>NC_090341.1:31770162-36570162 GCF_035084215.1 Heptranchias perlo | reverse complement strand
AACCACAAACTCCATACCCTTGCCACCAAAACTATCTCCCCAGCTACTGTCTCAGATTGAACCAGACTGTTTGCAACCTCGGCATCCTATT
Organism: Heptranchias perlo; assembly: GCF_035084215.1. NCBI lineage: Eukaryota > Metazoa > Chordata > Chondrichthyes > Hexanchiformes > Hexanchidae > Heptranchias > Heptranchias perlo. The sequence goes on along the minus strand of NC_090341.1, from coordinate 36,570,071 downwards.
GAACCCTGAGCTGATCTTCCAATCCTAATTCCTCTCCATCACAAAGACTGCCTACTTCCATCTCCACAACATCATCCTCCTCTGTCCCTAATTCAGACCATCTGCTGCTGCCACCCTCATCCATGCCATGGCGTCAGCTGTGGCTCAGTGGTAGCACTCTCGCCTCTGATTCAGAAGATTGTGGATTCAAGTCCCACTCCAGAGACTTAAGCACATAAGCCACATTGATACTTCAGTGCAGTAGTGAGGGAGTGTTACATTGTCGGAGGTGCTGTCATTCGGATGAGACGTTAAACTGAGGATCTGTCTGCCCTTTCAGATGATCGGAAAAGATCCCATGGCACTATTTTGAAGAAGAGCAGGGGAATACTTCCCGGTGTCTTGGGCAATATTTATCCCTCAACCAACACCAACATCACAAAACAAAAATTATCTGGTCATTATCTCATTTGTGGGAACTTGCTATGTGCAAATTGCCTGCTGTATTTCCTACATTACTACAGTGATTACACTTAAAAAAAATACTTAATTGACTGTAATTTGGGACATCCTGAGGTTGTGAAAGACACTATATAATTGCAAGTTTTTCTTTTTTTTCTTTATTGTCACCTCCAAACTTGACTATTCCAATGCTCTCCAGGACAGCCATCCATCCTCCACTCTCAATAAACTTCAGCTCATCCAAAACTCTGCTGCCCGTATTCTATTCCATATGAAGTCCCACTTACCCATCACCCTTGTGCTCGTTGACCTACATTGGCTCCTGATCCTCCAATAACCCAAATTTAATATTCTCATCCTCATGTTTAAATCCTTCATGGCATTAACCCTTCTTATGTCTATAATCTCCTCCAACCCCACAACTCCGCATCCCCCCAAACTCTCTGTTCTTGTGTCTCTGGCCTCTTCTGCATCCCTCCCTCCATTCACTCTACTATTGGCGGCCTTGGCACTATGCTCAGGAATTCCTTTCCTAAACCCTTCTGCCTCTCCAACTGCCTCTGCTTAAAGACCCTCCTTAAAACCCACCTCTTTGACCAGGCTTTTGGTCACTAATCTCTCATTGTTGGCTTAGTGTCTTTTTTTTAGTTTTGCATCTGTGAAATGCCCTGGGACGTTTATCTATGTTAATGACATGATATAAATGCAAGTTGTTGTTGCTGTTAGTATACCACCAAACATACAAAGAAGGTTGTCAAGACTTCTTGTCAAAAAGCTGTACTATACTTTTTTTGACTACAATTCCTCTAAGGAAAAGTTTTTAAAGTTTTCCTAATAAGAAAACAACCCCAGAATGCAATTGCTGTTCTTATCAGTGAAATACTAGTAAATGATTGGAACTTCAAGGAAAAATATACATATGTACTCAAAGTATGTTGCTGCAAAAACTGCTTCACAATTAAGAATTAAACTTAATGAAATCCAGATTTCATTACCATGGACGACTTTACCTTATCATCTATAGAGTTGTACTGGTACATTTATGCTAAGACCCATTGCCATCATCTCAAATTCACCGCCTAAACTGGCATGTAATAACTCAGTAGAGCCGTCCGATTTATACTATAGTTGTGAAGTGCATTCAGTGCATGCAGAATTCTATTATCCCATTTTCATTTTTGAATATTATATTTCCATAGAGTATTAACAGCAATAAATCTGTGATGTACTACTATAAAATGAAGGTGCCATTTGATGAAGTACAAATTGTAGCAAGGTGAATTGCTAAGCTTAAGGAGCTAATAGTGAGCTTTAAATATTTTTCCTTGCACAACAACATCTGTACAGGCTGAGCAACTATCTGTACCTATATATTCATGTAGCGCTGGTCATTGTGAGAGCTGGAGAGCAGTGTCAAAGCCAAACCAGTGTTCTTGTTTGGATTTCTCCTTGCTGATACTAAGAATTAGAAAGGTAAAACACAAAATTGCTGCTAGTGCAGCTTATGAGAATCTGGTATTTTAAACTGCAATTATGGGGCTGCAATGTTGCCCCCATGCGCTGGCAGTGTAGACATACATAGGGGGTGGAAACTCAGGGGCAATGATCTTGCGCCCAGTATGCATTTTAAATGCACTGCCCTTGCATTTCTCGGGTACCTGAGCTGGGGGTGCTGGAAGCTTGTGGTACAATCCGCATTAAACCTCCAAATAGTGGAGCCTCCAACCCTACCAATTCCAGTGGCTGTGCCAGCAATGTGAGAGCATCACTGTGCGCCTATATATAAACAGCAGAACAGCACCACTTAGCAGGTGCTGAACCACCGGAAGTGACGTCCTGTCTCTCCTACAGTGACATCTGCCTAGAATAGGAAAGTACTTTTGTAATTTGTGTTAACCTTTTGGGTTTTCTGCAGTTAAATTTATTTTGGTGCATTGTTTTTTGATGCAGTTCATTTTCATTTACTTTTTTCTTTTTCCTTTTTCTCCTGTACCACCGACCAGTGCTTTGGGACTTCCTGAGATCATGAAAGGCATTATATAAATAAAAGTCTTTCTTTCCTTTAGCGTAGGCCACACTTTGCGGGAAGCAGAAGAGATGCAAATAAGGGCACGATTACCTGCTGTTCTACGATGCATTTGCCAAGTCACTACAGGCCTCATTTACATGTAGCTGCCTGTCAGTCATAGCGATGTGGATGTACCCGCTAGTGCACTTGGGAAAAGTTACACCTGCTTGAATTAGGTTTAGCAGCTGTCAGGATCAGCTATTAAAGGTGAAAGTGAGGACTTCCTGGCAGAGAAGAACCTGCAGATCTTTTATTGAAGATTTATGAAGGTAGGAAATGTTTTTTAAATTGTTTTTTATTTTTACATGCTGCCTACAGACACCAGCACTTGCTTCTGGCTGCTTCTCAGAGGGTTGGAATTTCAGCAGCTTTTGGACCCCCCCAGACCCCCTCCCCTATGTGCATTCCCCATGAGCATCTATTCTTGTGCTTCTTCTAAGTGCCATCTGAGGGCCAGGATCATGTGAGATAGCTGGCTTCTCATGTTGTACAGAAGGGTCATGGGACTGAGGTTGTACTCATTCCATGGTAGCTGGCACCTGGCATGGAGCCACCACTGGCTGCATCTCTGGAGTGTGCTTTCAGGGCAGCTTGGTCTTGCCTCCTACGTTCCAATGGCATGGTACTCTGAGGGGCATAGTTGGAGGCCTGGCATGGGTAGCTTGATCCTCATCATTCTTTTCACCATTAATTTCCTCTTCCTGTGCCGCCCACTATTGTGGTGGATCTTCAGGAAGGGAAGGTAGAAGGAAAGAATGAGTGTGCATCACTTCCTTGGAATAAAGGAGGTAGAGAAGGTGATGGAAGCTTGTGGCTGTGTGGTGCTTCAGAGGAATGCCAGGACGACAGTGCAGATGCCCAGCCAGTAACCTGGTGCCAACAAGATGCCGCTGACCTCACCATCTCCCATAGCAACAGCTGAGTGCCTCCCTACGATCTGCCTGGCCTTGTCCTCAGAGGGGGTGAAGGGTTTAAAGGTAGAGAAGCTTCCTCCAATGGCCTGCCTTTGATGGGCATTGTGCACCAATTTCTCCTGCAAAGCGATAAGGCTGGCAGTAAAGGAATGTGTGACATGTGGCATGGGAGAGGTGAGCTAATAGATGTGGGGGCATGAGGGTATTAAAGTGGAGGAAGGTGTTTTGGGGTTGTTTACGGCAGTTGCTGTGTGTTAGGGGAGTTGTGTAGCCATAGTGCAGGATAGTGAGCTGGAGGCACCCTTAACTAGAGAGCATTGTGAAGGGTTAGTTGTGGAACTGTTGCTTTAAGAGGGTGAAGAGTAATCTGGTGCCAGGGGTAAGGAAGAAAAGGGAAGGGCATGCAGTGTGTTGCCTTGCCTGTCTTGCTGAAGATGTAGAACTTTTTGCTGCACTCTTCTGCAGCCCTGGGGTGAGGAGGTTGGCAGTCAGTGCCAGGGCCACCTTCCTCCAGATGGCACACATGATAATTCTGAGTGACTTGGTAGCACCCATACCCAGGAGTCTGTTTGGTCTGCCATCAATGCCCTCCCCCCGCCGCCGGCTTGGAGGTCTGAATGAGTGAAGTTGTGCATTCTTCTCATCTGGCTTGATGTCATGCTTCTGATGCCCTCTGACACAGATGGCACTTGAATATTCATAATATTTTCCAAGTGTAATAAAAATACAGGTAAGACATGAAGTGAAGTAATTTGAGAAAGAAATGAAAGAGCCAAGCAGTATTCCTGCCTTAAAAACAGAAAATGCTGGAAATACTCAGCAAGTCAGGCAGCGTCTATGGAGAAAGAAACAGAGTTAACGTTTCAGGTCGATGATCTTTTGTCAGAACTGGCAGTATTCCTGTCTAACCTTCTTGCCCATAGTGTTCAGCTGAATTTTGCAGGCTGAACAGTGCATTTAAATGCTGCACAGATGTCTCCTGCTGGTTCAGCTGCTTGTGCCGGTTTTATGCTAGATTTACACCAATGCTTGCATCAATGGATATATAAATGGTCATACCCAGGAAACTTCCAGGCATTTCCCTCTAAAGGCCATCGCGAATGTAACAATTTTTTTTAAAGGTGCAACAGCAGTGTAAATCACATAGAAGAAATTCTGAGCCATTAAAACATTAGCACACTTCTTATCTTTAAGTGGCCACATCCCTTTAAATCATTCCCATCACCCCTTGGAAGCAACTTTTCAAGGGCTGCTCACACAAAATTTCCCATCCCCTCTAGTGAGCACCCAATGGCAGGCCCAATACAAGTCAAGAGCTTGCCCATAATATTTAAATGATATGGAGATGCCGGTGATGGACTGGGGTGGACAAATGTACAGTCGTACAGGGTACCCCCAGCTTCTGTCGCGACACTACAGACTTCCTACAAAAACTCAGCACCCACGGACCAGTTGAACCAGGAACACTTCTCACCACGATGGACTCTACACCAGTATCCCCCACGATGACGGCATCGCTGCGACAGCCTCAGTACTCAACACCAACAACTGCCAATCTCCAGACGCCATCCTACAACTCATCCGCTTCATCCTGGATCACAATGTCTTCACCTTCGACAACCAGATCTTTACCCAAACACACGGAACAGCCATGGGGACCAGATTTGCACCCCAATACGCCAACATTTTCATGCACAAGTTCGAGCACGACTTCTTCACTGCACAGGACCTCCAACCAACGCTATACACCAGATACATCGACGACATTTTCTTCCCATGGACCCACGGCGAAGAATCACTGAAGAGACTACACGATAACATCAACAAGTTCCATCCCACCATCAAACTCACCATGGACTACTCCTCAGAATCGGTCTCATTCTTGGACACACGAATCTCCATCAAAGACGGGCACCTCTGCACCTCACTCTACCGCAAGCCCACGGACAACCTCACAATGCTCCACTTTTCCAGCTTCCACCCTAACCACATCAAAGGGGCCATCCCCTATGGACAGGCCCTGCGAATACACAGGATCTGCTCAGACGAGGAGGAACACGATGGACACCTACAGACGCTGAAAGACGCCCTCGTAAGAACGGGATATGACGCTCGACTCGTCGATCGACAGTTTCGACGGGCCACAGCGAAAAATCGCATAGACCTCCTCAGAAGACAAACACGGGACGCAACCAACAGAGTACCCTTTGTCGTCCAGTACTTCCCCGGAGCGGAGAAACTGCGCCATGTTCTCCGCAGCCTTCAACATGTCATCAATGACGACGAACACCTCGCTAAGGCCATCCCCACGCCTCCACTACTCGCTTTCAAACAGCCACCTAACCTCAAACAGACCATCGTTCGCAGCAAATTACCCAGCTTTCAGGAGAACAGCGTCCACGACACCACACAACCCTGCCACGGCAAACCTCTGCAAGACATGCCAGATCATCGACACAGATACCACCATCACACGAGAGGACACCACCCACCAGGTACATGGCTCATACTCCTGTGACTCGGCCAACGTTGTCTACCTCATACGTTGCAGGAAAGGATGCCCCGGAGCATGGTACATCAGCTGGGTAATTTGCTGCGAACGATGGTCTGTTTGAGGTTAGGTGGCTGTTTGAAAGCGAGTAGTGGAGGTGTGGGGATGGCCTTAGCGAGGTGTTCGTTGTCATGCAGACACTGCGACAACGGATGAACGGACACCGCACAACAATCGCCAGGCAAGAGGGTTCCCTCCCAGTCGGGGAACACTTCAGCAGTCAAGGACATTCAGCCTCCGATCTTCGGGTAAGCGTTCTCCAAGGCGGCCTTCGAGACACACGACAACGCAAAATCGTCGAGCAGAAATTGATAGCCAAGCTCCGCACCCATGAGGACGGCCTCAACCGGGATCTTGGGTTCATGTCACGCTACACGTAACCCCACCAGCGGGAAAAAAAAAAGTTATCTGTTTTTAATACAACTGGACATTCTCTCTCTCTCTCTGCCTTTCGGGCCTCTTTCTCTCCTTGTCTGTGTAATTTGACCCTTGTGTATTCAGTATATTGGGACATACTGTTTTCCGTGGCTAACCTGTCTGAACACCAACGACACCTTTGATTCCCAGCCTAATATAAGATATGTGATTTGAGAACCTCTCATTCACTCACTCACCTGACGAAGGAGATAATCTCCGAAAGCTTGTGATTTTCAAATAAAACTGTTGGACTATAACCTGGTGTTGTAAGATTCCTTACATCTCTCTGTCTTTGTTATCTGACCCCTTGTGTATTCAGTATTCTTGAATGTAATGTGTCCCAGACTAAACCTGTCTGAACACCATCCACTCCTTTGATTGCTGTAATTATCTCTCTGCCGAGGGGTGATAACAGGCAGTTGGAAAGATTATCTGTAATCACCAGACATTGTTCTCTGACTATATATGCGATGCTTTTATGGAAACCCTTCTTCACTCACCTGACGAAGGAGCTAAGCTCCAAAAGCTTGTGATTTCAAATAGAGCTGTTGGACTATAACCTGGTGTTGTACAACTCTGTATATTTAAATGAGGTTGACTTCATAGAAATCAGATGGAGTCAGCACCCTAATGATTTAATGTTTGCTAATAATGCAGCACCTGATTAATACCTGATCAGAAACTACTCCTTTATGTGAAGAGAAGAAATGATACAGAAACATAGCTGACAAGAGATGTATGATTCCTTTATCTAGTCTGGTCATTTGAATCAAATATAATACATCAGTTCTTCTCAAATATAGGACCATTGTTCACACTCATAGAAATTAATTCTATCCTGAATACAAAGACAAATATGATTACAGAAAAATAACAGCAAAATAGAAGCAAAGTTTACAACTGCTACCTAATGGTACATGCTTTGGTGAAAAATACAACTATAAATTCCAATTGTAGTATTCATGAGCATGTGGTATTCAGAAATTTTCTTTACCAACTAAGATAGTGTTTTGAAGTAAAATGACAAGCAATTACCATCTTGCTTGGAATGGAACTTTAATTAGTTTGTCTTTATCCACAATGTCTGCAATCCAAGTCAAACTTCTCCCAGTAAGGTGAGAAAGCTCAAAACATGTATAATGACAAAACAAAACACCAAATCCATCACAATAACTTCCCCTGGGCAGTAGGTTAATGAAATTACCTGGAGTTTTGTGAATAGATTACTGAGCATCTGGTCTAGGGTGACTGCCAACTTGACCCAATTTACATTTTGAATGGGACGTCAATAAAGCCTGACACAATGGATAGTCCAAGAACTTGGATTAGTAATTCCAGCATGACAGTCCTTATCTTACACTAATGCAGAAATAATATTTTTTAAACAAATACCAAAATACATTTGCATTTTCAACATTCTGTGAATTAATTCACAATCAAGAATTATTTGCTTACAAACCTACCTTTTAAACCAGTTGTTTGCCACCATTAATGACTTCAAGTACATCATGTGATTCAGAATACTGTCGAAATCTCATTTTCTAAAGCTATTATTTTTTAATCTGTTCTGACAACAGTAATTTTATATATCAGTATTGAAAATATTTCTGAACTAATAACAAGTAAAAAAGGTACTTTAAAAAACCTTGTCTGAATGTTAAGTTTTAACCATATCATAGTAGCGCTATCCCAATGCTTTTGGTGCATTTCCATATTACTCTGCATTTTTTCTATTGGTGCTCATTTACCACTGTACAGAAACAGTGGTCCCTATATTTACAGGGAGGTGGGGCAACTGTCGGTGGCTAGGAAACCCGGAAATACGGGAAACGCGGAGGTCCTGCTGAATTTAACAGCCGTTAAATGCAAATGACTGCTAAAATCTGAGTCAAGCAGCCTCGTTAACATATTCTAATTACTGACTCACCTCTTGGGAGTCGCTCGCCCCATTAAACCGGAAGTAGGCGCCTTCGCCGCGGGTTCAGGTTGGGTTTCCCATTTTTAAGAATTTAACTCCCCACCTCCGTCTCCCATCCATCCTGGGGGGTTAAAATTCCCCTAGTAACTCTGGACAGCATCTCAACGAGAAACGGCACGATAATATTTCGGGTGAGCCCCCCAGGTTCTGACAAAGGTCTCCGCGTGAAATTTTTCGAGTATTCACACATTTCCTTGATATCCTTGTAATTGCGCAAGTTTTGTTTCTATTAATTTTTTTTAAAAAAGAAAGCAACAGTGCAGTATTTTAGCATCATATTGTTAAAGTTTTATTTAGACCACAATTATGCAATGCAGTCCCTTTAAAAAGATTTTTTTAATAAAAGGAAAGCAAAAATTAACAGCTGAAACTATTTGTGTTAACCAAATTAACAAACTGGCTTCATTAAATGATTTCAATGAAATAATTTTAATTGGAGGGAGGAGAAGGTGTCTGTGGAGAATTCGGCTCAATTTCATTGCAGAGGAAGAAAGGGTGTTTTTGATAGATGATAAAGGCACTAAAAACATTTCTAATGAGCTGCCGTGAACCACAGCAGAGCTATCCCCTACACCATCTCTTGTGATTGATGCTAATGTTACTTAAAAGCAAACAGCTAGGGACATTAGTTGGTTTACTATTCGGGAGATATTTTAACTATGAGGAATGAATAAGCAACTTCAAATGTGCGCAGAAATGATTTTTCCAATCTGTCCTTCACAAATAACATGCAAATAATAATTATACAATAGATATAAACCATGAAACATGTTTTTCATTAGCTTTGCAGAATTTTTTTTAATTGCTTTTACTTAAAGAGGGGGTATCACATAAAATCACAATAAATAAACTTCTGATGCACTTAGAGTATCATAAAAGTTTTCTGGCAGAAAACCCAGCTACAAATGGGCCTGGTTCACATATGTACGTGATTATTTTTCACTCAGAAGTCAGTTAGGTTATGTCACATGGCCTTGGGTAACCTGGGATTATGAACAGCACAACAACTATTATTTTGGTTGCTAAGTACCACAGATAACCGTGATATAAATTAGAGAAAAAATTTCCAGGCATGGGTTTACTTAAGCTCACCTTGTAGTGTCATGTTTCCTCTCACATTTAAAGCCCCAACAATCACCCTGCCCCAAATCCTGGGGACAGGGTCATTTGCATAAAAGGGATAGGTGCCTGTGTTATTTGTAATGGTCACAGGATGCAGCAGAATTTTGGAGTGTCACCTCCACTGGGGGGTGGGGGGATATGCGTGTGGGCCGGTTTGGCCAAAACGCTCAAAATCAAAATTTTTCCCCAGAGCTAATCCTCTGTTGATTTGCCGCATGCCTAATCGCAATTGGTCTCTCTGATGTCATTGGGAAATAGCATTGCGGCCCTACTAATGGCACTTGTACTGCAAATACATCTGCATTTTTTCAGGCTTACATTCTGTTGGCAGGATTTATGGTGAAGATTGTCATCCTGCTTGTTTACTGTCCAACTGGGACATCACGACAGAGAGGACAAGTGGGCAGAAGAAGTGCCTCCCGCCTCATTGCAATGTTGCAAAAGTGTGGAAACCCATTGGAGATGGATCTTGTCCCAAATTCCACCCCCACCTCCACCCGGACTGCCCTATTTCATACTCACAACAGGCCAGAATTTCAAGGTGGTATGTCTATCAGTTTTGGGCACAATTTTACACCATTTAGTTAACCACTGTGACCAGAAATTCAATTTTTATTGTGATGGACACAGAAACTAGCTGCAGCATGGAAATTAGCACAGAGAAGCATCCAGAGATACGGAAAATTACTTGATATTCACAAAGAGAATCCCGTCAACACTGAAGGATGAGTACAAACCTGAGAAGAAGCTCAGTGACCAAATCTACAAACACTCTAAACTAGTGTAACACAGGAAGGACAAGTCTTTAAATTTTCTCAAGTAACAACAAAAAAAGGTAGAAATGCATAACAGATCAATCAGAATCTAAAAGAAAACGTTAAGTCAGCACTGATATTGATATCACATGCATTTTCAGCATTTCTGTTTTATTTTATATTTCCATGAATTACAATTTTCAATTTTCATTTTATTACTTGTTAGCCATTTTAATTTATTTTAAATCAGCTATTTTATTGTCAATTCTATAATTAGCAAGCATTATTGCTCAGAAGATTAAGCATGAAAAAGTAACAAGAACTCCCATCTTAAATATTTATGAATTTCGAGTCTGAAAAACCTACACTGGTTAAGGATGTGCTGAAATGGGCTTAGAATGACCGGAGCAGGGGCTAGGCCTTCCCTGCTCAGAATGCTTCAGCAGCCTTCGCGGCCAGCAACAAAAGGTAGGTTTTTTTCAATTTTTTTAATAAAGAAACCTTCCTGTGAAGCCAGGAGAAGGAGAGGTGTTCCCCCGACTCCACAGCGATTGCGATCGTCCTACTCTGCCCCCATAGCCCACTCCAACTCCACTCCCAGGACTTACTTGAGGGCAGCCCGAAATTGACTTTTCCCATCGGGCGAGCTACCTGAGAAGGAACAACATGTGCCGCAGGTTGTCCCAAATATGTAGATAAGGCCCGAGGATCATTTCCTGGCGATCCTCGGGCCTCTTGGTTCGGGCGTGTGCTCCCTCCGCTTTGCTGAGTCTGGGTTAGAAAACGGGCTTGGATGAAAATCTATCCGACTGGGTCCCAACTGAGTCTAAGGAACAGGAGTAGGCCATTCAACCCCTGGAGTTTGTTCTGCCATTCATTAGATGATGGCTGATCTGTATCTCAACTCCATTTACCTGCCTTTGCTCCATACCCCTTAATACCCTTACCTAACAAAAACCACTTTTCTCAGTTTTGAATTTTTCAATTGACCTAGCCTCAACAGCGTTTTGAGGGAGAGAGTTACAGATTTCCACTACTCTTTGTGGGAAGAAGTGCTTCCGGACACCACCTTTGAATGGCCTAGCTCTAATTTTAAGGTTATAGCCCCTAATTTTGGATCCCCGCACCAGAGGAAATAGTTTCTCTCTATCTATCCTATCAAATCCTTTAATCATCTTAAACACCTCAAATAGATCACCCCTTAATCTTCTATGCTCCAAGGAGCAGGAATTCCTGTTTCAAGGTGACTTGCATAAAATTATGATGAAATTAACAGTTTATTAAGGACAAAAGTCAGTCTAACTAATGTACAAAGAGATTTTCTTTCAAATTTAAGGGCTACAAGGAATTCATAACAGTATCTAGCTCTGTCATGCTCCCCTTGACAACTCCACAGCGTACAAACTCATGTCAACTAAGCAGCAATTAATGGTGCATTTATACTGTATGTAGTCTGAGAAAAGGCAAACAGGAAACTGCTGGAAATGGCAGAGACTCAGTGCAACGTCCAAGCAATTTCAGGGCCTGAGGCTATCTGAGACTGGTGGCTACACTATAGGTTTCAGTCACATAGTACGTTGATCATACTGCCTAATCTCTCCTGGCTAATCTCTGAATTGAATCCTCCTGGGCAGGACAGAGCTCTGCGTGGGAATGTCCAAACTCTCAATACATGTAAATAAGCTCTTGTTATGTTTAAAAACCCACTGAACGCTTTTTTTAACGTCAGATTTGATACTTGGTTATATGCCAGTTCAATGTCAAACCAAAGTAACATTGGCCCTTCCATGAGTTCTCACACTGTTCCTTTGGTCCAGACCTGACTCTTGTCACTTTTATGTCACTGTGAAGTGGAATTATAACAGTATAATTACATTCTAAGGTGTCATTTTTGCATTAATTCATGCCTTGTGACCAAGGATAATAGCACTTCTGTACCTCAGTGAAAATCCAGCATGTTAGGCCACTTCCATTTTGATCTTCCATTTAAGATCTGCCAATAGTCATTCCGGCACTAATAACACCAAAAGAGGAAAATCTGAGGTTAGGTGAGGACAGGATTGGGATTGGCTGTGATGCCACCATGATTGCACAGTGAACTGATATTCACTGCCCAGGCTTAAGTGTGTAGAATGGTCACTTGGGTAATATACAGGAGAGTGGCCAGGGGCTATGGAGCTGTAATCCAACATAAATCAGCACCTTCAGGAGCAGGAAGGAAAGTTGGGGGAATAAGAACATAATAGAACTGATTTTAACCCAGTCCAACTTGGTGGAAACCGTATGGGTGGGCAGTTAAAAATGGCCGCAGCGACTTACCTCCTCCGATCCTGCTACGTTCATGTGGGTTGTAATTTTAACCTGCTGTTTTGAGCAGGCACGAGGTACACCTGCCAGGAGGGAGCTGGGTCCTTCATTAAATATGCAGATTCGCAATGTTGATGTCATCAGGGCCACACTGCAATTTTAACCCAAGGCCTGTACAGCGAAGCTGTCATGGAGTCCTCAGCAGGCTAACTTAGCAGCAAGAGGAGTCGAAGTCAGAAAGGCCCAGAAAGTAGGTTAATTTTTTTTTGTTTCTTTGTGAGCCAGGAGGAGCAGAAGTGCTCCTGTGGGCCTATAAGAAAACTTTGAGCCTCCCCTGCCTTGGGCTTCCGTCCCCCATCCTACTGACCACGATGTGCACCCAACCACTTACCTCTGGTTTCTCGGTGACGGCCTTCTGCTGACTGAAATCTTGCCCCCGCCCACTGGCCAGTTATCGCTTCCTGTCAGGTTTGGGTGGGAGACTGACAGGCCTATGCTGCTGAAGCCCGGGAATTAATATCTCCTGGGTCTCACTCCGTAGAGGGCTGGATTGTTTACCGTCTGCCTCAGCCCTCAGATGCACAACTCCTGCCAAGGAGGTAAAATCGAGGCTAATATATTTTGTGTGGAAGCAGAAGATCAACTGGTGGTGATAGGAGCTGAGAAATCAGATAGAGGGAGACAGCTTATAACTTTTGGAGACAGGAAAGTGAATGCTAGGTGATACCAGAACTGAGAGGTTATACCTATCAGCAAAGATTGAGCAGGCTGGGGCCCTGTCCTCTGGAAAAGAGAAGACTGAGGGGTGACCTGATAGAGTTCTTTAAGATTATGAAAGGGTTTGATAGGGTAGATATGGAGAAGATGTTTCCACTTGTGGGGGAAACCAGAACTAGCGGCCATAAATATAAGATAGTCACTAATAAATCCAATCGGAAATTCAGGAGAAATTTCTTTACGCAGATAGTGGTTAGAATGTGGAACTCGCTACCACTAGGAGTAGTTGAGGCAACTGTATTGGATGGATTTAAGGGGAAGCTAGATAAACACGAGAAGGAGAAAGGAATAGAAGGATATACTGTTGGGCGAGGTGACATAGGGAGGGAGGAGATTTATGTGGAGCATGGACCTGTTGGGCCGAATGGCCTGTATCTGTGCTGTACATTCTATGTAATTCTATAAATAAAGGAAGTTAACTGTGAAACAGAATACTTGTAATGCATAAGTTTCAATTCAAATCAATCCACTCAGCAAATTACCATGGACCTTTTAAATGTGCACATTAAATAGTCCATTGATTTCAATAAGCATTAGCAGTGACTTTATTAAATGCCCAGCTGCCTATCAGCTTGTAAATCATTCAAACCATATTAAAGTTCTCATTGTGACTGCATTATAACCTAACTATTTACTTACTTCACTGTTAGTAACTGTTGATGTGACTCTTCTGGAGCTGCAATGCTTTGATTTTTTATATATTAAATTAATAACTTAAATAAAACTATGTACATATAAAAAACCCTGACACATGAAATATTCTTTACAAAAATCTCTTTTATCCAAAGAAAATGTCATTTTTTGGTGAGAAATTAAAAATTAAACTGCTGTTGATGCACCAGTATTGGAATAAATATTATGGCCTGGAACTTGCTCTGACCAGCGTGGCAAGGCTGTCCGCACATCCTGTGGACAAACACTATGAAAAATCTTCCCTCGTGGTCTCCGACGTCCTCTTGCTCCCTCTTCAATTTTTTTTTTAAGTTCAGCGCTGTGAATTCAGCGCAGGTTCATTCGGATCCAATAGAGACTGGGAATGGAAGCCCCGCCCTCAGAATCTGTCAGGAAGAGAAGTCACGTCCACAAGCAAGCAACTAGAAATCATTCCTTTAGTTAAATTTTGTATGTTAGTTTAAATAATAATTTAACATATCTTATGAAATGCCAAGCAAATGATTTAATTTAACGAAACTTACAGAAGTTAAAAGAAAAAAAAAACTTTTAAAATTTTTAATTTTTATTTTTTTTAATGAACAAAATTATTAAAATGAGAGTAATATGACATTCCACATTAGTAAAGTTTAATTTTTTGTTGTTTCGCAGTCATTAACAGGCACTATTAAAAAGTAGTGTAGAGCTGGTAATTTCCAGCGTACCTTTTGGTGGCGTATTTTCGTTCCAGCTGGGCAGATGGGTAAGTTTACGAATGTTTAATGATTTTACTGATTGTAGTGTAGTGTGGCCCCTTAATTCGGACCTGTCAAACTGCCGACGAACCAATGGGAGCAAGTTCATGATTTCTGGTTTTTAGTGCACATCAATTCACTGATGGAGAGAGAGGACACCATTATGGTATGGTGTCCCGAGATAAGTTCTAAGAGCTCCAACAAGTCACGGGCAGAAAAGATGGCAGCATCCGCATGCAGTGATATTGACTTCCCTACTGGCAGCAACGTTCTCAATTGTTTCATGTTAATAAAGGTGAACCATGGTTTATAAAAATGTAGCGTAGTGGTATTTTTTGGTATGGTCGACATGTGCCTATGTTGTCCATTTTCTTCCAGGTTTGAATGGCATCTGCCAAATGTATCTATTGCTTTGGTGAATGGTTGGGGGTGGGGGAGCTACCTGTGATGTTTTTGCTTGTGGAAGTTGGGGGAATATCTGTCCATGGTGCCTGTTTCTATTGTAATTTAGGAAGTGTTTGTTAAATATATACATTTCCCTGGTAGTCTCAAGGGGGAAGAGCTCACCTTACTGACCTCCTGCAGTTTATTGAATTTTGTTTTTAGTTTCACCTTTATATCCTGACTAAGACTTTGATCTGGATTAAAATTTTCTGAATTTATCATACAGTCTAAGCTGAATCTGAAACCAAAGTTCACATTGACCCAGATACTCATCTCGGGCTATCAATAAAACATTTGACACAAATTGGACAGTTTATGAGCTTGAAGGTCATGGTCGTTCATCAGCTTAGAATGAATAGGGCAAATGATTGCTGTTGCAATTGAATTGTTATTATCAGATCCATTCAGAAAGTAGCATATTTACTACATCCTGGACTTTTTATGTAAATTGTGGTATTTGGATAGCTACATGCAGTAAATGTGGCAAATTGTAGGATGTCAAACTGCAGCAAATGCCTTGCCTGAGGTATGAATGTAAATGCACATGAAAGCAGACAAGGTTGGGTGAATTTTTGCTTGTTTTTGTCATATGGAAAATGCAAAGGTTCCTGAAACAGAAATTCATGAAGATAAGAGGCCTCATTCATCACTGATACAAGAGCTATTGAGACTCTGCTGTTGGGAAGTGAGTAAAGTTGATCTGAGTAATACTGATAGTGATGAAAGCCTATTTGACAATCAACAGCAAGAATACAACACTAGCAGTTACTTACAGTACAGGTTGACAGCTTAAGCATATCTTTGATTCTGATCTCTCTTTCTTTTAGTAAGCAGCTTTAATCAATGTTCTCATCAGTAATGAAATTATGCCACTCAGCCTATTATTATTTTTAATAAATTTAGATTAATCCACACATGACAATTATAAAATATCATTCTGCTGATGCTACTGTAGTAATGGCACATAAGAACTCAAGGGGCAGTTTTGTCCCATGAGCACCATCAGAAATTGTCAATAAACTTATGCTTTTATTTGTTCTCAGAATGTGGACAACACTAGAAAGGCCGCATTTATTTCTCATCCGTAATACCCTGAGAAGGTGGCAGTGGGCATTCAGCTTGAACCGCTATGGTGCTTGTGGTGATGATGCTCCCATGATGGCGTTAGGACGGGAACACCAGGACTTTAACCCAATGACAATAAAGGAACATGCCAAAATAAGGACTATACCAAAATAAGCATGGTGTGTGACAGGGAGAGAATTTGCAGGTTTTGCTATTTCCATGATGTTGATCCTCTTTACTTGGTGGTAGAGGTTGCTTGGCTGGGAAATGCTGTCTAAGTAAGCTTGGCAAGTTGTTGCAATGCGTCCTGTAGATAGTATCTATTACCAGCAAAGTACACCGGTGGTGGAGAAGGTGGGTATTGAGCTCACTGGTGGGGGAACTGATTAAATGGACTTCTTTGTCTTGGATTGTATCAAGCTTCTGGGTTGTTGTTGTTGCTGCACCCATTCAGGCAAGTGGTGAGTATTCTATCACACTCCTGACTTGAGCCTTGTAAATGTTGTAGAGCCATTGATGGGCCGCCCTTCTCTCCGCTCTTGTAGCTACAGTATTGAGATGGTTGGTACAGTTAAGCTTCTTGTCAGCGATGACACCCAGGATGTTTATGGTGGGGACTCTAATGGTGGGACCATTGAAGGTCAGGAATAGGTAGCTCAGCCATTTCTTTTTGGCAATGGTCATTGCCTGGCACTTAATGTGGTGTGAATGTTAACTGCCACTTGTCAGCACAAGTCTGGATGTTGACCAGGTCTTGCTGTAGGTTGGCATGGTTGCGCTGTTGAAAGGTACTGCAAAGATTTCCAACTTCCTTGTTTTAAAACAATTCATATATTGTGTAAGTTTGTTTCTTGTATTCCATTCAGTATAATGTTGGATTTTTGCTTCTGTATATTATTTTGTCTGCAAATAAATTTGACTAAGTAGTATTAGCCTATTCACATTGGCTTGATGACATGTTATTTTCTACCTTCAAAGGTGACAGGAGAATGTGGTGGCCATCCCATATATTCTCCAATAGGCAGTCTACTGGAATTAAAAGCTAATTATCAAAGCTGTGCAACACTATCCCACACACAGTAGAAAATAAGGACATGGGTTTCAGTTCATAAGGGAAACTATAGTGTAGCCATGAATGCAAAAGGAAATGTTGGGAAAAAGGCTGAACTACAATATTATCATATAAAATATTGTATGCAAAGATTATTATTTTCAGGAAAAGATAAACAGAATTTCAATGAAGTGTGCTCAGTAGTTGTACACAAATATTTTATTATTTCATAGGCTAATAAATCTGCCACCCACAAAAAAAAATTCACTAGAAGCTGCCTAACAGTCCAGCACATTTTACAAATACTTTTAGGGATCCAATAGTAAAATATAATTTTCTATGGGAAATTAATTTTCATAAATATGTATACTATACGAATAGTGGCATGCATTAACTATAGGGGTATTTTAGTACAGAAAACTCAAGAAAAGAGGTATAAAAATAACAAGCCACCTGATCCCTCAATCTGTTAACCAAGTGCACTTTAAAGGCCAACTGAGCATTGGATGAGGAAGACCACAGGATCTATATGGAAGGGTAAAAAATGATGTTTTATAATAAAAATGTCTAGTCACAAATAATTTATTTTTCTATTGCATAGCATTGGCTATTGATAAATTTGCGCCTGGATAGGAAATTTGTACTTGGCTTCTGCTTGCTGTTTAACTCATTTCACATACACCTTTATTGCTTTGAGAATCGATTTGTGTATGCAAGAGATTAGAGACAAGGAAAAGCGGCAAGACAAAAAAAAACACAGGGAGTTAAGATAAAAAAGCGAGACAAGACAAAAGATGATGACAAGGTGGAACAATTAGAAACAAGAAAAGAGACAAGTAGCAACTAAGCAAAAAGACAAAAAATGAAGAAAGAGACTGTGCTCACACTGCCTATCAGTATAGGGGAGCGCCATTGGCTAGATCTACCCTTTCACTTCTATGCCCTGGGTTTAAATTTGGATCAGAATGGTAAAGTGAAAGTTTTAGGATAAATTTTACCAGTCTCTGCTCCCGACATAGAGCCTTGCTTGTCAGATGCATGCATCGGAGATTCAAGTTCAGATGTCAGCACGCCTGATTTGTAGAGCTCATGATTTTCTGATGATGAATTTAATCTAATCTCTGGAAAATTGGGAACTCTGTGAATCAGGCCTGCTGATCTCTAAACCTGATTCTCTGATTCATGGCAAGGCTCTGCATTGGGAGCCTTGTCTGGAAAATTTTACCCTCTTATTTGTGAGAGGGCTAAAAGTTCTAGTGAAATGAGCAATCTCAACCCAGTTGCCATTGGCCTTGAGCCACACTATAAATCTACCCATAATTTGGTACTACTTAGCAGTAAATTAACAGGTTCACTCATACTGCAGTAAAATGTAGCGCTGCTGCCAGGGGCAATCATCAACTCCGCCAACAGCGCTGGAAGATGAATGAAATGGAGACAACCTTAGATGGGTTTTCCCTGTGCTGACGGATGCACACCACTACTGGCGGCAAACCTGAATTAGTAGTCGTGCTGGATGCCTCATGCTGCTGTTTGTTTCTGATCACAAGCTGGCTGAAGACTCACTACAGGTCTGCAGCCTGAAAATTAAGATTGCTGAAACAACTTCTCAACAACTGAGCGTGTACACAGATGTTTTCATTTTGCCTTTTGCCTCCATTACTCAGAATTCTGCACTGCACTTTAAATAGGATGAATCTGGCGCACTGGAAACCACAACATCTGTCCACAACTTAAATATTGCTCAGTTAATCCAGCAGTCCTTTCACACTCCTGGATAGCATTCAAGAAAAAAAATCATCTTCTGAGAAGTAGTCCCTCTCTCACCTCTTGCCTCCAATCACTAACTCCATTGCAGCCTTTCTGTCTCTACATTATCAGTTCTACTGTGATCATTGCTCCTCTGAACTTTCCTTTCTTGTTCCTCCAAAGCGCCAAAAATGCTGTCCCTACGTCTTTAGTGATGAAGATCTGACTACGAATATTTGTTCACTGATTACTGGTGTCATCAGCAAAAAGCACACAATTTTAAGAGCATTTGCTAGTTTGATGATAGAATCAAAGAATCATAGAATGGAAGGAGGCCATTCGGCCCATCAAGTCCGTGCTGGCTGTATGCAAGAGCAATCCAGCTAGTCCCACTCCCCCACCCTATCCCCATAGCCCTGCATTTTTTTTTCCTTTCAAGTACTTATCCAGTTTCCTTTTGAAGGCCACGATTGAATCTGCCTCCACCATCCCCTCGGGCAGTGCATTCCAGATCATAACCACTCGCTGTGTAAAAAGGTTTTTCCTTATGTCACCTATGGTTCTTTTGCCAATCACCTTAAATCTATGTCCTCTGGTTCTTGACCCTTCCACCAATGGGAACAGTTTCTCTATCTACTCTGTCTAGACCCTTCATGATTTTGAATTTCTCTATCAAATCTCCTCGCAACCATCTCTGTTCTAAGGAGAATAACCCCAGCTTCTCCAGTCTATCCACAGTAACTAAAGCCCCTCATCCTTGGAATCATTCTAGTAAATCTTTTCAGCACCCTCTCTAAGTCCTTCACATCTTCTGCCTCCATGAGTAGATCTCCTTGATGGTCCCTAATCGCCCCTTCCCTCCTCTTACTATCCTTTTACTGTTTACATGCCTGTAGAAGACTTTTGGATTCCCTTTTATGTTGGCTGCCAGTCTATTCTCATACACTCTCTTTGCCACTCTTATTTCCTTTTTCACTTCCCCTCTGAACTTTCTATATTCTGCCTGGATCTCACTTGTATTATCAACCTGACATCTGTCATATGCCCCTTTTTTCCGTTTCATCTTACTCACTATCTCTTTTGTCATCCAGGGAGCTCTGGCTTTCATTGCTCTACCTTTCTGCCTCATGGGAATGTGCCTAGACTGTACCCAAACCATCTCCTCTTTAAAGGCCGCCCACTGTTCAATTACAGTTTTGCCTGCCAATCTTTGATTCCAATTTACCCGGGCCAGACCTGTTCTCATCCCATTGAAACTGGCCTTCCTCCAATTGAGAATTTTTACTTTAGAGTGGTCCATGTCCTTCCCCATAGCTATTCTAAACCTTATGATACTATGATCGCTGCTCCCTAAATGCTCCCCGACATGCTCCACTTGGCCCGCCTCATTCCTTAGAACCAAGTCCAGCAATGCCTCCTTCCTCGTTGGTCTGGAAATGTACTGGTCAAGAAAGTTATCCTGAACACATTTCAAAAATTGCTCCCCCTCTTTGCCCCTTATATTATTATTGTTATCCCAGTCTATATTAGAATAATTGAAAGTGAATGTGATGAAAGTGAGAACTAAAATAGGCAAACGCACCAAAGAGGAACTTGTGCATTGGTGCAGTGATATGAAAATGATCATCCAATGTTTGCATTCATTAATAAAATTACATTTTCAGTACACCAGCTCACTGGATATATTAGTTCAAGCAGCTTTGCATGAGACCATAATCCCACATCCTTTTGAATGTATTAAAAATGTTGAGGGCTTCTACTTTAACATCATGCTGGATATAAAGTCAATTGCCCCATTTTTGGACCATAAGATTGAGAACATCACTAGTCAACTGGCTTGCTAGGAGCAAAGCACATGTTGTAACTGAAATGTTTTAACAGCTTCCCATTCATTTTGATTTCCATAACATTGACATTGTTTTGAGAATTAGATTAAACACTTCTTGGGGATAAGCAATGGCCCAGAATTTGCTGGAGCAGAGCATCTCACAGCATGCACGGTTAGTTAGACTTTTTCCTGCACCCTTCAGCTCATTTTTTTTTTTTGCCCTGTGAGTTGCTGGAAGTGTGAGCTGATAATGATGTGGCAAGGGCAACGGGGCATCTGGGATCTTGGTGAACGATGCAACCAACAGTTTATCTCCTTAACTGATGAGATTAAAGGATTAAGAAATAAACAGAGGGAGGGTTGAGAAGGAGGGTGAATTAGAGTGGGTGAATTCAATATCAAATCAGGTACAGACAGAGAAATAGGGCTCGATTTTCGCGTCGGGTTACCTGCGGGTTTCCAGCGGGGGGGCCCCGAAAATCCCGATATCCGGTCACGTGACCGGATCGTGCCGAAATCCCGGCCACTTCCGGGTACCGCGCTGACGTGCGGGGCTGCGCGCGCAAGCCCCGCTGGTGGGAATCCCGCAGGCAATTAAAGCCAGCGGGGTTCCACTTGAGAGTACTTACCTTGCTTGTTGAGGTCAGTTAATGAGCTGAAGCAGCTGTCAAAAGAGGAAGTGTGGGATTTTAGGTTCAAGGCAGTGAATTTCACACACTGGGGGAAACAGTCTCTCTCCAACCAGGCGTGTTGCAGCCAGCAGCCTGTGGCAGGTGCCAAGGTGCACTCCACGGGGGAGAGCCCTCACCCACGCAGGAGGCCACCGCGTCACATAGGGCAACCCCTGCCCTCCACCACCACCCGCCAAGCCAGAGGACAGACCGACACGAAACCGCAGCCCCAGTCCGAGGAACCACCCACCTACCCTGCACAACCCCTCAGACCAACACCTGCCAGATGGGTGGTGCGTGGACACCCTCGCAGGACGAACAGCATGACCAGCCCCAGCAGCCTCGCAGTCCACGCCGTCCGCCGCAGAGACGTGGAGCCCCCCAACACGGTGTTGTTGCACACCCACCTGCACAGCAGGAGGGAGGGCTACCGCAGGGAGAGACGCATCGCAGAGGGCACTACCCTCGCCAGAGGGTCCACAGACCGAGGCGCAGCTCCCCGGACCTCTCCGAGCAGCAGTGCACAGGGAGGCGCAGATTCGCTCGACATGTAGTCGTGGAGATCTGCAGGCTCCTTCATGCCGAGCTGCTCCTGGCTGGCCCCAGCACCAACTGCTTACCTGTCGCTATCAAAGTCACCACTGCCCTCCACAACTTCTCCTCCGCATCCTTCCAGGGTGCAGCCGGCTACACCGCCGATGTCTCTCAGTCGTCTGCGCGGAAGAGCCCTGCAGTAACACGATGGGTGGCATCAGTGGTGGGTCCTCATAGTGATACCCAGGAGCGGGCATTATTGGACACAACGGACAGGATTCGCGGAGACATGGCAGTGGTGGTGTCAATATAATGTGTGCTGTTTGTTGCTCTGAAATTCAATATAGGTAACACCCAGGACAAACCCTCAGACACCCTTGTGCACCCCCTTCATGCTCACGACACGTTTGCCTTACGCTGCCTACTGCACATATGTGATGCATGCCCTGTGGCTGCAGCACAGGTGGTGGCAGGTTAAGTGAGGCTGGCCGTGAGGGAGATGCACGAGAGGGTGAGTATGGGATGGAGCAATGAGATTGTATGAGGATTGGGTTGCGTGTTAGTGGCAGGATGAGTACTGGCGAGGTGAGTAGGTGGAGGTAAGATGAGGATGGGGTTTGAGTGGGTATGAAGGGTGATGTGACGGAGTAGTGTTGGCGGTGCCGAAGGAGATGTGGGGTGGGGGCAGTGTTGTGGCAGACGGAGTGTAGGGGAAAGACTTCGTGTTCTCACTGTGGCTGACCTACTGCGGTCATTGCAGCGCCTCCTGCACTGTATGCAGGTGGGCGATATGTTGGTGGTGCAGGTGACCCCCTCTGACACCTCGAGCCAGGCCTTCTTGGTGGCAGAGGCAGGCCGCTTCCTCCCGCCCGCCGGAGGGAAGATCTGTGTCCTCCCCCTCCTCCTCACCCCATCTGGTGATACCTGGGGTGAGGCATCATTAAACTGGGAGCAGCCTTCCCCCTGGGCTGCTCCATGCTGCAATTTGTTCCATTGGTTGCAGCATCTGTCAGTGGAGGACTGCCCCTTTAACTAGAGAGCCTCCAGCTGACAGATCGTACTGCGCATGCGCAGCCCGCCCGACGCGCAGACCAGCAGCGCGGAGCCCGGAGGAGCAGGTAATTGATTCCTATTAGTGTGCTGCCTGCTACGATCGCGCGGGCAACCCAGCAATTTCGCCGAGCGTGTTGACCACGCTCCCGGAGGACCACCCGCTGGGAACCCGCAGGCCTGCTAAATTCGAGCCCATAAAGAGAGGGAAAGAAAGATTGGATTACGAGAGAGAGAAAAAAAAGACAGACATTTTATTTAAAATTTGACATTTTAAAAATCTCCTAAAAAATTCACAACCTGAATGAATGAGACTCCACACTTTTAATTGTTTACTTTCTGGGCCAGAGAGATTGATTAGCAGTCATTAACAATTATCACGCCATTAAAAGAGAACTTTCGCTATTAATTACTAGACTTAACTTTCTGTGATGAGTTTAATGGGTAATTAATATGCAAATGCAGCAACTTCATGAAACTCACGGGGAGATTAAATGCGAGATGTTGTTTTCGTGAAGCTAACGGCGGAGCGGTGCAAATTGTCCAGCAAATTGTGGCGATTTGCAATTCACGGGCTGTTTCTTCCTTGCCACAAGTTACTGGCCAATTTGCACATGAATAACGGCTTGCGTCGTTCACACAGCATTATTTTTTCAGCAACTTCTGGGCCATGATGTTTGCTGCTTTGCACTGAGTTCATACAACACTGTTTGTCATAGATAGGTGAAATAGATAAAGAAGGAATACAGATAATTTCTTCTACAACCTAAGATTGAGTTGTTATATTTTGATGTAACTATTAGTGCCGGACATTAGAGTGCATTTATACTGCGGCTAACAGTTTGAGACACACAGTAGCTGCTGTATAAGTTCCAGCCAGCCAGTACCCCATTTATGCTATTTGGATCAAATGGCAAGTCCCCTGCCCAGGTGACAGTTCAGGGCATCTGTGCCTTTGTGTCTGTACAAAGTTCCTCTCTCAGTGGTTAAAATTTAAATGTTTTTGAATCCCAGATGGAAACATTAGCACTCACTAGACATTTAAATCAACTGTAGGACCAACCTCTAAGCAATTTTTAAATCAGGCTTAATACTGCATTGGTTTGACATTGCATGTGGTGGCAAACCCAACTGGTGTGAAACTCCAATGGGTCTCACAATGCTTCTCTCTAATACTGTAACTTTAGTGTCGCTCTGAAACAGAAAATGACAGAATGGTGGTGAGACGGAGCTCACTAGATAAATATAGCTAAGGCAGGTTATTCAGCCCATCCAAAAAAAGCTTGCCTCATCAAACCATCTAACTGTATTTTGACTGAATATAAGGCCTTCTGTACCCTACCTGGTAGACCATTCCAAGTATTGATCACTCTTCATGTGGATCCTTCCTGACATCTGTCCTAAATTGTCCTTTCATCAGTTTTGCCCTAAATCCCTTGTCCTGAGGGGAGATTTTCATGGGCTTACTGGGTGCAGTGAATATCGGAAAATCGAGTGGGTTGCAGTGCATTCCTGTAAAGGAAAACACCTGATTTTCTGATATTCAATCCTGGGTGCAGACCCAGTAAAATCTCCCCTCTTGTGTCTTGTCTTATCTTGAAGTAATACCCTGGATTTATAATGTATATACTTGTAGTTCTAAAAGGTCCCCTCTCAATCACACTCTTTCAAGGATAAAAAGCCCTAGCTTCTCCAGTCTTTCCTTGTAACTCAATCTTTTGATAGTAGGGATAAGTCTCATAGCTGTTTTACATCTTGGTAGCCAAAAGTGAATATAATACTCAAGGCAGGGTCTTACCAGAGCACTGCACAGTTTTGCAATGGTACCTTTCATTTCTACTATGCTGATCTAGCAACATAATTACGCATTCTGTTTATTCCTGCTCCACAGTGATTTGACACGTTAAGTGCCAAATCTGCTCTCAGCAGAGATCCTTTTCATAGTCACTATTAGCTATTTCTGTACCAGCCATAGTATAAGTGACATCCATTTTTTCTTTCCAGTGTGTAGCACTTTGCACTTGTCCATATTGAATTTCATCTACCAGTATCTGTCCATTTGCAGATTTTATCTAACTCCTTTTGTAGGTGCCTGGCTGCTTTCACTGATTCTATTGCATTGATTCTCTGCTTCCCCCTCCCCACTGCAGTTTATCATCTGTGAATTTGATCATTTTGCATTATGTTTCTAAATCTAAGCTGTTAATGTAGGTTGGGAAAAATAGGGGGCCCAGCACTAATCCCTGAGCACTCCACTCAGTGATTCCCCCTACCTGACATCACTAATGAGTACCCACTGTTTCCTTTACTTCTCCACGTATACATTTTACCTTGAGTTACCACTGCTTTCAGTTAGAGTTCAAGAAGCAGCTAGTCTATCTATGCCTAGTAGCTGTCACTAAATCAGAAGATGAATATTCAGTCTCTTCTTTGAAAAATAAATACTTTTTTTTAAAGGAAGAAAAATAACAAACTCTGCATCACCATCATCCCCAGTGCCTGCAGCATTCTGAGGCCCAGCCAACCCTCCACAAGTTTGATTAACCTGCCTTGCTGCCAACAACTTAATTTTCTTGTCTATTCTGGTGACACTGGGTCAAAACCGCAGACGAACAGTCATTAACAGATGTGATGATTACAACTTCCAGCGTCTAATGCTTGCATGGGCAAACATCAGGAATGTCTCTACTTGACACATCACTTTTAAAAGTTACAAATTTCAAGATCTTCAGGATGAATGGATTTTTACCAGTCACAATTAATGTTCATCTTCAGCTTTGATTGGAGGCATTTCCTGCAGTTAAAACTTTCCCCACAAGCACGGAAACCCAAAAATGTTGATTTAACAAGAAAAGCAAAGGCAAATGCAATAACCAGGAGGTTAAAGAGTGACTCATTTAATGTGAAAAATTGAACATTTAAAAGCATAATGATACCAGGACAGCACAGTGTTCAGGCCCTAATTTGAGACTGGAGGTTGAAGTTCTGCTGAACACTATTTTTAGCATACTGGTTAATATGCTGTTCAAAAATCTTATGTACACTACTCAACAAAATTGCTAACTTGAATCTCAATCCACTATTGCTCCCCATTGGATGGGAGGATAAATTAGAGTTTGAAGTATCATATGCATCAAGTGCCTCCTGCCAGCTGACTGCTGAGCTGACATTGACAAAGATCTGGGAGCAGGTACTTGATTATTTTTAGTGTAGTAGTGCTACATGGAATGAGTAACCCAAAAGAGGGCAAGAAAATAAATAACTTTAAAATGGAAACAAAAGTTTTAGATAAAGATTAGCATCTTTTTATATATTTTAAAATATTTTTGTTAAAATGATGTTGATGACATTATCAGAAATTCTCACTGGAACAGTTATGGCATCTAAAAGTATGATGTATTTGAACTAATATTTGGAGATACAATCAGTAATCCTGTGATTGCCATTTCATGTTAACTCTGATCCACTACACTGCTCGGGTCAATAATTCCTCGAACTCATTTTTTGATCCAAATGACACATCATTTTAAATCAACAGAATTTTAAAAAACACAAAAACAATGTTAATTCTGTTAGTCTTTACCATGCCATAGAGAATTTATCTTGACTGGTAGTAATCAGGCTCCAGGGGACATCAATGAGACAATTTGTCCAGTTCCAGTCTTTCTTGGTTTGATGAGGGAAAAACTCGATAAGGGCCTTTATTGGGCGCGGATAGCGTGATGTGCTATTACCCCGCGCCCAATGGCCCCTGCGCAGGCAGGACGCAAGTTTCGACACACCTGAGGACTTACCTGCAATCAGCCTTCCATTCCAGGCCTTCACATGGAATGAATGCAATTGACACTTTCCACCACTAGAGGGAGCTCAATCTCTTAAAGGGAGGATGTTTCTTAGAAATCTCTTAAAGGTAGGTGGTACCTGTTATTTGCTGAAAATAACGGTCTACTGTCTGCACAGAGTCTGAACGGATATCAGACATCGCACAAGTAAAACACAGATGCAGGTCCCATCCCTATGTTTACACATTGATGAGCTATGTTAAGACGTTGAATAAAGGTTGCGCACTACTAAATCCCACATCCTCCAAACTGCATGCCAGACCTCACCAATCTGCTGATCTGAGTTGGTACCAGGCCTGCGAGAGTGCGTGCACCAAGGTTCTCTGCTGATGCACTAGAGACCTTGGGTGCAAGAGGTGGACAGAAGGAGGGGCATCCTATATCTGCAGAGGGGGGGGGAAGGTGAGGGGGCAAGAGGCCCTCCAGACATATACTCAAAAGGCAGTGGGAGGCAGCGGGGGACGAAGTCAATGCCAGGCACACTGCATCATGTACACATGAACATAGATACAGTGCAGGAAGAAGTTTAA
This sequence comes from Heptranchias perlo, assembly GCF_035084215.1. NCBI lineage: Eukaryota > Metazoa > Chordata > Chondrichthyes > Hexanchiformes > Hexanchidae > Heptranchias > Heptranchias perlo. The sequence continues at coordinate 36,542,571 of NC_090341.1, read as the reverse complement.
TGCTTTGACATGAGTGGTCAAGATGAGTGTGGTCAACCGTCAAGTGGCCGCTCGTACCAACGGCACCACGCACTACACACCCGCATCCCCCACACACCAACAAACTCTTTCCACCAGTACTCAACTCTTCCAACCAGATGCTTCCTCTCACCCTTACGCATTACCACTGTTTCAAGCCGCCCACCCACAACTTACAGGCCACACACACTGGCAGCTATTCAACCATGACAGGCACATCACACAGACACATGTCCCGCTTTCTTGCAGGAGAAGGTGGCGCATATCAAGAGGCAGCAAGCGGCAGTGGCATTTAGCCCGTCGAGCCTGTTCCACCATTCAATAAGATCATGGTGAACCTGTGACCTAACTCCATATACCCGCCTTAGCCTCATATCCCTTAATACCCTTGGTTCACAGAAATCTATCAATCTCAGATTTAACATTCACAAGTGAGCTAGCATCAACTGCCGTCTGCAGAAGAGCCTTCCAAACGTCTTCCCCCTTTGCGTGTAGAAGCATTTCCTAACTTCACTCCTGCACGTCCTGGCTCTAAATGTTAGGCTATGTCCCTGCGTCCTAATATTGAAGTCTAGGAGACTTCCAAAAACAGTTACAAATGTCTCGGCAGCCAGAAGCAATAATCCAGCCACTAACCTGTAAATTCTGCATGGACCCTTTAAATAGCGCTGGTGGGGGGTCCTCCTGGCACTCTGAGACACGTTCAGATGGTCGGGGTTGAATTGAGCGTTAAGTCCCAAAATTATGTCTATCACTTTAAATCAACATTGCACACTGATTGAAGCCATTTTCTCCCTACTTTATAAGATTCCAGCGTTCGTTATCTGTGCCTGCGCTAACTCCTATACCAAGATGGCGTCTAGCACACGTCACGCAGGAAACGTGCGTGCGCATGCAAGACGCCATCTTGGATGTCAGACAGGCCGTGTAGCGCCGAAAAAATGGGCGCTACACGGTCCAATTTAGTGCCCGATGTGTCTCAACATAGTAAAGGTTGACTTTGTCAGGCCTATGACATAACCAGGTTAATCTTTATGCTTTCAGCAGTCTAGGGCTCTATTTTAGCACCCGCTATCGGGTGCGTTCCTGGCGGGGGGGCTCCAAAAATCGGGGAATCCTGGAGCGGGTCGGGAGCCCGGCTCCAACCCGCCCACTTCCGGGTTCCCCACAGACGCGCCGACGTGCGCGCGCAGCCCCCGCATGTGGGACTCCCACAGGCAATTAAAGCCAGCGGGGTGCCACTTGAGAGTATTTATTCAGGTATTTCAGATCATTAACTGACCTGATTAAGGGAATATGTCAGGAGGGGTGGGATTTTAGAAACAACTGGGACTGTTTCCCATACTGGGGGAAACACTCCCAGTTCAAATGGACGTGTTGCAGCTATCAGCCTGTGGCAGCTGCAAAGGTCCATTTGACAGGTGTGGGGGGGGAGACCCTCACTCATTGCAGGAGGCTACTCTGTCACTTGGGACAAAGTTTGGCCTCTACCACCCTCCTCCTGACAATCAAAGTCACCAACTTGCAAACTTACCCCGGGGTCCAGAGACATGTACCTACCTTGCGGACCCCCTCAGAAGTACATCTTCCGGATGGGGGCCGCTGTAGCTGCAGACATGACCTCCTTGGAGGGCGAACAGCATCACCAGCCTCGCCGGCCAAGCCGTCCACCTCTGACACGTGGAGCTCCACAACACAGTGCTGTGACACATCCACCTGCACAGCAGGAGGGAGGGCAACCGCAGAGAGAGATGCGTCGCAAGGGCCACTACCCTCGCCACAGGGTCTACAGACTGAGGCTCAGCTTCCTGGACCTCTCTGAGCAGCAGTGCACACGGAGGCTCAGAGTCACTCGACATGTAGTCGTGGACATCTGCAGCCTCCTTCATGCCAAGCTGCTCCCGGCTGGCCCGAGCACCGTCTTCTTACCTGTCGCTGTCAACGTCACCACTGCCCTCTACAACTTCTCCTCCGCATCCTTCCAGGGTGCCACCGGGGACATCGCCAACGTCTCTCAGTCGTCTGCACAAAAGAGCCCTGCAAATACACCTACACCCACTCTGCAGTGACACAATGGGTGGCATCAGGTGCGGGTCTTCATTGTGATCCTCAGGAAAGGGCATTATTGCACAAACCAGACAAGATTCGCAAAGATGTGGCAGTAGTGGTGCCAATATAATATGTAATGTGAATTGGTCAGAAATTAAATATAAGTAACAACCATGACAAACCCTCAAACACCCTTGTGCATCCCCTTCATGCTCAGAACACGTTTGCCTTATGCTGCCTACTGCACATATGTGATGCATGCCCTGTGGCTGCAGCACAGGTAGTGGCAGGTTGAGTGAGGCTGACCGTAAAAGAGATGCATGAGAGGGTGAGTATGAGATAGAGCCATGAGATTGTATGAGGATTGGGTTGAGTGGTAGTGGCGGGATGAGTACTGGCGAGGTGAGTAAGTGCAGGTAAGATGAGGATGAGCTTTGAGTGGGTGTGAGGGGTGATGTGACAGAGTAGTGTTGGCAGTGCAGAAGGAGGTGTGGGGTGGGGGCAGTGATGTGGCAGATGGAGTGTAGGGGAATGAGTAAGTGTACTCACTTTGGCTGACCTACTTAGGTCATTGCAGCGCCTCCTGCACTGTATGCAGGTGCGTGATATGTTGGTGGTGCAGGTGACCTCCTCTGCCACCTAGAGCCAGGCCTTCCTGGTGGCAGAGGCAGGCCGCTTCCTCCCGCCCGCCGGGGGGAAGATCTCTGTCCTCCCCCTCCTCCTCACCCCATCTAATGATACCTGGAGTGAGGCATCATTAACCTGGGAGCAGCCTTCCCCCTGGGCTGCTCCATGCTGTAATTTTTCCTATTTCTTGCAGCATCAGTCAGTGGAGGACTACCCCTTTAAATAGAGCTCCTCCAGCTGACAGACCTTACTGCGCATGCGCAGTCTGCCCGATGGGCAGATCAGCAGCGGGGAACCAGGAAGACCAGGTAAGTGGATCCAATTAGGCTGCGATCGTGCACGGGGCAGACTGAGTTCGCCGGGCGCGTTACCCACGCGCTCAATCGCCGCCCCCCCCCCCACCACAAACCCGCAGCCCTGGCAATATCGAGCCCCTATTGTCTGAAAATTGCCAATCAAAGACCAACTTATGGAAGTGGCTTCCATAAGAACTTGCTTTTACATAGCACATTTCATGTCGTCAGCATGTTCCAAAGCACTTCATAGCCAATGAGGTACTTTTGTAATGTAGTCACTGTTGTAATGTAGGGAAACACAACAGCTAATTTGCATACAACAAGGACCTACAAACAGCGATAAGATCAATGAACACAATCTGTTTTTAGTGGTGTTGGTTGAGGGATAAATGTTGGCCAGGACACCAGGATAATTACACTGTTCTTCTTTGAATAATGCCATGAGATCTTTGACACACACCCAAGAGGGTAGATGGGGCCTCAGTTTAATGTCTCATGCAAAATACAGCACTTTTGACAATGCAGCACTCCATCAGTATTGCACTAAAGTGTCAGCCTAGATTATGTGTTCTATTTTCTGGAGTGGGGCTTGAAGCCATGATCTTATAACTCAGAGGCAAGGATGCTTTATTAAGCCAAGGCTGATGTGTACAACAACCAGGAAAAGACTTTAATGCTCTTCTTTAGAGGGTAAAGATTCGACTAAGTAGATTGGGTTTTATGAGATAGAGAAATAAATAAAAATAATGTTAAAATGATAACAATAGGAGAGATAATAGGTAAAAGGGAAGATAAGGCAAGCAGAAGTAAATTTTTTTAAATTTGAAATTGTGTCTTAAGTATTTATATTTTTGGGTTAATAATTAAAGTTACAAAGCTACTCCTGATATTTGAGTAGTTTTATTACTGTAGTATTAGAGTTTGCATCAGTGCCACACTGTGTGAACTAAAAGCTGTAAGAAATGGCTGGCTCAGAGATCCCAGAACTTCCCTAGTCCTGCCAAAAAATCTAAAGGCTAAAATTTGTGTTTTTCCTCCAATTTTCTCCCCTGTTCCCCTAACGATGCTGACTCTTGCAGCCAAATGGTTCCATGGGTGTCTACATGTCTCTGGTATCTCATTTAGATAACCATTCTTGTATATGAGCTTAGACAATGAGTAATTGTAGGGTATTTAACAGTGTGTGAGTGTGGTGGGCAGGGGCATCTCAGCTGAACTCAATCTTATCCTTTCCTGATTTACACCCACGGGCATTTTTCATAAGGGGTCACTAGATAGCAGTCAAGCTTAGGAACCCTGCCTGATTTTTGCCCTCCCAACCCACACTGAGGTTGCCCTGGATAAGATCAGTTAATTCTGCTCTAGCAGAAGGATTTATCTGAAGACATTCTTAGTCTGTAAGGTGCATAATAACATAAGAAATAGGAGCAGGAGTAGGCCATATGGCCTCTCGAGCCTACTCTACCATTCAATAAGATCAAGGCTGATCTTTGGCCTCAACTCGACTTTCCCTCCCGATCCCCATATCCCTTGATTCCCCTAGAGTCCAAAAATCTATCGATCTCAGTCTTGAACATGTTCAACGACTCAGCATCCACAGCACTCTGGGGTAGAGAGTTCCAAAGGTTCACAACCCTCTGAGTGAAGAAAATCCTTCTCATCTCAGTCATAAATGGCCGACCCCTTATCCTGAGACTGTGCCCCCTAGTTTTAGACTCTCCAGCCAGGGGAACAATCTCTCAGTATCTACCCTGTCAAACCCCTTCAGCATCTTGTATATTTCCTCTCATTCTTCTCAACTCCAGAGAGTATAGGCCCATTCTGCTCAATCTCTCCTCACAGGACAACCCTCTCATCCCAGGAATCAATCTAGTGAATCTTCGCTGCACCGCCTCCAAGGCAAGTATATCCTTCCTTAAATAAGGAGACCAAAACTGTACACATTACTCCAGGTATGGTCTCACCAAAGCCCTGTACAATTGTAGCAAGACTTCCTTACTCTTGTACTCCACCCCCCTTGCAATAACTTGCCTTCCAAATTGTTTGCTGTACCTACACGTTAGCTTTCTCTGTTTCTTGTACGAGGACACCCAGATCTCTCTGAACACCAACATTAAAAGAAATATTCTGCCTTTCTATTCTTCCTCCCAAAGTGAATAACCTCACATTTCCCCACATTATACTCCATCTGCCACCTTCTTGCCCACTCACCTAACCTGTCTATATCCCTTTGCAGACTCTTCTTGTCCTTTTCACTTGGATACATTACACTCGGTCCCTTTATCTAAGTCATTAATATAGATTGTAAATAGCTGAGGCCCAAGCACTGATCCTTGCGGCACCCCAATAGTTACAGCCTGCCACCCCGAAAATGACCCATTTATCCCTACTCTCTATTTTCTGTCCATTTACCAATCCTCTATCCATCCCCCAACGCCATGAGCCCTTATCTTGCACAGCAACCATTTATCGAATGCCTTTTGGTAATCCAAATAAACTACATCCACTGGTTTCCCTTTATCTACACTGGAGTTACATCCTCAAAGATCTCTAAACATGATTTCTCTTTCATAAAACTATGTTGCCACTGCCTATTCATATTATGATTTTCTAAGTGCCCTGTTACAACTTTCTTAATAGTGGATTCCAGCATTTTCCCGACGACTGACGTCAGGCTAACAGGCCTGTAGTTCCCTGTTTTCTCTCTCCCTCCTTTCTTGAATAGCGGTGTTACATTTGCTCCCTTCCAATCCGCTGGGACCGTTCTAAAATCTAGGGAATTTTGGAAGATCACAACCAATGCATCCACTATCTCTGCAGCTACCTCTTGTAGAACCCTAGGATGTAGGCCATCAGGTCCGGGGATTTGTCAGCTTTTAGTCCCATTAGTTTGTCTAGAACTTTTTCTACTGATATTATTTGTTTTAAATTCCTCACTCTCATTTGCCCCTTGGTTCCCCACTATTTTTGGTATGCTTTTTGTGTCTTCTACTGTGAAGACAGATACAAAATATTTGTTTAACATCTCTGCCATCTCCTTATTCCCCATTAATAGTAACACCTCTGGTGGTATATGTAGTCACTGTGTCATTTTGGAGATGTTTTGTTTTTCTTTATAAAGTGTACTATTGGTTAAACTTCATTTTTTAGGAACAGGGTTAAATTGACTAAATTATAAATGTTGACAACTACTGATAACGTTGGCAATTGGCTATTAAATATTTAGAACTGATAGCATGCAATCATGTAAATAACTAATATAGGAAAGTTTAGGAAACAGAAGAGGGAAGAATAAACAAATAGATAAAAATGTTAATATCTAACAAAAATACTGCAATTTCACCATGGAAGGTAGGATTTAAAAAACTATAACGTATTAAAAGTCTTACATATAATGTGCAATTCCTGTAAGCACCACACTTACTTCCTGTCACACTCAAACTGTCGTACTTCAGTTGTTACATTTTAGTGCATCCTCTGATTCACCATGAACAGCAGAACTGCTAGTATTATATATAATGGGGCTGAAAATCCACATCCCTAGTGCTAAACTCCCAGCGTGTGTCTGACAGGAATTCAGTGGAAGTGCTGGATATTGGGCTGGGACCTGGATTCTGCTCCAAGTTTATGTCAGGGTCTGTTTGAGGTAGGGCTGGGAGAGGGAATTCTCAGGGAGGGAATTTCCTTGTCCCTGCCTGACCTGGATTATTCTGAAAGCCGGTACATTGGGCTCAACCAGGTGTACCAATATCCAGCCTGGCAGTCTTGGTGTGGACACCCAAAACAAATTGCTAGGTCCTTGTAAAGGGAGCCACTTTGCACTTCCAAAATTTACTATAGTGCCGGTGGCTTGGCAGTTGTGATTTTCATCGTTCCACCATTGGTGGCCATGCCTTCAGCTGCCTAGGCCCTAAGCTCTGGAATTTCCTCCCTAAACCTCTCCGCCTCTCTACCTCTCTCTCTTCCTTTAAGTCACTCCTTAAAACTTACCTCTTTGTCCAAACTCTAAAATCTATTGTTAAGGACGTAGTAACAGGGCACTTAGAAAATCATAATATGATTGGGCAGAGTCAACATGGTTTTATGAAAGGGAAATCGTGATTGATAAATCTATTAGAATTTTTTGAGGGTGTAACTAGCAGGGTAGATAAGGGGGATCCAGTGGATATAGTATATTTGGATTTTCAAAAGGCAGTCGATAAGGTGCCACACAAGAGGTTGTTACACAAGATTAGGGCTCATGGGATTGGGAGTAATATATTATCATGGATTGTGGATTGGTTAATGGACAGAAAGCAGAGAGTAGGAATAAATGGGTCATTTTCAGGTTGGCAGATTGTAACTAGTGGAGTGCCACAAGGATCAGTTCTTGGGCTTCAGCTGTTTACAATATATATCCATGACTTAGATGAGGGGACCGAGTGTAATGTATCCAAATTTACTGACGATACAAAGCTGGATGGGAAAGTAAGCTGTGAGGAGGACGCAAAGAGACTGCAAAGGGATATAGACAGGTTAAGTGAGAGAGAGGGCAAGAAAGTGGCAGATGGAGTATAATGTGAGGAAATGTGAAATTATCCACTTTGGTAGGAAGAACAGAAAAGCAGAATATTTTTTAAAAGGTGAGAAACTAAGAAATATTGGTATTCAGAGGAATTTGGGTGTCCTTGTACATGAATTACAGAAAGTTGCAGGTGCAGCAAGCAATTAGGAAGGCAAATGGTATGTTAGCCTTTATTGCAAGGGGGTTGAAGTATATGAGTAAGGAGGTCTTGCTGCAATTATATAGGGCTCTGGTGAGACCTCACCTGGAGTACTGTGTACAGTTTTGGTCTCGTTACCTAAAGAAGGATATACTTGCCTTAGAGGGGGTGCAACAAAGGTTCACTAGATTGATTCCTGGGATGAGAGAGTTGCCCTATGAGGAGAGATTGAGTAGAATGTGCTCTGGAGTTTAGAAGAATGAGAAATGATCTCATTGAAACGCATAAAATTCTTAGAGCGCTTGACACGGTAGATACTGAGAGGCTGTTTCCCCTGGCTGGAGAGTCTAGAATTAGGGGTCATAATCTCAAGATAAAAGGTCGGCCATTTAGGTCTGAGACGAGGAAGAAGTTCTTCACTCAGAGGGTTGTGAATCTTTGGATCTTTGGATCAGAGGGCTGTGGATGCTCAGTCTTTGATTATATTCAAGACTGAGATCAATAGATTTTTGGACACTAAGGGAATCAAGGGATATGGGGATAGGGCGGGAAAGTGGAGCTGAGGTAGAAAATGAGCCATGATCTTATTGAATGGTGGAGCAGGCTCGAGGGGCCACATGGCCTACTCCTGTTCCTATTTCTTATGTTCTTAAGCTTTTGGTCACCTGTCCTAAAATCTCTTTTTGTGGCTCAGTGTCAAATTTTATTTGATAATGCTCCTATGAAGCACTTTAGGATGTTTTTACTATGTTAAAAGTGCTATATAAATGCAAATTGTTGTTGTTCCTAGCACCCCATTTCCTGCTCCTCTTTCTTCTGGTGGAGATTATAGATGCATCCACCTTGTTGTGAGTGCCTGCCGGCATTATTTGAAGTAGGTAACCTTCCCCAACCTTGGATACTTTGGCGGGGTCAGGAGTGGAGGCCACCATTGAGCGTTGCCCCGGCACTTATGCTGCCAGAGCACTCCTGTTGACCTTTGGGCACAATGTAAATGAGAATGAGGGGTTTTGGGTAATGAGGAACAAACAACTTGCTTAAGAAATAACTAATTTTTTGTAAAGTGGCAGGTAAATAGTGCAACTAATATTAAGGCAAGGGATACTCCTCCAGGGCATAGTTCTGCTTTCTGACCACCGCTCCGTACCTGCCCCAGGCCTGACCCATTTTCCTAGGTCAGAGCTTATTAAGTATGCACGATGCGTTCCCAGCAGGATCCCCGCCATCAAGAGGGAGCACATCAGTGCATCGGATGAGAATTGTGGCAGTGTTGCAGTGGGAACACTACTATTTCATCAGAAGGTCCAGTGAGCGACCTTATAGGGGCTGTTATGCCCTGAAGATCAGAATCAATGTCCCACTAAAGGCCTTGGCTTCAAAAGGCATGTGTTGGGATGGAAGGAGGGAGAGGAGGCCACCACAAGGCCTGCCATGGGGGCACCTCAGGACCATTACCACTGCTTCTCGGGGCTCCCATGTGTAAGATAGCAATAGGCTCTAGAAGTGGTATTATCACCAACAGAAAGAAGGAAAGTCTGCTAGGGACCCAGGCCGTGCACCTCTGCTACAATTTGCAGGTGGCAGGTAGGGAAGGAGCAGACTGTGGTGATCCCAGCGAGGACAGGAGAAAGAAAAATCCGGTTCAGAAAGAGGCAGTGGTACATAGAATTACATTGAATGTACAGCACAGAAACAGGCCATTCGGTCCAACAGGTCCATGCCGGTGTTTATGCTCCACACAAGCCTCCTCCCTCCCATCTTCATCTAACCTATCAGCATATCCTTCTGTTCCTTTCTCCCTCATGTGTTTATCTAGCTTCCCCTTAAATGCGTCTATGCTAATCGTCTCAACTACTCCTTTTGGTAGTGACTTCCATATTCTAACCATTCTCTGGGTAAAGAAGTTTCTCCTGAACTCACTATTGGATTTATTAGTGACTACTTTATATTTATGACCTCTAGTTTTGAACTCCCCCACAAAACCTATCTATCCCCTTCATAAAGACCTCTATCAGGTCACCCCTCAGTCTTCTCTTTACTAGAGAAGAGAGCCCAAGCCTGCTCAATCTTTCCTGATAGGTATAACCTCTCAATTCTGGTATCATCCTAGTAAATCTTTATTGCACCTTCTCCAGTGCCTCTATATCCTTTTCATAATATGGAGACCGGCACTGTTCACAATACTCCAAGTGTGGTCTAACCAAAGTTCTATACAAGTTTAACATATCTTCTCTGCTTTTCAATCCTATCCCTTTAGAAATGAACCCAGCGCTGGATTTACTTTTTTTAATGGCCTCATTAACCTGCGTCGCTACTTTTAGTGATTTGTTTTTCTGTACCCCCAGATCCCTCTGCCCCTCTACCCCATTTAGACTCTTATTATCCAAGCAGTATGTGGCCCCCTTATTCTTCCTACCTAAATGTAATTCCTCACACTTAGCTATACTGAAATTAATTTGCCAATTACACACCCATTCTGCAAGTTTATTAATGTCTTCCTGTATTTTGTTGCAGTCGTCCTCGATATTAATTATACCCCCCAATTTGGCATTGTCCACAAATTTTGAAACTGTACTTCCAATTCCTGAGTACAAATTGTTTATATAAATGGTGAACAACATTGGTCCCAGCACCAATCCTTGTGGAATACCACTTCCCACCTTTTGCCAGTCTGAGTAACTACCTGAAACCCAGAAGTGTTAGGACAGAGATGTCTTTACAATTCCTACCATTTCTGCTACGATTCCGCCCAATTTTAGGCAGTATCACAGAGGAAAATTCCCCCTACATCTGTGAGGGCTGTATTTTCCACAATCAGCAAGGCGTGAGATATTTTAGCAAATTGTGCTTTGGCACAGTGTGGCATAAATCTCTGTTTTATTCAGCATAACAGTCACACTGCTGAACAGTAACTGATTTAGTTGATCCCTAAGATGCCTTCACATAAGCGCCCCTGAATTTTAACAGGCCGCCAGAAAAGAAAGAGTTTATTTCTCCCCTAATTACATGCCTGAAAACAATTTTTAAAATATCCCTACTTGAGGTCCAGTGGAACCAGGGATGTGTAATTAAACTTCTTTTCCCAGTATTCTCCTCTGCTCGCCAGAAAGTACTGACTCATGCTGGATTACATTCTACAAGTGCAGTAACGTTCAATAACTAGCCCAAGTGGGCATTCTTTATTTGTGAACCTAGACAATAAAGCTGCCAATGGAGTGCCAATAGCAGTGTCCTTTCTGCGGCCCTGATTGGGATCAGTTTATTCAGCACGAACTTGTGGTTTAACCTAGTCCCTTGACTGCAGGTGTATTTATCTACAAAGCCATAGGAGGCTACATGAACTTTTTAATTAACATTATATCAACTCTGCTGTGTTGTCACATCTTGTGCCATTGGCATTGCTATGGGAAATTAAAAAATGTGGCATTAACAATGTACATTGTGCCAATGATGTTGTAAAGAGAAAAATTTAAAACAATTTAGACATGTACTTTCCTGTAGCATAGTCAGATGCAGTGTGAAAAAAAAAATCACATTTAATTTAATGATTAAGCTAGGGAATGAACATTTGTCAGAAAATCTTTTTCTCTACTTTTAGAAGTCCATCCCCAGCCTTATTGTAAGGACATCTCTGTTCCAACACTTCTGGGCCTTGGCATCCAGCTATTTCATGTTACATTTAGCATGTGTTATGGAATATTTACAATATCAAGCATGATATATCTCATTATAATGCACAAAATATTTGGCTTTCAAGTATTACGTCACAATGCAGGTGAGGTATAACAAGGACATTTCAGTGCTTTTATGCCATTTCACTCTTACTGTCCAACTAATATATTACACCCAGTTTAATTATGTCAGAATCAGTACAGCAAATCTGCCAAAATTGACTCTTCCTTTCATAATGTTATGTTAGATCTAAGGTCAAAGGGTGTGTCTTGTCATTGTGCTTCATTTCTTTGAAAAACTGCTATGTACTGTCTTACTGTACATTTACTACAGTGCTTTGCCCTGTGGTGCAGAGAATTCCTGTAGAGGGCAGTCACACAAGGATCATCACAGCCACATCCCAGTTAATTGTAAACAATTTTACAACACCAAGTTATAGTCCAGCAATTTTATTTTAAATTCACAAGCTTTCGGAGGCTTCCTCCTTCGTCAGGTGAACGATGTGAAAACCTGACGAAGGAGGAAGCCTCCGAAAGCTTGTGAATTTAAAATAAAATTGCTGGACTATAACTTGGTGTTGTAAAATTGTTTACAATTGTCAACCCCAGTCCATCACCGGCATCTCCACATCATGAATCCCAGTTAATGACACACAAGGAATACAGAAAATGGACCATTAGATCAATATTGAATAAAAGTTGCTCCAAGTGAAGTAAAGGCTTCTCAGTTTGTGACTCACTAAACAGTATTGTAAACTGCAAATTTCTAAATAGAGTTCTGAAACTGTTCCAGATTTTTAAAGTTTGAAAAGTAAACATTTACTTGATATAAGTGGCCCAAATGTTCTCCTATTTAGCCTTCCAGAAGAAATGGGCATATTAAAACCATGAGTTTGTAGAGGGTCTGGAAGCTGCCACATGATAACAGCATTTATACCTTCTTTCTAGGTTTAATGATTAGTAAACACTAGAGAGATACTGAAATCTTTGTTCACTTTAGGCACTGGAGGGAATTCCAGTGGCATCAATGCACCTAATCTAAATATTAGAAAAGAAACAGTACTCAGAATAAACACAGAAGATAGCTCAGAAGATCAAGGGCAGAAATAGCCTCCTAAATGAGCTTGCAGGCTCAACCTGAGGAGCTAATACGCAAGCCATTGCACAGGTTGGCACTAGCTCTCTGCTACTAAGTTGGACAACATTGCGCTCCTGTGTGGTTAAACTTTCCCCACAGAAAACTAGTTGATGTACAATGAAATCAAACAACAAGAATAATAACAGGGACCAACAAATACCAAATAGCTACCAATCTTCTCAAATACATGGCCTCCTAATATGAGGCATCATAGAACCTCCTTGAGAAAATCCATGAGATGCCACAACTACCACTTTTCAAAGATATAAAGAAGGCGCCTCACCACCAACTCATCAGCAGAAGGCTGATCTTCAAAATGCTACCAACCATCTCCATGACAGACACTGCCTCATTATGGCAATCAGCATGGAGACAAGCTGCTCCCTCTGTAAGGAACTCCTTCCTCATCACCCAACCTGATGAGAGAGTGTGTGCCTTTGAGTTGCCAGCTCTGGCGTCAGCTCAACAATTTTAAATGTAGAGTGTTAAGGTTTGCGGCAAATAACTACACCTGGGGACTCAGGAATAGCCGTAGTGCAGTTGGGGACACCTCACATCCATTGAATGACTACTCATTTCAAGCTGGTCAACGAGGAGGACTTTCCAGGTGTAAAATGGGCGGTAGCAGATTGGCTGCCCATCATACCCTTCCCCTCGATTTTTTAGCAGGGTGTATAATAGGCAGCCGATCCGTTATCACCTGTTTTGCACCCTTGCCAAAGTTGAATTTCACCTCCGTACTTTCTAAATAGAAAATTGGCCACTCATCCTTACATCGCCAGCTTTAGTTAAATCTGCATCAGTGTCCCACCTTTGGCTGCTTTTCTTTTTAGCTTTAAACATGGGACAATAGAAATTTTGGTACAGATGGAGGCCATTTGGCCCATTGTGTCTTTGTCAGTGCTGGTTCCAAAACAGTACTAGCTCTCTAATACCATTTCTCTTATCCTTCCTCATACTTTCAATATTTTTCTTAGGCTATAATCTCATACCTTAAATAACATTTTTGATTTCGACTTCAATGCCATTTATTGTCAAGCATTCCATGTTGTAATAACCCTCTGTGAAAAAATTCCTTCTAACCTTCCACTTAAGATTAATACAACATATTTTGGTGTATTGTATTAATTATTAGGTCATTTTTCGAATATGTGCACATTATAGATTAAAGTAAGAGATCATCTTTAAAAATTTTCCACTGATTAATCAGAACACTGGATGACACAGAACAACAAGTAACAATTAGCAGAGAAAACAGGAATGTCCTAGATCAAAAAAATAAATCACTGAATGGTATAGGTTAAAGAAAAAAGAAAGACTTGCATTTATATAGTGTCTTTCATGACCTCAGGATATCCCAAAGTGTTTTACAGCCAATGAAGTACTTTTGAAGTGTAGTCACTGTTGTAATGTAGGAAATGCAGCAGCCAATTTGCTCACAGCAATGTCCCACAAAATAAATAAATATTGACCAGATAATCAAGTGATTTTGGTTAAGGGATAAATATAGGCCAGGTCACAGGGGAGAACTCCCTTGCCCTTGATGGAATAGTGTCATGGGATTTTTTACAGCCACCTGAGAGGGCAGACAGAGCCTCGGTTTTTAATGTCTCATCCGAAAGATGGCACCTCTAGATAGTGCAGCACTCCCTCAGCACTGCACTGAAGAGTCAACCTAGATTTTGTACTCAAATCTGTGGAGTGAGAATTGAACCCACAACCAGTCTCACATCAATAGTGCGAGTGCTACCAACTGAGCCATGCACTGATATTCTGAATTCAGGATATGACATTCTGAATGCCATTATGCTGATGGGCATCCACATCCCCAGTTGTCTTCATTTTAAAATCTTTACTATTATTGCACGCAAGAAGGGCAGTGATCCTATTAGTGCTTCAGTGTGTCGGGGGGAGCTCAGCCGATGATTACAGGTTCCAGTAACCATGCTAAATTTCACAAAAAGTAAACCAAGCGAGGATAAATTCTGGAGAAAGACAGATGGATTCAGTATAGAGGCAGGTTGAGAGAAGGACGAGAGAGCACCTCAGGAAAAAAAAAGCAACTGGTTTTGGTATGGCTCATAATGTTCTATAATAGTACCAGGTATGTGAAACATAAACCACTGCTGTAAACACTTGCATGGCATAAATTAGAAAGACACCATTCATATAATGAATTACAATCTCTTGTCTATTTTACAGTTCTGTATTCATGGCTTCTTCATTGGGATAAAGTGAACAAAAATCAATTTGATGGCAGTCGCTAAAATATTAAATCAGCACAATTAAAACTGCTGTTTGGATATTCAAAAGATTGTTATCAAAGCCTGCCATGATGATTATGCAGTTTATAGTCCATGATTCATCACTGCTGTGTGGAGAGACAATAAGAAAAATATGTTTAAAAGTTATTCTCTGTTGAACAAATCAAACGCCATGTTGCTAATGTTATTTGTGGTGTGCTGTATGTTATTGCTGCATATTGCAGTCAAATCAGATAAGACAAATCTGTTATGAAGCAAATTGAGATCTAAGGCAATTTTTGACTGCATCTGCTTAATCCTAATGTCAGACCACCCCTCTACAATTACCCTTGGAGGATTTTGTGTAACTTTTAAAAATAGTTTTACACAAACACAGCAGTTTGGCTCTTATTTTAGCATAGCAAAAACTACACATAAACAGCTTTGAGTTATGAAAGGCACAATTTCTATTTTTTGGTCCTATTTATTAGGTATTTTATTCCTCCTCTTTAGAATTTTCCCAACAAGCACCATTCTGCAATCCTGGGCCTCTGTCAATACTGTGATTAGCCATCAGGTTTGCAAGAACAACCTTGGTGAATCACCTGTTGATTTTCCATCACTTTCTCCCTGAAGGAAAGCACCTGGTTCCCACTCAGCCAAAGATGACATCTAAAATTGGGACCATAGCATATGATTTATGGGTGCATGCAATACTGTATGAGGTCTCCAAGTTGCGCAATATTCTACAGAGATAAAAATGTACTGTTAAAATTTGTGATGCACAGTGGGACCTCTTTTATCCACCTTAACGGAGGGGATCCTTTGGTGGATAATGGAAATTGGGGGATCATCAAGAGTTACCAATTTCATCTTGCATATAAGGCAAAACAATACCCTAGGTACAGGAATGAAGGTAAGTGCAATACAAACAACAAAAGAACAAATATTCTTGGCTCCCCAATTTTGCCCTGCTGTTGGACAGGCCCAACTGTGACCAATGTGGTGTACAACTCTCAGTAGGTCCTTATGCCACAAAACACAAGAAATGGAGAAAAATGAGTGCAATTGCAAGCGTAAGAAGCCTGCATTTGAAGGCCTGGCCACCAGTCTCGAGGGCCTTCTTGCTGCTGGTGGGTGAGGGGCGGAAATCGTTTCTACTTGCCTTGAGACTTTCTACCAAGCCCCTTCACACCCCTTTCTCTTCCTTTCCTCTCTTTTCCCCTCCTCCGTCCCCCTCTCCCTCTCATCGTCACCTCAAAGTAGAAATGCTGTTCAGTGGGGAGTAAGGGGCGAGGGAGTGATGTTGAATACCTGCTCTATACCAGAGGTGGGAGGGAGGTGCAGATGTTTGAAAGGTGCTCATTAGTGGCCTAGCTCTAATTTAAAGATTATGCCCCCTTGTTCTGGATTTCCCCAACAGAGGAAATAGTTTCTCTGTATCAACCCTATCAAATCCCATTCTCATTTTTAACAGCTCAATTAGATTATCCTTCAACCTTCTAAACTCAAGGGAATACAAGCCAAGTTTATGCAACCCGGCCTCATAATTTAACCCATTACGTCCTGGTATTCTGATGAATCTGCTCTGTACCCCCTCCAAGGCCAATATGTCTTTCCTGAATGTGACATGTGACAGTCTTTCATCTTCTGTGACCTGATTTTCTTAATTGGTCCCTGTTCAAGGTGGTTTGCCTGGTGCCAATTAGGAAATTTATATTGTGAAATGTTTCATTATGATAACATTGTTTCAGCATCTTTCCAAAATAGTTGTTTTTACCCAAAATAAACATTTTAATAAAATTAAAATGCTCCAATATTAAACTATAGTGAGGCTCTGCACCAAAATTATTTTTCCCCGTTTCTCCCCTACTTGCCTGAGAATTCAGGATTCATGTTGGAGTATGAGGGTAAAGCCACCAATCCCGCATTCCTATGGAGTGTGAGTTACGCTCTGTCCCATGGTCCCTTCAAATGCAGCTCTCTACTGGGAGCACAGACCTTTTAGCTGAAATTGGCACTGGCACCTCTCCCTTATCCAGACTGCATCTGCTTAATCCTAATGTCAGACCACCCCTCTACAATTACCCTTGGAGGATTTTGTGTAACTTTTAAAACTAGTTTTACACAAACACAGCAGTATAACTCTTATTTTAGCTTGGCAAAAACTACGAGCAGCTACAAAACAGCTACGAATTATAAAAGGCACAATTTCTATTTTTTGGTCCTATTTATTAAGTATTTTAATCCTCCTCTTTAGAATTTTCCCAACAAACACCATTCTGCAATGCTGGGCCTCTCTCAATACTGTGATTAGCCTGCAGGTATGCAAGAGCAACCTTGGTGAATCACCTGTTGAATCTATGTTGTAGATGGCGTGCACATTCTCATAAACTCAGTAAGACTAGGTTTTAGGAAGTGTATAAACAAGGTTAACAAACTGCATTAAAACAGTGCACACAAGAACTAGTGCACTAAAAATAACAGAGGAATGTCAACCCCTATGAGTTGCAAGCAATATGGTTGACCAAATAATGTAAATATTTTAGTATTGCTTTTTTCAGCACGTAATTACTTTAAAGGCTGAAACACTTATCACTTGTGAACAGATTCAGTAACATAAGTTTCCATAACCTCCCAGATCCAGTGGTCATACTTCATGTGTGAGTCGAGGGAGTGAAATGGTGGCAAGCTATTTGAACAGAAGGAGGCATCACAGCAAAGGCCGATTCTCTCCACATCCAGCAGGGGTCACTGAATAACAATCAAATGTGAAAACCATGGCTGTTTTTTTCCCCTTCCTTGATTGGGGGCACTGGGGCCAAATTATAGCGACCCTGCTGCTACCCTGTCTGAGATCAGCAAACTCAGCACAAACTGAGAATCAAACCTAGGATCTTCCTGGTCTGTCCCACATCACACAGTACGTTTATCCACTGAACCATTGGGAGAGGCACAGCAAATTAATATTTATGGAAAAACAGATATGTTTAAGCACATCAATGGAAGGCATTGCCTTGATTTATAAAATGCATTTAACAACACATGTTTAATGCCTCAGGAAAATGTAACAACATCAGTCTGGATTATTCAAACAAGATCTGCACTTTAATAATTATCGTAATTGGTATTTTAGTTAACTTCTGTTCAATTATAGCTGTGTTTAATATTATATGGACATTGTGAGTAACACTAATTGCTGTAAGTGCTTGATTACTGCCAATGGTAAGATACCAAAACTGGCTGTAAATTTGTGCTAACATTATTCACATAGGTTGATCCAGTAGAAGGTTGTTTTCATAGAGTCATTAATGATATTTACATTATTGATTAGATTGAATTCATCACTGTTGGAAATGAAATTAACAACTTCATCAATTAGAACTTCAGTGTTTTCAGGAAAGTATTCAACACTATAGAATATTTTTAACATCGTGGCCCAAGACATAAGGGCAAGTGACAGTGATCAGACTTCCCATTCTTTTGATAAAAACATTAACTGTGTCTCTTTACCAACTGGATCATTAGCAGGGTACAAAGAAGTTGCTAATGTATTTGGCTTACTGTACTTGTCCTATCACCTGTACTCATGGAACCTGCTGAACACAATATAATGATGCTTGATGAGAACAAAGTGCAAGAACGTGCCTTATGCTTTCATGTTCCATAATTAATCTATGTTGTAGATGGCATGCACATTCTCATAAACTCTGTAAGAATAGGCTTCAGGAAGTATATAAACAAGGTTAACAACTTCGTTAAGACTGTACACAGGAACTTGTGCAAACGCTTTAGCTAGTGCGCTAAAAATAAAACAGAGGAATGTCAACCCCTATGAGTTGCAAACAATATGGTTGACCAAATAATGCAAATATTTTAGTATTGCCTTTTTCAGCACATAATTACTTTAAAGAATGAAACACTTGTCACTTGTGAACAGATTCAGCAACATAAGTTTCCATATGTCATGATGCTGCTGCACTGTGATAGCCAGAGATTTAGCACTGAGCTGACGTATTCCCCATGGTATGTAACAATTCCCTCCATACTTGTATATGTAATTATAATCTGTGTTGTAATACAGGTGCACTGCATATGATTAATTTAAACTATATTTTACCTTCCAGGCACCCAGAAAGCTACATGGGGGCATCTGCCCCACTTTAACTCCCTGGTGATTTGACCCATACTCTCCTGCTATAGATAATAAAAGCATTTCCTGGGGGTTGCTTACCTCGTTCTGAAGATTCATTCAAAAATCATCACCATGAGGGCCTGTGTTGTTGCATATATAGCCTCTGGATGCCTTAAGCCACACTGGAGAATTTTGTTTAAGTGCATTGAACTGTGCTATGTATTTGTGCCAGGTGTTGTAGCCACATATGCTGTTCTCTGAGTAAAGTAGAGATGTGTTCCATCGAGGATGGATTGATGCTGTGCATCATGTTAATATTGAATACACACATAAATGATAACAAAATGAGCAGGCAGCAAAAATATGGAATATTTTTTCCAGTTTTTGATGGAGGCACAAGAACACTGTTTTGTGGTAAGAACTACCTGTTACCATCAAATTGGTGTACAAACATTGGTTCATAACTTATTAATATGCTTATTCAGCGCTATATTTACATCATTGTGCTCTGGCTCACACATGTTACAGACCATATAAGGGCATTTTGACTGCCCCTTACTCTCTTAATCATATGAAAAAAAAATAGAATTAAGGAAAATGCTGTTACTATATACAACAACAACTTGCATTGATATAGGACTTTTAGTGTAGTAAAACGTCCCGAGGCACGTCACAGGAGTGATCATCAAACTAAATTTGACACCAAGCTACATAAGGATATATTAGGACAGGTGACCAAAAGCTTGGCGAAAAAGAGGTTTTAAGAAGCCTCTTAAAGTTTTTGGATGATGTCGCCGAGGGGCAGCACATGGATGAGAAATAGGAGGGGGCCAAGAATAGCTCCTTGGGGGACTCCAGAGGCAATGGTGCAGGACCAGGAAGAGACATGTACATGTCATGCACCTGGCAGCACAAACCTAACATTCTTCTAACCATCTGGAGAGGTTTTTGAAAGACTGACATAAAAAATGGTTAAGAAAACATAAAATTAAAAAGGAAACTCCTCACATGGACATAAAGAATAAGGCAATCTTGAAAGAAAGTTTTTGTTTAAGTCCATTCATAAGGTCATTTATTCATATGTTTCATTTTTTATCTCCCACTCCCTCCCTTTTGCTTTCCTCTTCTCACAGGGCAATTATTCATGCTGGACTACAGCTCCTCAGATGCTGGCAGCCCTTCTACATCTTACCCATGTAGCTATTATTTACATATGAGTCTAGAGAGTGAATGTAAGCAGCTATACAATCCAGGGATAGGATGTGCAACCGAGCCCAATCCTCTCATCATGAAGGTCTGTACCTATGCTGTTTACTAGAGCAAGGACACTGAGACCAATTGTAGCAAAACTTCCTTGGCTGAGATCAACCAAGTCAGCTCATTAAGCCTACGTGGCTCAGTACCAATCCGTATTGTGCACGGAACAATGAGCCATTGGTGGTGCCTTATGTACATATATTTTTAACTCAAACAGAAAAACTATTATTCATGAATATCAAGTCAATACTCCAGGTATTATTAAAGTAAGATTTACAAAATCAACATCCATTCATCCACATATGTTTTTGACATAAAAAATGTTATACTAAATTAAAATATATAGCTTAAAATAAAATTTTAATTGTATTTATATAAAATCATGCCCCCCATTTAACATAATTGGCAATTTTGAATGCTAGCTTTTTGACATGTGGAGTCTGGTGAAGTGGTGAGCATCTCAGGATATAGGCATAACTGCCTTTTGTCTGCTGATCAGAAGATTCTCCCTCCTCTTTGCTAGTTTCTACAGTTGAGTCAGCCCTAACATAGCCAGTGGTGGCCTCTGTGTGCAGTCCTGCTCTGTGAACAAGTTGGAATCTGTGGTCAAGACTTCTCTTAGGAACACAGGAACAGGTGTAGGCCATTCAGCCCTTCAAGCCTGTACCCCCATGCAATTAGATCATGACTGATCTGTACCTCAACTTTATTTACCTGTCTTTGAACTCTCTCCCTTGATATGCTTACTAAATAAAAACCTGTCGAACTCCGTCTTAAAAATTTCAATTAACCTAGCATCCACAGCCTTTTGGGAAAGAGAATTCCAGATTTCTACCCTTTGTGTGAAAAAGTGCTTCCTGATTTCACTCCTGAATGGCCTAGCTCTAATTTTAAGATTGTGCTTTCTTGTTTTGGATGCCCCCCACCAGAAGAAATAGCTTCACTGTTTCTACCTTATTGATTCCTTTTATCATTTTACACCTCAAGTAGATCACCCTTCAACCATCTAAACTCAAGGGAATACAAGCCAAGATAATGCAACCTGTCCTGATAACTTAATCCTTTAAGCCCTGGTATCATTCTGGTGAATCAGTGCTGTACCCCCTCCAAGGCCAATATCCTTCCTGAGGGGCAGTGCCCAAAACTGAATGGAGTACTCTAGATGGTGTTTGACCATGGCTCTATACAATAGAAGCATAACTTCCCACTGTATTCCAGCACCCTTGACTTTGATGTATGTTGAGATCAGAAGCCAGGTACGGATGAGGAAGGCCATTCAGCCTACCCAGGCTCAACCATTCAGAAAGTTTCCTATCTCCTCCCAAGATTTTTGCCTTCAGTGCCATACCTGAAAGTCCATTCCACATGTTGATTATTCTTTGTGTGAAGAAGAACTTCTTGACATCGGTCCTAAATTTGCCTTTTATCTGTTTCAACTACTGTTCCCTTGTCGTACCATCACAGTAGATGATGCACTCTAATACATGGGCACTAGAACATTAGCTATATCTTATCTAGTTTTGCATGAAATGATTGTTACTATTATTTCTCACACAGTAATTATCATAGGTGTATTACTGCAATAATGGAGCTTTACATGTATTTCTCAAATTCCACTGATGTGTCCACATGTACAGTTTAAACTGCTCCTAACTTGGACGGATAATTCCCTTTTGTTTAGTATGTGCACTCATTAATACACCACTAAAGAGTTCATTTCCCAGAACAACATTTTATGCCAAACCATAACAGAGCTTTACAGAAGAAAATAATATGTGCATTAGGCATAAATTAAATGTAATATACATGTCATGTTTCTTTTAAAAAATATGGCTATGATTCAGTTTCTTGTCAATGCAGTGTTAATTTGGCATGGTAAATATGGTTTATTGGCTTCTTAGTTAATGGTCAATAAGCCGTAAGTGGAACACAGATATGTGGATCATAATCAAACTGATAAAAAACAACTCTGTTTCCATGGACATAATTGATTCTGTGCAAGTGGAAAATCCCATTAGGTAATTCAATTCAAATGTGCCGCACATTTGTAGAAATATTTGTATCAGGCGAGAATAACAGGCTCTTTCTCAAAAAATGAGATGATTTTGAGTAGGACCAGCTGATCTGTGGCATTACTTGTGGGTAGTCTGGGGTCTGGAGCACATTTGTGTTGTTTAGTTGCAAGCCTGTCCAAACCCTTTAAGCTCATGATCAGGGATTTCCTGTGGCAAGGTGGTCTAAGTAGATGCCAAGATCAATTTGAGTCCAATTACTGTTTGGTGAGGGTGGTTTGCAGATTGCCAGGTACTTGTAAATTCCTGGATGCAATCAGAAAAAAATAATATGACCCCAAAATTCCACAGGGTCAATTATGCCAGTTTTGTGCTGCTGAGCTGAGACTTGCACCCACCAATCCTTTGCAGTGCTGACCCCACCGCAATTTGCAGGGTCAGCTCATTTGCATGTCTTTTGGGGGTTCAGTAGCAATGTTGCCATCTCTACAGCTAAAGCAAGGTGCCTCCCCAGCAGCTCTATAGTCTGTTCCTCTGGTGATTCAGCTTTCTAATGTCCAGGATGCCCCTTCTAGTTCCCTTTCTTTCATGAGCATTGTGCGCAAGTTTCTCCAGTAAGATTGAAGGAATTAGATGAAGGTTAGCATTTGAAGGCTAGATCTGCTGGCTTAACCCTGTTAACATGGAGGAAGTGTTTTAACATTCTGCATGCAAGTCATTTTAAAGATGAAAAGTGTGGTAGTGTCCCTGGTGCCCAAGAAGCATTGGAGATGGAGAGGCTGTGCAAACCCACACCAGACTGTCTGCCTTTTTAACTACAATCTCTCTTTCCATTCACTATACTGCATGTAGGCCATATGGCACCTTGGTGCTGTCTAGGTCTAACGGTCATCCACTGCTTTGTTAACTGTTACCACCATACTAACCCTTGTCTCTTCTCTAGGTTCTCCTCATCCTTTGGAAGCTACAGCAGAAACCTTGGAGGGGGAGAACCCTCCCGAATAAGCACCGCCACTTACTTTATCTCTTCCAAGCTCCAGCACAGAGATCGGCACTCTGGTTGGGATAGGTAATGAGCTAGAAGGGGATGCACAAGTGGATTCACACAGCACTAGTGGGCAGGAGCAGAAAGTTGTGGAAAGGGAAGCCCAGGACACGGCTTGCCAGAAGGCAAGCCCAGGTTCTAGCTCTGCTGTGGAGGATCGAGACACAGATCTCAGACATCCAGCCTATAAAAGGAGATTCTTTGACATGCACCAATAGTTATTGGGGGTATTGGACTGCCTGTCAAGGAATTACCGCTACATGTCTGAGACTATGGACAAGGTCCATTCTAGCATGTGCAGCAGTCTGGTCAGGGTCATCAGCAGTCTGCAGTATACCATGGAGCGTATGGTCACCTCTGTGGTTGCTGAGACCTCTGCACAAGAGTCTGTGATATCAGCTCAGACAGCTTTGATTGAAGTTCAGACTGGTGTTATTCAGGCTAGAGCCTCCTCGGTATCTGCCGTCCTTAAAATGCTCTGGAACACATTGATATGGATTTCCAAAGTGTGTTTGATTTCCTATAGTCTGCTGTCTCTCATGTCACTAGAAGCGAGATTTTGTAGGCCCATATGAGTGGCAGTAGCTCAATGGGAATGGCATATGTTGTCCTCTCTCAGCACATCTGCTCCCACCCACCCACTAAACCAGTGCCCAGCATGGTGCATGAAAAGCAGCTGGGCCAGACTGCCCCGGCAGTTGCCGAGATGTCACGGTCTCCAGCAAGCCCCTCGAGGCCCCGAGCTTCTAGATATTGACAAGCACATGCATCTCAAAGACCTTCATCTGAGCATCAACAGACTTCCACAATCCCTGCTGAAGCCACTGAGGGAGCACATTGTAAAAGCAGTAGGTTAAGTAAAAAAACTCTTAATAGTTCGATGCGGTCACACTAAGGTGAAATTATTCTGTAATGCTAGTCTGTGAAGGCATTAACATTATAACGACTGAACAGTTCAAGTTTATCTGTTCGATGGGTTATAAAGAGGTATTCAATGGCAGGTAGCATCTGTGCAAAAGGTGGCCAGAGCATGGGGGTTTTTTCTTGCAATGTGCAGGTAAAAGATGGGTTGGTGTTGAAGGACTGTTACTGCAGGGGTGATGTGAAGTGGTTGGTTTTGATTTTTCCTTTACTGGAAGCACTGGTATAAGCTGCTGACTAATAGCCCTGGCTGCTTGCCGTGCAGGCTTTGCTGCAGTTTCTCCTGCATCCTCTTCTTCCTGGGGCTCTTCTTCATCCGACGATGACTCCTCCTCAGCTGCTGCTGGCTCAGTGTCTTGCCCCCGCTGCAAGGCATAGTTACGCAGGACGCAGCAGACGACCATGATGCGGGAGACTCGTACGAGTTAGTATTGAAGGAATCTCCTGGATTTATCCAGGCACCTGGATTGCTGTTTCAGCACGCAAATGGCTTGTTCCATTACTTCCATGGTTATCATTGCACCACCTATCAGCTTGGGTTCATAGGTGTCGCTCGGGTGTCATTAACCATGGCAATAACAGGTAGGCCTTGTCTCTAATAGCCATCCTGGGACCTACTGTTGGTCAAAAATTGTGGAGATTTTAGACTGACACAGTATGAATGCATTATGAATAGAGGAGTTTGCCCCTTTAAATCAGACTCCTAATTGCCAATTCCAGCCTTTACCACCAAGAAATACTAGGCGGGCAGGGGCGGAGCCTCCACCAAGTGTCATGACATCACTCCCACCTTATTTCCATATAATTTCAATGCTTGTGCCTGTTATACGTACAAGTGCCCCGCCACTCCCCCTCATGAAATCCCCTGAAACTATGAGGACAACACAAAGTGGGTAGAATCCCAATGTCATGGGTCTCTGACTCTTTTTCCATTGTTTTGTGCCAGGGAAATAATCACTGCTCAAGTGCAGGGCAGAGCAAAATTGGTCCAATGCATATGATTATTCCAAAACATTTAAACGATATTAAAAAACAGTATAAACCATAAAGGAAGGTATGAGTTTAAAATTTATTTTCAATTGAGATGAATCTGAATGCATGATCTAGCATTCTGTGAACTATGGTATTCTTCCACTTTGTTCTGCAGCTCAAGATAAAGAAACAAACATATTGCTGTGATTAGACTTTCTTTGATTGTAGAAGTTAAATTTCTATCATTTTGAATATTGATCACAAGTAAATCTTTACCTCGATCGGGTACACTTGCTCTCCATTCAGGTTATACATCTTATTTTTAATTACAGTTTTAATTTTCTCCATGTACTATTTTAGTGCACTGATTAAAATTTTGGTGTTAACTTCCTGTCTGCACTATTGTAATGCAGTGGTTAACTTGTTTAAAATAAACAAGTAGCAACTGTGTTTAAGTAGTGCAGATTGAAATTTAATGCAAGCGTGTTAATCAGTGTGTTAAAAATAGCAGATGAAGGAAATTAAACCCTATATATGTTAAGCATCAAATTCGTGACAAGGCGCTCCTTCTTACATTGTCTCCAGCTGCATCCAGTTATTATGTATAAAACATTTTTAAAAATTTAATCCAGGTCTTTGATCACAGTTTTTATGACACTAGATGATTCATACGCTGTCTCAGCAAAGTTAATTTAGCTCCCCCGATAGCTTAACAGGTAAGTGGGCCATTGTGGAATTGAGCCATACAAATCAAGTAAAGAAAGAAATAAAAAGAACCTGCATTTTTACAGCACCTTTCATGACCTTAGGACTTCCTAAAGTTCTTTACAACCAACAAATTGTTTTTTGAAGTCATGTCACTCTTGACAAATGCCGCAGCCAACTTGCACACAGCAAGGTCCCACAAACAGCAATGAGGTAAATGATCAGGTAATGGGGGTAATGTTTACCTTCATCACCGGAGAACTAATCTGGTGGAGCAGATCACCTGCTCATTGTAGAACCCACCTGGTTTTCATCTGATTGATTACAATGGGATGTAAGTCGAGCAAGTTCTATAATGTGCAAACGATCTCTTCCGCCAGATTAACACTCAAGTGGTAATGGTAAAAACTACCCCCAATGTGTTTTGATGGTGTTGATTGAAGGATAAATATTGGCCAGGGCACTTGGAGAACTCTCCTGCTCTTCTTCGAATATTGTGGAGGAATTTGATAGTAAATCTAAAGAACTAGAAAAATTGAGCAATGTTTATCCTGAGATGTGTGATCTGCATTAAAAAATGCATAAACCGGATGTAGCAATTCCACATTTTGAATAAACATGCATCTGCAATTATCACACAGTAATTCTAAATTTTTAAATGTTAATGCTTCACGTTCATGAGCTTGGTATATTTGATGTAAGATAAAAGCATTGTTTTGTATTTCTTTGGTGGAAATGTAATATGCAAACTTTGTAGAAACAGGTTCATCGCTTGTGTTTTTTGTTGGTCAATTTCAGAACATCAATGTTTTAAAATTTGATTCAAATTGAATGTGTCTGAAGAAAATTATTTTCTATTCTTGAATTTCTCTGCTGAAAACTTGTGAAAAATAACGCTGGAACTTTATACGAGTGAGCTATTCATTATTCATTAATATGTAAAGTAGGTGAAGGTTCATTATTTGGGAAGACAGCTGCTAGCTGTATATTTATAGCTATTTCCCCATAGTTCTTGTTTTTTTTAAACTGGGTAGCAGTTATTTACTTTGGAAGCAGGATGTCTACAAGGAAACGCCTGAGGCTTGCAATTTATGCAGTGATTTCATTCTATTTTTTTAAGTGAGCTATTTATTTCTAAGGTTATATGTACTTATCCTACTTAAAATATTGTCATATTCAATCTGTGAAGTACTTCTAAAAATAATTGACTCCTGTGACAGTGCCTTTTACTCAATAACATATATCTAAAGCATCGGGGTTTGGGTTTTGGAACACTCTTCTGAAATGCCTTCATAGTAGCCTAGTAATATGCTGTTGAGGATTAACTGTGGATATCTAAAAGTTCTTAGGAGTAATACAGCCTGCTGGTTAACTCATGACTTTGCTGTTTTCATTCTAAGAACTAAGAAGCCGGCTATAGCTTCCACATAGCGGAATGAAAAGGCAAAGCATTAATTCTCATAATTAACAGTGAACCTCAATTAGGAGGCAGCCAAGCACCTTAAGTAGCACTGACAAAGTAATCACATATGTTTACTGAACACAACTGCTATAGATTTGGATATTACAGAGTAAAGGAAGACATAGCTATTGGTCAGGTGCTTGAAGCCCTACTGCTAAGATTCAGGGGTATGAGGCACATAATTTATAGGGCTTTTGCCCACCATTTCAAACAAATACCTGGGTTACCTAGCATGAGAGAAGGCGTATACAAACAGGAATACTTGTGTTTCAAGTTTAACGTGGCTGGCCGGGTTTCTCAGGCCTTGGGAAACCTGGCTGCTGAACGGAGGCGAGATCGGCTGGTTCTGTACTTCCGGGTTTCCCGGCTGCTAAACCTCCTCTGCCTTCTCCTCGCCTCCCCATAAATAACAGGCCCAGTGTCACACATCAGAACAAAGCACAAGCAAGGGGCAATATCATGTGAGCTCAAGTACAGATGTTGCATGTCTGGATGTCATCCTGAAGGAGATGGAACAGCTCTGTCATTGTCTCTGTGCTAAACCTTAGCCTCCTTCGGCACATCTCTAATTACCAGATGACTATGCCTGATACTGGAGACCTGATATGTGGTGAAATGGTGCGACTTAATGGTACAACACACATGCCACCTTATATCATGGGCAGACTTTTCCTTCTCTTGCTGGTCTTTTCTTGCTAAGTTTAGTGCTAGTGAAACACTGATCGCAGTTTGCATAGTAAACAGAAATTGAGAATGTGCAAATTTGAAGCAATTCCACCTTTAAGTGACGATTCCAGCATTCTCACCTCAATCTGTCCAGCAACATCTGTTCCATTTGTGCAAGTATTGTACAACTTGTACAACTTGAGCATATTAATGCTTGCACCACAAATTTTTCATTCAGCAATTTTGTTTATGTCAGAGAATGGACAATAATGAGCACTATGCTGCACTCCTGACATCATTGTCCAGTATCTCCCAATTGCCACTGGTGTGAAGCTTTAAGCCACAGAAATTTCTAGTTTATTGACTCTAAGGTTAGGTTCAAATCAAACCAGACAAATAGAATTGAGATTATTTCTTCCTAATGGTTGTTGAAGCTGTCAAGAAAATTATACACCCCAATTTTAACTCGGAACGGGAATCTGGTGGGAGGGAACCAAGGCGAGCAGCAAACCCTCCTGATGTTGGCAGCGTGAGGCCTGGAAGATTTTAAATCCCAAGCCTCATCTGCACATCGTCGGTCAGTTGCCCGCCCGAAACCAGCAACTGGTTGGTGAGTGGGAGCAAAATGCTGGGTGGCATGAGGCTGCTGGCTGGGACCAATGGAACAGTTGGACTCAGTTAAGTCATGGTGGTGGTGGTGGGGGGGGTGGTTCGGGAAGATCTCATGATTGGGAAGGAGTGGGATGTGCCCGGGGCAGTGGAGGCCAAAACTCACCTTATGCATTATTTCACATTTTTCTAGATTGAACTGCACCTGTCACCTATCACCTAAATGGTTACTCGCTTCCAATCTAGTTAAGAACATTGATTGATTATGTGGTTGGGTGCATTGATGCACTGATGCCGTTCAGACAAGTGGGGGAGTTGGGATGGGTAGATCTTCGGATTGTTTTGCAGCAGATGCACAAAGAGCACCATTCTGCACCAGGGGAAGTTTCTGCACCAAGGACAATCGTTCTTTTCATGTGTATGTTTCACTGCTTGAATCCTTGAATCGAAGCATGAATCCTGCTGCAAGTCCACCATGAATAGTTAATGACCTTCGACCTCGGAAAATGGGCCAGAGCCATAGTGAGGTCGGGTCGAGGCAGGAAAAAGAAAATCCAGCCCATCAAGCCTAAGCACAGGCTTTTACAAGAGGCTGAGGCCTTCAAGCAAAATCTTTAGTAAAAGCATTAAAAGACATAAAAGATGGACTAATGTGATAATGTTATTATGAAATTTTTAATTTTTTGAAGTTTTGATTTTATTTAAACCCTTATCTTGGCTATTAGAAATTTCAGTTACTGAGAAAAATTGCCGGCACAATCTCAGGACAATATATTCTAACTATAAAATATCAGCTATTGTGTGTCACACAGCGTGACAATAGTGAAAATAATTATTATCAATGTGCCACCTACAGGAGTAACAGCTACTGCAGGCATGTATAATGAATTTTCAATGAAACACATGCCCAACATACCAAATTTAACATAGATAGATAGGCAGACAGACAGACGTGATTGTGGTTGCCCTAAAATTATACTGCTGTACCTGACATAAGATTAAGAATTAGTTTAAATCCCTGGAGGTCTGATTTTGGACTTATTCTGAACTGTTTCAAAATTGACATGCATATTGGACATTTATTTACTCCAGTGATAGAATGAAGTAAACATTTGCAGCTCCTGATCTTTAAAACTAGCCTAACTCGAATGCATTTGAATCAGTTTGGTTTATGCAATCTGTTTTGAATCCCCACTGGTGTCCTTTTCTATCTGACGTGCCAGCACATGTGTCAGACAGTTATTTGATATTGTCTGGTGCATGTGCAGGTTTGGCACAGAAATAAGTGTAGAGGCTAGGAGGATTGAATTCCATTTGGGTCAACAGAACCAAACTGAATGCAGTGTCTCAGGTGTAAAAAAATGGATAAGGTCTTTGATCTAGTTGCTTTAGGGTATATCCTTTTAAAATTATAGCCGCAGAAATCATGCATAAGGACATCTATCAGAGTGCAAATCAGCAATTATAACACAACCAAGTATGAAATGCCAAAGATGACTGACAGCACAATAGTACTGGCAAGCAGGTTAGAATGAATTATACGATATTACTAAACATTCCATAATTTAATTTTTGAAAAATTCTTATTAGTAACACCTGAAAGGGCTTGTTCCTAGGCTGCCCTACACTGCCTGACTGTACATCAATGCTTTGTTAAAGTGTTCAATAAATTGCATACTAAGATAAAGGATTAATTTGAAAACTTACCTTAGGATAGGTAATATAAAATAAAAGTTTGGCATTTATTTTGGTAGTTTAACTTATTTCAATTAAAGATGACACAAAGGGAGCACTGGCGTGCTGACAATAAGCAGCTTAGTGACATCAGTCAATATAATGAGTGCCACAGGCATGCATGGACTACCGTCAATTACATCTAAATGCAGACAATGTCCAAAATTTCCAACTAATGTTTATTATTTCCCAGCATACTAAACTGTATGATTCCATATCTGGCGCTTCCAGATGCTGAACTACACTGCAGCCTTTTGTTTCTTGTAGTGGGTCACAACGAGAAGAGTTTTTACAACTGGAGTTTTTTGAGGATGTAACTGGTAGAATAGATAAGGGAGAACCAGTGGATGTGGTTTATTTGGATTTTCAGAAGGCCTTTGATAAAGTCCCACATAAGAGGTCAGTGTGCAAAATTAAAGAACATGGGATTGGTGGTAATATACTGGCATGGATTGAAAATTGGTTAACAGACAGGAAACAGAAACTAGTAATAAATGGGTCTTTTTCAGGGTGGCAGGCAGTGACTAGTGGGGTACAACAGGGATCAGTGCTTGGGCCCCAGTGATTCCCCAAACATGGACAAAAGAGCTGAATTCCAGAGGTGAGGTGAGAGTGACTGCCCTTGACATCAAGGCAGCATTTGACCGAGTGTGGCACCAAGGAGGCCTAGTAAAATTGAAGTCAATGGGAATCAGGGGGAAAACTCTCCAGTGGCTGGAGTCATACCTAGCACAAAGGAAGATGGTAGTGGTTGTTGGAGGCCAATAATCTCAGCCCCAGGGCATTGCTGCAGGAGTTCCTCAGGGCAGTGTCCTAGGCCCAACCATCTTCAGCTGCTTCATCAATGACCTTCCCTCCATCATAAGGTCAGAAATGGGGATGTTCGCTGATGACTGCACAGTGTTCAGTTCCATTCGCAACCCCTCAGATAATGAAGCAGTCCGAGCCTGCATGCAGCATGACCTGGACAACATCCAGGCTTGGGCTGATAAGTGGCAAGTAACATTCGCGCCAGATAAGTGTCAGGCAATGACCATCTCCAACAAGAGAGAGTCTAACCACCTCCCCTTGACATTCAACGGCATTACCATCGCCGAATCCCCCACCATCAACATCCTGGGGGTCACCGTTGACCAGAAACTTAACTGGACCAGCCATATAAATACTGTGGCTACGAGAGCAGGTCAGAGGCTGTGTATTCTGCGGCGAGTGACTCACCTCCTGACTCCCCAAAGCCTTTCCACCATCTACAAGGCACAAGTCAGGAGTGTGATGGAATACTCTCCACTTGCCTGGATGAGTGCAGCTCCAACAACACTCAAGAAGCTCGACACCATCCAAGATAAAGCAGCCCGCTTGATTGGCACCCCATCCACCACCCTAAACATTCACTCCCTTCACCACCGGCGCACTGTGGCTGCAGTGTGTACCATCCACAGGATGCACTGCAGCAACTCGCCAAGGCTTCTTCGACAGCACCTCCCAAACCCGCGACCTCTACCACCTAGAAGGACAAGGGCAGCAGGCGCATGGGAACAACACCACCTGCACGTTCCCCTCCAAGTCACACACCATCCCGACTTGGAAATATATCGCCGTTCCTTCATTGTCACTGGGTCAAAATCCTGGAACTCCCTTCCGAACAGCACTGTGGGAGAACCGTCACCACACGGACTGCAGCGGTTCAAGAAGGCGGCTCACCACCACCTTCTCGAGGGCAACTAGGGATGGGCAATAAATGCCGGCCTTGCCAGCGACGCCCACATCCCGTGAACGAATAAAAAAAAAGATGTTCCTGAAGATGTGGACCTTTTCTTGAATATTGTTGCATGGGGATAGATAACTAATTGCATCTCTCATTTGGGCAACAGATCTGTAAAGTTAGGATGGATGTGAGATTGGTTTTATGCTTTTGCTGTCTTTCTACATATAACTTTTGTGTGTTTATTCTTTCTTTCCTTCATTTTAAATCCTACGGTAGTGCCCAAGGCAGTTCAGCTATATTCTATATGCTGATTTGACAGATCAGGTACTTTTATAAGTCTAAGAACATCTTACATTTAGAGCCAGTGAAAGACAAACTACACATCATAAATATTTGTAACTTTTCTTGCAGTATTATATCCATGTACTTCTATCTCTTATTGAATCTGTTGGTATTATAACTTTTACATTACTTGATAAGAATGAAAATTTAGGAAATTAAAAGTTACATGTCTTTTCACCATTTCATATTCACTTAACTGCCATAAAATCTGATCATTGCTCCTTTGTTCTTAACATCCTAACATGCACTAGCATCAACCTAGTGGAAGCATATATCAGTGAGAGCAAATTGTAGCTATAAGTGCAGCACATGTAGTATAAATAAATATTAATGCTGAAACTCCATATGAAATTGTTCTGTGATAGTACTGAGAGCAATCGCAGCTGCTAAATTGCAGCAGTTAAGTGAACTCGCATGTACTGCATTGGCCTGTATAAAAGATACACGAGTTCCAAAATTCCTTATGACTGTTAGGGTCACACCCAACAGTGCCCACCGGCACTGACCTCACCAGAATTTGCAGGATCAGTGGGAGGGCATCTCATTTACATGGGACAGGTGGGCACAAGTGCCCCTTGAGGCGCATCTCAGATGTCTGCTGCCCTATGGCTGTCAGAAACTCCGGCACCCACTTCTGCAGGGCTCCCCTCCCACTTCCAACCCTAACCACATTATCCTCGGCTCTCGGAGCAAGGAGCCAATCCTAAATTTTGTTTTAAAAAAATAACTCAGCTTTCTTTGGGGGTCCAGGCTGCTTACACTGGCCTGGACTGCACTGGTGGGGCCAACAACGGACTAAGCAGTGACCAGCATGCCTCGCGTCACTGGATGTACTATCCTCCACTAATACGCCAAGTTCTGACTGAGCCTAAGAAGTAGGAACTCCCAACGTATGGAGTCCCCACCCCAGCACAAGTAGGTCTCTGCCATTTTTCTCAGAGATTCTGCCAGAGTTATGATGGGAGACTGTCAGAACCGCAAAGAATCTCAGCACTGTACTATTTGCACATGGCAGGACAACGGGAAACAGAGGCAGCCAGAGTTACCTGTGCAAAAAGGGGAAATGTGAAGCTGAAGCCTGATTAAATTACAAAGCAAAAATGATACAGAGCAACAGTCATACAGTAAATGAGAGCCAAGAGACAAGGACAACTATTACTGGAGCTTGTTTGGTTTCTTTATAATTAAGGACATTTAATAATTTTATATTGCAATGAATAAATTACAATATATTACTTGTATGTAAAGCACAGCATAAGTGTTTAACACTGCAAAATTTTTATTAAAAGCTAGTATGAGAGTGAAAGTGAAAGATTAAGTTTAAAATTCTATCTTTGCCACTACAGTATATAAAAAGTAGTTATTTCACACAGAGAGGTTTAGAAATAAAATAGCTGTCAGAATTATTGTATTTTGAACTATGAGCTATTATAACAGCCCCTCTTTGCCTAGTTGTTAGCACGATGGATATACCCTAGAGTCCAATTGTTCTATCAGCCACTGCAGCAAAATATAAAGCCTCTGTATTTTTTTAGGTGTCCTTTTACAGTTTTAAAATACATTTTTAAATAATAGATGTGAGAACAAAAAGTGACACTAAACCTAAGAGGAGCTCTGTAGAATTTTCCAAAGCAGAGAAATGTAACTTCCCATATGAGCACTGTCGATGGCTAATTTTAAAACAACGGGTCTCCAGAGTACACGTTTAGTAAAGTACTAACAATTATGCGTGTGTGAAAGGGGGAGCAAAGGGAACTGAAGGGTCTAAATATTGTAATTCTGTCTGTCACTTCATTCCTTACCTCATGTGTTTGAGCTATATGGATTCTATGTATGGTATTAGGGCAGTTTTAAATGGGTTTTTATCATTCTGTCGCCTAATTCCACCTTAAATGGAAATCAGAAAAAGAGAGCTGTGCTTTTGTCTTCCTTTTTATATATTCATTTGTTTTTAAATACTTAGAAATTATTGTGGTCAATATTAATGGACAAACATTGAATATGTTCATGTGGCATTTCTCTGTCCATTATTTTAACAGCGACCTGCATTAAAATAGTGGACAGAGGAATGTCATACCAACACATTAAACACTTGAGAGCAAATGCCAGGGAGCTCATTGTGTGCACATCTGTCCTGCTGGGAAATGGTGTGAGTTAGAGGGTGATCTAAAAAGAGGGAAAAATAGCCAAAAAATATGATAAAAATATAAATCACCTTAAAAGCTGTTATATAACTGATGAGATAAATCAGCAAATTGACTTGTATTTAAAAAGAATGATACAGCCAGTCTAGCATCTCAATACATCTTTTATAATCTCTTGATGTGCAGTCTTTTTAACAGCTAAGCTGGGAAGCATTTAATCAATAACTGAATGTAGAATGAGCAATTATTCAATCAAGAGGTATGAGTCATGGAATAGCAATGAGATCCATACGTTTTATTCCTTACCTAATGTGTTTGAGCTATATGGATTTTGCAAATGCCGGTTCTTTCCAAAATGCACTCATGAAATTTAAATAACAGAAAATGAATTATAAAATGAAAGCCAAAAGGAAATACAGGGGTATAACCAGTAATGAAATCCAGGTAACCCAGTAAAAACAAAAACAATTGCTACCAATGAAAGGAAATGCTATAATAAACAGATTTGTTGAAATTAAATTTATGGCCAAGTATTGTTGATGCTAAATCATTTACCATAGATTATCTCCATGTGCCATATTTTTAAGAATAACTTCCTAAATTAGAATTCTCATCCTTGTTTTCAAATCCCTCCATGGCCTCGCCCCTCCTATCTCTGTAACCACTTCCAGGCCTACAACCCTCTGAGATCTCTACGCTCCTCCAATTCTTGCCTCATGCGCATCCCCGATTTTAATCACTCCACCATTGGTGGCCGTGCACTTCAGCTACTTAGGCTCTGAGCTCTGGAATTCCTTCCCTAAACCTCTCCGCTTCTCTACCTCTCTCTCTTCCTTTAAAACGCTCCTTAAAATCTACCTTTTTGACCAAGCACCTGGCTAATATCTCCTTATGTGGCTTGGTGTCAAATTTTGTTTGATAACACTCCTGTGAAGCACCTTGGGATGTTTTACCACTTTAAAGGCGCTAAATAAATGCAAGTCGTTGTTGTAGTAGTAAAATATTTATATTGCAGGGACCTTTGTGGAGCCCTGTATACACATCAGCACTGATTTTAACTGGGAACGAGAGGTGAGCGCGGAGCCTGTGGGGCAAGCGTTAGGCTCGC
Organism: Heptranchias perlo; assembly: GCF_035084215.1. NCBI lineage: Eukaryota > Metazoa > Chordata > Chondrichthyes > Hexanchiformes > Hexanchidae > Heptranchias > Heptranchias perlo. The sequence goes on along the minus strand of NC_090341.1, from coordinate 36,507,009 downwards.
TCCAGCTTGCTGAAGTAAGGCCCAGGATATTTTAACACCTATGTCTGATTTGAATAGGTTAGGCCCGACTCCTGCCTGGATCCAGCTTCAATGACATGGTGCTGGTGGACGGGAGTGGACAAGCGTGGCAGGAGGTTGCCACCGTAGACCCATGGGAGCGGGCCCTGACAAAGGTAAGTTTGGGGGTGAGGGGGTTTCTGGAGGCAATCACAGTGGGGGTGGGGGTGGGGAGGCGAGGGAAGCCCGAGTATTCCTAGATTTCCTTGTCTAGCCCAGAGGAGCACTCTTCCTCCTCCTGGCCCACAAGGAATTCTTTGTTAAAAAAAATTAATTTACCTTTTCGACCCTCTTCCGGGCCTGCTGATTCTTGGTGCCCGTGGTTGCTGGTGAGGCCGACCTTGGTGAAAATGTGTTAAAATGGCATCGGGGTCTGAATGACATCATCAAGCCCAGATGTTTGTAATTCAATTAAGCCCTCACCCGATTGGGGCAAGGGCCCGAAACGCTGCCCAAATCGCACTGGTAAGAACGGTGACTGGTGCAAACTGAAGGTGGACTCGGGTGAGTATCACTCTGCCAAGGGGGCGGGGGGTTAAAATCAAGGCTATCATCTTGTTCTGCAAATCTATCTTGAAGCCAACAGTAAGCCATTGTTCCCTGTCTCTGCTGAGTAGTTGCCTTGTTTTGAAGGTTACACAGGGTTGAGAAAAGCACAGAAGATTGTGACAATGTGAGAGAGTCCGGAGCATAGAAGTAAGAGAAAGATCACAGATCATAACAAGCTTTTTCTTGTATCTTGTCGAGGTATGCAAAAGAGTTGTTAGAAGATGCTCCCCAGATATGGGAACTGAACTCAAGTCTTGGACAGACCTGGGCATTACAGGTAGTAAAATGTTGTTGAAAAAAAAGTGGTTACATGAAAAAAATAAATTGAGATATGAGAGTTCTATTTGATATCACTGGATATGGTGAGGGACAAGAATGAAGGCATAAAGATAGTTGTAAGTTGGAATTATTAGACACCTGTAAAAACTGCAACTTTGAAGAATTGAAAGAAACAAGTTTATCATTGTCCCACTGAAAGGCACAGAGATTAGGATGTCATTATTCAACCATAGTACTGTGAAAGGAATAAAGGTTGTGTGCACTCAGGGCATGCGATCTGAAAGAACTTGATTAATATAGTGGACTCATCAGAAAATAGGTGCATCGAGATGAATAATGAGTGAAAGGGATCATTGAAATGGAAAGGATATAAAATGGGAGATACAACAGTCTTAGGGTATCCCTGAGTGGATTGAAAAGAATCAGTTGAATCGCCATCAACTACAGCACGAATAAAATGATTTGAGAGGACTCTCCATTTAATAGTTGCTAGTTTATAAATTTACGATGCCTGACCTGAATCTATTTAATTTTCCTTAAGAACTTTAGTTTGTCATAGTTTGACTGTAGATCCTTAATGGAATCTTGGCGCCTGGTTATCATGGGCTGATTTTCCTTTCAGTGGTGGGCTGGCGGCAAAGTGAGACTTCTGTCTACCCCTTCAATCACACCACAACATCGACCCATTTCCCTAGGTTGCGGGTTATTGGCCAAGTGGGGTGGGCTCCCAGCAGAATTTCTACAGCCAAGAAGGAGCCCACCAGGGCAGGAGAGGCGATGCTACAGTTCGGTGTGCTGCTGCACCACAAGAGGCAACACAGGTTCTTTAAGGGGCAGAAGAGCCCCGTGGAAGTAAGATACTGCAGCTTTGTAGGCCTCGACAAAGACCAAAACCTAAGTGCATGGGGACAAGACTGGACCTCTACTAGGCCCTCTCTCTCCATTTCTTCACATTGGGGCCATTACCACTGTCATGCGCCTATCCACTATAGCAAACTTGATGACTCAAAAGCATATATCAGGACTGTTGATTGGGGATCAGGGTAATTCCCTGCAGTCATGGCTTATGACTCAAATATATCATCTACAGATAGAAAGAAAGACTTGCATTTATATAGCACCTTTCACGACCTCAGGACATCCCAAAGTGCTTTACAGCCAATGAAGTACTTTTGAATTGTAGTCACTGTTGTAATGTAGGAAAAGCGGCAGCCAATTTGTGCAGAGCAAGGTCCCATAAACAGCAGCGTGATAATGACCAGAGGCACAATTTTAAAAGGGAAATACAGGTGGGTTGGGGGGGGCGGGGAGCCCGCCCCCAATCCACCCACTTCCGGTTTTCACCGGGGTGAGGGGGGGCGGGGGGACGAGGGGCGAATGATCAACCCGTTCCCATGGGGCGGGTTGGTGATTAAAACCTTTCAAGGAGGCTTCGGGCCTTCATTTTTCTACACTTTCCGATTTCAACCCCAGGGGGCCGGGATTCCCAGGCCTTGTCTTTCATGCCACGTGAAAGGAGGTGAGAAGGCCCTAAACCAACAGGTAAGTGCCTAGAAAGGCACAGCTTGTAGGCCCGGAGGAGCAGGAGTGCTTCCCCCAGGCCCAACAAGCCTGCCTGCAGCAACCCCCCACAACCATCGCAGACCCCCGCGATGACCCCCGACACCCCCTCAATGATCGCGGACCCCTGCCCCCGATCCCCGACACCCCCAACGATCGCGGACTCCCGTCCCTGATCCCACCCCAATGATTGCGGACCCTTGCGATGTCACCCAATCCTGACACCCACCCCCCCAGTGACTGACCCCCGATCTCTCCCCCCATGACTGACTCCCCTCCGTGACCCCTGTGTCAACCCATGCCCCTGTGCCAACCCATGCCCCGTGCTGACCCATGCCCCCGTGCCGACCCATGCCCCATGCCCCAACCCCTGGCCATCCATACAAACAAATACTTACCTGAAGACTTACCTGACAACGTCCTCTCCCTGGCTGGTCTCCCGTCCGACTAAGAACAGCCTGTCAATCAAGCCGGTCAGTCGGAAGGCAAACCGACAAAAAAAATAAAAGACATCCTTGCGTCAAAATCGTAAGGACGTCCTGGATTTCCCGTCCACAATTTGACCCCCCCCCGCCCCCTTCCCGGCTTGGGGTCAAAATCATGCCCCAGATAATCTGGATTTTTTTTAGGTGTTGGTTGAGGGATAAATATTGACCAGGAAACCGGGCAGAACTCCCCTGTTCTTCTTCGAAATAGTGCCGTGGGATCTTTTCTGTCCAGATAGAGGGGTTGAGCAAATGTAATGAGGCTCATAGGACTGCAAGAACTGTGATAGAGCAGACCATTGTCATTCTGTTAGTTTAGGTGCCTGGATAAATCTGATAGAGCCTTGCAGGACAGCCCAGTAAGAGTCTCCGGAATCATTGTAGCTTGCGACATCCTACATAATATCACTATGCAGAAAAGGTTGCTACTTTCTGAAGCTGAAGTGGGATTATCATGATGAAGAAGATGGAGAAGGCCCTCCACTCCCTCGTCAGGAGGGTGCACAGGAAGGAAAGGTGGTGGAGCAAACGAGCCATCAACCTGTAGCCTGAGAAAGGAAGCAGCAAATTATAGCCAAATAATTCCAATCAAATCTTGGAATGCCTGTGAGATGTTAATATTCAGGCTAACCCTCAGGCATCTATTGAGGAAGTGGTAGCTGCCACTCCAAAAGCTACCAAAGTTCTTAGTGTCTCCTCCTGGTGCCTTGCTGCTTTAAAAACCTCATGGACTGTCACTCTCTCCAAGGTGTTCATAAGAAACTTCCTGCAATGTGTTGCAGATGCATGTAGAGGATTCTCCCCACTTCTTCATCATCTCAATCAAATGCATGGAAACAGTCTTCACTGCCTGCACATGACATCATTGCTCCTGAATTATAGTTATTTTGCATTCTGGGATAATCCTGATCCTATCTATATCTGGATCTCGTGGCTCTTCAAATGAAGACAATAGTTTCTGCACCTCTGTGGAGGACTGGAAATTGTCCCCTCTTCCATTGCCAGATTCTCACGCTCACTGGTGCTCAGTGCTTCATTGTGTGAATACCCTTGCGACTCACTAACTGTTTCCTCCTAAGTTGATGTATCTAGGCTGGTAAGATGCCAAATCTGATGCAACAACCACTACAATGAATGGATTCCTCCTCACCATGAGCCACAACTTACCCCCATAAATAAAACGACTCTTCCTCCATGCCTCAATGGTAGATGCATGAATAGATGAATTCATAATAGATTACTGAATAAATTAACTCATCTGTTCCTCCCCTGACTCAATCAACAATCTCTTCCTGCCTCTGTGATTATTCTGTGTCCTATTATCCAGGAATTTGTGTCTGCTTCCTTCATCTCCATGTTTTCTGATCCCTTTCAATTCTTCCATACTCCAGCTCCTTCTGGTTGCCTCTCAACTCTATATGCCATTCCCTCAAACACATAAATAGGCCACTTCAGAAAAAGCAACTGCGTGTGTGTGTGGAGGTCCTGCTAACCTGATGATCTGAGAGAAATCCAGATCTTTACCTCACATTGGTTTGGCATTTTATCATCACTTGGTGTTTATTTGTCATTTTACTTTGAACTCACATATCTCGCCTGATCACTCACCCTTTTACCTGGTGTCTTCACATACACTGTTCTTTGTGTTCACCTGACATCTTAACCCTGTGGCTTCCTGGCATGTTGCTTTATCTCAAGACAAGTTACTTCAATCACTTGATACCTCACTTAACTCTAATATATCCAGTCATAGCCACTCCCAGGATAGAGCCAACATACATCTGCTGATGGGCATTCTACTGCCGTCATAATAAATTACTGAATAAATTAGGTTCTCTATTCCTGCACTTACTTCCATCACACCTTTGTGGCTCCTTTCTCAGAATAGCATGATTTAGCCCACCGTACATTATTATGCTCACATTCTTAACTCATCTCTAAATTATCCCAGTCGCTTTGTTTACTGCAAGGGTTTAATAAATAATTTATTCATGTACTTTCCACACACCTAGTTCCCCAATCTAACTGAACAATTAATTTCTTCAGTAACTCCATATTTCTTCAATAAATTACAGAATTATAATTTTACCTCACAAATTATTACTTAAATTAAATGCAGTCTGTCATCATGGTCTCCTCTTTAAATTAAGATACTAATTAATTCTCACTAACTTTAATAAATTAATATGAATCAATTTCCCAGCACTGGTGTTACTTTAATAAAAGAATCAACAAATTAATTTCCTAATCTCTCCATGTTGACTTCAATAAGTTAGCTCCTGTATTCATTCTTGATGTTCATGACTATAAATTAATTCCCAATTAATTTACTCTCACTGTTCCCCCTACCTTTGTGCTTTCAAATGTGAAGCATCAACCACTCAATGAATGGATTCCTCCTCACCCCACTGCGACAACTTGCCTCCATAAATAAAAACCCTCTTCCTTCATGCCTGAATGGTGGATGCATGAATAGATGAATTCATAATAAATTACTGAATAAATTAGCTCATCTGTTCCTTCATTGACTCAATCAACTCAATGACCTAAAATCAAATAAATTACATCTCTTCCTTCCTCTGTGATTATCCTTTGTCCTATCATCCAGGAATTTGTGTCTGTTTCCTTCCTCTGTGTTTTCTGATCCCATTCCATGCTTCCATGTTTCAACTCCTTCTAGTTGCCTACCCATCTGTTCCCTCAATAAATAAACATTCCCTAATCCAATACTGTCCATTATGTGATCTCCCTTTTTTCCCAGTGCACCCTTTTCTTGGGCATCCCCTGCTCCTACTCTTTTTTCCCATCATTAGTGAACCTGCTCGAATGCATCAGTCATACAACTTCTTACTTGTTTGGTTTTATGCTCTTTTTTGTGGCTCCTCCATTAAACATCCTTCTGATTGTTATACTTTTTATTTCTCATCTGATCTCTTTCTGTCAGTATTCGCTCTTATTTTTCTTTAGCTCCTCCATTCATACATCCTTCTGATTTTCATTTTGATTTTCATTCATCCATTCTCTGTCTTGTGGAAATATATCTGGTTTCTTACACATCAGTTTAAATATTTCCCATTGTTTGTGTACTGCCTTATCAGCCAATATTTCTTTCCAATTTATTTAATTATATTATGGTTGCTATTTCATAAATGTTCCTCTACTCTTACATTACCTACTTGTCCCATTTCATTTTCTAGAACTAAATCCAGTCCTGCTTCTTTCCTTTTTGGGTTAAGGCATACTGATCTAGAAAGCAGTCCTAGACATACTGTAGAAAACGTTGCCATTCTTTGCTACTTACATTACTTTTACCCCAGTCTATCTTTGAATGAATAAAATCACCCATTATTACGGCCCTGTTGGTTCTGTATTTTTCTTTAATTTTTCTAAATATGTCTTCCTCTATTTCCTTTCCACTGTAAAGCTTTCTTATAATATATTTGAAATAGAGTTGCAGTTTCCTTTGTATTCCTTAACTCTAATCAGGTCTGGATTGAATCAGCCTTCACTTCCCCTCCCTTATTTGGGTGCAGTACCTCCACTAAAATGTTCTGATAAATTCTACTTTTTACAGTGCTCGATTGCTTGCTGGCATAGTCTGCACCAGTTCTGTAAAATCTAATGGTGTCCTCTCTAGTTTCAAACTTTCTGTACATTTCAACATAGTAAGCTTATATTTTTGCACATTGTGTAGATCATCAGCTTTTATAAATCCTGGTTCTATTTCAACTGCAAATATATTTAATAATACCTTCTAGGTATTATGATGATTACAGCATCAAATAATACATTTGCTCTAGTACAAATAGAATCAGCTTATATTGCTACTGCAAATTCAAATCTGGCATAATACACTATTCCATCTCTAGATAAATCACGCAGGAGAAATTTAAATAGGTGGCCTAGGCAACAGACTTTGCAATCTATTGTGTTAGTTCTGACACAGTACATTGTAAGTGTCTAGTTGCTAGCTACTTTTTGATCACTTTTCTTCACAAATTCAACAGTTCCTTCCTTAAATGTTGTGTACCACTATGTGGTAGTAACTTCATATAAAGGGGAAGAGAATCTTGATTTTCATAGGCATAAATGAGAAACAGAGAGGATGCATGAGCTAAATCCCCAATTGGGCACTGCTCACACAGAGAGGTGCTCACAATGAATGCTGATCATGAAATTGTGGCCTGTATTGCCTAATGTTCTGCTGGGAGTGCCAATTGGGGGATCAGCCCTGCAAACTTATTTGGGGTAGGATCATCCTACAGGGAAGTCAACAGACTTCAACATCAAATACAGCTTTAAATATCCAATAGTGTTTTATGAGGTATTGTTTACTGCAGTTGGAAGAGATATTACAGGCTGTTGTGGTAAAAACTGATTAGCTTGATTACAAAATGTTTCAGGTTATTATAACCCAAAGTCCTGTTAGTTTAAATTGACAATTAACAATGGACAGTTGTAGCTGTGACAGAAAGTGATCAAACAAGGGTTTCCTGAGTTTAGTAATGATGCAACCCAAATATTTTGTATTTCTTAATAAATGATAAAAAAAGTCCCTCTCTTAGATTATATAACACACATTTCGACAGCCTATCAGTACAGACTAGCCAAATAGAAAGAATAGGTGTTGAGCCTTGAAGCTGTAATCAATGTGGGACTGAATTTTCAATAATAACACTACTCCTTTCTAAGCATGACATTGTAGAGCCTGCTTTTACTTAGTGGACTTTCTGAATTGAACTAGCAATATTACAATATGGTGCAGATATGTCAACAGGTTAGCTGCCAATTGTGGCATTCAGACTTAAAAGCGAGAAATTCTATGATTAACTTCAAACCCCAATTTTTCATAGGAAGAACATAAGAGTCAAGAATGAGAAAAGGCCATTCGACCCATCAAGCTTGTTCCTCTAATATTTCAATTCACCTGACCTTGTATCCAACCACACTCTCATGTTTTTTATTCAATTACCTTGTCTGATAGACAATTCCAGATATTTATCACTTTTTGAGTAAGGAAATGTTTTCTAGGCTTTGTTTAAATTTACTTTTCACTAATTTAAATTTATGTTTTTATGTTCTAACTGACTTTAAAGTAATATTCTGCATTGACCTTATCCATACCATTTGACAGTTTATGAGCCAAAGTTTCCTCTGGGACAAATTTATCACCAGAGAAGAGATGGAATGAGATTTTATCTGCTACCTTGACCCCGCTGTGACACTGACCCATTTTCCTACGTTTGGGCTCACTGATTATGCAGGGAGGCTCCCAGCAGGATATCTGCCAGCAAGAGAGAGAGCCCACTGCTGTGAGGGAGTAAAACTCGGCAATGGTGCAGCTGGGGACCTACTGCAGTGCCAGAAGGACAAGGAGGCATCTTAAAGAGGGCAGAAGATTTTTTTGAAAAGTTAGACAGAGGCACTCCATGAGCCGTGGGACATTAAAGACAAAATAGGCTTGAAGAGATGGACAGATGCTCACTACTAGGCCTTCTTCTTACAACACTGTCCAGAGCAGGCTTGTCGTTGCAGCTCCAGGTTCTTCCGCCACCACTCTCCTGGTGAACCCAGGGTCAGCAGCAGTTGACCTGGGAAGGAAGGAAATCAATTGGTTTCCCTTACTCCCAACACCATCACCACTGGCATTTAAGTGTAGTGAGGCAGTCAAACTGCCCCTTGCCCTTCCTAGTGCCGCTCACTCTCGTCATTACCCTTAGTTCTTCTACATTAAAGTATCTGCTCAATCTCTGTGTCATCCCCCCTTGCTCCACTACAACTCACCTCACTCTTACCCCTACGTCCATTCCCCCCCCCCCCCAAGGAAGGTGGCAACAGGCTAGAGGCCTCCTCACTTTCAATCTGCTTTCTCATCTCCCTTCCTTTCCTTCCTATCTGTTTCCTTCAAAGAAGCTTTGTTTGCTTTCAAAATTTAAATTACTTGTTTTTTTTAAATCAAATTAAAATGAGGAAAGACACTTTGGGGCTAATTTTCACGGCCTCCGCCCAAACGGAACAGGGCGGTAGCAGGCCGAAAATGGCAGTGCACCATTTACATCCTCATTTCCGCCCCTGGAATGGCTGCCATTAATTTCTTCAGGGCCTTCAGCAGGGCAGACCAGATGCCCGCCTGTCTCAGGTAGGTGCCTATTTGAAAGATGCAAATAAGAGTCCTACAATGGTTGTAGGACCTTAATGCAATTTTGTGGTATGAATAGCACAGCGTGTATCGTGCACATTGCATCAACTAGTGACAGCCATTGAGCAGCCAAACCATCTGTCCTTAATGGGACTGTTGTAGGCCGCTCAGAAAAGGGAAGATATTGCGTTTTTAAAAATATTTTTGTGTGGCGAGTAGGAGCATGAATGCTCCTCCTGGCCCAACAAAATTCTTCAGGCCTTTGCCGGCCCATCTGCGTCCATACTCCAATTTCCCCCATTCAAGGAGAACATTTCCAGCCTAGCTTCGGCGTGGATCTGCCTGTGAGTGACCGAACAGCATTCACAGCTCGCCAAGATTATGGACATGAGGTCTGAGGTTTTTGAAATTTGTTCTTTAGCTTTTCATCAAATTATTCTGTAAAACAGCTATGAAAAAATTGCTAGAAGCCAAAGAAAAAAATATTCCATCACTACAACTGAGGGAACATTCTGAACATGCTTAGACTGCACAATCCAAATTCAACTCAAGGCATCACAGCTCTAGGCAAAAATATTAATTCCAAGCCCAGGATTTTGGACAAGGTGGAGAACTTCAAGTAAGAACTTTAATGCAGGCATATAAAAGACAATTCAATTGATAAATTTGATTATATTATTGTGAAATATGTAATTTTTTCATTATTAAAAAAATTCTGTTTAAACCCTTATTTCGGATATAGAAATTTCAGTTACTGAGAAAAATATTGTCAGATCAAAAATTTTCAGATGAAAATTTTTTAGAAAACATTGTGTGGGGCAGGGATAATATAACACCACATTTTCGCCACATTTTGTGATTACAGGATGTAAATTTACATAGGTAGTTTGAATTATAAATATGAACATAGTTGACCCAAAAGTGTGAAAAAAGTGACAACAGGAAGTACAGTTTTGTAGACAGAAAGTTCACACAGACATAAAATCTTTAGTAAAATATAGATTGAGAAGAGCAATGGTTTCAACACTGACCCTGGGGAACAACACTGTTTATATCTCCCAAGCCTGAGAACATCCATTAACCACTACTCTGTTTTCTTTACCAACTTACTATTTATACTGTCACATTCCTGTTAATATTGTATGCATTACTTTTATCAAAAACTATCCTATGTGGCACCTCTTCAAACGCCATTTGAAAATCAGTACACACGTCTACTGCATCTCCTTTATCAATACATTCCATTATTTCCTCAAAGAACTCTATTAAATATGTCAGGCATGGCTTGCCTTTTACAAATCCATGCTAACTGTCCTTAATTAACCTATGTCTATCTAAGTGGATATTAATTTTATCCAATATAATGGCCTCTAGAATCTTACTCACCCTGGAACTAACTGTATTGGGAACTAGACAGCATACAGTGATAAAAAGAGCACCATTACTGTTTCACTGACAATTGATATACATATACAATTTATTAATATTCTACAATACATTGATTACGGCCACTGGTTGTATTTAGTGTGAGGTAGCCAGTCCACTTTTTGGGATTTCTGATCTCAAAATTACCAAACCGTAAATGTCCTGTTTTGATTGTTGCATTTAAGAAAAGGCTGTGAAAAAAATTATAAAGCCTCAGCATAACCTCAGTAGGCTTACATTGCACTGATCTGGGTATGTATCTTAACTTTCTATTTGCTTTTCAATTGCTTCTCCACATTGCCTCGACATTGAAAGTGATGAGTCTCCCTATACCTTCAACATATACCTATGGTACTCATTCTTTCATCCAACATGCCATTTTATTTGTCATTAATTTGCCCAATAGCATGTTAAATCTAAATCCTTTTACAGAACATAGCTGTGTCCTTCATTCTTACAGCTCTCTCTATTTAATGTGATCTGCAAATTTAACATACTTATATTTGGTTTCTGCATCCAGGCACTTATAAGAAGCAACAAACATCCCGCAGTACTTCATTCAACACTTCCTCCCAATCAGATATTATGGGCATGATTTTTACCTGGAGCCGGGAAGAGAGCGGGGTGAAGATTTTCGGGCATGAAACTTGGAAGTAAAGTTGACGGGTCAGAATGTGCAATTGCGTCCTAGTTGAATGATTACAATTTTACTTCCGGGTTTTCCATACGGCAGCCAGCCAGACTGACAGGCTGATTGCCTGTTGGGCGGGAAAGCAGCCGGGGAGCAGACACCAGGTAAGTCAGTCATCCGGGGGAGGGAGGTTGAGGCATGGGTTAATCAAGGACAGTCATCATGGATTTGTTGAGGGAAAGCCATGTCTGACTAGCTTGATTGAATTTTTTTGAGGCGGTAACAAGGAGGGTCAATGAGGATAATGCTTTTGATGTAGTGTACGTGGAGTTTAGCAAGGCTTTTGACAAGGTCCCACATGGCAGACTGGTCAAAAAAGTAAAAGCCCATGGGATCCAAGGGAAAGTGGCTAGTTGGATCCAAAATTGGCTCAGTGGCATGAAGCAAAGGGTAATGGTAGACGGGTGTTTTTGCGACTTGAAGGCTGTTTCCAGTCGGGTTCCGCAAGGCTCAGTACTAGGTCCCTTGCTTTTTGTGGTATATAATGATTTGGACTTAAATGTAGGGGGCATGATTAAGAAGTTTGCAGATGATACAAAAATTGGCCATGCGGTTGACCTGCAGAAACCTCTTCTGGTGATTGCAAACCAGCTGCGCATTGATGGAGCGATATCCTTTTCCGTTGATGAACTGTCCTGGCTCAGGTTGTTACGTGTGCAATCAATTGTGCCCTGTAACCTTGGGAAGCCAGCCAGACAGTGGAAACCCACTGCCCTCTGTCTGGTTGATGTCATCGATAGGGAAGTTGACGTAATGGGATGCCCTGGCATACAAGCCATCCGTGACCTGTCGTATACACTTACGGACAGATGACTGAGAGATCCTGGTGGTGGCACCCTGGAAGGATCCGGAGGTGAAGAAGTTGAGGGCGGCGGTGATTTTAATTGCGACAGCAATGCATGGCCACCAGGCCCAGTCAGGAGCAGTTCTGCATGAAGAAGCCTGGTGACTCAATCTGATCCTTCGTAGGCATTGCTCCTCAGAGGTCCAGGAAGCTCAGCCTTTGCATGTAGACACTCTCACATGGGTAGTGCCTCCTGCGATGTCGGGCCCTCCGTTGTTCCCCCCTCTGCTCTTCTGCAGGTTCCTGTGTGCACCTCTGTCTTGTGGAGCTGCAACTCACAGAACTGCACGCCGTGCATGTTGCGGATGGTGAGGTGCGTCCTCCTTAGATGGTAGTGCTGAATACATCCATTGCGCCCCCCCCCCCGCCGCCCCCCGATGGTGTCGGTTTGAGGGGGTCCAAAATACAGGCAAATACGTCTGAACAGAAGAATTGAGTGTGAACAAAAGAGTCTAAACACGAAGAACTCCCAGCCAAAGGTTTGAGAGAACTGCTTGCCCTGCTGCAAAAACTAACTTTTTAATCCCCATTTGTCAATCACTGGTTTAAATGTCCAAATGGCTGCTGGCTGCAACTCGCCTCCGTTTCCATGGCATGTTTCAAAGGCCACGGGAGACACGTTCAGGTAGAGTTAAAATCGTTTGTCTGCCACAATCCCCACATCTTTAATTGATTTAAGTACTTCAACTATCTTAATTCCCCCTTTAAATGTCATCCTGCCGGTTTTAATTGCCGGTGGGACTTCCGCTGTTCTGATGCACCTGGGTGAGACTCATTCCCGCTCCCAACTTAAAATTTTTACTGCCTCCCACCCCCAATCCACCCATTCCTCGGGGTTAAAATCATGCCCCTGTTGTCGGGAAAGTACTTGAGTCTATAATTAAGGAAAAAGTGACTGAACACCGTGAAAATTTTCAGCTGATCAGAGAGAGCCAGCATAGATTTGTAAAGGGTAATTCAAGCCTGATGAAACTGATTGAAATTTTTGAAACGCTGACTAAAGTAGTGGACAGGGGAATGTCTATGGATGTTGTTTATATGGACTTCCAGAAGGCATTCGAAAATGTCACTAAGAGACTGTTAGCTAAAGTTGAAGCTCATGGAATTGTGGGCAAATTATTAACCTGCTTAGGAAATTGGCTAAGCAGCAGGAGACAGAGGGTAGGGATAATAGGCAGTTACTCAAATTGGCAGGGTGTGACTAGTGGTGTCCCACAGGGATCTGTGTTGGGGCCTCAACTATTCACTATTTATTAATGACTTAGATGATGGGATAGAGAGCCACATATCCAAGTTTGATGACACAAAGATAGGCAACATTGTAAGCAGTGTAGATGGGAGCATAAAATTAGAGATATTAATAGATTAAGTGAATGGGCAAAACTCTGGCAAATGGATTTCAATGTAGGTCATCCACTTTGGACCTAAAGAGGATAGATCAGAGTACTTTCTAAATGGTGAAAAGCTTGAAACAGTGGAGGTCCAAAGAGACATGGGGTCCATGTCCATAGATCATTAAAATGTCATAGGCAGGTACAGAAAATAATCAAAAAGACTAATGAGATGCTGGCCTTTATATCTAGAGGACTAGAATACAAAGGAGTAGAAATTATGGTACAGCTACAAAAAGCCCTGGTTAGACCACACCTGGAGAACTGTGTTCAGATCTGGGCACCGCAATTTAGGAAGGATATATTGGCATTGGAGGGAGTGCAGTGTAGTTTTACTAGAATACTACCTGGACTCCGAGGGTTAAGTTACGAGGAGAGATTAAACTAGGGTTGTGTTCCCTGGAATTTAGAAGATTAAGGGGTGATTTGATTGAAATTTTCAAGATATTAAGGGAAACCGATAGGTTAGATAGAGAGAAACTATTTCTGCTGGTTGGGGAGTCTAGGACTAGGGGACATAGCCTAAAAATTAGAGCCAGGACTTTCAGAAGTGAAGTTAGGAAATACTTCTACACACAAAGGGTGATAGAAGTTTGGAGCTCTTTCGCAAATGGCAGTTGATGCTAGCTCAATTGTTAATTTTAAACTGAGATTGATAGATTTTTGTTACCAAAGGTATTAAGGGATATGGGGCTAAGACAGGTATATGGAGTTAGGTCACAGATCAGCCAGGATCTCATTGAATGGCGGAACAGGCTCGGGGTTAAATGGCCTACTCCTGTTCCTATGACTGTCAAAGGCCTTATGGAAGGCCAAACCAACCATATCATGGTTGGGAGGCACAGTACGTACTGAAGATGGGAGCTGGAAGTTACAAAGGGACATAGACAGATTAAATGAGTGGGCAAAACTGTGGCAACTAGAGTTCAACGTGGGAAAGTGAGAGTCATCCTCTTTGGATCCAAGAAAGACAAATCAGAGTATTTTCGAAATGGTGAGAAATGAGGAACTATGGAGGAGCAGAGATATCAGGTGGATGGAATCACTTTGAGCAGAACTCAGTCTTTTGTAAACCTGCACTACACAGAGTACAACAGTGAAAGTCCATAAATTTGGCAACTGTTGGTAAATATTTCTTGAGGGACAATTTTAAGTTTATCCTAAAAATAATTAAGATGATATTTCTGATGCAGGAGGTGCAAGCTGCCTCCAGTGGGTTAAGTCTTTGTTAATTGTTGTGTACCTGGTTCAACCCCCTTACATCCTACTGGTTAATATGCTGTGCTAAGATTAAAATGACTTCAATGGAAAAGAAAATCAAACGAGGTGTAAAATTGGCAGCCGATTCGCTATTGCCCGTTTTGCGCTACCGTCTACGATGAATTTATGCCACGCGGTGTTTTATTGGCCCATTTAAACTGCCAGAATAAGTGGACATTTAATTCCTGACTCGAGAGTGTGATTGGGGCCAGAAACAATGACTGCTCATGGAAACACGCCTGTTTGGCAACTATATAGTTATTTGGAAGGTTTTCAGTCTAGTTTTTTGGACAATAAGCATTATTACTTTTTTACTGAAAAGCTACATTTCACAAAGACCCAGGGCTTGAAATTCCTAGTCCCATGATCCATCCCCTGGAAGTGCAACAGGGTGGGACTCCAATGGCTCAGATCTACTGATCCTGCCACAAATTGTGGGGTCAACCTATTTGAATATTGATAAGCATGACAAAGGCATGAGTCCTGCCAGCAATTTGTGCACTGCACCCGGAAGGCCTGGAAAATTCATGGGGGAGAAAACGGGATAAGTTGTGTTCAGTGTGAACTACAGGATTTAAAGCCGAACTGCACTTAAAGCAGAAGCACAAGGCAACAAGGAAAAGTAAAAGGACAGCAACAAACTTCTCCAGTGATATAAATATTCTTCTTACTAAAACTCAAGGGATGCGATAGTGGATTATGGGTGGTGAGAGACTTGCCAACACAGCTGCCAGCAACACATGGAAAGAAGCGGCACAAGCGGTGAGTGGCAACTCCCTAATTCCTGAGAGTCATTGCCTGTGCAGAAAGAAGTTTAATGACCTCACAAAGTCATCAAAGGCAAGTGTGATGGACAGCAAACTGCTATTCATTTATACTTTAACATTTACACACTACAGACAGGTATTAAGTCTAAAAGTGCAGTGACAAACATTAATGTATAACCCTATGAACTGTATAGACTCTGTCATATAGAAGAAGCAAATTATATAGCTGCAGATTACTGAAATCAAGCACACCCTTTGGAGAATCATTTCCTTTACGGGAACTCAAAGAGAAGTGAGAAGAGTCCTCCAATAGTTGTCAAATAAACCAGTCTAAGCCTGAAAGTGACAAGCATTCTGCTTTCATGCAGGAAATAATTGCACATGGTTCCTGTGAACAATAAGCCACAGAAGGAGAAACAGCAGATCTCCATTGAGTAACCCAGCAGGAGGAAAAGGCCATGGAGATCCTGGGATCCCACTCACAGATGTGGACGGGCCTGTAATCACAGCTGGTTTATGCAAAACAAGTGCTAATGTTCAAAGATCAAAAATAAAAATGTTGGTTTTCTGATACTAATACTCTGAGGAGACCCTTACATAAGCAGAATGGCGAGGGAAAAGTGGATAGCAGGCAACAGTGCATATCTTTTTTTTCTCTCCACAGGTATTAGAAGTAAGAAAGAAGCAGATAGAGAAATTAATGAAATGCATTGTCTTGAAATTTGCCCATACCATCATTCACCCTCTCACCTGCACTCACCAGCCCAGATAGAGTCACTCAGTAGGTCATGCACAACGCACCGGGAAGCCAGATGAATAGCTAGTTAAAGTGGAGAAGGATGTTACTGAGCAGAGGCAAAGAAAGCTGAACAGCATTTGGACAATTAACTCGGGGATCCTGCCATGAAACAAAAGATGCTAGCAGAGCATAAGATTCACATGAAGACACTGCTGATGTCCTACTTCACATCTGCATCCTCTGGCTTTTTTGTGCTCTGTATCTCACTACGTCACTATCTCATTTAAACTATCTGTACTCCCCAAGTGACTGTCTCTGGGCTGCTAAGTGTAAGGGAGAGAGTGTATGATGGGATGGGTGACTACATGGCAGTGTTGCTAGAGGTAGAGAAAACGGCAATCTCTTAGCCATCAACCTTTTCTTCTGTTTCCTGGCTTGCAATTTCTGGAGGAAAAAAGCACTATTGCTAACTTAGGTCTGCATGACCAGCATGCTATCTTAAACAGCTACTTTGTGGATCTCTTATGAGGTAACTTGTAGCTGGTGGAGAAATTAAAGAATACATATAAATATTATACAATACAAAAGTGTATACGATCACAAACCCATCCCTAGATGTCAGGCTAGAGCTGATTCCAATGACTGACAGTGCGTCCTCTTAATGATAAGTTAATGTGTGGATGCCTGTACTTTCTCCCTTAGCGGCCTGC
The DNA here is from genome assembly GCF_035084215.1 of Heptranchias perlo. NCBI lineage: Eukaryota > Metazoa > Chordata > Chondrichthyes > Hexanchiformes > Hexanchidae > Heptranchias > Heptranchias perlo. The sequence goes on along the minus strand of NC_090341.1, from coordinate 36,490,113 downwards.
TATTCTCTGACATTATGTGCTATCTTCTCCCACAGGAGGAATGCATTGTGTTAATTGGCTGTAGCGGTTTCCAGATCAAGTTCATAGGTAGAAGGGAACAAAGGTCTGTGAGACTTCAATGTGTTAGTTTGCATTATAAGATGTGAGACAGATAACATGAGTAATGCCAGGTTACAGTGCTTTTGAGGCAAGGAACAAGGTATTATATAATACCCCAGAGGACATTGCTTGAATATTAGGGCAGGGAATATTCTTTTGCCTCTCTGTATTTCAGTTAGCTTTATTCACTTAACTATGCTGCTGTTATTATAAAGGGGTCCTTGGAGTTATTGAGAGGCCACTCATTGCCACAGCCACCTCCTTCCACCTAAGCTGTGCTGCTGCATTTGATAGTTTCTTCCCAGCTATTCCAATGATGGCATTACTTCTTTATCTTATTTCTGACAGCAAAACTTCAACAGCCTCAGAAAAATTTGATACTCACTGTTTTCCTCCTCTTGTAGCTACCACTGGGTGACCTTTTATCAGAGCCTCCTCACCCAATTTTATTTTGCCACCAGCCTCCTTTTCTGATACCTATGGAGTTGCCAATGAAAATCTTTTGACCTGACATGTCCGGAAGAAGAGAATGGCCTAGGAATGGATGCCAGGTAGGTCCAGCTACCAAAAAGGTGTTATGTGCCTTCCTAATGGCACCCAAACCACACTTTGTAGATATTGTGCTGGTGGTGGCTTCTTTAATCAAAAGAAGCTTCAAGAGGCAGACCCTTGATGACTTCAGAACAACATATCAATTCCTGACTAAATGTTATGCTGGCTGCTTCTTCAGAAGTACCGAATCACAACAGATCACACTTTATGTGGTGCTGCATAAAACAAGCTTTATCACGGTGATCAAAAGCCAACGTTACCTGATTAGCAACAGCCAATAAGGTACCACCAGCCATTTCTGCAGACTCCGGCACACCTACCCACCAATGCTCATGGAAATCTGTCTTCTCAGGATGTGGGTTAGCATATAATTCTGAGTTGTGCCACCCGCAGTGAGGACACCTGCACAGGGCTGTTGCATGCAGAAGCAGTAATGGTCAGATGTGGCCTGAAGCTTAGCTGCACCTCCTTGCAGATATGTTGCAATGCTAATCTATGGAGATGGTCCTATGAAGTGGCACAGAGAGCAACCCTCCTTGCAAGCATCTCATGCAGCATCACCTCAACTTCTGCAGCTATCAAACAAAGGGTCAGGTGCTGGGCTGCTCTGCCACTTGCCTGCAGCCTCACATTTGCAGACTCATGCCTACACTTAGGGTTCCCTTTCTCTTCATTTCTGCCTGCCACTTCTTAATCTCCTATATCTTTAGCTTTGAAAAGGGCGGCCAAGGTCTTGAGATGCCTTTTAAGGCCCTCCAAAAGCTTTTGAATTTGTGTCTACCCACTGTGACACTCCACTTTAATTGTCCCCATCCATTTAACTTTCACTTATGCCCAATTTTCTTCTTCCAACTCTTGTGTCTTCCCTAGACCCATCTGTATTGGCACCCTGTGCTGTGAATAATTGGGCAAATGTCCGTAGACCAGAGAATTGACCTTTTAGGCATGATTAACACCAGTTCTAAACCATTTTGAGTCGCTGCATACCTTCAAAGGAAAGCTGGACCAGATCCTGGCTGGGTCAGAGGCCATAGCATACAAAAGGTAGGTGGAATACTAAGTAATATAAATCATGGTCAATGTAGTTTTGAGGGCTAGCTTTGATCGCCTAAGGAGGCCGGAGAGGAATTTTCTAGATTTTTTCCTCTCCTAAATTGGCCTTTAGTTTTTTATCTGGCTTTTTGCCTCTCTTAGGACATTATATGGCTGCTGGTGGGTGGTGTTGTGAATCAGGATGCTTGAGACATCACAACTATCTGGAGCAGGCTTGACGGACCAACTGGTCTTTTCTTCATCATTTTCGTATGTTTGTGTATTTGTATGTATGTGTGATGGAAAGGAAATGCATGCTAGATATACCATTTTTATATTATTACGAGCAGATCTCCCCTGGTGTTGCTCACATTAATTTGGAGGATTATGGTGTTTAATATTATGTAACACACAAAATATTATTACAGCCACTGATTTATATTTGCTACATTCTTGGATTTCTTTTATGCCTTTTTACTCTTGATATTTCAAACTACTATGTATTTCAAACTACTCTAGTAGGTGAACTCCAGCTCCCTACATCCTCAAAAGTATTTTCAGTCGTCCTGATAGCTGGGTAAAATTTTGAGCATGCCCAGGAAACAAACAAAAAATCCTTTTACAGATCGCATGAGCTACTGGTTCGATCCTGTGCATTGACAGGACCCTGCTTGTCTTCAAAAGGTGGAAGAATAGCATAACCAAAACCTTTTCAGCAGTAATTTTTCCCAGATGTTACTGTATTACATACAGCCTCTACTTTCCATGTGCTTCCTCTGCTAGGCCCTACATGTGCTCTGTTCCCAAATCAGGCCCAACCTCATTCTGTGCTCTACTCTGTGCTTGGGTTGAATCAGCACAGTTCAAATGTATTCCTAATAGAATGATTATTACTCCATTATTCGAGTTTTGTAAAGGTATGTTTTTTTAGATAAAATAGAGCTACTTAAATTAATTCAGATCTATTAGAACCAAAGCATTTTGTTTTATTAAAGAAAATTAAGCTGTAATAGTAATCTTTCTTTCTCCTTATTCACAGTGAAGTTGAAATCAAACAGTACCCTGAGCTGTGACTATAAAGACCGAAAATGGTGAGGAATTTCAAAGTCGATCATTATATGCTTTCTGCTTATTGTTTTTTAAAATTGCTGTTTGTATTTTGAAATGACTTGTGTGCATCCCAATCATCTATTCTACTGAAAGTTAAGAATATGTAAATATTAAACAGACTTTGGTTCTTGATATGCAAAGATTCAAATTGAAGGTTCAATTATGATGACAAGATTATTTATCAATTGATGAAGGTTTTAATACAGCAAGTCTGCCAAAAGACATTTTGCTATATTTCAAGCACCGAGTGTATAGTGAGATCGTAAGACCTACCAGGATCAGTGTACTTTCAAAATCTTACATTAAAATAAATAGTTAGGAAAATAAACAGATCTGTGTATAAAAATACTTCCAACAGCTTGCAGAGCAGCATAATCTTTACTGATGGTCAAATTGCTCCTCAGGAGTGGTTAGAGTAGTTTTTGCAACAGAGGATATTTCTGACTGTCCCAGGACAGCAGCCTATCTAGGAAACTGTCCAAACAGATGGCAATGCCTCTTTAAATAGGGCATTTCAGAAGTCGTTCTTACTCATTTTGAGCTTGATTTGACAAGTCCAAAACAGTGGATCTCATTTCATAAAAGCTGCAATATACCATAATGAGCAATTTATAAAACATGTACAGACATTACTATGGTCATTTTGGACAATTAAAAAGATTAACTACCCTAAAATTGTCAATCAAATCATTTTCCACATTTTATCTGGAAGGGGATTTGGTTATATGAAATCTGTCCCATAGCAACAGTGGAAGTTACAGCAGTTTAACTATTGGTTATGCTCATGGGACTAGATACAAAAGCTTTAAACACTTATAATGAAATTAAAACAGTTGTTTGAAAATAACATAATACTAAAACAGCTGCAATGAAAAACCATAAACAATATGGAGCAACTCAACCTTACCTCTTATTATTGGTTAACAGCACTGAAAGATCACCTACTATTATACATAGTTATTTTTACCAGTATTTAACTGAACAGTACTGCTGCTGTCAAAAACTGCAGTTAATTAACTTTTGGACATAAGGAGATTGCTAATTTGGCCCTTGTCTTTACACATGTTACTTTGTATCATTTCATATGGTAGACAAAAGGTATTGCTATTTCCAGTTTTTCTAACTTGATTTGCAAAATAGACTTTAAAAAGTCCTGCACAACTAAATATAAATATTTCTGGTTTTATTTATTTTATTTATTCTGAATATTCATGATTCATAAAAGCAGTAGTAAGTATGTTTATCAGTGATTATAATTTTGCAGCAGAAAAAACTTTTGTTAATAGTCCAAATTTAATTGTTACTGATAAAAGACTTAGTTTTACATTGCATGAACGAAAACAAAAATGTTAAAATTCAAAAATTTTACATTTTACACTGGTTACCTTCAACATAGGAAGTGACAGAAACAACTGTCCTGGTCACAGCTCTAAGAGAGGAAAAATACAAAATAACATTTCAATCATATCCATCAACCTGTGACCTATCTGCACTGCCATGAAAGTGATCCAACTTGTAAATCCATCTCTTTTATATGATAGTATCACTTCAAATATGATGTGCCATCAATTGTCCTACGTCACTAGTTATAGTAATGTTTTGGCTTTGATGTGATGTGAAAATTTATAACTGAGTAATTTCTGTAATTAGACTAATCAACCTCTGTAGGAACATAGGAATTGTTAGATGAAAAAAGACCAAGGTCCATCTAGTTCGTCTTCTACCATCCTGATGGTCGCATGATACGATAATGGAGTTGTTAACTAATATAGCAATCAATCTCTATCAATTAGTCTACAACAGACCCAGACGTGAAGCGAGGAAAACACCAGTGGTCAAAGATTTGTGAACCATAGGTCTAATGTCACCTGTTCCTCCCAAGCTTGCTAAACTTACCATATGTATCTGAGGTGATAGGTACATACCTTTTCAGAGGCTTCTCGAATTTGTTCCTACAGCATTGGGTCATTATCAGTTCTGAAATTGAAGAAGGAAAAATAGTTGCTTTTCAATTGAATATTTTAGTGATCATGTGGATCATGTTAACCAGGTTTTGAAGAATGTACCCACTGCTCCAAATACTAATGGTAATACTAATAGCAGAAGACAGCTATCTCTGTACATCTTTCTGCTTAAAAGGTTATAAAAAAAGGTATTTGTGAACCATGAGTTCACAGTTGAGGCGTAACTTGAGGTTGGCATAACAAACTCAAGAATTCAAGGACTTTTACAGTTTTTACTAGCTCAGTGGTAAAGATTGTGGTCACTGGACATTTTGTGATATTTGGAGGCTATAAACCAAAGCCAGTATATCCTGTCATGCAGTCAAAACTGAGCCACCTGCTTATTCTAGCAATGTAATGTGCTGGGAAACTATAATGGCTGGATGTGTTCCAAAATACCCTTTAAAAAGCTGGAATTATGAATCAATAATTTCTACCCTTCTCCCGCACCCCTCTCTCCCTCCAACTTTCATTGACACCTTCTCATTAAGCTGTAGTAATGGTGTCTGGTAAAATGTTGAAAAACATTAGGGCTCAGAAATTACTTTTTTCGATATGTGCATATGAATGCTTAACACATTTGTATGACATTCCTCTGTCTACTATTTTAACAGAGGCGTTAACCTGTTTAAAATAAATGGGTTAATGTCTCTGTTAAAATATCATACAGAGGAATCTCCAATAAATGTGTTAAGCATTCATATGCTTACATTGCAAACAGACATTTCTAGGCTCATATTGGTATTACCCCCATTGTTGAGCTATTTCTTTTACTTTTTAATAAGCAACTTACTTTTATTTTCTGTACAATGGTACCATAACGATGGAGTGCAGATAGGGTAACTGGAATGCGAACAGATCTTTAACAAATTCTTCCCTTTGTTTGAAGCATATAAAGATGTGGACAAATTCTTGTGGAGTGAAACCAGGGAAATCAGATTCCAGTGGGCTATGTATGGTCCAATAACCATAGAAGGTTCATTGCAGCTGAATGTTGAATGACCACACATCGATTTATGTCTGACCTCCATACAGACGAAACCTAGCCAGATGCACCTGAAGAAATGGAGGAAGAGGAGCTATCTCACTCCAGCTGCTGTACTGCCAGAACACCATCACCCACACCATTCAATCATTCCAATACTTCCAAGCACCAGTCCACAGACAAGAAGCCGGGGCTTCAGGCTAGTAATAGCGAAGGGACAGCACAGGGTAATACACAATGCACAAGTGTTAGGAACATAGGAACAGGAGTAGGCCATTTAGCCCATCAAGCCTGTTCCGCCATTCAATGAGATCATAGCTGAGCTGTATTCCAATTCCAACAACCCGCCTTGGCTCCATATCCCTTAATACCATTGACTGGCAAAAATCTACTGATCTCAGATTTAAAATTATTAATTGAGCTAGCATCTACTATTTTTTGCATGAGGTAGTGTTTCCTAACTTCTCTCCTGAAAGGCCTGGCTCTGATTTTAAGGTTATGTCCCCTTGTCCTTGAATCCCCCACCAACGGAAAAAGTTTCTCTCTATCCCACTCCAGAGGCTTGAGCACAAAATCTAGGCTGACACTCCAACACAGTACTGAGGGAGTGCTGCATTGTTGGAGGTGCCATCTTTCAGATGAGACACTAAACCGAGGCCCCATCTGTCCTCTCAAGTGGACATAAAAGATCCCACAGCACTATTTCGAAGAAGAGCAGGGGAGTTATCCTGGGTGTCCTGGCCAATATTTATCCCTCAACCAACATCATTAAAAACAGATTATCTGGTCGTTATCAAATCGCTGTTTGTGGGACCTTGCTGTGCGCAAATTGGCTGTCGCATTTCCTACATTACAACAGTGATTACACTTCAAAAATACTTCATTGGCTGCAAAGTGCTTTGGGACGTCCTGAAAAGTGCTATATAAATGCAAGTCTTTCTTTCTTTTTACCCTATCAATTCCTTTCAACATCCTAAAAACCTCAATCCAACACTCCCTAGCCTTCTATATTTCAGGGAATACAAGCCTAGTTTATGTAATCTCTCCTCATAACTTAACCCTTGGAGCCCTGGTAACATTCTGGTGAATCTGCGCCGCACCCCTTCCAAGGCCAATATATCCTTTCTAAGATGCGGTGCCCAGAACTGTACAAGTTCTCTGGATGTGGTCTAACCAGGGTTTTATATAGTTGTAGCAGAACTTCCTCCCCTTTATATTTTAACCCTCTAGTTATAAAGACTAACATTCCATTAGCCTTTTTGATTAATTTTGTACCTGACTACTACATTTTAGTGATCTATGTACATGGACCCCATAATCTCTTTGAACCTCCACTGTTCCTCGCTTTTCACCACTTAAAAAATACTCAGGTCTATCCTTTTTGGGTCCAAAATGGATGACCTCACACTTAACTGCATTGAAATCCATCTGCCACAGTTTTGCCCACTCACTTAATCTATCATTGTCTCTTTATGATTTTATGCTCCTGTCCACATTACTTACTATGCCACCAATCTTTGTGTCATTGGCAAACTTGGATATATGGCTCTCTATTGTGTTATTTAAGTCATTAATAAATATAGTGAATAGTTGAGGCCCCAGCACAGATCCTTGTGGAACATCACTAGACGCTTCCTTCCAATTTGAGTACATAACCATTATCCCTACTCTCTGTCTTCTATCACCTAACCATTCTCCTAACCAGGTCAATAATTTGCCTTCAATTCCATAAGCTTTAATTTTAGCTAACAGTCTCTCATGTGGAACCTTATTGAATGCCTTCTGGATGTCCATATAAACTACATCCATATACATGCCCCTGTCTACTACTTTAGTTACTTCCTCATAAAATTAAATTAGATTCGTTAGACATGACCTAGCCATTATAAATCCATGTTGACTCTCCCTAAACAGTTCAAATTTCTCCAACTACTCAGTCACCCTGTCCTTAATTATAGATTTCAATAACTTCCCCAACACAGATGTGAGACTAACAGGTCTATAATTTCCTGGTTTCACTCTCCCATTTTTCTTAAATAATGGAGTTACATTTGCAATTTTCCAATCTAAGGGGACAATTCCTGAATCAAGAGAGCTTTGGAAGATTATGGCTAAAGAACCTACAATTTTCTCACCGATTTCTTTTAAAACCCTGGGGTGGTTCAGGTCCTGGAGATCTGACAGTCTTCAGTGCCATTATTTTTTCTAATACTGTTTTCTTGCTCACGTTAACTTGAGTCAGTTCCAGTCCTTGATTCATTATTAGTTTCTCTGGAATGTTAGGTATATCATCCTCTTCCTCTACTGTGAAGACTGACATTTCCTTATTTTCATTTGCAATATTACCCACATCTGTTTTTAAAGCCCCCACATTACCCTTGACTACCCTCTCTCTTCTAATATAATTGTAAAAAAAAAATTTGTTTTAATTTTGATATCCCTGGCAAGTTAATTTTCGTATTCCCTATTTGCAGCTCTTTCTATCTTTTTTGTCTTCCTTTGCTGTTCTTCATATCTCTCCCAGTCCCCTAGATCTACACTATTCTTTTCACTTTTGTATGCTCTTTCCTTTATTTTTATGTTATCTCTCACCTCTTTTGTCGACCATGGCTGTTTTATTTGGTAAGTAGAGTTCTTGCCGGTTAGGGGTTTATACTGGTCCTGCATTAAGCTAAATTCTTTTTTGAACACCTCCCATTGTTCATCTGTAGTTTTACCCGATAACAGTTTTGACCAGTTTGCTGTCATCGGTCTCTTTCTTATCCCATTAAAATTAGCCTTACCAAAATCTAGAATCTTAGTAACTGTGTTACATTTCTCCTTTTCAAACCTAACATTGAATTCGATCATATTATGATCAATGTTAGATAAATGTTCACTTGCCGTTAGATTATGAACTAAGTCTGGCTCATTACTCATGACTAAATCTAGTATAGCCTGCCCTTTTGTTGGTTCTAGAACATATTGCTCCAGAAAACCATCTCGAATGCACTCAAGAAATTCACTACCTTTCTGACTTGAGCTACTCTGGCCTTCCCAATCTATATGAAAATTAAAGTCTCCCATGAAAACAACTTTGCTTTTGCTGCAAGTGTCTCTAATCTCTGAATTAATACATTCTGTCGCTTCATTGCTGCTATCAGGATGCACCACGACTGACCAAGCTGGCCGAGTCCTGAAGGACATAACTGCCAGACTGGGCCTGTGGCAGGTGGTGAGCGAACCAACACAAGGGAAAAACTTACTTGACCTCATCCTCACCAATCTACCTGTCGCAAATGCATCTGTCCATGACAGTATTGGTAGGAGTGATCACCGCACAGTCCTCGTGGAGACGAAGTCCCATCTTCGCACTGAGGACACCATCCAACGTGTTGTGTGGCACTACTACCGTGCTAAATGGGATAGATTCAGAACAGATCTAGCAGCTAAAAACTGGGCATCCATGAGGCGCTGTGGCCCATCAGGAGCAAAAGAATTGTATTCCAGCACAATCTGTAAACTCATGGCCCGGCATATTCCTCACTCTACCATTACCAACAAGCCAGGGGATCAATCCTGGTTCAATGAGCAGTGTAGAAGAGCATTCCAGTAGCAGCACCAGGCATACATAAAAATGAGGTGCCAACCTGGTGAAGCTACAACTCAGGACTACATGCATGCTAAACAGCGGAAGCAACATGCTATAGACAGAGCTAAGTGATTCAACAACCAACGGATCAGATCAAAGCTCTGCAGTCCTGCCACATCCAATCGTGAATGGTGGAGGACAATAAACAAATAACAGGAGGAGAAGGCTCTGCAAACATCCCCATCCTCAATGATGGCGCAGTTCAGCACGTGAGTGCAAAAGACAAGGCTGAAGCGTTTGCAACCATCTTCAGCCAGAAGCGCTGAGTGGACGATCCATCTCGGCCTGCTCCCGCTATCCCCACCATCACAGAAGCCAATCTTCAGACAATTCGATTCACTCCACGTGATATCAAGAAACGGCTGAGTGCACTGGATACAGCAAAGGCTATGGGCCCCGACAACATCCCAGCTGTAGTGCTGAAGACTTGTGCTTCAGAACTAGCTGCGCCTCTAGCCAAGCTGTTCCAGTACAGCTACAACACTGGCATCTACCTGACAATGTGGAAAATTGCCCAGGTATGTCCTGTCCACAAAAAGCAGGACAAATCCAATCCGGCCAATTACCGCCCCATCAGTCAACACTCAATCATCAGCAAAGTGATGGAAGATGTCGTCGACAGTGCTATCAAGCGGCACTTACTCACTGATGCTCAGTTTGGGTTCCGCCAGGACTACTCGGCTCCAGACCTCATTACAGCCTTGGTCCAAACATGGACAAAAGAGCTGAATTCCAGAGGTGAAGTGAGAGTGACTGCCCTTGACATCAAGGAAGCATTTGACCGAGTGTGACACCAAGGAGCCCTAGTTAAATTGAAGTCAATGGGAATCAGGGGGAAAACTTTCCAGTGGTTGGAGTCATACCTAACACAAAGGAAGATGGTAGTGGTTGTTGGAGGCCAATCATCTCAGCCCCAGGACATTGCTGCAGGAGTTCCTCAGGGTAGTGTCCTAGGCCCAACCATCTTCAGCTGCTTCATCAATGACCTTCCCTCCATCATAAGGTCAGAAATGGGGATGTTCGCTGATGATTGCACAGTGTTCAGTTCCATTCGCAACCCCTCAAATAATGAAGCAGCCCGAGCCCGCATGCAACAAGACCTGGACAACATCCAGGCTTGGGCTGATAAGTGGCAAGTAACATTCGCGCCAGACAAGTGCCAGACAATGACCATCTCCAACAAGAGAGAGTCTAACCACCTCCCCTTGACATTCAAAGGCATTACCATTGCCGAATCCCCCACCATCAACATCTTGGGGGTCACCATTGACCAGAAACTTAACTGGACCAGCCATATAAATACTGTGGCTACAAGAGCAGGTCAGAGGCTGGGTATTCTGCAGCAAGTGACTCACCTCCTGACTCCCCAAAGCCTTTCCACCATCTACAAGGCACAAGTCAGGAGTGTGATGGAATACTCTCCACTTGCTTGGATGAGTGCAGCTCCAACAACACTCAAGAAGCTCGACACCATCCAAGATAAAGCAGCCCGCTTGATTGGCACCCCATCCACCACCCTAAACATTCACTCCCTTCACCATCGGCGCACTGTGGCTGCAGTGTGTACCATCCACAGGATGCACTGCAGCAACTCGCCAAGGCTTCTTCAACAGCACCTCCCAAACCCGCGACCTCTACCATCTAGAAGGATAAGAGCAGCAGGCACATGGGAACAACACCACCTGCACGTTCCCCTCCAAGTCACACACCATCCCCACTTGGAAATATATCGCCGTTCCTTCATCATCGCTGGGTCAAAATCCTGGAACTCCCTTCCTAACAGCACTGTGGGAGAACCGTCACCACACGGACTGCAGCAGTTCAAGAAGGCGGCTCACCACCACCTTCTCAAGGGCAATTAGGGATGGGCAATAAATGCTGGCCTCGCCAGCGATGCCCACATCCCATGAACAAATAAAAAAGTCCTTACTTATTCCTCAAGACTTGCCATAGAGTCTGCGCTGAATGCTTTCCCTTACCTATACCTCTCTTACTAATGTTGTAATAGTATCTTTAATAATCAATAACGCTACCCCTCCTTCTCTTACAGTTTCCTTATCATTTCTAAAGGAAGTGGTGGAAACAATTTTACTCGGCCGACAGGAGGAAGGGGCACACCCTACCTTTGCCACCAAGCAGGCCTGGCCCGAGGTGGCAGAGGAGGCCACCAGCAGGAACAACATATCCTGCAATTGGGTCGAGTGCAAGAAGCATTTCAATGACCTAACTAGGTCAGCAAAAGTGAGTACACTTACTGATTCTCCTGCATTCCACGTTGCACATCACCACCGCACCCCCCGCCCCCCACCCCACATCATTCTGCACTGCCAACACTACTCCATCACATCACTCCTCACACCTACTAAGGCTCATCCTCAACTTACCTTCACTTCCTGAGCACTTCCTCCCCTCCCCAGTTGTGACCCCACCACTACCACTCACCCCAATCCTGATCCAAAGTGATGTCTCTGTCTGATACTAACCCTCTGATGCACCCCTTTCACAGTCAGCCTCAGCCAAATCAATGCATTCATCGGCTGACCACTTCACCCTCACTCACTCACACGTCTGTACTTTCTCCCCTTGTAGAAGAGAGCGCTAAATGCACGTGAGAGGGCGAGGACTGGAGGGGGGGGCCACAACAAATAGTGGTCCTCACAGAGGCAGAGGAGGAGGCCCTGGAGATCAGCTGCATCCTCGAGTGACCGTCCGTCAGGGACACCAAGACTGGCACCCCACAAACGTCTGGTGACACAACTTTAACATTCATCACACACAACATGAATTGATGTGAACAATGATTGGCATGTTGAACACCTCAGTATGCTCATCGCAACATGACACATCTGTGATGATGCTTAACATTGTCTTCTGTTCTCTTCCAGGCCCTTCAACGACCACAGTGATGGGAGAGGGTGATTCCTCAGAGGAACTCCCAGCCTGGTGATTTACCACCCACAAGTGAGCACGAGCAGACACTGGTGGCAGGGGCAGCTGTGGAGATTCCGCGTCGGTTGGCACACTCCTCTATGGCTCTGCTCTGCTGGATGCAGATGCTGAACCCCGGGGCCATCCTTTAAAGAAGAATGATCGAGGGGCAGCAGTACATTTACGATGTACTGGAACAGGTGCCATGCACACACTCCACAATAGCGCAGAGGATGGAGGAGTCCAGCTCCTGCATTAGTGGAATGGTGGCCCAGGTACGTGAGAAAATCTCTGAGACTGATCCAGGCACTGAAATCACATCTTCAGCAGTCCTATTGCATGTTCGATGACGGACCTGGTGGCGATGTGGCTGTCGTTATATCGATGCTGTTCCTCACTAATGGGGTTCCTCAGAGGTGTCATGAGCCACGTGTGCAGGGCGTATCCCTTGTGGTTGAGGAGCCAGCCCTTAAGGCTGTTTGGTACATGGAAGGGGTCTGGGATGTTGGATCCCTCAGAATGAACAAATCGTGGCAGCTGCGAGGGAATCTCACACACGTGAAGAAATCTTTTACGGTGGTCACAAATGAGCTGATCGTTGATGGAGTGACATCCCTTTCTGTTGATGAACAGTCCTGGCTCGTGTGGAGGTGCTTGGATTGTTATATGTGTGCAATCAATTGCACCCTGTACCCATGGGAAGCCAGCCACAGAGTGGAAACCCACTGACCTCCCTGTCTGTCTGAGGTCGTCCATGGGGAAGTTGACATATTGCGATGCCCTGTGAAATAAACGGTCGGTGACCTGCCTTGTGTACCGGTGGGCAGATGGCTGAGAGGTCCCGGCGATGTCACCGGTGGCGCCCTGGAATGATCCGGAGGCAAAGAAGTTGAGGGCAGTGATCACTTTAACTGCGACGGGCAATGCGATGCCACCAGGCCCAGTCGGGACCAGCTCGGCACGAAGGAGGCTGCAGATGTCTGCACCCACCTGGCATCTCACTCTCAGCCTTTGTAGGCACTGCTCCACAGGGAGGTCCAGGAAGCTCAACCTCAGTCTGTAGTCCCTCTGACGAGGGTAGTGCCTCCTGCGACGTCGGACCCTCTGTTGTTGCCCTCTCTGCTCTTGTGCAGGTGCCTGTGGCGCAGCACTGTGTTGTAGAGCTACAAGTGGCGGAAGTGCACGCTGTGCCTGGTGAGGATGGTGATGTTCCTCGTCCTCGGATGTACTCGTGAATGCAGCCGCCACGTCCCCAATCCTGATGGTGTCAGTTTGAGGGGTTCCAAAAAATTGGTAAATATGCGTAAGCAGAAGAACTCTGAGTGTAAGCCAAGAATTTTCAGACTAAACACAAAGATCTCGCAGCCAAACATTTGTGTGAGAGAACTGAGTGCCCTGCTGCAATAATTCATTTTTTATCCCCATCTGTCAAACAGGGATGTCCAAATGGCTGCCGGCTGAAAACCGACTGCTTTCCCATGGCGTGCTTCACACAGCATGGGAAACACGTTGAGGCACCGTTAAAATTGCTTGCCTTCATTCTTAATTGGATTTATGGACATTTCAAGTACTTTAAATACTTGTTTTACCGCTTTAAATATCATCCCACTGGCTTTAATTGTTGAGATGACTCTGGGTCATGCACATTCTTTGGCGGGTTGGAGCTGGGATTCCTGCCCACTCCAAAAAATTCTGATTTTCTTTGCCCCCCTGTCCCCAACACACCTGCACTTTCATTTTAAAATCATGCCCCATGTGTCATAAATGGCCACCATGTCATACCCTCTAAGCTGTATTTGAGCCTCTAATTCACTCAATTTATTTCTTATACTCCATGTGTTAATATATAAAACTCTTATTTGGGCAAGAGACCTTAACCTGTCCTTCTGCCCTGATGCTGTCTTTCTCACACTGTTTAATTTAACATGTTTCTTATTTGTCACTCCTGCTGTAACTACTTTAGTTATTTTACAATTCCCTTCATCCGGAGTTTCTATATCACTGTTTGTGACCTGAATTCTGCTCGTATCCCTTTTTAAAAATCTTTAAACTATAATTTTTACTATTGTTTCTGATTGAGTCCTCCCCCTACCCCCATCCCACCCCATTTATTAGTTTAAAGTCTTTTTAAAACTAGTGGAAGGAGGGGATATATGAAAAGGATGCTGATATCTCCAGTGGCTGCAAGAGACAACAACCACCTCAGTCCCATGAGGCTAATACTGATAATCAGTACTTTGGCCAACCCCTCCATCTATGGTACTCGATACATTGAATCAACAGCAAGACATTTCTGCCAAATTTCATAGCAGGAGTAAACTGATACCTATAGCAGGTGATAGACGCCTTGTTTACCAGGGCAGACAACTTTATAGCTTTCTCCATAAAAAGCTGGTAGCAGCGTGAGAGAGCACTGCATTTTTGCCATGTTGCAGGATTCCTCAAAGTGCAGAACATTATTGATGGCAAACATGTGCCCATGTTACGCAAGATAAGGGCTCATGGGGTTGGGGGTAATATATTAGCATGGATAGAGGATTGGTTAACAGACAGAAAAGAGAGTAGGGATAAACGGGTCATTTTTAGGTTGGCAGGCTGTAACTAATGGGGTGCCGCAAGGATCAGTGCTTGGGCCTCAGCTATTTACAATCTATATTAATGACTTAGATGAAGGGACCGAGTGTAATATATCCAAGTTTGCTGATGATACAAAGCCAGGTGGGAAAGTAAGCTTTGAGGAGGACACAAAGAGTCTGCAAAGGGATATAGACAGGTTAAGTGAGTGGGCAAGAAGGTGGCAGATAGAGTATAATGCGGGGAAATGTGAAGTTATTCACTTTGGTAGGAAGAATAGAAAAACAGAATATTTTTTAAATGGTCAGAAACTATTAAATGTTGGTGTTCAGAGAGATTTGGGTGTCCACGTACAAGAAACACAAAAAGTTAGCATGCAGTTACAGCAAACAATTAGGAAGGCAAATGGCATGTTGGCCTTTATTGCAAGGGGTTTGGAATACAAGAGAAAGGAAGTCTTGCTGCAATTGTATATGGCTTTGGTGTGATCACACCTGGAGTATTGTGTACAATTTTGGTCTCCTTATCTAAGGAAGGATATACTTGGCTTAGAGGCGGTGCAACAAAAGTTCACTAGATTGATTCCTGGGATGAGAGGGTTGTCCTGGTGGGAGAGATTGAGTAGAATGGGCCTATACTCTCTAGACTTTAGAAGAATGAGAGGTGATCTCATTGAAATATATAAGATTCTGAGGAGACTTGACAGGGTAGATGCTGAGAGGTTGTTTCCCCTGGCTGGAGAGTCTAGAATTAGGGGGCGTAGTCTCAGGATAAGGGGTCGGCCATTTAAGACTTAGATGAGGAGGAATTTCTTCACTCAGAGGGTTGTGAATCTTTGGAATTCTCTGTCCCAGAGGGCTGTGGATGCTCAGTCGTTGAATATATTCAAGGCTGAGATTGATAGATTTTTGGACTCTAGGGGAATCAAGGGATATGGGGATCAGGCAGGAAAGTGGAGTTGAGGTCGAAGATCAGCCATGATCTTACTGAATGGCGGAGCAGGCTCAAGGGGCCTCATGCCTACTCCTGCTCCGTTTTCTTAAGTTCTTCTGTTCTTTTGTTCTTATAGAAGCCCCTGCTCCCCACCCTCACAGCCTTAATGAACAGAAAGAGGTCCCACTTCATTAGTATGAAGCTGGTCTGGGACACAAAATTATGCACTTGAATGCCCACTGCCCTTGTAACAGTCACGACATCTTAATTTTATGGCAATTTATGGTACCACCACTATTTCAAGAGGCAGGAAGAGTGGATCAATGGTTCCTCAGGGATGATGGTTATCATCTTCAGCATGGCACATGATCCCCTTGAAACACCAAGAGAGGAACATCACAGTTGATTATATTGGAATATTAAAACAAAGGAGCTTGGATAGATCAGGGAGATGTTGGAGTACATTCCGGCTGAGGTTTAAAAGATCATAATGTCCTGTTACCTATCCCTAACTTTGTCATACAAAGAGGAGCTATGGAGGAGGCAGAAGAAGAGGTCCAGGTGTAACCATTGGAAGAAGTCCAGACGTAACCATAGACAGAGAACACAGAGACCCAGCCAGACGACATGCCCGTGAATCCCAGATGCAAACAAGTCTTAAGGCTGGTTCTAATTGATGAAGCTTACTGAAGTCTTTGTTCTGCCCAATGCACACAGTCCAGCCCATGTCCAATAAAATGGACTAAAGCACTGCTATTCTCACCATTGCCATCTGCCCTACATCTATCATGGATACCAATCCATTTTATTCTACACTCAAGTGAACACTCAGGACTTGGCTGAAATAAAATAAACCTATTTTTTTCTCCATAATATTGCTTGTACCCGAGTGATGGAAGCTCAAAAGGACAGCAGCACAGTAGTAGTGGAAGAAGGTGGTCAGGGCAGTGAGTGCCAATACTAGACCCACACAGAGTAAGACAGCACCACAGAAAGTTTAATGATCGTACAAGAACTGCCACGGTACAAAAGCTGCCTACACCTTCAAAGAGTACATTGCATTAAGCACATCAGCTACTTACATGCTGTGCTTGAATGGCTTACCATCAATGCCTTGGAGGCTGCATGGTGCTCCTTACATGTGTAGCCTTCACCTGGGAATCTTCCTTCACTCACATGTATTCATGCATTCACCCCACTAAAAGCTTCATGTTGTATGAAATAGCTTGTAGCAAACACCTGTCATCATTCCCATTATGATCTATTTTACTGCATCTCATGACAAAAAGGTCATTCTCACTGTGTGCATTCTTTTTGAAAGAAAAGACAGCCCATATCAGCAAAGAGAGATTGGCGACAGGTGGTAGACCCCCTCAAACCTTCGGCCTCTCACTCTCTGAGGAGAAAGCTCTTTAGATGGGGAGGAAGGCCACCTAGGAATTGGAGAAAAGCAAACAGGAGGGTAGATACCTACTGCAGGTTTGTAATTACATTATGTTCTCTTCTTTCTTATCCTAATATATCCTGCATTACCTTTCAGCAAAATTAGATCATGAAACCTTCATGCCATTCTTTTTTCCAACAACGTTCACCTGAGGAAGGAGGAAGCCTCCGAAAGCTTGTGAATTTAAAATAAAATTGCTGGACTATAACTTGGTGTTGTAAAATTGTTTACAATTGTCAACCCCAGTCCATCACCGGCATCTCCACATCATTCTTTTTACTGAAAGTGACCTACAAATCTTTATTCTCCTCCTCCACATGTGTCCGAGAGGGTAGAGGAGAAAGATGAAGAATGGGACCTCTCTGCTTCCAGCGCACAATGTCAGTCAATCTATCCCTCACAAGCACCAGCTGAGGCGTTCATCCAGGGAGGCATTAGGGAGCGAGACAGATTGAAATACACTGAGTGAAACATAGCACTCAAGTGAGCAACAGCATCTGGGGGTGGAAGATGAGGAAGTGCCCACTAGGAGGTTGCAGAGACATTGTCCATTGGCTGAAGAATCTGGAGACCCAGATTTCACAGGTCTCTTGAAAAACATCCCGAGGCTCAGTATTTAGTTGATTATCTGGCTTTTATGCTCTCCCCAGCTCTGTCTCCATTACCTGTTTCCAATTCCTGATTGTCCCACCCCAGGCCCTAATCCAGTACTCGAGACCTGCTGCCTCCCATTAGCCTTAGTTCCAGTCTTCAGTCCCCCAGCCTACCACTAGCTTCAGATCAGTTACCTAAACCCAGCTCTTCCACAGTCTCAATCCTGTTCCTGGGTCATCCACCTGATTTCCATGCCACCCCCAGTCCTTGTTATCCACACCTGTTTTCATCCCTGGCCCTGGTCTTGGACCCAGTCCTAATCCTGTTACCCGAGCCAATTCTATTCCCAGGTTCATTAGCTGGACTTAGGGTTCCCAATCGCAATCCCATTATCTAGTCTCTGCTCTTCCCCTGGTCCTGGCTCTTTTATCTGATCTCTATGCAGTCTCCAGCCCTAGTCTCAGGTCTGTTACTTGGATTTCATTCCCTTGTCCCTGTTCCAAGATCATTACCTAGGTACCACTCTCCTCCCTGGTTCCAGTCCTTGTCTTTTACTGATCTACATCCCGAGTCTGTTACCTAAGCCCCACTCTCCTTGGTCCTGGATCTTCTCTCCAACCCTGCTCTCAGGTCAATTATTTAGGTTTCACTTTCCAGGGTCTCCATGCAATTTGGATCAGGCTTTGCCCCCCAACCTTTGATCCTCACTCTCTCCACAATTCTGACCCCGGGTCGATTGCCTGAGCCCTATTCCTCCCTCCCCATTCCAGTTACCCATAACCTCCTCTTCCAATAGCTAATTGTGATGGATCCATTAGGCAAGCCCCAAGTCTCAGGCCTAGATAGTGTCTATTACCTGAGTTTCACGCTCCCTAAATCCTGGGTTTTGATATTGCATCTGTGCAGCAATCTTGTTCTTCCATCAGCTTTAGTCCCAGGTCATTACTCTGGTCTTGGTGTTACTCAGCCCCAGTTCTGGTTCTGTTGTCCAAGCCCTGTTTTCCCTTCCCCCAGCACCAAATCTATTATCCAGGCCCAGTGGTTCAGTACCTGAGTCTCGCAGTGCTCCCCAATCTCAATTTCATTACTCAAGCTTTTCTCTCTGCTTCTCCCCCAGTTCTGATTCTGTTATTTCATTTACAAATTTGCCCCGGTCCCAGACCCGTTCTGTGGTCCAGGCCTCCCTCCTTTCTCTCCCTTTCTTTCTCCACATGTACCCCTGTCTTTTGTACTCCCTCCCCCACCCATGCCCACTTTTTCTCTCCCTTGTTCTTCTCCTCCATTGTATCCCTCTCCTTTTCCCTCCCTTCTTTCCTTTCCACTCCCCTCTTTCTCCCTCCATCCACCTCTCTCCCCAGCCCTCACTCCTCCTCCTCTCTCCCTCCACTGCCCCTCTTCCCTCCCATCTTTCTCCCCTCCCTCCCCCTCTCCTCTTCTCCCCCTCTCCTCTTCTCCCCTTCCCTCCTCCTTTCCCTGCTCTCGTCTCCTCTTCCCTCCCTCCTCCTCATTTCCCCCTCCCCTCTCCTCCCCTTCCCTCCTCCTTTCCCCTCTCTCCCTCCCTCCTCATTTTCCCCCTCCCCTCTTCTCCCCCTTTCCCCTCTCTCCCTCCCTATTTC
Source organism: Heptranchias perlo (assembly GCF_035084215.1). Classification (NCBI taxonomy): domain Eukaryota; kingdom Metazoa; phylum Chordata; class Chondrichthyes; order Hexanchiformes; family Hexanchidae; genus Heptranchias; species Heptranchias perlo. Next base: position 36,470,612 of record NC_090341.1, on the reverse strand, counting down.
CCTTCTCCTCCCCTCTCTCCCTCCTCCTTTTCCCTCCCTCCCTCCTCATTTCCCCCTCCCCTTCCCTCCTCCTTTTCCCTCTCTCCCTCCTCCTTTCCCCTCTCTCTCCCTCCTCCTTTCCCCTCTCTCCCTCCTTCCTCATTTCCCTTCTCCTCCCCTCTCTCCCTCCTCATTTCCCCTCCCCTCCTCATTTCCCCCTTCCCTCCTCCATTCCCCTCTCCCTCCTTCCTCATTTCCCCTCTCCTCCCCTCTCTCCCTCCTCCTTTTCCCTCTCTCCCTCCTCATTTCCCCTCTTCGCCCCCTCTCCCTCCTTCCTCATTTCCCCTCCCCTCTCTCCCTCCTCCTTTTCCCTCTCTCCCTCCTCATTTCCCCTCTCTCCCTCCTCCTTTCCCCTCTCCCCTTCCCTCCTCCTTTCCCCTCTCCCTCCTTCCTCATTTCCCCTCTCCTCCCCTCTCTCCCTCCTTTTCCCTCTCTCCCTCCTCATTTCCCCTCTCTCCCTCCTCCTTTCCCCTCTTCGGCCCCTCTCCCCTTCCCTCCTCCTTTCCCCTCTCCCTCCTTCCTCATTTCCCCTCTCCTCCCATCTCTCCCTCCTCCTTTTCCCTCCCTCCCTCCTCATTTCCCCCTCTTCTCTGCCTCTCCCCTTCCCTCCTCCTTTACCTCTCTCCCTCCTTCCTCATTTCCCCTCTCCTCCCCCTCTCCCTCCTCCTTTCCCCCTCTCTCTCTCTCCTCCTTTCCCCTCTCTCCCTCCTTCCTCATTTCCCCTCTCCTCCCCTCTCTCCCTCCTCCTTTCCCCTCTCTCTCTCCCTCCACATTTCCCCTCTCTCCCTCCTCCTTTCCTCTCCCCTCTCCCTCTCCCTCCTCATTTCCTCTCCCTTCTCCTCCTCCTTTCCCCTCTCTTTCCCTCCTCCTTTCCCCTCTCTCCCTCCTCCTTTCCTCTCCCCTCTCCTCCTCCTTTCCCCTCTCTCTCTCCCTCCTCATTTCCTCTCCCTTCTCCTCCTCCTTTCCCCTCTCTCCCTCCTCCTTTCCTCTCCCCTCTCCCTCCTCATTTCCTCTCCCTTCTCTTCCTCCTTTCCCCTCTCTCTCCCTCCTCCTTTCCCCTCTCTCCCTCCTCCTTTCCTCTCCCCTCTCCCTCCTCATTTCCTCTCCCCTCTCCTCCTCCTTTCCTCTCTCTCTCTCCCTCCTCATTTCCTCTCCCTTCTCCTCCTCCTTTCCCCTCTCTCTCCCCCCTCCTCCTCCTCTCTCTCCTCCACCCTCACCCTTCCTCCTCCCTCCCTTTCTCTTCTCACGCGCTGTTCGCTCTTGGCCCGCGCACGCGCTCTCCGCATTCTCTGAGTTCGCAGCAACACGAGAGGAGCAGCCGGCGCAACATTAACATCCGCAAAAGAGCGGCTCGAGAGCGGGGATCCCACTCACAGAATATCGCTGACACGACTGCGGGGGCTCGGGCAGGTAGGGTCGGACAGCCGGGGATGTTGTTTCAAAGTGCTGCTGTCTTCAGTACATTGCGATCTGCTATCATTTACTGTGGTTGTGTTTTGGTTTATTTTTTGCAAATTGGAGTTTTTAGTCGAAAAGTACTGGTTTGAAATGTCCTGCTAGTTGCTGACTTTTTGGAATTCTTTGATATCTCAACCTTGTAATGGGTGAAGTCAAACATCCTACTGGGAAAAGAGCACGATATTTGCTTTCTTGTTGACAGCCAGTGAGTGACAGCTATCGTTAATGTTCTGCATCTCTTGGGGTTGAATTTATCTATTTTTGTGAGGAAGATGAAAATAACGGTTTTGACAGTGAATCGAGAGAGATTCAGTATTTCAATGCTATTGTAAATAGTAAGATAGTAATTTTCACAAGTACACTTAGAATAACTCCCATATTCAACTTATAAAGTTACCAAATGGCTTACAACCTACAATTGTGGCATGGATAGTTAATTGTTAACTCGGTTTCAATACGCTGACATAAAGAGAAAGGATTTTTTGAATGGGAATAAAAGTTATGGAACCCATGAAATATTTATGCTAAGGAACTTTTAGTTCTTTTCAATAAAGAGAAGGAATCTTGGTGTTTAACACCCAATGAAGCTTAATGCTGATTTTTCATTAACTTACTTTTGTAGATGTCTGAACCTGCGATGGACAGAGAGGGATCAATTCTCCCAGAAAACCATGACAGTCACAAAGAGAATTGCTCGTTGCTCACTAACAGTAAGTTTTCACATTGTCCCAGGGTTACAGAACTACTGCTGAATTTTGCATGAAGGAACAAATGTGTGATATTAATACACACTATATATGTATTTTAAGTTTTAAAACGCAGGAAAAGAATGGAGAATTTCAATCCTGTTGGATAAAAAAGTGATTTTTCACAGTGATGGGTTATCATGAATGGATATTTTACACGTGCTTTCTTTTGAATATTGATATATATTGGAACAGCAAAATTTATGCTTTGAGCAAGATTTGCATTAATTGAACATTTTAAATGTTATTTACCTCATACTACTTCATACTTCACTTTTCAATGAACATTAATGTTTATAGAATTCATATAAGAAGGAAAAAAGAAATACAACAGAAATCTATACTTATCTATATCATTTTTTTTCAGACAAGCAAATAGTACTATACTATTCACATGCAGTAAGTTCAGCACAGTTCTTCACATTTGCTTTTTCAGTAAATCCTGTAAATCACATTGCATTATAAGTTACATATTTAGAACACATCATCATGTATGTAGGCGTGACTTATATACTAGACAGAAATTATGGGCAAGAACAGTAAAAGCTACATGCTTCAGTGTGGTATGAGTGGTTGTCCAATAATAAATTATTAAAAAAGCAGCATAATGGCAGTAATATGCTTTGGAAACACTACCATGTACTACTTAAAGGGAAATTCAGCCATCTGCAAACTAGACTACACAATTTCAAAATTGATGTTTGCAGCCACTGGAGTTGCAATAAGAATATAAATATGATAAATCTTTGTTGTAAATTCAGTTCATTATTTTTGAAGTGAATACAACTGATTTTAGCTAGTAAAACAATTTTTTAAACTATAATTAATTGTGATTCTCATCAATTCGAATTACTTATTATTAAGGCCAGCGGTTTGCAGTTTTCATGGAAAAGTGGGAAGAATCACAGAACACAATTGGTAAAAATCTCAGAGTCTAATGTAATAAAATCAGAATTTGGCTTATTCAGTCACCAGTGGTTCTGCTCATTATTGATGCAACTTATTCGTTTTTGTATATGGAAAGCTTAATTTGTCATTTGTGATCTATCATTTGTGATTTTTTTTTTAAAAAACCATGCAGCTTAGTTTAATGTGCAGAAAAAGGAATAGCTTGGAAAAATTACATACCTGTATATTTTATAATCATGAGAAAATCTGGATTTAGGTATTATTAGGTCAAACTTTTCTCTAGTTGTTACATTAAACATGCTAACTGTATGTTAATGTAGAGGTGTGTGTTATTAATTCCATGTAACACATTTTTCCTGCTTTTGTCAGTTCTACTGCACTATCACCTTCCCAAGAGTGGAGGGAATCATTCATAATACCCACAAAACCATTCTTGGCCCTGTGCACAATGCTGCGCCAGACATGGATGGAAATTAATTTTATTCAATGAATATCCAGTTAGAATGTGACAACCAACACAGAAGAATGTAGCTTTCCCTGGAGCTCACAATGTTCAAAGAAAAGAAGATTAGAAGCTTGGCTGCTTGGAGAACTTGAGAACCCACTGCAGCTATGGTCCATGACAATTTTGGTCCATCCATGTACAGCAGCAGAACACAACTAAAGAAGACTTATATGAGGACATGGATCCTCATTGAACCCATGATTAAGAACTACAGTTTATATATTTTGAAGTGATCCAGCGGGCATTGTAGCCCTACAACAACAACTTTCATTTAAATAGGGACTTTATATGAGAAGACCGGGGGTGTTGAGGGCAAGGAAGGAAGTGAATAGCAGGGTGCTGAGGTAGCTGACCATGTAGTTTCTATTTTGGAGATGAAGAAATCGGTGGACTCCTTGTTTCTGGCATAAGAGGTGAGGATAGAAGGGGTGGGGGGGGGGCAAAGGAGGCGGTCTGTAGTGAAGAAAATGAGTTTGGGGTTGACTTTGCCCTGCAATTTGATCCTAGAGTAGTAAGAGGATATGGGCACAGAGTGGGAGAGACGATATTGCTTGAGCCAAGCTATGGATGACCAAGCCAGTCGATCAAGTCGGACATTATAGTACTACCCTCACAGAGTTTCCAAAATGATTACAGTATGCTACATTTTGCGCAGCTCAATCTTAAAATACACCTCCCCCTGAAAGATGATGAAGAACATCCACAAGTTATGGCAGACCACAAGACTAAAGCTGAGGATGAGAAAACAGTTGTTCATCTTGTGCAGACTGGTGTGGCATTCAATTAAAGCTGAGATCTTCCATTAAGTCAGGTAGATACCCCTTAAAAAAGGCATGATTACAGAAGTGTCTATTTCCCAATGCCATCCTAGCTTTACCGTCACAGTTTTTCCTTATTCTGTTTAGATTGCTAGTGGTCTTGTCCTGGTTTCTGCTGAGCACAGTAAAATAATTGCCCAGTATAATATACAATTGAAAAATATATTGGATTTATATGTGCAATACTGTGTGAAGTGAATTTGGCTAACATAATGCTGTCCCTTGATGTATAAATGCAGCATGGTACACTTAGCCTGCTACTGAAGAATTCTTTAATGGAATAGGCAGGTGTGCTGGCTGACTGGGAGGTATTCAAGGGAACCTCTTGTGATTTTAGTGGCATATGACCTTGTTTCTGTGGACTCGGAGGGCCCTGTATCTTGGTGAGCTATGTCCTGTGCTGTCTTAGTGACCGGCACTGTAATGTCAGTTGTGTAAAGGTGCTCGATAGGTCTGATTTGATGTCAGCATGAGATCCTACTGCCGTTCCTTGCCTTCTGTCTGTATATCCCAACTATAGGGCATCTCCTCAACCTGACCACTGAATTATGTGAGAGTAGAACAGTGGGCATCATAGGATCAGGACTGTCTGTAAGCATTCTCCAAGTGAAATGAAGTCAATCAAGACTGTATCTTAGAACTCCAATGTTAGAGCATTCATGAGACTTGCTTCCAATGTGCCTATGACTTGTGTCACCGAGGTACCACAACAGACGCCACTAGTGTTGCCAAGCACTTCATGGCAGACTGCAATGCAGAATCTCCATGACTGTGCAGATCTATGGATGAATTCCTTCACAGCTTGCATTGGGTTTTCCACAGAGACAAGTGACTTGTGTAGATGTTCCTCTTCGGAAAGCAATATCATTTGTAGGCAGGCCCTGTGAGATCTGAATCTGCAGCTGCTGCAGCATATCTGGTAACCATGCAAGACTGCTGCCCAGAGATGCCTGGCCCTGTGTAGCCAGCAAAATATGTTTTGGTTTGAAACAATCCTAACAGCAAAATCTTTCAATAAGTGGTTTAATGGACTCTCACTGCAAAGCTTCAAGCAATGGAAGATCATATTGGGTATTTGGGTACAGAGGTTAGTGTGCCTGATTATGTGCTGGGAATGCTAAATTGTGAAATTTACCTGTGTATGTATTGTAAAATTCATGGCAAGTATAGAGGCTGTCATCGGGGCATAATACCAGTTTGTAAAGAAAGGGTTAACTAGAAATTTCTGATTTTTCTTTCGGCACAGGGTCCTTAAATATTTTCTTGTAAATGATCCTGGAATGCAACATGTTGTAAGTAATAAAGGAAAAGAACAGCCATGTGTAGCATTGTTTGGAAATGTACTATAATGTATATTTTAAATAGTTCAGTTCAGTTTCTAGCCGTGCTGGTGTCAAAAAAGATGAAGAACTGTAAGCTACCCATTGTCTTACTCAAAGCATTTTTGAAGGAAATGTATAAATTTCACAGAATTCTAGCCAGCAACGTCTGCAGTAAATGGATTAAGTAGCATTAAAACAAGAACAGACAGAAAGTACTTACTCTGCACTCTACAGTAATGTTGGTAGAAAGGCAATGATGGCTACTGTGGCAGTTAGATGTTCATAGATGCTAACTTCTAGCTCTATCTTATGGATTTGTTTATGTCACTAGTCTCCAAGTAGAAATAATCAGATTTTAAAGTATCAGTGTTTAACATTAAAATATACATATTGGTAAATCTATTTTTTCTGCTTGATTAATGGAAGAGTCAGTAAGAATTGACCAAGAATGAATTATGCAGTAGAAACCACTTAGAATGCATTTACTTACAGCAGGAAATCCTTTATAGTGAAGTTATTGTCATGTCCAAACATTTTTCCTAGTGTTTTACCAAGAAAAAATCCTTAAAACAAATATTGTTAAGACAGAATCTCACAGTAAATGCCAATTGACATGGCCCAAAGGTGCTTTCATGTCCGATATAATATTGCTGCTCTCCACTAGAGATGCCAGATTTGCCCATATAAAGCACATAAAAGGCCCCCGTGAATGGTTTGAATGTTTAATTTGCATCAGCTGGTGACCATACCAAAACAGATAACTTTCTGCAGAGCATAAAGTTACAGGTGGGTGCAGCAGCATCAGGCGGGTGTGTTAGAGGCAACCGCAAAGTGCTGTCAAATAATGAAAAATAAGGTAATCCGGGTTTAACAAATATTGCATATAAAACAGTGATACCAATAGCTACAGTGATTTCATTATAAGCGGCTTACACTGTAATAGTACCCTTTTAATTAAGTACAATACTCAACTTACAAGGGATCCAGAAATTCCCATAGAAGAATTACCATCATGGTGATGAATAAATAAGTGTGGCGGACAGTCACAGGAGCTCCGATGATTGTCGACCAATGATGATGTAGTGATCAGTCAGGTTAGTGAGCGGTGAAGTGTAATATTGTGCAGTGCCTTTCACATAAATCTACTAAACAATTGTGATATTATTGAAGCTGAAAAATAATCAAGATTGGTACAAACATGGAGTTTAAATGGTTCTTTCTTGAGATTCTTATTGTAGCAAGTCATTGTGATTAATTTAGTATTTTTTTCTATTAAAGCCCATGGGATTAAAGGGACAGTGGCAGCGAGGATTGAAAATTGGCATGGGGACAGAAAGCAGAGAGTAGTGGTGAACGGTTGTTTTTCAGACTGGAGGGAAGTATACAGTGGTGTTCCCCAGGAGTCAGTATTCGACCCATTGCTCTTTTTTAGATAAATGACCTGGACTTAGGCATAGAGGGTATAATTTCAAAGTTTGCAGATGACATGAAAGTCAGAAATGTAGTAAACAACGTGGAGGATAGTAACAGATTTCAGGAGGGCATCGACAGACTGGTGAAATGGGCAGACACATGGCAGAGGAAATTTAACGCAGAGAAGCGTGAAGTGATACATTTTGGTAGGCAGAATGAGGAGAGGCAATATAAACTAAATGGTACAATTTTAAAGGGGGTACAGGAACAGGGAGTCCTGGAGGTACACATACACAAATCTTTGAAGGTGGCAGGACAAGTTGAGAAGGTTGTTAAAAAGTGTATGTGGTCCGGGCTTTATTAATAGAGGCATAGAGTACAAAAGCAAGGAAGTTACACTAAACCTTTATAAAACACTGGTTAGGCCTCAGCTGGAGTATTGCATTCAATTCTGGGCACCACACTTTAGAAAGGATGTCAAGGCTTTAGAGAGGGTGCAGAAGAGATTTACTAGAATGGTGCCAGGGATGAGGGACTTCAGTTATGTGGAGAGACTGGAGAAGCTGGGGTTGTTCTCCTTAGAACAGAGAAGGTTAAGAGGAGATTTGATAGAGGAGTTCAAAATCATGAAGGGTTTTGACAGAGTAAATAAGGAGAAATTATTTCCAGTAGCAGAAGGGTTGGTAACCAGAGGACACAGATTTAAGGTGATTGCAAAAGAGCCAGAGACGACATGAGGCAACATTTACGCAGCGAGTTGTAATGATCTGGAATGCACTGCCTGAAAGGGTGGTGGAAGCAGATTCAATAGTAACTTTCAAAAGGGAATTGGATAAATACTTGAAGGGAAAAAGTTTACAGGGCTATGGGGAAAGAGCAGGTGAATGGGACTAATTGGATAGCTCTTTCAAAGAGCCGGCACAGGCATGATGGGCCAAATGGCCTCCTCCTATACTATACCTATTATGATACTATGATATTCTCTAACAATATAATCTGGTATTGTGTAAAATTCTAGTCATCTGGAGAAAATATTTACTGTTAACTTTTAACTATCGTAAAATTAACACAAGTATCAGAACACATATTTACTAGTTTACTACAAATAAAGAATGGAGGAAAGCTGATTTGCTGACTTACATTTACAGATTCGGCTATTCTAATACACTTCTGGCCGGCATCCCATTTTTCACCCTCCATAAACTTAAGCTTATCCAAACTCTGCTGCCTGTATCCTGTTCCGCACCAATTCCCGCTCACCCATCACCCCTGTCCTTGCTGGCTTCCATTAGTCCCCCAGTGCCTCAAATTTAAAATTCTCATACTTGTGTTCAATCCCTCCATGGCCTCGCCCCTCCCTATCTCTGTAACCTCCTCCAGTCCTACAACCCTCCAAGAATTCTGCTTTCCTCCAACTCTGGCCTCTTGTCCATCCCCCACATCGTTCACACCATCACTGCCTTCAGTTGCCTAGGCTCTAGGCTCTGGAATTCCGTCCCTAAACCTATCCATCATTCCATCTCTCCTAATTTAAGAAACTCTTTAAAACCTACCTTGTTCACCGGTCCTAAATTCTTTGGCTCGGTGTCAATCTTTGTTTGATTAAGCTCCTGTGAAGCACCTTGGATATTTTATTACGTTTAAGGCACTATACGACTGCAAATGGTTGTTATTGTTGTTGTATTCAAATAGTTCAATTGATGTATAATGACCATTTAGAAAGATTTACAGGTATATTGTGCCTTATCTGTCAGAAACATCTGTAAGTTCTTTACATTAATTACTTTGAATAGCTATCACTGTTGTTATGTAGGCAAATATAACAGCCATTTAACACACAGAAAGATCCCATAAATAGCAATCAAATGAATGACTAGATAATCTTTTATTGGTGGTTTTGATTGAAGGTGGAGCTTTGGCCAGGACACTGGAGAAACTGCCTTGTTCTTTTTCAAAAATAGTGCCATAAGTTCTTTAACATTCACCTGAATAGACAGATGAGGACATAGATTAACATCTCCTTCACAGGACAGCACCTCTGACAATGCAGCACTGACTCAGCACTGACTCAGTGCTGCATCATCAGGAGTGCTATCCTTGTATTGAGTGCTCAGGGCTTGAACCCACGACCAAGAAGCAAGAACACCACCAATTGAGCCCAGCTGGTGCTAATTTAAGAAACTTGTACCTGTGCATGGATATTTTGAAGTCAGTATGATTTTAAAACTACTTGGGCCAGATTTTGCTGTAGCGGGCCATCTAATGACAACTGCCATTAAATTAGACTTGCACCTGCACCCTTCAGCTCTCAACAATTTTGCCCACTAAGTAGCTGAAAGTGCGAGATGATAACGATGCAGTTAAGGAAACATGACATCTGGGACTTGAGTGAACAGGGCAACTAAAAGGGTATCTCCTTAACCAATCAGATTGAAGGATTGAGATCTAAACAGCGGAAGGACTGGGAAGGAAGTGTAAATTAGAATGGGTGAATTCAATGTCAAATCAGGTACAGAAAGAGAAATAAAGAAATGGAAAGAAAGATTGGATTAAGAGAGAGGGGAAGAAAAGAGACAGAAAGGAAAAGTAAAAGACATTTAAAAAAATTTAAATTTGACATTTTTAAAATCTCCATGGAGGAATGAGTCTCCACACTTGTAATAGTTAATTTTTGGTGCCAGAGAGTTGTTTGGCAGTACTTAACAATTATCACATCGTTAAAAGGGTACTTATGCTTGAAATGACAAGACTTAACTTTCTGTGGCGAGTTTAGTTCGTATCTACCGTGCATATACAGCAACTTCCCTACATTCAATGCATGTCGACGGTGAGACAGATAGTAAAATGCCATTTTCGCGAAGCTAATGGCGGAGCGGCGCAACTGGAACAGCACCTTTTGGATATTGACATTTAATCGTGCATCTGCTCCTCACCTGAAGTTGCTGTACCATTTACGCATAAATAGCGGCAAGCGGCATTAGTCTCACCATTATTTTGACAGCAATAATGGACTCCTGGAATGTTTTATTTCATCATACAAAAATGCATATTCACAGTAAAATATGCTATGCCACAAGGCAGTGCAACATGGTTTGCATGTGAAGTACACCATGTTGATTTTATTTATTTAAATCTTAGTTGTCCCTTCAAGTCATGTGCAGAATGGAGGTCAGAAATTTTCTTGTAGGGTAGGGAGATAATCTGAAGGGGAGGCATCCTGGGCCATTTGTTTACTATCTATCATCTGGCTGAACGATAGCATTGGCAGATTCCGACCAACAGTTTTTCTGCCTATCTACCTGGCCAGGGAATGGTGAATGCTGCAGGTGTAAAGAGTGGAATAATATTCATAATAATAAGCATAACAACACATTGAGAGGAAAGTAGCAAAGAAAGCTACTGAGGCATTGGGCCCGATTTTACCAGGGGTGCGGGTTCCCGGGGGGTAGGCCAGCAGGCAACCCACTAATTGGAGCCACTTACCTGCTCCTCCGGGTTCTGCGCTGCTGATCAGCGCGTCGGGCGGGCTGCGCATGTGCAGCAAGATCTGTCAGCTGGAGGCGCTCTATTTAAAGGGGCAGTCCTCCACTGACAGATGCTGCCACAAACTGAAAAAATTACAGCATGGAGCAGCCCAGGGGGAAGGCTGCTCCCAGTTTAATGATGCCTCACCCCAGGTATCATTAGATGGGGTGAGGAGGAGGGGGAGGACAGAGATCTTCCCCCCGGCGGCCGGGAGGAAGCGGCCTGCCTCTGCGACCAAGAAGGCCTGGCTCGAGGTGGCAGAGGGGGTCAGCTGCGCCACCAACATATCGCCCACCTGCATACAGTGCAGGAGGCGCACCAATGACCTCAGTCGGTCAGCCACAGTGAGAACACGTAGTCTTTCCCCTACACTCTGCCTGCCACAACACTGCCCCCACCCCACATCTCCTTCGGCACTGCCAACACTACTCTGTCACATGACCCCTCATGCCCACTCAAACCTCATCCTCATCTCACCTGCACCTACTCACCTCGCGAGTACTTACCCCGCCACTACCACGCAACCCAATCCTCATACAATCTCATGGCTTTATCCCATACTCACCCTCTCGTGCATCTCTCTCACGGCCAGCTTCACTCAACCTGCCACCACCTGTGCTGCAGCCACAGGGCATGCATCACATATGTGCAGTAGGCAGCGTAAGGCAAACGTGTCGTGAGCATGAAGGGGATGCACAAGGGTGTTTGAGAGTTGGTCATGGTTCATACTTCTATTGAATTAAAGAACAACTCACATCACACATTATATTGGCTCCACTACTGCCATGTCTCCGCGAATCCTGTCCGGTTTGTGCAATAATGCCTGCTCCTGGGTATCCCTATGAGGACCCACCACTGATGCCACCCAGTGTGTCACTGCAGAGTGGGTGTAGGTGTATTTGCAGGGCTCATCTGCGCAGACGACTGAGAGACACCGGGGATGTCCCCGGTTGCAGCCTGGAAGGCTGTGGAGGTGCCCTCACGGGCACCGAAACCCAGGGGGCGTCGGCCCAAAGCATCTACCAGGTCAGGGCACGAACAGGAGCAACCTGCCACCACCTCTGCTGGAGCCACAGGGGTAGCACCACGTAGGGGTACCAGGAAACGAAAACCCAAAGTTCCGTGAGCACACAGGGATTGCACCAGGGTGTTTGTCTATTTGTTATATTTTTATTTCCAGTCTTTGAATGGCAACACAAAATAAACTCACTTTTTCTCAACAATGCTGCCACCTCTTGTCCATAATTCTGCGGCTTGTGCAATATGTCCCTTCCGTGCGCCTCATCATGACGACGACCACCCTGTCCCACCCATTGGGCATAGTACAGTGGGTGCAGGTGTACAGGCACCACTCTTCTGTGGAGGGAGCCTGGATGGACCCTCGTCTGTGCACGTTATGACATGTGAACGCCTCACACAGTGTGATGTTAGGAGAACCGTTGGCATATGAGTGCCTCCCTGGCCTGACAAGCACGCAGGTGAGCCGGTGTTCGGGCCATAGGTCGTTCCTCCTCCTCTCGCTCGTACTCCTCCTCTTCCTCCTCCTCCTCCTCCTCCTCCTCCTCCTCATTGTCGTCCTCAATGTGGGTGGCAGGTGTGCAGGGGCCTCCTCCAGCGGCACCCCTCTCTGTAGTGCCATGTTGTGCAGGGCACAGCAGACAACTATAATTCGTCCCACTCGGAGTGGCGTGTATTGGAGCGCTCCCCCAGAACGATCAAGGCACCTGAAGCGCATCTTGAGCAGCCCTATAGCCTGCTCAATTGTAGACCTGGTAGCAATGTGGCTGTCATTATATCGACGCTGCGGCTCGGTAATGGGGTTCCTCAGAGGTCTCATAAGCCACGTGTGCAGGGGATATCCCTTGTCGCCGAGGAGCCAGCCGTTGCCGGTGTTGGGTGCGTGGAAGAGGGGCGGGACGGTGGACTCCCTGAGGACGAAGGCATCGTGGCAGCTGCCAGGGTATCTGGCGCACACGTGTGGGAATCTCTGGCGGTGGTCACAAATGAGCTGGGCGTTCATGGAGTGATACCCCTTCCTGTTGATGAACAGCCCTGGCTCTTGCGGAGGTGCCCGTATGGCGATGTGGGTGCAGTCGATTACACCCTGCACTCGTGGGAAGCCAGCCATAGCATGGAATCCAACCGCCCTCTCCATCTGGCTGCGCTCGTCCATGGCGAAGTTGATGTAGTGTGAGGCCCTGTGGAACAATCCATCGATGACCTGCCTTATGCACTTGTGTGCGGAGGACTGACAGACCCCAGTGATGTCCACGGTGGCACCCTGGAAGGATCCGGTGGCGAAGAAGTTGAGGGCAGTGGTGACTTTGACGGCGACGGGTAGGAAGATGTTGCTTGGTCCATCCGGGAGCAGCTCGTCATTAAGGAGGCTGCAGATGTCGGCGACTACCTGGTGAGTGACTCTGAGCCTCCATATGCACTGGTCCTCGGAGAGGTCCATGAAGCTGAGCCTCGGTCTGTAGACCCTGTGCGGAGGGTAGTGCCTCCTGCGACGCATCTCTCTCTGCAGTTGCCCTCCCTCCTGCTGTGCAGGTGGGTGTGCCACAGCACCGTGTTGGGGGGCTCCACGTCGCTGAGGCGGACGGCGTGGACTGCGAGGCTGCTGGGGCTGGTGATGCTGTTCGTCCTCCGAGGATGTCGAAGCGGCCCCCATCTGGCAGGTGTTGGTCTGAGGGGTTGTGCACGGTAGGTAGGTGTTTCCTCGCACTGGGGCTGCAGTTCCACGTCGGTGTTTCTTCTGGCTTGGAGGGGGGTGGTGGAGGGCAGGCGTTGCCCTATGTGACGGAGTGGCCTCCTGCGTTGGTGAGGGGTCTCCCCCCCCGCTGTGGAGTGCACCTTGGCAGCTGCCAGAGGCTGCTGGCTGCAACACATCCATTTGGAGTGAGACTGTTTCCCCCAGTATGTGAAACAGTCTGAGTTGAAGGTAAAATCCCACACTTCCTAATGAGACAGCTGAATCAGGTCATTTAATGACCTCACAAGCAAGGTAGATACACTCAAGTGGCATCCCGCTGGCTTTAATTGCCTGCGGGATTCCCACCAGCAGGGGCTACGCACGCAGCCCCGCACGTCAGCGCGGAACCCGGAAGTGGCCGGGATCGAGGGGCGATCCTGTCACGCACCTGGATATCGGGATTTTCGAGGCCCCCCCGCCGAGAACGCACCCGAAACCCGCTGCTAAAATCGGGCCCATTAAATCAAATCAAAAAGATATATATTACAATTTAGTGTAATCTTTGCTATATTAAAAATCTTGTGTATGGCACTTCCTGTCCACAAATCTTTACTTCCTGTTGTCACAACGAACAGTTTTATGTCAGCATATCAAGGTCAACATTAATAGTGGCTATGCCCTATTTTCCTTTGTCAGTAATGGCCAATCACAATGTATTTTGAGTCCTCTGTCAGTAAGTGGTGCTGTAGCAAATGCTTTGTGCATCTTGCTGCTGCTTACCAGCTCTCAGTGTGTTATATCTGCTGCAGCCTCTGCCTTGGAAGTTCATATATGTTTGCCATTTTTCCAATTTGTTTTATGCATTCCCATTTCTGTGCTTAATCTTTCTTCCAGTTTCTAGCCTACTGTAATTTTTAATGCCTTACTCATGCCTTTGGCCCACTCCTGCTCGTGTAAGTTTTCCCTCTAGCCTCTGTTACCAGATCCACAGTTCCTAGTCTGTAATTTTAATGGCTAACATGGGGCTTTTGGTCCAGCATCACTCACCTAATTTTCCTCAAGCTTTTGGTACCAGCACTGTGCCCTGGCCCCCTCATGAACCTACTCTAAAATTTCTTGACCCCACTCTCAATGGTGGCCCATGCCCCCACGCCCCACCCCAAAACAAACACACACACAATCCCAGCTTCGCTTTGAAATTTCTCAGCCCAACTCTAATTTTTTTTCCACTGCTGCATCAAGGTTTGTGCCCCAGACTCCTGTATATAATAAAAACTTATTCATCAACTGACCATGAGCAATGGGCAATTTACTCGTGGTAAGAAAATCAATAACAATCAACCGTGCAGTACGTCAAATAAGTTGTTCCTTATAGGAGCTCATGAGTACTATGGAAAATGTATCATACAATTAGAAATATTTGAACAATTCAAAATGTGAAGAATTTTAAGTGTAACTGCATTTCTAAACTTCTGTTTATGGATCCTGCACATATGTAGTTAGGAAAAGTCACAGGGATTAATGCCGATCATTTTGTCTGGTAAATGATTTACTTCAAAGGTGTTGCTAAAAAGGTAATATTCGTTTTACTCTGGATTTTCTACATTAATTTGTCTAGGCTCAACATCTGTAAACTTACTAGCAGATTTGTTTTTCACTTTCAAAGTTACATTCTTATTTCAAAATTGCAATTATCTTAGCAATGGTTGACTCTTAACTGCCCTCTGAAGTGGTCTAGCAAGCCATTCAGCCGTATCCAGGGATGGGTAATAAATGCCAGCCTTGCCTGAGATGCCCACATCCCGAGAATGAATAAAAAAATCCACAGCAAATGACAAAGGCAATTCAGAACATAGATTTAAAGTAACTGTTGTTTTGCAGCACATCAGTAGAAAATTCTCCTTGAGCCCTTTACCAATTCATATTGTTGATTTAGAATTTTAAGACCGTAAATACAGATATTTCCATCTGAGTACGATGTATTACTCTTAGTTGTGATTACAATTATATGAACATATTGCATTACACATTTAAGAGCAGAAAGTGCCATTTATTACTTTAATAGCACTGAAATTCAATCAGAATTGCTGGTATTAGAACAAGCTTTTGTTGATTATTGCAAACCGGATTAAATAGAAGCAAATTATACCACATTTCTGTTTACAGAGCTTTTAGACTGCAGGTGTGACTTTATATTTGATAAAAGGAATGATTACCTAGACTGTAGTCACTGGATAATATAGAGATTTCAGAAATCCTTTATCCAGTGTATTTTTATGAAAATATTTACAGTGGAAAGCAATATTATTCATAATTTGTAGAAAATGTAGGGCAGATGTTCCTCTTTTGCATTTGGGTGTAAATAATCGCCCAGGCAGAGTGCACAGAGGAAAATCAAGTCGAGAGGATTGCCTGTAATAGAAACTGCCCAATTTCCCATCCATTAAAAGTTTGATCGTCTGCACCTGATGTTTCCTGCGCACTGTCCAGGCGACTATTTACACCCAAGTGCAAAAGAGGCAAATTTGCCCTTTTGACTTTTCTTAAATTTAATCCTAAATGTAAGTATTTGTTATTTTTTAAATTGGGAAACCAAGGTAAAGGACTAAGGCCCTAGTGCAGCACACCAGCAAGGTGGAAAAAAATAAATGAGAAGATGAAGTAAATCAGAAAGTAGTAGCTAAGTGACACCAAGCTTGGGTTTTAGAAACCCGAAGATTATAGGAAAAAGTTAAGAGTGCCATAGCTTGAGGACGTGGGAAACAATGGGTTAAAGCAGGAGATAGTGTGAATCCTGATTTGAACACATTGGAAATATAGGGAGGAGAAAGTATTTCTAGAACAGTGTATTTTGAGAAAGGCAAGAAAGGTAGTAATTGAGAGAAGTTGTAGGCTTAAGGTGAGCGAGAGATCTATTAAGCAACAAACTTTTTCTTCTATCGTGTCCATGAGTACAAGAGAGTTGCTTGAAGAGACCCCGGAGGTATGGGATCAGTATTCAAGTCCTGGATGGACTTGGGCTTTATAGAGAGTTAAGAGTTGTTGGGAAGTCTCCTTCACAATGAGTAATGTAAAAACTTCTGTTCAATTGCACCAATATTTTATAATCTTCACTAATTTTATGTTGATAGTTTGTAATAACCAATTTACACATTAGTCTGACAGAGGTTCAAACAAGACTGCCACTAACAAATTCCTCTTATATGTAGCTGAAGCTACTGGACTAAACTCAATATTAAAAATATGTTTTTTCTAGAAAATGTGCTTAGAAAAGTTGGTAAGATTTTGTAAAGCCATTTGATTTGCAACATTTTTTTCCCTATACGTTTGATCTTAGGATTTGAGCTATCTGGCAAAGCTCCATTTATTGTGTATCTCTAGATTAGCAATTGCTTTTACAACCGGCTTGCTAGGCCACTTCTGAGGGCATTAAGAGCCAACTATATAGCTTGGGACTGGAGTCACATGTAGGTCAGATCAGGTTGAGGTGGCAGGTTCTTTTTCCTGACATCACTGGAGAGCTGAGTTTTTATGACAATCCAGCAGCTTTCATGATCATTTTTTTCTGATGCGAGCCACAAGTTTTGGCTTGATTAGTCACTCCTATTTCCATACAGGGTAATATTTAATCTTGAATTGTTTGTTGAGTCACAAAGTCAGAATAAAATTTAGCCACTGGGCACACCGACTTTGCAATGTGCAAACTGACACGCAACCATTAACAATATGAAATACATATCTGGACATTATTAGAAAAAATATGTGTGATTAAAGTCTGTGATTAAAATCTGATTTATAGTGAATAATGTTAACCATTTTAGGATGATGCTTACAATACTTCTAAACTTCCATATTAAATGGTTCTTTTATAAAAAAGATACAAAATCTAGACTCCCATTATGCATTTGTGTTCAAAGTACAACTCTATAGTTTTTTGTTCTTTTCTGAGCAATTTCTTTCTAGATGTGTTCTATTTAGATTGTAGTTTGTACATATTATTGATTTTATCCTGCAATATCTTTCTACCAACAGTAATGCATTTTAACAAATTTTGCTGTAGAATCAGAACAACTAATCAATTCAAATAAACTTCATATTACAGCCTATTTAAAATAAGACTGTAAAAGCTAGATTTTCCACCATTAATTTCTGTGAAGTCTTGTTCCTCGAGGCATATAATAATAGTAATTTTTGTATAATTGTGCAGTCCATCCACACAGGGTACAATTAAGTAGATTAATGGCCTTGTTTTTACCTTTCTAAATGTTAATCCATCATTCATCTATAAATGGGATTCTTTTAAAGACGGACAGAAAAATAAAATCCACACTTGCTGTTTTTGTATTTTAATCAACTTCCAGACACAATTGTGCTATTGTGTGCGCATACAGCTACATCTCATTATGGCAGGTCGTTAAACCTTTTCTTCAATGTGTATCATCTACACATTGAAGAAAAGGTTTAATGACCTGCCTCACTGAGATGTAGCTGTATGCGCACACAATAGCACAATTGTGTTTGGAAGTACCAGCAAGTTGATGGTATAACATAAACATCATAAATGTTCAGAGTTCCTGTTTTGTGGCACCATCTGAGACTGTTTGAATTTCATGAAAATTGCTTTATGGATATTGAGTGGATCAGAGGCTTGACTGTCCTTAACATTATGAATTTCTAAATTTTAAATAAATCTCAGCGTTGAGGAAAGCAGCTTCCATTAAAAACAAGGATTGGAGGGAGCAGGACAATATTCAAAGTCAAAATTACAGTCTTTTCTAACAAATAATTTAAAAATAGCACCTTTTCGGAACCGAGAATGTTTTTGTACTGCTCTCCAATTTTCTACTCATAACCTTTCCAAGTTTGGGGGGTTAAATTGGATAAGCCCCGAAAACGGGGATCGCGTTATGCGATTAACCCGTGCCCTTTCATTGCGTTGCAGGCAGGTTATTAAATTTGTGCTGCCTGCTGACTTCTATGATTGCTGCGTGCAGCCAGCGCTGCTCGCGCTGTTCATTGGCTGCATGCATTAGCAGGGGGCCCGATATCGTGAGTGGCTAGCGCTTTTTAAAGGTAGCCTGCAGCTCTTAAAGGGGAGGTGCATTGTGGTTGCTGGAAGTTGTGTCAGGAAGTGAGTTGATTTTGAAGAATTTTGTCTACATGGCTCAACCTGTGAATCAGCGTGCACCAAGGTTTTCTGATAATGCACTGGAGGCCTTGGTGCAATAGGTGGAAAGAAGGAGAGACATCCTGCATCTGCAGGGGGGCAGGAGGCCCTCGAGACATATGCTCAGGAGGCTGTGGGAGGAAGTTGCGGCGGAAGTCAATGCCAGGAATATAGCTCCAAGAATATGGATACAGTGCAGGAAGAAGTTTAATGATCTGACACAAGTTGTCAAGGTGAGTGAGTTCAATCTTCAAACGGCATATCCTACCAACTGCACCACTAACCTCATCCACTGCTCAATTCACTATACCCCCATCACCCACCTACCAACAATCTCTATCAATTAGTACTCAACCCTTCAATTCATATGGTTTACGTCACCTTCACACACTTAGCACTGTTGCAAGCCTCACACATACTGGCAGCTATTCAACCATGACACTCACACCAACCAAACATATTGCAGGACACTCACTGACACATTTTCCTCTTTCTTGCAGGATAAGGTGGCACATAACAGGAGGCAGCAACAAAAAACTGGAGGAGGACAAGCGCGCCTATGTTTTAACCCCCATGGAGGAGACCGTGCTGGCCATGATGGGAAGGGACATCGCTGAGGCCGTGGCCACTGGTGCACTGGAGGGATCGATGATGAGGGTTTCTGCATACCTAATCCTCCTTTCTTCCCATTTCTCCCTCATCCCACAATCTCTTCTGACTCACAAGCTGCAGGTGGTATAAGCACACACTTCTTACTTTCTCCTCTCCCCTCACCACAACCCAACCCTTGTCCTTTTTCATTTCAGATACCCAAGAACTGGAACCTTCCCAGTCAGAGGAGGAAGACGAACAGACAGTGATGATGAAGAGACACCGTCACTCGATCTTACACTTGCAGCCACCAGCTCAGAGACTGAAACTGCACATACTTTAGAGGCTAGGATAGAGGAGGAATCAGGCAGCGGAAGCGTTTCTTGAGGACACCGACGGTATGCTCTATAATGTTCCTTGTGGCAGCATGACTCTCATTGTAGGCCTGCTATGCACGTGTGCGTAAGTCCTGACTGGAGTCATGAGCCATGTCATGAGGGGATAGCCCTTGTTGCCAAGTAGCCAGCCTTTGACTTGCCATGCTGGTTTAAATACAGGTGGGACAA
This sequence comes from Heptranchias perlo, assembly GCF_035084215.1. Taxonomy (NCBI): domain Eukaryota; kingdom Metazoa; phylum Chordata; class Chondrichthyes; order Hexanchiformes; family Hexanchidae; genus Heptranchias; species Heptranchias perlo. The sequence goes on along the minus strand of NC_090341.1, from coordinate 36,450,861 downwards.
AGGACTGCGGCAGAATGAAAGAATCATCATTGCTACCAGGATATTGGGCATTCATCTGCATGATGCACTGCCTGTGGTCACACACCAGCTGCACATTGAGGGAATGGAATCCCTTTCTGTTGATGAATATGGCCGAGTTCAGATGAGGAGCACGCAAGGCAATGTGCGTGAAGTCAATGGCCCCTGCAAAACTTTGTGCTTACTCCTCCTGCTTGTCTCTGGCAAGAGGGAATGATATATATGTGTTTCTCATTGTATAGAGAGCCTCAGTGACCTCCCTTATATTGCAGTGCACTGCAAACTGTGAGATGTTGCTTATACCTCCAGCAGCTGCGTGAAAGGAGCCAGAGGCATAAAAATTAATAGCCACGGTCACATTGACAGCCACAGGCAATGGTGTCCTTGCTCTGCTTTGAAGCTGCAGTTATGGCGACAGCAGTCGATAGATTTCAGTCACTACCTCTTTTGTGAACCGAAGACGTCTGATGCACTGATCCTCCTTGAAGTTGAGGTAAGAGAATTGCTCCCTGAAGACCCTCCGTGGATATGGCCTCCTGCTGAGTGCCTTGCTCCCCCCCCTCCTCCTCCCTCTTCTAGCAGCTTGTCCTGCTCTGCATGGCCTCCCTTCATGTTCAATTCCCAGAGGAAGCCCTGCTAGGCCACTCATGCCTGGAAGCAACTTTTCTCAGCACAATATTTTAAAAGACACAAAAAGTACTGCAAGACCAGCCAGACCACTCCCTGTGGAATACTAAAAACTTTAGCCAAGTATTGGAAACCTCCAAAAGCGCGTAAAATTGCACCAGCAGCCAGAAGAAATAATCCAGCAACTAACCTGTAAGTACTTCATGATCCCTTTAAAGAGCACTGTTGAGGCTTCATTATGTCGTTTAACATCGTGTTCAGCTGTGCGAGGTTAAGATAAGATGTTGGCTGGAGTGTGGAGTTGCAAAATGGCAGCGGTGGCTTCAAATCAGCGTTGCATACTGATTTGCATCATGATCTTGCTACTCTGCATGCTGGCAGTGGTCGTTAGGCGCGCATCCAAACCCCTTTAACAAGACGGTGTCCTGCGCACCTCCCTTTGGAAGTGTGCACGCGCATTTTGGACACCATTTTTGAGTCTTAGTTGGCCACTTAGCACCGAAAAACACTGGCGCTACACAGCCCAATTTAACCCCCAACTTCTTCACACACAGGCTCTCAGACTTGGTTTGGGCTGCATGATGATCCAACCAAAGTCTTTTAGGAGACATAGTTAGACATAGCATCACGGGCACATCTTACTTGATCAGACTGGAAGTGACCTACAGATGATGATCCGTCCTTCAAACTTCTAGGTTGAGACTGACAAACTGGCTTCTGAGGAAGCAGCAGTACAATTGTTGGTCAAAAATGGGTTGCAAACTCATATCAACTAATACCCTGTCTAATGGTAAATGGGAGTCAAATCTGCCAAAAAAAAACTGACAAATGTTGGATATAAACAACCCAAACTTGTCATTTATGAATTGACTTTGAAGAAATAAGCACAAGTCTGGGCTAATTCAGATGCCAGGTAAAGCTCCCTGTGCTACGCCTCAACAATATGCCTTAACCCTGGTGTTAAGTATCCTTCAACTGCATCAGTGTGACATTTTTATTTCCTACATCAATTGTGCTTACAACCTGTCAGAAGACGATTGCCAGTTTAGTGCCAAAGTGTGAGCAATTCTGCGCTGTGGATTCACACCCACTAGAAATACATTTTGCATAGGATCTTTATAACTATCAAGGAGAAGAGATTTTCTTCCCATCAGTCAGGGCTGAATTCAAAGCTGGTTCTTCTATATCTGTCAAGTAGATAGCAATTTATTCTGCTATTTTTAAAAAATCAATTCTTGCTGCCTTTATGTCAAGTTTGCTTTATCATCAAGTTTACCCATTACCTTATCTTTCTTGCTGACTCCTCAATCTTTTTCTTGTCCCTATGGAATCCCTTTATGCATTTCTTTGTCTGTTTATTGATTGAGTGGGTGATTTTTGACTCTTCATGTCCTCCCCTCTACTTTTATGCTCTTTCTGTTGCTGTCTCACCTTACTTTCACTACCTGCTGCTTTCCCTTTATATTGATTTACAGCAGGATGAAAACTTGGCCAACACATTTCAAGTAAGAGAACCTGAAGTTAAATCAGTATTGCAGTTCAAACTTTATGTATCTTTATCAAGAAGATTTTTTTGGGAGGCTAGGAGAGAAATATAATTCAAATTGACCTGAGGGAGTAATTTTCAGACTTCAGGTTATGATTCAGAAAACCCCACCAACTGGTAACACATATCAGTAATTTGGCACATGCTGCAATTTTGCAATCTTTAATGTTTGCAAAATTACATGCAGTATGCCCCCAGATTTCTGATACACATTACCGACAAAGTTCTTTGCCAGCAGCACCAAGCTTAGAAGATTACTCCTGAAATGTTAGGAATTTATGACAATACTCTTTTTTTTAAAAGTGCTCATTAGATATAGGGTATCACATCAGAGATGATGCATTGCAAGAGGGATCAGAAATTTGGAGACTTCCAAGGCATGAGTATCACAAATGAGGGCTATGTTCAATTGTAAGAACTCCTACTGAATGTACTGGTAAAGAACAATATTCTGTTTATTTTATGGATTTAATGTTGACCATTAATAGATAATCATCAGTTTGTTATCATTTTTATTTTCAGTGCAGTTAATGTGACACTGCTAGAACAATATAATTATCACTAATACCCTTAGGATAAAATAATAAAATAGTATATTAAAGATAATTTTTAATCTTTGTTACATTATTTATCTATTGCTGGGTTTCAGCCAGTGTAAGTGTTGTGCTTTTCACTGCATTGAGCTGTAGGAAAATGTCACCTACTACATTTTTTGGTAACTAATTAAATATTCTATTACCTTACTTTTAAGATTATATCCCTGATGAATATAGAATCATAGAATGTTACAACACAGAAATAGGGCATTTGGTTCTTCAAGTCTAGGCCAATGTTTCCACATGAGCTACCAGATCTAATCCCACTCTTCTGCTTACTCCCCACAACCTTTAATATTTCTCTTATTCGAGCTTCTATTTAAAATAATTTACAGGCTTGCTTCAACTACAGTTTGTGGCAGCGAACTGCTCATTCTAACTAACCTTTTCCTAATCCCTTTAATTCTTTTTGTGACTATCTTAAATTTGTGCCCTCTGATTACCATGTCACCAGCCAATGGAAACAATCTATCACTATTTACCCTTCATAGTCTTGAAGACCTCTATCAGGCCACCTCTTAACCTTCTCAGCTCTAGTGAAAAATATCGTAACTTCTCAAATCTCTTTTCAGAACTGTAACTCCTCATCGCTGACAACATCCTAGTGAGTCTAGAATGAATCTATGCTAGAGCTTTTCTACGGCTTTTATAACCAAACTATAATGCAATGCTCAATACTGTACAGAACACTCCAACTGTAAATTATCTAAGATCTTATACAAATTCATCATTACTCTTTGCTATTGTATTTTATGCCTCTAGATACTAAGGATTCCATCTGCCTTTTCTATAAATTTCGGGTCTAATTGGAGTCTCTTGGGGTTTGTCATCACTAGTCATGGGTGTGGGGTCTGCTTACAGGAGATACTGGTGACGCCGAATCCATAAGACAACAATAACTTGCTTTAAATAGCGCCTTTAATGTAGTAAAAGGTCCCAAGGCGCTTCACAGGAGTGTTATCAAACAAAATTTGACACTGAGCCACAAAAGGAGGTATTAGGACAGGTGACCAAAAGCTTGGTCAAAGAGGTAGGTTTTAAGGAGTGTCTTAAAGGAGGAGAGAGAAGTAGAGAGGCGGAGGTTTATGGAGGGTATTCCAGAGCTTAGGGCCTAGGCAGCTGAAGGCACGGCCGCCGATGGTGGAGTGATTAAAATCGGGGATGTGCAGGAGGCAAGAATTGGAGGAGCGTGGAGATCTCAGAGGGTTATAGGGCTGGAGGAGGTTACAGAGATAGGGAGGGGCAAGGCCATGGGGGGATTTGAAAACAAGGATGAAAATTTCAAAATCGAGGCAGTCCCAGACCGGGAGCCAATGTAGGTCAGCGAGCACAGGGGTGATGGGAGAACAGGACTTGGTGCGAGTTAGGATACGGGCAGCAGAGTTTTGGATGAGGGTGGAAGATGGGAGGCCAGCCAGGAGAGCTTTGGAATAGTCCAGTCTGGAGCTAATAAAGGCATGGATGAGAGTTTCAGCAGCAGATAAGCTGTGGCAGAGGCGGAGACTGGCAATGTTACAGAGGTGGAAGTAGGCGGTCTTGGTGATGGAGCGGATATGTGGCCGGAAGTTTATCTCAGGGTCAAGTAGGACGCCAACGTTGCAAATGGTCTGGTTCAACCTCAGACAGTGGCCAGGAGAGGGATAGAGTCGGTGGCTAGGGAACGGAGTTTGCGGCGAGGACCAAAGACAATGGCTTCGGTCTTCCCAGTATTTAGTTGAAGGAAATTTTTGCTCATTGTACTGGATGTCAGACAAGCAATGTAACAAATGAGAGACAGTGGAGAGGTCGAGGGAGGTGGTAGTGAGGTGGAGCTGGGTGTCGTCAGCATACATGTGAAATCTGACGTGTTTTCAGGTGATGTCACTGAGGGGCAGCATGTAGATGAGAAACAGAAGACTAATACAACATTTGTAGCAAAGGCAAATGAAATACTTGGTTTTGTATCTAGAAGTATAGAATACAATAGTAAGGAATAATGTTGAACTCAGGAGTGGGTTAAAATAACATTGGGGCACCATGTACATCATGGGACCCTGATTTGCAATTATTAACAAGGTTCCTGCCAGAGTCCGGAGCGAGCTTCATCTGCCGCCAAAACCAGCGGTGTTAAAATCAAGAATCGGTGGGAATGGAGCAAGAAATGAGGCCTTTCCATTTTTAACTGTTCCCCCGCTGCTCTTTTGCCAATCAGGGAGAGTTAAAATTCCCCATTTGATGGCTGAACCTCTCCCAGCTCTCCCAGTCTGGGATTGGTCAGTTGAGCTGTCAGTCAATCCGGTAACCGCCTTTCCATGTGTGTGCTTCCCTGGTAGTTACCCTTTCCCTGTTGAGGTTATATGAATGATGCCATTCCAACATTATACCTGGTTTCCTCCCTGGAAATGTGTTAACACGCTTCATTGTCTCGAACGGATATGGAATGTAAGGAGTACTGTCTTGAATAGATGCTTCCACTGACTCTAATTAGCATTTCCAGAATATATGTGTTCTGTGGAATTTAAACACTTGAGTCAAATCCTCACTACTCTGGAATCTGGTTTTGTGCCAATTTTACTGCAGTATTCTCTGTGGAAGCAGATCAAAGCCATACATGAAAGTTGCATTGGGTATAATTTACTGTCTGACCATATCATTCACATATGTCACTCCAGTTGTCAGAATGTGTAAAAGTCTCAGTGTTTCTCTTCATTGGTAGGATAAAAATCTCTGAAGAAGTGATATGTATGTCTAAGTCTGATTCTTAGTTTATCAATCTCAATCTGCATATGAAGCTTTTGCATTTTCTTTATATCTTTGTGTATGTAATGTATTTGGCATTTCCCCAGTTGCTGTCTTCCTGTGTGCTGTAAATGGGATGACTTAATGTTTTGTTTCAGTTGGTATGGAGCAGCTGCAGATGACTATAAATCACATAATTGTTTCAAGGAGTACTTACATATTCTGAGGTTTGAATACAGTAAATGCAGTCTTTTGTGAGTAACCTCTTATTAGATAAATTATTGAGAGCAGCTTCTGTGCTCGCAAATATATCCCTGTCTAAATTGTTATAGTTGATTATAAATGCAATACAAGTACAAATTGAAGCATCTAGAATTAGGAAGTTGCTGTTAACGGTACAAAAAAGAAAGAACTTGCATTTATATAGTGTCTTTCACATCCTCAGGATGCCAGAGAAACTGTCTAATTTTCCTAATTTCCCTTCCGCCTCAAATATCGCCAACCTCAGCAACCACCAGGAGAGGGTCAAGTTTGGGGAAGTGGGCTGAAATCACACCCCAATCCTCCTCCGGTGGGAAGTCGTCTTGGAACAAAACCCAGCCCAAAGGTTTGTCTACACTTTGTGTGGCCAGCAGGTTACATGTGTCACAAAATGGTGGGACGTGGTTGATCTCTTTTTTAAAAATTTGTTCGCAGGATGTGGGTAATGCCGGCGAGGTTACATTTATAACCCCATCCCTAATTACCCTGACGTCTGAGTGGCATACTAAACCACCTCTGAGGGCATGAAGCGTCAACCATAAAGGAATAAGGAAATGGCAGAGACATTAAACAAATATTTTGAAATCTGCCTTCACAGTAGAAGACACAAAAAGCAGACCAAAAATAGTGGGGAACCAAGGAGCAAATGAGAGTGAGGAACTTAAAACAACTAATATCAGTAGAGAAAAAGCACTGAACAAACTAATGGGACTAAAAGCCGACAAATCCCCTGGACCTGATGGCCTACATCCTGGGGTTCTAAAAGGGGTGGCTGCAGAGATAGTGGATGCATTGGTTGTGATCTTCCAAAATTCTCTGGATTCTAGAACAGTCCCAGCGGATTGGAAGGTAGCAAATGTAACACCGCTATTCAAGAAAGGAGGGAGAGAGGAAACAGGGAACTACAGGCCAGTTAGCACAGAAAGTTAGCATGCAGGTACAGCAAGCAATTAGAAAGGCAAATGGCATGTCGGTCTTTATTGCAAGGGAGTTGGAGTACAAGAGTAAGGAAGTCTTGCTACAATTGTACAGGGCTTTGAGATCACGCCTGGAGTACTGCGTACAGTTTTGGTCTCCTTATCTAAGGATGGATATACTTGCCTTAGAGGTGGAGCAACGAAGATTCACTAGATTGATTCCTGGGATGAGAGGGTTGTCTTATGAAGAGAGATTAAGTAGAATGGGCCTATCCTCTCTCGAGTTTAAGAGAATGAGAGGTGATCTCATTGAAACATATAAGATTCTGAGGGGGCTTGACAGGGTAGATACTGAGAGGTTGTTTCTCCTGGCTGGTGAGTCTAGAACTAGGGAGCATAGTCTCAGGATAAGGGGTAGGCTATTTAAGACTGAGATGAGGAGGAATTTCTTCATCCAGAGGGTTGTGAATCTTTGGAATACTCTACCTCAGACGGCTGTGGATGCTGAGTCGTTGAGTATATTCAAGACTGAGATAGATAGATTTTTGGACTCTGGGGGAATCAAGGGATATGGGGATTGGGCGTGAAAGTGGAGTTGAGGCCAAAGATCAACCTTGATCTTACTGAATCGCAGAGCAGGCTTGAGAGGCCGTATGGCCTACTCCTGCTCCCATTCCTTATGTTCTCATAAAACATGTAGGCTAGACTGGGTAGAGGTGGCAGGTTCCCTTTCCTGAAGAAGAGTAGTGACCAGTTGGGTTTTTACAACAATCTGGTAATTTTCATGATAATGTTTTGGGTGCTAGCTCACAAACTACCTGATTTATTGAAATCTATTTCATAACTTGTCATGGTAGGATTGTGAACTCACAACTTCTGGGTTGCTAGTCGATCATCATAATTTCTACCCTACCATGTGTATTTGAATTGACTTGGAGCACATTCACACTCATCTCAGTGGCTAGTCACAGAATGGCACTAGCCAAAGCTTTGGAGTAGGGCATATACCTGTCATTTTGAACACAGAGTGGTCCATGAGGGAGGGGTGGATTGGAATGGTGAGCAAAATAGGGGAAATAATTATTTTTAAATTATTTACACTTTCGGCTGCTGTCTGGATGTCAGTTGCTGCCAATTTCACTGTGCGTTCTTTTTAGCTAAGTTGCTGAGTCGGTTTACCTAGCTAGCAATTCTCTACAGCTGTCGCCTGTTATGGGAGGTCACATGCTGCTAGGAGATTATTACCTGTTCTAAATCATCATCTGCAGTGTAAGCTGTGATTTACCCGAGGATGCGTCCAATCCAAAGTATTACCTTTTGAAATTTGTGTGATGCTATTGATTACAAGCAACATATCAAAGATAAAAATCTAAGCCGGTGCTTTAAAACAGGGATGAATTATCAGAGAGATTGGCAAACAGTGTTTTCTTTTTGTAACTGACCATAGCAGGTGTTTGGCACAATACAGTTAATTATTAAAAGTTATAGACTAGCTCTTTCCCAGTTTTCATCTTCATGGGCCATATAAGTACGTACCTTAGAGCCTCGGAGGCCACATGTAAAGTTTGGTTGGGAATTTCATTGGGGGCTCTCCCGATAGGCTGGCGGGAGATCAGCAGAAACCCCATTTACACATGTAGACGCGTTTATGACGAAATTACAGCAACTGATCGGGATAAGCCCCAAGAAAATTCCCAGTGTTTAAATCCATGTTCCCATTAATTTACATATATCTCAAATTGCTGATGCTGTCAGATCTTGGTATTGTGAGTTAGAATGGATTCACCAGTGAGGCAACCCTTTAGACCCAGAAAATTCAAACATGATAAATCAGTGAATTTGTCCTGTTTAGTCATAGGAGTAAAATAAGAATAGTTCTTTGAGCATCAGAGGCTAATTGCCAGTGTTGGAAGCTGCATGTGACCCACACATTTTGGACATCCCCACTGTACAGCAAAAAATTAAAGGGGTGGCTCATTTTCAGCAGAGAGCAATGATCACAGGGGGCCCACGATTTTTCATTCATTAAAATCAACGGGCGGAAAATCACAGGCTGCATACCCACAATTTCCCAAGATGTATTCCCTGTCAGCGTTGCACCCCAGGGGGAATGATGGATTGCAGAATCAGCCCCAAATACAATGTTTGTATCACAGTCAAATAAACCATGGTGAACAAATCACTCATATTGTTTCACTAACATTTAGTGAGCTGTATTTACTACTGTTATAGTAGTGAATTTGTATGATGGTGGACTGAACAATGCCGACAAATAAGGAGCTCACAACAGGAATGCAGTCTACTCATATTCGCCATTTACCGATGGTCTATTATCTCTTAGCTGCACCAACTGTACTGTATTGTCCTTTACATGAATATAAATGGAAAATTCTGTTATCACTAGCCTGTGTAACAAAGTTGGTATGACATGGTAATATAATGTTTCCCATATATTCTCATAAAAAATACATATTCAGGGTAGCAAAATGTTTTGTTTTCAGCATTGAAATGTCATTCACATGCCACGAGGACACTATATTAGCTAGAATTGCAGTGTTGCCTTTAAAGCACAAACATTTTTGGCATGGGGAATGCAAACATACATGCCTTCTTCACCAAGGCGTAGTGTGGGACACAGGGAAGCTAAAGAGGGTGAAAAATTAATAAAATAGACCCAATAATTGGTATTGCTTGACTGTTCAACAAAACAGCACAGAACAAAATTGGCAATGGATGCGATGTCATCACAGCAATAGTGTACTTCTAGTGGTTTGACATCAAACAAGTAAGTAAGTTATGAGCATTTCAAGCATTCATTTTTTTTTTATTCGTTCATGGGATGTGGGCGTCGCTGGCGAGGCCGGCATTTATTGCCCATCCCTAATTGCCCTTGAGAAGGTGGTGGTGAGCCGCCTTCTTGAACCGCTGCAGTCCGTGTGGTGAAGGTTCTCCCACATTGCTGTTAGGTAGGGAGTTCCAGGATTTTGACCAAGCAACGATGAAGGAACAGCGATATATTTCCACGTCGGGATGGTGAGTGACTTGGAGGGGAACGTGCAGGTGGTGTTGTTCCAATGTACCTGCTGCTCTTGTCCTTCTAAGTGGTAGAGGTCGCGGGTTTGGGAGGTGCAGTCGAAGAAGCCTTGGCGCGTTGCGGCAGTGCATCCTGTGGATGGTACACACTGCAGCCACTGTGCGTCGGTGGTGAAGGGAGTGAATGTTTAGGGTGGTAGATGGGGTGCCAATCAAGCAGGCTGCTTTGTCCTGGATGGTGTCGAGCTTCTTGAGTGTTGTTGGAGCTGCACTCATCCAAGCAAGTGGAGAGTATTCCATCACACTCCTGACTTGTGCCTTGTAGATGGTGGAAAGGCTTTGGGGAGTCAGGAGGTGAGTCACTCGCCGCATTGTGTGAATCTTTCATTTTCAATTTATTTTTGGAACCTGATTTCAACAATTAAATGCTAAATTGACTTCTTGCATTGTGAAATTTAACTAGTCATTAAAAGCTTGCCTTACTCCAGGTAGTTTGATCTCATAAATTTCTTCTTTGTAACCATTGCAGCTTCAGAAAATCTATTGCTGTTTTGCCATCATTGATGCCAGGTGTAGAAAACACCCTCCAAAATGAAATCCAGGTGCTAACATAACTAAGTCTGATCTGATCTCTCTACTTCCCAATATCAATATGGTTCTGTTCATTAACAGGCTGATGGTGCTAGCTGCACAACACTGCAACAACTGCATAACTAGAATCCTTTCCATTGGCTTCCCTTTATATTGGCTTTCATTGACGCCAAAGCACCAGTATAACTTGGGAGTCAGGTCCTGATCTGACTCCTGGATGCACTGAAGCTAGGAGGTGTGAAACTATCTTTAGTAAGTCGTCTTACACATCTTGGGCTTCATGTAACTCTGGCCCAGTGCAATGACATGTTTAAAAAACTCATGGGCACTTTTTAAACTTAATATGGAAACCATCAATGTTATAAGAGGAACCATGATCTCCAGATTTTGCTACAAATAATGAAGAGAGTGAAAATACATTTTTGGCACTATGTTTGAGTACTGGAAGCTAATTGCTGAGGAATTATTTGATTGGATCAAAATTACATTTGGATTAAGCATGCATTAATCTGGTCTTGATGTTATTGATAATTAGAAACCAATTAGTGAGTCAAATCTCAATTCCAGTTTTTATAGTGTATCCTACACTATAAAAATACAGGAAAGGAACAGTGAAACATATGTCAGTCTGCCATCATCCAGAAAGCTTTTATGTACTAAAGCTGAGTCATGAGGGAACTGATAGAGATAACCTTACATAATTGGCAAGAAAATGGTAATCTTCAGAACCACATCAGCTATTTGACTAAAGCCTCTTAGTGAAACTTGGAGTGACAGATAACAGTATACCTTAAAGATCATTACACTTAGCGTGTCTGGGGCTTTTAATTGAATAGGCAGTGAGAGCCCTGATACCTAATTGTATTAGGAGAATGTGCGTGTGAGATTCTATTCCTGTTGTTTTGTACCGGTCATAGACAAAGGGATCCATTTCAGAAGCCTGTTGCACTTGGAGTGGAGGTGGAGTTTGGCATAATGCAGTTCCCTCATAGTGGTGAACATTTGTAAAATTGTTTTAATGTCTAAAAATTGGCTTACGGCCAAAAATAAAGAATGCTGTATATGTTCTAGAAAGTTCAGAAGAACATCTTTCAAGGTTCGCCATGAGAAATGTTGACATTAATGATAACATTATCAATACCTTATTGGATGTGGATGGAATTGTTAGAGCTATGGTTTTGGAGGCTGCTCCTCCCAGCCCCACAAAAATGAACACAGGCTTACCTGTGGGATCTTCTCCGACTGGACTGCCAGCTGATACTGGACAGAGTGTGCGCAGTGCAGCACCTCTCCACACAGTACTCTCCTAAAATGGCATTCGAGGTTTTGTGTATGTCATAGGACCCCATTTCAAATGGGCCAGCACCTGACTCAGGGAAGGATGGGGGCTGCACCAGCTGCCCAATGATAGGCCCGGGGAGGATCGCTGCAGCCACAGTGACAGCGGGAATGGGGTGGTAAGTGATTCCTCACCGTTTTCAGGGTGTCAGTGTCCTGTTCCCTCAAAGTTCAGCCCACTATCTTTAATTTCCAAAGAATCCTCCTCAGTTCTATTGACTAGTCTGAGTGACACACATTAAAAGAATTCAGCCCTTCTGGAGTCAATCACCTCACACAGCCCGGTTGATACCTTTGACAACCTCCAAATCAATAAAACACTGGCACCCATTCATGCCAGGTTGTTCATCTACTCCCTAGCTTCTCAGGTCCTTGCTAACAAAAGAGGTTCAGTTAAGGCAGGGCATCTCTATGTCCTCCTAGTCATCTGTGGGCCTGTGGTCGTAATGGCTTGTTTTCTATCCCTGGTAAGGAATGTTTTGTTTGTATAACCGTTCATGGTTTAATTAGTGTTAGCCCTTTCCTTTCCCAGCATTCAGCCTGACTTAAGGCATTTCTTGTACAACTGTTGTTCCCCCTCAGAAGTTGTTGGGGAAAAAGTCTAACTGCTGGCAGAACACCGGTAGCTCATTTCCACCAGAAGAACAGCATTGTCTGTACCCGTCAAGGTCACCATTGTCTTGAATTTCTGTGGTTCTGGATCCTTCCAGGCAGTATCAGGTGAGTTTTGCCACATTAATCAGGCAGCTGCTTAACCACTGCATCAAGAATGTCATTGATGTTCTATTCAGAAGTGCTGCACAATTCATACCCTTCCCAACGAAAGCGGACAGAGAGCGAGAGCTATCCAGTTCTGGAAGGGTTCCCACAGGTGCAGGGAGCAATTTCTTTTTTATTCGTTCATGGGATGTGGGCGTCGCTGGCAAGGCCAGCATTTATTGCTCATCCTTGAGAAGGTGGTGGTGAGCCGCCTTCTTGAACCGCTGCAATCCGTGTGGTGAAGTTTCTCCCACAGTGCTGTTAGGTAGGGAGTTTCAGGATTTTGACCCAGCGACAATGAAGGAACAGCGATATATTTCCAAGTCAGGATGGTGTGTGACTTGGAGGGGAATGTGCAGGTGGTGTTGTTCCCATGTGCCTGCTGCTCTTGTCCTTCTAGGTGGTAGAGGTCACGGGTTTGGGAGGTGCTGCAGTGCATCCTGTAGATAGTACACACTGCAGCCACTGTGCGGCGGTGGTGAAGGGAGTGAATGTTTAGGGTGGTGGATGGGGTGGCAATCAAGCGGGCTGCTTTGTCCATGATAGCGTTGAGCTTCTTGAGTGTTGTTGGAGCTGCACTCATCCAAGCAAGTGGAGAGTATTTCATCACACTCCTGACTTGTGCCTTGTAGATGGTGGAAAGGCTTTGGGGAATCAGGAGATGAGTCACTCGCCGCAGAATACCCAGCCTCTGACCTGCTCTTGTAGCCACAGTATTTATGTTACTGGTCCAGTTAAGTTTCTGGTCAATGGTGACCCTTACGATGTTGATGGTGGGGGATTTGGTGATGGTAATGCCTTTGAATGTCAAGGGGAGGTGGTTAGACTCTCTCTTGTTGGAGATGGTCATTGTCTGGCACTTGTCTGGCGCAAATGTTACTTGCCACTTATCAGCCCAAGCCTGGATGTTGTCCAGGTCTTGCTGCATGCGGGCACGGACTGCTTCATTATTTGAGGGGTTGCGAATGGAACTGAACACTGTGCAATCGTCAGCGAACATCCCCATTTCTGACCTTATAATGGAGAGGTCATTGATGAAGCAGCTGAAGATGGTTGGGCCTAGGATACTGCCCTGAGGAACTCCTGCAGCACTGTCCTGGGGCTGAGATGATTGGCCTCCAACAACCACTACCAACATCTTCCTTTGTGCTAGGTACGACTCCAGCCACTGGAGAGTTTTTCCCCTGATTCCCATTGACCTCAGTTTTACTAGGGCTACTTGGTGTCACACTCGGTCAAATGCTGCCTTGATGTCAAGGGCAGTCACTCTCACCTCAATTGATGGAAGACATGTAGCACTCAAAGCCCCATATAACAACCCCTCAATTTCATGAATTGGAAAGGTTTTCATTCTATTAGCATCCAGCTGGTATGCGACACCAATCACCTTATTCTGCATGCAATACCGAGGAAACCGCCAGGACACTTTCATCATGTGACAATCCACCATACCAGCCCTCCTAACTAGGAGCCATCTATCCAGATGTGTGATTAGTCTTTAGAGCTTTCCCCTGCAGTCATGGCTGATGACTCCAGTAAGACTTCAACAAACAGAGGGGAATAACAGATATAATGAGACCGAAGCCACTACAAGAAGTAGTGATAGAGTAAGCTGTAGGAATTCTGACATCCTATTTTAGGTACACGGATAAATCTGATGGAACTCTGAAATATAGTCCAGTAAGAGTCTCAAGAATCATTGGAGCTAGTTGCATTCTGCATACTGTCACCATGAAAAAAGTTTGCTGCTTCTGGAAGCTGAAGGCAATGATGATGAAGTGGGGGTGGAAGGACCTCCCTCCCCACTGCACGAGGAGGGTATACAGGCAGCAGAAGGCATGGGACAGGACAGGCAAGAGCCAGAGAAAGGAGGGCTCAATTGATTGTCCAGTGCTTTCAATAAATAAAAAGTTCACTCACCAATAAGGTCACCTCACAGCTGCCTATTCTCCACCATGCCCGTACAAATTCCCTCACTGTCAAAGACTTGTGCCAAATTCTTTCATAAAACAGAAGTCTACATTTCCCTTGTCATTATGCCAACCCCCAAAAGCCAAAAGTATACATAGAAATGAACTCAGAATTCTATGCACAAGCCATGTTTATTTCACACAACATATTCTCCAAAAAGTGCCAAAAATTCCAATCATTATATCTATAATTACTTGGTAACATTGCATCTACTCTTTGTGCTAGCTGACTAATTTGTTTGTGCTCTTACAAGATGTTCCCTGAGTGTGATGAGATTGAGAGGTGAGTGTAGCACACCGGGAAGAATAGATCAGAGAAGGACAGCAGATTGAAGCCAGTACATTTGGAGGGACAGCAGATGAGGTGGGGATGTAAATGGGAAGGGAGAGCAGATTGCAGCAGCAAATCGGGAGGTGGAGCAGAACCAGCCAGGCACTTGTCAGGCAGCACATCAATTTTAAGGTATAAAATTATTTTGAGAAGATTGGTAAGTACATAACAGGATGAAAATGTAAATTTGTTTATTACATTTTATGATATAGTTATAGCATAAGAGAATGTAGAATGGCAAGCCTGTTGCCTAAAAGAAGCAATGACTATGAATGACTGAGAAATTCTTCCAGCAACATGTTGAGAAAGGACACAAGACATTAAATAAAAGAAAATACTCCTGTAGGGTCTCTTTTTAAAAAAAAATGCAATTTTCTCTCAACTGTTAAGTATTCCCTGAATTTGGTGTTTTGGATTGCAGTTGTTTATATGTGGCCCACGAGGCTTCGTGATACGCAGCTAAGTAGCCTACTAAGACAAAAAGTTTGGATACTTCTAAATTAGAGAGCGGGAAGCTAGGTACAGGAAGAAAGAGCAACTCTATATTTTCATTTTTCTCTGTAAGGAAAAGTACAGGAGATGAACTATCATAGAGTAAAAAAAAGCTGTAATTATAAAATACAGAATATGTTTTGAAGTGCCTTTGTGCATCCTCTGCTCAAAAGAGTAAAAATAGTGTATAAAATTGAATACTGTAGATTTAGAACATCAAAAGCTGATCATGATGTCTCATTGACTTGGTATTGTACAGGAAAACTTAAGATCGTGACTCTTGACCCCTTATATCGCCAAAGGACCCTCTTTATGGGTACTTGTTTTATAAAATGCCAGGGAATTATTTTTGATTATACTCCAATCTATTTTTTGCTGTGAATCCTGCTCATTGCATTTTTTCAGACTTCTTCATCCACTTTTTTACTAAACAATTTATTGTTTGTTTTTATTTATTACCATATATGTTTACTTTTAATTTGTGATGGATTATTCAGATGCAGGGAGTGTTTAAATTTAAGATACTGATATATTGACTTAGTTACTGCAGTTTTGTATGGTGCTCTGTAACTACATAAATAATGCTTGTTTGTTATTTTTCTTGGCCTTTTTAAAGGTTTAAATTGTGTAAATAGTCAATGTTTGTTACATATGTAGGTAGGTACACATAAATTTGAAAAAAGAGAAAATGTTAATTATGGAACCTCTGTTCATTCTTGTTTAGAAGATCCAAATTAATAGGTTGTTTAATTAACGTTTGAGTTTGTTGAGTTGGAAATTGAAAGGTTACATTACTCCAGTAGAATTAAAGCTTTTAAATTTATTGATATAAAGAAGCTTACTCGTTTCCATGGTGAGCATTTGTACTCCACAGCCACACTAAATGTCTTTCTTCATGCTATCTCTTTCCCCTCTCTCAAACATTCTTTAACTCTTGCTTGTTGTTTTATGTCAGATTCACTCTACTTTTCTGTCAATCTTTTGTTCCCATATTCAACATTCTGACATTGATCATTAAAAGCTTCTTTGCTCTTACAGTTGTAGCTGGATTTTTCAGCTGGCTATGCTTTTGATAAGCTGGCTGAATCTTTGTCAGGCTGTCAAACAGGTTTTAAATTCCTCATACAAGATAAAATATACTTGCTGGATGTTGTTGAAGCTTTTAGATATAATGTGATTTATGTTTGAATTTTGAGGAGGTTTCACTGTAATAAGCTTTTATTTTTTGGTATTCTTTTTATTTTTTGAATTGCGTTGTATGTAAAAAGCATGCTACATCAATTGGTGTGATAAACTCTGCACAGTCCAATCATAAGTGACCCAGTAATGTTAAGCATCTATTGCATTTTTCAAAAATATACATAAAATGTAATCACAAAGTTAAATGCATACTGCATATTTTGTTCTTGAAAGAGGAATCTGATTCAAATAACTATTTCTGGCTTTAAATGGTTTGAAGCTGTGGCTAAATTGATAAAGTCACAATCTTGGCCTTTCCATACAGCTACCTCACAACTGGCTCCATCTCTGTCATCTTCAGTTTGTTCAAAATCTAAATCCAGGACTGTTTGACAGGTTGCAGTTTGGATTTCAATCTTTCAGTCTTTTCCATGTCATACCTCACTTGCATTAGGTGAATGTTGCAAGTATTAGAACACAAAAAGCTGAGAATGATAAAAATGTAGAGATTTAAAACAAGAAACTTAAGGTGGAAAGACAGAAACAAAAGAATAGATTAAAAGTAGAAAAATAGTACTGGGAACAAATTAAAATATTACATAAATAAAAACACTTATGAGGCTGAAAGAAATGGCATGGGGAATAATGGATAAAAGGACAATATTCACTTCCTGAAACACGTGCTTACTTATCACTTATGAGGGTTCTCACTTTAAAAAACACAGAAAATTGTAAAGGCAATACATTATCCAAAGTACTGGGCTACAGATTATTCTCTCTACCAATAGAACATAGGGCAGGATAATGCAACCAAATATTTTTTCATGTATTCAGCCTTATGTTTAACTGGGAAAAATACATAGGAAAAGTGCCAAGAAGAAATATGAGAAAATAAACTAAAATGGTGTACAGGATCTGCAATTGTTAGAGTGATATTGTGAGGTGATTATTTGGAGTCTCAATATAGAGTCTCAGCAGAGGAGGCTGAGGAGGCTGAGGGGGGACATGATTGAGGTGTACAAAATTATGAGGGGCACAGATAGGATGGATACTAAGGAGCTTTTTCCCTTCGTTGAGGGTTCTATAACAAGGGGACATAGATTCAAGGTAAAAGGCGGGAGGTTTAGAGGGGATTTGAGAAAGAACTTTTTCACCCAGAGGGTGGTTGGAGTCTGGAACTCACTGTCTGAAAGGGTTGTGGAGGCAGGAACCCTCACAACATTCAAGAAGCATTTGGATGAGCACTTGAAATGCCATAGCATACAAGGCTACGGACCAAATGCTGGAATATGGGATTAGAGTAGACAGGGCTGATGGCCGGTGCGGACACGATGGGCCGAAGGGCCTCTATCCGTGCTGTATAACTCTATGACTCTATGACTTTAAAGCCAGTTTAGTTGTGGCAATATGCCTATATGTAGAACACATAAGTCCTAAAGTTCAAATACTTCATCTGCCTTGATGTGAGGGCATTCAATTTTTATATAATATAGCTTTCTTTACTACCATCAACACAGAAAAGCAGAAAAGTGTTTAACCTAATAATTTTACAAATCAACTTGTTGCTGTCAATTGCCTGCAGAACAGTTGTAAGCATCCAAAAAAATAATCTAAGCAATTACCAAGCCATTGTATCCTTCAATTCATGAGGACCAAAGTTCAATTTGATTGGCTAAACAAGCCAGCTAAGTCTGCTCTACTTGCATGCAGTTTACTAAACTGCTTTGAGGTTTTAAATTAGCTCAGGCAATTACAGTTTTTAAGTATTTCTTTGAAATTCAATTCAAATTGCAAAAGCATTGTTGAGCACAACTAATTTGCTAGTTGGGAAGCTTTTGCTGGAAAATTCTCAAGTCATAGTAATATTTAATCCAAATGTTACAGATTATGGTAATGTGCAGATGACAGTTCTGCAGGAATTTATACGACATTGTGATCTTACTTTGTAGAAATTGGTTATGAGTACAGAAAAATAAAGCCCAAATTTATTGTTTCACCTTGAAGGCAATAAGTTTTTTAATAACCCCATTTTAAAATCAGCTTGAATATTTTCACCAAGCCTAGTATTGGCACCATAAACATAAATAAATTAGGGGAAGCAACTCCTCCCCCTTTGCATGTATTCTCCCTTTTTAAAGATAAACGTAATGTATACTTTTAGCATTTGGAATAACAAAGAGGCCCCCCTAGTGCCCAGCTCTTTAAAAGAGAACTTAATTTCCTGAGAGAACATTTCCAATTATAAGGATAAGTTGATAGTTGTGATTATGAGGAGTCATTGGCTACTGCAATCTCCTTAAATTTGCTTGATTGCCTTAGTGAGTCAGGAAAGGAATTCCCAAAGTTTTACCTGAATTGGCTGCTTTGTTTTTTCACCTCTCTCAGGATACAGCATGGTTAGGTGGTGGGTGAATAGTATGCAAGGTTGCACTGTTGAATGCATGATGTGTTTGTTGGGCCTAGCGGACTTTTCTTGGCCTTCTTTTCTTATATTCTTACTGATTCTCTTCCAGCAGAACATCCAAACTGTTATCATTGAGGGGGGCGGTTCTGTTCACGTGCCGTTGTCGGCTTTATATAGCTGTTTGTCAGTGAAACCAAAGTCACCAACTATATTAGTATGGAGCAACAGCCATTTAATAATTGAATCCCTGCCTCCTCCATTCATTTTTCTCCCTGCATGAGTAGAAAGTATGCAGGGAGTACATTCAAATCATTATAATATGCTGACCTCACTGAATCCAGCAATGCCAGCTCTCCACTTGCAAGAAGCATCACGGGAGTGTAGTGATACCAGCTCTATTTTTGCCAGGATTAAAAATGGGCCCTTATATTTGACCTATGCTTTATTATGATCCAGAGTACTTGAGCCTTGCATTGTTTACCAAAAGTGGAAAAATGTTGTATTTCCAAAACTGACGTCTCTCCACTTGATTGGAAAAATTAACAAAGAATTAATCGAGAACTAAATGGTCCATAAAGACTCCACTTGTCTTGTATGGACTACAGACTTTATGTTCAACAGTACTAACTTATGGTCCTATAAAACTTCTCACATAAACAAAGACTGAATGCTTTCCAAGACAGAGTCAAAACTGAGCAGGAAAAATTGTGGAAAAAAGTTCAGAGGAGATAGCGAAGCACAATTGAAGGGAAGGGGTTTTGAGGATGTTTTTGAAGGTGGGGAGGGAGGTAGAAAAATAAAGGGAAACAAGCACTAACCCATTCTTGTAATGGAGAGTACATGCGGGGTTTTGCAGTGGTGATGTATTCACCAGCAAAAGTAGACCCCTCCCAAAAAACTCTTCAATTTGAAATTAAGCCATGAAAGATTTCTGTACTAGTTGAGTTCTGACAGTGCAATTTGCAAATGTTCAAAATCTACTGTCAATAGCAACAACATTATGGTCTAGAATCATAGAAAGGTTGCAGCACGGAAGGAGGCCATTCGGCCCATTGAGTCCACGCGGCTCTATGCAAGAGCAATCCAGCTTGTCCCACTCCTCCGCCCTTTCCCCATAGCCCTGCAATTTTTTTCCTTTCAAGTACTTATCCAGTTCCCTTTGAAGTCCATGATTGAATCTGCCTCCACCACCTGCTCGGGCAGTGCATTTCAGATCCTAACCACTCGCTGTGTAAAAAGGTTTTTCCTCATATCACCTTTGGTTCTTTTGCCAATCACCTTAAACCTATGTCCTCTGGTCCTTGACCCTTCCGCCACTGGAAACAATATCTCTCTATCTACTCTGTCTAGACCCTTCATGATTTTGAATACCGCTATCAAATCTCCTCGCAACCGTCTCTGTTCCAAGGAGAACAACCCCAGCTCCTCCAGTCTATCCATGCAACTAAAGTCCCTCATCCCTAGAATCATTCTAGTAAATCTCTTCTGCACACTCTCTAAGGCCTTCACTGAAGTGCGGTGCCCAGAACTGGACACAATACTCCAGCTGTGGCCGAACCAGTGTTTTATAAAGGTTCATCATGACTTCCATACTTTTGTATTCTATGCCTCTATTTATAAAGCCCAGGAGCCCGTGTACTATTTAAACTGCTTTCTCAACCTGCCCTGCCACCTTCAACGATTTGTGCACATATACCCCCAGATCTCTCTGTTCCTGTACCCCTTTTAGTTTATATTACCCTCTAGTTTATATTGCCTCTCCTCGTTCTTCCTACCAAAATGTATCACTTTGCATTTTTCTGCATTAAATTTCATCTGCCACACGTCCACCCATGCCACCAGCCTGTCTGTATCCTCTTGAAGTCTATCACTATCCTCCTCACTGTTTACCACCCTTCCAGGTTTTGTATCATTTTCAAATTTTGAAATTGTGCCCTATACACCCAAGTCTAGGTCATTAATATATATCAAGAAACGAGGTGGTCCCAGCACTGACCCCTGGGGAACACCACTGTACACCTCCCTCCAGTCCGAAAAACAACCGTTCACCACTACTCTCTGTTTCCTGTCCCTTAGCCAATCCTGTATCCATGTTGCTACAGCCCCCTTTATTCTATGGGCCGCAATCTTGATGATAAGCCTACCGTGCGGCACTTTATCTTAGAAACTCCTGAAAAAGCTATATGCTTTAATCTTGGAATGGACCTGTTGGGCTGAATGGCCTGTTTCTGTGCTGTACATTCTACGTAATCTTGCCTCAACAAAAGCTTTTTAAACTAAGGACGTCACTGAAATGCTTACCCTGAGAATTTTTTAGCAGCAGGATCCAGTTTCAACAACTGAATAAATTGATCTTTTAAAATGAAAATACAGGTTATAGTGGTGCTATGTGAAATGCATGATGGGATAGCTAACTATTTGAGGACCTGATTCCAAAACAGTGTTGCTGACAATATACATATATGCGGGAGCTAAAATTTCCCCGGGCCTCCTCCTCCCATCTTTTTCTGTTCTGATCCGATCACTTTTCTTTCCAGAAAGCTATATCCCTCTGCTCTGTGGAATTATAACTTTGCACATTTTAAGAGGTATTGATTGGAAGATATAAGGGCCACCTGTCCCATTCATACTTGGATCTCTACAACATCAAGATCAAGATGATTGACACATCAGAAGGTGTCCTGCAATGGCTCTTCCGTGTCTGTCATATAGATGATGAAGATACTCTGGGGCTTGGCACACAACTACTGAAAGATGTTACCTGGAGGCCGGTTATAAGATTGTACGGTTACAAACTTTGCCTTGGACTGCCTTTGAAGGGGTTATGGACACTTTGGTCTTTCTGATCTTTATTCAATAAAGTCCACTGCAGATTAAGCTTATAGCCTATAAGTAGTCAATCCAAACAATTCTCCTTCATGATTCAGAATTTTTAGACATGCAGCAGGTCCAGAACCAAGCGGTGAGATGGATTTGTGGCAAAAAGAGGAAATAAATGGTTGCAGAGTGAGGGTTCTGGTCAATTGCTTAGCACCCTCAGGAAGAGTTGGCTTCACAGAAGTCACATCTGTTTGCAAAAGCCCCTCATAGGAGGACTTAGTTGCTGATAAGTAAACCTGGTACACATCATTAGACTTGGATCTCTATAACATCAAGATCAAGATGACTGACACATCAGAAGGTGTCCTGCAGTGGCTGTTCCGTGTCTGTCATATAGATGATGAAGAAACTCTGGGGCTTGGCACACAGCTACTGAAAGATGTTACCTGGAAGCTGGTTATAAGATTATGAGGTTCCAAATCCAGCATTTGGTGCCTACCGTGATTGGGTTGCAGAAATACAAGTAGTTTGTACTGACATTCTACAGCTTTAGTTGGTGGAACCACTAGTCACTGGGTATGGCACATGCTCGTGCTGCAGTTGGGAGCATGGTGACAATGTGCTCAGACATTTTGTGGTTCTGCTGTTCACCATCCCATTTGTGAGAAGATTGTGAGATCTGCTGTCTGTCTATTGAGGCTCAAATCTATGCTTGTTAGTTATCTAATGACCACTAGTGACTATTCACTTTGTTGAGGTGGGGAGTAGGTAGGTGGGATCTCTTTGGGCTCAAGTTGGCTCCATGATAATATATCTAGCATTGGAAAATTAGAATCAAGTCAACCCTCAATGGTGCACTCGGTAATCTATTTGCTGAGCCAGAATGGTCACTTGTAGATTGACCAGTAAGCCTGGCTTATTAATGGAATCGAGAGGGATAGGCCTGTCACTGGAGGCAGGAAATCTTCCCACTCTGCTCCAGCTAACCCTGCAAGCCATTATTCCTATGGGTAGGGTGACCAAAGCTGGACACACAACAGGAGGCTTACCAATGCTTTGTACTCATAACCTGCAAGGTTTTAGTTCGTTAAACTCCAGTAGTACGATGCACACTTGGCAAGCCCTCATTTTGGCTGTTCCAATCTGTGCTTGCGTTTTCTGGACTTAGGTATGTCCCTAAGGGGAGAGATTGTGCACTCCATATTGGACAAGCGGAAACTGCTTGTGTGGATTTCCTCGTAGTTTGCTTTGGAGACTTCTTAGTATGACAGTTGATCTCTGAGTTTATTAAACACTCATGTACTTGCCCATTAATTTGGTTTGTAACTTATAGACTGATTCCACTATACACGCCATGGCAAAAGAGTACTAAATACTAAAAAGTAAGTGCATTTTCTTTATCACTTTCTAATTGTTTTGATTCTTAATGTTTATTTTTGTTCCTCTGAACCTCAGTTCCTTTGTTGTCTCTTTGTGCCATTCAGTCTTTCTCATCTTTTCTGTTTATGTACTTTAATTTTCTTCTCAGTCCTTTCCTGTGTTTTTATAATGTAATGTACATGTCTGTGCACTTTTTTCACCCATAGTTTCCCACTGCACAAGATCCTGGTCTCTAAAAGACAGAACAGAGATATAAAAAGCTCACAATGTAACAAGGAAGGTAGAGCCTCCCATAAGGCCCTCTGATCAACATTCACTTAGTAGGAAGAGTCATGGTCATATGCCCTCTTTATTTTACCCCGAGTGATACTAAAATAACCATTGAAACATTTTTTTCTGACTGTAAGGCAATAGAACCTGATGAAAATTATCTGGTTCATGGCAGTGTGTCCTATTAAAGTGGCTCCTGAGAGCACTAAATAGGTCTGTGATGGGTTATCACTCTGCACAGCAACAATGCAATTTATGTTTATTCTGCTGTGGGCCTGTTTATTTAAATATTGTTTCACAAACTAAAAGCTGGCAGATAGGTTCAGTTTAAAATACAATCCCTACTCAAAATGCTATTCTTTTCAGCAACACCTAAGTATGAGTCAGTGTCGTTATGCTTCATGAGCTTCAAAGGGGAAACCGGGAACCATTAAAGCAGTTGAATTTTTGCTATTTGATTGTCTATCTGTTACGCTTTGTAAAGTTGGTACAAAAGCTATTGTGTCCTTCATACACATTTTAAACAGTGCACTGGTTTGGAACTTTCTAGTGGCTTCCAGGGGTACCACATATTAGATGAAGAGGAGCGGTGGGTGTTGGGGGGGAGTGGTCTGCTGAGTCAAACTCTCTCTACAATCGTTATTCTTCTGCAACTTAGCTGGTATGGATGGGGGCAATGGGGATATCACTCCATTTTCCAGTGCGGTTGGTAAGTAAGTGGAGCAATAAACACCTACAATGACCCTGAAGGAGATGTAGGAGCTGATTCTGCAATCCTACTGCACTGGCAACTCCACTGATACCGCCTGAGTTTATGAGGTAATCATTTAAATTATTAGAATATGGTCCCTGAGAATGTACTGATGGAAGAGGCAAAATATCCAGCTGGAAAATTTAAAGGAATGTGTCCACTTAAAGGATAGTGACTAATGGGAGATGGGGTTGTGGTCGATAGGGGGGGATAATTTCAGCCTTTAGAATTACTGGAAACAGTTTTTAAATATTAGCTTTTCCAAAGGCTGTATGTAGGGGTTGTGGTGGGTGGGGGGTTTGGGAGTGGAGGGATTGGCAGGCCAAAAGTAAATGAAGGTAAACCTACATTTGCAGTACAAAATGTAGCCAGTGAGCAAATAGCAGAGCAGTGCAGCATCCAATATCATGTTTGATGGCTGTATGAGATGAGCATGAAGAGGATATGCCCTATTCGGCAACTAGGGTATCCTCCCTAGGTGGCAGGAAGTATGGACCAGGGTTATTGCTTTGCACTATGCAAGACTCAAATAGAGGAGGAAAAAGATAGCATACTTTAAGGAAGCTGACATGGTAAGATTACCCAACAATACCACATATCAGGCAAATGGCCCACGATTGCATGCCACAAAGTGTTGCCCATCAACCTGTTTGACATTTACTACTTGCCTAAGCCAAGCTGTCATAAAACCTTACAACTTTTTCATTGCATCTCATACATTCCCATACTTCAGCAGGATACACATTCAAGCTTCAGCTTGCAACTGGAAGCCTTGCCACATTCATATTTTTCAAAGGCTTCCCATATCAAACCATTGTAGCACATTGTAACACAAACAGTACATTAATAAACTTGCAGAATGGGTGTGTAAATGACAAATTAATTTCAATGTAGATAAGTGTGAGGTGATGCATTTTGGTAGGAGGGATAAGGAGGCTACATACTCCTTGGAAAATAAGAGTCTAAATGGGGTAGAGGAGCAAGGAGTTCTGGGGTACAGATTTGCAAATCATTACATAGAATCACATAGAATGTACAGCATAGAAACAGGTCGTTCGGCCCAACTGGTATATGCCCAGTGTTTTTGCTCCAGACGAGCCTCCTCCCATCCCTCTTCACCTAAACCTATCAGCATAACCTTCTAAGGACAAAAATAGAACAGAAGTAAAAGTTCTAAATTGGGGAAAGGCCAATTTTACAAAGCTGAGAAGTGATTTAGCAAAAGTGGACTGGAAACAGCAACTTGAAGGTAAATCAGTGTCAGAGCAGTGGGAGGCATTCAACGGGGAGATTCAAGGGGTTCAGAGTAAACATGTTCCCACAAAGAAAAAAGGTGGGACTGCCAAATCTAGAGCCCCCTGGATGACAAGGAGTATACAGGGTAAGATAAGGCAAAAAAGAGAAGCTTATGTCAGACGCCGAAAGCTCTATGCTGCAGAAAGCCTAGAGGAGTACAGAAAGTGCAGGGGTGAAATTAAAAAGGAAATTAGGAAAGCAAAAAGAGGGCATGAAAAGATACTATTAAGGAAAACCCAAAAATGTTTTATAAATACATAAAGAGCAAGAGGATAACTAAGGAAAGACTAGGGTCTATTAGAAACCACAAAGGTAACCGATGTGTGGAGGCGGAGGATGTGGCTATGGTTCTCAATGAATATTTTGCGCCTGTTTTCACAAAAGAGAGGGATGATGCAAAGATTGTAGTTAAGGAGGAGGACGAGTGTGAAATATTGAATGGGATAAACATAGTGAAAGAGGAAGTATTAAGGGGTTTAGCATTTTTGAAAGTAGATAAATCACCAGGCCTGGATGAAATGTATCCCAGGCTGTTAAGAGAAGCAATGGAGGAAATCGCAGATGCTCTGACCATCATTTTCTGATCCTCCCTGGCTACAGGCGTGGTGCCGGAGGATTGGAGGATTGCTAACGTTGTACCTTTGTTTAAAAAGGGAGAAAGGGATAGACCAAGTAATTATAGGCCAGTCAGTCTAACCTCGGTGGTGGGCAAATTATTGGAATCTATTCTGAGGGACAGCAGAAATCGTCATTTAGAAAGGCACGGGTTAATCAAGGACAGTCAGCATGGATTTATTAAGGGAAGGTCATGTCTGACTAACTTGATTGAATTTTTTGAGGTGGTAACAAGGAGAGTTGATGAGGGTAATGCATTTGATGTAGTGTACATGGATTTTAGCAAGGCTTTTGTCAAGGTCCCACATGGCAGACTGGTCAAAAAAGTAAAAGGCCATGGGATCCATGAGAAAGTGACTAGTTGGATCCAAAATTGGCTCAGTGGCAGGAAGCAAAGGGTCATGGTTGACGGGTGTTTTTGCAACTGGAAGGCTGTTTCCTGTGGGGTTCCGCAAATCTCAGTACTAGGTCCCTTGCTTTTTGTGGTATATATTAATGATATGGACTTGAATGTGGGGGCTTGATCAAGAAATTTACAGATGATACAAAAATTGTCCGTATGATTGAGAGTGAGGAGGAAAGCTATAGATTGCAGGAAGATATCAATGGACTGGTCAGATGGGTAGAAATATTTTCACCCAGAGGGTGGTGGGGGTCTGGATCTCACTGCCTGAAAGGGTGATAGAGGCAGAAACCTTCGACTCATTTAAAAAGTACTTGGATGTGCACTTGAAGTGTCATAACATACAAGGCTATGGACCAAGTACTGGAAAGCGGGATTAAGCTGGATCGCCCTTTTTCGGCCAGCACGGACACGATGGGCTGAATGGCCTCCTTCTGTGCCGTAACTTTCTATGATTCTATGATTCTGTTCCTTTCTCCCTCACATGTTTATCCAGCTTCCCCTTAAATGCATTAAAAGTAGCAATGGAGGTTAACGCCATAAAAAATGCAAACAAAGCCCTGGGGTTCATTTCTAGAGGGATAAAATTGAAAAGGAGTGTTGAACTTGTATAGAACCTTGGTTACTCCACACTTAGAGTACTGTACACAGTTCAGGTCTCCGTATTAGAAAAAGGATATAGAGACACTGGAGAAGGTGCAAAAAAGATTTACAAGGATGATACCAGAACTGAGAGGTTTTTTTTTATTCGTTCATGGATGTGGGCGTTGCTGGCAAGGCCAGCATTTTTGGCCCATCCCTAATTGCCCTTGAGAAGGTGGTGGTGAGCCGCCTTCTTGAACCGCTGCAGTCCGTGTGGTGAAGGTTCTCCCACAGTGCTGTTAGGAAGGGAGTTCCAGGATTTTGACCCAGTGACAATGAAGGAACAGTGATATATTTCCAAGTCGGGATGGTGTGTGACTTGGAGGGGAACATGCAGATAGTGTTGTTCCCATGTACCTGTTGCTCTTGTCCTTCTAGGTGGTAGAGGTCGCAGGTTTGGGAGGTGCTGTCGAAGAAGCCTTGGCGCGTTGCTGCAGTGCATCCTGTGGATGGTACACACTGCAGCCACTGTGCGCTGGTGGTGAAGGGAGTGAATGTTTAGGGTGGTAGATGGGGTGCCAATCAAGCAGGCTGCTTTGTCCTGGATGGTATTGAGCTTCTTTAGTGTTGTTGGAGCTGCACTCATTCAAGCAAGTGGAGAGTATTCCATCACACTCCTGACTTGTGCTTTGTAGATGGTGGAAAGGCTTTGGGGAGTCAAGAGGTGAGTCAGCCACAGAATACCCAGCCTCTGACCTGCTCTTATAGCCACAGTACTTATATGGCTGATCCAGTTAAGTTTCTGGTCAATGGTGACCCCCAGGATGTTGATAGTGGGGGATTCGGCAATAGTAATGCCATTGAATGTCAAGGGGAGGTGGTTAGACTCTCTCTTATTGGAGATGGTCATTGCCTGGATGTTGTCCAGGTCTTGCTGCATGTGGGCCCGGACTGCTTCATTATTTGAGGGGTTGCGAATGGAACTTAACACTGTGCAATCATCAGCGAACATCCTCATTTCTGATCTTATGATGGAGGGAAGGTCATTGATGAAGCAGCTGAAGATGGTTGGGCCTAGGACACTGTCCTGAGGAACTCCTGCAGCAATGCCCTGGAGCTGAGATGATTGGCCTCCAACAACCACTAACTATCTAGAAAAAGAAAGCTGATTGGTGACCTAATAGAGGTCTTTACGAAGGGGTTTGATAGGGTAGATGGAGAGAAGATGTTTCCACTTGTGGGAGAGTTCAAAACTAGGGGTAATAAATATCAAGTAGTCACTAATAAATCCAATAAGGAATTCAGAAGAAACTTCTTTACCGAAAGAGTGGTTATAATGTGGAACTTGCTGCCACATGGAGTATTTGAGGCGAATAACACAGATGCATTTAAGGGGAAGCTAGATAAGTACACGAGGGAGAACGGAATAGAAGGATATGCTGATAGGGTGAGGTGAAGTAGGGTAGGAGGAGGCTTATGTGGAGCATAAACACCTGCAAAGATCAGTTGGGTCAAATGGCCTGTTTCTGTACTGCAATTTCCAAGTAATTCTATGTAAAACATGATCACTTATTGGCTACAGGATGGGCTTCAAGTTGGGCTTATGGTGGTCATCAGTAACCCCTGGTTCTATGGGAAATGAAACAGTGCTATTTCATACAATTCAGCTGTCTAGTACTATTCAGTGGTGATCTTTCTGACTTACCTGTTAGATACTGAGCATCTCATTGGCTGATATTGCACTTCTACCTGTGAATGAGCCATTAGTTGAGAGCAGTGGTGATCTTGCCAATCACGGATATTGCCATCTCTATAATGGCTGCAAGGGTCCTTGCTGCTGGTGGAAAATCTCTACAACTGGCTCTCTGTTGACCTGGAGCAAAGTGAGGCACTTGCGGGTATGGTCTTGTATCTGCTGATCTACCTGGCATGCTGCCCTTCATCTTGCACTACTTCAACCATGAACCAAACTGCATTTGAGTCACTTTAAAACAAACTTACTTTAAGCAGCTGAAAAAATTGGCCCCAAAAATGTTTCTCACAACACTAGTTATAAGAATTTCATAAATATGGAAAAAAAATCTAATAAAAACTAAGAAAGTACTGTAAGAGTTGCAAAAGAAAAAGTCTTTCCAAAGCCTGGCCCCCATTAATAGCTTCATCACCCATGGAGCTTCCCTTGGTTCCATTCCAAATGGTTGCTGAAGGAAAAATAGAAAAACCTGGGGCAAATCAGACAGAATTGTGCTAGGATTTAATCTTAATATTTTTGTACCAAATCTAGTGCCTTAATGAGACATGAGCTTGAAATAGCACAAGAGCTCCAGCAGAATTCAGGCCAATAGGAAACGGACTCATGGCCAGCTCTCCCCATTCTATGCTTGCCCTGTGCTCATGTTACAAACGTTTTCTCAACACACAAACTAAATGAATTTGCTCACAGTGATTAGCAGATAAACATAGAAATTTCTATTGGTGTACTATTGAGGGGTAAACTGTGGGTTGGTAAAATTTTTGTGGAATAATAAAACCTGTTGATTTATTCACAACTTTGCTATTTTCATTCTGTGGATATACATGTGAGCTTAGTGGGCTAGCCAGTGAAAAGTGGAAAGCATTAATCCCCTTAATTAGCTGTGATTCTCAAGCAGTTAAGCACCTTACAAGGCACTGGAGAGGACAGCATGTACGTTTACTGAACAAAATTGCTGTAGAATTACAGAGTGAGGAAAGGCAGGGTTATTGGCGAGGTGCTGGAAGCCCTACAGTAAGAATTCAGGGGAGGAGGCACATACTTTCTGGTCTGGATTGCCACTCCAGAAGTGCCTATTGCATGGGAGAAAGTGGTTAAGTGCAGGCAGCATCTAGTCAGCTAACATGCATGGCCCTCGCAACTTACAGCTCAAGGGTGCACCTTGCCAACTCATTTGACAAGATTCTCACACTGCATAACAGAGGAAATATATAGACTACACTTGACTTGAACATTGTGCTGATATTTACTTCTCATGTTAGTGTAGCAGGAGTCCAACATAGGATTGAAGAATAGAGCATGAAAGTGTGGGACAGGATGGTTTGGGCTCAGTTAGTTGACAGATGTGATTTGCCTCTTTAAGAAGTGGAGTAACTTTAGCACTTCTTGGAAGGCACTGGAATTAATGTCCCATTTGGACAATCGATTGAGCTCTCCATTAGTACTGCAGAATGGGAGCTTCATTATTAAGTACCTAATTTTTTAGGTTATTTGGCCTACCACATGAATTTCTTCATTCAATTTTGTAACAGCAAGAAAACAGGCAATAAATGAATGCTACACCACACTCCTGACGTTGCTGGCTATTGTCTCACTTTTGCCACCAGTTAAGACTGCTATTTGATGCTAAAATTCCACATACTGTTAAGAAAATTTATATATTTTATCATACAGTGAAACCTGTACAAACGGACTGTCCCAAATAACTTACATTGTAACAGATACAAGCTGTACCTTGAAACCACGGACACTCTCAAATTACGAACTATGGACAGCTTTCAATGACCAAATCCGTTTACAACTTAAAATACGGGACACGCAGGTCAATGCGAGGTGGCAGCGAGTGAAAGAAATGTCTTTTGTGGAATAGGGAGCTCTTTACCCAGCATCCATAGTGGCCGAGAAACCGCTCTATCTCTGGGATTGAATGCTTGCATGGATCTATCCCAGGGACAGAGCAGTTTCTCTGCCGCTATGGATGCTGGGTAAAGAACTCGGCATTCGACAAAAGCTGGGAACTGCACCGGGCAATATCATATCTCACTCAACCAGTAGGTCAGGTACTGATGAGCTGCAAACAGCCCCCTACCCACCTCCCAGCACTTCAAACATTAGCAGCCGCAGCACAAGGAAGGATAGGTCTTGGACAGGGTTCTACAGGACATTAATTCCCACCAATTTGGCTGGGATCTCCTAGGCATTCCGGCCGCACAGCAGCGCCCTCGCTCTGTGCAGGCTGCTAATGTAGCAGATCCCAGGATCACGAAATCCCTCCCTCAATGAAAAAGAACCCCAGGATGGCAGTGAACTGGGAAACCCAACGAACAGAAAATGAACTGAAATCACATCCCACTGGCAGGGCTCCAGAATTAGGCATGATCCCACTGCAGGAGATACAGCCAATCCCGGGATATTTGACTCATTCAGTTTACTGAAAATAAGGACACCTGCAAAAGAAGACACCTGATGCAAGTTCCTTAGGTGTCCCTAATTTACAGGTTTCACTGTAATTGATAAAGGATAATTGGCTTGACTTTAGAACACGAACCTATTATCTTCCAGAAATGTTTGTGAAGAAGCCTCTATGTTTTATGATTGCTGTGATAAGTCACTGACATGGGGGACTAGACTCCTAATTAGTGTGGCAGTCAAGGTTGATTGGGGCTGCAAATGGAAACAGCATGAATTGTTAAAAACATACAGTTCGAAAAATGTGGTTGACAGTGGTCAAACTATTGGTGCTGTTTTATTTCACAATTCCTCCTCCATACAATTTTAAAAATGTTCAAGACATGTACTTTCAATAAAATCCATTACAGTATATTGTACATTCTGTTGTGTTCCAGTTGCCCATTCTCCTTATAAACACACTGAACCAATTATGTTGATTTTTGTAAACCTTTAGTAAACATACTAGCTTGCCAACAAACATATTACTAGTCTCTTCTGTATTATTTGCAAGAAGCAGTATGTGATGTGTAAATTACATTCGTTTTAATGTGAAATAATTTCAAACATCTGAATTGAGAAATATGAGGTTTGCAGAGCACTGCACATTAAAATACATAATAGATTCAGAAAATGAGTAGAAACATAATGCATGCAGGAATCTGTCTAGACACTGTCTACCTCGCTAATTGTAGAAACTTGTGAAGCTTAGAAATAAACCAGTATCAGATTTATATACAAAAGTAACAAATCAATGAATCTCATTAAATTATAATGCAATTGGACCCACAATTGAATTTTAAATGACTTAAAATTTGATTTCTTGAGGACTCCATAGCTTGAATACATTGACATTATTGCCCTTGTTTAAAATAAAATGGAACAGTTCCCCCTCCCCCGAGAAGCAGGAAATTAAGAAACAAATGATGGGGTGTATAAATAAGGAGTGATTTTACCCAGTGAATGATCCGCAATTCGGTGCTCCCATTGGGGAGCAGCTCTCAAGTCCGTGGAAAATCATGGGCTGTATCCCTACAATTTACCAAGATGTTCTTCGTGTGAGTGTTGCTTCCCACTGGGAGTGCCGGATTGTGGAATCACCCCTACAGAGAATACTTGGTACTTCCTCGGGAAATATATTGGGTAATATATTTCCAGTCCCTAAGGCTTGTACCACAGGAGCAGAACAGGGAACCAGAAAGTTTGGCTAAGATCCATAACCGGATCTGCACCAATTTCCCATTGAGCACAATTTGCCAGCAGGCTTTTTAGATTGGCCTCAAATTGTATTTTAGAAAAGGAGCCATAGCTTCATTTAAATATTGTAATGTATTTCATTAAAGCCTAGTCACTTAAGCCAAGATTGAGCAGGACACTACCTTAGCTCATCTGGAGTGGGCCTAAAGGAAGCTTCATAAACAATGGAGCAATAATAGGGTCCCAACCATTCAGAACATTGTTTTGTTTTTCAGATTTGTACTACATTTTTATTACAGGCCTCTATAAAGGCTCAAAACGGATTTAGAGCAGCCTTTGGGAAGAAGTGTGCAAAATTTAAAAAATGAAGACAAACCCAATGTGGAGGGATGAAATGGAATCTGTGGGCAAATGATGGAGTGGCACAACATTTGGATCTCCCCCACTCCCCACTTGATGGTTGGCAAAGTGTAGTATTTGCTGCATGAGATGGGTGCCAGGAAGATTATTCTGTTTAGCACTCCTCAGAGCACAGCAGTGCATCAAATCTGGCAAGAGATAGCAGTCAAGCTTAATGGTGTGTACACTAACAGAACCTGGGAATAGATGAAGAAAAAAATGGCAAACTTTAAGGAATATGGCAAGGCAAGACTATCCAACAGTACAATGTTTCAGATAGTCCAAGATTGCATGCCACAAAATGTTGCCTGTCAATCTGTTCCACATTTAGTGCGTGTCCAAGCCAAGCCCTTACACAACTTTAGATCTCTTTCCTCGCATCTCATGCATAGCCATACCTCATTGGCACACACATTTAAGCTGCATCTTACATTTGAAAACTTTGTTACACTCGCATGTTTCAAGGGCTTATCAAATTGTTATACCACAACCTAGCGGCATGCTGCATTGCCACTTGCTGACACCCAGGATGGCTTACAAAGTGAGCACATATCTGTCTATGTGCATGTGCTCCTTCAATCTACAGCATGTGAAGACCTTTTCTCTGCTTGCACCATAAAATGGCGCATAATATGAAGTAACAGAACCAAACTGGAGAATGGACCAGAAATGACAAGCAGTTGATCCCCTTTGAGGAGGTCACTAGACATCCTCACCTACTGGAGCACTGAGGAAAGATGAAGCCCAGGGCTGGTACCATCCTGCTCTTGTTATGTAAGCTCTCTCTTTTCACTCACTCATAGACAAACACTCAACCCTAAACATTGCATTCAAGGTTTAATCCTATGCTTGCAGGGAGTATAGATCGGAGAATCGTCACTAAGTGTTACAGCACTATCTCCAACCTATGCTACCTTCGAGCACTGCTTCCCCACTGAGATCACAGAATTACCTTACAATGTAAGCTTTGTTTAAAGGTGTCTCTTGTATTTGATCCTTTTCTATCATTGTAGTCCTGGAAGAGCAGCCTGCCAGCATTGTCAGTGTCCCAGAGCAAGTTTAAATATCCCGGGCCTCACGCTGCCAAGGTCAGGACAGTTTGCCACCCGCCTCATTCCCTGCCCATCCGATCCCTACCCCCTGTCAAAATTGTGGCTTGAGTATTAACCGCAAAAGGCTGCCAGTTTTTCAAATTATTAAATGTTCTAGATGTATGTAGTGATGGCTATGTATATTGGACAGCTGAATACTTCTTTCATTGTTCTTCCTTAGGTATTTAGTGAAATTAACATAGATTTTTAGTAGTAAATAAAATGTTCGAAAAGTAAGTTTTCAAATGGGTAAATATCAAAAGCTGTTCATAATGGCAACAAGGCAGAGTTTAGTTTTACTTAAAAAAAAGTATAGTGATGAGACGTAGAACTGGGTTAGAAACAGGAAGAAGAAAGTGGAAAGAGAGCTTTTAATATTTATTAAGCATTTAAAAACTAATTCATCTTTACCCAGTAACAGAAAAGCAGTATGCCAAGACAATGGACCAGAATTTGCTGAAAAAATAATGGTGTTTGCGTCGTTCACACACCGTTATTAATGTGCAAATCAGCCAGCAACTTGTGGAGAAGAAGAGAAACCCCGTGAATTGCGAATTGCCACAAGTTGTTGGCTGATTTGCGGTGCTCCGCTGTTAACTTCGCGATAACGGCATCGCGCCCTTAACCTCCCCATGAGTTTCATGAAGATGCTGCATTTGCACATTAATTGCCCTTTAAACTTGCCACAGAAAGTTAAGTCAACAGCGAAAGTTAACAGCGTAAGTACCCTTTTAACGATGTGATAATTGTTAATGACTGGCAATCAACCGCTCTTGCCCAGAAAGTGAACAATTAGAAGTGTGGAGTCTCATTCCTTCAGGTAGTGAATTGTTGGAGATTTTTAAAATGTCAAAAATATTCTTACTTTTCCTTTCTGTCTCTTTTTTCTCTCTCTCTTAATCCAGCCTTTCTTTCCTTCTCTTTATTTCTTTTTCTGTACCTGATTTGACTCTGATTCACCCACTCAAATTCACCCTCCTTCTTAGTCCTTCCTCTGACTATTTCTCAATCGTTAAATCTCATTGGTTAAGGAGATACCCTGTTGGTCCCACCGTTCACCTAGATCCCAGATGCCTCGTTGCCCTGTTATCAGCTTGCACTTCCAGCAACTTTGTGGGCAAAAAAATTTTCAGCTGAATGTTGCAGGAATAGTCTAACTAACAGGGCATGTTGTGAGATGACCTGCTCCAGAAAATTCTGGGTCTATGTGTGAGAATGCAACAGTCGATAAAGATAATTCTTTTGGTTTTATTGAAATTGCTGCAAACCATATTCCTAGTAAGAAGAGCAAAAATGTATTTCTTTTATAGGAAATAATCATAAACTATTACTGATCAGCAAATGTTCAAAGGCTTCTCTGTCATGTTTGTGACCAGGAATTGTACAATGTGGTTAGCAGTTGTTTGGCATATGAAATAAATAGCTTGACACATTGAGAGTCACAGCTTCACATACATTGAAATGACATTGGCTGCATTCTCAGATTGTTTCTCTTGTATTTGATAATGCATGGGTTCACAGCTATGCATATAAGGTATAATCTAAGACCATTTGTGATAACTGTATCTGTTCTTTGCATTGCTTAAAATGAGCATTTATGATTAGATGAAATTCTTGCCTGCAGAAGCTTATAGGCGTCATTTATGTTGGTAAGACAGATAATGAAATCTTTCGACTGATTTTTCATTCTTTATGTGCTAATGATGAATCATACCTATTTTGTCACCACAATTTTTAAATGATGAAAACATAATAAAATGATACTTTACATGTTTAAATTAAGAAGCAACAAAAGGCCGACATGACCATGCTTAAATAGCGTTTAGTTTATTTTGTGGACCTTTCTGTGCATGCCTGCTTTCAACACTTCTCAACAAACCTTAACTAATGTCATTCACCACACGTAGATAGGATATTAACATAAAAGACAAACATGTACTCTTAATATGACATTAGATGGCTTTTTAAATGTAATGTTTGGAATTGTGTCCAGACGTAAAATAGTGAAGTTTTAGAAGCTAATGGTACTTACTGCCTCACATTTACCACAGTCCTGTAATTTATTAAGTAAAGCATTCACTTCATGCATTTGCTAATGAGCTATTACAGATGGACTGCTAGTCTCTGTATAGCTAATTCTGTATGCATATGAAATCACACATATAAGTTCAACACACACTTGAGTGAATATGATTGATGTCATTTAAAAAAATAGGTTTTGGCCTGACCTTTATGTATTAAGATGAAAATAAGATTGCATAAATGGCATCTAGGTTAAAAAATATTATTCTGCTTCATTCAGCACGCTTCTCAGTGTAGGAGTTAGGCCTAGCTTGATTGGTTCTGGAGAAATGACAAGATTTAACATTCATCAACGAATAGGGACTTGATTTCAATCATGGGGGGTACTACACAGTTGTTTTTCAGACTGGAGGGAAGTATACAGTGGTGTCCCCCAGGAGTCAGTGTTGGGACCACTGCTCTTTTTGATATATATTAATGACCTGGACTTGGGTATGCAGGGTATAATTTCAAAGTTTGAAGATGGCAGAAAACTCCTAAATGTAGTAAACAATGAGGAGGATAGTAACAGACTTCAGGAGGACATAGACAGACTGGTGAAATGGGCAGACACGTGGCAGATGAAATTTAACACAGAGAAGTGCGAAGTGATACATTTTGGTAGGAAGAATGAGGAGAGGCAATATAAACTAAATGGTACAATTTTAAAGGGGGTGCAGAAATAGGGAGACCTGGGGGTGCACATACACAACTCTTTGAAGGTGGCAGAACAAGTAGAGAAAGATGTTAAAAAGGGCATACGGGATCC
Source organism: Heptranchias perlo (assembly GCF_035084215.1). Lineage (NCBI taxonomy): Eukaryota > Metazoa > Chordata > Chondrichthyes > Hexanchiformes > Hexanchidae > Heptranchias > Heptranchias perlo. The sequence continues at coordinate 36,414,246 of NC_090341.1, read as the reverse complement.
TCGGCTTTATAAATAGAGGCATTGAGTACAAAATCAAGGAAGTTATGCCAAACCTTTATAAAGCACTGGTTAGGCCCCAGCTGGAGTATTGTGTCCAATTCTGGGCACCACACCTTAGGAAGAATGTCAAGGCCTTAAAGAGGGTGCAGAGGACATTTACTAGAATGGTACCAGGGATGAAAGACTTCAGTTATGTGGAAAGACTGGAGAATCTGGGGTTGTTCTCCTTAGAGCAGAGAAGTTTAAGGGGAGATTTGATAGAGGTGTTCAAATTCATGAAGGGTTTGATAGAGTAAATAAGGAGAAACTGTTTCCAGTGGCAGAAGGGTCGGTAACCTAAGGACACAGATTTAAGATAATTGGCAAAAGAAGCGACATGAGGAAACTTTTTTTTACGGCGAGTTGTTATGATCTGAATGCACTGCATTCAATAATAACTTTCAAATGGGAATTGGATAAATACTCGGAAGTGGAAAAATTTGCAGAGCTATGGGGAAAGAGCAGGGGAGTGGGATTAATTGGATAGCTCTTTCAAAGAGCCAGCACAGGCATGATGGGCCAAATGGTCTCCATCTGTGCTGTATCATTCTATGGAATTATGATCACTTTGGGACAAGTGATCATAATTCCATTAGTTTTAAGATAGCTATGGAGAAGGATAGGTCTGGCCCAAAAGTTAAAATTCTAAATTGGGGAAAGGCCAATTTTGATGGTATTAGACAGGAACTTTCAGAAGTTGATTGGGAGAGTCTGTTGGCAGGCAAAGGGACGTCTGGTAAGTGGGAGGCTTTCAAAAGTGTGTTAACCAGGGTTCAGGGTAAGCACATTCCTTATAAAGTGAAGGGCAAGGCTGGTAGAAGTAGGGAACCTTGGATGACTCGGGAGATTGAGGCACTAGTCAAAAAGAAGAAGGAGGCATATGACATGCATAGGCAGCTGGGATCAAGTGGATCCCTTGAAGAGTATAGAGATTGCCGGAGTAGAGTTAAGAGAGAAATCAGGAGGGCAAAAAGGGGATATGAGATTGCTTTGGCAGATCAGGCAAAGGTGAATCCAAAGAGCTTCTACAAATACATAAAGGGCAAAAGGGTAACTAGGGAGAGAGTAGGGCCTCTTAAGGATCAACAAGGTCATCTATGTGCAGAACCACAAGAGATGGGTGAGATCCTGAATGAATATTTCACATCGGTATTTACGGTTGAGAAAGGCATGGATGTTAGGGAACTTGGGGAAATAAATAGTGATGTCTTGAGGAGTGTACATATTACAGAGAGGGAGGTGCTGGAAGTCTTAACGCGCATCAAGGTAGATAAATCTCCGGGTCCTGATGAAATGTATCCCAGGACGTTATGGGAGGTTAGGGAGGAAATTGCGGGTCCCGTAGCAGAGATATTTGAATCATCCACCGCTACAGGTGAGGTGCCTGAAGATTGGAGGGTAGCAAATGTTGTGCCTTTGTTTAAGAAGGGCGGCAGGGAAAAGCCTGGGAACTACAGACCAGTGAGCCTGACATCTGTAGTGGGTAAGTTGTTAGAGGGTATTCTGAGGGACAGGATCTACAGGCATTTGGAGAGGCAGGGACTAATTAGGAACAGTCAGCATGGTTTTGTGAGAGGAAAATCATGTCTCACGAATTTGATTGAGTTTTTTGAAGGGGTAACCAAGAAGATAGATGAGGGCTGTGCAGTAGACGTGGTCTACATGGACTTCAGCAAAGCATTTGACAAGGTACCGCATGGTAGGTTGTTACATAAGGTTAAATCTCATGGGATCCAAGGTGAGGTAGCCAATTGGATACAAAATTGGCTTGACGACAGAAGACAGAGGGTGGTTGTGGAGGGTTGTTTTTCAAACTGGATGCCTGTGTCCAGCGGTGTGCCTCAGGGATCGGTGCTGGGTCCGCTGTTATTTGTTATTTATACTAATGATTTGGATGAGAATTTAGGAGGCATGGTTAGTAAGTTTGCAGATGACACCAAGATTGGTGGCATTGTGGACAGTGAAGAAGGTTATCTAGGATTGCAACGGGATCTTGATCAATTGGGCCAGTGGGCCGATGAATGGCAGATGGAGTTTAATTTAGATAAATGTGAGGTGATGCATTTTGGTAGATCGAATCGGGCCAGGACCTACTCCGTTAATGGTAGGGCGTTGGGGAGAGTTATAGAACAAAGAGATCTAGGAGTACAGATTCATAGCTCCTTGAAAGTGGAGTCACAGGTGGATAGGGTGGTGAAGAAGGCATTCGGCATGCTTGGTTTCATTGGTCAGAACATTGAATGCAGGAGTTGGGATGTCTTGTTGAAGTTGTACAGGGCATTGGTGAGGCCACACTTGGAGTACTGTGTACAGTTCTGGTCACCCTATTATAGAAAGGATATTATTAAACTAGAAAGAGTGCAGAAAAGATTTACTAGGATGCTACCGGGACTTGATGGTTTGACTTACAGGGAGAGGTTAGACAGACTGGGACTTTTTTCCCTGGAGAGTAGGAGGTTAAGGGGTGATCTTATAGAAGTCTATAAAATAATGAGGGGCATAGATAAGGTCGATAGTCAAAATCTTTTCCCAAAGGTAGGGGAGTCTATAACGAGGGGGCACAGATTTAAGGTGAGAGGGGAGAGATACAAAAGGATCCAGAGGGGCAATTTTTTCACTCAAAGGGTGGTGAGTGTCTGGAACGAGCTGCCAGAGGCAGTAGTAGAGGCGGGTACAATTTTGTCTTTTAAAAAGCATTTGGACAGTTACATGGGTAAGATGGGTATCGAGGGATATGGGCCAAGTGCAGGCAATTGGGACTAGCTTAGTGGTATAAACTGGGCGACATGGACATGTTGGGCCAAAGGGCCTGTTTCCATGTTGTAACTTCTATGATTCTATGATTCTATATGGTCTCCTGCTCCCATGCTCTGTATACCTCCAGCATCTCTGCAGTAGTGCTGCTTTGTTTTCCCCAGGAAGCCGATTGGGTTCTCTGCTCCAAATACTGCATTTTATGGTGTCAGATTAGACTAGTTCGCGCAGGCGTAGGTCACGAGCGCCGGCAGCATGTAAAGAATATGCGTTAGATCAGTGTGCAACGCCGATTTAAAGGGAGAGATACCATTTTTCCACTCAACGCTCCAGCCAACGCAATGTCTTAACCATGATCGGCTGAACATGTCGTAGACGGCCTGAAGGACCCCCCCCCCACCAGCTCTATTTAAAGGGACCATGCAGGGTTTATAGGTTAGTTGCTGGATTAGCGCTTCTGGCTGCTGATGCATTTGTACCTGTTTTTGGAGGTCTCCTATACTTGAATACTATGACTGGGGGACATAGCCTAACATTTAGAGCCAAGACTTACAGGAGTGAAGTTAGGAAACACTTCCACACACAAAGGGTGGTAGAAGTTTGGAACGCTCTTCTGCAAATTGCAGTTGATGCTAGCTCAATTGTTAACTTTAAATCTGAGATTGATAGATTTTTGTTAACCAAGGGTATTAAGGGATATGGGGCTAAGGCGGGTACATGGAGTTAGGTCACAGATCAACCATGATCTCATTGAATGGTGGAACAGGCTTGAGGGGCTAAATGCCACTGCCATTTGCTGCCTCCTGTTATCCGCCACCTTCTCCTGCAAGAAAGTGGGATGTGTGTCGGTGAGTGCCCTGCCGGGTGTTTGCGTGATGTGCCTGTCATGGTTGAATAGCTGGCAGTGTGTGTGACCAGTGAGTTGTGGGTGTGCTGCTTGCAACAGTGGTAATGTGTGAGGGTGAGAGGAAGCATCCGATTGGATGAGTTGAGTATTGTTTGAAAGAGTTTGTTGTTATGTGGGTGATGGGGGGTGTGGTGTGTGGAGCAGTGGATGCAGCTAGTGGTGCAGTTGGTAGGAGATGCCACTTGACAGTTGACCTCACTCACCTTAACCACTCATGTTAAAGCATTGAACTTCTTCCTGCACTGTATCTATTTTTGTGGTGCTATGCAACTGGCATTGACTTTGTCCCCTACTGCCTCTTGAGCATATGTCAGGAGGGCCGCTTGCCCCCTTGCGGATATAGGATGCCCCTCCTTCTGTCCACCTCTTGCACCAAGGCCTCTAGTGCATCAGCAGAGAACCTTGGTGCACGCTCTCTCACAGGCCTGGTACAAACTCAAATCTACAGATTGGTGAGGTCTGATGTGCAGATTGGAGGATGTGGGATTTAGTAGTGTGCAACCTTTATTCAATGTTTTAACATAACTCATCAGTTTGTAAACATAGGGATGGGACCTGCATCTGTGTTTTACATGTGTGATGTCTGATCTCCGTTCAGACTCTGTGCGGACTCCGTATCTTATATTTTGCACATAAGAGGTGCAGCCTGCCTTTAAGAGGTGCGAGCAACTCACGCAATAGCTGGGCCCCCCCTGCTGGTGAGAAGTGAGAAGCTGCTGCACTGCAATCAGGTAAATGAGGAGGCAGCACGAATCTCATGTGCTGCCAGCATCGGAACCACCGTGCGCGGGTTAATCGTGCACCCCGATGCCCGCACCCAGATTCGGGGGTTAACCAATTTAACCTCTATGTTCCTAGCAATTAAGTTTTTTTTTAAAAAAGAGCGCTGCAAAAGATTTAGGCAGGCCCAGAAGGTCAGAAATGCTGGAGCAACAGTTGGAAAGTATATTGTTTAAGTCAAGTAAAATGATCCACTGATGTGGGGAAGTGTGGCATGTACTTTATTTTGCATCAAAGATATGTTCTATGGGTTGAACTAAGTGAATTGGATCACAGCTGTCACTCTGTATGTTCACTTGCTGTGAAATAAAGCAGCTCAATAATTGACATCAGCCTCACCTCACCAAGTGTTTGCTCTTCCTTTGGAGAGATTGAAGTATACATGCGAAAGACATGAATATCCAATTGTATCCCCAGTTTACATTGCAAATAGATATAGGGCAGTGTAAGTCAACTCCCATAAAATGTAAGACGCTCAGACTGCTTATGGGAGTAACTGATGCTACTGAACTGAAGAATATATCTACGACACAACTGAATTTGTAACGGGCTAACCACTCCAGGACAGACCCCACATCTAGAGACTTACTCTGGCGACCCTCCAACAGCTCTCCCTCCCCCCCTTTCAGGAAAAGCATCAACTTCCCTGTGTCTGCTCAAGGACAGAGGTTGTATTGGCCTGGAGACAGGATAGTATCTCCTTTCTGAATGTATAGGTTTCTGTATGCCTTTCCACCAATTCTTCTAATTCCTTGGGAGGTGCAAAAAATATGAATGACTGGAACAAAATTCATTCTTCTGATTCCTTATAACTATGGATCTTGGCATCCTGGTAATGAGGCGAGCCCAGATTTCACTGACCTCAGGAGCGATCTCCTGTCATAGTTTCGGGCCAGATATTATATCTGGCCTGGCTACTAAAAGGAAGTAATTGTTAAACTAAGGCCTGCCTCCAATGGTGAATACCTTGACTAGTTCATAAAAGGAGCTCATTAACAGGACTAATCATACAAACTGGAAAAAAGTTTGTATAGTGTGTTCTGCCAAGTCAGTTAATGGTATCCATGGGGGTGTTCCACACATACTGAAATATCTCTACAATCTGTTTAACACCTAGTTTTATTTGTGTACATGCTGGATCTATATTGGTGTTTAATGATCTGATCTTCCTTCATTGAGCAGCACTGGTTTCACCATTTTATTTAGCTATGGGCTTTTTTGAATAAAGTCCCCCCTTTTCTGCAATTTTTTTTACCTCTTTATTTGTCTAGCATCACTGCAGCTGAGAGGATGGGTGCACAACCCGCTCCCAAACGACCAGCAACACTTCGTACAGCTGCTAGAACCTTACAGGCATTGGGTTCTAACAGTTCATTTCCCCTCTTCCAGCTGATACAGTTTGGGTCACTTTGGATTTAAAAAATTGTTTTGCCTCCCTAACAGTAGGTTGCCCAGCCTATCACTTTGCCAGTAATGATTAGATTCTTCTAATAAAGTGGAAAAATTATAAGGAGGATGATATTGAATTGCTTGGTAATTAATTGGATTCAGGTGCCTTTCCTAATCCATTCCAAGATACTTTCTGGAGTTTATAATCTGCCAGATTAGCAGACAGTGGCAAAACTTTCTCAGGCCAGTGTTAAAATTTAGTAATAGTGTTGTCAGTAGGTCTGAGTGATTAGATGAGGTCATCTGAAATATGAAGAGGAGAAGCTCTGAAGCTCTGATAGTATGTCTTGCTTCCTTTCTGCATAAGTTATTGAACAAGAAACTAAGAGGTGAAAATGTTGTCCATATTCATGTTGTAAATTCCTGAATTTGCTGATCAGATTTGGGGATTTTTAAGAATGGGCTGTCATTGGAATTGGCGTCAATTGTTTATGATTTGCTGGATAGCTACGCTCAAGAGAAAAGTAATCTCACAAATATATTGGGCCAGAAATCACTCTGAGCGGCGAGGCAACACTCACCGCAGCTCCTGCGAATTAAATTAACGAAAATACTTACTGCGGGCTGTGTGGTATCGAATTGCTTGAATTTGAACTTTAAAAACATTGTGCGCTATCAGGCCAACCTCTGAGCAGCGTGAGTTGCCGCATGGCTGGAAAAGTCTATGAGGAGAAGACACACCCACAGAAAGAGAAGTCACACCCACAGATTCAGGCTGCATTGCTTAAGCAGTCAAGCAGACTTCATTCATTTAAAGTTAGTATTCTGTATGTCATTGTAAATAAAAAAAATTAATAAAAAGCCAAAGAAATAATTGAATTAAATTAAAGAGATAGAAGGGAAAAGTAAAAAAAAATAATGTTTTAATTTAAAAAATTTTATGATGACCAAAAACCATTAAAATAAGGAGTAATACAAGACTCCACATTTTTAAAAGTTAATTTTTAGTTGTTTCGCAGTCATTAAGACTTACCGTGCTGTTAAAACTTAGTATAGACCTGTATTTTTAAGCGTTTCTGTTTGGTGGCGTAATTAGTCACTTTCCAGCTGGGAAGATAAGCTAGTTTGCGCTTTTTCAATGATTTCTCTGATTGCAGCATGCGATGGCCCTTTAATTCAAAGCTATCATATCGCCGGCGAAGTACTAGGAGTGAGTTCTGGATTTCTGCATTTCACTGTGCATGTGCAAACGCAGGAACTTGCTCCTTCATTTCGCCACCAACAACGGAGAACACTGTTGAGCTCCTCCGTTATTTCGGGAGCGATTTCTGCCCCATTGTTTACTTTGGGGTTATGGGCAGTGCACTGCTGCTGACCAAAATGGTGAGCGATTTTGAGGCTTGTGGCAGAGCAGATAAGACCTTGATGGATGGCTCACAATGTAGCTTTTCAACTTTGTGATTTATGGGGCATCATTTTAGCACCCGCTAATGAGAATCCCTACGTGGTCAGTTTTCGGTAAAATATTAAAATGCCTACGTGGCAAAGAAGCAGAATGCAAAATGGTTAGAAAGGGTTAATTAGTTAGTAACTGAGATTGATACAAGTGGCCTGGCCCTCCTGCTGGGCCATATGTTTGCTTAGTCAGCAGGCCTGCATTGTCTTATCAATGATAGGTCTTTGATGTGAGTCAAGGACTGGTCTGAATGTCTCCATGTTTATGGCAGATCAATATAGGTAACGAGCTTAGCCAAAGTTGAAAGACATTCCAGGTTGGGAGATAAGGAACAGAAGGAACAGGGAAGAACATTCCAAGTTGGAAAGTGAGGAAGTTATCCCCTTTGATGTCTAACAGCAGCATGATCAGCACATGGACGATTTATGATTGGCCGGAAATAATGTAACCTCGCATGGCAACCTATGCCCGGCTTATGATTGGTGTTGACCCTCGTTAAGTATGTTCCAACCCTATTGATTTGTATAAAAACGTGTGGATTTCTGTATGTTTTTGTTCTTGCTCTGCCAGCATAGAGGGACTCTATCAGGAGTCCAAATCAATGCTGCAGACTAAGAACCCTGCTATTAAAGATGTGTTGGACTTTAAAATGTATTCGACTTCAGTTATTACTGAACCAGACTGAGGGGAAAGAATCCGGATCGTCATTATCGGGTGCGTTCCTGGCGGGGGGGCTCCGAAAATCGGAGAATCCCGGAGCGGGACCGGAGCCCGGCTCCAACCCGCCCACTTCCGGGTTCCCCACTGACACGCCGGCGTGAGCGCGCAGCCCCCGCTGGTGGGAATCCCGCAGGCAATTAAAGCCAGTGGGGTGCCACTTGAAAGTATTTATCTTGCTTGTTCAGGTCATTAACTGACCTGATTAAGGGATTATGTGAGGAGGGGTGGGATTTTATAGCAAACTGGGACTGTTTCCCATTCTGGGGGAAACACTCCCAGTTCAAATGGACCTGTTGCAGCTGTCAGCCTGTGGCAGCTGCAAAGGTCCATTTGACAGGTGTGGGGGGGGAGACCCTCACTCATTGCAGGAGGCCACTCTGTCACTTGGGACAAAGTTTGGCCTCTACCACCCTCCTCCTGACAATCAAAGTCACCAACTTGCAAACTTACCCCGGGGTCCAGAGACATGTACCTACCTTGTGGACCTCCTCAGATGTACATCTTCCGGATGGGGGCCGCCATAGCTGCAGTCATGACCTCCTCGGAGGGCGAACAGCATCACCAGCCTCGCCATCCACGCCGTCCACCTCTGACACGTGGCGCTCCGCAACAGAGTGCTGTGACACATCCACCTGTACAGCAGGAGGGAGGGCTACCGCAGAGAGAGATGCGTCGCAGAGGGTACTACCCTCGCCACATAGTCCACAGAACGAGGCTCAGTTTCCTGGACCTCTCTGAGCAGCAGTGCACACGGAGGCTCAGAGTCACTCGACATGTAGTCGTGGATATCTGCAGCCTCCTTCATGCCAAGCTGCTCCCGGCTGGCCCGAGCACCATCTTCTTACCTGTCGCTGTCAAAGTCACCACTGCCCTCAACAACTTCTCCTCCGCATCCTTCCAGGGCGCCACCGGGGACATCGCCGACGTCTCTCAGCCGTCTGCACAAAAGAGCCCTGCAAATACACCTACACCCACTGTGCAGTGACACAATGGGTGGCATCAGTTGTGGGTCTTCATAGTGATCCTCAGGAAAGGGCATTATTGCACAAACCAGACAAGATTCGCAAAGACGTGGCAGTAGTAGTGCCAATATAATATGTAATGTGAGTTGGTCAGAAATTCAATATAAGTAACAACCATGACAAACCCTCAAACACCCTTGTGCATCCCCTTCATGCTCACGACACGTTTGCCTTACGCTGCCTACTGCACATATGTGATGCATACCCTGTGGCTGCAGCACAGGTAGTGGCAGGTTGAGTGAGGCTGACCGTGAAAGAGATGCACGAGAGGGTGAGTATGAGATAGAGCCATGATATTGTATGAGGATTGGGTTGAGTGGTAGTGGCGGGATGAGTACTGGCAAGGTGAGTAAGTGCAGGTAAGATGAGGATGAGGTTTGAGTGGGTATGAGGGGTGATGTGACAGAGTAGTGTTGGCAGTGCAGAAGGAGGTGTGGGGTGGGGGCGGTGATGTGGCAGATGGAGTGTAGGGGAATGAGTAAGTGTACTCACTTTGGCTGACCTACTGAGGTCATTGGAGCGCCTCCTGCATTGTATGCAGGTGCGTGATATGTTGGTGGTGCAGGTGACCTCCTCTGCCACTTCGAGCCAGGCCTTCCTGGTGGCGGAGGCGGGCCGCTTCCTCCCGCCCGCCGGAGGGAAGATCTCTGAACTCCCCCTCCTCCTCACCCCATGTATTGATACCTGGAGTGAGGCATCATTAAACTGGGAGCAGCCTTCCCCCTGGGCTGCTCCATGCTGTAATTTTTTCTATTTGTTGCAGCATCTGTCAGTGGAGGACTGCCCCTTTAAATAGAGCTCCTCCAGCTGACAGATCTTACTGCGCATGCGCAGCCCGCCCGACGCGCAGATCAGCAGTGGGGAACCCGGAAGACAAGGTAAGTGGATCCAATTGGGCTGCGATCGCGCGGGTGGCTGACTAATTTCACCGGGCGCGTTACCCATGCGCCCAATAGCCCCCCCGCCGCGAACCCGCAGCCCTGGTAACATCGAGCCCATGGAGTGTGTACACCACAGGCAAAGCAAGAGTTGAATGTATCCTATTTCACTGTACAATCCCCAAGACAGTCATAGTGGCTCTTTTTATCTGCCGTACCTCCTCTATGTGACTATAGATGTTTCTGGGATTTTATATATAAGTACAAAGTGAATTTCTTTTTTTTTGAATGTGGATGTAGAGGGAAATGATGATCTACCTTAATGTATGTTCTGTGTATTTTTGAATGATTACAGCCGAAATGTTGTAAACTTATAGTGATCTCATAACTTAAGTGGAAAATTTGATTCCTATTGAATTACTTAAGTTGTTATGGGGAATATTTCTAATTGTACTATTTTCTTTGCACTGTATAATTTGATAACATGCACTTAAACAGTTATCATTTTGTTGCAAAGAGGTGGGGATTTTACAAGCCATTTGGTTTTTCTGCGGTAAAATAGAGAATGACCTTTAGTATGTAACAGTACCCCCTCCTCCAGTGTGCAGTTTAATACACTAAGCCTAAAAAGCAATATCGTAACAACTGACACTTTTCTGTATTAGACGTCATGCATATGTCTTCCTGTTTAGTTTTGTTTGTCATTTGATTTGTGATATTTCAGCAGATACTAATTTGCTGTATTGTTCTAGGTCATACCTTCCCTTCATCAAATGTCCAACCTTCAGAAGATGGAACATGTAAAGTTATTAGTACTGTACCAGAATACATGAAAGATGCCACAGTATGTTCAGGCTGCTCACCGTCACCTTCTAAAGAAAAACCAACTGACGGTTCGTGGATGGGTTCAACTCCATCACTATGCTCCGTGGACAGTAAGAAAAGTAAATTTGGTTGCCAATCAGCAAGCTCACAAATTCATAACAAACACACTGAAGGTAGGTTTATTGATTACTAAAATGTTAAAATCAGGACCGTGTGAAATTGGAACATCACATCCAAGTTAAACAGAAAGTTCTAGAAGTCTTAGCTTTGCTATTATACAGCTGTCCATGTAGAGATATCTTAGCTTATCAATGTACAAAATATTACGGCCTGAAAATTCCTGGGTTCTCACTGCACTGGTATAGGTGTAACAGAGCACGACCCTAACCCCAGGCCAGAGACCTCAGCCCAAATCCCTGGGACAAGTTCAGTTATATATCTGGGATAGGCTGCTGGCATCTGCTCAGGTGCATTAATGGCCCCCGGCCTGACGTAATCTGCCCTTTTAAGGCAGAGAGGTTTGTCTGAAGTCCTTCACTGGGACAAAGAAAAACATTTTTCTTGTACATTTTCGGCTCCCATTGCTAGTCTGATGCTAGAGGTTACTTTATTCTGGAATCGAATATTTTATTCTAGTAAAAGTTTAGAGCCTTCAGAAGGCCACAAAGGGACTCAAACTAGGCCTTAACTGGGATGAGTTCCGATGAGGCCTTTCAAAGTCATAAAGGGAGGAATTTCCTAGCAAAGCATTGGAAATCCACCCAACACGGCCACTTGACATGGGAAGGCATGCACAAGATTCACCTTCATCCCCTTCTGACTAAAATTTAAATGTCTAGTCTAAACGGGCAAGCTTCACCACCCCCCCCCCCCCCCCGCCCACCTCCCCGGATGGAAATCGGACTTATGCCCTCTTCCCAATCCAGGAACTTCGGGGCCTACCAAACAAAGTTAAAGTTAAGATCATTTAGTTCCATACTCCCCACACAAAGGTGCTTTTCATTGCCTTGCATTGTTGTTCAGTTAGAACAATGGAGTGTTCCAGGCTCTGATACCAGCTATGATTGCCCAACAGAATTTTCATTTACAGCAGAGTAAGATGGCTGTTTCATTGCTTCCCTCCTCTTTGAAGTGTAATGATCCTTGACAAAGGGACAAAAATAACAGCGGACTGTGGCAAGTAGATTCAAGCATGTCACAGCCTGGGGACTTGAACCCGAAACCAGTGATGAGACCAATAGGCTAGTGGTTGTAGAAGGACATCCAGTTTTAGAATGGTATTTTTAATATTAGTTCTGTCATCGAAAGAAGTCAATATTATATATATATTAAAAAAAGGTCAAATAAGACTTCCAGATCAATCAGTTGTTAACTTTGTCTGATGTAGCAGACTGTGAGAGTAAGACAGGAGGGTGTTTAAAACAACTGTACATTGCTCTGAAGGATTACACATACTTCCTGTATCATCATTGCTGTGTCTTCAAACTGAACATTTCAGAACACTGAAATATACATACTGACCTTTTAATATGCAAAAATGTTCAATATATATCCAAATTTAATACCAAACCTCTTTAAAAACTGGAAATAAAATCATAATTGTCTAATTTATATGACATCAACTGAATTACTGATTAGGAAATGACACTTAGTTTATGCATTGTATACTGTAAAATGCTCTGTTCACACCTTGTTTATGCAGAGAAATTAATTCAAACTGTAGTGGTAAATGAGATCACGCCTCATTAGATGGATTCAGATGAAGAAGGCCCTTCAGCCCATTTGATCTTATCCTTCTCCCAAAGACATTGACTGCTTGCTGGGGTATGGTTCCAGGGGCCCTTGTCATTCTTCAGCAACTCATCCAAGTGGCTGTTATTCATGTGTGAGCTCTGGCAGTGAGCATTGGCAACCTACTCAAACCTGGTAGGCACCAAACCTGAGCCTGGCATGGATCACACATGACGTACAATCGTCCTTCCAGTAAGGGCTACTGGATGGTGATCAGGAATAAAGGGGGTGATTTTAAACCCCAAGAACGGGTGGGTTGGGGGTGGGTGGGAGTTGAAAATAGTTGTTTCTTTGAGTTGCAACCGCAAAATCTTTGGACTTGGCATTCCCAGCGGGAAGCCTGTACTTTTCCGCGCCGACATTAAACCCGGAAATAAAGCCGGGTTATAGAATAGAATCATAGAAGTTTACAACATGGAAACAGGCCCTTCGGCCCAACATGTCCATGTCGCCCAGTTTATACCACTAAGCTAGTCCCAATTGCCTGCACTTGGCCCATATCCCTCTATACCCATCTTACCCATGTAACTGTCCAAATGCTTTTTAAAAGACAAAATTGTACCCGCCTCTACTACTGCCTCTGGCAGCTCGTTCCAGACACTCACCACCCTTTGAGTGAAAAAATTGCCCCTCTGGACCCTTTTGTATCTCTCCCCTCTCACCTTAAATCTATGCCCCCTCGTTATAGACTCCCCTACCTTTGGGAAAAGATTTTGACTATCGACCTTATCTATGCCCCTCATTATTTTATAGACTTCTATAAGATCACCCCTTAACCTCCTACTCTCCAGGGAAAAAAGTCTCAGTCTATCCAACCTCTCCCTATAAGTCAAACCATCAAGTCCCGGTAGCATCCTAGTAAATCTTTTCTGCACTCTTTCTAGTTTAATAATATCCTTTCTATAATAGGGTGACCAGAACTGTACACATTATTCCAAGTGTGGCCTTACTAATGTCTTGTACAACTTCAACAAGACATCCCAACTCCTGTATTCAATGTTCTGACCAATAAAACCAAGCATGCTGAATGCCTTCTTCACCACCCTATCCACCTGTGACTCCACTTTCAAGGAGCTATGAACCTGTACTCCTAGATCTCTTTGTTCTATAACTCTCCCCAACGCCCTACCATTAACGGAGTAGGTCCTGGCCCGATTCGATCTACCAAAATGCATCATCTCACATTTATCTAAATTAAACTCCATCTGCCATTCATCGGCCCACTGGCCCAATTGATCAAGATCCCGTTGCAATCCTAGATAACCTTCTTCACTGTCCACAATGCCACCAATCTTGGTGTCATCTGCAAACTTACTAACCATGCCTCCTAAATTCTCATCCAAATCATTAATATAAATAACAAATAACAGCGGACCCAGCACCGATCCCTGAGGCACACCGCTGGTCACAGGCCTCCAGTTTGAAAAACAACCCTCTACAACCACCCTCTGTCTTCTGCCGTCAATCCAATTTTGTATCCAATTGGCTACCTCACCTTGGATCCCGTGAGATTTAACCTTATGTAACAACCTACCATGCGGTACCTTGTCAAAGGCTTTGCTAAAGTCCATGTAGACCACGTCTACTGCACAGCCCTCATCTATCTTCTTGGTTACCCCTTCAAAAAACTCAGTCAAATTCGTGAGACATGATTTTCCACTCACAAAACCATGCTGACTGTTCCTAATCAGTCCATGCCTCTCCAAATGCCTGTAGATCCTGTCTCTCAGAATACCCTCTAACAACTTACCCACGACAGAGGTCAGGCTCACTGGTCTGTAGTTCCCAGGCTTTTCCCTGCCGCCCTTCTTAAACAAAGGCACAACATTTGCTACCCACCAATCTTCAGGCACCTCACCTGTAGCTGTCGATGATTCAAATATCTCTGCTAGGGGACCCGCAATTTCCTCCCTAACCTCCCATAACGTCCTGGGATACATTTCATCAGGTCCTGGAGATTTATCTACCTTGATGCGCGTTAAGACTTCCAGCACCTCCCTCTCTGTAATATGTACACTCCTCAAGACATCACTATTTATTTCCCCAAGTTCCCTAACATCCATGCCTTTCTCAACCGTAAATACCGATGTGAAATATTCATTTAGGATCTCACCCATCTCTTGTGGTTCCGCACATAGATGACCTTGTTGATCCTTAAGAGGCCTTACTCTCTCCCTAGTTACTCTTTTGCCCTTTATGTATTTGTAGAAGCTCTTTGGATTCACCTTTGCCTTATCTGCCAAAGCAATCTCATATCCCCTTTTTGCCCTCCTGATTTCTCTCTTAACTCTACTCCGGCAATCTCTATACTCTTCAAGGGATCCACTTGATCCCAGCTGCCTATGCATGTCATATGCCTCCTTCTTCTTTTTGACTAGGGCCTCAATCTCCCGAGTCATCCAAGGTTCCCTACTTCTACCAGCCTTGCCCTTCACTTTATAAGGAATGTGCTTACCCTGAACCCTGGTTAACACACTTTTGAAAGCCTCCCACTTACCAGACGTCCCTTTGCCTGCCAACAGACTCTCCCAATCAACTTCTGAAAGTTCCTGTCTAATACCATCAAAATTGGCCATTCCCCAATTTAGAATTTTAACTTCTGGGCCAGACCTATCATTCTCCATAGCTATCTCAAAACTAATGGAATTATGATCACTGGTCCCAAAGTGATCCCTCACTAACACTTCTGTCACCTGCCCTTCCTTATTTCCCAAGAGGAGGTCAAGTTTTGCCCCCTCTCTAGTTGGGCCATCCACATACTGAATGAGAAATTCCTCCTGAATACACTCAACAAATTTCTCCCCATCCAAGCCCCTAATGCTATGGCTGTCCCAGTCAATGTTGGGAAAGTTAAAGTCCCCTACTATTACCACCCTATTTTTCTTGCAGCTGTCTGTAATCTCCTTACATATTTGCTCCTCAATTTCCCATTGACTATTCGGGGACCTGTAGTACAATCCTATCAATGTGATCTCTCCCTTCTTATTTTTCAGTTCTACCCATATGGACTCAGTGCGCGAACCCTCAGATATATCCCCTCTCACTACTGCCATGATGTTCTCCCTAATCAAGAACGCAACTCCCCCTCCTCTCTTACCTCCTGCTCTATCTTTCCTATAGCATCTGCACCCTGGAACATTGAGCTGCCAGTCCTGCCCCTCCCATAGCCATGTTTCAGTAATAGCTATAACATCCCAGTCCCAAGTACCCATCCATGCCCTGAGTTCATCTGCCTTGCCCATCAGACTTCTTGCATTGAAATAAATGCAGTTTAATCTAGACTTCCCTTGGTCTTTGCCCTGCTTTCTCAGACCATCTGTCCGGTCATGTTCTGTACACTCTCCCTTACTGCCTTTTGTTTCTGTCACCACTTTACTTCCCACTGACTTCCTGCATCGGTTCCCATCGCCCTGCCACATTCGTTTAAACCCTCCCCAACAGCACTAGCAAACACTCCCCCTAGGACATTGGTTCCAGTCCTGCCCAGATGCAGACCGTCCGATTTGTACTGGTCCCACCTCCCCCAGAACCGGTTCCAATGGCCCAGGAATTTGAATCCCTCCCTCTTGCACCATCTCTCAAGCCACGTATTCATCCTAGCTATCCTGTCATTCCTACTCTGACTAGCCCGTGGCACTGGTAGCAATCCTGAGATTACTACCTTTGAGGTCCTACTTTTTAGTTTAACTCCTAACTCCCTAAATTCAGCTTGTAGGACCTCATCCCATTTTTTACCTATATCGTTGGTACCTATATGTACCACGACAACTGGCTGTTCACCCTCCCCCTCCAGAATGTCCTGCAGCCGCTCCGAGACATCCCTGACCCTTGCACCAGGGAGGCAACATACCATCCTGGAGTCTCGGTTGCGTCCGCATAAACGCCTGTCTATTCCCCTTACAGTCGAGTCCCCTATCACTATAGCTCTGCCACTCTTTTTCCTGCCCTCCTGTGCAGCAGAGCCAGCCATGGTGCCATGAACCTGGCCACTGCCACCTTCCCCTGGTGAGCCATCTCCCACAACAGTATCCAAAACGGTATACCTGTTTTGGAGGGAGATGACCGCAGGGGACCCCTGCACTGCCTTCCTATTCTTCCTCTGTCTGTTGGTCACCCATTCACTATCTCCCTCAGTAATTTTTATCTGTGGTGTGACCAACTCACTGAAC
This sequence comes from Heptranchias perlo, assembly GCF_035084215.1. NCBI lineage: Eukaryota > Metazoa > Chordata > Chondrichthyes > Hexanchiformes > Hexanchidae > Heptranchias > Heptranchias perlo. Next base: position 36,397,516 of record NC_090341.1, on the reverse strand, counting down.
GTGCTGTCCACGACTTCCTCAGCATCGTGGATGCTCCAAAGTGAGTCCATCCGCAGCTCCAGAGCCGTCAAGCGGTCAAACAGTAGCTGCAGCTGGACACACTTCCCGCAGGTGAAGGAACCAGGGACACAGGAAGTATCCCTGAATTCCCACATCCCACAAGAGGAACATGACACGGCTCTGGGATCTCCTGCCATGACTTAACCCTTAAGTTAGCTTAACAACAACTACAATGTCAAGAGAAAAAAAAGGAAAGAAAAACTACTTACCAGTCACCAGCCAATCACTTACCTGTTGGCTGTGACTTCGTGCCTCCAGCAGCTGCAGTAGCTCGATCCTCCTAAACAATCAGCTACTCACCAATCAGCTCCTTCCCTTCTGCTGACGTCACTTTGGGGTTTTTTTCTCTCTCTCCCTAACCCTCGCGCTCGGCCGCTCCTCTGCTCCGCCTCCTCAGCCGATCCTGTGCTCCTAACTCCCGCCTTTTTATGGGCCGCTCCTCTGCTCCGCCTCCTCAGCCGATCCTGTGCTCCTAACTCCCGCCTTTTTATGGGCCGCTCCTCTGCTCCGCCTCCTCAGCCGATCCTGTGCTCCTAACTCCCGCCTTTTTATGGGCCGCTCCTCTGCTCCGCCTCCTCAGCCGATCCTGTGCTCCTAACTCCCGCCTTTTTATGGGCCGCTCCTCTGCTCCGCCGCCTCAGCCGATCCTGTGCTCCTGACTCCCGCCTTTTTATGGGCCGCTCCTCTGCTCCGCCGCCTCAGCCGATCCTGTGCTCCTGACTCCCGCCTTTTTATGGGCCGCTCCTCTGCTCCGCCGCCTCAGCCGATCCTGTGCTCCTGACTCCCGCCTCTGCTCCGCCGCCTCAGCTGATCCTGTGCTCCTAACTCCCGCCTTTTTATGGGCCGCTCCTCTGCTCCGCCGCCTCAGCTGATCCTGTGCTCCTGACTCCCGCCTTTTTATGGGCCGCTCCTCTGCTCCGCCGCCTCAGCCGATCCTGTGCTCCTAACTCCCGCCTTTTTATGGGCCGCTCCTCTGCTCCGCCGCCTCAGCCGATCCTGTGCTCCTAACTCCCGCCTTTTTGTGGGCCGCTCCTCTGCTCCGGGTTGCGGTCATGACCCAAAAAACAATTAGTTTCAACTCCCACCCACCCCCAACCCATCCATTCTTGGGGTTTAAAATCACCCCCGAAAACTGTGACCGCTCTTCCACTTCCTAATCCAGGGTGCGGAGGCCAGTTGTAGCACCTGTGCTACAAACCAGGAATCCACTCGGGGTCTCTGTGGCCTTTATGGCTCAGCTACTTATTGGCTAAACTCACTGAACCATCAGGGGAAAAGCTCATTCAGTCAGATTTAAAATGAGTTCAGTCATTCTGCAGCACTGACTAGTGATGTTTTGCTCTATGCCCCTACATCACGTCAAAAAGTAAAATAGTCTTCGAACTGAACCAAACATCATTGAAACAGTTGGGACGGAGCAACAAAAAAAAATGTATGATCTAATTTGTGTTCCCTTAAGCGTTAGCTTGCCGTTTATGGCCATTTGCAATCTGCACAATTATTAAAATCTTGCTACAATGTTGTAAACAGTTGTGCAAATTATACTGCATTGCTGAATGCCCTCTGAAATACAACTGAATTCTTTCTGACTTGCATATTATATCTGTAGAAAGTGAATGTGCAAAATGAGTAATAGCTGTTATTGATAATACAGACTGTCCTTTGGTGCGAACTTTGCACTAGCCTTAATGCTGCTTTAGGTAATGCCAGAAAAATGCCTCAGCTGGTAGGATATTCCTTAAGTTTGTGATTTGTGAATTTGTACTTGAAATCTTTTTCCAAATTCTATCCAATCCTGATCAAATTAGCAAAATGTTGGATTTTTCAGTAGAAAATCAAAATATTTAGGGGGTTAATATTACTTCATATTTCTTCAAACTTTATTTACATTTTATTGCCACTTTGAGTTGCTACCTAAGTTGCTTCTATTACATGTTCAAATACACCTTCTAGGTAGTCTTTGATGTTTCTACCATTCTTATTTCATAACTACTAACTGTACCCTGTCTCTTTATCATTCCCATCTTTCTTATCAGATGAATGTGCGTCCCTCATTCTGACCTGTCTGTTCTGCCAGTTTTACGATTTTCTGCTCATGCTACCTCACACATGTGCAAATCTATGGACCCGGACATGTGGTTGTCGTTATCATAAATATAATTCTGATGTGAGCCATAACAACTATGATTGTAACTGCAAGTGTGAGTTTGACTGTGGTATATTTGACTCCTGTCAGGAAACCAGTGAGTGTTTGGAGCTAGCTTTAGAAATTTCTGAAGTTTGCTATCGTTGAGGTTCCTTAATGGATATGAAGGGAAAGTTCCAGTAAAGCTAATGATCATGGATACATAATTACACAGTCTCTGTCTCTTTGAGTGAGTAAAGGCAGGTCCCTATTGCGGTTATATACCTATATTAAATCACTGCAAAATGAGGACACTATTTTCTGAAAATATCCAAAATAAATCTATAGTGCAGCTCTAGTTATAGAACTAAGTGTCATAATTTGCCTGTCTATATTATATAATATAGTCTTTATAATGTTAGATCTTTTTTCCCATTTTACTTCCTGTATATGGTTAAGAAGACCGCTGTGTCCAATGCCTGCTAGCCTGCCTGTTTTGTGAAATGCTGTTCCTGTGCAAATCCATCTCTGATGATGCATCATGTAGTGGATTCAATACGTACAGTTGCTGTTGTGAAGATGTTGAAAACTGCAGTCTGCCTTGCTGTACGGACTGTGAGGATCTGGAGGAAAGTTGTGTAAATTCCGATTGCATGGGGATCTGTTCTGAGTGCTGTGGTCTTTGTTTTCCATCATGAGGGACAAACCTTTGACCTTTGACCTTTGTCCTTAGACAAGGACTAGGACTTTGAGTTTTTGTAGCATATTTATGGAAAATGAGAAAACAAAAGGAAAGTAAATTAGAAACACAAATCTCTTGTAACTTTAATATAGTTAAACAGTAAACCAATGCCCTCCACATAATATGAATACATTAGTGCATGCCTTGATCTAATGTGTATTATTTCTGCCTTGCTTTGTAAATTCTCAAGATTACAGATATTTAATGAAGGTACTAAAGAAGTTAACAAAGCATAGTAATAATATTTGAGCACTGAATTTAAATACTGGTTTAAAAGATATATTCCACTTCAAATTACTTAATGGAATATTTGATAATTTAGAAGTGATTTGATTATGTTGTAGCGCCAGACTTGCAATGTAGAGTTTTCAAAGGTACAATTGATATACATTGATAAAGTATGATTATGCTTAAGTATTCAAAACCTTTGTAAGGAGTTTGATGGTGGTGTTACTCTCATGTTATGCATCTTTTTCCTGTTATTAATATCAACTGTATAAATAAATAAAAAGATATACTTGATCATGTTCATTTCATTGGATCTTACTGGAATATTTATCACTCATTCAATGTTTGATCATTTCAGTGGGCTTTCCTATGTTCATTAATAGTAGACTAATATACCGACGACTTGTCACTACAGTCTGGACAAAAATGGAGTAATGCACCAACGGCCTTAGGGTTTCTTATATGCTTTACCCATTCTAAGAATTTTTTTTGAATTGTAATAAAGATACTGAACAATATTAAAAATCATGCAAGAGTCTCTCTTGGTTCTTAAAAGCATTTATAAAGTGCAGGGAATCCATCTTTCAAATGACACGTCAAGCCAAGGTCCCATCTGCCCTCTCAGATGGACATAAAATATCTCATGGCATTATTCAAAGAGCAGGCAGTTCTCCTGATGTCCTGGCCAACATTTATCCCCCAACCAACACCACTAAAAACTGTTTAATTGGTTATTTATCTCATTGCTGTTTGTGGGACCTTGCTGTTTGCAAATTAGCTGCTGCATTTTTCTATGGTAACAGTGACTGCACTTCAAAAAGTACTCAATTGGTTGTGAAACACTTTGGGACGTCCTGAGGTCATGCGCTTTATAAATGCAAGTTATTTCATTCTTTCTTAATAAAACTAAAGATCACATTGATCCTTTAAGGGATTCATCAGGGCAGGTGAGGTTGATAAGCTAAATAGATACTATGCATCAATTTTCATGTCTGAATACAAAGCCAAGGTCCTGCTAGTTCAGGAAAAATGTGCAACAAAAAATTGCTTCTATAGAAGTTACTGCTGAAATGGTCTTAGCTAAGATTATAGTGCTTAAATCTGATGGGGTAGCTGGACCCAATTCCATTTACCCCAGAATACTATAGAAAATGGGGATGTTATATGTGAGCCACAGATGCACGGGAATTATAAGCCTGTGAATTTGGCATGGAGAGCTTGGGTTTGAGGCTGGAGGAGGTTGCAGAGAAAGGGAAGTATGAAGCCTTGAAGGGTAACAGACCAAGAAATGAACTTGAGGGTAATTGTTAATTACTCATTAAAGGTACATAGGCAGTGTGAAGTGGCTATAGGAAAAGCAAATATGGCTTTAGGTTGTATAGATAGGCCCATTGAATATAAAACAAATTTCGGCTATATAAGAATTTGGCATATTTATACTGAGTATTGTATCCACTTTTGGTCCCTGCACATGATGAACAATATTGAAGCCCTGGAGTAGGAGAGGAGGGATACCTATTTTAGGGATTGCTAGTCATAAGACTAGGCACTATGAGTTAGGGCTATTTACTTTAGAAAAACAAAGGCTTAGAGGAGATATGATATAAATGTTTTTAAAATGATTAGTTATTTGGATTCAATCAGATTTGATAAGTTATTTGAGACAGATAGGGATATATGTACTAGGGGGCAAGCTTATAAAATATTTAGGCAATGTGTTAGGCTGAGTGCCAGGATGTATTTCCATTTGGAGAGAGTCATCATTGTCTGAAACAAACTACCTGAACATGTGGTGAATATACTGCTTTTCTTCAAAAGGAATTTGACAGTTTCCTGTGTGAAGAAAACATTTCCAGTAACTGAGGATAAGTTGCTGGTAGTCGTGATTGTGAGGATTTATGAAGCTTTGCTTGATTCCCTTAGGGAGCTGGAGAAGAATTTCACAGTTTTTCTGAATTGGCCACAGATCATTTCTTTTGGCTGTCCTAAGAGATTGTATGGTTATGGGATGAGTCAGTGATGTGCGGGGTTGCACCATGTCTGGAAGGGGTGGCATGTTGGGCCTTATGACCTTTTCCCTTTTTGTTTTATTTCTGTTTATCTTGCATCCTCAGCAGAAATATGCAGTTCTAAATTGTTTTCCCTGTAATCTTGAATATTTTTCTTTCCAACTTATTCTCTCCACTTTTTGTCCTTATTTCTTTTGATACATATATATTCAGAACTCCCCCTTTATTACACACCTTTTTCTTGCTATTCTAACCTCTTTCAATGTCATTTTACATCTGGCCAATGGGAGGTTCATAAGAACTGTCCAGGTTAACTGGCCTTCCAATTTTCCCCTTGTCCTTCATTCAACACCTACCTACAATGGCATAACTGAGATTAGAAAACTCAGGTTATAAAAATTAGTGGTGTAAACTCATATGATATTTCTCTGTCTGCCAGATTAACATTGGCATTAACCATTTATTTAAATTAATTAATAGCTTTGCTAAATAACAAACTTGTGAATGATATAAGAAAGCATTAAGTGTCCACTAATATCGCCAACAGTATTTAATCCAGTCTTATGTCACAGTCCACTGAAACTCCAACACGCTGTGCCTGTGCATCCCGTTGCCTATAATGCTGTGTCACCTTAGTCATGTAGCCTTAATATTAAAATTTATAAATCCACTATTGGAAGGCATCAATGAAGTCTAATGGAGAACCAGTGTCAAGTGTAGCTACCCCTGCTGTTACATTTTTAGGGTTTTACTCAGATACTTTACTTGTGTTCGGCACCAAAGGCCAATTCCATAACTGAGCCTTCATTCCCTACAACTGGAATATGCCTTTATACCCAATATCTGGTAATGTAGTGAAACCAGGGGTCAAACAAAAACTCTTGTCACTGTATTTTACTGGATATGTCCTAGACCTTGGAAAGCAGTAGAATAAATGCTCTTATCAGATTGTGCCTTAGTCTATAAATTACAGAATATGCTGAATGATATTAACAGATAAGAAGGGGATAGTTTACAGAACATAAAACAGATTTTCCTTTGTAGCTGAGCCAGCATCCCATCGTGGGCAGTAATTCAGGCGGGAAGCTATTCCACAGGCTCCGTGACACCTTCGGCCACTTCTGGGACATCCCATTGAAAATTATATTAAGCATTCAATGCATCTGCCCGTATGTGGACAGGCATAGTGAAATGACATATAAATGACAGGATTATGACATATTGGGGGAGAAATTGAACATTGTTTCACCTGTTATTTGGGCGTTGCATGAAGGTTGTGGAGAAAATTTTCGGTCGAGATCTCCCGCACCCGATCTCCCCAAAGTGCACCGGTCTCCAAATTGGAAGCCAGCACCCTCAATGCATACGGGCAGATGTTGTGTACCGTGCATATGCATATCATGTTCCTAACGTCGGTTGTAGGACCCCGATCAAAATTGATCAGAAAATTGGCGCAGCTTGCACCACGCATGCTCGGTTGTTCTGGGCCTTGAGTGGCGTAACCAACGGTCCTTAAAGGGACCTCTGATTAGGCCGCTCCTAAAAGGAAAGGACATTTTTTAATACATTAATTTCTGTGGAACCAGAAGGAGCAGGCCTGCTCCGCCTAGCTTGACAAAAATGCTGTGGCCCACTGACAGCCGGAACCCATCCCCCATCCGTTTTGCCACCTAATGTCAAACTTTGTGACACCCCTCTGCGTCCATCAACCGGGATTAAAATGAGTCCCTATGTCTGCAGTTCCAGGGACCACTCCCTATCCATTTGGTGTCAGATCCAAATCAATTTTTCAAGTGATTGCAAAGTTTTTTTGTTTTAATGGACCATTCCAAGAACAAAGTAAGCAGTTATCAGGAAGCGCTTCAGATGATAACCCAAATAGCTTTGCCAATTAACCATTATTAGTATATAAAAGCCAGCCAATCTGTCTCCAGGAGCAGATACAGAGGCACAATAAAATATGTGTCTTGCGGACTGGATTATTTCTTTAGCTTCAAAGTTAAAACTAAGTTCGCTTAATATAACAGAAAGAACAAAAATACAACATGGACAAAATCCTATGAGATTCATTTTCCTCTGCTTTGTGCCTGGGGAATGCTTATTTCCCAGGCATAAAGCAATGGAAAAAAGCAGTGGTAGCTCATGACGCAAAGCCCTGGAAGCAGAAAAAAAGGTAAGTCCTACTTGTTACAGGGCCAGCAGGGCGTGCATTGGAGATGGATATCTTCTGGCTGCTGTTCTTGCTCAGCAGCCAGAAGGCCTTGAGACTGGCGGTTATTATGTTTACTGCAGATCCCTCGAGGCTTATAGCAGAAGTTGACTTTCCTCCCCCGGTTGCAATCACAGGCCCCTGCCAATGGATGGGCCTGTGCCAGGGGAGATTCAGGCCTATAAATAATGTCCTGAACCCACGGGTTCAGTTCCGATCAGGTGAAGCACACTATGGGTTTTACAAAATGGCCTTGGAATAAGCCTTGTGTATTTTTACTTAATGAGCCTCTGAGGATTAAAACAAAAGCAAAATACTGTGGATGCTGGAAATCTGAAATAAAAACAGAAAATGCTGGAAATACTCAGCAAGTCAGGCAGCATCGGTGGAGACAGAAACAGAGTTAACGATTCAGCTCTTACCTTTCGTCAGAACTGGAAGAAGTTAATGATTTAACAGTTTTCAAACAAGTATAGAGCCAGGCAAAGGAGAGGGGAAGGGAGGAAAGAACAAAAGGGAAGGCCTGTGAAAGGGTGGAGAGCAGGAGTGATTAAATGTCAAAAGGGACGATGGCGCAAGGCAAGGAGGGTGGTAATTGGGCAAGTAAAGAAACATTCAGCATTTTCTGTAATTTATAGACTAAGGCACAATCTGATAAGAGCATTTATTCTACTGCTTTCCAAGGTCTAGGACATATCCAGTAAAATACAGTGACAAGAGTTTTTGTTTGACCCCTGGTTTCACTACATTACCAGATATTGGGTATAAAGGCATATTCCAGTTGTAGTGAATGAAGGCTCAGTTATGGAATTAGTCTTTGGTGCTGAACACAAGCAAAGTATCTGAGTAAAACCCTAAAAACGTAACAGCGGGGGTAGCTATACTTGACACTGGTTCTCCATTAGACTTCATTGATGCCTTCCAATAGTGGATTTATAAGTTTTAATATTAAGACTACATGACTAAGGTGACACAGTATTATAGGCAACGTGATGCACAGGGCTAGAGGAGCTGTAAATGGCAAGAGAATCATTACCAGCACCTGCTATCCGAAAAAAATGGGAGCAATGGTTGTGATGTGAAGTTATTGAAATCACTGTTGTGTCCAGAAGGCTCAAAGTGCCTAATCGAAAGATAAGGTGCTGTTCCTCCAGCTTCCTTTGAGCTTCATTGGAACAGTGTAGGAAATCAAGGAAAGAGAGGTCAGGGTAGGAGTGAGACGGAGAATTAAAATGGCAAGCGACGGGACGGTCAGGGTCACGCTTGCAGACTGAGCGGAGGTGTTCAGCAAAGCGATCTCCCAATCTGCATTTGGTCTCCCCAATGTAGAGGAGACCGCATTGTGAGCAGGGAGTTCAATATACTAAATTGAAACAAATAGAAGTAAATCGCTGTTTCACCTGGAGTGTTTGGGGCCCTGGATGGTGGGAAGGGAGGAGGTGAAAGGGCAGGTATTGCATCTCCTGCACTTGCACGGGAAGGTGCCGTGGGAAGGGGAGTGCGTGTTGGGGGTAATGGAAGAGTGGACCAGGGTGTCGCGGAGGAAACAGTCCCTCCGGAATGCTGAAAGGGATGTGGAGGGGAAGATGTGTTTGACAGTGGCATTACGCTGGAGGTGGCGGAAATGGCAGAGGATGATCCGTTGAATGTGGAGGCTGGTGGGATGGAAGGTGAGGACAAGGGCCCTGTCAACTACAGTGGAGGGGAATCCTCGATTGAGGAAAAAGGAAGACATATCGGAAGCACTAGTGTGGAAAGTGGCATTGTCAGAACAGATGAGACGGAGAAACTGGGAGAATGGAATAGAATCCTTACAGGAAACAGGGTGGGAGAAAGTGTAATCATGGTAGCTGTGGGAGTCGGTGGGCTTATAGTTGATATTGGTTGACAGCCTAGCCTCAGAAGTGGAAATAGAGAAGTCGAGGAAGGGAAGGGAAGAGTTGGAGATGGACTATGTGAAGGCGAGGGAAGGGTGGAAATTAGAAGCAAAGATGATGACATTTTCCAATTCTGGGCGCGAGCAGGAAACAGCACCGATGCAGTCATCAATATACCGGAAAAAGAGGAGAGGGAGGGGACCTGAGTAGGACTAGAACAAAGAATGTTCCACCGACTTCCACAGTTACCTTGATTACACTTCCTCCCACCCTATTTCCTGTAAGGACTCAATTCCATTCTCCCAGTTTCTCCGTCTCCGTCGCATCTTTTCTGGCGATGCCACTTTCCACACCAGTGCTTCCGATATGTCTTCCTTTATCCTCAACCAAGGATTCCCCTCCACTGTTGTTGACAGGGCCCTTGATCATGTCCGTCCCATTTCCCGCACTTCTGCCCTCACTCCTTCCCCCCCCTCTCAGAACCCTTGTCCTCACCCCACCAGCCTCCACATTCAATGGATCATCCTCCGCCATTTCTGCCACCTCCAGCGCGATGCCACCACCAAACATATCTTCCCCTCCCCTCCCTTTTCAGCATTTTGAAGGGACCGTTCCCTCCGCGACACCCTGGTCCACTCTTTCATCACCCCCAACACTTGATCACCTTCCCGTGCAAGTGCAAAAGATGCAACACCTGCCCTGTCACCTCCTCCCATCCCGCCACCCAGGGCCCCAAACACTCTCTTCAGGTTAAACTGCGATTTACTTTTATTTCTTTAATTTAGTATATTATATTCGGTGCTCACGATGCGGTCTCCTCTACATTGGGGTGACCAAACGCAGCTTGAGGAACAGCACCTCATCTTTCGATTAGGCACTTTGCAACCTTCCGGACTCAACATTGATTTCAATAACTTCAGATCACAATCACTGCTCCCATTTTTTTGGATAGCAGGTGCTGATAATGGTTCTGCTGTTGTCATTTACAGCTCCTCTAAACCCATGTTTTGTTTCTTTACTTGTCTCATTACTACCCTCCTTGCCTTGCACCATCATCCCTTTTGTCATTTAATCACTCCTGCCTTCCACCCAACACAGACTTTCCGTTTTGTTCTTTCGTCCCCTCCCCACCCTCCTCCCCTTCTCCCTGGCTCTGTACTTGCTTAAAAACTATTAAATCTTTAACTTCTTCCAGCTCTGACAAAAGGTCATTGACCTGAAACGTTAACTCTGTTTCTTTCTCCACAGACGCTGCCTAACTTGCTGAGTATTTCCAACAATTTCTGTTTTTATATCTGAGGATTAAAACTTGTTTTGCAGAAAAGATTTTTATGTCATAGTCCTACAGATTTCTGACAGTCAAAAGGTGGAATTTTGATTTATTTCTACAGTTTAATTTTCTATACTTCCCTCCCCAACCAAAATTACATTTTTGATGATGAAAAATAATCCTTTCCAAATCAAGCAACCATTATATGAGAATAACTTTGTATTAATTTTAACGGCAATGAAAAAAGTTAACTAAAAAATTTCCATAGAAATAATTAAAATAATATTCCAGGTCTGTAGAAAAATGTATCAAAGCTAAGAATATCCTATAGTTTTCTAAAAAAAAACACCTAATAATGCATTGGCCCAACAGAGTAGTGCTTCAATATTCATATTCAGAATTCTCTACATGATCCCTACATTGCGCTGTGATTGCCAAAAATTGTACCATGCGATTTAAAACAAAACCCGTTTTTGTTGTGAGTGTTAATTTTGTCATCAGATTGTACCACCCTGCTTGTTAGCTGTTATACTATTCCCAGCAAATCTTTTGCTATATGGAACCACCTTGGGCATTAGATGGTGCTTTGCTCCATGTCACAATGCACATTGTCGTCCAATAATCATTTCTAATTTGGCTTGAAAGCTAACATCTTATTTACAATGACCAGAACCATATGACTCAACTCTTTTCCCATAACAGTGAAATGTTGGACAAATCAGGGCATTTGAGCTTGATGTTAAAAGCAACCCTGCCCACATCCAGTTGTCAGCGGTATGTACAGATTTCTTTGTGTCAGAAACTGTGTTCCTTGCTGCTTTACAAGTCAAGCTAGTTCAGCTGGGGAGAGGGGCATATCATCACATCTGTTGTATTATACCTGATCCACGAGGACATTTGATCAGCAAGGAGTGAATGCAAAATCTTTTTAAAACGTATCAATTCTGCTTTTTAATCTCAACCAGCTCATTTTTCTGGGATAATTGTTTACAAATGAACAAGAACTTTTTCCTTGCATTTTTTGCATTTGAATGCTGGCATCAATTTTATGAATGTTTTCAAAAGGAAATTCATGCTTTTAGCCTTTAATCATTTTACACTTATTACATCAGTGGACCATGATAAGCTTACCAAATATCTATTAAACTTGGAGTAGAAAGTTCACTTGAGATGCAACTTTTTCTCCTAAAAATTCAGAAATAAGTTGTTTTACAGCTTGCCACATCTTTCCTAAACTGGCTGATATTGATTTTGGCGCTGCAGGAGAGCTGCATTTATATCAAGTAGCTGAAAAGAAAGGAAACAATTTTTTTTCCAAAGAATTTAGTTTATTCCTGCTACCTTCAGTTCTTCCCCATATTGTATAGTGCTGCTTTTGCAATTGGGACAAAATTGGGGCTGGAGGACTTGTACACTCAAGGAGTTCGACAGCATACAGGACAAAACTGTCCACTTGATCAGTGCCCCTACCACTGAACACAATATCCATCCCCTACACCACTGGATCACTGTAAATGCAGTATGTACAGCATGCACTGCAGCAACTTACCAAGCTGACTTCAACAGCACCTCCTAGCCCCGTGACCTCTACTGCTAAGAAGAACAAGAAGAGGAGGGGGGTTCTCCTTGGTGTCCTAGCCAATATTTATCCCTCAACCAACACTCCTAAAACTGATTATCTGGTCATTATCACATTGCTGTTTGTGGGATCTTGCTGTGCAGAATTTGGCTGCCACGTTTCCCACATAACAACAGTGACTCTACTTCAAAAGTACTTTATTGGCTGTAAAGTGCTTTGGGATGTCCTGAGATTGTGAAAGGTGCAATATAAATGCAAACATTTCTTTCTTTTCATTCTTTTATCATCACTGGGTCCAAATTCTGGAATTCCATCACCACAAAGACTGCAAGAGTTCAAGGAGAAGGCATACTACCACTTGAGTAACTATGGATTGGTAATAAATATGTTCTTGCCAGCATCACCCATGTCCTGACAACAAATTAAGTGTTACACAAGTGTTACAAATTTCAGACCTTCTCTAGATATTCTCTCAGGTTCGTTATCACTGGTCTCTCATAAGCATATCCTGTGTATGTTATGATCAGGAGTTTACTTTTACTACCCAATACCTAATCCTTCAAAAGTAATTTGGGGCTGAAACAATCTTCCAAACAGCAGATTGATTAACACTTCAGTGAGACAAAGTCAAATATAAATCAAAGTTTATTTAATGACCAATAAGTGAATTCATAGAGTCACATTTATAGTAGCCTTCACCTTACTTCAACTTAATCCAGTAACACTCCATATAACATAGAAAATAACAAAACATGTCACACTGTCCCTGTTAGCAAACTAAATATAACTTTTCTGGACAGTAATTCCTTTGAACCTGATCAACTTTATCTTAAGGAGAACATGCACACTCCCTGTCTCTCTTCCTTCCCATGTCTTACAAAAATGCCCCATGTGTTCCCCTATCCTTTGTTCCCTATCTGGACATAAAACCAACAGTTTGAACTTTGACCCTCTCCCAGCTTTCCATGTCTGGGATTGGCCAGTAGAACTACCAATTAAAACAACTACTGCCCCCTGGGTGCGGCTTCCTGTAAACTACCACCTGTTATCCTCAAATCAATAAGCCATCCTAAGATAGTGAGTGTGGATGGTTCACATCAACGTCTAAATTACTTCCATTGTCTCAGCTTGAAGTGGTATGCGTGAGACACAATGGTTCATCCAGCTGTAATGCACATCCTTCAGCACTTGGCTTCTCTGTGAATTAACCTCCATGTGAACTAAATTTAACTTAATAGTAACATCAATACAAATTATATCAAGACCCTTTCCATGAGGAAATAATCATAAATCCCAAAACTTGACATAGTTCCCTCTCTGGGGGTCATCCCTCACATCTGAACCTACATTGGCTCCCAATCTGGGAACGCCTCGATTTTAAAATTCTCATCCTTGTTTTCAAATCCCTCCATGGCCTCGCCCCTCCCTATCTCTGTAACATCCTCCAGCCCTACAACCCTCAGAGATCTCTGCGTTCCTCCAATTCTTGCTTCTTGCTCATCCCCGATTTTAATTGCTCCACCTTTGGCAGCCGTGCCTTCAGCTGCCTAGACCCTAAGCACTGGAATTCGCTCCCTAAACCTCTCTGTCTCTCTCTCCTCCTTTAAGATGCTCCTTAAAACCTACATTTTTGACCAAGCTTTTGGTCACCTGTCCTAATATCTCCTTATATGGCTCGGTGTCAAATTTTGTTTGATAATCGCTCCTGTGAAGCACCTTGGGACCTTTTAGTATGTTAAAGGCATTATACAAATGCAAGTTGTAATTGTTGTTTTTGATGTTGAATCCTATGGTTTGTTCGTGAACACTGTAGACCTTACACTAGTTAAGTTACCACAGCTGACGATCCTTCTGGACCCCAGGAGTCCTTGAGCTGCATGGAAATCTACCCAACAGATATGCCATTCCTGTGCCTAGTGCCTCTGACTCCTTACACCAATCGCAGTTCCGTATATTGTGCCGCGGGGTACGCCTGTGCCATCTGACTGGCCTCAAATTAACCGTGGGGCCCCTGTGTCCGAACCACCATGCACCACCAGCTTTGTCCGGAAACCATGGGCTGTCCCGACCAGTTTGCCCACCACTTAGCTGAAGTAGCCACGCCTGATGAATGGTGCACTTTGCTCCCAGCCAGGTGGTGAATCACAAGACTTCCCATGTCTACCCCATTGACCAGATAAAACACATCACGAGTTGTGGTGCGGAACCTCCTCCTGACCACCCCAGATTACCCTGTTTGACCAGAAGTACACTCCCTGGACAAGGTGCTGTTACAAATTAGAGTCTGTCTTAGATACCTTCTCCGGTTCTGTGGCATCGGTCCCTCCCATAAGCAGTCTGAGCACCTTACATTTCTGGGAATTGACTTCACTACTCAATGTCTACTTGTACGGTAGTAACAATGAAACTCCCTCATAATCTGAACTGGATATCTGTGTCTTTCACATCTGCACTTCAATCTCTTCATAGTTAATGCCAGATAAGGCAAAGTTTGGTTCAAATTGTAAGCTGTTTTCTTTCACAATAAGGTGAAACATACATAGCAATAGTTAGGATCAGAGTCACAGTTCAATTAGCAAAACTTATATTCATGCAATGATACAAAATAAAGAACACAGGACGTTACTACTTCTTCAGTGGGCCATCTTACTTAACTTATACTGAACAATCTTTTTGCATGCTGTCCTATAACCCAGGGCTGATGTACTCTTCCTGCAGTCTCCTGTCTTTTGATGGCTGTGAGACTTTTTGGTTTCTGCGCATCTTTTTTAAAAAGCAAAAAATTACAAATGCTGGAAATCTGAAACAAAAACAAAAAAATGTTGAAAACACCCAGCAGATCAGTCAGTATCTGCGGAGAGAAAAAAAGAGCTTGCATTTATATAGCACCTTTCATGTGCTCAGGACATCCCAAAGTGCTTCACATCCAGTGAAGTACTTTGAAGTATAATCACTGCTGTAATGTAGAGAAACATGGCAACCAATATGCGCACAGCAAGATCCCACAAACAGCAATGAGATAAATAATGAGATCGTTTGTTTTTTAGTGATGTTGGATGAGAGGTAAATATTGGCCATTCACCTCCCAGGTTCCTGCTAGTACAATTGCACTAAGAAAAAGCACTAGTATAGACAGACAGTCAAGTACACTGTTGGAAAAAGGTAGACAGTGGGGACTTGGATTAACAAATTGTTTGTGTACTGAGTTAGCAGAGTTTCTTTCCAGAGGTGAGGAACAGAAATGTGCAGACAAGAGGAATGGTGGTGTTGGAGGAGATGGAGGGTGATTGGGAAAATATAGTGGTTTTGCTTTTATTGAAGGTGAGGGAGAAAATTATATCTAGTGTGGGAAGGCAAGAGTTCTGGTAGTGCTCAGGAAAAGCTGTCCTTAATCATGGCCTTGATCAGCACTCAAATGGCCTTGTAATGCTACCTCCTTGGCTTCTGTGGGCTCTTTGACATTGTTTGGCAGCTGCTCTTCTGTGGACTGTTGCACCAGCTCCTCTGCAACTATTGATGGCCAGTTTGTGGAGAAGCTAGCACGCTACTATGACCTGAGAAGCTTTGGCTGGATGGTAGTGTCCGGGCACTGGAAGTGGTGCTTGATGATATCAATCATGCTTTTGTTTATGACCCTGGTGGACACATAGGCCTCATTTTATTGCCATTCAGATGCCTCAGAGTGGTCATGAGCCAAGACAGGAGCTGGGGATCTGCAAAGACTGACGGTATTGTAGACTTATAAAATAAAAGCATCGTAAGTACAGCCTGGGAATTTGGCATGATGTGGTGGACAAGATCACACAAAAGCAGCACATTGAGGGAGTAGAAGCTCTTTCAGCTCACGTAGAGGGATCTCCTTTTGGCAGGAATTAGAAAGGCTACATGGGTGCCATTGACAACCTTGGACTTTGGGAAATCCTGCCACTCTGAAGAAGCCCACAGATTGAGTATGTTCCGCCTTTGGGTCCAGGGGAAATTGATGTAATGGTTGGCTCTTCAGATTAATGCATTAATCACTGATTGAATGCATTGATACATTGCTGACTGTTACGAATGTCACCAGCTGCCCCCTGGAAAGACTCAAGGGCAAAAGATTTTAGGCTATTGTGAATTTGACGAGCACTAACAGCCTTAGAGTGTGACTGCAGGTCCTGCAACAGGTTGCAGAGCTCATCATTGAGTCACATCGGATCTACAGCACAGAGACGGACCATTCGTCCCAACTGGCCTATGCCGGCATTTATGCTTCATATGAGCATCCTCCCACCCTTCTTTATCTAACCCTATCAGGATACCCTTCTATTCCTTTCTCCCTCATGTACTTATCTAGCTTCTCCTGAAATGCATCTGTGCAATTTGCCTCAACTACTCCTTGTGGTAGCATATTCCACTTTCTTAGCACTCTCTGGGTAAAAAAAGTTTCTCCTGAATTCCCTATTGGAATATATTTATCACCTCTCATTTAGACTCCCCCAAAGTGGAAACATTTTCTCTACGTCTACCCTATCAAACCCTTTCATTATTTTAAAGACCTCTATCAGGCCATCGATCAGCCCTCTCTTTCCTAGAGACAAGAGCCCCAACCTGTTCAGCTTTTCCTGATAAATATATTCTCTCAGTTCTGGTATCATCCTTGTGAATCTTTTTTGCACCTTCTCCAGTGCTTCTATTTCCTTTTTATAATATGGAGACCAGAACTGTGCACAGTACTCCAAGTGTGGTCTAACCAAGGTTCTATATAAGTTTATTATAACTTCTCTGCTTTTCAATTCTATTTCTATGGAATTGAACCCCAGTGCTTGGTTTGCTTTTTTATGGCCTTATTAACCTGCATTGCTACATTTAGTAATTTGTGAATCTGTACCCCTGGATCCCTTTGCTCTTCTACCCCTTTAAACTCTTATTATCCAAGCTGTATGTGGCCTCCTTATTCTTCCTACCAAAATACACCGCCTTACACTTGTCTATATTGAAATTCATTTGCCAATTACATACCCATTCTGCAAGTGTCTTAATGTCTTCTTGTATATTGTGGCAATCTTCCTTTGTATGAACTATAACCCCCAATTTGATGTTGTCCCTAAATTTTGAAATTGTACTTCTGAATCCCGAGTAGAAATAGTTAATGTAAATCGTGAACAACAGTGGTCCCAGCACCGATCCCTGTGGAACACCACTTCCCACCTTTTGCCAGTCTGAATAGCTACTTTAAACCCCTACTCTCTGATTTCTGTTTTGATGTAAGCTTGTTATCCAGTCCGCTACCTGTCCCTTGACTCCACATGCTCTTGGACCATCTCCCTGCGAAATCTAGGCTTTCAAAGGCACTGCTCCTCTGTAAAGTTGAAAAATGTCCAGTGGGTACTTCTTCCAAGAGGATACTGGTGGGTAGGTGCCCTTCTCCTCATGATGCCTAACCTCCCTGGCATCCATTCATTTCTTTCCTCTTCCCAATAGGGAATTCCCCATGTATAAGGGAATCACAGAAAGGATCCCCACAGTGCTAACCATAATGGCATGTCCAGCACTCCCCATATCCCTCCCCCCCAAATATGGGCATACAGTATACACTAGAACAACAGTAAAGTCAAGTTATTGTAGGAATAAAATCAACTGCACTTAAACTCTAAAATTGCAGACTCACTTGAAATAATGCAATTAGCAGTCCAAAGCAGGTTGCCTGGCTTAGTGCCCAGTTTAAATGGGGACAGTCTGTACCTGACCTCTGAGCAGCAGAAAGGGACCGTGCTGATCATATATCCGAATGAAATCATTTGCCATCCATTTAAATAAAATTAAAAAGGCACGCTGAAGTGCATCAGAGAGGAAGTCTATGTGTAGTGCATTCAGGACAGTGACCTGGGGATAAATTTTAACCCCAAGAATGGGTGGGTTGGGGGCGGGTGGGCAGCAAAAATACTCCGTTTACAGAGTGGGACCGCATCCCAGCTCCAATACGCCCGCTTCCAGGATTGACCCAGATATGTTTCGACGCACACGCTTCTGACACCCAGAACTCCCGCCAGCACATAAAGCCGGCGGGCCGATATTTAAAGGGCCAATTTAGGTCTTTAAACTACTTAATCCTATCAACTTCTTGTGTATTGTATTACACAAACCATATTAACTTCTCCTGTACCTGCCTCCCATGGCCTCTGAAACATGCCATGGAAACGGAGGCGAGTTGTAGCTGGTCCTCATTTGGACCTTTAAACCAGAGATTGACACACGTGAAGAAAAGGTGAGTTTTTGCAATAGGGCCATTGGTTCTCTCAGACAAACCTTTGGCTGGAAGTTCTTTGTGTTTAGGCTGAGATTTCTTTGTTCATACTCAAAATTCTTATGTTCAGACATATTTGCCTACATTTTGGACCTCCTCAAACTGACAACATTAAGTTTGGGGGGGGCGCAATGGATTTATTCTACAGTACAGCTGAGGAGGAGGCACATCAGCATCTGTGACAGGCAAGGTGTGCAGTTCTGGGAGTTGCAGGTCCACAAGACAGAGGTGCGCCTCAAGGACCTGCAGAAGAGTAGAGAAGGGACCAACGGAGGGGCCGACGTCACAGGAGGCACTACCCACGTGAGAGGGTCTACAGGCAAAGGCTGAGCTTCTAGGACCTCTCTGAGGAGCAGCATCTATGCAGACTCAGATTGAGACGCCAGGTGGTTGCAGACATCTGCACATTCCTTCATGCAGAGCTGCTCCCAGCTAGGCCTGGTGGCCACGCATTGCCCGGAGTTAAAGTCACCACTGCCCTCAATTTCTTCGTCCCCGGATACTTCCAGGGTGCCACCGGTAACATCGCTGGGGTTTCTCAGTCGTCAGGACATACGTGTATATGACAGGTCACGGATGGCTTGTTTGCCAGGGCATCCGACTACATCAACTTCCCCATCGATGACACCAGCCTGACTGAGAGGGCAGTGGGTTTCCACTCTTTGGCTAGTTTCCCATGGGTACAGGGCGCAATTAATTGCATACACATAGCATTCCGAGGACCTATGCATGAGCCAGGACTGTTCATCAACCAAAAGGAGGTATAAATCCATCAATACTCAGCTGGTTTGTGACCACCAGAGGAGGTTTCTGCAGGTGTCTGCCAAATTCCCTGGCAGCTGCCATGTTTCCTTCATTTTGCCCAAGTCCAACATCGTTTTCCATAACTACGCTAAATCTAACTGAATTATAGTCACTACCAGCAAAATGCTCTCCAATTGATACCCCTTCCACCTGCCCAGCTTCATTCCCTAAAACTAAGTCCAGAACTGCCCTCCCCCCCCACCCTTGTTGGGCTTGTTACGTACTTGCTAAAAAAGTGCTTCTGAATGCAGTTTAAGAATTCTGCACCCTCTATCCTTTTACATTGATTATATCCCAGTTAATATCAGAGTAGTTGAAATCCCCTACTATTACTGCCCTATTGTTTTTGCACTTCTCAAGAATTTGCCTACATATTTGCTATCTCCCTCTGACTGTTTGGGGGTCTATAGTACACTCCCAGCAGTGTGATTGCCCCTTTTTTTGTTCTTCAGTTCCACCCATATGGCCTCATTTGATGATCCTTTTAACATATCATCCCTCCTCGCAGCTGTAATTGTTTCTTTAACCAATATTGCAATCCCCCTCCTCCTCCTTTTTTGTCCCCCTCTCTGTCTCATCTGAAATAGGCACAATTGGGACACAAAGCAAAGGAAAATCAGCTCTATGATCTCTTCTAGGCTTAAGGCATAATGACAAAAAAATTGTTGATAAATAATGACCACTTGGATGGGATACCAGATGATGTGTGACATAGCAATTTTATCCTAGGAAGGTGTCAGCAGTTTGAGGAGAGGGGGAGGGGAGATGATTGGCAAGAAAATGGTATAACATTTTTTTTGGAGCTATTTTTTAATGTGCAACCTATACTCCAATTGGTCTATTCTATGATGCTGCTTGCTGTCTCTCACCAGCAACACATCTCTTATCAATTTCACTAATCTAGGGTGATGCCTGCCCTCCAAAGTGATTTTCAGAGGAGAAATAAATCCCGCTAGCTCTCTGTACCCTTGAAAACCAGACTAGTAGATGTTTTATAAAATTTTATTTTCTTACAGGGATAAGAACACAAACCCAGCTGTACTTCTCAACAGAAGCAATCCTTAACACCCACTTATATAGAACTAAACCTAACTGTAATAACAAGCAGGCAGGCAGGCTCCACGGGAGGTGATGAAATCTCCAATTTAATTAACCTTTCCCCTAGATAGGAAAAATCTCTCCCTGCAACTCTTCTCTGGTTGGTTGTTATGGGACATCATTTACAATTGATCACGGAATTCTAGACTTGTAAACTCCTCA
This sequence comes from Heptranchias perlo, assembly GCF_035084215.1. Lineage (NCBI taxonomy): Eukaryota > Metazoa > Chordata > Chondrichthyes > Hexanchiformes > Hexanchidae > Heptranchias > Heptranchias perlo. The sequence continues at coordinate 36,377,070 of NC_090341.1, read as the reverse complement.
AAAGCAAGCCTCCCTATTTTCGAGAAGGGACCGTATTTTTACTTATACTTCTAGAATAGTACAACATTGCAAGGAGGCCTTTACATACAGGACTAGCTCTTCTACTGTTTTCACTGAAAATCATGTTTAATTTAAATATATATGAAATTTTTATGGATGTTTCTGTGTTTGTATCAGAGCAGGTTTGTCTCTGTGAATGATTATATGACAAGTTCGCAATCTCATCTATGTGATCAAAAAATGAGAGAAGGTTAAGCACTTCTCGCATGAAGAGAGGAAAAATTGGCAGATGAGTCAATGTTGTGCAACTTTTAGCAAATGTCTCAGGATTTGTATTGGCAAAGACTGGGAACAAATTTGAGATAACATCACCAACAGGATAAAGCCTTGGTCCATTACCCGTGGGACCTGGCAGAAAATTCAGGAAATGCTTCCATGTGAAATAAACAACAAAACAAAAACTGGTCTTCCACATGACAAATCATAGGTGTCAGGGCATAAGAACTTGATAACAGCAGTAGAACCATTTGGCATGTTAAGTCTGGAGGGAGTGACTGAAAGCAAAATGGGAGTAGCCAACAGTGAATCTGGAGGTGTCCTCCCTTCAATGGCATGATGGGCATTACGTCTTAACTGATAGAAAGTGGAGCTAGCATTAAAACTCGGACAACATGATATCTGCTAGGATTGCTTACTTTATCGGGAATTGTCTGGAAAGCTCTTTACCAGCTGAGTATGCAGCAGTACCCAGCCAGTTTTTTTTAAGGTTTGGGCAGCTTCCAGGCTGGCCCGAGCTGCCGGTTGCCACTGAAATAAATGGCCCTTTCTCCCCTGGGACCTCCATCAAAGAAAAGTGTGGGTACAGATGGGCCTGGGACTGTCAATAAACTTAGGCTGTGTTTTTGATTCATTGATGAAGTGTTTGCCACCTCCTTATTTTGGATATCTTGATGCTATTCACCTTCCAAATTACCCGATCAAAATTCATTTGAGGCTTTTCCAATACACATCTACCCAATGCCGTGGAGAACTGGGACTTTCCAAGTGCATAATATGTGCACTCTAGCTGCTATACACCCTGAAAAAAACAAGTCAATTTTATAATAAGGCCTAAATACCACAGCTAGGTCTCCTTACACACAATGTAGGTTCAAATAGGATATGCAACATTCCAAAAAGCTTACTACCTCCCTATACAAATATTAGAACTTTGAGCATCCCTATAGGAGATGAAGTAATTTGCCTTCGTTGGTACAACATCTCTAGGATTTAGAAGAACCCAGCAGTCCCATCCATTTACTCCTGCTGGAGATAATACAGTATTGATTTTTTAAAAATCATTTGAAGTTATGTGTTATATATGACTTCTCAAGTAACTGTGCATATATGATGCCATCTAGTGGAGTATGGTAATCCATGATCAAAGGCCTAAGTAACTAAGGCTTTTTGTGAGACATATTGTAGGAATTGATAGCACTTAAAGCCTAAGTGCTCTTCCTTTTTGTCTACCTCCCTTAAAATGCATAAATAAAATGTCACAAATACTTTAAATTCCAGTACTGATCTCAGCTGTTTGTACCGCAAAATGGCTGAAAACTATTCCAAGAATGTTTGAATTGAGAAAGAAAACACCGGCTTATTGTTCAGATCAACTGGTGCCTCTCTTCAGCACCACTTAACAGTACCAGAGTCTTCTTGGCTGACGAGTGGTATGTGACAGAGGAATTGACAAAGCGAACAAACTATGTTTCCACAGTTTACATCAGAAGGTTGTGGGTTGAAGCCCCACTCCAGGACTTGAGCAAATAATCAACACTGGCATTTCAGTACAGCACTGAGGGAGTGCTACAATGTTGGAGGTGCCGTCTTTCAGATGAAATATTAAACCGAGGTCCTGTTTGCTTTCTCAGGTGGCCATAAAAGATCTCGTGACACAATTCGACGAAGAGGAGTGGAGTTCTCCTAGTTTCCTGGGCAACATTTATCACTCAACCAGCATCACCAAAACAGATTAACTGGGCAATTATCTAATTGCTGCTTTTGGGACCTTGCTGTGCACAAATTGGTTGCTGCGTTTGCCTACATTATATGACCACACTTCAAAATTAATTAATTGGCTGTGAGTCGCTTTGGGATGTCCTGAGGACATGAAAGGTGTTTTCTCAATGGAGGGGTTTATTCACCCATTACAACGTGTTACATAAAGTACAAAGTATATTTTTTGTTGATAAAGGTAAAACTTAAAAAACACTCAATGCTACAAATGATGCTAATAAATCAGTGAATGAGGGTTACTGTTATCAAGGTCACAATAGTAGAAGAGGAATGCAAGATTCTTTCTCGTAAAACAAAAGCCTATTGAATTGATGCATTATATTATAATTTACTGGACCTGTATATTCAGCTATTGAATGGCTTTGAAATTTGCAAGTGGATGTGGTAATATGTTAAAAATCATCATCATTTTAGAATACAGGCTTATCTTTAGGATTACTTGCTAAATTAGATTTCTGTAAAATGCCTCGTTGTCTCTAAAGTTTCCTAACTGGTATGTGGCATTAGCAGAAATTTTATTTGTCAAGACAGGCCGCTTTTAACTCATCATTTGGTGAAAGTTCAGCAACGTGACCTTAGGAAATTAAAAAGGAATCAAGATTTTTTTTTGACAGAAATCTAAACCTACTTTCTTTGTTTTCCCCTCATCTTCTCCTGTGGGGATACAGTCTCACAGGTGCCTTCTGTACCTCACACAAGTGTCTATTCTTCAAGTTTGAATGGCAGACTATTACACAATGGGAGGCATCACAACCAAGCCTGATCCTGTCCTCATCCCAACATCCTCATATTTGAACTTTCCACAGTGGTCACCAGTTGGCAGTCAGGAACAAGAACCCACTCTAACCTAGGGATCAATTACCTCAGTACTGACTGTGAATCAAACCTGGGACCTTTGAGGACAAATAACTGAGCTATGTGCTAACTTTATCAATTGAGCAATCTGAGCCCTAGGTAGTTAGATTCTCATGAAATTATAGTAAGTGTGACGTTTAATTGAGCTATTTTAGAGACATTGGGGCTGATAGTAACCTGACGAAATTGGCCTCAGTGAAACGGGAACAGCCTCAAAATGGGGTCGGTAGTTTTACCGCCACGTTAACCCCAGTGATTAGCCCGCTGCAACTTTTACAGGGCCCTTCCATTGGGCGGTTGAAGCGCCTGCCTCTTTCAGGTGGTAGGCCCTTTTAACATACAAATCGGGATCCTATGATATATATAGGACCCCAGTTGCCATTTTAGAATAGAAGTGGTCAGAGCATGCACGGTCAGGCCCAAAACAACAAGCTACCTCGGGACGCTAGTCTGGGATCTGCAGCTCGGCCGTTAGATTCAAATGAGGCTTGGGCCTTAAAATTGTTAGTGCGCTCCACCGGTCGGTCACCCAAAAGTCAAAATCTTTCCCATCATGCTCACATCCATCTGTACACGAATAAACACATCATCACCTTTTGCAACAAACAGGCACGTAAGATGATGAGGGAAAATTGAACTTTGACTCAGTTTTAACTGATAGCTTTACAGATACCCTTTAACAAATCAAATTTAATTTATTATCATGAGTTCAGGTAGATCACTACTGGTAATTGTTAAAGCTTTTAATTACTGTTTAAAAAAAATGTAGAAATGGAACACCCTATTTGACTGGATAATGACAAACCCAGACTAAGCAGACTTTTAGACCTGGGGCCTCTAGTGCCTTCAGAAAACAGAAATGTGCAGATTTTCTGTCTTTAAAACTCATAAATCGTAATACAGTATGAATTGGGAAAGTAAGATTGTATGCAAGTGAAAACCTTCAGCAACAAGAATTGAAAATATCGCTTTTGTTAAGCTCGGCAAGAATGCAGACTTACTTCTTCCTTCAATTTGGTTTAAAGTATAAACAGCAGCAACTGCCAACAGCCTGAGGCTATTGGCTCACTGCCTGTGAGTCTAAATAAACACAGTAAGGTGAAGTCCATAGTTTTACATTGCATAGCATCTGAAAAATAAGCTTCTAAAACATGCAGAGACAATGAGAGTAGTACCCTAGGGTAATGCTTGAGCACTGGCATGTTTTATTGATTTAAAATGAGTGCAGTTCTGCTGGTATTAAATTGGGGCACTTTAAAGAAAGTGCTAGGGAGTCAAGCCAAGAAAAAGGAAAATGCTATTACTACTTTTATGTTTCTTTGTTGAGAATAATTTGCAGTGACAGAAATATTCTCATTTAAATTAAATGTGGCAATTGTTCATTTATAAAATGGCACTTTTTTGTCCTGTTACGTGGATTTGCACCATTTTTCACATGTAAGGCTATATATTTAAAGGAGCGCATCTCTTTTTAATTAGAACTTATTTGCTGTTTGGGTGGAATTGATTTCTAAAGGGTTTGAAAGCAAAGTGAAATCTTGTTAAAACATTTAGCACTATTTGAATGTATTTCAAACATTTCTATTTTAAAGAAACAGTTGTAATTTCATAAATCATTTTGTATCATAACATGTTTTTTAAAAAAAATCTCACCCACTTAAAAGCAGTAAATTCCCCCAAACACCAAGGTTAAACACACTTGCACATTGTGTACAATGCCAAAAATATACAGCTTCTCCTTGCAGTTGTTCCAGCTGCTCAAGGCCTTCTTTAAAATGAAACCATGTGAGCAATTTATGCATTCTGGCAAGGTAAGCATTCTCAATTGTTTGTTTATGACAAACCACCCACAAGAGCAATCTGTATAAAATAAATTTATAACGTACCGTCTTTGTTGTTCTCTTTGTAAAGCCTGGGTGTACAACATATGGTGAAAAGGCAACCTATTCCCCATACAGGGCCGCTTAGGCACATCAAATGTGCGTTAATCAAAAAGAAAGAAAATTGTGCTACCAACATTTCAAAATCAATTGCATACATTTTTATAGATATACGATGCAGGCAATTTTTCTATATCTTTTTTTCTCAAAGGAACAAAAAAAATGTCAAAAGTTACTTCAATAGTTTTATTTTTTCCCTGCTCTCGTTTTATTTTAGATTTTGAATCTACTTAAGCATCTATATTGATCTTCTGTGTCTTGGGAACCAACTGCATCCTACAGGGATACATTTAGTCTCATCCTCTCTCCTACCACGTTCACATCTTCCTTTCAAGAACAATTAGCAGGTACGTATGTTCTCCCTCCGCATGTCACATTTCAGAAGATTCACTTGCCAACGCAAGGTCCCAAAAGGAAGAAGTTACTTTTCCTATCTTGCTCTATTAACTCCACCTTTTAGTTGCAGTGGCCGGGAATAGCAATTTCTCCTTTCTTGCTTACATTTGCTTTTGCAGCATTTTATCTTGTTTGCTGATGATTGCACAGTGTTCAGTTCCATTCGCAGCCCCTCAGATAATGAAGCAGTCCAAGCCCACATGCAGCAAGACCTGGACAACATTCAGGCTTGGGCTGATAAGTGGCAACTAACATTCGTGTCACACAAGTGCCAGGCAATGACCATCTCTAGCAAGAGAGAGTCTAGCCACCTCTCCTTGACATTCATTGGCATTACCATCGCCAAATCCCCCACCATCAATATCCTGGGGGTCACCGTTGACCAGAAACTTAACTGGATCAGCCACATAAATACTGAGGCCACAAGAGCAGGTCAGAAGCTGGCTATTCTGTGGCGAGTGACTCACCTCCTGACTCCCCAAAGCCTTTCCACCATCTACAAGGCACATGTCAGGAGTGTGATGGAATACTTTCCATTTACCTGGTTGAGTGCAGCTCCAACTACTCTCAAGAAGCTTGACACCATCCAGGACAAAGCAGCCTGCTTGATTGGCACCCCATCCACCACCTTAAACATTCACTCCCTCCACCACCGACGCACAGTGGCTGCAGTGTGTACCACCTACAAGATGCTCTACAGCAACTCACCAAGGCTTCTTCGACAGCACCTCCCAAACCCCCGACCTCTACCACCTATAAGGACAAGAGCAGCAGGCAGATGGGAACACCACCACCTGCATGTTCTCCTCAAAGAAGTCACACACCATCCTGACTTGGAAATATACACCCACTGGGTCAAGATCCTGAAACTCCCTACCTAACAGTACTGTGAAAGAACCTTTACCACACGGACTGCAGCAGTTCAAGAAGGTGGCTCACCACCACCTTCTAAAGGGCAATTAGGGATGGGCAATAAATGCTGGCCTTGCCAGCGATGCCAACATCCCATGAATGAATTTTTAAAAAATTCATGTGGATCTTTAATTTTACTGATTTCCCTTTCCCACCACATCTGTTTTAATGAATGAAATAAATGCATGAAGTTAAATTCCCACAAATATTTTTTGGCAGTGTTGCAAAATATAGCAGAATCAATAAAAAGTAGCCTTATAAAAAGAAACCACCATTTTCTGTTTGCAAAAAATCCAAGATTAATTTCTAAATAAACTAAATTAGCTACTCGATAGTGGCTGGAATTAGTAGGCCTCAACCAAAATAATTACATTTTTGTAAATCACTCTGTTCCAGGTCACTCTTAAGGTACAGGTTGGATGGTTTATTGGTTAAAATCACAGGGAAATGTTTTCTTTATATATTACAGCGGAAGTTGAAGCACAGGTTTAAAAAATACAATAAGCCTCAATTAAACTATGAGATTAAACCGTAATCAATCAAACAGTAATTGTCCACTTATGACCATAAATCAATCTGATGACTTTTCTGCTTCATTTATGTACATATGAATCTGTGCATCGAAGATGTAAAGCAATTAAATTATTGCTTAGTTGTAACTTTTTTAAACCTTAGGTATACAATAACAGAATTAGGTAGAAGCTAGTAACCTTACCAGTACAGCACTGGCTTCTTAATGGTAGTTTCTTGGATTAGTCACAATGCTGGCTGTCATTTGAACGACTATGGTTGTTATGATGTTTGTTATTTCTTAGTCAGGTAACTATATTGTATGCCTCAATGTGACTATGGAGATGAATTTCTGCTGTATTTCTCTCACTTGTCCACAGTAACTATAGTGAAAGAGCCTCGGAAAGTGCAGGAATATGGCGAAAATGGCATTTACACTGTTTTTCCGGGATTTTTGCAGCTCTTCCACCAAAGTTATGGTGGATAAGTGGGAGGGCCAATGCAGAAATTCACCCACAAAATCTGTATTTTTTGTTTCCTTGACTTTAATGTTCATATAGTGAATGTCTTTGATGTTGAAGTAGATTGGTTCATTGATTTACATTTCTTTACAAGGTTTCCTAGTGACATAAAGAACTGGCTCATCCTAATTGATCCAATTAACTAATAAACCCATTTAACTCATACATTGTACTTCAGGAGACAGATCATAACAGTAGATTGGAAACAGTCATGGTGGCCACAGGCAACTGGAGACCCAGTTGTCTTCCATTCCATGTAAAATAATGGAATCTATTATCGGGAGTAAACTTGAAGATCATCTACACAATGACAATCAAGTAAACAGCAGGCAACATGAATTGAGAAAGGGAAGATCTTGCCTGCACAACCTCCTTGACTTCTTTGCGGAAGTGACAACCCAAGTGGACTGTGGTAAGCCCGATGATGTGGTGTACCTTGGTTTCCAAAAGGCTTTTGATAAAATTCCACATGAAAGGCTTTTAATTAAACTAAAAGCTGTGGAGCTGCGGAGTGCAAGATCAGTGATAAAAGGAGGAGCGAGTGGGGAGAGAGAGCGGAGTGTGGGATCAGCGACAAAAGGAGAGAGAGCGGAGCCTGGGATCAGCGATAAAAGGAGGAGCAAGAGAGGAGAGAGAGCGGAGTGTGGGATCAGCGACAAAAGGAGCGAGAGAGGAGAGAGAGCGGAGCATGGGATCAGGGATAAAAGGAGGAGCGAGAGAGAGAGAGCAGAGCCCGGGATCAGGGATAAAAGGAGGAGCGAGAGAGGAGAGAGAGAGTGGAGCACGGGATCAGCGATAAAAGGAGGAGCAAGAGAGGAGACAGAGAGTTGAGCGCGTGATCAGGGATAAAAGGAGGAGCGAGAGAAGAGAGAGAGTGGAGCGCAGGATCAGCGATAAAAGGAGGAGTGAGAGAGGAGAGAGCAGAGCAGAGTGCGAGCAGGAGACAGGTGAAAAAACATCTAAAGTGACGTCAGCAGAAGGGAAGGAGCTGACTGGTGAGTAACTGGTGAGTGTTTTTTTCTGTTTTTTTTAAAGTCTTTAAGTTTATTTTTGTTAAGTTTAGTTAATAATACAATAAGTGCACCTCAGTCCTGTTGAATGCATGGCCTGTGCCATGTGGGAACTTCAGGACGCTTCCCGTGTCCAGGACAATCACAGGTGCAGGAAGTGTCGTCAGCTGGAGGAGCTCGAGCTCTGGATTTCGGAGGACCAGGCAGGTAGTGCAGGAGTCCCCTGAGGGCATCTTGCTCTCTAACCAGTATTCAGTTCAGGGGGGCGGGGGGGAGGAGGAAAGTCAGGAGAGCAATAGTGATAGGGGATTCTATAGTTCGGGGAACAGACAGATGTTTCTGCGGCCGCAGACAAAATTCCAGGATGGTATGTTGCCTCCCTGATGCCAGGGTCAAGGATGTTACCATGCGGCTGCAGAACATTCTATGGAGGGAGAGTGAACAGCCAGTTGTTGTGGTCCATATTGATACCAACGACTTAGTTAGAAAGAGGGATGAGGTCCTGCCAGCAGATTTCAAGGAGTTAGGAAAGAGATTAATAAGCAGGACCGCAAAGGTAGTAATCTCCAATTTACTCCCTAGTGCGTATAGTGCCACGCCCTTGTGCGTAAAAAAATGGGAGGATAGAGCAGATGAATAGCTGGCTGAAGAGATGGTGCAGGAGGGAGGGCTTTATATTCCTGGGACATTGGGACTGGTTCTGGGGGAGGTGGGACTTGTACAAGCCGGACAGGCTGCGCCTCAACAGGGCTGAGACCAATATCCTTGCGGGAAGGTTTGCTAGTGCTGTTGGGGAGGGTTTAAACTAACTTGGCAGGGGGGTGGGAACCTGAGCGTAGATTCAGAAGTGAGAGAAGCAGAGCTGGAAATGGAAGGCAGAAAATTAGTAAGTGAGTTTGGAAGGCAAAGGAAACAAAGGTTAGAAACTAGACAACAAAGGAGTTTGGCAGTGCTTAATGGTGTATACCTCTGCAAGGAGTGTAGTGAAAAAGGCAGATGAGCTGAGGGCACAGATAGCTACGTGGAAGTGTGATATCTTAGCTATTACAGAAACATGACTTAAACAGAAATAGGAGTGGCAGCTCAACATTCCTGGTTACAGGGTTTTCAGACGAGAAAGAGAGGGGGTTATAAAAGGATGGGGTGGCAATATTGGTTAAAGAAACAATTACGGCTGTGAGGAGGGATGATATGTTAGAAGGATCATCAAATGAGGCCATATGGGTTGAGCTAAAGAACAAAAAAGGGGCAGTCACACTACTGGGAGTGTACTATAGACCCCCAAACAGTCAGAGGGAGATAGAAGAGCAAATATGTTGGCAAATTTCTGAGAAGTGCAAAATCAATAGGGCAGTAATGGTAGGAGACTTCAACTACTCTAATATTAACTGGGATGCAATCAGTGCAAAAGGTGTAGAGGGTGCAGAATTCTTAAATTGCATTCAGGAGAACTTTTTTAGCCAGTATGTAGCAAGCCCAACAAGATGGGGTGTAGTTCTGGATTTAGTTTTAGGGAATGATGCTGGGCAGGTGGGAGGAGTATCAGTGGGAGAGCATTTTGGTGATAGTGATCATAATTCAGTTAGATATGGAATAGTTATGGAAAAGGACAAAGAAAGAACAGGAGTAAAAGTTCTAAATTGGGGAAAGGCCAATTTTACAAAGCTGAGAATTGATTTAGCAAAAGTGGACTGGAAACAGCTACTTGAAGGTAAATCAGTGTCAGAGCAGTGGGAGGCATTCAAGGGAGAGATTCAAGGGGTTCAGAATAAACATGTTCCCACAAAGAAAAAGGGTGGGACTGCCAAAACTAGAGCCCCCTGGTGACAAAGAATATACAGGGTAAGATAAGGCAAAAAAGGCAAGCTTATGTCAGACAACAAGGGCTCGAATTTAGCAGGCCTGCGGGTTCCCAGCGGGTGGTCCTCCGGGAGCGTGGAAAACGCGGACGGCTAATTGCGTGCGTCCCCCACGCGATCGCGGGATAATTGAACAGATTAAGCCCTGCTTCCGGGTTCTCTGCTCCCCAGCTGCGTGCCGGCCGGCTGCGCATGCGCAGTGCCGTCGACGCGATGTAGGAGCTCCACTTAAAGGGGCAGTCTCCCAAAGCCCCTCCTGCTGCAATCATTAGGTTGCTGATGATGGCTCAGCCAAGAGGCAAGGCTGCGCCCCGTTTTTCCGACCTAGCGCTGCAGCTGATGCTGGAGGGCGTGAGGAGGAGGAGGGACACGCTCTTCCCGGAGGATGGACGCAAGTTCCCTGCCGCCGCCACCATGAAGGCATGGGCAGAGGTGGCAGCGGAGGTGAGCAGCAGGGGCAACACCCCAAGGACTTGGGAGCAGTGCCGCAAGCGCTTCAATGACCTGACTAGGTCTGGCAAGGTGAGTACACCAACGCACCCTCCCACAGCCCGTCCCCACCATCACGCCAAACAGATCACAACCCCTCCTGCACAGCCACCACTGCGCTCCATCAGCAATCCTCACAGCCACTCATTCACCATCCTCGCCGTGCCCGCAAGTACCCACCGTCCCTGACCCCACCCGAACACTACCACACACCCCAATCCCCATGCAATGGGATGGGCACGTGGCACACGCATCCTCCCATCCATCTGCGCCACGCTCAACCAACCCACACCGATGCTTGATGCGTCTCACGATGCAATACGCACCCACTCACACATCTGTGTTTTGCCTTGACAGGAGAAGAGGAGCAAGAACAATCGTGAAAGGGCACGCACCGGAGGTGGCCCGCCGCAAGTGGTGGAGCTCACCGACGCCGAGGTGGAGGCGCTCGACCTCGCCCGCACGCGACATTGCCTGTCGGTGGCTGATGGCGAATGTGTCGCTGCAGAAACGGCCGGTAAGGGAAAGCTGACACTCAACACCCATGATCGCGAGTGACCGTATCATCACCTGCCATCAGGCGCACTGTCAAGTTGGTCCACATGCCTCATAGTGCCCTTTGTTCTCTTGCAGGGCCGTCTGTGTGTGAAGCGATCGAGGAGGGCGATTCCTCAGAGGACATGGCGGTCTCTGAGGGTGCATCGTCACATCAGAGCCAACCATCCACCAGCGCAGAGACACGCACCTCGGTGGGTCCCCCTCGCCAACTAGTTGGGGTAGCACTTGGTGAGTCACCGCGCACGAGTGAGCATGAGCAGACCCTGGTGGCAGGGGCAGCCACGGAGGGTCCGCGACGGAGGGAGCACTCATCTCCAGGCTCTGCTCAGCCGGACCCAGATGCTGAACCCAGGGGGCCACCAGTGAAAAGGAGAGTCGTCGAGGGGCACCAGCTAATTGCTGAGGTAATGGGAGAGGTGCCGCGCGCATTGTCCACAATTGCGCAGGCGATGGAGGAGTCCAACTCCTGCATGCGGGCATTGGTGGCGCAGGCACAGGAGGGTACCGGCGACACAGTGTCGCGGGTAGGTGCGGGACTGTCTGTGGTGGAGGACAGGCTGGCCTCCCTCGAGCGTCACGCACAGCTCCAGATCGAGTCCTTGCAGGCCCTGACAACGTCTGTACGGATTCAGGGTGAGCAACATTCCGCCGCCATCAACAGGCTGACGGATACACTAGGGGTGGCCTTGCAAGGCCTCACACATGCCATCCAAACCGCCGTCCAGCAGGGTGGAAGGGGTGATGTCGGCCGAGGCCACGAGAGGGATGATGGTGACCGGGGACATGGAAGCGGGGACGCTTCTCAAGGCGCCCCCACGTCCCACCCGTTGCCCACCTCTCAACCAGTACCCGCAATGGTGCCTCCTCTCCAGGTGGCCGAGTCTGCCCCTGCCCCGGTGCAGGAGGAGCAGTCTGTGGAGGTGCCCTCACGGGCACCGAAACCCAGGGGCCGTCCGCCAAAAGCATCTACCCGGTCAAGGCGAGAACACGAGCAACCTGCCACTACCTCTGCTGGAGCCACAGGGGTAGCATCACGTAGGGGTACCCGGAAAAGAAATCCAAAGGCGTTATAATCACAAAGGGAATACACCAGGGTGTCGATTAATTTGTACATTTTTTTTATATCATGTCACATTGGACATATTAAATACTTTATTCTCACCACTCCTGCCACCTCTCGTCCATTCTTCCGCGGCCTGTGCAATAGGTGCGTTCCGTGGAGGCCATCATGACGGCGAACACCTGCTGCCGCCCATTGGGCACACTGCTGTGGGTGCAGGAGTACTGGCAACAGTCTTCAGTGGAGGGGGCTGGTATGGCCGCTCGCATGTGAAGGTGAGGACATGCGAGCGCCTCGTACTGTCTGACTCTAGGAGAACCGTTGACGTATGAGTGCCTCCCTGGCCCGGCGACCATCCCGGTGAGTCGTGGTTCGCCGCATGGGTCGTCCACTATCCTCACGATCAAGGCACCTGAAGCGCATCTTGAGCAGCCCTATGGTCTGCTCAGTTGTAGACCTGGTAGCAGTGTGGCTGTCATTGTACCGACGCTCCGGCTCAGTGATGGGGTTCCTCAGAGGCGTCATGAGCCACGTGTGTAGGGGATACCCCTTGTCGCCGAGGAGCCAGCCGTTGCCGGCGTTGGGTGCCTGCAGGATGGGCGGGACGGCGGACTCCCTGAGGACGAAGGCATCGTGGCAGCTGCCGGGGTATCTGGCGCACACGTGTAGGAATCTCTGGCGGTGGTCACAGATGAGCTGGGCGTTCATGGAGTGATACCCCTTCCTGTTGATGAACAGCCCTGGCTCATGCGGAGGTGCCCGTATTGCGATCTGGGTGCAGTCGATTACACCCTGTACCCGTGGGAAGCCGGCCATGGCATGGAATCCAACCGCCCTCTCCATCTGGCTGCGCTCGTCCATGGCGAAGTTGATGTAGTGCGAGGCCCTGCGGAACAACCCATCGGTGACCTGCCTTATGCACTTGTGTGCAGAGGACTGACAGACCCCGGTGATGTCCCCGGTGGCACCCTGGAAGGAACCGGATGCGAAGAAGTTGAGGGCAGTGGTGACTTTGACGGCGACAGGTAAGAAGATGCTGCTTGGTCCATCAGGGAGCAGCTCGTCGTTAAGGAGGCTGCAGATGTCGGCGACTACCTGGCGATTGACTCTGAGCCGACGTATGCACTGCTCCTCGGAGAGGTCCATGAAGCTGAGCCTCACTCTGTACACCCTGTGCGGAGGGTAGTGCCTCCTGCGACGCATCTCTCTCTGCGGTTGCCCTCCCTCCTGCTGTGCAGGTGGGTGTGCCACCGCACCGTGATGGGGGGCTCCACGTCTCCGAGGCGGATGGCGTGGACTGCGAGGCTGCTGGGGCTGGTCATCCTGTTCGTCCTCCGACGATGTCAACGCACCACCCATCTGGCAGGTGTTGGTCTGAGGGGTTGTGCAGGGTAGGTGGGTGGTTCCTCGGACTGGGGCTGCGGTTTCGTGTCGGTCTGTCCTCTGGCTTGGCGGGGGGTGGTGGAGGGCAGGGGTTGCCCTATGTGACGCGGTGGCCTCCTGCGTGGGTGAGGGCTCTCCCCCGTAGAGTGCACCTTGGCACCTGCCACAGGCTGCTGGCTGCAACACGCCTGGTTGAAGAGGGACTGTTTCCCCCAGTGTCTGAAACTCACTGCCTTGAACCTAAAATCCCACACTTCCTCTTTTGACAGCTGCTTCAGCTCATTAAATGACCTCAACAAGCAAGGTAAGTACTCTCAAGTGGAACCCTGCTGGCTTTAATTGCCTGCGGGATTCCCACCAGCGGGGCTTGCGCGCGCAGCCCCGCACGTCAGCGCGGTACCCGGAAGTGGCCGGGATTTCGTCGCGATCCGGTCACGTGACCGGAAAGCGGGATTTTCGGGGCCACCCCGCTGGGAACCCACCGGAAACACGACGCGAAAATCGAGCCCCAAGAGTTCAGTGCTGCAGAGAGCCTAGAGATGTGTAGAAAATGCAGGGATGAAATTAAAAAGGAAATTAGGAAAGCAAAGAGAATGCATGAAAAAGTACTGGCAAGTAAAATTAAGGAAAACCTAGAAATGTTTTATAAATACATAAAGAGCAAGAGGATAACTAAGGAAAGAGTAGGGCCTATTAGAGACCAAATAATGTGTCTATGGAGGCAGACGATGTGGGTATGGCTCTTAATGAATACTTTGCATCAGTCTTCACAAAAGAGGGGGACGATGCAGAGATTATAGTTAAGGAGGAGGAGTATGAAATATTGGATGGGATAAACATATTGAGAGAGGAAGTATTAAGAGGTTTAGCATCTTTGAAAGTAGATAAATTGCCAGGCCCAGATGAAATGTATCCCAGGCTGCTAAGAGAAGCAAGGGAGGAAATAGCGGAGGCTCTGACCATCATTTTCCAATCCTCCCTGGCTACAGGCGTGGTGCCGGAGGATTGGAGGACTGCTAACGTTGTGCCATTGTTTAAAAAGGGGGAAAGAGATAGTCCAAGTAATTATAGGCCAGTCAGTCTAACCTCGGTGGTGGGAAAATTTTTGGAATCGAATCTGATGGACAGCAGAAATCGTCATTTAGAAAGCCACGGGTTAATCAAGAACAGTCAGCATGGATTTGTTAAGGGAAGGTCGTGTCTGACTAACGTGATTGAATTTTTTGAGGAGGTAATAAGGGGGGTCGATGAGGGTAACGCGTTTGATGTAGTATACATGGATTTTAGCAAGGCTTTTGACAAGGTGTCACATGGCAGACTGGTCAAAAAAGAAAAAGCCCATGAGATCCAAGGGAAAGTAGCTAGTTGGATCCAAAATTGGCTCAATGGCAGGAAGCAAAGAGTAATGGTTGACGGTTATTTTTGTGACTGTAAGGTTGTTTCCAGTGGGGTCCCGCAAGGCTCAGTACCAGGTCCCTTGCTTTTTGTGGTATATATTAATGAGTTGGACTTGAATGTGGGGGGGCTTGATCCAGAAGTTTGCAGATGATACAAAAATTGGTCCTGTTGGTTGATAGTGAGGAGGAAAGCTGTAGACTGCAGGAAGATATCAATGGACTGATCAGGTGGGCAGAAAAGTGGCAAATGGAATTCAATCCAGAGAAGTGTGAGCTAATGCATTTGAGGAGGGCAAACAAGGCAAGGGAGTACACAATAAATGGAAGGATAATGAGAGGTATAGAGGTATAAAGGGACCTTGGAATGCATGTCCACAGATCCCTGAAGGTAGTAGGACAGGTCGATAAGGTGGTTAAAAAGGCATATGGGATACTTTCATTTATTAGCCGAGGCATAGAATATAAGAGCAGGGAGGTTATGCTAGAACTGTATAAAACATTGGTTAGGCCACAGCTTGAGCACTGCGTACAGTTCTGGTCACCATATTACAGGAAAGATGTGGTTTCACTGGAGAGGGTACAGAGGAGAATTATGAGTATCTTCCCAGGGCTGGAGAATTTTAGCTATGAGGAAAGAATGGAGAGGCTGGGGTTGTTTTCTTTGGAACAAAGGAGGCTGAGGGGAGATTTCATTGAGGTATACAAAATTATGACGGGCCTAGATAGAGTGGATAGGAAAGAGCTATTTCCTTTGGCAGAGAGGTCAGTGACCAGGGGCATAGATTTAAAGTGATTGGTAGAAGGATTAGTGGGGAGCTGAGGAGAAATTGTTTCACCCAGAGTGTGGTGGGGGTCTGGATCTCACTGCCTGAAAAGGTGGTAGAGGGAGAAACCCTCAACTCATTTAAAAAGTACTTGGATGTGCACTTGAAGTGCGTAACCTACAGCGTTACGGACCAAGTGCTGGAAAGTGGGATTAAACTGGATAGTTCTTTTTCAGCTGGCACGGGACTCGATGGGCCAAATAGCCTCTTTCTGTGCCATAACTTTCTTATGATTCTATGGTTCTATGATTCAAGGCAAACCATTGGAATGGCTGAATGGTAGGAAACAACAAGTATTTGTTAGAGCAGTCATGTCAGAGTGAGGGGAAATACTGAGTGGGGTATCTTAGTGCTTGGTATTGGGACCACAGCTGTTTCTCATTACATAAATGACATGGATTCAGAAACTCAATGCAAAGTTGTCAAATTTTTATATACTAAACTAGGAAATGCAGTGGAATCAGAAGAGACAGCTCCGAAATAACAAAATATGTAAGTGGACAGAACAATGGTAGATGAGATTTAATGCAGGTAAATGTAAAGTGCTGCAAATAGGAAGGAAAAATAGACAACGTGAATGATGTTGAAAAACCGAAGGATGAAGCTGAAAGAGGCGTAAGTGTCTTGGGCTTAACTCTAAACATGTCGAACTACTGTAGATCAGCTATCGACAAAGCCAATAGAATGTTGAACTACGTAGCCAAAACAGTAAAATATACATCAGAGAAGAGGTTATCAAACTTTATAGTGCTCTGATCAGACCACACCATGAATACAGCAGCCAGTTCTGGTTATCGGAGAGCTATTCAAATGCTGGAGGCAATGCAGAGAAGAGCCACAAGGCTGATTCCCAGTATCAGGTGTCAGAGTTATGAGAAAAGACTGGAGAAACTTGGACTTTTCAGCTTACAAAAGAGGCATCTGAGAGGTTTCACAAGCACATCATATATCAAGAATTTTTTTTAAATGGAGACATTAAATTAAATTAAATTAGAAGCCATGCTTATTAAGGGTAATTAACCTATTACAGCCATTTCATTGTGATTATGTTATACATACATTGTATAGTGGACCTCGTTGTGCCAGTTCTACTGCCCCAATTTTAGGGACCAACGTCCTGTGCCCCAATGACACCTGAAAATTGACCAACTCCAAATTGGGTCAGTTGATTTTTTAGGGATCCCTGGCGGCTGCTAAAACAGGCATCAGGCCCCTTACATATGTAAATGAGCAGCTTAACATCTGTTTTAGGACCCCTCTGGAAATTGGTGCCAGGCCGGGCCTGCTTCATCGAAAAGTTTTTATTTAAAAAAAAAAATTAATTTGGGGCCAGCAGGAACCAGACTCTTGCCGGCCACTGCCAACACTTATCTGAGGGTCGAAGGCAGGTGGCCCAAAATCTGAATCGCCAGTTGGGTGAGTTGCCTGTGGAGGCGCAATGGGTGACGGCATCTCACCCCAATTATTGAGATGAGGCCCAAGCCCCAATTACAGGTCAGCATCGGGCCTCCTGATTCGGGCTGAAACCAGGGACTGACGAATTTTTACCCCATGATGCCCAGGTCCACCCCTCCACCACCTCCCTTGATCTCATAACCATCTCTGTCAGACTGTCTGTCGAATATCAAGTCATAGATGAGCCATAATTTCTTCCAACTTAGCATCAAGAAGATCAAAGCTATTGTTTTTTACCCCACCATAAACTCCACTCCTCTGCTATTAATTACATCCCCTTCTCAGTCACTCGTTCAAACCACACAAATCCTCGGTGTTCTGTTTGACTCTAGGCTGAGCATCAAACACCACATCCTGTCCATCACTATTTTCACCTGTACAGCATTGCCTGTCTCTGTCCCTATCTCAGCTTTTCTGGCATTGAAATCTTGATCCATTTTCTTGTCATCTCAAACTCAATATTGGACTAGAAATTCGTTATGGTCTGTTTTCGGGCATATAATTTTGTTTTACAGAGTGAAATCTATTACATCCAATATGTTAGGTTACCCAACCAGCTCCCTCCATCCATTTATAATCCATAACAGAAGTTTCTCTCAGGCAAATTTATTTCTCGGTGACACACAATCTGCTATATACAGTGGACCAATTGAT
This sequence comes from Heptranchias perlo, assembly GCF_035084215.1. Taxonomy (NCBI): domain Eukaryota; kingdom Metazoa; phylum Chordata; class Chondrichthyes; order Hexanchiformes; family Hexanchidae; genus Heptranchias; species Heptranchias perlo. Next base: position 36,359,192 of record NC_090341.1, on the reverse strand, counting down.
TAACTTTTCTGTAGAAGCTCTTAGAATTTCTTTCAATGCATTGATTCATTTTGTTTTAAATCAATAACGATAATTTCATTTAGAATTCATACTATCTTTTACCTTTAAAGTGCTGGTGTAAGCAGCGATGGACAGTTTGAATCTTAGCTGCACAATTACTATTTATTCAGCAGGGTAGGGATTAAAACAATTGTTCATTTTAAAGTTTGTAGATTTGGAAAAAAATCTTGTGATTTAAAGTGACCCAAATACTGTGCTTTCTGTAACCATAGTGCACATGATGATGTCATCTTTGAATAATGATGTGAACACCTTGCACACGTAGAGGGTAATTTTGACATGGGGCAATATTCAATGGAAACATAAATTGGGAGAGGTGCATAATGAGTGGTTGAGTCAATATCACATGTTTTACACTATCAGTTTTATACCCCATGTAATTCCAAAAAATGAATCTACTCACAAGTCCCATCTTCAAGATGCCTCCAATGCATGTTCTGAAACATACTGCAAATATGAGATTTTTTATTGACAACATTCTAGTGGCCTAAAAAGAAAAATAATTGAATTAGAGGTGAAGCCAATTCATCTCAGTTGTTCCAGTGTACCAAAGTCGGTAATAGCACTCATCCATCGAAGTGACCACAACTGATTGGCTCTGACAAGTGGCTACCTGATACAAGTTCAGTTCTAGAAACAACAGCCATAGCATATGTTTATAAAAGTAAACGGTTGTTTGATTTCTTATTACTATATTTGGTAGAATGACTATGTAGAATTTTACCAAATGAACCCTGTAGGAGTCAACTATGTTGGGATTAAGTATCATCCTGTACAGACACCTTAGGCTGCTTATTATATGTGCTATCACCCTCATAAATTTTCAGTAATGCTGTTCCCAAAAATTTTAAAGAAAACAAACATTTTTCTTTCAAACAGAATTGAACTTTAAGTACTATAACCAGCCTGGAGTCTATTTGGGACCTGATCCCTATTTTATTTCTTACCATTATTTATAACCTAATTAAACAGCTTTAGATTTGCTTACAGAACTGTATAATGAACAGATGACTAAGGAATATTTTGTTACTGTTGCTTGCCATGTTCATCTTGATTTAATATAATGTAGGCCTTTTAGTAGTATAGTTGTGCTCTACATATGGATTCCATTACAGATGTCAGTGTTAAAAATAAGCAGCTAGCTACTACTTATTCTGTTTATCCTAAGTGCGCAATGCAGTTATAGGATTATTTTGCTTTTTTCTTAATGCAGTGGAAAAGAATTTCTGATCTTACCGACCTTGCTTTGTATTTTCTGAGTTCTACAGCAGTATTTCTGCTCATGTTCTCATTTGTCTCACCATAATAATGGTACTGCATGTTTAATTGCAAACTGAACAGTTTCTCTGAAGTAATGTTACAATGCAATGCTTTAACTGGAATACAGAAGTTTACCAAGTTTGAACCCCTGGCATTGAATATAAGGAATTAGAATAGTTGTTTTATATTGTACAGCAACTGTTATGTAACATAAAAGGACTAATATAAAATAATGTTGAACATAATTATCCATACACAAATTATCACATTTAAAGGACTATAACTATAAGGGCTGATTGTTTTGACATCTTTTCTCGTTAGGCTATGGTACAATGGTACATCTTGAAGCCATCTCCCCTTTATCTGTGGCCCTCAACAAACGTGCTTCTCCACATGCCTCCATTCACAGCCCACCAGTTCTGAGATATTGCTAAAGCCAGGATATACAATAGAGATACATTGATAATGGAATTGTAGCACTACTTTGACCAATGTGAGATTTATCAGGCCATCAAATGCTGACATCAATTGAAGACAACATAGCTAATGTCCTGCAGCACTCTGGAAGTTACCTTCAGTGCCTACAAGGGTAGACAAACTGTATTTGTTTTGTAGGAATTGGTCCAAATAGTTGATTAAACACCTATTTGCATACAGTTATTTCTCACAAGCTCTAGTCCAAATCAGGAAGGTAGAAAAGCAGGGTTCCAGTAATCCAGTACTTCAACAAAGAGTTTAGAGTCCTTGTCAATCAGGAACAAATCATATAATAAAACCAGAATGGTATACCCATATTGTAAGCTATCAGGCACAGCGAGAAAACTGAGACAAATTTTACAAACATCTCTAGCCCCAGTACTTAAAGTAACTTTGCCTCAAGTAAAGAATCTCAACCTGGGCACTCTCCCTTTGCTGTCATGTTTGCGTGTGTTTGGGTCGTCTAATGATATCTAGACATTAGTGGCTGAGCTACTGTTCGATGATAAGCAGCTGTTTTGGAAACGAGTAGAGAAAACCAAGACCAGGTTAAAAGTTAACTAACCAGCCACGAGGCACACTGAGGCCCCACAGAAGATGTAAAATTGACAATGAGAGCTACGTTAGAACTAATCCTATCAAAAGAAAGATTCCTTCATAATGGGCTTAAAGCCTCTGCTTGTTTACCTCACTTTAATGCAGTCAATATGCCATTTTTGATACGAAAGGAGGGTTGAGTCATCAGCAGGATGATGACATAAGTGCTAATTATAACCCCTTTAAGGAGATACACTCAGTGAGATTTTGTATATATTTTAATTATGTTGACCCTTCAAATATTGAATGTTTTTAATGTTTTTAATTACCCCTTTTTGATGTCTTTACATCTGAGAAAATATTTTCTGTTAAATTTCTAATGTGCATTATAATGCAGGAATGTAAAATTGTTTGGTAATATAGAACTTGCTTTCATTTTCATTAGTCGCTGATTGGATAATAAAATGATATGCTTTTGCTTTCCATCTTGCAAGTTGGAGAAATCTGACACCAAGAGTAAAGATTAACTAGATTTCCAGTGTACTAAGACAAAAAGTTATTTTATTTTGAAGAAAACCTGACCAAATAATGGACCAAACCACTAATGAACTCACAAAGGAGTAAATAATGATGTAGTTAATAAATTAAACTGAGGTCAGAGCAGCATTTTAGAATGCCTAGTTCTTGTTGACGTCATTTTTTTACAGACTGTGCAAGCTTTCCTGCATAAATTATTTTTTCTGTTGGTCATTGTTCCCTTCAATATCGTGACCGATTCATACATGCAAAGGTAGTTGTTTCTTTTCAATCCTATGTCACCGTCTTCCTCATAAAGAAACTGAGGCAGTCTGAGTTGCAGATGACCCCGTGACTGCTGTTTGGTTGCTACCTAAAAAGTAGTATGCTTAGTGGGATGGAACAGTCACTCCCTACTGATATTGTCCATTCTTGAAGTGAACCATGTACTATCATGAGTTAATCTGTCTAGTTCTCTACAACAGTGTCTGAATGCCAATAAAAGCTGAGATTCAAATCAAATACTTTGAATATTAATCCAACTGAAGCTATCTGACAATCAAATAGTACCAAAAGTTTAATTTCTCCCATTATAATAATCATGGATGACAGTGTCATAAGAGAATAATAGAAATAATAGAAAAATAGAATTTCCCACTTATTCAGAGCACCCTATAAACATAAATTTGTCACATGCATTCTTGTTACTCATTGTGCTCTTTAATAGCCACCATTTCATTTTTAAAAATTGTTATTTGGGATGAATTACATAATGCTCAGATTTTCAATTCTTAGAAGCTAAAAGAACTTTAGACAAGTGTTTAAGACAACTGCAACCCGTTGTTGGCCTCTTTCAAGCTGTACCGATAATGAACATTGAGCTCCTGAACATTTACCTGAGGAAGGAGGAAGCCTCCGAAAGCTTGTGAATTTAAAATAAAATTGCTGGACTATAACTTGGTGTTGTAAAATTGTTTACAACCGATAATGAACAGTGCAGTAAATTACAATTAACTTTAACTCTTGTTTTTCTATCTATCTATGCTCATTACATTTAAAATATATTTGCTTAATGAGTGAATATTGATAACATCACTACCGGAAACGATCTCGGAAAGGTTATTAAGCCCAACAATATGAACTAAAATACACATTTGAATGCAATTGCTACAACTCTCTGGGTTGATGGTTGTATTTCTGCTCATGTTCTTTCCCTCTGGAACAATCTGCATATGTAAACATATTTTTGTCTCATATGTTCAATATTCATGGAATACCTTATGAAAATTCTTGTGATACAGTTTATTCCCATTATTCTCGTTGATCAAAACTCATTTACGACTGTCGCTTGTGAGTTACCCATTGAGTCCACTCATATTATGAATTAAACACCTCAAGTATGGTCTCAGTGCAGTGCAGGGTGAGACTGCTGCTCTTCGGATATTGTGCGCCTGCAGTGCAGTGAGCTGACCCCAGAATCAAAGGATTGGTTAACCAAGGCTAGCAGCTCTTATAGGGCCGTTGGTCACCCTTAAAGCTGTACTGCTAGTGATGAGGTGTCAAAATGACTGAAGAAAAGGGCCAATGTCCTGCCTCAACTGAGTATCTCACAGCATCCAGTGTTACCCCACTACTAAAGTGGCAAGCACCATCCCAGATACATCCACTCTGGAAGGGTCAGTTAATGAGTTGCAGGAGGGAGCACTTGGTGAAGCGCAAAGCAGGAGGGAGGAAGAGCAAGTGTAGCTGGAAGACGAGGAGACACGTCCAGCCAGCTGGACGGTTCCTGCAGCTGCTAAGCCTAGCGATTCATGCATCACAGGCCCCTCTTACAAATGTAGCTGTTATCTTAGCATCATCAATTCTTGCAGTCTTTGAGTGTGCCAAGAAACTTGCATAGTTTGTCGGGGTCTATGGTGCAATGCAGGACAGGCTGACCAAGCTGCAGACTATGTTGGAGAATCAGATTGAGAAACCATAGCAGTCTGCTCCCACACAGATCTCTGGCCAGGATGGGGGAATGCCCTGCAGCAGAGGAATTAATAGGAATTAACAAATGATGTAGATATTTTTCAGGTGAAACTACATCAGTATCACCCAACCACCCTACTCAAATGACTGCAAATGTGTCAGATAACATATAGGCACAGGTAGCCACTGCATCAATACCTGTGATGCCTATAGTTGCAGGACCATCTACTGACCAGCACAAGGAAGTTCTAGGCCATCTCCATCCCTAGAGGCAGAATCTGACACACAACAGCCATCCACCTCATTTCCTCCTCCCACTGGGAGAAACACTTGGTTGGGTAGTAGAAGACCCACACCATACACTTTCACAAAACAGAAGCTCCTGAATAAAACAGACAACACACATGTAACACACACAGTAACAGTTAAAAAATTTACTTTGTGTTTCTGGCTGTTTTCCATGATTCACTGGTAGACTTAATGTGGTAACCGTGTATATGGGATGAGACACAATAATGCATTTAAGGTGAAATGGTATTCATGGAATTTAATGTAAGGCTGTGGGAAATGGTGGCAATGGTTTTTTTAGTTAGGGTAATAGAACATGTGCAGATGACTATTGTGCATTCAATGTTGCAGGCACTTGGCTTAAAGGCGTCGTCTATTAGAGCATACATTAAGATTCTTTCTGAGGGAGTGGCTGGTTGTACAGACATGTCGTCTGTGGTCCTCTCCTGCTGCTGGCTGAGGCTGGCTCTCTTCAACCTGCTCCATGCCAATGACCCTTTGCTTAGGCTATATTAATCATGGATATATTGACCAAGCTGTACTATAACCCTGACCCCGATCAGCCTATGCATTGGAAGCTTTGCTTTATCATCCAGAAGTTCTGCTCCACCAAAACCTGGGCAGAAGAAAGAGAGAAAGAACTTGCATTTATATAGTGCCTTTCACAACCTCTAGATATCCCAAAGTGCTTTACCGCCAATTAAGTACTTTTGAAGTGCAGTTACTGTTGTAACATAAGAAACGCAGCAACCAATTTGCGCAAGGTCCCACAAATAGCAATGTGATAATGACTAGATAATCTGATTTAGTGATGTTGGTTGAGGGATAAATATTGCCCATGGACGAACTCCCCTGCTCTTCTTCAAATAGTGCCATGGGACCTTTTATGTACACCTGAAAGGGTAGACAGGGCCTTGGTTTAACGTCTCATTCGAAAGACGGCATCTCCAACAGTGCAGCACTCCCTTATTTTCTATAAGGGTTGAATTCATAATTAATAATCAGAGTTTCATTTACATTTTTCACCACAGGATCTGTTTTTGTGTATATTTTCTGAACCATTTTAGAAATTGCCCTTTTTGATTGATTTATTGTTGTAAGTTGAATGCCCCAAAACATGTAAATGAAGAAAATCCCATATAATAATTTCCTATTATAACCATACCATTCTTCTTGTTGTATGGTTTCAGTATTTGATCCCCTATGAAATATGTAGGCCCTGTGATAAATACAATGCAACATGGGAAAATCAAGCATCTGAGGGAGTGCTGCACTGTTGGAGTTGTCATCTTTCGAATGAGACGTTAAACCGAGGCCCTGTCTGCCTTCTCAAGTGTACCTAAAAGATCCCATAGCATATTTGAAGACGAGCAAGAGAGTTCTCCCCCGTCCAGTATTTATCCCTCAGTACTCCACTGGAGTGTCAGCATAGATTTTGTGCTTGAACCCACAACCACAGTTGCATGTGCCTCATTATATCTTTCTCCAGTTGTCTCTAGGAGGTTGTGAGCCAGGGCTCCATTGGATAGCTTTGGTTTCCTAGCAACCTTCGATCCAGTCACCCTTGAAATAATGCTGCCAACATCAATTGACATAACATAAAAGAGTCGTGACAATTACCAGGGTAACAGGCATTAGTGTGAATAACCTGTGCCTATGGTCACAAGCCGGCTGCACTTTCTTGGAGTGGGGCTCCTTTTCTGTTGAAGAAGAGAGTGACATTGGGGTAGGATCCTGCATGCCATCTATATTGCCCTGCCTTCCATACAGTACCTGTTTTATGAGTGTTAAACGTCTGCATCACTGTTCAGTTACTGCAAACTCATTATGGGGCTACAGGTCATTTATATAATCTTCAAGACCTTAATGGGCCTAGCACATGCCTGGTCCACATGCTCTCAGCACCACAGGCATTTCCCCAGAGCATAGATGACACGCTGTGCGTAATGTCCATGCAGAAAGCCTTGACAACCAATGCGCATCAGCACTACTTACACACAACATTGTATTCTCAGCCTCAGTATATCCTAATTTCACCTGACTCCTCAGCAAAGCTTGTCTTGTTGGTACAGTATTCAATTGCAGTAATAAAATCTCAACATCCAGCAGCTGCTCATTTTTCACATTAGAAAGGTCTACTCATTACAGCCAATGTGGTCTTATATAAGAAGTTCTGGTTTGAAGTTTCATCCCTTTGAATGTTTGAAGTATTGCTCAGTGGCATATTGTACAGATAAGTACTTTGATGTGTCAAGTCTGAGCTCCCTTCATGAAAGAAAATAAACCTGTGACTGGCAAACAAATGTCAAAAACCCTACAGACTAATATCAAAGAGTTGGTAGTACAGATGCTTGATTTGCCCATGTTGCATTAGTATTTATCACAGGACCTACATATTTCATAGGGGATCAAATACTGAAACCATACAACAAGAAGAATGGTTTGGTTATAATCGGAAATTATTATATGGGATTTTCTTCATTTATATGTTTTGGGGCATTCAACTTATAAAAATAAATCAATCAAAATGGGCAATTCTAAAATGGTTCAGAAAATATACACAAAAAACAGATCCTGTGGTAAAAAATATAAGTTAAACTCTGATTATTAATTATAATACCAGCCTCTTCTAATTCAGGCTTTGAGAAATTCAACCCTCATAGAAAATATGCAACATGTATTTTACAAAAAAAAAGTGCACCTAGTTTAATTGTTTTACATGGTAACTATGGCAGTGGACATAACTGCCCTACATAGTCTAGTTGTATTTTAATTTTTGAATTTAATAGGCATAAGAGGTTTTCATTACAAATTATACTTTTTTTTCTTTTCAGGTCTGCTAGTTATTTATGTGTATTTTAAATATTTGATGTACTAACATGAATCTTGTATGATTTCTGTTAGTTGTCAGCAGTTTTTAGGTAGCTTGACACAGAAGGAATAATAATTTGATTTTTATTTGTGTAGTATTGGTTTTCTGTCACTAAAGTACACTAGTGAGATCTATTGGAAGAAAAATGGTACTACATGAAGGAAAAACACTATTCTCCCTAATACATCACTTCTGAAAACTGCTAACAAGTGGACGATTTACAAGGGTTGTGATAACAAGTAAAACACAAATAAGTCTTCATAAATACATAAATTTGATCAATACCAAATATATTTAAAATTAGAATGCCATTGAACATTAAAGAGCATTGAAGATTTGAATTAGTATGAATCTTATGTGGTTAAAGCAAATTTTGTGATTGGCACTTGTATCGTTTGCATAAAAAAGTTGTAAAATATTCGCAATTTATTAAGTATTGCACCGGTGTAAGTTACTGGTGTGTTGGTGGGGGGGGGGGAGAAAAATACTATTGTCAGAACTTTCTGACTAGTTTTGCCTTGTTTTCTCCCCACCACCATAAATGTTTGTCTTTTATTTCAAAATAAAAGAAAATTCACATACCATTCGTGAGTGGTCGGCAGTGCAACGTTTTGATGCAATGCACCAACGTGCTATTCTGTGAGTGATAGGATGAGAGTTGGTGCCTGTGATTCCACAATTACTGAGTTGTTGATCTTGATTGACGATCAAGTGGAAGCATTGAGCAGAGGCTTGGGAATAGTCAATGGTTGGAGGGCAAAATCGGAGAGTCACTCACGCTGTTTTCATACAGCTCCCAGGAATCAGTTACATAGAGAATGAGAAGCCTGGGAGCAAGTTGCCTGGCAATGTTCTTGGATGGCAAAGGAATGGTTTGTGGCACAGGGATTAAAATAAGGGAGGGAATAACTGAAAAAATTAATTAAAATAAAACAGGTCATTGCATTATACATACTATTTTGCTCTTTTTTAAATAAATCATATTGAAGATAATAACATCAAATATTATTTTTGAACATAAAGTCAATTGTGGTCACTGAAAATGGTCTCAAATTGGGCAATACAGATATTTAATCTGTAAAATAAATGAACCATTCTATATACCACTAATACACTGCAAATTAAACAGATGATGTTTGATTGGAGTTTAAAAACAGAAACACTTCACTAATTAATTTGTTCTACATTCCCAGTGGATCCTCCCTAATCTTTTATAATTATATTACTATTTTCTGCCCATTTGGATAATCAGTCTCAGTATCTTCCCTCCCCCACCTTCACTTTACTTCAATTGAACTGAGAAGCAGCAGGTGGGAGCAGCTGACAGATTTACAACAAAGCGCTGACCTTCTAAGTCCACAAAATCAAGGTTGTGCTCGCCTACGACAAGGACACACCAATGCTGGTAGCATGGAGGGTTGGTGTCACCAAATGTTAAGAGGGATCCCCCTCTCCTTCATTTGAATAGACTCCCTGTGCATGGGAAAACATGTACAGGGTGCCGGGCCTGGAAGGTGGTTGGCTGCAAGTGAGAAAATTGAACAGTCTGGGAGCTGTTAAATGGGTGTGGCAGGCCAATTAAAGGATTACAGCTGAAGGGAGCACCATCATGTGCAGGATGAAGCCAAAACCTGCTTTAAGTAACGGCTCATTGCAGGTGAAACAAAGGAGAGTAGTCTTGTTTGGTGCCATAGAGTATCCACCTGTAAAATCTCAGGTGCAAGCTGCATGAATGGAGCTCACTGAGCGAATAGATACAGCCTCTCAGGTCTGACATACCTGACAGCAAATCAGCAAAAAATTCAGTGGCATCAGGAGTTAAGTGTAGGCACCTTTGTCTACATACATATTCCTCATACAAAGTATGGAACCAATGTAAATGTTTATCTGCTGTGCATCTCAGGGAAATAACCTGCAATACATGCACAGAACAACACTCCTTCAGTCAACAGAAGCTGAATGGCACATTTACACTGGGGGGGTAACAATACCACGCACATTGCATTTCACAGGTCACCCAGGACGCAGGTTAATGTGAAAAGATTTAGCAGAGGGAGGGCAATAGTCAGGACACAAGTGTTGTTTGGTCTGCTTAGGCATTTGCTAACATCGTCATTAATGCACACTGCTTACAGGCCAAGGTTGCTTATGACCATCAGGAGAGAACCAGGATAGGTGGTGGGCCAGCTGAACTGAATCAGCTATCAGGTTTGAGAATATGGCCCGTCACCTTTTGAGCATGAACCTGTAGAGGGCATTGGGAGGGGGAGTCAGGAGCATGGTGACACCACCCAGCAAGTATACTGCATTTATTTTCATCCTTCATACACCGTCCCCCTTTCTAATTCCTCACAGCAAGGTTACATTTGCAAAGCTGCTTCATGGCACACTGAAGTCTTATGATCTTACCTGTCTTGGAAACTGTTTGGGGGATGAAATATAAATCTTATTTCTGTTCTCGCCTTTTAGGTTCTTCCCAAGATGAGGAGTCCAGAGAAAGGGCTACCACTGACACTGGCATTTCACAGCATGTTGTGTCTAGCATTCCACCTGTTCCAACAACCGGCTCAAAGACTAGCACCCTGGAGAATGTAATTATTGAATTTGAGGAAGAAGTAACAGGTGAATCACAAGTTACAAGTGAGGGCGAGCAAGTGAAGGTGGCAAGAAAGGACAAAGAAAGATTTGACTATGTTACAAGCCCACATCCATATGTCAACTGTGCGGGCAAGAGATTGGTATCCTACTCTTGGTTCAGAAGGGAATCAGTGGCCTGTTCTATAGAATCTTAATATTGTAATGACCTTCACAGCTACAGAAAGAGGTAGCTCTGTAAATTAGCCTGCAGTAGGTGACATAGCGTGGCCATTGCTGCCTCTGCAGCAAAGTAGAGGTGCCAAAGATACCTGTGACACACTCATATAGGAATGGCATGGTTTGTAAATATGGGACCTTGGCAACAAACACACCCCTCAGGGGATGGATTTTAACCCACCTCGTCTGGTGGGAATGGGGTGAGGGGGTCCATTAAAAATGAATGATTTGTCTTACTGCCTCATTCCCACCATAATTAATGAAGTCAATGGAAAGAAAAATCAGGTGAGGTGTATAACAGGCAGCCGATCCACCACCCCCTGTGTTACATCCCTGCTGAAGTTGAAAATTCTGCCCCATCATGTGTTGGTGCAGGTGGTGAGGGTCATACAAACGGTGTGCTGTCAGTGTGGTTCAGGGGAGGAGTCAACAAACAGCATGCACAGTATATTGGAAGATAGTTTCACAATACTTCTGACTCACAACTCAAGTACTGTGCAGAAATTTACTGCTAAAGGTTTTATGTCTTCCAGGAGATGCAGCCTTAGTTCCTTACTTTATCTATGTAATATTCTGTAAGGTAAAAGGTTTAACTTTGAACACACCATATAGGTGAGCATCTAGTTTTGATATGAAACCTAGAAGTACTTTCACTGCTCACAGGAGTAGACAAGATTCTTAATTCATGGTCCAACTGGAACTTGAAGCAGCAATCAAGATTAAAAATTAAGAATGTTTATGGAACAAGACAGCTCTTCTCATGACAGCATGCACTTTTGCTAGAAGAAGCTAGGAAACTACAAAGTATTATACCTCTCTCTGAATGCATATTTCTGAAGTGTAGTGAAATGTTCATACTTCTCATCAAGCTCAGTGTTCACATCAAAAATACTGAACTCGGCCTTCTCAATTGAGATCAATAGAAGCTTAAATCGTCTTTTCTTTACTGTCTCTGCACTGGGAAGGTAAAAGCTGGAAGAAGACTTACAATCCAGGTACTAGAAGTGATATTCTTTATAGTTAATGCATTATTCTCTTTCACAAAATTCTCTCTTCTTTCAAATGTAGGATAGAAGTAAATAGTAACAACAAAAGAGAATCCAAAAAGGATTGGACGTTGTCTCGCAAAATGAGAAGAAACCGATGGGAAATGTTGAAGTAAAGTGACGCATACAGGTAGTGTTTATGCAACATACAGATGGGTGAGGCACAGGCTTGTCATGAGATCATGTTTGGTGATGATGAACAATAAATTAAAGTCACAGCTGCACACTCATGCTGTAATAGGACACGTGATACAACAAAAATCTTTCTAGCTTTGACAGCACGTTGTGGGGAAGAAACCACAAAGTAAAAAGAAACTGATTTCCCTAATGTAAAATTGCATTTATCCAAATACCATTGTTAAAGTACAGCAAAAAAAAACTTTTAATATCTTATGCCAATGAATGTGGCAGTGATCAATTCATATCTAAACATTTAATCATAATTGAACTTTTATTAATACCACCTTTAAAAAACCCTTCTTTTTGAGAATTTTGCTCTCTCTGCCTACTTCAGGGGCTCAATTTTAAAACCGAGCCGGGAAGGGGGCAGGGGGGTCAAATTGAGGTCAGGAAACCCATTAGTACGGGTTTCCCGGACGTCCTTACGATTTTGACGTAAGGAAGTCTTTTATTTTTTTTTGTCGGTTTCTTGTCCGACTGACCAGCCCGATTGACAGGCTGGTTTCAGACAAACGGGAGACCAGCCAGGGAGAGGACATCTTCAGGTAAGTCTGCAAGTAAGTCTTTGTTTGCATGGGTGGGCATAGGTTGGCACAGGGTTGTCAGTCATGAGGGATGGGATCGGGGGTCAGTCACGGGGTGGGGGTGTCATCGCAGGGATCTGCGATCATTGAGGGGAAGGATCGGGGTTCGGAGGATCAGAGTGGGGGGCTGGTTTGGCGTCGGAGGATCGGAGTTGGGGGGAGGATTGGGGTCAGTGGTCCGCAATCAGAGGGGGGGTCCGATGTCTACGATTGTTGCGGGGGGGGTCGGTGCAGATAGGCTTGTTGGGCCTGGGACAAGCACTTCTGCTCCTCCCGGCCCACAAGCTGTGCCTATCGAGGCACCTACCTGTTAGTCTCGGGTCTCCTCACCTCCTTTCACGAGGTATAAAACTGAAGGCCCGGGAATCCCGGCCCCCCGGGGTTGAAATCGGTAAGTCCAGAAAAATGGTGGCCCGAAGCCTCCTTGAAAGGTTTTAAGGCCCGACCTGCCTCCTGGGAGTGGGTTGGTTGCCCACCCCTCTTCCCGTCCCGGTGAAAACCGGAAATGGATGGGTTGGAGGCAGGTTGGGGGTGGGTCTGATATGGTGGCAATTTTCAATACCCCCCTGCCCCCAACCCACCTGTTTTTCAATGTTAAAATTGAGCCTCAGGTCTCCCCATTCCCCAACTGTTAGAGCAAATAGATGACTTGTTCTCATGCCACTGACTGCAGCTTTTGAACCATACACTACATGGTGTGGGACAGCAGTAAGAGATAACTGCTATTACACACACACACACACACACACACACAGTTAAAGGGACTGAGTGTGGATAAATATGTAATGGACATGTACCCTTGCCCTATCAATCTGTCATAGCACACTGGAACAGGCGCTGTAGCCCAGTTTTGGCATACTTTCAAAACCAATACCTGTCATGAAATCTCAAAATACCCCCTTCCCCAAATTCTCAAGTAGCATTCGACTTTAAAAGCAAGTAAATCTAAATACAAAACAGCTCTTTGTATCCAGCAACTTTGTATCCACAATTAACACAGCATGGTTTTCATGCTATTCACTAAAAGCCAAAAATGTTAATTTGGTGTATCAGGTACAAAATTCTGAGAAGTTTATTCTCCCCAAGAAGTACAAATGAACTTGGTCAGACTCAAGTAGATCTGGGTAGAAAAAACAGATGCAGCTGTGTTTTTTTAACAATGACTAACTGCGCTTAATAAGTCACAAATAACAGGATTTTTTGCTTACCAGCAACCATTACCATATATAATCAATGGCCACTTCACAAAATCAATTGATGGCTGCAAAAATTTGGCATAGATTTTAATTTTTTAATTAAATCATTCTCACCTCTACCCTTTACTCTCCAACTGCCACATACTATTCCTTGGCCTCTGTTAATTCTCTCTGTAACTTGTCGTCCTCTGATTTCTCCTCCCGTGGGCAGGGACTTTGCCTTTTTTCATTGACTGACTCTGTTAGCAACTCATCCAGGATTTGGATCTTTCCATATAGGGAGTGTAGTGACAAACCCACATCCTACCATAGCGCATGGTCAGAAGCTAAAACGTATAAAGTCTCTCAGGTATTCAGTTCATTGCAGTATTAAGTTGTTTTTTTTTACTTGTATGAATTTTGTGCTCATCAAGGTGAGAGAAGTCATTGTTGGGAAATGGAACACTTTCTATTTTGGTCACTTGTTGTCAACATTAAGCATTTCGAGGTCAAATATACAGTAATACAATTAGCTGAAGAGTTATATCCCTCTATCCTGTCTCAGAAATGTGTCTCACCCCAACTTCAGAACACCCCTCACTGTAACAGTGTGACTGTTCCATTTCCATTTCCTACACCAGCAGTCCTGTGGCCTTCTCTGAGTGAGATTGCCAGTTCAGTGCTGAATTAGGGGCAGTGTTGTTTTATGAGGCCACGTCCACGAGGACCTGTTTAATTTATTTAACTGGCTAGCACATGGATTTATTTCAAGGTTGTTAAATGAAACCAGCCTCAGATCATATTGATATACATATCACTGAGCTGCATTTCTGCAAGAATTAACTAGGACAAGTTGAGTTAAATTAGATCTTTCCCCTTATTAACCGAAAAAATCTGTGCTTAATAGTAATTGTTTATATAACTTACTTACATAGAATTATATAGAAAATACAACACAGAAACGGACCGAACCAATCCATGTTGGTTTTTATCCCCCACATAAGTACAGTAGTCCTAATCCCATATGCCTTCATCCCCTTTCTTTCAACCACTTATCTAACCTAAAATTTGACATAGGGCATGATTTTGACCCCGAGCCAGGAAGGGGATCGGGGTGGGGGGGGGGGTCAAATTGCGGACAGGAAACCCAAAAGTACGGGTTTCCCGGACGTCCTTACAATTTTGTCATAATTTATTAATTTTAATCTTTAATTTTTTTTTGTTGGTTCGCCATCCGACTGACCGGCCTGATTAACAGGCTGGTCTCAGTCAGACGGGAGACCAGCCAGGGAGAGGACGTGTTCAGGTTAGACTTCAGGTAAGTCTTTGTTTGTATTTTTTTTTATTCGTTCATGGGATGTGGGCATCGCTGGCAAGGCCAGCATTTATTGCCCATTCCTAATTGCCCTTGAGAAGGTGGTGATGAGCCACCTTCTTGAACCGCTGCAGTCTGTGTGGTGAAGGTTCTCCCACAGTGCTGTTAGGTAGGGAGTTCCAGGATTTTAACCCAGCGACGATGAAGGAACGGCGATATATTTCCAAGTTGGGATGTTGTGTGACTTGGAGGGAAATGTGCAGGTGGTGTTGTTCCCATGTGCCTGCTGCCCTTGTCTTTCTAGGTGGTAGAGGTCGCGGGTTTGGGAGATGCTGTCGAAGAAGCCTTGGCGAGTTGCTGCAGTGCATCCTGTGGATGGTGCACGCT
The DNA here is from genome assembly GCF_035084215.1 of Heptranchias perlo. NCBI lineage: Eukaryota > Metazoa > Chordata > Chondrichthyes > Hexanchiformes > Hexanchidae > Heptranchias > Heptranchias perlo. The sequence continues at coordinate 36,343,710 of NC_090341.1, read as the reverse complement.
GCAGCCACTGTGCGCCGGTGGTGAAGGGAGTGAATGTTTAGGGTGGTGGATGGGGTGCCAATCAAACAGACTGCTTTGTCATGGATGGTGTTGAGCTTCTTGAGTGTTGTTGGAGCTGCACTCATCCAGACAAGTGGAGAGTATTCCATCGCACTCCTGACTTGTGCCTTGTAGATAGTGGAAAGGCTTTGGGGAGTCAGGAGGTGAGTCACTCGCCGCAGAATACCCAGCTCTGACCTGCTCTTATAGCCACAGTATTTATGTGGCTGGTCCAGTTAAATTTCTGGTCAATGGTGACCCCCAGGATGTTGATGGTGAGGGATTCGGCGGTGGTAATGCCATTGAATGTCAAGGGGAGGTGGTTGGACTCTCTCTTGTTGGAGATGGTCATTGCCTGGCACTTGTCTGGCACAAATGTTACTTGCCACTTATCAACTCATGCCTGGATGTTGTCCAGGTCTTGCTGCATGCGGACATGGACTGCTTCATTATCTTAGGGGTTGCGAATGGAACTGAACACTGTGTAATCATCAGCGAACATCCCCATTTCTGACCTTATGATGGAGGGAAGGTCGTTGAAGAAACAGCTGAAGATGGTTGGGCCTAAGACACTGCCCTGAGAAACTCCTGCAGCGATGTCCTGGGGCTGAGATGATTGGCCTCCAACGACCACTACCATCTTCCTTGGTGCTAGGTATGACTCCAGCCACTGGAGAGTTTTCCCCCTGATTCCCATTGATTTCAATTTGGGTTGGGGAGCTGGCACAGGGGGCATGGGCTGGCACGGGGTCATCAGTCATGGGGGGAGGAATCGGGGGTTAGTCACGGGGTGGGGAGGTTGTCGGGATCAGGGGTCATCACGGGGGTCCATGATCATCGGTGGGGGGATCAGGGTCGGGGATCAGCGTTCAGGGTTGGCGCTCCGCAATCGTTGTGGGGGAGGATCGGGGTCGGGGGGTCCGTGATCGGAGTCGGGGGTCCGCGCTGGGGGTTGGCGATCGGGGTCCGCAATTGGGGGGGTCTGCGATCGTTGTGCGGGTCGCTGCAGGTAGGCTTGTTGGGACTGGGGGAAGCACTCCTGCTCCTCCCGGCCCACAAGCTGTGCCTTATAGGCACCTATCTGTTAGTCTTGGGCATTCTCGCCCCCTTTCATGAGCCGTAAAAGAGAAGCCCCGGGAATCCTGGTACCCCGGGGTTGAAATTGGAAACTGTGGGAAAATGGAGGCCCGAAGCCTCCTTGAAAGCTCTCAAGGCCCAACCAGCCTCCTGGAAGTGGGTTGGTCACCCGCCCTTCGTCCTGCCCCGGCGAAAACTGGAAATGGGCGGATTGGAGGCGGGTCTGAAATGGTTGCAATTTTGAATGCCCCCCTAACCCACTGTTTTTCACTGCTAAAACCGTGCCCTCAGTCTCTGCTTCATTCATAACTACTTGCATCTTTATAACTTTTTACCTAGATGTTTCAAAGAAATGACTTTTTCATTATTGAAAGCTTTTCTTAGTGAGGACATGACCTCAAAAATCCCTGGGACGTGAAAAGCCTGAGTTTTACTCCAGGGCATCAGGAATTTGGGGCAGAACATTGTTCAACTGGGATTCTGCCCCATTTGCTTTCCTTTTCAATTTTAAATTCTGGTGTGGGGGACATGTGCAGATGTCCCACCTGCCCACTTCAAGGGATCATATCTGGGGGAATTCTCAGGCTTCTCCAAGAATTCCTTCCCACCCTCAGTAGAGCTCCAATGAGGCCTTTAAAGAATCCCAAAACCTTTACTAAAGTAAGGCAATCGATCCTGGAGGGGACCAATTACCTTACTCTGAAATGGACAAGGCTCCACTGGGAGCAAAGAACTTTTTTCCGCAATTTCTTAGGCACCTCGGACAAAATGGCTGTGGGCAGCTCTGCTTTCTGTCAGACGTATCGGGGTGATATGCTGAAGCACCCTCGCAGGGACGATGCGCCCAACCCCAATTATGCAATTTATCCCATCCCCAGGATTTGGGATGGGGTCTCCAGCTTTGGACTAGGGTGAACAGAGGTTCCAATCCACTGCTATTGTGCTGGCAGAGCAGACCATCTAGAATTTGGGGGCTGGAGTGTTGGAACACATAACTATGACCATTTTTCTTCCAATAATGTCTAACTTAAAGCTGTACTAAATTGTGGGATTTTATTTAAATATACGTACTCAAACTTGGACAGATTCCCATAGAATATGTAGCTTTATTTCTTTTTTTGGTAAATCCTTCGATTTTCACCCCAGTCTCCCGATCACTACTGACCCCCATTCCCTGCAGCTGAGAGGGAGAGGGAGAGGGAGTAATCTACTCCCTGACCTACGCCAAGATGGATCTGAGCCACCTGTTAGATGGATCATGACAGTGTTGTGGGGATGACACTTCCTCCCATTTTCCCTCCCCATAGCACCACATCTGACATTAGTAACATGTAGCTTATCTATCTAAATATATATAAATAAAGATAGACTTCTCTAAACTTAGTCTCTTAAAGAAGATGGGATACAGAAAAAGAATTTACAGTTTTTAATGAAACCGTGCAGAGCACGAAGTAGATGCAATACCACATAATAATTACCTTCTCAATATTCCAGTCCCTGCATTTAGCAAGTATAAATACCTCCTCATATTATTGTTCCCTGCCATCTCTCGAGGAATTGAAAATAATAAGTTAAATGTGTCCTAATTATTCAAATTATGAAAATGTCTGGCCACTACTCACAATATATTACAGCTCACATTCAGTTATCTTTTTGGACTGTGGAGGAGTACATTGAGGTCAATGAAATAGGCTAAGAGCTGAACATGAATTGTTACCATAAAAGGATAGCATGTTTAATAAAGCTGATCTGTTTGTTTCTGTAAGCTATACACCAGCCACTATAAAAGAATCCACCCAAAATACTATTAACCGACTCTAAGGGGAGGGAGACTGCAGTCAAAGACATCTGCAGGCTATGGCTGGTAATATATTAACAAATTGATTCCTGTATGCATCTCAAATCAATTCAGGAGAAGGACCTAGGAGGCATATTACTGGGGATAATTCTATACAGTTAATCCGGCACAAGTCCAGATAAGATTTCTTATTTACATCCAAAGAGTAAATCTGTGGATGTGACAGAGGAGAATGAGAAAGGGTTCTCAACGCTGAGCAGTTTAATTCTTTCTCTCATACCTAAAATAAGCACGTAGAATGTTCTTCATTTCAATCATTCATTAAATAGCTTGTCGTTTATTTATTAAATAGATTTTTTACACATGAGAAAAATGGTCAGAAGTACATATTATTATGTATAGAGGACACAAGTTGATCTTTCACCCTTCAGGAAGGGTGCACTCCTGAAATGTCCTCAATTTTAACCTAACCCACCCGGGAACTGGGTGGATTCAGACCGGACACCCACTTTGCACCCCGCCCGATTTTATGCTCTATTGTGTGGAGTGTAAAACCAGATGCGGTGTAAAACGGGCGTCAAACCCGAACCTGCCCCATTCTTGCCGGGTGGGTTAGGTTAAAATCGGGGTTAACATGTCTATTTTCCCCACAGATGCTGCCTGACATGCTGAGTGTTTCCAGCATTTTCTGGGTTTTTTTCAGATCTCCACATCTGTTTTTTTTTTGTTTATAGAGGATGCAAATTGAGAAAGTCTGAAATTTGATTTGTATATCATGAGCAGGACAGTCTTGATAACTCACAAGCAAAAATATTTCCAGTGATAGTAGCACTGTGAATATAATACAGATAATCATATATTTTGTTCAGACTTCAGATTAAGCAATTAATTAAAACTAAATTGATGAAAGCTGAACATAGAACTCCTGGTACATCCAGAGCCAAAATGGCTGCATGCAGATGGAATCACTGCAACACAAACCACTTTTTTAACCCCCAATTCCTCCACAAAGCCTTATGTGATTTTAAATTTAAATGGGAACTATAGAGATGTTTCAATGGCCGCAAACCCAGCACATCTTGCATCGTTAACCCTTGGAAAGGACCTACTGCTATTTTCCAAGGCCTGTTCGTTTAAATAATAATAATAACAATAATAATAATACAGCACCTCCAGTACTGATTGGGCACCGAACTGGGAGCATGGAGCAGATGAGAAGAGGCATATTGGGCTTGCAGCTGAAGGAAGTGTGGCTTACTTGCGGCGCAGGCCTGGGACTTGGTATGAAGACATAGCAACATTTGGTGGTTTTAAGTCCCCTTATAAAGGGCGCCAGTGAAGGCCACAAATTTCTATCTTCTGTAGTGGTGGCACAGGCATTCTCCAGCGTGGCGTTCCGGCATTACTTTCTGTAACCTGAGAGGAGCCGAGCCGAGCGGAGGGAGCGTCCGATAAAAGGCGGGATTTCAGAGCGCTGAGAACAGCTGAGAGGAGCCGAGCGGAGCGGAGGGAGCGTCCGATAAAAGGCGGGATTTCAGAGCGCTGAGAACAGCTGAGAGGAGCCGAGCCGAGCGGAGGGAGCGTCCGATAAAAGGCGGGATTTCAGAGCGCTGAGAACAGCTGAGAGGAGCCGAGCCGAGCGGAGCTGCGACCGAGTTCGAAGTGACGTCAGGAATCAGATCGGGACACGACACAGGGGAGGCACCTGATTGGTGAGTAGGTTCAGGTGAGTATTTCTACTTATCTGCAGTAACTAAAGTAAAAGGAAAGGGAAGGTCTGCAGGTCTTATAGGAAGTAGCGTTTATTTTTTAGTGAATCAAGGTCCCTAGTGTAGTTAACATTCTCTAAATTGAGAACAATTTAAAGGAGTAAACTCCTTAAAGGGAGTGGTAAGTAGTTTTTCTTTCCTTTTTTTTTCTCTTGACATTGTAGTTGTTCTTAAGCTAATTTAAGGGTTAAGTCATGGCAGGAGATCCCAGGGCCGTGTCATGTTCCTCTTGTGGGATGTGGGAATTCAGGGCTCCTTCCTGTATCCCTGATTCCTTCACCTGCGGGAAGTGTGTCCAGCTGCAGCTATTGTTTGACCGCTTGACGGCTCTGGAGCTGCGGATGGATTCACTTTGGAGCATCCGAGATGCTGAGAAAGTCGTGGATAGCACGTTCAGTGAGTTGGTCACACCGCAGATAAAAATTACTGAGGGAGATAGTGAATGGGTGACCAACAGACAGAGGAAGAGTAGGAAGGCAGTGCAGGGGTCCCCTGCGGTCATCTCCCTCCAAAACAGGTATACCGTTTTGGATACTGTTGGGGGAGATGGCTCACCAGGGGAAGGTGGCAGTGGCCAGGTTCATGGCACCGTGGCTTGCTCTGCTGCACAGGAGGGCAGGAAAAAGAGTGGCAGAGCTATAGTGATAGGGGACTCGATTGTAAGGGGAATAGACAGGCGTTTCTGCGGACGCAACCGAGACTCCAGGATGGTATGTTGCCTCCCTGGTGCAAGGGTCAAGGATGTCTCGGAGCGGCTGCAGGACATTCTGGAGGGGGAGGGTGAACAGCCAGTTGTCGTGGTGCATATAGGCACCAACGATATAGGTAAAAAACAGGATGAGGTCCTACAAGCTGAATTTAGGGAGTTAGGAGTTAAACTAAAGAGTAGGACCTCAAAGGTAGTAATCTCAGGATTGCTACCAGTGCCACGGGCAAGTCAGAGTAGGAATGACAGGATAGCTAAGATGAATACGTGGCTTGAGAGATGGTGCAAGAGGGAGGGATTCAAATTCCTGGGCCATTGGAACCGGTTCTGGGGGAGGTGGGACCAGTACAAATTGGACGGTCTGCATCTGGGCAGGACTGGAACCAATGTCCTAGGGGGAGTGTTTGCCAGTGCTATTGGGGAGGGTTTAAACTAATGTGGCAGGGGGATGGGAACCGATGCAGGAAGTCAGTGGGAAATAAAGTGGTGACAGAAACAAAAGGCAGTAAGGGAGAGTGTACAGAACATGACCGGACAGATGGTCTGAGAAAGCAGGGCAAAGACCAAGGGAAGTCTAGATTAAACTGCATTTATTTCAATGCAAGAAGTCTGATGGGCAAGGCAGATGAACTCAGGGCATGGATGGGTACATGGGACTGGGATGTTATAGCTATTACTGAAACATGGCTAAGGGAGGGGCAGGACTGGCAGCTCAATGTTCCAGGGTACAGATGCTATAGGAAAGATAGAGCAGGAGGTAAGAGAGGAGGGGGAGTTGCGTTCTTGATTATGGAGAACATCACGGCAGTAGTGAGAGGGGATATATCCGAGGGTTCGCCCACTGAGTCTATATGGGTAGAACTGAAAAATAAGAAGGGAGAGATCACTTTGATAGGATTGTACTACAGACCCCCAAATAGTCAACGGGAAATTGAGGAGCAAATATGTAAGGAGATTACAGACAGCTGCAAGAAAAATAGGGTGGTAATAGTAGGGGACTTTAACTTTCCCAACATTGACTGGGACAGCCATAGCATTAGGGGCTTGGATGGAGAGAAATTTGTTGAGTGTATTCAGGAGGAATTTCTCATTCAGTATGTGGATGGCCCGACTAGAGAAGGGGCAAAACTTGACCTCCTCTTGGGAAATAAGGAAGGGCAGGTGACAGAAGTGTTAGTGAGGGATCACTTTGGGACCAGTGATCATAATTCCATTAGTTTTAAGATAGCTATGGAGAAGGATAGGTCTGGCCCAAAAGTTAAAATTCTAAATTGGGGAAAGGCCAATTTTGATGGTATTAGACAGGAACTTTCAGAAGTTGATTGGGAGAGTCTGTTGGCAGGCAAAGGGACGTCTGGTAAGTGGGAGGCTTTCAAAAGTGTGTTAACCAGGGTTCAGGGTAAGCACATTCCTTATAAAGTGAAGGGCAAGGCTGGTAGAAGTAGGGAACCTTGGATGACTCGGGAGATTGAGGCACTAGTCAAAAAGAAGAAGGAGGCATATGACATGCATAGGCAGCTGGGATCAAGTGGATCCCTTGAAGAGTATAGAGATTGCCAGAGTAGAGTTAAGAGAGAAATCAGGAGGGCAAAAAGGGGATATGAGATTGCTTTGGCAGATCAGGCAAAGGTGAATCCAAAGAGCTTCTACAAATACATAAAGGGCAAAAGGGTAACTAGGGAGAGAGTAGGGCCTCTTAAGGATCAACAAGGTCATCTATGTGCGGAACCACAAGAGATGGGTGAGATCCTGAATGAATATTTCACATCGATATTTACGGTTGAGAAAGGCATGGATGTTAGGGAACTTGGGGAAATAAATAGTGATGTCTTGAGGAGTGTACATATTACAGAGAGAGAGGTGCTGGAAGTCTTAACGCGCATCAAGGTAGATAAATCTCCGGGACCTGATGAAATGTATCCCAGGACGTTATGGGAGGTTAGGGAGGAAATTGCGGGTCCCCTAGCAGAGATATTTGAATCATCGACAGCTACAGGTGAGGTGCCTGAAGATTGGAGGGTAGCAAATGTTGTGCCTTTGTTTAAGAAGGGCGGCAGGGAAAAGCCTGGGAACTACAGACCAGTGAGCCTGACATCTGTAGTGGGTAAGTTGTTAGAGGGTATTCTGAGGGACAGGATCTACAGGCATTTGGAGAGGCAGGGACTAATTAGGAACAGTCAGCATGGTTTTGTGAGAGGAAAATCATGTCTCACGAATTTGATTGAGTTTTTTGAAGGGGTAACCAAGAAGATAGATGAGGGCTGTGCAGTAGACGTGGTCTACATGGACTTCAGCAAAGCATTTGACAAGGTACCGCATGGTAGGTTGTTACATAAGGTTAAATCTCATGGGATCCAAGGTGAGGTAGCCAATTGGATACAAAATTGGCTTGACGACAGAAGACAGAGGGTGGTTGTAGAGGGTTGTTTTTCAAACTGGATGCCTGTGTCCAGCGGTGTGCCTCAGGGATCGGTGCTGGGTCCGCTGTTATTTGTTATTTATATTAATGATTTGGATGAGAATTTAGGAGGCATGGTTAGTAAGTTTGCAGATGACACCAAGATTGGTGGCATTGTGGACAGTGAAGAAGGTTATCTAGGATTGCAACAGGATCTTGATAAATTGGGCCAGTGGGCCGATGAATGGCAAATGGAGTTTAATTTAGATAAATGTGAGGTGATGCATTTTGGTAGATTGAATCGGGCCAGGACCTACTCCGTTAATGGTAGGGTGTTGGGGAGAGTTATAGAACAAAGAGATCTGGGAGTACAGATTCATAGCTCCTTGAAAGTGGAGTCACAGGTGGATAGGGTGGTGAAGAAGGCATTCAGCATGCTTGGTTTCATTGGTCAGAACATTGAATGCAGGAGTTGGGATGTCTTGTTGAAGTTGTACAGGGCATTGGTGAGGCCACACTTGGAGTACTGTGTACAGTTCTGGTCACCCTATTATAGAAAGGATATTATTAAACTAGAAAGAGTGCAGAAAAGATTTACTAGGATGCTACCGGGACTTGATGGTTTGACTTACAGGGAGAGGTTAGACAGACTGGGACTTTTTTCCCTGGAGAGTAGGAGGTTAAGGGGTGATCTTATAGAAGTCTATAAAATAATGAGGGGCATAGATAAGGTCGATAGTCAAAATCTTTTCCCAAAGGTAGGGGAGTCTATAACGAGGGGGCACAGATTTAAGGTGAGAGGGGAGAGATACAAAAGGGTCCAGAGGGGCAATTTTTTCACTCAAAGGGTGGTGAGTGTCTGGAACGAGCTGCCAGAGGCAGTAGTAGAGGCGGGTACAATTTTGTCTTTTAAAAAGCACTTGGACAGTTACATGGGTAAGATGGGTATAGAGGGTTATGGGCCAAGTGCAGGCAATTGGGACTAGCTTAGTGGTATAAACTGGGCGACATGGACATGCTGGGCCGAAGGGCCTGTTTCCATGTTGTAACTTCTATGATTCTATGATTCTATAACCACCGCCACCACCACCACGCCTCCACTGCAATGGCAGGTGCCCGAGATATCGAGGCACAGGCATTTTCAGAAAAGAGTAGAACAGAGAACTTCTCCCTGAGCTCAAATACTCCAGCGTTGTTGGGGGCACAGGTTCTCAAGGGCCCATCCCGGCACTTATGCTGGGATCACACATCTGCACAAATTTGGGACCTATATGCATTCAGTTAGCTATTTTTGTTTTAGAATGTCACATGTAATAAGAAAGCATTTATATAGTTCCTATTACATCCTCAGGATGTCTCAAAATCCTTGACAGCTAATGAATTATTCGTATGCAAATGCAGCAGCCAGTTTGCATACAGCAAGGCCTCACAAACAACAATGAGATAAATACCAGTAAATTTGATTCGGTGATGGTGGTTGAGGAACAAATGTTTGTCAGGACACTGGTAGAAGTCTTTGCCCTTCTTTAATAGTGCCATGGGATCTTTTTATTTTCACCTGAGTAGGCAGACGGTACCTCAGTTTAATGTCTTACCTGAAAGATGACACCTCTGACAATGAAGCACTCCCTCAATAGTGCACTGAAGTCTCAACCTAGATTATGTGCTGAAGTCCTGGAGTGGGGCTTGAACCTACAACCTTCTGACTCAGCCTTTCGAGTGTTACCACTGAGCCAAGCTAGCCCTATTAGTAGTCATCCCTACCCCACCCTGATGTCAGATAATCCCAATTCAACATAAAAACAATTGAAACAAATTATACAATTGAGTTTGGAAATAGCTGGGATAGTGTGATGCGGTACCTGTGTTGCCATATTGCTGCAGTTGAGAGGTAACATTACCAGACTGGCACTGCTCTACTGCCACCTAGTGAGATCCATCATTGATAAACTCCAGCCTCCAAGGAAAATTACTATATCGCAGAAAGCAGAAGATTGAGGATTAAATTTCAAAAGGTGAGGTCTAATCATTAAAAGATCCTAAATCATTCAGATTTTCCTTTAACTCAATTGTCCTACAGTCACTGTTAGTTTCCATAAAATAATTGCAGTTCTACTTATTGGAATGAAATGTTTAAAAACAAAGAGATATTTGGAGCATGTGCTGCATATAAATACAGTTTCAAATCTTATTATGGTCCTTTTGATTGCATTCTCACGAGAAGAATTGAATAAGTATTCCACAATGTTTTTGCTTGTATGTGTGTCTGCACACAAATGTGTGTTTGTGTGTGTGTCTGTGTCTGCATGTAAGGCTATGTGTGTCTGTGTGTGAATGTGTTCGTATCTGAGTGTGTGTGCGTGTTCAGAAATCATGAGGGGTTATTTTTAAAAAATAACTAAAACATGGAGCTCATCAATTCCATGAGAACAGAGAGTAAAAAAATTAAAGTTTATATTCTTCTAAATGTAAGAAACATCCCAGTGAGAAATAGATACAAAACCAGCAAGAAGAGACTAGGACAATTCATGCTGATACTTTGATTTCATCTCTTGAGGTCAATAGGGAAGGACTTAGACTGGGCAAGGTAGGATTTTGGTTAGCAGAGTAGGGCTCAGGCAACTGGGGCAGGATTCAGGGCAGTGAGGAAGAACTCAGGATGTGAGGGGAGGACTTGGGGCAGCAGGGAAGAACTTGTCGTTTGCCTCTGGGTGAAATAGCAATTCTCACTTGGCTTTGCTCAAAGTATGGACCACACTGGGAGGGGGGAGGCAGAAAGCTGCAATGAAACCAAATTTGTATTTGTTACTCATGTGTAGTTGGCTGGCTGAAGAAATAAGATGCTGGCCATAAAGATGGTCAAAAATATTTTGAGTGATTTAATTGGTTCTCTGTTTTTTATTGGTGTCTGTTTGCTTTTTGATCTGTAATCCTTGAACTTTATAATTGAGAGTTTTTCTTTCATGTTTGCCACTTGCTGATTGGCACATCTGTTACCCGTTCAGTGGTTTGTTGTTTTTTTATGAATCTGAATTTGAGGTTCAAGTGTAACACCAAAATGTGGACAAAAACACACATGTGACAATACTTTATATATAATAGCGAATCTTCCATGCCACTGCTCATGGTAAGTCATAAGAAATACTGCTTTATAAGGACAAAAAAATGATAACATGTTATACAGAATGTATTATTCTGCTACTAAACTGTAGAAGTGTGTCCCTTTTAAGGCCACAAAATCTGACCGACGTTACTGGGTGAGTTCATACACAGATCAGTTAAGATTATATAGACATTGGGGTAAGTTTTCATCTTCATTGCATAGGTGGTAATCTGGCAGAGTGGATCACCCACTGTTATAGAGCCTGTCCCACTTTCATTCTATTCTATAGACTGGGTTCTATAACAGGAGGCTGATCCGCTTTGCCAGATATCACCGATGTGGTGAAGACTAAAATTCACCAGTGTCTTTGGATTTTTTGTTGTTGGATAGTTTGTTTCTACATTCCACAGAAACTTGGATGAGACACTATGTGACAGACATCTGAAATGTGATGGACATTAAGTGTCTGCCTATGTGACAGTTTTATAATAGTAATAGGTAAAGCTTCCAAATACAAATACATCGATTTCAGAGATTTGCATATAAATACAACATGTTAGAAAATGAAATGTGATGCATTGTATTTTTCCCTTGTTAAACTAAAGCTTAAAATAAACCTCAAACAAGTTAATTATTTCAGTAAATTATTAATTAAATAGTTTTAGTAATTGAATAGTATCTAAGGTTATGGTCACTTAAATCACAACATAATATTCACAATAAGAACAGAATCACTTTATAACAAAAATGAACAGTTAACTATAAAAGTGGACCAGCCTCTCTTCTAGTCAAAACAATGACTAAGAGTTTATTTTAAGGACAAGCTGGTATTTAGTATCCAGAAGAAATTTCTGACTTTTGTTACTTCATAACAGTCACAAATGATTTTGATTTCTCTGTCCTAGGATCAAGTAAGTATTCTAATTAAACCTTGGTCACCAACTCCAAGCTGTCATCACAATGGCTTCTTGGCACTAACATAATTCAGATACTCCCACTGACTGCTTTTTTAACCTCTAGGGTGCCACCAGGCGGCAGAACTGCTTAGAAGGCGTTGATGCCTCTTAATCCTTTAAAAGGCTCAGGATCTAATTGAAGAACAGAAAAATCTTCCTCCTTCTTTAATTTGTTTGCATTATATATCATTGGCAGGATAAGAGGGTGAGCAGGCAAGCTTCTGCCAAAGCTTTGCCACAACTGTTGTGTAACCAATCTTAACTTCTGGTTTGATCATTGTCCTTGCCATTTCCCCCAATTATCTCTCCAATGCCCCGAGTCTAAAGCACATAAAATGATTGGCAGAATATAGAAAAAGAAATGATTTGCAAAGGGACTGATTGCACTCACAGAAACAACACTGGATATGTTCTAAAGGGATTCCTTGGCCTATGTCATCCCAGTACATCCAGTCCAGTGTTTAGCCACAGATATGGAAGTTACACAGAGGTCCATGAAGCCTTAGCTTTGTTGTTGTGAGTTATAACGTCATCTCCACCCTTTGACGTATTACTAACCTGTAGCACATAGTAGAGTATGGGTTATCCTGTATTTATACAGTAACAGAAAGTACATTTATTATACCTGTATATCATTCCTCCCAATTAGTTTCAAAAAATACATCATAACATCCATTTCTGGGATATGTGTAAATATACAAAGTAGCAATATAAATATTGAAAACATTACAATTTAGTAAACACTGTATAATGGCCAGCATACTCATTGTGCTGCAATATTTCCTTATAAACAAAAGCATTTATATAGAGATAAAATAAACAATAAAGTAGTTTCAATAATATGAGCACATGCCGTTTTTTTCCAGAATCTAACATTTACATTTAGAATTTAAATCTTCAGGTCTGCCATGTGAAGAGCTAAAAGCTACATCAGTAGAATATACATGCATTTCTGCTGCCTGCTTCAATTTAGCCAGAGCCCAAGGTTTGATTGTAAACAGTAAGTAATTCAGAGTTAGTGAATTAAGTTTGGCTTGACATGATTCAAATCGAATTTACTGCTGTAGAGTAAATAGGGCTTACACAGTCATTCTCCTGTTGTCTCAACCATCATGAGAGGTGGTGGGGGAGGGGTTTTCATAATAGCACAAGAATTATTAAATTGTCCTCTGTGTTGAATAGTTGCTTTGAAGTTTGATACATGCAGAATTTTAATCATTTTTGTCTAGGATATAATCAGGATATAATCAAAATATAGAATGGGAATTGATGAAACATATAATTTATTCCACTTGTAATAAAGATCTTCATAACCCATCCATATATTTTTCATTCATATGTTATGATTTCTTTTCCACTTGTAGAATGAACTACATATTCAAATGATCCCAATGTGAAGCATTCTCTAATAAAGTGACACTAACTATAACAATTTTATCTCAATCTTACACTTGCAACATGTTTATAATTGTATTTTTAAATGTATTTTGCGCACATAAATTTTAAATATGCACATTATTAAGGTATAAATCAATAATTTGTTATGTGATGTATTTTACAAAAGGAGGAAAAATGGCTAAACTAGCATGTTGTAGATGACCACAGGAGTGAAAACTGATGTATTGTTCATACAAAGCACTTTAACCTGTCAATGTCACAAAATACAAAAACATCAATACAGATGGCTTGTAAAACTCCAAGCCCTTCAACTTAATTTAAAAAGGCACAGTGCATGCCTCAGCATCCCAGAATACCACCTAATTGTGATCTGAGCAATCCTATTTCAATACAAATTGAAAAATGTTGGCAGCATTTACACATATATTGTAACGCAGGTGCTTTCCAGGCAGATCTATACATAATAGCAGAAACAAAGCATTTAACTCTTAAGAGTCAATGGTATTTATAAACAACCAATTTTATACATCTTGGTAGCTTTCAGAGAGCACTGCAGTGTGACTTCTGACTTTGATTAAATGCCATAAATTTTAAAATCTTCAAAAACAAATTAAAGCCCATTGGTACTATATGTTCTTCTCTATGTCTCACAGTTTATGATTTGAAGTCAACACAGGGTTTTAGAAAGTTGGACCCTTTCATAGCACTTTCCAACACTTTATGTATAGTTACTGAAGTTGAAGTAGTTCACAATTATAATTTCCCATTCACTGTATACCCTATACTAATGGTAGTTTTTTTTATTAGCTTATTTAAAGTAAGACTGTCTTATTAGGAATGATAACAGAGGCCAGGGTAGCTCAGCAAAACTGTATGTCCCCTCTAAATCATTGCACCCATGTCCAAATAGTAATGTTTGGTTACAGTGTATAAGTCATTCCATATAGTTGCTTTGCATGTATTTTCTAGGGAACTACACTTACAATGAACTTAAATTGTGTCTATAATTATTGCAATACAGCCTTTAACTTTGTTAGAGGTGGGAGGTGTCTTCCTGTTGATTAGTAATAGCAATGGGGGCATTCTTTGCCAATCTAAACATTCTTTGCTTTGTAGCAAGCTTCACCAGTGTTTTGTATTCAACTGAGTTGCCCAATGTTTTGTATTCCCTTCCCAGTTTCTTCCTGACATACTGAGGTGCCATTCCACAGATGCATGTCACCCTCCAGCACATCACTCAAATAGCCATTCTTCATGCGTGACTCTAAATAGTGAATGTTGACATGGTCATTGGGCATACAGCCAAGACTGATCCTGCCCATACCCTAAGTCCACACACCTACATTGGGCATAGCTCACTACATAGTAATTTATAGTACAAGGTGCTAAGGTTAATTGTAGTCACCCTGCTGCCACCCCAGCTGAGATCAGCTAACTCAACATGGACTGTAAATTGAACCTAGGGCATTGTGGCCTATATGGCTCAGTTAAACATTGCCTTTACCAAATGAGCAGTCAAGGATCTTACACTAGAGTTTTGGAAGCTTTTAGTGCTGCCCATAGCAGTAGAAAAGCCAGTAAACATCAAATAATGAGATCCATGTTCCAACTCTAACTTAGGTGGAGCAATGTGAAATGACAAAATTATTATAATTTTTTTTGAGCACTTTTTTTGTAAGATCTTTAGAAATGGTCCAAGTCCAGCTCTGTCCTGATGCCATGCTCAGTGAATGTAGTGACTGAGCAGGATTTGCTATTCGCCAACCTTTGTGGCTAAGACCAATCGCCCCTCCTCCCCCCACCCCAAGCCTCCTGCCCAGATGGCTGTCTTTTCAGGTCAGGAGCTTAATATTTTTGGGATCCTTTAGTCTCAAATGGAGAAGGAGTGAGTTTTTTTTAGGAATCAGTTCAGCTACTGTGGCTGAACAATAGTTTCCTGAAGATTTGTGAACATTGTGTAAATGTGGAATTCAGCTGTGGCTCCTCTTTGTACTCTTTTTTAAAAAAATAGGACTGAATGTAAGGAATGTAAGGAAGGATTTGTCGATCCTTCTCCTCATCTTCGTATCAGAATACTCCCAGTTGCTGTTATATATTGTTGGGCTGTTCATTTCTGAATGCCACAATAGTTTCTATTGTACCATGCTATAAAGCTATAGGTACATTGATTATGTTGGTTGATAACTACTTCTCCACTGAATGTTACAAAATATCAAAATCTTTCACCTAGAATAGCTAACCTCCTGATCTAGGAGAATCAGATGTTCAATTTTCAATAGGGATAGTTGGTTTAAGAATTGGAATGCCAATGAAGAGCTCTTAAGATGATTTCAATTCTATTCCCCCTTACCCGCCCACCCCCCCACAACTTTTCCGAGTACTAAGTACCAATGAAATAAGAAGAAAGAGAGAAACATCCAGTATTTTCCTTTTGATGAATTGTATTTTTGGCTCTGGAAAAAAGAATCAGTTCATCTCCCTGGTCTCACCTATGACCAATAGGTTCATCTATCTGATGGTGAAGTGTCCATTCATGAGGATGTAATGTGCTTCTATTCAGAAAATCCAAAACTATGTTGTATTTCTACACTTCTTTTGTACCATGAACGCTTTCTCTGTTCACATGAGGAATTACTGCTCTGAAAACTGAGCGGCGGCGGACCTGGGCGGAACCAGAGACGAGAGACTGGAGAGCGGGGATATAAAGAGCAGCGACCCGAGGCCCGAGACCTGAGCGGCGGCGGACCTGGGCGGGACCAGAGGCGAGAGACCGGAGAGCGGGGATATAAAGAGCAGCGACCCGAGGCCCGAGACCTGAGCGGCGGCGGACCTGGGCGGAACCAGAGGCGAGAGACCGGAGAGCGGGGATATAAAGAGCAGCGACCCGAGGCCCGAGACCTGAGCGGCGGCGGACCTGGGCGGAACCAGAGGCGAGAGACCGGAGAGCGGGGATATAAAGAGCAGCGACCCGAGGCCCGAGACCTGAGCGGCGGCGGACCTGGGCGGAACCAGAGGCGAGAGACCGGAGAGCGGGGATATAAAGAGCAGCGACCCGAGGCCCGAGACCTGAGCGGCGGCGGACCTGGGCGGAACCAGAGGCGAGAGACCGCAGAGCGGGGATATAAAGAGCAGCGACCCGAGGGTTGCTCTGAGACCAGCGGCAGAGTTCGGGGTGACGTCACCAGTCAGAAAGTGACGCGGCACAGGGGAGGCAGCTGATTGGTGAGTAGGTTCAGGTGAGTATTTCTACCATTTTACTGTAAGTAAAGTAATAAGAAAGGGAAGGTCTGCAGATTTTATAGCAGGTAGTGTTTTGTTTTTTTAGTGTACCTAGGTCCCTGGTATAGTTAACATTTTCTAATTTCAACGTAATTTAAAAGGGGTAACTAAGCTAAGGCAAGTCATGGCAGCAGACCTCGCACCCGTGATATGCCCCTCCTGCAAGATGTGGGAAGTCATGGACACTACCAGTGACCATATGTGCAGGAAGTGTGTCCACCTGCAGCTACTGACCGATCATATCTCGGAGCTGGAGCTGCGGGTGGACTCACTGTGGAGCATCCGCGATGCAGAGAAACTCGTGGATAGCACGTTAAGCGAGCTCGTCACACCGCAGGTAAAGGGAGTACAGGCAGGAAGCGAATGGGTGACCACCAGGCAGAGTAAGAGGTGCAGGCAGGTAGTGCAGGGGTCCCCTGTGGCCATCCCCCTCTCAAACAGGAATACCGTTTTGGATACTGTTGGGGGTGATGGCTCACCAGGGGAAGATGGCAGTGGCCAGGTTCATGGCACCGTGGCTGGCTCTGCTGCACAGGAGGGCAGGAAAAAGAGTGGCAGAGCTATAGTGATAGGGGACTCGATTGTAAGGGGAATAGACAGGCGTTTCTGCAGACGCAACCGAGACTCCAGGGTGGTATGTTGCCTCCCTGGTGCAAGGGTCAGGGATGTCTCGGAGCGGCTGCAGAACATTCTGGAGGGGGAGGGTGAACAGCCAGTTGTCGTGGTGCATATAGGTACCAACGATATAGGTAAAAAACGGGATGAGGTCCTACAAGCTGAATTTAGGGAGTTAGGAGTTAAACTAAAAAGTAGGACCTCAAAGGTAGTAATCTCAGGATTGCTACCAGTGCCACGGGCTAGTCAGAGTAGGAATGACAGGATAGCTAGGATGAATACGTGGCTTGAGAGATGTTGCAAGAGGGAGGGATTCAAATTCCTGGGACATTGGAACCGGTTCTGGGGGAGGTGGGACCAGTACAAATTGGACGGTCTGCATCTGGGCAGGACTGGAACCAATGTCCTAGGGGGAGTGTTTGCTAGTGCTGTTGGGGAGGGTTTAAACTAAAGTGGCAGGGGGATGGGAACCGATGCAGGAAGTCAGTGGGAAGTAAAGTGGTGACAGAAACAAAAGGCAGTAAGGGAGAGTGTACAAAACATGACCGGACAGATGGTCTGAGAAAGCAGGGCAAAGACCAAGGGAAGTCTGGATTAAACTGCATTTATTTCAATGCAAGAAGTCTGATGGGCAAGGTAGATGAACTCAGGGCATGGATGGGCACATGGAACTGGGATGTTATAGCTATTACTGAAACATGGCTATGGGAGGGGCAGGACTGGCAGCTCAATGTTCCAGGGTACAGATGCTATAGGAAAGATAGAGCAGGAGGTAAGAGAGGAGGGGGAGTTGCGTTCTTGATTAGGGAGAACATCACGGCAGTAGTGAGAGAGGATATATCCGAGGGTTCGCCCACGGAGTCTATATGGGTAGAACTGAAAAATAAGAAGGGAAAGATCACTTTGATAGGATTGTACTACAGGTCCCCGAATAGTCAATGGGAAATTGAGGAGCAAATATGTAAGGAGATTACAGACAGCTGCAAGAAAAATAGGGTGGTAATAGTAGGGGACTTTAACTTTCCCAACATTGACTGGGACAGCCATAGCATTAGGGGCTTGGATGGAGAGAAATTTGTTGAGTGTATTCAGGAGGAATTTCTCATTCAGTATGTGGATGGCCCGACTAGAGAGGGGGCAAAACTTGACCTCCTCTTGGGAAATAAGGAAGGGCAGGTGACAGAAGTGTTAGTGAGGGATCACTTTGGGACCAGTGATCATAATTCCATTAGTTTTAGGATAGCTATGGAGAATGATAGGTCTGGCCCAGAAGTTAAAATTCTAAATTGGGGAAAGGCCAATTTTGATGGTATTAGACAGGAACTTTCAGAAGTTGATTGGGAGAGTCTGTTGGCAGGCAAAGGGACGTCTGGTAAGTGGGAGCCCTTCAAAAGTGTGTTAACCAGGATTCAGGGTAAGCACATTCCTTATAAAGTGAAGGGCAAGGCTGGAAGAAGTAGGGAACCTTGGATGACTCGGGAGATTGAGGCCCTAGTCAGAAAGAAGAAGGAGGCATATGACATGTATAGGCAGCTGGGATCAAGTGGATCCCTTGAAGAGTATAGAGATTGCCGGAGTAGATTTAAGAGAGAAATCAGGAGGGCAAAAAGGGGATATGAGATTGCTTTGGCAGATAAGGCAAAGGTGAATCCAAAGAGCTTCTACAAATATATAAAGGGCAAAAGAGTAACTAGGGAGAGAGTAGGGCCACTTAAGGATCAACAAGGTCATCTATGTGCGGAACCACAAGAGATGGGTGAGATCCTAAATGAATATTTCACATCGGTATTTACGGTTGAGAAAGGCATGGATGTTAGGGAACTTGGGGAAATAAATAGTGATGTCCTGAGGAGTGTACATATTACAGAGAGGGAGGTGCTGGAAGTCTTAACGCGCATCAAGGTAGATAAATCTCCGGGACCTGATGAAATGTATCCCAGGACGTTATGGGAGGTTAGGGAGGAAATTGCGGGTCCCCTAGCAGAGATATTTGAATCATCGACAGCTACAGGTGAGGTGCCTGAAGATTGGAGGGTAGCAAATGTTGTGCCTTTGTTTAAGAAGGGCGGCAGGGAAAAGCCTGGGAACTACAGACCGGTGAGCCTGACATCTGTAGTGGGTAAGTTGTTAGAGGGTATTCTGAGAGACAGGATCTACAGGCATTTGGAGAGGCAGGGACTGATTAGGAACAGTCAGCATGGTTTTGTGAGAGGAAAATCATGTCTCACGAATTTGACTGAGTTTTTTGAAGGGGTAACCAAGAAGATAGATGAGGGCTGTGCAGTAGACGTGGTCTACATGGACTTTAGCAAAGCCTTTGACAAGGTACCGCATGGTAGGTTGTTACATAAGGTTAGATCTCACGGGATCCAAGGTGAGGTAGCCAATTGGATACAAAATTGGCTTGACGACAGAAGACAGAGGGTGGTTGTAGAGAGTTGTTTTTCAAACTGGAGGCCTGTGACCAGCGGTGTTCCTCAGGGATCGGTGCTGGGTCCGCTGTTATTTGTTATTTATACTAATGATTTGGATGAGAATTTAGGAGGCATGGTTAGTAAGTTTGCAGATGACACCAAGATTGGTGGCATTGTGGACAGTGAAGAAGGTTATCTAGGATTGCAACGGGATCTTGATCAATTGGGCCAGTGGGCCGATGAATGGCAGATGGATTTTTATTTAGATAAATGTGAGGTGATGCATTTTGGTAGATCGAATCGGGCCAGGACCTACTCCGTTAATGGTAGGGCATTGGGGAGAGTTATAGAACAAAGAGATCTAGGAGTACAGGTTCATAGCTCCTTGAAAGTGGAGTCACAGGTGGATAGGGTGGTGAAGAAGGCATTCAGCATGCTTGGTTTAATTGGTCAGAACATCGAATACAGGAGTTGGGATGTCTTGTTGAAGTTGTACAAGACATTAGTTAGGCCACACTTGGAATACTGTGTACAGTTCTGGTCACCCTATTATAGAAAGGATATTATTAAACTAGAAAGAGTGCAGAAAAGATTTACTAGGATGCTGCCGGGACTTGATGGTTTGACTTATAAGGAGAGGTTGGATAGACTGAGACTTTAATCCCTGGAGAGTAGGAGGTTTAGGGGTGATCTTATAGAAGTCTATAAAATAATGAGGGGCATAAATAAGGTAGATAGTCAAAATCTTTTCCCAAAGGTAGGAGAGTCTATAACGAGGGGGCATAGATTTAAGTTGAGAGGGGAGAGATACAAAAGGGTCCAGAGGGGCAATTTTTTCACTCAAAGGGTGGTGAGTGTCTGGAACGAGCTGCCAGAGGCAGTAGTAGAGGCGGGTACAATTTTGTCTTTTAAAAAGCATTTGGACAGTTACATGGGTAAGATGGGTATAGAGGGATATGGGCCAAGTGCAGGCAATTGGGACTAACTTAGTGGTATAAACTGGGCGACATGGACATGTTGGGCCGAAGGGCCTGTTTCCATGTTGTAAACTTCTATGATTCTATGATTCTGTAAAACTGGGGAAAGGATCCCCCCTGAGTTCAGATCCATTTCACCTATCTGATTTCCAAATGCCAACCTCCCTTCCCTCACCGCCCCCCCACCCACCCCTCCTTAACCATAATAATCGTAAGGAGGCTGTGGTTGCTCTACGGGGCATTTATTAGGATATTGTCTTTGTTTAACAGAGGAGTGATTGAACTGATGTTGTGTGCACTCTCCCCAGTTGTAACAGGGGTATTTGGGGGACTACTGGGCTGAAGATTAATGGAAGTAGCCTCATGGAGAATCTGCCATCCTACTAAGTTGTCTGCAGCCATCAGCCTCAGGTAAACATCTTCTGTGAGCCAATTTCATGTAAAGAAGATCAGTCGCTGTTTTGGGATATACAGAATGTGTTGCTCTGCACAATCGTAAAACTGCCAATGAAGTTTAGGATCTAAATAACTTCCAGTTTTTAGGAGAAGCCCAAACAATCTGAATGTAAGTACTAATTTACTGAACAGGCTTTAAGGCCTCCTCCTTCGATTGTTCTTCTCTATCCACCAGACAGGGGTGTAAATGGAACCTTTGATGAGACTGGTGAGATGAAACCTTCTGGATTCCAGCAACACTTCGCTAAATGGCCTGGTTTCATGCAGTTATAGCATTTAACTTTCTTACAAAAACATCGGTCTGAATGATGATTATTTTTACCACACCTCCAACATGGTTGAACAACCATGTTCGCTGTTGGGATCTGGGGCATGTAACTCGCTGGCATGCCTAGCAACAGTCTCCATCGCAAGTGCTCTAGCAGACGTGAGTCTTCCTTCTACCAACTGTTTCCAGTGTATTGACATTTCCTTCAAACCGCAGACAAAGTGATCTCTTATTGCATCGTCAAGAAACCCACCAATGTCACATGTTTCAGACAGTTTCCTCAGTTCAACCATAAACTGAGAAACATTTTCATCGTCACTTTGCCTCCTCTGGTTAAATTTGAATCATTCTGCAATAACGAGTGGCTTCAGGCTCAGATATTTGACCACTTGGACCAACTCCTCATACTTTTGTCTTTATGCTGAGCAGGAACAATCAGATTCTTAATCAATGTGTACATTGCAGGTCTGCAGATCGTAAGGGAAACTGCTCTCTTTTTGGCATCTATTGCAAGTTCATTTGCCTCAATATAAGTTAAGTCTTTTTACATACTGACTCCAGTTCAACCCCATCCAATACTCTGATTTTTCCAACTAATGCCAACATGATAAAAAAAAATTCAGTGACAAGGTAGAATACTACTAATGTACGAAAAATGTCCAATATTTAGTCTTTTTAACAAGACTTTATCCTTGTCACCACTATTATGCACAAATAAACACTCAAATTGGTGTGGTAATAACTAACTGCTTTTATTTCTAGAGTCTCTAGAATATTCCATCAAAGAATAAGAGAAACAATACAAAAGACACCTTGGAGTATAATTGTTAAAATGTGCTTACTCCCATCACATGGCCATCTGTGTTCAGTTAACAATATGCAAGTACCATACATATCATTGTCCTTTGGCAACTCTGAGTAGCATGCTTGTCCTCTACTACATAAATGCTCTTAGCGTATCTCCTAAGTTTCTATGTTGATCTGCAATTCTCTTTCAAGGCACAGTTTGTGCCCTGCAGAACCTATAATTTTGGTCTCCTTATTAGACAACAAGCAATTGAATGACCCTTTTGGCAACAATCACATTCACCATCTGCTGATGATATTCGCCTTTCTGTCAGATACCAGTGACAGAATGTGATCATCTGTGTTCAGGTGCATTATTCTCCGAATTGGCCACTTCCGTTGCCATCGTGAGATTTGGCTACAACATTGATAAATAAAAAATTCCTGCGTTACTTTCTCCTTTGTAGTCGCTAATGGCCTCACACAGTTAGTTCACTCTCCAGCTAGTAGTAATCTCTACTTACAGTTTGATTGAATCACCTGGAAGTACCACAGGCACATTTAACTGCCAGCTGGTCAGCATCCAAGTTCTACTGAAAGCAATATCAATTGTAGGATTCCTTTGCATGAAAGAGACACCTGGAACAGTCTCAAGCAGGATGTTCTTTTTTCTTAGATTGGCAACCCATCTACCAATCTGAAGACACTACATCACATCCAAATAGCACTAGTTCACTCTCCTGGCTTTGCGAAGAATCTGCTGCAGTACTGAGCAAAAGCAGGGATGCTTTGGTAGATGAGGAATATTAATCTGCCAAAGTGACAGGCAATCATACTTCCATGCTGATACAAAAAAGCCATCATCAGCTTGCCAGAAATCTAAATCTGAGATGAGTTTGAAATGTTATTATTTTTAAACATACTCCAAGGACTGGTGAAATTTAGTCAATTTAATTCTGACATTGACCCCTAACACCACTATCCTTCCCTTGGGAAAGGTGGAATCAGTTATTGAGCACCAATGAAGCACCAAATCTTCAAAGTGCAGCAATCCAGATGGCAAATTAAGATAAAGTATACAATTTTTAAATATCTCCTTCAAAAACTTAACAATCGGAAAGCAAAAGAGGCAATGCTACCAAAATCTGTGTTGGTTTTGATCTGAGACTCTTAATCCATTCCTTAAAAGACTGGGCATTGTTATACTCCATACCCCAAGACTGATATACAATAGTATTCGCTGGTATACTCCTCGGCAGCCGCAGCAATTGGCTTGAATAATGGCCTGGGACGATGCCACCATTAAAGATGGAGATAGCCTTGCCTCTATTATATGAACACCTAGAGTACTAGCAGGATCAGTTAGCACATGAGCACTTTTAATGCTATCATCTCAACTTTTAGGGCCAAAACAGTTGGGTATTTATCTGACTATTCCAGTAATATTACTAGTAAAATTGGAGACAGTGATTGTTTTGCTTCAGATATTTATGATATTCTAGCTAAAAACTTGTTGAACTAACACAAACGTGATACCGCAGTGTTTCTTTTAATCTCCTGGGGACAACATGAATACCACATGCGCTAACGACAGGAGAAAAACAAAAACAGATACAGCACTGCACAGGTTATATGAAAAAGTTGACCATGTGATGGGATGATGCATTTTAAAGAGATGGTCATTTTGCAAACTACCCCATAGGCTCTGCCAGCTTAGGATCATTGCCAATCATAGGCAGAAATGAGCAGATAGAAACAAATTTGAATTGTTCTAATTGACAGGATTAAGCTAGGAAATTTATATATGCTGTGCCATTACAAAAACTTGACATTGTTTAAAAAAAATCCTGGAATTTTTCAGTTAAAATAAAGATTTAAAAGGAGACACTTTCTGATCAGTGGAATTCAACCACAAATGCATAGAACTTCCCTAGCACACAAAGAAATGCAGTATGAATGCATTAAGCACTTGTGCCTGGTGTTTAAGGAGATCAAGTTGCTTTCAGCAGCATTTGTAACACGCGTGTTATTTTAAATGAGTTAACAAATCAATTCTAATAGCGCACTGAGGAATTGCATATGAACATAGCAACACATTTGTTTCAAATTTCACAGAGTAATTTCAGCTATAAGAGATTTGCGGTTACAATGAATATTTGACCACTTAAAAAATTTTAATTTTTAATTAAATTCTTCTATTTGTAATTTTCTTTAAAAATTTGTATTTAGAAATAAAATTTTATATGAAACTTGACAACCAGTGTATCTATCCATTTTTTAAAATCAGAAATGGGATTGGATTTAAGGATGGTTTTCCAACTTCATCAATAGCAGCTAACCTCGAGGGGTCTATTAAGTACAAAAAAGATTCAATGAGTAACCTGAACTCTTAGCTTATCAACTCTTGTGTGGTCCTGTCGAAGATAATGTTGAAAGGCTTCCATACAAATAATTACTGCAGATGCCGTGCGAGATGGCCCAGTAACATGACGAGTAGTTTGGGCTCCCAAATTTTGAAGCCAAA
The DNA here is from genome assembly GCF_035084215.1 of Heptranchias perlo. Classification (NCBI taxonomy): domain Eukaryota; kingdom Metazoa; phylum Chordata; class Chondrichthyes; order Hexanchiformes; family Hexanchidae; genus Heptranchias; species Heptranchias perlo. The sequence continues at coordinate 36,319,147 of NC_090341.1, read as the reverse complement.
ACTTGGCAACGGATATCTGTAATAATTCCTGCTGGAAACGTAACTCAGGCTTGGAAATTTGGAATCTCAGCATCAGCTCAACTATTCAAGGTTGCCCCCTCTCAGTTCTTGGCTATGCTTGCATAGCAAAAGTATCTGCACTTTTTGCTGGGAGAGAGGGGGGCTTTGTCTCCCTTCCCCACAATCTCAGGTTGTATAAGGCCAGATCTAGGTTAGATGTTAGGAGGTGGTTCTTTTCCCAGAAATAGTGGGCCTACAGGCTGCCGGCTCGTTCGGCAAATGCTTATTTGCCAAATTCCTATAAGCGAGAGCTGGACCTGTTTCTGGCTGGGGCGGAGATAACCGCATACAAAAGGTAGGTCCTGTATAACATTAATCAGGGTCAGGTTGGTCTCCTGGCATTGTTTCGATTGGCTAGGGTTGGGGGGGACGGGGGACGGAGAGGACTTCTCCAGATTTTTTTTCCCTAATTACCCTGGGTTTTTATTTGGTTTTCCACCTCGCCCAGGAGATCACATGGCTTTTGAATGGAGTGGTAAGTGTATATATTGTGGTACACAAAGCATCGCAGTTGTGTGGGACAGGCTCGATGGACCAGTAAGTCTTTTTCAGTCCATCATTATTCATATGTTTGTAGAATATATCTCCAGTTAGCCAGCTGCACAGTACCATCGACTGTTCACAATCCAAACAATTCTGCTTCCCTAGCAGAAGGAGTCAACAGAAGCAGATGAAAGATGGGAGATTTATCTCCCATATTTACTCACTTATTCTGTATATGAAACTAATAAAGGAATGTCAATTGAAAATCACTCATCATGTGTATTACCCATGACCAGATTACATTGTTTCATCTATATCTTGAATTGGGTCTCTATCATATGCAGCTATCTCACCAAGATAATAAAATAAATTTTAACCTCAAATGCAACAGAATGCCATCAGACTGAAACAACATGTTTTAATCTTTCTTGCCAATTGAATACATGTAATGCTCTTTTCTACAAATAGATGCATTCTTATTATGCCATGCACCAAAACTGACATAGATCAGATAGCAAAGAAAAAAAGACTTGCATTTATGTCGCACCTTTCATGACCTCATGACATCCCAAAGTGCTTCAGACGCAATGAAGTACTTTTGAAGTGTTATGATGTAGGGAAATGTGGTATCCAATTTGCGCACAAACAGAAATGGGAATAATAACTAGATAATCTGTTTTAATGATGTTGCCTGAGGGATAAATATTGGCTAGGACACTGAGACAATGCTATTCTTCAAGTAGTGCCATGTGATCTTTTATATCCACCTGAGAGGACAGACGGGCCTCGGTTTAATGTCACATCCGAAAGACAATACCTCTGATAGTGCAGCATTCTCTCAGTCCTGCACTGAAGTGTCAGTCTAGATTATGTGCTCATCTCTAGAGTGAGGTTTGAAGTCACGACCTTCTGACTCAGAGGTGAGAGAACGACCACTGTGCTAAGGCTGACACCTGTCAATGGGATGTAACATAATCCAAGTGTGTTACCTATTAGCTATGACCTGTAACCATTTGTTCCAAATTCCAAACCAATTAGCAGCTTTTTTGGAGACATATGTCATAGAGAAGGCAACTAGCAATACATTATTGCAACTGATAACATTAGTTGTTAATATTGTTATAACCCTCACCTACACTCCCTTCCCCACAGACATATGACTATCACTTCATACTAACATTTTTGTGGGCATAGGTCTGTTGCCATCATTTGTCGATATCCATAGCTTACTGTTTGCGTTACTGACTTTATCACCCTCCCTAGCCACAATCTCAGGCTGAACCAGACTGTTTGCAACTTAGTTGTCCTATCTGAGCCTGAGCTACATTTCCGACCCCATATCCTCTCCATCATAAAGACTGCCTACTTCCACCTCTGAGACATTGCTCATTTCTGCCCTTACGTCAGTCCTTATGCCACTGAAACGCTCATTCATGCCTTTGTAACCTCCAGACTTGACTATTCCAATGTTCTCCTGGCCAGCATCCCATACTCCACCCTCTGGAAACTTCAGTTCATCCATAACACTGCTGACCATATTCTACTCCAAACCAAGTCCTGCCCACCCATCAATCCTGTCATTGCTGACCTACATTGACTCCCGGTCCCCCAACCCTCAAATTTAAAATTGTCATCCTCATGTTTAAATCCCTCCATGGCCTTATTGCTCCCTATCACTGTAACTTGCTCCAGTGCTACAACCCCTGCCCCCAAACTGTCCAATCCTCTGACTCTGCCTTCTTGTGCATTCGCCACCCTTCACCCCATCATAGTAGCCCATGCCTTCAGCCACCTAGGCCCCACGCTCTGGAATTCCCTCCCTAAACCTCTCTGCCATCCCACCTTCCTCTTCTCCTTGAAGACCCTCCTTAAAACCCATCTCTTTTGGTCACTCATTCTAATGCTCATTTGACTCAACATCCATCTTTTTCCTTTCACATCTGTGAAGCACCTTGGGACTTATTCCTATGTTAAAGGCACTAGATAAATCCAAGTTGTATTCTACAACTGACTTTGATACATGAATACATGCATGATGCTGTTACAAAATAAATGTTGAAAATCAATTTCCTAGTTACTCTGATTCATTGAATTTGCAATCTCTCTGTTTTGCATGGCTCAGTTGGTAAATCCACTCCTCAGTGTGGAACTGAGCCATGCAAAACAGAGATTGCAAATACAATGAAATTGAAAGATTATAGATTCAATGAATGGTGTCTGCTCAGCAAGATGATAAATCCAGTTGATCTGAGTCAGGGTGACAGTATGGGCAATATAATAAGCTTCATTGCCCTGGATCAGGAAGGGTAAAAAATCCAGCCAGAGTTTCCGTTCCTGATCATTATCCTGTAATGCCTAAGAAATGCCTAAGAGTGAAGAAAGGATCTGACTTGGCTGTGATTCCTTGCATGGACAAATAATCGGCAACACTTGCAGCCTAGGTTCAAACATGGCATTTAGCTCAGTTGCCAAAGGGCAGCGGGTGCAAGGTGAACTGTACCCCAATATGAGTGAACATCTTCAGAAGCAATGGAAATCTGGAGGCATTTAAAAAAAAGAGAAAATCAATCCCCCTGGTCAAACTTTACTCTACATGTTATGTGCAATAGACAGCAAGGCAAGAATTGAAATGATTTTAAATAGAGATGTAGTTCTCATTTTTATTTGGCCTAGCATGCACCCATTGAACATTGGAATAAAATCAATATTTTTTTTTATTCGTTCATGGGATGTGGGCGTCGCTGGCAAGGCCAGCGTTCATTGCCCATCCCTAATTGCCCTCGAGAAGGTGGTGGTGAGCCGCCTTCTTGAACCGCTGCAGTCCGTGTGAAGGTTCTCCCACAGTGCTGTTAGGAAGGTAGTTCCAGGATTTTGACCCAGCGACGATGAAGGAACAGCGATATATCTCCAAGTCGGGATGGTATGTGACTTGGAGGGGAACGTGCAGGTGGTTTAGGTAAATGTTAAAGAAGTGTCCTCGGAAATATCCCTCACTCAATCAACACAACAGAAACAAATTGGAATAGAAATTGGTTATGACTTATTTCCGAGCACATAACCAACGGTGTGCGGACTGCGCCCCCCAATCAGGAGGCCCAATCGGCAACACTTGCTGCCTAGGTTCAAACATGACATTTAGCTCAGTTGCCAAAGGGCAGCGGGTGCAAGGTGAACTGTACCCCAATATGAGTGAACATCTTCAGAAGCAATGGAAATCTGGAGGCATTTAAAAAAAGAGAAAATCAATCCCCCTGGTCAAACTTTACTCTACATGTTATGTGCAATAGACAGCAAGGCAAGAATTGAAATGATTTTAAATAGAGTTGTCACTCGAAATTTGACCTTGGGCCTGATTTTGATAATTTGGGCGAGCTGCTGGTGCCTATCACACCTCCTGAGGCAGCACACCCATTTCAAAAGGATGAATTTCATGCTGCTTGCCTTGGTGGAAGTGTCCCTTAAGTAAGTTCAATTCCTCCAATTAAATATTGGGAAGAACGAAGCCATTTTCTCTGGTGCCCGCCACAAACTCCGTTCCCTAGCCATTGACTCCATCCCCCTTGCTGGCCACACTCTGAGGCTGAACCAGACCGTTCGCAACCTCGGCGTTCTATTTGACCATGAGCTGAACTTCCGACTACATATCCTCCGCATCAACAAGACCGCCTATTTCCACCTCCATATTATCGCCCGACTCCACCGCTGCCTCAGCTCACCTGCTGCTGAAACCGTCATCCATGCTTTTGTTACCCCCATATTCGATTATTCCAATGTTCTCCTGGCTGGCCGCCAACCTTCCACCCTCTGTAAACTTGAGCTCATCCAAAACTGCTGCCCATATCCTAACTCGCACCAAGTCCCGTTCTCCCATCACCCCTATGCTCGCTGAACTACATTGGTTCCCAGTCTGGCAACTCAGTTTTTAAATTCACATCCTTGTGTTCAAATCCATCTGTGGCCTCGCCCCTCCCTATCTCTGTTAGCTCCTCCAGCCTTACAACTCTTTTGATCAAGATTTTGGTCACCTGTCCTAATATCTCCTTACTTGGCTTGATGTCAAATTTTGTCTGATAACACTCCTGTGAAGCACCTTGGGACATTTTTACTACCTTAAAGATGCTATATAAATGCAAGTTGTTGTTGATGTTGTCCTGGGAAGTGGGGGAGAAGACAACAGGATTGGGGCTAATCGCAAACTGGCAGCAACTCTCGGGAGGGCTGTGGAGCTGGGGGGAGAACATCTGCTCTTCCTGGCTCCAGATCAAACTTTTAAAATAAGATTTACTCACTTTTTAGTTGACTATTGAATATTCCTGAGCGGTGTTAGGACCTCTCTGCTAAATTGGCCAGCACCCAGCTCCTCCAACCTCTACATTAAGACGGCAGCTGCTGCTGGCCCACACTCGCCTGCTTCTCGATCACCTGCCCCTCTCCTGATCACCTTCCTCTCTCCCAAACTCACCCGTGGGCCTCTGCTGGCATCTGGGCTGGCCAAAATTGGTCAGACCCTGATCGGCAAGCTGCATCGGGGTGCCCAATTGGTGGCCGCAGCTCATGACAATTATGGCGATGAGGCAGAGGACCAATTTAGGATGTTCCTCGGGCCTCTCCGTTCTGGCATGTCTTTGCTACTAGCCGGTGGATCACGACTGGTTTCGGGCACTTATGAATTTAGGCCCCATTGAGATTTGGATCAGAAATGGAGCAGCAATTGCATAACCCACTTATTTACCCAAGTCTCCAATTCAGGTAGCATGCAACTGAGAAGGAACTGTAACATCAGAGAACGGCTAAGATTTTATTATATTTGGTAAACCATGCTTCACCACAGCATCACTATATTGTATTTTGAAAAAAGGCATACAAGGTGAACACTTGAGGACTGCTTCCACAATCCCACACATTCTATTAAAAAGTGAAAGCACCCGAACGTAGCTATTATTTAGCAGCAATTTCAAACCTGTCCCATTATTGATATGTCATTGTTTTGCTTGACAGCAGGAACAATTCTGCATCTTATGCAATTTGTAATTCACAAATTGCATCTTTTATTTCAATCCCTGAACAAACATATACACACAACTGTGTCTAATGAGGAATTACCTTAAAATTCGTAGGCATGACAATGACGGCGCCTCAAGCTGCCAAATCCTGTTCATTAAGGTGGCATAAATACATTCTAAGCATTAATAAAAATTCCAACTTTCTGATAAATTAGCATTTCAAGAAGCATGTGACACCTTGGTTAACATATTCAACCTCAATTATATTTCCCTTCAGCACTGTGTTATCTTGAACCTTTGCTGGCAATCAGAGGTGGTGTTTTCAGCAGCCAATTTCCTAGATAATGTGGCTTATCAACACTGTATGTAAACTTGCCAATGGAAATCAGACTGCAATGAACCACAGGGTAGCTAATTGCATCCAGTTTTATGCATATTTACAGACTGTCACTTCAAAGAAATCACCAGCCCATAGAGGCACCCAGTTAGCAGAAGAATTGCTTTTGCTAATGAAAATAGGCAAACAAGTCACTGATAAATACAAATGAACAAAGCGTTTGAATGTAGCTTTGTTCGTGCATTTAATTTAGCCCCCATTTATTTTCTAAAATAAACTAAATTTATGCCTTCACATCAGCAGGGATCTGCGAGCACACACACGTTTCTGGAAAAATAAAACAATAAGACTTGTATTCTTCACGACGATGCTTGTTTGTACAGTAAGCTGTCTTTTTGAATGTTTTCCTGAAAATGTGAATGTAAAACGGATGATGAAAATTTAATTTTGTTTTTATATACTGTGCACAGATTATTTAAATATGTCTTTGCAAACAGCAAGAAGCTTTTAATATGGTTTGCATAATTCAGCAGTACATCAATGTTACAAGCTACAACTCACAACAAAATGCTTAAAGTCTCCGAGTTAAATTTAACATGAGGTAACTTGCAAGATATTCATTTTATTTAAATCAGAAAAGATTATGCATGCTTATCTCTCAGGTTTAAACACTTAAGCTTTTTGTATCTGATACAATACACTATTGAATCCTGATAAATGCAAAACTAGTTTTCAAAGAAATGTTATGCTTGGATCAGGATCATGCTTGGATCAAGATTTATATAGGCTGTATATAAAAATGAAAAATTTGCAATAATTTTCCTCAGCCCACATATGCATTAATTCAACCAATAAACTAGAAATCTGAGCAATATTAATCCCCCTCCCCATGAAAGATGTCGATGAAAAAGGTTGTGAAAATCATTTAAATCTGTCATAATGACGCATTCCATACAAAATGAAGTTCAATGCCACTGTAAACTTAAAGGGCCCAATTTAAAATATGTAATTTTTGGTCCTTGCACACCATTTTTAATTATGTATCTTGTACTCATTTTTGTGACTCTACAAATTTTGCATTTTACCAAAACAAAACAAAATGATATAGAACAAGAGATACTTGGGATTAACAAAAAAGTCGTAATTCAATGAGGGGTTCAAATGTTATCACAGATTGTTAGGGTTCAGCTCAAATATTTCATGCATATCCTACATCAGTAGAATAGCCCATCCTCTACAAAAGCAAAGTATTGAAATATGGCTTCTATCTTTCTTTGAAGCATTTATTTTATATCATACATAATTAGTTCTAAGGAGATTTATTAAAGATTCTTTTATTTCCATTTAGCATGTTAGATGAGATACTACAGGACAGACACTATCACTAAACCTGAAGGTACATATACAACACATACTTGATCCCTCCAGTATTACAATTGTTGTAAAATTGTTTACAATTGTCAACCCCAGTCCATCACCGGCATCTCCACATTATTACAATTGTGGTATTGGTACAAGTTTTACAAGGAGTTTGCTTCCATTCTCAGGTATCGGGTTACATTTAAAATGTACACAATTTACATTTTACACAGGGGTTTCTTTAAGTTTTGTGGTTTCTTTCTTGGCCAGTTCTAGTGAGTGCTGATGTCAGCTATCACTGCACATTCAGGCCTTGAAATTCCATGATGTGAATATGAGCATGTAAACAGTTAATGCATTCATCTGAAATTCCTTCGTGTATTATTTTAACAGAGGCGGTGACCTGTTTATTTTAAGTAGGTTAACATTTCTTTAAAAATAGCACAAAAAGGAATTTCATCTGAATGCGTTGAAAGTTTGTAAGCTGCTAATTTGCACAGCGCGATTTCAAGAGCCAATTCTGTAACGCATGACAATGTTCACATAAGAAGATTAACAGCTGGAATGTCATCATTGCAGGTTTACAGAAATAATATTCTGTTGATTATTTAACTTTTTTATGAAAAATATTATAATGCCTGAAAGATTAGACGTTTAATATGTGATGGTCTTTGTGAGGTAACATTATTCAGTGTGTTGACTACTCAAAATATAGAATTAGGGGGTAATTGATGCCCACATCAGGAGCATACATTTCTGGGCTTTGCCGGGGATCAGGAATCTGTTTAACAGAATAAATCCAAAAGAGATTTCCAACATTGTGGTTCTCTGTTTCGGTCGTATATGTATTTTTGATTACATTATTTAGCTCAAAAGAATTGTGAGGTTACGACAAGCTTATCATACTGCATGCTTTTATTTGATAAAATTAAAACTGCTCTTAAAACATCTTTAAAAGCAACATTAATTTGAAACCATTATTGTCACACTTGCAGCAATACCCACCATTTAACGTGCATTAACGGTACATTACTCTAACATCTTAACATCTCTTCTTTATTATTCATTATAAAGTGCTGGATACATACATTTAATTACAGTAATTAAATTGTGCGTGTTTTCAATGTGTGCGATCCAATAATCGGAGAGTTACAATTCTTGTAAGATGCATTTACTTCCAACATTGAGGCTAGGAGGGAAAAATCAAGGAAAGAAATCTACTTTCAAGTTGCTTATTAATATAAATGGGTTAGATAGGGTTAAATAGAATAGGTTAGAAAAATCCAAATTATAATAGGAGAGAGATGCAATAGAGGAGAAAAAAGGATGGGAGAGAAAAAGATGAAGTAAAATGTCTCTTCATTTTTATTTAAAATTGATAATTAAGTCGTTCCATTACTTAATGTCAATCTGCTTCATAATTTCCTACATTACAACAGTGACTACACTTCAATAAAGTACTTCATTGGCTGTAAAGCACTTTGGGATGTCCCGAGGTCACGAAAGGTGCCATATAAATGCAAGTCTTTCTTTTTCATCATAAACAGAATTTTTTTTAAAAATGTCAGCTCATGAAAACTGAAATGTCAATGGAGCTGCCAGCATCCTAAACCCCGATTGGGGGGTTCAAGCAATAATTTATGCCAATTGGTTAACATGACTACCAATCATGCTCCTAGTTCAGCCCTTGGTCATGATTCAGATATTACCTGCCTCTACAATAAGCACATGTATCAGCTTAGCTCACTTAGCCTCACTTCAGGATCTGAACACATAATCCACGCTGATACTTCAGTGCAGTGTTGACAAAGTACTGTATTGTTGGAGGTGCTAAGGCCTTGTCTGCCTGCTCAGGTGGATGCAAAAGGTCCCATGGTACTATTCAAAGAAGAGCAGAGAATTACTTCCAATGTTCACTACCAAAACCGATAATCTGGTCATTTATCTCATTTGTTGTTTGTGGGACCTTGCTGTGCATAATTTGGCTGCTACATTTGCCTATGAAACAGTAACGTCTACATTTCAAAAGTCATTACTTGACTGTGAAGTGCTTGAGGGCATCTTGAACACCTGGAAGGTGCTATATTAATGCAAACTCTTTCTTCCTTTATCTCCATCTGCCCCACAGTACATTTTACTAAAACCATACACTTAACAATGTGAAGATATGTTGTCCACAGCATGGCAATTTTGCCCATCTGGCATCTGTATACAGGCTCGAGAATCTGTTATGTGGATGATGGTCATTTGAAACATGTCTTTGAGAGAGCGTTGGCTTATTTATTTTTTTCACCTCCAAAATAAGAGAGTCACAAGATACTTTTTTTGGTTGAAAGGCCTGTTTCAGTTTGAGAACAGATATTTCAAATGTTGTGCTTACTCTAATATGCTCTGAACACTGCTACGTGTAATGATTTGGGAATTTCAGGACCTTCTGTCATCAAGGTTATGAATTCAGACTGCACCCTGATTTAATAGATTTTAGGACATTTCACACAGTAGTCTGGACAGAACAAAACACAGAAATAAAATAATTATAAAGTATGCACTTTACATAGCACATGTGATGCATGTTATCTGGCTGCCTGGAGAGCAGGACCATTAGATAGCATAATGCATCAGTACAAATGCTCCATTTTCTTCTCATCTCTTCCGATCACTTTGACCAGTATTTCATGATAATGGGAAAACTGATCATTCTCAAGTTTTGTTTTAGGACTACATCGTGGTGATTGTGTCGCATTGTGAACATAGCAATGAGTACTTTGCTGAACTGTGCATGATAAAGTGACATGGAAAAGAACTCTTTAGACTACATCTTTGGTCTCAAGGGACTGTGGAGCTGGTTTGCAAAATGAACTCCTACAGCTTGAGGATGAGTTAAATTAGAGGTAGAGGAGCAGAGGGAGTTGAGAAATTAGAGTATTGAGGACCAACAGATCTCAGACTGAATTACTAAAAAACTCACAGGACAATTGCTACCAACATAACATCTACTTATTAGAAGTTTGTAATCTACAGTATCCTCCCTTCCATTTAATTAATCTCATTAAATATAAATTAAAGTGAGGAAAATTAATGTTGATTCTTTCCTCACATTTGTGTCATCACAAATTAAAAACTGGGAGAAATCACTTTCTATGTTAACTGCTATAATTTTTTCTTTATTCAATTTAAATGATATACTGACCGATATGCTCACTATAAATTAGAAAATCCACAGTAAGATGGCTGATTGAAGAATATGAGTATGTACAATAAAAAATGTTAAATAAACATGTTGAAGATTGCAAAGGATCAGTGTTTAGTAATTAAGAAAATCCACAGGACAATTTGCACAAGACTATTTCAAATTGACCAGTGCAATGACACTGGACCAGCCCAATGCCACCAAACTAAAATAAGCACTACAAGTTCCCTCCCCAAGAGGAGAGCATCACTAATACGTGTGGTCAGTCTAAACTAGAATTTGATCCTCGTGGTCGGTGATATAACCAATATCCTGCGGTGGTCACCGGTGGTGGAAGGCTTCAAGTGTACCTGTCAGTAGATTTATTGTCTTTCTTTAACTAAAACCTTTTAGCCACTTCGTCCTTTCAAAGTTGCTTTTAAAAATGCTTTATTTTACTAGTTTCTAAAACCACAATTTTCTTTTTGAATTCTGCAAGTTACAATTCCCAGAACTTACTAAAATTGTTCTTCATTTCCTTGTGCTACTTGGATTGATAATTATGTTGTGTACTTGTGACACTTATGCCATCAAGCAATCACTTTATAAGGATGCTGAACTTTTAAATCAGCACTGCACCATGGTATCAAAAATGACAAAGGTGAAGATTTCTACAAAAAATGCGACACAGGAGTGAATATCTCTTAAACCAGTGGCTCATTTGAGACGGGTGCAGTATATTGCTGCATTAAATCCTTTCAATTATACATGAGTCAAACTTATTGAATATACACTTTTAAGAGTATTCTTTTGATAACATTATTGTAATAGTGCTGAAACAAACTTTCTTTCTGATTGCAGTGTGACAACTATTGATCATATAAGTGAATGTTAATTCATGAATAGATATTCCTGTAATACAAATTGCAAAGGAAATATACGTTGAGTTAAATTTTCTATCAAAAAATCAATGTAAAATCTCAAATGAGATGGTAATATAAAAGACAAAACAAGTGTAAACTTAGTGAAAAATCTATAATAGCACTTCTTGATCACTATAAATAATGGGGAATAAAATACAGATTTCACTGAACACAAATTAATTGCCCTCTCAAAGGACAATAAAAATGCCAACTATTATATTTAACAGATGGATATGGAACCGTTGTTGTACAGTTTGAGATAGGTATAATTTTATAGCTTCAAAACATTATACTTAACTATCTCCAAAATTAATGTCTTCAGGCTAAATAAGGCATCATTTGATTTTGCAACCTGTATTATAGTAACAGATGTCCTGGCTGGTACATGAGGTCCTGAAGGAGTATGTTTTATGTGGGTAATTGATCAAATTTTACACTGGCCTTTCTATGAGGTTTACCAGCATGTTACTAGTTTCCAGATTATCTCAGCAGTTGGGAATCCAGCCCATATGTCACAATAGTCCATCTGCCACTTAAAAGCACTGCTGAAGTCTGACCAAGTTCACTGTTAAAGCAGAGACACCTGTTGGTCACGTTCAGAACTATAATTGAATGAAAATTCCACAGGTAACTAACTGTGTTTTACCAAAGTGCAGAAATTGTTCTTATTTTAAGATTAAGAAGCATGGATATATAACTAAAATAGGACACTAATCCCAGTGGTTAACTTTTTTGAAACTTTTGAATTTTCTTTATAGCTAGCATATTTGTGGCTATCAAATGGCATTTGCCATTTTTTTGAATGTATATGCCTCCATTTCCCACTTCTCTATATCCTTGCGACTATGACTCATCGTCATAATTCCTACTTAAACCAGAAGTATGGGCAATCTGGGATGTACTTTTCTCCATCGGTAATCAATTTTGGTTTACCCACTGCACCCCATTTCAAACTCAACCCTGCAACTGTCATGGCAGCATGAGTTTTCAGGATTTAGCTGAAGAGCAACTGTTTTCCTTTCAATGGGCCTGATATTTTTAGAGGTCAATATGATGTCTGGATGGGGCTAAGCCATGGGCTCATAATGACTCAGTCTTTGATGATACAGCTCCCAGCTCGCTCTATTTGCCCCACAGTTTTACTGACTTCATTGTTAATTAGGAGCTTTCTTTGCTCTCATTGACTCCAATGTAAACGAATATCAGGCTGAGTGTAAAACGGGCTGCCGATTCGCAATCATCCATTTTGCGTTACCGCCAAGACAAATTTCATCCCCTTTGTGTCTATTGGTGCCACTCAAGTATAGTCCCAGCTTCCAAGCTCCATGGCTGTGAAGTGAAGTGTTAAAAACCATTCGACAACCCACAGTGGAGATCTTGAAAATTGGGCACCCTAAATTATGAACCTGGTACAAAACAGCTCCTTGGACTTTCCAACTGGCTGTTTCAGAAAGTGAATCTGTCTGAAAGCTCCCGGAAAGGATGACAATCTGCAAATTTCCTCACAGATGTTTCTGCTTTGCCACCGTAACTTTGCCGGAAGCGCGGAGGAAACCCTGGTGGAACGAGAGCAGCTCGGAGGAAATTCCAGTGCCTGTTTAAGAGCGATTGCTGAAAATAATCAACCTATGACAAAAGAACTAAGAAAATATAATAGTTATGGTGTAAGTATAAGAATGAAACAGCAACAAGATTCCACAACTGAATATATACCGACACGATAATTTAACAAACCCCTAATGCCAGTGTATCATTACTGCACATATAACAACACTTCCTAGTGAGATTTTACAATGTGGCTCATCTATGCAGAGCTTGGAGTTTACAGAAACATCTGTATCACATGTATGCACTTCGGGGAGTTATCAAGACCTTAAATACTGTACGTTCATAAATGCTTGTACCAGTTGACTTAACAGTGACCTAAAATAAGCCCCTGTACATAATTTTAAAGCACAGCAAACATAATTTTCATTTTGAAGTAAATGCTGGTGTATGTCCAAATATATAGTTGGGCATAAATGTACTTAAAGACATTAATTTAATTGAATATGCAGTAACAGAAGGAATGCAAGTCTCCACTTGGTGTCAAGAACCTCTTCAAGTCCACAAAAACTCAACCATTAAAGATTTGTCTTAGTTTACTGATTCAATGAAAACTTTGACCATTTTTCCAGAGTATTCCATACAAATGTATTCAGAAGGATATATGTTTGTATAAAAAGAAAAAAAAAATAACTGCAAATGCTGGAAATCGGAAATAAAAACAGAAAATTCTGGAAGTACACAACGGGTCAGTTAGCATACGTAAAGAGAAAAACAGGTTAATATTTTCTGCCTGGCCAGATAAAAATCTAAGCTAATCTTCCTTTATTATGCAGAACAGGAGTATGTCCATTGGGAAGGCCATTCCAGCTGATTAGTCCTTCTAAATGCATGTGAGTGTTGGGGGGTCTGAAAGATTTCGGATGCACTGAGACTGACATCACTTTCGTTCGGTATCGTACAGGTCCAGTAAGGATTTTTTTTTAAATCGTAAAGAAAATCTCTATCCAACTCCAGAAATCTCAGTTACGCCAACATCAGGTGAGTTTGGATTGTACTGCATCTAAATTTTTGGGTGTAAATCTACGCCAGCGCATCTTTTGTGTAAATCGAGGAAACCATCACAAGCTGGTCTTTTGCATAGGGGTGGAGCTATGTAAATGAGCAGCAGAGGGTTTTCGGCAGACGAATCTCGGAAGCTGTGCAAATGTTTGAGAAAAGTGACGTTTCCAGCATAACACCAACGTAAATCAGTTACGTGCAAATTTCCTCCAAAAAAAATGGTGCAACCCTGCGCTTACACTGTAGTTATGTCAAAACTTTCCTGGAAATTCTGTATTTTTTTATTTTAAAAAGAGAAATCCATATTTCCACAGAAAAGCTGTTTCTCTACATATTTTCCCTTTGTGCTAAAATCCTGAACCATATCTAAGTAAATGATGGGTGGACAAAAACATCATTGTTCTGGTTCAGGAGACTCCGCACAATATGGCCATTCAAACCAGGCAACAACATACAATCCAATTACTGCTAAACATCTAATACTAGTATCTCTGTCTTCCGTTGAGTACCTTTCTTCAGATTAGACTGTGCTCTCAGATCTTCATTTTTCGTAGAATCTGCTCCTAGATAGTTATCAGAGATTTCATTTTTCCATCTGCTGCACTTATCAAAGTGAACAATGGAGAATAGATAATAGCTTCATAGTTATCACTGTTCTGCTGGAGTTGCTTAGGGTTGTATCAGTATCCAAATTGGCTCTTCTTAAATAACTTCAAAACCTTGATTGTGAGCTAGATCAAACAGCTTAGATTTTTATCTAGTGAAGCAAAAAAAACCACTGGTCACGTAGGCCTTTGTCACTGTTTTCTTGAGTTGGCATAGAAACAAATAGAAATTGGATCAAGCAGTTTCTTATGTTGGTGTGCTAAGTCAACAATACTAGTTAAGGTCTACTGTTACACAGTATAATGGCAGGTATTCTCTGAATGTAGATATTGTCCTTTTTACCAAAGCACCAACTATCTGCATAGACTGACATTTTGATGTAAAATGAGATGACAGGAATAAGTGCAGTTTGAAAGGAGTACTTTACCTTGGGATGAAAATTAAAATATTTTTCCTGAGGATAATCATTCATAAAAATGTACAATTATTATACATCTACAGAATAATAGACCAATCTGATTAAATAAATTAAAGAAACCTCTGTCTTCATTACTACAGCATTTTCATCTTTCTGACTCTTAGTTTTGTTTTTCAGGCTCAGCTAAGCATAAAAGCAAAAGATCATTGATATACAATTTGTTATCACATCAAATGCTACCTTCTCCCTATTAAAAGCAGTAGCTCAGGGACTGGCCAGGTGCAGTGGGTTAGCACATTATGCATTTACCTCTGGAACCTGTGTTTCAATCCTGTGCAAATGATGGAATGAAAGCTTCCTCTTTCTGTGGATGCTTTTCTAAGATTAGGGCTAAGGTACTTTGTTCTGACTTGGAATATACCCAAATGTAAAATGAGCATAAATGGGCGGAAATCAACGTAAACAATTAGGGCCCAAGGAACGTTCTGAACCCACACCAGTATACTTCTTTAAGTATGAAAATTAAAGTTTCAACTCATTTAATCATCATTCATGCACATCGGCAGTGGCATGTTTAAGAATCTATAATCAGGAAAGGTTTTCAATTTTTAATGTGACTTATACCTATGCCATAAAAGATACAGAAAATATACTGCAGTCTCAGTGAGGATAATTTTTTTTAAAAGCTCAAAAATTGCAATAAAACACCAGAAAAATGACTTTGTTTCCTGCTGTGCCTGAAATTCAGCAAGGCTGAAAACTAAGAAGTTTCATTCACACAATGGAACTCTGAGTACTATCTCTGTAATCAACAGGAAGAAGTAAGAATTGATGCTATCATCTTCCCCGTGTTGATTAACATTGGAATTAAACAGAAAATTGTCAAAGATAGACTACGCTCCTGCATAATAAACAAAGCTCACGGTCAGGACGGGAATGATCAATAGGCTGCAATCCAGTTTATTGTCCTATTTTAATCAATTTGTTAAAAGGTCACCACCCAATAAATACAATAATAAAGGTAATTAAAGTTTAAGATAACCACAACATTACTTTCTAAGATGTAGCTTCTACCTCTAATGAATACAGTTGGTTTTGAGTGGGGATCGAGAGACACTTTGTACTTCTGCTGCATGGAACAATCAGGAGTGAGGCAAAATATCATTTAGTTTTCCTTGGAGATGGCCTACAGATCTCACCCAACGAGCTCGTTGACAGCTAATTAATCTGAGCACACAATGCCAGTAAACATTGGACCCTGAACTCACAACCATAAATTATAGAACAATCTTAACTGTTAGACTACAGTTTGTCTGGGTCTCTCATTGACTATACTGGTGAGTTTAATTTCAATTTCAGAATTTTTTGTTACACAAATCTTGCCTTATTTGTTAACTAGTTTGGAGTAATGCTATAAATTACAACAGCATTTTTGATCACAACAGGTGCTACAAAGAACATATTCAAAAAAGAGTAAAGTTATCTTGACTGATACCTTATGATTCTGCAATAATCCATAATATCTAATCTTGATTTTGAAAAAATTGGATGCTCAGCAGTAATTAATATTAAGTCAAGAAGGTAAATTATGTAGAACAGTTTCTCATCACCCACCTATTAAACTTGCCAAAGATGCAGTGTTAATTATCTTTCCATATCCTTGCTTCAGCATAACACGTCCTGCAGCCTCTGACAGAAGTTTTGCAAAGACAAATTACTGCTTCATGAACATACCAATATTGACAAGATAACAAATTACAGTCCACCCTCTTCAGGTGGGTTATACTCTTGTGTAAGGAAAACACCTACTGCAGTATAACATACCCTTCAGTCTTCCTGTCAAAGAGAGACACAGGCATCATGTTGCTGGTTCTTAACAATTAATTTCTTCCAAGTAAAACAACAACTACCCTTTTATCATTTTCCCTCTATCTCTACTTTCCCACTTTAATGCTGCTCTCCTTCAGCTGAGGGGATGAGCTAAATTGAATTGTGAACCTGTTCACAGTTGCCATCAATATGAACTAATGCTTTATAGCATGGGATAGCTTCTTCTGGTGAATATTCCTCTCAGCATTGAACACTCCACTTCCATACTGCACTCCATTGAGCTCCCAGCCCAGACTGAAGGTCACTTTAAGATCAATAGTTACTGGACTAACTTAACCACTTATATTTATCACCCAAAACTATCCATTTTTGTTACAGCTATTTTATAGTGATTTATACAAAGTAAAACTAAACACATTAAACATGGTGTCCAATTAGCCTATTGTTGAACTATTGTCTTCTCATGTGATGGGCATAATTCCAAATCCCAGAGTTGTTTGTCACAATGAGGATGAGTTTTATTAGTCCTTCAGGATGTTGATTTTCATTGGCGTGCCACATGATAGTCAGAAATTTGGGATCTTTTTTCTTTTGAAGCCTGAACTTCATTTGTCTCATTCCTTTAAGAGATTTCTCTCTAGTTGATTATGCAGCATTATTAACTGTGGCTGGAAAGGTACTGGAGGCTTTTCTGCTCTCACAACTAAATATAAGAAAGCCTGTTTTTTTGTGAGGGGGCAGGCTGAGGAGTTGACAGGTATTATAGTTCCATCTACACCACATTGATCTAATTATTTCACTAAGGTTTTAATTACAGGATGCCCCAGCAGCAATGCATATTTTAATACCTGCTATATATTGTTCTGCAGAATTGCATTTTCACAAAGACAAGTTGTGTCCATATTAGAAGCCCAATGTCACAGTTATCTATGTACTCTGCCTTAGTTAAATATTAAACTTTGAGCTGCTCCCATCTGGAATCTTTACCATTGGATTACACTGAGGAAGACCATGAGGGTGAAATTCAGCTTTGGCGAGAGCAGAAAATGCACAGTAGTGAATTGGCCGTCCGTTATTCACATTGTCCGATTTTCCTTTCCATTGAAGCCAATAGAGGGGGAAATCGGGCGAGGTGTATAACGGGTGGCCGATTCACCACAGCGCATTTTGTGATTTCGCCGAAGTTGATTTTCACCCCACATATCATCCATTTCCCAGTCATCTTCCCAGTCTGCCACAGACATGTCTGTCTTCCCAAATAGGGAAAACAGTGATTGTTATAACCTGTCAGATCATCCATTGCAGCTGGTGTGTCAATTCTCATGAGTTGTGGGATAGAGAGTAGGTTTACAAATGTAGTTACAGAGGGCTAATGAAAAATGTGGTTTGTTAGACTACACAGTTGGCAGCAAGTATCATCCTATTAGTGAAAGAAGCCTTTGGTTTCTGATAAGCTCCTACAACTACAGCAACAACATTGGACATTTAATGTAAATAAAATGTCCCAAGGTGCTTCACAAATAACTTTAATGAAAATGGATACCGAGGCAAGAAGGAAGAGATTAAGGGGTGACAAAAAGCTCAAAGAGATGGGATTGGAGGAGATTTTATTTTAAAAGGTGGAGAGAGAAATAGAAGGGTTTAAGCAGATTATTCCAGAAAATAGAACCAAGGCAAGTGAACTCTGCCACCAAAGGCAAGGCAAAGAGGGAGAGGGGATGTACAGAAGTCCAAATTAGACGAATGGAGAAATTGGGAAGGGATATAGAGCTGGAGGAGATTTGGCGGGTCAAGGCCATGGAGGGATTTATAGAGGAAGACAAGGATTTTGAATTTAGTTCCTTTGGGGTTGGAGAGTCAATGTAGGTCAGTGAGGACAGGGATGATCAGCGAGTGGGATTTAACGTGGGGCAGGATGCACATGGCAGAGATTTTGGAAATGTCAGACTTGTGCAGTGCAAGTGCATTTCTGGGGACTGGAGTCAAAGCACCACATCAAGGCAGAACACGGAGAGCTTCAAAATGTGCTGTACTTGACAAAGAGTGCTCGTTCTTATCATTGTTTTCTAACAACAGCTTTCACTTAGATGAGCCCAAAAAAATTGTTATAAAAATTGACATAAGGCAATGTCGGATGGCTAAAAATCTCAGTCTCTCCAGTGCACTGCAGGCATTCAGAAGACAACACTCGAATAATGTTCTGTAGTAACCTGTGGGTACCAATCACTATAAATCTTAGCATTTGAAATCCCGGAGTTTTTAAAATTGCTCATCTCATTTAACATTTCTTGTATTAACTTGAATTGTAATCCAATTAAGCTTTGAACATAACAAAAAGGAAGTTTATTAAACTCAGATGTACTTTTCCACAGGTGTGGTGCCTGGGGCAAAGAAAAAGGTTTCACCTTTAGCCCACACAAAAGGCTAATGCATTGTACACACCTGGCAGCCCATAATTACTTCTCACGGATTGACATCAAAAGTCTTGCCCCACTCTGCTGACAGCGTCTTTTCCCTCGCTGAGTTCATGTTTATTCCTGCATTGTTTCAAGCTCTGTGAAGTGTGCCCCATTTAACCACAATGGTATCAACCATCTTTCTCACGTCCTCAGGCTTGCCCACATCTGCTGCAACTGCCAAAGACAGTATACCTGCAATTAGGATTAAAATTAATTGCTAGTCTAAGAGGGAATTTGGAAACGAAGGAGGCAGCATTTCAGAATATGCAAATATTTTCTGGTAACTGATCTGTATGGACCCAAGGTCTATCCTGCAGGGCCTTCTTCATTATAAATGGTTTATGTACGAAAGCCTAATCAAGTAAGAGCACTCAAATAAGGTGAAAGATTTTCCTGTTGAAAACTTTATTTCAATTCTATTCAGTAACAAAATAGACCACTTATTTCACTTTTTAATTTATATCCATATGACTGTACATCAATTGAAATGTTTTAAGCAACTCATTTATTCACTAAAAATATCAAATATGAATAATTATGTACAGTACAAAAATTGTTTTCATGGCTGTGACAGTAATATTGGTCAGCTACATACATATGTAGTGAGAAAAATCACAGCTATTCCGAGCTCTGTTTATCCATCATGTATGAATTACATTTACTTGTACAGCATTATCACTCAAGTTGTTCAAGAGTAGATTTTCACATCTTTTTAAGGACAAGTGGAAGGAAACATCATATTCATCTTGCCATATTAATAAAATACTTGAATAATCAAAAAATGTTTAGTGAAATGCAGTATTTTATAATTAAATTTGTTTGGATTCATAGCAGTTCTGATGAAGGGTCCCAAATGAAACATTAACCTGCCTTTCGCTTTCAGATGCTGACTGACTTACTGTGCATTTCCAACATTTGCAGTTCTCATTTGAGATTTCAAGCAATTGCAGGTTTTTTGTACTTTTCTCGATAATATCTAGAAGGCTTTGTATTGTTAATTAAATCTTTTAGCTCGCCTTACAACTTTCCGAGATCTCTGCGCTCCTCCAATTCTGGCCTCTTGCGTATCCCTGATTTTAATTGCTCCATCATTGGCGGCCGTGCCTTCACCTGCCTAGGCCCTAACCTCTGGAATTCCCTCCCTAAACCTCTCTGCCTTCTACCTCTCTCTCCTCCTCTAAGACGCTCCTTAAAACCTACCTCTTTGACCAAGCTTTTGGTCACCTATCCTAATATTTCATAATGTGGCTTGGTGCCAAAATTTATTTTGATAATGCTCCTCTGAATCACCTTCGGACATTTTATTAAGTAAAGGTGCTATATAAATGCAACTTGTTGTTGTTGTAATTGATATGCACCCAGACATTACTGGACCATAATGCCACCACATGGTTACTTCTATCACTAATATAGATGTTGTCTTGTTTTCAACATAAGAAGGAATGAAAATATACACTTTATTCATCAAGTAAACCATTTCCCAATCACATCTGTGGCATCTATGAACTGACCACCATGGTACCCATTAATTAAAAAAACAGGTCCTTTTAACATTTGGGTGTGTGTCAGCATCACAGTGCTTCAGCTACCAAGATATTAAGATCTGTTTCAGTACTTGCCAAATAATGAGATTTTGACGCTATTTTTTACAACACAATGAACAAAGCCTGCAATGAACAGAAGAAGTTGCACAATTAAAAATACTTTCATTCACGTTGACTATCCCTGCCAAGATTAAAACACTATGAATGGAGCACCACCTTGTGGTAGAGTGTGCATGCACATTCACTTGCAAATATATATATATGTGTATAGATATATTCCACCCTACAATTTAAAATTCAGTTCACTCAATTAAGATTGTTAACTAAAATGTAAACTGGGAATTTGAGCAGTGCCCTTGTGAAAATGGTGATAGAGAAGGTTGTGAAAGCCATTCAAAAATGTCAAATGGCATAAAACGGCACAGACATGTATTCAAATTTATAAATTAAAGAGGCCTTATTTTTTGCTGGCAGAAATGTGTTTTAGTGCAAAATAGATCATGAAGCTAAAGGCATCATGTCTCTGTGGGACAGACTTAATGGACCAGCTGATTTTTTTCCTGTCCAACATTTTTGTATCTTCGTTTGTTCATTGGTGGAAATTGTACACCAAAATGGTTTTTGACTTATAGAAAAATTAGTAAGCAAATGGGCGGAGCATGTGCTCCACCCAGCTATTCTGGGTCTTCAGACTGAACCAATCCTTAAAGGGACTACTGGAGGCCACCCACAAAAGGGCAAGCAAACGTTTTATCAGTTTCATTTCTGTAGAGCTAGGAGCGCGGGTCACTGCCGGCTCGGGCTCCCCCCCCAACCTTCTGCTTCACCTCCACTCCCAGAACATAGCTGAGGAACCAGCAAAATTATTAAGGCCCCGATTGGCGAGATGCATCAAGACACCCAACTGGCATCCGCAGCTCGCTGGTTTAATGTAGATGAGGCCTGAAGCCCAATTTCGAATGGGCCTTCGAATGTGGTCTTCAGGAGCCCGTTCGCATCAAACCACCCAGTTGACTTTCTCCAAGTTCATAGCATGATCATTCAACACGTAGTAGTGCCTGGTACAATCATTTCAAGCACATAACACACAAGCAATCCCAAGCACAACAAATTCACATGTAGAAAATTTGTAATTCCAGGTAAGATAATTGAGCACAGGTAACACACACTTGCAATTCCTAGAATGATAATTCTGGACACAAAGCATGCATGCAAATTCTACAATGATAATATTCAATAGGAAAGCACAAGAGAATGAGAAGAAATTGGTTGAAAATTTGTGGGGTAGAAATTGCTTAGGGCGGTGAACCAACATTGCTCGCCGCTCCATAGATTTATACTAACCCACTAACTTACCGCAGATCTTTTCGTCAGCCACTTCCTCTAATTGGAAGTGGAGAAGAGCCCAGCGTCAGTTCAGGCGAAGCTAGGACACTGGGATAAGCGAATAGGTGGCTCTCTCCCCTCGAACAATCAGATTGCAGCATTTTTGACAAGCTGCGTTCACTGTCTCTGCCGGCTTGCAGTGTTAAACCAGGAAGTTAGAGGTACAACATTTTAAATCATTGTAGAAACAGTTACAGACAGCAAAAAAAAGAGCAGGTAAGAAATAATTGAATTAAATAAAAGAGGCAGAAGGGAAAAGTAAAAAAAGAAGTTAACTTTTTAATTTTTAATGATCAAAAACTATTAAATTAAGAAGTAATGAGACTCCACATTTTTAAAAGTTAATTTTTTGTTGTTTGGCAATCGTTAAAACTTACCACGTAGTTAAAACTTAGTTTAGACCTGTATTTTTAAGCATAGCTGTTTGGTGGCATAATTAGTTACTTTCCAGCTGGGCAGATAAGCAAGTTTGCACTTTTTTGATGATTTCTCTGATTGTGGCGTGCGATGTCCCTTTAATTCGAAGCTGTCATATCGCCGGCGAACCACTAGGAGTGTTCCGTATTTCCGCGTTTCACTACACATGTGCAAACCCCAGAACTTGCACCTCCATTTCGCCACTAACAACGGAGAGAGCGCTGTTGAGCTCTCAATTATTTTGCAAGGGATTTCTGCCCCTTATTATTAGTTATAAGGATGACACTTGACTTTTTGCAGATTTCTCAGACTCAAAACTATAGTAGAATGAAATTAAAAGTAGTACCAAGATTAAAGTTTAACATGAGATCTGGTTATTTAGTGACAGTATAAATAATGTTCTCAGTACAAACTACAGCAATCAGGCTGTAATAGAAAGCGTTTTTATTCCACAGTTGTTCACCATGTATTCCCTTTGTCTCATGTATTAGGGAGGCAGAGACAGAGGTGCAACATAGGTGGGTAGTCAAGGATTCTCCCCAGTGACATGTATTCTGTTTGTTTCATGAAAGCATATAAAGCCAGGACAATGTTGCCCTTCTTTAAATTTAAAAAAATCTTAATTAAATCAAAGCAATCTACAATGAGTACAGTTGTCAGCTTGGTTCAATTGATAGCAATTTCACCTCTGAATCAGAAAGCTTGGCATCCATATTTTTAATTATACCTCTGTGAAGCTCCTTGAGATATTTTTAAGAACATAGGAAATAGGAGCAGGAGAAGGCCATATGGCCCCTCGAACCTGCTCTGCCATTCAATAAGATCATGGCTAATCTTCTATCTCAACTTCACTTTCCCGCCCTATCCCCATTTCCCTTAGTGTCCAAAAATCTATTGATCTCAGTCCTGAATATACTCAATGATTGATCATCCACAGCCCTCTGGGGTAGAGAATTCCAAAGATTCACAACCCTCTGAATGAAGAAAGTTTTCCTCATCTCGGTCCTAAATGGCCGAGCCCTTATCTTGAGACTATGACCCCTAGTTTCAGACTCTCCAGTCACCCAGTCAAGCTCTCTAAGAATTTTATATGTTTCATTGAGATCACCGCTCATTCTTCTAAACTCCAGAGAATATAGGCCCATTATACTCAATCTCTCCTCATAGGATAATCCTCTCATCCCAGGGATCAATCTAGTAAACTTTCATTGCACCCCTCTAAGGCAAGTATATCCTTCCTTAGGTAAGGAGACCAAAACTCTACACAGTCCTCCAGATGTGGTCTCACTAGAGCCTTATATAATTGCAGCAAGACCTCCTTATTCTTATACTCCAACTCCCTTGCAATAAAGGCTAACATACCATTTGCCTTCCTAATTGCATGCTGTACCTACATGTTAGCTTTCTGTGATTTGTGTACAAGGACACCCAAATCCCTCTGAAGACCAACATTTCTTGGTCTCTCACCTTTTAAAAAACATTAAAGATGCTATATAAATGCAAGTAGTTGTTATTGTTGGTGGTGGTGATTCAGGCCCCACAGTTGGACATGAGCACATAGACTAAGTAGTGATGAAGCACTCCATTGTCAGAGGTGCTGTGATTTGGATGAGATGTTAAACCAAGGCCCTTTCTGCCTGCTCAGCTTGACATAATAGATCCCTTGTTTAATCAAAGAAGAGCAGGGAATTCTCCTGATGTCGGGGCCAACATTCCTCCTTCAACGCTCACTACCAAAAACAGATTATCTGGTCATTCATTTTCTGTTTGTAAGACCTTGTTATGTCCAAATTGGCTGCTGCATTTGCTACACTTAAAAAGTAATCCATTTGTTATAAAGTGGTTGGTGACATCCTGAGGATGTGCTAAGATGCTACATAAATCCAAGTACTTTCTTCGTTATTTGTGATTAGGAAATCATTACAGAGGGTATGCTTTCTTTAAAGGTTCATATCTCAATCTTTCATTTATTCTTGGGTTGACATTAAGTGACTACAAAAAAGAAAATAATTATTTTTATTCTTCACGATTCATTATGTCTTGCAGTGTCTCAGAACATAATTTTGCCCATTTGATTTGCCAGCTATTTTTGCTGTCAAATAAACATTAGTGACGCTGTTTAAAAGCACTTTGTTTCAGTTGGAATTTTGTACAGGGATCAAGAAGAAAGTTGCCTTATATGCCACGTTATAAATTTAGTGGCCATTTTGTTCCGACGATGAAAGGGCGACAGACAATTTAAGTAAAAACACATGACACTAATGTTAAAAGGGGGAGTTACATTTGTTTCTGCAGTCATTTCTGCCACAAACAAATCATTCCTCCAATGGAGTATTGTGGAGTATTGTTGAATACCTGTCTGTTCCCTGTGTCTATTTCTCTTTAAAGGGTACTTTTCTTTAATTGGAGTATGTAATAAAACATAAAACCCTCCTATCCTAGACTTACATTATTATCTCCTGCTGTTCCATTTCCTCTTCTAGTCAGGAATAACTGGATTCTAATACACCATAACTGAACAGGGAGTACATCCTGCAAAGTGGGACTGCTTATATCTCCTGTCAGTTTCTATTGTGTTGAAGTGCTCTACTTAGGGGCCTATAACCAAGGGAAGCAAAGTGTATGTGTTTTGATGTAAGTTGGAGACAGGATCAGGCTCAGCTGTGATACCCTCATCAGTTTAATTGTCTGCCGATACTCACGTTTAGGCTCACACATGAAGAATGGTTGCTTGGGTAAGGTACCAGAGAGGAAGCTGCATCTGTAGAACTGTAGCCCATCAAGTAATAAATGCTTTCAGGGGAGTAGGAGAGAAGTGCAGAACAATGGCATAAAAACTAGGTAATTCTGGGCCCTGCAAGAAGCCAAATGTAACTACACATTATAAAACGTTGAGTACGACAGTCTTTTTTTTGAACTAGCTACATTTATGATTCAACAGACATACATAGATTTAAAGGGGAAAAAATTGCATTTAAAACCTGCAGAAAAAGGTGAATATGATCTTTTGTCCCTTTGAGTTTCCATTGTCTGTGCATTCCTATGGATTTTTTTTTCTTATTTTGATCCAGTGACTTTTTGTTAACCACATTCACTTAGACATCACTTGTTATAGGGCTCAATAGGCATTTGATGTAGCCAAACGCAGAGTTACAATTAGAATACTAAAAGGCTTTATGGTTCACTACCGGGACAGTTCACAATGTCAAATTCCTAACAGTCTCAACTCAGTTTAAAGAGAAGCCAGTCATTTACCAGGCCATCCAAAAGCTGTAATCAGTAAACATCTAGAGAGCATTTCTTTTCATGTAACTCACCCACCTTACAAGTTCTCAATGATTCTAATAAGATACGACAGCAATAACATGAAGGGATATTGTACTAATTGGCCAACATTTTTGTCTGGTTTGAAAATGTTTTTCAGCCTTATAATTAACTATTCAATGAAATCTAACGTGATGAGACCTCAATACATTAAAGGGAATTTTGAGTACTATTATACTTTAGGTAACCTTCCTCCAAAAAAGTTGATTATTTTCTCTTCAAAATTTTGTGCACTGAATGAACTTAGCACTAAAAAGATTTAGGAAAAAAAATCACTACAGAAATATTAAACGGAAAAGTTAAGTTTTACTAAAATAACGTTATTTTCTCACATTTTGTCACAATTAAAGGCAAACTGTCACCCTATTCAAAAGATGGCCTAGAAATTCCATCAAGTCCGAAAACGGCCGCGCAGGGGGTGGGGTGCGCGCTGCATACGACTGTTCACACGGGCACAAGGACCACGCAAAATTCGTGCTGGGACCTCATTATTATGTGTCAGGTATGCAGCCAGCACAACCCACACTGCTTATTGGCTGCACGCCTCTTTGAGGGCATGGGGAATCCAGTGTGTCTGACACTTCTTAAAGGCAAGCAGAACTTTCTTAAAGGGGAGGTGCACTCTGGCTGCAGGCAGCAGGAAATGCTGAAATGGCTGCAAGAGATCTAGTAAGGGCACCCAGGTTTTCCGATGCAAGATTGGAGGCTCCGGTACAGGTGGTGGATAGGAGGAGGGAGAACTGGTTCCCCTCCGGGGAGGGAGGGGGGCAGAAAGCCCTCCAAGCAACACCTCCGCCACCAGAGGGAGGAGGTCACTGAGCAGGTCAATGCCAGGAGCTTAGCTCTCAGGACATGGCCGCAATGATGAAAGAAGTTTAATGACCTCAGCAGAGTTGTCCTGGTAAGAATCCAACTCTCACCTCATTTACTCTCTCCTCACACCTGCACCACTTCCATCCTCACTACTCACATCACTCCCCTCCCCTGCTTCCCTTCACTCTCCTACAATCACAGCACCACACTTCATTCCACCTCTTTCTACTACTCACACACTCTGTACTATTGCAACCCTCACTTTCCCACACCTCACATCTTGCACACAACATCTGCACTATTCGGCCGCAACAGGCACATTCTCAATATAATTCACAAGGCTGTCACTCACACTCCTTTCTTGTAGAAGGTTGCGTACATCATGAGGCAGCAGGTGGCAACCGGAGGAGGCCGATCCAACCTGTATACCCTTTACCCACTGGAGATAGATGTTCTGGACATAACGGGCAGGAGCCATGGTGAGTGACAACACTGATGGAGACATGCACAGGGTCTCTTCACACCTTACTCTCTTTTTCCCTTCTCACTTCTATCTCACTCTACACTCTCTACATGACAAACTGCAGCTACTTTCAGCAGCCACTCATCTCTCTCTGCTCTCCATTCACACTAAATGCTAACCCCTGTCCCTTTCTTTCATTTCAGGTGCTGAAAATGTTGAGGTCCCTGTGCCAGTGCAGGAAGAGGAGGCCAGCCTGCCTGAAGATGCAGCGTCACTCGATCTGATCATAGCAAGCACCAGCTCAAAAACTGGCATGAAGCATAGTTTAGAGGATAGGTTATGGGAGGGGTTGTCACATGATGAATCACCAAGCACAAGTGTGCAGGAGCTCAGGCAGGGGAACAGGGCACCACAGATACCATCTCACCAGAGGGCGAGATCACTATGTAGCTCTGCTGCAGAGGACTCAATTGCTGACCTCGAGGGCCAGACTACTGAAGAAAGCTGATGGACACCTACCAGGAAATGCTAGGTACACTGGGAAGCCTGACAAATAGCTTGTGCACAATGACTGAGAGCATGGAGGCAATCAGATGGTGAGAACATTAGTTATAAGGCTGGCAGGACTGATTGCGTTTTGGGGAGGGGAGGGATGATTCAGGTGAAGCACTCTTGTATCAGTAGTTCTCTAAGAGCTTTGGCAGCTAGGGGCCCTGGTGTTCGATGTTTCTCTTGCTCTTCTTCCTCTTCGGGATGCATCTCCTCCCCTTCCTCCACTTCTTGCTGCCCAGGTGATGCTAAGTGCTGGTACCTCAGTATAGCAACATTATACAGCATACAACCTCAAATCTGGAAAATGGGGATGTACTGTATTGCTTGAGCGCACCGATGGTCTGCTCAATGAGATTTCTGATGGCGGCAGAGCCAGCTCTGCCTCTGTGCTCGGGTGCGTGACAGGAACCATGAGCCATGTCCGGAGGGGATATCCCTTGTCACCAAGGTGCCAGCCTGTGACCTAGTGACCTGGTTGAAATAAAGGCAGCACAGAGGACTGGCGCAGGATGAATGAATCATGACGGCTGCCTGGAAACCAGGCACAGACTTGCATGATGCACTGTCTGTGGTCGCAAACAAGCTGCACGTTCAGGGACTGATATCCCTTTCTATTGAGAAAGGTGCCAGGCTGGTGATGGGGAGTATGCAAGGCACCTTGCAACCTGGGAAAGCCTGCAATGAAAGTGAAGCCTAGTGCTGCTTCATCCTGCTTTGCTCTGTCCATTGGAAATGTGATGTAGGTGTTCCTCCTGGTGTAGAGAGCCTCGGTGACCTCCCTGATACAGCGGTGCAGAGCAAACTGCAAGGTGTTACTGATGTCACTGTGAGACAGGCACAGCACGATTGAATATCTAGGCCCATGTTCTGAACTTTGAGATACTGTGCCATTGTGAAATCCAGCATGTGATTTGTTTTGACCACCAGGGGGTGCAATTGCACCTGCTTCCTACAGTGCATTTCCTTTAGTAGGCAAACTGATAAAATTCTAAAACTTTTAAAGTGATTAACATTTAGCAATTAATACTCAAAATACTTAACTATTTTAGCAAGTACAAAAGATTCAAAACAGGACAGGAGTAATGCCACTTTGTTTACCACCAAACTGCAAGACACACAACCAAACAAAATTACAGTCATTGTGATTATGAAACTATTGTATGACATGCCAGGCCTGTTTGAGTATGAAATTACTGATAAATATCAACATTTTGTATTAACTTTCTTAATAAGAAGACATACCTCTAAAATTTGCATTGTATGATGGCTGGCTTGATTCTACAAAGTTACAGCAATGAAGTGGCACTCTAAAAAGTCCATTGATCTGATTAGAGATGTGCCAAGTCGAAACATTGCATTGCACTGATTTCACCACAGATTTATGTTATGTCTGGAAATATGCAGAATTACAAGCAATGCAGAAACATGACAGAATCATAACTCTCTAAAAAGATGCGTGCACAGTTCTCTAAAAGGATATATTCATTGCCCCTCTTAAGCTAGGTCATTTTATATTTTTAACAGCCAAGACAAAGCACTGTATAATGAAAGTGTGGGATAATGAGACCCTTTAGATTACCCTTTGGTCCTGTGGAGGAAATTGGGCAACTTCTGCTCCAATATTCTCCGTGGTTGTGTTCTAAGTGATTCTTTATTGGTGATGCACTGCTTCACTCTGAGTTTTAGGAAGTGTATTTTATGCAATTGGTGGACCCACACTCTTGACAGTTTCAAGGGTTAGGGTGAAATACTTGAAGTGATGAAGTGTGAACATCTCATTCTGAGCACCTCGTCTTCATTCTGATCTAACTAGTCAAGCTCCAAGGCACTCTTCTGAAGATTAGTCTTCGAGGTAATCGAGCTGATCAGATTCTTCCACTGTGGCTAGTCAGGTTTTTTTGCCATGATCAATTCAACCACAACAACATCAACAACTTGCATTTATATAGCGCCTTTAATATAGTAAAACGTCTCAAGGCGCTTCACAGCAGCGTTATCACACAAAATCTGACACCAAGCCGCATAAGGAGATATTAGGACAGGTGACCAAAAGCTTGGTCAAAGAGGTAGGTTTAAGGAGTGTCTTAAAGGAGGAGAGAGAGGCAGAGAGGTGAAGAGGTTTAGGGAGGGAATTCCAGAGCTTAGGGCCTAGACAGCTGAAGGCACAGCCGCCAGTGGTGAAGCGATTAAAATCGGGGATGCGTAAGAGGCAAGAACTGGAGGAGCGCAGAGATCTCGGAGGGTTGTAGGGCTCGAGGAGGGGTGAGACATTGAGGTGATTGAAAACAAGGATGAGAGTTTTAAAATCGAGGTGTTCCCCAACCTGGAGCTAATGTAGGTCAGCAAGCACATGGGTGGGGGAACGGGACTTGGTGCGAGTTAGGATAAGGGCAGCAGAGTTTTGGATGAGCTCAAGTTAATGGAGCATGGAAGATGGGAGGCGGGTCAACAGAGCATTAGAATAGTCAAGTCTAGAGGTAAAAAAGGCACGGATGAGGGTTTCAGCAGCAAATGAGCTGAGGCAAGGGTGGAGACGGGCAATGTTACGGAGGTGGAAGAAGGAGGTCTTGGTGATGGAGTGGATATGTGGTCAGAAGTTCATTTCAGGGTCAAATAGGACGCCATGGTTGTGAACGGTTTGGTTCAGCCACAGACAGTAGTCAGGGAGAGGGATGGAGTCAGTAGCTAGGGAACGGGGTTTTTGGCAGGGACTGAAGACAATGGCTTCGGCCTTCCCAATACTTAGTTGGAGGAAATTTTTGCTCAGGACAAGTAGTGTGACAAATCAGAGACAGTGGAGGGGTCGAGGGAGGCAGTGATGAGGCAGAGCTGGGTGTCGTCAGTGTACATGTGGAACCTGATGTGTTTTCGGATGATACCGCCAAGGGGCAGCAAGTAGATGTCAAATAGGAGGGGGCCGAGGATAGATCCTTAGGGGACTTCAGAGGCAATGGTCCGGGAGCGGGAAGAGAAGCCATTGCAGGTGATTCTCTGGCTATGACTGGATACCTAAGAATAGAACCAGGCGAGCGCAGTCCCACCCAGCTGGACGATGGAGGAGAGGCGTTGGAGGAGGATGGTGTGGTCAACTGTGTCAAAGGCTGCAGACAGGTCGAGAAGGATGAGGGGGGATAGTTCACCACGGACACAGTCACGTAGGATGTCATTTGTGACTTTGATAAGGACTATTTCAGTACTGTGGCAGGGGTGGAAACCTAATTGGCAGGATTCAAACTTTTGCAGGAAAGATGGGCATGGATTTGGGAGGCAACAACACGGTCAAGGATTTTGGAGAGGAACGGGAGGTTGGAGATGGGGTGGTAGTTTGCAAGGACAGAGGTTCAAGGGTGGGAATCTATTCCCTAATAGATTGCTTATTGATGTGGAAATCAATAGATATTACTTCTGTCGAGTATTAAATTCTCACTCTATTTACATCCTTACTGCAATTTTTTTTAATGACGATATAAACCTAAGTCTAGGTTTAATAACATGCAAGCTAATGCATTTTCCTCCAGCTCTTCGCTTTTTACCGTACATGGTTTGATGTTTCTTCTTTAAAACCAAAGCTTTAGAAGACTTTTCAAAAATTAGTTATACACTACAAATATCAATGAGAAATGGTGATTTGAATGGTTCAGAATTTGCAAGTTAATAAGATGAAATGATTAACAATTCTACAGCACAAGGGTACCATTCTCTCAGGTGATATGGTAATAATGATCAGAGCGTAATAATTGCTTTGGGAGGCAATCATCATGTAAGAGAGGTATATGTGAATTAGCTCATTTCAATTAGCCCTGCAGATACAAAAACCTTTTTAAAAAAAACTAGGGACTAAATTAAATGTATTAGTTATATGTTTACTTTGACAAGCTTGGCGTTAAAGAGACAAATCCTTTTTGACTGAAGCTCCAAAGTGACAGCATTGGTTTTTTCTAGTGCCAGATCTATGATAGTGACTCTAGCTCCAGTTTCTCAAAGTGTGTGCAAAAGCTCTTCTGATTTCCTAACCTCCTTATGTTACTTTGAGCACTTTTCCACCAAGTCTCAGATGATTATGCAGAATATGTCTTCTCTTGACACTCCTTCCTTTGGTAGAAGAGTTAAAGTCATTTTTCTGAATCACTGTTAACTGAATCAACAAGAATAATGACAAATTTATTTAAACAATGAAGATTTGAACATATAATTTACTTTTACTTTTACTTTTCTAATAGAATCACTGCATCTTAAGTGATGCAAATTAACTAATGGTGAATTATTGGTTGTCGATGTTGAGCTTATGAAAATGAGGATACATTTATAAGAAATATTGGCTCAGTGGTAGCGCTCTTGCCTGTGTGTCAGACGTTTGTGGGTTCAAGCTCCACTGCAGAGACTTGAGCACATAATCTAGGCTGACACCTCACTGCAGTACTGAGGGAGTGTTGCACTGTCGGAGATGCAGTCTCTTGGATGAGATGTAAAACCCAAGCACGTCTCTGCCTTCTCAGGTGGATGTAAAAGATTCCATGGCAATAGTTCACGAAGAGTAGGGGAGTGCTCCTAGTGTCCTGTCTAGCTTTATCCTTCAACCAGCATCATTAAAACAGCTTATTTGGTCATTTATCTCATTGCTGTTTGTGGGATCTTGCTGTGTGTAAATAGGCTGCTGCATTACAACACTGACTATAATTCAAAAGTACTTCATTGGCTATGAAGCCGTTGGATGTCTTGAGGTCATAAAAGGCAATATATAAATGCAACTTTGTTCTTTCTTCTTTATAAACCTAGACATCAAAAGCGGCTTCCTGCCCAATCTGGAATTCACCTATCTTCTGACAGACAGCCTTTTTTCTTTTAAAAGATTGAGGGATACTGGAAACAAATATGGTATGAAACTAAATTTTCTACCCGATACAATATAATAGGAGCCACTCCACCAACTCCTTCCTTGATTTTATAATCATCATGGGAATCAAAGACAACAGTGGGGAGAGTTAAAGGAATTCCCAATGCAGGAGATCCTAGGGAATGGGGATCCACTCAATTGGTTTCACTTGAACACCTGAAGTCAATGCCACTTTTTGATGGTCGGGTTACTTAATATGTTTGGTTCACTTGTGGCATATAATCATGGCACCAGCGAAATGGCTTGCCACAGAGTTCTTTATGCATAACTAGCCTTATGCAGTTAAAGACTCTTAGGGGCAGACATTTGATAGCGCAGCCAGCCGATGCAAACTGGGCAGAGGGGATGATCGCTCCGCTGGAACAGGTACGACCTTATTTCAATTAGACCTGCAGACATCAGCAGTGCTTCCCCAGGCAACTGAGGTAAGGGGAGGCTGGTGGTTTTGGATTTCTGTTCGCAAGCCTATTTTTCCAGTCCAACACAGCTCTCCAGCGACGCGGACATCAATTTCGGGCCACCGCGACACTGGCAGCAGCCCTCAGGTAGGTTCTGGGGGAGGAGATGACCGGAAGGGGGCTGAGCAGGGACTGGCAATGATCTTTGGAACTGCTGTGGAACCAGGAGGAGCACTCCTGGCTCCACATTCAAGTAAGAATATTTTAAGAAACTTACTTTTAAGAACCACTGGTTAGGCCACAAGTAGACCTGGTTATCCCAAATGCTGCATGCCGCCAGGAAGCAATTTCAGGAAGGGGACCTAAAACAAGCATGAGGTCCATCATTAACATATGCAAGGGGCCTAATGCAAGGGATTTAAGCGTCCACCTGGTACGATTAAAAAATGGGCCCCACAAATTTAGCAGTGGGATCAACACCTGCACAGATTGGTCGAAAGCCATCCCCATGCTAAATTGGTATGCTTTGTGTCCATTTTACTCCCAAAAAACAGGCACAATGCATAGCAATTTCTACCCCTTGTACTCCTGCAATAGTACATAATGAGCTCAAGCCCTTTATACTGTTTCACTAGGATTCCGTTAATCTTCTACCGAAGTTACTATTGGAGATCGGAAGAACCCTGTGGCAATTCATGGCTACAGTATGTGATGTGGAAAGGAAATCTCTCCTCAATGTATGAAGGACTTTGACTTCCTAGTCTACATTCCAAACAGGATGCTTTGAGAGTCAATATCCAGTTAATTTTAGTGACTTTTGGATATGTTATCCATGTAGTTCAGATATTTAAGGCCAGCATCACTCTCAGTTAACACTAAAGGATGGAGAGAGGCACTTGTAGTACAGGTAGTCTTGCTTTCAGCAGCATAGACTTGGAATAGTTTCCTTTCATTAGCACCTTATAACAATGTTAATATTTGCTCTCCATCAGTCACGTCAATGATCACCAATTCTAAAGTTCTCCAGCACAGAACCATACATAAACACGCACACACAAACACACACATATATAAAAAAGTTTAGCACATATTTACATATCAGGTTCAGTCAAATGAATTTAACTTCATATATTGATATTTGACAGACTGATATATGCATTGAGTATGTTGGCAAACATGTACATGCTTGAGCAGCATTGTAATTCAGAAGTTTACAGTGGATTACTTGCTGCGGCTCTATGGGATGAATGGATGAACATCCATGGCTGGGTAAGCCCCAAACATAGGTTTTGAATGGTTTGTGCTTTCATTTGCTACCCTGATTGTGTTTATTGGGGCCCATTTAATTAGGTCATTGGAGCATTATTGGAGCACTCGTTCTGATTTTTCCCCTGTTCCAAATGCAGCCTTTACCTGGCTCATTCAAATTGGCATGTATCTCATAGCTGCTTTAACTACATCTTTGTTCTGGCAATAAATCTGCTTCACTCTAGAATGGAGATGCACTTTCACATATTTGCCAGTGACACAAAGAACCCTGGCCCTAAAAATATGGGCCCAGAAATTGATATTGAAATAACGGTGAGCCTAACAGCGTTATTAGTGATGAAATCAAAGAACACATTCCAGCGACCCCACATGCGCAGCTAAACGCGGAAATCTGGAACTTGCTCTTCATGGTTCACCAGCTTCACCTTAAAGGGATAACGCTGGCTGCAATCAATGGAATCAATGGACCAGCGCCAACTTGCTGTCCTGCCTAGCTGGAAATCAACAAATCTCGCCACAGAACAGGTACGCTCAGTTTTTTAAGGCTAGACTAACTTTTAACAGCATGATAAGTCTTAATGACTACCAAACAACCTTTCTGGCACTAACAATTAATTTTTAAAAATGTGCAGTCTCATTACTCCTGATTTTAATAGTTTTTGGACTTTTAAAAATTTAGTTTTTTTACTTTTTCCTTCTGTCTCTTTTATCTCAGTCTTTTAATCTTATCCTCTCTTTATTTTGCTTTATGTCTCTATCGGTCACATCTGGGATTTTAGTCTGTGCTGTTTGTGAATGAACTGCAATTCCTGCTTCACACAGCATGGCTTGCCTTAAGCTGATTGGTTGAGGGAACAGAAAGATCTTTCCACCACTTACACAGCCCAGGAAAGAACGCTGATGTTATTTGAACTCGCAGTTCAAGGAAGTTGTCGCCAAAAAGAACACAGTGACTCAGTGGGTGAATGTAAATCTAATGAACGGCGAGCACTGCTGGTTCACCATCGGAGCAATTTACGGGAGTATATTTTATATGTGCCGGAATAGTCTTTGTAGTCAAGTGTAGGACCAGAAGTCATAATTTTATTCTCAACTTGTGCTGCAGCTCAGAGCTATGCTTCTGTTTTATATTGAAATTCTTATTACACTGATTCCATCTTGAACTAGGACAATATGTAACATGCAAACCATGTTTAATATGACAGTGGTGAAGCCACCATTTTAGCTGTCAAAGTCAGGTATTGCAGGACCATCACGACGTACCCAGTTTTATGCAAGACTATTGTTCCATTTCTTGGTATCTCTCGAAAGCTACATCAGCTTCTTTTGGCTATAACTTGCTGCATAAACTTGTTACTTTTACACGAGGTAAAAGTAACTAGGTTTCAAGTTAGATGTTTTGACTGTTGAATTCATCCTTTCTCCTCAAAGAACTCATAGCATAAATTTCAATGCTGGCACAGAAAAGCAAAGGGGATTTTGAGAGTTCATTCATATTGACATGAACAAAATAGTGGCATTATTTAATATTATTGAAAAGTTACAAAGTGCTCCTCTGTCTTTTGTTGAATGGGATACAGACAATGGCTGTACGCTAACTGCTACATTGATCTCATTGGATACATTTAATGTGTGCCTGATTTGCTGACATTATTTGAGGATAACAAATGAAGAAAAACCTGCTGAGGAAGAAGAGCAGACCCGCAGAGGTAAGACAAAAACTTTCCTTTTTGGGACCAGGAGAAGCAGAAATGCTCTCTGGCCACCACAAGGAACGTATGAGCCTCTATTGCCCGGGGTTCCCCCACCCTTTCCCACCCACGAAATTGCCCCGACACCCAAACCTCCCCCACCCCTGCGACTTATCTTGGTGCTATGGGCGGCCTTAGGGCCCTGTGATTTTGATGCCTGAAGCCAACCAGCAAACTCCTTCCACCCGTTTCAGGCGGGCAGCTAGCCAGAGGGATGAAAATGAGGTCTGCCCATTAAAGTCGACCAAGACCTCCCGTGGAGACTCCCA
Source organism: Heptranchias perlo (assembly GCF_035084215.1). NCBI lineage: Eukaryota > Metazoa > Chordata > Chondrichthyes > Hexanchiformes > Hexanchidae > Heptranchias > Heptranchias perlo. The sequence continues at coordinate 36,282,813 of NC_090341.1, read as the reverse complement.
GTCTCGTCAGTTCCTCCCGGCTTCCCATTTGGGAGTTAAAATCCACCCTAAGGGCGCTAACACTTATGCCCCAATATTTACAGGGAGGCGGGGAGGAAGCAAGGGCACACGTCAGCAGCCGGGAAATGCGGAAATACTGGGGTGGCGGAGGTCCTGCCGAAATTAACAGTAGGCCCGGCAGCCGATTGAAGGCTGGCCATGCTGCCGGGTGGGAAAGCCTGTGGTAGAAGGCAGGAGCAGAGGAGTGCTGGGGATGGTCCCCACCAATCAGAAAGATTGGGGGGTTTGCCAGGGGAGGTGCGGGGGCTCGGAGCACGTCAACGAGAGTGGGAGGGAGAGATCGCAGGGGGTTGGAGAGATCGCGGGGATGAGACGCCGCTGTTCAGATCATGGCAGGTTTGCTTGGGGGCCCTGGGAAATCCTGCCCGCAGCCATTAAATTTAAATGGCTGCTGTAATCTGAGGAATGCAGTCTAATTCGCCAGATTATTAAAATCACTGACCCACCTCTCGAGAGTGGGTCACTCGGCCCTGCCCCAACCTGTTGAGGTTAAGCCGGAAGCAGGCCTGTTCGTGGTGGGTTGGGATCGTGTTTGCCATTTTTAGCAATTCAACCCCCCCCCATGACCCTCTCCTGCCTGTCGTGGGGAAGGGGAAATGGGGTTAAAATTCCCCCCTTAATGTGTTTGGGTGAAATTCCTTCCCCTCTCTGTTATAGTAGAGTCATGAACCCAATTAAATTAAATTTAACCTCTCTTAAAATAATGGAGGAGGAATTTTCAAACAAGTAAATTAAGCATTGGTACACTCATATTGCATGATGTAATTTCTGGGCCCATGGTGTTTTCTCTTGATGTATTTTTAAAATTATGATGCAGTCAAAAGCATAGTAAACCAAATTGTTTGTCATTATACTGCTTTGAATTTTCTATGTACTGCCTCATTGTCCCCATTAGGACAGCATTTTGCAGTTAGGGCTCAGAATGACACTGTCCTAATGGTGGAAATTAATCTGCTCGTTCAATTACACAGTTCAATTGTTTAAGAATGGCATTTGTTCAAAACTTGATTACATGATGTTTTCTGGTTTTAAGTCTGCTTAAAGTAAAAATCGGTTATATTATACTAATGTCTGAATTGGAAAACACAAGGGATGTAATAATACCTCATTATTCTAACTTACCTGTTCTACACGTGGATCATGCAGAACCAATTCATCGCATTTTCTCAGTGCCTGGCCATTTTCATCAGTGTTCTTGAGATAGGTTTTCTCTTTGAAGAGAATGTTATTCATGCAGATAATGCCACTGGAACTCAGGAGATTGCTGTCAATGATGAACGTGTAGTAGTCGATGTAGCTACCTTCTCAGCATCAATGAAAATCATGTCAAACCGTTCCCCAACAATGAACAATTCCTTTGGAGATAAATAAAATGAATCAAAATCATTCTGCAAAACATTAGCATCAACATGGGGTACATAAATGTTTAATTGTTCACTGTGAACATTAAACTTTTTATAGGAAGTTTCATCAGCAAAAAACAATGTAAATAATTATGCAATAAAATACAGAAAGTGTGCTGTATCATAGTCCCACTGTGTTTAATGATTGTGCCTTAACAACAGCAGCTTTCATTTTACCCTATACTTGCCATTAATACTAATCTTGGTGCAAAGTTTAAAGTTGGAATTTTCACTCACGGTTTGGTGCATATTTTAAACCCTAGGTGTGCCTGGACCCACCCAAATCTGAACCTGTGTGAATCCCACACAGGGGAAATGCAGCAGAAGCAGAGGAGCATAGCGTAGATTCCCCCAAGTTTGAAGTCAGGGATGAGTAGAGCAGCAAAGTCCAGCCTTAAAACACACAATAAGATCGACCACCAGAAAGGCAATCGGAATAACATTAAGAAACAGGTAACCTGAGGGGGCGTGGGGTGAACCTTTCAGTATACTATCCTGTATATGTCTCTAAAATGTTTCCACATTGCATCTGTTGGGGTGATTAGGAGGGAGCAGCATTTGAAACAAAGCGGTGACTTAAATTATTTGTACAATGTAACATAAATGATTTGCTGTGACATAAGAACTTTGGTTATTTCCCATCCACCATAGTTGTGGTCCACCCAAATTCCCATTCCTAGCTATGCTAGTGTTTTAAACCAGGAAAAGGAATAGAGGGAATAGATATAGGCAAATGAGCAAAATTTAAAATATAAAACTGACTCGCGTTTTGTCCACTTGAGAGCAATACCTAAGACAATATAAAGAAGACAATCACCAGCTGGCAGGCTGCATGAATAGTGAATCAGAGGTCTTAAAGTACTAATATAATTTGTACCAATATGCATTAATTCATATTTCTCATTATCCTTGTTTCAAACGCTTTGCTAAAGAGCCACGTCTCAAAAGTTCTGATTTTTATTCCCTTTCATTTGTTTTTCCATTCAACTTAGTACCATCTGAAAATTTGGTGATTCTACTTTTAATATTTTCACAACACCATTTATAAATATCATGGATAAGAGGTACCAGTGCTAATCCCTATGGTACTTCACTGGTCACAATCAACCAATGTGAAGTACTACCATTAATCATTATTATTTGTTTCCTGTCAAGGGAATAACAGCATTTATGGGGAATGTCCATGAGAGGCAAAGTATCAGAGGATGGGGGATTCACGAAAGATGAAAGAAGAAAAAACCCAAGATGGAAATGCTACATTTTTTACGGTACTTTTTTAAAGTAGGTCAGAGGCTGGGTATTCTGTGACAAGTGACTCACCTCCTGACTCCCCAAAGCCTTTCCACCATCTACAAGGCACAAGTCAGGAATGTGATGGAATCCTCTCCACTTGCCTGGATGAGTGCAGCTCCAACAACTCTCAAGAAGCTCGACACCATCCAGGACAAAGCAGCCCACTTGATTGGCACCCCATCCACCACCCTAAACATTCACTCCCTTCACCACCGGCGCACAGTGGCTGCAGTGTGTACCATCCACAGGATGCACTGCAGCAACTCTCCAAGGCTTCTTTGACAGCACCTCCCAAACCCGCGACCTCTACCACCTAGAAGGACAAGGGCAGCAGGCACATGGGAACAACACCCCCTGCACGTTCCCCTCCAAGTCACACACCATCCCAACTTGGAAATTAAATAAAAATTAATTAAATAAAAATCTGGAATTAAAATACTAGTATCAGTAATGATGGCCATGAAACTACCGGATTGTCGTAAAAACCCATCTGGTTCACTAATGTCCTTCAGGGAAGGAAGCCTGCCGCCCTTACCTGGTCTGGCCTAAATGTGACTCCAGACCCACAGCAATGTGGTTGATTCTTAATTGCCCTCTGAAATGGCCTAGCAAGCCACTCAGTTGTAAAATCTCGCTACGAAAAGTCATAATAAGAATAAAACCGGACGGACCACCCGGCATCGGACCACTAGGCACCGGACACGACAACGGCAAAACACCAAGCCCAGTCGACCCTGCAAGGTCCTCCTTACTAACATCTGGGGACTTGTGCCAAAATTGGGAGAGCTGTCCCACAGACTAGTCAAGCAACAGCCTGACATAGCCATACTCACAGAATCATATCTTTCAGCCAACGTCCCAGACTCTTCCATCACCATCCCTGGGTATGTCCTGTCCCACCGGCAGGACAGACCCACCAGAGGTGGCGGTACAGTGATATACAATCAGGAGGGAGTGGCCCTGGGAGTCCTCAACATTGACTCTGGACCCCATGAAATCTCATGGCATCAGGTCAAACATGGGCAAGGAAACCTCCTGCTGATTACCACCTACCGTCCTCCCTCAGCTGATGAATCAGTCCTCCTCCATGTTGAACACCACTTGGAGGAAGCACTGAGGGTAGCAAGGGCACAAAATGTACTCTGGGTGGGGGACTTCAATGTCCATCACCAAGAGTAGCTCGGTAGCACCACTACTGACCGAGCTGGCCGAGTCCTGAAGGACATAGCTGCCAGACTGGGCTTGCGGCAGGTGGTGAGCGAACCAACACGAGGGAAAAACTTACTTGACCTCGTCCTCACCAATCTACCTGTCGCAAATGCATCTGTCCATGACAGTATTGGTAGGAGTGACCACCGCACAGTCCTCGTGGAGATGAAGTCCCGTCTTCGCACTGAGGACACCATCCAACGTGTTGTGTGGCACTACCACCGTGCTAAATGGGATAGATTCAGAACAGATCTAGCAGCTCAAAACTGGGCATCCATGAGGCGCTGTGGGCCATGAGCAGCAGCAGAATTGTATTCCAGCACAATCTGTAACCTCATGGTCCGGCATATTCCTCACTCTACCATTACCAACAAGCCAGGGGATCAACCCTGGTTCAATGAGGAGTGTAGAAGAGCATGCCAGGAGCAGCACCAGGCGTACCTAAAAATGAGGTGCCAACCTGGTGAAGCTACAACTCAGGACTACATGCATGCTAAACAGCGGAAGCAACATGCTATAGACAGAGCTAAGCGATTCCACAACCAACGGATCAGATCAAAGCTCTGCAGTCCTGCCACATCCAGTCGCGAATGGTGGTGGACAATTAAACAACTAACGGGAGGAGGAGGCTCTGCAAACATCCCCATTCTCAATGATGGCGGAGTCCAGCATGTGAGTGCAAAAGACAAGTCTGAAGCGTTTGCAACCATCTTCAGCCAGAAGTGCCGAGTGGATAATCCATCTCAGCCTCCTCCCGATATCCCCACCATCACGGAAGCCAGTCTTCGGCCAATTCGATTCACTCCACGTGATATCAAGAAACGGCTGAGTGCACTGGATACAGCAAAGGCTATGGGCCCCGACAACATCCCAGCTGTAGTGCTGAAGACTTGTGCTCCAGAACTAGCTGCGCCTCTAGCCAAGCTGTTCCAGTACAGCTACAACACTGGCATCCACCCGACAATGTGGAAAATTGCCCAGGTATGTCCTGTCCACAAAAAGCAGGACAAATCCAATCCGGCCAATTACCGCCCCATCAGTCTACTCTCAATCATCAGCAAAGTGATGGAAGGTGTTGTCGACAGTGCTATCAAGCGGCACTTACTCACCAATAACCTGCTCACCGATGCTCAGTTTGGGTTCCGCCAGGACCACTCGGCTCCAGACCTCATTACAGCCTTGGTCCAAACATGGACAAAAGAGCTGAATTCCAGAGGTGAGGTGAGAGTGACTGCCCTTGACATCAAGGCAGCATTTGACCGAGTGTGGCACCAAGGAGCCCTAGTAAAATTGAAGTCAATGGGAATCAGGGGGAAAACTCTCCAGTGGCTGGAGTCATACCTAGCACAAAGGAAGATGGTAGTGGTTGTTGGAGGCCAGTCATCTCAGCCCCAGGGCATTGCTGCAGGAGTTCCTCAGGGCAGTGTCCTTGGCCCAACCATCTTCAGCTGCTTCATCAATGACCTTCCCTCCATCATAAGGTCAGAAATGGGGATGTTCGCTGATGACTGCACAGTGTTCAGTTCCATTCGCAACCCCTCAGATAATGAAGCAGTCCGAGCCTGCATGCAGCAAGACCTGGACAACATCCAGGCTTGGGCTCATAAGTGGCAAGTAACATTCGCGCCAGATAAGTGCCAGGCAATGACCATCTCCTACAAGAGAGAGTCTAACCACCTCCCCTTGACATTCAACGGCATTACCATCGCCGAATCCCCCACCATCAACATCCTGGGGGTCACCATTGACCAGAAACTGAACTGGACCAGCCATATAAATACTGTGGCTACGAGAGCAGGTCAGAGGCTGGGTATTCTGTGGCGAGTGACTCACCTCCTGACTCCCCAAAGCCTTTCCACCATCTACAAGGCACAAGTCAGGAGTGTGATGGAATACTCTCCACTTGCCTGGATGAGTGCAGCTCCAACAACACTCAAGAAGCTCGACACCATCCAAGATAAAGCAGCCCGCTTGATTGGCACCCCATCCACCACCCTAAACATTCACTCCCTTCATCACCGGCGCACCGTGGCTGCAGTGTGTACCATCCACAGGATGCACTGCAGCAACTCGCCAAGGCTTCTTCGACAGCACCTCCCAAACCCGCGACCTCTACCACCTGGAAGGACAAGGGCAGCAGGCGCATGGGAACAACACCACCTGCACGTTCCCCTCCAAGTCACACACCATCCCGACTTGGAAATATATCGCCGTTCCTTCATTGTCGCTGGGTCAAAATCCTGGAACTCCCTTCCTAACGGCACTGTGGGAGAACCGTCACCACACGGACTGCAGCGGTTCAAGAAGGCGGCTCACCACCACCTTCTCAAGGGCAATTAGGGATGGGCAATAAATGCCGGCCTTGCCAGCGACGCCCACATCCCGTGAACGAATAAAAAAAATTTTAAAAATTATCGCTGTTCCTTCATTGTCGCTGGGTCAAAATCCTGGAACTCCCTACTAACAGCACTGTGGGAGAACCTTCACCACACGGACTGCAGCGGTTCAAGTAGACGGCTCACCACCACCTTCTCAAGGGCAATTAGGGATGGGCAATAAATGCTGGCCTTGCCAGCGACGCCCACATCCCATGAACGAATAAAAAAAAATTCTAATTTCCACTCTACCAGTGGTGGTGTGCCCTTTCCATTTATTGGAGGGATAGATATACTTGAGTTTATTGACAAAATAGAGATTAGTAAAGAAATGATGACTAAATCACTGGATTGTTTGAATATTCATATGGAGAAAGAAATAGGAGGAACTATGATCAACGTTTTTTTCGCAACTCTTTAAATGTAGCAGTGTCACTAGAGGATTGGAAAATAGCTAATATTCTGTTTTTTTAAAAAAAGTCAGAAGCATGATCCTGCAAATTTATAGGACTGGGCTTGATATCTATTGTAGGAATAACATTAGAGCCTGTTATAATGGGAACCTTTCAACTATACTTAATAAGAATAAAAGAATGCAGGAACAGAGAGACCTGGGCGTGAATTTACACAAATCTTTGAAGGTGGCAGGACAAGTTGAGAAGGCTGTTAAAAAAGCATATGGGATCCTGGGCTTTATTAATAGTGGCATAGAGTACAAAAGCAAGGAAGTTATGCTAAACCGTTGTAAAACAGCAGCTGGAGTATTGTGTTCAATTCTGGGCTCTACACTTTAGGAAGGATGTCAAGGCCTTAGAGAGGGTGCAGAGGAGATTTACTAGAATAGTAACAGGGATGAGGAACTTCAGTTATGTGGAGAGACTGAGAAGCTGGGGTTGTTCTCCTTACAACAGAGAAAGTTAAGGGGAGATTTGATAGAGGTGTTCAAAATAATGAATAGTTTTGATAGAGTAAATAAGGAGAAACTGTTTCCTGTGGCAGAAGGGTCGGTAACTAGACAACTCAGATTTAAGTTGATCAGCAAGCAATTTGTAATGACCTGGAATGCACTGCCTGAAAGGGTGGTGGAAGCAGTTTCAATAATAACTTTCAAAAGGGAATTAGATAAATACTTGAAAGGAAACATTTACAGGGCTATGGGGAAAGAGCAGGGGAATGGGACTAATTGGATAGCTCTTTCAAAGAGCCGGCACAGGCAGGATGGGCCGAATGGCCTCCTCCTGTGCTGTACCTACTATGATGCTATGAAAGGCAAGAGTTCTAAGCCAAAATGGGCTCAAAAAAGGCAGGTCATGCCTCACAAATGTATAGAACATGTTTGAGAATGCCGCAGACTGGGTGGATGTTATGTATTCTGAAAGAACTTTGTGATAATGGACAGGGTTGCATTTATACTTAATGCTTTTTCCATTGGAAAAATAAATGGCCCTAAATTGGGAGGGAGGGGTGACAGCCTCCCTCTGGCTGAAACTGGAAAAGAGTACACTTTTTTTTTCTTTTGGACGCAAAACATCCATTTTTTGTTGACAAAAAAAAGTAAAGAACAAGTAATATTGCACTGGCAGATGGATAGGGCTGAAAGTAAAGCAACATGCCTTAGGATAATACAATCTGGTACAATTGAGATCAGCTATTATTTTTAATTACTTTGAGATCTAGACAACTAATTGCAATAATGTGGCTTTTAATTAAAAGTTGACAACTCTTCAAATGGATCTTTAAAGATTCATTGTCCTCTGCAGGTCGTAAAGGAGCTGGATCCACATAATAATAACCACCTCCTCTAAAGAGAAAAGAATCCTCTTCAATCACAAACACCAGTAAATGTAAAAAGATACTAGCCTAGAAATTACTGTTGCCGATATTAATGCACAGATACTTAATGCATTCGTATGACATTCATTTCTCCACTATTTTAATGCAGGTCATTATGCCATTTATTTTAAATTGGTTAATGTGTCCACTAAAATAGCAGACAAAAGGATCTTACATGAACACTTTAAGCATTTATCAGCTAATATCACCAACAGCAACTTTTAATGACACTGTACATCTACCCAGATTATCACATTGGATTATAATTTTCAGCAGGACAGCTGTTCCCTTAATTAACCATTAACAAATAAACGCTATGTATAAAGTACAGCTTCCAATAACCACATTCGGGGACTATCAACAGTATCCTCACACAGGTGAAAAGGCAAATTTCAGTTTCCTTTTCCAAAACCTTCCTACTGCCCTCACCAGGGTTGAAATTCTTCTGTGCATTAGTTTAAATGCACTGGTTGACATGTTCATGTCATATTCCTTTGTGTACTATTTTAAGAAAGTTATTAACCCATTACAAATAAATAGCGCTTCTCAATCAGGGCCAGCTAGGAGTGAGCCTTCCATTGCACATAATATTGCAATAATGAAAAAAAGGTCATTTATTGTGAGTCAAAGCATTCAACAGCTTTCAATTTGAAAAAGACTGCTGCGCCAGTGAAAAATAGGAACATTAGTTGAAGTAATGGTCTTCCAATGGAGAGAAGAGTTTGTCATTATAAGCATCTATGGCTAAGGAGCCAATTCTTCACTATTCTTTGGGGGCCTTGCCAGGAACTTCAGCAGCTTGTGATCTCTCTGAATGAGATGCCAATTGCATAAGAACATAAGAAAAGCCAAGGAACTAAAAAAGGTCATTTAGCTCAACAAAATTTATCCTTCCAGTACTCCAACCAAGTTTTACACTGATGGACGTTTTAGCAACAAGGAACTGGACCAAGTCTGCCTGAATTAATTTAATTTGCAGCCATCAGATAGAGAAGTTCATTCCAACAATGTGACTTGGACTCAAACCTAGATCCCAAAGATTAAAGGGCAATGTTCTAACTCACTGTACCACTCCATTACAATTCATTGATCCTCTGCAACAGTGCACAGAGGGCTACAGGTTTACCAAGATATTCTGAAAATATCAGAGTTCTATTTCTCAGTTTCCTATCCAAAGGAGGGTTTCTCTGTTTCACAATTCTGGAGACTAATTGCAAAAAGAAAAAAAAGTACTGATGAGACACAAACCATGGCAGAACTTTTGAAGATTATTAATAAGTAACAACATAAAGATGCAGAATGAGAAACAGGCAGTGCCTGTGTTTTGGTTTAATATAAATTTCAGCAGTATTCACCCACATATTTGCGGCAAAAAACTGAAAAATTGCTACTTCAACACATTTGACTCTGTGGAGCCTTTATTTCAAGCATTATTGCTGCAAGTCATAAATATTCAACCTCAGTGTCTCAGTTCTACGCAGTCAGTCCGCTAGAACAAGGTTACTTTAAAAAATCTGATTTAATAATAATTTGCAAACACCACAGCTCGGCAAAAATGTGGCCTCTAAATTATTTGTGATGAAATTTTAAATACTTACAATGAATTGTAAACATTAGATGTGTTTCATATTATTTTTACAATTTATTCATGAACAAGATATTTTAAAGAGAACAAAATTAATTCAAAGTTTATTGTTGAGCTATGTTGGAAAGTACATGGTTGGATATAGAAATTTAAGATGATTGCACACTTATGGTTATTTGCCTTCCTGAACAGCATTTTGTTGCACGTTTCTGCTTTTTAACTTTTAACCGCATTATTCACTGTCTGAAAGAGTAAGTAAGCAGGAAGCCTTTTCTGCCAATATTGCTCTTATGATAGAGGTACACAAAATAGGGTGATCTCTTCTTCAATCTTTCCTCCATCTTTTTCTGTGATGGGACGTTTAGCCCCCATCTCACTCCTTTCCGACAGTATGAATGAAAGCTGGAACTTGCCATACTGTTCTTTGTTATAGTGCAGGCTTTTTAAACACCAAAAGGGCCTAACTTCCTCAGAAATTTCAGTGTAATAAAGCCAAATTCAAGGCAAAGATTGAGACAGTTACACAGGGCCCCCACACCTATTTCAGCCTGCTCAAGTTTGCACTCCATTTGAGGGCGGGTGCATGCAAATACAGAAATGACATTGCGCAGTGTTATTGTTGCATTTGCAACCTTAGCAACGCTGGTCGTGTGGGACACTTGTATGTCATTGGAGCACAACATCACTAAGGCAGCAGAGACATTTAAATTGAAAAAGACCACAGCTTCCAGACTGCCATTGGTCACAGAGCACTCGATTGCAGTAGGGAAGCTGGCCTCTCAAAAGTAAATGGCCAATTTTATTTCTTTACGTTTCTTCGGGCCACCACTCTTACACTGCAACTGGGCTCTGTGGCAAGTTTTCTATGGTGGGTGCCCTGGTTGCACTGTTAATGGTGCAGAGTCCCGCCCGATCCATGCAAATACCCTTGACCCCAGAAAGTGGGATGGGATCAGAGTGGCAACTATTGGGCAGGTGAATGTTTCACCCCATCCTGCCCCAGATTTGCTCCCAAAAGCCACCCACAGGAATTCAACCCCTATTTCTCTTTCAAAGATTGTAACAGACTTTCCACAAATGAGCTGCACCTCTTGTGGTCTGAGTTTTAGGTTGTATAGCCCAGGGTCGACAATTACCATATTTATGAGAGTCTGCATCTATTGGGAGCAAAACAGTAATGTCGCTTTGATATTCAATTTAATCAGTCTAGTGTGCATTCACGTCTTCAAAGAAAAAAGTATCCTTAAATCAAAGCTTTTGTTTTGGAGTTTCTTCATCTGACATGCTCAGATTGAGAAAGAACACTGCTGGGCTGAAGTAAAGTTCTACATTTCTTTGAAGATGGGATAGCCCATCAAACTAGATTAAATTGAATATCAAAATGACATACTGTTTGCTGCCCAATAATGCAGGCTTTCATAATAGCTTCCTGAGATTAAAATACAATATTACAGAAACTAATTGTTGCAGATGGTTGAAAGAACCTTTTAAAGTGCAATGGTACAACTTCTAAAGTTTTGCTGAGCTGTTTACGGGAATGGGAGTAAGCTGGGATGGTTCTTTTGTCACTGGATATTTTTGCTCCTGGATCATGATCATAAGAGTTCCAAATCTGTCCTTTCTTCATTGACCGTTGGATCTCATGAAACAGGAAAAAAAACTTTTGCACACCTGCTGCAAATTTAGTTCTTCAGGTTTACACACCCACTCCCAGACCAGTAATATCAAGTACAGGTAAGTTTGTCTTTTTAATATTTTCTATAAGCTATCTACCAGTCCCCATTAAATTCTCCCACCTTCTTGCTGCTCCCAGTGCCAAATCCACCCACCTCCTTGTTGCCAGTGCTGAGGATTCTGCTTTTGTGCTGCCAATGTCGGACCCTACCATCTTCTTGCCATTGCTCCTGCTGGCGTTGTTGTTTCTGCCAACCTTGCTTCTGATCTTGCTGCCACTCAGCCTGCTTGTCTTCCCATTGGGGTTGCAAAAGGAATCTGCCTCCACCCCTTAAAACTAGCCCGGCAATAAAATCGTCTTGGGTTAGGGTTGGAGGAAGTTGGTCTGAGGGTTAGGATTGGATTTAAGATTACTTTTAGGCTTTGGGGTTAGGTTTAGGATTTGGGTGAATTCATTTTGAGGACAATTATTTTTTTGTTGAAGCTGAGTGTTTATTTCAAGGGAGAATATTCTTTACCAGATGAATTCATGGAGGGGAGGGGTAAATCTGTTTTGGATGCCAATATATAGTGCCACAGCCCTGCTGTTTCCCAATCCACCACTTTGATCATCCTGTCAATGCTCTGTCACAGCAATGGCCATGTTACTTCCAGTGTAGTGGGAAGAAGTAGAGAAGAATGTTGAATAGCTGCTGGACATGCAATTATTGAACCAACATTAAGTCCTTAGACATTGCCCACTGCTTTGGTTAAAGTTGAAGTGTCATAATAAAAGTTTATATCCATGATTCTCTAGATGTACTAGCTGAATATTATTTAGCTTTCAATATATCCAAAGTTGGCAATTGAGAACTTGCTGAGGTCGATCAATGAAAAACAACTGGATTTCCAGTTTTAACAACTGGAAATCAAACAGTTCGCTGTTATGTGAATCAAATTCTTGAATGCATGAACAATATGTGAGATCCTTGTGGCCCAAGGGTTGAAGGATCTCTTTTGGTGTACGGGGTTTAGTGTACTCAGATGACACCTTTGTTTATGCCAATGAATTTGACAGTTACAGTGCTTTAGGAGATATCTGGCAGATTGCATCAAGTTGAACTTGATTTTCCATTTATTTGTAGAACTACTTCCAGTTGGGCCCCTTTGTCATTGTTATGTAATTATGGCCAAGCACTTTTGAAATCCTAAGACTTGTAGGGTGGAATCAAAGGGGGTGAGGAAAAAGCTGTGGGTGGAGTCAAATGTTGTTGGGGAGAGGGTCAAAGGTTACATAAACCAAGTGGTGAATACCACTTGTTAACAAATTTCACTTTAACCACTGGCTGTTCACACCTTTCAGCTTTTCAATTGCATTTTAAACACATGACCCCTGAAATTCCACAGGGCCATTTACATCAGTATTGTATCTATGAACCAGGGCTTCTGCCATTGATGCAGTGCTGATCTCACTGTGGGGTCAGCTCAATTAAAAATGTATTGGCAGTTCAATAGCACACATCCCATGTAAAACAGGAGTAGTACACTGGGTGGCCTGGAAATTAGGAGTGCAGCCTTTGCAACGCCAAGAATGGCTGAAGATTGCAGCAGTAACCTGGGGGGTTTAAACACTTTGAAAGCATGTCTTCAAGTGGAGGACCTGCTAGAAGTCCCCAATGAAGGGAGCAGGGTGTTGCAAAGAAGCAGAGAAGAAGAGTTCAAAATTTTACAGAGAGCAATCTATAAACCCTCCTGGATGAGTTGCAGCTAGGGAGAGAGAGATTGCTTGACACCCATGGGAGGAAAAATCAAGAAGCGGTTTTGCATGCCATGTGAAGGGAGGTAGCAGTGGCTCTGAGGTTCACCTCTCTGACCCCCAGGACTGTACACCAGTGCTAGAAGCAGTAGAAAGACCTAATGACATCAAAATTAAGTATCGTATTTATTTTTGCAGCCACAGGCAGATCTGTCTGGGCAGATGATCTTGGTCACAAGCCTTCGAGCAGTAGGGCAGACGGGTCGCCTGTTGCCCCTTTGGTGAAGTGTACTCTCCTAACTGAGATCTTCATAGGATCTGCATGGCCTGTAAATTCTTTATGGGAGATTAAAATCTTCAAGACACATCTTCCTCGTATTCTGCCTCGCTTTTCTTTCCTCCATCCTCTCTTGCTCCTCTTCCTCCTCCGTTCCAATGCCAAACAAAGGAATGTCCATTGGGAATCACATATCTGGTCCTCAGAAACTTCCATGGTCAGTGGGGGCAAAAATAACCCTGTTGTCTCACAGTTCCTCAGGCAGTCAGAGGCAAGTTGAGTGCACGTAGGTGAAAAGTCAAAAAAGTGCCCCAAAGGCTCTTTCGCAGCTTTAGTAATCAAGTCTCAGGCTCAAAAGTTCCTAATTTCTGCCAGTCGCAGCTGATCCTGGCAACACCATAGTTATCTTGCCTTAAGTTACCCCGGTACAGAGCGAGTGTAACTTCTAATATTTTGTTGCGCCAATGTCACAAGTTCTCATTTACATCAATATAGGGACTCTGTAGGCAAATTGCGGGGAGGACCAAACAGCCATTGCAAACTAGAATGCATCACTCTTGGGGCAGAAACCTAGCTGAAATGGCTCCAACCCCAATTTACAGGTCTGAAAATTCCGTGGCACCATTCCACCACCAAGGATACACCAAAAATGGCAAATAAACTCGGGAACACTGACCCAATTAAAGAGAGCTTTAGGCCCTGATATTTATGGGGAGGCTGGGAGGGTGCGGGGAGGCCGAAAATGGCTGAAGAACCCAAACTTAACAGCAGGACCTTATGACCATTTTTTTGATCCGTCTCCCGCCAGTAACCGGCCAAATTGACAGCCGGCCGGCGGCTGGAAGGAAAAACCAGCGGCAGGTGGCCACAGCCAAGGACCCTTGGGGACGGTCTCTGGCAATTGGGGGGGGGGGGGGGGCTGGGGGAAGGTCAGCCATCACGGCATGGTGGGAGCCCGATTTAAATATGTTAATGAAGTGTCCCGCCTCTGCATGGCTGGACACTCGGACACCACGATATCTGTTGCCGTAAAAGAGGTGGCTGGCACATTCGCAGTGTGTTGGGGACACGTTCCCCATACTTAAGTCTTCACCTCCTCCCCACCGACCCTCCTCCACCCGTCATGGAGGGTGAGTGATGCAGGGGGGGAGGGGGGGGGGCTAATATCAAGGCCTTTATCTTAATTAATTCCTGATTTATTAAAAAAATTGACTATTTTTGCAAATTGTCTGAGTCTGGTTTGCTATGTTATATTTACAGAAGCAATAGTCACCATTTTAAACTATTGCCTTTTAAAACTATGTAAACCTCTCAAGGCAAAAGTTCTTATACTTATGCATCATGATTCTATGAATCATTGGAGTAGGAATATTATGAGTTACTCCACACCCAGAGCAGTACATTGTTCAATGTAATGCCTTTTTACTAGTAGAATCGAATTCTAGTTAATATTGCAGTTCCTCACAATTTTTTGTTTTAATTCAAGATGTTCATTAAAAAAGGTGAATAGCTCATCTTTAAGTAGTCACCATCTTACTTACTTAACCTCATCTTTATGTAGTCACCACTACTATCTTAAGTTAAGTAAGGATTCACCATCCTCTGAATGAAGGTTCGATTTCACATGCCATTGATAAGGCAAAATACTCAAATTGTCCAGAATTATATCACTTTCCAATTGCTGTTTCTTCAATTGCTTTCAGGTGAGATATATTAGCAGAAGATCTGTAGACTTGCTTCCAAATAAACTTTAGAAACCTGTGCCTGCAATGCTGGAATACATCTTCATCTTGGGTTCCAGACCTGGCATTATTGTGGCATTTGGTTTAAAGGTGTGATCTCTTTTAACGCATCTCAGTTTGAGAAATAAAAATCACTCCATAGCTTAGAAATTGCTGTTGATATGTTATTGGGGGGTTAGCTATGGGCTATTGAAAGTTTTTAGGAGAATTTCCTCTTGCCCATTAACCCGATATTACAAAATCAAAATACTGCAGATGCTGGAAACCTGAAATAAAATCAGAAAATGCTGGAAACACTTAGCAGATCAGGCAGCATTTGTAGAGAGAGAAACAGAGTTATTGGGGTCAATTTTTGGATGGCCGAGCGGGTGCGTTCGTGGCGAGGGGGCTCCTAAAATTGGGAATTCCCAGAGCGGGTCCGGAGCCCGGCTCCAACCCGCCCACTTTCGGGTTCACCAATGACGCGAATCAGTGCGCGCGCAGCCCCCGCATGCGGGACTCCCACCGGCAATCAAAGCCGGCGGGATCCCACTTAAGATCATTATC
Organism: Heptranchias perlo; assembly: GCF_035084215.1. Classification (NCBI taxonomy): domain Eukaryota; kingdom Metazoa; phylum Chordata; class Chondrichthyes; order Hexanchiformes; family Hexanchidae; genus Heptranchias; species Heptranchias perlo. The sequence goes on along the minus strand of NC_090341.1, from coordinate 36,267,081 downwards.
TGGGTACTTGAGGTCGTTTACAGACCTCATTAGTTGGAGATTTTAGGAGAATTCAGATTTTGGACTACCCAGAGCGTGTTTTCCATGCTGGGGAAATACCCCCTGTTTAAACAGACGTGTTGCAGCCAGCAGCCACTTGCAGCTGCAAAGGTCCATTTAACAGGTGCAAGGTAAACTCTCATTCATTGCAGCAGGGCACTCTGTCACCTCAGACAAAGTTTTACCTGCCACACCTTTGTCTCCACACTCCAAATTATTAAATCATACCCTAAACTCTGCTGTCCAAACACATTTACCTACTTTGTGGACCCCCTCACACTCACACCGTCAGGATGGGGGTGGGGGGGGTCCATTGCTGCATTCATCACTCCATTGGAGGACGAGCAACATCACCAGCCTCGCCAGGCATGCGTCCACCTCCGCCACGTGGAGCTACACAACACAGTGCTGCACAACAGGCACCTGCACAAAGTAGTCGTGCAACTACACATGCACCCACTGTAGGGTGACCCAATGGGTGGCATCAAGGGTGTTAATGGAGAATCTCATGAAAGGGCATTATTGCACAAGCCAGTCAAGAATGGCCAAGACGTGGCAGTAGTGGTGACAATATAATATGTAATGTGAGTTGATCAGAAATCAAATATAAGTAAAAACCATGACAAACCCTCAAACGCCCTTGTGCATCCCTTTCATGCTCACGACACGTTTGCCTTACGCTTCCTACTACACATACGTGATGCATGCCCTGTGGCTGCAGCACAGGTAGTGGCAGATGGGGTGAGGCTGACCGTAAAAGAGATGCATGAGAAGGTGAGTATGAGACAGAGCCATGAGATTGTATGAGGATTGGGTTGAGTGGTAGTGGCGGGATGAGTACTGGCGAGGTGAGTAAGTGCAGGTAAGATGAGGATGAGGTTTGAGTGGGTATGAGGGGTGATGTGACAGAGTAGTGTTGGCAGTGCAGAAGGAGATGTGGGGTGGGGGTGGTGATGTGGCAGACGGAGTGTAGGGGAATGAGTAAGAGTACTCACTTCGGCTGACCTTCTTAGGTCATTGAAGCGCCTCCTGCACTGTATGCAGGTGCGTGATATGTTGGTGGTGCTGATGACGTCCTCTGCCATCTCAAGCCAGGCCTTTGTGGTGGCAGAGGCAGGCCGCTTCCTCCCGTCCGCTGGGTGGAAGATCTCCCTCCTCCTCCTCCTCCTCACCCCATCCAGTAAGAGCTGGAGTGAGGCATCATTAAACCTGGGAGCAGCCTTCCCCCTGGGCTGCTCCATGCTGTAATTTTTCCTATTTCTTGCAGCATCAGTCAGTGGAGGACTGCCCCTTTAAATAGGGCTCCTCCAGCTGACAGCCTATGATGCGGGTGCTCAGTCCGCCCGCTGCACAGCTTTCCAGCGCGAAACCTAGAAGCCGAGGTAAGTGGCTTCAATTTACTTACCCATGCGCCCAGTCGACCCCCCGCTGCCAACCCGCCTCCCTCCTAATATTGGGCCCAATGTTTCAGGTCGATGACCTTTCATCAGAACTGGGTATTGCCCTTGGTATTGCTGTTTTTGGTTGCAGGAGGATGTGATCTACCACCTGCACAGTGGGCTGACTAATGCAGCATCAGAACTAGTTTGCAGGTAGACTGATAGTTAAATAGCTTAAGGAGACATTTAAATCTCTGCATTTGCACAGGAGGCATCAGGCCAGGGTTTACAAAGCAAAATCCCTGGAAAGTAGCAATGACTGAGCATTAGAAGTGCTCATTCATGAAGTGAAGGAAAGAAGGGCTACTTTATGTCTCCTACCAGTACAGAAGGGTATCCTGCCCAGAAGTACCTAGTTCAGCAGGCTGAGATAGTATATACCATCTACAGAACTCAGCAGATCTGGATACAGGTAAGGAAGAAGATGGCAGACATGAAGAAAGCTGCTAATGTAAGGCCAAAGTATAATTTAAATACCAAGTACCTGCCCAAATGGGCATGTGACAAAATGTACCCTCATAATGTGTAAAACATTTTGTATTGAACAATCCTGTTTTTGCCTCTCTTATGAGATTACGTAGCGGCTAGTTGGTGGGGTTTAATGGGGGTCGTGTTGCTTAGTTGCAACATGGCTGAATGTGACAGGCTCAATGGAGCAGCTGGTCTTTTCTGTCCATCTTTTCGTATGTTGTAAATGGTAGATATACATTCTGTCTGATATCACCTGGAATGTAACCCCTTTAAACACTCTTGGAGGATAATATCTTATATTGGTTCTAGTTTTCCATCGCTTGGAAGTGTAGTCCTTTCCTATGGCTTTCCATGATGAAAATAAGCATCTGTGAGGTTTATGACTGTAGGCCAGTCCTAGGAGCACAATGCCTGGATGATAGTTGGCCAAGTGAAAAATCTTGAACTTTTTATTTCCAGGGACTTGTTCAGCTTTCCAAGGGCCAGGACAGGTTACAACTCTTTTTAAGATACATTAAATCAGCAGGATTAAAACCTGTTCTTCTTTTGGCAATGTGGCAATTCCTTTGGAGTCTTGCGTTCGACAAATTTGTTTGTTAACCTGTTCATACAATAAAAGCACCAAGAAATGCAAGTCTTTTCATATTTCAGAGATTTTTTGAATACTTTTGCAAAACATTCAAAGGTATGGGTCTCCCCTTCCACGGAGATGGAATGGTTCCAACAATACCAAGGTAACCTGACCGGACACAATCAGTATTTGTGCCACATTTTGAAGATTGTAGCTTTACAAAACATCACATCGCACTGGTGTTACAGGGTCACTTTCATTATATAACCAGATAATATTATGCAAATATGGTTTATTTATGTGTTGATTGGCTAGGACATTGTACAATCACACACAAGAAAGCTTAACTACATCATTTACATGGATAAGAGAGCTGATTGAAGATGAGACGTGTTCAGTTGAAGGTTGTTAACCCTTAGACACTTGCCTCCTCAATCATTCTCCAATTTGCAAGTTCCAATATAAAGTTAAACTTATATTTTCAAAATTAAACCCATTATTTAACTAAAAGATAGGAGAAGTTAGTTGTTTTAAAGAATGTCTTTGAATAGAAAAATATAATTGATGGGGGGCATGCAGCTTTAAAAAGGACAGGAATCTGAAACATGGTTATTGACCTGTGCATTTAAGAAGTTACATGTAAAAATGTTGGACAGATTAAGACAATTTAGTGATGTATAGTTCCCCTGAGAAAAAAATTGCTGTTTGATTGTTTCCAACTGAATCCAAACATTTGCACAGTACGACATGCACAGGATGGTCATCAGAACATTTTGTTCTATACTCCAAGCACTTTCTAGGAGCTTGTGGACAGAAACTCTTCATACTCACAAACACCATTCTGTTGAATACAGTTTATATGCATCGCTTGAATTGAATCCCAGGAGAGACTTGAAAGGAAATGCAATTTCTGGTAATAACGGCTCATAGCAGAGAATACTACCTACTTATCCCAGCAATTTCCAGCAATTTCTGACTCCTTTCAGAATTAACCTTTCATATCAAAGGAGCAATTCTGCACACAAGAGACAGCAGCGCAATTTCATGCATAATTTATTCGCACTGTTCAACACACAACACAAAGTCCTTGACTTTGTCAAGGTGGATTTTACTGGCAGTCCTTCCAGCCAAGAGAATACAAGTCTGGGCTGTGTAACGTAACCTCATAACCCACACTGATTTGACCGTAAAATGGTATTTACCTAAGAAGGCCAGGCTAATATATATTTCACTATAAATGACAATAGGCCTTTTATTATTAATCATACCTTGTAAAATATTATTTTAGATTGCTTAATTTGTAGTGTTCTCTATTTTTAAAAAAAATTCTTTTAAATCCTTTAATTTGATTTAAATTTTGTATCTTTTGCTTCCATCATCTACTCCATTATTTTAACATCCACACAGTGTATTCAAAGTATATGCAAGCTATGAAGCCAGACCAAAAATATCCGAAACTATATATGGAATGGATTAATGCTTTATTGTATATAAATGCAAGAACACAACACTTACCCTTGCTTTAAATGTGAACAATAGCTAGCATTATTATATAGGATACCAAGAATATGGTTCCTCTGGAGCAAGATTTAAAATTAAGTTGTCTTCAAGTGACCTCCAATGCCTTTTTAAAAATGAGACTATATATACTATATACCCAAGTTCCACTTCTGCTTTTATTTTAGAAAGTTTAAATGTCCATATATGCATTCACAATAGGCTAACATTGCACACCAAGTAAAATCTCTATACATATATAAAAGATAACTAGGAGTTCATGAAAAAAGAATATGATTGAAAAGTCAAAACAAGCTCAGTATTGTTAAACTGTCACAATGATTGAAGGCTCAGTTATCAAATGTGAATCATTCTCCCCAGAGATCCAGCAAACAGTTGTGTTTATCTCATCCATGCTAACCAAAATCACTATTAATTTCTGCTAACATTTTAATGGCTATTGAAGATTTCAATTATATATCTGCAAGTAACTTTCATCTTCTTAATAATCCTTATAAATTATGTTTTTTTGACTAATGCCATAATCAGACTGTAAAATATTACAGCTGTCAAAAAGTAATGACAAACAAACCCATTTTTGAATCTATAGTTTTATTCCATGTGTCTGAGTTTCTTTTGATATTAATTTGTGCCTTTAGTTTTGTGTATATGTTAAAAATTATCGTCTATTTGTAAAGAATGTTCCACAGAAATCTCAATCCAAAGAGCTTCTACAAATACATAAAGGGCAAAAGAGTAACTAGGGAGAGAGTAGGGCCTCTTAAGGATCAACAAGGTCATCCATGTGCGGAACCACAAGAGATGGGTGAGATCCTAAATGAATATTTCACATCGGTATTTACGGTTGAGAAAGGCATGGATGTTAGGGAACTTGGGGAAATAAATAGTGATGTCTTGAGGAGTGTACATATTACAGAGAGGGAGGTGCTGGAAGTCTTAATGCGCATCAAGGTAGATAAATCTCCGGGACCTGATGAAATGTATCCCAGGACGTTATGGGAGGTTAGGGAGGAAATTGCGGGTTCCCTAGCAGAGATATTTGAATCATCGACAGCTACAGGTGAGGTGCCTGAAGATTGGAGGGTAGCAAATGTTGTGCCTTTGTTTAAGAAGGGCGGCAGGGAAAAGCCTGGGAACTACAGACCGGTGAGCCTGACATCTGTAGTGGGTAAGTTGTTAGAGGGTATTCTGAGAGACAGGATCTACAGGCATTTGGAGAGGCAGGGACTGATTAGGAACAGTCAGCATGGTTTTGTGAGAGGAAAATCATGTCTCACGAATTTGATTGAGTTTTTTGAAGGGGTAACCAAGAAGATAGATGAGGGCTGTGCAGTAGACGTGGTCTACATGGACTTTAGCAAAGCCTTTGACAAGGTACCGCATGGTAGGTTGTTACATAAGGTTAAATCTCACGGGATCCAAGGTGAGGTAGCCAATTGGATACAAAATTGGATTGACGACAGAAGACAGAGGTTGGTTGTAGAGGGTTGTTTTTCAAACTGGAGGCCTGTGACCAGCGGTGTGCCTCAGGGATCGGTGCTGGGTCCGCTGTTATTTGTTATTTATATTAATGATTTGGATGAGAATTTAGGAGGCATGGTTAGTAAGTTTGCAGATGACACCAAGATTGGTGGCATTGTGGACAGTGAAGAAGGTTATCTAGGATTGCAACGGGATCTTGATAAATTGGGCCAGTGGGCCGATGAATGGCAGATGGAGTTTAATTTAGATAAATGTGAGGTGATGCATTTTGGTAGATCAAATCGGGCCAGGACCTACTCCATTAATGGTAGGGCGTTAGGGAGAGTTATAGAACAAAGAGATCTAGGAGTACAGGTTCATAGCTCCTTGAAAGTGGAGTCACAGGTGGATAGGGTGGTGAAGAAGGCATTCGGCATGCTTGGTTTCATTGGTCAGAACATTGAATACAGGAGTTGGGATGTCTTGTTGAAGTTGTACAAGACATTAGTAAGGCCACACTTGGAATACTGTGTACAGTTCTGGTCACCCTATTATAGAAAGGATATTATTAAACTAGAAAGAGTGCAGAAAAGATTTACTAGGATGCTACCGGGACTTGATGGTTTGACTTATAGGGAGAGGTTGGATAGACTGAGACTTTTTTCCCTGGAGAGTAGGAGGTTTAGGGGTGATCTTATAGAAGTCTATAAAATAATGAGGGGCAAAGATAAGGTAGATAGTCAAAATCTTTTCCCAAAGGTAGGAGAGTCTATAACGAGGGGACATAGATTTAAGGTGAGAGGGGAGAGATACAAAAGGGTACAGAGGGGCAATTTTTTCACTCAAAGGGTGGTGAGTGCCTGGAACGAGCTGCCAGAGGCAGTAGTAGAGGCGGGTACAATTTTGTCTTTTAAAAAGCATTTGGATAGTTACATGGGTAAGTTGGGTATAGAGTGGTATGGGCTAAGTGCAGGCAATTGGGACTAGCTTAGTGGTATAAACTGGGCGACATGGACATGTTGGGCCGAAGGGCCTGTTTCCATGTTGTAAACTTCTATGATTCTATGATTCTAAAAGTGGGCATAATGCGGGCCAAGTTAAGCTAAAAAAAAGACTAAAAATATAGTTACATGAAATGAAGATGATGCCCATCCCCAACCCGACCTTAAAATAAAAACTTATCTAGTTAAGTGAAAGCAAACCATGCAGAAACATGTGTCCAAACCATAATATCATATAGAAGTGGAGCAGTGTGCCCTGCTCCCTCGTACCACTATTATTGCAGTTCGAAAGGAAGATCAGCGTGGTAAACTTTACTATTCATTATACAATTCAAAAAGAAACATCTGGAATAAAATGGGGTTTTGACTGCTGATATGCAGATCACAGACAAACAGCACTGACCATTTCATTTACTGAGAATGATGGCAAACTCTCCACTGGAACAAAAATGTTTCATCTGCTGTGTGAGCAGCACCACCCTGTGGATAACAAAAGAATATACATACAACCTGTGACAAGCAATGAGATGCATAAATTATATTTTTGTATGTATTATTTTTCTTCATTAAATGTACAGTCATGTTTGTCAGTATAGAAAGCAGAAAACAAACATCCCCCAATAAATGAGGAAAAGTATTTGAGTGCCCTCGTTGACCAATCAGAAAGTTTTTAGTTAAGGTGAAGAAGTTGTCAACGTAGCAAAGCAAGTTCTGAGATGTATCTTGGAGCATGTTTAATTAGAAGTTTAAATAAGTAACAATCTTTTCACAATAATTGACAAGACCACAATTGGGATATTGTGTGCAATTTTACCTTTGAAAAGAAATGGGTGTGTCTGTTAATTGTTCAAGAATTGTTTTTCTGTTCGAAAAAATTTAGAAAAGAGCAATAAGGATGATTCCAAGACTCAAAGAGGTTGAATTTCCTTGAGGTTTTTGATGCATTAGTGGCGGTGGAACGACCACTAATGAGGAAATTCGGGTCAAAGTAATTTCCACCATTTGTACGCCTTTAAAACATTTCCTCTGAGGTTCTTTGCACTTTTTGAAACTGTCTGTGATTTGCCTGCTGAGCCAACACTGGCCTCATTTGCATACAGCCACCTGTCACCCAGTGGGTGACCACACCACACTTAGGCTACTAGAGCACTCAGCCTGACCTCCTTTTTCCTCCCTTGTGAATAAAGAGATATTCCCTCAAACCAATACTCATCCTACCACATGACAATACATCAGCCCTCTTTGCCCCTACATGGCTTTGTCAATAATCATTACCTGAATGAATGTCAGCACCAAATGAGATCCGCCCTTCCTCTAATACTGTAATCTCCATGAATAAGAAAGCACAACCTAAGTGTACATTCTATTTTAGTCGTTAATTGCAAAGTGATAACAAATAAGTACCCTCTTTCCATACATCGTGCTTTCCTTGGTGCCAAGACATGTCTTTCCATCACCTAATTCTAGTGCTCCAAGTGCCACCTGAAGGCCAGGATTACGGGAGATGGCTGGCTCCTCATACTGCACGGAAGGATCGTGGGTCTGAGGTAGCCCTCATCTCATGGCAGCTGGTTCCTGGCAAGGAGCTGCTTCTGGCTGCCTGTCTGGAGGGTACTCCTGGGCAGCCTTGTATAACCTCCCATGTTCCACTAGCATGGAGTTCTGAGGTGGAAGGTCGGAGATCTGGCACATGCTGCTGCCCTGAACAACGACAATATCGGGCAGATGGACTCCAGCTGTCACCTGTTCACTGGGCCCTGGCTCTGTGATCTCACTGATCATGGGGAGGTCTGGACTAATGGCAGCTATCAGATACCGAAATCCCTGAAACACAGTCCGGAAGCTGGGTTTCATGCTGTGCTCTGACCTGTTCCCTATTGCAATCGAAGTTGCTGTCTATGTTTCCATGGAGGTGGAGGCAGCGACAAGTCCCTGGCTGCCTCTTGTCTGGGGTCCTGCTGTGGATTTCAGTGCAGCTTTCCTTGGTGCTTGCAAGGAAGACAAAGCCTCATTGATGTTGTCACAAAGGAGAGCTGAAGACGTAACAATCGCACATGTCAGTTGCTGCGCATCCTAGGAGAAAGTCCTCAAAGCCTGCATGTAATATATTATTCCTCAAACATCCGTTAAGCCACCCTTAACCAGAGTACAGTGTTAATATATAGTTGTGTAAGTGTTGCTTTAAGAAGGTGAAGAATGTACTGGTGCCCGGGGTGGGAAAGGAAGATAGGAGAATTTGATCAGTGTGTTCGATTGCTACCCTGGTCAGGTCATTGAACTTCTTGCGGCACTGTTCTACAGTCCTGGGGGTGAGGGAGTTGGCACTTGGTGCCAGTGCCACCTACCTCCAGGCAGCATGGGTTACATTGATGGAATGTGAATCCAGGAGTCAGTGCCTTCTGTCTTCAATCTCCTCACATAAAGCTTGGAGGTCTGGGTTAGTGGATTTCTGAGTTGTTCTCCTGGACTACATTATAAGGTTAAATTCACTGTATTTGCTTTGTTGGTTGAGGAACACATTAGGTCTTTAAAAAGTTCAAAGAAACCATTGACAATATAGATAAAATGAGCTTTTTTGAATTATGGTCACAGTATTAGAAGATAGGGATACAAAATTAGCAAACCTCTATGCAGTTGTTAGATAGAAAAGTCTATCACCAAGAATAGCTAATGGTGTACAACCCTTTGCTAGAAGAGGGATAAATATCGACATCGATGATCAAATACTGCATAGAACAATATATATCCAGTCCTGTTGGCATCACGGAAACAGTGTGCATTATTATGTTACATTCATATTCTGAAATTTTTGCTAGGCACCTTTGACTGTCAGGGAGAAAATTTCACAGAGGGTTCCATGTCCCCTGCCATTCTCTTGGATTTTAATTGTGGTTATTCACTTCCCACAGTAATTAGGTGCATTGAGGAGATTTTATGGTATCTCAAATTATACACTGTCCAATAGAAGACATGCTCAATAGACCAAATAGCCCATTTGTGTTCTATATTTTATGACCAGAATTGCACATGGTGTGCTTAGCCTATGGTTTATATTTCCAGAGATTAGGTCGAGGAGCTTGCGGTTTTTAAGACATTAGCAGCAGGCTGATTAGATTCTGGTTTACCTCTGACAACGTTGACTTGAATCAGTTGAAACCAAGCTACCAGGAAGTTTCATTTGTCCCTACAGAGTAAAGTAAGAAAAGTTTGAAAAGTAAATTGCAGGTTAAAGTATGAAAGTTCAACACTTTCAAACATATAACTTCTCCCAGACAGACAGTCATTACATCAAGAAACAACTAGTAAAAACATCAATGATTCTATTTACTGACAGTTTATTTCAGCATCAAACTGCTGTTTCCTTGAATTGTGCCTTCTGTAATATATATAAATAAACGAATATATAAAAGCTGAATAACTGCAGACAAAATGCTTGCTCTTTCATTAACATGCAGGTTTAATGAGCCGTATCACTATGCAGAGTGCACAAAAATCTCAGGGTACAAAAGGTCACTTATGGGCGTAGCAGCATCGAAGTAGGCCAAGCTTCAGACAGGGATAATTCTGTTCTGTCACGTTTAATTCAACAAGCTGTTTAGCTTATTTAAAATATAAAAAATAAGCAAAAAGGTAACTGCACAAAATAACCACTGACTTCATGGTGGAAAAAGCATTACTTAAAACTTTCTGTTCATAATAGGACATATTTTGCAGAAGGTGAAAATAGAAATATATGGGGAGATTTCCAAACCTGCTTCCAAAAAACACAGGAACAGGGAACTATTCTGTAGATGAAGCTTCAGTACAATTTTTTTATAAACTTGAAACATATTAAATCCAGTGCTACATCTCCTGCCATCCCAAACAAGGGATAAAAGATTTTAAATAACTAATTCAATCGATAATTCTGGCCCTATTAATCACTGACTTACAGAATAGACTTATACCCACTGCAGTAAATATCAACTCAGTTGAAGTATTCAGAAGGGAACCAAATCAATTCATGACACACCAGGCAGCAGAGCAACATGGGTTTGGGTTATAAAAAAGATATGAAAAAAATGGCCAGGCAGGATCCTAAAACAGGATCTGGACGATGGACTAAGCCACATGGGCTTGTTGGCCCACTTTCAGTCCTGCATTCTTATGTTCTTAGCATGTCACCATTTTTTATTCGGTTTATTAAATCTTCATAATTTAATACAAACCCTTTTCAACTCCCACTTCTTCCACCTGCTCACTGTTACTCTATTGCAGGAGTGCCCAAGCTTGTGATCATGGTGCATACAGTAGAGACTCATGGGCCACATATAAAGATTAAAGCAATATTCCCATTAATTTGTGTACACTACAAGCAGAAAATATTAACAGTTCTTGGTGCTTTGATTCAGGATTTATCCATCAATCAGACAACAGTGCTAAGAACAGTCATTTCCAAACCTCTGGGGCGACAAATTTAAAACAGGACAAACCAGCAAATAAGAAAAATAAGTGAAAAAAACATTGCATACTTGGGCTTTTTGGGTTGGATTACCAGAGGTCAAGTGGCTCGTAGTTTGTACTTTGGACAGCCAATCGATTACATTAGTGTAAGCAATTGCTCTGATGCATTGATAACTGGAGCAGGAAAGCTTGGAATCTCTCATAAACATTGCTCTAATTGGAGTTTATCTGTAGTTTGGGATCTTCTCACTCAGCATCTTAATGTTAGCTTTGGTGCGAGATACTTTCCTCAGCCATAACACAGCTATGCACTAACTCATTGTAAACAGCATATAGAGCAGACTCCCAGCAAAAGCAGTAATGTAGCGATTCATCCCTTGATGGGCTGGATAAATATCAGATTAAGGAAAAAGATGAAGATTTTAAGGATAAAAATTAGGAGAAACACAGACAGTGAAATACTCTTTGGAACATGTTGATGCACAGACCACAGTGATCATAAACAAGTCAACTCTGGAATGCGACAGGTCATAGTTGTAAGTGTGGGCTGCATAGCTGTCAAGATTTGGAAATGTTAGGAGTGAGAATCAAAAAGACTGATCACAAGTTCAATTAAAGGTATGGAGCTGTTTTTATTTTTAAGAATGAGATACGTAAAAATAGGCCACATTTTAAATTAAAATGAGTATCAATCACTCTGAGTCCAGGGTTTTAATTCGGGCCCTTAGGGGGTTGGAAAAAAATTCTAGGTTTGCTTATTGGGTTGCTTATCCAAATTGTGCATCCTCCATGGAGTGAACAGCTTAAGGGGGCCAGTGATCTTTCCTTATTCCATACTTTATGCTCTTACTAGCCTCAAATCTGAGGTTTGGATGAAGGGACCGAATGTATGGTTGCTAAATTTGCTGATGACACAAAGGTAAGTAGGAAAGTAAGTTGTGACGAGGACATAAGGAGTCTGCAAAGGGATATAGATAGGTTAAGTGAGTGGGCAAAAATTTGGCAGGTGGAGTATAATGTGGGAAAATGTGAACTTGTCCACTTTGGCAGGAGGAATAGAAAAGCTGAATATTATTTAAACAGAGAGAGATTGTAGAACTCTGAGGTACAGAGGGATCTGGGTGTCCTAGTACATGAATCACAAAAAGTTAGTATGCAGGTACAGCAAGTGATTAGGAAGGCAAATGGAATGTTGTTATTTATTGCAAAGGGAATGGAATATAAAAGTAGAGATGTTTTGCTACAATTGTACAGAGCATTGGTGAGATCACATCTAGAATACAGTGTGCAGTTTTGGTCTCCTTATTTAAGAAAGGACATAATTACTTTAGAGGCAGTTCAGAGAAGGTTCACTCAACTCATTCCTGGGATGAGGGGGTTATTTTATGAGGAAAGGTTGGACAAGTTGGGCCTGTATACATTGGAGTTTAGAAGAATGAGAGGTGATCTTATTAAAACATATAAGATGCTGAGGGGACTTGAAGGGATAGCTGCTGAGGGGATGTTTCCCCTTGTGGGAGAGACTAGAACTAAGGGACACAGTTTAAAAAATAAGGGGTCTCCCATTTAAGACGGAGATGAGGAGAAATTTTTTCTCTGAGGTTCGTGAGTCTGTGGAACTCCCTTCGCCAGAGAGCGGTGGAGGCAGGGTCATTGAATATTTTTAAGGCTGAGTTAGATGGATTCCTGATTAACAAGGGAGTCAAAGGTTATAGTAGGTAGACGGGAAAGTAGGGTTGAGGTCACAATCAGATCAGCCATGATCTTATCAAATGGCAGAGCAGGCTCGAGGGGCTGAATGGCCTACTCTTGCTCTTAATTCGTATGTTCGTATGTGTGTGGACTAACTATGATGAGGTCAGAGTTTAAAATCCAGTTTCGAGTTGCATTGTTAGTTGGGCTTCACTGGAAGAGATATAAACAAAAAAGAAAGATTTGCATTTATATAGCACCTTTCATGACCTCAGGACATCCCAAAATGCTTTACAGCCAATGAAGTACATTTGAAGTGTAGTCACTGTAGGAAACACGCACAGCAAGATCCCATAAACAGCAATGTGATCATGACCAGATACTCTGTTTTAATGATGTTGCTTGAGGGATAAAAATTGGCCAGGACACTGGGGAGATGTCCCCTGCTCCTCTTTGAAATAGTGCCATGGGATCTTTTACATCCACCTGAGAGGGCAGAAGGTTTAACATCTCACCCGAAAGACGGCACCTCTGTCAGTGCAGCGTCCCCTTAGTACTGCACTGAAATGTCAGCCTAGATTTTGTGCTCAAGTCGTTGGAGTAGAATTTGAACCCACAATCTTCTGCCAATCTCAGCCGGATCGTTGGAATAAGGAGAAACTAGGCCAGGATCAATTTCCATATTCTTTAATCTTTGGAAGATTGTCTATGGAACAGCAATAATGATACCTCTAGAGATGTCAAATTATTGACATGTCCCATCTTCCTGACTGAGAATATAATGCCTAAATGAAGGGTGAGGAGAGACAAAGATATAGGAGGAAGAAATAGGGAATTTAGTGAAACAAAGTAATTTTTTTTCCCACTAGATCCAAGTATTCTGGCAAAATATAGTGATGTAGTCACAACAGTGAGTTTAAATCAAACTGTCATATTTAATTAACAGTAAAAGCTATTTTCATTAAGCTTTCAGTCGAATGTAGTTCACTGAAGTCACTTAAAAAATAATTACACTGTACATCGATTTGATGATGCATCAAAACAGAGAGTTCTTCCAGTTTAAATTAAATCCTCACAGCTCGTTAACAAGAAAAGATATCTGCATCAAAATTTCAATAGAGTGGTGCACTGAAAGTTCAATTAGAAACAGTTTCATGGTACAGTTCATTGCCATCAAAGCAGAGAATTAATTGGATAATTGACTAATCTGGATAATTGATTACCTAATTGGATAATCTGAATTTATAAACCAATTGGTAATCACCTGCAGAATCTATAGTATACACCTATATACCCAGAATATGTTGACTTCATATTGAAGTGGATATACCCTGCACATGCAAATTTTGCTTTAAAATTTCTGTATACTTAACAATACATTAGAACAGTTTCTAAAGGCTTGCTTCAGAGAGCCAGTAAATTCAGCCGGTGTGTAACCACTTGAAAAGGTTCATACAGGTCTGTGCCAGATTCCCTGGGAGCTGCCTTGATGTTTTTATACTGCGGCAGTCCAACATCCCTGACCTGTTTGGACCTGGAACCAGCCTTAAGGGGTGGGGTTGCTAGTCGATAAAGGATACCCTCTTCAAACCTAGCTGATGACACCTCTGAGGAACCCCACCGATGAACACCAAGAGCACTACAGCGCGAGCCATATGACAACCAGATGCTCAAGATGCGCTTCAGATTCCTGGACAGGTCTGGAGGCACCCTTCGGTACTTACCAGTGAGGATCTCTAGGATAATAGTGGTGTGCTGCATTCTGCACAACATAGCGCAGCAACGAGGACTAGAGGTGCAGGAGGAACAAGCTGCTCAGCACTCCTCATCTGATGAGGATTCCAATGAAGAGGAGGAGGAGGAGGAGGTGGAAGATGGGGCACCAACACCAGACTAGCCGATCACATTGCTGCTTGGGGTGCCTGGGATGCCCTAATAGCTCAAAGATTCAGTTAGTCACTCACACTGGACCAAAGTAACTATCACATCCCCTGCCACCTCCCCCACACCCCACTTACACAAAGCAGTCCTGTAACCAACCATCCACCCATTGCACATGCACCAATTGGTCTCAGTCAATTCATGTCTTCACATTCACCACCAAGCAACTGAAAACCCGAGTTGGCACTCAGCAAACAAGAGTGGTGAACACGGGAAAGTGGTGCAATGTAATAAATTTTGTGTGAATTAAGAAATTAAACATACTTATAAAACATTTTCATAAATACTCATGAGCACACCCTCGGTGAACTACAAAGCTTTTATTTTACTTTCCTTTAACATTCCTTCAGGGTGCATCCCCCATGGCTTCAGCAGTGGTAGAGACAAACTGCTCAGATCCCTGCTCTGACTTCTGAAATGCTCACGGCCAATGACCTCTGGGTGTTGGAGCCTGTGAGGGCCCAGCCAAAGACTGCTCCACCTGCATCTGTGCAGGAGCAGACTGTGCCAGCAGGAGATGAGGTTGAGGTGTGGGGGGGGAAGGGGGCAACGGGTGAAACGTGGAAATATTTTGAGTGGAGATCCCACTTCCATGTCCTCATTTGCCATCATCCCTCTCCTGGGCCAGCAGCACATCACTCCTGCCTCTCTGCAGGAGAGCAGCTTGGAGCAGATCATTGACACCTTATAAGGCCACGGCTAATGTATCTGTCTTCCTGTTTAAGATGGCATAAATATTGGCATCCATAGTTTGCACAGCCGTCATAAGGGCCTGCAGGGGCTGATTAAATTGCCACGATTCAAGTTCCACAGAGGAGGCCAGTCTCTCCATGGAAGACATCCTCGCAATGGCCTGCAACATCAATCCACAAATGCTTAAACTGGACTCCTCCATCTTCTCAGAAACTGTGGAAAGTGTGGCTGACTGGACTGCTAGTACGTCACACATTTGCTGCTGATCCGCTAGCATTGATGGCCCCCCAGGTTCAGCATCCCTGTCCAGCTGAGCAGACCTTGGAGAGAACAGCGCCCTCCGATGCGGACTCTCCACAGCAGTCCCTGCCACCACTCTCTTCTTGTGCTCACCTGTGAACTGTAATTCACCAAGTGAGATCCCGCCTAACTCCCTAACAGGACCCACCGAAGTGCTCATTTCTGCACTGGTGCGTGGTAAGTTCATGTCCTGTGACGTTGTACCCTCAGAAGGAATCAGTTGCTCTGAGGATACGATGTCCGTGAAGGGCAGGGCCTGCTGCTGCTCGTGTGATGGTCCTGGAGGAGAGAAGAGATGGATGTGATTTAGTGATGGGAATGTAAAAATGTTGAGATGCATATAATTAAGGTGATCATGTTTCTTTCAGTGCTGAATTCAAGTCAATATGAATTAGTTTTGTATGAGATGTGACAATATTTAATTCTGTCACCATGAAGCAGCAAAGTTTGAGTCTCGTCATCTCCGATTCTTAGGGACGCTGACATCCCACATATCTCCAGGGCCTCCTGCTCTGCAGTTGATAACTCCACAATCTGTGGTGTCCTCTCCTTCTCCCTCGTGTTTTGGGCTCTTTTCTACTGCAAGAGGGCATGACAGGCCTATGAGAGTTTGTAAGGTATGTGTGCATCCGATGGATGCAGTGCATTTGGTGAGGGTGACTATCAGGCAGATGCATCACGAGTGTCACTGGCATGCATTTGAGAACGTGTGTTGAGAATCAGGGTTGCTGACTGAGGTGGCATCACATTACATAAGAATTGGGGTGAGTGGCAGTGGTGGATGGTGGATGGGGAGGTGAGGAAATGCATTTAAACGGAATGAAGGATGCTGTTGAAACTTAAGTGGGTGTGAGGAGTGATGTGATGGAGTATGCTGGACAAGACAGAATGAGGGGGGTGAGGGGGGTGAGGGGGGTGGGGGGGGTGCACTACAGGATGTAGGTGAATCTGGGACTTCTCTCACCTTTCCTGATCTGGTTAGGTCATTAAAATGCTTCCTGAACTGGATACATGTTCTCATCACAACACTCCTGCAGACCGAAGACTGCTCACCTCTTCAGTCATCTCCAATCATGCCTTCTCCGTCATGGCAGCAGGTTTTTTCTTACCATTAGTCGGGAACCATATCTCCTTCCTTGCCCATACAGCACCCAGCAGTACATCAAGTGATACCTCATTAAAGCATCCTTTGCCCTCCCTGATTCCATTTCCACTTATTACTCTCAAAGCCAATTCACCCAAATCCTCCAAATTCCATCTGTGCATTGGCCCTTTAAATAGTCGAGGTGAAATTGCGTCATGCGGGTCTGCATCACGACCACTCACGCGCATTGGAGATGCGAAACCCGGAAGTAAAATGATAATGAGGCATCCGTGTTGAAATCGGACAGTCTCACGCATCTCACGATCTTCCACATTTCATGCCCGATATCGCAGCCGTCCCCCCACCCCCGCTCAGATCCCGGCTCTGTATTAATATCAGGGCCATGGTCTATATAAAGACTACACAATATCTTGTGTATAGAAATAAGGAAGTGTACAACATATCTGGGCAAATGAAGCAATGATCTTTGCCTGTTGTGCTGATGTGCATTGTCCGCCAACTCATCATTTTATCAAGTGCGAAACTCTGAGGCCTTCTTTGCGTCTGCTGCGTCTAATGTTTAATAATGCGTCCTTGATACACAGTGTGTGCTTGGACTTGCACACTGATGGCGCAGAAAACTCACGTGTAGATTTTCATCTTCACCACCTAAGCGGTAATCTGGGTTCAACCAGTTGCTGGAGGGCTAAGGTCACTGAGGAAAGTTTGGGCCACTATTCAAGGAACAAGCAGAAGGCCTATAGACCATCCTGGTGATGATGTAGAGTACATCCATGGTGAAAAGAACATGATTGGGACCAAAGAATCTGAAAACATTAAACTGGTAGGGGACATCAGAGGAGTCACAGATCTGGGTGGGTAAAGACTGCACACGGAGGCAAAAAAATTGAGTTATGATAAGATACAATATGTACAGAACCTTGGTTGGACCACACTTAAAATGCTGTGCACAGTTCTGGTCTCCATATTATAAAAAGGATATAGAAGCACTGGAGAAGGTACAAAAAAGATTTACAAGGATGATACTAGAACTGAGAGGTTACAACTATCAGGAAAGATTGAACAGGCTGGGGCTCTTTTCTCTCGAAAAGGGAAGGCTGAATGGTGACCTGATCAAGTTCTTTATGATTATGAAAGGGTTTGATAGGGTGGACGTAGAGAAGATGTTTCCACTTGTGGGGGAGACCAGAACTAGGGGCCATAAATATAAGATAGTCACTAATAAATCCAATAGGGAATTCAGGAGAAACTTACTTACCCAGAGAGTGGTTAGAATATGGAACTTGCTGCTGCAAGGAGTAGTTGAGGCAAATAGCATAGATGCATTTAAGCTAGATAAACACGAGGGAGAAAGGAATAGAAGGTTATGCTGATAGGGTTAGATGAAGAAGGATGGGAGGAGGCTCATGTGGAGCTTAAAAACCGGCATGGACCGGTTGGGCCGAATGGCCAGTTTCTGTGCTTACATTCTGTGTGATTCTATGTAAAAAAAAAAATTTTCTTTTTCATTTATCAATCATATTACTTAAAATCACAGTAGTGCCAAAATTGATAGTGGGTTCTCTATACTTCGAGTTTTTGAACTAATGCACAAAAAGTGCAGACACAGGCAGATAAGCATTCAATAAAGGCCTATGGAAATTCTTCAATGTTGACCAGTTCAATTTATCTGCTGGTTATCGGCCTGCCAGTTCATAACATAAAGCTACACAATCTACAATAGAGATAGGGTTAAAGTATGATTGCCTAATACAATGCATTATTTCCTGAATTTATACAAATCTTTAGTCCTGCCATAATTTGTGAATGGCCAGACTCGGAAGTATGCTTGTGTGGTCGGTGGGTGAGAACAGGATACATATTACGTGCCCCCACAGCTGAATAGCTCTCTAACACTTGCTGTCTAGGTTCAAAAATACATATTGCCTACTGGATAGGGCCTGCAATAATAAACTGAACCCAAACATGAAATAGTGTTTTCAGGAGAGGATGGGAGAAAATTGAAGGGGGAAAATTGGCCTCAGAGCATCCCAAAGCACTTCATAGCTAATAGAATTGTTGTAATGTAGGCAAACATGGCAATCAATTTGCACACACCGGGGTCCCACAAACAGCAAAGAGATAGATAACCAAATATATCTATTAGTTGAAAGACAGCACCTCTGACAGTGCAGCTCAACACTGCACTGATGGTTCAGCTTAGATTATGTACTTCAAAGTTTGAGTGGGGCTTGAACCTTTGATCTTCTGACTCACAGGCACAAGTGCTACCACTGAGCCAAGGCTGAAATGTAATATGAGGAAAACTAGTAGAAATCACCAGCAGAATTAATCTTAACAGTTACAATAGTAACCATCCATAACTGACATTATAAGGTTTGAGTAAGAACGAGAAAAGATGTGTTAATGCTCCATATATCCTTTATAATTATATAAAAATGGATGATCAATTTTCATCAGTTTTACAGCAATGCTTTTGGGAAGGGATAAAGCAAAAGAGTCTGCTTTGTACCCCTAGTGAAAAAGATGAAAATTATGCATGGCCTCTTAATTCTTTTTGGTTTCACATCATTGTTAATGCATTGTTTTATGTACCAGAACTAATTTGTTTGATGTGAGCTCGCTTCCAGTGTCCTGCAATCCCATTATCCCTCTGTTCCTTTAATATTCCTGCTGAGATCATGCAATATTTAAGGTCTCCATGGCATTATCATATTGGTGTTAAAATTATACAGTAACATAAGTGAATATTCATCTCAGTGCAGTTGGTATAAACAGATTTTAACCTCTGCTGTGGGGTAAAAGTATATTGCATTCACGGTCACTAGAAGTGACCATCTTTTAAATAAGACATATGCAGGGACTGGGTGGCAAAGTAGGTTTGAATGATGCTTTTTCACTTCTGGAATATGTATTTAAATCCACCCCAAACTAATGGGATGAAAGTCTCTTTACTCTGCTGGATGTAAGGGTCTAGACCAAATAAATTTAGGGATATAATGCAAATCCTAGTGGGCACAGGCCTACAGTACAAATTATCCATAATTCTGGACTAACTAGCATTAAATTAGTAATTTCACTTCGAGAAATTTTAAGGATGAGTGGTAGGGAAGTGGGCAAAAGATCACATGGGGAGGCGCTTATGAAGTCAGGGTAAAAGTATTTTGCTGGAACAGAGTAAAGGACGTTTTATTCAATATCAGGACTGCACCAAACGTATCTTTGGAGCATTTGATGCTAAGATAGGTTAATAAAATTGAAAAAGGGAGAGAGTATATGTGGAGAGAGTGAGAGAAAGAAATGGTGTGCGAAATATCAGTGTGAAAGAAAGAGAACAGAAATAAAAACAAGAGGAGTGGAGGGAGGGAAAGAGAGAACCCAGTATGAGCACGAGGCCATCAGATTTCTGTTTGCCTGGGGCCAGGCATTCCATACCTCATGAACAAAGTGTCTCAAGAATTCTGTTTTGAAGTTTATTTCTTCACTTATTAGCATATTTGGGTTACTTTTCATCTTGCTACCACCCTGTTTACACCTGTTAACGGAACTGTAGTGAGGTGAAAATTGAGGGGGAATCACTGACTTATTGCTGGAGATCTGCCAGTTCCAATTTCTGCAGTCAGCATTCCCACTGGAAACTGGCAGTGTCCAATTAAAATATTCAAACAGACATTGTCATTTTCATCTCAGCCCACGTTGCCACCACTACTTCTTCAGCCTGCCCGCAAACCATGGCGGTACAGACCCAGAGACTGCCATTACAGTGCTATTTAAAGGGATACTCACCTTCTCCCAGGTAGCTATACCTGCCTGGCATCCATCCACTGGTTCCTTTTTCCTTCAGACATGTCAGCTCATAGGAGTCCTGGTTGCAAACCTTCTGGTGCCAATAAAGGGAGCTTGAGGCAAAAAAAATCAACCCTTTTTCAGCCACCGTGATAGTTCCCCATTCACTCTTCCATTAATCCTCAAGCCTCAGCATTTTATCAACTCTGCCCAACCTCTACTGTATCTAGACTCCTTGCCCAACAAATGCTTCAGGTCTGGCTCCACTCGTCTCCTTCCACCAACACACAACCCCTGGTGCTCCAACCCTCATTTTCAGTGCTAATACATTAGCAGACAGCCTCTTGCCTGAAAACTCCATCCCTTTCCTGCAATACTGCGAGCAATCCCACAGTACCGATGAACCACAGAGTAATCCAAAATTAATCCCACTAACTCCTCTTTTCCATTTATCCTGCATCTTTCCTAATTCTTGGTATCATCCTGGTGGATCTATGCTGTTGGCTTTCTATAGCTTTAATGTCCTGTCTATAATGGAGGTCCCAAAACTATACAGTGTGTTCTAACTATGGCCTAACCAATGTTTGTACAAATTGATCCATTACTACTTTGATCTTGTACTCTATGCTCCTATTAATGAAATCCAAATATTATTGGCCTTTTTTATGGCTTTATTTATCTGCACTTGCACTTTCAAAGAATTATGTATTCGAACCCCTAGGTCTTTTGGTTCATCCACACCTCTCAGGGTCTTTTCATTGAGTAGAAGCTCTCATCCCTTGTTTTTCCTCCCAAAATCCATTACCTCACACTTCTCTGCACTAAATTGCACATGCCACTGTCTGCTCATTTTGCTCACCTGTCTTCAGCCTCCTGAAATATTTTACAATCCCCTCTGTGTTTGCCAGATTGGCTACTTTTCTGTCATCAGAAAATTTCAATATCATACAAGTTCAAAAAATCTATATATAGGATTGCTAACTCTGATTGGACATATTCCTGGAGGTGTTAGCATATGACCGCCTGCCCCCACACTCCTGCCATTGGTCGCCCAACATGCCCATTGGAAAGCAAATACTCTTTAATACCCGAGTGGATGATTCTTGACTAGTCAAAGAGCTTTTTTTCACATGGCTGATATTTTTATAACTAATAAACAAAAGTGTTCAAAGAATTTTTTTTTAAAAACACAATTTTTAAATGGCCCTATGATTTTTCTCCTGGGTTTCTTGCAGCAATGTCCTGGAGATTAATATTTAATTCCTGGAGATGTCAGGGCAATCCTGGCTGGCAACCCTATCTATATATCAAGAACAAAAATGAACCGAGCACTGACCCCTGGGGTACATCCTTCTCCAATCTGAGCAACACACATTAACCTTAATCCTTTGTCTATCAACTATCTTTCTATCCATGCTGTTATATTTCTTACTATAGCCTTAATTTTTGAAACAATCCTCTTGTGAGATGCAGTAAAGTACACCTTTCAAATATCCATCAACTGCATTCCCTTTATCTATACAATTAGTCACTTTTTCAAATAATGACTCTATTAACAATTTGCCTTTAACAAATCTGTGCTCTTTGGTTTTGAGTAACTCGTGCATTTCTTAATGTTCACTAATTTTATCTCAAATTATGGATTCTAAGAGTTTGCCCTCAACCGACATCAGACTAACTGGTCAGATTTCTCAAACACAACTTACATAGAGTTATAGAGTTAATTAGAGTCTGCAGCACAGAAACAGGCCAGTTGGCCCAACTTGTCTATGCCGGTGTTTATGCTGCACACGAGCTTCCTCCCACCCCTCTTCATCTAACCCGATCAGCATATCCTTCTATTCCTTTCTCCCTCATGTGCTTACCGAGCTTCCCCTTAAATGCATCTATGCTATTTGCCTCGACTGCTCCCTGTGGTAGCGCAGTCCACATTCTTACCACTCTTTGGGTAAAGAAGTTTCTCCTGAATTCCTTATTGGATTTATTAGTGAGTATTTTATATTTATGGCCTCTAGTTTTGAACTCTCCCACAATTGGAACCATTTTCTCTATGTTTACCCTATCAAACCGTTTCATTATCTTAGACACCTTTATCAGATCACCCCTCAGCTTCCTCTTTTCTAAAGAGCCCCAGCCTGTTCTGCCTTTCCTGATAAGTATATCCTCTCAGTTCTGTTATCATCCATGTGAATCTTTTTTGCACCTTCTCCAAGGCCTCTATATCCTTTTTATAATATGGAGACCAGAACTGTGCACAGCACTCCAAGTGTGGTCTAACCAAGGTTCTGTACAAGTTTAACATAACTTCTCTGCTTTTCAATTCTTTCCCTCTAGAAATGAACCCCAGTCCTTGGTTTGCTCTTTTTATGGCCTTATTAACCTGCATTGCTACTTATAGTGATTTGTGTATCTATATCCATAGATCCCTTTGCTCCTCTACCCCATTTAGACTCTTATTACCAAGCAGTATGTGGTCTCTTTATTCTTCCTACCAAAATGCACCACCTCACACTTATTGAAATTCATTTGCCATTTACAAGCCCATTCTGCAAGTTTATTAATGTCTTCCTGTATTTTGTTGCATTCTGCCTTTGTATTAACTACACCTCCCAATTTGGAGTCGTTGGCAAATTTTGAAAATGTACTTGTGAATCCTCAATCCAAATCATGAATGTAAATTGTGAACAACAGTGGTCCCAGCACCAATCCCTGTGGAACACCACTTCTCACCTTTGCCAGTCTGAGTAGCCACACTTAACCCCTACTCCCTGTTTTCTATTTTGTAGCCAGCTTGCTATCCATTCTACCTGTCCCCTGACTCTATATGCTTTGACCTTAGTCATGAGTCTACAACGCGGAACCTTATCAAAGGCCTTTTGAAAATCCAAATATATTACATCTACTACATTACCCTTGACTACTTTTTCTGTTACTTCTTCAAAGAATTCAATAAGTGTGGTCAAGCTTGGCTTTCCCTTTTGAAATCCATGCTGACTATTATATTTTTGATTTCTAGATGTTTTTCCATTACATCTTTGAGTAAAGATTCCATTATCTTTCCTATCACCGACGTTAAGCTAACTGGTCTATAGTTCCCTGGACTTGTTCTATCTCCCTTTCTTTAAATATAGGAACATCATTAGCTGTCTGTTAGTCCTCGGTATTATTCCCTTTTCAAATGAATTTATATATATATGTAATAGTGCCTCTGCTATCTCTTCCCTAACTTCTTTTAATGTGCGCGGATCTGGACTAGGGGTTTTATCCTCTCTAATTTTGATTAGCTAATCAATTATCTCCCCCCTTTCTAACTTAAATGTCTTTATATCCTTTTTGATCTCTTCTAATGTCATGCACACCATGTTAGACTCCCTGGTAAATACTGAGGCAAAGTAACTATTCAATATTTCTGCCATTTCACTGTCATTACTTATGAGTTTAACTTGTTCATTCCCTTACTGGCCCTATCCCTATTCCGATTTTTCTTTTGTTATTTACGTGTTTGTAGAATACTTTACTATTTCTTTTTATATTCCTCAATAATTTAATTTTGTAGTTCCTCTTTGCTTTCATAATTGTTTTTTAAAATTTCTTTCCTAACCTCTTCATATTCCCCTTTGTCATCCTCTCCTTTATTGTCAATGTACTTAGAGCATGCCTTTTTTAGTTTCAATTTTACCCTTATTTCTTTATTCATCCATGTGTTGCATTATTGGCAAGTTTGTTCTTGTTTTTTTTAAGAGGAATATATTTCTCCTGAACTCTATTGATCACCATTTTAAATATTTCCCACTGTTATTTTATTTCTTTGTCTACCAATTTTTTTTCCAGTTTACCTTCCCTAGTTCCATTCTCATCCCCTCAAAATTATTTTTTCCTAATCTATTACTTTGGTCTTTGTCTTACTTACGTCTTCCTCAATCATTATTTTAAACCTTATTATGTTGTGATTGCTATTGCCTAGATGATCACCTGCACTCTTATCTGCTCTGGTTCATTTCCTATTATTAGATCCAGTAGTGATTCCTCTCTTGTTGGGCTTCTTACATACTGGGTAAGAAAGGAGTCCTGAACACTCTGTAAAAACTCCATTCCCTTTTCTCCTTTCCCCACCCCTTCTTGCCAGTTTATTTGGGGATAGTTGAAATCTTCCATGATTATTATTCTATGTCTTTTACTCATCTCATAGATTTGCCTACATATTTCTTGCTCCGCTTCCCTTCCACTATTAGGTGGTCTGTAGAATATACCTATTAACGTGATCGATCCCTTCTTATCCTTTGTCTCAATCCAGATGGATTCTGTCCCTTTTTTCTACTGCCATTATGTTGTCTCTAATTAGTAGAGCTACTCCACCCCCTTCTTCCTTCCCTATCCTTTCTAAATATGTTATATCCTGCAATATTTAACTGCCAGTCCTGTTCTTTATTAAGCCATGTTTAAGTTGTCCCCACTATATCTGGCTCCTCGCTATGAATTATTGCCTCCAGTTCCCTTGTTTTGTTTTGGATGCTGTGTACATTGCTGTACATGTCTTTAAGAAATCTATTACTTTATTTCTTCTTAAGTACTGCACGCACAACACCCGATCTAATAAAATAAAACTGATAATTGTTTTAAGTAGTCACAATATTTAATCTTTTTCTGTAATGTTGGAAGAGAATTTCACTATCGTTCTAAAATGTAAGGTGAAGTCATTGTAAAACACAAAAATGAAGCTCACATTAAGCTTTCCTTTTACAGTAGATCAAGTGAAATATTACATTATCTAAATGTAATGCTAAAAATCTCTGTTTACAGTTAATTTTCAAAAAGATGAGCATCTGGGCAGGGAAGAATTCACAAAGTTACTGTTCAGATTTTTCTGCTTTAACCCCAGAAAAGAGGATTTATCTTTGTCCTCCAGAGGGCGCCCAATAACTATTAAAGGGAAAACACATGAAAAAAACATAAAGGTGCAATGTACTTTAACGATTTACCTTTAAATCTAAGACATTTCCTCAATGTATTTTTATCCAGTACAGAGATTGATATAGGAACACTCTTTGAGTTAAGTTTGTCTATAGAATTAAATGTACCTTCATGTTCATACAAGACGAGTGTTAACATAGTGGGTGTCAGTATAATTTGTCAGTATTGTTTATGCATGAATTGTTCTGGCTTGATGCCATAGATTTGATACTATTAATTTTGCTTTCAGAAATTGATAAGGAATATCTGCAATAATAGATGGTTCTTAAGCCCTTCAGGTATATGTATATATCTATAACATTATTATAAAAGTATTACATCTAGCAGGCATTTCTTGTCCATTACATTTCTCCTTTTCTGTTCATCATTTGACACAGGACTACAATATCTATATCCCCTGAGTAATCTTACCAATTACACTTTTTTAAAAAAGAGAAAGAAAGCCTGGGTTGTGATTGCAGCCTGAAGATCAGTTAAAATCTGACCCCACCCAGTGTTTACTTAAAATCAATTAGACTTTGTGACCTTAAAGGCACACAGCTTCAACTTAGCAGAAGAATAAGGAACTCTCCATCAAAGGGTATAACATTCATAGTAATATCATACAGCACAGAAGGAAGCCATTTGGCCCATTTTGCCTGAGCCAGCTCTTTGGTAGAGCTACGCAATTAGTCCCACTCCCCTGCTCTTTCCCCATAGCCCTGTAATTTTTTTTTCCCTTAAGTATTTATCCAATTCCCTTTTGAAAGTTACTATTGAATCTGCTTCCACCATCCTTTCAGGCAGTGCATTCCAGGTCACAACTACTCATTGCGTAAAACTATGTTTCCTCATGTTGCCTCTGGCCAACACCTTAAATCTGTGTCCTCTGGTTACTGACCCTTCTGCCACTGGAAACAGTTTCTCCTTATTTAATCTATCAAATCCATTCATGACTTTGACCATCTCTATCAAATTTCCTCTCAACCTTCTCTGCTGTAAGGAGAACAACCCCAGCTTCTCCAGTCTCTCCACATAACTGAAGTCCCTCATCCCTGGTACCATTCTAATAAATCTTTTCTGCACCCTCTCTATGGCCTTGACATCCTTCCTAATGTGTGGTGCCCAGAATTGAACACAAAACTTCAGCTGAGGCCTAACCAGTGTTTTATAAAAGTTTAGCATAACCCTATCCAACTTACTGTGAATATCACAACATCTACTAATATTATAAAAATGATATAACTGCATACATTTCCTCTTGCTGTCACACTTCCTGTGTTGCACTTCAGTGTCACACTATAACTCATGCAAATATGTCATAATTTTACTTGATTTACCCAAACTTCAAATTGATAAAACAGTAATAAATCACAACTGAAGAAGAAGAAAATATACCAATCGGCAAGTAGCAACAGGATTTAAAACCATCATGAAATTCAAAAAACTATGAATTAAAACTAGGCAGTGGGAAACAGCTTCCAATAAAAGAATGAAGGTGAACCAATCAAATTGCTCCAAACGATTTCTTCTTCACTGAAATAAGCGAGAAATATCACTAATAATGTAACACACCCATAAACAGTTATACAATTCTGTGCAACAAATACTTATCCATAATATTGGTTAATTCGTGTTAGGAATGCCTGCAAGAAGTTGCCTCAGATGGGGGCCTGCCCTTGTGTCCGGAGCCTAATGCTGGAGTTGAAACTTTCACCCGGATATAGGTGCACGTTTATCTAGAAGACTGGCAAAAGCTAACAGACAGCTTCAAAAAATCTAATACAGTCCCAAAAATGCTGACATACCAAAAACAGCTTGCATTTGTATAGTGCCTTTCACATCCTCAAAACATCTCAAAATACTTTACAACCAATGAATTACTTTTCAAGTGCTGTCACAGTTGTTATGTAGGCAAACTTAAAAGTCATATTGTGAATAGCAAGGTCCCACAAACAGGAATGAGATAAATGACACAATGTTTCTGACGGTGTTGGTTGAGGGACAAATGTTGACCAGAACGGCAGGGTTCTCCCTGTTCTTTTTTTGCCATGGAATCAGTTAGGATTTATTCACCTGTCCAGGAAGATGAAATCTTGGCTTAATGGCCGAATCTGAAAAAATGGCACCTCCAATAGGGCAGCATTGCCTTAGTACTGCACTGAAATGTCAGATTATTGGCTCAAGAGGCAAGTGTGGTACCATCTGAGCCAAGCTAAATATAGATCTTTTGTTCTGTGAAGACGAGAGGCTGGATATTAACTTGGAGCCAGGAAGAGGGTGGGGTGGTGGTGGTGGGGGTGGGGGGGGGTGGGGGGAGAGAGCATTTTCGGACGGGAAACCTGCAAGTAAGGGTTTCCCGCACATCGTGATGATTTTGACGGTAGGCGTCTTTTATATTTTTCAACAGGTTTCACGCCCGACAGGCAGCCATGAGGGGTTGGGGGAAGTCGGACGCCGTGGGGGGTTGGGGGAAGTCGGACACCGTGGTGGGGGGTTGGGGGAGTCGGACGCCGTGGGGGGTTGGGGGAAGTCGGACACCGTGGTGGGGGGTTGGGGGAGTCGGACACAGTGCGGGGTTGGGGGAAGTCGGACGCCGTGGGGGGGGTTGGGGGGAGTCGGACGCCGTGGGGGGGGTTGGGGGAAGTCGGACGCTGTGGGGGGGGGTTGGGGGGAGTCGGACGCCGTGGGGGGTTGGGGGGAGTCGGACGCCGTGGGGGGGGGGGGTTGGGGGAAGTCGGACGCCGTGGGGGGGGTTGGGGGAAGTCGGACGCCGTGGGGGGGGTTGGGGGAAGTCGGACGCCGTGGGGGGGGGGGTTGGGGGAAGTCGGACGCCGTGGGGGGGGGGTTGGGGGAAGTCGGACGCCGTGGGGGGTTGGGGGGAGTCGGACGCCGTGGGGGGGGGGGGTTGGGGGAAGTCGGACGCCGTGGGGGGGGGGTTGGGGGAAGTCGGACGCCGTGGGGGGGGGGGGTTGGGGGGAGTCGGACGCCGTGGGGGGGGGTTGGGGGGAGTCGGACGCCGTGGGGGGGGGGTTGGGGGAAGTCGGACGCCGTGGGGGGGGTTGGGGGAAGTCGGATGCCGTGGGGGGTTGGGGGAAGTCGGACGCCGTGGGGGGTTGGGGGAAGTCGGACGCCGTGGGGGGGGGCTTGGGGGAAGTTGGACGCCGTGGGGGGGGTTGGGGGGAGTCGGACACCGTGGGGGGTTGGGGGGAGTCGGACGCCGTGGGGGGGGTTGGGGGGAGTCGGACGCCGTGGGGGGTTGGGGGGAGTCGGACGCCGTGGGGGGTTGGGGGGAGTCGGACGCCGTGGGGGGGGTTGGGGGGAGTCGGACGCCGTGGGGGGTTGGGGGGAGTCGGACGCCGTGGGGGGTTGGGGGGAGTCGGACGCCGTGGGGTCTGGTCACGAGGTCTGTAAAGAGCTTTGCTCGGGGGGGCTGAGGGAAGCACTACTGCTCCTCCTGGCCTACAAACAGTGCTGTAAATGCACATATCTCATGGATGTGGCTCTTTTCGCCTCCTTTTATCTGCCGCGAATCCCGTGGTCCGGAAAACCCGACCTCCATGGGTTAAAATTAAAGTTTAGTTAAAATGGAAGCACACAACCTCCTTAAAAGATTTCACTGACTGACCGTCCTCCTGAGAGCGGTTTGGTCACCCGTACTCTGACCTACCTCCGTTAAACCCAGGTGGAGCTGGGTTGTGGTTTCGCTTCAAATTTCTGCAATTTTTACTTCCCATCCGTCCCCAACCCACCCATTCTTGGGGGTTAAAATCCCCTCCTAAGAGTTAGACTGAGAGTGAGGTGAGACATAGGTTTGTCATAACTTAAGCTGCAATACACCCAACATTCAAATACTTTTATTACAGTAGAATGGACATAAATTACACCAGAGTTCATTTTGCAGCCGTGGTGGATTTAGAACTGAAGGGAAGATGTGAGTGCAAAGTCATGAGATTTATTTTCTGGATGGACCTGGGGGCATGCCAGAAAACGTCAATGATTGATGCTTTATTTGACGCATTTTTTGGTACTTTAGAACCTACTGTATTTTTCTTTTCAGGCCAAAATAATTTCTCCTAGAAGGGTTACAGATGTTTTAAATATGAAAATAAAGCAGCTGTAGGGATTTCAGTCCAATTTTACAGGGTCCCAGTAAATCTAACCTCAGATACATCACATTAATTTGTGAGTTGAAATCTTTTATAACCCACATTTACAATAATCCCAAGCAGCAGTGCACTTTACAGTCACAAGCTCACTATCACATCTGCCCCTGACCCTGACTCCATGGCAGCCTCGAGGCAGGAACAGGATTACTTGAATTGTCAGTGTACTAATTTAACTATTTTACATAAACTATTTTAAGTAACTGCTTTTAAACAACTTTTCTTTTTATGTAGCTGCAGGAGAGATAAGGGTGAGTCAATTTTATTGAGATAATACTTTAGAACAGAGTGCTGACAAAAGATCACACTAAAATATGGACTGGTCTTTTCCTCTGTTTCACGCTGATCAACCAGCTGTGAAATTACCTGTTGCTGATAGTAGCCATGGATGCTTAACATTCGTATATGACCTTCTTCTGTCTCCTATTTTAACAGAGGGGTTAACCTATTTAAAATAAATGGGATAATGCCCTCAATTTAAAAAAACGGATAGAACAAAGTCATTCAAATATGTTCAGCATTTGTTTGCTATCAGCAACTGTAATTTCTGGACTATAAATATGGAGAAAAGATTCACTGTGTATATAAAATATTAATGCAAAAGAATAGTAATTTAGTAAAGAGATTGCAAACATTTATTATTTTTGTTTTGAAGAGCTAGAAATTAATATTTCTATTGTAAATATATATTGTTATTTATTCACTTGGCCTATTTCCACTTCCATAACATCGCCCATCTCCACTCCTGCCTCAGCTTATCCGCTGTTGAAACCCTCATCCATGCTTTTGTTACTCGACTGTTCCAATGGTCTCCTGGCCGGCCTCCCATCTTCCACCGTCCATAAACTTGAGCTCATCCAAAACTCTGCTGCCCACATCCTAACTCGCACCAAGTCCCACTCATCCATCACACCTGTGCTCGCTGACCTACATTGGCTCCCAGTCCACCATAGAATCATAGAATCATAGAAGTTACAACATGGAAACAGGCCCTTCGGCCCAACATGTCCATGTCGCCCAGTTTATACCACTAAGCTAGTCCCAATTGCCTGCACTTGGCCCATATCCCTCGATACCCATCTTCCCCATGTAACTGTCCAAATGCTTTTTAAAAGACAAAATTGTACCCGCCTCTACTACTGCCTCTGGCAGCTCGTTCCAGACACTCACCACCCTTTGAGTGAAAAAATTGCCCCTCTGGATCCTTTTGTATCTCTCCCCTCTCACCTTAAATCTGTGCCCCCTCGTTATAGACTCCCCTACCTTTGGGAAAAGATTTTGACTATCGACCTTATCTATGCCCCTCATTATTTTATAGACTTCTATAAGATCACCCCTTAACCTCCTACTCTCCAGGGAATAAAGTCCCAATGCCTCAGTTTAAAAATTCTCTTCCTTGCGTTCAAATTTCATGCCCTCGCCCCTCCCTATCTCCGTAACCCCCTTCAGCCCTCCAAGAACTTTGCATTCCTCCAACTCTGGCCTTTTGTGCATCACCCACTCCCTATGCCCCACCATTGGCAACCATGCCTTCAGCTGTATAGGCCCTAAGCTCTGGAATTCCCTCCCTAAACCTCTCCACATATCCATCTCTCTCTCCTCCTTTAAGACCCTCCTTAAAACCTACCTCTTTGACCAAGCTTTCAATCAACGATCCTAGTATCTCCTTCTTTGGTTTGGTGTCAATATTTTTCTGATTACACTCCTGTGAAGTGCCTTGGGATGTTTTCCTACCTTAAGGGTGCTATATAAATACAAGTTGTTGTTTATCTATTATTAAATAGATTCACCTGATAGTTAAAGTCTGAAACAATATCTGATGTTATGATGCTCTGCTGCTTTTCATAGACAGGTGAAAGACCCTGCAGAGGTACAGGATAAGTTCACTAGCTAGAATAATTAACAAAAAGGGTCATTTTGTTATCCTGGCCCATAAAGAAAGCTGATCTGGCAATCAGGACTATTGAAGATACTCCAAAGATCGTGGGGTGATGGGATTCACCTCTCGGATTAATCTAAGTATGGAAGCCAAAAAATCTAGAGAAAGAAAGGTAAGAAAGAACCAAAAATGTAACAAGGATGAATTATGAAGAAAGATTAAAAATGACCTAGATAACTGATGGCTAACTTTCTTTGTTAACAAACATTAAATAGCTTAGGTGAGATAAATGCAGAATATTAGTTTAATAATAAAGCAGGATTATAGGATCAAAAGTCATAAATATAAACGGATGCTAGAAAGAACTTCTTATCACAAAGGATGATAAATGTCTGGAATAGTCTGTCAGGGAGAGTAAGAGTTGTAGATTTTAGGAGCATTCAAACATTGTTCATTGCTAGGCTGGGAGAGTTAGAACATTGGATGGATGAACTTTAAGGGATTGATTAGTCTTTTCTCATCATTGTCATTTCTTATGTGTGAGTTTAGACAGTGAGTTATTTGACCACTAGCTGAACTTTGTTTTGTCCTCACCCAGTGTCCACATAAGGAGCAAGAATTCTGGTTGATTTTTCTTTCTCCTTCCCGAATCCAGGGGCACTAAAGTCATCTGTGACACTCCTACCACTCAGCACATATCAACGATTGAAGTGGGGACCTTTATGGTCTGCACTTTGTGTATCCCTCTCTCATTCTATTTTATTCTTCCACATTCGTTTCTCAATATTTGGAAAAATATTAAAATAGCTCTGTACGTTTGGTAAATATAGTTTACATCACAATATGAAGCACTTTTCCTATTTAACAGTGTGCAACATTGGTTTCTAATCCTGCTTAGTGGTAGCTCAGGATTTCTGTGGTCCTCCACTATGAAGGGTTGAGCTCAAGCAAATCACCATTATTGTGCACACATTCTTACCTTCAACCATCCTTTCCACCGCAGCAATGGAGAACTTAGCTGAAGGAAAAAATAAAAGATGTGATGAGGAGGCTGAGAGGGACATGGGGAGTATTTTCTCCCTCGTCGTGTATGCAGATGATAATGGTGAAGAGGAGGCTGAGGACCAGCCTTCCAACCATTTAAAGCTGCTTCATCCTGCTCCATCTTCCTCTCCCCCAACCCCCTGCAACTTGCCACCTGCTGCACTTACTTTTTCTTTCAGAGACATCCACCCAAGGGGTATTAAATTGTGGGATCGAGGTATTGATTCACCGAGCATGAGAGATCCAGAGAAGTGGGAAGTGGAGGAGGATGTACCCATTTCATAGCAGGGCTGAGGTGAAGGCTGTCTGTGGTTTCAGAGTTGTGGGACCCAGAACTCATGGTTATGCACCTAAAAAACAGGACATTTGAGGAACATCATACCTATCTGGAAGCTCTGAGGATAATCTCCCAGGATGTGCAGCAACTGACGGGTGTGACTGTGGTAACATCATGAAATCTTTCTCTTCCTTGCAAGCACCAAAGTGGCAACTGCATTGAAAGCTGCAGTAAATCCTCAGCTAATAAGCAGCCAGGAACCAGTCGGTGCCTCCAATTCTATGGAAACACGGACTACAACTCTGGAGGGAATAGGGGACAGATTGGAGTGCAGCATGAATTGAAGATTCCAGACTGTGGCAACTGCAGTGTCTCAGGGTTTTCAGGATCTGATAGCTGCCATTAGACCAGACATCCCACTGATCAACGGGGCCATAGGTCCAAGGTCCAGTGCAATGGCGATGGCTGGAGTCCATCTGCCTGATATTGTTATCTCTCAGCAGATGCCAGGCCCTCTCAGAGCACCATGTTAGTAGAATGTGATTTGTGAGACCAGGCTGCCCAAGACCTCCCTCCCAGGACCCTTCTGTACACCATCTCCCGTAATCCTGGCCTTCAAGTGGCACTTAGAAGGAGCACTAGAATAGGTGCTAGAATGGCAGAAATTAATGTTTTTCTTGTTATAACTGAGCCATGGTGAACTAGAAATATTGTGCTACTGTACCAAGGAATGGCAGGCTGGGCAATGCCTGAGATGTCAGGTGAAATGACTCCATAGCACAAGAAGTGAGGGCAGCAGAGGCCTCAATAGGCTGAAGTACTAATTAGCTCTTGATTGAGTAGCTCTTCAGTTTCCCTTTTAAGAGTTCACAGAAACCCACAATAAATTGACTCAAGAGGATGGTATCATTCAGGCATGCATCTGTGACAGGTTAAGAAACTCTCACTGAGGTGATAAATTATCAAGTCCTTCGTGAACAAGATCGCTTTTAGCTGCTTAAGAGTAATGTGTGGATGTGTGTGCTCAAGAGTGCTCATTCAATGACACCAATTTAAAACAAATACCAGCAATTTCCCCAATGGTACATCACAGGGGGAACAAAATGATTTTGAAAAAGGCATGTGCAACAATATTTGCCTAAAATTACAAATGTGCAAGTTAATGAGTTTCTTATACTCCACTCAGCTCTCCAGTCCGTCTGCTTGAAGGCAGAGTTTGGAGGAAGTAATATGCCAGAACATTAGTTGATTAAGCCTATCAGAGCCCTAAGTCTGTTGAGCATTGCCAAATTAATTAGAAGAGTATACAGTGGAACCTCCATTGTCCACCATAACGAAGGTGAGCTTCCATAGTGGATAATGGAAATTGGTCATAATTGAGAGTTTCCAAATGTTGCAATTGCAGATATGATACAGTAGTATCCTAGCCATGGGAAATAGAAACAAACAACCTAAACTGAATTTATTCCATTTCGGTTTATTTCACACAGGAGATTGGTGTTAGAGGGCTGTGAATGTAATCAGAAGACTCCAGTTTCTAAGGTTCATCACTGCTGTAGGGGAATCTACCATGCATGGCCATGTTTTGCACAGGCCTTGCACTGGGTAAAGGCCCCATTTACATTAGGACAGTGACATTGGCATGTGAATGGAAATTTAATTTAAATAACTGTAACTCAAACTAAATCTGAATTACACATAAAACTATATTATACGTAGAAACCAGAAAAAAATGGTCTGGTCTCACAATAGAAAACCTTGATCCACCACAATAAAAAAACATTTATATGCAGAAGTCACAAATGAACACAAGAAAAGGGTAATCTTTTTTGATGCCCTTTATTTAAGTGTGTTGGTAGCCATGTTATTAACCGATTCTATACAATAAGAATGTAAATTTTTTTTGGCAAAAAGTAAAAATTTTGAAACTTAAAAACTAACCACAGGTACTACTCCATCAAGTGTACTTTAGTGTACTTACAAATATATTTACAAAAGTAACAATCAGAAGCTGCAGTTTCAGGTTCATTAAATGTTGTCACAATGTGTTGCTTATAATTTATGTAACAGAAGAACCTCAGAGAATAGTCTCTGAACCTGGAATCAATATAGAGGTGCTAAAGCTATAAAGAAGCCTTTCAAACTTTTCTTCATAAATGGCAACTCACACCTTTTTATTTACTGTGCTTTTTACCCTTATTTTGTGCAATTTGAAACTAACACAATATTTAATATTGTTGGATTTAGTGTAGAGTTATTCCAGATAGAACTTATAAAGAAATCTTCTGGAGTGGAATACACTAAAGAGTGCACAAGAGTCATCATTTATACTATCACTCTGGCTTCTGACGGTATGGAGGGATACACATGGTTGTCTTTGTGATCTGGAAAATATTCCTCAAATGGTTTGGTTTCCTAACCCACAAGCAACAAAGCTGTAAAAAAAAGTTTTCATACTTCACAAACAAACACACTGTACTTTCTTTATGGCACAAAAGTACAGGCATACAACAGTACTTTAAACCATATTTTGGGAAAGTGTTGATTTATTTCAACTTGTGTAATGTTTTTATGTGAGTGCTCGCTCCTATAGAGACAAACCAATACAAATACCCAGAAACACTGGGTAATGGAGCCAGACATGTGCTGTTGCTGTGGTTCATCACCAGGCCCCACGCAGACCTGAGTACCACAAGCTGCATTTGTATGTGTTGCTAGGTTGCAAGATAGCCAGTGTATAGTTATATTCAATGCATATTACTTAACGGTTCACAGGGTCCTTTTCATGGCACAAATAATTGTGGCATAAATGAGTCTTTGAAAATGAACCATAACATAAAGAAGATACATAAATATCAGATGTGGTGTATGATTGTTAACCACATGTAAATCTGGCCAGTACAATGAATGGGCAATGGTGCTCATTGGTTAAGTGGTCAGGTTCCCTTGTGGTATAAAATACATATACCACAACCAATAATTGTGTATCTTCTATTAGAGTGAGGTCAGGGTCATAACAGAGAAGTAATTATGGTCTGTGATTTACATTCCAGTGGACCATACACAAATCATGCTGCATCTGGTAGCAAGTGAATATCACATTACAGTACCACTTAGCTCATTAAGAGGCAGTATTTTAAGCTACTTTTTCAAGAAACACAGGTTTTATATTTTGTTAGCAGCTATAACAACACAGTCTCCAATCTATCAAGTGCATCTTTTATTTCAAATCACACCCCCATAAGTGCATGGCTGTTGTGCTTATCTTTCATTATTTTACCTATTTTTCTCCACGTGCTGTTTTGAAAAGGTTTAACAAGAATTATTGCTTTCAACTTAACATTATTGTATTGCATACTTTTCTCCTGTCCCAGGATTTTGGCAGAACTAGGCTGAGTAGCCAATTCCCTTCAGATTAAATTTAAAAGCAGTCTCTTGAGGTTAGTTACACAGAAGGGTGGCACAATGTCAATAAAACTTTGAATCATATCATCGAAGAAGCTGGAAGCTCACATTCTGAATTCAGGCAGCAAGCAAAGTCACATATACTCGTACACAGGCCAAACCCTCACATATTACACCCTTCAGTCAGTGCATATCCAAAAGACTTAGCAATAGATTTTAAGGCACTTCATTCTGAATTCATCATGTTCCGCTGCCACATACAGTACATCATAAATTACCTATTTAAAAATTCTTCTCTTCATCACACCTTTCACACAACTTAATGGTATGAGCATAAAACAATTACCTAGGCACAGTTCAATGCAAATACATCTACTGAAATTGCATAGATCTACAACAAAGTAGATGATGTAGCATCATATTTCTACTCTTACAACACTGTTGTAGTTGAAACAGGGTTACTCTGATCACTGTGATGATCAGTTGATTGATTTGCCCTGACAAAATGCTAGTCATTTCTCGATCATCACTATAAATATGCTGTGGCAGGGGTGAGGGGAGTATGTCACAATACACAACGGTAAATAATCATTCTTACCAAACATTTCTGTACATTATATTATGTGCTACAAATTATACAACTGCGAAATTGTGAATGAGATATAAAGGAATTTATAGTAGGACACACAATTTATCCCACTCTAGAGTAAGACCACCTACATCTATTTCAGGCTTGATCACCTGTGAATTACAACTTTTTCACTCACAGAATAAACTGTGTGTCTCATCTTAACCACACCACTCCCCCCTTCCTTCCCACGCCTTACCTCACAATGTGCAGCACACTATTTCCTCTGCTTACCTCACTATGATCAACGCAGCTAGCAAATGCCCTGAACTGACCATCATCTTGACAGACATCATCAAACAATCAGCAAGATTATCCGAATAACCTCATCAAGAGCATATACATTATCAAGTAACAATTCCATAAGCAGAAAGCTGTTTTCACTTTTAGCATGCTGCAGTGCTGAAGTACTCAACATGTAAATCTACTACCAGAAGAGGTATCATTAGAAGATAAAAAGAGAGTTCCAACTACGCACTGCACATTTTCTTCTAATAGTTACACTCTTACCTTTTAAAAAATAAAATAAATAGCACGTCATGTTAGCTACTTTAAGCATCACTTTAGATATACTGAACTACAATCATGTTGCTTTTCGAACAAGTAATGCTCTTATTTTCAAAGTTAATTTAAAAACATGTCTAAATAAGATTGTGTTTAGATATACAAAATATGCAGACATTTCACTAAAAATATCTTGCCCTGACTTCCTTAAGCGCCTGTGGCCAATGCACCAAACCCTCCACTAAAAACATACTGAAGAAATATTAAGTATTGTCATACTGAATACCAGTACTCTCAGTATATGCACATTCATACAACTAAATATTCAGAAATAAAAAATAAAAATCTCAAAGAACTAGCATGAAAACAAATCAATGAGTACAGGTCATGCAAAATCAAAACCGACTGTAAAAATGAATTAAAATATATCATTTAAGTAAAAGTTAAGAAACTGAGAATAGAAAATATTTGCCCAAATTAAAAGGTACATTGATTTTTTTTGTCCTACATTTACTTCAAGGCCTGAAGTACCTTTTAGAATAAAATCAACCATCTACGTCCCCAAAGATCTACTCTATTTTCCACTATTCTGTGGGTCGTCATTGTCTGTTCTGGCAATCTGTTGGTGGAACAGTTTTCTGTCTCTTTGCAGACAGATACAGTTCTGCTCTTCCAATGCTTCCATTTATTTCTACTTACTCCCCCTGACTTAAACTCTTTATTGGACTGATAAATAGGTTTACCGTTATAACACAGGATTTTTTTTTTTAGCCAAATAAAAAGCACAAAGAACTTTAAGGAAAAGTTAAGTACCAGATGGAGATTTAAAAAAATAGACTTTTTTCTTGCTAACACCCAGTTTCACTATCTTCCATGCTCATGCTACTTCGCCGACTGCTTGTCTTTGAAGCGCCAGGTGACACAGATGATAGGAGTGGGTCAGTAGCTTCCACAGGGGAGAGAGTATCGTCCATCAGAATATCTTCTAGCTTGGAACCCATTTTTGTGGGAGCATTGTAGGTGCCAGCATGTCCAAGGCTATCGTTGAAGGTGAGAGTTCCATCAGTAAGATCCAGAGTAGTAGTGCGAGAAAGGTCTGAGTGGTGCTGTAAGCCATCTCTGTTGCACTCATCCATTACTAGTTCTTGTTTAATGCACCGTCCAGTAAGATCAGGTGAGCAGAGGCCAGAAGGGTTTACCAGTGGAAGTCCATGTGCACGGGCTTGCATTTCAAGTTCCTGAGAGTTAAACACAAAAATCAAGTTCAAAAATAAACTAATTCTGATTAAGTTTAATCTATTAATTTTCTCTAGTTCAATGATACCACCTTAAAATTGTGGATTGAAATGCAGTTCCCAGATTCCTTGATTTAAAAAAAACATTTTGTTAGTATTTCATTATAAAAATTCTCTCAAGTGATTCAGTATAGTAGTGGTTAATTGTTCATCTTATAATAGTTTGGTCTGTACTAGTCAGTAGTGTCAGTTCAGATAATGTGCTTGATTCCCTGGAGTGAGTCTTGAACTCAGAACCTTCTGACTCAGGGGGAGAATGCTAACACTGATGGAAGACTGACATGCCAAAGATAATGACACATGGAATTAAGGAGAATGTGGCCATATGGATAGACACTATTTGGAGGTCAAGAACCAAAGTCAAGTTTCTCAGACTGGAAAAGTGAGGTGAGTGGAGTTCTATAGGGGTCTGTTTTGGGGCTGCTCATGTTTACTAACCAGAGTTAGCAATTGAGGGATCAATATCAAAAATTGCTGATAATATCAGTACAGTGGGGTATGGCAAATTGTAATGGAAACTGTGAACAGAGATAGACTTGCAGGATGGGCTGATAGATGGCAAATGCAGTTCAAAGTGTAAAAATGTTAAGCAATATATTTTGGAAGTAAGAATAGGGAAAATAAATACTCCTTAAATGTAAGATTTGAAATGGAGTTATGGAACCTTGGGATGCAGGTACACAAGACATTAAAGTGACACAAGTGGACAAGACCTTAACAAAGATTAACCAAATCCTTGTCTTTTTTTCCCTAGAGGTGTAGAATACAAAAGCAAGGAAGTAATGTTGATTGGGTACAAGATCTTAGTTAGGCTGTAGCTGGAGTATTGTATACAGCTTTACACACCCTATTATACAAAGAATATAAAAGCAATGGAAAAGTTGCAGCAAAGTTTCATTGGGATGTTACTAGAGATGAAGGGTTACAGTTATGAAGGGAGACTTGAGAAACTAGGGCATTTTTCACCAGTGCTGTGAAAGTTTAGGGGTGACCTAATACAGGTCTTCAAGATTATGAAAAGTTATGATAAGGAAAATAGTGATAGTTTATTTCCACTGGTTAGTGAGATGGTAATAAGAAGGCACAAATTTAAGAACTCAGAATTAAAGGGGAGGTTAGAAAAAAATTCTTTACACAAAGGTGGTTTGAAGGTGGAAATATCTGGCACAAACCATTGTTTAAGCAAAGTCCATAAATTCTTTTAAAATGGAACTAAAGAACGGCTAGAGAAAGAGGAACATTAAAGGGTGTGGAGAGAAAAACTCCAGCACCCAACTTGATGGGTCGATTGGCCTGTTTCTGTGCTGCAACATTCTATGGTTCTATTATCAAAACCTATTTCAGCATTCAAATACACCTTAAATGTATAGATTTCAGCAAAAGTGGAAGCAGTTTGGGGAAGTAGGGGGCTTCAGTTTTCTTGGTTGGGAATGGGGACTAGCATAGGCAGTGGGAAATAAATGGGGGAAGGAATAAAAACCTAAAAAGTTATCTTAACTAACCTGTATTCTCAGTAGTAAGTGTCTGTTGGCATGCTCTAGTTTCTTCTGTCGTGACTCAAAGTCCTTTGCTCTGTGTTGTTCTTTTTGAAGCCTTCGAATATAATCCACAGAAGCCTTTAGAATAGTGCCTTTGTTCCAGCGCATATCCCTGTTAAAACGATCAAAAGAAGTTAGGCAGAGATGCCTGAGGCACATTTAGAGCAGAGCAAAATTTGGCATCATTAAGTTGTGCTCGATTTTACTAACTGTAAACAACACAGCTGTCGAAAAGGAAAAGTAGCATAAACATGCCCATTTCAAATTTCGCTGCATTTATGATTGCAAAAAAAAATTTAATTTCGGACCTTAAATCCGAGTATACCAAAGTGTAGTAATCACCAGCAAATGATATTATACACCAAAGGCTACTGTAGGCAACTTGTGTACATAGCTGTAATTCATCACGTAAACTGCTATGGTGTGACACATTTATTTCCATTTTGTTTTTCATGAAATATTGTACATTCGTCAGTACATTATTCATAAAGATATGTTTCCAAATTGTCAATTGCGAAACAGCTCAACTACTGCATTAAATGATGCCGAAATGCCAGGCATCCTGTGTTGGCCATTTTTCTGATTTTCAATTTCAATCGGGCCTTGGGCCTATATGTTTGGGCGCAAAGATTGTACCCTTGGGCCCAGTTCACACCGGCCTAGCAACGCAAATAAATTTCTACCCTTAAGTGTCTATAGAAACTTAAGTTCTTTCCAATCCTAATAAACAGTTCATCTAGTACTAATCCAACAAATCTTTACATTACAGGTCCTGTGTCATTAGGGCAGAAAGTGTTTTTTTTAAATATAACCTTGTGAAACAACCCAGGCTATATCCAGCAGAGATGGTCTATAATTATCACAAATAAATAATGTCCTGGGTACAGGAATACTTCAACAACATGCTGATTCATTGTTATATCATGCTTATGTAAAGTATAACATTAAAATTAAAGCCCTTTCCATAAAGGGTTAGAACACTTTATAACACAATTAGTTGAATGATGGATTGAAGGCCAGAGGCCTTGGGCCCAATATTAGCACCCGCTATCGGGTGCGTTCCGGGCGGTGGGGGGGGGCTCCGAAAATCGGGGAATCCCGGAGCGGGTCGGGAGCACGGCTCCAACCCGCACACTTCCGGGTTCCCCACAGACACGCCGACGTGCGCGCGCAGCCCCCGCATGTGGGACTCCCGCAGGCAA
This sequence comes from Heptranchias perlo, assembly GCF_035084215.1. NCBI lineage: Eukaryota > Metazoa > Chordata > Chondrichthyes > Hexanchiformes > Hexanchidae > Heptranchias > Heptranchias perlo. The sequence continues at coordinate 36,225,733 of NC_090341.1, read as the reverse complement.
TTAAAGCCAGCGGGGTGCCACTTGACAGTATTTATTCTGCTATTTCAGGTCGTTAGCAGACCTGATTAAGGGAATATTTCAGGAGGGGTGGGATTTTAGAAACAACTGGGACTGTTTCCCGTACTGGGGGCAACAGTCCCAGTTGAAATGGACGTGTTGCAGCTATCAGCCTGTGGCAGCTGCAAAGGTCCATTTGACAGGTGGGGGGTGTGGGTGGCGGAGACCCTCACTCATTGCAGGAGGCCACTCTGTCACTTTGGACAAAGTTTGGCCTCCACCATCCTCCTCCTGACATCAAATTCACAAACTTGCACACTTACCCCGGGGTCCAGAGACATGTATCTACCTTGCGGACCCCCTCAGATGTACATCTTCTGGATGGGGGCCGCCGTAGCTGCAGTCATGACCTCCTCGGAGGGCGATCAGCATCACCAGCCTCGCCAGCCACGCCATCCACCTCTGACACGTGGAGCTCCACAACACAGTGCTGTGACACATCCACCTGCACAGCAGGAGGGAGGGCAACCGCAGAGAGAGATGCTTCGCAGAGGGCACTACCCTCGCCACAGGGTCCACAGACCGAGGCTCAGCTTCCTGGACCTCTCTGAGCAGCGGTGCACATGAAGGCTCAGAGTCACTCGACACGTAGTCATGGACATCTGCAGCCTCCTTCATGCCAAGCTGCTCCCGGCTGGCCCGAGCACCATCTTCTTACCTGTCGCTGTCAAAGTCACCACTGCCCTCAACAACTTCTCCTCCGCATCCTTCCAGGGTGCCACCGGGGACATCGTCGACGTCTCTCAGTCGTTTGCACAAAAGAGCCCTGCAAATACACCTACACCCACTCTGCAGTGACACAATGGGTGGCATCAGGTGTGGGTCTTCATAGTGATCCTCAGGAAAGGGCATTATTGCACAAACCAGACAAGATTCGCAAAGACGTGGCAGTAGTGGTGCCAACATAATATGTGATGTGAGTTGGTCAGAAATTAAATATAAGTAACACCCATGACAAACCCTCAAACCCCCTTGTCCATCCCCTTCATGCTCACGACACGTTTGCCTTACGCTTCCTACTGCACATATGTGATGCATGCCCTGTGGCTGCAGCACAGGTAGTGGCAGGTTGAGTGAGGCTGACCGTGAAAGAGATGCATAAGAGGGTGAGTATGAGATAGAGCCATGAGATTGTATGAGGATTGGGTTGAGTGGTAGTGGCGGGATGAGTACTGGCGAGGTGAGTAAGTGCAGGTAAGATGAGGATGAGCTTTGAGTGGGTGTGAGGGGTGATGTGACAGAGTAGTGTTGGCAGTGCAGAAGGAGATGTGGGTGGGGGGCGGTGATGTGGCAGACGGAGTGTAGGGGAATGAGTAAGTGTACTCACTTTGGCTGACCTACTTAGGTCATTGCAGCGCCTCCTGCACTGTATGCAGGTGCGTGATATGTTGGTGGTGCAGGTGACCTCCTCTGTCACCTCGAGCCAGGCCTTCTTGGTGGCAGAGGCAGGCCGCTTCCTCCCGCCCGCCAGGGGGAAAATCTCTGTCCTCCGCCTCCTCCTCCTCACCCCATCCAATGATACCTGGAGTGAGGCATCATTAACCTGGGAGCAGCCTTCCCCCTGGGCTGCCCCATGCTGTATTTTTTCCTATTTGTTGCAGCATCTGTCAGTGGAGGACTGCCCCTTTAAATAGAGCTCCTCCAGCTGACAGACCTTACTGCGCATGCGCAGTCTGCCCGACGGGCAGCTCAGCAGTGGGGAACCCGGAAGACCAGGTAAGTGGATCCAATTAGGCTGCGATTGCGCGCGGGGCAGATGATTTCACCGAGCGCGTTACCCACGCGCCCAATCGCCCCCCGCCGCAAACCCGCAGCCCTCCTAATATCGAGCCCCTTGAGTTCAAATTCTGGAAAGGTTCATTTGACTTTTCATCATTCCAAGATGGATAAAATAAGTACGACATCTTAGGAGAACAGGAGGCTGTATGAGACACAAGGCCCACGCTCAGTGCTCGCTATGCTGTTACAAGTACAGTCCCCACCACTTATAGCGGCCCGCTATATGCTTTGGATGGTTTATACCTAATGAAATAGACTTAATGCTAAAGTGTCGACGGCTATGTATAAAACATTTTTTTAAAATCAAGATTCAGCTATTCCTCTGTAGAAGTAAGCAATGGTATTGGATATTTTCGAATATTCCTTTGGCACATGTAGTCAGTACCTAAGGAAAAACGATGATAAGTGAAGTCGAGTTGTAAGGATAGGAGCGGTGGTCGTACTACAGCCGAGATAAAAGATACCTGTTGGTTACTTTGCACTTTAGACCTTAACAAGGTGCGATTTACTTTGTTATTGCAGTCAGTGCTGAGTAGTGCAAAGTATAACTCAATACCAATTAGAGGTGATTAAGTATACAAGGAAACTGCATCTTTACTAGATGCGAATGAGTGAGTGAACAACCGTTTCTGCCCAAAATACTCAGCGCACTTAACAAGCTGTAAGCACAACTTTGTAATTGACAATAACGGAAATGGTTAGCGCTTTTTCATCAATTTAAACAATTGGCCGATTTAAATGTGAGCGGTTTAAGTGGTGGGAACTGTGCTGTCTTTCGCTGTTGGTAACAGGAATGGGCATCAGCACTGCCTGACGCTACCATCTGATGGTTGCAAGACAAGTCTTCCTGTTTCGCTTTTGATAAAGGGATAAGACTGCATTCCTCTGATCAGTTGTCTTTTCAAGTTTTGTTTCTCAGCTCCATTAATTTTAACACTATTAGCTATAGCCAATTAAAAAAAATAAGAGGTAGAATGTTCTGTCCGATATGGAGCTAATAAGTCTTAAAACATAATTTTAAGTTCTGTGCAATTTCTATGACAAAATATGAACTAAAAGAGCAATTTTTGTTCTTGCAGATTTCACAGAGCTAAACTAAAGGGCAGAAATGGGAATGGGAAGACACTAGTCATTTAGTTGATAAAGCTTATATTTTAGCTGAAAATCACCTTTCTATTTCTGCTAATTTAACACTGCTAATACTACCACAAGCTAGAACATTACTAATACTTAACCGCTGAGCCCCTATAACTTCATTCAGTTCCAATGTAATGCAATCCTGTATCATTTACTTCCCACACTAGAGATATTACAGTCTTGGAACAACACTGAGAGAATACTTCCAGCTGAAAAAGTTGAAAGTGTTCAGGCTGATTTTTGTTTGTGGCACAGATTGGACGGGGCAACTGTTCCACCTCGCCCCCCCCCCCCCCAACTGATGACATTGGTGGGTGCCCTGGTCAATTTCCGTGATCAGACCTCATCTAAATCTAGCAGGTGACCTCCCCAGCGATAGTTATAGGCTGCTCGAAGTTTGGGAGGGCGGGAAATTCGACAGCACAGCCGCTTCTTAAAGTCAGCCCGCAGTTCTTAAAGGTGAGGTAAGTGCACAGTGCGTTACTGAGGTGGCAGGCAGCATGACGACGGCCTGTGCACCCTGATTTTCAGATCCTGCCATGGAGGCCATCATAGAATGAGTGAGAAAAAGGAAGGAGATCCTCTTTCCTTCGGATGGTCAATGCCCACAGCATTGGCCCTAGGACCTGGCTGCAATGCAGGAAGAAATTTGTAAGGATTGCCAAAATGGGACTCCTCTTCACATCTCTCTTACTCTCTACACAGCCCTGCAACACCAGACTTTAGCCCCAGCATTTGCAATTCTTCCCTTCCCTGCTTCACAAGCCTCTCCTCCAATCACAACTGGTCACTTCATTACACCTCCTTCTGCTTGCACTCACACACTCAACACCTGCTAATGCCCTCACAATGACTTAGCCCTCTTGCCCACATTTTCTGCTTCTTTCTCTCACCATACACAATATTTTAAGCTGCCTCATACGTCTTTACAACACTTCAACAGGGCAAACACTATCCCACTCTTGCAGGCGTAACTGGCACACAATCAGAGGGAAACCTCAAGAACAGGAGGTGATCCTGCCGTGTTGCAAACTTTGACTCCATCGATGTCATTGACAGAGGAAGGACATGCGGCATTGGAGGCAAAGCACAGCAGGGTATCTGTAGCTGAGCATAGGGAACATGATGAATGTAGCAAACATGGCATCAGTCACCTGCTTAATGCAAGCATGAACTGCAGACTGACTAATGTTGCTGATATCCCGTTGCAGCCTGTAAGAGCCAGAGGCAAAGAAATTCTGGGCTATAGTGACTTGGTTGCAGGCCTTGTTGCAGGAGGTGACACGACTCTATGACAGCCTCCCGAGAGAAGGGTAGCCTCCTTATACACTGTTCCTCAGCAAAGTGTTGTATGTTCCCCTGGGCCCATAGGCTCTGTTGGGAGAGGAAGGATTCTTACAAGCTTAACTCCTAGCTGGTCTCCTTGTTGTTGCAGCTGCAGCTTCATGTGTTCCTTTCACCTGTTGCCGCTGCGTCTCTTCCTCTAGCCAGGATGAAATTGCTAGACAGATGCTCATTTTTTAAAAAGTGTGCTGCCAGTGTGCACTTAAGATTTCAGACAGTTGCCCAGCCACTGCAAACACTTTAAAATTGAGTAACTGGCCAAAAACCACTATAAACTACCAGCAAAATGTCTTCCAAAACTTTGCAGAGTTTTAAAATAGAGCAGAGAAGGATCCTATTAAGCAGCGCTGGAAATGGCCACCTCCAGTCCTGTACCACCCACAATTTCTGGGCGGGTTGAGGAAGTGGTGGTGGCAGTTCCGATTGATGCGAAAATGATCTTTGGGTCTTAACTGCGTCATCTGACCCCTATGTAAATATATTCATTAGGCCCCTGTCTGTTTCCGGCAGGAGTGCTGGCTGCCTAAATCGAGGTCCCCTGAAAATTGGGGCAGGTAGACTTCTACTGGTAAGTGTGTTTTTTTTTCTTGCAATTTTCAGCTCATTTTCACCCTGTTTATAGATGTAAATGGGGAGGTAATGAGATGAAAATCAGTCCTGTTGTGTCTACTTACATTAATAGATGATGGTATGTTACAATTATCTTGGTCTTCTAGGTTTCTGCCGATATTTTTGTACATTTTTTATATGCTTTTCTTTCAATTTCAATCCAGTTTTGTTATAAAGAGCAAGGAGCTAAACATTCAAGATGGAAAACCCAATTATTCTGTGGCAAAGCTGTATTCTGTCCAAAAATGGCTAGTTCCATTAGATCAGAAAATGTACTAGCGAGATTCAAAACAGACATTTTTGTCACAGATAACTATTCAAGGTGGTCAATAAATATTGGAGAACAGAATTTTAAGGATTTAACTGAAGCTGTACTTACGGGTCATTAGACTTTGGAATTAATGTGCCCAGTTCCTTTATGCGGTCGTTAATGTTGAACCTCCTCCTTCTTTCAACTTGGAGAATAAAATGTAAAGAAGCTTAGTCCAAGGGATGAATTACTGTTGAGAAATAATAAATACAGGTGCCATGGTGCACAACATTGGAGGAGCAATGCAATATCCCACAGCAATAGTGAGACACAGGTTTGATCCCCACACTGCATCTTTCCTGATCTCAATCAGATTGCCTCAAGGACATGCCAAGGAGAAGGTCTCCTTGAAGAATCTCACCATAAAGGAGAAAAATGAAGGTCTTTTTTAAGTTAAGCATTTTTTCCATCAGGTGAACAATATTTACACGTATTTTGCAATGTTACCAGTAAAATTGAAATAATTTGAAAACATACTCAAATTATGATTGTCCTTCTTCTGCCTTTCCTTTGCAAGTGCTCTGGCTTCAGATTCTGAAAACAAAAACTTCAAGTTAAGGGTAGAACTGATGGCCTACGCAGGACCAATCATTACCTTTTGTTCTAAATTATAGCAATATTCGATTGTCACTGGCAAAAGTGCATCAAATAATTCTGATGAGTTGGCTAGGCCACACAATAAAAGTATTTTTTTTTTAAACTTAAAAAACAATACCACTGAGTTAAAATGTTATCTGCAATGCTTCCTGATCATGCACAAACAATAATGGTGTAATCCAGTGTTGAAGGATTGAAATAAATTCTGTGTATCAGAACTTGCCTGGTAATAGAGCATTGTGCATTGTCATAGAGGGACTTTTAAAATGGAGTTCCATGCCTGCAACCATTGATTCTGTGAATTATATAGAAAACTATTTATACTACAAAAAACATTTTGCTATTTGAATAATATAGGGCTATTTTAGCAATCTATATTGAATGAAGCAGTGAGATGGGACACTATAGTAACATGATTAGACAGTACTGCTACCAATTCCCTAACGTGATTTACTCTTATTATTTTGTAATCATTGAAATGATTTTTCTACAAATAGATTGTAGTGTCATGCCAATGCACACAACCTTGAAGTCTTTTAATTTAAGGTCACTTTGAGTGCAATAATGAATTGTACAATTATTCTAACATATTTCTAGAGGAAAGTGTTATAGGTAGAGGAACTTGGGAAACATTACTGTTTTGTTGAAATTGTTACAGTTCCCTGGACCAATGCTTCATTTATAAAGTGAAAATAATCTTAAAGGTACATTTTTGAATACAAAGTTTTGAAAAGTTCTGACAGACTCTTAATTTTCGTAGAACCCTCTTATAACCTGTATACTGCAGATTACTTTAATCTGACATCACCACATACGTAGGTGATTGAATTTTGCTGAGAATATCAACATTTTTCATGATATGTTAAATGGAATTTTGACAGATTTTCATTACATGATCAAAGTTTCAGGTAAACCTTGGGTTAGATGGTAGAGATGTCTACATATATTTTAGTATTATTACTGAACTTCAGTTTAGGCACACTAGTCTCTGTATAAAGAAAAAAATTGCACTTATTTAGTGCCTTTACATCCTCAGATATCCCAAAGCACTTCACAGCAATGAATAATTTCTGAAGTTTGTAGGCAAATGCGGCAGCCAATTTGCAGACAGCAAGGTCCCACAAACAGCAATGAAAAGAATGACCAGATAATGGCCCAAAATTTCCTGTAACGGCACGATCTGCAATTTGCGCCGTAAATTATGCCATTTTGTGCCTGATCTTCCCGTTGTGAATTTACTCCAAAATTTCCTGGAAAATAAATTTGAATGCACTGCAGCAAGCATAATGGCGAATCTGGGGGCTTCAGAGGTGGCGCAGCCAATGGTCTATCGCATCTGCATCAATGAATTAATTAGGCAGATCAATATTGGCATGACCTGAGTCATAGAATTGTGAATTTCAAATCCTTTCACTATGCTGAACTTTAACACCTGCAGAAAATTGTGGACATGCTTAGCTACCGCATTCAGTTGTCAGGAATATTATAAGTTACAGATTTTTTTTCACCATTTATTTTGAAAACCAGTGAGCTGCCTCAGGATCCTGACAGGCACCCACAACTCGCTAGAATTATTCAGGTGAGGCCCGAACCCAATTTTGAACAAGCCTATGACCTCTGGCTTCTGCTTCGTACTGCAAGTGCGCCAACCATCTCAGGCCCGAAAAGGGGCCTACATGAATTTCTCTCCCATTCTCCATTTCATCAATGGCTTGTGCAGGCACTTCAGTATACTATACTGCGCACACAATATACACTAAATCTAACACACAATGAAGAAGAAATGTTTTGATGGGTTTTAGCTAAGGATTAAAAATATCAAGAAAGAGCAGAAATTTTATTTTACTTTAATCAATTATTGTTACCACTGAGCCAAGACGGACACTTAATACATTAAACAATAATAATGCTTGATATAAAGAGTGAGGGCTCCAGCAATGGACTAATGGTTCCTCTAATCTCCTAGGTGCTGTGGCATTAGGTAAGCTCTTAATTATTTTGCTGAACTTTGGTTTGTGTAGGTTTTTAAGTCACTAAATGAATTGATTTAAAAAGAAAAGCCATACACCTCACTTGAGCAACACTTAATTTCTTAACTTCAGTACTTACCTTTACCTTTTCATTTGCTCAATATTAAATTTGACTCAAAATAGATAAACCCTGCTCACGGGCAAATATAAGTGGAAAATTTCCTCTGCAATAAGTATCAAAATCGTAAATGCATGTGTGAAGAATATATATAAATATGTACTCAGCATGAAATTTGGCAGTTGAAAGTTTTACTATTTTGCTGACAGTTTCAAGGTTCATTGCTATGTCAGGAATGTTCACAAAGGTGCATTTTGCTGTGTTGTCATTTTGTGTTTGCCAAAAAAAATCTGCAGGACATGACGTGAAAACTCTATGCACAATACTACCTTGAATTATTTACTTGCGGCAGTTCACGATTTGTGTACCACAATCAACGTGTACAAATAATCCCACCGGCCGCTTCCATCCAGAGCCTATTCCCTTACTGATAAAAATAGATTTTTTCACATCTTTTATTTGAACTAAAATGAAACCGCAAATTTGGAAAGGGTGCTAATTGGCAATATTTAATATTCATCATGTTCTTGTGATTTTGGCAACATCTGTTCCTAGTTTGTGTTCAGCTGTCTTCAGCATGTGACTTAACCAAACACAATTAGGGCTGATTTTAACCCTTCCCACCTGGTGGAAACTGGATGGATGGGCAATTAAAATATCCACAGTGACGAACCCCCACCAATCCCACTGCCATCCTGTGGGTTGCAATTTCAACCTGCTCTTTTGAACAGGCGAGAGGGACACTCACTGGAACGCTTCTTTAAATATGCAGATTGGGCTCCAATGATGTCAGTGGGGTCAGACTGCAATTTTAACCCTTGCATTCTAGTTTGCCTTTAGCAAAATTGGCCACTGTTTGATGGGTTAGGCAAAGAAAAGTTTGTGTTGTTTTTTTTTTAATGGATGTGTATGAGTGAAAAGTACGTTTTAATATATGCCTGACATTATCTCAGTAGAAGAAAATTCAGAATGAACAAAACAAATGCTTTATGCAGAGCAAATCCTTGGTCAAAATATAAACAACCAGTTTTGGAAGATACTGTCAATAGCAAATGGCCTGAAGTTAATTCATCCCTGAAAAATAATACTACAGTTAAGTATTATTAATCGAGAGATTGCAAATTGGGCAGAGATGTGCAGATTAGCTCATTACCTGCAAGCTGCACAATGACACTTATTTTGTCAGTAAACATACTAATGTAGAAACTGTATCACCAGTGACAATGGTTGGCTGCTCTTTGATCTGCTTCAGTGACAGTCTAGCACAAAAACTGATTCCTGAAGCTGTCTGAAGGTAGTGTAAACGTCCTACTTGCACAGAGATTTTTACTCTGGAAGTATTCCCATCCCATTGTAAAATGATACTGAAATGTTAGTAATGCCTAATCTTCAGGTTTATGCCAAAAGTAAATTCAGTAGCGTCTTCAGAGGTATCACTCAACAATGAGTTCTGTACTGTAGTAGTGTAAATGGGGACTTGGAGTAACTCTCCTACAATTGTGCAGGATGTAGGATGGGGTGGTGACAGAGGATGTGTCTGCCCCACCAAATGTGTGGAAATCCCCATCTTGAATCAAAGTTTTCCTTCTTTGGTTGCTGAATAAAATAAGAGCTTGAGAGCTAACATCAAAAACTGCTGTGCAGGTTCCTGAGGCAAAGCATGTATTTAGGGAATCAGCCTTCAGATCTTCTGTAAATCCATGTCGGTAGGCTAAATGGTTTGAAAATACAGAAAGGAAATCCAACTTAAACTATTAATACGACAACTGGCACAATGTTTACTGAGCTGTGTTGCACTTTAGTTTTTAATCAATGAGGAAAAAAACACTGATGAAGCCTACCTTTGTTGAGCTTGCAGTATAATTGCACTTGTTCTTTTACAGAAGGGATAATAATGTACCTACAGATTTCCTCCAAAAGCATATTCAATTATTGTCACCTAATAGCTGGGGAAATGTCATAACTTCCATAACTTCAAATTCATATCTTTTCAACTGCCACAGCCCTTATGCAAATCTTCTGATGAATATTAAATGTAATTTTTTTTCAGCTAAGTAAAAGATAGGCTTAAAAATTCTTGACCTATCTCATTTTTTGGGATTTTTTTATCCTTACATAGTTTAAAAACAGTAAATACCAATACTCACAAATACAATCTTCTGATCTATATTTTTGAAAGAAAACTAGTACACGTTTGTTCTTGTGGGTTGCACTTGAGAATTTACTTGGAGACACTGAAGTAATGTTGAAAATGCTGCATGAGTTCAGCTTACCCATGTCATTAAATGTCAGCAGTATTAACTTGTTTTTAGTTACTATACAGCATAGAAATAAGTAACCCATTCGCCTATGCATTTACCAACATCACTTCAAGCAATACTTTAAATTCTGCTCCCCACCTCTCCACTGTCCTGTTTCTGTAAAATTATACCAGCAGGTGTATGTTATTGCTCCTCTCCCCCTGGTGAAATCTGTGTAGTACAGCCTCACTATGAACAGCTCATCCTCTGTAAATGACCTCCATATCCTTCTACAGAATTGCAAGTCAAAGCAAAAAATATTTATGAGCTAAAACCCTGAATAGCTCAGTTTTGGAGCATAAGCCAGTCAACTGTGATGTCATCATACCCAGAATTCATTGCAGGAAAATGTCTTCTAGCCCCTCTTCCACCTAATGAGAGAATGCATCGTTATCGATCAGCTTTCACCTCAACGTTCACATAATTCTGCTTATGTGCAAACTATTGAAATCCACTGTTCAGGAAAATGAAATAGAGCCAAGCTTTCAGTTAACCCCTTCACTGCCTAGACAGGATGATGTAGGAGTTTTCAAGCTTCAGCTGTTGCGAAGTTCTCTTTGAATGCTTTACGACTATTATTACTATGTTGTCACTTGCTCGAATTCCTGTGGAATTGCACTTGCTTTATTTCCTTCAAAGAGTATTTCACAAGTAGGAAGTGTTACTGTTTAAACAAAGAAAACATCTGTGCTGTAAACAGAAATGCAGGTCAATACGTCTGCAGTGCAGTTTGGTGTACTCAGATACAGGTTTGTGCCGGTGGAACTATTCTTGATATTTTAATAGCTTTTCATTCATGTTGGTTTCTATCTACTTTATGACAATTACCTGCGTTACTGGTTCAACATCATTAACACACTTATTCTGATTGCATTTATTCTATTGCCACAGGCACTAAAAAAAAATCAAAAATTAGTGGTGTTGATTTTTGTGGATAATTGGGCTGCATTGTACCTGTGAGTTCCCTTTTAATGTTAGGCAGGTTCGCCGGACAGGAGTTGCTGATGGTAATTGCAGGAGCTGCCATTCCTGGATTGTTGTAGACATCTAACATGTTACCCGGCACAGGCAACTGAAACATAAAAGAATGATATGAGTTATTGAGGCAGTTAGATCTTCAGAAGAAAAACACCCAGAAATTCCCATGTAAGGTCTTCAGAATAAATAATAAATTCTTCTGTACAATTAGTCAAAATGAGTGAGAAGGTATGCAGAAGCAAACAGGTGCTCCTGAACTTAGTGCAGCTTTAGATTAGTGACTTGGTGAAATTTGTTTTATGATATTTTTACATTTCTATCACTGTGCTTCTGATTCCATGACTATGCCAAATTCTGTTTTTATTGCAGTGTTTCAAACAATCACAATTCTCTTTACAACTACCCACATTCTAACACTTATTGAGAAAAAAACCTATTTGTGAGTACTTTGGGCTAGATCTGAATAATAAAGCAAATTCAAAGAAAGAACGATTACCATTAAAACAATAAACTCAATTCAGAGCTATTTTCAGTGAATGAAAGTAATGAGTGAACAAAACATTGAAAAGTTACAATTCCAGTTCTCTGAGCAGGTAGCTGAGATGAATCATTAACTTTAGTTTCGACCAGGTAGCCTATGGATGTAAGAAAATGAATGATGGCGGCTGTTTGCTGGCACCAGTGTTAATATTTGCTGTTATTGGTAACTGGGGCATACAGGAAAAACTTGATGGGTGTCTGTGATTTAAATTAAACCAGTATATAATGTCAGACCACTCTACCCAGGAGTAGCACAGCTATGAGAAGGCAATGACATCAATACCAAATGATTTACTTTTCATTAAAACCCAAATCCTAAATCTGTATCTGATTTATAATACATGCTGTATATTTAATAGCTTACATTTTCAGCAGTTGTTTTGCATTATACTGTTTGGATTAATATAAGGTCTGCTAGAAATGGCATGAATTCCAAAATCTGTTTGTGGTGGTTGTCTGAAATTTGGAGGCACTAGCTATAGCTTCGAACTTCATTTTCCTACTACTATAAACAATGGTGGCAGCCGAATGGCTTGGGCACCACCAGCCTAACTGTCCCAGGCTCTTCTGCTCCTCCCACATCAGCAGCAGGCTTATCCCGAGCCCTGGGAAACCCGCCGGCCAGCGTTAAATTTAACTCAGGCTCCCAACTGCACTGTAGGAGCCAGATTTGAATATTATAATAAAGCGTCCCACTCACACAGCACGCAATCTGCCGCCGTAAAAATGGCGGCAGGCGCATACATGACGGATTGGGGTCGAGTTGCGCTATTTTTAATTTTTAATCTTCCGACCCTCTCCCCCGCCTTAGAGTTGACTCACAGACCAACGGGCCCAACCTTAGTTTAATGAATCCTAGACATGCAATGAAACTAGAAAAAAAATGTTCTGATAACTCCACAATTTTCTTTATCTAGACTGACCCAGCTGATCCATTCTGATTCCACTCTCCCTTTGGGTAAAGAGAAGTTGGGTGACATGAGAGAGGGATCTACATGGAAAAGTTAAGGAAAAGGTGAAGAGGGAAACAAATCAGATTCAAAATTGATAATGAAGTATAAAATTACCGTATTAGCCACTGGAATTCCTGGGTCCATCAGCCCAAGGATATCATCATTATAACTTGACTCCAGGCTAATAATGTCATCGATGACATCGTCCATCTGTGGCAACCAGCAGGAAAAAAGCATAAGAATCAACCAGAAGCAACAGGCCTCAGATCTGCCTGGAGATAGAGATTTTTAATTTAAAAACCGTGGATCTATTCATAGTATTATCATTTTTCAAGCTGAATCGTTTATAGCTTTGGGATAAAAATGTGAGATCACACTAAACCTCCTTCTCTCGTCTTAGAACTTGTTAAAATTATCACCATCACAGGAATCTGTTACATCAGTGTTCTTTTCATGAGAAGACGACTATAAATCTAAAATTAACAGGGCTTGTAAAATCATTATTGTTTGACATTCCCGTCAAACTGCTAGTTTTCTTCTAGCAAAAAACTGCGTGATGGTGAAATGAGTTTCAAACATTATGGGGTAGATTTTCATCTTTGCCGCAGTAGTCTGTGTCGGTGGATCGACTGTCCTTTATAGAACTTGTCCAATTTTCATTTCATTGATTTCGAAGGGCAGAGAATTTCATTCTCACTCTGGTCTGAATTCAAACTCACGTTTCAACGGTGAAAGGCAGATCTTGGCAGTAGTAGGAAATTTTCAAAGCAGAATAATGAAGTCTGAAGTGTAGAGGAATTCCATGTGGAAACAGTCGGTTCTAAAAGATACTGCACCACCTAATCCCCTATTATATAACAACAACTTGCATTACGTCTCAAGGTGCTTCACAGAGGGGTAAGGAAAATAGATACCAAGCTAAAGGAAAGATTTGGAGAGGCGACCAATTTTTTTTTGAAATAGGTGGATTTTAGGGAGGGTCTTAAAAGAGGAAAAGGAAATGGAGAGGCAGAAATGTTTGGGGGGAATTCCAGAGAGAGGGACCTAGGCAGCTAAAGGTAAGTCAAGGAAGGGGAATGCATGAGGCCAGAGTCAGAGGATCGGAGAGCTTGGCGGGGACTGTAGGAGATTACAGTGGTAGGGAGGGGTGAGGCCACAGAGGGATTTAAAGACAAGGATAAGAATTTTATTTTGAGGCATTGGGAGCCAGTGTAGGTCAGCAAGGACAGAGCTGTCAGCAAACAGAGCCCTTCAACAGCAGCTACTTGACGAGCCCTCCATCTGAGCTAGTCCTGGTCCCCCACACTCCCAACATGCGCGAAGCCGACAGATAGCATGAATGGCGCTGACAGCTTGTCCTTGATATTAAAATGAGGTCCAACCATGAAAATGGATCAGGCCTCCTGATGATGTTATTGGGCGGGCATCATGGACGCCCCACCCACCGCCCGTCCGATATACATTGACAAACCAAACTCGGCCCCAAGTGTAAACCAGTGTTTCTCTTCTTTCTACTCGTGTCTTTTTTTTCTAAAATTAGCAAACAGAGAAAATATAATTATAGTATTTTTTTTTCTAGTTTTGGTTGCTAGAACACTGGATTTGAGACCCACTTTAATATGCTGTGTCAGGGCAGGTGGTACCCAGGATAACCCACACAGCAAATTCTTGGTCATAGGTGGGTCAGAGTACCGTGTAGAGGCACAGGAAAGTGGTTAGATTGGAAGGTGATTCAGCCTGGGCTCTTCCTTCCAAGCTGGTCGCACAGCAACATTACTGTAGACCTGAGAGCAGGGAACCGTGAACAATGTAGTTGAGACAAAAATGATTTAAACATTTGGTGCTGTTAACACCTGATCTTTCTACACTGTTGAGAAGAAATGTTTTAACAACATTTTTAAGAAAAAAATTAAATCTTGGTCTTGATGGTAGGAGTGTCCAGAAATACTTTCTAAACTGTTTGGATGTACTTGAGAGGAAGGTAGACATACCCGGTAACAGTGTTGTGTTCCATTCTTATTTTGGTGAGCAATGGCAAATGACAGCCAAAGTAAAGTAATTCAATGTAAACAGAAGTAAAATGGCCAACAGGAGGGGGAAGACATGGAATACAACTTTTACTGGCCTACACGAACACAAGGCTTCTGCTGGATCCAGTGGGAAAGTTTAACCCTGATGGACTATTCACTAGGTCTCACATATTTTTCTTTCTTTTAAAAACATATATCTCATGGTTTGAAATGGCAAACATGAAATATTTACTCATTTTAACAATTTGTACAATGCAATACATTCAGCAGATTTTCAGTGAAACATTAATGTTTATAAGTTTATTTTATTACCATTTTCATTTCTGGCAACCAGACCTGTAAAAGAAAAAAAAGAAAAATATTGGTATTCCACAAAAAAATCCCTAAAGGGTTTGTACATGAATGATGTATATTTAGATTCTAATAAAAGCTCAGATAATTGATGTTTAACAGCCCCTATGCAGGCCTTCCTAGAAATAAAGCTCAACACAATTAAGGTAGAGAAAATCCTTTAGAATCATTGGACAGAGAAAATTAATAAATGCATTAAATTATTTTTTTAAAAGCAGATGACCAGTTCACGACACTGAATACTGTACCCCACTTTCTGATATGACATATCAATGAGGTACTGTACTGTATAACTTCAAGCAAGCTTTAAGTAACGGCAATAAAATTTGAATTAAAATTACTGTCTTTTTGCTACACGGAGGAAAAAAGATATAAAATGAGTCCATGTGGTGCACAATCCAATAGATGCTATGAGCAGAGAAACTATTAGTGCATCTGAATAAGCTGGGTTAATACTTGTTAATGCTGTAGTATGGTCAACATTAACAGGTTTAAAATAAACAGTACATGCACGTACTGCAAATAATGCAGTAGGGTGGCTTCATACGCTAAACCCATCTTTCTCTGTGTAGAAAAGTGTAGTGTGGCCAGGTGTGCAATCCATAAATAAATGAAGGATCCTCACCACCATTTTAAATTTGTTTATTCTGGGACTAATCTTTATTGGCTTGCACTTCTTGCACAAAAGAGTCCTTTTTGTTTGTTTTAAACTATATATTATGGCATGGCAACTAGTCTATGAAGCAATTTTTGAGTTTTGACAAAGTTAGCGGTGGCTTCAATTATATTACAAGTAAATACCCTATATTAGTGCTTTAATGTCATTACCCCTCTTCAGACAATGTGCTACACAAATTGTAAATTCTGGTTTAAGAACAAACTATTTCATAGATGGCAGCATATTTACTGGCACCAAATGATGCCTGCCCTGGTAAGCACTGCATAACCGGTATTTTAAAGTTAAGAAAGACACAGAAACACCCAGTGTCTTGTAAGAAAACATTTACTAGAATGATTCAAGGGATGAGGGACTTTAGTTATATGGATAGACTGGAGAAGCTGGGCTTGTTCTCCTTGGAACAGAGACGGTTGAGAGGAGATTTGATAGAGGTAGTCAAAATCACGAAGGGTCGAGACAGAGTAGATAGAGAGCAACTGTCCCCATTGGCGGAAGGGCCAAGAACCAGAGGACATAGATTTAAGGTGATTGGCAAAAGAATCAAAGGTGACATGAGGAAAAACTTTTTTTTACACAGCGAGTGGTTAGGATCTGGAATGCACTGCCCGAGGCAGTGGTCGAGGCAGATTCAATCATGGCCTTCAAAAGGGAACGGGATAAGTACATAAAGGAAAAAAATTTGCAGGGCTACGGGGATGGAGGGGGGGAATGGGACTAGCCGGATTGCGCTTGCGTAGAGCCAGCACAGACTCAATGGGCTGAATGGCCTCCTTCCGTGATGTAATCTTTCTATGATTCTATGTTTTATTCTTAACCTTCAAACCAGCCAAAGAGGGCATGTTGTACCAATTTACTTTTTTTTTTGAAGATTTTAAACATTCTGTTAATTTAGATTAACAGAAGGGATATTGTATTTTTAACAATCTGCTAGTATCCACTTTTCACTCACTCCTCACTAACAATACTGTAGCACAATAATGTGTATATGTTGTTTGTTCTATAAAATGACAATAGATTACATTTTCATAATTACTCTACATTTTATCATTTATAATTGTATTTTTTTCTAACAGAAGAAGATTGCGCATTGATAAATTTCATACCTAGATTTAAATTGTGAATAAAGTTAGGTCTCCAAAATTACCATTTTCATCTTATGTTAAATAAACTCCACTGGTAAATGTTCTGCAGAGTGATCATAATGGGTTTGTCCCTGTGATTTGAAAAAATATATACTGGTGTACACAAGTCAGCTTGGGCTAGCCACATGATACAGCATTGATAAAGTACTTGGAATGGGTTGGTCAGGTAACAGTAAATCATGGGGGAGGATGAAAAGAGTAATTATACTATACTCTTATTCTTCTTGAGTATAGTTTAAAAAAAATGCAAATCATTGTAATACCTTCAGGCAGCCAGTCGTACCAGTTCTGGTACAATAACAGACATAATAGTAAACTTACCATGTGTAACCCTGAGAGGTGTCGTAATGCAGGTGGGGTTTAGGAACACAATGGGCATGATTTTAGCATGTAGCCAGGAACTGAGTAGGTGGGTAGATTATCGCGTGAGAAACCTAGAAGTCAAGTGAGCGAGCTGGATTCTGCGATTGGAACTCAATTGAAGGCGATTGATTTCACTTCCGGGTTTCCCCTGTGACAGCCAGCCAGCCAGACTGATAGGCTGGCTGGCTGTCGGGAGAGAAAGCAGCTGGGAATCGGAGAGGAGGGAGGGAAAGATCATGAGATGATGGAAGATCATGCCCTAGAAGACATGGGGGCAGTGGGAATGTCTGATGTCAGAGGTGGTCATTGAATTGGGGTCTCTCGACCATGGGGAGGGGGTCTCAACCATCGGGGGGGTTGGGGGGTTGGCTCTTGATGATTGGGGGGGCGGGAAGGTTGGGTCGATGGGTCGGCCATCGGTGGAGGGGTCTCGGTGTGAATGCTGGTTTAATATGCCAACCAGCAATTTCTGAGATGGTGGTGTTTGGGGATGAATGAGAGTTTGTGATCCTATACCAGAATTTGTGCTCAGTGGTAGGGAGGAGACAGGTTGTTGTCCTAACATGGAATTTCTGCTATGTGTTTGTGGTCATATGCTGTGGGGATGCATTTGACCGTATGGTCATTTTTTGGGGTTTCTTTCCGAATATACACTTATTGGCTTGGTTCCCAATCTTTGCTTAGTGGGTGGGTTTTGAATCTTTTTTTTTTGCTGAGTTGAGTGGGGGCAACGTTTATTATTCTACCGAGTGATGTAGAAAGTGATGCAATGGTGGTGCTGCCGGGAAGAGATTTCTTTTCATTGGTTGCAGTTCTTGCTACTTGATCTCCCATGGCATTGCACATGGGGAGTCGAAACCAAGGCAACTTTTCACGTCAACCAAGGGAGATATTTGAACCAAGACAGGGAGGGGAGGGGTGAGTGAAAGGGACAGGGTGAGAACAGTGAAGGCAGACTGAGTGAGGGAGAGAAGGGTAGGGAGAGGAGAAGCAGCGAGGGGGGTGAATGGGGAGGGGGGAGAGGGTGAGAACAGAGTAGGGGTGGGGTGAGGGAGAGATGAGAAGAGAGAAGAAAGGTATGGGAGAGGAGAGAGGGAAAATGAATCGGGGGGGGGAGGAATCGAGAGGGAGCAGGAGGAGGGAAGAGGGAGAAAAGAAGGTGAGATGGAGAAGGAGAGAAGCAATTTCATGATCAATGCAATATAAGTAACATTCATTTTTTGAATTTCCTAACAGCATTAGCATTAAAAGATGAAAACCATAATGGATGTGCCTGGCAGTTATATTCCGCTGCAAAAATGGGAAATGTGGTGGATTCAATCAAAGGGCCTGTCAACCACTGCTGAGGGAAGGCTCAGCTGAGGAAAAAGAAGGGCCTTTAGGAACTCTGGTGTGGAAAATAGATTTATTAGAGCAGATATGACAGAGAAGGATAAAATTAGAGAAAGGGATGAAGTATTTACTGGAAGTGGGGTGGGAAGAAACACAATCCAAATAGTTGAGAGAGTTCGAGCTTGTAATAAATATCTATGGAAAGCCTATTGCCAAAGATGGAGAGAGAGAAAGCCAGAAAAAGGGAAGAGATGAACCACACAAAGGCAAAGAATGGATGAGAATTGGAAATACATTTGGAGTTCTGTCATTTTTATTAGCAAAATAGCCAAGTTCTTATAAAACGTTATGATTCTTTCAAGTAACTTGACTGCAGAATATTCCAATATTTCAGATGTTCTCATCATTCTTAAAAATATAAGCTTGTGCACATACTCAACATTGATTCAGGATGCTAACAACGGATTATTTTCAGTTTATTTAATTTAATTGAATGATGGCTGGAGGAGTGAATAGAGAACCAACACAAACAACTCTCAGCCAAACGTTTGCCTGAGAGAACTGAGAGACCAGCTGCAAACCCTACGCCTTTCTTGAGATGTGTCAATCACAGGTTTAAAGGGCCAAATCAACTTCTGCATGAATCTCACCTCCATTTCTCTGGCAAGTTTGAGAAGCCATGGGAAAACGGTGCAGGTAAGGTAAAATTCGTTTCACGTTCTGAATCCACAAAAAATTACCTGCAGTAAGTATCTGAAGTAGGTAAATTGCCTCCTTAATGATCCGCCCGCCGGCATTAACAGAGGATGCGACTTCCGGGTTTCAGATGTGCACGCGCATTCAAACGTGCCTGGATTAAACCCGGAAATGGGCGCATTGGAGCTGGGTTTCAATCCCGCTGATGAAATCAACAATTTTCACTGCCCGCCCACCCCCAGCCCACCCGTTCTTGGGGGTTAAAATTACCCCCAATGTTTCAAGATGATGAAAATCCTGGGGTAGTATCAATAATTAATTTTTATATTTTTTTAAACATAAGAGGAAATGTTGTTCTTATACTGTATGTTCACGGTTCTGTTTTGTTGGCAGTAGAATTGCTACATTTGCTATGCTACTACTTCTGTAACATATTAAGATATGCTGCTCCATGAAAGAGCCATCTCCAGCTATGTGCCTCCACAGATATACAAATTTGATTTTAAAATTTCACAACATTCTCACTTTTGAAGTTCAACGACACAAAATACAATTAATTGACATTAACGTCAAAACCATTTTATCAAATAGGAAAAAAACAAGTACAAAATGCACAACATTTTTTTAACTGAACTATACAGAACAGATTTCAAAGGCTAAATTGAAAAATATTAAGCTTCATGTTTATTATACTTTGTGTAATTATTTACTTTTAACTTCCAACCCAATATTTTCCATACAAAAAATTCAAAGATTACCTCTTTTTCACAGTTTGAGCTGATGTTGAGCATGGCCATCGGGCTGTTGGGTGCACTGCTTCCAGTTCCTGGAGGCAAGATATGATCACTTGGCTGGTTAGAACAGGGCATGCTTAAGGCCTGGTTTGTCAGCTTGTTGCCCAAGGTGGTTGACAGATACTGCTTTACCTGCTGTCTCTGGGCCTGCTGAATGTGGTATTTGGTTGGATTTTCAAGGTGGGTTTGCACCTATATGTAGAACAGAATTTTAAAAATGTATCAAATCCTATGTTCTTATTTGTTGCTATAATTAAAGCATAACATAGTACACAATATAACAAAAGCCCCAGTATCATTGTGAAGTTCTCGCTGTCAAAGAAGTCGAGACTCTTGTGAACAAATGAGGCAATAGGAAGCATCCAAAATGGCAACAGAAATACAAGTTCACTTCCCGCTTTCTAAAAGCAGTGTCGGAAGAAGCTTTGAAGTGTTCCCTTTCATGTAAGGTTTTAGAGGAACATCGCACTTTCAAAGAATTTACTGTAGTTGAGCTGCACATCTGTCTTCATAGAATCATAGAAAATTTACGGCACAGAAGGAGACCATGTAGCCCATTGTGTCCGCGGCGGCCGAAAATGAGCCACCCAGCCTAATCCCACTTTCCAGCAACTGGTCCGTAGCCTTGTAGGTTACGGCACTTCAGGTGCACATCCAAGTACTTCTTAAATGTGATGAGGGTTTCTGCCTCTACCACCCTTTCAGGCAGTGATTTCCAGACCCCTACCACCCTCTGGGTGAAAAATGTTCTCCTCAGCTCCCCTCTAATCCTTCCACCAATCACTTTAAATCTACGTCCCCTAGTTATTGACCTCTCTGCTAAGGAAAATAGGTCCTTCCGATCCACTCTATCTAGGCCCTTTATAATTTTGTACACCTCAATTAAATCACCTCTCAGCCTCCTCTGTTCCAAAGAAAACAACCCCAGCCTATCCAAATCTTTCCTCATAGCTAAAATTCTCCAGTCCTGGCAACATTCTCGTAAATCTCGTCAGTACCCTCTCTAGTGCAATTACATCCTTCCTGTAATGTGGTGACTTGAACTGCACGCAGTATTCAAGCTGTGGCCTAACTAGGGTTTTATACAGTTCTAGCATAACCTCCCTGCTCTTATATTCTATGCCTCGGTTAATAAAGGAAAGTATCCCGTATGCCTTCTTAACCACCTTATCTACCTGTCCTGCTATCTTCATGGATCTGTTGACATGCACTCCAAGGTCCCTCACTTCCTCTACACCTCTCAGTACCCTCCCACACACAATGTATTCCCTTGCCTTTTTTGCCCTCCCCAAATGCATTACCTCACACTTCTCTGGATTGAATTCCATTTGCCACTTTTCTACGCACCTGACCAGTCCATTGATATCTTCCTGCAGTCTACAGCTTTCCTCCTCACTATCAACCACACGGCCAATTTTTGTATCATCTGCAAATTTCTCAATCATGCCCCCTACATTTAAGTCCAAATCATTAATATGTACCACAAAAAGCAAAGGACCTAGTACTGAGCCCTGTGGAACCCCACTGGAAACAGTCTTCCAGTCATAAAAACACCCATCGGCCATTATCCTTTGCTTCCTGCCACTGAGCCAATTTTGGATCCAACTTGCCACTTTCCCTTGGATTCCATGAGCATGTACTTCTTTGACCAGTCTGCCATGTGGGACCTTGTCAAAAGCCTTGCTAAAATCCATGTAGACAACATCAAATGCACTATCCCCATCGACCCTCCTTGTTATTGCCTCAAAAAATTAAATCAAGTTAGTTAGACACGACCTTCCCTTAACAAATCCGTGCTGGCTGTCCTTGATTAACCCGTGCCTTTCTAAGTGACGGTTTACCCTGTCCCTCAGAATTGTTAACAATAATTTGCCCACCACCGAGGTTAGACTGATTGGCCTGTAATTACTCGGTCTATCCCTCACTCCCTTTTGAAACAGTCTTGCTCTGTGTAGTAGATTATAATTTGACTGATTTTTTAAGCTGTTACCTCATGGGATAACAAAGAGCCTTTAAACTACAAAGCCATACAATTCTTCACAACGCTGAAGCAAATTACCACATCTTAAATTATAAAATTAATTCACACTATAAGTCAATCAAATGCCCTTCCGCTGATAATTTACTCGCAAGTAATGATAAGCATTGATAAGCAGTTCTTTCAGGAGATCTCCGCAGACTATTTATAACTTTTGGAAGTCTCATTAGTTATTTCAGGAATGATAAAAGTCTTTGCAACACATGCAGCCCAATAGATATATTCAGGAGATAATCAAGTCAGGAGCATTGGGAACATTCAACTTTTTTCAGTAATTAAAAAAGAAAACAAACTGTTGCTTCAACAACCAACTGAAAATAGACCTAAACCATTGGAACTGGCCAAATACAATACAGCACAGTAAAACTTACCTGATAATGATTGAGTTCCAACATCTCAAGCATGATGAAACATTTACTAGTGCTTTAAAGTAAATTAACCAGGAAGTGTTAGAAGTGTTACTTTGATTAGTCCACACAAAAATCAAGACGGTTGGTATCTGTTGACTATGATCTATGTATGAATTACCAATGGCCTCAATAAAATGACATCAGAACTGTTGATCTTATAAAAAAAAACTCCCTTAATTAGTTATGCATATAAATATATCAACAGCACACAGAAGAAGTTTTCAAGATGCTATGGTAGATAGCCATATAAATTAAAAATGATTTGCCATCAGCTCTTTTTACACAGCTTTGACGTCACTGTTTTTATGCATAAAATGGGTTCTTTCATGGGGAGACCATGATTTTGTGACTGATAATTGCTCCAAGGCTAATTCATTTTTTCGTTCCAGTCCCAACATTATAACTAGAAAAGTGAACAAGGCTCACAAAGAAGCCTCTTACAGAAAGAAAGCGCTGTGATGGACTAAGTTATGAAAAGGTCCAAATGTTATGAGAAATGTACAAATAGATATGCAAATATCACTGTTGAGTCTTTTATTTCTCCTTTTATTTTGCTCAGCCCATTTTCTCCAGTTTTTCCACCCATTACAGGCTGTTTGTCGCTGGGTGGACAGGATAGTCAGAGATGCAGATTTTGCCAGAACTCAGTACTATGACCTAAGTATGGTGAGCTGGACAACATCAGTTTTTCTTTCTTCAAAATAAAAATGCCTTGCTTCTCCCCATCAATCCACCTTAAAGCTCTGTCCAGAACTGGCAAAAGAAAAATCACCCAGATGAGACAGATGATCAACAATAGTGTAAGTGACAGGCACCTGTGTGGCTTGAAGCACTGATCATCTGATCAGAAGACAAAGAACTTCATCACTTTCACGACATGATGTTTTTACAGCAAAAGTTATTTTTCTTTTCCTTTTCAATATAATGTCAAAATAATTGTATCGGAGCTGTTTGGAAAAATGAAAAAAAATAACAGTAACCATAAAGAAGACCAGTACTGTGGTTTGACAAATATGCTGTTGAAAAATTTCTGACATGATGAGAACAAGTGCTGATTCACTGACACAAGTTTTTTTTTATTTAGTCTCACTGGACATACACACAGCTCTTAACACCTCTCTACTGTTGACAATAATTGAATTTTACAGCAAGAAATCGCTCCTGAAACTTGGATGCAGGATAACTATCAGTAACTCTGAAAAGTAAACCATTGTATGACATTGGACTACCTCATCCACCAGTCCAAAACTCCAGTAGCAAGTTGTTAATCTGGCATATACCATGCTTTTCAAGGGAATATGTAAATACTTCCAGCGGTGATTTGAAGGAGAAATAAATGACTGCTGAATCCACAAGAGGGCATCATTTTCCTGTCTGTAGCATCAATACCCAGGACAACAAGCAGTTGTGAAATGATTTTCCACCTCTGGCAGCAGCAAGAGCACCACAACTTTCTGACCTGGGAATTTTCAATATTACTGAAGCATTACTTACCATGGGGGAAGGGATACTTGAAATAATGTTTCTATCACAAGATATATATAATTCTATTTTACCTTATTCAAGATTTTTTATGATAAGAAATTGCCATAAAGAATGTCTTGAAAGTCCATGGATTGAAAATGGCAGTTTGCCCTTTCTCCAGTCTATGTTAAAACTCCATAAGCTATGCTGCAGCCTAAGAGTTCTATGTAGATTAGGGGTGAAGAATCACTAGGCCTGTTTTACAGAAAACTGTTTTGCAAATCATTTGGAAATTGCCCCCTTAGAGCTAGTCCAATAACCTCTGCAGGATAATAATGGGCTGTTAAAGAGAACACTTATTTATTAATGTCCATTTCAAGAAGAGTGAAATCTGTAAAATAACGTTGTTCTAATAACTTAAAGACAAAGGAAAAGCAACTGAAAACTATCTCAAATGATCCACTGTATAAAAGATTATTCCTTGGTTCGGTCACAATTCTCAGAAATAAACTTTAATGAGATTCCAATTACATATGATCCATAATATTTCCTAAATTTAGGGTTGAGTGATATTGTAAGTAGTGTAAAGGCTCAATCAGCAATAACTGCTAATCATAAGAATGGTATTTTATGCATTCAGATAAAATAATTCACCACTAATAGTTGTTACGCCACAAATGAAAGTGTGCTTTGGCCTCTGGTATTAATAGCTAACCTATTTCCATCTATTGCTTTAAAGCTTTTGATTTATTCTAACATGTCCATCTGAACTTGGTAATGAATAGGGATTCAGGCTGAGAGAATTGGGCTGCGAGGTCATGTGAACTTGTGACCAACTAGACAATTTTTCTCTCACGTTCAACCCCATCTCCACTACACAGAGGCACTGTACCCATTCAAACACTTCAAACAAACACTCTGCTTCATCAACCCACCCAGTTCATAATGACACTCTTCTCCCCCTCTGTCTGTATTCAACCTGACATCATCTTCACCTGCAACACAGTTCAAGCTGCTCAATTTAAGCGAACATCATCTTCCCCTTCTTTATTAATTACCCCACCCAGTTAATGCTGCCACACTCCACCCCCCCCACCCCAGTTAATGCTGGTACTTCCCCTCCCCCCCTCAGTTAATGCTGGTACTCCCCACCCCCTCAGTTAATGTTGGCATTCTCCCCCACCGTCCCAGATAATGCTAGGACTTTTCCCACCCTCCAGCCAACGCTGACACTCTCTTCTCCCTCCTCCCCAGTTAATGCTAGGACTGCTACTGATTTCTTCACTTTTCCCTTTCCTCCTCCATTTTCTGTCCTTCCCTCTATCTTCCCTTATCTCCTTGATACTACTCCTGAGTGCTGCTGCATTTGAAAGTGATTCCGGCTGCTCCACATTGTAGTCGGAAATTCCTGCTCTCATAAGGATTTCCAGCCACACTATGAAGACGATGGAACCATTTCTGTTTTTGGTAGAAATAGCACTGAATGAAGAAGGGCCTAGTCTATGCAGATTTGTCAGCAAATGCTAACAAACATACTAGGCTTGCAGGTATGCGCTTTGAGTTTGTATCTTTGATCCTTTGCTATGCAGCCCAACATTTTGTTTGCTTTCTTTACTACTTGGAAACATTGGGCTGATAGTGTTAATGCCCTGCACTCCAATATTCTGTGATCGCTATCCTAATCTGATACCTCCTGTATGTTCCCATGGAATAAATATTCCATGTTAACTTTTCATTTGCAAATTTCATCACTTTACATTTAGGTTTACCTGTGTTGATGTTCTTCCCTTAGGGTTTAGGAAATTTTCTGTCTTCAAGTTTTTAAGTAAAATATATTCCTGAAGTAAATTCTCCCTGAAGTCCTTGACACTATCAGGGCATTATCTCCATGAGAGGGTTGCTGAAACTGCTGGGTCCTTAACCAAAGTTCTTCAAGTGCATAAACGATGATAACTGCTGAGATTTTGATGTTATGATATTTACATAAAAATCAGATTTTAATTGCTTGTTTCATTTACATAAAGATCAGATTGTGTCTTTTAATTAATAGGTCAATTTAGTTTCCTTTACTTAATTAGCATTATTGCTTCTTTGAAGTGAAAGGAGCTGTTTAATTAAATTGTGGAGATCTTTGTTCTTGACTAGGGAATGCAAGCTGTTCATACCCTCCTGGATATTATATTTGTAGCATCCTTTTTCTATTGTTAATTTTATAAGGTACGATCTTTTGTTGAGTTTATTTAAGGATCTCTACATTAAGGTGGATTGCTTTTGACACCCAGGTTTAAAAACAGGTGTTTGAAACAGTAAACTCACTCTTTTGAAAGCTGGTGTTTGATCAGAATGAGAGGGTTACTATCAGTCCTTGATTGAGGGATACAGTACACACTGATGGTTTGCAAGAGGATGAAACAGGCTAAATTTGCTGTGCAGAAACAAGCTTCATTCAGTAAATTTACAGAGATTCTTGAACACAATCCAAAGTTCCTTTAAAGTGTGCAAACATGGCAGTTAGCATATTTCCTCATTGGTTGCCTACTATATCCAGCATGTATGAAATGCATGTAATTTAATAAGCTGTTTGCTGAATGGCTACTTGTTGCTTCTCATATTTAAAGAAATATGAGAAGCGCAACTCCAATCAACCTCAATCCAGTTAGACATGATGGACTGCAAGATTCCAGTAAAGTCTGCCCATGGTGTAGAAATTCACAGGTCCTGTGACCTTCATTGACTATCAAATAGATCAATTCCAGGTCAGGATTCAACAAACTTGCATATTATTGAGTATATCTCTGCCGAGGTGAGAATGACACACAATGTTGCTGGGTAGGAGGTTCTTGGCTTATAAATTCTCTAGACACAATAGTCTTTCCCTCTCCAGGGTTGCCTTTGTTTGCTTTCTCTGTTGCTGCAAAATTTCAGTGATTTAAGAGAATACTCCAGTTGCATGAGTCACGTTGAACTCAATAATGTGGCTGTTGACGTTCAGGTTTCCCCAAGAGCAGCCAAACAAGTATCAGTTTGTGTATACCGTGATTATCAGCGCTTTGTATCTTGGATCCTGATCATTTTTCACATAGTTACCATCTACCGTACACACTAATAATCAAAGCTTACAAAAAATGATATTACAGCCATGACACAACTTAGAAAGTCAAGTCAACAGTCTTTGATGTAGACATCTTTCGGTTTGGCCACGTTATGATTTGGCCTGCTCTCAGAAGATTCTGACGTTTTTGTACGGTAGCTTTCAATTTTTCTGCATGGGACATCCCCTGTCCTAAATGTTGAAACACAGTGCCAGCAACCCAAGGGAAAACAGTGCTATTGTTGCAGAACTTGTTTTTCTTAATTGTACAGCATCAGAAATGACATGCTCAGAAGTCAAAAGTTATAGAATATAAAATTCTCAAAAATCTGTTCTTGCTGCACATGGTATGATTTGCCAATGATCTTGCAGATCACTTAGGGTTCATGGGTCTGAGATTGAAAAGCCAATCTTTTGTGAATAACCACTCTGCACAAACCAAAAGTAAAAAACAGCAGATGCTGGAAATCTGAAACAAAAACAGAAAATTCTGGATACACTCAGCAGGCCAGTCAGTATTTGTGGAGAGAACAGAGAAGTTGACATTCCAGATGTTGACCATTCTTCAGAACTCCACTCTGTACTGAACCCTGACGCCCTGCTCCAACTCAATGTAAGAAATGCGGCAACCAATTTGCGCACAGCAAGGATCCACAAACAGCAATTTGATAATGACCAGATCATCTGTTTTTTTAGTGATGGCCATGACACCAGGGAGAACTTCCCTGCTTTTCTTCAAAATAGTGCCATATGATCTTAGGACGGGGCCTCAGTTTAATGTCTCATCTGAAAAGCAGCACCTCCAACAGTGCAGCACTCCCTCAGTCCTGCACTGGATTGTCAGCCTAGATGTTGTGCTCAGGACCCTGTAGTGGGACTTGAACCACAACCTTCTGACTCAGAGGCGAGAATGCTACCACATGAGCCACAGCAAGAAAGGAGAGCACAAACTATACTAAAAGAACAAAAGATTAACTACTGACATATGAAGGAAAGTCTGATAACATCAGTTCATTCACAGTTCAATTCCACTCTTAAAGAACTTATTTATTCTATTCTTCCTCCAGCTTTGTGTGTTCATAGATGCTGTCTTCACAGTGCTGTAAAATAGTTGAGTAGATGAAGAAAAGCTATTTATTCTTTAGTTAGTACACCAAACAATCCTTTGCTGTATCTTTTGACAAGAATGTCCAATGTACCATCTGCAATATGAACTAAAAACAGGTGACTACCTGGCCTAGGAATGCTGCATAAAGCACTTCATATTAGCAAGGTTGTGCTCTCCGATAATCAGGGCTATAGCGTTATAACCTTGTGACTCATACTCCTGTCCACTGTAGTTCCATTCCAGCACAGACTCGCTGAATTTCTTGTGCTAGGGATGCAGATTCACCTCTTCGCCATTTACAATGGGTGAGTTTCGATGATCCATAAGATCAGCAGAGACAAAAAACAGGCAGGAGGAATCATGAGCGTGACTAAAAGGTCTCCATAAAAGGCACCTTTTCTCATAAAGCAGCAAGGCATTTAACCGATCCTCAAGGCAGGGCCCTGTTCCATGCCTTAGCTTGTCGATTAAATGCCAAGTGAGGGCTGAAGACATGGGAACTCCCGACATAGGGAGCCTCCGCCACCTCCTGCGTTTGTGGCCTTGTTGAGCGCAGGCAGATGCTCAGTCCTAACAGACTACCCAAGAAACTCCCATATCACAGTGGGAGCGTGCTGAAAGGATTGTGCATTTTAGCTCTCCCAATTATTTAATCAGCCCCATTTATTAAGGTGCAGCTGCAAAAACATTTTGTTCAATAAATTTTAGATAGAAACAAGTCATTAAGACTATCCTAAATAAAAGTTTAATAACGTGCTTGCTGCTCTTTAATACAGAGCTATTCTATCAGTAGAAAAACATCTGCATTCTAAAATTTACCAGGAAAGAATCATCTGCCTTTAAATTACTTTACAAAACATGTATCTCTTCATAGTCTTCTATTGACAGGCTTAATTGAAGGCCGTTCCTTAAAGCTTATAGTTTTCTTTAGTTCTACATGGTCTGATTATAATTTTCTGAAATTTCTAACAGTCTTTTTAATTTGACCCAACAAGATGTCTACAGATGAGCCTCAAACTGTGCCAGAAAACTCAATGTGGCCAAATTATATTCATTGAGCCGAGATGAACAAGCTCCTAATCTTTGCTGATCTAGGTTTTAAAAAAAATCTTAAAATGCAAGTGCATACATGCAAAGTCCCATTCAGGGCTCTGATTTTTAGGATGGTTCAGACTACCTCTGCTACACCATCGGAAAATCCATGCATGTTTCAAACAAACCAAACCAAACCCAGACAGTCAACTCTGACGGTGATTTGGCAAAATAATGACTTGTCATTATTGTTGTTTCTGGATGCTTCAGAAATAGTTCAGTTCAGAATGGCGGTCACCGGCTGTGTGTGTGGGAGAGGGATCCTTTTTTTTAAAACAAGGTCTAAAAACTCATTTGCAAGATAGCTGTCTGAGGACTTTGAGAGACTGAGGCCCTGATATTTATTCGGGGCCATAGGGAGAGAGAAAAGGAGGATTTCCGGATGGGAAACACGGAAGTATGGGTTTCCCTGGACGTCCTCCAGAATTTAACTGCAGGACATCTTTTAAATTTTCTCAACAGGTTTCCCGTGCGACAGCCAGCCAGATTACCAAGCTGGCTTCCTGTCGGACGGATGTCAGGGGAGACATCGCTACAAGGAGATGCTCGAGGGCTGGAAGGTGGATAAATGTTAATTATATTTGTACAGTCAGGGGTTAGGGCTGGACATCGGTGGGTGTCTTGAACATCAGAGGGGTGGTCTGACATCGCAAGAGGGGAGGGGTCGCAGCAGGTAGGCTTGTTGGACCTGCAGGAAACACTCCAGCTCCTCCTGGTCCACAAGCAGTGCAGTAAAGGCACTCACCTCATGAATCCGACCCTTCTCGCCTGCGTTCCACTGGCGAGATTCACGAGCCCTGGGAAACCCGCGCTGGAGGCGTTAAATTTGAAGGTCTGTTAAAATCAATTTGCAAAGACCTAATTAACGTCTCATAATGGCGTTAATTCCTCCGATAGCTACCCACCTGTCTGCACTAATTAGGGACCCGACTCAGGCGAATAGGTTACTCGCACGCATCCAAATGCGTCTCTGTTAAACCCGGAAGTAGGCATGTTGGAACTGCGTTGCAGTCGGTTGGAAATTTCATTTATTTTGACTTCCCACCCGCCCCCAACCTACCACTTCTTGGGGTTAAAACTCCCCCCCCAGGAATTGTTCCACAATTCCTGCCTGCAGAGACACATGGTGGATAGAACATGGAACTACAAGAGCCACAGGGGGTTTACATCAATGGGAAATCATATATTAAATGGAGATAAAAAATCCTTTTATAAAATCATTTTATATAGTGTTTCTCTTCAGTTTTTAAAAATTTTTGTTCCCATCAAAATCTACCAGTGGAATCATGGCACAGTGCTCAAGAAGCATATATGATCTAGCTCAGAATGTAATGCCTACCTATCATAATAATCAAAATATAAACAGTTCAATTCACCTCACTGATGCCAAAGCAGCAGTTACCAAAAGTAAAACCAGGAACATCTGGAAAATAGTCAGGAGAAAGAAAGAGCACCAAGTGAACAAACTACTAAGTGATGAATCTCTTCCAATAGTTTCCCATGTTGAACCAACTAATGAAGATAAATGCATTGCAACATCAGATTTGAGTGGGTGTAAGTAATTGGGAACACTCAGTTTCGAGCATGGAAAGACAAGTGCAGGAAGAAGAGTTGGTCAGTCTTAAAAATCATGTCAATTAATTTACTTTGTAGTTCAATTTGAAGCCAATCTAATTTCCTGCAATGACATCTTGAACAGAAACAATTGTATTTAATAAATAAAGGGTGTTTTTTTTTTAAAAGTCACCTGGTGGTTCACAAATGCTACATGCATTTACTGATTTTTAAAAAACATGGTGGAATAATAACTAACTATATTATTCCTACATAACAACAGTGATTGCATTTCAAAAGTAATTTATGCGTTTCTAAGAGCCTGGATAAAAGAAAGTCTTTCATTTTATTTCTTCAATTACACTGAGTAATACTACTGTGAAGATACAAAAGCCTTCAAGAATGGAAAACGCAGTGTACATGGCTCACATATATAAAACTGTTATTTTTCTCAGTGAATTCTCCCTGCTGCTGAAAACGCATTCAATTCCCAGAGAATAAATAACATCTACATTATTGTCAGCTGCGGTGTATGAATTTTTGTCCCTGTGCAAAGTGAGCTTGCTGCATATAGGTAATGCTGGTTAGATTCACTACTGGGCTTAAAATAATACACCTTGGCTTCCAGCACTGTATTTTAATAATATACCTCAGCTTCCAGCACCATACCCCAATATACTTCAGCAACCAGTGGTGTACTCTAATAGTATACTTCAATAACAACAATAACATTAGTCGAGTGGCTCTCCTTTAAACCTTTTCCAGGGCTTTGTCACCACCATGTGAGGGGGCCAAACTGGACACAGTGTTATAGATGCAGCTGGACCAAGGCCTTGTACATGAGAAGGATTGTACTTCTAGGTTAATATTTAATTTTCCTAAATATACATTCTAACACACTTTCACAGGAACTAACGACACTGGTTATGGATCTTCAATAGTTCATGAACTATAATCCCAGGTACTTCTCCCACTCAAGCAGCCTTGAGCATGCACAGTCTATACATGCTTGGAATTGCCTCTGACCATATGCATCAAACTGCACTTGTCTATATTGAAAGGCAACTGCCAGACATGGGCCCCTTTCCTTCACTGCAGCTTGATCCACCTGCAAATTATTTTTGTCACACATATCTTCGTATCATCCACAAACTTCCAGATTGTTCCTTTGATGAGGCCAACAAATGATATGAATGTCTGTGTAATGTACAGCATTTTGATATGTACACCAGGTTTATTGTATTACAGAAAATGTAATATCAAGACAGGATTCAGTTCAAATGTTGTTACACTAATATGAAAACTCCATACGCACACGTACAAATGTGTGCTTCTGCCTTGGAGCCTTGCTAAATGGGAGCACTCATTGGGGAATCCAAGGCATGCTACCCACAACTAAAATCGGCTCTTCTGGTATGTTATCCAAACAACATTCCTTTTCACATAAATTCTTGACAAAGATTTTTGACAATTTCAGGATGATCAATAGTAGGAAGTCTGATCTACACAGCAACTTATAAAAAGATTTAAATGTTTTAAACAATGCAGTACATGGAAATAATCTGATCATATTGCTATGCAGAAACTGCTACTGGTATCAAAGGCCTAGAAATTTGGCCGCGGAGCGTCCATTTTTCACGAGCGGCCTCCTAAACCTCCAATCAGCTGGAAGTGCGCCGCCCGCCATATTGGTAAAGGGCAATCAGCGTGCAGTCCAAAAATGGACATGCTCGAAGTTCTAGGCCAATATATTTATGCTGCACTTAAAAGAATTCTTGAGGGGCAAAGAAAGGGCTGCCACCAGAATCCTGATCATGTGGGTAAATCAAGATTTTCTCTGCTGATGTTCGCAGCCATTGCTTATAGTTGCATTAATGAAGTTTGGAAGATTTATACTAGTTAAATGAACCCTAGAATCATAGAATGGTTAAAGCACAGAAGGAGGCCATTCGGCCCATCGAGCCCGTACCAGCTCTTTGTAAGAGCAACCAGTTAGTCCCATTCCCCTGCTCTTTCCCTGTAGCCCTGCAATTTTTTTCCCTTCAAGTATTTATCCAATTCCTTTTTGAAAGGCATGACTGAATCTGCTTCCAACACCCTTTCAGGCAGTCATTCCAGATCATAACTACTCACTGTGTCAAAACGATTTTCCTCATGTCGCCTTTGGTTCTTTTGCCAATTACTTTAAATCTGTGTCCTCTGATTCTCGACCCTACCGCCAATGGGAACAGTTTCTCTTTATTTACTTTATCTAAACCCTTCATGATTTTGAACACTTCTAACAAATCTCCTCTCAACCTTCTCTGCTCTAAGGAGAACAATCCCAGCTTCTCCAGTCTATCCACGTAACTGAAGTCCCTCATCCCTGGAACCATTCTAGTAATTCTTTACTTCACCCTCTCTAAGGCCTTCACATCCTTCCTAAATGGGTCATGAGGTCCTTGAAAAGAGTTAAAGAAACATTGACATTTCCCATTGTTGTGTGTTTTAGTTTGTTGGTTAGACATTCTTGATGACCGACAACATATAGGCTGCTCTTGCATTTATGAAAGATTTTGGCTCTCCAATGATAATGATACTAGAACTGGGGTTACTGCAGAAATACAATTATCTTATAAATGACGATCAGACAGCAAATATTACTGAAGACAGATGCTTCCCAAAATCCAACATTCTAACTATAACAATGTCCAAATTTAAAGAACAAAACAAAATGTTGCCACAATAAAACAAAGTACAGCCATTTCAGTAGATATTCAGATCAACTTAAGAATGTAGCATAAATAGCTGTCTTCTATAAACTTATACAAACCTTGAGGCTAGAGGTCATAAAGATCTAAGCATGTGATATTTATGTGTGAGAAGAATGCTTCAATAAACCTTTTCAGAAATATTTTTGATCAGCTGCCATTAGCATTTTAGATACCACATGACCACACCCCCCCCCACCATAAAAAAGTGCAATTCTGAATATAAGGATACTTGATGTGTATATCTGTGGAACATTCGTCGTATCTTAGGAGTGAAAAGTTATACCACAAGGATCGTTTCACGTATAGAGTAAATATGGTGCCCTATAGCATTCAACATTGTTTGCATCTTTCATTTGAAATGCACATTTTTGACTTTAGTTTGAATGTTATGGCCTAGAAATTTGATCACGCCCAAAAACGGGCAAGCAGGAAGCAGGGGCACACACATCTGTTCATGTGGCCTCAGGGACTATAGGAAATTTGTGCTGGCAGCACATTATACTGACACAGTCATGCAGCCAACACTACTTGTGCCGATTATTAGTTGCGCACATGTTGTGGGGAGGGAGGGGGGAACTTGGGCGTCACTGACACTACTTAAAGGCAGACAGCATCTCTTAAAGGGGAATGCACTGTGGCTTCAGGCAGCAGGAAAGGCTTGAAACTCGGCGACATGGCTAGAAGAGCTGCAGAGAGGTTCCCCCCCTCCCCCCGATTCTCAGACACAGCACCATCTGCAGCCTCACTACTCAAAACACTCCCTTCCTCCCCTTCATTCTAATACAATCACTGCACCACACTTCATTCCAACTCCTTCTGCTCCTACTCACACACTCTGCACCTCCTACCCTCACTTCCCCATACCTTACATCTTGCACACAACATGCATATTATTGGACCTTGACAGGTACATTCTCAAAACAGCTCACAAATCTACTACTCTTGTTTCCTGCAACAAAAGAGGGCGTACAACATGAGAGAGTAGGCGCTGACTGGAGGAAGACGAGGCTGCCTACACATCCTGTCGCCACTGGGAGAGCAGGCCCTCGCGATGATGGACAGAGGGCAAGTCATGGCCGTGGTGAGTGGAAAAGCTGGAGGAGATGTCCCGCAGAGTTTCTTTACAACTTACCTTCTTTTTCCCTTTTCACTTCTATCTCACCCTACACACTCTGCATGACAAACTCTGCATGAAGGTAGCAGGACAGGTAGATAAGGTGATTAAGAAGGCACATGGGATACTTTCCTTTATTAACTGAGGCACAGAATATAAGAGCCGGGAGGTTACGCAAGAACTGTATAAAACACTAGTTAGGCCACAGCTTGAGTTCTGGTCACCACATTACAGGAAAGATGTGATTGCACTAGAGAGGGTACAGAGGAGATTTACGAGAGTGTTGCCAGGACTGGAGAATTTTAGCTATGAGGAAAGATTGGATAGACTAGGGTTGTTTTCTTTGGAACAGAGGAGGCTGAGGGGAGATTTAATTGAAGTGTAAAAAATTATGAGAGGCCTAGATCGAGTGGGTAGGAAGGACCTATTTCTCTTAGCAGAAAGGTTAATAACCAGGGGACATAGATTTAAAGTAATTGGTAGAAGGATTAGAAGGGAACTGAGGAGAAATATTTTCACCCAGAGGATGGTGGGGGTCTGGAACTCACTGCCTGAAAGAGTGGTAGAGGTAGAAATCCTCATCGCATTTAAAAAGTACCTGAATATGCACTTGAAGTGCTGTAACCTACAAGGCTACGGACCAAGAGCTGGAAAGTGGGATTAGGCTGGATAGCTTTCTTTTGGCTGGCACAGACATGATAGGCCGAATGGCCTCCTTCTTTGGTGTAAATTTCTAAGATTTTATGAATTGCAGCTGATTTCAGTAGCCAGTCATCTCTCTCTGCTTCCCCTTGGCACTAAAAGCTAATCCTTGTCCCTCTCTTTCATTTCGGCATAAGAAAATGTAGAGGGCACTGCGGCAGTTGAGGAAGAGGGGAGCAGCATTCATGAGACACAACGTCACTCGAACTGATACTGGCAACCAACAGCTCAGCGACTGGCACTATGCGTACTTTAGAGGGTAGACTGGAAGTATCATCTTCAAGCGGTGAATCACCAGGGACAAGTGTGCTGGAGCTAGGGCAGAGGGCGGGATCACATCCTAGCCCCGCTGCAGAGGACTCAAATGTTGACTGCGAGGGCCCAGACTGTCGAAGAAGGCTGATGCGATACACCAGGAAATGTTAAGCATACTGGGCTGTCTGCCAGTGAGCTTGCGCACAATGAAAGCATGAAGGAGTCCAACTACAATTTGTGTTGAGGCGTCATGCTAAGCATGGAGACTAAGATGTCAACCATGGAGCGAGTGGTCAGCTTCATGTACAATGCAGTGGGACCTACTATGATGGAGCCTCGAGTGACAGCTCTCCTCCATGGCAGTTCACACTTCTGCCATTGAAGCTCAGACTGCTGCCAACTTGGCTCTGGGGTTCAGTGTTGACAGGGGCTTCCAGCCAGACATATCACTCCTGCATTCTGTTCTTGTGCAGACCTGTAAGAGTGCTGAGGCGCAGTCCCAAGAGAGTGGCATGGCTCCATGGAAAAGCCACTTGCGGTTCACTCTCAGTATGACTGCATGCCTGTTCTCCTGCCACCCACTCCGTTGGTGCCACACAGCCAGACCGGGCCAGACTGCCTTGACCCACGCCGAGATGCTGCAGTCAGGCCCTAAAAGGCCCAGAGCTGTTCGAGATCGCCCACTATAGCCATCTGAAGTGTCCTCAGTGGAAGCTCAGAAGTCTTCCACCTCCCAAACTGTAGCCACTGGGGATCCACTTCATCAGAGCTCTAGGGTAGTTAAACAAGCACATAAGACAAGCACTATGGGTTTGCACAAGGGTGATTATTAATTCTGCAAGTCGACTATGACCAAATATGAAGTGAGTCCGTTGTAGTGAACTTTTTTTTCTGGATTTGATGTTGGTGTTAATATTTTTAGTAACATGAGAGCAACCCCAATGAGGTTGGACTGCAAGTGAGCTTTCAGATGATGATTGTAAGGATCGTGGATATATGGATGGTGAGACTGTTTGTGTATTGGGGAGGGGAGGAATGGTTCAGGTGAAGCACTCTTCTAAGAGTTGCTCTCTGGCAGCCAGAGCAACTAGTGGGCAATGCTGCTCCTGCTCTTCGTCCTCTTTCTGCTGCTGTTCCTCCTCCTCCACTTCTTTCTGCCCAGGTGCTGATAAGGGCTGGTCCCTCTGGTTTACAAAATTATGCAGCATGCAGCACACCTCAACAAATTTGGAGACCCGGCCAGGGGCATACTGCAGAGCTCCTCCAGGAACTGTTGTTTGAGCACGCTGATGGTCTGCTCTATGAGATTTCTGGTGGCGACATGGCTCTCAATGTAGGCCAGCTCTGTGTCTGTGCCCGGATTTCTGACAGGAGTTAAAAGCCGTGTCCGGAGGGAATATCCCTTGTCGTCTGTAACCTGACAGCTGGGTTGGAATAGAGGTGAGATAGAAAACTGGTGCTGGATGAATGAATCATGTCTGCTGCCTGAAAACCATGCACAGACCTACATTATTCACTGCCTGTGGTTGCAAACAAGCTGCATGTTGAGGAAGATGCCAGTCTGCTAATGGGAAGCATGCAGATCAATGTGGGTGGAGTCTATGGCTCCTTGAGAAGCCTACAACGTGTGCAAAGTCTAGGTTCTCTCGTCTTGCTTTGTAGCAAGCTACATCTATGCATGACAAATAAACTGGAACACATTGGAGAGCCCCCCATGACCATTCTGGGCAGTGAAAGCACCCCTTTAAGACCTCAATAGTTCTCTTTTGTCGAAGCATGTGCCTCGTTGTAGTGCTTCTCTGCTGCTGCAATTTGGCCACTCTTGGTGGCGTCATTATCCACAAGAACAAGAATAGGCTTTATCATCCAGTGGCAGGATTTTCTTTCCTAAATAGTTCTGGGAGGACTGAATTTTGTAGGATAAATGATTGTGACAACTTCCACCACATCTCACGCTGACGTGTAGGATCCCTAGAGTGTTGTAACACACACTTGGAAATATATCGCCGATCCTTCATTGTCGCTGGGTCAAAATCCTGGAACTCCCTTCCTAACAGCACTGTGGGAGAATCTTCACCATGCGGACTGCAGCGGTTCAAGAAGGCAGCTCACCACCACCTTCTCAAGAGCAATTAGGGATGGGCAATAAATGTTGGTCTTGCCAGCGATGCCCACATCCCATGAACGAATAAAAAAAAATCTGCACATTGAGGGAGTAGAGGCTCTTCCTGCTGAAGAAGTTGAGTGGGTTTTCTGTTCGAGCTTACAAGGCAATCATGGCTCCATCTATTGCGCCCTGGACCTTAGGAAAGCCAAAAGTCCTGTAACATTGGATGGCTTTATCTCGCTGCCGTGTTGCCAAAGTTGACAAATTCCCCAGCTCTCCTGTAAAGCGCACCAATCACTTAATGAATGTCTGCCCATACTGCACCCTGGTTTATATTACAGAGATTCTCTGTTCCTGCCAAAAAATTTGAATGTGGTCATCACCTTCATAGCCACAGAGACAGCAGTGTGGGCAGATGACCGTGGTTACAAGTCCTCGTGCAGTAGGTAGCAGCGCTCCGCTATTACTTCTGGCAAAGCGCACTCTTCTTATGCACATCTCACTAAGGTCCTCATATGACCTGTGTTGCGAGTATATTCTATGGGAGGGGGGGGAAAGAGGGTAATATCTGGTGGCGTCCATCCTCCTTAAATGGTCTCCTTTGCTCCAACCTGTGCTACAGCTCGATAATAGCATATAATGGTAAGCCAAAAGGAGAGGTCATACCTACTTCTGAGCAGCCCTCATTGTGGGCCTTGGGTGCAGGGGGTACAAATCTGCCAGTCGTTTCACAGTGATAAAGCCAATAATAAGCAAGTCCAGGTCTGTGTAGGCAGAATGCCAACAAAAAAAAATTATCACCGCAAAAAGTTGTTCCCAGCTGCAGAAATGCACATTTTTCAGTATCTCAAACTCCTCACTTCCTGATCAGCTGATGCTGACAAGAGTGTACCTTATAATTCTCCATCTGACTTACTGAGTGCCCTGCAAGGGTAAAAGCAGGAAACTCGGAGCTGCAGCGTCACCGGCCGTCATTATAATATGTTAACGAGTCACTCAGGACTCGGCAGGTGGATCACGGGAAGGGCCAAAAAGTCCAAGGGATGTTTGGGGGATTGATTTCAGGGAAGAAAACCAGCTTGGTTTCCGCAGCACTTTGTTGCCAAAATGTTAGTTGCCCCAATTATACACTGAAATTACGCGTGTGGAATATCTAGGTCATTGTGAGCTGTTTCAGTCCAAATATGAGATTTCTTTTTCCAATTGTTCATTGGGTCGGTGAAAATTTCCTGCTTTGTGAATAAATGGAACAGTTTGAAAACAGCTTAAGCCACTCTCAAGGAGGGAAGAAAAATTCAGGCGGGAATGAAAAGTGGAAAGAGAGGAGAATTGTGGAGGCATGTCGCCAGTAAGCATTCTCATCCACCTTGTACGTATATGTACAAGAGCAGTATTGACAGTGGACTGGAGTCATCTTGGTGAGCCAAGTCATTCTTTTATCCGGGAGGCATTCTTTAATTACATAGCATTCAGAACTTTAGGATGGTATGAAATCATACAGTTCCCCATTGTAGCGTGCATTTAGAGAAAATAATATCTAAAACTCTAATGCGATCATAAAAAGTGCAACTGGAAGCAAAAAAAGCAGTTCAATTAGATTAAATGACATGACTGGCAATGTTCTTCTGCTTCAGGGTTTAGCCCATTAAGCCGTGTTCAGTATGAATACAGCTACAGATAACATGCAGAAGGATGGTGTTGCCCATGCAATGGTGTAACTCATCTTTATTAAACAGTACTTACAATATAGTATTTAAGAGTCGAGTACAATGGGCTGTTGATGCACAAATGTTACGTGCTGCACTTTTTTTGACCTTAACAAGCAACGATCAATGTTTCACTGATTTAACTTACTGTACATTAAAACTGGCTACTATCAGTCATTTATCATATTGACATTGGCATATTGCATATTACCTGTCACAAACCAATGTCTTTGAATGTAGAACAATCCTTGTAATCAACTATGACCTATTTAATATTTTAATTAGTTTGCATCTGTGAACCTTGAAACTTTGAAAATGAACTTTTTGGAGCCAAATCCTGTAATTGCAAATTGTGGAAAATGCTCTATTCTTTCGCACAGATGCCATCCACCTTGAGAAATAAAAAATAATGTTCCTTCAAAAATAATGGATGGAATTAAAATCTCCTCTGTCTGCTGACCGTTAGAAGTCCTGTATAAAATGAGCATGTACAGTCTCAGCTAGTTCCTAATAAGCACGGACTTACATGATGGAACTGGCCTAATTCATCTCTAATTGGCAGTAACTTGGAAACCTCACTTAGGGAGACGATAGGATGGCTGGTGTGAGGATGCTCTTCTGAGGTTGCAGCTAAGGCACACATTAGGGGTGGGGAGAGCTTCACTCTGCATCACACCATGTTGTGTCTGGCCTGTGAGCGATCGATCCAGACACTGGGTGCCTAAAAGGGAAAGTCCTTCACCTTAAAGAGTAAAAAAAAAATCACATCCCATCGCAATCCCATTCTTTGGCTCCTAATATCTCAGTGTAGTTCAACTCCTAGCTAATTTTTCAAAGAATGGTAGCATTTTTTGTTTGTTAGAGGTTTAAGCACAGATGACGTATATTACTGTGTGAGCTACATCATACATGCGGAAACTTTTATAAAAGCTTATTTGTGTACAACAGACAAGGCTGTGTTAGCTAGAAGGTGATCCTCTCCTTCCTACTAGACAATGGCTGGGAATGCGTCACATGGCTGTAACAGACCCCAGGGGTCATAAACCATGAAAGTGAAGCGGCAACAATATACAGTCACTTGAATCCTGCAAGTTAAAACTTTGATCACGCTCTCAAATGGTATTTTAAAAAATGTTACAAATGTTTCTACTAATAAAATAGGCTTTTTAAGAGCCTTCTCACTGAAGATTTCCCATAGCTTATTCATTCCCTCCTCATTATTATGATGGCCATTAAATTTTCCAAGCCACTACATGTGTAAGACAAAGGGATTTTTACAGAGTCTGGGTATTACAGCAAGGCTATATTGGAGTAAGTTGGCAAAAAGAGAGGAATTTACTAAAATACAATCCACTGTGGAAATGGAACACTCATATGTAGGATACGCATTTGGGTCAATTCTGAGCTCCCAGCGGTGGGCAGCACTCCCAGGAAACAAGGGTGCACAACCTGTCATTTTCTACGCATTCATTTTAATGAGCGGAAAAGTCACTTGCTGTGCGCCTATGGTTTTCTGGGAGCACAGATTCGACCCTGGTTGGCTTCTTAGATACGGCAATAATACTAACACCATTACAGCAGAATTAGAAATGGAAGCAACAGTGAGAAATATCGGCCTGAAAAATGTGTTCATATAAAAGATTGTGGGCATTCAAAGGCAATCAAGTTGTCACAAGAGGAAGTTCACAGTGAAAATGGAACTGTAACATAAAAGGAGACAGTCTTCGAAATTATAATTCTATGTAGAAGAAATGGATTTTCTTATGTTTAACTACGTGCAAGCATTAAAGGAGTGATTTCCTCCATATTCGTCCTATGTACTGTCAAAGGCAGAAAACAGCTTAAAAAGTACAGAAAGAGGTGTGTACCATGAATCAGGTATATACGGCCTTTCCAATTGACTTGCTGTATTATCGTATACCTCCACAAGTCAAAGTATAAATGTTAAAAATTCACAACCTGAACTCTCCTGCTCCGTTTTCTGAAACTGTCTATGTTTTAATTAACTGTGAATAATAATTGCTCAGCTATGAAACACCCTACAGCATTTATTACCTAGCAAAACAACACAACTGAAATGCTTTCAGGCCAGCCATGAGACACATATGATAGCCCAACTGCCAAATCTGTCTATCCTGCTAAATTGGGGCTAGTTAGATAGTAGGTATGCTGAAGTAACTTGAACAAATTAGCATGGCAGAGGCAGCAGAATACACAAGCTGGTCAATGGTGAATTGGCACGTGGGTGGAGAAGTGATGGAATTTCAGTACTAGAAATTCTGGTCCCTTGTGCAGTATAAAAATATTGACAGATTTGACGTAGCATTGTTCAGGGTATGTCAGAAGATACTTTTGTTTTATAATGCTTAGGGCACTATACCATGTAATGCACAATGTATATAATGATGAGGGAAGTGTTTATGCCTTGATAGTCCTATTGTTAAAAGCATAAATGGACTGCCTTGAGGAAATCTGTCTGATGCTAAAATGGAGCTGTGTTTAAGTTGGCCTGTTAGCCCAGTAAGACTAATTGGTATAAATGGGTACATCTTGAGGTCAGTTAGAGTTTAGTTACTATTGCTAAGGAAAGTTTGTCTATAGATTGGCAGGTGTTTGTAAATCCCTGTCTCCCCTCCTTGGCACAGGCCAGATTATCAAGGTCAGAGAACCCAGCTTCTTTTTTTAAGATGCTACTTGCTCATTGAGTTGTAATTGTTGCTGTTTTATGAATATGATATTTGAGTAAATCAGATGCATTGTGACAACATACTTTAAAGTTTCACACTTTCAGTGTGACATTTTCAATTGTGACAGCAGTAAACATGTTAGCTTAAAGACTTTTGTAACATATGTGGATATAATTTCAAATGATCCTGGGTGATTCGACAGGTTGCCTTTCTTCCAATGCCTTCATAGACATAGCTTGTAAATATACTTCCTTCAGATTTAATCAGAGGTGACACTGATGGAGTTCCATTCCTTTATCAGATAGCATCTCTTCAAAACCATCCGAAAGCTAACTAGTCAAATCCTTTCTGATATATGGTAATGATACTGTTTTAGAATTCAATTCTGGGAGATAAAAAGTTAAAGGAAGATATGGTGGGCAATGACCTGCAGCATTTGTCGTTTACCCTCGGTAAATCTCAGCTGAATCAGTCTTCGAAAAAATGGGGCCTACCTCAGCATTTGTTGTTGTCATCCTCCAGCTTCATGGAGGATTCACCCAACCGCGGCTCGAGTCCCTCTAGTACGTGCACCATCCTCATGGAGATTTGCTCCTCACAATAGGAGATCTCCGCAACTTTGGGCAGTCTGAAGGAGGTCATGTCTGAAATTAAAACCATTATAATATATACTGGGCACAGAATTTCCCAATGCTCACTGCAGATTATTGCTCAATAGACCTGCAGCAATGATGTCACAAACTGTTAATACCTGTGTGTGAATGTTGGCATCACACAAAAAGGACACGTAGCGCACCGAAAATTGGTTTGGCACAAGCACCCCCCCCCCACCCCTCTTTCAAGCCCCCACATACAACTGAAACACTACAAATGCCAACATGCAATTTCAAGCCTGTAACCTATAATGAGGCACAGATGCCAGTTATAAGAAAGTTCTGAAAAAAGCCATTTAGTTCATCACTCTTTGATCAATCTTATTCCCACGTACTTGCCTGCTCACTTTATCCCTCAATACCTTCTCTCTCCAGAAACACATCTGGCTGCCTCTTCATTTACACTGGTCATTTCAATAGACTGCACTATTTTTGCACAAATCTATTACGCTCTGCAAAATAATTTTGGCTGATTTTTTTTTACCCTTAATTTTCTAATGTTTTACTTGTCCCCTTTGGTATTTGAACCCATCACCAGAGTGAACAATTTCCCAAGATCAACTTTGTCAGTGTCCTTCATAATCTTGAAAACCTCAATTGGATCACCGTAAGGTCTATTTTCCAAAGCGAACACACAATCGCTAACTTTTCCATGCTTCCAGTTGTGGCATTAGTAATAATATTTAGAAACTATTGCGTTCCTCGGTATTATCCAATAAAACAAACCCTTAAATGACTCCTGCTGCAATTGTGCTTCTTGTCCAACAATGTAGCACACAGATGGGAGCTGACCAACTGTTGCTGTCCATGAGGACACCATCGGAAACAAAATAAAAATGAAAGTGGAAAACCAAGCATAAAAAGATGAGAATTTTTTATTTTCCATATGATATACAGAATAGGACATCTAGTCGTATGGTACAAGGCCATAACATATCTCGGAGCTGAGAAAATGTTCATAAGCTACATTTCTGCAATTCATGACTTCATCTCAAGCTTTTTATGTGTCACAGGCTTGTAAACACACTCCAGATTTTGCATTATTCTATGAGATTGCTATAGATCATGCTTCCAGGTCCTCTGCCAATTTTTTTTAAATCACTGAGCACATGCCAATAGCAACTGAATGCTTCTCAAACACATATTTTTAAAAAAACTCTTACCAAATTTCAATTGGATTAGTTCCATAAATCAAAAACCTTCACACTTCTAGCTTCAATGTTTATAAGACACCACCAAAGCCAACTACACCTTTGCAAAACACAATACTGCACCAACTAAATGTTAAGAGATACAGGGTAAAATTACAAATTAAGAATGTGCAAAAAGCTAGCATGTGAATAAGCCACTGCATAATATATTCCTGAAATGATGCTCACTTCATGTGGTACTCATTATCCAACAGGGCAAGATATCCTTTTGTAGGAACAGTGCTCGGTGAAATTTTCCAAAGTGTCGCCTTCAAGGTTCATAATGGAAATACTCTAAACTACCTGAGGATGCCCATGCAATATGGAGTTCAGCTATTGGACCGAGTGCTGAGAAATGAATATAGGATTCCAAACATTTAATACAAATTAATACATTTAATATAAAGTCATTATTCCTAAATAAGGTCCAGGGAAGAAGCACTTAGTGAGTTGTAAACAGGTCACGACCCCTCATATTTATGTAGGGCCCTTTGTAGTGCTGTAAGGTAAGGGGCAGTGGTGGGGTTGTAAAAGTAGAGCTGATTGGTCTGGAAATCCATGCTTCAGTGCTGACTTGTTGGGGATGATTGACATACAAAGGGGTAAGCTCTTCT
Source organism: Heptranchias perlo (assembly GCF_035084215.1). Taxonomy (NCBI): domain Eukaryota; kingdom Metazoa; phylum Chordata; class Chondrichthyes; order Hexanchiformes; family Hexanchidae; genus Heptranchias; species Heptranchias perlo. The sequence goes on along the minus strand of NC_090341.1, from coordinate 36,181,116 downwards.
GACACACAAGTTACTCAGAAGCAGAGTTTTTCTTTATCTTTGGTAGAAGTAACAGTCTTTCATAGCCTCTGTGTTAAATCAGAAGACTTTTATTTCCTCTATTCTTCTTCTGTAAGAACATTTACCAAGCAGGAGTAAGAGATATCCTTATCAGTACAAGGTACATTTAAGGACAGAGTGTCAGAGGTTAGAAGCTAAATTGTGGCTGCACAAGCCATTACAGGTAGAGCTAAGAATGTCACTTAATTGCGAGTAGTCTGAAAGCGAGAAAGGTGGGAGGGAAGCCATCCCAGATATCATTATTCGTGTGTGAGGTGGGTTCTGTCAGAACCAAAGATCCAAGTGAAACCCTTGGAGTGGAAGAGTGGAAAACTTTTTTTCATTTCTGGATGACAGTGTTAGCATCAAGCATTTACAGGTGAGTATAGCACAGCCTGATACAGAATAAAGCTCACTTTATTGTGCTGCATCGAGCATCCTCAACCCAACCTCCACTCCAACCATCCTAGGAACTGGGTTATGACGAGCCAAACCTATTTTACTTGGGACCTTCGTAACATTAGAGAGTCCAACTGGGTGGGACTAAGCTCGCCTGGTTCCATTCTTATCTATTCAGTCATAGCCAGAGAATCACCTGCGATAGCTTCTCTTCCCGCTCCCGCAACATCACCTCTGGGAATCCCCCAAGGATCTATGCTTGGCCCACTCCTATTTCTCATCTACATGCTGCCCCTCGACGATATTATCCAAAACCACAACATCAGGTTCCACATGTACGCTGATGATACCCAGCACTACCTCATCACCATCTCTCTCAACCCCTCCACTGTCTGATTTGTCACACTGCATGTCTGACATCCAGTACTGGATAAGCAAAATTTTCTTCAACTAAATATTGGGAAGACTGAAGCTGTTGTCTTTGGTCCCTGCCGCAAATTCTGTTCTCTAGCCACCGACTCTATCCCTCTCCCTGGCCACTGTCTGAGGCTGAACCAGACCGTTCGCAACCTTGGCGTCCTATTTGACCAAGATGTGCTTTCGACCACATATCTGCTCCATGACCAATACTGCCAACTTCCACCGCCATAATATTGCCTGTCTCCGCCCCACCTCAACTCATCTGCTGCTGAAACCCTCACCCATGCCTTTGTTATCTCTAGACTTGACAATTCCAATGCTCTTCTGGTCAGCCTACCCCAGTTTCCATCTTCCATAAGCTTTAGTTCATCCAAAACTCTGCTGCCCGTATCCTAACTTGCACCAAGTCCCATTCACCCATCACCCCTGTGCTTGCTGACCTACATCGGCTCCCGGTCTAGCAACGCCTTGATTTTAAAATCCCTCCATGGCCTCCCCCTATCTCTGTAACTTCTTCCAGCCCTACAACCCTCAGAGATCTCTACCCTCCTCCAATTCTAGCCTCTTGCACATCCCCGATTTTAATCACTCCACCATTGGCGGCAGCGCCTTTAGCTGCCTAAGCCCTAAGCTCAATTCCTTCCTTAAACCTCTCCACCTCTCTCTTCTCCTTTAGGACGCTCCTTAAAACCTACCTCTTTTACCAAGCTTTTGGTCACCTGTCCTAATATCTCCTTATGTGGCTTTGGTCTCAAATTTTGTTTGATAAGGCTCGTATAAAGTGCCTTGGGATGTTTTACTACGTTAAAGGCACTATGATAAATGCAAGTTGGTGTTTAGAGAGAGAACTTTCCTCCCATTAGTCTAGGCTGGATGTAAACCCATGCAGATTCGACAAATGCAAGGACAATGTGATAACCAAATGAGCCATAAATCCTCCATTGCAAAATATTTTACCTAATTCCTTCCTTTTAGTAACACACCAATTTTGTTCTATTTCCTAATGTTTATGAACTCTGTGCTAGCTACTCTGCGTTTTTTACTTTGCAGATGTGACCTATTTGCATGGTATATGTGGTCTGCATTAGAGGTATCTAGCAGCCCACTTAACTTGCGAATGTGGCTAAGAATTTATGGCTTTCAAGGCCACTTCTTGTCTGATTAAGAAACTAGTTTGTTCTCCATATTATAGAGTAATTTCAGTGATTCCATGTTCCAAGCAGGGAGCCACGCTTGAACAGACTGCAAATTGGAGATAGAGCTTCAACACTGTAGCGTTCATTGCCCAACCAGCACTCCCTTCGAATGCAGCTCATCACTGGTACCTGGGTTGGATTTTCCTCTGATTGGTGGGTTAGCATTAAGGGAGAAATTTTCGCCTGCCCATATGGTGCCATCGCTAACCCACTGCTTTTTCCTAATAATTTATTCAGGGCGAGTTTGACTGAAAGTACACAGACAAAATTTGTGGCTGCCTGATGGCTCTTTTACTCCACTTCCTCTCCTTCCTATGCATCCTCCTCCTTATTTGGAAACGTTGGGCCTTTCCCACCTTCTTCTTCATCATTATCCCCTTCAGCTTCAGGATGTAGTAACCCTTTCTGCACAATGATATTATGTTGGATGAAGCAAGTTACAACACTTCTAGGAGATTAATTAGATAGTTCTTTCAAAGAGCTGGCACAAGTACGGTGGGCTGAATGGCCTACTTCGGTGCTCTATGATTCTTGCTACTCTGTCCATCCAAGGCTCCACCAGATTTATCCAGACTCCTAAAACAAGGCTTCAGAATTCCAATCAAAACGAAAATACTGCGGATGCTGGAAAAAGCATTTTATTTCAGAATTCCAATGGTCTGCTTTATCACACTTCTTGTAGTTTCTTTCTACTTTTCTTAGTTCCATCACTAAATCACTAAGTTGAATGCATGTCACATTGCATGGACAATATGGTCACTTCCAGGCATAACAATTTATGTTATTTTTTTTCCCAATATCCATTAGAAAATATAACATTTGGTTAAAATAGCATCTACCTTATAGTGAGTGTTTTTGTATAGAACTCTTTTTCTTGATAACTCAAACACTTGTGCCCACGTAATGGAAAATGAACCAAAATATGGGGGAGAAAAGTCCTCGAGTTTGATGGGGAATATTGTACTGTCACTCCAAATTCATAAAACTTCTTTAATGAAATTGGGCTACAGATAAAATAGTGTAAATTACTTTCTGAATAATATGTAATGGCACACAAAGAAGCTATAAGAAAATGATAAACAAAAGATCTTTTATTCCACAGCAAAGCTTATCTTTTCAGCTTAGTACCACTGAACACCACCTTAGAGCATTCTCGACATTTGACTTCACAAATATGCTAGGCACCAGAAATGCGCAAGTTCTTTCAAAGGAGCTTTCATTTCTTGTGCACCAGAAACTTCTGATTCAGTGAATGCCACGTGGAGCTGGGGGCACTCACGTCAAAGTGTTAACTGGTAACTTGAGTCAGCAATAAAGATTGCGCATTCCTCGTCCTCCTAGATCACAGAGCAGTTCCACCACATCTTTAGCTTAATTTTAGTGACCTACATAAAAATAATTTCCTTACATTAAGTACGAGCAAAAGTTTGGTTATTATGCAAAGTATTCACCGCAGCATATTAGAGAAAGTCCATTCCAAAATACAAAACAACACTTTTTGAACAAAAAGTAATTAGAACAACTATTACATTTTCTTTTCAGTAAAAGTGAGGATTGTCAACTTTTATGTTACTAGGTCAGAATTCTCAAAATGTCCATATAGACATACTTGGGAGGGCCTTTTATAGGGAAACAGTTTATACACCATTCCACGTAGATTTTTTTATATTTCAAAATATATTTTATTTCATATAATTTAAAGATACACACAGTTCAATGTGAAAAGAAAAACAAAATTCCAAGCAATACAGTTCAAACCAATACAATGCAGATCACATACTCTACGATCCCATTATTGCAATTCAATACACAGTACATATCTCCTAATACATTCTGTACAAGGTGGGATGGCTTTACATGGTGGCCTTTCCCCATAGAGCCTTTGCGTAGGACACACCTTGCTTCAGTGTGTCATGCAGCACATACTCCTGGTCCACATAGGTACCAACGACATAGGTAGGACTAATAAAAAGGTTCTGCTAAGAGAGTTTGAGCAGTTAGGGACTAAATTAAAAAGCAGAACTATGAAGGTAATAATCTCTGGATTATTACCTGAGCCACGAGCAAATTGGCATAGGGTCAATAAGATCAGAGGGATGAGTGCGTGGCTGAAAGATTGGTGTGGGAGAAGTGGGTTTCGATTCGTGGGGCGCACTGGCACCAGTACTGGGGAAAAAGAGAGCTGTTCCGTTGGGACTACACCTGAACCGTCCTGGGACCAGAGCTCTAGCGAATCGAATAACTAGGGAGGTAGATAGGGCTTTAAACTAAATAAAGTGGGGGGGGGGGGGAAGGGTCCCGGTGGAGAGAAATCTAGATTGCTAAAGAAAAAAGACAAGGAAGCAGTGCAGGAAAGTGATTGGGGTAAGGATAACCAGATTGTGTCAGGAAGGGACAGAGCGTACAAACAAAAGAGTGCACTAACAAATAGGGTCCGGGTAAGAAGAAATGGTAATAAGATAAATAGGGCCATAGTATAAAAAAATGTTAAGATGTCTAAAAATGTTAAAAAGACAAATCTAAAGGCAATGTATCTGAATGCACAAAGCATTCGTAATAAGGTAGACGAATTAACAGCGCAAATAGATGTAAACAGATATGATATAATTGTGATTACAGAGACATGGCTGCAGGGTGACCAAGGCTGGGAGCTGGATATCCAAGGGTATTCGTTATTTAGGAAGGACAAGCAAAAAGGAAAAGGAGGTGGGGTGGCGTTGTTAGTAAAGGATGAAATCAGAGCAATAGTGAGAAAAGATATTGGCTCAGAAAATCAAGATGTAGAATCAGTCTGGGTGGAGTTAAGAAGCACCAAGGGGCAGAAAACACTGGTGGGAGTTGTCTATAGGCCTCCAAATGGTAGTGGTAATGTAGGGGATGGGATCAAACAGGAAATAAGAGATGCATGTAACAAGGGTACTACAGTAATTTTGGGTGACTTTAATCTACTAATACACTTGCCAAACCAAATTAGCAAAAATACTGTGGGGGATGAATTACTGGAGTGTGTACGAGATGGTTTTTTAGACCAGTACGTTGAGGAGCCAACCAGGGAACAGGCTATCCTAGATTGGGTATTGTGCAATGAGAAGGGGTTAATTAATAATCTTGTTGTGCGGGGTCCTTTAGGGAAGAGTGACCATAACATGATAGAATTCTTCATTAAGATGGATAGTGAAGTAGTCCAATCCGAAACTAGGGTCCTAAATCTAAACAAAGGAAACTACGAAGGTATGAGGAGTGAGTTGGCTATGATATATTGGGAAGCTTCATTAAAAGGTATGACAGTGGATAGCCAATGGCTTACATTTAAGGAACGAATGCATAAATTGCAACAGTTATACATTCCTTTCTGGCACAAAAACACAAAACGAAAAGCAGCCCAACCCATGGTTAACAAAAGAAATTAAGGATAGTATTAGATCCAAAGAGGAGTCATATAAAGTTGCCAGAAAAAGTAGCAAGCCTGAGGATTGGGAGCAGTTTAGAATTCAGCAAAAAAAAGGACCAAGAGATTGATTCAGAGGGGAAAAATAGAGTATGAGAGTAAACTTACAAGGAACATAAAAGTGGACTGTAAAAGCTTCTACAAGGATGTAAAAAGAAAAAGATTAGTGAAGACAAATGTAAGTCCCTTACAGACAGAAATGGGAGAATTTATAATGGGGAACAAGGAAATGGCAGAGCAATTAAACAAATACTTTGGTTCTGTCTTCACGGAAGAGGACACAAATAACTTCCCAGAAATGCTAGAGAGCCAAGGGACTAATGAGAGGGAGGAATTAAAGGCAATTAGCATTAGTAAAAAAAGTGCTGGAGAAATTAATGGGACTGAAAGCCGATAAATTCCCAGGGCCTGATGCAGGGAGGATGTTTCCCCTGGCTGGGGGGTACAGAACGAGGAGTCACAGTCTCAGGATACAGGGTGGGACATTTAGGACTGAGATAAGGAGAAATTTCTTCACCCACAGGGTGGTGAACCTGTTGAATTCTCTACCACAGAAGGCTATGGAGGCCAAGTCACTGAATATATTTAAGAAGGAGCTGGATAGATTTCTGGACACAAAAGCCACCAAGGGGTATGGGGAGAGAGCAGGAATATGGTATTGAGATAGAGGATCAGCCATGATCATATTGAATGGCGGAGCAGGCTTGAAGGGCTGAATGGCCTACTCCTGCTCCTATTTTCTATGTTTCTGTGTTTCTACGTTTGGGGTGTGCCAGCTGGCAACACTCAGTCGTGGACAGCTCCTTCAGCTGGAAGACCAGCAGGTTTCGGGCAGACCAAAGGGCCTCCTTCACCGAGTTGACGGTCTTCCAGCAGCAGTTGATATCTGTCTCGGTGTACGTTCCGGGGAACAGCTGGTAGAGCACAGCGTCCTGTGTTACCAAGCTGTTGGTGATGAACCGAAACAGATACCAACGCGTCTCTTTCCACACCTTCTGTGCGAAGGGGCAGTCCATCAGGAGGTGGACGATGGTCTCATCCCCGCTGCAGCCTCGAGGGCAGCTCGTGGTGGCGCTGAGATTCTGTGTGCGTTGAAAGGACTGCACTAGGGACGCCCTTCTCACCACCATCCAAGCTACATCTTCATCTGCTTCTGCTTCAGCAATGACCTTCCCCCCATCATAAGGTCAGAAATGGGGATGTTCGCTGATGATTGCAGAGTGTTCAGTTCCATGAGCAACCCCTCAAATAATGAAGCAACCTGAGCCCGCATGGAGCAAGACCTGGACAACATCCAAGCTTGGGCTCATAAGTGGCAAGTAACATTCGTGCCACACAAGTGCCAGGCAATGACCATCTCCAACAAGAGAGAGTCTGAACACCTCCCCTTAACATTCAACAGCATTACCATCGCCGAATCCCCCACCATCAACATCTTGGGGGTCACCATTGACCAGAAACTTAACTGGACCAGACATATAAATACTGTGGCTACAAGAGCAGGTCAGAGGCTGGGTATTCTGCAGCGAGTGACTCACCTCCTGACTCCCCAAAGCCTTTCCACCATCCACAAGGCACAAGTCAGGAGTGTGATGGAATACACTCCACTTGCCTGGATGAGTGCAGCTCCAACAACACTCAAGAAGCTCGACACCATCCAGAACAAAGCAGCCCGCTTGATTGGCACCCCATCCACCACCCTAAACATTCACTCCCTTCACCACCGGCGCACAGAGGCTACAGTGTGTACCATCCACAGGATGCACTGCAGCAACTCGCCAAGGCTTCTTCGACAGCATCTCCCTAACCTGCGACCTCTACCACCTAGAAGGACAAGAGCAGCAGGCAAATGGGAACAACACCACCTGCACGTTCCCCTCCAAGTCACACACCATCCCGACTTGGAAATATATCGCCGTTCCTTCATCGTCGCTGGGTCAAAATCCCTTCCTAACGGCACTGTGGGAGAACCCTCACCACACGGACTGCAGCGGTTCAAGAAGGTGGCTCACCACCACCTTCTCAAGGGCAATTAGGGATGGGCAATAAATGCTGGCCTTGCCAGCAACGCCCATATCCAATGAACGAATAAAAAAAAAATCTTGGTGCCTGTTGGTCAGTTCTGGTGATGAGACATTCTACCAAATGGCATCCATTGTCTGGTCAGGGAACCACCCGATCGGATCCACCCTCTCCTTTCCCTGCAGGATTCCCAGAACGTTCCGTGCCAACTGGCGTCTGATGGCCTCGTGGTTGAAGGGGTTCCTCCTCAGGAACTTCTCCACCATTGGTGATGGTGGGGTAGGTGAGCAGTCAGAGATTGTGGGGGTGAGGACTCGGATGATCGCAGCAGGTAAGTCTGTTGGGCCTGGAGGAAACACTCCTACTCCTCCTGGTCCACAAGTAGTGCAATAAAGGCACTTACCACATGATCTGGTCCTCCTCGCCTCCTTTTCACTGACTAGATTCACGAGCCTCGGGAAACCACGGCGGAGGCGTTAAATTTAAAGATCAGTAAAATTCAATTTAAAAACATCTCATAAGGATGTTAATTGATCCGATAACTACTTGCCCACCAGAACTAAGCAAGGTCCCGACTGCGGCGAGTAGGTTACTCGCACGCACCCAAACGCACCTCCTTTAAACCCGCAAGTGGGCGCGTTGTAGCCGGTTGCAGTCGCACTTGAATAATCAATTATTTTAATTACCCACCCAATCCCAACCCACCCGTTTTTGGGAGTTAAATTTTCCGCCACAGGTGCAGACTGGGGAATGGGGGCTCGGGGAGAGGTGCAGACTGGGGAATGGGGGCTCGGGGAGAGGTGCAGACTGGGGAATGGGGGCTCGGGGAGAGGTGCAGACTGGGGAATGGGGGCTCGGGGAGAAGTGCAGACTGGGGAATGGGGGCTCGGGGAGAAGTGCAGACTGGGGAATGGGGGCTCGGGGAGAGGTGCAGACTGGGGAATGGGGGCTCGGGGAGAGGTGCAGATTGGGGAATGGGGGCTCGGGGAGAGGTGCAGACTGGGGAATGGGGGCTCGGGGAGAGGTGCAGACTGGGGAATGGGGGCTCGGGGAGAGGTGCAGACTGGGGAATGGGGGCTCGGGGAGAGGTGCAGACTGGGGAATGGGGGCTCGGGGAGAAGTGCAGACTGGGGAATGGGGGCTCGGGGAGAGGTGCAGACTGGGGAATGGGGGCTCAGGGAGAGGTGCAGACTGGGGAATGGGGGCTCGGGGAGAGGTGCAGACTGGGGAATGGGGGCTCGGGGAGAGATGCAAACTGGAGAATGGGGGCTCGTGGAGAGATGGAGACTGGGGAATGGGGACTCGGGGAGCAAGGGAGACGGGGGAATGGGGGCAAGGGGAGCAAGGGAGACCGGGGAATGGGGGCAAGGGGAGCAAGGGAGACCGGGGAATGGGGGCTCGGGGAGCAAGGGAGACCAGGGAATGGGGGCTCGGGGAGCAAGGGAGACCAGGGAATGGGGGCTCGGGAGAGAGATGAAGACTGGGGAAAGCAGACTCGTTGGGAGTGGGGGGCTTGGGGGGAGGTGGAGACTAGGGAATGGGAGCTTGAGGAGAGATGGAGACTGAAGAATGGGAGCTCGAGGAGAGATAGAGACTGGGGGATGGGGTCCCAGGGAGCAAGGGAGTCTGGGGATGGGGGCTCAGAAGATGAGAGGGTGGGGGAGAGATGGGGACACTGGGTCAGCAGATTGGGGTTTAAGCAAGGGGGAAGAATGAGGTGGGGGTGGGCATGGGGACCAGCATTTCCTGCAGAGCCGAGCAGCAGCAGCAAGGTGACAGTGAGAGAGGAGCAACCAGTAAAGGGGTAAGTGAAACCTGGGGACTTTACTGTGGGTAAATAGTGAAAGATTATTTCCAATGGTGAGTGAGTGGGGAACATGGGAACGGAAACCAAGGATTCTCACTGGAAGAACCAAGGGGGAAGGGAGGAGAAGGGTTCTTGAACTGAGGGCTATTAGACCGTGGGGTCCTTCACCATATGTGGAAGAGACTAAAACTCAATTTAAAAGGGAATGGGATAAATATTTAAAAAGGAGGAATGTAAAAGGATCTGGGGGAACGGGAACGGTGCATCAGCACTGGGGGCTGAATGGCTTCCTCCTGTGCTGTATTTTCTATAATTCTATGAAAACTTGCCTTTATTGAGACAGAGCCCAGGTTTAGAAATGTTGACAAAGAACTGAGTTCAGGACGATTTGCCCTGTGAGAAGTGCCCCAAACACTGAGCCCACTGCCCTTTGTGCGATCTCTCGATTTGGTTCAGATCAGTGTGTACCAGACAGTTTTGACTTGTGAAGTCCAAATACAGATCAGCTTTGACTGAGGTTCCCAGTTCAGAGTTGTCACCTTCACATGGAACTGGAGTCCAAACCAGAGTCCAAGAAGATAGGGCGAGAGATGGAGCCAATTAAAACTGGCATCAACTGGGGAACCCTTTCCGCACCTCGTGCAGTGCAGGGGATTTCTGGCTATGCTTTCACGGTGAATATCAGCAGGTTATAGGATTACTACTAGTTACAGGTAGGATATTGAGACATTACACTTATTACTACCAGTGAGGTATTGTATTACTGCTGGTTATGAGTGTTACCAGTTTGGCTTAGTATATACCTTTGCAATAATATTTTTGAAGTGATGTGATCAGATGTCACATGATCAAGCATCACATAGTTAAAACATTACGTGATCAAGCCTCCAAGAATGTCTCCAACCTTGGCAAGCCAAGGTGGGATCAGTGCGGGTGGGGGGGTGGGTCTGAGGTGGGCGATGGACACGAACAGCGTCAATGGTGCAAGGCCCGGCTGATTTTAACTGCAGCTTGTCAGCCTCCTGGCTGAGCCCACTAGCTGGCCAGTGGGCAGGAGTGGGATTTTAGGCGGCAGGAGGTACAGTGAGTGGTTGAGGCAGAGGCCATTGTAGCTTTTAAAGGAAAATTTGATAAATATTTGAAGCAGATGTATTTACAGGGCCATGAGGAGAGAGCAGGGCAGCAGGATTCGCTTTGTATTGCTCCAGCAAAGAACCAGCACAGACACGATGGGTGTAAAGACTTCCTCTGTGTTGTTAACGTCTATGGTTTTATAATATTAATAATTTAAATATTAGCACTACCTAGTACACAGAGGCAGATCCTCCTTGTACCATCAAAAATGTATGGGAATTTTTCTATGGTTTTCCATCCAGAAAAGTCTTTTGTGGAAGGCCTCTATGTTTAGTAACGAGCTTTCATCTTTGCTACGAATGCTAGGATAGTTTCACCTCCATCATATTCTCAAGCACTCTTTCCCTCTCAAGCAAGAGAAATGCCAGATTTATTATCAGTCTATACATGGGGATGGGTAGCAAATGGGATTAAAAACTGGTTAGAAGGGAGGAAACCTAGAATAGGAGTTAAAGGTAGTTTCTCAGTTTGGTTGGAAGTGGGTAGCGATGTCCTACAGGGTTCTATTCTGGGACTGCTTCTGTTCACTGTGTACATTAAAATTTGGCTATAGGGCTCAAGGGAGTGCTGTCCAAATTTGGAAACGATACTAAAATATAAGACATAATAATAAGTAGTTCTGAGAGCCAAAGGGAGCTGCACTGATAAGATACTGGAATGAGCAAAAAAGTACCAGATGGAATTCAATATCAGTAAACATGAGGTAGTACATTTAACTTTATTTTGAACAGGGAAAGGTAAGTGATATGGAAGAGCTCTCACATTTCTTTTAGTGCACACAAGAGTCAGGTTCACAAGACAAGTGGATAAGGCCATAAAAACCTAACGGAATACTGGGTTTTATGGCAAGAAATATAAAATATGAAAGAGGAGATGTAATGGTGAATCTAAATAAAACTTTAGTAAGACCATAGTTCTGTGTGCAATTTTGGGCTCCACACTATAAGAAGAATGTTGAGGCAATGGAGAGGGTACAGAGCAGATTCACAATGATGCTGCATGGAATGAGGAAATACAAGAAAGATTTGAAAAACTAGGGCTGTTTTCGGTAAAAGAGATTAAGGGGTGATTTGATAGAGGTGTTTAAAACTATGAAGTGATGGTACAGAGTAGATAGCAGCAGATTGTTTTCATGGATTGAAGAATCTAGAAGGGGCATAGACATAAGATTAAATGTAAGAGATTTAGAACAGAGAGCAGGCAAAGCTTTTTTATACGGAGGCTTGTGAGGCTGTGGAATTACAGGAGTTAGTGATTGAATCAGACCAGGTGAACATTTAAGAATAGGTAATATAGATGTTTGAAGGAAAGGGGAATAAATGGATGTGGGAACAGGGCAGGCATATGGAATTAGGACTACAGCTCATGTGGAGAATACACATCAATAAAGACTGATTGGGCCGAATGGCCTGTTTCCATGTTGCAATTTCTATGTATAAGCTCAGAATCAGAGACCAGAGGGAGGAGACCACAATCTCATTACTGAGTCTCTCACCAAATGCAGCAGAATTGATAGGCATGCCAAACAGGGAAGGAGGAAAAATTGGAAGGAGAGTTCTTCCAGACACTTCCATTCACCTCTTACCAGTTAGTGCACAGCTGCATTAGCAGATGCCGGGAGTAGGTTGTGCCTGGCTAAGGAAGGCCCTTAGTAGTGACCAGGGGGGAGAATGGAGAATAAATAACCCTCAAATTGATTTTCCAAGCCAGATAATATAAAGCCAGTCTTTAAAAATAGCCAACAGCATTTATCGCCAGTAAGAATAATAACAATTTGTACTTGTATAGATAGTACTCTTCATATCTCAGAACACATTACAGTCGGAGGAAGGGATACAGTGGACACTGATCAGGAGAAAGGAAAGAGGAATGGAGAGGTTAAGATGAGGCACTGAAGGCTTTGCTGAAGAGAAGGGTCTTGAGGAAGGTGGAGGGAACTGAGTAGAGAATCAGAAAAGCAGAAACATAGTGGCCACCGATGACAAAGGATAATGAAACTGCTTATGACCAGTGAGTTTTAAGACTGCACCGTAACAGCATGTCAGATAGAATCATTGCTATTCTTACCCTTATACATGCCATAATATTTCTACACCTTAAACCTGTAAGGTCATGTAGCAGCCGTCTAATTTTTTGCTGACTCATCAAGTCCATATTGTATCCTGCCAGTTCTTAAACTCATTAGAAACTTTCCAACAAAGTGATGAAGATTTAGGAAACAACCCACCCTCAAAACAATTATCTCTCATTTAAAATAGCTCTTATGAGAATGCTAGAAAGGACAGTGTATTTACTCAACAGTGATAACTCCTTAATAGGTAGCAACAATGGTGCGGAGACATCAGCAATAGTAGAGACGGCAAACAAATGAAACAGATATGGCAATAAGGCAATGTGATACAAAATGTGGCTTGGTTCCCACTAATGAGACTGAGTGCATGTTGTTTATTGAACTTGGCAAGCTTTATTCAAAAAATGATGGTGTACTCAGCCCCATTCCCTAAAAACAGACTAGTTTACTGGCAAGATTTAGGGTTGTGGAATTATCAAAACCAATCAAATATATACTTTATGCATTTGTTCCTGATACAGATAGCTTTTGATGGGCCTCAATTAAATCAATTACGAATTATAGCTGAAATACTGACAAATGAATTGTGTTTAACTACAACTCCAGGTAATACTGCAATTGGGTTCCAGGTCGAAGTTTGTTTAAAAATCAACAAGAGTGGTTAGATCTCAAAAAAAGGAGACAGCAACGAGTTTAACTATCGGGTCGTGTTTAAATGCCACTGGGCGGGAAGAGAGCGCAAAGAAGCTGCTAGTAGGGGAAAATCTTGCAGGCAAGTGGCAGGGAGTGGGTTTCGGGATGGCCTCATGAAATGGATAAGGAGTCCCGGATAGGGGAAGCTTGACTTTCCTGTGTGGCCCTGAGAAGCACTCCTGCTCTTCCGGGCCCTACAAAGGTAAGTTTCCACTTATCTTCTTCCAACCTGATTTATAAAACTTGAAGCTTTGGTTCTCACCTTAATATTATGAAAACATTCTTGGATTTTTCATCATCTAATTTATGTGTGAACTGTCTTGCCATTAGTTCTATGAATTCATTACCATGCAAATTGCCTAAGCCAGTACCAGATCCACCACGTTTCTACTGTCCTATTCCACTTTATTTTACTTCCTTGTTTCTGTTTCACCTCAATGTGATTTGATTTCCTCGCTTTCTGTTTGTTTCTAAAAGTTAGCTTAATACAGTATGAATTAGCTGGGAAATTGGATACAGTAATAGCTTAATGTTAATTTTCTAAAGTTAACATGGAAAAAATAGATTGAAAAGTAGGGCCTGTATGTGCTATCTAGTCTAGAATTTACTAATCATTCATTGCGTCAGGGATTTTTGGCCTCTTTAGGCCTCAATTTTCATCCAAAGCCATGACAAATTCATAATCTGTTTGGATTTTCCCAAATTTAGCCTATCACATTTGGACAACATGCATGGCTGTGAGGTTGGCGGGGTTTTGGCCATCAGCGTAGGTACGCAAAAGTTCTGAGCTTTACTGCAGAAAGGCAGAATAGATTCAAAGAACCAAAAAGAAGCAAAAAAAATGTTGAGATATTTGTTCAAAGCTCAGATCCAGATTCTCTTCTATATGTTTAAGTCCAATAGACCTGAAACCAAACTACACAGCAACTACATCAACCATGATAGCTGATATTTTAGGAATAATTCCCCTCTACTTGTAACAACAGGGAGGCTGGGGTGAGAAGGAGATGAATGAGCAACACAAACCATGTATATCTAATAGTATCCTTTGTGTAGAGGAATAGATTTATTCTGTTGAGATAAATTGTAAAGATTGTTAACTTTGTTGCATTTTTACACAAAAGACTATGGAAGCTCAATAATCAACAAAATAACATATACTGTTATTTTGCGCAAACATTATGAAGTACAATATCGTGTATTCATAACAAATAAACTAGAGCCTCTTAATGTGGCTTGCTTATTCATCCAATGTGCCTTTGATGAACGTGACTCTTTCACTATGTGTTTTTTAGTTCAGATCAAGCAGTACAAGCATGCCAACAATGAGACTTTAATACTGTGAAATCCAATGTATGATGAAGATAATATTAAGCCTCAAAGCAAAATTATTCAGAGAGAAAAGACCTCTATAGTGCTATTGCCTTGGGTTGGTGCATTTGCGTACATATTGCTTAAAAAATCTTTCACTAATGTGCATTAAATACGGTGTTGGAAAATATCTGATTTTTGTGGTCACCATATGATTTGTAAAATTAGAATTTGTTTCTTCTGTATTTCCTATATACTGTCGAGGATACAGTAGACTAGTGGTTATGGTACTGGATTAGATACCACAGAAGTTGTGAGTTTATATCCCACCTTGGCAAGTTGTGAAACTGAATTCAGTAAATCTGGTAATTTGTGGGTGGCACCAGAAATAACCGTGAAAGCTGCTGCTTTGTTGTAAAAGCTCAACTGGGTTACTAATGTCTTTAAGAGAAGGGAACCTGCCACCATTACCTGGTTCTAGCCAACATGTAGCTCCAGTTCCACTAGGTGGTTTACTCTTAATGCCCTCAGAAAAACTATGGAAAATGCCTTGCCAGTGTCAACCACATCCTAGGAACTTTTTTTTTTAAACTTTGTAAACAGACACTCTTACTTTGGGAATATATGCATTAGTTCAGCCTTCTTTGAGAGGCAAGATCCTGACCCAAAATAGTAGAACCATCATCCCCACATTCCTAGACTAATCTCAAGCATAGCACTAACAAAAAACATAAAGCACACTGGACTGATAGCTAAAAGAATTATTTAACAAATATCGAAAACCCAGAGTCAAAAAGAACTCTGCAGAGTGTAGGCAAACTTAGCAAATCAATTTGAGCTGTAAACTGAAAATTCTGGGAGATACTTTCTATTGCAAAGTACTTAAATTAGGTATAACAAGCAGTAAAGTATAGAAATGAAGAAAACAAGCCTCTGCTAGTATAGTTTAGTTGGTAAGTGCACTACCTAAAATGGAACTAAAACACCCAGATTAGGAAACTCCTAGGTCTGATCTCTAATCTCGCTGGGGCAGTGGTAAGGATGCCCTAATTGCCCTCAGCCCCCTAGATTGCTAGGGAAAGGAGAGAAAGAAAATCAGCTAGAGTTCATCCTCCTGATCAGCATCTAGTGACTCTTGCTAAAAACTTGTGTATGTGTGAACATGAGATGAGGGTGAGATAGTCTTGGCTGTCCCATAAGACCATAAGAGATAGGAGCAGGAGTAGGCCATTTGGCCCTTCGAGCCTGCTCCTCCATTTAATGAGATCATGGCTGATCTGATTTTTACCTCAATTCCATTCCCCCATATCCTTTGACTCCCTTGCTGATCAAAAATTTGTCTAACTCAGCCTTGAATTATTCAATGACTCAGTCTCCATAGATTTTTGGGGTAAAGAATTCCAAAGATTCATGACCCTCTGGGAGAAGAAAAGTCCCAAGGTGCTTCACAGAAATTTTATTAGAAAATATCTGACACCGAGCCACATAAGGAGATATTAGGACAGGTGGAAGATGGGAGATTGGCCAGGAAAGCATTGGAATAACCAAGTCTAGAGGTAACAAAGTCATGGATGAGAGTTTCAGGAGCAGATGAGCTGAGGTAGGAGGGGAAACGGGCAGTGTTAGGAGGTGGAAGTAGGCAGTCTTAGTGATGGAGACAATATGGGGTCGGAAGCTCAGCTCAGGGTCAAATAGGACGCAGAAGTTGCGAAAAGTCTAGCTCAGCCGCAGACAGTGGCCAGGGATGGGGCTGGAGTCGGTGGCTAGGGAAATAGAGTTTGTGACTAGGACCGAAGATATTGGCTTCGGCCATCCCAATATTTAATTGGAGGAAATTTCTGCTCATCCAATACTAGATGTCGGACAAACAGCGTGACAAATCAGAAGCAGAGGAGGGGTTGAGAGGTGGCGGTGTGGTAGAGCTGGGTATCGTCAGCATACATGTGGAATCTGACGTGTTTTCGGATAATGTCGCCGAGGGACAGCATGTAGATGAGAAATAGGAAGGGGCCAAGGATAGACCCTTGGGCATCTATCACACATGGAGAACTACACCCCAGAAACTTCGAGAGAGGAAGAGGGAATCGTCAAGGTTAAAAAAAATGATAAAATTAAGGTTATAAATGCAGTGCAAGAATGACTTAGCTAAAAATGTGTTTTTTGTTTGCTTTATTAAGAAGAAGTGAAACCTGTGGAAGGCATGACTTTTGACTGCTTAGCTTTTCAGCAGCAGAATTGAAAAACACAGAATTTGTCAAGCATCAACTGAAATGAAAAATCTACTGGAAGCTCAGCCAGTTCATCAGGTCAGATCCAGAGAACTAACCAAATAAATACCTGCAGTCATATTGGCCCTGTAATGGTATGGCAAAGAACAAATCTAAACAGTTAAAATCTAATAATAATTCAACAGCTCTATGAATCTCACGGATTAATTCCATGTAAATTCTGGCATTTTAGTATCAGTAAGAGAAAAGTCTACAGTAGTTGACAATTGTAAACAATTTTACAACACCAAGTTATAGTCCAGCAATTTTATTTTAAATTCACAAGCTTTCGGAGGCTTCCTCCTTCGTCAGGTGAACGATGTGAAGGAGGAGGAGGAAGGAGGAAGCCTCCGAAAGCTTGTGAATTTAAAATAAAATTGCTGGACTATAACTTGGTGTTGTAAAATTGTTTACAATTGTCAACCCCAGTCCATCACCGGCATCTCCACATCATGACTACAGTAGTTGAAACAGTGGATGGTTTCACTTCAGATTTACACACCCTGAGAAAAGCATTCCAGGCAGAATCCTTCTTGCCAAGCTGGGTGAGGTCAACTGATAAAAGCTTGGTCTCCCTGTTACCCTGAAAACTAGGAGATTTGCATCCTGAGAAAACTTAGCCTGAAGATAAAACACAAAAGATTATAGGGAAACTGCAAAGTCCTAGAATCTTTGGGGATGAAATTCAACTTTGGCAGGCACAAAACAAGCGATAGTCAAAGCAAACCCATCTCCACTGGTACATTTAATGACATTCCTTAAAGTAATCCAACCAGCAATTAGAAGCATTGCATTTGTGTTTTCCTATCTGAACGAATCTGAGGGCCTTTTCTTTCACAAGTGAAATGTTCTTGGCCAGCAAGCTGGAACCATTTTCACACCAATTTATTGACATCCTCAAAGTTTTCTTTTGTGGTTTTTGCCATATTGTCAGCAATGGGATGAATATCAATACAAGGAATGAATCTTCTCACCCTTTATATTGATAATTTGTGCTCTCCCACATTTAAATTGTTCAAAAAAGTTTTCAGTTGCTCATTCCTGCCCTGCCAGTTTCAGAATATGTATGCATTCAGCAGTTGCTAACTCTTTGACTTCTGCCATTTTTTTTCAGTTTCAGAAACCATCTTGTGTTGTGCACTCCACATGCTTCCATCAAACAGAGAGCCCTTAAACCATCCACATTGGGCATGTCAGAAAAATCCAAACAAATCAAGTGGCAGAACTGAGTAGCACTAAACTGTGTCATCGAAGTCTATCAGCTAATGAAATGCAACTACTCAACAGATAAAACATTATCCCAGACAATGAAATGAGGATGCTGAGGGCACATCCAGTTATGTTTAGCAAAAGCAACACATCAAAATTATTGCTTTAAAATTGTCATCTGAATAACAGTAAAAATTGTCAGCTGCCAGTGTGTTTTTTTTCATGCTGTTGACTGTTGTACACAAGTTCAGTATACAGACAGTATATACAAAGTAGTCAAATGAAGAGCCCGTAATAGAGAGTAATTAGGTGACCAATTCATAGAAGAAATTTTACATTGCTTTTAATGAAACAAAATTCAGAACCAAAAAAGAGATGTTCACTCTATAAAGAAGACTAAGTACAGGTTGCACTGTAATGTTATTTCCACCATAATGAAAATATTTCACAGAAATGTCATTGCGTATGGTACAGTGAAAACACTATAAACCTATTTCACGATCAGTTTTATATTTCCATTTATTTCAATTTCTTAAACTACAAGTAACAGCAGATTAAAACAAAAAATAATTTAAAACATTAGCAATAATATTTGATTTTCAAACCATTGAGCCATAAGACTGCCGGTCAATGAAGGCATGTATCAACAGACTGCTAGCCAATAAAACCATAAGATTCCATGGTTCTTAACTCTTTAACAATAACTTTAGAACTTAGAAAACACTCAGTATCCAGCACTCAAATCTGAAACATTAATTTTAACAAATCATGCACATTACAATATAATTATTCATCCTGTCACCTCTTGCTTTTGGCCACCATTTTGAAAGGCCCCATTTGTGGCAATGAAGTCTGAGATTTACAGAGTCAGAGCAACCTAACCTGCAGCACTGACTCCTAGGCCTAAGATGAGATTTCAGTTTCGTAAAAAACAAAACTTCCTTTCAATTTTGGCCACTGCACAGCTTTAATTCTGCAAATGAATTTTAATTCCTTACATTACAGTCATCAAACTCCAAACATTCAACAATTTGATCTTTAAAACAAGCAACGGGCACAATACACAATGCAGCCCTGTAATTCCATTCGGTAATGTATTCTGAAAATAGGTGATGAGAAATATTAAATTGGTGCCTGATCTTGAAGAACTTTTCACTATTGCTAATATATTACAATCATCTTCTATATCCAAAAAGATCCTGTAAACACTGAACTGGTCCTAATCTTGAGGAAGGCCTTCAGAATTCAGTTGATTTTGTTACTCATGACTTATCACAGCCTTCCTCACTTAAAAAATAGCTTTGTGCTGTAGGTAGCCATTGAGTATTCCCTATATTCTTTCTATTTATGCTATTCCCCTGTAAAGTGCAGTGAAATAAAATCAATCGTCACTGCAGCTCAAGCTGCATGGTGCGATACTGCATCTCAATTCAAAAACTTCAACTTGCTGCTGAATCATCCGTCATCGTCTGCCAGCATAAAAATAGTTACTGTCCAGAAACGAATCAACCCAACCCCATGAATTCTACTACTACAGGCATGTAATGTGCATCAACAGCAACCCAGATTAAACCATCATTCAAGGACTAACACAGCTCACAACTGAGATAATTTGATAAGCGACTTCACTTTTGTCATCTCAACCCCTCGTTGGAATACTATTGAGTCAGCAGTGATCAGCTTTTGCCCTATGTCTTCTCACAGCAGCACAGTTGAAATGGAAAACTTAGCAAAGATGAGCTGGGGAGGTGGCACTACTTCAATATGTTTTGGTCAACAAATACAGACCTTCTCTAGTGTAGTAAAATAAAAATGCCAAGCCTACTTATATACTTCTTAATTACATTCCTAAGGGTTTTGAGTTAATTCCTTGACAGGAGGAAGCATATGAACTGTTTACAGGTTGTAGAGTTTATCTGAACAATAGAAAATGTCTTCAAATACTGGTCCAAATTTCCCTTATAGGTACAAGACACAGATCAGTCTCATTGTGTACTCAGTACTATTTTCAAAACATTTTTCTCACCAAAATAAAAGTGTGAGTCTGCAGAATGGTTTCAACCATCATCTTGGACCTTCAACTGTGGAAAAATTCAAGGGCCATGTTGAATAGGAATCGCTACTTATGATTAATTATATTTCTGAGAATTTGAAGTTGCACACTAAATCAAAACTGAAGATTCTAACGATTCTAACGCCAGCCTCCCACCTTGCACCCTCCGTAAACTTGAGCGCATCCAAAACTCTGCTGCCCATATTCTAACTTGCACCAAGTCCCATTCACTCATCACCCCTGTGATCGCTGACCTACATTGGCTCCTGGTCTGGGAATGCCTCGATTTTAAAATTCACATCCTGATTTTCAAATCCCTCCCTAGACCTGTAATCTCCTCCAGCCCAACAACCTTCCGAGATCTCTGCATTTCTCCAATTCTGGCTTCTTGCGCATCCCCGATTTTCATCGCTCCACCGTTGGTGGCCGTGCCTTCAGCTGCCTAGGTCTTAAGCTCTGGAATTCCCTCCCTAAACCTCTCTGCGTCTCCACCTCTCTCTTCTCCTTTAAGATGCTCCTTAAAACCCACCTCTTTGATCACCTGTCCTAATATCTCCTTATGTGGCTCAGTGACAAATTTTGTTTGATAACGCACCTATTAAGCACCTTGGGATGTTTTATTATGTTAACGACATTATATAAATGCAAGTTGTTGTTGATCTGTCTTTCCTAATATTTCACAGATCTTTTTGGGGGAGTATGGGATTTAATCTTTTTGTTGTATTGTTAGCCTAACTCAGAGCTGGCTAGTTTAATGTTGTAGGTTTCATCACTCTATAAATGTGCTGATCCATATTTTGTATTTCTATAACATACCAAATATGAGAACGAGTTCTGAAATCATTTTCAGCAGACAAAATAAGCTATGATATTTTATTAGATAGAACACAGAGGATGACAGATATAAGCTGTTTAATATTAGATGCAATAGGTCCTTTTTCAACAAAACTATTCCGTCAAAAGAGATAAAATGTAGAAAGATAAAAATTCTACATAATTAATTTAATTAGTGAAATAAAAGTTGACCCAGAAACAAATGCAACTAAATCTGGAAATGTTCACTGAATCCTCCACCAATTCTCACTTTCTTGCACAAACAAGTTCAATTCTACACATTGTCATTGACCTGTTGCAGTGCAAGAATGAACTGCCCCTCATACACATAGAAATACCAATTTAAACATCTGCATTTAAACATGATTATTTCTATCATTGTGACGTCACATTGTGTGGCCATCCTGCCCGTAGAGCACTATTTTACCTAGAATTAAAACTTTTTCCTGTCTTCATCTGAGCTGGTCACTCATGTTCTGGTACAATCCTACTAGTGCCAGCAGTCCTCTTGTACCATGCCCAAGTTTCCATTCTTCATGTGTGAACCTAAACCTTAAGCATCAGCAGAATAATTGACCGTGGGGGCACCACAGCTGGACTTGATACTGTCCTCACCTGATGCCCACACATGCACACTTTCCAGTAGGGCTCAGTGATTAGCAATTAGGAAAAGGAATCCTGCTAGAATTTTCTCCGACCTACTCCAGAGGCACCAAGGTCAATTACAGCATCGCTCTACTGCCCTGACTGCGATCAACTAACTCAGCAGAGACCACGGGCTAAACCTGGAACCTTCCTGGTCTATGCACCACAGCATCATACCATGTCGTGCATTCACCCACTGGGAAGCCTGTAGAATTAAAATGTTTTGTTTTTACTTTATATAGATTAAAAGTAACTGAGATCATTAAAATAAATAGATATGTTTTACATTATCTTTACTAAGCTACAAATTCAAGCTAACTCTATTTAATAGGCACTTTACTAAACATAGTTATGAACACTAGATTAACTGCCAAGAGACACCTTAGTACTGGAATTTTTCATGCTTTACTAGAAAATGTTCACACCATAAATGCAATTCATTTAATGAAAGTAATGGAACAGTTTGGTTCCCATTTTATAAGATTAATGTTCCTCTTCAACTAGATGTAGCCACTTTTACTTTGTAGAGTTCAGATTTAACAGCATACAGTGTTCTACAACATTCAATGTAATAATACCTGCAGACTCCAACTCACCAACATTAATGCCTTAAGTTACTGACAATTTCAAATGATTCGTAGTGAAAAATATTGTACAGTACCTCGATAAACAAAGGAAATGCACAACTACTTTTGTCCATGTCTGCACGTTACATACAGTACATGGAAACTACTGTTCATCACACAATATGCTTTTGTTTAACAGCCACATTTCAGACTTTAAACCTGTGGATAATGAACCTGTAGGCATTATTTCAAAGCAAGCAGTTTTAAAAAAACAGCCAAAAGAATGAAAGCAGCAAAGCTAATTATCAGCATTCCTTCATGTATTAGTGTGTGGTGTGCACTAAATCTCTGGGAGGCTTTGTCTTGATCCCTAAAATTATCCCATACTTATTCCTGAGAGGCTAGAGGTCATTTAGCTAATTAAAGCACCAATCACATTAAAAGCAGAATCACCCAAGATAAATGTTTTCACTTTTAAGGTTTAAAAGCTCAGCCTGGTACCCTTAATCTAATTTTGATTCTTTTATGACACAGCTAGCCATCTGCTAATCTTGTCACAGACATACCATTTAAAACTGCCATCAAGAACAGGACTGATCAGTTTTTGTTTCTGTCTTACAGCCAATAAAGAAATTTCAATCAAGAATTCCTAAATCCTAGAATGAATGACAAGAATTTCCATGATCTGTCACTACTAACTTTGTCATTTTAAGAGTTCTACCCTACATGGTATAAATCTTAGAATTATTGAAAAAGACAAAAAATGATAAATGAAATATTTTAAAATATATTATATATTGAAATACAACATGTAAACATGCAATAAAAACAGAAAATGCTGGAAACACTCAGCAAATCAGGCAGCATCTGTGGAGAAAGGAAGGTAGGGTTAATGTTTCAGGTCTATGATCCTTCATCACTAACTAAACTGTTGCTCCACAGAATGCTGTTCAAGTGGAATTGGAACAAAATTGTAACTGTCCCATATCTACTGACACGTGATGAAGTATAAAAGTGCATATTATCTCATCATCTCCTCACAAATGTATATATACACGCTTTCCCCCATCTCTCTCACACAGAAACACAACTTTGTCACAAGATTTCTGTTGAGACATATTAACCCTCCTAGAGTAATAGGCCCCAATATTTAGGGGGAGGCAGGAGGGAGCAGGAGAACATGTTGGCAGCGGGACCCCATTATCATTTTTTTACTCCGTTTCCTGCCCGGCAACTAGCCAAATTGAGAGGCTGGCCGGCTGCCAGGCAGGAAAGTCAGTGGTAGAAGACTGCAGCCCGGGACCATTGGGGACAGTCCCCAGCAACCAGGAAACATTGTAGGTTGGTGGGGGAGGGGGGCGGGGGTAGAACGGTCGGACTGGCAATCAGGAGAGGGGGGGGGAACCAGAGACGTCACCAGTGTGGGGGGGGTTCGGCCAATCGTGGCAGAAGATTTGCTTGAGGGGTCGGTGGGGGAAGCACTCCTACTCCTCCTGGCCTACAAGTAGTGCTGGAAAAGCACTTCCCTGCTGTTACCACCTCCCTTTAGTTGCCAGGTTTCCAGAGCCCTGGGAAACCGTGCCGGCCAGCGTTAAATTCAAATGGCTGCCAAAATCTCAGGAACGGAACCTCATTAACATATTATAATGATAAACTCGCCTTTCCAGAGCGGGTTACTCAGACACCCCCAAACCCGTCACAGTTAAACCAGAAGTAGGCTCGTTCACAGCGGGTTGGGGCTGGGTTTTGCATATTTACCGATTTAACCCCACCTGACCCTCGCCCGCCCATTGTGGGGGGGTTAAAACTTCCCCTATTGTTTGCAGAGGTGGGAAAAATATTCGATGAAGACCTGTGATTTTTTTTCCTATAATTCTGAAAATGATGTGGATGCATGAGACAGATTATGTCCCCCCTTTCACTTCATACTTCAAGGACCCCCTTACTAATGTGATCCTAGCTTCTAAGATCTCTTTCCTGATTGCTTGTATAGTGTCTTCTAGACACTCGTGCCTCCCAGATCATCCCTCTTGATTATTCTCATGTCTTCAAGATCACTCCTCCCACCTCAGAAACTCTTCTTTGGCATGATCCCCTCAAACTTCTGTCCCTACTGATAACATGCTCAACCTCCCTGCCAGAAATCTGGAACCATTTTCACACTAATTCTGTTTTCTCTCACAGCTGAGGGATCCATTCTTCCTTTTTTCTTCTCTGAGATGGGAGGCATGTTTTAAGATGTTTAAGATGTTTTGCATATTTGGCATGGGAAAGATTTTGGATTAATATATGTTAAGATGTTGTTAGTTAAATTCAACACACAAGAGTTAAATTCACACACGACACATGCTATCTGGGGCTGTGCGTTCAATCCAGTAGCTGCGACTAGATGAAGTGAGTAACAGAATTGTGTTCCTCACATATCGTATCAGTTGAGACCCTTTGTCTATGTTAAAGTCTCTATATAAATGCAAGTTGTTGTTTAAGACCATGGGGTTCATCAGCTCATTCCTGAGAGGAAATTCGATCTAATGTTAGAATGGATTTCCTCCACTCAGCACAGTGTGTGGTCTTAGCCGAATAGGCCATGTAGGTGCCATAGTGGGGGTGGAGGTTTGAAGTTTCTGGTTCAAGGTAGCAGACACAGAATGTTGGGGGAAGTTCGGAAGTCAATTCTTTGAATTCCTGCATAGCTGGAAAAGCAGTCAGTCTGAAATAAGTTTGAATTGGGAAAAAGTTAGAAAGGAAGAGAGAACTATCTCTTCCTGAGGTCAGAGTTGACTAGTTTTAGGGACTGCTAGTCTATAAAGTGAATTTTGCCAGTTAATAGAGGTAGGAAGGCAAACGTTGTTTTCCATGTTGTAAGGAATGATAAAAAATAGATTGAATTTCTCTGAAAACTGTAGTCTTTTCAGTAATGTGTGTCAAATAAACCAGCTTACAATTGGCCATATTTGACTTGAGAGTTTATCAGTTGCTTCCCAGAAGACAGGAGAATCGAGATTACAGTATTCGGTGCACATAATGGTTGGGGGGGTCTCGTTGTTACGATCCCCAGGTCATGCTATCGTATAACTAGATATTGAACATTAAAGGTTAAATCCTAACAGTAAGGGATATGGGGTCCACTTTTGGGAGAGACCAGTGGTGCTGAACTTGTAAGAATGTCTAGAGCAGACCCAAAATGTTTTAACAGTGGAGTTTACCAATCTTTGGCTACATTCTGCGGAAAGGCAGACTGACAGGTTTAAAAGGAAAGGAAAATGGAAGTTTTTAGTGCATTACATTAAATACTCTGTCATTCCTGTGATGTCTCTTTGTTCTTGGAGTCAATTATTTACTGCTACAGACAACTGAGGTAATCATCTGTTTTGAAATAAACTATTATCTGTTGTAATCATCTCAATACAACTTTTTTAACGTAATAATAGTGTGAAAGACAAACAGAAAGACAGAGGCAGAAAGAATCAGATTAAAGACAAGCGTAAAATCAAAAATACAGTAAGAATAAAAAAATATTTTTTTGAATGTGTGAGCAACGCCTTGGAATAGCAATATTTATGTTGGCAGGCTTCCTTTGGTCCAACTTTCTTGTTTCTTATTGGCTCTGAAGTTCAATGCTGACGGATTAGTGAAGTCAATGTAGATTAGTTTCATGCTGAAAAAAAATGAGGCTCAACAGTGAATGCTGAGGTTGGATCCACAACTCCAGGTATTAGGAGACTTTTAAAAAGCATTACTTGTTATGTTCCTTACTCCCTTCCTCCTCAGCCCCCTCCCCCATTTGTGTAAGAAGAATCTTGCCAGTCAGTCTGTTCTTTGATGGGAAAATCCTTCCAACTGTCATGGCTTGACTCTTATTGATCATGATGGCTCCTGAATAGAGTGATGTAGGTGTTGGATTTCCCAATCTCGTGAAATAGCCTAACCAGAACCAATTTTATGAATGAGCTAATTATTTATTCATGGAAGCACCCATAAATTTCCAGATATGCACTCCCAGTAAGCAAGGCTCCCCACTGATTGAATGCATTTGTAAAATCGGCACACCTATCTACAAAATTTGGAAAACCTACTTGGTGGTGCTAAGTTGAGTTTCTAGTTCTAGGAGTGAGAGCCACTGTGACAGTATGACCAGTTCATTACCAATCAGGAGCAATCTCTCTGCAAGGGAACAGCGAGAGAGATTTCAAATTCAGGGAATATTGGAAGAGCAGGGACAGGGGTCCAACAATTGTGGCTGTGCAGAAAAGTGAAGAGCATGATCAACGAAATACTAAAAATTATCAGCTATATTTAACAACAATTATAATTTCTCAGAAGCACAAAATAAAGAGTTTAGAAAGCTGTAATGGCCACCACACATTTTTTTAAAACTTTGTTCTTGGGGTGTGGGCAACACTGGCAAGGCAGCATTTATTGCCTATCTATAGTTGCCCTTGAGATTTAAAATATCAACCACATAGCTGAGTTACATATAGACCATACAAGGTAGGAGTGACAGGTTCCCCTTTCCTGAAGAACAAATCAGTTGGGTTTTTACAACAATCCAGCAGCTTTCATGATTATGTCTGGTGCTAACCCACAAATTATCAGATTTATTTTATTCAGTTTGAACTCGAGACGTCCAGCTACTAGTCCAGTATCATAACCACTGGGCTACCGTACCCAATACTCATGATTGCTCCTACAACCAGCAATGTAGGTGTGAGATTTTCCAATCACAAGAATGGAGGTGGAAGCCAAGGAGGAAGGAAATAAGTATTCTTGTGAATATGTGTAGTCTTGTTGCAAACTTTTGCGAATGTTTGCCTCAACTCTAAAATTCTTAGCTTGTACATGGAAATGATCTAACAATAGATAGCCAAAACCATGGGGAAAAAAATCACAAGCATTATATGAGCTTTCTTTTCCTGTGCAGTACATGCTGTAACCCCACCCTTAAACCCAACAAGCATATAACCCAAGTTAACAAATTGGTAAATAATTTTTAAATAAAAACTGTGGATCTATCTATATAGTTAAACATCTTACATCTCGCACACATCTGTGGGGAAACACATTTCAAAATTGTGGGATAATATCTGTTGGTCAAAACAATCATGATTGAGTTAAGTCACACATTGATTTAAAAAAAGCAAATTATAAACCACTATCTGTGAGGTGAACCATGCTGGTTTGCTTATCTGTCCCATTGACTAAAAACACACCGATCAAAAACTATTAAAAAAATGTCACTTTGTCTCTTTATAAACAGATGCATTCCCTCAGAAATAATGAAGAAAGTAACAAATCAATGACTTCCAACGACCACCCATATTTTTTTCAAAATATACTTTCAGCTGCATGTTGATTTTTGACCAGACACACTAATACACACAACTAAAAGTAATAAAGAACTAAAAATGAAAGAATTCATCAAAAAAGTAGCTTTATATAAACCTACCATAGAATACAGTAAATCTACAACTTTTTCTGGTCAAGCCTAGCATCTGTAACAGGCTGGGGAAATGCTATATTCCTGAAGCTGGAATATTCATGGGATGCGGGCGTCGCCCATCCCTAATTGCCCTTGAGAAGGTGGTGGTGAGCCGCCTTCTGAAACCGCTGCTGTCCATGTGGTGAAGGTTCTCCCACAGTGCTATTAGGTATGAAGTTGCAGGATTTTGACTCAGCGATGATGAAGGAACAGCGATATATTTCCAAGTCAGGATGATGTGTGACTTGGAGGGGAACGTGCAGGGGGTGATGTTTCCATGCGTCTACTACCAATTTCCTTCGTGGTCGTAGGGGTCGCGGGTTTTAGAGGTGCTGTCGAAGAAGCCCTGACGAGTTGCTGCAGTGCATCCTGTGGATGGTACACACTGCAGCTACTGTGTGCCGGTGGTGGAGGGAGTGAATGTTTAAGGTCGTGGATGGGGTGCCAATCAAGCAGGCTGCTTTGTCCTGGATGGTGTCGAGCTTCTTGAATGCTGTTGGAGCTGTACTCATCCAAGCAAGTGGAGAGTATTCCATCACACTCCTGACTTGTGCCTTGTAGATGGTGGAAAGGCTTTGGGGAGTCAGGAGGTGAGTCACTTGCCATAGAATACCCAGCCTCTTGTAGCCACGGTATTTATGTGGCTGGTCCAGTCAAGTTTCGGGTCATGATGACCCCCAGGATTTTGGGGGAATTCGGCGATGGTAATGCTGTTGAATGTCATGGGGAGGTGGTTAGACTCTCTCTTGTTGGAGATGGTCATTGCGTGGCACTTGTCTGGAGTGAATGTTACTTGCCACTTATCAGCCCAAGCCTGGATGTCGTCCAGGTCTTGCTGCATGCAGGCACGGACTGCTTCATTGTCTGAGGGGTTGCGAATGGAACTGAACACTGTGCAATCATCAATGAACATCCCCACTTCTGACCTTATGATGGAGGGAAGGTCATTGATGAAGCAGCTGAAGATGGTTGGGCCGAGGACACTGCCCTGAGGAACTCCTGCAGCAACGTCCTGGGGCTGAGA
This sequence comes from Heptranchias perlo, assembly GCF_035084215.1. NCBI lineage: Eukaryota > Metazoa > Chordata > Chondrichthyes > Hexanchiformes > Hexanchidae > Heptranchias > Heptranchias perlo. The sequence continues at coordinate 36,152,499 of NC_090341.1, read as the reverse complement.
TGATTGGCCTCCAACAACCACTCCCATCTTCCTTTGTACTAGGTCCGACTCCAGCCAATTGAGAGGTTTCCCCCTGATTCCCATTGACTTCAATTTTACTCGGGCTCATTGATGTCCCACTTGGTCAAATGCTGCCTTGATGTCAAGGGCAGTCACTCTCATCTCACCTCTGGAATTCAACTCTTTTGTCTATGTTTGGACGAAGGCTGTAATGAGGTCTGGAGCCGAGCGGTCCTGGCAGAACCCAAACTGAGCATTGGTGAGCAGGTTATTGGTGATTAAGTGCCGCTTGATAGCACTGTCAACGAAACCTTCCATCACTTTGCTGATGATTGAGAGTAGACTGATGGGACAGTAATTGGCCGGATTGGATTTGTCATGTTTCTTGTGGACTGGACATACCTGGGCAATTTTCCACTTTGTCGGGTAGATGCCAGTATTGTAGCTGTACTGGGACAGCTTGGTTAGAGGCTCGGCTAGTTCTGGAGCACCAGTCTTCAGCACTACTGCCGGGATGTTACCGGGGTCCATAGCCTCCGCTGTATCCCGTGCATTCAGCCGTTTCTTGATATTACGTGGAGTGAATCGAATTGGCTGAAGGCTGGCTTCTCTGATGGTGGGGATATCGGGAGGAGGTCAAGATGGATCAGCCACTCGGCACTTCTGGCTGAAGATGGTTGCAAACGCTTCAGCCTTGCCTTTTGCACTCACGTGCTGGACTCTGCCATCATTGAGGATGGGGATGTTCACGGAGCCTCCTCCTCCCCCCATTAGTTGTTTAATTGTCCACCACCATTCACGACTGGATGTGGCAGGATTGCACAGCTTTGATCTGATCCATTGGTTGTGGGATCGCTTAGCTCTGTCTATAGCATGCTGCTTCTGCAGTTTAGCATGCAGGTAGTCCTGTGTTGTAGCTTCACCAGGTTGGCACCTCATTTTTTAGGTACACCTAGTGCTGCTCCTGTCATTCTCTTCTACTCTCCTCATTGAAGCAGGGTTGATCCCCTGGCTTGATGGCAATGGTAGAGTGAGGGATATGCTGGACCATGAGGTTACAGATTGTGGTGGAATACAATTCTGCTGCTGCTGATGGCGCACATGGATGCCCAGTTTTGAGCTGCTAGATCTGTTGTGAAACTAGCCTATTCAGCATGGTGGTAGTGCCACACAACACGATGGATGGTGTCCTCAGTGTGAAGACGGCACTTCATTGCCACAATGGCTGTGTGGTAATCACTCCTACCAATACTGTCATGGACAGATGCATCTGCAACAGGTAGATTGGTGAGGACGAGGTCAAGTAGGTTTTTCCCTCGTGTTGGTTCTCTCACCACCTGCCCCAGGCCTAGTCTGGCAGCTATATCCTTCAGGACTCAGCCAGCTCGGTCAGTAGTGGTGCTACTGAGCCATTCTTGGGGATGGACATTGAAGTCCCCCACTCAGAGTACATTCTGTGCCTTTGCTACCCTCAGTGCTTCCTCAGAGTGGTGATCAACATGGAGGAGTGCTGATTCATCAGCTGAGGGAGAGCAGTAGGTGGTAATCAGCAGGAGGTTTCCTTGCCCACGTTTGACCTGATGCCATAAGACTTCATGGGGTCCAGAGTCAATATTGAGGACTCGGGGCCACTCTCTTCTGACTGTATACCACTGTGCCGCCACCTCTGGTGGGTCTGTCCCGCCGGTAGAACAGGGCATACCCAAGGATGTTGATGGAGGAATCTGGGACGTTGGCTGAAAGGTATGATTCTGTGAGTATGGCTATGTCAGACTGTTGCTTGACTAGTCTGTGGGACACCTGTCCCAATTTTGGCACAAGTACCCAGATGTTAGCGAGATGGATTTGCAGGGTCGACTGGGCTTGGTTTGCCTTTGTCGTGTCCGATGCCTAGTGGTCCGATGCCGGGTGGTCCGTCCGGTTTTATTCTTATTATGACTTCTTGTAGCGGGATTGTACAACAGAGTGGCTTACTAGGCCATTTCAGAGGGCAGTTAAGAATCAACCACATTGCTGGGGTCTGGAGTCACATATAGGCCAGACCGGGTAAGAACGGCAGGTTTCCTTCCCTAAAGGACATTAGTGAACCAGATGGGTTTTTACGACAATTACTATTACTGTTACTAGCTTTTTAATCCCAGATTTTATTCAATTAACTGAATTCAAATTCCCCAGCAGCCGTGGTGGGATTTGAACTCATGTCTCTGGATTATTAGTCCACTTATACTTTATAATTTATGCCAAAATTGCGGCCTTGAGACCTGGTATTTCTTGGGACTCTGCATAAGCGTGACCTTTAAGTCATCTGCATATACATGACTCTCCTGATCAAGACATCATTCGAAGAATTAGGAAGAATGTAACAAGGTGGGTTATCTATCTTCATTTGTTGTTCTTGAGAATTTAACGTGCCTATTTCAACAGCTGCTCATGATCTTGATGGTCGCCTGAACAGCGCTGAATACCCTTTCATTTATTTTTATTCTTGGGATGTGGGCGACACGGACAAGGCTGCATTTAATGTCCATCGCTAGTTGTCCTAAGAAGGTGGTTGTGGGTCTTTCTCCTTGAACCACTGCAGTCCTTGTTATGGCATGGCTCCCACAATAGTGTTAAGAAGGGAATTCCAGGATTTTGACCCAGCATTGATGAAGGAATGCCAATATATGTTCTAGTTAGGATGGCCTGTAACTTGAAGGGAACTTGGAGTTGATGGTGTTCCCAAAATGTTGATGCTCTTGTTCGTCTTGATGGTATAGGTCACAGGGGACGGAGGTGCTGTTGAAGTAACCTTGGTGAGTTGCTGAATTCTGTAGATCGTACATACTGCAGCTATAATGGTGGAGGGCGTAGATGTGGATTCCAGTGGCAAAGGCACCAATCAAGTAAACTGCTCTGTCCTGGGTGGTGTCAAGTTTCTTGAGCGTATTTGTGACTGTACTTGTCCAGGCAAGTGGTGAGCATTCCATGACACTCCTAACTTGAACCTTGTAGAGGGTGAAGAGGCTTTGAGGGGACAGGAGTTGAGTTGCAGAGTACACAGCCTTTGTCCTGCTCTTGTACCACAGTGTTGAGATGGCTGGACCAGTTCTCATCAACGTTGAACCGCAAAGTGTTGATGGTAGGGGATTCAGTTATGGAGGTGCTATTGAAAGTCCTGGGGAGGTGGCTGGGGTTTCTGTTGTTTGAGATGGTCATTACTTGACACTTATGTGGCACAAACGTTAACTGCCACTTGTCAGCCTAAGTATGGATGTTATCCAGGTCCTGTTGTAGGCTGGCATGGGATACTACATTAACAGAGGATAATTTTGACGTTGACACAAGGAACAGTATGGGGTCATCATTGATGCCCTGCACTTTAGCATGTGACATCATCAGAGAAGTATGAAAAATGAGGCTTTTATTCTCTGAGTGAGAAACAATGGTTAGCAGCTGATTGGGTAACTAACTGTAGGAAGTCAGTTTTTCTTTCCAGTGCTGGTATGCTTTCTTGAATGAGCCATGCTGGAGCACTGAGCACATGTGTTCTTACATAACGTAGTAAGTCTGAGCGCTTGAGGCAACTGTGAGGGCCCACAGCTGTTCTAAATTGTCAAAGGCCCTTAAATTTCACTCGAATGACTTTGAACAGTCTCAGGTCTACTGGGAGATTATTCAAAACTGCATATAACAAAAAACTTTACTTATGCAAGGTACTTTTCCACTGGTTGGCAAAAAGCCAGAGACTCCTGCTGACAGTATGAAAAAAATCTCTTAAGAATAGCTCAAGGATGGGGTTATATACAACAGAGGGAAGGGCAGGGTCACATTATACATGCTTTGACATCAAAAAGACTTAAAGGGACAGCATGTATGTAATTTTTCTCCATTATTAACTTGGACTATTCTTTACCTTAAAGATACAGAGCAAAGACCTCAGCAATACTATTTAAGCAATGGAAAAGTACCAGTTAGCTAAAGGTATAACAATTACCAGCTTTTAATTATCAACTGTAACCAATAATTTGTTAATGGTCACACAATTACCATTTTAATCAATATTCTTTTTACCTTTCTTATGGCAATAACAAGTGTGGCAAAGATGCTTTCAGTAGTAAATAAATTAACTTAAATCATTATAGTAAACTTTTATTTATGAATAGTGAAAAATGGTACTGAAGAAGTTAGTAAGTTATGTAATTCAGTTATTACATCTGAATACACTTGAATTGTTGCAAAATAATTTCTCACTCAAGAATCACAGCATCCTTAAGGTTAAATCAGTTTGTGACAATCACTGACTTTCATTTTGGGCTATCAAAATCATATATAAAGGCATCAGTATTGACATAAAACATTGAAAAAGCTTATGTACATTTTGGTAGCACATAAAGCACAGGAATGTCAATGATATCTATATATATAACTATAATCTAAACTACTTATCTTTTCAGATTGAAGTTTATAAAGTCTGCAGTTTGAGTATGTATTACAATCACTTACCTTCTAATGCTGTGATATCAGTTCATATTTTTATTGCCTCAGACTTAAAACAGGTAACTTCATTCAGCTAACATTAATCGGAATCTAATATCTGAACAGATTAGCACCACTTGTTTCTGAACTGAACTATCAACTGTACTAACAGTTAAATTGTGGATTTCAATCACACTAAAGAAACTTAATGAATTGTGTATTTTATCACTTGCTTACAAAATTATTTCTTTATTCAAGATAATATTTATATTAGTTTTAAGAAAATGTATTCATTTGATTAAGAATTGAAGCTGAATACAGATTACAATTCCTGAATTACTGCTGATAACTGAATTAGTATCACAGTTCACAATACAAATATTCAACTCCAAGTTAGAACACTGTGCTTTTACTTTCAGAACTTTTGTTCAACCCTTAAACAATTGGACTGTTTTTTACGTCTTCTCCAATTTCTGATAAGGCACTACTTAAACAAGTTAGAGCATATTAATGCCAGTTACCAGTGGATGTGCTCCACAAAGCACAATCCATCTTATATGCTGCATTAGCAAGGAAAGTACTTTTTGCACAAAATTCTCCCACCTTTTATAGAAGGAAATAGTGATCTTAATAGTTTTTTTTTAAAGCAGCAATTTTAAACAGGAGGGCAAAAAGGGGACATGAGATTGCTTTGGCAGAAATGGGGATGTTCGCTGATGACTGCACAGTGTTCAGTTCCATTCGCAACCCCTCAGATAATGAAGCAGTCCGAGCCCGCATGCAGCAAGACCTGGACAACATCCAGGCTTGGGCTCATAAGTGGCAAGTAACATTCGCGCCAGATAAGTGCCAGGCAATGACCATCTCCAACAAGAGAAAGTCTAACCACCTCCCCTTGACATTCAACGGCATTACCATCGCCGAATCCCCCACCATCAACATCCTGGGGGCCACCAGTGACCAGAAACTGAACTGGACCAGCCATATAAATACTGTGGCTACGAGAGCAGGTCAGAGGCTGGGTGTTCTGCGGCGAGTGACTCACCTCCTGACTCCCCAAAGCCGTTCCACCATCTACAAGGCACAAGTCAGGAGTGTGATGGAATACTCTCCACTTGCCTGGATGAGTGCAGCTCCAACAACACTCAAGAAGCTCGACACCATCCAAGATAAAGCAGCCCGCTTGATTGGCACCCCATCCATCACCCTAAACATTCACTCCCTTCACCACCGGCGCACTGTGGCTGCAGTGTGTACCATCCACAGGATGCACTGCAGCAACTCGCCAAGGCTTCTTCGACAGCACCTCCCAAACCCGCGACCTCTACCACCTAGAAGGACAAGAGCAGCAGGCACATGGGAACAACACCACCTGCACGTTCCCCTCCAAGTCACACACCATCCCGACTTGGAAATATATCGCCGTTCCTTCATCGTCACTGGGTCAAAATCCTGGAACTCCCTTCCTAACAGCACTGTGGGAGAACCGTCACCACACAGACTGCAGCGGTTCAAGAAGGCGGATCACCACCACCTTTTCGAGGGCAATTAGGGATGGGCAATAAATGCTGGCCTCGCCAGCGACGCCCACATCCCGTGAACGAATAATAAAAAAAATAAAAATAAGGCAAAGGTGAATCCAAAGAGCTTCTACAAATACATAAAGGGCAAAAGAGTAACTAGGGAGAGAGCAGGGCCTCTTAAGGATCAACAAGGTCATCTGTGTGCGGAACCACAAGAGATGGGTGAGATCCTAAATGAATATTTCACATCGGTATTTACGGTTGAGAAAGGCATGGATGTTAGGGAACTTGGGGAAATAAATAGTGATGTCTTGAGGAGTGTACATATTACAGAGAGGGAGGTGCTGGAAGTCTTAACGCGCATCAAGGTAGATAAATCTCCGGGACCTGATGAAGTGTATCCCAGGACGTTATGGGAGGTTAGGAAGGAAATTGCGGGTCCCCTAGCAGAGATATTTGAATCATCGACAGCTACAGGTGAGGTGCCTGAAGATTGGAGGGTAGCAAAGGTTGTGCCTTTGTTTAAGAAGGGCGGCAGGGAAAAGCCTGGGAACTACAGACCGGTGAGCCTGACATCTGTAGTGGGTAAGTTGTTAGAGGGTATTCTGAGAGACAGGATCTACGGGCATTTGGAGAGGCAGGGACTGATTAGGAACAGTCAGCATGGTTTTGTGAGAGGAAAATCATGTCTCACAAATTTGATTGAGTTTTTTGAAGGGGTAACCAAGAAGATAGATGAGGGCTGTGCAGTAGACGTGGTCTACATGGACTTTAGCAAAGCCTTTGACAAGGTACCGCATGGTAGGTTGTTACATAAAGTTAAATCTCACGGGATCCAAGGTGAGGTAGCCAATTGGATACAAAATTGGATTGACGGCAGAAGACAGAGGGTGGTTGTAGAGGGTTGTTTTTCAAACTGGAGGCCTGTGACCAGCGGTGTGCCTCAGGGATCGGTGCTGGGTCCGCTGTTATTTGTTATTTATATTAATGATTTGGATGAGAATTTAGGAGGCATGGTTAGTAAGTTTGCAGATGACACCAAGATTGGTGGCATTGTGGACAGTGAAGAAGGTTATCTAGGATTGCAACTGGATCTTGATAAATTGGGCCAGTGGGCCGATGAATGGCAGATGGAGTTTAATTTAGATAAATGTGAGGTGATGCATTTTGGTAGATCAAATCGGGCCAGGACCTACTCCGTTAATGGTAGGGCGTTGGGGAGAGTTATAGAACAAAGAGATCTAGGAGTACAGGTTCATAGCTCCTTGAAAGTGGAGTCACAGGTGGATAGGGTGGTGAAGAAGGCATTCAGCATGCTTGGTTTCATTGGTCAGAACATTGAACACAGGAGTTGGGATGTCTTGTTGAAGTTGTACAAGACATTAGTAAGGCCACACTTGGAATACTGTGTACAGTTCTGGTCACCCTATTATAGAAAGGATATTATTAAACTAGAAAGAGTGCAGAAAAGATTTACTAGGATGCTACCGGAACTTGATGGTTTGACTTATAGGGAGAGGTTGGATAGACTGAGACTTTTTTCCCTGGAGAGTAGGAGGTTTCGGGGTGATCTTATAGAAGTCTATAAAATAATGAGGGGCAAAGATAAGGTAGATAGTCAAAATCTTTTCCCAAAGGTAAGGGAGTCTATAACGAGGGGGCATAGATTTAAGGTAAGAGGGGAAGAGCTACAAAATGGTCCGGAGGGGCAATTTTTTCACTCAAAGGGTGGTGAGTGTCTGGAACGAGCTGCCAGAGGCAATAGTAGAGACGGGTACAATTTTGTCTTTTAAAAAGCGTTTGGACAGTTACATGGGTAAGATGGGTATAGAGGGATATGGGCCAAGTACAGGCAACTGGAACTAGCGTAGTGGTATAAACTGGGCGACATGGACATGTTGGGCCAAAGGGCCTGTTTCCATGTTGTAAACTTCTATGATTCTATGAACACAGAAATGGAGATTCTCAGGAAGAGTCTCCCTCACTGATAGGCCATTCTACTGATGCCAATTATGAAGAATCACCCTGTGTGTTCTGAAGCAGCTCCACTGAAGACAAGGGAGGAGCGGGACTTGAGACTGGCCTGAGGGCTACTTCAAATCACATTACAGGCTGGCAATGCAAATCTTCCAGAGTGTAATGTGGTTTCCCAGGACAGGGAAACTCCAGAGTGGCTTTCAGGTAGGTGTGAAGTCACAATCTCTCCCTCTCTGTTTGTGATGGAACATTCCAGGATGCTTCATTAATTGATATCACCAAAGTGGCTTAGCAGGGAGCGAGCCTTTACTCGATGTGCTCTATGTTGGCTTTAAGATTGATGTTTAAAAAATAAGTGAACAAACATCTGATAAGACCATTATTTTCTTCGAGAAAAAGGAGAAATACTCTGAACATAAAGTAGTCCACCTGCATTTTCCTTTCCCCTTAAAATGATTAAATCAGGTTGGGATTGCTGTTCTGACACTAAAGTTGCATCGCGGGAGTAAATCATTGTGTGGGGTGGGGTGGGGGGAACAGAGGGAGGAGGAAACTTGTTTTAAAACCCCACAGCAACTTGAGGTAGCAGATTCATGGAGACACAGCAGGTAAATGCTGTATTTTCTCCTCTAGATTTTGGCACGAATGTTCAACTCCAGTGATTTCTTACCAACGTAATGGGGCCAGAAATCGCGCAGAGCGGCGAGGCAATGTTCACCACAGCTCCTGCGAATTTAATTAACGAAAATACTTACTGTGGGCTCTGTGGCGTCGAATTGCTTGAATTTGAACTTTTTAAAAAATGTGCACTATCAACCCAGCCTCTGAGTAGCCTGAGTTGCTGCGCGGCTGGAAAAGTCTGTGAGGAGAAGACACACCCACAAAATCTGTCAGGAAGAGAAGTCACGCCCACAGATTCAGGCTGAATTGCTCAAGCAGGCAAGTAGACTTCATTAATTTAAAGTTAGTATTCTGTATGTCAGTCATTGCAAATAAAAAAAATTAATTTTTTTAAAATAAAAAGCCAAGGAAATAATTGAATTAAAAGAAACAGAAGGAAGAAGTAAAAAAATTATTTTTTTAATTTAAAAAAATTTTTAATGACCAGAAACTATTTAAGGGAGTATTTTTAAAAGTTAATTTTTAGTTGTTTGGCAGTCATTAAGACCGTTAAAACTTAATAGATTTTTGACTTCACCGCCTGGGCAGTAACCTGTCGGAGCGAATTGCCCGTCCATTATAGATTTTCATTCCTTTAATTTCAAACCTATGTAGCAATTAATGGAGTATTTCTGAATTTCATCAGAGATTGTTTACGTATGAGTGAATTGTGTAACTGTTCCCCAGAATTAGATGGTGTTATTTCTTCAACATTGATTGGTAACTTGAGATACATTTTAACAGCAAAAAATATTGATGTATAATGGTTTGGTAACCAGGTACATGAAGAACATCCATCTAAGTAATTTTAAAAGTTGCTCAGTTTTGGCTATTATACACAAAGAGCTGTCTTATAATACATTTTTTCATTTAGCAAATGCATTAGGTAACCTAATTCTATATATCTCTATGTATGGTGGCTTTCAATACTTCAGCCTCTTTACCAAATAAATTGTGTTGAACAAAATCAGGTTGCTCTGTAATTTGTAGAGAGCCTATTTTAATGTTTATACTTGAACAATTTTAAATTTAAAAAAATTAAGACTTCATCTTCCTTCTATTTTGTTAACACAGAAAGCATCCTGAGGCATTTCACAGACGAAAACAAACATACAAAATTGATGGTCAGGAAAAGCTGGCCCAAGGTGGATGAAGGTTCTGTCCCAGTGATGGAGAAGGAGGAAGCAGAAATGCTCAGCTGTTCATCACTGAACACTATTACTTGTCAGCATCAATCAGTGAACAATAGTTATAGCACTTTCCAATATGTGAAAGCAAAATAGCTATTCGTGTTACATCTTTTGCTCCAATGGTTTAATAAATAACACTGCATTTAAAACAGTAAACATTCCAACAAACTTAGACACACACAAATATTACAAACATCAGATTTCATGGAGTAGATTTTGATGGAAAACTATATGATTTTTTTAAAGAAAGAAGAAAACAAGCTAAGATTGATGAATTAATCAATATTGTTCTGTTGTCTATTCTGAAAATTTTATGACATTGCCCACCATCCATTTTCAAACAAGGTACGGCATAATAATATACAGTGAATATACAATAAAGGGGTAGATTTTCTGCTTTGGACGCAATCAGGAAATTGCGCTCGAAATTGTGCTGGTTAGGTTACAGTTCAAGATTCCACTAAAATTTATTTGCATAATGCCTGTGCGCCTAAGAAAATTAGCACAATTTGAAGAGCCTTCTGCAATCGGCAGAATTTCGCAATGTCAACCTGGGGGTGTAGCCAGTTTAGTGGGCAGGACCTGATTCAGGCGAATTGAATCTTAAACCAGCATAAAAGATCGCGGAAAATACGATCTCTTGCGCTGGTTCGGCCGATTTCGCCAGGATTGCGCTGATATTACTAGTGTAAAGGCGCGGAAACGCTACCCCCATATCTTTAGACTGGTAGCTGGTTTAAGTAAATGAACGTCTCCTTAGGCTGGCTGGTTTCTTAAATTTTCAGCGCAAGCGCTACGACACGAACAGTATGGGAAAACCATTCAAATTTCAGGAATAGAGTCATTTCTGTAAAAAGCCTAAATTACAAAAAGAAACACTTAAAATCCAATCTTAAATCCTGGGGAGGAAGCCGAGGGGAGCCGACAGCCTTCTTGCCCTGGAGTTTCCATGGGATGCCTCAGCCGATTTTAACTGCCGGGCCTCGTTTACAACATGCCAACCAGCTGTCTGCTTGAGCCAGGCGGAAAGAGGCAGCTGGCCGGCTTCAGGCCGGTCAAAATCACAGGGTCAAGAATTCATCTGCCAGCACCAAGGTAACTTGTGGGGGGAGGAATCACAGCTGTTTCATGGTTAGAAAGGAGGGGGACCTAGGGCAGTAGGGGCCCAGTTTTTCCTTGTGGGGCCCGGAGGAACAATCCTGCTCCTCCTAGCCCCACTAAGGAAAGTTTTGACACCTTAGAGTGCCTCCTCTTTTTCCCCACCAGGTTTAACGTACAATGTCATTGGACCCCAATTAGCATATATTAATGAGACTCCCGCCTGAGTCAGACTGGCGCCTTAAAAAGAAAGGCCAATTTAAGATGATAGTGGGCAACAATCGACTGTGAACTGGGCGATAAGTCTTTTGCACAGCTATTTTATCTGCATGCCTGGCCTATTCCTGCTGGGCAGGCTGGGTTAAAATTGCTCCTATAACTTCCATTTGCTTTCTTTTCTGTATCTTCTGTTGTTTGCTCTTCCGTATTCTCTGCACCCTATCTTAACTATTTAAACTTTAGTTTTACTAATATAGTCTCATTTGCTGATTCTATTTTCTTCTACTTCCTGGCTTCCACTGTGCACTCTAGGAGTGGCAGCAATTTTTTTTAAAATTGACCTTTGATTGGCAAGGATCTACAGATTGACATGATGTTACCATGGTGCAATCAGGTCACTGCTTGACAAGTAGCAACACAAAAGAGGACGCAGCTCCACCAAATGAGCATATTGTCAGCAGTCCCTAGGAGAAAAAAACTCACCTAAACAAGTAAACTTGTTCACAGTGAACAAAGCATTAATAATATGTATTTAATCATTTGAAATCCACTGATTTTAAAAAAGACTCAGTGCTCATCATACAATACTATGGACCGCCAGGTTAGACATCACAGATGTCTCCACTATTCGTTCACATACATCACACTAAATTTGCCATGCAAGCATCCCCATTTAAAAAACATTTTTTTTTAGAAAACTATCCATGCTACATAACATTCCAATGAGATTTAAGGCTGCAGAACCTGGTAGTTCTGACTAACTTTCATAAAGCACTTGTCTTTCATTTTATCTTTCCAATTTTCTCACCTCCCTGCCTTACTGCGATACATTTCCACACATACTAGATACCCTCTGATATCTTGCCCAAGAAACCAATATTTATGTGAGTCTAGACTGTGAGTGTGTCAGTAGGCTATTTGGCCGTGGATGGCACCATGATCTTGTCCTTGCCCAGTGTCTCCTCGTGTGCACTTCCAACAGGAGGTGCTGGAATCAATCAGCAGCTCTTAACTTCTCTCTGCCTAACCCAGAGGCCAACTGTAATGCCCTATCACCACCTGGCTGAGATAAACTAACTCAGCGTAGGCCAGGAATCAGACTTAGAACTTTCTGGATTAGCCATGAATTGCCTCAAGCAGCTAGGCCATCAGAGGAATCTTATGTTCCATTCTTGGAATTCGTCAGAATGCAATACAGCTTTGAAACTCAATTGTAGATATCTTTATAGATTTTCTTCACCAAAATCTCCCCTACAATCCTTCGTACATGGACTTTAAAATAATTTGTTTTGATTCCATTTAAGTTTTTATGAAAGAAAATGATCACAGTTTACTTTCAATAGAAAGTTGAGATTTTACTACTCACGGACAGGATTGTAGTGGAAATTAGGCTGAACAAAATGATATTCAAAGTCTGTGACCAACTTCAGCTGGAACAAAACAACAACACCTTTGTTTAAGAAGTTCAGATCACAAATATTGCCCAACTTATACAAACCTGAATTATTTACTGGACCATTTTCCAGAGATCAGAATGGGAAATATAACAATAAAATAAAATTCAAAGCATGCAAAGTTGTTTTACCTTCCTGGATGTCACTCATTCAAATGGGACAAACCACATCTGATTTTACAAAACTGAAAGCAGGTTTTGAACCAACGGTAACAAAATATCCAAATCTTATTATTTAAAGATGAAGCTTTACATAATTAGAAACATTGAATAACCCCTTTCTCCCCCCCGCCTGAAAAAAACTCCTCTAAATAGCAAATTAAACAGAGAAGAGATGAGACCAGAAGGGAGTCATTTTGGCACTTCATTCTTTTGACGAGCTTCAGTAACCATAAAATTGATCAAAGACCTGATGCACAGAGCAGCTGAATAATGGAGCTATTATTCAGCCATTGTGAAATTAACCATTTTATTGTTGTTCCTATTTTGTTAAGTTCTTTCATTATACAATGTTATAAGGAAAATTAAATAAATCATCAAAGTCTAAACGTTTCAAGTGACAGTTCAAATATTTGGATCTAAATGCAGATTCGCAACAAGAAAAATCAAAATTCTTGTATTACCCAAATCAAGATCCTCTGGTAATTAGGAAGGTATTTACTATATCCCCCATAATAGGGAGATACTAACAAGCTCCTGCAGTTCCCTGTCTGATGAAGAATCAGGGCTATTAGAAGACGTCAACTCATTGGAGGAAATAGGATTAAATGTGACCACTGGCAAAGAGTTGAAAGCCCAGCATGTATTAGATAGTGCAGTAGTTTCTGTGAAGAGCTTCAATTCCGAGCATCTGAGAAAATGTTCAAAAAGTACTTTCCAAAAAAAAACTTTTAAAATGAATGCAGCAGCTGTTTTTAAATCAAATTTAACCTGTTATCATTTTCAAGGACAGTAAATATTTAATGCTACATTGCATTGTAGAGAGACTGCATGTATGCTTATGATTGTCACGATGCATTAACTATAAAGAGTTAAAAATGTTTGTACTGTGTATAATTCTCCTGCTGCTCATCTGCTTAATTTAAATTAGGGAGAATAATATTCACTTCATAGCCTTACAGAACATCTCTTCAAACCGTCTGATATCTCAGGTAATACAGTCTGATAAGGAATACAGACATAAATGATTAAGCTATACCTTGAGGACTTCCATTGGCACCTGGGTATTTGTGGGGACGCTGACGTTGATGGCCTGTGTCTGGCTGACTGGCACTCGCTGCTGAATGAACTGTGCTGCCTGCTGCTGTTGCTGCTGCTCTCGTCGTTCCTGCTCCTGCATTTGCTCGCGCATGAGCTGCTGTCGTAGCAGTATTCGTGATGTCATATTGGAGGAGGTTAATGGGGGTTTAGCTGATCCTTGCTGCTCTGATGAATTGCTGTGGTGGAAACCAATAATGGAGAAAACAGACTTCTATTAGAAGATAAGAACGGATGAGCACAAAAATATGCTTGTTAGCTGGAGGACACGACTCACTTAATGTGCTGGCGACTCAGATTATTATTGACAAAAATTTAAGAGCTAGAACATACAGTTTGACAATATGCAACCTACATTGTTTCAAGGTGATTTTTTTCCATGCAGGCCACATTTAGCTGAATAGCTGCTAAGATTTGAAGACGATCTTTAGAGGGTTAAATGTAAAAGTTGAATACATGTTTTAAATTGTTCTTCATGAATCCTGATACATGAAAATTCTAAAAAAAATGTTTTGTGTTGTGAAATACATCTGCAATGGAATCTGCACGGTTGTATCTTGTTCAAGAAACCAAATAGAATCTACCCATGTGGCTCTTTAAAACATTATTTAAACTACAAAAGTTGAGCCTAGTCAAAGCAAGTTGGACCATCCTCCTCTTCATCCCTTTAACAAAAGTTACCTTGAGAATATCATCCAAAATGTCACAAAGTATTCATACAGAGCAGATGATTTTTAACACAATGAAATAATAATCAACATAGCCATCTAACCTATTATTTATTGTATTGGTGACATTTGCTTCAAACCTTTGAACTCTCCTGAAATGAAGAAAATCTGGATAAAAGTATTAAAAATAAAAATCAGCAAACCATCACCGAAGTGTCTTAACCCAGAAATATACATGGATCATTTAAATTACGATAACTGAGTCCTTTAAGATATAATACTGAAGTATAAACTTTAAAAGCCGCAAAAAATCTCAGCTAGGAACAGTGGAGGTCCATCAAGATTTAGGGGTCCATCTACACATATCACCAAAATGTAGCAGTCAGGTACAAAAAATAATCAAAAAGGCTAATGGAATGTTAGTCTTTATAACTAAAGGGCTAGAATATAAAGGGGAGGAAGTTTTGCTACAGCTATACAAAGCCCTGGTTAGGTCACATCTGGAGTACGGTGTACAGTTCTGGGCACCGCACCTTAGAAAGGATATGTTGTCTTAGGAAGGAGTGCAGCGCAGTTTCACCAGAATGTTAAGAGAACTTACCATCATCAACAACAAAAACAACTTGCATTTATATAGTGCCTTTAACGTAGTAAAAAGTCCCAAGGCGCTTCATAGGAGCGATTATCAAACAAAATTTGACACCGAGCCACATAAGGAGGTATTAGGACAAATGACCAAAAGCTTGGTCAAAAAGGTAGGTTTTAAGGTGCGTCTTAAAAGGAGGAGAGAGGGAGAGAGTCGGAGAGGTTTAGGGAGGGAATGCCAGAGCTTAGGACCTAGGCAGTTGAAGGCATGGCTGCCAATGGTGGAGCGATTAAAATTGGGAATGCGCAAGAGGCCAGAGTTGGAGGAACACAGCGATCTCGGAGGGTTGTAGGGCTGGAGAAGATTACAGGGATAGGGAGGGGCAAGGACATAGAGGGATTGGAAAACAAGGAAGAGAATTTTAAAATGGAGGTGTTGTCATATTGGGAGCCAATGTAGGTCAGCGACCACAGGGGTGATGGGTGAACGGGACTTAGCGTGGGTTAGGATAAGGGCAGCAGTGTTTCGGACGAGCTCAAGTTTATGGAGGGTGGAAGATGGGAGGCCAGCCAGGAGAGCATTGGAATAGTCAAGCATAGAGGTAACAAGGGCATTGATGAGGGTTTCAGCAGCAAATGAGCCGAGGCAGGGGCGGAGATGGGCGATGTTACAGGAGGTGGAAGTAGGCGGTCTTGGTGATGGAGCGGATATGTGGTCGGAAACTCATCTCATGATCAAATAGGACACCAAGGTTGCAGACGGTCTGGTTCAACCTCAGACAGTGGCCAGGGAAAGGGATGGCGTCAGTGGCTAGGGAACGGATATTGTGGCGGGACCAAAGACAATGGCTTTGGTCTTCCCAATATTTAGTCAGAGAAAATTTTTGCTCATCCAGTACTGGATGTTGGACAAGCAATGACTCCTGTTCCTATGTACAAAATGAGGTAGTAGCAGGCTGAAAAACCTTTGAGGGATTTTTTAAAAAATGATTATGAAGCAATGACCACTGTTATTAGGTAATATACAACGTTCTCAGTTGCACATAGCATGAATGGAAGTGTTTTGTTCTGAAACAGTTAAACAAAGTACCAAAACAATTCTGCAGGCACCAGTATATCAGATAGCCAGGCTAACTTCTGTCAATTACTGTGCTATTGTTTTGTTACTTGCCAAACAATACCGCTGACAATGAACAGATGTTAAGCTCAGTTACACACCTCGTACTAAAGCTGTATAAGTCTGGTTACTAGTCTGCACAGACTTGCTGGTCAAAAATCTAAAACATTATAGATATTGGAGGTGATTTTAACTCCCGGGCGGGAATGCGGTCTAGCGAACGGTTGGCCCATCTGGGAGCAGCACCAGGAAAGCTTGACGAATTTTAATGGTTGGGGCTCAATAGTTTGCAGTGAGCAGCTCCCTGGCCCTTAAAATTGGATGGCCCGGGGACCTGGGAAAACTGTCCCCGGCACAAGGTAAGTAGATCAGGGGGGATACTGGAGTCCTCCTCCTGGCCCACAGGAAACGTCAAATAAATTTTTAAAACTTAGTGGGTCTCTTCTGGCCCTTGATGCAGCTCCCAACAGCTCTCCCCTGGCAGGGAAGTCATCCCTGCTCCCCCACTCAGGTCTCAGGTAAAAACAGCAGTCGGACCCTAATGATATCATCAGAGTTCGATCTGCACATTTAAAGAAGGACCCCGCGGGATTCCGGTGGATGCCCTTGCCGCCTGTAATTTAAAATTGCAGTTGTCCAGATTGGGGCAGGAAGCGAGTGGGTAATTCCCCATTTCCATTTTAACTGCAACCACAACTCCCACCCCCCCAATCCAGTTTCCACCGGGCAGGGAGGGTTAAAATTCCCCAATAAAATTTGACTTCTAATGTTCCAAGGGTTGGCAGGGCAAATGCTCATGGGTGTGTTTCCCCACACATCTAGTTCCCCAATCTAAACCAAGCTGTCAGGGGAAGAACCAAACTAAACGTGCTCACCCAAAGGGAGACTGCGTAAGGCAAATTAACCTGGGACAGTGTCATACATCACCTACTGGCCAGTAACAGTAACACCAGCTGAGGCCTGGGGCTTTGTCACCAAGCCACCCTCTTAACCAAGGAACCTTGCATGGCTCAAGCAAATGCAAGCGATGCTTTTAAAATTATTTTTAAATGATAGGCAGAGGAATAAAGGTAAAATATAAAGTTTGCATCTGCTGGACTTGTTAATCAATTTGAAAAAATATTTATGATATCAACACTTTTCTAAAAAAAATTTACAAGATACCAAGTGCATATTTCAAAGAGATGCTTTGCCCTAAAATGATTCATCAAGAGGACCTATGGCTCACCTGTATAACCTCCCCTCAATAAAATAGGGGTGCATTGAATCTGCAGGTGTATCAAAACAAACCTCCAGCAGAGAAGCCAATGTTTAAGGAGTGAACTATAGGGCTAATTCATTTAAACAGTAACCCCCAACCAAGAGCTTGAAATGAAATGTATTTTACTATGTTTACTACTAACATATTGGCTTTGGTACAGAAGCCCAATTTTAAAAAATCCATAATGAGGCATCCATTTCTGATCAGCATTCAATTGTCACACCACAAACTCCATGCCCAAAATATTGAATCAACATTAAAGCAGGGGTAATGTTTCTATTTAAAGCTTTTCTTGGTTTAGCCCTTCACTGTGTTCATATATTGGGAACCAAGAATTCTGTTTCTTCTAATATATTTATGTTTGCTAGTCCATTCACAAATATTGCAAACTTTATCAGGTTTGAAGATTGTGTCATTTATAGCATATTGTTTCACACAAATCATTTCCTTAAAATGCCACAGTCTTCTTAACATGACATTGAGCAGTGCTAGACATTTCTAATTTTGTAGGTGACAGCAGCAGCAAAATAATTAGAAGTATTCTCCTGTGGTCAATTTCTACGTGGAGTTCTGTAAAAAAAAATTGCATTCTAAGGCAGTAAAATGAATTATCAAGCACTGATACACTAACATTTTGAACACAAGATTGAAAATGTCATCATAGTATTATATAGAATCCATTTTAAAATACTTTTATATGATACCAGTTCATTATGAGATATCGTTAGTTTACATGAATATACAATAGGACAAACAACTACTTTGTTTACACCCATAGTTTCACCCTATAATAGTACTGATTATACCAATACTAAGTTACAAAGAATCTGGAAAGTGGTACATATCTGTACCTGGAATTTGTCTCGACACATTTGCATGCTGGTACATTTAACAAAAGAAAAAATAAGAGCAACATATGTACAGTAAATTACTGAGGTTCATCCACTAAAACATGATCTTGGTCCAGTGTAAGTACTGTTGATGTCTGATAAGCAGACTAGTCCTATTCGTAATCTACAGATGCTACTCCTGCAAAGGCATAGTCCTTGTACTCCATTCCTAGAACTATTGCCAAAAGATAACAATACAAAAAGAAATATTTAAACTGCTCCATTTTATTTTTCAATTTCTGCATTGTTGTCAGAATCATTTTGATCAGTTTTGAATATAAAAATTTATACTTAACGCAGTTTTAAAAACCTAATTCAACGACGTGAGCCAGTAAAAATTGTTTGTAATTAACCAAAATGATCCAATGCCCCAAATGGTTATATCTGGGCTCTCCCTTTAGGCAGTTATAAAAAAACTGAGGGTATTGAATACAAAGGTCAAAGGTTGCTACTTTCAGGTCTGGGAGTAAGAACCACATAAAAGTATGCTGCAATTTCATTGGACAGTTTGGATGACTAAGATGCATCTTTAAAATGTCATATCTTAAGCAGTTAAGATCCCTATTAGTGTGAGATGATTGGGTTAGTGTATATCACGCATCTATTTAATATAATGGCAGGTGAGAAGTCAATTACATCACAACAGTAAGTGAAAAATCAATCACTGTGACAAAAACAGCAAAAATTTTATTTTTAAATCGACTGGCATCACATAACTACTAATAACTCTACATATATTGAATAAATCAGTGTGCATGTACGTTTTATAATATAGTCATTCTATCATAAACAAAAACTGTACATGCTGCTAAGGATTTTAAAGGTAATGAGCTATTTTATAACTAATACATCATTCTTATATCAATTTTTCCTTTCTATAAAATGAAGAAAATTAAAATATAAAATGAAAAATTAGTTTACTATTATAGCCTCTTAAAACAATGTAATCATAATTAGAGTGATACAATATATCTGTTACGGTCAAATTGGGTCATTTGTGCACCATTACAAAGTAATAATGATTTTATAATGACCTATTCAAACATATTGCTCAAATTATATTTTCATAATGTAACTGTATCCACATATACTATATGTAGCCTTGTTATAGCCTTTGCTGCTTCACAGACATTATGTTTCCTTTCAGAATTATTAGTATTGAAATTACTGTTGGCAATGTGATAGCATGAACTCTTAATGCACTCACACAAATTCCTCTCCAACATTTTAAACACAGCTTAAATGACTGTTAAAATGTCAGAGACAGAGAAATTGGTTTTGAGCCGGGAACCGGTGCAAAGTGAACGGCGCATCTGGAACGCACGTCCAGAGACAATGGTCAAAAGCTTGATCCAAATTGGCCAGTGAGCCTTATTTCCATTAAACCGGCGAGCTGCGGACGCCAATCAGAAATCCTGATGCAGCTTGCTGGTCGGGGCCTTTCCAAAATTGGCCAGCTTGGAGTCCTAAGAAGCGAATAAGAGGGCGAGCACAGACCAGCAGCAGCCCACAGTAATGCTGTGGAACCAGAAGTAGCACTCCTGCTTCTCCTGGCTCCATATTAAGGTAATTAAAAACAACAAAAATCTTATCTGTTCTCCGGCAGCCTCCAACGGTCCCTTGCTCTGACTGAGGTAAATGCAGAAAAACTGAGCGGAGCAAGCGCAACCCAGTTTCTGAATTTTTTTTAAAATTCATTCTCGGGATGAGGGTGTCGCTGGCAAGGCCAGCTTTTATTGCCCATCTGTAGTTGCCCTTCAGGAGGTGGTGATGAGCCTTCTTCTTGAACCACTGCACTCCATGTGGTGAAGGTACTCCCACAGTGCTGTTAGGTAGGGAGTTCCAGGATTTTGACCCAGCAACAATGAAGGATTGGCGATATATGTCCAAATCAGGATGTGTGTGGCTTGGAGGGGAACTTGGATGGTGGGTGTTCTCAGCGGTGGTCCTAAAACAGGTGTTAGACCTCTGATTACCATATTGTAGGGGTCGAACACCTGTTTTAGGCAGGCATCCCGAGCACTTCCGCGGGGCACTCAGAGCCTACTTGGCTCTGATCTTGGTCCTCTATTTCTTCCATTGTTACTTATATATTATTTTTCAGTAGAAATATGTACAATTAAGAAATTGAATTACAGGAAACAAAAGTAATACATCTAACCCCACTTTTAGTTTTAAAAAAACTTTTCTTTCCACAACAGATATTCCAACCATTAACAGACAACACTGATTTTTTTGGTGCACACCATCCACAAAAATAAAAGCTTTCTTTCTATTCAAGATCTGTCAGTTTGAATAATTCCCCAAGTCACTAATCCTTTTCATAAAATGAGGGGACAAACCTCTGTGCTACAACAAATGCGGCTGCTGAATAATCGGACTAATTAGCTCCTAAGTCACTGCATAAATTATTATAGTCACGAAGTGCATCTTGACACCAATGTTTAGGGTTGTCAAACAAATCAAAATTTCCCTCAACATTACGAGTTTGAAATTGTGCACAATGATCACCATTTTCATGGAACATCTCAGAGGGATATTATACACTGCTGCGTTTTACAACAAAAATACTTTTAAAGGTTGCAGCAAATTGCAGTTATGTCGAAGGCATTCTTTGATTGCATATTATGCAATAAACTTAACATTCCAAATTCTTGAGGGAGTTATTTCCATCAGGCTAAAAAGAAACTCATTTCAAGATACACTTCAAACCCTGATCTACTTAAAATATTCTGGATAAGCGGCATTTAGAAACGCCTTACCCTTTTGTGTGATTTATTTAAATCTAGAGTAACAGATAAATAGTGTACTCAGTCGCATCTACAATAAGTTATTATACTGCAGAGTTAGCCTACTCCAGTCAATATTAATGTTCCAAAGCAATCAGTTGTAATAAAGAGGATTAAACAATACCAGAACAACTTTGACCGTGTTAGTTTCTGCAGTGTTCAGGTCATGTGCAGAAAAGAACAATCTTTTGGTGTGATTAAGATGGGATAAGACAAAGGCTACAGATCAATAAGCAAAAAAAGCTCATCTTTTCTAAGGAAAAGTATGTAAGACAGGACAAAAGAATCTGTAATCTTTCTGTGTCCAAAACAATAGAGAACAAATGAGAGAATTAACTGATCTGGGAAATGTTGAATTCAGTTCAATTTCTTAAGTTCTTATTCATCCCAAAAAAAGTTTAAACAACTGAAAATTGGAATGTTGTGTAAACTAAAGGTTCACTTAACTGAACTTCCTTTTTTGAAAAAGAATCCGGGTCTATATTATATATAAACGGAAAATAATAGATCAGTTAGAGGATAGACATAAACTCTTTTCAGTTTGTGACAAGCTAAAGTGACCCTTCCATACACCATACTGCCACCCCTTCCTGTCTCTTAAAGTAGAAGGACCATCAACCAACAGACTGCTGGATAAAGCCATATTATTAGGTAGGTTATACAATTAGACATGTTGTTCTCAATCAGTCCTCCTCCATGTTGAGCACCACTTGGAGGAAGCACTGAGGGTAGCAAGGGCACAGAATGTACTCTGGGTGAGAGACTTCAATGTCCATCACCAAGAGTGGCTCGGTAGCACCACTACTGAGGGACACGAGGAAAAAACCTACTTGACCTCGTCCTCACCAATCTACCTGTCACAGATGCATCTGTCCATGACAGTATTGGCAGGAGTGACCACCGCACAGTCCTCATGGAGACGAAGTTCCGCCTTCGCACTGAGGACACCATCCAACGTGTTGTGTGGCACTATCATCATGCTAAATGGGATAGATTCAGAACAGATCTAGCAGCTCAAAACTGGGCAGTCATGAGGCGCTGTGGGCTATCAGCAGCAGAATTGTATTCTAGCACAATCTGTAACCATTACCAACAAGCCAGGGGATCAACCCTGGTTCAATGAGGAGTGTAGAAGAGTATGCCAGTAGCAGCACCAGGCGTACCTAAAAAAGAGGTGCCAACCTGGTGAAGCTGCAACTCAGGACTATATGCGTGCTAAACAGCAGAAGCAACATGCTATAGACAGAACTAAGCGATTCCACAACCAACGGATCAGATCAAAGCTCTGCAGTCCTGCCACATCCAGTCATGAATGGTGGTGGACAATTAAACAACTAACGGGAGGAGGAGGCTCTGTAAACATCCCCATCCTCAATGATGGTGGAGTCCAGCAAGTGACTGCAAAAGACAAGGCTGAAGCGTTTGCAACTATCTTCAGCCAGAAGTGCCGAGTGGATGATCCATCTTGGCCTCCTCCCGATATCCCCACCATCACAGAAGCCAGTCTTCAGCCAGTTCGATTCACTCCACGCGATATCAAGAAATGGCTGAGTGCACTGGATACAGCAAAGGCTATGGGCCCCAACAACATCCCGGCTGTAGTGCTGAAGACTTGTGCTCCAGAACTAGCCGCGCATCTAGCCAAACAGTTCCAGTACAGCTGCAACACTGGCATCTACCCGACAATGTGGAAGATTGCCCAGCTATGTCCTGTTCACAAAAAGCAGGACAAATCCAATCCGGCCAATTACCGCCCCATCAGTCTACTCTCAATCATCAGCAAAGTGATGGAAAGTGTTGTCGACAGTGCTATCAAGCAGCACTTACTCACCAATAACCTACTCACCGATGCTCAGTTTGGGTTCCGCAAGGACCACTCAGCACCAGACCTCATTACATCCTTGGTCCAAATATGAACAAAAGAGCTGAATTCCAGAGGTGAGGTGAGAGTGACTGCCCTTCACATCAAGGCAGCATTTGACCGAGTGTGGCACCAAGGAGCCCTAGTAAAATTGAAGTCAATGGGAATCAGGAGGAAAACTCTCCAGTGGCTGGAATCATACCTAGCACAAAGGAAGATGGTAGTGGCTGTTGGAGGCCAATAATCTCAGCCCCAGGACATTGCTGCAGGAGTTCCTCAGGGCAGTGTCCTAGGCCCAAACATCTTCAGCTGCTTCATCAATGACCTTCCCTCCATCATAAGGTCAGAAATGGGGATGTTCGCTGATGATTGCACAGTGTCCGGTTCCATTTGCAACCCCTCAGATAATGAAGCAGTCCATGCCCGCATGCAGCAAGACCTGGACAATATCCAGGCTTGGGCTGATAAGTGGCAAGTAACATTCGCGCCAGACAAGTGCCAGGCAATGACCATCTCCAACAAGAGAGAGTCTATCCATCTCCCCTTGACATTCAACGGCATTACCATCTCCGAATCCCCCATCATTAACATCGTGGGGGTCACCTTGACCAGAAACTTAACTGGACCAGCCA
Source organism: Heptranchias perlo (assembly GCF_035084215.1). NCBI lineage: Eukaryota > Metazoa > Chordata > Chondrichthyes > Hexanchiformes > Hexanchidae > Heptranchias > Heptranchias perlo. Next base: position 36,128,861 of record NC_090341.1, on the reverse strand, counting down.
TATAAATACTGTGGCTATAAGCGTAGGTCAGAGGCTGGGTATTCTGCGGCGAGTGACTCACCTCCTGACTATCCAAAGCCTTTCCACCATCTACAAGGCACAAGTCAGGAGTGTGATGGAATACTCTCCACTTGCCTGGATGAGTGCAGCTCTAACAACACTTTAGAAGCTCGACACCATCCAGGACAAAGCAGCCCGCTTGATTGGCACCCCATCCACCACCCTAAACATTCACTCCCTTTACCGCCGGCGCACAGCGGCTGCAGTGTGTACCATCCACAGGATGCACTGCAGCAACTCGCCAAGGCTTCTTCGACAGCACCTCCCAAACCCACAACCTCTACCACCCAGAAGGACAAGGGCAGCAGGCATATGGGAAAACCATCACCTGCACGTTCCCTTCCAAGTCACACACCATCCCGATTTGGAAATATATCGCCGTTCCTTCATCGTCACTGGGTCAAAATCCTGGAACTCCCGACCCAACAGCACTGTGGGAGAACCTTCATCACATGGACTGCAGCAGTTCAAGAAGGCAGCTCACCACCACCTTCTCAAGGGCAATTAGGGATGGGCAATAAATGCGGGCCTAGCCAGTGACGCCCACATCCCATGAACGAATAAAAAAAAAAATCAGGTTACTATACTTGTCATTAACAGTGTGTTTATTATTGTCTAATGAACAATTTTTGCAAGATCATCTACCTTTGCTTTTCATAACCTTCATCAATGGTAGTAAGCAGGATCATTGAGTTCAGTGATATGTGTTTTTAATGTTCGCCCGCCTACAAATACAATATTACTTAGCACTGATACAAAAAGAAAATTTGGACTGCTAGAAATCTGAAAGAAACACATAAAATGCATATTAGTCAGTAGGTTGAAAGATAGATTAATGGTTTGGGATGGGTCTTGATAAAGGGTATACCCAAAACCTTTCTTCTCAGATGTTAACTGTCCTGCTGTTTCTTAGCATCCCTTTACTGTCTGTAGTAATTTGTTTACAAGTTTTCCTTTTTTCTTCCTAATTCTCATCTTATTGAGCTTTAGCTTCCTTTCGTGTTTTACTCCATCATACTCTCCAATATCACTTGAAACACTTATGCTCATCCCTTATGCCAATATATTTCCTACTTAATCACATTGACGTTCATCTTGAAATTATCTCCTACTCATTAATGATATTAATTTCAATTGAACTCATTGCAGTTTACGTTTGAAACAGTCAATGGCTCCATTGTTGCTTTCTTATCTAACACAACTTCCTAGTCATTGTTTCCTGCTCTTTCATTCACAGCTTAGATATCTGCTATCAGATTTGATATTTTTATATACCTATTTTAAGCCCACACCATCACCAAAGAAACAAAATCTATCATCTACTGTGATTGTTTTTTTCCCATAATGCAAACTTTTCTCTTTACATTTATGGTCAAAACATTATGTGGAGCACACCTGCAGTTTCCCAAAATGCACTCCTGGTGAGCAAGGCTCCACACCAAAAGCATGCACTCCGAAAACCCGGTCCTCTAACTTGCATCTAAGTTTTGGACCTATATAATAGTCCATGCAATCTTACAAAATCTCCCTATTTTACCTCATACAGGTCTGAAAATGTGTACTCCAGGGGAACTTTCACATAGGATCAGGAGCCGTCAAGGATCAGTGGTCAATCAGCATAACTATTACAAATTGAAAATGGACTTATGGTACCTTATAAGAGTTATTTATTGCATAAAAATAAAATCTTTGAAGCCCACATATGAAGCTCCGTGTGTCAGAGCAGCTTCAGTGTGTACCTTAACAAATTGCAACTTGTTCACAAAGTTGTTATTTTTTTGGCCCTTCAAGAAGCCGCAAGCTTTTGCAGGTGCTTCTTGTTGACTGGATCATTTAATTTGGCCGTGAGAATCTATTTAAATATTCCCTGGAACCATCATTTAAAATGCACTGCATTTTTCAAATCAAGTGGTGACAAACTATTTCTACAGAGATAACAGAGACTGAGCTCCATTGTATCCTCTGGGTCAATATCTATGCCTTGCCATTTTTAATCTCAAAAGTTGCATTTTGTAGCTCCTCCAGAGAAGGCAGTCTGATTTCCTTTCCATTCACCGACTGCTCTCCGGCAGTTACCTGAGCAATACCTCTTCAGCAACTTGGGTCTATATATCCAGGATTGCATAAAAATATTGCCACTGTTGCTGAGCTTTTACTTTTACTGTTGCTGAGGATCTGGACATGCTTCCCAAGAAAATAAACAGCTACCATACTACTTACTGCGGACTCAAAAAGACTTCAGAATTTTACAGCACAAGAATTTTTCTTTCCTTATATTTTCCTTCAGACTGCATTGCACATCTTTTTCTATCAGTACCTGCTGATTAAACCTCAGTTATACTCAGTCTGTGATGTTTTTTACCATTCTTATGACCTTTTCCTACTTTCAATTTCTTCTCAACCATCTCCATCCAGTCAAGGCTACATCCCATCTTTCCAGCCTCCTTGTACACGGCAGCCTTAAAATTCCAAAAAAGGAAGATCAAAATTCTTGATCACTCATGACATGCTTAATGCAAGAGACATAGTAGAAGTGACTAGGTAAGAGAATTAAGTCTGCAACAAACTGTTCTTAATGAAACAGAAATCACAGTAGTCAATGCTGTCATTTCTGGCATCAATAATACTGTATCATTCAATAAGAGGATACTATCTTTTATAATCCTATTTTACTTGAGCACTGAGATCTCTAACAATCAACATATCATATGTATGGAGATCAGAAATGCTAGCTTGGGGACAGGAAGACTAACCCCATACTGATATCTTCCTGTTCTCCTACTAGAACATCAAAAACACAGACTAATTCCTCACTTCTATGATACAAATTCACAGTATCTCTGTCCACCTATTACAACGTCTGCCTGCATTCAGAGTTGGACTAGAACACTTGCAGATTTTGCTTTTGGTCTTACCATTTTACCAACAAATGCTCAAAAAAGGTTAAAGAACACATGCATACACCCTACAAATATGATTATTAACATTACATGCTCAACAATGGTGCGCATTACTCATTTTTTTATTTACTAATCAGAAATTCAATTAGCCACATCTGGATTCCCAATTAACCACACGTGGCTAATGGCTAACATATTGGACAACACTGGGCTAGAACTGCATTAAAATACAATGTTAAATGGAATACTAACAGAATATGGCCAACCATGGATAACTAAAGTTACTAGATATTCTTTAGAATACACCTCGACACAAATTGATCATTTGTAAGAAATCTTACAACACCAGGTCATAGTCCAACAGTTTTATTTGAAAATCACAAGCTTTCGGAGGCTTTCTCCTTCGTCAGGTGAGTGTCGAGATTCATTGAAAATTACCGCATATATAGTCATAGAACCATGCCTGGTGATTACAGATAACCTTTCCAACTGCCCGTTATCAAGGCCATCAAATGAATTGAATAGTGTTCAGACAGAGAAACCTGATCATGGTTGATTTTCAGTTTTTCTCCTTTTACAATAATGGTAATACTGTGTAGCAAACATTCTTGACAAGAAGATCCAACAACAGAATAGCTCCCTGCTACAGACACATCTGCTACAGGAGCTTTAGTCCTCCCTGAGATCCGATGTAAATGTTTTATTCACCAACATCATTCTTTTTCCTCCTGTCTCACCTTCTAAATTCCACATGCTACCCTTACATAACAGTAACCTTTCCCCAGTCAGCAGGGGTGACCAAGGTTGTTGCATTCCATTCAGCTATTTTTGTCCAAGGTGATAGGAGGAAATGTTATCATCAGGCCCCATATCATCACATTGGTGTTTGGTGCACAGTCTCTAGAATAAGATGAAAACCTGGCAATCTTCTCATCACAATATTCTTTTTAAATGAAGCTATCCAACACAGTTTATTATTTCAACATCATACCAGAACTCAATTTGCACTTCTCCCTTAGTGCTTACTTGCTGAGTAAGAAATCAACAGTTTAACTTGCTTCAAATTTGAAAAGCAGATGCAATCCTATTAGGAGCATTCTAGCAGATTAAATAGTCATGTAACCACTAGTTATTAGCAGTTATGTAGATCCTATAAACACTTCTCTGCATCATTTTAAAAAATCTTAGTTTTGAAGCTTCTTGCACTTTTTTGATGAAAGCAAAGGGCTAACAAAGGATTGTAAACAAAACAAAACATTTATTAGAATTACTAAATGTGAAAGGCTTGATTTTCCTGATCCTTTGCCCACTGGGTGCGAAGGTTGTGTAAAAACGGCAGACACCGAATTTGCCAGATCTCTATCCCTTTTATGTTACTCTGGATTTCTAGACCTTTCATAGAGCCGTGGAGCTGGGCCTGCAGCTGCAGTAGACACTGGCCTGACAATCCCTTGCTAGTGGGGCAGGATGGGACATTTACAACGCCCCCACCCCTGCCCCCCCACCTCATTTTCTGTTTCATTGTCAGCTGAGTACCCCAGCATTGGAACATCCAGTAAAACATGTGCGAAGGGTCTTCAGAGTCTCAGGAGGCAGGCTATAGACAGGCAAGTCTTGTTCCAGTATTTTTAAACCCCTTTCCCCCCACCGGCCAGGATATTAACAAGTAACCTCCATCAGCAGCCAATAGTTCTTGAAGGCCAGACACTCAGCTACAGGCCTCAGAGATCTGCAGCTGCATTTACATTTTCCTGCCCTTTCTGCCAACACTCCACTAAAACCCTTCATATCTGCCTTTGTCACCTCTAGTCTATAGTACTTCAATATTCTCCTGACCAGCCTCCCAACCTCCACCTCCATAAACTTCAATTAATCCAAAACTCTGCTGCCCATATCCTATCCGGGGAATTATAGACCAGTTAGCCTAACATCTATTGTGGGGAAATTGCTGGAGTCTATAATTAAGGATAAGGTGACTGAACACCTTGAGAATTTTCAGTTAATCAGAGAGAGCCAGCATGGATTTGTGAAAGGTAGGTCGTGCCTGACAAACCTGATTGAATTTTTTGAAGAGGTGACTAAAGTAGTGGACAGGGGAATGTCAATGGATGTTATTTATATGGACTTCCAGAAGGCATTTGATAAGGTCCCACATAAGAGACCGTTAGCTAAGATAGAAAGCCCATGGAATCGAGGGAAAAGTACGGACTTGGTTAGGAAATTGGCTGAGCGAAAGGCGACAGAGAGTAGGGATAATGGGAAGGTACTCACATTGGCAGGATGTGACTAGTGGAGTCCCGCAGGGATCTGTCTTGGGGCCTCAATTATTCACAATATTTATTAACGACTTAGATGAAGGCATAGAAAGTATCATATCTAAGTTTGCCGATGACACAAAGATTGGTGGCATTGTAAGCAGTGTAGATGAAAACATAAAATTACAAAGGGATATTGATAGATTAGGTGAATGGGCAAAACTGTGGCAAATGGAATTCAATGTAGGCAAATGTGAGGTCATCCACTTTGGATCAAAAAAGGATAGAACAGGATACTTTCTAAATGGTAAAAAGTTAAAAACAGTGGATGTCCAAAGGGACTTAGGGGTTCAGGTACATAGATCATTGAAGTGTCATGAACAGGTGCAGAAAATAAACAAGAAGGCAAATGGAATGTTGGCCTTTATATCTAGAGGACTGGAGTACAAGGGGGCAGAAGTTATGCTGCAGCTATACAAAACCCTGGTTAGACCGCACCTGGAGTACTGTGAGCAGTTCTGGGCACCGCACCTTCGGAAGGACATATTGGCCTTGGAGGGAGTGCAGCGTAGGTTTACTAGAATGATACCCGGACTTCAAGGGTTAAGTTATGAGGAGAGATTACACAAATTGGGGTTGTATTCTCTAGAGTTTAGAAGGTTAAGGGGTGATCTGATTGAAGTTTATCAGATATTAAGGGGAACAGATAGGGTGGATAGAGAGAAACTATTTCCGCTGGTTGGGGATTCTAGGAGTAGGGGGCACAGTCTAAAAATTAGAGCCAGTCCTTTCAGGAGTGAGATTAGAAAACATTTCTACACACAAAGGGTGGTAGAAGTTTGGAACTCTCTTCTGCAAACGGCAATTGATACTAGCTCAATTGCTAAATTTAAATCTGAGATAGATAGCTTTTTGGCAACCAAAGGTATTAAGGGATATGGGCCAAAGGCAGGTATATGGAGCTGGATCACAGATCAGCCATGATCTTATCAAATGGTGGAGCAGGCACGAGGGGCTGAATGGCCTACTCCTGTTCCTATGTTCCTATCCCACTCTCCCATCATCACTGTCCTCTCCGGCCAACCTTGGTTCCTGATCCCCCAAAGCCTCAGATTGAAAATTCTCATACTTGTTATTTAAGTCCCTCCATGGCTTCACCCTCCCTATGTCTATAACCTCCTCTAGCTTACAACCTTCCCCCCCCACTCGAACTTTCCTTTACTCTGACACCAGCCTCTTGTGCATCCATCCTCTTTCCCTTTGCTCCACAGCCGTGTCTTCAGCTGCCTAGGCCCCAAGCTCTGGAATTTCCTCCCTAAACTCTTCTGCTTTTCCACCTTTCATTCTTTAAGACCCTTCTTAAAATCTACCACTTTGACCAAGCATTTGGTCACACCTTCGAATCTCTGGATCAGCTCCCATTTTCGTCATGCCTCTGTGAAGCACCTTGAGACATTTTTCTATTATTAAAGGTACTCTATATATGCATATTGTTGTTGTTGTCTCCATCTGTATTCAACTATGGAACCTTTGTTGCAGGATCGATGCTCACTGTTTAATTTCTTGGCTCCAGACAGCAGTTGGGCAATTTTCCTGGATCACTACTGTAGATGCCTCTGCCTCAACTGTTCTTTCTCAAGTGCTGCATGTCTTTGATCAGCTGTTTTGCTGAGTCCTTCCTGTGTCCACTTCCCATGTAAGGAAATATTTGTCTGGTGCTATGGAAGATGTAACTTATCCAGTCGCTCGTTAGTCAGGAAAAGAGCCCTGCACTATAGAAAAAAAATACTTTCTGTCTTGCAGAATCTCTGGTATAGAATTCAACTGTAGCCACTCAATGCAGCAATACGGCCTGGAGAGGGAGCCAGAGAAGAGTCAAGGCCTGGCTCGAGACAGTCAGCTGGAATCAGTGAGTCTGCAACCTGGCCAGAGAAACTGAGCTACAGGGAAGGAGTCACAAATTTGACCAGAGAGAGTGGGGTGAAAATCACCTTCTTGTTGCTGCAACAGAGCAATGTGTTGTGGAAAGAAACAGCAGCGAAAAAAGAAAAAGAACATGTATTCTAGAATAAAACCAACAGCAAGGAGAAACGGAAACTGAGAGAAACAACTTAAGAGTGAACAGAAAATAAAATGAGATTAAATATATAAGGAAAAATGTCATCAGTACCTGCAATCATTACCAATAACACCACACAAGAGCTTGAAATTTTGATGGATTCTCCCATCAAGTCAACGGATGACTCTTAGTTGTCGTGGGTGCGCTGATGGGAGAAGAGCCCAATCCCGGACGCACATGTGCAGCCGCACATATCACTTTGGAAGGCAGATGAGCCAAATAGATGAATTACCTTGTGTGCCAGGCGCTTGGCAGCTGGATCTCGCAACCTCAAATTAATTTAAACCAACCCTGCCACCATGAAACCATCGTGGTCTGTCGGTGGCTACATCTTCCCAGGTGTCAAGGTCAATATCGCAAGACTTTAAGATGGCCTTTAGTGCATCTTTATAGTATGTCATCTGCCCACCTCTTATGATATCCAGACTACAGTTCATCGTAGAAGGCGGCTTTGGGAATTCTACAATTAGACATGCAAACAACCTGTTCAGACCAGTGCAACTGGACCATTTTGATCGGGTCCTCAATTCCGCTTATGCTGCAGTGCTTGAGGACATAAGTGTTGGGAACCCTGTCTTGCCACTTAATGCCAACGATATGTCGTAGACAATGCAAGTGGAAATGGTCAAGTCGCTTGATGGTAGCAGATTCACAACTCTGATCCACACAGTAAGGTGGTGAGGACAGAAGCTTGGCATGTAGCAACTTTTGTTGGCAGACTAACCCCTCGTTCTAGCCAGTCTCCGCTCGAGTTTGCCAAATGCGGACAAGGCCCTGCCAATCTGGTGAGTGACATCGGCGTCAATTATGGCATTCTGCGAGAGAATGCTACCCAGGTAGTAGCATCTGTCTGTGACCTTAAGTGGTACATTATTGATCGTAACTATTGGGGTTGTGAATGGATGACCAGATATACACTAGACCATGACCTCAGTCTTCTTAAATTGATTGTACGGCCAAAACACTGTGACCCTCAAGCAAAGCAGTCAGATAGCAGCTAGATGTCCTCAAGAGTGTGTGCGTTACTCGCACAGTCATCAGCAAAGAACATGTTGCGAACGGAACAGAGATTCTTACACTTTTTTGGTGAAGGCAAAAGGCTAACATTATGAAATGGTCAGAATAGATTAAATTTGTCATCAGCCAGACTTGTACACAGAATTAGCTACCTCAATACTGATTACTCAAGGAGCATAGCTTGAGAATAATTTGCATACATCAGGACATACATCATGATGATTGTATATATGTCAGTGTAAGTATATATTAAATTACTCATTTAAACATTCTGAATGTACACATTTAAAAAAAATACTGATAAGCTTAGTCAAGATTTTTTTTTAAGTAACGTGCTATGCAAAGTATAATATAAACGTGCTATGCAAAGTACACTTCTGTGTACTTCAAAATCAACCATACAAACAAAATGTAGAGATCATTTGTCCTGCTTATTTTTCTTTTGTTTTTTTTAAGCCCAGGATGCATCAATAGATCCTGAACTCAAAACAATAGTAAACTGAGAAAGAAAAGTAGGAAGTTAATTAATCCTGAAAAAAAATGGATGCATCACAGGGGACATTGTATTAGAAAGTTTTAGGAAGTTTAAGATGAACAATGCTGCAGATTTTGACAATTTCCATCCAAGGGTGCTGGTGAGATTGCAAGTCCCTTCACCGATATCTTTCAAAGCTCCGTGGAAACATTTCAATGAATTGCAAAGTAGCAAATTTGACCCCCACCTTTAAAAAGGAAGGGACGAGCCCTCAAATTACAGACCTGTGAGCTCTACCCTCGATTATGGGGAAAGTGTTTGAGGCTATTCATTGGATAAAGTGAGGCAGTGATATTAACTACCTGGATTTCAGGGTGGCATTTCACACTGTCCCAACATAACAAAGTGACACGTCCATGGGATAGATGCCAATGTATTACGCTGGATTGATGTGTGACTGCAAGGTAGACTGTGTCACGACGTAGAGGTGGACCAGACTGCAGTCAGTAGGGACATACTTGAGATAGAAGTTCTCAGGTCCTGACCCAACATAGGCCGCCAATTTGTTATGACAGATAGGGTTGGGACCTGAGAACTTCTATCTCAAGTACCTCCCTACTGATCGGTAACTCTGGCAGACCAGACTGCGGTTCACTACCCAGGGAGAGGGAAGTCGTGCCTCAGGCTCAAGTACAGTAAACCACACCAATACGTAGATTAGCTTAAAGAATTCATAGTTTATTTAGTATCAAATTTCTCCACACATACAAATCTCATTTGAAGTGACTTAGCTTAGCAAAGACAGACAAAAAACAGAACAGTTTACTTACAACAGCAATATAGCCAAAAATATGTTAGCTTACCAGCAATCAGTCTATTGTCCACCAAGCGGTCAACAATTCATCAGTTATGGATTATCGGCACAGGGTTATTGGCCCCGACTGCCTAAGGCAATCAGTTTATATCTGAATCTTATTCGCAGCTATCGTCCTATCCTATCATAAAACGCAATCTCATTTTTAAAAACGCTCAATAATCTCTAAGTAAGCTGAGGTTCACTTGCTCATTGGCTTAGCCTTGCGTTTTCCATTAAAAGTTTACTTCCTCTATCTTCATCGAAACAACATTCCACACTGTGGTTAACAAACTACCACTTCTATAATCTAACCAGGCTACCATTGGAGAATGCCTGTGTTTTCGTCATTTAGATCTGTCAATGTGTTGTTGTCAACTTCAAGAGGAAATGGGGCATTCTGAGTATAGGCCCCTTATTGTCGGTCTAATATTAGACACATCATGAATAGGCAAACGGTTAATTTTTCCGTGACAACAGTAAAGGGTGGTGGTGCGTGAGAGGCATCAGAGTAGAAACCGGTTGTCAGTGGAGTCTCACGGGAGTTGGTGTTGGAGCAAGTTATTTATCATTATTTATAAATATCTTAGAGAGTGGAATAATCATCAATGTGTCTAAATTTGCAGGTGACACCAAATTTGGTTCAATGGCCAATGGTGCTAACCAATGTGCAATAATCCAAAGGTACTGGGGACAAACTGGATCAGTCGGCAGAAAGGTGACCAGTGAATTAAACACACAAGTGTAAAAATACAAGATTAGGCAAAAGAAGCAAGAATTTGGAATACACTTAAATGATAACATGCTTTAGGTAAAGCAGGAAAGAGATTTAGGAGTTTTGATGAAAAGGTCATTAAAACCAGCAGTTCAGTGTTTGCTGGCAATAAAGAAAGCAAATACATGGATAGCTAGTGATGTGACATAATTCAATGAAGTGGAGATGCCGGTGATGGACTGGGGTGGACAAATGTAAGGAATCTTACAACACCAGGTTATAGCCCAACAGTTTTATTTGAAAATCACAAGCTTTCGGAGGCTTTCTCCTTCATCAGGTGAGTGTGCGATTCCATGGAAGGTACCGCATTTTTAGTCAGAGAACAATGCCTGGTGATTACAGATAATCTTTCCAACTGCCCGTTGTCAAGGCAATCAAAGGAGTCGAATAGTGTTCAGACACCACACACAGGACCATTGAATACACAAACGGTCAGAACCCAAAGGCAGAGAGAGAGAGAGAGAGAGAGAGAGAGAGAGAAACATCCGAAAGGAAGAGAAAGAGAGAGAATGATCAGTTGTATTAAAAACAGATAACTCTTTTTCGGCTGGTGGGGTTACGTGTAGCGTGACATGAACCCAAGATCCCGGTTGAGGCCGTCCTCATGGGTGCAGAACTTGGCTATCAATTTCTGCTTGACGTCCGGGTGTGTTGGCTTTGTGTATCTTTGGGAGGCAGTAGAAGTCTCCCACGCGGGGAGTACATGGGATGAGAGAGCGTAGGATGCTTTGAAGGTCTGGATCGAAGGTCTTGATCAGTTTGTTGAGCTGGTGGGTGTGTTCTTTGGTCGGATCTGCGGGTAACCGTCTGTAATGTTCCTGGTTGTCTAGTTGTCGGTATGCTTCTTTGCAATAGTCCGTTCTGTTCTGTATGACGATGGCTCCTCCTTGGTCCGCCAACACACCCGGACGTTGCAGGAAAGGATGCCCCGGAGCATGGTACATTGGCGAGACCATGCAGACACTGCGACAATGGATGAACGGACACCGCGCAACAATCGCCAGACAGGAGGGTTCCCTCCCAGTCGGGGAACACTTCAGCAGTCAAGGACATTCAGCCACCGATCTTCGGGTAAGCATTCTCCAAGGCGGCCTTCGAGACACACGACAACGCAAAATCGTCGAGCAGAAATTGATAGCCAAATTCCGCACCCTTGAGGATGGCCTCAACCGGGATCTTGAGTTCATGTCACGCTACACGTAACCCCACCAGTGAAAAAAGAGTTATCTGTTTTTAATACAACTGATCATTCTCTCTCTTTCTCTTCCTTTCGGATGTTTCTCTCTCTCTCTCTCTCTGCCTTTGGGTTCTGACCGTTTGTGTATTCGGTGGTCCTGTGTGTGGTGTCTGTAGTACTGGGTTAAATTTTCATATCCAAGTTACAGGAAAGACATAGAATTTTTGGAGGGAGTTCAGAGCAGGGCTGCAAAGTTGATTTTTGAACTAAGTGGGCAGACTTATTAGGAAGGATTATAATAGGACTTTATTCCCTGGAGTAGAAAAGGATGTGGATGACTCGATAGGGGTCTTTATGATTTTCAAGAATGTGCAGAATTTGGATGTAGGAATGTTTTGCGGTTGGGCACAAGATTTGAGGGCTGGGAGACACAATTTCAGTTCAAGTGTCAAAGGAAAGTGAGTAATTTAGTGATGTTTAAATAATAGGTTAATAGAACTGCAAAATAGATTAACAACAGGGTGGTGGAACAGAAACAGGTGAATTATCACACACTGGTTAGCATCATGGCTAGTTTAAAAAAAAAGGACTGGATGATTTTTTTGGTTGGTAATGGGAATGCAGGGTTATTCAATCAAGAATCTTGGTAAGGAACCTGATGAGCAGTTTGGAAGGATTGTATAGATGGATCAATTGTCTTTTCCAGTCCGAAACATTACCATTTTACTGAGTATTCATCAGTGCTAACTAAATAGTGAACAGTGGCAAAATCACTTGAGCACCGATCAAAAATAGTCATCTGCTAAGCGGGTTCACACATACATGCACAGATGCTTTGGAAGTTTAAGCTTAAACACAAAGCGAATAGTTTCATATTTCCAGTATCCTAACTTCTTAGTGACAACTTTTTTCACCCATAATTGCTTAGGTGGCATGTCCCCCAATCTTAACCCTACTGTTGTTGGACAGCAAATGGAGGCAAGATGCTTCCTTGTAAGAAAGTCTGAAGTGAGAAAAGGTCACTCAACCAAGACTGTTCTATTCATGGCTCATACATGATTACTCTATCAGGGACAGACCCCACCCCACCCCACCACCAACTGTTTATGCCCTAACTTTAAAGAACACTAAATTCTTCACTCCCACCTCTGAAAAAAAATCAAGTAGTGCTGTTAACAGCTTTAACGTGATTGGCAAAAGAACCAAAGGTGACATGAGGAAAAACTTTTTTACACAGCGAGTAGTTAGGATCTGGAATGCACTGCACTCCAGAAAGGAAAAAAATTTGCAGGGCTACAGGGAAAAGGTGGGGGAGTAGGATTAGCTGGATTGCTCTTGCATAGAGCTGGCGTGGATTCGATGGGCTGAATAGCCTCCTTCCATGCTGTAACCTTTCTATGATTTTATGGTTCTATAACCCTCAATTATTCTTTTCAACAGATATCGATCCGACTGTCTTGTAAAGAGGTTCAAGGGGAATGCTCACCACCATCTTCTCAAGGGCAACTAGGGTTGGGCAATAATTGCTGGCCTTGCTAACGACAGCCACACCCCTAGAATGAAACTAAAAAAATACTGGGCTGCCCTTACACATCTCCAAACAATCAGTTACAGAGGAACACTGGCATTGGCCATGGAGCAGCTCCACCCTCTCACCTTGGGGGCCCTAAGTAAGGGGAGACAGAAATTTACTTCAAATTGTGACTATTTTCATTGTTGATGTGCTGATTGCACTCAGAATGTTGCCCTTATATACATAAAATTCAGAATGTTGCTAATGTCCTAATTGGCTAATATTCTCATATTATTTTATGTATATAAGGGCAACATGGGGATAGCTTGAAAACATTTACAGTGTTTCATCTGAGCCACTGCTGGAGAGAGTGCCTTCTTATGCTGTCACAGGATGGCACAGCTATCAGAGACATCTGCGTATATTCCACAAGGACACACAGAAGAGAACAGGGTGTAAAATTTTTGAAAGCCCCATGTTGATTTTAAAACATAGATATTAGAGATCCAGTTTTAAGACAAACACAAGTGTCTATGAAGGGGAATGAATATGCATTGTTGCTGGATAAAGTAATAGTGGATATAGAGTTTCCAAGTAAGCATTCATAGAGTTTTAGGGAAGTAATCTGAGTTAAACTATATTGTATCAATGGTTTTTGCAAAGACTATCACAGTAAAAAGTGTTACATGCTCCTTCAAGGACAAATCCTATGTACGACTAGACTTCCAAAACTCCCAGAGTACAAAAAGCTTTTGTTGAAGGTCACGTTGTTCTGAAGTTGTAGCTTCTAATATTTACAGTGTTTACACAGCAGCCAATATGAAGGTCTAACTTGATGATAATACAAAAACACTATAACTGTCGTGAAATGTTTACACATAACTGGATAAGACAAGCTGGAGTCTGACTGTAAATACAAATAATGTTACTCTTACATACGGCTACAAAAGTGTTACATTTTAGAAACGCTTACTACTGTCATACAAGAACAAATAAAAATTCCGACAACATAATTCAGAAGATAAACTGCGGTTGCGTAGCAGGAGCCTGCAGAACTGTACTGGCACATTTCTTTTTTCACTGGTGAAAATACTAGAATACACAGGATCTCTTTTTACATGTCTCAAGTATTTAAATGCACTACTTTTTTCACTGATGATGTATGCAACTTTATGAATTATTCACCAACAAACCCCATTTAATTATAACAAGAATCTTTGATTGCCTAGGACTATGTTGTAATGAGGATGGAGTTTTATTTTTAAAAAATATATGAAAATGTTTAACCTGAAAGTGACACTTGCCTCACAATTTCACTCTCCTCCCCCCTCCTCCCACCGCCCCCCCCCCCCCCCCCCACCCCACCGGTTAGAACTCTACGTTACAATTCTACATCAAAAACTGCACTTCAAGCAAGTTGTGTTTTTAAGATATTTTGGCAAGAATGAGAACTGTGCATTTTGTTAAGTGAGGAACCTGACCTCTGCTTTGCTCCACTAGTTTCTGGCTGTATGTCTGGCACAGCGAAGGTCAATGCCACATGCGAGGAAAATATATTGTTTCTGATCACAATTCCCACCACATAAATATATCTTTTAAAATGAATCAAGCTTGAAACACAGTTTTTGTCAGCTAACAAGCATTTAGGACTTTTCCTTCAATGCAGCTTTGAAAGTTTATTCGTAAATGTGATACGAATGTACATTTTAAATGTTAGACAGCAATATGCACAGTTACTTGGGGTGTGCTGTAAAAGGATACATTTCAGCTCTTCTAACAGTGATTGTCTCGACACAGTGTTGTTCTTGCACACACAATTACGGGCAAATTTATGGTTTGTACAAGTCCCTGCAATTTTCAAAAAAATCCACAAGAGAATTTCATTTAGGCACATGGATGGAAAAGAGGACGAGGCGGCCATTTATGTTCTTAAAGTTTCCTGTTATATATGCAGATATGGAGTGTTCAGACATAGTGTTCTATCCTGAGCTCTAAGAAAGGGCAAGGTGACCACTAAACCTACAATTGCCATGACACTGCAGCAGCTTTGAGGGAACATCTGTGTTTGCAGAACTTTCCACATCATCAAAACTACATTTGCAGTTGTTAGCATTTTTCTGGATGTGTCACAGCATTCCCTCCCCCGCACATCCATCCTACATGTCTACAATCTTCTTCCTGAAGAAGACAGGCTATGAAAATATAAAACTTAATTTGTATTTTTTTCTAATTTTCTGGAGGGGCCAGTGTTAGCGATGACTCTTAATTTTCTGTTCTTACACCCCAACTTCCCCTGAATTTTTCAGTTATTATTTACAGAAGTAAAAACTGAGGGGGAGGGGGAAGGGAGGAAATGATGAGTGTTACATTTTCCATGTAAAAATCAGGGGAAATTTCAACATTATAAAATCCTTAACGGGAACATTTAGAAATATACGTATTTACTTTTCCACTGGCTATACAGTTTAAGTTTTCTAATTTGACTTTACTCAGAATGACAAAAATCAGAAAAAAATATTTTAGTGCTGTAAAAGCCAATTTTTGGGTTTAATATGGGAAAAAATTCCACTGATACCAGAGAGGAGATTCAAATCCAGGCATACTCTACAACACTTGATTTGAATTAGATCGAGCCACTGCTGGAGCACATCTGGACATAGCAAAGAAAGGAATGAAGTCAAGACCAAGAGAGATGAGTGAGCCTGGTAGCTGGTCATCAGCAGTGTGAAGTAATTAAAACACTATCATTTTTAAAATTTGACAGGCTTACCGTTTGTTGGTGTACTTGAGAGGACTTGACTATTCCAATGCTCGCCTAGCCAGCCTCCCATCTTCAACCCTCCATAAACTTGAGCTCATCCAAAACTCTGCTGCCCGTATCCTAACTTGCACCAAGTCCCATTCACCCATCACCTCTGTGCTCGCTGACTTACGTTGGCTCCTGGTCCAGCAACACCTCGATTTTAAAATTCTCATCCTTGTTTTCAAATCCCTCCATGGCCTCGCCCCTCCCTATCTCTGTGACCTTCTCCAGCCCTACAATCCTCCGAGATCTCTTTGCTCCTCCAGCTCTGGCCTCTTGCGCATCCCCAATTTTAATCGCTCCACCAATGGCGGCCGTGCCTTCAGCTGTCTAGGTCCTAAGCTCTGGAATTCCCTCCCTAAATCTCTCCATCTCTCTCTCCTCCATAAGGCACTCTTTAAAACCTACCTCTTTGGCTAAGTTTTTGGTTACCTGTCCTAATATCTCCTTATGTGCCTCGGTGTCAAATTTTGTTTGATAAGGCTCCTGTGAAGCGCCTTAGGACATTTTACTACATTAAAGGCGCTATATAAATGCATGTTGTTGTTGTTGTTGTTATTGTTGTTGACAAAAGGAAAAACACTACTGGTCACATCAGATACCATCTCCATGTGCAGCTGAAAGAGGTGCATAGTACCAAATCTTGACAGACTCAGAAAAAACACAGGATTTGGTGGAAATTGTGAGAGTTGGCAAATCTGTCAATAATTTTTTTTTTGGTAAAATCAGTCAAAATTAAGTTAGGAGTAATTTAGAACTCTGGAAATGTATTGCTGCAAATCAGTGAGAACTGAAAATGTAAAACTTTATAGTTATTATAATTTGCTGCCTCAGCCTCCTCCTGTTTTCAAATCCTGATGCACCATTGTGTACAATTCAGTCATATTGCTTAAACAACAAAACAAATGCAAGTATGTCACTGTGACTTTAGTTCCGGTGTGACTTGCACAAAAATTCCTCTGGGTTGTTTTTCCCTCAACAATTTGAATAATCACAGATTCTTCTCATCCCAGAAAAACCGTTCCATTTCAATGCCCAAGTTTTGTGCTTTTTTGTTCACCTCAGCACCACACAAGCCAATTCTACACTAAAATACTTATACACTTCTGCACAACTTGCACACGATTGTTTTTTTGCATTTTTGCACTCAAGTTGAACTGAAATGAGTTAAGATCCGAGACTGTCTGTTTACTTACCTGCAAGCAAGAAATTCAAGTTTATAAAGAAGGCAATACAATAGAAGCAATAATGTGGTTTCATTAAAAATAACAGAACCATACAGTTGCTGAAATTGTGTTGAAATAAACAAAGGAGCTGTGTAACACAGCTACTCGTGTCAATCATTCACTAAAACCAATTTTGTGCAATAAGTGCTTTTAAAACGCAAGATATTCCAGACAAATCACAGTGCTGCTGTAAACAGCCTCCGATAGATCTTAACTCCACAATGAATGCATAGCTACCGTACTCATTTTAACAACAATTTCAACAGCTCTGTGGCTCCGCAGTTATTTTTAATGACACCACACTAGTTCCAGTAGTGTTTCTATCAGTTGCTATAACAGCACAGCAGCCCACACTGATTCACACTGTCTTGAAATGTAACATGAAACTGGGATTATTAAAAACATTTATTCTTGCGGTGGTAACGCACAAAGTTTTTTGTGTATCACACCGGACCCTGCATTGTCATAATTTCCCTCTCCCCATCCCCGGCTGGGTTCTAACATGTTGTTGGAATTAAGTTAATTAAACACTAAAAACAGCAGCAAAGAGCTAAGTGGAGGGAGGCTCTCTGTTTTGTTTCAATTTTGTAGGATTTGACCTCCACTTGGTTTTCGCCTTTATAGTGAAGCAACTGAGGTACAGGAGCTCCAGCTGACATTAACCAGATGTTATTACCATTACTACTACTGCTACTTCAACTGTTCTATGATACCATTTATACCCCAATATTGGCAGTATACCAAAGGCTTTTTTGAAGGAGGTTGAGAGAAAGACAGGTGCACACAAAATGGAAGTACTCAAGAGAAACAGAATTTGTAATGCAAAATGCTTGAGAAAGAAAACAATCAGAAACACAGGCAGTCAAGAAAAGAACATGGCTGGAAAAAATCAGAGGGGCAGAAGCAGATACTGAAGCAGAGGGAGTGAAGGGCAGAAACAGTAACTGTATACAGTAAAAGGTTTGTGCTTTATGTAGCAAGGTAGCTTTGACGTACTTAGAAAGCATTTTCACCAATCCAAAAACATGTAAATGAGGGAATGCAACACATACTGGATTTTACAGTACTCAGTTCTACTGAATGAACAAACAGCTATTGTTAAGTTTCAAACATCAATAAACTAATCCAGGAAGGCTGTCGCTAGCATTTCTGCTATCAAATCATGTCAGAGTAAAATGTCACCATTTTACTTCTTCAGAAAATGCACAGTGAATACAGACAAGGAAGTGTAGTGTTGTTGTCTGGTTTGTAGGTTTAATGCATAGGTGTGGTTCAGTCAACGCCAAGGGAGATTCAGACTTTGACTGGGGGTTCCTCTGAGTGGGAGGGGGGGGTGGTGGTGAAGAATGAAAGAGGAAAGACCTGAAGGCAGACCGATGGATCAGAAGTGGAATAAAGTGGAAAACAAGGAAGGGCAGTTCAAAAAAGTTGCCAAGAATGCCTCTAAAGTGGATTTGATGCTTGCTGTTAAGCAGTGGCACGAAAGATCCATGAAGATCCAGACATAAATTACTGCACTGTTGCTATAAAAACAGGAAACCTACTGTGAAACAGCAAAAAGTGCAGTCTTTTTCATGAATGATTAAGTTAATACTGAGTTACACAGGTTGGAATAAATCAAGTATCCCACTGTTGCCTACAATTAGGAATGGGGAAGTAGTGCAGCAATCATCGAATTACTAACAAAAAGATGCAACACCTGAGAATGCCATGTTATTAGTGATAATGAGAGGAATAGCAGCCAGTCATGACTTGCTTGAATTAATGGTCCTTTACCCCTTCTCAAAGAGCCATTTAACCAGTATAAATGTCAATACGTTCATTTATCCAGCTGTAGAGTGCATAACTGTAGTAGCAAATGGCTAAATAACAATTGAGGAAATGCCGATTTACCAACAAGTTCCACATGCTCAGACCCATAACGGCAGTCTTTACTCCTTCCAAGTGAATAACTTGAAATGCAAAACCAGTAATGTTAATCTCTGGCACTGTTGGCAGCTTCTACATATCAACTTGAATTGTTATTTTAAAGTTGCATAATTTATTTTCCAGCAAAATAAATATAAAATATAAAACCTCCATGTGTCTTTTATATAATTTTATACATGAAGAGTATAGAGATTGCCGGAGTAGAGTTAAGAGAGAAATCAGGAGGGCAAAAAGGGGATATGAGATTGCTTTGGCAGATCAGGCAAAGGTGAATCCAAAGAGCTTCTACAAATACATAAAGGGCAAAAGGGTAACTAGGGAGAGAGTAGGGCCTCTTAAGGATCAACAAGGTCATCTAAGTGCGGAACCACAAGAGATGGGTGAGATCCTGAATGAATATTTCACATCGGTATTTACGGTTGAGAAAGGCATGGATGTTAGGGAACTTGGGGAAATAAATAGTGATGTCTTGAGGAGTGTACATATTACAGAGAGGGAGGTGCTGGAAGTCTTAACGCGCATCAAGGTAGATAAATCTCCGGGACCTGATGAAATGTATCCCAGGACGTTATGGGAGGTTAGGGAGGAAATTGCGGGTCCCCTAGCAGAGATATTTGAATCATCCACCGCTACAGGTGAGGTGCCTGAAGATTGGAGGGTAGCAAATGTTGTGCCTTTGTTTAAGAAGGGTGGCAGGGAAAAGCCTGGGAACTACAGACCAGTGAGCCTGACATCTGTAGTGGGTAAGTTGTTAGAGGGTATTCTGAGGGACAGGATCTACAGGCATTTGGAGAGGCAGGGACTAATTAGGAACAGTCAGCATGGTTTTGTGAGAGGAAAATCATGTCTCACGAATTTGATTGAGTTTTTTGAAGGGGTAACCAAGAAGATAGATGAGGGCTGTGCAGTAGACGTGGTCTACATGGACTTCAGCAAAGCATTTGACAAGGTACCGCATGGTAGGTTGTTACATAAGGTTAAATCTCATGGGATCCAAGGTGAGGTAGCCAATTGGATACAAAATTGGCTTGACGACAGAAGACAGAGGGTGGTTGTCGAGGGTTGTTTTTCAAACTGGATGCCTGTGTCCAGCGGTGTGCCTCAGGGATCGGTGCTGGGTCCGCTGTTATTTGTTATTTATATTAATGATTTGGATGAGAATTTAGGAGGCATGGTTAGTAAGTTTGCAGATGACACCAAGATTGGTGGCATTGTGGACAGTGAAGAAGGTTATCTAGGATTGCAACGGGATCTTGATAAATTGGGCCAGTGGGCCGATGAATGGCAGATGGAGTTTAATTTAGATAAATGTGAGGTGATGCATTTTGGTAGATTGAATCGGGCCAGGACCTACTCCGTTAATGGTAGGGCGTTGGGGAGAGTTATAGAACAAAGAGATCTAGGAGTACAGATTCATAGCTCCTTGAAAGTGGAGTCACAGGTGGATAGGGTGGTGAAGAAGGCATTCAGCATGCTTGGTTTCATTGGTCAGAACATTGAATGCAGGAGTTGGGATGTCTTGTTGAAGTTGTACAGGGCATTGGTGAGGCCACACTTGGAGTACTGTGTACAGTTCTGGTCACCCTATTATAGAAAGGATATTATTAAACTAGAAAGAGTGCAGAAAAGATTTACTAGGATGCTACCGGGACTTGATGGTTTGACTTACAGGGAGAGGTTAGACAGACTGGGACTTTATTCCCTGGAGAGTAGGAGGTTAAGGGGTGATCTTATAGAAGTCTATAAAATAATGAGGGGCATAGATAAGGTCGATAGTCAAAATCTTTTCCCAAAGGTAGGGGAGTCTATAACGAGGGGGCACAGATTTAAGGTGAGAGGGGAGAGATACAAAAGGATCCAGAGGGGCAATTTTTTCACTCAAAGGGTGGTGAGTGTCTGGAACGAGCTGCCAGAGGCAGTAATAGAGGCGGGTACAATTTTGTCTTTTAAAAAGCATTTGGACAGTTACATGGGGAAGATAGGCATCGAGGGATATGGGCCAAGTGCAGGCAATTGGGACTAGCTTAGTGGTATAAACTGGGCGACATGGACATGTTGGGCCGAAGGGCCTGTTTCCATGTTGTAACTTCTATGATTCTATGATTCTATGATTCTATGGTAAAGTGGCAGATTAAAAGAATTATTTCAAATACTCCTAAAGCTTGTATAATATCCTTCGAAAAACCCCACTTGTGAAATGGCTGCTCTTCACTGTTAACTTTACCTTCTCTGCAGCAAACTTGCACCACTTGTGTATCTGGTGCCATAATCTGGGGATCAGTCTTCAAACTGTCAAGAACTTTGTGACCAGAAGAATATATGTGAAAAGGAATGTTGCTTGGCTGGGATACTGGAAATTGGCACTCTTTGTATACGTAGTGGACAATAATCCAATCTCTGCTGTGCAGCAAACCTATACGATGAGCTCAGATCAATCAAATATTTTAGTGGTGCTCACACCGCATAGAGAATGGAGCACTATAGGGATTGGGGATGGAGAGTTGGGAGCCAGCAACCAGCAATGGGTTCCTGGCTGCCCATACAGTGCTGCTATTTTGTTAGGCCAGATAGATAGTGACTTAGTCAGCAAATGGCTCATCTAGGTGCAAATCTTTCTTCTTCTGCAGTCGGCCTCCCCATCAGCACTCTGCTGTTAATGAGTACTTAGTGACTGGAGGGCTGCTCAGACACTCCTGTCATATTATAGGGAAGATCCCTCATTGAAATCAAATTGCAGGCCACAGTGAACTTCGCGCCAGGTCTGTGCGCATGCTGACTGCAAGCATATATTGCACAAGCCCACCGTATTATTAAGCACTGGGTGCATCAGGCATGGAGTGGGCCTTAAGCCTCCTCGCCCATTAATATGTGGAACCCATGCCTGATATGCATCAATGCAATGGACACCCCCCACTACACAATCAGGCCCACAGTTTCCACATTCATGTAACAACTTTTGAACAGAGTACCATATTTATATTTTTAAAAATTATACGCATCAGAAAGATAAAGCAGATAAACCTGCTGTACATTAACACAATCAGAAAAAAACTCAAGAGACCTTAGCATTGTGAACAGTGGCGGCTTTAAAGAGTGTCGGTATCTTGCTTATTAATTTTTGGTGAATGTCTAGTACATGCATCATTGACACGATTTTTCACTGTACAGGGAGACTGTGTTAACTTGGAAATGAAATGAAGCTAAGGTTTCTGCTTCTACAAATCAACTATGATTTGCACAATATTATGTGGTGGAAGCCTCTGGTTTCAATCCTTGAAATGGGTCGGACGCCCAATTTAACTTCGCCCGATTTTATTATCATCGATGCCTTCAATGGAGTGTAAAATTAGGCAGGGTATAAATCGAGCGTCTGACCAAAACCAGCCCCGCTCTCGCTGTAAATGTTAGATTAAAATTGGGGCCGAAGTATCTCACTTTCAGAAGCAGTAAGATTATTTTGCATTGCTCCTAGTACATCCAACAGTCCCTCCATGAACATGCCAGATCAGTAACCTAAAATCAAGTTTGATTGGATTTTATGGGACTTAATTGAATACTTCCACTCATTGTTGATTAGAGTCCACTCCTTTTGTAAGCAGCCAAAAATCTGAATGCTAGAAATAGCAATAATAAAACTATCAGCATCTGCATCAATTATTTCTATAGTAAAATGTTGAACTACTTTGAAATATTTTTAACAATATAGGAAGGCTAATAGTAGGTCACAGAGATTATTCCATGACCAACTGTAAAAAATGCATTATACTTGGGTCTGGGATCTTTGTAAGTAACTTGTGACGCATTCAGCAGCTGGTTGTTATTAAAATAGAATAGTTATCAATTTGCTAACCAGTTTAACCAACATATTTTTATATTTGTTTTGTTTTGCTCCTGTTTCTCCATGACTAAGTCATGCCCCATTTCTGCCCAACTCAGTGGATTTATGAGCTGCTCTGAGATTTTGCGTATACCTGTGCCGGTTTAATAGCCACTGCTATTAAATAGGTAGCTCCCAACTCTTTTGATGTTTACTAGTTTTAATTTTAAAGTCTGTATGCTGCTCTCCAGCTCCACTGTGTTCCAATCCCAGGGTACTGCACTATGCTCCCCTCCCTAGTTAGGAACAAGACTGCACTAAACATCACAAACCTGTGCTCCAAACCCCAAACTATCCATGACAATGTCAAGGGAGATCAGTTAGTTAAGAGAATTTTTATTTCATACAAACTTTGCCATTAAAACTAAAATTGGTTTATGAGCAACAGGATAGATAGCGAGGACACTAATTTACATTTATACTGGACACTGTTTAACAGCTATGGATCAAAACCTTTTTTTTATTTTTGGTTCTTGTTTTAGCCATTTATTTAACTTTGGTGTTGTATCAGTGCTTTCTGGATTTCTTATGTTAGAAAAAAGTCAAATGAAAGTAAACTTTGGTGAAAAAAATGTACAGCATTGTTGTTTCATCCCCAATCAGGTAGTTTTAGTGTTATTTACAGAATAAGCACCACTTCTATATCACTATTGAGATAAGTAAAATAATGTTTTTATTTTAGATAAACCATTGTTAGCACAAATTAACATGCAAAATGTATGCATTACAGGCAAAATTTGTGTGTTTTTTTTAAAACCTATTTCTCTTATTTTTGGTGTTTAATCGGTGTTATCTATTAAACACTAACTTAAAAAAATTCTGTTCGGGAAGGAATCATCATTTTAAAATCAGGTATTTTTAAATTTGCCAAATTTTAATAGTGCAAAACAGGCGAGATCACATTGGGCGCCCGTTATACACCTCAATCAATTTTCCTTTCCATTGTCTTGAATGGGCGGGATCTATAACGGGCAGCTGATCCCATATCGGCGTTTTACACGATCGTCAAAAGTTACCCCCAATGTATGAATACTTATATAATTCAAGAAACCAACTGTTTAAAAAGTTGTTCATTCAGAATTTTATGTGTAATTTTAGTACCTAAATAAAGTTTGCTTCTCAGGGTTGAATCAGTGACCTCGGCTACAAAACTGAGTCCCAAATTCCACACTAGCAGTACAGGTCTTGCCAGATTCTGTAAGGCCAGTTCACAAATATAACTGAATGCAACTAAGCATAATAAAATATTACAAGCACGCAGCCCTTTCAAATTTAGAGGGATGCAGCCACTTAAAAATTGTTGGTACTTGTTCAGAAGATCAAAAACAGTCAAAACAAATTTACTGGCTTTGCAAAGACGGAAGTGTTGGGAGAGTACAAAAGGACAGAAATCCAACATGGAGGCACAAAAGAGTGTCTGTGGGCAATTGGTGGTGCAGCTCTTTACCAAATCCTTTTGTAATGGTTGGCAAAATGATTGTGCGGCTGTATGCGATGGTTGGAAGGAGGGTTCCTTATTAGACATTCCAGGGAATTCGCCCCAGAGGATAGCATCATGCCTATCAAGAGGTGATGGCTAGGCTCAACAATGTCTACAGTATCTGCAGAACTTGAGAACAGGTGCAGAATAAGGTGACACATTTTAAGGAATTTGTCATGGTAAGACTACCCAATAGTACCAGGTATCTGGTAGATGGCCCAAAATTCTATGTCTACAAAGTGTTGTATGTTAACCTGTTCAACATTTACTACTCATCCATGCAAAGCCCTCACACAACTTTATAGCTCCTTCCTTGCATCTCAAGCTTACCCATACCTTAGCAGGGCACACCGTCAAGATGCAATATACAATGGAAATCCTTGCCACGCTCACATCTTCCACAACTTTACACATCAAACCACTGTAATACAAATGTAATCACCTACAGACACCCAGGATGAGCTTCAAGTTATGCCAATGGCAACCATCAGTGACCCCTCCCACACACCCCCTCCCCATACTTTGGGAAATGCAGCAGTGTAGTGCTGTTGGCAGACAGATCATGTCATTCAGTAGAAAAGAAAATGGAAGTGCTGGACACGTTGGCCAAAGCATCAGTCATCTGTTTGGTACATGCGTGGATAGTACATTAGTTAACAGTGAGGAGGTAGCCAAGACTGTGCCAGAGGCATAACAGTTGACGGCAGTGATGACCTTGCCAACCACCGGCAGTGGCATCCTAATGTTAGATATTGGCTGCATATGTCCTTGCTGCCGATCAAATTAAATAATGACAGATTATATATGACTTTAAAATGGTGAATGAATTACATCTGCACACTCTGCTCCAATTATTCCTTGTCCTATAATCCTGCTTCACCTGAAGACTACATTTAGTCTCGATTCCCTGTGTAAAATGTCATAGGAGATTGACTACTTATTGATCAAAATGTTGGAAGTGTGGAAAAAAACAATAAAAAGAACAGAATATTAAAATAAAATTGTATCAACGCGCCATTAAAAAAAGATAACCTCTGTGGCACTCTAAGAGCTTCTTCACACATGAAGCTTCTCCTGTTTCCATTCCAAGGAGAAAAACAGCAAATCTGGCATAAAAACAGCTGAATTGCACTAGGTGTTTATTTAAATATTTTGCAAAAAATTTGCAGCCTTAATGACGTTAAGTCACAAAACGGCCATAAGTACTTCAGTGCACTAATGCAGAAAACAGACAAATTGCAACCCAGTAGGAATTCATGATGTGGAGATGCCGGTGATGGACTGGGGTTGACAATTGTAAACAATTTTACAACACCAAGTTATAGTCCAGCAATTTTATTTTAAATTCACAAGCTTTCGGAGACTTCCTCCTTCCTCAGGCATTTACCTGAGGAAGGAGGAAGTCTCCGAAAGCTTGTGAATTTAAAATAAAATTGCTGGACTATAACTTGGTGTTGTAAAATTGTTTACAATTGTCAACCCCAGTCCATCACCGGCATCTCCACATCAGTAGGAAATAAGCACAGGGCCTGCTTTCCCAATTCTGTAATTTCCCTGCACCCATTGCACACCAGCTGGCACCTCCCAAACCCACGACCTCTACCACCTAGAAGGACAAGCGCAGCAGGCACATGGGAACAACACCACCTGCACGTTCCCCTCCAAGTCACACACCATCCCAACTTGGAAATATATCGCCGTTCCTTCATCATCGCTGGGTCAAAATCCTGGAACTCCCTTCCTAACAGCACTGGGGGAGAACCTTCACCACATGGACTGCAGCGGTTCAAGGCAGCGGCACCTTCTCAAGGGCAATTAGGGATGGGCAATAAATGCTGGTCTTGCCAGCGATGCCCACATCCCACGAACGAATAAAAAAATGACATAATTGAATCTTGCCTTTTTTTGAGAATCTCTGTACCAAACACACAAGAACCTCCATTTTGAAAGCTGCAAGGGACAAGCTGTAAATTACTCATCAACAATACTCTGAAACACATTTCTACATTTATACTTCAGAATATTTACTGCTACACATTTGCATGAAATAAGAACGCTATACTGCTTAATAGAAGACCCCTTAAACCAAAAACATAACATTATCTTACCATATCAGATCAATGACCTGGTGTTAAACTAACATACAGCTGCTGAAACACAATGAAAATATATGTGGTTATTTCAGCAGACAAAAGAGCTTTCTAGGTTTCAATTTCTAGATAGACCAACAACCAACAGCACAAATGTATTTTAAACTACGACAAAGGATAGGATCTGTTCTCACTAGCTATTCGTTGCAGTGTGATATTTAAAATGGTTGAGGGCAATAAATGGCTTTTAGTTCATTCTGCAGTCCCATGTATGTGGTTGAAAATGTTTTTACTGTTTGAAAAGAGGATACCGCTAAAATGTAATCAGTAGGAATCATTTGGTTTAACACGTTAAGGTAAAATTTCTGAATCTTTTCCATCAAACCCTATCAGAAATCACGTACAACACACTGGAGGTGGGAGAAGTACCTCACCACAGAATCTCTACCTTATTCATTCAAGACTGAAACTGTACACAGCTAACATGGTGTTACTCACCTTTGAATGAGTATCTGATTGGCAGCACAACCACAGAATCAGCTCAGCAAAAACACATCTGGGATAACCTCTCTGCCAAGCATGAAACTAAAACTTGGAGGTTTTCATCAACAATGTTGTGTTCCATAGATAAGGTGCATGCGTACAAACATTAAAATAATGATTCACTTTATTCTGGAGGAGGCAAATACATAAATGTTGGACTCTAATTCTCTAGTTACAGGAGGCAACATGTGGCGTTTTCCTACACATTGGCATTTTTGTTCACATATAATTCATTTTTAAGTTCCTCTTAAACAACTATTTATTTAGTGAAAGCTTCAAACATCATATCGTGCCTTCTGATAAGTGGCGCAACATCAAAAAATCAAGATTATAATGGCATGCTTCTGTTTTACACTACCTTGTGATGCAAATTCTAACATACTTACAGGAGCCCCACTACCATAAGACGATGCTAATTCAATTCAAGAAAATCCTCACTTGTGACCCATGACTACTCAGTAAATAATTAATAAGTTGTACCGCTGGCTTTTTGCTTTCGTTTGAACTTAATAAATGACCACAATGATGATTCGCTTCAGTACTCACTTTTTTTTTTAAAAAGATAAATTCTTAAAATTCTGGACTCTAGCATTGTGAAGTATAAAAAATACTGCTCTAAACCTTCATGTTCTGAAATGAGCATGTGCTTGACAATGCATCCTCAGATCCACATGATGTATTCACACTTTTGTTGCTACAAGTCTCTAGTTTTGATATCTTTAATGTTTTACTATCTTATGCAACACAAAAGGTTGAACTGAGGTCGTCAGCAGACATTACTATACAGCCAACTAAAATGTCTGAGATTTTTGAGCTCACACCAATCTATTTAAATATTTATATTTAGCTGCGTTCTCACTGACGAATGTAACGCATTGTGCACAGACAGGTTTACTGGACAATACCAAAAGATTCTTGAACAAGAGGTAACCGCAAATGATCGGAGTGAAGAAAAACAAAAAACTGCAGAGGAAACTCAGCTAAATAACAAAATATCTGTTTGAAATAAGTTTGCAAATCAAGATTGAAAATATTTATAATAAAGGAGATTCTGAGTGATATATAAACTCTCACAACCTGTCACTGTGTAAAGCTCTTGTGCTACTTAACACATTTACAAGCAGAAAAGTGTTTAATTTGTTTTTAAATTTTCAGTTAGATATTTCCTACAAGTTGCAAAGTACTTACATATAAAAGCTCTGGAATGAGCATGGTCTGAACATTTGCACTCCAACAGCCTCCATCTTTTTTTCCTGAAAGGTGTTCGGCAAGCCCTTGGAGAACAGTGAAAGTCAAACTCTACGGCAGTATATGTGTCACTGGGGGTGGCTCCAGATAAGGCCCTGGCAACTCCAATCCTAGCACAGCTCTATGCCTAAGTGGTGCCTACTGTCTGTCTGCAGCACTAGACCTGTTCAATCCAGCACCTGCATGTGACACAATGGGCCGGTTCTACTACTGAGAGTGTAAATTTACATTTGCAAACATCATGTGAAAAATAATTACACAGACCATCTTCACTTAATACATATCCTTAAGGCTTGTTAAATAATACTCTCTACATTATACAATTTTATACTATTGTAATCAAGTACAGAACTAACACTGCTGTAACACCAAGGCATCTGAATAAACTATCTAGTTTGTAAATATGACAAACCTTCAACCAATGTAATCTATCTATATTTATATGATTATAATAAGCATACACTTGAACAACCTGAATCTTACTGTTGCCAGTATACACGGGGTGTGGAAGAGAGTTCATCTGATTTGTTAACTACCATAAGACTCTAATACTTCTTTATTTCTATGACACAAAATACAAACAGCCCACAATTTAATTTGGAGGTACTTTCAATTGAAATTACAGCCACTATACTGCTATCATTGTGTTATGTCAGAAAAAAAACAAAATTACTGAACTAGAAACACAAATGGAAACAATACTCTGCTGGATTTTATGCTTAAGTAAGTGCATTCATTGGCTCTCCCTTCTCCTTTCCTTCAGGTGCTAACAGGCCTGCTGTGCATTTTCAGCACTATTTTTATCTCAGATTTCCAGTATTTGCAGTTTTTCATTTTATCTTTTTTGCTTCTTCTTATCATTTACAGTCTACCAGTTTATTGGATAAAAGCTTTCCACATTCACCTTTTTAAAATTTGGATCAGATGCTCAAATAATAATTTAAGATCAATTTGCTACCAAAATTAATAAAGTGTTTTTTAAAAACACAGTACACAACTAGGTTTATGACTATTTTCTCTCAGTGCTGCTGAGTAGTTTATGTAAATTACATTGCGGTGCAAAAAACAGTAACATCTCTAAACAATGGTAAGGCAGTTTAGGCCAACTTGAACAGGTTACGAGTATGTCATCTGCATTAATCTACATGCATAGACTTGCAGAATTAAACAAAAATTACCCTCATTATTATACACAACAGAATAAAATATTGATATAAATGTACTTCAAAAGGAACATACTACTGCATATAAATAGAAATACAGTTCTAAAGCAAAAAAGTTTCGATTATGCAACACTTTTTATTTTAAATTAACAAAGGAATGTCAAAGATTTATATTTAATTAAACCGTGGTTGTAATCCAGATCTCTGCTTTTTCACCTCAAATGGAGCTGTATTCTCACTGGTTAATTTTCTGGTTAGGCGCCAGTCAGGCGGTGCATTATGAGCACCTGCCCAATAACTGGACTGATGTGCTGATTTTGTGGGGTCAGCTTAATTTACATAACGTGAATAAGATCCCAGTCCTTACTGGGCCTGATGTGAGGAGCTCAGCAGAGTTAGGTTTGGCAATCACGTATAACCAGTCCGCTGTTTAAACGAGGTGATGGATAAAGTTAAAGAAATGCAGCCATTTAAAGGTATTACAGAAATGCTGATAGCCTATACAAATGTATATATTTCAGCCTTTGCAAAGGCTGCTTAGGTAACAAAAATGGCAGCAAAGCTCAAGAACTAGCGCAGTAAAAATGGTAGGAACAAGTCTCTGGACATGGAATGAAGCAACACAATACTCAAACCTCCGTTTGAACTTTGGCAAAGTGGAGGTGGGGCTGTATGAGATGAAAGAAAATTAAGTGGGGTCCTAAATTGTCAAAAATCCAGCATAACTGATCACCACCCATAAATCCACTTTCCACACTTATCAGATGTAACTGATCAGAAAATGAACTCTCGTGTTCAAAGATACATTTATTCTTGCACTTACTTTTGTTCAAAATAACCACAGCAAGAGAAAATAATCATATTACAGCTGCTTTTTTACATTGTATAATACTTGCTGCAAACAGTCACAAAATGCCACTGAGCACCCCATCAGTGCCTCCAAGTTCTGTGATTGAAATACACATACATTTATACAGAAAATCTGAAACTAAGCACTTTATCTGCAAACTGGGCTGTGTATCAAATGCTCAAAAAAATGTAAACACTATTTCACTTCCATCAGTAATCAGTGATAACACAAGCTAACATACACTACTTAAAAACATTAGCCAAGTTCACAGACATCGAAAATCAAAAGCACGGTAAAAAACAAAAGCAGTTAAAGTAGCAGCATAAGTGGAACCGAAATGTCTGTCTATTACGTTGCCACATACTTTTATCTGGAAATAGATAAGCATTGACGCCAGTACAGCAGGCATAAACTTTGTCATTAAAAGGTGGAGCATCCAGAGTAAGCAGCTACACGCAGGGATAATATGTAGGCTGGAGGCTTTACAAGACAGTTACACAAACAAGGGGCTCTAAAGTTTGAATGATTTTCAAATATTATCTGAACAAGTAGACTAGGTAAGTCTTGTTAGTCACTTTAGCACACAGATTTTTTTTTAGATTAAACAAATTCAAAATGCTTTGTGGCTTCCTCAAGGATGAGATCTTTAATAGTTAATTCAAACTACAATAAATTTGATGTCCAGTTCAAGTTTATTAATTATGTGATACTGCAATAAACGTAAAATCATATAGGATACCCAAGAAGTTGTATATATTATACAGAGAATAACTTATCCAATTGAACTTGATGAGTCTTAGGTCCCCCAATGGCCCAGTAGGTGAAAGGTGTAATGCTGAGCTCTTGAGGCATACAGATCTAGAAAATCCCCAGTCGATGCGAATTTACCTGATCGGAACCAGGGCAACAATAGAATCACTGACATTAGAAAACAAGGTCCCTCCTATCCCTAGGCTGGAGATGCTGAGACTAAATTATCAACCCAAAATTGTTCTCCCTGATCACTATCCAGTGCTGGACAGTATGGATATCAGGGGCATGATGTCCACACTGTCCAGGTTCATGGAATACATTCGATGCGGTTTCCCAGAACAACATGCCATGGAAACAACCAGGGAACAGGCTAATTTTGATCTTGTATTGTGTAATGAGACAGGGTTAATTAGTAATCTCACAGTAAAGGATCCTCTGGGGAAGTGTGATCATAATATGATAGACTTTCACATTGAGTTTGAGAGTGACGTACTTAAGTCAGAAACCAGAGTCTTAAACTTAAATAAAGCCAATTAAATAGATATGAGGGGCGAGTTGGCTAAGGTAGATTGGGAAATTAGATTAAAGGGTATGATGGTTGATAAATAATAGCAAACATTTAAAGAAATATTTCAATATTCTCAACAAATACACATTACATTGAGAAATAAAAACTCCACAGGAAAAGTGATCCATCCGTGGCTAACTAGAGAAGTTAAAGATAGTATTAGATTAAAAGAAGAGGCCAATAATGTGGCGAAGAAGAGTAGTAAGCCTGAGGATTGGGAGAGTTTTAGAAACCAGCAAAGGACGACCAAAAAATTGATAAAAAGAAAGAAAATAGAATATGAAAGCAAACTAGCAAGAAATATAAAAAACGATTGTAAGAGCTTCTACAAGTATGTAAAAAGGAAGAGAGTAGCAAAAGTAAACATTGGTCCCTTAGAGGCTGAGACAGGAGAAATTATAATGGGGAATCAGGAAATGGCAGTTGCTTTAAACAAATATTTTGCATTCGTCTTCACAGTAGAGGACACGAAAAGCATACCAGAAATAGTGGGGAACCAAGGGTCGAATGAGATTGAGGAACTTAAAGTAATTAATATCAGTAGAGAAAAAGTACTTGAGAAATTAATGGGACGAAAAGCCAATAAATCCCCTGGACCTGATGGCCTACATCCGAGGGTTCTAAAAGAGGTGGCTGCAGAGATAGTGGATGCATTGGTTGGGATCTTCCAAAGTTCCCTAGATTCTAGAACGGTCCCAATGGATTGGAAGGTAGTAAATGTAAATCTGCTATTCAAGAAAGGAGGGAGAGAGAAAACAGGCCTGACATCAGTCGTTGGGAAAATGCTGCAATCCATTATTGAGGAAGTGGTAACAGGGCACTTAGAACATCATAATATGATTGAAAGGGAAATTGTGTTTGACAAATTGATTCATTTTTTGAGGATATAATGAGCAGGATAGATAAAGGGGAACCAGTGGATGTAGTATATTTGGATTTTCAAAAGTCATTCAATAAAGGTGCCACAGAAAAGATTGTTATGCAAGATAAGGGCTCATGGGGTTGGGGGTAACTTATTAGCATGGATAGAGGATTGGTTAACCAACAGAAAATATAGCGAGTAGGAATGAATGTGTCATTTTCAGGTTGGCAGGCTGTATCTAGTGGGGTGTCGCAAGGATCAGTTCTTGGGCCTCAGCTATTTACAGTCTATATTAATGAATTAGATGAAGGGACCGAGTGTAATGCTTAACAAATCTACTGGAGTTTTTTGAGGATGTAACTAGTAGAATAGATAGGGGAGAACCAGTGGATGTGGTGTATTTGGATTTGCAGAAGGCTTTTGATAAGGTCCCACACAAGAGGTTAGTGTGCAAAATTAAAGCACATGGGATTGGGGGGGAATATACTGGCATAGATTGAGAATTGGTTGAAAGACAGGAATCAGAGAGTAGGAATAAACGGGTCTTTTTCCGGGTGACAAGCAGTGACGAGTGGGGTACCGCAGGTATCAGTGCTTGGGCCCCCGCTATTCTTTTTTTTATTTCTTCATGGGATATGGGCATCGCGGGCGAGGCCAGCAATTATAGCCCATCCCTAATTGCCCTTGAGAAGGTGGTGGTGAGCCGCCTTCTTGAACCGCTGCAATCCGTGTGGCGAAGGTTTTCCCACAGTGCTGTTAGGAAGGGAGTTCCAGGATTTTGACCCAGCGACGATGAAGGAACAGCGATATATTTCCAAGTCGGGATGGTGTGTGACTTGGAGGGGAACGTGCAGGTGGTGTTGTTCCCATGTGCCTGCTGCTCTTGTCCTTCTAGGTGGTAGAGGTGCTGTCGAAGAAGCCTTGGTGAGTTGCTGCACTGCATCCTGTGGATGGTACACACTGCAGCCACAGTGCGCCGATGGTGAAGGGAGTGAATGTTTAGGGTGGTGGAAGGGGTGGCAATCAAACGGGCTGCTTTGTCCTGGATGGTGTCGAGCTTCTTGAATGTTGTTGGAGCTGCACTCATCCAGGCAAGTGGAGAGTATTCCATCACACTCCTGACTTGTGCCTTGTAGATGGTGGAAAGGCTTTGTGGAGTCAGGAGGTGAGTCACTCGCCGCAGAATATCCATCCTCTGACCTGGTCTTGTAGCCACAGTATTTATATGGCTAGTCAAGTTAAGTTTCTGGTCAATGGTGACCCCCAGGATGTTGATGGTGGGGGATTCGGCGATGGTAATGCTGTTGAATGTCAAGGGGAGGTGGTTAGACTCTCTCTTGTTGGAGATGGTCATTGCCTGGCGTGAATGTTACTTGCCACTTATCAGCCCAAGCCTGGATGTTGTCTAGGTCTTGCTGCATGCGGGCACGGACTGCTTCATTATATGAGGGGTTGAGAATGGAACTGAACACTGTGCAATCATCAGCGAACATCCCCATTTCTGACCTTATGATGGAGGGAAGGTCATTGATGAAGCAGCTGAAGATGGTTGGGCCTAGGACACTGCCCTGAGGAACTCCTGCAGCAATGTCCTGGGGCTGAGATGATTGGCCTCCAACAACCACTACCATCTTCCTTTGTGCTAGGTATGACTCGAGCCACTGGAGAGTTTCCCCCCTGATTCCCATTGACTTCAATTTTACTAGGGCTCCTTGGTGCCACACTCGGTCAAATGCTGCCTTGATGTCGAGGGCAGTCACTCTTACCTCACCTCTGGAATTCAGCTCTTTTGTCTATGTTTAGACCAAGGCTGTAATGAGGTCTGGAGCTGAATGGTCCTGGCGGAACCCAAACTG
Source organism: Heptranchias perlo (assembly GCF_035084215.1). NCBI lineage: Eukaryota > Metazoa > Chordata > Chondrichthyes > Hexanchiformes > Hexanchidae > Heptranchias > Heptranchias perlo. Next base: position 36,094,469 of record NC_090341.1, on the reverse strand, counting down.
AGCATCGGTGAGCAGGTTATTGGTGAGTAAGTACCGCTTGATAGCACTGTCGACGACACCTTCCATCACTTTGCTGATGATTGAGAGTAGACTGATGGGGCGGTAATTGGCTGGATTGGATTTGTCCTGCTTTTTGTGAACAGGACATACCTGGGCAATTTTCCACATTGTCGGGTAGATGCCAGTGTTGTAGCGTACTGGAACAGCTTGGCTAGAGGTGCAGCTAGTTCTGGAGCACAAGCCTTCAGTACTGCAGCCAGAATGTTGTCGGGGCCCATTGCCTTTGCTGTATCCAGTGCACTCAGCCGTTTCTTGATATCACGTGGAGTGAATCGAATTGGCTGAAGACTGGCTTCTGTGATGGTGGGGATATCGGGAGGAGGCCAAGATGGATCATCCACTCGGCACTTCTGGCTGAAGATGGTTGCAAACGCTTCAGCCTTGTCTTTTGCACTCACGTGCTGGACTCCGCCATCATTGAGAATGGGGATGTTTACAGAGCCTCCTCCTCCCGTTAGTTGTTTAATTGTCCACCACCATTCATGACTGGATGTGGCAGGATGCAGAGCTTTGATCTGATCTGTTGGTTGTGGAATCGCTTAGCTCTGTCTATAGCACGTTGCTTCCGCTGTTTAGCATGCATGTCGTCCTGAGTTGTAGCTTCACCAGTTTGTCATCTCATTTTTAGGTACACCAGGTGCTGCTCCTGGCATGATCTTCTACACTCCTCATTGAACCAGAGTTGATCCCCTGGCTTGTTGGTAATGGTAGAGTGAGGAATATGCCGGGCCATGAGGTTACAGATTGTGGTGGAATACAATTTTGCTGCTGCTGATGGCCCACAGCGCCTCATGGATGCCCAGTTTTGAGCTGCTAGATCGGTTCCGAATCTGTCCCATTTAGCACAGTGGTAGTGCCACACAACACGTTGGATGGTGTCCTCAGTGCGAAGACGAGACTTCAGCTCCATGAGGACTGTGCGGTGGTCACTCCTACCAATCCTGTCATGGACAGATGCATTAGCGACAGGTAGATTGGTGAGGACGAGGTCAAGTAAGTTTTTCCCTCGTGTTGGTTCACTCACCACCTGCCGCAGACCCAGTCTGGCAGCTACGTCCTTCAGGACTCAGCAAGCTCAGTCAGTAGTGGTGCTACCCAGCCACGCTTGGTGATGGACGTTGAAGTCCCCCACCCAGAGTACATTCTGTGCCCTTGCTACCCTCAGTGCTTCCTCCAAGTAGTGTTCAACATGGAGGAGGACTGATTCATCAGCTGAGGGAGGGCAGTAGGTTTCCTTGCCCATGTTTGACCTGATGCCATGAGATTTCATGGGGTCCAGAGTCAATGTTGAGGACTCCCAGGGCTGTATACCACTGTACCGCCACCTCTGGTGGGTCTGCCTTCCGGTGGGACAGGACATACCCAAGGATGGTGATGGAAGAGTCTGGGATGTTGGCTGAAAGGTATGATTCTGTGAGTATGGCTATGTCAGGCTGTTGCTTGACTAGTCTGTGGGACAGCTCTCCCAATTTTGGCACAAGTCCCCAGATGTTAGTGAGGAGAATTTTGCAGGGTCGACTGGGCTTGGTTTGCCTTTGTCGTGTCCGGTGGTCCATCCGGTTTTATTCTTATTGTGACTTTTTTTAGTGAGATTTTACAATTGAGTGGCTTGCTGGGCCATTTCAGAAGGCAATTAAGAGTCAACCACATTGCTGTGGGTCTGGAGTCACATATAGGCCAGACAGGGTAAGGACGGCAGGTTTCCTTCCCTGAAGGACATTAGTGAACCAGATGGGTTTTTACGACGATCCGGTAGTTTCATGGCCACCATTACTGATACTAGTATTTTAATTCCAGATTTTATTTAATTAATTGAATTTAATTAATTTAATTTAAATTCCCCAGCTGCCGTTGCGGGATTTGAACTCATGACTCCGGATTACTAGTCCAGTAACATAACCACTTTGCTACTGTACCCATAATATATATCAATATTAAAGCACATGGGATTGGCAGGTGGGGAATATACTCACAATATATATCAATGATATGGATGAGGGAACTAAATGTAACATTTCCAAGTTTGCAGACAACACAAAGCTGGGGTGGAATGTGAGCTGTGAGGAGGATGCAAAGAGGCTCCAATGTGGTGAGTGGGTGAGTGGGCAAGAACATGGCAGATGCAGTGTAACGTGGATGAATGTGAGGTTATCCACTTTGGTTGTAAAAACAGAAAGGCAGATTATTATCTGAATGGTGATAGATTGGGAAAAGGGGAGGTGCAACGAGACCTGGGTGTCCTTGTACACCAGTCGCTGAATGCGAGCATTCAGGTGCAGCAAACAGTTAGGAAAGCGAATGGTATGTTGGCCTTCCTTGCAAGAGGATTTGAGTACAAGAACAGGGATGTCTTACTGCAGCTATACAGGGCCTTGGTGAGACCACATCTGGAGTATTGTGTGCAGTTTTGGTCTCCTTATCTGAGGAAGGATGTCCTTGTCATGGAGGGAGTGCAACGAAGGTTTACCAGACTGATTCCTGGGATGGCAGGACTGACGTATGAGGAGAGATTGGGTCGACTAGGCCTATATTCACCAGAGTTTAGAAGAATTAGAGGTGATCTCATTGAAACATATAAAATTCTAACAGGACTAGACAGACTCGATGCAGGGAGGATGTTCCCAATAGCTGGGGAGTCCAGAACTAGGGGTCACAGTCTCAGGATACGGGGTATGCCATTTAGAACGGAGATGAGGAGAAATTTTTTCACCCAGAGGGTGGTGAACCTGTGGAATTCTCTACCACAGAAGGCAATGGAGGCCAAGTCATTAGATGTATTCAAGAAGGAGATAGATATATTTCTTAATGCTAAAGGGATCAAGGGATATGGGGAAAAAGCGGGAACAGGGTACTGAGTTAGACGATCAGCCATGATCAATTTGAATGGCGGAGTAGGCCCAAAGGGCCGAATGGCCTACTCTTGCTCCTATTTTCTATGTTTCTATGTAATGTATCCAAGTTTGCTGACGATACAAAGCTAGATGGGAAAGTAAACTGTGAGGAGGACACAGAGTCTGCAAAGGGATGTAGACAGGTTAAATGAGTGAGCAAGAAGTGGCAGATGGAGTATAATGTGGGGAAATGTGAGGTTGTTCACTTTGGTAGGAAGGATAGAAAAACAGAATATTTTTAAAATGGTGAGAAACTAGAAAATGTTGGTGTTCAGAGAAACTTGGGTGTCCTCATACAAGAAACACAAAAAGTTAGCACGCAGGTACAGCAAGCAATTAGGAAGGCAAATGGCATGTTGGCCTTTATTGCAAGGGGGTTGGAGTACAAAAGGAAGGAAGTCTTACTACAATTGTACAGGGCTTTGGTGAGACCTCACCTCGAGTACTACGTACAGTTTTGGTCTCCTTACCTAAGGAAGTATATACTTGCCTTAGAGGCGATGCAACGAAGGTTCACTAGATTCATTCCTGGGATGAGAGGGTTCTCCTGTGAGGAGAGGTAGGGTAGAATGGGCCTATAAGCTCTGGAATTTAGAAGAATGAAAGGTGATCTCATTGAAACATAAGATTCTGAGGGGGCTTGACAGGGTAGATGCTGTGAGGTTGTTTCCCCTGGCTGGAGAATCTAGAACCAGGGGGCATAGTCGCATGATAAGGGGTTGGCCATTTAAGACTGAGATGAGGAAGAATTTCTTCACTTAAAGGATTGTGAATCTTTGGAATTCCCTACCCCAGAGGGCGGTGGATGCTGAGTCATTGAGTATATTCAAGGCTGAAATAGATAGATTTTTGGACTATAAAGGAATCAAGGGATATGGGGATTGGGCAGGAAAGTGGAGTTGAGGCTGAAGATCAACCATGATCTGATTGAATGGCAGAGCAGGCACGAGGGGCTGTATGGCCTACTCCTGCTCCTATTTCTTATGTTCTTATGTTGTTATGATTTTATCTCAAAGCCAGGTACCCTGCGCATCTGTGGATATTCGCGTAGGGGAACCCAGAAGCCAATTGAGTGTCAGCCAATCATAGGGGTCCTGTTGGCCAGGTTAGCTTGTTGGGCCTGGGTAAAGCACTCCTGCTCCTCCAGGCCCACAAGCAATGCAATAAAAGGCATTCAGCTCATGGATGCAGCCCTGCCCGCCTGCTTTCACCTGACGTGAATCAGAAGCGATGGAAAACCTGAACAGGTACGGTTATATTCATTTTACTTTTGTATTACGCAACATATTAAGTACCTCAATGATGTACATTGCCCCTTTAAGTATCAGCCCACCGGCTTTAAGTGGGGGCAAGACTTCCAGGTGTCTGTTGTGCGCATGCATGCAAACCCGCCTGAGTCACACGCAGAAGTGGTTGTGTTGGAGCTGGAATGCAGTCCCGCTCCAAAAAGGTTTGATTCTAACCTCCCACCCATCCCAACCCATCCCAAAACTAACCCCAGGTGAGGGCAGGATCTGCTGTAATACTCCTTCACAGTCAAATAGCCCGCTACATGACAATTTCACCATTTCTGCAAGGTTCAGGAAACTAAGTAGAGTCTAAGTAATCATACTTTAACGGGAGTGAAGGAAGGGGCAGTCGACAATTTAGGCTCTCCTGGCCTCACTCAGCATCCATGCATGTGCACTTCCAGCAGATGTCTCTGATGGAATGCTGGCCAATTTTCCCCCCTTCCTATCCCAAGGGTGTTGAGACCATAGGGTAATTTTCTGAGTACACAATGCCATTACAGAATCTCACTCACTAGCAGTATATATTGGAAAACGTGGATGCACTGCGTTCAACTATCCAATACATGCTGGCAGCGGGTGAGGTTCCCGGCACCACCGTGTACTCGGAAAACTACCCCCCCCCCCCACACTCATATTGTTCTAGTGTTACCCTCACTGAGATCAGCTAATTCATCACAGTATGGCTCAACTACTCACTATATAGATTCACTAGGCCATCAGAAAGCCATCAGCTGTGACATTTTTTTTAAATTCCTTGCAAATGAATTGTAAAGGCCATGATTCAGCAGTTTTTAACTTCATTTTGCATTCTGCCTAGGAACTGTCAAAGCTTATTAACAAACTTCTTATTGGATTTAAAAAAAAATTAAGCTAGATACTTGAAGGGGAAAATGTTGCAAGGCTATGGGGAAAGGGCAAAGGAATGGGACTAATGGGACTCTCTTACAAAGAGCCGGCACAGTCACAGTGGGTCGAATGGCCTCCTTCTGTGCTGTATCATACTATGATTCTATGATCATAATACTTCCTTGAATTAAAATGAGGTATTAACTATTTTGCACCTTTTAAGGAGCATCTTAATGGCTGTTATTAGCATCAAAAACACCAATATTGTGAATCTACCACATACACTCTAACAACCAAAAATATCTCATTCAAAAACAGATTTCAAGTGAAGTTACAAATAAAATAGCAAATAAAATGTTTTTAAAATATTTTCCAGAAAATGAGGGTACTCACATTTAGAAAACTAAAGTACACTTTTAATGTGACAAACTCTTTAAAATATATTTCTTTCCTTATCAGTTTTTTGTTAATTAAAATTTAAAAAATTAATAACAGGCTTCCCTGGAAACTTGATGATTGTGAGAAGCTGTGTTAAAGGATTACGGATTAAACAAACATATACATTACCGGTAATTGCTGCACAAGTTTTCAGGTAACAAAGTTACAACTTTTTATTCCAGTTTGGTTTCAAACAAAATTGCTTTTATTGGCTTAACAGAGTTAATTACTGCCATGGTTGTCCGCATCGTCACTCAAGAGTTTGAAAACCACTCTTAAACCATTGAACCATGAAAGCCAACGACCTGTACAAACCAGTGATGAAGCAGCATCCCGCCCCACCCCCGCCCCTTTCCCAGAATCAGCCTACTGCTTAATGGAGGACAAACTCCCATAATAGTGAGCAATTTGGCAGCAAATAAAATCTCTTAGCAGCCTGTAACAGCACTTCATTTTACATAAATATCTAAATTGTATAAAGTTCTTCAATTTCACTTTGAGACATTTCTGAAGAGAAATTTAGAAAAAATAATTTCTGTAGAGATTAAACGAAATGAAAGGTGTTTGGATTGAAATTTAAAAAGATCTCTCAATGCTCAGAGGACTAACAGTTGAAATTAATATTAAATAGCTAACATTTTTGAAGTGTCTAATATTTAGATGCAGAGCAAAACTACCATTCGCCATAAACTAGTATTACAAACTGCTAAAGTGGTGGTAGCCTCTCCATGACAAAATATCTGCATCAGGTCTCTACCTTCATTGGCTCATTTCTGTTTAAAATAGCATGACGTTGAGTCCCTTTGCTTCTCTAAGTCTTCAGTGCATTTGAGGAAATATGTAAGACTGATCCAGCTATGTGGAATGCAAGTTCCCTCATCCTATTGTTCAGCTAGTAAGAGAAGGCTCACTGCCCACCCAGATGATAGAAACAATTAGAACACTAATGAGCTATGATGTTGGAAATGGATTAAGGGCTGGAGAGAGGCTTCTGAAGGAACCACACAGGTATCTTTGATGTCTATTTTGATTGATAATTCTGTAGCCAGAAGCTGCCTGAAATTGGGTATAAGTACAGTTCATCAGTCTATTCAGTCTACTAAATGGGCAGTGATTAATGAAGGAGTCTGTGTGGGAGTCTGGAAGTTAAGTGTCACAAAATATTTCCCATCAGAAATGCTTAGTCCAAACTAAAGTCATTACTTCTGAGATCAACTAGAGTTTTGAGATATTTATTATTTTGAAACTGGGACTGCAAGTTAAGCTTTATAATCTAGCAAAATTTGCTTAGTTTGTCCTTTCATCTATTTAGTTTTATTTCTTAATAAATCTGATTTGTAGTTGTAGCCTGGTCTGTCAGAGTTTTACTTGTCCATCAGTTGTAGAGGTTGAAAATGTATAGTAGTAATTCATGATATTTCCAGTTTACCTCATCAGTAAGACTGTTCACCCTGTGGCATGCTATTCCATATTACTTTGTGCATAAGGTTGTGTATCTGCTCAAAGTAGCATGTGGAAGTGAACTTTTGTTTTAGACATGTCAAAATGTATCTGGAGCACATCCGAATTACAACAATCATTTGCATCAACATACCTGCCTACCCACCCATTAATGCAGCATTCTAACCATCCAGTGTTAACAAAAAGTGATCTACCCAAAGTAAGACACATGCCTGGTAATTACACAAATGAGTTTTAAAGCAGGCTTACAAAAAAAAAGTGTTGAACAAAATTAACCCACCTGCATTAATACTATGAGCTCAAAGTGTGTGCTCGTTTTGGCAATAATCCTGGTTTTGCTACAATTACTTTAAATTTGCATTTTCTGCTTTAAATTAGACATAGCCATAATAGATAAGTACACAATAACTATAAAACCACTAATTAACGGATTAAGATAAACCAACCTAACCTTTTCCACGCATTTTTCGAGCACAATAGTGAATTTGATGAAAAAGTCAATATGTTTCACAATATTAGACTAATAATTAGTCACAAGTCTTCCATAAGTATTCTACTCCTTATGAAACTGTTGTGATCTCTAAAATTATCAATAGTGTTTAAAAGAAGTACCCATAATGATTACATTATATAATGTGTCTTAAAAAGAATCAATGGATATTAAATTCTATGAACCTCCGATAGAATAGGATATATAAAATATACTGTGTATATAGTACAATAATGAAGGCACAGAGCATAAAAACTCATGTGCTGAAAACAACAGAATCTGGAACTGCAGGACGAATTCCATCAGCTTTTAAAACGTTTAGTTTGAAACGGTAACTTGCATTGAGCATAAAGGTCATGGATGCGCTGTCAGAAAAATTTATTTCACAAAACTTCAATTAGAAAAACGGTAAAAAAGAAAAGATCAGTACAATTTTTTAGTTTGGTAAAAGTCGAACTATTTGACTTACGATGTCAAAGGGAGAAATCCCTATTAGAATCCTTTCCAGAACCGGCCTCTGTATAGAGGCATATAACCAGCATCAGGATCAATCAAGATTTTCCAAATAGTCCTGACATACTGGTTGTCTGAAGACTCCGAGAAGTACTGACTGGTAACAACAATGAGCTGTGTACAGGAGTTGCTGGTTGTTGAATATTGTAGTCAAACAGCATAATTGTGCCTAGCTAATCTGATACTGTGATGCAAGGCTCTCATGTCGTTATACACCTGTTGTAGGCCAGTCTGCATAGCATCCAAAATATGTTTAGTGCTCTGAGTTCTTAGGGAGCTGCTCACCTTAAGGCACGTGTAGCAAGCACTGATAACTCCTTATATATATCAGTAGATTTTCTTGTCCTTTTAAAGTATAATATGCAAAATACTGCAACTGAAGTGATCGTCTCTGCTTTCTCTTTTCTCAGCTGTGTTATGCCCATTAGCTATCGGATGTCCAATCACAGATCCTTTTTCTGCAGAAGACTCAGCTTAGGGGTTGAAGTGTCTGTGCAGAGAGTACGATTTCAAACACGTGTTTGGACTGCACAATGTCTGAGGAATTTCTTGTTTAAAAAAATCTGCAGATATATCGAAATAATTTGAAGACCAAAAGCTTTATGCATGGGATAATCAGAGACAGTCAGCATTGATTTGTAAAGGGAAGACTGTGCTTGACCAATTTAATTGAACTTTGTGAGACATCACAGAGGAGTTATGGAAATGTGGTGGATGTTATACATATGGATTTTCAGAAGGCTTTTGGTAAGGTGCCGTATCGCTGACTTATTATGACAAATAAAGTACATGGTATTGAAGCAAACAGAGCCACATAGACAGAGAGATTGTTAGATGTCAGAAAGGAATCAGGAAGAGTAAATGGATGCTTTATAGATTTGTCGGGATGTGGGCAGTGATGTGCCCCAGGGATATGCACTGTGGGATCTCTTTTGTTTTCCATTTATATGAATAACTTGAACATAGGTATGAGAAGAAAGATATTGAAGTCCGTTGATGATACTAAATTTGGGGCTGTGGCAAATTGAGGAAGCATGCACCAGACTACAGGAAGACAGACAGGTTAGCGATGGGGACAGATATGAAGCAGATGTAGACCAATGCAGAGACACATAAAGTAGTACATTTTAGCTAAAATTACAGTGAAAAGTACATATTAAAAAGTAAGAAACTTAATAGTGTGGAGGAATAGAAAGTCCTAAGTGCAGTAAAATAGATATTTAAATGATGGGAGTTAAGAACAGGCACAAAAAGGGCAAATGGGATTCTGAGTTTTAATCACAGAGCATCAAATATAAAAAAAACAAGGAATTGATGTTGAATTTGTACAAGACATTGGTTAGGCCACAGTTTAAATACTGTGTGCAGTCTGAACACCCTCAATTGAAAACTCGGGGAGCCACTCAGCAGCCCCATTGATGCCCGAGGCCTGTCTGATGCAATTTTCAGATGGGTCTGTAAATGAGTGAGCAGAACATCTGCCTGTTTCTGGCGGGAGGCTGCTTAATTATGCAGACTGCATTCCTACGCTGGTTGTAGAACTCCATTTACAATTTTCAGGTACAAATGGGCGAGGCATGCATGGTGACGGTGTCCCCATTTGTACCGAGTATTGAGCTATCTAACCAGGATATCATGTGTGAATTATTCAAGGTACATACGACTGGAGATAGGGCATCTTGATCTAACAGCCATCGTCTCTTGCTTCAGATGCAGTACCGGACCCCCCCACCCCAATCCAATTGTGAGAGATCCCTCCTGTGAGACAGTGAGATCCTGACTCTGCTCATTACCATTTATCGAAGAACCACAGTGTGCAGGGCCAGTAGAAGGTCACCACTATGACTTTTGTTTTCTGCTTATATACTTTGAGCTGCCTGTAAGATCAGAGGAAATGCACACAGAGAATCTTTATGTCCAGGAAATGGAAAGAACAGGCTGATACAGCCTCCACACTTACATAGGAGCTGATGGTCATCCAGAAAGGCAAATTTCTCAGCCATCAATAAGGATGAACCATGAACCTGAGATATCTACTGCTTTGTTGTCAACCTCAGCTGAACTGGGTAATCTCATGACCCAGATACTAGCAAGTTTGACAAACAGAGTGGGAGAACATTGCCCTTCTCCTAACTTGTTGGTGTAGCAGACTATCATGGTGTTGTCTGACCACTCATATATTGGCCTGCTCTGCACTCTGGTCTCAAATGTTCCAGAGCTAGCATCACTGTCCTTAGTTCATTCTTTCTTTCTTTGTCCCGTAAAGGATAGCCTAGTACAATATTTTCTGGAGGTTCATCATCTAATACCAACTGATGTCAACCACTGTTGGCTCCTGAAAAAGAAAGCGCATAAACCCAAACAAACCAGAAGAATTATCAGAATATCTCAATGTCTGTCAAATCTAACCTATCAGATTGGAGACGCAAAACATTTTGGCAATGAGAGGTCTGATACAAGGGGCAAAAATAAACTTGCAAGTCCAAGTTACAATACACAAAAATAGGAGAACACATTTAATACCACCTATCTGCAACATCAAAACATTTTCATGTGCCTGCTCAACACATGGTTTTGCCAGAACCTATCAAGCTACGTTATACTCTTACTCTATGTGGAGAATGCAGAATGAAGAACAGATTTTCCCAACTGTTGGGTTCACATAGGTCTCTGCTGGGAACTAGTTTGTACAAAGGATGTAATGATCCCTGTACAAATGCTGGAGAAAGGTGTGGAGACTCCATGGAAACCTCACTTCTCAATCAGCACTGGTGCATGGAGGTACTGACAATGAGAATGGAGGAATCACTGGCCAGGTGCAGGAGTTGCTGCCACCTGGAAGAAGTTGTGAAAGGAGACACAGTCATCAATGTTATTTGTTGCAATAAAACTACGGCTAAGACTACACTATAACAGGGAATTGGCCTTTTGTGTTCCATTTGCAAGTAATATTATGGAGTAAAGTGAAATAAAAAATGGAATAAAACAAAAGGAAAGAACCACTTCTGAATCACTGATTTTGGACAATACTCTTACTCTATGTGGAGAATGCAGAATGAAGAACAGATTTTCCCAACTGTTGTGTTCACACACTGTATTGGACAATACAGCAGCATTTTTATGTATCATCCCTTTATTTTGATGAACTAAATCACCATACTGCTAATAATCCTGTGAATACCACATCTGCTTGATAGAATAGCCATCTTCACAAATACCCATTTGTTCTATCTGGTCCTAATTCAAATATTGACATTTTACAATGTACCTCTTTGCCTCGTTTGTTGAATAAAAGCTAAATATCTAAATAGCAAAGCATAATTTGCTCAATATGTATCATCTGTAGTAAACAGACGATCTCTACACTAGATGGTGCTATATTTTTAAATTTATAATAAAGTACCAGTGTGACCTTGGTTTCACCTTCACAAATGGAATGGATTGATTTAGAATGTTTGACAAGGACTTATTATTTTTACGAGTACTAATCATTTAAAAAAGATTAGTGGAAAGGAAATTCTAAATAAAAGAGATAACTTTATAATCCTATTACAGTGGTTAGTAAGGTTCAGTGTCTGAATTTCAGATGCAAACTGGATATTCCAAAACCAGATTCTACTCTGAAACAATAGATTTAGCTTGAAGCTGAAATTCAGATCATTAAAATTCAACAAACTCAGATTCAAACATCAAAAGTCGAATAGCTGAAATTCAACCCTGCCAGCCCTTGTTGAACATTACTGGAAGATACCAAAAATTGTGCCAAGATTGACTAGTTAAGCTTTAAACATGTCCAGTTAAGCTATTAAGAAGCGGCACTGTGCCATGTGCCAGGGAATAGCAGGACAAAGTTTTACACCCATAATTCCCCATATAGTAAGTTACTAATCTCAATTGTGTTATGGTAGGGAGAATGTGGGCTTAGTACTTCCACACATGCAGGGAGGGAGGTAAGAAAAAAAGGGAGAACATCTTAGCTTGAGGGTAGTAAGCACTAAAGGAGCACTTTCTAAAGCTGTCAACAAGTAGTTTTGGAGCTGTAGTTTTACAAAAGATTTATTGCCTATCTGGGTTTTAATATTTGAATCCACTTTAATAGATAAGTCTGGCCTGGCTTCTGTTTCCGTACATATATAAATAGACAAATTGATACAGATCATATGATTATTAAATAGCTGCCCAAGCCAAGTTTAAAACTGTAGAGAGAACATTTTCCATTGCACGTATAATGATAGTAGTGCAAACTTCCTAAGAGGAGGTCACTCAGAGTGGTGTAGGTAGAAGCCTAAGAGCAGGTCAACTGAATGTCCTCTTGGCTGGCCTGTCACATAATCTGGGAGAACACATAAGGGAAGAGAAAGAAAAAAAATAAATCACTTGGTGTGAAATAGGATTCAGACAGCAGAGTTTTGGATAAGTAAAATTTACAGAGGATGGGAAGCCAAGAAAGCATTGGAATAGTCGCATCTAGATGTGACAAAGGAATGGATGAGGGTTTCAGTAGCAGATTGGCTTCGGTAGGGGCAGAGACGAGCGACGTTATGAAGGTTGAAGTTGACAGGCTTTAGAGAGAATAAGAGGTTGGAAGCTCAGCTCGGGATCAAATAGTACGACAATGTTTCAGAACAGTCTAGTTCTACCTGAAATACTGGCCGGGGAAGAAATGGCGTCAGTAGCAAGGGTATGGAGTTTGTGGCAGGGGCCGAAAACAATGGCATTGGTCTTCCCAATGTTTAGATGCAGAAAATTGTGGCTCATCCAAGATCAAATGCTGGACAAGCAGTCTAACAGCATAGAGGTTGAGACAGATGGCGGAGAGGTAGAGCTGGGCGTCATCAGTATACATGTGGAAACTGGGCCCATGGCTGTGGGTGATGTTGTCAAGGAGTAGCATGCAGATGAGGGGACCAAGGATTGGTCCTTGGGAACAGCAGAGGCAACGATGCAGGGGTGGGAAGAGAAGCTGTTGCGAGAGATGCTCTAGCTATATTCATATAGGTAAGAGTGGGACCAAGGGAGGGGTGGAAACCTGATTGAAAGGATTCAAACAGGGAGTTGGGGGGACAGATGGGAATGGATCAGGGAGGCAACAACACATTCAAGAACTTTGGAGAAGAAAGGGAGGTTGGAGATGGGGTGGTAGTTTGCAAGGGCACTGGAATTGAGTTTGGGTGTTTTGACAGGGGGCAGATGATAATGGTTTTGAAAAGGAGGGAAAAACTGCCTGAGAAGAGGAAACCATTTAAAATGTCAGCTAACATGGAGGCCAGGAAGGGAAGTTGAGTGGTTTGGAGTTTAGTGAAATGGGGTAAAGGAAGCAGGAGGTAGGTCTCATTAACAAGATAGGTTCAGAGGATATGGGAGAGATGGGAGAGAAACTAATGAGAGAGGGCTAATATAGGGGTAGATGGGGGAACTTTGGCTTGGTGGACAAGGGGAATTGCACCCCCCCCCCTCCCCACCATAGCATCCAGCTGGTCCTGGTAGGAAGTTGTGAGTCAGGCTAATACCTGTCCACGTAATACAGAAACAACCCAGAGCACAATCTGTTGCATGTAAAACAAAAAGTAGTGAAAGAAATAGCCATTAGGCACAGAAGAGAATGAAGATGATGAAGAAGGTGGGGGGGGGGGATGTAGCAGAAGCAGGTGAATGGATGGTCTCCATCTTGGTGATGAAGAACTCCATGAGCTCTTTGTATTTGTTATTAAAGGTAAGAGTGGACGAAGAGAGGTTTAAGGAGACAGCCAGTGGAGAATTGCAGCCTGCAGTTTCCTTTGCCCTCCAAGATGATCTGGGAGTAATGGGTGGTTTTGGCAGAAGACAATGGATGGCTAAGGTAGTTGTATACCAGGTTAGTAGACTCAAGTTTGACCCCTTGGACTTGAGGAACCAAAGATAGAGGCCATAGCAGGGGCATGACTGGGATGGAAGGCAATCAAGATTTTGCTGGGGACAAGAGCATCGAAAGTGGAGCTGAGGGAGTGGTTGAGCAAAAGCAACAGTCGCAGAGATATTATGGTTAATGGAGGGCCAAAAGCAGGACAGTTGGAAGTTTCAGTGTGCAGTTGTAAGTGATTTGGGGGAAGAGTTTTTTTTCCATGATTAAAACTTGCAGGAAGATATGACTTAGAACAGGTCACCTTCCCATCCTCCTAGTGGTTTGTTTTATTCATTCATGGGATGTGGGTGTCGCTGGCAAGGCCAGCATTTATTGCCCATTCCTAAATGCCCTTGAGAAGGTGATGGTGAGCCGCCTTCTTGAACAGCTGCAGTCCGTGTGGTGAAGGTTCTCCCACAGTGCTGTTAGGAAGGGAGTTTCAGGATTTTGACCCAGCGACGATGAAAGAACGGCGATATATTTCCATGTCAGGATGGTGTGCGACTTGGAGAGGAACGTGCAGGTGGTGTTGTTCCCATGTACCTGCTGCCCTTGTCCTTCTAGGTGGTAGATGTCGCGGGTTTGGGAGGTGCTGTCGAAGAAGCCTTGGCGAGTTCCTGCAGTGCATCTTGTAGATGGTACACACTGCAGCCATGGTGCGCCGGGGGAGGAGGGAGTGAATGTTTAAGGTGGTGGATGGGGTGCCAATCAAACAGGCTGCTTTGTCCTGAATGGTGTTGAGCTTCTTGAGTGTTGTTGGAGCTGCACTCATCCAGGTAAGTGGAAAGTATTCCATCACACTCCTGACTTGTGCCTTGCAGATGGTGGAAAGGCTCTGGGGACTCAGGAGGTGAGTCACTAGCCGCAGAATACCCATCCTCTGACCTGCTCTTGTAGGCACAGTATTTATGTGGCTGGTCCAGTTAAGTTTCTGGTCAATGGTGACCCCAGGATGTTGATGGTGGGGGATTCAGCAATGGTAAGGCAATTGAATGTCATAGGGAGGTGGTTAGACTCTCTCTTGTTGGAGATGGTCATTGCCTGGCACTTGTCTGGCGTGAATGTTACTTGCCACTTATCAGCTCAAGCCTGAATGCTGTCCTTGTCTTGCTGCATGCAGGCACGGACTGCTTCATTATCTGAGGGGTTGCGAATGGAACTGAACACTGTGCAATCATCAGCAAACATGCCATTTCTGACCTTATGATGGAGGGAAGGTCATTGATGAAGCAGCTGAAGATGGTTGGGCCTAGGACACTGCTCTAAGGAACTCCTGCAGCGATGTCCTGGGGCTGAGATGATTAGCCTCCAACAACCACTACCATCTTCCTTTGTGCTAGGTATGACTCCAGCCACTGGAGAGTTTTCCCCCTGATTCCCATTGACTTCAATTTTACTAGGGCTCCTTGATGCCTCACTCGGTCAAATGCTGCCTTGATATCAAGGGCAGTCACTTTCACCTCACCTCATCCTCCGAGAGAACGAATGCTGCGACTTTTGAGAGAGGAGATACATGAAATACGGGAGAAGATAACCTAAAAGGTGAGAAAGTTAAAATAAAAATGTTGATTTAGCTCCCAATTCAGTGATCAAATACATTCGTTTTGTGCTGAAATCATGGAACTGAAATGCCAATGCATTACACCTCTGAACACCAAAGAAAATGTCATGGGGAAAGTAAGCATAAGAGGGTCAATGGTGGACTACAAAAATATCAATAAAACAGATATTTTGCTCTTCAAAGTGACAAGCAACCTCTTACTCATTGATTTATTGTCCAACACCTATATGCATTCCTTTGTAACTCTTTAGTTGGGGGCGGGGGTGGGGAGGGGAAGGTTTATCACCTCCTTTATGGTGAATTGTACAAGATGAAACATGGAAACTTAATACTTACAAAATAGAACTGCAATCCTAAAACTATACAGAAACACCTTGTCAAAGATTTTTTCTGCAGCCCAAACAAAACAAATAAGCTAACAGTTGAAATTATAATTAATACATAATTGTGGTTAACAGGAAATTTACAATGGAAACTGGAACAATAATGAAAAGTGCAAGTTCCATTACAGGACTAAAATCTTTTAAGTAGACGTTGCACCGCCTTTTTACAATTACTATCACTGTTCTAAACATTAATCATGGTGGGGTATATAACACACAGCCTCACTTTAAAATGGTCGAAATGCATCTGGATAGCAAGATACTAATAAACACGAGAAGGGAAACGTCCAAAAGAATCTGCTGGTAAATTAGTTTCAAAGACTGTTCCTTTCGTTTAAATAAACAGCTGTTGCTGGCTGTGTAGATGCTGTTTCCAAACAAGTTGGGCTTTGCCAATGCCAGTGAAGGAAACAGCAACACTCACTTTCTATACCACTGGTAACTTTCAGACCCAGCTGGTAGAACCATGAAATCGAACAATAAAGATTAAATGTACTTCTTTGTTATCACTGCCTTGCTTAGGAAGCTATCCACAATATCTGTTTTCTATGTATTCCTGCCCCACAGCAGCAGATTATCAAAGGAGTTATGTTTGGTTTTGTTAACCTCTCACCATCAACTGTGCTCTAATTCCCTTCAAAATATCTGCTCCGAGTGGACACATTTACAATATTTACATAGATGGTATATTATACCAGCATAATCGCCTGGAGGGCAGAGTTGTGTGTCAGCCATGTGGACAAGGCATGGTTGTTGAATACTGTGATTGCTGGGTCATCTGAAATCAAAACAAGGTGCAAACATCATATCAAGATGTAGCACCAATCAGACGAATGGAGACAAAGCACAAGAAAGTTAAATATCTCTTACAAAAAAAAGGCTGATCCCAGAAAAGCTACTGACACTGGAGGTAGAACTCCCTGGATCATCTACTTCAGCTGAACCAGCATTGTCTCATCAAAGTGGAGGTCCCTATTCATAAAACAGAATCTAGTTCACACCCCAATAACTACAGACTAATATTCCCATTCCCCAACAAGTTCAGGCTGAAGGAAACTACAGTGATGAGAAGCCGTTGCAACATCTCAATCACAGCAATCTAGCATCTGGTTGCTAGTTTTGTTTCAAAATGAATTAGTTAAATTGCAACATTCTCAGTCTCACTGGGAATAAAAATGGCCAGTAGGTGGCTCTAGCAGAAGCTTTCAACATTTCTGGACTCTTGATAGAATGCAGCATTCTGGGCTCAAATATTTCCAGTCAGAGCATTACTCCACTCTATGGGATAGAAATTAGTCTGGGTCTGTTTCCGCTTGACCTGCTCATCGGAACTAATTTTGAAAACGGGTCCTTCAACAGACGTTATATTCTGATCTTAATGAGGGAATCTAAGAACATAAGAAATTATAAGAACATAAGAAATTGGAGCATGAGTTGGCCATACGGCCTCTCCAGCCTGCTCTGCCGTTCAATAAGATCATAGCTGATCTTCTACCTCAACTCCATTTTCCCACCCTATCCCCATATCCTTTGATTCCCTCAGTGTCCAAAAGGTACCCGCCCGGTACGCCTACAAAATGGCCCCAACAAATTTAGCAGTGGGGCCAATGTCTACGCAGATTGACGCAGGCCATTCCACTGCTAAATTGATATGTTTTGTAACTATTTTGCACCTAAAAAGCCGCCACAGCACATAGCAAGTTGTACCCCATATCTCAGATATGTTGTGTATAGATCCCCCTTTCTTACCAAACTGAAGTAGGTAGCAGTGGGGACCGGGTTAGAAATAATTTTCCTTCAATTCGTTCTTCTCCCTCTTAGGTCCAGACAGCTGGTGCTGTTTCAAGTGGAGAGACAGTGCTCCCTCCAGTAGTTATCGTTTGCCTGCAAATTCACGCTATTTTACCCTTAACAATCCATTCTGAATCATTCTTCCTCTTCTGATGACTTTGACCATTACATACTTAATGGGAAATATGGAATTACTGATCTCAGTAATCTACTCCCAAAATGAGTAGATTATTGGTGAGTTTACTATAGTGAAAACTTGACTTGGGAAGTAAAAGAAAACGTTAGTTTTCACAATCTTCCCTGACAAACGGTCAATCTCCAAGTTATTCACTTCTCCTTTTACAAGCATCTCTCTTTTCTGAGACATGTTTTGGTTGCATTCTGTTGGTTGAGCCAAAACTACAACCATTTTTTGTACTGTCCATATTAATTATATGCTCTTCTACTAGTGGGACACATGCCATTCACTGGTGCATAGAGTATCACTGGAATCCATGAAATCAAATTGTCATTTCTGTAAATATCAGAAATGTCTTTCGATTTTGCTGCTTGTTCTTTAGATAAGATTGTCAACCAACTTTTTCAAAACTGCCTTTATCTTAAAAAGTTGGAGACGTACACTGTACAGTAAAGCTCACTGACACGTCTTTGACCCTTCTTTGGTTTGAACCTTTTTCATCCTGTTAACGAATCAAATCTAATATAAATCATGTGAGCTCCAACAATCAAGACAAGCTTCCTGTAATGCCGCACTATCAAATTTTTCAATAACTGTGCTGAAGAATCACTAAAAAAGAGTGGAGCTTTTTTAAATAGAACACTTTGCTTTCAATATAAAATAATGGCTGCCGGTTTTTCCTGATCTTGGAGATGAAAATGTATCTTCTGCAACAACCATTGAGTTATTTTGACTAGTAGGATACAGGAAATATGGATTTCACAAGATCAGACATAAGTTTACACATAGCAGACAGCCAGGATTGAATATAGACCCTAAAGACAATCTGCAGGACTGGTTTAGAGAAGTGGAACTTGAAAATATACAAAATATATACAATTGTGGTGAAAGGACTTGCAATTGGTTAGTTGCAGAGCAGTTGCGCACAAAGAAGTTACAAACCGAGCAATAACCTGAACAGCTCATCTTACCAGCCACAATCTTTATTTTCAGAACATATTTCATTCTAATACAGTCACTTTAAATCATTAGAGCTATATTTTAAATGTTATGTTTCACATCACTGACAGGACCTTTCAAGTAACACAGAAACATCAAGCCCCTTAAGATGCCAATATGCTTATGTCAGAACTCCAATTATAGCACTAATCTGTGCTTCCATTTCTTCAAGATTGTTTCATACATTAAACAGTTGTTATTTGTTTAATTGAATGGAGTCGATTTTACATATTTTTCATTCATAAAATACCATTGTCACATTGGAAAAATAACTTAACCTCTCAGGCATAAAACAAAAATGCTTGCCCATGTACCATATAAATATACATCATTCTGGAGATATGTTTTCCAACCTATATTGAGGTTTGCCTTAAAGATGTGTTTGACATATTTATTTCTTTTTACAGGGATGTGGTATGATAAATTAATCACAGTTCTAAGGAAGAATTACACCTGAACCTTAATTTTCCTCTTTACAGAAGCTGATGTTCAGAATTTTCTGTTTTTGTTTTAAATTGCAGCACAGTAATTCTAGTCCCGCCTACAGTACTGGATATCAAACTGAAAACTTTTCCTTTAATCTTTGCATAATATATAGCTAGCTGCTTTACCAAGTGTCCATCATTGTCACCATCAGAAAATTACTACTTGTAATGAAGTGGAGAAAATTTACTTTCATGTTCATTTAGGGTATGACAAAAATAAAAACTTAATTGTTGAATACTTAATAACAAAAGCATCACTTTCCAAATAAAGCTGTTTCCATAAAATGCAAAACCAACTCATTTGCAGTGAGCCCACTAAAACAGTCCAAATCCAGAAAAATCTTTCCCTCTGGTAACTTTCTCCTGCTAAAACAAGCTCAAACAGCAGGGAACGTTCAACGCAGTTATAGATCTTTGTTGCATCATTATTTCTAGTTCCTCAAGTCCTTCAAAAATAAGTTTTGGGAGGTAGGTTTTGAATTTGTGAAATCCAAGGTCATGACTTATGAATGATGCCTGAATACACCCATTACTGCACAGCCAATCCATTTATGCTGCCAGAGTTAATGTCAGAGAGAGCCAGCATCTGTAACCATGTAGAATATTTCCTAATAGCTGAGCTTGCTTTTGACAGAGCAACGTTACCAGAAAGATTTCTCTGGATTTTCACTGTGTGCCGTATAGATCTGCCAAACTGTGCACTCTGATCTCAAACTAGGACAACAGTTTTACCCTTTCAGGGGTTGTTTTCATACTGGTATCTCTTCTGAGAAGCTGTACCAGCCAAACTCTAAGCTCTTATTTCTATCCCAGCATTGCCTGTCTCCCTGACAATAAAATACACAAATGAGGCGATGCCCAGCATATACCAGAAGACAGTATGAGTTTTAAATACACATGCATTGCTTTATTGAACAAGCATTTCTGGCCATAGCTGTGCCTCTGCTGAGTATGACAGTATAAATAGGGCCAAGAAGGAGTAGATTTTTGACAGGAAGCCAGTATTAGCAGAAACAAGGTATGGAACATCATCTGCAGAATGACATAGGCTGGAGAAAGTGACCGTGTGCAGTAAAGGAGTCAACAGTGAAATTTGACCAGTGGAATATAAGAATCATCTCTTCGATTAGTCACATCACACTGCTGCTTTACCATTACTCATTTAAATGGTCAAACAAGGTCAGGATTAAAACTGTTCCTCTTGTGTCACAATTTACTGCTATCATTTCTATTATTTCACATACTGAACATTTTACAAAATAAAACACAACTTAATGATTACAAGGTGCTTTTATTCTAAGCTGAAACTGTTGTCGAAGAAAAAATGTTTGGTGGGGGACACAATCCAAGTCTTTAAAATGCTGAATGTATAGATGATGCAGAGCTAGTGCAGGATATTCGACTTGGATTATGAACGTAAAAAGTTGGATAGAGGCTTCAAATTACCATACCGCAAACAAAACTTGACATTAGGAAGCAAAAAAAGAAAGCTTATGACTGTCACAGAAAACTAAATACTGCAGAAAGCCTAGAGGAGTATAGAAAATACAGGGATGACATAAAAAAGGAATTAAGGAAAGCAAAGAGAGGGCATGAAAAAATATTAGCTAGTAAGATTAAAGAAAACCCAAAGATGTTTTATCAGTACATTAAGAACACGAGGATAGCTAAAGAAAAGGTGGGACCTATCAGGGATGATAAGGGTAACTTGTGTGTAGAAACTGAGGATGTGGGTAGGGTTTTAAATGAATATTTTGTCTCCGTATTCACAAAGGAAAGGGATGATCCAGACATAGTAGTTGAAGAGGAGAGATGTGAAATATTGGATAAGGTAAACATAACGCGAGAGGAAGTACTAGAGGGACTGGAATCCTTGAAAGTCGATAAGTCACCAGGGCCAGATGGATTGTTTCCTAGGCTATTGAAGGAAGCCAGGGAGGAAATAACGGATGCTCTGAGGATCATTTTCCAATCCTCACTAGATACAGGGGAGGTACCGGATGACTGGAAGGCTGCAAATGTAGTACCATTGTTTAAAAAGGGTACAAGGGAAAGGCCAAACAATTATAGGCCAGTCAGTCTTACCTTGGTGGTGGGCAAACTATTAGAATCAATACTGAGAGATAGGATAAACTGTCACTTGGAAAGGCATGGCTTAATCAAGGATAGTCAACATGGATTTGTTCAGGGAAGGTCATGCCTTACAAATCTGATTGAATTCATTAGGAAGTGACAAGGAGGATTGATGAGGGTAGTGCAATGGATGTTGTCTACATGGATTTTAGTAAGGCATTTGACAAGGTCCCATGTGGCAGACTGGTCAGAAAGGTAAAAGCCCATGGGATACAGGGAAATGTGGCGAATTGGATCCAAAATTGGCTCAGTAACAGGAAACAAAGGGTAAAAGTCGATGGATGTCTTTGCGAATGGAAATCCATTTCCAGTGGTGTGCCACAGGGCTCAGTGTTGGGGTCCTTGCTGTTTGTGGTATATATTAATGATTTGGACTTGAATGTAGGGGGCATGATTGCAAATTTGCAGACGACACAAAAATTGGCCGTGTAGTTGATGGTGAAGAGGAAAGCTGTAGACTCCAAGAAGATATCAATGGGTTGGTGGAGTGGGCAGAAAAGTGGCAAATGGAGTTCAACCCAGAGAAGTGTGAGGTAATGCACTTAAGGAGGGCAAATAGTAAAAGGGAATCTCTTGAGGAGTAGAGGATGTGAGAGACCTTGGAATGCATGTGCACAGGTCCCTGAAGGTGGCAGAATGGGTTGATAAGGTTGTGAAGGCGGCATACGGAATGCTCTCCGTTATTAGCTGAGGTATAGAATACAAAAGCAGGGATGTAATGATGGAATTGTATAAAACGCTGGTAAGGCCACAGCTGGAGTATTGTGTGCAGTTCTGGTCATCACATTACAGGAAGGACGTAATTGCTCTGGAGAGAGTGCAGAGAAGATTTACAAGAATGTTGCCAAGGCTTGAAAATTGCAGCTTTGAGGAGAGATTGGATAGGCTGGGGTTGTTTTCCTTGGAGCAGAGGAGGCTGAGGGGAGACTTGAATGAGATGTACAAAATTATGAGAGGCCCAGATAGAGTAGACAGGAAGTACCTGTTTCCCCTTGCAGAGAGTTCAAGAACTAGAGGACATAGATTTAAGCTGATTGGCGGAAGGATTAGAGGGGACACGAGGAAAAACATTTTTACCCAGAGGGTGACGGGTGTATGAAATTCGCTGTCCGAATTGGTGGTAGAGGCAGGGACCCTCAACTCTTTTAAAAAGTACCTGGACCTGCACCTAAAGTGCTGTAAGCTGCAGGGCTACGGACCGGGTGCTGGAAGGTGGGATTAGAATGGGCACCTGGTTGTTCTTCGAGCCGGCGCGGACACCATGAGCCGAATGGCCCCCTCCTGTGCTGTATCTTTTCTATGGTTCTAGGGCAAACCTCCATGCAAAAGCAATTGATTCTGTCAACTAACTCCTTCAAAAAAGAATTGTACAAATATTTGATTTGGAATGGGACTATATATAGTATTGAAAAGTTAGTCTAAAACGATCAATATTCCATGGGACACAATGGTACCTATACTGCTGTGCCTGGGGATGGTTGTTTGCATGAGGGCTATAGACCAGAGTTTGAATTGAAAAAGTTTAGAATTTTACTAGATAGCCTTTGGGAATCCGAACTGCTTCTGCAGAATGTTCCCTCATGACATTTAATCGGTGGAGTAGACTCCATAACAGAGTACATTGCACATATTCTGTGAAAAGAGTGTGTTTGACAGGCAAATGGCCTATTCTTGTTCCATGCTTCCATTGTGTTCCATTAATGTTACAGTAAGTACTAGAAATACAGTCTACTTACTTCAATGTAACTCTTATGTATTCTTTTTCTTTCCCCTTCAAAAAGTTTCTCCAATAATCATAGTCACAGGCCCATCCTTGGAACCTTGCATTCATCCATTTCAAAAGGAACAGACATACCGGAGTTATATAGAGTAATGTGATGATATTGCAGTGCTTCTATTCTTTTTCACTGGAAACACTGGAACTCTATTTAGTCCATTTACAGACTGATGGGAGGATTTTCAACTGCCAGCTGTCTGTTTCTCATCTGAAAAATGGGTGCCTGGCGTGGGAAAATCTGGTGGGGACTTGACACCCATTTTCCCACTTGATTCAATTTTCAGGCAGGTGTTTAAATGGGCACCCCCACACTCCCACCCAAAACAGGCAGGGGGCTGTTTAAATATGCAACTAAGTGTCAGCCTTGACTCAGTTGAAACAATCTCACCTCTGAGTCAGAAGGTCATGTGTCCAAGCCCCACTCCAGAGAGTTGAGTACATAATCTAGGCTGGCACTTTTGTGTAGTACTGAGGGAGTTCTGCACTGTCGGAGGTGCTATCTTTCAGATGAGAAGAGGAGCAGGGGAGTTCGTCTGGTGTCCTGGCCAACAATTATCCTTCAACCAATGCCTAAAACAGATGGGGCACTAAATTGGGCCGTGTAGCGCCTGTTGTTTTGGCGCGACACGGCCTCTCTGATGTCCAAGATGGCGTCTTAGATGCGCACGCACGTTTCCAGCGTGACGTGCGCCAGACGCCATCTTGATATAGGAGTTAGCGCAGGCGCAGATAGCGAAAGCTGGAATCAAGCAAAGTAGGGAGAAAATGGCTTCAATCAGTGTACAATGTTGATTTAAAGTGATAGACACCATTTTGGGTCTTAATGCTCAACTCAACGAACAGTCTTAACCCCGACCATCTGAACATGTCTTAGAGTGCCTGGAGGACCCCCCACCGGCGCTATTTAAAGGGACCATGATTTACAGGTTAGTGGCTGGATTATTGCTTCTTGCTGCCAAGACATTTGTGACTGTTTTTGGAGGTCTCCTATACTTGAATTCTAGGACTCGGGGGGTATAGCCTAGCATTTAGAACCAGGATGTGCAGGAGTGAAGTTAGGAAATGCTTCTACATGCAAAGGTTGGGAGAAATTTGGAACGCTCTTCTGCAAACGGCAGTTGATGATCGCTCAATTGTGAATTCTAAATCTGAGATTGATAGATTTCTGTGAACCAAGGGTATTAAGGGATATGGGGCTAAGGAAGATATATGGAGTTAGGGCACAGGTCCATCATGATCTCACTGAATGGTGGAACGGGCTCGAGGGGCTGAATGCCACTGCCACTTGCTGCTACTGATATGCGCTACTTTCTCCTGCAAGAAAGCGGGACGTGTGTCTGGGCGATGTGCCTGTCAGGTATGAATGGCTGCCTGTATGTGCAGCCTGTGAGTTGTGGGTGGGCGGCTTGCAACAGTGATAATGTGTGAGGGTGAGAGGAAGCATCTGATTGGAAGAGTTGAGTATTGATAGAAAGAGTTTGTTGGTAGGCGGGTGTTGGGGGGTGTACTGCGTGGAGGAGTGGATGCGGCTAGTGGGGCAGTTGGTAGGAGCTGCTACTTGACAGTTGACCTCACTCATCTTGATCACTCATGTCAAAGCATTGAACTTCTTCCTGTACTGCATCCATGTTCATGATGCTGTGCGCCTGGAATTGACTTCATCCCCTCCTGCCTCCCATTGCATTTTGGGTGTATGTCTGGAGGGCTCCTCCCTCCCCCACCCCCACCGCGGATATAGGATGTCCCTCCTTCTGTCCACGTCTTGCACCAAGGCCTCTGTTGCATCAGCAGAGAACCTTGGTGCACGGACTCTCAGATCGGCAGATTGGTGAGGTCTTGCATGCAGATTGGAGGATGTGGGATTTACTGGTGCGCAACCTTTATTCAAACATAACTCATCAGTGTGTAAACATAGGGACAGGACCTGCATCTGTGCTTTACGTGTGCGATGTCTGATCTCCGTTCAGACTCCGTGCAGACAGCAGACTAAGTTTCAGCAAATAACAGGTACTAACTACCTTTAAAAGATTTCTAACAGACAGCCTGCCTTTAAGAGATTGGAGCTCACCCTGCTGGTGAAAAGTGCAAATTGCATTAAATCAAAGTTCAACGCTGATTTCCAACGCAGTTTGCAGATGAGTCCTCAAGCCTGACGAAAGTCTCGTCCTGCCTGTGCAGGGACCATTGGACGCTGGGATTGTGCTACACCCGCCCAAAAACAGGCCCTATCCAATTTTCCCCCCATGATCTGGTAATTTATTTAATCACTGTTTGTGGGAGAAAATTGGCTGCTGCGTTTCCTTCATTACAACAGTGACTACACTTAAAAAAAATGTACTTAATTGGCTGTAAAGTATTTTAGGATGTCCTGAAGTTGTGAAAGGCGCTATATAAATGCATTTTATTTATTTATTTCATTCTCTCTCTTTTTCTTTCTCGGTTGTAGGATCCCAATTGCAATTTTTATGGAGAAATTGGCAGAGCACGCAAAGCGCTTGGTAATCCCACTTTTTCTAGGCATGGAGCAGCCTAACAAGACCAATGGTTCTAAAAGGGATGGTTGAAGACCACTCAGAAATGGTACCTTTTTGCTTTTTTAAGAAAAGATTTTTGTGGTGCTAAGAGGAGCTTCTGGCCCCATAAAATTTTTATGGCCTGCTGCCAGTCTGTTCATGTCACCCCCACCGGAGATCCACTCTCCGTCATACAAGCCCTACTTGCCGGCTGAAACTGGACAATTTTTCGACAGCACCAAACTGGTGAGCTGCAGCATCCGCAACTTGCCAGTAAATGTTAAATGAGGTGGAAACCTGAAAATGATCCGGGCATTGCAACTGTGGCCTTGGGTGGGCACCGCAGGCCATATCATGCCCGTTTTGGGCCCAACTTGAAATTCTCCCTCATAGTTTCTTTCTCCAATCCCCAACAACTATTTGTTGTCTGGGAAATAATGAAGCAGGAATTCACAATAATACTAGTATAACACCTACAGTGAAATTCCCCTTTAAATGTTATTTTGATATTCTATATGCCACTTACTGCTTCTAAATCAGTCTCAATATATTAAAATTAATGTCCACTGATTTTAATATGAACAGTTAAGTTATTGGGAACTTTTTCAAAAGCTTTTTTCTGGAAAAAAGTGTGCTCAATGAAGTAGCATAGGGCAGTATCCTACTTCAGTATTCAACAGAAATGGAATAGCTTCCCACTCTCTGCATTGTAATAGAATCAAACATTCTTACATCCAATGAGTTGGCTAGGATGAAATGCAAGGCTGTCCCTAACATTACCCTTAATATGAACTTCAAACTCTAATCTAAATTCTCCCCTCAAAATTGGACTTCTTCACTTCCAGTATTTTTATGGCCTCTTTCAAGATTGCTGGATCAGTTAGTCTATACTAAATGTAAGACAAGCTGTCCACATGGCACAAAAACTTTTACTGAAAAATAATACACTCTGCTTTACGAGTTTAAAACACAATATGTGTAATTATATTACAACCTGCAGCAACCTCTATCTAGCCATCATTCTACTGAACAACCATACAGGTAATTGTTGCAAACACTTTCCGGTATTCATATTATCAGTAACAAAAAGGTAAATAATTTTCCTTATTTTGGAGAATTTTGATTTGCGTACAAAACATGCACTCACTACTTTTCAAACCAAAATTTATGTCTGGGAAAATTGAAATATTTCTGTTAATATATGTGAAAATATTTGAATAGCAAACATAAAGCAGCGAGTCATAAAAAGTGAATACATTTTTGGGAGCAAAACAATCGTTTTACCAAATCTTGTTATAGTTCAAATACTGCTAAATGTTATTCCAACAAGTAAAAAGTACTGTCAGGAAACATTTCTATTGCAACCCTATTTTCACCTATAGTCACACTACGGACACTGGTGTCAGACTCGTATCAGTGGAGTGTGATGTGCAGCTGGCAGAACAAAGTTATACTGCCAACTACACTTGGTACTGAGAACTGCACATGCATGCCTGGATATGTGTGTGGAGCTCTACTGTCCAGGTGGTTTCTTTTCAATGAGTAGAAGCTGCTTGCACTATTTCTTAATATGAAAAACAATAAAACCATTGAAAAATAAGTCTTATTAAGTATTCAGGAGGTGCAATAAACAGCCAGAACAGTTTATTATGCTTGCCTGGAATTATACTGTATTTGTATGTGATCTTGAGGTGTGGTGGAATAAGATCTTAAATGAATTGTTTATTTTAAAAAGGTCAATTTACTAGATTTTAACATTACAAAAAAAACTGAAAATAACATTGAGACACAGACTTCTTAACCCAGCTGGTTATAGTCGCTTCCGCCCAGTCTTCAGTTCAGCTAGAAAGACAGATGACAGGGTGAGCCTATTTTATCTGTCACTGAATCACGAGCTGCCTGGAAAAACAGGATCAGGCTGCAGGCGGGTAGGAACACACAGCTGCTGTCTAAGCACACCCACCTCCGAAAAGCAGACTTTATCTGGGTTGCCCTCCGCTGCTTCTAATTAATTTATCTTTAAATGTGATAATTGGCAGATTGTTGGTGGTAGAATCCCTGCATCAAGAATTCTACCCAAAATGCCAAATAAAGACGGTTTTATACAAGTTATTAGGGATATGAGAAAACACGTCTTTCAGCGTAAATAAAGGACTAACTGTTAATTGTTGGTTAAACTGTATTTCTAGTTCTACATGTGACTATTAATATTCCAAAACATAAATGTTATTTATACATAGGAAAATTATCCAGCATTCATCATCTGAAGGCTGGAATAAGATTTGATCCCCATTTTTTGAAGAATTGGTTTTCCAAAAATACTGATTAATACTTAAAACACCAGTCACAGTAATTGTTCAGTTACTTTATGAGCTTCCTGTTTATTCACAGTGCAAGGTATATGCAGAAATAGTTCAAAATCCATTACAGCAAATAAATTAAAGCAATAACTTCAGACCAAAATGTTATAATTCTTGTTCGAATGAAGCCAAAACATTTAAAAATGGCAAAAAAAATAATTGTTTGGCAGAAAAAAAGCTGCATAGCAACTAAGTTAGTGGAACTAATGCAAATAAGTGAATAAAGTTCTTTGTTCCGTGTTTGGAACCAGCAGATTTTGAGATGACTAAGCTAATTCTTTACATTAAGCAAGTTTCTTTCACTTCCAGAAAAAAAAGCAAATTTATATGCAAAAACACTAAAGATTACTGCAGTTCAAAGACAGTCACTACAAATGGTTCTAAGTCACAGTATGGTGTCTTGTCATTCACAAATCATTAACTCTGCAGCAAATTCAATGTGGTTTCTGTATTAGAGATTAATGGACCATCGAATAAAACACTTCACCAGCTCTGGACACAGAGTGCAATGTGATGAGTGACTTGAGGACACTATCACCCCAGTGATCTGCTGCTGCAAACTTTTTAAGGTTAATGTATTTTCAAAAGCACACAACAGCTTATGGTAGCTACTGCATCTCAAACTTTATCCTGATGGCAAACAGTGTTTGAACTAAGTTGTTGGAACAGGTTGTCCCTAACTAGCATAGGCACTTAATGTTGAAACTTGTAATACAGAATTTTACAAAAAATAAATTTAAAGTATGTGGATTTAGTATGTCACTAACTTAATAATAGTTTATCTTTAAACTATTAAGTTATAATTTTGTGAGGCTCCGCCTTCCGAGTGAAGCCTTGTTAGACAAGAGCGCAGGTCAGAAATAGGGCTGTAACATTACATTGCCAATTCTGCAACCTACGCTCCAGTCTAGCAAGTCTCCACGTCAGGGGAATAGTATCTCAAAATTACCTCTTTAATGTTTGAGTCATTATTTGGGTTGGATACATGATGAGCTACAATTATTTTTATTTTTATTTTTAAAAAGAACAAACTTGCATTTACATAGAGCCTTTCACATCCTCAGGATGGCCCACAAACAGCAGTGAAATAAATGAACAGTTAATCTGTTTTTGTGATGTTAGTTGAACAATGAATGTTATCCAGGACACTGGGAGCATTCCCCTGCTCTTCTTTGGATAATGCCATGGGACCTTATGTCTCAAGTTTCAATGTCTCATCCAAAAGATGGCACCGCTAAGAATACAGTACTCTCTGAGTACTGCACTGAAATGGCAGCCTAGATTATGCACTAAGGCCCTGGAGTGGGACTTGAATCCAAAGCCTTCTGACTCAGAGGCCAGAGTGCTACCACTGTAAGACGGTTTTTATATGGCAAGAGAGAGTTTATGATATTGACATTACATGGCTATTAACAGCCACTTCCCACAAAAACCTAAATGGTGAGGGTTGAGATGCTATAATTTTCAGTGTCCCTGGGTTATGGAGATGGGGGGAAAAGTCAGTCAGGATCCCTGTTCCTAATTAATATCTAATGAAACTGTTGGAAAGTGCATGCGCAAAAGTTATGTCAGGATAAAAAAATCTAGCTTGGCTGTGATTTCCCCCCACTCCCGACAAACCTCCATCATATTTGAATAAGTGGCAAACAGTATCACATATGAAGAATGACCACCTGGGGGAGATACTAGAGGACTACCTGTGTCCTCTGAGCCAGAGCCCATCATGAGTCAGCATCTTGAAAGGAGGACGAAATAAAAAGGAGCGCATCCATTTTTTTAAAAACTGACAAATCATTGCTTGTTAAAACAGAATATAATTGCACGTTTTGTCCAAAAGAAACCATGACATAATGTGTGGCCAAAGCTCTGAGCTGCACCACTGACCCCCAGCTCTCTGCTGAGTTACAAAAATCAAACATATCACTCTGCAGCAGTTTGCAATGGGGCACCACATTAGTTCAGCCACCAAAATCAGGTAATGCATTTTGAACAAGTTGAGTCCTGAATAATACCTGAAGGTAGTGAAACATTTGGAGTCCCCCTTTCTCAGACTACACTGTAAGAGCTTCTCAGTGTTCTATGTGCTGCAGTGCTTGGAATATGCAACATTCTGCTTTTGTGATTGCCAAATGTTATTTTGGCCGATAATGACAAAGGAAAAGGTTTACTTCTTATTATACAATCCACAAAATGATATCAATCTCAGAGAGTGAAGCAGCAGATTCAATGGTTAAGTAATATTTCTAAGATTTACCATAAGAAAATAGATCAAATTGAGCAAACAAGTAAAATAACAAATCAAATGGAGAAAAGTTTTTTAAAAGTATACTTTTACCTTGTAAACTTCATGGTATCATTTGTCAGTCTTGACTGAATGATCTAAAGAAACTAAAGCGAAAACCAGAAGTGTCAGCTCAAGTCATATTTACCAACTCTAACTGCTGGAAACTGACCTCATCTCTCCTCCTACTTCCCACCTCAAATTCTCAGCTGCTCACTTTAGCCTGGCCAGGATGAAAGAAGCTGTGCTGACTAGTATGTGGGTTGTTACACTATTCCATGACAAGTATGTGAAAATAATTCTCGTCTGATAATTCTAGTTCCTGTTCACACAATTCAGATGCAAAATATATGGTTTTGGCTGGGAAATTGAAACTGTGGAGGAAGCTAAACAGTCCCCTTTTCTCTCCTAGCCCCCTCAAAATAATGTTATAAAATCATCTCTCAATTAGATGTAATAGGTCAAACATGCCCAACGTGAACAGCAAAGCACGTTGTAAAATCTAGGGCTGGATTTTCAATCCTTCCGCCTTGCGGAAACAGGGTGGCAGCGCCTCAAAAACAGTGGGCAACGAACTACTGCCCCGTTGCTGCCATCTCTATGACTGCGGCAATGTTAACTGAGGCCTATTGCTGGGCAGGCAGAGTGGCCCCTGGAGTCAGGCGGTAAGCCCATTGAAAATAGAAATCGAGGTTCCAGGACATCAATGGGACCCCGATTGCCATTTTTGGACTGAGCTGGACAGAGCATGCGCCATGCACTCTCCAACCAGTATCAGCTAACGCCCTAGCCAAAGAGGATCCCAAAGGTAATTCCTCCTTTTTGTGGGGTCAGGAGGAGCAAGAGTACTTCCCCAGACTCACCAATCCAGCCTTGGCCGCAGCCGCTCCGGTTACCCCGCCACGCCCCGCTGAGCTACCTTCTTCTGCCGAGAGGCGTGTTGTCCCAGGGCGCTCGAACTCTGGCCGTAGCCAGCTGCCGAAAGTCTGCTCAGGGAGAAAATTCACCCCCCCTAGTTTCATAGCTATAGGACTGTGGCATTTTTCCAAGATTAGGCTTTGATGGAAACATCAGAGCTGTTTGGAAATAAGAAAATAAGCAATACTTAAATAGCTAAAGGTTTGTAATGGAATAAGAGTTACAGGAAATATGTTCTAATTATATTCACTGCTTATTGAACTTTGTAGATTAAGCGTGGAATTATATTTTTTCCAAATGCCCAGACTCAGCATTAAATCTCCATAGCTGCACTTTAATCAACAGTACCTAGTTAGTTATTGTGCTGCCACATGAATACTTAAATCTTAAACATTTTTCAACTGCTCTTTCACACCATCTGTATTACTTTGATTAGGTGTCAGACGGTGAGGATGCCTACGCCCAGCGATAGCAGTTAAAGGGATCACTTCTGGCCACTTGGAAATCTGCCCCATTGTACCTCCTGCAAACAACATTTTTTTCACCGCAGAACATTTAAATCCTGAAGTACTAGTAGAAGATTTTCAAATTGGTTATGCTGGATTTCAGGTGTAAAGTGGGAAAGCCAACTAGAAAACTGGCTGGAGACTTGTTACACTGGATCTCTGACAGTTTTTCACCCCGTCTGATTTAATTTGTTATAAATTTTAAGGGATGCAGGAAGCATCTGTCACTTTGTGGGCAGCTACATGTACTTGAGAGCAAAATTACATCATGACGTTCTACACACAATTTTCCTTCATTACTGCCAGTTTCTATTCCTGATATTCACCCATTTAACTTGGGCATCCAGTAAGTAAGTTTAAAGAGCCTAGTGAGGCCATCCTTAGTTTCTCAAGTCCAAGTGAGATGCAATGGTCATTTAACTACAAAACAGTAGTTTTCAAGGGTTGGAATTATGAACTTGCATAACCCAACCCTGCCATGAGTCTCCTATGAAAAAGTGGCAAGTATTTTTTTAAAACTAACTCAAGGATGAAGCACCCTCAATGCATTACATAATTCAAGTACATCAGCACAAGAGCATGGCACCAGTTTATACAAAAGGCTCTCCCAATGCCACATATGATAAAAAAAAATCCGATTCTCGATCTGTGCTGAGTGCACTAACCTCAACGAGGGGAGCAGTAGTGGAGCTACAATTAGCCTTAGATAGGGAGGGGAACAACGAACCAGGATTCTCAATCCTGATTATCAACTAGTGACTCCAACTAGAAAATGCGCATGTGTCACCACTGGGTGAGAGTTGGATCAGGCTTGGCTGTGATATCCCAGAGCCAAATAGTTTGGGTACGGTAGTTTTGTGATTATGATACTGGACTAGCAACCCAGAGGTCACGTGTTCAAATGCCACCATGGCAAGTTATGAAACTGAATTCAATAAATCTGGTAATTTATAGCTAGAATGAAAGCTACTGAATTGTCATAAAAACCCAATTTTGATGAGAGGTCATCGACTTGAACTGTTAACTTTGTTTCTCATTCCATAGATGCTGCCTGGCCTGCTGAGTGTTGTCAGCATTTTCTGTTTTTATTTCAGATTTCCAGCATCCGCAGTATTTTGCTTTTGTCATAAAAACCCCAGTGGTTCTTTAATACCCTTTAGAGAAGGGAACTTGTCACCCCACGTGGTCTAGTCAACACATGACTTTAGCAAGCCGCTCAGCTGTACAAACAATCACTCCAAGAAGGTAGCCAATGACACCTTCTCAAGACAATGAGGGATGGGCAATAAATGTGCCCTTGCCAAAGTTGCCCATATCCTGAATTTTTTTTAAAACTCACCCTCTAGAGTCTTATATGAAGAATGGGAACTTGGGCAGGGTACGTGAGGATAGGCAATGCCCATGGAAATACAACCCAGCATGTACCAATACCTTCAGGATATAATACTGGAGAGGGGGCAGCGGGGGGGGAAAGAAATGTAATGTTTCTTTAGGGACACTCAACACATTTCATACCACTGAATCAACTGACACTCCTTTGGATACCAACGCACAAGACTGTGCAGTTCACAAATAACTAGAATATTCTGCTTGCGTTCACCACAACCCACTTAAATGATCACTTTATTTCAGTTTTACTGAAAGATTCAAAGATTTGTAAATTTAAATTGAGGGCAGACAATGAAAAACACCACCAATGTAGTGACTGTTGAATTAAGGTCCGATTTACTTTTACTGGCTTATTTATGTGAATTTATCAAAAAAAGCAAAAATATATTCAACTACATTAGGGGGTGATGTGCAGCCAAATATAGAGAAAAAAAACAAGTCAGCTTGGAAGACAGGGCAAATATGTAAGGGCAAGGCTGGATGGCATCTATTTTAATGCAAGGAGTCTTGCGAATAAGGTGGATGAACTGAAGGTGTTGATAAACACATGGGAGTATGATATTGTTGCTGTCACAGAGACATGGTTGAGGGAGGGGCAAGACTGGCAGCTCAATATTCCGGGGTACAGAATCTTCAGGCGAGACAGAGGGGGAGGTATAAGAGGAGGGGGGGGTCGCAATATTAATTAAAGAATCAATTACTGCCATAAGGAGGGATGATATATTAGCAGGTTCCTCTAATGAGGCCATATGGGTGGAGCTTAAAAACAAAAAGGGGGCAAGCACTTTGATGGGAGTGTACGATAGGCCCCCAAACAGTCAGGGGGAGATAGAGGAACAGATATGTAGGCAAATCTCAGAAAATTGTGCAAATAATAGGGTAATAATAGTGGGGGATTTCAACTTCCCCAATATTAACTGGGATACTCAGAGTGTAAAAGGCTTAGAGGGTACAAAATTCTTAACGTGCATCCAGGAGAGCTTTTTGAGCCAGCATGTAGAAAGTCCTACAAGAGAGGGGGCGGTACTGGACCTAATTCTAGGGAATGTGGCCGGCCAAGTGGAAGAAGTGCTAGTAGGTGAGCACTTTGGTGACAGTGACCATAATTCGGTGAGATTTAAGGTGGTCATGGAAAAGGACAGGGAGGGGCCAGAAATAAAGGTTCTAAATTGGGGGTAGGCCGATTTTAATAGGATAAGGCAGGATCTGGCCAAAATGGACTGGGATCAGCTGCTTGTAGGAAAATCCGCATCGGAGCAATGGGAGTCTTTCAGAAGGGAGATTGAGACCATACAATGGCAACATGTTCCCGTAAAGGTCAAGGGTGGTTCCAAGAACTCCAGGGAACCTTGGATGTCAGGGGATATACGAGAATGGATTCGGAAAAAAAGGAGGGCTTTTGGCAGATACAAAAGGCTAAAGACGGAGGAAGCCCTAGAGGAGTACAAAAAGTGCAGGGGGATACTTAAAAAAGAAATTAGGAGATCAAGGAGGGGCCATGAAATAACACTGGCGAGCAAAATAAAGGAAAATCCTAAGATGTTTTATAAGTATATTAAGGGTAAGAGGATAACTAGGGAAAAAATAGGGCCCATTAGGGACAAAAATGGCAATCTGTGTGTGGAGCCGGCAGATGTAGGAGGGGTTCTAAATGAATTTTTTGCATCTGTTTTCACTATGGAGAAGGACGATGTAGACATAGAAATACGGCAGGGGGACTGTGATGTACTCGAACATATTAACATCGAGCGGGAGGAGGTATTGGCGGTTTTAGCAGGCCTAAAAATGGATAATTCCCCAGGCCCGGACGAAATGTATCCCAGGCTACTGTGTGAGGCAAAGGAGGAGATTGCGGGGGCTCTAACACATATATTCAGAACCTCTCTGGCCACAGGGGATGTGCCAGAGGACTGGAGAACCGCTAATGTAGTACCATTATTCAAGAAGGGGAGTAGGGAAAAACCGGGGAACTACAGGCCAGTGAGCCTAACATCAGTGGTAGGAAAATTATTGGAAAAAATTCTGGAGGACAAAATTAGTCTCCACTTGGAGAAGCAAGGATTAATCAGGGATAGTCAACATGGCTTTGTCAAGGGAAGATCATGTCTGACTAATTTGATTGAATTTTTTGAGGGGGTGACTAGGCGTGTGGATGAGGGTAACGCAGTGGATGTGGTATACATGGATTTCAGTAAGGCCTTCGATAAAGTCCCGCACAGGAGACTGGTCAAGAAGGTACGAGCCCATGGAGTCCAGGGTGCCTTGGCACTTTGGATACAAAACTGGCTTAGTGGCAGAAGGCAGAGGGTGATGGTCGAAGGTTGTTTTTGTGACTGGAAGCCTGTGGCCAGTGGGGTACCACAGGGATCTGTGCTGGGTCCCTTGCTGTTTGTGGTCTACATTAACGACTTGGATATGAATGTAAAAGGTATGATCAGTAAGTTCGCTGATGATACAAAAATTGGTAGGGTGGTAAATAGCGAGGAGGGTAGCCTCAGTCTGCAGGACGATATAGATGGGTTGGTCAGATGGGCGGAACAGTGGCAAATGGAATTTAACCCGGAAAAGTGCGAGGTGATGCACTTTGGAGGGACTAACAAGGCAAGGGAATACACATTGAATGGGAAGACCCTAGGCAAGACAGAGGGTCAGAGGGATCTTGGTGTGCAAGTTCACAGATCCCTGAAGGCGGCGGAACAGGTAGATAAGGTGGTAAAGAAGGCATATGGGATACTTGCCTTTATTAGCCGAGGCATAGAATATAAGAGCAAGGAGGTTATGATGGAGCTGTATAAAACACTGGTTAGGCCACAGCTGGAGTACTGTGTGCAGTTCTGGTCGCCGCACTACAAGAAGGATGTGATCGCTTTGGAGAGGGTGCAGAGGAGATTCACCAGGATGTTACCAGGGCTGGAGCGCTTCAGCTATGAAGAGAGACTGGGAAGATTGGGTTTGTTTTCCTTGGAGCAGAGGAGGCTGAGGGGGGACATGATTGAGGTGTACAAAATTATGAGGGGCATAGATAGGATGGATACTAAGGAGCTTTTTCCCTTCGTTGAGGGTTCTATAACAAGGGGGCATAGATTCAAGGTAAAAGGCGGGAGGTTTAGAGGGGATTTGAGAAAGAACTTTTTCACCCAGAGAGTGGTTGGAGTCTGGAACTCACTGCCTGAGAGGGTTGTGGAGGCAGGAACCCTCACAACATTCAAGAAGCATTTGGATGAGCACTTGAAATGCCATAGCATACAAGGCTACGGACCAAATGCTGGAATATGGGATTAGATTAGACTGGGCTTGATGGCCGGCGCGGACACGATGGGCCGAAGGGCCTCTATCCGTGCTGTATAACTCTATGACTCTATGACTCTACATTTGCAGAGCACTGAATGGAAATGACCTCCTTCAGAAAGAAAAT
Source organism: Heptranchias perlo (assembly GCF_035084215.1). NCBI lineage: Eukaryota > Metazoa > Chordata > Chondrichthyes > Hexanchiformes > Hexanchidae > Heptranchias > Heptranchias perlo. The sequence continues at coordinate 36,057,908 of NC_090341.1, read as the reverse complement.
GCCTATGATCCCATCGACATAGGTTCTGAAAATTGAAACCCACAAAAGATCTACTGTTTGCACAGACGGAGCCTTTGTCTTCCTTGAAATTGTTTTTGAAAGCACCCCTTTTAGTCAGTTGTACAGCATGAAAATGTTTACATTTTCCCACAGACATCGACAAAAGCAGCTAACAAATTGAGCCAGTTTGTAATAAAACAATGCACTATTAACCGATTCCATTAGCCTGGTGGTTATTGTTAGTACAACAGGTACTTTGTATGGATTTGTTAGGTGAATGGTGTTCAAATATACTGTAATTTGTAGGGTTTAATGTTACCAAGAGTGACATTTTCTCCTGGTATAAGGCAAGTTTGATTTCTGTTGTGCCACCAATAAGAAGTATTAGTACATTGTTGTGTGCTGCTGAATGACACCATTACAAAACAATGACTTTTTTCATGATTGTTGCTTTTTAATGACAGGGCACATAAGTTCTGCACTATTGCTTTAGATCTGGCGGGGGCAGGTAATGCCCCTTTGTTGGGGTACAGTAAACAGCAGCCTTCTTGCCTTGTGGTGCTAAACAGAAACTGGGTTGTGCTCTCACGGCCACATTAGAAGCAACATTATCTTGATGCTGTGGTACAGTTTCCAAAATCCAAGCAGCCCCCAACCAGTGGCAGTAGAATCAAAGTCCAGAAGTACACTCACTGATCTCCTGTGGCATTGCTCACTGTTAGACCCATTATGAAGATCCATTATGGTGTTTAGTTGCCATGGCAGATCTGTGTTTAACTCTTGCTTGTCCTTTTAAAACCACTGCTCAACTACTGGGTGTGGGGATATGCTCTGGATAGACACACTCTAAGGCTAACTATACACCAACTGCTGTTGCTTAAGGAAGTTTATCTCCAGGTTGGCAATTGCTTGTAAATCCTCAGGTACTCCTGTTGGGTGGAGGCCAGGTTATCGGATTATTGAAAACTAGCAGGAAATAACTCGTTCTCTTTATCGATACTTTTGTTGTTCAATATTTTTCAGTTGTTATTTGTTGATGTTTTATAAATATAATATTTAAGCCAATCAGGTACAAGTTTGACATACACTCTACATGTGTGACTCTTTCAAGTGTGTAAGACTTTTATTATATGTACAACTGATCTCCTGTAGTATTGATATGATTGCTGTTTTTCAGATTCTAAAAGGGATTAGATAATGTAGTCCATGACAAGCTGTTTCACCTTTCCCAGGACAGTAGAACCAGTGGACACGGCCTTCATGTTAATGCACAGACACACTACAGCACTGAATGGAGGACAGAAACTGTACCCGGTGAGGCTTACAGGGAAGCTTCTGATCACATCTGGGGAGCTCCCAAGTGAAAATGAAGTTGGGATTACTGGATGGTAAGTCAAACCAGGGCACTCAAATGACTTGTTCAGTTAAGGTTTCTTTTTTAAAAAGAAGTCAGAATAGGACTGCGGTTCAAAATTACCATTAAATAACTAGGATACATAATAATAATAATATAATAATGAGATTAGTATTAGAATCAACAAAGGTCCAAAACCAAAACTATTAATCGTTGCTTCATCTCTTGTTCATGAGAATATCGCATTCCACCATGAGTGCTCCCTCCGTAAAGTGCACAATTTGTCATTTCTACTTCATGGGAAGGTGATGATCAGATAAAATTGTGAGAAGGAACAGTGTTTTAGTCCTGAAGAAATTGCAATCACAGCTATGCTCTTCTGAACATGCACATCATGAACCCGAAGTTTGTCTCCAGCATAACAAGATATGTTAAACATTATTTTATATTAAGCAAATGCAAATCGTTGCTTACAAGCATGGTACACAAAATAATAATTTACACAAGCTCCAAGAGAAGAGCAGGGGAGGGAAAGTCACCCTGGGTCCAAGGACAATTCTACTTTTAACCAAAGAGTTAAATGGAAGGGTTGGGTTTCCTCTTTCTTGTACGATGTGTTTTACAGCTTGGTAAAACACCATTTGCTGTGAAAACATTTAGCTCATTACAGAATGTTTGTTGAACATTCCCGTAATTGTGTGCAGTTAAACATAGTAGATACTGCACGTAAATTTCATTAACAAATTAATTGCTGAAAAAAGGGAAATGCAGTAAACTATCAAGATTTTCACTGAGAAAAAATTGAAAGCTTTTTATTATATATTTCTCTTGAAGAACTGCACACACAGAGTGACAGAGCCATTACAGAGTATATATTTTTTTAAAAGTTGTGGTAAACCAGTTCTAAGATGAAGTCCATTTGCTTTGTTGAAAATTAATATGAATTTGTGTGACCTACAGTCCAGTCCCACACAGAGACTTGAGCACAAAATCTAGGTAGGTATTCCAGTGCAGTACTGAGGGAATGCTGCACTGTTGGAGGTGCTGTCTTTCGGATGAGACATTAAACCAAGGCCCCCTCAAGTGGACGTAAAAGATCCCATGGCACTATTTTGAAGAAGGGCAGGGGAGTTGTTGGAGTATTGTGTGCAGATTTGGTCTCCTTATCTAAGAAAGGATATACTTGCCATAGAGGGAGTGCAGCGAAAGTTCACCAGGCTGATTCCTGGGATGGCAGGACTGTCGTATGAGGAGAGATTGGGTCGACTCGGCCTGTATTCACTCGAGTTTAGAAGAATGAGAGGGGATCTCATTGAAACATATAAAATTCTGACAGGGCGAGACATACTGGATGCAGGGAGGATGTTTCCCCTGGCTGAGGGGTCCAGAATGAGGGGTCACAGTCTCAGGATATGGGGTAGGACATTTAGGACTGAGATAAGGAGAAATTTCTTTACTCAGAGGGTGGCGAATCTGTGGAATTCTCTACCACAGAAGGCTGTGGAGGCCAAGTCACTGAATATATTTAAGAAGGAGCTACATAGATTTCTGGACACAAAAGGCATCAAGGGGTATGGGGAGAGAACAGGAATACAGTATTGAGATAGAGGATCAGCCATGATCGTACTGAATAGCGGAGCAGGCTCGAAGGGCCGAATGGCCTACTCCTGCTCCTATTTTCTATCGGAGTTCTCCTCAGTGTCCTGGCCAATATTTATTCCTCAACCAACATCATTAAAACAGATTATCTGGTCATTATCACATTGCTGTTAGTGGGAGCTTGCTGTGCGCAAATTGGCTGCAGAATTTGCTGGAGCGGGGCATCTCACAAGTGTTCCTGAACCCTGTAAGATGCTGAAATGTAAGCTGATAATGAAGGCAACAGGACATCTGGGACCTTGGTGAACAACGTGATCAACACTGTATCTCCTTAACCAATGAGATTAAAGGATTGAGAAATAAATAAAGAACATTAGAAGCAGGGTGAATTAGAGTGGGTGAATTCAATGTCAAATCATGTACAGAAAGAGAAAAAAAGGGAGGGAAAGAAAGATTGACTTAAGAGAGAGAAAAAAAAGACAGAAACAAAAAGTAAGAAAAAAAAACTTAAAATTTGACATTTTTAAAATCTCCAACAACAATTCACAACCTGAAGAAACGAGATTCCACACTTTTAATTGCTCACTTTCTGGGCAAGAGAGGTCAACTAGCAGTCATTAACAATTATCATGGCCTTAAAAGGGTACTTACGCTGTTAATTACTAGATTTAACTTTCTGCAATGAGTTTAATGGGCAATTAATGTGCAAATGCAGCAACTTCATGAAAATCACAGGGATGTTAAGAGCGAGATGCTGTTTTCGCAAAGCTAACGGTGGAGTGGCACAAATCGACCAGCAAATTGTGGCGATTTGTAATCTAGGGGTATCTCTTTCCCGCCACAACTTGCTGGCCGATTTGCGCATTAATGACTGCATAAGTCGTTCTCACACCATTATTTTTTCTGCAAATTCTGGGCCATTATGTTCTTTAAATACACTACCACTCACAACCGATTCCCCAGCAACCATGGTCAGCCCTTTTACATGGGCACCATTTGGAACCCGAATGCTGGAAAATAGCATGCAGGATGATTCTAATACCAAATTAATTCTTGAGTTAAGCTCCACCTGTTTGAGGGGGTGCTTCCACCCCCAGCATTCTCTGCCCACAGGAAACTGCGTGAGAAGCAAAGTAAGCCGAGATCCAGCATGATGGAGCTCTACCCACTTTTCCAATCAGGTATGCCTTATTTTCACCAGAAGCTCCAGCTAGTGTGTTTAAAATGATAACAGAAGTTGGCAAGAAGTCAGAAGACCCTTTAAATCTCCTGCAAGGTAAGCCACAGTTGGTATCACCCAGATTGATACACACCCTCTGGAGAGCAATTAGGTCTGTTAACAAAAGCATCACTGCCATGAAGCAATAAAGAGCATTGAGAGACAGATACTGGGAATTTAATATAAAGGTTATGAGTCAAAAATTCTGATTTAAAAATACTTTTCTAATCACTAACAGACATCAATTACATAAGAAAAAGGAGCAGGAGTAGGCCATACGGCCCCACGAGCCAGCTCTGCCATTCAATAAGATCATGGCTGATCTTCTACCTCAACTCCACTTTCCCGCCCTAACCCCCATATCCCTTCGTGTCCAAAAATCTATCGATCTCAGTTTTGAATACACTCAACGACTGAGCATCCACAGCCCTCTGGGGTAGAGAATTCCAAAGATTCACAACCCCCTGAGACAAGAAACTTTTCCACATCTCCGTCCTAAATGGCTGACTCCTTACCTTGAGACTATAACCCTTAGTTCTAGAATCTCCAGCCAGGGTAAACAGCCTCTCAGCATCTACTCTGTCAAGCCCTCTAAGAATTTTATACATTTCATTGAGATCACCCCTCATTCTTCTAAACTCCAGCGAATATAGGCCCATTCTACTCAATCTCTCATCATAGGACATCCCAAAAATCAATCTGCTAAACCTTCATTACACCCATCTAAGGCAAGTTTATCCTTCCTTAGGTAAGGAGACCAAAACTGTACACAGTACTCCAGGTGTGGTCTCACCAGAGCCCTATATATTTGCAGCAAGACTTCCTTACTCTTATACTCCAACCCCCTTGCAATAAAGGCTAACATACCAAATGCCTTCCTAATTGCTTGCTGTACCTGCATGTTAACTTTCTGTAATTCATTTACAAGGACAACCAAATCCCTCTGACCACCAACATTTCTTAGTCTCTCACCTTTTAAAAAATATTCTGCTTTTCTATTCTTCCTACCAAAGTGGATAATTTCACATTTCCTCACATTATACTGCAGCACGTGAGTGCAAAAGACAAGGCTGAAGCGTTTGCAACCATCTTCAGCCAAAAGTGCCGAGTGGATGATCCATCTCGGCCTCCTCCCGATATCCCCACCATCACAGAAGCCAGTCTTCAGCCAATTCGATTCACTCCACGTGACATCAAGAAACGGCTGAGTGCACTGGATACAGCAAAGGCTATGGGCCCCATCAACATCCCAACAGTAGTGCTGAAGCCTTGTGCTCCAGAACTAGCTGCGCCTCTAGCCAAGCTGTTCCAGTACAGCTACAATACTGGCATCTACCCGACAATGTGGAAAATTGCCCAGGTATGTCCTGTCCACAAAAAGCAGGACAAATCCAATCCAGCCAATTAGTGTCCCATCAGTCTACTCTCAATCATCAGCAAAGTGATGGAAGGTGTCGTCGACAGTGCTATCAAGCGGCACTTACTCACCAATAACCTGCTCACCGATGGTTTGGGTTCCGCCAGGACCACTCGGCTCCAGACCTCATTACAGCCTTGGTCCAAACATGGACAAAAGAGCTGAATTCCAGAGGTGAGGTGATAGTGACTGCCCTTGACATCAAGGCAGCATTTGATCAAGTGTGGCACCAAGGAGCCCGAGTAAAATTGAAGTCAATGGGAATCAGGGGGAAAGCTCTCCAGTGGCTAGAATCATACCTAGCACAAAGGAAGATGGTAGTGGTTGTTGGAGGCCAATCATCTCAGCCCCAGGACATTGCTGCAGGAGTTCCTCAGGGCAGTGTCCTAGGCCCAACTATCTTCAGCTGCTTCATCAATAACCTTCCCTCCATCATAAGGTCAGAAATGGGGATGTTCGCTTATGATTGCACAGTGTTCAGTTCCATTCGCAACCCCTCAAATGATGAAGCAGTCCGAGCCCGAATGCAGCAAGACCTGGACAACATCCAGGCTTGGGCTCGTAAGTGGCAAGTAACATTCGTGTCAGACAAGTGCCAGGCAATGACCATATCCAACAAGAGAGAGTCTAACCACCTCCCCATGACATTCAACGGCATTACCATCACCGAATCCCCCACCATCAACATCCTGGGGGTCACCATTGACCAGAAACTTAACTGGACCAGCCACATAAACACGGTGGCTACAAGAGCAGGTCAGAGGCTGGGTATTCTGTGGCGAGTGACTCACCTCCTGACTCTCCAAAGCCTTTCCACCATCTACAAGGCACAAGTCAGGAGTGTGATGGAATACTCTCCATTTGCCTGGATGAGTGCAGCTCCAACAACACTCAAGAAGCTCGACACCATCCAAGACAAAGTAGCCCGCTTGACTGGCACCCCATCCACCACCCTAAACATTCACTCCCTTCACCACTGGCGCACTGTGGCTGCAGTGTGTACCATCCACAGGATGCACTGCAGCAACTCGCCAAGGCTTCTTCGACAGCACCTCCCAAACCCACAACCTCTACCACCTAGAAGGACAAGTGCAGCAGGCACATGGGAGCAACACCACCTGCACGTTCCCCTCGAAGTCGCACACCATCCCGACTTGGAAATATATCACTGTTCCTTCATCGTCGCTGGGTCAAAATCCTGGAACTCCCGACCTAACAGCACTGTGGGAGAACCTTCACCACACGGACTGCAGTGGTTCAAGGCGGCGGCTCACCACCACCTTCTCAAGGGCAATTAGGGATGGGCAATAGATGGGACGCCCACATCCCATGAACAAATGAAAAAAAAGAAAAAATCTGCCACCTTCTCCCCCACTCACTTAACCTGTCTATATCCCTTTGCCGCCCTTTGCGTCCTCCTCACAGCTTACTTTCCCACCTAGCTTTGTATCATCTGCAAACTTAGATACATTACATTCGGTCCCCTCTTCTAAGTCATTGATAAATGTTATAAACAGCTGAGGCCCACGCACTGTTCCTTGCGGCACCCCACTAGTTATAATCTGCCAACCCGAAAATGACCTGTTTATTCCTACTCCCTGTTTTCTGTCCATTAACCAATCCTCAATCCATGCTAATATATTAACTCCAATCCCAAGAGTTAGATATATTAAAGTTAGCTGTTTTACCATTGCGAATAATACCTTATACTTTCTGCATCTGCAAATACTGATGTGCAATTTGCATCTCAATAACAGTAAGTGGAGTGTAAAACTTTCTGTTAAAAGGCCTCAATGCACATCAATCTTGCAGGGAACAGGTATCATGGTAGTGAGTATCTAACAAATAGATAATTCATATTTTTATTAATCAGCTGAGCTGCATAAGTAACAAGCATAATTAAAACTGAAATCATTAGAACAAACCTACTTACAGCACAAGAAGGCTCGATGTTTGCCGGACTTGTGCTGCACTGGTCCAGGTTTAATATGGCACCTAAACTGAGCATGGAGTTTTCGCACAATACAACTACAGATCTGTCTTCATTTTGATTTCAATCTATTTTAATACAGTTCATTCTGAGAAGCAAACACTATTCTAAGTTTAAATTGTGTAAAATTAGTTTCACACAAGTAAAATTTCCTTGATGGTAACAGATCTTCAAACACATGTTGTGTTACATGCCATCACACTACTGAAGTAAATACTAGACCTATTTTACATTAGCTTATTAATGTTCTCCTTGTTGATACTGTGATTGGGACAATTATCAGGTATGCAGAAAAAAAATGACATTGTAACATTTCAGGATTTTTACATATTTAGCCTAGTAGGGATTTTTGAGTTCATTTATGTTATGATGTTGCTATGAAATTACATTTAGTTCACAGAGTCATCTGCCAAGAACACACAAATTATTCAGAATGTTTATTCAAAACTTCAGCTGAAGTAGTTAGCAGAACAACAACAACTTGCATTTATAAAGACCCTTTAACGTCGTAAAACGTCCCAAGGCACATCACAGGAGCATTATCAAACAAAATTTGACACCGAGCCACATAAGGAGATATTAGGAGAGAAGCCCAAAAGCTTGGTCAAAGACATAGGTTTTAAGGAGTGTCTTAAAGGAAGTGAGAATAGAGAGGCAGAAAGGTTTAGAGAGGGAATTCCAGAGCTTTGGGCCAAGGTAGCTGAAGGCATGGCCGCCAGTGGTGGAGCGATGAAAATCAGGGGTGCGCAAGAGGCCAGAACTGTGCATACTAACAATTCCATTTCAGTTTGAGATAATGGGGTTCATGTTTCAGAGACGTTTGCACGTTGCATTGGTTTCATTGATTAAGCACAGAAGACCTGCTACACAGGCAATGCAATTACTATGCCACCCACACTGGTGAGATGGGCAGAGGGGAGTTGTATGCGAAGGAGAGATTTCTGATCCAAAGTGATACCACTGCTTGGCTGCTCAGCGAGCCAATTTTCAACACTGAAATAGAAAGGTCAGAGTTTAAGCTTTTAGCTTCCTCTCTCTCGCTATGGAAAAATAGAGGCAAGTTGGGGAGTCTAGAACAGCAAGAGAAGCAGAAACATCTCGCTTTTTCTCCAGCAAGACGAAGGCTGTGATAGAATCTAGGATGAGGCATGAATGCATGTGACCGATATTAGGAAAGTATTGTGCCAGTCAGTCAGCAATACCGACTTGTAAAATGAGGTAGGCCGACATCAGGGGCCAAAGTTTGCATAAATTATTTTTGATGTTACGAGGAGTGATAGAAGATAGGTAGAACTCAATTCTGTTCATTCATGTATTTCATTCATGTAAAATAAACCAATTGGCCTCTTCTCATTACCATGCAAGGCCAATGACAACTCTGTTTTGGGGGAAGGAAATTCCTGGTGACCAATACCACTCAGAGCATTAACAATGGTCTGGAGGCAGGGCAGCTAGCTGCTCACTCAGCATTTGAAGTGCATGACCCAAAGGGCCCGAGAAATAATGAGAGGAGGAACTGTGGGTAAACACCCTCAAAACGTTTTTTTTTCCAATTGTTTTTATTGACCAAATACAGAAAGAATCAGAAATGCTCACATTCACATTTCTGGCTTGAAGTCACAATGGCGTAATCAGAAATGAAGCTATGCCAAAGCCACAGTCTTAACCTTAGTCTATTGCGCAATTTAGGGTGGTCAGGAGTATTTAGTCAGCAAACTTCTCGTTGCAATTTTCAGCAATGGTGGGATGTAAGCTGTGTGGCAAAAGATGCAAAGATAAGTAAATGAGATCAATTGTTGTTTCTCTTTTCCACCAATGCTACTGCCACTTTGCAAAAACCATAGTATTTGAAAAATATCAAGACACGAGTATGTCACTGAAAAACTGCAGTATTTTGAAAGAACTTAACCCTTCGAGTACTAAATTTCTTTTGCAACATTCACAACTGCCAATCTTTTACCTGATGCCATTTACGAAAATTATACAAGATGAATTTTGAACACATTGGTCTAGAAATTACTGTTGATGATAATAGTTGGCAATCACTTAATGTGTTCATATTGCTCTGGCCTCTATTTTAACAAAGCCATTAACGAACATACTGCTCGATTAGGACTATAGCTCTCTGTGCCTTCTGGTTCTCCTCAACCTCTCTACTACTGTCAATATGTTTACCACTCCATTCTCCTCCAAAATCTCTCTCCCACTGTCTTTCACCACAGAACCATATTTTGTGGTTCCACTCGTATCTGTGCCAATGCAGTCATCACATTTCCTCAAAAAGATTTTCTTCCCATGCACACATGGTCACTTCCAGTATTCTCCAGGGCTCCATCCTTAGGTCCCCTCAGCATCTACACACTATCCCTCGGTGTCACTCTCTGTAAGCAAGTTAACTTCCACATGTATACCAATGACACCCAATGTTACTACTCTCCCTCCAATATCAATTCCAAAGCTGCTGCTGTACTTTCCTGCCCAACACTAAGTCCTAGAAGAATCAAAATCACCTCCAGCTCATCAACAAAAACAAAGCAACCCTTTTTACTTTGTGCCAGCACTGACATGCATCTTGACAAGTCCATCAACTTCACCAACTATACTCTCAAACCAAGTCTAGTAATGCACAGCCTTTGTATCCTGCTCAACCTTTAGTTGAACTTTCTACCTCACATCCACTCTGTCGTTAAAATCATATTCTTCCACCTCCATGATACTGTCTCCTTATACTCCTCTCTCTCCCCATAGCTGCTGAGATCCTAATCCACACTTTCATCACCTCATAAATTGACTTCTCCAATGCTCTTCTCATCAGCTTCCCTTCACAAACATCAGCTAATCCAAAACTTAATGATCCATGCCTTGTCCTACGAAAACCCAATACACTTACCACTCCTGTCCTGGCCAAGCTCCATGGCCACCCTGTGCCTCAGTGTATGAATTCCAAAATCCTTAAACTCATCTTCAAATCCCTCATTTCCAAGTTAGGTAATTCCTCTCCAAACATACACCCCTGTCCACGTACTCCACTTTGGATGACTGCTTATTTCCACACTGCCAATCCCATCATCAGCAGTTGATCGGTTGACTATGCCTCGTCCCTCTCTCAAAATCATTTCCTATTGCTACCTCCCTCCCTGCATTCAAAAGTTTCCCAAATTTCCTTCTCTTTGACCATGCCTTTGGAATCCCCACTAAATTCCCTCTCAAACATACAGTAAGTAGGTCACAGGTTTGATCGGCCCATTTGACTGAGCACCTTGTAGCTGGGGGGAGGTGATTATTAGAAGCAAGCACTTCCTCAAAAAAGAGATAGGAAAAAAAATCAGATTAAGAGTTATCACTGGGCTGCTCGATTGCATCTCCTAGTAAACAGGAAGTCTGGGCAGTAGTTTTACTGCCAAGTCATTTCTTGCTGCTCAATTTGCACATGCTTTGAAAGAAACTGGAAGAAACATGGATTTTTAAAAAAATATATAAGATGCTATGTTCTAATTACTGTACTGGAATTGCTTGGTAGCACTTCAATCTATTCTGAAAGACACAGTTACTATTGATGGTAAAAGTTGTCAGATACAATTTTAAGTACAGCAGAAAAAAGCCTCAAAAGGCAACTTTTTGCCCAACAGCCCAGCACCACAGAAGCAATCTACCAACCGAGCTAATTAAATATCTTCAGGCAAATCGATGCAACTGGAAGTACCTGCACTCGTAGAAATGTTGAATTATTGAAACCTTTTTAGAAAGTAGTATTTTCCTTGAATAATATCCATAGCAAGAAAAGTTATTTCTCCAAACCCTTTCTGGCACCTTTCTTACTGTTTTTTTTATAATGACAAACAAATTGCTTTTATGAAGAATTGACCAAGTCTTTTTATTTTCTGATAATGTGACAGACAAGATACTTTTTGGTAGCTTACAAAAGGTTTTGCTGTAAAGTGGGCAGAATTCTTCTGCCACAGTGCAAGAAAAATGGGTTGGCTGAGTGTTGCTTTCAGAATGTGGCAGAAGAATGTGCTCACTGAACATAATGGAAAATCAAAGCAGCATTGGCTGCACACTTAGTTTATGATCGTATTAGAGGCCTAGTCTTGGGGAATACAGATTGTGAGAGGGTGAGAGAGAGAGACAGAGAAAAAGAAAGAGAGAGAAAGGGATATGTTTGAAAGTGTTAGGATTAAGATGAAACTTCCACTTGTTTATAACCACTCACTAATCATTATACAGTCATTATCTGAAGGATATATGCAGGATATGACCTATTTTCATTGTTTTACATCACCAATTCAGTTAGATAATTATATTTTACTACTTTAAAAATATACAATAGATACTCGTTACACTCAAGAACTAAGCAAAAATATGGATTGGAACGAGAGGTGCATTTTAACCAAATGTATTTTATCAACAGTGATATTGAAATCAACACCAGCATTACATGATATTTATGAAAAATGTATTAAAATAAATAACTCAAAAGTTACTGCACAATGGAGATGTTGTAAATGCTGCTGGTAAAACAGTCCTTATATACTTTGTAGTAGATTATGCAATCCCAAAAATAACGAGGCCCTGATCTTTTGTTTCATTCATTCTCAGCATGTGGGCATCGTTAGCAAGGCCAGCATTTGTTGCACATCCCTAGTTGCCCTTGAGGTGGTGGTAGTGAGCCTTCTTCTGCAACCGCTGCAATCCAGGTGATGAAGGTACTCCCACTGTGGTGTTAGTTGGGAAGTTCCAGGATTTTGACTCAGCGACGATGGAGGAATGTCCAAGTCGGGACGATATGTGACTTGGAGGGGAACTTGGAGCTGATGGTGTTCCCATGCACCTGCTACCCTTACCCTTCTAGGTGGTGGAGGTCATGGGTTTGGGAACATAAGAACATAAGAAATTGGAGCAGGAGTAGGCCAATCGGCCCCTCGAGCCTGCTCCGCCATTCAATAAGATCATGGCTGATCTGATCCCAACCACAAATCTAAAGAACACAAGAAGTCGGAGCAGGACCCGGCCACATAGCCCCTGGGCCCTCTCCGCCACCCACAGGGCATTGACCGATCCGAACTCAGCTTCATGTCCAATTTCCTGCCCGCTCCCCATAACCCCTAATTCCCTTTACTTCTAGGAAACTGTCTATTTCTGTTTTAAATTTATCTAATGATGTAGCTTCCACAGCTTCCTGGGGCAGCAAATTCCACAGACCTACCACCCTCTGAGTGAAGAAGTTTCTCCTCATCTCAGTTTTGAAAGAGCAGCCCCTTATTCTAAGATTATGCCCCCTAGTTCTAGTTTCACCCATCTTTGGGAACATCCTTACTGCATCCACCCGATCAAGACCCTTCACAATCTTATATGTTTCAATAAGATCGCCTCTCATTCTTCTGAACTCCAATGAGTAGAGTCCTAATCTACTCAACCTCTCCTCATATGTCCGCCCCCTCATCCCCGGGATTAACCGAGTGAACCTTCTTTGTACTGCCTCGAGAGCAAGTATGTCTTTTCTTAAGTATGGAGACCAAAACTGTATGCAGTATTCCAGGTGCGGTCTCACCAATACCTTATATAACTGCAGCAATACCTCCTTGTTTTTATATTCTATCCCCCTAGCAATAAAAGCCAACATTCCGTTGGCTTTCTTGATCACCTGCTGCACCTGCATACCAACTTTTTGATTTTCTTGCACTAGGACCCCCAGATCCCTTTGTACTGCAGTACTTTCCAGTCTCTCGCCATTAAGAAAATAACTTGCTCTCTGATTTTTCCTGCCAAAGTGCATAACCTCACATTTTCCAATATTATATTGCATCTGCCAAATCTCCGCCCACTCACCCAGCCTGTCTATATCCCCTTGCAGGTTTTTTATGTCCTCCTCACTCTCGTTGAAGAAGCCTTGGGCTACTCCTGGGTCAAACACGGAGCAGAAGGTACTTCCGTACAGGGAGGGATGACTAGTGAGCAAGTCAAATCAGTGCCATTCTCGTGCACTTCATGGAAGCTGCTGACAGTAGTACTATTCAAAGGTCTAGCAGTAGATCACCTGTCACCTTCTTGTTCAGAACATTGAATTTGGCTCTGCGATCTAGATTTTATATTAAATATTCAAATTAGCAAATCATAATTAGACTAGAAAATGCACATGGAAATATTGTAATGTTAAATTGTGGCATTTATTCAGAATGGTTTACACTAAAAACTCAAATATAGAAATAAAATTGATATACAGAGACAGTATGCAAAATATTGTGAAATTATGTTCTATAAGTAGTAAGTACCAACCCAATCCAAAAATACATACTTCAATAAAAATAAATTCAAGATTATGGTTTGGTGCACTAATATGTTGTGCCATGGAGTGATGAAACATGCAAAGACCATTACATTGTGCTATGGAATAGTGAAACATGTAGTAATAATTGGCAAATGAATTTTAATATAGATAAGTGTGAGATGGTGCATTTTGGTCGGAAAAATAAGGAGGCCACATATTGCTTGTATAATAAGAGTCTAAAGGGATAGAGGAGCAAATGGATCTCAGGGTACAGATAACAAACCACTAAAAGTAGCGACGCAGGTTAATAAAGCCATAAAGAAGGCAAACCAAGCACTGGGGTTCATTTCTAGAGGGATAGAATTGGAAAGCAGAGAAGTTATGTTAAACTTGTATAGAATCACAGAATGGTTACAGCACAGAAGGAGGCCATTCAGCCCATCGAGCCTGTGCCAGCTCTTTGTAAGAGCAATCCAGTTAGTCCCATTCCCCTGCTCTTTCCCTGTAGTCCTGCAAATTTTTTCCTTCAAGTATTTATCCAATTCCTTTTTGAAAGGCACGACTGAATCTACTTCCACCACCCTTTCAGGCAGCACATTCCAGATCATAACTGCTTGCTGTGTAAAAAAGTTTTTCCTCATGTTGCCTTTGGTTCTTTTGCCAATCACCTTAAATCTGTGTCCTCTGGTTCTTGACCCTTCCGCCAATGGGAACAGTTTCTCTTTATTTACTTTATCTAAACCCTTCATGATTTTGAACACTTCTAACAAATCTCCTCGCAACCTTCTCTGCTCTAAGGAGAACAACCCCAGCTTCTCCAGTCTATCCACATAACCGAAGTCCCTCATCCCTGGAACCATTCTAGTAAATCTTTTCTGCACCATTTCTAAGGCCTTCACATCCTTCCTAAAGTGCGGTGCCCAGAATTGGACACAATATTCCAGTTGTGGCCGAATCAGTGTTTTATAAAGGTTCAACATAACTTTCGTGCTTTTGTACTCTATGCCTCTATTTATAAAGCCCAGGATCCCGTATGCTTTTTTAAACTGCTTTCTCAACCTATCCTGCTACCTTCAAAGATTTGTGCATATATAGGTTTCCTGTTCCTGCACCCCCTTTAGAATCATACCATTTAATTTATATTGCCTCTCCTCATGCTTCCTGCCAAAATGTATCACTTCGCACTTCTCTGCATTAAATTTCATCTGCCATGTTTCCACCCATTCCACCAGCCTGTCTATGTCCTCTTGAAGTCTATTATCAAATCTGCAAATTTTGAAATTGTGCCCTGTACACCCAAATCCAAGTCATTAATATATATTTAAAAAATGGTTCCAGCACCGACCCCTGAAGAACACCACTGTATACCTTCCTCCAGTCCGAAAAACAACCGTTCACCACTATTCTCTGTTTCCTGTCACTTAGCCAATTTGGTATCCATGCTGCCACTGCCCCTTTTATTCCATGGGCTTCAATTTTGCTGACAAGCCTATTATGTAGCACTTAATCAAACGCCTTTTGAAAGTCCATATACGCAATATCAACCGAATTGGCCTAATCAACCCTCTGTGTTACCTCATCAAAAAACTCAATTAAGTTAGTTAAATATGATTTGCCTTTGACAAAGCCATGCTGGCTTTCCTTTATTAATCCACACTTGTCCAAGTAACTATTAATTTTGTCCCCAATTATCCTTTCTAAAAGCTTCCCCACCACCACGGTTAAACTGACTGGCCTGTATTTGCCGGGTTGATCCTTACACCCTTTTTTGAAACAAAGGTGTAAAATTTGCAGTTCTCCAGTCCTCTGGCACCACCCCATACCTAAGGAGGATTGGAAGATTATGGACAGTACCTATGCAATTTTCACCCTTACTTCCTTCAGCAACCTAGGATGCATCCCATCCAGACTGGGTGACTTATCGGGCTCAATTTTGAAATGGTGGTGGGTTGGCAGCGGGGAGGGGGTGAAGGTGCGCGTGGCAAACCGGAATTAAAAAAATTACCGTTTCCGACGAAAGCGCAATGTAATTGATGGTGATTAAAGTTCTTTTCGGGTTTCGCGCCCGGCAGCCAGCCTCATTGCAGCTCCTTACGGCAGCCAGCCTGTCAACCAGGGGGTTGGGGGGGTTGGGTAGGGGGAAAGAGAGACAGACAGAGGGAGAGACGTCATCCGACGTTGGAACGGAAGATCAGAGGGGGAGATCGTGGGGGGGGGGGGGGTGGAGATTGCAGAGAGAGAGAGAGAGAGAGAGAGAGAGAGAGAGAGAGCGACAAGGCGTGAAACAGAAGCCGTGGGAAAGCCGCCCAGGTAACTTAAATATCATTCTAACTACCTAATATGTCACAAGTAAAGTGCCTCAAGTACCTTAATGAGGTGCATTTGGTTCTTTAACGATCATCCCGCTGCCTTTAATTGCCGGAGGGACTTCCGGATTCGGGATGCCCACGCGCACACAGGTGGGTCGTTGGGAAGCTCTGAAGTCAGCGGGTTGGAGCCGGCTTCCGAACCCGCTCTGCATTTCTGCAATTTTCGGAGCCCCCCCCGCCCCCAACGCACCTGCAATTTAAGTATAAAATTGAACCCATCTACTTTAAGTACAGCCTGCCTTTCTAGTACCTCCTTTTATCTCAACCTGATAGACCACACTTGAAGTACTGTGCACAGTTCTGGTCTCCATATTATAAAAATGATAGAGGTACTGGAGAAGGTGCAAAAATAATTCACAAGGATGATACCAGAACTGAGAGGATATATTTATCAGGAAAGATTAAACAGGCTGGGGCTCTTTTCTCTAGAAAAGAGAAGGCTGATCGGTGCCCTGATAGAGGTCTTTAAAATAATGAAAGTGTTTGATGGGGTAGACATAGAGAAAATGTTTCCACTTGTGGGGAGTCCAAAACTAGAGGTCATAAATATAAGATAGTCACTAATAAATCCAATAAGGAATGCAGAAGAAATTTCTTTACCCAGAGGGTGGTAAGAATGTGGAATACGCTACCACAGGGAGTAGTTGAGGCAAATAGCAAAGATGCATTTAAGGGGAAGCTAGATAAGCACACGAGGGAGAAAGGAATAGAAGGGTATGCGGATAGCGTTAGATGAAGTAGGAAGGGAGGAAGCTCATGTGGAGCATAGACCAGTTGGGCCGAATGGCCTGTTTCTGTGCTGTAGACTCGATGTAACAACAATATATTGTGCCACGAAGTGATGAAACATGTAGTAACACCAATATGTTGTGCTGTAGTGATGGATCATGCGTTGATATTGTTACATTGTATCATGAAGTAATGAAATGTGTGGTTTGTTGTGCCCTCATGTAATGAAACATTGACACCATTACATTCTGCTACGGAGTAATGACATGTGTCGTAACCCCAATCTGCTGTGCCGTGGAATAATAAAATGTGTTAATACCATTACATTCGGCCATGGAGTAATGAAACGTATAGTAACACCAGTACATTGTACCATAGAGGGAGAATTGCTAAAAGAAAAGTCAGCTGCCTCTCCACAGGGGGGGCTGGGGGGAATCAGACGGAGATTCATCCCTTGACTCCTTTTATGTACCTTCTCATGGCCAGTTTTATAGCATCACTGAGAGAGCTCGAAGAGCCAGCTACCTATCCGTTTTGCTGCAGAGAGTTTGTAGAGATGAAGAAATGGCGGAGCAAAATCTTTAAGTTAAAGGGCATCTTACTATCACCATTTTACAAATGAGTTGTGTACATTAAAAAAATATAACTTCACTGGTTACATCGCCTCAGTCAGTTTGTCTGGTAATACACAATTAATCCCATCTGAAGCTGAGGGAGTGAAATAATAGAATGGCTCTGCAGGACCAAGTAGGATTCCAATTTTACTCCCTTCCCCAGAAAGGTTGCACTTCACCATGAAGTGTTACAACTCATGAGCTAGGCAAGAACTCACCAAGACAGGAAGACCGAATTAAAACGTCAATCAAGGTTGCAATTCAAACCAAAGCCTGTGAATGGGAGCTCGTTGCCTTTACCGCTAGATCTTTCCTGACGAATGAGGATTTTTTTAAAAAACATTTGTTTTTGATTAGATTTTGGACAATCACATTGAAATTTGGAATGCTGCTTTTCCACATGGTGCAGTAATTCAACAGACTGACTAACAGTCCCTAGCATATCTATTATAAAAGAGTCTAACGAAGAGAAGTCACTTTCCAAGTTTAGCACAAATCTGAAATGGCATTAGGTTAGCACTAAGTTGCTTATTCATTCACATATACACACACACGTAGTATTTTAAATTTATGTTTTAAATTAAGTCTTTTTTTTAATTAGTTCCAATTACAAATTAATATCATTTGTAGATTCCAGTCACTGTAGACATAAGGCTGTTATTTCACAATTTTTTCTTTTCTGCAGACTTTGATTCATGGGACATGGTCACAACAGACAATGTGAGGGGAAGTTTTTGAGAGCTCACTTCTAGGAATATGAATCAGATTCCATGTGTGCCAGTTCACCCTCTCCCTCACATCCAGTCATTGAAAGGCCAGCAAAAATATAGCTTTATTTTCTTTCTACTACCACCAGACACAAACTCCATTTGTATTGGCACAATCACTATTTTCAATGGTGGTAACCAGATGGTGGGGTGGAACTGGGGGCAAAGTCTACAAAACTGGCTATCAAGAAACTAAAGAGAGATTTTATTGCATGTATGAGTAATGTGAAGAGGAAGTTTTTGAATAAACCAGAATGACATTGCAAAAACATTCACAAAAATATATTTTTTTGACAGAATAACTTTTTTTTTCCCACTTCCATTCCTCCAAGTACACTATACAGTAAACTGAACTCCTCTCCAGGATGACGGAAACCCTTCCAGAGTCTGGCAAGGTAATGTGAAAATGCTTTCTCACTTACTACTCCGCAGGGTGGAGAAAGCAGCTGTTTCAGCCAAATTACAGAAGAGGAAGAAAAAGAAGAAGCTACATGTTTTGCTGCACATAATAGCACAGAAGTGCTCACATCAGCAGTCACTCAACAAGATTTCTTTAAAGAATTCTCATGCTACACTACGCATTGACTGTTGACCCCATATTTTCATATAATTAAATCTTTTCTACATGACAAAAATGACATTTATTCATAATTGCAGAATATGTAAGTAATTGATCAGTAGAAAATCTATATTCACTTGCTAATCACATGCAAAAATGATACATCAGCTTTTCTTTATGAAGATTAGAAAAGCCATTGAATTATCTTCCCATTAGTACATTCTCAAGCAAATAAATGTTCTTTTCCTGTCCCGCCTGAAATAATGCACGACTCAGACTTTTCTTGATATTGTAATGGGCAACGTTTGCTTCTGTTTCTGAGCCAGATGGGTTAAAAACACTCTTTTTTGGAGGTAGATAGAAATTGTGACTCCCAGGATGTTTACACATGTTTATATATCCAATTATAGCTTTACTGAAACTCACTGACCGCTAAATGTGTTTCGTATTAAAACTTTTCCCTATAAAACCTTCCATGAATAATAATATTTTTTAAATGATGGAGCTGTGTAATTTATTGTTCAATCTACATGATCCTACATGTAATTCTCAGTCTATATTCACAACTCTGCAAGTTCACTAAAACCTAAACTTCAAAAAAAGAAGATAGGAAATAGGAATAGGAGTAGAGTTCTGAAAGGATTATTTTTTTCTCCAATAATTATTTATATTAGAAAAATGATCAACATTTTATATTTTAAAAACTATGTTGTGCACAAGAACAATTTTGTTAATCTCTTATACTCTTCAGGAAAGGCTCCAGGTGCTGTACCTTTACTTATGGAAATATTAGAACATGTTACCAGCTACAACCATTTTAAAAGCTACAATTTCTGATTGTTAATGGATTGGGAGCCAAATAGATGTAACTGGAACAAATGGAATAAACTAACAAGAAACAACTATACAAATATTTACAGTAAAAATTGCATTTAGGCAACCCAGTGACACCAATGCACTGACATGCTAGATGTCACATGGAGGGCTAGAACACCACCTTGCATCCTTGGGGTAGATCTTGACTTTGAGCAATAATGTAAAACGAGTGATGGCGAATCGCCAGCCCATTTTACATTTCTCCTGATTTTTATTTCCACTGACTTCAATAGAAATAAAAAAATCGCGAGAGTTGTAAAACGGGCTGTCGATTCACTGTTACCAGTTTTACACCATTGCACAAAGTCAAAATCAACCACCTTGTTTCCCCACACAGTGACATAGGCCAAGTTGCCAGAGGAGATGCTAAACAAAGGCTACACACGTCCCCACAGGAAGGAAAGGGAAATAAAAGTGAGTGGAACAGAGTGAGTGGAAAGGATCTTTGGAGTGTAGTAGTGTTATTTTTTTATGTATGTCAGGT
Organism: Heptranchias perlo; assembly: GCF_035084215.1. Lineage (NCBI taxonomy): Eukaryota > Metazoa > Chordata > Chondrichthyes > Hexanchiformes > Hexanchidae > Heptranchias > Heptranchias perlo. The sequence continues at coordinate 36,037,663 of NC_090341.1, read as the reverse complement.
AAACATAAAAATTAAATTTGGAATTAAATCACAAGGATCTGTTAAATGAGGCACATGGTATACCAATGTAACCAATGACTCAGTCTACAGAAATGTGCACGTATAACCAATAATTGGTGGTAAACAACACACCTGTCTATATCATTCAACTTATTAATCGGACCACCATCATAAACAAGAGTTTGCTAGTGTCAACTTATCTTGAACCGGTGACTCTTAAATGACACTGTTTATTTGATGCTGATTTTAACTATCCCACATGATCTCAAAGACTGAAAAAATGGAATTCAATTTTGTAAAGTGCTGAGACGGTCATGGTGATGTTCCATACGTAACAGCTTCTGCAGTAATATCTCAGATTTACATTTGTGCCCACCACATCAACTGTATCCCTGAATACTAGAAACTGTTTTAATAGACGCTTATAATTTGGCTGCAAAACACAATTAAGACATCATATAAGAAGTTATATTCTCCAAATCATAGGGTTGAGTGGAATAATCCACTGGAAATCTTATTCATATTTTTCAGCCACTTATAAAGCAATTGGGTTCCAGAGCGACTCACAGAGGTAGGGGGGGGATCTCGTGTTTGGGAAGGGGGGGTTGCCCGGGGCACAGGAGGCCTAAGCTTTCCTTGTAGGGCCCAGAGGAGCACTCCAGCTTCTCCTGGCCCCACAAAAGGAATGAAAAAAAAACTTACGTTAAGATCGGTACTGTTATGCAAGACGTCAATGTTCAGATCACTAAAAGAGAACGGTAAATATCTGGACCGTCAGGCTTAAAAGCACTTCATTCTGTTCTATGGCAGAAATTTCATATATTTAACCACAAGTCTTCAATGCCAGATACTCTAATCCATTGTATCTTAACACCACCAGCAGTAAAACCTAATTGGATATTAGAGTAAACAGAAACCAACTAGATGACATATGTAACTAAAGCTTTGATCTTTAAAGGGGGTGGGTACGGTGCGCGCGAGCCAAGTAGTGGACGGCGCACCCAGCCAGGTTGGGGATGTGGAGGCCCTGCTGATCTTAATGTAAGTTTTTTTCATTCCTTTGTGGGGCCAAGAGAAGCTGGAGTGCTCCTCTGGGCCCCACAAGGAAAGCTTAGGCCTCCAGGACCTGGTAACCCCCCACCCCCCTCCCCCGCTTCCCACACGAGCCCCCCCCACCCCACCCCCGCTACTGCGAGACGCCCCAGAACCCAATCCTGTCAACTACCTTGTGCCGCCAGGCCACTTCCCACCCGGAACAGGCGGGAAGTCGGCAGACCAGATTTAAATGAGCCGTGGCCATTAAAATAGCCTAGGCCTCATTTCTGGAGCAATGGGTGAGATTACAACTCATTTCATCACCCACCCAAAACCTGTCTGGAGTTGAAATCAGGTCCCAAGTTACAATAAATGCATCAAGATATGAATGCAGTTATTACAGTTCATGATTTTCCCCCAGCAATTTTATCTAGTGTTCATAGCTAGGTGGCACTTTCCATAATCAAAGCAAGTCACACATGAACCAAAACCAGCACACTTATGCATGCAGTGTATGCGACAGCATCCTCAAATCTAGCAATCAACACCCTAAATATGATATATTGTTCACTGAGCATTGGATGAGATGTCCATCACCTTCCCCCATTCCTTCCAAAAGGTAGAAGATAACATGCCAAAGACCAACGTTACTTAGTCTCATTGATATACAGGTTAAATGATGCACAAAAGGTATAGCAAGGTACTCATCAGCACATTATATTTTTTAAAATGAAGTTAGAATCAATTAATATAAACTTTTTAGAAGACAGTTTCCAACAGAGTCTGATAAGCAACAGGACTTTTGAATGAAATAATCAAGGTTGTCTCTTGGTAGACCTTCAGGTTGAGATGTAACAAATGAACAATTCACCCACTAGAGTTCAGATGCCTTTGTGAGAACTAAAGCTTAGCAGCAAGAGCTATGCTGTGGAATTTCTTTCATGTTGTAGCCATTTATTTTAAGTGAGCAAAGAAACTGAGACCTTCACAGATCTTATACTTTGTGTGGTGAGGTGTTAATGTCTTGCTATTTGCCATTTCCTACATACATTTTACCTAAATAGTGTATCATCTTTATGATGGATCCCTTTAATGGCTCATGAATCACAACAGAATCGTCTTCTATGCTGTCTGTCTATCTGCATATATTTACACTTCAAATCTGCTACTCCAGGCACCAAGGCCAAGTTTTGACTCAACTGATTTCTGAACAAAGGCATTCATTGCTTTCCCATGGATATCCCATCTGTGGTCCTCTATGTTGAACCTTAATGAGGAAAGCCAGCCTGATTTTAACTCTAGTTGTTTTAAAAGCTGTATGAAAGACAGACAGAAACTGTCCTATTTTTCACACAAGTAAATCTAATATTTCTACACAATCATCAAAATAATTTATCTCTTGAAACATTTTATACTTATTACAAACATGTAACATACCATTCTAATATTTAACTATTTATGCCACTTCATGTGAAATGAAATGTACTTTTGATTGCCTTTTTCTGTCCAATCTGGTTATCCATTTCATTTACCTAGAAGTTGTGATTTTAACACTACTTTCGAAAGATTGATAATTGACAATATTCTCACTGGAGTTTATGATTTCTTGTATTTAAAGCCAGATTCTACAGTTCTTGTGCCTTGCCTCATGTTTGTTTTGTTTGAGAGGGACCAAAATGTCAATTTTCTAATTTTAATGCTGGAGACTTTGCACCAGAAGAAGAAAATGGGTGAAAAAAAAATACATTAAATAACTGGGAAGTAAACACTATTTTTTTTAATGAGGAAAAGTGAAAGCTTAAAATAACCTACAGAAAAGCTTAGCCAATTTTAGACAGAGGGAATTTCCTTCTCTCACATGATAGAAGCATAGCAGACCGGGCTTACACCAATATAAACCACCATAAGGACAGAATAAGAGCAGGATGAGTCAATACCTCTGCAACCTGAGCTACAAAACAAATTGATGAGGAAAGACAAGGAGATCTGGTTGAGAGGTGATCTCATCAAAGCATATAAAATTCTAACAGGACTACACAGACTAGATGCAGGGAGGATGTTCCCGATGGCTGGGGAGTCCAGAACTAGGGGTCACAGTCTCAGGATACGAGGTATGCCATTTAGAACTGAGATGAGGAGAAATTTCTTCACTCAGAGGGTGGTGAACCTGTGGAATTCTCTACCACAGAAGGCAGTGGAGGCCAAGTCATTAGATGTATTCAAGAAGGAGATAGATATATTTCTTAATGCAAATGGGATCAAGGGATATGGGGAAAAAGCAGGAACAGGGGACTGAGTTAGACGATCAGCCATGGTCATTTTGAATGGTGGAGCAGGTCTGAAGGGCCGAATGGCCGACTCTTGCTCCTATTTTCTATGTTTCTATGGTTCAGATTAGTCACGGAAAAGGTTCATTAAAACGCCTGAAAATATTTATTAAGAAATACAATTCCAAGAAACAAACTCCTACCATCCAGTTACTTAATTCTTTAACCTACAAGTAAACTGGAATCTTTACTTGATGGTAAGACAGATATATTGTACATCATGAAGTATCTGTACATCAAGTCACAAAATGTATTTCAAAATAAAACCAGTATGAAAGTGAATAGCTGGACCGTACAGATGAGGAAGATCAACAAGTTCAATCTCCGATCTGTGGAGAGTTCGCTGATCTCTGCTGAGGGGGTGGCAGAAACGCTATTGTTGGCCTCAGCACTTCTGGGTTATACAGGGGAAAGTCAAGTTGGCGCCTTTTTCTGATTGTTACCCATTATCCCTGCTCAACAAACGGACTGTACGTCAGGCAAGGACACAATTATGTTTATTTTCAACTTGTCCATGGTGGAATTGCATGCCAAAATTCATTATCTAGAGTCATACGTTAAGAATAGCAAGTTGGACAAGGTATTGGATGGCATCCAATGCCTGTGTAGCTTAATGCCAGTAAGGAATCAATGCTTTCAGGAGCGGAAGAGGGAGAAGGAAGTTGAGAAAAAAGGATGGTGAGAAAAAAATCAAGTACGAATATAGACTAAAGAAAGGATGGAAATTCAACCCTGCGGGGCAGGTGTTCAATGTCAATTCTTCACTAAAGTAAGTACAGTTTAGTATAGTAAGTAGTATTGGTCCTATTCAACAGGTACAGTGTACTTTCTACCTGTGAGGATAGGGCTGCAGGGAGGACAGCCAGAATGCTAACCATGGCACCGTGGTGCAGAAGGCAGTCCAAGGGGGAGGGAAGAACAGAATAGAAAGGTTATAGGGGATTCGATAATTAGGGGGATAGATAACTTCCTTTGCAGTCGCGACCGAGATTCCAGAAGGGTGTGTGGCCTACTTGGTGTAAGGGTAAAGGATATATTGGAGCAACTGGAGATAATCTTGGAAAGGAGGGGGAAGATCCAGTTGTTGTGGTCCATGTCGGGACCAATAACATGGGGAAGAAAAGGAAGGAGGTCCTGCTAAAAGACTATCAGAAGACAGGAACTAAATTAAAAAGCAGGACCTTCCTGGTGGTAATCTCAGGATTACTACCCGAGCCACGTGTTAATTGGCATAGGGATAGACAGATCAGGAAGGTGAATGCGTAGCTGAAAGACTGCTGTGGAAAGGAGGGTTCCATTCATGGGACACTGGCACCAGTACTCGGACAGGAAGGATCTCTAACGTTGGGACGGGCTCCATCTGAACTGGAATGGGACCAGCGTCCTAGCGGAAAGGATAAATAGGGCTGTCAACAGGACTTTAAACTAATAAGATGGGGGAGGGATCTGGGGAAGAGAACATAACTCTGAAGTAAAAAGAAATAGAAAATGAGAGTAAAGGTCAGACCAAGTTAAGGAATAAGGGTAACATAAACAGTCAGGGAACAAATACAGTTTATAGAACATAAGTGCAAAATGACTGTTAAAAACAAAGGGAGGGGAACAATGAAATTGCCTGTACAGCAATGTGCACAGCATCCGAAACCAAACGGGGGAACTAGAGGCAATAATTCAGTGAGGAGTCAGGTATGGCAGAGATAACTGAAGCATGGTTACAAAAAGGAACAGGACTGGCAGTTAAATATTGCAGGATATAACATACTTAGAAAGGATAGGGAAGGAAGGAGGGTGAGGTAGCTGTACTAATTAGAGACAACATAATAACAGTAGAATAAAGGGTTACAAGTAATATTAAGATAGCAATAGAATCCATATGGATTGAGACAAAGGATAAGAAGGGATGCTTTGGTATATTCTACAGACCACCTAATAGTGGAAGGGAAATGGAGGAATAAATATGTAGACAAATCTATGAAATGAGTAAAAAACAAACATTGAATAATAATTATGGGAGATTTCAACTACCCCCAAATAAAGCAGCAAGAAGAGGTAAGGAAAGGAGAAAAGGGAATGGAGTTTTTACATTGTGTACATGATTCTTTTCTTACCCAATGTGTGAAAAGCCCAACAAGAGAGGAATCACTGCTGGATCTAGTAATGGGAAATGAACCAGAGCAGATAAGAGAAGTAAGCATAGGGGAACATCTAGGCAATCGCAATCATAACATAATAAGGTTTAAAATAATGATTGGGAAAGACATAAGTAAGACAAAGACTAAAGTAATAGATTGGAGAAAAAGCTAATTTTGAGGGGATGACAGTGGAACTAGGGAAGGTAAACGGGAAAAAAATGTTGACAAAGAAATAGAACAGCAGTGAATAATATTTAAAATGGTGATCAACAGAGCTCAGGGGAAATATATTCCTCTAAAAAGCAAGAACAAACTAACCAATAATGAAACGCCTTGGATGAATAAAGAGATAAGGTCAAAATTGAAACTAAAGAAAAGGGCATACTCTAAGTACATAGACAATAAAGGAGAAGATGACAAAAGGGAATAATGAAGAAGTTAGGAAAGAAGTAAAAAAAAATTAGGAAAGCAAAGAGGAACTACGAGATTAAAATTATCAAGGAATATAAAAAGAAATTGTAAAGTATTCTACAGATACATACAACAAAAGAAAAATCAGAATAGGGATAGGGCCTCTAAGGGATGCACAAGGTAAGCTCACAGGTAACAGCAGTGAAATAGCAGAAATATTGAAACGTTTCTTTATCTCTGTATTTACCAGGGAGACTAACAAGGTGGGCAGGACATTAGAAGAAGAGGTCGAAAAAGATATTGGGCATCATTTTAGCACCCGCTATCGGGTGCGTTCCTGGCGGAGGGGCTCCGAAAATCGGGGAATCCCGGAGCGGGACCGGAGCCCAGCTCCAACCCACCCACTTCCGGGTTCCCCACTGACGCGCCAGCGTGCACGCGCAGCCCCCGCTGGTAGAAATCCCGCAAGCAATTAAAGCCAGCGGGATGCCACTTGAAAGTATTTATGTTGCTCGTTCAGGTCGTTTACAGACCTGATTGAGCTGTTTTATTAGGAGGGATGGGATTTTACACTGAACTGAGACTGTTTCCCATACTGGGGGAAACACTCCCAGTTCAAACGGAGGTGTTGCAGCCAGCAGCCTGTGGCAGCTGCAAAGGTGCATTCGACAGGTGGCCACTCTGTCACATTGGACAAAGTTTGGCCTCCACCACCCTCCTCCTAACAAGAAAATTCACCGACCTGGAACCGCAACCCCGGTGTGAGGACACACTTACCTACCTTGCGGACCCCCTCAGATGCACATCTTCCGGATGGGGGCCGCCATAGCTGCAGTCATGACCTCCTCGGAGGGCAAACAGCATCACCAGCCTCACCAGCCTCGCCGTCCACCTCTAACACATGGAGCTCCACAACAGAGTGCTGTGACACATTCACCTGTACAGCAGGAGGGAGGGCAACCGCAGAGAGAGATGCGTCGCAGAGGGCACTACCCTCGCCACAGGGTCCACAGACCGAGGCTCAGCTTCCTGAACCTCTCTGAGCAGCAGTGCACATGGAGGCTCAGAGTCACTCGACATGTAGTCGTGGACATGTGCAGCCTCCTTCATGCTGAGCTGCTCCTGGCTGGCCCGAGCACCATCTTCTTACCTGTCGCTGTCAAAGTCACCACTGCCCTCAACAACTTCTCCTCAGCATCCTTCCAGGGTGCCACCGGGGACATCGCCGACGTCTCTCAGCCGTCTGCACAAAAGAGCCCTGCAAATACACCTACACCCACTCTGCAATGACACAATGGGTGGCATCAGTTGTGGGTCTTCATAGTGATCCTCAGGAAAGGGCATTATTGCACAAACCAGACAAGATTCGCAAAGACGTGGCAGTAGTGGTGCCAATATAATATGTAATGTGAGTTGGTCAGAAATTCAATATAAGTAAAAACCATGACAAACCCTCAAACACCCTCGTGCATCCCCTTCATGCGCACGACACGTTTGCCTTACGCTGCCTACTGCACATAGGTGATGCATGCCCTGTGGCTGCAGCACAGGTAGTGGCAGGTTGAGTGAGGCTGACTGTGAAAGAGATGCACGAGAGGGTGAGTATGAGATAGAGCCATGATATTGTATGAGGATTGGGTTGAGTGGTAGTGGCGGGATGAGTACTGGCGAGGTGAGTAAGTGCAGGTAAGATGAGGATGAGGTTTGAGTGGGTATGAGGGGTGATGTGACAGTAGTGTTGGCAGTGCAGAAGGAGGTGTGGGGTGGGGGCGGTGATGTGGCAGATGGAGTGTAGGGGAATGAGTAAGTGTACTCACTTTGGCTGACCTACTGAGGTCATTGGAGCGCCTCCTGCACTGTATGCAGGTGCATGATATGTTGGTGGTGCTGGTGACCTCCTCTGCCACCTCGAGCCAGGCCTTCCTAGTGGCAGAGGCAGGCCGCTTCCTCCCGCCCGCCGGGGGGAAGATCTCTGTCCTCCCCCACCTCCTGACCCCATCTATTGATACCTGGAGTGAGGCATCATTAAACTGGGAGCAGCCTTCCCCCTGGGCTGCTCCATGCAGTAATTTTTTCTATTTGTTGCAGCATCTGTCAGTGGAGGACTGCCCCTTTAAATATAGCTCCTCCAGCTGACAGATCTTACTGCGCATGCGCAGCCCGCCCGACACGCAGATCAGCAGTGGGGAACCCGGAAGACAAGGTAAGTGGATCCAATTGGGCTGCGATCGCGCGGGTGGCTGACTAATTTCACCGGGCGCGTTACCCACGCGCCCAATACCCCCCCCCCGCCCCCGCAGCGAACCCGCAGCCCTGCTAACATCGAGCCCATTAAAACATTTAAGATAGAAAGAGGGGAGATAATTGATAAATCAATCAATCAATCAATCAAACTAAGGGAGGATAAGACCCCTGGTCTGGATGGATTGCATTCGCAAATATTAGAAGAAGTTAGGGAGGAGATGGCAGAGGCACTATTACATATATGTAATAATTCACCAGAAAAGGGAATAGTGCCAGAGGATTGGCGGACAGCAAACGTTATTCCTTTTTTAAAAAGGGAGATAGAACAAGTCCAGGGAACTATAGACCAGTTATCTTAACATTGGTGATAGGAAAGATAATGGAATCTTTACTCAAAGATGTAGCAGAAAGACATCTAGAGAACAAAAACATAATAAAGAATAGTCAGCATGGATTTCAGAAGGGAAAGTCATGCTTGACCCACCTTATTGAATTCTTTGAAGAAGTAACAGAAAGAGTAAACAAGGGTAATGCAGTAAATGTAATATATTTGGATTTTCAAAAGCCTTCACTAAAGGTACCGCATTGTAGACTCATGGTTAAGGTCAGAGCATGTGGAGTCAGGGGACAGGTAGCCGAATGGATAGCAAGTTAGCTACAAAACAGAAAACAGAGAGTAGGGGTTAAGGGTAGCTACTCAGATTGGCAAAAGGTGGGAAGTGGTGTTCCACAGGGATCGATGCTGGGACCATTGTTGTTCACAATTTACATTAACGATTTGGATTCGGGAATTGGAAGCACAATTTCAAAATTTGCTGATGACATCAAATTGGGAGTGTAGTTAATACAAAGGAAGAATGCATCAAAATGCAAGAGGATATTAATAAATTGGAAAATTAATTTCAATATAGATATGTGTGAGGTGATGCATTTTGGTAGGAAGAATAAGGAGGCCTCATACTGCTTGGATGATAAGAGTCTTAATATGGTAGAGGAGCAAAGGGATCTCGGGGTACAGATACACAAATCACTAAAAGTAGCGATGCAGGTTAATAAGGCCATAAAAAAGGCAATTCTAGCACTCTAGAGGGATAGAATTGAAAAGCAAAGAAGTTATGTTAAAATTGTACAGAACCTTGACTAGACCACACTTGGAGTATTGTGCACAGTTCTGATCTCCATATTGAAGAAAGAATGTAGAGGCATTGGAGAAGGTGCAAAAAAGATTCACAAGGATGATATCAGAACTAAGAAGATATCCTTAATCAGGAAAGGCTGAACAGGATGAGGCTCTTTTCTCTCGAAAAGAGAAGGCTAAGGGGTGACCTGATACAGGTCTTTAAAGATAATGATAGGGTAGAGGTGGAGAAAATGTTTCCACTTGTGGGGGAGTCCAAAACTAGAGGTCATAAATATAAAGTAATCCCTAATAAATTCAATAGAGAATTCAGGAGAAACTTCTTTACCCAAAAAGTGGCAAGAATGTGGAATGTGCTACCACAAGGAGTAGTTGAGGCAAATAGCACAGATGCATTTAAGGGAAAGCGAGATAAGCACATGAAGGAGAAAGGAATAGAAGGATATCGTGATAGGGTTAGATGAAGTAGGGAGGGAGGAGGCTTGTGTGCAGCATAAACGCCAGCATTGACCAGTTGGGCCAAATGTTGTGCTGTCGTTTCGACGTAACTCGATGTAGTTTATGCCACATGTCCCTAATATTTATCCAGAAATTAGGTAAAATTATATGACCTTTAAAAAGGTATTTACGCTCTAAATTCCCCCCTACTTTTCTTTCTTCTGGTGTCCTGAGGCCATAGACCAGCTATAGCCAGGCAGATAAGCAAGCAACCTGCTCCCAGACTTCTATCACTGCTGTTCTGAACTGGCCACAAGAACTGCATACGGCTGGCCTGAGAATCACCTCCTCCAATTTTTCCTTCTCTGCGGAAAAGGGCCTGGAAACCATCAGTGCCTTCCCACAAAAACGCTCCCGAGATCAGGAACTAGGCAGAGTAGGGAGATCGATTGATGTCGGAACTACAATACAGATTCTTTCCAAATACCACACAGACAAATGAGCCCTGAAATTACAGGACTCTGCTCCTGATTTTCCAACCATTAGAATCAATAGCCAGAATAATGAGGCACTCAAATTGGGTAGAGAAACCTCTGTGCCCAATTCTCCATTGAGCAAAACTTTGTCAGGGCTATGGCATAAACCATACAGCAATAAAAAAATAAACTCACTGTGGCATCCCTAAACTCGGAATCGTGTACTCTCAAGATCTCATAGGTTTATTTCTCAGTAAATCCCTACCAGAAACTATTCATCCTTTTTCCAACTGCAACATTCTATAATTATCCCAACTAATCTGGTATTGTTTTGAAACCATAAATGTACCCACTGGGGTGTCAATATACACCACAGTGACTCAGAATTACTTTATAGACTTTACTATACTTGCAGACAGACTCCTTAGTGTTGTCCTCATTACCTCAGTTGCTCTACTGTGATGGCAGGGTCAACTGAACAGTTCAGACTTTTCTCCTGGCATTTGGATTCATTTGTCCACAGTGTGGCTTCAAACTAAACTATTTGTCCTAATGGAGATTTGTCCTTGTTCACTTTAGCAGTGTGGCTTTCATCCAATTAAAAACACAATGGCTCTTTTTTGTTATAAGTCACTCCATGCTGATAATGGCACTTCACCACAGGGAGAGAAAAATAAAGACTAGGATTGGCCAGAACCTGAGAGTAGGTTGTCTGCACACCCACTCTGCAGAAGTATGGTACGTGGCCCTGGAAGTCTAGAAAACAGAAAAGGAGAAAATAGGAAATAACATTCAAATATCGCAACATCACAATCAACATGCAAGCACGTGGTGCACAGCAACCCATTCTAGTGAAAAATGGACATGAAAACTCTCATTAGAGATCCAGGAAGCGCTACCAGTACAGTATCTAAATCTCTGACCATATACATCCACAGCACAATTCACATCCAGGTAACATTAATGCCATCTATGTTATGATGTTTGTATACACCTGTCTTGTCTCAGAGCATAGTACTTTACAATACAGCATACATCTTGCCACAACAGATTCTAATCAAAACGTATTTCGTTGTGAATTTTCACAGGAACGGGCAGCCCATTTTATCCATAAATACATATCTATTTTATCACAATGCGTTGGAGTGAGATCCAAGCTGCACATAAATACTCCTTTCATTGTTATTTATCTATTCAATGAATGTACAGTCAGTTTTGTCAGACATTCTAAAATGCAGGTTAAACAGATAAAATTCAGTAGAAATGTTTACAAAGTTAAAAATGTTACAGTTATGAGTCCAATATTTAACGCAAAAAGATAACACAAACATAATACAAATGACTTCACAACATCACAATACACAACCAGCAAAGGGATTAAGGTTTGACGCAGCTAGAAACAGAAAATACGGTCATATAACTAATTCTAGTGGATACGAAATTCAATAATAACATTCTAATTTTACATCACAATATCACAGTCAATATATATGCAGTGTAAATGCTTCACAGCAAACCATTTTGATGAAATGTAGATATGAAGGAAGGAAAGGAAGGAGGGTGGGGGGGGGGATTCACTAACTAAAGACCAGGTCAACCCAGACGCCTCTCATACACACCGTAGGCACTGGAAAAGGCTGGAGGGAAGACCACCTCCCAACCTCTCAGGCAGAGAATGTGCACTGCATGGGAAAGGGGAACCTGCAGGCAAAAATAATTACCAAAATTAAAATTTCAACTAAAGTATAAGTTCAAAATATACTTTTTCAAAGAGCGAATTATACTCAATGTTCACACTTTTCATGTATTTTCTCTTTGCATGAATATAGTACTTTGTGCCCTTTCTGAAGCTGATCTACAACATAATATCAATCAATTTGCTGGGTCAGCCTTGCATATGACTGCAAAACCTGGACTCCTTAACAACACCACTTGGTGAAGCTAGAAAGATTAAATGGCAAGACAGTGTGAGAAATACCAAAGTGCTACAGTGTACCAATGTGACCATCAAAAATCATGATTATATAGATGCAGCTCTGATGAGTCAGACATGTTACCCATAGGTCAGCTAAATATCTTCTACAATTGCTAATGACAGGAAAAAAGACAGGGGTCACAGCAAACATTTCAAGAATAATCTGAAGCAAAGCTGAGAATGTGAATCACCCAGAAACTTGGGAAAATTTAGCCAAAGGTCACAGTGTGAAAATCTGCATGAAGCATTACACTTTAAAGTCAACAGTGTTAAGAAAGGCAACACTGCAGAAAAGTCAACAGTCAAAAGTTTGCAAATGAACCAGGGATGTGCAATACACGTGGTTATCAATGCGTCATGCATTGATCTGTGGGATCATTCCCACAAAAGACCATTAACTACGACACTTTTCTATGCTTGGGTGTAGTGGTCATCTTTGTTTCATAGTGACTTGTAGTGGTTGCACTACAGAAAACAGCTGTCATAAGAACATAAGAAATAGGAGCAGGAGTAGGCCAATCGGCCCCTCGAGCCTGCTCCGCCATTCAATAAGATCATGGCTGATCTGATCCTAACCTCAAATCTAAATTCATGTCCAATTTCCTGCCCGCTCCCCGTAACCCCTAATTCCCTTTACTTCTAGGAAACTGTCTATTTCTGTTTTAAATTTATTTAATGATGTAGCTTGCACAGCTTCCTGGGGCAGCAAATTCCACAGACCTAGAATCATAGAATCATAGAAGTTTACAACATGGAAACAGGCCCTTCGGCCCAACATGTCCATGTCGCCCAGTTTATACCACTAAGCTAGTCCCAATTGCCTGTACTTGGCCCATATCCCTCTATACCCATCTTGCCCTACTACCCTCTGAGTGAAGAAGTTTCTCCTCATCTCAGTTTTGAAAGAGCAGCCCCTTATTCTAAGATTATGCCTCCTAGTTCTAGTTTCATCCATCCTTGGGAACATCCTTACCGCATCCACCCGATCAAGCCCCTTCACAATCTTATATGTTTCAATAAGATTGTGATAATAAACACTGCTATGGTTCATGCACTTATTATTAGATTTTTGTACCAAACCTCTGCTGTAGAACAGAACTCCATTTCAGCTGTGCCTCCTCCACCCATGCCCACGCACAGTGGTGGCCCAGCCATGAAGTATAATAGCTGGAGTCAACATTACCCCAGAAACCAATGTACATTGAAATGACCACATACTTGCTCAATGGAATGAGTGAGACTCCTCCAGTCAGTAGGGAGTGCATTTTTAAATATTTTTTTTATGAACACTTACGTTATGCTTATTTCACATGGTCAGTGCTCCAACTTGCTCCAAATCTCCAAGCTTCCGGGTCCCAGAAGGAGCCCAATTGATTGTGGCCAATATAAACTGCTTATACTACTAAGGTAATTACTGCACAGGACTTGGGCAGACTGATTAGTATAACAAGAACAAAAGGCATATTTGCAAGGAAGCTAGCACATTTTGGCCAAAACATGGTTAATCTTAACTCAACAAGATTACACCTTACTAAGCAAAATATATAACTGCCTTAAACTTGACTCGAAAAAAAGTCTAAATGTTTAACTGTAATATTGGGCAAAAAAAAATTGAGTGGCACAGCTCACTCACCAGCATAACCTCCCTAGTTAGCCAACGCAGAATTAACCGTGGCACTACTGTTATAAACAATCTTGTATTACTGGGTGAGGTGACTAAAAGCTCCACTATGTACATGTAGAATTTACATGGACTTGCAGTGCACTTGTACAATTTTGTCTGGAGGACTAGGAAAGGATAGCTCAAGAGACAACAAGTAAATTAGAGTCATTACCAACGCTTTATCCATTTAAAAAGTGTTCGGGACTCTTTCCTATCAATAATGGCAGATTTTTGTGAAATACATCACAACGTAATTAGTGTCTGATCTATGCTACCATCTTTGTTGTCTTGTCAATGGTGCCAAATAAAATTAGTACATCACACTCTGGTCATGTGATTTTCTATCAATAAACTGATGTTCCTGTCCTGTCCTTTCCTCTGCAGAGAGCAAAAATGGCAGTATTGCAAGATTGGAAGGAAAGGATTTTTTTGCGAAGCCACGTATTTAGCAGCACTGCCAATATAATAGTTCTGATGAAAGTGTTGATTATATGGTTTATGATTATTTTTGTTGTCCATTACAGTGTAATTTAAATTTATACTTATTGCTTCACGATCATTTAGACATAAGAAAACCTCCAAAATGAATCCAATGTCTGATGACAGATATCACTTAAATATTTGGCTAAAACCTAATGATCTTAAATGTCTGGTCATAAGTTACCATGAATGGCTCCATAAATACACCAATGTACAGATCCCAGCAAAGGCTATTTTTGAAAAAAAAATGGTTTCTCACAAATAGTACTAGGATGTCTCAGTTTTAAGTAGTTGCATTTCCTCAGTGCATTATATATGCTGGATCCATCAATATAATGTTCCAGCCTGAATGCAGAACATACATTTAATCCAAGGTCCTTTGCTGACTCTAATTAAATGTGAGGCCCTCAGATTCTGTTGATCCAAGGTCAGTGCAGAGGGAAAATATTCACAATAAGGGAAAAAACTTGAAATTTGGCAGATATACAAAGAATAGGACAATTCCTTAAGGCAAACCATAACTTGTGTGCACATGTTAGAGGACTTTAAGTCCCAAGCTGCTGAGCATGCAAATATCAGTATGCACAAGCAACAGAAAAGCCTGCCTGTTGGAAATCCACCACCGAATATTAAGAATAAGAATTGCTTTCAAGGTTTCAGTTTCTACTGGTACGGTAGCATAGTGGTTATGTCACTGGACTAGTAGGCCTGAACGAATAATCCGGAATCATGAATTCAAATCCCGCCACAGCAGCTGGGGAATTTAAATTCAATTAATTAAATAAAATCTGGAATAAAAAACTAGTATCAGTAATGGTAGCCATGAAACTACCGGATTGTCGTTAAAACCCATCTGGTTCACTAATGTCCATTAGGGAAGGAAATCTGCCGTCCTTACCCGGTCTGACTCCAGACCCACAGCAATGTGGTTGATTCCTAATCGCCAGTCTACCCTGCAAAGTCCTCCTCACTAACATCTGGGGACTTGTGCCAAAATTGGGAGAGCTGTCCCACAGACTAGTCAAGCAACAGCCTGACATAGCCATACTCACAGAATCATACCTTTCAGCAAACGTCCCAGACTCTTCCATCACCATCCCTGGGTATGTCCTGTCCCACCGGCAGGATGGACCCATCAGAAGTGGCAGTACAGTGATATACAGTCAGGAGGGAGTGGCCCTGGGAGTCCTGATCATTGACTCAAGACCCCATGAAATTTCATGGCATCTGGGCAAAGAAACCTCCTGCTGATGACCACCTACCACCCTCTCTCAGCTGATGAATCAGTCCTCCTCCATGTTGAGCACCACTTGGAGGAAGCACTGGGGGGTGGCATGGGCACAGAATATACTCTGGGTGGGGGACTTCAATGGCCATCACCAAGAGTGGCTCAGTAACACCACTGCTGGCCGGGTCCTGAAGGACATGGCTGCCAGATTGGGCCTGGGGCAGGTGGTCAGCCAACCAACACGAGGGAAAAACCTACTTGACCTCGTCCTCACCAATCTACCTGTCACAGATGCATCTGTCCATGACAGTATTGGTAGGAGTGACCACCGCACAGTCCTTGTGGAGATGAAGTCCCGTCTTCATACTGAGGACACAATCCAACGTGTTGTGTGGCACTTCCACCGTGCTAAATGGGATAGATTCAGAACAGATCTCGCAAATCAAAACTGGGCATCCATGCAGTGCTGTGGGCCATCAGCAGCAGCAGAATTGTATTCCAGCACAATCTGTAACCTCATGGCCTGGCATATTCCTCACTCTACCATTACCAACAAGCCAGGGGTACAACCCTGGTTCAATAAGGAGTGTAGAAGAGCATGCCAGGAGCACCAGGTGTACCTAAAAATGAGGTGCCAACCTGGTAAAGCGACAACTCAGGACTGCATGCATGTTAAACAGTGGAAGCAACATGCTATAGACAGAGCTAAGCGATTCCACAACCAACGGATCAGATCAAAGCTCTTGCAGTCCTGCCACATCCAGTCGTGAATGGTGGTGGACAATTAAATAACTAATGGGAGGAGGAGGCTCCGTGAACATCCCCATCCTCAATGATGGCAGAGTCCAGCATGTGAATGCAAAAGGCAAGGCTGAAGCATTTGCAACCACCTTCAGCCAGAAATGCCAAGTGGATGATCCATCTTGGCCTCCTCCCGAGATCCCCACCATCACAGAAGCCAGTCTTCAGCCAATTCGATTCACTCCATCTGATATCAAGAAACAGCTGAGTACACTGGATACAACAAAGGCTATGGGACACGACAACATCCCGGCTGTAGTGCTGAAGATTTGTGCTCCAGAACGAACCGCGCCTCTAGCCAAACTGTTCCAGTACAGCTACAACACTGGCATCTACCCGACAATGTGGAAAATTGCCCAGGTATGTACTGTCCACAAAAGCAGGACAAATCCAATCCAGCCAATTACTGCCCCATCAGCCTACTCTCAATCAGCAAAGTGATGGAAGGTGTCGTCGACAGTGCTATCAAGCGGCACTTACTCACCAATAACCTGCTCACAGATGTTCAGTTTGGGTTCCGCCAGGACCACTCGGCTCCAGACCTCATTACAGCCTTGGTCCAAACATGGACAAAAGAGTTGAATTCCAGAAGTGAGGTGAGAGTGACTGCCCTTGACATCAAGGCAGCATTTGACCGAGTGTGGCACCAAAGAGCCCTAGTAAAATTGAAGTCAATGGGAATCAGGGGGAAAACTCTCCAGTGGCTCGAGTCATACCTAGCACAAAGGAAGATGGTAGTGGTTGTTGGAGGCCAATCATCTCAGCCTCAGGTCATAACTGCAGGAGTTCCTCAGGGCAGTGTCCTCGGCCCAACCATCTTCAGCTGCTTCATCAATGACCTTCCCTTCATCAATGACCTTCCCTCCATTAGTGTGATGGAATACTCTCCACTTGCCTGGATGAGTGCAGCTCCAACAACACTCAAGAAGCTCGACACCATCCAGGACAAAGCAGCCCACTTGATTGGCACCCCATCCACCACCCTAAACACTCACTCCCTTCACCACCAGTGCACCGTGGCTGCAGTGTGTACCATCCAGAGGATACACTGCAGCAACTCGCCAAGCTTCTTCGACAGCACTTCCCAAACCCGCGACCTCTACCACCTAGAAGGACAAGGGCAGCAGGCACATGGGAACAACATCACCTGCATGTTCCCCTCCAAATCACACACCATCCCGACTTGGAAATCTATCGCAGTTCCTTCATAGTCACTGAGTCAAAATCCTGGAATGCCCTACCTAACAGCACTGTGGGAGAACCTTCACCATATGGACTGCAGCGGTTCAAGAAGGCGGCTCACCACTACCTTCTCAAGGGAAATTAGGGATGGGCAATTAATGCTGGCCTTGCCAGTGATGCCCACAACCCATGAACGAATAAAAGAAAACTTTGCCATCCCTAAAACACAGTTATTCAGGATGTCTAAAGCGAAAGAATGATTCTGATAATGCAGAATACTGTACAAACCAAACACTGCAGATCACCAAGATGCTCTAAATCCATCCATCCTACTGCAGCATCATTGGATTGCATTGGATAGCTCCTCTCTGCATCACTTTACCACATCTACCCCATTCCCAATATAACTATGACCAACTGGTTAAAAGAAACATCTGACCTTCATTGCTGCATGTCCAAGCACATACATCAGGCACTGGGCAGCAACGTTTAGCTAGTAACAATCATTCACTTGCAAAAAGATTTTTGCCCCCCTGTGTATGCTCTTATTTTTTAAAACATCTAAACTTGAAGCAAGCCAAGTTCAAATAATCGCAAATAAATTCAAAATCATCCACTTGATTACCTCTGGTTATCAATTTGCTGTTTATTACTACCGGGCATCAGTGAAACTTAGGATGAAGGGAAACTGTGAAGATGGAATTGGCCAATTTACTTGTGCAACAGAATGAATTGGCATTGCTTTGAATTAGGTTAGATAGTCTACTTTGCAAGCCTGCAGTAAATTCCTTATGTTGTCAACTATTTTAAACATGTTCTGCACAGTATAGGACAAAAGCAAAGTTGAATAAAGTTTGTGCAGAATTGGACTCAAATGTATGTAGTTTTGCTTCACACACTGTATTCCACAGAAGGTGCTGGCCAGATTTGAAAAATGTAAGGAATCTTACAACACCAGGTTATAGTCCAACAATTTTATTTTGAAAATTGAGATTTGAAAAGACATAGCCACATACAAATTATATGAGGTGGGCCTGTCAATTACACAAAAATGTTGCATCATGATCTGAAGCTTTACCAGGATTTAATGGGATACATTTAAGAAACCCATATCATCTAATCTTATGATCAAGGTAGTTTGTTTCCAGCTTTCAAACACCTGAGATTTTGATATATGCTTGTTTGCTTTTCAAGTACACACATGAAACGAAACATCTTTTATTGTATGCCATAAAAAACAATGTAAATTCAATGAAAATATAAATTCAAAAATACAGTGAAAGTCCTACCATTACTATAGGTATGTGTGTTTGTATTTTCTGTATCAACAGAAAGTCTATCACCACAGAATCCAATAAAAGTTTTTCCTCATGTCACCTTTAGTACTTTTGCCAGTCACCTTAAATCTATGTCCTCTGGTTCTTGACCCTTCCACCAATGGAACAGTTTCTTTCTATCTATTCTGTCTAGACTCTTCGTGATTTTAAATACCTCTATCAAATCTCCTCTCAACCTTCTCTGTTCCAAGGAGAACAACCCCAGCTTCTCCAGTCTATCCACGTAACTAAAGTCCCTCATCCCTGGAATGTCGAGATTCATTGAAAATTACCGCATATATAGTCATAGACTATATGACTATATATGCGGTAATTTTCAATGAATCTCGACACTCACCTGACGAAGGAGAAAGCATCCGAAAGCTTGTGATTTTCAAATAAAACTGTTGGACTATAACCTGGTGTTGTAAGATTACTTACATTTGTACACCCCAGTCCATCACCGGCATCTCCACATCATCCCTGGAATCATTCTAGTAAATCTTTTCTGCACCCTTTCTAAGGCCTTCACATCTTTCCTAATGTGCAGTGCCCAGAACTGGACACAATACTCCAGTTGTGGTCGAACCAGGTGTTTTATAAACGATCATGACTTCCTTGCTTTTATACTCTACGCCTCTATTTATAAAGCCCAGGATCCCGTATCCTTTTTAACCGCTTTCTCAACCTGCCCTGCCACTTTCAACGATTTGTGCACATATACCCCCAGAGCTCTCTGTTCCTGTACCCCTTTTAGAATTGTGCCCTCTAGTTTATATTGCATCTTCTCGTTCTTCCTACAAAAATGTATCACTTCGCAATTTTCCGCTTTAAATTTCATCTGCCACGGATCCGCCCATTTCACCAGCCTGTCTATATCCTCTTGAAATCTATCACTACCCTCCTCACTGTTCACTACACTTCCAAGTTTCGTGTCATCTGCAAATTTTGAAATTGTGCCCTGTACACCCAAGTCCAAGTCATTAAAATATATCAAGAAAAGCAGTGGTCCCAGCACAGACCCCTGGGGAACACCACTATACACCTCCCTCTAGTCCAAAAAACAACCGTCACCACTACTCTCTGTTTCCTGTCACTTAGCCAATTCTGTATCCACGTTGCTACTGCACCTTTTGTTCAATGGGCCGCAATCTTGATGACAAGCCTACCATGCGGTACTTTATCAAACGCCTTTTGAAAGTCTATGTACACCACATCAACTGTATCAAGTTAGTTAAACACGATTTGCCTTTAACAAATCCGTGCTGGCTTTCCCTAATCAATCCACATTCATCCAAGTGACTGTTAATTCTGTCCCAGATTATCGTTTCTAAAAGTTTCCCCTACTACTGAGGTTAAACTGACTGGCCTGTAGTTGCTGGGTTCATCCTTACACCCTTTTTTGAACAAGGGTGCAATTCTCCAGTCCTCTGGCACCACCCCCATATCTAAAGGTGTTTGGAAGATTATGGCCAATACTTCCGCAATTTCCACCCATACTTCCCTCAGCAACGTAGGATGCATCCCATCCGGAACGGGTGACATCTATTTTATGTACAGCTAGTCTTTCTAGTACCTCTTCTTTATCAATTTTTAGTCCATCAAGTATCTCAACTATATCTTCCTTTACTGAGACTCTGGCAGCATCTTCTTCCTTGGCAAAGACAGGTGCAAAGTACTCATTTAGTACCTCGGCCATGCCCTCTGCCTCCATGAGTATATCTCCTTTATGATCCCTAATCGGCCCCACCCCTCCTCTTACTACCCATTTACTATTTATATATTTTTTCATTTTCCAAAAGATTTGGCATGAGTTCACCTGGGTAATTAAATCTATCCAGGGTATCTGTGGGTCTTTCTTGTACTATGGACATAGCATGTGATCAATAGCTGAGACTTTCATACCGTCAAGCTTTACGTCTTCACTAGTGATGGTGCTGCCACAAATATCAACTCACTGATTCCAAATACACAAAACTTTCACAATCATTATGCTTAATACTTCCTTCTTGATATGTGCATATCTTCTCTCAGCACCAGTCAATGAATGTGATCAACAATACTTTTTTTTAATTAAGCTTCAGATTTACTCTTCTAATAACTTCAACTACTTTCTGAAGTCCGTCAACATGTTCATGTTTTGGATGAACCCACAATGTTATATCGTCCATTGATCTGCTGACACCTTCAATGTGCCCATAAATCATGTTGTTGGTTTTGTGAAACTCTTGCAGAGCCAAAGCAATGCAAAATGGAAGCTTTAAGAACCTGTACATCCCATAAGGAACACTGAACAAAATACCTTGGAATTTGCTTTATCCAATTTCAGTTACGAGAAACCAAAGGAAACATACAGCTTGCTAAAATATTTTGCATTGGTAAACTGTTATAATTATTGACAAGTTGAAAACTTGAAATGTCCCCTTTTAATAGCCCTGTTTAAATTTCTGGGGAGCCAAACAAATTCACAATTTACCATTTTTTGCCAACAATTACTAATATGAGTGTTTCAATACTGATCCTTCATCTATTTGCATTATGACCTTTAAATCCTCCATTCTATCAAAACAATAAATTTTTAATTATTACCCACAGTGTAAATGGTACTTTTCTGAATGGGTGCATAACTGGGATAATTAATTTATTAATCCTGATCTGGTGTTACCCTGAAAAAGAATCCAGGTCTTTAAATAGATCCTAGTATTCCCATATAAATGCTCCATACCCTTTGTCACTTTGCACCTTTACTGTGAATACCTATTTTTATGAGGTCAAGTTTCTCACAAGCTCTGACACCTAAAAGTGGCTGAACATCTTTTGGCATCACTACAATTGACAACTATTATTTGGTGTCTTTATATGTGACATTGATAACACACCTTCCTTTCTCTGGTATGTTTGTTTTCATGTGTCCAGTCACTTTTATCTTCATCTCCTGCAGGAATTGCTCATAATCTTGCTTGGAATTAACATTCACTTGTGCTCCTGCATCCAGTTTAAATCATATGATTATTTCATTCACTATTAATGGTAGGACCCAATCTCTCGTTTTCATGATATGCAGCAATTACATCCATAGAAAATTCACATGATTTTTCTTTCATAGCATGCACTTGAGTTTTCTGTTTAATG
This sequence comes from Heptranchias perlo, assembly GCF_035084215.1. Classification (NCBI taxonomy): domain Eukaryota; kingdom Metazoa; phylum Chordata; class Chondrichthyes; order Hexanchiformes; family Hexanchidae; genus Heptranchias; species Heptranchias perlo. Next base: position 36,015,685 of record NC_090341.1, on the reverse strand, counting down.
ATTTGCAACATTATGCATCATGATTATCTTTGCCACATTTTAGGATGGGCAACTTTTAGTTTCACACCATTCACATAATTTTGATTCTCATTTCCTCCACCCAAGTCCTTATCGCTCCAGTTGCCAGGATAAGCAGAGCATATACTGCATCAAAAGGGTCACTGAAAATCTTCAGTAAAATAAGTAATCTGCAATATTTTTGCCAAGAACTTCCGCAGCAATTTTGACCACTCCTTTAAGCATTGTACATGTCATGGATTGCCATTGTCCAGGATTGCTCACGTGTATCTGTACTCTCACTGACGATCCAAAGTTAAGTTTTGTCAACTTAAGTTTGTGACTGGTTAATTATTTGAATAAAGTTAATTAAATCACAAAACTGCTAGAAAGTAAATCTCTACATTGTTTACTGTTCCACGAGTTGAAAATCTTATGGGACCAAAGGATAGAAAGTTGTCACCTACAGCCGTTTAATTTTCTTTTCCTGCGAAGTGTCAGAAGATTATTTTCAGACTTCTTACCCTACAAAGTTTGAGAAGTACCAAGAGTGACACAGCACACAACTTACAGAGGCTCCTTATGGCATTATGTCAGAATTATTGTACTAAATTCAGCTCCTTCTAAGTATTGACAACTACAGCTTCATCTTTAATTATTTCAACATTGAGAAAAATTATGGTAAAATTAAACTGGTTAGGGAATACCTTGCAACCCAAGTCAGAGAACAAGGGTCTGTCATTGTTGAAATCCTGGAAGTCACAGCAAGTTCAATGGAATGGGTTTCTCTTGTGATGTCCTAACTTTAATAACTCTTTCTGTGGCTTGTGTCATTATGATACATTTCTCCTCAGCAGTGATCACCAACCAATTGGAATATGCATCTGTGCTCGCTAAATCACTGAAAATTAAAGTATGAAGAACTACAAAAATTTGATACATAAAAGGGGTATTGTCACCCAAGACACTTTACTATGTTTGCAAACAAATCAAAAAGCAATGACATGATGTGTGATGTAACAACATCACTGTGTCATTAATCATGTTAAGCAGTTAAATTGTGATTTTAGAGCAGAATCTTTTTTAAATTCATTCTCGGGATGTGAGCATCACTGGCAAGGCCGGCATTTATTGCCCATCCCTAGTTGCCCTGAGAAGGTGGTGGTGGGCTGCCTTCTTGAGCTGCTGCATGTAGGAGCTTGATACAACTGAGTGGCCACTTCACAGGCCAGACCGGGTAATGATAGCAGGTTTCCTTTCCTAAAGGACATTAGTGAACTAGTTGGGTTTTCACGACAATCCGACAACTTCATTGTCACTTTTTCTTGATACCAGCTTTTTATTTTTTTTAAAATTAAATTCTCAAACTACCATGTTGGGATTTGAACTCATGTTCTCTGGTTTATTAGTTCAGACCTCTGAACAACTAATCCAGTAATTTAATCACTATGCTACCATATTTATATGTGAAACTACCCAATGCCACAACAACAGCCTTTTATATGATGCTCATGTAACAAAAAACACACACAGGTAAAACATCTGTGCACTCTAAATGTTACTTAATCTACTGAAAAGTAATAACTCAGTATTGAGAACACGAACTTGTACACACATTCGGAATTTGTTTACTATTAATATTTTTTTTTAATTTCCTGTTTATTAACTTAAAGTTATGCGGTTGGGGTGCAGAACAGTTGGGATTCGCTTTAATATATCTGAATATTAAACTGTTAAGCATCATAAGGATCAGTAACATGCATAATATAAAGGAAATTACAAAGGAAATGGTTGGATGAAGTGTAATGTCCAACTATGTAATACTGCTCCCTTTAAGTACAATCAATTTTGCTAATTGGTAAAAATCAGTCAATACAAATAAATCTCAACAGTTTTATAAATCACATTACTTTTATATGCAGCAGGATACACAAAATATTTCTCTTTTGGAATGTAATTATTAAGCCCTACTTCACATGTGCCCAATTGTATATACCTACAAAATAGTGGTGCAATATATTTGGCTTTTTTTTATTCGTTCATGGAATGTGGGCGTCGCTGGTGAGGCCGGCATTTATTACCCATCCCCAATTGCCCTTGAGAAGGTGGCCCTTAATTATTGGTTTAAATGTTTAACTATTGGGACAGCAATACTTAACACCTGTCATTAATAGCACAAAATAAGCCATGACAGTACTAATGAAAGCACGTTTAAAGCTGGAACAGCAGTTTTGCAGTGAGTGCTGAACATGCTAAATCACTGTCACAGACAAGATGATTCCACCCATAACTCTTTATGAGCATTAATTATTGAATTGTGTTCAGCGCATGCTCTAGTATGAACACTTTCTTTTTAAAACTGACTATCAACACACAAGGTCATTTTATATTGAAGTGCAGACCTTTAAACAGGTTAGTCATACGAACAGATGTTACTTACAGAAGACCGATCTTTTCTGCGTTTGCCCATCTTTTCTTGTTGTACCTGTACAGAACAGCATTACAAGGGTGGAATCTGATCATACTATATACCAATTTCACCAGAAGTAATGGGGGAGGTACAAAAGTAATGCCTAATTTAAAAAAAACAAAGAATACAAGTAGGATTACTCCTCTCAACATCTTGAGTTGGATCTCTAAGTGTTTGCTGTTATTAGTAAATCCAGATATTTACACCCAACAGTTACTTTGACTTGTCAGTGGAGTTTCTTTGCCAACAACAATGACATCACCAGTGGAAAAGGTTAGGAGTTGATCCTGCCAGATTTTTTTTAAAATGACTATATTTATAAAGGCGCCCTGACACATAGGACAAAACTCTACCACAGTGCACTTAAAAAAAAATCTTCACGTGCAGCTTCCAACTACTACAGGTCAATAATTTGACCAGAATTACCCCATTCCACCAATACTGATGAGGATATCACATTCAGTAAGGAACCACTCAGCAAAAATGTTGTCGGCGCCATGTAGAATCCAAAAGAAAAAGTTACCTCCGCTATGTAAGATCCACAATAGGAAAGAAGACAAAATGATAACCTTACTACTCGCTTAAAAAATTCTTGTGCAATTGCCATACAAATAAACCCACTGTATACCCATTAATTTCCTCGTGACATTTTTCACTACATTTTCTCCAGTGCTTATGGACAGATATAAAACATGCTGAAAGGTGTTCATTTACAAAGTTCTTTAGCACACCAAAGTTCATTGTAGCATTAGACATTACATGCTAAATGGAAACTCATAAAAACTAAATAACACAAAGTTTTACTGCAATACCGCCAATTGCCATTGGATTAGGAACCATTAAAATTGCAATAACTTTCACAAGAGTACAAAGAGTAGGGTTAATGTGCATATTTCTTTTTTTATTGAATTCACAAGAATGTACATTTATATCTATGCTTTATGAAGCCATTGTATTTTTTGATTGCATGCTGCTTATGGGAGGAGTGCACTGAAATGTCCAGGTTTCTTGGTATGACTGTGTTTGCGCTGGAAGCAATGTCTATCACTAGGTTGAGGCAATTTGTTTGTTCTCGATTTCTGGGGATTACTCAAGTTTGAAGATAAAGGAAAGGCCCTGAAAACTAGTGGCCATATTGATTGGGGCCTTGGCACAATGATCAAATTTTTATATTGTATTATATATCTCAATATGGTATTGAGATAGAGGATCAGCCATGATCATATTGAATGGCGGAACAGGCTTGAAGGGCCAAATGGCCTACTCCTGCTCCTATTTTCTATTTCTATACATGTAGTAGTCTTCTGGTTTTCCAATATGGCTGACTTCTTATAGGTTTCTGTGTTTGTTGTTTACTGTTAATATATGTAAATATTCTACAGTTTTTAATGATCATGTCTCACAGGAGTAATTTTGATGAAAATCACAAACAATACGTATGGGAGTGTATTTATCATAGGTTTTAAACAGTAGATAGAAAATCAGAAATCATACTTTATGAATGCCCATAATTTGCTATTTCTTGAAAGTAAAACTGCTGAATTTATTTTTAAACCCAAGCAATAACTTAGGACGCTTTAGAATTATATCTCTAACATCCAATCACTGCTCTGTGTGATGCTAGTTAGATCATGCCCATGAGAACAAGAAAGGACCATGTTGCCTATATTCCATCTAGTTTTCTTCTGCTTTTTTTTTCTCTGAAGTATTTGTTTAAAAAAAATCAGCTATATTTAACAATTTAAACCCGCAAGTGTGCATTTAATACCTAAAAATGTCAAACATAACTTTTTCTAGACCTCCAGTTAATGCCCAAACATAAAAATTGTTACATTTTACAAGTTTGACTCTAAAGGCCCGATTTTAAACCCTCCCCCAAATCTCATTGCAAATGCCTCAAGTCTGCCACAAGGAGAGATGGGCAACGTAGGCTGTATGCTGATAAACAGCTCGAGATAACAAAACAAGCTATAGGGGCAGGTGCAGCTACATTGCCATTCAAAATTCTTTCCACCCGTTTGTCGGCCTTTATCCTCAGCCTACTTTTCAAATCCTTATCTGTCCATTCAAGATGTCAAGCTTCTCTTTGCAACTTATGCCCATTTTACTTAGGCACTACAGTTGGATTCCCCTAAGTTCCTCCCACTGTATATCAGCAGATAAAAGACAGAGTAAGAGAGTGCATTACTCTTCCCTGAAACCTAAGTATTGTACTTATTAATTAACACTGATAAATTAAACCATCTCTATCTAGTAAGGCTTTGTTTGTTCCTTTCCCTGCCTGGATTCTAAAGTCCTGGCTCCATTCCTGGTGCATGTCTATCAAATAATATTCCTTTGCAAGGAAAGACCAAGATTCCTGGCTACTATCCCTTTTGAGCATGTTACTACAGCGTGCCATAAAAGGAGAATGTAAAGGCAGTCAACGAACTGTTGGCTCAACGTGTCACAGTATTGGGCCTACTGGGCACTTACAATCTCAGCATCAGACAAAGATGCCAGATAAGCACTGATTCAGCTGCGGATTTTGCTCAGTAATGGAATATCTCCAAAGCATGCCATTATAAAATTAGAGTATGTCAACATTCCACACAGGTTTTATATGGTACTTTGGATTTATACACAAATAACTATTGATTTAAAACTTCTCACTAAGCTTGGTTTACTAAAGTTGCTGAAATGTTTTTGTTTCAGAACAGAGTGCTCAATTTTCCCTTCTCTACTGCAAGTCCTCCCCCATTTGTTTTTGTCTCATTTCTTCTTGTGATTCTTACCTAATATATGATACCCAAAGTTTTTGGGGTTGAGGTAGTTACTTTGCAGAAGTTTTCTAGTACCAGGGCCACTGCAATTTGCTGCCATATCTTGTTGCCATTTTTGCCTGTGTTTTAGGTAAGATGCAAAAAAGTCTTTATTTTTTAACTGGAAGACATGCTTTTTTCCCCTTCTCCAAAAAAAAATCAGTAATAGCTTGCAGGTAGTGCCTTTTCTACTAAAATAATATATGGACTGGAACAGTAAATCATACAACCATATCACTGCCTGCATCTTATTAGTCACTTGCCTTGACCCTGGCTGATGCATAAATTGTTTCAGAGCAGAGGTTTAGTGTAAAAACTCAAGAAGATTCCAACACAGCTCGGTCTCCATGTGTAAGCAAGGTATTTGATTGAGGTCTTTTGTCCCCTAATGTTTGTATTTCCACTTTTAAAAAAAATCTTTAACCTCATCTCCATGAAATATAAACCAAGTTTACCCAGTTTCTCATCACATCCCAGGTATTACTCTAGTGAATTATCACTGCACTTTCTCCAAAAGCTATGACTGCCCTTGACATCAAGGCAGCATTTGACTGAGTGTGGCATCAAGGAGCCCTGGTAAAATTGAAGTCAATGGGAATCAGGGGGAAAACTCTCCAGTGGCTGGAGTCATACCTAGCACAAAGGAAGATGGTAGTGGTTGTTGGAGGCCAATCATCTCAGCCCCAGGGCATTGCTGCAGGAGTTCCTCAGGGCAATGTCCTAGGCCCAACCGTCTTCAGCTGCTTCATCAATAACCTTCCTTCCATCATAAGGTCAGAAATGTGGATGTTCGCTGATGATTGCACAGTGTTCAGTTCCATTCACAACGCCTCAAATAATGAAGCAGTCCAAGCCCGCATGCAGCAAGACCTGGACAACATCCAGGCTTGGGCTCATAAGTGGCAAGTAACATTCGCGCCAGACAAGTGCTAGGCAATGACCATCTCCAACAAGAGAGAGTCTAACCACCTCTCCTTGACATTCAACGGCATTACCATCATCGAATCCCCCACCATCAACATCCTGGGGGGTCACCATTGACCAGAAACTTAACTGGACCAGCCATATAAATACTGTGGCTACAAGGGCAGGTCAGAAGCTGGGTATTCAGTAGCGAGTGACTCACCTCCTGACTCCCCAAAGCCTTTCCACCATCTACAAAGCACAAGTCAGGAGTGTGATGGAATATTCTCCACTTGCCTGGATGAGTGCAGCTCCAACAACACTCAAGAAGCGCGACACCATCCAGGACAAAGCAGCCCGCTTGATTGGCACCTCATCCACCACCCTAATCATTCACTCCCTTCAACAGGATGCACTGCAGCAACTCGCCAAGGCTTCTTCCACAGCACCTCCCAAACCCGCGACCTCTACCACCTAGAAGGACAAGAGCAGCAGGCACATGGGAACACCACCACCTGCACGTTACCCTCCAAGTCACACACCATCCCGACTTGGAAATATATCACTGTTCCTTCATCGTCGCTGGGTCAAAATCCTGGAACTCCCTTCCTAACAGCACTGTGGGAGAACCTTCACCACATGGACTGCAGAGGTTCAAGAAGGCAGCTCACCACCACCTTCTCAAGGGCAATTAGGGATGGGCAATAAACGCTGGCCTCGCCAGCGACGCCCACATTCCATGAATGAATAAAGAAAAAAATAAAATAAAAATATAGCCTAAGGTGGCTGCCCAAAACTGAATGAGGTCTGACTAGTGCTCTGCATAACTGTAGCTGAGGTGGTCCCCAATATTCCATTAGCCTTTTTGATTGATTTTTCACACAAATTTAGCTCATAATGACTTATATACTTGACCACTATATTCTTTTACTCATCTACTTTTCCCTAGCACTTCCCCACTTAGATTGTACTCAGTGCAGAAGCACTGGGAATTAAAAATTGCATAAGATGTAAACTTATCTTCAGTTGAACCAAATTGAGAGAGTGATCCAAACAATCAAGACTGCAAAACAGCCTACGCTGTTCAGAACCACGACGACTGGGGTAAACATGTGGATTCACTGGCTCTTGCTATCAGAACTGAACCTCACATCAGCACAGGTGATACACTGGCAATTACCCTTTTTGGAAATTATTTATTAACTCTTTACAACCTGGTTGCAAATCCTAGATGATCCAATGGAGAAGAGCCATCTAAAAACCATCATGGAAGATACCTACCGGCTACTAAAAGACCACTTGACTGGCTATCTGCTTTTGTCCTAATGTTTCTTTTGCGTGGCATATATCGCAATTTGCTTTGATAAAAGCAACTTGGTGAAAGTAAGGACCCCATCCTAGATCAAAGACACTGAAAGGTGCAGGGTTAAACTAGCCCTTACCTACAAGGATCCACACAGAGTGCTTGGAATTATAGGTTTCGGAGATTACCGGTAGGCACAGTGGGTATCTTTCATGTGATATGCATCCATACTGGACATGGGATAAAGTGCATGGAGGACTACAGAAGGAAATATCAGAAAATTTTGAGGTGACTCTGGATGCGAACCAATTCTCACTTTAGACATCAATATCAACTCCTGCGTTGCTTTCTATTGTTCAGTTACCAATGATGCTAACAGTGGATGAATCCAAAGAAGCAGAATGGTACAATACAGCATCTACAACGAGCCCATGGTAGCATGTCGCAGTGTTAGGGTCGTTCGATAGAACTTCATCGGCTTCAAAGTGGAGGAGATTGATAATGTCTTGTGGCCGAACAGGGACGCTAATGATTAAGATATTTTGTCTTCTATCCAAAGAGGAGGATGTACTGTTCAGCCATGTAGCTCCATTACTGTACCAGTTGTAACCTTGGTTAACCTATAAAGTTACTGAAGGAGGAAGAGCTAGTAGGAGGAGAAATATATGTTACAATCAAAAGGTCTTGTTATTTGTTTGTCATCAAAATTGTTACGTGAGTATAAATTGTATTAAATACTGACTGGATATCAGAGATGATGCAGTGGGGGATTGTGATGATCCTGAGGGCCTGTGGGAAGGTGGAGCTGTGGCTTTTCTCACCCTGTGGAAGGTGATGGAGAAATTGGATATACAAGTCAAAATCATGAAAGTTCTGTGGAGAAAGAGAGGAAGAGAGAGAGAGATAAGAAAGTACAAAAAAGAGTGAGTGTTTCAGAAGGCAAAATGCCACTGCAGCTGCTGACTTGTATCATTGTTACTGGTTATAATTAAATACACCTGTTCTAGATACAGAACCATATTTGGAGTTGTGCCTGGAAGATTTGAAAACCCTACTGCTCAATGCTTACATGGATCTTCACACCTGACATGGCAATTCCACTGAGTGAATGCATTCCTCAACAATATAAACCTGGACAGGCTGGCATTTTATAATGTGGGGAAGGTGGGTCTCTACCATCAAATCTGGGAAAAGGTGACGAAGACTGTTGCAGTACAGGCCCTGTGATATGAAGATTTTCTTTTGGGGGGGGGAGGAACCTTCCTTCCGAGTATTTGTTTGGGATCCAATCCACCCCCCCTTCCCAGTTCAGGGAACATGACGACCTATGATGGGAGATACATATCCAGAGGTGGCACAGAATACTTATTTCCTCTCTTTTCATATCCTGATGCCATACATGTTGGGCTGGGCATCAACCTATGTTGAATATTTCTTTTTCTGAGCAATCTGTGGTTTAATTTAAAACAAAAGAAAACACTGAAACTGCACAGCAGGTCAGTCAAGGCCTGAAATAGAAAAATGAAGGATCCCAACTAAAACATGAACCAATATCTTTTGTAAACTTAAGTTGTGCTATTGCAAAGTTTTCAAAGACACATTTGAAATCCTAAAATAGTACAGATTTGGAAGTGAATGCAGTTCATGGTCTGAACAATTAATTCTCTATCAGGCCTCTCTACTACCTGCCCCTAACCACTAGAATTCTTTGATGCAGCCAAAATGAGTAAGAAAAAAGCAATTTCAGCAAAAATACTGCTAACTACTAGACTATATATTTTTCTAATTAAACAAACATAACTTTATATATAAACACAAGCATGCAATAAACTAAAAATAGAATTTGTCAGCATGTACTTTTTAAAAAAAATAGCAGCCCATTTACCAGCAGTATCAAGGAGTGCAAGTAAACCTGGCAGCTATTTTTACACTGATTAAGACAATTGATAACTACTATCCATCTGTGGAGAAATAACATAATTTCACACACTCTGTCGCAGAAACAGTCACCAACCCCCAGTCAATGTGTTTATATTAGAATCGCAAATATTGTTATGAAAGCTCTGTCATGCACTATTCACATCGTATAAGTGTCAAACGGAGCCCAAAAAGTAAATACGATCTGCTTCACATCCAAGATATTTGTGGCTTGCATTTGTTAATAGCTGGTGAGGAACATCCTGTTCAGGCCTGTATGACCTGCACAAAGTCTGTTGCGTTGGCAGCTAGTCAAACAGAGGCACTTTGCTGAGGGCAATGACTTAGAGACCCAGGCTTCTATCTACACTAAGTTCAAACATTCACAATTCACTTTACTTGGCAGCACTAGGCTCAGCTAGCCAAGCAAGCAATCGCTGCACTTATAAAAAAATGTTACAGGCTATTAAAAAGAATGAAAATGAGATAAAATAGGAAAATGAATAACCGTTAAGCATCAGTAAGCATGGTCCAAGTCAAATTTCAGGGGTGGTTTCAAAACGTTGCTTAAAAGAAGCTAAGTGCTGTAAAATAAAAACAATTGCTTAGAACTCTTTTGTACTTTATGGGCTTAGCAAATGGTTACTGGTCAGGGTGTGTCACACGTACAGCTACAATTTAGAGCACAATTCAAGCTGCTTCAAAGTTAAAAGGCCATGTGTTATGCTACAACTAAGAAAGGTACAACTTGAGGAAACTGCACATATGGTTATTCCTTAAGTCAACAAGGAGACATTACAAAGCACTTCGTGATATGGGGCTACTATATAAATATTTGTATTAAATATAACATGTATATAAATACTGATAGCTTATTTTTCTATTCTTTTATTTGTAGTTTGTGAAAAAATGTTTTATTACCAAACTATATAACTGAAATAATTGAAAAATAAAGTATCAAGTGCAAAGTCTAAATTCTAGTGTATTTTAGTTTTCAGCAAGTATCTAAGCTAACTACCTACCTTAATATATGTTGTATGAACAGACATTTATTATACATCAACTATTAGCACTAGAAACAAAATATTACTGCAACGATAATGTTTACTAGTCTCTAGAACCATAATTTTCCTCTTTTTTCTTCATATGCTGTTGTGGTACATCTGTTGCCTGGAATACTTAGTTCTACAATTCATGTATCTCTGCACTCCTGGGCTTCCTCTTTGCCTACTGCATTAAGAGGTATCCAGCAATGTGCACTCCACCTTTGCTGTAGAGCTGAAATTTCATGTAATATTCTTCACTTCTGTCAGTGTTGTGCTGATATTTCCAATTCATGCCTTTACTTCATCTGGCTCGCAATGGTTCTGAGCAAGAGTTCAGGACTCACTTTTTGTCTATATTCCCTCATCACCAGTGTAGCTTTGTACAAGTTGCTCTTGTTTGGCTTTAAAAAAAAGGCCTGAATAAGCAACAAGGTTTTTTTTGCTAATTTCCAGGTACCCATTTTAGCTAGGACCAACACTCTGTAGCAGCCCAAACAGGCAAATAATCCGAATTTGCCTTCTATCGCATCTTGCAGCCATTTACATTTTCATCCAAGTTAATGCACAGAGCAAAATACTGCACTAAAAGATCCATACTCATAGACCCACGACTTAATGGATACCAATCATCAGTGTAACTAATGATCTGTTAAATCTTTAGGTGGAAATTGTCACATATGCTCATTCTACCACACATCTGTTTCAAATTGCTTTGTTCTCAGTCAAATTCAGCAATAAACTTGATTTTTAAGTTCTGTTCCTCCCATTTCTACAGATTGCAATCTTGCACAATGCCAACATCTCTATATTCACAATCACATTATCAAGTCAAAAACAAAAAACAGAAAAAAAGACACATTATAGAGATCATAGGATGGCTCACTAAATCATTTTGTCAACTCACCAAGACCCATGAACAACTGTGCTAGCCATCTTACTCACTGAAGTCTGGTTCTTCTGAGGATTGCGACTATACTCTATGGATTTAATTGTGCTCCTTTTGTCAGACAAACAGTTAAATTGCTAAAGTAGTAAAGACATACCCATGTCAACAAAAAACTGCCAGGCTCCTTCCTTCAAGAGGCTTACAGGAAGATGAAGAGATACAAAGAGGATGGCAGGGAGTGTATGATGCCAATGACACTGGCCATGATAAGTCAGGATTAAAACAAGCAAGGTAGAAAAGTGTAAAGGAGAATATCATTAATAGTCATTTTACCTAAATACTTATTTTCTTTTCAAACTTATGGGAACAAGATTTTTTTTGTATATTTAACAATCCAAAAACAGATAGTGCCACAGATAGAAAGCATTGATTTAAATTTACTTACATTCATGGTAATTAATGTTTAAATCCTGACATTGAATTTTGTCCTAAATTGGGTCATGCTTCACCATTCGAATGCATGCTCAGAATAATCCATTGCAGTGGTTTTTCCATTCATCTATTTTTCCTACATTACAGAGCTTTATTCAGAGCACATAATCTAATTTGTACACTTTGCTGTTTGAAAATACCCTCCTTTCAACATTTTAAATTGAATTTCAGACAACTGACATCTCAACTAGTTGGACAAACAGAACCCAACAGTACTTCAGTCATGCAATTAAGTGGCTTATTTGAGACTAGCTCATCCGAGACTGTTATCAGAGTACAGAATGCCACCAAAGCACAAGTACTGAATAGTAAAACAAGGAAAAGCTTCCAATACAAATGGTCAACTCGTTCACTATTTAAATAATGCACACTGAACTCCTACTTTAAGAACAGTAAGGGTCAGATGGCCTGGTGCTCAGTGTGTCAGTGCACTGACATACAGCACCACCGAGTGGTCAGGCATAGATCCACATAATATTCCCCACCTGGCGGATTCACAGAGTAAGCTATTATACCTAGGATACTATCAAATAGAAGTAAGATAGATTTCCAGGAGGCATGGGGACAGTACAACACATTAAATAGATAATCAACACTGTTTTCATACGTCTCCTATTGGCTATTTCAAATTGGCATCAGCCGAGACCTCAATAGATTTAAGCTATCCATCCTCTTGGTCAAAGAATGCTGTGTAGATTCCCTGAGAACCTCATGGATAAAGTCACTGACCTGTGTAGCAGAATCTCACAAATCAGAAGGCACCAGGTTGGATTCCTGGTCTGTGCTGAGTTAGCTGATCTCATTGAACAGCTACAGCTACCCTTCAGCACCGTTGGGCTGGGGAGGGGGGAGCAAACAGCTCTTACTCCTGTTTGTCATTCATTGACCCCTGCTGGACAGTTTATGTGTGACAGAACAGCATCAAGCTTTGCTATGATACTCCCCAAGGTGGACGAGCCTGCCGACACTCACTGTAGCTCATACAAGAAGAATGGCCACTTGTGTAAGGCACTGGAAGACAACCAGTGCCTGCAAAACTGCAAGCCAGCAAAAGTCACTGCCTTGAGCAAAGGAAAGAAAGAAAAGACAGACTTGAATTTATATCGTGCCTTTCACGACCTCAGGACATTCCAAAGTGTAGTCACTGTTAAAATGTAGGAAAGGCAGAAAAATGGGGAAGAAAATTGGAATGGGGGGGGGGAGAAGTGTTGTCTCACATAGAAGTAAAATAACCCACTAAAATAAAGGGGGACAGAAAAGTGAAACATATTATTCTGTTCAAATATTCAAACCAGCTTTCAGAACATCAGAGCCAATAAAATACATATGGAAATTATGAATCAAAGTTGTTCAGTTACTTCAATGAGGCTGAGTGACAAACCATGTTGCAAGAATATCACGTGTCTGACTCTGACATGGCAGGTTTCACATAACGCCACCCAGAAACTGTAGTTTCAATGAACAATGAAATGTAAAATAAATGTTGCAGGTGTTAGTTTGATTTAGATGGCACAATGCGGTGGGTGACCATGGAATATAGAAGACATTCCATGTTAATATTTATAACAGTGGCACACTGCGGTTAGGTCATCACAGAATATTTTCCATGTTTCCTGGGTCTGCTACATATGCTCTAAGTATCAAATGTTTCTGATAAAGAGGTTCTGGAAATAGTTTTCTCCTGCTGCATCTCTCACCCTATTTATTCACTGACTGGCAACAAAGCATACAATGAAGCACAATAACAAGTGACTCATTCGAATGAAAGCCATATCTGAAGGGTTCTCATAAGGACAGCAACAACAACTTGAATTTATATAGCGACTTTAGTATAGTAAAAATATCCCAAGGCCCTTCACAGGAGCGTTATAAGACAAAATTTGACACCAAGCTATATAAAAAGAGACATTAGGACAGCTAATGTAGGTAGGTTTTAAGGAGCAGCTTAAAGGAGGAGAGAGAGAGATAGAGAAGCAGAGATATTTAGGGAGGGAATTCCAGAGGTTAGGGCCTAGACAGCTAAAGGCACAGCCACCAATGGTGGAGCGAAGAAAATTGGGGATGTTCAAGAAGCCAGAATTGGAGGAGTGCAGAGATCTCGGAGGGCTGTAGGGCTGTAGGACGTTAGAGAGGTAGGGAGGGGCGAGACCAGGGAGGGATTTGAACATGAGGATGTGCATTTTAAAATTGAAGCATTGTCGGACATAAGTTACAGGAAAGACAGCTATGTCTTAGTGTCACTGAGCAAAGCAGTGTCTCACAGTATGCAGCATCACTGACTCTCACCTTCGAAAGTACCACCTCAGGTATATCCACCCCAGGGGATTTTGATACTGAGGTAAAGGAGGGTGCACTGGTTGATATACAGAACACAAGTAAGCAGGAGCAGGTAGTGGTAGCAGAGAAGGAGAAAAAAAATCTGCCTTCTGAAGGGCCAGGCCAGATCACATCCATCCTCAGCAGATGAGGTTAGAATCTGGACCGTGGCAGACTTATTTTTTTTAAACAAGAATATTTTCTACGGATCAAAGATCGCTTCAGTTATTGGACCAATCAACCCACAACAGAAGAGAGCTGGTATAGAGAAGTCCACCACCTGCATCAGCTTCGCATTGATGGACAGATTCGCACCACTGCAGTCCACCATGGAGCACGCAGCAATATTTGCCACATAGCCCACCGTGGCAGTGGCCCTAAAGCCAGTCACAGTATCTCTTATAATCATAGAGTACTACCATAGAGCCATGGGCTCCAATGTGTGACATGCTCTCTACTCTGGCCTGGATAGGTTTGGAGCAGATGGAAAATCATTGATGAGAGTTTGCCTATCTTACTGGTACCATCAGGTCTGCTGGCATGCAGATCAGTAGGCACAATACAATACCCAGCAGTGGAGACATAGCTGGCATGGGCACAGATGATGATGTGGTCTTTCCGGACCTGAGTACATCTCCCAACACTCCTCATCTGATGACTGTACATCTGCTAGAACACAGAAAGGGCCAGGCCACTCCTGCAGTTGCAGAAGTAGCTGGGCCATTTCTGATCATAGATCTCAGAAGTCTAGGACCACCTCGGTCCCGAGGCTCCCATAAATATACAGCAGCTGTCACCTCATATACTCCTGGGGAAGCATGCAGAAGAAGCGCATGATCCACCTTGAGCGGAGATTCAGCATAAGCGATCTCCTCCTCCCATACTTCTGGCCAGTTATGTCCCATTCACGTATATTTAACCAAGTCTGACTAAGCGGAAAATTTCTGCTAACCAGGCTTGGAAGCCTGAAGATCCACAAAACCTAGAAATTAGTAGTACAGGCTATAACAAATGTCATTCCCAGTTAAAAAAAAACTGCACTGTTACTCTTAGCTTACAGAAGTATGTCAATGGATCCATTACAACAGAAAACACTATATCCCTGCTCCAGAAAAAAAAACACTAGTTCACTGTGAACTAATTGCACCACTAATTTTTATTCATGAATTAGCTTTGTTAAAGTTCAATAGTGCATTATCTCCATTCTTAGACTGGGTAAACATTACAACAAATTTCTAACTAATCTTTATACATATCTTTTTTAATCAAGTAAATATCAAAAGTCCTTTGTTAAAAATGCATACCATAAAAATAACAACATTATGAAAATCTACGTAAAGAATAAAAATTCACAAGAGCATTTATAATTTTTTCCAAATCTGATGGCTGGATTTTAAATAAAAGCAAATATGGATGGTCTGAGAGCAACCAGTAAACATGCTCACCTCATGCACCCATGGCTATATTTTCAGTCCCATTGGCAGTTGATATTAAGCATTTGTTTAATACATCAATCATTTCATTATTACGCTTTGGTGAACTCCCTCTCTGACACCTTGATGATGCAAAAGGTAACATATTGTAGGTCTTATTCTGTGGCAAGTATACAATTTACTAGCTGAGTGTGAGCCAGCACTAGCATAGATGAGTCCATGACCTGGCCATCACTCTGCTTCGCCAAGGAAGATGTCTGAAGGTTAGACAAGATGACATTTATTGTTACTGTCTTAGGTGGTCTGTACATCTGTACAGGGAGTGTGCACGTGAAATATTAAGCACAATCTTTATTGGATGTAATTTTAAACCAAGACATTAAAGAAAGCATAAAACAGAGTAGTCAAAATACATAGTGCCTCAGAGTCCTGAACACTGTAGAAACCAGTACAATTTTAATGTAGGGTGAATTCCACAGCAGCCAAAATATCAGAGAAGCAAATGTAACATTATTTCTGCTGGATGTACCTTCCCCAAAGGTTGCGAGTGCACAAAATTGCTTCACTGTCCTGTACAGAAAGACTGATGGCCAGAAACATGGCTGCCTCCAACATCAAGGTGCTTTATGTTTGGAAGCAGTAGTGCCATCTCATTTATTTTACTGTGCCAAAAGGGGATGCAAGTAAAAGTCATCTAACTACAATTTTCAATCGAGTCTCAAGCATATACTCTATGTATTCCTTAAGTTAGAAAACAGACAGACAGACTTGCATTTATATATTCATGTCTCTCAGTAATGTCCCAAACTACTTCACTTACAATGAATTACTTTGAAAGCATAATCATTGTTATGTGGGCAAACACAGAAGCCATTTTAGCCCACAATAAGATTCCACACACAGCAGTCAGATGAATGACCAGTTAATCTGTTTTTTGGATGGTGGTTGAAGGAGAAATGTTGGCCAAAACATTGCAAGAACTCCCTCTTCTTCTCTGAATTGTATGATCTGGGATCTTTGATAACCTGTTAAACATGCAGACGGGGCCTCAGTTTAAAGGGCCTTTTACAATGTAGTATTCCTTCAGCACTGCATTGGAGCGTCAGCCTTGGTTATGTGCTATTATGATAATGAATATTTAGAAAAATGTTTTGTTATTTTATATTTTTATTGTCGTGGTTTTACTCAGGGAGACAGTAATAAACTTGCAAAATAAACTTGCAGAATGGTGTGTAATTGGCAAATTAATTTCAATACAGGTAAATGTGAGGTGGTGCGTTTTGGTAGGAAGAATAAGGAGGCCTCATATTCCTTGGAAAATATGAGTCTAAATGGGTAGAGGAGCAAAGGGATCTGGGGTATAGATACAAAAATCACAAAGTAGCGATGACGATTAATAAGACCATTAAAAAAGCTAGCAAAGCACTGGGGTTCATTTCTAGAGGGACAGAATTGAAAAGCAGAGATGTTAAACTTGTATAGAACCTTGGTTAAACGACACTTGGAGTATTGTGCATAGTTTTCATCTCCATATTATGAATAGGATATAGAGGCACTGGAGAAGGTGCAAAAAAGACTTACCAGGATGATACCAGAACTGAGAGGTTATACCTATTAGGCAAGATTGAACAAGCTGGGGCTCTTTTCTCTAGAGAGGGAATGGTTGTGCAAACCAATGGCTGCAGAGCTTTTATGGAGAATGGAGGGCAGTTGGGAGTATGAAAGTGCAGCGGCGGGCATCCTGAGGCGAATGCAGAAGGAAGTGCAGTTGGAAGGGGATAGGGTAAGGGATACAAGGAAGTGGTTGGCAATGGCCTGGTCAGTAATCAAGACCATAAAAGTAGAGAGCATTGGGACATAGCGAGGTCAAGGGTGGCCATCAATATGGGTAGGTGAGTTTCTATGGAGGAGAGGTTTAGGGAGGATAGGCTCCCTAAATAGGGTGAATTCAGAGGGATACTGGGCAAAGGGAGGGAAGATGTAAAGCAAAAATCACCAGGATGGGGAGTCACTCAGTGCAAAGGCTGAGGGAGGAAAGGTCAGAGGATATCTTGGGGAGAAACCCAGGTGGGGCTTGGTGTGTGGTAGACAATGAGGATTTTAAAGTAGAGGCAAGCAAGGTGAAACAGATTGAGGTGCACAAGGGATGAGAAGATGTCAAAGGAGTGATCATAATCATTTTATTTCACATTAGAGTGACTGGGGAGTCAAATAATACACAACTTCCTCCTGCAACTAGTTTCAGCACTCTCTCTCTCTTGGAAAGATTAATCACATCAATCCGCACCGGTATCAGAAGAAAAAACCTACATCATTTGACAGAAACACCAATTTAAAAAGCATGCTAACTGCATGGATACATTACACGCACAATATGAAAATACGCATTTTACATTCCCAGTGCAGTGTCTTTGCCTAGATCATTTTATTCTGAAAGGGCAATGTCAGCAGACGACCCACAATTGCATTTTCTGAATACACATACTGAAGAAAAATGACAATACACAAGAGAAAAGCCCAAATGCTGAGTAAAGAAAAGAATTATTTCCCTCGTGCTCTGTGGGTTTTTTTGGCAGAAAGGTAACTTTGATCAAAATTTCAAAACTACATTTACTATTTTTAGTTTACAATGTAGTATTGGACTTCAACTACTAATTTGGCACCATTTGATGATAAAACTTGCTTTGATTTGTTAAAGCAACTTCGAACGTTCAATGGGTACATTCCAAGAATCTGCACTGGTAGCAATTATTTTACTGATTGTAAAGAAAGATATGGTTTTGGTTTGGTGACTGAACTTTCAAATGATTTCCATACCAAAAAAAAACTGCAATATTTTACAATTAGACAATGCTATAGATCTTATCATGGAGCGAGAAAAATAGCATGATTTAAATGCTCTTGTGGGATTCTGTATGAATTGTTCCACAATCCTAAAACAATCTTCTAGATGTTTATAAATGATCCTACATGTTTCTAGTTCAAAATACTTAGCATCAAATTCTATAGACTCAGATGAAACAAATGCTGCTGCATGTATATATTGGGAATGTTTTATGCAGTCAGGTTCAACACAAACAGTAAAAAGCATTAAACAAATTCAACCACCATGCACAATTTGTTATGATCTGGAATGTAGTACCTGAAAGGATGGTGGAAGCAGATTCTATAGTAACTTTCCAAAGGGAATTGGATATATACTTGAAAAGGAAAAATTTGTAGGGCTATGGGGAAAGAGCAGGGGAGAGAGACAAATTGGATAGCTTCTTCAAAAGGTACGATGAGCTGAATGATTCTACGATTCACTGTTCTATCCTTCCCATCGCCTCAAATTATTATTTTTTTAAATTTGTATTTATTTAACCTGAGTCATTGACTGAGAAATTATTTCCTTAACAAAAACCTTGTATTTAAAACAATTATCTGCCAAACAAAAAACCCTAATGCAAAGAAATAACTCAAATGAGTCCTCAGCACGTCTTTATTTAGAAACATTTATCAGCAAGTTAACAAAAAACTTGTGTAACAATACATTCAAACAATTTTATTTTACTATAATTAAATGCAGTATCACAGTACAAACTTTGAGGAGCATGTAAGATTATCACACATTTTCTAAAACTTCAGAAAAGGTATATTATCCTAATATTTAGGAGGAGAATGTCAAGCTAAGGTGCTTTTATATCTAAGGATAAATGAACTCCAAACTAAATGTAAAACTTGGTATTCAAAAATTCCAAATCAACCCTGAATCATTTGTATAACCTAGCTATTTACTTAGCTGCATAGGTTAGTATACACATTGGGAATTCAACTGAGTGCTTGTGCTGTGAATTTTGCAGATGAATTTTTGTCTTTTATTTCTGTACAGCACAGTAAACGTGTGCCTTGTAAATTGCTGCAGCACTCCAATACTTCATAGCATTTCCCTATCTGGTCAGAGTAAATGTCAGCCTGCTCAGGTATTTTGTGAACTAATTTTGCACTGCTTGGCTGCCTAGAAAATGTGGATAAATCCAGACAGCCTTCAATCTTAGTTTAGCAGTAGATGTTACATCATTCACATTAATCCCCCAATTTTTCATTTAGTAAGTAAATAAGTGTACACAGATTATAACTTTCAGATATCTGTATATAATAAAATTACTCGAGAACCAGCGATATGTAAATGATTATCCAGAAACATCAGTAAAATAAAAACTTTACTCCTAAAAGGGGCCGCCATTTAAGACTGAGATGAGGAGGAATTTCTTCACTCAGAGGGTTGTGAATCTTTGGAATTCTCTACCCCAGAGGGCTATGGATGCTGAATCATTGAGTACATTCAAGGCGGAGATAGAAAGACTTTTGGACTCTAGGGAAATCAAGGGACATGGGGCTCGGGCAGGAAAGTGGAGTTGAGGTCGAAGATCAGCCATGATCTTATTGAATGGCGGAGCAGGCTCGAAGGGCCGTATGGCCTACTCCTGCTCCTATTTCTCATGTTCTAACCTTCACCATTCCACTAGCTGTTAATCACCATATTTTAACTCCAAAGATCACTACAATATTTATTGTTCAATCCACAATGGTTTACAACAATGAATGACACTATCTTAATATAGAAAAGTCTGAAAGATATAACTCTTACAGTCTGTGTGTTGCCCAAACAGAAAGCAGAGCATGTATTTAATGTTGCTATAGAAGCACTTAAATATTATAATCTGTACTTTCTAATAGGATAAGAACTTTGTGTGGATTAGGCCTGAACTCCAAATTTTCACCCAACCTGAATGATTAACTCCATATCTGTTCAGATACAGCTGAATTTGCCCAATCTGGAGAAAAAGCCAAACATTGACCATTCCACACAACTGCAGCTCTCTTCTTTTTGAACATACAGTAACTTCTGCAGTTCTATTTAAACAGCAACTTATATTTCTATAATGGTCAATATGTGCAAAGAGATGATGCAGACTACTTTACAAGGTAGAGGACAAAGGCATGTGGAAAAAGGATCATAAGGAGGTTTTTGAAGGCAGGGAGGGAGGTAACAAGGTGTAGATGGTGACAGGGTTTCAAGGGCCAGGATGAGATGGCTGAAGAAGCAGCTGCCAATAGTGGTGGAAGGGGTGGGGAATAATAGGCTGGTGTTAGGGGTCAGAAAATGTGTGCATGGACATTAAGATGGAGGAGAACATGAAGGGGCATGGTTGTGGGGGGATTTGAAAGTGAGAATGAGAATCTTAAAGCAAATTTTCCATGCGTTTGGAAGATGGGGGTGATGGGGGTGTAGGCCCTGGTGTGAGTGAAAACATTGAGTAATTTTATTATGTACAGATATCTGAAAATTATAATCTGAATGACTGGATAGTGGAAATGGGGAAGCTGGCATGGGGAGCATTGGAGAAGTCCAGCTACGAGGTGATAGAAGCATAGATTAGGGTTTTGGCAGAAAAAGGAAAGAGGTAAGGGTGAAGGCAGGTGACTCTGGAGAAATGAAAGAAAGTGATCTTGATGACAGGTTGAATATCAGGCAGGAAACTGAGCTTGGGCAGCAGATACACTATCACAAATTGAAGAAACTTAAACTCAAAACCAATGTTCAAAAATAGATTAACCTAACTGCATGCAAAGCCAAGTGTTACTCTGGGGTCTCCAAAATGCAATTGTACTGTTAAGTTTGCCAAATATACTTCTATGAGCTTATACACTGAATTAAAAATCACATCTCAAAAATTACATGCACAAAACTATTAAAAAAGGCATTTCCATGGGCTATATTGCTTTTGTCTTCACCAAAATTAAATAACACTATCTCACAGTGAATCCTTTTAGTTTACATAATAATATGCTAGGGTATGTTCTAATGATGCAACGCACAGCACACTGCAGAAAAGCTTTATTTTAAGAACAACAAAATTGTTGCCAGCAAAAGATTAAGCCTCCAGAAGCAGGTGTAGAAATAATCTGGAAAAGTACACCTGTCTCTGGGGATAGGTAGAAGAAAACAATTACTTGTGTTAATTAATCGCATCTCTCATAGAAATAACTGAAATAGTGTCAGATGAACAGATATGAAAGCCAAAATTTCACAAAGAATAAAATAGTTTGGCTTTTTGAAGTCTAACGTGATCTAATCTGTACTGCAACAGGTTATTGTACGACAGTAATTGGGACTAAGGGTAGATCATAGGTTTGGTTCTGAGCTCTGTAAGATGTGGCTACAATCTGCTTCAGATCAAAGTACAATAATTTTATGGCACTTTTTAAGGAAAGAGTGCAATGTTTTTGTATGCAACATTCTCCTTTTAAATAAACAGAATCAGAATAAACTGCCTGTAAAGTGATGAAGAGATGGGGAGGGGGGCTGTGTTACTACTTTCCACAGCTATGAACCTGGGACAACAGGTGTTTGCATAAAACACATCCTTGCTAGGGTAAGATGCGTTCTTAATGTTTTCTCTCATAACAGTGGCGAAGGATGAGATTTTTGCATGGTTATGATATTTGAGATCAAGTAATATGGGACCAGGGACACCGAATATGAAATCATGCCAATACTAGCACTTATTGCCTGGCATGAAAGAAGAATTGTACCTGATATCTTACAGTCAGGATCCAAAAAGGGCGCTTTTTTTTGTTATGTTGTGTCACCTAAGCAAATAAGGTAGGTCCTGGAAACACCCTGGCTATACATGCATTAACCCTGAGAGGGTTAGTCACAGCATTTGTGCTTACCATATGGTTTAACTGTTAGTTCACCCTGCTGAATATTTCGGTAGCATATAACATGAAAACTAAAAATAGATTGTACATTGTGTTTACAAGATGTTCTTTAAAATCGATTCATCCAATTTCTATACTATAGTACCCAAACCTGCACCTTATATCCAAACCCGCAGTTTCATTTTGTACAAAATAAACATGTGGAACGTGTCTGAGCTCCATTTATCAAAATCTCTGATAGTTATTAAATATCAACCAATTATTTGGGTTCTTAAATTAAATTCCTCCTGCCATTTAATTGCATCCTCGCAATAACAACGAAATTCTACCTCCTCTCTCTCAGAACGATCAGTTGGGATTCTTCTCCCTTTTTTAAAAAAAAGGTTTGAAGAAAGCACCGGTGTTGTAAACGAAGAATCGATTTTCTGTTTCATAAAGCAATGTCAAGCTTTTGCAATAGACTATCTCCTTCCTTTAACCTACAACTTTAATCCTCGAGTGCAAAGAATTCTTGTTCATTCCCCACACACCCTGCAGAGGCACTTTTATAAAAAAAATAGAACTTCTCACAACTAACGCGCGGTCCTTCATGCAGATTATGTAAACACATCAATTTAAAGACAAATATCGCTCGCGTCGGTCGTGTGTGGAATGTCACTTTGCAACTGCCCCTAACATTTGGGACAAGTTAAAACAGCCCCGAGGAGTATGTGGAGTGTCAGTGAATCGCCGTCTACCCCCGACCAGCGCACTGCCTCTCCAGGGCTGGGAATAAGCGGCTCACTGACAGCGCCCACCGCATGCTGCCTGCAGCTCACAGCTCAGTAGTGCCCGGACCCCGGACCCCCGCCTCCACTCCGACTGTCGGTGTTCACCCTACACCCAGCTGTCACAGCCCCACCGCCCCACCCTTCCCCAGCTGTCACAGCCCGGCCACCCCCACCCCCTCTCCCCAGCTGTCACAGCCCCGCCACCCCACAGCTGTCACAGCCCCTCCACCCCACAGCTGTCACAGCCCGGCCACCCCCACCCCCTCTCCCCAGCTGTCACAGCCCCTCCACCACCCCCACCCCCACCCCCTCTCCCCAGCTGTCACAGCCCCTCCACCACCCCCACCCCCACCCCCTCTCCCCAGCTGTCACAGCCCCTCCACCACCCCCACCCCCTCTCCCCAGCTGTCACAGCCCCTCCACCACCCCCACCCCCTCTCCCCAGCTGTCACAGCCCCTCCACCACCCCCACCCCCTCTCCCCAGCTGTCACAGCCCCTCCACCACCCCCACCCCCCTCCCCCAGCTGTCACAGCCCCTCCACCACCCCCACCCCCCTCCCCCATCTCCCCAGCTGTCACAGCCCCTCCACCACCCCCACCCCCTCTCCCCAGCTGTCACAGCCCCTCCACCACCCCCACCCCCTCTCCCCAGCTGTCACAGCCCCTCCACCACCCCCACCCCCTCTCCCCAGCTGTCACAGCCCCTCCACCACCCCCACCCCCCTCCCCCAGCTGTCACAGCCCCTCCACCACCCCCACCCCCCTCCCCCATCTCCCCAGCTGTCACAGCCCCTCCACCACCCCCACCCCCCACCCCCTCTCCCCAGCTGTCACAGCCCGGCCACCCCCACCCCCTCTCCCCAGCTGTCACAGCCCGGCCACCCCCACCCCCTCTCCCCAGCTGTCACAGCCCGGCCACCCCCACCCCCTCTCTCCAGCTGTCACAGCCCGGCCACCCCCACCCCCTCTCCCCAGCTGTCACAGCCCGGCCACCCCCACCCCCTCTCCCCAGCTGTCACAGCCCGGCCACCCCCACCCCCTCTCCCCAGCTGTCACAGCCCGGCCACCCCCACCCCCTCTCCCCAGCTGTCACAGCCCGGCCACCCCCACCCCCTCTCCCCAGCTGTCACAGCCCGGCCACCCCCAGCCCCTCTCCCCAGCTGTCACAGCCCGGCCACCCCCACCCCCACCCCCACCCCCCAGCTGTCACAGCCCGGCCACCCCCACCCCCACCCCCCAGCTGTCACAGCCCGGCCACCCCCACCCCCTCTCCCCAGCTGTCACAGCCCGGCCACCCCCACCCCCTCTCCCCAGCTGTCACAGCCCGGCCACCCCCACCCCCTCTCCCCAGCTGTCACAGCCCGGTCACCCCCACCCCCTCTCCCCAGCTGTCACAGCCCGGCCACCCCCACCCCCACCCCCTCTCCCCAGCTGTCACAGCCCGGCCACCCCCACCCCCACCCCCTCTCCCCAGCTGTCACAGCCCGGCCACCCCCACCCCCTCTCCCCAGCTGTCACAGCCCGGCCACCCCCACCCCCACCCCCTCTCCCCAGCTGTCACAGCCCGGCCACCCCCACCCCAGCTGTCACAGCCCGGCCACCCCCACCCCAGCTGTCACAGCCCGGCCACCCCCACCCCAGCTGTCACAGCCCGGCCACCCCCACCCCAGCTGTCACAGCCCGGCCACCCCCACCCCCACCCCAGCTGTCACAGCCCGGCCACCCCCACCCCCACCCCCACCCCCACCCCCCAGCTGTCACAGCCCGCCGACCAACACCCCTTTCCCAGCTGTCACAGCCCGCCGACCCCCACCCCTTTCCCAGCTGTCACAGCCCGCCGACCCCCACCCCCTCTCCCCAGCTGTCACAGCCCGCCGACCCCCACCCCTTTCCCAGCTGTCACAGCCCGGCCGCCCTCCGCCCGCTGACACCGGCTGTCTCTCTCTCTCTCTCTCTGTGCCACTAACCTGCGATTCAACGGTTGGCTCTTAAGCTCGTAAAACGTTTTCGCTTCTTCATGAAATTCCTCCCCGACTTCAAAATCCGGAACAATTCCCGACTCAGACTGCATGGGTCCGGAGAGGGGGCAGCGGGTCTACAAATAAAATGGGTTTCTTTTTAAATTTCAATGGGGGTGGGAGGAGGAGGAGGAGGAGAAGGGGTGGTGGTGGGGTGGGGTGGGGGGGAACCCAGAGCGGCGGCGATACAATAAATGTCAACAAGATACAAAGTTTCGCTGAGTGACAGCCACTGTCTCCACATTAGAGCCGGAGCCTCTCCACCTCCTCCTGCTGTCTCCACACGGAGCGTGCGTGGGGCCGCCGGGGACTGTAGTTCTTGAGGGCCGGCGATCCCTTCACTTCCCGCCCGCAGCCCCGGAGCCAGCGGACTACAACTCCCGGAGCGCACCGCGGCGCGCAGCCTGCCACTGTAACATGTGCCGCTGGCCAGCCGGCTGGCTGGTGCTCGGATACAGTGTAATGTCAGCAGGTTTTATTGGCTGCTGCAGCAACCACCACAGTAAATTCTACTTTCATTTGTTTGCATCAATTCGGCCAAAGGGTAAACACTGGAAAATGCTGGGTAATACATTAATGAACTGTTATATATGTTTATTCCATCGCAGTTGCATTGCTTTTTATCCAATTTCTCGGCTGCATTATCGAAATGCAAGCATCTAAATCCGGCTGACTGCTTGTGATTTGAATGTTCTTGTCTATCTCTGACGTCCCTAAGCCCCTGCATGTGTGTTTATTTTTCCCAATGCGCTTTGATGCGTCAGCAAACGTATTGTGAATTAAGGATGATCTTGCAAGGGGTTAAAGAAGGAGACCATATTTTTGTTTTTTTGTTTCACCTAGTTCGAAAATGTAAATTTACAAGTGGATCGGTGCAATTACAAATAAAATACAAATACAGCAGAACACTAACCCAAGGGCATGTTCGGCGGGTATATTTCACAAACATTGCATTAATGAAGAAGGGAAAATATCTGACCAAAAATATGCAATAAACCACATTACCATTTAGTGAGCAACTGCGACTTTGGGTTCAGGTTTATAATTATGTACAACTATTCATGAATTAAAATATAACTTAATTATATAACATTTGCTCAAAAGCAATATAGTGCGGATGCTGGAAATCTGAAATAAAAACAGAAAATGCTGGAAGCACTCAGCAGGTCAGGCAGCATCTGCGGAGAGAGAAAGATTTAATGATTCAGGTCGATGACCTTTCATCAGAACTGGAAGAAGTTAGAGATTTAACAGTTTTTAAGAAAGTGCAGAGCCAGAGAAAAGGGGGAGGGGGGAAGAACAAAGGGAAAGATCTGTAATGGGGTGGAGGGCAGGAGTGATTAAATGACAAAAGGGATGATGGTTCAAGGCAAATGGGGGTGGTAATGGGGCAAGTAAAGAAACAAAAATGGGTCCAGAGGAGGTGTAAATGGTTACAACAGAACCATAACTGTTTGTGGCCTCCCCTACCCTATTTCTGTAACCTCCTCCTGCTGTACCACTGCCCCTTCCCCCAAACTCTCTGCTTCTCTGACTCTGGCCTCTTGTGCATCCCCGCTCCCTTTGCCTCAGTATTGGTGCCTAGGCTCCATGCTTTGGAATTCCCTACCTAAACCTCTCTGCCTCTCTACCTCCCTCTACTCCTTTAAGGCCCTCCTTGAAACCCACCATTTTGACCAAGCTTTTGGTCACCCATTCTAATATCTTCTTCTTTGGCTCAGCACTTGTTTTTCCGATTGCGCCTCTGTGAACTGCCTTGGAACATTTTCAACATAAAGGTGTTATATAAATGCAAATTGTTGTTGTTTTCTTAAAATTTAATTTTATATTTCTTTGCTTGAATTTGTGCTCTACAAGATTAGGAGTATTAATGCTGGAGAGTTAGCCTATGGACATTTTGAATAAGACATCTAGTTTTATGACAAATCAGGCTGAGTTATGATCAGTTTTGTACTATGGACGTTCCAGAAACTAGGTTGAGACTGTGCAGCACATCCTGTGTGGGACACTTGATATCTGCAGAGAAAAGAGACTTTTATCCTATCGATCGGGACAAGATTTGAAGCTTGGTCCTGACCTAGAAATTACTACTGATGGTATTGGTGAATGCATACTTAATACATTTGTATGGCATTCCCCTATTTTAATGCAGGTATTAACCTGGTTATTTAAAATGGGTTAATGTTTGTGCTAAAATAGCTGATGAAGAAATGTCCTGCAAGCATATTAAACATTCATCTGCTGATATTTCCAAAAGTAAATTCTAGGTTTAGTGGTGCTGACCTTCTGTACCTTTGCATTCCTCTATATATGCAGATGAGTTTAAAAGTATAAACCAACAAAGCATTTTTCAAAATACTACATAATCTTAATAGCACATCACCAAGACTGCAGTGTTGTGTTGTTCTTTTGAAATTCCAGTGAAGAGGATGACTGTAGCACAAGCATATGATACAGAAATATGGTTTTGCAGAATGTAAATCAAATACTTAACCGGTTCTGGTCAGGTCCTTTCCACCTGATTAATTCATTCAATTGAAAAGTACAAATGTACAAGCATAGGGGAATAATTATTGCAGACAGCTAAATTAATAAGTGGCTATATTTTCAAGCATTTCCTTTATTTTAGTTTAAAATGATTAAACATAAATTATATATCCAGATAAAACAGTTCAAAATTAATTGAAACTAACAGAACATAGGAACATAAGAACAGGAGTAGGCCATTCAGCTCCTCAAGCCTGTTCTGTCAATCAGCTGGATCATGGCTGATCTGTATCCTAACTCCATCTACCCGCCTTGGTTCCGTAACTCTTAATACCCTTGCCTAACAAAAATCTCTCAATCTCAGTTTTGAAATTTTCAATTGACCTAACCTCAACAACTTTTTGGGGGAGAGAGATCTAGATTTCCACTGCCCTTTGTGTGAAGAAGTGCTTTCTGACATCACCCCTGAACAGCCTAGCTCTAATTTTAAGTTTATGTCCCCTTGATCTGGACTCCAGTACCAGAGGAAATAGTTTCTCCATTTTACCCTGTTAGATCCTTTAATCATCTTAAACACCTCAATTAGATCACCCCTTCATCTTCTATATTCATGGGAATACAAGCCAAGTCGATGCAGCCTGTCCTCATAATTTAACCCTTTTAGCCTAGGTATCATTCTGGTGGATCTGCAGAGCACCCACTTCAAGGTCAATATGTCCTTCCTGAGATGTGGTGCCTTGAACTGAACGCAGTACTCTAAATGGGGTCTAACCAGAGCTTTATGTAACTTTCACCCCTTTGTATTCCAGCCCCCTTGAGATAAAGGCCAACATTCCATTAGCCATTTAAATTATTTTTTGTACCCATCTAATAGTTTTTTGTGATTTCTGCACTTGGACCCCGAATCTCTCTGGTCATCCACAGTTTTTAGCTTCTCACCATTTAGAAAATACTCTGACCTATCTTTCTTGGGTCCAAAGTCGATGACCTCACACTTTCCCACATTGAACTCCATCTGCCACAGTTTTGCCCACTCACTTAATCAATCAATGTCCCTTTGCAACTTTCTGCTTCCATCTACACTATTTATTGTGCCACCTAACTTAGTGTTGTCAGCAAACTTAGATATACGGCTCTCTATTCCTTCATCCAAGTCATTTACAAATATAGTCAAAAGCTGAGGCCTCAGTACAGATCCCTGGAGGACACCACTGGTCACATCCTGCCAATTAGAGTACATTCCCATTTTCCCTACTCCCTATCCAAGCCAATAGGTTGTCTCCAATTCCATGCATTCTCATTTTTGTTAACAGTCTCTTATGTGGAACCTTGTTGAATGCCTTCTGGAAGTCCATATAAATAACATCCATAGACACTCCCTTATCTGCCACATTAGCTTTTTCTCAAAAAAATCAACTAGGTTCATTGGCTCTTTCTGATCAGCTCATATTTGTCCAAATGCTCAGTCACTCTGTCCCTAATAACAGATTCTAGTAACTTCCCCACAACTAACATTAGATTAATAGGCCTATAATTTCCTAGTTTATCTCTCCTACCCTTCTTAAATAATGAAGTTCATTGGCAGTTTTCCAATCCAAGGGGACAATTCCTGAATCGAGAGAGTTTTAGAAGATCATGACTAACACAGCAACAATTTCTCAGCTACTTCTTTTAATACCGTGGGCTGGAAACCATCGGGTCCTGGAGATTTGTCTATCTTTAATCTCATTAGTTTCTCCATTACCATGTTTTAAGCTTATATTGAATCTAGTTAGTTTCTCTCCTTGATTTATTTTTAGTTTTACTTGTATGTCTGGTACTTTATCCTTATCCTCTACTGTGAAGACCGATACAAAGTAGCTATTTAGTAAGTCTGCCATTTCCTGATTTCCAACTATAATATCACCTGCGTCTGTCATTGAGGGGCCCACATTACTCTTAGCCACCCTCTTTCTTTCAATATACTTGTAAAATCCTTTAGTGTTGTCCTTGATACCCCTCGCCAGCTTTTTCTCGAACATGAGATAGGGAGCACTAGGTTACGAAATGCGACATTTGAATAGGCGTCTGATGAATAACTATTGACATGTAAACGCAATCTTGTCAATTGCACGCTGGAAACCTCCAGATTATTTCACAATCTCAAAGATTACAGAAATGCCACATTGCCTTTTTTAACACCACTAAATGAGACAATTATGAAATTTAAAAAGTTCAGATTAGGCAGGACTTGCTAGTGGTAATAATTCTACCAAATTGCAAACTTTATTTACATCTTTAAAGAGCCAGTATTGCAATATGAAAACCTCCTTCAAGACAGTCTTAATATACTGCTGCCGGTGAATGGACCAGATAGTGAACAGAGCTGCATCACTCTGCCAATGATTTCTGTCAGCATCACCATGGCACAGATGGTGGCCAAGGTACACTATACTTGGCAAGTACTATCATTATTTTGTGGACAAATGTATTATTCATGGAGAGAAAGGTTTTTTGGCAATAATTTTGATTCCATTTTCACATCTCTGTCAGATATCATTCACAAAATTGAATCATCTAGCCTTAAATTCAATTGCAATGAAAATAGGCTAAGAATCAAGAAAAAAAATCACATGGTCATGCTATCCATCTTAGTTCACCGTGGGCTCGCCAAGCTTTTTTAATTTCTTCAGTGCCTGAGGGAGTGCTCTACTACCGCAGATGTGATCTTTTGGATGAGATATTAAACTGAGGCCCTGTCTGCCCTCTCAAGTGGACGTAAAAGGCACTTTTCGAAGAAAAGCAGGGAAGTTCTACTAGTGTCCTGGCCAATATTTGTCCCTCAACCAACATCACTAAATCGGATTATCAGGTTATTTATCTCATTGTTTGTGAGAGCTTGCTGTGTGCAAATTGGCTGCCATGTTCTCTGCATTACAACAGTGACTACACTTCAAAAGTACTTCATTGGCTGTAAGATGTTTTGGGACATTCTAAGGTCATGAAAGGTGCTATGTAAATGCAAGTTCTTTCCTTCTTAGGTTGTGGGTAACACTAGCAAGGTTGCATTTTATTACCCATCCCTAGTTATCCACTGGTGGGCCTTCTTAAACTATTGCAGTCTTTTTGCTGGTAGTAATTGTAATACAGAGAGCATTAAGAGTCAATCACACAGTGCGGACCAAAGTTGAGGTAGGCCAGACCAGGTAGGGGTGGAAGTTTCTCTTCCCTGAAGGACATTAGTGAACAAGGTGGGTTTCTCAACAACGATCCAGCAGCTTTCAGCATAATTTTTCTGGCGCCCACATATTATCAGATTTATTTAATTCAATTTTTACAGCTTGCAATGATTTAAACTCACAATAGCTGGGATACTAAGTACCATAACCATTACACTAATGTATCCATTGGTTTCTTCTTCAACAAGAGATAATGCCTCCTTATACCTAGAAATGGCTGATTCCCTTGACCACATGAAGGTATTCAACAAGCCAATTGAATGTGTGGCCATTTTTATTTATTTCTTGAAAGAACTTCCAATCAAAGGGCTTGCCTATATTACAAGATAAAGTGGAATGGTCTCACATAGGAAATTGCTCCCTCAGACTGGAATCCTATCTATCAGCCAACAAATCCAGACTTTATCTAGACTCTTCTGCACTTGGAAAGGGAGCTGTCTTGCTATGAAACAGTGTATCTGGCAGCGTTGATTGCACTAGTAACATCCTGCTCCCCAGCCTCTGCTAGTACTCACAATAACCAGACACTAGGAAGTGATGAGGAAAACTGGTTGACTCAATCTCTAATTTTCTTTCTCTCTCTCTATATTGAAGGGACTGCCTCTCCTCCATTCAATGGCTCCCCAACACGAGCAGGAAATCCAAATAAAGGCAATTGTGGGTGCAAACAACGTGCTATCTCTCTGTGGCACAAAAAGGTTGAAGTAGAAAATGTTTTCTTTCTATTTTTAGTTCACAAACGGTTACTGATACAGATTGGGAAAATGTGCATTATCAGCATGACAGTGTATACCTAGAAGTGCCACAGTCAGCAAATGAAGTAGCATTTCAAAAATAGATGTGGTTGTGCAGTCGGTAAGGAGACGGATGATTTCCTGCTCCAGTTTCTTCAAGATTTATCATACACGTATGAAAATCAAAATACCATAAAAATAACATAGAAATATAAGTCTAAATTGAAGCCTAATCATCCCCAAATTAATCATCACAGTTTGGACTTTTCATCCAATTCCATACTTTTTTTTTAATCCACCTTATTTCAGGCCAATTTTCCTCCCCTGAAGACAATTGCTCCTTATGGTTGTTTGGTTCATAGGTGTCAGACATCCTCTGGTATCTCACCCAAGTGGCTACTGGGCTCATCTGCAATATCCCTTGCAGTCTAATAGCCTGGCAACGGTCATAAATAGTGTTGTCAGGCTATTCAACTGCAAGGGACATCACATATGGGACTGGTCCTGTCCTTTCCTGATGTGCACATACATGCACGTCCAGCAGGAGGTTACTGCATAATGATCAGAAGGAGAACTTTGGCCAATTCCTCTTTGCCGTCCAGTCAGTGTGCAGGTTGGAAGATGATAGAATTGAGCTCAGCTGTGATGAGTGTGGTTAAATAGCTTACTGACATTCGCTCTAGGCTCACACATGAAGCCAATGTGATTCCAACAATGAGTCAGTGGTCTCAGGAGAGGAAGGAAAAAACCTCAAAGGAAGAAAGAAGTTGAATGGTAAGAATACAAATATGTGTACTGAGACATTGTGACTCGATCTAATTCTCCCTCTCCCCTCCCCGAGCCTTAATTTTAGTGGAGCTCGGTTACAAGGCTGGAGTTCTTGAATTAATGTTGTTGCTGCTGGAATTATTAATATTACATTACTATCATTATCAATTTACAAATTCAAAATACATAATTCAAATAATTACTGTTCTTAATTTATAGCAGTGCAGCAGGTTGCCCCACCAAAGGAACTGTTTCCTTTGTAGATGGGCAACTCAAAGTCCAGCCTTATGTTTCCACCTGCCTTCAATCTGTTTCCACTCCACAGCCTGCCTGTGGGACAGTGACAAGTGTAAGCAAGTTGCCCTAAAAATGGAATTTTCAGAAATCTTGCTGAACTTTGGAAAAACAGAAAAAGCTAATACTAAGAATCATGAATACTTCAAGACAGTTAAATGAGACAAATAATCTTTCACAACCAAGGCTAGTAGACCTAAGTTGTTAAGGCCACAAATTTAGAGATAGCAATAACTGGGAGTGACTCAGAAAAATGGCACTTTAATCTAATGTTGTTCAACTCTCTTGTTATTGAAGGCTGAGAAATAATGGATATTATTTCTGGTACATTTTGTTTTGTAGTTAAAAGTAAGACATTATAATTCTTAGACAGGAGTCTGTTTAAGGTGATTGGCACCTAAAAAGTATATATATATCACCCAGATTGGCCAAATATGGAGAAGGGGTTTGCTTTGTGATAATTAAAATGTATAAAAGATGATGGGGGGGTAATTTTCATCTTTACCACCTGGGCAGTAACTTGGTGGAACAGATCACGCACCTGTTGAAAAACTTGCCTGATTTTTGGTCCCTTGATTTCAATAGAATGAAAATTGGGCGGGTTCTATAACAGGCAGGCGATCCGCTCCATCAAGTTACCGCCCATTGGAAAATTACCCCCGATGTTTCTAACACCCAGAAAAAAAGTAAGAAAGAAAAAGGAATTCTGAGCAGCTCTCACAATTATGGTCAATGTTCACCAGGAGGCCAACGCACACATCCCAGGAGAAGGCAAGACAACCAACTCTACAGTTCCAGTGAGCCAAATTTAGGCATCTAATAATACCCGATACATGGACGGTTAATCCCCAGATGGTTCTTTGATGAGAAGTTAGGGTGAAGGTATTAGGGATTTATCTAGGCCGTATTTAGGTAAAAATTAAGGTTTATGGGTTTCCCATCCTTCATCCACTATAAACTCCAATCTATCCAAAATTTTGCTGCCCTGCACAAAATCCCTCTCGTCCACCATTTTTATCCTAGCTGACCTACACTGGCTCCCCATTCCCCAAAGCATTAAATTAGAAATCCTCATTCTCTTCTTTAAATCCCTCCATGGCCTCTCCCCATCCTGTCTCTACAATTTCCTCAAATCCCATATTTTCCCCCCACAAACACTCCTTTGAAATGACTCAGGCCTTTTGCACATCTCCTGCCACCTTCACTGCATCATTGGTAGCAGAGCCTTCAGCCACCTGGTCCTACTCTCTGGAATTCCCTCTCTAAAGCCCTTCAACTCTCCAACTCTCTCTCTTCCTTTAAAACTTCCTCCAAACTCATCATTCTGACTAAGTTTTCAGTCACCCCTCCTAATCTTTCTCTTCCTAGCTTAGCAACCATCCTCCTTATATCTATTTGTGAAGCACCTTGTGACATTTATTATGCTAAAGGCATTAGTATGAATAAAAAGTTATTGTCTTTATTATTGTTTCAGAACTGTCACATACTTTACAGTATTATGTGGGTTCTTGGAAACAAAACATTGTTTAAAGACTCTGTCACTTCAACAAATGTTGAAAAATATACCCAGCTTCTTTTAAGTCTCGTTCCCATTTAGTCTCAATACCTTCCACAAAAATTAAACAAAGGAAATGTTTTGTTCAGAGTCTCCACATTTAAACTGTGAACAGTCCACTTCAAAGGGTTCTTGTTTTCTACATCTGATAATTGGTTGTCCTTTGTACAGTACCCACTCATCCATTCAGTTGTCTGAAGCATTATTTTTTTAAATGACATTATGGTTTTGATGTCTATTTCTAAAACATAAATGTGGTTTTCAATTGATGTTGCATATTAAAAATGACTCACCATTATATCAAAACCATTAGGTGAAATGTATTTCAGTCAGTCTAGTTTATGTCTTTACCTCAATTGACACTAGTTTAATACTCGACCTTATTAAATTTGTTTGTCATTTCAGACCTCAAAAGAAATGTCAGCTTAGAAACTGGACATGTTCTACAAGTCTGGCATTCATCTCAGAGAAAAAAATGTGCTAATCTGACAGAGAAAAAAGGCTCCGTGTGTAGTATTTTATCAAAAAACTGGATCAAAACTGATTTCTTCATCTGAAGGTTCAAAAAGGTAATTAATCTTTTGCGGATATTTCATGGGACACTGCCACCAGTACTGGGACAGGAGGGAGCTGTACCGTTGGAATGGGCTGCACTGCACTTGAACTGGGCTGGGACCAAGGTCCTAGCAGAAAGGATAAACAGGTCAGTAAAAAGGACTTTAAACTAATAAATGGGGGGGGGGGGGGCGGAGGGCTCAGTGAGAAACAATACTAAAAGTAATAGTTTAAAGATAAATGAAAGGGCAAAGAGCAGAGTTCAGGTCACAAACAGTGATCTAGATACTCCAGATGAAGGGAATACTAAAATAAGTAAAGTAGTTACAGCAGGAGTGACAAATAAGAAATGTGTTCAGTTAAACAGTGTGAGAAAGACAACATCAGGGCAGAGAGACAGGTTAAGGTCTCTTGCCCAAATAAGAGTTTTAAATACTAACACACGGAGTATAAGAAATAAATTGAGTGAATTAAAGGCTCAATTACAGCTTAGAGGGTATGACATGGTGGCCATTACTGAGACATGGCTGCAAGGTGGTCATGATTGGCAGTTAAATATTCCAGTGGTGTCCCACAAGGATCTGTGCTGGGGCCTCAACTATTCACTATATTTATTAATGACTTAGATAACAAAATAGAAAGCCATATATCCAAGTTTGCCAATGACACAAAGATTGGTGCCATAGTAAGTAGTGTAGACGGGAGCAAAAAATTACAGGGAGACGTCAGTCGATTAAGCGAGTGGGCAAAACTGTGGCAGATCGATTTCATCGCATTGTGAGGTCATCCATTTTGGACCAAAAAAGGATAGATCTGAGTATTTTTTTAAATGGTGAAAAGCTAGGAACAGTGAAGGTCCAAAGAGATTTAGGGGTCCATGTACACAGATCACTAAAATGTTGTGGTTAGGTACAAAAAATTATCAAACAGTCTAATGGAATGTTAGTCTTTACCTCTAGAGGGTTAGAATATAAAGGGGAGGAAGTTTTGCTGCAGTTATACAAAGCCCTGGTTAGACTGGAGTACTGCGTACAGTTCTGGGCACTTCATCTTAGAAAGGATATATAAGCCTTGGAAGGAGTGCAGCGCAGATTCACCAGAATGTTACAGGGCTCCAAAGGTTAAATTATGAGGAGAAATTATATAAACTAGGCTTGTATTCTCTGGAATGTACAAGGTTAAGGGGTGATTTGATTAAGGTTGTTAGGATTTTGAAAGGAATTAATAGGGTAGATAGAGAGAAACTATTTCTGCTGGTAGGGGAGTCTAGGACAAGGGGACGTAAGCTTAAAATCAAAGCCAGGCCATTCAGGAGAGAAGTTAGGAAACATTTCTTCACGCAAAGGGTGGTAGAAGTGTGGAACTCCCAGAAAAAGCAGTAGATGTGAGCTCAATTAATAATTTTAAATCTGAGATTGCTAGATTTTTGCTAGCCAAGGGTATTAAGGGCCATGGAGCCAAGGCGGGTAAATGGAGTTTTTCTTTTCAAAAAATATACTTTATTCATAAAATTTGCAACAATACATACAATACAGTTGTCATATCTCATTCCAAACGTACACAATACAGATTATACAATTTGTAGGTTACATCAAGTACAGTTCAATGAACACATTGTACATAATTACCGTTCATGATACTCTAGGGTGCCTCATTGCATCACAATCAATACAGGTGATTCATTACAGATTCATTACATCAATTTGAATTTTACATTCTGCCCGAGGGGTTTTTCCCTGATTTCAGCCCCTTAGTATACAATGGTGGGAAGGCTCTAAATGGTTGCCTTTCCCCACAGATCCTTTGCGGCGGCCGCACCCATCCTCAGTGCGTCCCTGAGCACGTAGTCCTGGACCTTGGAATGTGCCAGTCTGCAACACTCGGTCGAGGACAGCTCCTTGCACTGGAAGACCAGCAAGTTTCGGGCAGACCAAAGGGCGTCTTTCACCGAGTTGATGGTCTTCCAGCAGCAGTTGATGTGCGTCCCTGGGAACAGCCCGTAGAGCACAGAATCCTGTGGGACGGAACTGCTCGGGACGAACCTGGACAGATACCACTGCATCTCTCTCCAGACCTTCTTTGCAAAGGCACATTCCAGAAGGAGACGGCTGACGGTCTCGTCTCCACCGCAGCCTCCTCTGGGACAGCGCGCGGCGGCGCTGAGAGTCCGGGAGTGCATGAAGGATCTGACGGGAAGGGCCCTTCTCACCACCAGCCAAGATAGGTCTTGGTGCTTGTTTGAAAGCTCTGGCGATGAGGAGTTCTGCCAAATGACATTGACAGTCTGCTCGGGGAACCAACCGACAGGATCCACCATCTCCTTTTCTCGCAGGGTCTCGAGGACGTTACGTGCGGACCACTTGCTGATCGCCTTGTGGTCAAAGGTGTTTTTCTGCGCAAACTTTTCCACGAAGGACAGGTGGGGCGCAACGGTCCAACTGGATGGAGCATTCCGTGGCAGCGTGGCCAGGCCCATCCTTCTCAACACAGGGGACAGGTAGAACCTCAGCACGTAGTGACACTTTGTGTTTGGGTACCGAGGGTCTATGCACAGCTTGATGCAGCCGCACACAAAGGTGGCCATCAGGATGAGGGCCACGTTGGGCACGCCTTTCCCCCCTCTCTCTGGAGATTTGTACGTCGTGTTCCTGCTGACACGGTCCATTTTTGATCTCCAGATAAAGCGGAAGATGACTCGGGTGACTGTCGCGGCACAGGAATGAGGTACGGACCAGACCTGCGCCACGTACAGCAACACCGAGAGCACCTCGCACCTGATGACCAGGTTCTTGCCCACGATCGAGAGGGATTGTCGATCCCACAGTCCCAGTTTCTGCTTAACCTTGGCAATATGCTCCTCCCAATTTTTGGTGCACGCCACGGCCCCCCCCGAACCAGATCCCCAGCACCTTCAGGTAATCCGACCTGACGGTGAAGGGGAAAAAGGATCGGTCGGTCCAGTTCCCAAAGAACATGGCCTCGCTCTTGGTACGATTTACCCTGGCCCCTGAGGCCAATTCGAACTGGTCGCAGATGCTCATCAATCTGCGGACCGACAGCTGATCCGAGCAAAAGACGGTGACGTCGTCCATGTACAGGGAGGCCTTGACCTGAGTGCCTCCGCTGCCTGGGATCGTCACCCCTCTTATGCTCGCATCCCTCCTGATGGACTCGATCAGCCATGATCTCATTGAACAGCGGAACAGTCTTGAAGGGCTGAATGGCCTACTCCTGTTCCTATGTTCCTATGACATTGCTGATGACATTCATGATGAATTGTTGCATTGTTCTCGTCTTGCCTAATTCTGTTGTTTCAACATGTTCTTTGAATTGTAAATAAATACTTCTGTTACTTTAGTTTGCAAAAGTTTTGTTTTGTGTTGATATTCTAGCATTATTCAGACTAAATTTATTCCAGTAAGCAAATAATGACAAATACCGACAATAGTACCTCTAAGCACGACAGATTTTTTTTATTCATTCATGGATGTGGGCTTTGCTGGCAAGGCCAGCATTTACTGCCCAGCCCTAAATGCCCTTGAGAAGGTGGTGGTGAGCCGCCTTCTTGAACCACTGCAGTCCGTGTGGTGACGGTTCTCCCACAGTGCTGTTAGGTAGGGAGTTCCAGGATTTTGACCCAGCGACGATGAAGGAACGGCGATATATTTCCAAGTCAGGATGGTGTGTGACTTGGAGGGGAACGTGCAGGTGGTGGTGTTCCCATGCGCCTGCTGCCCTTGCCTTTCTAGGAGATAGAGATCGCGGGTTTGGGAGGTGCTGTTGAACAAGCCTTGGCGAGTTGCTGCAGTGCATCCTGTGGATGGTACACACTGCAGCCACAGTGCGCCGGTGGTTAAGGCAGTGAATGTTTAAGGTGGTGAATGGGGTGCCAATCAAGCAGGCTGCCTTGTCCTGGATGGCGTCGAGCTTCTTGAGTGTTGTTGGAGCTGCACTCATTCAGGCAAGTGGAGAGTATTCCATCACACTCCTGACTTGTGCCTTGTAGATGGTGGAAAGGCTTTGGGGGCTCAGGAGGTGAGTCACTTGCTGCAGAACACCCAGCCTCTGACCTGCTCTTGTAGGCACAATATTTATTTGGCTGGTTCAGTGAAGCTTCTGGTTAATGGTGACCTCCAGGATGTTGATGGTGCGGGATTCGGCGATGGTAATGCCATTGAATGTCAAGGGGAGGTGGTTAGACTCTCTCTTGTTGGTGATGGTCATTGCCTGGCACTTGTCTGGCGCGAATGTTACTTGCCACTTATCTGCCCAAGGCTGGATGTAGTCCAGGTCTTGCTGCATTCCGGCACGGACTGCTTCATTATCTGAGGGGTTGCGAATGGAACTGAACACTGCAAGCATCAGCAAACATCCCCATTTCTGACCTTATGATAGAGGGAAGGTCATTGATGAAGCAGCTGAAGATAGTTGGGCCTAGGACACTGCCCTGAGGAACTCCTGCAGCAACGTCCTGGGGCTGAGATGATCGGCCTCCAACAACCATTACAATCTTCCTTTGTGCTAGGTATGTCTCCAGCCACTGAAGAGTCCAGCCCTGATTCCCATTGACTTCAATTTTACTGGGGCTCCTTGATGCCACACACGGTCAAATGCTGCCTTGATGTCAAGGGCAGTCACTCTCATCTCACCTCTGGAATTCAGCTCTTTTGTCTATGTTTGGACCAAGGCTGTAATGAGGTCTGGAGCCGAGTAGTCCTGGCGGAACCCAAACTGAGCATCGGTGAGCAGGTTATTGGTGAGTAATTCAACGACACCTTCCATCACTTTGCTGATGATTGAGAGTAGACCGATGGGGTGGTAATTGACCGGATTGGATTTGTCCTGCTTTTTGTGGACAGGACATACCAGGGCAATTTTCCACTTTGTCGGGTAGATGCCATTGTTGTAGCTGTACTGGAACAGCTTGGCTAGAGGCACAGCTAGTTCTGGAGCACAAATCTTCAGCACTACAGCCGGGATGTTGTCGGGGCCCATAGCCTTTGCTGTATCCAGTGCACTCAGCCGTTTCTTGATATCACGTGGAGTGAATCGAATTGGCTGAAGACTGGATTCTGTGATGGTGGGGATATCGGGAGGAAGCTGAGATGGATCATCCACTCAGCATTTCTGCCTGAAGATGGTTGCAAACACTTCAGCCTTGTCTTTTGTACTCAAGTGCTGAACTCCACCATCATTGAAGATGGGGATGTTCACGGAGCCTCCTCCTCCCATTAGCTGTTTAATTGTCCACCACCATTCACGACTTGGTGTGGCAGGACTGCAGAGCTTTGATCTGATCCGTTGGTCGTGGGATCGCTTAGCTCTATCTATAGCATGCTGCTTCCGCTGTTTAGAATGCATGTAGTCCTGTGTTGTAGCTTCACCAGGTTGGCACCTCATTTTTAGGTACACCTGGTGCTGCTCCTGGCATGCTCTTTTACAATCCTCATTGAACCAGGGCTGATCCCCTGCCTTGTTGGTAATGGTAGGGTGAGGAATATGCCGGGCCATGAGGTTACAGATTGTGGTGGAATACAATTTTGCTGCTACTGATGGCCCACAGTGCCTCATGGATGCCCAGTTTTGAGTTGCTAGATCTGTTCTGAATCTATCCCATTTAGCACGGTGGTAATGCCACACAACACTTTGGACGTGTTAGATATTTTATATTGTATTATTATATATATATATATTACAATATCATAATGGACAAGATTCATAGAGTCCTTTAAAGAAACTACTGAGAAAACACTGAAAGCAAATATTGGTCCCTTAAGGCCCGGTTATCATAAACATCACCTGTTTTAGCTTGAAAATGGGACTTCAATACCTTGCAATGAAAATGTAAATTTGGTGTCTTATACTGCTAACCGCCTGCTATGTGTATTCAGCTTCGTAAACAGTAAATTTAGCCAAAAAATATCTGTTTTCTAAGTCATGCAAATGTTCAACACACAAATATTTGTGATATCATGACACAGCTGAGAACAAGCATTTCCAGACTTTGCAAGAACATTGAACCCACCATTTGTTTTAGTTCACTCTCAAGCTGTGCTCCTTCTGTGAGCACACGAGCAGCTGGTTGCCTTCATAGTAAAGGGAGATCATTTGTGCATTTTGTCCTCTTGAATGAAGATACCTAGAACAAGTGCCATCTCATTTTGGCACAAAATAGAACACTTTTTTCTGGAAAGCCTATTGCATGCTTTCCAATAATATTGATAATTTGCCGTATACCTAAAGCATGGTAATGCAGACCTTGTCATAATTTTTATCCAAATTATCTTGGAGAGTTTGACATTTTTGGAGAAGGATTCTGAGATGGGACCTGTTTTCGTCAGGCTTCCCTCCCATAGTGGCAGCACTGTAGTTTCCGCCATGATTTGGCTCTTCCAAGTGTACACTCGATGATGCTGCTGGTAACTCATTAACAAGTATTAAAATGAGGAGGAATGCCATTGGAGTCCCCAAATCCCATGACTTGTATTCCCATTGCGTCAAGTGTAATTGACAGTTAGCTAAAAGAGGCATACTTCTGGCCAGCTTCAGCCAGGATTGGTGGATTGAGAAACTTGGGAGCCTCTATCCTGAAGAAAAGTTCAAGAGAGATTGCTGGAGTTATGAAAGAGTTTTAAAATTATTTTTCTTTGCCTTGTACCTGGATTGAGCTGATCCTGCCCCTGACACCCATAGGGCTTCACGCGTAGTGAGAGGTTCTAAACCCCAGGTATGGATTCCCAATGAATATTGCACTGTTTGCCATTTTAATGGTGGAGGAGGGGGAGGAGCAGTTGAGGATGGAGGAAAAATGAGTGAGGCAGCATATGAGGAGGATGCGCCCTAGAAGATATTACCTTCACCTAATTAATTTACATGCCACACAGATCTTACGAAGATCTCAGTGAGTAGCTCTGCATCAGAAGAGTGCACTTCACCAAAAGAGGCAATAGGGGAGCTGTGCCAGCTATTGCATAAAGACCTGTGGCTATGATCACCTGGAAGGACAGTTTTGCCTCTAGCTGTGAAAATGACAACCACATTTGATTTGTATGCGACAGGCATGCATTTGTCAGGTCACTAGAAAATCATCCAATTTGGCATGACAACATGGCAGCCTTATGATTGGTCCATCCTTTATTGTGATGCTGTGTTTCTCAAAATGTGGGGTGCAGTAGGCTGCACCACGTAGCATTGCAAGCTCCTACCATTAACCCCAATATCCTTAATAGGAAGGGGTACCACTCACTGAATGGGTCCTATATTGTGTGTGACCAGATTTGCTGGAAGTTGCCATGATGTATTCACCCTTAGGAATTCTGCCCTCCCTGATCTCTTCCAGGAAGATAGTCAAATAAACAGATGGTTTGTGGGTGACAAGATGAGAGGGTTGTCCTATCGAAGAGAGGATGAGTAGAATGGGCCTATACTCTCTGGAGTTTAGATGAATGAGAGGTGATCTCATTGAAACATATAAGATTATTAGAGGGTTTGACAGGGTACATGCTGAAAGATTGTTTCCCCTAGCTAGAGAGTCTAGAACTATGGGGCATAATTGCAGGATACAGGGTCTGCTATTCAAGACTGAGATGAGGAGGAATTTCTTCACACAGAGGGTTGTGAATCTTTGGAATTCTCTACCCCAGAGGGCTGTGGATGCTGAGTCATTGAATATATTCAAGGCTGAGATGGATAGATTTTTGTACTCTAGAAGTCTGATTGAATGGCGGAGCAGGCTCAAGGGGCCATATGGCCTACTTCTGCTCCTATTTCTTATGTTCTTAAAAAATAAGGTTACGGGTGGGATTCCACAGGAAGGGCCCATTGCCATAGTTGGTTTTTTTTCATATCTCCCTTGGAGAATAGTGTGAAGTTGTGGAAGGATTCACAGACTGATTAACAGTCTGACAGGCCTCAACATGAACACTCCTTCCATGGCCGTAACCATCTTTATACCGTCTGATGTGGTGGTTAGTCCTATACGGCGGGAGGTTTTTATGGGCTCCCACAACCCATATGGTGAAGGGGGGCACCCACACTCACCAAATGCTAGTATGTTGTTGGATGTCAAACTAGAATTCAGAGCCGGAACTCCGATCTCCACTGGCCGGGATTATCTGGAGCAGGGTTTGAACCCTGCACCTTTTGACTCAGAGGCGGGACCATGAAGGCAAAGGCTCACTCCATTGCCATGGTAACACACTGGCTTGGTTAGGCATATATAGCCATCTCACCTGTCAAAAAAGGTCACCAGCCCTCACTGACCTATGACATTAGAAATAAAATAATATGGGATAGCAAAATAAATGAATCTGGCGTAGAGTCACTCAGATTTTATTCGCTCTACAACGTACCATATTTCTCCAGGTGCTCATCTGGTCAGCAACCATAATGGTAAGACAGTTGACCTAGTTTTGTAAATGTAACTATTTATATATGCACTTCAAGGAATCTTTTAACAGATTTTCCAATTCTGAAATATCCTACATGTGACACATACATTTTTGTCAGGGCCCTGTTATCTCTTACTGAGTTTGTTTTCCCTAAGTTGTGCTGTGACAAACATTTTAACACAGGTTAACCACTGTGCAATAATAGTCAAATGAGTACTACAAGTTTTCCTATGTGTTCTGGAAGATACTCCCAGGGCTTTCAAAACACGCAAAATTTGCTGAATACCAGGATACCTGTGAACTATTAATACAAAAATGTCTTACAGGTGCAGATACTTTAAAACGGAATGGTTTATATGATTATGCATCTTTTTATGAATTATATGAAGAAAAGAGTTTCTGTTTTTTGATAAATCCACACAGTGTACACTGATGGTTCCCTTCACGGTCTTTAAAACAGTAGGAACTACAATTCTGTAAGATGTGTGAATGTCCATCAAGAAAGGCTCCATACATGTCAGAATCATAGCCATTATATGTTGCTCCAAGTACTCATTAACATCCGCAATTTGCATTTATATAATGCCTTTAACATAAAGAAATGGTCCAAGACACTTTACAAGTAGGTGTAAGGAAAATGAATACTGAACCAAGAAAGGAGAGATCAGCAGTGGGTGACTAAAAGCTTCGTCGAAGAGATGGATTTTGAGGAGGTTTTTAAAAGTGAAGAGAGTTGGGGGAGGAGTTCCAGACAGTAGAACCACGGCAGCTAAAGGCTCTGCCACCAATGGTGGCAAAATGGGAGGGGGCA
Source organism: Heptranchias perlo (assembly GCF_035084215.1). Classification (NCBI taxonomy): domain Eukaryota; kingdom Metazoa; phylum Chordata; class Chondrichthyes; order Hexanchiformes; family Hexanchidae; genus Heptranchias; species Heptranchias perlo. The sequence goes on along the minus strand of NC_090341.1, from coordinate 35,971,812 downwards.
ATGCATAGAAGGCCAGAATCGGAGGAATGGGGTATTCAGGAGGAGATATAGGGTTAGCAGAGATTGCAGCGATAAGGTGGCGCAATGTCATGGAGGTATATACTCCAGTAATGCATGACAGTTGACCTAGTTTTGGAAAGTTGACTATACACACTGTTGTGTTTAAAATCAAATATCTTTTTGGAAAATTGTGTTGCTTGTAGAATTATGTACCAGACAGTATCTTGTTTCAACATTGCAGCTAGTGAAACTCCTTTTATTATAAGTTGAATATTTGGTCATGACAAACTATTTCCATTTCTGAGGGTTCTCACTGAAACACAGCATTTCTCTGCTTAGCCTTCAATCGCAATACCCTTCCCTCCACTGCTCCACTGAAGGCAAGCAGTACTGAGACCAAACACAGAGATGTCCAAGTTTCAGTGTCTATTCATCATACAGTTCTTGAAGATTGTATCCTAATCACAAGGCTAGTCACTATGTGGTGAGTTTTTTGTGAAAGTGAAATCATTTACTTGTAATTTTTCTTTTAAAACTAGATGAGGTATTTTTCCCAAGAATATCTAAGAATAAGAGCATTTCAAAGTCTTTTCCTGGAGTATTCCTTTTATTCGTCCAGTTGGGATCAGGCTATGTGGGCAGTCCTTATTTTCTTTTTAACTTTAAATTTACACTGACTGGATAGTCAGTATTTTCTAAATTTAAATTTTTTTACTGGCATTTGGAGACGAGTGAGAAAAGCTCTGCACACGCATTTAATTTTTAAAATATTTGTCCATGGGATGCGGGCGTCGCTGGCAAGGGCAGCATTTATTGCCCATCCCTAATTGCCCTCAAGAAGATGGTGGTGAGCCGCCTTCTTGAACAGCTGCAGTCCGTGTGGTGAAGGTTCTCTCTCAGTGCTGTTAGGTAGAGAGTTCCAGGATTTTGACCCAGCGACGATGAAAGAACGGCGATATATTTCCAAGTCGGGATGGTGTGTGACTTGGAGGGGAATGTGCAGGTGGTGTTGTTCCCATGCGCCTGCTGCCCTTGTCCTTCTAGGTTGTAGAAGTCATGGGTTTGGGAGGTGCTGTCGGTGAAACCTTGGCGAGTTGCTGCAGTGCATCCTGTGGATGGTACACACTGCAGCCACAGTGCGCCGGTGGTGAAGGGAGTGAATGTTTAGGGTGGTGGATGGGGTGCCAATCAAGCGGGCTGCTTTGTCCTGGATGGTGTCGAGCTTCTAAAGTGTTGTTAGAGCTGCACTCATCCAGGCAAGTGGAGAGTATTCCATCACACTCCTGACTTGTGCCTTGTAGATCGTGGCAAGGCTTTGGGGAGTCAGGAGGTGAGTCACTCGCCGCAGAATACCCAGCCTCTGACCTGCTCTTGTAGCCACAGTATTTATGTGACTGGTTCAGTTAAGTTTCTGGTCAATGGTGATCACCAGGATGTTGATGGTGGGGGATTCGGTGATGGTAATGCCGTTGAATGTCAAGAGGAGGTGGTTAGACACTCTCTTGTTGGAGATGGTCATTGCCTGGCACTTGTCTGGCGCGAATGTTACTTGCCACTTATCAGCCCAAGCCTGGATGTTGTCCAGGTTTTGCTGCTAATTAAGTAGCCTAGAACTCTGCTCTCCCTGATGTGAGAGTGCAAGGGGGCAGTATAGGTCTTACTCACTTAGCTAGGGATTTGCATCAATGGTGATGCACTTGGAGGAACTCCTTACTGACAATCTTTCATGTCATTTTTCATCAGCAACATAAGGTTCTGTTTATTTATAGGTCAACTCTCTAATAAATTTTGGACGGTTGTGGATCTTTCAGTGATAATGAACTGTAGCTGTTTATTGTTTTTCACTGAACCTAATTATCATGTTCCTGAATTGTGGAATTATTATCAACACTCAATTTAAATTTTATGACACACTTACTTGTGTTTCTGTCTGTCAAACTGCATATTTGCTAGTGTCTCCTTATTAAACAGACGCTTAATCAACTTCCCCAAAAATAACTTCCAGGTTTAATTTTTCAACGTATAATTCATTCAAACAAAAATCCTATTAATTATATTTCTCCCATTAAAATCGGTAACAAAATGATTGAAAAAGAATTAGCAAGGAACAAATATATTCTTTCATGGGTCACACTGTATTTTAGAAATACCTCAAAGTTCCAATAAAAGCTGAATAGGTAAGCAAAATGAGGTGAGCCACAGCCACACTGCCCTTAAAACAAACATATCTGGATGTGAACTGAGCAATGGCTCAGAGCTACCAAGGTTCCTTAATAGAAAATGTTGTCAGAAGGTAAAATGTAGCATGATCTACAGATGATTGTTCTTTCCCATTGGATCCTTTACATAATGGGATTCATTTTGAGTTACAGTTTGTGGATATAACACCAGGTGGAAGCTGGCCTCATCTGCAGTGCTCCCTTGGTCACTCTAAATACTATGACCATCTGCAATGGGCACTAGATTATGTGCTCAAAATCTGGAGAGGGGCTTGGAACCCACAACCTCAAAAGTGAGAGTGTTACCATTGTAAATGTTGTTACCTTTACTCCAAGATACATAGATCTAAAACCCTTTCTCTACTCCAAGTTCAAAGTTAACTGAAATTTTCATTTAGTGCTGAGTAGCACAGAGTATGTGTTTTATAAATGTAAAGATAATTAGATTTCAACAAGTTAACCCAGTCAACAGGAAGTTCACAAGATAATGTTTAATACTTCCAAGGATTATGGCCTGATAATAAATTACAGTTTCATCTGTTCCAATTATATATGTTTGTTATTAAGGTTAGTGCAAAGTCATTTATATAAACTGAAAACAGGAGTGCAGTAAGAATTGAGCAGTTGGGAACGAACACTGATTCTAGATCCAAGCTGACTGAAACCAATTAGTGACAGATGGTGAAAAGTGAATTGTATGCAATTTTAAGTGGTGAGTGACACGATTTTATCAAATGTTTTTAAAAGTCTAGCACACAAAATGTTATCAATTGTAGATTTAAGAATCGCTCATTTGGAAACCAAACTATTATAATCCCGTTCTGTGCTATTCTCTGAGTGTTGATCATTTTTATGTTGAGTTTGTATTCAAAGCCCTTACATCCTGCATCCAAAAATCTCCAAATACTGAGTCCAGAGTCCAAATATTTGGTCAATTGCTCAGACATGGCTTTCTAGAGGAACGTCTGACGCACAATCTCACTACAATAGATGTTCACATCCTCTGGTGTGATTTTTACCATCTTCCAGTCATTAAAGAAAGTGCTAATTCCAAATGACAGATTAAACAGATGTGCTGGGATTTAGCAAAAGAATGTCCCAAGAGTTTCATCATTTCAGAGTCCAAATTAAATGTGTTTTTACAAGTTACACAGCTCTTCCGTACGTACTGTCTTGTTCTCATCTAATTATTCCCATTTTAGAATTTTCATCACCTGCTGTTTCCATTTTAGCTAGTACATTAATTTGCAGTGAAGTAAAGTTCCTCTCAATCAGAAATTGATTTAATACTTTCTATAATTATTGTTTACAAATATTTCTCAAATTATTATTTGTTGATTTTCCTTTTCTGATAAATGTTATTATAAGATCACTCTGCTTCTTGGAAATCTTATTTTTATCAATACACAATATAAAATCATGCTTAAATTGATGCCCTTTTGAATTCAGGTAACACTGTCCATTGACAAATTTGATAACTGAGGAGTTAAGTATATGTTCCTACTGGTTAATCAAATTATTTTTAGTAGGCTACTGAGTCTGATGCTACCTGCTCATCACATCCCACACTCACCTGACGAAGGAGAAAGCCTCCGAAAGCTTGTGATTTTCAAATAAAACAGTTGGACTATAACCTGGTGTTGTAAGATTCCTTACATTTGTCAACCCCATTCCATCACCGGCATCTCCACATCACATTTGGTAGCACGCCAAAAAATGATAGTCCAGGTTATAAGATCTCTTGTAATCTTTGGTCTCTGCTTGTGGTGGCCTGTTGCAAGGTAGGGCTGATTTTACTCTCGCGGACCCCGCTCGGAGCCCAGCAAGTCTGCATGGGAGGAGCAGGTCTGTCTCCTGACTGGGCCTCGCATTGGGATCAGGGGACAGCAACAGGAGCAGAGCTGCAGACCCAAGAAAACTACAGCATCGCTCCTGACTGCTGGTATCAAGGCCTTCTGTCATCTAGAGCAGCCTCGAGGCCTGAAGATCATCGGGAGTAGGGGGGTGGGGGGGGAATAGATGTGGATGGGTGGATGGGGGTTGGTTAAGATCCTAAATACCTGTGCCAATATTCCTTCTTCAAGCTGCCCCCAGAACACCTGAAGATTGTCTGGTCCACGAAGGGTGCAGCACAAGCCTCAATGCTAGGTTTCTTTGGGTGCCTATCCATTTGGGCACCTAATGATCCAACAATGAGGAAGGTGAGCTGGAAAGGCCAGGAATACCCCTTTCCATCTCAATACATGCTTATGCTGGGCTTGCATCCACTGCGGTTGCAGGCCCTGTACTGCCAATAGAAGGAACCCTCAGAAATACAGAGCAGTGCGATAGGGGCAGAGACCTGTTACAATGGATCTCTGCCCCATTTGCTGCTCACTGCATCTGGGAACTGAGCAATGAAGAAGAAAATCTCATCTGATGCACTTTAGTGCATTTTTGCCGTGGAGGGATCAGAGTGAACTTTTGCAATAAGAAAAACAACCTTTGCATGACGAGGAAAATACGTGAGGCTTCGAACGTTGAAAGCGTATCAGCATGATAAATATTTTGGCGGTCCCATAGCTGTAAATTTAAACCTTTGGTAAGTATACCTTACATTGTTTAAGTGAGTGGTATTGGTCAGTTAATGTTTTAACTGAATAGTGAATTGAATCCTAGAAAATATTCTCATTTCAGTTTTTTTAGAACAACCCCTCACCCACAGCTAAAGAAAGCCTCGGATCAACCAATGAGAATAACATCTCACTGTCCTCCTGAAACCCAAATAGGCTAAACATCACCCAAATCTAATGACCAAATCCCTTTCAATGCCCTTTCCACACGTCAGTGAATAATAACACCATTTAAAAGTACAGAACTGCGTAGGACCTTCAATGTATATCTCTGTAAACACCATGTAATCTGCAATGCAGCGCATACACAGTATAATACCAGGAGAAAGTATGCAGACTTTACAATCAAACAAAATATTAATCAAAAAAGATTGATCTGTCATGGAAAAAATATTAAAGAGCGTTAACATTTTCTATTTTATGAGATTTAGATCTGATGAATTTATACATTTACTATAGAAACCAACATGGAATCCAATTTGTGTGATCCTAACACAGCAGATGAATTGCTGTGTAAGTAATCAGGGAAATCTTTATTAAGATGTTTCTGAATAATTTAAAACAATAGGTATTTCAGGTTTTGAAGTCCGACATGATTTGATATATTACTAAAACAACTTGTTGCTTCTTAAACTAAAATTCTGTTACGATACAAGAGCTTTTTTTAGTAACTTTTACAGGAACTATCAGTGCTTTGGTCATTTGGAAACACACCACCGCATAATCTAAACCAATCAGATGAACTTGGCGGGAGATTAAGCACCACTGCAGCGCCTTCTTGTGGTAGAAGTGAATAAAAACACCCTGAAATGTAGTGATTCAATTCATAGAAATCAATGTCTAGAATACATTCTAGTATAACACTAGAAAATGTGGAACTTGCTATATTTGCTGTAAAATCTGATGCACGAAGTGGCTGACCCCATTAAGATGTTTTTTTGTCTCCATCTATCTTCTTGTACTGTATATTCAATCTCTATTATGACAATGTCAGGAAATTCTCAAACTTGACATGCAATGGTGTCAGGAGAGTTCAGGATCTTTCTTCTGCATGAATGACAGAAATTAAATCTTACACAATGTCAAACAGTAACTTCACACCTACCACCCCATATTCAAAAGATGTCAAGTATTTGCCATAAATTCCTGCTCAGAGGAACAGCTTGTGCATGTCAGTGCTATAGGAAGTTTAAAACAAAAAAAAAACACTGAATGTTCTTTTTATTTTGGAAATAATCACAGTAAAACACAATGAACAAAACTGTCACTGTAATAAAAATAAAGGACCAGTGAATGATCGAGCAAATTCTATGCTGGAATGAGGACAAAGCATTTATTAAAGGGACGCCAGGTTCATTAAAAAAGTGGCAATTTCTGCTTGGATAGGGAGAAGAGTTGTACACTATTTTCATTGCAATGTTGCCATATGCAAATGATGTAATGACATGTTTTGATTGAATTTACAATCATCGATTCTGATTTTTAAAGAATATTTAATTTATACTGAGTTAAGCTATTTGCCACTCTCAATACATAGTCTATACTGGAATTTCCCTTTAAGTAGTTCATTAATCTTTGCCAGGCTGGCACTGTTGCAATGCAGAACAGTTGTGACCTTGAATTTTCTCATAGACTTATCCTTAATGCGCTGCACCCCACCAAAATGTAATTGTGCACTCCTGGTATAAATTATAATAGTGTCAGTTGGTATGAAAATTACAAACCATTCCCTCCCTCCAACGTTAGCATAAAAAGAAGTAACATTATTGCTCCTAAGATTCCTTCATCTTATTCACTTCTTATGCCGGTACTTCAAGCATGTCAGTTAAATAGCATCAGAAGTTTTATGATTTGTAACTATTTTGGAATTTTCATACAAGATTTAAGTTATGCTCAAACCTGCGGAAAGCCTTATAATGTGGTGTACTTAGATCCCAAAAAGCCTCTGATAAAGTTCCACATGAGAGATTGTTACTTGGAATTTGAAAAAAAATTAGGGGTATTAGTAGACTTTGTGCTTAATTATCCATTACTTGTAGGGCAGCAATTAACAAGGCAAATAGAATGCTGAATCATAAAGGCACTTCACAGAGGCATGATAAGAAATAAAGGGACAACGAGTCAAAGCAGGAGATATTAGGAGGTGTGGCCAAAAGCTTGGTCAAAAAGATGGGTTTTAAGGAGGTTCTGGAAGGAGGAGAAGGAGGAGATGGAGAGGTGAAGGGGTTTAGGTGGGGGATTCCAGAGAGCAGGCCTAGGTGGCTGAAGGCACGGCCATCAATGGTGGGGCATGGGAGTGGGGGGGAAGCACAAGATGCCACAATCATAAGAGCAGAGAGTTCGGGGATGGGGGGATTATAGGGCTGGAGGAGGTTACAGGGATAAGCCACAAAGAGTTCTAGTCACACTGCACTTCAAGTACTATGTTCAATATTGATCATTGAGATACAAGAGCGGTAGTGAAACCTTGAAAATGATGCAGAGAAGAACAAAGAGCTGATGGAAAACTGAGTTATAAGTAAAGGCTGGAAAACTTTTCAGTCTTGAAAAGAAGTGACTAAGAGAGGCCCTCGTTGAGGTATATAAAATAATAAATGGTATAAAAAGGTAAATCCAGAACACTACTTCAAGTTAAACTGTGACCGTAGGGGACATAGGTTCAAACTGACAAAAGTAAATTTAGGGCTAATGTCTAGAAGTTATTCAACACACAAAGAAGGATCAGCACATGGAAAGAAGTCGTAGGCATTGCAGTGAAGCCAAACCATTGCATAATTTAAAAAACACTGGATGCTCTGGTTGGGGCCGGAGGCGGGGGGTGGTAACTTTAAGTCACTTCTGAATAGATGAGCTAAGATGGTCCAAGTAACCGTCCTTCCTCATATCTATCTTGCAATCTTGTGAGGGTGACAGAAAGCCAAAAGTCTATTTATACAGCACTGGCAATAAATATTGTATAACACAACCGCCTCTTAATTATCTGCGGTTAATTACTTCCTGACTCTGCCAGAAGTATGTGTATTTTTTAAAAATTGCATTTTTGCCCATTTTAAAATATGTTTTTCTTCCTCTCTTACAGTCACTTCATGGCATACAACATCCTCAGATTAGAGCCGAAGTAAACAGCCTGCTCCAAGGCCTCTATGAGTGCTGCTCTAGAAGCAGTCACTGGGAAGAATGTATTCAGCAGCTCAGGGTGATTCAGCCTCAGATTTTCTCTCCTTATCACTCAATCAGTACAAGCCTGGCCACATTGGAGATTGGGGCAATAATCCTGCGAGTGTCGCAGGGACAAACCCCAATTTTACTCGTACACTTGCCTACAGCTCCATTGCATCACCTGCAAAATACACTAAATTGAAGGAAATTTTTTTAAAATTCATTCAAGGGATGTGGGCGTCGCTGGCAAGACCAGCATTTATTGCCCATCCCTAATTGCCCTTGAGAAGGTGGTGGTGAGCCGTGTGGTGAAGTTTCTCCCACAGTGCTGTTAGGAAGGGAATTCCAGGATTTTGACCCAGCGACGATGAAGGAACAGTGATATATTTCCAAGTCGGGATGGTGTGTTACTTGGAGGGGAACATGCAGGTGGTGTTGATCCCATGTGCCTGCTGCCCTTGTCCTTCTAGGTGGTAGAGGTCGCCGGTTTGGGAGGTGCTGTCGAAGAAGCCTTGGTGAGCTGCTGCAGTGCATCCTGTGGATGATACACACTGCAGCTACTGAGCGCCGGTGGTGAAGGGAGTGAATGTTTAGGGTGGTGGATGGGGTGCCAATCAAGCGGGCTGCTTTGTCCTGGATGGTGTCGAGCTTCTTGAGTGTTGTTGGAGCTGCACTCATCCAGGCAAAAGGAAAGTATTCCATCACATTCCTGACTTGTGCCTTGTAGATGGTGGAAAGGCATTGAGGAGTCAGGAGGTGAATCACTCGCCGCAGAATACCCAGCCTCTGACCTGCTCTTGTAGCCAAAGTATTTATATGGCTGGTCCAGTTAAGTTTCTGGTCAATGGTGACCCCCAGGTTGTTGATGGTGGGGGATTCGGTGATGGTAATGCCGTTGAATGTCAAGGGGAGGTGGTTAGACTCTCTCTTGTTGGAGATGGTCATTGCCTGGCACTTGTCTGGCGCAAATGTTACTTGCCACTTATCAGCCCAAGCCTGGATGTTGTCCAGGTCTTGCTGCATGACCTGGGCTCGGACTGCTTCATTATTTGAGGGGTTGCGAATGGAACTGAACACTGTGCAATCATCAGTGAACATCCCCATTTCTGACCTTATGATGGAGGAAAGGTCATTGATGAAGCAGCTGAAGATGGTTGGGCCAAGGACACTGCCCTGAGGAACTCCTGCAGCAATGTCCTGGGGCTGAGATGATTGGCCTCCAACAACCACGACCATCTTCCTTTGTGCTAGGTATGACTTGAGCCACTGGAGAGTTTTCCCCCTGATTCCCATTGACTTCAATTTTACTAGGGCTCCTTGGTGCCACACGTGGTCAAATGCTGCCTTGATGTCAAGGGCAGTCACTCTCACCTCACTTCTGGAATTCAGCTCTTTTGTCCATGTTTGGACCAAGGCTGTAATGAGGTCTGGAGCTGAGTGGTCCTGGTGGAACCCAAACTGAGCATCGGTGAGCAGGTTATTGGTGAGTAAGTGCCGCTTGATAGCATTGTCAACGACACCTTCCATCACTTTGTTGATGATTGAGAGTGGACTGATGGGGCGGTAATTAGCTGGATTGGATTTGTCCTGCTTTTTGTGGACAGGACATACCTGGGCAATTTTCCACATTGTCGGTAGATGCCAGTGTTGTAGCTGTACTGGAACAGCTTGGCAAGAGGCGCAGCTAGTTCTGGAGCACAAGACTTCAGCACTACAGCCGGGATGTTGTCGGGGCCCATAGCCTTTGCTGTATCCAGTGCACTCAGCCGTTTCTTGATATCACGTGGAGTGAATCGAATTGGCTGAAGACTGGCTTCTGTGATGGTGGGGATATCGGGAGGAGGCCGAGATGGATCATCCACTCAGCACTTCTGGCTGAAGGTGGTTGCAAATGCTTCAGCCTTGTCTTTTGCACTCACAATACCGTGCAACACTCCCCATTTGTTAAAGTCTGTGAAGAGCCCTAATGAAAACTTGGACTTTTTGTGCTAGGGTTCATCCCTTGTTTGTGTTCAATTAACTGATTTCAGCCGGGGTGACAGTAAGGGCACTACAATTGGTTTCAGTGTGTCTGGGCTAAGCGGGAGAGAGGGATAAAAATGCACAAGGTTCCTGCTCTTGATCCATTTCTGTGACCTCTGCTGGAAAAGTGTTCATACATGGATGTTTGATGAGAATTAGACTCAGCTGTAATGCCCCTTCTCCCCCATAATCGCATAGCGTGCCAATACGCATACATCCACGCAAGATACCAAAGGGTGGCAGCACCCATGGAACTATGCCCCAGCATGATTCATTGCCTTCAGAGAGCAAGGAAGGAAAACTAGAGATTTTTTTATTGAATTTATAAATTATGGAAGGATACAGGGAAAGGATAGGGAAATGCGATTAGACTAAATAGTTGAAGAGGTAGCATCCACATAGACACAAGTGACCTAATTGGCTTCTTTTGTGTGTTATTTCTATGATTCTATCAAATAATTCACAACTCCATCATTTTCTGCTTGTAAGCTGACCCAGAAATGACACAGCAGCAGAAATGTCGATTGTCAATAAATAATGTGTACTCAATACGATGAATCTACCTCATGTGAGAAGCAACTTAGTGTTTGTTTAAAGGGACATTCCCACCATACTGTGAAGATACCTGGCAGGGTACATTTGAAGAGAAACCAAGAATCAACCTGCCCCAGAATCTTAGCTCAAATGCCACCTCAGTCATAGAAGCAGGGGTTTCAATGACTGAGGTCATGTTTGAAAATTGGGGGCACAGGCCCTAAAAAGCATGTACAAGTGGCCATAGTCAGGGACAATGTACTTCACTGAGCTTAGTGCATGATTATTCAAATAACGGTAACATTTATTTTTTTGCACAATTATTTGTGTAATTTAATGAGTTGTTATAGTTTCCATAAGTTACAATGTAAAAAGCTCACAATATTTGAGGAAAAGGATTAAAGCTGACCACATTAACATGTAAGCCGTGTGTAACAGAATTGTAAACTTGCCCTTTATAAATGGGTTTCCAATTTCATTATATAGCATACCGAAGAAATCTTCTCCCATAATCTTCAAAAGGCAATTAACAGAAAAGGAAATTCAAACTAAGTTTGTGGGGAGCAAAATGAGATAGTGCAGAGACCCCCCACCCTTACGACCTTCAGCAACAATAACCAAAAAAAATGAAAAACACACATTTGGGTTATTTTTCCAGTCATTTTGCAAAAGAGAGATACCATTTTTTGATCAATCTGTTTGAGAAATATGGGGGTGGTGGTGGGGGGGGAGGAAATTAAGAACATTCCAAACTGAAACTGGGAGAGTTTTATATTAGAATGTGCTTAATTCACTTTTTTCCCTACACATACTGGTCATACATTAAGGTTGTATTAATCCCTTCGGGTGAGAGACTGGAACAAACAAATAAAACAGTTTTAGGCTTCCTTAACCTCCCAACTTTTGTAACTCCAAAAAGTTGTCTCATAGGAATGAAGTGAAGTTGGAACATGATCAAAATTGGCCAGAAAAATTGGGACGTATCATTGGGACAGTTCAGAAGAGTGGTGGGAAGTTTCACTGGAGCAGATGCAAGAGCTGTCTCAATGCAAACACTATTTATTTAGTTTGATAATAAATTAAAATAATTTCTGGGGGAGGTACAAACAGTGATTCAATTACATTGTCATCAGGTCTGCTGATCTGCTGACTCCTTTGTGCACAAATCTACTAAAGTATTTGCCAGGCCCTGTTAGAAAATTTCAATGTCCATTCAAATTTTGAAGAGTAATACTGATGAATTATAAGATTTATTTCCAGATTATTATAATTATAACTTAAGTATTTGGGAGCCTAACTCCCTATGTTAAAGCATTGGTCACAGTAGAAGCTGGTCCATGAGTAGCTGCATGTATAATAAATACTGCAGCTAGACCTCTGTGAATCAGCACATTGGTCATTGCTGGAGGAGTCCTAACAATTAAAAATTACCAACATAACAGGAGCAGTTTCATGTCAAAGCAGATTATGGGAGGTATTCACTTTGCGGTGAGCACTTTCAAGGTCACAGAAGAAATTAAGAGATGTTTTCTGGAAGCAGTGAAAGCCTATTAAACTTACATCCACCTACTGTCATTTGTGTAGCTTTTTAAACTTTTCTCAACTTGCTTTGAACTCTCAAATTTCACCTTAAGTCCAAATTGATCTGTATTCCATTTGGATCAGATTGGTCTTTGGCTGCCACGTGTTGGCGAGGTAACAGGAGCAGAAGTTCACGCCAGGATACTGGACTAACATAAGATAGATATTATGGCCCGAGCACCATCTTCTTACCTGTCGCTGTCAAAATCACCACTGCCCTCAACAACTTCTCCTCCGCATCCTTCCAGGGTGCCACCGGGGACATCGCTGACGTCTCTCAGCCGTCTGCACAAAAGAGTCCTGCAAATACACCTACACCCACTCTGCGGTGACACAATGGGTGGTATCAGTTGTGGGTCTTCATTGTGATCCTCAGGAAAGAGCATTATTGCACAAACCAGACAAGATTCGCAAAGACGTGGCAGTAGTGGTGCCAATATAATATGTAATGTGAGTTGATCAGAAATTCAATATAAGTAAAAATCATGACAAACTCTCAAACACCCTTGTGCATCCCCTTCATGCTCACGACATGTTTGCCTTACGCTTCCTACTGCACATATGTGATGCATGCCCTGTGGCTGCAGTACAGGTAGTGGCAGGTTGAGTGAGGCTGACTGAGATGCATGAGAGGGTGAGTATGAGATAGAGCCATGAGATTGTATGAGGATTGGGTTGAGTGGTAGTGGCGGGATGAGTACTGGCGAGGTGAGTCAGTGCAGGTAAGATGAGGATGAGGTTTGAGTGGGTGTGAGGGCTGATGTGACAGAGTAGTGTTGGCAGTGCAGAAGGAGATGTGGGGTGGGGGCGGTGATGTGGCAGACAGAGTGTAGGGGAATGAGTAAGTGCACTCACTTTGGCTGACCTACTTAGGTCATTGCAGCGCCTCCTGCACTGTATAAGAACATAAGAAATTGGAGCAGGAGTAGGCCAATCGGCCCCTCGAGCCTGCTCCGCCATTCAATAAGATCATGGCTGATCTGATCCCAACCACAAATCTAAAGAACACAAGAAGTCGGAGCAGGACCCGGCCACATAGCCCCTGGGCCCTCTCCGCCACCCACAGGGCATTGACCGATCCGAACTCAGCTTCATGTCCAATTTCCTGCCCGCTCCCCATAACCCCTAATTCCCTTTACTTCTAGGAAACTGTCTATTTCTGTTTTAAATTTATCTAATGATGTAGCTTCCACAGCTTCCTGGGGCAGCATATTCCACAGACCTACCACCCTCTGAGTGAAGAAGTTTCTCCTCATCTCAGTTTTGAAAGAGCAGCCCCTTATTCTAAGATTATGCCCCCTAGTTCTAGTTTCACCCATCTTTGGGAACATCCTTACTGCATCCACCCGATCAAGACCCTTCACAATCTTATATGTTTCAATAAGATCGCCTCTCATTCTTCTGAACTCCAATGAGTAGAGTCCCAATCTACTCAACCTCTCCTCATATGTCCGCCCCCTCATCCCCGGGATTAACCGAGTGAACCTTCTTTGTACTGCCTCGAGAGCAAGTATGTCTTTTCTTAAGTATGGACACCAAAACTGTATGCAGTATTCCAGGTGCGGTCTCACCAATACCTTATATAACTGCAGCAATACCTCCTTGTTTTTATATTCTATCCCCCTAGCAATAAAAGCCAACATTCCGTTGGCTTTCTTGATCACCTGCTGCACCTGCATACCAACTTTTTGATTTTCTTGCACTAGGACCCCCAGATCCCTTTGTACTGCAGTACTTTCCAGTCTCTCGCCATTAAGAAAATAACTTGCTCTCTGATTTTTCCTGCCAAAGTGCATAACCTCACATTTTCCAATATTATATTGCATCTGCCAAATCTCCGCCCACTCACCCAGCCTGTCTATATCCCCTTGCAGGTTTTTTATGTCCTCCTCACTCTCTACTTTCCCTCCCATCTTTGTATCATCTGCAAATTTTGATATGTTGCACTCGGTCCCCTCCTCCAAATCGTTAATATAGATTGTAAAGAGTTGGGGACCCAGCACCGACCCCTGTGGAACACCACTGGTTACTGGTTGCCAGTCCGAAAATGAACCATTTATCCCAACTCTCTGCTTCCTGTTTGATAACCAATCCTCCACCCATGCCAGAATATTACCCCCAATCCCGTGATTTTTTATCTTTAGTAATAATCTTTTATGTGGCACCTTGTCGAATGCCTTCTGGAAGTCTAAATACACTACGTCCACTGGTTCCCCTTTATCCACCCTATACGTTATATCCTCGAAGAACTCAAGCAAATTTGTCAGACATGACTTCCCCTTCATGAAGCCATGCTGACTTTGTCCTATTAAATTATGCTTATCTAAATGTTCCGTTACTGTCTCCTTAATAATAGACTCCAAAATTTTACCCACCACAGATGTTAAGCTAACTGGCCTATAATTTCCAGCCTTCTGCCTACTACCCTTTTTAAATAACGGTGTTACATTAGCAGTTTTCCAATCTGCCGGGACCTCTCCTGAGTCCAGGGAATTTTGGAAAACTATCACCAAAGCATCCACAATCCCTACTGCCACTTCCCTCAAGACCCTAGGATGGAAGCCATCAGGTCCAGGGGATTTATCCGCCTTGAGTCCCATTATTTTACTGAGTACCATCTCCTGAGTGATTTTAATCGTATTTAGCTCCTCCCCCCCGAGAGTCCCCTGTTTGTCCAGTGTTGGGATATTCTTAGTGTCCTCTACTGTAAAGACTGAAACAAAATATTTGTTCAGCATTTTTGCCATCTCCATGTTTCCCACCATTAATTTCCCGGTCTCATCCTCTAAGGGACCTATGTTTGCCTTAGCCACCCTTTTTCTTTTTATATAACTATAGAAACTCTTGCTATCTGTTTTCATATTTTTTGCTAATTTCTTTTCATAATCTAACTTCCCTTTCTTAATCAATCCTTTAGGTATGCAGGTGCGCGATATGTTGGTGGTGCAGGTGACCTCCTCTGCCACCTCGAACCAGGCCTTC
Organism: Heptranchias perlo; assembly: GCF_035084215.1. Taxonomy (NCBI): domain Eukaryota; kingdom Metazoa; phylum Chordata; class Chondrichthyes; order Hexanchiformes; family Hexanchidae; genus Heptranchias; species Heptranchias perlo. Next base: position 35,956,703 of record NC_090341.1, on the reverse strand, counting down.
TTGGTGGCAGAGGCAGGCCGTTTCCTCCCGCCCGCCAGGGGGGATGATCTCTGTCCTCCCCCTCCTCCTCACACCATTCAATAAGAGCTGGAATGAGGCATCATTAACCTGGGAGCAGCCTTCCCCCTGGGCTGCTCCGTGCTGTAATTTTTCCTATTTCTTGCAGCATCAGTCAGTGGAGGACTACCCCTTTAAATAGAGCTCCTCCAGCTGACAGACCTTACTGTGCATGCGCAGTCCGCCCACCGCGCAGCTTAGCAGCGGGGAACCCAGAAGACCAGGTAAGTGGATCCAATCAGCCTGCGATTGCGCGCGGAGCAGACTGATTTCACTGGGCGCATTACCCACGTGCCTAATCTACCCCCGGCCGCCATGGTAATATCGGGCCCCATGTCTGGGAGGTGAGGGGGTTAGTATTGTGGAAGAATGGGCCAAAGGCCTTCTTCATTCAAACCTCTGTAGCTGTTGGAACTCAAGAAAACCATACCATACGGTATTTGATTGTAGTGAACTGACTTCCTTTTAAGGACAGTTCTTTTGTCTTACAGATAGCAATTAAATTATTTTCTCAAACTACATATCTGGCCACCAAGATTAACAGCTGAAATACACAAAATTCAGTATTTTCAGGAGCCAATTTATTGCAACTCACTTGTGCTGTTTGTCTTAATGTCCAGCCAACAGGGACTTGGAGCAAAGTTTTGGAAAAGGAAAAGAAAAGGAATGGAGGGGTAGGTTACAGAAACAGAAAAACAGAAGTTATGGGTAAAAAAAATTAAGTGCAAGAAAGAAATCAGAAACTATAAGACAAGCAGAAATAGAAAACAGCAACAAAGAAAGGCAACAAAAATGAGAAGAAACATACCAAAACAAATGGCAAACGTCAAGGGCTCAATTTTCCCAGGAAATTGTGGGTGCGTTGGGGGTGGAGGCACTCCAAAAATTGGGAAAATCCCATTCGGGTTCGGAGCCCGGCTCTAACCCGCAGACTTCTGGGTTCCCCACTGACGCGTCTGGGTGCGCGCGCGCCTCCTGAATGCGGAAGTCCCACCAGCAATTAAAGCCGCCGGGATGATACTTTACACAGTTGTTTAGATAGTTTAAGTAGTTGAACTACTTAATTTTCTCCACATTGAGGCAGGGGTGTGATTTTGAGGCATCCTCAGCATGTTCCCCTTGCTGTGGGAAACATTCCATGTTGCAACAGACATGTTTCAGCCAGCAGCCATTTGCGTTTAAATGCTTATTTGACAGATGGGGAGAAAAGGTCACTTATTGCAGCAGGGCACTCATTTCTTTCAGACAAAGTTTTGGCTGCAAGATCATTGTGTTTTCACTGAAAATTCTTACTTTTCACTCAAAATTCTTCTGTTCACACGTATTTAACTACTTTGCGGACCCCCTCGAACTCACAACATCAGGATGGGGGGGCGCCATGGCTGCATTCACTGCTACATCCGAGGACAAGCAACATCACCAGCCTCGACAGGCACGACGTCCACCTCCGCCACTTGGAGCTCCACAACACAGTGCTACACCACAGCCACCTACACAATAGCACAGAGGGCAACAACAGAGAGGGGTGCTGCTTGAGGAGGCCCCATCCACATCTGCCACCCACATGGAGGAGGAGGAGGAAGAGGAGGAGGAGGAGGAGGAACCCATGGGCAGAGCAGCGGCTCATCTGGCTGCTTGTGAGGCCAGGGAGTCACTGATATGTGAACGGTTCTCCTAACATCAGAAACTATCAGCTGAAATACACAACTGAAATACACAAAATTCAGCATTTTCAGGAGTCAATTTATTGCAACTCACTTGTGCTGTTTGTCTTAATGTCCAACCAACAGGGACTTGGAGCAAAGTTTGGGAAAAGGAAAAGAAAATATGTAGTTTGAGAAAAGAATTTAAAGACTGCTCCACCTGTGCCGTGAACAGTCCAGTCCTCATACCACCTGGAAAGAGCAGAGTCCACACCAGGCCGCCCACTGCTCCCTGCACAAAACAGTACTGAAACTACACGTACACCCACTGTAAAGTGACCCAATGAGTGACATCAAGTGTTGCCATTCATGGTGAACCTCATGAAAGGGCCCTATCACAAAAAATAGTCAAGAACGGAATAGACGTGGCAGAAGTGGTGACAATCCTAAAATTTAATGTCACTTTAACAAAAGATAAATATAAATGAAAAACATTACTGTCTGTCAAACACCCTTGTGCATACCTTTTGTGATCACAAAACCTTTGCCTTTCTCTTACGACTACTTCTACATGGTGCATCTCCTGTGGCTGCAGCAGAGGTAGTGGCAGGTTGCTCATGTTCATGCCCTGACTGATTAGATGCTTTGGGACTACGTCCTCTGGATTTTGGAGCCCATGAGGGCCCCTTTAAAGACTGCTCCACCTGCACCTGTGCAAGGGCAGACTCGGCCACCTGGAGAGGAGGCAGCATTGCGGGTACTGGTTGAGAGGGGGGCAACAGGTGAGACATGGGAGCGCTTTGAGTGGTGTCCCCACTTCCATGTCCCCTTTCGCCATCATCCCTCCCCTGGGCCAGGCCCACATCACTCCTACCGCTCTGCTGGATAACAGTTTGGAGGATATGTATGATGCCTTGTAAGGCCAGTGCTAGAATATCTGTCTGCCTGGTTTTTTTATTCATTCATGGGATGTGAGCATCGCTGGCGAGGCCGGCATTTATTGCCCATCCCTAATTGCCCTGTTTAAGGCTGCAGAATGTTGTTCAGCCTGAGTCCGAAAGGCAGTTGCCAGGGCCTGAATGGACTCATTTGTGAGACATGCTTGAAGCTCAGTGAAGGCTAGCCTTCTCTCCATCGCAGACATTCCCACACTTACCTGTGACAGTATTTCAGAGAGTTGCTCATGTCCCTGTGACACTATCTCAGAGATTCCCTCACGTCCCTGTAACACTATCTCAGAGATTCCCTCACATCCCTGTGACACTATCTCGGAGATACCCTCCCGTACATGTGCCACTATTCCACTCAAGCAGGAGTTGGACTCCTCCATCCTCTGCGCTATTGTGGAGAGTGCATGTGGCACCTGTTCCAGTACCTCGCAAATATGCTGCTGTCCCTCGATCATTCTCCTTTTAAAGGACGGCTCCCAGGATTCCACACCAGCGTCCTGCTGAGCAGAGGCTGGAGAGGAGTGCTCCCACCGAAGTGGACTCTCCGCAGCTGCCCCTGCCACTAGTGTCTGCTTGTGCTCACATGTGTGTGGTAACTCACCAGGTGCCAACCCAACTAACTGAGGGCTAGGCCCCACCGAGGTATGAGTATCTGCGCTGGTGGATGGCTTGCTAAGATGTGATGGTGCACCCTCAGAGGCCGACAGGTCCTCTGAGGAATCACCCTCTACCGTCACAGTAGTTGCTGAAGGCCCTGTAAGAGAACAGAAGGCAATATTAAGCATCATCACAGATGTCTCATGTTGCGATGAGCATACTAAGGATGGCAAGGCATGTTAACATTAACTCATATTGTGTGTGATGAATGTTAAAAGTTATGTCAGCAGACGTTTGTTGGGTGCCAGTCTTGGCATCCCTGACAGACAGGCACTCGGGGGCTTGGCTGAGTTCCAGCGCCTCCTGCTCCATCTCTGTGAGGTTGACGATTTGTTGCGGCCCCCTTCCGGTCCTCGCCCTCTCCCGTGCATTCTGAGCTCTCTTCTCCTATAAGGGGAGAAAGTACAGACGTGTGAGTGAGTGATGGTGAAGTGGCCAACCGATGAATGCATTGGTTTGGGTGAGGCTGACCGTGAAAGAGATGCATCAGAGGGTTAGTATGAGACAGAGCCATGACATTGTATGAGGATTGGGTTGAGTGGTAGTGGTGGGGTGAGTAATGGGGAGGTGAGGAAGTACTGAGAAAGTGTAGGTGAGTTGAGGATGAGCCTTAAGTGGGTGTGAGGAGTGATGTGATAGAGTAGTATTGGCAGGGCAGAATGAACTGGACCCAGGTGCTGGAGATGTTGCTGCTGCTGGTGACCTCCTCTGCCACCTTGAGCCAGTCCTTCATGGTGGCAGAGGCAGGCCACTTCCTCCCGTCCGCTGGGTAAAACAGATCCCTCCTCCTCCTCACCTCATCCAGTAGCACCTGGAGGGAGGGATCGTTGAATCTTGGAGCAGCAATTGAATCACGATGGCATGGGGAACAGACATTTTTTATTGGGGGGGTTACCCACGCGCCCATTTCCACCCCCACCCCCCACTCCGGCTGCCATTCTAATATTAGGATAATCTCAAACAAAAAGAAAATCCCATACATACACATATAAGATAATAGAAAAAAGATAGCTACTGGTTACATTGAGCCCAATTGAACAGGTTACATTGAACCCACTTGTACAGGTTACATTGAACCCACTTGTACAGGTCACATTGAATCCACTTGTACAGGTTACATTGAGTCCACTTGTACAGGTTACATTGAACCCACTTGTACAGGTTACATTGAGCCAACTTGTACAGGTTACATTGAGCCCACTTGTACAGGTTACATTGAGCCCACTTGTACAGGTTACATTGAGCCAACTTTTACAGGTTACATTGAGCCCACTTTTACAGGTTACATTGAGTCCACTTTTACAGGTTACATTGAGCCAACTTGTACAGGTTACATTGAGCCAACTTTTACAGGTTACATTGAGCCCAATTGTGCAGGTCACATTGAACCCACTTGCATAGGTCACATTGAACCCACTTGTACAGGTTACATTGAGCCTACTTGTAGAGGTTACATTGAACCCACTTGTAGAGGTTACATTGAGCCCACTTGTATAGGTTACATTGAGCCCACTTGTACAGGTTACATTGAGCCCAGTTGTACAGGTTACATTGAGCCCACTTGTACAGGTTACATTGAGCCCACTTGTACAGGTTACATTGAACACACTTGTACAGGTTACATTGAACACACTTGTACAGGTTACATTGAACACACTTGTACAGGTTACATTGAACCCACTTATAGAGGTTACATTGAGCCCACTTCTACACGTTACATTGAGCCCAGTTGTACAGGTTACATTGAGCCCAGTTGTACAGGTTACATTAAGCCCAGTTGTACACGTTACATTGAGCCAACTTGTACAGGTTACATTGAGCCCAGTTGTACAGGTTACATTGAGCCCACTTGTACACGTTACATTGAGTCCACTTGTACAGGTTACATTGAGCCTACTTGTACAGGTTAAATTGAGCCCACTTTTACAGGTTACATTGAGCCCACTTGTACAGGTTACATTGAGCCCACTTGTACAGGTTACATTGAGCCCACTTGTACAGGTTACATTGAGCCCAGTTGTACAGGTTACATTGAGCCCACTTGTACACGTTACATTGAGCCCAGTTTTACAGGTTATATTGAGCTCACTTGTACAGGTTATATTGAACTCACTTGTACAGGTTATGTTGAGCCCACATATATGCAAGTCCAATTTTGCAATAAAAACATTGCATGCAGGTGGGAGACCGCTCCACTTCCAACACTCACTGTCAAGACTTTCACACAAATAACAGCCATTTGCACGACTACCCTGGACCGTAACCTAGTGAAGAGCCAGTGGCCTCAGGAGAGGAGGGGAGAAAATTGTCATAGAAAAAGTAAATTATAAATCAAAGACAAGGAAGTTTCAGAGAGAGGTCAGAGGTTGTGTACAAAGAACTCTATAAAGTGAACATCACTGTAATTGGTTACAACTTTCTTAATGTTTCATACCATAGAAAAAATACTCATAAAACAGTACAAAAATGTATGGGAAGAAACAGGGGGGAAAAGCATAAATTTTAGGGCAAAAATCAAATGCATACCACATTAGTCAGGAGAAAGATAGGTTAATAGTTTGGGTGAGACTTATCAGAACCCACCTACTTTAACCTACATTTCTCTTTTAAGTGCTGACCAGTCCACTGTGCAATTCCAGCATTTTCCATTTTTATTTCAGAGTTCTAGCATTTATAAATTTTCTTTTAATTCTCAATTTTTGGGAAAGGGCCATTTAGAAAATGGGAGCACCAAGATAGGGGAATTTCAGGCCTGCTAGTGAGATTTCCAGTAACCTCCCAGGAATCTCCAGTAAAAGTGAGGTTGGAAAAACAATGGCAGCAATGCAAAGGAACTCAGGCCCAACAATCATCCTGCAGTCAACAAGGGGTAAAGATCTAATCTTTGTGGAATTTTAAATTAGGATTAAAGAAAGATAAGAAGCAAACACGCAACTGTTGAACTATTTAGCCTTTGTAATACTGAATTTTCTCAGTGAGTGGGATGGGACTCCAGGTCAAGGGCAAAACAAGCTTTGCTGAGTTCAACCATCAATTTCACATCACTGTCCATGATTTGAGAACAAACAGTTCTTGAGTAAACAGCTATAAACATTTATCTCTTGCAGCTTTTGTACACGTATACTGGGTGCTTGGCCACATCCCCTCTGTTTCCACTCCCCTTTCCATCACTTTGATACGTTGCACAATTTAGTTATTTCAATTCTGCTTGCAATCTCATTGTTATTTTATATTCAGACACATCCTGTTATAACAGCACAACAAGAGTAAGCAGGGAGCAGCAGCATAGCAGTGTGATGAATCATATTGCTCTCAGTGATTCATTCCAGAATTAGAACTTAAATCACTTCTACTGGAAGAGGTAAGGAAACTAATCCACTAGAGCTGCTACTATATATTAGCTTTAACATATGATGGATCTGACTGCAGTGAGCACCCGAGGCTCTGCAACAGGTGGTTGTAGGTTTCAACTTTGCAGACTTGATACTGACACCCTTCTGTAGCCTCTGATAGCATCACACTGCTAAGGGCACCAGCCACTGGAATCATTTCTGTTTCTGAAAACTAACAGTTCCATAATACTAACTGCAACTAAGTTGTCTTCAGTGGTCTGATCAATAATCTCCAGAGAAAACATTGTATCTGCTACACCAGCACTTTTTTCCCAAGTTTCCCCATCCTCTCCTAAAAATGCTGACTTCTGCCAAGTTTCTGGCCACTCACCATTACCCCTCTGTGGCCATTGTTCATGTGTGAGCCCAGACAATACGTGTCACTCAGCTATTCTAAGGTATCAAAGCTGCCTGAACTTCGCTTCACCTGATATCTTCACACATACATTTTCTAGCACTGATGGCTAAAGAGAAATCAGAAACTAAAATTTAGAGCTATTTTCCCCTTTCCGAGCCCAAAGCTACAATTGTAGCATCCCACTGCCACCCCAGCTGAGATTAGTTAACTCAGCACAAAGGTCAAATTTGGTATATTGCTAGTCTGTATAAACATACCAGACAGTCCTTTTGCTCAAGCGCTATCTTCAAAGTTCAAATTAACTTCCTTAACTGTGATACACATTGGCACTGGGTGAAAATTACAAATGTGCCTAAAAATTTTGGTTTCAGTCAGGGTTGATTGGCTGTGAGGATTGTGCTGCTTTTACTATGGATTTAGTTCTAAAGGCAGAATTTAACTACATTCTCTTTCCACTTATTAAAAAACTAAACAACATCTTACGTTGCTGAAGGTATCGAGCACAGCTTCTGAGTTAGAATGTTGCTGAAGCAAATCTGATTTTTACGTGGTAAAAACTTTGGAATGTATTATTGTAAATAGGTCATGTCTTTCTCCCCAAGGATGTACAAAGATTAAATGTGTGCAAAATAAAGTGCCAATATTTACTGCTCAGTCAAAGAACACTTTTCCACTGCAAGAACACTTTGGCTAACTCCCATGTTATCCTCTGAGTGTGCCTGGAAAGTCCCTGTGTTGCAACAGAGCTGGCCAGTGGCAACCTTCACTGCCACTAGTGATGCATGGTAGATAAATGTCACACTAAATGTGCACAAGCGCAGTACAGTGCGTGTGATGACAATGCAATATCCAAATGGTTATAGAATCACAATGTCCCACCTGCTCTCTTCACGGAACAAGCAGAACCCAGTGGACCACTTGCAACTGAACAACACCATACATCTGCGCATCAACTATCACTCCTTGAAGCAAGCAACTGAATAGATATGTAATCTATGGGAGATGTACGTCGTAATGTTGATAAAGAAACACAAGATGACAATGAAGAGGTAGCAATAGTGATTGAAGAGAAGCCAACTGGTTACAAGGCGTACACTCAGCATTTTGAGTGTCCATTCTTAGTTGTATGAGGATATAGATCTTCCATCAAGTAGAGCCCATTATAGCTGTAACACCATGCTGTGTAACCACTTTGTCTTTTTACACAAAATACTGGAAGGTGATCTGTGTAGTTTGGGACTGTACAACACCTCAATGAGTACTAAATCTCCCACAAGCAATGCCATGGAGCACTGGCTGTTTGCACTGCAGTCTGCCATTTAGATATGGCGACATCGGTAGTATCTTCAGAGGTGATCTCAGATACATAGGCCATTGGCATCTCTCATGCTGTTAACAGAAGATTTAGGGTTGAAACTCCAATTGCAGCCATGACTAGCTTCAGCTCACCTGAATGGCTATTGGCTCTGAAAGCATTGAGCTCAAAATGACTACAATGCAGGAGATCCCTTAGCTCCAATACAAAAGTCCAACAGATTTAGTTGTAGATACAGGAAGTTCGCCTTCAATATCTCTGCAGCCATTCTGCAGCACGATTCCCTATCTAATGGAGCAGTGCTCAGCTCCATTTGCAATTCCTCAGATAATGAAGCAGTCCTTACTCCTCATGTATAGGACCTAGACAACATCCAGGCTTGGGCTAATAAGTGACAAGTAATATTCATGCCACACAAATGCCAGACAATGACCATCTCCAACAAGAGAGTGTCTAACCACCTCCCCTTGACATTCAATGGCATTACCATCACCAAATTCCCCACCATCCCAGTCATTGTCATTGACCAGAAACTCAACTGAACCAGCCACATAAATGCCATGGCCACTACAGCAGGTCAGCGAATGGGTATTCTGTGGCGAGTGGCTCACCTTTAGACTCCCAAAAGCCTCTTCACCACCTACAAGGCACAAGGCAGCGGTGTGATGGAATATTCCCCACTTGTCTGGTGCAGCTCCAACAAGACTAAAGAAGCTCAACGCTATCCAGATAAAAGCAGTCTGCTTGATCAGCACCCCATCCACTGGCTTAAACACCCAATCCATCCACTATCGGCGCACCATGGCTGCAGTTTGTACTATCTACAGGATGCACTGCAGCAACTTGCCAGGGCTTCTTTGACAGCACCTCCCAAACCCACGACCTCCACCACCTAGAAGGACATGGGCAGCAGGTGCATCACCACCAAGTCTTACACCCTTCTAACTTGGACATATGTTGCCATTTCTTCACTGTGGCTGGATCAAAATTGTGAAACTCTCTACCTAACAGCAATGTGGGAACACCTTCATCACACAGACTGCAACGATTCAGGAAGAAGGCCCACCAACACCTTCTCGAGCAATTAGTGATGGGCAATAAATGCCGGCCTTGCCAGAGACGTCCACATCCTGAGACAGGGTGAGATTTGCATGAGAGGCAGAGATGCCCAAAGAGGATTGTACTGGGCAGCCCAGACTCTGGGCTTTCATCATTCCTTACATGCAATAGATGAAGTTACATTGAGCTTGCTGAATCCATGTGATATCATTCAGATCATTACTTTCATAAGAAATGTATCAAATATCAATGGGAAATCACTTTGTGACAAAAGAATGAAAAATATAAAAGATGGGGTAAGCTTTGTAGGAACAATCGGAAAAGACCTGTTTCATGGTCATTGTTCATATCACTTCATTGTAATATCAATCTCCGCAGAGAAAATCAAAAATTGCCATTGCTGACTACATTTTAAGTCGTCATAGTGTAGTGTTGGAAAAAGTTTTGAATAAGCAATAATTGCACCTCGTTTAAATTTCATAATAATTTCAAAATATACTTTATTTCATAGAATTTAAAGATACACACAGTTCAATGTAAAAATCACAATTCCAAGCAGTACAGTTCAAAACAATACAATACAGATCGTACACAATAGGATCCCATTATTACAATTCACAACACAGTACACATCTTATAATACATGGTGTACAATACAAGATGGGATGGCCTTACACGATGGCCTTTCCCCATAGAGCCTTTGCGTAGGCCGCACCTCACTTCAGTGCGTCCCGCAGCACGTAATCCTGGACCTTGGATTGTGCCAGTTGGCAACACTCGGTCGTGGACAGCTTTATCCGCTGGAAGACCAGCAGCTTTCAGGTGGACAAAAGGGCCTCCTTCACTGAGTTGATGGTCTTCCAGCAGCAGTTAATATCTGTCTCGGTGTGCGACCCGGGGGACAGCTCGTAGAGCACAGCGCCCTGTGTTACCGAGCTGTTGGGGATGAGCCAGGACAGATACCAACGCATCTCTCACCACACCTTCTGTGCGAAGGGGCAATCTACCAGGAGGTGGATGACGGTCTCGTCCCCACTGCAGCCTCGAGGGCAGCTCGTGGTGGCGCTGAGATGCCAACCATGCAGGAAAGACCACACCGGAAGGGCCCTTCTCACCACCGTCCAAGCTACATCTGGTGCCTGTTGTTCATTTCCGGTGACGAGACGTTCTATCAAATGACTTCTACTGTCTGTTTGGGGAACTGCCTGATCAGATCCACCCTCTCCTTTCCCTGCAGGTCCCCCAGAACATTTTGAGTCGACCGCTGTCTGACGGCCTTGTGGTCGAAAGGGTTCCTCCTCAGGAACTTCTCCACCTGTGACAGGCCAGCATGGCCAGACCCAACCTTCTCAGTGTGGTGGACAGGTAGAAACTCAGCACATAGTGACACTTGGTGTTTGCATGACGGGGCTCTACACACATCCTGAGGCAGCCACACACAAAGATGGCCATCAGAATCAGGGCAGCATTGGGGACGCCGTTCCCCCCTTTTTCTGGAGGCTTGTACATGGTGTCCCTGTGGACGCAGTCCACCTTGGACCTCGAACGTAGAAGATGGCTCAGGTGACTGTGACGGCGGAGCAGTGGGGAATAGGCCAAACCTGGGCCACATACAGCAACACCACGAGCATCTCGCACCTTATCATCAGGTTCCTGCCAGCCATGGAGAGGGATCACCCCTCCCACATACCAAGCTTCCATTTGGCCTTGGCTACCCACTCCTCCCAGTTCTTGGTGCAGGCCTGGTGCCCCCCAAAACAGATCCCCAGCACCCTGCCAGTGAGGGGACAAAGGATCGGGTTTCCCACCTGCCAAAGAACATGGCCTCACTTTTACTGTGGTTCACTCTGGCCCCTGAGGCCAGCTTGAACTGGTCGCCCATTGATTAAACTTTTTTTTTAAATTTCAAAATATACTTTACTTCGTAAACTTTAAGGATATACACACAGTTCAATGTAAATATCACAATTACAATTCAAAACAATACAGACCATACACAATATGAGCCCATTATTACAATTCAAAACACAGTACAATGTTCCGTGCCGACCACTGCCAGATGGCCTTGTCAGCAAGATTTTTTTGATTTTTTTTCTCCTTTTCTCTTTGCTGCGATACAGTACAATGGCTGTGATAGGACATCAAAGGCAAGTCCGATTATGTTTCGGGAAATCAAAGCAAAATACTGCAGAGGCTGGTAAAATATCATCGAGTTGAAATGTTAACTCTGTTTCTTTCTCCGCAGATGCTGCCGGACCTGCTGAGTGTTTCCAGCAATTTCTGTTTTTATTAAATAGAAACTGTACTGGCTTATTGCCTGTTGATTTGTAAAAAAATGTTGTAGCTTGTAACAAGTATTGTGGAGGAAGGCTCTTTTGTATGTTGAGTACTAGCTCCCTCTGTTGGAAATGAGGCAAAATTGAGAATGAAATAAAGAGACCCTGTTTATGAGGATGCATAATTTGACATAGCAATTGATTGCGTGGTTGACACAAATATTTTTTGTAATCATAACTCTATAAGAATGACCAGCCACTATAGCATTGCTTAATTAAAAAGCACTGTTATTAAAAGTCTAATGTTTAATTGAAAACCAGGGAAGAGCATGAATGCAGTCCCCAGTACCACAAATTTTGCAGTCGAGTATCCCGCATTTGGGGACATCGCAGGTGTCAGCACACTCGTACTGCAATGGGCTAGCAAGTTGTTGTTATTGTTGTTGTTGCTGGATAGGTGCAGCTGCAACAACACTCAAGAATCTCAACACCGTCCAGGACAAAGCAGTCCACTTGATCGCCACCCCATCCATCACCTTAAACAATCACTTCCTCCACCACCGGCACACCATGGTTGCAGTGTTTAATCTATATGGGATGCACTGCAGCAACTCACCAAGACTTCTTCGACGGCACCTCCCAAACCTGCGACATCCACCACCTAGAAGGACAAGGGCAGCAGGAGCATGGAAACACCAAACCTCCAAGTTCCCCTCCAAGTCACACACCATCCTGATATGGAAATATATCGCCGTTCCTTCATCGTCACTGAGTCAAAATCCTGGAACTCCCTACCTAACAGCACTGTGGGAGTACCTTCACCACATGGAGTGCAGTGGTTCAAGAAGAAAAGCTCATCACCATCTTCTCAAGGGCAACTAGTGAGGGGCAATAAATGCTGGCCTTGGTAGCAACACCCATTCCCGAGAATGAATAAAAAACAACATAGGTCACATCCACAACCAACATGGATAAATTCCAGGCAACATTCCTTTTTACTCACGGCTACTTTTCACTAAAATTAGTGGAGACAGGAATGTTGAGCTCTTATTTAGGTGTCAACCAGTGGTGGCACTCTTGACTCTGAGTCAGAAGGTCATGGGTTGAAGTCACACTCCAGACACTTGAGCACATAATCTAGGCTGACACTGTCTGAGGTGTTGTCTTTTAGATGAGACATTAAACCGAGGTCCATCTTATCTCTCAACTGGACTTAAAAGATCACATGGCATTGTTCAAAGAATAGCAGGGGAGTTCTCCCCCTGTCTTGGCCAATATTTATCCCTCATCCAACACCTAAAACCGATTATCTGGTCCTTATCTCATTGCTCTTTGTGGGATCTTACTATGAGCAAACATTTCCCTACACTACAACAAAGACTACTTTTCAAAATTATATCATTGGCTGTGAAAGGACTTGGGACATCCTTCGGTAAAAATGAGTTACTGCAAAGAAGTTCTTCTGAAATGTAGCAAAAACTTAGTCTAACAGTAGGTGGCATTGTAGGATAATAACAATAATCCAGCAAAGGATTAAAAAGAAAGAACTTGTGTGCCTGAAATGGGAAAATGTTCCATTTTGAGCATTACTATTCCTCACTTTAATCAGCAGAAACTTTACTGGAACAAAAAATGGTAATATTGTCGTAGACGACAATTCTAGCCAACATTCTCAGAAAATTTGATCACCTTTCATCTTAGATCATCTTTCTACTTTGTACCAAAACTGGGGGTGAAAATCCCAACAGTTAAACCTAGATAATGCTCACTGCTAGCGGAGTTTGAGGAGTCAGTTCGAGGACATCTCATTAGCATAGGGCTTGCTGGGGCACACGCCAAAACGTGTGCATCTTGGGCACCGTCTGTCCCATGCTGGCAGAAACTCCAGCAGCATGAAGCAGACTAGGTATCTGTGAGAAGGAGGCACCCAAGTCTCCCCCACCCAGAGACTCTGAACTGCTCCCCACTCGGCTCCCTGTGTAAGGGGGCCAAAACTAAAATTTGAAACAAATCTTTCCCCATCTTCAGGAGCCCCGGCTGCTTCCCCACCCTGGCTCACTTTCACCCTTCTGGAGGCCAGTGTGCCTCATCTAACTCGATGTACTCATCTCCAGTCTTATGCTGGGTCCCTAACGGGCCTAGAAAAATCATTGTAAAGATCAACTCACAGGGAAGAAATCCAACGATACTGTCAAAAAATGCTGTTACTGACAAAATGCAAATAGGCAAACCTCCCATTGTGAACGTGAAGCGTGCCGATCACAGCATCAACAGCACATAATTATATTTTTTGAAAAGCATGAAAAGTTGATTTTTTTCACAGCTTGAGAGTTGGTTTTACAGCACATAAACATCATTAGTGTCAGTAATCAAATGAAAATGACAACAATGAGCTCAGTGTTCTTCTATAATTACTATCAAATTAACAAATCCTACCAAAAATATTTTTAACATCTGACCACCTTAGGTCCTACTGTGGGTTTTAATGGACAACATATCAGAAATGGCATAAAACTTAAATACAGCACTGCTGCTGTATAGTGGGCAAATGAACTATCCGTGTGATACTGAACTTGGGTTCAAGATTGTAAGTTCAGTCTCTGATGTGGACAGTAAGCTGATCGCACCCAGGGTGGCAGCAGCTCAGCTATTGAATAGTCTGACAATACTCAATTTCTGGACTCACCCAAGAAGAATAACATAGCAGAGGCACCCATGCATGTGTACTCCAGCTTGAATCAGTGCCTAAAGGAGAAAGGGGAAAAGTTAGAGAGAAAAATTTGCAAAACATCAAACACTCAACACTTATGAGTATGCTATAATGGAGGCCAGTAGGCAGGAATAGTACATGGTCTAGGTGATGCAGCAGTTTGCGCAGACTGTAACATTTAGGTTCTGTGCTATGTTAATCACATATGTTCACTGTGTTGTGTTGTCGCCTCCCAAATCCATGCCCATCTTTCCAGCAACTCCAGGTTTTAATCCCTCCAGTCAGGTTTCCGACCCGGCCACAGTACTGAAACAGCCCTTATCAAAGTCACAAATGATATCCTACGTGCCTGTGACCGTGGTAAACTATCCCTCCTCATCCTTCTCGCTCTGTCTGCAGCCTTTGACACAGTTGACCACACCATCCTCCTCCAACACCTCTCCTCCGTCGTCCAGCTGGGTGGGACTGCGCTTGCCTGGTTTCATTCTTATCTATCCAGTCATAGCCAGAGAATCACCTACAATGGCTTCTCTTCCCACTCCCACACCCTTACCTCTGGAGTCCCCCAAGGATCTGTCCTTGGCCCCCTCTTATTTCTCATCTACATGCTGCCCCTCGGCGACATCATCTGAAAACACGTCAGGTTCCACATGCACGCCGACGACACCCAGTTCTACCTCACCACCACCTCCCTCGATCCCTCCATTGTCTCTGATTTGTCACGCTGCTTGTCCGATATCATGAGCAAAAATTTCCTCCAACTAAATATTGGGAAGACTGAAGCCACAAACTCTGTTCCCGAGCCACTGACTCCATCCCTCTCCCTGGCCACTGTCTGAGGCTAAGCCAGTTTGTTCACAACCTCGGCGTCCTATCTGACCCTGAGATGAGCTTCCGACCATATATCCGGTCCATCACTAAGACCGCCTACTTCCACCTCCGTAACATCACCTGTCTCTGCCCCTGCCTCAGCTCATCTGCTGCTGAAACCCTAATACATGCCTTTGTTACCTCTAGACTTGACTATTCCAATGCTCTCCTGGCCCACCTCCCATCTTACACCCTCCATAAACTTGAGCTCATCTAAAACTCTGCTGCCCATATCCTAACTCGCACCAAGTCCTGTTAACCCATCACCCCTGTGCTCGCTGACCTACATTGGCTCCTGGTCTGGGAACTCCTCGATTTTAAAATTCTCATCCTTGTTTTCAAATCCCTTTGTGGCCTCAGCCCTCCATATCTCTGTAACCTTCTCCAGCCCTACAACCCTCCAAGATTTCTGCGCTCCTCCAATTCTGGCCTCATGCGCATTCTCCAATTTTAATCGTTCCACCATTGGTAGTCGTCCCTTCAGTTGTCCAGGCCCTAAGCTCTGGAATTCCTTCTCTAAACCTCTCTACCTCTCTCTCCTCCTTTAAGATGCTCCTTAAAACCTGCCTCTTTAACCAAGCATTTGATCACCTGTCCTAATATCTTGTTATGTGGCTTAGAGTCAAATTTTGTTTGAAAATCACTCCTGTGAAGTGCCTTGGGATGTTTTACTACCTTGGAGTTGTTGTTGTTGTTGTTGTTGTGTCAATGCTTGTCTCCTGAATCATTAAAAGTTTCAGAGGAGGTAAATCCTGCCTGACCAAGCTCCTCAACTTCAAGGAAGTAACAACTCACAAGTGGATTGTGGATTCTGGAAAGCCCTAAGATGAGATGTACCTACACTTCCAAAAGTTATTTGATAAAGTTCCACTAGAAAGGTTACTAGTGAAACTCAAAGATGTGGGGATTCAGAGTAAATTCTGGGAACTGATAAGAATTACTGAAGGGTAGAAAATAACTCGCACTCATTAGCTGAATTGGAAGTACTGAGTGCAGTGGAGTGCCCCAGTGCTTAGTATTGGGACCATTACTATTTCTAATTTATATAATCAACTTGAATTCAAAAACTACCTTTTCCGGGCAACTGGGGTGGCCAACAAATGCTGCCCATATCCCAAGAAGAAACAAAAAAATGATGTAAATATTACCATGCATCCAGTTTAACAGGGCTCAACATTAAAGCTCAGCAGGAGGTGACTAGTTGGACAATTATTTCTGAACCTTTCCTTGAAAATATGAAATCTTCTCAGTCATGTGATCATCTCGATTGGGAAGAGTTTCTGTTCATCTGTTAATATTTTTAATATTTAAATAGCTGTTTTTGTACAAATTAAAGCTTTCTGTTCTTAAGGAAATTCCATCATTAGGAGAATGTCACTGTTCTTTTTAAATTAAGTTAATAAGGCCAATTTGTTTTGTTTTACTGGCTAGTCTACCAAAAATATGGATCCCCAGGTTGACATTTCAATATGTTACAGATGTGCTTCATGAGGTACTGGAGGACATGTTACTGGATGGAATGTAATAAAGTCACATAGATCTTGGAAAAAAGCCAAATGCCACATGATGTTTGGAAGATTTGTGGTATTCACAAAAGTACCTTTACTTCCTCTCCAGTTCACCTAGAAATACATATGGACACAATCAAGCTTTAGTTCTTGAGTCTAACCATATTTTATTTTTAGATAAACTCTTGTCCAAGTAATTGTCTGTGTCTACCATTTGCCTTTTCAAAATTTTCATTTTTTCTCTACTAACTTTATTGTTTTCCTTTCCAGTAAGGTACAGTCACTTGGAGCAGTAGTAGGTAAGATAACTGCTCCCAGAGCCTTTCCTGAAATCTCAATGGATGAGGTCAGTCATTATTCTTGCATGATGTATCTGCCTCCAAATACATATAAACAAGTCAAAACACATATCCCCTCTGACTCCACTTGATACAATTAGATTCACAATCACTGGATAGCACATGATTAAATAAAGTTCTCCCTCTAAGGGACTACCTTTAAATGAAAATGGACTTTAATACAACAAGTTCAAACTTCCTTGTCATTTTCAACAGTCACACTCAGTGTGTTATGAGGCTATTTCAATTAATGGCTTTTTAAATATTGCCTTAGCAAAGTAATCATTCATCACACAAAGCTAGCTCATGTGAATTGCATTCCTGTATCACTAAAAGTGTAAGAGGTTGGTATGATAAGAAACCCAGGAGTCATTGCTTAAATAATCATTCCATGCAAGCCAGCAATGTAACTGTAGAGGTGTTAACATTAGTGCAATAAAACTTGTGTGTGTGTGTGTGTGTGTGTGTGTGTGTATTTGTTTGTATTTGCAGTGGTCATTGATCACATACACTCGCTGCTGGAAATTGGTGGGGAAAGGTTGAGGGAGCAATAAAGAAGTTAAATGTATTGAAGTATGATATCTCTATTGAACAACCTCATCTATGTGCATTTACCAACACAGTGAAAAAATATAGTATCAGAGCTTTGTGCTGCCATGTCTATTCCAGAGTTGACTCAGAGGAAGTAGAGGATTAAAAAGTGAATGTAACTTAGTTGAAAGGTTCTTCAAAACTACACCAGCAAGAGTGGTTGAAGGTTCCTCACACTGAATAGCCTTCCTGAACAGTTTTCTTGGATAAGGCTTGCCTTGGTGTGCCATCATTTGAATATAGTGGACAATGGAACAATACAGTACAAACATTATTATGCATCAGAGACTCAAATAATCTACTGCAAACCTCGTCAGATAATCAAACATACCTTCAGTTCCCTCATCACAAAATTGGAAATATCCTGTTCCACACCTCACATAATGGTGCTTTCATCTTCAAATGTAGAAAATTGTCCGTATCAAGGAAATACACTACAGTAATGGCAACTAAAACAATTTTAACTAAAATTTCATTGCCTTTTCTGATGACTCAGTTTACAATGACCCTGTTAACAATGACTCCCCAGCCATAATATATATATATTTGAATATCCTAAATTGAGTGTCATGTAACTACTGTAGGTTTATAACAAACATAGTCCCGGTTTACACAATCAAATTAGTCCTGTTGGGATTTGGAAGGATCCCACTTGGCAATTTTCTTACAGATATAATAAGAAGTGGAGGTTGGTCAGCATCTGCCTACATCTCCATTCAGTATTGGCAAAAGGAAGTTCGGTACAATGCACAAACTAGTTAACCCTTTAAAGGAAGACTTAATCAAGTTGTACCTACAGAAAATAATGAAATAAATTACATTTTTTCAAAGACCAAAATCACTTTACAAATATCTATAGTTACAAATATTTCTAGAATGCTTACAATAGAGATGTATAGAAAATTATTGATCTGACACATTTATATATGGAACTCCCATGCCTTTGCTCAAGGACTGAAGAGAAAGTTGGATTGTGTGTTTGACAGGGCAAGGAGTGGGAGGCTGGTCTGGCTGAATGGTGAAGGCGTCAAGGCTTAAGGCAAGGTTTGTGCTGGGTTAGAGTATGTGAGCAGTGGGGCTGGGTGTTGGTCAGGCAAATTAAATAAAAAGAAAATTATTGGAGAGAATTTGGTGTAACATGATTGTTTGGACTAGCTAAGATGACCAATTAGATAGGAGAAAAACACAGTGACTAAATCAATGAGGAAGAAAACTGACATACATACTCGAATAATCACAGCACAAATTGATACATGAACTCTGTAGTCTTACTTTAAGCGACAGACACAAGAAATTCTATTATGGGATTATATACTGTAAGCTGCAATGAACCTCCTATACTCAAAGGCGGGTTGTCATTATGGAGAAGGAGGGAACAAAATTAGAAACAGCCTGGATCTGCTCAGACTGTTACCATGGTGACTGAATTCTGACGGTAAACAATGCTAAGATGCACAGCAGAGGGCAACCAACACCATCTCTATACACTTAATTCCACAAAGGGCCTAACAGAAAGCAGGATTTCCTGCAATCAATCCATTTTGTCTGAAACAGTCAGGTTGCTTTTTCCAGTCAGTTTGACAAAGTTGTTATTTTAAGCATTCAGTGCTGTCTGAAAAACATAAAACAGATCATACAGTTCAATCTACACATATGAAGCTCTGATATGAGAAGATTCCCCATAAATATAAATGTCTCCCTGGTGGCTCTTGTCCCTCAAACAGTTAGACAGTGATACAGTCGGATCTATTCAGGTTTGGTTAATTGTTTATACCATGACTGCAGTCTCTGGAGCAATATGGTGCCACCAGTTTGACATGGTTTTAGCATAGGACTGCTTTCCTTTCACACTTAGGCTTCAAGCTTATCACACTGCTCCACAGAGTGATTGCTATTTTCCTCAGTATGTCAAGACTGAACAGAACTCTGTACTGCAAGAGGAAATAGTGCATTTAAAATCAGTTTTCCCTTTTCATTCATCCCTTCCTGTGCTACTATAATTCACCACTTCCCTAGCACAACCCCATTATTCCTTTCCCAGGACTGCCACCAATGCATCGGAGTTGTCATTAACTTCATAGACCTTTGCTAAATTTTGATCAGCTCTGGTGATGTCATGCCAGAAGTAAATGCCTGGGCACGAGTGACGCTGGATACCCTGTCCAGGAAATGTTCATATTGGCTTCTCGTTTTGTACTTCATCTATGAAATACGGAACTGATGTAATTATTAGCTATTAGATAAAGATAACAAAATCAAATTTGTTCAGTCCTATACACCCGGTTGCAACAGGAAAGGGTTAGTGATATAATACCTTGAATTTGTCTCACATAATGTGCTTTGAATAAGCCATTGGTATCATATTTCATTACATTTCCAGTTACTTGAAGTTAGAAATAAGAAGACAGCAGGACCATCAGCACCTGAAAAGAGAAAAGACAGATTAATGTTTTGTGTGTAGAATCTTCATCAAGACTGGAAACTGAAAGATAAGGACTAAACAAAGTGAAAGGGGAAGGGGATGAAAGACAACAAGAAACAGAAATTGAGTCAGGCCTGCTGACTCCTGCACACAGAGATAGTTAATGGGTTGAATGACCAGTAAACAGTTTTTTCGAAAAGCTACAAGATGTGAAAACTGGTGGAAGATATAACAACTTGAATTTATAGAGCACTTTTAACATAGAAAAAACATCCCAAGGCACTTTACAGAGACATGGTAGGAAATGGACAGCGAGCTAGACGGAGGGATTATGAGGGGAGACCAAAAGTTTAGCTAAAGCAGTGGGTTTTCAAGGAACGACTTAAAAGAGAGAAAGTTGGTTGAGAGGTGGAGGGGTTTTGGGTGAAAGTTCCAGAGTGGGACCCAGACAACAAAGATCATCTCAGTGAGGTAATAAAAAGGCATTAGAAATGAAAGAGGTGAATGAAAGAGACAAGAAAATGGGAAAATGAAAACAAAAAAAAAAATCACCTCTGAAAAGAGAAACAACTCGTTAACATCTTATAGGCCAGAAATCGCTCCTGAAATAACAGAGGAGCTCAACAGCGCTCTCCGTTTTAATGGTGAATTGAAGGAACAAGTTCCCGCATTTGCACACATTTGCAGTGAAACGCAGAAATCTGGAACTTGCTCCTAGTGGTTCGCCAGCAATATGACAGCTTCGAATTAAAGGGCCACCGCACACTGTAATCAGAGAAATCATTGAAAAAGCGCCAACTTGCTTATCTGTCCAGCTGGAAAGTAACTAATTACGCCACCAAACAGGAACGCTTAAAAATACCAGGTCTAAACTAAGTTTTAACAGCGCGGTAAGTTTTAATGGCTGCCAAACAACGAATAATTAACTTTTAAAAATGTGGAGTCTCATATTACTCCTTATTTTAAGAGTTTTTGGTCATTAAAATTTTTTTTCAAATTAAAAAATTAATTTTTTTTTACATTTCCCTTCTGTCCCTTTAATTTGTCCAATTATTTCTTTGACTTTTTAATAAAAAAATACATTTTTTATTTACAATTACATACAGAATACTAACTTTAAATGAATGAAGTCTGCTTGCCGGCTTGAGCAATGCAGCCTGAATCTATAGGCGTGACTTCTCTTCCTGTCAGATTTTGTGGGTGTGTCTTCTCCTCATAGACTTTTCCAGCTGCGCGGCAACTCACGTTGCTCAGAGACTGGGCTGATAGCGCACATTCGCCAGACAGGAGGGTTCCCTCCCAGTCGGGGAACACTTCAGCAGTCAAGGACATTCAGCCACCAATCTTCGGGTAAGCGTTCTCCAAGGTGGCCTTCGAGACACACGACAACGCAAAATCGTCGAGCAGAAATTGATAGCCAATTCCGCACCCATGAGGACGGCCTCAACCGGGATCTTGGGTTCATGTCACGTTACACGTAACCCCACCAGCGAAAAAAAGTTATCTGTTTTTAATACAACTGGTCATTCTCTCTTTTTCTCTTCCTTTCGGATGTTTCTCTCTCTCTCTCTGTCTTTGGTTCTGGCCGTTTGTATATTCAGTAGTCTTGTATCTAATGTCTCTCTGTCTGAACACTATTCAATTCCTTTGATTGCCTTGATAACGGGCAGTTGGAAAGATTATCTGTAATCACCAGGCATTGTTCTCTGTCTTTATTTGCGGTAAATTTCAAGGAATCCCACACACACCTGACGAAGGAGAAAGCCTCCGAAAGCTTGTGATTTTCAAATAAAACAGTTGGACTATAACCTGGTGTTGTAAGATTCCTTACATTTGTACACCCCAGTCCATCACCGGCATCTCCACATCATGGCTTAAAATAAACAGGGTAATGTTTACAATAAAATTGTGCAGACTAGGAATTTACATCAACACATAATGAGTGATCACACATGAAGAATGGCCAGAGCTTGGGTGGTGCATTTAGCCCTGATTAATGGGATCAAAGCTCTGTTCACAGGTTCTAAGGTTCTTTTTTGAAATGAGTATGGGAAGTTTAAATCCAGTTCCTAGTGGGTGTCGGCTCACAGCACAAAACTGGCACTAACTCACACTAACCTGGCAAACTCATTCCGAGAGTCCACAGGAAGGCTGGTGTGGGCAATATTACCGTCTCGCTGCTGTAGTGGGTGCTGATCGGAGGTCAGGACTGAGGCACATTGCTGGGGATAATTTGAGGGAGCCTTACTCTGCATCTAACTTTGCTATATCTGACCAGAGAGTAAGTGATACTGGGTGCCCAAAATGGAAAATGCTCAGTACTGTCACCTTGATAAACACAAAATTCAGAAAAAGAATAGTTACTTGGGTGATGTACTGCCTTAATGTTTCAAATTTTCTTGCATATATGATATATAAAAAAACACTAACATTGGAATAGACACATAATTTCTTTCATAAAAATCACTGCCTTGACAAATCTTAGTGGTGACAGTTTTTACTGGCCAGCATTCAGTGAAAATACTTTAAAACATGCAGGATATCTTAAGTTCTATGCAAGACAGATATATTATGTGTTTCAACAAAAGACTTTGCTAAATATAACCTGAAGCAGTATTTTCCAGTATATGTATTTGATCACTGACATTTTGTTCGGCTGAGCTACACTTGTTTTGACCCACTTCTTGCTGCTAGATGTGTCCAGCATATTCAGACAACCTGTCAATAGGCTGAGGAGGATGAAGGGGTAGGCTTGCCCTTTAATAATTTCTTAAGCTTTTTGGACACAAACTGTTCTCACATGATTGTTACTAAACAAAAAAATATCAGGAATTTATTTTCCTGAAGGTATTGAATGGAACATACAACCTTAGGCTATATAATTGAGGAGTTTACAAAATTCTACATGGTAATTTAGTTTGTTGAAATGAACATTTTTAAAGCATACTGTACAAAAAGCATTTAACATAGGTAGAAATAGACTGTCTGATAGCTCTAATGGCTGATTGTGGAGTTCCCAACCAAAGAACATGAATGACAGTCAGACTCGCTGACCATCATTGGGTGACTTTCCCTAATTCCTCTTCAAGCCACTAAATGGTGCCTTCCACAAAGGTGCAGAACTTTATCTCCAATGCAGAGATGCTCCCTCTATCTGTCAATCACAGAGTGGCATTATAGCACCTGTGGAGATGGAAATGGGAAAAAAAACCCAGGTACAAATAAGTGTATCTAGTGTTAAAGTAAGGTAGTTCATTGCTCTCAGAGAAATGTTGCTTGCTATCTTGCTCTTTCTTTTTTCATTCCCTGGCTTTTTATCAATGTTGCTTTCACTCATACCTCAAAGAATGGGTGCAGTTGAACCATGACCCACTGTAATGGATGTGGGGCCAGAATGGGAGCACCTTTGGTTCAGGATCTTCCCTTTATAGTGGCCTTGAGGCTGGGAGTTTGAACACGTGCTGCATTGGTAAGGCCAGGAGAGAGGGTCTGAGAAGCAGTTGGGATTATGTCTGGGAGGAGGGTGCAAATGGAGGCAAACCTGATTCTGCATTCAGACTAATTCTGAGCCAGGTCAGGGTCTGGCAGGGTTAGATGTAAGGGTGGCCTGGAAAGAGAGAGGTTTAGCAGTTTATTGAAATAGGAGCAGCCATCACTAATTGTTGAATCCAACATGGTATTGGATGACAGGAGCAGCATTAGCAATGACCATTGAGAAGAAATTACTAAGAAGCAGTGACTAATAAAAGGAGGTTACCAGGACTAATGGCCAGGAGAGATTTCACAATCACCTGATTCCTTCAGACCATTCAGTTCCTCCAATGGCTCAGTAAGTCTAGCCAATGAGTAGATGAGCCCTTCAGATCAAAAAAAGGACTAGGTATAATCGCCAGATGCTGCTGAGTTAGCTGACACTGAAAAATGTGTCCAATATTGACAGGGTCACATCGAACAATTCTATCAGTCTGCAAGTTGTTGCTATTTGATTAGCTGGAAAACAACCAGTGGGTTTAGTTTTATGCATATCAAATGGCAATTCTTTCAAAAGTTGCTCTCAGATCATTTTAGAGGTTGTAGTAGGGAAGTAGAAAAAAAAGTAAGCTAAATATTTTTAACTTTAAGAAGGGTAAAAGATTAGTACATTAGCTAGAAAAAGAAAATCTCCTTACTCTTCAACCAACTCTAGTGTACTTCTGTTTAGATTTTACTAAACCTAGTGTGCAAAGAATTTTACTGCATTACTAATCAAACCAGCACTCAACAATTGTCACTTGTTCAATCTCCTGTTAGGATTATAATATACACTGACTGCAAGAAGTCTGTGAGGAATTGTTCAGATAGCTAAATTATCTTAGAGCTAATGAAACAAAGTGTACAAGCTATGTCCACTGCACCTAGCCCTTATCCTGACAAAAGCATACGTAATGAGTGATATGATTTTCAAATCCAGTATCAGAACTTCAATGAAAAATCTGGACCATGAAAAAATACTAGGTGTGGATGAGGATATGATAACGGTAAAGAAGGAATTCACATTTTAAAATGTAATCTATTAATATTAGCATTAATGCTCCAGGCAAATGTACTTCTACTTATGTAGAAACATGATAATGTGTGAAAATATTCACATATATGTTTGGAAATTCTCATGGATTACATTTGTGTATATACTGTATATAATTCTTTTCAATCCAATAAAGATAAATAGATTTTAAATTAAACTGCAGGAATCCATTGATGTGTGATCTGTCTTTGATTTTATTTATATTCTAGCAGATCTCTCTTGGGGTTGCTCACAGTGAGTCAGAGGATAACAATGGGGGTGTTATCAATAAAGTGAAAGAAAGAAAGAAAGACTTGCATTTATTTGGCGCCTTTCATGACCTCACTATGACCCAAAGCACTTTACAGCCAATGAATTACTTTTTTTTTGAAGTGTAAGAAAAACGGCATGTAGGTCCCAAAAACAGCAATGTGATAATGACCAGATAATCTGTTTTAGTGATGTTGGTTGAGGGATAAATATTGGCCAGGACACCAGGGAGAACTCCCTTGCTCTTCTTCCAAATAGTGCCACGGGATCTTTTAGTTCCACCTACGAGAGTAGACGGGGCCTTGGTTTAACGTTTCATCTGAAAGACGGCACCTCCGACAGTGCAGCACTCCCTCAGTACTGCACTGGAATGTCAGCCTAGATTTTGTGCTCAATTCGCTAGAGTGGGAATTGAACCCACAGCCTTCTGACTCAGAGATGAGAGTGCTATCAACTGACCCACAGCTGACACCATATTACAGTAACTGTGGCATATACAGGAAGTGTGTGTTATACACAAGACCTATAATACACACACAAATTTGCCATGGCACTGCTCCTGGTAAGATCAGAAATATTATACCATGTAAAATGTAGTAATGTGCACCTCTAAACTTACAAAGTCTAATTCTTGTTGAGTAGGCTCAAATAGATGTCATTTAAGAGACTGAAGATATTCTGACTCCAGAATGATGTGCTCCTGGAGCGTTTCTTTATATTTTTCTTTGAGGTGTGAGACAGAACATAAGAAATAGGAGCAGGAGTAGGCCACTTGGCCTCTCGAACCTGCTCTACCATTCAATCAGATCATGGCTGATCTTAGACCTCAACTCCACTTTCCTGCCCAATCCCCATGTCCCTTGATTCCCCTTGAGTCCAGAAATCTGTCTAACTCAGCCTTGAATATATTCAACAACTCAGCATCCACAGCCCTCTGGGGTAGAGAATTCCAAAGATTCACAACCCTCTGAGTAATGAAATTCCTCCACATCTCAGTCTTAAATGGCCAATCCCTTATCCTGCCACTATGCCCCCAAGTTCCAGACTCTCCAGCCATGGGAAACAACTTCTCAGCATCTACCATGTCAAACCCCCTCATAATCTTATATGTTTCAATTCAATCAACTCTCATTCTTCTAAACTCCAGACAGTATAGGCCCATTCTACTCAACCTCACCTTTTAGGACAACCCTCTCATCCCAGGAATTAATCTAGTGAACCTTTGCTGCACCGCCTCTAAGGCAAGTATTTCCTTCCTGAGATAAGACGACCAAAACTGTACACAATACTCGAGGTGAGGTATCACCAAAGCCCTGTACAATTGTAGTGAGATTTCCTTACTTTTGTACTCCAACCCCCTTGCAATAAAGACCAACATTCCATTTGCTTTCCTAATTGCTTGCTGTACCTACATGCTAATATTTTGTGTTTCTTGTATGTGGACACCCAAGTCTCTCTGAACACCAACATTTAATAGTTTCTCACTATTTAAAAAATATTCTGTTTTTCTATTTGACCTACCAAAGTGAATAGCCTCACATTTGCCCACATTATACTACATCTGCTACCTTCTTGCCCACTCACTTAACCTGTCTATATCCCTTTGCAGACTCTTTGTGTCTTCCTCACAGCTTACTTTCCCACCTAGCTTTGTATCATCAGCAAACTTGGATACATTACACTTCATTTAAGTCATTAATGTAGATTGTAAATAGCTGAGGCCCAAGCACTGATCCTTGCGGCACCCCACTAGTTACAGCCTGCCAGCCTGAAAATGACCAGTTTATCCCTACTCTCTGTTTTCCGACTATTAACCAATCCTCTATCTATGCTAATATGTTACTGTTGTAGCGACCATCTCGGTCACCATTCAAATCACCCATGCTGAGTCCGGAGAGCCTTTCATAAGCAGAGTTTATTCAAGCAGATGCAGGGGAGAGCTTTAGCGAGCCAAGGGTCTCTCCGATTAAACAATTTCATCAAGCTTTCTACACAGTACGGTTGATACTGACAGGCAGCAGTCTGTTGGCCTCATGCATGTGGCCAACTAGGTCCCGCCTATACCTTGCCCATTGTCATCAAGGAGTCTCGCACGTGCGCAGGAGCAGATGTCCCTGTTATCTCAACTGTCTTAAGCTCTTACTTCTGCCTTTCTATGGTTTACAATTCCCCTTATCTGGTGTCCGAGGTCTCCCATTATCATTATCTTAGTCCACTGTTCTTGTTACAAGGTTTAGTGAAAACATGTTTATGACAACAGCTACGGTGAAACTGCTGACACTATACTTTAGTCCTTTTCGGTCAAGCTTCCCATTATGCCTTGCGGTCACACTGGTTGTCTCGTAGTTAGCATAACTTCAGTATACATATAAAAATTATACACTAACACATCTTACATCAGCATTAATATCGCAACGCCCGTAATTCTTTAGTTGCCGCAATAGTTACTCCCAATCCCATGAGTTCTTATCTTGTGTAACAACCTTTTATGTGGCACCTTATTGACTGCCTTTTGAAAATCCAAATATATACATCCACTGGTTCCCCTTTATCTACCTTGCTAGTTACATCCTCAAAAAACTCTAATAGGTTTGTGAAACACGATTTCCCTTTTATAAAACCATGTTGACTCTGCCTAATCATATTATGATTTTCTAAGTGCCCTGTTATCACTTCCTTAATAACGGATTCCAGCATTTTCCCAAAGACTGATGTCAGGCTAACTGGCCTGAAGTTCCCTGTTTTCTCTCTCCCTCCTGTCTTGAATAGCAGGGTCACATTTGCTATCTTCCAATCCACTGGGACTGTTCTAGAACCTAGGGAATTTTAGATGATCATAACCAATGCATCCACTATCTCTGCAGTCACCTCTTTTAAAACCCGAGGATGTAGGCCATCAGGTCCAGGGGATTCATCAGCTTTTAGTCCCAATAGTTTCTCAAGTACTTTTTCTGACTGATATTAATTACTTTAAGTTCCTCACTCTCATTAGACTCTTGATTCCCCATTATTTCTGGTATGTTTTTTGTATCTTCTACTGTGAAGACAGATACAAAATATTTGTTTAACGCATCTGCCATTTCCTGATTCCCCTTTATAATTTCTCCACTCTCAGCCTCTAAGGGATCAATGTTTACTTTTGCTACTCTCTTCCTTTTTATATACTTGTAGAAGCTCTTACAATCCGTTTTTATATTTCTTGCTAGTTTACTTTCATATTCTATTTTCTCTCTTTTATCAATGTTTTGGTCGTCCTTTGCTGGTTTCTAAAACTCTCCCAATCCTCAGTCTTACTACTCTTCTTGGCAACATTATAGGCCTCTTCTTTTAATCTAATACTATCTTTAACTTCTTTCGTTAGCCATGGGATTACCTTTCCCGTGGCATTTTTATTTCTCAATGGAATGTATGTTTGTTGAGAATAGTGAAATATTTTTTTAAATATTTGCCATTGCTTTTCAACCATTATACCCTTTAATTTGGTTTCCCAATCTACCTTAGCCAACTCGCCCGTCATACCTATGTAATTGGCTTTATTTACGTTTAAGACTCTAGTTTCTGACTCTTCACTCTCAAACTCAATGTGAAATTCTATCATATTGTGATCACTCTTCCCCAAAGGATCTCTTATTGTGATATTATTAATTAATCCTGTCTCATTACATAATACAAGATCTAAAATAGCCTGTTCCCTGGTTGGTTCCATGACGTATTACTCTAGGAAACCATCTCGAATGCAGTCCATGAACTCGTCCCAAACTACCTTTGCCAATTTGATTTGTCCAGTTTATATGAAGATTAAAGTCCCCCACGATTACTGCATTACCTTTGTTACAAGCTCCTATTATTTCCTGATTAATACACCGTCCAACGGTATTGCTACTATTAGGGCGCCTATAAACTACTTCCACCAGTGCTTTCTGCCCCTTGTTATTTCTTATTTCTACCCATACTGATTCTACTTCCTGATCTTCCAAGCAAGATCCTTTCTCACCACTGCCCTTATGTCATCCTTTATTATTAGGGCTACACCCCCTCCCTTTCCATTCTGCCTGTCTTTTCTAAACGTCATGTACCCTGGAATATTTAGTTCCCAACCTTGGTCAATTTGCAACCATGTCTCTGTAATGGCTATTAGATCAAACCCATTTATCTCCACTTGTGCAACTAATTCATCTATTTTGTTACGAATGCTCCATGCATTCAGATAAAGAGCCTTTAATTTTGACTTTTACCATTTTTTCCTGCTTTGACATTATTTGCTAAGGCACTATTATTGGTAAACTCTGTGTCCTTTCCTGCCATACTCTGCTTATCTTTACCCAAATCACTACACTGCTCTGTTGCCTTGACTTCCTTGATTAGATTTTTAAATTTCCCCTCATCTAACTCTTCCCCCCCCCCTTTTTAGATTAAAGCCCTATCTACAGCCCTAGTTATTCGATTCGCCAGGTCGCTGGTCCCAGCCTGGTTTTAGTGGAGCCCGTCCCAATGGAACAGCTCTCTCCCCATTACTGGTAACAGTGCCCCATGAATTGAAAGGCAGTGTATGATAGGTGGAATGTGATAGAGTAACATGATGGACAGGAAATGTGTATTAGATGTACCATTTTTATAACATTATACTAGTGAACCTCCCATGGTGCTGCTTGTGATAAATCAGAGAATGCTCTTTTGTAAGAACAGGGACTTCAGGCCACATTCAGAGAGCAGGGATTTGGAGAATCAGGCTACCCTGCTGGCAACATGGAATCATGAAAGTTACCCTTTTATAACGTGGGAGATAGATTCTAGTCAGTAATTTTCAATTTTGCCAACTGCACAGTAACCTGCTGGAGCAGATCACCTCCCTTCTCGAACCCATCCAATTTTCCATCCATTGATTTCAATGGAACAAATTTCCAGCAGGTTCTACAATGGCCCAGTAATCCGCTCACATGGCAAAGCTGCAAATTACCTCCAAATGTTCATACTACAACTCACTAAAAATAAATGGATGAATACATCTGTTAAAACAGCAGACTAAGGTATTTCATAGAAATGCATTAAGCATCCATGAGCTAATAACGCAGTGCAACATCACTGCTATTTGTGAAAACCTACTTTTAAATTTACTACACAATTATTAAATTACATTGTTTTCTCTACTTTTAATGGTTATACACACTTCGCAATATTTTGATGCGTTGTTTTCTCTTATGATTCGAGGGTAGGTTCATACTACTACCTTGGTTTTTTTTACCAATACTGCTGAACTGATAGAAGACACCGCATTCTGCAGGTGAGATGGTCTTGGTGTTTCCCCTGTTCTCTTATCCACACAGTCGATGGACTTTATATCAATGAATTGCACACAGATTAATTGCCTGGATTGAGTGAAGCTCTCTGCCACCAGCTGTAACTTGAACCTGTGTGAAGAAATTGCCTGAACACAATCAACAGATGAAAGTAAACAACTGCAAAAATCAATAATACATTCCAGATTGAAAAGATTCTATTAATAGCCTTCAATGTCATTTCAGTTAGCTGCCAAATTTACTGTCAATGGCAAATTATAACCTTTGCCCCTATGGGAAAAAAGCAGCACTAATTATGAAGCTGAAAGGAAAAATCCAGAATCTTGTTAGACCACAAAATATTTTTTCCCATAAATTAAATTGTATTCTAACCCAAAGGTAAATCAATGGACCTCATATTGCAGTATTAGTGAATATTCTGGGGGAACTTTTTTACCTCCAAAAAATGAGTGCGAAGCCACTGAAAGTTGGATCCTAATTTTGCACGCCTGTTTCGCATACAGAATTCACCCATTGCCATTTTGAATCGGGGCTTCTTTTCAAGGCATCCAGTGCACCTGCCTGAAATTTTAAAAAAGGACACAACATACAGTTATCTTTACGCTGCCATTAACTACTATTCACCCTTGTGAGATCCCCCAGTGCCTGTTCTAAGTGCTCTTCATTGTACTCTAGTGCTCCAATGAGGAGCTCCCCGAGTTGCTTCAGCTTAGTATGTAAAAATTTGGTTAGCACTAAAGAAAACTGACTGCGGGAGGGTGGGGAAGCCAGGGATGGCAATGGCCCAGAGCAGCACTCCTGCTTTCCCTGACCTGACAAAAATAGCTTTTCACTTACCTTTTTCAGGCCTCTTCCTCATCCACCACAGGGTACAACTAATGGGAATGTGCACAGCAAAGGTTCCACCCACATGTACCAGAAATTTGCAATCTGGGTCCTACAGCCGGCATGGGACTCCAAATGCATATTTAAGCAGCCTTACACCTGTTTCAGGCAGGCAGGCAGGCTGCTGGCCCATTTATGGCCCGCCTGAATATTGTATTAGGCCGGAATCGGGCATCAAAGGTTGACAGAGGTATCCCCCCATGGTTTGCAACTCCAATCGCCTGTTTTTCAGGTGTAAAATTGGTAGCCGTGAGTTGTATTTTTCCCCCAATGTTTCTATTGATATCAGAGAGTCATAAAAATAGCACTAATATTTCTAATTAAATCCTGCAACATTTGTAATTTTTAGGCTCCTGTATCGATGGTACTGCACAATCATAATTTCCGTCATTTCACCTGGTATCTTTCTTTGCATTTAACATGCAGTGGAGGGGTGAGCATCAAAGGGCTGAATGGTCTTTTCTCGTACTTCACTTTTCTATCATTCTAATTTTAGATACCTGTCTCCCACCTCTGCCTCCTATGGTACTCCATAGATTGAGTGTTAAGAATGACTGTGGCAGTTGCTAATCTTATTATCCAATCATGTAGTTTGGACAAATATTGGCAAATGTACTAAATTTGATCAGGGCCAAGAGTCTACTGGATTCTCGACCAAGGACATAGAGATGTCATTGAAAGGTAACTTATTTATTGTGCTTCTCCACTTGGTTCAGTTCCTATTTTCTCCAAATTTTCCTCTCTTCTTTGGTGATTTTCTTTCTCGGATCTTAATTAATTTCATTGTACTGCAAGTGTTTTAGAAATATTGTGCAGTACAAAATGTAACTATTAGCCCAAACTGCCTGGATGTAACTCAATGCTCAAAGAGTAGTCTTTCTTTTACGTAGTCTGTGTGAATCTCTGATGTGGAGATGCCGGTGTCCACCGATCTTCGGGTAAGCATTCTCCAAGGCGGCCTTCGAGACACACGAAAACGCAAAATCGTCGAACAGAAATTGATAGCCAAGTTCCGCACCCATGAGGACGGCCTCAACCGGGATCTTGGCTTCATGTCACGCTACACGTAACCCCACCAGCGAAAAAAAGTTATCTGTTTTTAACACAACGGATCATTCTCTGTCTTTCTCTTCCTTTCGGATGTTTCTCTCCCTCTCTCTCTCTGTTTTGTGTTCTGGCCGTTTGTGTATTCGGTGGTCCTGCAGGTAACATCACTCTGTCTGAACACTTTGATTGCCTTGACAACGGGCAGTTGGAAAGATTATCTGTAATCACCAGGTATTGTTCTCTGAATATAAATGCAGTAACCTTCCATGGAATCCCACACTCGCTCACCTGACGAAGGAGAAAGCCTCCGAAAGCTTGTGATTTTCAAATAAAACAGTTGGACTATAACCTGGTGTTGTAAGATTCCTTACATGTGTGAATCTAGATTAGGGTAATGAGGAGCGGGCGAACAGACTTACTGACTAAAGTTTTAAAAATTGCTTGTACTATACAACTGAGTTCTGACAAAGGATTATACCCAAAATATTAACTTCTCATTTCTCCTTACAGATGCTGACTGACTTGTTGTGTTCTTCTAGCAATTTGTTTTTGTTTGATTTCCAGCACTTGCAATTTGATTCTTTTTATTTACTTACTGATTTTCCCCCAGTATTCCATTTTTGAACAGCCAGTGGAAAAACACCAAGGGATTGAAATCAGCTCATGTGGTGTTAATAACAAACAGATTAGCACTTTTGTTAAAATAGAGATCAGGGGAATTTCATATGAACACATTAATGTGTTTATTACTAATGTCATACCACACAATTTTAAACTCTAAATTGGCTTTATTTTCAAACCAGCAGGATTTCTTGTTCAATTCCATAAAGGAGGCAGTGGGCATGGCTGAGGTACTAAATGAATACTTTGCATCGGTCTTTACCAAGGAAGAAGATGCTGCCAGAGTCTCGGTAAAGGAAGATATAGTTAAGATACTGGATGGGCTAAAAATTGAGAAAGAAAAGGTACTAGAAAGGCTAGCTGTACTTAAAATAGATAATTGTAAGGAATCTTACAACACCAGGTTCTAGTCCAACAATTTTATTTTAAAATCACAAGCTTTCGGAGATTATCCCCTTCGTCAGGTGAGTGAATGAATAAGAGGTTCTCAAATCACATATCTTATATTAGGCTGGGACACTATCACACCAATCAAAGGTGTCGTTGGTGTTCAGACAGGTTAGCCACGGAAAGCAGTAGGTCCCAGTATGCTGAATACACATTGTGTCAAATTACACAGACAGAGAGAAAGAGACCCAAAAGGTAGAGAGCGAGAGAGAGAGAGAATATTAAAAACAGATAACTTTTTTTTCCCCTTGCTGGTGGGGTTACGTGTAGCGTGACATGAACCCAAGATCCTGGTTGAGGCCGTCCTCATGGGTGCGGAACTTGGCTATCAATTTCTGCTCGACGATTTTGCATTGTCGTGTGTCTCGAAGGCCGCCTTGGCGAACGCTTACCTGAAGATCGGTGGCTGAATGTCCTTGACTGCTAAAGTGTTCCCCGACTGGGAGGGAACCCTCCTGTCTGGCGATTGTTGCGCGGTGTCTGTTCATCCGTTGTCGCAGTGTCTGCATGGTCTCGCCAATGTACCATGCTCTGGGGCATCCTTTCCTGCAACGTACGAGGTACACAACGTTGGGCGAGTCACAGGAGTATGAACCATGTACCTGGTGGGTGGTGTCCTCTCGTGTGATGGTGGTATCTGTGTCGATGATCTGGCATGTCTTGCAGAGATTGCCGTGGCAGGGTTGCGTGGTGTCGTGGACGCTGTTCTCCTGAAAGCTGGGTAATTTGTTGTGAACGATGGTCTGTTTGAGGTTGGGTGTCTGTTTGAAGGCGAGTAGTGGAGGCGTGGGGATGGCCTTAGCGAGGTGTTCGTCGTCATCGAAAAAAACACCTGGATGTGTGGTCTCGCCTCGCACAAAAGTGCCTTCATAGGAGAGGAGGCAACGGCAATTGAACGGAACGAAACCAGAATTAGAATACAATTATGAACCAGTTCCAAATATTCTTCTACTCCCAAGTGTAAATAGATGCCAGTTTGTTATTTTAAGTGAACAGGTTGCTGCAGAAATGAGTGTTTGTGTTTACACCTGGAAGTAGAAGAATATTTGGAACTGGTTCATAATTGTATTCTAATTCTGGTTTCGTTCTGTTCAATCGCCGTTGCCTCCTCTCCTATGAAGGCACTTTTGTGCGAGGCGAGACCACACATCCAGGTGTTTTTTTCGATGACGACGAAAACCTTGCTAAGGCCATCCCCACGCCTCCACTACTCGCCTTCAAACAGCCACCCAACCTCAAACAGACCATCGTTCGCAGCAAATTACCCAGCTTTCAGGAGAACAGCATCCACGACACCACGCAACCCTGCCACGGCAACCTCTGCAAGACATACCAGATCATCGACACGGATACCACCATCACACGAGAGGACACCACCCACCAGGTACATGGTTCATACTCCTGTGACTCGCCCAACGTTGTCTACCTCGTACGTTGCAGGAAAGGATGCCCCGGAGCATGGTACATTGGCGAGACCATGCAGACAATGCGACAACGGATGAATGGACACCGCGCAACAATCGCCAGACAGGAGGGTTCCCTCCCAGTCGGGGAACACTTTAGCAGTCAAGGACATTCAGCCACCGATCTTCAGGTAAGCATTCTCCAAGGCGGCCTTCGAGACACACGACAATGCAAAATCGTCGAGCAGAAATTGATAGCCAAGTTCCGCACCCATGAGGACGGCCTCAACCAGGATCTTGGGTTCATGTCACGCTACACGTAACCCCACCAGCAAGGGGAAAAAAAAGTTATCTGTTTTTAATATTCTCTCTGCCTTTTGGGTCTCTTTCTCTCTGTCTGTGTAATTTGACACAATGTGTATTCAGCATACTGGGACCTACTGTTTTCCGTGGCTAACCTGTTTGAACACCAACGACACCTTTTGATTGGTGTGATGGTGTCCCAGCCTAATATAAGATATGCGATTTGAGAACCTCTTATTCATTCACTCACCTGACGAAGGGGATAATCTCCGAAAGCTTGTGATTTTAAAATAAAATTGTTGGACTAGAACCTGGTGTTGTAAGATTCCTTACATTTGTCCACCCCAGTCCATCACCGGCATCTCCACATCATGGCTAAAATAGATAAGTCACCTGGTCCGGATGGGATGCATCCTAGGTTGCTGAGGGAAGTAAGGGGGGAAATTGCAGAGGTACTGACCATAATCTTCCAGACATCCTTGATACGGGAGTGGTGCCAGAGGACTGGAGAATTACAAATGTTACACCTTTGTTCCAAAAAGGGTGCAAAAATAAACCCAGCAACTATCGGCCAGTCAGTTTAACCTTGGTGGTGGGGAAACTTTTGGAAATGATAATCCGGGACAGAATTAACAGCCAGTTGGACGAGTGTGGATTGATTAGGGAAAGCCAGCACGGATTTGTTAAAGGCAAATAGTGTTTAACCAACTTGATAGAGTTTTTTGATGAGGTAACAGAGAGGGTAGATGAGGGCAATGCAGCTGATGTGGTGTATATGGATTTTTAAAAAGTGTTTGATAAAGTGCCACAAGGTAGGCTTGCTATTAAGATTGTGGCCCATGGAATAAAGGGGGCAGTAGCAACATGGATACAGAATCAGCTAAATGACAGGATACAGAGAGTAGTGGTGAATGGTTGTTTTTCGGACTGGAGGGAGGTGTGCAGTGGTGTTCCCCAGGGGTCGGTTCTGGGACCATTGCTTTTATTGATATATATTAATGACCTGGACTTGAGAGTACAGGGCACAATTTCAACATTTGTGGATGACACAAAACTTGGAAATGTAGTGAACAGTGGGGAGGATAGTGATAAACTTCAAGAGTACATAGACACTCCGGTGGCAAGGGCGGACACGTGGCAGATGAAGTTTAACGCGGAAAAATGCGAGTTGATGCTTTTTGGTAGGAAAAATTAGGAGAGGCAATATAAACTGGAGGGCACAATTCTAAAAGGGGTGGAGGAACAGAGGGATCTGGGAGTATATGTGCATAAATCGTTGAAGGTGACAGAGCAGGTTGAGAAAGCAGTTAAAAAAGCTTACGGGGTCCTGGGCTTTATAAATAAAGGCATAGAGTACAAAAGCAAGGAAGTCATGCTGAACCTTTATAAAACACTGGTTCGGCCACAACTGGAGTATTGTGTCCAGTTCTGGGCACCACACTTTAGGAAGGATGTGAAGGCCTTAGAGTGGGTGCAGAGGAGATTTACTAGAATGATTCCAGGGATGAGGGACTTAAATTACATGGATAGACTGGAGAAGCTGGGATTGTTCTCCTTGGAATAGAGAAGGTTGTGAGGAGATTTGATAGAGGTATTCAAAATCATGAAAGGTCTAGACAGAGTAGATAGAGAGAAACTGTTCCGATTGGCAGAAGGGTCAAGAACCAGAGGGCTTAGATTTAAGGTGATTGGCAAAAGAACCAAAGTTGATATGAGGAAAAACTTTTTTACACAGCAAGTGGTTAGGATCTGGAATGCACTGCCCAAGGGAGTGGTGAAGGTAGATTCAATCATGGTCTTTAAAAGAGAACTGGATAAGTACTTGAAATGAAAAAATGTGCAGGGCTACGGGGATAGGGCGGAGGAGTGGGACTAGCTGGATTGTTCTTGCATACAGCTGGCGTGGACTTGATGGGCTGAATGACCTCCTTCCGTGCTGTAACCTTCAATGATTCTATGATTTTAACTAGGCACTTTACAACCTTTCGGACTCAACATTGATTTCAATAACTTCAGATCATAACCACTGTTCCCATTTTTTTCGGTCATCCAGTGCTGGTAATGGTTCTGCTGCTGCCATTTGCAGCTACTCTTGATCAATCTTTTGTTTCTTAACCTGTCCCATTACCACCTTCCTTGCCTTGCACCATCATCCCTTTTGTCACTTAATCACTAGTGCCCTCTACACTATCACAGACCTTCCCTTTTGTTCTTTCCTCCCCTCCACTCCCACCACCCCCCCTCCTTTCCCTGGCTCTGTACTTGCTCAAAAACTTTAACTCTTTTAACATCTTCCAGTTCTGACGTGAGGTCTTTGACCAGAAACCTTAACTCTGTTTCTTTCTCCACAGATGCTGCCTGACTTGCTGAGCTTCTCCAGCATTTTCTGTTTTTATTTCATAATTATGTATACCATCCCGCAAAGCTTCAGACACTTGGCAAAAAAGCGAAGCGCCAGACACATTGAAGGCCAATTGTCAGTAACAGATAACAAAACATCCCAAAACATAATCAAAGACTCAGGACCTGGACACAGACTAATCCTGTTGTGTTAATTGCAGGAGCTTTGTTCAGTTAATTAGGTAACCTTCGTGATTGGCATACACAGGATGAGCCATCTTAAATGTCTGCATCCGAACAGTCAAAATACACAGAAAGATAACGGCATGTCCTTCCCCCATAAGATAGATGATGATGTGGAGATGCCGGTGATGGACTGGGGTTGACAGTTGTAAACAATTTTACAACACCAAGTTATAGTCCAGCAATTTTATTTTAAATTCACAAGCTTTCGGAGGCTTCCTCCTTCCTCAGGTGAACGAAATGAAATCATAAGATAGATAGAATGGACAACAGTTAACAACATAGAATGGATAAAGATGTCTGGAACAATGGGCACCCTGGGGGGAGATGTCCGGGACAGATGACATCATGGGACTAACGTCGTTAAGCTACCAGAAGCAAATATGCTTCAGAAAGATATATAAACTGGGACACTGTCCCGCTAAAGGGAGATGCAGCTTCTGGGGCGATGGAGGTCCATACACCCTACAATACCAGGCCTGATCAGCTTGAAACTTCCTAGGGACAGGTTGTACTATCCTTGTTTATTTGATATAACTGTATTAGAACATTGTTATACAAATACTTGTTGTTTGGTCTAACCACATTAGAACGTTGTTCTTGTGTCTACAATAAAGTTTGCATGTTCAGTCACACTTGGGCCCGAATCATTGTGGAAGTTATTATTGAGAAGGATTAACAACTCTTGTTAGCATTAATAATAGCATATTTCCAACAGGGCTCAGCGTTATTTCAGGGCAAGGAAGAGCAAGTGTATAGGTGCAGTCAAATGCAGAACTCTGGAAATTGCTCTACCATTTGCCTTGCTCTTTTGAAAGCTTCACATTAAAGAGATCTTGCCGGCTGAATGAATAGACCAGCACGAAATTGCTGCCCTGCCCGGCTGGAAACAAACTAATCTCTCCAGAAAAAAGGTATGCTGGGTTTGTTAGATCTGAATTAACTTTTAACGGCATTGTAAGTATTAATGAATGTCAAATAACCTCTCTGGCACTGAAAATTAACTTTTAAAAATGTGGAGTCTCATTCCTCCCGATATCAATTGTTGTTGGAGACATTTCTAAAAAAAATTAATATTTAAAATTGTTATTTTTTTTACTTATTCTTTCTGTCTCTTTTACCTCTGTCTTTTAATGTTACCCTCTCTTTATTTTGCCTTCTCTAACTAATTTTATAGAGAATTTACTAATCCACCTGACACTTCCTGGAACTTAGTCTGCGTGGGTTGTGAAGGAGGCTGTCACTTCCTAGTTCTGACTCTGCGGATTATCAATGATGCTTCCAGCTGATTTGGTGATGGGGATGCAGAGATCCTTGCCTTCTCACAGCTCAGAGAAGCCTGGGAAAGACCGCTGCACTTCTTGCAGCTCTCAATTAAAGCAAGTTGGCGCCCAGAAGCCCGCAAAAGTTTGTGGGTGAGTTAGTTATTTAAGAGTGGCGGGCAACGACTGTTCGCCGCTGAGCGCAATTTCTGGGCCAACATGCTCTGAATTTGCCCCATTTACACAGGGCGGGGGCACAGATTATTTGAAATTGGCAGTAACTGGGAAACTATTGTGCATGCGTGATTCCATGGGCAGAGTTACTTCAAATTATAATATGTTCTTCAAGTTACTGATACTGTAATGTAAAGAGGCTAGTAATCTTTAGTGATTATTGCTAGTAATGGAAAGCATACTAGGTCATAGGATAACAAACTCACCATGGTGTTAACACATTACTGTAAACCGAAAGTTAATTCAGCATTATATATATTGTGGACTATTTTTGTCTCCATGCAAAATATTTGCATTGTTTTACACAATTCTATTTAAATATTTTATGTCTCTTTAAATTTTATATGATCATTCAATTTGAAATTAAGAACAAACAAAGTGAAGGAAATGCCATTTGAGACCATTAAATATTGAAATAACACCAGTCTGAATCTATTTCAGCAGTTAGATCTGAGAGATACTCAGCACTTCAATCTATTGACCAACCCACTGTTAGCATTTTATACCCACATTATGCAACGCATGTGAAATAC
Organism: Heptranchias perlo; assembly: GCF_035084215.1. Taxonomy (NCBI): domain Eukaryota; kingdom Metazoa; phylum Chordata; class Chondrichthyes; order Hexanchiformes; family Hexanchidae; genus Heptranchias; species Heptranchias perlo. The sequence goes on along the minus strand of NC_090341.1, from coordinate 35,917,129 downwards.
TGTGACCACAAAGATTTGTTTCCTGCAAATTAAAATAGAGAATAGCACTAATTTTTATAAGCATTAATGGAAAAGAAACCAGGCGGAGCAAAGGGTATTTATTTAAGCTGGAGGTGAGGCTATATTGTATGCCAGAGTTTGTGGAGGTACACACATTCTGCTGCTGCTCAAAATGTTTACTGCTGTTAGTATTTGCATAATGGGTGAAATGCATCAATCTTTGACAGTCTTCCCTCATCATAAAGAGCACATAATGGCGCTTTGAAATAGTTATTAATTTTCTAGAAATGGCTCTATAGGGGCCATTACTGTGTTTTCCCAGCCCTGCTTCAGTGCCAGCTTTGCCCATCTTTTGTACACACTGGCAAGAAAATGCAGCCTTGCAATCACTGAGCCGTTTCCAATGATGGAGACATTATAGAAATTCAAATGAAGCAATCTGGCAGCTCAAATATCTTGCGTTCTGACAATAACCTTCCAAATGTACATAAGATGACAGGCAAATGCAGTTCAGTAATATGAACCATCTGTTCAGAGAGCTGCCACAATAGTATTGAGGGAACCAATAAATCTATGACATCCTTTTGCAAAGCGCACATATGAACGGCGTAATAAGATTTCTGCAGAATCTTTCGGCTAAGATTTAAAGAAGCACTGTTAAGTATATTGGTAGATTACACACTTTTAGGTGTAGTTGCTATTCTATGAATGAAATCATAGTCCATATATCATGGGTAAATCATCAATCCAATTAAAACCAATTAAAAGGTGGTGTCCTTTTAAACCTGTTGGGAGACGGATCCTGGGCCAGAAGAGGCCTAGAAGATAAGTTAGAAAGTTATATTTCAGGTTTCCTTGTGGGCCAGGAGGGGCAGAAATGTTCTTTTGGGCCTCACAAAGAAGCCTTAGGCCTCCCTTGCACCGGGCTATCCCCTCCCGATCGTGGCCAGATTCTTCTCCCCCCTCCTCCCGATCGTTCCCTCACGCTTCTCCTTCCTCCCGATTGCGGCCAGATCCCTTCCCTCCCCACTGCCGATCGTTCCCACAGGCTTCTCCCCAGTCCCAATCCCTTCCACACGCTTCTCCCCACTCCCAGCTAGAGGCTTCTCCCCTCCCACTAACTGCCAGGGATCGTTCCCACGGATCCCTGGCTGTGGCCTCCTGCTGCAAATTCCCACTCCCGCCTGCCAGCCAGGTAGTCAATCTGGCCGCGTGTCAGACGGGTGTCTGCATACTTTTAGTTAAATGAGGCCCCGCTGTTAACATTGGCAGGGCCTTCATGACCCCGGCCTTGCCGGATTCATCGGCCAGTATCTGCCTCCCCCGCACCTTTCCTGCACCCCTCCCCCCCCACTCCATTAATATCAAGGCCAGCGTCTCCTGGGGGGAAAATGACGGATACAATTTAAACAAGAGAAAGGGGGTTTTTTGGAACGAGGTGATCCACAAGAAAAATTGACTACTTAGAGGAAAATTCCCCCTTCCCCAAGTTCACTAACCTTGGAAGAGATTGTCAAGAAAGCAGGACAATGAAAATTTACAATGTGGAATATCATTTTATTCCAAGAATAATAACTGCCACAAATAAAGAAGTGGAATTTACCTCTTCTTCATTCATTACACTTCATATGCCACGGGCAATACATTTTTTATCAACTTGTATGTAAGGTGTTGAAAAATGTGGAATCTATAATTTTCATTCCGTATTAACATTCCCAAAAGTTATAGTTAGATGTGTCAAGAAGACCATACCAGAAGCAAATATAATGAGTACCTCATGAGTGGGAGCTGGTAGAACATTCACAATGTGCTGCAGTTCTTCCCACTGATGACAGGTAAGATTTTTTCAGTTGACTTTAATTGTGCCTTCAAGATGTATTCGATTCGCTGCTGGGCCGTGAAATTTATTATCTTTTTTTCAGGGTCAGATTGTAGGACCCCTCCTGAAAGGCCTTCCCTGAATCTGGCAAATACTTTCTAAGCAAAATGTACAAGTCCACGCTAATACATAGACCAGTATGACAATCCAATGTAAATGTAAAATGTAAAAATGATTTTAATGTTTAAAAACAATTAGCAATACGCTAGTCCTTGGGGACCTGATATAACATATTCAGCTGTGACAGCAGTGAAGTTTGTCCTGACGGTGACTCTCACCACTGGATATATTTGCCCCAGTTTGAAACAAGGCAATACATTGTGGGGGAGGGGGGAGTGGGGTAGAATTCCTCGTAGTGCACAGATAATGGATTAAATGGGAAATACATTCCTTTGTTCACTTTTTTTAATATAGCGCACTCACAGGATCTCACAACTTTACATGTTGCACTATCTAGAAGCTCTAGATATACCAGGTGCCCTAAAAACAACACACAATCGCACAATCTCAAGGAGAAATGGAGGGTCAGCATAGACAGCGGACAGTATGATTTACAGATGAAGATCCACAGGTCACAATCAATGATATCTCTCACTCCCTTCAAATGGACAATAAATTGTCATTGGCTGAACTGACATGCAAACTTGAGGAGAGGAACGCACACCGTAATTGTACAATTACTTGAACAGCAGGTGGGAAACCATTTATTTAAATATTTGAGTTCATTGGTAGTGAACAAGTGATATCTTTCCCAGGCTGGTTTGTTTGAAGCAGATATTTAAAATGTACAGGGGTTGATTTTTAACTGTTCCCGCCATTCATCCTCAACTTGCATAAAATATCCACAGTATGGGCTGGGGAGGGGAAAAAATCTTCTGATTCCTATGTTGTGATCTCTGCTGGAAAGTGCATGTTTGCAGGTATTGTGTAGGGACAGGACTGGGCTCTGCTGTTACGTCCCCATGGTCATATAGCCTCCTGATGCTCACTGTCCAGGCTCACACATGAAAAATAGCCGCTTGTGTGAGGTATTAAAGGGCAATTGATGCCTGAGAAACCATACCCCTGCAAATAATCCACGCCCTCGGGAAAGGAATCTGATGGCTCTGTGCATTTATTCACTCAGTGAAACTCTGAGCCAGACAGATCAGGAAAGTCCCAGGTTCAAACCGTACTCTGCGCTGAGCCAGGTATTCTTAGTCAGCGTGGTGGTGCTAGAACTGAGCTTCCAGTGGCTCCTACTGATAGTGTCCACGTCTGGATATCAAACAAGGACAATATTAAACTCACTATGATGCTCCCAGTGGTCAAATAGCCTGTCATTGTCTCAGCTCATCCATGCCCACTTGGGTGAGATACTGGAGAGTGGCTGCTGCGGGTAAAACTATTAAGCAGTCAACACCTTCAGCAAAGGAGACAATTGGCAGCGAGCAAAAGAGCAACTGTCAGAAAGAAGAGATATTTACCCAACCTAAATTGGATAAAAACTCAGATCACAGAGATTCAAACAACACTGTTCTAATCTAACCAACTCCCTTCAACACATAAATCTGATAAAATAGAAAGAACTGAAAACAACAACAGAAAAGAGTAAAAGGATCTCATACAACACTTTGCTATTTCTCTTGTCATTTAATCACTACTTTGCTCACACACTATAAAAATCGTCTTGGGTCAAAATCCTGGAACTCCCTTCCTAACAACACTGTGGGAGAACCTTCACCACACAGACTGCAGCGGTTCAAGAAGGCGGCTCACCACCACCTTCTCAAGGGCAACTAGGGATGGGCAATAAATGCCAGCTTCGCCAGTGACGCCCACATTCCATGAACGAATTTTTAAAAATGTGGCTGTCATGGGTACTGTATTACAATTATCATTTTTCTGTACATGCAAACAAATACCACCCAATGGCTGTATATGGAGCAGGATGTAATTATAAGACTGCATAATATAAACTAAACCTGCCATACTTTTGCCTGTTTTCCTCCTGAAGAGCAGTCGCACCAGAAAATGCAATACCTGCTACAAATATCTGGATGCATAATGACTGAGTAAGCATACTGAGCAAGGCATGCATTCCACAAGAAAGGTAAATACTACTGATAGTTATTGCTTTCTGCTTCAGCTCTTGTTTAAGTCAGATGTGGTATACCTGACCTGCAGAGTTGGGTACTGTCATAGTAATTACAAGCATCATTATATACAGGGATAACCTTCAAGATATGGATCTCAACAGCATCCATAATTCAATACGGTGATCAGTGGCTTACGGAACCTGTAGCCACTATATATAGAAATGCTGAAAGAAATGATTCTGTACCTTTAATACAGAACAATTGATCAACAGTATTATAGCTATGCCTAGACAAATTGTACTACAGCTGAATTACTGTTGTGAAAGTATTGTGTCAGGGAGTGTAAGCTTTGCTACATATTTGTCTTTTAGTGGATCGGGGAGAGAGGGGTGTGGGGTGGGGGGGGGCCCTGAATGTTCTTGGTGCCCAGGACCCCAAGAATTCTTAATCTGGCTCCGCCCCATTGCTGTATCCAGTTGTTTCTTAAATGATTCCAGGTTTTTCGCCTCCATTACTTTATTTGGAACTCTATTCCACACATTGGTCACTTTGCATGTGAAGAACAACTTCCTGATATCAGGCTTAAATTTACCTTTACTAGTTTGATCTCATGTCCTCTTGTCTTGCTCTCAATTTAATTTAAAGTACTTTTCCAAATTTACTTTTTACATTCCCTTAACCATGTTGAATCACTCTATAAGATCAGTTCTCAGATTTCTCCTTTCAAGGTCGAAAAGCCCAAATTTTCTTAGACTTTCCTCATAGGATCAGCCTTGTGGCTTTTCCATGCACTTCCTCCAGCACTTGAATGTCTCCCTTGTGTCTCAGCAACTAGAACCAGACACAATCCTCAAGGTGTGGTCTGATCAGAGCGCTGTATAGTTTGATCACAATTTTTCCTGACCTATATTCAACTGTTTTGGTTAAGTAGCTCAACATTCAATTGGCTTTGTTGAATGCTGCTCTGCATTGGTTGGACAAGTCGAATTTCAATTCTACTGAGGCTCATAGGTTCGTTCAACTTCTTCCTTAGCTATTTCAACACCATTCATGGAGTACGTGCATTACCTATTTTTCCTTCCTGTGTGCAGTACTTTGCAATTGTCAGCATTAAATTTCATCTGCCATTGTTCTGCCCACATATATGTTTTTACCGGGTCTTCCGTAATCCTTTGATTCCACTGCCCTTCTGAGTTTGGTGTTGTCTGCAAATTTGACTAATTTGCAATAAGCTTCTGAATCCAAGTCATTGATGTAAATTAGAAACAGTACTGTTCTCAACACTGATTCCTTGAGCACCCTTACTTGGTACTTTCTCCACTCCGACATAACTCATCTACCCATTGTTTTCTATCTTTCATCCAATTATTCCCAGGATTTACCCTGAATCCCTACAGCTTGAGACTAACTTATAAACTTTCACATGAGACTTTATCAAATGCTTTTTGGAAGTCTAGGTATACCAAGATGCACAACCTCCTGCTCAGTTTGATTGATTTAAATTGATAATCTATTTGTTATATATTTGCAGTGTCATAAAAACCAGTTTAGAAAATTAGTAAAAAAAAGTCAAAAAAAGTGGCACATTCCCAAATAAGCTGATAGCTCCAAAATATGATATGTGAAAGAAACAATTACACTGGAAGTGCAGTGGGACATAGGTTTATAACTTCATCTGTAAGTAGATTCAAGATTCCTTCACTTGTATTCGAGGGGAAGAAACAGAAATATCCATCTTAAGGTTTTCATGGACAAGTATTAAAGGCACATTTATCTTTTAACGGATCTGGGGGCTATGCCAGATCTCATGCCCCCAGATAATTTTGTTTTTTTGACACATTATTTGGTGCATTTTTCCAGAATTTTAGATTCTATGATGAACATTGACATTGTAATTTGTAAATCAAAATGTGAAAGGATATTTGCTTAATTTTACTGAAAACTACTATCCATTCGCCGTTTGGGAATTCATTGTTTTTCTTTATATTTCAAAACTTCTTTCTCCCTGTAGGAGCAGATAATATATTACGAGGGAAAATACTGAATTTTTACATTAAAGTGTTGCATTCTAGTTCATTTTAAATACTCTTCCCACGTCACTAAGATTGAATCCCCTCCATCACCCCCTCCCCCCATTCATACACACACTCTCTGCTTCACGCACCCCTATTTCACAGAGGCTCTATGTCCTTTAACACCCCTATAGTTCATAGAGACACTCCCCTTCAACACCCTCCAATTTACAGGGGATTCCTCCCCTTCAACGCTCCCAGTTCATGCTAGCAACTCTTCTGCCTCTCTGTGCTCAAATTATGCTGGCATCTCGAACTCTCTCCCCAATCCCGTTCTCGCTGGTACACGAATCTCCCACCTTCTCCGTGGTGCTGCGAGCTCGCCTTCCTCCCCAACATGGTTATTGGGATTTCTCTACTCCCCTCCCCCCACCCCCCCCCCACCCCCAAACAAAGATTTTGGTCTTCTTCCCTCCCCAATCTAACTCCGGCTTCCTTTTCTTCCCCCACTATCCCAACATCACTCACAGACTTCCCCCCTCAATAACATCAACTCTCAGACTTTGGTCTCTGCCATCCTGACATCACTCCTGGGCTCCTCCCCAGCCCCCCCACCCTCCGCCACCAGCACCACCAGCATTATTCTCAGCCTCTCCTTTCTCTCTACCTTTCACTCACTCACAAATGGCACTCTTGAGCTTCACCACTCTGCTTCCACCATCGGCACTGCTCTCGGGATTTTCTCTCACCACCACCCAATGCTCTGCCCTTAAATTCCAATGGTGAGAGGAAATCTATGTGTGCGTGTGTTTACCCTAGCTAAAGAGTGATGCAAAGTCAGTGGTATAATTCAGGTCTGCCAGCCCCCATGTCACCCTGAACAGGTATCAGTCCCAAATTGGTACCTATATTGTAACAACACCCTTAGCAACAGAAGGCAGAAACTAATAGGTAATGCCAGAGATTCTTTCAGTGTGTCAAGCTCATAAAATAATGAGCACATAGCTACAATGTACTGGGAAGAAGGTGTCTCTACAGTAATCAAACTATGAAAATGCACATCTGGGTCTCTCCACAATGAATGTAGGTTGCATGTAATCAGTATAACAATAAGTCATTTCAGTTAAAATCATGACTTCTAAGTGATTAATGTTTTCCTTTTTTGGACACTACACCAATCTAACTTTAATAAGTATTGCTGATTCTAGCAGGCATTCTGACAATCACTATAAGCTGCTGGTCTCCTACATGACCTGTTTGAGTTTGTTAATTTCACAGAAATGCACTACTTCATGTTTATGATTCCGAGGTGTGAACCAAATGTGTCTGTTTTACTATTATGTCAAGAAAATATTGTCAGGACCCTCAAACACTACTGTAATCATTTATTTTAGTGACTACTCATCAATTCACTGCTTTCAACTGCCACTTTATTGTCACATTCATTATTATGTTTGGCCTGTAATTTATAACCTGCTTTCCCACTCGTTCTCTGCTGAAGGCTTCTTGAAAGTTATTTTTCAAACCCAACGTTCAGTACAGTGTATGGTATCCTTACACAAGAACATAAGAAATAGAAGCAGGAGTAGGCCAGATGACCCCTTGAGCCTGCTCCGCCATTCAATTCATGGCTGATCTTCTACCTCAACTCCACTTTCCTGCCCTATCCCCATAGCCCTTGGTTCCCTTAGTGTCCAAAAATCTATCGATCTCAGTCTTGAATATAATCAATGACTGACCATCCACAGCCATCTGGGGTAGAGAATTCCAAAGATTCACAACCCTCGAGTGAAGAAATGTTTCCTTATCTTGGTACTAAATGGCCAACACCTTATTCTGAGACTACGACCCCTAGTAGACTCTCCAGCCAGGGGAAACAACCTCTCAGCTTCTACCCTGTCAAGCCCTCTAAGAATTTTATACATTTCAATGAGATCACCTCTCATTCTTCTGCACTCCAGAGAACATAGGCCCATTCTACTCAATCTCTCCTCATAGGACAACCCTCTCATCCAGGAATCAATCTAGTGAACCTTCGTTGCACCCCCTCTAAGGCAAGTATATCTTTCCTTAGGTAAGGAGACCAAAACTGTACACAGTTCTCCAGGTGTGGTGTTACCAGAGCCCTATGTAATTGCAGCAAGACCTCCTTACTTTTATACTCCAACCCCCTTACAATAAAGGCTAACATACCATTTGCCTTCCTAATTGCTTGCTGTACCTGCATGTTAACATTCTGTGATTCGTGTACAAGGACACCCAAATCCCTCTGAAAACCAACATTTCTTAGTCTCACGCCTTTTAAAAAATATTCTGCTTTTCTAGTCTTCCTACCAAAGTGGACAATTTCACATTTCCCCACATTATACTCCATCTGCCACCTTCTCACCCACTCACTTAATCTGTCTATATGCCTTCGCAGCTTCTTTGCGTCCTCCTCACAGCTTACTTTCCCATCTAGCTTTGTATCATCGGCAAACTTGGATACATTACACTCGGTCCCCTCATCTAAATCGTTGATAAATATTGTAAACAGCTGAGGCCCAAGCACTGATCCTTGCGGCACCCCACTAGTTACAACCTGCCAACCTGAAAAAGACCCGTTTATTCCTACTTTCTGTTTCCTGTCTGTTAACCAATCCTCAATCCATGCTAATATATTAACCCCAACCCCATGAGCCATTATCTTGTGCGGCACCTTATTGAATGCCTTTTGAAAATCTAAATGTACTACATCCAGTGGTTCCTCCTTATCTATCCTGCCAGTTACATCCTCAAAAACTCTAATAGATTTGTCAAACATGATTTCCCTTTCATAAAACCGTGTTGACTTTGCCTAATCATATTATGATTTTTGAAGTACCCTGTTACTACGACTTAATGAAAGATTTTAGCATTTTTCCTACTACTGATGTCAGGCTAACTGGCCCATAGTTCTCTGTTTTCTCTCTCCCTCCTTTCTTGAATAGCGGGGTACATTTGCTACCTTCCAATCCACGGGGACTGTTCTAGAATCGAGCGAATTCTGGAAGATCAAAACCAATGCATCCACTATCTCTGCAGCCATCAGGTCCAGGGGATTTGTCAGCTTTTAGTCCCATTAATTTATCCAGTACTTTTTCTTTACTAATCTTAATTACTTTAAGTTGCTGACTTGATTCCCCACTATTTCCGGTATGTTTTTTGTGTCTTCTACTGTAAAGACAGATACAATGGGCTTCATTTTAGCACCCACTATCGGATGCGTTCCTGGCGGGGGGGCTCCGAAAATCAGGGAATCCCGGAGCCCGGCTCCAAACTGCCCACTTCCGGGTTCCCCACAGATGCGCCGACGTGCGCACGCAGCCCCTGCATGTGGGAATCCCGCAGGCAATTAAAGCCAGCGGGGTGCCACTTAAAAGTATTTACTGAGGTATTTCAGGTCATTAACTGACCTGATTAAGTGAATATGTGAGGAGGGGTGGGATTTTATAGACAACTGGGACTGTTTCCCATACTGAGGGAAACACTCCCAGTTCAAATGGACGTGTTGCAGCTGTCAGCCTGTGGCAGCTGCAAAGGTCCATTTGACAGGTGGTGGGGGGAGACCCTCACTCATTGCAGGAGGCCACTCTGTCACTTGGGACAAAGTTTGGACTCCACCACCCTCCTCCTGACAAGAAAATTCACCAACTTGCACACTTACCCCAGGGTCCAGAGACATGTACCTACCTTGCGGACCACCTCAGATATACATCTTCCAGATGGGGGCCGCCGTAGCTGCAGTCATGACCTCCTCGGAGGGCGAACAGCATCACCAGCCTCGCCGTCCACCTCTGACATGTGGAGCTCCACAACAGAGTGCTGTGACACATCCACCTGCACAGCAGGAGGGAGGGCAACCACAGAGAGAGATGCGTCGCAGATGGCACTACCCTCGCCACAGGGTCCACAGACTGAGGCTCAGCTTCCTGGACCTCTCTGAGCAGCAGTGCACACGGAGGCTCAGAGTCACTCGACATGTAGCCGTGGACATCTGCAGCCTCCTTCATGCCGAGATGCTCCCAGTTGGCCCGAGCACCATCTTCTTACCTGTCGCTGTCAAAGTCACCACTGCCCTCAACAACTTCTCCTCCGCATCCTTCCAGGGTGCCACCGGGGACATCGCCGACGTCTCTCAGTCATCTGCACAAAAGAGCCCTGCAAATACACCTATACCCACTCTGCATGACACAATGGGTGGCATCATTTGTGGCTATTCATTGTGATCCTCAGGAAAGGGCATTATTGCACAAACCAGACAAGATTTGCAAAGACGTGGCAGTAGTGGTGCCAATATAATATGTAATGTGAGTTGGTCAGAAATTCAATATAAGTAAAAACCATGACAAACCCTGAAACACCCTTGTGCATCCCCTTCATGCTCACGACATGTTTGCCTTACACTGCCTACTGCACATATGTGATGCATGCCCTGTGGCTGCAGCACAGGTAGTGGCAGGTTGAGTGAGGCTGACTGTGAAAGAGATGCACAAGAGGGTGAGTATGAGATAGAGCCATGAGATTGTATGAGGATTGGGTTGAGTGGTAGTGGTGGGATGAGTACTGGCGAGGTGAGTAAGTGCAGGTAAGATGAGGATGAGGTTTGAGTGGGTATGAGGGGTGATGTGACGGAGTAGTTTTGGCAGTGCAGAAGGAGATGTGGGGTGGGGGCGGTGATGTGGCAGACGGAGTGTAGGGGAATGAGTAAGTGTACTCACTTTGGCTGACCTACTTAGGTCATTGGAGCACCTCCTGCACTGTATGCAGGTGGGCGAGATGTTGGTGGTGCAGATGACCTCCTCTGCCACCTCGAGCCAGGCCTTCCTGGTGGCAGAGGCAGGCCGCTTCCTCCCGCCCGCCGGGGGGGAAGATCTCTGTCCTGCCCCTCCTCCTCACCCCATCTAATGATACCTGGAATGAGGCATCATTAAACTGGGAGCAGCCTTCCCTCTGGGCTTCTCCAAGTTGTAATTTTTCCTATTTGTTGCAGTGTCAGTCAGTGGAGGACTGCCCCTTTAAATAGAGCTCCTCCAGCTGACAGACCTTACTGTGCATGCGCAGCCCGCCCGATGCGCAGATCAGCAGTGGGGATCCACTTACCTGGAAGACCAGGTAAGTGGATCCAATTAGGCTGCGGTTGCGCGGGGGGGCAGACTGATTTCACCGGGCACATTACCCACGCGCCCAATAGACCCCCGCCGCAAACCCGCAGCCCTGGTAACATCGAGCCCATGATATTTGTTTAAAGTCTCTGCCATTTCCTTATGCGCCATTATAATTTCTCCTGTCTCTGCCTCTAAGGGACCCACGTTTACTTTCGCTAATTTCTTCCTTTTTTAATACTTGTAGAAGCTCTTACAATCTGTTTTTATATTTCTTGCAAGTTTACTCTCATTTTCAATTTTCTCCCTCTTTATCAATTTCTTGGTCATCCTTTGTTGGTTTCTAAAACCCTTCCAATCCTCAGGCTTAGTATTCTTTTTGGCAACATTGTAAGCCTCTTCTTTTAATCTAATACTATCCTTAACTTCTCTAGTTAGCCACAGTTGGATCACTTTTCCCGAGGAATTCTTATTCCTCAAGGGATAGTATATTCGTTGAGAATTACCTGCACGTAAACCCACATTCTTATTTTATGTTATTGTCTCTTTTTATTTATTGTTGCCAGTCAGCCTCAATCAAGGCCTATGGGCTGCTTCACTTAAAAAAATTGTAATCGAAGAAAATATTACAGAAACATAAATAAGTAAATGAGAGGCCCCGTCTGCCCTCTCGGGTCGAAGTAAATGATCCCATGGTACTATTTTGAAGAGCATGGGAGTTCTTCCCGGTGTCCTGGGCAATATTTATCCCTCAACCAACATCACCAGAACAGATTATATGGTTATTATCGCATTGCTGTTTATGGGAGCTTGCTGTGTGCAAATTGGCTGCCACATTTCCTACATTACATCTGTGACTAGACTTCAAAAATACTTCATTGGCTGTAAAGCACTTTGGGACGTTCTGAGGTCCCAAATGGACAGTGATAACATATATACACGCGTATTTTCAGAATCAATATGGATTTGATTGTAATTCTAATTAATTGACAATAAAATTTCAGTAATTATATAGAGAATGATGATGCAATTATAGTAAAGAGTGACTACAATAATGGTAATATGTCAGATGATAGCAATATTCAAGTGGATTTTGAATCTCATTTAACCTGAAAATGAGATTACACTAAAAGTCACTGCTTTCTTCTTGTTACTTATAATATCAAGTGGAGAATTTTTTTCTTATTAAATAGATTTTAATTTTGCCATTTTTCACTGAGGTCCGATATGTGCAAACGGTGAGGTAAAGAATTTTGTATATCTTTCAGTTGGCAGTTGTAAATTTTTTTTCTTTTAAAGTACAGCTTTGTAGTTCTTACACTTCTTCGAATGTGTTTTTCCCTTTTTGCCAATAACTATTATTAAGTTACACAAGATATTCATATGGTTTCTCAAGTAATGGCACAATACAGAATAACAGAGTACAATGGATCATGCTGATTCATTTCTATACTTCTATACAGCTCCTCACAGCCTTGACAGAAATCAACACACATTGCATAATTTCCTCTTCATTCTTTCACAGGACTTCAAAACTGTGGAACTCCCTTTAGCTTTTCTTCCATCTATACTATTGATTTATCTTCTCACTCTTACTCTTATCAAATTTGCTGGGGTTCTGCATAATGGTCTTTTCACTGAAGCTTCTCAAAATGAAAAAAACTCCTTTGAAAATCAGAATTGCAAATATATGAATTTGTCTTTAAATCTAATTCATGCATAATGCAATTTTAGTAAATATATGTATAAATAATAATTATGTAGCAAGTTGTGTCGACAAGATTATATGTACTCCTTATGTTATTATTCTCTATAGATTCCCTATGTTGATATTAACCAAATAATCACTAAAAAATTATTATAAAACATTTTTTAATGTCATGATGGTAGATGTACTGCTTTTTAGTAGGATATTAATAAAGGCTGTTAACCAAATGTATGAGGTAAGTCCTATATGTTTACAAAGAAATAATCCATGACTGTGAGATTCCATGTTTAGTATAAAATATAGGGGACTCCTTTGCACATTTCTCTAGATTATTGCGCTACAGTACTCTTTCCTAGAATGCTATTTCAAAATATAACCCAGAACAAGTCAGATAGCAAACCCCTCAGACATCAAGGCAGCATTTGACCGAGTGTGGCACCAAGGAGCCCTAGTAAAATTGAAGTCAATGGGAATCAGGGGGAAAACTCTCCAGTGGCTGGAGTCATACCTAGCACAAAGGAAGATGGTAGTGGTTGTTGGAGGCCAATCATCTTAGCCCCAGGACATTGCTGCAGGAGTGCCTCAAGGCAGTGTCCTAGGCCCAACCATCTACAGCTGCTTCATCAATGACCTTCCCTCCATCATAAGGTCAGAAATGGGGATGTTCACAGATGATTGCAGTGTTCAGTTCCATTCGCAACCCCTCAAATAATGAAGCAGTCTGAGCCCGCATGCAGGAAGACCTGGACAACACCGAGGCTTGGGCTGATAAGTGGCAAGTAACATTCGCGCCAGACAAGTGCCAAGCAATGACCATCTCCAACAAGAGAGAGTCTAACCACCTCCCCTTGACATTTAACGGCAATACCATCGCCAAATCCACCACCATCAACATCCTGGGGTCACCATTGACCAGAAACTTAACGGACCAGCCATATAAATACTGTGACTACAAGAGCAGGTCAGAGGCTGGGTATTCTGCGGCGAGTGACTCACCTCCTGACTCCCCAAAGCCTTTCTACCATCTACAAGGCACAAGTCAGGAGTGTGATGAAATTCTCTCCACTTGCCTGGATGAGTGTAGCTCCAACAACACTCATGAAGCTCGACACCATCCAGGACAAAGCAGCCCGCTTGATTGGCACCCCATCCACCACCCTAAACATTCACTCCCTTCACCACCGGCGCACAGTGGCTGCAGTGTGTACCATCCACAAGATGCAGTGCAGCAACTCGCCAAGGCTTCTTCCACAGCACCTCCCAAACCCGCGACCTCTACCACCTCGAAGGACAAGAGCAGCAGGTACGTGGGAACAACACCACCTGCACGTTCCCCTCCAAGTCACACACCATCCCGACTTGGAAATATATCGCCGTTCCTTCATTGTCGCTGGGTCAAAATCCTGGAACTCCCTCCCTAACAGCACTGTGGGAGAACCTTCACCACACAGACTGCAGCGGTTCAAGAAGGCGGCTCACCATCGCCTTCTCAAGGGCAATTAGGGATGGGCAATGAATGCTGGCCTCGCCAGCGATGCCCACATCCCATGAACGAATAAAAAAAAACAAGGCTACCAAATGAAATGAGCCTAGTTAGTGGCAACACAGCTTTCAGTCACCGCAGTTCTCCAATATATTTCTGTCTTGAATATAGTAACACAAAACATTAATGTATCGATTATTCTCTCAGAAGCCAAATAACAACTAGTTTCATGCTAGATAGGACAATAAGGAGTGCTGCTCCCAGGTTGGGATGGGATATATTATTAGGGTAAAGCCAAGCAAACATGGATTATTCAACTAATTTAATCTTCAGGGCGAGGTGTCTCACCACAGCAATTTCCACGGCAAAGATTGTGTCAAATGTCTCTGCTTCCTAAAAATAATGAAATCTGTCAGTTTGGCTCAGTTGGTAGAACATTTGCTTCTGGGTCAGAAGGATTTGAGCTCGTAATCTAGGCTGACAGTCCAGTGTTTCCTTTACCCTCATATGCTGCCACCTCGAGTTACACAATCCTACCACCAGCAGAAACTATACCACATGATTAACGTGGTCTTGTGTGTCATCAGCATACATCATGCATCCACAATGCTTTTGTGTCCCATTCTGCTTGGTTGGGCAATCTTAGCCCAACTGGTGGAAAATAAAGAGATCTTTACAAATGTGCAGAAACTAGGCAATTTTACCAGTAATTACTAATTTAAGATTACAGCTCCAGGTCCTCAAATGGCTGAGTGGTTAAAGGCACTAGTCAATACAGCCCACAAGACCACAGGTACAATTCCTAATCTGTACTGAGTTAACCAGTCTCAGCCGGGGCAGCCTTGGGTGAAGGAGGGGGGAAAAAAATAAGCCAGGGTTCCTGCTTCTGATCGTTATTCATTAAATCCTGCTGGAATACATGAAAGAAAGAGAGAGTGAGTGAGAGAGTGAGAGAGTGTGAGTGTGTGTCTGTCTATGTGTGTGTGTGTGTCTATGTGTGTGTGTGCTTATACACGCTCATTACCTAGGCTAAAACATAAGAAAATAGCTTAATACTTTCACCAAATGCGATTCCAGCTAATAGAGGAATAAAAACAGGAAATGCTGGAAAAACTCAGTAGGTCAGGCAGTATCTGTGGGGAGAGAAACAGAATTAATGTTTCAGGTCGATGACCTTTCATCAGAACTGGAAGATGTTAGAGATGAATAGCTTTTAAGCAATTCCAGAGCCAGGGTAAAAGGGAACCAGGAAAGAACAAAAGGGCGAGGACTGTGATAGGGTGGAGTGCAGGAGTGATTAAATGACAAAATAGAGGAATAAGGACGGAATCAGGACTCGGCTGAGTTTTGTGGCTTCATATGACTTTGGATTTGGATTATTTCAGTTATTTGTTTTTACCAGGCTTCTATCACTGAAAACCTGTCTGTACAAATGTACAGGGGACTGGATTGATTTGCTGGCTGGGGACAGTCACGTGTGGTCTGCATGCACTGGTTTGTCATTGGTTGACTGTTAGGAATAGCCCCTATATGACCACAAAAGCTTCCAGGATGAGTTGTGTCTATGGGACAGATGTGCTCTGTGCTGCTATAAAAGAAAGCTGAAGTGTGTGTGGGCGCAGGGAAGAAACAAACAGAGAACAAAACAGAATTAGATAGTCAGCTAAGCTGCCAGCCACACAGATTTCTGATCTTACCCTTGGGGTTTTAATACCAACAGTTTTGCCAATTTTTAATTCTATTTTGATGTATGATTTCATGGAAGCTTCAGGGACCTGTGTTAATGACTGAGAAAATGGTCACTGGAAGAGCTCATTTAAGGTTTTTTATAAAGTTCCTTCAAAAGGACAGATTATTAAAAAATGTTCAATAAAACAAAAATTGGAGGAGTACTGTTCTCCAGGCCACGTGAGGGGGGACTTGAGGAGTCCCAATTGCATGGGATTATTTTGGAACATAGTTGCATTGTTAGCATGCGTGGTGTGTTGAACAAAACATCTTTTCTTGGAGTTGGATGTTTCTGATTACCATACCTCCCTAAACCTCTCTCCCTCTACCTTTTTTTTATAGACTTTTTATAGACAGTTTCCTAGAAGTAAAGGGAATTAGGGGTTACGGGGAGCGGGCAGGAAATTGGACATGAATTTAGATTTGAGGTTAGGATCAGATCAGCCATGATCTTATTGAATGGCGGAGCAGGCTCGAGGGGCCGATTGGCCTACTCCTGCTCCTATTTCTTATGTTCTTATGTTTTTCCCCTCCTTTAAGATGCTCCTTAAAACCTACCTCTGTGACCAGGCCTGGTCCTAATAACTCCAGAAAATAATTCCAGTTGAACTGGAATTCTTGATTTGTCTGCTCTCTCATGCGAATAATTTGGCACGTAGATTCCATGTTGCCATTCTGTCACTGGCCCTTTAAATTACTACTAAATCAAATATTATGCAAAGTCCCTACTTATTGTTTAAGGCATAGTTTTCATTGTTTGCTGCATATACTTGATATAATTCTATACCTGAAAATGCTGTCCTTCCCATTTTAAGGAAGTTCTGCTCCAGATTTCATTAAAGTTAATTTGAAGTTCATTTTGATACAGTTGTCTTTGTAATTTTATGTACAAATATCGAATTTTTCTGTTTCATTTTCAAAGAAAAATGATAAAGAGAAATGAAATCAAATTTTGAACAGAAATAACTGAAAACTAAATAAATGTGAAAGATACAATAGTAACATGTGTAATAATAACAATTGGCACTTATATAGCACCTTTAACATAGAAAAATGTCCCATAGAGTTTTATAGATGCGTAATCAAAAAAGGAGATATTAGCAGGGGTGACCAAAAGCTTGGCCACAGAGGTGGGTCTTAAAGGAAGAGAGGGAGGTGGAGAGATAGAGGGATTTAGGGAAGAAATTCCCGACTCTGGGTCTAGGCAGTTAAAGGCATGGCCAACAATAGCGGAGCAAAAGGAGGTGGGGGGCGATACACAAGAGGCCAGAATCAGAGGAACTGGGTTGTAGGGCTAGAGGAGGTCATCTATTGAGGGGTATCTACCTTAAGTGACATGCTGGTAATGTCAAGAAAGGTCTTTATTTTTGTCCTTTTGAATAAAAAAACACATTTGCTGCCTCACAACTTGTTGCAAAATTCTGTTAGTCCTTTCGACGTTAAAATGGAAGTCATGCTCAGAACTGTGCCACCACCCTCCCACCTTTTGCGATATGGTTTATTTAGAGGAATAAGAGTGGAAAGAACCACAAGTCCCCTTGAAAGCTGCTGAAGTCATTCACCTCGTCCTTTCCTGAGCCAGTAACTGCTTTCCAACCACAGAGTAGAAATTCCCCCTTTCCCTGAACGTACACCTCCTCCACACCACCTGGAATAAAAAGAGAAGCCTCACAGTAAACCAGCAGCTTCTTCCTGTTACCGTATTGTCATTCTTCAGCCCACACTTGCTTTTCCTGTTCCTCCATCTATTGTTTGGCACTTTCTTACCAGCTCCCACTCTGGACAGCGACGGGTGAGGAAAATCAGCCCGCTCTTTATAGACGAAATAATAAATTACGGAAACCCACCCCAAATCTTCTTTTATTTGCTGAAATATATTCTAAGAATTGGACCAAAAAAATTGAAATTTTAATATGCACAATAACAGCAAAATCAACAAATGATGTGCTCGGTTAAAATGGATATTTCCATTGAACACACCCAAGAGTTAGCTGAAAATTGCAGAATAGGTTCTCACACAAAATATTAGCAGCCTCTCCTGATAATGCAAAGTGTGAGTCTGTCACCAGGACACTGGTACTTAAATGAATCCAATCAGTAGGTCCCCTGTTTCTGTCTGGAAATGCATAGGTCATACACTCGTGTCTCATCCAATAAAGTTGCTGCCAATGGCCCCTGGTAATGCTGTACCTGCCTCTAAAACAATCAATTTGGAACTCATTCTTTTCATTTCTTCACTGACATTTCTGAGCTGCTGTGCCTGCATTGTGATTTATTTTATCAGGCTGTAGATTTACTGCGACTACTGGTCTCAGACCAGTATCTGTGAGTGTGACGCTCTGTCAGCAGACCAGAGTTATACCTTGCTGCGGTTTGTGAAAAAAAACAATGGTGCTCACTGGACGATTGATTTTTAATGTTCAGAGAGGACAAGCAGATGTTCTAGTATTAAAAAGATTCTAAACTTACTTCTCCATGTTCCCAGAGGTCTAGTGCACCACTTTTTAAAATGCCTTTGCACTGGGATGGAGCAATACTGCGCTTGATGTGTACTCAAAGTGGTGTAAAAGGGGCTTCTGAGAGGGGGTCTCACATGTTTGGTTTTAGTGCACTCAAGAGTCAGATTGGAGCTTGACTCCTGAGTTATACAACCACCTACTCATTGAATCTGTCTAAGATCATCGCCAACAGGCTCAAGTCTGCTCTGGAGCTGGTGATCCACCCCAATCAGACCTGTGCTGTACCCGGCATGAAGATCCCTTAGCCTTGCGCTACTCAGGGATACGATCGCTTACGTGCAGGACAGGGAGATGAACACCTGCCTCATCAGCTTGGACCAGGAGAAGGCCTTCGACAAAATATCCCACAAGTACATGATGCACGTGCTCTCCAAATGGGGTTTGGAGAGGGAATCGGCGATCAGATCTGACTGTTCTTTGTGGAAATCTGTAGCACAATCCAAATCAACGGGTGAGAGTCAGAGCTTTCCGATCAGATCTGGAATCAGGAAGGGCTGTCCTCTCTCTGTGGTCTTGCTCGTGTTTTGTATTGAGCAGTTTGCTACGTCCATCAGTAAGGACGCAGATATCAGGGGGGTGATGATCCCAGACAGCGGAGGCTCTCAAGTTAAGCCCTCCCTGTACATGGACGACGTCACCATCTTTTGCTTCAATCAGCGATCTGTCCACAGACTAATGGGCATCTGCGACCAGTTCGAGCTGACCTCGGGGGCCAGAGTGAACCACAATAAGAGCGAGGTCATGTTCTTTGGCAGGTGGGAGAACCGATCCTTTGTCTCCTTCACCGTCAGGTCCGACTACCTGAAGCTGCTAGGGGATCTGGTTCGGGGGGGGCCTCAGGCCTGAACCAAGAACTGGGAGGAGCGGGTCACCAAGGACAAACAGAAGCTTGGTATGTTGGGGGCAGGGGGTGGTGGGCGCTCCCTCTCCATGGCCGG
Organism: Heptranchias perlo; assembly: GCF_035084215.1. Classification (NCBI taxonomy): domain Eukaryota; kingdom Metazoa; phylum Chordata; class Chondrichthyes; order Hexanchiformes; family Hexanchidae; genus Heptranchias; species Heptranchias perlo. Next base: position 35,897,661 of record NC_090341.1, on the reverse strand, counting down.
CAGGAACCTGGTGATAAGGTGTGAGGTGCTCACGGTGTTAGTTCATGTGGCCAAGGTCTGGCCCATTCCCCGCTGCTCCGCCACCACAGTCACCTGAGCCAACTTCCACTTTGTCCAGAGGTCCAAGATGGACCGCATCCGCAGGGATAACCATGTACAAGCCCCCAGACAAAGGCGGGAAGTGTGTCCCCAATACCGCCCTGATCCTGATGGCCACCTTTGTGTGCAGCTGCCTCAGGATGTATGTAGACCCCCAGTATGCAAACACCAAGTGTCACTACATGCTGAGTTTCTACTTGTCCACCACACTGAGAAGGTTGGGTCTGGACACACTGGCGAGCAGATGCAGGATGTTCCGCCCAGCTGGACCGTACCCCATCACCTCTCCCGGGTGGAGAAGTTGATGAAGGGGAACCCTTTCGACCACAAGGCCATCAGACAGTGGTCAGCACAGTACGTTCTGGGGGTCCTGCAGAAAAGGAGAGGGTGGATCCAATCAGGCAGTTCCCTGACCAAATGGTCAAAGCCATTTGGCGGAACGTCTTGTCACCGGAACTGACCAACAGGCACCAGGATGTAGTTTGGATGGTGGTGAGAAGGGCCCTTCCAGTACGGTCTTTCCTGCACGCTTGGCATCTCACAGTCACTGCGAGCTGCCCTCAAGGCTGCAGCAGGGACGAGACCCCTGATGGACTGCCCCTTTGCGCAGAAGGGGAGAGAGATGGAGAGAGGTGTGTTGGTATCTGTCCCGGTTCATCCCCAACAGCTCAGTAACACAAGACGCTGTGCTCTATGAGCTGTTCCCCGGGACACACATCGAGACAGATATCAACTGCTACTGGAAGACCATCAACTCAGTGAAGAAGGTCCTTTGGTCCACCCAAAACCTGCTGGTCTTCCAGCTGAAGGAGCTGTCCACAACTGAGTGTTGCTGACTGGCACACTGCAAGGTCCAGGAATACGTGCTGCGGGACGCACTGAAGCAAGGTGCAGCCTACAAAAACCCTACACGGGCACAGGCCACCGTGTAAGGCCATCCCACCTTTGTATTTACAACATGCATTATAAGATATGTACTGTGTTTTGAATTGTGATAATGGGATCGTAGTGTGTACAATCTGTACTGTATTGTTTGGAACTGTAATTGTGATATTTACATTGAACTTTGTGTATCCTTAAATTTTATGAAATAAAGTATATTTTGAAATAAAATTTTTAAAAACTACTTGTTGATACACAACCAAAACCATTTTGTGTCCATGTGAAACTAACAGCATAACTGTACTCTTAACTATAGCTGGGCCAGTTACTATAATCAGAGTTTGGCATGATTTTTATGGATAGAAGAAAGAAAGACTTGCATTTATATAGCACCTTTCATGACTTCAGGATGTCCCAAAGTGCTTTACAGCCAAACAATAACATGCTAATACTGATATAGACATGTGAATCACAGCAGCAAATTATCTGCTTTCAAACACCAGTCAGGATCCTACTGATTGGATTCACTTAAGTATCAACGACAACAACAACTTGCATTTATAGAGCACTTTTAGGGTAGTAAAACGTCCTAAGACGCGTCACAGGAGCGTTATTAAATAAAATTTGACACCGAGCCGCATAAGGAGGTATTAGGACAAGTGACCAAAAGCTTGGTCAAAGAGGTAGGTTTTAAGGAGCAATTTAAAAGGATCAGAGAGAGGTAGAGAGACGAAGAGGTTAAGGGAGGGAATTCCAGAGCTTAGGGCCCAGGCAGCCGAAGGCACGGCCACCAATGGTGAAGTGATTAAAATCAGGAATGCGCAAGAGGCAAGTAGTGCAGAGATCTCAGGGGATTGTAGGGCTGGAGAAGGTTACAGAGATAGGGAGGGACAAGGCCACGGAGAGATTTGAAAACAAGGATGAGAATTTTAAAATAGGTCAGCAAGCACAGGGGTGATGGGAGAATGGACTTGGTGCGAGTTAGGATACGGGCAGCAGAATTTTGGACGAGCTCAAGTTTATGGAGGGTGGTAGATGGGAGGCCGGCCAGGAGAGCATTGAAATAGTCAAGTCTGGAGGTAACAAAGCCATGGATGAGGGTTTCAGCAGCAGATGAGCTGAGGCAAGGGCGGAAACAGGCAATGTTACAGAGGTGGGAGTAGGCGGTTTTGGTGATGGAGTGACTATGTGGTCGGAAGCTCATCTCAGGATCAAATAGGACGCCATGGTTGCGAACAGTCTGGTTCAGACTTAGACAGTGGCAGGGAGCGGGATGGAGTTGGTGGCTAGGGATTGGAGTGTGTGGCTGGGACCAAAGACAATGGTTTGGGTCTTCCCAATATTTAGTTGGAGGAAATTTTTGCTCATCCAGTACTGGATGTCGGACAAGCAGTGTGACGAATGAAAGACAGTGGAGGGGTCGAGAGAGGTGGTGGTGAGGTAGAGCTGGGTGTCATCAGCATATATGTGGAATCTTGTGTTTTGGGATGATGTCGTTGAGGAGCAGCATGTGGATGAGAAATAGGAGGGGGGCCAAGATCCTGGGGGGACTCCAGAGGTAATGGTGTGGGAGTGGGAAGAGAAGCCAATGCAGGTGATTCTCTGGGTACGACTGGATAGATAAGAATGGAACCAGGCGAGCGCAGTCCCACCCAGCTGGATGACAGAGGAGAGGTGTTGGAGGAGGATGGTGTGGTCAACCGTGTCAAAGGCTGCAGACAGGTGGAGATGGATGAGGAGGGAAAGCTTATCATGGTCACAATCATATAGGATATCAGTGCTCTGGCGACAGATCAGTAGCTGCCTGCAGCACCCTACATTATCAGGAAAGGCTGCTAACATTTTGTGTGAGAACCTATTCTGCAATTTTTCAGCTAACTCTTGAATGCTTTCAATGGAAATATCCATTTTAACTGAGCTCATCATTTGTTGATTTTGCTGTAATTTTGCATATTAAAATTTCAATTTTTTTGGTCCAATTCTTAGAATATATTTCAGCAAATAAAAGAAGATTTGGGGTAGGTTTCCATAATTTATTATTTATGATGAAATCATAATCATACATAAAGAACGGGCTGATTTTCCTCACCACTGGCAGTAATTTCCTCCTCACCAACAACCCTCCTCCCAAGGCACTATTTTCTCCTGTTTTACCTTAAGAGCACTGATTGTTGCTGGACTGTAGGGGAGGGAGCCTTCTAGTACCTTTCGTTCATTGGTATATTTTGGGTATGATGCCTAACGATGAGTATTGGGATGTTAGTCAATTGTGAGGGTATCACAGTGAAGTTCAATATTATCCTCACCCGACACCCATACATGCAAACCTGGGAATTAGAACAGGAAGAGGAAGTACAGTGGAGGAAGCAGAGATGGGGAAAATATTATAAGAATTAAGCAAGGGGAAAATTAAACCAAATAGAGGTAAAAGCAATATGAAAGTTGAAGAAAAACAACAATCAAACACAGTAGAACACACTGGTGGCTGTAATTGAGTCCCCTTTTCTCCCAGTTTCAATCCTGTTCAGACTGCTGACCTGAAAGCTGTTTGAATCATTTCCAACCCAGGTCATAGTGAACATATAATCACAGAACAGAGCTGCACATAATTTGACTGCCAGAGGTACTGAATTGGTAGCGTCAGTGAGAAAGGTTACAAGAGCAGCTGATGTGATAGATGGAAATGTCACATAAATGTATCAGAATGTATTCTGCTGAGGATTATGGTTAAGGCAGATTGTTGATACAAAGTAAAGGGAATGTTACTTTGGATTGAAACTGCTTGATTCTGGTGCTGGACACTCAAAAGTGGAAAAGTGTTTCATTCCCCTGTACTGACCCCTCTCACTTTAATGAGCACAAAATATCATCCAAAAATATAAAATCAAGCAGTGGGAGGGGAAACAACATGCAACAGGGAGGGACGTTTTGAGCAAAGACCTTTGTCTAGCCGGATAGCTGACACTAAATATATCGCCTTAGAAGTTGTTATAGTGGTTCCAGGCTGTGACATCTGCTGCTAACAATAAGCATCTGTTTTCTATCCTCTAAACGTAAGGGAATCCTGTTCCTTCTTCCTGTGTTTGCAGAGTATAGCACAGTGGGAAAGTCTTATCACAAGCTACTTATTTCTTATTTTCCTCCGGATGCGGCTCTAGGTGTTCCTGTGACCTCAGGGAAATACTTAAAAGGAACAAATGTAAGGAGTTGTTCCTGCAGCTGTGAGTAAAGCTAGCTGATGTACAAACTCGTAACAGCTGCTCCTTTTCCAGAGGAGATGAAGGGTGTTCTGGAAGCTTTAATTAGTGGTCCACACAAGAAAGTGTAGTCGTTAAATATATGTGTTGGGTTGCAGTCTACGTGTCTCAGAGAACAGAGGAACTTGAATGAAACGGTATTTAACATTTACAGAAAAGCTTCCCCCAATGGTTCAGTTGGTAAAGTAAGCCAAACATACAGAAAAGTCCCAGGTTCAAAGCCAAATCTATGCTGAATTAGCTGATCTCCACCAGTGTGGTGGTAAGGTCACAACGTTTGGCTTCAGTGCTCCTAAGTTAGGGAGGGGGAAATCAACTGGGCTTTTTGGTTCTGGTCACAATCCAGTGATCTATGCTGTAAAGTGCATACATGTGGAAATCAGGTAAAGACAGAATGAAGCTTGGCTGATATATCCTCTCTCTCCACCATCCACCCCCGCCCCCAGCTCCGCCATGGCTAAATAGACCGCCAACGCTCAATGTACAGGCTCATACATGATGAAAGACCACTTGTAAGAGGGGTACCAGAGAATAACCAACATCTAGGGGAGAGAACAAAAATTACATTAAATTAACTTTATCTATTTACATAACATCACTGTGAACTCCTTACCCAGCGGGCAGTCTTTCATTATAGAATCTTTCTAGAATGCAGAGTTTGGGGGTAATTTTAATCTACCCACCCAGCAGGAAACTGATGGGATCAGATCGGCCACCCATTGTACACCAATCCCGATTTTACTCTCCATTGACTTTACTGGAGAGTAAATTTAAGCGGGGTGTAAAACGGATGGCTGATCTGATACCATCAGGAGGATTAGGTTAAAATGACCCCCTTTGTCTGTTACTGCTAGTGTCTCTTTTTTTACCTGAGGTGCGATTGCTCGCATACTGCATGGCTGAGACTGTTTCATGTTTGTTCTTCTGAGAGGTGTGTTATTACGCTCAGACTATTAATTGCATTTTGATTAAGTAGCATGAGGAAAGATTGCAAGAATTGAATCAAAATTATTGCACGGATAGACTCCTCTGAATTATCTTTCAAACCACATCATAGATTGCAAGTGTGGAAAATTACAATATAACGAAGAATTGAGATGCTTTGCTTTAAGGTTTTTTTCTATAGAAAGATAGTTTAGTAGATAGAGAATAGCACATTCCTGGGAATGATTACAAGTCAAGGGCTTTTACGTAATGATTATACATCATGAAAGCCTTGAAGTTACTTGTAAATATGCATTATGGGGGTGATTGTTTTTCTGTTTTTTTTGCTGGCAATGGTTGTTATAACAGGGTCAAAGTCAATACATGACACGCATAGATTAATAATTGCAATTACTGTAAGTTTATCAAGTGATAATACACAGCTGCCCTGCCTTTACACATATCCTTCTAAATTTTTCTTTATCAAATATTTACCCCCTTCCATGTCTTCACAATTCATTCATAAAAAGATTCTCGTAACCTTTCCTTCATTCTTTTCGTGATTACTTCTAGTTACTTGCACACCTATGAATGAATGAAAATAATTATTCACTATTTGCCTCATCAAAACACCTCAGAATTTTGAACACCTTTATCAGATCTCCTTTTAGCTTTCTCTATTCTAATAAAAAAGCTTTAATTTCTCTAGTCTCTCCTAACTAAAGTCTTTCTTCCCTGGTATCATCTTAGTAACCTCTCTGTATCAGCTCTATCCTTCCTAAAGTCAAATGTAAGGAATCTTACAACACCAAGTTATAGTCCCATAACTGGACACGGTATTCTAACTGCTGCCTAACCAATGATTTGTATAGGTTTAGCATTACCTCTCTGCTTTTGTACTTTATGACCCAATTTATAATACTCATGTTTTTATATGCTTTATTTTGCAGTTATATCAACTTGTCCTCCCCCATTCAAAGACTTGCTCTTCCGCTTTTCTTAAATTTTTATCATTTAGTGTTAATATATTTCCTCTCATTCTTCCTCCCAAAATGTATCACCTCACATTTCTCCATATTAAATTTAATCTATCTATCCAATCTACTAACCTGTTATTGTCCTCCTGAGGATGCTCGCAGTCCATTTCAGTTAACCACACTTCCTATTATTGTGCCATCTGTAAATTTTGGTATTGTGTCCATACATCCAAATCCACATAATGTTTTGTATACTTCAATGGCTCCAAAGCTGGCCCTCAGGGGGCACCACTGTTTATATCCATCCAGTCTGAAAAAATATCCATTAACCACACACTCTGTAATATGTCCTTCAGCCAACTTCCTATCCGTGCTGCCCTACTTCAGGACTTAAGCACATGATCTAGGCTAACACTACAGTGCAGTAACATTTGGTTACAGAGAAACCCTCATTTCTTGGTTTTCTAATAACCAAAAGACTAAATTATTTGCCTTTGATCCTCCATTGTCTTCTATAATAGCATCAAATATTATTTTCATCAATCCTCAGTCTTTGCTGGAGTAGCTCATTAAAATGGAGCCACAATATAATTGGCCTTAGTGGTCCTGGAATGGGCAAGGAAGAAATGACCAGGGATCCTGCTTCTGATTGCTATCCAAGAACTTTTGCTGGATGTTCACATGTGAACGTCAAGTGAGGACAGAATGGGCTTGGCTGTGATGTCATCCATAGTCAAAATGTCTGCACTCACTCACTATCTAGGCTCAGATGAAGACTGAACACTTGGGTGAGGTTCCAGGAGCAGCTGGTGCCCATACCCCAGCAAAGGACAAGGGTTTTCAGGAAAGAAGAGGGAACTGGTGGAAAAGGGAGGCTGATAAACACATATATTATTTTCAGTAGAAAAGCAGGTGAGTTATATTGCAACCAGAAAATTAAAACAGCATATGCTTTGAGTGCAGAGATTGAAGTTGCTTGCATATTGTGATGTTATGAATGCATTTTCTTTGTGTTAAAATTATTGCATGATGCCATAAAACAGATAAGAAAGAATACTGAGAGAAATTATTTGGGCCTCCAACATTCAGAAAATAAGTAAAACAACTTTTCTTAACTGTCAGTACACACATTGAGGCCCCCATCTTGGTTATTCCAATGTGTTTTATGTAATGTGCTCCACATCTGGCATGCTCCACTGCTGTGTAGTTCACAGAATGCTGCATTAGAGACCTAGGGACAGCTGATAGCAGTGAAATCATGAAGGGCTACAAATCTTCTCCTCTTGTTTTCCCTTGAGCAGCAAAGTATTACCAGCAATTTATATGAAACAGATTGAGTAAAGCTCAAATCTTAAAAACTCTCTAAAAATTTGCCTTTGACAAAATGGGACTTTATTTCTAACTTAAACAGCAGATTGGTTGGATAGATAGATAATGGTTCTCTTATTTTTCTTTTATAGGACATAAACCTTAGACTAATTGTACATTGAAATCGATCCAAATCTCAATGACAATTAGAATTTGAGGGACGGGGTATATTAAGTACAGTATCTATATTTATCTGAACAGTCCTTTGGAACTTTTTAAAGATACCATGTATTGCTTTGAATGATGGAGCCTGAGTATTTTTGTTAGCACTTGTTGGGCTTTCACCATATGCCTTTTTAATAAGAATTAACTGACTCACTAAAATTAAACAGAAGCTAAACCCTAGTGGTGAATTGATTCCTTTCATTACATTGCTCATTCTTGTCTCCATTTAATTATTATGAAGTCTTCTTGGCTTTATTTTTAATTGTACTGGTCAGAACACATTGTAAATCACATTTACTTCACTTGGGTTACCATGACATCATTTTGTACTGAAAATTAGTGAAAAACTATGTGATGAAGCTATTAAACTGTGTGGGACATCACAGCTAAACCCAATCCTCGCCTCACCCAATTACCACATACACATATTTTCTAACAGAGGTTGTTGGATAGAAATCAAGAGCAGGAAGCCTGTCTGATTTACTTCTCCCATCCTAGTTCTGGGCAATGAGGCCAATGTAGCACCCATACCATGACCCAGGCTGAGATTAGCTAAAGCAGCACAGAGTGGGGATTAAACCTAGAACATCCTTGTCTGTATTGTGAGAGCTAAGGAAAGGGTGTCAGATATATACATGGTAAAGTCAGGGACGAAGAAGCACAGCTATAAACATGGTTAAAGAACTTTACTAAACCCAGTAAAGTATTCAATTTTCTTGAAAATCAAACTATAAAATTCATTGGGAAAATTTAAGAATGTTAGGTGCGTACTATAGCAGTCTCATACAGAATGAATAGGGCCACATAGGAAAAATTTCCTGGTGGAACCAAGTGTCAAATGATGTGTGGAAGGCACAACCTAAGTGTCAGAGGTTCAATCAATATAAACTACTGAATGTAAATAAGAGAGGGACCTCCAAGAAGAGAAGAGTCTAGATAGATGTGGAACGTAGGACGGATCTAGGTGAGGTAATTACATTGGTGGAGGAAAAGGACTTGGGTCACCTACTTGAAGGTTAGGCTAGGTCAGCACCTGCAGCTTTAAGAATATAATCCTTTGGGTTAGATTGAAGGATGTACTTGCTGGGCTGACAAACTGACTCCAACCTACATATTTTTATCCTGGAGATTTGAAGCAGAAACTGCCAAGAAACCCAGATTTTCTTGTTTTCCAACATTTTTTCAATACTGTCAAATGATTTCCTGCCAGTTAAATAAAAATAAACCTCGGGCAAGAACACAAAATAGTTTGCAATTTGCTAAGCACATGACTGAAGGGAAAAAGGAATCATCTTTGGCAACACCGAAAGCAACTTAATGTTTCGGTTCTGGTTCTGATGGGGATAGTAAGTAGATATGATCAGGCCCCTAGGTGCTTATTGTGAGAGATGTACCTAGGAACATAGCAACAGGAGCAGGCTATTATGCCCCTAGAGCCTGTTCTGCCATTCAATTAAATCATGGCTGATCTGAAGTCAAATCCATTTATCCGCCTTTGATCCATATCCCTTGATACCCTTGCCTGATAAAAATCTGTCGACCTCAGTCTTGAAAATTTCAATAGACGCAGCATCCACAGCCTTATGGTGGTGAGAATTTCAAATTTCAACTACCCTTTATAGCATCATAGAAAGGTTACAGCACGGAAGGAGGCCATTCGGCCCATCGAGTCCACACCGGCTCTATGCAAGAGCAATCCAGCTAGTTCCACTCCCCCGCCCTATCCCCGTAGACCTGTAAATTTTTTCCTTTCAAGTACTTATCCAGTTCCCTTTTCAAGGCCATTATTGAATCTGCCTCTACCACCCCCTCGGTCAGTGCATTCCAGATCCTAACCACTCGCTGTGTAAAAAGTTTTTCCTCATGTCACCTTTGGTTCTTTTGCCAATCACCTTAAATCTCTGTCCTCTGGGTCTTGACCCTTCCGCCAATGGGAACAGTTGCTCTCTATCTACTCTGTCTAGACCCTTCATGATTTTGAATACCTCTATCAAATCTCCTCGCAACGGTCTCTGTTCCAAGGAGCACAACCACAGCTTCTCCAGTCTATCCACATAGCTCGCCAAGGCTTCTTCGACAGCACCTCCCAAACCCGTGACCTCTACCACATAGAAGGACAAGAGCAGCAGGCACATGGGAACAACACCACCTGCACGTTCCCCTCCAAGTCGAATATAAACGAATATAAAAAATAAGTCCCTCATCCCTGGAATCATTCTAGTAAATCTCTTCTGCACCCTCTCTAAGGCCTTCACATCTTTCCTAAAGTGTGGTGCCCAGAACTGGTCACAATACTCCAGTTGTGGCCGAACCAGTGTTTTATAACGGTTCATCATGACTTCCATACTTTTGCACTCTATGCCTCTATTTATAAAGCCCAGGATCCTGTATGCTTTTTTAACCGCTTTCTCAATCTGCCCTACCACCTTCAACGATTTGTGCACGTGAACTCCCAGATCTCTCTGCTCCTGTACCCCTTTTAGAGTTGTGCCCTCTAGTTTATATTGCCTCTCCTCGTTCTTGCTACTGAAATGTATCACTTTGCATTTTTCTGCGTTAAATTTCATCTGCCACGTGTCTGCCCATGCCACCAGCCTGTCTATATCCTCTTGAAGTCTATCACTATCCTCCTCACTGTTTACCACCCTTTCAAGTTTTGTGTCATCTGCAAATTTTGAAATTGTGCCCTGTGCATCCAAGTCCAAGTCATTAATATATATCAAGAAAAGCAGTGGTCCCAGCACCGACCCCTGGGGAACACCACTGTACACCTCCCTCCAGTCCGAAAAACAATCGTTCATCACTACTCTCTGTTTTCTGTCCCTTAGCCAATTCTGTATCCATGTTTCCACTGCCCCCTTTATTCCATGGGCTGCAATCTTGATGATAAGCCTACCGTGCAGCACTTTATCAAGCCTTTTGAAAATCTATATACACCACATCAACTGCATTGTCCTCATCTGCCCTCTTTGTTACCTCATCAAAAAACTCTATCAGGTTAGTTAAACACAATTTGCCTTTAACAAATCCGTGCTGGCTTTCCCTAATCAATCCACACTCGTCCAAGTGACTGTTAGTTCTGTTCCGGATTATCATTTCTAAAAGTTTCCTCACCACTGAGGTTAAACTGACTGGCCTATAGTTGCTGAGTTTATCCTTACACCCTTTTCTGAACAAGGGTGTAACATTTGCAATTCTCCAGTCCTCTGGCACCACCCCTGTATCTAAGGATGTTTGGAAGATTATGGCCAGTACCTCCACAATTTCCACCCTTACTTCCCTCAGCAACCCAGGATGCATCCCATCCGGACCAGGTGATTTATCTACTTTAAGTACAGCTAGCCTTTCGAGTACTCTTCTTTATCAATTTTTAACCCATCTTATCTCAACTATATCTTCCTTTACTGAGACTCTGGTAGCATCTTCTTCCTTGGTAAAGACAGATGCAGAGTACTCATTTAGTATCTCGGCCATCCTTTCTGCCTTCATAAGTAGATCTCTTTTATGGTCCTTAATCGGCCCCACCCCTCCTCTTACTCCCCGTTTACTGTTTACATGCATGTAGAAGACTTTTGGACTCCCTTTTATGTTGGCCGCCACTCTATTCTCATACTCCCTCTTTGCCCTCCTATTTTCTTTTTCACTTCCCCTCTGAACTTTCTATATTCTGCCTGGATCTCACTTGTGCTATCAACCTGACATCTGTCATACGCCCCTTTTTTCTGTTTCATCTTACTCAGTATCTCTTTTGTCGTCCAGGGAGTTCTGGCTTTAGTTGCCCTACCTTTCTGCCCTAATGTGAAAAAATGCCAGTTTCTAGTCTCTTGCCATTATAAAAATATTATATAAATACCTACGTACCCTAGTGTTCTTAATGTGGCTTGTGCATCAGATTCAGTTATCAGGATCAGTCTTTACTTTGTGCGGACCCACAGTTATCGAGCCTCTGATAACACATCCAACCCGTCCCCTTTCAAAATAAGAGTTTACTTGAAATCTCTCTGTGTCCCTCTTCAGGGTTCATTTCACTAACAATGACTAATGACAGCATTGTACATCACTAGCAATTAATATCATTGTCCTTCTACGGAATGTTTATTGGACACTGTAATTAATTACTAGCTTAAGTATGAAAATATACTGAGTGCATCATGCTTCCCTTAAATGGTAATGAGAATTTTATTACAAGCATTAATGGAAGTGTTAGCCAGTAAGTCTGTAAATATTGCAATATTCTGCACAAATGCTCTGGGTATTGCAATTTCTCCTGAAATTTATTGGGCCAATTGTAACTGAGTGTCTCGTGGGGAAATCAGTCGTGTAGAGGATAAACAAACATGAATGGGGGTTTGACAGTCACTGACATTGGACTGTCCTTCTACACTGTCAGTTATGCAAAGCAGTTTCATTTAATTTTGGATATACCACCAGATGTGACTTATCTTTTTGTAGCACATTTTCTATTTTGATGTCCAAATAAAATTGTGTGTTTTTTAAAAGAATGTTTTCTTTCAAAATGCTAATTTTTGGCCATGAGTATACCTAGTTGCCATCCTACTTCCTTTGGATCATCAGTTGTCCCATTAATAAAATACATGCAAGATGTAAACAGAAGATATGTGTTAAATTTGTGACTGACAGCATATGATTTCAGAATATGACCTTTTTTTCTGAAATTTTCTCCTCATCAATCTTATTCTTATCTGACAAACACACAAGTGACCTTTCCAGCAGCAGTCAATGGATCATGATCAGGTGCAGGAAATCCTGACTAGTTTTCGCCTCTTTAGCCCAGGAATGCTGAGGCCAATTGAAGCACCCCTACTGCCACCCCAGTTACGATCATTCTAACAGCACAGATCAAGGGTTCAATGTGGGATCTTCCTGTCCTCCCTGGCTCACTACTACACTGGGCAGGCAACAAAAGATGATCCAAAGTTTTTAAAATAATGATCAGACAAGTGATGTAGAGAAGGATTTTTTACAAAACCAGAGTAGAAAGAAGGATTCTATGATTTTTGGTTGAAGCCACAAGCTAAAATTAATATATGGAATAACCTGCCACCAGATGATCTCGCATGATCATCCAATTCTTCCTCCTGCATGTCTGGAATTCAGAAAATTAAACATCACATTTGTGAACCAACGACCACCACAGCATGGTGTTGGTTTCTGAATTATTTGTAATTTTCTTAACGGATTAGTTAAAGTTTCTTCCTTTACATCCATGGGCCTTTTAAACGGCGAAGCTTCTGCCAGCATCTTATAAGGATAGGAGCATATTAAATATTTAAACGCAGTTCCCTCCCCAGAACTGGCAAGTTGCATCAAATTTGCAGCCCATGGGGCAGGTGAGCGTCCTGGATGCTTCCCTTGTAGTGCAAACACCCACCAATGGCATTTAAATTAAGGGGCCTCCTCCAGTGCCCAAGAACTTTGGCAGGGTCAGCAGCAGAGGTCCTGAACAGGTGCATCTCATCACTTAAGCCAGATCATGCTCTCTACAGATTTTTGGTCCCTCATCTTTATAGATACAAATTTTTATACCTGGTCATTGACCAATAGAATTGTTGAGGAGGATAATGGATTTATATGAACTTTGAAAAACATGAATACAATATTTATACATATTTTAATAGAAATTTTCTGTTAACTGTTTAAACCGGACTTTTTTGTGATAATTATTGTCACATCTCCCCCAACATTTCACGGTTACCTTCTGTATTAGGAGAGTGGAACATTCTGCCCGAAGATATTGTCATCAACAACAACGCCTTTAATAGAGAAGACTATCCCAAGGCACTTCACAGAGGCATGAGGAAAATATTAGTACTGCTTCACCGAATAACTTAACTAAGACTCACCCTCAAGGGGAAGCTTAAGTGCAAATATCAGTCAAGACTGATTCAAACTTGGGTCACCCAACCATGAGGTCAATACTTCAGTGCTGCCAAAGGTGGTAGACCTACTGTAGGAAAAGCTCAACTATAGGATATTTTGATAATATTTATAGTTAAAACAGTACAATTGGATGCATTATACGATAAGAAGCATTTCTGAATGGTCCCGCTTAGAGTGAAAAATGAAATGTTGAAACCCTTAATTCTCTCAAAGGTGTATGAAATCATATTGATATCATTAAATCATATTCCTTCTATTGGATTTGAGAATCATTTCTTTAAATGTCATTATGTGTTAAAGACTGGATTAATGTTTCCTGGTACAGGCCCACAGAGCTTTCCACCAAATGCTGTAATGACATTTTTGGGTTGTAACCTTCGAACTTATTCAATACCGAACATTAGGCATGACGCCACCAAAGTCAGTCAGTCACTGTCCAACTGCTAAAACACTCATGTAGCAATTGTGGGAGGAGTCAACCATCAAACACCATTGTCTCTCATAAAACTGTAGAACAGGCCAATATCAGGAATAAATCCAGAAAACTGTGACACACTTCATTGTTTAACTACTGGTATAAAACGTGTTGTATCATTTGTTAATTTTATTTAAAAATAGCTTGATGATTAAGGGATTTCTATACCACTTTTAAGGTTAAGGTTATTGATTCATTTCTGTCATTCTTTGATAATCATTGGATTTGATTTCAATAAATGCACCAGAACAGTGCACCAATGTAGTGTGTGTTACCCCATTGCAACATTTTGAAGTATGGCTTTTGTCTGGATTCCTAACAGCACAGAGGAGCAATCTGTCCATGTTCATTGATATAAATTAAACAAGTCTTTAAATGATTGGCCAAACATGTTATCCACACTGATAGAGTGAGGAAGGGACTCACACTATTCCCTTGGGGCAGGAACTAATGGCTTTATAGGGTTCTATTGTTTGGCTGTTTCCTCTGTTGGCTTGTCAGATCTCAGCATTTCATTTTCTACCACAAACATATAATTAGGTCAAATCCTGAAGGAAAAGTCCAAATGTGAAATTCTCCACAAAACCATGACTTACTTCTACAGATACCACTTACAATTCTCTTTTTAAAATTTTCTCATTAATACTTCTTCCACACAGGCAAAAACACACCAAGTTCTATCATGGAAGTAAACTATACTGTCCCAGGCTTCAACCTACCCAATCTTGCACTCAGTCTCCGTGTCCTGACTAGATTTTTTGTGTCAATCTGAAATGTATTAATTTAAGTCGCATAACCCTAGAGTTACTTTCATCTGCGTCTGTTGTTCTTTCAAAAGATTCTAAAAAACATGATTTCACATTTTTTCTTTCAACATTTGAATTACTCGATGATCCAATTTTCATTCAGTTATAATAGCTTAGATACAATGTAAAGATTAGAAGGACAAGATGATTTTTGGCCGGGGCCTCCATCAGGAAGGGTGTTTTCATTTAGTCGTCCTAGCAACAGGATGCCCTGATTTTCTGATGGGGCAGCAGAGATATTATTGAAGCAAGTGAGCCCAAGGAGGCAAATCATTTACAGACAGACGTTTAGCATTTCTGCAGACGATGATGATGCGGAAAACTTTGGCTGGGCTGCAGTGTAGGACATCCGCTTGTCCATCTGGTCATAGGAATCTCTGCTTTAAGATGTGTTTTATTATGACTTTCATAGATGCATTCACTTCCTTATACCTGTGTTCAGCAAGTGCATGTGGCTAGCATAAAGGCATCATGAGCCAGGGCTGTGGAGGGTAGCCTTGGTCGTCAAGGAGCCATGAGTGTAGGCTGGCAGGCACAACTGCACAATTGATTGTTTTTCACAGAGGGTTGCAATTAGCAAATCACCGATTTTAAATGAGGGAAAAATCTGGCTAAAAAATGTGTGAACGCCAACTGTGTGTCAATTGAGATTTTATTTAACCTGATTTTATTTATCCTGTTCCAGTTGAGCTCACACTGCCGCTTTGCACATTCAAGCAGAATAACTGCAGAGTGAGGACTTCATCAAAAATATGGGATCATCAGCCCTGCCAGTGGCATAAGCTAGCAACTGGGAAAATAGCAGAGTTGAGTTCAGATTCTTTTTTAAAACATATCGAGCCACTTTCTTAAGAATTTTGCAGCCAGACAAGTACTTATTTGTATCCGCTGTGGTATTTTTAATGTCTATTTTGTTTCTGAAACATTGCTAATGACACATTTTAAATAGGTTTTGAAATTTGAGTTTGGCTATCAGAGCACACAGTTACTGATTTGTAGCAAACTTTAAAAGAAGTGAATTTACATTTTTCTTCTTTATATCATCGTAGATCTAAAATGTTATCCCTTCTCAGTGACCTCTGGACCGCAGTCTGGGTTGACCTGAGAAGTCCCCATAAATTTTTAATCTCTGCTTAGGGAATTTTCAAGATGGTAGCCAAGCGGTCACATACACACACTGATAGAGGAGGGCAGCGTAAAGTCGTATCAGCTGCACTGCAGCAACTCACCAAGGCTTCTTCAGCAGCACCTCCCAAATCCGTGACCTCCACCACCTAGAAGGACAAGGGCAGCAGATGCATGGGAACACCATCAGCTTTAAGTTCCCCTCCAAGTCACACACCATCATGAACATCTTGGACATATATCTCCATTTCTTCATTTTGTTGCTGGGTCAAAATCTTGGAATGACCTAACAGCATTGTGGGAGCATCTTAATTACATAGACTGCAGCAGTTCAAGAAGGCAGCCCTGCAGCACAACCTTCTCAGGGCAACTAGGGATGGACAATAAATGCTGGCCTTGCCACTGACACCCACATTCTGGGGATGAATTAATTTTTTTAAATTAATACACTGCACATTATTCTTCCGCTTTGAAACTGCCATTTTTGAATCAGCCGATACTGATTAAATAAAAGTCTTCTCTCTCGACTGACTATAGCTAGGCCTACCAGGAGGCTTGCACATCAGATCAGAATCACCCGTCCTCCTGCTTCAGGATTATGATCGCCTGTATGTTTGACCTGTGCCAGAAATTCCCATTGCTTCTTTTGCTATCTTTCACAAGAGGAAGTACAAGAACACTATGGAGGCAATGCTATACATGGGTGTAGACAGGTGCACACAACTGCATGCTTTTTTTCCACAGGTGCCCTGGTGCAATTGGTGTCTTGCCAATTCTGAAAATGAGAGGGGAGAAAACAACTAAAAAAAGTGCACAAATGCAACGGTGCATCGTGACACCCTTGTGCATTGGCTGAGGGTCCCAGCCCCGATGGATACACAGGGCTGTCACGACATACAGTCATGCTTGTGCACTTACACTTTTTTGAACCTGCTCTTTCCCTCGGTTTCAGAATTGGTGATCTGCTGATTGTACCAAGCATGCATTGTGGAACTGGCAAATTTATTTGCAAATACAATCTTACCATGTTAGGGTTTGAGTTCAATTTAGGATGAGAGTTTGAGTTAGGTTTGGGTTCAGTTTAGATTTAGATTTAGGGTTAAATTTATAATTAAGACTAGCGTCATGGTCAGGTTTAGAATCAATTTATTTTTTGGAAATGGGAAGATTTTTAGGGGAAAGATGCTTTCTAGGATGGATTTAGAAGGGTAAATCTGTAATGAGAGGACATACATTACATGACATTGACCACTGATGCACACACTTGTTACAACAGAGTCATATTTGTGCTTGGGGACCACATTGCTTTCAATACTTGAAGAAAACTGCACAGCAAGGACATTTAATGGAACAGGGAGAGGCAGCAATTTAACTTGCTAACTTTGCATGTGTCATAGTAGATGGAGGTAATTTTTATGTGTAAGGATGGCTGCAATTGATCACAAATGTACAAGTTGAATAATAACATTGAGGATTTCTTAGAAAATTATTGATCTGCACATCAGCTGCTGGCAGCACTAGCATGGGTCTCACACAATGTAGAAGCCGCTTTTCTCACTTCACAAACGCTGCTTTTAAAATGGTGCTAATTTATTTACAAAGTAGGAGACCTGTATCTGTGAGCTGGCTCCCTGTGTTCACACTGGTAAATCTGGCTCCCTTGTCATGGGGCAAAATCATAGCCCCACTAAATAACTGGGTCTACAATTCTGCTGCTGGGACAAGGGAGCCAGATTTAGCAATGTAAACCCAAGGAGTCGGGGCACACAGAGAATCTGAACTAAATGAGCAGCTTAGCATTGCTTCACAAGAATTTGATGCAGCTCAAGGCAGATCTCAGATCTCATACTAGCAAATCACTGGCTATTTGCAAGTGTCACAAGTAAAATTAACAGTCATACATAAAGGACAACCCATTTTAACAAAGGATTACACCAAGAACATTAGCCTGTGTTCTCTCTTTACAGATGTTAATGAAGTTGCTGTGCATTTCCAGCATTTTTTGTTTATGTTATGAAAGTCATAAATATAACCCAATAAAATATAGCTGGAGTGTGCTGTGAGGCCATTTAAAAAAAAAGACTTGCAATAAAACAGAAAATGCTGGGAATATTCAGCGTGTCAGGCAGCATCTGTGGAGGAAGAAACATAGTTAACATTTCGGGTCGAAGTCCTTTCGGAAGAAGTTATGGATTTAACAGTTTTTAAGCAAGAACAGAACCAGGGAAAGGGGAGGAGGGAGTGGAGGGGAGGAAAGAACAAAAGGGAAGGTCTGTGATAGGGTGGAGGGCAAGGTTGGGGAACTATGAGGTTGGAAACCGCACAGCCCGCTTCTACCTCCTTCCCAAGATCCACAAGAAGGACTGCCCTGATAGACCCATCATTTCAGCCTGTTCTTGCCCCCAGAACTTATTTCTTCCCAAATCCACTCTATTTTTTCTCCCCTAGTCCAGTCTCATCCGACCTACACCCGCGACTCTTCTGATGCCCTCCGCCACTTTAACAGTTTCCAGTTTCCCAGCCCTAACCGTCTCCTTTTCACCATAAACATCCAGTCCCTTTACACCTCCATCCCTCACCGGGATAGCCTGCGGGCCCTCTGCTTTTTCCTTGCCCAACCAGTCCCCATCCACCACCACCCTCCTCCGCCTGGCGGAACCTGTTCTTATGTTGAACAACTTCTCCTTTAACTCCACTTACATCCTCCAAGTAAAAGGTGTTACTATGGGAACCTGTATGGGGCCCAGCTATGCCTGCCTTTTTGTGGGATACGTGGAACATTCTTTGTTCCAGTCCTACTCAGGTCCCCTCCCTCACCTCTTTTTACGGTACATTGATGACTATCGGTGCCGTTTCCGGCTCTCGCCCAAACTGGAAAATTTCATCAACTTTGCTTTCAATTTCCACCCCTCCCTCGCCTTCACGTGGTCCATCTCTGATTCTTCCCTTCCCTTCCTCGACTTCTCGATCTCTATATCTGGGGATAGGCTTTCAACCAATATCTACTATAAGCCCACTGACTCCCTCAGCTATCTTGATTAAATGTCCTCTCACCCCTTTTCCTGTAAGTACTCTATTCCATTCTCCCAGTTTCTCCATCTCTGTCGCATCTGTTCTGTCGATGCCTTGATGCCACCTTCCATACTAGTGCTTCCGATATGTCTTCCTTTTTCCTCAACTCAGGATTCCCCTCTACTGTAGTTGCCAGGGCCTGTGAGCGTGTCCATCCCATTTCCTGCACTTCTGCCCTCACCCCTTCCCCTCCCTCCCAGAACCACGATAGGGTCCCCCTTGTCCTCACCTTCCACCTAACCAGTCTCCTGGGAGGAGAGGGTTGTCCTATGAGGAGAGATTGTGTAAAATGGGCCTAAACTCTCCAGAGTTTAAAAGAATGAGAGGTGATCTCATTGAAAAATATAAGATTCTGAGAGTGCTTGACAGGGTAGATGCTAAGAGGCTGTTTCCCCTAGTGGGACAGTCTAGGACTAGGGGACATAGTCTCAGGATAAGGGGTCGGCCATTTAAGACTGAGTTGAGGAGGAATTTCTTCACTCAGAGGGTTGTGAATCTTTGGAATTCTCTACCCCAGAGGGCTGTGGATGCTGAGTCGTTGAGTATATTCAAGACTGAGATCGATTGATTTTTGGACTCTAAGAGATTCAAAGGATATGGGAATTGGGCAGGAAAGTGGAGTTGAGGTCAAAGATCAGCCATGATCTTGTTGAATGGTGGAGCAGGCTCAAGGGGCCATAAGTCCTAGTCCTGCTCTTATTTCTTACGTTCTTATGTCCACATTCAACAGATCATCCTACGCCATTTCCATCACCTCTAGCACGATGCCTCCACCAAACACATCTTCCCCTCCCTTCCCCATTCAGCATTCCGAAGGGACTGTTCCATCCGTGACACCGTGGTCCACTTTTCCATTACCCCCAACACCCGCTCTCCTTCCCACAGCATCTTCCTGTGTGAGCACAGGAGATGCAACACCTGCACTTTCACCTCCTCCCTTCCCATCATCCAGGGCCCCAAACACTCCTTACAGGTGAAACAGCGATTTACTTGTACTTCTTTCAATTTAGTCTATTGTATTCACTGCTCACATTGTCTCCTCTACATTGGGGAGACCAAAGGCAGGTTGCTGAACCCCTCCGATCAGTCCGCAAGCACGACCCCGAGCTTCCGGTCGCTTGCCATTTTAATTCTCCGTCCCTCTCCCACTCTGACCTCTCTGCCCTCGGCCTCCTACACTGTTCCAATGAAGCTCAACGGAAGCTTGAGGAACAGCACCTCATCTTTCGATTAGGCATTTTACAACCTTTCAGTCTCAACATTGATTTCAATAACTACAGATCATAACCACTGCTCCCATTTTTTCAGACAGCAGGTGCTGGTAATGGTTCGGATGTTGCCACTTACAGCTCTTCTAGAGCCATCTTTTGTTTCTTTACCTGTCCCATTACCGCCCTCCTTGCATTACACCATCATTCCTTTTGTCATTTAAGGACTGCTGCCCTCCACCCCATCATAGACCATCCCTTTTGTTCTTTCCTCCCCCTTCCACCTCCCACTTTGCCTGGCTCTGTATTTGCTTAAAAACTGTTAAATCTTTATCTTCTTCCAGATGTAATGAAAGGTCTTTGACCTGAAATGTTAACTCTGTTTCTTTCTCCACAGATGCTGCCTGATTTGCTGAGTATTTCCAGCATTTTTTGTTTTTATTTCAGATTTTGCTTTTGAAAGAAAGGCTTGCATTTATATAATGCTTTTCACGACCTCAGGATGTCCCAAAGCGCTTTACAGCCAATTAAATATTTTTGAAGTGGAGTCACTAATGTAATGTAGGAAATGCAGCAGCCAATTTGCATGCGGCAAGGTCCTACAAACAGTAGAGCGATAATGACCAGATAATCTGTTTTTTAGTGATGTTGGTTGAGGGATAAATATTGGCCAGGACACCAGGGAGAACTCCCCTGCTCTTCTTCGAAATGGTGCCAACGGATCTTTTACATCCACCTGAGAGGGCAGACGGGGCCTCAGTTTAATGTTTCATCCGAAAGACAGTGCAGCACTCCCTCAGTACTGCACACTTGAGGGATTCAGGTATCACCATAAAAATCATGAGAGCAGGTCTCAAGCTATTCACAAGACCTCGAAGAGTGTCTGAACGTGCTCCTTTTTAACTTTTTAAATAATGTAAAAAAATACACTCTTTCACAGATGTATAACAATCTTGAGTGCATATTAATTTAAAGTAAATTAGTTAGGTATGTGAAATTTAAAGGCAGTTACACAAATCCTGAGGTTCAGGTGAAATATATAAATCATTTTACTCTGATGGTTTTCTCGCAACTTATACTACGTGGATCATGTTAACTCCATTGTTTTTTTGTATTTATGGAGTTGATATCACAACTGAGAATTGACAGTACTGAGGGAAAAGTGGTGTGAGTGGAACCCCTTCACAATCCAGATATCAGTTTTCAAAATTACA
Organism: Heptranchias perlo; assembly: GCF_035084215.1. NCBI lineage: Eukaryota > Metazoa > Chordata > Chondrichthyes > Hexanchiformes > Hexanchidae > Heptranchias > Heptranchias perlo. The sequence goes on along the minus strand of NC_090341.1, from coordinate 35,876,188 downwards.
GTTATATTTCATTTTTATCATCTCAATAGAAAATTCATGATAAGGAGATGGAGGATATGATGTATGTCCCAGTTATGATGCTGAGCATTACTCATTTGTGACTTTGTCACAGTGAGAGTTTTCAGGTCAGTCAACGAGCGAGATATAAATCATATCCCATGGTTCATCATTGAGTATCATCTTTATCTGAAATCTTCAATCATGTAACTGTTTTCTAACTTCCCCTCTATTAATCAATACATATTTATGGCTTAATCAACCTCTCATAATTATGACTGAGTGATAATAACTAAACTATTGCTGAATTTTGTTTCACAAATTTGCAACAATAAGCAGCTCCAATGTGCATTAATATTTCTGCTATTTGCGTTCAATGTAGACAAAGTACTGGGAGGGAGGTGGTGTTACCAATTAACTAATGATAATGTCTATTATGTGTGTATGGATTTGATGCACATTCAAACTCCCTGGCTGGTGAAAGCCTTTGCCTGATATGGCAGGAGTTCTGAGGGAGCCCTTACTACCACTAGAGACCTCCCTTGCCTCATTGTATTCCATCAGCTCGTGAGAAGGCAGTAATGTCACACTGGCAGTTGCAGCTGCAGGGGGTTGTGTGGTTGCAAAGGGAAAGCAGAGGCTGTGAGGCGTGGTGGGGCGGCGTATGAGTGTAAACAGCCTGGATATGCAGAGACAGCTTCCTGACTAAAAAGCATTGCCGACAAACAAGCTGGAGCCTCACATGTTGGGAAGGACTGAGGAGAGAGAGGAAGGAAAAGTGAAGAATTAGCAGAAGGTTTTGCTGTGTATGGGAAGCCAGTGTCCTGTGTTTTATCTGGAGAGGCGATACAAAAAAAAGAGAAAGACTGCACAGTAAACAAGGCATCCCTGGAGAAAGGTGAGCTTTATCTCTAACTGTATTTTCAACGGATGTTTCTCTGTTTAATTTTGAAACTGTGGTACGCACAATACACGCAGACAGTTTGCAGCATGAATTATAGCCACAGGCAAAGCTGTGGACAATTAGCCACTCACAGTTCTGCAGCTACAGCCGACTGAGATACTAAACTGTCTAGTCAGCAGTAACCTTAGAACTGAAACAATGGGAAACACTTCTGGTTTAAACTTCTGTTTGAATATAGGTCTGTATCTGGAAATCAATGGGGTTCTCTACAATGGGCCAGCTTTTGAACCACACATATTTAGCCCGGTGTGCTCTGCAGCTTGCCTGTTTTCTTTTGTGTTTATGTATTATTGATACCATTTCCATAACAAATAAATCAGACCATACTTTGTGCAGGAAAATATTCATCGTGATTTTCATATATGGCATGTTGATATCAAAGATACTCTTACCGGTCTTATTATAGTTGGCATTTGTGCTGTTTGGGATTCCAGTCTGGTGAAGGTTTTGTGAGTCGTACATCTGACTGCAAAGGGAAAACATTGCAGCCTCCTCTGTGGGAATACTATGGTATTAAACTGATTTAGCTGAACCTGGGGTGGAGGTAGCTTAATATCTGCACTTAAACAAGGCCAGCTGTGATATTAAAATAATCTCAACTCTGTGTTGATTTATTCATTTAAATTAAACCCATTAAAAATTTAAAGAATTATTTGAATTCCCTTTATAACGTGAAGCCATTACTTATTTATTGATTTTTTTAGAAAGCATTAAGAGATTCCCAACGTGTGTTGTGAAAATTCAGCTCCTTGGCTAGCACGCAAATTGGAAAGCTGTGTGATTATTATGGTAATGCTTCAGGGATAACTAGAGACGTTCTTCATTTTAATTGGCAATCTCAATAAAGCTTTGTGCACTTGCAATTCCATTTTCTTGCAAGCACCTGTGTGATTAATTGCATCACCTCGTTCGAGCTGAACGTAGTTGGAGTCTTCGTACTATTTACCTGAGGCATCACCAATTGCTGTCCGTGTCCAGCTGATTTTAACCATGAAAGAAGGGGCTAGATCTTAACTAGCAGAGAACAAAGCATTGGCTGAGCAGCATGAAGAGACTCATTTCGTAGCAGTCAGGGGATCACAGTGTCTTTTTATTGGTATGAGCATGGTACATGTTATTTGGATTATATCAAAGGAAGATTAGGTATTGTGTCACTGTTCAGTATTTGTACTTGTAACCTAGGTTCCCTTAAAGAAGGCAGGACTTATAATTTTGACAGTGCTGGAGAATGGTGCAGGATTATTGGGGATTATTAGCATTGCCATTGCTAGTGTTCTTCGCTCACATGACTCTAAGGAACCACCGTTCCAACACTGCTATTCAGACTCTGTCCAGCAGATCCACGGTTCTCCACATAAATTACAGACTTCTTTCTGTGCAGATGTATAACTCTGATTAGAATGTTAATAGGATGTACATAAACCTCACAATTTTAATCATCCTGCCAAGCACTAGTGCATCAATTTTTTTCATATTTTCCTCCCTATTAAAGAATTCTATAGCTAAGAAAGATAAACTAAAGCATCTATTATACTAATGTTGATTGAAAATAATTGCAATTAATATTAAAAAATAAATATAATCAAGAATCTGGCTTTTTGTGCCTTCCTTTCTATTAATTTTCATGAGAAACTGCCTTAAAAACCCACACAGCATAACAATATGTCTGGTGGTTTATTCCTGTGAGTTGTTATTTTTTTAATTTTTTTTTTAACATCAGTTTTTCTGCTATTGTATGGTATATGGTCATTAATTATTCTGCAATGGAGTGATCAGAGACTATGGTAAGGAAAACTGAGAGCAGGTAACAATAGCCTAGAAATTACTGCTGGTGATATTATCAGTCAAATGATTAACACATTTGTACAACAACAACAACTTGCATTTATATAGCGCCTTTAACATAGTAAAAACGTCACAAGACGCTTCACAGGAGCGTTATCAAACAAATTTTGGCACAGAGCCACATAAGGAGATATTAAGACAGGTGACCAAAAGCTTGGTCAAAGAGGTAGGTTTTAAGGATTGTCTTAAAAGGAGGAGAGAGAGGCGGAGAGGTTTAGGGAGGGAATTCCAGAGCTTAGGGCCTAGGCAGCTGAAGGGACGGCCGCCAATGGTGGCATAATTAAAATCGGGGATGTGCAAGAGGCAAGAATTGGAGGAGTGCAAAGATCTCGGAGGGTTATAGGGCTCAAGGGGGTTACAGAAATAGGGAGGAGCGAGGCCATGGAGAGATTTGAAAACAAGGATGAGAATTTTAAAATCGTGGCATTCCCAGACCGGGAGCCAATGTAGGTCAGCGAGCACAGGGGTGATGGGTGAACGGGACTTCAGTTAGGATATGGGCAGCAGAGTTTTGGATGAGCTCAAATTTATGGAGGGTGGAAGATGGGAGGCCAGCCAGGAGAGCATTGGAACGGTTGAGTCTAGAGGTAACAAAGGCATGGATGAGGGTTTCAGCAGCAGATGAGCTGAGGCACGGGTGGAGACGGGCAATGTTACAGAGATGGAAGTAGGCAGTCTTGGTGATGGAGCAGATATGTGGTCAGAAGCTCATCACAGGGTCAAATAGGACACCAAGGTTGCGAATGGTCTGGTTCAGCCTCAGACAGTGGCCAGGAAGAGGGATAGAGTCGGTGGCTAAGGAATGGGGTTTGTGGTGGGGACCGAAGACAATGGCTTCGGTCTTCCCAATAGGACACTCCTTTGTTCTATATTTTAATAGTGTTTATTTTAAATGGGGTTAGCACCTCCACTAAAATAGGGTACAGAGCCATGACATTCAAACAATTTAAGTATTTATCTGCTAATATAGTCAACAGTAATTTCTAGTCTAAAGTATTCATGCAGGTAAATCCCTCCTTTACCTTTTTAATGTCATTAGAACCTACGCAAAGCCTCGATGGAGAACTAATGAAGGATGCGATTTATACAAGTTCTTTATTGGTGAATGTGTCACGATTAATGTGCATTGAAAGCAGTTTTATAAGGGGCATCATAGTTGTGCAGGGAGTTGAAGCATCAACATATGGTACTTTTTTAAAATTTCAAAATATACTTTATTTCATAAAATTTAAGGATATGTAATATGTAATTGTGATATGTAAATATCACAATTACAATTCAAAACAATACAATACGGATCGTACACACTACGATCCCATTATTACAATTCAAAACACAGTACATATCTTATAATACATGGTGAGCAATAGAAGGGTGGAATGGCCTTACATGGTGGCCTTTCCCCATACAGCCTTTGCGTAAGCCATACCTCACTCCAGTGCATCCCATATCACGTACGCCTGGACCTTGGAGTGTGCCAGTTGGCAACACTCGGTCATGGACAACTCCTTCAGCTGGAAGACCAGCAGGTTTCAGGTGGCCCATCAACATATGGTACTGCAGTGCCAGAGTGTGGGTTCAGATACACAATCTTCCACACTGCTGAGTTCCTGATTTCAGCCAGGCTGATGATGCTCCACCAGAGAGTCATCTTGGGTCACCCTTACATCTCTCCTAGCAGTAAAGCACAACTATATCTCTCAGCCGCCACAACTATCATGTCACATTACCTCAACAATCCTTTACCTGTCAATACAGGACACTTCTCAGAAACAAACTAAAAAATAAACAAATTAGAATAAAAAGAAAGCCATGTGACCCACTTGTGCAATTCCTTAATGTACACTAAATAAATTAAACTGACGATATAATATATTGTGTGCTAGGTGGTCACTTCCATATGTTACATAAATCTGATATTAGACCAGGACTTCATGTCAATACCAAGAGGTAGAAGAACAATTTAATTTGCTGCTGACTGCTTGGCCATTCCGTCATGGTACTCTGGCACCAACATGTCAAGAGCTTGGCATAATCAATAGCACATTAGACCATGCTCTGCCACCTGACAGAATCGTTTTTGTGCAATGCCCTATTAGATTGCCATCAACATCAGTCGAATTTTCAAAGTTTGAAAATATAAGACGCATGTTTGCTATGGTTTAATGAACTCAACAGGAAAAGGCGTATGTATGACATTGCCTTTTCCAACATATTTCAGAACAACAACTTACATTTGTATAGAGTCTTTAATAAAGCTGGTTCACAGATGTGTAAAAAAAAATGGATGCCAAGTCAAAGAAAGCAAGGGCCGTAAAAAAGGAGGGAGAGGGAGGTGGAGAGGCAGAGAGGCAGATGGGTTTAGGAAGGGAATCCCAGAGCACAGGGAATCAGTATCTGAAGGGACTGCTGCTAATGGTGGGGCAAAAAGGAGGTGGGGATGCACAAGAGACAAGAGTAAGAGGTGCAGAAAGTTTGGGGGGTTGTAGGGCTGGAGGAGGTTTCAGGGTTAGGGAGGGGCAAGGTGCATTTAAACACAAGGATGAGAATTTTTAATTTAAGGCATTGGGGATTGGGAGCTAACGTGTGTCAGTGAGGATGAGGTGATGGGTAAGTGGGAGTTGGTGCAGGATATAATGCAAGCAGCATTAATGCAGCAGAGAACCATCATGAACTTTTGCACTTGTGCTGATACAGATATTTCCGGGATCAATGGTTCAGGGCTGAGCAAAACAAGTAATTGGCTCAGAACATTCCATGGCTAACAAAACGTCAGCTCAAAACCATTTGTCATTTAAATGATAGCCTGAATACTGTATGTACACAACAATGAATGGTATATTTTCTAATGCAGAACTGCTGCAGGAAATGGTCTGCAGTATCTGCTGCAGATGCGATAGAAATATCTATAAAAGCTGGAACAGAGAGACACCAGTGCATGTTCAATTGTTCTGAAGCTGTGATTTGCAACTTTCCTTCCAGACACTGTCCAATGGCTGGGAGAGGTCCATACAATATAGTGCGTGCAAAATCACTTCAGTGGCATGCACAGTCCCGCTGAGCTGACCTGTTCTGCCTGCTGGCAGCCAGTAAACCTGTTTGTCTGTGCCTCTGATGGCAAACCCAAATCTGTTCATATTTCCACTGGGCGTGGTGCTGCCTGTGGAGCTGTCCACAGAGAATGTCTTGTTTGGTGGGTTGCACAGCCTCTGGAGGAATGGTTCCACCTCACTTGTCCTAACAATATTTTAAATACTGATACCTTGTACATACCTGAGAGATCCTTAAATTTTGTGTGCAGGTTTGCAACACTCTAAATAAAAGGTCAGGAATAATTTTATACTGTAATATGAAAAGCACATTCTTTCTTCTACATTAAGATATTTTCATTTGCTTTTACCTGGTACTATCTTTCCCGTATAGAGCTAAAATGGTCAGGCACTGTTTCTACAGAAAACTGTTCAAGGCTTCTGAAAAAATGTTTTTGCATTTCAAAAATTTTAATTTTCCACTTATTGGGTACAGAATTTTATTCTATATTTGCAATACAGGAGATCAGTTTACTGGCTTAATTAAAACCCATTTACTGCACATTGCATAGGATCCCTAACACCCAATATAGGTTGATAAAAGGATGGAAGTGTCATCCTGCCAGTCACTTGGATAGATGAACAAAGTTTGGAAGAGTCCTGTTATTCCCTTTAAGCTGTTTTAGGCAGCTCTTTGGCTGCTGGCTCCTGTGGCTTGGGACTCCCGCAGCCAATGGCCAAATTTGGCCTACCAGATTTTGTTTGGGCTGGTGGCAAGGAAGACCCGTCTTTAACCAGGACTTGATAGCTGCTGCCAGTATTATTGGGCTTGTAAATGGACTGCTTTGGCGGTAGTAGCAATGTCATGACAGCACTACTGGGTGCACATGTACTGGTCAACATGGCATAACAAGACACACAAACATAGGAAGCTGGAGCCCCCATAGTGCAGCCAGTTTGTAGGAAGACCAGCTCCACATTACAACATTAAATGGGGAGAATGGCTCAGTTTATCTGTTGTCCCAAGACTGAGGCAACTTCAGTTATATTTTCCTTTTAATCCTCCAATTCTCTGCCTGCCTTTTCTCCATAGACAACATATACAGGCCAGTACTTTGCCCAAGTGGCTCTTCTTCAAATGTGAGTTTAGATGGTGGGAGACATTACAGCTGAACCTAATCTTATTATTTCGCACACGCACACTTTACAGCAAGGGTCACAGGACAGCGACCAGGAGCAGGAGCCCTGGCTGGTTATTCCCCTCCTTAATCCAGGGTTGCTGAGGTTAATTGTAGCACCTTAAGTACTGTGCTGGCAGAGATCAGATGGCACCTAGGACCTTTCTGGTCCAGGTGCACAATGCACAGAGCATTCACCAACCAAGTCTCTGGAACTTAGGATTTTTAACCTTGTCTTGACAACAATTCCACATGATGCAACCCTTCATATGGCTTTGGAGTGATCTAATTGAGGTGTTTAAGATGATTAAAGGAGTTGATAAGGTAAATAGAGAGAAGCTATTTCCTCTGGTGGGAGGAGTCCAGAACAAAGGGGCATAACCTTAAAATTAGAGCTAGGCCGTTCAGGGGTGATGTCAGGAAGCACTTCTTCACACAAAGGGTAGTGAAAATATGCAACTCTAACCCCAAAAAGCTATTGAAGCTGGGGGTCAATTGAAAATTTCAAAACGGAGATTGATAGGTTTTTGTTAGGTAAGGGTGTTAAGGGTTACAGAGCCCAGGCAGGTAGATGGCGTTAAGATACAGATCAACCATGATTTAAGTGAATAGCCGAACAAGCTCGAGGGGCTGAATGGCCTACTCCTGTTCCTATCTGGCAAGGTTTTCATTTGTTTTACAGTTTATTGAAAAAATTGGCAGTTGACATCAAGAAGGTAGTAAAACCTGTTTTTCAAAATGTTCTGAAGTACAGTAAGAGTTTAAAAAAAAACATGCATCAGAAGAACGCAATGCCAACATCGACTGAGATTGCTAGTGTACAGTTGTATTTTTGAGTCAGAGCATATGCCAGCAGGCTAGCCTCATTGATTGCTGATTATATTATTACTGTTGTACTGGGTCCTGGCTTATGTTCACCAAGATTAATCTATGCAGCACAAAGACAAAAAACAGAGTCTGGAAATACAAGAGCGCTAGATCCTTCAAAGGAATATCTTATTGTACTTTCCCGGCAGCTGCAAACAATAGTTACAGTCTTCGCACCACAGTTGTGTTTCATATTACAAGGAACATTTAACCATCCTCCAGAGAACAGTTTTGCAAACTAAGAAAGCAAAAACAGCAACAGCACTAAAACACCTGAAAACACAATGTGTCCTCAGCCTCTGAACGTGAAATTGATATTAGTGACATAAACCTGATACTATCCCACCTTAAAAATATTAGCTTTATTGATAATATCCAAACTGGCATTGTGCGATTGTACTTGGTTGTGTATCACCGTGCCTGTAATTAGGGAGGAACAGGAGACTGCACGTGCTCTGCCATTATAAGGGGTGCACTCTATTTACTGCAGTTTATGGCCCCTTCAGCACACCAGATGATTTCATAAAGAATGGTAGAACAGGAATGTGTGTCAACTTCTGTGAACTCATACATAACCACAGCCAACATCCGCAAATAGTGTAGTACATCATACCCTGGTGTTCAGAAATAGCCGGTGTGCTGCACTCAGTGTGTAACAGGACTACAGCTGTGGAGATTGAGTGGGGCTGTAGCAAAGAAAGGTGAAGGGAAGGAGTGAAGTGAAAATTCCACCCCAGTACTCGCCACAAGTTATTTCTCCCAGGCCCAAAACCTATACTTGGAAAGTCAGGAGGGATTTTAGACATGATAACATGTCATTTTGTCTGTCTTCTTTAAAGCTCTTCCCAGGCCTGTTTATTTTGTGTTGTTTCTTATTCTGGAATGTCCAGCCCAAAACTGGAATTGTTCAATTTTTCAACAGTGGTAATTTTCTGATTACAGATGGTAACTAAAATATGAAAACAATGGAAGAAATGCTACCAACTGAACTGTCTATGACAGGACTGAGACAGAGGAACTTCCTATACACAACAGCAACTAGCATTTATATAGCACCTTTAATGTAGGAAAACATTCCAAGGCCTTCACAGGAGCGTAAACAGATAATTGATACTGAGCCAAAGGAGATAAGAAGGGGCGACTAAAGAAAGAACTTGCATTTATATAGTGCCTTTCACGACCTTACGACGTCCCAAAGCACTTTACGGCCAATTAAGTACTTTTGAAGTGTAGTCACTGTTGTAATGTAGGGGACTAAAAGCTTGATTGAAGAGATAGGTTTTAATGAGCGTGTTAAAGGAGAAGAGAAAGGTGGGGAGGTTTAGGGAGGGAAGTCCATAGCTTAGGGCCTATACAGCTGAAGGCACAGCCGCCAATATCAGGGCAAAGGAAGCGGGGAATTCATAAGAGGTCAAAGTTGGAGAAATTCAGAATTCTTGTAGGCCTGTAGGGCTGAGGAGGTTACAGAGATAGAGAGGAGCGAGGCCATGAAGGGATTTGAACACAAGGATAGAATTTTAAATTCAAGGCATTGATGGACCAGGAGCTAATATAGGTCAGTGAGCACAGGGGTGATGGGTGAGCGAGACTTGGTGCAGGTTAGGATGCATGCAGCAGAGTTTTGGATAAGCTCAAGTTTATTGTGGATGGAAGACAGGAGGCTGCCCAGGGAAGTATTGGAATACTCGAGTCAGGAGGTAACAAAGGCTGGGGTGAGGGTTTTAGCAGCAGGTTAGCTAAGGCAGGGGCGGTGCTGGGCGATGTTATGGAGGTGGTATAGACGGTCTTTGTGATGGAGAGGATGTAGTGTCGGAAGCTCAGCTCAGGGTCAAACAGGACACCAAGGTTGTGAACAGTCTGGTTCAACGTGAGGCAGTGGTCAGGCAAGGGAATGGAATCATTGTCAAGGGAATGGAGTTTGTGACAGAGGCCAAAGACAATGGCTTTGATCTTCCCAACGTTTAATTGGAGCAAATTGCAGCTCATCCAGGACTGGATGTCAGACAAGAAACCTGACAACACAGAGGCAGTGGAGGAGTCAAGAGAAGTAGTGGTGAGGTAGAGCTCTGGGTGTCGTCAGCGTAAATGTGGAACCTGACGTCATGTCGTCAGATGATGTCGATGAGAAATAGGAGGGTGCAAAATCTTGTGTTACTCCAGAGGTAACGATGCAGTGGTGAGGTAAGAAACTACTGCAGGAGATTCTCTGGCTACGACTGGATAGGTAACAGTAGAATCAGTCAGGGTCAGCCCCGCTCTGCTGGACCATGGAGGAGGGGCGTTGGAGGAGGATGGTGTGATTGACCTTGTCAAAGGTTGCAGGGGGGGGTCCAAAAGGATGAGAAGGGAGAGTGCACCATGGTCACAGTCACAGAGGATATCATTTGTGACTTTGTTTAGAGCTGTTTCAGTGCTGTGGCAGGGACGGAAACTCGATTGGAGAGGTTAAACATGGAGTTGCAGGAAGATGGGCACAGATTTGGAGAGCAAAGGGCAGTTGAAGATGGGGCGGTAGTTTACAAGGACAGAGAGGTCAAGGGTGGGTTTTTTGAGGAGGTGGATGATGATTGCAGATTTGAAAGGGAGGGAGGGGGACAGTACCTGAGGAGAGTGAACCATTTACAATGGGACCAGGAAGGGAAGTTGAGTGGTCAGCAGTGAGATTTCATAAGAATAAAGTTGCAGTGGCAATCCTTTTCCCCTCCCAGATACTAAAGGGCAGAGTTTAGCCGCATGGAGTATTTAATAAGAGCAGCTTCTATCTGCCTACAACTAAAATAACCAATCTATTCCTGGTAATAAGTGGAAACAAACATTTTATTTATTTTTGAGCAATCCATTTGTTAAATTGGATCAACACACAGCAGACATCAAGCATGAGCTTCATTACCACATAATGAATATCAGCTTATGGTTTGGACTCATTCATTTTTGTGAAAAGTGAATACCACAGAATTACAGGGCCGAATTTCCCTCCGATCTGGCTGAAAAAGAGTTTAGCAGAGTGGGGATCAAGTCTATAGCCAACTCCTCCATGATTCAGTGCATTGCACTCTGACACAACGCAGTAAAAATAACTTATTGAACCTTTAATGTTGTACAGACACTCCAAGAAGACTGGGTGGATGTTGCAGTGGATCAGCATACTGCCCTTTCATCTCTGGCCACACGATTCAAATATAGTCCAGATTGATGGCTAAAAGATTCTGGGGAGGCCCGAGTGGCATAAGTGAGTTAGACTTTCAACTCTGGGCCTGGGTCAAATCCAGTCCAGACCATTGGGATGAAAGTCTTCTCTGTCTAATGGCTGTAAGGGTCCTATGTGAAATGAGTTTGAACAACCTGAGTTTCTGGAATGACAAAGACAAAGAAGTATCATTTCAATTTCCCAGAGCTCCTGCTCCCAATCATCAGTCAACCACCTCAGAATCTCCTGGCAGGGTGGGACAAGTAGGAGGCTAAGATTGAAAGGGGCAACAAGAGTAGCCACCAACAGGAACCTTAAATGGCCTTAAACGGTAAGAAGGTAGTCAGACTTGTTGTCAGCGAGATGTTTTTGTTGCTGACAGGATATGTACACAATGACTGGGAGCAAGGTGGGGGAATGTGTATGAAGGGGTCACAGAATGATCTCCAAATGGTAGCCTTGGAAATTGTGAAAGAGGGTTACATGTCAGCCAGCAACTAGTTGAGTTTTGCCAAAAGGGGACCATGATGGCAGGACTCAATTGACAGTAGCTTCGGATCTTAGTCGGTCGAAAGGCTCACTAGGAGAAATGCATGCATCTGTCTGGCAGCTGAAAAACTCAGTTGTTTCTTTGTGGGGAGGCACAGCCTTCTGAAGCACTGCTGAGGTAGCCCACCTGCACCTGCAGATAGGGAGGTATGGATACCAGGGGGCAGGTCTAGAGGCTACCTACAGTGACTGTTCAGTTTGACGTCCCTGATCTTTCCCCTCAGTGCAGAGCAATGGAAGAGGATTAAAGGAGATCCCATTGGTTCCCAAGGCCCAGTCTGGTACATTAAACCTTAAAAAAATGGCAAAAATACTTCAAAAATAATTTTAAGATCCTTACAGATACTTTTAAAATACTTGAGCAATTTTAAAGAAACATTGCACGAGTTTGGGCACTCTCAATCCAGCTCCTAGTGAGATCCTGAAGCCATAATACAAACTGTCAATCTCACTCAGAGACCACAAGGATAGATAATGTGGGAAAAAGAAGATTCACAATGCAGTAGAGTGTGTTCTTCTGAAATTGGCGGTTAATGCATATTGTTGTGGGGGAAAAGAAAAAGGAGCTTTTACCCACTCAGCAAATGCTTGCTGCTGATACTAGGCACACACACACTCTCCAGCACTGACAACCCTCACCTTAAAAAGTACAAAATTCACCTGTGGATGTCAAGTGAGAACAGGTTTGGATTTGACTGTGTTGTTTCCAAATTTCCAACCAATACTCACTGACTAGGATCATACACGAAGCATGCAATTTGGGTGAGGCATTGGATGGCTACTGATGGCTACGGATCAGTATTCCAGCATGAGTTACTGCAGATAGGAGGCTTGGAGGAGGGGTTTCCTTGTAGGATTTGGGCTTACCAAATGTTCCATCTGCCACAGTGTGTCATTTTAAACCACTGTCAAATCACAAGAAAGGGTTTAAGGAAGTCAGGACACTTTTCCATCTTTCTTAATTTTAAATGAAAAAAAATTAAAATTTTCAAATTAAAATACATCTGCAGTGACAGGTCATGGCCCTCTTTCACTTCATTAAGGCACTTTCTCAGATTGACTGCACAGACTGAATATAATAACATTACAAAATTCAGCAATCACAAAGTTTGGAACAGACGCTGGCCAGTTTTGTCAGTCAGTTGGTTTCTCTGGAAGAGGAGGTCGTGTTTGTCTCCTGTCAGCACTCACATCATGTTTTACTCTTACCTGGTATAGAAGCTGCTTTGTTCATCCATAACCTTCATACTGCAGCTATTTCATTATTTTCAGCATTACATTATTGATTCTTACCATTGTCAATAAAGTCATCCTGGACAAATAATTAAACTGGACAGGCTGACTTCCCAGGTGCAAATATTACATTCTTCTTCAGCATTTTGCCATTTTAAACATTATGAAATTGTTAGACATAAAGTGTTGGAGGTCGGAGTTCTCCAAGCTTATAAATACCAGTAGAATCCTGATAGTAAACACTATATAAAAGTGAAATAAGTGTAATTTTTAAATGAGAGTTTCTACTGAACTTCAGAGGAGACCAACACTTGAGGAGAATGTCACTGGTTGTTGGATGGAGAGTCACATGATGTTCACACAAGGGTGTAACAGTGATTGCAATGTCAACCAAACAGAATAACATCACACCATTCGGAGGGCAATGTATCAATAAAATTGAGTGTAATAGATATTTAAAAAGTGAGAGGTTCACAAGATGCCATAAACTGTAAGACATTTGAGCAATTTATGTTCATCACATGAAACTTGAGAGTAGCTTACTATTTTAAAATCACTGAGTGATGTATCATTGTGTCTAATATATTGGTAACAAATTTCTTTATGACTCTGTTTCTCTACATTGTGGTGTCGTGCTTCTGTGTTGCTGCCATTTGAAGACATACGGCCCGAGGGTATATTGATTTTATGATGTAGCATGTGAAGGAATATTGGGCTTAAACACCGGACTTGCAGGTGAATTGAATCTGTGATTTTAAGACTCGAAACTGCATTAAAACACATATAGGATCCATAGTACAACCAGATTGAGAGAGGTGGGAAACAGTAAATGACAGGCAAATCTTTCATTTTTCTATACTCCAATATTGTATATGCTTCCCATGAAAAACTCTGTAATAGATTATTAATCATTAATATTCTTTTCAATGTTACATCAATATCCTTGCAGGTCATATTGTGGCCTCAGCTGATAGCAGTCAAAACAAAGCTTAGAAACAAAATGAAAGGCTCTAATGCAAATTAAAATATTTGTGGTTTTAAAAAAGTGTAGGTTGGAATCTAATTCTGGGATTTAGAAGACTGTTATATTCACTTAAACTACACTCTCAAAATTAATGACATCTTCTGAATCCCTTGATTAGATTGCAGTCAGTACCTCACTTCCAGGTATCTATCATTCTCTGGGGTTTTTCCAGCTGCATTCAACTGAGTCCTCAAGGAAAATGAAAGAGTCAATTCTCAGTTTTGAACATATCTTTGCTTCCCTCCAAGATAATTAATCGGCTAATATTTGACAGTAGTCATTAAGTAAAGCCAACCTGTTAGCTGCCTATTTTGCACTTATGCTTGTTCTGTATCTTTCTAAACCTGCTCTGTGAGTACTCCATAGGACTCGTGAAAGGCACCTACTTTTGGGAAAACCAAACCCAAGAGACCAAACCATAAATTAAGTTTAATTTATGCTTCAGTGTCTGGGACATTTGAGTGTGGTGTAAGTGGCAAGCCATGGTTATACCGCTTGTTCATACTGGCTTATGAATTGGGGAAACCAGAACTCTATTGTGCATTCTTCAACACTTGCACGCAGCTCTGTTCACAAGTCTCCAACTGATAGCGGAACTTCCACTATTCGAAAAGAGATGTTAGGATAGTCAGCTCCTTCCTGCCATTAAGACCTTAGAGGTCAGACTGCCTGATTTACTTTTAATTTTTTTTTGAAAGGCAGTAGGTATATTGCACACAGCAGCCATGCCAGACCACCTCTTCAAGATAGTACTGTTGCTTCCGGAGGAGCCCAAAAAAAAGGTCCCTTTTTCAGCAATGTTGTAATATAATTAGTTTTGATCTGCTACACCATGTTGTAGGCAATAAGAGTTTGCTATCATTATGGTCTCATTATCTGTCCTCTGCACCTGCACTGTTTTAATCTGGACAACTGCATGCACTGCAGATCTTGGACCCACCTGTACCTGTTTTTCCAGGTACAAATGTAAATATGGTTGTAAAGGTACTTTGATGCCAAATCCAACCGGTTAGATTCTGACTGCTATTAACTCACAGCGATTGTACCCTTGCCAAGCCTATCATGAAGCTGTCATCACCCAAGCTTTCACAATGTAAACACAAATCAAAATGGTAGCATAATAAAATGTAAGACATGAATCTTCACAACCTATGCATCTGAAGAAATACATGAGATTTTAATATCTTATCCTCACTACTTTTAATTACAAGTGATGTTAGCAAACATACAAAGAAAAGGGTTGAATTTTATTGCGTCGCATCACATCTCAGAAACATCTCAGAACACTTCACATATAGTGAATTACCGTGAAGTGCAGTGACTGTTGTTATCTAGGCATGGTGCAAGTAGTATCTTTCAGTGATGACATTGACGGAGCCCTAATTTCTGTGGTGTAAATGATGTAAGTGGTTTTAATGAGCACCAGAGAAGCAATGCAAGCCCTGCCTATTCAGTGGTTAGCCACCAGTTTCTCTATCTGCAGGCAGGCCAAGTGGTAACTCTATCTGTATTGCCCGAATGCTAAGCCCACCAGTATAGGCTGAGTGTTAAGCCTGCCTGTCCAGGCCAGTGATTCCATTTCTCACGTACAGACCTTCTCCCATCATGTGAGAAGGCCGTGCAGCCAGAAAATTGTAACTGAAATGCCGGCCATCCACCTTGCAATATAACCTGGTAAATTCCATAGCAACAGAGCTGCTGCTGCTTCTTGTAATGTAAACACTGCATGAAGCACCAGTTAGCAAAAGGCAACAATCCTGAAAAAAGACAGTCTATAATTGAAATGACTCCAGTCACAGTTTCCATTTTCAAACACTGCACTTTGTGGTTTTAGCTATAGTCACACAGAATCTCAGGAACACATGCTTCTGGATTCCATGCATTCTCTTGTGTTTTGCTTCCATCTGTATGATTCATCCTCATAAAGATCAATAATTTGTGGTTTTACCCAAACTGATTTGCAGCACCATTGTTTTTAATAAAAGTGAACATTTACTGTGTTATTATGTGATCAATCCTACATTTAAGGGACTGACCACAGGGTAATGTGAGCTGTTGCATATGATGTGCCAGATAGAGTGGATTAACTTCAAATATTCTCTTTGGGACCTGTAATTTGTTGATATTATACTCAGCTCACTCAGTTAGCTTTTCCTTTGTCCTTTTCTCCCCCAGTAACTATCACACATTCTTATTTCCTTCCTCCAGATATAGGTTTAATTTTATTCACATCAGTGTGCATGATGATGCAAAGCAGGATCTATGCACCAATGTGTAAAAACCTGATTCTATTGGGTAGAAAGAAGCACAATTCCAAACTGTGCAATTAATATTCATTATTTAATTGTGCATCTGTCAGACTTTGGCAGCAATGCACTGAATTATGATAAAACATCAGGGAGGAAATAGCCTCGCATGTCACAGGAAGGTTGGGGAGGGGCCAAGGGAATTTTGTCCTCAGATGCTGAACAGCAAAAATAGAATGAAGGAAAATTGCACTAAGACTGTCAGGAATCAGTGACCCATTAACCTCTGTAGTCTGTAAATCATTTTTTCTCCCAACTTCTTATATTTTGTTTTGTCCTCTCCTGAAGGTGCTGATCCATACTGGGATCCACAGAAGCCAGCTATCAGCCAAGTGGCCATTTATCTTGCGTGACCCTGACAGCGAATGTCAGTAGCAAATTCATACATGGAGGGCATCATGGCTGAAACTGATCCTACCCTCACCAGGTGTCTGCACACAAGGCCCGTAATTCCCTGGGTCACAATCCTTATAGTTATGCTGGGATTGTATCTGCCAGTGCCATCAAGCACTGACCCCGCTTGAGTTTTTAGGGTCAATAGGAGGCATCTCATTTACATGGAACAGGCTGCCACAAAGGTCACTTTGGGCACATCTCCAGCACCCGCCTGTCCATGATTGCTGGAAACTCTGGTGCTCATCCATTCGAGAGGGGGATTGCCCAGTGACCCCCACCAACCCCCCCCCCCCTCCCCCAACCCAGGCCATGTTCCCCTGGACACCAAGCAAGGGGCCAATCTTGAAAAAAAAAATTATCTTCAGCAAGACCTAGAATGATGTGCATATAAATTTGACACAAATGCAATTTTGTGGCATTACAATAAAATCTAACCAATGTTTCATTACTGTAGCTAATGATAAACAGCTACATCTGCCAACAATCCCCTGACAACTATGAGAAAGAACAGCTCCAGTTTAAGCTGCACTGTGCACAGTGGAGGGTATTAAACTAGGCCACTCAAGGTTGTTTAGGACTTCAAGAAAGTTCATCATGGGCAGGATCACTGTAGGCAGATGCAAGGAAGGAAGTTGAAAAAATGAGTACAGATTAACACAGGGAGATTCAGTTAGGGCAGATTGCTCCAAGGAGAGTTCAGTTTACCACAGGGAGTGCTCAACTAGGCCAGAACATAATAGGGTGTTGTGAGAAAGTTTGAACTCCTACCAAGTATTGTCAGGAGCCGAGATAAATTACATTCACTGCACAGACTAGGAGAGGGCCAAAAGTGTTTAGACTGAAAGCACCTCAAACACAATCCTGAAATATGTATTCTGTTTTTGTCCAGCCCTTAAAGGAAATAATTATAAGCATTATATTTACATAAGCTAATCTTGAAGATAGAAGGATTGAGGCACTGCCTACAGTCCCTAGACCAGAAACTGAATGATTCTTTTTGACAGAGAAATGTAACAAATAAAAACATCCCTCATTAAAATGATAAACAGCCAGGAAAATAATTCCAGTATCACTACAAATCCTGTAACTTTATTACTTGGTAAATGTGCATATTTGTTCATGTTTATGTCATGTAGCACATTGCAAAATTCTTTGTTATCTCGCCAATGTTCTCACTTCCTCTCTTAAAGGTGCTGACTAATGCTGGGCTACAGCTTAACAGACATTGGCCACACTCCAGTACCTCAGCCAAGTAGTCAATCTTCATGTGGAGGCTGTAAATGTACTCATTAGTGCAAAATTCAGCCTTTGATGTTAGTTGAAGAAACCAATCCCCTGTACTAAACAATAACACATGTTCTTCCAATTCAATGCATACCTTTCAGTGAGGAGCTTTATGTGAAACCAAATGCTATGCAAAATATTTCAGGGTTCTTTTACTTCATTTTGTTAATGGCAAAGCCCATAAAACTACGTGCAGGAGTTCTGTTTTTTTCACCTGTATAACTGGATGACCATGACATTTAAAGTTTACGGACAATGCGTGCCTGATAGAAAGAGCACTCTCCTGCTATCTAACTGCTGGCATCCATTTATTTTATCGTTCCATCTGCATGCTGAAAATGGCCTCAGAATTGATATTTTACAAACACATCAGTCAGTTTTCGTACCAGATAGCAAATCCAATTTACAGCCTCGCCAGGCAATAGTGGAAGGAGCTTCTCGCTACACTTCATGGCAGTCGCCTGCTGAATGGACAAATTCATCTTTGAGGCCATTTTTCAGCTGTGTAAATATAACAATAAAAATAGATTCATGCTAGTGCGCAGGTAGTGGGTGTATTACCACCTGTATCCTAAACCTTTTGCCTTCATTATTCAGCAATACTATCAAAAAATACAAAATATAGACTAGAAAATTTATTTAGCTCTTGAAAGATGGATTTAAAATGGGTTCAAAACCGGACAACTTCAACCTGGATCTATTCAATAATAATTTTGCAACAGAGTTCTGTTTTAGGAAAACAAAGCATATTTTGCCCCAAAATTCTCCTGCTCCACAAATTTGTAAGATATATAAAACCTACCTAAAACTATAGAAGTCAGCCACTTCCAATGTAAACCAGAAACACACTGTATCTTTCATTTACTGAAATGTGTGTGAATTTGACAATTAGAATTGGATTTTCCCGAGTGCTTACCATCAGTGGAGAATCTGAATATTTGTTGCAGGAGATACCTTTTACTGTAAGCCACATATTAGGACATGTAAATTTGGGCAAATAGGTGAGGGCTGGATGTCTGGCCCAGTTGCTAAACCTTTGCCGCCAAATGCCATTTAAACACACAACTGAAGCCCGAGCATCTTGAGGACAAACCTCCAGCTGAGTCTGATCGGGGACAAACCTTTGCGTTTTAAATCTTAAACTCACCAAAGGCTCAGCTGGTCATTTCACTGCCTAGTATGGAATCATGCAGAACAGGATGATTCCAATTTCAATCCCTGTCTGTACTAAGCTAACCAATCTCAACTGGATAGCAAAAGGAATAGGATAGAAATAGGATAACTGAGTACCATAAGGCTCGTGAAGAGGTATACAAATCAACTAGGGTTCCTCTATCTGTTCTTTATTCAGAAACTCCTGTGGTAAAGCGGGCATGTGGAGTGAGGACAGGATCAAACTCGGCTGTGCTGCTCTTGCATTCGAATAACCTGTTTAGGGCCACACATGAAGAATGGCCACTTGGATATGGCACAGGAGGGCTGCAAACATCCATAGTACTGCACCTCAGCGAGATTCAGCATTGTTATACAAAAATAACATCCCTGTGTATTTCTCGACTCCAAAAATTCTGTCACCTCAAAATGTCAAGATTCTGGCACAGAGTCCTTCTCAAGTGAAGTGGAAATGGGAGAATCAGGTATGGCGATCAGCATGGCCGATTAAAATCAACGGCCAAAAAATCAGTGGCGATTCAGTTGTAGTAATCTCCATACCCAATTCTCTAATATGCATAAATATAAGATAGTCACTAATAAATCCAATAAGGAATTCAGGAGAAACTTCTTTACTCAGAGTGATTAGAATGTGGAACTTGCTGCCACATGGAGCAATTGAGGCGAATAGCATAGATGCATTTATGGGGAAGCTAGATAAGTATGTGAGAAAGAAAGGAATAGAAGGATATGTTGATAGGGTTAGATGAAGTAGAGTTAGATGAAATAAGGTTGGAGGAGGCTCGTGTGGAGTATAAACACCAGCAAAGACCAGTTGGGCCGAATGGCCTGTTTCTCTGCTGTAAATTCTATGTAATTTGCCCTCCCATTGATTGAGCACCCAAGCTGGCAGCAGAGCCATGCAATTCCAGACCTTCTATTTACACCATAACCAAGCGAGGAAATAGGAAAAGGCAATGTTTGATCTATGCTAACTATTTATTCATTTAACCTAACGCAAACAAGGTGTAAATTATCTAAGAGGCACGAGATTCAAACAAAAAATGTCAATGTATCTGTTTAACGAAATCAGAAATATTCCAAAGATAAAAAGAAAAAACTACAAATGTTAGAAACTAAAATAAATGCAGGAAAGGGTGGAAATTCACAGCAAGGACATTAACATTGGTAAAGCGAAAAGATAGGTTAGCATTTGGGTTTAAACCCTTCATCAGACCTTTTAATCTTGACTGAAACATAGTTGATCACACTTTACTATACTACTGATTAGGGAGAAAACAAACACCAGCATTACATTGCTTAAATCAACAGTGTGCTGTCCAGATTTAGTGCTAGTCATACAGTTGCAAGGGGAATGGATTGGTGAGAAATTTGGCTGATAACGTGAGACAGCGGTACACTTTAGAGTGTGACTATAATGAACACGCCTGGGCAATCTGATTAACTTGCAAAGATATTAGGGAAGATCAATGCACAGTGGGAGGCAGGAAAAGAATAAGACATACTGTAAGATGGTGCCAGAGAACAGTACACATTGTAGGGGAGGCTGTAGAAGTAGTACAGGCTGCGGAGGCAGAAAGTGAATGGTATACACTGTAGGAAAGGGAGCTAGAAACTGATATGTATTGTAGAGAGGCAGTTTGGCATTGGTAGACAATGTAGGAGTAAAAGTGAAGGGCAGGTTCACATTGTAGGACGGAGGGAAAGAATCACATTGATAAATGAAATTGAGGGTATTCTGACAGTTCAAGGTGAGTAGATGGTTGCTTTTCATTTATTGTTATTCAGATGGCAATGGCTGTTGTAGGAAATACAAGATATTATTTAAAGAAGCACGCACTGTAGAAAAGCCTCTGAGAGTTAGAGAACACTAATTTGAATGATGGCAAGTGGAATAGTGACAGACATCAAGCAGGGAAGACATAAAAGAAAGAATGGAAGAAAAAGAAAGGATTGATTTCACAAGAGGTATAATTTCTTTTAGCGGAGCTGAGATTGATTGATTGTAACGTTTAATATACTGGTGTCAGACTGTGAGAAGGAAACTGCTGTTATTCTTACATGATGTAATCTGATTGGAATCAAGTAAATCTCAGGTAAGGACATCCCTTGAATCAGTTGCAGATTTGGATGTATCTAATGTAAATTTGACCATATCTGATAAAGGGCCTCGCCTAGTTATTCACTCAATTTGCTTTCCTAAGCATTTCTAATCAACGATAAAGCATCTGTGTGATTAATTATATGACGGGGTACACCCCAAATACCAGAATCAATCTCAGAGAGCTCTTGTGAAAAGAGTTTAATTTTATTAATTTTACACTTACTCATTCTGGAAGCTCTGTTACAGCAGAACATACTGCAGATGTTAGAACGGGTAGGAGAAGCAAACTTGTTGACAATATGTAACTCTCCTTTCATTTTTGCTTCTTTTTAAAATGATATTAGTTGCTGGTCTCTCCTTCACTCTTACATTGCTGTTATTCCGCTAAACACTGACTCCAGTAGCTGCCATTTGTTGTGCAACAGTGCAAGTAAAGTGACAAACTAAATGTGTATTTAACCTCCAAAGCATTCTTCCAAATATCAAGTTTTCTAACACTGTTGGGAATCCTACTGACCTTTCCTTTTCCCCCATGGGGATAAGTCATCTTATCACTTACACTTCTTGGCACATGCCTCTAAAGAAAGGCTAAATGGTAAATAAAGGAGGTTAAGAAGGACATCCTCTGCCTCTTCCTTCTTCGGAAGTTTTAGCAAAGCCACTTTCTTGCTTGTTTTCTATCCAAATAAATGCTCTAACATATAAATTACTCCTGAAATAGCCATAGGAATTATAAGAGCATCATTCAAAATAGCACACGTAATCTGAATATATTGTACATTTGTGTTCTATTCATTTTACTTCACTCCATGGAGAAATGGAAAACAGAAACCATTTCTAAAGGTCCATTCTTGACTTTGATAATATCAAGTCACAAGGGATCATTTTAACTTAACCTGCCCGATGGGAAACTGAAACGAACAAATCCATTGACTCCAATGGCAAGTAAAATCGGATGGCATGTAAAATGGCAGACTGATCTGATCATGTCAGTTTCCCAGCAGGCGGGGTAAGTTCAAATTACCCCCACAGCTTTTGTTTTCAGGAAAACAACTCATTCGGGAAAAATGTTAATTTCTAATGCTTTCAGCCAAATGGGAAAACTGATATAATGTGCAGAAGAGTGGGACTTCCAGCTGGCAGACTTTCCTGACCCTGAGCCAGTCCCAAACTCAGTTGCATGAAGGGACGGGCGCCTGTGCCACTTCCAGCATTTCTTGGGCATCCGCCCCATGGGTGGGGCCAGGAACTTTGAAGTGCTACTTTGCCCCTTGGTCGGTATGGTGGACTATTTGGCTTCACAGTTGCTGTTTTCCCAATGCTAGTTGTCTGCTCTGCAAAAATTAAATTTTCAGGGAAAAGGAGGCAGAACTTGCAGGATTTCTGGCAGGCAGCATCATCCATTCCTGCCTCTTCTTCTGATATTAGCAACATGGACACAGGGAACTCCTGCTGCTACTTCCATCAGGATTTTTTAAACTTTAAAATAGGGGCAGACACCTGGCAGAACCAGGTCTTGCCCCAAATTCCACTACACTCATCCCTCCCCCAGGTGTGACCTTTCCTGACCTACAAAACACTGAGAGCATCGTGACCCAGAGTACTTGGAAACTCAAGTTTCTGATAGGTTACCTCATACATCTTCAATAAATCAGGAGCTACCAATGTTTTCAAAGAGTTACAAAACTCCACAGGCAATCGAACTCCTCCTGGTGTATTTTTCTGCCATCTTTAATTTTATCAACCCAATACTATCACTACGGCGGTTGGGCTTAGTGTTTTCTAAATTGCTGCTTCTTAACTGTTTTTCAAAACATGCTCCCCATACCAAGCACAATGACATGGTTCCTTTCAGAAATATACATGAGTAGGTTTCTGTTTCCTAGTTCTCAATTTCCACGTGAGTGCATTCTGTGCAACTTCAAACGTTTTTTTCCATCATTAATATTTGGCCGGTTCATGAAGACAGGACTTTATTTTTTAGAGTGAAGACGTTTACTAGAGCAAAAAGCCAAGTGACTGGATAATGAAGGGGTGCCACTTGTGGCACACTGAATGCATAATGATACCATCACCATCACAGTATGCTGCAGGCAAATTCTAAGTCATTCCTGTTATTTCTAAAAACAGCAGCAAGACATTTGAAAAGATACTCCCAAAATATGAAGGCTGAAAAATGTCTTTCTAATGCTAATTGTTAGTGAGCAGAAGCATATATAGCATTGAAGTACATACTCTAATGGCAAACAAATTCCATGCAAGAATTTTTTTTTAAATCTAGCAATGCCTCAGGGTTATACCTAAAGCTCTCTAGAGGGCTTTCTGGCATGTTGATGCACTGCAATTATCAGATCAACTGCACATTCAAATTAAATGTCCAAACATATTTTGAAGAATCCTAGAAACTGGAAGAAATTCTGGGTAATCCTTCAAGAGCAGTGACAGTACCTGTGCAGATTATAATCTGATAATTTTACAGCACTACCAAAAAAACCAAAGAATTGCTGTTTATTACACTACAGTTAAGATGCAATTAATGCAAGCTTTGGAAACAAGAAAGGAATTGCAGTTTGTCAAAATGAATTACATTGGGTTTAGTTGGAGTACAGATCAACCCAGCATGACTGATGGTTGTGCAGAAGACTCCTATGTTATAAAATACTATGAAAAATTTAAACTTAAATGCATCACATCCATCTGTACTAGTTTGTTGAAGACTATATTAGTTTAGAAATATACTGAACATGTAACTTTGCATGCAAAGACATTTTGCTGTTAAATCTATGGTTACTTGACTTCTTGAAAATCAATGATGAATATAAATGACATAAAGCTGACAGTGATTCAAGCAGTAATAATTGTGTGAGCTGTCTCAGTTTTTGCCAGACTATATCCTTGTGGTATGACATGTGTCACCAATCGCATTGATAGTATTCTCCTCCAAAGAGCGTTTCATTCTATCCTGAGATTCATATATTAATATAAAGAGCCAGCTGTCCCCTTGGCTTCTCCTAGCACTAAAATATAAATGGTGTTATAGGCACTAGTGATCGGAGCTCGATGCATACATGAAAGCAAGCATAGACATAGCTCCACTTTCCCTGACTGGACAATGAGATGCAGCTGACAGTATAACTTGAATCTACAGACTATATATTATTCTAAATAGGTAACATTCTCGAATGAGTACCCGTATTATAATTGTATCCATACGTCTCACCACTTTTCAGCAGATATTGAAATGGAGCCCTTGTTTCCTAGGTTAAAGAAGAAAGCAGGAAGTATGTGTCTCAAGGAAATGTCAAATAAATGAAAACGTTCTCTTGAAACTAATTATGGCTCTGAGCTTCCATCTTCATCAGGGTTGAGATGTCACAGTGATATATGATAAAGTGTTGTAGCAAAGCAACCTTGTTGTTTTCCATCTAGATTTTTAAATTTGTTGACTGTGAATTCTATTTTCAGCAAAATGAATTTGCATACATTTGATGAACTGCCTCTGAATTGCTGTAATGTTGACAAACTGTCCTCACAGAGATGCAAGTCAACAGTGGAAGTGCAATGTTAATCTGCAATCAGTCCAGAAAAACTCCAACCAGATGTTTTGAGACCCAAAGCTCACAAATATCATTTGCTTTGGGGAATTTTACACCATTGTGTTAGAAAAAAAACATGGTTTGAAAGAGCACCAATGTGTACAGACTAGATTGTGATGAGCTCTTTAACTTCAACCCCATCTACAAAGAAAATGTACAAACACAGAGCCACATAAGACAGCTTTGATCTGAAACATTACACAGTGTTGTTCAAATGTTGTGGAGCTCCTTAATTTGGGAAGAAATCAGAATTTAACACTTCTCATCAAACTGTACTGTTTATCTTATCCAGATTCCAGCAACTTGGAATAGTTACACTGGCCACACGCAAGTAAATCAGCAAGCAACAAATAGCATGAGAATAAGATGAGGTTTACTTTCCTATCAAAAATCAGAAAAGAATGTACGTTCTCATCATTTGCCTCCATTGACAGAAGCCTCAATGCTATTTTGCACTAACAAAGGGCACAGATTCCTTTTTGCTGTCCCTTTTCTTTGGTGGTATCTCAGAGAGAGACTTTGAAAGTCAACAAGAGCACAACATTTAAAATAGGAGACTAAGAACTTTACCTTATTCGCAATCTGTGGAGTTCATTTTAATTGTAATATCAAGTACAGTATGATATAAATGAAAGCTATACTGGGGCCTGAGCAACCTGTTAGATGGTCTCAATTTTGCTTTAAGAACATTATAGGTTGCAAGCAGGAATACTTTTTTTTTTAAATGGACAATTAATTCCTCTAATAGAAAATCTACAACTGTAACCATTTTTACACAGAACTAGTCATCACAAGATAGATTATCGGGTGCAAAAAAATAGCTTTGCAGACAGAATAATAGGCTAGTGATTTGTGTACTGGCTTCATCTGCGCTGACACTGGCGAGTTCAGGATGACACAAGGGTCAAATACTATACTGTTAGATCTGGATTTCAGCAAATGTCGGAGCACTTTAGACCTGAGAATTGGTTTTGAAACTCGCGCTCTTAACTACAGGTTAAATTGGACTCAAAACTAATTTCACTTTAGAGCCTGCTTGTGTAATGTGTTTCTGAGAAACAAGCATGGAGCAGACACAAAGCAGCATCCAAAGTTTGACCGTATTTCCTCCTTTTGTTTCGCTCCAATTTTCTCCCTTTCCTGAAGGCACTGGTTCATGCTGGGAGACAGTTGCTCAGACACTGGATGCTCTCCTGTACCTCGCTCAATGGCCATTCTTCATGTATGAGCCTAGATAGTGAGCTATTCACGTACAGAGGACGTCACGGCCAAGCTTGATCCTATCTCCATATCTGGGACAGTCACACCAAGGACCTCATCACAGATGCAGGGAATGAGGCACTGTGATCAGTCAGCAGGAGCAAGCTGATTTTCAACATTTTTATTTAGTATTTAGGCAATGTACAGGCATGTGTACTGTGCCAGGGAATTGTGTTAGATGGGCAATTGAAGCTGAAGACATCTCAAACAGCAATTGTCCAGTTCATTTTCACTTCAATCTTGCAGCTTTAGCTCAGAAGATCGTCCCATTCAATCAGATCTGGGTTATATTGAAGAAAACAATTAATTTTATAAGAACCCTATTTTTTCCATTTAATGATAGTGCTGTTTTCATCTCAAGATGGGAACAGTACAGTGCAAGGCAATGTGGCAGTATGTATGTGTGTCGAGCACGTACTCAAACCACGTCCCGGTATGCTCAAGTGAGTGAGAAAAGGCATTTTGGAGTCAGAGTTGAGATTGTCCACTGGCATAACTGAGTCATTAGGAATAACTTTTATTGGTATTATGTGTCATGTAAAGTAAACGATACAGAGATAGAGGGGGCGATTTTAGGAGGCAATTGCGGAGGCGTTGCGGGGCGGGAGGCTCCGAAAATCACTGAAATTCCATTTGGGTTTGGAAGCCGGCTCCAACCCGTCAACTTCCAGGTTTCCCGCCTGTGTGCGCGCGGGCGACCCGAAAACGGAAGTCCCGCATGACACTTAAAGAGCCAAATGTACCTGAGGTACTTAAGGCACTTTACCTGTGACAGGTGAAGTAATTAGAACGATTTTTAAACTTACCAGGGCGGCTTGCCCACTGCTTCAGATTCATGCCTGAAGTGAAAACACAAAATGAAACTACCTTTGCATCCTGCTCCGATGTCTCCCTCATCACCCCCCGATCTTCCAC
Source organism: Heptranchias perlo (assembly GCF_035084215.1). NCBI lineage: Eukaryota > Metazoa > Chordata > Chondrichthyes > Hexanchiformes > Hexanchidae > Heptranchias > Heptranchias perlo. The sequence continues at coordinate 35,849,281 of NC_090341.1, read as the reverse complement.
TCTCCTCCCCCCACCCCCTCCAATCTTCCCCTCCCCCAATCTTCCCCTCTCCTCCCCCCCCCACCGATCTTCCCCTCCTCCAGTCCAATGCCGGATGACGTCTCGCTCGCTCTCATTCTCTCCCCACCCCACCCCCACCTTGCATTGCAGCTCCTGACGGCAGACAGCCTGTCAATCATTTGCCACGTGCACCTTCACCCCTCCCGCTACCAACCCGCCACCATTGCAAAATCGAGGCCAGAGTTTCTGCTTGATTGCGTTGGTTTTATCAGCACAATCCAGCCGAAGCAGCTGAAAAGACTGCAGAAAATCGATTCACGCGGCCCACAAAACTGGGCCCCCCCGATGTAAATAACAAGGCTGACGAGTTTCCGCCGATTGGGCCCATTGGCGGCCATTTGAGGAGGGTCTTCGAATTAAGCTAGTTTTCTTAGGCACGTTTTAACATATTAAAAAATATTTAATTTACTAAGAAACTGACTAGTGTACACCAATGAAACTATAAATGTTTCAGCATACTTTTTTTTAAGTCCTTTTCAGCGATTTAAGATCAGGTTACTCACAAGTGGAGGACTAGACACTTATTAAAAATGCTTATTTTTTGTGATAAACTCATGTTAAGCAGTATTAATAAAACTGCACCAGGCTATCACTCTTAAATACATAAAGGAATATTTTTCAATTGCAAAGAAAAAAACGATTACACGCTGTTAAACTGCCAAATTGCGTTGGTTCATGGAAGATTTTACATTTGTGATTATGCAAATGCATTTTAAAGGAAATTCGAACTGTAACCTAACTGGCCCAATTTGCGCCCAATTGCCGATTGGGCCCAAAGCGGAAACTCTAGGCCATGGTTACGTCCATTTTAAACACAAACCTTTTAACTGAAACATAAATCTTCATGAGTTTGCTTTTCAAAGGCCTTGCATCATTGTATTCTTTTTTCACAAGGGATTTTGTCCTATGTTCTGCCCTACAAAGATCAAATCTTTGTGCTTCTCAGTATGTAATCAATATCACTTCTTGTGTGAGGGGCTGTTCTGAAGAAAGTCCAGCCTCACTCTTATCCATGCTACATTGTAAATAGGAGTGGGGTGGAGCTATGTAAACTTTGAATTTAATAGTAACATTTATATGGGGCCAAGTGTGTGATGTGCAGGAATTGAAGGTGAATTCAAAGAATTAGAATCAGACTCTACACCAACACTGAAGTGGGATTATGGGGAAAAATGCAAGTTCCAAAATATTTTTGATTTCTTAATACTAATGTTTTATTGTAAATTATAAACAATAATCAAAAAAAAACAGGCATAAAAATCCCCATTAAACCATGTTGCATTTTTAAACTTAATTTGAATTCAAAATTGTATATTTAAACATGTAATATATATTATAAATATATGTCTAGCATACCAGTCAAACTTCAGATGTCACACTTCAAACTACCAAAAGTTGCTTAAAAAATAAAGCAAGTCATTTCCTTCTGGTTTTTCTGACCTTTATAACCTCACCTCTCACCAAAGACAGGAACCAGGGATTTACGAGTTGCTGCCAATCTACATAAGCTACACTCAGCAATTAACTTCCAATTAAGCTGGTTAAGGGCCTATTAGGACCTTTCCCCACACAGTGTTCCTGAGTAGTGGCCTTAGAGAATCGGCCAAGCTCATCATAGCTGTTAGCAGCTAAACATTATATCCATGCTCCCGATCCCAGGTCATCAACGAGCAATGCCACAGGAGATCAACTAGTTTATTGAAGAAAGATCAGTGACATTTAAAAACCCTTTTAAAAATCATTAAAAATAATTGGACAATTTACATAGAGTCTACAGCACAGAAACAGGCCATTCAGCCCAACTGGTCTATGCCGGTGTTTATGCTCCACACGAGCCTCTTCCCTCCCGCCTTCATCTAACTCTATCAGCATGTCCTTCTATTCCTTTCTCCCTTGTATGCTTATCCAGCTTCCTTTTAAATGCATCTATGCTATTTGCCTTAACAACTCCTTGTGGTAGCGCGCTCCACATTCTTATTCTTTGTGTAACGAGGTTTCTCCTGATTTCCCTATTGGATTTATCAGTGACTATCTTATATTTATGACCTCTAGTTTTGGACTTCCCCACAAGTGGAAACATTTTCTCTACATCTACTCTATCAAACCCTCTCATTATCTTAAAGACCTCTATCAGGTAACCCCTCAGCCTTCTCTTTGCTAGAGAAAGGAGTCCCAGTCTGTTCAACCTTTCCTGATAACTATATCCTTTCAGTTCTGGTATCATCTTTGTGAATCTTTTTAGCAATCTCCAATGCCTCTTTATCCTTTCTATAATATGGAGACCAAAACTGTGCACAGTACTCCAAATGTGGTCTAACCAAGGTTCTATACAAGTTTAACATAAACTTATCTGCTTTTCAATTCTATCCCTTTAGAAATGAACCCCGGTGCTTGGTTGGCCTTTTTTATAGCCTTATTAACCAGCGTACCCCAAGATCCCTTTGCTCCTCTACTCCATTTAGACTCTTATTATCCAAGCAGTATGTGGCCTCCTTATTCTTCCTACCAAAATGCACCATCTCACACTTATCTGTATTGAAATTAATTTGCCTATTACATGCCCATTCTGCAAGTTTATTAATGTTGTTTTGCATTTTGATGCATTCTTCCTTTGTATTAACTATACCCTCCGATTTGGTGTCGTCTGCAAATTTTGAAATTGTACTTCTGGTTCCCAAATACAAACTGTTAATGTAAATTGTGAACAACAGTGGTCCTAGCACCGATCCCTGTGGAACACCACATCCCACTTTTTGCCAATCTGAGCAGCTATCCTTAACCCCTACTCTGTTTCTGTTTTGTAGTCAGCTTGCTATCCATTCTGCTACCTGAAAATATTTTGTTTATTTCTGTATTTTTTGATTATTTAACTGATGCTAGCTTTAGGTTAATTATTCCAACCATGTGCAAGAACTAGTGGAAATAGCCAGTAACCCAAGCATTTCCAAAGCTCTCTAATTTCATGGTCCCATTAGATCAATTATTTCATACTGTTGGACTTAGTAGCCTAAGCTTTCCAATATGGTACAGTTTATTCCAGAATAAATAGAAATGAGTGCAAAGCTCGTCAGAAGTGTAGTATGCTGATTGCACACAATTTTCTGTAGTCAGCTCATTCACATAATTATTCATGATATGTGCAGGGAGACAGTGTAATTGGGGGGACTGGAAATTTGTAATTCAGGTGAAATCTAAAGGAATGCTGACTTAATATAAATGGCAGAATGGACAGTGGTTGGCTAAAGTTCTTACAATCTTTGGAAAAGTTCAATAGGCTTTCAACTCATTGGCAGCCTTTACCAAGGCTGAAGAGGAAGAGGAAAAGAAATGACAGACAAAAATAAAGTGAAAGGAGGCTGAATGTGGAGACTTGAAATGAATGGCAGATGAAGTAGAGATGGTGCTACATGGAGTGGTTGCAAGGAAGGTAGCCCTTTTAGCCATTCCAGAATATCATTCCCATAAGTCAGCATTGCAGCATGCCTGGGGGGAGATGGAGAAAAGTTTGAGGCTTCAATTGACTATTACTGTCACGATGCCAGTCTTATGCTGCATGGCACAGCTTTCTTTTGACCTGGAGCCCGTGGATACAATCCCTTACTGTCATTGGGAGGTAGGTGTGCCAAAGCCTGCAGATATGATTAGGACATCTTGGTGGGTGTGGTAATCAGAGTCAGGCTGTTGATTATCCTGGCATGCCTTCTTTCATGCAATATCATTTGAAGCATGACATTCTGTGCCTGGGCTGTTTCCAAAGAACCATCTAGCATTATTCTTAGTGAGACCGTCACATATCATATTTTGGCCTCATTTAAGTACATTCACCCACAAACTGGCACATGCTTCCTGTGCACATTAAAAGTTGACGTGCAAAATTGAACCAGCTCCAAAACTGAGTGGAGATCCAGCATAACAGATTTCTAGCCAGAGTTATCTGATTTAAGCCCAAAAGTCTGGCAGCCCCGTTTGGAAAATTTAACCTAGTAACTATGTTTGGACTCCCTCAATAGTTCAAGAGATTTAAACAGTATTCAACAGAGGAAATGGAAGAGGGGGGCAAGAAAAATTGTTGAGAAAAGACTAAGAAAATGTTTTTAAAACTTCCATGCTAATTCCCCTGATTATGTCATCAAAGCCTACTAACTAAATAACAATGGTCAAAACAGGAAAAAACAAAAACAGATGTTGATTACAATTATTTTTAAAACTGGGTACTGGTGGTTTCCTTTCTTATTAATCTCACTGCAGGCCTAAACTCTTTATAGCTGCTTTAATGGGTTTAGTGGGTAGTTTGGAGAAGAGCAGTCAGGAGCCTTCAGGCCAAAAGTTTGTAAGGAAGGCTGTAAAGGATGGTTCCACGCACCTGCTCAGGCCTCTCTTGTCTTGCTGCCTGTCCCCCTCAGATCTGAGGAGGCGCGGGTGCAAGATTTAATGTCAGCTTCTGCGGGTCTGTCGCAGATAGACGAAACTGAGAGCAGGGCCAAGAATGCCCCCTCCTGCCTTATCTTCATAGCTACTCTTGATGTAGGCACAGGCCTAGGTTTGTCTTTTTGTGGAAGGCCCAGAAATCCCAGGGCAACATAAGGGGGCAAAGACTCAATGGAACAGGTCTCCACCCCTGTTCCTTACCGTAGTGCATATGAACTGAGCATTTCCCAAGCACTATAGAGAGAGTAATACTGGGCCAATTATATCTGTGATACAGTGTGGTAAAAACCACATATAATGCAGCACTGACAAATTATATAGGACTAACATTTCAAGGACTATTATCCCCCAGGATAACATATAGTGCAACAGATAAAGAACCAGTGGTGGTACTATTATAGCTTACATAAGACTTGTTATGTATTTCTTGTCTCATGTACATATAAATTTGCATAGCTACAGCACAAGGCAGGTATTCTGCTGTCAGCAGGGGTGAGCTCATAGCTTAATGCAGGCTTAGTCATTACATCATACAAATAACTGCTGTAATTTCTGGACAAAATATTAATTTCCATTGTAATATTTTATCCTCATATTTTAGGGATTGTTAAAGACTTCTTTTTTTATAATTTTCACAAAAGAACATAATATACTGGACAATATTCAGCTCACTTCTCCTCTTAAAGATTACCAAGGAAGCACATCCCAGTGTAAATGCTGGATGCACCTATCCAGGATCTCCGCCACTGACCCCACCAAAATTCACAGGAGTGTGCCAGAAGAGCCTCAGCTTTTTGGCCCCATGTATGATTCGCCATAATATTTTTTTAATGCCTTCATTTTTTAGTCAACACTATGTTAATTGTTAAGTTTGGACAAATTTGCCACCCCTCCCTCCAGTGTTTTTCTGGAAATATTGATGAGAGTATTTTTTCCATCCTTTATATTATCCCTCTCCAGCTGCAAAGGCAGCCTATGGGGAGTTGATCAGAAAATGGTGTATCGCCACATAGCCAGATAGGCAGAGTGCTGTTCATGGGGTGGCATCAACAGGTGACTTTCCAGCAAGGGTCAATAATCTCTCAACTTTATTGATGGCCCTGACTCATGCTACCAACCCTCCGATACCTCACCCAGCTGGCCATTCTTCATACGTGAGTTTAAATAATTAGTATTGGAAAGCTGTTTTATCATGGGGACATCAACAGATGACTTTCCAGCAAGGTTCACTGGATAGCGATCAGGAGCAGGAGCCCTGGCTGATTTCCCCGTGTAGCCCAAGAGCACTGAAGACAATGGAAGCACTTCAACTGCCACCCAAGTTGAGATCAGCTAATACAGTACAGATTGGGCTCTTCCTGATCTGTATGGCTTAGCAGATAAATGGATCAGTGCATTTTACCCACAGCCATCAGACGAGCTATCAGTAGAGCCTTCCATCTCTTGATATCATATTACTGTACGATTTTCTTAGAGAGCCCCATTTTCTTGGGTCCAGTATTCAGAAGTCCTGTATTTGACTTGGTTACTTTCATGTAAGTGACATAATGCTTTGAGAAGCAAGTGGGTGCAGTACATAACATCAACAAAGTTACATGAATAACAAAGGATTTCAGCATCAAATTCTAAAGGCAGAAATTGTTGGAAATACACAATGGGTCTTCAACATCGCTAAATGGAGAAGATGGGTTAATGTTTTGGATGTATTCTCTTTATTAGAATTTGACAAAGGGTCCACACCTGAAATGTTAACCCACTTATCTTCTTTTCAGACGCCATTAGATCTGCTGTTTATTTCCAGCATTTTTTGTTTTTATTTCGATACCAACAATTGTGTTTTGCTTTTCTTTGAATCCCTAAGATTGCCAAAGGAATTATTTCATTCTGCCTCTGTTACCAAGACTTGGGAGGCTGCATAGCGCTCGATGCTATTACACTGGATGTTATCTGCCTTTCCTGACTACATTTCTCATGTAAATCAGAAATGCAAAGCCCTATGCGACATTTCATGCAAATTTTCAACTGGTTAGCATAGATCTTAATTTGAGCAGACATTTGTCTACTTCTGCATGAACTTGTTCTATAACCTTTATATGGTAGATGCAACATTCTGAATTTTAAGAGGGTATTGACATGGTTTGGGGGAGTTTTTTTGGTACATTCAATTCCTGTAGCAGTCAAGAACACTCTTCTTTGAAGTCTTAGTGTCAGAACTGATATACTTAGGGAATGTTTGCTCTATAACAAATGTTTGTCTGCTACAGCTGGGGCTACTGCTCTGTAGTTTTTGCTGGGATACCTTGAACATTTCTTTAACCAGAAAATGATTGGTGACTTTGTGGCATCATATTAAATTAGCCACAAATCTGCACTTCCGTTTGCAATAGCATCGATGATGAGGCTCCTTTGAATCCCTGCAAAATTGCCAGAGATTGGGAACTCACTGGGGGAGAAATTAAACTTGTGCAGTTTCTGGCGCGATCCAAACGTGCTCCCGAAGACATCGGAGAGAAGCACGAGGCAAATTTGGCATCGGGCCTCCTTTGAATGTATCAGGCGATCGGCTGACTCCAATCAGGCCTTAGGAATTCCAGCCGTTGACAATGCCAAACCAGCTCGCATGTAGGTCCGGGAGGGCGGGGGGTGAGGGGGAGAAGGCGAAGCAGAGCGGGGTGAACCCAAGCCACCAGCAGCCCACATTATTTTTTGTGGAGCCACACCTACTCCTCCTGGCTCCACAGAAAGTTTGTTGGCCATTTTTTGAGCGGTCCCTTTAAGGACTGCCTGATAGGACGCTCAAGACCCAGAGCAACTGGGTCTTGAGTAACATGCGTGGTGCGAGATCCGCCCATTTGCAGACCAATTTTGATTGGGTTCCTACAAGCGGCATTAGGATCCAAATTTGCATACACTAGGCACCTAATGCCTGTTTCAGGCAAGTGCCCTGCACACCAAGAAGTCACCAACACATTTCGAGAGCAGATGGAATACAGCAGATCATAACTCAAAATTGGATTCCATAAAATTGATTTTACATCCAATAAACAGGCACAAGGTGTTGAATTTTTCCCTCATCATCTATAACTCTGAGTGATGATATATACTTATGCTGATGGTATATTCGAAACTTCTCCGCCTCTCTACTTCTCTCTCCCCCTTTAAGACGTTCCTTAAAACCTACCTCTTTGACTAGGCTTTTGGTCAGCTGTCCTAATATCTCCATATGTGACTCAGGGTCAAATTTTGACTGATAAGGCTCTTATGAAGCGCCTTGGGATGCTTTACCACATTAAAGGTGCTACATAAATGCAAGATGTTGTTGATGAAGAACTACATAGCCTTTACCAATAACAACAAAATAACTTGAATTTAAATAGTGCCTTTAATGCAGATAAATGCCCCAAGGCATGTCACAGAGATGTAATCAGACAACATATACTACAGGTCAGTGATACTCATAATATGCTCATTGGACATGGGTTATTTATGCCTGGCTGTGCGATGTTGACCAAGCTGAGATTCAATGCCTTTTCCTCTCTTTTTCATGTTCTTTGGCACAGAAACACATAAAAGTGACAACACAGAAACATACCATTTGGCCGAACCAGTCTACGTTAATGTTTACCTCTATGTAAGTAAAAGGAAATGCAATACTGCATGGAGGCAACATTATTCCAATTCCCATACAGGAAGTAAAAGAGCCGAAATAAAGTAGAACTACTTAATAGAACAATTAGCCTTATAAGTTATTTTCTTCTCCACATATAAGGTGCCTGACCTCCATTTGGCAACTGCCCACAGTTGCACATGTAAAATTGGAAGCTCCCGGGTTCCCCCAGTGGCTCAGTTGTTACTGTGCAATTTAGCCGTACAGACCAGGTTTAATTCTTGGTCTCTGCTGTGTTTGCTGGTTTTAGCTAGGCTTTTTTTAAATTCGTTCATGGGATGTGGGCATCGCTGGCGAGGCCAGCATTTATTGCCAATCCCTAATTGCCCTTGAGAAAGTGGTGGTGAGCCGCCTTCTTGAACCGCTGCAGTCCGTGTGGTGAAGGTTCTCCCACAGTGCTGATAGGAACGGAATTCCAGGATTTTGACCCAGCGACGATGAAGGAACGGCAGTATATTTTCAAGTCGGGATGGTGTGTGACTTGGAGGGGAACGTGCAGGTGTTGTTCCCATGTGCCTGCTGCTCTTGTCCTTCTAGGTAGTAGAGGTTGCGGGTTTGGGAGTTGCTGCAGTGCATCCTGTGGATGGTACACACTGCAGCCACTGTGCGCCGGTGGTGAAGGGAGTGAATGTTTAGGGTGGTGGATGGGGTGCCAATCAAGCAGGCTGCTTTGTCCTGGATGGTGTCGAGCTTCTTGAGTGTTGTTGGACCTGCACTCATCCAGGCAAATGGAGAGTATTCCATCACACTCCTGATTTGTGCCTTGTAGATGGTGGAAAGGCTTTGGGGAGTCAGGAGGTGAGTACCCAGCCGCAGAATACCCAGCCTCTGACCTGCTCTCGTAGCCACAGTATTTATATGGCTGGTCCAGTTAAGTTTCTGGTGGTGATCCCCAGGACATTGATGGTGGGGGAATTCAGTGATGGTAATGCCGTTGAATGTCAAGGGGAGATGGTTAAACTCTCTCTTGTTGGAGATGGTCATTGCCTGGCACTTGTCTGGTGCGAATGTTACTTGCCACTTATCAGCCCAAAGCCTGGATGTTGTCCAGGTCTTGCTGCACGCGGGCTCGGACTGCTTCATTATTTGAGGGGTTGCGAATGGAACTGAGCACTGTGCAATCATCAGCGAACATCCCCATTTCTGACCTTATGATGGAGGGAAGGTCATTGATGAAGCAGCTGAATGTGGTTGGGCCTAGGACACTACCCTGAGGAACTCCTGCAGCAATGTGCTGGGGCTGAGATGATTGGCCTCCAACAACCACTACCATCTTCCTTTGTGCTAGGTATAACTCCAGCCACTGGAGAGTTTTCCCCGATTCCCATTGACTTCAATTTTACTAGGGCTCCTTAGTGCCACACTCGGTCAAATGCTGCCTTGATGTCAAGGGCAGTCACTCTCACCTCACCTCTGGAATTCAGCTCTTTTGTCCATGTTTGGACCAAGGCTGTAAAGAGGTCTGGAGCTAAGTGGTCCTGGCAGAACCCAAACTGAGTTCTTTAATTGTCCACCACCATTCACAACTGGATGTGGCAGGACTGCAGAGCTTTGATCTGATCAGTTGGTTGTGGAATCGCTTAGCTCTGTCTATAGCACGTTGCTTCCGCTGTTTAGCATGCATGTAGTCCTGAGTTGTAGCTTCACCAGGTTGGCACCTCATTTTTAGGTACACCTGGTGCTGCTCCTGGCATGCTCTTCTACACTCCTCATTGAAACAGGGTTGATCCCCTGACTTGTTGGTAATGGTAGAGTGAGGAATATGCCAGGCCATGAGGTTACAGATTGTGCTGGAATACAATTCTGTTGCTGCTGATGGCCCACAGCACCTCATGAATGCCCAGTTTTGAGCTGCTAGATCTGTTCTGAATCTATCCCATTTAGCACGGTGGTAGTGCCACACGTTGGACGGTATCCTCAGTGCGAAGATGGGAATTCGTCTCCACGAGGACTGTGCGGTGGTCACTCCTACCAATACTGTCACGGATAGATGCATCTGCTACAGGTAGATTGGTGAGGACGAGGTCAAGTAGGTTTCTCCCCGTGTTGGTTCGCTCACCACCTTCCACAGGCCCAGTCTGGCAGCTATGTCCTTCAGGACTCAGCCAGCAGTGATGCTACCCAGCCACTCTTGGTGATGGACATTGAAGTCCCCCACCCAGAGTACATTCTGTGCCCTTGCTACCCTCAGTGCTTCCTGCAAGTAGTGTTCAACATGGAGGAGGACTGATTCATCAGCTGAGGGAGGACAGTAGGTGGTAATCAGCAGGAGGTTTCCTTGCCCATGTTTGACCTGATGCCATGAGATTTCATGGGGTCCAGAGTCAATGTTGAGGACTCCCAGGGCCACTCCCTCCTGACTGTTTATCACTGTACCACCACCTCTGGTGGGTCTGTCCTGCCGGTGGGACAGGACATACCCAGGGATGGTGATGGAAGAGTCTAGGATATTGGCAGAAAGGTATGATTCTGTGAGTATGGCTGTGTCAGGCTGATGCTTGACTAGTCTGTGGGACTGCTCTCGCAATTTTGGGATGTTAGTGAGGAGGACTTTGCAGGGTCGACTGGGCTTGGTTTGCCTTTGGTCATGTCTGGTACCTAGTGGTCCATCCGGTTTTATTCTTATGATGACTTTTTTTTTTAAGCGAGATTTTACAACTGAGTGGCTTACTAGGCCATTTCAGAGGGCAATTAAGAATCAACCACATTGCTGTGGGTCTGAAGTCACATATAGACCAGACCAGGTAAGGATGCCAAGTTTCCTTCCCTAACTTAGTGAACCAGATGGGTTTTTACAACAATCCGGTAGTTTCATGGCCACCATTACTGATACTAGTATTTTAATTCCAGATTTTATTTAATTAATTGAATTTAAATTCCCCAGCTGCCATGGCAGGATTTGAACTCATAACTCCAGATTATTAGTCCAGGCCTCTGGATTACTGGTCCAGTAATATAACCACTATGCTACCGTACCCGTGGCTGCCAGTGAGGATGCTACAATTGGCCTTAGCATCACTGGGCTCAGAAAGGAAACAAACCAGGGATCCTTTTCCTGACTTATCAGGTCAGCGCACATGTGTGAGCTTTGAATAATAGGATTGGGCTTAGTTATGGTGCTCATATTAATCACGTAGCCTGCCAAAACTCATTGTCTGGATTTACACATGAAGAATAGCCAGTTAGGCATGTTCAGGTTCCATCAAACCATACCCTAACTGGAGTCAAAGCCTTCGAGAGAGGACGAGGAGAGAAAATTGCCAAAAAATATCAGGAGCCCATTGTGTGGGATATGCGGCACAAACCCATTGGTGCAAGGAGCTGCAGGATTACCGAGAGTAGCCATCCCTCCACTCCACCTACCCCTTCAAATAAGGCTGGCACTGATGATTGGCACAAAGTAAATGGTTTGTGGGAGTTGCCAGGGAACCAGGGATTGAATGGCATTATTCTGGTCTGCTGATTGTAGAACAGCTGAACACAGATGAGAACCCCTTTCTGTTCATGTAGGCCACAGCAGTCCAGACAGAAGTCCGAACAGCTACATGAGTACAATCAATTGTCCCTTGTATTCCTGAAAAGCCTACAGTGTGATAGAAGTGTGCATCCCTCTCATGCTGCTTCTACTCAGTGGTGATATTATGAAGACGTTGGCTCTCCTCAGTTACCTCCTTGATGCATCTGTAGGTAATGAATTGGGTGACATTGAATATATCCCCAGTATTAGCCTACAAGGAACCAAAAACTTAAAAATGAAGGGCACTGGCTGTGCTGTCCAAATTGCAAATGATATTTAAAGTTTTTCCTGTAGGAGTTGATCACTGTCTCCCTGTTAAACCTTATCCGAAGGCACTTTTCAGCCAATCCCAGTTAACTGATGGGCACAACAGCAGGTCTGGATGGTCCGCCTTTGATGCCATCTTGCATCTCTGCCAGCCCTTTCTGCTTCTGCAGATGTTTCTCAGCCCAATCAGAGTGCTAGCATTGAAAGCAACCCCACATTGTATTACGAATACGGAATAATGAAACTCAGGAAAGCAACCGCTTCCTGCTTAATTCCCACAGCAGAGGTAATGGCTCAGCTGCAACGCCCAGGTTATATGGGCTGCAGGAATACTTCTGCTATATAATTCATCCCTAGGTCATCCAGAATTATGCCAGCTAACATACACATAGTAAGCTTTTGCCCACAGACCTGTCCTTTCATGGCCAGCAACACTGAGTGGAATGAAGAATGATCTGAAATGTGTGCTACAATATGTGCTCGCAATTTTACTGCCTCATTGCCTTAAGTGACTGCTGATGTAAACCTTCACATTGACAGTAATTTCTAGGCTTATTAGTCCAAACTAAATAAAATGGGTGGAGCAGTTCAATGAATGAGTCCAGACTCCTTGGGGTAATTTTAACCTAACTTGCCAGGCATGAAACCTACAGGATCGGGTGGAACGTTGGTTTTACACCCCGCCCAATATTGACTTCAATGGAGAGTAAAATCGAGAAGATGTAAAAGCAACATGGCACCCGATCTCGTCAATTTCCCAATGAGCAGGTTATTTGTCTCAGGCCTTTGCTCAGCGAGTTGTCAACCAGCTGTTGTGTATGGGCAGGGATAGTGTGTAAAATAAGGTAAATAGGTCTAATATGGTGTTGTGAACATTACAGTCCAGAGCAAATTGTGTTCATGTGTAGCAATAAAGTAATTTAAAATGTAACCTGATAAGATTATAAGAACATAAGAAACAGGAGCAGGAGTTGGCATACGGCCCCTCACGCCTGCTCTGCCATTCAATACAATAAGATCATGGTTAATCTTCGACCTCAACTTTACTTTCCAGCCCGATCCCCATATCCCTAGATTCCCCTAGAGTCCAAAAATCTGTCTACTTATCTATCTCAGCCTTGAATATATTCAATGACTGAGCATCCACAGCCCTCTGGGGTAGAGAATTCCAAAGATTCACAACCCTCAGTGAAGAAATTCTTCCTCATCTCATTCTTAAATGGCTGACTCCTTATCCTGAGATATAGTTCTAGACTCTCCAGCCAGGGGAAACAACCTCTCAGCATCTACCCTGTCAAGCCCCCTCAGAATCTTATATGTTTCAATTAGATCACCTCTTTCTTCTAAACTCCAGACAGTATAGGCCCATTCTACTCAATCTCTCCTCATAGGACAACCCTCTCATCCCAGGAATCAATCCAGTGAACCTTTGTTGCACCGCCTCCAAGGCAAGGATATTCTTCCTTAGATAAGACCACCAAAACAGTACACAGCACTCCAGGTGAGGTCTCACCAAAGCCCTGTACAACTTTAGTAAGACTTGCTTACTCTTATACTCCAACCCCGCTTGCAATAAAGGCTAACATGCCATTTGCCTTCCTAATTGCTTGATCTACCTACATGCTAACTTTTTGTGTTTCTTGTACGAGAACTTCCAAATCTCTCTGAACACCAACATTTAAGAGTTTCTCACCATTTAAAAAATATTCTGTTTTTCTATTCTTCCTACCAAAGTGAATAACCTCTCATTTCCCTAATTATACTCCATCTGCCACCACCTTGCCCATTCACTTAACCTTTGCAGATTCTGTGTCCTCCTCATAGCTTACTTTCTCACCTATCTTCGTAGTGTCAGCAAACTTAGATACATTACACTCGGTCCCTTCATCTAAGTCATTAATGTAGATTGTAAATAGCTGAGGCCCAAGCACTGATCCTTGCAGCACCTCACAAGTTACAGCCTGCCAATCTGAAAATGACCTGTTTATCCCTACTCTCCGTCCATCAACCAATCCTCTATCCATGCTAATAGATTACCTCCAACCCCATGAGCCCTTATGTTGTGTAACAACCTTTTATGTGGCACCTCATTGAATGCCTTTTGAAAATCCAAATATATTACATCCACTGGTTCCCTCTTTTACATCCTCAAAAAACTCTAATAAATTTGTCAAACATGGTTTCCCTTTCACAAAACCATGTTGACTCTGCCTAATCATATGATTTTCTAAGTGCCCTGTTACCACTTCCTTAATAATGGACAAGATGTACGTGTGTTCTTGCAGTGAAATGATGACACAGTGACCTATAAAACACACAATACAAACCAAGCAGTTGTGAACCTCAAAAGAGGAATCTGCTGCGGATGTACATTGAATCAGTGTTTCAATGTGCTTTCATCCTTTAATTCATGACAGAAAAACATCAAATCTAATTCAGTATCAGAGCTTCTTCATTGTTTCAGATGGGGACAAGAATGGTATTTGAAACTAGTTAAGGTAAAAGCAAAAAGATCAAGCACCTTTTACAACCTCAGGACATCCCAAAGTGCTTTACAGCCAATGAAGTACTTTTGAAGTGTAATCATTTTTGCAATATAGGAAACAATTTGCACACAGCAGGTTCTCACATACAGCAATGAGATAATGAACAGATAATCTGTTTTTGAATGATGCTGGTTGAGGGATAAATATTGGCCAGGACACCGGGGAGAACTCCCTTCTCTTCTTCAAAATAGTGCCATGGGATTTTTTACGTCCACCTGACAGGACAGATAGGGTCTCAGTTTAAAGTCTCATCCAAAAGACGGCACCTCCGACAGTGTAGCACTCCCTTAGTACTTCACTGGCGTGTCAGCCTAGATTTTGTGCTCAAGTCTCTGGAGTGCGAATTGAACCTATGACCTTCTAACCCAAAGGCAAGAGTGCTACCACTGAGCCATGGCAGACACGCACTCAGATAAGGGGCAGTGACTATATTCAGAACATATATGGTAGTCATTTCCTGTTTTGGATACTTCCCATGGGGAGGTCCAGAAAGTTTTAGTATGATCTAAAATGCTGTAAGATGTGTACTGAAGGACATTTTGTCCAACCACTGACGCATACCAAAGTCTCTTTTATTAAGTGGCGTATTACCTGAAGTGCATCTGAATCTAAGCTGGTTCTGCAGAAATCCAAATCAGCCTAGTCCAGGTTAACCCTTTGGATTCAATGCTCCTCTCTAATGATTAATTCTTCTGTCCATTCTCAAGCACTGCACTTATGACAACAATATATACAGCACTCCCTGAGCATTTTCACACTGAGTGCACAGCTATTGCTGCAAAGTTCAGTTAGCATATTCAGCCCAACACAGTACAGTCAACATTGTACATTGAGCGTGAAACCATTCCATAATCACTAAGTTATATAATAGTTTCACTCTTGCTGAATAGTGTAGGTAGGATCCGCTTTCCTTAATACAAAAATGACAATCTGTAGAGCTAGGAGAAGGTAAACAAAAGCAAGCAAGACAAAAAAATGTCAAAGAAAAATAAATAATCAGAAGAGAAACAAAGCACGGACTTCGCAAGGTGTGTAGAGACTTCCACCATTGCACTGTACCGAATTCCCAGTGACAGTTTTGGGTAGATTTTCATTAGAAGCAATCTCTGCTGCATATGTTCACACAAATCATAGATGGCTCGGAGATTTCAAAACTTCTAGTCCACAAATCCAGTGTAAGCTCTCTGTCATTACATTTCTTAAATCCACTGCTTTCAGTATAACGGCACTCAAGCTATACAATGATTTTGCGTCTTCATTTAATATAAGTTGACATACAGAATGATAGAGTTGAATAAACCTACATTAATGTGCTTGGGAACCATCCAAAACCCACTTGACACTGAAGGCCACATTATAAAGCAAGATCTATTGGAGGTGAATGTCGTCTTGAAAGGTAGCGAAGGGGGGGGGGGGGGGGGGGAAGTGCATCGACAGCCCACTTTACACTCCACCTGGTTTTCTTTTCCAGATCCATCCTAGCCCTCCTCTTCTTTCTCCTTGATATTCTGTCCCTTGATGACATCACCCATAGACATGGAGTCAGCTTCCATACGTGTGCTGATGATACCCAGTTATACCACTCCACCACTTCCCTCAGCCCCACAACCACCTATGTCTGACATTCAGTTATGGATGAGCCAAAATTTCCTTCATTGAATATTGGAAAGGCTGAAACCATAATTTTTGGCCCCTGCCAAAAGCTCTGCACCCTTGTCATGGTCTCCCTCCCGGGCTACTAACTCAGGCTGAGCCAGGCTGTATGCATGCTCAACCCTAATCTAAATTTCAAATTCTATACCCTAGCCATCACCAGGACCACTTAGTTCCACCTCTGCACCTACCTTAACCCCACTGTTACCGAAAACCTTATTGACACCTTTGTTACCTCAACATCTCTAATGTTCCCCATGCCAACCTCTGCCCTCCATGAACTCCAAATCATTGAAAACTCCACCACTCAGATCTTGTCCTGTATTAAGCCCCATACCCCCATCACCCCTGTCCTTACTGACCTACACTGATTCTCTTTATCTCAGTGTATTTAAATCTCATCTGCAAATCCCTACACTGCCTCTCCTTACCCTACCTCCGCATCCAGCCTTATATCACTTCCCATGCCCTTCAACCCTCCTACTCTGGCCAACTCTCATCCCCTTCCCCCCCACTACACTACACTTTTCGTGCCAAAACCTTCAGCCCTACTACCTGCAACTCTCTTCCTAAACATATCAGCCTCTCTATCTGCCTCCCTGACATTCAAGCCTTCTTAAAACCCATTTCTTTGACCAAGCCTTCAGTCATTTCTTCTATCCCTCCCACAAAAGCTTGGTATCTACCCTTTCTCACCTCTGTAAAATGCCTTGAGGACTTTCCCTACATTAAAAGCTTCATATAAATGCAGGTAAGGAGATGAAATTTTGGCCGCTGGTTTACAGCACTTTACGCTATAAACCTGATCGGTATTCTATAGAGTGACACTGTCTAGTGCAGTTGCTTTTCAGCAGTAGTAACAGAATTGATGTTCTATTCACTTCTGTTAAACTATCACTACCAACTCTTGGCATGATATAAACTTGCACGTGAGCTTGTACTATGAATACTGCATCAAGTACAGTACATCAAGTGGCATCAGCATTCCTTCCAAAATGAAGCTTGAATTTTTAGGATTATATCTGTGCCGCTCCGGTTTAATTCCCATTGGAGTGTTACTTTTGTGTGTACAATCTTTCAGGAGTACTCCATAAGGAAAAGAAAGTGTTAACCTGTTCGACTTCAGACCAGAGAGTTTGATTTTGAATGGAATGTGTGGAAACTTCTTCGCTCTATGCACTGATAGCTAGTTTTTAAAACAACAATTTTGTCCCCGTTTACATCGATTTCCTGATATCGTGTCATTAGTTATTGAAGTTTCGAAGGTTCTTAATGAATTTTCATCAGAAAAAAAGCACACACATCATGACTGAAGCCATGATGCTAACCCACCTCACTCCTACCCTACCCCTTGCCTAGTTTTGGATTGGCAAAAGATGGCAACCTAGGAAGGAAGCAAATGACCACAGGGAAGGATAGTAAAAGAAACCAGCAAAACGTGATGATTTTTCTAACCGTTAAAATCGTAGGTATTTTTCATGAATGAACATGCAGCCATATATAACGAACTTCCACTTACTGTGAGAGTTCCAGCAGAGGTTTATGATCGATACTTCCTGTGTCCACTGCTGGAATCAAAATATCCCAGTGGGACACAAATCAATACACTGCATTCAGGAATCCATGGACATAAGTGTCCCTAAATCAGATGAAAAACCTTAGAGACGTAAAGAACAATGTTGTGCAAGAGTCTATTAAATGTTTCATGAGGAAACTGGTTAGAAGGTCCAACTCCCCCCGCCATATGTTTAATTCAACAGACAGACAGTAATACTTTATTCTACTTATGTAACATGTTTATACATTTTTTAAAATGAGTTCTTAGGGGGCTGCTCGATCTGCAATGCGCCACCAGGCAAAGCAGTCAGGAAACCAGGGAGGCCACTAGCGGTAAGTTTAAAAAAAAACTTTCCTTAGCGGGACCTAGAAGTACAGGCGTGCTCCTCCAGACCTCAAGGAAAGTTCTTGGTCTCCGCTGTCCCCCTCCTTAGGAGTTAAACTTGGCCCTGTTGTGTGGAGGCACGTTGGTTATGGCGTCAATGGTGGGAGGTGGATTTGAATATTCTGGTATGCTGATTCCAGGAACATATTAATCTGATTGCTGTAGTATTTGCAAGGAAACAGTACTCGGCAGGAAGCAACAGTAGTATCCATTGCAGTCAGAGGATAAACAAAAATAAAGGCATCATCTGTATTGAGCAAACAGACAGTTTGCAACATTTGCTGAAAATAGTTATGGTTATAATGCTATTTAATGAATGTTCTGACAGGCATAAATTGATTTCCCACTGCTAGAACATAAAAATACTATGAACTACAAAATGGCAAGGGCATTTGATGGATTATGGAAAATAAATCACCCATGATGCAATATACATAGCTCACACACACCAGTTAGTGAGCTCAATGTCACTCATTTACATTCCAATGAAGCACTTTCTATATAATTGAGCAAACCATGCCAGCACAAAATGTGATATGGGCCCCAAGAGGGGTTATAGCAGCAACCTCTTGTTTGTCTAAAAACTGGACTGTAGGAGGGCCTAGATTACAGAACTCAACATGAAATAATCCAATCTACATTAAATTACTGTAGGACAAGCCAACTTCCTTTTATTGGAAGATGTAAACAGAGTTTTTCTGCATCATGTACAATCTGAGGTAATAACAATGAATTTCCAAAGCCATGTGTTGAATTAACTTCTTAATTTCAAATTCTGATTGGAATGAATCTGAATTAATTGGCAGTAGGGAGAAGGAGACCAAACCTATTTGGATCAGAGCAAATTCGAGCACCTTCGGTTAAATTGGAAATTCCTAAATATTACCCAATTACCATTATTTTGGGGTAAGGTTACCTTGTCATTCTGTCTGTCCCATTGTAGGTTTTGCTAAAAACAATGGAGAAAGGTAACCAAGCACTGTTGTCCGTAGTTGATCCACCCAGTACTACTTTTAATTTTCATAACTTCTCTGATTTAGTTGAGGCATCCAATTCATGACAGTCCATTGGGGAAGGAAGGATAAGTATCTAACATCAGACAGCCTGCCAAGCATTTGTTTTCCCCAGTGGTGGAGTGAAAGACATCTGTCTGCTGGTCCTGCAGTGTGGTTTGCATCTGTTGCCTGTAATGGTGGTGATGTTATTGGATCGATTTAGTCTGGGTGGGATACAGCTCTGAATTCAATCCCTGACAGTGCACATCTGATTGTGTAACCATTTCCCTGGTAGTACCAGCAGAGCATAGTCCATCCCCACCAGTTCTAGGGAGAGTCACGTGCTAATCAATCAGACCGTATCTTAAGATTCAGATTTACAAATACCCAGAATGTAGGGCCTCTGAAAACAAATGTAAAAGCTGAATTTTGAGGAAAATCCAATTCTTACCAGTCACTGTTATTAATTGATAGAAGAAAAGCTTATCTCCAGAACATTGCATTTATATAGCACCTTTAATGTAGTAAAACATCCGAAGGCACTTCACAGGACGTTATCAAACAAAATTTGACGTCGAACCACTTAAGGAGATATTAGGACAGGTGACCAAAAGCTTGGTCAAAGAGGTAGGTTTTAAGAAGCATCTTAAAAGAAGGAAAGAAAAGTAGAAAAGCGGAGAGGCTTAGGGAGAGAATTCCAGTGCTTAGGGACTAGGCATAACTGAAAGGCATAGCTGCCATTGGTGGAGCGATTAAAATCGGGGATGCGCAAGAGGCCAGAATTGAAGGAGCGCAGAGATCTCGGAGGGTTGTAGGAGGTTATAGAGATAGGGAGGGGTGAGGCCATAGAGGGGTTTAAAAAAAGAGAATTTTAAAATTGAGGTGTTCCCAGACCAGGAGCCAGTGTAGGTCAGCGAGCACAGGGGTGATGGGTGAACTGGACTTGGTGTGAGTTAGGATATAGGCAGCAGAGTTTTGGATGAGCTCCAGTTTGTGGTGGATGGAAGATGGGAGGTTGGCTGGGAGAGCATTGGAATAATCAAGTCTAGAGGTAACAACGGCATGGAAGAGGGTTTCAGCAGATGAGCTGAGGCAGGGGCAGAGACGGGCGATGTTACGGAGGTGGAAGTAGGCTGCCTTGGTGATGGAATGGATATGGGGTCCGAAGCTCATCTCAGGGTTAAATAGGATGCCAAGGTTGCGAACGGTCTGGTTCAGCCTCAGTGGCCAAGGAGAGGGATGGAGTCGGTGGCTAGGGAATGGAGTTTGTGGCGGGGACCATAGATGGTGATTCGGTCTTCCCAATATTTAGTTGGAAGAAATGTCTGCTCATCCAGTACTGAATGTCGGACAAGCAGCGTGACAAATCAGGCAGTGGGGGATTGAGAGAGGGGGTGGTGAAGTGGAGCTGGGTATCGTCTGTGTACATGTGGATCCTGATTTGTTTTGGGATGATGTCGCCGAGGGGCAGCATGTAGATGAGAAATAGAAGGGGGCCAAGGATAGACTCTTGGGAGACTCCAGAGGTAACGGTGCAGGAGCGGGGTGAGAAGCCATTGCAGGTGATTCCATAGCTACGACTGGATAAATAAGAATGGAACCAGGCAAACGTAGTCCCACCCAGCAGCAGGGAGAGGTGTTGGAGGAGGATGGTGCGGTCAACTGTGTCAAAGGCTGCAGACAGATCAAGATGGATGAGAAGGGATAGTTTACCACGGTCACAGTCATATAGGATGTCATTTGTGACTCTGTAAAAGAAAGGAGGGAAGGGAGAAGGGGAGTGGCAGTGTCATTAATGTTGTAACCTTTGTCAGCTTTTTAAACAACTCTCAAAGCTTGACACTAATCTTTGGGACTTAAAATTGGTGCGCTTAATATGCTAATAGAGATAGCATAGTAAATGAATAATGTTAATACCTTGATTTGCATACCCAAATTCAATATGTTTTATACCTTTATTAAACTCAGGTGGTTTGGAAAGTTTAACAAAAACAATTGTATTTGTGAAGTGAACTAATTATACATGATTTGCAAATGCTCATTTCTCATTTCAATATAAATTTGGCTCTGAAACTCGAATACCACAAGTCCCTGTTACACAACTGATACTGCTAGGTTACTTTAATCTGAATACATTATGTTGTCACTAGAAAATTACTGGTGGAAACAAGTGTGCCTTTTTAAATAAAAACAAATTCCATTAAAAAAACAGAGAACTAGAAAGCAAGTCCCTTGCCTGGTTCTCTATAATACATGCGGGTGCTTTGGTGATACATGACGGGAGTGCTTTGGTTATACTTCCAGAAAATGGCAGCATATTTGTTCAAACCTGACTTTTAATCTGTAGGTTAGCAATGATGAGAATGAGCTGAACTGCATTTTGTTACAAGCTATCAATAAAATACAGACTTTACATTCCAAAGGAGCAATGGCTTTTTTGACTGCTGTGACAGCAGCTGTCTTTCATTGGACGTGAACCTAAATTTACAGTTGTTCCCTTAGGAAAGAATTAACATGTAGGAAAAGCATTGCCTCATACGGGAATAATAGAACCTCTTGTACTCGAGTACTAATATGGCTAAAGGATGCTAATCCTTGGTGGTTACCAAACCTCTGAGTTGTTAGCATGTTGTAAGAGATCTCTCAAAGGTGTGACTGCCTTTTGTTTCCACAGCAACTGACCCCTCAGTATTCTAATGCTTGAGTTAATAATGTTATCATGTCAAGCACAGGGCCACTTAATAACTACCCATTGTATCACCTCGAACAAAAGCAAATTTATATCCATTTGAAATAATAATTCATTAAATTTTAAATTGTTATAAAAGGAGGACTTTTGCCATAAAATGCAGAGTGTTTCTATTTCTGCATTTTTACAATTCAGTTTAAGAATTGTTAGAGTTACACAAACATCCTGTTTCTTGTTTGGCAAGTCAACTGGATTTGGAAACAGCTTGCTGCAGACCACTGATAAGTACCCAGACATTCAGAGGTGGAAATCTTTGAAGTACGGATGCAGTCTAATCAGATTTTCATAAGGGTTCACATATATGTAAATTAAAGTTGATTGCAGTTTTTATTAATATGCAGAAGAGATTTTTCCTTGTTTTATTTCTAAGTTGTTAGCATGTTGTAAGAGATGCATGTTGCAGGCCACACAGAGAATGGAGAGGCTGTTGTAGCACAATGATTCTGTTGGATTAGGGAGTAAAATGGCTCTGGGTGGAGAGACAGACTAAGTGCAAGTAGGTCAGTAGTTCAGTGAAGCAGTGGAGAGGGAATACATGACATGGAGATTTATGGTCTTAATACACATGAAGTGCCACTCAAACATCCTAGAAAGCTACTATGTGGAGTTCAAATGCTTGTCAGCAACACGCAAGAAAAGCTCTATATTTTGATCTTCACACAAGAAGCAATGCTAGATTTCCATTCTGCTACACGGAGAATGAAAAGGACTGGCAAATTCTCAATCATACATAAAGAGTGGCAACAGGAGAATTTCACATGCTTTTTCAGAGCACACAGACTTCAAAATGGCAAAGCCTCTTTAATGCCAGCTTGGTAGCAGTGTCATTCTGACCATCCATGTTCAAAATTAATAAGTACATATGACATTAGTACTATTGTTTTTACTGTGAGTGGAGAAGTTGGAAGAATGGCCTCTCAACTGCTGTCACTGTGTGTGACCATGCCTTCTCTGTGCACTTGCTGTGAAAGTGCTTAAAATTTAAAATATAATGAATAAATTCTCAGTTTCTTTGTGCATGAAATATTCATAAAATCAGCATTAGTCCCAAAAAATATTAACAGATTAGTGAAATTGTGTGAGAACGAGACTGTAGGTGACAGGCTTACTTTATGTCATAGGAACCCATGCCTGAACACATCAAATGCTTTGACTAGCGCTTCCTGTATTTGGTTGCAAGCAGTGCCATGATAAAAGTATATTATCTAAATCAAGAACAGACTATGACCAAATGGAGAGATTTATATTTACTGCAATGGCTTCCCCGCCAGATGTCAGTGGATAATGGATACAATTTTGAAGCTCATACTTCAGTGAATCCTTAACTTTTGACATATTCCCTATTCATCACACAGATATTGCAAAGTCAAGTGAAAGGAACAAGAACTTCTGCTTCATACACGTATTGATTGCTTCATGATAATTATTGAGTCACCTGTCATATACTTGAAATCCACAGCTTCATCTGACAAATACATCAATAGTGCCATTTAAAGTCCTTAAAATAAGACTGGTTAATATTTTGGAAGCTTCATTTCATTTCGTCCTGAGAAGACTTGAAGGCTTAATTGATTTATTGGTCATAAGTTGAAGGCTCAGGGCTATCTGGCATTGTGATTTATTTACCGTGGCCAGGCTATGTTTCATTAGTTCTTGAGTAGGTTTCTAGACAGGCAAACATATACCTTTGAGGTGGGGCAAAGGGAAGGACTTCCATTGCCTGTCCAGTCACCCAATAAGCATCTCCCCTGCTAGCTAATAATGGAATAGAAATATCATGGAGGTTACAGCTTGCACCAAATAGCTGGGGATTTCTGCTGTGTACCCGCCAGCCTGCAATTTTCCTATCCATTGAAAGAAAGAGCTAATTTGCATTTATATAGCACTGTTCAAGTCCTCGGGACATCCCAAAGCATCTTACAGACAATGAATTACTTTTGAAGTGTAATCACTGTTGTTTTGTAGGTAAACAACCATCAATTTTCTCACAGTAAGGTCCCACAAACAGCAAATGAGATAAATGACCAGATGATCTGTTTTGGAGGTATTGCTTGGGATAAATAAGGGTTGGCCAGGACATCAGGAGCACTCCCCTTCTCTTGTTCAAATAGTGCCATTGAATCTTTTGCATCAACATGATCAGGCATGGTCTTGGTTTAATGAATCATCCATAAGATGGTACCTCTAAAAATGCAGCACTCCCTCAGCACTTCACTGAAATGTCAGTTTAGATTATGTGCTTACCGTAACTGCAGTGAATTCTAACTCAAGCAAGTGTGTTACCGTTTAGCCATGCTGACACTTAATCAGATGCTTACTGCATGAGGGAAGAGTCATGGGCTGGTGACTACACAAGTGAAAAACCCCGGTCAATGCATTCTCTTGAGCTGTAAGAACATAAGAACATAATAGGAGCAGGAGTAGGCCATACAGCCCCTCAAGCCTGCTCCGCGATTCAATAAGATCATGGGTGATCTTTGACCTCAACTTCACTTTCCTGCTCAATCCCTATATCCCTTGATTCCCCTAGAGTCCAAAACTCTATCTATCTATCTCAGCCTTGAATATACTCAACGACTGATCATCCACAGCCATCTGAGGTAGAGAATTCCAAAAACCCTCTGAGTGATGAAATTCCTCCTCATCTTAGTCTTAAATGGCAGACCCCTTATCCTGAGATTATGCTCCCTAGTTCTAGACTCTCCAGCCAGGGGAAACAACCTCTCAGCATCTACCCTGTCAAGCCCCCTCAAAATCTTATATGTTTCAATGAGATCACCTCTCATTCTCTTAAACTCGAGAGTATAGGCCCATTCTATTCAATCTCTCCTCATAGGACAATCCCTCTCATCTCAGGAATCAATCTAGTGAATCTTGGTTGGACCGCCTCTAAAGCAAGTATATCCATCCTTAGATAAGGAGACCAAAACTTTGCATAATACTCCAGATGTGGTCTCACCAAAGCCCTGTACAATTGTAGCAAGACTTCCTTACTCTTGTAATCCAACCTCCTTGCAATAAAGGCCAACATTCCATTTGCCTTCCTAATTGCTTGCTGTACCTGCATGCTAACTTTGTGTTTCTTGTATGAGGACACCCAGATCTCTCTGAACACCAACATTTAATAGTTTCTCACCATTTAAAAAATATTCTGCTTTTCTATTCTTCCTACCAAAGTGGATAATTTTATATTTCCCCACATTCTACTCCATCTGCCACATTCTTGCCCATTCACTTAACCTGTCGATATCCCTTTGCAGACTCTGTCCTCCTCACTGCTTACTTTCCCGCCTATCTTCGTATCATCAACAAACTTGGATACATTACACTCGGTCCCTTCATCTAAGTCATTAATATAGATTGTAAATAGTTGAGGCCCAAGCAATGATACTTTCAACACGCCACTAGTTACCAATCTGAAAATGACCCGTTTATTTCTACTCTCTGTATTCTGTCCGTTAACCAATCCTCTATCCATGCTAATGTATTACCCCCAACCCCATGAGCCCTTATCTTGTGTAACAACCTTTTATGTGGCACCTTATTGAATGCCTTTTGGAAATCCAAATATACTACATCCACTGGCTCCCCTTTATCTCCCCTGCTAGTTACATCCTCAAAGAACTCGAATAAATTTGTCACACACTATTTCCCTTTCATAAAACCATGTTGACTCTGCCTAATCTTATTATGATTTTCTAAGTGCCCTGTTGCCATTTCCTTAATAATGGATTCCAGCATTTTCCCAACGACTGATGTCAGGCTAATTGAACTGTAGTTTCCCGTTTTCTCTCCCTCCTTTCTTGAATAGCTACCTTCCAATCCACTCGGACCGTTCTATAATTTATGGAATTTTGGAAGATCACAACTAATGCATCCACTATCTCCGCAGCCATCTCTTTTAGAACCCTAGGATGTAGGCCATCAGGTCCATGGGATTTGTTGGCTTTTAGTCCCATTAGTTTGTCTAGTACTTTTTCTCTACTGATATTAATTGTTTTAAGTTCCTCCCTTTCATTTGCCCCTTGGTTCCACATTATTTTTGGTATGTTTTTTGTGTGTTCTCTTGTGAAAATAGATACAAAATATTTATTTAACATCTCTGCCATTTCCTTATTCCCCATTATAATTTCTCTTGTCTCTGCCTCTAAGGGACCAATGTTTACTTTTGCTACTCTCTTCCTTTTTACATACTTGTAGAAGCTCTTATAATTTGTTTTTATATTTCTTGCTAGCTTACTCTCATTCTATTTTTTTTCCATTTTTATCAATTTTTTGGTCATCCTTAGCCGGTTTCTAAAACTCTCCCAATCCTCAGGCTTACTACTATTCTTCGCAACACTTTAAGCCTCTTTTTTCAATCTTATACTACCCTTAACTTCTTTAGTTAGCCACAGATGGATTGCTTTTCCCATGGAGTTTTTATTTCTCAATGGAATGTATATTTGTTGAGAATTCTGAAATATTTCTTTAAATATCTGTCACTGCTTATCTACCATCATACCTTTTAATCTAATTTCCCAATCAACCTTAACCAACTTGCCTCTCATACCTATGTAATTAGCTTTCTTTAAGTTTAAGACTCTAGTTTCGGACTGAAGTATGTCAGTCTCAAACTCAATGTGAAATTCTGTCATTATGATCATTCTTCCTCAGAGGATCCTTTATTATGAGATTACTAATTAATCCTCTCTCATTACACAATACAAGATCTAAAATAGCCTGTTCCCTGGTTGGTTCCATGATGTATTGTTCTAGGAAACCGTCTCGAATGCATTCCATGAACTCATCCTCCAGACTACCTTTGCCAATTTGATTTGTCCGGTCTATATGAAGATTAAAGTCCCCCACAATTACTGCATTACCTTTGTTACAAGCTCCTATTGTTTCTTGATTTATACTCTGTCCAATGGTATAGCAACTGTTAGGGGGCCTATAAACTACTCCCACCAGTGTTTTCTGCCCCTTTTTATTTCTTATCTCCACCCATACTGATTCTACTTCCTGATCTTCCGAGCCAAGGTCCTTTCTCGCTACCGTCCATATGTCATTCTTTCTTATCAGGGCTATCCCCCCACCCCTAATCCTTTTCCATTCTGCCTGGCTTTCCAAAATGTCAAGTATCCTGGAATATTTAGTTCCCCGCCTTGGTCACCGTGCAACCACGTCTCTGTAATGGCTATTAGATCAAACCCATTTATCTCTATTTGTGCCACTAATTTGTCTATCTTGTTACAAATGCTTTGTGCATTCAGATAAAGTGCCTTTAATTTTAACTTTTTACCATTATTCCCTGCTTTTACCTTATACGTTGATGCACTGTTTCTGTTAAACTCTCTATCCCTTCCTGTAACACTCTGCTTATCTTTACCCAAATTGCTACACTGCTCTATTGCCTTGTCTTTTCTCTTTACATTTCTAAATTTTAGTTTAAAGCCTTAGTTATTTGATTCGCCAGGGCATTGGTTTAAGTGGAGCCCGTCCCAACGGAACAGCTCCCTTTTTCCCCAGTACAGGTGCCAGTGTTCCATGAATCGAAACCCCTTCCTCCCACACATTTAACTCGCTGATCTGCTTGACCCTATGCCAATTTGCACGTGGCAAATGTAAATGAGCTGTGGAGGAAGAGAAGGGAATAGAAAATTTGGGTCTGCCTAATTATTTTTTATCTTCTAAAGACGAACAACTTCAATATTTCAACTTTCATTAGGTTCAACATTTCAGGACCAAAGGGGACTTGGTGGTGCAGTTCGTTAGACACTAGCCTTTCACCTACAGCACTGTTCCAATCCAACCGCACTGGTTGGATGAAGTCTTCTTACTTTCATAGTTATAAAAGGTTCTATATGGAATTAGACTAACCAATCTCAAGAGACTTTTTTTTAAACTTGGCTTGCATCCACTGTGCAAAACTACCAAAAATCACTGGTATAATTGGCGATTTTAGCAGACAAGCTAGAAAGATGGTGGGTGTGGAAAGCAGAAATATTTACACCGGTTAAAGAGACATCTTCTTCTACCCTTGAGTCAAGGAACGTTCTTGTGGCTGAACGGAGGGAGCATTACCCTTCAGGTAGTTTGAGCTATACTTGATCCTGGAGTACCTGATGCTAACACAGGATGACAAAAGCACAAAATGTATCAATGTCTCTCTTCTCAATGAGCACAAATATTCACAAAGGAAGGGTTTTTTTTAATAAAGCAAGTTTTAGGGTTAAATTTTATTCCCACATCTGACATTGACAGTAGCACCATGCTACTACAATTCAGCTCGATTGGATGGTTGGCTACCTTAATATCAAAATGACGGACAAATCGTTAGCAATTTTCATGTCATAATGGCAATTATTAAGAACAGTTGCACACAACGCCAAGTATTACAGTACCCCCATTTACAATTCAACAAACTGATGAATACAAAATTTATCTTCTCCCCAAGAAAAAACATTATAATAATGCATGGCTGAAAATGTCATGCAATATCAAAAGCAGTGCAGTTACTTCAGAACACCTTGGACTTCAGGTAAAGGCTCATTAGGGAAAATTTCCTCAGGTCACTATGTGATGCAACATCATAACCATAACAGAATGATTTCCTCTGTTTACCAATTCTATTAATGCCTACTTTCTTAAATGGGGATGAAATCTCATTAAATATTGGAATGGCTGCCACTCCATTTACTATTGTTATACACAGTAATCAGAGGTAATCTTCCTTACTTATCAATGTAACAGAATACACAGCAAAACATTTTATATTGTCTCTTTCTTCTGATTGTTTCCCCTTCCCTCCTTTCCTGAAGTTTTGACTTCTTGCTGGGAAGGAATCCTCCAATACCTCACCCAAGTGATCATTATTATCCTCCTTACCTAGATGGTCATTTTTTAACCTCTTTACCCAGATGTCATTTTCACGGTACAAGGGTAGACTATGGAATTCTGACGTAAAGTCACTGGGTTGGATTTTGCATCTGCCCTGTAGTCCCACCGTTAACCCTGAGAATTTTTACCAGGTCATTCTCAATATCATAATTTTGGCGAGCACTTGGTAGGATTTCCACCTGCCTTAGGGAACCCACCACAGGGGAGGGAGGAAGGAAAATCATTGCTGCAGCTCTTGAGCACCTGCACCAATGGACCAATGCTGACTGTCTCCAGGGCAGCTGAAAAAAAGAGTCCTTTTTTGAAATTCCTGCGTTGTAGGGGCGTAATTGCCCTGAAATCAATTACACTTCCTTTTTGCGGGGGTGGAGGGGGGGTGTTGGAGGTAAATTTTTAATTCTCTCTCTCGCCATAGCAGCGCTAGATGACAGCGGGGAGGAAAGAACAAAAGGGAAGATCTGTGTTGGGTGGAGGGCAGGATTGATTAAATGTCAAAAGGGATGATGGTGCAAGGCAAGGAGGGTGGTAATGGGACAAGTAAAGAAACAAAAAGCTAGGCCTAGAGGAGCTGTAAATGACAATAGCAGAACCATTACCAGCTGTGGCCGGAGACAGTTCCTGAGGATGTTAGTCCTATATGGCAGGAGGGTTTTATTGGCTCCCACAACCCATAAACCCATACACCCTAACTTTCGGTGGAGAGTTTAGTTCATATCTACCGTGCAAATACAGCAACTTCAAGCCGTTCAATGTATTTGATTGGTGAGTCAGACGGTGAGAGACTGACAGTGGAAGCACTGTTAGCCTCACCGTTATTTTGACAGTAAATTCTGGCCCATTGTCTCTAACTATAGCAATTGGAGTGAGCCTTTTGCTTAGTGGTAGCATTCCCACCTGAGTCAGAAGGTGCAGGGTTCAATTCCCAATCAGACAGTCCCAACTAGTGGCCCAACTGGAGCTCCGGCTCTGAATTCTGAGTTGACAACCAGCAGATACTCGCGTCCACTAGGTAAGGGTACCTCCCTCCCCTTCGTGGGTTGTGGGTGCCCATAAAACCCTCCAGCCGTATAGGGCTAACAACCTTATTAGCTGGTATTAAAATGGCTTTGAAAGGAGTGTTCACATCGTGGCCTGTCAGTCTGTTAGTCAGCCTGCGTATCCTTCCACCACTTCACATTCTTCTCCAAGGCGAGAAACAAACTCCAGCAAGTTACTCCTGTATTCTTATTTTGTCTTTGCTAATGCATCTGTAACTGTATAATTTGCAAATATGCATAGACTGTGGTAAAAATCGAGATTTCAGACGCTAAGATAATTAAAAGCTAATTGCTTTAGTTCTCTTTTTTAAATGACAGGACCCAAACCAACCCCTGCAGAGTTAGACATTTCAAAACATTAAACTGTCTGTTCCATTTTATACCAATTTCTGATTCAGTTTTGTTAATTTCTTAGCATTAATTATAAATCATTAAACAAATTAGTACGCTCCAAAGACACATCTATTTGAAACATCTCAAAGGCATCTTAATGAAGAATCCATTCTTTTTATAGTGATATGTATTAATCAGAGTGGAATTGCAGCTGTGATTCTAAATAGGTTGAATTCCCCAGCCTGAGGTCCCATTGCCTATAAGTGGAGAATGCATTTGGAGGGATCAGCTGTTAGCTGAGAGGACAAGACAATGTATCCCAGCGAGCAGCTGGCTAATTGAAGGATTCCTGTTGGTCAGGCTAGACAGAAATTACTTTGCGTGAGTGGCAAGGATGAGAGCAGTGGGTGGGGTGGGGAAGTGGGGCTGAAATAACTGATCAGCACCAGTGACGTTTAGGGAACTGGGTTATTTTCACTGTAATGAAAATCCCTATGCTCTACACTGCTGACCAACACCATGTAGGCACCATAAGTGCCACTGGTCCCAGGTACAGGACCTGCTGTTTTTATGACTGGAGCAGTAAAAAATGGCCTTAGTAATGTGATGGCCACTAGATGTGCAGATTGAGATCAAACAAGAGAGAAAATAGGTATCTCTTCAAAAAAATCTTTAGTTTTCAATTAAGATTAACAAATATCATTCTGAAGGAGAAAAATAGAATGTAAAATGATTGGAATCATTGATAACAAAAAGATACACTGTAATAAAAGAATTACTTCAGACAGTAATCCGAAGAAACCATTTTCTTCAGACGCCAGTATCTGAGCAAGTGACTTTGAACCCAGGACAATAACTTCCTGTGCATATTAATCCTGTAGGTTCAAGATAACTGATGAACATTTTCAGAAAAAAAAGACTTCTATTTATGTAATATCTCATCACACTTCTCAAAGACCTCAAGGCACAATAAATTACTTTTGAAGAGCAGTGATTATTGTTAAGTAAGCAAAGATGGCAGCCATTTTTGTACAGGAAAATCCCACAAGCAGCAAAGAGACAAATTAATCTGTTTTTATTTGGTGTGGAGATGCCGGTGATGGACTGGGGTGGACAAATGTAAGGAATCTTACAACACCAGGTTATAGTCCAACAAATTTATTTTAAAATCACAAGCTTTCGGAGATTATCTCCTTCGTCAGATGAATGAATGAAAAGGTTCTCAAATCGCATATCTTATACTATGTTGGGACAGCATCACACCAATCAAAAGGTGTCATTGTTATTCAAACAGGCCAGTCACGGAGAACAGCACGTCCCAGTACACTCGATATACATTGTGTCTATTACACAGGCAGGCAGAAAGAAACTCAAAATGGCAGAGAGAGAGAGAGAATTTTAAAAAACATATAAATTTTTTCCCCCTTTTTGCTGGTGGGGTTACGTGTAGCGTGACATGAACCCAAGATCCCGGTTGAGGCCGTCCTCATGGGTGCGGAACTTGGCTATCAACTTCTGCTCGACGATTTTGCGTTGTCGTGTGTCTCGAAGGCCGCCTTGGAGAACGCTTACCCGAAGATCGGTGGCTGAATGTCCTTGACTGCTAAAGTGTTCCCCGACTGGGAGGGAACCCTCCTGTTTGGCGATTGTTGCGCGGTGTCCGTTCATCCGTTGTCGCAGCGTCTGCATGGTCTCGCCAATGTACCATGCTCCGGGGCATCCTTTCCTGCAACGTATGAGGTAAACAACGTTGGCCGAGTCACAGGAGTATGAACCATGTACCTGGTGGGTGGTGTCCTCTCGTGTGATGGTGGTATCCGTGTCGATGATCTGGCAAGTCTTGCAGAGGTTGCCGTGGCAGGGTTGTGTGGTGTCGTGGACGCTGTTCTCCTGAAAACTGGGTAACTTGCTGCGAACGATGGTCTGTTTGAGGTTGGGTGGCTGTTTAAAGGCGAGCAGTGGAGGCGTGGGGATGGCCTTAGCGAGGTGTTCGTCGTCATCGATGACATGTTGAAGGCTGCGGAGAACATGGTGTAGTTTCTCCGCTCCAGGGAAGTACTGGACAACGAAGGGTACTCTGTTGGTTGCGTCCCGTGTTTGTCTTCTGAGGAGGTCTATGCGATTCTTCGCTGTGGCCCGTCGGAACTGTCGATCGACAAGTCGAGCGTCATATCCCGTTCTTACAAGGGCGTCTTTCAGCGTCTGTAGGTGTCCATCGCGTTCCTCCTCGTCTGAGCAGATCCTGTGTATTCGTAGGGCCTGTCCATAGGGGATGGCCTCTTTGACGTGGTTGGGGTGGAAGCTGGAAAAGTGGAGCATCGTGAGGTTGTCCGTGGGCTTGCGGTAGAGTGAGGTGCTGAGGTGCCCGTCTTTGATGGAGATTTGTGTGTCCAAGAAAGAAACCGATTCTGAGGAGTAGTCCATGGTGAGTTTGATGGTGGGATGGAACTTGTTGATGTTATCGTGTAGTCTCGTCAGTGATTCTTTGCCGTGGGTCCATAGGAAGAAAATGTCGTCGATGTATCTGGTGTATAGCGTTGGTTGGTTTATTTGGTGGCAGTGGTCAGGACACTGGGGAGAGCTTTCTGATCTTTTTCAAACAATGCCATGGGAACGTTAACATCCACCTGAAGACCAAGACAGGCAGACAGGGCTTCAGTTTAACATCTTGTCTGAAGGAGAGCACTTTAATAATGCAGCTCAGTATTGCGCTGGAGCGACTAGATTATGTGCTCAAGTCCTGGAGTGAGGTTTGAACCCACAACCTTCTATCTCAGAGACAAGAGTGCGACCAACTGAGCTGAACAGCCAATCCATTCATACGTTATTCATAAAATAAACTTTAAGTTCACAAAATGAGTAAAAACCTGCCAAGTTTGCTGAAATTACACCTTAAGACTTTAATTTAAGTAATACCTTATTCCACCTCTCAGAAAGATCTCAAAGCAGAATCACTTAAGGTACAGCGACTAATGAAATGTGGACAAATGTGGCAGCCATTTTTGCACAGTGAGATCCCATGGCAGCAATTTACAGAATGAATGATATGGAAAAACTTAAGCTTGTTTTCTGAATGTCTATTTACTGAATTGAAATATGGATGTACAAAGTAATCACTGGAATGGTCGTGACAATAACATTTAGTGTAACAGCAATAACTTGCACTGTACAAACAGTGATCTATAGTTCAAAAATGTAAAGAACCTATTAGAATTTTAAAATTTAATTTCTATGAGTTCCACCCCCACCCCAAAGCACTGGCTTTTGTTGGGATACAATTCCATGGGCTCAGTCACACTCTGGTACTGTGCTTACTGTACACTGTGTAAACCCAGTGAGTGTTGAAGGGTAATGTGACCATGGGGGTCATCACATCCATGCTTAATCCACCCAATGTCACACACACGCCTAGCAAGGGACGCTAGATAGCACTTAACAACTGCAAAGCTTTAGAATTTAAAAGCAAACAATGGAATTTGTAGGCATTTTCCAGCATTTCTTTAAGCTGTTTCATGTCACTATTTCTTGTATTGTTCAACTGCACCCAGTCTGTGATTAGTAAATGTACACTGTAACTAGTGACTTTTCAACACTATAAATTTAAAGCACATTAAATCATTCATAGCTGTATCTGTTAAGTAGAACATTAAAATAAAGGTAAATTTGAAACTTTAGTCAATTGATCCCATCTCATAAATGTTGCACAGTTAAAATGATCAGTCAGCTTTGTCGGTCTGTCCTCTAGTGTTCATTTCCATAAATGACAGGATAATAAAAATACTCAGGACTATTCAGAATCGGAAGTCCCAACTTGTGTATCCATATTTGAAATTATCCTGTCAATTTTCTTTTCTTGTCGTTCGTATAGCTGACGATATTGTTCAGTGATACCTTAACTGTAAGAATGTATTCAGTAATATTTAATAATGTAAATGGTTTAAATGTAATTAGACAACCTTAGCTGCTGAACTCTTTTACTTTCCAGATCTGAGCCTGTATGATGCAAATAATTAAGGATTATTATAGTATTAATACATTAATATTTAATATAATCTAATGTTATAAAGTAATTTTCTAAAGTTTTACAGAGTTTAACCTCGGTGGTGGTGAAGTTTTTAGAAACGATAATCCGGGACAGAATTAACAGTTACTTGGACGAGTGTAGATTGATTAGGGAAAGCCAGCACGGATTTGTTAAAGGCAAATCATATTTAACTATTTAACTAACTTGATAGAGTTTTTTGATGAGGTAACAAAGAGGGTAGATGAGGGCAATGTAGTTGATGTAGTGTATATGGACTTTCAAAAGGCGTTTGATAAAGTGTCACATAATAGGCTGGTCATCAAGATTGAAGCCCATGGAATAAAAGAGGCAGTAGCAGCATGGATACGGAATTGGCTAAGTGACAAGAAACGGAGAGTAGTGATGAACAGTTGTTTTTCAGACTAGAGGGAGGTGTACAGTGGTGTTCCCCAGGGGTCGGTGCTGGGACCACTGCTTTTCTTGACATATATTAATGACTTGGATTTGGGTGTACAGGGTGCAATTTCAAAATTTGCAGATGACACAAAACTTGGAAGGGTAGTGAACAGTGAGGAGGATAGTGATAGACTTCATGAGGCTATAGACAGGCTGGTGGAATGGGCGGACACGTAGCAAATGAAATTTAACGCAGAAAAATGCGAGGTGATACATTTCAGTAGGAAGAATGAGAGGCAATATAAACAAAAGGGTACAATTCTAAAAGGGGTACAAGAACAGAGAGATCTGGGGGTATATGTACACAAATCATTAAAGGTGGCAGGGCTGGTTGAGAAAGCAGCATATAGGATCCTAGGCTTTATAAATAGAGGCACAGAGTACAAAAGTAAGGAAGTCATGATGAACCTTTATAAAACATTGGTTCGGCCACAACTGGAGTATTGTGTCCATTTCTGGGCACCACACTTTAGGAAAGATGTGAAGGCCTTAGAGAGGGTGCAGAAGAGATTTACTAGAATGATTCCAGGGATGAGGGACTTTAGTTACATGGATAGACTGGAGAAGCTGGGATTGTCCTCCTTGGAACAGAGAAGGTTGAGAGGAGATTTGATAGAGGTATTCAAAATCATGAAATGTCTCGACAGAGTAGATAGAGAGAAACTGTCTCCTTTGGCGGAAGGGTCAAGAAGCAGAGGACATAGATTTAAGGTGATTGGCAAAAGAACCAAAGGTGACATGAGGAAAAACTTTTTTTTAAAACACAAGTGGTTAGGATCTGGAATGCAATGCCAGAGTGGGTGGTGGAGGTAGATTCAATCGTGGGCTTTCAAAAGGAAACTGGATAAGTACTTAAAAAGAAAAAAAATTGCAGCGCTACAGGGATAGGGCATGGGAGTGGGACTAGCTCGATTGCTCTTGCATAGAGCCGGCACGGACTCGATAGGCCGAATAGCCTCCTTCTGTGCTGTAACTTTTCCATAATTCTAATCGAAACCTTGAAGGTAGTTTTCTTTACCTCAACATGATAGGCATCTACAAAATCTATGAATTCTAGTAGATCTCTCATAGCATTGTTCACAGTGAGACCTCTACTCACCTGATTCTTGTGTTGTCTTGATTCAGTTGTTGTGAGCTCTCTGGCTGTGTCCATTTCTTCCTTAAAAGACACGCTTTCTCTTAGAAATCTTGGGAGTGAAGTTGGTCTTCAGCGGCATCATAAACAGGCGACTGCGAATTGGCAGCGCGTTTTACACCCGTCATATTTTATTTTCTATTGCGTTCAATG
Source organism: Heptranchias perlo (assembly GCF_035084215.1). Lineage (NCBI taxonomy): Eukaryota > Metazoa > Chordata > Chondrichthyes > Hexanchiformes > Hexanchidae > Heptranchias > Heptranchias perlo. Next base: position 35,813,437 of record NC_090341.1, on the reverse strand, counting down.
AAAAAGAAAATCGTGTGGGTGTAAAACAGGCTATTAATTCGTTATCACTCATTTTGCGCTACTGCCAAAGATCAATTTCACCCTCTTGTTTTTGTGCAACATGTGAATCTCCCTGATCTTTGTGTCTTTCTCTTTTCATGTTTCTATCTGTGACTTGCACCTGGAATTTCTGCAGGACTTCTCTGATCACCTGCCCTAACTTTGACAGAAGATCAGTGAAAGCTCCAGAAAAACAGGGCACGCAGCTAAAAACAGCCACTTCCTCCATTTCTCCAGAGTTTCTACCAATGTTCCACCAACGGTAGATGGGAAATTAGGGGAACCCATGGAAATTCTTCCCCTTGAGCTTTGCCTCAGCGTCTATAGATTTCTGTGTCCTTGTAACCTGATGTCTCTTTTTATGTTATCCAGATGCGTCTCTCTCCAGTTCTTCTGGATGTTTGTTTCTGTGTCCCTCAGATTGTGCTCTGTGTCTCCTGGTTCAGCTCTCCTCCTAGAGAGGCCCTTTCTGCCCTAAGAGGAGCAGTAAGTTCTCCCGGTGTGCTGGCCAACATTTATCCCTCAAACAGCACCATAAACAGATGATCGAGTCATTTATCTCTTTGTTGTTGGGACCTTGCTGTATGCAAATTGGCTGCCACATTTCCTATGTTACAACAGTGACTACACTGCAAAAATACTTCATTGCTGGTAAAATGCTTGGGGATATCCTGAAGTCGTGAAAGGCACGATCTAAAGGCAAGTTCATCGTCTTTCTATTTGAAAGGATTTGCACATGTTTGTTTAGCCTGTGCACTGATCTGTAAAACTATGACAATGACTTGGGGCTAATAAAGCTCCTTTAAAAATCATGATGTGGAGATGCCGGTGATGGACTGGGGTGGACAAATGTAAGGAATCTTACAACACCAGGTTATAGTCCAACAAATTTATTTTAAAATCACAAGCTTTCGGAGATTATCTCCTTCGTCAGATGATTGAATGAAAAGGTTCTCAAATCGCATATCTTATACGATGTTGGGACAGCATCACACCAATCAAAAGGTGTCGTTGTTATTCAAACAGGCCAGTCACGGAGAACAGAACGTCCCAGTACACTCGATATACATTGTGTCTTTTACACAGGCAGGCAGAAAGAAACTTAAAATGGCAGAGAGAGAGAGAGAGAGAGAGAGAAAAATCAGACATTGTACTGAAGCAGGAATTAACCCTTTCACCTCACCAAAAAGCAAAACTTCAATTGAAGTGAATTCTTTCCCCTAAAATACAACCTCCCAAAGGGTCAAAAGGAACCAGCGATTAGTTTATACTTATTGTTTAACATCCACCAATATTCTCTCATCAAGTAACAAAGGGACTACAGGAGACCAGGGAAAATGGGTAGAGCCTGGGTGGGGTGAATCGCTCGAAGGCTGCACTCCTATTGTTGAATGGAAGTTGAACGTACTAACATGAAGTGATTTCAGAAACATGAAAAAAAACATTGAAATCAAACACATCAAAATTCACAAATCACTTGCATGACAGAAGCCAAAGAACCAAAGATGTTCAAAAAGCATTGCATGGTCTTCAATTTCAAAACCTTGTCTGAATCGCAGAAGCATCTTTATGCACTCGAGTGTAATGGCCACGATCCACCCAAAGCCCAAGCATTCTGTACCATGTAATTACCCATTAATCCTGTTGACCTGATTTTGGTTTCTTTCTATTGTTTCTGATTGCTGCTGTTTGTTAAATTGCCTCCACTCACTTGTGTGTGACTCATTAAACCAGCAGCAGCTTCTTCAGGTTCGGTGCCTTTTGTGTTTACATGACTGGATCTGAACAACACACATAACATATCCCAAGATGCACTGCACAAAAGAAATTCGATGACACCTGACTATTGAGTCATCTAAGCAAATGCAAGTGCACTAACAGCTGATGATAAAAACTCTAAAAACTGCATATGGGATTATTTCAGTAACTTTTAATGGGGAGGAGGTGACATTTTTCATACGATGTTTTTTTTTTCACAATTCAAATGGACAAAGTTCCCTAATAGCTCAGCTGGCGAAGGCTGTGATTAGTTAAAGCCACAAAGATCACGAAGGAGAAGAAAAACATTTGGCAAAAGGGAAAAAGTTGAACGAAAAATATTAGAAAAAAGGTACATTTATATTACATCGGGAGTGGTTCTGAAATATAATCTGACCCTCTTTGCAGACTCTACCCCATTTATACTTTGCAGCAGATTCAACAACGTGGGTAGTTGTGTACGTCTGAGATTCAATTGCTCTATAATCACAAATGCCACCGCAGAACCACAGTAGAAACTCAATTTCAAAGGGAGTCTTTGTGCCTCCAATGGCACTGCCATCACTTATTTTCCTTAACAGGGTCACCTCTAATGACAAGCACATCAACAGAGGCAAAGTAAATGAGATAGGAGAGTGATTAAATTTCAATAGAACCAACTATTAGTTAAAAATTCTTAAATATTAGGACCAGAATGTAATTATCTCATTCACTTTTATAATAGGGGAAAAAATCGTCTCAGTAATATTACTCTCCAAGTCTAAAATGTGACCATTTCATAACTTGGCAATCCATTTCTTCTAATTAAGCTTCATGTTGGGTTGAGTAATCGGGCATTAACATGCATTTCAATTCACTGAATACTTGGACTTCCCATCCCAATTTTCTCCCCTCCATTTCTGAAAGTGGGGTCTTCTGCATGGGTAGAGTTCCAAAGCTGTTACCAACCTTCTAGTACCATGCCTAAGTGATCATTTCATCATACGTGTGCATAGAGAGTGACCATCAGCAGGCTGTTTGACTGTGCAGACATCATAGTAGAGCCCAACCCTTGTCTTATCCAATGTCCACACCTACAAACCTTTTAGCCCTGGGTCAATGGATGTACAAGAACAATGGCTGATTCCCCCTTCCTCGTCTAAGGATTATGAAGCCAGTTATAGCACCCCTTACTCAACAACAACTACTTGCATTTATATAGACCCTTTAACATAGTAAAAATGTCCCAAGGCGCTTCACAGGAACTTTATCAGACAAGATTTGACACCGAGCTACGTAAAGGGATATTAGGACAGGTGACCAAAAGCTTGGTCAAAGAGGTAGGTTTTAAGGAGCGGCTTAAAGGAGGAGAGGTAGAGAGGCGGAAAGGTTTAGGGAGAGAATTCCAGAGCTTAGGGCCGAGGCAGCTGAAGGTGAGGAGCTCCTGCAATCTTGAAGGTTTCAGAATGGCATTGGTTATATGATTGGATGATAAGGACAGGAAAAGAGCATTTCCAAATTTTGATGAAAGGGCTTTTGTTCCTCATTAGGTATTTAAAGCTAAATATTGCAGGGTTACATATTCCACATGGCTTTCTACCATTGGTTCATTGGTGTGAAATGTTGTCTATTTTGTCTCTGTGATAGTGCACCTCATTAAAAAGGAGGCAACTCAGACCTGTGGACTATTTCTGATGATGATTAGCAGGTACTAGCAATATTCACCCCCTCCCCACCACCCAAAGTATTGTCCATATCGGTGAAAGGGATCAGAATACAACTAATTCATTGTTTCACTTAAGAACATTCTCAGTTAAAGATCTAACAGGATTCCAGCATCAATTCTGCACTGCCAACATCTGTACAACTGAAAGACCATTTCTCCCTCTACTTACTGTTTTAACCTTTAATCTCATTCCTAAGCAGATATTCATCCAACTACTTTTCAAGACAGCTAATCTACATTCAACATAATGTTATTTGTTTTTGATAGTAGTCTATTCCATGTATCTACTATTCTGTGCAGAAAAATAAAGCTTTCCTGGCCTCTAGTCTTGCTTGAGACATGGCAGTTTGGTATTTATTTCCTCTACTTCTGTGATAAGAGTTTACATTAAGTGGTCTACACTTTTCATGCCTTTCCCTGCCTTTCCCCTCTTTTCCGATGTAAACAAGTTCAATTCAATTAGCCTTTTCTCATAACCAAGAGTTTAGAAGTCTAAAATCAGCCTCGTCACCTTCCTCTGAACTTCTCGATCTACTTTTGAGGGCATGATGTGGCGATGCCAGTGATGGACTGGGGTGGACAAATGTAAGGAATCTTACAACACCAGGTTATAGTCCAACAGTTTTATTTGAAAATCACAAGCTTTCGGAGATTATCTCCGAAAGCTTGTGATTTTCAAATAAAACTGTTGGACTATAACCTGGTGTTGTAAGATTCCTTACATTTGAGGGCAGACTGATGTCACCTTGTGGTGAATATGGGATTAAAATAACCAGCTTCAATTTGTAATCAAAGGTCCCCAAGACACAACCCAGCACTTGATTAGTTTTACTGGCCATGGCCTTGCATGGATTGAATAGTGAGTAAACAGTGAGTGAACAACATAAGAAATAGGAGCAGGAGTAGGCCATACGGCCCCTCAAGCCTGCTCCACCATTCAATAAGATCATGGCTGATCTTGGCCTCAACTCCACTTTCCTGCCCGATCCCCATATCCCTGGATTCCCCTCGAGTCCAAAAATCTATCGATCTCAGTTTTGAATATACTCAATGCCTCAGCATCCACAGCCCTCTGAGGTAGAGAATTCCAAAGATTCACAACCCTCTGAATGAAGAAATTCCTCCTCATCTCAGTCTTAAATGGCCGATCCCTTATCCTGAGACTGTTGTTGATAATGATAATGAATAGTTGATAATGATACCCAAATATCTTATTTTTTCCACCTTTGCCAATGAGTCTCATTCCATGTATGTATATGTTTCACATTACAAACACTCACCAGGAACACAGCAAAACTAGCTTCACTCTGATAAACAATGCAAATCAAGGCTCCCAATTGGTATTACCAAATGAAAATAATCTCCACTTTACCCAGGAAGACACTCCTCAATGGGATGAAGCTGTGTTTAAAAATAACTGTCCTTAAAATGCATAATTATACTGATGCAGTTGTCAAAAGTGGCTGAGCACTGAACTGACATTTGACATTGGCGAACTCCAAAATGGTAAATAGTAATTATGGTGAGCAATAAAAATGAACTCTGAAGGGTTGTTCTTTGTAGTGTATTTTATGCTGCAAGTCCAGATATAGCATGAATAGTGACAGTATCAGGGTATGTTCATTGAATTCCACAGCAAATGACATATATTTATTGCTATTTATTTTGGCTTTCATTTTCACTACTTATGAATTAGACAAAGTCCAAAAGCAGTAATGGAATGTAATTTGTGTGTGCTTGGTACTACCATTCAGTACTTTAGTGAAGTTAAACGCCTGTTAACAACTGGCATTGTCCCACGTTTATTAACAACTTGTTAACAAAATCAAAGCTGGTGAATTCCACAGTTTTATTAGCCGATTGTTAATTATGGAGAAAAACAGACACTTTTTTTTAAATTAATAAATGGCGACCCTTAAACTAGGCACAAAATCTAAACCAAACATTTAAAAAAAGCTCCTTAATTGCTTTTGGACTTTTAATTTCTACAAAAAAAAAGATTTTCATATATTTCTTTCTTTTTTCATTGCTACTTCTGTTATGTTCATAGCAATGGTTTCAGACCAAAACATGAGGTAAAGTTTCCACTTTGGGTGCAATCGGGAAATTGCGCTCAAAATGCAGTTAGGTTACAGTTCAAATTTCTGCTAAAATTCATTAGCGTAATCACGAATTTAAAACCTTCCATGAGGCAGCGCAATCAGGCAACGTAATAGTTTCCATTTTTTTTCTTTCCATTAAAAACTATTCCTTGATGTACTCAAGAGTGGTAACCTGGTGCAGATTTGTTAATACAGTTGAAAATGGGGTTATCAGCAAAAATACGCATTTTTAATAAGGGTGTCCAGTCGTCCACCTGGTTTAAAAATCACAAAGTGACTTTAAAAAGCTATACTGAACCATTTACTCATTTCATTGGTCGGTTTCATAGTAAATTAAATATTTTTTGATGTGAAAAAACTTTTAAAACGTGCCTACCAGTGCCGAAGAAAATTAGAGCAATTTGAAGAACTTTCCCGAACCAGCGCAATCAATGGAATCTCCCAATTTCGATCTGGAGGCATGGCCAGTTTTGTGGGTAAGACCTGATTCGGGCGAATTGAATCTTGAACCAGTGTAAAAGATCTCGGAAAACACGAGCGTAAGTGGTTTTGGGCGTGACTCGTTTTAAATTCTCCAATCTTTTGCTCTGGTTCAGCCGATTCTGCCCAGATTGCGCTGATTTACTGGCATAAACTCCTTTGAAGTAACATCATTAATGTTGCCTTTAAATGCAAGCTCCCGAAAGAAATTCCATATGAAGGAAAAAGAAGCTTCCAATTAATCTAGAAGCAAAGGCTCAGATTTAAGGGCATCATTTTAATTGAGAGATTTTGGTTCTCTATTTCTTGGGCTGTTCTAGCAATCCTCTTTAGTTAGAGGTGTGAAGATTTCCCTTTATGCTGGGTTCTGTGTTAACATTTTTTTCCCCCAATGTCCCTTCGGCTTTTGTGAAGTCAGAACCTGTTAAAAATAGAAATCATGTGCCTTCAGCAGAAGGGTCCTCAGAGGTGTCAATTATGTAAATCACATACAATATGGAACCTGACACAACCTGAAATGAAGCTGACATGCACATGTGTTTCCTGCCCCCAAAAGGTACAGCGACATTTTGTTAAGAAAGTACTACGTGTAATTGACAGGAAATCATTATTTATTTATCAGTTTGAAATTACAGTAGTCTTATAACATAGTTCAACTAAGAAAAACAAAAATACATTCAAATATAATGGTTTATTTTAGCAAAGAGTGTGGTAATGGATGAACTGGTATAAGATTATAGTTTACGTTGGGAAATATATAATTTTGGGAATTGTCTTCTGGTGTGGATAATTAACAGGAAATTGGAGCAAAACAAAAATTGTTTTAAATGTATGTACAAAATGATACGTTTTATCTGGGAGGAATTTATATTTGCTTTTTCAGTAATGTTTTTTATTTCAGTAATGTTTTTTATTTAAAGATTTTCTTAACAGTCAAAATTTATCGACCATGCAAGGCAAAATGATAAAGGGAAAAGCATAATACATCAGTAATTCCAAAATGATGGTGATAGCTATGAGTACAAAACATCCAATAGTAATTGAGGTCTCCTTGGGGTTGAGTCAGCTGCAAGTCGGGCAATGGGAGATTGTAACAAAGTCCATCATCTGAAAGACTTTGTAATCTAATACCTTAGCCAGGCAGGTCCGCAGTACTCCAGTGCACTTTTGATAATTGACCAGCCAGCCTAGCTTGTTGATGAGACCTGGAAGGGTAGACCCATCACTGGAGACTAGGATTCTTCTGACTTTTTCTAACCCTGCAAGCCAATGCCATGATGTACAGAGTGGTTAAATTCCAACAGTACCTTTATACACACTTATATTTCCTTGAACCTTGCCAACCTGTACCTAAATAAGTGACACATGTCCCTTCAAGGAGAGAGTGTGCACTCCCTACAAACAGCAACTTTACTTACCTGGCTTTCTCAGTAGTTTGGTTTGGAGATTTAAACATGATGGTGGATTTCCACACATATCAGAAACCTGGCTGACCAAAATAAATTACCAATAAGGGATGTGAAATCTAATAAAAAGGTAAAATACTCACCCTCAACCCTTCTGTCCATACAAACCACCACTCCATCTCCAACCTGCCTTTTCTTGATGTGCCTCTCAGGAAATGTGTATTAGAGTAAGAAGCACACTAGCTTTACTCCTGAGAGATGGACACATCGTCCTCATTTGCAGCCAGCTATAAGAAAGCTGGGTGACAGCATTGACTAGGGTGCTGACCACCCTCCATAGAGATGACACCAGTGTTCTGCATGATTTTCTGTCCAAATGAATGGAAAAATCAAGTGGGGTCCATTACAGACATGTGATCCTCTTGCCTGATGTTCCTCTAAGGAACAGGTCATCCAATAAGCCCTAGAAATAACAGGAAAATCTGACCCTCTTGTTTCTTTCTTCAAACGGGCTTGCCTCCACTTCAAAGGAGGACAGGACTATATCTGAACAGCAGTCCTAAGATTTTCAGTTCCCTACCTTGACTACCCCTATTTATTATTGTTTGTTTCTTGCTGTGTTTCTCCAACTGTGTAATTAGTCTGCATGTAAATATTCCCAGCTATTAGTTATAGCTTGAACACAACTGTCTGACAATGTGGTATTTTCCGCTTTTCAGACCAAACAGGAGAATATGGTGGGCAATCTACAAACTCTCTGGTGCGTAATACTGCAGAAAAGGGTAATCATTTGATTTGGTACACATTACCCCATTCATATCACACATAAGGTTACAGGTTTCAGTTCATACGAGATGCAGGTCTGCTATGGAAACTGTCTTTTGGTATGAACACAAGGTCAAAGTGTTGGGAGGGTGCTCAGATAGTAACTTACACACCCCATTATCTAGTTTTTGCACATAATGTGAAAGATGAATAAACTCTTTAGACTCATCTTTGTAGGTTCCAAAAGGTAAATAGAATGATTAGTTAATCTTACCAGATTAATTGGACTGTCCATCTTCCTGAGTAGAATGAAGCAGCTTAGTAACTCAGTGGTTAAGGCCAGGCCTCCTGGGATTCTGCAGCAGGCAGGGCTTTAAACCTCTGTGGCAGGAAAATCAATATTCTGTGGCGAATCAAAATCATTTCATTCCGGACTCAGTATTTCGAAACAAGCCAACGTCACATCCATTTTTTTTTAAATACCCACACCAGAGCCAATACACCTGCCATGATATAAAATTCTGCAACATCTGTGGAATCCCGAGGTTCAGTGGATTGTTTCACAGCAATATCAACTCAGGTTGCAGATTGTGCTCAAGTGACATTTACCCACCAGGGACAAGCAACCAATCCTGAATCCAGTGATTCGGTTCTCATCTGACCCAAGTCATAACACTCAATCATGTAAGATTCATGTACACTCCGACCACCTTTGCCACCATTTAATACCCTATTTACAGTAGCAAATGGAATTCAAATTAATGTATCGTTCAGCTCCTGTGTCATTTTAAAGGCACAATTTTGTACAATCTGAATTTCTGGAAACTAATGCCATTTCAGCTAATTTGATCCTGGCACCGTGGTGCTTTGTATACCTGTGTCACATCATTTGGTGCATTTACCTACTGAAGCTACAAATTGATTCTTTTTAATTGCATACTTAATGGCTTGAGTCTCAAGTTCTGTTAAAAATTTAAAATATAAAAGGTTCCATCCAGCCAATGGCTCAGTAGATACGTGCACCATCTGATGTGCTACTGCTCCATAGAGACCAGAAGGTCCCAGGTTTAATTCTGAGGCAGTGCTGCATCACCAGCTTTCAGCCAGAGCAGCAGTGGGGACACTACAACAGGCCTCAGTATATCAGGCTAGAGAGGGGAATAAAATTAACAGGGTTCGGGTTCCTGTTGCTGATCAATGTCAGGTGGATTCTGCTGGAAAGTGCATGTCTGTGAATGCTGAATAAGGACTGAAGCATCAAGCTTAGCTGTGATCCTTCCAACGACAAAATAGCCTACCAGAATTCAGAGTCATGCACAAAGAATGGCCAGTTGGCTGAGGTACTGGAAGGTTACTAGCTCTGCCAAACCATAGAAAGATTTGCATTTATATAACGCCTTTCACATTCTCAGGATGTCCCAAAGTGCTTCACAGACAACAAATTACTTCTGAAGTTTATTCACTGTTGTTGTGTAAGTAAATATACCAACCAATTCACACATGGCAAGGTCCCACAAACAGCAATGAGATTAATGACTAGTTAATCTATTTTTAGTGGCATTGGTTGAGGGAAGAATGTTGGCGAGGACACCGGAAGAAGTCCCTACTTTTCTTCAAAAAAAGTGCTGTGGACTTTTAACACCCACCTGAACAGGCAGATGGTGCCTCAGTTTAAAGTCACATCCCCTGACAATGCAGCACTCTCTCAGTGCTGCACTGAAGTTTCAATTTAGATTATTTGCTCGGGTCCAAAAGTAGGACTTGCACTCACAACCTTCTGACTCTGAGGCAAGAGAGAGCCAAGCTGAGATGCTCCAGTATGAATCTGTATCTTGAAGGGTAGGGGAGGAGGAAAGAGAAAAGTAGAGAAAGAAACATATAATCAACTTCCCTTTTTAGTAGTAGAGATTTTGTCCAATATAGCAGTCTTTTTATCCTTATATAGTACAGTTCCTTATTTTCTCGCTTTCTCTTTTCAGCCTTGGTAGTGTCCTGCACTCTTTAGTATTGGCCCTTTACCAAGGTTTCTCAATTTAAAAGAAAGTAGTGCAGCAGCTGTCATTGCTATGTGTGGCATCACCAGTCAGCATATGGTTATGGGAGAATATACAGCAAAAGAGCTGGCTGGCTATTATAACATAGGGAGGATTATCCTTGATTTTATATCGGTTCAGCAAGATTCAAGTGAATGATAGAAGGATTTGATCTATTGAGTAATTTATTAACAGGGACACATTGGAGTGAAAATTATTCTACTTATTAGATGAGTAAGTTCAGTATGCAGAAAGTGTCAGTTCAGTTATTTATGTCGAGAGAATCAGAACAATAAATGGTGAGTTGCTACAGTTACAGCTGGTGCATACGGGCACTGAGGTAGTGGTTTGATTTTTTTTGTCTGCTGTCAATGGATTATGGAAAAGGGTGAGGGTTAGGTATGCAGAATTCCATGCCCACAAGTGTGAGCTAACAGCTGTTTATCACATAGCACTATTAGCCACATGTTGATACATACAAGTAGGAACTGTCCTCTGTGTGGTTGATCAGTGTCTGCTTGTAAGTTTTTCAGCTGTTAAAAGTAACAGATGCTGAGCCAATAAGAGATTAGAAGGCTTGGTCAAAGAGATGGGTTTTAAGAAGGATCTTCAAGGAGGAGAGGTTTAGGGAGGGAATTCCAGAGAGGGAGGGTGGAAGACAGGCAGCTGAATGCATGGCCGCCAATGTTGGGATGAAGGGTGGGGTGGGGAGTTGTATGAGAGTCAGGGGAACACAGAATTTTCTCCATCCTCTTCTGAAAATGATAACTGGCTGCCATCCATTACAAAGTGACTATCTTTTATTTGGGAACCTAGACATTGGGTGGTGGCAAACTATTCTGCGTCACAAGTCAAGTCTGCAACCTGTCCTTACCAGGTACAACATCCGCGTACACACACCCGCATTTCAGCTGGAATTTTGGATATTGATCGGGAGATCTACCACCTGGTTAAAATCAGCTAACTCAGCACAGAACAGAGTCAAATATGGGGCCATCTTCACTGAAACATCAGTACAGCATCTCATGTTCTATATAAAACTTTACTTTGTTCCTAATCATATACATGTGTAAAACTGAAAACTTCTATAAAGCATCATCTATGAAAAGGTAATGTTGTAACTGTTGTTTAACGTGTTTTTCTGCAGGCTACTGTGCTGCAATTAGGTAGGCCAGTCCCAATTCACAGTATGGCCTGTGTCTGCTGATCCCATTTATAATGCCTCTTTTGCTCTGTGGTTTTCTAATTCCATGACTGCAGTTTTGTACTCCTAGTCTTGCACACATGACCTTAGTTGTGTCCCTTCAGCACTGTCCTGCTTCATGCCAAAATGGAACTATCAGTCTTAAACACAATCAGATCACCAACACAGAGCACTCACATCAAGCCATTTTAATGCTGCGTCAACTGCTGATGCTCTTGTGGCTACTATAGGATTCTTTTACAAAGAATTAAAACATTATTCCCTTTAAATCTGTTGGAAATGGCTGAAATCTGCCAAAGTAAATGTCAGAATCGGACACGGTAAAAGAGACAATAACTTACAAGCACGTGCATCACTGAAAGTAATTGTGTCCAATAACTCTCACAAACAGCAGCAACTTCTGTAAGTTTTTGGACAGTATTGCAGATTCTACAACACACATCGATAGGCATCTTGGCAGCAAGGTTTCTAGCCTCACTTCAAAAATATTTGTAATTTTTTTTGATCAGCCAGGTGTCTGACACATGTAGAAACACATCGCCATGTTTAAGAGTCTCCAAATAAATCTACTGAGATATCCACACAGATAGTGCTTCTATTTACTCAATACACAGCAGCAGGCACATGGGAACAACACCACCTGCACGTTCCCCTCCAAGTTACACACCATCCCGACTTGGAAATATATCGCCGTTCCTTCATCGTCGCTGGGTCAAAATCCTGGAACTCCCTTCCTAACAGCACTGTGGGAGAACCTTCACCACACGGACTGCAGCGGTTCAAGAAGGCGGCTCACCACCACCTTCTCAAGGGCAATTAGGGATGGGCAATAAATGCTGGCCTCGTCAGCGACGCCCACATCCCATGAACGAATAAAAAAAACACTCTCTGTAGGGACACACTGCATTTACTTAAACTTAGAGAGCCTAGGCGAATATTGGCAGAACCAATGCTTAAGAAAACCCTAGTATGTGCAGAGATGCTCCTGGAGTTTAACCAGCTAAAACCCTGCACTGATCACTGGAAAACTCTCCATCTTATGTCAAGTTAGGACCACCTTATCTAGTCGGGCATTGACTTGCAGGGTCAAGTGGAACCAAGTGGGAAGAACCTTTGCCCCAATGATTCTACCCTTCCAAATTCCATTAGCGAAGCAGGTTGCTTAGATAATCCTCAACAGTTTCCTGCAGTACAAAAGGGGCAGGTCATGAATTAAGAATCATTTTTCAGAAGAAAATTGGAGGGACGATAAAAAAGGATAATCTGTAAAAATGCCTGTATAGTTTCTTTTGTCGTTGTTGTTGTTTTGGGCCTTGGACACCCTTTCTGGAATAGGCCACTGCAAGTCTGTTCCTATTCACACAGTCACTGAACTGCCTTGAGTTGGGGGGGAGGAGGAGAGAATGGAGGAGGGGATTTTTGATTTCTGAAAAATAAATTGCTTAGAAGTGGAGAGCTTTAGGCTTTTCCACCCCCCCCCCCCCATTTTGTGCTTATTTAAAACTTTCCACGTTGCACCATCCTTACACCATCTATTCATCTTGAATATCATTACATCTGGACAATTACACATACAACAGGCACAAGAATGAAAATGATCAAAAACCCCCTCCTCCATTCTCTCCTCCCCCCAACTCAAGGCAGTTCAGTGCGTAAATTAACATTTTTACAGCTTATATTTATAATCTGCTGAAGGGAATGGTCCAAACTGAGTTGCAATTCCACAGCAGTCGCACCACTAAGCTGGCCACATTGGGCCCAATCCAAAACTCTGTGGATGCAGGGGATTATAAAAAGGCTGTGCATAAATGTGGGGTTTTTTGTCATATACCCATTTTCAATTTTTATCGTAACGGGCAGCTAGCTACCTCTGTAATTGGACAGTCTGGTTAAATAATGAACAGGTTGCCGCCCAAGGTGATGATTGGTGGTCCTCCACCACCTTACCTAAGTAACTGTTTCACCTGTGAGCGTTGGCTGTGGGGATGAGTAAACTATCTGACTGGGAAGCTGTCACAGTTGAGCCTAATCCTGGCCTCACCCATTCTGCACATCTATGCATGTTCCAAGTTTGTAAAAAAGACCCAATTTGCCCCATTTAAAATGGACTTTTGATCTGTTTAAATAGGCAGCCTCCACGCAAATGGAACAAAATATGGTACGAGTTAATAAGCTACGATTAGCAGGCTGGTGTATTTATACAGTACATAGTTACTGTGGCAGTTCATGACTAAAGTCTGCTGCTGTTCGCTTCATATTGCACTTCTGCCCCAGGTGTGAGTCCTAATACCTTAATCCAGGCTCAGCGTCTGAATCCACAATTCAAAGATTCATCCAAAGTGCCGCAATATCATTGCTGCCATTCAGCATTGCATCTCGAAAAGCTCATACCGCTTCCTTCTTATTTTGCACATATGGAAATGCGAATACTGATATCAGAATATCAAGTGCAAAAGGGTTAATTTAGCAGCAAATCTGGTCATTCATTTACAGCGTACTCCCTCCAACTCAGCCCTGGGGTGTGTTTATTTGACGCTGGTATGGATTCAGAGTGCAGATATCACACCATCTGCGCTACCAGCTGGAGGTCACATTTTGGCAGACATTGAGTTCACTGACTTCCAACCGGCAATATAATGAGCTATTCATCTACCCAAACACAGAGTAAAACCTGGTGTTACATGGGATATGCACAGCTTTTCATTTCTATAAAGGAAATTCCATAAAATTGGGTTTTACTTTACAAGAAAAATAAAGTAAGAATTGAAAAGGTCGATCAGATGGACAGTATGTATATGTGGGCTTAGCTGTATGCATAGTTTTTACAATTGAATATTAGTTTTTACAATTGAATATTAATTTATTATCTAAACAAAGTGATTCAAGAGAAAAACAAAAACTAACCATTTACTCACATCAGTTATGATTTAAAGGAAAAAGAAAAACCTACACTAAGTACTTTCTGCTCTAAGTACATCCCCAATGTCTATGTGAAAATAACAAATATTTGTTACCTTTTAAAAAAAACCTTGAGATTTGCTTCCCAAGGGAGACCTGCTATTTTGGATTTCCTGCCTTTCAGAGTTACTCTGTTGATGTCACCATTTGCTTATGTCTCAAAGCAGCTGGATTCATTTCAATTCAAACAACAACTGTGAACCAGCCTGGGAGCCACCCAAATTCCAGGTAAACATGCTACCAGCTGCCCACGACTGCACACGCCGACAGTTGGGTCTTTTTCTGTTATCAGGCAACTTGGAATCAGTTCAAACCCAGTCTTAAGTATTGGCCCCCACTGAGGTGAATAAAGTCACTGCAGGACAGAGGCGACTGCTCCCAGTCAATTATGTCATTTGATGGTCTCTGGAGGGAAGTAAAGCTAAAATATCAAGTCTCTATTGAACAGTAATTTTTTTTAAATAACGATGAATATATTTTATTCAAATAGACATGAAGGGGTAGGTGAGTACTTTGAACAGAAAATACTTCCTTAGATTCCTTCCCCTTTAATGATCACACCGTGTAACTTAATAGAGCCAACTTAAAATCCCTCAAAAATACTAAATTCCGACAACAATTGAAAGTTGGGAATAAACAGAAAATCTCCAAACCAAAAGCAAATCTCTGCAGGGTTGTCCACTGGTAAAGTGAACTATCTCAATTTACTCATGCCTGCGTCGGTCCCAATTGCAAGGTCTTTCAGAATCTAAAACAAATCACTATCTCCACAGCGAGAGATCCCAGAATCAATAATAGTAGGAGACTTCAGTCAGCTTTGATTGCAAACACATCCTTAAATTATTGGGCAATTGAAGTGAATAATCATGTTGTATCAGTAGGCATCAAAAGCATTAAAAGCACCCAGTGGATGTTCAGCAATCACAAGAATGTTGAAC
This sequence comes from Heptranchias perlo, assembly GCF_035084215.1. Taxonomy (NCBI): domain Eukaryota; kingdom Metazoa; phylum Chordata; class Chondrichthyes; order Hexanchiformes; family Hexanchidae; genus Heptranchias; species Heptranchias perlo. Next base: position 35,798,049 of record NC_090341.1, on the reverse strand, counting down.
AGCAGCAGCTTTGGTGAAATACAGCAAGCATGACTCGGACAGGTGACTGCAGAAGAAAAATACTTTGTTTCTACATTTGACTGCTGAGAATAAGCTTTACACCTAATTTCTCACTAGTCCCTTTAATTGCAAGCACTAGAAATTACTTTTTTCAATTAATTGACACTTATTCAATAACTATTCACATCATTTGCATTTTTCTTACCAATCCAGTTGACTAATTTGAAAAAAATATATATTTTAATATGAAGTCATTTGCTGAACAATTTGCGATTTGTCTTTCTTTGCCATAGTCAAATAAAGCAATCTCACTTCAGAATTAGGAATGACTCAAAAATACCATTCTATAGAGACCAGAATAAATCCCAAAATGCATATATAAATCTATCAAACATATTACAATAAACCATTTCAATTCAATAAGAAACCATCCATCCAAAGAATAACAAACTCCAATATGCAGCACGACACATCTGAATGAGATTTTTTGTGTGGTAAGAGAATTAATTCTGAAATGGAGAAGCACTTCTGATGCACTTCTGTAAAGAGGGCCTCAGATCACTGTTTCTTTGGCATCACCCCTTTGAAATAACCTGAGATTTTCCATATTAAACTCATTACAAAGATCATAGCTTAACTTATTACTATTCATGTTCCCTGTGCTGTTCTTCTGCTAATTGACCAGCTGTTCATTTACAGCATTTTCTAAGAAGTCATTCATGAGATGTGGCCGTCGCTGGCAAGGCTAGCATTTATTACCCATCCCTAATTGCCCTCGAGAAGGTGGTGGTGAACCACAGTGCTGATAGGAAGGGAGTTCCAGGATTTTGACCCAGCGACAATGAAGGAACGGCGATATATTTCCAAGTCGGGATGGTGTGTGACTTGGAGGGGAACGTGCAGGTGGTGTTGTTCCCATGTGCCTGCTGCCCTTGTCCTTCTAGGTGGTAGAGGTCGCGGGTTTGGGAGGTGCTGTCGAAGAAGCCTTGGCGAGTTGCTGCTATTGTTCCATATTGCTTACTATTTTCCAACTCAGCGCCATGTGCAAATAAGGAAGCTTAGAGTGAGACTTCTACAATAGAGAAATGGAGCATTACACTGGTAGCTGAAATTCTACAAACTTGGTAGGAACGCATACGCCCCGATATTAATAGGGAGCCGTGGATGGTGTCAGAGGAGGCCAAAATCGGCTGAAGGAGGACGGGGCCGTTAAGATCGGCAGGGCCTTATTAACATATCGTAGGTTCTCCTCCCGCCCGACAGCCAGCCAAATGGACAGCAGACGGGAGGGAAAACTAGCAGCAGGAGGCCGCAGCTGGGGACCCTTGGGGACTATCCCCGGTACTGCGAAGGGAGCATCAGCTCCGGGCGACGATCAGGAGGGCTGCTGGCTGCTAAAAGAATCATTTACCCTGGAGAGCCAGCAACTCATGCCTTGGATTATCTGCTGGGCCTCCCCCTCACTTACTATTAAATTTAAGCCGTGGTGCCAATGATATCATCAGGCCCCTGCCTGCCTTTTACGGGAGCCTCGTCCATGGTCTGATTTCTGCACTTTAAAATTTAAAGGAGTGGGAATGGGGTTGGGTTGCCTGATGCTGATATTTTAACACACCCCCACTATCCTTTCCCACCTGTCTAGGGGGAGTTTAAAATTGAGGCCATGAAATGCTTCTGATGTTTACCTCTTTTTACTTGATGCCTTAACTGCTACAAAAGTTAAAAACTGCAACTGCACTTGGCAGGTACAATATGGAATAGGGAGAAAGCCAAGAGTCTGTACAATATGTGGTGACAGGAACATTGACAGTCCCATACACAATGGAAGATACCACCGCATGGATTAAATCTCTTCTTTTCCACTTCTTGGGGATACTTTAAGATTTTATTGTTCTAAAAAAAATCTTGTGTTTCCTCAATGGTTTACTGAATAAAACCTGGGTAGAAAATGTTTGTATGTCAATGTCAGGTGAGGAACGGATTGGGCAGCTTTGTAATCTCTCCCCATCATGATCAAATAGTCTGCCAAGACCTGCTGCAAAGTTTACACATGAAGAATGGCCATCTCAGTGAAATACCAGGAAGCTGCTGGTACTGTACCGCAGCGATTAGGAGGCTTCCATTGACTTCAAAGGAAAGGAAAATCGGGGAGGAGTGGGGAGTATATAATGGGTGGCCAAACTGCAACTGGCCGTTTTAAATCCCTGCCAAAGTTAAAAGTTCCAACAAGCATCTTCAAGAGAGGAGGAAAGAAAATGGAGAGAATTCAGAAAAAATATTCACTGCACGTTATATTGACGCCTGTTAATTGATTAAAGAGATATGATTTTGACACAGAGTGCACCAATGTTAGAACATTGACCTACTGGCAATTGGATCACCAGGACTGAGTGTGCAGGAATCAGGGACTGGAACCAAAAGGAGCTGTGGGTTGGAAATGTGGTCCTAACACGATAGCATTGATTCTCCAACCTGCATTCTTTTAACCACAACTCTCCACTGGCAGCGCAGGATCAGCGAATTCATTGGAATGAGAATCAGATACAGGGCTAAGAACAAGTGGCAGCCAGGATGAAAAACAAAAATTAATGGCATGTAAGAATGCAGGAAGGAAATAAGGGATGAAAAAAGTAGGTATTATGGGATTAGGAACAGAGAGCAGGTGGAAGATTCAAACTGATGCACTGTGAGTGGGAGTGTGTGGCCAATAAGTTAGCACGACCAACAACAGGAGCTTAGCCCTTCGTAAAAAGGGTCAGGGGTTAGAATTGGAGGTGGGGCAAGAGCACGGCTTACTTCTACCAGAGTTGAGTTTAATGCTCCTGTGTTGAGCCTGTTCATTCTACCTTTCAAGGTTTTCTGTGGCTTTGAGAAGGCATGATTTTTTTGTAAGTGAAGTGAAAGGAATTATTAAACATAGGGGACAAAATTCCTAATGCTGGTCAGTTTTGCAAAAGAGTCAGTTTGAGTACAAAATAGAATTTCCCATTTTGTGCTCAGGCCAACTTTTTAGTAAAATTGACAGGAGAATTTCATCCTCCTATTTATAGCAACAGGGGGGGAAAAAAATCACAGCATGAAATAATAGATGGTTTTAGAGTTAATTGTAGACAGTATAAATTTCCACTGACCCAAGGCTTCAATAATGAACACTACACAGCATTGAACCACAGACATTTATTCCAAACAATTCACTCAGAACAAAGGAATAGGTATAATATTCTGTGTTTTTAAAAAGGGTCTTACTTGGCTTTTTAAACATGCAATTTACAGACATAGCATCTCACATACATGTAAAACTAAATTATATACAGATCGCATGTGTATTCACACAATGAGACACTGTGGTATGTTTTCCATCCACTGTCCATAATCGAAGACAACGTTGTAGAACTTTTAGATTCAGAGTAAAGCACTCTCTGCCACAGCCAAACAATTTGGCCTAATTTGAGCCTCAGTAGAGCACCCTCTATTGCACCTGAGAGACATTTATTTCCCCACACCAGCTATCCTTGTTGCCGAAAAGTAAAATTCTCGATTTAGTGCCATTTAGTGTTACCTGAATTACTAGGGGACTATTTTCTGCTGACCTTTAATGGCAATGACACAGAGATGAACAATAAAATTGGCAGGAAATGAGGAGATACGGTAAGTATGAATGGGGCAGTTTTTTTTTAAATCAGCTTTGACACTGCTCCTAGTTTTCCACCCTTTAAAAAAGGTTGAGTGAAACATTTAAGATTTCTCACAGAATTATTCTGAACAGCCTGGAAGCTAATTAAGGCCTGGTTAGTTGCCTAATAGAAACTTGTGCTTTTTTCTGCTGATCGATATGAATATGGCCAGTCCACACTGTGCTCACCTGATGAGCTGGAGCTGTTTCAATGACAGGCTGCCAAGAGGCTGAAGTAAAAGTGATAATACTAAATGAATATTCAGGGACAGAGGCACTGTCACACAAAGAAGTGAGAGGAAGCATGCCTACAGCAGGTGGATAAAATAGAAAGCTTCTATCTGGTTCCAATAATTATGTAGGTATACAGTAGAACTTCTTTAAGCTGGCCTGGCACAATAGCTTAGTACCAACTTAGCCCAAGCATTCCTATGATCTGAGATGGGCACATGAATCTCAGAGTTTTGTGTTATATTTACAATCCATTTTAAAATGAGAAGATTTTAAATACAGGACTGGATTAGCAGAGAGAGACCAACAGCTGATTAGGGACGCATTTGCTCCTTCACTATTGTGATATTCAAACAGTAACTCTGCTTCCCAATTTTAATTCCTGTCTAACTGTAATTACTTATGGGCCAAATATAGAAGGCTTATTGCTGTAACTATCGTTAGATGGCAATTAAATATTTTCTCATCATTAATGAGAGCAACAAATAATGGGTCATTATTTGTTGCTCTCGTTAATGATGAGAAAACGTTTAGGTTTTAAATTTTTGTGTGTGGCAAGTTGCTGAAAGTGCGAGCTGGTAACATCACAGCGAGGGAAACAGGGCAAGCAACTGTGTATCTCCTCAACCAATCAGTTTGAAGGATTGTGAAATTAACAGCGCAAGGAAGTGTAAATTAGAGTGGGTGAATTCAAATTCAAATCAGGTACAGAAAGAGAAATAAAGAGAGGGAAAGAAAGATTGGATTGAGGAAGAGAAAAAAAAGAGACAGAAAGGAAAAGTTTTTTAAAAATTTAAAATCTCCAACAACAATTAAAACCTGAAGGAACGAGGCACCATACTTATCATAGTTAATTTACAGTGCCAGATAGGTTGATTGACAGTCATTAACACTTATCACATTGTTAAAAGGGTACTTAGACTGGAATGGACAAAACTTAACTTTCTGTGGCGAGTTTAGTTTGTATCTACTGCGCAAATACAGGAACTTCATGCCATTCAATGCATTTCAATGGTGAGGCAGATAGCGAGATGCCGTTTTTGCGAAGCTAACGGCAGACTGGTGCATCTCAGACAGCAACTTTTGGATATCCACGTTTAACCGCACATCTGCCCCGCGCCTGAAGTTGCTATAACATTTGCGCATAAATAACAGAGAGCGCTATTAGCCTCACCATTATTTTGACAGCTGAATCTGGACCAATGATTCCTTTGAGACTTAACATGAAGATTAACGCACAGATAAAAGTAATATAAAATATAGGTACAATATATGGAGACAATACTGAGTTGAGAAAAACAAGTTGTATTACCTCTTTAGCTGTAGAGATGTAAATACATCTAAACTGTTTAAGAAAAAGATGAACTTTACAATTTTGCTGGTCTGCTCAATTTCCTAGGTTTCCTACTCTCCACAGCTGAATTAGTGGCCTTGCCTGTTACTTAACCAGTTGTGGGACTGTTGGGCTATTTGAGAGCAAAATGAAGATTATTTGAAGTGAGTCCTGATTGGGCAGCTTTCTAGAGTTTAAATCATACAGAAGGAAGTCAACCAACAGAAAATGGTCATCAGTGCATTTCACACCATTGGCTTTTAGGTGAAAAGTGGGGAGATGAACATCCGTTTTCTAAAAGTGGGAAACCTCCCTCTTGGTGACACAAAACAAACCGAGTATTCAGTATCTAATGACAAACTAGAAGAGAAAAAAATCCAATTTAATTGTAAGCTGGATTCAATTCTTTAAGAATGACTGCATTCTATGGTGAAACGTTTAGGTGAAGGTTATTTTACACACACAGTATTAAAGTCAGTAATAATTCCCTTGCTTTGAGAACATTGTGTTTAACTGAATGACATTTTGTCAACACAGACAATTTTCTGGACAGTGCATCAAGAAACACTGATTGGCAGCACCATCTGTGCCCAGACCACAGCACATTTGAAAAGAAAGGCACTAGTTACATTTTGAAGCATGGTGGATTCATTCATATTAGATGTCGTCAATCACAGTGATTTAATACAGCTCCTAACAGACCTGCAGTCAAATGCTCTTTTAAAAAAAATGACTCTGCCATTAGTAAAAGGTGGATAATACCAACCTGATTTTTTTTTAAAACTATAGTTGGTTAGCTAGCAGCTGAGTTCTCTGTTCTGGGTGGAGTTTGCAGTTCTGCTATGGGAGGGGTTGAACGTTTCAAATCTGGTTGGTTTTCGGAAAAAATCTCATTTCCATCCCAAGATTTCCAAAATAGATTTACAGCTAAGAGAAGGCTTCAAGCCAAGGGCAATGCACATTCTGTTAAAAGATCTCTGTGTAGCTTTCTTCAGGAAAACACGGAGTGGTGACATGGGGAACGGTTTATTATTTTTTTCCAGTCAGCTCAGGAAATTCAAGTCCGGAGAGAGGAGAGAAAAAGATTAATTACCCTTTTAACTATTAACTACCAGCTCCTGCCCAAAAGCATGATGGGGTCTGACAGCAATTAACCTCTGAACTATGCAATAGATTTAGGATATTAAGTATTTAAGTACAGAACACTGCAGTGCAGACACTAACTGGCTACTGTGGTAGGAGAGTCTCTCGCATGTGCTGTGCTTTAGTTGCTGCTTGTCTAGATGCAAATGAATGGATGCTGCAACTAGCTTTCAAAACTAACACAAAGTATCACTTCTTAGGTCCCTCAGTAATTAATCTGGAAGAACACACAGTTCAGTTCCAGTTTTGAGACAGTCACTGCTAACCTTGAAGCTGCATTACATATATTTCAGAATTTTTTCTTCTGTGGGGCTGCATTGAATATTTTGAAACAAATTGTCAGAAGTGATCTAAAGTGATTGTCAAAAAATATCTGCCTACTTTATGTATGTCTGTCAGAGAGATAGCAAGCCACTATTAAGATTGAAAATCGCATAATAAATTTTCCTTTGAAGTCAGTTTTGCTTCAGCTTTATTCAGATCATGATTTTTTTGTCAGCAGGCAGGAAATTAGGAAAGGAGCAGAGCATTCAATTACAGAATTTACTGGCAGTCGGTGAGGTTATAATAGAGTTTTGTCTGAGTTGTTAGGTTAGGACTGAACGGTGTAGGAGTTTCTCATCGGGGCTCTGCCACGAAAGCCATTGGCCTGGCTTCAAGCAGCACTGGGGCATGCCTTGGAGTCTGCCCAGGAAGTGCACTGAAAGGAGAGTTTGTTTAGAATCTGACCTGGTTCTTTATATCTCCCTGCCCTTCGCATAGTGCATGAGGAAAAGCTGATGTAACCCTGCAGCTGGACGAACTAACAGTTTCCTCAACCTAGTTATAGTTTACTAACTGTCTCTAATTTTGAAAGAGGATTTTTTCTTTTTAAAATGGCTTCAGCTTTCATGTGTGGAATGGAAGATCTGCTGTTTAGTGGCAGCCGGTTTGTATGGAACTTGACAATCACAACTTTGAGGAGGTGGTATACTGAGAGGCTGAGGGCTTGTCAGCAAATGCTAAGGACGTGGTGTGGACTGCATGATGTTTACCAGGTAAAATAATAGCCTACATTCTAGTGCTAAGTAAACATGTAATCAATCAGATTGTTAATAAGACTTGTTGCCTCCTGCATGGATTTTCTTCTAAAATAACTTTTGTCTTTTAAAAAAAATGCAATGGTTTTACACAATGTGCTTGCTAAGAAAGTTGTGTTGTTATTTCAAGTGGTATTACAACCATTGATTATATATTATTTGATTGAAACAAGTAATTTGGTTTTATCTTTCAAAGATTAAAGATTAATCATAATTAAGAGGTCATCCATTCAGCTGCTACATAAAAGCTTTACATTAAAATGCTGAGGAAATAATGAAAACTGAGATTGAAATAATTGAGGGAAGACAGCTATATCCAGGAGACTTAAAAATAGGACTAACTATACTTAGATCTTCTGAAACCTTTGAACTAAAAGCTGAACTGCACCAGGAATTAAGTGTAAATATAAATTATCTTGTACTTTAACTACAGCTGAACTTAAATATGGATCATGTTTACAGGAGGTCCAAACCTGTTAAATAATACCCCGATTAAGTGCTTTCAGTTATGTGCATTTTGCTTATGGACTGTACAAGTTGTAAGATAATAAAAAGACATACTGATTAGAAGAACGCTTATCAAATGTTTTTCAGGTTGCACAAACGTGCTCTCGGTCACGACTGACGCGTGGGATGGGAGTTGGAAATTACTTTGTTATTGTTATAGTATTGTTAAAATTCCAGTTTTATAGGTTGCTACAGTAGTACAGCATCAGGTATTCACCACATAAAGGGGGAAGAGGGATAAAAGAAATTGGCTAGCAAGTCACCCGGTCCGCTTTAACGCACCTCTTAGCAACTGATTAAATAGTGGCACTGGCAGAGACCGAGAGCAGGTTACCTATTACACCTTCTTGGCTGGGGAATGATGTGCAACCCATGGAGATCCAAGTAGAGGGAAAGAAATTAAACAACTTACAAAAATGTGGATAAAAAAGCATCCAGTGTATGATTTTTGATTTGCCCAATAAACCAGAACCTTTACAACTAGTTACATTATTTTGTTTCCATAGTCTTCCCTCATCTCCTGAAGGGAGTGACTCCTCCTGGGGGAAAAGTCCCGTGGGGCCCATCACCTTGTCATACCAAGAGCCCATTCTTCATGTGTGACTTTTGACAATTAACGTAGGCAGGCTATTTTATGTTGGGGGGCAAAAATCACACCCATATCAATCTTGTTCTTATCCAACATCCACACATGCACTTTCCAGCATGGGCCACTGGATAGTGATCAGGAGCATGAACCCTGAAATTCTCTCACCTCCCTAGGAGTAGTTTATCTGCATTGCCACTCTGGCTGAGGTCAGTTAACAGAGCACAGACTGGAATTTGAACCTGAGACTTCCTGATCTGTATGCCTCAGAATTACACTGGGTGATGCACTAGCCATCATGTGAGCTGAACTGTCATATTAATCTGGAGTAAATGGCATTATGTGTATTTCTCCATGTAGGTATGACATCTTGTTAGAGAACTTTTTAAAGGGCAGGTGGCTGATACGTTCTGTCAAGCAAAGCTGTCTGGTGCTACAAAGAAATCTTATTAACTCAGTGCCAAATTCGTCTCAGAGTTTGGTTAATAATTTTTACATCATTTGTACTTTGACATAATGTGATTTTTATGCTGGCACTTATTTATATACCTACTTTGTGTATGGCCAGATTTCTACATGTCAATTAACAAAAAGTGGATTCACAGACTAAAAGACAAATCCCAGCAATACCGCATTACATCTAAATGATAATCCTCAATAAACAGTATGAGTTTCCTCAGCCATATTTTATAATTATGAAAGACAGCACAGTTTTGTTCAGGACGAATGTTAAAAAAAGACATTTGCATGGAAGCATACCACATAATCCCCAGAGAAATGGAAAGAAGAGCTGGGCAAGTTAAACAATAGCTCTAGTAGCCAGGTGCTTTCCAAGTCACACCAGGTCTATTTACAATGAAGGGACCTTCACACTTCCCTATTCTATATTAATGATACAAAATCTTTGGCAACTCCAGGCTCAATATGTATAAACTGCAGCCTCTTAATGCTGTTCAATTCTCTGATGCAGTATAAGCACTGCCTGCTTGTAGAATATAAAATGACACTACCAGTTCATATGTTTACCTCCTTTTGTTTTTTTAAGCTCAATTTTTCACTCATCTATTCGCTCTTGTTCATGAGGGTGGCAATTTATTTTGCAATATGGTTCTGTAAGTTGAGGTGGCCTTCTGGTACCTCTCCTGTTCTTATGTGGGGCTGTCTTTGAGTGTTGGTTGACTATTGGAATTTGAGGCTATCAAAATCAAGCTCAATGCTGTCGTCACAACATCCACACAGATGCAGCTTACAAAAGGGGTCACTGGATGGCAATCAGAACCAGGAACCCTGGCTGATCTTTCTCTTCCCTAACCTGAGCCCTGAAGCCAGTTGTAGTGAGCCCCCCTCCCTTCACCCATCCCCTCTGCTGCTGTCATGGCTGATATCAGTTGTCTGAGCATAGGCAAGTGAAGAATCTGTCTATTTGGCTCAGTACCACACCATACAATGCAGTTATTGACAGAGCCATGAGGAAGTGCTTGGCAAGTCTTCAACAAAAGTTAATTGTTTTACATTATCTATGATATTCTATTTCACTGCTATTTTTATACCTAATACTAAAACTCAAGAGAGACACAAACTCCTCAAATTGTGCTTTGAGATTTAAAAAGAAAATACCTTTCCTTTTAATGTTCAAAATGGTACATATAGAAACTGTTTATAAATCATATTCTTATTTTAGACCTAAAAACTATAAATACAATTTCAAGGATTTGAATAGTATAGTGTATTTTCTAATAATCTTCAGTATTTCTCCTTGTGATTAAGTAGCAGATGCAAAAGTATAGTGAATTCATTATAGCAATTTCTATTTTGTTTTTGCATTGTAAAACATAAGGAAATGTTCAAAGGTTTTTATTTTTCTGGGTATATTTTAGCATTTTTCTTTATAATATTCTCTATATGTGAGTATTTACTTGCTACAATCCCTAGGTACACATGATATTTCAACTACCAGGGTTTCCCCATGATTTACAAACTTGTTATTGCCACATGAACTGACAGAAAGGAATCATTGATGATATCTACAGCTCCTTTCATTACGCTCTCAAAATATAAATATCTGTGGCTTGCTACTTCCGTTCTACTGGGTTTTGAAGACCAGTTAGACCTTGACAGAGGCAGTCGGTAACAGTCATTTCCTCTTAAACTGGATTCCAAAAAGGAAAAAGGGAATTTGCTTCCTTCCTTGCACCCCAAAATAAAAATTTAAATTATATACAAAATATTCTGCAAACAATCCCAATGTTTTTCTGTTAACAAATTCAATTTTAGTGTTATTAATCCAGCAAAAAAAACTATTTTGTAGGTTGACATATGCAAAAAGAGCAAGCAGAATGATCATTCAGTACTACGGAAAAAAATAACTTTCACTACTGATGTGTCCTTTAAAACTAATAGAATCCCTAGTAGTGGGAAATTTTGTGCAGTAATCAGTGAGAAGCTATGTATGTTAATCAGTGTCATTGTAAGACATATAGTATATGTTTTAATTTAAAGCACAGGGTCCCTCTGGACCATTCACTGATTTTTGAATACTAATAAATATTTTGATTAATAAATGAAATCACTATCACTTTAACAGTCCTACAAAGTGGGGTTGTAACAGATTGTCCTGAAAGAGAACAATAGACAATATTCAGGAGAACAGTCTTTATTCCACCAACAAAATATAAATTGGCACCAGTCTGATGGAACATAACTGTCTTTTCCAGTTCAGTACATTTCTAAATGCCTAAATACAGTTTAAAAATCCACACAACCTTTCATCCCCAGGAAACTTGTTTGACTGCATTTTTCTCACTCCTGCATATTGTGTAGTGGATTTTTCAAACGGACAGATATATGTTTATTTTATCCTAAGGGAATAATAACTGCATCTGTTGTGTTAATCAAATGGAATTTCCTGTTTATTCTGTAGGATAAGAGTTCATTAGTTTTCTAATGGTTTAGGTCAGCATTATCTGTTTTTTGTTTTTGCGTGACTGCAGCATCAGGATCTTCGTGTTGTTCTTATTAATCCAATACATATACTTGGCACATGAGGCTCTAAGGCACACATGTAACTGATTAGCAGACCTTCAGACAGGATTCTTTGATGTGCTGTCTTGCTGCATTAAACACAGCGTGGATGCTGAATGTTGTCAGTGTTTGAAAGGAATCAATGCGTCACACTAAAATAAATGCAGCTAGTCAATCCAATCTTTTGGATTAGAATTTATGAAACTGTGTTAGTTCAGCTTGGTCAAAATCCTCAGTGTCCATTTATATTCTCAATAAAGGTTCAGCTCCATTTGCACGACAGCTGTAAATTTGCACTGGCCATGCGTAGATTCCAGTAAAATTCCCATGTAAATGGAATGGAGCTTTTACTTAAAACTGAGATCAGAGCAATTTGCTCCTACCTCAAGATACCAGATTTAAAGCTGCCATATCCACCATTTTGATTTTTCTTTATAATGTAAACCAATTTTTTTTTATTCACTCATGGGATGTGGGCGTCGCTGGCAAGGCCAGCATTTATTGCCCATCCAATTGCCCTTGAGAAGGTGGTGGTGAGCCGCCTTCTTGAACCACTGCAGTCCGTGTGGTGAAAGGCCTCCCACAGTACCTTTAGGTAGGGAGTTCCAGGATTTTGACCCAGCGACGATGAAGGAACGGCGATATATTTCCAAGTCAGGATGGTGTTTTACTTGGAGGGGAACATGTAGGTGGTGGTGTTCCCATTGAACAATGATTTCATGCTAAGATTTACACCCCAACACCATTTTGGTGATCGCATTGCTGTACTTGTTTAAAAATGCAATATATTGAAATACATTGGATTAACTGTACACAGTGTGCATAATGTAGGAATTCATGGCATACTGTAGTAATTAGTGAGTTTCACCGAGTAACATGGATTGTAGACAACCCTGGAGACTGACTCCAGGAAGTGGCATTGGTGTTGGTGTGTACTGCTGTATCACCAGAATTTTGGGAGGTTACCCAATTCAGGTGCAGTGTGCAGATCCTTAGTGTACAAGTTATGTGAGGAGTGTCGTTAACATGTCAGCTACTTACTGGCAGTAATTACTGTATTTTGAAAGCAAACCATAATCATGGGGCTGATGTCACTGTGATTTACAATCTGGGGTTTGACTTTTCAGTGCCTTTTTAACACAACCATTAATAGTTTACAGAATCAGCTTTGGGTGAAATCAATATGGAACCAGATTCATCCAGGATTCACCTGCACTGGGAGACAATGTAAAATAATCACTTTGGTGAAATCGAGGAGCAGGTTCCAGCGTTCGCACATGTGCAGTGAAACGCGGAAATCCGGAACTTACTCCTCCTGGTTCACCGGCGATATGACAGCTTCGAATTAAGGGTATATCGCTGGCTGCATCAGTGAAATCACTGAAAAAGCGCCAACTTGCTCATCTGCCCAGCTGGAAAGTAACTAATATCGCCACAAAACAGGTACCTGGAATTAACTGAGTTTTAATGACTACCAAACAACTAAAAGTTACGTTTTACTTTTTAAAATGTGGAGTCTCATTACTCCTTATCTTAATAATTTTTGGTCATTAAAGTGTTGCAGCTTGTCAAAAATGCTGCTATCTGATTGGTCAAGGGGAGAAAGTGATCCTCTCGCTCCTCCTAGGGTTCTAGCTTCGCTTAAACTAACGCTGGTCTCTTCTCCGCTTCCTATTACAGGAAATGCACCCAGTAAAGACCGCGGTAAGTTAGTATAAATCTATGGAGCAGCGAGCACTGTTGGTTCGTCGCTCCATACAATTTCTGGGCCATTGTGAATGTTTGTCAGGAGATGATGGGAGATAAAAGATTCCAAAGTACCAACTCCAAATGTGCCAATCAAAAAAGCAAATGACTTTCCCAGATTCTATCCAACAGTAATGAAGAAATAGTAATGAAATATTTTATTATTCAAAAGTGACAACTGGTGAGGAAAAGTCATTTAGTTTCTATCTTGCAAGCTGAAAAAATACAGAGTAGTAAATGGAGTGATGTGAAGGGCTGAGTACCAGTGTCTTATCATTTTCTGTGCATGCCCAGAATTGCTATTCTGGTGCAGCTCAGCGGTGCGTTTATCAATAAGAGCTGCTTAGACAGTTCCCTAAAGTTTACTTCATTATTGTTGTTTCTTTAAGCCATAGGCTCCCATCAATTTGCTCAGGGCCAGTCACCAGGAAGATCCATCTTCCAGGCTACCAGACTTACTGAATGCAGCAAAGTTTACTTCAGTGTTGCCACCAGCTATGCAAGCCACACATGTCAGGAGCAAGCAGCACTGGCATCGCAGTACAGCAATATTAAAACAGCTTGTAAGTGAGGGAAAACAAAGGGCTTTCACAGGCAACTATCAATCAGTGGGTGTCCTAATTCACATCAAGTTCTGTACAGTAAATAAAATGCAGTGCACATGTTGGTCTGCTAATTGAATACTGGCCAGGAAATTGACTTAATTGGGACACAGCAAAGTAAAGAAACTGTGGGAACACATTGAATTCAGTTTTAATTCATTCTTTTCCAAATCAAATGCAACCCTGTAGTGTAGCTTTAGGCTTCAGTCAAACATCTGAAAGTTTAACCGGTCTTTTACTTTAAAATTAATGGATATCCTGTGACTTTGCTCATGATAAGTCAGATGGTATGTGATGTATATGGCAGGAACTTTATACCACGTAATGGACAATATATTATTCTATAGCCTCTTCAAACCCAAAAAATCTGAGCCTGAATTCAATCAAATTTAATTGCTGTTTGATGAGCAAAGTCTGCAGACCACAAGATATTGTAATGGACCCATCCATCCATTCTATCTATAACTTCCAGGCTTTTTTTTTAAATGTTGAATTTTGAAAGCAAAGTCAAATTAGAATGAGGAAAGAAACTGCCTTTCTCTCTACTTGTGTCTTCGTCTCTACACCTACACCTCTTTCACAAGAGTGATTACCATTGACTAACTAAACAAACCACAGCTGAAATAATTAGTTTGATTCAACATTCAACTGATTTTTTTGCAAACTGAACCAATATTAAAGTTAAGAAAAACTCTGAATATCTCTCTCTCAGCTTCATACTTTCTAAGGTTCATAGGACACAAAACAAAAGCTACAATAGCTATATAAGTAATACACTGTGATTTTTCTATTTTGCAACAGACATAACCTCTTTTTTTTAATTCTCAATATAGATTTTGCCTCAATAAACCTTTTGAAATGTGTACTCTTGTTTTTCAAGATTATTTGAAGAAAAGCTACTGTGCAGAAAGTGCTAGAAGCTAATAAGCATTATTCCATCAGTAAAACCAACTGAATGATATTAATAACTCTTGGGCATGTTCAGTGTCAGCTGTGGCTCAGTGGTAGCATTGTTGCCTCTGAGTCAAAAGGTTGTGGGTTCAAGACCCACTCCAGAAACTGGAGCACAAAATCTACTTTAGTGCAATACTGAGGGAGTGCTGCACTGTCAGCAATGCAGTCTTTCGGTTGAGACGTTAAACCAAGGCCCCATCTGCCCTCAGGTGGATGTAAAAGATCCCATGGCACTATTCGAAGAAGAGTTCTCCCCAGTACCCTGGCCAATATTTATCCCTCAACCAACATCACTAAAAAACAGATTATCTGGTCATCAGCTCATTGCTATTTGTGGGACCTTGCTGTGTACAAACTGGCTGCCACATTTCTTGCATTATAACAGTGACTACATTTCAAAAGTATTTCATTGGCTGTAAAGCTCTTTGGGACGTTCTGAGGTTGTGAAAGGGGCTATATAAATGCAAGTTCGATCTTTGTTACACAATCCAAATTCAACACTCAGTCACAGCTCTAGGCAAAAATATCACATCCCAGTCCAAACCCAAGCTTTTAGGAGAGGCTGAGTTCTTCAAGTAAACATTTTAATTAAGGCATTAAAATACTCAAAATAATTCAATGGATAAATTTAATCATGTTAATGTAAAATATGTAATTTTTTATTTTGTTTAAACTTTTATTTCAAACAAAAATGGCAGTGAAAAAAATCAGAAAGCAAGTTGAGATTTTCGCACCAGTGAAACAGTTATTCTAATTTCTACCCCATGTCTTTGTATAAGAAAGAGGTTTGAGGAGAGGCAGAGACAGAGAGAGAGACTTTCCTTATTCTAGGTTGACTTTCAAAAACAAAGTTGAATTTTGAAAGCAAATAAAGCCTAACAGCCTGATTGTCCAAGCAGTTTACATAGGCAAAACCCATCGTAAATGTGGATATAGAAATATATAATGGGAAATAATTGACAAAAAATGACAAAAACATAACAGCAACTCATGCAGACAGAAAATATGCACAGGCATAAGATTTTTAGAAAGTTAAAGTGGATGGATGGATCACTTATAGTATGAATGAGTTACATACGAACTAAGAGGCGGAGTAGGCCATTCGGCCCCTCAAGCCTGCTCTGCCATTTGATAAGATCATGGCTGATCTGATTGCGACCTCAACCCTGTTTTCCCGTCTACCTACTATAACCTTTGACTCCCTTGTTAATCAGGAATCCATCTAACTCAGCCTTAAAAATATTCAATGACCCTGCCTCCACCGCTCTCTGAGGAAGGGAGCTTCACAGACTCACGAACCTCAGAGAAAAAATTTCTCCTCATCTCAGTCTTAAATGGGAGACCCCTTATTTTTAAACTATGGCCCTTAGTTCTAGTATCTCCCACAAGGGGAAACATCCTCTCGGCATCTACCCCTTCTGGTCCCCTCAGGATCTTATATGTTTCAATAAGATCACCTCTCATTCTTCTAAACTCCAATGTATACAGGCCCAACTTGTCCAACCTTTCCTCAAAAAATAACCCCTCATCCGAGGAATCAGTCGAGTGAACCTTATCTGAATCACCTCTAAAGAAATTATGTCCTTTCTTAAATAAGGAGACAAAACTGCACACTGTATTCTAGATGTGGTCTCACCAAAGCCCTCTATCTGTATCCCTTTGCAGACTTATGTCCTCTTCACAACTTACTTTCCTACCTACCTTTTTGTCATCAGAAAATTTAGCAACCATACATTCGGTACCTTCATCCAAGTCATTGATATAGATTGTAAATAGTTGAGGCCTAAACACTGATCCCTGTGGCACTCCACCTGTTACATCTTGCCAACCTGAAAATGACCCAATTATGCCTACTCTCTATGTCCTGTTAGCTAACCAATCCTTTATCCATGCTAATATATTACCCCCTACACCATGAGCTCTTATTTTGTGTAGTAGTCATTGATATGTCAAAAGCCTTCTGGAAATCCAAGTACACCACATCTACAGGATCCCCTTTATTCACGTTGCTTGTTACTTCCTCAAAGAACTCTAATAAATTAGTCAAACACGATTTCCCTTTCATAAAGCCGTGTTGACTCTGCCTGATTGCATTGAGATTTTCTAAGTGCCCTGCTATAACCTCCTTAATAATAGATTTTAGCATTTTCCCTATGACAGATGTTAAGCTAACTGGCCTGTAATTTCCTGCTTTCTGTCTCCCTCCTTTCTTGAATAGAAGAGTTACATTCGCTATTTTCTAATCTGATGGGACCCTTCCAGAATCTAGGGAATTTTGGAAAATTAATACTAATGCATCTACTATCTCTGCAGCCACTTCTTTTAAGACCCTTGGATGAAGTCCGTCAGGACCTGGGGACTTGTCAGCTTTTAGTTCTAATAATTTTTTCAGAACCCTTTCCCTGGTGATTGTAAATGTTTTAAGTTCCTCCCTCCCTTTCACCTCTTGATTCACAATTATTTCTGGCATGTTATTTGTATCTTCTACATTGAAGGCGGATGCAAAATATCTGTTCAATTCATCTGCCATTTCCTTATTCTCCATTATTAATTCCCCAGACTCACTCTCTAGAGAGCCAACGTTCACTTTACTTAATCTTTTCCTTTTTAAATACCTGTAGAAACTCTTACTATCTATTTTTATATTTCTAGCTAGCTTTCTCTCATACTCTAATTTCTCCGTCCTTATTATTCTTTTCGTCATTCTTTGCTGTTTTTTATATTCTGTCCAATCTTCTGACCTGCCACTAATCTTCATAGAATTGTATGCTTTTTCTTTCAATTTGAAACTATCTTTAACTTCCTTAGTTAGCCATGGATGGTACGTCCTTCCCCTAGAGACTTTCTTTCTCACGGGAATGTATCTTTGCTGAGTGTTATGAAACATCTCATTAAATGTCTGCCACTGCATCTCTACTGACATATCCCTTAACCTAAGTTCCCAGTTCACTTTAGCCAGCTCTGTCTTCATGCCCTCATAATTGCCCTTGTTTAAGTTTAAAACACTAGTCTTAGACTTACTCTTCTCTCTCTCAAACTGAATGCAAAATTCAAACATATTGTGATCACTGCTACCTAGAGGCTCCTTTACAATGAGGTCATTAATTAATCCTGTCTCATTACACATTACCAGATCTAGAATAGCCTGCTCTCTGGTTGGCTCTAGAATGTGCTGCTCTAAGAAACTGTCCCGATAGCACTCTATGAACTCATTGTCCAGGCTACCTTTGCCAATCAGATTCTTCCAATCTATATGTAGATTAAAATCACCCATGAATCACCTATGAGTTGTGTGGTACAATCTTGTATGGGTTCATTTATACAATAACAGTGTCTTAGATGCCTCTCAATGTGCTTGTGCTGCCTGCCTCCAAAGACAAAACACCAATATTAAATGGCACCACAAGTGTTGCCATATGCTGGGATCACCATTCTGTTCCGGGCACAGTTTTACATTGCTGGTCTGCACAGAACTTCTCCTGACATCAGTGAAGCTGTGTAGCCAGAAATATAAAGTCATGAGAGAGCCCCCATATGTGCAGTTGATTTGACATTACTATAACACTTTGCCTGAAAATAAATCAGGACTAATTTAAAGCGTGGCAGCCTCATTGCATTGCAGAAACACTTACACTGCAAATTATTCCACAACATAAATTGGGTAGCCTCCTACAAGTCATGTCCTTTTAAGGTCTAGGAAAAGACCCATTGATATATTTCTGACTGATACCACAGTCATAGAGGCAAAGAGAAGTCAGTTTTTCCCTAAAACTGGTTCAAATTTGATCTTTATATTTGCTGCTATACATAATCAAAATTGTGTTTCCGAAGTAGGGGACAGTATAAACCAAATCCACTCCTAGTATAGGTCTCAAGCCAGTGTTGATCCAGATTCATATCAGTATAAATAGGTAGAGTCATAAGACCCCCCCTCCCCACACCAATTTCATACATTCTTTTCCTCCTCCCACTGGCTACCACATGCTGCCAACCTACCTACTCTCCATTAAAAAATGGAACTTACAAAAAACTGAATACGTGTCTGACTTTCATATGTGCAGCATATATGCCAATATAACTAATTGAAAACATAAATGGGATAGCTCAATCAATCTACCAGAGTGGATTACAAAATTTGAGATTACCTCAAGTGAGATACAATTTAAGAAGCCACTGGTGCATCCACTCAGAGTGTTGTTACTGGACAGGCCAATTACTATACTAAATCGTTCTCTCTAGTGGCAGACTTTGTATAAACAGGGTCTTGCATTATTCGGAATATGGTCAGACATGGAGTGTTAACTAAAAGGCACAGCTCGGTGCTCTGTAGTTGCCTGTGAAGTGGACAAGGATCACCTCTAACAGCCTCAAATTTGGAATTGAAGACTGAGAATTTCCTGTTGGCAGGACAATAAAAGCCTTGATTTTCTTCCACATTCGGGACTGTGGGAATGAAATTTGTCCTGGGTGGTAGCACAAAACCAGGCAACAGCACATCATCAGCCTGTTTTACTCTCACCCAGTTTTCTTTTCCATTAAAGTTAAAGGCGGAATAATCCACTCTGGTAGATTGAAAACGTAAATGGGATAGCTCAATTAGTTATTTTGGCATATATGCTGCAACTAGCTCTGATGATCAGTTTGAATATTGTCCTAAAGTAACTCTCCCAGGAATAGGATGTGTCACAAATGGTATTTTTTCCAAAATGTAAGTAAAAGTACGGAATATACCAAAGTCCAGAATAGCGAGAATGGCTCCTATTACAGTAATATTTCAAAAGGAAGATCAGACACGGAATGGCGGAGATATGTACAAAAGCAATTAAAGAAAGATTTTTGCATTTATATTGTGCCTTTCATTCAGATATCCCAACACACTTTACAGCCAATGAATTACTTTTAACTCTACTACAGTATAGTCACTGTAATGAAGGCAAATAGGCAGCCAATTTCCACATAGCAAGATCCCACAAACAGCAATAAGATAGTCTGTGATGGCGGTGAGGATTGAGGGATGTTAACAGGACACCAAGAGAATTCATCTCTCTTCTTCAAATAGTGCAACTGTATCATTTACAATCGCCTGGGCAGGCAGACATGGCCTCAGTTTAACACCTCATCCAAAAGTCGGCACCTTCAATAATGTAACAACAACTTGCATTTATATAGCACCTTTAACATGGTAAAACGTCCCAAGTCGCTTCACAGGAGCGTTATTAAACAAAATTTGACACCAAGCCCACATAGGAGATATTAGGACAAGTGACCAAAAACTTGGTCAAAGAAGTAGGTTTTAAGGAGAGTCTTAAAGGAGGAGAGAGAGGTAGAGAGGTTTAGGGTGGGAATTCCAGAGTTTAGGGCCTTGACAGCTGAAGGCACCCGTGGTGGAGAAATTCAAATTGGGGATGTGCAAGAGGCAAGAATTGGAGGAGCGCAGAGATTTTGGAAGGTTGTAGGGGTGAAGGAGGTTACAGAGATAGGGAGCAGCGAGACCATGGAGGGATTTGAAAACAAGAATGAGAATTTTAAAAATCAAGGCGTTCCCGGACCGGAAGCAAACATAGGTCAGCGAGCGCAGGGGTAATGGGAGAACAGGACTTGGTGTGAGTTAGGATACGGGCAGCAGAGCTTTGGATGAGCTCAAGTTTATTGAGGGTGGAAGATGGGAGGCCAGCCAGGAGAGAAGCCATTGCAGATGGTTCTCTGGCTATAACTGGATAGACAAGAATGGAACCAGGCGAGCACAGACTCACCCAACAATCCCCATGCGGCATCCCCTCTGCACTACACTCAAGTGCAACCTTAGATTATCTGCTTAAGACCTGCAGTGGGGTTTTGAACCCTCAAACTTCTGACTCAGAGGTGAGAGTGTTACCACTGAGCCAAATTGATACATTAGGATATAATTGTTTGAACTAATACAAATCTTCATTATTGGGAATGTTAAACTTGCTCACCCTGAAATTTCCATTTTTCTCAATAACAGTTGTGGATAAATTGATAATAGATTTTTTTTCTCTTTTTAAGTTAATGATATTTCTTTTAACACTTATTACAAGAACTACAAAAGAAATTATCGTTGGGGACAAGAAAGCAGGGTTTCTTTGTACGTGAAGCACCTCCAAGATGAAACACCTGATCAAAACTAAGTCAACCATCTGTGGCAGACTCGTAAATCTGATTACTGAACTAGGCACATTTGTCATACTATAGGACATTGTTGATGATTGAGCCAGACTGGCTCACTGTGGAGATAGACCTGCCATTAGGGGTTGGTATCTTCCCTCTTGGTCCCAGATAATCCTGCAGTACAATGCTGTAATGGGAAGGGTGGTCCTGGCTGGACAAGCAACAGGAAGCTTACCAGCTTTTTGCTGGTAACCTGTGTTAAACAAAAATTCTACAGCTGTAGATTTCTCAGTACCTTAGTTTGGGGACTCAAGTATGGTGATGTGTTTCTACATGTATCAGTTACCCAGTTTACCAAAACACTAATGAAATTAGATCAAACTAAAGAAAGCTTTATTAATAATTGTCTTTGCCTAACAGTGTTAAGATACAACACCACAAGCAGGAATTGACTTGCTGGGCCTGAGGAATAGGATTAAAAGTATAATTCCTACAGTATCTGTATGTATCGTGTACATAGACAAGCATAATTGTGCAATTACTTTGATTGAAAGCTAACTACAGTTCCTAAAGCATTTTACTGAAAATGATCTCTCAAGAAGTATCACCATCTGTGCTTAATTAGATTATGCTAAAGAGGGAGGAAACTTCTCTCTGATCAAAGAGTTTAGTTCAGCCGCAGGAAATAGAAAGAACTGCATATTATTGTCTGCAGCACATCATGAATAAAGTCTTCCCTTGTGCTTCCCAAATCTTCCACAGAGGAACATGGTGCATAATAACATGATTCATCTATTACTGACATTGTACTTAACTGCTCTTAGGTGGGCTTCATTAATTGAAAAAAAGGCCAGCTCCCATGATGGCTCAATGAGTAACTACTTCACCTAGCGTCATACTTTACCAGGCAAACTATGGTTCAATCCCTATGCTATAAGCAACTGATCTCAGCTGGGGCAACAGTGAGGAATTATTGGCTGCTAAAAAGCACATGTGTAGATGTTATGAGGGCAGGATCAGCTGTAAAGCCCCCCCCCCTCCTCAATTGAATACGCTTACTGTCTATGCTCACACATGAAAAATGGCTATTTGGGTAAATTTATGCAGGACTGCTGGCCTCTATGGAACTGTACACCAGAAGATGAGGGCAGAAAATTAAAAACAACAATGTGGCTAGTGCTAGAACAAAAATAATGTTGATCTGTTCTAGTACATTAAAATGTTTTCAAAATACAGGCTCATGGCAGAAGATAAATATTTGCTTTCTGCTCAATCACTTGTACTCCTGTCATGTGATGTATGCTTTAGTGTCAGGCTCCATGTTATTTATTATCTGTTCTGTAGGTAAGTCAGCAGTTGTTTCATAAAGGTGTATTCAAGCTGCGTGTATTATATTTCATTGGCTCAACACCACTCAAACATTGTTCTGGCAATTTTCTTTATCCCACTTTAAAATAAAGGCATAAGCTTTGCAATGTAAAGCTTAGTGTGAAGGATTTTCCATTGGTTTCCTCTTTAATGACTTTCTGTAACAAGGTCTTGTTCAAATGTTATTCATTAAAATGAGGGTGGTCAGATACAGTATTGTACTTAACATTTTGGGCTGTAAAAAATATCTCCCCAGGTTTAACCCAGATGTTTCCAATGCAATGGAGAGCCAGTATTGTTTTTTGGCTTTGTATTGTTATTTTATATTTAGAATTAGATTATCAAATGCCCTTTGCTTGAATCCTACTGGCTACACATACAAAATTTAACTTGTAATCTTCTAATATTACAACTCTTCCAAATCTGCATAATCTCTAAGTCAGAATTGAATAGTGAAGGCCTGATAACTAAGTTGTTAGTTGTACATAAAGTATCCCTTGTCAGGCTCAACAAAAGTGGACACGTTTTATAAAAGGAGTGGGAGGTCAGAAGATCCTGGGACTATTTAACATTCAGCACAAACTACACCATGATGGCAATTAAGGTAAACTTGTCTGACATATTTGATTTCACTCTCTCTGTTTATTACCATACTTGCATCAAATTTTAAAATTTGTAGCAGCACAATATCACCAGGTATCTTGCTTCTTCTATGGGTTTTTGAGGGTTTGTTGGGTTTCCCAAATCATGATTATCCAGCAGAAAAGACAGATAAGCAACTTATTCCCAGCCCTCAGCCAGTGGCACTCTATAATTACCCACTAGGAACAGGAACAGCCCTGAGAGACCCACCTGCTAATTTTCTCTTTCTTCTCTCCCTGTGGTGAAGGGAAGACTCTGCTCATTTGCATCCTTTTAACTGGTCAGATGAGATTAGAACTTATTGCATAGGGAATCATAGACTTGCACCAGTGCTGAATAAAAGACACAAGGCATGCTTCTGTTTAAAACAACTCAAATATATTGTGTGTAATATCAATTACAGCATGATCCTTAGTCAATTACTCCTTGCTTTCTCAATTAACAGGCTAACTATCGGTCATAAAACACACAATTCACTAAAGTTAATGGAATGGATGTTTCTATCACAAAAGGTGGGATGTTTACTTTCATTCCAGCATCCCCATCCTACTGTCCTGTGGCAGAGCACTGCACTACCATTCATGATCAAGAAGATATCACAACCACATTGTCCTCGCCTTACAATGCAGGGACTTTCTACCAGAGGTAGGAAGATTAGCTCTCCAAATGATAATCAAGAACTGAAATCCTGGCAGTTGCTTCCTTCCCCAGCCCAGGGATGCTGAGACCAATTGTAGCCCCGCCCCCCCATAAAATAGATGAGTATATTAAAGTACAAAATATTACTTCATAATCACATCTATGAAGAAAAATATATTCCAAAAACTGAAGGAATATCATATGCAAAATGCCATCTAAATATTGAAATCTTTTAACATAGTTAAGTCCCATGGTACCAATAGCAGCTGAAGCTCTGTCATCCATTAAAAGCTGGGTAATTAAAATGTTGCAGTAATTCTTTAATTAGTTTGGGATTAGTGACAGCTTCCAAGTGGGTTAAAAAGGGTTGAAATGGAATTAGTTCTGTAATATTCAATTGTAAACTCATGAATAATTTAGCAAGTCTTAATTATGCTTTTTAATTAAGGGATCTCTCCAATGCAAACTCATAACAGACAAGCTAAAAGTAAGTGTAAGAAAGGGAGAAATCCCATTCAAGCTAAGGAGTGCCCCCAGTTGGAAACATTGGAGTAGAAATTGGTTATGGCTTGTTTTTGGGCGTATAACCAATATTGTGCAGACAGTGTGCTCTCCAACTGGGGGTATGAAGGCATACCTGAAAGTGGGCCTCAGGCCTCCTTTCAATCATTGGGATAAGTTGCCGGCACCTGTTGCCCATTTCAAGAGGATATGTTTTGGGGCTCTTACCTTGCCAACAACTGCCCTCAGGTAGGTCCACTTTGGGGAGGAGGGAAGAGAGACACAGAGACCACGGCCAGGGGGGCCACCAGCAGCAGCCCCCCTCAGGAGTGCTGTGGATCCAGAAGGCGCACTCCTGCTGCTCATCAACTTTTTTTTTAAAATGTGCTCATGTTCTTGTTGCCGCTAATTAGCCACAACGACTGATGAATATTCCTGAGTGGAGCAGGCCCAGCACCTGGCCTATTTAGCAGGGCAGGCCTTACGTCTTTTTTAGGTGGCTGCCAGGGACGCTTGAAAAATCACCTGGTTCCTGATATGAGGGCCTTGCTTAACTGGCAGTAACCCCTAGGTAAATTTGCTACATTCACTCAAGCCTGCTGTCGGAAAGACCTATTAAAAAAAATGGCCTTAGCGAATCCTGCACATTTCACATTTACATTGGGGTTGTTGCTGGCTGTGCAAGGTTTATGCTTTGGAAACTAATATAAAAGCAACTTTTTGCTTTACGGCTAGTGTTATCTCATGGTGCATCAGGTAATCAGACAGATTCTTCTTAAACATAATTATGCTTTTGAAACACCAGAGGTGCAAAATTCAATTTATTCTAATTTCTGGCTCAAATGTGCAAAATACAAGTTTTATAGGGTTGCCAACTTTGGTTGGATATATTTCTGGAGGTTTCATCACATGACCTCCCGCCTCCAAATGCCCTGCCCAGTCAAACAGCCTCTTTTCCCATCTCCAATATTTTTATAACTAACAAATAAAAGTGTTCAAAGAAAATGGAAAAAAAACATAATTCTTTATAATGCTCCTATGAAATTTCTCTCCGGTTGCTCGCAGCAGTGTCCAGGAGATTAATATTTAATTCCTGGCAACTCTGTGTTGGTAACCCTTAAGTTTTATGAAAAGGCTTGTGTGCTGTATGGGTCCCAGCATCACAATCTACAAAGTTACAAACCTAAAACTGCTTGAATCAAACACAGATGAAAAATTCAGTGGTCTACCTTGTTGTCTTAATCGGTCAAACCTCTGGTTTCAATGGAGATCAAAGCAACAGCAGTGGGTCCTGAGTCAACAGAGGGTATACAGTACATCTAGTAAATCTTCAGGGAGTAACATTCAGACTTGTAAAAATTGGAATGTATTTACAGGCATATAATTAAAATCAAAAAATCCATGTACCCGAGAACTGCATTTTAAAAGGAATTTATTAGAATATGAAAGAATGCAAAACTCCTTGCTATTATTCATGCAGTGCAAATCACCATAGCTAAGTTAATGCAAATACCATCAATTTCATAAAAACAGAGGATATTATATATGTAAAAGGCTGAAACAAAACTGCCATTTGTTGAAACTGCAGGCTTTATTTTATGCTACTTCCCATTTCCTCATTTACAAAAAGATCTCCACATCTAATACCTTTTATCATTCTCCATTCTCTAACCAGGAAGCAGTGGATAGGATTTGTTTCTTGACCTTCCTCTATACTGCTCTGTAATAGGATACCAGATCCTGGGTTGACCTGTTTTCTAATTATTCCTGATCTTGCTGCATTGATAGGCCTAGCGCTTTCTCCAGAGAAGATGGCTCAGGTTCACTGTATGAGGAAGGGAGTGTACCTGTCTCCTGCCCATGTATTCTTTAATTTGAACAACTGATATAGGAATTTGTGACTAAACAGATGGGAGAAAAACTGATGCAAAGGTAAAGATGAGAAGGTATACAATACCAAGATACAGATCTATACAGACAGACTGTGAAACAGAGATTAGAATCTTCTACCAAGGGTTGAGAGACAATAGAACCGATTATATTCAAGGAAACATATTTCTATTATACCTCGTGGTTACATGACAGAATCATTTGTTTGCTATTCCTAAAAGCTAACAAGTGTGCTATGCTAAGAGAATATTAGCTTTCACTGGGTGTTGACTTGTGCCTATTCTTCTCAACTCTGTCTGTCTTAGCCCTAGTAGAAATGATGCATAAATGATCACTACGAAAATTACACCATCAGCAGTAACCAATGTAAATTTACAAGCAATAATGGGACACCTGGCTTGGATTTAACAGTTTGTAAACCTTTCAATGGTGATGAAAGAAAGCTAGTAGTGATATAAAGGCAGATGATAGACCCTGGAAAATTCACCCTTCTTTGTGTTGTTCATTTCTAACAACAATGTATTTTGCATCAGTTGTGGAATATGTAACGAGAAATGATAAAAATTTTCATGAGTAATGGATACCTCACGACTCCTGAGTAACAATTGAACAATAGTTAAATCTGTTGGTGAAACGTAATTATTTGAAAAAGGTAGTGACTTTTACCCTTACTTTTGAGATTGTAACAAAAGACGATCAGCCTTTTTACAAACCAATAAAGCATTTGTTAAATACTTTGCATAATATTAAATTGCTTTATCTTGTAATTTGTCATTTGTAAAGCTCCTAATTAAATCTGCAATGCTCCATTATTGTCACAAAAAATTATGCCCTACAGGTAGGCAGTGACTGATTATACTTGTTACAAGGTTTTGCTCCAGCACCATCTGCCTTAAAGATATTCCAGTTTTTAAAACAGAAATCAACTTCAGTAAAATATGTGGTCATGTTCACACCCGCTGAGCATCTCTCTTCATCTTTGGGTTCTGGTTCTATAAATGACATGAACAAAGTCGAAAAACACAGGTCAGTAGCTTGAGTAACTAAACCACACATTGCTGAAATTGTCATTTGGCTCCATGACTGATTGATTGAGATACAAAGAGTTAGCTTTACAAGATTAATATCACTTCACTGGACAGCATTGTTACTTGTGTTATAATCAACATAAGATGATGGTCACTTCCTCAAAGTGGTAAATACAATGGGGTCCAGATATATGAAACTGGTCAAGATGGACAAAAAATGTACAGTATCTTTGCAATGTTTTTCCAATCTCCTAGAGATGTTAACTCCTGCTTAGATACAATTCCATGGGAGCCAACAACCCTTCGATACCTTGCCCAACTGGCCGCTCATCACTTGTGAGCCGAGATAGTGAAATAATTGAACTGTAGGAGGCATCAGAACAAAGTCCAGTCCTCTCCTCACCTGACTTCCATGCATATTCACTTTCCAGCAGCGAATCCCTGGACAGCAACCAGTAATGGGAACTCTGACTGATTTTTTTTCCCTCTGCTTAGCCAACTGTAACTTCCCTACTGCTGCCCTGGCTGACATCAACCAACTCAGACCTTCCTGGTCTGTGTCACATAGTATCATACCAGGAAGACGGACAAAAAAAGTTGCATGAAACCATACTTGAAAATAATACTACAGTAGTGAATGTGTTAGAAACTGGGAATTGATAAAAGTTTGCTTCTATTGGGATTGAATGGATGGTGGATTTGTCTATTTCTTCAAAATGAGATATATTCAAAATACAAAAAGTTTAGTGGAGATTGGCTAAATGGTAAATACAGTGGAATCCTGTTAAAGTGATCTATTTGGCCATTAGCTAAAATGACCATTGTTACTAACTTGTCAGTATATAAGGCAGCAAACCCTGATGTGTACTACTGACTCCATGATAGACAAAATATGCAGCACTCATCATCACTTAAAACAGCTGACTGAATAGCTGCTCAGTCTCCTCTCCCCCACCTGCTGCTCAAAATGATTAGCAGAATAAAAAGAATGTTAATGCTTTTACTTTTGTTTCATTTTTTAAGTGTTGGCAAGTGCTGTGCTGCACTGGTCAGGAGTGCAGTCATTAAGCAATCCTCAGGATCTTTTACAGTTAACCAGTTAATGCAGTTAAGCACAATTAACTGCCCACTAGTAATGTTATTACCCATTTGTATGCTAGATGGTGTAGATTAAACTATTGAGGCAGTTGCTCTTCAACTACTGCTAAAGTGACCAATACAACTGAATTACTATAAACTATAAACAAATGCAGTAACACTGGGGGTAATTTTAACCTAAATCGCCAGGTGGGAAACCCAGGGGATCGGGTGGAACGTCGGTTTTACACTCGTCCAATATTACACTCCATTGACTTCAAAAGAGTGTAAAATCTGGCGGGGTGTAAAACCAGCATTGCAGCCGATCCCGTCAATTTCCCGACGGGCGGGTTAGGTTAAAATTTGCCCCCATAGTATTAGATGGGTTGTAGTTTGGAAAGTAGATTCTGATCATTATAAGTAACTAAACACTATATGCAGTAATACTGTTTCACTGTATTTCGCTCTGAGCTACAACAGTTCAAAAGAGGAGCTCGTCTAATATTTACTGCGATTCTGCCAGATATATAAACCTTGACATTTATTCTAAAAAGGAGTTCAATCCCAATTATATATTCATGGAGCTGAAGATCACTTTCCACAATGGTTCACCTTTTGCATTGCACTCTTGGCATCAGAAGTTTCATGCATACTTCCTATGGCCACGTCTTCAAATATAGGCATATAATTGTAGACAGGAATGTCCTGAAAGAACTTCAAATTCCCTCCTAGTTGGCTAGTCTGTGCCTGATAGTTTGCACAATTCAAGCCGAATGAGTTTTCTTTTCCACTTTTCCACGTGGCACTTCATTTAGCAGCCTGACAGAGAACTAATGAAGCTCACCCAAACTCAGACAAACAAATTCAAGTGATGGGCAGCACTAGGACCAGGAACTTGCTGATTAACAGTCTAGCATCCTCCCAATTATTGGTATATGCTACATTTTTCTTATTTACAAAAAAGGGTGTTTCATGAAGTTATATATGGAAGCTATATTAGAAAGAACCAGCATTTATCAGGCAGTATTTCATGTCCTGTGGCTGTCACAAAGCACTTCACATCAAATGAATTACTTTGAAGTGCAGGCACTGACATTATGCAGGCAAACATGATGTCCAATTAGTACACAGCAAGGTTCTACAAAAATCAAATCAGATGAATACCAGTTATTCTCGGGTTTTTTTGGTGCTGTTGGCTGAGGAAGGAATGCTGGCCAGAATACCAGAACTCCATGCTCTTCTTTGAATAGTGAAATATTATATAGAAGAGGCATATTTCCCTAGTATATCAGCAGTGAAAACTGTTCCATACCACTTGGCCTTCCCATCATTTGCTTCAAATACCAGAGGTCTTGTCATAACTGCTGTGGTGCCCCTCCCTTATGACTGCTGTCTTAAGCATACCAAGATAGGTATTTATGGATAACAGTGGATCTCAGAGTGGTTGCAGACTGATCAGCAACTATTGAACTTTCTACGTATAAACTGTACAACATAACAATTGTACTTGAGTGATTTACAGGCTGTTTTGTATAAATTAGGATATTATCTAAATCTTCTGATTGTGTCGTAAACATACTCCTTCTCAGCTGTTTTATATAAATACTAACCAAATTCAGTATGTTTTTCAGGAGATGAGTCATTTAGCAGAAATTGGTCCTAAACCATAGAAAATTAATGCTTTGTTTGTAGAATATTTATATTTTGACCTACAGCATAACAAATAGACATCTTTGTGTCACCATGGTTATTATTGATATAAACATCTCCCTATATATAAAATATATATATATAGTTTATATATAAACTATATATATTGCAATTTCCTCATCTTTGAAACTCAACTTTTATTAAGATCAATAGAAAGAATGCACTTGAAGGAAATTAAAATGCACACTTCAAGTGGAATGTGTTTTCTCAAATAAAAATGGCTTTTAAAAATGGAAAGGATTCAAGGCCAAATTAAATCCAGCTGTCTGCAGTATTTAGAGATCTATTTTATATTTGGCCTGAGCACAATAGTTCCTTTGTAGAAGAACATATGTCCGGGTTCTCCTCTATCACTATATCATACCTAAGGTTCAGGTGTCAAATCTCCTTTGCTGGCAGTGATTTAATGTTTACTATTATTTAATGATCAAACTTCTACAATAAAATATCCTCCATTTTTTTTTGCTAGACAACCAGGATAAACCATGATGTTAAATGTCAAGATTTAAATCTCATCTTTTGCAAAATATTTAAAGCAAGTTATCGGGAGCTTTTGCTTCATATTGATATTTATATTTAATTTTTTTTTTATTCGTTCATGGGATGTGGGCGTCACTGGCGAGGCCAGCATTTATTGCCCATCCCTAATTGCCCTTGAGAAGGTGGTGGTGAGCCGCCTTCTTGAACCGCTGCAGTCCGTGTGGTGAAGGTTCTCCCACAGTGCTGTTCGGAAGGGAGTTCCAGGATTTTGACCCAGCGGCGATGAAGGAACGGCGATATATTTCCAAGTCGGGATGGTGTGTGACTTGGAGGGGAACGTGCAGGTGGTGTTGTTCCCGTGTGCCTGCTGCCCTTGTCCTTCTAGGTGGTAGAGGTCGTGGGTTTGGGAGGTGCTGTTGATGAAGCCTTGGCGAGTTACTGCAGTGCATCCTGTGGATGGTACACACTGCAGCCATGGTGCGCCAGTGGTGGAGGGAGTGAATGTTTAAGGTGCTGCATGGGGTGCCAATCAAGCGGGCTGCCTTGTCCTGGATGGTGTCAAGCTTCTTGAGTGTTGTTGGAGCTGCACTCATCCAGGCAAGTGGAGAGTATTCCATCACACTCCTGACTTGTGCCTTGTAGATGGTGGAAAGGCTTTGGAAAGTCAGGAGGTGAGTCACTCGCCACAGAATACCCAGCCTCTGACCTGCTCTTGTAGCCACTGTTTTTATGTGGCTGGTCCAGTTAAGTTTCTGGTCAATGGTGACACCCGGATGTTGATGGTGGGGGATTCGGCGATGGTAATGCCGTTAAATGTCAAGGGGAGGTGGTTAGACTCTCTCTTGTTGGAGATGGTCATTGCCTGGCACTTGTCTGGCGCGAATGTTACTTGCCACTTATCAGCCCAAGCCTGGATGTTGTCCAGGTCTTGCTGCCTGCGGGCATGGACAGCTTCATTATCTGAGGGGTTGCGAATGGAACTGGACACTGTGCAATCATCAGTGAACATCCCCATTTCTGATCTTATGATGGAGGGAAGGTCCTTGATGAAGCAGCTGAAGATGGTTGGGTCTAGGACACTGCCCTGAGGAACCCCTGCAGCAATGTCCTGGGGCTGAGATGATTGGCCTCCAACAACCACTACCATCTTCCTTTTTGCTAGGTATGACTCCAGCCACTGGAGAGTTTTCCCCCTAATTCCCATTGACTTCAATTTTACTAGGGCTCCTTGGTGCCACACTCGGTTAAATGCTGCCTTGATTTTAAGGGCAGTCACTCTCACCTCACTCCTGAATTCAGCTCTTTTGTCCATGTTTGGACCAAATATTTACAGCACTGAGTCCAGTAAAAAGTGATGGATTTGTTGCTGTAAAATTATTGTTTTCAGAAAATATTTTGTTGAAAACAGACTAACTTTTGCAGAAATTATTGCTCTTATTAAGAATCTGGCAAACCTCCTGCAATTCATTGTTCAGTTGTAGAGCTTGATGGAAGCTTGGCTCATTTCCCCATTAATGTTATTGGCACTGCTCTAAACTTCAGTGTATTGAAAAAAATCAGCATTATTCACCTTTTCCGGCTGTTGGCATTTGTCACAATTTTTATCTCAATGTTTTAGTTCTGGATTCTTCATAATACTGTGGCAAAATTAGTTTATGTGAGAGATGCTAAATATGCAGGTGTGACTCATTTTACTGCAATGCCATTCAAGTCTGTCGAAGTACACATAAGAATCCACAAAGATCAGCCTGATTTTCTAATTTTGCTGCCAGAATATTTTTTTTTGAAAAGGAGGTAAATTACACAAGTGCTGCCTTGTAGTCTGGCTATTTGGTTTGAACCAGCTGTATACATTTATTTTTAGCCTACCTTCTGAAACTCCTGAAAATAAACTGAAACCTTGGGTTGCCAATATCCCCAACTGGGGTAGGCTCACACAAAAACAAGATTGGGCTTGGCTATGCTGGCCCCCACCATCAAATGACCTGCCAACTCTCACTGTTTAAGTATACATATAAAAATTGGACATTTGAGTAAGCTACAAGCTCAGTGCTCATGGAGGGAACCCAGCAAGGAGAAAATGTCATTGAATAATAGAAGGGGAGGGAAGGGCAGACAATTGGTAGAGAAAGAATTAAAAACAACTCTACCGGGTAGATTTTTGTCTTCACCGCCTGAGAAGTAACCTGGCAGGTAGATCACCCACCCATTGTAGAATCTGCCTGACTTTTGTTTTATTGATTTAAATGAAATAGAAATTGGGTGGATTCTATAAAGGGTGGGAGATCCACTCTGCCTGATTACTGCCCAGGCAGTGAAGACAAAAATCTACCTCTATAGGTCATGGCTCTGGGTAAAAGATTGTTGTTGCTTCTCTTCAAAGGTTCTACTTGATCCCAACGCTGCTGGAGAAGGAATGATTTCGCAATCCCATGCTCACTCAATGGGAGTGTGAATTGGAGAATAAGGGCGTCCACATATCAGGGCTACAGTGTTGTTAGGCCTATCACTGACTCAAACCTTTGGTGCAACTCTGCTCTGGGAGTGAGAGATTGTGGTGTTACCTCGATTTTAAGCATCTCATTTTCAGAATTTTTTGTAAGTGATTTCTTGCCACATGTCAGTATTTTCTAGGAGTTGACTAAAATTAATTTGGAATTGATGGCCCACAAGGAGAATCTATATGGTCTGCTCTTGGTGGAGCTCAGCAATGTCAATTCTCTAATTGAAAGCAAAAGGCTTTGAAACCTGACCCTCTTCCAAAAGTGGGTCAGTTTCAATGTCAGGTGATATCACAGGGTTTTTATGTCGTCCTTTAAAATTTCAACAGTTAAATTATCCCTTTCTTTACCTCTTTTTTCTGATTTTCTATTCTCTTCTTCACACTTCATCTTAGCCAAAACACTGAGAAGCAATTCCCTCTTCTCCTGAAGTCAATGACACAAGCTGGTATGAGGGCCAGCAGCACTTTGGTCCCTCGTACTTCTGCCTAAGCCAGTGAGTGTGTGTTAAATGCTTTTCAACCACATTAAGTATCACAACCAAGTAATCACTGGACAGTAGTCAGGAATGGGAATGTTCATTGAATTTTCCATACCCTGATCTCAGAAATGGCAGCTGTGTGGGCGGCAGGGGGTGGGGGGGTGGAGAGGAGAGGAGAGGAGAGGAGAGGGAGGGGAAATAAAGGAGAGTACCTGCATTAATTAGGGTGCAGGAGAAGGAAAGTGCCAGCACTTATTGAAGAGGGAGAAGGAGAAAGTGAGTGACAGCATTAACTGGGATGGGCAAAAGATTAATGGGAGTGGAGAGTGAAAGCAGCATACTGGCATTAATGGGAGCAAGATAAAGGAGAATGCCAGCAATAACTGGGGAGGGGGCAAGATTGTTTCATTGATTGAAGGAGGGAAGGACAGTGCCAACATTAACTGCGACAGGAATCTGAAGGCAGCATAAATTGAGGAGAGAGCGGGAGAGGAATACCAGTGATGGTGAGTACAGAAATGCACCAGTGAGTATAGAAATAGGAGAATAGAGCAGATGAATGTGTGGCTAGAGAGATGGTGCAGGAGGGAGGGCTTTAGATTCCTGGACATTGGGATCAGTTCTGGGGAAGGTGGGACCAGTACAGGCCAGATGGGTTACACCTCAACAGAGCTAGGACGGATGTCCTCATGGGGAGGTTCAGTAGTGCTGTGGAGGAGGGTTTAAACTAATTTGACTGGGGGATTGGCACCAGGATGTAGCATTGAAAAGGAGAAACAAGGGGCACAAAGGATTGGGAGAGACAGATAGCACTAGAGTAAGAAATAATACGGTATTAGGTGGGATCAGACTAAGAGAGAATACAAGAAGGTCTAAGATAGGTTTACAGAGCGTGTGTGTAAACGCACAAAGCGTGGTAAACAAGGTTGGTGAGCCTCAGGCACAATTAGCCACATGGGAATATGATGCCATGGCGATAACGGAGACCTGGCTCAAAAAAGTGCAGGATTGCGTACTAAATATTCCCAGATAGAAGGTGTTCAGGAAAGATAGGGAAGGAAAGAAAAGAGTTGGGGGGGGGGGGGTGGTTGGTGGCAGTATTGATTAAGGAGAATATTGCAGTACTGGAGAAAGAGGATGTCCTGGAGGGGTCAAGAACAGAATCTATACGGTTCGAGTTAAGAAACAATAGAGATGCCATTACACTACTGGGTGTATTCTATAGGCCACCAATTAGTGGGAAGGATATAGAGGAGCAAATTTGCAGGGAAATTAAAGAGAGGTGCAAGAGCTATAGAGTAGTGATAATGGTGGACTTAAACTATCCTAATATAGACTGGGATGATAATAGTGTAAAGGGCAAAGAGGGGGAGGAATCTTTGAAGTGAAAGGAGAACTTTCTTGACCAGTACGTTTCCGGCCCAACGAAGAAGGAGGCATTGCTAGATCTGGTTCTGAGGAATGAGATGGGCCAAGTGGAGCAAGTGTCAATGGGGGAACATTTAGGGAATAGCGATCGTAGTATCATAAGGTTTAGATTAGCTATGGAAAAGGACAAGGAGCAATCTAGAGTAAAAATACTCAATTGGAGGAGGGCCAATTTCAGTGGGATG
This sequence comes from Heptranchias perlo, assembly GCF_035084215.1. Taxonomy (NCBI): domain Eukaryota; kingdom Metazoa; phylum Chordata; class Chondrichthyes; order Hexanchiformes; family Hexanchidae; genus Heptranchias; species Heptranchias perlo. The sequence continues at coordinate 35,763,115 of NC_090341.1, read as the reverse complement.
AGAATGGATCTGACCTGGGTAAATTGGAATCAAAGATTGGCAGGCAAAACTGTAATTGAACAATGGGTGGTCTTTAAAGAAGTGATGGTTCATAATCATAGAATCATAGAAAGTTACAGCAAAGAAGGAGGCCATTCAGCCCAACGTGTCCATGACAGGCAATAAAGAACTATCCAGCTTAATCCCACTTTCCAGCACTTGGTCTGTCGCCCTGTAGGTTATGGCACTTCAAGTGCACATCCAAGTACTTTTTAAATGAGTTGAGGGTTTCTGCCTCTACCACCCTTTCAGGCAGTGAGTTCCAGACCCCCACCACCCTCTGGGTGAAAAAATTTCTCCTCAGCTCCCCTCTAGTCCTTCTACCAATTACTTTAAATCTATGTCCCCTTGTCACTGACTCCTCAGCTAAGGGAAATACTCCCTATCTATCCACTCTATCTAGTCCCGTCATAATTTTATATACCTCAATTAAATCTCCCCTCAGACTCCTTTGTTCCCAAGAAAACAACCCCAGCCTATCCAATCTTTTCTCACAGCTAAAATTCTCCAGCCCTGGCAACATCCTCGTAAATCTCCTCTGAACTCTCTCTAGTGCAATCACATCCTTCCTGTAAAGTGATGACCAGAACTGTACACAGTACTCAAGCTGTGGCCTAACCAATGTTTTATACAGTTTTCCCTGCTCTTATATTCTATGCCTTGGCTAATAAAGGAAAGTATTCCGTATGCCTTTTTAACCACCATATCTACCTGTCCTGCTACCTTCAGGGATCTGTGGACATGCACTCCAAGGTCCCTTTGTTCCTCTACACCTCTCAGTATTCTTCCATTTATTGTGTAGTCCCTTGCCTTGTTTGCCCTCCCCAAATGCATCACCTCACACTTCTCTGGATTGGATTCCATTTGCCACTTTTCTGTCCATCTGACAGTACATTGATATCTTCCTGCAGTCTACAGCTTTCCTCCTCACTATCAACCACTGGGCCAATTTTTGTATCATCTGCAAACTTCTATATCAAGCCCCCCACATTCAAATCCAAATCATTAATATATACCACAAAAAGCAAGGGACCTAGTACTGAGCCTTGTGGAACCCCATTGGAAACAGCCTTCCAGTCACAAAAACACCCATCAACCATTACCCCTTTGCTTCCTGCCACTGAGCCAATTTTGGATCCAACTAGCCACTTTCCCTTGGATCCCATGGGCTTTTACGTTTTTGACCAGTCTGCCATGTGGGACCTTGTCAAAAGCCTTGCTAAAATCCATGTAGACTACATCAAACGTGTTACCCTCATCGACCCTCCTTGTTACCTGCTCAAAAAATTCAATCAAGTTAGTCAGACATGACCTTCCCTTAACAAATCCATGCTGACTGTCCTTGATTAACCCAGGTACAGTCCCACAAGAGGAAGAGGTAGGGCAACTAAAGCCAGAGCTCCCTGGATGACGAAAGAGATAGAGAGTACGGTGAAACAGAAAAAAAATGGGCGTATGACAGATGTCAGGTTGATAATACAAGTGAGAACCAGGCTGAATATAGAAATTTCAAGGGGAAGTGAAAAAGGAAATAAGAGGGGCAAAAAGAGAGTATGAGAATAGACTGGCGGCTAACAGAGAAGGGAATCCAAAAGTTTTCTATAGGCATAGAAACAGTAAAAGGGTAGTAAGAGTAGGGGTGGGACCGATTAGGGACCAAAAAGGGGATCTATCCATGGAGGCAGAGAGCGTGGCTGAAGTACTAAATGAGTACTTTGCATCTGTCTTTACCAAGGAAGAAGATGCTGCCAAAGTCACAGTAAAAGAAGAGGTAGTTGAGATACTGGATCGGCTAAAAATTGATAAAGAGGAGGTATTAGATAGGCTAGCTGTACTTAAAGTAGATAAGTCACCCGGTCCGGATGGGATGCATCCTAGGTTGCTGAGGGAAGTAAGGGTGGAAATTATGGAGGTATTTGCCATAATCTTCCAATCATCCTTGGAGACAGGGGTGGTGCCAGAGGACTGGAGAATTGCAAATGTTACACTCTTGTTCAAAAAAGGGTTAAGGATAAATCCAGCAACGACAGGCCAGTCAGTTTAAACTCGGTGGTGGGGAAACTTTTAGAAACAATAACCCGGGACAGTGTTAATAGTCACTTGGACAAGTGTGGATTAATTAGGGAAAGCCAGCAAGGATTTGTTGAAGGCAAATCATGTTTAATTAATTTGATTGAGTTTTTTGATGAGGTAACAGAGAGGGTAAATGTGGACAATGCGGTTGATGTGGTGTATATGAACTTCCAAAAGGCATTTGATAAAGTGCCACATAATAGGCTTGTCATCAAAATTGAAGCCCATGGAATAAAAGGGGCAGTGACAGCATGAATACGAAATTGGCTAAGTGACAGGAAACAGAGAGTAGTGGTGAACGGTTGTTTTTCAGACTGGAGGGAGTTGTACAGTGGTGTTCCCAGGGGTCGGTACTAGGATCGCTGCTTTTCTTGATATATATTAATGACTTGGACTTGGGTGTACAGGGCACAGTTTTAAAATTTGCAGATGACACAAAACTTGGAAGTGTAGTGATCAGTGAGGAGGATAGTGATAGACTTCAGGAGGATATAGACAGGCTGATGGAATGGGCAGACAGATGGCAGATGAAATTTAACGCAGAAAAGTGCAAAGTGATACATTTTGGTGGGAAGAATGAGGAGAGGCAATATAAACTAAAGAGTACAATTCTAAAGGTGGTGCAGGAACAGAAAGATCTGGGGGTATATGTGCACAAATCTTTGAAGGTGGCAGGGTAGGTTGAGAAAGCGGTTAAAAAAGCATACGGGATCTTGGGCTTTAGAAATAGAGGCATAGAGTACAGAAGCAAGGAAGTTATGATGAACCTTTATAAAACACTGGTTCGGCAACAACTGGAGTATTGTGTCCAGTTCTGGGCACCTCACTTTCGGAAGAATGTGAAGGCCTTAGAGAGGGTGCAGAAGAGATTTATTAGAATGGTTCCAGGGATGAAGGACTTCAGTTACATGGATAGACTGGAGAAGCTGGGGCTGTTCGCCTTAGAGCAGAGAAGGTTGCAAGGAGATTTGATAGAGGTATTCAAGTCATGAAGGGTCTAGACAGAGTAGATAGAGAGAAACTGTTCCCATTGGTGGAAGGGTCAAAAGCCAGGGGACATAGATTTAAGGTGATTGGCAAAAGAACCAAAGGTGACATGAGGAAAAACTTTTTTACACAGCGAGTGGTTAGGATCTGGAATGCACTGCCTGCAGGGATGGTGGAGACAGAGTCAATCGTGGCTTTCTAAAGGGAATTGGATAAATACTTGAAAGGGAAAAATTTGCAGGGCTATGGGGAAAGCACGGGGGAGTTGGACTAGCTGGATTGCTCTTGGAGAGAGCCGACATGGACTCGATGGGCCAAATGGCCTCCTTCCATGCTGTAACCATTCTATTATTCTATGAATTCATGATGTTAGAAGGGGAGAAGAGTGCCAGCTTGTACTGGAAGGGAGGAAAAGTACCAGGTTGACTTGAGGGAGGGGGGAGGGAGAAGAGCGCTAGCATGAACTGAGATCATTGGATGGAGATGGTGTGTCTCCAGTCTCCATGAACTGGATAGTAGGTTGGAGTGGGTACAGTGTCTCTGTGAACTGGGTTCAGAGGGAGCACCTCTTTGAATGGGGTGGGGCAGATTGGAGAGGGGGGAGAGTGACTCCTGAAATAGCTTTTATGGTAGCTGGGTTTGATTGACTGTTGAAAATTCAAATATCACTTGGTTTTCCTTTTTTTTTAATTAAAAATCTATCAACTATTAAATATGAAAGTGTTTAAAATTCTGCATTCTGTTTAATATTAATATAAAAATGTCTGAGGAACAACATTTGGAAGCAATCTATACAATTCTAAATTTTCTGCCTACAGCTCTGACTGGGATAATTCTATGGTCAGCAAGAACAGATGTGGTTTGGTATTGACAGCAGAAAAATGAACTAAAAACTTCTTCCCCCAGTAATAGATTATCTGCTGCTAATGGAGAAACATGTTTTAAAACATAAAGAAAATGAATCAATTCCCAAGTGGCAAGTTGAGCAAGTGTCTCAGCCTTTTTCGATGAACAAAATGTAATCATAGATTTTAATGTACTGAAAAATGCACTGAATGAAGTGTTAAAAAATTTCTAGCATGCCGCTGGATCCCTCTCGAAGTAAATGTTGTAACTATGATACTTGTAGCCATCTTCAAGCTCTCGTACTTATTTTTTTGAGAGACAAGAAACAAGAGAAGAAATATTAGAATGATTTTAATTCCCTCCACCATCGTAAATGGGGTGGTAGGGCCCCGAAAATGCCATTGGTTCACTTAATGTTTATGCTCCCACTCCAGCCACTGCTATCTTGGGGCAAATTCCTGAGATGGGCGGCCGGAGAGCCTACCTGTTTCAGGTGAGAAGATACTTGTAATATGCAAATTGAGGGTCTTATGATGTACATGGAATCCCAATCGCAATTTCGAGGTATAAATGGGGCAAAATGTGGGCCTATTTGATGTCGCAGCTTGCGAGCCCAGACTTTAAATGAAGCCCGGGCCTCATGCCAGTAAGAATGAGGAGACAGTGGGCAAAGGGCGCAGACCGCCAACTGCCCACCGTTCTCCGCCTGTAGTTGAAATCAGCCCTGCAGCTTAAGTTACAAGCCGGTGTCCCACTTATTTTCTTGTCATCGGCTTATATTCAGGGGTGAGTAAAAGCTTGGTCAAAGAGGTGGGTTTAAGGAGGATCTTAAAGAAGTAGAGGAAGGTAGAGGGGCTTAGTAAGGGAATTCAGAGCGTGTGGCCTGGACAGTGTTGCTCCATAACCATGTTGGAGAGTTAAGAGTTAATAATCAAACTGAACTGTATAAGTATAACTGGTCATGGAGCAACAGACAGCTGAAGACATTGGTAGGGTAAAGGGAGGGGGATGCACAAGAGGCCAGAATCAGAGGAACAGAGAATTCTGTTGGGTCTGTAGGGATAGAGGAGGTTACAGAGATATGGAGTGGTGAGACATTGAAAGGATTTAAACATGAAAACAAGAATTTTAAATTGGAAATGTTGGAGGACTGGGAGCCAATATAGCCCAGCAAGGACAGGGGGTGATGGGTGAGCAGGCAACAGAGTTTTGGATGAGCTGAAGTTTAGAGACTGGAAGATGGGAGGCCAGGCAACAAAATATTGGAATAGTTGAGTCTGGAGGTGACAATGGCATGGATGAGCGTTTCAACAGCAGATGGGCTGAGGCAGAGGCAGAGGCAAACTATGTTACAGAGGTGGAAGTAGGCGATGTTTGTGATGGAGAGGATATGGGGTCAGAAGCTAGGGATCAACTCGGACATTAAGATTGCAAACAGTCTGGTTCAATCTGAGACGATGGCTAGGGAGGAGAATGGAACTGACGGCAAAGGTATAGAGTTTGTGGTGTGGGCCAAAAATAATGGTTTCGGTCTTCCCAATGTTTAACTGGAGGAAATTGACTCACTCAAGACTGGATATCAGACAAGGAGCCTGTCAACACAGAAGCATTGAGGTGAAGGTGGGTGGTTGTTGTGGGGCGAGGGGGAACGAGGGAAATCTAGACAGGAGTTGGAGAGATAAAGCTGGGTTTTATTGGCGTACATGTAAAACCTGACCTGATGTCTTCAGATGATGCTGCCAAGGGCTAGCATGTAGATGAAGAAGAGGAAGGGGCCAAAGGCCGATCCATGTGGGACTCCAGAGGTAATGGTTGAGAAGCGAAGGCATTGTTGGAGATGATCTCGCCATGATTAGGCAGATAAGTGTGGAACCAAGCAAGGGCAGTCCCACTGAGCTGTACAATGGAGGAGAGGCATTGGTGGAGGATGGTGTGGTTGACCACATCAAAGACTGCAGAGAGGCCTAGAAGGAAAGGAGGGTTAGTGTACCATGGTCACAATCACAGAGGATGTCATTTGTAGCTCTGGTTAGGGCCATTTCAGTGCAGTAACATGATTAGAGGATTCAAACAATGAGTTGTGGGAAAGATTGACTTAGATTTGGATGGTGACAACATATTCAAAGACTTTGGAGAGGAAAGGGAGGTTAGCAATATGGCAGTAGTTTGCAAAGACAGAAGATTTAACGGTGGGATTTTTTGAGGAGGGGGTGACCATTTAAAAGGGAGGGGAACCAGTTACAATAACAGCTAGCATGGGGGCCAGGAAGAGAAGATGTGTGATCAGCAGTTTAGTGGAATGGGTCAAGCGCTCAGGAGTCAGATCTCATGGACAAGATAAGTTCGGAGAAGAGTGAGGGGTTTAAGGGGATGGCTGGTAGAGGAGAATAGAAACTGGGGGCTATCTTTGCTTTCCAGCATGATCCTGGAGTAGTAGACAGTTTGGCAGAGGAGAGTGAGGAAATACAGTTGGGAGGGAGTAGGGGGGATGTGGGTGATACAAGGAAGTAGTCGGAGATGGCCCTGTCTATGATCGGGACCATGGAAGTAGAGAGGTCATATGAGATTGGCAAGGTTGATGGGGTCAGCGTGAATATGAGTAGGAGAGTTCATATGGTGGGGAATCACTGAGGATGAGGAGTCACTCAGTAAAGAGGCTGAGGGAGGATATCATCGTGAGAAACTTGGTGTTGGTCTTAGGAAAGCATTGGAGAATAAGGATTTTAAAGGAGAAGTGAAGAAGGATGGAATAAGATGAGGTACTCCAACGAGGAGAAGGTACCAGAGGAGTAGAGGAGACACCAACATGTGATTTGGCAATAAACGCCACCATGTCAGTTTGGGCAGGGCAGATGGTGGAAAGTATAGGCAGGTGAGAAGGCTTCAGTAATGGACATGATGTCAGCAGCCATCGGCCAAATTTCCATCAAAGCCATGGTGTCAATGCAATCGTCCGCAATAAGGTCACGGATGGCAAGGGCCTTGTTCCTGAGTGAGGTCTAAGGTGTTCTCCGAAGATGCAGTAAAGCATTATATTTTTAAAACCTTTCTTTCCTATTAATATGTGCAATTCATTTTTCAGTTTTCTTTTCCCTGCACATGGCCTCAATTTCACTAAAATTATTTCCAATGGTTATTTTTCTCTTAAAAATTCAGACAAATAATTAAGCTCAGTTCAAAGGTTTAAAAAAGGATTTAATGAATTATAAATTATAAAAAGTCTACTTACATATAATAATATGTATACATGCCTTCAACTATATTGTCAACTGATGTTGCTCCCATTACATTCAATGGAGTGCTCCATTAGTAATGTGGTCTGAATCTTGGCTGTGCAGTTTGCATTAATTTTCTGTTGAATTTGTAACACCATACACCTGTCAGTTTCTGTAGAAGAGAGGAGAGCACTATTACTTGAGGGAATCAAACTGAAAATTCTGGAGTCAACATTTTGGATACTGATTTTAATAAGGGACCCATCTGTCAGATTGAAACCATATGCTGTTAGGCTGGGGATTTCTTTAACAATGCCACGTGGAAAGCACCACTGAAACCTGCAAATGTAATTTACAACATTCCAACTTGTCAAAGCCATAAAACACATCTGTTCTGTCACTTTTATGACCCTTCCTCTTAATTATAGTGAGAAAGTGTGAACAAGAAAATTAAGCTGTTGTACAATGTGTAGCTAGTTACTGCCATTTCTTAAGTTTATTTTTCTCCATTTGGTTGTGAAAAGCTGCTTTTAAAATGAGAGACTAGATCAAAAATGATCATAGAATCATACAGCTCAGGGGGCCTTTCAGCCCATTGTGCCTGTGCAGGCTCCTTGAAAGAGCTATCCAATTAGTCCCACTGCCCTGCTCTTTCTCCATACCCCTGCAAACTTTTCCTATTCAAGTATTTATGCAATTCTCTTTTGAAAGTTACTATTTAATCTGCTTCCTCCACCCTTTCAGGCAGTGCATTCCAGATCATAACAACTCGCTGCCTAAAAAAAAATTCTCCTCACCTCCCCTCTGGTTCTTTTGCCAATGACCTTAAGTCTGTGTCCTGTTGCTATTGACCCTCCTTATTTACTCTATCAAAGCCCCTCATAATTTTGAACACTTCTATTAAATCTCCTCTTAACTGTCTCTGCTCGAAGGAGAACAATCCCAGCTTCTCCAGTCTCTCCACATAACTGAAGTCCCTCATCCCTTGTATCATTCTAGTAAATCTCCTCTGGACCCTCTCCATGGCCTTGACATCCTTCCTAAAGTGTGGTGCTCAGAATTCAACACAATACTCCAGCTGAGGCCTAACTAGTGATTTATAAAGGTTTAGCATAACTTCCTTGTTTTTGTATTCTACGCCTCTATTTATAAAGCCAAGGGTCCCATATGCTTTTTTTAACAGCCTGTTCCTGCACCCTCTTTAAAATTGTACCATTTAGTTTATATTGCCTCTCCCCATTCTTCCTTTCAAAACCCATCATTTCTCACTTCTCCCCCGGTGCATCCAATGTAAAACTCTCAAATTAATGGCCTCACCCATCCCTATCACTTTAATCTCTCCCAACCCTACAATATCCCCCAGCCACCCACCCCACACCCCCCACCCCCCCGGCACCGAACTCTCTGATCCTCCAAATCTGGCCTTTTGTGTAAATCCCTCCCTTCGTCCCACCATTGGCTGTCATACCCTCACCCATCTAAGCCCCATATTCTGAAATTCCGTGCCGAAGCTCCTCTGCCTCTCCACCTCCCTCTCCTCCTTTAAGACCCTGCTTAAAACCAACCATGACCAGGCTTTTGCTCACCCATCCTAATATCTCCTTCTTTGGCTCGCCATCCATTTATTTCTAATTTTTTTTTAAATTCATTCATGGGATGTGGGCACCACTGGCGGCAACGCCAGCATTTATTGCCCATTCCTAATTACCCTTGAGAAGGTGGTGGTGAGCCGCTTTCTTGAATCGCTGCAGTCCATGTGGTGAAGGTTCTCCCACAGTGCTGTTAGGTAGGGAGTTCCAGGATTTTGACCCAGCAACGTTGAGGGAACGGCGATATATTTCTAAGTCGGGATGGTGTGTGACTTGGGGGGAAACGTGCAGGTGGTGCTGTTCCCATGCGCCTGCCGCCCTTGTCCTTCTAGGTGGTAGAGGTCACAGGTTTGGGAGGTGCTGGCGAAGAAGCCTTGGCGAGTTGCTGCAGTGCATCTTGTAGATGGTACACGCTGCAGCCATGGTGTGCCGGTGGTGGAGGGAGTGAATGTTTAGGGTACTGCATGGGGTGCCAATTAAGCGAGCTGCTTTGTCCTGGATAGTGTCAAGCTTCTTGAGTGTTGTTGGAGCTGCACTCATCCAGGCAGTGGAGAGTATTCCATCACACTCCTGACTTGTGCCTTGTAGATGGTGGAAAGGCTTTGGGGAGTCAGGAGGTGAGTCACTTGCCACAGAATACCCAGCCTCTGACCTGCTCCTGTAGCCACAGTATTTATGTGGCTGGTCCAGTTAAGTTTCTGGTCAATGGTGAGCCCCAGGATGTTGGTGGTGTGGGATTTGGCAATGGTAATGCCGTTGAATGTCAAGGGGAGGTGGTTAGACTCTCTCTTGTTGGAGATGGTCATTGCCTGGCACTTGAGTGGTGCGAATGTTATTTGCCAATTATCAGCCCAAGCCTGGATGTTGTCCAGATCTTGCTGCATGCGGGCACGGACTTCTTCATTTTCTGATTACACCTCTGTGAAGCACCTTGGGACATTTTTCTATGTTAAAGACGCCATATAAATGCAAGTTGTTGTTATAAAAGAGCACACTGCTGAGGGAAATAGTCAGCTAACTCCTTCTGATTTATAATTCAGGAAATTATAAAGTGTTTTCCCATTAATATGGCATCCTTACTACCTAGTAAAATAAAATGTAACCAATCAATCAATACAGGACGAAGAAGCACAAGAGGTCAAATACATATTATGGAGTCACACTGTTACATTGTTGAGTTTTAAGAATGTTTCGATTGCAATCAAATTTACTAAGACGCAATGTTCTCTGCATTGACTGATCCTATTTGTATCTGTACATTTCTATCTAATAAAGATAACATATGAGATATCAAATTCAACAGATTTATAAGAAGCCAAGTGGGACAAGCAAATAATCAGAACATTGTCTTTTCTCATTGTCAGAGGTTCAAATGAAATGTTAAGCCGAGACCCCATCTGCCTTTTGCTCCAGTTCAGATCCCATGGTACTATTCGGAGAAGAACAGGGAGTTCTTCTCAGTGTCCTGGCCAGTATTTGTTCCTCAATCAACACCATCAAAAGTAGATTAACTGCTCATTCATCTCATTTGCTGTTTGTAGGATTTTGCTGTGCAGAAAACAACAGTGAAAGTGATTCATTATATATGAAGCACTTTGGGATTTTTCTCAGGGACATGATAAGATGTTACATATATAAATGCAAACCCTTCCTTCCTTCCCTTCCTTCCTTCCTTCCCTCCCTTCCTTTCCTTCCCTTCCTTTCCGTTTGCAAGCTGTAAGGGTCCCAAATAAAGTAAGCTTGGCCAATTATGTAGAAGTATAGTGAAAGGAAAAAACAGTTGAAAATAGTAAGTTTAAGGAGAGGGAATAAGGCTAGCCCTACCTTAGGGCAGATAGGGGAGATATTCAGAAGGATAGTGAAAGAAAAAAATAAATGGGTAAAGGGTACTGAGAAGTATGAATGGGTCAACACCTGAGCTACTGGAACTGTTCACTAGATACTTAGTGTTGGACAAGTATGAGGTGAACAGTGATAGTGACTCAGAGGAGAGTGGTTTTGAGGCGGTCTTGATTAAATGAGTTAATGAAAGAAAGACAGGTTGGATTTATTGAAGGCAAGTTGTGCTTGACAAATTTAATGGAGTTTTTTGAACAAGTAACCGATTGGATAGATAAGGGCAATGCAGTAGGTGTAGCGTATGTGGATTTTAAGAAGGCCTTCAATAAGGTGTCTCCCAAGAAGCTTGTTAGAAAAATTCAGGCATATGGTTTGAGGAAATGTGCAGCATGGATAGAAAGTTGGTTTAAAGACAGGAAGCAGGTATGAGGTAGACAGGTATTGCTGAGACTGGAAAGGATTGGAAATTATGTACCCTAGGGGTCAGTGCTGGCTCCACTTTTCACCCACTCTAATTCACCCTCCTTCTCAGTCCTTCCTCTGTTTATTTCTAAATCTAGCATAACGACGTGATTCAAAAGAAATAGATGATTTGGATTTTGGTATAGGGAACACAATCTCACAGGGAACACAATCTCAAAGTCTGATGATGGAACAAAAGTAGAAGGTTGAGGAAGTGGCGAGGAGGACTGTAAAAGGCATTGGCAGGTCAGCAAACAGGGGGAAAATGCAATTTAATGTGGAGAAGTGTGAGTTAATGGCCCAGAATTTGCTGGAGTGAGGCAACTCATGGCATGCCCTGTTACATAGACTTGTTCCTGAACCATTCAGCTCAAAAAAATTTTGCCCACAAAGTTACTGTAAGTGCGAGCTGATAATGGGCAAGAGCAATGGGGCATCTGGGACCTTGGTAAACGACGCAACCAACAGTGTACCTCCTTAATCGATGAGATTAAAGGATTTAGAAATAAACAGAGGAAGGACTGAGAAGGAGGGTGAATTAGAGTGGGTGAATTCAATGACAAATCAGGTACAGAAAGAGAAATAAAGAGAGGGAAAGAAAGATTGTATTAAGAGAAAGAAAAAAGAGAGATAGGAAAAGTAAGACAAAATAATTTAAAGTTTGACATTTTTAAAATCTCCAACAATTCACAACCTGAAGGAATGAGACTCCACACTTTTAATTGTTCACTTTCTGAGCAAGAGAGGTTGATTGGCAGTCATTGGCAGAACATTTGGATAAACATAATTTAATAGGACAAAGTCAGCAAGGCTTTACGAAGGGGAAGTCATGTCTGACAAATTTGCTTGAGTTCTTTGAGGACATAACGTACAGGGTGGATAAAGGGGAACCAGTGGACGTAGTGTATTTAGACTTCCAGAAGGCATTCGACAAGGTGCCACATAAAAGGTTATTGCTCAAGATAAAGAATCACTGGATTGGGGGTAATATTCTGGCGTGGGTGGAGGATTGGTTATCTAACAGGAAGCAGAGAGTTGGGATAAATGGTTCATTCTCGGACTGGCAACCAGTAGCCAGTGGTGTTCCGCAGGGGTCGGTGCTGGGTCCCCAACTCTTTACAATCTATATTAATGATTTGGAGGAGGGGACCGAGTGTAACGTATCAAAGTTTGCAGATGATACAAAGATGGGAGGGAAAGTGGAGAGTGAGGAGGACATAAAAAACCTACAGGGGGATTTAGACAGGCTGGGTGAGTGGGCGGAGATTTGGCAGATGCAATACAATATTGGAAAATGTGAGGTTATGCACTTTGGCAGGAAAAATCAGAGAGCAAGTTATTATCTTAATGGCGAGAAACTGGAAAGTACTGCAGTACAAAGGGATCTGGGGGGCCTAGTGCAAGAAAATCAAAAAGTTAGTATGCAGGTGCAGCAGGTGATCAAGAAGGCCAACGGAATGTTGGCTTTTATTGCTAGGGGGATAGAATATAAAAACAGGGAGGTATTGCTGCAGTTATATAAGGTATTGGTGAGACCGCACCTGGAATACTACATACAGTTTTGGTGTCCATACTTAAGAAAAGATATACTTGCTCTCGAGGCAGTACAAAGAAGGTTCACTCGGTTAATCTCGGGGATGAGGGGGTGGACATATGAGGAGAGGTTGAGTAGATTGGGACTCTACTCATTGGAGTTCAGAAAAATGAGAGGTGATCTTATTGAAACATATAAGATAGTGAAGGGGCTTGATCGGGTGGATGCGGTAAGGATGTTCCCAAGGATGGGTGAAACTAGAACTAGGGGGCATAATCTTAGAATAAGGGGCTGCTCTTTCAAAACTGAGATGAGGAGAAATTTCTTCACTCAGAGGGTAGTAGGTCTGTGGAATTTGCTGCCCCAGGAAGCTGTGGAAGCTACATCATTAAATAAATTTAAAACAGAAATAGACAGTTTCCTAGAAGTAAAGAGAATTAGGGGTTACGGGGAGCGGGCAGGAAATTGGACATGAATTTATATTTGAGGTTAGGATCAGATCAGCCATGATCTTATTGAATGGCGGAGCAGGCTCGAGGGGCCGATTGGCCTACTCCTGCTCCTATTTCTTATGTTCTTATGTTATCACGTCATTATGCTATTAATTACTAGACTTAACTTTCTACGGCGAGTTTAATGGGCAATTAATGTGCAAATACAGCAACTTCATGGAAATCATAGGGAGGTAAAGGGTTTTCGTGAAGCTAATGGCGGAGAGACACAAATCGGCCAGTAACTTGTGGTGAGTTGCAATTCACAGAGCACCTCTTCTTTGTCACAAGTTGCTGGCCAATTTACACATTATTAACAACGTGCATCACGCCGTTATTTTTTCAGCAAATTCTGGGCCATTATATTTTGGGAGACATAAACAAGGGATAGGAGTATACATTTAATGGAAAGACACTGAAGAGAGTGGATGAAGCGAGACCAAGGGATTCAAATACATAATTGTCTGACAGTGGGAGTGCAGATATATAAAGCCATAAAAAGGCCAATAGAATTTTGAGTTTTATAAATACGGGAAGAGAGTAAAAAAGCAATCAAGTAATGATGAATTTATACAAAACACTGATTAGGCCAAAGTTAGAGTACTATGTGTAGTCTTGAGAACCTAATTCTTGAAAGGGCATTAAAGCCATAGAGACCATACAATACAGATTTCTCAGGATGATGTCAAGGTTGGGAAACTATAGCTATGAGGAGAGACTTGAGGTACTGGAGCAGTGAAGGCTGAAGAGATTTAATAGAAATTTTTACAATTATGAAGAGTTTTCATGGAGTGACTAGGGAAAGATTGGGGAGTCGGTGACAAGATATCATCTATTTAAAATTGTCACTAAGAGAGTGAGGAGAGAGATTAGGAGAAAAAATCTTTACACATGGGTTGTTCGAGTGGTTGTAAATAGAGACCACTGCATCTTTTAAGGGAAAATTGGGTATGTGTTTGAAGCAGAGGAAGATACAAGGCTCTAGAAAAGAGTCAGTGCAGATTCAATGGACTGTAAGGTTTCTTTCTGTACTGTAAATTTCTACAGTTTTACAGTTTTTCAATATTCTTGGCTGTAAAATTTTCAGGATAGTTAGAGAAGGAAAAAGGGGGGGGGAATGGACTTGCTAATTAAGATGCAATTACATCCTATCATGTATGCTCATGTTCCCCTGCGCAATACAGCCATGCTGGTCACCAGTTACCTGCTGGTGTCCTTTGTATCCAGCGTTACTATGGCAGTAATATCTGAAAATTTGACAAGTGGTGTCACGGCATCGTTACCGCCCACTTTGATTACATCTGCCCATAGTTTAATGGACATAGTCAACAGCCACTTCTGGGGGGAAATAGGAAAATACCCATTGATTGACAATTACAAACCCAATATTTATTATTTTAGTGTTCCCAAGCTGGGGATTCTGTTTGAACCACACTTTTGCTTGGTACAATGTTAAAAGAATTATACATTTTTTTATGGAAATTTTTTGGATAGGATCATGACTCATCATCAGTATCATTCGACAGTACAAAGTAAGTAACAGCAGGTGTCATGAATTGTAGCTGCAGCTCAGACAATTTGTGTGGTTCAAATAAGATGCAAACTAGTATAAAAAATAGCTGCATCTAAAATGGGCGAGATAAAATTTTAGGGTATTTCATCCCAAAATCTCTGTGTAATGAACTATCTCTACTTGGTTGTCCTTCAATAATACAAGTAGCCCTTTATTCCATTTACTCATCCATATGCGGTTCAGAGAAGTTTAAAGAGTACAACCCTAACTGACAAGAAACATTGTTTTGAGCATTTTCATGCAGAAAGATAAGAATTGCTGAAATAAGCAACCTTTTACATGCATCTTAATAAATAATTTATAGTTGGAGATCGTTAAATGTTAATAGTAGAAATGCTTTAAAATTCAATAATTTTATCCATACTAAGAGATGATTGATTGTATTATATATCAGGTCTATTTTCAAATGCACTGCAATAATTTGCAATATAATGCAGTTTATTGGTCTGTCTGATACACCTTGCTTTTACCTTATAGATGACAGAGGGCAGACACTGTCAGGTGAATCTCCTGGATGGCAGAAAATTAGAGCTACTGGTTCAGGTAAGGTTTGACAAATAAACAGGTACACAACAGACGTGCTGAGTTACTCATTCAGCAAAGCCTCGCCAACTTTAATGGAATTTTGAACACATTTTCTCATTAGTTCTACATTTCTATAATTATGAATATTCAATTTTCATACCTACATGTATTAAAAAGTAGATACAATAACAAAAAGATAGGATAGGGGCTAGTTGCAAAGCAGTTAGACAAAGGATTCAGATGGAATCTTAAATCGACAGCAGCAAAGCTGAAATACTCTTCTTTAAATTTCTTCACAATTCTAAGATTATATTTGTGACCTGTAACCCACTTCAGTTTTTTTTATATCACACTGTATGCAGTTGACTTTTATGTGTAAAAGATTTAAATATCAAAGATTCAAATGCCAAGCAATTGATTTAAATGCACTTGTTCCCCAGGTCCTTGTGTTGTGTGACATCTTGATAATCCTTAGCTAGAAGTAAATTATCATCCCTATACAAGGGAAATGGAAGTTTTTCTTTTCTTCAAGTGATAAGATTAATCACAGTGTTGTGACTATACTAGATTGCATTTAATAATCTATGTACATCTTGTTAATCTACCCATAGTTAAACTAAATAAATGCTGATCTTTGAGTTACATCAGGTAAGTGTACTAATGGATTATACCACAGTATGGTAGAAGATGGGGTTTACACCCAGATTTTAAACACTGCTATTTCTTGATTTTGGTCAGGTTATTAACAGAAGCAAATCAAAATGATGCACTTCCTCAAAGGGAGGCTGTGGCAAAACCAAATTACAGCACCAGACAAATTTACCCAGTCTAATCTACACTTTGCAGTGGCCAGATATAGAACAGTAATGGATAAGGGACCACCGCAGGTTGACCTATCTGCCCTCTTGTCAGGGAAACAGTGACTGGCAACAGAGGGCTTAACAAGAATTGAGCAAAAGAATATAAATTAATTTTTAAATGATTTTAATTCATATCCAGTCGCATTTTTGCTTAAATGAACTTACTGGGCAATGGGCTGTCCAATGACAGTGGATAAATAAGTTGCATGCTGTGCCCCCAAGCCACACAACAGGAAAGGTCAGAGGATTCATCCCTGGTACGTGCCAAGCGGATCTATGTCAGGTCTTTGTTGGGTTACAACAATATTTTCAGATTCCCCAGCCTAAGGAAGGTTAAAGAGAATCAGCCACGGTTCCACTCCTGATCACCATCAACTGACTTGTCATGGAAAGTGGGCATGTGTGGATGTCAAGTGAGAACAGATTCAGGATCGGGTGCAGCTGTGATGCCAACCATAGTTGAATACGCTGTCAACACTTGCTGTTTAGGTTCATACGTAAGGAATGGCCACATAAATAAGGTACAAGAGGCTGCAAGAATCTGTGGAATCATACCCAGGGGGAGGGGTGGAGGAAGGAAGGGAAATCACTTAATTGTTTGCTAATTGGGGATTATTTTAAATGCTTTATTCCTCATACAAACTCAAACTGATGCTACAATTAAAATTGTGGTTAAAAAAGGAAATTTAACTTCTTGTGATAGAAGAAAGGACAAAATAACTTGATGAATGAGAAAACAAATGCAAGTGAAATAAAGATAGAATGGATGATAAATTGGGCCGTGTGGCGTCCGAACGCCATCTTGGTATACGAGTTGGCGCAGGTGCAGATAATGAACGCTGGAATCATGCAAAGTAGGGAGAAAATGGCTTCAATCAGTGTGCAACGCTGATTTAAAGTGATAGACATCATTTTGGGACTTAACGCTCAACTCAATGCACAGTCTTAACCCCGACCATCTGAACGTGTCTTAGAGTGCACGGAGGACCCCCCACCAGCGCTATTTAAAGGGACCATGCAGGATTAGAGGTTAGTGGTTGGATTATTGCTTCTGGCTGCCAAGACATTTGTAACTGTTTTTGGAGGTCTCCTAGACTTGAATACTAGGACGCGGGGACTTAGCCTAACATTTAGAGCCAGGAGGTGCAGGAGTGAAGTTAGGAAATACTTCCACACGCAAAGGGTGGGAGACATCTGGAAGGCTCTTCTGCAGATGGCAGTTGATGCTAGCTCACTTGTGAATGTTAAATCTGAGAGTGATAGATTTCTGTGAACCAAGGGTATTAAGACATATGGGGCTAAGGCAACCCCTCAAATAATGAAGCAGTCCGAGCCCGCATGTAGCAAGACCTGGACAACATCCAGGCTTGGGCTGATAAGTGGCAAGTAACATTCGCGCCAGACAAGTGCCAGGCAATGACCATCTCCGACAAGAGAGAGTTTAACCACCTCCCCTTGACATTCAACGGCATTACCATCGCCGAATCCCCCACCATCAACATCCTGGGGATCACCATTGACCAGAAACTTAACTGGACCAGCCATATAAATACTGTGGCTACAAGAGCAGGTCAGAGGCTGGATATTCTGCGGCGAGTGACTCACCTCCTGACTCCCCAAAGCCTTTCCACCATCTACAAGGCACAAGTCAGGAGTGTGATGGAATACTCTCCACTTGCCTGGATGAGTGCAGCTCCAACAACACTCAAGCAGCTTGTCACCATCCAGGACAAGGCAGCCCGCTTGATTGGCACCCCATCCACCACCCTAAACATTCACTCCCTTCACCACCGGCGCACAGTGGCTGCAGTGTGTACCATCCACAGGACGCACTGCAGGATCTCAACAAGGCTTCTTCGACAGCACCTCCCAAACCCGCGACCTCTACCACCTAGAAGGACAAGAGCAGCAGGTACATGGGAACAACACCACCTGCACGTTCCCCTCCAAGTCACACACCATCCCGACCCATCGCCGTTCCTTCATCGTCGGTGGGTCAAAATCCTGGAACTCCCTTCCTAACAGCACTGTGGGAGAACCTTCACCACACGGACTGCAGTGGTTGAAGAAGGCAGCTCACCACCACCTTCTCAAGGGCAATTAGGGATGGGCAATAAATGCCGGCCTCGCCAGCGACGCCCACATCCCATGAACGAATAAAAGAAAACTCTATCCGTGCCCAAAAATGGCCCCTATCCAATTTTTCATTTTTCCCCCATAATGTTTCTATACCAACAATCAAATTCCTATCCATGAAACTTGCAATGTTTTATTATTTCACAGTTACAGTATGTAAGAACATTTTTCTGACTAATATCATTTAGTAAGTCATTGAACGAAATGGGATACTTTGGCAGACATATACACCAATAAAATAACAGAAATGTTTCGCTGTTATATCTGGCTTGAGGTGACTCACAGCTTCCTTTAACATTGCTTGAGGCACTAAGCCAATCAATTGGTACTGGCCTATGTGGAGCCCCACTAATCAGGATCATTTTCCTAACTAACCAATAGTACTGCCACACAATAAAATGAAGGCAGTTCATTGTGTTATTTAAACATAGTGAGTGGTTTAATTCCCAGCATTGTCACAAGTATACATAATGGGTGGTGGCAGAATGGCAGAATGGCAGGACAGGTTAATCTTCTACCCCTAATGCTGTACTTACCAGGTGTCCACATATATGAACACTTCCAGCAGGTATCACTAGAGCTACTCATTCCTTTTAAGGTCTTGGTGGACCAATGCTATGCACCATCCCCAGTTAAGAAGATGGTGGGTCAGTGGCCTCCTCCCTTTCATAAGAATATAAGAAATAGGAGCAAGAGTAGGCCATACGGCCCCTCAAGCACCATTCAATGAGACCATGGCTAATCTTCAACCTCAACTCCACTTTCCCACCCGATCCTCATATCCCTTGATTTCCTTAGAGTCCAAAAATCTATCGATCTCAGTCTTGAATATACCCAACGACTGAGCATCCATGCCCCTCTGGGATAAAGAATTCCAAAGATTCACAAAAACTGAATTCAAATTGCCCTGGTGGGATTTGAACTTGCATTCTCTGGACTATTATTCCCAACCTTTGGATTACTAATCCAGGAACATAACCACTACACTACCATACCCTTCCTTTGTTTATAGTGCTCTGTAGTAGTTACTAGAGGGTAAACAACTCAAACTCTGAATGACAGTCCTTGTGCTTTTCTTTCTCCCCAACAACAGCAACTTGCAATTATATAGCACCTTTAACGTAGTAAAACATCCCAAGATGTTCACAGGAGTGTTATCAAACAAAATTTGACACTGAGCCACATAAGGAGATATTAGGACAGGTGATCAAAAGCTTGGTCAAAGAGGTCGGTTTTAAGGAGCATCATAAAGGAGGAGAGAGAGGTAGAGAGGCAGAAAGGTTTAGGGAAGGAACTCCAGAGTTTTAAGGCATAGGCAGCTGAAGGCCAAGGCTCTGTACAACGGAAGAATCATTTCCTCACTTTTGAATTCCAACTTCCTTGAGTTAAAGGCCAATATTCCATTTGCCTTTTTGATTGGTTTTTGTACCTGTGTACTAGCTTTTAGTGATTAGTATACATGGAAACCTAAACCCCTTTGCTCCTCCACAGATCCTAGTCTCTCACAATTAAGAAAATATTCTGATTTATCTTTCTCAGATCCAAAGTGGATGACCTCACACTTCCCCACATTGAACTTCAGTTGCCATAGTTTTGCCACTCAATCAGTCTGTCTCTGTCCCTTTGTAACGTCCTGCTACCATCCACACAACTTACTGTGCCTCCTAACAGTGTCATCTGCAAACTTGGATATACAACTCTCTATTACTTCACAAATCCACGTTGACTCTCTTTGATCAGCTGATAATTGTACAAGTGCTCAGTCACTCTGTCTCTGATGATAGATTCCAGTAACTTCTCCGCGATTGATCTTAAACAGACAAGTCTGCAATTACCTGGTTTCTGCCTCTCTCCTTTCCTAAATAATGGAGAGACATTTTCAATTTTCTAATCCAAAGGCACAATTCCTGAATCATGGGAATCCTGAATAGAGTGCTTTAGAAAATTATGACTAATGCATCTGCAATTTCCTTACCTATTTCTTTTAATACCCTGGGGTGGACACCATCAGCTCCAGGAAATTTGTCTATCTTAAGTCCCATTATTTTCTCCTTAACCTTTTTTTAAAACTTATATTAAATCCACAAAGTTCCTCCCCTTAACTTATTTTTAGATTCCTTTGTATCACTGGTATTTTGTCCTCTTCCTCCACTCAGATTGTTAACTAATTATGCTTTGTTACTCATCACTAAATCCAGTATGGTCTTTTCCCTTGTCAGTTCTCAAACATATTGTTCTAGAAAACTGTCCTGAATGTGTTCTAGAAATGCATTGACAACCTTGTCTTGTATTCTTTGCTGTGTCTTAGCTCTACTCAGAGTGTTTCCACTGCCTGATCACCCTTACTGAAGTCCCTTCCTTCTACTGCGATAATTGTGTCTTTTATCAGTATTGGAACTTCCCCTTCTTTCACAATTTCCCTGCCTTTTCTAAAGATCCTGTAGCCATGAACCCATGCCCTACTTTGCTGTGATGCAGTATTTTCACATTCCAACTTGTTATGCATTGTGCCACTTATAGAAATTTGTTTTCTTTCTAATTTTGGAGCTTACCCGCATCCAAAGTAGAGACACAACCCCAGCTGTCTCCCAATTATATTTCCACAGGCAATTCTAACGCTGAAGGACTAGAAGATTGCACAATTTCACTCCGTGCTAGTCTGTGCAATGCTTCCAAAATCAAAGACAGATACAGATGGGGTCGGCCGTGTCAGCCCATCCTAGCTGATCCATCTAGCTCTTTCTTAAATTATTCCAGGATTTTTGCCTTCTTTACCCTACTCTGACGTCTATTCCACTTGTTGACTAAGATTGTCACTGACATAAGATACAAAAAATGAGAGTGTCAGCATAAAATAAATAGACTGGAAGATAATAAAAAGGAGTGCAAAAACATAACTGGAAAAATATAATTTTTGAAGAATATTGTGTAGGAGAGAGAGTAAGCAAGAAGTGTGCTCTTATCACAAGAGTTGTGATAATATTAACAATTATGGAACTTAAACTAGCCCCATGAAATAAAATACTTCATTTTCCTGAATGTGCACAGTTTCACTCAGCGATATGATTGTTCATTTATAAAATGTTCTTGTTTTGTTCCAAGTTGACTGATTTTGACGTTATTTTGTAGCCAAAGCTTTTGTCCCGGGAGCTGTTGGATCTAGTGGCATCTCATTTTAACCTCAAAGAGAAGGAATACTTTGGAATAACATTTATTGATGACACGTAAGTAAACCATTCTAACTCTTAATCTGCTGTACTACAACATATAAAGGTGTAGCACATCACAGTTATGGCAATGTGTTGCTATTTAGTGTAGTTCACTGCTAGAAATAGTTCAGTTAGGAATTTGGTACAAGCAATCAAAAATCCTTATTAATCTTTCCAGGAATGATATTAGGTACAGTCTCAGAATGAAATCTATCCAAGTACTGAATTCACTACAGTCAATATCATTGGTTTGAAACAAGATGACCTGCTTTGTTGCTGTACAGCAAAAAATATATTCTTTTCATTAGTAACACTATCTGTGTTATCAAAATGTCATAAAAACAATGGCATGCCCAACTTGAACAAGAACTAATAAAAAACAGACTACCTTCTAATCTTATCAGCATGTTAGTGAAAGGGCTGTCACGTTTACTGAACAGCAGCTAAAAATATTCCTCACTTTTGCGGAGTTCCACTGGATTCTTAAACCATACTGTTTTTTGTGCATTTCATTAAGCACAGCATTTCAGTGTGTTAATGGTTTCACTATACACCATTTTATTCCTGGCACATAGACACTGGTACAGTTATGGCACCATGATTAGAATCAGGCTCCAGATATACTTGCTTACATACACAATGGTTTGGCATTTTTTCACATTTTCCACTACTTCAGCTTATAATCAAAGGTAATCAAAATTAGTTCAGTTAGACACATGACCATTTATACATTGTTTGGGGAGAATGGAGTTGTTCGAAATTGGCAAATAATAATACTGTGGGGTAATTACTAGTCATAGGCTTTCAATAATGAGAATCGACCAATTAAGGGTCTGTGCACATACTACCTTTTTTTAAAAGAGAGCCTCAACTCAATAGCCAGATCAGATGTATAACAGCATGAAATAAGACCTAGAAAATTGCATACAGCAACACAAATTTGTAATCAGTGTTAGCACCAAAGGAATTGGTGCTTAAATGAAACAACATGGTTTTAAAATTTAAACCATGTTACATTTGTGAATATGATGGTTCAAGAAAAAAACGCATATTTTTGTTTTTGCAATTTCTAGCTATTATTTTGACAAAATTTGGTTTATAAAGTATTGCTCTTCTTCATATATGTTGGATTGGATTGTCCTTATATTACATATATACTAACAGTAAAATCGCATTGACACTTTTGTATTATAAGGTTTAACTATTCTGTGTCTGTCAGTTAACATGAGACTCAACTAAAGTCATCACTTTTACAAAGGGCAGCGATATACTGCAAAATCCTGGTGGATTTGAACATTAGGGCATTTCCTTTTACTGTATTTGCAGTCCACGCCCTCTTTTATGTTGGGAAGGGAAGTTTCTATTTTTAATGGATTGGTACCGTGTGAGGTCACCATAATAGCAAATTTAACTTTGAAAAATATTCTACAGAACTGTGAAACAGAATAATTCACTGGAAAAATTATTAGATACTCCTTAAAAGCTATTGGTTTGATATTTAATTATATTTTAAATTGTAATATTTAATTTTCACTGATGTTATAAAGAAAAAAACTAAAGTTCACACTTATTTTCCTGCAAAAATCAACAAATCTGCTGCACTAGAAGAGGGGATGGTCTGGTGAAATACCCTCATCCACAGCCCACCTCACATCCCAGTGGTCCTGGGTTCAGGTCTCAGTGGGGACTGTGACTTAGTTGTTCTTCAGTGTGAGACAGTACATCAATTTTCAATCAACTGTTAGCTTGGCAATTCATATCCAGACAAAAAATGGCCCGGGAATATGACTCAACAATACCTGTCCTGGAACTGGCACTGTAGGAAAGCTTGGAATTCTACACACCCGCTTCTCACAGCAGTTGAAATGAAAAGAGAGATTCCAACATGGAACCAACTTGGAACAAAAACAGGATTCAAACAAATATATACACGTTGGTTGTACCCCATGTTAACAATGTGCAGTACATTATCTTGCACACCATCTTGCTCTTAGAAATGCCAAGCCGCTCAGATTTTGAAAATCTTTCAGCCTTCAGGTTGTTTGTCATAATTCCGTTCAAAAATACTCAAAGTTCCACAGTTGTTATTCTTTTAAAACATAAACTATACAGCATTCTGTACAAATGTGGAGCTATGTCGTAACTTCTATCAAATGGTTAAATGTATTAATTCTACTGGAATGTCTTCCCTTTAATTGCAATTTTAGCAAACAAAATTCACAACAGATTTTTTAGAATGTCAGCATTTGATCTACTTTGTTGTAAGAATTGAGTGAAATTTGTTTTTGCAATTTGATAGCTCTCTGCTCTCACTGACAATGACAACACAGGTCTGAATGTTCACAGGAGAGTGTGAAGATTAACAGTGATCTTAACATACCTGCCTCTGTAGATCACAGTACTTGCTGCAAAGCCCACAATTAACTTCACTTCAAGGAACACCTAGCTAGTTCTGGTATTCCTGGTAATGGGCATTCATAATGCTGTCTGCTGAAACTCAGTTTCCTCTTTCTATTTTAATAACTGTGAAGTCATACAAGAAGCCAGCCACCATTGTGGGAAAGATCACTTGCTCCTGTTAGCACCTACTTGCTGTAGTCTGGCACTGTTTATTTAATGGGCTTTCCCTCTTTCTTGAGTGCAGCCTTTGTCCTGGTAGTGTTGATCTTGGCAAAGGATCATGGGAGAATCCTGTTTTACACTCCAAAAGGTAGAAGGTTATTCCCTAATTTCCTGTAAAGCTGAACAAGTTAACGACTCTCATCTTGCAACTGGTGAAAGAACTGTTTCTCATCACAGTTTTTTGGCATAAAATGTCAGTAGATGTGTAGCTGAGATTAACTCCATTCTCGAATATCCATAGCACCATTTAAATAATCAGCAAAAATGAGTCGCTTGTGGGGATACTGATTCTGTTTTACAAATAAAATGAGAGAAAATGAATGCATCACTTTGACTGATGTATATTGACTGTCACCATCATATTTTACCATCACATTGTGGTGTAAATTGTAATTATGAGTGCAATTAAGGAGGAAGGATAATGCTAACTTCTGAATATCGATAACACCTATTTCCTGCGCATCAGTGAAAAAAAACTTGCTTCGCTATCCAGAAGATAATTGCATATTGTACACTACATACTTATTAAATCCTCATGGTGTTGATATTACATCAAAGCATTTCAGCAATATTGCGTTAAAATGAAAAGGTCAATTTTAGGTAACCCATCTAACATTATTTTTAAATATCACATCTGTGCTGAAAACTTCTATGCACAATGGCATTTGAATTTGGGTAAACAGAAGTCTTTTTAGTGACATATCATTGGATAAACTGCTTCATGACCTTTTATCTAAAAATCTTTGTGCAATTTAAATATCTGGTAATCTTCCTGGTTCAGTTCCATAATGAACTCCTTGTTGGACACAATGGGCTCGATTTTCCGACGTCCGAAATGGCGGGTTCGTGGCGGGAGGCTCCGAAAATCGGGGATTCCCAGGGCGGGTCCGGAGCCTGGCTCCAACCCGCCCACTTCCGGGTTCCCCAGTGACGCACTTAGATGCGCGCGCAGCCCCTGCATGCCGGACTCCCGCCGGCTTATCCCACTTAAACCAATTAATTAGATAGTTCAGGTCGTTTGCAGACCTGATTTGTAGGATATTTTAGGAGGGGTGGGATTTTCAACTCAACTAAGCGTGTTTCCCGTACTGGGGGAAACACTCCCAGTTGAAATGGACGTGTTGCAGCCACCAGCCTGTGGCAGCTGCAAAGGTCCATTTAACAGTCGGGGGGTGGGGGGGGAGACCTTCACTCATTGCAGGAGGCCACTCTGTCACTTTGGACAAAGTTTGGCCTCCACTACCCTTCTCCTAACAATAAAATTCACAAACTTGCAACCTCAACCCCGGGGTCCAGAGACATGTATCTACCTTGCGGACCTCCTCAAACGTACATCTTCCGGATGGGGACCGCCATAGCTGCAGTCATGACATCCTCGGAGGACGAACAGCATCACCAGCCTCGCCGTTCACCTCTGACACATGGAGCTCCACAACACAGTGCTGTGACACATCCACCTGCACAGCAGGAGGGAGGGCAACCACAGAGAGAGATGTGTCGCAGAAGGCACTACCCTCGCCACAGGGTCTACAGACAGAGGCTCAGCTTCCTGGACCTCTCTGAGCAGCAGTGCACACGGAGGCTCAGAGTCACTCGACATGTAGTCGTGGACATCTGCAGCCTCTTTCATGCCGAGCTGCTCCCGGCTGGCCTGAGCACCATCTTCTTACCTGTCGCTGTCAAAGTCACCACTGCCCTCAACAACTTCTCCTCCGCATCCTTCCAGGGTGCCACCGGGGACATTGCCGACATCTCTCAGTCATCTGCACAAAAGAGCCCTGCAAATACACCTACACCCACTCTGCAGTGACACCAGTTGTGGGTCTTCATGGTGATCCTCAGGAAAGGGCATTATTGCACAAACCAGAAAAGATTCGCAAAGATGTGGCAGTAGTGGTGACAATATAATATGTAATGTGAGTTGATCAGAAATCAAATATAAGTAAAAACCATGACAAACCCTCAAACACCCTTGTACATCCCCTTCATGCTCACGTTTGCCTTACGCTTCCTACTACACACATGTGATGCATGCCCTGTGGCTGCAGCACAGGTAGTTGCAGGTTGGGTGAGGCTGACCGTGAAAGAGATGCATGAGACGGAGCCATGAGATTATATGAGGATTGGGTTGAGTGGTAGTGGTGGGATGAGTACTGGTGAGGTGAGTAAGTGCAGGTAAGATGAGGATGAGCTTTGAGTGGGTGTGAGGAGTGATGTGATAGAGTAGTGTTGGCAGTGCAGAAGTGGGGTGGGGGCAGTGATGTGGCAGACGGAGTGTAGGGGAATGAGTAAGTGTACTCACTTCAGCTGACCTACTTAGGTCATTGAAGCGCCTCCTGCACTGTATGCAGTTGCGTGATATGTTGCTGGTGCTGGTGACCTCCTCTGCCACCTCAAGCCAGGCCTTCGTGGTGGCAGAGGCAGGCCACTTCCTCCCGTACGCCGGGGAGGTCTCTGTCCTCCTCCTCCTCACCCCATCCTGTAGGACTTGGAATGAGGCATCATTGAACCTGGGAGCAGCCTTCCCCCGGGGCTGCTCCATGCTGTAATTTTGGCTCCTTTCTGCAGCATCAGTCAGTGGAGGACTGCCCCTTTAAGTAGGGCTCCTCCAGCTGACAGCCTTTGATGCGGCTGCGCAGTCCGCCCACTGCGCAGCTTTCCAGCGCAAAACCCGGAAGCCAAGGTAAGTGCCTTCAATTAGGCTGCGATCGCGTGCGGAGAACCCCGAATTCACTGGGCGCGTTACCCATGCACCCAGTCGACCCCCCGCTGCCAACCCGCCTCCCTCCTAAAATCGAGCCCCATGTGTAGACACAATATCACATAGGCTCCAGGCAAAGAAACAAATCCAGCTCCAAGTTCTTTAAAAAGGGTAACAGGAAAGGGTTAATTCTCCAGCTGTGAAAACTATCTGTCAAATTCAATAGCAACTACCAGCCCAGGGTTGGACTTTATTATATCAGTCTCCAACATAGTTATTTCACACCAATGAAAAAAAAAGTGACAACAATGACTCACAGTCCCAGCCACCTATCACACCACACACTGCCCTCACCACGTGCTGCACTATGCCAGTTCATGTCACAAGAGAAAAAGGGCCACCTGTCGCAGAACTCGTTCTGAAACATCATCACCGTGGCAACCGCCAAAACTTTATTATGTACATTCAATAGAGTTGTTTAAAAAGTACTTCAAAATAGCTTGACCTATTTCTTGTACATTTAAACAGTAACGCTCATTATACTATACTGCATCAGTTGTCTTACTGAGTTTATTTCACTTGTGAGAAACACCTACTAATTCATTTCCAACCGTAATCTATTAAATAAATCCAGTGCTGAAGACCAATGTAGTGTCCTTTATGCATCACACTTTATCACCTATTTAGACAGGTAAAAAGAAGTGTTTCGGAAGATAATTTTAAAATGTGCCCAACTGGAATACATGGGCCATCCAGGTACTTGAAGCCACAAAGTGTTCACATTAACAGTAATGGAGCAAATGATGCACAGCAGAAAAGTAGTTAACTAGTGCCATGAAAACAACAATCTGAAATTAAACTCTTGCGACGTCTATTGTGCATTATACATGTGTGTGTGCGGAGAGAATGTAATAGCCTAATTGCAATCAGGCAGCTATTCATTAATAAAAATGGCTGTTGTATAAAGTATCTGAAGAAAAGAACTGCACTATGGTCTGTGATTATTTCTAATGCTCACAACCTTTTATTCCCTGCAGAGGTCAGAGTAACTGGTTGCAGCTGGATCGCAGGGTATTGGACCATGATTTGCCTAAGAAAACAGGACCGGTGGCCTTATTCTTTTCAGTCAAGTGAGTTCATTAGTATTTGCATAAAATTGAGCTCACATTGGTTTCAAAACTGGTGATGCTAGCTTCAAAGTGTTGCTTTGTGTTCACTGAAAAGGTAGTTGTTTGATCTGGAGATTTGGAATGAGAGTAAAGGAAGTCAAGGGTAAGTGAGGTGGTATTTTCTATATTGGGTGTTAAGAAAATTCTGAACAAGAGCTTTCTGGATCCAGATGCAGTATTCAGATACTACTGTAAAAATGAACTGACACCATATTTGTCACCCAAATCAGTAACTCCTGCACTTCTCCAATGCTTCTGTTCTTCTTACAGTACTGAACTATCCTAGCTCACTAGAATAAAAAATATTCATATTTCTTATAATTTTTTTACAATTGTAATTTTTATTGAAATAAACCATGGTGGAGACAGCCCGGTTTGGTTGTAGGATAGATGGAAATTGTCAGATGAGAAGAAACCAATCACTGCATGGTCAAATTGTTATGCTGCTGTTAGACTACCGGCATTGTTGTTGTCTAAAATTTGCACTAGATTGGTAGTAAAAACCATGGTGAACATATTCCTCTGGAATTGTGACCCCTGTTGCATTTCCTATTACCTGGTTACCTCAAGAAATATTTTTGAAATATTTATTTCTTTACTCCTCTCATCCCACACGTTCGGGTAGATTTTACTTTGGGAGAGGCAACCTGCAGAGTGCGCTAGCAACAACAAAGAGGCTGGAACCATGTTGAGGTCTAGACCTCATCTAAATAGAACCAATGAGCTGCAGCCTGCCGCAAACAGGTGTCCCAATGCAGCTTGCCACATTCAGACCGGCGCCCTGGAGGACCACAAAAATAATTTAAAACTTACCTTTTTTTGGTCCTCTTTGGCTGTACTGCCAGTAACACTAGTTGGAACATGTACGGCACATACTCTGCCAGTGCTGTCCTAAAATGGCAATGTGTGTTGTACGACCCTCATTTGCATATTTAAAGGACCTACTGCCTGAAACAGGCAGGCACTTCAGCCACCCAACAATAGGCTACTTTAAAAATGGCAGCAGCCGGAGCCATGTTACAGCTAATTTGGCCAAGTTAAAATCATCCCCACTCGATCTAAATTACATGTCATTGGATAACGTGTGTGTGTGCGTGTGTGTAAGAAAATGGACACTTGAACAAAACTCACTCCCTCTGTGTATTCAAAAACTGCTGCAGAAGTATACCTCCACACAAATCATCATCTTTAAGACATTTAATTTTGAGCTACTTTTGGAGCAGCAATGACAAAACAGCCGGTGTGCAACATATTCCCACATTTATTCTTACCTGCCCCTATACTTTCCCACTGGGTGCACCCAATTGCAAAGAACAAACAATCAACTTCCCCCGGAGTGGAGACACAGGCACTATTGAAGATTTTTCTATTTCAAAGAAAGAATTGATCATGACAAATAAAAGGAGCATGGGCCAGGAAAAATCTGGGCTGGCCAAGTGCAAGTGGCTGCATTGTGATATAATAATGTCATGACGTAACAACACTGACATACTGGTTAATCACAGTTCATTGACAAGAGAAATGTGGGAGCAACAGCAATGGCAAACTCACTGCCGGTTTCCATGAGTAGGCCAGTTATATGCTGTAGTGCCACTGACCGCATGCCACCCACACATTGGAACCTGGTGGTATGTAAAAATGCGTTCAGAAGAGGAGGAATGATGGGAGAAACAGAAAGTAAAAATTGTAGAGAGAATAAAAGTACCTGGTGACATTGGCTATATATACAATCACACAGCAAGAAAATGAGCCTAGATTGACACTGAAATGTGTCCAACTTATGGGATGGAAAACACATGGAAGGACTCCAATTCATGCCTCTTGCGCATCCCCGATTTTAATCACTCCACCATTGGCGGCCGTGCCTTCAGCTGCCTAGGCCCTAAGCTCTGGAATTCCCTTCTTAAACTTCTCCGCCTCTCTACTTCTGTCCTCCTTTAAGATGCTCCTTAAAATCTACCATTTTGACTAAGCTTTTGGTCACCTGTCCTAATATCTCCTTATGTGGCTTGGTGTCAAATTTGGTTTGATAACACTCCTGTGAAGCTCCTTGGAACATTTTACTATGTTACAGGCACTACATAAATGCAAGTAGTAGTAGTAGTTGTTGTTGTTCATCCATGAACTATCCTGCATGTGGGATGAATTCTTCCTTTGTATGCTACCTGAATGCATGATGTACCTTTATAAAAATCGGCAAATATAGACATATAGAGCAGCTGCAGAAAGGACTTTCTGTAACTTATTGATACAGAATCTAAACAGTGGAATTAAAGAAACATGCAGAACCAGAGAGTACTTTTGCAATGACACTTTTAGTACTCAATGCACAGATTATTAACTTATCTAAGTTATAGCAAACTTAACCTGAAATAGCAACCATTTAAAAACTCTAATGTACTACAGTTCCACATATTGTGTGGAACTTTAGTACCTTAGTTTTTTCTTTGTTGCTATAATAGTTCTGTAAAATCTGAGTCTTCTATTCAAGCAGTAATAAAAATATATTTTTTAATGTTTTTGAAACATCTTCAAGTTTTGTTTTCATTAATAATTATTGTTGCTGCATAGAGTCTGCCAGGAGTCTTTATAGTCCAAAGTAAATTAATTACTTCAGCAGCAAAAGTCAAAATCTGCCTGAATTATTACTTCAGAAAATATGTTTTCAAAGGCTTTGTTTATCTTGGTTATGTGAATGTTTTCTCTGGTTAGATCTGAGTGAAATGACTAGTTACAAAGTACTTTTCAAAGTGGCTATGGCACCTCCAGCAGGAAAAAAGACAAATTACAAATCAGTCCAAAGTAACAGCAATATGAGAGATCCTGGGCTCGATTTTCAAATGAAAGTCCGGGTACGTTGGGAGCAGGGGGGGGGGGGGGGTCAGTGAAAATCGGTAAAATTCCGAGCAGGTAAGGAAACCGGCTCCAACCCGCTGACTTCCGCGTCTCACACAGGCACATCTGTGTGCATGCACAGTTCTGAAATCCGGAAGTCCCGCTGGCTTTACAATATTTAAAGAAGTAAATGTACCTCACTGAGATACTTTAGGTACTTTATTTGCTACGTAGTAGGTAGTTACAATGATTTTCAACTTACCTGGGTGGTTTTCCCACAGCTTCCGATTCACACCTGGCCCTATCAGGCAAAAATAAAGTAAATAAATTAAATAAAATAACATTTCACAAAGTTAAAAAAATAAATAAACCTACCTTTTTAAATGATCTCACCTGCACCCTCCCTAGTCCGATGTCCGATATCTCATCCCCCGATGTCTCCTCTCCGATACCTCACCCCCCCCGATCTTTATCCTCCCCCCCCCCCCCCCGATCTTTGTGGCCCCCCCCCCTCCACCCCCACTTTCTGTTCCAGTGCCCGATGATGTCTCTCTCTCGCTATCTCCCTCCCACCTCAGCGTTGCAGCTCCTGTCAGCAGCCAGCTTGTCAATCAGGCTGGCTGCCAGGCCCGAAACCCGGAAACAAGATAAATGAGCATCAATTACCTCACGATCGCATGGGGAATGGTAAGATTTTTATTATCCGGGTTTGCTGTGCGCCCATTGACCCCCGCCCCCTGCTGCCATCCCGCCGCCATTTGAAAATCGAGCCCATTGTAGCACATCACTAGTTCCATGTACGTAAGTGTTTAAAATCTTTTTTTAATCAGATACAATATTGCGGGAAAATGGAAAAATGACATTTTTATCCATTTCAAAAAGATGGAATATGACATGGTATATTATACAACATTCTGCCACTTAATGTTTCAGATTTTAACCTCTACATAATAAGATTTGTAAACAGATGTGTGCCTTAAGTCACAAATAGGGCCACTTTTAACCCTTTATCTGTAGAAATATTTTTTATCATGGTCAAGTTCATTTTTAAAAATCTGTTCATAGGTTTGAAACATAGAGCATGCACATCAAGACATACCTGCATCAAATTGCAATTTTCCAGTGGAATATCTGAAAATCAGTGTACTCTATATCAACAGCTGAAGGCACCAATGTGGATAGGGTGTGTTTGGGGGAGGGGGTAAGGGCGAGGTAATGTGAGTGCAGTTCTCTCTACTTCCAAAATGTCCACATCTCACTTGTAAGTTGATTCTTCCCGAGCTGATCTTCATAATGTTCCCTTCTTACGTTGTGTGCTTCTCTTCTTACTCTTTTTGTTTTCAAGCCCCTCCATGGCCTTGTCCCTCCCTATCTTTGTAACCTCCTCCAGCCTTACAACCCTCAGAGATCTCTGCGCTCCTCCAATTCTTGCCTCTTGCGCATCCCCGACTTTAATCTCTCCATCATTGGTGGCCGTGCCTTCAGTTGCCTAGGCCCTAAGCTCTGGAATTACCTCCCTAAACCTCTCCGCCTCTCTACCTCTCTCTCCTCCTTTAAGACGCTCCTTAAAACCTATCCCTTTGACCAACCTTTTGGCCACCTGTCCTAATATCTTCTTATGTGACTCGGTGTCAGATTTTGTTTGATAACGCTCCTGTGATGTGCCTTGGGATGTTTTACTATGTTAAAGGCGCTATATGAGTGCAAATTGTTGTTGTTATGTTGTGTCCTTCTCTTATTGACACATTACCTGTTAATTCTTAACTCTGTTTCTCTCTTTTTCTTGTCAACTCCATTGCTTTGCCTCCATGTTTCCTCTCTTCTAGTCAATTCTCTTGCCTCTGTCTTCAATTTACAACTGCACCAGTCTTCTCTCTGAATAAGAATGTTGGCCATAGGCTTAACCCCCTGTTGCTGGATAGCATGTAAATAAGAATTACAGATTGGTTCTCTAGTTTACTAATATGTTGTTAACAAAGACAGTTAATCAAATATAATCAAAAGCCTGCAACAAACTAATAGCTTACTGCAGTAAAATCCTTTCATTTAGCTCGGTTGTCTAATTGTGGTTACAAAATAAGATAAATTGGTACCAAGGTAGATTACTCGTATGGATAATTCTGACCTCTCACTCCATAGCTTAGCTGATTGAGCCATATAGAGAAGCAAAGTCCCAGGTTCAATCCCCAGCCTGTGCTGAGTTAATTGATCTCAACTGGGGTGGTGGTAGATAATTGGCCTCAGCACCCTGGGTTCAGGAGTGGAAAATGGATTTCCCATTCCTTATTTCTCTCCATTGATCCCTGCTTAAATTGCATGTATGTGGATGTCAGGTGAGGACAGGATTGGACTCAATTTGATGCCCCCAAGGTTAGACAGTCTGCTGACACTCATTGTGCAGGCTTACACATCAACATCGACCACTTGTGCGAGGTACTGAAGGGTGGTCAATACCTGTGGAACCATACCCCAGCAACGAATGAATGCCTTGGGAGAGGAGGAGAGGAGAAAATAAATCGCTCTCATCTGAGTCCTCTCAATTTGTCTCGCATTAAAAATGGTCATCCCAGGCAGATTTACAGTGAGACTGTTTCAAATAATTTCAGATCATAAAAACATAGCTCCTGCTTCTAACTCCACATAGCTCTGAGTTCTAACTTCAATGATTTCATTCATAGCTCTGTGTAATAAGAACTGGGAGATCTTTAATTCTTGTATTACAGTTTTTCATTAAAAAAATATCTTCATTTCAGATCCAGGTTGGTCACTGGGAAAATTATCTTCTCTGCTCTTATCGCCATTCTCTGCATTCTTGCATCATTCTTCAGCTGAGCAGACTTGCTCCCTGAGATCTGTAACTAACCACTAGGAGGTGTGCAAGAACAGCTCATAGTTGCCTTCCTTACCAATATGCAAGCTATCTTGTTGCTGACTGAAAATAGTTCTATGAACGGACATTGGTCACATATCGCAGTAGAAGCTGCTTTAGTGCCATAAAAGTATGATTTTTTAAAATGAAAAACGAATAAAAATGAATGTTAGTTATTTTGTTATTAATAAAATGCAGCAATTAAATCTGTTATAACCAGTTTTTTGAACAGTACATTGTTTTTCTATATATTTGCTTTAGGTTTTATATTGAGAACATATCATTCCTAAAGGACATTACCACTGTGGAATTATTCTTTCTAAATGCAAAATCCAGCATTTACAAGGTAAGAATTTTTAACCAATGTTTTATTATCAAAAAAATTGTGGAGTGTACACTCGTGTTTCAGTTCATTGTAATAAGCATGAATTATGATTATTGCTGTGGAAATCACAAACTAAACTGAATTAAAGCTGCATTTTCCTACAATCTTGTAAGGAAAATTTTAAAACAGTGTTGAAAAATGATAAGAATTCACTATAGGAAAAGTTATGATTCAAATCCATTCTATATTGAAGTTGCAACCACATCTAGTTTCACTGCTTATGATTATTCTATTATGGACTTCCATCCCACTGCTCTTGTTGACTCCCTATTTTAGGGAATACTAAGCTTTCAGTAGCACTAAAAATCAAGCAGGTGTTGTTAATATCGCCATAACCCTAAATTCTGCTTCTCAACTAATATGAATCCAGTTCCTTCTTAAATTAATTACCTTCTCTGGAATTTCTTCCACATATCTACTATCCTGTGGGATTTTTTTTAAATTCTAACCCTGCTCAACACTTGTGAATTTTGTACTTGTCCATGATAAATAGCTTGTTTACTCCATCTTACATTATTTTGATGAGCGGCATCATATCTTGCCTTAGTTTTCCTTTCTTCTGCAAAACTAACTTTGGTTACTTGAGCTTTCCATCATAACTTAGTACCTAACCCAAGGCTGGAACCATCCTGGTCACTCATTTCTGAATCCTTTCTAATGCGTCTTTTTGAAGCAGGGTGACCAAAGCAGCACTCTATAATCCAAAGTTGTCCTCGAGGAATTCCCACAGCTTGAGTCTTGTTAATTGAGAAAATGCACCAGTTAACTGAGATCTGTTCACCTGCAAAACTTGGAGTCATATTTAGCTACTCGTGATAGCCATTGTGTTGCCATTCTGTAAGTTCAGGTCTAATGGGAAAGTTAACAGAGATGCAAATCCTTTCAAAGTATAATATTTATATCTTGAGGTGTAACATACCTTTGTTTTCAGAGAAATACATAGTTGAAGCACTACACGCTAGAAAACTACTTTCTATGAAGAGGATCTAACTGGTGACATCCATTGGGTAGTGGGAAGAGCGGCACATAGTATATCCATTATGTGAATTTGTTTGCTTTCAGTTACATATGAAAAGAAAGGTGAGAAAAGACCATTAGGCCCAACCATGCTCACCCTCTCTATTAGACAATGCAATGAAACCTCATGCACCACCTGACACTCCACCACCACAAGTAATGCTAAATCCTGATTTCAGGAAAATTCCAGAAAATTCTTCAATAAGGCAATCAACCAGATGAATTATCACTTGACACACTCACAGAAAAGCCCTTCAACTATGGGTTTTCATTATACAGGAAATTGAAGAGGCTTCATGAAACTCATTAGGGGGTAAATACATCTGAAGTATTTATCCATAGAGTCACTGTCATTCTTTTACTCTGAGATTTTAGTCCTGGCAATTTGTTTCACCCTGAGAGAGGGAGAAGAAAGAAACTAAAAAGAATTTTAGTTCATTATACAGGAAACTGATCACTCAAAATCTATAACAAACACCTGGTATGTATTTATAGGTAGCTATAATTGTTCTGATCCCCACAGTCCATCACTCCCAGAAGACACCTGCATTTGCTGAAAGCATAGAATATGGGATTCCTCTTATGTTCCTACAGGTGCCAAATTGGCACCCATGATTCCCACAGTAAGTTAAGCAACTTACTGCCACAGACATAAGGCAAAATGCTTCCTCACGGAGAACAAAGGAAAATCTCAGAGCTAGTTAATCTGGTTATAAAAAGGCATTAGCAAAGATCTCAGAGCAGGTATGTGTCCTGAAATATTACAATCCGTAGAATTTTATATAACCGCTCAAAACAGAATGGGTTTGACTGGGCATAATAAAACATGAAAAATCTTTTTGAATGTTGTTTTTTTTTTAAATCAACTACTTTCAAGCAATAGACATGTATGCGTTGAGCAGGTGCATGCAAAAACATGGTTAGTTTTTGAAGTGAAATAATGACCTGCTGTTGAAGGTTCTTTATAGACATTCTTGACAATTAGTTTAACAAGTATTTCTGTATTTCAAGGAAACAGAGCTTGCTGTGTATTATGCTTTTAACTTTACAGAACACATGGTATGATCTACAAAAGCAGTGAAATTGTTGTTTGATCAATAGATTATAACGATGTCATCTTAGAAAAAAGTGAAGTTTTTTTTATTCATTCATGGGATGTGGGCGTCGCTGGTGAGGCCAGCATTTATTGCCCATCCCTAATTGCCCTTGAGAAGGTGGTGGTGAGCCGCCTTCTTGAACTGCTGCAGTCCATGTTTTGAACAGAATTAAATATAAATAGCATTTTGATAAAATTGTTCTCTACACTTAGAGCTACCATTTTATTTGTAAAATAAAATATCTTCAAGGAGAGCAAGTACAAATATACAAATTGCAGACAGGCATTGTGCATACTTCATTGGACTTTATTGTGTCCTGCCTTATTGTGCAATAGACCTATTCTTCGAAAGTACAATGCTTGTATGTGTGTTCCAGCAGTACTGCATTTTGTTATGATGACTCACTTCAGACTTTGACTCAAGTGTATTTACTCAGCTCCACCCTTATTATAAATCATTAACAAAACATGGCACTGAATGACTAGTACACTAACTGTACATGTTTCAGAAGGCATAGCTCTTCCCAATGTGTGTTTTTGTTTGCATTACCTGCTCGTTTTACAATGTTACAATAGTGATTTTGAACAACTGCCAATACCTCATCCAAGTATGTTTCAACTTATCCAGAGTTTTCATTTGCTGGCATGAAGTTTCAAGTCATGTGGTATTTACAATCCTACACTGTCATTAAAAAATTAAGTATTTACATAAATAAGCATCCGGTGATATAGATTCTGCTCACATTTACTCATGAAAAAGGCTTTATTCTGAGATTCCCGGTGACCATTTGAATGAAATAAGAATGTGTGCCAATAGGCAGTTTGTGTTCTGAGGCTCCTTTGTCCATATGACAGTTATTCAAGTAACCGTTAGACGTGAACAGCAATAAGAGCTGAAGTTCTGGCTACATTCCAGGTCTAAAAATACCCTAACACGCAGGGTCCTACCAGAACTTACACATTTAAAAATCAATAGCCTACTGGGCCTTCAAGAATACTATAGTCACTATAATAACACCAGAAAAAAAGTTATCAAGAACTAGAGGTTAAGAGCATTGTTCATTGTTAAAATGAAGTTGTTGGAGATAGTATGACGGAAAAATGAGTAGGCATCTGGAATGGATTTAATTACAGTACAGATAACAAAGTTGTGCTAGTGACCAGCAATGCGAAGCAGAAGTGTATTAACCTGGAATCTTAATTAGTGTGACTGTATAAAAGATTCACTTTTATACCTATGCAAAGTTCAGTTTCCAATTTCCTGGATTTTTTTCTTTAGTGGGATTCAAAAAGCTTTATTATGCAG
The DNA here is from genome assembly GCF_035084215.1 of Heptranchias perlo. Classification (NCBI taxonomy): domain Eukaryota; kingdom Metazoa; phylum Chordata; class Chondrichthyes; order Hexanchiformes; family Hexanchidae; genus Heptranchias; species Heptranchias perlo. The sequence continues at coordinate 35,725,737 of NC_090341.1, read as the reverse complement.
TTTTATTTTCCTTTCACCTTCCTGCTCCCAGCTATGCCTCGTATATCTATACTGTCGTCTTGAGTCAGGAAGCCGGGCAGAGACATCTCCACAAATACCATTAATGATACTGGGTTGACCTTTCGGGAAGTGATCAAGATATGTGGGAACAGATCCTTCCCCATTTTTCTTTCTCTCCCACACAGAACCCAGGCCAGACTGCCAAAGTTAACTCCTAGCAAGCAAATGCAGTAGTGTGATTCAGTCAAGACTGGGATTTGAATTCAAATGCCCAAGGAAACCCAGCATTCTTTCATTTTATCTGCAAGATTCCACGTGCATGATATTTTTATAGCATCAATAATATGCAGTAAATAGCTTGTAGCCTACAGAATCATGTGCATTCTGAAAACCAGTTCAATACTGATTATTATTTACATATACAAGTTGAACCCCTGTGGAATTGCACACAGGAAATCAAGACCAAATATAGTCTTCAGGTAAAGCGGAGTTAGATGTCAGGAAATAATTGGACCATGGTGTGCAGACACAATTCAGTCCCATTTTAAAGCCATGTAGAATCATAGAATCTTACAGCTAAGAAGAGGCCATTTGGCCCATCGTGCCTGTGCTGGATCTTTCAAAGAGCTGTCCAATTTAGACCCCAGCTTTTAACCCATAACCCTGCAAATTAGTCCTCTTCAAGTACATGTCCAATTGCCTTTTGAATGTTCCCATGGAATCTGCTTTCGCCACCCATTCAGGTAGTGCATTCCCAATCTTAACAACCCTTTTGAAAAAAATTCTCTTCAATTCTCCTCTAGTTCTTTTGCCAATTACTTTAAATCTGTGACCTCTGGTTACCAACTCACTTGCCAGAGGAAATTATTTTCTCTATCAAAACCCCTCATTATTTTAAATACCTTATTACGTCTCCCTTTAACCTTCCCTGCTCTAAGCAGAACAATCCCAGTTTCTCCAATCTCTCCACATAATTGAAGTCCCTCATCCCTGGTATCATCCTGGTAAACCTCCTCTGTAACCTTTCCAAGGCCTTGACATCCTTCCTAAAGGGTGGTGTCCAGAATTGTATACAATACTCCAGCTGAGGTCTAACCAGTGATTAGTAAAGGTTTAGCATGACTTCTTTGTTTTTGTATTCAATGCCCCTATTTACAAAGCCAAGGATCCAATACACTTTCTTAACCACCTTATCAACTTGCCCTGCCACCTTCAAAGATTTGTGAATATGCACCCCCAGGTCCCTCTGCTCTTGCATCCCCCTCAAAATAATACCATTTAGATTATACTGCCTCTCCAAGTTGTTCCTCCCAAAGTGCATCACTTCACACTTATCTGCATTAAACTGCATCTGCCATGTGTCTGCCCATTTCGCCAGTCTGTCTATGTCCTCCTGAAGTCTGCTACTTTCATCCCCACTATTTACAACATTGCCAAGTTTTGTATCATCCACAAACTTCGAAATTGTACTTCCTATGCCCAAGTCTAGGCTATTTATATTTTTATATATATATTTATTTTGTCCTTATTTTAATATATTTTGATTTTATATTTATAATTACATAGCAAAATTTATGGCACTTTGGAAAGCAAAGAAGTAGAGTTGATTGAAGCTTTAGAGTTTCTCTGCAATACTAGCTGAGGAACTGAAACACATAACTGGTCGCGTCTACTACCGCCACTGTGGTGGCAGTAACACATTCTGCTATTGCCACCGACAGGATGTGGGAGGACCACACTCACCCAACCCTTTGTCTGAAATATGTAATTTGATCCAGTCTGCTGCAGAGTAATTCAAGTTCTCTGGAATGTGTAATTTGATCCAGTCATTGTCAGGCAGGCTACAGAGTTCAGAAAGGCACAGTGCTAACACTGCCGAGTTCAGAGAACAGACAGCGCTGACACTATCAAGTTCAGAGAATGCACAGCACTAATACTACCGAGTTCAGAGAACGCACAGCGCTGACACTACCGAGTTCAGAGAACACACAGCGCTGACACTACCGAGTTCAGAGAACGCACAGCGCTGACACTACCGAGTTCAGAGAACGCACAGCACTGAAACTACCGAGTTCAGAGAACGCACAGCACTGAAACTACCGAGTTCAGAGAACGCACAGCACTGAAACTACCGAGTTCAGAGAACGCACAGCACTGAAACTACCGAGTTCAGAGAACGCACAGCGCTGACACTACCGAGTTCAGAGAACGCACAGCGCTGACACTACCGAGTTCAGAGAACGCACAGCACTGAAACTACCGAGTTCAGAGAACGCACAGCGCTGACACTACCGAGTTCAGAGAACGCACAGCGCTGACACTACCGAGTTCAGAGAACGCACAGCGCTGAAACTACCGAGTTCAGAGAACGCACAGCGCTGAAACTACCGAGTTCAGAGAACGCACAGCGCTGAAACTACCGAGTTCAGAGAACGCACAGCGCTGAAACTACCGAGTTCAGAGAACGCACAGCACTGAAACTACCGAGTTCAGAGAACGCACAGCACTGACACTACCGAGTTCAGAGAACGCACAGCACTGACACTACCGAGTTCAGAGAACGCACAGCACTGACACTACCGAGTTCAGAGAACGCACAGCACTGAAACTACCGAGTTCAGACAGGCATGGCGCTGACACGACCAAGTTCAGAGAACGCACAGCACTGAAACTACTGAGTTCAGAGAACGCACAGCACTGACACTACTGAGTTCAGAGAACGCACAGCGCTGACACTACTGAGTTCAGAGAACGCACAGCGCTGACACTACTGAGTTCAGACAGGCATGGCGCTGACACGACCAAGTTCAGAGAACGCACAGCTCTGTGAGGCCGTGGAGGGATTTCAACGTGAGGATGAGAATTTTAAAACCAAAGTGTTGCTGGACCAGGAGCCAATGTAGGTCAGCGAGCACAGGGGTGATGGGTGAACGAAATTTGCTGCGAATTAGGGTACGTGCAGCAAAGTTTTGGATGAGCTCAAGTATATTGAGGGTGGAAGATGGGAGGTTGGACAGGAGAGGATTGAAATAGTCAAGTCTAGAGGTAGCAAAGGCATAGATGAGGGTTTCAGCAGCAGATGAGATGAGGCAGGAGCAGAGACAAGCGATGTTACGGAGGTGGAAGTAGGCGGTCTTGGTGATGGAGCAGATATGTGGTCGGAAACTCATCTCAGGGTCAAACAGGACACCAAGGTTGCGAACGGTCTGGTTCAGCCTCAGACAGTAGCCAGGGGAAGTTGGTGGCTAGGGAAGGAGGTTTGTGGCGGGGATTGAAGACAATGGCTTGACGACACGAGAGAGGAGCCTTGGAGGGGTAAAGAGAAAAGAAGAAAAAAGGGGAAATAGAAGCAATGGGCTCGGGTCCAGAGCGGCAGCCAAAACGCGCATGTAAATGGTCACAGGGCAACTTGAGTTACATAGGCGTGGTTACATAGCAAGATTAGGATAGATATATCCGGGTAATAAACAGGGAATAGAGAGGAGAGAATAGGAGGGAGTCCAATGTTAAAGTCAGAAGTCCATGGTGGGATAAGGTTGACGTAAATAGGCTGGAGTCAGCTTGGAGCATTGATGAACTGATGTCCAGGTTCAGAGAAAGGTGTGGAGGGCGAGCCAATAGGTTGCCTCCAATTCCATGTGCTCTCAGTTTTGTCAACTGTCTCCTGTGGAACCTTGTTGAATGCTATCAACATGTTCTGATAAAAGCTCCCACCAAACTCCCCCATCTGCTGGAGGAGTGAGGCCTCCACACTGATCAGCCTCCCACCTCGCGTTGACTCTGAAAACACTCCACGCCAGGCCAACCCAGCAATTGACTTATGGGCCCCTTCAAATATGTGGCCCCATGATCAGGCACTGCAAGATCATACGATGCTGCAGCCGTTTCTCTGTGAGGCTGAATTTGACACATCCACAGTACTGAATATTTTACATAATATGAGCTGCTTGGTTGGTTTAGTGAGGGCGCATTTCATTTAACGAGAATGGAAGTGATGTCACTAGCGGAGCCGTAGCTTTTTAGCATGTGCTGAGAGTGACATCATCGGGTGGCCCAGCACATAAGGATGTCACGCGTCGATCGAAAACCGGAAGTACCCACACTGTCGCTAATCACTCCGTCAAACTAAACACTCTGAAAGAGAGCTGCGGAGACTGATGGGGCATTGTGTGGGGGCCATGGATTGTGTTCAGGTTTGTTGGTAGAATGTGGGGGCGGGGGTCACCTTTTACATTACAAAGTGAATAGTGACACAGTGTCCGGTGATGTCACATGTACCAGGCTTTCTAAGAAATCAACTTGCTGCCGTTCATGCTCAAGATCATGAGCCAGGTCTAACGGGCAGGAGGAGGAGAGCATGATCCATCTTCCCATCTGGACCGCATACTCCTCTTACTCCTCTCTTAGACATAAGAACATAAGAAATAGGAGCAGGAGTAGGCCATTCGGCCCCTCGAGCCTGCTCCGCCATTCATTAAGATCATGGCTAATCTTCGACCTCAACTTTCCAGTCCGATCCCCAAAGCCCTTGATTCACCTAGAGTCCAAAAATCTATCTATTTCAGCCTTGAGTATACTCAACGACTCAGGATCCATAGCCCTCTGGGGTAGAAAATTCCAAAGATTAACAACCCTCTGAGTGAAGAAATTCCTCCTCATCTCAGTCTTAAATGGCCAACTCCTTATCCTGAGATTATATCCCCTAGTTCTAGACTAGCCAACCAGGGGAAACAACCTCTCAGCATCTACCCTGCCAAGCCCCCTCAGAATCTTATAGGTTTCAACGAGATCACCTCTCATTCTTTTAAACTCCAGAGAATATAGGTCCATTCTACTCAATTTCTCCTCATAGGTCAATCCTCTCAGGAATCAATCTAGTGAACCTTCATTGCACTGCCTCCAAGGCAAGTATATCCTTCCTCAGATAAGGATACCAAAACTGTATACAGTTCTCCAGGTGATGTCTCACTAAAGCCCTGTACAATTGTAGTAAGACTTTGTACTCCAACCCCCTTGCAATAAAGGCCACCATGCCATTTGCCTTCCTAATTGCTTGCTGTACCTGCATGCTAACTTCTTGTATTTCTTGTACAAAGACACCCAAATCTCTCTGAACACCAACATTTAATAGTTTCTCATCATTTAAAAAATATTCTGTTTTTCTATTCTTCCTACCAAAGTGAACAACTTCACATTTCCCCACATTATACTCCATCTGCCTACCTTCTTACCCACTCACTTAGCCGGTCTATATCCCTTTGCAGACTCTGTGTCCTCCTCACAGCTTACTTTCCCACCTAGCTTTGTATTGTCAGCAAACTTGGATAGATTACATTCAGTCCCTTCATCTAAGTCATTAATATAGATTGTAAATAGCTGAGGCCCAAGCACCGATCCTTGTGGCACCCCACTAGTTATAGCCTACCAACCTGAAAATGTCCCGTTTATCCCTACTCTGTTTTCTGTCTGTTAACCAATCCTCTATCCATGCTAATATGTTACCCCCAATCCCATGAGCCCTTATCTTGCCTAGCAACCCTTTATGTAGCACTTTATCGAATGGACTGATGTCCAGGTTCAGAGAAAGGTGTGGAGGGCGAGCCAATAGGTTGCCTCCAATTCCATGTGCTCTCAGTTTTGTCAACTGTCTCCTGTGGAACCTTGTTGAATGCTATCAACATGTTCTGATAAAAGCTCCCACCAAACTCCCCCATCTGCTGGAGGAGTGAGGCCTCCACACTGATCAGCCTCCCACCTCGCGTTGACTCTGAAAACACTCCACGCCAGGCCAACCCAGCAATTGACTTATGGGCCCCTTCAAATATGTGGCCCCATGATCAGGCACTGCAAGATCATACGATGCTGCAGCCGTTTCTCTGGAAATCCAAATGAACTACATCGACTGGTCCCCCTTTATCTACCCTGCTAGTTACACCCTCAAAAAAACTCTAATAGGTTTGTTAAACACAATTTCCCTTTCATAAAGCTATGCTGACTCTGCCTAATCATATGATTTTCCAAGTGCCCTGTTACCACTTCCTTATTAATGGATTCCAGCATTTTCCCAACGACTGATGTCAGGCTAACCGATCTGTAGTTCCCTATTTTTTCTCTCCCTCCTTTCTTGAATACTGGGGTTACAGTTACACCTGGATTGCCTTGCCGTGCCTTGCCTTACACTGCCCTCTCAGCTCCCCCCCTTCCCATGCTGCTTCTGCTTCCCCCACTGCTTCTGTTATAAATTGGATAGCCAGGTGAAGGATAGAATGCTAGCGTCTAGTCTTCAATTGCTTCAAGCCTTTATTCACAGAGATCCACATTAACACCACCACTTCCTAGATCAGCTCTCTTATAAATGGATACAAGAGAGTTCCCAATTGATATGCACCACCTGAATACAATTAACACTAATTGATATAAATCACATGGATATAATTAACAGCTTCTGCTTCCCCCACTGCTACTATTTCCCCTTCCCCCGCTGCTTTTGCTCCCTACTTCTCCCCGTCTCCTACTTCTGCTCCTCCCCTTCCCCCCCTGCTTCTTCTTCCCCCACTCTTCTACTCCGCCTTCACCCTGCTTCTCCCCTGCTTCTGCTCCCTCCCTGCTCCCCTTTCCCCCCAGCTTCTGCTCTCCCCCTTCCCCCCCCATCCCGTGCTGCTTCTGCTTCTCCACTCTGCCCTGTTTCTCCCTTTCTTCCAGGCTCTGCTCTGCTCTCCTCCCTCCTTATGGTTACCTGCATTGGCTGCATTTTTGGTGCTCTGCCTCTGGTCCACACTTTTAGTGAATGGCAGTGAGGGCAGTTGGTGACTTAAAATGCGCATGTGCAGCCCAATACGCTCCGGGCCCGAGTGCACATTTGCTAGTCCCTGGCACAAGTCACAGCACACATAACTGAGGTGCTATAGCACCACCACTGGTGACGGGGTATAATTACAGCACATGTTTACATAGCAGTTTCCATTATAAATGTGGGCACAGGAGTTTATAATGGAAAAAGTTGACACAAAAGTGTGACAACAGGAAGTAAGGTTTTGTAGGTGCACAGACTTGAGATTTTTAATTTTCAGGCACTGGAAATTTTGTCAGCGCTTCTCCTGCTCCGCAACCAAAACTTTCGCTGAAGCTTAGTGGAAACTTTATTTACATGTGTAAATGGGGTTTCCACCAAGCTTCCTCCAATTTTAGAAGCTCCAAGCAATTTTCTGTCAAAATAGGCAAGAGCAAGTGTAATCTTCAGATGAAGGGATATTATGGAGTGGGGGATAACTTGACCAGGACATATAGACATAATATAGTTGCCATTTTAAAGTAATACACCCTGTCTTTATTTTTATATTCTCATTATAAATTCCTAGGTCCACATTTATAATGGTAACTGCCTACGTAAACTTGTTAGGCTGCCAGTCATGGCACTGCAGGAGGATGTAATTACACATAACAAATTTCCATACTCAGCTTACATTGTTAATGTGTGAGAATTTATAATGGCAAAGGTTGACAGGAAGTGCACGCAGATGTAAGATTTTTAATAAGATATATCTTCCGTTGGTTTACTTACAAAAAAAAGTTTCACCTTTATTAAATAAAAGACTAAAAACACTATATTTTGATCACTCTTGAACCATATTAAAACAGATTTAAACCCAAACTGTAAAGTCACATAATACAATTACATTCACCTCAAATTATTGTGGAACATTCCAGTTTTGCTAGCTAACATGGTAACGGTCCCCTCTCAGAAGTACTGTCCATGAATGCATTGTCACCTCCCAAATCCATACTCAGCTTTCCCACATCTCCATGTTTGAACTTCTCCAACCTGCCACAGCACTGAAACAGCCTTAATCAAAATCACAAATGACATCCTCTGTGACTGTGACCATGGTGCACTATCACTCCTCATCCTTCTCAGCCTCTCTGCAGCTTTTGACAAGGTCGACCATCTAACTTGCACAAAGTTTCCCTCACCCATTACCCCTGTGCTCGCAGACCTATATTGGTTCCTGGTCCACCAATGCCTCAAATTTAAAATTATCACCCTTGTGTTCGAAGGCCTCCATGGTCTTGCCTCTTCCTATCTCTATATCCTTCTCCAGCCCTACCCTACCACCCTCCGAGAATTCTGCATTCCTCCAACTCTGGCCTCTTGCGATCCTCCTTAAAACCTACCTCTTTGACCAAGCTTTTAGGCACCTTTCCTAATATCTCCTTCTTTGGCTCGGTGTCAATTTGTGTCTGATTATGCTTCTGTGAAATGCCTTGTGACATTTTCCTACATTAAAGGCGCCATATAAATGCAAGTTATTGTTGTTATACATACAGGAGATAACAAGCATGACTAAATTATGTTGACATGTTCTTAATTTATGCAGCAAGTTGATGTCATAATACTCAGGTGACTGTTGGCAACCAACACAGCAATAGATGGGGATCACGACCAAGCCTGATCCTATCTCCAGCTAATATCCACAGAGAAACATTTTCCAGTAGCAGTCACTGTAGAGTGTTCAAGATCAGGCACTTTTGAGTTTTTCCCTCAAGGACCATTGGGAACAACTGTAGTACCCAACTGCAATGCATCTATTTGTATGAATCTATAGTCCCTGTGATCCATTAGTTTTACCTGTTTCTTGATCAATTAAAAAAGTTGGGCACTTCATGTTGTGATGCCATTAGCAATCAGTCAAACCTCCATGGACACTGAGTACCCTCTGGTATTTCGCTCAAATGGCCATTCTTCATGTGTAAACTTGGGCAGCCTATTTAGCTTTGAAAGCATCATAGCTGAGGCCAATCCTGTCCTAACTTGATGTTCATATATATGCACTTAGTTCAAGAGTGGGAAATTTTGGCCAATTTTTGCCTCCCTAACCCAAGAGTACTGAGGCCAATTTTAGCATCCTACTGCTGTCCCATCTAAGGTCAGCTAACTCAACACAGACTAAGAATCTAACATGGGGCCTTTCTTCTGTATATGGCTTAATACTCACTGAATAACTCACTAGGGAGCTTTTTGTTCTTAATCACAATGTAACGACATTCATTATTAAGCCAGTATTTCAATAACACTGTTAATTAGACAACGTATTTCAATATTAAAGTTTTTTTTAATCTCCCTCATTCATGGAAATTATGTCTAATCAGATGAATTCACTGTTGCAGTTAAGTACATGTAAAGTACGAGAACATAAGAAATAGGAGCAACAGTAGGCCATATGGTCCCTTGAGCCTGCTCCACCATTCAATAAGATCATGGCTGATCTTCGACCTTAACTCCACTTTCCAACCTCTTAACTAAACTCTCCAACCAGAGGAAACAACCTCTCAGCATCTACCCTGTCAAGCCCTCAAAATCTTATATGTTTCAATGAGATCACCTTTCATTCTTCTAAACACCAGAGAATATAGGCCCATTCTACTCAAAGAAACAGTTAAATCTAGGAATAGAAGCTACCTTCCGAAACATTCTATGATTTAGGATAAGGACCCGCTATAATAGGAATTCAGTGACACTCCTAATATGCTGCAATCTACAAAGCAACTATATACAACAAAATAATGTAATTCACTGGCAAATTATTTAGAAACTTTTGACAGTTTTAAGGAATGGAAACATCAGGCTCCCCAATGTCCAGTTGATAGAAGCAGCATGAAACTGAGCTGAACAGTTCAGAAGTTCCAGGTTTGATTTCTAGGCTGTACTGTGTTGGTCTAGCCAGGGTGGCTGTCGGGTATTACAATTGGTCTCAGTATTCCTGGCTTAGGGAATGTTCTCGCTCCTGATCGCTATCCAGTGACCCCTGCTAGAAAAGTCTGCCCACGTGGGCATCTGTGAAGAACAGGATCAGGTTTGGTTGTGGTCCTACATGGTTAAACAACCTACCTATACTCACTGTGCAGGAAGAATGGTACTTCACCAATGTACCACTACACAAACTTAAATATTTAATGCAAGATGGTGTTAATACATTGACAGAAAATGGATTACTAAACAGTATTACTATTACTAGTTTATAGAGGTCAGTTTTTCACACATGAATTATATTTGTCCTTAATAATGTGTAGAAATTATTACAGAAATTCTGAACCATTTCATAATACCAGAAATTGATCATTTAATGAAGCATTTTTGTTTGAATTCACACTTAATTTTGCATAGGTTAATTGTTGTGCTTACTCAGAGCAGGAATATCAACTCTGGGTGGAGAACACTTTTTTTCTTTTTGTATCAAACTTTAGAATTTCCAGATCAAGTTTAGCTCTTCTACTTTAACAACTTTATTCCCAACCTCGGAAAAGCACCTTCTAATGTTTCAGTGTTATTTGTTTTTCCATTTACCACACCAACTATCCCGCTGACATTCCTAAATAAGATTGGGCAATTCAGTGCTACAGATGCATCCCTACTAAGAACTAGGTTGAGACCAACAAAACTCCTTTCACTTGTATCTGGTTATGCACTCTCAAACACATGCATGGACCTCTCTACTCACCAGCCTTTCAGTGTCGGTGAGATTTCCAATGGTTGAGGAATTGGCAGGACAGTTACCTCTTTTCAATCATCACAAGTGGAAAGGTGGCAGTGTGCTGAGAGATTTTTTTAAACATAAAGTTTAAGAAGCCCATGGCTTGGTGTCTGCGGTTATAATGAGCTGACACAGTGGCACTGGATCATCTTTTATTGCAGAATCAAACACCACGATGATACCAGAACAATAGAATTATACTGCATGTTTTGCAAAAATAACTGCACTGCTGCACGAACAACAATGATACAATTTGTACTTAATTAGCATCTTAAACTTAGAAAAGTGTCCCAACGTGTTTCACGGAGGCATAGTCAAAAATAGACAATGAGCCAATATGGTATTGAATAGATTTTTTAAAGCAATACAAGCAAAAAGTCACAGCTACACTGCACTCTCAGATTATTCTTGAGTGGGGGACAGCTGATATGCCTGCATGCACTCTCAAACACATGCATGGAGCTCTCTGCTCACCAGCCTTTCAGTGTCAGTGAGATTTCCAATGGTTGAGGAATTGGCAGGATAGTTACCTCTTTTCAATCATCACAAGTGGAAAGGTGGCAGTGTGCTGAGAGATTTTTTTAAACATAAAGTTTAAGAAGCCTGTGGCTCAGTGTCTGCGGTTATAATGAGCTGACACAGTGGCACTAGATCATCTTTTATTGCAGAATCAAACACCACGATGATACCAGAACAATAGAATTATACTGCATATTTTGCAAAAATAACTGCACTGCTGCAACACAAGACCTTCAATATAACTGGGGCATAGGGATCCTTACACACAGAAGAGAAGACTTACATCTTATCACTCTGGATTCAAATCTATATCCTACAGGTGAAAGTGTCAAATTAGCAATCATCACCCACAGTTAAAACCTTTCCAAATTTTTATACATTCATAAGGAACTGACAATGCAAAGGAAGACAAGCATGTGATTTTTGTTTTTAAAAAAGAATCCCTTTACACACAGATGCCCATTTGACAATAAAAACCTGACCCATGGGAATGTTATAGGTAACTGCTAGCTAGTAATATTTCAGTGTAAATGACAACGAAAGGTCAAAGCACTTTCCACTGCATTCCTAAACAGACATATATCAGAGCTGCAACACTGTTTAATAATACATTGATTTTCCATTCCCCTTGACAAAAGTTAAATGCAATTGTTTCAGATCATGTTGGTGCCCATTACATAGGCAGTGCATGTTGTTGAATTGGGAATGGCTTATGTCTTTCAAAGACAGTGTGCTGAACTTTCCTTTTTGTTTTGCTGGTACAAACATCTAAGCGTTTTAAACATGTTACGACAAATTATGCTTCTATCAAAATCTTAACTCTACAGACTCAGAGGATAAAGAATATCCTGTGGCAAAGAACATGTTATTATGTACAAAACATCAGTTTGGCTTATTTGAGATTGGCAAGTTTGTCACTGGGTGTTATGCACTAAATGCAGCAAAATGTTGAAAATTGCTGTTTAGAGTTTTAATATTATTTATGCTATATATACACAGACAGGAAATGCTTGATTCATGTTTAAGATAATTATAATTTAAATGCATATCTGAGATGTATTAGGTCTACCACTTCTTGGAATCTAAATACAAAGTATCCACATGAAGTATGTATTTTAACAGAAACATCTGCCCCATGTGTTATTCATGAAGCATTGTGAGCTGTATAAAATCTAGTTACTGCTCACTAACAGGTTTGGATCCAGTCTCAAGTAAGGAAAACAGTTGATGAAATGAACATTTGACTTCCATTAGAGGAAATGTTTTGGAAGTCTTGACTTGGTCAGCTGTGTGAGAGAGAGGTAAAATAAACTGCGAGTAGGTCCTTTCCCACCTCCTGATGGATTAGCCAAACAGCAATATTGATTGAGTGTTTAGAGATGCTCATGGTTTGGATCACTGTGCACTTCCACTGCTGTCCTATGTCATTGTGGGGCAGATTTCACAGCAGCGGCAGCATACATGCAGCTGTTTGACTATCAAGACTTGTGACCTCATTTTTGGCTGCCTGACTTTTCTGATGGCTGGGAAGGGCCACATAGGCTGGCCAAAGGAAAACTGCATTGTTGGCAATTTCAAGCAAGCTGAGTACTCAGCCAGCTTACATCCAGAAAAAATGGCAGCTGATCACAAGATAATTGCGATTGATGGTGGCCATTCAGCTCATCCAGCCGGCAAGACCTATTGCAGCATCCAACTGGTTCTTAAATGATTCCAGTCATTTCACTTCCACTATTCGACCTGGAGTTCATTCTATGTGTTGATCACTCTTTGTGTGAAGAAGACCTTCCTGATATCAGTCCTAAATTTGCCTTTTACTAGTTTAAACCTGTCACCCCTCTCACATTTTTAAGTAACTTACCAGATTTATCTTTTCCATACGGTTTATAATTTTGTATATCTCTATATAAGATTACCTCTCAGACAAGAGCCAGTGTTTAGAGTTATACGGCACGGATAGAGGCCCTTCGGCCCATCGTTTCTCCAGTCATTCCTCATAACTGAGAGCTGCAATACTGAGGATCAGCCTTGTGGCTCTTCTCTGTGCTGTCAACAGTGCTTGAATGTCTTCCTTGTGTCTCAGTGACTAGAACTGGACAGAGTACTTAGTTGCCTTCTGACCAGAGCACTGTACAGTTTTATTACTACTTCCTCTGACTTGTATTCTATTGTTTTGGCTGTGTAGTTCAATATTCTGTTGGCTTTGTTGATTGCTGTTCTGCAATGGTCAGACATTTTAAGCACCATGTCTACTAATACTCCTAGGTCCTTTTAAACTTCATCCGTAACTATTTCAACACCAGAGCCAAGCATTTACATTGCCATTTTCTTGCTACTAACTCTGGAGACACCGAGATAAAACAATTCTTAAACAAGTTTTTATTTCTGTTTGAATTCTCTTGTTGTTCTATTGTTTTTCTTTTCAGATTCTAATAATGTGGTGTCTTTGGTCTCTTTGTGACAGACTTATGAATTTCTTTTGTGTTTTATAAGAATATAAATCATAGCGAATAAGTAACCACAAGTAAAATCAGCCTACAGTCAGCAAAAGCAATATAACCTTGAATAACTTACGGTTAACAAAAAATGTTTTTACTTGAGATTTTACTCTCCAAAGAAATCTCCACTGCAATCATTTACAGGGATCTCATCATCCATATTCAGTTTAACAAAATGTAAAGAATCACAATATATTTGCACACCCTTTTGTATTTTGAATATTTTGGTTTCAAAATGGATTGCTGATGACATAATTGGTAACTGGAAGTTACTGAACTGGACAGCATGCGGGGGATGAAAATTCAACACCCTCGCACTGTCTGGCTCAAAGATCCTCCCAGCCAAGTTCCCTTGATCATGTCATTAACACACAATATTTCAATGAAAGTCAACTCAAAATAAAAAACGTGAATACATGAAAAAGATATTAAAAATCTCTATCAGCAAATACAATGCTCGGTTATATTGCTATATCAGTTGAATTCAAATCCTCTGGGCTCATACTGAACCTGTACGGCATACGATTTTCAAACTAAGATCCCATACTCTAGAGCAGTATGTGATGGGATCCTGGGGGTCTGGAACATGATCATATTTCTATATCTTTCTACATTTGTTTACTTACTGGTATGTTATTTATGTCGCTGTACGCTAATAAAAAATGATTTCTGCAAAAAAATAGCTTAATAACAACAACTTTAAAAGAAAGAATTTGCATTCACATAGTGCTATTCATGCCCTCAGGTTGTCTCAGACAATTATTTTTTTTGAAGTGTAGTCACTGTTGTTAAATATGCAAACATTGAGTACAGGAAATTTGGCCTAAAATAACTGATATTGCTGTAAGAATGCTTAACATTCTTTTGTTACAGTATGAATGCTTAATAATGTACTTCTACCAAATTTCTCTCCTCAATTGGGAGTTATTAAAATAAGATTGCCAACCATAATTTCTATCCTTTAATTTTAAAAATGGTCACTGAAGGCAAGGCTCTTCCTTTTGGAGTGGCAGTCTTCCTTAATTGGCATTGCTGCTAGTAGAATAATACTGTAATTGTGGCACTAACAATCAGCCAATTAAAAAAAATTAATATAAAAGAACCATCCCTACCGCTTGAGGGCTACCATTTGAAACGTGGGCGTGCTGAACAGATTGCAGCTGTGTGTTCCCACCCGACAGCCTGACCCTATTTTCCTGTCATAGCGTGATGCATTGGATTCACCATAAAATCGGACAGAGTTTACCCTAGAAAGACAGAATGTAGAAACAATACTGGATGGATGAAATATTTTTTCTTTATTTATTTCCATTTTAAAAATCCAAACATACTTTATTTTTGTTGAGTATGAAACCATCCAGAATACTGTCAATACCACTCTAAATACAACCACTTACTGAATGAGGGTGGCCCTGGGATGGCTCCCCTTTAAGGGAAAGCACTGCCATATCCCAAACGAGCCAAACAAGATCAGGGCTTCCTCAGGTGGAAGAAAATACCCAACCATAATATACAATCCACTGATAGTCCAAAATGGTGTTTCATCCCAAAACCTTACTTAAATTATGAGGATGTATTAAAATATCATATGTTATATAATAGTTTTATAATGTAAATGTCTGCAGATCCTTCAAATCGGTTTTATTATTGGCAGGCTTGACTCTGGAACCAACATATCCGAATGTTTATTACAGAACAAAGGAGACTCGCTTTTCCCGAAAAGTAATTGTTCGTTCTTAATGCAGGGCGAATAAGTCGATACATTTCTACAACTCAATTCGCGCAAACAAAAAAAAGTTGCACTTTTTCCTCAAACCCATCCGCATTAACGCCCGTATTTGCAACTCATTGTTCGAGTCGCCGTTGAGCAGAAACGTGAATGAGGTGCGAGCTGAGCAAAGTACAAGCGGACAATGTGTCCACTCCTCAATCCCCAACTTCCAAAACACCCGTGTTTTTTTTAAAAGATGAGTCAGAAAGGAGAGAGCTCTGCACACTGATAACCGCCTTATCACTGTCAGTGTAATGCTGCCTACTGCCGCCGCCTTACTTTGGTTGTTCTGACCCATTAAGCTCCTCTTATCTCTGAATGTGAGCGAGACTGGCCCAACCTGGTCTGTCAGTCTCAACCAAAGCACACAAGGAACGCCCAAGCCACACCTCCGCAAATAACCACACTCGGGGCTTCTCTAGTGTTCACGTCCGATAGCTTGTGTATTTTTTAATACATGTTTCGGAGTGCATGCGAAGCAGAGTAAGTAGAGATTGGGGTGAAAGCTGTTGGTCTGTGATTTGTAACCCCCTCCTCCCCCCCCCCCCCCCCCGGCCGGTGTGGTGTGGCCGAGTCCTGGAGGGAGAGGGGAGGTGTTCGCTTCCCGAGCTCATCTCCCGAGAGCCGGCTCTTTCCTGATGTCTTTTTCTCCTGCCTTTTTCCACAGGGCGACATTGAGGTGGACAGCGAGACGGTGTTCGAGTTAGCTGCGCACGTACTGCAGGTAAGACCAGTTTGATTCCTTAAAGTTCCCTTGTGTGAAAGCAGAGCCTGTCCGCTCCTGGACTCTCCCACCGCACAATCAAACCAGATAAACTTCCCGATTGTGCAGCTTTTGCCACAAGAGTTTTACAGGAGGCGCTTCAATGAGGAGCTCTGTTCTGTTCTGCTCCGCCAGCTGGTTTGTTTTCGCACATTCCAGACGAGACGAGGCTAGGGGTGGAATGGTCTGCTCTGTGACCTGGTGTTGTGCCGCACCGTCTTTCACCTTGTGTGTTTCTTGTTGCTGGGGAAGAGTTGCCAGTGTCCGCTTTGGACGCCTACATGCTGATCCAATCTGCTCTGGTCTTGTTCGCACTCCTTTTGTAATTTTCCAGCTTGCGTACAGACCACTAAATTAATAACTAAGGTAGTTGTAAATTTTTTTTTTGTTACGTTCTGTTCAAGCACTGAGTGATCCTATATTATTCCCTTTCTAATTCCCCAGGAAACGAAGGGAGATTACGTCAGGTAAGAAATTTAACCCTTGCGTCAATTGTACTGAATTTACTGTCAAAAATAAGTTACCAAATGAAAATCTAATGAAGGTTTGTGTATATGTATGATTTTCTTTATTTTAAAAGCTCCATTTGGCATGTCAAACTTGATTACATTTTTTTGTGATTTCTGCCCCACTGCTACTTTTGTCATTGTGTAGCATTGATGTGAGTTAGAGCAGATTTTTTTTCCCAGTTAATGTAGACGGAAGCAATGTGAGATTGTCGTAGATTCAGCCTGCTTCCTTTTTGTCAGACCTGTAACAATACAACCTCAGAAGGGTAATGTATGCAGCAAGACGATTAAATTTGTCAGCTGCTTGGTTTTTAAGCTCAATGTGCAGCTTTCTCTCACAGCTGCCCTGCTGGGGCCTCACACTTCGTACACTTGACCTCACGGTTACTGGGAGTCTGGTGTGTGACTTGGAACTGCTAGTTAAAGCTGCCTACTAAATGTTGGTACATTTACCCTTGAAAAAAATTTCCTACCTTGTTTTGTGTTTTAATACCATCATTTTATGACTATTGCTGATTATAAATGTCTAAAACTTTTAGTGAGAAGAAAAAGTAGCATTAGATTAACTTGTTTGAATGTTTAAAAAGGACTGTTAAACTTGGGATATGACTGGTTGATTTCTTCACCTCCCAGAAATATTTAATAGTTTGAATTTAATTACAAAACATTCTGCCATATAGTAAATAATTATGTCACTGCCATAGTTCTGTCTTCTCCTTTGCATGCATTTCTGGGTATTTGAAATTAAATTACTTAAATAAACACCATACATCAGGTCATAAATATAAGCTAGTCACTAATGAATACAATAGGGAATTCAGGAGAGACTTTTTGGGTAAAAGAGTGGTAAGAATGTGGAATGCACTACAACAACATAGATTTATATAGTGCCTTTAACGTAGTAAAACATCCCCAGGTGCATCACAGAAGCGATTTTTCAAACAAAATTTGACAACAAGCCACATAAGGAGATATTAGCACAGGTGACCAAAAGCTTGGTCAAAGTGGTAGGTTTTAAGGACCGTCTTAAAGGAGGATAGAGAGGCAGTGAGGTTTAGGGAGGGAATTCCAGAGCTTAGGGCCTAGGCAGCTGAAGGCACAGCCGCCAATGGTGGAGTGATTAAAATTGGGGATGTGCGAGGGGCAAGAATTGGAGGAGCGCAGAGATCTTGGAGGGTTGTAGGTTTGGAGGAGGTTACAGAGATAGGGAGGGGCGAAGCCATGGAGGGATTTGAAAACAAAGGTAAGAATTTTAAAATCGAAGCGTTCTCAGACCAGGAGGCCAATGTAGGTCAGCGACCACAGGGGTGATGGGTAAACAGGACTTGGTGCAAGTTAGGATACGGACAGCAGAGTTTTGGATAAGCTCAAGTTTATGGAGGGTAGAAGATGGGAGGCTGGCCAGGAGAGCATTGGAATAGTCAAGTCTGGAGCTACCACAAGGAGTAGTTGAGGCAAATAGCATAGATGCATTTAAAGGGAAGCTAGATAAGTACACGAGGGAGAAAGGAATACAAGGTTTTGCTGATGGGGTTAAATGAAGTAGGGAGGGATGAGGTTCGTGTGGTGCATGAATGCTCGTACAGACCAGTTGGGATGAATGGCCTGTTTCTGTGCTGTAGACTCGATGTAACTCAATGAAAACAACTAAAAGTCTTTATAATAGTCTTTGAGAATTCAAAAAGATTGTTGCACTTTGTAATTGGGAGGGGTTATAAATGGAATGTATACATAGCAATATGTTGCTCATGAGGGCTGTTTTTTTTAAATTAAGATACTCAAAGCAACTGAGAAATTGAATTTCTAATACAATTTGAAGTGAAATTTTAAGTTTCATCCAAATGTAAAATGGATCAGGAATCAGGACAAAGTCAAAAAAAGGTTAGGTTATTATTCAGAATTTACATCACTTTGAGCCTTTGCTTTAAGTGAGCTATCAGCGAAAGAGCCAATAAAATGTGGCTTATATCTGAGGTGGTGGTATATTCAAAGCATGATAAAATTATAAAGGAGCTCTACTGTATTGGGTTATGGAATGTGTTAATCTGCAAATGTATGTGGATGGTTAATAAATAACTAGAAAGGAGATGATTTCCTCTTTGTACAAACGCTGACACATGGGGATTTGTGAACTTGCCTGAGGAAAAGAGAACCGCAGACTGTTGTAGCACAACACAACACACGTTAACTCATTATAGCTGACAGACAAGTGTTCGCAAAGTTTATCATCACAAAGTAGATGAGTACATTCTAGAAAAATAAACAGTTTATTGAAAAATACCTCATAGACTGCCTAGACAGCACATTTTGTAGTCTGTGACCTACAGAAGTAGACTTGGATAAGACAACGTGTATTTGAAATATTTTAATAATGCTTTTCATTATCTCTCAAACTGTTTAAATTTCAAATCATAAATATCAAATTTTCCATGCCATCTGCCCATGGTACAAGTTTTTTATTTGTGTGTAGTTTCTTCATGTACGATAATTTTAATAGCTTAAACAATGTCATCTGGTTATCAATATGCTGACATTTAATTTAAAAACATGAGGTTTATTTTCCCTTGTAGGCTGCTTTAAGGTGGGTAGGATTCTCCTAGTGAAATAAATGGCACTGGATTTCCCCCCCCCCCCCCCTTCAGTTTCATTCCCCCTTGCCCTATTGGGGGATAGGGAGAAGTGCCTCTTGTATAATGTAATATGTCTGGAAGGAAGTTACAATTCAACAAATTCAATTTCATGGCTTTGGAATGGTTAAACTGAAAACAAAGCTGGAATGATTAATGAAAGATAACAGAACCACAAGATTGAATTACTCCCTAAAATTAATTTTCATGCATTGCTTATTCTTTATAAAATTAGATTCCATTTCTTTTTTGAATAATATTTTCTCTCCTCCCCTTGAGTCTTTCCATAATGCACACCATCTGCGGTCAACTCTATGGCCTGCTCCCAAACTACCCGACAACACAGTTTGAAACTGGCTGCAAAGAGATGCTTCAGGGAAGCCTAAGGCACTTTTACATTGTGCTTCAACATCAGATCATGTTTCAGAAAGTGACCTCCACGTTCCACTCTGCTGCGCTTCACATCAGGATTCGGCTCCATTGGTGAGCTGGGCTGCACTATTAATATGAAGACCCAGAGAGCAAACATGTGGGACTAGTTCCAAAGTTACCCTGACATTGGAATTGTATATCCACATTTTCATCAGTTCCTGAAACCTGCTCACACTACAGAGTGCAGAGGAAGACTTGTACATCTGCTGTTCTTTTTGTAAACAACCCAAGGTTGTACACATGGTGTAAAATCACCTGTCACTTCTAGTTTATGTAAAAATAAACAATCTGCTTTATAGCTTTTGTATCCCACTGTCTCCGTTAATGGATCACAGGTTTGTTCAGTACCACACTTAGATTGTGGAATTATTTTAGAAAGCAATGCTGCAGTATTGCCTGAGGGACCCAGAGCTGTGGAAACCACCCCATTTATATTACAAGACAGATCCAAGGCACCTGGAACGACAAAGAACTGGGCAAACACAATTGTTTTTAAATCAGAATTTTCAACTTTGTTTCTTGCCGTTTTCTCTTCCCCAGTGGTCGGGGAACTTAAGTTCAGGTTGGCAAATGCAAAACAGTTTAATGATCTCAAAAGTAGACCAAGCTACTCATCACACAAGTGGCCAGAAAACATTTTTGGCTCTGGCAGCAGTGTATATACATTGGGCCAGAAATCGCTCGGAGCGGTGTGGCAACAAATTAAATTAACGAAATTACTCACTGCGGGTTGTGTGGTGTCAAATTGCTTGAATTTGAACTTCAAAAGATGTGCGCTATCAGCCCAGCCTCTGAGCAGCGTGAGTTGCCGCTCGGCTGGAAAAGTCTGTGAGGAGAAGACACGCCCACAAAATCTGTCAGGAAGAGAAGTCACGCCCACCGATTCAGCCTGCATTGCTCAAACAGGCAAGCGGACTTCATTCATTTAAAGTTAGTATTCTGTACATCATTGTAAATAAAAAATGTAGATTTTTTTTAATAAAAAGCCAAAGAAATAATTGAATTGAATAAGAGACAGAAGGGAAAAGTTGTTCTTGTAAAAACAATTTTAATTTAAGAAAAATTTTTAGTGAACATAAAAGATAGGAGTAGGCCATCCGGCCCCTCGAGCCTGCTCTGCCATTCAACAAGATCATGGCTGATCTTCTACCTCAACGCCATTTTCCTGAACCATCCCCATATCCCTTGAAAACTATTAAAATAAGGAGTAATATGAGTCTCCACATTTTTCACAAGTTTGTTTTTAGTTGTTTGGCAGTCATTAAGACTTACCGTGCTGTTAAAACTTAGTTTAGACCTCTCTTTTTAAGCGTAATTAATTACTTCCTAGCTAGGCAGATAAGCAAGTTGTAGCTTTTTCAATGATTTCTCTGATTGCAGCGTGTGATGTCCCTTTAATTCGAAGCTGTCATATCGCCAGCGAACCACTAGTTCTGAATTTCGGCCTTTCACTGCACGTGTGCAAATGTTGGAACTTGCTCCTTCAAATCATCACCAACAACGGAGAGCACTGTTGAGCTCCTCCGTTATCTTGGGAGCGATTTCTGCCCCGTAGTTGGCAGGAGCAGCACTGACTCCAGAGGCATGTGTGGAAATCACCTCTTTTGAGGTGTCTTAGATCCTCTGGAAAGCAAATGTGTTGCTTTTTGTTTAGAGTCCCGTGGTGGAGTTAGAACTGCCCTTGACTGCACTAGTAAAGTGTAAGTAAGGTATTAGTTTTATGGATTGGAAATATGATTGGATCAGTAGAATTAAGAAATACTTCAAAACATTCAAGGTGGAAACACTCCCACTCGTGTTTACTATATAAAAAAAATCTTTTTACATCAAGTATTGTTGCAGTCACACAAACTCAGCAATATAATTCAGGTGTCAGATTAGCAGGTTGACTTTCTAGCATCTATTGGCCCGAGAAGTGAAGCCACCTTCTCTGGGTGCTTTCATCCTTCTCTCCTTTTGCAACAGCCATGGTATAATACAGTTCTGATGGAAAGCCACTTTTAAAATTGTTCTGGCAGCCTGTTAAGCACTCTGGACATTTATAGACTTGAGTAGAGACTGCTACTGTCAGTGTGAACATTTCTCCTCACAATGTCAAAACATTAAAAATGTCCAGCTGGATAGTGGAACTCTATCTTTTGTAAAGACACACATGTGCAGAGCTCTTTCCTGGCTGAGCTCAGTGGCAGGATACAGCAGTGCATACGAGGGTTGCAGAGTACATGTTGCGATCTACATGTCTCAGACTCGTAGGTGCAGTGTGACAGCAGTCTTGGTTTGTTATCTTTCTGCTGATTCATTTATCAAAATGCACTTTTTAATGTTTTCCCTCTTATTACTATGCTTATGTGAATATATAAAGTCAACTTTGGAGATTTTTGAATTTTTGTCTATTTCCAGTATTAATAAGCCATCTCATAAGATTGCAGGCAGACCTACTTGTGTAGTCAGTAGCAGTCTTTGCTCACTTGGGGAGTTCTGACTTTGACCTAGTTTAGAAGTGACCTCTTATGATGTAAACTCTACTTGTTATTTAGGTTACTTGACAGAATCTAGGCTATTGAGCTTCATTTTGAATAATTTTCATATTTAAAACAAGAATAATTATTCTGTGCTAATTGAGTCATTATGTGATGCAGTATGTTCCCAGCATGGTAGCATGAGCTATTTTAATCTGCATACTGTGCTTTTGTGTAAAACTTTTTTTTTTAATATCTGCATGTTTTTTTTTCTCCTTTTAATATGTTTAAAGCCATAATTCAGAAATCGATCTATCCATCCATCTTTATTAAAATGTTGAGTTCGGATTCTGTTCTGGCCATCTAATATACCTGTGTCAGCTTCCATTGGTCCTTGAGTCTCTTTCAATGATCTGTTGGTACGTGGAAGCACATGACTTGTCGGGTTGGGGACTTGCCTATTTTTTTCCAATATGGTAGTTGCTCGTACACTTCACTTCTGAGCTCCCATTCTATAATGACTTTTTCTTTCCAATTAAAAATTTTTGAATGCAGCGTTCGGCTCCATCCATCCAGCACAAGCTGCAAAGGGATGGCAACTCAAGCCACTTATACTCTCTTGCTGTGCACTTTCTCCACCCTCCCCCCGCTCCGCCCCAGCCAGCCTCATTTGATCCCTCCCTTCCAGCAGTGTTGCCATTCCCCTTCTCTTTACTCTGCGTGATCTGTTGCTCTCTCTCCCACTAGTGACTTCAGACCCCACCTAAACAGTGCTGTGGTTCAGCTCATGATTGCACTGATCTTTGAAGCTACAGAAACCAGATAGGGAGGGAAATAAAACTGCAACATAAAAGGAAAAAAAATAACCTGTGGCCCACCCTCTCTGCATTCTACCAAATGATTTTCAAGATAAAGTTAACTGCCTAGATCTGACAAAATCATAGAACACGTCCTCTCAATCATGTTACTGTGTGTGTTAACATGTATTTAAAAATTGATGGTATGTAGATAAGGATGTACAACAATAGCATTGTTATCAAATGATAAATGGCATGAAGATGATAGCGTGGTAATGTGGAAGTTTAGGCAGAGGAGTGAGGAGGGGACTCATTCTCTTAAAATATGGAATATATTTACAACTTTAATGCATCGTGCCGTGGGGCCAGTAATGACACAACCTAAACAGAAAACAAAGGATGTAAGGACAATGTTGGTTGGTTTGCAAATAGAAAAAGTAATTTCTTTGAAATACTGTGAGGACATTGCAGCAAAAGGCTTGAAGGTTGCCATGTCACTGAGGACCGCTGGGAAACTGTTTGTATAATGGGGCTTGCACGTTATGGCTTGCGGCAAGGCTCCCCTACCAGGTAGACTAAACAAAATCAAATCGTATAACTTAGCCTTATTTTTATTTTACTTGAAGTAACTTGTAAAATTACTTGCAAACTTACATTTAAAAAAAAGTTTCAGCAATGGACACTTTCTAGAAGAGTGGGTAGGGTAGCTGAGCCTTGATCCAGTATTTCTAGGATCCTATTTGTAACAACCAAGAAGGTGATTCAGATGTTAATGGTGTAGAGCTCAATCATTTTTATTATTGCAAGCAAAAAATCATGTTGGACAATTACAGTTCATTAGGTGCAACAAAGTTTCATCCACCAGCTTTCAATCAAAACAACTGGCTGTCAGTTGGTGTTTTGGAGGTAAAATCTTGAAACACAGGGCCAGGTGAAGCAAAGGTACATTGAAATTGGAGCTTCAGACTGCTTTTCAATTTTGAAGCCCAGCAGAATGAACAAAGATGCATGTCCGACCTGGTGGATTGTTAAATGTGACCGGCATTGACAATTCCCAGTCTGTGCTGAGTCAGCTGCACTTAGTCAAGACAGTAGTCAATGTATTACAAGTGGTTAGGGAGGTGAAAATTTGCTCATACCTGATTCTGATTGCTATCGAGTATCTTCTGCTGAAAGTACAGATCAAGTAGGAACATAGGATCAGGTATAGGCCATTCAGCCCCTCGAGCCTATAGTTGATCAATTAGACCATGGCTGATCTGTACCTTAACTTCATTTCATTTACCCACCTTAGCTCCATATCACTTGATACCCTTGCCTAACAAAAATCTATTATCTTAATCTTGAAAGTTCCAATTATTCCAGGGTTGGCCCCTAGTCTTTGCATTCTAATTTAGCTAATGCCCCTTTGTTATTACAAAACCACTTTAAATAGCAGCATTTCTGTAATATGCTGGAAGACCCTGCATCATTCATACTGTGGGACAGTTTCCATATCATAGCTTACAGCTTGCCAGCTTGAAAATCAGGGACATTCCATTTGATCACGTGGATATTCAAATAACCATTTTTAAAATTGTATTATAGTAGGTGCTCATATAAGTTTAATGCATTACACAAATACAGATTTACAAAGTTTTGGTCTGGAATGTGGCTGTTTTTTTCCATATTTCTTAATCAAATCAAATGGAGTAACATATTATGAAGGGAGCACGGATTGGAGATAGGGCTATAATATTGTAGCCCTGATTCTCTTACCTGTATTCCCTGGGAGTGTTGTGATTGCAGAATTTAAGTCCGTTAACTATCTACAATAGTGTTAATCCTTCTAACAGAGAAGCGTGGGAGAAAAAAAACCAAATTAGGCACACACCAGACTTCCTGTGTCCCCCAATTCCTGTAACTCCAGGAAGAAGTCTTGAAGGTTGCAATAGTTCCATGTCAATTTTAAATTTTAAAATGATCACTCGGAGGTTGGGGCAGCAAGACATGATTGAAATTGACAAGAAATCAGAGAGGTATGTTCCATAGCCATGGTGGTAACAGACAAACACTAAGTTGCACACATGTGCAACATTTAAAAATTTGCTGAATTGATTCCAATGGCAGGAGAAGGTCCATGCAGGCTAGCAATTGGATAATGACACTGCTGGTTTGTATAGGTCTGCCTGCCCCAACCAGGAAAAAAATTTCAACTTTGGGGAATACAAAGGAAAACCACTTCTTTCAGTGGTCGGAGGTGGTAGCACTGCCTCATTTAGTTTAAAGCACTTGGGCCTGCCACTAGCAGTAGCATCGTAAAGGGATCGTAGGGTAGAAGTGGGGACACTACAGTTGGTCTTACAGTCCTTGAGCTCTGAAAAGGGGGAAAAAAACTATCCGGGGTTGCTATTTGTGATCTGTCTTCAGTGACCCATATTGGTAATGCGTGCACATGTGGCTCTTAGTTGAAGGCAGAGTCAAGCTCCACTATCACAATACCATAGTCAAGTGGGCCGCCAACACTTGCTGTTCAGATGCTTGTGTGGGCATTTGCAAATGAAAATTGAGTGGCATTGCAGCAAAAAGCAGAAGAGGGAGGTAAAATGCTTTCAGTGTGAACTGCTTGACTCCCAAATACACAGTAAGTAGCTTCAAATCGGGGGGGGGGGGGGGCATTTGCCAACTTATTGTCTGATTCAAAATATGCTATCTCTCTTACAACCTTGGGGAAGAAGGAATGTTCCTTCCTTTTTGTTTCCTTCTCCCCTGACTTTCCCATGCACTCTTTTTTGTCTTTTTTCAAACGCCCATCAAAGAAACAGAACAAATTTTCATCCCGTCAATCTGGGCTGGATTTAAACCCAGGTCCATGAGGTGAAAGACATGTGCCTAACCCATAAAGCCATCGAAAAAAATGTGTATCTAACCCATAAAGCCATCGAGTGTACTCTTTCTCTTCCTCCTCCCCACCCCCCCCCCCCCCCCCAAATAAAAACCTTGCAAGTTTATGTAGGTAAAGAGTAATGAGAAATTAATTTTGCCTTGCAAGTTTAAAGGAAAACTTAGCACTTGATAATTAAACTTAAAAGCAAATAATTAGAATATGACAGCACAATGTGTTGTGGCACCACAAAGTGAGGGATGCATGTTCATTCTGCTGTTGCTTTGAATTCCTCAACTCTGCCATGTTGTTGTCAAATGATGCTAAATAGAGGTCAAGTGCCTCCCTGTAGAGAGGGATAGTGAGAGTTGCCCCTATGATGATGTTGCATTACACTTGCTGGCCAGTTCTGATGAAGGACTTGAGCTTAATGCTCACCTTTCAGTTAAAGCTGGTGTATGACCTTGGAAGGAAAAATGGAGATGGTGGGGCAGGGGAATCCTCAAATAAAAATTGCAATAAATTATTTTAAAATGTCAGCGCAAGATGTTTGAGCACTAATATACTGTACCATAGGGGTGGGAAGGAAGGTCAGGTTCATTTCCCCCCCCACCCCTGAAGTTGACCATATTGGCTGTGCTGCTATGGCTAAGCATCTCTTCAAAGAAGGAAAACCAATGAAAGAGTGACCTCTGTATTGAAATAGATGGTAGATTTTGAATATATATTAAAATGACAGTGTTGATTCCTATATGGCGGTTTGTTATCACATCCAAAATTTGTCAAAATAGCACAAATGATGAAATGTTACTTGGCCTGGAGAAGACACGCGATTAACCCAGGAAGGATTTAACATTCTATTAAGTGTGTAATTTTTTTATTCCTGCTGCAAAGGAAAGGTTGGAGCCAGTAGGAGCCTATGGCTGATTAGGAAGGAGTCACTGCTCACTGCACATGTTGTATGCTGACAAAGTCAACTAAAATAACAGTGCAACAAAGCCATTAAATAAATGATCCTGATCTGTTTTGACCTTTACTTCCTTGATAACAGCTCTATGTTTCAAATTTCCCAAGTCATCACTTTGTCAGTTGCAACAAGTACCTAATATTTAGTGATTTGCCAATGTTAAATTTAAAATGAATTGCTGTAGTGCAGATCTAATCGCAGGTAGTTCCATTTAACAAGTTACTAACAGTAAAGTGAACTTTAGTTCAGGTGGAAGAGGACTACAAAAAACTCTGGTGACAAAAATATATGTAATAGTCTATTAACAAGTTTATATCATCTCGGTGTGATCCTGTAAGTCTTAGCTTCTGGTGGGATGAAATTCTCGCAGTGACATCGTGGGCCATATTTCACAGGCCTGGCAGCAACACCAAAACCATTTCAATTTCTGACCACAAGATAATGCCTGATGAAGGTCTCTACGTGCCAGTTATGTGTAAACCAGATTGTATGGACATGCTGACCATGGAGTCAGTCACCCTAGTTGCTGGTGCTCTCTGTTAGCGTTGCTACAATATGGAGGGTGGGAACTCGCTTATTTGCCACTAGCAGCAGTGCTGTAAGGCAATTGTACGTTAAAACATTTGTTTCTCGTGGCTTTGGATACCAGCTGATTTGGTCTAATACAGTGATTGCTCCCTCTTCCCAGCCTTGCTTATCACCGATGGAAGCTGTTGTGATGCCATTGCACAAATTTGCCATCAAGGCAGTTTAAAAATGTTTTAAAATAAAAACATTGTACTTTTTAAGCCAGAACAGAATATTGGCAGTGGTGTTGACGCAGGAAGCAACCTAGCTTTTCTTTTCAACTCGATTCACTTCTTCTACATTAGCAACCATGGCACCTGTTGATGGAGCTTTTTTAACGTTAGTTAAAATCCATGTTCTCTTCACCCATTCCCCTCATAATTTTGAGAATTGTGCTTGGAAAAATACCAGAAAACAGCATTAAACCACATCAGCAAAAGTTTTTTTAGTAGAGACAGCCGTGTCTCTTTCATGCTTGACCTGGTGTTTGAGCATATAGAAATTAAATAAACTTTGGCAATATTTGGAAGCCTTCATTTCCTGGTTACACAAAGGATGAATCAGTGATATTGAGCAATCTTCTGCACTGTTCTAAAATTTAGAAATGTTGAGTTTATCAATTGTGTGTACCATGAATGCTGCCTGACCACAGGATGAGTAACTGCGGGTAAACATATTTAGATTTTGTTACTGAAATAAAAACACATTAGATTCCTCAGCATCTGAAAAGAGATTTCCAGCGTCCTGTTTTATTTTATCTGTACTGCTGGTTTAAGAGAACTCTAGAGTTTATATATCTCCTGGTGGAATGTATGACTCTTATGTTGCCAGCCTGAAAATAATGAAAAACAATTCATTCCTGATAATTTCACAACAGAAAATATTGAAGTGCATTAGAAAGATTTTTCAGATTTATCGTCTCCTGTTTGTTTTTGTTGTGATTTTTAAGGTTTAGAAATATGGGCAGGCATAGTGTGTAATTAAAATAAATTAGACCACCATTTGACACGATAAAAGTGTGCATGTTTTTTATATATTTTATAGATATATACAAAAAAACCACGTTAGAAATAGCCCACCCATATGCTTTCTATCTAAAAGTTTGGAACCATATGGTGTAGCCAGCCGCAATATCTGTGCTTCACTACATGTTCATCACTACATGTTTTTTTGAGCTATATTTTGCTCAATCCAGTGAGCTGATGCACAATTCAACTGATTTATGTAACTGAGCCACTTTTAGTGGAAGCTGTGCCAGGCTGTCGTGAAGCTGTTGCTTTGAATTCATCCATTTACAGTAAATGCTCAATTTTATGCGAGCGCAGTTGAAAAGTTGTAATTGAGTTTGAAGCAAATGCACATGTGCAATCTTGCAATGGTGTGGAAGATCTATACAAGCTAGCTAAGTAAAATCATTGCTGGCCTTCACGGGCAGGCTAAGATTAACCTGCCCACAGCCAAAAGAAAAGTGGTGACTAGCGGATTGTTTGTCTCGAAAGGTCCTTTCCAAATCTAACTGATGAGCTTGAGCTCAGTGCCTCAGCAAGTTCTAGAAGAACCTCACTTACAACACAGGCTCCAGAGGCAGCCTTGTAATATAATGCATCGTAAAATTACCTCATTTCATAATGTGCAGTAGCTGTATAAAACATTATTTGCCATAAGACAAGAAAACCTTCTGCCTCTCCCTGCCCACCTGATTGTGGAAGAAGTTTAACAGATGTTGCTATTGTCAGTACATACTCTGCTCACCACCACTTTAACAAAAATTAGAACTGTAATTTTAAACAAGGGAGCTCTCCTGGTGTCATGGCCAACATTAATCCCTCAACCAACACCACTAAAACAGGTTATTGGTCACCAACCTCATTGCTGTTTGGGGGACTTTGCTATGTGCTAATTGGCTGCCAACATTTGCTGACATAACAATGACTTCACATCAAAAAGTACTTAATTGGTTGTGATGCACTTTGGGACATCTGAAGGACATGAAAGGTGCTTATAAAAACACAAGTTCTTTTTCTTTCCTTTGATTTCTTTACATTGAAATACGTTTAAGGCTCCATTAAGTAGAACATGTATTGACCGTAATGCCAACTAGTTACTACACCAGTTGGTTACTTCCTGCGTGGTCATGCAGGCAGGCAAAGGCAGAATATGTTCCTTTCTCATGGCCATTGTTTACATGAGACAGAATCCCAATGTTTAGTCTCTGTGCTGTGATTATCCCGTGGTGCTGCAAATATTTCTTTGCACGTCTAAGAACATAACAAATAGGAGCAGGAGTAGACCATACGGCCCCTTGAGCCTGCTCTGCCATTCAGTAGGATCATAGATGATCTTCTACCTCAACTCCATTTTCCCGCCCCATCCCCATATCCCTTGATTCCCTTAGTGTCCAAAAATCTATCGATCTCAGTCTTGAATATACTCAACGTCTGAGCATCCACAGCCCTCTGGTGTAGAGAATTCCAAATATCCAGAAACATTGAAGTGAAGAAATTTTCCTACATCTTGGTCCTAAATGGCCAACCCATTATCTTGACACTGTGACCCCTAACTCTAGACACTCTTGCCAGGGGAAACAACCTCTCAGCATCTACCCTGTCAAGCTTCCTCAGAATCTTATATGTTTCAATGAAATCACCTCTCATTCTTCTAAACTCCAGAGAATATAGGCCCATTCTACTCGATCTCTTCTCGTAGGACAACCTTCTCATCCCAGGAACCAATCTAGTGAACCTTTGTTGCACTCCCCTCTAAGGCAAGTATATCTTTCCCGAGGTAAGGAGACCTAAAATTGTACAAAGTGCTCCAGGTGTGTCTTACCAGAGCCCTATATAATTGCAGCAAGACCTCCTTACTCTTATACTCCAACCCCCTTGCAATAAAGGCTAACATACCATTTGCCTTCCTTATTGCTTGCTGTACCTGCATGTTAACTTTCCGTGATTCATGTACAAGGACACCCAAATCCCTCTGACTACCAACCTTTTAGTGTCTCACCTTTTAGAAAATATTCTGCTGTTCTATTCTTCCTACCAAAGTGGATAATTTCACATTTCCCCACATTCTACTCTATCTGCCATTTTCTCCCCACACACTTAATCTGTCTATATCCCTTTTGCAGCCTCTTTGCATCCTCCTCACAGCTTAGTTTCTCACCTAGCTTTGTATCATCAGCAAACTTGGAGACATTACACTCGGTCCCCTCATCTAAGTCATTGATAAGTATTGTAAACAGCTGAGGCCCATGCACTGATCCTTGCAGCAGCCCACTAGTTCCAACCTGCCAACCTGAAAATGACCCGTTTATTCCTACTCCCTGTTTTCTGTCCGTTAACCAATCCTCAATCCATGATAATATATTACCCCCAATCCTGTGAGCCCTAATCTAGTGCAACAACCTCTTTTGTGGCACCTCATCAAATACCTTTTGAAAATCCAAATATACTACATCCACTGGTTCCCCCTTATCTAACCTGCTAGTTACACCCTCAAATGAATCTAATAGATTTGTCAAACACGATTTCCCTTTCATAAAACCATGTTGACTCTGCCTAATCATATTATGATTATCTAAATGCCCTGTTACTACATCCTTAATAATAGATTCTAGCATTTTCCCTACTACTGTCAGGCTAACTGGGCTATAGTTCCCTGTTTTTTCTCTCCCTCCTTTCTTGAATAGCGGGGTACATTTGCTATCTTCCAATCCACGGGGAGCGTTCTACTATCGAGGGAATTCTGGAAGATCAAATCCAATGCATCCACTATCTCTGCAGCCACCTGTTTTAAAACCCTCGGATGTAGCCCATCAGGTCCAGGGGATTTGTCAGCTTTTAGTCCCATTAATTTCTCCAGTACTTTTTTTTATTAATCTTAATTACTTTAAGTTCCTCACTCTCATTGGACCCTTGGTTCCCCACTATTTCCAGTATGTTTTTTGTGTCTTCTACTGTGAAGATAGGTACAAAATATTTGTTTAACATCTCTGCCATTTCCTTATTCCCCATTATAATTTCTCCTGCCTCTGCCTCTAAGGGACCCACAATTACTTTCACTAATCTCTTTTTTTTACACACTTGTAGAAGCTCTTACAATCTGTTCTTATATTTCTTGTTAGTTTACTCTCATATTCAGTGCTCTCCCTCTTTATCAATTTTTGGTCATCCTTTGCTGATTTCTAAAACCCCCTCAAATCTTCAGGCTTACTACTCTTTTTGGCAACATTGTAAGCCTCTTTTAAGCTAATACTATCCTTAACTTCTCTAGATAACCATGGTTGGATCACAAAATAAACTGTACAGGAAATCTCCGTGTTGCTGTCAGTGCCACGTTAAATGAGGGATGGCGGAGTGAACCCAGCCAAATTCAAAGTATCCTTGAGTTTACAAAATTGCCTGCATGCCTTTCATAGATTTCAAGTTTATTGAGCAACGATGCCTCAATCATTTCCACAACACTGCTGTACTTGGTAAAAAAATAATTGTATTTGTAAGGAGAGATGTATATCTTAAGAGAAACATTATCTCTGCACTGAGACACAGTATCACTTGAAGAGTTTTTTTAGTGAATATAGAAAAACTCAATGGAAAATAGTACGTGTGATTAGAATTATATCATTGCCACAAATCTTTGATTAAGGGATCCATGCTGGATAGAACACCTACTTTAGTGGAGGTTGGATTGGTCATGGAAAGTAAAAGGTTTTAAAGGCTGTGAGGTGTTCGGAAGGCATTTGGAATATTCTAAGAGCTGATAACTCATCAGACAGAGTTGACAACTTAATGTGTTGGCTTCTGCTGGACTTCCAACTTAGAGGTGTGAGGCACTTCTATTGTTAAGCCACCTATCCAAAGCTTAGACCATTTTAAGATGATTAATGTGGTAATTGGTTTAGGAATCAAAAACAATTAAGTAAAATTGAATCTTTGAGCCTGGTTTCAATCATTGGTGACCTGGTAATTTAATTGTTAGTTTCCTTTTTGTTCAATTTAATCATCAAGTATGGTTTATCAAAGATTGCAATTAAAAATATATACAAGATCAGGAAGTATAAGTCGAGGACAGTATACTTTGAAAGTAATTTTATTGCATGCACACTAAATTTATTTTGAAAGATTGTAGAAAATGAAATGGAGGACTCTTGCAGCAATGATTAGCTTATAGCAGCTCTTTTGTAAATGTAATATCAAGGACTTTAGAGCAAAAGAACACCCAGAGCTCAATCACTGGTCTTTTTTCAAAGAAACAGTTCTGCAATATAATCCCTTTTCCTGTTGTGCCAAACTTGACCTGCTTCTACTGCAAGGCTGGTTTGGTAACAAGTTTCATTCACAAGTTCTACTCTGAATCCCCACAACTGTGAGCTTAACTAAAGGGCAACACCCAATAGTGTAGTAGCAGCTTTAGAAAATTGTACTTCAATACATAACTGAAACAAACGCTATGATCTTCAGAGGATGTCTGCCCTTTTTACAAGATCTCTACATTTGCAGAAGGTTATTCCAGTTGGGTCCGTCCGTTCCAGGATAGACTTCCTATTTGTGTCCCCAGTGCTCAAGGTCAGATACACTAACATCCAACCGATGTTCTTCTCTTGACCACTGCCTCTTACTGGCCGACTGTCAACTGCAGAAGGACCAGAAGGCGGTCAGGGGGATATGGAAGCTGCACGTGAGACTGTTGATCCCGGAGAACAATGAGGCACTAAGGGATTACACAGGTTGGAGGACCGTGAAACCCCTCTTTGATTCCACAGTGCACTGGTGGGAAGCGATCACGGCCAACATCAAGAGGTTCTTCATCCTCAAAGATGTTCAGAAAGCGAGAGAGAGAGAAAATTGTCCCAGCTCCAGAAAAGCATGCAGGATCTGCTCTAGCTGCAGTTGAAGAGGGTCGATGTCGGGGAGGAGCTCGGAGAGGTGAGGGACCAGCAAGTCTCAATCTTCACCTCCGAGGCTTGAAAGATCGTCTTCTGGTCCAGAGTCTGCTCTGTGGAGCAGGATGAGAAGTGCTCGCGCGTCTTCCAGAAGCTGCACAGAGAGACCTCTGTGCTTAGCAGTCTGAAGGAGGAAGACAGCTCGGTGACCTCTTTGCAGGCTGACATACCGAGGATCAGCAAGTTCTTTTACACCCGGCAGTATGACGTGAAGCCTGCAGACAGCACAGCCTCCCAGTCCTTCCTGTCCTCAATCATTGAGGTCTTAGAGGACAGCGAGTGGGAGAGCGTGAATCGGCCGCTGACTGGACGAGCTGACAAAGGCCGTCCAGTCCTTCGTGAAGCGATGGCTTACCGGTTGAGTTGTACTCGCCTCTGTGGGACTGGATAGGCCCAGACCTGCTGGAAGTGTACGGGGGTAGGCTTCTGGCAGGCAGCATATCAGAGTCCATGAGGAAAGGCATCATCACCCTCATCTACAAGCGGAAGGGGAGAGGGAAGAAATCAGAAATTGGCAACCCATTTCCTTGCTGAATGTCAACTACAAGATTCTGTCTAAGGTCATCGCCAACAGGCTCAAGTCTGCTCTGGAGCTGGCGATTCACCCGGATCAGATCTGTGCTGTACCCGGCAGGAAAATCTCAGATAGCCTTGCGCTGCTCAGGGATACGATAGCCTACGTTCAGGTTGGGGGGGGCGGGGAGGGTGGGTGAACACCTGCCTCATCAGCTTGGACCAAGAGAAGGCTTTCAACAGAATATCCCATACTTACGTGATGGACATGCTCTCCAAAATGGAGTTTGTGGAGGGAATCTGTGATTGGATCTGACTGCTCTACGCGGACATACGTAGCGCAGTCCTAATCAATGGGTGGGAGTCAGAGAGCTTTCCGATCAGATCTTGAGTCAGGCAGGGCTGTCCTCTTTCTGTGGTCTTGTTCGTATGTTGTATCGAGCCGTTTGCCATGTCCATCAGGAAGGACTCAGGTTTCGGGGGTGATGATCCCAGGCAGCGGAGGCTGCCTGGTTAAGGCCTCCCTGTACATGGACGACGTCGCTGTCTTTTGCTCCAATCAGCGGCCAGTTCACAGACTGATGGGGAACTGCGACCGGTTCGAGCTGGCCTTGGGGGCCAGAGTGAACCGTAGTAAGAGCGAGACCATGTTCTTTGCCAGGTGGGAGACCCGATCCTTTGTCCCCTTCACCATCAGGTCCGACTACCTGAAGGTGCTGGGGATCTGTTCAGGCCTGCACCAAGAACTGGGAGGAGCGGGTCGTCAAGGCCAAACAAAAGCTTGGTATGTTGGGGAAGGGGGGAGGGCTCTCCTCTCCTTAGCCGACAGGAACCTGGTGATAAGGTGTGAGGTGCTCACGGTGTTGTTGTACGTGGCCAAGGTCTGGCCCATTCCCCCCGCCACAATGACCCGAACCATCTTCCACTTTGGAGATCCAAGGTAGACCACATTCGCAGGGACATCATGTACAAGACCCCTGACAAAGCGAGGAACGGCATCCCCAATGCCGCCCTGATCCTGGTGGCTTCCTCAGGATGTGTGTAGAGCCCCCGTAGGCAAACACGAAATACACTACGTGCTGAGTTTCTACCTGTGCACCGCACTGAGAAGGTTGGGCCTGGCCGAGCAGACGCAGGACGACCCGTCCAGCTGGAACGTACCCCATCTCCTGTCCCAGGTAAAGTTCCTGAAGAGGAACACTTCCGAGCACAAGGTTGTCAGGCAGCAGTTGGCATGGAACTTTCTGGGAGTCCTGCAGGGAAAGGAGAGGGTGGATCAGACCGGGCAGTTCCCTGACCAGACATTCGAAGCCATTTGGCAGAACGTCTCATCGCCAGAACTGACCAACAGACACCAGGATGTAGCTTGAATGGTGGTGAGAAGGGCCCTTCCATTGCAGTCCTTCCAATATGCTCGGAATTTCAGCGCCATCTCAAACTGCCCTCGAGGCTGTGGCGGAGACGAGACCGTTGTCCATCCCCTTCCCGTGGAGAGAGATGCATTGGTATCTGTGCGGTTTCATCCACAACAGCTTGTTAACACAGGACGCTGTGCTCTATGGGCTGTTCCCCAGGACGCACACCGAGACAGATATCAACTGATACTGGAAGACCATCAACTCGGTGAAGGAGGCCCTTTGGTCTGCCCGAAACCTGCTGACAGAGCTGTCCACGACTGAGTATTGCCAACTGGCACACTCCAAGGTCCAGAGGTATGTGCTGCGGGATGCACTGAAGCGAGGTGTAGCCTATGCAAAGGTTCTATGGGGAAAGGCAACCATGTAAGGCCATCCCACCTTGTATTGTTCACCATGTATTATAAGATATGTAGTGAATTGTAATAATGGGTTTATATTGTATATGATCTGTAATGTATTGTTTTGAATTGTACTATGTGTATCTTTAAATTTTATGAAATAAAGTATATTTTGAAATTTAAAAAAGGACTCTCTCTTTGACAGTGGTTTTGCCTGGGGCTTCCTATCTCTTGAGTGCTGGGAGTAGCCATGGTCTTATATTTGCCATGTTGGATAGGTCTTGGGCATGGCCAACCTTTGGGTCTGCCCGTACAGACCTGCAGTGCAGTTACCACCTTACTGGTCTGTTTGGAGGCGTGGGGTGGGGGGTGGGGGGAGGCGGTGGCAGTGGCAGTGGCAGTGGCAGAGAGAAGGAGGAGGCCCAAACACTCTGGAATGCTTCATATATAGTGGAAAAGAATTAAACATAACTTTTCACTGAATGCCATGTGCTTGTCACTACTTTTGCCAAATCTGCCATGAGGCAGATTTGACAGTAAGGAAATCAGGTCATATGGAACCAATGGAAATTCTGTAATATAAATGGGATAACAGATTAGTACACTATCAGAGAATCAATAACTCGACATGCTTTTTTTTCAAATCAGAACCAACTACTTCAGAATGTTTACTTCAAATAAAAACTGATGCTGAAGATGAAAAGAAAAGCTCTGAATGCTAGAAATTTGAACTAAAATAAGAAAATGCAGCTTCTTCAAAAGCAAAATACTGCGGATGCTGGAAATCTGAAATAAAAACTGAATGTGCTGGAGAAGCTCAGCAAGTCAGGCAGCATCTTTGGAGAAAGAAAGAGTTAACTTTTCAGGTCGAAGACCTTTCATCAGAACTGGAAGATGTTAATAGTTGAAGTTTTTGAGCAAATGCAGAGCCAGGGAAAGGAGTGGAGGGAGGAAAGAACAAAAGGGAAGGTCTCTGATAGGGTGGAAGGGCGCGAGTGATTAAATGACACAAAGGGATGATGGTGCAAGGCAAGGAAGGTGGTAATGGGACAGGTAAAGAAACAAGAGATTGATCAGTAGCAGCTGTAAATAGCTGCAGCAGAACCATTACCAGCACTAACTGACTGAAAAAATGGGAGCAGTGGTTATGATCTGAAGTTATTGAAATCAATGTTGAGTCCATAAGGTTGTAAAATGCCTAATCGAGAGATGAGGTGCTGTTCCTTGAGCTTATGTTGAACTTCATTGGAACAATTGTAAACAATTTTACAACACCAAGTTATAGTCCAGCAATTTTATTTTAAATTCACAAGCTTTCGGAGATTTTCTCCTTCCTCAGGCAAATGTTTCAAGATCTCCTTGAAGCCTACGCATTTATACATATTGAACAATAATACATGGTGTTTACAGACTGCCCCTGCAACTGCCCGTTGCCAAGGCAATCACCGTGTTCAGACAGAGAGGTGTTACCTGCAGAACCTCCGAATACACATTCAACAAAAAAACAAACAGGGAAAAAAAACAGAGAAAAAAAAAACACAGAGAGAGGCAGAAACATCCGGAAGGCAGAGAGAGCCAGCAAATGACCCATTATATTAAAAACAGATAACATTTGTTCGCTGGTGGGGTAACGTGTAGCGTGACATGAACCCAAGATCCCGGTTGAGGCCGTCCTCATGGGTGCGGAACTTGGCTATCAATTTCTGCTCGACGATTTTGCGTTGTCGTGTGTCTCGAAGGCCGCCTTGGAGTACGCTTACCCGAAGGTCGGTGGATGAATGTCCATGACTGCTGAAGTGTTCCCCGACTGGGAGGGAACCCTCCTGTTTGGCGATTGTTGCGCGGTGTCCGTTCATCCGTTGTCGCAGCGTCTGCATGGTCTCGCCAATGTACCATGCTCTGGGGAGACCATGCAGACGCTGCGACAACGGATGAACGGACACCGCGCAACAATCGCCAAACAGGAGGGTTCCCTCCCAGTCGGGGAACACTTCAGCAGTCATGGACATTCATCCACCGACCTTCGGGTAAGCGTACTCCAAGGCGGCCTTCGAGACACACGACAACGCAAAATCGTCGAGCAGAAATTGATAGCCAAGTTCCGCACCCATGAGGACGGCCTCAACCGGGATCTTGGGTTCATGTCACGCTACACGTTACCCCACCAGCGAACAAATGTTATCTGTTTTTAATATAATGGGTCATTTGCTGGCTCTCTCTGCCTTCCGGATGTTTCTGCCTCTCTCTGTGTTTTTTTTTCTGTTTTTTTTCCCTGTTTGTTTTTTTGTTGAATGTGTATTCGGAGGTTCTGCAGGTAACACCTCTCTGTCTGAACACGGTGATTGCCTTGGCAACGGGCAGTTGCAGGGGCAGTCTGTAAACACCATGTATTATTGTTCAATATGTATAAATGCGTAGGCTTCAAGGAGATCTTGAAACATTTGCCTGAGGAAGGAGAAAATCTCCGAAAGCTTGTGAATTTAAAATAAAATTGCTGGACTATAACTTGGTGTTGTAAAATTGTTTACAATTGTCAACCCCAGTCCATCACCGGCATCTCCACTTCATTGGAACAGTGTAAGAGGCAGAGGACAGGGAGGTCAGAGTAGGAGTGGGAAGGGGAATTAAAATGGCAAGCGACCAGCAGGTCAGGGTCACACTTGCAGACTGAGCGATGGGGTTCAGCAAAGCGATCACCCAGTCTGCATTTGGCCTCCCCATTGTAGAGGAGACCGCATTGTGTGTAGTGGATACAGTTTATTAAATTGAAAGAAGTACAAGTAAATTGCTGTTTCACCTGATCTGACCTGCCAGTTGCTTGCCATTTCAATTCCCCTTCCCACTCCCACTCTGACCTCTTACACTGTTCCAATGAAGCTGAACATTAGCTTGAGGAACAGCACCTCATCTTTCATTTAGGCACTTTACAACCTTCCGGACTCAACATTGATTTCAATAGCTTCAGACCATAACAACTACTCCCATTTTTTTTGGTCAGTTAGTGCTGGTAATGGTTCATTTACAGCTACTCCTGATCAATCTTTTGTTTCTTAAACTGTCCCATTACCACCTTCCTTGCCTTGCACTGTCACCCCTTTTGTCATTTAATCATTCGTGCCCTCCATCCTTTTGTTCTTTCCTCCCCTCCGTCCCTTTCCCTGGCTCTGTACTTGCTCAAAAACTTCAACTCTTTTAACATCTTCCAGTTCTGACAAAAGGTCTTCAACCTGAAATGTTAACTCTGTTTCTTTCTCCACAGATGCTGCCTGACTTGCTGAGCTTCTCCAGCATTTTCTGTTTTTAAATGCAGCTTCTTGATGACTTAGTGTATTTATCCACTGCATAGCTTAGCCAGGTAAACCAGGAAAATTCCAGTTTCAAACCCCAGTCTCTGCTGAGCAAGCATATTTCGGCCAGGTGACTATAATTGGCCACTGTGTCATTGGGTTAGAAAAGGGAGATATCGACCACAGTTCCGATTTCTGATCTCTATTCAGATCTTGCTGGAAATGTGATGAAGTTCTGATTAAGTGTCAGATCCAAATGTTAACTTTTCTTTCCTATTCAGATGCTGACCAACCTGCGGTGCATTGCTAGCATTTTCTGTTTTTGCTTTAAGCTCTGTTCTATCTGACTTGGGTGATTTTAACCCCCAAGAACGGGTGGGTGGGAGTTGAAAATAGTTGTTTTTAGGGGTCGCGACAGCAACCCGGCTTTATTTCCGGGTTTAACTTGGGCGTGTAAAAGTACAGGCTTCCCACTGGGAATGCCAAGTCCAAAAATTTTGCAAACAATTTTACAACACCAAGTTATAGTCCAGCAATTTTATTTTAAATTCACAAGCTTTCGGAGATTTTCTCCTTCCTCAGGCAAATGTTTCATATGTATAAATGCGTAGGCTTCAAGGAGATCTTGAAACATTTGCCTGAGGAAGGAGAAAATCTCCGAAAGCTTGTGAATTTAAAATAAAATTGCTGGACTATAACTTGGTGTTGTAAAATTGTTTACAATTGTCAACCCCAGTCCATCACCGGCATCTCCACATCAAAAATTTTGCAGTTGCGACCCAAAAAAACAACTATTTTCAACTCCCACCCGCCCACAACCCACCCGTTCTTGGGGTTTAAAATCATCCCCATGGTATTTCATCGATGCACAAGAAACTCCACAAAATGCCCTGGCATTGTAGCAACTAGAACATGTGTGTGTTTTCTAGATGAAGGACAATTACAGTAGATTAACAATAATGGAATTCATACTGACTGTTTGACTATTCATATTCCAGTGGTAATTGCTGCACTTTAATCTACTCCTTATTTCTCAGTGATGAAAGTGCAAGAGACGAACTAAAGAAACTCCCAGCCCTTCCTACTCGAGCATTGCAGGAACATCCATCACTTGCATATTGGTAAGTAAGTTGCAATTGCACAAAAAACTGTTAATGAGAAATGACAGCAAATACTTTAGTATGCAAGGGTATCAAAAAAAAACTTCCACTCAAGACCAAACAATAATAGTCTTATATAAATGACTAAGTATATTGTTTTGTTTCAATGTATTGTATTGAGTGACTAACAATGGTAGTGCTGCATTCAAACATGCCAATCTACCTCTAGTTAACAATGCACTTAATACCTATGGAACTGGGATGACTCAAGAATCCTACTCTATTTAATAAAGGCTGTTGGATTAATGAAAAAGCTGAATAAACCAGTCCAGGTAAACCAGAATTTTACTGAACAATTGTATGTTTTTAATA
Source organism: Heptranchias perlo (assembly GCF_035084215.1). Classification (NCBI taxonomy): domain Eukaryota; kingdom Metazoa; phylum Chordata; class Chondrichthyes; order Hexanchiformes; family Hexanchidae; genus Heptranchias; species Heptranchias perlo. The sequence continues at coordinate 35,685,464 of NC_090341.1, read as the reverse complement.
TTACTGAATTAAAGTTGGTGTTTTATAAAGTTACCGCAAGTATATATTTGCTAAAGTGGTATAAAATATTTTCTCCCTTCTTCCCCTGAAGACGGGGACTTAAGAGTAGAGTTCTAGGGATGCTTGCAACTCTGCAATGCATTATATGTGACTGAGTGTCAGCAGGTTATTTGCCCAAGGGGGGACATCGTGACTGAACCCAATCATAACTTTAACAAGGTTTACTTGTGTATTCTGCAGCAGGAGTCACTAGATAACAATCAGGAGTGAGGATCTTGGATGATTTTTATTTTTAAATGCCCTCCTTAAGCGAGGAGTGCTGCAATAAATTGTAGTGCCTCTGTAGCTAACAGACAAGTGATAAAACTTGGACCTTCCTGGTCTGTAAGGCTATGTATTGGACAATGCACTTATCAACTGTGTCACAGAATCCTGAGATTTCAGTGCAGAAGGAAGCCATTTGACCCATTGTGTCTCTGCTAGCTCCATATTTGGATCTATTTATTTTAATTCCATTTCCCTGCTCCATGATCATTTGGGGAGCAGATCAAATTTTCAAGTATTACAGAACACAGTGCCCAAAGTGGCGATTAACTTTTTAACCAGTACTTTAAAAGTACTTTTTATGGTTTCAATTTTCTCACCTCCTTCCCTGAAGTTATTAGCTCCTGCTGGTGTAGGTTACATTCTTAATGTGACCAAGGCAGTTTCTGCCAGTGGGCTATTCAACAATGGTGGATCACAGTCAACACTAATACTGCTCTCTCCTAATGTCCACACATGCATTTTCCAGCAGGGATCACTGATTGCAGTGCAGAATGAATCCTGACTTATTTGATTCCCCTTCCTCCTCAGCACCGGGGACAATGATAATGCCCCAACTGTTGCTCTGGCTATGATCAGCTAACTCAGCAGACTTGGAATTGTGCCTTTATCATGTCTCTATAGCTCTAGACAGTGCCTTTACTTGCTAGGCCATCGGGAAGAGCTGGACGCTAATAATTTCATGTGTTCCGTAAATAATATTCAAATTTTTGTATCCACACAAATTGCCTTCCCTGCTAACAGTGTAAGTAGTAATCTGTCAGGCTGGTGAATAGGTTACGTGATTAATTGCTGCAGTGAAATACTCCAATGTGGTGCTAGTGACAATGGAGGACTGAATTTTCCAATGCAGTCATGTGTGCATAAGATCACCACTGTCGACAGTGTGGCTAAAATGGTGATGCTATTCATTCAAGGTTTCTCATAGTTCTTAATTGAAAATGCCATCATCCAAACTCTTACCTTTCCTCATTGGTTTAAATCTTAAAATTTCCCTACATTACAACAGTGACTATACTTTAAAAGTACTGTGAAACCTGTACATACAGACACTCGCAAAAAACGGACACTTATTGACAGTCCCCAATAACTACTTGTAACAGATACAAGCTGCACCTTGAAACTATGGATACATGCAAATTATGAACTACGGACAGCCTTCAATGCACCATGTCCGTTTACAACTTAAAGCACAGGACACACAGCTCAACGCGAGGTGGCAGCGGGTGAAAGAAACAGCTTTTGTGGAATGGGGAGCTCTTTACCCAGCATCCATAGTGGCAGAGAAACCGCTCCATCGCCGGGATTGAATGCTTGTACGGATCTATCCCAGGGATAGAGCAGTTTCTCTGCCGCTGTGGATGCTGGGTAAAGAACTCCCCATTCGACAAAAGCCAAGAACTGCACCGGCAACATCACATCATACTCTGCCAGGACGTCAGGTGCTCTTGAGCTACTAACAGCCCCCTAACCACCCCCCCAGCACTTTAAACATTAGCAGCTGCAGCACATAGAGGGAGAGGGTCCCGGGATGGCAGTGAACTGGGAAACCCAACGAACAGAAAATGAACTGAAATCTCTTCCCACTGGCAGCGCTCTGGAATTAGGCACGATCCCAGGTGAGGGCAAAAGAAAAAAAGGACGCTGCAGTAGATACAGTCAATCCCAGGATATTTGGCTCATCCAGTTTACTGTACATACAATGACCATTTTGAGAATAAGAACACCTGCAAATAAAGGACACCTGATGCAAGTCCCATGGGTGTCCCTAATTTACAGGTTTCACTGTACTTCATTGGCTGTAAAGTGCTTTGGGATGTCCTGAGGTTTGAACGGGTGTGAAAAGCTCTTCCTTTTCTTTTACATTGCCACAATCTGAATGCCTGCCTAAAAATATCTCCTATACAGCAAATATTGTGCATTGGATTAAATGTTGAATATAACCTGTGACTTATGGTGCTTGGCTAATCAGCAGCAAAGGGCACTTGTTTAGGAATAGAAGATGCAAACAAGTCCAGTTAAATTGAAGTGACATTGGGCCAGACAGAATTTTCTGCATGGCTGTGCAGGCCAACCATTTGCTTATTGGGCAGAACAGATGAATTGCTTTCATTAAATTAACAAATTGTACAAACCACACAAGGTGAGTGGCTCCATGGCTAGGCATACCGTGTTGACTGGAAGTTTGCTTTTGGTTTGGACTAAAATGTTCTGTTTGTGCTTGCAGTGAAGATAGAGTGATCAACCATTACAAAAAACTAAAAGGTCTCAGCAGAGGACAAGCAATTGTCAAGTAAGTACATATCTGTTGCTCAATCCGTAATTGGTTGCTCAGTTTGCAGGCTGTATACTACTCATGGAGACTAAAGAATAATTAACATTTCTACAAAAGCTGTCCAATTGCTTAATGGTTAAAGGCACCACTGATGTACTAAGCCATGCAGAACAGAAGATCCCAAGTTCAATTCCCAGGCCATTCTGAGTTTGCTGATCTCAGCTGGGGTGCTACAGCAAGGCTTGATGCTCCTGAGCTAGGTAGGGAAAATAGAAAACAGGGTCCCTGTTTTTGATCCTGATGGAAAATGTACGAGTGGATATTGGGCTCAGTTGTGATGCCCACCACAGTTGAATATGCTGTTGGTGCTCTCAGTTGAGACTGATGTGAAAAATCACTTGAAGACGATGCCCCAGCATGAGTTTGCACTTCAGAACAGGATGGGGAGAAAGTTGGGGACAGGGAGGGAGAATTTCTGCATGTGCGATAACTGACTCAAAATAAGTAAAAAGTAACACGAGTGAATGTCAGCTCAGGAGTGGAAGTTAGCAAGTTCTGTTTGTATACAGTATTGCATTTCTTCATCATGTGAAATTCCATGTTAAGTTATATTAACGACCCTGACTTGGGTATACAGGGAATAATTTCAAAGTTTGCAGATGACACAAAACTCGGGAATGTAATAAACAATGTGGAGGATAGTAACAGACTTCAGGAGGACATAGGTGAAATGGGCAGACATGGCTGATGAAATTTAATGCAGAGAAGTGTGAAGTGATGTATTTTGGTAGGAAGAATGAAGGGAGGCAATATAAACTAAATGGTACAATTTTAAAGGGGGTACAGGAATAGGGAGACCTGGGGGTGTATGTACACAAATCTTCGAAGGTGGCAGGACAAGTTGAGAAGGCTGTTAAAGGATATGGGATCCTGGGCTTTATTAAGAGGCATAGAGTACAAAAGCAAGGAACTTATGCTAAACTTTTATAAAACACTGGTTAGGCCTCAGCTGGAGTATTGTATTCAATTCTGGGCACCACACTTTAGAAAGGATGTCAAGGCCTTAGAGAGGGTGCAGAAAAGATTCACTAGAATGGTACTGGGGATGAGGGACTTCAGTTGTGTGAGAGACTGGAGAAGCTGGGGTTGTTCTTAGAGCAGAGAAGGTTAAGGGGGGATTTGATAGAAGTCTTCAAAATCATGAAGGGTTTTGACTTTCCTTAAATAAGGAGAAACCGTTTCCAGTGGCGGCAGGGTCGATAACTAGAGGACACAGATTTATGATAGGCAAAAGAACCAGAGGTGACGAGAGGAAACATTATTTTATGCAGAGTGTTATGATCTGGAATGCACTGCCTGAAGGGGTGATGGAAGCAGATTCCGTAATAACTATCAAAAGGGAATTGGATAAATACTTGGAGAATAAATTTACAAGGCTGTGGGGAAAGAGCAGGGGAGCAGGATTAATTGGATAGCTCTTTCAAAGAGCTAGCACAGGCACAATGGGCCGAATGGCCTCCTTCTGTGCTGTAACATACCGTGATACTATGATATGTTCCCAATCTTACCAATGCCATCCAGGTTTCTCTATATGGAGGGAAGTTGTGAAGCTACATCTCCCAGAGCTGCTCTTGTAAACATTTAATAATGGTTAAAAAAACTGCATTGGTGGAGGTCTCGAAGCAGATCATCTCACCCTTTTAGTCCGTGTGTGTGGAGGGAGACCTAGGGGGAAGGGGAACATTACATTTTTAATCTAGCACTTTTTTTAATGTGACTTCTAATTTTTAATGGCCTATGTTGTGACGACACTAGGCATTTTATTGTTTTGTCATGTAATCCTCCCAGAACATAGTCCTGATGAGCCATTGACCATCATGTTCAAAATCTGTTGAAAAAGGAGTATTCAATCCCTATTTCTCAACCGAGGATTCCCCTCCTCTGTAGTTGCCCATGTCCGCCCCATTTCCCGCACTTCTGCCCTCACCCCTTCCCCTTCCTCCCAGAAGCACGATGGGATCCCCCTTGTCCTCATCTTCCACCCACCAGCCTCCACATTCAACGATCATCCAACGCCATTTCCGCCACCTCCTGCGCGATGCCACCACCAAATACATCTCCCTCTCCCCTCCCCTTTCAGCATTCTGAAGGGACCACTCCCTCCGCGACACCCTCGTCTACTCTTCCATCACCCCCACAACCCACTCTCCTTCCCACTGCACCTTCCTGTGCAAGCGCAGGAGATGCAACACCTGCCCCTTCAACTCCTCCCCTCCCACCGTCCAGGGCCCCAAACACTCCTTCCAGGTGAAACAACGATTTACTTGTACTTCTTTCAATTTAGTAAACTGAATTCACTGCTCACAATGCGGTCTCCTCTGCATTGGGGAGACCAAACGCAGATTGGATGATCGCTTTGCTGAACACCTCTGCTCAGTCCGCAAGCACGACCCTGAGCTTCCGGTCGCTTGCCATTTTAATTCTCTGTCCCACTCTGACCTCTGTGTCATCTGGCCCCCACACTGTTCCAATGAAGCTCGAGGAATAGCACCTCATCTTTCGATTAGGCACTTTGCAACCTCATGGACTCAACATTGATTTCACTAACTTCGGATCATAACCACTGCTCCCATTTTTGTGGACAACAGGCACTGTTGCCATTTACAGCTCCTCTAGACCCATCTTTTGTTTCTTTACTTTTTCGATTATCACCCTCCTTGCATTGCACCATCATCCCTTTTGTCATTTAATCACTCCTGCCCTCCATCCTATCACAGATCTTCCCTTTTGTTCTTTCCTCTCTCTTTCCCCCCCCCCCTTTCCCTGGCTCTGTATTTGCTTAAAAACTGTTAAATCTTCAACTTTTTCCAGTTCTGATGAAATGTTAACTGTTACTTTCTCCACAGATGCTGCCTGACTTGTTGAATATTTCCAGCATTTTCTGTTTTTATTTCAGATTTCCAACATCCACAGTATTTTGCTTTTGATTGAATATTTGGGGTAGTGACAGGCAACTCGGGCTTCTAACTATTTTAAGTCTGATCCCTACACTTTTCCGATTTGTAGTGCGTCAGTCTAATAATTTGTTCGATGGTCTATTCAAATAGTAGTTTAGGAGAATTTAAAGGTGAGATATAATTTCAGCTATCAATTTACCTACTTGCTGCTGCATCAAAACTAATGCTAAATAGTTTGTATGAAAAATATCGGCAGGGTGGTGAACAATTGATATCAAATTCTCATGTCTTGAAGGTTTGGCAAGGAATTTCAACTTTTCCTACTTTAAATGTGGAATTGTTAAGTAATTCGAACATGCCTTTCAGTTAGCTGTCATGGGCATACATCATATATACTTAGAATTATTAAAACCCATTTTGTATTTTATTTAAACTCTTGCAGATTTTAAAACATACAGAACACATTTCTGTTGACAAATTAAAGGAGGTGCAATGTTATTGTTTCACTTACATTGAATGAACAAGACAGTTGAAATTACAAGGCTGTACAAGCATTATAAAAAATAAAACTGTCTGTGGATGACACATTCCTTATTCTGATGTAGCTGGACCAAGCAAATCAAAACCTTGCAGTTCACTGGTCACAATACTTTGGTAGACAATACCTAATTTATTCTCCTGCTACTAATTGCAGTAAGTTGTCTGACAAAAACCATGCAGTATGGTCTTCCAATCCGATTTCAGGGTAAAATTTCTCATTGCTTGACTGGTATAAATAGCTAGTGCAACAAATCGAAACTCACCACCTGCACTCTGCAGATCATTTAACGACTCCCAGCAGACAAGCTGATGTGGAAATAAACCGTGCGGAGCATCTTGTTGCGGCTGAGTCCTCCTGACTCAAACTGAAGGCAATCTCTCTGGAGTTAGAAAAGTTGACAGAATTGCACTTTGTGCCTGCCAATGAAATGGTATAATGGGTTCAGCGGTTCGTCAAATGTGTGTTGCAGCTAAGCTTATAATCAAAATAAGTCTGTGGCTGGGATTCCTATTTCCTCCATCCAAACTACAACACTGATGAACTGATTTTATGCCTGTGCTATTAGGAGCTCAATCAAGCAACAACAATGACTTTTGTTTAATTTGCTCTTCTAACAAATGAAGAGTCTTAAGATTGGCACATATATGATTTTGTAAACAATAATAGTGCAGTTTCAGTGGGAAAATTATTACCATGGCACAAAAAGCTGTCTTTACTTAACCCCAAGGATAAAAGAGTAGGCGGATTTGTTTTTTTGTCAGTGCAATATATACGCTTTATTCTCACTAATAATACATACACACACATGTACAGAGACGCTGGGAACGAGCTGTTTTTCTTTTTGAATATCTCCCCACAGGGAGGTGCACCGTTCCCAGAGACACTGCAATACTGGGTCGATGCGTGGAGTGGACGGAGCAAGCCCCTATTCCATCTCCCTGTTCCAAAAATCAATTTAATATATGGTCCCCAGATAGGGGACGTATCAGATATTAAACTGATAAGAACAGATTTTTTTTTTCAAAAAATATACTTTATTCATAAAATTTGCAGCAGTACATACAATACAGTTGTCATATCACATTCCAAACGTTCACAATACAGATTATACAATTTGCAGGTTACGTCAAGTACAGTACAATGAACACATTGGACATAATTACAGTTCATGACACTCTAGGGTGTCTCATTGCATCATACTCAACACAGATTATTGCTTACAGAGTCATTTCAGATTGATTACAGGTACATTACAGCAATTTGAATTTTACATTCTGCCCGAGGGGGTTTTTCCCTGATTGCAGCCCCTCGGTTTACAATGGCGGGAAGGCTCTAAACGGTTGCCTTTCCCCACAGAGCCTTTGCGGCGGCCGCACCCATCCTCAGTGCGTCCCTCAGCACGTAGTCCTGGACCTTGGAATGTGCCAGTCTGCAACACTCGGTCGAGGACAACTCCTTGTGCTGGAAGACCAGCAAGTTTCGGGCAGACCAAAGGGCGTCTTTCACCGAGTTGATGGTCTTCCAGCAGCAGCTGATGTCCGTCTCAGTGTGCGTCCCCGGGAACAGCCCGTAGAGCACAGAAACCTGTGTTACGGAACTGCTCGGGACGAACCTGGACAGATACCACTGCATCTCTCTCCAGACCGTCTTTGCAAAGGCACATTCCATAAGGAGATGGGTGACGGTCTCGTCTCCACCGCAGCCTCCTCTGGGACAGCGCGCGGTGGCGCTGAGAGTCCGGGAGTGCATGAAGGATCTGACTGGAAGGGCCCTTCTCACCACCAGCCAAGCTAGGTCTTGGTGCTTGTTTGAAAGCTCTGGCGATGAGGCGTTCTGCCAAATGACATTGACAGTCTGCTCGGGGAACCAACCGACAGGATCCACCATCTCCTTTTCCCACAGGGTCTCGAGGACGTTACGTGCGGACCACTTGCTGATCGCCTTGTGGTCAAAGGTGTTTTCCTGCACAAACCTTTCCACGAAGGACAGGTGGGGCGGAACGGTCCAACTGGACGGAGCGTTCCGTGGCAGCGTGGCCAGGCCCATCCTTCTCAACACCGGGGACAGGTAGAACCTCAGCACGTAGTGACACTTTGTGTTTGCGTACTGAGGGTCTATGCACAGCTTGATGCAGCCGCACACAATGGTGGCCATCAGGATGAGGGCCACGTTGGGCACGCCTTTCCCCCCTTTCTCTGGAGATTTGTACATCGTGACCCTGCGGACACGGTCCATTTTTGATCTCCAGATAAAGTGGAAGATGGCTCGGGTGACTGTCGCGGCGCAGGAGCGAGGTATGGGCCAGACCTGCGCCACGTACAGCAACACCGAGAGCACCTCGCACCTGATGACCAGGTTCTTGCCCACGATCGAGAGGGATCGTTGATGCCACAGTCCCAGTTTCTGCTTAACCTTGGAGATACGCTCCTCCCAGTTTTTGGTGCACGCCCCGGCCCCCCCGAACCAGATCCCCAGCACCTTCAGGTAATCCGACCTGACGGTGAAGGGGACAAAGGATCGGTCGGTCCAGTTCCCAAAGAACATGGCCTCGCTCTTGCTACGATTTACCCTGGCCCCCGAGGCCAGTTCGAACTGGTCGCAGATGCTCATCAATCTGCGGACCGAGAGCTGATCCGAGCAAAAGACGGCGACGTCATCCATGTACAGGGAGGCCTTGACCTGAGTGCCTCCGCTGCCTGGGATCGTCACCCCTCTTATGCCCGCATCCCTCCTGATGGACTCGGCAAAGGGTTCGATGCAACACACGAACAAGACGGAGGAGAGAGGACAGCCCTGCCTGACTCCAGATTTGATCGGAAAGCTTTCTGATTCCCACCCGTTGATTGAAACTGCGCTACTGATGTTTGTGTAGAGCAGTTGGATCCAATTGCGGATTCCCTCCCCAAACCCCATTTTGGAGAGCACGTCCATCATGTACGTGTGGGATATTCTGTCAAAGGCCTTCTCCTGGTCCAGGCTGATCAGGCAGGTGTTCACCCCCCTGTCCTGTACGTAGGCAATCGTATCCCTGAGTAGCGCCAGGCTATCAGAGATCTTCCTGCCGGGTACGGCGCAGGTCTGATCGGGGTGGATCACCACCTCCAGGGCTGACTTGACCCGATTGGCGATGACCTTGGACAGAATTTTGTAGTCCACGTTAAGTAGTGAGATGGGTCGCCAATTTTTGATTTCTTCCCTCTCCCCTTTCTGCTTGTAGATGAGGGTGATGATGCCCTTCCTCAAGGAGTCTGACATGCTGCCTGTCAGGAGCATACCCCCGTACACTTCCAGCAGGTCTGGGCCTATCCAGTCCCACAGAGCCGAGTACAACTCCATCGGTAAGCCGTCGCTTCCGGGAGTCTTACTCTTCTCGAAGGATCGGACGGCCTTTGTCAGTTCGTCCAGAGTTAGCGGGTGATCCAGACTCTCCCGCTTGCTGTCGTCTAGAACCTCCGTGATAGACGACAAGAAGGAGTGGGAGGCCGCGCTGTCTGTGGGCTTCGCGTCGTACAGTCCGGCATAAAAGGATTTGCAGATCCTCAGTATGTCGGGCTGCGAGGACGTGACCGAGCCGTTCTCTTCCTTCAGGCTGCTGATCACAGAGCTCTCTCTGTGCACCTTTTGGAAGAAGAAGCGCGAGCAAGTCTCGTCCTGCTCCACGGAGCGGACTCTGGACCGGAAGATGATCTCGGAGGCAAAGAGCGAGGCTTGCTGGTCCTTCACCTCTCTGAGTTCCTCCCCGACATCGATCCCCATCGACTGCAGCAGGAGAAGATTCTGCATGCTTTTCTGGAGTCGGGACGTTTCCCTCTGCCTCTCTCTCGCCTTCTGAACACCTTTGAGGATGAAGAACCTCTTGATGTTCGCCTTGATGGCTTCCCACCAGTGCACTGGGGAATCAAAGAGGGGCTTTACGGTTCTCCAACCTTTGTAATCCCTACTTTGTGAATGTGACGTTAAGATGGAATGTTATTGGAATGTGACGTTAAGATGGTAGGCGGATTTATTTTTTTTTTCAAAAAATATACTTTATTCATAAAATTTGCAGCAGTACATACAATACAGTTGTCATATCACTTTCCAAACGTACACAATACAGATTATACAATTTGCAGGTTACGTCAAGTACAGTTCAATGAACACATTGGACATAATTACAGTTCATGACACTCTAGGGTGTCTCATTGCATCATACTCAACACAGATTATTGCTCACAGATTCATTTCAGATTCATTACAGGTACATTACAGCAATTTGAATTTTACATTCTGCCCGAGGGGGTTTTTCCCTGATTGCAGCCCCTCGGTTTACAATGGCGGGAAGGCTCTAAACGGTTGCCTTTCCCCACAGGGCCTTTGCGGCGGCCGCACCCATCCTCAGTGCGTCCCTCAGCACGTAGTCCTGGACCTTGGAATGTGCCAGTCTGCAACACTCGGTCGAGGACAGCTCCTTGTGCTGGAAGACCAGCAAGTTTCGGGCAGACCAAAGGGCGTCTTTCACCGAGTTGATGGTCTTCCAGCAGCAGCCGATGTCCGTCTCAGTGTGCGTCCCTGGGAACAGCCCGTAGAGCACAGAAACCTGTGTTACGGAACTGCTCGGGACGAACCTGGACAGATACCACTGCATCTCTCTCCAGACCTTCTTTGCAAAGGCACATTCCATAAGGAGATGGGTGACGGTCTCGTCTCCACCGCAGCCTCCTCTGGGACAGCGCGCGGTGGCGCTGAGAGGCCGGGAGTGCATGAAGGATCTGACGGGAAGGGCCCTTCTCACCACCAGCCAAGCTAGGCCTTGGTGCTTGTTTGAAAGCTCTGGCGATGAGGCGTTCTGCCAAATGACATTGACAGTCTGCTCGGGGAACCAACCGACAGGATCCACCATCTCCTTTTCCCGCAGGGTCTCGAGGACGTTACGTGCGGACCACTTGCTGATCGCCTTGTGGTCAAAGGTGTTTTCCTGCACAAACCTTTCCACGCAGGACAGGTGGGGCGGAACGGTCCAACTGGACGGAGCGTTCCGTGGCAGCGTGGCCAGGCCCATCCTTCTCAACACCGGGGACAGGTAGAACCTCAGCACGTAGTGACACTTTGTGTTTGCGTACTGAGGGTCTATGCACAGCTTGATGCAGCCGCACACAAAGGTGGCCATCAGGATGAGGGCCACGTTGGGCACGCCTTTCCCCCCTTTCTCTGGAGATTTGTACATCGTGACCCTGCGGACACGGTCCATTTTTGATCTCCAGACAAAGTGGAAGATGGCTCGGGTGACTGTCGCGGCGCAGGAGCGAGGTATGGGCCAGACCTGCGCCACGTACAGCAACACCGAGAGCACCTCGCACCTGATGACCAGGTTCTTGCCCACGATCGAGAGGGATCGTTGATGCCACAGTCCCAGTTTCTGCTTAACCTTGGAGATACGCTCCTCCCAGTTTTTGGTGCACGCCCCGGCCCCCCCGAACCAGATCCCCAGCACCTTCAGGTAATCCGACCTGACGGTGAAGGGGACAAAGGATCGGTCGGTCCAGTTCCCAAAGAACATGGCCTCGCTCTTGCTACGATTTACCCTGGCCCCCGAGGCCAGTTCGAAACGGTCGCAGATGCTCATCAATCTGCGGACCGAGAGCTGATCCGAGCAAAAGACGGCGACGTCATCCATGTACAGGGAGGCCTTGACCTGAGTGCCTCCGCTGCCTGGGATCGTCACCCCTCTTATGCCCGCATCCCTCCTGATGGACTCGGCAAAGGGTTCGATGCAACACACGAACAAGACGGAGGAGAGAGGACAGCCCTGCCTGACTCCAGATTTGATCGGAAAGCTTTCTGATTCCCACCCGTTGATTGAAACTGCGCTACTGATGTTTGTGTAGAGCAGTTGGATCCAATTGCGGATTCCCTCCCCAAACCCCATTTTGGAGAGCACGTCCATCATGTACGTGTGGGATATTCTGTCAAAGGCCTTCTCCTGGTCCAGGCTGATCAGGCAGGTGTTCACCCCCCTGTCCTGTACGTAGGCAATCGTATCCCTGAGTAGCGCCAGGCTATCAGAGATCTTCCTGCCGGGTACGGTGCAGGTCTGATCGGGGTGGATCAGCCCCTCTTTGATTCCCCAGTGCACTGGTGGGAAGCCATCAAGGCGAACATCAAGAGGTTCTTCATCCTCAAAGGTGTTCAGAAGGCGAGAGAGAGGCAGAGGGAAACGTCCCGACTCCAGAAAAGCATGCAGAATCTTCTCCTGCTGCAGTCGATGGGGATCGATGTCGGGGAGGAACTCAGAGAGGTGAAGGACCAGCAAGCCTCGCTCTTTGCCTCCGAGGCCTCCAAGATCATCTTCCGGTCCAGAGTCCGCTCCGTGGAGCAGGACGAGACTTGCTCGCGCTTCTTCTTCCAAAAGGTGCACAGAGAGAGCTCTGTGATCAGCAGCCTGAAGGAAGAGAACGGCTCGGTCACGTCCTCGCAGCCCGACATACTGAGGATCTGCAAATCCTTTTATGCCGGACTGTACGACGCGAAGCCCACAGACAGCGCGGCCTCCCATTCCTTCTTGTCGTCTATCACGGAGGTTCTAGACGACAGCAAGCGGGAGAGTCTGGATCACCCGCTAACTCTGGACGAACTGACAAAGGCCGTCCGATCCTTCGAGAAGAGTAAGACTCCCGGAAGCGACGGCTTACCGATGGAGTTGTACTCGGCTCTGTGGGACTGGATAGGCCCAGACCTGCTGGAAGTGTACGGGGGTATGCTTCTGGCAGGCAGCATGTCAGACTCCATGAGGAAAGGCATCATCACCCTCATCTACAAACGGAAGGGGGAGAGGGAAGAAATCAAAAATTGGCGACCCATCTCACTACTTAACGTGGACTACAAAATTCTGTCCAAGGTCATCGCCAATCGGGTCAAGATGGTAGGCGGATGTACCATCTTAACGTCACATTCCAATAAAGAAATGCATTTTTTTTCAGGTCCTTGTATGAAGACATACCTTCAGCTGCCACCTTTTTTGTTCAACTGCATCGAATTTGCACAATAGTAATATCACTAATTGAGTTGCTGGTTTATTTTGAACAAGCAAAACTTGTTTGTAAGAGAAACACGTTTGCACTTTGCATAACTAACCGAATTTCTTTTTTCAGTTATATGACTGTGGTGGAATCTCTTCCTACTTATGGTATTCATTACTATGGAGTAAAGGTTAGTCATTAAATATCTTTGCTTGGCACTGTGATGTGCTTTTTGCTCACAGTTTCTCATGGACAGAGTGGTTTTGTGTTTAAGAAAGCCCTTTTCATTTATTACTTTCTTACTGAGAGTCCTGTGGTTTTCTGTTTCTCCCATTCCATCACTGTGGATTTTTTTCCCCCCAGTGATGGTAATGCTTTGAGTTCTCTGCACATGAAACACTTGCTTTATCTCCTTAAGTGGTTAGTTTTTTTTCTCCCTGTCCCTCTCCTTTCTGTAATAAGTCAAATTGGGTTACAGCTCTACATGCACTGGTAGTTCTTTCATGCCTTAGACAAGTAAGCATTTATATTGCCTTTTACCACCTCAGCATGTTCCAAAGCACTTTACAGCCAATTAATTACTTTTGAAGTGTAATCATGGTTGTAATGTGGGGAAGTAGCCAGTCTTGATGTGTACAAGTGAGTTATCCAATCAATCGTACAAGGCATCACAGCCAAGTCCAATGTTCCCATGTGCACTTTGCAGCAGTTGTCACTGGATAGTATTTTGGAGCAGGAACTCTAACCCCAAGGAAGTTGAGGCCATATGTAGCACCCCCACTGCTGTCCTGGTTAAAATCAGCTAACACAGTGCAGATCAGGGGCCGAAGCAGGGATATTCCTGTTGTTTTTTAGATTTAGTGCCATACTATGCAGCACATGTTTTCAACAACAATTGGGGAACTCCCAAAATGGGCATTTGTAAAAATAACTGAGAGTCTAATCCACTATTGGACTTCCAATATTCCTTGCCTCTTCAAGCAAAGACAGATAAATAGCCAAAACTTAAAAGACGGCATCTTTCCTTACTACATTCTATTTGTATTTCCTATGTTAAATGCTGTAAAGTGGGATATAATGTCACCCTGAGATGTTATTACCTGATCTGTTTTTTAAAAAATAGATTTTGCTACAGGGCTGCTATTCTTTTTACCCAACATTCAGAAGTGCATGGCATGTAGGTGTACTCCATCTCAAGTAGCAGCAAATGCAGGGTAATTACTGTCAAAACTGTAGTTGATGTAAAGTTCAACTAGGGTAGTAATAAGTTATGAAAAGAAAGGTGATGTAATTGAGAAACAGGGATCTGAATTGATGTGACTATTTTCAGGCATTCTGAATAATGCAAGGTTAAGTGCTCAAACAAAGTGAAACAATTGTGACATTCTTTTATTGGCCATTTTTTTTTTAAGAGTGGTGAAAGACAAATATTTGAGTGTTCCATATTAGCAACTAAAAGAATATTGTATGGAAAGTACAGTAATTGCAACGTGACTTCTACTTCAGATGTTAATTGTTTGTCCTCAATTTGATTAACTGTAGTCATTCTACTAAATGGGCTCTTACAGTATACTGTGACACGGAATCCAGGAAGTCAAGTCAATCTTTTCTGAACAATTCTAAATGATGACCATATCCAAATTATTTTTGTTGTGTTACACTAATATAAGCAATAATTTTGTTGGTTCCTATTTTTGGGTCTGTTTTGACTTGAACTAACCTCTGTCCCCTGATCTCAAACTATCTGCCTAAACCAGGGAATTTATATGCCTATCTGTAGAACTGCTGAGGACTTACTTGTGCTCCAAGTGTTTCCTTGGACATAGGCTTGTATTTATTGATGAATGGTACAATCTGGCTTTTTGTAGGAGGTACAAACTGAGAAATAAAGCTTAAACAGGTTCAACTTTATCGGTTATTGTATTCAAATCCGTATATCGTGTTGCATAAGTTGTCATTTAGGTTGACTCATGATTTAAAACACTGAATATAGAAGTTTGAATATATACTTGCACTTAATAACTTGTTTGTGTACATGTTTGAAACACCCAACCTCGGTAAGGGGGAAAGTTACCAAGAGTATCCAAGTAAAGAAACAGACCTTTCAAGATCAATTGATAGCTTTATGCTATGTTTTCAGTTAGTTAGAAAATATTTATTATGTAATTAAATATAAATGCAATATTAACTTTAATATTTCCAGGCCAACTCCAAATTGGAGTATTATTGGAAAAACTGAACCAAACAGCACTTGCTTGTTTTTGGAACCAAGGGACTGAGTGCACTGGAGTTTTCTCAGTAGGTTTTGAGGTATTTACAAAAACATTGAAGTGTGACCAGAGTTTGCATGTAAATACAAAGCACTTCACTTGCTAGAAAGTGACTGAGTGAGTAACTCCTGAAGCACAGACCTGTCTAGTACACTAAGTATTTATATCAAAATTAAAATGGACAGTTTTCACTTTCATTTTTGATTTCTCTCTGCCTGCTTATCAAGGTGAGGGATATCAGTGCCGGGGTGGGGGAGATGATTTTTCATTTCGGGCATCGCATTTCAGTGTCAAACATTCCCAAGTCATGTACAGCATAGCCAGATGCAGAGTCAAGATCCCTTGATTAGGGATGGTTTCTGCTGTAGGTTCATGACCACTAACAACTGGATTGAAACTGCCCAAAGTCATTTCACCTTGTAGAGGAAACATTCATCTCATCAGTCTAGTCTGGCTTGGAACCCACATCCCAGAGATGAAAGGCCAGTGTCTAACAGTGGCACGCAATCCCTGGACCATTTTCACTCTGAGCAAATGGAAGCAGGCAGATCAGCTGGACAGTAATAATATATTGAGGTTTTGTTTTTTATTAACATTTATTGCTGTGGTAAAATATGGGGTACTGAATAACAGTATGTTTGTAAGCCCTTGCAAAGAAAGATATTTTTACACTTTATTGACAAAATGGGCTTTTATATTCAAGCTTGTGCTGACTGACCCCAGATGTAGAATTTAATTTAACTGACCACTGGGATTATGGTATGTGATATCAGTGTCCTGTTAAGAGTATATCAGTCTTGTGATGTTTGATGTCACTGAGCAAAATCTGCTGTTGATTGTTGAGGGATAAAGTGGATCATCACTTAATAAGCTATTTAGAGCCATATTTCAAAATGTTAATCACTTTTTGTTTTACCTTTTAGGATAAACAAGGAATTCCCTGGTGGCTTGGAATTGGTTGCAAAGGAATTGGGCAATACGACTTTCATGATAAAGTCAAACCCAGAAAGGTAAAAATCAATAGTTTTACCCTCAAGTACACTTTTAAGTACAAGCTGTTTGATACAGAAATATGGTATAAAGATAATCCAATTCAAGTTGGATAATTTTAAAAGCCTCTGTTCTTGACATTAAATGGATTTCAAAAGGATGTTGTCCTCCTATAAAAGTTCTAGGTAAACTGTTTTTCAGTTAAACACACATGATATATATTATGTTGTGAAAACATTTCAAGATGAAATGATGTAATGTTCATGACCATCTCAGCAAAGAAGATGGATTTCCTTTAAAACCAGGCAACTGGTTTGTGCCATTAGCTCACCTGAGTGACCCTGGTCTAGGGAATGGACAATTAACTATCGTTCCTGATCATGGTATACTGACCTACGTTGGCTCCCGGTACCCCAGCATCTCCAATTTAAAATTCTCGTCTTTGTATTTAAATCCTTCATGGCCTTGCTCTTGCTTATCTCTGTAATCTCCTGCAGCCCTCCAACTCCTTCCCACACCCAGAACTCTCCTTCCCTCCAACTCCTGGCCTTTTGTGCACCCCTCACACTCTGGAATCCCCTGCCTAAACCCCTCTGCCTCTTCACCTCCCACACCTTTTAAGACCGTCCTTAAAACCCACCTCTTCCGCCAAGCTTTTGGTCACCTCTCTTAATAGCTCCCCTTTTGGCTCAGCATCCATTTATTTCTGATTACACTATGGTGAAGCGAATTGGTATGTTTCTCTACATTAAAGTGGCTATATCAATGCAAGTTGTTGGAAGACATTGAAGGGCAGAGGTGAAGAACTATGTGTTACTAAATAGCAGTAGCTTGCATGTGTGCAGTTGTTTTGGAAATACTTTATACTGAAAAGGAAAAAAGATTTAGTTTTCCAGTGCTGAGTAAGCTCTGCACAAATGGGTGGTAGTAAAACCACTTCACAACTGTACAGAAAGGAGTGGAAATGCCCTACTAATGTAGCTGACTTTAGCTTTCTCTTTTGCTGCCTATTCTTTCTGGTTTCGTTGAGCTTCTGTTTATAATGCATCAAAAGCAGGACTGTAATTTTTGCCTTCATCTAAAGACCAGTCCCATTCACAATTTATCATCACTTTAGTTGCATTGAAAGCAGTCCCACATTATAAATGGGCTGCAAATTTTTTGCTGGTGTTCTATTTATTATATGCTGCCACTTTCCCAAGACCGTGTTGAGTGACTGTTTAGGTATGGGGTGCATGGTACACCTACATTAAAGTACTTTGTTCCCAGATCAAAAGATCAGTGAGAATTTAATTATGGAAATCTGCTAACACTGCTGTAACACTAGGCAGCTTTCACAATGTTTGTTCAGATTAAAATAACTAAGACTGGGGCTCTGGATTTGAAAGGTAAAGAAACGGTTGCCTTGACAATCCAGGAATCAAACTGGTGAGCTCTCCATGGAGAGATCCCATTCATCTTTATTTGTATAGTTAATTGAAGGTAACCAGACAAGGCTCCAATGAGTCTATACGATCTTCAATTCAAAAATGTGGAGAAATATAATTAAGTATGTAGCATTGTGTCAAAAGAAGGTTTATTATTCAGTGCAATAAAGGGGTGGATGTGAGAATATGTGCTGTCACATGGGAAATTGTGATTTTAAAAAATAACACATTCATCAGTTGCATTTGTCAAAATAAAATTAAGTATGTTACTTATTGATGATTCACTTTTGGAGTTTTCATTCCAGACATCCAAAACGTTACTGATAGTAATCATTTTGTTACAATACCAAGTAATTTTTTCAGATTTTTTGCAAATTGCAAGCTAAGGTCTTATTTACTTGGAGAAAGTATATGTGCACAAGGAATACTGGTGTATAGTGATTATGTAACCTTACCGTTGAAAGGCATTCTGTCGAAATAAACACTCATGGTTATTAGATTTGAAGAATTTGATCATATTTTGATTTATATCCCTGTTTTGAACTGCCCAGAATCTAACACAACATGAAATCTGATAACACCATGTAAATGGTATTGTGGATGCCTAAAGATACTGCAATCTTCAATTCATTTATGGAACATTTTTCTTCTGACAATCCAACACTATCTTTTTATTGAGGATGCAATCTGCTTACTTCAAAAAAAATTTTTTTAAAACTGGTAACATCTCGAACTTCTCAATAGAGAAGACAGGGATTTGAGGACAGAACATAGGCTGACACTACTTTGCAATACAGAGGGAGTGCTGTATTGTCGGAGATACTGCCCTTTGGATGAGACATTAAGCCAAGGCTCTTTCTACCTGTTCCTGCAGTTCAGGTGGCTGTTAAAGATCCTATTGGCACAATGTGAGGAGCAACAAGGACTTTGCTTGGTTTTCCTCACCCAGCAAAAACAAGTTAATTATTCATTTATTTCATTGCTGTTTCTGGAATCCTGCTATGTGCGAAATGGATGCCATATTTACCTATGTAACAGTCATTGTACTTCGAAGTAATTGTATGTGAAGTACTTTGAGACAGTACATAAATGAAAGTCCGTATTATTCGTTGAATTGTTTGACAGAAAAGGTTGCTGCAGTTAATGTTTTTACCCCTCATCACATATTTTATGATGATGCTACCCTTGTCTAGTTTAAGAATGAGCTTGCATTAACATAGCACATTATCACACCCTCAAGACACTTTGCAGCAATGAATTACTTTCGAAGTGCAGTACTTATTTTTTAGGCAAACATGGCAGCCAATTTGCGCATGAGCTAAATGACAAGTTAATCTATTTAGACTGGCATTTGTTAAAAGAAGAATGTTAGCTAGAATACCAGAAGGACTCCCTGCTCTGCTTCAAGTAGTACTGTGGCATCTTTAATATCCACCCAAACAGGCAAATAATGCCTTTGCTAAGCATCTTGTCCAAAAGTCACCTCCACCAATCCATTACTCATTCAGTAAGTGCATTTGCTGAAGTAGAATCAAAACCCACACCCCTCTGACTCAGAGGCAAAGGAGAGTGTTATAAACTGAACCAAGTTGACACTTAAGTGCACAAAGTGCAGCTGGAATTAGTGTTTTTTAAAAAAAACCTTTACGGTATTTTATTAATCATTGAAGAGAGTTGTGTCTGATTTGGTATATGTTCTCCTACATAGTTTGAGATCTAAATTGGATTGATGCCTGATACAAATTACAAAGCACTGTGCTAATGCAGATTTCCAAAAGACTGATGGCTCTAGCCATGTTATAATTAACTTTAAAAAAAAATTAAACTGCCTGATCAAAGGTTATTGCAAGTACATTAAAAATGATCTGTGGTATTACTCTGGGGCTTGGAGTATGAAGTTTAGCAGGTTCCCATTCCAAGTTAGCGTGTGAGGGGGAGGGGCACTAATAGAGTAAGAGCACAGCTGACAAAGGGGCTGGGGTGCACAGTTCAGTGGGGGATGGGGAGTGGAGCCCCAGTGAAAGGGTTGGGCGTGGAAGCTGCATAGTGGAAGACAGAGGGTCAGGGAAGGAAGCTTGGGAGGATTGGGGCAAGGAGTGAGCTTACAGAATTTTAACATTAAGACCACTGCCCCTCGATGTAGAGGCTTACCTGCTTTAATAGTGCTGGGGACGCAGTGGACAGTGTTGGTAACTCTTCAGAGAATTTTTATTTTCCTCTGAACCTGACATCCAATCAGAAGGACAAATAAGTGAATCTTTTTTTTTTGCTTGTCCAATAAGAAAATTGTGTGTGCCTTGAAAGTACCAGAATTTTAAAAAAATTGACAGCAAGACTAGCCATTCACAGAGCATGCTACGTCTTCCTGTTTGTAAGTGCCATTCTCCGTGCCGTGTACTGTATTGGACTTAGTAGCAGGTTTAAATCACATTTTGGCAATTGTCACCTACCTAGTGACACTGATGTGCTCTAGGAGCTCACTACTTGATCGAACCTCTTTGTTCAGGCCGTGCCCAGGTACACAGTAGAACCTGGCAAATGCAGAAAACACAACTCCCAGGCCCTGCGAAGAGCAGTTGAGTGCATAGGGCAAACACCTTGTAGGCATTTCTGACATGCAGTTGCTGATTTTATGGGTTTTAATTAGGTTTTTCTTAATTAATTATTTATTTAACTTTCTCGTGTATTGTTATAAATGCTTTTATATAGTTTTTTTTATTCAGCTGGGTCAGAAATCAAAATGGAGGCTGAAATCAATTTTGAAGAAATAAATTGAGTAATATGATTAGCTCATTGTGCCGTAGCTATCTTTAAGAAAAAAAATTGAGCAATTCAATTGGTTGGCGTTTCTTGTTTCCGATAGCTTTTCATTCCAGCAACGCCTCGATTTTTAAAATTCTTATCTTTCATTTCAAATCCCTCCATGGCCTCACTGCTCCCTATCTCTGTAACCTCCTCCAGCCCTACAACCCTCCTAAAGCTCTGTGCTCCTTCAATTCTGGCCCCTTGCGCATCCCCGATTTTAATCGCTCAACCATTGGTGGCCGTGCCTTAAGCTGCCTAGGCCCCAAGCTCTGGAATTCCCTCCAGAAACCCCTCTGACTCTCTACCTCTCTCCTCCTTTTAAGATATTCCTTAAAACCTACCTCTTTGACCAAGCTTTTGGTCACCTTTGGTCTCCTTATGTGACTCGGTGTCAAATTTTGTCTGAAAATGCTCCTGTTGAGCGCTTTTGGGTGTTTTACTACGTTAAAGGCGCTATATAAATGCCAGTTGTTGCTCTTGTACCTGTGAATATTTGAGCAAATCAGCAAAATCAACTTTACCTTGGTTAGTTGGTCCAATCAGAAAATTGTGATGGATGATTTTTCATGCTATGGGCATTTATTGTGCAAAATATACATTTAACACGTGACACGGCTTTACTCATTTAATTGTATAGATTTATTGCACAGCAGTGAGTGAGAACTTTTGCCAGGCATTAAAAAGTCAGTCTCCTAAATATCAGACTACAAACTGAGGGACATTTGTTCAGAACTTGGAAAATATCAGCTGGAAAACCCAAATAAACCCTGCAAGCACTGGGAACCTAATAGAATTCTAGTCTCAGAACCCAGAGAAAGGGGCATTGTTCTGCAAAGAAAGCTTTTTACAGAAAATTCCGAGATAATAGTAATAGGTTTATGGCTGTTAGTGGTTTCTTCGAGAATTACTTGTTTTCATGTGTGACACTATGAAGTTAATTTTCAGATTTATATAGTCTGTGCCTCAAGAAGCAAAGTGCCCACTGAAGTAAGTTGGAACAAAATTGCTTGAGCATTTTGATTTTATGGTACTGTACTTGCCAGTTCATGAATGATAACTTTGAAAAGAATTGAGCAATTTGGTTTTGTGGTGAATATTTGGTAGCGTTTGCTACTGAATAAATGAATGAAACTAGTTTTTGATTGTCTTGAATTTGAACCAATCAACATCTTAATGATTATTTGAGCCAGTCACCTATATTTTGGCTTATAGGCGTGATGTGCTTTACTTTCAAGACATTTAATTATATATAGGTAGGTTTAGAAGAACTTGTTCCCAAGTTAGAAAAAATGATTAGCTGTCATGAGAAAATAAGTTTTTATGAAATCAGTAGGTTAAAATATTTTCGATACTTTCCTAGAGCAGAAAAGAATACATTGAATTTTATAATTTACAAAGACTGTTATTCTTCCAAAAGGTTTTAGCAATGTTGTTTTGAAGTAGAATTTATGAATCTAAACTACATGTTCCATTGTATAGTACTGCCTAATCATATCAACCCACATCATTGAATAAGGGGTGTCTTTTGAAGGAAGTAATATGGAAAAGATGCATGTAAAAGTACAGAGCACATGAAAACAATTCCTTCAATTGCTGATTTTTAAAAAAATGAAATACTTTAATGCAAGTTGTCGCTATAAACCTCACAAAATAGCAAAAGAAATGGAGAAACCTGGATGCAGGGTTAAGACTCGTAATGCAGTAGACCACCAAGGTTGAAAAGATTAGGCCAGAAGACTATTTAAGACAAGAAAAGTGACACCATCTCTGGGTTGTGAAAACATGGGAAGGAAAGACTAAGGAATTTGAGACCCCAGAAAAGAATGATTGCAGTAAATCTTAATTTCAACAGCAAAGTTGCAGGGAGGAGGAAGATCATGTAGGGCAGTATATTTGGGATTAAGGGGCACAAGAGCAGAAAGCATAGATGAGCAATCACCACCTTATAGTATCTATAAAATGGAGACTGAAAAGAGATTTTGATCGAAAGAAATGGGTTGGAGGCTTTAGGTGATCGGTTTTTTTTGTATCTTGTCCAGGATTGTGAGACCCATGTTAGAAAAACCTCCCCAGATACAGGAACAGTGCTCCAGTCTTGAACAAACTTGGGCTTTATCAAAAATTAAGAGTTGTTGAAGGGAAAATGCTTGATGCAGAAGCTTCTTGGAAGCAAATTTAGCAGTGGAGAACATGTAGGAGTTTCATTCAAGGTTAGAACAGATAGGCCAAGAAAATGTCAATAAATGAAGGACTAGGCAGGAAAGTAGAGTTGAGGTCAAAGATCAGCCATGATCTTATTGGATGACGGAGCAGGCTCGAGGGGCCGTATGGCCAACTCCTGTTCCTCCTTATGTTCTTATGGCTGTGTATTGAGGCACCAAAAGATAAGTGATGGCAAGTATTCAGTAAATATTTTGATCACAATATTTATTGTGGTTTTGAAGCAAAACCCAGTATTTAAGATGTTTTTGATACCTAGTGCTTGAATTATCCGATCAGGACTACAATAATAAAAGAATATCCTTTAATCACGTCCAGTGTGTTGCTTGTGGGTAGGGTGTGCAACAAACAAAAGAAAATACTGAATGTATTTTCTTGGATGATTTGCTTGTCAGTATTTTGTTACATTTAATAATAGTTTTGTACTTTGGAGTTGATCTGTATATTTTAATATTCATTTGGGTAAACAGGATACAAGCTGTTATTTACTTAGCAGTCACCAGCTATAGAATATTGATTTGGTTTCTCCATGTGTTCTGTAGTTCAGTAAACCAGTTCTGTCTCCTTTGCTGCTAGAAAGCCAATCTGGTTATTCAGTTTCCTGCTACCATATTGATTTGGAATAGGAAAGGAAACACAATTAGTTAAGAAACTGTGATTTGGGTATAACTAAGATGCTTTATTTCTTACTTTAAATTTATTAAGTCACTGCACTTAGCAAAATACTTAACCAGTCACTTTTTGCATGATACTGATGAGATACAATATACAGAAACGGAGAATCATAGAATATTACAGCACAGCAGGAGGCCATTCAGCCCGTTGTGCCTGTGCCAGTTCTTTGAACGAGCTGTCCAATTTAGTCCTATAACCCTACAAATTAGTCCTCTTCAAGTACATGTCCAATTGCCTTTTGAAAATTCCTATGGAATCTGATTCCACCACCCTTTCAGGTAGTGTGTTCCAGATCTTAACAACCCTCTGCGTGAAAAAATTTCTTCTCATTTCCCCTCTAGTTAGAATCATAGAAGTGTACGGTACAGAAAGAGGCCATTTGGCCCATCGAGTCTATGCCGGTCAAAAAAGAGCTAGCCAGCCTAATCCCACTTTCCAGCACTTGGGCCGTAGCCTTGTAGATTGCGGCACTTCAAGTGCATATCCAAGTACTATTTATATGCGATGAGGGTTTCTGCCTCTACCACCCTTTCAGGCAGTGAGTTCCAGACCCCCACCGCTCTCTGGGTGAAAAAATTTCACCTCAGCTCTCCTCTAATCCTTCTACCAATTACTTTAAATCTATGCCCCCTGGTTATTAGCCTCTCTGCTAAGGGAAATAGGTCCTTCCTATCCAATCTACCTGGTCCCGTCATAATTTTATATACCTCAATTAAATCTCCCCTCAGCCTCCTGTTCCAAAGAAAACAACCCCAGCCTATTTAATCTTTCCTCATAGCTAAAATTCTCCAGTCCTGGCAATATCCTCGTAAATCTCCTCTGTACCCTCTCCAGTGCAATCACATCTTTCCTGTAATGTGGTGACCAGAACTGTACGCAGTACTCTAGCTGTGGCCGAACTAGTGTTTTATACAGTTCCAGCATAACCTCCCTGCTCTTGTATTCTATGCCTCCGCTAATAAAGGAAAGTATTCCGTATGCCCCCCCTAACCACCTTATCTACCTGTCCTGCCACCTTCAGGGATCTGTGGACCTGCACTCCAAGATCCCCCTGTTCCTCTACACTTCAGTATCCTGCCATTTATTGTGTTTGCCCTCCCTAAATGCATTACCTCTCACTTCTCCGGATTGAATTCCATTTGCCACTTTTCTACCCACCTGACCAGTCCATTGATATCTTCCTGCTGTCTACAGCTTTCTTCCTCACTACCCACCACAAGGCCAACTTCTGTATCATCTGCAAACTTCTTAATCATGCCTCCTACATTTAAGTTTATGATTTAATTGATATATACCACAAAAAGCAAGGGACCTATTACTGAGCCCTGCAGAATCCCACTGGAAACAGCCTTCCAGTCACAAAAGCACCTGTCGACCGTTACCCTTTGCTGCTTGCCACTGAGCCAATTCTGGATTCAACTTGCCACTTTCCCTTGGATCCCATGGGTTTTTTCTTTTCTGACCAGTGGGACCTTGTCAAAGGCCTTGCTAAAATCCATGTAGACCACATCAAATGCGCTACCCTTATCGACCCTCCATGTTACCTCCTTTTAAAAAAAAAAAATTGTTCTTTTTCCAATTATTTTAAAACTATGACCTTTAGTTACTGACCCACTTGCCAGAAGAAATAGTTTCTTCCTAGTTGGCCTATCAAAACCGCCCATAATTTTGAATACCTCTATTAGGTCTCCCCTTAACCTTCTCTGCTCTAAGCAGAACAATCCCAACTTCTCCTATCTTTCCACATAACTAAAGTCCCTCATTCCTGGTATCATTCTGGTAAACCATCTCTGTACCCTCTCCAATGCCTTGACATCCTTCCTAAAGTGTGGTGTCCAGAATTGCACATGATACTCCAGCTGAGGCCTAACCATTGATTTGTAAAAGTTTAGCATGAGTTCCTTGTTTTTCTATTTAAATGCCCCTATTTACGAAACCAAGTATCCCATACGCTCTTAACCGCCTTATCAATTTGTCCTGCCACCTTCAAAGATTTGTGACTATTCATCCCGAGGTGTCTCTGCTTTTGCAACCCCCATTTAGATTATACTGCCTTTCCATGTTATTCCTCCTAAAGTGCATCAGTTCACACTTATCTGCATTACACTGCATCTGCCATGTGTCTTCCCATTTCACCAGTCTGTCTCTGTCCTCCTGAAGTCAGCTCCTATCATCCTCACTATTTGCTATGTTGCCAAGTTTTGTATCATCCTCAAACTTTGAAATTGAACTCCCTATACCCAAGTCCAGGTCAATTATATATAACAAAAAAAGCAGTGGTCCTAATATTGACCCCTACTGCATACTTCTGTCCAGTTAGAAAAACATCCGTTCACCACTACTCTCTGCCTCCTATCCCTTAGCCAATTACATATCCACGTTACTATCGTCCCTTTCATACTATGTGCTTCTATTTTCTGAATAAGTCTGTTATGTGGTACTTTATCAAATGACTTTTGGAAGTCCAGATATAAAACATATATTGTACTACCTTCATCAACCCTCTGTTACTTCATCAAAGAACTCAATCAGGTTAGTCAGACATGCCTCTTGATTGTAAGCATTCACGTTTAGAATAAACAAGACACATTGTTTTTGTAAAACGTTTTTTATCAGAGCTACAAACACATACATGTTGGCCACTGTACACAAAGGTTTATTGCCTACGAGTCCGCACACTCCCTCTGCAGCAGTTAAAGTTTTATTGCATCACACATGACATAAGCTTCTACTTTGCTGCTCAGGCTCTAGGAGAGCAGAGCTCAAAGGAAGACGCATGGCCTCCAAGTATCACTATTTGTTATCCTGTTCTGCCAATGGAAGATGATGTTTGTTTTCTCTGCCTCTGACCTTCGCTGTCAGCATCCATGTAAACTTGGGTCCCAATCGCCATCAAAGGAATGGAGTTCATCTGCTTTTTATTAACGTGCAGTCAATAAGGGGAATACTGCAGGCCTGCCATCAGTGCTATATCAATATATTGTGCCTATAGTTCAAATCCACATGCTAAATTGCTATCAAGAATCCACTGTCTTTCCCTTAATCATAAAATTGGGGGTTTAAGCCTCTACCAGAATTTGAGCTCATATTCTAGGATAACAGTCCTTTGGCTGAGACTTTAGATTGAAGGACTGTCTATCCAGTGGTTCAAGTAGACATAAAAGATCCCATGGTGTTATCTGAAGAAGAGCAGAAAACTCTCCTGGTGTCCTTGCCATCAATCCTCCCTCAACCATATACTATATATAAAAAAAATAGCTGGTCAGAAGAAATTAAGAACATAAGAAATAGAAGCAGGAGTAGGCCATAAGACCCTTGAGCCTGCTCTGCTATTCAATCAGATCATGGCTGATCTTCAACTCCACTTTCCTGTCCGATCCCCATATCCCTAGGTTCCCCGACGGTCTAAAAATCTATCTACCTCAGCCTTAAATATACTCAACGACTCAGCATCCATAGCCCTCTGGGGTAGAGAATTCCAAAGATTCACAGCCCTCTGAGTGAAGAAATTCCTCCTCATCTCAGTCCTAAATGGCCAACCCCTTATCCTGAGACTATGCCCTCTAATTCTCAACTCTCCAGCCAGGAGAAACAACCTCTCAGCCTCTACCCTGTCAAGCCCCCTCACAATCTCATACATTTCAATGAGATCACCTCTCATTCTTCTGAACTCCAGAGAATATAGGCCCATTCTACTCAACCTCTCCTCATAGGACAATCCTCTCATCCCAGGAATTAATCTAGTTAATTAATTAGGAATTAATCCTAAGGCAAGTATTTCCTTCCTTAGATATGGAGACCAAAACTGTACGCAGTACTTCAGGTGAGGTCTCACCAAAGCTCTATACAACTGTAGTAGGACTTCCTTACTCTTGTACTCCAACCCCCTTGCAATAAAGGCCACATGCCATTTGCCTTCCTAATTGCTTGCTCTACCTGCATGCTAACTTTTTGTGTTTCTTGTATGAGGACACCCAAGTCTCTCTGGACACCAACATTTAATAGTTTCTCATCATTTTAAACAAAGCTCTGTTTTCTATTCTTCATACTGCTCATACTCTCTAATCCTGTTTGGGGGAAATTGCCACATTTGCTTGTATAGCAGTGACTGCCACTTCAGAAGTAGTTGATGTGTGAAACATTTTGAGAAATTAGTGTGATCAAGTGCTCTATAAATACTGCTATTGTTCGATTATTACTTCTCTTGCAAGTAAGCAACTTTTTACTCAACAACTCTAATGTGTTACCGGCTCTGATTTCAAAGTGTGTATGTTCCTTTCCTTTCTCTTTCCCCCCCCCCCCCCCCCCACTCCCGCCAAACCAACGATGCTGCTAATTTTGACTGTTGTCTTTATGATAACTTCAGAGGAAGTATAGTTTAATATTTCTTTAAGATTATGAAAGGATTTGATAAGGTAAACGTAGAGAAGATGTTTCCACTTGTGGGGGAGACCAGAACCAGGGGCCATAAATATAAGATAGTCACTAATAAATCCAATAGGGAATTCAGCAGAAACTTCTTTACCCAGAGAGTGGTTAGAATGTGGGACTCGCTACCACAAGGATTAATTGAGGTGACTAGCATAGATGTATTTAAGGGGAAGCTAGATAAACACATGAGGGAGAAAGGAATAGAAGGATATGCTGATAGGGTTAGATGAAGGGGGGAGGGATGATGCTCGTGTGGAGCATAACCACCGGCGTGGGCCTGTTGGACCGAATAGCCTGTTTCTGTGCTGTATGTTCTATGTAACATTTTCTAATTTAAATAAGACCAGTTGTTGCAGTCTGTGGCAAAAACTGGCCTTTCTGCAACATTTTAGTTTTTAAAAAAAATTAAAGACCAAGACACAGGGAGGGATAAATTGGATAAGGGCCGTTTTTGGGTGCAGGTAGCGTGCTGCGCTATTACCCCAGCGCAGGCAGGACACGAGTTTTGGCCGGTTTGAGTACGAACTTACAATCAGCGTTCCATTCTGGGCCTTGTACATGGAAGCAATGCAATTTGCACTTTCCACCTGCAGGGGGAGCTCAATCTCTTAAAGGGAGGATGTTTCTCAGAAATCTCTGAAAGGTAGCTGGTACCCGTTATTTCCTGAAAATAACAGTCTGCTGTTTGCACGGAGTCTGAACGGGGATCAGACATCGCACACGTAAAACACAGATGCAGGTCCTGTCCCTATGTTTACACACTGATGAGTTATGATAAAACATTGAATAAAGGTTGCACACTACTAAATCTCACATCCTCCAATCTGCACACCAGACCTCTCCAATCTGCCGATCTGAGTTTGTACCAGGCCTACTAGAGAGCGTGCACCAAGGTTCTCTGCTGGTGCACTAGAGGCCTTGGTGCAAGAGGTGGACAGAAGGAGGGACATCCTATATCCACAGAGTGGGGGGGGGGGGGGGGGGGGAGGAATGAGGCCCTCCAGACATATATCCGAAAGGCAGCGGGGGACGAAGTCAATGCCAGGCGTACAATATTATGAACATGGATGCAATGCAGGAAGAAATTTAATGCTTTGACATGAGTGGTCAAGTGGCGTCGCCTACCAACTGCAACACGCACCACGTTAAGATTGTGTATTGAGTTGAGGGTTAAGTCCCAAAATGGTGTCATCACTTTAAATCAGCGTTGCACACTGATTGAAGCCATTTTTTCCCTACTTTACATGATTCCTACCCATAATTGCACATTTTTTATAATCTATCGTTATCTGCGCCTGCGCTAACTCCTATACCAAGATGGCGTCAGGCGTACGTCATGCTGGAAACGTGTGTGCGCATCCAAGATGCCTTCTTGGATGTCAGAGAGACCGTGTTGCATCGAAACGACAGGCGCTACATGGCCCAATTTAGTGTCCAGGGTGTTCTCACTGCTATCCATGTATTTTTCCACAGGGGACTGCCCTTTTTTTATTTGTAACGTTCAATGTAACTAGAATCTTAATGTGATTACGATATTGGATGTTTTAGCTTCTTTATCTTCTTGTTAAAATGGTCGCATTACGGACAAATGAATCATGTGGTGTACAAGTTCAATCATGGTATCTGTTGAGATGATGTTTGATCTCAACCAGGGTAACAATAGGTGTGTGTCCCAGATCCCTGGGCAAGGGAGAGGAAATTT
This sequence comes from Heptranchias perlo, assembly GCF_035084215.1. NCBI lineage: Eukaryota > Metazoa > Chordata > Chondrichthyes > Hexanchiformes > Hexanchidae > Heptranchias > Heptranchias perlo. The sequence goes on along the minus strand of NC_090341.1, from coordinate 35,655,849 downwards.
TGAGTGTTCCCACTTCTGTGCCCCAGGGTTGGAAAGTATATGGATGCCAGATAAGTTGACTTTGATGCTATCATGCTCATATAGCCTGCCAACACTTATTATACACATATTACAAAGAATAATCATGTGAAGTCTGCTAGACTCAAATCAAACACCACTTTTTTAGGTGTCGCAGAGACAGGGGCTGACAATGGCCAGAATTTTTGCACCTTAAGTAGATTATTTTTAAAATTGTTTTGGGTACAGAAAGCTCTACCATTCTGCTGTTTTCGGATCATTTGTGTTGTAATCCTGTTTCTCTATAAAGCAAATTATAATCAAAGACCTATCTGCAGGGCTTAATTTGTTTTGTAGTAAATCAGAGGAAGTCACTTGCACTGAAGCCAAGCATTAAATTTCTATCAGAGAGCACTTCTAAGATTGGAAATTTTTCCAAAGGGTGCGAAATAATTTTCTTTGGAGGGCATGCAAGGAATGCACTGAACATATCACGCGTTAAAAAACACTACCCATAATTGCACATATTTTATAATATCATATGCGAAAATCCACTAGAGTGCCAAATCTGCACAACAGAATGAAAATGGAATGCATCAATGTGGCAAATGCTGTAAAAATTGTTGATGTACCAGGACTATATGGGCCACACACCTTGCTATCTATACCTTGCCAACTCCATATGTTCATTCAGTGAGACTGTCATATGGAACTCCAGCTCAGTCAATTAAAAAAACAGCAGCTAAGCTCCTATGAATCTGCCCTGTGAAGATGTCATTCATTGCTTGTGGTTGAGATGCAGTGATGGAAGGCAAAAACATGCTGCAGTAACAGTCTCTTTTTTGGCTCTCAGATGTTTCCCTCCCTCCCTGTAGGGAAGCACCTGGCCTCCACTCAGTATTTTTCCGCAAAGGCACAGATGCAATCAGTAAGAGTTCTTTGACTGTTCTTTATTTTTCTTCTAATTATATAGTGGTACTTGACAACTGAAATCCTTTTTCTTTCTCTCCCCTCACCTCTTTCCACCTCCTTCTTTATATACACACACCCACACATACTGTAGTGATGTTCCCCTGTAAGCAAACTAATAGGCTCTGCTAAAATATAATTTAGTCGTTTAATTCCGTATAACTATTGTAAATTTTGGAGACTGCATTCACAGATGATACTCATGTCACCTAAATAAATAATCTTTATTTAGTAAATTGTATATTTTAGCAGCTTCAAATGACATTCAGTACATCGGTAAAATTCTGACTAATGCTTTTTTAAATCTGTACAGTAATTACCAATTAAAACAGAAACCATGCATCTTCTTATCTGCCTTGCTCTTTGTTTTATGATGTCTGTCATGTATTCTGCTCGGAAACCAAGTGTAGTCCAAAGTTTACATTTTACTGTGAGAGAACTCACTTTGTTTTCTTTCTAAACAAGTGGGAGCCACAAGAAATTTTTGAAGGTAAATTTATTTGAAGAATTTATTATTAAATCTAGTACAAGAAGTTCTACCCTCCTATTAAACTGGTTGCTCTTCCTCCTGTTATGAAAGCATTATGAAGACCATGTTGAGGTAAAGTGTCATATAAATGCTGTACTGGGAATATACTGTTTAAAAGTGATCATTGATCTTTTGCCTGAGGATATTTTAATACCACTTTTGCATAAATGCAAGTGCCAACTCTCATTATGGAATATAGGAATTACCATATTTAATGACAAAATTGTCTGTTTGGTTACATAGGCAGGAAAATGTTGCATGGATTTGTGCTGTTGATTTGTTCCTATACAGTTTCAAAATGATCTTTGATTATCAACTTAAAAATTCTAAAATCGCTCCACAAATGATATTGCTCAAAAACAGCTTCTGGACACCTATCCTTTGAGCAAATGCTCAGCATGTTTTATCTTTCAAAACAAATTAATTTCTCAGTTCAATCCCACAATTCAAAATGGATTCCTGTTATCATTCCATCTAATGACTATAGTCTCTGGATCCCTGGATGACTGTAATAGGCAGCATTTTGTACGAAGAAATTGAATTTATTTGCGGCAAACAAAAGATGACACTTATAAAGTGCCTTTCATGTAACTTCAGGAAAAGAATTCCCAAATGCAGGGGCATACTGATATCTGAAGGCTCGGCCACCAATGGTGGAGAGTTGGAAGAGCAGAGGGTATGTGCTGGACATGGGGCTAAACAAGATTGCAGCGGTATAGTAGAACAAGGCCTTGGTAGGATTTTAAAATGGATGTCAATCGACTGGAGAACCAATGGATGTTGGTAAGGATGGGTGGCAGATATGTGGGACTAGTATGAGATAAGACATCTGCAACAGAGTTTTGGATGAGTTATTTCGGGTGGAACTGGGAGACTGGTGAACAGAGTGTTGGAGAAATTAAGTCTTGAGGTGACAAAAGCAGAAGAGAGGTAGGGATACAGGCAGGTAATGTTAGTGATTGAAGTAGACAGTGTTGATGAAGAACCAGATATGGGGTTTGAAGTTCAGCTCAGGTTCTAACCGAACACACAGTCAAGTTCAACCTGAGTGAGCAGTCAGGAAGGGGGATTGTCTCAGTACCTGTGTGTAAAGTTTCTGGCATGTGCAGAACAGAATGATTTCAACTTTGCCAATTTAGAGCTACAGAAGTTATGTCTCATCCAGGACTCTGTCCATTGACAGACATTGACATAGGGGGGCTGTTGTGGAGTTGAGAATGGTGGCAGAGAAGAAAGATTGGGTGTTAACAGCATACATATGGAAGCAAACTCTATGTTTACAGATGATTTTGCTGAGGGGGTAGTACATAAATAAGGAAAAAAAGGTAGCTGAGAATATAGCTTTGGAGTATGCTGGAGGTGACCTTACAGGGGGAAACAATTGGAGAAGATGAACTGATTACATTGGGACAGATAGGACAAGGACCTAGATAGGATGGTGTTAAGGAGAAGAGATGGTGGAGGAGGATGAAGTGATCAACTGTACTGAAAGGTGCCAACAACAACTTGCATTTATGTAGTGCCCTTTAACATAGTAAAACGTCCCGAGGCACTTCACAGGAGCGTTATCAAACAAAATTTGACACGGAGCCGCATGAGATATTAGGACAGGTGACCAAAAGCTTAGTCAAAGAGGTAGATTCTAAGGAGTGTCTTAAAGGAGGAGAGAGGTGTAGAGACGCGGAAAGGTTATGGGAGGGAATTCCAGAGCTTAGGGCCTAGGCAGCAGAAGGCATGGCTGCCAATGGTGAAGCGATTAAAATTGGGGATATGCAAGAGGCGAGAATTGGAGGAGCGCAGAGATCTCAAAGGGTTTTAGGGCTGGAGGAGGTTACAGAGATGGGGAGGGTCGAAGCCATGGAGGGATTTGAAAACAAGGATGAGAATTTTAAAATTGACGTGTTCCTGGACCGGGAGCCAATGTTGGTCAGCGAGCACAGGGGTGATGGGTAAACAGGACTTGGTGCACATTAGGATACTGACAGCAGAGTTTTGGATAAGCTCAAGTTTATGGAGGGTAGAAGATGGGAGGCTTGAACGTGACTTGGTGTGAGTTAGGTTACGGGCAGCAGAATTTTGGATGAGCTCAAGTTTATGGAGGCACAAAGAAATCAAGGAGGATGAGAAGGAATAAAACATGAGTTAAGTAGAATATCATTTGTGATTTTGACCAGGGTTGTCTTGGCACTGTGGGCAAGGGAGGGTGAGGAAGGAACTAGACTGAAGCCACTTGAACAGTGGGAAATGAGCATGTGGTTCAGTAATCATTTGAGAACGTTGAGAGGAAAGGAACGTTAGCGATGGGCCAATGAATGGAGAGAGATTATGTTTTTGAAGCTACCTCATGTCTGTTATCCATCTGTTCCATAACCCGCTAAGTTTCCTCCCTCAGCTGTCTATTCTACTGTTGCTGCCTTTGCTGTCATGGGTAAGAGTGAGACTGATCCAGAGAATGTTATTGGAGGTGAAGCTGTCCCAACTTCCCTCATACTCCTAGGATCCATATATTGCTACAGCCAAGGCTGTACATGTATTATCGTGATGTGGAGATGCCGGTGATGGACTGGGGTTGACAATTGTAAACAATTTTACAACACCAAGTTATAGTCCAACAATTTTTATTTGAAATCTACAAGCTTTCGGAGGCTTCCTCCTTCGTCAGGTAAATGTTTACCTGACGAAGGAGGAAGCCTCCGAAAGCTTGTAGATTTCAAATAAAAATTGTTGGACTATAACTTGGTGTTGTAAAATTGTTTACATGTATTATCAGTAATCAAAGTGGGCATTAAAAAGGAAGAAAAGCCTGTCCATCAGGCAAGTACTTAAGCATTCAAGGTGACTGTGGCTTTGGTGTGCAGATACCTACTTATAGCTGTTGAGACCTTTTGCAGTTCTACAATCTCTCCAAATTATAAAATGCGTACTTCTATTAGATGATCATGCAGATTCTTAATAGCTATTTTAAAATGACATCTTGCAGCATACTCTAGTGAATTTCACAACTGTTGATGATTGCACAGTCTTACACTGCCCATGATGTGTCTCCTACCTGTCTCATTGTTTTGCGACCTTTGTCCCTGTTATTTATCGCCAGGAGGCTAGTTTCCTATATGTCAGCCACGATGGTGAGCATTGGCAAACTATTCCATCATGGGGGACATCACAGCTGCGCATAATCTTGTCCTGTCCAAAATTCACCACACAAGCAATTCAAGCATGGTTCACTGCAGTTAGGAGCAAAAACTCTAGCAGTTTTCCCTCCCCACTCTAGCAGCACTGAAGCCAACTTTAGCATTTCTGCTTCCATACCAGCTGAGATCCACTAACTATGCTTGGATCATAGATTATACCTGGAAATTTACTGGTATTTCATTTGTTTATTGTAGCCATTGATCATTAGTAGCCACTTGATTATTATCAGTCATGTAGTTACCAAGGAGAGCCAGCCAGCTCGTTCCCAGCACAGGGAAGTACTTCAGGGCTTTCAGGCTATGGTAAAGTGTAGACCACCATAAGAATATACACTGAAGGCACAATACAGGAATTACAGTATTTCTTCTAAATAATGTATAAAGGTACTGGGGCCTGGATGTAGCTTTACTTTAATACTAACATTGGGTTTTCACTCTATTCATATTCAGAGAAGGCTGCATTTCATCATTTGCTGCATGTCCCAGGTAGGCCCAGGGTTCCTTGGTTGATTTGTAACCTAGGGGTTGTCGACATACACACAAACACGCTGCCATCACACCTCTCCCAGTGAGTGACAATCATTCCGTGGCTAGCAGATTGTTGAAGCCAAAATCTGACTTCCGGTCTCTGAGAGGTGATAGAAAAAGGAGAGAATAATAGGTGACCATACAAAAAGAGAAACCTGAAGAGTAAATGTGTGAGAGGTAACAGAATGGGAAATTGTTTTCTGCTAGATTCCTGTTGTAAGAATGGCTTACATTGATTTTTTTTATTCCTTTAAGGGGTGTGGGCGTTGCTGGCAAGGCCAGCATTTATTGCTCATCCCTAATTGCCCTTGAGGTGTGGTGAAGGAGAAAGATCAATTACTGTGTAGCTGAGTCAGAATATTAATTCACAACTGAACAGGAATTTATATGGTTAACATTACAAATATTGCGGCTTGCAATTTAAGAGCAAACTTTGATTTGCAAATGAAAGTATTTGCATTTTAACTTGCATGTCTGGCTATATGCTGCTATTAAATGAGCACACATTCTGAATTAAATCTTCAACCAAAGGGCAGATGTGGGATCTAAATTCTGGCAATCCAGCCCCCAGGCTGCCCCCTTCTCCCAAAGAAGCCCATGCAACTCTGTCTTATTTGTACTTGTGTTTCTTATTTGCTGGTTTGTCCTGACTGAATTTTGAGAGCCTGGAGGTTTGGAAAGAGCTGTTTTTAGCAAGGTTGCCTTTTTGGTGGATAAATTCTACATCAGAATTACAGGATCTGAACAAGATATATAAAAAAAATTAATGGGAACATGGATTTAAATTTTATGGGGGTGAAATTGGGCTGTGTAGCATCCGTCTTTAGGAGTTATGCAGACAATTGAGACTCAAATGTGGTCTGAGATGCACACGCACACCTCTGACAGGAAATGCATAGGACGCCATATTGGTAAAGGGGTTTGGACGCGCACCTAACGACCGTCAGCAGCATGCAAAGTTAGGAGAATATGATGAGGATCAGTGTGCAACGCTGATTTGAAGGCACCACTGCCATTTTGCAACTCTAGATCTTAACCTCTTACGCTAAATGGCATGAAGGACCCCCCCCCCCCCACCCACAACTCTATTTAAAGGGATCATTAAGAACTTACAGGTTAGTTGCTGGATTATTTCTTCTGGCTGCTGGTGCAATTGTACATGTTTTTGGAGGTTTCCTATATTTGGCTAAAGTTTAAATGAGTGGTCTAGCTGGTCTTGCTGTACTTTGAGTGTCATTATAAACTAGAGGGCACAATTCTAAAAGGGGTACAGGAACAGAGAGATCTGGGGGTATATGTGCACAAATCGTTGAAGGTTGCAGGGCAGGTTGAGAAAGTGGTTAAAAAAGCATGCAGGATCCTGGGCTTTATAAATAGAGGCATAAAGTACAAAAGCAAGGAAGTCATGATGAACCTTTATAAAACACTAGTTCGACCACAACTGTTGTGTCCAGTTCTGGGCACCGCACTTTAGGAAGGATGTGAAGGCCTTAGAGAGAGTGCAGAAAAGATTTACTAGAATGAGTCCATGGATGAGGGACTTCAGTTATGTGGATAGACTGGAGAAACTGGGATTGTTCTCCTTGGAACAGAGAAGGTTGCGAGGAAATTTGATAGAGGTATTCAAAATAATGAAGTGTCTAGACAGAGTAGATAGAGAGAAACTGTTCCCATTGGCGGAAGGGTCAAGAACCAGAGGACATAGATTTAAGGTAATTGGAAAATGAACCAAAGGTGACATGAGGAAAAACTTTTTTGCACAGTGAATGGTTAGGATCTGGAATGCACTGCCAGAGGGGATGGTTGAGGCAGATTCAATCATGGCTTTCAAAAGGGAACTGGATAAGTACTTGAAAGGGAAAAAATTGCAGGGCTATGGGGATTGGGACTAGCTGGATTGCTCTTGCATAGAGCCAGCACAGACTCGATGGGCCGAATGGCCTCCTTCCGTGCTGTAACCTTTTTATGATTCAATGATTATGCTGAAAAATAGTTGCTTCCAGACATAGGTGGCCTGGTTGGGCTTCCTCTGGGAATTAAGCATTACTAAGAGAATGAAGAGAGGCCAGGTAGAGCAGGACAAGCTGCTGGAAGAGGGGGGAGAAGCCAGGGCATTCAGCAGGAAGCCATATCCATGGAGGGTCTTCAGGGAGCAATTCTCTTACCTCAATTTCAGCAATGACCAGTGCATCAGACGTCTTCAGTTCACAAAAGAAGTCGTGACTGAAATTTGTCAACTGCTGCAGCCTTAAAGCAGATCAAGGACGGCATTGCCTGTGGCTGTCAATGTGACGATGGCTCTTAATTTGTATGCCTCTGGCTCCTTTCAGGCTGCTGCTGGAAATATAAGCAACACCTCGCAGTTTGCAGTGCACTGCAGTATAAGGGAGGTCACTGAGGCTCTCTTATACAATGAGAAACACATTTATTTCATTCCCCCTTGCCAGAGAAAAGCAGGAGGAGCAAGCACGAGATTCTGCACAGATTGCAGGCTTCCCCATGTTGCAGGGTGCCATTGACTACAGGCACATTGCCTTGCGTGCTCCTCATCTGAACTCGGCCATATTCATCAACAGAAAGGGATTCCACTCCCTCAATGTGCAGCTGGTGTGTGACCACAGGCAGCGCGTCATGCAGATGAACGCCCGCTATCCTGGCAGCAGTCATGATTCATTCATTCTGCAGCAGTTCTCCGTTCCACCTGTGTTTGAACCAGCACGGCAAGTCAAAGGCTGGCTATTGGGCGACAAGTGTTATCCCCTAATGAAATAGCTCATGACTCCGGTCGAGAACCCACGCACACGTGCACGGCAGGCCTACAATGAGAGCTATGCTGCCACAAGGAACACCACAGAGCACACCATCGGCGTCCTCGAGCAATGCTTCCACTGCTTGGACCGCTCTGGAGGAGCCCTGCAGTACTCGGCTGAGCAGATATCGGGATTTGTGGTTGCACGCTGCACAACCTGGCCATTATGAGGGAACAGCCCTGGCCACCGCCTATCGGGCGAGAACCCGATGAGCTTTGAGCAAGAGGAGTAGGAGGAGGAATTAAAGGAAGAGGAAGGGAGGCTATAACATAGACAGTCCCTTTCTGCCAGGGCCCTACTTGGTCAGATTATTAATAAGCAATACCAGTAACCTCAACTACACTTCCCCATTCACCAACAGCTCCACATTCCTTACCTTCTCATTGACCATCAAATCGTCCTCTTTGATTACACTTTGGTTCCTCCCTCAGCTCACTGCAGAAATAAAACCATCACCAAATTCAAATCCACCTTTATAAATTAATTCTTGAAATAATGCATGCAAAATGAGACTATTCACCCTTGTGCATTCCCTTAGTGCCTGTCTTTCGTGTGCCTTTACCTTACCTAACGCTCCTACGAGATGCTTCCCCATGGAAGTTAAAACATGTAGGCGTGCTTGTCCTCCACCACCTCTTTGCTGTCTGCCCCCTGTTATGCGCCACCTTCTCCTGCAAGAAAAAGGGAAGTGTGTTAGTGAGTGTTCTGCAAGACGTTTGGGTGATGCGGCTGTCATGGGTAAATAGCTGCCTGTGGGTGTGAGGCTTGCAACAATGCTAAGAGGGTGAGGTAAACCATATGAATTGAAGGGTTGATAGAGATTGTTGGTAGATGAGTGGTGGTATAGTGAATTGAGCAGTGGATGAGGCTAGTGGTGCAGTTAGGAGATGCCACTTGAAAATTGAACTCACCTCGCTCACTTTGACAACTCATGTTAAATCGTTGAACTTCTTCCTGTACTGCATCCATGTTCTTGAAGCTATGCTCCTGGCATTGACCTCCTCCACTACTTCCTCCCACTGCCTCTTCAGCATATGCCTGGAGGGCTTCCTGCCCCACTGCGGATACAGGATGTCCCTCCTTCTCTCCACTTCTTGCACCAAGACCTCCACTGCATTATCAGAGAATCTTGGTGCACGCTGTCTCCCAGGCGCAGCCATTCTTCCAAGTACTGATCATTGAATCACTTCATGAAGGACTTCCAGCCACAGTGCACCTCCCCTTTAAGAGGTGCAGACTGCCTTTAAGAAGCGCGTGTGATATTGGGCCCCCTGCTGATGCGTGCAGTCAATCAACAGCGCAAGTAGCGCTGGCTGCACGCAGCAATCACTTAAAACAACGGGCAGCACAAATTTAACATGCTGTCTGTGTCGCTACAAACGGGCACGGGTTAATCACATGTCACGATCCCCACATCCGTTTTCGGGGGTTATCCAATTTAACCCCCTATATGTAGCTGCCAAACCTTCATGATATGCAGCCCAAGACGACAAAAACCCTGTTCTAAATAGATGCCTTCAAAACCAGAATTTAGTTAAAGCCACATTTGCATGAGTGAGAATATATCTGCATATGTTGAAGTTTTCAAGATATTAAGGGGAACTGATAGGGTAGATAGAGAGAAACTCTTTCCAGTGGTTGGGGAGTCTGGGACTAGGGGACATAGCCTAAAAATCAGAGCCAAGACGTTCAAGAATGATGTTAGGAAACACTTCTACACGCAAAGGATGGTAGAAGTTTGGAACTCTCTTCCACAAATGGCAGTTGATGCTAACTAAATCGCTAATTTTAAATCCGAGATTGATAGATTTTTGTTAACCAAAGTTATTAAGGGATATGGGGCTATGGTGGGTATATGGAGTTAAGTCACAGATCAGCCATGATCTCACTGAATGGCGGGACAGGCTCGAGGGGTTAAATGGCCTACTCCTGTTCCTATTTAAATAGGTGGTTGAATGCTAGATGAAATACCTGAATACCACAGATAGAAAGAAAGGAAGAAAGAACTTGCATTTTATATAGCGCTCTTCACTTTCTCGGGATGTCCCAAAATGCTTTTGAAGCATAGCCACTGTTGTAACGTAGGCAAACATGGCAGCCAATCTGCACACGGCCAGGACCCACAGACAACAATGAGATAAATAGCTGACAGACAGATAATCTGTTTCAGTGAGAGATAAATATTGGACAGGACACTCGGAGAACTTACTTGCTCTTCTTCGAATAGTGCCACGAGATCTTTTATGTCCCCCTAAGAAGGCAAATGGGGCATTAGTTTAACATCTGAAAGACGGCACCTCTAATAATGGAGCACTCCCTCAGTACTGCACAGAAGTTTCTACCTAGATTATGTGCTCAGGTGGGACTTGAACCTGCCACTGAGGTGAGAGTGCTACCACTGAGCCATGGCTGACTCCTAGTACTACATTGATCACCCTGAGATGTGCACAATAACCTTTTTAATCTTTATTGAGCGCTGGTTCGACATTGACCTCATCTGATTAGGATTCATTTGCTTTCATGACCCAGTGACGGACTGAATAATGCAAGACTAGTGAGAGTCTGAGATTCCATTAACTAAGTAGTGTAACGGTGTTTGTACATGGGCGTAAAGGTTAAAATCTGTTTTTTTTGTGTGGCTGCATTACTAAATGACATGAGTGAGTGGGAAATATTCTCGTCTAGAATTCTTTCATCAAATGAGTTTCCATTCAAATCCAGTTTTACACTTGTTCTGCAGGTCTCTTATCTTGGTCGGGAGAGCAGTTATGATTAAGGTCATGGTGGCAGTGACTGTGCTTGAGGGTAGTTATCACAGAACTGACTCATTGTTGGCTTAGAGGTTGAATGCCAAAGAGTTATTCTGTATCTGTGGGGGCATGACAAGCATAGGGAAACTAACTCACCAAAACTTCCACTTAACTACTTATTTTTGTATCTCCCCAAATGTTTTGCTAGGCTACACCTGAGACATTGTATTTTATGTGTGAAAATGATTGCTTAATACAATAAGTGAGTGTTTCTCAATTAATTTTATTAATCCAGCCATCAGGCTGTTGAATGTTATAATGACAGTATTCACTTTACATACCAGTATTGCAGGAATGTAAACTGAAGCTGTATAACATAATACTTATATTTATCTTTTAAGTTTAATGCTCAAACACGCCTCCTTTCTAACTTAGTGCAAAATTAGCCCATAAACTAATAATCAAATCATTGTAAATAAGAAAATCAGTGTTGCACACCCCTTAATTAAAATGAATCTTAATTAATAAAATTATTAAAATGACAATTAAAAATCAAAACTTATCCTTTTTCTTAAAAAAAAAACTAGTGTAGTGAAAATATTGGCTACAATGCTTATAAAAATGAAATCAATTAAGAAATTAACTTCAAAATTTTAAATTGACTGAAAACTGATTTCACATTCTTCAAAAATATCAATTCCAGATCTTCTAGTTCAAGGTAATTATATTAAATTGAGACAGAAATCTGCAGAAGATGCACTTATACGCTATGTTGCTGGCTGATGATTTGTAGAAGGCTTGAATCTGTCAGAACAAGACTAAAAGATCGAAAAAGAACAAACTTGTATTTATACAAAGCCTTTCACATCCACAGCATGTCCATAAGTGTATCACAGCCAATGAAGTATTTTGAAGTGTAGTCACTGTTGTAATGTAGGGAAATAAAGCAGGCCAGAGGCTGGGTATTCTCCAGCGAGTGACTCACCTCCTGACTCCCCAAAGCCTTTCCACCACCTACAAGGCACAAGTCAGGAGTGTGATGGAATACTCTCCACTTGCCTGAATGAGTGCAGCTCCAACAACATTCAAGAAGCTCGACACCATCCAGGACACAGCAGCCCGCTTGATTGGCACCCTATCCACCACCCTAAACATTCACTCCCTTCACCACCGGCACACAGTGGCTGCAGTGTGTACCATCCACAGGATGCACTGCTGCAACTCGCCAAGTCATCTTTGACAGCACCTCCCAAACCCGTGACCTCTACCACCTCGAAGGACAAGAGCAGCAGGTACATGGGAACAACCCCATCTACACGTTCCCCTCCAAGTCACACACCATCCCGACTTGGAAATATATCGCCGTTCCTTCATCGTCGCTGGGTCAAAATCCTGGAACTCCCTTCCTAACAGCACTGTGGGAAAACCTTCACCACAAGGACTGCAGCGGTTCAAGAAGGCGGCTCACCACCACCTTCTCAAGGGCAATTAGGGATGGGCAATAAATGCCGGCCTCTCCAGCAACGCCCACATCCCATGAACGAATTTTTTTTAAATGTTGACAGTCAATTTGCACACAGCAAGGTTCCACTAACATTAATAAGATAAATGACCAGATAATCTGTTTGTGATATTGGTTGAGGAATAAATGTTGCCCAGGACACGGGGATAACATCCCCGCTGCTCTTTGAATAGTGCCATGGGATCTTTTCCATCTACCTGACATGACGGGAGGGGGGCCTCAGTTTAATGTCTCACCCGAAAGACGGCACCTCCAACAATGCAGCGCTCCCTCAGTACAGCATTGATGTCAGCCTAGAACATGTGCTCAAAGCTTGAACCCATAACTTTCTGACTTAGGCACGAGTGCTATCACTGAGCCAATGCTAGCATTATATCACATGATTAGATATATAACAGATGAGCTACTTTGGGTTTCATAGAGGCAAACAGCTGCTGTTGAAGCTTTACCCCTGCAATACCGTTCATTGTCTTATATAGAGTTGCCAATTCTGCACATATTCCTGGAGGATTGATGACGTGACTCCTGCACTTTGCAAATGTTATTGCATTTACCTTATAAAAGGTTAGGTCCTCTGTAGTTGAGTGTCTTTGCTCACCGTGAACCTAAAAAACATAGTTTTTGCTCACTGGCAGGGGTGGACTGGGTATCGGAGGCACTTGGGAAATTTGCCATGAATGATTCCCCACCACCCTTGAAAGGTGCATTCTGTTATCCCACTGCCTCTGAGAAATCAAAGTGTTCAATTCTTTATCGTCTCAAACAAAATCAGAAAATGCTGGAAACACTCAGCAGGTCAGGCAGCATCTGATGAAGGGCTATTCCTGAAACATTTAACATTTTCCTTTTTTAAAAAAAAAATGCTGCCTGACTTGCTAAGTGTTTCCAGCATTTTCTGATTTTTGTCTGAGAATGTAAAGAATTGACCATCTTGGGAGGGAAGGATGGCGATAAGTGAGGTTTCTTTCCCTCAAGGTGGCTCAAACATGAAATGCTTGGCAATAAATTTTTCAATTAAGTCAATCCTGTGTGTCAGAGTGTTCACAGTACTCTAGCTGGGGTCAGTATTAGAACCTGGATAGGCTTGTCACAGGCAATTGTTCCCACTCCAGGTAATCCGGCAAGCTGAACCTGTAGGGTGGTTATGGCTGGACAAAGCTTCAGGAAGCTTACCAGTGCTGTATGTTGGTACGTCAGCATACACTTTGGGGCCTGTAAACCCTGGCTGTGCCAATCTGTGCCGAAGCTCTCTGGTTTTTGATAAGTGGGATGTGCATCTGCAGGTTGAGAATACACATTCCGTATCGGGCAAACAGTACTTGATTCGGAGAGACACAGATGTGTTTCTGAGCATGTCAGACAGCTGGTTGACCAAAACATACGTATTATGGGAATGTGCTAATAAGTTGTTTAAAACTGATCATCTGATAAATAGAACTGTGACAAAATTGTGTTACTTGAATTGTGATTATTTTTAAAAATTAAGTTTCAAATGTGCCCCATACTGAAGCTACTTTGTTCTAATCAGAATGTTAAACATATGTCAGTGTGCCCACCTGCTCATTGGTGTCTAGGTCTGTTCCCAGCAGTTCTGAATTCAGTATCAGTGAAACCAACCTAGCTTGTTGCCCCTTTAATAAAGCAACAGTAGGTATATTTACTTAGCTGCAAAGACACTCCGAAGAAGGTAATAATTAAACTGGCTTTCTACCTAACATCCTGTAGAACCAGCTTGGCAAGTGGTTTGGTACAGACAGCTGACTTGAAATGACACCTCCTTAAGAGTGCCTCCAGTAAGAATTTTTTGAATGCAAGCATTCAACAAGCAAAGGAATTCCAATTTAAGCTGGAGTGTTCTGTTAATCTTTTGCTGTGTCAATTACGTTCAGTGTTGCTACTGACATAGCCTACACCTCTTTAAAAACCCCCGATTGTGACTCCTCTTTAGGGTGCTTGAGGAGAAGTGTGAATTCCTTTCCCCTTGTGTTCCTTTCATCCTAGATAGTTTGAAGAGAGTGGATTCTGGGAGGTGACTTTATTAACGTAGACGATGATGTCGGCATGAATAGATGGTGGGAGGAGTAAATGTACGAACGCTTGAAACTCACTTAGGGCAAGCTGAATCCAGGCTAAAGATACAGTAGAAGGAAGGTTCCTATGGTTTTAAACACAGGCAGCGGTTCCTAGGAGCTTTGTGAAAAGGAACTATGCGCATGAAAATGTGTGTTACACTTTACCCTTTGTAACTGGTGAGTTGATTTGCGAGTGCAAATATACTTTTATTAATGGCTGTGATGTCTCGGACCTTTTGTGTGTGTTCCAATTAGTGTCAGCAGTTTGTAGCGGGAAGTAATGGGGAGTTGCTGCATCCAGAAAAGATTTTAAAAGTTGCCTGTGGCTTTTTGGATACATTTTTTAAATGGTCGGGTTGAAAGTTTTTTTTCCAAAAAAAGTTCATCTTGATACTTTTAAATTTACGCCAAGTGATTTTTTTTTTATTATTATGTTGCACACAACACAGAGGATACTGTAAAGGCAGTCACTTCGTAAAGCAACAGAAATGGTCAGTGAATGCGGAACACACCTTACCGATTTAAATGATAACTAGACCACTGCAAGAGCTGGTTGGCATAGTGTGTTGACAATGGAGCATATTAAAAAGGAAGATGCTAGTAATTGGGAAAAGGAAGTTATTGTACATGCTCTACCTTTACAGTAACACAGACCATTTATTGAATGGAGAGTTGTGATAATGATCAGTTCTGCTTTAGGACTTCCAGTCATTCAATTATTTTAAATGCTGTACCTATTTTTTCCCCCTAACCGTGCAGAATTCCTTTCATTAGTGGGATTAGCACAGTAACTTTGCACCTTATGCCTATTCTTTTTGTTGTATTTGTAGATTTTCCAGTGGAAACAACTTGAAAATTTATACTTTCGTGAAAAGAAGTTTGCAGTTGAAGTTCACGATCCTCGCAGGTAAGATGATGTTTTCCTTGTCTGCTATCATAACTTAAAATTTGACTTTTAGTGTTGGAACATGTTGTAACACGTTTTAATGAATGTGATGTACTAAGTTACCTAAAATTTGAATTCACTTCATTTGTTTGTGAACTATAAACCTACATGCAAAATCGTTTTTTACTAAATTTTTTTCACATTTGGAGCTAGTTTATTTCTGATTTTTGCGCACTTACAGCTGCTATTGTCCCAGTCGTCCATCATCCCGTCCTTGCTGATCTACATTGGCTCCCTGTCCCTGACGCATTAAATTTAATGCATCCTCGTGCTTATCTTTAAATCCCTCCATGGTCTCGCCCCACCCTATCTCTACTGTCACCTCCAGCTCTGTCTGTGCCCACCTCCTGAACATTCCGTTTCTCTGAGACTGGTCTTTTTCTGTGTTGCCCCTTCCTTAGCCCCACCATTGAAGGAGTGTCGGAGATACCGTCTTTCGGATGAGACGTTAAACTGAGACCCCGTCTGCCCACTCAGGTGGACATAAAAGATCCCACAGCACTATTTTGAAGAAGAGCAGGGGAGTTCTCCCTCAACCCACATCACTTTTTTTTTTAAAAACAGATTATCTGGTCATTATTACATTGCTGTTTGTGGGGCCTTGTGCACAAATTGGCTGCTGCATTTCCTACATTACAACAGTGACTACACTTCAAAAAAAAATACTTCATTAGCTGTAAAGTGCTTTGGGATGTCCTGAGGTGGTGGAAGGCACTATATAAATGCAAGTCTTTCTTTTCTATTGGCAGCAGAGCCTTCAGCCACCTCAGCCACCTTGTTCCTACTCTCTGGAATTTCCTCCCTAAACTTCTCCTCATTCAAAAACCTTCTCAGAAAAGCTTTTGGTCACTGTGGGATCTTCTTTACATTAAAGACACTATATAATTGAAAATTGTTGGATATTGGTCCTGATTGCCATATTAAAATTGATATTTAACTGCTCATAACCTCAGCATCCTCAACCTCTACCTTCCATAAACTTCAGTTCATTCAAAAAATCTGCTATTCTATCCTGCATCAAAAGCCACTTGCCCCTCACACCTGACCTCACTGACCTACATTGGCTCCTTGTCCCCCAACTTCTCATTTGAAATTCTCATCCTAGCATTTAAATTCCAGTATTGCCTTATCCTTCTTAGCCCTAACCTCCTCCGAATTCTCCAATCCTCTGGCCTCTTGAGCACCCCTCCTTGCCCTCCCCTCCATTCACTGCACCAATTGGTGGCTGTACCTTCAGCTGCCTATGTCCCATTCTCCTAGATTTGCCTCCTTATACCCCTGTGTCTCTCCACCTCCCTCTCTCCCTTTAAGTCCGTCCTTACACTCCATCTCTCTGGCCCAAGCTTTTTCTTTGTGTCTCTGTGAAGCATCTTGGGATATTTTTCTATGTTAAAGGGGCTATGTAAATGCAAGTTGTTGCCTGTGAAAGCAGAAAGGTTCTGAACTCTGTACTTGTTGCGTGTACTTGCTAAAAGAGAAAATGTCTTGAGCTTGTATTAAGGAACATTTGACTTGTACCTGGAGATGATGTGGAGGACACTACCTATCTTCTACTGAGAAATTCTTTGCAAAATTGGAAACACACATTTTCCATCAATTTGATGAATTTTCACGACAAGTTATTTTTTAAAGCATGCACTTGTGTTAGAAATGGTTGCTAGTTCTACTATGGAACTATGTGAGTTTTGATTATTGCTTTCATCTGTATTTTAATGGTGTATGTAAAGTTTACTGCGTGCAGCCATTTAGGATTTCCTAGTAACTTTGCATTTTAAATTTATTTTTATGCTGTTTGAGTGTACTCTGTCTAAGCAGCTGCAATCTGTTTTCTACATTCCATTTCTATTGCCAGATTTATTTCTGGGAAAAGAAGCATAACAAATGCTCCTATTTATTGGCTTCTGGCCAGTTCAAGCCTAACTCCTGAAGAAACTAATAAATTTCAGAAAAATGTGATTATTCAGCCACTTTTGGAGGGGGGGAACAAAAGCAACTGAGAGGAGTTTTAACTGTTTGCATTCAACATCTGTGTTTTTGTATAATTCATGACCTGTAGGTATGTTAAACATTCTGCGACGGTTACAATTGGTCATGTTTTAAGATGGTTGCTAATTACAATTTCTGTCTTGGTGGTGGCTGGCACAAGTTCATCTGGGAATGCTGCCTATTTTAATGGTGGTGAGTGACAGGAAAGGAGACCCACTGATAGCCTTCTGCCTAGTAATTCAGTGTGGCACTGGAGCCCATAGCTTGTAAGGCTGCATCCACTTGTCCACTGTCCCTACTACAGAATGATGTAGAGAGAATCCAGCACAATACATTTTTTTTCCTCTCTATGTATCCTATGTGGACTTTAAAATGACAAGAGCTGCTATTGTGCTCCATGTGTGTAATTTAAAATTTTAGCAATATGACACTAGATACATTTTTGATCAATAAAGTCCAGCATTGTAGAATGTAGTCACTGGAGGTTTCCTGTTTTGTTTTTATTCTAAAAACAGCTGTTTGTGAAATGGTACAAAAATGTCCCATAGAAAGAACACAGGTGGTGCATTTTCCTGAAATCTAGGTCTAAAGTTTCATAAGACTTGATCACTGAGCTAGCATTAACCCTACTCCTAACCCATAAAAGCACATTTCCTGTCAGTTGGTCCTTGAAATAACATTGACAGCAACTGGGGAGAAGCCCATGGTTCAGGCCATCTGGTCCTTTCTGTTGAAAGAGGAGTTGTAATTAGCATAATAGAAATCTAGCTGGTTAAACAAAATGAAAGTTAGATGCATTTCAGTCCAATTTTGAAAACTTGCAGTTAATTCCAGCATTTCACTTTCCAAATGTTTAATTGAAGACTATGGATCTTCATTTTGTACTGTTGAGTATTTTTTATACTTAATGAGAACTGATTTACTTTTGGATCCAAACATTAACAAATCCTATTGGGTGCCTTGTTTTTTTTTTACAGAGTACCATTGTCAAGAAGGACTTTTGGGCAGACTGGGCTAGTGGTAAACACATGGTATGCAAGCAACTCCCTGATCAAGTCCATTTGGGTGATGGCAATAAGTCAACATCAATTCTACCTGGACAGAAAACAAAGTAAAGTAAGTTGTTGATCAGAGAATGGATTTGAACTTGAAGGTGAACACGAGAACGTGAACTCCTATTCAAAATGTAATTCATTAACCCTCAGACTCCAATATGATCCTATTGTGACTTTGGAGGAAGTAATTTTAATACATTCTAACCACTCTCTGGGTAAAGAAGTTTTTCCTGAATTCCCTATTGGATTTATTTTTCTTTTTGTTCCTGTAGGCAAAAATTCCATCAGCAAGAAGTCTCAGTGATATTGCAATGGACTTGACCGACACAGGAATGCCTAAAGCTTCTAAACTGGCAAACGTGGATGGTAAAAATCCAGTTATAACGGCTAGTAATGGCAGCCTAATCTCCTCAGGTAAAATCTTTGCTGTGCATGTTTTCAACATGTCATCAAATGTGGTTCCATTATAAAATAGTACCGATGATTTTCTAGACATTACTGATTTTATTTAAAAGTTTTCAACATTTAACAGTTCAGTGTTACTTCATTTGGATATGTAGCATAGTTCCATTAGATCCACTCTGTTTAATTTCCTTTAACAGAAGTTTTCATCAAAGAAACTGAATAGAAATTGAAAATATCAAACCATTTACAGAGAATTAAATAGAAAATACAGCACAGAAATAGGCCATTGTTTATGCTCCACACGAGCCTCCTCCAACCCTTCTTCATCTATCCCCATCAACATATCCTATTCCTTTCTCTCCCATATGTTTATTCTGCTTCCCATTAAATGTATCTATGCTAGTCGCCTCAACTATCCCTTGTAGTAGTGAGTTCCACATTCTAACCACTTTAACCACTCTCTGGATAAAGAAGTTTTTCCTGCATTCCCTATTGGATTTATTTTTGACTATCTTATATTTATGCAAGTTAGAGAATTGGGCAGGGAGATAATGTACAGATAGGCTTGCTGCTAATTTGAATGAATCGTCTTAATTATTTATTCTTCTCTAGATTTATTTTAAATCTACAATTACATTGAACCAAACTGCACACTGTCACTTGATAAGTCAGCTCTTTTTTACTCTACAAAATGGCAATAAATTAAAAGTAGTAGTCTGAAATATTTTGCATTTCAGGCAATAATTGTTTAAATTTAAAGTACGCTAGAATTATGAATCAGAAAATAACTAATTCAATGTTACTGCTTGTGTAATTTAGACAATAGTCCTCTTCAATTGAATTGTATTGGGATGCTTCATTCACAGAATGCCAAATAATTTTGCATATCTACTCCTCCTTCCTCTCCTCTGCCCCAGCTAACAGGGCAGAGGTTGGAAAAATACAGATTAATGATGCCTGAAGTGTAGTTTGAAATGTAAATTTTAATTTGTTGGCAAAAGGGATAAAGAATGCTGTTGTACTGAGGATTCATTTTTCAGTACATACCTGTCAATCTGGTTTATCTCATTGGGACCGTGCAAGTAGCAATAAATCAAAACCTGCTTGTCAAAAACAGGTTTTACAACTAGCATCTGCAGAGAAAACCTTTTACAGGATTGGAAAGTCAAGTCAACAGCATGAAATTAATGTATTAAAAAGTTTTACATTGTATTATGTATATGTTTAAATTGAATATTTTATTTTCACTCTTCTTTGTACTGCCAAATAAATATATCTGGTATGGTTTTATGTTCGTAGCCAAAAAAAATTGTTTTGTATTGAACAACATAAGACTCATCGGGTTTTGAAAGGATTCAACATTATTCGAGCTAACTAGTGCAGTGTCCAGTGACTCCGTGTTGGGGTCAAGTAAAACGTACCATTACTTGTAGCTGTGCTCTCACCCCTACAGATGCTCAGCCATCTGTGAAACTCAATATGTGGAGACAACTTCAGATAATAATGCACTGTATTGATTTCAAGTTCCAGTTAATGGATATAAGGAACTGTTCAAAAAAAATTACCTAAATGGATTCTGTATTTATGCTTTTATGTATACACTTAAATTCATTATTAAAGAAGTGTGTGCAGAAAAAATCTTCTGCAAGAATATGTTCACGACCTTCTAAAATTGAACATATGTGAAAAATTGGATTTTGAAATAAATGTTTCAACTTCTTTCTGAAAAATTATCTGAATTAAAAGATCACTTTTTTTCATTCTGGGATGGCTGGGCTGAACAAAAAATAGGGGTTTTCCTTGATTTTAAAATATAGTGTAAGCTCTAAAATTGGTTATAAAGTTGTTAATGTGCAAGCTAATTTCTACAACTGGTAGGTGTGCCAAAAGCTTTATAAAAGACTACCGAACAAATTTGCAGATGTTACAAAACTTGGAAGTGTAGTAAACAGTGCGGAGGATAGTGATAGACTTCAAGAGGATACAGACAGGCTGGTGGCATGGGCAGACACGTGGCAGATGAAATTTGACACAGAAAAATGTGAGGTAATACATTTCGGTAGGAAGAATGAAGAAAGGCAATATAAACTGAAGGACACAATTCTAAAAGGGGTAAGGGAACAGAGGGATCTGGGGGATATGTGCACAAATCATTGAAGGTGGCAGGGCAGGTTGAGAAAGCGGTTAAAAAAGCATATGGGATCCTGGGCTTTATAAATGGAGGCATAGAGTGCAAGGAAATCATGACGAACCTTTATAAAACACTGGTTCGGCCACAACTGGAGCATTGTGTCCGGTTCTGGGCACCGCACTTTAGGAAAGATGTGAAGGCCTTAGAGAGGGTGCAGAAGAGATTTACTAGAATGGTTCCAGGGATGAGGGACTTCAGTTACGTGGATAGACTGGAGAAGCTGGGGTTGTTCTCCTTAGAGCAGAGAAGGTTGAGAGGAGATTTGTTAGAAGAGTTCAAAATCACGAAAGGTTTAGATAAAGTAAATAAAGAGAAACTGTTCCCATTGGCAGAAGGTTCAAAGAACCAGAGGAAATAGATTTAAGGTGATTGGCAAAAGAACCAAAGGTGATATGAGGAAAAACTTTTTTACACAGCGAACGGTTAGGATCTGGAACGCACGGGGTGGTGGAGGCAGATTCAATCATGGCTTTCGAAAGGGAACTGGATAAGTACTTGAAAGGAAAACATTTGCAGGGCTACAGGGATAGGGCAGGGGAGTGGGACTAGCTGGATTGCTCTTTCATAGAGCCAGCACAGACTCGATGGGCCGAATGGCCTCCTTCCATGCTGTGACCTTTCTATGATTCTAAAACAAGGAAATGGTATGCTTAAAAGCTAGTAGAGAGAATATCCCCCCTCCCAAATCCTGCATTCTACTTCTGCTGACCACAGAGACCTTTACAGATCCTGCGGAGAGTACATCTGTTGCTACAGCTATTCTGCGTTTTAGCATTTTGAACTACAAAAAGCCACCTTTGCTGCGTATGGTAGTTTTCACATTTTTCTTCACATTACTTGGATGTCAGTAGTAATAATATTGTGCATCCATTTAGGTTCCCAGGACTCTGAAGTCAATGATGAGCAAAAGAAAGAAAAGCTAATTGAATTGAAGCAGCGTCAGAGTGCACTGCAAGATACCCTCAATCAAAGAATGGAAGAATTAAAGAAAATCTGTTTACGAGAAGCAGTAAGTATAACTTTGTAACCACACAAGTTTAATGTTTCTAGTACTCTGTTGCTTTAAATAGTTCTTGGCAATGTAAATGTTCAATAATTTCTTTGTGTCTCTTTTATGACTGTAATTTGTATCAGCTGGTTGGCTTAGTTGGTAGCACACTCGCCTCTGAGTCAGAAGGTTGTGGGTTCAAGTCTCACTCCAGGAACTTAAGCACAAAATCTAGGCTGACTTTCCAGTCCAGTACTGAAGGAGTGCTGCACTGTTGGAGGTGCCGTCTTTCAGATGAGGTGTTAAGCCAAGGCCCTGTCGGCCCTCTCAGTTGAATGTAAAAGATGCTCTAATAGTGCTCTGAAAGAGAATGGGAGTTCTCGCCAGTATTCTCGTCAATATTTATCCCTCAACACCCAAAAAATGATGATCTGGTCATTATCACATTGTTGTTTGTGGGACCTTGCTGTGCTGCCACATTACAACACTTCTTAAGTACTTAATTGATTGTAAAACGCTTTGGGACGTCCTGAGGTGGTGAAAGGCGCGATATAAATGAAAGTTCGTTCTTTGTTTAATTTTCTTTTGGCTGGAATTTCTTATGCGTTTCCATTATAGGAGTTAACAGGCAAGCTACCAAAAGAGTATCCACAGACCTCAGGAGAAGAGCTTCCACATGTTAGACGGCGAGTAGGCACAGCTTTCAAACTGGATGACACCCTCCTTCAAAGTGAAGAGGCAAGTATACACAATAGGTCTGATTAGGAACGGCCAAACAGTGACTGCGCATTACAAAAATTGTAGGGGTTTTTAATCTCTACCCTATTTTTATGACTTGGAACGGATTTTGTTTTTAATTCCCTCCCCTTTCGTTCTGAAGATGATGATTTGTGCTTGGAGTATTGTTCCACAGGCTCTGCAGCCCTCCAGTACCTAACTCAAGTGGCGTTCTTTATTTATGAGCTTACATAGGCTATTCAGCTGTGGAGAATCACAATCTAGCCCAAAACTGCCCTCACCCAAAATCCACATTTACCTTTCCAGCAGGGATCAATAGATAAACAATCAGGAGTGGGAATCGAGGCTGACTTTTTTTTTTCCCCCCTTCCCAAGCACAGGGTAGACTGAGCATTTTTATTTCATCTGATTCCAGCTAGACTGACTACAGACCAGGGATCACACATTTATCCTTCCTGGTCTGCATAACTTAAGGAGCCATTGGTGGAGCTAATTTTTCATCCTGGCATGCCAGCAGATAATTGTCATCTAGAAAGAATGTGTATGTTGTAATTATATTGAGACATTGTTATGGATGTGGGAAATTATCTTGTGAAACAATCTCTGTGCATCAGGAACCAGCTATATTCTCTCGATAAACTTGTTTCTTGAATATAATTAGGTACCTACTGCTCATTTTGTATCATATGTTAATGTTCCCCTTTTTAGTTTTGTTTAAAATGCAATAGTTTGAAGCAGCATAGAATTTTTACTAGTTCCTTCCATGGTCACTGGTTGAGTATATTGCACCCATTCTACCTTTTTGAAAGATTCATGTATGAATCTTAGATATTTAAAAACTTCAAGTAAGAGTAACATACATTTCTGTCAGGTTTCATTCTTGTGACAGGAAAAGTACAAATGGTCCTAATTAAATACATTTGCATGTGCTGTAATTAAAAACTTAGTAAAGTGATAGATTTGTTTCTATAGGATTTACAAATGCCTCAGGTTAAAGATGAGGTAACTATAATTTTTCCATCTAACAACTTTCAGGATCCATATTTACAAAATCTGGAGAGTAAGTTTGTCATTCAGCAGAAGATTGTGGAAGCTGCAAGAAAACTAGCCAATGACCCTGAAGTATGCAAGAATGTTAAAAAGAAGAGGAAGCAGGACTATGTTGATGCTTTGAAAAAGCTTCAAGAGATAGAGAATGCAAATAATGAGTACAGAATAAAATGCGGGAGGATGCCTACTCAGAGAGCCTCCCTCATTGTTCCAGGTAATAACCCGACTCTACAGCTTATTACACTTCAAATCAGAACTGTGCAGCTAATTACACTTTAAATCATGGCATTTTAAATATAACTCTGCTAAGCTGAAACTCTCTTCTACCTTTTCTTGCTGAAGTGTTTTCATTAATACATTGTCCAGAAATTAAAAGAATAACATGTCTGCCTCTCAGTAATCATTTGTAAATAGATTTGCTGTTATTGATTTGCAACACTCACTGTGAGAAACATGTCATTTCTTTCTCACCTAGATGAGGTCATCCCCTCGGAGAGCAGTTCCTTATCAGACACAAATACAGCAGAAGATGGTGAGTTGTGAAAGCAGGCGTGTTAGATTGCTGTAGGCATTAAGTGTTTCGCATGCCCTCTTCACACCAGAAGTCTAGTTTGAACAGTTCTAGTGTTGTCATAGATAATTACATCAGTAATTCCAAAATTTTACATTCCTTTGAGACCAAGCAATTTTTCATGAACCTGTGTGCCTTTAAAGTGGAAATTGAAATATCAGTCTTCAGAAGTGAAATCAGCTGGGATTCTACCTCTTGATAACTATCTTGTGATCCTTGCTGGACATTTTGTCAGTATGAATGTCTGATGAGATGAGGATTAGGCTCAACTGTGATTCTGTTCCCTTGGTCAAATAGCCTGCAGACACCTGCAGTCTAGGCTCACGCACAATTTAAAGGAGGGGTGGCAACACCCATGGAACCGTACTCCAGCATGTGTCACTACCTTGATAGTACAAAATTAGAAGAAAGATCCACTATATGCAGTATACCTCGTGGCATACAGTATAATCTAAATGGTACAAATTTTAAAGGGAGTGCAGGAACAGAGAGACCTGGGTGTGTATGTGCACAAATCTTTGAAGGTGGCAGAACAAGTTGAGAAGGCTGTTTAAAAAGGCATACAGGATCCTGGCTTTATAAATAGAGGCATAGAGTACAAAAGCAAGGAAGTTGAGCTGAATCTTTATAAAACACTGGTTAGGCCCCAGCTGGAGTATTGTGTCTAATTCTGAGCACCAAACTTTAGGAAGGATGTCAAGACTTTACAGAGTGTGCAGATGAGATTTACTAGAATGGTACCAGGGATGAAAGACTTCAGTTATGTGGAGAGACTGGAGAAGCTGGAGTTGTTCTCCTTAGAGCAGAGAAGGTTTAGGGGAGATTTGATAGAGGTGTTCAAAATCATGAAGGGTTTTGATAGAGTAAATAAAATGAAACTGTTTCCAGTGGCAGAATGGTCGGTAACCAGAGGACACAGATTTAAAGTAACTGGCAAAAGAACCAGAGGCGACATGAGGGAAAAAAAATTTATGCAGCGAGTTATGATCTGGTATGTGCTGCCTGAAAGGGTGATGGAAGCAGATTCAATAATAACTTTCAAGAGGGAATTGGATAAATACTTGAAGTGGAAAAATTTGCAGGGCTCTGGGGAAAAGGCAGGGGAGTGGGACTAATTGGATAGCTCTTTCAAAGAGCCGGCACAGGCATGATTGGCCGAATGGCCTCCTTCTGTGCTGTATCATTCTATGATCTAAATACATACCATGAGGTAATAAAATCGCAGTGGTGCGTACTGTGGTGGTAGTGTGTACAAATCAAATGAAGGATATTTTGAGCAGTTTATAATTTCTGCTGTTATCCAATGTTTGTTGTGGCAGATGACGTGCGTGTTATGCAAAGAAAAAGATCCTTTTCTAGCCAGCAACCTCTGAGACCGGTTCCACCACAGTCTCTTGAACTTAAACAGAGTCGACAGAGGAGGAGTTCTGCAAGTGAACAGTTTCACGATAAAGGACATATAGGCAAAACGAGGTAAAGCATTCCCTGGTTCATTAAGTATTTGTGTGCGTCTGTGATTATTTGTGATCTAGATGAGTACCTCTTTGCTGACCAACATTCTCGTTTTCTCAATTTTTGCTACACATTGCATAATTTACTTATTTCTAGATATGCATTTTGCATTTATTTTTGCCTGAACCAGTCAGTTGGTCTAATCATAGCTCTGTTCTTGAGCATGTGTGGCTTCATTTCACCACACAGTTGGGGGATTTGGCTTCATCAAAAATTTTAGTTACTTTCAAAAATAGATTTATTGTAAATTGGATATGCATTCCTAAATTCTGTGTGTCCACTTGAAATTAACTTTCTGAAGAAAAATAGTTTGTTTAGATTTTTTTTTTAAAACTGTCAGGATTTTTGTTAACACACCGCATTTTGTTTTGCTTTAAGTTTTTGTGTGATTTTCATCAAATGCCTTTAAGATACATTATAAAGATTTGATCAGACAAAGAGGGAAAAGAGCTGCCATCAAGAACATAAGTAGCAACAGAATGTCCAAATGGGGTAGAAGGACAAAGACAAAGGGCATAATAATTATGGGTGGGTAGCTGAGAAATTATTTTTTGAATTGGGATTTGCCCTTGTTTGTTATGGGAGACTGTTGACTCAATTTATTGTGGTTGGCAGAACCTCATAGATCAGTCTCCAAACCTTGTTCATCAATTCCGATTACAACTACAATTTCAGTTTGGAATAATTTATAAAATCGTAGAAATTTCAATACAGCAATAGGTCATTTGGCAAGTAGTACCTGTCTTTCAATTCCCAATCCAAAGTAGAACTTGCTTTAAATAACCAGCAAAGTTATAGTAGTCAATATACGTAATTGACCACAAACTGTGGTACGTTTTTCCACACAAAAGAAACAACTTTAAACTTAGTAGATACCTGAACTATCCTGTACTAATAAGATATCTGGGAGGCACTGATGGGAACTCAGCGCTCTATAATTCTGACTTACTCATATATCTTTCCCTGGTGCAATGTACACCATAGTTATTATGTAATGTTCTACACTATTCTCACACTAACGGGGAATGGCAAAGAACCATGAACTCTTCATTTGCACTTCCATACTAATACTGTTCTCAGAGATCGGTCAACCTCGCCTCTATCTCTTCAACTGAGTCCCCCTTGTGGCTCCATAACGAGAAGTATAATAGGTAATTGCGCCTTAACGAGGTGCGAACTATTCACTGAGCATCTGTTTCTGCCCGAAATGGCTGGTGCACTTACCACGCTGTAAGCGGCGACTTTGTATTTGACAATAACAGTAATAGCAAATGGTTTGTGCTATTTGCCCAATTTAAACGTGGATGGTTTAAGTGGTGGGGCCTGTAAGTAACTGGTCAAAACATCCATTACTTGATCTGGATCCTTAATAAAGGTATCTCTTTGTAACTTTCCCACTCTGGGCTTTTTGAATATAAAACACTTGAGTTCAGCGATATGTTTTGGAAAATTGGAAGAATGAAGCACTTAGTATGTTTTATACTGATGGTGGCTTTGGTATTTTTGTAGCATGATCTTTTGCATGGGAATTTTTGCTTACTTTAAACCAAATTGAAGGTTTTTTTTCCTGTTCCTTTCTTAAAGCACAGAATCTCATTTTATATTAAGCAGTTGGCTGAGTTGAATTTGGAATTGCCGTGGCATTGAATATTTGTAGTTCCTTGTGTTGTCCAGAGCAGACCCCTCAAGATTCGAAACAGCTAATCAGGGAGAATTTTCCAAAAGCAAGGACTCTTAAAACGATTGGTCAGAAATTCACAGTGCCAGCCTCCGTGTTATAGGGGCCCTGTGTTAAGTCCTTTCATTTCACCCCACCCATGATCAATATTAATAGTTTAATGAGTGGAGTTGCGATGGGGGTTGGGGGAGCGGCGGTGGGAGTCTCATCTGTTGTCTGGATTGTGCGGGTCATCTCAGCTACTATGCTGGGATACCTGGTTATCCCACTTTCCGGACAGTACTGTTTAAAACTCCAAATTCAACTTTTAAAATTGATGCCTGCACACAAAAACTTAGGCAGCCAAAATGGTGAGCAGCAATTGTTTGAATCATCACTATGTTGTGAAAATAGTAGACCTGGGAATGGCAGCACATGGGGTGCACTGGAAGAACTGTAATCTGGACGGCTACCGATGCAATCAGGCAGGAAAACCAGACCTTTTCATGCACTTAAATTGGGTCACACTGTGGCATTAGATAGGTGTGCTCCAGATCTAGAAAACCTGATGAAGGTGGTACATGATTATCTTAGCTTCTGTTGCTTTATTGCTTTACAAAAAAAATCTTCCTCCTACAGTTTCCACAAGCATTTTGTAACACAGATTGTTCCAAGCCACGATTGTAGTGAATATGAATATATATCACTCATTAAGTTTTTTTTTAGATTGACTCTTGGGGCTTATGCAGTTGCCTGATATTTGAGATGTTTTACTGAACAAGTTTTTTTTCCTGTGATGTAACATGTGTTGCCTATTAGCTGTAGGTTTCTGTACTAGAAGTAAACTTACAAGATTGTAAAGTCTAAATAAGGCAACAAACTGAAATAAGCAATTGAAAAACCCTTGTGCTATAGGAATGCATTATCTGGGAATAATTTATAAACTGGCTCGAATATTCTATTTGTTGTCACATAGCTCGCATTAGTGCAGAATTCTGGAGAAGTTATAGGCCATATTTTCGTACAGAACTGTACGACCACAAAAGCATACATTATTGGCTTAGTTAATTAGAAATCCCCAACCTCTTAACTTTTGAAGGACAGAATTTTTACTTGGAGATCTGTGGCTATTGCTGATATTGTTTACTAAATATTTCAAGTAATTAACAGAAAAGTAGAGATGGGTTTACAACAACAGCCAAAACAAAAAAAAATCTTGTTCAGGTGCAGCTGTTTTAAAGTTAAGATGTTGTAACTGTTTCTGGCTGCTGTATCTTCACCCAAGAAGGCAAAACCACTGCACAAGCAGGCTGAGAAGTTATGCCAGAAAATATAGCTACCTCAGAAATCCCAGCTTTGAATGGTTTTCAGTCACTTGAAGCAGCGACTTTGCCTTATTTATTGTGTTGCTGCCAAATTGATGATTACCATTATTGGCAGTGCAGTAAAAGGTGTAAAACTCCTCAACCCCCCATTCACCCCCTCAATGCAGTCAGCAGGATGTGCTCAGTAATTTAAAGCATTAACAAAGGAATAGCTGGGCCAACTTAGATTTCCCATGCCTTTTTGGGTTAAATGTTGTCACCCATAGAAGTTTACAGCACAGGAGGAGGCTATTCGTCCATCGTGTCTGCGCTGACTATGCTAGAGCAACCCCAAACTAATCCCACTGCTCCGCTCTCCCCCTATAGCCCTGTTGCTTCCTCTGCTTCAAATATTTATCCAGTTTTCCCTTAAAAGATGCAATGGTCTCTGCCTCAACCACTCCTTGTGGCAAAGCAGTCCATGCTTCAGCAACCCACTTCATAAAGAAATTTCTTCTAACCTCTCTCTCTTTGTGATAATTTTAACTTGATAACTCCTTCTCACTGAATACCCAACCAGAGGAAATAGTCTTTCAATATTCACCCCATCAAAACCTTAATTTTAAAAACCTCTGTTTAATCTCCTCTTTCTTTTCTGCTCAGAGGAGATTGTCCCAGAATCTCAATTCTCTCCTCATAATTATAGTTTTGCATGCCTCATCCTGATGAATCTACACTGTATGTGCTTTATGGCTTTAATGTCCTTTCTATAATGCACTGCCCAAAACTGCACACAGTGCTATAACTGTGGTCTAACCCATGTTTTGTACAAATTTATCATAGCTTCTTTACTCTTGTACTCTATGACCCTATTTATAAAACCCAAAATACTCTTGGCTTTTTTGATGGCTTTGTCTGCCTCCACCTGCACTTTCATGGAATTATATCATTGAACCCCCTGGTGTCTCTGTTAATCCACATCCTTCAGCATCTTTCCATTGAGTGTATATCCCACTCCTTGTTTTTCTTTCCAAAATGTATCACCTCACACTTATTCACATTAAATTTCACCTATCACCCGTTTGCCTATTCAGCTAACCTGTCTCTCTTTCTGAAGGCTTTTACAGTTCTCCTTGCTGTTTGCCAAATCTCCTACTTTTGTGTTATCAAATTTTGAGATTGTATTCCCTATATCCAAGTCCAAATCACCTATATAAACAACAAAAGTTGCTGCTGGCATACACCGCTTCCAACACTTCTCCAGTCACCCATTTACCCTAACTAGAAGTCACAACACAGAAACAGGCCATTCAACCCAACCAGTCCCGGTTGGCATTTATCAACCATTTGAGGAAATGGGTCTAATCACCCTGTTCTCTTATTTCTCCAATGCCCCTTTCCCTTCATCCACCTATCCAATCTAATCTCTGTTTCATGTCTGTGAACCAACTTTCTGTTCCCTGTCAATCAACTTTCTATCATTGCTACTACATTCATTCTTTATATGCCTGAATTTTTCTAACCAACCTCTTGAGACATCTTCTTTAATGCCTACATTAATATTACATCTACTGTATTCTCTATCTATCCAATTGGTCACTTCTTTAAAGAACTCAATTAAACATGATTTGCCTTTGACAAATCCATGTCGGCTGTCCTTGATTAACTCATGCATTTCTCAATGTTCACTAGTTTTATCTCGAATTATGGATTGTAGGAGTTTGACCACAACTAACATTAGTCTGGTCCATAAGCACCTGATCTATCCTTCCCTTCCATCTTGAACAAGGCTGCAACATCAGCTACTGTCCAGTCCTATGGCACATTTGCATATTTAATAAGGATTGAAAAATTGTGCCCAGAACCTCTGCTTTCTCCTCCCTGACTTCTTTCAACAGCCTAGGGTACAAGCCATCAGGGCCCAGTGACTTATCCAACTTGAGTTCTGCTCATATTTTTTCAGAACCAATTCCTTTCCTACAGTAATTTCTGATAATTGTATCCTCCTCTAGTATCTCTACATTCTCACTACTACCAGTATTAATAAAAACAAGTGTAAAATATCTATATATCTCCACCATTCCTTGATCCTCCACAATTAGACTCCTTCCTTCATCACTAAGTGGCCCTACCCTCTCTTTAATAATTCTTTTACTTTATATATGCTTATGCAAACCTTTACTATTCTTTTATGTTAGTCTTTTTTTCATATTCCCTTTTAGCCCTCCTAATCTCTCTCTTCACCTCCCTACTTTACTTTCTATATTCCTCATCATTATCATTGGTATTGTTGGCCCCAATTTTATCACATCCCTCGCTTTTTAAGTTTGTTTAGTTTTAATCTTTTTTAATCCATGGAAATCTATTCTTCGATGCACTCCCTTTTCGCCTTGTAGGAATGTATTTATTTTGTAATCTGTGCATCTCATTTTTGAAGATTTCCCACTGCTGATCCATCAACTGTTTCCTAATTTTATTTGCCCAGTTAGTTTGGGCCAGCTAGGTCCTTTCTTGCCTCGCTGAGCTTTGCCCTTTTCCAGTCCAGCACCTTACCCTTGACTATTAACACCATTTCCCAATTGTTCTGTTATTTGCCCCACTTCATTTCCCAGAAGTAAATTTAAGCTGATTGGCAGAAGGATTAGAAGGGACATGAGGAAAAACTTTTTTATCCAGAGGGTGGTGGGTGTATGGAATTCGCTGCCCGAATTGGTGGTAGAGGCAAGGACCCTCAACTCTTTTTTTTAAAAAAAGTACCTGGACCTGCACCTAAAATGCTATAAACTGCAGGGCTACGGACTGAGTGCTGGAAGGTGGGATTAGAATGGGCACCTGGTTGTTCTTCGAGCCGGCGCGGACACGATGGGCCGAATGGCCCCCTTCTGTGCTGTATCTTTTCTGTGCTTCTATGGTTCTAAATCAAGCAATGGTTCTGTCCTTGTTGGACTAGAAACTTACTGATCTCAGAAGCAATCCTTTCCACTTATGGTTGATTAATTTGGAGGATTCTTGGTTTGTACCAGTTAAAACTGTTGGGAACTGTGGCAGCAAGAGTACATTAAACTATTTCTAAAAGAACCTCTGAAGCAAAAGTTCTTTCCTACATTTAGGTATAAATTGCCAGTGTTCATTACCACTAGTTAATTCCTGTTAGTGATTTCTACCACGGAATTGAAAAGGGAACTGTTTTGCCATCAATTTCCTTGACATTTGGTTGGAAAAATTCACATTAAGTAAGTTTTTATTTTTGCTTTTTTAACAAAATTCTACATTCTTGCCATTAGGACGAACAATAATTGATTCTCAAAATTGCAAATACAATCCCATTTTTAAATTGGTTATATTACAGATACAGCAACAACGACGGGTACTACCTGCAGGATATCTTGCATAGCCATAGGGAACTTAGCTCAACGCACAGCAGCCCTTACAGAACTCAGGGGAGACAATGCCACGGAGGAAGAAGTATGCCGGCTACACCAGTTTTGACTCGTAATGCTTACAGCAGCAGTCAGTTACGGTATGTCCTTGAAGTAATCAAATGTGTTCTGTAAACTAGCCCCCATTACTTAAACATATAGGACTAAGCCTGCTCAAAACCAGGAAACTATAGCACAAATAACCAATGTTGGGGAGCTTCACAAAATAAATGCCAATACTTCTGTAAATCTATTATTTTGGATTATATGTTTCCACGGTCAAGTTTTTTGATGCATAGTTTGCAGTGTTATAAACTGTTGCCTGATTACTTAGCGGACTATTTTTTGACATTGATGCACAAGTGAAAGTGAGAAACCTATGTGAAATATTTGTAAATATTGGGGAAAAATACATAAATTTCAGTATTCAATATTGATTATTGTTCCATTGTGACATCTAGGTAAGGCCTTAAGTATAAATTGTATTAGAAAGCATTGCCAAAATAAAAGTAATTCGTATATCTTCTTTTCATTTTTTGTTACACACAGACCCGAGCTTTCCCCAAACCACTTTAGACAGCGCAGCGGCAGCTTGGAATCCCAGTCTCATCTCCTGGATGAAAGTACTAATGAGAGGACAGTATTCCCCCTCACAGCAGCCCAAAGAAGTAGCAGTACAGAACTGCTGGATGATGGATCATCCTACACCAGTCAATCCAGTACTGAGTACTATAGCACACCAAGCAAACCTCCCCAATACTACAACACCATGACAGTGGGTTGCCGGTCAAGAGAAAGACGAAGACACAAGAAACCAAATATTTCCTCCGCACCTTCAGGGAGCATGCCCAATTTAGCACCGAAAGATGGGAGGAATGGAGTTTATCAAAATTCTCATAACCAGCCTTCATCTGACTATTATATTCCAAGATATCCACCATACAATGACTATGAGCCTTATGGATATACTTTTGAAAATGATACTGAAGGTCACTATAATGTTAAAGCTCCATACAGATCATCACATTCTTACAACACTGAACAATATAGAGATTACAATCGCTTTTACCAGAGTAACGTTGATAGTATGTCTCAAAACCCATATGCAACACTAAGGAATATGCGTAGGAGAGGCGCTAAAAGTGAACAAATAACCAAAAACATCCAGAAGGCCTTGGTTGCAGAAAGTTTGCGTGGCTGGTATGAGCGTGCCTCAACTCACAAGGATCACAGCCTGCAGGCAGGCTTAGACTCTGACAGGGGCTCACAGCAAAGTCTAGGTTTTGCTTATATGCAAGGCCCATTTTCTCCAACCAGTAGGGCTACATCTTTTACATCAGGTGAGTGAAGGCTTCTCAGCTGTCATCAGAAATTGTCATTTGTAGTTTTAAAGAATTTCACTAACTTCAGCAATGCAAATTTATCATAGTTATAAGTTTAAAAACTTGTTTCTCTTAACTCAATTTTTTAAAATGTAGTTTCAGCTCCTTAAATAATATCAAGACAATAAAATTGAAGCTTTTTGGGAAAGAAGTTAATGGAGCACCTTATTATTTTAAAACTTAAAATAGAAATTTGGTTTGACTGCAGCAGTCGTAACTTTTGTCTGGCTGATATTTTTAGGATTTATTTGGTCATATAACTTTGGATTAAGTGGGTTCGATTCTATTGTGAAATGCCATTTACCAGCCAAATATTAGTGAGTGAGATATGACCTTAAATGGATTCTAAGAAAAAGTAGAGTGGGAACAGAACTAAAATTGACAATACCAAGATGAAAATAAGAATAACAGATAAACTGTTGTTTAATTTCCCACTCTTTCATATCGTTGCATTGTACCAATTGAGAAGGAATTGGGCTGTGCCTGTACGGATGTATCAATGGACCTATTAAACATAATTAGGGAGAAATTCTTAGGTTATAGGTGAAAGGCCTGACGTGTTCACAGATTCGGTTTTGGATAGTTGTGGCTGGATGAGGTGCCTTAACCTAAGTAAATTATTACCTTAAACACACTTTGTTATGATATAAACTGCATTTCCGTTGAATTCAGCTGCATTGTATAGGTCAGAATAGAAAGACTGTGCATAACTAGGCCTGCTTTTGGTGGAGTAGCAAAACCAGATAGACAATTTTAGGAGCAGACTGGGAATTGATGGCAAATTATGCAGATCTGATGTTAATTTGACTGCTTCTAAGGGTAGAAAATGATTGGATGACTTGGACTTCTACAGTACTAGGTGAACGGAGTGGTGTGATTACGTTTAAATGCATTTAAGTCCACCACTAAATGTATCAAATGTTTAAAATTCAAAAAGATACTAGGGTATTAATGATTAGGATTATATAGCTACAGTCTTTTTAAATTTTATTTTCCTTTAAATCCCAGTCTCTTCAGCAACTAGTACAGGAACCTGGCGGAGCCAGGTCACTGTCGGCCTTCAGGACTATGATCAAATACCTTATACAAGTTCTTTCAATAACTCCTACAGCAATACTACACTACATAGCAGGTAAGTGCCAAGAACAGAAAAATCTAGAGTCATCTGCTTAGCTTCAGAAAACTGAAACTTGTAATCTGGTTCGGATATAACCTTTACATGAAGAAAGTGTTTCTTTTAAGACTATGTAATTTTCTCTTAAACAATTATCCCACTTCCAGTAATCATAGTATAAATTTCAACTGGTGATTTCTTGTATATTCATTTTTAAGTGTACTTCAGCAAAGTTGTTTTTTAAAGAGGGAGAAAAAAATGTAGACGGTGAAGGAAAGGGATACCGTTGCCTGCATGTGTTGAGGATTGCAGGTCACGTGAGGTGAATAGATTAAAAAGGAACATTACCATAAGGGTGAGTTTTAGTACTAAGCATTTCTCCACCTCACCCACAAAATAGAGTTTTTTTGTGAAGGGATATTAAGTATTTTTCCAGTTTGGAGACCAGACCTAATGAAGAGAAAATGGAGATTTCACCTAATAGGGAGGGACTGATTTAACCAACCCCTCACAGCTCTCCGAAAAACTCTAAGGAAAGGGGAAGTGCTTTGTTAAAAGCTGTTATCCTTCCAATAAACATAAATTGTAGAATTGAGGAAAACTGCTTGTACTGATATGAATTGCTTCCTGGTTATACTGCTGTTTTGCAGAATGAATCAGACCTCAAATTTAGCATTAGAAATGGACCAAGTTCCACATGTTCTTTCAATGCCAGTTCCACCTAGATCCACCTTGGTTCCACTGTAGATGAACTTTCTGCCCTCACACCATCTACCCCTTTTACA
Organism: Heptranchias perlo; assembly: GCF_035084215.1. Lineage (NCBI taxonomy): Eukaryota > Metazoa > Chordata > Chondrichthyes > Hexanchiformes > Hexanchidae > Heptranchias > Heptranchias perlo. Next base: position 35,620,378 of record NC_090341.1, on the reverse strand, counting down.
AGGAGGTACTTGGCCTTTGCTCAGTGCTTCCCTTCTCTAGCAGCATAGCTTGGATCAGTAACTCAGCAGTGTGGAGGATTGAACCTGTATATGTGGTTATGGATGTTGACACAACAAATGGCCATGTAGGTGAGGTACCATTGGGCCACTGGTGGTATCTGTGGTACTGTATCCTTCCATAAATTAACACTTTCAAGAGAGGAGGAAAAGAAATGGGGAAAATAATCTCGAGATTCACTTCTTACTTTGCTTGTCGGTCATTTTCTTGTAGGCGTAGCTCCTGCCAGTCTCTTGATGATCCTTTTTCTACTGAGTACCACCATTTCCCTGCTGTTGGCACTGCTCCTACCAGACACTCATCTGCCTCCTCCTCTTCCTCTTCCTCCTCCTCTTTTTCATCCACTTCATCCACTTCCACTTTTCCTTACAAAGAAAAGGAGTGTTTCTCTAAGTGTACTGACTGCAGCCAACATCGTATCTACAGAAATGAGATATTCATTAAATACTCATACGCAAAATGTAGTCAGCGGTAGTAAGTATCCTCGCGTGTTTGTTTGTGTGATGGTTGGTGACTCTTGGTGTTTATGCTTGCTAACAAAGCTTGACGTTAGCTGAGCTGCTTACTATGTAGAGTGTTTTTCAATTTAATGCAAAATTTCTAAATTAGGAGCAATAGCCTTAAGCAAAAGCAAAATACTGCAGATGCTGGAAATCTGAAATAAAAACAGAAAATGCTGGAAATACCCAGCAAGTCAGGCAGCATCTGTGGAGAAGGAAACAGAGTTAACGTTTCAGGTCGATGACCCTTTGTCAGAACTGGAAGAAGTTGAAAATTAAGCAGTTTTTAAGCAAGTACAGAGCCAAGGGGAGGGGGAGGAGAGAACAAAAGGGAAGGTCTGTGATAGGTGAAGGGCAGGAGTGATTAAATGACAAAATGATGGTGCAAGGCAAGGAGGGTGGTAATGGGACAGGTAAAGAAACAAAAGATGGGTCTGGATTTGCTGTAAATGGCAATGTCAGAACCATTACCAGCACCTGCTGTCTGAAAAAAAGGGAGCAGGGGGTTATGATCTGAAGTTACTGAATCAATGTTGAGTCCAGAAGGTTGTAAAGTGCCCAATTGAAAGATGCGGTGCTGTTCCTTGAGCTTCTGTTGAGCTTCATTGAAACAGTATAAGGACAGAGGACAGAGAGGTCAGAGCGGGAGTGGAATGGAGAATTAAAATGGCAAGCGACTGGCAGGTCAGGGTCACGCTCGTGGACCGAGCGCAGGGGTTCAGCAAAGCAATTACCCAATCCGCGTTTAGTCTCCCCAGTGTAGAGGAGACTCCATTGTGAGCAGCATACTAAATTACAAGTACAAGTGGAAGGAACAGCGATTTACTTGTACTTCTTTCAATTTCGTATACTGTATTCACTGCTCACAATGTGGTCTCCTCTATAACGGGGAGACCAAAAGCAGATTGGGTTATCGCTTTGCTGAACCCCTTCGCTCAGTCCACGAGCATGACCCTGACCTGCCAGTCGCTTGCCATTTTAATTCTCCGTTCCACTCCCACTCTGACCTCTCTGTCCTCGGCCTCTTACACTGTTTCAATGAAGCCCAGCGGAAGTTTGAGAAACAGCACCTCATCTTTCAGTTAGGCATTTTACAACCTTCTGGACTCAACATTGATTCAGTAACTTCAGATCATAACCACTGCTCCCATTTTTTTGGGACAGCAAGTGCTGGTAATGGTTCTGATGTTGCCTCCAGACCCATCTTTTGTTTCTTTACTTACCCTCCTTAACTTGCACCATCATCCTTTTTGTCATTTAATCACTCCTGCCCTCCACCCTATCACAGACCTTCCCTTTTGTTCTTTCCTCCCCCTCCCCCGGCTCTGTACTTACTTAAAAACTATTTAATCTTCAGCTTCTTCCAGTTCTGACAAAGGGTTATCTTCTGGAAACATTAACTGTTTCTTTCTCCATAGATGTTGCCTGACTTGCTGAGTATTTTCAGCATTTTCTGTTCTTATTTCACAATAACCTTAATTTGCTTTACCACTTCAACAAATGGTCAAAACACTGCAGGATTCAAAACAAAATTATGAAATTATGAAAATCTAATTAAAGATCCAGCATTCCTCCTAATCGCCATTGCAATTAAATTTGAAATGTTTGCATGCTTAAATTAAGTCCATGTGTGGATATTTTTGAGGCAGAGAAAATGAGAGCTTTCAAATTTCATTTCTTTATTAAATTACTTATCTCTTCACGCTAAATTATTGTCGTGTAATTTAGCAGCTAGATCGTCTCTACTTTGCCTTGAGATGATTTGTACATATTAAATTCCAAAAATGTCTCAACAGATTTCCTGTATTTCTCTCCTAATGGTCTAGTGAGTAAAGGCACTGTTAAGTCGTATAGATTCAAGTTCCATTCTGGATACGTGTGGAGTTAGCTGTTCAATTAGAGTGCTTCAGTTGGTCTCAGTGCCCCTGGTCTAGGGAAGGGAAAAATCAGACAGGTTTCCTGCTCCTGTTATTTGGGGGTGTGGTGGGCTCAATGATGTGACCCATAGACAAATAATCTGTAATACTCACGACATAGGCTTAGACAATTGAAAATGGCTACTTGAATGAGTTATTGGCGGTGCCTGTACAACCATATCCCAGCAAGGAAGGAAAGGTGGGGGGAGAATGTTCTTGTGTTCTGAAATTACTTTGTATAGTAAAAGTTTAAGTATAAGTTGAGTACCTTCAATGTGAAGTGCTCTTCCCCCAAATCTGTTTTTGTTTCTTTTTCCCTCTCTCCCTCCCCCTCCCCCTTAAAAAAAAAGGATTATTGCTATAATGTCCTATATTATAGAAGCTGTTTGTAATTTCAGTGGAGTTTCTCCAGCTTCACCGAGGTACATTGTGCATGCCATGTACCTGGCCAGTATTGAAATCTTCAAGCTGAGACATTTCCCATTATAGATTTATTGGGGCAATACCAGCAGTATTGGTCAGCTTGGGGAGAAAATGAATCATTAATAGCCTATACTGCTAAATGGCTTTTTCAGTCAGCAACAATTACTCATTCCATTAAAAATTAAATGGGACTGAAAAAGACACCAGCCTATGTTAGACACCTTTTGAGCTGCTTGTTAATGAGAGTCAGACCTGAATGGACATAGAAAGTTGAGACTCAAAATGCTGGGTTTCTAGATTAAGGGAAATCTACAAATCTGAAAGTCTGCAACTGTATGGGAGTTACTTGAAATGTGAATGATTTTGCATTAATCTAGATGAAAAATACTGAAATCTTGTTCCTGTATTTACCATCTCTAAATTCCCAGTATAAATCCTCTTGAACATCTGTTGTTTGAAATTGCCTACAAAAGCACAGGGCACTGTCATTTGTGACAGGGTGAGTGTGCGGAAGGGGGGAGGGTGCTTGGGCTCCTGATATCGCTTGCAGTTTGCCATATCGTAAAATTGGCTTCAGGATAAGTGTACAGCCAAACAACATGCCATTGATATTTAGTGTAGGTATTATCCTGTCTGTCAACCTGAGCTTTCCTTAAGTAAAAAAAAATATCCAATAACATGGAGAGTTTAAAAGACAACCTAACCCACCTTCTGGCTGAGTTTGAACAGTCCCTTGACATTATCAAAATTTATCTTGTAAACAATCAGATTATTTTCTTGCCAGAAATTCAAGAAATGCCTGTTTTTTGTTAAAACCATCAACACATTCCTGCACCTTTTTTATTGCCAATAATGAATTATGATGGATTGTGGCAACATTGTCAGCATTAGTAATTTCTGACTAAACTATTAATATTATCATACTGATAAAAGGCATTTCAGCACACCCATAGTTACAGTTCTAGATTTATTTAGAATTATTTTAATGTTCAGATAAGAGTTTGAGAAATTATAACATCCCATTTAAGAACTAAATAATTCACTAATGCTTGTTGCAGCCAAACAAATATCAATAGAAATAAGAGGATGGGACTTCAAATTTTTTTGTGGAGCAGATCCAGAATATCCCAGTGTACTGGGTGGATATGGTTTCTTGATCTAGCTATGAAAGAACCATATTCCTGTGACCTTCAGCCAACGGAGTTTCCTTAATTGGACCAAACATGTAGAAAAGTTTTAAAAGCTAAAATTGCAGATTGTGATTAACGTTGTGTCGACTCTTTTAAACCAAAATGTCATTTTCTGAAATATACGTTCTTTTGGATTGCTGCAGTTCTTTTTATGACTTGTTTCAAAATGTTTACTAGACCTTATTCGGAAAGAATGTACTCGGACAGCGGAGACACGAGCCAGCTGGAAGACGACTTGTATACCGATGAGCAGGTGTTGTTATGGCATGAAGATTCTAAACCTGGGACTCTGGTTTAAGTGACTGCTGGCTGATTTATGGCCTTCATTCTTCAACATATGGATAACTCTGTGTGCCTTGCATCTTATTCAAAATGGTTTATTTCTACAAATGGAAATCACACTTGGAACATTTCAGTGTTTGCAGGAGGTACTGTATCTGAATGCTGGAAAGTTCATTCTGACCAATTTGTGTGGAAGGAGTGAAAGCTTAAATTCCACACTTCACAATTCAGTAAGGGTTTGCTTTAAATTTATAATTATAATACATTCTAAAGAAGGAAATAAAATCTTTTAAGTGGATTACTTTGTGTTTGAATCGAAGCATAGAAGGATAGCACTTGGAATTTTTTTTAAACTGTGAATGCACTTTTCAAAGACTAAGTTGATGAAAGTAGATGCTCTTCATTGTTCACTGAACTTGGAGTAAAAGGAACTATGCTTTTTGCATAGATGTAAAAGACAGAAGGACGAAACAGGGTAGTGAGTAACTTCATATGCTTTTGAAGTCTAAGAGAGTACTTTGCATATTATTAAATGAAGGATGCCGTATATTTTGATGGCAAGGAACTGGTGACTGTGATTACTTGAATAGTAAGTATGAGTTTTTAATGAATAGTTGGAAGTTGTACCAGGAAGTGGTGAGGGATGCATTTTGTTGGAGATTTTTATGATCTATCTAGAAGAAGCACAAAGAATTATCATACTCATGTTTTAAAAACCATTTGGTAAATAGCCCAACAGTAGTGCTTTCAAATGGATTATTAATTTTGGTGGGGGTGGGGGGGGGGGAAAGACTTACTGGACCAGTTGAGGCTAATGGCAATCATTAGTGGACCATATTGAATAGCACATTTAACAAGTCATGAAAATATGCATTGAAGATAGCTGATTCACGAATTGTATCAAAGAAAAGCATATGGCTTGAGAGAGACAAAGTATGCTAAAATGTGAAAAAACATGATTTTTTTTTAACAAAAAGCACAGTCCGAATTATAGGAGATGTTAGCACAAACTAGTTAAAACAATCCAGTTTGAATATTAACCCTACCTGAATTCTAGTTATGTGACTCAGATCTTGGCTGGGCCAATATTGGTGCTATTCCTGCAACTCAGGTACAGTACTGTTCTCCTGATCCACCTGGATTTATTAACTTGTTTCAAAAAATATCACAAGCATTTTGAACCTTGTTAGAGCAGTCAAACATTTAATCAAATGGCCAGTATGTGATGAATGAAAGCAACAAATGACAAGCTCCGCCAAGACTCACCGAATAAATGGGCTGGAAGTTATTTACTGAGACCAGGAAGTTCCCTAGTTCGATCTCTTGATCTGTGGGGAGATAGCTGCTGAGAGTCTTGGAAGTAATGGGACTGCAAGGATCTCTGTCCCAAGGCCAGAAGGAGGATGGTGAGAAATCGCCCATTGTTTGGACTCATGAGATTTGCTAGTGGCTTATTCTGGGATGCACAGAGGTAATATGTTCACAGGTCTGGACCTCTATAGTGATTTGCCCTATCGTCAAATAGCCTCCCAGCACTTGCTGTCTAGGTTCGCGCCTGACATGGACACTAGAACCCAGGAGTGCCAGTGCCCATGGCTTTCAAATAATTAGCCTCCTGCCCTTCATCTGCTGACTGCCTTTCAAGCTACAGTTACCATGATGAGGTTCAAAGGGACAGGTTTCAAGATTCATCTCAAAAGAACGGTGCATAGACAAAGTATGGTAACAAAATGGAAAGCCTCCACACAGGATTTCTTGTGCAACCAGTAAAGTGAACCTGCTAACAAAATGTTTTTAAATTTTTTTTTTAAAGTGCTCATGAGGCTCACACTACCTCACTATTTCTTTGGAAAATACATATGTTCACCAGTTTGGGACCTGGATGTTTTTATTATGGCATTTACTGCAATGCATGAATTTTACAAGTTGGTGTATTGAAGATCTGGCAATTTTCTTCCAAGTTCTAACTGGTGAATGTGTGCTTCCCATGCTGGAATCCATGGAAAGGTGCTGTCATTTCCTTTTTGCAAGGGAAAAAAGTTACGATTGTGTTTATTATGTAAAGTTCCTGAATGACACTTTTTGTGAACATTCTTATTATTTTTGTTCCAAAGCATGTAATATATAGTAAACTAATTTGGTAAGCTGGTTCTTAGTCATTTTTTATTCAGTGAGAAAAGTTTCAATTCATGTGGGAATTTTGGAAACAAAGCTTTTAACTTATTCTTTTGCATATTTGTACAGCTTTACCCAGAGAGAAACTTTTGTGTATGCCTTTACATAATACTCCTGTCTTCCTTGCTACTATAAAAATGTGCTTTAAAAAACAGGAGACCAATAAATAAAATGTATGTACTTCCTTGTGTGTTTTTTTTGTAGTTCTACATAGCTGTACTTCAATGCTATATCTTTGTTTTTACTGTAGATCAACTTTTTCCCCATACTTCCCTTATATTTTCATTGTTTTTATTTACATGCTAAATATAAACATACTAATTTGTGTGCAATCAGGACTTTTAATCTAAATTTGTACTGCTGTATCAATTTAATGTTCAATCTCAATTTGATTCTCTCTTCTGACAGCTTTTCTTGTAGTTCATTTTCATTTTTTCCTCGTTTCTGTTTTTTTAATGCTCTCCCAGTTTATGTTCTATTCTTGTCCCTTTCTCTTCTGCTTTTTCTCTCTGATCCTCTCATTCCTTCTCCCCTCCATTTGAATACAAGTCCCATTTTATGGCTGCTGAGATAAGAAACTCCTATGGTGTAGTAAAATGATTGCCAGAGTACATAAGCAGTCAGGCAGTTCTTGATTGCATCTGTATTCCCAGTGGAAATCCCACAGAATAACACAATTGAAATACAGAGGAGAGCATTAAAAAAAAATTGTCCACGCTACAGAAAAACCAGGCACTTTTTTTAAAAATTGCAGAACAAAAAATGCCTGGATTTTTTCTGTTCTGAAGGCACTGTTTCTTGCTGGAGTACAGTTACATGTTGACAAGTAGCCCTCCAGTACCTCTCGTAAGTGGTTAGTCTTCATACATGAGCCTATACAGTGAGTGTCAACAATCCTATCCTCACTTAATACCCACACATACACAGTTGGGGTCACTGGATAATGAGCAGAATCTGAAACCCTGGCTGACTTTTTTTTCTCATCTTTCCATAACCTAGGGTCATTGACGTCATTTGTAGCATCCCAGCTGCTGCTGAGATCAGCTAACTCAAATAGACTGGGACTCAAACCTGGGATCTATGGCTTCTATTGCTTAGTATTAAAACAGAGTGATGTCTTTAACCACAAGATTTTTGGGGAAGCAGATGGATGATTAATGCACTGGTTCTTTTAATCCTCTATATTATAAGTTGGGGAATAAGATCCCTTTCCAGCACTGTTTTCCAGGCTAATTCTCAGCCCTTCCTGCCTCTTTTTAAGTTCCCATTTGGCAGTGACTTTAAAAATAAAAATGTCTGTAAACAAATGGTGAACACACAGACACTGACTTAATATTTTGAAACAATTTTTCCTGTGTATTTTCTTTCATCCACCATGCCTGGTTCCTTTACAACTAAGAGAACAGATTCTGGTGACAATGCACCACTGTGACTGGCTGCTAGGAGGCACCATAAACTGCCAAGATGTGACTAACATAAGATTTTTCCCCTTATCCTGTCAGGATGTACGAAGCTTCTGTTTGGTGCCTCCAAGTTCACTGTGCTGACCAGAGCAGGATTAAAATCTGTATCCATTGTGAACCTGTAAATTTGGACATGTATAAAACTAATAATTGTTTTTAAAAATAAACTTTTTAAGCCAACATTCAAATTGTACCATAGCAATTACCCAGTGTTTGTCAATCAAAAAATGGCAGTCAATATCAAAAATACTACATAATCATTTTTTTAACTGCAAAGGTTTGTGTTTTTCATGATACAATGCAGGATACATATGTTACAGTTTGCATGGTAATTACAGGTACACACATTGGGGATGCTGTACAATTCTGCTCATTTGTATGGGGTCAGTCTTTGGTCGGGACTTGGGTTGTGAGAGTCGAACTGGAAGGGGTCTCACTGGATATTGAGTTGAGGTAGCTATCGTTGAGAAGGGAAACCAACTCTGAGAGCTGCTTTGTTCCAGCTTGAAACACTGAAACTTGTAAAATAGAGCCATCTTTAGATTAGAGGCTAAAATGACTTGGTCATATATCCAAGAGGAACAGAATGGTTTCTAGATTCATTACATCACTGGTAGTATCCTCTTTACCAAGTAACTAATGTAATTTGTACAATTATTTATGTGTGCACAATGTTAGATACTGTTAACTCATACACAGTGTAATATATTGCTGCCCAAATAGTTTTCATGCTTAGTGTTTTAACACGACTGCTGCATCGTGTTTTGTTGGTTTCCAATGAGCTGCAGCACCTACTCAAGTCTGAAACTGAACTCAATGGTCATTTAGTGGTCATTTTTACCTGTCATTTCTCTAAATGGAAAATCTGTACGAGGATACCTTTCTGCTTTCATGTTTAATGAAATGTGTCTTCAATCTCAGGCTCTTCATTCAGCCTTTGCCACAAATACGGAATCTTTACCTGATTGCTGCAAAGCTTTTCTTGAATTACTTATATTGACTTGTATTAACATACGAAAAATGATACAAGAAAAGACCTACTGCGCCATCCAGCCTGTCCCATAAGATTGTGATGCCTTAATGCAAAACCAGATAAAAACCCAGGCCATTTACAGAAATGAAACTTAGGCAAATGGAAACTAGTCCTGGAGACCACTGTGGCCCTGATTAACGTTAGCAGGTACCTACCTCTTGTATGAGGAGATCTCCATCCCAGCCAGAAACAGGCCCAGCTCTCAATTGAAGGAATTCAGAGAATCAGCGCTTACCCCACAAGCCGACAACCTGTTCCACAGGTCCACTATTCTCTGGGAAAAGAACCTCCTAACATCCAACCTAGTTCTGCCTTTACATTACTTGAAAGTGTGACCCCAGTCCTCCCTAACCTATTCAGTTGAAACAATTTGTCTGCACAAACATACCCTAATCCCTTCATCGTCTTTTAAACTTCGGTCAAATCATCCCATCTACGCATCTCTAAAGTATAGAGACCCAGCTCTAAAAGCCTATCTGGGTAACTAAGATGCTTTAGGATGGGAATTAAACTTGTGGCCCTCCTCTGAACCTATTCCAAAGCCTCTATCACCCACCATGTGAGAAGACAAAACTGGACACAATGTTTTAACTGAGGCCGAACCAAGGTCTTGTACAAGGATGAAGTAATCTGCTTTGACTTGTACGGTAGCATAGTGGTTATGTTACTGGGCTAGTAATCCAGAGGCCTGGACTAAAATCCAGAGTCATGAGTTCAATTCAATTAATTAAATAAAAATCTGGAATTAAAATACCAGTATCAGTAATGATGGCCATGAAACTACCGGATTGTCGTAAAAACCCATCTGGTTCACTAATGTCCTTCAGGGAAGGAAGCCTGCCGCCCTTACCCGGTCTGGCCTATATGTGACTCCAGACCCACAGCAATGTGGTTGATTCTTAATTGCCCTCTGAAATGGCCTAGCAAGCCACTCAGTTGTAAAATCTCGCTACGAAAAGTCAGAAAAAGAATAAAACCGGATGGACCACCCGGCATCGGACCACTAGGCACCGGACACAACAACGGCAAAACACCAAGCCCAGTCGACCCTGCAAGGTCCTCCTTACTAATATCTGGGGACTTGTGCCAAAATTGGGAGAGCTGTCCCACAGACTTGTCAAGCAACAGCCTGACATAGCCATACTCACAGAATCATATCTTTCAGCCAACGTCCCAGACTCTTCCATCACCATTCCTGGGTATGTCCTGTCCCACCGGCAGGACAGACCCACCAGAGGTGGCGGTACAGTGATATACAGTCAGGAGGGAGTGGCCCTGGGAGATTTCATGGGGTCCAGAGTCCTCAACATTGACTCTGGACCCCATGAAATCTCATGGCACCAGGTCAAACATGGGCAAGGAAACCTCCTGCTGATTACCACCTACCGCCCTCCCTCAGCTGATGAATCAGTCCTCCTCCATGTTGAACACCACTTGGAGGAAGCACTGAGGGTAGCAAGGGCACAAAATGTACTCTGGGTGGGGGACTTCAATGTCCATCACCAAGAGTGGCTCGGTAGCACCACTACTGACCGAGCTGGCCGAGTCCTGAAGGACATAGCTGCCAGATTGGGCCTGCGGCAGGTGGTGAGCGAACCCACGAGGGAAAAACCTACTTGACCTCGTCCTCACCAATCTACCTGTCGCAAATGCATCTGTCCATGACAGTATTCGTAGGAGTGACCACCGCACAGTCCTCGTGGAGATGAAATCCCGTCTTCGCACTGAGGACACCATCCAACGTGTTGTGTGGCACTACCACCGTGCTAAATGGGATAGATTCAGAACAGATCTAACAGCTCGTAACTGGGCATCCATGAGGCGCTGTGGGCCATCAGCAGCAGCAGAATTGTATTCCAGCACAATCTGTAACCTCATGGCCCGGCATATTCCTCACTCTACCATTACCAACAAGCCAGGGGATCAACCCTGGTTCAATGAGGAGTGTAGAAGAGCATGCCAGGAGCAGCACCAGGCGTACCTAAAAATGAGGTGCCAACCTGGTGAAGCTACAACTCAGGACTACACGCATGCTAAACAGCGGAAGCAACATGCTATAGACAGAGCTAAGCGATTCCACAACCAACGGATCAGATCAAAGCTCTGCAGTCCTGCCACATCCAGTCGTGAATGGTGGTGGACAATTAAACAACTAACGGGAGGAGGAGGCTCTGCAAACATCCCCATTCTCAATGATGGCGGAGTCCAGCACGTGAGTGCAAAAGACAAGGCTGAAGCGTTTGCAACCATCTTCAGCCAGAAGTGCCGAGTGCATAATCCATCTCAGCCTCTTCCCGATATCCCCACCATCACGGAAGCCAGTCTTCGGCCAATTCGATTCACTCCACGTGATATCAAGAAACGGCTGAGTGCACTGGATACAGCAAAGGCTATGGGCCCTGACAACATCCCAGCTGTAGTGCTGAAGACTTGTGCTCCAGAACTAGCTGCGCCTCTAGCCAAGCTGTTCCAGTACAGCTACAACACTGGCATCCACCCGACAATGTGGAAAATTGCCCAGGTATGTCCTGTCCACAAAAAGCAGGACAAATCCAATCCGGCCAATTACTGCCCCATCAGTCTACTCTCAATCATCAGCAAAGTGATGGAAGGTGTCATCGACAGTGCTATCAAGCGGCACTTACTCACCAATAACCTGCTCACCGATGCTCAGTTTGGGTTCCGCCAGGACCACTCGGCTCCAGACCTCATTACAGCCTTGGTCCAAACATGGACAAAAGAGCTGAATTCCAGAGGTGAGGTGAGAGTGACTGCCCTTGACATCAAGGCAGCATTTGATCGAGTGTGGCACCAAGGAGCCCTAGTAAAATTGAAGTCAATGGGAATCAGGGGGAAAACTCTCCAGTGGCTGGAGTCATACCTAGCACAAAGGAAGATGGTAGTGGTTGTTGGAGGCCAATCATCTCAGCCCCAGGGCATTGCTGCAGGAGTTCCTCAGGGCAGTGTCCTTGGCCCAACCATCTTCAGCTGCTTCATCAATGACCTTCCCTCCATCATAAGGTCAGAAATGGGGATGTTCGCTGATGACTGCACAGTGTTCAGTTCCATTCGCAACTCCTCAGATAATGAAGCAGTCCGAGCCTGCATGCAGCAAGACCTGGACAACATCCAGGCTTGGGCTGATAAGTGGCAAGTAACATTCGCGCCAGATAAGTGTCAGGCAATGACCATCTCCAACAAGAGAGAGTCTAACCACCTCCCCTTGACATTCAACGGCATTACCATCGCCGAATCCCCCACCATCAACATCCTGGGGGTCACCATTGACCAGAAACTTAACTGGACCAGCCATATAAATACTGTGGCTACGAGAGCAGGTCAGAGGCTGGGTATTCTGTGGCGAGTGACTCACCTCCTGACTCCCCAAAGCCTTTCCACCATCTACAAGGCACAAGTCAGAAGTGTGATGGAATACTCTCCACTTGCCTGGATGAGTGCAGCTCCAACAACACTCAAGAAGCTCGACACCATCCAAGATAAAGCAGCCCGCTTGATTGGCACCCCATCCACCACCCTAAACATCCACTCCCTTCACCACCGGCGCACTGTGGCTGCAGTGTGCACCATCCACAGGATGCACTGCAGCAACTCGCCAAGGCTTCTTCGACAGCACCTCCCAAACCCGCGACCTCTACCACCTAGAAGGACAAGGGCAGCAGGCGCATGGGAACAACACCACCTGCACGTTCCCCTCCAAGTCACACACCATCCCGACTTGGAAATATATCGCCGTTCCTTCATTGTCGCTGGGTCAAAATCCTGGAACTCCCTTCCTAACAGCACTGTGGGAGAACCGTCACCACACGGACTGCAGCGGTTCAAGAAGGCGGCTCACCACCACCTTCTCGAGGGCAATTAGGGATGGGCAATAAATGCCGGCCTTGCCAGCGACGCCCACATCCCGTGAACGAATAAAAAAATTTTAAAAAAATTGTTCTATAAATACACCCTAGCACCCTATTTGTTCTAGTTGTAGATTCATGCCATTGGTTATGAACCTTTAGTGATCTACGGACTAGAACACCCAGATCTCGTTCTTTCACCACTGGCTTTAATTCTTTTCCCTAAAGGGTGGATGCATCCTCAGCATTTGACCTGCCCACAGGTTATAAGCTTATATTGCTGTGTTCTGTTAGGATTTGAGTTTCATCTCTCCCAGAATTTGCAAGTTTTTCTGATCCATCTCCCTCAAAAATAGAATACAGATTTTACTGTGTTTGTTTTAGAGCCCTAATGTCCAATATCAATAGGACTAAAGATCTGTGTATCTCTAGATAGTTGGAATATAACTTTAGGTAATCTTTGTACTTAAGTCGGTCATACTTCTGTTCCAGCTTTGGTCTATCGAATCAGTCAGCTTCAAGCTCTAGTAGGAAGTCTACTTCTACTTAGCTCTTCCAATTAAGGCTATTGGACAACCTCATCGGAAGGGTTTTAAAAAAAATATTCTTTCATTTTTTTCTCCTCTCCTGAAGATGGATATGCCTCAATGAGTAAATAAACTGCATGGCATACTGCTCCATCATACAGACCAGGAAGGTCTCTGGTTTGATCCCTAACCTGTGGCAGGTTATATATATTTTTTGCTATACCTTGGTATTCTAACTGAGTTAGCTAGTCTTGGGGCAGCAGTGGAGCATTACAGTTAGCCCTCAGCATCTCTGACCTAGAGTGGAAAAAAGTTAAGCCATGCTCCCAATCTTAATTTGCTGTCCATAAGTCTTGGTGGAAAGTGGACATTGTGTGAAGTCTTAGTTGTGATGCCCTCAGTGGTCAAGTAACATAGCAGCAATCACTATTAAGGTTTACACATGAAGAATAATCAGTTGGGGAAGGGGCCAAAGTGCTACTGAGGCTCACAGAACCATACTCAGGCATGTCACCTCCTTCAGGAGAGGAGGGAGAAATATTGGTGCTTAAAAAGGACTGAGGGTTGGGTTATGAGTAAAGATTTAATGCCATGTCAGATTTGAAGAAAGGTATATCACTATCACATGATCTTTGAGTATAAAACCTCTGATAAGCAATGTGTCATTGATATTCACTTACATAATTTATTCTAAAGTATGTGAAGCTATTCAAAGAATGAAGAAAGCCATACTGAAGTCAGGTAATCTTTACTTCCATTTGGTATATCTTTCACATTCTAAATATGGTTTTGCATCCAGATACCCATATCCAGCATTTTTTCTCTCTATTTAGTATTTTGCCAATTTTATTATATTTTGCATCAAGTATTTATGTAAAACTTAAGCTTGTATCATTGCTGCTAAATTTAAATTAACAAGCCAGGCAAATTATTCCCGAGCAGTTACCCATTTAATGATGTGTGTTTCAGATCATAATCTTAATGCAATATCAACCAGCTGCCTGGTTATTGCTGGGACCCATTTCATTCCAGAAGTTTCCTTGAGTGTTTATATGTCTCTCAATAAAAATAAACATCCCCAAAGCCTAAACCTGTCTTCATAGAATCATAGCATCATAGATATTTACAGCAAAGAAGGAAGCCATTCGGCCCATCGTGTCTGTGCCGGCCGAAAAAGAGCTATCCAGCCTAATCCCACTTTCCAGCTCTTGGTCCGTAGCCTTGTAGGTTACGGCACCTCAAATGCACATCCAAGTACCCTTTAAATGAGATGAGGGTTTTTGCCTCTACCACCCTTTCAGGCAGTGAGTTCCAGACCTCCACCATCCTGTGGGTGAAAAAATTTCTCCTCAACTCCCCTGTCTTGTATGCTTTAGAAGATGGTAGGCTTTTTATCTGCTTTTGTGGAAGACAACTGACACTAATTATAATCCCTGTTTTCTTTGAATTTACCTGAATGCTCTTTGATTCAGGAAGTGTGTCCAACCCTTTCTATACATTATTTCACAAATATACCTCTCTTTTTGATAATCTTTGTCATTGAAATCTGGTTCTCTTTGTCACATCCAACCTTACCAACACGTTCCACGCAGTCTTTGTTCGTGATCTTGAGCACTGATGTCAGTAAAACAATCTTCCTGTAACTACTTGACAACCTAGCGTGCTGACAGGCATCTGTTCCTAACCATGCAATGCATCACTTGATCAGTGGTCGTAGAGGTCTTTCTGGGTCATCCAGACTGACACAGGACTTTGGTGACACCAGATTTCTTTCCGTGCTTGATATATTCACAGTATGCTTCAAGTTACATCTGGAGTCTATTACATGCTGAGGCAATTCTCCATTGATTTAATCCCATCACATTTACACAGAACTCAGCAGATTTCTTTTTTGGCTTCAGTGTGAAGTTGCACTTCACGTCCAGGACTCAAATATTCTAGAATATCCCACATAGTGTGTAAGTTAATCACATCCAAAATGTTCAGCACACAACAGAAATGTTACTGTGGCAAAACCATATGTTACAAATACAATATTATCACTATAGAAACTGTACATTATGTTGTTCCAGAAGCCACATTTTTTAAAATGAAACTGCAATACAATAATGAAGATATTGCTCGAAGCTCATGTATTTTGAATAGGATACTTTTCAATGTTACATCCTGGTGTTCAGGGTGAATGGGCACCAGGATGTAGCATTAGAAAGGAGAAACAAGGTGCACAAAGGATTGGGAGAGACAGATAGCGCTAGAGTAAGAAATAGTACAGAATTAGGTGGGATCAGACTGAGAGAAAATACAAGAAGATAGGTTTAGAGTGCATGTGTGTAAACTCACAAAGCATAGTAAATAAGGTTGGTGAGCAGCAGGTGCAAATAGCCACAAGGGAATATGATGTAGTGGCGATAATGGAGGCCTAGCTCAAAAAAGGGCAGGATTGGGTACTAAATATTCCTGGATACAAGGTGTTCAGGAAAGATAGAGAAGGAAAAAAAGGAGGGGGTGGTGGCAGTATTGATTAAGAAGAATATTACAATGCTGGAAAGAGAGGATGTCCTTGAGGGGTCAAAGACAGAATCCATTTGGTTAGAGTTAAGAAACAATAGAGGGTGTATTCTATAGATCACCAATTAGTGGGAAGGATATAGAGGAACAAATTTGCAGGGAAATTAAAGATAGGTACAAGAACTAGACAGTAGTGATAATGGGGGACTTCAACTATCTTAATATAGACTGGGATAGTAATAGTGTAAAGGGCAAAGAGGGGAAGGAATTTCTGGTGTGTTTCAGAGAACTTTCTTGATCAGCATGTTTCCAGTCCAACGAGGAAAGAGGCATTGCTGGATCTTTTTCTGGGGAATGAGGTGGGTCAAGTGGAGCAAGTGTCAGTGGAGGGAACGTTTAGGGAATCGTGATCATAGTACCATAAGGTTTAGATTAGTTATGGAAAAGGTCAAGGAGCAATTGAGTAAAAATGCTTAATTGGAGGAGGGCCAATTTCAGTGGGTTGAGAACGGATCTGTCCCAGGTAAATTGGAATCAAAGATTGGCAGGCAAAACTGTAATTAAACAATGACCGGCCTTTAAAGGGTAGATGGTTCCGATACAGTCTAGGTACATTCCCACGAAGGGGAAAGGTAGGGCAACCAAAGCCAGAGCGCCCTGAATGACGAAAGAGATAGAGAATAAGATAAAGTAGAAAAAGAGGGCGTAAGACAGATGTCAGGTTGATAATACAATTGAGAACAAGGCTGAATATAGAAAGTACAGAGGAGAAGTGAAAAAGCAAATAAGAGGGAGTATGAGAACAGACTGACGGCTAACATAAAAGGGAATCCAAAAGTCTTCCAAAGGCATATAAATTAGTAAACGGGTAGTATGAGAAGGGGTGGGGCTGATTAGGAACCAAATAGCTGAGGTTCTAAATGAGTACTTTGTATTTATCTTTACCAAGAAGATGCTGCCAAAGTCACAGTAAAAGAAGAGATAGTTGAGATACTGGATGGGCTAAAAATTGATAAAGAGGAGGTACTAGAAAGGCAGGCTGTACTTAAAGTAGATAAGTCACCCGGTCCGGATGGGATGCATCCTGGTTTGCTGAGGGAAATAAGGGTAGAAATTGCAGAGGTACTGGCCATAATCTTCCAATCCTCCTTAGATATGGAGGTGGTGCCAGAGGACTGGAAAACTGCAAATGTTACACCCTTGTTCAAAAATGGGTGTAAGGATCAACCCGGCAAATACAGGCCAGTCAGTTCAACCGTGGTGGTGGGGAAGCTTTTAGAAAGGATAATCCGGGACAAAATTAATAGTCACTTGGACAAGTGTGGATTAATAAAGGAAAGCCAGCATGGCTTTGTCAAAGGCAAATTGTGTTTAACTAACTTGATTGAATTTTTTTTACGAGGTAACAGAGAGGGTTGATGAGGGTAGTGCAGTTGATGTGTATATGGACTTTCAAAAGGCGTTTGATAAAGTGCTTGTCAGTTTGATAATATGCTTGTCAGCAAATTTCAAGCCCATGGAATAAAAGGGACAGTAGCAGCATGGATACGAAATTGGTAGGTGACAGGAAACAGAGAGTAGTGGTGAACGGTTGTTTTTCGGACTGGAGGATGGTATATCGTGGTGCTTTTTTTGAGATATATTAACTTGGGTGTACAGGGCACAATTTCAAAATTTGCTGATGACACAAAACTTGGAAATGTAGGAGGAAAGTAATAGACTTCAAGAGGACATAGACAGACTGGTGGCATGGGCGGACATATGTCAGATGAAATTTAACGCAGAGAAATGCGAAGTGATACCTTTTGGCAGGAAGAATGTGGATAGACAATATAAGCTAAATGGTACAATTCTAAAGGGGGTGCAGGAACAGAGAGACCTGGGGTAAATGTGCACAAATTTTTGAAGGTGGTAGAACAGGTTGAGAAAGCGGTTAAAAAGCATACAGGATCCTGGGCTTTATAAATAGAGGCATAGAATACAAAAGCAAGGAAGTTATGTCGAACCTTTATAAAACACTGGCTCGGCCACAACTGGAGTATTGTGTCCAATTCTGGGCACTGCACTTTAGGAAGGGTGTGAAGGCCTTAGAAAGGGTGCAGAAAAGATTTACTAGAATGGTTCCAGCGACGAGGGACTGCAGTTACGTGGATAGACTGGAGAAGCTGGGGTTGTTCTCCTTAGAGCAGAAAAGATTGAGAGGAGATTTGTTAGAAGTGTTCAAAATCATGAAGGGTTTAGATAAAGTAAATAAAGAGAAACTGTTCCCATTGGCGGGAGGGTCGAGAACCAAAGGACATAGATTTAAGGTGATTTGCAAAAGAACCAAAGGCAACATGAGGAAAAGTTTTTTTACGCAGCAAGTAGTTATGATCTGGATGCACTGCCTGAAAGAGTGATGGAAGTAGATTCAATCATGGCTTTCAAAAAGGAATTGGGTAAATACTTGAAGGGAAAAAATTTGCAGGGCTATGGGGAAAGAGCAGGGAATGGGACCAACTGGATTGCTCTTACAAAGAGCCAGCACCGGCTCGATGGGCCGTGTGGCCTCCTCCTGTGCTGTAACCATTCTATGATTTTGTGATTTGATGACCTGTTATATTCAAAGTAATAGCTACTAAACCAACAAAGGAACCAATTGAAGCTTGAAAGCTGTGTTATAATGTAGGAAAAGTCTCTCACTGTTGATAAGCAAATACAAAATTATTTTGTGGCATTCTTTGTGGTTTATTGAAACAGCAGGACAATTTTAAAGTATGTACTGAAAGACTGTTCTTGCTGCCCTGATTGTAATCGTGCCTGTTCAAAAAGTATTGTTCAGACAGAAATGCTAAAACTTGTAAAACAGTGCCACCTCGAGACTAGTGATGGAATTACTGTTCAAATAGTTTCTGAACTGTTACAACCTCAGCAGTATCTTTGTAACCCAGAAACCATTTGTTGGACTGCATAAAGGAAGTTTCTATGCAGATGGTCGTTAAGGCAGGTTTTACTGTCTATCTGTTCTATGTGACATTGGGGGAGACTTTCGACTACTGGCCCTCTGTTTCTCGCCTGAAAAACGGGCAACTGGCAGTTGAAAACCTGGTGGGGGGGACCTTGTGCACCAATTTGCCCACCTGAATGAGCTTTCAGGCAGGCTTTCAAATGGGGGCCCAGCACTCTCAGACAAAAAAAGTGGTTTAAATATGAAAATCGGGGTCCTACGCCTGTTGTAGAACCCTGATGGCAACTTTCAAGGAGAAATTGGCGAAACATGCACGGCACATGTCAGTCCCACTTTCTCCAGGTATTGAGAGGGCTAACCGGTGATCCTTAAAGGGACCGCTGGAGGCCTCTCCCAAAAGAAAAGTTTTTGGGTTATTTTAAAGATTTTTGTCGTGCCCGGAGTGATCCTCTGGGCCCCACAAAAATCCTCCGGCCTGCTATCGATCTGTTCTCTCACCAGCCCCCTCCCATCCTCCACCTCGGCATCCACCCCTCCTTAACAGGTCTTACCTGCCAGCCAGCTGCATGCAGTAGCCGGCTGATTTGCCTCCTCACAGATCGGCGAGCTGCATCGGGGCACCCGTTAGGCGCCTGCAGCTCACCGAGAAAATGTTAATGAGGTCCGAACCTGAAGGTGGTTTGAAACTCCTGAATGCCGCGTTAGGCAGGCACCACAGGTCCCAAGGACATATTGCTAATATCACGTCCATTCGGTACCCAAAGTTTGGTGAAATGTAAACCTGAGAGCGTAGGCTACTTTCTAAACATTATGATTGAAAGTAAGTAAATTTTAGAAGGTAGCAATGGAATTTTGTGGTCAAGCAGGATGTCACTTAAGAGTGTTCAGTAAATCTACGCTGAGTTAGCTGGTTTCAGACAGAGGGATTGGTTTCAATTGGCCTGAGCACCCCTGAGTTAGGGAGCGGAAAGTCATTCATGATTTCCAATCCTAATCCTTATTCAGTAACCACTACTAGAAAGTACACATATGCATGGATATTGGTTGAGGACGAGGTCGAGTTCGGCTGTGATGCCCCATGTGGTCGAATAGCCTGCCAACAGTAACAACAAGGGTCACACAGGAAGAATGTACACCGGGTGAGGTTTCGCTCCATATTTACCAGGGAAACTAACAAGGTGGGCAGGACATTAGAAGAAGAGATCGAAAAAGATATTAAGACATTTAAGATAGAAAGAGGGGAGATAATTGATAGACTAATCAAACTTAGGGAGGATAAAACCCCTGGTTCAGATGAATTGCATCAGTGAATATTAAAAGACGTTAGGGAGGAGATAGCAGAGGCACTATTACATATATATAAAAATTCACTAGAAAAGGGAATAGTGCCAGAGGACTGACGGACAGCAAATGTGATTCCTATATTTAAAAAGGGAGAGAGAACAAGTCCATGGAACTATAGACCAGTTAGCTTAACGTTGGTGGTAGAACCAATAATGGAATCTTTGCTCAAAGATGTAATAGAAAGACATCTAGAAACCGAAAATATAACAAAGAATAGTCAGCACAGATTTCAGAAGGGAAAGTCATGCTTGACCAATCTTACTGAATTCTTTGAAGAAGTAACAGAATGAGTAGACAAGGGTACAGTAAGTAACTTGGATTTTCAAAAGGCCTTCAATGCGGGGAGGGGTTGAAAGATATGGGGGGGATTAAATTCAATAAGGCCTGAAACCGGGTGCAGAGGTCATGATGCGCAATTAACCCGCGCCTGGTCATTCTGATGCCAGCAGCATGAGAGATTTGTGCTGCCTCCTCATTTACCTAATTGTAGCACTGCAGCCAGGCCTAGCTGCGTAGTTAGTGTTCTCACCAGTAGGGGGGCCCAGATATCACGTGAGCTCGCACCTCTTAAAGGCAGTCTGCACCTCTTATTTGCAAAAAATAAGGTATGGGTCCGCAAGGAGTCTGAACGGAGATCAGACATCGCACATGTAAAACACAGATGCAGGTCCCGTACCAATATTTACACACTGAGTTATGTTAAAACATTTAATAGAAGTTGTGCACTACTAAATCCCACATCCTCCAATCTGCCCGCCAGACCTCACCAATCTGCCGATCTGAGTTTGTGCCAGGCCTGCAAGATAGCGTGCACCAAGGTTCTCTGTTGATGCACTAGAGGCCTTGGTGCAAGAGGCGGACAGAAAGAGGGGGACAAGCTGCCCTCCAGACATATGCTCAAGAGGCAGTGGGAGGCAGTAGGGGATGCAGTCAATGCCAGGCGCATAGCACCACGAACATGGATGCAGTGCAGGAAGAAGTTCAATGCTTTGACACGAGTGGACAAGGTGAGTGAGGACAACTGTCATGTGGCATCTCCCACCAATTGAACCAGTAGCCGCATCCACTGCTCCACGCACTACACCCCCCCATCACCCACATACCAACAAATACTTTCAAACAATACTCAACTCTTCCAATCAGATGCTTCCTCTCACCCTCACACATTACCACTGTTGCAAGCCGCACACCCACAACTCACAAGTCACACACACAGGCAGCTATTCAACTATAACAGACACATCACCCAAACATCCTGCAGGACACGCACTGACACATGTCCTGCTTTCTTGCAGCAGAAGGTGGCGCATAACAGGAGGCAGCAAGTAGCAGTGGTATTTAGCCCCTCGAGCCTGTTCCGCCAATCAATGAGATCATGGTTGATCTGTGACCAAACTCCATATACACGCCTTAGCCCCATATCCCTTAATACTATTGGTTAACAAAAATCTATACATCTTAGATTTAAAATTCACAATTGAGCTAGCATCAACTGCCATTTGCAGAAGAGCGTTCCAAACTTCTACCACCCTTTGCGTGTAGAAATGTTTCCTGACTTCACTCCTGCAAGTCCTGGCTCTAAATGTTAGGCTATGTCCCCGAGTCCTAGTATTCAAGTGTAGGAGACCTCCAAAAACAGGTACAAATGCATCAGCACCCAGAAGCAATAATACAGCAACTAAACTGTAAATCCTGCATAGTCCCTTTAAATAGAGCTGGTGGGGATCCTCCATGCCGTCTAAGACATGTTCAGCTGTTCATGCTTAAGACAATGTGTTGGCTGGAACGTTGAGTGCCAAAATGGTATCTAGCCCTTTAAATCAGTGTTGCACACTGAATTAACACATATTCTCCTTACTTTACATGGTACCGGCGTTCGTTATCTGCGCCTGCACGAACCCCTTTACCAAGATGGTGTCCCAGCGCATATCGCGCTAGAAGCGTGTGCACACATTCCGGACACCATTTTGGGACCTTAGGAGGCCGCCTGAAAAAGGGGCGCCACACGGCTGAATTTCCAGCCCCTACTGTTTTTTGTTAATGATTTGAGGAGAAAAGAATTTTTACCTGAATTTAGTTTCCAAGGTTGTGGGATATTTCTCATCATACACTGCAGGTAGCAGAATGGATAGCAAGTTGGCTACAAAACAGAAAACAGAGAGTAGGGGTTAAGGTAGCTACTCAGACTGGCAAAAGGTGGGAAGTGGTGTTCCACAGAGATCGGTGCTGGGACCATTGTTGTTCACAATTTACATTAACGATTTGGATTCGGGAATCAGAAGTACAATTTCAAAATTTGTGGACGATACCAAATTGGGGGTGTAGTTAATACGAAGGAAGAATGTGTCAAAATGCAAGAGAACATTAATAAACTTGCAGAATGGGTGTGTAATTGGCAAATGAATTTCAATATAAATAAGTGGTGCATTTTGGTAGGAAGAATAAGGCGCCTTCATACTGCTTGGATAATAAGAGTCTAAACGGGATGGAGGAGCAAAGGATCCAGGGGTACAGATACACAAATCACTAAAAGTAGCGACACAAATTAATAAGACCATAAAAAGGGCAAATCATGCACTAGAGTTCATTTCTAGAGGGATAAAATTGAAAAGCAAAGAAGTTATGTTAAACTTGTATAGAACCTTGATTGGACCAAGCTTGGAGTACTGTGCATAGTTCTGGTCTCCATATTATAAAAAGGATATAGAGGCATTGGAGAAAGTGCAAAAAGGATTCACAAGGATGATATCAGAATTGAGATGATATACTTATCAGGAAAGGTTGAACAGACTGGGACTCCTTTCTCTAGCAAAGAGAAGGCTGAGGGGTGACCCGATAGAGGTCTTTAAGATAATGAGAGGGTTTGATAGAGTAGATGTAGAGAAAATGTTTCCACTTGTGGGGGAGTCCAAAACTAGAGGTCAAAATATAAAATAATCACTAATAAATCCAATAGGAAATTCAGGAGAAAATTCTTTACCCAAACAATGGTAAGAATGTGGAACGTGCTACCACAAGGAGTAAACAATTTTACAACACCAAGTTATAGTCCAGCAATTTTATTTTAAATTCACAAGCTTTCGGAGATTTTCTCCTTCCTCAGGCAAATGTTTTAAAAAAAAACATTTGCCTGAGGAAGGAGAAAATCTCCGAAAGCTTGTGAATTTAAAATAAAATTGCTGGACTATAACTTGGTGTTGTAAAATTGTTTACAATTGTCAACCCCAGTCCATCACCGGCATCTCCACACCACAAGGAGTAGTTGAGACAAATAGCATAGATGCATTTAAGAGGAAGCTAGATAAGCACATGAGGGAGAAAGGAATAGAAGGGTAGATGAATTAGAGAGGGAGGAGGCTCGTGTGGAGCATAAATGCCGGCATAGACTAGTTGGGCCAAATGGCCTGTTTCTGTGCTTTCTTGCACATGCTAAAGAAAGGGCACAGTTGATATTTTGAAGAACAGCAGTAAAGCATTAATTATGATTAATATTGAGGTAAAAGCAGACACGGCAATATGTGCTCATAGTTTTTTTTGTTTCTTTTTATTATCTTGCCAATTTTCTTCCTCCCCTTCTCTCCTGGAGGTGCATTTGTAGTTCAGTATGTTGTGTTCCACAGTCGTGGGATGCAGGGACTAGCTCTGATTCCCCAAATAGCAAGTTCTTTTTCCAGGCAGTGTCAGTGGGAGGCAGTGAGGAAAGGGTGAGCACTACCCCACAGAGAAAGAAGGAAAATCAGAAAGTAAGTCAGTTTAGGATGCTTTTGTACACCTCATAGCTGCCACCTGTAAAGTTGAGATGTGTATGCATGGCAGCTGCTAGCCCTCTTAGTTTACCAATGATATATAGCAAAGGATTCATAATAAACATGGGATGGAGAAAGTATCAGGAAATAATACGTTTGACAGAAATGAAGATGTAATAAAATCTATAAGTAATAACTATAAATATATTTTTCTGACCACTGAATTTATTATCTTTCTCTCTGGTTGGACTTTCTCCTCTGGCTTCAGGCTCTGTCCTTTTTCCACTGCCCTGGTTCTGTTTTTTTATATATCTACCCAGATATTCTGCTGGTTCTTCCTATCATAAGATTTTTCCCTGGATCTGTTGCCCATTGCATGTTTTTTTAATTTTAATTGCTGCTGTCTTTGTTCTGCTCCAATGTGGGTTTTTTCGCATGTCCTTGGCTGTATTCCAGTCTGTAGTTATTTATTTTGTCTCTGCTATTTATTTTGTTTCTTGGCTCTTCTCCTGTTTATTTTTCTATTTGATCTGTTTCATTATGTTGCTTTCTGGATTTTACTTCCAATGTGTTCTACGACTTTTTTTGGTTCTTTTTATGCCCCAGCTTGTTCTTGATGTTGTTCCATTTCTTTTCTTTAACATTTCCCTGACTTTGTTCCATATTTTTTTTTGATTATGCAATGCACCTACAGCTGAAATACAAACCAACTATCAGCCTTTTACAGATTGGTTGATACACTCGACATTAAACATAAATAAATGCTGGCCTCGCCAGCGACGCCCACATCCCATGAACGAATAATATCACAACAAACAATCCAACTACAGGCTTCAGTCAGAAACACCAATATGAAACAGTGTAATTGAATAACCTGCTCACACCATCTTAAACTCAAATCATGAATGGCCACTTGGCTGAGATAACAGTGGATGTCTGGCACAAGGAACCAAACCCCAACATGAGTCAATCTTCAGGATGGGGACATATAGAAAGAGAATAAAATTGGATTGAAAAAAAGACTGTTAACGAATGGAGGAGTGTACATGAGACATCGTAACAAAAAACAAATCAGATACCTCCTCCATCAATCAAAGGATTAGTTCAAAGCATTCAGCAATGTAATTTGGTATAAATAGAAGGGCTGATATTAACTTGGGCATTTTAATATTGCTTTCACTGATGAGCCTGCAGATACCAGACCAAAATATCCTGAAGTACACTCCAACAACACACTGAAGATGAGAAAAAAACGCTGAAATCCAAGAGATAGCTCAGTGTACAAATAAATGATCTTATTCCACATTTTATGTCATAATATGGCAGAAAAGATTTGCTTTATAAATCTCAAAGTATACTTTGAAAGTTAATAGATAGCAGAAAGGTGATAATATCAGAAATGTCTTTATTGTTTATTACAATAATTTTCAAGTGTAGCTAAAACATGTCTCAGGATTGGTAATTTACAGACCCTGCCTGGACTCTGGAAGGGTTGGGCATACTGGAGCCCTTTCCTGGAAGCTCACATGCCCCATACACATGCAGGCTGCCCTCCCTTTAACTTCAAATGTCACCACAAACCAACAGAGGCTCTCTTCCATTTGGCTGGGTTTCTAAAGATCCACACACCTATGAGACTCCTTTATATGTTGGTAAGACCCTCAATATCTTTCTGTTATACCTAAGCCTGAGGGACGTCGTCAAGCTACCTAGAATCCTGAAAGCATATGGCTCCCAGTGTGTGTTTAATTATATAAGCAAACTCAATGTCTCCTGTTAGTATTCTATAACAAATCTGTACAATGACTCCACAAGAGATATAAATAATTGTTCTTCAAAATGTAAAAAAATGCAAAAGACTAGGAAAATTCAACTTGAAGACTGAAAACAAAGACCGGAGGTATGTACATTTGCCTATACATACACTGTAATCACTCATTATTAAATCCAATGTCTATCTTATAACAAGGGCAAATATCACAACTGTGTACATTAGAGTGCACAGTTATTTCCAAGCTACTAGTGCTGAAAGTGGTATAAGAAACTAAAAACAGGCTGAATTTGCCATTCAGAGACTTCCTGCTTACAGGTGACTCCATTTATTCTGGACTTAAGTATAGTGGGCAATCAGTTACTCAGAACAAAATAGCAAATCCCAAGCTGAAGCAATAGAGTTCAATAGTAAATCAATCACTTAAAATGGACACTAATATTGTTTTAATTAGATAATAGCAGCTGTCATGACCAATTGTTTTACACTGCAACTCTGCCTGCTTTGATTTTTGATTTGTAATTTCATTATTAACTATAGGATCAGCAGTAGGAGCAGCTATATTAAATCTATAGATGATCCTCTCAGCACAGTACAGCTGATACTACAGCTGATGTTTCAGTTGATCCCAGTATATAAGGACAGGAATGTTAGTACTGTGCCGAAAAAAACATGAGTAATTACCTGTAAAACCAATAGAAGCCAGTACCAAGAAAAGCTACATGCTGGAGCTACAGCTAATCCTTTGGCCACTGGAAATACCAGACAACCACTTATTACTTGATCTTGATGCACAAACCAGTCCATTATAAATGGTTTACGCTGCCTTTCAGATGAGATGTTAAACTGAGGCCCCATCTGCCCTCTCAGGTGGACGTAAAAGATTCCATGGCACTATTTCAAAGAAGAGCGATGATGTTCTCCCCAGTGTCCTGGCCAATATTTATCCCTCAACCAACATCACTAAAACAGATTACTAGTCATTTATCTCATTGATGTTTGTGGGAGGTTGCTGTGCACAAATTGGCTGCAGCGCTTTCTACATTACAACAGTGACAACATTTCAAAAAGTTCTTCATTGGCCGTAAAGCGCTTTGGGACATGCTGAGGTCGTGAAAGGTGCTATATAAATGCAAGTCTTTCTTTAAATCCAAATACATTTTTACAAATGGTAATTAACCCAATACAGTCTTTTTCTAAATGTTGTGTTTTATATTATACTTTTTGTATTTGCTGAATGTTTCTGCGCTTCTTATTTCTATATTAATTTTAAATACATTTTTAGTGGTTTCCCTTTCCTTCTGTTCCACAATCAAAAGCTGATTATTCAGTTACCCTGATCTCTGGAATTCTCTCCCCAAACCATTACTTTGTTACTTCTCTCCCTGCCTTCTCTTCAGATGTGCACTGGATGACCTCTCCCCTCTAAATTTCCTCCTTTTGTCCTGCTTGATGTCCATCGTCTATCTTGCTTACCACTCTGAGATGTTTCTTTTGCATGTGGTGCACTACATAAATGCAAATTGTTATAGTCTAAAAACTCTGATCTGTGTTTAATATCTGCCAGTCTAAAGTGAATGAGACTACATTTTAGCTAATACAAAGATTACTATAAGTGTGGTAATTGTTAATCTTTGGCTCATACAGCGTTGCAAAGTGTAGATTATTGTGAAAAAGCATATCTTCCGATCATCGGAGATAAAGCCCACTTATGGGAACCACTGTGAAACTGTTGAGAGAGAAAAGAGAGCTATAAAAAAACAAAATTGTCACATCAACGTGCAACTGAGGTCTTTTACACCTATTCTGTGTCTCCCTTTCCAGGCTTTACACTTTTTCTCTTGTGATACGCTTCTATCTCTCATCGCCTTTCTTTCACTCCCCCTTTGAATTGCTCGTCCGAAACCCTGTCTTTCTAGTCACATTTTACTCAATTCATCATTTGTCCATTCATATCTAAGTGGTACTCAAGTCAAAATGGTGCTGGTTCTTATCTAAGTTCACTCTTTACTGCTGGTAATGTTGCTCTATAACCTTATAATGGAATAAAGGTAGAAAGATTATGGTAAAATGGTGAGTATTATTGAGGTCATGATTCAAGACAATTTGTTCTATCTTAACTTCTTTGACTGTCTCAAGAAATTCCTTTGAGCATTCTGTGGACAAGGATACATCATAACACAATGCATAGTATGAATATGCTCTTACTGTGGTGTTTCAGACATATCCAGCTCATTAGTGAAAATGGCAAGAGTAGCGAAATATCTGGGTTGTACCTCCTATCTAGATCACTTAAGAACTGAGTCAGGTAACAAACTAAAATTCACCAACATCAAGAGAATCAATATGTTTTCTCGCCCAAAGCTATATTTTCTAAGGAGGTTGCTTGCTTTATTGTGTGTCTATATATTTATCAGAGTAGTCCATCTTATTCCAAAATATTTGATTATTATCAATCTACCTGCAGGGGACAGTGTGGCACTGTGGGGTTTCAGAGTCCTTTTTTCTCTAAAAACTTGGTTTCAATCCAAGTCAGACAATAGAATGAAAGTTAACATAAAAATAAAAAATAGCACAGATGAAGAATCACACCTTCCTGGTTTGTATTTCTTAGTACCATCCTGGGCAAAGTATTTAATAAATAAGGCATTGGGGAAGCTCTCTAAGGTGGCCTCGTGGAAATTGAAGTACAATTCTAGTTATGGTTGTGTCCTAGCAAGAAGAAACACTGAGGTGAAGCTTTCTGGGTTGTGGTGGGAGACAGGGACAGGAGCAGGGAAGGCCTAACCTCATCGTGCCAATATTGGACCGTTTCCCCATTTCTTTCAGTGATGACAGGAAGATAACTCTTAAAGGAAATCATGTTACCAGCACTGTAGCTGTTGCCTAGCCACGGAATAAGAAATCATATGCTGAAGAAATGACCTATCTCTGACCTCCCATTAAAAATAGATCTTCAGTATGTTTCTTCAAAGGTGAATCTTAGCACAAACCCTATGTGACTAATAAAGTAGTGACATCAGTCCGTGCTTCACTAAAACCTCAAGAGGCAAACCCAAATATCAGGTTATTTCACCTACTGCCTGGACATCAGTCACTAACTGTATTATGTTACTCATGTTTACTGGCACATGTGGTGTGAAGGATATGTGGAATTGTCATCTCCTAATTTAAACTGGACACTGGATGTGTACAGCATTACTCACATTGAGAAAATATGTTGCTAAGGATCATAATGTTACATGCACCTAAGCACTTTTTTACATAGTTGAGACATTAGTTAGCAGTATAATGTAAAACACAAGTAAACCAACACTTAGCTCATCATTTTTTCTTAATTTTATATTGAGTAATGCACTGGGTCAAGTGTCTCAAAAGGTAATAGCACATCAAGGGCATTCAAATGATGACTTCAGTCACAAAATTGAAGCTCAAATGGTTTATTAGTGTTCTCTGAATCCTGAGATGTGTTACAGCCTTATCAAGCCTGTGTAATTCTATATAATATATACAGTACAGCTTTGTGAGGACAGTTTTATTCTGCTTTCGTTTGTTGTTAGTGGATGCCATGGCTGAAAACATTGGATAAAAAGCTTTCAAAATTACAATTGTGTGATTTGATCTGGAATGCTATTGTACCCCATGAATTGAACTGCAGTAATATCAAGTCCTTTTTTGATGCACATTACAGGAAAATGCAGCCGCTGTATATAATGTATTGTGCATCTTCCATTAAACTAATAAAATGTCAGCCAGATTATACACAAATTGTGAAAGCTTGGTTAACTTTCTTTTTTGGAATTTAATTTCATGAACCTTCAAACAGTTTCAGTGTAAATACAATTTGTCTATATCCTAACACTGGTAAGTACAGCTAAAAAAGTAAGTCAAATGTACAATTTAGTTAATAATTTATTTGTTGAATGGCTGATATTCTAATATATTATGAACAAGCTCTATTTTTGTAGCAAAATGCACTGAAATTGAAACTGATATCACTACATTTGGATTATACTTTATCATTTTGTTTCACGAGGGATAACTTTTATTTGTTTAGAGTCTCCATGCCAATAAATAGCTTTAGTAGTTTGGCTAAATGCCTTGGTCATAGAGCAGGTGCTATTTATTTTCCACACTCCTGATAAAACAGAGTCATTGGATAATTTTAATACCAAGCTCCTGACAGAGGACAGCATCATCAAAGTATGCCTATGCAAAGTACATTGTATCACATATTTTGGAAAGAAATGGAACAACACCAAGACCAAGCTGGGGCATAAAAAGAACCACAAAAAAATGTACGACACATTGGAAGTAAAAACCAGAAAGCAATATAATGTGTCTCATAAAAATGTTATTAGTGTTCATGTGATATAATTTTACATTGACGTGTTATTTGCCAGTATCAAACTATGGATCATCACTCAAAGCATTTCCGGTGATTACTTCAAAATTGTTACTCCTCCAGTGTGAACATCATTCTGCATCAATCTTGAAGATCATTGTTGACAATGACACTTGACTCTTGCAAAAAAATAATAGAACAAAACCTGAACACACCTGCCCCCAGCTCAACAGCAGTTTATATAAAAACATGGAGCTGATTTCAAAACTATTGGCTCCTTGCAGAATTAAACTAACATTTATAAATTACTAAAGCTTTCCTTTCACTTGTTACGGTATCATCTGAACTCCTTCTTAGGATTTCAGCTTTGTGAATAACGCTAGGTTTCCATTATTCCATGGATAATAATTATAGGATACATCACTCCCAACATTCTTAAATGATAATCCAACCATGAATGACCCTAACCACATAACCAATGAGCTATAAGTCTGAGTATATAACCCACAAGTGAGGTTAGTTATGCTGGCCAGGTTTACTTGTGTTGTAAATATAAAAAAATCAGTAGGAGCTGTGTAATAGCAGCTGACTTATATCACATGCAACATTTTTTTAATTAAGCAGAAACAACAGGTATTGCTTTGTCTGTAGTTTAAAATTTTTAAATGTTAATTTTGAAGGTAGAACCAGGAGTGCTGTTTTTTCTCCTTGTTCGAGTATTCCCTCTTCTAGGTGGTTCCAAAAATGTGAATGAGGAGATTTACAATTTTAGAGTGTTATTTACTCCATCTTATTTAGTTTCACAGTTTTTAGAAAAAGGAGAAATCTTTCTTATGACAACAAAATCATAGGAAAACTATTATTGCATACATATCTCTAAAATAACATTTTGTGCATGTCATTATTGAGTCTGTATGTCAATTTTGTTCTTCCTCATTGATTAAGTCTCTGGATTTTTCTGATATATAATTGCTATTTTTTCTACTTTTGTTATTCATCAATCATGCTCCAACATGTTGTTGGAGGCCAATCATCTCAGCCCCAGGACATTGCCGCAGGAGTTCCTCAAATGTAAGGAATCTTACAACACCAGTTTATAGTCCAACAGTTTTATTTGAAAATCACAAGTTTTCGGAGATTATCTCCTTTGTCAGGTGAGTGACGAAGGAGATAATTTACGAAAGCTTGTGATTTTCAAATAAAACTGTTGGACTATAACCTGGTGTTGTAAGATTCCTTACATTTGTCCACCCCAGTCCATCACCGGCATCTCCACATCACGGAGTTCCTCAAGGCAGTGTCCTAGGCCCAACCATCTTCAGCTGCTTCATCAATGACCTTCCCTCCATTATAAGGTCAGAAATGGGGATGTTCACTGATGATTGCACAGTGTTCAGTTCCATTCGCAACCCCTCAAATAATGAAGCAATCCGAGCCCACATGCAGCAAGACCTGGTACAACATCCAGGCTTGGGCTCATAAGTGTCAAGAAACATTCGCGCCAGGTAAGTGCCAGGCAATGACCATCTCCAACAAGAGAGAGTCCAACCACCTCCACTTGACATTCAACGGCATTACCATCGCCGAATTCCCCACCATCAACATCCTGGGGGTCACCATTGACCAGAAACTTAACTGGACCAGCTATATAAATACTGTGGCTACGAGAGCAGGTCAGAGGCTGGGTATTCTGCGGCGAGTGACTCACCTCCTGACTCCACAAAGCCTTTCCACCATCTACAAGGCACAAGTCAGGAGTGTGATGGAATACTCTCCACTTGCCTGGATGAGTGCAGCTCCAACAACACTCAAGAAGTTCGACACCATCCAAGATAAAGCAGCCCGCTTGATTGGCACCCCATCCACCACCCGAAACATTCACTCCCTTCACCACCGGCGCACTGTGGCTGCAGTGTGTACCATCCACAGGATGCACTGCAGCAACTCACCAAGGCTTCTTCGACAGCACCTCCCAAACCCACGACCTCTACCACCTAGAAGGACAAGGGCAGCAGGCACATGGGAACAACACCATCTGCACGTTCCCCTCCAAGTCACACACCATCCCGACTTGGAAATATATCGCCGTTCCTTCATCGTCGCTGGGTCAAAATCCTGGAACTCCCTTCCTAACAGCACTGTGGGAGAACCTTCACCACACGGACTGCAGCGGTTCAAGGCAGAGGCTCACCACCACCTTCTCAAGGGCAATTAGAGATGGGCAATAAATGCCGGCCTCGCCAGCGCGCCCACATCCCATAAACGAATAAAAAAAAACATTCTTTCTACCTAATTTCAATTTTCTTCCCAATTGACCTGTCGACCTGTCCAAGACGAGGAGAAATTAATCTCTGGGCAGAATAAGTTTGCAAGTTTCATACAGATATCAGAAAGAATGTGTTCAATGTCACAAAGAACGTGTTAGATGCTGGATAGATGTTGAAAGTTAGCTCATAAAAAAAATTCCAAATCAAATTTCACATACCTTCCAAGGGGATTGGGTGGCATAGTGGATTACAACATTTCCTTTTCACTTCTAGCAATGACTTTCAAATCCAACTGAGGCAGGATAGAAGCCTTCTCTCTCTACTAGTTAAATGGACTACCAAGTAGCTTAGATGTAACAATCTCCACCTCTGAGTCGTACAGACTAAGAAGGCTTCATGCTTGATCCCCAGCCTGTGATGAGTTAGGTGTTGTCATGCAAAGCATCAAATGTGGCACTACAATTGGTTATAAAACCTTCTGTTCAAAAAGGGCAAAATCATACAGGGTTCCTGCTCCTGTTCACTGTACAGAAAGTGTGTGTATGTGTGTGTGTGTGTGTGCGCGTGCAAACACACATGTGTGTTTGTGCATGGATACTGGGTGAGGATAGGTTCAAGCCTTGCTCTAATGTCCTCGACAGTCGGATATCCTGCCAGCTCTCACAATTAAGACTAATACATTAACAATGGCCACCTTGGCTGAGGTACCAGGCTGCTGCCCATGGAACCATAAACCAGTGAAGGAGTCAACGCCTTCAGGGGAGAAGGGGAAGGGAGAAAATTGAAGGATAAATTGAAGGGAAAAAAGTTTCTTAAGTGAAAGCAATCTGAACTTTCTTGACTCAATTTATAATGGCAATTGAATTAGGAATCTCACACAAACAGTAGGATAACATAAGGATGACTGTTACTGGAAAGGAACATGGCACAACAGAGCAGTAGCAGATATATTTCTGGCACTTTGTATAGCACATGTATTTAATATTAATGTACAAATGAATAATTAGAAAATTGAGCAGCTGTTCAGATAAAACTATTATATATAGATTTACTAAGGAAATTGACAGCATTGGATTAGGAGCCAATCTGTAAAATTTCAAATAAGATTGCAACACATAACAGAGCAATGTAATGAGAAAAACTGTACATCGTATAGCACAGGACCATGATCTTTTCAGTGTGTTACTAGGCCATTACTATTAAATAGCTTAACAAATGTATTACAATTCAACCCAACAGAAAAGTGGCAATCAATTTTGAAGCCAAATAAAATGGAATCAATGCTAGTGAACATTCTTCCTATGAGCAAACTACTGAATAAAAATATCGGCATAAACTGACCTACCTACAGTGTGCTTTAAAGATCTTTCACATTGGCAGTTGTGCCTCTCAGTAAAAAGAACAACTGCAAGACCATCTGGATACCACGCTGTTCACATTCCAAACCTATGAGCATACACGGAATAAATACAACATGTGGTATTTAATGTTTTACAAGTCAGATGGGTCTTCAGCTCAACCCTAGAATCATAGCAGTTGTGTTTTGACATATTGTGCATTATGTAAAGTGACTTGCAGGCTCTGCACACATTAGAATTGTAAATTATTCAGTAAGGTCATTCATTGCTAAGGTTGTACTGCACTTCAGCTGTTGAATTATAATGGTTCTCACAGATAGTCTACTATATTTTAATATATCACAGACCTTGTAAATCCAACCAAACAATAGTAGGATGCAGGTCTGCATCTCTGATTCCTTCATGATGTGATCTTGATCTCAGTTGGATTGGCAGACTAAAGGTTAGATGGAGATCAGGAGTTTCCTCACAGTCTGGGAGAGACAACAGTGTTCAAGTTCAAGTGTTATGAACACAGCCCAAACTATTTTCAAAATGAATTTACAGAAAATTGGTGGGCTTCCTTAGAGGTGTGCAATCCTCTCTGCCCAGTTTTTCTCTATGCACTACGTCAGACAATCCAATATGCCCAGGTGCAGGGACAAGAAAATCTGGCCTACCAGTTTAGTGTTGAGGAAATGTGGTTTCAATTTCACACCAACACCAGCTTCCTCACAGTTTGGGAGAGACAACAGTGTTCAAGTTCAAGTGTTCAAGTTTCCCTCGGCTACTCTATTATGCCTCCTAATGTTTACTAAGAAGTAGCGTAGGCTGGAACTGGGTGACTTGCACACCCTCTTAACTAGACAGCAGGTTATAGTATGGAGAGGGAGACCTGAAAGACACAGAAAAAAAAATGTCCTAAAGCTTTAACATTGCTCAAGTTGCTTCTGCCTGATCCAACAAGTAGGAGGGTCAGGTTGAGTTTCTTTTTTAACTCAAACATTTTTTCTCCTCTTCTCCTTTCCTGGAGGCATTGAATTCTTGATAGAGTAACCATGGACATTGGTTACCCTCTTGCTGCTCTTGTAGCATTAAGCAATCGATCATGGGTGGTGGGAATCGCATCCACACTTGATCCTGTCCTAAATCAATATTTACATACGTGTGCTTTCATCAGGGGTTACTGAATATTATTTTACTCTTGCAAACCCAAGGCCACTGAAGCTAGTTATGGGACCTCTTAACACCATCCCATCACCAGCCTAGATTTGGAGTCAGGGCCCAATAAGAGGGAGACTCCATGGAGAAAGCCTCACTCCACTCCACTGTTGGTGTGAAACTGAAACCACATTTCCTCAACACTAAACTTGTAGGCCAGATTTTCTTGTTACTGCACCTGGGCATATTGGATTGTCTGGCGTAGCGCATAGAGAAAAGCTGGGCAGGGAGGATTGCACACCTCTAAGGAAGCCCACCAATTTTCTGTACATTCATTTTGAAAATAGTTTGGGCTGTGTCATAAACCACTCATACTTATGACATCATTCCAATCATTCAAGTGTTATGGTTTTAAGTGTGTTATGAGCTTACAATACGTTTTCCCTAGCCATCATTCATTCTTTATGTCATGAAAAGTATTCTGGCAAAAGATTTAATGTAAGATAATATTTTGCTTTGCAAAAATGGAAATTGGATTGCAAAGTTTTCCTATCTCCAAGAGCAAATTTTTGACAATGTAACTTGTCTTCCTAGATAAACAGTAAGTTTTATGCAGCTAGGGGTGACATAGAATATCTGAATATTGTTAATATGCTCTGTGAGTGCAGGATGTGCTGCTAACAATCCAGAAAATACATCACTGCTAAAAGTAAATGAATGTGGCATTTCTGCTGCTATGTACTCATTTGTCCATATTGGCCTCTATTTTCTACTATTACCACCACTACTACTACAACAACAAGCATTTATATAGCAAGTCAAATACTTGAAAATTTGATTAAAATTGTGATCAAATATCTAAATATAGCCCCTGAAATTACACCATGGAATACTAATGTACAAATACTTTAATGCATTAGTCTGTACTTCCTCTCTCTGCTATTTTAGAGGAGGCTTTAACTTGTTGAAAATAAATGGGTTACCACTGCTGCTAAAACAGCTGAGAGTGGAATTGTATACCACTGTGTTAAGCATTTCTACGGCAACAGTGTTCTTGGCACCACTAGTGGAAAAGTACTGGTTTAAAGTTACAGTGCCAGTGTCAGTAAAGAAAGGGATTCAACCAAACAATATACTCTTTATTTAAGATGCTGATAAAGACAGCCAATTGTAATGACTCTGTCCCTGCATTAAAAATAGAACTTTCTTTTTGTCTATAAATGTTATTCCTAATTTCAGCCTAAATGTTATTCCTAACACTCATAGATGAATGTGGTTTCAAAAATGGATCTATCTGATGTCACTGCACCAGACTTACTGTCAGTTTATCTGGGCATGAATTTAATTTTGTGACATTTTTGTTGTGTAATTGTTACCAGATTTTTCCTTTTCTCTTTAAAATGTATTACTACTCCATATCATCAGCTTCCCAGAAGAAAATAAAAAGCTTTGATGATTTTATGCTATTGAAATGTATTATTTTGTCCAGAATATTACTGATAGTTCCTGCAACATGTGATTATTTACAAGATTTTCTTTTGAAATTAACTTTATTTTTTTTCTTTAATAGGAGGTAACAAAGATTGATATCTGAATACGATTGTTTAACCAATGTACATAATGACCTGAACTTGGGTATAGAGGGTATAATTTCAAAGTTGCAGATGACACAAAACTCAGAAATGTAGTAAACAATGTGGAGGATAGTAACAGACTTCAGGAGGACATAGACAGACTGGTGAAATGGGTAGACACATGGCAGATGAAATTTAATGCAGAGAAGTGTGAAGTGATGTATTTTGGTAGGAAGAATGAGGAGAGGCAAAATAAATTAAATAGTACAATTTTAAAGGGGGTGCAGGAACAGAGAGACCTGGGTTTGCACATAAACAAATCTTTGAAGGTGGCAGGACAAGTTGAGAAGGCTGTTAAAAAAAAGAATATGGGATCCTGGGCTTTTTTAATAGAAGCATAGAGTACAAAAGCAAGGAAGTTATGCTGAACCTTTATAAAACACTGGTTAGGCCTCAGCTGGAGTATTGTGTTCAATTCTGGGCACCACACTTTAGGAAGGATGTCAATGCCTTAGAGAAGATGCAGAGGAGATTTACTGGAATGGTACCAGGGATGAGGGACTTCAGTAATGTGGAGAAATTGGAGAAGCTGCGGTTGTTCTCCTTGGAACAGAGAAGGTTAAGGGGAGATTTGATAGTGGTGTTCAAAATCATGAAGGGTTTTGATAGACTAAATAAGGAGAAACTGTTTCCAATGGCAGAAGGGTCGATAACCAGAGGACACAAAGTTAAGGTGATCAGCGACATGAGAAAACATTTCAAGTTGTAATGATCTGCAATGCACTGCTTAAAAGGGTGGTGGAAGCAGATTCAATAGTAACTTTCAAAAGGGAATTAGATAAATACTTGAAGGGAAAAAAATTACAGGGCTATGGGGAAAGAGCAGGGGAAGGGACTAATTGGATAGCTCTTTCAAAGAGCAGGCTCAGGTAGGATGGGCCAAATGGCCTCCTCCTGTGCTGTACCTACTATGATACTATGATATGAATTGTTATGCTTCTAAAATGTGTCCAAATACACCAAGAATGTCTATCTGCTGGAGTAAATGATGTGGATGATGAAATAGTTGATTGATTTATGGTTTCTTGAATGAGTCAATAAGGCAACAAAATATGTTTTACTTTAGGAACAGTCTAACTGATCTGCTTTTTAAAATTTAATTTCTAATGCATTCATATCCCCAGCCCCACCCCTGATTAAAATGTCCCTATAACAGCAGGGTTGAGATGACCTGCAGGCAGCCTGCTGTCAGGCTTCTGACTATGCTATTCAATATTCTCTTTGCAATCACTTTCATAGTGAAATTAATTTAAATGTTACATGGTCAGTAATTTTTATGCCAAGTTGCAAAGAAATATAGTCTTTTGAAAATGTCAGGCAGGAAAAGAGCAGCTGGTCCATCTAGCCTGTCCCGTACAGTCATAATGCCTTGTGGATTAAGACTAAGACGCTCCTTACTCACCAAGAGCCATGTAATCTCCTGGGAGAGGTGAAAAAACAGATGAAAACCCAGGGCCAATTAGGGAAGAAAAAATCTTGAAAATTCCTCTCTGATCCCCCTCAGCAATCAAAACTAGTCCAGGAGACCACATTAAGCATGACTTACATTATTTTGCACCTACTTCATATATGACCCGATCTCCGCAGGTTTGAGAATGGACAGCACATGAAAGGGCTTTAGTGAGCCAGTAAAACTGCATAAAATCAGATATATTGGAACATAAACAGATACTGATAGAAATCACATAGGAGAATACTAAAAAGATAGATAGGAGAAAGTAAAGAAAGAAAGCCAGTTACAGTCAAAGGTTTGAAACATTTGCTGCTGTATTTTGTTGAGTGGAGAGACTAGAGAAATTAGGATTGCAGAGAAGCTTAAGGGGAGATTTAATAGAGGTGTTCAAAATTATGAAGGGTTTTGATAGAGTAAATAAGGTGAAACTGTTTCCAGTGGTAGAAGGGTCAGTAACCAGAGAACACAGATTTAAAGTAATTGGCAAAAGAACCAGAGGCGACATGAGGAAAAAAAAAATTACACAGTGAGTTGTTATGATCTGCAATGCACTGTCTGAAAAGGTGGTGGAAGCAGATTCAATAATAACTTTCAAAAGGGAATTGGATAAATACTTGAAGGGGAAAAATTTGCAGGGCTATGGGGAAAGAGCAGTGGAGTGGGACTAATTGGATAGCTCTTTCACAGAGCCGGCACAGACATGATGGGCCGAATGGCCTCCTTCTGTGCTGTATCATTCTATGATTCTATGAAGTACTGATGGCGAGAGTATGCAGTGTTTCCAAATGGATTCAAATATTTTCTATGTATTTCTAATGTGTTTATGTTAAATTATGTTAAATTATTTGTTATGTTTATAAGTGGCAGTCTTGGATCTGAATTAGAAGATTGTAGGTTCAAGGCCCACTTCAGGGACATGAGCACATAATCTAGGTCGACACTTCAGTGCAGTACTAAGGGAGTGCTATACTGTTGGAAGTGTTATTTTTCAGATGAGATGTTAAACTGAGGCATGTCTGCCTGCTCAAAGTGGATGTAAAAAATCCCATGGCATTATTTTAAGAACAGGGGAGTTCTCCTGTTATCCTTGCAGCATTGATCCCTCAACCAACACCACTCATTTATCTCATTGCCATTTGCGGACTTTGCTGTGTGCAAATTGGCTGCGGCATTTGCCTACAATACACTAGTGACTACACCAAAAAGTACTTCAATGACAGTGAAGTGCTTTGGGACCTCCTGAGGACCTGAATGGTGCTTTTTAAATGCTCTTTCTTTCTATAATATATGATATGCTTTATTCAGAAAAATATTAATAAATTATAAGTTCTCCAGAAAGAAATTACATTTCTAATATCTGTGAAATCTTTTTTGTATGATACAACTGTGTTATTTGCTTTAAATTAATTAGTTTAATTGATTATTTCAAAGTTATTGAAGCTTCAGAAGTGCGCCATTTTCACTATTTTAGCAACATTAACATTGTAGATTTAGTTTATATTTTAAGCTTTGAAAGCCTCATGCTATAATCCAAGGTTTTTTGTAGCCCCAATGAAGCCATAAATTTGCCAGACAAGGTTTGATTTTGGCTCAACTTTACAGGATATCAGTTAGTTCGTGACAGTGTCCTAGGCCCAACCATCTCCAGCTGCTTCATCAATGACCTCCCCTCCATCATAAGGTCAGAAATGGGGATATTCACTGATGATTGCACAGTGTTCAGTTCCATTTGCAACCCCTCAGATAATGAAGCAGTCCGTGCCCACATGCAACAAGACCCGGACAACATCCAGGCTTGGGCTGATAAGTGGCAAGTAATATTCGCACCAGACAAGTGCCAGGCAATGACCATCTCCAACAAGAGAGAGTCTAACCCCGTCCCCCTGACATTCAACGGCATTACCATCACCGAATCCCCCACCATCAACATCCTGGGGCCACCATTGACCAGAAACTTAACTGGACCAGCCACATAAATACTGTGGCTACAAGAACAGGTCAGGGGCTGGGTGTTCTGTGGCGAGTGACTCACCTCCTGACTCCACAAAGCCTTTCCACCATCTACAAGGCACAATTCAGGAGTGTGATGGACTAGTCTCCACTTGCCTGGATAAGTGCAGCTCCAACCACATTCAAGAATCTTGACACCATTCAGGACAAAGCAGCCCGCTTGATTGGCATCCCATCCAACACCCTAAACATTCACTCCCTTCACCATCGGTGCACCATGGCTGCAGTATGTACCATCTACAGGATGTACTGCAGCAACTCGCCAAGGCTTCTTTGACAGAACCTCTCAAACCCGCAACCTCTACCACCTAGAAGGACAAGGGCAGCAGGCACATGGGAACAACACCACCTGCACGTTCCCCTCCAAGTCACACACCATCCCGACTTGGAAATATATCACCATTCCTTCATCGTCGCTGGGTCAAAATCCTGGAACTCCCGACCTAACAGCACTGTGGGAGAACCTTCACCACACGGACTGCAGCGGTTCAAGAAGGCGGCTCACCACCACCTTCTCATGGGCAATTAGGGGTGGGCAATAAATGCTGGCCTTGCCAGCGACGCCCACACCCCATGAACGAATTTTAAAAAATTTTTTTTTAAATCCCACCGAGGTTTTCTTTCTGTTCTTCATCCTGGTCTTTCTGATTATCTGATATCTGTCTAATTCTTCTGTAGATATCACTATCATTTTTCTGGACTCATTTCTGGCCTATCAGTTCCATCCAAACCTGCACTGTGCTCCTCCTATTTGAACCCACTTCCTTTCTTATTGGTCTCATGTTCCTCTGTTGGTCTCCATTAGCAGATTAGATAGTTAAACAAAAATCATCAAGAAAGGTGGATATAGAGAAACATAACAAAAAGCTAAACCAAACAAAAAAGTCAACAAAACAAATAACAAGTGACTTACTCCAGTCCACAATTATCGTGCTGCTAACAACTTCTTTGTGTCTTGAACTCTTTGACTTTCCTGTTGGGTTCACCTTGGTGAAAAGCTAGCAGGCAACCTTCTCTTGATGCTGTTCTGGAACTGAATATTAGGATATACCTGACAGTAACT
Organism: Heptranchias perlo; assembly: GCF_035084215.1. NCBI lineage: Eukaryota > Metazoa > Chordata > Chondrichthyes > Hexanchiformes > Hexanchidae > Heptranchias > Heptranchias perlo. Next base: position 35,579,362 of record NC_090341.1, on the reverse strand, counting down.
CACAAGCTAATTTCACCTCATCTCTGCTGAGACCCTAACCAGGACAGCAGGACTGAGTCTAGATTTCCTACACTATAATTAAAAAGTAATATGACCAGTTCATCCAACAGTGCCCTGGTGTTTTTGGCAGTTTCAGCTTTACTTTGACTTAAGCAAACTAGAAAATCATTGTTTCTCAGTAAATTATTTTGTATATGTTACTTGTTAAGGTCTAAAAGCAACTTCTCTGGTTTCCCGCTTGCACATAAACATGTACCTAGTTCTGAAGGTATCTACATAGAATTACATACAATGTACAGCACAGAAACAAGCCATTTGGCCCATCAGGTCCATGCCGGTGTTTATGCTCCAGATGAGCGTCCTCCCACTCTTCTTCATCTATCCCCATCAACATATTCCTTGTACTCCTTTCTCCCTCATGTGTTTATCTAGCTTCCCCTTAAATGGATCTATGCCAGTCACCGCAACTACTCCTTGTGGTTGCAAGTTCCACATTTTAACCACTCTCTGGGTAAAGAAGTTTCTCCTGAATTCCCTATTGGATTTATTAGTGACTACCTCATATTTATAGCCCCTAATTCTGATGTTCCCCGCAAGTGGAAACATCTTCTCTACATCTACCCTTTCATAATCTTAAAGACTTCCAACAGGTCACAACTCAGTTTTCTCTTTTCTGGAGAAAAGAGTCCCAACCTGTTGAATCTTTCCTGATAGGTATAAACTCTCACTTATGGTATCATCCAAGTAAATCTTTTTTCCATCTTCTCGAGTGCCACTATATCCTTTTTAATGTATGGAGGTCAGTCCTGTACTCCAAGTTTGGTCTAACCAAGATTCTATACAAGTTTAACATAACTTCTCTGCTTTTCAATTCTATCCCTGTAGAAATTAACCCCAGTGTTTGGTTTTCTTTTTTAATTGCCTTATTAACCTGCGTCACTACTTTTAGTGATTTGTGTATCTGTACCCCCAGATCCCTCTGCTCCTCTACCCCATTCAGGCTATTATTTTCCAAGCAGTATTTCTTATTCTACTTACCAAAATGTACCACCTCACTCTCATCTGTATTGAAATTCATTTGCCAATTACAAGCCCATTCTGCAAGTTTATTAATGTCTTCCTGTATTTTGTCATAGTCCTCCTCAGTGTTAACTATGACCCCCAATTTGGTGTCATCTGCAAATTTTGAAATTGTACTTCTGATTCCCGAGTCCAAATTGTTTATGTAAATGGTGAACAATGGTGGCCCCAGCACCAATCCTTGTGGCACACCACTTCCCACCTCTTGCCAGTCTGAGTAACTACCTTTAACCCCTACTCTCTGTTTTCTGTTTTATAGCCAGCTGGTTATCCATTCTGCTACTTGTCCCCTGACTCTGACCTTAATCATGAGTCTACCATGTGGTACCTTATCAATGGCCTTTTGAAAATCCAAATATATTACATCTACTACATTACCCTTGTCTACCCTTTCTGTTACTTCTTCAAAGGATTCAATAAGGTTGGTCAAGCATGACCTTCCATTTTGAAATCTGTACTGAATATACTTTATTATATTTTCGGTTTCTATATGTTTTTCTATTACATCTTTGAGTAAGAATTCCATTATCTTTCCTACCACCAACATTAAGTTAATTGGTCTATAGTTCCTTGGACTTGTTCTATCTCCCTTTTTAAATATGGGAATCACATTAGCAGTCTGCCAGCCCTCTGGCACTACTTCCTTTTCCAATGAATTTTTATATATATGTAATAGTGCCTCTGCAATCTCTTCCCTAACTTCTTTTAATCTGTGTCGATGCAATCCATCCAGACCAGGGGTTTTATCCTCCCTAATTTTGATTAGTTTATCAATTATCTCCCCCCTTTCTAACTTAAATGTCTTTATATCTTTTTTGATCTCTTCTTCTAATGTCATGCCCACCATGTTAGTCTCCCTGGTAAATACTGAGGCAAAGTAATTATTTAATATTTCTGCCATTTCGCTGTCATTACCTGTGAGTTTATCGTGTGTATCCCTTAGTGGCCCTATCATTATCCTGATTTTTCTTTTGTTATTTATGTGTCTGTAGAATACTTTACTCTTTCTTTTTATATTCCTTGATAATTTAATTTCGTAGTTTCTCTTTGCCTTCCTAATTATTTTTTTGACTTCTTTTCTAACCTTTATGTATTCCCTTTTGTCACCCTCTCCTTTATTGTCTATGTACTTAGTGTATGCCTTTTTCTTTAGTTTCAATTTCCCCCTTATTTCTTTATTCATCCATGGTGTGTCATTACTGGCTATATCTGTTCTTGCTTTTTTGTGGGATATATTTCTCCTGGACTCTATTGATCACCGTTTTAAATGTTTCCCTCTGCTGTTCTATTTGTCAGTAAATTTTTCCAGTTCATTCTCCCCACTTCCAGGCTCATCCCCTCAAAACATTTTTTTTTCAATTTAACACTTTGGTCTTTGTCTTACTTATGTCCTTCTCAATCTTTATCTTAAACCCTATTACGCTGTGATCACTATTATCTAGATGTTCCCTCCCGATACACAATCTCTCCTGTTACTGGGAACACTGGGGTCAGTACATTACTCTGACTGTTCTCCATTCAGACAACTCCTTTATCTGTTCGTGTCAGTAAATATCTATTTCTCAATTATACGTCTGCATCTCAGGGGGATTTTGGATACTTTTCAGGAGATTGAAGTGTAGTTGTGGAGCACATCAGGACATCTCCAGAGTGTTGGGGCACTTAAGGCTTAAAGAGGTTGCTTGGAAGGAACTTCAAGAAACTGCTGTGGAGGCCATTGGGGGGACTTCAAATTCAGCTGCCAAATCAAGTTCCCACTGGATCAACAACCGCAGCCCTTCTGTTATCAGATTTCTTTCCAGATGGAGCAAATATTCCCAGCAAATAACTCTGAACTCACAGCATGTCACGGACCTACTACTCCCCTATTAACACATAGACCTCCTGGTGTGGGTACGTTAATATTTACGTCGTAAACGCTGTGTTCCAATCTGTGCGAGTAGTTTTAGGTTATGCTGCCAATCGAATGTTCTGGAAAACCTCATCTGACCTGTGTATTGATGAGGAAGGGACCCAGCTGTAGTGAAATGTCAGGGTGACTCTTCCAGCTGACAGAAGCTGCTGAAAAGAGAGCAGCGTAGAAGCCTACAGATCCCATAAATACATTGGCACAGGGCTGTGCTTAATATAGATCTCAGGCAGACAGGGATTGCTGGATTAGCACTTCAGGCTGTATTGTGGACAATTTCTCCAGGAAGATCGAGGGACATCACGGGACGGGGAAATCTCCCGCTGAAGCCCAAACTTGCCCAGTAATCTCCTTTTGGTTGTCACACTCCAGAAGGCACCATGTCGGACTGTAGCCAGGAATCTGAAGACCAAGAACCCAACAACGGAGAACTGGAGGAGGACGACGAAATCCTCGCAGCTCTGTCTCCCGAAGAATTAAACCAACTGCAAAACGAGATGGAAGATCTCGACCCTGACCCGCATGTGCCCTTAGGGCAGAGGCAGAAAGATCAAACGGAGAAAGCCCCCACAGGCTCCTTCGACCACAGGTCCCTGATTGACTACTTGTTCTGGGAGAAAGAATCGAGCCGACTCTTGGAGGAAGAAAGGGTCCCGGCCACACTCCTAGGCAGCGAGGTGAGTGTGTGTTAAACCCGGCACATCCAGGTAAATGTCACCAGGGAGAACTGGATAGGGGCTACAGGAAGGCAGAGTGACTCCGGCTCAATGAAACTCAGTGTAACAGTGAACAAAATATCCGTGAAACCTTGATAACAGTATCCACGGTAGTAATGATATTATTTCCATTACTCACACATTCACAGTACCTGGGATATTGGGAATATGTCAGATAAATGGACCCTTTTCCCCTATATTTCCTGTTATTGATGGAACTGAATTTTAGTCCCTGCTCCATTCCTATCGCCATGTCAAATCTAAACCTATGCTGGTGAGTCACACAGTCAGTTATGAACAAATAGAAAATCAGTAAGTTCACCAAATTTGTGAGCTTTAGCTGGCTATTTTATGGTAATATTAATTCTACATTTACACATTCAGTTTCTAAAGGAATTTAACTTCTGGTCCTGTGAAATGGAACAGTGGAAATCTTTAGTAAATGCTTAGAAAGGGTTCTAAATAATCCAGTCTGAATCTGGATGGGAGGGTTGCATTCGGTAGTATCAGTGATGTTTGTAAACTTTATGCCTGAGCTTTATCAGAGTTAGGAAACTTTACATTACTAAAAGCAAAAAATACACAAAACTAAAAGTCTCTCTTTCCAACAGCAAAATATAGCGAAGAAAATTCAAGAACCGGGAGCTGGGAAGGACTGCGAGGGAGGAAAGAGCAGAATTGAAGCAGGAAACAGTGATAAAAGCGAAGAAGGTGCCAAATATCTGAATGGAAATGGCCAGCAGATTCAGAAAATGGAAGATGGGAAACTGGAGAGCAAAGAGATCAAATATAAATCAGAGAAAGAGAAGGAGACGATGGAGATGATAAAGACACAGCAGAACCAAGTCCTGTCAGTGACCGAACCTGAACCTAAACCTGAAGACAAGAGCAGTAACCCACAGGAGAGATCAGAGAAGAGCAGCTCAGATCAACCCACCAACCAGCAGAAGATTGAAGACACCATTCCCCTGTATAACAAGAGAGAGCCGGGCTCCTCCACTGAAGAATGGAGTGAAGGCAATGAGAGCAAGAAAGGCAGTGAAGAAGCAATTTCTACACCACCCAAAGAAAACCAAGAAAATACAGAGGTGAAAGCGGTCAAAGCAAAGGCGGGAAAGAAGCTAGGTTTGGACAGTAGTTTCCTCAAACTGACCGCAAGACCTTCAGGAAACCCAACGCTGTTAGATGAGTCTTTGGCAAATATTCGAGGAAACAAACCTGACCTTAAAGAGGTCAACCTGAACAATGTGGAAAACATCCCTAAAGACATGCTGCAAAGCTTCGTGGAAGCTTTGAAGAAGAACAAGCATGTCACCATTTTCAGCATCGCTAACACGGGCACTGATGACAATATCGCCTTTGCCATAGCCAACATGCTGAGGGAGAACAAGAAAATCGTTACCCTCAACATCGAGTCCAACTTCATCACAGGCAAAGGCATCGTGGCTATCATGAGGTGCTTGCAGTTCAACGAGATCCTCACTGAGCTGAGGTTTCACAACCAGAGGCATATGTTGGGTCACCACGCCGAGATGGAGATTGCCAGACTTCTCAAAGCCAACACCACGCTGCTGAAGTTGGGTTATCACTTTGAGCTGCCGGGCCCCAGGATGGTAGTTACCAACTTGCTGAGCCGCAATCTGGATCAACAGAGGCAACGGAGGCTGGAGCAGCAGAGAAACCAGTTTGCACAGGAGCAAGGAGTGATGGTGAATGCCTATCAGAAAATCCCCCCTGGCCTGCTGGAGATGTTGGGTGGATATGTGCCCAGTTTCTCCACCTTCTGTGAAGAGCCTTCCCTCCCATCCAACGCCTTTCTCAATCGCCCGCAAAGCACTGCTTCACGAGCACAACTCAGAAAAACTCCCAAAAGAAAAAGTAAAGGCAAAGCTGGTCAAGACAGGACAGATGGGAATGACAAGCCCAACCTGAAGGAGGTGATCAGGTCACTAAAGCCAGTTCCCAGGGCTCGACAAGCACCTGTGGTTGAAGAAACCCCTCGAGATCAGTTGTTAAATGATATTCGTCAGAGCAACGTGGCTTATTTAAAAACTGTGAGTAGTATTTCCATAAACTCCTAGTGGTGGTTTATAACTTCTTTCCAATCGACACCATTCATTCTCTATCACTCATTAACTGGTATCAATTTCTTCCTTTACGCAATCAAGACTTTTGGTTAACACCAAATTAATTTTCATACATTGTTAAAAAGTCCAACATTCAACCCATTTCATTTAACAAGCCTAGAAATGTTTTTAAAAATACAGATGCTGGAAATCTGAAACAAAGACAGAAACGCTGGAAACACTCAGCAAAATTAGAACTGGAGGATATTATAGACAGCTACCCTTAGTTGTGCCTTTTTGTAGGATATGTTGAACATTTTTTGTCCAATCCTACTAAGGTCCCCTCCCTGATCTCTTAAAAAGCCTAGAAATGTTATTTGTCCAGTTTGTGCATTGTGTAAACTTTCATGAGCGTACTGCCTTGCAATCATTCCCAGATATCCATTATTCTCTATTTAAACTCATAATCTCTCCCAGATATCCATTATTCTTTCTTTAAATTCCTAATCACTTCCAGGTATCCATTATTCTTTATTTAAAATTGTGACTCAATAGCCAGCCGTACAATCCAATTTTTCTCCACTGTTGAGAAAATCCTTCATAACTCTTTTGTTACTTCACTTCTGTTGTTATGTATTCTTCCTCACTCATAGTGGAAATATTGTATTCCACAGATACCTGTTGAATGGCTTCAGTTCCACATGAGTGTAACATAGGATGTACAAATTAATGAACATTCGGCATCGCTTCGCTCACCCCTATTTAATGCAGCTGTGAGATAATAAAAAATCTATGCAACTGATGCTGAAATAAACTGCTGATTGACGATTGCTGTTTGATATCACTGACTATAACTGGGACTACTTGTACCTATAAACTTGCACCACCTGCCAACACTACACTATTCTTGTTCCATGCTGTAACTTTGACCTATTCACACATACTAAAATTAACCTTCCTTCTAAAAGACACACATTTTATCTCATCCAAAAACATTCCCCACAGAATTGATTAACAAGCAGAATGTTAGACTATGGGTGATAGTTTCCCAGACCATATGCCACTGCTGGGCCTTGAGTGCAGCAGGCAGTTTATAGCAAAGTCATTGTTCACAGTCTGCCATTTTCATCCCATTCATTTCAATGGATGGAAAATCGAGGGCAATGCACCTGCAGTTTTCCAATAAGCCTCTTGCTGCACGGTACCTATAGTATTGTGTCCAGATTTGGCCATTGAACTCATAAAAAGACGGAGGCATTGTAAAAAGGGACTTTACCGTTTCTTAACTCAATGAATTATGAAAAGAATTTAAAGGGAGATTATGTTCTGATGAATAATCACCTCATTCTAAATGTTATAAAGGATATTTTATACACTATATATCTATACACTGGTCAGTAACTCTTAGTTGCCCCTGTAAATTATGCTTTGAAATTGTTTGGTAGAGATAGTTTGTGTGGAATTCCCACCCATGACACCATGTAGCTTTATTTCAACGATACCTGAATGGGGACATTGGATAACAATTCCCATTCATGATATCACTGAGATAATACTTCATTATGTCACCACTCAGGAAAGCTCTACAGAAAATGTCCATTGCTAACCAAGTCAGCAGTTTTAAATATGGTTAATTAAGCAAATGAGAATCACAAATAAACATGAAGGTATCTACCTTTACAACATTGAGGATGAGGTGACAATTCAGCAGAATGTAGTTCATTGGAGCATATTCAGTGTTCATTGAGTAAAGAAAATTGGGGTAGAGGTATCTAAGATTTTTTTATCTTTCAGTACTCTCCCTCTTCCCCCTCTTGAAGAGGCTGATTCATGCTAGGGTGAGCATTGATGGGCCTGATGCTATTTTTTCACCCTTTTCAAAAACTAGACTATGTTCCCATGGATGCTGGCAACCTTCAAATACCTTGCCGGAATGGACATTCTTAATGTCTGAACAGTGAATGTCAGCAGCTGAGCTCACTCAACTACCACACAATTTTAATTTTAAATAGTGTGCTTTTCATGTCATCAGGACTTCTCAAACAACTTCATAGCCAATGAATTACTTTCTGTAGTCATTCTTGTATGGGCAAACACAGCAGGCAATTTGCACATAGCAATGTCCCACAAACAGCAAGTGAGATAAATAACCAGTTAATCTGATTTTGATGGTGCTGTTTGAAGGAGGAATATTGACAAGAACTAAGAGAACTCCACTTCTTCAAATAGTGCCATGCATACTAAAGTGTCAGCCTAGGTTACATGCTCAAGCAGGGGGTACTGGATAGTGATTCGCAACAGGTATCATAACCAATTTTTCCCTCCCTAATCCAGGACAACTATGGACAATTGTAGTGTCTATACATATCTCCTGGATGAGATAACCCAGCACAGACCAAAGATCAAACCTGGGATTTTCATAATCTGGAAGCTCAATACCACAGTAAACTGTATAGTTACACAATAAGCCATCAGGAGCTTGAAGCCAAGTCTTTAAATCATGTAGGGAATTAGTAGTTGAATCATAGATATAAACAGGGCAATTTATATTGTGTTTTATGCATCAAAACAAGAGGGGGCTGTTGAAGAATGAGTAAACTTGCTTCTATCATCGATTATATCTTGGGTGCTTAAATATAATCTTCCATTTCTTTAGAAGCTTTAATCCATCTGTTTTTTAACTCTGATGCAAAGTTTACACAGTGTTTGATATGTGACTTATTCTAAATCCATCATGCATCAGCTTGGCTCAGGAATAGTACTCACACCCTCTGAGTTAGAAGGTCGTGGGTTCAAACCCCATTCCAGGACTTGAGCACGTAATCTGGGCTGACATTTTAGTACAGTACTGAGGGAGTGCTGCATTGTCATAGATGTTTAGGTAAACATAAAAGATGCAGATGAAGAGGAGCAGTGGAGTTCTCTTAGTTCTTGTCAATATTCCTCCCTCAAACAGCACCATCAAAAACAGATTAACTGGTCATTTATCTCACTTGCTGTTTGTGGGACATTGCTATGTGCAAATTGCCTGGTGTGTTTGCCTATATAAGAATGACTACAGAAAGTAATTCATTGGCTATGAAGTTCTTTGAGAAGTCCTGATGACGTGAAAACCACACTATTTCAATGCAAAGTTCTTTCTTTCTAAAGTCATCGGCCCCAAAGAACAAGAGAGCACTGTAGTAATTGACTAATATCTACTCTGATGTGCCAGAGAAAAAATAACCTTTAATAGGATTTTAACAAAGCTCTTCAGATTATTCATTGCTCTAGCAATGAAGGAGGTTAATACTGACACTTTCTGCCACACATACTGGATTGTAAAGCCTAGAATTTGAAATTACTGTCAGTGTTTAAACACATACAAATAACACACTTTTTGTCTATTTTAGCAGCTGTGTTAACCTACTTTAAACAAACTGGTTAATGTCTCTACTAAACCAGAAATATCATACAAATGCAATAAAAGTTTTCCACTGATATTAACAGCAATCATTTATTGGTTTAAGGCATTATCAAATGGTGATTAAGGTGTCTAATGTAAGTTTATATAAGAAGTTGTGTCTGTCTACTGGATCAATTTAACTTTGAACAGGTGTAAGAAATGGATGACAAGGCATTTGCCACTCCTGACCATACATTAGATTCACCTGAAGATTTACTCAAGTATCTGGGCACAAGTGTTTGGAGCACTGACAGTAACAAATTAAACCCCCCAACTAAATGACTTAAGTAGCCAAGTCCAGGTCCCTAGCCCAAGCTGTCATTCTGTATATGTAAGCCCAGACAGTGCACATCAGCGGGTTATTCCACCCGAGCTCCGGTGCTAAGAAACCAGCAGGAAATGGCTGCCTTTCTTTGTCTTTTTCATTATTTTGACACTTTGAGTGTAACGGATATATTTTACAAACAAAATTAGAAATTATCATAAATCATATATGTCAGTATATCATTTCTGATGATTTCTTATGGTCAACATTCCTTCCCCAACTAACATCACCCAAAACAGATTAACTGGTCATTTATCTGGCTTGCTGTTTGTGGGACCTTTCTGTGCACAAATTGGCTGCTGCATTTGCTTACATAACAACAGTGACTGCACTCCAAACATAATTCATTGGGTGTAAAGCACTCTGGGATGTTGCAAGGATGTGATAAGGCACTGTACATCGGAAGAGGATATATGGCCTATAATAAAATATTCTTTTGCAATTTGTTGTAATTTCATGATTAAGTAAATCATTTTCAACTAAATGCTGGAATTCATACTTTTCTTTTTATCTTGTTCACAGGTTCCACTTCCAAAGCTGTTAAGTTAATCTTGTAAATGTGGAGAGCCAGCAGTTTAGCTAAAATTTCAGAATCGTGCAACAAAGGAGATGGAGTGTCACAATAAAACTTTGACAGGTCCCTACTGTTTGCATATCTGTGTGGGAACAATTATTAAGAACAGTTTAAAGGTTTTTTTGCATTTTAAAAAAACCCACCAAACAAGCTATGCGCATAAAAAGCCTATTGTCTTAGAAGGTTATTTATTCACTTTGATTTGTATCTTTGAATCTGGAATGTATTATAAAATGAAATGATTGAAACATTAGTTTTGTGTTTATTTTTCATTTTGCTGATTTTTTTTACTGCTTTTTGTATATTACTGAACTCACTACAAATTAAGGTCCCATTGACCAGCCAGAGTCCGTGTTAATGCTTTTATTTGAATCTATAAGAGAACTATTGTTTAATGCTGTCAATGAATCAGCTCACATTCTACTACAATTTATCAGTGAAAGGTCAAATGGTAAGTTATTCCACTTTCCAGGTGGGAATAAATGTCTGTTCCAGACATTTATTCCCACCTGTACTTTTCACTTAATATAAACCCTACATGTTCACAAATATCTCAACAAGTTTTCTGCACTGCTAATATCAAAGTCTTGTTATTCAGCTAAATGGGAATGTCATATGGTTAATGTAAGCAATACAGATTTGTTTCTTGGTGGCAGGGAGTTGATAAGAACGTTAAGGGTGCTGCTAACTACAGGTACCACAATCAGATCTGGGTGAAACTGCCTGTTAGTTTCACATTCCACCCAGTGACAAAGTGCAGCTCTGCTCATTGGCGGTTACATTTATTATTAGGAGAGAGGACCAGGTGCATGGGCCCCGTGCTAACATCAAAAACATGGAAAATTACATTCAAACAGTTCGGATGGCTGCCTGGGCTTTGTATTGACCTGAAGTTATACATGGCATAAGACACTACCTCCTGTGGGTGGTCTAGTACCTCTTGGCTTCAGTGCATTCCAGTCAGATCGTCAACCTGACTGCTTCATATTAATATAAAAGTGCTGGTATAACAACACAGTAAAAAGCGAAATTGATACAAGCTTATGCAATGCTTTCAAAGGAGGGCACATGGAGCTGAATAAATATGACATTAATCTGATGACCTTATCACATCAAACAAAAGTAACGGTTTCCATATTGGAAACTTTTGACATCTTACAAATCCAGCTTTAAAACTGGTAAAATTATTAATCAATCTGTTAGCATAATTCTGCCTAAAGTTCAAATGTATGCTTTGTAGTTTATTGCGTTGATTTTCTTCAAGTGTATGTCAAGAAAGTCGGACCATCTGAATTTCAGTTCATTTTATAAATTAAAACAATTGTAAAGAAAAATAGGGTTCACAGTGTGACATATAATGAGCTATAGCTGCTGTAAAATTGGATTTGGAAAGGTCAGTAAAATTGAAGAAACAATAATACCTTTGTTTAAGAAGTGCCTATTGAACAATTACCTCTAATGGAGATGTAATGGAGGTACAAGACCAAAACTTGCACAAAGCTATTGGAACCAGCAGACCTAATTATACTGACAGCATTACATCACTCTAGAGCAGAGGTTTATTTTTATTTGTTATTGGTATGTGGGCAACACTGGCAAGCATCTATTTATTTCCCATCCCTAGCTGTCTTGATGGCATTATGAGTCAGCCACATAGGGTAGGTCTGGAGTCACATGTCACCAGATCAGGTAGGGGTAACAGTTCCTTTCCTTGAAGGACATGAGTGAACCAGTTGGGTTTTTAATGACAATCCAGCAGCTTTCATGGTTATTATTCTGGTGTCAATCCTCAAATTACCAGATTTATTGAATTCAATTTCACACTTGCACCTATGTTCCTTTCACCAGTATCAAATTATTAATGATAGCAAATAGCAGAAAGGGCAGCTAGCTCTTTGCCAGAAATGAAAAAAAAATTACTTTGAAACTTTCTATGGGACCATTTTAAAGCTCCCTTTGCTTCTATTGCAATTACACTGCAATCAGTGCAAATGCAAAATTAATATTGAGTCGACCTTCTGCAGCTGGTCTCAAAGGGCTTTTAAGAATTCTAGTACGCAGGTTGTGTTGATTCAAAGCCAAATCTGCTTTCACAAAATCTCAAGCTGTGTGATATAACTGGCCTGCAGAACTGGTATACATTGTGGCCTGTTCTTAAAAAAAACATCCAAAAAAAATCATATACCAGAAAAATGAGTTTAAAATGACAGAGTATTAAGGGAAGTGAAGCAGACTGTCTTTATACATAAAAAATAGTAGACTTGTGGAACAAGCCATTAAAGTAAGCATATAAATGGGGATTGAAGGGATATGATGAGGAGGTAGGAGGAATCATCAAGATTCTCGCTGTTTGCAATCCATTGGCCCTGCTGGAAAGTGCACGCTTGTGGACATCAGCGAAAGATAGTCTGAATCAGATGTCTTCTACTGTCAAATAGCTAAACAGTGCTCAGGGCCTGAAATTCTGATCAGGTGCAGGTCACAACTTAGGCAGAGGACCGAAAATTGGGGCTGAATCTGGTTCTGCTGGGATTCTTCACCATTTAGGAAGGCCAGCAAAATTCCAGTGGGTTGGCATAGGCAAATCTGCCACCTGTCCTCCCCGTGCAAGGGGTGGTGTCTGGGGAGTTTGCATGCTTTCCTGGGAATTCTGCTCAGTATATGCCTCATAGAATTAAATAGAATTTACAGCACAGAAACTGGCCATTTGGCCCAACTAGTCTATGCTGGTGTTTATGCTCCACACAAGCCTCCTCCCACCCTATTTCATCTAACCCTTTCAGCATTGTTAGACTATGCTGGTGTGTACTAAAAATGTAACAAGAATCAAAGAATTGTTTTATCAGGGTATGTTATCATAGAATCATAGAAAGTTATGGCAGAGAAGGAGGCCATTCGGCCCATTGTGTCTGTGCCAGCCAAAAAAGAGCTATCCAGCATAATCTCAGTTTCCAGCACTTGGTCTGTAGCCCTATAGGTTGTGGCACTTCAAGTGCGCATCCAAGCACTTTTTAAATGAATTGAGGATTTCTGCCTCTACCACCCTTTCAGGCAGTGAGTTCCAGATTCCCACCACCCTCTGGGTGAAAAAATTTCTCCTCAGCTCCCCTCTAATCCTTCTACCAATTACTTTAAATCTATGCCCCCTGGCCAATGATCTCTCTGCTAAGTGAAATAGGTCCTCCCTATCCACTCTATCTAGTCCAGTCATAATTTTATATACCTCAATTAAATCTCCCCTCAGCCTCCTTTATTCCAAAGAAAACAACCCCAGCCTCTCCAATCTTTCCTCATAGCTAAAATTCTCCAGCCCTGGCAACATCCTCATAAATCTCCCATGGACCCTCTCCAGTGCAATCACATCTTTCATGTAATGTGGTGACCAGAACTGTACACAGTACTCAAGCTGTGGCCTAACCAATGTTTTATACAGTTCTAGCATAACCTCCCTGCTCTTATATTCTATTCCTTGGTTAATAAAGGAAAGTATCCGTATGCCTTTTTAACCACCTTATCTACCTGTCCTGCTGTCTTCAGGGATCTGCAGACATGCACTCCAAGGTCCCTTTGTTCCTCTACACCTCTCAGCATCCTTCCATTTATTGTGTACACCCTTGCCTTGTTTGTCCTCCCCAAATGCATTACCTCACACTTCTCGGGATTGAATTCTATTTGCCACTTTTCTACCCACCTGACCAGTCCATTGATATCTTCCTGCTGTCTACAGCTTTCCGCCTCATTATCAACCACATGACCAATTTTTGTATCATCTGCAAACTTCTTAATCATGCCCCCTACATTTAAGTCTAAATCATTAATATATACCACAAAAAGCAAGGGACCTCGTACTGAGCCTTGCGGAACCCCACTGGAAACAAACACACAGTCACAAAAACACCCGTCAACCATTATCCTCTGCTTCCTGCCACTGAGCCAAATTTGGATCCAACTAGTCACTTTCTCATGGATCCCATGGGCTTTTACTTTTTTGACCAGTCTGCCATGTGGGACCTTGTCAAAAGCCTTGCTAAAATCCATGCAGACTACATCAAATGCATTGCCCTCATCGACCCTCCTTGTTATCTCCTCAAAAAATTCAATCAAGTTAGTCAGACACAAACTTCCCTTAACAAATCCATGCTGACTGTCCTTGATTAACCCATGCCTTTCTAAATGATAATTTGTGCAGTCCCTCAGAATCAATTCCAATTATTTGTCCACCACCGAGGTTAGACTGACTGGCCTATAATTACTCGGTCTATTTCTTTCTCCCTTCTTAAACAATGGTACAATGGTAGCAGTCCTCCAATCCTCCGGCACCACGCCTGTAGCCAGGGAGGATTGGAAAATGATGTTCAGAGCCTCTATTATTTCCTCCCTTGCTTCTCTTAACAGCCTGGGATACATTTAATCCGGGCCTGACAATTTATCTACTTTCAAAGATGCTAAACCCATTAATACTTCCTCCCTCACTATATTTATCCCATCCAATATTTCACACTCCTCCTTTTTAACTACAATGTCTGCATCGTCTCCCGCTTTTTGTGAAGACAGACGCAAAGTATTCATTTAGAACCCGTACCCACATCTTCCGCCTCCACACATAGGTCACCTCCTTGATTTCTAATAGGCCCTATTCTTTCTTTAGTTATTCTCTTGCTCTTTATGTATTTATAAAACACCTTTGGGTTTTCCTTAATTTTACTTGCCAGTATTTTTCATGCCCTCTCTTTGCTTTCCTACTTTCCTTTTTAATTTCACCCCTGCACTTTCTATACTCCTCTAAGCTTTCTGCAGTATTGAGCTCTCAGTATCTGAAGTAAACTTAACTTTTTTGTTGTATCCTACACTGTATGCTCCTTCTCATCCAGGAGGCTCTTGATTTGGCAGTCCCACCCTTTTTCTTTGTGGGGACATGTTTGTTCTGAACCCTCACAATCTCCCCCTTGAATGCCTCCCACTGCTCTGACTCCAATTTACCTTCAAGAAGCCGTTTCTAGTCCACTTTTGCTAAATCACTTCTCGGCTTAGTAAAATTGGCCTTTCCCCAGTTGAAAACTTTTACTTCTATTCTATCATTGTCCTTTTCCATAACTATGCTAAATCTAACTGAATTATGATCACTACCTGCAAAATGCCCTCCCACTGATACTCCTTCCACCTGCCCAGCTTCATTCCTAAAACTAAGTCCAGGACTGTCTCCTCTTTTGTTGGGCTTGTCACGTATTGGCTAAAAAAGTTCTCCTGAATGCAATTTAAGAACTCTGTACCTTTTACCTCTATACCTTTTACACTGATTCCATCCCAGTTAATATTAGGGCAGTTGAAATTCCCTACTATTACAGCCCTATTGTTTTTGCACTTCTCAGAAATTTGCCTACGTATTTACTCTTCTATTTCCCTCTGACTCTTTGGGGGTCTATAGTACACTCCCAGTAGTGTGATTGCCCCTTTTTTGTTCTTTAGCTCAACCCATATGGCCTCATTTGATGATCCTTCTAACATATCATCCCTCCTCACAGCTGTAATTGTTTTTATGTTATTATGAAATACATTTAGTATGTACCCACACATATTGTACAAATCATACAACTGTATCAACCACATTTAGTTTAGGTAGCCACATTTACTCAGTATATTAAGGTGGTTAGCTTGGGGGATATGTACTTAAAGCCCACAGTTCACACTTTGTTTGAGTTTCATAGACGTAGAAGAATGTGGCATGTCTGCCAAAGAGCGGGCTATATTCCCCAAATGAGATAAGAGTTTCTCAAAATTGACGAAGTTGAGTGTCCTGCCATTGTTTAGAATGCATTAGTGTTACCAGCCCAATCTCATCAATTTTGATGAGGTTAAGTGTCTTGCCGATGTCTCAGCAAGTTGATAATGTCAGGTCGGCGCCATCAGCCTGGACCTTTTCAGCAAGTTGATGAGGCTACATTTGGCCCCATCATCAATTTTGATGATCTTAAGTCAGTGTACAACATGATCTTCAGCCAACAGTGTATAAAGATACAGCTCAACCAAAGGTTCAGCATAATGGATCCTCCAGAAGGCACAGACTAGCTTTGTGAAGGCTGACGTACTGGCAGGAGCCAGATGCCCGTGTAATCGGAAGAAGGGAAGAAGTCTGCAGAAGGCGGGATCCACGGGATCCAAGGGGGTGGGGGCCGCGAGGACTGGGAGAGGCGAGAGGCTAAGGCACAAGCTCTACCCAGCGTGGAAGCGGATAATATATCTCCAGTTTCCATTCTGTAAACTGCTGCTTAAATACTGAGTGTATTAAACTGTTCTTTACAATAAAGTACTTGCCACCGTAATCAATTCCAGCTGGCAAGCAGATAAAAGGCGGCCCGAGAGAGGGGAGAGCGGACGTACAGGAGAGCGGATAAAAGGGAGTACGAGAGAGGGGAGAGCGGACCTACAGGAGAGCAGATAAAAGGGAGAACGAGAGAGGGGAGAGCTGACCTACAGGAGAGCAGATAAAAGGGAGAACGAGAGAGGGGAGAGCTGACCTACAGGAGAGCGGATAAAAGAGTGTACGGGAGAGGGGAGAGCGGACCTACAGGAGAGCGGATAAAAGGGAGCAGGAGAGAGGGGAGAGCGGACCTACAGGAGAGCGGATAAAAGGGAGTACGAGAGAGGGGAGAGCGGACCTACAGGAGAGCGGATAAAAGGGAGTACGAGAGAGGGGAGAGCGGACCTACAGGAGAGTGGATAAAAGGGAGTACGAGAGGGGGGAGAGCAGACCCGCAGGAGAGTGGATAAAAGGGAGTACGAGAGACGGGAGAGCGGACCCACAGAGTGGATAAAAGGGAGTACGAGAGAGGGGAGAGCGCACCCGCAGAGTGGATAAAAGGGAGTACGAGAGAGGGGAGAGCGGACCTACAGGAGAGTGGATAAAAGGGAGTACGAGAGAGGGGAGAGCGGACCTACAGGAGAGTGGATAAAAGGGAGTACGAGAGAGGGGAGCGAAGCCACAGGAGAGCGGATAAAAGGGAGTATGAGAGAGGGGAGAGTGGAGCAGGAGAGTGGATAAAAGGGAGTATGAGAGGGGGGAGAGCGGACCTACAGGAGAGTGGATAAAAGGGAGTACGAGAGAGGGGAGAGCGGACCTACAGGAGAGCGGATAAAAGGGAGTACGAGAGGGGGAAAGCGGAGCAGGAGAGTGGATAAAAGGGAGTACGAGAGGGGGAAAGCGGAGCAGGAGAGTGGATAAAAGGGAGTACGAGAGGGGGGAGAGCGGACCCACAGGAGAGTGGACAAAAGGGAGTACGAGAGAGAGGAGAGCGGACCTACAGGAGAGTGGATAAAAGGGAGTACGAGGGGGGGGAGAGCGGACCCACAGGAGAGTGGACAAAAGGGAGTACGAGAGGGGGGAGAGCGGACCCACAGGAGAGTGGATAAAAGGGAGTACGAGGGGGGGGAGAGCGGACCCACAGGAGAGTGGACAAAAGGGAGTACGAGAGAGAGGAGAGCGGACCTACAGGAGAGTGGATAAAAGGGAGTACGAGGGGGGGGAGAGCGGACCTACAGGAGAGTGGATAAAAGGGAGTACGAGGGGGGGGAGAGCGGACCTACAGGAGAGCGGATAAAAGGGAGTACGAGAGAGGGGAGAGCGGACCTACAGGAGAGCGGATAAAAGGGAGAACGAGAGAGGGGAGAGCGGACCTACAGGAGAGCGGATAAAAGGGAGTACGAGGGGGGGGGAGAGCGGACCTACAGGAGAGCGGATGAAAGGGAGTACGAGAGGGGGGAGCGCGGACCTACAGGAGAGCGGATGAAAGGGAGTACGAGAGGGGGGAGAGCGGACCTACAGGAGAGCGGATGAAAGGGAGTACGAGAGGGGGGAGAGCGGACCTGCAGGAGAGCGGATAAAAGGGAGTACGAGAGGGGGGAGAGCGGACCTACAGGAGAGCGGATAAAAGGGAGTACGAGACGGGGGAGAGCGGACCTACAGGAGAGCGGATAAAAGGGAGTACGAGAGAGGGGAGAGCGGACCTACAGGAGAGCGGATAAAAGGGAGTACGAGAGGGGGGAGAGCGGACCTACAGGAGAGCGGATAAAAGGGAGTACGAGAGGGGGGAGAGCGGACCTACAGGAGAGCGGATAAAAGGGAGTACGAGACGGGGAAGAGCGGCAAAAAACACCTAGCGTGACATCAGCACAAGGGAAGGAGCTGATTGGTGCGTAGCTGGTGAGTGTTTTTTTTAAGTCTTAAGTTTATTTCTGGTTAGTTTAGTTAGTAGTCTAATAAATCGAGGCATGGCAGGGCATCTCAGTCCCATTGAATGCACATCCTGTGCCGTGTGGGAACTCCAGGACCCTTCTCGTGTCCTGGACAACCACACGTGCAGGATGTGACATCAACTAGAGGAGCTTGAGCTTCGGGTTTCAGAGATTGAGAAGTAGCTGACGTATCTTCAGTGCATCCGCAAGGCTGAGAGCTACATGGATAGCACGTTTCAGGAGGTGGTCACCCCGCAGCTTAAGAATGTGCAGGCAGAGATGGACTGGGAGACCGCTAGACAGAGAAGGAGGACCAGGCAGGTAGTGCAGGAGTCCCCTGAATGCATCTCATTCTCTAACTGGTACTGGTGAGAGTGATGGTTCCTCTGGGGAGTGCAGCCAGAGCCAAATCCACAGCACCATGGGTGGCTCAGCTGTACAGGGGGGTGGGGGAGGAGGAAGGTCAGGAAAGCAATAGTGATAGGGGATTCAATAGTTAGGGGAAGAAACAGTTGTTTCTGCGGCTGCAGACGAGATTCCAGGGTGGTATGTTGCCTCCCTGGTGCCGGGGTCCAGGATGTCACTGAGCAGCTGCAGAACATTCTGAGGGGGGGAGGGTGACAGCCAGAGGTCGTGGTCCATATCGGTACCAACGACATCGGTAGAAAGAGGGATGAGGTTCTGCAGACAGATTTTAGTGAGTTAGGAAAGAGATTAATAAGCAAGACCTCAAAGGTAGTAATCTCCGGATTACTCCCGGTGCCACGCGCTAGTGAGTACAGAAATAGGAGGGTAGAGCAGATGGACGAGTGGCTGGAGAGATGGTGCAGGAGGGAGGTCTTTAGATTCCTGGGGCATTGGGACCGGTTATGGGGGAGGTGGGACCTGTACAAGCCGAACGGGTTGCATCTCAACGGGGCTGGTACCAACATCCTCGTGGGGAGGTTTGCTCGTGCTGTTGGGGAGGGTTTAAACTAGCTTGGCAGGGGGATGGGATCCTGAGCATAGATTCAGAAGGGAGCGAAGCAAAGCTGGAAATGGAAGGCAGAAAATTATTGAGCGAGTTTGGAAGGCAGAGGAAACGAAGGCTAGGAAAAAGAAAACAAGGAAGTTTGGCAGTGCTTAATGGATATATTTCAATGCAAGGAGTCTAGTGAATAAGGCGGATGAGCTGAGGGCATAGATAGACACCTATGATATCATAGCTATTACTGAAACATGGCTTAAAGGGCAAGAATGGCAGCTCAATATTACTGGTTACAGGGTTTTCAGACAAGATAGAGAGGGGGACAAAAAAGGAGGGGGGTCGTAATATTGTTTAAAGAAACAATTACAGCTGTGAGGAGGGATGATATGTTAGAAGGATCATCAAATGAAGCCTATGGATTGAGCTGAAGAACAAAAAAGGGGCAATCATACTTCTGGGAGTATACTATGGACCCCCAAACAGTCAGAGGGAGATAGAAGAGCAAATATGTTGGCCAATTTCTGAGAAATGCAAAAATAATAGGGCAGTAATAGTAGGGGATTTCAACTACCTAAATATTAACTGGGATACAATCCGTGTAAAAGGTATAGAGGGCACAGAATTCTTAAATTGCATTCAGGATAACTTTTTTAGCCAGTACATAGCACGCCCAACAAGAGAGGGGGCAATTCTGGACTTAGTTTTAAGGAATAAAGCTGGGTAGGTGGAAGGAGTATTAGCATGAGAGCATTTTGGTGGTAGTGATCATAATTCAGTTAGATTTATCGTAGTTATGGAAAAGGACAAAGATAAAACGGGAGTAAATGTTCTCAGTTTGGGGAAAGGTGAGCGGTCTTTTTCTGGAATGAAAGGTCGGATTCCAAGCAAAAGAAATTTTCTGCCATCACCGTACAACTGTCAAAGACTGATGCAAAATTCATGAATTGAGGTGCCATTTCGATACCTATGCAGATGCATAGCAAACTTCTGGATTTCTTCAGATGTCAACTTTGTTCTCAGTGTTATCATGTAATCCTGAAGCAGTTCAGCTGCAGAGGCACTTTTACTAAGCTGAGGTGTAATGTGGCAAAAGTGGACTGGAAACAGCTACTTGAAGGTAAATCAGTGTCAGAGCAATGGGTGGCATTCAAGGAGGAGATAGTGAGGGATCAGAGCAAATATGTTCCCACAAAGAAAAAGGGTGGGACTCCCAAATCTAGAGCCCCCTGGATGTCAAGGAGCATACATGGTAGGATAAGGCAAAAAAAGCAAAGCTTATGTCCAATACTGAGAGCTCAATACTGCAGAAAGTCTAGAGGAGTATAGTAAGTGCAGAAATTAAAAAGGAAATTAGGAAAGCAAAGAGAAAAAAAATTGGCAAGGAAAACTCTAAGATGTTTTATAAATACATAAAGAGCAAGAGGATAACTAAGGAAAGAGTGGGGCCTATTAGAGACTAAAAAGGTAACCCGTGTGTGGAGACGGAAGACGTGGGCATGGTTTTTAATGAATACTTTGCGTCTGTCTTCACAAAAAAGGGGGACGATGCAGAGATTGTAGTTAAGGAGGAGGAGTGTGAAATATTGGATGGGATAAACATAGTGAGAGAGGAAATATTAAGGGGTTTAACATCTTTGAAAGTAGATAATTCACCAGGCCTGGATGAAGTGTATCCCAAGCTGGTAAGAGAAGCAAGGGAGGAAATAACGAAGGCTCTGAACATCAGTTTCCAAGCCTCTCAGGCTACAGGCATGGTGCCAGAGGACTAGATGACTGCTGATGTTGTACTGTTCTTTAAGAAGTGAGTAAGGGATAGACCAAGCAATTAGACCAGTCAGCCTAACCTCGGTGGTGGGCAAATGATTGAAAAAATTCTGAGGGACAGCATTAATTGTCATTTAGAAAGGCTTGGATTAATCAAGGACAGTCAGATTTGTTAAGGGAAGGTCATGTCTGACAAATGATTAAATTTTTTGAGGAGGTAACGAGGGTTGATGAGGTAGTGCATTTGATGTAGTCTACATGGATTTTAGCAAGGCTTTTGACAAGGTCCCACATGGCAGACTGGTCAGAAAAGTAAATACCGATGAGATCCAAGGAAGAGGAAAGTTGGATCCAAAATTGGCTCAGTGGTAGGAAGCAAAGGATAATGGTCGACAGGTGTTTTTGTGACTGGAAGGCTGTTTCCAGTGAGGTTCTGCAGGGCTCAGCACTAGGTCCTTTGCTTTTTGTGATATATATATATATATATCTCAATGATTTACACTTAAAGATGTCCGCAGATGATACAAAAATTGGCCGTGGGGCTGATAGTGAGAAAGGAAGCTGTAGTCTGCAGGATGATGTCAATAGACTGGTCAGGTGGGCAGAAAGTGGCAAATGGAATTCAATCCGGAAAAGTGTGAGGTAATGCATTTGGGGAGGGCAACCAAAGCAAAGGAATACACAATAAACGGTCGGATACTGAGAAGTGCAGAGGAACCTCAGAGGCAGAAACCCTCATCACATTTAAAGGGTACTTAGATGTGCACTTGAGGTGCCGCAACCTACAAAACTACGGACAAAGAGCTGGAAAGTGGAATTAGGCTTGATAGCATTTTTTTCGGCTGGCACAGTCACAATGGGCCGAATGGCCTCCTGGCCTCCTTCTGTGCTGTGAATTTCCATGATTCTATGAATTGGTGTCAACTCGAATCTTTCAGAAATGGGAAGTAAGTGGCAGAGCAGGAGCTCCCTAAGCGGTTGGAGACCATCTATTCCCAATAGTAAACCCTTCTATTTCTTTCTCCCTCAGGTACTTATCTAGCTGCCCCTTAAATTGATTGGAGGGTGGGTCTGAAGGCTGTTAGAACTAATGAACCAGACAACAAAGCATTTTTGACTAAAATTTAGTGTGACGACTTTAATTATTTCACGGCACACACAGGATTTTTAAAAAACAGCTTTACTCATTGAAATCATTTCCCAGCTTCACTTGATACAATGCAATAATGCTGTAACAATTGTATTATTTTCTATTACTCAAGGACCTAAGTGATCTCAATAATTGTTGTAAAAATATGTTATGTTACTGCTATTTACTTGTTCTATTGCTGTTTAACAAATTTGACACTAAGTCGAAGTCTAGTGTATTATTCTGCCGCTTTCCAAAGACAAGGAGGATAGAGATCATATGATAAAGCCAGTAACAGAAATAAAGAGAAAAGGGTTCTCTGTTCGATCCCTGGGAAAATTTATGCAGATTATTTTTATGGGGAAGAACTGTGGTTGCAGTCTTCCAGAAACCTGCCAAGTGAAAAGACCTAAGTGCGAGACAAACTTGCAGTGAATTCATGAGCCTTCACCTTTCAACAGTATGAACCTGCTAAAAATAAATCCTGGTTTCTCAAACACCTTCAATGAATCAACTGAAGGCAGCCACACGACAAGTCCCCTAAATCCCCTCTCCCTGAACACCCTCCCCCACATTGAGCAGAGAGAAACACTGACACCACACCCAGTGACCATAAATCAGGAACTCTCCTGCTCACCTTCAAATCAACTGAAATCAGGGCAGCCCTACCACAGAGCAGAAATCAGACAACCCTCTCCCCAGTGAACTGGAGCCCCCGTAATCTCCCTAAACAGGAACGTCACCAGTGAACCCCCTTCCTCCCCACTGAGCAGAAATGCAGCTCCTAACCTCCCATCCCTCCTGGAAATTAAGCAGAATCCTCGACTCAGGTAATGCCTGGCCTTCCCCATCCCCTACTGACGACAGAGGGTTCCTCCTACCTCCCTCCACCCCCAGTGAAAAACAAATCCTCAGCCCTCGCTGAGCTGAAGTTTGCTCCCCCACCCTCAGCTTACAACAAATTTGGAACTACTCTTGCCTCCCCCCAGAAGTAGAAAGAACTTGTGCTACCAGAGCACTGACTTGTCTCTCAAGGGCCTTACCAGGGAAAGGTAATCAATTCCAGAGGCTCGATTACCTGCCGCAAAAAGGTCACTTGCTCCATTGAGAGAAGATTTAAAGGATGAAAAGTTTATATCTATGAAATTAATTTAGCTATAATTTCTCAGTGTCTTTTCCAGCTGCATCATCTAACATGATTGATGATAAATTGCTATGCTGATTAACAGTTCAAGCAATCTGCCTATTCAATTTGTAATAGCTTCAGTTATTTAGGGCTCACCATTTACTTAGATTCTTAAGGATAAAAAGATTGTCAAGTAGGAAAAGATGACATGAAACCCAAATCGGTACATTATTAAAGCTGACAATTGTACCACTCCAGCCAATCTGCTACTACATGAAAGAGGCCAAATCTTTGGCTAATTGAAAATCAAAATTAAGAGACTGAGCCTGAAAGCAAACAAGTGCTACTTTGAACTTTACCAAAAATGCACTATATTGTTGATAATTGTGATTCCACTACCACTAATCTGACAAATAATGTAGCTTTACAAATATTGTACTTGCTCCAAAGGTGTTGGTACCATTGTAGATTTGGATAGGCAGAGTGGATTATCACCATCTTTTACTAAGCACCTGCAGTGTGAAGTGTTCCCAAGCAGTTGCAGTTCAATATGTTCACTATTGATGTCACTAGCTAGTCTACAGGAAGTTGGCACCAGCTAAAGTATGCCAAACCAACTGTTTAAATATTTTAGGACAGTACTTTGGAAAGATTAGTCAAAAGACCTAGTATGATCAAATACCCAAACTGAGTATGGAGATTATCAACAGCTACCCTCAGTAAACCCAGGTTTACATAAGTAGCAACAGAACTTTTCTTACTGATATCTTTGTATATTCTTTGGAGCTTGCAACACTCTCTACATAATGTTGTTTGAATTAAAGCCTACTACTCCTTCAAATGGGATTAAAAGCTGACGACCTGTATTGTGGCAGAGCAAGTCAAATCCCATAGCGAACGTTCAGACCGCTCACATGAGACTGACTCTGTTGAACCCAAGAAGGGACTTTTTGGCAGACCTGAATTCATAAGGGGTTTAGGTGGAAAAGAATTATACAATTTAGTTATAATTTTCAACTGTTCCCACAACCTCCACCACATAGAAGAGCAAGGGCAGGAGGTGCTAGGGAATACCACCACCTCTTAAATTCCTCAAGTCATATACCAACCTGACTTAGATATATAATCACTGTTCCTTCATCATCACTGGGTTAAAAACCTGGAACTCCCTACCTAACAGGACTGTGGGAGCACCTTCACCACATGGACTGCAGCAGTTCAAGATGAAAGCTCACCACCACCTTCTCAAGGGAAACTAGGAATGGGCAATAAATCTGGCCTTGCCAGCAATGCCCATATCCCAGGAATGAATGATGCAAGTACATTTGAGTTTATTTTCACATCGCCAATCTTTAACATATTTAGAAGCACTCTGCATATTTAAAATAACCACTGCTGAATTGACACTTGTATTTCGATGGTCCTGCACTTCAACAGTCACACAGTTAAGGCGGTGCGTAGCTGAGACATTCCAGCCAAGATGATCCCTATCAGAGGCTGCTGGTCTTAGTGCTGCAGTTACCATCAACAACCTGGGTTAGAGGACACCATTCCTGGTTTCCCTGCTAGAAGGGATTGTAACATTAAAATGGCCCTCCTCCCCATCCCCCAGGACTTAGAATCTCAACTTCACTTACTGTAATCCCAACAAATGAATAAATCTATATACAAATATCAGGAGAGGCCACAATTCAGAAACTATTTCCTGATACAGTACTAGGAAGTGCTTAGTCATAAGAAGTACTTTGTGATGTGAGATGGGTAACTGTCTAGTCTTGCCATGGCGATTGGTGTGAATGTGGCAAATAGCAGACTAATGAAGCATTGTATGAGATGTAACCAGCTACCTCAGCCCTGGTAACTATTAGCATGGTCCCCATGTATATGATAGCTTCAAAGTGGAGACATGCTATGAATGAAGGAATACAGTGAAGTGTTGCTCCACTGGGATAACAGATTGGAGCGGTATGCAGGCATGAACAAAATTCTTATGTGATTGACAATCTTTCAAATGGAACACAGAAGTACTTTAAAGTAGTTTTTATTGCATGCAAGAAATGTTGCATATCTTTGGACCTGCAAACAGTTAAATATCAAGTACACTTATTTTAAATGCTAAATTGTTTGTCAAGCATCCCAACACACTCAGCATTTTAGCAGCTGTCTTAGAACAGTTAAAGTATTGCAACTGCATAGTTTCATCAATAACAGTGAGCTGAAATCCCCAAGGAAATGATTTTTAAACTCACTTTTCCAGGCTTATTAGCTTTGTAAAAATTGAGATGGATGCTAAAAAAAGTTTGAGTTTGCATGTGCTTCACATTCTACTTGGTGGTGGTGCATCTGTTGTGTTTTCTAGTATAGGATTTACCCAGTTTGCAATGATTTGTGCTATTACAGTTAATGGGAAGAAACTAAAGAAGGTAGCCAATGTTTTCTTCACATTTCACTGAACTTTTCAAGCCCAATTTCATACGTTAGTCCCTGTTCACCTGGATCTCCTCAGCAAGTCAACTAGAATACACGTTACAACAAAAATAAATTGATCATATTGTTTCCCCATATACCTATATCAAATCAATACAACGGTATTTCAGACATATTTGTGGGAAGATCACACTGAACAGAAGGATGTGCAACTTGGTGCATTTGAAAGCGGGATTGGAAAATTTGTTAAGATTGTGAAGATGTCACAGTGATTTCATACAACATCATACAATCAGATCTATATATGTTGATTCTCACCTACCCAAGAACCAAAGGTATTTTAAGATTATTTCCCTAAACCCAAAAACAGAAAACTTAACCAATTGACAATTAAATTTAATACCACAACAAAAAAGTGCTCAAGTATATATATCTCATCCAGGTAAACTACTGCAATATTGGCATGTTAGCTTGCAGCTAATTAACAAAACTTCAAGATACATAAAGCCAAAGAAGCATAGTCAGGCACTATACCAAGCTGTTCATTTTCTACAATACATTTTACTCTGCAAAAAAAACTATCCACTTATACTTTGGAATACTTGAAAATGGAGGAGCATCAATATCAGCTTGAATGTGGATTGCAAAATCTTATTCCAGGAATGCTGCACAACATATACCAAGTTAATGGTGTAAAATTAATTGATATTAATCAGTTCCTCGTTAGTCTTTGCTTTGAGCTGCCAACATATCTGCAAATTTAGAGATGTGTTCCTGTTCCTGACCAAGTGCATTCAGAAAGATACCCATGGGGCTCTTCTTCAGTCCGATCTCTTCCATCTTGTTTTCAATCTTGTTCTTCAAGTTACGAAGCCGTAGAGAAGAATGCACGAACATCACTGAAATAACATTGGTTATTTAGGTTAAACTGGAATTAACTAGCACAATTTAAGTTAAGCATTTTTACACAAGTCAAAAGCTATGTAAACACATTAAACCCAGGCAAAAAGGTTCACTAAACAAGTTATAGCTTGGAATCAGTTCGCTACTTGCTCCATTTTGGATTTTGCAGGCCAAGACCTTTTTCTTTCCCCGAAAAAATAGCAGCAGGCAAAATTACAGCCATTTCTGGATTCTACTGGACCTATTCACAATGCACTGAAGGCCCACAAATGTCTCCATGACATAAGATAGAGGCTTCACATTTCCAGATCTGGATTTGGTTTTCTAAAGAGATTCATGTTGAAACACTAATGTTCTAATTTCTACATCACAACAGTGATTGTACTTGAAAAGTAATTCACTCGTTGTAAAACACTTTGGGATGTACCAAGGACACGATAGGCACTATATAAATTTAAGTTCTTTACTTTTTCTGGCAAACATATCCAATTTAGGACTATATTTGCTTTTCCTTCTCCCTCCAACTACTAATTTTCTCCCCACCTTAAGCCATTTGACTGTGGAAGAAACAGTGGGAAAGAAAATAAGTCATAATCGAGCCTGATCCTTTCCTCATACAACATCCAGAACCATGCATTTTTCACATGGATTAATGGACAGTCAGAGCAGGAACCCTGGCTAAGTTCAGTGCCCACACAGCCACTGAAGCTAGAGATCAGATAACAGCACAGATCATGGAGCAAAACCTTCTTAGTTGTTATGGTTCAGTTACCACAGTGGACAGTGCATTTATTTACTAGTAATAAATCAAGTGGGCTTCAGTCTATTTTTTGCATGACAAAGATGCTAGTGACATGTTTTGGACTGAGTTTAATATTTTACACATTTAAAACATCTGACAGACACGCAATACTTACAAACTAAAGGTAAAGTGATTCCGAACAAGAAAACCATCACTCCCCCGACGATGGAAATGAAAAAGTAGCTAGTCAGCAAGATGGCCAAAACAAACCAAGTTGGGTACCGACGCTTGAAATTACCAATAGCTGCCTTATTTTCTGAAGCCCACACGGAGCCCATGAATACCAGTGCTACCACTGCTCCACCTAGGATGATCTCCAAGGGACTCATAAACCTGCCAACAAAACAAAGTTCAATGCATTAGTGAAAGGGGTTAACAGAGTTTAAAAGTTTAATTTTACACAGCACTGAAAATTTTCTATCCTACCCAGGAAAATTCAACAAGAAAGCAGCAATACCCCTGGTAAAAGCTTGCAGTTCAAATATGAACTGGATTGGAGGGCACACACGCATCAGTGTAAGTTTTAATATTTGGTGGACATCTACAGGATGTTTAGTAATCATGTACCAGTTCAAATACAACTCCCAGCTTTATACTGATCAAAATTAAACATAGAATTTCATCTCAACCTCAAATAAAATGGCACTGGTCACACCAGTAAGGAGCAGACAGGGACGGAAACAGAGGAAACAGTTTCAGTTAATGGGAGAGGAGAGAAAGAAAATGGCTTCCGTAATGTATTTCACACCAGCTGACAAACATATGAACATGAAGTCCCTCTCCTTCTAGGATTATGAAGTTCCAGTTACAGAGTTCTTCATTAAATCACATGTTCGACAGCTACAAAACATTTCATGCAATAAGCTACAAGGAATGTTTTTCTCCAAAGTGATCCATCCAGCAGTAACATGATGAGTCACTCGAGAAGGCAAATATTAGGCAGAGCAGGGATTCAAATCCACAACTTTGTAGTCAACTGTTACACATTCAGCCATGTGGCATCCTGGGTTACTTTGGCTAGAGTCATTTACAAAGAGGACTGGCTGCTGCCAATGGCAAAAAATCTTAAAATCACTTATTTCAACATACAGAATGTGGCAGCCTCCACTCCCGCATCCCCTCATCTAATTTTTTTTTAGTGCATCAAATCCCTCATTGTTATTTCCCCCTTACCCTGCATGCACATAAATTGCCTACTCACTGCCTATGCTCATACGTAAAGAATTCCCACAAACCACTGGCACTGTGCAAAATACCAGAGGGGGCTGCTCATGTCCGTAGAACTACACCCAACATTCAGGAGAGAATGAGTGAAAAACCATGAGGGTTTTAAGATTTAAAGTTAGACTGCCCATTTGTTTTTAAAAAGCTATTTACTCCCTTGATTGGGTGTACCCAGACTAAAGTAGAAACGTGGCCAGCTTCCTCTCAAACCTCTGCTATAGATACGCACCAGTGGCCCAGGGACATATTTTCTCTCCCCATGAGGAAATGTCTGACTACCCGCCCCCCCCACCATTTTAAAACCTACAGTTAACTGCTAACTCACCAAGCAAAGGATCATGGGAATTAACCCATTTTTGATCACTGGAGTCAACTTTATTTATTACTACTGAAATAGGTTAATCTCAGTTTACTTAATTGTCTGCAAATTTTGACACAGGTGCTTACATAAGGCAAGTACCTAGGTCAATGTAAATAGTTTCATTAAAAGAAGCAAAATTACCTTATGCAGATATAGCACAGGCAAATGGCAATTGGGTACTGCTGTAGCTGCTAGAGTTCAGTAAAGTAAACCATATACTTTGTTAATGACATAATTGGAGGAGTCAGACACAGAGAACCAGAAAAAGACACCAAGCAGTGAAGAACCTGGGTGAGTTGTGAACAGGACAACAGTTTTAAAAAAAGGTGGGGAGAATTCATTGAAACTGTGCCAAGGTCATTGGAGTTTCCTACCTAAACCCTTCCACTTAGCAGACTCCTTAAAAACATACCTCTTTGACCAAGCTTTTAGTCACCCCTCCTAATATCTCCTCCTTTGACTCAGCATCCTTTTTTTTTCCCCACACCTCCTTGAAATGACATGGGATGTTTTTCTACACTTGAGGTGCTATATAAATACAAGCTGTTTGGAATGACTGATGCCAATTCTCCTTTTTCTTTCTCTCCCTAACAACATATACACTTTAGGAAACAATTTCCATGGAGGCCACCTATCTTTTATAGACTGCAAAAATCAAAATTTGATATCCAGCATCTCATGGACACAAACCCTATTTTGCCTTACAAGGTATATCTTTTCTCACACTTGTTGTAGCACTCAATTCTCATTTAGGGGGGAGTTCACAATCCAATAATTTTCAATGGGAAGCAGCACTCAAAGAAAACTCATCGAATTAATCAAAAATTAGTGGATGGGAAATCCAAAGATGTGCTTCCTACGAAAAGAGTGTTGGGTGATTGTGATCCCTTATATTCCTCTATAACTCAACTCTGCATTTTAAATGTTACATTGCTGCAGTATCTGACTTCAACCACACAACGGTGCTGTGCAAAATGCTGAAATAGCAAAACTGCACCAGAGGCAGTGTGGAAATGTGGAAATGTGCCACCAGCTGGAAGAGTCAGGTACAACAGCAGCAACACTGCACCGGTTCAGTGAGAAAAAAAACAAAAAGGAAAGTTTAATGAAAAGAGGGAACTAAAACAGGCTAAAAAAAAAAATCAAAAAGGAGAAACAATAAAGAAAAACCTCTGCTTATTAGAATGTGACAAATTAAAATCAGCTATATACAAAAAAAGTTTAAACATTTTCCATATTTGCTTGATGAGGCACAAATGGACTAAGATTAGAAATGACATCACTGCCCTGGAGCTTCCTCTGTGGGCACAACCCAGCAGTAAGGCCCAAAAATGCATTTTGCCGATGTCAAGTTAAGCCCAAGTATCCTCCCGATATTAAAGAATGTCCAAACTTAAAATAGGCAGAAGTCAGTATGAACAAAATCGGGGGCCAAAGAAAGGCCGAATTCATACCAGATATTTCTTCAAGTATGAAAATTTGAGTTTCAACTCATTTAACCAACATTCATAAACACCAGGCACAGCAGGTTTAGGAACTTACAGTTTTTAATGTGACTTGTACTTATGCCATAAAAATTCATTAAAAGAAACAATACACAGAACAGGTCTCAGGATAATTTTTTTTTAAAATTCAAATAATTGCAACACAAAAATTTTGCACTTGAAAATCTGGTCGCAATGTGAAGTGACCCCCCCCCCCACACCGAACCAGAATTGGAGGATACTCACATTCAAGAGTCAGGGCCTGTTTTGTGGTGGAGGGTTTAAATGGATGGCCATAAAAGATCTAGGGGACTTGGGCGTATTGCAGTTACACGCATATCTCATGCCCAATATTCCACGATCTTTTAAACTACATAATTGGTTTGCATGTGTCTCTAGGCGCAAATGCAGAGAAAACTCCAGGCTACTATTCCTCACTCCTTCCCCTCAAGCCACCATTGTCACAATGCCAGCACATTAGTTACACATTTATTTTTTTTAAAAAACAGCTGAACCAACCAGTAGCTTGGCCCCCAGAAATGGAGTAGAGTGCAATGCTTTTTCAAAAAAACTGAATTCTGCCCAGTTACATTCTGAATTCTAAATATCTGAAACAAAACAATGCATAGCCTTCTCACACACTATGTAAGTGGAAATCAGAGGGACAGGAAACAGAATGAGCTATTCTATTAAAAAATGCTTCATCCCCCCCCTTCCCATTTGGAGCAAACTCAATAGCTAGTTGTCTAAACACTGCCAGCACCTGTCATTCCATAACATTGAACTCATCATCCATGTTCTGCTATCAAATTCATTGGAAACTATGAGTGCCTGTGTCTAGTTCACTGCAGCCTTGCATCAATTATCCATATTATCCATGACACATATTTAGAAAAGCCAGCTCCAGGTTTCCAGGCTGGAATATTACACAATCCATGTGTAGTCAGAATATCAAAGTTTCCATTTTATGGCTACCTCATGGACCTTTATAAAAGATCACTGGCACAGTACATGATCAGCATTATATAAATTTTGAAGACCATGTCAAACTACACAGGAAGTACAACAAACACTTCAAGGTCACAGCATGAAGGTTGAGTATTGATAGTTAAAAGAAAACTGATTCAAACACCTTCTGGGTGATTCATTAAATACTCCTCCAATATCCAGCTCCTGACACCAAATTATCTTTAGCATTCACATTGAAGTTTCATAATGGAGGTTTCCATTTCCTGGAAAAATGTCGGTCACCATGGAGAGACTGGGGTAGAAATTAGTCTCTGACGATATCGTGTCAGTCGCCTGTTATAAGCCCGCTTAATATTCAATTCTATTGAAGTCAATGGGACTGAATATCAAGCGGGAAGTATAACAGACGGCCAATTCGATAATGCCCATTTAGCGCTGCTGCCCGAGATTTCTACCCTTCTGTCTGCAGTCTTGCCACCAGCCTACGATATACTGATAACAGAATTTACAGAAAATCTGAGTTCTTTGGTTAGGTTAATTTCTCTCCCCTTCACTAATTGCAAGTGGATGATTAGCACAGAAGAGTTGTTACAATGCTGGTTTAGAATTTAAATTAGGATACTTTTTTTTTTAAAAAAAGCACCAGCCTAAGTATAGCCATTGATCACAATGTACATAAAATGCATTCACACATCACCTTCACAGTAATGTTAACGGTGGTATGTGAATGCACCCTACATACACAGCAATCAGTGCTAAGGATGATGTATAAACAGGGGCAATGGTGGATTGAAAGCATCTCCAGACCTGACCTGAATTGTAAAATAGTGTAAACACGGTCTTCTGCAGCTCGAGTCAAAAAGGCAACATTTAGGGGATGAAGAAAAATAAAGTTATAAATATTTCTAAATCATTGCCTCTTGAGAATGAAGTTTGAAATAACTGTAGTAGTTAAAAACAGTAAACTGGCACATGTTTTGATGTCATGACTAAAGGAAGCCCCAGAGCTCATATTGGATTTGGGAGGTGTCTGTGCGAATGGAGGAAATTAGTTTGGAGGCCCCAAGTTCTATGATGCAGTATGAATGCACCCATAGATAGCAGCCTTCACCACACTGCAACCAGTTTGTGGTACCAGATGAAGCAACGTTTCGATACGGGCGGATTGAAGCAAAGACTGGTGGCTCTTCCTTCTCCTCCCCCATTGCATCTCACTGTGCAACACAGCAGCCCCCACCTGGGGGGGGTGGGGGGGGAGCGGAGCACAATAGGGGGAATTATCAGATACACCTTGCTTCATAGCTTCAGCAATCATTGCAGCAAGAGGTCCTGGTAGCTGCAGCAGGTGATTACAAGTTAAACCCCAACTGGCCAATTAAACACAAAAAGGTTGAAAAATCCTAAGTGACTTATTGTAAAAAAGGTCTGGAGAAATGATACATGTAAAAAATGCCCACATTTTGGCTCCACCCCCCACCTTTCTGCTGTAAAATATAAAGTCACAAGTCTTTTCAGTTCCATGCTGTCAACCACTCAAGCAATACAATCTATAATCATCTTATTGCACCCACCGCCTAATGTGATAAAATATTTATCAAGTTCACTGGGCTTTACAATGATTAAAGTATAGTGAAAGTGTGACTATACACTTTTATCGTAGATCAAAGCAATGAAATTGAAAAGTCCTGCAGTTCATACCTCAAATATTGTCAAAAATATATTCAATTTCTGCTCCAATCAGAATAAGTCCAGTGCTTCAAACAAAGTAAATCATAGAATGTTACAGCACAGAAACATGCCATTTGACAATCAAGTCTGTACCAGTGTTTTTCTCCACGAGCCACCTCTCTCCTGCTCATTCTGAATAACCGATATTCCTCTTTTTCAGGCAACTATCTAACTCTTCAAAATCATTTATGGTTTCTGCTTCAATGACAGATTGTGGTGGAGTATTCCACATTCTAATTATTCTCAAATTTATAACCCCCCCCCACCCTTTTAATTCTTCTTGCAATTAACTTAAAAATTGTGGCCTTTGGTTACTGTTTCTCCGGCCAGTGGGACCAATCACTATTTACCTTATAATTTTGAAGACCTCCAACATAGTCACCCCTTATGGAGGTCTAGTTTTTTTTTTTTAAGTCCCCACTTTTCACATCTGCCTTCATAACTTAATCTCATATCCCTGGTAACATTTTTATAACCTTCCTATAAATGGAGTACCTAGAATTTCATACATAGCCCTAACTGTGGCCTGACTACGGTTTTGTACAAGTTCAACATTACCTCCCTGCTTTTGTATTCTAAACCGATAGAAATCGAAGGATTCAATTTGCTTTTTTCTGGCCTTATCTATCTGCACTGCCAGTCTCCTGGATCAAACTCTATCTGCACAAAGGTCCCTCTCCTCCATTTAAGATCTCAATTTACAACATATTTATTTTAAAAATGTATTACTTCACATTTTTTTCCTACAGTGAGTGGTATCTACCACCTATCTGCCTATTCTGCTGGCCTATGTCCTCCTTCAGTCTTTCACAATGCTTGTCACAAATTTTCCAAACCCCCCTCCCCACCCCATCTTAGTTTCATCAGCAATTAAAAAAATTATCTGGACTTGGAGAATAATATGTATATAGTAAATAACAGCAACCCCACATAGACCCTGCACCACATCCATCCTGTCTTGAGAACATAATTGTCACCCCCTACCATTTACTTTCTGCCCTCCAAATCATCTCACTGTCTGTGTGGCCATATTCCCCTTAATTCTATGTGTTATTATCTTTGTTAAAAGTCTCTTACGTGGTACCTTATCAAATGTTTTCTTGAAAATCCATATACGTGCTATCTACTGCATTTGCTTTAATCAATTCTCTTACTTCTTCAAAAGAATTATTTAAGTTTGGACAAGCACAACCACCTTTAAGAAATCCATGCGACCAAGTACTTAGTAATTTCAACCCATATTATAGATTCTGGCTCATGATTTCCTGGCTTATCCCTATCTCCTTCTTGTAACGACAGATGTCACATTTGCCACCCTCCAGTCCTCTGACATCATTTTGCTTTGTAAAGAATTTTGGAAAATTAGTCAGACCCTCAACCATTTCTTCCCTAGATTCACAGCTCAGGATCCCAAGAGAAGCATCAAATCTACCTGAAGCTCAAGTAACTCCTTTAGTACTTTCTCCTTTTGAATGACTGC
Source organism: Heptranchias perlo (assembly GCF_035084215.1). Taxonomy (NCBI): domain Eukaryota; kingdom Metazoa; phylum Chordata; class Chondrichthyes; order Hexanchiformes; family Hexanchidae; genus Heptranchias; species Heptranchias perlo. The sequence continues at coordinate 35,544,654 of NC_090341.1, read as the reverse complement.
TCTGCATACACCCCATGTTTCACTTACACACAGATCTTTAAAATCAATAGAAAGTTGAACATACCATATTGAAATATTTATATTGAGCTTAGCAGTGCCAACATTTGAAATTCACAGTACTGCCAAAATTTCAAAGTAATATTTTGCCTACTTACTTTCAAATGTTAAAAATTGTTCTGTGCCTACTGTTTGCCTTGTATGTTGGAAAGGGGTATTAAGCAAAGTTTTTCTAATCTGGATATCTAAAACTGTTGCATTTTACCTTAGGGAGTAGACAGAATGAATGTATTATTTGAGTAAAGGACTACACCATTTCAGTAGACTACCAAAAAAAATGCATTCTCAATGGATCGAGTGGTAACTGCTTTGTCTGGGTGGAACTGAACCACATAAGCCAAGAAAGTTCCAGATTCAATTCTCAGTGTGTTGAGTTAGTTGATCTCAGCTGGGGAAGTAATAAATGGGGAGCAATTGGTCTAATTGGCCTTAAGGATGGATAAAGCACCAAGGTTCCCAATCCTGATTGCTATCATGTAACTCCTGCTGGAAAAGCCCACATGACCATCAGGTGAGAACAGGATTATAGCTCAGCTGTGAAGCACTCCCACATGTAATATTTTTCCAAGTCACTGTCTAGGCTCACATGAAAAATTGTTATTTAGGTGAGATACTGAAAGGCAGCCAGCCAGTGCCTTCACGAGAGGGGGATAAATAGAGTTCCACTGGTTTTATTTGGCTTAAATGCCCAGGATCTACAAATCAATAAACATCATGCAGAGTATAGTATATCAACAGAAACTGGAGTCATGTAATCCCAGGATAATGCAGTAATTTAGATTAGAATTAACAAATCAAGCTGTGCAAGTTATTTTTAATAATGGACTATTTGACCAATAACATGAGCAATTACATTAAATCATCTCTAAAGTGGCACTGAATCACTTCATGCTACAGTGCTTTCAGCATCTTGCACAGTAACACTTGCACTACAGGATATTACAGCATCAGCCAATACATCCTGTACATCACCTCCCGGTTAAACTGAAGACTAAGAATACATATCAGTCAATTGTTTGATCAAAACCTTCTGTTTAAATAAATCCAAAATGACCCAATGAAAACATGCATAGCACCATTCCATAGTTCAGTTTTTAAACAAAAGCTTAGTTAAGGAATTGATTTTAAAACTTGCAAAATCACCAATTATTGCAACCCAAACATTAACTCAGCTTGTGGCCATTTTTAAGCAAGTGTTCGCAACGGGTGCTCATTCAAGCAGAAATATTCAAAGAAAAATAAAACTTGCTTATACAGGCAATGCGCTCAACATGAATCCCCAGAAAATAAAATTTATAAAAATGTTGTGCCGTAGATCAATTGCACCCTATTACGGATTGGGGATGACAGGGTTAAATCCTAATTGCTGGCAGCATTTCCATTAAACGTTCCCCAGATACAGAGTTACTGGTCCTTTGGGTTGTCCGGTACGGCAGTGAACAGAACTACACAAGGAGGGGAAAGGAAACGAGCAAACGTTACAAATGTTACCCTTCTCTCCCCCACTCAAATGCTTCAGCAGAGCGTATTGGCTGTATCTCATGCATATGTCCATAGATGACTCGCAGTCCAGGGTTTACAGCCTTGGAAGTTATGAATAAGATAAAATAAATACATTGTTCACCCGAATGGAATGGAAGATCCTAGCAACAGAATCCACTCATGACTGGCAACTGAATAATAGCAGTTAGTTTCAGATTAACACTAACACAAGATAACTAACCATTACTCAGAGGCTGCTACACTAAATAAGCTTAAACCAATATAGTATGAACAGGTATAACGTGATGTTGCCTGTGTTTGAGAGTCCCTTGCATCTAAATACTAAATGTGCTGATACAAGCAGTATAAAATAATCATGTCGTGTAAGCCATTGCATCGTTACAGAAATACATTACGACTACGTCGATACCTAAGGAAGTGCACCTTGCAATGTTACATTAAAGCAAACGAGCGTGCATTAGGGTGTAAGATAAACAACCGATTACTCAGCTGCTCTAATATATGTGTTCTTTGTACAACTTTTAAACAACGAGAAGGCTGCGGGCCCAGACAGAAAGCCCTTTTTACCCGATCACTAGAAAGATGCAGATAGCCATGACGAAATAGTTGCTCTGATAATACAGCAGGTTGCTGATCACCCGATTGTTCCATTTCGCTAAATCTCGAAAATCCGGCTGAGCGAAACGAGCGGAACCCAAAATAAAATCATCCCAAGGTCTTAAGGGAGCGAACTGCAGCTCCATGATAACCAGCTGCTGTACTGAGAGGAGGAGAGGAAAGGCGTGACCCGGAGCGGCGCTTAAAGAAGCGTCACTGGGCTCCACCCGACCAAACGAGATGGAACCGGTGTCTCACTCAGGGATCACGCAGAGGGTTCAGAAAGGTTCAGAGTGACCCAGTGTAATCCCGAGGCTGCAGTTTCAGATCCACTCACTCTGAACTAATCTTTTGCCTTTTCTAAAATAACCAAAAAGGAGACCAATAACCAAACAAAGACCAAGCAAAAGAACTAATAAAGAACTGAACCATAAAAACAAAGGAAACTTATCAACTTAAATGATAATATTGGGCCAGATTTTGCTGTAGCAGGACATCTAACGGCATCTGTCGTTAGTTAGACTTGCCTCTACACCCTTCAGTTCAAAACATTTGTGCCCGCTAAGATGCTGATAACGTCGCAGCGAGGGAAACAGGGCATTTTTTTTATTCATTCATGGGATGTGGGCATCGCTGGCAAGGCCAGCATTTATTGCCCATCTCTAATTGCCCTTGAGAAGGTGGTGGTGAGCCGCCTTCTTGAACCGCTGCAATCCGTGTGGTGAAGGGACGCCCAGAGTGCTGTTAGGTAGGGAGTTCCAGGATTTTGACCCAGCGACAATTAAGGAACGGCGATATATTTCCAAGTCAGGATGGTGTGTAACTTGGAGGGAACGTGCAGGTGGTGGTGTTCCCATGTGCCTGATGCCCTTCTTAACACCTTCCAGTTCTGATGAAATGTCTTCGACCTGAAACGTTAATTCTGTTTCTTTCTCCACAGATGCTGCCTGACTTGCTGAGCTTCCCCAGCTTTTTCTGTTTTTATTTGAGCAGGAACTCTGGCTGATTTGTCTCCTCCCTAGCTGTGTTTATCTGATAACTTTGCACAGGATCTGCTGTCATTAAACTTGACATAAAATCCTACTGCAGCATTAAACAGTTGCACCTATACCCGGTAATCTGCTTCTCCCCCTCCTTAGTGTTACCATTGCTTTTGACTTATTTTTAGTTGTTTTATGATAAATACCTATTTGAAATGTGACCGGCTGTCCATGAGCCTGGCGAGATATTGCAAACAGGTTCCTCATGCACTCCCTTTCCAAAAATGTCATGATATCATCATTAGGTTCTGACTCAGCTGTAGCTGCTTGTCAAATGCAAATAAAGAAAGGTTAACCTTCTTTAAATGCTGTGTTCATCTGATCACTTTGTGCAAGATCTTCTGTGAATGTATCTGTTCCAATGGAAACAAATACCAAGAATTTTAAATAATACTTTCAATTTTCAAATATTTAAGTAGGAACAAAATGTACAGTTAAAAATTTGTCACTATGTTTTAAAACGTTTAAGCCTAGAAAGTACTGCACTTAGAATATTGTGTACAGTTCTGGTCGCAACTATACAAGCAGGATAGTGTAGCTATTGAAAGGATACAAAAGACAGCAACCAGAATGATTGAGGGGATGGATCGATTGGATTATGTAAATTGGGCAAGTTCTCACTGGAAAAGAGAAAATTGAGAGGAGATATGATTGCAGTTTTTAGCATTCTGACAGGGACTAAATAATGAAGACCATGCCAAACTATTTCATCTTGTCCGGAACAGTAAAACCAGAGAACACGGCCTATGCTTGAAGGGGGGTAAATACAAAACTAATCTATGGAAACAAGATGAATCTTAGTCTTTTATCGTCTAGCAATTCCTGTGTTCCTACTGTATGCAATATTAGCATAATAATGCTTATGGCGCACTTGATATTACTTTGTCCACTATTTTAACAGAATTGTTAACTCATCTATCTGCAGCAGGTGAATGACTCTGTTACAATAGTAAAGTAATAATATACAAATGTGCTAATAACATACGCAGTAATTTTTAGGCTTTAATGTTCAGAACTTTCCATTTTCTGTAATTGTCCAAAACATTTATTTTTATCAGCTTTATTCTTGAGGATTCACTCTGAACAAAAGTAGATTTCAAATTTTTATATTTTTAAATACATAGCATACAATGTCCCTCATTAGGACTTAAAATTAATAAATTTGGTTAAATGTAATGTTTCGCTCTCTACAGGTAAACATAATTCTATACTTTTAAAGGGTTTTTCAATCTATCTTACAGATTATTAATGTGATTCTTGAGCTCCCCAAAAGGTAAAAATACAATCTTAGTGTAGCACTGAGCCCGAATGTGCTGAAATGGGCAACAGGTGGGCATTACAGTTGGCCTCAGCTCCACTGGGCAGAGAGGAGAAAAATCAGCTAGGTTTTCTGTTCCAAATTTCTCATACATGCCAGTATTTTGTATTTCATGTGGATACTAAGCAGATTTAGGGCATTGTCCACATTTGTGGGGCAAAGTCATTGTTGCTCCCAATCCTGCCCCTCAGCACATTTCCAGCTCGTATCTGATGATGCAACTGCTCTGGGCGATGGAATTCTATTATGCCCAAAAATTCTTGCACTAATTTTGAGATATCAGGCACTCTCACCCACAGCAGAATCATAGAATCATAGAAATTTATAGCACAGAAGGAGGCCATTTGGCCCATCGTGTCTGTGCCGGCTTAAAAGAGCTTTCTTGCCTAATTCCACTTTCCAGCACTTGGTCTGTAGCCTTGTAGGTTACGGCACTTCAAATGCACATCCAAGTACTTCTTAAATGTGATGAGGGTTTCTGCCTCTACCACCCTTTCAGGTAGTGAGATCCAGACCCCCACCACCCTCTGGGTGAAAACATTTTTCCTCAGCTCCCTCTAATCCTTCTACCAATTACTTTAAATCTATGCCCACTGGTTATTGACCCCTCTGCTAAGTGAAATAGGTCCTTCCTATCCACTCTATCTAGGCCTCTCATAATTTTATACTCCTCAATTAAATCTCCCCTCAGCCTCCTCTGTTCAAAAAAAAAACAACCCCAGCCTATCCAATCTTTCCTCATAGCTAAAATTCTCCAGTTCTGGCAACATCCTCATAAATCTCCCCTGTACCCTCTCTAGTGCAATCACAACTTTCCTGTAATGTGGTGACCAGAACTGTACGTAGTACTCAAGCTTTGGCCTAACCAGTGTTTTATACAGTTCTAGCATAACCTCCCTGCTCTGAAAATTCTATGCCTCGGCTAATAAAGGAAAGTATACCGTAAGCCTTCTTAACCACCTTATCTACCTATCCTGCTACCTTCAGGGATCTGTGGACATGCACTCCAAGGTCCCTCTGTTCCTATACACCTCTCAGTTTTCTCCCATTTATTGACACGACCTTCCCTTAACAATCCATGCTGACTGTCCTTGATTAATCTGTGCCTTTCTAAATGACAATTAATACTATCCCTCAGAATTGTTTCCAATAATTTGCCCACCACTGAGGTTAGGCTGACTGGCCTGTAATTACTTGGTCTATCCCTTTCTCCCTTTTTAAACAACTGTACAACATTAGCAGTGAGCAGAGTTCCATCCCCTGGAGTGGCAGTGACATCAGGAAGGAGCAAGGAATGGCTCTGAGGTGGGGTGGGGGGAGGGTCGGGGTACAGCACATTTGTGCCAACCTAGTACACAAACACACAATAGTGTATTTCTCCAGATCAGCTGGATTTAGTTTCTATGTAACTTTTTGCCTATTGTTTTAACATGTTGTTAAGGAAAAATAGAGCAGTTATTACACTGCTGGGTTTATACTATAGGCCACCAAATAGTGGGAAGGAGATAGAGGGAGCAAATTTTCAGGCAAATTGCAGAAAGATGCAAGAACTTCTGTAATGAAAATGGGAGACTTCAATTATCCTAATATAGAATGGGAAAATAACAGTGTAAAGGACAAAGAGGGGAAGGAATTCCTGAAATGTGTCCAAGAGAACTTTCTTCATCAGTATGTTTCCAATTCAACAAGGAAGGAAGCAGTGCTGGATCTAGTTCTAGGGAATGAAGTGGGGCAAGTGGAGCATGTTTCATTGGGAGAGCATTTGGGAAACAGTGATCACAATATCATTAGGTTTAGAGTAGTTATGGAAAAGGACAAGAAAAATTCAAATGGGAAAATACTCAACTGGAAGAGGGCTAATTTCAGTGAGTTGGAAAGGGATGTGGCCCAGGCGGATTGGAATTGAAGATTGGCAGGTAAAACAGTAAATGAGCAATGGGAGGCCTTCAAAGAGATAGTTCGGGCACAGGCTAGGCACATTCCCAGGAGGGGAAAGAAGAGCATCCAAAGCTAGAGCTTCCTGGATGACTAAAGATATAGAGATTAAAATAAAACAGAGGAGGTTTATGATAAATGTTGGGTTCATTATTTAGTAGAGAACCAAGCTGAATACAAAAATTACAGGGGAGAACTGAAAAAGAAAATAAGAAGGGTAAAGAGAGTGTACAAGAATAGATTAGCTGGCAACATAAAAGGGAACCCAAAAGTCTTTTATAAACATATAAATAGTAAATGGGTAGTCAAAGGAAGGGTGGGGCGGATTAGGGACCAAAAAGGAGATCTTCTTGTGGATGCAAAGGGCATGGCTGAGGTACTAAATGAGTACATTACATCTGTCTTTACTAAAGAAGAGGATGCTGCCAATGTCACAGTTAATGAGGTACTAGAGAAATTGGATAGAATAAAAATAGATAAAGAGGAGGTACTTAAAAGGTTGGCAGCACTCAAAGTAGAAAAGTTACCCGGTCTGGGGAGGATGCATCCTAGGTTGCTAAGGGAAGAAAGGGTGGAAATTGCGGAGGTTCTGGCCACAATCTTCCAATCCTCCTTAGATATGGGAGTGGCGCCAGAGGACTGGGGGATTACAAATGTTTACACCCTTGTTCAAAAAAGGGGAGAGGGATAAACCTGACAACTACAGGCCAGTCAGCCTAACGTCGGTGGTGGGGAAACTTTTGGAGATGTTAATCCAGGACAAAATTAATTGGTACTTGGAAAAATATGGGTTAATAAATGAAAGCCAGCATGGATTTGTTAAAGGCAAATCGTGTTAGACTAACTTGATTGAGTTCTTTAAGAAAGTAATGGAGAGGGTTAATCAAGCTAATGTGGTTGATGTGTATATGGACATTCAAGAGGCGTTTGATAAAGTACCACATTACAGACTTATTAGCAAAATTTAAGCCCATGGGATTAAAGGGGCAGTTGCTGCATGGATACGAAATTGGCTAAGGGACAGAAAGCAGAGCGTAGTGGTGAACGATTGTTTTTCGGACTGGAGAGAAGTGTGCAGTGATGTCCCCCAGGGGTTGGTGTTGGGACCGCTGCTCTTTTTGATATTTTTTAATGACCTGGACTTGGGTGTACAGGGTATAATTTCAAAGTTTGCAGATGACATGAAATTCGGAAATGTAGTAAACAGTGAGGAGGATAGTAACAGACTTCAGGAAAACATAGACAGACTGGTGAACATATGAAATTGAAGGGCAGGAAAAGAGCAGCTGGTCCATCAAGCCTGCCCCACACCATGATGGTAGGACCATCCTGGCTAAACATTTCTTTCCTCCCCCGACCTCCCCCACTCACACCCACCCATGCAGCTGTGTAATCTCCCTAGTTGGTTCCTTGACATATTGTTCTAGAAAACTGTCTCGAATGCATTCCACAAACCCATCCTCCAAACTACTTTTGCCAATCTGGTTTGCCCAGTCTATATGAAGGTTAAAGTCCCCTACGATTATTGCATTACCCTAGTTACATGCTCCTCTAATTTCCTGATTTATACTCTGCCCAACACTACAACTACTGTTAGGGGGCCTATAAACTACTCCCACCAGTGTTTTCTATCTCTTATTATTTCTTTGTATGACAGATGAAATTTAACCCAGAGAAGTGTGATGTGATTCATTTTGGTAGGAAGAATAAGGAGAGGCAATAAAACTAAATGGTACAATCTTAAAGGGGCTGCAGGAACACAAGTCTTTAAAAGTGGAAGGACAAGTTGAGAAGGCTGTTGAAAAGGCATACGGGATCCTTCGCTTTATAAATAGAGGCATAGGGGTAAATTTTAACCATCACGAACGGGTGGGCTGGGAGCGGGTGGGCAGTAAAAATGCTACGTTTTTGCAGCGGGACCGTATCCCGGTTCCAACACGCCTACTTCTGGGTTTAATCCAGCAGATTTTTATGCCCGTGGAGAGCAGACTCCTGGAAGTCCTGCCCCCACTTAAAGCCTGCAGGCCGATACTTAAGAGGGCAATGTACCTCATTGAGATACTTGAGGTACTTAGTATTTTGTGTATTGTACAATTAAAACAAATTTAACCTTACCTGTTCGGGTTTCCCTCCGCTTCCCATTCATGTCAGGTGAAAGCAGGCGGGAAGGGATGGATCCATGAGCTGAGTGTCTTTATTGGACTGCCTGTGGGCCCGGAGGAGCAGGAATGCTTCATCCAGGCCCATCAAGCTCACCTGGCTGACAGGAAACCCGCGATCAGCCGACCACCACCCCCCACCAATGGTGGACTCCCCCTCGGACGCTGGAGCCCCCCACCCCGATCTCTGTTGCTGGCTGGACCTCCCTGATGTTGTCACTGGCTGACCCCCACCCCACCCCGATCTCGGATGCTTGCTGACCCCCTGATCCCCGATGCTTACTGACCACCCCCCACCCATCCCCGATGCTTACTGACCCTCCCGATCCCCGATGCTTGCTGACCCCCCCCAATCCCCGATATTTATTGACCACTCCCCGATGTTGTCCACCTCCCCCCACCTCTGATTTTTTTCCAAGCCGGATGATCTCACTCTCCCTCCTGTCCCTTTCTCTGATTTGCAGCTCCTTTCACTGCTGACAGGCAGCCAGCCTGCCCATCAGGCAGATCGCAACCCGCTCCCTTACCTTCCGGGTTTCACACCCGGAAATTTTCCCCCGATTCTCAGTTAAAATTTACCCCATAGAGTACAAATGTAGAGCGGAGCGTAGCAGGCTCGAGGGGCTGTATGGCCTACTCCTGGTCCTATTTCTTATGTTATTATGTTCTTCAAGGAAGTTACGCTAAATCTTTATAAAACACTGGTTAGGCCCCAGCTGGAGTATTGTGTCTAATTCTGGGCAACACACATTAGGAAGGATGTCAAGGCCATGGAGAGGATGTAGAGGATATTTTGTAGAATGCTACCAGGGATGAAAGACTTCAGTTATGTGGAGAGACTAGAGAATCTGGGGTTGTTTTCCTTAGAGCAGAGAAGCTTAAGGGGAGATTTGATAGAGGTGTTCAAAATCATGAAGTGTTTTGACAGAGTAAATAAGGAGAAACGGTTTCCAGTGGCAGAAGGGTCGGTAACCAGAGGACACATATTTTTAAAAATTGGCAAAAGAACCAGAGGTGACATGAGAGAAAAAAAATGTATGCAGCGAGTTATGATCTGGAATACACTGCCTGAAAGGGTGGTGAAAGCAGATTCAATAATAATTTTCAAAAGGGTATTGGATAAATACTTGAAGTGAAAAAAATTGCAGGGCTATGGGGAAAGAGCAGGGGAGTGGAACTAATTGGATAGCTCTTTCACAGAGCTGGCACAGGCACGATGGGCCGAAAGGCCTCCTTCTGTGCTGTATGATACTATAGCATGTGCCAAGCTGTCTGCAGTGGGATGAGATGTAACAATAGCTGCAACACTGGGTATTTTAAGTCTTTGAATAGTAAGCACTTCTGTTTATCAAAAAATGGGAACTATGCTTCACAAGTGCTTCATTTTAATCCGAAAATTCCACTGGGAATGCTCATCATATAGGCTCCTATACCGTATAGTGAATCATGGCTTCAGGAATTATGGGTGGGAGACCAAATGACTCATGCTATCCCACGGATGATTTACTCAGCAAGCCGACTGCTCAACTTGTAGTGCCAACGGGGGGAGGGATAACCAAACAAAAGTCAGAGAACTGAAGACAATTAGGTCAGCTGTTTCAAATGTGCCGAAGCAGGCCATGAAGCAAATCACTGCTGGTGTCTTAGAAATCAGGAGGCCGTGTTGTATTGGACGGTCAGTTATGCAGTGACCACCGATGTTGATAGGTTGACTCCCGACCTTCACCCAGTCACAATGGATGGATTGCACATAAGATGGTTGTGAGACACTAGCTGCTCTCTCACGATAGTAAGTGGTAGCCTGGTGAAGGATTACCATTACATAGAGGGCAAAGTTGACCACCTTCGTGGCCAGAGGATAACCACAGAGATACCCATGGCCAGAGTTTGGCTAGAATATTTTGGTTATGCAGAGGTCATGGAAGTGGGAGTTTATTCATCCAGGGCCTTCAGTGTTTTAATAGGGAATGATGTAGATATGGAGGATTTTATCAACAAGTAGTTCTGGGAAGAGAAGATCAGAGCGACACATGCAGGGCTGGCCTTATTGATCCAGTACAGGCAGATGCAGAAGTTCCTATCGAGTAGCAGTCCTCATATCTGAGGAAACTCAGTGGGGTAAGCCATTTTTAGGTGATAGGCTTGCTGGCTCGACTCGAAGCACCGCGGAGGTTGGCAGGGGTGGTGGCAAGCGGCACATCACATGATTCTAGGGGATTTAGAGTCCATGGAGGCCTGGATACTACATTCCAAGGAAGGTTAGAAGGGGTGTAGATTGTCAATAATGCCTGAAGGCACGGGGACTGACAGGCAGAAAGCTCACCCCTCATTTCGTAGACTGAATTTTTAAGGCCACCATATCTTGTGTTGAGTGAAACAAGGCAATATAGGGTCTTGTGGTAGCAGGCCTACTCCACAACTTTGCAGAATGAAATAGCCTTATGTGTCTTATCTGCTCAAGCAGAAGACATGATTGGCCACCTGGTGGACCTCCCGGCTTTGAACAAGACAAACTGTTCATTGGGTGTGGCTGCCTCGTCTAGGTGGCGATGGACAGGCAAGGACAGCCTGTGGTGGAACCCTGGTGGAACACCCATCTAGCATCAAAAGACGAAGCTGGGAGTGTGTGCACATCATCAGCAGGGGCCACACAGGCAATTTGCAGCCTGCCCTGCGGTGCAGGTATAGCTCACCACACAATACATGGAACTGTAGCTGGTGCAAGAAGTCAGAGCCAGGCCACAGGTGTTGCATGTCGTGTGGCAGGCAATCTGTGGACTCCTGGGGTCTGTGAGGAACACCAATTGCGGTGGCGCACCGAGTGGGGAGCACATAGTCTTCAGCTCATATATGAGGACCCTCCATCGGAATGGGGGGGGCGGGTGGTGCAGGATGGAGGAAGTCAAATTTCAGGATTTTTTGACCATTTTTCCACAGCAAGTTAAAAAAATAGCACTGAGGTGAAAGGTGGTTGAAATGCTAATGGGTTAAGCTTTGACATTTTCCTACAGACAGTAAATAAGAAGTAATTTGTTAGCCAGTCTTGGCTTGTGAAAAACACTTCAGACACAGGCAGGCAGTAGGCCCAGCAAAGGCTGCAAGAAGGGTAGAATGCAAATAATTAGAAGTTATTTTGCTTAATTCATGCAAGATGACCCACTAATGTGGGGAAGTGTAGCATGTTCATTATTTTGTATTATTACATAAAAACAAGTTGTACCGATTGAACTGAATGAATCTGATTATAACTGTTGCTTTGTACGTTCAGCTGCTGTGAAATAAAGCATCTTAATGATTTGTATCTGGCCTTGCTCACCAAGTGTTTGCTTGGTCTACCTTCAGAGAAATTGAAGAAGCACACATGTGAATAACACAAATATCCCAGTTCAGATCACGAAAGGATATTATTGTTACACCACCGAGTTATGCTATCATATAATTACATATTGAACAGTATGGGCACACCCCTAAATGTAAGATACTCTGATCACTCATGGGAGTGTCTAACCCTGCTGTACCTACTAAGGCAAGACCTTTGTAACACCTCTGCAAATCTAAGAAACCGCACCCGGGTGGCCCTGGAGGAGCATGCATTGTCTGCTGGTGCACTTGAGGCTTTCCGCGACTGGGGGGCGCCGCAGGGATTAGAGTACATCATCGACACCAATAATAAAATTATGATTTAATCTGGTTTCATTTGATTTATTATTGAAAAAGAAAAAAAAGGTCCAGGCTAGAGCGGCCCCAAGGGGCAGTCGCTACAGCTGCCTGCCTCTCTTCCTTGGCCTTCTCCGAGAAGGAACACACGGTGTCTGCTGGTACGCTGAAGCTTTCCATGACCGGTGGGCACCGCAGGGACAGGAGAGTATAGTTGATCATGACAATGGGATTTTGGTGGGGGGGGGGGGGGCGGGGGTGGTGGCGGGCAGGTCGGTGGACGTCCTCTGGGTCTGCTCCTGGGCCTGTCCAAGGTGGCCATCCACTGGTCCAGGCTGGACGCGGCCCGTGGGGGCGGTCGCTCCGACTGTCTGCCTCTCTTCCGCGGCATTCTCCGCTCCCGGGTGACCCTGGTGAGGGAGCACGCGGTGTCTGCCGGTACGCTTGAGGCTTTCCACGGCCGGTGGGGCGCCGCAGGGGCTGGAGTGCATCCCAGATCGTCGTAACAAAATTATTATTTGACGCTTAATTTGGTTTTTTTGTTGATTTGCTGTACATAAAACACACCCTAACACCCCCTCCCACCTTCTTACAAAAGGAGGGGGGGGGGCTAAAACACACACACAAAAAAAATATTATTTGACTCTCACTGTTTGAAGTAGAACAAACCCTGTCACCAGCCGCGCGGCATTGTGGGTTGGTCTGTTCGGGTAGAAGGTGCGAGTCCCCCCCGGTGGATTGTGGGAGGAGATGGGAGACGGAAAATATGGCGGATGTAGCGGAGCCGTGAGTATCTCTGCGTGAGCTCCGGCCGCTCAGGCCTTCTTTGCACATTGACTTCTGCTCGTTCTTCTCTTGGGTGAGCACGTCTGAACCTTCTTTTACTCTCTCTTTTTAGGGAGAAGAAAAGAAGGAAAATAGAAGAGCACACTGACAAGTTAGTGTTGAATGAATGTAGCGGCCCTGGTTCCTGCGGGCCCCGGGGCTTGCTGTAAGCTGCAGCTCCGAGCAGCGGGATCAGTCCGGCTTGTGGTCAGGGTTCAAGCTGCTTCATTATTCGTCCTAAACTCAGGAGTTACCCGCTTAGAGGAATAGAAATATTTTTTTTTTAAAAAGAGGAAATCAGGGTAACTGGTGGGGCTGCCAAATGCATTTTCACGCAGGATTGTATTTTTGCAATAATTGCTAAAACATTGATGTGAATTGCTAATCAATTTAAACCAATAAATAAATACAGGAATGACTATCACGTGAAGTAAATTGTCAGAACACATTCCCAATTATGTTTGTACCATTTCTGCAAGAGCAGTTATTGTGCATATTTAACTGGGACAAATCTGGATTTTAAAAGTTTTGCAACAACTGGCTAAAATTGCTTTGGCTTTAAATTTATAGCTGTATTTAATTTTTTTTAAATGATTTGTGTGGATTACCTTAGGTACCAGATAATCTTTGACAATATGCAAGAGTTGTAATTCTTCCCCAACAACAAAGAAAAGATAATTCTGTCCCATGTACTATTATGAAGTAGGAAAGTGAATAGGAGATGTTATAGACCCCTGCTAATGGTATTGTGGAAATGATTCCTGGTAACAACCCCATGTGTGTTTTCTTGTCTGTGGGAATGTGCCTAGCTTTGATTTTAGTATGTCATCCAGAGGCTTAGAGAAGAACAGGACCTTACTTTGTCCTGCTTTATGTTGTGTTGGACCACCCACCCCCTCCCACTTGCTTGGTTATTGATATTTAAAACTACTATAATATCTGTAGGGCTACATTCAGCAGAATCTTTTTTTCTAATTTCCTTTCTTTCCCTGCCTGTTACACAGCACATTAGGACTATCCTTGGTTGGGAGGTTGGATAGGGTGAATTGTGAAATTCAAAACAAAATTGACACTTTCTGGCTGGTGTCAGTGTTGCTTGTGAATTTTAATGATCATTCTAAGAAAGGACTCTTTTAGGTCAGTTTTCACTTCAGTCCTAGATCATTTTGTTGAGATTGGTGAAAATGATGCACCTGGGAGATGCTTCAATATAATTGAGACTGACCTTTAAACTCTGGTCTTCTAATTCAAAATTTCAGTGCATTAGTATAGCTATTGGTCATTCAGTCTGTACTTTTTTAAAAATACAAGTATTCTGTTGAAAATACTTAAGCTGACTATTTCTTTTCATCAACATTTCTAATATAATTATGCTGTGTTGTGAAAACTGATTTTCTAGTTGAGTTTATTGTGTTCTGTGCAGAATGGCTGTTGATGGTGGGTATGGGGACACCGGAGACTGGGAAGGTCGCTGGAATCACGTGAGGAAGTTCCTTGAGCGTTCAGGACCATTCACGCACCCTGACTTTGAACCAAGTACTGAAGTGAGAAAAATTAAGTTATACATCAAAGTTTGTTGGTGCTGGATTGCAGCTATGAATCTTTTGTTTTGCTCCATGATCTTGCTGTCGTGTCATAATGGGAACTAACAATATCAAATGCTAATGACTCATGCAGTAGCTGATGGTTAAATTTGGGAAACTACCTCTCCCTTAAAACCTCAAGCTTATGTAACTGAAACACTGTCAATTTTGCTGTTTTTGTTTATTGACTTAGACTCCACACAATTGTTTAGATCATCATAACTCTGAAAAGAATGTTGTAATTAAGATTCCTGAAGTTGTTTGCACTTTCAATTAACCATACTTCCCTATTTTTGTGGCAGGGTGTAAAACGGGTGGCCAGTCTGATGCCGGATGGGTTAGGTTAAAATTACTGTCTTTGTGTCTGGACCCACTTTCCGTCTACAAAATCTTCTGTTATGTTTTAGTCAGTTTTGTGTCAACTTCTTGCATTGTAAATGTGAATACATGAATTTATAATCAAAATCGTCCAAGTAAACATGCAATTGCAGCTTTTTGCCAGTAGTAGCATTGTAGCGTGTCTGTTTTGCATCTGCCAGCTCCTTGGCCACTACAGCAGAGAAACTTGTAAGCTGCAATCAACTCTACTACTTTTGGGGCTTCCCAAATTGACACAAATTTTGCTATTTATAAATATATTAACTGAAGTATTATATAAAAGTAGGAATAGAATGTATGACTTTAAAATGGGCACTAAATTACATCTGCCTGCTCTAGCCCAATTATCCAACAGCCTCTAATCTCTACTTCACTTGAAGACTACACTTGGTCTTGACTGCCAGTGCATAATACTATGAGAGAGTGACTATAAATATTTAAGTCATGATCCCAATACTGACCTTTGGGGTAAATCACTTTATATCCCTGCAGTGCAAAACATTCTGTAATCACAACTTTCCATTTTTTGTTTATTAACCAAGTTCCTGTCCATGCTACCATGTTCCGTTCAATACTGTGTGCCTTAATTTTATCAATAAGCTGCCTACATGGCACCTTATCAAAAGCCTTTTGAAAATCCATATACATCACATCCATTACATTTCCTTTATCAATAGACTTTGAAGCCTTTGTCACTGCTGCTTGTAATTGGCTATTGGGAAGTGCACATGAGTCATACAGGTTCACTTAACCTCTTAAGTTTCCTTCTTTATGGGAAAGTAACTCTACTGTACACCCCTTATTAAGAATTAACCACCATTGGTAACTAAAATACAAAGACCATGGAATTTAGTCCCTGATTTATGCATTGCCCTTTTGCGTGTAGGATTTAGCTTTGGATCCAGTGCAGATTGATGGGATGAAAGTCGCTTCTGTTGGCTGTTGCAAATGAAATGAATTGGGGCAATCTCAACCTATTTCTAAAGGACATGGATTCACAACATGAAAATACATGCACTGGCATTTGGCCTTGTATTTACTTTGGCACATGAAATATTGGTAATGGAAATGTTACTGGGGTGCAGTATTGAGTACGCGACCAAAATTAGTGTTATAGCATACTAACCGAATAAAGTTGGGGATACTTTGCATCTTATCTGCATTATACGTGACAGAGTGCAAAAATTGGGTATGTGTTCTGTTCCCTACCATAAATTTTTAATAAGTAGAGAAAAGCCAATCTGACTTGGAGCCAACTGTAGCACATTTCACCCAACAGTGTTATCTAAATTAAAGGTTAGCAATTTGTTTCAGAATTTTCAGGACTTCAGTTTGCATGGTGTACCAATTGTGAAAGCTTGTTTGGTGTCTCTTTTCCTACCTATTTGTGCACCTTTATATACAAATCCAACACTTAATCAGAAAAGTAATATACACTGTAAACTATTCCAAATCAAAAGCAAAATATTCCAGATGCTGGAAATCTGAAATAAAAACAGAAAATGCTGGAGAAGCACAGCAAGTCAGGCAGCATCTGGAGAAAGAAAGAGTTAACGTTTCAGGTTGAAGACCTTTCGTCAGAACTGGAAGATGTTCAGAGTTAAAGTTTTTGAGCAAGCACAGAGCCAGGGAAAGGTGGGGGGGGGCGGAAGGGGAGGAAAGAATAGGGTGGAGGGCATGAGTGATTAAATGACAAAAGGGATGGTGGTGCAAGGCAAGGAAAGGAAAGTGGTAATGGGACAGGTTAAGAAACAAAAGATTGATCAGGAGTAGCTGTAAATGACAGCAGCAGAACCATTACCAGCACTAGCTGACTGCAAAAAATGGGAGCAATGGTTATGATATGAAGTTATTGAAATCATTGAGTCTGGAAGGTTGTAAAATGCCTAATCGAGAGATGAGGTGCTGTCCCTCGAGCTTATGTTGAGCTTCATTGGAACAGTGTAAGAAGCCGAGGACCGAGAGGTCAGAGTAGGAGGGGGAAGGGGAATTAAAATGGCAAGCGACCGGCAGGTAAGGGTCACACTTAAGGACAGAGCGGAGGTGTTCAGCAAAGCGATCACCCAGTCTGCGTTTGGTCTCCCCAATGTGGAGGAGACAGCATTGTGTGCAGTGGATACAGTATATTAAATTGAAAGAAGTACAAGTAAAACACTGCTTCACCTGGAAGGAGTGTTTGGGTCCCTGGACAGTGGGAAGGGAGGAGTTGAAGGGGCAAATGTTGCATCTCCTGCGCTTGCATGGGAAGGTGCCGTGGGGAGGAGAGCGGGTGATGGAGGAGTGTTTGTCACTTGTATGTGAGTGGCAAGGTGGGGAGGAGGGGGGTTTGGAGAGACAAGCTGTTCTTTAAAAGATGTGTATTCGGAAAGTAATTCCTACCATCCATACAGCACATTCAGGGTGCAGAATTAATTTGTATGAGTCAAAACATATTTCTAGGAAATCAGTTTAAAAGCTGTTGTTCTCGTGTTTTCCTTCTGTGATGTTGACTGAGCTATAGTATTTTTTTACAGTCACTCCAGTTTCTTCTAGAGACCTGCAAAGTTCTAGTTATTGGAGCGGGAGGTTTAGGATGTGAACTCCTTAAAAATCTGGTAATGTATTTTTTATATTTTCCTCGGTTATACAAAAAAGTTCTAAAATCAGGTGGGGCTGTGATTTATAATTCAGAATAAACCCATCACAGATTCTAACACCTAGTTTTGTGGTATAAGAGGAATCAATTTGTATATCTGTCTGTATATCTATATTACATTGATAAGATTTCTTGCATCCAGCACACATGTCACATTCCAGACAGTTGCACGTTATAAATGCAAAACAATTTTTTTTAAAAGCTAGCCATGAGCCTGAAATAACAAGCACTTTCCAACTGGCAGCTCAGTTCTGACCTCACCTTGTGTCTACTTTAAAGTAATTAGAGTTTGTGGCCTTAAAGGGACATAGCTCTATTTAGCAGCAGAATTATGCATTCCTTGTTGTAATGCTCATGTCCTCACATAGCTGCATATCCTCTGACTTACCATGTGGAGTTTATATAAAAGCTTTGAGTCTGTCACACAGACCTCACACTTCAAAGTGTCAATAATACTTTTTTTTTAAAAGGCAGTCATTTCATGCTGGTTTTGATGACTTAGAGCCAAAAGTTTGCAAATACCTGTCAAATTGTAAACGTCACTTACAAACAACATTTAATGTTAGGGTTTGTAGCAATTACGTGCTGATAAAGGAACAGGCTTGATTTAAGCAAGGTGGTGAACCAAACTTAAGGATGTGCAGATTATCCAATTTGCTGAGCACGGCTTCTGTTTCAAAAAATTAAAAGTGGAGAAGCAGCTGGATTAGTGCTTGGGAAATCAGGCGATCTGCCAAATACCATGCTGGCTGAGTCTTTGCATCTTTTTAGAGTTCGTGCTTCAGGTCTGCAGCAAATATACGCTGACTCAGGCCCCAGTAATGCTCCCCTGTCCCCCAAGCATAAGGAGGACAGTATTACTACGCCCTTCCTCCCTCTCTTCACGCCACCTGCTTCACCTTTTGACTTTTGGGTCATGCTACAATCTTTTTCAACCAGCTTTAGTTCTCTGATCCTGCTCAGCTCATTCTTTGCTTGGGCTTCAAACTTCAGCACGTGCTGTACTCTGTCCCACTCATGTTTTGGGCATTTTGTTCCAGCCGTCTCCTATCTGTCCTTGGAAAGCACGGCCTCCTTACTCCAGTCTGCAGCCACCCCATGCTTCTCCCCAGTTGCACGCCCCAATTTATTTCTCATGCAAGTGTATTGCAATGATTCTGCTTAGTACCTATACTCCAAGGATATTGCAACATTGATGGGAAGACCATCAAGTCTGGAGAATGAGTTTGTGGCTCTAGATCTACCACTCCTTTCTAGGACACATGCCACGCTTCTTCCCATGCTGGCCTTTGACCAAACTCCTAGTTTCTCTCACATCGCTGTAGTTTGCAGGGCCTCCCAAATGGTCTCCTGCCCAGCCCAGATCCCAACGGCAGCAAGGCACATTTTTGCTTTTGTCTTGCAAAAGATTAGCATATACAAAATTAATAAATCAATGTAAGAACCTGTGAACATGTATCAGAAGACAAAAGATTTTAGACTTACCAAAAAAGACAAAGATTGCGGAAAAGAGCTGGTAACAAAGAATGAGGTACACAGATGATGGTGAAGAATGCGCAAGCAATAGAGAGAACAAAAAAAGTGGTGAGCACCCACAATGAAACAGTTACTTGCCCATTTATAAAGCCCATTATTATATTTCAGAAATGTCTCGGTGCGTCACAGCATTAATCACTTTGAATTGCAGTTTGTGTTAAGTAGGCATAAACAGCAGTCATTTTGCTTATAGCAAGGTTCCACCAGCAGCAGTGAGATGAATGGCAAGTTAATTGTGTTTGGTGTTAGCTGAAGGAGGAATGTTGGCTAGGCCAATTGTAGGAAGGGATGATTTTTATTACCTGCGAGAAACTCAACGGGGGATTGGTTACTTTTAATTTAAGATATTGTGTTGTGGAATTGCAATAAATAAACATGAATTCTAGCAGCTATACAAATCTTTCTATACTTTGAGCAATAATATCCAGCAAAAAATGACTAATATGTGGGAAAAGTCACTGTGGGAGAAATATACAGTAAATGTGAAGTATTTATCATATGTGTTTAAACCGAGTTGGGACTTGCATTGTGTAATCTTGCTGTGTAGGGCTTCTCTGAGCTGTTCAACGCATATGTATTCCACTGACCTCTGCAACGGGGACGATCATATCCACCAGGAGTCGGACTGTGGTAGAGTATGAAGCAGTCCTTACTGATTTTTGTGATGCTGTCTGTTATCCAACAGTATGTTCCTGAACAAGGCAGCATTTCAAATCGAACTTTGTACGTACAAAGATCATTCGGCAGCCTCTGTTGTACGTTAATACTGACCTTGTGCGTTCTTACCACAGGCTCTAATGGGCTTCAGACAAATTGATGTCATTGATATGGATACGATAGATGTTTCTAATCTGAACAGACAATTTTTATTTAGGTAAGTAATATACGGTTGGCTTGTAAGTTACGATTTCTGAGTTAAGTCCTGAGCATTGCAGTTTGGATGGAAAATGCCCTTCAGCCACAGTTGTAAAGATTTTTAGTTTTTAAAAACCTGTAATAGTACAGATGTACTGTTGTCAATTTTATGCAGTGAAACAGCTCTTCTGATCCACGAAGCATGTTTTGAGTGTACAGCATTGTATATTTTAAATGGTTGTTTTAAAAAAAATTAAGCTTTTGTAAATGTCATTTAAAAATTAAATGTGCCTAATTTATTTCAAATGCACTTCGATGGTTAAATATTTGACAAACGAAAATAACTCTAACTCTATAGTCATGTGTTTTTTTGCATGGAGTGACTGTGGCCTGCGCTGGGGAGGCCGTGCTATCCAAAGCCTGAAGCTGACTGTTTTCATAATGAAATGCTTGAGGAATTTGCATGTGCTAAGCTTACACAATAATGGAATTTTCAAATGGTTTCTTGCCTCAGTCACAAACTCGTAATGTAATTCGATCATTGAATGTTTAATGATTTTCAGTTGTTACAAAAGTATTACCATAAATGTTATTAACAAATTTATTTTGTAACAGACCAAAAGATGTAGGACGGCCAAAAGCAGAAGTAGCCGCTGAGTTCGTTAACAGTCGAATTCCTGGTTGCAATGTAGTTCCGTATCCTTTGTTTCGAAAATAATTTTATTGTGGTGGTAAGATAAAATAGATCTGAAAATGGGATTGACATTCGATTGGATGGCTATAACCAAAACTAAAGCTGCTTTCATGGAATGCTTATCTGTAGAGTTAGGTATCAGATTTTTAAAATATTATTCCATATTATGGATTTTTTACTTGCATAATAACTGAGCATTTCTGAAACTTGGTACAGTTGTTTGTTGCCCAGAGTTCTCCACACTTAGTACAATGTTGCAAGGAGATGCTTGAAATCTGAATTTTAAGCTCGCAATATAACGTCAGTTTTACGTCAGTAATTTCTTCAGTTATTTTTTCTTTTGCTTTTGTTATCTTTGCTGCAACTGTTTCTTTTTGTCCTTTTTATATCTGTTTCTCTTCTCCATTGCTTTCTGTTACTAATATATTGGTTGGTCAGATAAGGGGCTCTTTTAATGCATGATTAGGGTAAATGCTAAGTCTGAGGATCTCTACTCTGCTTTTGGTGTAGTGCTGTACTGACTGACTGTATTTCAGATACTGTGTTCAGCCATAGCATTGCAAGTTAGTCGGAAAGTACAATACAGCACCAAAGCCAAACAAAGAGCAACTATCAGCCCCAACCTTTCAATATGATTCGAGAAATTTCCTCTCCGTTTATCCATGGTGCACATAATCATATACAACAGAGTGTAATGGCCCTTTTGCCTATGTTTAATTGCCATAAAGCTGCAATTATTTAGCACCAGGTGTCCTCTTTTGAGACAGAAGTTGAACAAGGGACCAATGGTATAAACTGCTCAAAATACTTATCAATGTACACAAGTTCTACAAATATGTAAAAAGGAAGAGAGTAGCGAAAGTAAATGTGGATCCCTTGGAGGCTGAGACAGAAGAAATTATAATGGGGAATAAAGAAATGGCATAGACGTTAAACATATTTTGCATCTGTCTTTGCAGTAGAAGACACAAAAAGCATATCAGAAGTAGTGGGGAACCAGGGTCTAATGAGAGTAAGGAACGTAAAGTACTTAATATTAGTTTTTTTTTTTTAAAAGTACTGGAGAAATTAATGGCACTAAAAGCTGCCAAATCCCCTGTGTCTGATGGGCTACGTCTTAGGGTTCTAAAAGAGGTGGCTGCAGAGATAGTGGATGCATTGATTATGATCTTCCAAAATTCCCTAGATTCTAGAACGGTTCCAGTAGCAAATGTAACACCGCTATTCAAGAAAGGTGGGAGAAAGAAAACTGGACTACAGGCCAGTTAGCCTGATATCAGTCATCGGGAAAATGCTGGAATCCATTATTAAGAAAGTGGTAACAGGGCACTTAGAAAATCATAACATGATTAGGCAGAGTCAACACAGTTTTACAAAAGGGAAATTGTGTTTGACAAATCTATTAGAGCTTTTTGCGGGTGTAACAGTGGCTGTAGTATATTTGGACTTTCAAAAGGCATTCAATAAGATGTTACACAAGATTAGGGCTCATGGGTTTGGGAGTAATATATTAGCATGGATAGAGGATTGGATAATGGACTGAAAACAGAGAGTAGGAATAAATGGGTCATTTTCAGGTTGGCAGGCTGTAACTAGTGAGGTGCTGCAAGGATCAGTGCTTGGGCCTCAGCTATTTATAATCCATGTTAATGACGACTTAGATGAAGGGACTGAGCGTAATGTATTCAGGTTTGCTGACGATACAAAGCTAGTTGGGAAAGTAAGCTGTGAGGAGGACACGGAGTCTGCAGAGGGATATAGACAGGTTAATTGAGTGGACAAGATAGCAGATTGAGTATAATGTGGGGAAATGTGAGGTTATTCACTTTGGTAGGAAGAATAGAAAAACAGAATATTTTTTAAATGGTGAGAAACTATTAAATGTTGGTGTTCAGACAGATTTGGGTGTCCTTGTCCTTGAAACACAAAACTAACATGCAGATAGCAAGCAATTAGGAAGGCAAATGGTATGTTCGCTTTTATTGCAAGGGGGTTAGAGTACAAGAGTAAGGAAGTCTTGCTACAATTGTACAGGGCTTTGGTGAGACCATACCTGGAGTACTATGTACAGTTTTGGTCTCCTCACCTAAGGAAGGATATACTTCCTATTAGAGGCAACTCAATGAAGGTTCACTGGATTGATTCCTGGGATGAGAGGGTTATCTTAGGAGAGATTGAGTAGAATGGACCTGTATTCTCTAGAGTTTAGAATAATGAAGATGGTAGTGGTTGTTGGAGGCCAATCATCTCAGTCCCAGGTTATTGCTGCAAGAGTTCCTCAGGGCAGTGTCCTAGGCCCAACCATCTTCAGCTGCTTCATCAATGACCTTTCCTCCATCATAAAGTCAGAAATTCAGAAATGGGGATGTTCAGTTCCATTCGCAACCTCTCAGATAATGAAGCAGTCCATGCCCGCATGCAGCAAGACCTGGATAATATCCAGGCTTTGGCTGATAAGTGGCAAGTAACATTCGTGCCAGGCAATGACTATCTCCAACAAGAGAGAGTCTAACCCAGTCCCCCTGACGTTCAACGGCATTACCATCGCCAAATTCCCCACCATCAACATCCTGGGGGTCACCATTGACCAGAACCTTAACTGGACCAGCCACATAAATACAGTGGCTACAAGAGCAGGTCAGGGGCTGGGTATTCTGTGGCGAGTGACTCACCTCCTGACTCCCCAAAGCCTTTCTACCATCTACAGGGCACAAGTCAGGAGTGTGATGGAATGCTCTCCACTTGTTGGAGCTGCACTCATCCAGGCAACACTCAAGAAGCTTGACACCATCCAGGACAAAGCAGCTCACTTGATTGGCACCCCATCCACCACACTAAACATTCACTCCCTTCACTACCGGTGCACCATGGCTGCAGTGTGTACCATCCACAGGATGCACTCCCCAAGGCTTCTTTGACAGCACCTCCCAAACCCGTGACCTCTACCACCTAGAAGAACAAGGGCAGCAGGCACATGGGAACATCACCACCTGCACATTCCCCTCCAAGTCACACACCATCCCGACTTGGAAATATGTCGCCGTTCCTTCGTCGTCGCTGGGTTAAAATCCTGGAACTCCCTACCTAACAGCACTGTGGGAGAACCTTCACACGGACTGCAGCAGTTTAAGAAGACGGCTCACCACCACCTGCTCAAGGGCAATTAGAGATGGGCAATAAATACTGGCCTTGCCAGCGATGCCCGCATCCCATGAATGAATTTTTAAAAAAATCTCATTGAAATATATAAAATCCTTAAAAGGGCTTGACAGGGTAGATGCGGAGATGTTGATTTCCCCTGGCTGGAGAGTCTAGAACAAGGGGGCATAGTCTCGGGATTAAGGGGTGGGCGATTTAGGACTTAGATGAGGAATTTCCTCACTCGGTGGTGAAGCTTCGGAATTTTCTACCCCAGAGGGTTGTGGATGCTCAGTCATTGAGTATATTTAGGACTGAGCTTGATGGATTCTTGGACTCTAAGGAATCAAGGGATATGGGGATCTGGCAGGAAAGTGGAGTTGAAGTAGATCAGCCATGATCTTATTGAATGGCAGAGCAGGCTCAAGGGGCCAAATGGTCTACTCCTGCTCCTAGTTCGTATGTATGTTCGTACATACACACTTTATTTGCAAGAACTCATTCCTCTCCTCCATCTTGCCACTGAACCCAAACACTACAGTTTTCTAAATAAACTCCATAAAGGCTTTTTGAAGATCAGGAATTTGCAATCCTCCTTCCAGCAACATTAAATCCTCTGATCAAGCCTAATCTACACCGAGATCAATTAAAACAGAAGTGCCCAACCACAGTGAGCTGCACCAATTTATTGTCATTGGGCCTCAACTTAGTGGACTAGCAAGATGTTGTGACACAAAGTCTTCTATGCTGCATTGTAGACTACTCCTGGATCCCAACAGCAAAAGGCTACTTAATATTTGAAAATCCTAAGAAACAACTACAAAATCTGATATTTTTCAAATATTAAGTTCAGTAAATGGAAACTGCATTTTAGACATGTTCTTTCTGTCCTGGAAAGAGGGAAACAGTAGACTAGGTGTTGAAGAGTAGGGCCACTGACAGTCAACCCATGTCTTCTACATGAGGCTCCTTATATGTGTGTGTATACAGTATGCTCAATCCAGAATCACTAAATGGCTGAACAGAATTTGGGATGGTACTTAATTGTCTTTATACTCCATCTTTCCTGCTGGTGCCATATTGAGGTTTAAATTGAACTGATGCCAAAAGTGCATTTTAATGCAGCCACAGGGAGCTAGTATCATCAAAAACAAAAGTCCTTCCTGGCAAGCCATTCAAATTTAGTTCAGCTTTTTGTTAATTTCTGGTATTGCATTTAGACCCCATGGGCAACAAAGTTGTCGAGTCACCCGAGTACAAACGTCATTTTGGGAAGTCAGTAAAAAGACTGTTTCCTTCAAAAATCTTGCAGACATCAGACTAAGAAATGTGTACTGAGGAAGACTTTCTAAATCCCAATGGGATGATTTCCCTTCTGTTTTGCTAAATGTATGTGCCATCAGTAGCTTGTTCATCTGCTTTTGTATAATTACCAAAGCAGACAAATTAGCCAGTAATGATACACCACGAATGAATAAAGAAATAAGGGGAAAATTGAAACTAAAGAAAAAGGCATACACTAAGTACATAGGCAACAAAGGAGAGGTTGACAAGCGAATAGGAAAAGGTCAGGAAAGAAGTTTTAAAAAAAAATAATTAGGAAGGCAAAGAGAAACTACAAAATTAAATTATATAAAAAGAAATAGTAAAGTATTCTACAGACACATAAATAACAAAAGAAAAATCAGGATAGGGATAGGGCCACTAAGGGATACACACGATAAACTCACAGGTAATGACAGCGAAATGGCAGAAATATTAAATAATTACTTTGCCTCAATATTTACCAGGGAGACTAACATGGTGTGCATGACATTAGAAGAGATCAAAAAAGATATAAAGACATTTAAGTTAGAAAGGGGGGAGATAATTGATAAACTAATCAAACTTAGAGAGGATAAAACCCCTGGTCTGGATAAATTGCACCGACACATATTAAAAGAAGTTAGGGTAGAGATTGCAGAGGCACTATTACGTGTATTTAAAAATTCATTAGAAAAGGGAATAGTGCCAGAGGACTGGCGGACAGCTAATGTGATTCCTATATTTTAAAAAAGGAGATAGAACAAGTCCAGGCAACTATAGACCAGTTAGCTTAATGTCAGTGGTAGGAAAGATAATGGAATCTTTACTCAAAGATGTAATAGAAAAACATCTAGAAACAGAAAATATAATAAAGAACAGTCAGCGCGGATTTCAAAAGGGAAGGTCATTCTTGACCAACCTTATTGAATTCTTTGAAGAAGTAACAGAGGGTAGACAAGGGTAATGGCAGTAGATGTAATATGTTTGGATTTTCGAAAGGGCTTTGATAAGGCACTGCATAGTAGACTCGTAATCAAGGTCAGAGCATGTGGAGTTAGGGGACAAGTAGCAGAATGGATAGCAAGCTGGCTAGAAAACAAAGAGTAAGGTTAAAATAGCTTCCAGCCCAACGAGGAAGGAGGCATTGCTGGATCTAGTTTTGGGGAATGAGGTGGGTCAAATGGAGCAAATGAAGGTGGGGAACATTTAGGTAACAGTGATCATGTCCTTTTCTATAGCTTTAGATTAGCTATAGAAAAGGACGAGCAATCTAGAGTAAAAATACTTAATTGGAGGAGGGCCAATTTCAGTGGGTTGAGAACAGATCTGGCCTGGGTAAATTGGAATCAAAGATTGGCAGGCAAAACTATATTCGAACAATGGGTGGCCTTTAAGGAGGAGGTGGTTCAGGTGAGAATCCCTACGTGGTCAGTTTTTAGTAAAATATTAAAATGCCTACGTGGCAAAGAAGCAGAATGCAAAATGGTTAGAAAGGGTTAATTAGTTAGTAACTGAGATTGATACAAGTGGCCTGGCCCTCCTGCTGTGCCATATGTTTGCTTAGTCAGCAGGCCTGCATTGTCTTATCAATGATAGGTCTTTGATGTGAGTCAAGGACTGGTCTGAATGTCTCCATGTTTATGGCAGATCAATATAGGTAACGAGCTTAGCCAAAGTTGAAAGACATTCCAGGTTGGGAGATAAGGAACAGAAGGGACAGGGAAGAACATTCCAAGTTGGAAGGTGAGGAAGTATCCCCTTTGATGTCTAACAGCAACATGGTCAGCACATGATTATTTATGATTGGCCGGAAATAATGTAACCTCGCATGGCAACCTATGCCCGGCTTATGATTGGTGTTGACCCTCATTAAGTATGTTCCAACCCTATTCATCTGTATAAAAACGTGTGGATTTCTGTATGTTTTTGTTCTTGCTCTGCCAGCATAGAGGGACTCTATCAGGAGTCCAAATCAATGCTGCAGACTAAGAACCCTGCTATTAAAGATGTGTTGAACTTTAAAATGTATTCGACTTCAGTTATTACTGAACCAGACTGAGGGGAAAGAATCCGGATCGTCACAGGTACATTCCCACCAGGGGGAGGGGGAGAGGTAGAGTGAGCCAGAGCTCTCTGGATGATGAAAGAGTAAGATAAAGCACAAAAAGGGGGGGGTATGACGGATGTCAGGTTGATAATACAAGTGAGATCCAGGCTGAATATAGAAAGTACAGAGAAGAAGTGAAAAAGGAAATAAGAGGGGCAAAGAGAGAGTATGAGAATAGACTGGCGGCTAATATAAAAGGGAATCCTAAAGTCTTCTATAGGCAAATAAATAATAAACGGGTAGTAAGAGGAGGGTTGGGGCCGAGGTAGAGATGAAAAAGGAGACCTAGGCATGGAGGCAGAGGGCATAGCTGAGGTACTAAATAGTACTTTGCATCTGTCTTTACCACTGTAATAAAAAGGGCTTGTCCTGTGGCATGCATAAGGGCGTAAGTGTTGATCCTAAGTGGTTGGAGTAAGCCTGAATTGTAATGGCGCATGTTCTGTGATGTGGATTTGCTGTCAAGAATTCTTGGCTGAGATGGTCCAAACCTTACAGCTGAAGCAAGAGTATCATGCAGTTAGGAAGCCGGTAGAGCCAGTTATATAAAGGAGGACGGTAGTTATAAAATATGAATTTAAACTCAAGTTCAAACAGTTCTTAACTTTATTCTCAGACATTATAAAAAGATACAAGATTTCAATGAAACCTTTTATAGACGTAAGTAATGGCTCTTGCTAAAGTATAGCGCTTTCTCAGCATTGATAACAATTTTACAATTTATTAACAAAGCTGCAATTCCTACCGACTCCAACCCCATTTAAAGTTAGTGACCAAAATTCAGACTTCTACAGCTTTTGGTATAGATGTGTTCTCTCCTAGATAAGTACCTCAAGACTGGCTGTGTTTAGAATATGCTTAATCACAAATTACATTGCTCATTACAGTTCTTGGAGCTAGCTTCAATAGATCCAAGATATGGTATAAGATTGTGTGTATTTTGAGGTATTGATCTCGTCACAAAAAAAAATTCAAGAATGTACATGCTGAAGGTCTGATCCTTAATAAAGTAGTTTGTGACACATTGTGGTTTTAAAATGGTTTGACTTTCTGGACTTCATTTCAAAAATGGTGTTCTCAAATTCAGGATATCTCTCAACTCTAACATTTTAATATATCTTAAAGGTACTTCAAATTCTTTTCCACCTTTTCAAAGTCGTAAAAAGTGGAAAATATTATTTTCCTTCCTTATTGACCATTTTCTCCTGACTACCTGCTAGGGTACTGTTTTCATAAATGTTGGTGACTCTCAGCTATCTCCCCCAATTGACCATTCTTCATTTTTGTGCCTGGATAATGGAGGCTGTTTGTGAGGGGGAGTGGGGGACATCCCAGCCAAGCCTGATCCTGTTCTTGTCCAATGTCTACGCAAGCTTTCCAACAGGGGTTAGAGCAGGAACCCAGAGCACAGGTCAGTTGTAGGACCCTTACTGTTTCCCAGCTTATTCAGTTAACTACAAAAGACCATGAATTGAATCTCTGGCCTTCCTGGACAGAGTCTGCTGACTGCTGTAACCAGCTGAGCAATCAAGGAAACCCTACTGGAACAATTTAGCTCTGAACGATACAGACCCACAAAACTAGTTTCAATTCAGTTCTTTGAATGAGTTGATCTCCATTGGAACAGTGATAGGAGGACTGCAATTGGCTGCAGCACCTCTGGGTCAGGGAAGGAAAATCTGGTTTCTAATCCTGATCATTATACATTGACCATTACTGGAAGTGCCTTTGTATGGATACAGGATCCGGCTGGGTTTTTATTTTCCCCACAGCCTACTGTTGAGGCTTAAGTGAGATTAATAGACCCTTGGGTGACTGTGCGTGACTGTCGCCTGTCATATATTGTATCCCAGTGAAGGAGTCGACGTCTTTGAGAAAAAGAAAAAAAAATGGTTTTACAAGATTAACTGATTTGAAGTGGTGGGGTACTCTCCACTCATCACTTGCCTGCTCTAGTTCAACCGCTAATTCTTTTTGCATAAAACTTATATCTTCCATTTTTCCCTCTGGTTTTGAAGAAGCTGCCTGATCTAGTTGCTTCTTTGTTCAGTATCACAGTGCTTCCATGTTGTCAGTCTTCCACACAGACCCAAATATGCCAGCCGCTGCTGGCAGACTGCAGAGTCTGGAGCAAAAAAAAATGTTTAATTTGAAACGTGGTTATTAAACTGACATGAAGTACCAAAATACAATTGAACTTTCTCACGCCTGCTTCATCTGCCCTCAGGTCTCCCTGCACTATGTGCCAGTCCTTGGCAACCCAGTGAATTCTTACATAGCAGTTCTGTTAAGTACTAGTAAAGCAGAGGTTAGATACTTACCTGCAAGCTGGAGAGAAAATTGGAGGACATAATCTCCCAGCTGTACACTTCCTACTGATTGTTTCAAAATGTTATTTGGGAAAAGAGTTGGGAACAGAATGCCTGTCTGTAATCTGTTGGTGAGGAATGGTTTATATAGAGGTTGAATATAGAAAGTTCAGAGGGGAAGTGAAAAAGGAAATAAGAGGGGCAAAGAGCGAGAGAGAATAGACTGGCAACTAATATAAAAGGGAATCCAAAAGTCGTCTTTCGGCATATAAACAGGTAGTAAGAGGAAGGGTGGGACCAAAAAGGAGATCTACACATGGAGGCAGAGGGCATGGCTGAGGTACTAAATGAGTACTTTGCATCTGCCGTTACCAAGGAAGAAGATTCTGCCAAAGTCACAGTAAAAGAAGAGGTAGTTGAGATACTGGATGGGCTAAATGTTGTTAGAGGAGGTACTAGAAAGGCTAGCTGTCCTTAAAGTAGATAAGTCACCTGGTCCGGATGGGATGCATCCTAGGTTGCTGAGGGAAGTAAGGGTGGAAATTGCAGAGATACTGGCCATAATCTTTCAAACATCCGTAGATACGGGGGTGGTGCCAGAGGACTGGGGAATTGCAAATATTAAACCCTTGTTCAAAAAGGGTTTAAGGATAAATCCAGCAACTACAGGCCAGTTTAACCTCTGTGGTGGGGAAACTTAGAAACGATAATCCGGGACAAAATTAACAGTCCCTTGGACAAGTGTGGATTAATTAAGGAAAGCCAGCACGGATTTGTTAAAGGCAAGTTGTGTTTAACTAACTTGATTGAATTTTTTGATGAGGTAACAGAGAGGGTTGATGAGGGCAATGCGGTTGATGTGTATGTGGACTTCCAGAAGGTGTTTGATAAAGTGCCACATAATAGGCTTGCCATCAAAGTTGAAGCCTATGGAATCAAAGGGGCAGTGGCAGCATGGATATGAAATTGGCTGGGTGACAGGAAACAGAGAATAGTGGTAAACGGTTGTTTTTCAGACTGGAAGGAAGTATACAGTGGTGTTCCCCAGGGGTTGATACAAGGACCACAGCTATATAAACTAAGGGGTGCAGGAACAGAGATCTATGGCGCAAATGTAATGTGCACAAATCTTTGAAGGTGCCAGGACAAGTTGAGAAAGCGGCTTTTAAAAGAACCATAAGGAATCCTGGGCTTTACAAATAGAGGCATAGACTACAAAAGCATGCAAGTTGTGATGAACCTTTATAGAACACTCGTCTGGCCACAACTGGAGTATTGTCCAGTTCTGGGCACTGCACTTTCAGAAGGATGTCCAGGCCTTAGAGAGGGTGCAGAAGAGATTTACTAGAATGATTCCAGGGATGAAGGACTTCAGTTATGTGGAAAGATTGAAGAAGCTGGGATTGTTCTTTGAGCAGAGAAGGTTGAGAGGAGATTTAATAGGGGTATTCAAAATCATGAAGTGTCTAGACAGAGTAGATAGAGAGAAACTGTTCCCATTGGCGGAAGGGTCAAGAAGCAGAGGACATAAATTTAAGGTGATTGGCAAAAGAACCAAAGGCGATATGAGGAAAAACTTTTTTTTGCACAGCAAGTAGTTATGATCTGGAATGCACTGCCTGAGGGGGTGGAGGAGGCAGATTCAATTGTGGCTTTCAAAAGGGAATTGTATAAGTACTTGAAGGGAAAAAATTTGCAGGGCTATGGGGAAAGGGTGGGGGAGTGGGACTAGCTGGATTGCTCTTGCAGAGAGCTGGCATAGGCCGAATGGCCGCCTTGAGTGCTGTAACCATTCTATGATTGTGTGAGACCTGAACGGAAGGAAATAAGGCAATTAAAATCAGTTGTTCCCAATTTTTAATCGAGGCTGACCGTACAGTACTGAATGAGTGCTGGCTGCATTGTTGAAACTGCCATCTTCCAAATGAGATGTTAAACTGAGCAGTTCAATTTGAATTAATATTAAAGATCATCATTACACTATTTGAGCGGCAAGTTTTCCTGGGTCCTAGCCAGCATTTCTGCCCCTTTTTTTAAAAAATCCTACAAAAATAGGTAATTTGGTTATTAATTTCTGTGGGGTTTTGCTGTGTGCAAAACAGTTGCCACGTTTGCCTATATAACAGCAGTCACTGGACCCCCAAATCACCATGTGAAACATTTCAGAGACTTGATAAGGTGCTCTATAAATGCAAGTTTTATTTGTGTATATTGAATTAGGAATATAGTAGAATGTGGAAGTGAATGTTTAATTAAGTGGGGGAATAGTGTCAACTCTAATTTCTGTTCACAGTGACAGTTCTGTTACCATTTGATAAGAGTTTTATTTTGTGTTTCAGAATTTCACATCGTTATTAGTGGATTAGATTCTATAATTGCACGACGATGGATCAATGGGATGTTGGTATGACTCTCACTAGATATATTTAATGGAGAATAGAAATTACTCAAGAATGACTACATAGCGGTAATCTCACGAAGGAGTTCAGATAACATAACCATAAGAGCAAAGCTCAGGCATTGTAGAATGTTCACCCATTTACCAGATGAGGCTAAAAACAGAAGATGCTGGAAACACTCTTGCAGGTCAGGCAGCATCTGTGGAGAGGGAAGCAGAGTTAACGTTTCGAGTCGATGATCTTCCATCAGAACAGTATCTTGCCTGCAACTGTTCGTGAAACTAGATTTATTCTGTTTCCTCCCTCACCCCAAACAGATAACCAGGATACTCTATTTAATTGTATGCGGGTGATTGGACTTGAAGTACTGACAGTGTAACATCCCTGTGAGTTTGAGTAATAATTAACAGATACTTACTTGAAAAATACCGTTGCTACATATATCGTGGAAACACTTGGCCAGTGTTTTAAAGGGGAAAAAAATCACAACCAAGTGAGACCAGCTGCATAGCTTAAGGGAGTTGGAGAAAATTATGTTAGTCAGGACATGAATAGCTTAGTTTCTGTCTTCATGTATACTATTAAAAGTTACATTTCCATGTATAAAATATTTTAATATTTTTATTGGTGTTTTTGCATGCATTTTCTAATTTAGATGTGTAAAAATGCATTGCATTAAAATTTTGTGTACTATTTTTGGGCCTTTCCTGTTGCAAATTTATGGGTTGATTGCATTTGTGCCAGCCCCCTTTTTGTTTGCATATTCTAAGTATTGGCCATGCATCGCTGAAATTATGAAAACCTGTTCAAAACCATACTGCTGTTTGATTCACTTAGTAGGAATGAGGAATAACATTTATTAGCTTATCTCTGCCTAAAATAAAAGATGCTACACCATTGTGTCACGATGGAGTTTTAGTTGTGTAATTTGATAAAATAAATGCTTTTGAAATGAAACTGAAGCAGTAATGGAGCATTTTGTTTCTGTACAATGGAAAAAGTTTAATTTCTAAAATTGTTTTCATGAAATGAAGATCTAAATTTCATGATTGCCATAATCTGCATTCTCTAAGTTAAAATGGCTTCTTGAATTTAATTTTGCATCCATAATATTTGAGAAAGATGAGACAACACATCAACTAATGAGCAGCAAACTACCCCTACATTTATAGTAGTTATAGTGAGAAGTTTTATAAACAGAATGGTAAAGTGGAATGCAGTGTGTTACCAACAAGGATTTAGGGATTTAAAATCACTGCATGTGGTAGCATAAAAATAAAAATCTAGGATGACTCTTTTAAGATCAGAGTAATACACAGTTTACAAACTACAAAGTGGTTTGACAGATGAATTTAAAGAGGCAAAAAAAAATCCCTTTGCTCCAGAAAAATGGTTGGCTTTTTTGTTTTCTTATGCCATATTCCTTTTCCCAGACTCTACTTCCTTTAAGTCACTGTCTAGTAATAAGCATTTATTCCCCTGTATGTAAGGAAGATCTTCATTTACTGCTCATGAGTCAACATTAGGCCTTCTCACCTTGTGGAGTTAATTCAATATCCCACCATTCCTCATTGATTATCCTTTTATAATTGACGACCATTTAAAAAAAATTAATTGTTGTCCTTAGATTTCCCTGCTGAACTTTGAAGATGGAACTCTAGACCCAAGCTCCATTATTCCATTGATTGACGGTGGGACTGAAGGGTTTAAGGGTAATGCACGTGTGATACTGCCAGGAATGACCGCATGTATAGAGTGTACACTGGAACTGTACCCTCCTCAGGTAACTTTCAGTTTTACAAAAATGTTACTGATCCAGTCTTTGGGACCTGATCAGTTAGAGATTGAAGTTATTCATTAAAAAAGCAGTATTCAGTTGCCTCCTGGTTCAATCCACTGCCTCCATGCTACCTCCTAGTTTTATACTTAAGATCGTTCATGTCTCTGATCTGTTACTTGTGTTTCCCAATTTTGCTCCAGCTTAATTTTGTTCATTTATTTTCCCTTGAGCATTTATTCTTTTGGTTCATAAGAACATAAGAACATAAGAAATTGGAGCAGGAGTAGGCCAATCGGCCCCTCGAGCCTGCTCCGCCATTCAATAAGATCATGGCTGATCTGATCCCAACCACCATCAACCTGTTGAGTCCTATCTATATTACTTTACCTCGTTTATTCCAGTTTTTAAAAGAAAATATTTTTACTTGTGTTAACCTCTCTTGGGTCAACATACATTATTCCAGCCAAGCCCACAGTGAGCTGATTCTCAGGCTTATCAGTGTTACTCTGTTATTGGTCACTAGGAGGTGTGAGAGAGATTTTCAAGTTATTTCCCTTTTGCTTAGCATTTCTCAACTGTGTGTTTGAAAGTTGGAACTCAGTTTTAGGGGAATTGTGTCTACTTTTGCTTCTGTTTTATAAGTCTGAGAAATTTTAAATGGACCTTTTTTATATTAGTTACCTCATATAGGCTTGGCAACCAGCATAGAAAACTCAGATTTTTTGCACACCTTTAACAAAAAAAAAATTAAATATAAATTAGAAATAATTTTGCTATCTTTGCTCTTTTTTCCAGATTAACTTTCCCATGTGTACAATTGCTTCAATGCCCAGGCTTCCAGAACATTGTATTGAATATGTCAGAATCTTGCAGTGGCCCAAAGAAAACCCATTTGGAGGTAAAATAAGCCAAATCTAATATTCTAGAATTTGCTTTGGTAACTTTTCAAAAAGAAAAATCAAAGCCCTCTAACCATTGTTACTTGGATTACATGCACTGATTACTGTAAGTGTTAAACATTTGTGTATATGATATCCTAGCTTGTCTGAAAGCACAATATTCAGCTTATTCAACCCTTAAACTTAGTTTAATATGGATTCAATTACCAAAACATTGTGCTAATTAATGGAGGTTCACACTCTAATCTTAAATATTGTCCAGTTTACTTTTATCACTGGTGTTTAAGGTGATGAAGGTTATCAGCAGAAGCTACCAAACCAGTTTGTCTTTCATCCAGGACACTCCTCCTTGTTGTCCCATGTATGCCAGTGTCCGGTAGATCTACTTGAAATGTCTGAGTAGTGGCCTTCAACCATGTTTGCATCAAGGCTTGAATAACAGCACCACAAGCTTGCAGTATCAAAGGTATTTGCTAGGGTTGCTGTCGACCTTCGTCACAGTTCGATGCCAAACTGTAGACCGCAGGTAATTTTGAGCCACAATGCATATTGATAGTAATCTTCAGCCATAAAACACAGTAGATATTCTCCAACACGCTTCTTGACTGTGCTTGATTATTTTCATTCGTCCTGTTTAGGGAAGGAGCCTCCACCCACCTCAACCACGGCCATTGTTCTAAGAGGGGACAGGGACTTCCTATGTTAGAAGTTCCTGCATCCCCTGCCCTCAGTTGGACCCTGTGTTGGGTTGGTGGAGGTATGATGAGTACCTTTCCCCAACTGGTGGAAGTGGGGTCACGGGGGGCCAAAGCCAGGATCATGGCCCAGACCTCTAAAGAGGAATTGAATTTTATCTTTTTTTTAAAAAAAAAGTGGGGGTGCCTGGAGGCAGCTTAGAGATGTGCCAGTCCCTCCAAGGAACCTCCTCCACTCCGGCTGGCCACTCTTTCACCAGGTGTCCTAGATTTGTCCCAAGTGGTGCCGTACAAAAACGTGGCACTTCCCTCTGGCCCCATGAACTTTGGCTGAGTCAGCAGCAGATGTCCCAGATGGACTCATCTCTGTACTTGTGCAAGGATATCCTTTCCCTTTCTCGTTCTCGTCCCGCCCCCCGCCACAATGGACTTCAGACCCATGATGTTTGAGCATTGTTTCCCCCAAGGTAGAAATCAGTAGTCCTTAGGATAGAAGTGCAGCAACTTCATCATTTTGTTGCCGAGATGAGTGTTTTGTTTTGTAGGGCTGTTGGGCAACAGAATCATTCCAACTCTTGAGCAAAGTCAAGATGTCGCCTCACTCTGAGCTCCTGCTTCGCTTGGTGACACATGCCACCTGAACCTTTTCTAGCAGATTTGCTTCTCCCTTTTTGCACAACAGCCCAGACCTGTATAGGATCTCTTCACCTTGGATCAACCCAAAAGAAAATATTTAATTTGCTGCCAATCACAATGTAATGCCTGTATACTCGTATTTACAACTGTATAATCTTTAAGCAGCTTATATTGAAAAAGCATTGTTAACTTGTTTATTATCTACTGAATACTACCTAGTTTGCATAGTGGGAACATGCACAAATATGCAGTTGACCCTGTTTTTGGATGTGAAAATCAAAAAATATGTATGTAATTGCTGAGTGGGCCATAACATTCCATTTCAAAATGAATTGACGAGTCCTCTTCAGCTCGGTTTGTGGGTCAACCCTGTTATAAAAGTGTCAACATTTAACTGCAGTGCCTGTTATACCTGTAGGTGGCTCTGTGGTTAAAAAAAATTCAATGTTAAATGTCTCACAACCTTATAATAGAGTTAACACCAGCATGCAGTTGCTAGCTCTGGCCACTGAGTGTTGCTGCTGAGCATCCTCTGTGGCCTTAGCCAGCAGCTATATTTGTATAGGTAAGTAAACAGTAATTGTGAATAGTTACCCTCTCAAAAACTCTCCTGCAATTCTTCCCCCACATCCTGATGGAGCCATAATTCAGCAGTTCACTATAAGTGACAGGCAGCACAAATATGCAGCCTTGCTACCCTTCGCTGGGGCTGGCTGTGGAACATTAGCCTTTTGCTACCCCTTCCATTTCTCTACGCGCTCCCCTGACCTCCTGCTTTCTAGATGCCTTTCACAGGCATCTGCACACCCACCTGCCACCACAGTCGGCTGCCCTGGAGACACACCAGGTGCCCCTTGCTCCATCCTACTACTCTTTATGCAGGCTGTGTTGTGATATCTGGCCATTGATCTTTGGCATGGCTGACAGCAAGTTTGTCCAATTGTAGTCCACTTAGAAGCTCAAGTTGCTGCATGCCTGGCATCACAATTCCACTTTGCAATCAATGAAGCACCTTGCCTGGATTGTGGTTTGCTGGAGCCCTGACTTGCTTCCCCCCCCCCCATCCCCCCCAGCTATCAAAAGCAATTTGGGGGCATTGACAGAATACAAGGTAACCCCTCCCCCTTCCTGCACTGCGAAATCATTCGGCAGATAGGAAAGGGATGAATGACACTTCTCTTTTCTCCCCCCCCCCCCCCCCCCCCCCCCCCACTTCCACTTGGATTTAAAATGAGACCTGAAGAGGGGATTTGAAGGATCACAAACCCTGTGCCAACTGAGATCGGAAATGGGTTTTGAGGAGGGGAATTAGATTATTTTATTCCCACTCCCCCCAAGATCCAAGACCTGGAAAGAGAAATTAATGGATCATAACGCTCCTCTCCCCTCCCCTGGCCACCTTCCCCCTCCCTCTTCTGCCTGGGTCCAATTATCTCCTCGCCTTCTAACCTTGCTTGAGCTTAATACTGCATTTGGTCTTGACTCCCCATTTGCAGTACAGCAGGAGATTGACTAGTGTATGTATATAATATTATGTGTTTCCCCCATTACATAAAAGCAAATGTCTTTTGAGGATGGGTGGTACAATGGCTTGGGCCCATGTGCTTTCACCTCTTGGACACGGGTTCAAAGTCTTTTATTTCTCCTTGCAATAAGGTTGCAGAGTTAAATCAGTTTAACCAATCTCAATTCAGTAC
This sequence comes from Heptranchias perlo, assembly GCF_035084215.1. NCBI lineage: Eukaryota > Metazoa > Chordata > Chondrichthyes > Hexanchiformes > Hexanchidae > Heptranchias > Heptranchias perlo. The sequence goes on along the minus strand of NC_090341.1, from coordinate 35,506,917 downwards.
CCAGTGAGCATGGGTCTGAGGCAAGAACTGCCCTTCATTCAGCAGAAATTGCAGCAAAATGGGTAACCTCCTGCAGGCATGAGGGCAGCTGGTATTAGAAGCAGAAAAATTCACAAAGATGCAGATGGGATCATCTTTTGAAGTTGGAGTTAAGGCACATTGTTGGCCATTTTAGTGGGAGCTTTACTCTGCATGTATCCAGTGCGATACTTGAGAATGCTTGATGCTGAAAGTGTGCTTAAAGTGGAAGTATTCCAGTTCCCAGCATTGACTTATTCTGCTGAACCAAAAAAAGTGAACAAATATATTGAACAGTCTTGTGGGTTAACATGAGATTCCCTTATTGCCACTACCAGAATGTGTACAGCAGGCTTTATTACCAAAATGAAGTACCTTTTTTTTCCTACAGAGGGTGTTGCACTAGATGGTGATGATCCAGAGCATATTCAGTGGGTATTTCAGAAATCACTTGAAAGAGCTGCTCAATTCAACATTACTGGTATCTCGTATAGACTTACACAAGGTAAGTCCTATAAAATGGAAATAAGGATTTTTACATATATTTAGATTTACAGTAATACAAATATTTTAATGGGACTGTTGCCTTTTGTTCCAGGTGTTGTCAAGAGAATTATCCCTGCTGTAGCATCTACCAATGCAGTAATTGCAGGTACAGATAATGGTTAAGTAACATTTGAGCTGAGTTGTTTTGAATGCCAAAAAGTACTTCTGTTTGCATTAACTTTGTGGATGTGAGGTTTAAAACTAAAGGTAACTGATCTCATAAAATTACAAAATCTATTGAAGCAGGAAAAGTATAGGTATCACACAACCAGTTACACGATTTAATGTTACTGCTGTTAAAGGGTAGATAATTGTTATTGGGACTTAATAAACATTTGAAGATTCTGTGTTATGTAAGTGTCAGAATGGCTTGTCCTTCATGAATCCTTTTAGGGATTCAGGGTGAATGGGTGGGCAATTGTTTACTTGAGTTAAGGAGTTTTACTTGCAGTCCATAGCATTGCTTCTGTGTAAACTGGCAGTAATCCAGCTACATAAGTTTTTTAAGCAACCATTGCAATTCCAACGAGCGCATGCAAAATCTACTGATCCAAGGCAGCTGATCGAAAGATGGACAGTGCAGATATTTTACTCCGCTTAACTTCTGTTCTTAAACTAGATAAATGAATTATTTCAAGGTCTCTTGTTTGCAGAATTTATTGTGGTGTGGGACTGATCACTTCCCTGTTGGACATCAACTTGGTCACCAACTTGCAGAAATGTATTTCATACAGAATTGTTCCAGCTAGTAGAGAGAGGTCTTCATCTCATCAGTCTGGGCTGGATTCAAACCTAGATCCTAGGAATGAAAGGGCAGTGTGGCTAAACTGCCCTGTCGTCTAATCACCTCTGAATTTTACGCCAAATTTCCGCATTCCAATATTTTCAACGTTGGAAACAAATCCCTTTAGATAGAGATGAAAGCAACCTCACATAAAGCAATAATACAATAGTGCATGCTCCATATTTATAATAATGACCAATGTTACTTACAAAAATTAAATGTAAAAGCCCTATATTTGTAATAAGATTGTAAGAGAAGATAATTTCTGTTTAGCTGTTGAATAGAAGATACCACTCAAGGAATTGAATATAGAAGCTAAGCCGAGCCAAATATCTGTACTGTCCATTTGTGAAGGAGGAATGTATAACTTTTATTGTACAGTCCATTTCAGTAAAATATGCAGTATTCTATTTGTGACACGTATTCCAAGTTACATGCTATTTTAAAATTAAAAGTAGCTGTGGAACTTTAGTCGATGTAGTGATCGTGAGTGTTTAGCAGTCATTGCTAAATTTAGTATTCCATGTCTGAAAGGTAAGTAATTATCATGGTGTAATTGGTCGGATAATATATCCCCTGTAAAAGATTCACTTGCACCTCTGGCGTACTTTGGATCATGTAGGGTTCCTCTTCGTGTGACACAAATTTTGTATTCATCTCGAAATCGCAGTGAATATTCCCTATTAGTGCACTTCTGGAATGTCTGAATTGTTGCAATACCAGGAGAAAACAACAGATGGCAACACAACTTTTATCTTGTAACACATGGTACAGTAGAACCTTGAAGTTACACAACAGGGAGTCAGTCAAATGTATGGTGTACATGGAGAGCAATACTATATTCATTATTAACTCCTTTTTCTTCAGTCATGTAGTTTAGAACTGCAATATGTATACCAGATTGAAATATATTTAGTGTCCAGAATAAAGTCTTTAAAAAACAAAGTCCCTTCTTAATCATTGGAGAATTACTAAGCCTCAAAGTTTGGGTTTGATCTAATAGCCATTACTGTGATGTGGTTGCAAGGTGACCAAGGTTGGGAACTAAATATTCCAGGATACCTAACTTTTAGAAATGATAGGCAAAATGGAAAAGGAAGTGGTGGTGGGGTGGGGATCTAGCCCTGATAGTGAGTCAAAGCAGTAGTGAGAAAGGATCTTAGCTTCACCCATATTGATTCTACATCCTTATTTTCTGAGCTAAGAAATAACATGGGGCAGAAAACACTGGTGGGAGTAGTTTATAGGACCCCTAACAATAGTTATAGTGTTGGACAGAGAATAAATCAGGAAATTAGAGGAGCACATAACAAGGGTAAAGCAATAATCGTGGGGGGCTTTAATCTTCATACTAAAGGGCAAACCATATTGGCAAAAGTTGTTTGGAGGATGCATTCGAGACAGTTTTCTAGAACAATGTGTCGAGGAACCAACTAGGGAACAGGCTATTTTAGATCTAGTATTGTGTAATGAGACAGGGTTAATTAGTAATCATATAGTTAAGGATACTCTGGGGCAGAGTGATCATAATATAATAGAATTTCATATTGAGTTTGAGAGTGGTGTAGTTAAGTCCAAAACTAGGGTCTTAATTTTAAACCATGCCAGTTATGTAGGTATGAGGGGCAAGTTGGCTAAGATAGATTGGGAAACTAGATTAAAACATATGACTGTAGATAAGCAATGGAGAATTTTTAAAGAAATAATTCTCAACGAATATACATTCCCTTGAGGAATAAAAACTCCACTGGAAAAGGGATCCAACTGTGGCTAACTAGAGAGATTAAGGATAGTGTTAGATTAAAAGAAGATGCTTACAATGCTGCCAAAAAGAGGAGTAAGCCTGAAGATTGGGATGGTTTTAGAAATCAGCAAAGGATGACCAAAAAATTGATAGAGGTAGAAAATTGAATGAGAGTAAACTAGCAAGAAATATAAAAACAGATTGTAATAGCTTCTACAAGTATGTAAAAAGGAACAGATTAGCAAAAGTAAAAATGGGTCCCTTAGAGACAGGAGAAATTATAATGGGGAGTAAGGAAATAGCAGAGATGTTAAACAAATATTTAGTATCTGTCTTCACAGTAGAAGACACAAAAAACATACTAGAAATAGTAGGGAACCAAGGGTCTAATGAGAGTGAGGAACTTAAAGTCATTAAGATTAGTAAAGAAAAAGTACTGGAGAAATTAATGGGACTAAAAGCTGACAAATCCCCTGGACCTGATGGCCGACATCCTAGGGTTTTAAAAGAGGTGGCTGCAGAGATAGTGGATGCATTGGTTTTGATGTTCCAGATTTCCCTAGATTCTAGAATGGTCCCTGTGCATTGGAAGGTAGCAAATGCAACCCTGCTATTCAAGAAAGAAAGGAGGGAGAGAGAAAACAGGGAACTCTAGGCCAGTTAGCCTGACATCAGTAGTAGGGGAAATGCTAGAATCTATTATTAAGGCCGTAGTAACAGGGCACTTAGAAAATCATAATATGATTATGCAGGGTCGACACAGTTTTATGAAAGGGAAATTGTGTTTGACAAATCTACTAGAGTTTTTTGAGGGTGTAACTAGCAAGGTAGATAAGGGGGAAACCATTGGATGTAGTATATTTGGATTTTCAAATGGCATTTGATAAGGTGTTACACAAGATTAGGACTCATGGGATAGAGGGTAACATATTAGCATGGATTGAGGATTGGTTAACAGACAGAAAACAGTAGGAATAAACGGGTCATTTTTGGGTTGGCAGGGTGTAACTAGTTGGGTGCCGCAAGGATCAGTGCTTGGGCCTCAGCTGTTTACGATGTATATTAATGATTTAGATGAGGGGACTGAGTGTAATGTATCCAAGTTTGCTGATGATACAAAGCTAGGTGGGACAGTAAGCTGTGAGGAGGGTGCAAAGGGATATAGACTGATTAAGTGAGTGGGGGAGAAGGTGGCAGATGGAGAATAATGTGGGGAAATGTGAAATTATCCACTTTTAGGAAGAATGGAAAAGCAGAATATTTTTTTTAAAGTGAGAGACTAAGAAATGGATGTTACTAAGAGGGATTTGGGTGTCCTTGTACACAAATCACAGAAAGTTAACATGCAGGTACAGCAAGCAGTTTGGAAGGCAAATGGTATGTTAGCCTTTTTTTACATGGGGGTTGGAGTATGAGTAAGGAGGTCTTGCTGCAATTATATAGGGCTCTGGTGAGACGACACCTGGAGTATTGTGTACAATTTTGGTCTCCTTACCTAAGGAAGGATATACTGAGAGGAGGTGCAACGAAGGTTCACTAGATTGATTCCTGGGATGAGAGGGTTGTCCTATGAGGAGATATTGAGTAGAATGGGCCTATATTCTCTGGAGTTTAGAAGAATGAGAGGTGATATCATCGAAACATATAAAATTCTTAGGTTTGACAGGGTAGATGCAGAGAGGCTGCTTCCCCTGGCTGGAAAGTCTAGAACCAGGGGTCATAGTCTCAAGATGAGAGGTTAGCCATTTAGGACCGAGATGAGGAAAAATTTCTTCACTGAGGGTTGTGAATCTTTGGCATTCTCTACCCCAGAGGGCTGTGGATGCTCAGTCGTTGGGTGTATTCAAGGCTGAGATGGATAGATTTTTGGACAATAAGAGAATCAAGGGATATAGGGTTAGGGTGGAAAAGTGGAGTTGAGGTAGAAGATCAGCCATGATCTTATTGAAAGGCGGAGCAAGCTCGAGGGGCCGTATGGCCGCCTATTGCTCTTATATTCTTGAAGAGACAAATGACTATTTGAGAATTTGTTATAGCCTATCTTTGAGAAAATATTGGCAGAAACTAAGTAGGGAGCTGTCTTTAGCACTTGTATTTTGTTAATATTGTTAACGGTCATATTAGTTGAAGACATTAACTTTTTGGTAATGCCTTAAAGATTGATATTGAAATAATTGAGCTTTTCCTTCCCCAGCTGTGTGTGCAACTGAAGTGTTCAAAATTGCATCAAGGTGAATTTTTACTTTTAAGCAATTGATCAATTTTGTTTTTCATCTTGTCTGTTTTCAATAACGATTTAAATTACACAGTTTTACTTTTGCAGTGCGTATATTCCTCTGAACAACTACTTGGTATTCAATGATGTAGACGGACTGTACACCTACACGTTTGAAGCCGAACGTAAGGTGAGTACTTGACACTTTATAAGCTGATGTGACAAATGTTTAACTATTGATGGACGTGATGGCTCCGTTTTCTTTCTCCTGCACTGTAATTTTTTTTAAATCAGCTTTGAGTCACTGGTACAATAACAACTTGCATTTATATGAAAGAAATGCAGAGGTGCTGAAGTCCTGAATACTAAAGCTTTTACCTTTTTATGTGTGACCACAGCCATGGAATATCCCCTTGTGAGACTTAAATCTTAAATGGTTAAGATATAGTTCATCTTCAGTTATGACAATGTCCAAGTCTAAATAGCAAACAATCTGGAATGCTTAACTAATCAACTTGCGAAACCTGTTCGTCAAAAACGCAGATCGGATAAAGCTGTAGAAATCTACAAAACAAGATGTACGATGGGAAGTTATAGTGTGGAATTTAATTTTCTACTTTTGGAGACTTTCAGCAGCTGCCAAACTCTTGTCCGTTACTCGTTATTAAAAGAACAGTCACATGATCACACTAAACCTATAATATATACTTCTGTGATGAATTGTTGCCATGATTTTTTTTCCTACTCGTGGTGAGGAAATCTTCCAATTTGTGTAAAAGGAAACTAATGATTTCATAAAACCTCTATATATAAATTTACAAATTTTAACCTATCCCTTTGTTTGTGTCTATTTTGTTGGAATGCTTGTTTTAATCTCGTAACTATCTGAAGACCCAGCTGGTAACAGGGAAAGTTCTGAAATGTTCCATTGATTGTCTGTGGTTTTTATTTAAAGGAAAACTGCCCTGCCTGCAGCCAGGTACCCCAAGATCTACAGTTTCCACCATCTGCAAAACTTCAAGAGCTCCTAGATTATTTGACTCAGAGTGCTTCACTGTAAGTTTCCATTTAAGCGTTTACCTGTTGCAGGTCTCGTGTGTTTTAGTATAGTGTCCCAGTTGCTGCCTGATGGTCCCAAGCACATTGGTGTGTCGTATTATAATTTAGGATTAAGGTTTGTGCTGCTTTTGCCCACGAGTTCCTGATCTCATCCTGGTGACAGAGGAAAGAAGGGGACTAGGCAATTGCTGAAGGAAGAAACCAGATTGTTAGCCTGTGCTTTCATACCATGTGTGATATGGGAGACCTGAAAAGAAAAGGTGGAAAATATTTTCATTCTCCTGTTTAATGTTGGACAAGACTTACTGACTGGAAGCTCCTAATCATAGAAAGTTACAGCACAGAGGGAGGCTATTCGGCCCATTGTGTCCGTGCCAGCTGAAAAAGAGCTATCCAGTTTAATCCCACTTTCCAGCACTTGGTCCGTAGCCCTGTAGGTTACGGCACTTCAAGTGCACATCCAAGTACTTTTTAAATGAGTTGAGGGTTTCTGCCTCTACCACCCTTTTAGGCAGTGAGTTCCAGACCCCCACCACCCTCTGGGTGAAAAAAATTCTCCTCAGCTCCTGTCTCTTCCTTCTACCAAATACTTTAAGTCTATGCCCCCTGGTCACTGATCTCTTTGCTAAGAAAAATAGGTCCTCCCTATCCACTCCATCTAGTCCTGTCATAATTTTATATACCTCAATTAAATCTCACCTCGGCCTCCTTTTGTTCCGAAGAAAACAACCCCAGCCTATCCAATCTTTCCTCATAGAATCATAGAAAGGTTACAGTACAGAAGGAGGCCATTCAGCCCATCGAGTCCATGCCGGCTCTATGCAAGAGCAAACTAGCTAGTCCCACTCCCCTGCCCTATCCCTGTAGCCCTGCAAATTTTTTCCTTTCAAGTACTTATCCAGTTCCCTTTTGAAGGCTGTGATTGAACCTGCCTCCACCACCCCCTTAGGCAGTGCATTCCAGATCCTAACCACTTTTTAAAAAGTTTTTCCTCATGTTATCTTTGGTTCTTTTGCCAATCACCTTAAATTCCTTCTAATAGCTAAAATTCTTCAGCCCTGGCAACATCCTCGTAAATCTCCTCCGTACCCTCTCGCAATCACATCTTTGCTGTAATGTGACCAGAACTGTACGCAGTACTCAAGATGTGGCCTAACCAATGTTTTATATAGTTCTAGCATAACCTCCCTGCTCTTACTTTCCTTGCCGAGGCGTAGAATATAATCCCGTATGCCTTTTTAACCATCTTATCTACCTGTCCTGTTACCTTCAGGGATCTGTGGACGTGCACTCCAAGGTCCCTTTGTTCCTCTACACCTCTCAGTATCCTCCCATTTGTTGTATATTCCGTTGCCTTGTTTGCCCTCCTCAAATGCATTACCTCACACTTCTCTGGATTGAATTCCATTTGTCACTTTTCTGCTCATCTGACCAGTCCATTGACATCTTCCTGCAACCTATAGCTTTCCTCCTCACTATCAACCACACGGCCAATTTTTGTATCATCTGCAACTTCTTGATCAAGCCCCCCACGTTCCAAAGGAGAATAATTGGTTGTTCAGCTCCAAGGTCAGTGTAATCTGAATGCCTTGGCAATTAACAAAAAAATTACAATAGTTGAGTTGGTGTGACAAAATCAATGCCCCCAACCTTTTCCTCCAAAGAGGTGTCTGCGATGTTTAAGTCTGCTCATCAAATTTAGCCAGAAAAGGACCTTTAGTAATTGGGCAGTCAGTATTTGTTCGCTTTTAAAATTAGCTTGCACAGGAGTAAAAAGTGAGCTACGCAAGAAGATTTCAAGACTAAGCAAGAAATGACAGGGTGGGCTTAGTGACCGCAGTTGGCCTTAATGAAGGGGAGGGTGAGCAACTATGCTGATGAACACACAGTAATTTTTGTCTGTCCTACACAGACAAATGAAGTCCCCGGCTATCACTGCGACTTTGGATGGAAAAAATAAAACTCTTTATTTACAGGTAAGAGTTTTTATTCTGTAATAATTTGATCTGTGTTTAAACAAAAAAAAGTTTGAAGTTACTGTATTGAAAGCTCATGTCTGATCTGATTTTACAGACTGTAGCATCAATTGAAGAAAGAACAAGACCAAATCTTTCAAAGACCCTGAAGGGTAAGTGTAAGATGCTAGATTTCACAGGATTTCAAATTCTCTACAAGTATCAAAATGTTTCTGTGCTTGTAATAGTCCTTTTTACGGCTGAGCACAAGTGATGCAAACACCAGTTTTGAGTGCTCAGCATTTCCTTCTGCTTACCATTACTAATCTTCTGGTTTCCTGAAAAATAAACATCTAGAATCATTAAATATGTAAAAGCCTCTTTACAAACTGTTGTGTTGCTGAGTATCTCCATAATGTAATCACACTGAGCAGTAACAGAGAGGGTGTTGAAAGCTGGAGGCTAGGAGCTAAAATAACATAACTGAATTCATTTTGGCAACTCAATTTTTCTCATTTTGTGAAATAATTTAGTCTTCCACATTTTCCCATTTAAGTAAACTGTCTTACTTCTGGGAGAAAGAGTTTTGATTTTTAAACTGTGTGTGTGCCACATACTGATTTGCAAACATATGAAAATGGTAGGCAGGAGCTGACCATCTGGTCCTCAAGCCTGCCCCCCTCAATCGTGATGCTTCAAGCATCATGAGTAAACACCCCCAACCCACCAGCAGCCATGTAATCTAGTGGGAGAGGCAAAAAAGCAGATTTAAAAACCCATGTCCAATTAGCGGGAAAAAATCTGGTAAATTCCTCTCTGACCCCCTTAAGCAATTGGAACTAGTCCAAGAGACCACATTAACCATGCTTAAATTACCTGTTATTTCACCTACCTTTTTTTATAAGTTGTGATCTCCACCCCAGCCAAAACCTGGTCCAGCTTTCTTTAGAAGGTATGCAGAGAGTCAAGTCACCGCACGAGTCGGTAACTTGTTCCATAGGTCTGCTGTCCTCTGAGAAAAGAAGTGCCTAACATCTAACCTAGCTCTACCCTTGTGTAACTTATACGCATGATCCCTGGTCTTCCCCAGTCTATCAATAGAAACATAATCTAACCCTTCAATTATTTTGGTTAATTTACCAAATTATCCTGAAGCCTACACATCTCTTAAAATGAATAGACCCATCTTTTTAAGCCTATCTGAGTAACAAAGGTGATTTAAGCTGAGAATCATTCTTGTGGCTCTTTGAACCTTTTCTGTAGCATCGATATCACCCACCATATGAGGGGACCAAAACCGACACGGTATTCTAAATGTGGTCTAACCAAGGTCTTGTACAATGATAAAATGGCGTGCTTTGTTTTACGTTGAATAATCCTGGTAATACAATCTAATACCCTATTTGCTTTGGCTATGGCTTCTCGGCATTGGTCGTGAACCTTCAGAGAATTATGAACTATAACGCTAAGATCCTTTTCTCTCTCAACTGGTTTCAGCTCTGTTCCATGTAAAGTGCAAGTATATTTGGTGTTGGTCCTGCCCACTTTCTAGAGCTATTTTAGCAATTCCACTGCTGACTGCTCCACCACTGCAGTCTCCAGGCATCCTTTGGTAACTGAGTCAGGAGCCCACTCTTCATGTGTGATTAGACAGAGCGTTGGCAAGCAATTGGGGGAGCAGTTAACTCTGTATCCCCAACACCACATGCAATTTCCAGAAGGGGTCTCCGGATAGTGATACGATATAGGGATTCCGGCCAATTTTTTCCCTCCCTAGTTCTGATAAAGGTTGTGATTTACTTTAGTTGAATGAATTAATAGTTCCTTAAGGAGCCATTAGGGTGATCTTTTACAGGCACTTAAACTGCTTTTATTTAACCTTGAATAATAAAACTTGGGTGTTCTCAAACCATCGTTAAGTGTATTTAGTCGTTGTACTACAGAAATTATTTGAGTTGATGGCAAACAGCATTGGAAATGTAAGAAACACTAATCATTTTCCAGCAAATATTTGCATGTATTTGGATGTAATTTCTTGTGAAGCATTCAGTCTCAACCTTGTGTTGAAATGATTTTATTTTCCAGAGTTGGGTCTTACAAATGGACAGGAGCTGGCAGTGGCAGATATAACGACACCTCAAACTGTGCTTTTCAAGCTCCATTTTACTACTTGACCAATTTTGCAAACGTACTAAAGTCAAATTGTACGAAAAATTAATTTAAGCAAAATATTGATCTGTTTATCATTGTACTAAACTTTGTCATTTTCTAACCGGCTTGAATTTGAAGTTGGACATATTTACTAGTGTATCACAGGCCACAAATAGTTGAAGGTGTATTGTATATAATGTTTGAAATGGGGTATGAACTGAGTCGCCAATTTAAAGTAATAGAAATGGCATTGTATATAGGAAACTGGCACTTGCTGTACTTTGTTAATTTGATGCACTGTAACCTGAGTATTGTTTTTAAGATTTTACAGTAAAAGCAAGGAATCAGATTTTGTTTCAAAACATGTACAGAATTTTTTTTGTCAATTTTTCAAACAAGGTTTTTTTCTGGATGATGCAATTTAGGTTTTATATATTTATTGACGTGGGGTAATAGCTCTAACAAATGTGTCTGGGTCATTTAAGCTTAAACTGACCAAGACTAATGCCCTTAAACCTGGTATTTAATTAGACTGGAAACTAGACTTGTATTTCAAGAATGAAACTTATACAAATGCCAGTTGTGTTGCAGTTTTTGGCTATGATCGTTTTTTAAATGCTGTCTAGGAATGTTACTTTGCAATGAGTGAAATTGAGTGAAACCCCATATCAGAAACTGTTAAAACTTCAGGTTTTTTTTTAGATTCTAAAATGTAAAGTATCTTTCATCCCTTTACAGATTCTCCAAGAGATTGTGAATACTATATAATAAAATGAGCAATAATACTCTTATTTAGGATTATACATTAGTGTACATTAAAATAATCACATGTTGTGTATCCTAGCAAATGTCTAATACATGCTCACGTTGTAACATGCTTGAAAAACAGTGGTGTAAAAATGAGCTGGGTTTGTCCATTATGAAGTTGAAGTTCCAGTGTTTCCAGATTTCTTGGGACTTTTTCTCCTACTGAAGGTAGCAGATCTACAGGAATACTGATGACCAGGAAATGATGGGATGTGAGATTCTCGTCCATATTGTGGTCCTGTGATGGAGTGTTGACTGTTGCTACTGAAATCGAAGATAAACATGTAAAAACATTTGAAATGGAGGGGAAAAGACATAAGAAACCAAGAGAAATTGCAGAGGGAGATAATTTAGCATACCAAACAAGTAAGCAAGACAGAGGAAATAGAGAAAATTATGGTAAAGAATGGAGCAAGAGAAAATATACCGGGGAAACACGTTTTTAGAATACACCAGGAGCAGAGGGGCTAAATTTAAAAACACCATGTTATGTAAGTGTTGAACAGCTCTTTTATAGTAGAATTTATAAAATGGCAAATTCCAACATGGATAACACTGGAAAGCCTCTTATTAAAACAGTGGCAATAAATGTTCATGGAGTTTTTTTCCAAAGTATATTTTGGTGTCAATTTTCTCTTGTAACTACTGACTCTCACTCCAGTACAGTTCCATAGGCATGGACAAAATTCTGGTACCATGCCAAATTGGTCATTCTGCATTGTCAGTCTAAATAATAAGTATTGGTAGGCTATTTGACTGTGGAGGGTATCACTGTTGAGCCCAGTCCTGTCTTCACATGTTGGCCCAGAATTTGCATCTCGCAGCATGCCCTGTTCGTTGGACTTTTCCCCTCACCCTTCAACTCAACTTTTTTGTGCTGCAAATTGCTGGAAGTGCAACCTGTTGATATTTAGTAAGAACTGTAAACAATACCACCAGAGGGTGGATTCATGCAATTGACCTTGGCCAAACCAGCAGAATCTTTTGAGGAATTTGCTGTTATCTGAAAAGGAGAACAGAAACCAAGCTCATGGGGTCTTGTCATTACAGGCCTTGGGCTACAATATGCTGAATGGGTCAATAGGAATAACTGCCCTCATCTGTCAATGAAAAGAAGCCCTTCGGGAACCAATCCTGGACAGCCAAGACCTCAGTGGAGGACGTTAGACTAATTTATCATGTTTACCCTTTACCGAAAATAGTGCTCATTCAAGAGTAAATATCATCCAGATACATTCCCATTTACTTAAACTTTTAGTTACCATAGAATCAGCATGACCAGCTATAGCACAGGGGGGAGCCTTTTCAACATTCTTGGTAACAGGGAATGGTCTTGTATAAAGGTACACTTAACTGCAAATTTGGCATTGGTGTGCAGCAAATCAACAGTAAAAATCCAGTCAGGCCCCAATCTGAAGAAAAACTGATATTGTTGCCTCTGCTTTGGTTTAACTCCACATGGAGTATGAATTATGGTGCATTGTTAAACCTAGTGTACAAAGTGCTCAGATATTTAAGTGCTCTCATTTAAGTGTTGGTAATTTTTAGGAGACAGCTTTGTGTGCCTGTATCCAAGCAGGTGCAGTGCTGTCCTATACAGGAGTCATGCAATTTAAACGGTCCTATGCTATGCCTGCCTTTCTGTGAGATACGCGGAACGTTTTTTGTTCCAGTCCTACACGTGTCCCCTCCCTCAACTTTTTCCGGTACAGTGATAACTATTGGCGCTGCTTCTTGCTCTGGAAAATTTCATCAACTTTGCTTCCAATTTCCACCCCTCCCTCGCCTTCACATAGTCCATTTCCGACTCTTCCCTTCCTCGACTTCTCTATCTCTATTTCTAGGGATAGGCTGTCAACCAATATTTACTATGAGTCCACCGACTCCCACAGCCTCCTTGATTGATTACAGGAAATAAGGAGAAAGTGTAAGGACTCTTCCATTCTCCCAATTTCTCTGTGTCCGTTGCATTTGTTCGACAATGCCACCTTCCACACCAGTGCTTCTGTCTTCCTTTTTCCTCAACCGAGGATTCCCCTCCACTGTAGTTAACAGGGCCCTCGACCGTGTCCGTACCATTTCCCATACTTTTACCCTCACCCCTTTGCATCCTAGAACCACGCTAGGGTCCCCCTTGTCCTTGTCGTCCACCCCACCAGCCTCCACCTAAAACAGATCACCCTGCGCCATTTCCGCCACCTCCGGTGCGGTGCTATCACCGAACACATCTTCCCCTCCCCTCTTTCAGTATTCCGAAAGGATCGTTCCCTCCGTGACACCCAGGTCCACTCCTCCATCATCCCCAACACCCACTCCCCTTCTCGTGCAAACGCAGGAGATGCAATGCCTGCCCTTTCACCTCGCTTTCCAGCATTTAGGGCCCAAACACTCCTTTCAGGTGAAACAGCAATTTACTTGTACTTTCAATTTAGTACGCTGCATTTGCTGTTCACAATGCGGTCTCGACATCAGGGACACCAAATGCAGATTAGGTGATCGCTTTGCTGAAAACCTCCGCTCAGTGCACAAGCGTGATCCTGAGTTTCCAGTCGCTTGCCATTTTAATAAGAATATAAGAAATAGGAGCAGTAGTAGGCCATACGGCCCTTCGAGCTGCTCCCCCATTCAATAAGATCGTGGTTGATCTAATACCTGAGCACTACTTTCCTGCCCTATCCCCAAATCCCTCGATTCCCTTAATGTCCAAAAATCTATCGATCTCAGTCTTGAATATACTCAATCACTGAGCATCCACAGCCCTCTAGGGTAGAGAATTCTAAATATTCACAACCCTCAGTGAAGGAATTTTTCCTCAGCTTGGTCCTCCATGGCCGACCCCTTATCTTGAGATTATGACTCTTAGTTCTGGACTCTCCAGCCAGGGGAACAGCCTCTCAGCATCTACCCTGTCAAGCCCTCTAAGAATTTTATACGTTTCAATGAGATCACCTCTCATTCTTCCTCCCACTCTGAAATCTCTGTCCTCAGCCTCCTACACTGTTCCAATGACGCTCAACGGAAGCTCAGGCACAGCGCCTCATCTTTCAGTTAGGTACTTTATAACCTTCCAGAGTCAACATTGATTTCAATAACTTCAGATCATAACCACTGCTCCCATTTTTTTTGGCTAGCAGGTGCTGGTAATGGTTCTGATGTTGTCATTTGCAGCTCCTCTAGACCCATTTTTTTGTTTCTTTACTTGTCCCATTACCACCCCCTTTGCCTTGCACCATCATCCTTTTTGTTATTTCTGCCCAACACCCTATCACATACCTCCTTTTCTCCGCCCCCGCCCCGGCTCTACTTGCTTAAAAGCTGTTTAGCCTTAAACTACTTTCAGTTCTGACGAAAGGTCATCAATCAGAAACGTTAACTCTGTTTCTCTCTGCATGGAAGCTGCCTGACCTCAGTATTTCCAGCATTTTCTGCCTGCAACTTACAGTAGCTGTACTTTAAATCCTACACCGTTTTCTTCTCACTGTTTCCCCTGCTTTCCACACCTCCACACCCCAAGAGGAGACAACCTTGCTGGAAACTACTACACCTTCTGTTTATGCATCCTACTCTGCAAAAAGACTCCATTTCTATTTTTGGATCATGTTGCAGAGTACACTGTATGAATGGCACTCAGTGGTTTCATTTCCCCCTTCCAAGAGGGAGGTAGAAAGGGAGAACAAAAATCATTAAGTGCCACAGAGTGAATAAAAAGTGTTAAATAGGCTTCTACTAACAAAAAAGAAAATGCTTAAAATAAGCTAAATGTAACAATAAGTAGATGCTTTAAAAAAAATGAAAATGATTAATAATCCTCTCAAGATTGCTGTGTCAGTCCAAGTACAGTGGTGCTGCTTAAAGTTAAATCGACCATTGAACGTGGGGCTCCCTTACCATTTAAAGGATTGGGGGAGAGAAAGGTTTGGTACTCAAGGTTTTGTGTAATTGTTATTTCTGATGGGGTGTTGTTTAAAAGTGATGCCACTCTTGCACCCCTTCCAGCTGTTTGTAGGATGATGATCGTAGAAACTGGAGAGGAGAGGATAGGATGGTACGTGAGAGGAAGATTGGAAAAACAGGGTGTAATTTATAAAAGAGAGCTTCTCATTATATTTTGAAATTTAAAAAAAAATACTTTATTTCATAAAATTTAAAGAATACAATTCTAAACAATACAGTACAGATTGTACACAATATGATCCCCTTATTACAGCACAGTACATATCTTCTCAACACCGCCCCCCCACCCCATACCTTTTTTAAAATTTCAAAATATACTTTATTTCATAAAATTTAAACATGCCACACATCCAAGACCGTACAATTCAGAAAAATACAACATGCATCGTACAAAATATGATTCCAATATTACAATTTAAACAAAGTACCTATCCTATAATACATGCTGTACAATACCAGGTGTGGTGGCCTTTCTCCATAGAGCCTTTGCATAGGCCACATCTCCCTTCACTGCTTCCTGCAGCACGTATTTGACCTTGGAGTGTGCCAGTCAGCAACACTCCGTCGGGGACAGCTCCTTCCACTGGACGATCAGCAGGTTTCGGGCAGACCAAAGGGTCTCTTTCACCGAGTTGATGGTCTTCTAGCCACAGGTGATATCTGTCTCGGTGTGTGTCCTGGGGAACAGCCTGTACAGCACAGCGTCTTGTGTTACCGAACTGTTTGGGATGAACCGGAACAGATACCAGTGCATCTCTTTCCACATCCTCTGCGCGAAGGAGTAGCCCATCAGGAGGTGGAAGACGGTCTCCTCCCCACCACAGCAACAGGGGCAGCTCACGGCGGTGCTGAGATTCTGTGCGTGTTGGAAGGACCACACTGGGAGGGCCCCTCTCACCATCATCTAGGCAACGTCTTGGTGCCTGTTGGTTAATTCTGTCGACGAGATGTTCTGCCAAATGGCACAACCGTCTGGTTGGGGAACTGCCCGATTGGATCCGTCCTCTCCTTTCTTTGCAGGACTCAGAATGTTCCATGTCGAACACTGGCCTTGTGGTCAAAGGGGTTCCTCCTCAGGAACTTCTCCACCTGGGACAGGTGGTGGGGTATGGTCCAGCTGGATGGGACATCCTGTGTCTGCTCGGCCAGTGTGGCCAGACCCAGCCTTCTCAAGTGCGTTGGACAGGTAGAAACCCAGCATGTAGTGACACTTCGTGTTTGCGTACTGGGGCGGTCCACATATTCTGAGGCAGCCACACACAAAGGTGGCCATCAGGATCAGGGCAGCAATGGGGACGCTCTTCTCCCCACCCCACCCCCCCCCCCCGCCTTTGTCTGAGGGTTTATACATGGTGACCCTGCGGACTTGTTCTACCTTGGACCTCCAGACAAAGTGGAAAATAGCTCGTGTGACAGTGACAGTGGAGTTGTGGAAACTGGGCCAGACCCTGGCCATGTAGAGCAACACCGTGAGTACCTCACACCTTATCGCCAGGTTCCTGCCGGTTATGGCGAGGGAGGGCCCCACCCACACACCAAGCTTTTGTTTGGCCTTGCCGACTCGTTCTCCCAGTTTTTGGTGCAGGCCTGGGGCCCTCCGAACCAGATACCCAGCTCTCACCCCCCACATACCAAGCAAACCCAACCTCATTGTCTTCTCACCCCTGTCACGCTTTAATAGTTTTTCTTCCCCAGTTCCTACTGCCTTACTCCCTCCTAGCTGCTCCTGAGCTACCTTTTTGTTGATGCTCTTCTGCAACTAATACAGGACTTCTGCTTTGAGCTTCGCTGTCATGATTGAGGCCTCATAAGCTGTTTGTGACTTTGGAGAAAGTGTCAGTGTACCTGCAAGATTTGCATGAGAATTGGGGTTGATTGTAATTCTTTTTTCATCATTTTGCTTACCGAGTTGACTTAGCAATTTGTTTTAGCTTTATCAAAAAAACACAAATGACACTGTAAATTATGAATCGTCTTTTCCAAATGTGCGCTGTAAAGTAATTAGCCCAAACAGCACTTTTTGTTCAAAAAAGATAATTAGCACCAATAACATCCTTCGCAATAAATATTTCGCTTTAGTGCAACAGGCAAGAATAAAATAACGAGAAATTAACTCAAGATCGAAAATGATTCCGCCATGATGAGAAAGTGTGAACTATGAATTAACCGCGCTCAAGATTGGACTTAATTTATAAAGTTGCAGCTACCAACAGAGGGCGCATGCTTTTTGAAAGATTATTATTACCGTTTATGTTAAACATTAATAAGCTACAATTAGATAGCTGTTGCTACGCTTAGTGAATTTTCAGAACGATCGGTTTAAAATTGCATAAATAGATTAAACGCATTCGTGACATATCTGCGGAGAGATTAGGAAAAACCTTCGTTCATACTCACAATTCAAATCTGTTCTCTTTGTAAAATCAGTCTCCGCAGAGACTGTCAAAAATTGCCATTGCCGACTATATTTCAAGTCGTCATAGCGGGGTATTGGGAAAAGTTTTCAATAAGCAATAATCGCGCCTCGGGTAAACCTCATCGGCTACGATACTGCCACTGCGCAAAGCTAGCGAAATTTGCCCGGCGCGCGGAGGTCTATCGGACTCATACTATTCACATTTGTAGTGTGTGTAGGTAACCCATGTTAAAACTATTTTTATTATCACCTAGGATCATTGTTTTAATTAAAAATTACATTGTTTTCTTAAAACAAATCGACATTAAAGCATTTTGCCAGCAAGACAGTGAAATTGAAGTAAAGGATTATGGGATGGAAATATGTTAATCACTCTGTGTTCTGCCTATTTTGAAATTAAGATAACGCTAATAATATGCAAATATTAAGCAGAATGCTGTTTGGCGCTCTGAACATCATCCTTTATTTGTAAGTTATACTGCGTATGCACCGTCTGTCTGTTTCCCACTGGTCCTACATACTCTTGGCTGCCCTCCAAATGTAGGGTATTCCTTTTGCTATCGACTGCAGAGCTTGACAGTGCAAAATAACCTGATTCACATCCTTATGGAGCTTGTCTTTAACCTATTGTTTATTTGTCTGTATACCAAAGCAATAGTGACCCTTTCACCTCACAAACCCTTCTCAGGAACCTCAACATCTCAATTGAATGCAAACCTGCAGCTTCATTGAAATGTTCACTGAAATGCAGTGCTACTAGAGCAGGTCAGAGGTTGGGTTTCAGTGGGGAATGGTTTACCTCCTGACTCCATAAAGCCTCTCTACCACCTACAAGGCACATGTCAGGACTGTGATGGAAGACTCCACTTGCCTGGATGTGTGCAGCTGCAACAACACTCAAAAGGCCATCAACTCGGTGAAAGACGCCCTTTGGTCTGCCCGAAACTTGCTGGCCTTCCAGTACAAGGAGCTGTCCTGTTGCAGACTGGCACATTCCAAGGTCCAGGACTACGTGCTGAGGGACGCACTGAGGATGGGTGCGGCCGCCGCAAAGGCTCTGTGGGGAAAGGCAACCGTTTACAGCCTTCCCGCCATTGTATACTGAGGGGCTGCAATCAGGGAAAACCCCCTCGGGCAGAATGTAAAATTCTAACTGATGCAATGTAACTGTAATGAATCTGTAATGAAACTGGAAAGAATCTGTAACGTACCTGTTATCAAAAACGAATATTGAGTGTATTGCAATGAGGCACCCTAGAGTGTCATGAACTGTAATTATGCCCAATGTGTTCATTGAACTGTACTTGATGTAACCTGCAAATTGTATAATCTGTATTGTGTACATTTGGAATGAGATATGACAACTGTATTGTATGTATTGCTGCAAATTTTATGAATAAAGTATATTTTTTGAAACGACAATCCAGTAGTTTCATGGCCACCATTACTGATACTAGTTTTTTTAATTCCAGATTTTATTTAATTAAGTGAATTTAAATTCCCCAGCTACCTAGGTGGGATTAGAACTCATAACTCCGGAATATTAGTCCAGGCCTCCAGGATTACGGGTCCAGCAACATAACCACTATGCTACCATACCATCTACATTAAACTGTGTGTATCCTTAAATTTTGAAATAAGAAAAAAGTCCCTTCAAATATGTAGCCCCATGAACGGGCTCTGCGGAGTGCTGAGGTTAAATTTGCCAAATCTGCAGCATTGACTATTTTACGTTATTTGAGCTACAAGGTTGGTTTTGTGAGACGCATTTCATTTAACGAGAACGGTTGAGGGTGATGACATTGGAAGTGATGTCACTAGCGGAGCCATAGCTTTTTAGCGCGCGCTGAGAGTGATGTCATCGGCTGACCCGACACATGGGCAGATGGATGTCACTGGACGGTTGAAAACCGGAAGTACCCACACTGTCACTAATCACTCCGTCAAACTAAACACTCTGGGAGAGAGCTGCGGAGACTGATGGGGCATTGTGTGGGGGCCATGGATTGTTTTCAGGTTTATTGGGTAGAAAGTGGGGGCGGGGGTCACCTTTTACATTACAAAGTGAATAGTGACACTGTGTCCAATGACTTTACTTGCCGCACATGCATCAGGCTTTCCGAGAAACCAACTCGCTGCTGTTAATGCTCAAGAGTGTGATCTGGGTCTAACGTGATCCATCTCCCTGTCTGGACCATGTTGTCCCTCCCTTACCCCCCCCCCCCCCGACCCCAAGATCTGGATCACATTCTCTGACCCCACCCCCCCACCCCCAACCGGGTGCACTGCTCCCTCCGGGCTCCCCCCTTCTCCTGCTGCTTCTGCTTCCCCCCTGCCTGCTTCCCTGGTACCGTTTTAGTAAATCTCGTCTGCACCCTCTCTAAGGCCTTGACATTCTTCCTAAAGTGTGGTGCCCAAAGTTGGACACAATTCTCCAGCTGGAGCCTAACCAGTGATTTATAAAGGTCTGGCATAATGTCCTTGCTTTTGTACTCTATGAGGATGACTTTAAACCCCAAGAACAGGTGCTTTGGAGGTGGATGGGAGTTGAAAATAGTTGTTTTTTGGGTCGTGACTGCAACCCGGCTTTATTTCCGGGTTTAACGTCGGCGCGTAAAACTACAGGCTTCCCACTGGGAATGCAAAGTCTGAAAATTTTGCAGTTGCGACCCAAAAAAACAATTGTTTTCAACTCCCATCCGCCCCCAATCCACCCATTCTTGGGGTTTAAAATCACCCCCTATGCCTCTGTTTATAAAGCCAAGGATCCTGTATGCCTTTTTAACAGCCTTCTCAACTTGTCCTAGCACCTTCAAAGATTTGTGTACGTATACCCTAGGTCTCTCTGTTCCTGCACCCTCTTTAGTATTATACCATTTCATTTACATCGCCTCCCCTCATTCTTCCTACCAAATTGCATCACTTCACACTTCTGTGTTAAATTTCACCTGCCATGTGTCTGCCCATTTCACTAGTCAGTCTATGTCCTCCTGAAGTCTTTTACTGTCCTCCTCACTGTTTCGTATCATCTGCAAACGTTGAAATTATGCCCAGTATACCCAAGTCCAGGTCATTAAGAAATATCAAAAAGAGCAATGGTCCTAATACCGATCCATGGGGAATACCACTATATACTTCCCTCCTGTCTGAAAAACAACCGTTCACCACTACTCTCTGCTTTCTGTCCCTCAGCCAATTTTGTATCCACGCTGCCACTGCCCCTTTAATCCCATGGGCTTCAATTTTGCTAACAGGCCTAATATGTGGTACTTCATCAAATGCCTTTTGAAAGTCCATATACACAACATCAACCACACTACCCTCATCAACCCTCTCCATTACTTCATCAAAGAACTCAATCAAGTTAGTAAAAAACAATTTACCTTTAACAAATGTGTGCTGGCTGTCATTTATTAACCCACATTTTTCCAAGAGACAATTAATTTTGTCTCGATTATCGTCTAAAAGTTTCCCAACCACCAACATTAGGCTGACTGGTCTGTAGTCATGGGGTTTATCCCTCTCCCCTTTTTGAACAGGGATATAACATTTGCAATCCCATATCTAGGGAGGATTGGGAGATTGTGGCCAGAGCCTCCACTATTTCCACCCTTACTTCCCTCAGCAACCTAGGATGTATCCCATCCGGACTGGGCAACTTTTCTACTGTGAGCGCTGTCAACCTTTTCAGGACCTCCTCTTTATCTACTTATATCCAATTCTATTTCTCTACTACCTCCTCCTTTACTGTGGCACTGGCAGCATCCTCTTCTCTAGCGAGGACAGATGCAAAGTATTCATTTAGTAGCTCAGCCATGCCTTCTGCCTCCACAAAAAGATCTCCTTATTGGTCCCTAATCAGTCCCACCCTTCTTTTGATTATCCTTTTACTATTTATATGCTTATAAAAGACTTTTGGGTTCCATTTTATGTTACCAGCTAATCTATTCTCATACTCTCTCTTTGCAACTCTTATTTCCTTTTTCAGTTCCGCACTGTACCTTCATATTCAGCTTGCTTTTCTACTGTATTATGAGCCTAGCATTTATCATAAGCCTCCTCTTCCTGTTTCATTTTAATCTGTATATCTTTAGTCATCAAGGGAGCTGTAGCTTAGGATGTCCTTCCTTTCCCCTGGTGGAAATATGTCTCATCTGTACCTGAGCTATCTCCACTTTGAAGGCCTCCCATTGCTCATTTACTGTTTTACCTGCCAATCTTTGATTCCAATCCACCTGGGCCAGATCCCCTTTCAACTCACTGAAATTAGCCCTCTTCCAGTTGAGTATTGTCATATCTGAAGCTCTGCACTTGCTTAAAAGCTGTTCATCTCTAACATTTTCCAGTTCTGATGAAAGGTCATTAACCTGAAACATTAACTCTGTTTCTCTCTTCACTGATGCTGCCTGACCCGCTGAATGTTTCCAGCATTTTCTGTTTTTATTTCAGATTTCCAGCAACCACAGTATATTGCTTTTAATTTGTTTTATTCATTCTCGGGGTGAAAGTGTAGCTGGTAAGGCCAGTATTTATTGCCCATCCCTAGTTGCCCTTGAGAAAGTGGTGGTGGGCCTTCTTCTTGAACAGCTGCAGTCCGTGTGGTGAAGGGTAGGTAGGGAGTTCCAAGATTTTGACCCAGCTACAATGAAGGAACGGCGATATACATCCAAGTCAAGATGGTGTCTGACTTGGAGGGGAACTTGGAGGTGACGGTGTTCCCATGCACCTGCAGCCCTTGTCCTTCTAGTTGATTTTTTTTTCAAAAAATATACTTTATTCATAAAATTTTCAGCAATACATACAATACAGTTGTCATATCACATTCCAAACGTACACAATACAGATTATACAATTTGCAGGTTACATCAAGTACAGTTCAATGAACACATTGGACATAATTACAGTTCATGACACTCTAGGGTGCCTCATTGCAATACACTCAATACACATTTTTGATAACAGGTACGTTACATATTCTTTACAGGTTTGTTACAGATTCATTACAGTTACATTACATCAATTAAAATTTTACATTCTGCCCAAGGGGATTTTTCCCTGATTGCAGCCCCTCAGTATACAATGGCGGGAAGGCTGTAAACGGTTGCCTTTCCCCACAGAGCCTTTGCGGCGGCCGCACCCATCCTCAGTGCGTCCCTCAGCACGTAGTCCTGGACCTTGGAATGTGCCAGTCTGCAACACTCGGTCGAGGACAGCTCCTTGTACTGGAAGACCAGCAAGTTTCGGGCAGACCAAAGAGCGTCTTTCACCAAGTTGATGGTCTTCCAGCAGCAGCTGATGTCCGTCTCAGTGTGCGTCCCCGGGAACAGCCCGTAGAGCACAGAATCCTGTGTTACGGAACTGCTCGGGACGAACCCGGACACATACCACTGCATCTCTCTCCAGACCTTCTTTGCAAAGGCACATTCCAGAAGGAGATGGGTGACGGTCTCGTCTCCACCGCAGCCTCCTCTGGGACAGCGTGCGGTGGCGCTGAGAGTCCAGGAGTACGTGAAGGATCTGACGGGAAGGGCCCTTCTCACCACCAGCCAAGCTAGGTCTTGGTGCTTGTTTGAAAGCTCTGGCGATGAGGGGTTCTGCCAAATGACATTGACAGTCTGCTCGGGGAACCAACCGACAGGATCCACCATCTCCTTTTCCCGCAGGGTCTCGAGGACGTTACGTGCGGACCACTTGCTGATCGCCTTGTGGTCAAAGGTGTTTTTCTGCACAAACTTTTCCACGAAGGACAGGTGGGGCGGAACGGTCCAACTGGACGGAGCATTCCGTGGCAGCGTGGCCAGGCCCATCCTTCTCAACACCGGGGACAGGTAGTCGTCCTTCTAGTTGATTGAGTTTGAAAGTTTGAAAGGTGCTGCCGAAGAAGCCTTGGCGAATTGTTTCGGAACATCCTGTAGATAATACACAATGCAACTACCGTACGTTGATGGTGGAAGGAGTGGATGTTTAAGCCAGTAGATGGGGTACCGATCAGGCAGACTGCTTTGTCGTGGATAGTATCGAGCCATTTGAGTGTTGTTGCAGCTGCACACATCCAGGCAAGTGGAGTCTTCCAGCACAGTCCTGACATGTGCCTTGTAGGTGGTAGAGAGGCTTTAGGGAGTCAGGAGGTGAACCATTCCCCACTGAAACCCAACCTCTGACCTGCTCTAGTAGCACTGCATTTCAGTGAACATTTCAATGAAGCTGCAGGTTTGCATTCAATTGAGATGTTGAGGTTCCTGAGAAAGGTTTGTGAGGTGAAAGGGACACTATTGCTTTGGTATACAGACAAATAAACAATAGGTTAAAGACAAGCTCCATAAGGATGTGAATCAGGTTATTTTGCACTGTCAAGCTCTGCAGTCGATAGCAAAAGGAATACCCTACGTTTGGAGGGCAGCCAAGAGTATGCAGGACCAGTGGGAAACAGACAGTATAACTTACAAATAACTTACAAATAAAGGATGATGTTCAGAGCGCCAAACAGCATTCTGCTTAATATTTGCATATTATTAGCGTTATCTTAATTTCAAAATAGGCAGAACACAGAGTGATTAACATATTTCCATCCCATAATCCTTTACTTCAATTTCACTGTCTTGCTGGCAAAATGCTTTAATGTCGATTTGTTTTAAGAAAACAATGTAATTTTTCATTTAAAAAATGATCCTAGGTGATAATAAAAATAGTTTTAACATGGGTTACCTTCACACACTACAAATGTGAATAGTATGAGTCCGATAGACCTCCGCGCGCCGGGCAAATTTCGCTAGCTTTGCGCAGTGGCAGTATCGTAGCCGATGAGGTTTACCCGAGGCGCGATTATTGCTTATTGAAAACTTTTCCCAATACCCCGCTATGACGACTTGAAATATAGTCGGCAATGGCAATTTTTGATAGGCTCTGCGGAGACTGATATTCTGATAAAAACAGACTTCAATTATGATTACAGAATGTGTTCAGATCCTCAGTTACGAATATAATTAATTCGCTTCTTTCATTCTAGACTTTAGACTCAAGTTCCGCACATCGAATTATTCATTCAAATTGTCCGTTAGAAATTTTTTACGTAACAGTAATAGCGATCTTTATTAGCGTTATTTCACGATGCCTGCGCTCTCTGTTGGTAGCTGCAACTTCAGAAACCAAGTCCAATCTTGACTGTGGTTAACTCATACTTCCTGCTTATTCATCACGACAGACTCGTTTTCGATCTTCAGTTAATTTCTCGTTATTTCATTCTTGGTTGTTTCACTAAAGCGAAATATTTATTTATTTGCGTGGAAAGTTATCGGTGCTAATTAACTTTTTAAAATGCTGTTTGGGCTAATTACTTTACATCCATAATTTACATGCCATTGGTACTTTTTTGATAAAGCTAAAAGAAAAGTTGATTCAACCTGGTAAATAAGATGAAGAAAAGAATTGAAATGAAGTTATTTTCATTAGTGCGTTTGTATAGTAATTTGTACGAATGTTCAAAACTGCTCGCATTAATTCCCAAGCAGCAGCTGGTTTAGCATCACGTTTTGATGGTGCAGTTGGAGGTCCATATCTATAAATGCCTACAGGGATATCCAACATTTTCTTTATTCGCCGTTTTTCTCAGACTGCAAGGTGCTGGTGATGCAGTTGTAAACAATTTTACAACACCAAGTTATAGTCCAACAAATTTATTTTAAATTTCACAAGCTTTCGGAGGCTTCCTCCTTCCTCAGGTGAATGTTGTGGAAATGAAATCTTCGAATCCTTCGCATTTATAAATCACAGAACAATGCCTGGTGATTACTGCCCGTTGCCAAGGCAATCACAGTGAGCAAACAGAGAGGTGTCACCTACAAGGCCACCGAATATACAAACCCCCCAAAAAAAGAGAGAGAGGCAGAGACATACAATCATCACACGAGAGGACACCACCCACCAGGTGCACGGTTCATACTCCTGTGACTGGGCCAACGTTGTCTACCTCATACGTTGCAGGAAAGGATGCCCCAGAGCATGGTACATTGGCAAGACCATGCAGACGCTGCGACAACGGATGAACGGACACCACGCAACAATCGCCAAACAGGAGGGTTCCCTCCCAGTCGGGGAACACTTCAGCAGTCAAGGACATTCAGCCACCGACCTTCAGGTAAGCATACTCCAAGGCGGCCTTCGAGACACACGACAACGCAAAATCATCAAGCAGAAATTGATAGCCAAGTTCCGCACCCATGAGGACGCCTCAACCGGGATCTTGGGTTCATGTCACGCTACACGTAACCCCACCAGCGGACAAATGTTTTTAATATAACGGGTCATTTGCTGTCTTCCTTCCGGATGTCTCCATGTCTCTACCTCTCTTTTTTTGGGGGGGTTTGTATATTCGGTGGCCTTGTAGGTGACACCTCTCTGTCTGCTCACTGTGATTGCCTTGGCAACGGGCAGTAATCACCAGGCATTGTTCTGTGATTTATAAATGCGAAGGATTCGAAGATTTCATTTCCACAACATTCACCTGAGGAAGGAGGAAGCCTCCGAAAGCTTGTGAAATTTAAAATAAATTTGTTGGACTATAACTTGGTGTTGTAAAATTGTTTACAATTGTCAACCTCAGTCCATCACCGGCATCTCCACATCCTGGTAATGCAGAGTAATGAGAGTGGCTGCACCAGAGCCACTGGGAGTGGGGGAGGTGCGGGCTATCGGTACACTGCCAGCAGGGTGTCCGCAGCCCTGGGGACTACCTACTATTCTGCCACCACCCTCACGGACCACGGGAGCCTTTCTATCTTTGCTAAGTTTTCCATGCTTCCCTCCTCCTCTGCTATACTGCTGTAACAATAACCATTTACACCTCCTCAGGACCTATCTTTTGTTTCTTTGCTTGTCATCTCATTTTGCCCGTTGCGTCAATTGTCACCACTATGGTAGCAGTAACACATTCTGCCATTGCCACTGACAGGATGTGGGAGGACAATACTCACCCAACCCTTTGTCTGGAATGTGTAATTTGACTCAGTCCGTTGTGGAGTAATTTAAGTTCTCTGGAATGTGTAATTTGATCCAGTCATTGTCAGGCAGGCTACAGAGTTCCGACAAGGCACAGCGCTGACACTACTGATTTCAGGGAACAGACAGTGATGACACTACCAAGTTCAGAGCACGCACAGAGCTAACGCTACCGAGTTCAGAGAACGCACAGCACTAACACTACCAGGTGTAGAGAACGCACAGCGCTAGCACTACCGAGTTCAGAGAATGCACAGCTCTGACACTACTGAGTTCAGAGCATGCACAGCTCTAACACTACCGAGTTCAGAGAATGCACAGCGCTAACACTACCAGGTTCAGAGAATGCACAGCGCTAGCACTACTGAGTTCAGAGAATGCACAGCGCTGACACTCCCGTGTTCAGAGAACGCACAGCGCTAACACTACCGGGTTCAGAGAATGCACAGCGCTGACACTCCCGAGTTCAGAGAACGCACAGCGCTAGCACTACCGAGTTCAGAGAATGCACAGCTCTGACACTCCCGAGTTCAGAGAACGCACAGCGCTGACACTCCCGAGTTCAGAGAATGCACAGCGCTAGCACTACCGAGTTCAGAGAACGCACAGCACTAACACTACCAGGTTCAGATAGGAAGGTGTGAGGCCATGGGGGGATTTCAAAGTGAGCACAGGGGTGATGGACGAATGTGACTTGCTGCGAGTTAGGATACGTGCAGCAGAGTTTTGGATGAGCTCAAGTATATTGAGGGTGGAAGATAGGAGGCCAGCCAGGGGAGCATTGGAATAGTCGAGTCTGGAAGTAACAAAGGCATGGATGAAGCTTTCAGCAGCAGATGGGCTGAGGCAGAGGCTGAGACAGGCGATGTTACGGAGGTGGAAGTCGGTGGTCTTAGTGATGGAGAGGATATGGGGTCGGAAGCTCAGCTCAGGATTAGGATGCTGAGGTTGCAAACAGTCTGTTTCAGCCTGAGACAGTGGCCAGGGAGGGGGCTGGAATCAATAGCTAGGGAATGGAGTTTGTGGCGGGGACCGAAGACAATATCATTGGCCGTCCCAATGTTTAATTGGAGGAATTTGCAGTTCATCCAAGACTGGATGTTGGATGAGCAGTCTGACAACACACAGGCAGTGGAGGGATTAAGAGAGATGGGGGTGAGGTAGAGCTGGGTGTCGTCAGTATACATGTGGAACCTGACATCATGTCCTCGGATGATATCGCCAAGGGGCAGCATATAGATGAGAAATAGGAGGGGACCAAGGATAGATCCATGGGGGACTCCAGAAGTAACAGTGCGGGAGCAGAAAGAGAAGCCATTACAGGGATTCTCTAGCTACGACTGAATAAGTAATAGTAGGAAAAAGCAAAGGCATTTCCACTCAACTGGACAACAGAGGCAAGGAATTAGAGAAGAATGGTGTGGTTAACTGTGTTTAAAAACTGGCTTGGATAGGGAATAGGATAGTAGGTAGGATGCAGAGAATAGAGGTAATGGGTATGTATTCAAATTGGCAGGATGTGACTAGTGATGTCCCCCAGGGATCTGTACTGGGGTCACAGCTTTTCACTATATTTATAAATGACTTGGATGAAGGAATAGAGAGCCGTATATCTAAGTTTGCTGACAACACTAAGTTAGGTGACACAGTAAATAGTGTAGACGGGAGCAGAAAGTTGCAAAGGGACATTGATAGTATAAGTGAGTGAGCAAAACTGTGGCAGATGGAGTTTAATGTGGGGAAGTGTGAGGTCATCGACTTTGGACCTAAGAAAGATAGGTCAGAGTATTTTCTAAATAGCGAGAAACTAGGAACTGTGGATGAGCAGAGAGATTTAGGGGTCCAAGTACAGAAATCACTAAAAGCTAGCTGACAGGTACAAAAAATAATTTAAAAGGTTAATGAAATGTTGGCCTTTATCTCAAGAGGGCTGGATTACAAAGGGGAAGACATTATGTTACAGCTGTACAGAGCTCTGGTTAGACCCCATCTGAAGTACTGCATTCAGTTCTGGGCACTGCACCTCAGGAAGGTTATACTAGCCTTGGAGGTGGTGCAATACAGATTCACCAGAATGATACCGGGGCTAAAAGGGTTAAATTATAAGGCCAGGTTGCATTGACTAGGTTTGTATTCCCTTGAGTATAAAAGATTAAGGGATGAGCTAATTGAGGTGTTTAAGATGATTAAAGGGTCTGATGGGATAGATAGAAACTATTTCCTCTGGTGGGAGAGTCCAGAACAAAGGGGCATAATCTTAAAATTAGAGCTAGGACATTCAGGGGTGATGTCAGAAAGCTTTTCTTCACATAAAGGGTAGTGGAAATCTGGAACTCTCCCCACCCCCCCAAAAAAAAGATGTTGAGGCTGGGGGGGTCAATTGAAAATTTCAAGACTGAGATTGATAGATTTTTGTTCGGCACGGGCATTAAGGGATATAGAACCAACACGGGAAGATACAGATCAACCATGATCAACAACAACAGCAACAACTTGCATTTATATAGCGCTTTTAATGTCGTAAAACGTCCCAAGGCGCTTCCCAAGGAGTGCTATCAAACAAAATTTGACACCGAGCCACATAAGGAGAAATTAGGACAGATGACCAAAAGCTTGGTCAAAGAGGTAGGTTTTAAGGAGAGTCTTAAAGGAGGAGAGAAAGATAGAGAGGCAGAGAGGTTTAGGGAGGGAATTCCAGAGCTCAGGGCCTAGGCAGCTGAAGGCACGGCTGCCAATGATGGAGCGATTAAAATCGGGGATGCGCAAGAGGCAAGAATTGGAGGAGCGCAGAGATCTCGGGGGGGGGGGTTGTAGGGCTGGAGTAGGTTACAGAGATAGGGAGGGGCGAGGCCATGGAGAGATTTGAAAACAAGGATGAGAATTTTAAAATCAGGCATTCCTGGACCGGGAGTCAATGTAGGTCGGCGACCACAGGGGTGATGGGTGAACGGGACTTGGTACGAGTTAGGATACGGGCAGCAGAGTTTTGGATGAGCTCAAGTTTATGGGCGGTGGAAGATGAGAGGCCGGCCAGGAGAGCATTGGATTAGTCAAGTCTAGAGGTAACAAAGGCATGGATGAGGGTTTCAGCAGCTGAGGCAGGGAGCGGAGTCACATGATGTTACGGAGGTGGAAGTAGGCGGTCTTGCTGATGGAGCCGATATAAGGTTGGAAGCTCATCTCAGCGTCAAATAGGACGCCAAGGCTGCGAACGATTTGGTTCAGCCTCAGACAGGGCCAGGGAGAGGGATGGAGTCAGTGGCTAGGGAATGGAGTTGTGGCGGGGACTGAAAGCAATGGCTTCGGTCTTCCCAACATTTAGTTGGAGGAAATTTTTGCTCATCCAGTCAGACAAGCAGTGTGACAAATCAGAGACAATAGAGGGGTCGAGGGAGGTGGTAGTGAGGTAGAGCTGGGTGTCATCAGCGTACATGTGGAACCGGATGTTGTGTTTTCAGATGATGTCATCGAGAGGCAGTATGTAGATGAGAAAGAGGAGGGGGCCAAGGATTTTGGGGGACTCCAGAGGTAACAGTGCAAGAGCAGGAAAAGAAGCCATTGCAGGTAATTCTCTGGCTACAACTGGGTAGATAGGAACAGAACCAGGCGAGGGCAGTCCCACCCAGCTGGATGACGAAGGAGAGGTGTTGGAGGAGGGTAATGTGGTCTACCATGTCAAAGGCTGTGGACAGGTCGAGAGGGATGAGGAGGGATAGTTTACCATGGTCACAGTCACATAGGATATCATTTGCGACTTTGATAAGGGCCATTTCAGTATTGTGGCAGGGGCGGAAACCTGATTGGAGGGATTCAAACATGGAGTTGCGGGAAAGATGGGCACAGAGAGGAAAGGGAGGTTGGAGATGGGGCAATAGTTTGCAAGGAATGAGGGGTCAAGGCTAATTCTATGATCAATGTAGCCGCCAGCCAAATGTTAGGAGGAGGGTATAGCAGCTGTTGTCACTTCTGTAGTGGCAGAAGTTACTGCCCGCCCTTATGCTTGTAATTCTCCCCCTCCCGTTCATTTGATTCCTGTGGGTACGCTGCCAGCAGATCGATCAGGGTCACAGAGGGGTCATGGGAGGGAAATCATGACAGAAATCGAAGTGGCCTGTTCTGGTGCGGAGTTTTGTCTGAGGTGCCCTGCCCCACTTCACTTGCCTGACCACCACCCAGAAGTGGGTGGTTTTCATAAGGAAAGTCCAGGCCTTTATGTCTGGACCATACCTTGACTCCCTCATGCAGTGCTGGTCACTGAGGCACAGGGGAGCTACTGATGTGCTGCGGCCAGTGAAGAGAAAAGCCACAAGGAGGATGTTTGGTATAGGAGAAATCAACATAGATTCAAATGTAGGAATGATATCAAGAAATCATTCTTCACACAAAATTCAAGGCGAGCTAAATGGCCTTGCCCCTCCATAGTTACCTTGTGATCTCTTTTTCTTGAATGAAGACGTGGAGCAATGGAAGGAAGATGAGCAGCATTCATAGATAGACATAACCCTACTGGCAGAGCAGCTGTAGGAGTGGAGGGGAGGCATGGTGCAGTTTGTGTTGCTTGCAATTGCCAACAGCTATCGCCTGTATGTAAAAAGACACTGTGCATTATCTGCAGCTGTGGAGTAGAAGGCAGAGCTGCTGTCTGTTGGCCCCATACCTGTCGGCCATCTTTCCCGCAATTCCATGTCTGAACCTCTCCGATCAGGTGTTAGCCCTAATCAAAGTCAATAGTGACACTCTCTGTGGCCGTGGTGCACTATCCCTCCCCATTTATTTCAGTAGTTTTTAAACACAGTTAACCACACCATCCTTCTCTAATTCCTCGCCTCTGTTGTCCAGTTGAGTGGAAATGCCTTTGCTTTTTCCTACTATTACTTATTCAGTCGTAGCTAGAGAATCCCTGTAATGGCTTCTCTTTCTGCTCCCGCACTGTTACTTCTGGAGTCCCCCATGGATCTATCCTTGGTCCCCTCCTATTTCTCATCTATATGCTGCCCCTTGGCGATATCATCCGAAGACATGATGTCAGGTTCCACATGTATACTGACGACACCCAGCTCTACCTCACCTCCATCTCTCTTGATCCCTCCACTGCCTGTGTGTTGTCAGACTGCTGGTCCAACATCCAGTCTTCGATGAACTGCAAATTCCTCCAATTAAACATTGGGACGGCCAATGATATTGTCTTCGGTCCCCGCCACAAACTCCATTCCCTAGCTATTGATTCCAGCCCCCTCCCTGGCCACTGTCTCAGGCTGAAAAGGCTGTTCGCAACATCAGCATCCTAATCCTGAGCTGAGCTTCCGACCCCATATCCTCTCCATCACCAAGACCACCTACTTCCACCTCCGTAACATCGCCTGTCTCAGCCTCTGCCTCAGCCCATCTGCTGCTGAAAGCTTCATCCATGCCTTTGTTACTTCCAGACTCGACTATTCCAATGCTCCCCTGGCTGGCCTCCTATCTTCCACCCTCAATATACTTGAGCTCATCCAAAACTCTGCTGCACGTATCCTAACTCGCAGCAAGTCACATTCGTCCATCACCCCTGTGCTCGCTGACCTACATTGGCTCCCGGTCCATCAACATCTTGATTTTAAAATTCTCATCCTCATGTTGAAATCCCCCCATGGCCTCACACCTTCCTATCTGAACCTGGTAGTGTTAGTGCTGTGCGTTCTCTGAACTCGGGAGTGTCAGCGCTGTGCATTCTCTGAACTCGGTAGTGCTCGCGCTGTGCGTTTTCTGAACTCGGGAGTGTCAGCGCTGTGCGTTCTCTGAACTCGGGAGTGTCAGCGCTGTGCATTCTCTGAACTCGGTAGTGCTAGCGCTGTGCGTTCTCTGAACTCGGGAGTGTCAGCGCTGTGCGTTCTCTGAACCTGGTAGTGTTAGCGCTGTGCATTCTCTGAACTCAGTAGTGTCGGCGCTGTGCGTTCTCTAAACCTGGTAGTGTTAGCGCTGTGCGTTCTCTGAACTCGGTAGTGCTAGCGCTGTGCGTTCTCTGAACTCGGTAGTGCTAGCGCTGTGCATTCTCTGAACTCGGGAGTGTCAGCGCTGTGCGTTCTCTAAACCTGGTAGTGTTAGCGCTGTGCATTCTCTGAACTCGGTAGCGTTAGCTCTGTGCGTGCTCTGAACTTGGTAGTGTCATTACTGTCTGTTCTCTGAAATCAGTAGTGTCAGCGCTGTGCCTTGTCATAGAATCATAGAATCATAGAAGTTACAACATGGAAACAGGCCCTTCGGCCCAGTTTATATCACTAAGCTAGTCCCAATTGCCTGCACTTGGCCCATATCCCTCTATACCCATCTTACCCATGTAACTGTCCAAATGCTTTTTAAAAGACAAAATTGTACCAGCCTCTACTGCTGCCTCTGGCAGCTCGTTCCAGACACTCACCACCCTTTGAGTGAAAAAATTGCCCCTCTGGACCCTTTTGTATCTCTCCCCTCTCACCTTAAATCTATGCCCCCTAGTCATAGACTCCCCTACCTTTGGGAAAAGATTTTGACTATCTACCTTATCTATGCCCCTCATTATTTTATAGACTTCTATAAGATCACCCCTTAACCTCCTACTCTCCAGGGAAAAAAGTCCCAGTCTGTCTAACCTCTCCCTATCAGTCAAACCATCAAGTCCCGGTAGCATCCTAGTAAATCTTTTTTGCACTCTTTCTAGTTTAATAATATCCTTTCGATAATAGGGTGACCAGAACTGTACACAGTATTCCAAGTGTGGCCTCACCAATGCCCTGTACAACTTCAACAAGACATCCCAACTCCTGTATTCAATGTTCTGACCAATGAAACCAAGCATGCCGAATGCCTTCTTCACCACCCTATCCACCTGTGACTCCACTTTCAAGGAGCTATGTACCTGTACTCCTAGATCTCTTTGTAATTTAACTCTCCCCTACGCCCTACCATTAACGGAGTAGGTCCTGGCCCGATTCGATCTACCAAAATGCATCACCTCACATTTATCTAAATTAAACTCCATCTGCCATTCATCGGCCCACTGGCCCAATTTATCAAGATCCCGTTGCAATCCTAGATAACCTTCTTCACTGTCCACAATGCCACCAATCTTGGTGTCATCTGCAAACTTACTAACCATGCCTCCTAAATTCTCATCCAAATCATTAATATAAATAACAAATAACAGCGGACCCAGCACCGATCCCTGAGGCACACCGCTGGTCACAGGCCTCCAGTTTGAAAAACAACCCTCTACAACCACCCTCTGTCTTCTGTCGTCAAGCCAATTTTGTATCCAATTGGCTACCTCACCTTGGATCCCATGAGATTTAACCTTATGTAACAACCTACCATGCGGTACCTTGTCAAAGGCTTTGCTGAAGTCCATGTAGACCACGTCTACTGCACAGCCCTCATCTATCTTCTTGGTTACCCCTTCAAAAAACTCAATCAAATTCGTGAGACATGATTTTCCTCTCACAAAACCATGCTGACTGTTCCTAATCAGTCCCTGCCTCTCCAAATGCCTGTAGATCCTATCCCTCAGAATACTCTCTAACAACTTGCCCACTACAGATGTCAGGCTCACCGGTCTGTAGTTCCCAGGCTTTTCCCTGCCTCCCTTCTTAAACAAAGGCACAACCTTTGCTACCCTCCAATCTTCAGGCACCTCACCTGTAGCTGCCGATGATTTAAATATCTCTGCTAGGGGACCCGCAATTTCCTCCCTAACCTCCCATAACGTCCTGGGATACATTTCATCAGGTCCCGGAGATTTATCTACCTTGATGCGCGTTAAGACTTCCAGCACCTCCCTCTCTGTAATATGTACACTCCTCAAGAAATCACTATTTATTTCCCCAAGTTCCCTAACATCCATGCCTTTCTCAACCGTAAATACCGATGTGAAATATTCATTCAGGATCTCACCCATCTCTTGTGGTTCTGCACATAGATGACCTTGTTGATCCTTAAGAGGCCCTACTCTCTCCCTAGTTACTCTTTTGCCCTTTATGTACTTGTAGAAGCTCTTTGGATTCTCCTTTGCCTTATCTGCCAAAGCAATCTCATGTCCCCTTTTTGCCCTCCTGATTTCTCTCTTAACTCTACTCCGGCATTCTCTATACTCTTCAAGGGATCCACTTGATTCCAGCTGCCTATGCATGTCATATGCCTCCTTCTTCTTTTTGACTAGGGCCTCAATCTCCCGAGTCATCCAAGGTTCCCTACTTCTACCAGCCTTGCCCTTCACTTTATAAGGAATGTGCTTACCCTGAACCCTGGTTAACACACTTTTGAAAGCCTCCCACTTACCAGACGTCCCTTTGCCTGCCAACAGACTCTCCCAATCAACTTCTGAAAGTTCCTGTCTAATACCATCAAAATTGGCCTTTCCCCAATTTAGAATGTTAACTTTTGGGCCAGACCTATCCTTCTCCATAGCTATCTTAAAACTAATGGAATTATGATCACTGGTCCCAAAGTGATCCCTCACTAACACTTCTGTCACCTGCCCTTCCTTATTTCCCAAGAGGAGGTCAAGTTTTGCCCCCTCTCTAGTCGGGCCATCCACATACTGAATGAGAAATTCCTCCTGAATACACTCAACAAATTTCTCTCCATCCAAGCCACTAATGCTATGGCTGTCCCAGTCAATGTTGGGAAAGTTAAAGTCCCCTACTATTACCACCCTATTTTTCTTGCAGCTGTCTGTAATCTCCTTACATATTTGCTCCTCAATTTCCCATTGACTATTTGGGGGTCTGTAGTACAATCCTATCAACGTGATCTCTCCCTTCTTATTTTTCAGTTCTACCCATATGGACTCAGTGGGCGAACCCTCGGATATATCCCCTCTCACTACTGCCGTGATGTTCTCCCTAATCAAGAACGCAACTCCCCCTCCTCTCTTACCTCCTGCTCTATCTTTCCTATAGCATCTGAGCTCTGTAGCCTGCCTGACAATGACTGGATCAAATTACACATTCCAGAGAACTTAAATTACTCCACAACGGACTGAGTCAAATTACACATTCCAGACAAAGGGTTGGGTGAGTATTGTCCTCCCACATCCTGTCAGTGGCAATGGCAGAATGTGTTACTGCTACCATAGTGGTGACAATAGACGCAATGGGCAAAATGAGATGACAAGCAAAGAAACAAAAGATAGGTCCTGAGGAGGTGTAAATGGTTATTGTTACAGCAGTATAGCAGAGGAGGAGGGAAGCATGGAAAACTTAGCAAAGATAGAAAGGCTCCCGTGGTCCGTGAGGGTGGTGGCAGAATAGTAGGTAGTCCCCAGGGCTGCGGACACCCTGCTGGCAGTGTACCGATAGCCCGCACCTCCCCCACTCCCAGTGGCTCTGGTGCAGCCACTCTCATTACTCTGCATTACCAGGATGTGGAGATGCCAGTGATGGACTGAGGTTGACAATTGTAAACAATTTTACAACACCAAGTTATAGTCCAACAAATTTATTTTAAATTTCACAAGCTTTCGGAGGCTTCCTCCTTCCTCAGGTGAATGTTGTGGAAATGAAATCTTCGAATCCTTCGCATTTATAAATCACAGAACAATGCCTGGTGATTACTGCCCGTTGCCAAGGCAATCACAGTGAGCAGACAGAGAGGTGTCACCTACAAGGCCACCGAATATACAAACCCCCCAAAAAAAAGAGAGGTAGAGACATAGAGACATCCGGAAGGAAGACAGCAAATGACCCGTTATATTAAAAACAGATAACATTTGTCCGCTGGTGGGGTTACGTGTAGCGTGACATGAACCCAAGATCCCGGTTGAGGCGTCCTCATGGGTGCGGAACTTGGCTATCAATTTCTGCTTGATGATTTTGCGTTGTCGTGTGTCTCGAAGGCCGCCTTGGAGTATGCTTACCTGAAGGTCGGTGGCTGAATGTCCTTGACTGCTGAAGTGTTCCCCGACTGGGAGGGAACCCTCCTGTCTGGCGATTGTTGCGCGGTGTCCGTTCATCCGTTGTCGCAGCGTCTGCATGGTCTTGCCAATGTACCATGCTCTGGGGCATCCTTTCCTGCAACGTATGAGGTAGACAACGTTGGCCCAGTCACAGGAGTATGAACCGTGCACCTGGTGGGTGGTGTCCTCTCGTGTGATGATTGTATGTCTCTGCCTCTCTCTCTTTTTTTGGGGGGTTTGTATATTCGGTGGCCTTGTAGGTGACACCTCTCTGTTTGCTCACTGTGATTGCCTTGGCAACGGGCAGTAATCACCAGGCATTGTTCTGTGATTTATAAATGCGAAGGATTCGAAGATTTCATTTCCACAACATTCACCTGAGGAAGGAGGAAGCCTCCGAAAGCTTGTGAAATTTAAAATAAATTTGTTGGACTATAACTTGGTGTTGTAAAATTGTTTACAACTGCATCACCAGCACCTTGCAGTCTGAGAAAAACGGCGAATAAAGAAAATGTTGGATATCCCTGTAGGCATTTATGGATATGGACCTCCAACTGCACCATCAAAACGTGATGCTAAACCAGCTGCTGCTTGGGAATTAATGCGAGCAGTTTTGAACATTCGTACAAATTACTATACAAACGCACTAATGAAAATAACTTCATTTCAATTCTTTTCTTCATCTTATTTACCAGGTTGAATCAACTTTTCTTTTAGCTTTATCAAAAAAGTACCAATGGCATGTAAATTATGGATGTAAAGTAATTAGCCCAAACAGCATTTTAAAAAGTTAATTAGCACCGATAACTTTCCACGCAAATAAATAAATATTTCGCTTTAGTGAAACAACCAAGAATGAAATAACGAGAAATTAACTGAAGATCGAAAACGAGTCTGTCGTGATGAATAAGCAGGAAGTATGAGTTAACCACAGTCAAGATTGGACTTGGTTTATGAAGTTGCAGCTACCAACAGAGAGCGCAGGCATCGTGAAATAACGCTAATAAAGATCGCTATTACTGTTACGTAAAAAATTTCTAACGGACAATTTGAATGAATAATTCGATGTGCGGAACTTGAGTCTAAAGTCTTGAATGAAAGAAGCGAATTAATTATATTCGTAACTGAGGATCTGAACACATTCTGTAATCATAATTGAAGTCTGTTTTTATCAGAATATCAGTCTCCGCAGAGACTATCAAAAATTGCCATTGCCGACTATATTTCAAGTCGTCATAGCGGGGTATTGGGAAAAGTTTTCAATAAGCAATAATCGCGCCTCGGGTAAACCTCATCGGCTACGATACTGCCACTGCGCAAAGCTAGCGAAATTTGCCCGGCGCGCGGAGGTCTATCGGACTCATACTATTCACATTTGTAGTGTGTGAAGGTAACCCATGTTAAAACTATTTTTATTATCACCTACGATCATTTTTTTAATGAAAAATTACATTGTTTTCTTAAAACAAATCGACATTAAAGCATTTTGCCAGCAAGACAGTGAAATTGAAGTAAAGGATTATGGGATGGAAATATGTTAATCACTCTGTGTTCTGCCTATTTTGAAATTAAGATAACGCTAATAATATGCAAATATTAAGCAGAATGCTGTTTGGCGCTCTGAACATCATCCTTTATTTGTAAGTTATTTGTAAGTTATACTGTCTGTTTCCCACTGGTCCTGCATACTCTTGGCTGCCCTCCAAACGTAGGGTATTCCTTTTGCTATCGACTGCAGAGCTTGACAGTGCAAAATAACCTGATTCACATCCTTATGGAGCTTGTCTTTAACCTATTGTTTATTTGTCTGTATACCAAAGCAATAGTGTCCCTTTCACCTCACAAACCTTTCTCAGGAACCTCAACATCTCAATTGAATGCAAACCTGCAGCTTCATTGAAATGTTCACTGAAATGCAGTGCTACTAGAGCAGGTCAGAGGTTGGGTTTCAGTGGGGAATGGTTTACCTCCTGACTCCCTAAAGCCTCTCTACCACCTACAAGGCACATGTCAGGACTGTGCTGGAAGACTCCACTTGCCTGGATGTGTGCAGCTGCAACAACACTCAAATGGCTCGATACTATCCACGACAAAGCAGTCTGCCTGATCGGTACCCCATCTACTGGCTTAAACATCCACTCCTTCCACCATCAACGTACGGTAGTTGCATTGTGTATTATCTACAGGATGTTCTGAAACAATTCGCCAAGGCTTCTTCGGCAGCACCTTTCAAACTTTCAAACTCAATCAACTAGAAGGACAACTACCTGTCCCCGGTGTTGAGAAGGATGGGCCTGGCCACGCTGCCACGGAATGCTCCGTCCAGTTGGACCGTTCCGCCCCACCTGTCCTTTGTGGAAAAGTTTGTGCAGAAAAACACCTTTGACCACAAGGCGATCAGCAAGTGGTCCGCACGTAACGTCCTCGAGACCCTGCGGGAAAAGGAGATGGTGGATACTGTCGGTTGGTTCCCCGAGCAGACTGTCAATGTCATTTGGCAGAACCCCTCATCGCCAGAGCTTTCAAACAAGCACCAAGACCTAGCTTGGCTGGTGGTGAGAAGGGCCCTTCCCGTCAGATCCTTCACGTACTCCTGGACTCTCAGCGCCACCGCACGCTGTCCCAGAGGAGGCTGCGGTGGAGACGAGACCGTCACCCATCTCCTTCTGGAATGTGCCTTTGCAAAGAAGGTCTGGAGAGAGATGCAGTGGTATGTGTCCGGGTTCGTCCCGAGCAGTTCCGTAACACAGGATTCTGTGCT
The DNA here is from genome assembly GCF_035084215.1 of Heptranchias perlo. Classification (NCBI taxonomy): domain Eukaryota; kingdom Metazoa; phylum Chordata; class Chondrichthyes; order Hexanchiformes; family Hexanchidae; genus Heptranchias; species Heptranchias perlo. Next base: position 35,467,606 of record NC_090341.1, on the reverse strand, counting down.
CTACGGGCTGTTCCCGGGGACGCACACTGAGACGGACATCAGCTGGAAGACCATCAACTTGGTGAAAGACGCCCTTTGGTCTGCCCGAAACTTGCTGGTCTTCCAGTACAAGGAGCTGTCCTCGACCGAGTGTTGCAGACTGGCACATTCCAAGGTCCAGGACTACGTGCTGAGGGACGCACTGAGGATGGGTGCGGCCGCCGCAAAGGCTCTGTGGGGAAAGGCAACCGTTTACAGTCTTCCCGCCATTGTATACTGAGGGGCTGCAATCAGGGAAAAATCCCCTTGGGCAGAATGTAAAATTTTAATTGATGTAATGTAACTGTAATGAATCTGTAACAAACCTGTAAAGAATATGTAACGTACCTGTTATCAAAAATGTGTATTGAGTGTATTGCAATGAGGCACCCTAGAGTGTCATGAACTGTAATTATGTCCAATGTGTTCATTGAACTGTACTTGATGTAACCTGCAAATTGTATAATCTGTATTGTGTACGTTTGGAATGTGATATGACAACTGTATTGTATGTATTGCTGAAAATTTTATGAATAAAGTATATTTTTTGAAAAAAAAATCAACTAGAAGGACAAGGGCTGCAAGTGCATGGGAACACCGTCACCTCCAAGTTCCCCTCCAAGTCAGACACCATCTTGACTTAGATGTATATCGCCGTTCCTTCATTGTAGCTGGGTCAAAATCTTGGAACTCCCTACCTACCCTTCACCACACGGACTGCAGCTGTTCAAGAAGAAGGCCCACCACCACTTTCTCAAGGGCAACTAGGGATGGGCAATAAATACTGGCCTTACCAGCTACACTTTCACCCCGAGAATAAATAAAACAAATTAAAAGCAATATACTGTGGTTGCTGGAAATCTGAAATAAAAACAGAAAATGCTGGAAACATTCAGCGGGTCAGGCAGCATCAGTGAAGAGAGAAACAGAGTTAATGTTTCAGGTTAATGACCTTTCATCAGAACTGGAAAATGTTAGAGATGAACTGCTTTTAAGCAAGTGCAGAGCTTCAGATATGACAATACTCAACTGGAAGAGGGCTAATTTCAGTGAGTTGAAAGGGGATCTGGCCCAGGTGGATTGGAATCAAAGATTGGCAGGTAAAACAGTAAATGAGCAATGGGAGGCCTTCAAAGTGGAGATAGCTCAGGTACAGATGAGACATATTTCCACCAGGGGAAAGGAAGGACATCCTAAGCTACAGCTCCCTTGATGACTAAAGATATACAGATTAAAATGAAACAGGAAGAGGAGGCTTATGATAAATGCTAGGCTCATAATACAGTAGAAAAGCAAGCTGAATATGAAGGTACAGTGCGGAACTGAAAAAGGAAATAAGAGTTGCAAAGAGAGAGTATGAGAATAGATTAGCTGGTAACATAAAATGGAACCCAAAAGTCTTTTATAAGCATATAAATAGTAAAAGGATAATCAAAAGAAGGGTGGGACTGATTAGGGACCAATAAGGAGATCTTTTTGTGGAGGCAGAAGGCATGGCTGAGCTACTAAATGAATACTTTGCATCTGTCCTCGCTAGAGAAGAGGATGCTGCCAGTGCCACAGTAAAGGAGGAGGTAGTAGAGAAATTGGATTGGATATAAGTAGATAAAGAGGAGGTCCTGAAAAGGTTGACAGCGCTCACAGTAGAAAAGTTGCCCAGTCCGGATGGGATACATCCTAGGTTGCTGAGGGAAGTAAGGGTGGAAATAGTGGAGGCTCTGGCCACAATCTCCCAATCCTCCCTAGATATGGGATTGCAAATGTTATATCCCTGTTCAAAAAGGGGAGAGGGATAAACCCCATGACTACAGACCAGTCAGCCTAATGTTGGTGGTTGGGAAACTTTTAGACGATAATCGAGACAAAATTAATTGTCTCTTGGAAAAATGTGGGTTAATAAATGACAGCCAGCACACATTTGTTAAAGGTAAATTGTTTTTTACTAACTTGATTGAGTTCTTTGATGAAGTAATGGAGAGGGTTGATGAGGGTAGTGCGGTTGATGTTGTGTATATGGACTTTCAAAAGGCATTTGATGAAGTACCACACATTAGGCCTGTTAGCAAAATTGAAGCCCATGGGATTAAAGGGGCAGTGGCAGCGTGGATACAAAATTGGCTGAGGGACAGAAAGCAGAGAGTAGTGGTGAACGGTTGTTTTTCAGACAGGAGGGAAGTATATAGTGGTATTCCCCATGGATCGGTATTAGGACCACTGCTCTTTTTGATATTTCTTAATGACCTGGACTTGGGTATACTGGGCATAATTTCAACGTTTGCAGATGATACGAAACAGTGAGGAGGACAGTAAAAGACTTCAGGAGGACATAGACTGACTAGTGAAATGGGCAGACACATGGCAGGTGAAATTTAACACAGAAGTGTGAAGTGATGCAATTTGGTAGGAAGAATGAGGGGAGGCGATGTAAATGAAATGGTATAATACTAAAGAGGGTGCAGGAACAGAGAGACCTAGGGTATACGTACACAAATCTTTGAAGGTGCTAGGACAAGTTGAGAAGGCTGTTAAAAAGGCATACAGGATCCTTGGCTTTATAAACAGAGGCATAGGGGGTGATTTTAAACCCCAAGAATGGGTGGATTGGGGGCGGATGGGAGTTGAAAACAGTTGTTTTTTTGGGTCGCAACTGCAAAATTTTCAGACTTTGCATTCCCAGTGGGAAGCCTGTAGTTTTACGCGCCGACGTTAAACCCGGAAATAAAGCCGGGTTGCAGTCACGACCCAAAAAACAACTATTTTCAACTCCCATCCACCTCCAAAGCACCCGTTCTTGGGGTTTAAAGTCATCCTCATAGAGTACAAAAGCAAGGACATTATGCCAGACCTTTATAAATCACTGGTTAGGCTCCAGCTGGAGAATTGTGTCCAACTTTGGGCACCACACTTTAGGAAGAATGGCAAGGCCTTAGAGAGGGTGCAGACGAGATTTACTAAAACGGTACCAGGGAAGCAGGCGGGCGGAAGCAGAAGCAGCAGGAGAAGGGGGGAGCCCGGAGGGAGCAGTGCACCGGGTTGGGGGTGGGGGGGTGGGGTCAGAGAATGTGATCCAGATCTTGGGGTGGGGTGGGGGGGGTAAGGGAGGGACAACATGGTCCAGATGGGGAGATGGATCACGTTAGACCCAGATCACACTCTTGAGCATTAACAGCAGCGAGTTGGTTTCTCGGAAAGCCTGATGCATGTGCGGCAAGTAAAGTCATTGGACACAGTGTCACTATTCACTTTGTAATGTAAAAGGTGACCCCCGCCCCCACTTTCTACCCAATAAACCTGAAAACAATCCATGGCCCCCACACAATGTCCCATCAGTCTCCGCAGCTCTCTCCCAGAGTGTTTAGTTTGACGGAGTGATTAGTGACAGTGTGGGTACTTCCGGTTTTCAACCGTCCAGTGACATCCATCTGCCCATGTGTCGGGTCAGCCGATGACATCACTCTCAGCGCGCGCTAAAAAGCTATGGCTCCGCTAGTGACATCACTTCCAATGTCATCACCCTCAACCATTCTCGTTAAATGAAATGCGTCTCACAAAACCAACCTTGTAGCTCAAATAACGTAAAATAGTCAATGCTGCAGATTTGGCAAATTTAACCTCAGCACTCCGCAGAGCCCGTTCATTGGGCTACATATTTGAAGGGACTTTTTTCTTATTTCAAAATTTAAGGATACACACAGTTTAATGTAGATGGTATGGTAGCATAGTGGTTATGTTACTGGACTAGTAATCCGGAGTTATGAGTTCTAATCCCACCTAGGTAGCTGGGGAATTTAAATTCACTTAATTAAATAAAATCTGGAATTAAAAAAAATAATTAGCCCAAACAGCATTTTAAAAAGTTAATTAGCACCGATAACTTTCCACGCAAATAAATAAATATTTCGCTTTAGTGAAACAACCAAGAATGAAATAACGAGAAATTAACTGAAGATCGAAAACGAGTCTGTCGTGATGAATAAGCAGGAAGTATGAGTTAACCACAGTCAAGATTGGACTTGGTTTATGAAGCTGCAGCTACCAACAGAGAGCGCAGGCATCGTGAAATAACGCTAATAAAGATCGCTATTACTGTTACGTAAAAAATTTCTAACGGGCAATTTGAATGAATAATTCGATGTGCGGAACTTGAGTCTAAAGTCTTGAATGAAAAGAAGCGAATTAATTATATTCTTAAATGAGGATCGGAACACATTCTGCACTCATGATTTAAATCTGTTTTTATCAGAATATCAGTCTCCGCAGAGACTATCAAAAATTGCCATTGCCGACTATATTTCAAGTCGTCATAGCGGGGTATTGGGAAAAGTTTTCAATAAGCAATAATCGCGCCTCGGGTAAACCTCATCGGCTACGATACTGCCACTGCGCAAAGCTAGCGAAATGTATCTGACACGCGATGGTCTGTCGGACACATACCGTTTTCACTTATAGTGTGTTTAAATAACCCATTACAAAACGTTTTTATTATCAGCTAATATTATTTATTTTATCAGGAATTACATTGTTTTCTTAAAGCAAAGCGACAAAAAAGCATTTTGTCAGCAAAACATTGAAATGGAAGTAAAGGATTATGGGATAGAAATATGTTAATCACCGCGCGATGTTCCGGCTGCTTTGAAAGTGAATTCACTCGATTGAAATGCAAGTACTCGGTATTAGGCAGAATGCTGGAAACGTTCGACAGGTCAGGCAGCGTAGGTGAAGAGAGAAACAGAGTTAACGTTTCAGGTGGATGATCTTTCATCAGAACTTTCAGATTGCCAGTAAAGAATCATAGACTCTTTTTTTTCCAAAAATATACTTTATTCGTAACATTTGCAAAGTTACATACTGTACAATCAAAATATCACAATTCAAACAGTACAATACAGATCATACAATCTGCAAGGTACATACAGTACAATCCAAGTATCACCATTCAAACATTACAATTACAGATCATACACAATAAATACAGTTCATGACACTCTAATGTGCCTCATTGCACTTACAATCATTACAGATTACATTTACATTACGTTATATTCATTATTATAATTACAATTTTTAAATTTCAAAATATACTTTATTCCATAAAATTTAAAGATACACACGGTTCAAATAAAGGGCACAAAATGCAGCACAGAAGTTCAAAGCAATACAGTGCAGATCGTATACATTATGATCTCATTGTTACATTTTTAAAACACAGTACATATTTTCTAACACATTCTGTACAATACAAGGTGGGGTGGCTCTATATGGTGGCCTTTCCTCATAGAGCCTTTGCGCAGGCCGCAACTCTCTTCAGTGCGTCCCGCAACATGTACTCCCGGACCTTGGAGTGTGCCAGTCGGCAACACTCGGTCATAGACAGCTCCTTCAGCTGGAAGACTTCCCGGCTTTTTCCCCACAGCCCTGAAAATTTTTCCTTTTCCAGAATTTGTCCAATTCCCTTTTGTAAATCACTATTTAATCTGCCTCCACCACCCTTTCAGGCAATGCATTCCAGATTATAACAACTAGCTGTGTAAAAAAAAAATTCTCCTCATCTCCCCTCTGGTTCTTTTGCCAGACTGCCAAACTGAGTATAAAACAGAAAACAGAGTGTAGGGGTTAAAGATAGTTACTCAGGTTTATGGAAAGTGGGAAGTGATGTTCTGTATGGTTCGGAGCTGGGACCACTGTGGTTCATCATTTACATACTTGATTTGGACGCGGGACTCGGAAGTACAGTATCAAAATTTGTGACCGACAGCAAATTGAGGGTTTCGTTAACACTGAGTAAGACTGTGACAAACACAAGAAGACGTTAACAAACTTGCAGAATGTGCAGGTAAATGCAAATTAATTTCATTGTGGATAAGTGTGAAGTGGTGCATCTTGGTAGGAGGAGTAAGGAGGTACGGGTCGCTGAGGCCAAACAGCAGCTTTGTATGTGGGGGGGCACTCCCTCTCCATGACCAGCAGGAACCTGGCGATAAGGTGTGTGAGATGCTCGCGGTGTTGCTCTACATGGCCCAGGTCTGGACTATTCCTTGCAGCTCTGCCGTCACAGTCACCCGAGCCATCTTCCACTTTGTCTGGAGGTCCAAAATGGACTGCGTCCGCAGGCACAGCCCCCAGACAAAAGGAGAAGGGCGTCCTCAATGCCACCCTGATTCTGATGGCCATCTTTGTGTATGGCTGCCTCAGGATGTGTGTAGAGCTCCAGCATGCAAACATCACGTGCTGAGTTTCTACCACACTGATAAGACTGGGTCTGGTCACGTTGGCCGAGCAGACACAGGATGTCCCGTCCAGCTGGACCGTACCCCACCACCTGTCCCAGGTGGAGAAATTCCTGAAGTGGAACCCTTTCGACCACAAGGCCGTCAGACAGTGGTCGGCACGGAACATTCTGGGGTTCCTGTCGGGAAAGGAGAGGGTGGATCCAATTGGGCAGTTCCCCGACCAGACGGTCAAAGCCATTTGGCAGAACATCTCATCGCTGGAACTGACCAACAGGCACCAGGATGTAGTTTGGATGGTGGGGAGAAGGGCCCTCTCGGTGCGGTCTTTCCTACACGCATGCAATCTCAGCTCCACCATGAGCTGCCCTCGAGGCTGCAGCGGGGATGAGACCATCGCCACCTCCTAGTGGATTGCCCCTTCGCGCAGAAGGCATGGAGAGAGATGTGTTGGTATCTGTCCCAGTTCATCCCCAACAGCTTGGTAACATAGGACGCTATGCCCTACGGGCTGTCCCCCAGGACTCTCACCAAGACAGATAGCGACTGCTGCTGGAAGACCATCAACTTGGTGAAGAAGGCTTTTTGGTTCACCAGAAACCTGTTGATCTTCCAGCTGAAGGAGCTATCCACGACCCCGAGTGTTGCCAACTGGCACACTCCAAGGTCCAGGAGTACATGCTGCGGGACGCACTGAAGCAAGGTGCGACCTATGCAATGACTCTATGGGGAAAGGCCGCCGTGTAAGGCCACCCCACCCTGTATTGTACAGCATGCATTATAAGATATGTACTGTGTTTTAAATTGTAATATTGGAATCATATTGTGTATGATCTGCGTTGTATTGTTTTGAATTGAATCGCCTTGGAATTGTGGTATCTTTAAATTTTATGAAATAAAGTATATTTTGAAATATAAAGAAAAAGGCTACAACTCTTTTCTTTAGAAAAGAGAAGGGTGAGAGGCGTCCTGATAGGAGATCTTTAAAATTATGAGGGTGTTCGACAATGGTTCGCTTATAAGTCAGTCTCCGCAGAGACTGTCAAAAATTGTCATTGCCGACTATATTTCACAGGAACAGAAGTAGGCCCTGGTGTAGAGCCTGTTCTGCCATTCAATTAGATGATGGCTGATCTGTGTCTTAACTGTATCTACCAGTCTTGGTTCTGTAACCCTTAATACTAAAAAATCTATCAATCTCAGTTTTGAAATGTTTAATTGAGCCAGCTGAACAGCTTTTTTAGGGAGAGTTCCAGATTATATAAATCGTCATGTTGCCCTTGACATCAAGGCAGTATTTGACCGAGTGTGGCACGAAGGAGCCCTCGTAAAATTGGGAATCAGGGGGAAAACTCTCCAGTGGCTGGAGTCATACCTAGCAGAAAGGAAGATGGTAGTGGTTGTTGGAGGCCAATCATCTCAGCCCCAGGACATTGCTGCAGGAGTTCCTCAGGGCAGTGTCCTAGACCCAACCATCTTCAGCTGCTTCATCAATGACCTTCCCTCCATCATAAGGTCAGAAATGGGGATGTTCGCTGATGATTGCACAGTATTCAGTTCCATTCGCAACCCCTCAGATAATGAAGCAGTCCGTGTCTGCATGCAGCAAGACCTGGATAACATCCAGGCTTGGGCTGATAAGTGGCAAGTAACATTCGCGCCAGACAAGTGCCAGGCAATGACCATCTCAATCAAGAGAGTATAACCACCTCCCCTTGACATTCAACGGCATTACCATCGCCGAATACCCCACAATCAACAAGCTGGGGGTCACCATTGGCCAGAAACTTAACTAGACCAGCCATATAAATATTGTGGCTACAAGAGCAGGTCAGAGGCTGGTTATTCTGCGGTGAGTGACTCACCTCCTGACTCCCCAAAGCCTTTCCACCATCTACAAGGCACAAGTCAGGAATGTGATGGAATACTCTCCACTTGCCTGGATGAGTGCAGCTCCAACAACACTCAAGAAGCTCGACACCATCCAGGACAAAGCAGCCCGCTTGATTGGCACCCCATCCACCACCCTAAATATTCACTCCCTTCACCACCGGCGCACTGTGGCTGCAGTGTGTACCATCCGCAGGATGCACTGCAGCAACTCGCCAAGGCTTCTTCGACAGCACCTCCCAAACCCGCGACCTCTACCACCTAGAAGGACAAGAGCAGCAGGCACATGGGAACAACACCACCTGCACGTTCCCCTCCAAGTAACACAACATCCCGACTTGGAAATATATTGCTGTTCCTTCATTGTCGCTGAGTCAAAATCCTGAAACTCCTTTCCTACAGCACTGTGGGAGATCCTTCACCACACAGAATGCAGCTGTTCAAGGGCAATAAGGGATGGGCAATAAACACCTGCCTCGCCAGCAACACCCACATCCCATCAACGAATAAAAAAAATTCTGTTGGTTACTAATCTTTGAAATTAAAATTCTAAACACCAATTATTAATTATCTTCAGCACTTTACAAACCCTAGAGAACATCATCAAGATTTCACTATTTTTTGTTTAAAGAAGCAGTCTCCGCAGAGACTGTCAAAAATTGCCATTGCCGACTATATTTCAAGTCGTCATAGCGGGGTATTGGGAAAAGTTTTCAATAAGCAATAATCGCGCCTCGGGTAAACCTCATCGGCTACGATACTGCCACTGCGCAAAGCTGATGAAGATTAGCTGACGCGCAGAGGTCTATCGGACTCATACTGTTCACATTTGTGGCGAGTAAAATTAAGCGATTTCAGTACATTGTTTACTGTCGGCCCGAATTGAGTTCTATCAAATGTCAATGTATTTGCTTAAAATCAATCAGCAAATACTAATATTTTCATCAACCAGAAATTCAAATAAAACGGAAAGGATTATGGGATGTGATATGCTAATCTTACTTGTGACGTCTTGTCAGATGGAACGAAGCACAGTGGATCGTTTAAAATGTTACTTTAACCGATTTTAATAATCCTCATGGAATTTGTCGCTGTTTTAAAAGTTATTGTTAATTAATCATATTAGAACACTCTCGGCACAGTCGCAGAGTCCCTGTGCATTGTCTGCAGGCTGCACTGGTGTTGAGGTGGCAAGGAGATTGAGATGGTCAATGTTTCATCTTGACACATTGTGGGCAACTGGGCAGAGCATCTCCGATGAAGGCTGCACACATAGAGTCATACTTAGCTGGGAGGGGAAGATCCTATGATCAAGAAGGTGCCAGATCAAGTAGAATCAGCTAGCATTTACCAGTTTAAGCTTTGCTGACATGGAGGTGGATCCTCATGCTGGCCAGAGATCTTTTTCCAGTAGAGTGAAAATTAAATCGCAGCGGACATGGCGACAAGAGCTACCTGAGCACCTGGGCACGGGGAGCGAAATACCGACAGGAAAAACCAACTGGAGGTCTATCCGACTCTTACTGTTCACATTTGTAGTGGGTCTAGGTAACCTATCTTAAAACTTTTTTATTATCAGCTAGGATTATTTGAAGAAGAGCAGTGTAGTACTCCCAGGGTCCTGGCCAACATTTATCCCTCAACCAACATTACTAAAACATATTATTTGCTCATTTATTTCATTGCTGTTCATGGAACCTTGCTGTCTGCAAATTAGCTGCCATGTTTCCTTACATTACAACAGTGACTACAGCTTCAAAAGTACTCCATTGGCAGTAGCAGTGTAGTGTTTGGCACATCCTGAGGTCATGAAAGGCACTATATAAATGCAAGTTCTTTCTTACTTAAAGGTTAGAGAAATCTGGACTCTTCCGTATTTAGGAACTGACTGGACTATATAACAATACCTTGCATTTATATTTGTAAACAATTTTACAACACCAAGTTATAGTCCAGCAATTTTATTTTAAATTCACAAGCTTTCGGAGGCTACCTCCTTCCTCAGGTGAACGATGTGGAAGGAGGTAGCCTCCGAAAGCTTGTGAATTTAAAATAAAATTGCTGGACTATAACTTGGTGTTGTAAAATTGTTTACAATTGTCAACCCCAGTCCATCACCGGCATCTCCACATCATGACTTGCATTTATATAGTACTCCTCACATAAAAGATCACCTCGTATCACTTTACAGGAGGGAGAGGTTGACATGAAGCAGGAAATGAAGGAGCTAAGGAGAAGATGGAAGATGAAGGTTTTTGAACGTAGGGAGGTAACAACACAAAATCAAAAGCAAAATGCTGCGGATGCTGGAAATCTGAAATAAAAACAGGAAATGCTGGAAATACTCAGCAAGTCTTGTTATTTTTTTATATTTGTTCATGGGATGTGGGCGTTGCTGGCGAGGTCGGCATTTATTGCCCATCCCTAATTGCCTATTGATTCACTAGGGTGCAGGGGACACTGGCCGCAGAGTTCTGGATTGTCTGAAGTTTGTGAAGGGGTGGAGATGGGATGGCACGAAGGAAACACTGGAGAAATCGTTCCTCCAGGTGATGAAGGCGTGGGTAGAGTGGGCTGGGAAAGCCAATTTGGAGCATGCTTCCACCAGCACTACCATAATCTGGAGTTGGACCACATGGGGCTCTGGTGGGGCAGGCTGGGGGGAGGGAGTGGCGCGGGGCAGGCTGGGAGTGCGGGGCAGTGGTGCGGGGCAGGCTGGGAGTGCGGGGCAGTGGTGCGGGGCAGGCTGGGAGTGCGGGGCAGTGGTGCGGGGCAGGCTGGGAGTGCGGGGTAGTAGCGCGGGGCAGGCTGGGAGTGCGGGGCAGTGGTGCGGGGCAGGCTGGGAGTGCGGGGCAGTGGTGCGGGGCAGGCTGGGAGTGCGGGGCAGTGGAGGGCCGCGGTGTACTTTGGGAGGTCACGTCACTGCGGGTTGGTTGCTGCTACGTGGAGGAGTTGTGAGTGAGGCTGGAGACACAATCGGAGTCCCGCGATCAGTTTCCCACCGCCGTCCCAGGCCGGCGGGCCGGCCACTTCTGCTAAACGTCGCCGCACTAACGGAGTCTGGGGTAGGGCCTGGGTGAGCGGCAGAGGCTGTCGCTATAGAACGACGAACGGCTCAGGCCCGGCCCTGTGTATTTAAAAGGCCTCGGCGTCTGCGCTTGAAGGCTGCCCGCAGGATGAGTTGGTTCAATGCCTCGCAGCTGTCGAGCTTCGCTAAACAGGCGCTGTCCCAGGCTCAGAAATCGATCGACAGGGTCTTAGACATCCAGGAAGATGAGGGGGGCTCCTGGGCTGACAGCATAACCACGGGATATGAGGAAGGTACAGTGCGTCCCAGCAGTGTTACCAGACCGTACACTTAGTGACAGACACTCGGTCCTCAGTGTGACTGCTAGATTGTCATAAAATGGAGTCAGATCAGTGGAATCCAAATAGCCAGTTGTATTATTTTTGTTTTTATCTGCCCAGTTAATGTTTATCTTCCTTCCCCGCCTTCATTCTTCCTCCCCTTTCTCTCCATAACAATAATTAGAGTGTGTTGCACTGATACTGGCATTGTGGTTGTCATGTCACTTGCTGCGAATTATTTTTCTATCATCCTGTGTATATATAAATAATTTTAACCTATCCATAGATTACTTGCCGTTCAAATGGATTTTCAATAGGCTGTATGTTAATATACCTGTAAATTGATCTTTGGGATATTAAATCACATATATGTAAATTTATAAAAGTAAACTTATTTTTTGGTGATGGAGAAGCATTCTGCAATATAAAAGTAATTCACATTTTATATTGCTATAAGTATCAGTACAGGAGAAACTTTGATCGAGATAAATAATTACAGGCAGTGTTATATTTGTTCAGTGTTTTGCAGCTGTTTTGCCAAAACTGGTCTCAAGAATTTTGTAATTTGACTGTTTTAAATGCAAACAGATTCACTTTTACCTTTCTGTGAGTTACTTGACAATTTTCAATCAGTATACTTTTAGCACAAAGTTTAACAGCACATTATATGACATTGATATGAAATTCAAAGATAATGGAGTGTGAGAAAAGGAGTACAAATTAATCTTTGGGGTTCAGATGAGATCCATAAACAGCGCAAGCTTTGCTCCTGCGGTTTGTAACTTCATCAGAACCCACACTTTGAAAGAATTATGTGCCCCATATTTGACTCTTTTAACAAAATATATATAATTGACATTTCCCCTTGCAATTTCATTCATCTCACTCTTATTTGTGAATTCACATTTGAAAATGCAGTTGAAGATTGTTGATACTTTTAAAACATTTTTTAAATGTAATCAAGCAAAATTGGAAATGAAGCTAAACATTAGCATTTTAAAAGGAGAGCTCCCTCCATTGTTTTTAATGCTTTGAAGTGCAACTCCACTGCTCCAAAAACTGGGAGTGATTTTTCCTATTTGGGAGAACAAGATCTGAAATGAGTCCAACCACTTGGCTTCTTCTTTCATGACCTGCACGCCTCGGGGAAGACATACGAGGATGTGCTGTGATTGAATATTTTAGGTACTTTTAAAACATTTAAAGAAAAACATATAATCAAGCAAAATTAGAATGGAGCTAAACATTAAGATTGCTGGCGTACCACCATATTTGATACCAAGTGAGGCAAAACCAGAGAATAAAACATTTTCAATGGAACAATATTTTAAGGTGGAATGTCATCAGCTAAATTGAGTTTTTCTGTGTATATGCAGCTATATCAATTTTATTGGTTCTCTATTATTAAATGATTGTAGTGCTCTAATTTAAAATGCTTCAAGCATTTGTATCAAAATGCTTGAGTTAGAGGCAAATGCAGCAGCAGGAAATAATGTAGGCTACACTGAAAGGTAATTAATTCAATATTGGGTGTTTGAGATGTTCTGGATGGATAGAAAAGATGTGAGAGAAGGAAGCCGTAGTTATGCGTTTAGGAAAAATCTAGAAATTTTGGAGGGTGAAGTAATATCCTGGGAAAGACACAAAATATAAAGGTTTGGACTGTAAGCAATGCTATGGGAAATCCATTAATATATGAAGAAGTAAAATCAATATTATAATAATGGTTGATTTCAGTAAACCCACTATAAACTGGGAATTCATTAATGGAAGCGGGGTAGTAGATTCAGAATTAGGTGGTACAAGATTGCTTTTTGACTCTTGTGTGTCAAGAATTCCACTGCAGATAATTTACATCTAAATCTGACTTTTACTAGTTGTCAGGATCCATCCATAAAACAGCAGTGAAACCAGTTGGGACTAGTCACCACAATATGATTAAATTTAAGATTACCTGGCAAGCAGCAGCATGCAGGGCAAAATCTGCTTTTAAAAATGAAACTTGAGAGGAATGAAGGATGAGGTAAAAGGAATTATCTGGGAGATAGTCATGAAAGATATCTCAATTGAGGAAAATGCAGTATTATTAAAACTATAATATTGTTTATGCAATGTAGGTATCTACCCCCAAATTACATGTAAGCTAAATAAACAGTCCCTAAAATGGATGAATAGGTAAATTAAAATGGGAATAAAAAAGAAAAACAAACTATACAAACATGCCTGAAGTTTGGTGTAGGAATTGCCCAACACTTCAAAGAAGTTCAAAATCAAAACAAAGCCTATTCAGCTTTTCCAATATACTACAAGGAAAAGTTTATAAAAAGTTGCTCTAGGTCAAAATTATTGGTACAGTACATTTCACAGACCCTGTAAGACCAGAATTGTGTGAGGTAAACAGATTAGGGTGGGGGGAGGGGAGTAAAAGTTGAGAACTTTCCCTAATCAATCCACATTCGACCAAGTGACTGTTAATTCTGTCCCGGAAATGATAATCCGGGACAGAATTAACAGTCACTTGGACGAGTGTGGATTGATTAGGGAAAGTCAGCATTGATTTATTAAAGGCAAATCATGTTTAACTATCTGATAGAGTTTTTTGATGAGGTAACAGAGAGGGTAGATGAGGGCAATGCAGTTGATGTGGTGTATATGGACTTTCAAAAGACATTTGATGAAGTGCCGCATGGTAGGCTTATCATCAAGATTGCGGCCCCTGGAATAAAGGGGGCGGTAGCAACTTGGATACAGAATTGGCTAAGTGACAGGAAACAGAGAGTAGTGGTGAACGGTTGTTTTTCGGATTGGAGGAAGGTGTACAGTGGTGTATCCCAGGGGTCTGTGCTGGGACCACTGCTATTCTTGATATACATTAATGACTTGGACTTGGGTGTACAGGGCACAATTTCAAAATTTGCAGATGACACAAAACTTGGAAGGGTAGTAAACAGTGAGAAGGATAGTGATAGACTTCAAGAGGATATAGACAGGCTGGTGGCATGGGCGGACAGGTGGCAGATGAAATTTATCGCAGAAAAATGCGAAGTGATACATTTCGGTCAGGAAAATCGAGGAGAGGCAATATAAACTAGAGGGCACAACTCTAAAAGGGGTACAGGAACAGAGAGATCTGGAGATATATGTGCACAAATCGTTGAAGATGGCAGGGCAGGTTGAGAAAGCGATTAAAAAAGCATACGGGATCCTGGGCTTTATAAATAGAGACAAAAGTATGGAAGCCATGATGAACCTTTATAAAACACTGGTTTGGCCACAACTGAAGTATTGTGTCCTGTTCTGGGCACTGCATTTTAGGAAAGATGTGAAGGCCTTCGAGAGGGTGCAAAAGAGATTTACTAGAATGATTCCAGGAATGAGGGGCTTTAGTTACGTGGATAGACTGGAGAAGCCGGTGGTGTTGTTCTTGGAACAGAGACGGTTGCAAGCAGATTTGATAGAGGTATTCAAAATCATGAAGGGTCTAGAGAGTAGATAGAGAAAAACTGTTGCCATTGGTGGAAAGGTGAAGAACCAGAGGACATAGATTTAAGGTGATTGGCAAAAGAACCAAAGGTGACACGAGGAAAAACATTTTACACAGCGAGTGGTTAGGATCTGGAATGCACTGCCCGAGGGGATGGTGGAGGTGGATTCAATCATGGCCTTCAAAAGGGAACTGGATAAGTTCTTGAAAGGAAAAAAATTGCAGGGTTATGGGGGTAGCATGGGGGAGTGGGACTAGCTGGATTGCTCTTGAATAGAGCCGGCGCAGACTCGATGGGCCAAATGGCCTTCTTCCGTGCTCTAACCTTTCTATGATTCTAACTCAGTCTATCTGCAGTAAATGTACTGTTTACACTGAAGAATCTGCCCTAATGTGCTGCCGTGCCATTAGTTTTAGTCTTATTTTAATTTTCGTTGGCTTCAAAGTTCAAATGGATAGCGCTGACCATACCATAAAGAAAAGCGCAAAATATTTCCAAATTGCTAATGGCAATGTCCTCAAAACAAACAATTCATCCAACAGTCACTCACTATTGTTCACTTGTATAAAGTCGAAACATGCCCTGAACCATCGTAATGCTGCAGTACAGATTACTGGTAGGTGAGCCCACCCTGACAATCTCTCTTATTCAAATGCTGATCTCAGTTGTGCCACTGTGGGCAGGTGCTGAGTGGAGGCTAGGCGCTTTCCCGCAGCAGGATGGGGAGAGTCATAACCAGTTTACAATTGCACGTATCTCCTAGCTGCTTTATAGTCGCAGTGGTGGAGGCTTGGGAGCAATATTGACTATGAATAGATCGGCTTGGCTATGAATAATGCAAGTCACAGGAAGACCGAGAAAAGAGCGAAACATTCGAATAAAGTCACTATCTCCCACAAGAAAAAAGACCGACTTCATGTAAACCCAAAGTGTTAACTCTCACTCATTTATTTCAGTTTAGAAACAGAAGCGAAATAGACAGTTTCCTAGAAGTAAAGGGAATTAGGGGTTACGGGGAGCAGGCAGGAAATTGGACATGAATTTAGATTTGAGGTTAGGATCAGATCAGCCATGATCTTATTGAATGGCGGAGCAGGCTTGAGGGGCCGATTGGCCTACTCCTGCTCCTATTTTTTATGTTCTTATGTATTTATGAGCAGTTTTGATGTGTCTTACTTTGAAAAACAAACATCACTCCATGTGAAAATGGAATGTAAATGTGATGACATCCTGGGTCACTGCAACTATAACTCTTTGTCTATCCTTAATCTCTCAGCTGTCTTCAACAACATTGAGCACTGCATTCTCCCTCTGATCCACCTCAGCAGCACTGATCTCTCAGTTCCACTTCTACCTGCTCCAACACAGTCACTACATCACCTCAGGTAGCTTTTGAGATCCTCTCGTGTGCCCTGGACTCCATTCTTGGTTTCCTCCTATTCATCAGCTTCATGCTACTCCTTAGTGACATCACCTGCAAGCACAATTAGCTTCAGCATGTCCACTGATGATATGCAACTCGACCTCTCCATCACCACATCGACACCAGATGCATCTCACCGTTGGCAAAACTGAAGCCATCCTGTTTTACTCTTGACAGTATCTATATACCTTTGGCACTTGAACACAAACCCCCTAGCTGCTCACTCGGGCTGAGTCAAATACAACCTGTAAGTCTTGTCTTATCAATTAAACAACTAACGGGAGGAGGAGGCTCTGCAAACATCCCCATTCTCAATGATGGCAGAGTCCAGCACGTGAGTGCAAAAGACAAGGCTGAAGCGTTTGCAACCATCTTCAGCCAGAAGTGCCGAGTGGATAATCCATCTCAGCATCCTCCCGATATCCCCACCATCACGGAAGCCAGTCTTCGGCCAATTCGATTCACTCCACGTGATATCAAGAAACGGATGAGTGCACTGGATACAGCAAAGGCTATGGGCCCCGACAACATCCCAGCTGTAGTGCTGAAGACTTGTGCTCCAGAACTAGCTGCGCCTCTAGCCAAGCTGTTCCAGTACAGCTACAACACTGGCATCCACCCGACAATGTGGAAAATTGCCCAGGTATGTCCTGTCCACAAAAAAGCAGGACAAATCCAATCCGGCCAATTACCGCCCCATCAGTCTACTCTCAATCATCAGCAAAGTGATGGAAGGTGTCGTCGACAGTGCTATCAAGTGGCACTTACTCACCAATAACCTGCTCACCGATGCTCAGTTTGGGTTCTGCCAGGACCACTCTGCTCCAGACCTCATTACAGCCTTGGTCCAAACATGGACAAAAGAGCTGAATTCCAGAGGTGAGGTGAGAGTGACTGCCCTTGACATCAAGGCAGCATTTGACCGAGTGTGGCACCAAGGAGCCCTAGTAAAATTGAAGTCAATGGGAATCAGGGGGAAAACTCTCCAGTGGCTGGAGTCATACCTAGCACAAAGGAAGATGGTAGTGGTTGTTGGAGGCCAAGCATCTCAGCCCCAGGGCATTGCTGCAGGAGTTCCTCAGGGCAGTGTCCTAGGCCCAACCATCTTCAGCTGCTTCATCAATGACCTTCCCTCCATCATAAGGTCAGAAATGGGGATGTTCGCTGATGACTGCAGTGTTCAGTTCCATTCGCAACCCCTCAGATAATGAAGCAGTCCGAGCCCGCATGCAGCAAGACCTGGACAACATCCAGGCTTGGGCTGATAAGTGGCAAGTAACATTCGCGCCAGATAAGTGCCAGGCAATGACCATCTCCAACAAGAGAGAGTCTAACCACCTCCCCTTGACATTCAACGGCATTACCATCGCCGAATCCCCCACCATCAACATCCTGGGGGTCACCATTGACCAGAAACTTAACTGGACCAGCCATATAAATACTGTGGCTACGAGAGCAGGTCAGAGGCTGGGTATTCTGCGGCGAGTGACTCACCTCCTGACTCCCCAAAGCCTTTCCACCATCTACAAGGCACAAGTCAGGAGTGTGATGGAATACTCACCACTTGCCTGGATGAGTGCAGCTCCAACAACACTCAAGAAGCTCGACACCATCCAAGATAAAGCAGCCCGCTTGATTGGCACCCCATCCACCACCCTAAACATTCACTCCCTTCACCACCGGCGCACTGTGGCTGCAGTGTGCACCATCCACAAGATGCACTGCAGCAACTCGCCAAGGCTTCTTCGACAGCACCTCCCAAACCCGCGACCTCTACCACCTAGAAGGACAAGGGCAGCAGGCGCATGGGGACAACACCACCTGCACGTTCCCCTCCAAGTCACACACCATCCAGACTTGGAAATATATCGCCGTTCCTTCATTGTCGCTGGGTCAAAATCCTGGAACTCCCTTCCTAACAGCACTGTGGGAGAACCGTCACCACATGGACTGCAGCGGTTCAAGAAGGCGGCTCACCACCACCTTCTCAAGGGCAATTAGGGATGGGCAATAAATGCCGGCCTTGCCAGCGACGCCCACATCCCGTGAACGAATAAAAAAAAAATAATATATTGAATTTGCTCTGGATGTCTGTGGTCCTTATTTGGGCAAGTCCATTCCGTGACACATGAACACACCTGCAGCTACACACATCTACCACTAGATGGAACCTGATTAGCACCAAAAGTTATAGATCCCCAAAACTACTTACAGTATCACTAATGCACTGAGGGAAATGCGCTTTGTCCTGACTTTCCATGGGCAATGCCAAGGAGGTGGTTGTTGAAATGTAAGTAAATCATATGAAAACTCAGTTGCAAACTAAAGGATCCTGTAAATAAAAATTGAATAATTTTTAATTAACGCTTATCCTGAAAAATGTGGAAAAATACAAACAAGATAATACCAGTAATATCCACGGAAAGCAAATGCTTTCTAGTAGATGCCTGTAAACTGATGAATGCTGCTATTTGTGTGTCTCCTTAAAAGCTGCCAAAGTATGTGGTCCCCAGTGACAGAAAAGTTTAAATGCTGAAAATAAACTCCTTATGCTCACCCCCTTAGCCCCCTTTGTGGGCTAAGGTAGCAGTTTCTAAACCAGAAAGCAGATGATATCCTGAAGGAAAAATGCAATTTTGTATTGTATTTCTCGAATTCGGTTTGATAATTTTGATTATATTTTAATCAAAATTAAAATATATGATTATATTTTAATCAAAATTAAAATATAATCTTGAAAGCTGTTCTAAGTAGAGGATAACTTATAAAACACAAGTCAGCCTTTTGAACTCAAGAGTGGCTATCAGAAGTAATTTATGCTCACTGATTCCTGAGTTTAATCAGCTGGTTGATCTAGTCAGCAGCTGAGCCACATAGTCTAGGAAGTATATCGACCAGGTTTGATTCCTGGTAAGCACTGGCAGCTGATCTCAGATGGGATGACACTACCCCAGTAGCAGTACAGTTGAGCTCACCTCTAGGTTACGGAGGGGAAGATTGGTTCGGGTTGTTCTTGATCATTATCTAGTGACCCCTACTGGAATTGCCTGGTGGGTTAGGCTAAAATTACCCCCTTATTCTCAAGACTCACACATGAATAATAGTCACTTTTTTGAAGTCTTATGGGGAACTAGAGCCCAATGAAATTGTCCCAGCAAAGAGTCAACAGCAGGAGAGCAAGGCAAAAATTTTGCATAGAGAAAACAACAGCAAAATTGCTATTGTACAGGTAAAGTTTTTGAGGGAAATTTTTAGGTGTGCTTTCTACTTTAGGCAAGGATTCTTGTTGTGGTAATATAGTTCAGTCTTTAAATGTAAATGTGAAGCACTTCTGGAGTGATGGATTCAGTCGCTAGGCATTTTTGTTTTAAGGATAGAAACTGGTTAAGGGTGGGCGAGTTATTGGGTGCCTGAGCAAAAATGTATGCTGTTTGTCAGGGGCCTCTTAGTGAAGAGGATTTCTTAAAGACATTTTGTTATACTTGCCGGGTATTTTGGTAGTTCCTGTGTGTTAATGTATGTTTTTGGAAGGGTAGGTTTGTTGAGTAAGGATCATTTGTGTTATTGAGGGTTCCTAGTAGCTATGGTGCTGATGGGCAGTAAAACCCTCAGTGATTATGCCATGTTTTGGAATACTTTTGTAGGGGCAAGGACTTCTTAGTGTTCTCATACATTTTATAATGACAACGGAGAATGATAACATTTTGTCTTATGGAAGTGATCCCAACACCATTGTACAGCATTCTTTCAACTTTGTGTAAATGTTACTTTGCTTTTAAAATTTTTTTGAACAAAAAACAATTCTATCTAAATTGAACTTAACCTACACTTAGAGTAACCCAGAATTAAGAAACCAGTAAGAAGTACATACATCACTGTGTGAGTGGAGCCATTGTAGTGTGCAACCTTTGTGTTCTGTTCAACCTTTCGCTGATCTTTTTACCCCAAATCAAGACCATCTCTAAGACTGCATTCTTCCACCTGCAGAGCGTTATTTGTATACCTAACTCTTCTCTACTGCAGCCAAAATCCTATTCCACACATTCATCACCTTGAGGATTGATTTTTCAAAATGTACTCCTTGCTAGCCTCTTTACCTTTATTGTTCACAAACTTTGGAGGTTAATATTTCAGCCACTATGCCCCTGCTCCCTGGCATTCTCTCTCCAAAACTCTTCACCTTGCTACCGCTCTTCTGCTATCAAAAGCCTTCTAAAAAGCCGCCTTTTCAATATGTCTTTGCCTCACCCTTCAAAAAATGTCTCCTTTTTTGGCCAATGTTGATCTCTTGTAAAGTGCTCTGAGATATTGTTTTTTGTTGTTGCAGAGGATGAATGTGTCATTGATCAAGTTATCTAAATCTGCAATCAATAATTCCTGTAATAATAAAACTATCCAAGTTATTTTCTCTTAAAGTTCATTAAAATGGAAAGCTGAACAGTTTTTATTGTCTTCACACCTTATCACTTTTTAAAAAATTATAGCAGCACTGCCAGGAAAAAGCTCTTCCATCAGCGAAGGATGGGTTTCCACACAATGGGGATCGCCTTCAGAGGACAGTCCCGAACCTCATTCTGCGGCTTCACCGACAGCTATTACCACACCAGTTACACGAACTGTGGTGGATGAATCTGAGACCTTCTTCAGTGCCTTTCTGAACTCTACAGATGTTCTAACCATTGAGCAAACTCCAGTTGTCTCTATACCTCCAACCAAATCTCAGCTGCCCAAAGAAGTAGATGACACATTGACACTCCATCTCACTGAATCTGTTGAGTTAAATGTGCCGGAAAAGACAAACTCTGAAGAGAACTGTTCAATGGTTTCCCAAATAGATAACGCAGAATTTAAGACATCAGATCAACTTAATGATAGCCAGTTGCTATGTGCAGAAGCTGAAAGTTCAGAATCTTTTGGAAGTGAGGCGTTGCGGAATAAGGACGAAGTAAAATTAATTGAGAGAGAAAATGTGACTGCCTCTGTGACTTCTAAAGAAATTAAGCCAAATGCATTGGTTGCTTCTAGTAATGCAAGGGTGCATACAAACTCAGAAAAAGCTGAGCAGTCAGTGAGTCCACCTGACAGCCCATCAAAATCCCACACGCCCCCAGTGAAGGATT
Organism: Heptranchias perlo; assembly: GCF_035084215.1. Lineage (NCBI taxonomy): Eukaryota > Metazoa > Chordata > Chondrichthyes > Hexanchiformes > Hexanchidae > Heptranchias > Heptranchias perlo. Next base: position 35,446,095 of record NC_090341.1, on the reverse strand, counting down.
TGGTTTTGGAGGCAAAAGAGCAAAAATCTGAGGACAGGCAAAGTAACACTCCCTCTCCACCTATTAGTACATTTTCATCAGGAACATCTACCACCAGTGACATTGAGGTACTGGACCATGAGAGCGGCATTAGTGAGAGTTCAGCTAGTTCTAGACAGGAGGCTGTAGATTCAAAGGCCAGCCTGCACCTGATGCAGACATCCTTTCAGCTACTATCAACATCGGCCTGTACTGACTATCACCGTCTCGATGAATATCAGAAACTTACAGAGAGCTGCAGCTCTTCAGATGCTTTTGAGAGAATTGACACTTTTAGTGTGCAGTCATTAGACAGCCAGAGCGTGAGTGAAATTAATTCGGATGATGAAATGTCAGGTCGGGGGTGTAATGTGGCCTCGGTGTCTCTTACTCAGTCTGTCTCCAATGCTTTGCCAACTGACGAGCTGGTAAATAATGTTGAAGAGAGCACAAATGACACTCAAAAGGAGAATGTACTTGATGAAAGTGAAATGGAAGAGAGTGGTCGAAGTGCAACACCAGTGAATAGTGAGCAACCTGAGGTCTTGCCTGTACTTGGTCTGACTGTAATTGAGAACCAAAATGCAGAAGATACTGAAATTACCAGGCCGTCAACCGGAACTGTTAGAGCTGAATGTCAACCCGATGGTGAATTTGAAAAATTTCAATTAGAAGAGGTAAACTTGTTTATATTACCATAACTTTATATAGTAGTCCTCACTGATATTAAAAAGGTGATTTTATGTGCTGGATTGACTTCACAATGATTACAGTGACGTTATTTTCTCCTCAGCATCCTACCCGGTTTTTCTTCAAGGAACTTCCAATATTCCCCCAAAATATCTCTCCTGACCTCTCTCATCCCCCTTTCCCACTGGAAAAACTTAATTTCAGTGCCATTGCTGAAATTAATTTGCAGGCTGTTTACGTCTGCCACTTTTTGTAATATATTGGATTTCTCTGATTTAATATCTCTTGTGTTTTATTTTAAAGTCCTAATTCTTTCCTCATGTGTGATAGGATTCATTTTTTGGTGAAGGAGGAAAAGGTGGTGTCAGCATAAGATTAAATATTGTCATATTTTCAATAATAAAAACTCGAGTATAATAGCCTACTGGGGATAATAGTTATGTTAATCAAAGCTCACCTCCCTGTATGGATTAGGCTAAAAGGTTTTCCGGATAGTATAATTCAGAACAAAAAACATGGGAGCACATGGTTAAGACCATGCAGGGAATAGTGTACTGTGATTTGTGAAATGGTTTATACAGAAGTAACAAATCATAGCTTATGAAATTACAGAACATGAAATGTATTTTTTTAACAGGTCACATTGTTATAGGGGTCAAACTTATTTAAAACCGCTGTTATGTAGGCTGATTTTTTACAGAATTGCGATATTTACAATATTTTCATTCCCTGTTTTTGGTCATTTATTTATATATTTTTTCCGCCAGTTTACTCTGCCCTCTCCTCCTCTCCTGAATGCGTTCACTCCTTGCCAAGGTATGGTTCGTCAGACTCTGGTTGCCCTCTAGCACGTTGTCCAAGAGGCTATTCATGTGTGAGTGTTGGCAGAGTATTTAACTACAGGGAACTTTACAGCCAAGTCCCATCCTGTCTTCACCTGATGTTCACACATGCAGTTGTAGCAGGGAGCATTGGTTACCAAATGGGTGCGGGAACCCTAGCTGATTTTGCTTTCCCTATCCAAGGGGCATTAATTGTAGTGTTCCCACTGCTTCCCTGGCTGAGATTAGCTAATTCAACACAGATTAGTATTTGAACCTTCTTGCCCTGTATGGCTCATTGCCAATTTTTGTCAATAGTGTGTGTTTTTGATATTCTTCCCTTACCAGATTTTTCATTCCTTACTCTATATTGCTAAAGTTGATATCATAGCTTGATTATTATTCATATTTATCTTTTAATGATCTTCAGATAATTGATGAGTTGACAGACAAGTTGGAAAAGAGAGAAGCACAGTTGTTGTCTGTTAGCAAAGATAAGGCAGCATTGGAGGAGGCAATTGATAACCTGAAAGAGTAAGTAAGGTTTATTAAAATGTTCTTGTTTTAGCTGTAAAAGATACTAGCTTGCAAAAGTTTACAGAATAAAATACTGGGTGACTCTTCAAATACCTTATTAAGTACAAAGAGTGGGACAAAAAACTATTTGTTAGCTTAATTCACTCAAGTCTGAGTAGAAGCCAGCAGCAGGCCATTTCCTTTTGTTTTGCTCTTTGTGTTCAGTATGGTATTAATATTAGTTCTAGAATAATTCCAAAGCATGTTTATAGTATCAACATAACTAAATGCAATCTTTGGTTTATCAAGCATTTATTTAATGTGTTGTCGTGTTGTTACCAGGCTTTTTGAAAAAAACATATTAGTATCAATATGCAATAAAAATATTGTACTTAGGCCTTAATTCATCACCTCACATTTCTCCCACAACCAGGGTCAAACCAGAACTTTACTTCAGTGTTTGATAGCTCCCTTCAGGCACAATTGAAGTTTGAAAGACAAAGTCTGTAATTCTATTGGTGGATGTTTCTTGTATTTCAAGTACCCGGGATATGAAAAAATTGCATGTCCATCATTACTCTTCACTGAAGTCCTGGGCTATTAGCTATATATATTATTATAATATATTAGCCACTGGACTAATAAAATATAGGCTTCACCTATGTATTATAAAAATAATATAATAGGGCAGAATAAGGAAGCAAAGTGTGTTGTGCTGTACAGCTCCATTGCCAATTTTATATCCTGTTCCTCAATAGCTTTTTAATAGCACTGAATTCTAGTTCCAGATACTGTCCAGCATATAGTGCATGAGTAGTTAGTTTGACATGTTAAGGCTCAAAGTTCCCTGTAAATGGGGAGGAAAATCACAGTGATCTTGAGTTCAATTTCCTGTTTAAAGAGTGCGAGTACAATGTATTCTTGTTGCTACAGCCCTTCAGTTTTGTCTGGAAAGTAAGATTGTCATTTCTGGTAGGGTTTTGCTAGTTTCTGTTGATCCAGAGTTTGTATTTCATAACTAAACACAAAAACACTGATTTAGTTTTGCTGTTATGTAGTCATTAATGCCAGTCTGTAACTTGAGTGCCAACAGTAATAGTTGTTAGGAAACTAAAGTTCTTTACCTCATATTTAAAAAAAAAATCTTCTTGTTAATAAAGTGAGATGATTAGACTGAAGGAGGAAAGCACAAGTATTTCATCAATAAAAGATGAGTTCACTCAGCGCATTGCAGAGTCTGAAAAGAAAGCCCAGCTTGCTTGCAAGGAAAGGGATAACATTAAAAAGGTAAGCAGAGTTGTTACCATCCTTTGAATTTTTCAATGTTCAAATCTAAAATGCAAGATTAAAGTTTCTGTAGCAATGTGTGAGAAATAAAACATAAACTGTGGGCACTATTGACAGAGACAAACTGTCACAATTACTAAACTTTCTTTTTTTCTGTATTTTAGCCATTCTTGGGGGCAGGGTGGAGGGGGAGTGGGGGGGTGGGGTGGAGGTGGTTGCTGTTTTGAGAGGGAACTCCTAATTAAGTTACTAAAGAGACACTTGATTTTGCTGGACCACCAACAGTTGCAATGAAAATGAATTGTAATATTTGAAAATATGAATATTTATACTTACATATATAAAAACGTCATTTTTTGTTAAAATTATGATTTTTCTTCTATGTAATTTGTGAGCTTTTAGGAATTAAAGACTATGAAGGCAGAGCTGTCCACTAGATTTACCTGTAATGAAACAGCAGATTTAGTGAGAGAGAAAGATGAGCAGATCAGAGGACTGCTGGAGGAAGGTAGGTCAAATGTGATGAAAATTTTGAAATCACTTAGTATTTTAAAGCATAACCACATTCAATGTTTGTAATATCCCCCACCTTAATAAGCAGAAAAGGATCACTGAATAATACCTGAAAAATTTGTTCAGCCCACAGTTTGAGAACTGTACTAATGAAGTATACTGTAAGGACGCAATATCTGATTTGTTTTAGATGCTGCACTGGTATCTGCTAGCATGGTCTCATAGCTCACTGACTAGCTCAGATATTGCAATGATGCATTACTGAGCAGACCCATGTAGTTTGTTTTGAAAGCTGTTTTAAAACATTTAATCAGGCTGTGTGTCAAGAAGTTTATAAAGAAAACGTCACAAGAACATAAGAAATAGGAGCAGGAGTAGGCCATACAGCCCTTGAGCTTGCTCCACCATTCAATCGAAACATGGCTAATCTTCAACCTCAACTCCACTTTCCGGCCTGACCTCCATTTCTCTTGATTCCCCTAGAGTCCAAAAATCTATCTATCTCAGCCTTGAATATACTCAACGACTCAGCATCCACAGCCCTCTGGGGTAGAGAATTCCAAAGATTCACAACCCCCTGAGTGAAGAAATTCCTCCTCATCTCAGTCTTAAATGGCCGATCCCTTATCCTGCGACTATGCTCTTTCGTTCTAGACTCTCCAGCCAGGGGAAACAATCTCTCAGCCTCTACCTTGTCAAGCCCCCTCAGAATCTTATGTTTCAATGAGATCACCTCTCATTGTTCTAAACTCCAGAGAGTACAGACCCATTCTACTTAACTTCAGCAGAAGTTTTTTTTAAAAAGTACATATTCAGTGCTTCACAATTTAATTCTTCTGAAACAAATTGCATTTGAAAACCGACAAGTAAGTGTTATATTGTAACTGGCCAGAAAACCTCAAAAGACCATTTAATTTTGGCTATGCTAACAGTACTGTAAAGAAAGAGACTTTTATATAGAGCAGTTCACATTATCAGGATGTCCCAAAGCACTTCACAGCCAATGAAGTCCGTTTGAACTGTTGTAATATAGGGCAACTTCTAAGATGAGAAATAATGTTAATATGTATAGAGTTAACCTTATGGGGAGATATTTCTTTCTCGCTCCTCTCATTTATTTACCGTGTATTCTTACTGTATCTATCTCTCTCTCTCTATCTCTCTCTCTCTCTTTTTTTAATATATATAAATAATAACATTATTTCTTGTCATAGAAGCATAAATTTGTATTAGGATGCAAACCTACTTAAATCTACAGAAGACTTTGTTTTAGAGCAAAATATTCAATGTAATTAGATGTGCCCATTCCAGGAGCAACCAGAAACACCATTGTTTGATTTAAGATTAGGTTGGATATTGAGATCCGCCTCAGCTTGTTTCTTAAATGAGCAGGAAAACAAGTTCCATTGGTCATTGTGCAACGATTGTGCCTTAACACAATAAATGGTACAAATAATTGCTATGCATTTGTACTGACACCTAGGGGGTACTCATTCTAAATCTGTATCAGTTGATGGACACTTTGGGCTCAATTTTAAAACCGAGCCGGGAAGGGAGCAGGGGGGGTCAAATTGAGGTCGGGAAACCCATTAGTACGGATTTCCTGGATGTCCTTACGATTTTGATGTAAGGACGTCTTTTTTTTTTTTTTGTCGGTTTCCTGTCCGATTGACTGGCCTGATTGACAGGCTGTTCTCAGTCGGACGGGAGAGGACGTGTTCAGGTAAGTCTACAGGTAAGTCTTTGTATGGATTGGTGAGGGGGGCATGGTTGGGCATGGGGTGGGCACTGTGGGCATAGGTTGGAACGGGGATCGTGAGTCATGGGGGATAGGATCGGGGTCAGTCACGGAGTGGGGGGGGGGTTGTCGAGTCGGGGGTCTGCGATCGGGGGGCGGGGGGGATGATCGGGGTCGGAGGCGGAGGGTCAGGGGGAGGATCGGGGTGGTGGGGGGGGGGGGCCGTGATCTTTGGGGGGCCGGCGCAGGTAGGCTTGTTGGGCCTGAGGGAAGCACTTCTGTTCCTCCAGGCCCACAAGCTGTGCCTTTCTAGGCACCTACTGTTAGTCTCGGGCCTTCTCGCCTCCTTTCACAAAGCGTAAAACAGAAGGCCCGGGAATCTCGACCGCCTGGGGTTCAATTCGGGAATTCGAGAAAAATGGAGCCTCCTTGAAAGGTTTTAAGGCTTGACCTGCCTCCCCACCCCCAACCCACCCGTTTTTTACTTTGAAAATTGAGCCCTTTGAGTCCAAATATACCCCCTCCAGAAAAGTGGACCTGGAATTTGCATCTTCATAAGAGCAGGATGAATTAAAGAAGATCTCCTTTTGTTCTATACCAGACTTTTTGATAGAGAAAAGATGAATACTTGGACCTCGGTTGCAATTTGTTTATGCTGGAAAAATATGTAAACATTTTGTTCTGGGTAGCTAGAAGCTATGAGACAAAGCAGCACAGATTTTATTTTTAATGCAATATTAACGATTTCAGGAGAGAAGCTTTCTAAACAACAACTGCACAATTCAAACTTTATAAAGAAACTAAGGATTAAAGAGAAAGAAAATGAGACCCTGGTTGCAAAACAGAGCAAGAAGACCAAAGAGCAAGGGGAGGAACTTAAGCATCTGCAGCAGGTCAGAGAATGAGATTCATCCTGTTGACAGAAATTGGCCCACTTTATTAAAAGATTCTTTTAGTTAATGAGCAATGTAAGTACTTCTGAAATACCACAAGATTTGGTAAGGAGGTTAGTAGATATTCAAGTCCATACATTATATTTCAGTCAAGGCCAGTAAACCTCCTCTTATCCTACCCAAAGCTTGTTTCTAGCTTTATATTCAGCTTTTGTGCATGCTTGGTGCAATAAATAAAGGTAAGCATTGTAGGATATTTCAGAAGTAATGGGCAATTATTTGAAGTTGTACTTCAAAAAAATAGTGACATACTTAGCAAAGTTGCATTTAATTGTGTTTTTTATGTTCATGAACAGCCAAACTAAAACACAAAAGACCATTTGTCGTTTTTATGGTTTTCCTGCAGGTGCTTGATGGTAAGGAGGAAGTGGAGAAACAGCATCGGGAGAACATCAAGAAGCTTAATGGTGTGGTGGAGAGACAGGAGAAAGAGATTAGCAAATTGCAAATGAACTTAGATGACCTACAGGAAAACAATCGCAGCCTTCAGTCTGCAATTGACAGTTCCTACAAGTAAGAGAATAAGGCACATAGGGATTAATTTTCTTTGGTAGACAGGGCTTGCAGATCACAAAATTGATGGTGGGGGGTACCGGAAAAGAAAGAAAAAAGTTAAATATTGCATGTTATATTTCTTTATTAAACGTTCAGAGAAGGCATTGTATGTATTACAGTGAATAGTTACTTATTCCCCCAATTTTGGAACTTTTAGGTCCCCCAAGCTGCAACATTTCCCACCTAAGAGAGAAAAGAAATAACTTCTAGGCCTCGTCCCATGTTCTCTGCAACCAGTTGCTTGGAAATGCACAAGATCCGTCCATGTTCAATTTTCCCTCCTCTCCTGCTTTCTTGATGACCAGTTAGGATTGAAAGCTTGCAATGAATGGGATTGAGGCCATTGGCTCATATAACACAGCACAGAGGTTTGTACTGGGCTACCAATCGCAAGCTTATCAGGTAATTCTGCAATCCAACACTCCTAGTAGGGAGCTGTGTTCACGAGGAGCACTGGTAGGAGAACCAGGGCCACCATACTGTAGTCCTGCCCCCAGCCTTTGCTCCCACGAGTGCAGATCCCTATTGGGTGCACAGGATCGCAGAATTACTGCACTATTATTTTGAGAAGACCAAGACATCAGTATTACTGTAGGTGCCTGCTTTAGTTCATAAAACAGTTTTGCATTTGAGAATCTGCTTCTGGTCCCCAGTATATTTCTTCCAGTAAAATGATTCTCTATAGATACCTTGTAATTTGCCTCATCACACTGCTTAACTTAACTTTCTTACCTTCAGAGAGCTTGCAGAGCTGCATAGGGCTAATGCAGCTAAGGACAGTGAAGCCCAGGAGGCAGCTTTGAGTCATGAGATTAAAGCCAAGGAAGCATTGTCAGTGGCACTGGAACAAGCCCAAGAAGAGGCCAGGCAGCAACAGGAGGCACTTGCAGTTCAAGTAATTATAATTTTGGTATTTGTTTTTACATTAAAAATAGTCATATTAATATACTGTAAATACATTTTTTGATTTATAAATTAATTTTATACAGTAGCCAAAGATTTAACTATTGTACAAGCTACAAAAATTGAACAGTATATAATGCAGTGTCTTTTGAAAATCTGCAATATGTTCTAAAAAATATTTATCTAAAAAAACTTCTTCAACCCACCTAATTAAAATTTTAGATTTGAAGTAATATCAGTGGAATCTATTAACTTTTATAGCTTTTTGTCTTCCAAAATGATGAGCCTCTGGTCTTAGCGCAATTAAACAGCAGCCAAGTGCTTTCCAACAGTTAGGAGGGAAAACTGGAGAGAAAGTTGTGACTGGTTTGCTCCTGTGCATCTGCTGGCAGCAGACTCAGAATGGCACTGATGGAGCTTTAGAGCTAGTTGGCCTTCCCTCCCCAGTAGATATCCGGCAGGGGAGAAGTGAAGGCAAATAGAGAAAACATCCTGAAAGGGGCAGTATATGCTTATTTTGTTCCTGCTAAAAGCGATATTTTTTTAATTAAAAAATAATTGTATATGATTCAGTATTTGCCAAACTATTTAAATTTTTAAGTTAATTGTCATGAACAAATAAGACAATTTATAAATGAGAATTCAATACATTTCAGCTTATAGTCAAATTATCAGATTCCAAAAGTGAATTTAGTACTAAGAAGTAATGGGCGCTAAATTGGGCCGTGTAGCGCCTGTTGTTTCGGCGCTACACGGCCTCTCTGACATCCAAGATGGCATCTTGGATGCTCACGCATGTTTCCTGCGTGACGTGCGCCAGACGCCATCTTGGTATAGGAGTTTGCGCAGGAGCAGATAATAAATGCTAGAATCAAGTAGGGAGAAAATGACTTCAATCAGTGTGGAATGCTGATTTAAAGTGATAAGTCCCAAAATGGTAACTAAGGCTCAACTCAACGCACAGTCTTAACCCCGAACATCTGAACGTGCCTTAGAGTGCCTGGAGGACCCCCCACCGGCGCTATTTAAAGGGACCATTCAGGATGTACAGGTTAGTGGCTGGATTATTGCCTCTGGCTGCCGAGACACTTGTAACTGTTTTGGAGGTCTCCTAGATTTCAATACTAGGACCTGCAGGAGTGAAGTTAGGAAATGCTTCTACACGCAAAGGGTGGGAGCTGTTTGGAACGCTGTTCTGCAGATGGCAGTTGATGCTAGCTCACTTGTGAATGTTAAATCTGAGATTGATAGATTTCTGTGAACCAAGGGTATTAAGGTATATGGGGCTAAGACAGGTATATGGAGTTAGGTCACAGGTCCACTATGATCTCATTGAATGGTGGAACAGGCTCGAGGGGCTAAATGCCACAGCCACTTGCTGCCTCTTGATATGCGCCACCTTCTCCTGCAAGAAAGCGGGATGTGTGTCTGGGTGATGTGCCTGTCATGGTTGAATAGCTGCCAGTGTGTGTGGCCTGTGAGTTGTGGGTGGGCGGCTTGAAACAGTGGTAATGTGTAAGGGTGAGAGGAAGCATCTGATTGGAAGAGTTGAGTACTGGTGGAAAGAGTTTATTGGTATGTGGAGGATAGGGGGTGTAGTGCGTGGTGCAGTTGGTAGGAGATGCCACTTGTCAGTTGACCTACTCACCTTGACCTCTCATGTCAAAGCATTAAACTTCTTCCTACACTGCATCCATGTTCATGATGCTTTGTACCTGGCATTGACTTTGTCCCCCACTTCCTCCCACTGCCTTTTGAGTATATGTCTGGAGGGCCTCTTGCCTCCACCCCCCTGGGTGGATATAGGATGTCCCTCCTTCTGCCCACATCTTGCACCCAAGGTCTCTAGTGCATCAGCAGAGAATACTTGGTACATGCACTCTCGCAGGCCTGGTACCAACTCAGATCGGCAGATTGGTGGATGTGGGATTTAGTAGTGTGCAACCTTTATTCAATGTTTTAACATAACTTATCAGTGTGTAAACATAGGGGTGGAATCTGCATCTGTGTTTTACGTGTGCGATGTCTGATCTCTGTTTCGACTCCATGCAGACAGTAGACTGTTTATTTCAGCAAATAACAGGTACCAGCTACCTTTAAGAGATTTCTAAGAAACATCCTCCCTTTAAGAGATTGAGCTCCCTCTGGTGGCGCTACCATCACCCAAAACGGACTCTTATCCAATTTTTCCCCCAATGTGTTTGTTGTATGCATTTTGCATCGGGTAACAAACTTTATATATTTTATGTTGGGTAATAAACTTTACATATTTTATGTCGGGTAATAAACTTTATATATTTTAAGTCAGGTAATAAACTTGTTTCTATTTGGTTGTGCTACAGGTGGCAGATCTTAGACTGGGTCTTCAACGGGCTGAACAGCATCAAGCCAGGAAAGAGGACTACTTACGTCAAGAAATTGGTGAATTACAGCAGGTATACATTTTCACTGTACATACGCAAATCTTGGGGGCGGGGGATTTGGAAGAGGGAAATCAGGAAGAAAGCAACAATAGTAAATTTGCATTTTGGAAAGTCTTTTCCTATCAAATTTGAGTATGTTTAGTGGCTCCACTGACGTCCCAGCAAGTTTAGTCAGTGAGTAGCTGAGCTGTACAGACCAAAAAAGTCTCCAGTGCGATCTGTGCATAGTTAGCTCGGTGATGGTAGGGGCACTCTGGTTGGCCTCAGCGTCCCTGGATTTGGAGAGGGGAAAATCGCTATCACGAACCCTGCTGGAAGTGCATGTGTGTGAACATTGGCTGAGATCGGTATCAGATTTGCTATGATACTCATTATCAAATAGCCTGCTGACACACCTGATCAATGCTCACACATGAATAATATCACATGGATGAGGTACTGACGGTGACTGACTCTGGGTTGAGCTAAAGAACAAAAAAGGGGCAACCATGCTGCTGGGAGTGTACTATAGATCCCCAGACAGTGGGAGATGGAAGAGCAAATATGTAGGCAAATTTCTGAGAAGTGCTAAAACAATAGAGCAGTAATAGTAGGGGATTTCAACTACCCTAATATTAACTGGGATACAATCAGTGCAAAAGGTGTAGAGGGCGTAGAATCCTTAAATTGCATTCAGGAGAACTTTTTTAGCCAGTATGTAGTAAGCCCAACAAGAGGGGGGCAGTTCTGGATTTAGTTTTAGGGAATGAAGCTGGGCAGGTGGAAGGAGTATCAGTGGGCAGCATTTTGGTGGTAGAGATCATAATTTGGTTATATTTAGCATAGTTATGGAAAAGGACAAAGATAGAATTCTAAATTGGGGAAAGGGCAATTTTACTAAGCTGTGGTGTGATTTGGCAAAAGTGGACTGGAAACAGCTACTTGAAGGTAAATCAGTGTCAGAGCAGTGGGAGGCATTCAAGGGGGAAATTCAAGGGGTTCAGAATAAACATGTTCCCACAAAGAAAAAAGGTGGGACTGCCAAATCTAGAGCCCTCTGGATGACAAGGAACATACAGGATAAGATAAGGCAAAAAAAGGGAAGCTTATGTCAGACACCGAGAGCTCAATACTGCAAAAAGCCTAGAGGAGTATAAAACATGCAGGGGTGAAATTAAAAAGGAAATTAGGAAAGCAAGGAGAGGGTGTGAAAAAATACTGGCAAGTAAAATTAAGAAAAACCCAAAAATGTTTTCTAAATACATAGAGCAAGAGGATAACTAAGGAAAGAGTAGGGCCTGTTAGAGACTGAAAAGGTAACCTATGTGTGGAGGCGGAAGATGTGGGTATGGTTCTTAATGAATACTTTGCATCTTTCTTCAGAAAAGAGGAGGATGATGCAGAGATTGTAGTTAAGGAGGAGGAGTGTGAAATATTGGATGGGATAAGCATGGTGAGATAGGAAGTATCTTTAGCATCTTTGAAAGTAGATAAATCGCCAGGCCCGGATGTAATGTATCCCAGGCTGTTAAAAGAAGCAAGGGAGGAAATAGCGGGGACTCTGACGATTATTTTCCAATCCTCTCTGGCTACAGGCGTGGTGCTGGAGGATTGGAGGACTGCTTCCATTGTACCGTTGTTTAAGAAGGGAGAAAGGGATAGATCAAGTAATTACAGGCTAGTCAGCCTAACCTTGGTGGTGGGCAAATTATTGGAATCAATTCTGAAGGTCAGTATAAACCGTCATTTAGGAAGGCACGGATTAATCAAGGACTGTCAACATGGATTTGTTAAGGGAAGGTCGTGTCTGACTAACTTGATTGAATTTTTTGAGGAGGTAACAAGGAGATGAGGGGAGTGCGTTTGATGCAGTGTACATGGCTTTTAGCAAGGTTTTTGACAAGGTCCCACATGGCAGACTGGTCAAAAAAGTAAAAGCCCATGGGACCCAAGGGAAAGTGGCAAATTAGATCCAAAAGGTAATGGTTGACAGGTGTTTGTGTGACTGGAAGGCTGTTTCCAGTGGCGTTCCGCAGGGCTCAGTACTAGGTCCCTGGCTTTTTGTGGTATAACATACCAACATACGAATTAAGAGCAGGTGTAGGCCATTCGGCCCCTCGAGCCTGTTCTGCCATTTGATAAGATCATGGCTGATCTGATTGCGACCTCAACCCTACTTTCGCGTCTACCTATTATAACCTTTGACTCCCTTGTTAATCAGGAATCTATCTAACTCGGCCTTAAAAATATTGAATGACCCTGCCTCCACCGCTCTCTGGGGAAAGGAGTTCCACAGACTCACGACCCTCAGAGAAAATATTTCTCCTCATCTCCGTCTTAAATGGGAGACCCCTTATTTTTAAACTGTGGCCCCTAGTTCTAGCCTCTCCCAATGAATATATAACTATTTGGACTTAAATGTAGGGAGCACGATTAAGAAGTTTGCAGATGATACAAAAATTGGCCGTCTGCTTGATAGTGAGAAGGAAAGCTGTAGACTGCAGGAAGATATCAATGGACTGGTCAGGTGGGCAGAAAAGTGGCAAATGGAATTCAATCTGGAGAAGTGTGAGGTAATGCATTTGGGGAGGTCAAACAAGGCAAAGGAATACACAATAAATGAAAGGATACTGAGAGATGTAGAGGAAGAGAGGGACCTTGGAGTGCATGTCCACAAGTCCGTGAAAGTTGCAGGACAGGTAGATAAGGTGGTTTAAAAAGGCATACGAGATACTTTCCTTTATTAGCCAAGGGATAGAATATAAGAGCAAGGAGGTTATGCTAGAACTGTGTAAAACATTGGTTAGGCCACAGCTTGAGTACTGCATACAGTTCTGGTCACCACATTACAGAAAAGATGTGATTGCATGAGAGAGGGTACAGAGGAGATTTACGAGAATGTTGCCAGAACTGGAGAATTTTAGCTATGAGGAAAGATTGGATAGGCTGGGGTTGTTTTCTTTGGAACAGAGGTGGCTGAGGGATGATTTAATTGAGATGTATAAAATTGAGGGGCCTCGATAGAGTGTGCACGAAGGACTTATTTTCCTTAGCAGAGAGGCCAATAACCAGGGGGCATAGATTTAAAGTAATTGGTAGAAAGATTAGTGGGGAGCTGAGGAAAAATATTTTCACCCAGAGGGTGGTAAGGGTCTGGAATTCACTACCTGAAAGAGTGGTAGAGACAGAAACCCTCATCACATGTAAAAAGTACTTGGATGTGCACTTGAAGTGCCATAATCTACAATGCTACAGACCAAGTGCTGGAAAGTGGGATTAGGCTGGGTAGTTCTTTTTCGACCGGCACAGACCCGATGGGCCGAATGGTCTCCTGTGCCATAAATTTTTCTACGTTTCTATGACTGATGCCTGCTGAACTATACCCTAGCAAGAAGGCACTATCTTCAAGAAAAGAGAAGTGGAAGGATATTGACAAAGAAAGAAAAAAGTTAGGCATTATGCTTCATTTGTGTTATTTATGTTTTTCAGTTAATCATGTCTCAGTTGTATCTGATCAGAACTGTACTCTAATCCCAATTAAATGAATAGGTGAAGAAAGAAACTTCATATGCACCATTGTTATTGTTCAACATAGCTTAGTACTTGGCATGTACACAACTAGGAAATTGATGCAGAGCTGTCTAATGGATTTATAGTTAAAATACCATAAAATGCCTCTGGTGTCAACTTGGAATATTTATATATCATTTGCTTCTCTGTAGCTCATATGCCCTAGGCCTTGGGGGAGGGGGATGTGTGAAGGTATCACTTTTCATGTCCTCTAGCAGTGCTGCTCTGTGGCTGTTCGATTTTAAAATGGGAAACAAAATAACTTTTTAAAAATAGGGAGAAAGCAGTGGAGTAGCTTTCCATAATGCATATCTGCACATGTGGTGAACCTGAAATACAGTGAAGACTGATGTATCACTGATTCTTGCTGCAGTTTTTATTCTTTCCATCAGCCCATCCACGTAGTTTGATTACTTATAAATGTAAATGCATATCACGCCACACGTTTGCTTGGTTTGAGGAGGATTAAAGTACCATTTAATCTAAAATTTCAACAAGTATGAATTTTTAACAGAGACTTCAGGAAGCAGATAATCGCAACCAGGAGCTGAGCCAAAGCGTTACATCAGCAAGCAGACCACTGCTACGACAGATTGAAAACCTACAGGCCACGCTCGTGGCACAGTCAACATCCTGGGAAAAACTGGAAAAGAACCTGTCCAATCGACTAGGTAAGGATTAAATATGCATTGAAGTTCTGGCCACAGTGTTTGTCACATAAAATATACGAACCTTGAGCTTATTTACCAGCTAGTCACTTGAGCATTTTCCAGAAATGTGAACATATATTTGTTGTTAATAAGATTTTGTAGAATACTAATAGATCTCCTATGGGGTATTTCATAGGTAGTCTGGGCTTGAAGCGGTATGTTTGATATGCATTCTTCATTACAGTCATTATACATTCATAAGAAATTCAGGCCCAGACTTTGAGCTGCAGGTTCTCAACTTCGTTGTCACTTCCTCCTGAATCAAAATTTTTGCATTTTGGGTTAGAATGGGATAAAGTCATCAGCAGCACATGTTTTTGATATGCTGCTTATGTGGTATGTTACTCATACCAGGCCTGAGTTAGGCAGTGCCCTGGAAGACTGGGTATGGGCAGGTGCAAGGGAAGAGTATAGTCAGGTTTGAGGTTGCTGATTTTGCATGGAGGTGGGGGAAGAGAGATGTCGGAGTAGATAGATGGTGATGAGTAAGTTTGTGGGTTTTTTTGGTGAATGTTTCAATTTTTTAAATTAATTGTGATTAAAATTTATGCAAAGATGTAGCTTTCGGGAGATACTGTGAGATGGGTAGGAACTGTCATGGTGGCTGAAAAAGGATTCTTTTTAATCATGCCTGGCCTGTGGTATCACATGGTGAGTGTATATACACACAGAAACATTATACTCCAGTAATACACAATATATAACATAATATACCAGTAGATCCCGTGCACTGGAAAGGAGGTTGGCTGTGTGTTTGGCAAGATTAAGTGTGGATCCAGTGGAGGTCAGTGCCGAGGCTTAGGGTGATGTGGGTATCGTCTTGAGGCTTGAGGTGTGTAGGGTGTCATGGGGGCATATTAATTTAATTTAGTTTCAGGTTTAGGTTTAGGCACAGACTCCTAAAATTGAGTGTGAGCCTGATGGAGGCCTAATTTCTGTCATTTTATTCCAAGTAGCACATAATAATCCATTCACCTCAGAATTTGAATATTCAAAGCAAAACTGTTGTGAAAAACGTTGTTCAGTCTGAACCTGGTTGTAGAGTGTCATGGCAGGTGCAACGCAGAATATTTTGGTGCTAGGTGATTGGTTAGATTTTATTTAGTGGAAAGTAATTGGGGAGAAAGATTTTATGTATTACGATTGGTAGATAAGAAAACTGGAAAATATTTCAAATAATCAGTTAGAAGAATCAGAATGATTAGATGCTATAGCACAAAAACATGGCATTTGGCCCATCAAGTCAATGCTGGTGTTACTTTCCACATGAACCACCTAGTCTAAACTCACTCTACTGCTTGCTTCCCAAACTGTTTAATAATCATTTGACATTAACATCTTAACAAAGGTGACATGGCAGTTGTGGATACAATTAATGCTTCCCAAATGCCAGGTTCAAATAGGGCTGAGTAACAGCTCACCCGTCTGCTTCATCTCCACTATATTATAACTGCTCACATTCTGTAAAATAGCTCGCATATCCAAGCCAACAGCCAGCTAGACCCATGAGATCAGGAGAACCTCCCTCCCAACATCCAACTTTGCTGGTTTTGGTTGCACCTTCCCTCCCAAAATTTACTGCTGGCTCCATTTTTGCTGTCTCACTCCATTTTCCCAAGAAACAGTTTGTTTTTAAAAATGCATTATGCTTACCAACACTTCAAACATTTGGAAGTCTAATTTGAAATAAGAATGTTTAAAGTGTGGGTGAACAGAGTACATGCCGTTGAATCCAGCTGCTGCTCCATTCATTGTTCTCCATGCACTGGCAGTTATTTGCCACTATTAAAACACGAAGACGTAAGTAATGAAGGTGAAGAAAATTGATACGCAGACTTGATGGTCATGACAACACAGATTCAGTGGTCACAATCTAGATGACAAACACAAGAAATTTTATTATAAAGATATATTGAAATATCTAGCAGTTTTTATGACCTTAGGTTCCAATTGCTACCCTTTTGAAAACTATGAGCTGTTCATGAACCGATGATTATCCATGGTCTTTTTTTCCCCCCAAAAAAATCTTAATTTTTCTCTGTTAGCTGATGGCCAAGCCCAGCTGGCTGTTGCTGTGGAAAAGGAACGGTCAGTCTCAGAAGAGCTTCTTATTCTTAGAACCCAAGTCTCCTCATTGGATTCACAAACCAGCTTGTTGCGTCAGGAGAAGAGCAGATTGCAAGCTCAACTGGAGTCGGAGAGAGTCAGGCTTGAGAAGACCGAAGATGAAAGCAACAGGTGATTGTAGAAATTACAGCATAGAAAGAGGCTATTTGCCAATCTAACCAGCAGCCATCAAATGGAACCCTTTTATATTTCAAATAATTTCTTTTGAAATAATGTGATGGTTTTGGCCTTAGTAGCAATTTTGGTAAGATATTCCATGTTCTAATAATCCTTTCCAAAAAGTTCTTCTAACTTCCCCTTTTAGTGATGTACCCCTTGTTACCAATATCAACAATCAACATAAAGAGTTTTTCATTATTACCCATTCAAAACCTTTCATAGTTTTGAAAATACCCTTCTCTGTTCCACTGGAAAAAACAGCCCCAGTTTTTCTGGGTTAATTCTATGTTCTTAATGGGGAAGCTGTGCTCGCTGTGACTGCAGCTCCCCACTGGGAGCGTGGGATCACCGAATTAGCCCTCATAACTATAACCTCTTGCGCCCGGTAACGTTCTAATTAATCTTCATTGCATCTTTTAAAAGGCTCTAAAATCCATTCCATAATAGGGTGCCCAGAATTCATGTAATTCTCCACCCGTGGTGTAACCAATATCTTGTACAAATTCAGCATCACTTCTTTGCTGTTATATTCAATGCTTCTGTATATAAAATGCAGAATTCCATTTGCCTTTTACGGTCTTTTCTACCTGTGCTCCCAACTTTAAAGATCTATATTTCTGCACCGTTAGATCTCACTGACCTTCCACTCTTAAAATTGCTGTACATCATTAATTCTTAATATATTTAATAAATGTCTCAATAATAGATTTTTCCTTACTCCTTTTATCTTAAGAATAAGACAGAATACAAGGAAAACTAGGCTGCTTTCAATACTATGGCTGCAATAAACCCAGAATGTTATTAAATACTTGGATATTTACTATTGGGTAATATTTTTGCAAAATTTCTGGTTATATACAAGAGTTTCATTAAAATATTTTATTTATTAGAGAACTTCCTGTTTTTGAGAAGAACTTTATTAAAATGCTGTTTGTGTAATCCCTATGCCATGGATCTAAGCACATGAATTGCCATGAAGTGGGGTCCTGTATAATAATTTTTTAAAAAGATATGTAGTTAGAGAGCTATAGATAATCCATATAATCTGCCATTAATGGGAGCATAAGTAGGATTCTGTTCATCTTTGAATATGTATTACAGAATACTGTATAGCACATAAATTTAATTGTGAGGCTTGCCTTATACTGTAAATTTAATTGTGGTCATATTTTCCACAAGAGCTACCGAAAGTAATTTGGCCTGGTTAATAAAGGATATGTAACTGCGTTCTGTGTTTTCTTTCCCCAGCCCAGAAATAGTTTCTCAAAATGAACCAAGCTTAGGGCAAGAGACACAAAGAAAGGGACAGCGTTTGATTTGTAAAGGATATAATGTACCACTTATTAGTATGTATCCCACCAACTATGCTCTTTGACATATTTAGCAGTGAGCATTTATAGTGAGTTCCTAAAAGAGATAGCCATGTCCATTTTTTGAGTTGCACTGTTTACGAAAGATTGAAACTACCAAACTATGTTTCTGGAAGTGAGGATATACTTAGGCAACATGATATAGCTGTGCTATCATGATATTTATTGCACATCCACACTTGCCTGTTAGTGCTATCCATAATGGTATAAAGATGAATCACTGTTCAATAGTTCCTGAGTTCTTGAGGCATTTGCGTCACAATAGTAGCAATACCAAATACCACATGATATGACATCAGGGCCACCAAAAGGACTATTATGAGCCCATGACATATATGGGTAGCAGTGAAACAACCTCAGTTTCAATAAGTGAGGAGAAGTAACTATTGAGTGATTAAGTTATGAGTGAGTTATCGTTTGCCTTGTTTCTTGGTGGCCCCTGAATTATACTTCGTTTCAAAATAAAAGACAATGGCCGACCAATTTATCAATCTGATGGTCACATTGGGGTCAAAGCTGGCCCTGGAAATAGTTATTTTAGTTGGTTGAGTGATATCCCAGAGTTTATGTTTTCATCCTATTTACTGTAGGATCAGTTTCTAAGGCAAAGAAGGGAAGGAAGCATTGGTGAAGGTGGTTGAGGAAGGAAGCCTTGGGAGAGCCTGAGGCCTTCAAGTCAAAACTTTAATGCAGGCATTAAATGGCACAAAAGTTAATCGAGTGAAAATATTATGTTATTGTGAGATAAGCAATATTTGATTTTTCAAATTTTATTTAAACCCTTGTTTTGGACATGGATCAACACTTTTCAGAAATAATTTAGTGATTTGTGGGGAAAAGCTACCTGATGGCCAGATTGTACAATAACAGGGTGATGAGTTTACACAGGCAAAACCCATTATAAATATGGATATAGGAATTTATAATGGTAAAACACTGACACAAAGATGTGACAACAGGAAGTCATGTTTTGTAAGACAGGAAGTGCTTGCAGGTGTAAGATCTTTAATGAGACATAAAGAATGATATAGATCGATGTGGTTCCAAATTAGAAAGTTAAAGATCTTGCACAGATGTAAAGTCGAGATTGAAAAATTAAACAACACTTTTTTTCACTAGATATTCACATGTACAGTAAAATAATTAGCGTTGTTAGAAAATATGTGCTTGTTTATTTCAGATATCATGTGGAGTTTGAAAATCTGAAGACTGAATACACTAAGGCCCTTGAAGAAGCAAAGAAAGAAAAGGTAAAAAAAAACTCTGGAATCAATTTGAATAGTCAACTGGATCAGTATCTCTCTCTCAATCTTTTGTCCTGATATTTTCTCTCATATTAGACTTCCTTGACTAATCAGTTGGAAATGGAGAAATTGAAAGTTGAACAGGAAAGAAAAAAAGCAATTCTTGCTCAAGACGCTTTAAAAGAGAAGGTATTTAACTGAGCCCCATTTAATCCTGAACAGATTGAACATTTGGTATATCTAATTAATATTGCATTCTGTGTATTTACTTGGTATTGCATTTACCGACATGAATTAGAAGTGCTTGGAACATATCTGAATTTCATTGTTGTTCATGTTCACTTTATGTATATTTTATTGCAGTTTCATTATTTGTATATTTCTTCCAAAGGAGCGGAAGCTGTTTAATAATCAGGCGCTGGAGCCAGAGTTGAGCACTCCAACACTCTCTCGATCCAGTTCTGTCAGCGGTGCTGAGATGGCATCCTTGCAGGCATCAATTCATTCACAGGTAGGAATACCTGATAGTACAGCAATGTTTTTGAGGGAGGGAAGTTAGAAATGATGGATGACAGGGAAGGGGACAGGGGAGCAAAGAGGAGAAGCTACCTCAGCACCAACAAACTTTCAGGAGATGTGGTGGAAGAGGGAAGAGTCTGCCAAATTATCCAAGCATGGATTGGGGAAGTGGGACATACTTGCAAACTCTTTAAGCATGGAAGGCCAGCAAAGTATCTCTGCAGGGGAAGGGCCTGGCAAGCTCGCTCAGTTGGGAGGGACAACAAACTTTGTATAAATGGATGGTGGGGGGAGTGCAGCCCGGAATACTTCAGGCTTCCCCTACGCCACACTCATCGGCAAAGCAGTGGCAGTGTCCTGACATTCTTGTGACTGTTTGTTCCATTCTTAAAGTAGATTGTTGCCTTAGGACAACGTTCTTCAGCACTCTCTTCTGAATTTTGCCTCCACTTGGGCTAGGAAATATCCTCTCAACAGGGAGGGGAGGAGCTTCCGGTTAGCATGCTATGTCTGTCATGGGGCTGGGAAATGCTCTGATCGGCAGGGTGGAGATTACCAGCAAGCTATATAAACATTGTGCGGAGTTATGAAATCCTCCATTCAGGTAGCCTGGAGCTTTAGGACCATTTCCATTGTTTTGACGGGCTGTCAAGCAATGTTTGGGCGGGGTGGGGGAGGGGAGAATTAATCTGAGAGATTCTCAGGCATGGTGTCTACAATCAGGACTTAATGTCATGTCACTGGAATTGATAAGCGGACGGGCTGACATTCAACATTTGCCATGAGTGGGCCACAATGCAACTCTGGACCCAGAGACCTGAAAAAGAAAATTGGCTGATTTGTTGATGAAAAAGAATTACAAGCGTTAATGTCTGCAATCAATATTTTAATGTCTGAAATTAATGAATCGTCTCACTGCATTGCATTTCAAAATACATTGAAAACTCCCATGTCATCTCATCTCTGATCTATTGCATATTCAATTGCAATGCTTTTATTGCAAATAGAGGTAGTGCTATCTTAGGCCTCTACAATAGTCATAAACCAAAGATGCAAAAACATTAGCTGTCACTGTATATAGTAGTGAGCCAACATGCATGTACACACAGAAACCACTGGGTGTCTATCCAACAATATCATTTTCCCTTAACTGTCAACATGATTCACTAATTTTCCAGGCTTTGGATGCTTTGATGCTGTTGTGGCTCAATTTGGGACAGTTGACTTATTTTTGCTTCACCCATGTTAGTACTAATCTGCATGTATCAGCATAAGTGAAACAATAGTTTAATACAGCTTCTCATAATCTGCGATTAAATGGATGCTAATGATAAATGGTTTTAGTTTAAATGTTGCTAAAATATCTGTGGTTTACGCCCTGCAAGATTGGAGCTGTTTTTATATTTCGCTTTGGATTCCTGAAGTCGGCATCATGCTGTTAAATCCATTTTCCTTAGCCTAGTGGCAGATTTGTAGACCCCGGTAAACCTGAGTGTATGAGTCTCCTGGCGGGCTCCGGAAAACAAATTTTACAGCAAAAACCAGCTCCTAGAATCAAACTATATAAATCAGCCTGAAAAAGTCTTTCTGCTGCTTGAGTTCTGGTGCAGTGGAGGAAAACTTTGGTATTGATGTTGCCATTTCTAGCCTGTTTGAAATCAATATAAATGACTGTTGTAGCACTGATGGGAACAGGTATTGTTATGATACCACAAGAATGGCAATAAGGTGAGTGCATTGATGTTGGTGCAGTAACCAGCTGATTCATTAAACTCACAATCCACTCACTAGTACTTTTAAACATTCTAATTCTTTTAAGTTATAGTGATATGAGTGTATTTAATGTAAGAAAGACTTGTATTTGTATAGCACCTTATCTCACCTTTCAGAAATATCTCAATGTACTTCACAGACAATGGGGTAAATTTTAACTGTGAGCTGGGAAGGGAGCCGGGGTGGGGGGTAAGATTTCCGGATACGAAACCCGGAAGGTAAGCGGGCGGTAAGTGACCTTAATGAGACCAATCAATTGCACTTCCGGGTTTCGCACCCGGCAGCCAGCCTGATTGACAGGCCGGCTAGCTGTCGGGCAGGAAGGCCTGCTGCAACAGGCCGCAGCCGGGGATTGGAGGGAGGGAGGGAGGGAGGGAGGGAGGGAGGGAGGGATCATGGGCCGAGGAAGAGATGGGGGGGGGGGGCGGGGTTGAGGAAGAGATTGGGGTGGGGGAAGGTGCCGAGGAAGAGATCGGGGGGCCGGGAAGATGATTAGAGGCCGCTGGAGGTCAGGTGGGGAGTCAGATAGGTGGGGGTCCAACTTTGG
Organism: Heptranchias perlo; assembly: GCF_035084215.1. Classification (NCBI taxonomy): domain Eukaryota; kingdom Metazoa; phylum Chordata; class Chondrichthyes; order Hexanchiformes; family Hexanchidae; genus Heptranchias; species Heptranchias perlo. The sequence continues at coordinate 35,423,680 of NC_090341.1, read as the reverse complement.
TGGTGGGGGGAAGGGGGGGGGTCGCCAATCGCAGGGCATCCTGACAACCAGGTGAACTTGTTGGGCCTGGATGAAGTACTCCTGCTCCTCCAGGCCCACAAGCAGTGCAATAAAGACACCTCATGGATCTGGCCCTTTCCACCTGCTCTCACCTGACGTGAATGGGAAGCAATGGGAAACCCGAACAGGTACGGTTAAATTTGTTTTCTTATTCTAATACACAAAATATTAAGTATCTCAATGAGGTACATTGCCCTTTTAAGTATCGGCCCACCGGCTTTAAATGGGTTGGGACTTACTGGTGTCTGCTCTCCACACGCATACAAACTTGCCTGGGCTAAACCCAGATGTAGGTGTGTTGGAACCGGGATGTGGTCTCGCTCTGAAAACGAAGGGTTTTTACTCCCCACCCGCCCCCAAGCCATCCGTTATTGGGGGTTAAAATTTACCCTAATGGGTTCAATTTTAGCTTTCCCCGCCTGGCAGAAACTAAGGTGGGTGGGGGGGGGGGGGAAGTTAAAATGGAGCAGGGGACTTACCCACTCCTTTCCCGCCCCGATCTGGCCAACTGCAATTTTAAATTGTAGGCGTCAAGGACATCCGTCCCAAGCCGGCAGGGTGCTATTTAAATATGCAGATCAGGCTCCGATGATGTAATCCGGGCCTGATCTGGCATTTTAACCTGAGGCCTGAGCAGGGGAGCAGCGTTGGCTTCCCTCCCAAGCAAAACCTACCAGGAACATCAGCAGAGCCAGAGGAGTAAGTTTTAAATTTTGTTTTAGTTTCCTTGTGGGCCAGGAGGAACAGAAAAGCACCGCTGGGCCCCACAATGAAACCTTGGTCCTCCTGTGCCCTAGGCTTCCTCCCCTCAGCCAGGATTCCCCTCCCAGAGCACTTAACTTGTGCCAGGGACCATACCCCTGGGTCTCCAGCGGCAGCCTCCTGCCATCCGATTTTAAAGGCTGGGCAGCAGTTTCCACCCGACTTCCTGGACGTTTTTGTCGGAAAGTCAGCAAGAAGCGCATTAATGAGGCCCGGTCATTAAAACATTACGTAGATTTCCAGAAGCCTCAACTGAAGCTTTTAACTTCAGACTTGGAAGTCCTAGTATCACTGTCATTATCTCTTTCAGTTCCCTACTGTGTTGTCCTGATGTTTCGTTCCACTTTTTACTATCACCTATAGATGCTTACTAGTATCTGCGGTTCTCCAGCTAAAATTATAAACTGTTTTATGGCTGTAGAATGTCTTGCTACACTAAAAACCCCCCCAAAAAACTTGAGACCAAATAAAGAAAAGGACAAAAATAGAGAGAAAGGAGACTGATTAAATGGCAGAAATGACCAGACCAAATGAAACATCAGAGAAACAAGTGGAAGAGGAAAGAAACCAAAAGGTAGGAGGAAGAGTGAAAGAAAAATGGAATTAAGTAATGACAGAACGAAGGAAGAAAAGGAGTGCATTGAGAAGAGGGTGAGAGAAAGGTAGAAACATTACGGATGATATAACTTCACAGTGAGGCATACAAGGGAATAAAAGGGTGTAAGTAACATGTTTCTTGAATATATATGTACTTTAAACTTTCACTTTGGTCTTTTTTTGGGCACTTTTGCACATTCAAAAATCCATTCTTTGAACAACAATGGAATAGAAGTAAGTACAATCAAAATGTTTTGATACTGAACTATCGGTTTCTGCTGAAAAACTAATTGAGTAACAGCACTGTACAAAGAATTGAACATAAAATATTTGAATAGTGACTTGTAACGTATATTTTTCAGGATGACTTATTTGAACATTCGTTTGCACCAATGACAATGTCAGCTAGTGGTAACAACTTATATGAAGTCCTTAGAATGGGAGCAGGGTCAAGCATCTTTGAAAATCTGCAGTCTCAGCTGAAGCAAAGAGAAGGAGAAATTGCACAGTTGCAGGTGTGTATGAGTAAAGTGGTTAATGCAGAAAGAATCTCTAAAGTAGTTAATATACTATTGCATCTAAATTTGAAACATTTTGGCCGCACTGTGTAGCAGAAATTGAATTGAATTTTACTTCGATGTACCTAAGTAAATGTGTGGCTCCCCTCAGCGACAGTCACCTGCTCCTAGCCCAGTCTTGCTCTTTTGAAATCTCAAGTGCCAGCCTTCCTCGCTTTGAGTCTACCTATATTTGCTGTACATACCTTTATTGTGTTCCTAAATCTGATCTAACTTAGCCTGTTAGAAATACAAATGTAGATAGCATACTGCACTACTTTACCACTCTAGCCTACTGGTCTTGCACTCTTCTTTCTCTTGACTCTCACTCAGCATGTGAGATGGAATTGTATGGTCACTGTATTTCTGTGCTGCAAGGTTCATCTGAATTTGGTGTGTCAAGGGCATAGGAAATGTTATTATTGTTCTTTGAAAGTTTTCTAAGTCCCACTATGACCAATGTAAACAATATCAACCATGGCTCCCATTCCTGATTGCTATCTACCAACCTCTGCTGCAAAGCATAGATGTTGGGTGAGGACATGATTGGTTCGGTTGATGCCCTCTATCGCTGAATAATTTGCTGACACTGTCTAGGCTTACATGTGAAGAAAGGCCACAAAAATAAGCCTAGGTTCTTGGACTTGTTCTTGTAAGGTGAACAAAGTGTCTAGGAGTTAATTGAGTGTCTCATGGTGAGCCCCATAAAATAGGTTTTATGTGAACATAGTTGTGTCATTTAGTTTGATTGCACTCATTTGTAAGTCTCTTGCTTGTTTTCTTCAGTTTCAGCAATGTTAAAAATGATAACTTTTTGAGAGAGACCCTGTTGTAAAGAAACGGTTAAATTCTTTATATTAACTTTAGTTTGTAAGTCAGTTTCTGCTAGCAATGTTCAGTTCGTAAAAGGGAGTCCAGTCAGACAGTGTTTTAGGTGATAAGGAGAGGAGTCAAAACTGTCTGTTAGCTCTAGCCTTGAAAAGGCATTTGCCATAGTTCTGGAAAATTAGGAAATGTGAGTCAAGATGAAGCCTTTATGTTAAAACTGAATTTCATTAAGTGAATAATAGGATGAAGTAATCCTTTAATAAATATGAGTCTCTGGTTTCTCACGTAGCCAGATTGAAAGAAAGGTATATAAGGAGGGGTGTTAGAATAGATACTTCCGAATTCGAAAAGGCTTGGCCAGCCGATCTCCTCGAACTTGAGAACAGTAAGGGGTGAATTCTCATATCGTATCATAAGTGTAACCCTGAGTATATGTGTAATTATTATTAGTAATGGTTATGATTGTGTATGTGTAATTGTTGGTAATAATAGTTATCAATGTATACTTAATTCCTATGATAGCCAATAAATGCCATTGAGCCCTATTATGTTGTGGAATAACTTATAACCTTATAAGTAAAAACATCCATTCCCTAACAGTGTGAAGGAAGTGGGAGGGAGGGGGCGCGGGTTGGGGGGGGAGGAGAGAGCCTGTTGAAAGGTGAACATGAGAGACACTACAATTGGTTTTTCAACTTGCAATAAAAATTGACACTAATAATCTATCCACTGGATAAACAATTGAGGGAGCAATTTTTCTGCAGTTTGAGTGTGATCGAGATTTTGTTGGGGCCAGGGAGAGAGCGAAGGTGATGGGAGGGAAGAAAAATGCTGTTGAAGTGAGATCGAGGCAGCTTGTGAATTTTGAGCAAGAGAGAAATGGCATTGTATTCTTTTTGAAGAGGTCAAGGCAAACAAAGAATATTTTGGGGTTAGGTACGAAAAGAGAGACCTGATGAGGGTGCCTGAAAGCAGAGACCCTGTTAGGAATAGGACCCAGAGAGACCTCGTTAGGATTGGACTGAGGGTTTTAGTTTTTATTGATGGGTGCAGGATTGTGGTGTAGAGCAGCAGCCCCAAATGAATGTGAAACCCCGTTGAGAGGGGGAGGAATGTGAGCGGAGATATATTGAGGGTGTGGTTTGTGTAAGTTTAGTAGAGAGAGAGAGAGAGAGAGAGAGAGAGAGATGTAGAGATCCTTTTCAGGATGATGTGGAGGTGTATTTGTTTTATACCTTTATTTTCCTTCAGAACTGCAACGAAAGTAGGGTGAAGTCCTGGCTTTGGGATGGACAAAAGATGAGGGTCAGTTGTCTCCAGGGCTAGCTATGGATAATGTCAAACAGGTGAAAGACACTAGAGTTTAGAACTGGGCATAGTTTAGAAAAGGAATGAATATGTATTTTTAAATTGGCAACAAAAGTACAGTTTATTCTCAATCAGGACTTTGGCTGTAACACACATTATACTGTAATTTGCTGTTTCACTGCCTCCTACATTGTGGCAAGGTGCTGCTTTCTTAACACTTGCATCTCTTCTAATTGTTTTGCAGACTGCAAAAGCCAAATTTTATAATTAAATTGATCTCATTTTATCTTTCTCCTCCCTGAAGAAGAAAATTACAAATAAACTAAATCAAGCTTTAATCCTCTTGCAGCTTGAAATCTCCAACCTCGAAAAGACTCGAGCTATCATGGCTGAGGAACTTGTCAAGTTAACTACACAGAATGATGAACTACAAGAGAAAGTAAACGAAATTCCCACATTACGTGTACAACTTAGGGTGCGTACTATTTATATATTTGCACATTTTTAAAAAAGATTTATAAATAGCAGCTCCTGTAATGTATTCAGTGAGTAGCCGAGTCATACAGACTGAGAAGGTCTTGAGTTCAATCTCTCGTCTCTGCTGAGTTGGCAGATCTCTTACATGGTGGTGGTAGTGGAGGGGGTGGGGGGTGTAACTGGTGTCAGTGCCTCTGGATTGGGAAAAGGAGAACTGTTGTGGATTTCCACTCCTGATCACTATACCTCTAGTGGAAGTGCATATGTGTGGACTTTGGGTGAGGACAGGATCAGACTTGACTGTGGTGCAATCTCAATGACAAAGCCTTCTGATCCTCACAACCAAGATCCTCACACAAGAATAATGGTTACTTAGGTGAGGTACTGAAGGGTGCCTGGCACCCTAGAATGTATCGCACCAAGGAGTCAATTCCTTTGGCGCAGTAGAGAGAAATGGGACGGAAGGAGGACATAATGGACAAAAGAAAGAAAAATAATTTTCAGTGGGATAAACCTGAACTTTAGAGTGGAGCTTCTTCTTTGAAATGTGTATTTGATTCATGCTGTGAACTTAAAAGAAGGTGGTGAAAATATTCAAGTATTATTTTATCTACACCCCTCCACTGCAAAATCTAGGTGAATGTATCTTTTTTTAAAATTTTAAAATATATCTTCAGTTTATTTCACCCTCTGGTTCCTACCAGTTCACATCTTCACAGTCAGCAGATAAACACTTTCTTGTAGGTATGATTCCTTCTAGAACTACTGATTGGTTAAAGGCCATTGGTTAAGCTCAAAACTGTGAGGATTCATTGCAGATCTTGGGAATGGATAAGAAATTGGCTAAAGAGTAGAAAACAAAGGATAATTGTTAGAAGAGTCATGTTGGAGGGAGGAGGGGGAAGTGCTGAATGGGATGTCCCAGGGATCAGTATTGAGACCCACTTCTGTTTCTAATTTAAATCCATGACTTGGATTCAGAAACTCAATGCAAATTGGCCAAATTTTCATTATCAAACTGCAAGGCACAGTGGATTCAGAGAAGGCAGCTCAGAAGTTACAAAAAAATGGTCAGAACAAAAAATTTAATGAAAACAAGTGTAAAATACTGCACACGTAGAAAGAAAAATGAGCGACATACATACTGCAATAATGATGTTGAAATAACTATGGATGTAGTTAAAAGAAAAATAGGAATCTTAGTAGACTCAACACTCAGCATGGCCAATCACTGTAGAGCAGCAATCAACAAAGCTAATAGAATCCTGAACTATATAGCCAAAACGGTAGAGTACAAGTCAGAAGAAGTCATGATCAAATTATATAAAGTTCTGGTCAGACCATGCCTTTAGTACTGTGTCCAGTTCTGGCTGCCGAATCACAGGGGAGATAAGGTTGATCTCCAGTGTTAGAGGTCTGATTTATGAGGAAAGATGGCAGAATCCTGAGTTTTATAGTCCTGAAAGGAGGAACCTGATCTTTTGGAGTGAGGTATATAAGATAGTAAAATAGTATGGGAAATGTCGATCCAGAAAATTACTTCAAACTAAATTGTGAGAAGTAGGCAAGAGGACATAGGTTCAAACTAGTAGAAGGCAAATTTGGGACCAATATCAGAAAATTATTCTTCATATAAAGAGCGATCAATACACGGAATGGACTTTCAGAGGAAGTACTGGAGGTAAAAGTCCTGGAACTATTTAAGAAACAGTTGGATGCTGCAGTGTAGGTCTTTCTGGATGGTGAACTAAGATGAGCCAAATGGCCTCCTCTATTTGTATTTACCTTGTGATCTTGTCCCCTCCTATTCTGGATACTTATTGGGAGGTGTTCAAGCCAGGAAATTGCTGTACTTGGCTGCTGCAGAAGATCCCTGGCTTATATACATTCACATCCAGAATAGAACAGGACAGGATTCTAATCAGCGTGTCCCATGAAGCCACTCGCTGGTATCAGCTAAACTACTCCAGTTGCATCTGTGGACCAAAAATGTTGGGTCTTCCACAATGGAAGAACAAATAAATAACCTACAAATGTTTTCTACCAAAGTAAGAGAGTTATTTTGTAACTTTCTACATTTAAAGTACTTGGCTCCCATTTACCTTCTCCTTTGGCTGTTTGCTGCCATGATTGCGGGCTCAGTAACATTTTGTGAACGGTGACTACTTTGATGAGATAGCTAATAGACTTTCACAGAACTAATGAAAGTTCTAGAAATTGTATATTGTACAGTTAGCTGTGAGTATTCATTTTAAATCCAGAATTGTAAAACTCTTGAAGTTATGTTTTGTCCATAGTTGCATGACATTGCCATGTAGCCTACAAAATATACTTTTGCTCAACTTGGGTTATAACTGGGGTTTTGTTGCATTCTGGTTGGTTTTAAAACAGTTGATATAAAATTTTGTCTAGTCAGACAAATTTTTGTTGCCATTTTAGCTTATGATTTTTGGAAAGAAACAAAAGTTGTAAAATTCAGAATAAGTGTGTTTGTACTGTAATTATGCTAGTTTCTGACCAAGCTAATATAATTTGCTTTCCAGGATATTGATCAACGATACAACACCATCCTACAGATGTATGGTGAAAAAGCAGAGGAAGCCGAGGAACTGCGACTGGACTTGGAAGATGTGAAAAACATGTACAAGACCCAGATAGATGAATTATTAAAGCAGAGGCTAACATGATTTGCTTTATCTTAGTAAACTTGGCACTTCAATTTTTTTCAAGTTTCCCTTAATGTGAAATGCAATACTGCTGACATATTTGGCTTAAAGTGTGAATGTATGATTGTAAATATATACTGTATTCTTTAGTGTTTTTTTGTTAATCATCTGTTGTTGCCTTAGAGGAAAAACTACAGTATGATCTCAATCTATCGGTGTAGGAAAAATTACTGATGATGTAATAGAAGTACATAATATGAAGTGTAGGATTCAAGTGCAATATTATGAGTAAACCTGAATTACAGCTAACTCTTAGGATAAAAATCTAGCTTTCTGAAAAATGCAGTTTTCTTGGCAGAATTGTATTTCTGAATACAAGTTGGACCAATTTTGTTGTCCAACTCCAGTCGACCAGGCTAGTAGCTTTTAAGTTACACAAAACATTGTGTACTCGAAAACAAAGCGTTTCAGTAAATCAAATCTCCAGATACTGCATGGCAATCTGATAAATGCTATACATCAGTAAATCGGAAAGAAATTCAGACTGAAGTATGTTGCATTTTATTCAATATTCTAAGTGTTATTAAACTCTAAATACAAAGATTTTAGAATTACTCAGTATGGGCATTTAAACAAAATGCAGTTTGTAACAATACAAGATGCTGCCTTCTGTTGATTATTGGCTAAAAGAAGAACTTGCATATTGGTCTACTTTTGCTAATAGTTGCACTTATTTCAATACACAATTTGAAAAAGTCTAATAGTGGAATCTTCTATGTAGGACAAGCACATAGTAACATTAATAGATCTTTCTTGGTGCTATATTTTGTGCATTGAAAGTAAGTTAAAACTGCTTTATTTAAAGTAATTTTATATAACTTGAATCCATAATCTGTCCTATTATACTTTCCAACTGTAAATTTAAAATGTAAATAATCTGCTTCGTGTAACACTGATGGGACTTAGGGTAATAAAGTCTTTTAACTGATTTGCTGTCTTTTACTATGATATGGATGAACTTTTGATTTTTCAGTTGGTGTAATACCTGAAAAAACATCAGCTACATTTCTTCCTCCAGGCTGGAACCTAAAGAGGATAAATTTGTTCTTATTAATATAGTTTTAAAAATGGGAACAAAATAAATGTTATTTTATTGTCACTATGCATAATTCCTGGCCAGTATGGCAGGCAACATGTTCCTGGTTTCTGCCCATGCTATTATTGATCCAGCTGCCATGACAGAATGTGGTACAGGACAGGTGATTTGCTCCATTTTTTTTCCCTCTTCATTCCTCCTTGTGAAATATCTAGCCTCGAATTGGTACCTATCAAACATAGAGACCAAGTGAGGAAATCATAGGCAAAACCCATGACCCACCCTTCAGCATCTAAGCACAGAAAAGTGCTAAAACACTTATTGTCATTAAAGTTGATTGGCTCTAAAGAACATTAATTTTACTGATTAATAGAATTAGTGGACGTTAGTGTTCTGATCTGACCCTGGAATTGACAAATTTTGCTTTCTAGTTGTAGTGTATTGTGCATTGGTGAAGTGCTAAACAGCAAGTGTCTGCGAGCTTCAGGAAGATTGAACCTGCAACATTTTGAGGATTTCCACTGTTTGGTTGTTTATTATGGAGGAGCACAATGTATGTGAATTGTGCAATGGGAGCTATCAATTTTATGTTCATACCACGATATAATTTTTGACTTCACTTCAACTGATTTGTATATTTATCTCAGAGACTTGTGCTTGCATTGTTCTATTATGACTGACAATGTTTGGTGATATAGTGTTTGCTACTACTATGAATGATCAAATATGAATACATTTCTGTTTTATGTTTTTGATGACTATGGTAGCATATTTTTGCTGCAGAACTACAAATGTTGAGTAAATTTTATTTTTGATTTATTCATAGGATATTGTTAAATACTGTTGACACAAATATTTGGTCATTTTCCTTGTAGTTTACAATAGTCAGCATTGAAATATCACCAAATAGACATTCTAAAGGTGGTGTATGATAGAAATTACAGCATGCATATTTTGAGAGTTACTTGGGAACTGAAGTATTTAAAAGGATAGTTATCCTGTTATGTGGGAGGGTTTTATTTCTGTAGATTCAAGGAAGTGATTTGGTGATTTTCCTGCTTTGCTGGTATGTACAGTTTATTTTTGCTCAATATTTGAAGTGTTAGCAGGCCGGAAAATGTTTACCTCTAACCAATTCATATTGCTGTGTCACATAATTTCAATTTCTCATGTTCTTATCATTGGTATTGAATAAATCACATAACAATTTTTATTTACAATGACCATTTCTTGTATGTGTTTCCTACTCACATTTGGATTGCTTTTCAAAAGTTTCTCTTTTTAAAATGTCCATAATAAGTTTTCCTGCTTTGCTGGTACATATAATTTATTTTTGGTCAATATTTGAAGTGTTAACAGGACAGTAAAATGTTTACCCCCAACCACATCATATTGCTGTGTCACATAATTTCTGCTGGACTGGTGTTAGATCATATGATCCCTGAATAATGGTGCCGTCGACTTACAGGATATAGACAGAGCATAGGTATGTCAATTTTGTCTGTAGTTCACGTACAAAATTGCTACCTATGGTATAGTAATATATACCATAGTATGGTATAGTAATATAGTATGGTATAGTAATATAATTTTAATGATTCAGTGCTAAAATTATGATCTAATGCTGGGCTAACTTCCACTTATGCAGGTGAGGTGTAAAATGTGGCTAATTAGGCTCCGTTACAAGAATTCACTGTGACTCAAGAATTATAGCTAGTAATGAATCCTCACTCAGCTGCAACCTTTCAATAGAGTTGCAGTAAGTGATCAGACAACACTAATGTTGTATTAATCCCAAGTTATATCAAATGCATTTTGCATTCAGTCAGGTGTTCAGCCTTTTGTGGTTTCCACCATTCATGTCTTAACTAGTTCAATGCTTATAGAAAAAATATTTTAGAGATTTTTATTAGATTTTTGCTGTGCTGCAAATTTTTCTGCATTTATTAAGGCCTCTGAAATTCACCTTTTTTAAAAGACTTTTTTTCCCAAGAAAACTTATGAGCCTAATTGTGCATTATGCTAAATGTTCACCAGGAAACAGGCTGCCTGAACAAATTCTACTTAGGATCCTTGATAACCATCAGATCAACAATTACAAATGGGAAAAGATACTTAGAAATGGAAACAACAAAACAATTAAAAAATAAACATTTAAGGTTAGGTGGCAAGTGCTGTTCATGTATATGTGCATTAAAAATGCCCAGTCTTTTTTGTTAAATATTTTGTAAACATTGCTAGTTTAGTCATGACGCAATCCTGTTCATACAATGCTTTTCAAGTATTTATAGCTATGTATTCAGTTTTTGTTAACACAGTTGTGTGTAGCTAAAGGACATTAACAAAAGCAGTCCAACTATCCAATAACTAGGGAACTGTCGACCTAGAAGTTGTGTGGGATGGGGCGAGAGTGGGAGATGTAAGGGATAATTCTTCTTGTGGCATAGGGGAAGATGTTTGGAAAAGAAGAAATGGTAGGAAATTTGCCCAGTTGCAGACTTGTTTGAATTGGGAAATAACCGATAGCCGTTTTGTCCACATTTTTGTTATGAAGTAGAAGGGTTGAGTTGTGTCACAGTAAGGGGGATTAATTCTTTTCACTGTGAGTATCAAAATAGCTGTTAGCCTGTGTGCTGCATGTATTCCTTGTAGGAGGTTGAGTAGACACTGGGCAGAGTCAAGGAGGACAATTGTTTTTATTTTGGCTCCTGTGGTCTGGATCTCTTTCAGGAAGGACTGAAGACATGAGAAGGACCAGAATAAGAGTAATAAAGTAAATGATTAAACAGAGCAACTTGTGGGCTTCTGTTGCTTTTTAGATGTAGCATTAAGTTTGAGTTATGGTTTTAATAATGGTTTCAATAATCTTAGTGTGCTTTAAAAATTAATATTAACTGCTGCAGTGAAGTTGGACAACCATTGTGGGAGATCTTAATTATATTCAATGTTACAGAACAGTACATTCTATTTAGCAAGAATAGTATTGTGCAAAATCAGGAACAGGGTAGGGAACCATGTAATTTTAATAACCTGGATTGTATCACTTCTGGTTTTACACATCTTTAAATAATAGTGTTATAGTGCCGTATTTTATTCCAATCCAGTCTTTCATAAATTATTTTGTTGTATTTGATATTTTTTCTGTGACTGGGTCAAGTGCACTGAACCACTTGTTTGTTGATTTTGATTTATAAAGGATGACATATATTTAACTGCAGTCAATTAGACAATGTTGAAGTGAAATTATTTTTAAATTGTGTTAATTGGTAGGTTATTAGTTCAGTCCTGTACGATAATTGTAGTCCAGTCAAATGAGTTAATTTCTTTGTGATTTTAGCATTCAGACAAAATGGCAGTTCATATAGAAACAGGTGGTATTGACTAAGCAAAGATGGTTTTAAAATTCTTTGGGTCAAGCAACTGTGGACCGCAGGTGATAAGAGCTAGGGACCAGACAGTCTTATGACTAAGGGCATTGTGTAACGAGTCTTCATGGCGCTGTTATCGCATGCTATCTTGCAAAAGTTCCCACAGGCTGACAGTCACATCTTTCTAAGACATGTTGGTGTACTTAAATAGGAACATAGGAACATGAGTAGGCCATTCAGCCCCTCGTGCCTGCTCCGCCATTTGATAAGATCATGGCTGATCTGTGATCTAGCTCCATATACCTGCCTTTGGCCCATATCCCTTAATACCTTTGGTTGCCAAAAAGCTATCTATCTCAGATTTAAATTTAGCAATTGAGCTAGTATCAATTGCCATTTGTGGAAGAGAATTCCAAACTTCTACCACCCTTTGTGTGTAGAAATGTTTTCTAATCTCACTCCTGAAAGGTCTGGCTCTAATTTTTAGACTGTGCCCCCTACTCCTAGAATCCCCAACCAGCAGAAATAGTTTCTCTCTATCCACCCTATCTGTTCCCCTTAATATCTTATAAACTTCGATCAGATCACCCCTTAACCTTCTAAACTCTAGAGAATATAACCCCAATTTGTGTAATCTCTCCTTGTAACTTAACCCTTGAAGTCCAGGTATCATTCTAGTAAACCCACGCTGCACTCCCTCCAAGGCCAATGTGTCCTTCCGAAGGTGCGGTGCCCAGAACTGCTCACAGTACTCCAGGTGCGGTCTAACCAGGGTTTTGTATAGCTGCAGCATAACTTCTGCCCCCTTGTACTCTAGTCATAAAGGCCAGCATTCCATTAGCCTTATTGATTATTTTCTGCACCTGTTCATGAGACTTCAATGATCTATGTACCTGAACCCCTAAGTCCCTTTGGACATCCACTGTTTTTAACTTTTTACCATTTAGAAAGTACCCTGTTCTATCATTTTTTGATCCAAAGTGGATGACCTCACATTTGCCTACATTGAATTCCATTTGCCACAGTTTTGTCCATTCTCCTAATCTATCAATATCCCTCTGTAATTTTATGTTTTCATCTAAACTGCTTACAATGCCACCAATCTTTGTGTCATCGGCAAACTTAGATATGAGTCTTTCTATGACACTTTAGAAAGGGGTCTATGTAACTAAATTGGCCTTTGGTTAAGTCACCTCAAGTGGGATTCTCTTTATGTAGCTTAAAGTATTTAAGGTTAGACTTTCCACCTAAAGGAGACCTGGATCCAGAGAAGATTCACCAAAGTCACAGAGGTTGGCAAAAGGTTTGTAAAGGCTTTCTGGATGAAAAGCCTGGAAGTTTTAGATAGTATTACTAAACTGAAAGTTTAAGAATGTAAAGTGTGAATGGTATAAATTTCTATGCCCTAGCGGTCAGAGTTGGTGAGGGGATCCAGAATCAGTGGGGGTATTCAAAGTCAGGGGGTGCTCGGGAGTTGGGGTGAGCGAGACTGGGGGTTGGGGAGAGTGTGGGAGACTGGAGAATGGGAGTCGGAGAGAGGGAGATTGGGGAATGGGATTGGCGAGAGAGGTGAGGTGGGCAAGGGACCAGCATTTTCTGCAGAGCTGGGAGCAGTAACAGCGTGGTGAGTGGTGCATGAGAAGAACTGCAAGTAAAGTGGTGAGTGAAACCTGGGGACCTTACTGTGGATGAAATATTGTTTCCATTGGTGAGTGAATGGGGAACAAGGAGACAGAGACTGTAGATTCTCACTGGAAGAACCAAGGGGGAAGGCTGAAGGATGGTTCTTGAATTGTGAGGGCTATAACACCACAGGATGCTTAACTATGTGGCTATTGAGGTAGAGACTTGAATATCATTTGGGGGAATGGAATAAATTTTTTGAAAAGGAATATAAAAGGATCTGGGGGGAATGGGGTCACAGGAGAATGCGCTAGTACTGGCATGGTGCTGAATAGCCGCCTCCTTTACTGTAATTTATATCATTCGATGAAAACTATTGAGTGAGCGCAGGTAGTGGTTTAGAAATGTTGATGCTGAGCTGAGTTTAGGGTGATGTGGCCTGTGAGAATGCCCCCCCCCCCCACAATCGAACCCGCTGCCTTTTGTGAGCTCTAGGTTTGGTTCAGGTCAGTCTGTGCCTGCTGATTTTGACGTGTGAAGTCCAAGTACAGATCAGCTCCGACTGAGGCTTCCAGTTCACAGTTGTCACCTTCACACACAACCTGCTTCCAAAACATAGTCCAAGGAGATAGAGAGAATGATGCAGTAAAATTTGCAGATGTCAGGTGATGAGACATCACATAAGATATCATATGGCCAGACATCAAGTGGTTAGAATGTGGCAAGAGAGAAAATGAAGAGATTATGGGGAAAAAAGGATAAATAGAAAATATATTAATGCTGTTAACACCATGTGCTAGTCACAGTTTAGACATGTTTATATTTGCACCGTGAGGTGATGTGGTGTACACGTTATTCTACTGAAAACTTCACCCCCAAGATTTGTGCAGTGAAGTTCTGGCAAAGCAGTCACTATTCCCTTGATTGTAAAAGTGACAACAATTGAGGGCACAGTCCGCTACATACTTTCTTAAAGATTTACAGCAATACTTATTTGATAAGATTGCAACAAATGATGGAGGCATGATCTTAAGAGTTGTGCAGAGGGAAAGGGAAGGAAGACAAACCGTAGTAGCCGCTGTCGGCCCTTAACCAGTTTAGGACACACATTGTGTATTATCTGGCGGTCAATTCTTGGCGTTGCGACTAAAAGAGTTTTTATTATCATCGACTTTAAGAAGTGATACTTTGGTCCAGGGGGTGGGACCTCTTCGCGTCTCTGTGTTGTCCGGGGAACATTGTGATGTTGCACGTGTGATGGCGCCGCGCTGGTCTGGGTTCGTTCCAGAACGGCGGCCCAGGTATAAAACCCTGCGAATGGAAACATTGCCGCTGCATTAGGTCTGATAGTTCCGACTGCTGTCGGGTATTTACCCGAGGGTTGGGGATGAGGAAATACACCAGTTTTATTCTTGAAAATACATTGACAGGGGGCCTCCTCCCCATCACTTAGCTCTTGTAGCGAGTAGCAGGGCCACATTAGAAGAGCAAAGATGTAACCGTTAAAAACGCAGCTGGGGTGTCCAGACTTCAGCCCGCAGGCCTTAGCATACCTGCGCAGAAAACTCCGACAACTCGGTATGGTTTTGCGTTTGTATTTCTCACTTGCCCATTTGCCCTGTTTGAACCTTGGTGGTTCGTTTAAAAAGTTGTTCTTTGTGCTATTGCTTAATTGGTGGACAAATCCTAAATTAGAATACCAAACTCTTAGTATCTACAGCTTGGGGTAAATGCACATTAATAGGAGCGTTTATTTAAAATTTATATGTACCCACCAGGTTCTGTGGCATGCAACTGAACAGCCCATAGAGACAAAAGGATTGAAGTCTTGATCTAGTGAGTAGCTGAACCATACAGATTAGGAAGGTCTTCAAGCTCTATTACTGGTCTGTGCTGAGCCAGCTGAGGCATTACAGTAGGCCTCAGCACCCCTGGGTTAGGGAAATGGAAGTTGACAAGGGTTCCTATTTCTGATCACTATCCTGCCTACATGCCCCTGTCACTAAATGACAGAGTAAACTGACATGTGTAAGTTATTGGCATTCTTCCATAGCTAGCTGAGCAATAGAAATTTAACTTTACCCACTTATTTATTCCAAGCTCCAAATACACTATCCGACATTTTTTCTCTTTCCTACATCCCAGCTGTGTTGAAATCAAGAATTGAGTGTAAATTGATTAATGATTCTAATGCAACTGTTCCAAATTTATTGAAGTCATATTCAGGTCATTATCAGGAAGTTCTATGGCTAGTTAAATATTATTTACGTAACATAATCAGGGGGTTCAGATGGCATTGTAATCTGCAAAAGAAAGTCTGAGGAAAGTCAAAAAATCGATACAGCAAAGCTTACTGGTCTGTTCCCACGTTGACTATGGAAACAGTGCTGCCTATTGATAGTACAGTCTGTTCTTAATACTCAATTTCACATATTTTGCACATAGGAAAGTTGACCTTAATCATTATTTACAGAAGTAAATTTGAACATTAAATTTGCTGGGATGCTGGAAGTACTGAAGTCAATCTAAAATATTGCTGTCAGAATTCGATGGTTCAGAATAAACCAGCATTTTTGTTTACTATGTAAACTAACCAGAGTGATATGGAACATCTTCAATAAAGTGAAATATTCCGTAGTTAAACATTGGATACTGATTTTGCTCAGGAAGTGAAGTGAAATAACTATTGTTGTTTTAGCTTATCAAAATGGGAAAGTGAAACTGACAAGAAACACATGGATAGAAAGGGAAAAAGTAAATATAATTGAAAATGAATTTGGATATTCGCAAAGGTAATAATATCATAGAAGCTTAAATGAAGAGTGGAGCAGAGAGCTTCATACTTTAAGGATTTTAAAATGGGAGAAAAAAGTTAAGTTTAAAAATTACAATTTGGTGTTTATTAATGACATATTAATTTACAAAAATAAGGCTAGGCTCTGAAATGTTCAGAAAAATTCACCATTATTATCTTTGTTAGATATCTTCAAGGCAAAATTAGATAAGTACCTTGAAGAGAAACACATTATCGGATAAAACTGTAAGAAAAGTAGACTAGATGGACTTGTGGTCTTTTTCTGCTTGGAGCTTTCCATGTTTCTTCCCATGGTTAGCTGGTCTCTGGCCCAGCGTCTAGTTAGTTTTGGTGGGTCTTAAGAGCATAAGATCATGTTGAGACCAGTAACCTACTAACTGGGCCCTACAAAATGCCAGTGTATGAAGAACATAATTGTAATACCCACTAGTCTGAAGCAGTGGTAGTGAACATGCTTGGAGATGTATTTGGTAATAAATGAATAATAAATTTCCGGCAGATGTGCAGTTACTAGTATTGTTCCAGAATTTAAATTTCATATAAGCCATGTAGCTATTAAATTGATTATTATCCCTAGTTAGTTAAGCACAGATTCGAATGAGCCAGATGTTTGTGTAATCCCTTTTTGTTATTTCCATGTCTTATTTTAAGGATTAAAAGCTATAAGATTAAACCGTAATCTATAGCAGGTGACTCCATTTATTATCAGAAAAGAAAACTGTATCAGTTAGTCACAGAAGCAAGTTTTAGCTTTACTGTATACACAAAAACATTTTTTATGAAGTTCAGGAGCATGTTTCCAGCAAAACACATCCTATTACATCAAAGCTGAGTAGACTTGTACAGTTTGAAGGTTGTGTTGCTTGTGGTATTCTGGACACATGTTTATTTAAATAGGAACAGTTAGATTGTTCTCTGCTGCAAAGCCACTAATGAAAATCTACTAGAAGTTTAAATTTTTCTTTTTTAGGCCTACCATCTGTTCACTCATGATGTTAATGCTGCTTCAGTTTGCAATGCAGCCTGCTGGAGGCTTTGAACTGGAAGACAGAGACCAAAGTGATACGGATGGTGTCAAAGAAGTGCCTTTGTACAATACCATCAGGTTGCCTAACGAGCATATTCCTTATTTTCTATACAATAACAAACACATAGCTATTAGTTGCAAAAAAGACCCTCTCTGTCCATTTAAGGTAGGTCTGACTCTGCGTACAAAAGCATATTTCATGCATTTTGTGAAAAGGAAAAACTAGTGGGTATATTTTTTAAATATTGAAAAGTTACTCCATACAGTAGTTGTACATCTGTGTTGCAGACTGATAGAATGTGGGTTCTTGTTCATAATCCTTCGCAAACTGGCTTTCCCATTCACACTTGCTGTCTGGGCCAGTGTTCTTCAAACTTTTCTGTTTAAGGACTCCCCACAAATATTGATACATGCCCAAGGACCCCCTATAAATATTATACGATTTTGCACAGCGTTATGCCAACTGCAGATGCACAGGTCTCACTTTATAGTGTGAACAAGCCCTTGTTCCAGGAAACAGTAGTATTGTAGACCCACGAAAATGTAGGTCTATGACGCTGCCATTAAAATAAGGCAGTTGGTTTTAGTTATGTAAACGCAGGAACTGGTTCCATGTGTTTGTTCTCTGAGTCTCTGGAGTCCAGCATGCCTGCAGAGACAGGCTGCTAACTGAGTATAAATGAGGGAGAGTGGGACATGCAGATTGCTCTTCCAAAGCAGAATGCAATTAAAAAGCACAAAATAAAAATGCCCAATGATCTGGTCCTGAGGAGCTCCTGTCCTAGATTCCAAAGGACAGTGTCTGCTAAGGAAAGAAAATCATTGCAGAAAACATCTTTTTATTGGTATACAACAACTGAAATAATGTCCTCATTATTCAACAAATATAGAAAGTACAGAAATCTAGTGCCAGACACAAATTTGATGACTTCACAGATTGTCTGGGGTTCCCTCACGGACTGGAAATGCCAGTTTGAAAACCTATGGTCTAGGCTCATATTTCAAGAATGGCTCCTTGGGCAAAGGACAAGAGGGCTACTGATTTCCATGAAAAATTATTGCCGTCACCAGCACGATTCAGTGCCTTCAGTGGATGAGTCCTGTCAGAAACTACTCAACTTACTTAATACCTTGATGCAAAGCTTTGCAAAATTTCTCTCCTCGCTAAAGGCAATTGAGCAAAACTCAAAATGAATTGGCCCACAGATAATATTTGTTGGCCTAATAAATCTTTGAAGCAAGCCTTGTAGCCCTTTTGGTATTTAATTGGAGCTGTCAGTTGTGGAGCATTATAGAGTTTCTTCAAAAATAGTTTAGCCCTGAAAAAGAAAAGTAAATCCTCTGGTCAGCAGTAACTTATAAAATAGAAAATGTGAATCTTGGCTTTTATTAATTTCTTCTTCCCTTTAATCCAAGGAGTACTTTTTCAAATTAATGTAACAAACCTTAAAGCTGTGTGAAAAAAGATAATTTTCAGAAATAAGCTTTTAACATATTTACTCACACCGCAAACATTGTCTATATTCACAACCCTTTTAATCAGTGACTAATATTAACGATTATTCTGTTAATCTTTAGAGCAGTTTAGAATCACATTTATATTTTGTATTGCTGAATGATAAAAGGTTAAAGCTTGTTTATATGATCATTTTTTTGTGGGTGAGCCTAGGCATTTAGTATTGATGGGCCATTCCATCTATTCCATCTATTCAATAGAGGCACCACAGCTTAGTTTGATCCTGTCTTAACCTAGATGCCCGTATATGCACACTTCCAGTAGGGGTCACTGTATTGTCACCGGGAATAGGAACCGTTGCCTAACAAGGCACTGAGGCCAATTGTAATGCCCATTCTGCTGCCTGACCAGAAATCAATTAACTTAGCACAAAATGGAGATCAAACCTGGGACCTTCTGCCTGTATAATACTCACTACTTTAACCGGCTGAACCATTGGGGATCCCTGCAGTATAGTTATCAGGATTTGACTTGCTGTTCAAATACTACATTCGAGCAAGTTTGCAATCTGCACTCCTGGGAATAACCATCCATCTGATTTTCTGTCCATGTTGGGGAATACCTAGCCTCTACTTGGTGTTTTCTCAACAGCCAAATGGCTGAGTTTAATGAATTGGGGATTGTAAAGTGAACCTAAGCCCCACCACTGCGATGATTTAAAGCGCTGAGCTACCATGCTGTCTCTGAATCAGCTTTTAAAATACATCCAACATATTTATAAATTTATATCACTACTGGACAATAAATCCTGCTAATTACATGCTAATTACTTGGATCACTTTAGTTGAACATTCAGAAGTACTTAAAAAGAATAAAGAAGGAAGTCTGATAAGGAATAACAGCAATAATTTAATATTAAACAGATCATCTTTTTCAGTATTATACCACTGTTTTTGCTCTTTTCATATTGTGCTAACACATTATTAGTTTTTTTTACTGAGTGTAAAGAATGTACAGACAGTAATTTGGGTGAAAAAATTAATAAGACAGAATGAGAAATTTAAGTTAATTGCATATTTGCTTTTGCTGTAGAAACACTTGAGCAAGCTGCAATCCTGTTGGGGATATGAAAAGAATTGCAAGCCAGAATACAGATTCAGCTATCCAGTGTGCACTGATGCTACTTCAGGCTGGTAAGACCCCTAGCAAAGGTAATAAAGGGCACAGATTTAGGGATACATCTCAGTTGAGTGAAGAATTCCATATGTTTTGGACATGTCTACAGTTTTTCCTTTAGTTGATATCACTTATGTTACCTGTGCTGTTAAATTTAAATCACAATTTTACCCATCACTGCAGCAGCTGATTCTCAAAAATTATTTTCCAGCAGGATCTTGGGGCTTAATTTTAAGGTCCTGGACTGGAAAAGGTTCAGTGTAATCATTTGCAATAAATTTTAGTCAACTTTTTATACTAAAAGATTATTAGTCACTAATGGACAGGGGCATAGTTAACATTTAATGGTAATCCATGAATATTAGAAAGTTTGAACATCAGTAAATACAAATGATTGTAGAAAACCTCTTTCTAGAAACTGTAAATAGATTTTAAAAAAAATAAACAGTTTCTGTCATAAACCCTGAATTGGAACCTCAAAGCTTTGCCTTAAGATAGATGATTTATGAAATATAACTAAATATTGTAATTGCTTCTTAAACAATTAATTTGTGATTAGTTTCTTTTTAAATCTGCTGCTTTCTGTGTCAGTACTAGCCAAAATATGTTGCAAATGTATCCCAGCGAAACACAACTTTTAATTGAAGTGATTTTCCTATTAAGAGAGCTTTAATTGCATTGCATGACAAAACCTAAGTCTTTTTTATCTTCTAAGTATTGACGTAAATGTTGTGGCGTAATTGTTGAGTTTAATTTTCAGAGGTAGAACTATAATCTTACAACCATTTGGGTGTGCTGTTTGTTGTCGGAGTGACCTGCACTCTGTGATTAAAGGTACGAGACCTAGGAGTCAGATCAACTTGACAGATTTTATTAGACTGCATGCATGATTAATACAAGCGATACAGCTATCTGCTTACCCTGCAGGAGACTCATCCGGGGCTAGGAGCTCACCAGTTGAGGTTGTTCACCTGTCAAAGGGTTTAATTACATATTTATACCTTTCTTGAAACACATCTACTTGTACAGTTTTTTTGTTTGCAACTGTCACTCATACTGACTCAGTAGATGTCATATGACTGGTTTCGACACAAAACCAGGGGAACTAAGGGCCCCAATTCTTATCTGTACTTCTCAAGGCTATGTTCCTTGCATTGTGCAGCTGAGCTCCTCCCTTTCTTCTTCGTAATTTTCTATTCTCCCTAGGCCTTAATTGTGTTAGTTTATTCTAATCATGCTTAGTTAGTTTCCTCACATTATATGCTAACTATCCCATCATGCTCTATGCTTATGCTAAGTCATTTATCCTGTAATGGTACACTATCCCACAACAGTTGATGTACAATGTGCACCAAGATGTTATATGAAATACTCCCTGAGTACTGTGTGTCCTTTGCAGTCATTAAAACATTCATATTTGATCTATCTACCCATCTTAAAATTCTCTACCTTAAAACATTTTTTTTCAGGGGAAAATACTACCCTCTGGAGTGCAGATCAAGTGAACCACCTCCTCAGTCAGGAATGTGGCCTGTGTATATTCCATCACTACTGTTCCTTGATTGAACATCTTCCTATTCAGATAGCTACTTCACGTCTGCTTTTAATCAGTAAGGGGAGGGAAGGTTGTCTGAGTCATATATCAGATTTCCAGGATCAGCAGAGGAGGAGTTGGGTCAGTGATGGCTTGAATGCCATAAAGTAACAAAATATAGACTTACTAGCTTATTGCATGCCAACATCAGGGCAACTCTCACTCTCCCTGCTCCAGACCCTATTTCATAAGTCTGTCAACTTTATATATGAAGCACTAGTGGATACTCTTAAATTACATTTAGCTCCAGGTTTACTAAATCACTTGTGATTAGTAACTTTAATCTTATTCTGCCCTAAGTATCCGAGTGAAATCTTGGCCACACTTTATTTGAATTTCATTCTGGCTGTAAGTGTGGGTTCATGCCACACTTGTCATTCACCAGCCCCACTGCCAGTTGTCACACTTTCTATCCTTTACTTCCTCGTCACCAAATACCACAAGGAACTGTAAGCAAAAAATTGATGGCACTCGCAACATTCTTCCCTTTTCCCACTTTACAATTCTAGGGAATTACCTATCCTAAACGTGGAGTAAATTAAAATGAACAGAAATCAGCTCCAAACTCAGTTGTAGCAAGTGCACAAAGTCTCACTGACTGCTATTGGTAACCATCTAGTTATTGGTCTGTGAGTAACAACCAGTGAAAAAATAAACTGTGGCAGGAATTATTCTTGGCCTGTCTCATTTATTTTCTACTATCTTACTTATTTTCTTCAACTTTTTTATTTTGTGTTGTGCCTCCCGTGTGTTGCTAAAACTGGCCACGTGGCATAAATTTGCTATCACTGAGCTAGACAGTATGCAAGTATCAAAGGATATATATGATTGCTAAAAGTTTAAATACTCTTAAAATAGACAAAAGTACTGGTTCAAATTGTTTGCATCAACAGATCTTAGTGAATGGTTCTTTAGGACAGATTTGGATTACTGTAGTAAACAGCCAGCACAGATATGATGGGTGGAATGCCCTCCTTTTGTGCTGTAAATTTCTATGGTTCAGTGGCTTCTATGAAGTTTTAACTGACATTTTTGTAAATTTGTAAGGAACTAAAGAATGTCAGAAAATAACTAGCAAATGGAGGAGAACCAAAATATTATAGATTTCTAAGAAATTGTCCCAACCAATATACTGGTCAAACTGTTCCAAAATAGTTACATCACTATTATGCAAGGTGGTTATTTGTTTCAATGTTGTCTATGTTAAAATGTGTGTCTGTGTGTGTGTATCGCTGCGCACTTTAATGTGCACTGAGATCCAAGTTAATTTTGGTTCTACTAGTATGACAGGTTAGTGTTCATACACTGCACCTTTCTCCGGAGTTCTTGGATATCAAACAGTGGAAACGAAGTAAAAGGTACACATATATGTTCAGAGTGTACATAGAACCCATCTTTGTCATTCAGGTTATCCAGCTGAATAATGACCTCAAGATTTTGGGAACTTGCTGCTTGACCAGTAAATGGATGAATCCTTCACTAACTAGCCTTCCAGAGTTTCATTTTATATGTTTTGTAACAGGGGCAACACAATAGAAGCAGCACAGGAGATTTTCTGGCAGCAGGCTGACTTTGGTTATGTTAAAGAAATGCTTCATGAGATGAAAACACTGTGTGAACCAGTCAAACCAGTAAGATTTTGAAAACTGCTTTTCATTTTCTTCTTTTAAAATTAAAATCAGGCCTTTCTATTTACTATATTATTTTCCAAACTGGATTTCTATGAAATGCTGGGTTTTGATCTTAATCAGGTTTGACTAATGTTTTTCCTTTGGGGTTTTATTTCAGGGAGATTCATCCCTAGCGTGCTCAAAATACACTCGCTATTGCAGAGCTACAAATCTCTACATTGATTTGAGAAATCCAAGAAGAAGCACAGATAGGTCTCTGATTTCAAATGTTTCGTATTGTGGTAAACAGCAGACTCTTTATGTGACTGCGTATTCAGAATATACTTCACCCTGGTAATGTAACAAGTAGCATGTGATGCCCCAATTATGCTAGGACTTACATTTTGCATTTATGACTTTAGCGACACAACGTAGAGCTGCTGAATTCAAAGCAGCCCCAACTGTGTCAACTTCATGACTTCCTACTGAAGACGGTAGTCTAGGAGTAGCCAACACATTCCAAAATCTAGTGTATCATGGTGACATTGGAGGAGTTGTTTATACACTTGTGACCAATATAACTATTTGTCACTCTAAGGTGGCATTCTTCATTGATCCAAGTTGAGTATATGATAGTCATTCATGTTGCAGCTTCCACCAGAACTAAGAACAATATGTATGTAACAATATAATGTGGAAAATTGCCCAGGTATGTCCTGTCCACAAAAAGCAGGACAAATCCAATCCGGCCAATTACCGCCCCATCAGTCTACTCTCAATCATCAGCAAAGTGATGGAAGGTGTCGTCGACAGTGCTATCAAGCGGCACTTACTCACCAATAACCTGCTCACCGATGCTCAGTTTGGGTTCCGCCAAGACCACTCGGCTCCAGACCTCATTACAGCCTTGGTCCAAACATGGACAAAAGAGCTGAATTCCAGAGGTGAGGTGAGAGTGACTGCCCTTGACATCAAGGCAGCATTTGACCGAGTGTGGCACCAAGGAGCCCTAGTAAAATTGAAGTCAATGGGAATCAGGGGGAAAACTCTCCAGTGGCTGGAGTCATACCTAGCACAAAGGAAGATGGTAGTGGTTGTTGGAGGCCAATCATCTCAGCCCCAGGACATTGCTGCAGGAGTTCCTCAGGGCAGTGTCCTAGGCCCAACCATCTTCAGCTGCTTCATCAATGACCTTCCCTCCATCATAAGGTCAGAAATGGGGATGTTCGCTGATGATTGCACAGTATTCAGTTCCATTTGCAACCCCTCAGATAATGAAGCAGTCCGAGCCCGCATGCAACAAGACCTGGACAACATCCAGGCTTGGGCTCATAAGTGGCAAGTAACATTCGCGCCAGATAAGTGCCAGGCAATGACCATCTCCAACAAGAGAGAGTCTAACCACCTCCCCTTGACATTCAACGGCATTACCATCGCCGAATCCCCCGCCATCAACATCCTGGGGGGTCACCATTGACCAGAAACTTAACTGGACCAGCCATATAAATACTGTGGCTACGAGAGCAGGTCAGAGGCTGGGTATTCTGCGGCGAGTGACTCACCTCCTGACTCCCCAAAGCCTTTCCACCATCTACAAGGCACAAGTCAGGAGTGTGATGGAATACTCTCCACTTGCTTGGATGAGTGCAGCTCCAACAACACTCAAGAAGCTCGACACCATCCAAGATAAAGCAGCCCGCTTGATTGGCACCCCATCCACCACCCTAAACATTCACTCCCTTCACCATCGGCGCACTGTGGCTGCAGTGTGTACCATCCACAGGATGCACTGCAGCAACTCGCCAAGGCTTCTTCGACAGCACCTCCCAAACCCGCGACCTCTACCTTCTAGAAGGACAAGAGCAGCAGGCACATGGGAACAACACCACCTGCACGTTCCCCTCCAAGTCACACACCATCCCGACTTGGAAATATATCGCCTTTCCTTCATTGTCTCTGGGTCAAAACCTTGGAACTCCCTTCCTAACAGCACTGTGGGAGAACCGTCACCACACGGATTGCAGCGGTTCAAGAAGGCGGCTCACCACCACCTTCTCGAGGGCAATTAGGGATGGGCAATAAATGCTGGCCTCGCCAGCGACGCCCACATCCCGTGAATGAATAAAAAAAAATGTGCAGTGGTGCACCAAGTTTCAAAGAAAGCAGGATTAGTCAGTGTGCATAGCAAATAACTTGACCCCTTGAGTCTGTAGATATTGCACTGGTAGATGTTATATGCAAGTTCTCAGTCAGACCACTGAAACTTTAAAAAAAAATTCTGCCCTCTTTTGAAGATGCTGACTCCTTGTCAGGACAAAATTCCGTGGGTGCTAGAATCTCTCTGGAAGCATCTCCAAGGTTTAATTCTTTATACCTGAGACCACCAGGCAGTGAGTGTCACCAGACTATTTTATCATGGAGAACATCCCAGCTGAGCTTGATTTTAACTCATCTAACTTCCAGATCTGTGCACTTTCTGACAGGGACCACTAGTAGCAGTCAGAATAATCAGGCCCTTGACTGATATTTCTTTCTCCTCCCTTGCCCAGGCACACTGAGGCCAATTGTAGTTTTCCTGCTGCCACCTTGGCTGAAATAAACTAACTGAGTACAGGTTGGGGATCAAACCTGGGACCTTCCCAGCTTTTTTAGCTCAATACCTATTAGCCCCAGGCAGTTCTTTTACCACTGAGCTGCTGTAGAAGCTTCAAACCACTGGATTAAATGTAATGGTTTCTGCTGTGAAGAGTGAAGGCCAGCACTTTTTCATCTCACCTTACTGTGGCATACTTTAGGATGGAAAATTGGCACCATTGGCCTCAGAAGTCACTTAGAACCTTGTGATCCTATCGTTTCTTACCTGTCCATCTGGATTGTTGTGTAGAAACAAGTAGCTATGAAATTGGGGTGGGATGGTAATGTGGCAAGATTAATGAATACTGGACAAGGGAGTAAAATAGAAAAAAACATATATCCTTCCGAAAAGGACAGGATAATCTCTTATGTAGTTATACTGTTGCTATGATGAACAGCCAGCAGATCCGGGTTGTACTGCAGACTAAGGGTTCCAATGTGGCCAGTGACAAAGGAGCTGTGTGAATGCTTGCTTGAACACGTGCATGGTCCTGTTCTCCAGGCACCTCATTTTTAATGTTATGTGAGTACCAGTAGGAGCTGCCACTTTCTCTGAACATTAAAAATAATGAAAAAGCATTTTTAAAATGCTCAAGTGGTCCAGTTAAAAGCAAGATTGGGACCTGACTCCTGAGTTATATTGCCACTTTAGTGTCATTGGGCCCCCAAAACCGTTACCCATAATGCAAAAATAGCAGTGCAACTGTACCCTCAAATTTAATGTTCACCCCATGTTAGCCCCTAGGATTCCACACACAGTCAGTTTCCCTGTTACAAAGATATTACTTCCCAAGCAAAATCTTATGTTGCATTTGCATTGCCAGTTTGGTGCTGATTGAAACTCTGCCTTTGGTGCCAAACCAGCATTCTAAATGAGGCAATGCTGCATCCATTGGAAATGGCGTGCACCATCAAGAGATTTCAAAAAAATCTTCTTTGAGTTGTGGCTGATGCTGGCAAGACCACATTTATTGCCATCCTTCATCCCTGGTTGCCCTGAGAAAATGTTGGTAAGCTTTCTGTAGTGATTTTTTTTACAACGTAGTGATCTTTTCTTAGCAACTGTGTGACTTGCTTGACCATTTCAGAGGGCCTTCAGAGTCAATCACGTAATTTGGGACTGGAATCATATGTAGGCCAGTCCAGTTAGGGGGCCAGGTTCCCTTCGCTGAATGAGAGTAATGAACCAATTGGTTTTTATGACAGTCCGACAGCTTTTATGGTAATTTATTTCTGGTGCCAATTCACAAATCACCAAATTTATTGAATCCAGTTTCAGAACTTGCTGTGGTTGGATTTGAATTCACCTCTTTAGTGTCCGGAGCTTCTTATGTGAGTAAGTGATCTTACACGAATGAACAGTAGATAAAGGGCATACTCTAGTTGAAGTTACAGAATCATTCATTGTAATGTTTGTGCATATATATTGTATCCCCCAATAAATTTAGATCCCATTTAAGATATTTTTTTGAATCAGACATCAAATTATAAGGACCCCTTCAGAACATGTTATTAT
This sequence comes from Heptranchias perlo, assembly GCF_035084215.1. Lineage (NCBI taxonomy): Eukaryota > Metazoa > Chordata > Chondrichthyes > Hexanchiformes > Hexanchidae > Heptranchias > Heptranchias perlo. Next base: position 35,396,510 of record NC_090341.1, on the reverse strand, counting down.
TTTGGAACACCAAGTGTTTGAGATCTCTTAAGAATTAAGTCTTAAGGGATACTAAAAGTTAAGTCCTTGGTGTTCTATGTTTTACATGTAGATGTTCTTATCGGGGAGCGGGCAGGAAATTGGACATGAATTTAGATTTGAGGTTAGGATCAGATCAGCCATGATCTTATTAAATGGCGGAGCAGGCTCGAAGGGCCGATTGGCCTACTCCTGCTCCTATTTCTTATGTTCTTATGGTCGGCCAATATTGGAGAGGCCTCAATATTACTGGTCTTTTAATGCCGCAAAGAAAAAGTGCAGATTTTGACTCAACAGATACAAGGAGGATTTCCTTCAAGATGGTGAAATTGGAGGCCACTGCAAATTGGATAAAAAGGCACTGATGGCTGAAGGAGAACATAAGAGTCCTCTCCAGTCCTGGTAAGTTCTTGTACCTTTTACAGTATTATGATATTTAGACATTTATTGTGGAGGAGTGATTATATTCATGTTTCAAAATGTTTTGGAAAAGCTATATCTTGTGATTTTAATCCTTTCTTTATCACAGAAGATTTAAGTTAAGCATATGTCCATCTGTTATCTGCACACGGTTGCTTCTCACACAAGTAACTATAACATCTTAATTTAGTCTTCAACCAAACATAAATACTGGAGCACACAAGGATTGAAAACCTATTCAAGTATCCCTTTGCAGGGAGTATTGCTAATTAAGTTTAGCAGTTTTCTTTGCTTATTGTTTTGTCTTGTATCTTTTCTTTTAGTTGTTTAACAGTTGTGGGTGGATTGACTGCTTTTACTGAGTGCACTTTAACTACATTGATATTTATGAACCTTAGAAGTAAAACTGATGCAGATCTCAGCCACATGAAGCTTCAGTGCATCCTCAAGTGGAAAGTTCTCCCAATGGCTCTTCTCTATATCTCAGAATGATTGATTTCAAAACAGTATTGGTGGAGGCTTGGAACAGGTCACCTTTCAGTTAAAAGTGGTGCTGTTTGATGGGGCCACCCAATAAGGGAAAGGGGAGAAAATATCTTTTGGGGGTGATGAAAAAGACCATTTTTGTTTATTCGAAGATATTATGAAGTTTTATGGTTTTGATTTATTACCATGACTTTTCTCTTATTAAATTTGTAATTTGTAATCAGTAGTACATTTTAACAAAAATGAACCAGTACCTAAAGAAATATTGTATGTGTGTAAAATAAATAATATTTCTTATGTATCATTGAAATGATGCAAGAAGTTGATGTTGTGTGACCTCAATATGAATAATTAAGTACTAGCAGCAACTGTACAACATACTTGATGTACTTTGTAATGCCTATAAATACAAAATTGGGGAAAGAATGTAATAGTATTACAGAAATATTCATGTTTTTCTCTTTTTAATTTGATTTATGATTATCATTGCTACAGAAGTTCAGTTATAGTGTTTTATTGTTCTCTCTCTAACCTCCATGGTTATAAACTGGAAAGTAGTGGCAGTAAACTCTACAGATCTCTGTCACTTCCCAAGATAGCGTATAATGACTTGCAGTTTAAATATATTTTGATCTATTTTTGTTAGTCAACCAATAGTTTTTGGAGCGATTCCTTTTGTTGTTGCAAAGTTTTAATTATATACATTACAGTGAATTAGCAGTTGTGGCTGTGATTATGAGCCTGTCTTGGTTGCAGACATGTTACCCTACTACATGTTACACTACTGTGTTTTGTACAATTGAAGAGGCAAAAAAATAACAATAACTTGCATTTATATAGCGCCTTTAATATAGAAAGTCCCAAGATGCTTCACAGATGTGTAATCAAAGTTAAATAGTTGCTGAGCCAAAGAAGGAGATATTAGGAGGGTTTACCAAAAGCTTGGTCAAAGAGATGGGTTTTAAGGAGGGTCTTAAAGGAAGAGACCGAAGTGGAGAGGAAGAGGGGTTTAGGATGGGAATTCCTGAACATGGGGCCTAGGCAGATGAAGGCATGGCCACCAATGCTGGGGCGAAGGGAGGAGGGGTTGCACAAGAGGCCAGTTAAAGAGGTGGAGAGTTCAAAGGAGGGTGGGCGGGGGGCTGTAGAGCTGAAGGAGGTTACAGAGATTGGGAGGAGTGAAGTCATGAAGGAATTTAAACACAAGGATGAGAATATTAAATTTGAGGCATGGGGACCGGGAATTAATGTAGGTCAGTAAGAACGGGTGATGGGTGAGCGGGACACTCTGCGGGAAAGAATACGGGCAGCAGAATTTTGGGTGAGCTTAAGTTTACAGAGAGTGGAGTATGGGAGACAGGCCAGGAGACAATTAGAATCTGGAGGTGGCCAAAGCTTGGATGAGAGTTTCGGCAGCAGATGAGCGAACATGGTGGAGACTAGAGATGTTAGCGGTGTAAGTAGGCAGTCTTTGTGATGGAGAGCATATAGGTTGGCAACTCAGCTCGGGGTCTAAGCTGCAAATATTCAGGTCCCACCTAAGACATAGGCCATGGAGGGGGATGAAGTTATTGGCAAGGGAACGGAGTTTGTGCTGAGGGCCAAAGATGATGGCTTCAGTCTTCCCAATGTATAGTTAGAGGAAATTCTAGGAGGCTAGATGTTGGACAAGCAGTCTGACAGAGACAGTGGAAGGGTTGAGAGAGGTGGTGGAGAATGGAGCTGGGTGTCATCAGCAAAAATGTGGAAGCTGACTCCACGTCCACAGATGAGTAAGAATGAGGGTGAGCATGTAGATGAGGAAAAGGAGGAGTCAAGTATAGATCCTTAGGGGACTCCGGAGGTACCACTGCAATGGCTGGAAGAGAAGCCATTGCTGGAGATGCACTGGCTATGTTTGGGTAGGTATGAGTGGAACCATGCGAGGGTAGTCCCACTGAGCTGGACAAGTGGAGGAGAGTGGTCTAGTCATCCATGTCAAAGGTTGCAGAGAGGTTGAGGAAGATGAGGAGAGATAATGCACCACGACCACAGTCACAGAGAATAGTGTTTGTGACTTTGGTTAGGACCATTTCGGTGCTGCAAATCCTACCTATTTATTCAACAGTCACATTTTTCAATATTACAGCAAGGAAATACTACAATGTATACTTAAATTGACAATGTGGGAGAATCCCTGTTACTTTAGGCTCCAGTGGAAACCTCAAACATAGTAACTTCTACCTACTTCAAGGTGAATAAATACACAGTAATTATTAGAACAGAAGCTGGGAGTTGAGAAACTGAGAGGGACAGAGATAGCAATAAAGTACATGTGAGGAAAAGAAAAATTTAAACAAAATAAGAGTTACAAGACCGGAAAAGGTGATAAGGAGATTAAATTAAAAAAAAAAGTAACAGAAAAGTTGTGAAAATTATTATTTTAAAATTTATATATATTGAATTTTTGTGATAATCAAGGTGAGAGATGTCAGTGCTGAGGAGAGGAATGGAATAGTTTTCCATTTCAGGCATCTAATGTTACCATCAAGTACTTCCAGCCAAAGTTCAGTGTTGGCGAAATGCAGAATAAAGCTATAGCTACACTGCCATTTTTGCATCACTGCACATCGATTTCTTACTTGCAGTAATATAAACATGACGTCCTGGGCATTTTAAAATCTTACACAGATCCTGCTTTAAGTGTTTTGAGAACATGGATTCTCCTGCCTGTGCGCTCAACGTGCATAAAATGTGACTGTAGAGCTCCGCACATGCTGTTGAGAATTTGATTCACACCCAGGCTGGAACTGATTCTGTAGCTATTTGTCTCAGACCAGCAGCTACAGTATAAACACAGTTTGAAGTGCTCTCTACTCTGACCCAAGAATGTAGCATAACCCCAACTTCAGCAGAGTTTCTTCCACAGTCCACTGTGAAGCTTTCCACTCCATACACCAGCGATCCTTATGGTCTCTCTGAAATATGAGAAGTTACTTTTGACATTTTAAAAATATAATTGAATTACCACCAAGTTTGAAACCATAATTAAAATAAATTAATTGAAGGTAATGTGTTACACAATGATGCACAGACTTTGTGCTTGCAGTAAACAATGCCTTTCATGTATTCTCACTAGAAGGTGCATTTATTCCATTTACTGATCTAAATAGGAGAGATAAGGAGAATTTTATGCAGCGAGTTGTTAGGATCTGGAATGCACTACCTAAAAGTGAGGTGAAAGCAGATTCAATAGTAACTTTTAAAAAGGAATTGAATATATACTTGAAAAGGAAAAAATTGCAGGGCTATGGGGAAAGAACAGGGTTGTGGGATTAATTGGATAGCTTTTTCAAAGAGCCAGCAGAGGCATGATGGGCTGAATTGCCTCCTTTTGTGCTGTATGATTCTATTATTTGTAATAAAACTTCTGATTTGATTATAAATCTATGGTATACTTTAAGGTTTTTTTCCTTAAATTATAAACCTTTAGTATAGTTTATGTGTATCTCAATGCACCACTCTGTGGAATAGTAGAATGATGGGTTTGTGGCATGATTTGCTATCTGGCAACTTTCCAGTTTTGATTGTGCTATCAGGAGGCAATGTAGAGAGAGGAAAAATAAGACAGCAGGTCATCCCCAGCTGATTTCCTGCACCTCCCAGTAGTTGACTATGGAGCAGCATTAACAGAGGAGTAGGAATGGAAAATAAATTTCACAGTAAAAATTTTCTTCACAATAGTATCATTCCTAATGTTAGCAAGAACAAGTAGGAGTTTGAAATTTAGTGCTACAGTCTATAATTGAAAATGTGGACTAGTGATGTGCAAGGCAAAATCATTAATTTGTGTAATTCTCAAATTCCTTGACGATTAATTTCATGTTTACAATTAATGTATTTTTACACAGTTTTCTTCATTATAATGTTACAAAATTATCTTCATTATGATGTTACAATAACAATTTGTCAATAATGAAAAACGAAACCACGTTCATTTACAGCATAGTGCACTTCAACATATTGGGCTCGATTTTTGGACGTCCGAGAGGGCAGGTTCGTGGCGGGGGGGCTCCGAAAATCGGGGATTCCTGGGGCGGGTCCGGAGCCTGGCTCCAACCCGCCCGCTTCCGGGTTCCCCAGTGACGCAATTAAAGCCGGCGGGATCCCGCTTAAACCAATTAATTAGATAGTTCAGGTTGTTTGCAGACCTGATTTGTAGGATATTTTAGGAGGGGTGGGATTTTCAACTCAACTGAGCGTGTTTCCCATACTGGGGGCAACACTCCCAGTTGAAATGGACATGTTGCAGCCACCAGCCTCTGGCAGCTGCAAAGGTCCATTTAACAGTGGGGGGAGGGAGACCTTCACTCATTGCAGGAGGCCACTCTGTCACTTTGGACAAAGTTTGGCCTCCACTACCCTCCTCCTAACAATAAAATTCACAAACTTGCAACCTCAACCCTGGTGTGCAGACACATTTACCTACCTTGCGGATCCCCTCAAACGCTCATCTTCCAGATGGGGGCCGCCATAGCTGCAGTCATGTCCTCCTCGGAGGACGAACAGCATCACCAGACTCGCCGGCCACACCTTCCACCTCTGATACGTGGAGCTCCACAACACAGTGCTATGACACATCCACCTGCACAGCAGGAGGGAGGGCAATCGCAGAAGGCACTACCTCTCGCCACTGGGTCTACAGGCTGAGGCTCAGCTTCCTGGACTTCTCTGAGCAGCAGTGCACACGGAGGCTCAGAGTCACTCGACATGTAGTCATGGACATCTGCAGCCTCCTTCATGCCGAGCTGCTCCCGGCTGGCCCGAGCATCATCATCTTACCTGTCGCTGTCAAAGTCACCACTGCCCTCAACAACTTCTCCTCCGCATCCTTCCAGGGTGCCACCGGGGACATTGCCGACGTCTCTCAGTCGTCTACACAAAAGAGCCCTGCAATATACCTACACCCACTCTGCAGTGACACAATGGGTGGCATCAGGTGTGGGTCTTCATTGTGATCCTCAGGAAAGGGCATTATTAGACAAACCAGACAAGATTTGCAAAGGCGTGGCAGTAGTGGTGACAATATAATATGTAATGTAAGTTGATCAGAAATCAAATATAAGTAAAAACCATGACAAACCCTCAAACACCCTTGTGTATCCCCTTCATGTTCATGACACGTTTGCCTTACTCTTCCTACTACACATATGTGATGCATGCCCTGTGGCTGCAGCACAGGTAGTGGCAGGTTGGGTGAGGCTGACCGTGAAAGAGATGCATGAGAGGGTGAGTATGAGATGGAGCCATGAGTTTGTATGAAGATTGGGTTTAGTGGTAGTGCTGAGATGAGTACTTGCGAGGTGAGTAAGTGCAGGTAAGATGAGGATGAGCTTTGAGTGGGTGTGAGGAGTGATGTGATAGAGTAGTGTTGGCAGTGCAGAAGGAGATGAGGGGTGGAGGTGGTGATGTGGCAAATGGAGTGTAGGGGAATGAGTAAGTGTACTCACTTCGGCTGACCGACTTAGGTCATTGAAGCGAGCCAGGCCTTCGTGGTGGCAGAGGCAGGGCCACTTCCTCCCGTCCGCCGGGGAGAAGATCTCTGTCCTTCTCCTCCTCACCCCGTCCAGTAGGACCTGGAGTGAGGCATCATTAAACCTGGGAGCAGCCTTCTCTCTGGGCTGCTCCATGCTGTAATTTTGGCTCCTTTCTGCAGCATCAGTCAGTGTAGGACTGCCCCTTTAAATAGGGCTCCTCCAGCTGACAGCCTATGATGCGGCTGCGCAGTCCGCCCGCTGCGCAGCTTTCCAGCGCAAAACCCGGAAGCCAAGGTAAGTGCCTTCAATTAGGCTGCGATCGGGTGCGGAGCCCGGGCTCAATCGAACCCCTGCTGCCAACCCGCCTTCCTCCTAAAATCGAGCCCATTCAGTTAATTTGATAGATGCAGCGGTTGTACATGACACCGGGAAACCCTTTGACATTTTAAACTGGAGCAAATTGAACAGTGATAAATTATTAAGTACTTGGTATCCTTAGGCAGCACTGATTCAATATTTTTGTATCATTATAATCTGTTCTTTGCACAGGTTTGCGGAACTACAAACATATTCTCAACTGAACTTTCAACTGATGGAAGATGGAAATTGTGACCTCATTATTGAAAAGCCAACTTACTTCATGAAGCTTGATGCAGGTAAAGCCAAATAATTTTCCTACTAAATTAGTAGCAGTCTTCACTGACTCGCATAATGTTGTGCCTTTGCATCTAAAGTAAGCTACTATTTTATTAATTTTGCCTATTGATCAAATGACCTGTTTTTTAAAAATACTCATTTTAAGTGTTTGTCTTGAAGTGAATCAATTAAATGTAAAAATTAGTTAGAAGATGATTGTAAATGTTCTGGGATCTTGGGGTTATGTTGTCTCCTTGCCAGGTCCAAGGGGAAAATGGGTACAAACAGTATCTCATTTTTGTGTATATCAGAGGGAACAATAAATATACAATAAATGTAAATGTCTGCAATAGTCAGTGACCATTTTCACTTGCTACCCTTCTAAAATATCGGAAAACTCTCTAAATATTAGCTATATTTGCTAGTTTCTGTGTTGTTATAAAACAAAGTATATACATAGTTATATTGACCTTAAAAGATTTTATATAGTGCTTTTACTTCTCTTTCAACAAAGCTGTCCTATCCATATTTCCTTATTCATAATCACTAACATACCTATGAGTTCCTAATCACAGCCTTGTTGCTCAGTTCAGTGTTTACAAAACTCCCAAAACTTACATTTCCACAGCCTTTGTTTTAAACATATTAAAAATAATATTGTTTTAGGGCTTTGTCAAACACTGTGAATATGTTTCTAGAAAGAAATAGAATGTTGGTGATTGCAGTAGGTGCTCAACCAAGAAGTCAGCATCTTGGTGATATCACAGTGAGTGACACCCAGCTGTACATTTACCAGTTGCATTTGGCAAAGCAAATTTTGCCTCATTCATTAATGAACATTTATTCTTTATTTTAGGTGTCAATATGTACCACCATTTCTGTGACTTTGTTAACCTCTATATTTCCCAACACGTCAACAACTCTTTTGATACTGATGTGAACATTGTAATGTGGGACACTGTAAGTACTTTACTACTTTGCTACTGATTGTAGACCACTAATAATGGGATGTTTGTTTGTCATCATCTATTTGCTCTGGGTAAATCAGGTAATCTAATGGGGAAAATCAATAAGGATGGCTACCCCTTCAAGAGAGTTCTTATTTCTACACAACACATGTAACACTCCAGTGTGGTCTGTGTTCAAATATTTGTCTACAGTTGTTGGCCTCACTGCATTTTGCACGGTTCCCATATTTGTTTTAGATGGAATCGCATCTGTTTGGATTATGAAGTCAAGAATTACTTTTGGTGCAGTAGACTTGAGTTCTGACTCAGTAGTCTTTCCAAAGATTCTGAATTTTGTTAAATTTGGCTTCACAATCTGTGTCAACTGCAGGAAGGTGTTTCCTGCAACTGATGGCTACTACTTTACATTATAATAATTCAGTCCAAAATTCCAAAAAGAAGATGCGTCAGTGTCCTAGGCCCAACCATCTTCAGCTGCTTCATCAATGACCTTCCCTCCATCATAAGGTCAGAAATGGGGATGTTTGCTGATGACTGCACAGTGTTCAGTTCCATTCGCAACCCCTCAAATAATGAAGCAGTCCGAGCCCGCATGCAGCAAGACCTGGACAACATCCAGGCTTGGGCTCATAAGTGGCAAGTAACATTCGTGCCAGATAAGTGCCAGGCAATGACCATCTCCAACAAGAGAGAGTCTAACCACCTCCCCTTGACATTCAACGGCATTACCATCGCCGAATCCCCCACCATCAACATCCTGGGGGTCACCATTGACCAGAAACTTAACTGGACCAGCCATATAAATACTGTGGCTACGAGAGCAGGTCAGAGGCTGGGTATTCTGCGGCGAGTGACTCACTTCCTGACTCCCCAAAGCCTTTCCACCATCTACAAGGCACAAGTCAGGAGTGTGATGGAATACTCTCCACTTGCCTGGATGAGTGCAGCTCCAACAGCACTCAAGAAGCTCGACACCATCCAAGATAAAGCAGCCCGCTTGATTGGCACCCCATCCACCACCCTAAACATTCACTCCCTTCACCACCGGCGCACTGTGGCTGCAGTGTGCACCATCCACAGGATGCACTGCAGCAACTCGCCAAGGCTTCTTCGACAGCACCTCCCAAACCCGCGACCTCTACCACCTAGAAGGACAAGAGCAGCAGGTACATGGGAACAACACCACCTGCACGTTCCCCTCCAAGTCACGCACCATCCCGACTTGGAAATATATCGTCGTTCCTTCATTGTCGCTGGGTCAAAATCCTGGAACTCCCTTCCTAACAGCACTGTGGGAGAACCGTCACCACACGGACTCAAGAAGGCGACTCACCACCACCTTCTCAAGGGCAATTAGGGATGGGCAATAAATGCTGGCCTCGCCAGCGACGCCCACATCCCGTGAACGAATAAAAAAAAAAGATTGAAGAGGTGGTAAAATCAAGAATGACTGTGCAGGCAACTCCCAGTGTAGCTGGGCAGATTAGTGGCCAGGATTCCCAACCTGGTAAGTTCCAGATCTTGTGTGTACTATTATTAGAAGGTATATAGGAGGATGGGAAAATGGAGACTGACTCCCAAATTACTGTTGAACACCTTCTTGTGGCCAGTTACAGAGCAACAGATATCTGCATTTCCTTTTGCCTGTATTTGATGCAGAGAGACACAAAAGACAGGAAAGGGAAAACTACAGTTTAACTCCAATTTAAAATTCTCATCCTCGTGTATAAATCCCTTCATGGCCTCGCCCTTCCCTATCTCTCTCCATCCTCCAGCCCTCTAGCACCGACAGAACTCTATGTTCTTCTGACTCTGGCCTCTTGTGCATCGCTTCGTTGGTGGCCGTGCCTTCAACCGACTAGACCTCACACTCTGCAATTCCCCCCTAAACCCCCACCTCTCCACCTCCCACTCCTTCTTTAAGACTCTCCTTAAATCACACGTCTTTGACTAAGCTTTTGATCAGCCCTCCTAATATCTACTTATTTGGCTCAGTGTCCATTTTATGTCTGTTTATGCTCCTGTGAAGCGCCTTGGGTTATTTTTCTACATTAAAATCACTGTATTGAAGAAAGATTGTCTACCTTGGGATTTTACTCTCTGGAGAGGAGGGGGATGAAGGGGTGCTTGGCAGAAGTCTTCAAGATTTTATTGATATGGAGAATCTGAATGCAGAAAAGTTCTTCTGTCAGCCACAGAATTCAATTAAGAGACACTGTTTTAAGTCAAGGGTATTAAAGGAAAATAGGAAATTTAAGCAACATTTCTTTAGTAAGGGAGTGATAGAATTGTGGAACAGATTACTAGTGAGGGTGATAGAACAGATTATCATGGCAGGCTTTAAAAAAATGGACTGGATGAATTCCTGTTAGGAAATAGGATACAGAGCTATTAGTTCTAGAGTCGTGGTAAAGAATCCGATGGGAGGTTTGGAAGAGCAGGCTTGATGGACCAGTGGTCTTCTGTCCAAAACATTCTTATGTAATAGAGGTTGAAGCAGTAGAGTATTTGCCCATTTTGTGAAATCTACTTTTGTCTTTGTTGAAGAGGAGTTGAAGGATAACAGTAGAGTTCGGGAATAAATTTACTATTGTTACTTCCTACCACTTTGCCCATCACTCCCAAAACTCCCTGTTTGAATCCCTTCAGTACATCTTCAACCCATCTTTCCCGCAACTCTCCACAATCAGGTTATCCCCCCTGCCACAGCACAGAAACGGCCTAACCAAAGTCACAAATGATATCCTCTGTGACTGTGACCCTGGTGCACTATCACTCTTTGTGTTTCTCAACTTCTCTGCAACCTTTGACGAGGTTGACTACACCATCCTCTTCTAACACCTCTCCTCCATTGTCCAACTCAGTGGGACTGCATTCACTTGGTTTCAATCTTACCTATGCAGCTGGAGCCAGAGCATCTCCAGCTAAGGCTTCTTTTTCTGCCCCTGCACTGTTACTTCTAGAGTCCCCAAGGATTTATCCGTGACCCCCTCCTCTTTCTCATCTACATGCTGCCCGTTGGCACCATCATCCTGAAGACATGTATGCTGATAACACATGTATGCTGATAACACATGTATGCTGATAACCACCAGGTCTACCTCTCCACCACATCACACTCAACAATTCCACTGCCTCTGTGTTGTCATACTGCTTGTCTGACATTCAGTCCTGGATGAGCTGCAATTTTCTCTAGTTAAGCATTGGGATGACCCAAGCCATAGTCTTCGAACCCCACCACAAACTCCATACCCATGCCATCAATTCCATTCCCCTCTCTGGCCCCTGATCCAGGTCGAACCAGTGGTCACAATCTTGGCTTTCTACTTAACCCCGAGCTGAGTTTCCAACCCTATCCTCTCCATCATAAAGACCGCCTACTTCCTCCTCCGTAACATCGCCTGCCTTCACCCCTGCCTCAGCCCATCCGCTGCTGAAACTCTCAACCATGCCCTTGTCAGCTCTAGACCTGACCAATGCTATCCTGACTGGCCTCCCATCCTCCGCCCTCCATAAACCTCAGCTCATCCAAAACTCTGCGTCCCATATCCTGTTCTGCACCAAGTCCTGCTCACCCAACATCCCTCTGCTCGTTGACCTGTATTGGCTCCTGGTCCTCCAACTCCTTAAATTTAAAATTCTTTTCCTCTTGTATACATCCCTTCATAGCCTCACCCCTCTCAGTAACCTCCTCCAGTCCTACAACCTGCTGAGAACTCTATGTTCCTCCAACTTTGGCTTCTTGTGCATCCCCTACTTCCTTCGTCCCACCATTAGTGGTTGTGCCTTCAGCTGTCTAGGCCCTACGCTCTGGAATTGCCTCCCGAAACACACTGCCTCTCTACCTCCCTCTCCTCCTATAAGACCTTCCTTAAAATCCATCTATTGATCATACCATCCTCCTCCTTCACCTCCTTTGTTGTTCAGCTCCATGACAGTGCTCTTGCATGGTTTGGATCCTATCTGTTCCAATGCAGCCAGATCCAGCAAATGCTTCTCCCCACCACTGGCATCATTAAAGGATCTATGATTGGCTCCGTTCTCTTCCTTATCTACATCTTGCCCCTTACTATCTATAGGCAAAGGGTCAGTTTTCATACATATGCTGATGATGTCCACCTCTACCTCTCCCTCACTTTCCTTGACTCCATGATCATTTTGTCCATTCCGATTTCCTGTCTGACATTAAGTTGTGGGTGAGTGAAAATGTCCTCCAACTGGTCATTAGGAAGACCAAAACCATTATTTTCGACCCCTACCATAAATTCGCTTTCTTATCACTGACTTTTACTATGACAAAGAAGTAAAGCAGCTAATCTGCCAGCTGTTACAATTTTTTTTATCAGTTCAGTTTTAGCTTGTCAAAATCCTATTTTGAAAAATTTATTTATGAATCAGCAAAAGGCAAAATCGATTGAACATAATCTGATTATACAGCCTAATTTACATTATTTTAGAATGTGAAGCAAGGAGTTAATGTTCAATTATTTTACACAGTAAACTTAATTACATTCATGATATGAGCCGCACATCTCTTCACTTTATTTATGACACATTTATTGCTGGTAATCTGAATCTGAATTATTTATTACTGTCTCTGAACTCTAGTAACCTTTAAGATTGCAGCCCAAAGCAATTAAAAGTAAATTTGCTGCTTGATAGGTAGCTATCTTATGCAGGAGTGGTGATGGTCAGAATTTGCTAAGCTGCTCAAGTTGCTACATTGTCCAAAAATTTATTTTGCAAAAATAAAAATTGGGTTCATAAGTATGTGCTGATGTCACCAATGTGAACAGTATTTATTATTTGCTAACCTATGTTCAAAAGCCCAGTTCGGAGAGGATGAAGTTATTTGCCAAATGCAAATGTTTTGCTGTGGATATCATTATGTAGACACCGTAGGTCGGAATGTGTTCGGTCGGTGAAGCGCCTTGCCTGCTGGGAGCACATAGAAGGAAACCGCAGCGGTGCTCCCTCTAATTTTTCATCCATTAATTGTGATGAGCTTAATAATAGATGAAAAATCAGGGGTAGAGCATCTGTGATTTCCTGGTATGTGCTCCTGGTGGGTGAGGCACCCCACCAGAGGCATGCAATCATAAAACTGGTCCGCGTTAATATTGGAAACAAAATAAGCTATTCTAGTTGTTGCTCTCGTGACCAAATAGCTGGTGAAACACACAGGTTCATTAACTAAGAAGAAAACTGAGATGTTCACAGTTAGCAGGAAATAGTAGCATGTTGTTTGGATCAGTTCTAAGATGGTATTTATAACCTGTTCTACTATGTGCCAAAAAGGCAGGATCCTCATCTTTTTGTCTGATGAAATGTAAAACTCTATACTACAGAATTACTGCGTTATATTATATATTAGAGGAAGCACAATTGGGAATTGGTGGAGGAATCCAGAACAAGGGGGCACAATCTTAAAATTAGAACTAGGCCATTGAGGAGTGAAATCAGGAAGCATTTTTTCCACACAAAGGGTAGTAGAAATTTGGAACTCTCTCCTCCAGAAGGCTGAAGATGCTGGGTCAATTGCAATTTTCAAGACTGAGATTGATAGATTTTTTTTATAGGTAAGGACATCAAGCGATGTGGAGAACAGGTAGATAAATGGAGTTGAGGTGCAGATTAGCCATGACCTAATAGAATGGCGGAACAGGCTCAAGGGTCTAAGTGGCCTACCCCGTTCCTATGTTCCTTCAAAGAAGGATAAACAAAAGGACACTTTATAGAAATGTGAATGACACCCTATTTTGAAGTTACATGTATGAGTTTTGTAGGCTTGCCTCGTGGATAACATGTTTAGTTGTGACTAACACAAAATTGACCCCATTCCCAACAAGTATTCTTTTTATGCAATTGATTTTGTAACTTTTTTTAAGAGGAAAAATTATGGTAATTTGTTTCACTGTACTTCTGTTTGGATTATTTTGAATGAAATACTATAATGTATATGTGGGCAGTTTGCAGTGAGGAGTTTGCAGTAGCTATTAGGTGTCCACACAGTAAGATAATAATTCTAAAATCATACCACACCACAGTACAAATTTTCACATGTCACTATATATAGGGATTATTGATTTGCTTTTGTCATCCACAGTGGTATAAGATGGTTGTTTTGTTGTTTACCATTGTGCATTATCCTTACACAAGATATAAAAATAAGAGAGATTTCTTTAATATTTCAGTATTTTCACTTGGAAAGTTATTGACTACAGGGACTACTCTCTCTATGTATCATAGTATCATAGTCTTTTATAAATGTATAAATAGTGAAAGGGTAGTCAAAGGAAGGGTGGGCTGATTAGGGACAAAAAAGATCTTCTTGTGGAGGCAGATGGTATGGCTAAGGTACTAAATTAATACTTCGCATCGGTCTTCACTAGAGAAGATGCTGCCAATGTAGCAGTAAAGGAGGAGGTAGTAGCAATATTGGATAGGATAAAAATAGATAAAGAGGAGGTACTTAAAAGGTTGGCAGTACTCAAAGTAGAAAAGTCACCCGGTCCAGATGGGATGCATCCTAGGTTACTGAGGAAAGTAAGGCTCTGGCCACATTCTTCCAATCCTCCTTAGATATGGGGGAGGCGCCAGAGGTCTGGAGGATTGCAAATGTTACACCCCTGTTCAATAAAGAGGAGAGGGATAAACCTGGCAATTACAGGCCAGTCAGCCTAACGTCAGTGGTGGGGAAACTTTTAGAGACAATAATCCGGGACAAAATTAATTGGCACTTGGAAAAGTATGGGTTAATAAATGAAAGTCAGCACGGATTTGTTAAAGGAAAATCGTGTTTGACTCACTTGATTGAGTTCTTTGATGAAGTAATGGAGAGGGTTGATGTTGTGTATATGGACTTACAAAAGGCATTTGATAAAGTACCACATAATAGACTTGCTAGCAAAATCAACGGCCATGGGATTAAAGGGACAGTGGCAGCGTGGATTCAAAATTGGCTGAGGGACAGAAAACAAAGAGTAGTGGTGAACGGTTGTTTTTCAGACAGGAAGGAAGTATACAGTGGTGTTCTCCAGGGGTCAGTATTAGGACCACTGCTCTTTTTGATATATATTAATGACCTGGACTTGGGTATAGAGGGTATAATTTCAAAGTTTTCAGATGACACAAAACTCAGAAATGTGGTAAACAATGTGGAGGATAGTAACAGACTTCAGGAGGACATGGACAGACTGGTGAAATGGGCAGACACATGACAGATGAAATTTAACGCAGCGAAGTGTGAAGTGATGCATTTTGGTAGGAAGAACGAGGAGAGGCCATATAAACTAAATGGTACATTTTTAAAGGGGATGCAGGATCAAAGAGAACTGGGGGTGCACATACATAAACCTTTGAAGGTGGCAGGACAAGTTGAGAAGGCTGTTTAAAAAAAGCATATGGGATCCTGGGCTTTATTAATAGAGGCATAGGAAAGGCATTCAATAAGGTGCCACATAAAAGATTACTGCACAAAATAAGAGCTCATGGTGTTGGGGGTAATATACTGGCATGGATAGAGGATTGGCTAACGAACAGAAAACAAAGAGTCGGGATAAAAGGGTAATTTTCAAAATGGCAATCTGTAACTAGTGGGGTGCCGCAGGGATCAGTGCTGGGGCCTCAACTATTTACAATATATATCAATGACTTGGATGAAGGAACAGAGTGTCTTGTGGCCAAATTTGCTGATGATACAAGGATAGGTGGAAAAGCAAGTTGCAATGAGGACACAAAGGGCCCGATTTTAGCAGGGCTGTGGGTTCTCGGCGGATGGGCTAGCGGGCGCGTGGGTAACGCGCCCGGTGAAATTAGTGGGTTTCCCGCGCGATCGTAGCAGGCAAACCACTAATTGGATCCACTTACCTGCTCCTCCGGGTTCGCCGCTGCTGATCTGCGCGTCGGGCGGGCTGCACATGCGCAGTAAGATCTGTCAGCTGGAGGCGCTCTATTTAAAGGGGCAGTCTTCCACTGACAGATGCTGCAGGAAATAGGCAAAATCACAGCATGGAGCAGCCCAGGGGGAAGGCTGCTCCCAGTTTAATGATGCCTCACCCAGGTATCAATACATGGAGTGAGGAGGAGGGGGAGGACAGAGACCTTCCACCCGGCGGGCGGGAGGAAGCGGCCCGCCTCCGCCACCAGGAAGGCCTGGCTCGAGGTGGCAGAGGAGGTCACCTGCGCCACCAACATATCGCCCACAGTGCAGGAGGCGGTCCAATGACCTCAGTAGGTCAGCCACAGTGAGTACACGTAGTCTTTCCCCTACACTCCGTCTGCCACAGCACTGCCCCCACCCCACATCTCCTTCGGCACTGCCAACACTACTCTGTCACATCACCCCTCATACCCACTCAAACCCCATCCTCATCTTACCTGCACCTACTCACCTCGCCAGTACTCACCCCGCCACTACCACGCAACCCAATCCTCATACAATCTCATGGCTCTGTCCCATACTCACCCTCTCATGCATCTCTCTCACGGCCAGCCTCACTCAACCTGCCACCACCTGTGCTGCAGCCACAGGGCATGCATCACATATGTGCAGTAGGCAGCGTAAGGCAAACGTGTCATGAGCATGAAGGGGATGCATAAGGGTGTTTGAGGGTTTGTCATGGTTGTTACTTATATTGAATTTCAGAACAACTCACATCACACATTATATTTGGCACCACTACTGCCATGTCTTCGCGAATCCTGTCCGGTTTGTGCAATAATGCCCACTCCTGGGTATCACTATGAGGACCCACCACTGATGCCACCCATTGTGTCACTGCAGAGTGGGTGTCGGTGTATTTGCAGGGCTCTTCTGCGCAGACGACTGAGAGACATCGGCGATGTCCCCGGTTGCACCCTGGAAGGCTGCGGAGGAGAGGTTCGGGAGGGCAGTGGTGACTTTGACAGCGACAGGTAGGAAGATGGTGCACGGGCCAGCCAGGAGCAGCTCGGCATGAAAGAGGCTGCAGATGTCCACGGCTACATGTCGAGTGACTCTGAGCCTCCGTGTGCACTGCTGCTCAGAGAGGTCCAGGAGGCTGAGCCTCGGTCTGTGGAACCTGTGGTGAGGGTAGTGCCCTCTGCGACGCATTTCTCTCTGCGGTAGCCCTCCCTCCTGCTGTACAGGTGGATGTGTCACAGCACTCTGTTGTGGAGCTCCATGTGTCAGAGGTGGACGGCATTGATGGCGAGGCTGGTGAGGCTGGTGATGCTGTTCGCCCTCCGAGGAGGTCATGACTGCAGCTACGGCGGCCCCCATCCGGAAGATGTACATCTGAGGGGGTCCGCAAGGTAGGTACATGTCTCCGGACCCCGGGGTAAGTGTGCAGGTGGGTGACTTTGACTGTCAGGAGGAGGGTGGTGGAGGCCAAACTTTGTCCCAAGTGACAGAGTGGCCTCCTGCAATGGGTGAGGGTCTCCCCCACCACCTGTCAAATGGACCTTTGCAGCTGCCACAGGCTGACAGCTGCAACACGTCCATTCGAGCTGGGAGTGTTTCCCCCAGTGTGGGAAACAGTCCCATGTTGTTCAAAAATCCCACATAGTCCCTTAATCAGGTCAGTTAATGACCTGAAATACCTAACTAAATATTGTCAAGTGGCATCCCGCTGGCTTTAATTGCCTGCGGGATTCCCACCAGCGGGGGCTGCGCGCGCACGCGGGGAATGCGGAAGTGGGCGGGATCGAGGCGGGATCCGGTCCCGCTCCTGGATTTCCCGATTTTGCGTTGCCTTCGAGACACACGACAACGCAAAATCGTCGAGCAGAAATTGATAGCCAAGTTCCGCACCCATGAGGACGGCCTCAACCGGGATCTTGGGTTCATGTCACGCTACACGTTACCCCACCAGCGAACAAATGTTATCTGTTTTTAATATAATGGGTCATTTGCTGGCTTTCTCTGCCTTCCGGATGTTTCTGCCTCTCTCTGTTTTTTTTCCTGTTTGTTTTTTTTGTTGAATGTGTATTCGGGGGTTCTGCAGGTGACACCTCTCTGTCTGAACACGGTGATTGCCTTGGCAACGGGCAGTTGCAGGGGCATTCTGTAAACACCATGTATTGTTCTATATGTATAAATGCGTAGGCTTCGAGGAGCTCCTGAACATTTACCTGAGGAAGGAGGAAGCCTCCGAAAGCTTGTGAATTTAAAACAAAATTGCTGGACTATAACTTGGTGTTGTAAAATTGTTTACAATTGTCAACCCCAGTCCATCACCGGCATCTCCACATCATCTCCAACAAGAGAGAGTCTAACCACCTCCCCTTGACATTCAACGGCATTACCATCGCCGAATCCCCCACCATCAACATCCTGGGGGTCACCATTGACCAGAAACTTAACTAGACCAGCCATATAAATACTGTGGCTACGAGAGCAGGTCAGAGGCTGGGTATTCTGCGGCGAGTGACTCACCTCCTGACTCCCCAAAGCCTTTCCACCATCTACAAGGCACAAGTCAGGAGTGTGATGGAATACTCTCCACTTGCCTGGATGAGTGCAGCTCCAACAACACTCAAGAAGCTCGACACCATCCAAGATAAAGCAGCCCGCTTGATTGGCACCCCATCCACCACCCTAAACATTCACTCCCTTCACCACCGGCGCACTGTGGCTGCAGTGTGCACCATCCACAGGATGCACTGCAGCAACTCGCCAAGGCTTCTTCAACAGCACCTCCCAAACCCGCGACCTCTACCACCTAGAAGGACAAGGGCAGCAGGCGCATGGGAACAACACCACCTGCACGTTCCCCTCCAAGTCACACACCATCCCGACTTGGAAATATATCGCTGTTCCTTCATTGTCGCTGGGTCAAAATCCTGGAACTCCCTTCCTAACAGCATTGTGGGAGAACCGTCACCACACGGATTGCAGCGGTTCAAGAAGGCGGCTCACCACCACCTTCTCGAGGGCAATTAGGGATGGGCAATAAATGCCGGCCTTGCCAGCGACGCCCACATCCCGTGAACGAATAATAAAAAAAAAAGATTTACTAGAATGGTGCCAGGAATGAGGGACTTCAGTTATGTGGAGAGACTGGAGAAGCTGGGATTGTTCTCCTTAGAACAGAGAAAGTTAAGGGGAGATTTGATCGAGGTGTTCAAAATCATGAACGGTTTTGACAGAGTAAATAAGGAGAAACTGTTTGCTGTGGCAGAAGGGTCAGTAACCAGGTGACACAGATTTAAGGTGATCGGCAAAAGAGCCAGAGGCGACATGAGGAAACAGTTTTTTATGCAGCGAGTTGTAATGATTTGGAATGCACTGCCTGAAAGGATGGTGGAAACAGATTCAGTAGTAACTTTCAAAAGGGAATTGGATAAATACTTGAAGGGAGAAAATTTACAGGGCTATGGGGAAAGAAAGAATGTGACTAAACAGATAGCTCTTTCAAAGAGCTGGCACGATGCCAAATGGCCTCCTCGTGTGCTATAGCTACCATGATGATAAGATACTATTAATTATTCTTGCTTTATTTTGTGCTAGATTCAAACGTAAAAAGCCTTCAAATATCAGAAGTGAACCACTTCAATACAATGTTGCATGTGAAATGCATATTCAAAATAGGTTGACGGAGGAATAACTGAACATACCCAGTACTTTTAAGCTTTTACAATTGTGTATGGTTTCAAAATATCATAAGTCTGACCTACTTTCAGCAGAAAATGCTATCCTTGTAATAAATTTGCATAACTTGGTAAATAGTTTGGTAAGTAGTGAGATTTGGAGGTCTAGGGAATAATAAGTCAGTTGAAGACATGAAGCCTTTGGGTGTGTTTATAAAGTGAGTTCTGGGACTGAGTGGAAAGTGTAGCAAAACAGCAAGTAAAATAATAAGTTCTGCATTGCATTAATCTAAGTCGTCTTGCATTAGTACTCTGCCTAGACACCTGTGTCAGAGGTTTTAATTGTCTGTTGGAGTTGTGGGAATTGGTTTGTGTTTGTTGGGTGTGGTAGAGAAACTATTTGATGCAATACTACCAGAAAAAAACTATTATGAACATAGAATAACATTTTTCTGTTCAGTGAAATATAAAATGTGCCCCATATGTTCCTTCATTGTCGCTGGGTCAAAATCCTGGAATTCCCTTCCTAACACCACTGTGGGAGAACCTTCACCACATGGACTGCAGCGGTTCAAGGCGGAGGCTCACCACCACCTTCTCAAGGGCAATTAAGGATGGGCAATAAATACTGGCCTCGCCAGCGACGCCCACATCCTATGAACGAATAAAAAAAAGGCTTCCTGTGGTCCTTTCCACCATGCCTTCAGTTGCCTCTCTAAATTTTCTACTAAGGTTTGGCATCCATTTCTGTTTCTGTGAAATGCCATCAGGTGTTAACTACTTTAAAAACACTGCATAAATACAGGTTGATGTTATGATTGACAATCTCACTTACAGAGGCCGTAAGGATTTTTAAAATTCTCTTCTTTTCGAGCATAGCCATTAGTAACCTATTCTATAAGATACAATATTTCTGTACTTTACAAAACACGCTGCATGATATTATACAATGCAGAATTCTACTCTTATATGGCTTGCTTATCTTTTCTCTAACATCTGTGCTCTGGGGATGTTGATATCCTGTACTTCAAAATAAATTGAGCAGTGCTTTCACTTCTTTCATGTCATCAGTAGCCTGATCGTTTCATTAAAATGATAATTTTAATGCTTGTCTGATTCATTCTTTGTAAATTGTTTTGAAAAACCATATATTTGAAAAACCATTCCACATTTAGTACCATTGTTAACTTTATTATCTCCACGACTGCTATCTGTTTAGTATCTCTCTCTGTAGGTACTGTTCTTACTCTTTCAAAAACAGCGTTTCAGATAATTTCAAAATAATTTATTTACAGACATACTTTTTGAGCAGTGAAACAGCATCACTGACAAAATTATTGCTAATTCTGAATCATGTGTCTCTAGATAGCAGAAGTCTCTTTTTTTTTTCCTGCCACACAATGATGTGCTTCTACTTCTGATATTAGTTGCAACCTGCTCTATATGACGGTGTGAACACTATTGGATTGTACAGGTTATGCCATATCATTTTTTACTTTGTGAAAGTTTTCCTGAACACTCTTTCAATGCAGGCTGCATATCTTGTCTTCAGCATCTGTGTCCGTATTCTGTACTTGAAGAAAATAAATTGGGCAGTGATTTCATTTCTTTGATGTAGTCTGTGGCCTGATCACATCATTAAAATACGTTAGAGCCAGGGTCTCGCTTTGAAAATTGATTTGGAAAACTGTGTATTTAGAAAGCCTCTCCATTTTCATTACTGTTGCTGACTTTTATATGCCCTCTTCTGTTTGCTTCTACATAGGTTATCTCCACAGATTTTATTCTCTGTTTTGGAAGCTATATTTTGGATGACTTCGAAATAACTAAATTACAAATAAATGTTTTGACAACTGCACCAGAATCACCACTGAAACAATTGCAGATAGTGCATATATCTCAGCGATGTCTATTGTCAGTACAGATTTTTGGATTTATACTTTTTTCAAATGTATAAGGATAAAATGTTTGTATTTTTATCTGTTCTTTTTTTGATCTCAGTACTGATCTCGCTAGTTTCCCTTGTTTTGTCTTGCAGAGTTCCTATGGATATGGTGATTTATTTAGCGATACCTGGAAAGCATTTGCTGATCAAAATATTATACATTTAAAAACATTCGATTTTAAAAGGGTATTGAACATTTCTGATATTTTAATAATATTTATAGTTCATACATTTTAAAAGTGTTCTGTTTATGCACTGTCCTTTTGTCCTTCTTGTACGTGGTAATTTAGGTATGCTTCAAGGAAGTAGTCTTTTCATTACTCCCACGGATGCGCTATGGATTGTTTTACAATACCCCTTTGGTAAGTGCTATTTCATGTATCAGAAATCTATTTATTTATGTAATAAAAACAATTTTCATTCAATACATTTCACTCCTAATGAAATGAATACACAAACTTTACTATTCAATTTTTTAACCTCTCTGTTGGATGCCCTCATACTTTGCAGAACGCAAACTATCACTTGAATTCTGTAAGGATGATTTTCAGTTATGTTAAGTATTATAAAAGTTTGTGAGAAGAATGCATTTCTTTTGAGTGTTTCTTGTTTAAAACCAATGGACAGACCCCAACATACCAATGCCCACCTAAACACCATTATGGACCACATGCCGTACAAATCTTACACACACCAAGAACCCAACAAGCTCCCTAACCCCTGGCCCCTCCCATGCAACCCATGCCTCTTGTGAAGGCTTTGATCTTGCCAGTGTGTAGGGGCGCCTAATGTAAAGGCAGTTCGAGATCCTTAATATGTGCTTGTACATATGCCATGCAACCTGTAACATGTCCAATAAAATTTTTACTCTGAAAAAATGTTAGCTGTAAAATTGCAGGTTTTTTTTGTAATGCCAGAATTCACAATCAAGCTTGCAGCAGTTTTCATATATATAATGAAGCCATTTAATATGCAAAGAAAGGTTGCAGCTGCTGTTAAATCTGCATAAGTTGAATCTTAAAATTCTTTCTTGCTTCTGACAAATATGAGGGTATTACCCATCCAAAGATCAAGCAGTTTGATTGTGCGATTGACATATTACAGCCATCAAGGTATTGGAGTGGCATCATGGGATTTTTTTCTGCTACATTCTTTTACCAAGACTGTTCCTTTTGTATGCAAGTTAGCTTGCAAGTTTGTTTTCTTGTCTGTGAATCCAGCTGACCAGTATTTTTCATATTTTGGGATTGGTAAAAGTGGTCATCCGATTTTTATATATTGGAGAGGAAAGGAAGTTTACTGAGAGAGCATCCAAAACTAAGAAACAACTTATGCACTTTACAGTAACTATTGGCACCTGTCACTTTATTATGGTAACATATAACATTATTTTCATAAGCAGTGAAACATAGACTTCCAAATGATTCAGGCCCTTTCAACTGATTATAAGCAGTCTGCCTCTTAGGCCATGAAACCTGATAGATAAAATATATGTTGAGAATATCTGCTGTTTCTTTGTATAATGTTTACCAATTAGGCGATTGGTCACATATAACACCGTACTAATGCTTTCTTTGATCATAAATTACAGGTGCCTGACTGCTTTAGCACAGGGATGTTCAGAGCATTTTCTCAACACGTCCTCTTTAGGTTAAATATTGCACAAGATAGTCCACTGGTAAGTGTCCTATTGAAAAGTCCTATCTAACCCCACCCATTTGGCAACATCCACCAGCAACCTTAGAATGGTATCACAGATGTAGGCTAGTCATTGCAATGTGACAATTCACAGCCTTTCGACAGCTGGACCAAAAATACCTGTTCAGCCAATAAGACCTATTCTGCTATCTCCAGATCTACAACTGCCCAGTCTTACTTCTCGAACTTTAGTTGAAGTCCACTCCCACAAAGCTATACTTACACACCCTAAAATCTCCAAAAGACACATCTTCACTTTCTGCACTGTTTGCCTCCATGTCTCCAGAGACTGATCTCAGGTGGTGAGGGTGCTACAATCAACCTCAGTGCCCTTGAGTTAGGGAGGATTAGCCTTCAGTATAATGTCCCCTCCGTAATCTAGTGGCTTGATGACATTCTGATCCATTGAGGAACCAGACTAGATTGTTTTTTGTGCCCTCATTTCTTCAAATTGACTACAGAGCACATATCTCTTCTGTTTTCTTCTTTCTTAGGACTGTGGACGAAGTAACTTATAGCATAAAACTAAATTTTTTAGAAAAAAACTAAACTTAATTTAATAAATTAAACAAGGCTAGTACATGGTTCAACCTAAAAATAATTTGATTGGCATTAAATAAATAAAATAGTTATGACAGGGCAGGAGATGTGTTGCAGCTGCAATATGTGGGAGCTATTGGACAGTTTTGTCCAGGGCGACTACATCTGCGGTAAGTGTCTGCAGCTCGAGGAACTTCAGCTCCGAGTTGAGGAGTTGGGGTCCGAGCTGCAGACATTGCCATGCATCAGGGAGGGAGAAAGTTACCTGGACACTTTGATCCAGGAGGCAGTCATGCCCCTTAGACTAAATACTGTAGAATTGGCACATGGTCAGGGACAGGAGGGAGTGACTGCGAGTGAGGCAGGTACGGGGATCCAGGAGGTAGCATTGCAGGAGCCTCAGCCTCTGCACTTGTCCAATAGATACAAAGTTCTTGCAGCCCTTGTAGATGAGTGCAGGGAGGATGAGCAAACTGGCCATGGCACCGTGGTTCAGGGGGCCATTCAAATGAGGGGAGTAAAAAGGAATGTGGTTATAGTAGGCGACAGTATATTTAGAGGGATAGACACTGTTCTCTGCAGCCAAGAGCGAGAGTCCCGAAGGCTGTGTTGCCTACCCGGTGCCAGGGTTAAGGACATCTCCTCAGAGCTGGAGAGAAACATGGAGTGGGAGGAGGAGGATCCAGTTGTCGTGGTCCACGTGGGTACCAACGACATAGGTAGGACTAAGAAAGAGGTTCTGCTGAGGGAGCTTGAGCAGCTAGAGACTAAATTAAAAAGCAGAACCATAAAGGTGATAATCTCCGGATTATTACCTGAGCCACGAGCAAATTGGCACAGGGTAAATCAGATCAGAGAGATGAATGCGTGGCTCAAAGATTGGTGTGGGAGAAGTGGGTTTCGATTCATGGGGCATTGGCACCAGTACTGGGGAAAGAGGGAGCTGTTCCGTTGGGACGGGCTTCACCTGAACCATGCTGGGACCAGTGTTCTGGCAAACCGTATAACTAGGGCGGTAGAGAAGGCTTTAAACTAAATAGAGGGGGGGAGGGCTCAGGTGGGGTGAAGTTTAGATTGATAAAGAGAAAAGACAAGGAAGTAGTACAGGAAAGTGTTGGGGGTAATGATAAACAGAGTGTGTCAGGAAGGGACAGAGCGTACAAACATAAGAGTGCGCTAGCAAATGGGGCTAGCATGGGAAAGAATGGTAAGAAGACAAAATTAAAGGTTCTTTATCTGAATGCGTGCAGCATTCGTAATAAGATAGATGAATTGACGGCACAAATAGAAACAAATGGGTATGATCTCATGGCCATCACAGAGACATGGTTGCATGGTGACCAAGGTTGGGAGCTAAATATTCAGGGGGTTATTTAACATTTCGGAAGGATAGGAAAAAAGGTAAAGGTGGTGGGGTAGCTCTGTTAATAAAGATTGAAATTGGTATAATAGTGAGAAATGATCGTGGCTCAGAAGATCAAGATGTCGAATCAATTTGGGTGGAGGTAAGAAATAGCAAGGGAAAGAAATCACTGGTGGGAGTAGTATGTAGGCCCCCTAACAGTAGCTACACTGTAGGGCAAAATATAAATCAGGAAATAAGGGGGGCTTGTAAAAAAGATAATGCAATAATCATGGGCGATTTTAACTTTCACATAGATTGGACAAATCAAATTGGTAAAAATAGCCCTAAGTTCATAGAGTGTATTAGGGACTGTTTCTTAGACCAATACATCGGGGAACCAACCAGGGAACAGACCATTTTGGATCTGGTAATGGGTAACAAAACAGGATTAATTAATGATCTCAAAGTAAAGGATCCCTTGGGAAGCAGTGATCATAACATGATCGAATTTCACATCCAGTTTGAGAGCGAGGACCTTGGGTCTGAAACTACTGTATTAAACTTAAATAAGGGCAATTATAAAGGAATGAGGGCCGAATTGGCTAAAGTGGACTGGGTAAACAGATTAGATGGTATGATGGTGGATAAGCAGTGGCAAACATTTAAAAAGATATTTTATGACTCGCAACAAAAATATATCCCTGTGAGGAGGAAAGACGCCACAAAAAGGGTGAACCAACCATGGCTAACTTAGGAAGTCAAGGATGGTATCAGGTTAAAAGGAAAAGCACACAACATGGCAAAGATTACTGGTAAGCCCGAAGATTGGGAAAACTTTAAAAACCAGCAAAGGATGACTAAGAATAATAAAGAGGGAGAAAATAAATTACGAGAGTAAACTAGCAAGGAATATAAAAACTGACAGTAAAAGCTTCTACAAGTGTATAAAAAGGAAGAGGGTGGCTAAAGTAAACATTGGTCCCTTAGAGGATGAGACTGGGGAAATAATAATGGAAAACAAGGAAATGGCAGAGGAATTGAACAGATATTTTGTATCTGTCTTCACAGTAGAAGACACTAATAACATACCAATAATAGTAGAAAATCAAGGAGCAAAGGGGAGGGAGGAACTAAAAACAATCACTATCACTAGAGAAAAAGTACAAGGTAAACTAATGGGTCTAAAGGCTGACAAGTCCCCTGCACCTGATGGCTTGCATCCGAGGTCTTAAAGGAAGTGGCTACAGAGATAGTGGATGCATTGGTTGTAATCTTCCAGAATTCACTAGATTCTGGAACGGTCCCAGTGGTTTAGAAAACCGCAAACGTAACACCCCTATTCAAGAAGGGAGTGAGACAGAAAGCAGGTAACTATAGACCAGTTAGCCTAACATCTGTGATTGGGAAAATGCTAGAATCCATTATTAAGGAAGTAGTAGCAGGACATTTGGAGACTCATAATACAATCAAGGAGATTCATCATGGTTTTATGAAGGGGAAATCATGTCTGACAAATTTATTAGAGTTCTTTGAGGAAGTAACGGGCAGAGTGGATAAAGGGGAACCAATGGATGCAGTATATTTGGATTTCCAAAAGGCATTCGATAAGGTGCCACATAAAAGAATACTGCATAAGATAAGAGCTCATGGAGTTGGGAATAATATACTGGCATGGATAGAGGATTGGCTAACTAACAGAAAACAAAGAGTTGGGATAAAAGGGTAATTTTCAAAATGGCAATCTGTAACTAGTGGGGTGCCGCAGGGATCAGTGCTGGGGCCTCAACTATTTACAATACATATCAATGACTTGGATGAAGGAACAGAGTGTCTTGTGGCCAAATTTGCTGGATAGAAAGATAGGTGGAAAAGCAAGTTGCAATGAGGACACAAAGTGTCTGCAAAGGGATATTGACAGGTTAAGCGAATGGGCAAAAATTTGGCAGATGGAATATTATGTGGGAAAATGTGAAGTCATCCATTTTGGGAGGAAAATAAAAAAGCAAAATATTATTTGAATGGAGAAATACTACAAAATGCTGCGGTACAGACAGATCTGGGTGTCCTCGTACATGAAACACAAAAAGTCAACATCCAGGTGCAGCAGGTGATCCAGAAGGCAAACTGAATATTGGCCTTTATTTCCAGGGGGATGGAGTATAAAAGCAGGGAAGTCATGCTACAACTGTACAGGGTGCTGGTGAGATCACACCTGGAGTACTGCATACAGTTCTGGTGTCCTTATTTAAGGAAGGACATACTTGCATTGGAGGCAGTTCAGAGAAGGTTGACTAGGTTGATTCCGGGTATGGAAGGGTTGTCTTATGAGGAAAGATTGAACAGGTTTGGTCTATACTCATTGGAGTTTAGAAGAATGAGAGGAGATCTTATTGAAACATACAAGATTCTGAGGGGACTCGATAGGGTAGATGCTGAGAGGATGTTACCCCTCAAGGGGGAATCTAAAACTAGGGGGCATAGTCTCAGAATAAGGGGTCGCTCGTTTAAGACGGAAATGAGGAGGAATTTCTTCTCCCAGAGGGTCGTGAATCTTTGGAATTCTTTACTCCAAAAAGCTGTGGAGGCTGAGTCATTGAATACATTCAAGGCTGAGTTCGACAAATTTTTGATCAGCAAGGGAGTCAAAGGATATGGGGAAAGGGCGGGAAAGTGGAGTTGAGGTAAAAATCAGATAAGCCATGATCTCATTAAATGGCGGAGCAGGCTCGAGGGGCCGAATGGCCTACTGCTGCTCCTATCTCTTATGGTCTTATGGTGAGAATAGCCATAGGAATAAACCCAGATGTTGGCAACGTACATATAGGAAGATTGATGCACATCACGATAGCCCAATAAACAAAATCTCTACATGACTAATCCCACTATCTCCCTCCACAACAGCTTCCAATGTAGTACATGATTAGGCTCAAACTCAACGTTTCAAATAAGAGGGTCTGTCTATTACCCAGGATGCTGTGCACATGTACAGGAAAATTGTCTCTTCATATGGTCCACAACAGCTCTTAAGTACATGGGAATAGCAGTAACTTTCAATCTCTCCACCTTCTACTAGAGAAACTCTTTGACTTCTCAGCTTTAGAATGGCCTACCCATCTCCTTGCTGGGGAGAATAGGCACAATAAAGATGAATATATTACCCTTCCTCTGCTATCTGTATACGGTCCATTCACATATCAGTGGAAACTTTAGAGACCTAAACATGCACAGTTCTAAATTCCTCTATACAGATTAGAGATACTGAATAATATCTATGCAACTACATCTCCCAAATGGGAAGAAAGACTGAACCTCCCAAACTTCAGGCACTGTTCCTAAAGAGCACAGCTCTGAAAAGTAATTATAGGCAATCAAATTCATGACTGGATAGAAGCCTCCTTCCCTATCCCTCTATATAGTTAGGCTTCAGAGATCACCCCTTCAGAAGTGGCCAGTTAGGGTCCAAAAGCACCTCATTTTGGCAAATACGCTCTGATAAGAATATAAGAACATAAGAAATAGGAGCAGGAGTAGGCCATACGGCCCCTCGAGCCTGCTCCACCATTCAATCAGATCATGGCCGATCTTCAATCTCAACTCCACTTTCCTGCCCGATTCCTATATCGCTTGATTCCCCTAGAGTCCAAAAATCTATCTATTTAAGCCTTGAATACTCAACAACTCAGCATCCACAGCCATCTGGGGTAGAGAATTCCAAAAATTCACAACCCTCTGAATTAAGAAATTCCTCCTCATCTCTGTCTTAAATGGCCGACTCCATATCCTGCGACTAAGCCCTCTAGCTCCAGACTCTCCAGCCAGGGGAAATAACCTCTCGCCTTTAGGGAGGCCTGCAATTCTCTGAAAACATCCAAAGCTATCTTCTCCCGAGTTGCCTGCTTCTCATATCTGGCAGAACAATGAACAATGCATTCACTGCCACAGTCATTGCTTGGCACTGTCAGGATTTTCCTTACCAATATTTTATGTCACAGTTGGGTCCAAAACAATGTGACCATGCAAATACACTATCCGTGAGAATGGCAGTTTAAAAACTCCTACCTACTCATGCAAAGAAAATCTTTAATTTTGTAAAACAGATTGAAGTTATTTCTATTCAATCCCTCAATTGCTGGGCCATGAATAACTTCTTTACATTGACCTATGTGTCAGCGTAGTTCATCTGGTAGTACTGTTGTCTCTGAGTGAGAGAGTTGCAGGGTCAAGCCCCATTGTAGGTCTTTCGCATGTAATCTAGGCTCATACTCTAGTGCTCTAATGTATAGAGATGGAGCACTGCATTATTGGCGGTATGATCATTTTGTTGAGACATTATACCATAACATAACAACAGTGCCAGCACTTTAAAATAATTCACTTTGTGAAGTGCTTTTGGAAGTTCCTAAGAGATATGACAAGACTTACTGTACAAATGCAAATCTTCTTTTAACTGTTTCCACCTAATCACTTAAATAAACTTTCAGAAGATTAGTTAATTTATCAATTTTTTAAACCGTGATTTCCAGTCAATTTTTAGCACTGCTTAGGCAGTTTTTTTTTAAGCCAGTGATAGAAGGGATAACAGACCAAAATAAAAATGAAATAAGATAGGATGGTGGCCTGAGTGCTGACAGCTGATCAATGAGAGATGCCGAATGTGTGGTCAGGTTAGGTTAAATGCTTTGAGTGTGGGTGGGGCACTTGCACTTACCCAAACATTTGTGTCCTGTGTTCTGAGCATCATTTTGTTGTAAGTTGTATCACTGAGTGCACCTGTGCTGTAGAGTAGTACAGGAGTGTGTGGGTATGTGCCCATGATTCTCCACAAGGCTATTTTCCGCTCTTGGCCAGTTCTTAGGGAATTACAGGACAGTAATGGTTGAACCTCTCCATCAAATCATAGAGATTAAAAAGTAAAAGGGCAAGTCTCATATTTCCCTAGTGGCTGGTCAAAGATTGGCAAAAGTCACCAGCCTCGCTGCTTAGGTGCAGAATGTCAAACTTGGAAAAAAAGAGTAAAAAGCAAAAATGGGGTGGAAGGGAGAGGGAAATACACTTTTAGAACAATTGAATAGATTCGATTTGTTGCCCCTAGATAATTTTAATTATGAAGTTCTAAATGATAATTTGTAAGATATATTTTAGTATTTGGAAATCTTGCTATATGTTTAATAAGTCTATCTTTCTTTTATCAAGATTGGGAGAATTCGTGTTACACTCCTGGTTCGCAGTACTCAATATCGGAGAATTTTAAATCAGGATGAGGTGGGTAGTAAAGAAGCAGTTTTTTTGTGTTGTCTAAGATATGTACCAATGATTACAAAGTCTTGCTGTAGTTATCTGTTTGTGGTCTGCCAGTTTATTGATTTTTAGGTAAAGTATCCATTTAAAATTGTTTTCGCAGTTTTTTGTTTAAAAAATACTAATCTGCTGGCTGCTCAGTAACTGACTGCACCCTCTGGTGTGGTACTGAGCCATATAGATCAGGTTCATAAGATAGGTTCAGATGATGCCAGAGGGGATGTGCCAGAGGACTGGAGAACCGCTAATGTAGTACCATTATTCAAGAAGGGGAGTAGGGAAAAACCGGGGAACTACAGGCCAGTGAGCCTAACATCAGTGGTAGGAAAATTATTGGAAAAAATTCTGAAGGACAAAATTAGTCTCCACTTGGAGAAGCAAGGATTAATCAGGGATAGTCAACATGGCTTTGTCAAGGGAAGATCATGTCTGACTAATTTGATTGAATTTTTTGAGGGGGTGACGCAGTGGATGTGGTATACATGGATTTCAGTAAGGCCTTCGATAAAGTCCCGCACAGGAGACTGGTCAAGAAGGTACGAGTCCAGGGTGCCTTGGCACTTTGGATACAAAACTGGCTTAGTGGCAGAAGGCAGAGGGTGATGGTCGAAGGTTGTTTTTGTGACTGGAAGCCTGTGGCCAGTGGGGTACCACAGGGATCTGTGCTGGGGCCCTTGCTGTTTGTGGCCTACATTAACGACTTGGATATGAATGTAAAAGGTATGATCAGTAAGTTCGCTGATGATACAAAAATTGGTAGGGTGGTAAATAGCGAGGAGGATAGCCTCAGTCTGCAGGACGATATAGATGGGTTGGTCAGATGGGCGGAACAGTGGCAAATGGAATTTAACCCGGAAAAGTGCGAGGTGATGCACTTTGGAGGGACTAACAAGGCAAGGGAATATACAATGAATGGGAAGACCCTAGGCAAGACAGAGGGTCAGAGGGATCTTGGTGTGCAAGTTCACAGATCCCTGAAGGCGGCGGAACAGGTAGATAAGGTGGTAAAGAAGGCATATGGGATACTTGCCTTTATTAGCCGAGGCATAGAATATAAGAGCAAGGAGGTTATGATGGAGCTGTATAAAACACTGGTTAGGCCACAGCTGGAGTACTGTTTGCAGTTCTGGTCGCCGCACTACAGGAAGGATGTGATCGCTTTGGAGAGGGTGCAGAGGAGATTCACCAGGATGTTACCAGGGCTGGAGCGCTTCAGCTATGAAGAGAGACTGGGAAGATTGGGTTTGTTTTCCTTGGAGCAGAGGAGGCTGAGGGGGGACATGATTGAGATGTACAAAATTATGAGGGGCATAGATAGGATGGATACTAAGGAGCTTTTTCCCTTCGTTGAGGGTTCTATAACAAGGGGGCATAGATTCAAGGTAAAAGGCGGGAGGTTTAGAGGGGATTTGAGAAAGAACTTTTTCACCCAGAGGGTGGTTGGAGTCTGGAACTCACTGCCTGAGAGGGTTGTGGAGGCAGGAACCCTCACAACATTCAAGAAGCATTTGGATGAGCACTTGAAATGCCATAGCATACAAGGCTACGGACCAAATGCTGGAATATGGGATTAGATTAGACTGGGCTTGATGGCCGGCGCGGACACGATGGGCCGAAGGGCCTCTATCCGTGCTTTATAACTCTATGACTCTATGGGCTCGATTTTAGGGTCGGGTTACCTGCGGGTTTCCAGCGGGGGGACCCCGAAAATCCCGATCTCCGATCACGTGACCGGATTCGGACGAAATCCCGGCCACTTCCGGGTACCGCGCTGACGTGCGGGGCTGCGCGCGAAAGCCCCGCTGGTGGGAATCCCGCAGGCAATTAAAGCCAGCGGGGTTCCACTTGAGAGTACTTAACTTGCTCGTTGTGGTCAGTTAATGAGCTGAAGCAGCTGTCAAAAGAGGAAGTGTGGGATTTTAGGTTCAAGGCAGTCAGTTTCCCACACTGGGGGAAACAGGACCCTTCAAACCAGGCGTGTTGCAGCCAGCAGCCTGTGGCAGGTGCCAAGGTGCGCTCCACGGGGGAGAGCCCTCACCCACGCAGGAGGCCACCGCATCACATAGGGCAACCCCTGCCCCCCACCCCCCCCCGGCCAAGCCAGAGGACAGACCGACATGAAACCGCAGCCCCAGTCCGAGGACCCACACACCTACCCTGCACAACCCCTCAGACCAACACCTGCCAGTTGGGTGGTGTGTGGACACCCTCGGAGGACGAAGAGCATGACCAGCACCAGCAGCCTCGCAGTCCACGCCATCCGCCGCAGAGACGTGGATCCCCCCAACACGGTGTGGTTGCACGCCCACCTGCACAGCAGGAGGGAGGGCTACCGCAGAGAGAGACGCGTCGCAGAGGGCACTACCCTCGCCACAGGGTCCACAGACCGAGGCGCAGCTCCCCGGACCTCTCCGAGCAGCAGTGCACAGGGAGGCGCAGATTCGCTCGACATGTAGTCGTGGAGATCTGCAGCCTCTTTCATGCCGAGCTGCTCCTGGCTGGCCCCAGCACCAACTGCTTACCTGTCGCTGGCAAAGTCACCACTGTCCTCCACACCTTCTCCTCCGCATCCTTCCAGGGTGCAGCCGGCTACACCGCCGATGTCTCTCAGTCGTCTGCGCGGACGAGCCCTGCAAATACACCTGCACCTACTCTGCAGTAACACGATGGGTGGCATCAGTGGTGGGTCCTCATAGTGATACCCAGGAGCGGGCATTATTGGACACAATGGACAGGATTCGCGGAGACATGGCAGTGGTGGTGTCAATATAATGTGTGCTGTTTGTGGCTCTGAAATTCAATATGGGTAACACCCATGACAAACCCTCAGACACCCTTGTGCACCCCCTTCATGCTGACGAGACGTTTGCCTTACCCTGCCTACTGCACATATGTGATGCATGCCCTGTGGCTGCAGCACAGGTGGTGGCAGGTTGAGTGAGGCTGGCCATGAGGGAGATGCACGAGAGGGTGAGTATGGGATGGAGCCATGAGACTGTATGAGGATTGGGTCGCGTGTTAGTGGCAGGATGAGTACTGGCGAGGTGAGTAGGTGGAGGTAAGATGAGGATGGGGTGTGAGTGGGCATGAAGGGTGATGTGACAGAATAGTGTTGGCGGTGCCGAAGGAGATTTGGGGTGGGGGCAGTGTTGTGGCAGACGGAATGTAGGGGAAAGACTTCGTGTTCTCACTGTGGCTGACCTACTGCGGTCATTGCAGCGCCTCCTGCACTGTATGCAGGTGGGCCATATGTTGGTGGCGCAGGTGACCCCCTCTGCCACCTCGAGCCAGGCCTTGGTGGCAGAGGCAGGCCGCTTCCTCCCGCCCGCCGGGGGGAAGATCTGTGTCCTCCCCCTCCTCCTCACCCCATCTGATGATACTTGGGGTGAGGCATCATTAAACTGGGAGCAGCCTTCCCCCTGGGCTGCTCCATGCTGCAATTTGTCCCATTGGTTGCAGCATCTGTCAGTGGAGGACTGCCCCTTTAACTAGAGAGCCTCCAGCTGACAGATCGTACTGCGCATGCGCAGCCCGACCGACGCGCAGGCCAGCGCCGTGGACCCTGGAGGAGCAGGTAATTGGATCCTATTAGTGGATTGCCTGCTACGATCGCGTGGGCAACCCACTAATTTCGCCGTTCACGTTTTCGACGCTCCCGGAGGACCACCCGCTGGGAACCCGCAGGCCTGCTAAATTCGAGCCCTATGACTCTATGAAAAGGCCTTTCAGCCCATTTGATCTTATCCTTCCAGAATACAACCTTCCCATCTTCCCATTTACAGCATCTAGCTGTTTCTTAAATAAGTCTAGTGTCATTGCTTCAACCATCCTTTCCTGCTGACCATTTCTAACTGAATATCACCCTCTGAAATACTTCCGGGCACCAGTCATGAATTTGTCCTTCAAAAACCCTCAATCTGTGCCTTCTTGCTCTGTTGCCCTGCATATCAGAAAGTATTGTTTCAGGTTTAATTTCTCTATTTCAATAACTGTTTAGTATATCTCTATAAGATTACCTCTGAGATTTTTCTTTTGTGGATGAGCAGCCCTGGCATATCACACAATTTCTCAAAGGGTTCTGATGAAGGGTCATAAGACCTGAAACGTTAACCCTACCGTCCTTTCCCACAGATGCTGCCTGACCTGCTGAATGTTTCCAGCATTTTCTGTTTTTAATTCCTCGTAGCTATTCCCTCCGACACTAAAGATTAGCTTTGTTGTTCTCCTCTGCACTGTCCCTAGTGCCTGGATGGCCTTCTTATGTCAAGGTAGTCAAACTGTTTGTAGTAGTCCAGTTGTGGCTTGGTGACAGGTTCAGCATGACCTCCAGAAATTTGAACTCAACTGATAATCCAAGTTTCTCACTCCCGATTGCTATCCCAGCAACTACTGCTGAAAAATGTGCACATGTTACATCGAGTTACATCAAAACTCGGGCAAGGAAACCTCCTGCTGATTACCAGCTACCGCCCTCCCTCAGCTGATGAATCAGTCCTCCTCCATGTTGAGCACCACTTGGAGGAAGCACTGAGGGTAGCAAGGGCACAGAATGTACTCTGGGTGGGGGACTTCAATGTCCATCACCAAGAGTGGCTCGGTAGCACGACTACTGACCGAGCTGGCAGAGTCCTGAAAGACATAGCTGCCAG
The DNA here is from genome assembly GCF_035084215.1 of Heptranchias perlo. Lineage (NCBI taxonomy): Eukaryota > Metazoa > Chordata > Chondrichthyes > Hexanchiformes > Hexanchidae > Heptranchias > Heptranchias perlo. The sequence goes on along the minus strand of NC_090341.1, from coordinate 35,361,420 downwards.
ACTGGGCCGGCGGCAGGTGATGAACGAACCAACACGAGGGAAAAACCTACTTAACCTCGTCCTCACCAATCTACCTGTTGCAGATGCATCTGTCCATGACAGTATTGGTAGGAGTGACCACCGCACAGTTCTTGTGGAGACGAAGTCCCGTCTTCACACGGAGAACACCATCCAATGTGTTGTGTGGCACTACCACCATGCTAAATGGGATAGAGTTAGAACAGATCTAGGAGCTCAAAACTGGGCATCCATGAGGTGCTGTGGGCCATCAGCAGCAGCAGATTTGTATTCCAGCACAATCTGTAACCTCATGGCCCGGCATATTCCTCATTCTACCATTACCAACAAGCCAGTGGATCAACCCTGGTTCAATGAGGAGTGTAGAAGAACATGTCAGGAGCAGCACCAGGCGTACCTAAAAATGAGGTGCCAACCTGGTGAAGCTACAACACAGGACTACATACATGCTAAACAGCGGAAGCAGCATGCTATAGACAGAGCTAAGCGATTCCACAACCAACGGATCAGATCAAAGCTCTACAGTCCTGCCACATCCAGTCGTGAATGGTGGTGGACAATTAAACAACTAACTGGAGGAGGAGGCTCTGTAAACATCCCCATCCTCAATGATGGCAGAGTCCAGCACATGAGTGCAAAAGGCAAGGCTGAAGTGTTTGCAACCAGAAGTGCCAAGTGGATGATCCATTTCGGCCTCCTCCCGCTATCCCCACTATCACAGAAGCCAGTCTTCAACCAATTCGATTTACTCCACGTGGTATCAAGAAATGGCTGAGTGCACTCTTTACAACAAAGGCTGTGGGCCCTGACAACATCCCGGCTGTAGTGCTGAAGGCTTGTGCTCCAGAACTAGCCGCGCCTCTAGCCAAACTGTTCCAGTACAGCTACAACACTAGCATCTACCCGACAAAGTGGAAAATTGCCCAGGTATGTCCTGTCCACAAAAAGCAGGACAAATCCAATCCAGCCAATTACCGCCCCATCAGTCTACTCTCAATCATCAGCAAAGTGATGGAAGGTGTCGTCGACAGTGCTATCAAGCGGCAGTTACTCACCAATAACCTGCTCACTGATGCTCAGTTTGGGTTCCGCCAGGACCTCTCGGCTCCAGACCTCATTACAGCCTTGGTCCAAACATGGACAAAAGAGCTGAATTCCAGAGGTGAGGTGAGAGCAACTGCCCTTGACATCAAGGCAGCATTTGACAGAGTGTGGCACCAAGTAGCTCTAGTAAAATTGAAGTCAATGGGAATCAGGGGAAAAACTCTCCAGTGGCTGGAGTCATACCTAGCACAAAGGAAGATGGTAGTGGTTGTTGGAGGCCAATCATCTCAGCCGCAGGACATTGCTGCAGGAGTTCCTCAGGGCAGCGTCCTAGGCCTCACCATCTTCAGCTGCTTCATCAATGACCTTCCCTCCATCATAAGGTCAGAAATGGGGATGTTCGCTGATGATTGCACAGTGTTCAGTTCCATTCGCAACCGCTCAGGTAATGAAGCAGTCCGTGTCCACCCGCAGCAAGACCTGAACAACATCCAGGCTTGGGCTGATAAGTGGCAAGTAACATTCGCGCCAGACAAGTGCCAGGTAATAACCATCTCCAACAAGAGCGAGGAGAGCTAACCACCTCCCTTTGACATTCAACGGCATTACCATCGCTGAATCCCCCACCGTCAACATCCTGGGGGTCACCGTTGACCAGAAACTTAACTGAACCAGCTACATAAATACTGTGGCTACAAGAGCAGGTCAGAGGCAGGGGTATTCTGCGGCGAGTGACTCACCTCCTGACTCCCCAAAGCCTTTCCACCATCTACAAGGCACAAGTCAGGAGTGTGATGGAATACTCTCCACTTGCCTGGATGAGTGCAGCTCCAACAACACTCAAGAAGCTCGACACCATCCAGGACAACACAGCCCGCTTGATTGGCATCCCATTCACCACCCTAAACATTTACTCCCTTCACCACCGGCGCACCGTGGCTACAGTGTGTACCATCCACGGGATGCACTGCAGCAACTCCCTAAGGCGGCTTCGACAGCACCTCCCAAACCCGCGACCTCTACCACCGAGATGGACAAGGGCAGCAGGCACATGGGAACAACACCACCTGCACGTTCCCCTCCAAGAAACCATCCCGACTTGGAAATATATCGCCGTTCCTTCATCGTCGCTGGGTCAAAATCCTGGAACTCCCTACCTAACAGCACTAGGAGAACCTTCACCTCACGGACTGCAGCAGTTCAAGAAGGCGGCTCACCACCACCTTCTCAAGGGCAATTAGGGATGGGCAATAAATGCTGGCCTTGCCAGCGACGCCCACATCCCATGAATGAATAAAACAAAACTACAGCACAGAAACAGGCTGTTCAGTCCAACTGGTCTATTCCGGTGTTTATGCCCCACACGAGCCTCCTCCCTCCCTACTTCATCTAACCCTATCAGGATACCCTTCTATTCCTTTCTCCCTTGTGCTTATCTAGCTTCCCCTTAAATGCATCTATGCTATTTGCCTCAACTACTCCTTGTGGTAGCACGTTCCACATTCTTACAACTTTTTGGGTAAATAATTTTCTCCTGAATTCCCTATTGGATTTATTAGCGACTTTTATATTTGTGACCTCTAGTTTTGAACTCCCCCACAAGTGGAAACATTTTCTCTACATCTACCCTATCAAACCCTATCGTTATCTTAAAGACCTCTATCAGGTCGCCCCTCAGCCTTCTCTTTTCTAGAGAAAGGAGTCCCAGTCTGTTCAGCCTTTCCTGTTAAGAATATCTTCTCAGTTCTGGTATCATCCTTGTGAATCTTTTTTGCACCTTCTCCAATGCCTCTGTATTCTTTCTATAATATGCAGACCAGAACTGTGCACCATACTCCAAGTGTGGTCTAACCAGGTTCAACACGAGTTTAATATAACTTCTTTGCTTTTCAACTCTACCCCTCTAGAAATGAACCCTAGTGCTTGATTTGACTTTTTTATGGCCTTATTAACCTGCGTAGCTACTTTTAGTGATTTATGTATCTGTGCCCCCCTATCACGTGTAGACTCTTATTAGCCAAGCAGTATGTATCATAGTATCGTAGTAGGTACAGCACACTACGTGGACATCTATAGCGCAGTCCTAATCAAAGGGTGGGAGTCAGAGAGCATTCCGATCAGATCTTGAGTCAGGCAGGACTCTCCTCTCTCCGCGGCCTTGCTCGTATGTTGTATTGAGCTGTTTGCCGCAGGTATCGGGGAGGTGACAATCCCAGGCAGCGGAGGCTCTCAGGTTAAGGCCTCCTAAGGCCTCCCTGTACATGGACAATGTCAGCATCTTCTGCTCCAATCAGAAGTCGGTCCACATACCGATGGGCATCTGCGACTGTTTCAAGCTGGCCTCGGGGGCCAGAGTGAACCGAAATAAAAGCGAGGCTATGTTCTTTGGTAGGTGGGAGGCCCAGTCCCCTGTCCCCTTCGCTGTCAGGTCCGACTACCTGAAGGTGCTGGTGATCTGGTTCAGGGGGCCCCTGGCCTGTACAAAGAACTGGGAGGAACGGATCGCAAGGCTAAAAAAAAAAGCTTGGTATGTGGGTGGGGCGATCCCTCTCCATAACCGGCAGGAACCTGATGATAAGGTGTGAGGTACTCATGGTGTTGCTCTACATGGCCAGGGCCATTCCCCACAACACCACCGTCACAATCACCTGGGCTATCTTCCACTTTGTCTGGAGGTTCAAGGTAGAACACATCCACAGGGCCACCAATTACAAGACCCCAGACAAAGGGGGGAACAGCTGGACTGTCCCCCCCCCCCCCCCCCCAACCTGTCCCAGGTGAAGTTCCTGAGGAAGAACCCCTCTTTGACCAAAAGGCTGTCAGACAGTGGTCGACATGAAACGTTCTCAGAGTCCTGCAAGGAACTGAGAGGGTGGACTCGATCGGTTTCTTCCCCAATCAGACGGTTGATGCCATTTGGCAGAACGTTTCGTCACTGGAACTGACCAACAGGCACCAGGATGTAGCCTGGATGGTGGTGAGAAAGGCCCTCCCAGTGCGGTCCTTCCAACACGCACAGAACCTCAGCACCACCGCGAGCTGCTCTTGAGGCTGTGGCGGGGAGGAGACCGTCTTCCACCTCCCAATGGGATGCCCCCTTGCGCAGAGGGTGTGGAGAGAGATGCGTTGGTATCTGTCCCGGTTCATCCCAAACAGTTCAGTAACACAGGACGCTGTGCTCTACAGACTGTTCCCCGGGACGCATACAGAGACAGATATCACCTGCGGCTGGAAGACCATCAACTCGGTGAAGGAGGCCCTTTGGTCCGCCCGAAACCTGCTGTTCTTCCAGCTGAAGGAGCTGTCCACGACCGAGTGTTGTCGATTGGCACACTCCAAGGTTCAGGAGTACGTGCTGCGGGACGCACTGAGGCGAGGTGCGACCTATGCAAAAGCACTATGGGGAAAGGCCACCGTATAGGGCCACCCCACCTTGTATTGTATACCATGGGTCATAAGAAATACTGTGTTTGAATTATAATAATGAGGTCGCTTTGTGTAGGATCTGTAGTGTTTTGGTATGAATGTACTGGTTTTGAATTGTAATATTTACATTGACCGTCCTTAAAATTCTGTGAAATAAAGTATATTTTGAAATAATAATAGTAGGTACAGCACAGGAGGAGGCCATTCGGCCCATCATGCCTGTCCGGCTCTTTGAAACGGCTATCCAATTAGTCCCATTTCCCTTCTGTTCTTTCCCCACAGCGCTTACGAGGGCTTGTTGTAGTAGTAGTAGTTGTTGTTGTAATATAAATATAAAATAGTCGCTAATAAATTCAGTAGGGAATTCAGGAGAAACTTCTTTACCCAGTTGGGCCGTATGGCCTGTTTCTGTGCTGTGCTATAGTCTATGTACTATATAATATATATACACACACACACAAGTTGTTGTTATAGTAGTTGTTGTATCATATAAATGCAAGTTGTTGTATAAGAATAGAAAGCAAGGAGAAAAATAGAAAACAGGAGAGAGGGGGAGAAATACAAAGATTAAAACAGAGATTGAAAGAAATAGAATGAAATACAGAAACTGATGCAAAGAAGGGATAGAGAAGTCAACAGAGAGAAAGAAGTAGACAGAAGCAGAGCTGGCCTCTTTGTTCTTCCTACCAAATGCACCACCTCACACTTATCTATATTGAAATTCATTAGCCAATTACAGGCCCATTTTGCAAATTTATTAATGTTTTCTTTCATTTTGACACTTTCTTTGTATTAACTACACTTCCAACTTGGTGTCGTCCGCAAATTTTGGAATTGTATTTCCGATTCCTGAATCCAAATCATTAATATAAATTGTGAACATCAGTAGTCCTAGCACCAATCCCTGTGGAACACCAGTCTGAGTAGCTACCCTTAACCTCTACTCTCTGTTTTCTGTTGAGTAGCCAACTAGTTATCCATTCTGCTACCTGTCCCCTGAGTCCACATGCTCTGACCATAACCATGAGTCTACAATGCGGTACCTTAGCGAAGGCCATTTGAAAATCCAAATATATTACATCTACTGCATTACCCTTGTCTACTCTTTCTGTTACTTCTTCAAAGAATTAAATAAGGTTGGTCAAGCTTGACTTTCCCTTCTGAAATAATGCTTTATTTTCGGTTTCTAGATGTCTTTCTATTACATCTTTGAGTAAAGATTTTATTATCTTTCCTACAACTGACGTTAAGCTAACAGGTCTATAGTTCCCTGGACCTGTTCTATCTCCCTTTTTAAATATAGGAATAACATTAGCTGTCCGCCAGACCTCTGGCACTATTCCTTTTTTTAGTGATTTTTTTGGTATATATATGTAATAGTGTCTCTGCTACCTCCTCCCTAACTTCTTTTAATATTCGCGGATGCAATCCATCCGGACCAGGGGTTTTATCCTCCCTAAGTTTGATTAGTCTATCAATTATCTCCCCCCTTTCTATCTTAAATGTTTTAATATCTTTTTCGATCTCCTCTTCTAATGACCTGGCCACCTTGTTAGTCTCCCTGTAAATACGGAGGCAAAGTAACTAGTCAATATTTCTGCCATTTTGCTGTTGTTACCTGTGTGCATCCCTTAGTGGCCCCTATCCCTATTAGGATTTTTCTTTTGTTATTTATGTGTCTTTAGAATACTTTACTATTTCTTTTTATATTCTTTGATAATTTAATCTCATAGTTCCTCTTTGCTTTCCTAATTTTTTTTTATTTCTTTCCTATCGTCTTCATATTCTGTTTTGTCATCCTCTCTTTTATTGTCTATGTTCTTAGAGTATGCCTTTTTCTTTAGTTTCAATTTTACCCTTATCTTTTTATTCATCCATGGTGTTTCATTATTGGCTAGTTCTTGCTTTTTAGAGGGATATACTTCTCTTGATTGCCATTTTAAATATTATCCACTGCTATTCTATTTTTTTGTCTGTCAAAATTTCTTTCCAGTTTATCTTCCCTAGTTCCATTCTCATCCCCTCAAAATGAGCTTTTTTCCAGTCTATTACTGTGGTCTTTGTCTTATATCTTTCTCAATCATTATTTTAAACCTTATTATGTTATGATCGCTATTGCCACGATGTTCCCCTATGCTTACTTCTCTTATCCATTCTGGTTCATTTCCCACTACTAGATCCAGACGTGATTCCTCTGTTGTTGGGGTTCTCACATACTCGGTGAGAAAGGAGACCTGTACGCACTGTAAAAACTCCATTCCCTTTTCTGCTTTCCCTGTCTCTTCTTGCCAGTTTATTTAGGGGTAGTTGAAATCTCCCATGATTATTATTTGATGATTTTTACTAATTTCATAGATTTGTCTACATATTTCATCCTTCACCTTCTTTCCACTATTAAGTGGTCTGTAGAATATATCTATTAATGTGATCGATCCCTTCTTATCCTTTGTCCCAATCCATATGGATTCTCTTTCTATCTTAATGTTACTTATGTCCCTTTTTTCTAATGTCATTATGGTGTCTCTAATTAATACAGCTACCCCCACCTTCTTCCTTCCCTATCCTTTCTAAATACATTGTGTCCTGCAATATTTAACTGTCAGTCCTGTTTCTTCTTCATGTTTCAGTTATCTCTACCACGTCTGGCTCCTTGCTATGAATTATTGCCTCCAGTTCCCCTGTTTTGTTTCGGATGCTGTGCACATTGCTGTACAGGCAATTTAATTTGTTTTTAGTAATTGTTGCCCTCCCTTTATTTTTAACAATCATTTTGCACTTATGTTCTATAACCGTATTTGTTCCCTGACCGTTTGTGTTACCCTTATTCCTTAACTTGGCTTGACCTTTACTCTCATTTGCTAATTCTTTTTACTTCAGACTTATGTTCTTTTCCCAAGATCACTCCCCCCCCGTCTTACTAATTTAAAGTCCTATTGACAGCCCTATTTATCCTTTCCACTAGGACATTGGTCCCAATCTGGTTCAGGTGGAGCCCATCCCAGCGGTACGGTTCCTTCCTGTCCGAGTACTGGTGCCAGTGTCCCATGAAATGGAACCCTTTTCCCACACTACTCTTTCAGCCATGCATTCACCTTCCTGATCTGCCTATCCCTATGCCAATTAGCATGTGGCTCGCATAGTAATCCTGAGATTACCACCCATGAGGTTCTGCTTTTTAATTTAGTTCCTAGCTTCTGATATTCCCTTATCAGGACCTCCTCCCTTTTCTTCCCTATGTCATCGGTCCCAATATGGACCACCACAACTGGATCTTCCTCCTCCCCTTTGAAGTTCCTTTCCAGTTGCTCCGAGATATCCGTTACATTTACACCAGGTAGGCAACACACCCTCCTGGAATCTCGGTCACGACAGCAGAGGATGCTATCTATCCATCAAATTATCGAATTCCCTATAACTACAACCTTTCTATTCTGCTCTTCCCCCACCTTGGACTGCCTCATGCTCCACGGTGCCATAGTTAGCATTCTGGCTGTCTACCCCGCAGCCTGCATCCTTCTCCTCACAGGTAGCAAGTACATTGTACCTGTTGGATAGGACCAGTGTCTGTGGGACCTCCTTCTCTACCTCCCCTTGGTTCCCCTTACCCCGCTGAGCTATTCGTCAGAGCTAACTTGCACTCCAGCTCAAGGACTCTGAGCTGGAGTGACTCAAGGCAGAGACATTTCCTGCAGATGTGGCAATCTGGGACAGTCTCGCTGTCCACAGACTCCCACATACCACAGTCCCGACACACAACCTGCACGGCCATTTCTAGCTTAGTATTAATTTAATTCTAGAACTACCAGAAACCTTAAGGTCTAAATTGTATTTAGATGGATTTTAGCTTGATTTTAAATTAATTAGTAATTATTTATTTATTTAACTATTTATTTATAGTTAAAGATAGAGTGTGTATTGTAAATTAAAGACTTAGTTTAATTTCTTTGAGTTCTGCCACTCTGCGCTCTGCTGACTTTGACGTCACTTTTTGAGATTTTTCCCTGGGTTGCACTGTTTTTCCGCTCTTTTTAACAGTTTGTTAAGCTTTAAGGCTTTTTAACAAACACTAACCACTAAACTAAATACTTACACTGGCTTACCCGTGGTGCTCCTCTGTGACGTCACTTTGATTTAAAAAAAAAAAAATTTTGCCGCTCAGGTCCACTCTTGCCGCGCTTCTTATTCTCCCAGGTCCGTTCTCACTGCTCCTCATTTTCCCAGGTCCACTCTCGCCGCGCCTCTTTTATTCTCCCTGGTCCGCTCTCGCCGCTCCTCTTGTTCTCCCTGGTCCGTTCTCACTGCTCCTCTTATTCTCCCTGGTCCGTTCTCGCCGCTCCTCTTGTTCTCCCAGGTCCGTTCTCACTGCTCCTCTTATTCTCCCTGGTCCGTTCTCGCCGCTCCTCTTGTTCTCCCTGGTCCGTTCTCACTGCTCCTCTTATTCTCCCTGGTCCGTTCTCGCCGCTCCTCTTTTATTCTCCCTGGTCCGTTCTCGCCGCTCCTCTTGTTCTCCCTGGTCCGTTCTCACTGCTCCTCTTATTCTCCCTGGTCCGTTCTCACCGCTCCTCTTATTCTCCCTGGTCCGCTCTCACCGCTCCTCTTGTTCTCCCTGGTCCGTTCTCACCGCTCCTCTTATTCTCCCTGGTCCGTTCTCACTGCTCCTCTTATTCTCCCTGGTCCGTTCTCACTGCTCCTCTTATTCTCCCTGGTCCGTTCTCGCCGCTCCTCTTGTTCTCCCTGGTCCGTTCTCACTGCTCCTCTTATTCTCCCAGGTCCACTCTCGCCACTCCTCTTATTCTCCCAGGTCCACTCTCGCCACTCCTCTTATTCTCCCAGGTCCACTCTCGCCACTCCTCTTATTCTCCCAGGTCCACTCTCGCCACTCCTCTTATTCTCCCAGGTCCACTCTCGCCGCTCCTCTTATTCTCCCTGGTCCGCTCTCGCCGCTCCTCTTATTCTCCCTGGTCCGCTCTCGCCGCTCCTCTTATTCTCCCAGGTCCGCTCTCACCGCTCCTCTTATTCTCCCAGGTCCGCTCTCACCGCTCCTCTTATTCTCCCTGGTCCGCTCTCGCCGCTCCTCTTATTCTCCCAGGTCCGCTCTCACCGCTCCTCTTATTCTCCCTGGTCCGCTCTCGCCGCTCCTCTTATTCTCCCAGGTCCGCTCTCACCGCTCCTCTTATTCTCCCTGGTCCGCTCTCACCGCTCCTCTTATTCTCCCTGGTCCGCTCTCGCCGCTCCTCTTATTCTCCCTGGTCCGCTCTCGCCGCTCCTCTTATTCTCCCTGGTCCGCTCTCACCGCTCCTCTTGTTCTCCCTGGTCCGCTCTCACCGCTCCTCTTGTTCTCCCAGGTCCGCTCTCACCGCTCCTCTTGTTCTCCCAGGTCCGCTCTCACCGCTCCTCTTATTCTCCCTGGTCCACTCTCACCGCTCCTCTTATTCTCCCTGGTCCGCTCTCACCGCTCCTCTTATTCTCCCTGGTCCGCTCTCACCGCTCCTCTTATTCTCCCTGGTCCGCTCTCACCGCTCCTCTTATTCTCCCTGGTCCGTTCTCGCTGCTCCTCTTTTATTCTCCCAGGTCCGCTCTCACCGTGCCTCGTATGGTGTGGATGTCAGGTGAGTAGAGGAGTGGGCTTGACAGTGATATTGTTCACAGTTAAATAATTTGCTGACTCACATTGCCTAAGTTCGTGAGGACTATTCACATTGGATTGTGGTATCTGTGGAAAAATATCCAGCATGGCTCAAAAGCAAAATACTGTGGATGCTGAAAATCTGAAATAAAAACAGAACATGCTGGAAATACTCAGCAAGTCAGGTAGCATCTGTAGAAAAAGAAACAGAGTTCCCTTTTCCACAGATGCTACCTGACTTGCTGAATATTTCCAGCATTCTGATTTTATCCCAGCATGACTTAATGCCTTAAGGAGAGGAGAGAAGATTTGGAAAAACAAACAAAAAATGTACCCTGGTTTCACAGCTTGCTTTACATCTGTAATATGTTAAAAAATTTTCATCTGCATGCATTTCCTGTAAACTTTTTGTGTTATAAATTCCTGTGTCCACATTTATAATGGAAACAGCCAATGTAAACTTGTCATACTCAGCCTCCTGCCAGTGTTGCCGCTGTAATGCCTTGGTTTTGCATCTTGCAGCTCCCCAGCCTGTACTGCAGAGAAACCTCCACTGTTCCAATCCAACTTTACTTCCTAAGTTGCTGTAAGATTTGCTATTTATCAACAATAATATAAAAGCAAAGTATTATGTAAAAATAAGGATAAAATGTAAGACTTTAAAATAGAGACTGAATTATGCCTGGTCCAATTATCTTCCACCCTCTAACCCCCCTATGCTTGAAGACTACACTTAGTGTTGACTCCCCATGTGCTATGCCAGGGCAATCAACTAGTTATATAACATATATTATAAGTCTTATGTATAATGTGCATTTCCTGTGTACCCCACTTCTGTATTATTTTCCCTGTCACATTTTGTTGATAACACCTCTGTTGTTATAAAACAGCATATCCTCCAACTCACCATGAGCAATGTCACGGGAGATGTGCTAGTTATATAATGATGGCTGTGTTTAATTTTTGAAGACTGCACCGTATTAAATATTTTATTGCTTATAAATTATAGAAAACTTTTTGTTAAATAGTTTTGGAATTGTGTTAAAAGCTCATTTAAAATTAAACTGCTGAATACATAGCAAATATTTTAACTTTGTCCTCAGCTGGTGAAGGCACTGAAGACAGTAACTGTATTTGATGTCAGAGTTGTGGATTACAAGTAAGTGTTAAACATCGTACAACTTGGTGTGGGGGGAGGGGGATTTCCTTCTCAATGAAAAAGGAGAATGTCTGTTTTTCTCTGGAATTAACAACCCACTAAAATTACATTTTCAGAAACTGCACTTTTCAAAGCCATGCTTCTCTGCAATTTTATTAGCACAGCATTAATTACGTAGAAAACAGCGATACCATATCAAAAAGTGGGAATTTCGGTCCCGTGGTATTTATATGTTCTGTGAATTTTTTGGAGGTGGAATTACTTAGTGTGCAGGAACTGCCTCAGATGGCGGTTAATTTTTTTTCTTTTTTTAATGTACTCATAGGAATACCCAACTTTACTTATTGTGCTTTCTGGAAGCTCAGATGCATTAGAAAAACGCAACTAAATGACCAATCAGGAAAGCGCTTGCACGAATGCTGCTGAATTAATTATACAGTCATTGAGCCAACATAAATAGCACTCTGACATCTTGAGAGAGAGAGAGAGAGCACCCATGGCAAATTTATGGCTCAAGATCTGCAGGCCATGAGTGCAGAGGAAAGTGCTCTTTACAGAACGGGGGGGGGGGGGGAAGCCACCAATGCCCAGAGGGTGAAGCAAGCATGGGAGGCCATGACACAAGAGGTCAGTGCAGGGTTCTGTACCAGGAGAGTTTGGAAGGATATCTGGAAAACACCATCAGACTTCAAAAAAAATTAAAGATGAGAAATAAGAGTGAGTGTGAATAAATGTAGCCTGCCATATATGGAGGCTAAAATATACGTAAGTAGTTACTGATGCCAATTAAATTAAGTTACTGGTGTCAGACAAGTTTGCTTAAGTACCTCAGTATACAAATACGTATATGAATTGATCCAGCAGCCTACTGTAAATGCAATACAAAGGGAAGTAGTAAGCATGCTTGAGTTCTGGCATTGCAGAATCAAAAGTGCACAGCACAAAATATTTGCTCATTTAATGCAAATTTATCTTCCTATGGAAAAAAGCCACTTTCAAAGTGCAACTTGGAGGGGGAACTCATCAAGGAAAGCCTCTCACTTCCATCATCTAGAAAGCTGTACATCTGCGGCTGGAGGAGAGGAATATGCTTCAGGTTTTATAAGCCCTGTTAATTGTGCTGTGAAATGTGCCATTTATGTTTCTACAGCAACCACAACATACCTGATTATGTCATCACTACTTCAAACATGCACAAGCTCAGAGATGCATACACAAAGGGTTTTAGTGATTTTCAAGAAAAGGCCCGGGGTGGAAATAGCAGAGGTGGTGACTGGAGAAGGAGTGTTTGCTGTTGACATTGCCATGAGCTCTGTTGTGTCACTTTGTGATTCTACTTCAGAAGCATGAATGGGTATACTGATCACTTACATTCTTGCAGAACACAATTTAAACAGTTGGTACACTGTGATATTGTGCATTAGTTGTTTTCTGCTTAGTGGCTTTGAGCAGTATCAGTGGCATCTACAGGGGAGACCTCAGCAATGCAAGCAGGAAGCATAGTTGGAGTGTTACTCAAAGACATTGCCATTGTGCTGTCGAGGCATTTGTATCCAAAATTTAGGGCACGATAATAGATGGCATCAAATCCAAGATGTAATAATGGCTGGCTTCACTGGATGTTGAGACAGATTCTAAAGAAACAAGAGAGAGATATTCAGAGACCTCATGTAACTGCAGTGCTCTCTACTCAAACCCCCAATGGGCATGCAGCTAGAAGCACAGCAACAAGTGGGAAGCTCTCAAGTCACTGACAACCCCTTGCCTGCAGCTGCCTTTTGTTGCGAGTAAACAACCTGAAAGCAAGCAAGCCCCCGCAATAGGAACAGTATAGGCTATTCCTAGTTCACAGGCATGATCATCTGGATCAGCCACACACATAGGTATGTAGTCAGCTGCAGCACAAGAAGCTCTGCCATGATCTCACAGGAAGCTGCCAAACCTACTCTTTCCTACATTACACGAAGTGGGAGTAATAGCGTAGAAATATGTAAGAAAGCTGGGTTTTGGTATCCTGACAAATATATGACGAGGAACCAGACGAATCCTTAATTCTTTCCTTTAACTCCTTACTAAGGAACCGTCTGAGGTTTTACCTACAAGCGTAGGTCTGGGGACGAATGATGCCTGACTCGGCTCAGCTAACTGTCTTACATCTAACCCAGTACGGATTAAAATTAATTTAATTTACGAACCCTCAATTAAGTTACCCTAAAGCTGCTGAGTGAGTGAATTAACTCTTCCTTGCCAAATCAACAAAGAAGAAGCCAGACCACAAGTCATGCACTAAACACTATTTATTGGCCACAAATCACAATTTAAATTTTAAACTGGGTACACAAATGCTTAATGGACATGTATAAACATAATCAGAGTAATCTAATCGTTGAGTAACAAATCACTAATGGACAATGCTACTTAACAAAATGAGTAGTAAAGATTACACAGGCAATTCAGTGTATTACTGTAAAGCAGCGCCAACGGACGATGATCATTAAATATAGCAGCGCCAGAATCTGAGGTTACACATTGAGGAGATTACTTTTAAGAGTAATTCCTTAGATAGCTGACAAGTTCATAGCTTTGAGCAACCAGTTTGCTTTGAACAGTTTGTCAATCAAATAGTTCAAGACTACATGTGATTAACAATGTTCAGAGCTTACATGGCCCTACCCTCACGAGCGGTGTGGTTGAGTCAATCTTCTTCCTTCCCTGAGTCACGAGCATTAGCTACTGGAGTGTTGAGTCGATGAACCCTTTTGTGGAGGGGTCATCTGTTTCACTTGAATCTACGGTTCCGACTGAACCCACTTTACTTATGAGTGACAATATCTGAGCTGGCTTTACTCTCACTTTTCCCTGATCTCAGACTCTTGTAAAGTTAAGTGACACTTTCCTTTGCCTGAAACTGGCTGGTACAACCTAACAAGGTAACTTGGTATTTTACTCCTCATCTTAATACGCTGTATCTGTAAAGGTACCTTTCTGCATCTGCTAGGTAAAGGTTCATACAGAACAAAGAGAACTTAAGTAGACTAACAGAGAGACTTCTACAAAGACAAAGAGAGAGACAGTGTGCTCTCCCTAGAAAAGAGTCACTGCAGACTGTTTACTACTGCTACTGACTACCGATTGTCTAATACTGATAACCTGAAGCGGACAGAAACCTCTATTTTTATATCTTAATTTAAAGGGAGGTGTCCCTATATACACTTAACCAATCAGAATGACACTGGTGCCAGAAGGTCTTGCCCCCTTCTACCAATCAGAGTCACTGAAGCATGACTTTCCCCCCAGCAAGACTGACTTTGTGTCGCTGATTTTTAGGACCCCGCCCCCCCCTACTGATCTTGCATTTCTCGAGAGCTTTTTTCCACACAGCTGGGGAGAGATGACATCATTATTTTCCATTAGGTGTGAATTAAGTGATTTGAGTTAGGGATAATGGCTTCTCATACTCGTACAGAATGTAGTATAAACATGGTCCTTTCTAGGGTCATTACTTAGGACCTTTTATGGCTTTAATTGCTTTATGGTCTTTAACTCAAAAGATATATACTAATATTAAGTTGAATTTTGTGTATGTTAGCTCTAACACAGAGTAATTTCATCTCTTTAGTTAGGTCTTCCCTCCTTTCCCCACCTACATTATCCTGTCAATTTGGAGGGTGGAGGGGACATAGTCGATGCCATTCTCAAGGGTGTTTCAATTAGTCAATTCCTCCCCTTCCAAAGACGGCACAGCCATACCACAACTGTTAAAACACACACAGTATGGGAAGCCTGTGGGCAAATCTCAGTCAAGATTGCAGTGTGTCTGGTCAGTTGGCCAACTCTAATGTTGTAACTATCTACCAGGCTAAATGTCAATTTGTAGGTTTTCTATATAGTAATACTTCCCTGCTATAATATCTTTCTAGAAAGCTGTATGAGCTTAGTTTAAAAAAATGTTAAAAGTTAAGTGTTGGATTTTTAAATATTCTCAGAAATATAAAGTTTGCACCATTAAATTAGCCAGTGTTCTAAAGTTGCATTGGATTTTTAAAAATTTACTATTAAAAACTTACTATTCCATATTTGTTTTCAGTAGCTTGTTCAATTAAATAAAGTGGAACATGAAATTGACAGATAAAGGGGTAAATTGCTTGAGTGTACTGTGATACAGCTCTTCATTACAGCATCAAATTATATTTTATTTTATTGTATTGTACTTTATGCTTTTCATTCTCCAAAAAAGCCCTGCAATATTATCCATACAGGAATCATGATTTGCTTTTCAATCAGAATTTCTTAAACAAAATTTTTAATGTTTTCTTCAGTTTAACTTCACTTTGCAAGAACAATTTCACACCAAATCTGGTGTCTTATTTATCATTTCATTCACCTTAATCTTCTCAATGAGCATGCAACCTGAAGTATCTGGATGTATATTGAAATTATTTGTCATACACTGAACTGACTACTTTTTCACACAAACCCAAATACAATCAGAACAGTAAATTGTTTTGAAGCTAAATAGTATACCATTATAGAGAAGATTGTGCTGAATAATTATGCAATAAAATCCATAACTTGCTTTATTTTGTTTGAAATTAGTTTTGAAAAGTTCTTCATAATGGTTGGCAATCGATAGTACCTGGTGACATCAAATAAATGCTCACAGTTGGTTAGTGCTTTAAGTATTGGCATTACACATCGGATTACCTTGAGTCAAAATAGTTTCTAAATCTATTTTCTTTCATTGCCTCACTGCATTAAGAAAAGAGAAAGTGAAAAACCGTGAGGGGATGAAAGAGACTAAACGCGCTTTTAGTTGCTGCTTGTCATCTCTGTTAATTAGATTAGATTTTATTGCATAGTGTAGTCTTTACTTTGTCGTCTTTTATTCTTTCAGAGACATTAGATTTTTAGAGCAACTGAAAATAACGCACAATTCGGACATTTTTATCTCCATACACGGAGCTGGACTGACTCACCTGCTTTTTCTACCTGACTGGGCTGTCATTTTTGAATTGTACGTATTTCATTTTAAAAATATTCTTATAAAAGTCTATGCTGCAGTAAAATTTTCATGTGTTAATACAGCTTTTCTGAGTAATGTAATTTAACTGCACTACCTTTTTAACTGGCAGTACCGAACTCTTGTAAATGTATATGTTTTTAAAAAAAGCACTTATGTGATTGAACTGTGTTTACACATAATTACAGTAAAGCAGGTTAGGTTTGCCCAATCTAGTGTCTCCGTCAGATTTTAGCTGCATCTGCTATTTTATTTTTAGCAAAAGATTTGCCCTTTTGTCCCCTTGTTTTTTTGAAGAGAGTGACTCTTGTTGCCACGTTTCAATGAGTGCCAGCAGCACTCTTGTACCTTGCTCATTCTTCAAGTGTGTGCTTACACCAAAGATGTCCAAGCTTTTTGTGTTTGTGGGTCACATAGGTGTATCCCATGGAGCCTTGGGAACCACAGGCAAAGTTTTAATCCATGATGCCATGAGTTTGCATATAATCTCAATTTGTTGATTCTAACAGATCATGGTGTTTTGATTTATCCTATATCCATCAATGAGAAGTCCACAAATCCAACCTTTTTAAACCCCAGCCCCACAAAATTCTAAAAGGGCAAACTAGTAAATAAGAAATATAAACATAAATAGGACCGAGTGCCTGGTCTTTGAGGGTCAAATTGACATGGGTCACAGTTTGGACACTTCTAGCTTAGGCAGTTAATATCAAAGTTATTTAACTGCGAACAGCATTACAACTAAGCTTGATCTTGTGTTCACACCACTGTCCTTACGTGAACACTTCCCAGCAAGTTACTGACTGTGATCAAGACCAGGAATACAGATTTTTTTTTTCTTTTTCTTCTCCATCCCTAGCTTAGGGATGCTGAAGCCCATTGTAGCATCCTAACTGCAACTCCACTTGAGATCATTTAATTCAGCAAAGATCAGGGATCAAACCTGAGATCTACTTGATCTTGTTTACTCAGTATCACATCATAAGTTCCTTTACCCAGTAAACCATTGGAAGATCTTGATCCACACCTGCTAATAAGTATTTGTGTAAATTGGGTGGCACATAGAGGTGCCAAAACAGATAAATCACCTTCCTACAGCAGACAGGAAAATTAGATGGAAAGCCTTTATTTAGCTGTTCTCATGTGGATCCTACCAGATGTCCAAGAGCAGTAATTGGCAATGGCCTGAGAACAGATTGCCTGCTCGCTTACCCTCTGAGTTGTAAAACAATGTACAGCACAAAGTGAGCCAAAAGAAGGGGAAGTAAAAAGGGGGTGGGGAAGTTGAGTACATTTTAAGTTAGAAAATTGCAATGCACATATTAGTTATTTATCATCTACTGCTAAATTTGCTGTTCCCTTGTGAAGCAATGTCTACAGCACTTTTCTTGTATTCCTTCTTTATGTTGTTAAGTCCTTTTAGAATAGAGTCGACCATCTGCAATCAACCTATGTAGAGCAGAGCCTGACTCTGTGTTGGATTCTTTCTTGACCAATACAGACAAAACACTATAACAGGCATTACAGTAATTGTGTGGTGCTTTACCAATGTGTCAGCTTGTTTCATTTGATGGCCCTTTTATATCTGTGTCAGAAGTTTGTGGGTTCAAGCCACATTCCAGGACTTGAGCACAAAATCTAGGCTGATATTTCATGCAATGCTGAAGGTGTGCTGCATTGTTGTAGGTGCCATTTTTTAATGAGACATTAAACCAAGGCTTTATCTGCCTGTTTCGATGGTATGAATGGATGTAAAAAATGTAAAAATTCCTACAACATAATTTAAAGAACAGCAGGGAGTTTATCTGATGTCCTGGCCAATGTTTCTCCCTCAACCACCATCAAATACAGGCTAAATCATCAATTATCTCACAACTTGTTGGACCTAACTACGTGCACATTGCTGCTGCATCTGCCTACATAATAACAGTTACTGCACTTCAAAATAAATTAATTGGTTGTGAAACACTTTGGTACATTTTGAGGATTTGATAAGGTGCTACATAAATGCAAGTTCTTTCTTTAGGTATAACTGTGAAGATGAGCGCTGCTATTTGGATTTGGCTCGACTTCGAGGGATTCATTACATGACTTGGGAGAAAAGTGACAAAGTCATATCTCAGGATAAGGTTTGTGGTAATTTTATTGTCACTTGTGTTCTACAGCCAGGCCTTCAAACCTTATGTAATGAATGAAGCTATTGGGAACAATATATTAAACTGATTGAATTATTATAGCTTTACAAAATTAATTAATCAAAGAATGAAGGAAAAATAAAATAATGTAATCTTAACCAAACCAGAGAAGAGGCAAAGGGGGATATTTTCCTATGTGTATAAAGTTGAAGATAATTTATTTTTCTATATTGTTGTAAAGAACCAATGACAGTTTAGAAAAATACATTTTCTTTAACTGTACACACAGGGGAGAATATTCTGCATTGTTACTGGCTGATACATTGTTTTTTTTCACCTCCCTGGTTGGGAGATGCACCCACTTTGTAACAATATCATTACCATCCTGACTGAGGCTAACTTACACAAAATGGAATTTGAAACTTGCAACCCTCCTTATCTGTATGAAGCAGTGGCACACTGTGTAATGTATTAACCCACTGAGCCATGGGTGCCAGGGGGAGGCTAAGATGCAGCATCTTTAAATGCTTGAAGTTAAGTAATTCTGATTTCCAGAGAGAATGTTTGAACTAGAATGAAATTAGCTCAGAAAAGGAAGAGAAAGAGGGAAGATCAGTGGGAATAGTCCATTGATGCATTTTATTTCCTTTGCAATGTTATGAAATGGTACCCTTTAAAATACCTGGAAAACCCATCCACCCTTTACAATACCTGGAAACACTGAGTTAATTAAGATCCAATTATGTAACTTTCTGCATAGTTTGAATTCCACTTAACTATAATCTCATTTTTAATCTATGGGTCTTCACCTTGTACCATTGACCCTGTTGAATTGCATGACCCACTTGAACAGCCAGCCTAAATGCTAATAGAAAGTGAGGTATGGCTGTGACCTGTTGGTGCTGGTTGTGCTTTGCAGAACCGGGCTAGCATCAACCACAAATCATTTATAAAGTACTCCATTGTCATTGTTTCCAATAGTAAACAGAATAATGTAAACATTAGGACATTGAGTTTAAGGGAGAATATTACTCTATAGGTAGGTACTTACCTCTAGATCATCTCCATTTGTTTAGATTTTTTTAAGTTTCAGTTTTAAAAATGTTTGTTTATAAGACACCTCCATGGATCCCTGTATTTCGCCTGTCCCCTTTTCCAAACAAGACAACATACACATGGGGCAGAGTCTGCTAAATGTATCTCCTTGAAGTCTGTTCACTCCATGACAGTGTGCAGGAAATAAAAAGTGGTTATGAATTATTGGTACAGTTCTTGAAATGAATCCTTGTGTTATTGTCTGACATCTACAGTGAATAACCCTGTCTTCGTCATTATTGCATTAATTTAATTTCCCCACCTCTAGAATTTGACAAAATCTCTTAATTTAATCATTCATCACCTTTCTTTCCAATTTCATTCACCCAGGGACATCATCCAACCCTTGGGGACCATCCTAAGTTTACTAACTACTCTTTTGATGTGACCGAGTTTATGCGACTTGTGCTGTCTGCTGCACAGAAAGTAACACAGCATCCAAGATGGCCGTTTACACACTATCATGATGAACTATGACAACATGTATCTGTAAAAGCTCAATTAATATATCTGTTTAAGTAATACTGTTGAATTTTAAAAGGCTATTGGTCACCTTTTTTAACACTCCTCTAAAGACAAATGAGATTGTCTTTTTAAATGTTACATGCACCATATTAAATGCATCATTGTAAGAAGATTTCCAGGTATGTGGGTGTAATCAAGGCCAGACCAAATGTTTAAAAGTAGACAAGTTCTATAATTGATCCCAAATTAGACTATCATATTATTAGATTATAATTGTAAAACTGTTCATAGTATGCAACAACAACTTGCATTTATGTAGCACCTTTAACGTAGAAAAACGTCTCAAGGAGTTTTACAGAGGTGTAATTGGACAAGAATGGATGTTGAGCGAAAGAAGGAGATATTAGGAGAGATGACAAAAATCTTGATCAGAGATGGGTTTTAGGAAGGGTCTTAAAGGAGCAGAGGAAGGTGGAAAGATGGAAGGATTTAAGGTTGGGAATTCCAGAGAGTGGGAGAAAGCCGCTAAAGGCAGAGCCGTCAGTGATTGGACGAAGTGGTGGTGGGGGAATTTCAAGTGATCATTCAAGAGGAACGGAGAGTTCTGGAGGAGATTACAAAAATTGGGATGAGTAAGGCCATGAAGGGATTTAAATATGAGGATGAGAACTTTAAATTGGAAGTGTTGAGAAACAGGTAGATAATGAAGGTCGGCAAGGAGAGGACTAATGAGTGAGCGGGACTTGATGCAGAATAGCTTACGGGCAGCAGAGGTTTGGGTGAGCTAACGTTTACAGAGCATGGAGGATAGGAGGATGGCCAGGAGAACATTGGAATAATTGAGTCTGGAAGTGACAGACATGGATTAGAATTTCAGCAGCAGATGAGCTGAGGCAGGGGCAGAAGCAGATGATGCTATGGGAGGTGGAAATAATGGTCTTTGATGGAGAGGATATGGGGTCACTGAGTCTGGCTGTGACGGAGATAGAATTGGTGGCAAGGCTACAGAGTTAGTGGCAAGGGCTGAAGATGATTTCTTCAATCTTCCCAATGTTTAGTTTAGCTCAGCTCATCCAAGATTGGATGTTGGACAAGCAGTTTTACAGCACAGAGGCAATGGAGGGGTCAAGAGAGGTGGTGGTGAGTGTTGTCAGTGTACGTGTAGAAGCTGACACCATATCTTTTGGATGAATTTGCAGAAGGGCAGCATGTGGATGAGGATGAGAAAGGGGCTAAGGATATATCTTTGGGGAACTCCAGAGGTAGCGATGTGGGGGTTAGAAGAGAAGCCATTGCTGGATGTGTAAGAATGGAGCCAAGTAAGGGCAGTCCCACTCAACTGGACGTTAGAGGAAAGGTGTTGGAGGAGGATGGTCTGGTCAACCGTATCAAAGGCTGCAGAGAGGTCGAGAAGAGAAAATGCACATTGTCATAGTCACAGAGGATGTCATTTGTGACTTTGAGTAGGGCTGTTTTGTGCTGTGATGGGGGGTGGACCAGTTTGGAGAGATTCCAATATAGAGCTGCAGGAAAGATGGGCACGGATTTGGAATCAGGAACAAGATGAGTTCAGAGAGGGCATGAGAGGAGATAGGAGAGAAACAAGCAGGGGCGGCCCGGGGAGGTTTGGCTTAGTGGGCATGGGGATGGGGGAAGAACAGCAGAGGCAGCTGAATGGACGGTCTTAATCTTAGAGACAAAGAAGTACCATGAATTCCTCGCACTTGTTGGTGACGGTGGAGGGACCGGTGAAAGGGGTTTAATGAAAATCTTGGTAGTGGAGAAAAGAAATGGGATGGGGTGGGAAGGAGGGTGGGGGTCATCTTTGCTCTCCAGGGTGATCCTGGAGTAGTAGACGGTCTTGACAGAGGAGAGTGAGGACTGACAGCGCTTGATGTGATCCAGCCAAAGCTGGTGATGAATGGTTAAACCAGTTGTGCACCAGATACACTCAAGTCTACAGCCTAAATGTGGACAAAAGCTGATCTATGGTAAATACTTTATTCACAACGTAACATAATTTACAATGAGACAGCTCTAAGATTTTAAATATTTATCCAAAACACTACATAGTCAAAGGAAATAGTTAACTGAGCACTAAAATTCTACATGGCATACATTGCTATTTGTGGAAGAATAAGAGATGGCAACCAAACATATCTGTGAATTTTTTCCTACTATTTAAAGTTTGCTACTTCACTGTTCTGGCTTGGAATAGTGAATTTATGGGAATCTTGTTTAGTGATTAGGGTATAGATTCGTTCTTGGACATTGCATTTGATATGGATAATTCATTTTTGTACAGAGTGAAGAGCTGTGGTATAGGACTTATTAAAGATGTGACTCCAGTGTTTTGACATGTACAACACATGACATAGTTAGAGCTGATGAATGCTATAAATTGGAACACTAAATCACCGATGTAGCAGTGCACTGTTCCAACACAGGATCTCCTTTTATGAAAGTAAGAATGTTCAAACAAGCAATGTTTTCTAATTGGAAATAAATGAAAGGAAAACAAGCAAAGTTTCAGTTTAAAGTGATGAAAAACATTTGTTCATTTGTTTGTACATTAAATCTTCAAAGCTTCAAAAGATTAGTCTCTGAGAAACCTGTTTCCAATGATTTTTGTTGATCCTTTGTAATGCTAAGTTTACAAAACAGGTTTCTAAATCTAGTATACTCCAATAGAAGTTGAAAATCTAATTTTGTACTTTTATTGTACATAAGAACCTGAAGAATTGAGTTGATTCTTATACTGCTGCCTCAGTTTGAGCATGTCACACTTAACCTCTATAGTATACCATATCATACATAGAGAAGACAGGCTGGTAGTGATGGCATGGTGCAAGTGAAATCTTTATCAAAAGCCATCAATATGTATTTATTTATTTAGCATATGCAAACGCAGCATATAATTCCAGTCATTTTAGAGCATTGTCATCACCAGCATGCAAAGCGCATAAGCTTTAGTTAGTGTTTAGGTAGTGGTTTAGTTAGTGGGCATGATTCAATGACAATTTGTATTTGTCCGTAAAAATATTTGTTGTCGTCACAATGACCCCACAGCTGAAGTTTTGAGGCACACGGTCCCTGTCCAGTTTGCAAGAGGTTGAGAAGAGCCTAACTACGATGTGGCCAGTTGAATCCTGGTCAACGGACAGTAGGATTGGAGATGATGTGATTTATAGGAGCATCTGCTGTCCACACTTCACGCCAGCGAGTTGGTAAGGAAAAGTCAAAGGAATCAGGAATGGTTGAACAGGTTGCATGTCTCGAAGCGAGCCGCGCTGTTGGCGGATATAATAAATTGGAGTGAATTGGTAATATGATTTTGTCACAAAGTCTATTCACCAATTTTACTACTGCATCTGAACAACGAAGATGTGGAGGAGCTCTGTTGAAGAGTCCTGGTAGCCACGGAAGGGGAATAGGGTGCAATGTGCTGGTCACCGGATGCATAGTAGCATGCAGTTGATATCCACCAGCTTAGTGTGCGGTGAGCGAGCCCAAATGGGAGTGCAATATTTCGCAACGGAGTAGCAGAGTGTAAGAACAGATGAGCGTAAAGTGGAGGCATTTGCTCCCTAGGCAGAACTGGCAAATTTGGCGATTAGGTTATTTCAGGTTTTGACTTTCTCAGCAGTTTTTAGTAGTTGGTTGAGTGAGGGTGATGCCCAAGTAAACAGTCTAGTGTGCAATCCAAGGCTTCCGGATTCTTCCTTATTCGATTATTCACGTGTATATTAGGATGAATCCTTTGCTTTGGTCATGCAGTATTCTCAAACCTCACCCCTCCTGCAGAGGGTATGTAGCCGCAGACCAATTCTCAGTATTTTTTTCCCATCATTGGCAACAGTGTTGCACTATTACTCTTCAGGAGGGAAGCTCTTGAGAGTTCTTTTTCTCATTTCACATACTACTTGATGGTTCAGACTTGTTGTCTTAACTTTTGTTTTCCCGGTGATACTCACAAGTTACTGGTCTTGGAGTCTTGTGATGGGCATAATTACTTAATTTTCTTGTTTTTGTGTTTAGGCAGTTTCAGACAAATTGAATTTCATTTTCAGCTCAAACCTGCTTCAGGTTTCAAGTGTACTGGTTAAAAAGATTAGATTAACCAATTATTCATCTTGCTGCTGTTTGTGGTACCCTGCTGTTTACATATTGACTGCTGCAAATGCTTACAAACCAACAGTAACTACACTTCCAAAATAATTAATTAGCTGTGAAATGCTTTGGGACATCCTGATGATATAAAGGTGCTATATAAATGCATGTTTCTTCTTCATTTGGGCTTTCTCTCGGTCGAATAGAATAAAAATAATCATACTCATCTATGATCTGGCAGTATATAAACGCCTCAGCATACAGTACTAAAGCAGCTCTACAATTGACTTGAGGTGAGGACACAGCTCATTCCCTGGCTGAAATGAACTCGCTCAGCACAGCGGAATATAGATCTGAATCCAGTCAGACTGATGAAATGAAAACCTTCTCCTGACCATAACAGTCCAATGTAAAATAAGTTTAACCAGTCTGAACCCACTTTGTAGTCAGTGCAAACTCCGTGTAAAAAAGTACATAATTTGACACTAAATTGGCAATCTCACTTAGAAAATTGACAAGTATGATCGTGGTGGGAAAAGTCAAAATGATCAGTCATGGTAAACTGGTTAATTCATTTGTCTGTATTTGAAGCAGGGTCTAATTAGGATTCTGCCCTTGTGACCTGTATTCTCTCTTGAATGGTTCCTAATCCAGTTTTAGGATAGTTGATTTTTGACTTACTTTTTCTCTTTTGTTAATATTTGTTTGATACTTTCTGGAGGTTTACAAGTATTTATAATCATGTATGAAACCACAATAAGCCAAAAGTGGTTACTGATTCTTAATAAATAATGGAATTGTGACTTTATAAATAAATAT
This sequence comes from Heptranchias perlo, assembly GCF_035084215.1. Classification (NCBI taxonomy): domain Eukaryota; kingdom Metazoa; phylum Chordata; class Chondrichthyes; order Hexanchiformes; family Hexanchidae; genus Heptranchias; species Heptranchias perlo. The sequence goes on along the minus strand of NC_090341.1, from coordinate 35,336,503 downwards.
TTACATATTATCAAACTCCTGCAACATTCGGTCATTCAGTTTATGATTAATGGTTGTGATGTTTTGGACAGAAAAGCCTACAAAGCTTTTCACAATTCAGGTAACAAAATAATTTGATCCGGGTCTATACCTGAGACTTTTCAATCCATAGAATATTTTCTTATTTCTACCAACAGTTATATTCCCTTTCTTTCAACCTCAGAAATTAAAATTATGCAAAAAATATTCTAATTTTGGGGTAACTGGAAAATAAAGAAATGGAAACTGGATGGTTAAAGTGGACTAGAAAACGGGGGAAAAAAATGATCATGCATGTGTAAGTGGGGGGAGGGGGAAATATTTTTTGCTGGGAATAAACTACTTGAGGTGTATGCTTTCTCACCTGGGAGCAGGTAAAGCAGAAATTTGTTGGGCTACGCATGTTGCCAAGGTAGGTGTGCTGTTATGTAGCTCAACATTATAATATTGACTTACAATGGATCTTAACTACACTTTACTGTAAACTTAGTGCACCATCACAGAGGGCGAATGCACTTTGACAACTCTTCATGCACTTTCTAAAAACACAAGCATGCTCGTGTTGTACCAGGGCATTGTGTAACATTGCCATACCAATTTGTTAACCCTGTGACTCATTAAATGTAGCAAGCAACAAGCACTATGTACGCTGCCAGCACAAGATACCAGGGTGCTGTATGTTCACACACTCATATAAGGCGACCAGTGGGCACTTAGGTGGCAGACATTTACTTTCACCTCTTTCCAACTTATGTCCCTTTTATATCTGCTCGCATAACAAGAGGAAGTACATTCTGACTGGCACAGGTGAGGGAGATGCCTCTTAGGTGACCCTGCATCTGTAATATCCAGTTGCCCTGCTCAAATAACAACAATAGCCATAGCACCTGTACATGCAGAGCCATCTACTTAACCAGAAGAGGATTCTAGCCATCTTTATCCCTACAGGTGGACAGAGTCACACAGCTAGTAATCATGTCACTCCATCCTCCCACTGGAGAACCAGTTATAAGAAGCACACTTTTAGAAGTAGAAGATATGCATCATACATTTTCACTAAAGGGAAGTACTGGGGAAAACACATTGAGCACACACACCACACACTGTTCCGGTTAATAACATTTAATTTAAATAGTGCTGTTGTGTGTCCTGGTTGGGGTAGTACAGGATATGGTAGTTGAGCACAAATGTTACTGGGTGCTAATAGAAGGGAGTGGGCAATGGTGGGGATGGTTCAGGTGGGCATGATATGCATTTATCTACATGATTCTGTACCTGTGGTCACAGACCAGTTAAACATTCATGGAGCGAAAATCTTTGTGCCCATGAAGGGGAAAGTATTGGAGTAGGTGGCCAAATGGCCACATGCATGCACTTTGGGGGATTCAGATAGATGGTAAAAGTGTATGGCTCTCTCGTCGCTGTTTGGAAGGACCCAGTGGTGTACAAATTTGAGGTATGTTATCTTGACAGCCAGTGGCAGTAACCCATGTCCAGGAATTGCTGTCTGGGTCTGATTGCAGCAGTGTTTTTCAGTTTTGTGGCAGTCACCTTTGAGACTCATCATCTCTGTAGAGGCCATGTCCAGGGACAATTTCATGGCCCTGCGTAGATGGTTGCTTATCCAAGGATGGGGCCTAAATGAGCACCTAAATTGCAAATGCAACTGTCTGGCATACTTCCTCTGAAACCCTTCCAAAACCTGCAAATACAGAGGAATATCCACATCCCCAGGTATGAAATATCCCTGGTGAAACTAGCAGAAGTGCGCCTTTAACCAGCTGATAGTTTGTCTCATCAGTTAAATAGCGAAATATCTTTCCAATTAGGTCAAATAAATACACAAGTTACTGTGAGCAATTAAGAATACGAGAGGCACTTTTTAGAGCCAGGAACGAACATGTGGAAAAGGGATTCCTTCTAGCGCACATTTCATGCAGATTCTGATTATCTGGAACGCTGTTTAGGTGCTCTTGAGGCACAACACTAATTTCATTGTTTTTGGGGCGTACAATGAAGCTCAGACTCAGCGCTACTCAGGTGTACTATCGTGTGCATTGGACATTCCATAGACCAGAGTGTCCCATACTGCGAGCGCCAGCGCCCGATGTGCAGTGGCGCAGATCGCATTGTGGCCTCCTGTACCAAACAGTGCTAAATCTGACCCGGGGCTCTGAGACTGAGTGTCTGAAATGAGGATCTCAGCAATAACATTCCGCAGTTTGAGGGGCATAAAACACATTAAAAAGTAGGAAGTTGGTTAAATTAGATGTGGAACGAACCAAGAGAAGGAGCTGAGGACTATCTGCAGATGTATCATGCTGCTGTCGGCAGATGGCGCCGGAACACTGCACAATGATGTGTAGTTTATGTTAACGTGCTCTTGGATAATCAGGTATCTAACCATTAGCACAGAAAGGGAGGATGAAGGGAAGTTTGGCAAATTGATCACGATTCGATTGTTCCACGTGCTTGCAAACTGGAAGAGACTGTCGATTGTTGCTGAGTCTTTACCAGAGTATTAGTAGCGATTAGAGTTAAGCAGCTTTTAGTTAAATAGATTTAACCTTTTTTAATTTTGCGTTTTCAAAACCTGTGATAAGTGGGCAATTAGTTTGAAGCTAAGGAAAATAGTTTTGTAGATAACGTTATTTAAATTAAGACACGGACTCTGATCAACACATTACTGGAGCAAAGTTTTTGGTGAAATGATAGAATGGAGCCGCTAAAGTGTAAGCACGCTTTATATTGTGTAAATCTCAAATCCCATTACTTCAATCCCTCTCGGTGGCCCTTACAACAGTTCACTTGTGATCAGGATCCTTCACTCTAAGAAGTTACACAAATTCTTTCTCGTAGGATAAAGCGACTTTGTAGATTGCTGAATTAAACGTTCATTCTCAAGAACCGGTGAAAGTAATTCATTTACGGATAAATTGTCTAAATTCAGAAAAAATGGTCCGAAATAAGATCTAAGTTGTTTTTTAAAAAAGGAAATCGATATTGCGAATTTAGAAAGTGTTTCTGCAAAAGGAGAACCAGCCGGAGTCTGTAACCGAAACTACAGGTATGTTGCCACTTTCACATCAATGGAAGAACTCCTGCCAGTGTGAAGCCATATTTTAGAAGTGCCTAGGCATGGACCGCCTGGGAGCTGTTCAAACTTCATCTGCAATGTTTTATAGCTATAAGAGGGTGAACGCTTCTGACCACGCTCTCCTAACATTAAAAATTAGCCACAAGAGGAACAAGGTTTGGGTCATGAGTCCAAACACGTATGCACAGAGTTCCTTTATGGCTGTCTTTCCTGCTACTTGGACAGCTTTGCAACTAACTTCAGTCTGGTGGCTAAACTTCACACATATCGGTGTGAGACGACTGCAGCTTTAAGGAATGACTTCTCTGAATGTACTGTTATTGGAATAAATAATACCAAATACACCAAGCACAATAAATGCAAATTAAGCATTCAAAAAGAATGGGTCATTTTTTTTATTCAGCGAAGGGAAGAGGAGTGTGAGTTTAGAGTAGGAAAAAATGAAAAATAATCAGTTTGGAACCTGAAACAGGATCTGGATGGGGGGAATAGCCCTTTTTGTTCCTTATGTTCTTTTATATTCTTGTGCCATTATATATGAAAGAGCTATAGGTGCCTTCTGCAGAGCTCTTTAATAGGGCACAACTTTTTTCAAAGTGTTTACAAAACAGTTTTGTTACTAAACATTCAATACCAGCATGTACCTTAAACCTAAATGAATCATTGTTTTCACGAGCTCGTGATAATAAAGGTGTTACAGCACTTCTCTCGCCTGCAACAAAAACAGCACACCGTTGAACTTCAAACACTCCAAGTTTTAAACGATAAAATCCCAACTTCCATCCCTCATCTCCAATAATCCCTCAGCGCCTTCTAACATATTTTACACAATGTGCCCATTGTGGGCAGTGGTGGTATAAAGCCAGCAGCATAATATCACTACTGCGATTCTTTTAAAACCAAAACATGACAAATATACAAGTGCCACCCATGAGGCAGCTGCTATTCTGACACAATAGCAAACAAATAACCAATTAAAGGCCTTTTCAGTCTAAGCAGAAGCAGTTTTTAAAAAAAAGTTAGTTTTCTAGCATTTTAGATAAATGTTATCATTTTCTTTGCTGCAGCCATGGGAATAGGCACACCACCCACTCCGAGTTAGCTAGCTGTCAGGACATACTGGTGATGTCCCAGCCATCAGTTTCCCTCTTGGTTTTCTCTTCCCACATCCCTATCCAGTGTGACTCAGATCAGGAACTAATGAGTGTGACTCTAACCTGTGCTTTTGCTGCACCACACTGCTGACCCCTTGCCTGATTTTTAAAAGATGAACACAGATATAATCTAATAGTTCATAGAATTTATCCAGTGTGTAGTCAAGTTATACAGATCAGAATGGATCCAGGTTTGATCACTGTTCTATGTTGAGTTGGTGTTAGCTTGACTTAGCGTTGTCACTTCTGAGTCAGGAGATTCTGAATTGAAGCCCCCTTTGAGGCTTTGTGCACATAACCTGGGCTGACAGTGCAGTGCTGAGTAAGTGCTGCATTGTTGGAGGTGTCATCTTTTGGAAGAGATGTTAAACTAATGTCCTGCCTGCCTGTTCAGTTGAATGTAAAAGATATCATGGCGCTATTCAAAGAAGGCAGGGGAGTTCTTGTGTCTTCTCCAGCATTTATTCCTCAACCAACACCACCAAGAACAAATTAACTGGTCATTCATCTCAGTTGCTGTTTGTGGAACCTCACAATGTGCAGGTTGGCTGCCATGTTTGCCTACATAACAACAGTGACTGCAATTCAAAAGTAATTCATTGACTGTGAAGCACTTTGGGACATCCTGAGGACAGGAAAGGAACTCTATAAACACAAGTTCTTTCTTCATTCTGAGTTAACTGATTTCAGCCAGGAAGGTGGAAAGGGTACTACAGTTAACTAAAGTACCCTGGGTTAAGGAGGAACAAACTGTCCAGGGTTTACACTTCTGATCACTATCCGACAAACCCTGCACGTCGTGGATGTTGGGTGAAGATAGAGTCAGGGTTGACCGTGATATCCCAAGTGATTGAATAGCCTGCCAACTTTCTCATGTGAACAAGGTACCAGAGGTGCCTGGTGCTTGTGGAGCTGTAACCCAGCGGGGAGTAAAGCTGAAAAATAACATTTATTACTTTTGAACTCACCAATTTCCAAAAGCACCTGCAATGTAGACGTTTGACTATCTTGGCTCAAAAATGTAATTTCACAACAGGAAAGCAACACAGCTCAATAGGTTGTCCAAAAACACATTCATCCAAAACCTTTTGGATACGGCTCAACCTTATCTCCCAGTGGTAACTTCTGCAATAGATCGGCATTCAAGTGAAAGATCCAATGTGGTACTGGCGTGTCCATAGTTTTTTTTCCTTTATGCTATATACTGTATTGTATTTCTTTTACATGGGCTCTGTCTACAATGGAATAAAATTAAATTGATAAGAAATGAAACTAGGGAGATTATCGCTGCTCCCCCTATAATAAACATGCAGGTCATATCCCAAAATGGCAACACACGTTGGCCCAGCCCAACATAATTACCATGCGTACTAACGCGCTTCTGTTTTGGGCCTGGCAGCCGTGCTGAGAAAGAATATCCCTCAGGCCAAGCATTTGCATCTTCAATCTGCCCATTAGCCGGCCAGCAATGTTACATTGCAGTGGCCCAACAATGTTACATTGCAGTGGGATAAACTATCACTTGGAAAGGCATGGTTTAATCAGGGATAGTCAGCATGGATTTGTTCAGGGAAGGTCATGCCTTACAAATCTGATTGAATTCTTTGAGGAAGTGACAAGGAGGATTGATGAGGGTAGTGCAGTGGATGTTGTCTACATGGATTTTAGCAAGGCATTTGACAAGGTCCCACATGGCAGACTGGTCAGAAAAGTAAAAGCCCATGGGATACAGGGAAATGTGGTGAATTTTATCCAAAAATGTCTCAGTAACAGGAAACAAAGGGTAAAAGTCAATGGATGTCTTTGCGAATGGAAATCCATTTCCAGTGGTGTGCCACAGGTCTCAGTGTTGGGTCCCTTGCTGTTTGTGGTATATATTAATGATTTGGACTTGAATTTAGGAGCATGATTGGCAAATTTGCAGACGACATAAAAATTGGCTGTGTAGTTGATAGTGAAGAGGATAGCTGTGGACTCCAAGAAGATATCAATGGGTTGATGGAGTGGACGGAAAAGTGGCAAATGGAGTTCAACCCGGAGAAGTGTGAGGTAATGCACTTAGGGAGGCCAAACAGTAAAAGTGAATACGCAGTAAACAGGAATATATTGAGAGGGGTAGAGGAAGTGAGAGACCTTGGAGTGCATGTGCACAGGTCCCTGAAGGTGACAGTACAGGTAGATAAGGTTGTGAAGAAGGCATACGGAATGCTCTCCGTTATTAGCCGAGGTATAGAATACAAAAGCGGGGATGTAATGATGGAACTGTATAAAACGCAGGTAAGGCCACAGCTGGAGTTTTGTGTGCAGTTCTGGTCACCACATTACAGGAAGGATGTAATTGCTCTGGAGAGAGTGCAGAGAAGATTTACAAGAATGTTGCCAGGGCTTGAAAATTGCAGCTACGAGGAGAGATTGGATAGGCCGGGGTTGTTTTCCTTGGAGCAGGGGAGGCTGAAGGGTGACTTGAATGAGATGTACAAAATTATGAGGGGTCCAGATAGAATAGACAGAAGTACCTGTTTCCCCTAACAGAGAGTTCAAGAACTAGAAGACATAGATTTAAGCTGATTGATGGAAGGATTAGAGGGGACATGAGGAAAAACATTTTTACCCAGAGGGTGGTGGGTGTATGGAATTTGCTGCCTGAATTGGTGGTAGAGGCAGGGACCCTCAACTCTTTTAAAAAGTACCTGGACCTGCACCTAAAGTGCTGTAAGCTGCAGGCTACAGACTGGGTGCTGGAAGGTGGGATTGGAATGGGCACCCGGTTGTTCTTCGAGCCAGCGTGGACACGATGGGCCGAATGGACCCCTTCTGTGCTGTATCTTTTCAATGGTTCTATGGGACGAGGAGAATAGGTGGAGGCAGGAAAGGATCCAGGCATAACAGGGGCAGAAAGGTCCTCCAAGGATTGTTCCTCTTCCACAAAATTTTCATCAGGTTTTTTGTCGTTGCAAATAAGACCAGTTGACAATGGAAAGATTATGTTAGAAACAAGTCTTGAGAATTAAACTTAAAAAGTATTGAAGCCAGGTTGCCGTGATCGCCAATTCTCCCATTTGAATAGACGCAGGACATTCGGGGTCTCAGTTATTGCATTCTAATTTGAAAAACTTTCCAGGGAAATATGATGGATTAAGTAGCCAGGCAAATCACATCAGCCATTTGCAATGGGAACAGTAGGCACTGCAGAACTTGGCTTGCTTTCGAGTTCAGCACTATTAAAGGGGACAGTATCCGCACCGAAGGTTTGAACCCTCCAACAACCTTTTCATAGATTTCCAACGTTGTGTAATCGATGGCCAGTAAATCAGATCAACAAGAACCAAAGATGCGACTCAGAAACCAGGTTCTATATTTATTCCTGGGCGCCTTCCTCAAATTGCAGGGTTGCAGAACATTAAAAAAGTTCCCAGCAAACTGTTGTGGTTTGAAGAATTTTTATTGCTGGTTGGCCGAAGGGGTAAAGGCATCATTAGGTGTAGCACGGAAGACAGAAGATTCCAAGCTCCATCGGGATTTGATCGGAACATGAGTTAGCCTCAGAAACCATGGGCTATGGAGGGGGGAGGGCGGGGTGTCAACTGGAGGTCACACTCCTTATCCCTGCCTAATGCCTCCTGCTGAAAAGTGCCGATGTAGACGTCAGGTCAGGGCGGGATCAGGCTTGGCTTTAATGCCCCCCAAGAGTCCAACACCGTTCTTACTTTCACTGTCCATGTAACTACGTTAAAGGCGCTACATAAATGCAAGTTATTGTTGTTATCTAGGCTCACACTTGGGCGAGATATCCGAGGGTTGCTGAATCCTATAGATATTTGGAGCTGTACACCAACAAGAGCTTTCAGCAAAGGAGAGCATACTTGGTGGTGGGATTAAAGAAATTTAAATACCTTTCAACAAAGTAGTTTGTCGAGACACCATAGTAGCACTAATGGCTGACTGAAAGGGATGCTGAAATGCTCCCTTTTCCTGTAGGAAAATGGACATTGGTCCCGGCATTTCCTGGCTGTTGTTTGCAAAGGCCGACGCAGTGTCCGTTTGCAGATGCATCCTCTTGGTAGGCAACATAAAGCACAATATTACCGCTAAGAAATAAATCTGCCGACTTATCCACACACAAGTGCATTTTCTGGGAAGCTGCTATCAGGTTTTGAAGTTTAGATTTATGATGATTCTTTACAGATCAACCCTGCAGAAAATGGCTTATGAAAACAGTAGACAGAGACTGTGTGGTTTGCATGATAAATATTTAATTAGCTGAAAGTCTAGTGAGTTACAGATCGGCAGTGGAGAGCGAAGAGATAGGTTTGCTGCTGTACAAGATAAACTATTCATGGACCTTAATGTGTGAAAATGAACAATTCCTAGTTTAAAATAAAACTGAATCAGAGACATTCTCATTAACGTGATATTTATATTCACGTGAGACCATTAAGCCAATGCTGTGCACCCTGTTGCACCTTTTAATCATTTTCTCTTAAGCTTAAACGGTATAGTTTCTAAATAATGGCATCTTATACACTATTTGCACTGAAAGAGGATCCATATTTTGAAGCAATATTGTACGCATTACACAGCGCATTATTTGAACCTATTGTGTGAACATAAAACTCAACCAGTGTATCTTTTGTAACATTTCATGGGAACGGCAGGACGCCATTCTGAAAATATGGATTAAATCACCCAAAGAGTATCATTGGGCGAATTCATCATTTCTGTGCTTAGTTTATTAATACCATACTGTCAATCAATCATTAATACTGTATTGGCAGTCACTAATACTGCATTGTCAATCAGTCACTGATACAGAATTGTCAATAGATCCTTAATGCTGCATTGTCAGTAATGAATACTATATTAAAGGCAAAATACTGCGGATGCTGGAAATCTAAAATATAAACAGAAGATGCAGGAAATATTCAACAAGTCAGGCAGCATCTGTGGAGAAAGAAATAGAGTTAACATTTCAGGCCGATGACCTATCGTCAGAACTGTATTGTCAGTCACTAGTACTGAATTGTCGATTACTTTTACTATATTGTCAGTTACTGTCAACCAGTCCTTAATGCTGCATTGTCAGTTATGAATACTATATTGTCAGTCACTAGTATTGAATTGTAAATCAGTTTTACTATATTGTCAGTTACTAATATTGGATAGTCAATCAGTCACTAATATTGTATTGTCAGTTATTAATACTATATTGTCAGTCACTAATACCGAATTGTCAATCAATCAATAATACTGTATTGACAGTTACTACTATTATATTGACAGTCACTAGTTTGAATTGTCAATCAGATTTATTATATTGTCAGTTACTAATACAGTATTGTCAGTTAATAATAATGTATGGACAATCAGTCACTAATACTGCATTGTCAACCAGTCACAAATACTGTATTGCCAGTTATTACTATCATATTAACAATCAGTAGTATTGAATTGTCAATCATTTTTACTATATTGTCAGTTACTAATACTGGATTGTCAATCAGTCACTAATATTGTATTGTCAGTTACTAATACTATATTGTCAGTCACTAATACCGAATAGTCAATCAATAATACTGCACTGCCGGTTATTACTATTATATTGACGGACACTAATATTAAATTGTCAATCAGATTTATTATATTGTCAGTTACTAATACTGGATTGTCAAACAGTCACTGATACAGTATTGTCAGTTATTAATAATGCAATGGCAATCAGTGACTAATACTGCATTGTCGGTTATTAATTTATTGACAAGCAGTCACTAAAACTGAAGTGTTAATCAGTCACTAATACTGTATTGTCAGTTATTAATAATGTATTGAAAATAAGTCACTATTACTATATATTGGCAGTCACTAATACTGAATTGTCAATGGGTCCTTAATGCTGCATTGTCAGATATGAATACTATATGAAAAGCAAAATACTCCGTATGCTGGAAAACTGAAATAAAAGCAGAAAAATGCAGAAAATACACAGCAAGTCAGGCAGCATCTGTGGAGGAACAAACAGAATTAACGTTTCAGGTCGATGATCTTTTGTCAGAACTGTATTGCCAGTCACTAGTATTGAATTGTCATTCAGTTTTACTATATTGTCAGTTACCAAGACCACATTGAAATCAGTCACTAATACTGCATTGCTGGTTATTAATAACGTATTGTCAATCGGTCGTTAATACTGCATTGTCAATCAGTCACTAATGCTGTATTAACAATCAGTCACTAATACTGCATTGTTCATTATTAATAATGTATTTTCAATCAGTCACTAAGACTACACTGTCAATCAGTCACTAATACTATATTGTCAGTCACTATTACTGCACTGTCATTAATAATGTATTGACAATCAGTCACTAATACTGCATTGTCAATCAGTCACTAATACTATATTGTCAGTCACTAATACTGCATTGTCAATCAGTCACTAAAACTGCATCGTCAATCAGTCACTAATACTATACTGCCAGTCATTAATACTGAATTGTCAATAGGTCCTTAATGCTGCATTGTCAGTAATGAATACTATATTAAAAACAAAATACTGCGGATGCTGGAAATCAGAAATAAAAACAGAAAATGCAGGAAATACTCAGCAAGTCAGGCAGCATCTGTGGAGAAAGACACAGGGTTTTTAACATTTCAGGTCGATGACCTGTCATCAGAACTGTATTGCCAGGCACTAGTATTGAATTGTCAATCAGTTTTACTATATTATCAGTTACTAATACTGCATTGTCCACCAGCCACTAATACTGCATTGTCGGTTATTAATACTGCACTGTCAATCAGTCACTAATACTGGATTGTCAATCAGTCACTAATACTGGATTGTCAATCAGTCATTGATACTACATCATCAATCAGTCACTAATACTGTATTGTCAGTTATTAATAACATATTGACAATCAGTCACTAATATTACATTGTCAGTCACTAATACTGTATTGTCAATCAGTCACTGATACTGTATTGTCAGTTATTAATATATTGACAATCAGTCACTAATACTACATTGTCAATCAGTCACTAATACTGCTTTGTTGGTCACTAATACTGTATTGTCAATCAGTCACTAATACTGTATTGTCAGTTATTAATATATTGACAATCAGTCGCTAATACTACATTGTCAATCAGTCACTAATACTACATGGTTGGTCGCTAATACTGTATTGTCAAACAGTCACTAATACTGAATTGTCAATCAGTCACTAAACTGCATTGTCAGTTATTAATAATGTATTGACAATCAGCCACTAATACTGCACTGTCAATCAGTCACGAATACTGCATCATCAATCAGCTTCTAATACCGGATTGTCAATCAATCACTAATACTGCATCATCAATCAGCCACTAATACCGGATTGTCAATCAATCACTAATACTGCATCATCAATCAGCCACTAATACCGGATTGTCAATCAGCCACTAATACTGGATTGTCAATCAATCACTAATACTATATTGTCAGTCACTAATACTGCATTGTCATTAGGTCCTTAATGCTGCATTGTCAGTAATGAATACTATATTAAAAGCGAAATACTGCAGAGGCTGGAAATCTGAAATAAAAACAGAAAATGCAGGAAATGCTCGGCAAGTCAGGTAGCATCTGTGGAGAAAGAAACAGAGGTAACATTTCAGCTTGATATGCTTTCATCAGAACTGTACTGCCAATCTCTAGTATTGAATTGTCAATCAGTTTTACTATATTGTCAGTTACTAATACTGGATTGTCAATCAGTCCTTAATGCTGCATTGTCAGTTATGAATACTATATTGTCAGTCACTAGTATTGAATTGTCAATCAGTTTTATTATATTATCAGTTACTAATACTGATTGTCAATCAGTCACTAATATTGTATTATCAGTTACTAATAGTATATTGTCAGTCACTAACACTGAATTGTCAATCAATCAATAATACTGCATTGCCAATTATTAATATTATATCAACAGTCACTAGAATTGAATTGTCAATCAGTTTTACTATATTGTCAGTTACTAATAATGGATTGTAAATCAGTCTCATGCAATACAGTATTCTTAATCAGTCATGCAGTATTCACCAAACAATGACAATGGCTGATTAACAATACGATATCAATGGCAGTTTAAGAGTATAGTTGTATTGTTAGCCATTCATTCTGTTTCTATGTAACTCTATGTAATTGTATTCTTAGCCAGCTAACCAGCCACTCGTACAGTTCGGTGAATTAGTTATATGGGTATTCACACATTGATTGATTTGGTAATGTTAATTAGTTATTAATACTGTATTACAGTCAGTTGCTCAATTTCACCACCTCATTTCCGAAGACCTTTTTCGTAAGTGATTAACTATGTGGAAAAGCAAAATGTTACAGGTTTGTCTTGGTTTTAATTCCGATTTCATTGTAAAATTAATATACCGATACTAAGTGTGAACGTTTCAGATAAGTCTGGAAAAATACTGAGCCATGAACATAGCTTGGGAAAGCTGGGTTTTGGTTGATGAGGAATCCTAGAGAGATGCGGAAAGGGTTAATTCCATCTATCTCACCCACAGGCTCCGTGGTACGTGGCAGAACCTGCTCACAAACGTATTTGCTTTCCTCGTACAAGGAGGATGAACCCCAGTCGGAAATTAAGAATGATTATATTTGAAGCATTAATGTGGGCTCTCGAGGTCTCCAACTGTAACTAGAGCCGGCTTCTCAATGTCCATATTCCAGCCACAGACAAGCTCTTTACAACAACCTGTTTCTCTTTTGTGATGTCCCCGAAAAGCGCGTCTCTCTAAATCCGATAGACGTTTAAAAACCCAACGCATTTCCACCTTGCAGTTCCGGTTAATATTCACCAATAGATGTAACTCGCCAGCCGTCTGGCTTTTGAAGATCAACAGATTCTGAATCAAGTTGCCTTAAAAGTATACTTTAAAACATGGAAGCCAATGCACTCCCAATACTTGGGAGTTTAAAAAAAACTTGATGTGTTCCTGCTTTATTAAATGGACAGTGATCTTCGGTTGGCCTTAAAACACTAATATTGAACAAGAATCAGATATAAATCATTTAAAAATGTTTACATTCAATTCATTCAGAAGGTTAGCAAGCATTAATTACCTAGATGAGTTTTGAATTACTGCAAAGTACTGAAGTACTACAAAACGGGGTCAGTCTGTTTACAGCCACTTTAAAGCTCAACGCTTTCCCCCCTGTGGGTTTGTGTTTTGCAGCGGAATCTGCCAGGACAAGATTGGTCAGGCGAAAGCATTCGCACCACCCTTCAGACAGCACTGCTCAGGGCCGCGCCAGGGCGCCAGGCAAATGTGCCCCGTATCTCAGCCCAGGTGAAAGCGCCGGGGTTAGTTTCGCGTTACAGACAGTGCTTGAAACAACTTAGCAGCTTTAAAACATTCAAAGCATACAGAGACTAAGATGGGTTCTGAGTACTGAGCAGTTTTGCTGTACAATAATTTTAAGTTAAAAAAAATCTGAGGAAGCCCAAAAAGAAAACACTAAATTAAAATCTCGGTGTTAAATGCATCACCACATTCAGAAAGCCACAAAGGTCAATGCAGCATAAGGTTGAGAGAGAGAGACACTCCAGGGATCTGAGTCTCTGCTAATCCTCTTGTCCATTTGTAATGAAATCGACCGAGCTGAAGAGGAGGAAACAGATGGGTTCTGATTAATCTCTTGCCTTGTTAAAAGAATAACCCAACAAAGTAAAAAAAAAGTGTCTGCAGTACATCCCAGTGACATCTCCCGGCAGGCGACGCCACGGCGGAGGGAGGGGAGAGGGAGGGGGCGCGGCTGCCGCCTCTCGTCATTTGGGCGGGAATGGGAGCAGGTTTCTCCTTCGCTCTCTTATGCCGGAGGTGATGATGGCAGAACAGGGGCACCGCGTCCGCTGCACTGAAACTCCAGCTCTAATCCTCTGAAATTGGCGAGTACAGGCAGGGATCCGGGCGGACTTGCAAAGTGGGGAGAGGGGATATAGCGAGATTGGAGTGAATTATAGAAAGGGAAATCAGAGCGACTCACATGCCAGCAGTTTTCAAAGAAGCATCGCATCAATTTTTGCAACTTTTATCGCTCCTGACTCCAACCAAATGATAATTCTTTAATCGCTCCTCCAACACACTGCAGGGGGAAGCCGATGGATACATGATTTGTGGTCATCCTCTCTGCCCCTTAAAGAAATCAAGAGGATAATTAAAACACAAGCGAAGGACGGAGAGGGAGGGACAGTGAAGCCCTGTAACTGGCAGTGACCATTTGTCACCACTTTCGGGAGAAAAGGCTCGTCTCTTTCGGGATAGGGAGGCGCCGAGGAGCCGGCCGCTGCTGCCCCGTTACTTGGCTTTAAACTCCGCGGACCTTTTTGCAGCCATGGAGCGGAGAGTTCTTCGTTTGGCAGTCTGAGACTACACAGGGAACACTGAGCGGAGAAATACCGGGAGAGACCGCGGGCAGTGACCCTGGAGCACGGTGCATGGGCTGTACGGTGCAATGAGACTTTCCAGGTGAGGTTAAAGAGACCGCAGGCAGAGTCACTTTTGTTTCCTTCTCTCTATCTGCGCCTTGCTGAAGCTGATTTTAATGAGGCGGCGATCTGACCCTCCGCAAGGCTGGCGGGGCTCCGTTAGATGTGACACCCTGTCGAGAAAAAGTCAGTTGAGTGTTTATTTATAATGGAATGTGCTTAAGGAATTGCTCAGCATTTACCCACCTTGTGTTTCACCAAACGTGCAGAGCCGAGACCCGTTACTTGTCTGCTTTTTATCCAGCGAGGTGAGTACACAAGGTTTGAAGTTGACTGCTTAAACTTTTCAAGCCGATTACAAAATGAATCTGGGCTCGGTTGTGTTATTGATCGCCGATCCGTGTTTGGGAAAGTTGAGGTGAAGGGGCGAAGCAGGGCAACGAGTCACATATAGATCGTGTGCTTTATGGTGAATGGCAGACTGAGGGGGGGGGGGGGTCTCGCAAAGATCATTTTAATTTTAAGAGCAAGTTTCTAAATTTCCCGATCGATTGTCTTAACCCTGGAGTTAGTCTGGAGTCTTCACTGATTATTACTTTGGGGGAAATTAATTTCGTGGGGTGTGTTCTCGTGTGTGACTATATTAGTGTGTCTGTTACTATGTGTGTATCTGTATATCTGTTAATAATGTGTGTTACTCTATAACTATATGTGTGCGAATTTCCTTCTCGACTATTTAACTTGTATCATTGTTACCCTGGATTTTTGGGGGAGAGGGATTTATTTTAAGGACGTACTATCAATCTGCATTCATTAAAGATTAGCCACAGATCTAGTTGTTTTCTGGTGTAATTGGTGTGAAAGATGACACGAATTCTTAAGAACTCCAACCCCGTGCCCTGGGCTGGGGAATCCACTAGTTTCGCTGCTGACTCTGTACGGATCTGTCGGGAAGGTCACTCCACCCAAGTGTACCGGTCAATAACAAAGTCAACGGGGGCGACTGGCTGCTCGATAAACAAGAAAGCCCCGCTTACATTGCCGCGGGAGCTATTTATGGACCGCGATGCTTATTAATGCAAAGAGTGCTTTTTTGACAGACAAAGTCCCAGAACCTGTTATTTGCTTGTGTTGAAATGCAATTGACATGAGTGTGAACGGGGCTTGGAGGCTTTGTGATTGACGCCTCACGACTCAATGGGCGCTGTAGGTTTTGCCATGCGCTTCCCCGAGTGGGATTCACAGGAGGGTTTGTGCCGCTTTAATTCTCATTGACAGGTGCATTACCTCGCTATCAGAACTGCTTTATACCACAGAGATTACCTTCCACCTTCAAATACTCCATCAAACTGCACTTTCTTATGGATTCCATCAACTGGGGCTTCTCCCTTTCGCCCTTTATCAGATCATTAATCCCTCAGTTTTCGGCAGATCGGCGCTCCGCCAAAGGCTACAGTTTTTCATTTTATTCTGACAGTGCTTTAATGTAAGTGTCACAGACTCACTTCTGCATCCGCTTCTTCAATATTTGATCTCCACTTGTAAATGTTACACTATTTATATGACAAATCGCCATGCTGGTTAGCATACTGTGGGATTATTATTTCATACACCTACAAGCTTTTTGCTTTCTTCTTTTTCTTCCACATTCTTTTGTTCGCTCCTTCTCGTTTCTCAATGTATCTTTGGGCGGGGGGGGGGGAGTGTGGAGGGGAGGAGGCTGCTTTCCCCTTGTATTTATATAAAAGCGAGTTGCTCATCCCGCTATGGCAGTCATTTCACCTTCACATGTGGCTCGATAATAAATGTCAGTCTCTGCAAACCCAGGGGCAGTTCCTATGAACCCTGGCCGACATCAATCGCAGCTTTTTTTTTCCCGGACACAGTTGGACGGATTTAACAGCACCGGATTAACCGCCTGAATCCAGGCTGAGATACTGGAGCGAGTCGGATCAATTTTGATCCAGCCTCAGAAAGGAATGGAAATGAAGCCGTTTAAGCCGATTTAATCAAAGCCAAGTCATTGTATGAATTTATGGATTGAAATGACGAATTGGTGGCAGCGTCCTATTATCAAATCAAAGCAAACGGACCCTCTCCACCGGGTTTTGACAAATCTACGTATAATAGCCCGTCTGTACCCAAATCTGTAACTCGGGGTGTAAATCGTATCTCGTTATTCGCTGATCGGACCGTCCTAATGCTTCAACTATAATACTCATACTATAGTGCCAGTATAGGTAGAACATGTGTCTGTCACACACACAGTATATAGTGCTGAGAAATACACACGTACACATTATATCAAATGCATGAATTGCCATCATATACATATGATCAATATTTCCATTACAGTGTACATGAATATAGTACTACCAGATGTGCACATATGCATTTTAGGTAATGCTGTCACACGTACATATTACAATCACAAACGTTATCATCATACATTGTATACATTTATATTGCAATCATACACATATGCATTACATAAATATATTAACAGGATGATAGACATAGCCAAACAACAAACCACTTGCATGTGTATAATGCGGCTATTCATGCCAGCTACTTAATAATCGCACCCACAGGACACACAACCTCATTGTCCAGTAATACTGATGTTTCTTGGAAAAAGCACAGACAGGTAAATCAATCACGTTAAAAACTGTTCGGTCTTAATCAGGGTCTTAGTCTCAAACTTTTCGCTGCTCGATCTTGATAGGTTGCCGAAGCGCTCTGTGGAAGGACAGAGAGCCCGATAGCTCATTTGCCCATGACGTTGTTAAACACCTCCGTTCTGAGTGTGTTTAATGACTGACATGACGCCCAAGGGAAATCTCATTGGGGTTTAAACGAAGAGAAGGGACAGCATTGTAATTACAACCCCTGAAGGGTTCGGCCTGGAGAAGCTGTTCCCGTGTTTGTGCTAATTGCAGTAGTCTCGCCCTTCATTGCGTATCAACTTCTGATACTCCGGACACTCTCAGCATTCGCCGCCTTGGATAAATCAAAACTGCTACAATTATTGACAACTCTGCACCATTCACCAACTATCAACATTTGACTATTGATCCGCTTTTATTTCTGCAAATTCCACACCACAATGATTATAGGGTAGCGGAAGACTTTGTCGTCAAAGACACTCATTAGCTCAGTCAGAACACATTCAATTCTGATCTTAATTTATACCGAATCAACAGTAATAATCAACATGATGTTTTACTGGAAAACATCATCAAATAAATGAAGGAAATAAGCCACGTGAGGAACCATTACATGATATAATTGGGGGCTATTGGCAGGCTTAAGCTTCTATATTTGTATCGTTTGGTAAGCTATTTCTCTCCATCTATCAGTTGGATTTCAGTAAACTGAAGTAATTGTGGAAGAAAGCTACCTGCACAATGGGCATAATGTGAGCAAGGGTCAATCGTAAGAGGGTCTTTTAAAAGCCACATTTCTGCACCTGTGGCAAGGAAAGAGCTACAGTGTATGGCGGGTTCACTATCTATTTACAACCATGCAATTTACTCGCTGCTTTCACATTTTGTAATATAGGAACCAATACTACATGAAGATTTCTGTACTTGGGTCATATAACATTACACCAAATAGTTGTATTGTTCTATCTGCAACAGCTTAAATCATGGAAACAACAAAGTCAGTTAAGCAAGAAGATATTGGCTTGAACCTACGCTTTTTCAAGCAATTAAAAAAATACGACTTTACTAGTATACAGTGCAGAATTATTTTTGTCTATTTATTTGTTCCAAGTTTTCATCATGTGAATTAATATTCTGCAAACTTCGTGTCGTTTTAATTCCTTCTGTGATTTTTGCTGGAACATTTTATGTTCTCGCTTGTGACATTTTTGCTGTGTTAAGATTTTCCAGTTGTGCAGTGCAGCGTTAGATCCACCAGAGGGAGACATTGTCACACCACACTCGCTGTGATTACGGTGAACAGCTGTGTTAATCTCATGTCTTGTTCACTATGTATGGTTTATCAACATTTCTATAAAATATCCTGTTCCTTTCTTTCAAAGTTGTATTATTTGATCATAATCATTTTCTGTTAAAAGTTATCCATTTTCATTGTTATAACCCATTTACATTAAATCCAAAGATTTTGAATGCATTAAATTGACAGTCACTTTAAACCTATAAACAATCCAAACAAGTCGAAAGCATTTAAAGTCCAGCACTTCAAATTATCTTTTACCTACTTTTTTTTCTTTCCATATATTTAAGTGGACTTTTCTATCTATTTTATGGACAAATAAAGCAGGAAGATAGTGCTTATAATTAATTGTAGTATGTTTGATAATCCTACACTCCGACCCTGATTCCTCCATGCCCCCCGATAACAGAGTAAGGTAGCTATAATTCTTCATTCCTTCGTGCCCTCAACAGCTCAGTAATTTAAGGTGACAGTACTAATATTTTATAGTATTGTATTTTATAATAGAGCAGCACCGTGTGAAATAATCAATAGACCCTGAAGGTTTAGCCCAGCCACAGATCCGTCACCTGCACTGCTCATTTGCCATTAGAAGGAGTCCATAAGAAGCAGGAACAGGGATGTCAGGGCCATGTTCTCCAACGCAAGGGGGCTGGTTGATTTATGGAGAATGAAAGTCTTACTGCAGGGGATTAATGTTACCATTCCCCTGTCACGACGTCGACTTGCACACGGACAGAATCGTAGGAAGTCAAGGAGTTTCAGATTCTCTCATCAATGTCTCGCCTGAGTAAATTATAATCCTGGATCACGCCTCAGTAACTATTACTGCAGCTGCACTTCTTGAGCATGAAAGAAATTCTTGACGAAGGTTCAATAACTCATTACTAAAGGATCTCATGTTTCTCGAGAAGTGGATTCTAAAGTAAATAATCTGGCTACTGTCAATGTGGGATCTATAATCTCCAATCTTTTATCAGGGAAGCCCTCAAAATGATTAGGGGACATATAATTGGATTTACATCGACCCAGACAAGGAAAAGATCTGAAAAAAATAATAAATGTGTAAATCATGGTTAAGGATTAAGATGATGCTTTAAAACAATCATTGGGATTTACTATAGGAGGACCAGTGCAAGGAAAATATACTCGTAATGGAACAGTCCAACACAAGGCTGCCTACAATAGTGTTATCTCCCATATTCATGGGGCGTGTATCACATATTTTGTAAAAAAAATGTATTATTTATAAACAAAATTACACCACATAGTGACTGGCCTCTTGATCACCTTTATAGCTTTTCCAACATAGAGATATGACATTTCTCCATTTTCCTTGGATTCCAACATCCTGGGAGCTGGGCGCATGGGAACAACACCACCTGCACGTTCCCCTCCAAGTCACACACCATCCCGACTTGGAAATATATCGCCGTTCCTTCATTGTCGCTGGGTCAAAATCCTGGAACTCCCTTCCTAACAGCACTGTGGGAGAACCGTCACCACACGGACTGCAGCGGTTCAAGAAGGCGGCTCACCACCACCTTCTCAAGGGCAATTAGGGATGGGCAATAAATGCTGGCCTCGCCAGCGACGCCCACATCCCGTGAACGAATAAAAAAAAAGGGGGTTATTTACACACTGAATAGAATCTTAGAAATGCCACCAGGTCGATACTGATTAGAAGAACCACTCCCTCACAGTAAGTTTTAAAGAAGCGTAGAAATTATGTTAATACAATTAATAATAGTTAATACGACAGTTAGATACAGGGTATAATCATTGCTTATTTCCCCAATGAATGATTTCATGGTAAGGCTATTATGGAGGCATGTCCAAGACTATTCCTTTTGCCCTAATGGAGAAGGCAGAATTTGCTCTCTTTGACATGAGACCAAAATGACTGGGAGTCAAAGCAGGTAAACCCTTCACCGTGGAACTGAGGAAATGCTGGCTTTATCACAGTGATTAGAAGATCAGTTATAGACTCAACAAGATCTCTGGAAATTGCCAAATCTTTACCAAGCTGTTTATCAGAGACTTAACCAGTGTCCCAAATCATTGCCACATTACCTTGGATTTCCTGTTCCAAAAACTAAAGATTCTCCCTCTATAAATTGAAATAATCCATTGAATAGAGAGACTTTTTTTTATTTGTTTATGGGATGTGAACATCGCTGGCGAGGCCAGCATTTATTGCCCATCCCTAATTTCCCTTGCGAAGGTGGTGGTGAGCCGCCTTCTTGAACCACTGCAGAACTGATTCTTAGTTTAACAGGAATCCAGAAATGTGTTGATTGAGGTACTTAAATATACATGGGAGCAAGGTTTTCTGATTCATTTAGTAGATCACTGATAGTAATTTTTGCTAAGAAGGGGATAGTAATCTATACCAGTTATTATTCTATCTTGTTGTTAGATGTGGCTAGTGAAATAGTTACCAGAAATACCATCATGTCTTAACCAGTAATAAGTGATTGTCAGGTGGGCTTTGTGAATTGTAGAATATTATTAATTCCAGTAATCTTAGATATCTAGTGTTAAATATAAAACATATTGCATTGGTCATTGTTCTGAATCCTTAGAGAACCTTTCATTGGGACGAGAAGTAACACTTCTTTGACCTAATGTTTAGGTCTTTGATATGACCCATGCTAAGGTGCTCACCAAAATGTACCCAGATGTAATTTGATTGGTTTGGACACTTTGTTGCGTCTCTGTAGCATAAGTCATATTAAAAGTGTAATTTCAGTCCCCCTGTCTCAGCTAGAAAACGGTGTAGACAGGAATGATCTGTGTCCCCGCTTTCTTGCTTTTCTATCCTGCTAGAAGTGTAAGGGCAAAAAGCTCATCTACTCATCCAAACCCTTAGGGTAAAATGTGGAGAATACAGACTCTGATTGTATGTGAACTACATCCTTGTTCTATGCATCCTCCCACCATAGGTAGTAAAGCCTTTAGCCGTCTCAGCACTACTCTCCAGAACTGTCTCCTTAAACCTTTCCACCTTTCTACTTCTCTCCGCACATTTAGAAGTCTTCTTTAAAACCATCTTTTCTATCAAGATTTCAGTTGCTTCTCGTAACTCCCTTTTTTATTTTTTGCTCTGTGAAGCACTTTTGAATATTTTTCTACATTGATATGGAGCAAAGGCAGGTAAATGGAGTTGAGGTACAGATCAGCCATGATCTAATTGAATGGCGGAGCAGCCTCCAGGGGCTGAAAGGCCTACTCCTGTTCCTAATGTTCCTATGAAGGTGCTATATAAATGCAAATTATTTTGCTTCTGAAGGACACCAAATCTTTGATCTCTACACTCAGAAATTAATTACAACTATCAAGAATATATCTTGTTGCAAGGGACTAATCAGATCATAGAACAGTTTCTCAGAACAGTTCTTTGAAAATGTTCTTAAAGAAGATGAGTCTTAACACGCACAAGCTGCTAGAAGTCAATTTGGGTAAAATTCTTTCCTAAGTTAATGTTAAGCAAGACCAATGGAAAGCTTGGTTCCTTTCCTTACATGGCAACTGAGATATACATACCCCTAACATTAACATTCTGCCAATGATTTGGATACCTGCTGCCATCAGAGAGCAACCGCACTAGTTTAACACAAAGAGCAGGATGCAATACTCTGGTAAAATGAACACCCTGCGTTGAAGGTAAATACAAAATACAATCATAAAACCTCCTGAAATGGTATATTACAAGAATCCCTGTCCATCTAAGTACAAGGCTGTGGACCCCATCCCAAATTGCAGGGAGTGTGTTATTCCCATGGTTGGGGTGGCCAGCTCTAAGAAACTGGCCAGAATCCCAATGGATCCAGGATCCACTCAAAATTCTATCTGTCACAAGAAGTCCAATTTCCGTCCTTGACCCTGACTGTAATTTTGGTCCTATTAAGTCCAGCACACATTTTCTCCATCATATTTCAGGTGTAATACTTTTCTATATGCAAATTTAGTACCATACTTGCACCTGATTGGCTCAAAAATGTTACATTCCTAAAATAGCAATAAATCACAAGGGAATATACCAATCAGCAATTAGTAAAGAGGATGTGAAAACCATCAATAATGAAGTTCAAAAACCACCAATCAAAAATGGGCAGTCAGCAACAACTACTAAAAACAAAAGTGAACCAATGAAATCATTTCACAATATTTTCTGAAAGTCCGTTTGGCTGCCATATTGGATTCTGGCCTCTTGCGCATCCCCAATTTTAATCGCTCCACCATTGGTGGCCGTGCCTTCAGCTGCCTAGGCCCTAAGCTCTGGAATTCCCTCCCTAAACCTCTCCGCCTCTCTACCTCTCTCTCCTCCTTTAAGACGCTCCTTAAAATCTACCTCTTTAACCAAGCTTTTGGTCACCTGTCCTAATACCTCCTTATATAGCTTGGTGTCAAATTTTGTTCGATACTCGCTCCTGTGGAGCATCTTGGGATGTTTTACTATGTTAAAGGTGCTATATAAATACAAATTGTTGTTGTTGTTCTCCACCAAGCTGAATACTTAATAATGGAAAAAAGGTTTCTAACATAATAAAGACATAAAAATTAAAAATTTTCAAAGTATGATTAAACTTATCAACACAATAGCATTTTCTGCATTAGATGTGCCTATTGCAATGGTTTCCATCATAGGCCTGTGTCTATATGAGAAGCCTGAACCTCGAGCTTATGCAGTTTCCCAGAAATATCACTGACAAGTGAAGAGATTAAACAGGGGAGCAGCATACAGCCCCCAGCGTGCCTACAACTTCTAGAAACTGTTATGATGACAGCATGGCTAGCCATTCACTGAGAACACCAGGACTTGCTGCTTATAAGCCCAGTACCTTCTGAAAGAAAGTGACTAAGAACAAAACCCACAGGGAAGCCACTTTTAGGAGTAGCAGAATGTTTTTTGTACAAAATGTCAGAACAAGGTAAAATATGATTTTCATTTTTTTTAACCTGTAATAGCCTTTGAAATCAAAATTGGCATTTGCCATGTACTAGCTGAACTCGCACAAATACAGCTGGCAAGTACTGTCTGATGACCAAAGGTAGATCCAGCTGAGTATCTGAAATTAGCAAGTAAAGAATCACTTGGTGCAGGTCTTTACATTTAGTACTGTATTTAAAATGGTTAAAACATCAGCCGTTCTTTTATTTGTTTATACTTAGAACTCAAAACCAACTATTTTCCATATAGACAAATAGTAAGCTCTAGAAGGACTGTACCATTATTCAAGTTTGTAGAGAGGCTCAAAATAAAAGCTCTGAGTTAAATATATAAACTTAAATGCGACATTTTGGTAAGTGTTGAAGAAGTACCTAGTAAAAGAAGGAAATATACAAATTAGTTAATCTTTTCTTATGTTTTACATGTTTCTTGGCATTCACTGTAAAAAACCTGCACCCTAAACAAGATTTATTTTAACTCCCTCTGCATATTACGTGCAGAGATTTACTTTTTTACATGTGGCATTTAATTATTTTGTGGGTTAGAAAAATACTATTTGTTTATCACCAATCAAAAAACATTTATCATACCATTTCTCCCACAATTATCTTTCTAAATTATTTCAATGGAGATGTGAACCCCTTCTCCAGGCTCTCTCTCTTGCATGAATGTCACCTCTGACTCGCTATGACCAATGTCATAGGAGATCTGTTAGTCTATAAATTTAAAAGTAATGCACTGATTTTTCATACTGGATGTTATATTACAACAGTCTGTGCAAATGGCTGCAGACTGATTTTATCAACTGGTTATGCAAGGAAATTAAAATTGTATTAGAAGGCTATTTAAATGAGTCTGTAGCAAAATAGCATTATTCCGATAAATGAAAGGAGATGTTTATAACATGACTTACTAGGGCTAATTCTGTGGTCTCATGCACCCATCAGGAAGCAGCACTTGCAGAGGGCACTTTATGGGACATTTTGGACTGGTAATTTACTGTTCATTAATTTTAGTGGGTGAAAGGTCAGACTTTGCGCCTGTGATATGTTCCCTGCGAGTGCTGCTCCAGCTGGGAATGTGGAACCATGGAATCAGTTTTCCTGTATCATCTCTTTGTTACATCTACGTTGTGTTCAATATGTCAAATGAAGCAATGATTTTCTCTAGCAAAAAATAAACAAAAGTACCGGGAATGCACAGTAGATCGATCAGCGTCTGAAGGAGAGATAGGTTGATGTTTTGGATTCTGATAAATGGTTAAGTTAACGTTGAACTCTCTTTCTATTTCCAATGTTAATTACATAGAGATTACAACACGGAACCAGGCAATGGTTTGCCAGTGGTTTGTTGTTTATTCTGTACCTGTTTCGCTGAATTTATCCTCACTCACTGAACTGTTGGGGATGGAGTGAAAACAATTTTATTTGAATGAAGGGTTACTATTGTAAAGAAGTTCTGTTCAAGTGAATCAGCCAGGAAATGATTACACCTCATGTTTCTTAGCTGAGAATCTCATATCTGTATATAAACAAAATATACTTTTACGAAGAGTTAGCCCCATTTTGTGGTTTTCTTTTATTGCAACTAAATTGTGATTATATGAAGTGCTAGGAACTTCATTAATGTAAACCTTCATTAACTAAATGGAATTGCAACATTTATTATAGAGTTGGTCAGACTAGGTGATAAACAACTCAACTTTTATCACCTGATAAATTATTTAGCCCAAGCAAAAGTAAAAAAAGTTAAATGGCGAGGGGATTATCTGGAAGTTCTTGTCGAAGGGATTGAGTACGAAACTGCTCTGCTGCATGGAGCAGCATTCTTTATGAACCACTTCACATGTAGATGGGGTAAATAATGGAAGAAGGCTGATTACTTTCATGTTTATGGAGCTTTTAAGAGTTTGAGTGTCAACACTGATTGAGAATATGATAAATAAGCTGCAGTACATTTTCAGTAACTGTGCTCTCAGCACTTTGCCATCATTAGGATATAGTGACTTGCTAAAAGCCATTCAGCAGGCATTTTTTGTTGTTAAGGGTGAGCTCCCCCCTTTTTAAAAAAAATAATTCCTGTTCTTGGTTTCCCTGTGTCATGTATCATCACCAGTTAAAGGATCAGGCAAATGGCTTTCTCCAAGATTTCTGAGTGAAGATCACAAAGCTCAACAGATGATCCTGGAGGAGTGGTGGTGGTGAGGGGTGGGTGGGTTGCATGGGGCTTTTGCTTGACACTTTCTAGACTGACATTGATGAGATTGGAAACATGCCATGCAGAGGACTGGGAGAATGAACCATAGCTTATCTAGAGATAAGTGTTTGCCTGGTTGCTGTGTGTAGTGACATTGAAATGTGTTTGTGAAAATTTTCTTTGTTCGGCATTCCTCGTGAAATTATAAAAATACTTCTTTTACAATGCTTACAGTTTAGCTTGAAATAACAAATAGAGCAAACGTTTACAAGCACACTTACATTGTCACTGGTACAGTTCAGATCTTTTTGCAGCAGTTTTATTTGTGTTCATGGTTAGGTAGCAATTTCTATAGGCGGACCAAATCTCTTATGAACTGAAACTTGTATCTTTATTCTCCACCATATACAGGTTAGTATGCACAGGTTTAAAAATTAACCCCAAATTGTATTGCTAACTGGAAAATAATATGTGGGTTGTACATCACATCCTCTTGTCACCTCCAGAGGCAGAAAATAACTCACCACCAGACCAGTGGGAACAAGCTAAAACTACTTCATCTGATTATTTACAGAAGAAACAATGTACAAAAGCAAAAAGACACAGCAAGATATTAAAATAGTATGACCTCTGTATAATATATGCACTAGCTGATGTCCAATGGCATTGCTCATGGTGAATTGGACGTTTTATAAGAACAGGGGTGTTATGCCTGTTGTTGGGGATATTGATTCATCAGCATTGGGGACGGCCTGAGATCTGGCAGCATTGGGAAGGGATCTGGGGTCTGGCGTTACTGGGACGGGATCTCGGGGTGTGGAAGCAATTTGAGGGAGGGCCCAGTGTCTGGGAGCACTGTGGGGGGGGGGGGTTCTTGAAGCAGTGGGGCATGTCCCTGCATTTGGAATCACCAGGAAAGGGTTTCTGGAATCTCTGAGTATTGGGGGAGGGAGGTCCCAGCATCTGGAAGTTTGAAGGTGGGGGTAGGGTAAGTATTGTGGAGAGTGGTCTTGGGTTCTGTTAATCTTAACTAACATTCTGTGAAGTAAAAATCAAGCCACTTATAAGAGAAAATTAGCAGTTATTAATCTTTTTAAATGTGAAACTTGCCTGAAATAAAAGCTTTCGGAATTCAATCTTCAATTTGTTTTGAAGTCTTTTGGAAAAAAAAAGAAACTGACAGTTCCCCACAGGATGAGAACAAACACGGTTTCACTTCAACTGAGAGAAACCCACTGATGTATGCTTGGAAATTCTTCAATCTGCACATGCTCAGAATTCACAAATGTGGTCGGTAACTCCCTTCCATTGTTCTTGGCAAAAGCATCCAGTCGAAGCCTAGGCTTTTGAGACAGGCTGGGGGTTTGAAGGAAAGCTTTAATGAAGATATTAAAAGACACAAAAGACAATTCAGTGGGCAAATTCAATCATGTTATTGTGCCATTTTTTGATGTTTTTCATTTGTTAAAAATCTTATTTTGGACAACAGAAATTTCAGTAACTGAAAAAAGTGGATGGAAATGTTTTCAAAAAGCAATTTAATCAGTTCATCTTTTTCTTTCTTTTATTGATAGGATCCCCTAATTGTTCAATCATGATTGGTTATTTTCATAAGTCTTTAGTAGTTTCTCATTGATGGATTTTTAGCTGCTTTCCTTGCCTTCAACTTGTATGTTCCCTACTTCATCAGTTCTGATATGCTGCTGTTTTACTTTGAGCCTCCCAGACAACAAAGTGAGATGGAGAGATTTTAACCGGGAAAGTGTTGCAGGAAGTAAGGAACACTTACAGGAAGTGCATGGTACACACAAAACTTTTAATATATTACTAGTAGATCTCCTGTGGTGTTGCTCGTAGTGAATTTTCTGCCTCTTTGATTTTTACGACTCTTCATTCTGTCCCTCTGACCTCTCTTTGCCCCCAATCTTACTCTATCCTTTGATCTGTTTACATTAGAACAATGTTAGAAGAATGAAAAAAATGTGTTAACAGGTGAGATGGTGAAAAGCGTGTTAGAAGCCATGAGTCATGTGCTGCTACAGTTCCATCCAGGAACATTGGATAATATTAAGGAGTGGGGATCTTGGCTGATTTTTTTTCTCTCCTCCACCCCAGGAGTAGTGTCAATTGTAATGAACCAACTATTGTCCCAGGTGATCAGCTAACTCAATGCAGACTGGGCATTGGGCCCAGGACCTTCATTTGCTCTCTCTTCATTGTTTGCACAGCAACGTCTAGACTCTTATTGGAATGCCTTGATGTTTTTCTTTCTTTTGCTATAGTCAGAACGATTGAAGTTATTGGCCACTTTCAATGGCACTGATGAAACAAATCTTAGGCTATCTGAAAAAGTGAGGCAGCTCTCTGCAGGCCAAGAACAAGCAGGCAGATGAATAAGCTTGAAATCTTGCGTGGATAAATTAAATGGAAATTTGAATTCCGCATGAGAGAGGAACAGTTCTTTTTCTGTCTGTTTTATGGAAAACCTCTGGAGCTGCGGGGCTGGACTTGGCAACAATTATGCCATCCTGCCTAAATGGCACTTACAGCTTTTTAAGTGGTGTGGCATATGACTTTAATTACATGTTGGGAGTGTGTATTGGCTCTATCTGACTGATAAATAGCTCAGAATAATGTGGTTATGGATGCTGTAAATTTGATTTCGGAAATATTCTATCCAGAGGGAACATCCTTGTCAGATTGAGAGTATTTCAACCGGACTAGGTATCCACTAAAGTTGGTGTTGAACCCTGATTGTTTGCCTCAGCTCATAGATAAAGTAAACAGGATTCCAAATATAGCTAGATATATAATACATACCCAAAGTGTCATTTAAGGGCTTCAATTCACTTTAAATACTTAGCATCAGGTACACAATGAAATACAATGAATGTAACAAAATAATCATATCTACTGACCCCATGTATTGAACAGGTGGAATTCGGATTGGCCGTAGGGATGGGGATGAGGTTTTCTGTAAAATTGGCAAATCAGTAGATTTTACTGACTTGGTAGTCTTGTCGGCAACTTCTGCTTTTCTCAGCTGTGAATGTCAGGCCAACCTGATTAAAATGGAACATTTGAAAGGTATGCAAATTATAGTCTTGTCAAGTGGATGCCTTATAATGGACACACTGTTAATTGGGATTTTTGGTGAAAGGGAACATTTGCTCAGGTATTGATTCATTCCTCCGGAATGGGAAAACTGCTTGCGCTGGCACAATTCCAAGCAGCATTGGAACTGACTCACTAATGGATTAACAAGTGGAAGCGTATCTTTATAATAAAATTTCTTTTATCTGTCTGTGCGTTCAGTCTGTCATCTATGTCGTGATCACCGAGTCACCAGCCAATTTTCTTCTTCCTCTCTGATTGTGTTTACGCATTTGTTTTTCTCCTTTGTATTTGGTTATTTTTTACTTTCATTATTCACCAATCATATTACACAAAACCTTTCACTCTAATTTCATTTTTCTCCTCAATCACAATTCAGCAAAATAAATTCTTTGCTCTGAAGCTGTTATGAGACTTCCTCATCC
Organism: Heptranchias perlo; assembly: GCF_035084215.1. Lineage (NCBI taxonomy): Eukaryota > Metazoa > Chordata > Chondrichthyes > Hexanchiformes > Hexanchidae > Heptranchias > Heptranchias perlo. The sequence continues at coordinate 35,307,094 of NC_090341.1, read as the reverse complement.
ATTTCATCGTGTACCTCTAAGAATAAAATGTATTATAATAAAAACATAAAAAAATTTATCTACCCTATCTAAAAAATTGCCTCCAACAATCCCCCTCTCAATAAACAACACAACACACCCGGTTGGGCCTCTGAACAGTCTGAGCTCTTGTCTCACCTTCCTCCTCCTTATTTCATGATGTCCACTTGGTCCAGCCGATTCCTCGTGTTTGGAGGCCCGATGTAAACAAAGATGCCATAGAAATAGAAGAAAAGAAATGGAGAGAAATTATGGAGGGCACCAAAATTAGGGAGAAAATATTACAATGTCCCCCCCCCCCATACATATATTTAAAAATAAATTTTCCTCACCGTTTCAGTTTTCTGTCCTGAATATAGGTCCTGTTGAAACAAACATCCTTAGCTAGAGGGCATAAGAAGCTAGGAAATGTTTTGGTGAGATGTTGATTGAAACAAATTGAAGGGGTGGAGCCCAGCCTGAAAAGTTTGAGAGCTTTAATCCAGCAAAGCTGGCCTCGATGTGTGCAGAGAGACGAACAAACTCCTGATTTTACATATTTATTTCAGGCAGAGACTGGGAAGATGCAGAGAGATGAGAGTGACTGACTGAAAATGTGTGCATTTGGAAGGTGAGAAAAAATGACCGGTAGCAGGAGGTTTATCTGCTTGTTTTTATTTAATGGCATTCAAGTGGTGGGACTAGCAGAAGATGGAAGTAATAGGGCACATCCAGGGCTAGCACAGAGATGTTCACACACCATAATAGACAAACACACCAGCAAAACACATTAAACACATACACTGCACAATTGAATAAAACAACATCATTTTTACTATATCTTTCAGTCTGCGATTCCTTCATTGTGCAGAAAAGAAAGTGTTATTTGTTCAGAAGGCAAGTAAACCAAGTTTCACAAGATGGGCTTTGGTTATCAATGTCAATGCTCCTTCCATTGGTTCCACAGACCCACTGTCAAAAGACACTTCACCATTGGCTGGCAGGAGGCGCCATTCAATGGGTTGTGTGTGTCATTTCCTCGCTCCCCTCAAATGGAATGTCACTCTTTCTAACATTGCATGTACTCAGTTAAACAGATAAAACCCAAGTCACCAAGGTAGATGGAGTCAAGTGACAACAATGTGCTATCAGACTGCCCTGTTACTACCAAACTTTCAGAAAAAAGTGGCCCTTCCTTGTTTGTAGTATTTTTGAATTTAGACCTAAGTTTGAAACATGCATTAGGTGAATATTAGGAATACTCCTCAGGAATAGAACACTTCCTGGTTTGGGACTTTCCCAGGGATATTTTAATGATTCCAACAGTCCTGGAGGCCAATTGGAAGTCTAAAGTACTGTTCTTTTTCTTGACAGCTTCCTATGAAGAGAGGCTGAGCAGAGGTACATAGGCATGCTTCTAGTGTACATCAGCTGGGAATCTGGACTCATGAGGAATGTGTTGAAACAGACTTTTATCTGAACATAATAATCAGCAAGGTAAGATATGTGATGATTTTGCATTTAAATATTATTTAAAAAGTGTTTTAAAGGTATCTCTGGCTTGCATATTAAGCAAAAACTACACATAACCTAGGCAGATTATGGTAAACCAAAACTGGTGGCAGACAAGCAAACTACATATTTTACAGTGCCAACCTAGTAAACGAGCAAAAGCTCATCAACGACTTTAAAAAAGCTGATACAACCTCATTCAGTGTAACTACATGTCTATGACATGTAGTTACACTGAAAGTGCAGTGGGGTAGGGGCTTGTCATAACTTAAGCTGCAGGTATACCCAACATTCCATTACTTGTATAGTGGAAGAATTCGGTATGACTTGTGAGGATTTTTCCTCATTTCTTGTGGAGAAATCACAGGTTATTGTGGATATGTATTGGCACTCTCAGTTGCTGAACCTGATTGTTAAATTGTTCTTCATACAGTTGTCAGAGTAACACAAGGTCGCTCTTCTCCACCCTCTGCCCAGTTCATGTTGGCACTCTTCTCCCCTTATCTCCCATAATTAACGTTGAAATTATTCTTCCACTCCCCCCTCAGTTCACATCAGTAATCTGCCCCCAACTTCATGATGGCACTCTTCTCCCTCCAATCTCCTCTCTGCCTCTCCTGAGTTCATGCCAACAATCTATCCCTCTTCCCCTCCACCTCTCAATTCATGCTAGCATGCTTCGACCCTTCCCCATCAGTTCATGCTGGCACTCTTTTTCTCCTGCCCTCTGAATTCAAGTTGGCAGTCTTCTTCACCTGCCCCTTCAATTCAAGCTGGCCCTTTTCTTGTCCCTCCTCTCTCTTCAGATTCTGCTGTCACTGTCCCTTCGCCAACAGTTCACGCTGGTATTCTTCTCATCGCCCCCCCCCACCCCACCTCTTGTTCATGCTGGCCCCTCCCTCTCAGTTTATGATGGCGCCCTTTTATCCTCTCCTCTGACTGCTGCTTTTGGATCCGACATGATGCTACTGATTCTCCGGGGGATGGAACTCTGTTGCACACTGTGAGCGGGAATTCCTGATCTCTCAAAACAATTGTGAGAATTCCCGTTCACATTGTGTAGCAGAGTTCCATTGCCTAGAGCAGGGACAAATATACACTGACTCCAAAACGTTGTCTCTCTAAGTTGACGGTTGGCATGTATGGGACAATTTCAAAGACTCAGTCTGTTATAGAAAAAAGTTTTGCTGGATGGTAAATTGCTTTTTTGAAAATGGTTCATTGTAAAAAAAGAAGATACCGACCTGTTTTTCTGTCCGAATTTGAGTGGTTCATTTTCCGCTGTCGTTCCCAGTGACCGGTGCTAGCACCTGCCTATTTTTTGGGCAGGCGCATTCAAATGAGGCTGTAATGATATGGTGACATCATACATCTTATTTTCTATCATTTCCACCTCAGTTACGCTCATTCTTAATAATATATGCATAAAACTAATCCCTAAGGTTGCTAGGTGCCACATTCAAGGTGGAAGTGGATCTAAAAGTAACAGGTTATACATTTCCCAATGCAATCATAACCTTATTACTGTGCCTTTTCTTTTTGTTGTTGATCCCTACTGTACCATCTGGTTTTGTACCAATTGATGAGTAACTGCCAGTTGTCCTCTTCCTTTCCAGACCGGGTACAAGGGCACAGTGACATCCCCATTGGGAATTCCCCTCTACTTTTGCTTCATGGGAGAAGAGGAGGAGCAATGGAGAGAGGCCAGGCTCAAGAGGTGCAGCACTGATGCATAGCACCCACCCACTGGTACTCCCTTCAGAGGTGCTCCAATATACATTGGACTGAGGAGCCTTTGCTTTCTCAAAGGAAGCTGTCACAGAAGCATGCCATGTGCTGCAAGCCCATGTCCACCACAGGCAACGCTCCGCCAGTGGCTGTTAAGGTCAAAATTGCCCTTACTCTAACTGCATTTCAAGCTGACACTGTGCATATCTAAAACGTAAGCCAAACAACTGTTCACAGATGCCTCAAGCTGCAAGTCACAGCTGCACTGTTCTCTAGAGCTATCAAATTGATTAGCTTCCGCATGGAAAACTGGTGACAAACATGACTGGCACTGCAATTTTACAGAGTGGCAGGATTCTGCAAGGTCCAAGGAGTCATGGATTAAACCGGTATGGCCATACATGCTCACTTCATCAGTAGCCATATGCGCATCAACAGGATGAGTTACCACTCTCTCAATATGCAGCTCACACCACACCATCATACAAGTGAATGCTCACTACCCAGGGAGCTGCCATGATGCCTTTTATCTTAAGATAGTCCACCATGCCACCACTGTTCACAGCAGAATAGCAAGTCTCTAGGTAGATCCTTGGAGACCAGTTATCTCTAAAGTCATGACTGATCCCACCTGGGTGCTTTCCCATTATCCCAGCTGAGCAATGCTACATTTATCCACTAAAATCATCATCTAGCACATCACAGGCATGTTGCATAAGTGCTTGATCGATTTGGGAGTGTCCTGCAGTACAGTCCAGTGAGGGTCCTCATGAAGGCTACCACATCTCCCCAATCCCACCATAAGTGTACGACGATTTACGAACTTTTCTCTCTGCGCATCAACTCCTGTCCATATCACTGATCAAAACAACTTCCACACCTTGCAAAGAACAATGCTTGCACGCACAACTTTAGTGCATCCATAATTTTGATTAAAACTCATACTGCCTCTAGGCCTAGTGTTTTTTTTACCACTGTGCTCCCAATTGGTGTGGGTGTATGATGTGTGACCTCTTAAATCTAGCTTCTCCTAGGAGCTATCTGAGTGGCAGGAGCTTGTAAGGTGGCTGGAATGTTACATTCCTCTTAGAGCCTTTTGGACTGATATGGCTCTCTTCTCACGGCAGCTAAGTCCTGAGCTACTACAGGCTGCAACTCTCGTGCGGCTGCATGGATAGCCTGAGCCTGTGCTCTTCCAGCCATATGTCCAGGATGAGAAAAAGCCATCAGACCCATACAGCACTTGCTCCTAATGATTTCATCTCTACCTCCACCTCCTGGGAGAGGCAAATAACCAGAGAACTATTGCTGATTTAGGAGTCCTCTTGCAAAAATTCCTCTCCAACACCTCATGAGTGACCAGACAAGTCCCAGAAGGCCCCAGAATAATTTTCTTTCATCTTCCATATGCTGTTATCACCTTGTTTTCCAGAAATCCATCTAACTCCCTCTTGAAGGATTGTCAAGAATCATTCAATACCTCCTCTGAAATCTTTTCCATAGACTGATTACCTCTGGGAAAAGCCTCACCCTCTGTTTCCTCAGTATATATGAGTTGCTCCTAACCCTACCTGACCCCATCATCTCAAGCACATTTTCTACTTGCATGTTGCTCATGGCTTTAATATTCTTAAGTACTTGGATCACATCCTTTCTAAGTCCCCATTTCTCAAGTGAGTATAAACCTATGGCATCAAGACTATCTTTACTGTGCAATGTTCATCCTTATTGCCCTTCTTGGCACCTTCTCCAGAGTTCTTTTATTATTTTTTTCTTGGGACATTGGCAACATTGGCAAGGTACTATTTTTTGGTTATCACTTGTTGCCCGCAGGGCATTGAGTTAACCCTGTAGTGTGGAACTGGAGTCACTTGTAGTCCAGACTAGGCAGGGGTAGCAGGCACCCTTCCCTGAAGGACCAGTGGGGTTTTTACGACAAAGACAGCAGCTTCTGAGAGGGCAGAGGTTTGGGGGCCCACCACCAGTCACTGTTCTGTCTCAAACAGTATGGGGTGTCTTTTCATTTACAACAAATGCATAAAGTGAGGATTAACTTTGGTTATTACGATCTACAGTAAATACTCTGGACAGAAATTCTTGTGACAGCTTGTGAGTTCAGGAATTCCCACATACAGCATAAAGCAGAACTCCATCCCCAGAGCAGCATCAGCATTAGGTAGGAGCCATAGGTGGTGCTGAGAGTGAAGGGAGAAGGGTCCAGCGGAAACTGAGAGAGGAGGAAGGACAGTGCCAGTGTGACCTGGGGGGAAGAGGGAGAAGGTTGCCAGTTTGAATTTGGGAGGGAGACGAGTGCCATTATAAACTGAGGAAAGAGAGAGGCATAACATTGTCAACGTGACCTAGTAGGGGTGCGGAGAATGCTGTGTGAATAGAGGAGGGAGAGGCAAAGGATTGTCAATGTAAACTGGTGAAGGGACAGGGGAATGAGAAGAATTGAGAAAGGATGGGTAGAGTGCAGAATGAACTGGAGGGGGAGATGAGAGAACGATGGCATGAACTGAGGTGGGAGATGGAGAGGACAGCCAACATAAACTGCAGGGGAGAAGGGTGCCAGCATGAACTGAGAGGATGGGGTGGAAGAATACCTGCAGAAGGGGCATCCATTTGCATCAACATTTTACACGAGGATGGAATTCTAAATTGACATTGCAGGAAAGGCACAAACAGTATGTTGTATACAGATACTATGTGAGACTTGGTGTAGTTACGGCCCCAGTGCAACCTCGTATTAAAAAAAAGATTAACCCTCTCATTAAAATGATGAAGGATTTTGATAGGGTGAATAGGGAAAGACTATTTCCTCGAGTTGGAGAGCCAGTGATGAAGGCTCATCAATTTAAAATTGTCACTAAGAAAGTATGGACAAAGGTTAGGAGAAATTTCTTCATGCAGAGAGTTGTTAAGAGTATGGAATGTTTTGCCACAGGGAATAGCTGAGGCAGAGACCATTGTGTGTTTTTAAGGGAAGAGCAAATAAACATTTGAAACAGAGGAAGATAGAAGTCTATGGGGAGAGATCAGCACAGTGGCAATTGTTTTGGATTACTTTAGCAAAGAGCCAGCACAGACACGATGGGCTGAGTGGCCTCTTTTCGAGCTGTAAACTTTGTTGGTTCTATTATTATCATACCTTATGGTGTGGAAATGCTTTTTAAGAATATTTTTACTTCCATACAGGGCAAAGTTTCATGCCCTCTGCCCAGTGCATCAGTGTGATATTTCCCACAGGAACCAACCTTATGGCATCACTGAGTAACATTGTCAACTTAATTCTGTATGTGCCAAATTATGGTCAGTTTTGTGCTGTGAGATAATGCCCATTATTAAGCAACACTGACCAGATTCATTTCACTTAGGACCCTTGTCGCCAACAGAGATGGGAGATTTTGATCCCATTTTCAGAGAGAATCAAGTCCAGATCACAGAGACAGTGAAAGGATAGAGCTAATCCACTACTCCACCCCGTTATCCTTATAGATATAGTTAAAACCTAGGACTTGTTACAGGAAACCTGAAGCCAATTAAAAAAAACTACAATAATTAGCAATTCTGGGCACCACACTTTAGGAAGGATGTCAATGCCTTAGAGAGGATGCAGAAGAGATTTATTAGAATGGTACCAGGGATGAGGGACATCAGTTATGTGGAGAAACTGGAAAAGGGTTGTTCTCCTTAGAACAGAGAAGGTTAAGGGGAGATTTGATAGAGGAGTTCAAAATCATGAACGGTTTTGACAGAGTAAATAAGGAGAAATCGTTCTCAGTGGCAGAAGGGTCTCTAACCAGAGGACACAGATTTAAGGTGATCAGCAAAAGAACCAGGGGTGACATGAGGAAATATTTTCCTACGCAGCGAGTTGTAATGATTTGGAATGCACTGCCAGAAAGGGTGGTGGAAGCAGATGCAATAGTAACTTTCAAAAGGGAATTGGATAAATACTTGAAGGGAAAAAAAGAGCAGGGCTATGGGGAAAGAGCAGGGCAATGGGATTAATTGGATAGCTGTTTCAAGAGCCGGCACAGGCACGATGGGCCGAATGGCCTCCTCCTCTGCTGTACCTACTATGATACTATGATCAGAACACTGTCAGTTTTCTCTCTCATGCACTTAGATGTACACACAGCTGCAGTGGGATGAAGTCAGCTCTCCAGCAGTTTCAGCACCTTATTCATCTGACTTTAATTGAATTGTAGTGCACAAATTTCCCAAAGAAACCAAAAGCATTCTAAAAACTTTTAATCCAAGATTTTTCTGAAAGCCCATTTGTTTGGAACCAGTAGTTAAGAATTGCTCTGGTCACTAGGTGTAGCAACATCAGAAATCCATTTGCAGAGGTTTCCTCTGTTGGGTATTTGTAGCAAGATTATAAATGAGTTCTTTCAGAATGGATTTACAATTTCACTAGAAATCCAATTGCTACGTAGCTTACATGGTGAGGAGAGGAATTCTTGCCCCAGTCAGTAAATTCTCAGCACCTTTCAACATTAGAAAACACGTTCTTCAAATAAAATTGAGCCTGGCTGCACAACCAGTGGTACACTCAATGACTGATAGAGCTGTAATCTTTCCTAAAACCTTTAAAGAAAGGCCCCACTAAAATATCGGCTGTATTTCCTCTGCTTTGAATGCAGGTCAGCCCAGCTCCCTGGAGAGTGGTTAGGAGAGATCTCTCTTTGTAGAGGGTTGTTGGAACATGGAGTGCTTTGCCACAGGGAATAGTTGAGGCAGAGACCTTTGCATATTTTAAGGGAAAAGTGGATAAATATTTGATGCAGAGAAAGGTTCAGGACTACGGGGAGAGAGCAGGCCAGTAGGATTAGTTTTGGATTGCTCTAGCAAAGAGTCAGCACAGACACAATGGGCTGAATGGCCTTCATCTGTGCTGTAAACATCTATGGTTGTAGGATATAGAGAGGAAGAGTGTGTAGGATTGTGTACTTCCATCTGAGAAAGAACAAAAGAGAAACGTTCAGAGATGTAATGACAATATGTAGAAAGCAAAGAGGAAGAAAGACGGGAAACAGTTGAATTCACTTGTGTGCAAATCTGGTAAAGGTAGATTTTACCGAATAGGAGCAGGAGTAGGCCACATGGCCCCTCGAGCTTGCTCTGTCATTCTGAGAAACCCTACGTGGTCAGTTGTTAGTAAAATATTAAAATGCCTACGAATCAGATCATGGCTGATCTCCTACCTCAACTCCACTTTCCTGCCCTATCCCCATATCCCTTGATTTCTTTAGTGTCCAAAAATCTATCGATCTCAGTCTTGAATATACTCAACAGCTGAGCATCCAAAACCCTCTGGAGTAGAGAATTCCAAAGATTCACAACGCTCTGAGTGAAGAAATTTTTCCTCATCTCGGTCCTGAACGTCCGGCCCCTTACCTTGAGACTATGACCCCTAGTTCTGGACTCTCCAGCCAGGGAAAACAGCCTCTGAGCATCTATCCTGTCAAGCCCTCAATGAGATCACCTCTCATTCTTCTAAACTCCGGAGAACATAGGCCCATTCTACTCAATCTCTCCTCATAGGATAACCCTCTCATTCCAGGAATCAATCTAATGAACGCATGTCAGCCTAGCTTCCTGGATGGTTCAGGTGGTAGTTGCACTGTTTAGTGTCATGGTGACTCTTACAGATTAGGGAGATTCCCGATTCGATCCCCAGTCTGTGCAGAGTTTGCTGATCTTAGCCAGGTTAGAAGTTGGGGCACTGTATCTGGCTTCAGTGCCCCTGGCTTAGGAAGAAACAAAAATAAGCCAGGGTTCTGACTCCTGTTTTCTAGCCCATGTATATGTGAATGTCAGGCGACGGCATTACCAGATTGACTGTGATGCCCTCACGGTCAAATAGCATGCCAAGACTCACTGTCCAGGTTCATACATGGAGAATGGCCACTTGAGATGCCAGAGGATGGGACATTATTGGTGGAACTGTTCTCCAGCATGGGTCAGCACCTTCAGGAGAGCAGAAAAATAGGGAGAAAAATATAGGAGAAAAAGGTCAGCCAGACAACAGCCTTTGTTTTGCTGGATGTTGGGAACTGGCTAAAGCTCTAAATTAGACCAGCAAAGACAATTAACAGTCAACCCTGAGAAAACAGCTGTCTCCTCTGTGCAAGCCTGACCGTCATAGATCAACTCTGATAGGATTGTGTCAGGAGGTGTCGAGGGAGCCCAGCGATGATCGCGTAGCCTCGGAGGTGTGAGCTGGCACAGTCTGCTGCACATGTTTGAGATAGCACAGTCCGGGACAATCTGAGACTGATTGGAAAGAAACTCAATTGATGATATCGGTGACACTTCATAGTCGACAAAGAAGAAGCTGAAGGGAAATGAAGAGAGAGAGGGGAGTTGGGCAGCACTTCATAAGGATGTGGAGCTACAGCTGCAGAGATTTAGACAGTGTGTTAGCCTGGTGTTCTGTGACTATTTGCCACTGGATGCAGCTGTACTGAAATTTTTGCTGCCAAATCCATGATATCCTCTTTTGCATCCTCATTGTGAGCTCATCCATCAGTTGTTACAATACTAACGAGTTGAATTGTCTCAATTACACATAGAAATCTGCAAAATAAAGGCCCTTTTTCTGCATCTGAAGAGGTATTCATGTGTTTGAATAGAGTTACTACTGCTTTTCATTAATAGTATTGTATATTTATTCAATATGCTGTGGTTGGAAAATGGTAGTAATTCTATTGATCCCCACTGCCCACATTAACACTACCAGTTATTGAATCTTTCACTCACACCCAGTGCCCAACAAGGCCCCAATGCAATCTCCCTGCTCAACCTAAGCTGCTCCTCTGCCAAGGAATGACCCTACCCATGTTAATCCTTAATATGTGGTTCCAGCAAAGTGTATGGAACTAAGTAAAACTGTCCATGTATGCATTTGCAGGTACCATGTAATCTGTAATGTGTCATCACCCAAGAAAATTTCTGAGCTTTCAGAATTCAATAAAAAATGGGCAAACTATTTTATATCATCATCCCACATGACGATTTATCTATTTCCTTTACTTTTTAAGTTCTTTCACAGTTATATTCTTCTCCTCTCCCTATTGATGCCCTCCACCATGCTGCAGGCGAGAGGGTGGGTGAGCCCCCAGGCCTTTGCCAATGCCCTTCTGTGCCCAAACCCATCACTGTGCCTGAATAGCTTGGTATGAATTTCTCCTTCCTTCCTGGTGAGAAACGGGTGAGCAGAAGTCAGGTGATTTCTTTGATGGCATGGTTCAGGAGGTGGGGTGGGGAACTTGTCACGCGATGAATGGTGGACCTGAACCTAGATCTTCCAGCACAGGTGGCACAGCACACATGACAAGCTGACATAAATCTTGGGTCACTGGCTCGCATTTCCTGACTCTTTTTCAAGAGAAACGAGCGTTAGTGGGAGAAAATGTATCTGAGGGGCCTGGGTGTCCACGTTGAGATTTCAAACACTGCTTCTCAGTTTCCACGGAGCTGCAACTTGTTTTTTTCTGCTTGTGTTTTTTATTTCTCTATTAGGATGAGATTCTGTGCGAGATCAATGCTCCTCACTCACTGGCTGTTGCTGGTCTCAGCTTTAATGCTTTGCTGTAAGTCGCTGTCCGCCTCCAGTCACCACCCCCGGGGACACTCAGGTAAGCAGTTCCCCAGCAACTCTCACCGGATACACAGACTAAGCTTCATTTAAATCCTTATTATAACCCATCAGACGACTGAGAATGCTCTTATTCTTCATTAAATGTCATGTGTACTTGATAGCATTGCAGTTTGTATCTTCTGAATGAAAGCAATCAATCTATTTCCCCTAGTTATATTGATTTATAATTTCTACACTTGTAACTTGATGCCTCTGTGGTGTATAAAAAATTGCTTTTTTATTGAGAAACCTAGATGAAGCACCAAGGCCTGTAGAAATGGGATTGCCAAAGCTGAAAGGAGTTGAAGAGAAGAGGAGATTAATCATGTAGTAATTAGATGACATCAAGCTTGGGTTTTAAAGCAGTATAGATGATACGGGGAAGGGAGATAGGGAATTCGACAGTTTTGAAGTCCTAAGAAAGAAGGAATTAAAAGAGGAGATCGTTGCTGGGGTTTTCACTTTCTGCGTTCACCAGCCAGCAACTTTCATTTTAAAATCGCAGGCTGGTGAATGGAGAAGCAGAAAACCTCAACCCACATGTCGAATCCTGGTTTCGATACAGTGAGGATCTTATAAACAGGCAGTACGAAAGTAAAGAAGTTATGATAAATTTATAAAATAATATTGGTTAGGTCACATTTAGAGATCTGTGTGCAGTTTTGAGCACCCCATCATCAAAAGAACATTAAAGCCACAGTGTATTATGTAGATAAAGCAAGTGATTAGGAAGGCAAATGGAATGTTGTCATTTATTGCAAGGGGAATGGAATATAAAAGTAGAGATGTTTTGCTACAGTTGTGCAGGGCATGGGTGAGATCACATCTAGAATACTTTGTGCAGTTTTGGTCTCCTTATTTAAGAAAGGACATAATTGCTTTGGAGGCGGTTTAGAGAAAGTTCACTCAACTGATTCCTGGGATGAGGGGGTGATCTTATGAGGAAAGGTTGGACAAATTGGGCCTGTATAAACTGGAGTTTAGAAGAATGAGAGGTGATCTTACTGAAACATAGGGTCTTGAGGGTCTAGAAGGGGTAGATGCTGAGGGGATGTTTCACCTTGTGGCAGAGACTAGAACTAGGGGCCACAGTTTAAAAATAAAGGGTCTCCCATTTAAGACGGAGATGAGGAGAAATGTTTTCTCTCAGAGGGTCGTGAGTCTGTGGAACTCCCTTCCCCAGAGAGCGGTGGAGGCAGGGTCATTGAATATTTTTAAGGCTGAGTTAGATAGATTCCAGATTAACAAGGGAGTCAAAGGTTTTAATAGGTAGACTGGAAAGTAGGGTTGAGGTCACAATCAGATCAGCCATGATCTTATCAAATGGCAGAGCAGGCTCGAGGGGCCGAATAGCCTACTCCTGCTCTTAATTCGTATGTTCGTATATCCGTATGGCACAGATTGACCTGGACGATGTCAGGGATGGGAAACTATAGTAACGAGGAGAGATTTGAGATACTGGGACTATTTGCACTGGAGGGGGATGGCTATGAGGAGATTTAATAGAAGATTTTAAAATTATGAAGGGTTTTGGTAGAGTGAATAGAGAAAGACTATTTCATTTGGTTGGGGTGTCCGTGGAGAAGTCTACAATTTAAAACTATCACAGAGAGTGAAGAGAGTGGTTAGGAGAGGTCTCTTTTTGTAGAGGGGTGTTGGAACATGGAATAGTTGAGGCAGACACCTTTGCATATTTTAAAGGAAAAGTGGATAAATATTTGATGCAGAGAAAGGTACAGAACTATGGGGGGAGAGCAGGCTAGTGGGATTAGCTTGGGATTGCTCTAGCAAAGAGTCAGCACAGACACAATGGGCTGAATGGCCTTCTTCTATGCTGTAAACATCTATGGTTGTAGGATGTAGGGAGGAAGAGTGTGTAGGATTGTGTACTTCCATCTGAGAAAGAACAAAAGAGAAACGTTCAGAGGAGTAATGACAATATGTAGAAAGCAAAGAGAAAGAAAGGAGGGAAATAGTTAAATCCACTTGTGTGCAAATCTGGTAAAGGTAGATTTTACTGAATTCCAATTTGTTGTTGACTGGTTGACATCAGTCTCGTCATTCCTGTTAGATAGAATTCAAATTATTCGCAACTTTTTTCTCCCTCTGGATCTAATGCATATAATGAGAATGCATTGTTCTATATTATGTTATTATTGTCTATCAGTAGACTGTGATAAAAAGCTTGCATCTACTGTTGCTATGACCTTGCCCTTCTGGTACCAAGGCCATACAGTAACAAGTAGTATATCCAATGTGGTGAATGAAACACTTCAGGACTAATGCAGGATTTGAAGAAGTTGGAAGTCTGGCAATGAGCGTTCTTTCATTCTTTTGTTAAAGCTGTTAAATATGAAGTGTAATGAGTTATGATGTGAATAATGCTACCAGAACTCTAAATAAAGAAGTAAATGTGAACGAGCTTGGTACAAACTCGGAGCTATAGTGACTCTCAGGGATGCACCCAGGTTTATGGAGTGACTCCTGCACGCTGTACATCGACTTGTACAGTGCACATTTGTGCAGTCAAATCCCATGTCAATGAGCAGGCCTGTGAGAGAAGCCACCAGCAAGGCAAACTTAATTGAATGAATATACAGTGATATGTTCTCTCCATTGGTATGGGTCTGATTGTGCATATGTAGGAACCACCATCACCCACTGGTCTAGGAAACATGCGGAAGTCAGTAGTTCATTTCCAACCTGGAAGGATCTTGGGTTGCAGTGATGGGCTTAGCTGGTACTGGGTCTTCACTGGTGTTGGGAAGGGATGTGGAGAATCTAACTGGTCGTTCAACTGGCTGATCTGGAGTTGGGGTCGTTGGCGCCTGAGGTTGTGCAGGTATCGGGGGCTGAGATTGTGCAGGTATTGGGGGCTGAGGCTTTGCAGGTATCGGGGGCTGATATTGTGCAGGTATCGGGGGCTGACGTTGTGCAGGTATCGGGGGCTGAGGTTGTGCAGGTATCAGGGGCTGAGGTTGTGCAGGTATCGGGGGCTGAAGTTGTGCAGGTATCGGGGGCTGACGTTGTGCAGGTATCGGGGGCTGAGGTTGTGCAGGTATCGGGGGCTGAAATGGTGCAGGTATCGGGGGCTGAGGTTGTGCAGGTATCGGGGGCTGATATTGTGCAGGTATTGGGGGCTGAGGCTTTGCAGGTATCGGGGGCTGATATTGTGCAGGTATCGGGGGCTGACGTTGTGCAGGTATCGGGGGCTGAGGTTGTGCAGGTATCAGGGCTGAGGTTGTGCAGGTATCGGGGGCTGACGTTGCGCAGGTATCGGGGGCTGAGGTTGTGCAGGTATCAGGGGCTGAGGTTGTGCAGGTATCGGGGGCTGAGGTTGTGCAGGTATCAGGGGCTGAGGTTGTGCTGGTATCGGGGGCTGAGGTTGTGCAGGTATCGGGGGCTGATATTGTGCAGGTATCGGGGGCTGAGATTGTGCAGGTATCGGGGGCTGAGGTTGTGCAGATATTGGGGGCTGATGTTGTGCAGGTATCGGGGGCTGAGGTTGTGCTGGTATCGGGGCTGAGGTTGTGCAGGTATCGGGGGCTGAGGTTGTGCAGGTATCGGGGGCTGAGGTTGTGCAGGTATCGGGGGCTGAAGTTGTGCAGGTATCGGGGGCTGAGATTGTGCAGGTATCGGGGGCTGAGATTGTGCAGGTATCGGGGACTGATGTTGTGCAGGTATCGGGGGCTGAGGTTGTGCTGGTATCGGGGCTGAGGTTGTGCAGGTATCGGGGGCTGAGGTTGTGCTGGTATCGGGGCTGAGGTTGTGCAGGTATCGGGGGCTGAGGTTGTGCAGGTATCGGGGGCTGAGGTTGTGCAGGTATCGGGGGCTGAGGTTGTGCTGGTATCGGGGCTGAGGTTGTGCAGGTATCGGGGGCTGAGGTTGTGCAGGTATCGGGGGCTGAAGTTGTGCAGGTATCGGGGGCTGATGTTGTGCAGGTATCGGGGGCTGAGATTGTGCAGGTATCGGGGGCTGATGTTGTGCAGGTATCGGGGGCTGAGGTTGTGCAGGTATCGAGGGCTGAGATTGTGCAGGTATCGGGGGCTATGGCTCTGTTATTGGCATGGGGATTGGTGAGGTCAGTGCAGAACTAGCTGAGTCTCGATAACTGCAGGGCAGCGGTGAATCCTTCATGTACAGGGATTTGCGGGGCTGAGACTACACTAATTCCTTTCTTGAATAATTTTTTGACCTGTTACATTGTATATTGATGGAGAGGTGCTTAATGTCCTCAGTGCCCTTGCATATAAGACTATTAGTTGTCTTTTTATTAAGACATCGAGAATGACAATGGGCTCGATTTTCGCACCCCCAATCGGGTGCGTTCGTCGGGGGGTGGTGGGCTGCAAAAATCGGGGATTCCCGGGGCGGGTCTGGAGCCCGGCTCCAACCTGCCCACTTCCGGAGGTTCCCCAGTGACGCGCTGACATGCGCGCGCAGCCCCCGCATGTGGAACTCCCACCGGCAATTAAAGCCGGCAGGGTGCCACTTAAAGTATTTATTTAGGTATTTCAGGTCGTTCAGTGGCCTGATTAACATGATATTTTCGGAGGGGTGGGATTTTGCAAACAACTGGGACTGTTTCCCGTACTGGGGGAAACACTCCCAGTTCAAATGGACGTGTTGCAGCCATCAGCCTGTGGCAGCTGCAAAGGTCCATTTGACAGGTGGGGTGGGGGGGACCCTCACTCATTGCAGGAGGCCACTCTGTCACTTTGGACAAAGTTTGGCCTCCATCACCCTCCTCCTAACAATAAAATTCACCAACTTGCAAACTTACCCCGGTGTCTAGACACATGTACCTACCTTGCGGACCCCCTCAAATGTACATCTTCCGGATGGGGGCCGCCGTAGCTGCAGTCATGACCTCCTCGGAGGACGAACAGCATCACCAGCCTCGCCGGCCACGTCGTCCACCTCTGACACGTGGAGCCCCACAACACAGTGCTGTGACACATCCACCTGCACAGCAAGAGGGAGGGCAATGGCAGAGAGAGATGCGTCGCAGAGGGCACTACCCTCGCCACAGGGTCTACAGACCGAGGCTCAGCTTCCTGGACCTCTCTGAGCAGCAGTGCACACGGAGGCTCAGAGTCACTCGACATGTAGTAGTGGATGTCTGCAGCCTCCTTCATGCCGAGCTGCTCCCGGCTGGCCCGAGCACCATCTTCTTACCTGCCGCTGTCAAAGTCACCACTTCCCTCAACAACTTCTCCTCCGCATCTTTCCAGGGTGCCACCGGGGACATCACCGACGTCTCTCAGTCGTCTG
This sequence comes from Heptranchias perlo, assembly GCF_035084215.1. Classification (NCBI taxonomy): domain Eukaryota; kingdom Metazoa; phylum Chordata; class Chondrichthyes; order Hexanchiformes; family Hexanchidae; genus Heptranchias; species Heptranchias perlo. The sequence goes on along the minus strand of NC_090341.1, from coordinate 35,290,932 downwards.
CACAAAAGAGCCCTGCAAATACACCTACACCCACTCTGCATGACACAATGGGTGGCATCATTTGTGGGTCTTCATAGTAATCCTCAGGAAAGGGCATTATTGCACAAACCAGACAAGATTTGCAAAGACTTGGCAGTAGTGGTGATAATATAATATCTTATGTGAGTTGATCAGAAATTAAATATAGGTAAAAACCATGACAAACCCTCAAACACCCTTGTGCATCCCCTTCATGCTCACGACACGTTTGCCTTACGCTTCCTACTGCACATATGTGATGCATGCCCTGTGGCTGCAGGACAGGTAGTGGCAGGTTGAGTGAGGCTGGCCGTGAAAGAGATGCATGAGAGGGTGAGTATGAGATAGAGCCATGAGATTGTATGAGGATTGGGTTGAATGTCAGTGGTGGGATGAGTACTGGCGAGGTGAGTAAGTGCAGGTAAGATGAGGATGAGATTTGAGTGGGTGTGAGGAGTGATGTGATAGAGTAGTGTTGGCAGTGCAGAAGGAGATGTGGGTGGGGGCGGTGATGTGGCAGACGGAGTGTAGGGGAATGAGTAAGTGTACTCACTTCGGCTGACCTACTTAGGTCATTGAAGCGCCTCCTGCACTGTATGCAGGTGCGCGATATGTTGGTGGTGCAGGTGACCTCCTCTGCCACCTCGAGCCAGGCCTTCTTGGTGGCAGAGGCAGGCTGCTTCCTCCCGCCCGCCGGGGGGAAGATCTCTGTCCTCCCCCTCCTCCTCACCCCATCCAATAAGACCTGGAGTGAGGCATCATTAAACCTGGGAGCAGCCTTCCCCCTGGGCTGCTCCATGCTGTAATTTTGCCTATTTTCTGCAGCATCAGTCAGTTGAGGACTGCCCCTTTAAATAGGGCTCCTCCAGCTGACAGCGTATGCTGCGCATGCGCAGTCCGCCCGCTGCGCAGCTTACCAGCGGGAAACCTGGAAGCACAGGTAAGTGGCTGCAATTAGCCTGCGATTCCATGCGGAGCACCCCTATTTCACTGGGCGCGTTACCCATGCGCCCAGTCGACCCCCCGCTGCGAACCCGCTGCCCTCCTGATATCGGGCCCAATGTGTCTGTGTGTTTTGAAAGATGATGAAGTCCTTCAGTACACGTTGAGTTAAACATCTGATTGCCTGATTGGTTATCTTACTGGCTGGTCATTTGATTGATTGAATTAATTGAACAAACAAAATCTATGGACTAACCTAGTCATTTATTGACAATTGAATTGTGAATGATCTGCTGGGGGCAGATTATTGAAAAGTAAGTCAGAATTTCTTATGTTTAAAGAAAAGACTGGTTCAGGATCTCAGCTGTGGCCTAAGATTCAGGTTTGCTGCAATTATTATGAACAATATATTTTTGAATAGCCTTAACAGTTGTACCAGAAAAACTTTTACTTGAAGGTCATGCCATTGAATTACTACAAAAATATTTTTAAAAATTGTACCAAACTCTTTATTTCCATCTTTTATATATCACTGTTTTGGTTGGCTGTTCTGATGACAATACCCCTTTGACAATGAGCATCATACCATTTTTGAGCAAATGTACTGAGCTGGCCTTCTGATAGGTTTTCCAATACCACAGATTGTCCCTGGCTGGTGGATGGTCTGGAGACCTATTCATAGGCCTCTGCCTGTGGCAGTCTGCATTTGGTTGCTAGGAGATACATGAATGTGGCCTTGGGTGATTCCTCCTTCAGTTCCCCCCCTCCTTTCTGTCAGTTTGGTAGAGTGTTAGGACTCTTGCTTCTGAGCAACAAGGTTGTGACTTCAAGTATCACTTCAAAGTTTGAGTATATAAATCAGTATACTTCAGTACAGTATTGAGGGAGTGCATCATTGTTGTAGGTGCTGTCTTTTGAATGAGATAATAAACTAAAATCTCGACTGCCTGTTCAAGTGGATGTAAAAGTGGCACTATTCTAAAAAGAGCAGGAATTTCTCCTGGTGACCTGGCCAACATTCATCCCTCAACCAACACCATCAAGACTGCTCATTTATTTTATTTGCTGTTTGTGGGGCCTTGCTGTGTGTAATTTGGTTACTATGTTTGCCTACATAACAATAGTAGCTGCACTTCAAAAGTAAATTATTGGCTATGAATCATGTCCACATCATAGCACCCATAGCATAGACTGTTAGCAGTCCAAAGTGCTACATAATGTGCCCACTCAGCTGCTGGTCTTAAAAGCTGAAAATCAGTTTTCAGCAACCATGCCTCATTTGAATTGTGCCCAAAATTTAACCTTAGTTAAAATATTGTTTGACTTTATTCAATTTTGGGGATCTGCAAGTTTATTAATTGAAATATCAGAAATGTCTGGAAATTATTTGTAAACAGTATCCTCTGGCTAATTTCTGAATCATCTGCAGCTGTTTGTGGAGCAATCCAGCCCTTCTTGCTGCTTATGTGCCAATGGGAGGCCTTCAAAGAGGAGTTGGTTTGGGTACAGAGTAGACACATCCCTACGAGGGGGAAAGGAAGGGCATCCAAAGCTAGAGCTCCCTGAATGACTAAAGATAGAGAGATTAAAATGAAACAGAAAAAGGAGACTTATGGCAAAAATAAGTTTCATAATACAGTAGGGAACCAGGCTGAATACAGAAAGTACAGAGGAGATCTAAAAAAGGGAAGAAGAGGGGCAAAGACAGAGTATGAGAACAGATTAGTGTTCATAAAAGGGAACCCAAAAGTCATTTATAAACATATAAATAGTAAAATGGTAGTCAAAGGAAGCGTGGGACCGATTAGGGACAAAAAAGGAGGTGCATGACTGAGGCACTAAATGAATACTTTGCATCAGTCTTCACTAGAGAAGAGGATGCTGCCATTGTAGCAGTAAAGGAGGAGGTAGTAGAGATATTGGATAGGATAAAAATAGATAAAGAGGAGGAACTTAAAAGTTTGGCAGTACTCAAAGTAGAATCTTAGCTCAGAAAATCAGGATGTAGAATCAGTATGGATGGAACTAAGAAATAACAAGGGGCAGAAACCATTGGTGGGAGTAGTTTATAGGCCCCTAAAAGTAATTATAGTGTTGGACAGAGTATAAATCAGGAAATTAGAGGAGCATGTAATAAGATTAATGCAATAGTCATGGGGGGACTTTAATCTTCATGTAGACTGGGCAAACCAAATTGGCAAAATTAGTTTGGAGGATGAGTTCATGGAATGCATTTGAGACAGTTTTCTATAACAATATGTTGAGGAAGCAACTGAGGAACAGGCTATTTTAGATCTAGTATTGTGTAATGAGATAGGGTTAATTAGTAATCTTATAGTTAAGGATCCCCTGGGGCATAGTGATCATAATATGATAGAATTTCATATTGAGTTTGCGAGTGATGTAGCTAAGTCTGAAACTAGGATCTTAAATTTAAACAAAGCCAATTATGTAGGTATGAGGGGCGAGTTGGCTAAGTTAGATTGGGAAATTAGATTAAAAGATATGACAGCAGAAAAGCAACGGTGAACATTTAAAGAAATAATTCATAATTCTTAATGAATAAAAACTCCATGGAAAAGTGATCCAACTGTGGCTAACTAGAGAATTTAAAGATAGTGTTAGATTAAAAGAAGATGCTTATAATGTTGCCAAAAAGAGTATTGGGAGGGTTTTAGAAACCAGCAAAGGATTACCAAGAAATTGATAGAGGGAGAAAATTGAATGAGAGTAAACTAGCAAGAAATATAAAAACAGATTGTAATAGCTTACAAGTATGTAAAAAGGAAGAGATTAGCGAACGTAAACTTGGGTCCGTTAGAGGCAGACTCAGGAGAAATTATAATGGCAGAGATGTTAAACAAATATTTAATATCTGTCTTCACAGTAGAAGATACAAAAAATATATTGGAAATAGTGGGGAACCAAGGGTCTAATGAGAGTGAGGAACTTAAAGTAATTAAGATTAGTAAAGAAAAAGTACTGGAAAAATTAATGGGACTAAAAGCCGACAAATCCCCTGGACCTGATGACCTACATCCAGGGATTTTAAAAGAGGTGGCTGCAGAGATAGTGGATGCATTGATTTTGATCTTCCAGAATTCTCTAGATTGTAGAGCGGTCACTGTGCATTGGAAGGCAGCCAACCCCGCTATTCAAGAAAGGAGGGAGAGAGAAAACAGAACTATAGGCCAGTTAGCCTGACATCAGTAGTAGGGAAAATGCTAGAATTTATTATTAAGGACGTAGTAACAGGGCATTTAGAGAATCATAATATGATCAGGCAGAGTCAACATGGTTTTATGAAAGGGAAATAGTGTTTGACAAATCTATTAGAGTTTTTTGAGGTTGTAACTAGCAGTGTAGATAAAGCGGAACCAGTGGATGTAGTATATTTGGATTTTCAAAAGGTATTCGATAAGGTGCCACACAAGAGGTTGTTACTCAAGATTAGGGCTCATGGGATTGGGGGTAATATATTAGCATGGACAGAAAACAGAAAGTAGGAATAAACAGGTCATTTTCCGGTTGGCAGGTTGTAACTAGTGGGCTGCCGCAAGGATCAGTGCTTGGGCCTCAGCTGTTTATAACATATATCAATGACTTAGAAGGTGGCAGGACAAGTTGAGAAGGCTGTTAAAAGCAAATGGGATCCTGGGCTTTATTAATAGAGACATAGAGTACAAAAACAAGGAAGTTATGCTAAACATTTATAAAACTCTGGTTAGGCCTCAGCTAGAGTATTGTGTTCAACTTTGGGCACCACACTTTAGGAAGGAAGTCAAGGCCCTTGAGAGGGTGCAGAAGAGATTTACTAGAATGGTGCCAGGGATGAGGGACTTCAGTTATGCGGAGAGACTGGAGAAGCTGGGATTGTTCTCCTTAGAACAGAGAAGGTTAAGGGGAGATTTGATAGAGGAGTTCAAAATCATGGACGGTTTTGACAGAGTGAACAAGGAGAAACTGTTTCCAGGGGCAGATGGATCGGTAACCAGAGGACACAGATTTAAGGTGATCGGCAAAAGAGCCAGAGGCAACATGAGGAAACATTTTTTTACGCAGCGAGTTGTAATGATCTGGAATGCACTGCCTGAAAGGGTGGTGGAAGCAGATTCAATAGTAACTTTCAAAAGGGAATTGGATAAATACTTGAAGGGAAATAAATTTACACGGCTATGGGGAAAGAGCAGGGCAATGGGACTAATTGGATAGCTCTTTCAAAGAGCCGGCACAGGCATAATGGTCTGAATGGCCTCCTCCTGTACTGTACCCACTATGATACTATGATGTGATTGTTAGCTAAAATTAAAGCTCGTGGAATTGAAGGCAAGTTATTGACCTGGTTGGGAGATTGATTAGGTGTTGGAAGTCAGAGAGTAGGGATAATGAGTATGTACTCAAATTGGAAGGAAGTGACTAGTGATGTCCCACAAGTTTCTGTGCTGGGGCTTCAACTATTCACTATATTTATTAATTACTTAGATAGCACAATAGAGAGAATATCATAGTATCAGCCCACTGTGCCTCTGCTCTTTCCTCATAGACCTGTAATTTTTTTCCCTTCAAGTATTTATCCAATTCCCTTTTGAAAGTTATTATTGAATCTGCTTCCACGACCCTCAATCAAAACTGTTCACGATTTTGAACACTTCTACCATATCTTCTCTTAACCTTCCCTGCTCTAAGGAGAACAACCTCAGCTTCTCCAGTCTCTCACATAACTGAAGTCCTTGATCTCCGGTACCATTCTAGTGAATCTCTTCTGCACCCTCTGTAAGGCCTTGACATCCTTCCTAAAGTGTGTTGCCCAGAATTGAACGGAAACTCCAGCTGAGGCCTAACCAGTGTTTTATAAAGGTTTAGCATAACTTTCTTGCTTTTGTACTTTATGCCTCTATTAATAAAGCCCAGGATCCCATATACTTTTTTAACAGCCTTCTCAACTTGTCCTGCAACCTTCAAAGATTTGTGTATGTGCACCCCCAGGTCTCTCTGTTCCTGCATCCCCTTTAAAATTGTATCATTTAGTTTATATTGCCTCTCCTCATTCTTCCTATCAAAATATATCACTTCACACTTCTCTGCGTTAACTTTCATCTGTCATGTGTCTGCCCATTTCACCAGTCTGTCCATGTCCTCCTGAAGTCTGTTACTATCCTCTACATTGTTTACTACATTTCTAAGTTTTGTGTTATCTGAAAACTTTGAAATTATTCCCTCTATACCCAAGTCCAGGATATTAATATATATCAAAAACAGTAGTGGTCCTAATTTCTGTCCTAGCCAATTTTGTATCCACGCTACCACTGTCTGTTTAATTCCATGGGCTTTAATTTTGCTTACAATCTATAATGTTGTACTTTATCAAATGCCTTTTGTAAGTCCATATACACAACATCAACCATACTACCCTCATCAACCCTCTCCATTACTTCATCAAAGAACTCAATCAAGTGAGTCAAACACGATTTTCCTTTAACAAATCCGTGCTGACTTTCATTTATTAGCCCATACTTTTCCAAGTGCTAATTAATTTTGTCTCGGATTATTGTCTCTAAAAGTTTCCCCACCACCGATGTTAGGCTGACTGGCCTGTAATTGCTGGGTTTATCTCTCTCCCCTTTTTTGAACAGGAGTGTAACATTTGGAATACTCCAGTCCTCCAGTACTGTTCCCATATCTAAGGAGGATTGGAAGATTGTGGCCAGGGCCTCTGTAATTTCTACCCTTACTTCCCTCAGTACTCTAGGATGCATCCCATCTGGACCGGGTGACTTTTCTACTTTGAGTACTACCAACCATTTAAGTACCCCCTCTTCATCTATTTTTATCCTTCCAATATCGCTACGACCTCCACTTTTATTGTTACATTGGCAGCATCCTCTTCTCTAGTGAAGATTAATGCGAGGTATTCATTTAGTACCTCGGCCATGCCCTCTGCCTCCAGAAGAAGGTTGCAGCTCACTAACCTTATTTACCACACTACATGCATTTATGCACGGGCACACTAAACTCAGTACTCTAGGATGCATCCCATCTGGACCGGGTGATTTTCATATACCCCCTTTCTGATCCCTTTTATTTCTGAACTATTCTTTACTGTAGTGCTGTTTGCCTCTCCCTGTCCTCTGTGCACCTTGTTTCTCCTCTCTAATGTTTCATCCTGGTGCCAATCCCCTTGCCAAATTAGTTTAAACCATCCCCCACAGCACTAGTTAACCTTCCCGTGAGGACATTGGTCCCAGCTCTGTTGAGGTGCAAACCTGTCCATCTTGAACAGATCCCTCCTGCCCCAGAAATGGTCCTAATGCCCCAGGAAATTGAAGCCCTCCCTCCTGCACCATTTCTCCAGCCACAAATTAACCTGTCTCATCCTACTATTCCAATACTCACTAGCACGTGGCACTGGGAGTAGTCCAGAGATTACTACCTTTGAGGTCCTACTTTTTAACTTCATCCCTAGCTCCTGACCTCAACCCTTTTCCTTTCCATGTCATTGGTTCCCATATGGAACACGACTTCTGGCTGTTCCCTTCCCCCCTTGAAATGTTCTGCACCCTCTCAGTGATGTCCTTTACCCTGGCACCAGGGAGGCATCACAACATGCGGGACTCACATCGGAGGTTGCAGAAATGTCCACGTTTGCCGATGACACAAAGATTGGTGGCATAGTAAGTAATGTAGACGGGAGCATAACATTACAAAGAGACATTGATAGATTAAATGAGTGGGCAAAACTATGGCAGATGGATTTCAACGCAGGTAAGTGTGAGATCATCTATTTTGGACCAAAAAAAAATCCAAGTATTTTTTAAATGGTGAAAAGCTAGGAACAATGGAGGGCCAAAGAGATTTAGGGGTCCATATACACAGATCACTAAAATGTAGTAGTCAGGTACAAAAAATAATCAAAAAGGCTAATGGAATGTTAGCCTTTCTCACACAAGGACTAGAATATAAAGGGGAGGAAGTTTTGCTACAGCTATACAAAGCCCTGGTTAAACCACATCTGGAGTACTGAGTACAGTTCTGGGCACTGCACCTTAGGAAGGATATGTTGGCCTCGGAAGGAGTGCAGCACAGGTTCACCAGGGCCCCAAGAGTTAAATTATGAGGAGAGATTACATAAATAGGCTTGTATTCCCTGGAATATAGAAAGTTATGGGGTGATTTGAATGAAATTTTAAGGATTTTGAAAGGATTTGACAGGCTAGATAGAGAGAAACTTTTTCCGCTGGTGGGGGAGTCTAGGACAAGGGGACATAACCTTAAAATCAGAGCCAGGCCATTCAGGAAAAAAGTTAGGAAACACTACTTCATGCAAAGTGTGGTAGAAGTGTGGAAATCTCTCCCACAAAAGCAGTAGATGCTAGCTCAATTAATAATTTTAAATCTGAGATCGATAGATTTTTGCTAGCCAAGGGTATTACGGGATATGTAGCCAAGACGGGTAAATGGAGTTAGGATACAGATCAGCTATGGTCTTGTTGAATGGCGGAGCAGGCTCGAGGGGCTGAATGGCCTGCTCCTGTCTGGGAAATGTTCACATGTCCAAAGCTTCTTTCTCTATTTATGCGTAGCTCTGTCCCGTCTTCGTTAATGAATGTAGATGCAACTGGACCCTGTCCATCAGTTCCCTGCTGGAGAAGTGCTCTGTATGAAGGCGGCTCTGCTGATCTAATGGAATCACTCTCTGGTTCGTAAAACGCGGACATCACCAGGGAACTCTGTTATTCTTTGATGCACGTGGGGTTGTCTTGTCTTTGTTCTCATTAACTAGTAGCTAATACTCGGTTATACACGGTTCAGAGCACTGGGCAGAGGTTGCTGTGAAGAACCCATTGAAATGTGCCTTTTGTAAAAGACTTTCTTAAGAATGTTTTGTAATGAAGGTTTCACTTCTGACTGCCACTTGCAAGGGTTCACAAGCATGTAGTAAAAACAGATCTATAAGATTACTCAGTTAAGATGCGGAAATGTAATAAGCTCCAAGTACATTATTTATTTGTAAGAAAATAGCTCACTCGAAGCAATCAATGCGGAATTGATTCTGGTCATAACTAACTGGTTTGCTCTTGGATGTATGTAAACATATTTTCAACAGTTAAGGGGTTAAGCATCTCTCACAAAAGTGTCCTACGGCTGTCCTTGTTCATTATGCCAGGTAAAATGTTATGCAAAAGTTTAAGAGGCTGCTTAAAATAATCCTGTTCAACTCTTGCTATAGCAATGACCTTTTAAAAATTTTCTAAAAAAATGTCCCTTTTGAATTCACTGTTAACTTCTAAATTTAGGACTGTTCTCAGTGAAAAAGGTGTAAAGTAAATTTGTAATGAATCACACAGACCAGCAGAGGGCACCATAAGATTGCAAATATTTAGCGGCAGCTCCAATGTAATCACATACGCTGGAAACCATTCACGGCTAAAGATACTTCAGAGAAGAACAATGAGGTTTTTAAAGCTTGCTTGAGTATGTCTCATTCCAGAGTCTTTTTCTCTCCATATTTATTCTTTTGCCATTTTTTACAGTTCCAAAAAATTGCACTGTTGGGTACCTGTGAGGGTGGACAGGCGACTTAATCATGGCCTCTGGCTGGGCTTCTCTGGAGCTGTTTGTTAGGGATGCATGACCTGGTCTTGAATTTATTTTCTTCCCTTCGGGAACGTACCCGAACCTCTGTCATTGTTCCCCTGCTGGCTGGAACATGAAGGGAAATTCATCATGTGTGGATATTATATGTACATACCTGCCTGTAGCACCCAATGGTGCAGTATGTAGACATGCCAAAAGGGGTTGTGCTGATCAAATACTCTTGTTACCAGATAATGACTATTTGTGAGGTCTCCACAGAAAAGAAACAGAGGAAAATTAAAATGCACCATTGGGAATTTATGTAAATCTTATCTCCTTCCTCAGCTTTCTTCAAATATCAGAACAATGCCATCTTTACTAGAATTGCTGACATTTTGACATTTATTTTCATGTGAATGGGATTTTATTTCAACAGGGAGCCTTGTTGTCAGGACTACTTTTAAAAAAAAATCAGACAGCTACAGAGAACAATCATTAACTTTAAGATCCTTTTTCCTGTTCTGTTTTATTAGTGAGTTGAAACATTCTGTACTGGTGCTCCTATGTGCTGTGTCATGGTGTGGTGAGACGTGGGTTCATACCTGTGATTGCCCACATGGTGAGTTTCAATCTGGGCTGCACTGTCGGGCAGTGAAGATGAGTCAGCCTGTGTTGCACTTCTCATGGACAGTTAAAGACTGGCACTGGCAGAGACCTGGGAGCAGATCTACTGCCCTCTCTCTGTCGAAGAATGGTATATGGTTCAGGAGGAAGCTAATGAGGGGTTAAAATGAGGGAGCTGAATTAACATCAGCCAAGATGCAGTCATTAATCGAGAATGCTTCAGTGATCTTGTCATTTCAACTGTAATGTGCATTAATTCAGCTCCGTCATACTGTCAGGCTCAGTAACTCTTCCAAGTCAAGTGCCCTGATTATGGCATCAACGTTCATCGTTTGAATAAAAGCTTCCCAAAATAATCAACAGAAACCAACAAGAAGATTTTAAAGCTGGTCACTGTGCTTTGTAATTGTTTGATTTGTAACAGAAATACTGATGATAGCCACTCTTTAATGTTTTGGAATTGTAATTTCATGTAGACCATGAATTAATGCAGTTGAATGGATAATTTTCATTTAAAACTATCTCTAACCCTGAACATCAGCATAACTCTAACAGTTCTAGTCTTGGGTATACAGGGCCAAATTACCAGGCCTAAATGATGACAGGCTTTGAACTCGTGTAAATCATGGCTTATTATATGACTGCAGTTATACTACAGACCAGTCTCTGCCAATTTAAGCCTCAGCAAATTAGACCCCAGTTATAGTGTGTGGGTCATACTGAGTTCAATGACAAAGAAGCACTACATTTTTGTGTTTGGATGGCTACGGAGAGCTTTGGTGGGTAAATAATTGGTAGGAAAGTACGGGCAGAAGTGTGTGCTTTCTCATCACATTACATAAATTGAAACTTAAGTTTGTAAAGTGCATAGGAGGTCCAATGGATCTGCTAGGCACTTTTTAAGATGAGGCTTCGTATCAGTTTGGACCCTGCGTGAACTCAAATTGGTCCAAGATGGGCTTCAAAAGGCAGTGTCACACTTTCTGGCTTCTGTGTGTTTAGGAGTCAGAGATCTTTGAGTTAGATTGCTCCCCAAAACCACATAAAAACCAATGCACTCTAATAGTTTCCAGAGTAACCCGTCTTGAATAAATTGTACCAATACAAATTGGTATAAGCACTCACTCTCTGGACCATATTTCAACACTGATTTTTGCACTAATATATTTTATGTGGGTATCAGCTAGTAGCTTGGCTCTGGTAGAAATGACTGAACACGCTCTCTCGCACAGCTCAAATCGCTTTTAGTTTGGTTTTTTGCACATTTGCGAATTAATCAGCCACCCACCATGTGGTGCTGGATAAGCAGAGGTGTCTTAAAGTGATTGGAGCTTGCACTTGAAATTAATACCACCGACACTGCTTCAGCCAGTGGTGTAAACGGGTTGAATGTTATCTAGGTCCTAACTCTGAGCTGATGCTTGGATCTTGCCATTAAACAGAAACAAGTGTGTACACAAAAAAAATGTGAAAGACATAGAATATACCATATAATTATAAACATAAATCAATTTAATACATTCAATATTTCAAAGCTGAAATAAAGAAGGCTCTATAAGGCTGGATTTAATTCCTGAAGCAATTATTTTGGCAATTATATATATATATAATAAGTAATGGAAGAAATATATATATATTTCTTCCATTTATTTTCTATATACTTTAATTACTAAGTTAAATGGAGTGTGTGTATATATACTTTAATTGCTTTACTTTAATATTAAAGTGTGTATGTGTGTATATATATATATATAATATGTGCCTAGTATGGTACATAAGATGTGCAATTAGCTGAAGTGCTGTCAGTACTGTCCTGAATACCACTATAACATTTTCCCTATGAATGACATTAGTGCTGAATTGCTGAGTTTCATTTCTCTATAGGTCCAGTCACACATTATCAATCTCCACAGTAAATGGCTGAAATTCTCTCCTTTTTTTTTCCACATCAGCAATGTGACCTTTGCAAGAGCACCATATGAGCTCTGTGTTAATGCAGAGAAACTGGCAGTTGCTGTTCATTTCATTCTAAGCGCAGCCGCCTAATGGATATCTCTTCCAAAGCAGCCTGTACCGCCTCTGCTGAAATATTGAGTACAAGGTTACTTTTATGGACACAGGCGTGTAAATTATATTGGTACTTTAGTAAATTATTTAATGTTTAACTGGTATTTTCATGTCATTGATACTGCTTCTAGTTTAGGCATTAATATTCTTAACTCTCTTCATCCTGATGGTAAATGGGTTTTAAGAGAATGCCCCTGAGTTCACCTCTATTTATTTGTTGAAGAGTGATTAGTGTGCCAATTCAAAAGGAGAGAGAAATTGAAAATAAATAATGGAAGAAATATATATTTTTAACTTGCATGCCTGCCTGTGATGGCTCACAACATTTAAAGTGTTTGTGAATTATGGCTTATTTGTTTTTATCCCCATATGCTGTGTCTAGGGGGAAGTACCGACCAATAAATATATTTGTATAATTAAATGTCTTGCGACTAGCACATGTTCGTCATAATCAACCATGTCCATAAACGGGAGCGCATCCGAAACTCTGCTGCCCGTATCCTAATCGCACCAAGTCCCGTTCACCCATCACCCTTGCTCTTGCTGATCTACATTGACTCTCGGTCCAGCAATGCCTGGACTTTAAAATTCTCAACCTCGTGTTCAAATCCCTCCATGGCCTCCCCACTCTGTAACCTCCTCCAGCCCTACAACCTCTGAGAACTCTGCATTTCTCCAACTCTGGACTCTTGTGTATCCCCCACTTCCTTCGACCCTCTATTGGCGGCTGTGCCTTCGGCCGTTGAGGCCCTGAACTCTGAAATTGCCTTCCTAAACCTCTCCACCTCTCTCTCCTCTTTAAGACTTCTTCTTAAAACCTACCTCTGACCAAGCTTTTAGTCACTCATCCTCATATCCCACTCCAGAGACTTGAGCACACAAATCTGGGCTGACACTTCAGTGTAGTACTGAGGGACAGCTGTATTGTCGGAGTTGACGTCTTTTGGATGAGATGTTAAAACAAGACCCCATCTGTCCTCTCAGGTGGACGTACAAGATTCCATGGCACTATTTGGAAGAAGGTCAGGTGAGTTCTCCTCAATCAATATCACTAAGAACAGATTATCTGGTCATTACCTCATCACTGTTTGTGGGATCTTGCTGTGTGCAAATTGGCTGCTGCATCAGTGACCACACTTCAAAAGTACTTAATTGGCTGTAAAGTGCTTTGGGATGCCCTGAGGTCATGAAAGGCACTATGTAAATACAAGTCTTTTTTTAGTTCGCTGTCAGTCATTGTCTGATTATGTTCATGTGAAGTACCTTGGGACATTTTACTGTGTTAAAGGCTCTATATAAATGAAAGTAGTTGTTGTGTCACACTTGCAAAGTGTTTGTCACACTCCAAGTGTCGCCTATGGAATGTGTCTGTAGGAGAAAAGTTGTGATTGGCTCAAACAAGAATTTACAACGAATCAGTATTAACTGAATGATGCTGAGCAATGCTGATTGGCTCAAAAATGAGCATCATTAAACTAATTAATTTAGTTGGTACTGCGATGTTTCAAGTTGCTCGAACAATATTCCCACACAAAGCCTTACCCTTCTCTGAGCCCGGGCCTAGACAATTTATCCTTTCCTGCGACTTCATCATCTGTTTTTTGCCTTAAAATCAGGTCCAATTGCGCAATATGAATGGAATAAATGCGGACTCTGTATTTTATGGTCTGCCTTCATGAAACCCGTGAGCTTCTCACTTTTTACCTGAATACCTTTGGTGCTGAACTTTGTGCTCCCCTTTTGGTAACAGTACCATTAGTGTATAGTGGCTTATCTAAATGGTCACCGTGTGATGTGTATCGGAAGCTTGTTTGGAGGATCATTAGGTGGGTGTGTATTTGAGGGTTATTTAAAGGATCATTAGGTGGGTGTGTATTTGAGGGTTATTTAAAGGATCATTAGGTGGGTGTGTATTTGAGGGTTATTTGGAGGATCATTAGGTGGGTGTGTATTTGAGGGTTATTTAAAGGATCATTAGGTGGGTGTGTGTTTGAGGGTTATTTAGAGGATCATTAGGTGGGTGTGTATTTGAGGGTTATTTAGAAGATCATTAGGTGGGTGTGTATTTGAGGGTTATTTAGAGGATCATTAGGTGGGTGTGTATTTGAGGTTTATTTAAAGGATCATTAGGTGGGTGTGTATTTGAGGGTTATTTAAAGGATCTTTAGGTGGGTGTGTATTTGAGGGTTATTTGGAGGATCATTAGGTGGGTGTGTATTTGAGGGTTATTTAAAGGATCATTAGGTGGGTGTGTATTTGAGGGTTATTTGGAGGATCATTAGGTGGGTGTGTATTTGAGGGTTATTTAGAAGATCATTAGGTGGGTGTGTATTTGAGGGTTATTTAGAGGATCATTAGGTGGGTGTGTATTTGAGGGTTATTTAGAAGATCATTAGGTGGGTGTGTATTTGAGCGTTATTTGGAGGATCATTAGGTGGGTGTGTATTTGAGGGTTATTTAGAGGATCATTAGGTGGGTGTGTGTTTGAGGGTTATTTAGAGGATCATTAGGTGGGTGTGTATTTGAGGGTTATTTAGAGGATCATTAGGTGGGTGTGTATTTGAGGGTTATTTAGAGGATCTTTAGGTGGGTGTGTATTTGAGGGTTATTTAGAGGATCTTTAGGTGGGTGTGTATTTGAGGGTTATTTAGAGGATCATTAGGTGGGTGTGTATTTGAGGGTTATTTAGAGGATCATTAGGTGGGTGTGTATTTGAGGGTTATTTAGAAGATCATTAGGTGGGTGTGTATTTGAGCGTTATTTGGAGGATCATTAGGTGGGTGTGTATTTGAGGGTTATTTAGAGGATCATTAGGTGGGTGTGTGTTTGAGGGTTATTTAGAGGATCATTAGGTGGGTGTGTATTTGAGGGTTATTTAGAGGATCATTAGGTGGGTGTGTATTTGAGGGTTATTTAGAGGATCTTAGGTGGGTGTGTATTTGAGGGTTATTTAGAGGATCTTTAGGTGGGTGTGTATTTGAGGGTTATTTAGAGGATCATTAGGTGGGTGTGTGTTTGAGGGTTATTTAGAGGATCATTAGGTGGGTGTGTATTTGAGGGTTATTTAGAGGATCTTTAGGTGGGTGTGTGTTTGAGGGTTATTTAAGGATCATTAGGTGGGTGTGTATTTGAGGGTTATTTAAAGGACCATTGCGTGATGTGTTCAGGAGGCTTGTTTAGAAAATCACCAAATGAATGTGCTTACTCTTTTATTGTGATCCTGGAGACCACATTGGATGTCCACCATGTTCTCTTTATGTCTTTTGAAAGGAGGAAAACACCTGTGGATCAGTCCAAAGAATATAGGCTAAAACTAATGGATTGTTTTATAAGCAAATAATAGAAAGAAAGAAAGAACTTGCATCTACACAGCGCCTTGTCATAGTCTCAAGATATCGCAAAACACTTACTAGCCAATTACTTTTTAATTGTAGCCATTTTTATTATGGAGGCAAATATAAGAACCAATTTGCAAACAGCAAGTTCCTACAAACAGCAAATGACATGAATGACCAGTTAATCTGTGTTTATGGTATTGGTTGAGGGAAGAATTTGGCCAGGACAGTGGGAGTACTCCCTGCTCTTTGCATAGTGCTGTGGGATCTTTTACATCCAATTGAACAGGCAGATGGGACCTGTTCAAGTGCACAGAAACAGTTAAACACAGCCAGTAACTGATAGTACAATACCTTAAACAATAAAGGTAGAATCCAATCACAAGGGGTTAAAATACCATTTTTGGAATATATTTCTTATGTAGCTTGATAAGTGACTGGACTCTTGGATAAAATAGTCTTTCATAGACCTTCATGACGTGAAGTTGTATGAATTAAGATTCATGGAGTTCAGATCCCTGGATTGGACTAATACTGAGCAACCCAGAGCTATGACGTATTGCAGTGGGAATATTTTCAAGTTACAACCATGCCTTTGAAATCCACAGGTAGCCTGAGAGCACAACAGAACTCGCACCTTGTGGGGAAAGGTGTTAATATTGGGGTATTATTGTCAACTTGCAAACATCTTGCTTCAATTTGTTCAGCAAAGTCATTGAATTTATTTGTTTCTTGGTCTGTTAACCCACTTATGTTAACATATCAAATAACCAGTGCTAGTCATCAAACAGCGTTTGACATCATTAATTTCTAGGTAGAGGTGTTGACACAAAGGAATCTATCCAAGACAGATATTTCTCATTGTCATGGTTTGATTGTTGAGCCATGTGTGTTGATCATCCTTGCCACAGAAAGAATGTGTATCATCCCCACCTTCCAAACCGCTAAAAGACAATTTTTAAATCACATTTATCCTATCTAAAGTTGTATAAATACAGAAATTCCCAGTTTTGCCATTGTTTGTTTAGAGTACAATTGGGTGGATGTGTACAGGAGGTTTGTGCACACAAGGCTTGTTTTGAGGATCGTTGGAGAGAAAAAGGAGCTGTTTCATACATTACAATGCTGGATAAGCCAGATTTTTGATACCATCAGCTGACAGGAAGAGAGGGCTTGAATTAGGCACTTGAATGTGGTATAACACCCTAGGTTACATAATGTAATAATGTTTTTCCAGCGGTGTGACACTTCTACATATATATAAAATTGTTTTGCACAACATAATGCTCCTGAGTATTTCACACAGCATAATAGCATGCTATCTATTTTATACAAGTATAACACTGTTGTGTACATTACAAATAGAACAATGTGAAAGGGGATATGCAGCTGCCAGAAATCAGCACCATATATATGATATGATTCTGTGATGATGTTATCCATGGCAGAGTTTAAGTGGTTCATGAATAGCAATCGTTCCCCCCCCAAGTGAACTGCAGCTTTTAGCAAATTCTACAGCACATGAGCGCATTGATGAAGCCAGTAACATATATCATTAGATCTATATTGCTGAGGGGACGGAGAGATGAGACCATTAATGATGGTTGGAAGCCGTATTACAGTGAGCATCATGAATATATATAACAGCTGATTGTGCTGTTTATGAAACACAATATAATGTAATTCACAAGAGATTGCTTTGTACAATTGTTCACAGATCTATTACACAACTAGTCTATATTATAATACACTATTTTTATATCTCCCAATTTTAAAGATCAGGAACCATAAAATTGTGTATTGGGTAGAAATCTTCACTAGTTCACCCAGTGTCTTTTCTCTTGGTCCACTGGCCTTCTCTTAGTCCTCTAATACTGTAGTGTTGTGTCTCCTCCAGTACTCCTTCACTCTCTTCATGCTCCAGTATCTGGCTGATGTATGTCAAACTACACACTTCCTCACCCATACTGCTGACCAGGTACCATGATATCTCAGTAAAAGTACTTTGAAGCAGCTCTAAATATTTGTGAAAATCTATTTCTGATCTTTAATGGTTGTTCTGTGAATTGAGAAATGACCTGCTTATCTTGAATTCTGCTTTTTTATGGTTCATATATTGACTGAGTTTAAATGGTGAAAGCTCTCTTTTGAGGGATATTCAAGATATATTGTAGAGTCTTGCACCCTGAGCAAAGCCTCGGGACAGACCCTGGACCAGATAAGAGGCAGAGGTCGAGAAATTTTGAACTTGGCTGAAACTAATAAAATGTTGGTAGAAAAAGAACAGAATTAAACTAACAACCTTTGACTGGATAGAGGAGCTGAATCACTCAAACTGAAATTCTTTGGTTGGGCAGAGTTAACTTGTGTAAGGGATTCAGAGGTGACACCAAATTGAGTACAACAGTCCTTTATTTCAAGCACAAGTGAGGATTAACACATTTCAATATTTAAGCAGTAATTTAGAGAGTAGTAAAGCTATATAAGATCACAAGAAATAGGAGCAGGAATAGGCCATGCGGCCCCTTGAGCCTACTCTGCCATTCAATAAATTCATGGGTGATCTTCTACCTCAACTCCACTTTCCCGCCCTATCGCCATATCCCTTGATTTCCTTAATGTCCAAATGTCCATCGATCTCAGTCTTAAATGTACTCAACTACTGAGCATCCACAGCCCTCTGGGGTAGAGAGTTCCAAAGATTCACAACCCTCTGAGTGAAGAAAGTTTTCCTCATAGAATCATGGAAAGGTTCTTATTGAATGGCGGAGCAGGCTCGAGGGGCCGTATGGCCTATTCCTGCTCCTATTTCTTATGTTCTTATATCGTTTTACTTCTCTGTAAATTACTGCTTAAATACTGAAATGTATTAATCCTCACTTGTGCTTGAAATAAAAGACTGTTGTACTCAATTTGGTGTCACCTCTGAATCCCTTACACAAGTTACCAATGACCAACCAAAGAATGTCAGGTCCTAAATGGCTGACCTCTTATCTTGAGAATATGACCCCTAGTTCTAGACTCTCCAGCCAGGGGAAACAGCCTCTCAGCATCTACCTTGTTAAGCCCTCTAAGAATTTTATACATTTCAAGGAGTTAGGAGATAAATTAAAAAGCAGGACCTCAAAGGTAGTGATCTCAGGATTACTACCAGTGCCACGTGCTAGTGAGTATAGGAACAGGAGAATAGACAGGATGAATGCGTGGCTGCAGGGATGGTGTAGGAGGGAAGGACTTAGATTCCTGGGACATTGGGACTGGTTCTGGGGAAGGTGGGACCTGTACAAGTGAGATGGGTTACACCCGAGCAGGATCGGGACCACTGTCCTCTCGGGGGTGTTTGCTAGCGCTGTTGGGGAAGGTTTAAACTAGAGTGGCAGGGGGATGGGAACCTTAGCGGGGAGTCAGAAGGGAATAAAGTTGAGAGCAGCAAGAGAGGGGAAGACCCAGGGGAAATTTACAATACAAATAGTACAAACAGTTGTTCAAGAACAAGTGAAAGGGAAAAGCGTAGAGCAGCAGAAAGAAAGTGTACTTTAGAAGGCGTAAGGCGATTAACCCAGCATCAAAGCTGAAGGTCAGGCGAGGGTGTGTAGCCCACCTAAGAGTTCTATATACAAATGCACGGAGTATAAGAAATAAATTAAATGAACTACAGGTTCAAATTCAAATTGGAGAGTATGACATGATAGCTATTACTGACGCATGGCTGCAGGATGGTCAGGATTGGGAACTAAATATACCGGGTTATAAGGTCTATAGGAGAGTTAGGGAAAATGGAAGAGGGGGAGGAGTAGCCTTAGTGATTAGAGATTAAGTCAATTCAATGATAAAGGAGGATATAACGAGAGGTAAGCAGCCAACAGAGACCTTATGGGTTGAATTGAGAAATAGGAAAGGATCTAAGATTATAGTGGGAGTTGTGTATAGGACCCCTGGCAGCAGCTCTGAAGTGCTAGATTGTACAAATGCAGAGATTAGACAAGCGTGTAACAAAGGCATAGTGGTCTTAATAGGGGACTTTAACCTTCACATAGATTGGGGGAAGCAGACTAGCAACTGTCAGAAAGGTAGCGAATTTCTTGAGTGTGTCCGGGATAGTTTTCTACAGCAGTATGTCCTAGAGGCAACAAGGGGGCAAGCCATACTAGATTTAGTAATGAGTAATGAACCAGATTTAGTTAACAGCTTAACTGTGCGTGAACATCTATCCAATAGTGATCATAACATGATCGAGTTCAATGTCGTGTTTGAAAGGGAAAAAAGTGAATCAGCTGCTAAGATTCTAGACTTGGGTAAGGCCGACTTCAATGGGATGAGACAGAGACTGTCCACAGTAAACTGGGCAAATCTGTTAATGGGTAAAATGACTGATGATCGGTGGGAAATGTTTAAAGAAACATTTAACGAAATACAGAACTGGTTTATACCCCTGAGGGGCAAGAACTCTACTTGCCAACAAAAACAGCCATGGACAACTAAAGAGGTAAGGGACAGTATAAGACATAAGGAAAGGGCATACAAAAAGGCAAAAAATGGCATAGATCCTGACGAATGGGAAAGATACAAAGATCAACAAAAGGTCACAAAACAGATAGCAAGAGCTACAAAAAGAGAGTATGAAAAGAAACTTGCAAGGGATATCAAGACCAATACGAAGAACTTTTATAGTTATATTAGGAAAAAGAGGGTGGTCAGGAGCAGTGTTGGCCCCTTAAAAACTGAAAGTGGGGATATTGTCATTGACAATGGGGAAATGGCGGACATGTTGAATAATTACTTTGCGTCAGTATTTACAGTAGAAAAAGAGGATAGCATGCCAGAAATCCCAAGAAAACTAATATTGAATCGGGGACAGGGACTCTATAAAATTAACATAAGTAAAGCAACAGTAATGAAGAAAATAAGAGCACTAAAGAGTGACAAATCCCCAGGACCAGATGGTTTCCATCCCAGGGTTTTAAAGGAAGTAGGTGAGCAGATTGCAGATGCCCTAACTATAATCTTTCAAAGTTCTCCAGATTCAGGAACTGTCCCTCTAGATTGGAAAATTGCACGTCACTCCGCTTTTTAAGAAAGGAGAGAGGGAAACCGGGAAATTATAGACCAGTTAGCCTAACATCTGTTGTGGGGAAATTGCTGGAGTCTATAATTAAGGATAGGGTGACTGAATACCTTGAGAATTTTCAGTTAATCAGGGAGAGCCAGCATGGATTTGTGAAAGGTAAGTCGTGCCTGACAAACCTGATTGAATTTTTTGAAGAGGTGACTAAAATAGTGGTGTCGATGGTAGCCATGATGTGGAGATGCCGGTGATGGACTGGGGTTGACAATTGTAAACAATTTTACAACACCAAGTTATAGTCCAACAAATTTATTTTAAATTCCACAAGCTTTCGGAGGCTTCCTCCTTCCTCAGGTGAACGGTGTGGAAATCACTGTTCACCTGAGGAAGGAGGAAGCCTCCGAAAGCTTGTGGAATTTAAAATAAATTTGTTGGACTATAACTTGGTGTTGTAAAATTGTTTACAACTAAAATAATGGACAGGGGAATGTCAATGGATGTTATTTATATGGACTTCCAGAAGGCATTTGATAAGGTCCCACATAAGAGACTGTTAGCTAAGTTAGAAGCCCATGGAATCGAGGGAAAAGTACGGATTTGGTTAGGAAATTGGCTGAGCGAAAGGCGACAGAGAGTAGGGATAATGGGTAAGTATTCATATTGGCAGGATGTGACTCGTGGAGTCCTGCAGGGATCTGTCTTGGGGCCTCAATTATTCACAATATTTATTAACGACTTAGATGAAGGCATAGAAAGTCTCATATCTAAGTTTGCCGATGACACAAAGATTGGTGGCATTGTAAGCAGTGTAGATGAAAACATAAAATTACAAAGGGATATTGATAGATTAGGTGAATGGGCAAAACTGTGGCAGATGGAATTCAATGTAGACAAATGTGAGGTCATCCACTTTGGATCAAAAAAGGATAGAACAGGGTACTTTCTAAATGGTAAAAAGTTAAAAACAGTGGATGTCCAAAGGGACTTAGGGGTTCAGGTACATAGATCATTGAAGTGTCATGAACAGGTGCAGAAAATAATCAATAAGGCTAATGGAATGTTGGCCTTTATATCTAGAGGACTGGAGTACAAGGGGGCAGAAGTTATGCTGCAGCTATACAAAACCCTGGTTATACCGCACCTGGAGTACTGTGAGCAGTCCTGGGCACCGCACCTTCGGAAGGACATATTGGCCTTGGAGGGAGTGCAGCGTAGGTTTACTAGAATGATACCCGGACTTCAAGGATTAAGTTACGAGGAGAGATTACACAAATTGGGGTTGTATTCTCTAGAGTTTTGAAGGTTAAGGGGTGATCTGATGGCAGTTTATAAGATATTAAGGCAAACGGATAGGGTGGATAGAGAGAAACTATTTTCGCTGGTTGGGGATTCTAGGAGTAGGGGGCACAGTCTAAAAATTAGAGCCAGACCTTTCAGGAGTGAGATTAGAAAACATTTCTACACACAAAGGGTGGTAGAAGTTTGGAACTCTCTTCCACAAACGGCAATTGATACTAGCTCAATTGCTAAATTTAAATGTGAGATAGATAGCTTTTTGGCAACCAAAGTTATTAAGGGATATGGGCCAAAGGCAGGTATATGGAGCTAGATCACAGATCAGCCATGATCTTATCAAATGGCGGAGCAGGCACGAGGGGCTGAATGGCCTACTTCTATGTTCCTAGATCACCTCTCATTCTTCTAAACTCCAGAGAATATAGGCCCAATCTACTCAATCTCTCCTCATAGGACAACCCTCTCATCCCAGGAATCAATCTAGTATATTACTCTGTTTCTCATCTGGGTAAAACGTGTCGTCCAGCTGGCTCCTGCCAGTGCGGCATCTCGACCTCTACAACTCTACCCAGTGATACGCCCTTCCTTTATACAGTTCTAGTCATGTACACCCTTTCAAACAAGGAATTGTTTTTCACAAACCTCCAGGTGGTTATCTAACAAAGTCAGTGTTTTTCCTTTAACTGTCTTAACTGTTTTGCCATTGTTCCTAAAGTCAGTGGTTTTTCCCTTAACTGTCTTAACCGTCTCACCATTGTTGCTAAAGAGAATGGTTTTTCCCTTAACTGTCTCACCATTGTTTCTAAAGTCAGTGTTTTTTTTCTGCTGCTATCTTGGAACCATTGTTCCGCTATCTTTCCTGAGTCAGGCAGGCAGCTTGTAACTGTCTGGTGGTTTGAGTCATCTAAGTTCAGTGATTGTGTTAAGCCAGTAATCTTCCACTTTAAGAAAAAGCAATTAAGAATGATTCGCAATGCAGGATGGTTGATATGGCCAAACAGGAGATGTCCATTTTACTCTTATCCCCAATATTCTTGCACTAGTGATGAGTAATATTGAAAGAAATGACCACCCTTTTATAATCTTGTTCTTTGTCTCAGCCTCTGCCTGTCTGTGTGCATCTCTGTGATTTTTTTTCTCTGCATGACACATTCTGTTCTGTCTTTCATTCTCTGTGACTCTTTCATTTGTGTCTGCCTCACCATATGTTGTATCCACCTCGCTCTCTATCTGTCTTTCTGTCTTCTCTGTTACTCCATCTGACTCCAGCACACTCGGTGCTTTGTGAACAGAGGTTAATTGCATCTCTCCATCATTGACCTGCCACATTTGAAATGAACTGCTGATCTGATAGAAACTCAGTTCACCAGCACAGATGTGTCCACTTAACTATTGTATTTTATTGGAACTTAAGTGCTGCACTGTTGGAGGTGCCGTCTTTCGGATGAGATGTTAAACCTACATGTATGAATGTCTGCTTGCTCAGGTGGACATAAAAGATCCCATGGCACTATTCGAAGAAGAGCAGAGGAGTTTCTCCCGGTGTCTTGGCCAATATTTATCCCTCAAGCAACACCTAAACGGATAATCTGGTTATTTATTTCATTGCTGTTTGTGGGAGCTTGCTGTACACAAATTGGCTGCTGTGTTTCGTACTTGACTACACTTCAAAAATACTTCATTGGTTGTAGAACGCTTTGGGATGTCCTGAGATCATGAAAGGTGCTATATAAATGCAAGTCTTTTTTCTTTCTTTATGTGAGGACATAGGAAATACCTTATGAAACGTTATATGATATCCCTTTTATTTCTGAAGATAAGGTGCCTGAGTTGTTGCTGAGTTGAGGCCTGTGTTTTATGTTATGGTTAAAAATATATGGATAATACAGCAAAGAACAATCAGGACCAAGGAGCAGAGACAGGTGTAGATTCAAGTCCCACTCTGCTCTCACTTCCTCATTCGAGCACGATGAGTGGGGGGCGGGGAGAAGGGAATTCAACTTCTCTCTCAGCTGCAAGTATCGGACTAAGTGAACAGTGAATAGGGAATTCGAAAGATATAAAGGGGGAGATTTATTTAAATACTGCCTCCCCCACCAAAAAATTCAAGTCAGCTTCTGTGAGCTAAGAGAGAGGGTATAAAGAATGCCAATGTTTCATGGCGACATTTTAGGGTGGAAGTCTGATTTGTATTTCTCTAGTCTTGATAAACTCACTCAGGGACTGTGCGATATAATCTTTACATCACAACAGTGACTACACTTCAAAAGTACTTCATTGGCTGTAAAGCACTGTGGGACATCCGGAGGTCATGAAAGGCACTATATAAATGTAAGTCTTTCTTTCTGACTTCTTTCTTTTCCACATTCCTTAGAATGAGCATCAAGATTGCTGTATGGTTGGGGGGATGGCTAGGAGATAAATGATATCACACCAGCACAAACAAGCCAGCTACTTACAGTAAGTGGTACATGATATTTAATAGATTAAAAAATATTCAATAAAGGCAGCTACATTTTGGTCTGGTATGTACTTTGCACAGTAAATGACAGCCAGTCCTTTATATATTCCCATATAAGCTGTGGTGCTGGTAAATATAGATGGGGTGGATGGCTGGCACTGAACGACGGGCACTAATTGAAATGAGGGATTTTGATAAAATCGTAAATCATAAGATCTTCACACTCACTATTTTTAATAGCATCATAACCCCTCCATTCATTTACTGCCCTGCAACTCTGCCAGATATTTTATATCCTTTGTAATATATATACCAGCTAGTCTCTATATATGTATTGCTAAAGCCTATTTGAGTTTGTTACTGGTGCATTGTTTTGTTTTTTGTTTTTTTCAGCTGCTGGGAGTGAAATTTGTGAATGAAATAAATAATGGGATAAAATAGATGAGAGCTACGGGACTTACAGCATCATGTGACTGGTGCTAGGCTAATATTAGATTTATTGCGATAGCAACAGGAAAATATAATCCGCCATGTATTTATATATTATAAGCTAAATTCACCTGCGTTCCCGACAGGAGTCAAGCTGGAAGGGATCACATGTCAGAAATAGGGTTTCAATACTATAGTGCTGATTCTCTGACCCAACCTTCTTTTAAGTGGGGCTCTCTCTTGTGAGTATGGGATTGGTGAAATTACTTTTATATTTATGATATGAGGTTGCTGAGATATGTAAACACATCTTAAGTACAGGTATTTATCTTGCACCTGTACCCACTTCCATAGAAGAGAGGTACGCAACAGTCCAGTGAAATTGTCCATTGGATGCCATTGCTGTAATGTGTTGTCAAGGTTAGATAGTGCGGCAAAACTTTGGCCTAGAAATTGGTAGACGCCATGCCTGTTTTACAGGCGTAAAATGGGTGCCAAAGCATCCAATATGGCGGGTGGCGTGCATGCGCACATTTCTTACTGGAAGAGTGCCACCCGCCATACTGATAAAGGTAGAAAAAGAGGAGTCCAGGGTCCTCAACTGAAACAGGAGTTAGACCCTTTACATATACAAATAGGGGGCCGCTTGCCTGTTGGATCCCTTCCAGCTTGACTCCTGTTGGGAACGCAGGTGAATTTAGCTTGTAATATATAAATACATGGCGGATTATATTGTCCTGTTGCTATTGCAATAAATCTAATATTAGCCTAGCACCAGTCACATGATGCTGTAAGTCCCGTAGCTCTCATCTATTTTATCCCATTATTTACTTCATTCACAAATATCACTCCCAGCAGCTGAAAAAAAAACACTGCACCAGTTCCCAAAATTGGACTGCCCTCATTCAGGGAAACATGATCTATGCGCGACCGAGAGTCCATTAAAGGGATCACAGGAAGCCGCCACCAAAGAGTATGTTTGTTGAAAAATACTTACCTGAATGTGGAGCCGGAAGATGCAGGGGTGTCAGAGACCGTTGCTGGCTCCTGCTTGGCCCTCTCCCGATTGTCCCCTCTCCCATTTGCCCCCCTTTCTCCCGATCCCTCTCCCAGGACTTATCTGAGGGCTGCTCTTGGTAGTACATCGGCCCGAAATCCAATGTCGATTTGTCGGCAAGCTGCTTGGGGATGTTCAGCATGCATCTGCATCTCACCGATGTCATTTAAATAAGACCCGGCGCCCAAAATCAGATGTGCTTGGGGCCCCTCCGTTCTGGTGTAGGGAACATTCCATGCGCCCCCTTTGCGAACCATATCTAGGCCATTGTGTCAGATGCTTTTGTGAAATAAAACATCTGATACCAGCTTATATCTATTTTAAAACATGCAGGTTTGTGCAGTGATACTGGGTGACTTGTTTTATTGAGCTTTGCTACCAAGATAGCATGACAGCTGTGAGGACTGTACCCTGGGGTGTCACTGCACAGTGCACAAGTTCTGAGTGCAAAGGAAGCGAATATGAAAAAAGAGTCTGTAACCTGTCCTGCCTTCATCACAAGGGAATTGCATCTAAAAGCCACTATGGTCTGTCATTGAACTCTAGTTCTTACTTTTCCTTTTCATTTCATGTTTAATGGGACGCGAGACAGTTGCTCCCCATTGACTCAGTTGGCAAAGTTACTGCCCAGTTCAGTACTGAACTGGAAAGGTCCCGGGTTCAATCCTACACTGTGCTAATTTACCTGACCTTAACTAGGCAGTTGGAGGGGCTATAATTAGCAATAGGTGAGGAAGGAGAAAGTGACCAAGATTCCTGTTTCTGATCACTAAGTGTGTGTGTTGATGTCAGGTGAGGCTAGGACTGGGCTCAGTTGTGACGTCCTCTATTGTCAAACAACCTGCCGATGCCGACTGTCTAGGTGCTCATGTGAAGAATAACCTTTTGGGTGATTTACGGAGGGCAACTGATGCTCGTGGAACTGTACCTGTGTAAAAGTCAGTGCCTTCAGAAGAGCAAGGAAAAAATTGGAGGGTGGGAAAGAAATAGCGAGATGCCATCCATCATGGGCACCTCAGTGAGCAGTTTCGACTTGCTTCCTGATGTGATTTGTAGTGTTTGTCATGTGAGGATGCAGATAAGGTCTATTATGGTGTTGCTTCCTGCTCAGGGGATTGATTTACAACCAACATGAAGTAAAGTCTTCCCTTGGAAAAGGATTACTGATTTCCATTGTCTGTAGACATGGTCCACCGCCTGAACATACTACATTCTTTAACAAAAAAAACACAGGGAGATTTTGTAGTCCTTCAAATTAGAATGTACACACTAGCCTTGACACAGTGCATTTAGCTATTAATGTTGTTTTACTGTACATGTCAAAGCAAACTGGAAAAAAATTAAAGAATGACTGCAGATAAAAGATTCTCCCATCATCAGCTGTCACGCTTGAGATGCCCACTGAAAGCTTATCTTTTAAAACAAGATTTCTGTTTGAATCAGACGACGATTCAGAGCCAGTCAGCTGTACGAGTTACCTGTTAGATTTGCATACAATTTATGACTTAAATAATTCACGGTGTTAAACTGCGATAACGTCATACTGATTGATGAGAAACGGAGGACATGACAGTTTGCTCAGGAAGCAACTGAAATAATTTGCAGGAGACCGGATCTCGTAATGTTATTCAGCATTTGATAAGAAGATGGAGAGAAAAAAATCTTGATCTAATTGACTAGGAGATGAAAGAGGATGGAGACAAATAGGTCTATCCATGTGAATACACCAGTCTCACATCACAATACATTATCGAGTTCACACAATGTTCCTATATTCTGATGGCCCAGTTCTGCCCTGATAGCCTGATGATTTTCATCTCCTGTGTGGCTTTTAGAGGAATTTGAAATTGGCAGGATGGACGTTATATCGTAGCGTTATCTATAATCCTGCACAAGAAGTAGATTTGAATTCTTCAATTAATACAGCAACTGGGGAACCAGCTACTAACGTTTCCATGGCAGCAGTGGAAGATGGGCTGACACTGTTAAAGAGACCTGTGTATCAGCCTTTCATCATCTCGGTCTGAGTGATGTTGGTTTGGAGGTGGTTAGGAAACAAGTTGTTATGGACAAAAGAGAATTGTACTGCAGACCTTTGGATTCCAAATGAATCACACTTTAATATAGGTCAGTGTACAAGCTACACAGACGCTGTAATTATCAATTCAGAAACACACAAAAAAATTTTAGAAATACAACCTCTGTTATACATCAGTTGCTAAAATGGGGTTGCTTGGCAACAGGCAAGGAAGGTCACTGACTGAATAGCTGTAAAATTAGTGTTTTGCTAAGTTTCCATTGAATCCTAAAGGACTGGATTAAGTAAGAAAAATGCTAATGTTTTGGAAAATTTTGGATTTTAATTTTAGATATTTACAATTCAAATAACGATTAGTAACTGTAAACTGGGAGTAAAATCTAATTCAAATTGATGATCTGAAGCCACCTACATTTATCCATGTTGAATTTACCTGCAAATACCTGAATGTTTCCTAATTTAGATTTGAGTTGGTTGGCCCCTTTAGAGAATGGCACCACACATCAAAGTGCCCCTGCCCAGAGGTGCCACTGTTTAGCTTAGCTCTTGGTATATTTACTCAGTTGTCATTAACTAGTTCCTCAGTCCACTGGGTTGGAGGGAGGAGCAGAAGGTGAATTTGAGCCTCAGTAGCTCAGTAGGTTTTAATGATGCCTTCTGGTGTATGGGGGGGGGGGGTGGGTGATTGGAGCAATCCAATCCCTGTTCCCTGGCAATCAAGGAAAATTTGCCTGTAAGGATTTAAGATTGTATCTTTTTTTTGCTTTTGGCTTCAAGAATGCTCAAATGCTGGACTCGCCCCCGAGGTAAAATTAAATTCTCACCACTGGAAGTGCGATTTGTAAAGTGTTGCAGCACGAAGGGTTAAATAGTTTCTTTTTTAGCATAATTTATTCAGGTAGTTGTTGGATGAGATTTGAAATTGTGTGGGGTTTCAGTGACTATACGCAGAGGGTCCCAAAGATATCATCAAATGGTGTGTCAGGGGAGCTGTGGCCTATTTGTAACTGAAATCTGAAGCACATTTCTGTTAACTTTCTAATTAAAACAGATTAAATGAGCTTTCACTTGTGATTGTAGCTGGCAACCTGCAAAGGGAGAATTATGTTTTATGAATGACTCGGTGGAGTCAATGCATAGGAACAGGAGTAGGCCATTTAGCCCCTCATGCCTGTTCCGCCATTCAATTAGATCATGGTTGACCTGTATCTTAACTCCATCTACCTGCCTTGGTTCCGTAACCCTTAATACCCGTGACTAACAAAAATCTATCAATCTCAGTTTTGAAATTTTCAATTGACCCCCAGCCTCAACAGCTTTTTGGGAGTGAGAGTTTCAGATTTCCACTACCCTTTGCGTGAAGAAGTGCTTCCTGACATCACCCCTGAATGGCCTAGTTCTAATTTTAAGGTTATTCTCCCTTGATCTGTACTCCCCCACCAGAGGAAACAGTTTCTCTCCATCTACCCTATCAACTAATTTGATCATCTTAAACGCCTCAATTAGATCAATCTTTAATCTTCTATACTCAAGGGAATACAAGCCTAGTCTATGCAACCTGTCCTCATAATTTAGCCCTTTTAGCCCAGGTATCAACCTCTCCAACCCTTGACTAGCAAACCAGGGACCATGTTCCATTAATATTCCATTGCGGGAAAAATCTCTTTCCATACTTCTGGCAGTGGAAATTCATTTTAGCAGAACACAACTTTTGGGTCATTTCCTTTCCCTAATTTGCATTTAATTTGCAGCTTGCTGATATAATGGGTACAGACAACATTATGGTATTGCCTGAGCTGCCACTATTATGACTATTTTCTTTTAGCTGGCACACCTACTGTGAGAAACTTCACAGAATGAGGAACATGCGACAGGCAAGCAAAAAGTGAATGTTTTAAAAAAATATATACTTGTCACTTAATCTTCTCCTGAACTCGGTCGGTTGGGTATTCCAAATGGCATCAGTTAATTTCTGCTCCTCCAATCTGGGAGGCAAATGGATATGGCCATTCCATTTTATATGTACCCTTTGAAACAGTTGTCAACATGTCAACCTGATGCATTTCAGGGCTGACAAAATGCAGAGCACACTGGAAATGGATCTAATGGTCTCATGAATATTTATTTGACACTGGGAAATGATGCCTTGCACCACTAATTTAGGTAAATCCATCTCTTACTATTTACACAAGTCACTGGCCTAGAAATTCGGCCATGCAGGCGCTGAATGGCCTCTTAAGACTCCAATATGGCGGGCAGGACACTGTTATAAGCCGGAGGTGCGCCACCCGCCATATTGGTGAAAGCCAAACAATCGGCGTGCAGTGCCCACGCCTGAAGCAGGCGGTAGGCCTATTGCATATTCAAATAAGGGTCCTAACGCCTGTTTGATGCCCCCACTGTAAGTTTGGTTTGTCCTGAGGCCACAACCAACAAGGTGAGTTTTTAAAATATACTTACCTGAATGTGGAGCCGGGCGGTCCCATCATTCAAAGAACACAAGCCATTGCCAGCCGCCACCAAGCCCCCACCCCGTTCGTCGCCAGTAACACTCCCCCCTCCCCCCATTGGCACAGTCACCTCCCGCCAGGCCACTGCTTCCATCCCTTCCTGGTCACCCCCCTTCATCACTTACCCAAGGACCACTGCTGCTGTTGCATCGGCCCGATCTTTAATCCTTCTTCATTGGTGAGTTCATTGCTGAGCTGCCTGTCCGCAGCTCACCAGCTCGATGGAAATATCGAGTGCGCCTCAGGCGTCACTTCAGGCCCAAAAATGGAGCTCACCTGAATTTCTAGGCCACTGTGTCTTTTACTTTGGAAACAATATGGCTGTTAATTCATCTGCTTGCTGGCGTATACTTAATACTTCACTCCTACATTGATGTCACTGTTTGCCTGAGTGGGGCAGGAGCACATATCCATGTTGTAAGATGTAAAGTAATTATGTTAAAAATAGTAGCTGAAATTGTCTTCTGTGCATTCATTTTAATGCGGCCTATTTTCATATAGAGTGCACAGTGGGCAGGCGGTGTGAGCGGGTAGTGTGAACGGGCGGAGTTATGGCACTACCCACCTGACGGCTGCAGCGAGAGGGTCAAAGCTTTTTCATGGTCAGGTGTCATTTGAATGGATTTAGTGAATTGCCGGAACTCAACGAGCACTGACAAGCAGCTTGCTGATTGTGTGGGGTGGAGGGAATCTGACGACTTCTCTGTGTAGTTGAGCTGGAAGTCAAAACGTAAAAGGGGTGAGGCAGTCGTGAGAGAGGTACTGAGCATCCAGCAGATTTTTATGGGGCCAGGAAGAGCGTTCATACCAGACAAATATCACTGCCACAGGTTTTCTTCTGGGTGTTTGGCAATGGCCTCCAGCGGTCCCTTTAAGGCTACTGACTAGGCCGCTGTGCATCCAGTGTCAGTGGACACAGCATGCCTGGTGCATGTTATAAGCATTGATGGATGAAAATTACATTAGAGTCCTACAGTCAGTGTAGGACCCCGATTATTTAGATATTTAAATATTGCTCCCAGCTGATTATGGGGTTCAGGGGGGGTGCGGGTGGTGGAAGCATTGGCCACCCATTTCGAGGCTCATTCGAAGTTGGGTGGCCAGTTGGTGCGATATCTCTTTAAAAAATAATTTTGTCTGCTGAGCGTGCTGCTTTTTAACGTTAACAGGGCGGTCAGATGATGGCAGGCACCTCCAGTGTGTTTTAACACACAACACGTTTATGGATTTGTCAAAACTAATTCACAGAATAAAAATATGGATCAGCAAGTGAGCCGCTGATGTAAAAAAGTTGAGGAAAGGTCATGGCTTGATCCCCCAGTCCATGCTGAATAATCTCGGCTGGGATTGTGATAGGGGCAGTACAATTATCCTCAGTGCTCCTTGGGTTAGGGAGGGTAAAATCAACAGGGTTCTCACTCCTGATCACGGTCCAGCGACCTCCGCTGGAGGTGCACATGCATGGTGGCTGGGTGAGGACAGCAACAGGTGCTCTGTAGTTGAATAGCCCGCTGATGCTTACTGTCAAGGATTCACAAATGAATAATGGCTGCTTTGATGAGGTACTGGGGAACGGCCAATGCCGATGAATCCCATTGCCCGGCACATTCAGGACAGGAAGAGAGGGGAGAAAATTGGCAATTTAAAAAAAAAATTGTTAGTCGTAACGCTCTTTCAGAAACGCTCTCATGATAATTTTTTGCTCTTCTGTTCTGCAAATTCAAATTCACTTCTGGATTTATGGATTGTTTTTGCCAGCAGCCCTGCTGTGCAGCGCAGTGTGACCGGATGGTTTGAAGTTTTCCAGCTGGTACGACGTAGCAGCACTCGAGCCTGTGTTATCAATACATTCGGGCGTGCTACGTGACCTCTCTTTTTTTTTCGAAGTACAGGATGAGGGAGTTTTGTCACATAAATACCAACAGCCATCAATAATCCTATTTTAGACGTAACACCAGCCGGTGGCATTTGCATTGCGAATGCATGGGGGATGCTGGGCTGATGTTGAAATGTAGCCCCAAAGGAAATTAAAACGACACTGCATCTCAACAAAGTACAAGGGAAAAGCGAAGAGGAGGAGGACTCGCATTGTATGAAATGTTAATCTCGTCCTTATGCAAATATATTTGCAAGTATGGGGTTAAAAGGTATAAATGATAAATTGAGTTCAGTGTTGTTATCCTAGGGGAAGGTTTCATATTTCATTTCAATGTTTTAGGCCAAGCAGATGCCTCATGGTTAATGCACTGGAAGAATATACATAGCAAGTACATTATCACATCACAGGTGCTCACACGGACGGCGCTTGCTCCAAACAGTGAGGGCTTTTATTTTTAATCGTTTTAGCATGGCTATATTTCATCTTGCTGCACACATCCCTGCGTTGATGAGGTAATCAAAGTGATGCCAGGAGCCGGTTACAATGCCTGCCAGTAACTATTGTTTTGTGTGTGTGCTTCCGAGGTACTTGCTCACGTTTGAGCAATGAATAAAAGTGGAGGGAAATTTCGGTACTTAAGAGAATTTATGTAGCTTCCTTATTCGGGAAAAAAATAGATTTGTTGCAAATTCATGTCAGGTTCAGAGTGCCAGTGCCTTTGCCTCGACTGTAGCTGCTACTTACAACATTTCAAAGGCTTGTGCCACTAGTGTCCTAATTATGACACGGGCAAAGCTGTTGAGTTTCTTTGGGTTTCAGCATTGCCACCAGGCGTATGACACTGCAGTGAATTTCATCTCGACTGGGAGCCATCCTGTAACCAAGTCATGAGCTTCTGACCTGAGCAATTCACCTAGATTTGATTGTAGACTAATGACTTCCCTTCTCAACAACAGCTCGGGTCAGATGTTGTGCTTTTTATTAACCCTTAGGGAGCTGACATGCCCCTTCTGCTTTCGTGTTCCACGTACTGTTTATTTCACGTAACCTCAGCAGCAGTGATTTTCTGTAGATTTCTGCTGGGGTGAATGCAAAGCTGGACCAACAAACGGGACTAAGCTGAAAGATTGTTGCATTTTTCAAGTTGTTTTAAAAACGGTGAACATGAAACTTATCCCCAAAGGCTGATTTTAACCTCCCCCCCGCCCCCGGCCCAGTGTTGGACGGGAACAGGATATGCGGGGGTTAAAACTGAGGCAGCGTCCTCCCCTCTGGGTTAGCGCTGCACTCATACCTGCCACCAGTTTAACTGCCGTGTTTCGGGCACTGGGTGAGGCCCCCACTGCAGGCTGCGAGGGCCTCGTAAATAGGCAATAATCGGGGTCCTATGATGTAAATAGGACCCCAACGTGATTGTAATGTGTGGTCATGTGACCCACGACCAGTGCCGGGCTTATCAGAGAAAGTTAGGAACAGGCCCAGAAGAGGGCCTAGAAGGTAAGATTTTTAATTTTTTTACGGTTTCCTGTGTGCCACAAGGAGAAGGAGTGCTTCTCCGAGCCCAAGAAGGAAAGTTTGGACCTGCCCTGGGCTCCCTCCCCTCAATGCACTTACCTACCCACCCGTTTCCCCCCCCCGACCCCCGACGCATAGCCCCCCGCCACCCGAAATCTCACTCCCGCCCAGCGACCAGGTACCGATTCCTGCGGGGATTGGAGGGGACACTCACTTGGTCGATGGAAATGAGGCCCGGGAGTTAAAATGACCTGGGCCTCACTTCAGCCTACCAGACTAAGCTGAACTCGTGCCCAGAGTTAAAATCGGGACTCCGGTGTCTAAAATGGGAAAATATTCCTTTTTGCTCCACGAACATCCTTCACCTCAATGAACACGAAATTCACTAAAAATATTAACATAAAAACAATTTTATTGTAAGCTAATTGGTAACATCATTTATTTTAAAATGTTAAACACAAATTGTTAACATTGCCTGCAAATGAGCTAATTTCTGACAGATCTATAATCCTGTTGTGCTGTAACCACTATTTCTATCTATCATTTCTAAGGGCAAGTGCCTTCTTTGGGATTTTTTTAAGGACCAGCCCCAGATGTGTTTTGTTCCTTATCTTACTTCGAGTTACATCGAAACTACAGCACAGAAACAGGCCATTCGGCCCAACTGGTCTATGCTGGTGTTTATGCTGCACAGGAGCCACCTCCCTCCCTATTTCATCTAATCCTATCAGAATACCCTTCTATTCCTTTCTCCTTACTGATTGCTTTCATCAAGCTATTTTCGCATTTTTAAAAATCAGTCCTGTTTCACACTATTTTTGCCTGGCTGTTTGTGCCTTACGTGAGATCTATTTTCTATTTGTTAAATCAGAAAAATAGAAAGATGATTTACAGTTTGTTGATACCAATAAAAAAGTCAAAGGGGAAAAAAATCACATTGAGGCTGACTTTCACAAGGCTGTTTACACTATGTAATCTTGTCACAAGTCAGTCGTGCAGTTTTTCTTTTTCCCAACTGCAATCTATCTTCAGCAGTCAGGGGTAGGGGCCTGCAAATGGCCTGCAAGAGTTTTAATCACAGGCAGACTGAGAGAATTGTCTTTATTTGAAACTGTTTTCATTCACACCATCCCTGGATTTCAGAGAGATCTCTTACAGCTGTTTTATGCTGCCCCATGGCCTTTCCATCCTAACACATGTTTGGAATAATTCTATGAAACATTTTGTACATTAAGCAAATACTGGGTATGAGATGAGCAGTGGCGTCAAGACAGAAATATAAACATGACTAACAACAGAAAGCTGCGCTTGTCACATTAGTGTACTCTTCTTTCCTCTTTCTTATTCTCTTTTCCAAATCTCTCTCTTCCTTTTCTCTTATTTCTCTCTTCACAGCCCACCTGCCTGTGGAATTTGCAAGTGTTGTTCTTGCTTTCTCTTGCTGGACTTTCAACCGTCAAGTTTTCTGTGTGTCTAACTCAATGGTCACTTCCAATTCCATGAAACTTTGTGGAACTGTGACAAGCAAATTCAGAACCACCTTGGGAGCATCACCACCACAAGGACTGCAACAGTTCTAAGAAGAGGCCCACCACCATCTTCTCAGGGCAACTAGGGATGCCCAAAAGATATGGCCTTGCCAGCACTGCCCACATTCTGAGAACAAAAGTAAAATTCCAGCACCATTCACACCATTTACAGGTGATTTGCATTCCATAATACCACAGAGTTGGAGATTGGGCAACACTCAAAATGAGGAAGAAGAAAAGAAAAAAAAAACAATAACTTTAAACTTGATGTCCATCTTTAACATAGAAAAACATCTCTAGACACTTCACAGAGACCAAAAGAAAAATGGGCATCAAGGTAAAGGAGGATAGATTAAGAGGGGTGACCAAAAGGTTGGTCAAAGAGGTGAGTTTTAAGACAGATCTTAACGGAGAAAAGTTGAGATGGAGAGCCAGAGGGGTTTAGGGAGGGAATTCCAGAGTGTGGTTCCTTGCTCGCAGAAAGTATGGCCACCAATTATGGGATGAAGGGAGAGGGATTCATAAGAAGCCTGCTGCCTGCCACCAGTTTTCTCTGGCAAGCCTGGCACTGGTCGTGGTTCACACAACTGCATGTTAAAATCACAGCTGGATCCTATTTACATCATAGGGCCTGAAATTTGCATATTTAAGAGGCCCTCGTCTGCCTGTGGGGGGTTAAAATAGGCCCTTGGGACTAATTTTCACCTTCACCGTCTTGGCAGTAAACTGGTGGAGGGATCGCCCATCTGTTATTGAACCCGGTTTTTATTTCCATTGATTTACTGCTTGAGCGCTGAAGGTGAAAATGACCCCCACTCAGTACCAGCATCAAGTGTTCTGAGGTCAGGTTAAGTGCAGAGTGAAGCTCCCTCTACTCTTCCTCAAAAAGATGCCTTAGCTCTAACTTCAGAAGAGTGTTGTACATTGCAATGTGACATTTTTCATTTCCTACACCAGCCAACGTAGTCGCTCAAATTCTCCAAATATTACTTGTTAGGAATGATAATCTTTTGTTTAAAGTGTGATCTGCTTTGGTATATTTCCCTCTTCAAAATATCTGTCGAAACAGATTGTGTCACAATTGCTGTTCATAAAACTCATCCCTAAGAATTCTTTGATATTGGAGCTGTGCTAATGGCAATCAGAATACGAAAGAAAAAGCTTGTATATGTTGGCAACCTCGAAAAGATGAAATCACTTAGTTGTTGCCTCTTCACTTGAGAGGTAGTGTTACATTGTAAACTGAGACTCTTAGGGATGATGAACACTGATTAATATCCATTATCTTACTTCACTGTAGCGTAGACTGGCATTTGACCGCACCGTTCACTGTTACAACAGAGAACAGTACAGGATAAATCTGCTCTCAGTAAGGAAAATTCCATTTTTTTAATGTTAAGAATGAGGCACAATTGGTTCAAGGTTCTGTAGATTCTTACTGTGAGGTGTAAACATTGCTAGGGTTTTCTATGATAAACAGAAATGTAAGACATCAGTGACATTGGTGCTTGATTCTAGTTCTTTCAATTCGGGGAATATGGGGGGAAGGAAAGGGACACTAATGTTTTGCTAATGTTAAGTTGAGTGAAAGTGTTGAAAATCAAAATCTTCAAGTACAACTTGTAACATCTTGGTACAGTTCCCTATTGCAGCCACAAAGTGTCATCAGTATGCAGCGTTTAGAAAATATCCCAAAGAGCCTTTAGTAGTAAAAAGAAGTCTGAAGTCTGGAAAAAGAGCACATTACATTAATACTGGACAGAACCCTTCGGATGGTATCTATAAAATCTCTGATTTGCTGTTATATGCAATAAATTGGGGTATACAATGAATGCTTATTCCCAAAATAATTGTTTGCATAGGTTTGAATATCAGAATTTAATGATACCTGAATCAGGATTGCATATATGTGAATCTAACTGTTATTTTCCAAGTACTGCTCAATATGGAGTGTTCCATAACTCAATAAATGCAGGATATATTATTAAAAATGGTTAAAATGGATTCAGGGATAATGTATTATCCTCTTTGTTTTCCCCCTTTTCTAGTTTAGCCATGTTATGCCCCAATTATTACTTCCGCCCACCGACCTTGTCAATGTCATTCCCACTGGCTTTGGATGGGAGGCAGATCTTCAATATTAAAATGAGGCCTGGGAGTTAAAATGGCCTGGGCCTCACTCCGATGAATCTGTGAGGGACTCCCGCCCGCATTGAACCCGCCTCAGGTTAACATTGGGGATAACATCCTGGAGGTCAAAGGACAGTTGGGGTGAAACTGCATTATGTGATATTATCATATGAACGTATTAATATGTTTGCATGAAATTCTTCGTGCTGCGATGTTAATAAGTGCGTCAAACGTATTTATATGGTATATTGCATGGCGTTATTTGACCCCATGTATGCTAATGCACTGCTCCATGGGTTACACTAAGTGATTAATGTTCTCATTGAAGCTCCTCCCTTTCCAAATAATTATTTAACTAGGAGCTATGTTCATGGAACTCATTCCCTTTATTTATCAGAAAATATCTCTTTGAAGCCTTGATGTAGGTTACACATTCACCTCCCCTTCTGCTACTTGTAGTTTCAGAGTGATGCAAGCGTTTACACCAAATCCTGGACTGTCAAGTCCATACAATCACTCAAAAATGAGTGTTGTGGTTTATCCAGTTAGTTTGTGAACTGGCCCAAACACGATTTTTAGTTAATGTGGTCACTTATAGATGATACACAATGATTCCAATAATTCACCCCCTTGGATCATGGTGGCTGCTTGTAATTGATGGGGCTGAAAAGCTGCACCAGAAGGGTCTCAGCTTAAATTCCAGCCCTTCTGGTGCTGCTTTTCAGCAATGCACGAGGCGCTTGCCTTCACCAAAAAGGCTGTTATTCAACAAGAATAATTGAGAGTAAACCCTTGTGCAACCCCCAAACGCCTGTCTTGTGGGCTCCATTACTTATCCTAGTTCTCCTACATGGTGTATCCCGAGTGGCTACTGTTTGGGAGGTGGAAACCTGCTGAGATTTCATAGAGGACACTTCAGATGGCTGTGGTGGGCGACTTTGAGCAGTTCTGGGCCTTGAGGGCCCGACTATAGACTGCAGCATCTCGGCATGGGCCAGGTTAGTCCGACTTGCCTGGCTGTGTGGCACTAACAAGGGTACTGGCGAAGTATCTAGCGGCGGAGCAGGCAAACCGTCATCCTGAAATGGAACAGCAGGTGCTTCTCCCATGGAGCCAAGGCCTCTCTCCTGGGGCTGTGCCTCAGTACTCCTAGGGCTCTGCATGAGAACAGTGTGCAGGTTTGATGTGACTCTCTGGAAGCCCCTGTCAATGTTGGCTCTCAAAGTCAAGATGGCAACAGTCTGAGCTGCCATTGTAACTGTTACCATCATGGTGGGCTCCACTGTCGTGTTCATGGAACTGACCACTCGCTCCATGCTTGAGAGAATGGTCTCCATGTTCAGCGTGGAGCCCCGACACAATGTAGTCAATTTGATTCTGTTCAATTGTTGAAGACTGACTCCATAATGGTTAATAGCCATATGACTTTATTTAGCACAAGAATCAATACCGTACAGTATTGAAGCAGTAGTTTACAAAGTACAATTGAGAATTATATCACCCCTTTGGGTAGAGTCCGCGATTCCGTTTCACGTTCCCTCATACATGTACTCTCATTCTTGTTTACCCGCTAAGTACCTTCTTTTCTGTCCTCTACAACCTGACTCTAGCAAGGGGTCTCTATGCTACTTTTAGGGGACGGCACAGGGGCTGTTACTGATACAGGTGCTTATCCTACCGGGGTCTTTCTAAAGGGCGATGTGCCCAATGAGGCGTCGTGTATCTCTTTAGCCAAGGGAAGAAGAGTCAGCCCACTTCTTATCTCTATATTTCGTGGGCAAGGGGTGACTGAGTGGCCGTCAAAATGTCATGCCCTCTGATTGACCAAGCATAGACTTCCAACACTAGAGGGGGCTGCCTTTCCAACTCATACTGTTACCTCTTTACTTCAAGGCCAAAGCCGGTGGCTTGGACCTGTTATCTTTTCACTTCCTGCCTGTTCCCAAGCCACCAAATCTGAGGCCTCCTTGTTATGTTAGCAGCTTGGACAGCTGTCTCATTCTGTGGCTGCAGCTGTTTATGTTAGCAATCTCCACCAGTGTTAATTACCTTAGAAGCAAAAGGCCTTATAAAACTGATAAAACTTACAAAACCCATAAGTGTGAGTTATTTCAGATAATGAAACAGTCCGAGCCCGCACGCAGCAAGACCTGGACAACATCCAGGCTTGGGTTCATAAGTGGCAAGTAACATTTGCGCCAGACAAGTGCCAGGCAATGACCATCTCCAAAAAGAGAGAATCTAACCACCTCCCCTTGACATTCAACGGCATTACCATCGCCGAATCCCCCACGATCAACATCCTGGGGGTCACCATTGACCAGAAACTTAACTGGACCAGCCATATAATTACTGTGGCTACAAGAGCAGGTCAGAGGCTGGGTATTCTGCGGCGAGTGACTCACCTCCTGACTCCCCAAAGTCTTTCCACCATCTACAGGGCACAAGTCAGGAGTATGATGGAATACTCTCCACTTGCCTGGATGAGTGCAGCTCCAACAACACTCAAGAAGCTCGACACCATCCAGGACAAAGCAGCCCGCTTGATTGGCACCCCATCCACCACCCTAAACATTCACTCCCTTAACCACCGGCGCACTGTGGCTGCAGTGTGTACCATCCACAGGATGCACTGCAGTAACTTGCCAAGGCTTCTTCGGCAGCACCTCCCAAACCCACGACCTCTACCACCTAGAAGGACAAGAGCAGCAGGCACATGGGAACAACACCACCTGCATGTTCCCCTCCAAGTCACACACCATCCCGACTTGGAAATATATCGCTGTTCCTTCATCGTTGCTGGGTCAAAATCCAGGAACTCCCTTCCTAACAGCACTGTGGGAGAACAGTCACCACACGGACTGCAGCGGTTCAAGAAGGCGGCTCATCACCACCTTCTCAAGGGCAATTAGGGATGGGCAATAAATGCTGGCCTTGCCAGCGACGCCCACATCCCATGAATGAATAAAAAAAAAGTTACCATTAATTCTGTATACTGTTTGATTAATACAGAAAGATGAACATATAAAGATAGTAAAAGTTACATATCAAAAATACATGTGGTACAATAAGTCAACGTCTACTGATTCTGGAATGTGGTTGCCTAGTGATATAAAGGCCCATCCTTTATTTCACTGTTTTTGCCTCAGGTAGCAAGGTTAAGTGTTTTTATCCACTATTACTGAATTTGTGTGGAAACTATATTTCCTTACAACAATTTGGAGCTGGATTCCACCATGCTCTCAGCCATTGTGCGCGAGTTCGCTGTCAGGCTGCCCAGTGCACCTATCGTTTCCTGGTAGATGCCCATTGGCTTTCTTCAGTACTCTGGGCCCTCGAGGTCAGCATCTGAGTCTTCTGCAGCAGAGCTAGATAGTGATCTCACCCTTTGGCGAGATGGCATCTGTGGCATCCTAGTCCCCTGCCCTAGCTCCTGCACACTTGTGCCCGAGGATTCACCATGTGATGACCCTTCTTAGCCTATTCTCTAAAGTACGCGGGGCCAGTCCCTGAGCTGGTGCTTGTTATAGTCAGATCGAGTGACCCTGCATCTTCAGGAAGGCTGGCCTCCTCCTACTGTAGTGGCACAGGGGCCTCGACATTTTGAGCACCTAAAATGAAAGAGAGGGCAGGGGTTAGCATTTAGTGTGAATGGAGAGCAGAGAGAGATGAGTGGCTGGTGAAATCAGCCGCAGTTTTTCATGCAGAGTGTGTTGGGTGAGAAAGAAGTGAGAAGGGAAAAAGAGGGTAAGGTGTAGGCATAGAACAGGAGAAGGCCATTTAGCCCCTCGAGCCTGTTCCACCATTCAATGAGATCATGGCTGATCTGTGACCTAACTCCATATACCCACCTCAGCCCCATATCCCTTAATACCTTTGGTTAACAAAAATCTATTAATCTCAGATTTAAAATTAACAATTGAGCTAGCATCAACTGCCGTTTGCAGAATAGAGTTCCAAACTTTTACCATCCTTTGTGTGTAAAAGTGTTTCCTAACTTCACTCCTGAAAGTCCTGGCTCTAATTTTTAGACTGTCCCCTAGTCCTAGACTCCCCAACCAGCGGAAATAGTTTCTTTCTATCTACCCAATCAGTTCCCCTTAATATCTTGAAAACTTCGATCAAATCACCCCATAATCTTCTAAATTCCAGGTAATACAACCCTAGTTTGTGTAATCTCTCCTAGTAATGTAACCCTAGGAGTCCAGGTATCATTCCAGTAAATCTACGCTGCACTCCCTTCAAGGCCAATAAATCCTTCCTAAGGTGCGGTGCCCAGAACTGAACACAATACTTCAGGTGTGGTCTAACCAGGGCTTTGTATAGCTGTAGAATAACTTCTACCCCCTTTTATTCTAGCCCTCTAGTTATAAAGGCCAGCATTCCATTAGCCTTTTTGATTATTTTCTGTACCTGTCCATGACATTTTAATGATCTATGTACACAGACCCCTAAGTTTCTTTGGACCTTCACAGTTTCCAGTTTTTCACCATTTAGAAAGTATCTGATCTATCCTGAAGAAATCCTGCGGGGCATCTCCTCCAGCTTTGCCGCTCACCTTGGCCATGACTCTGCCCGTGATGTCGAGAATGCCCTGAAGTAGGGAGAGGGTGTAGAGGCGGCCTTTGGCTTCTCTGGTCACCATCTACTGTCTCATGTTGTGCGTGAACTTCTCCTGCAAGAAAGAAGGGTGTGTGTTAGCGGCTGCCTTGTTTTGGGAATTTGCTGCCATGGGCAAATAGTGCAGATGTTGTGTGGGGAAGTGAGGGTTGCAATAATGCTGAGAGTAGGAGGTGCAGAATGTGAGAGTAGTAGAAGGAGGTGTGGTGCTGTGATTGTAGGAGAGTGAAGGGAAGCGGGGGAGGGGAGTGTTGTGAGTAGTGGGGATGGAAGTGGTGCAGGTGTGAGGAGAGAGTAAATGATGTAAGTGGTAGGATTCTTACCAGGACAACTCTGTTGAGACCATGAAACTTTTTTCAGCATTGCAGCCATGTCCTGGGAGCTAAACTACTGGCAGCGACCTCTTTAGCCACCTCTTCCCACTGACTTTCTGTCTCTCGGGTGGAACAAGATCTCCCTTTATCTGCCCAACGCCTGGAGCAGGGCCTCCAAAGTGGATTTGGAGAATCTGGAGGCCTGATCTATAGCCCGCAGCCATTTTTCTCCTTCGGAAGCATCCCCTCCTGTCTACAGCCAGTGTGCAACCAACCTTTAAGAAGTGCCTTTAAGTGGCGACAGAGACGCCCTATGTTCCGCCGTACCCCCCGCCACCCCACAAATAGGCATTTTCGGGCGTGATCGAATTTCTAGGCCACAATTTCCTGAATTATTGGTGGTATTTTGTAACTGTCAGTGCACATAGAAAAAAATAAATTTGCCCAGCTGATCTGCTAAATTGTATTTTCCAATGGTAGATGATTTGAATGTAAGGAGTCGTACAACACCAGGTTATAGTCCAACAGCTTTATTTGAAATCACAAGCTTTCGGAGCTTTGCTCCTTCGTCAGGTGAGTGAAGAGTTGCGTAAAGGCACCACATATATAGTCAGAGAACAATGCCTGGTGATTACAGATAATCTTTCTAACTGCCCTTTATCACACCTCGGCAGAGAGATAATCACAGCAATGAAAGGCGTGAATGGTGTTCAGACAGGTTAGTCAGGGAAACATAACATCCAAGAATACTGAGGTGGGGTCACAAGGGGTCAAATCAGAAAGACAGAGAGAGAGAGACCAGAAAGACAGAGAGAGAGAGAGAATGACCAATTGTATTAAAAACAGATAACTTTTTTTCGCTGGAAATCGCAGCAGATCCGGCCGCATCTGTGTATGGAGAACAAGCCAACTACGACTTGAGTCTGGATGACTCTACGTCAGGTGGGGTTACATGTAGCGTGACATGAACCCAAGATCCCAGTTGAGGCCGTCCTCATGGGTGCGGAACTTGGCTATCAATTTCTGCTCGACGATTTTACGTTGTCGTGTGTCTCGAAGGCCGCCTTGGAGAACGCTTACCCGAAGATCGGAGGCTGAATGTCCTTGACTGCTGAAGTGTTCCCCGACTGGGAGGGAACGCTCCTGTCTGGTGATTGTTGCGCGGTGTCCGTTCATCGTTGTCGCAGTGTCTGCATGGTCTCGCCAATGTACCATGCTCCGGGGCATCCTTTCCTGCAACGTATGAGGTAGACAACATTGGCCGAGTCACAGGAGTATGAACCATGTACCTGGTGGGTGGTGTCCTCTCGTATGATGGTGATATCTGTGTCGATGATCTGGCATGTCTTGC
Source organism: Heptranchias perlo (assembly GCF_035084215.1). NCBI lineage: Eukaryota > Metazoa > Chordata > Chondrichthyes > Hexanchiformes > Hexanchidae > Heptranchias > Heptranchias perlo. The sequence continues at coordinate 35,247,178 of NC_090341.1, read as the reverse complement.
AGAGGTGGCCGTGGCAGGGTTGTGTGGTATCGTGGACGTTGTTCTTCTGAAAGCTGGGTAATTTGCTGCGAACGATGGTCTGTTTGAGGTTAGGTGTCTGTTTGAAGGCGAGTAGTGGAGGCGTGGGGATGGCCTTAGCGAGGTGTTCGTCGTCATCGATGACATGATGACAATCAACGATCCGGAACAGCAGACAGAGGGATCCGCAGTACAGCAACCGAAGAAGAAAGAGTCAAATTGGACCCCTCCGGAGGGTCGCTGCCCTAAGCTTGACATGTATGCTCAAGCTGCCAGCAGATGTGTCAACGCCAGATTCATCAGCCGCACTCACAAGACAGTCCAGAATGTCACCCGAGCAGAACGCAATGCCATCGACGCTCTCAAGACCAACCGCAACATTGTCATCAAAGCAGCGGACAAAGGAGGAGCCATCATCATACAGAACAGAACGGACTATTGCAAAGAAGCATACCGACAACTGGACAACCAGGAACACTACAGACGGTTACCCGCAGATCCGACCAAAGATCACACCCACCAGCTCAACAAACTGATCAAGACCTTCGATCCAGACCTTCAAAGCATCCTACGCGCTCTCATCCCACGTACTCCCCGCTTGGGAGACTTCTACTGCCTCCCAAAGATACACAAAGCCAACACACCCGGACGTCCTATCGTATCAGGCAACGGAACCCTGTGCGAGAACCTCTCTGGATACGTCGAGGGCATCCTGAAACCCATCGTACAGGGAACCCCCAGCTTCTGTCGCGACACTACAGACTTCCTACAAAAACTCAGCACCCACGGACCAGTTGAACCAGGAACACTTCTCACCACGATGGACATCTCTGCACTCTACACCAGTATCCCCCACGATGACGGCATCGCTGCGACAGCCTCAGTACTCAACACCAACAACAGCCAATCTCCAGACGCCATCCTAAAACTCATCCGCTTCATCCTGGATCACAATGCCTTCACCTTCGACAACCAGTTCTTTACCCAAACACACGGAACAGCCATGGGGACCAAATTTGCACCCCAATACGCCAACATTTTCATGCACAAGTTCGAGCATGATTTCTTCACTGCACAGGACCTCCAACTATACACCAGATACATCGACGACATTTTCTTCCTATGGACCCACGGCGAAGAATCACTGAAGAGACTACACGATGACATCAACAAGTTGCATCTCACCATCAAACTCACCATGGACTACTCCTCAGAATTGGTTTCATTCTTGGACACACGAATCTCCATCAAAGACGGGCACCTCAGCACCTCACTCTACCGCAAGCCCACGGACAACCTCACGATGCTCCACTTCTCCAGCGTCCACCCTAACCACGTCAAAGAGGCCATCCCCTATGGACAGGCCCTGCGAATACACAGGATCTGCTCAGACGAGGAGGAAAGCAATGGACACCTACAGACGCTGAAAGACGCCCTCGTAAGAACGGGATATGACGCTCGACTCGTCGATCGACAGTTCCGATGGGCCACAGCGAAAAATTGCATAGGCATCCTCAGAAGACAAACACGGGACACAACCAACAGAGCACCCTTCGTCGTCCATTACTTCCCCGGAGCCGAGAAACTACGCCATGTTCTTCGCAGCCTTCAACATGTCATCGATGACGATGAACATCTCACTAAGGCCATCCCCACACCTCCACTACTCGCCTTCAAACAGACACCTAACCTCAAACAGACCATCGTTCGCAGCAAATTACCCAGCTTTCAGGAGAACAGCGTCCACGACACCACGCAACCCTGCCACGGCAACCTCTGCAAGACATGCCAGATCATCGACACAGATATCACCATCACACGAGAGGACACCACCCACCAGGTACATGGTTCATACTCCTGTGACTCGGCCAACGTTGTCTACCTCATACGTTGCAGGAAAGGATGCCCCGGATCATGGTACATCGGCGAGACCATGCAGACACTGCGACAATGGATGAACGGACACCGCGCAACAATCGCCAGACAGGAGGGTTCCCTCCCAGTCGGGGAACACCTCAGCAGTCAAGGACATTCAGCCTCCGACCTTCGGGTAAGCGTTCTCCAAGGCGGCCCTTCGAGACACACGACAACGCAAAATCGTCGAGCAGAAATTGATAGCCAAGTTCCGCACCCATGAGGACGGCCTCAACCGGGATCTTGGGTTCATGTCACGCTACATGTAACCCCACCTGACGTAGAGTCATCCAGACTCAAGTCGTAGTTGGCTTGTTCTCCATACACAGATGCGGCCGGATCTGCTGCGATTTCCAGCGAAAAAAAGTTATCTGTTTTTAATACAACTGGTCATTCTCTCTCTCTCTCTGTCTTTCTGGTCTCTCTCTCTCTCTGTCTTTCTGATTTGACCCCTTGTGACCCCACCTCAGTATTCTTGGATGTAATGTTTCCCTGACTAACCTGTCTGAACACCATTCACGCCTTTGATTGCTGTGATTATCTCTCTGCCGAGGTGTGATAAAGGGCAGTTAGAAAGATTATCTGTAATCACCAGGCATTGTTCTCTGACTATATATGCGGTGCATTTATGCAACTCTTCACTCACCTGACGAAGGAGCAAAGCTCCGAAAGCTTGTGATTTCAAATAAAGCTGTTGGACTATAACCTGGTGTTGTGTGACTCCTTACATTTGTCCATCCCAGTCCATCACCGGCATCTCCACATCATAGATGATTTGAAGGCAGAGCGACCTGTTAAAAAGCCCCCAGTTAGAGTGAGTATTTGAACTGGGGATGATCAAGCTTTTTTTTAAGATTCCCCAGTTTGTAGGTTGGTGCCATCCATTTGCAGATTTATAGGGAAAGGTGCATTTTGTTATATAAGTGAAAAGACACTGAAGAGAATAGACCCTTGAAGAATGAAGAGACTTGATAGGAAAATTATGCCAGTGACAAAATACTAAAGTGAAATAACATACATACATAAAAAAGCATAAAACATGAAAAGGTAATGGGGCAGGCTTTGTATAGTGCTAGCTTCTGATGAATTGTGGTAAGTTTTTAGTTTAATTTATGCCTACCAGAAGCTGTGATTTGCCTGTCCGCGATCTTCATGTTAATTTAAAGGTTCCATCCCATATGCTGCTGTACTATGGCTGGGATGGCAGTAGTACGCTGAGGAGCAATCCAGAAGCCCCTGCAGTGTCTTGTCTTACAGGGATCTGTTAAAAGGACAGCACTGTGGTGCCAAGGAATAGGTGGAGGAACAAGGGAAGCAAGTATGGGTATAAAGAATGATGGTGTGTAAATGGGAGGAGGGTGCTGGTTTGATGTCATAATATGTCATTTTCATGGTTCAAGCAGATTAGGAACCATCAGACCTTCTGAATTTGCAGTTTTTAACCTTTAAATGTCCCCATTCTCTCACTTTTTCTTTTGTGTGGGCTTCTCCCATGACCTTTCACCTCTTAACTATTTTTGCATATTTTGTTTCTCTTAATGTCTTTCCACGACCTCGCTGAGAGATGTCTTTCATATCATCTATTTTTTTTCTCTCTCTTAAGCGGTTTGCAAGTCTTTCAAGCTATTAACTGCTTCTCCTTAATTGGGGTATATCTGTTGTTTCTCTCCCCACCCTTTATTTTCTCTCCACTTTTTCCAGCCTTATTCAAATTCTTGCTTCCCTTTTAGTTTTCAGTGTGGTGCAGGGTATTCACAAAACATCGCCTTGTCCTTTCTCTTTACTGACTCTGTCTGACCTGCTGTTTCTTTCCACCATTTTCTGTTTTATTCAAAATTTTCAGCTTTTGAAGGGTTTTTTTTCCCATCAGGAATCATTAATTCCACATGGCATGCAATCACCCTTTTATCATTAAAACCCTCAATGTTGTTCCCAACTACATATAAATACAACTATTTTTTAAAGCTATTTTACCTGTAACGACCTTTTAAACAAAAATTCAATACCCGTCTCCCTTGATGGCTCAATGGGTGATTGCACCATGTGTAATACTGAACCATACACACTGGGGAAAGTCTCAAGCTTGATCCCTGGGTTGTGTTGAGTTGGTTGGTCTCAGCTGAGGCAGCGGTGGGAATACTACAATTTCCCTCAGGGGAAAAAAAACTTCCGTGGGCTCCCACTCCTGAACTTTAACTAGTGATCCCAGCTGGATGCCAGATTTCTTGTGACAGCAGATTTGGGCTGGCTGTGATGCTCCTCATGCTTAAATAGCCCGCTGATATTCACCGTTTGAGTTCATACATGAAGGATGGTCACTTTGACAAGTTACTGAAGGGCTACTGGTGCTTGCGGAATTATTAACCAGTATGAATTGGTATTCTCAGCAGGCAAGAAAATTGGGGAAAATGAACAATTTGTTATTTTGTAGTAAATTGAAGAACTAATGCATGTAAAAAGCTTTCAGAAGTCGATACCAAAGTATTAGGTGACAGAGAGGCACAGGATGGATGCACCCAGAGAACTGAATGGTTTATTTGCCATCTGACTACTCTTTAAATGGTACCGAGTAATAAAGAAAGTGCGCATTAAAAGTCTCATGTCAGTGCTTTCCTCAGTACAGCTATTTCACAGAGCTGCCAAGCAAATCTAGTTCACCTTTGGCATCTTTCTGGCTGTACCTGCTCTTGCACTCATTTATTTATGATAACCCTGAGCCATCTGCTAATCTGCAGCACAATTCCTGAAATCGAGGAAAAGTCCATTTTAATTTTAGACAAATTCTTGTTTATCACCCCAAGCGCTCACAATAAATTGTAATTTCTCCTGTATCTATTCCTTATTCATTTTTATTGATAAAATAATAATTTTATTTGCTAATCTTTTACCTCTATTTCCACTTTTGGCTATTCTATTCATAATATAATAGGAACTGGCAATATTTCATTTATCTTGACAACAGCTCCATTGGATCCCATAGGAATTCACTGTGAATGTTCAGAGATTATACTATACCCTCATATAGAATATCCTACTTGCAGTGCATTATTTTGCAATATAACTTCTTCTAATTTACTTTTTAAAAAGTACCTTAATACTTCACCCCCTTCCAGTTATACAATATTTGGAAAAACTTGGCAAATCTGTCATAATGGCACTGAAATGATATCCAGAAGACTCCCAGGAAAATACTTAAAATCACAAGAAAAGATGAAATATCCATAACTATATAAAATCTATTTATGATGTATTAAATTCAGTTTATTTAAACTTGTTATAAGTACCTGCAGTACCCGTTACTCGTTTAGGTGGTGCTGTAATGGTTATTTTTTATTTAACGGTGTCATACTGTTTGACACACAATAGCTGCTATTTAATGAAAGAATATTACCCTGTGATTCCACAATTGGGGCACCAGCTTCACATAAATTGCTCAAAATGCTTTCTGAAATTTTTATTCATCATTTTTTCCCTCAGTATATGAAATTTCTCATGTCCAAAGTAAGGGTTTAAACAAAATTAAATAACATTGAAAATTATATCTTTCACATTCATATGATTAAGTTTATCCACTGAATTATCCTTTGTGTCTTTTATTTCCTTAATTAAAGTTTTTATTTTAAGGCCTTAGCCTCTCCCAAAAACCAGGGTTAGGACTTATTATTGCCCAAAGCTGTGAATCTGTGAGCTGAATTTAGATTGTGCAGTGTACCTAATTTCCCAGAATGCACCAGTACAGTTCAGTCAGGTCGACTGATGGGATATTTTTCTTAAGCTCCTAGCATTTCCTGCTCATTATCTTTTTTTTGAAATATTTTTGAAAAACAAATTACAAATTACAAAAGCTTTCCAAAGGTAAAATTTATATTATTTTTTAAAAAAACCAGAGAGTCTGTATGTATATCTATGTGCATGAGACAGAAAAGTGACAGTGTTCTGATCATAGTATCATAGTAGGTAGAGCACAGGAGGAGGCCATTTGGCCCATCGTGCCTGTGCCGGCTCTTTGAAAGAACTATCCAATTAGTCCCATTCCCCTGCTTTGCCCCCATAGCCCTGTAAACTTTTTCCCTTTAAGTATTCATCCAATTCCCTTTTGAAAATTACTATTGAATCTGCTTCCACCAATCTTTCAGGCAGTGCATTCCAGATCATAACAACTCGCTGCATAAAAACAGTTGTTGTAGCTTTTGTTTTGTGTTCTATAAATTGTAGTGTTTATTAAACTGAGGAAGAGAGAGAGATTGGGTATGGGGGTGGGAGAGATATTGGGGTTAGATACAAGAGATAAAGAGTGCTTTCTTCATTTAATGTTACTTTAATTTTTTTAAAAAGTTGAATTTTGAAGCCAACTGATTATCTTATGGCTGTGCCAACCATCTCCGTATGTAACTAAACACTATTGAGGTTGGGATGTCTCATTGCTTGTTTCATTTAATTTTGGAGAACTAGCTAAAATGTCAACTTTAAATAAAACAACATTTAATTATTGCCATATTGTAATATCAAATATGTTTGTTCCAAATGTAATTACTTAGTTTGCAGAATCGGGACTCAGTGAAGCTCCATTTTAAGACCAGTGCTGCTAATCCATCCCCAATAGATGTTCCTGTTGTTTTGAGAAATATAATGGGGGAGATTTTAAATATAAATGGGGCAGCAATGGAGTTAACATGGACATGGTGGACTTACTGCCTCGTTCCCCAATCACTGCCATTTTCCCTGAATCAGGCGGGAGCCTCATTGATATATGCAAGTCAGAGCCCTATAATGTACATTGGACGCCGATGTAATTTTAACAGCCTCTTGGATACTCTACTCAGTAAAACCTGATGGGACAGCAGAAGAGGCTTGAAGAGGTAAGTTGTAAAATTATTTTTGCAGAGCCAGGATGAGCAGGAGCGCTCCTCCAGGCTTCACAAGAATAACGTGGGCCACTGCTGCCTTGGACTCCCCATCCCTCCGCGAATGTGCCCCACCCCTCCTTTCTTGACCCAACTTCTGGCCGGCCGGGTTGGCCTCCGGCAACGTGGTATTGCGCCAGCCTGGAGCCGGCGAGATGCAGCAGGGCGTCTGTGGGCGGCATGGTAATAAGGCCCGGCTCTCAAAATAGACTGGGTCTTCTGCCGGCACTGTAGGTAAAAGAGTCCATGGCACTTTTGTGAAGAAGAACAGTAATTTCTCCTGGTGTCCTGGCCAATATTCATCCCTCAGCCAATACCACCAGAACAGATGAACTGACCATTGCTGTTTGTGGGACCTTGTGTGCAAATTGGCTGCCACACATGATTACACTTTAAAAGTAATATATTGGCTGAGAAGTGCTTTGGGACATCCTATGTACATGCAAGTTTGTTCTTTCTTTAATAAATAATTAATTAGCGAGAAAATTGCATCATTTTTGTCACAATGACCTATGAAATTATCAGTTCCAAATTCATGTCTTCACATATTCTGATGCCATGAACTGTGTTGCCAATTGAATGAATGTCGCTCCAGTAAAGCTGTACGGGGTAATTTTCTGACTTAGCGTTCGTGGCGAGATGCCTTGCCAATTGGTGGTACATGTTGGAAATTTGTGAATGTGCTACCTGTATTTTTCTGAATACTTGAGTTAATGATTCCTCATGGAAGCACAAAGTCAAAAAATCACCTCTGTAGCCTTTCTAAATTGGCTTCTGAATTGTGTTGACACATTTAATATTCTTTAATTTCCATTAATGGGCTCTCCCAAAATAAACATGAAAAAAACCCCAGAATTGGACTTCAGTTCTAACCAAAAACTTTTCCAAACACCACTATTTCTGGTGAATGAAGCAACCTGGATGGGAGCAGAAGGGTAAGGTTTATTCCCACGCTCTGTAACAGATTCAGTTGTTAAAAAGGGTATACTCCATGTAAGACTAATGCTCAGAATTGATAAGAAATCTAACAGCAGTTTGTGTGCTCCTGAAAGAGGTGCAGTATCTAAGTTTCTCACTGACAAGGAGACTGCAAGGTGAGCTGTTGTTTCTTGGCACTTGAAGTATAATCTATCATCTTTTCTTGGCTGTTGTCTACCTTCTGTGTTGCTATCAGCACACCTTGCCTTTCTTGGCCTCTTTACCACTGAAGTCAGACAACTCCATAAATCTAAAAGTTTAGAAATTCTGGTCCTTTCTTGCACTAAAAGCCAACTCCGTGAGCAGATGAGACCTCAGGTGGCAGAACCTGTGATTCTGCATTTAACAGCACCACTGTCTTGTCTAAGCATTGGGAATTGTAAGGATAGAGTGCAATCCATGACCATTATAGCTGGCTGGGGAAATATCAGAGTAAACTGCTGAGGTGAGGAAAGAGAAGGAAAGCAGGAAATTCCAGCTTGCAGTCAGCAAGCTCAGCACAACCACTCTAGAGAAAATGGCCATCAAATCATTGGCCAGAGTATATTTTAGACACAGCATTAAGGTTAAGATTTCCCGAGATAAACTGTTAACAAAATAGTAAGATACATGCATTTAACTATGTTTGCAAAATCTAGCCAGAACTTTACAGATGCAATTAGGAATGAGAAGTACAGAATGATAAAAATCTGATTAAATGTGGTCTGTACACCTATTTCCTTAGAGGTTGTTGTGTCTTCATAAATGTGCTGAAGCAATCTTTGCCATCAGAAAACTGTTTGCTCAGGAAGCTGGCACTGAGGGTTGGATCCACTGAGTGGACAGATAGCTTTGATGTCAGTTTGATTTGAAAGTGTGCTGTTGGATCATGCCTGTGCCCATGGTCTGCATTCAGTACTGGATTTAATCATTTTGTCCTGTCTGACAGACCTTTGTACTATGTAACAATGGAAAACTAAACTGATGCTCAGTATGATTTTAGGCCAAACATAAAATATTAACTTAATGCGGAATTTGATCTTTTAGGGCCAAATATTTTTTTAATAAAATATTATTTAACCTTTGAGGAAAAGAAATCAGTAATTTTAAATGGGCACTAATGCCTTCTTAGGATTGCCTTCTTAGCAATTAGGATGAATTCCTGGTAATAGCCAGGAGCAGGCTTTGGTCCAAAAGCCCCACTGCCATCCCTGCACATTGTCAATACAAGTTGGAACTACAACTTAATATATAAATGCTGCAATGTGAGCTTGGCAAAGCATTCCAAAATAATTTATTTTGAAGAAAATCTTAATACTGGTAGATGCAATGAAAACATCCCTCATTGATCACACCATTGCGTCCTCCTCTGTATACTGTTCAGGATATCATGGAGGACACCCAGCCCTTTAAAGAGAAGGTTAACAGTTATTAAAAGATGCTGGATTGATGAGAAAAATACGCCCCTTGTATGTTGAGCGTGAACATAATGGATGTTAGAAGCTTTAGAGAGTCTGTGCTCCACCTGTTCACCCTCCCAACTGAAGGTGACAGCAGCCATGAGGAAATTTAGGAGTAGTTTGGAAAAAATGTAAATAAAAACAGATTCAGTATAAGCAAAACTAATTAAATAAAGTGAGAGCATCTCTTATTGTGTTCTCTCTCTCTCGACATTTTATGGGTCCGCATTGAAAGTTATAACAAAAGCAACTTGCATGGCAATTAAATGTAGTAAAACGACCCATTGTTTCTAAATCACAATTTCATCCTGTCCCGACAAATGTCATCTCAGCACACTTACACATTGGGGGGAGAGTTTCGGTATGGGCTTTGAATGGGCATGATATCGACGATGCGCCCATGGCGCCCGTCCAATGCAGCAGTCGGGAGGTTCGAACCACTTTCAAGTTTGGGCCTCATTAACATTTTGTCAGCGAGGCGCAGGCGCCAAGTGGGAGCCTCACTGGAGCTCACCGGTTTCCTGTGGTGGAAAATCATCCGACTACTCCTGGCAGCTAGCGGGCTGTTGGAGCGAGCGCGGATACCGGGGAAGGGGAGGGGGGGTGCAGAGACAAGAACCGTCCCACAGTGCTCCTCCGAGTCCTGCAAAAATCTTTTAAAAAACCAAAAAACGTACCATTTTGGGGAGGCCTCCGGCGGTCCCTTTAAGGATCATTGGTTAGGCCACTTAATGCCTGCAGAAATACGACAGGCATGCTCTGTGCATGCTATGCCCATTTCTGTTTGAAAGTTGCAATCGGGTTCCTACAACAGGCATAGGAACCTGGTTTGCATATCTAAACTGTCTCCCACCTGTTTTGGGCGAGAGTGCTGGGTGCCCATTTAAAGGCCTCCTTGAAAGTTGATTCGGGGAGGGAAATGGGCCCACAATGTCCTCATCGGACATTCAACTGCTGGTTGTTTGTTTTTCAGGTGAGAAACAGGCAACAGGCAGTTGAAAGTTTCTTTTATTGCATTTTTTCTTAAAAAGTAAAATACGGCAAATGCTGGAAATCTGAAACAAAACAGAAAGAGCTGGAAATGCACAGATCAATAAGCATCTGTGAAGAGAACAGACAAGTCAACATTTTGAGTGTTGACCCTTCTTCAAAATTGGAAAATAAGAAGTGGATAGCCATATTAAAGGGGAGTGGGAACTATATATTAAAATAAACAGACAATCTTAGAAAGATTTGTCGGGCAGCATTCTGGCCCATTTTAACCACCGGTTCTGCTATAAATTGCTAATGATTTAAATACAAAAGCAAAAGCGATCTTCTTCTGCTTCTAAGCCTGCACCATGCAAGAAAGAGCAATTTTGAATGTTATTAACATGATTTCACTAGTGACATCATTCAGGAGCCCTTTTCCCTCTGTTTCCTCCTCACACATGAAATTTGTTTACAAAACTATTCATTTGTGTTTCCTCTATTCCACTCTCCTCACAGAGTGAGCTGGCTTGCTAATTTTAGTCACATTATCAACCTGCTAAACATGCAGGTGGGGGGAGGGTCATTTTAACTTTTGGGTGATAGTGTAAAACAGGCGATGGTGGATCTGCTGTCTGTCATACACCTCTCCTGATTTTCATTTCCTTGGGACTTTTCAATGTTAAAGTTGTTGTGTATGGATTAGTGTGCCTACCAACATCTCCCATCTCTCCTGGAAGGCATAAGCAACTTGTCATCAGACTAATGTGTACAGGCCAAAGCTATTTGGTCAGATTTATTTACAGGTTACAAAAAATGCAGAAACCAAAAGTCGCAGAAAAATACTGACACACCACTACACTTAAAAACAATAGGGTTGATTTAGACTTTTGGGTCACTGACTGGTGGAGTGCGCTGGCCGGCCACCCGTTCTGATGGAGAAGGACCACACCCCCAACCCCCCCGATTTTGAGGCCCTAGACTTGTTTAAATTTTGCAGATGAGCTGTGAGGCACCAAACAGGCCTCCCGATGCAGCTTTCTGGATTGAAGCCTCAATGTCGGGCTGGGACAGCAGCCAGCAAGTAAGTTGTGATGGGGGTTTGGGGTTGCGATTGCAGATTATTTTTGTGGGCTCCTGCTCCTCCGGGGCCTACGGAAATATTCAATACTTACCGTGGGCAGGTCTCTACGGTTTTATCGCCTGTTTAACTGACCAGAGACTGCACGGTGCATGCTCCCACCAGTTCCGACCAAAAATGGCGCCAGGAATCCTATTTACGTCATAGGACCCCGCTTTCCACATTAAAAGGGGCCTACCTTCTGAAACAATTTTTTTGGACATTGGTGGTAAGTCCTTTTCAAAATGGCACCGGCTGCATCGCTGGTGTTAACAGGGCGGTAAGGCTACCGGCCACTTTTTGAGGCCTTTATCGTCCTGTTAACGCCAGTGAGGGCAGTGAAAATCGACCTCAATAAAATCTGAATCAGTCCACAAGCAACAAAACTTTTGGACGAAACAGTCAGGTTTGGTTCTTAGCAGACTTTTAAGATGAGATGTTGCACTTGGATGACAGTAAGCTGACAGAGTTGCCAGAGCTAAAGCTTAGCTGTAATTTATGCCATGGGATTTGTTTCATGCTATAGATGTTTCTTTTCAAGTGAATAAACCAGCTGAGAGTTTAACTAATATTGCATTCTGTGAGGTGCATTGCTAATGTCTGGATATAACCATTTCCTAAGTGCATTTTTGCTAGACAAGATTTTGCCCTGTAATGGATTCCGCCTAATGTAACCCCAAAACCCGTTGAGAACAGATGTTTCCCATTGAGTAGAATGACGAGTTCTGATTACATGCAGCCAGTTACCTGTATTGGTCACCACATATTAACTTTACCACAGAATTATGAGATCCACACAGAGGCTTGCCAAAGGCACAGCTGAATGAAGCATTTTTGAAAAATCAATTTACTGTATCTGAACTCACATAAAATAAAGACAGAAATGACAGTGACATGATAATAAATTGCAAATCTGTTATAGTTCTTACTATAGATAATAAAACATTGTGTTTCAGAGCACTATATTGGGAGGTGAGTTGTCTCGTCATTCTATCAGATAATACATTTTGCTAAATTTACTGGTATCTTCCTTTAAGTTAGGTTTGCTTGAAATGTACTCAATTCTTAGAATGTTTCATAGATATGGTGTTTGATTTATGCTGTAGCCAACAGTGCAAGCAGATAGGTGAAGAATACATTTTTGCCATATAAGGTGTTATATTGGGACCCATATACAAGTTGGAGGTGGTGAAGAAGTGTCTCTAAATCAGGCTGAGTAGACTGAGATTGTTGTGTGGATCATTTAGCATCAGTGACCTGACTATAATTCACTGTTCTTTGAACCAGAATATTACAGCTTTCCTATAGCTGTTGGCAGCATAAATCTGTGATTGGCCAAAAAAAATAGAGATCTATGGGGGTGATTTTAACCCTACCGCCCGGTGGAAACTGGGCAGGTGGGCAGTTAAAATCGCCCAGGTTACTTACCCGCCGGAAAGCCGCCATGAACTTACCATTTTGAATTTTAACCTGCTCTCCTGAGCAGGCTGCAAGGACACCCACCCAAAGCCGGTGGGGTCCTCCTTTACGTATGCAAGCCAGTAACCGATGATGTCATTGGGGCCCGACCGCAATTTTAACTTGTCTGAGCAGGGAAGCCACTGTAGCTTTCCAGCCAGGTGAAGACAGTGGGAAAAGGTGCCAGGGCCAGAAGAGACCCAAAAAGATGTTTTTTTTTTAATCTTTCCTTGTTGGGCCAGGAGGAGCATCCCAAAATTAGAGACGACCCCCGAAGCCGATCCCATCGCCTACCTGGTGTCAGTGGCCGCTGGGCCATGCTATTTTTCACTTCCAGGCAGGAAGTTGGCCCGCAGGATTTAAATGAGGCCCAATCTTTAAAGTCTGCTGGGTCTCATTCTGCCGCTGGCGCTCGGGAAATTAACCCAGCACCAGCAGGGTTTCCCACCGGAATCCCACTGGCAGTTAAAATCCAGGCCTATGAGTCTGGCCTGGTCTTGTCAGTTTTTCATCTCCCATAGATTAGAACTAAGCAGCACACCATCTGATGGCCTATTTAAGACCCTGCAAGAGCTAGCAGGGGGGGGTCACTCATTACATGGCATCCTGATGTTAAATAATACACTTATCTAATATGCACAGCTATGTTTTCAGGTGCTTATTTCACATGCAGATTTTTAATTCAGGTTTAATAGTTTGTTGGACATCATCTTTTCTGGTTCTAAGTTCAACAATATTTAGAGGGCAGTAGGTACAGGAAGTATAATATACCAACCACATGCAGTGACGCATTGTAATTTGCATGAATACACTACTGTATGGTTATTAGTCAGTGAATGAATACAGATGCCACTGCACAGTGACCAGGCTGAGAATCTTGTCGAGGTGAGTTACATATGTTCTGTGTATAATCAGCTGAAATATTTAACACGTATTCCACAGGAAAGTTGATTCATGAGAGGAAGTCTCAGCAAATCAGATAGCAAAAGACAGCCCCGAGAATCTAAGCAGAGGCATAGTTAGATAAATAATGATCAAGAAAACAAGGGAAGTATGGTGACATGAATATTAAAAGTAATGCAAGGTTTTGTAACAGATAACACCTGAGTCTACCTTTTAAACCTGTTTCCACCATTAATAAATCAGAAAAGAGGCTTCTCCTCAGGGAGGAAGAGGGAATTAGAGTCAACCAGGGCTGCATGTGTGTGTTCCTTCTAGTCATTAGTTATGGGTGGTATTGGCAAAGGTCTGAGGTCAGATCGTTTAGTCATCTTCTGGGTTGGAGAATTGCACTTGAGACAGAGTTAGCTAAATAGAGGAAGATGACAAAGTATTTTTATTCTTTCTAAATAATTCTGATTTCAAATTTTTGGGGCTAAATCTGGAGTTCTAATTGCAAATTAGTTTAGTTTCAGATTATACCATTTCAATCTCATGTGAAAGTTAACAATGCTCACACTCACAGTATTATGTCCATGCACGTGTAGGCAGGCACGTACACATAATGTACATTGTTTAAGAGTTGTATATTGAAATGTACTTGATAATCCTAGTGTAGCATTTCGGCCCCAAGTTTCACTAAACACGTATTTAGTCCCTTTATCTCACCAAAAATTTGACCTGTCTCAGAAATGCAACACTTGTACATGTACAACATGTATTGCTGTGCCTCACACTTTGAGTTCATGTCCCACAAGAAATTCTCCTTCGAAGTGGAGCTCCTGCTTAAAGGTTCAGCCTACGAATCCTTGGAGGTTAAAATACCGAGTTCACCCTGGCTTTCATGTCTGTCCTTCCTTACTGTGATACATTGACTTCTTTACCTCCCAGAACAATTGCCTAAAAGAGGATTGAAACCATCTGCAGCAAGCACACAACAGGAATCAGTGTGGTGCTATTTCTGGGACTGATGAATAGCAGCAATGCAACTTGACTCCATTTAATATTTATTAGGTGCTCAAAAGGCACGTACACATCGTGTAGCTGGCAGATCATGTGATGTAAAGAGAGGTTGTCTTTCCCAAAATCAAAGCTTTGCTTAATGAAATCACGCTGAAGCAGATTTGTCTGATGACATCATTTTTCACTGAAAAGCCCTATTTCACAAGGCTACCCATTGAAAGAATGCAGACTGCAGCGTGAAAGGCCTGTTGTTGCATTATACATACATAGCTTTCCACTCCTCAGAGTGTGGTCAGAATATAAATGTTGAAGTAGCAGTGGTCTGTTTTCCAATTGCCTGTGAAATGTTGTCGTGCTCATAAAATATGTATTGCCTTTTCAATGTTCGTGCGCAGTTAGTCATATGTATCAGATTTGTTGAAAGATCTGTTTCTAGAGTGCTTTGGAAATGGCAAATTAAATAATAGTGTAAAATTAGGACAGACATGAATTGTTGAGATTCCCTCCTATTCTGTAAAATATTAATAAAAATATTTATTTATAAGGTCACATGCTACAAAGAGAAGTTTTGTTTTTAAACTGTCTTGTTTCATCACAATCTTTTTTGCTAGTTTTCTCCCCTCTGCCCATGCCCTGAAATCACTGACTCCAGTACAGTTCTGTGGCTGTTGGTTGTCCTTCAGTAGCTATTCTTCGAGCGTGAGGCTCCACTGTTGTTGTCAGCAGCTGTTTTACCACAAGAAGGCTATAGTCGAGCCCAATCCTATCCTATATGATGTATTTACTTCACTTTATTGTTTAATGAAGACTATTTAAGAATGTTGTTCATTTCCTAAGCTAAAGCCTTCACCATTGTGATTTTCAATGATTGTGAAATCATTGAAAGCCACCAGTTTGTTTTAACTTTAAAAGCTTGCATTTTTTGGTGGGGCCTGACACCATTTGCTTTTACACTAACTACAATCAAAGAAATTAAGTGACCATGAGCAGATATGCCAGCAGTAAAAGGAGAGCAAAGTCAGATTAAAGCATTGCCGGCCATTCCCTGCAACCTGTAGTGGACACAACTTGGCACTTGTAACCGTGTTTATAGTGTAAGGCAGTACTATGGCTTTATACTATGGCTTACGACTAAAAATCTCACATCTACGATTTGCCCAATGTTGACAGTTGTGTAAAACACCTTCAAGAATAAACCATATGACAGTTGTATAAGTACAGATAATATTTGGAATATGATAAAATCAGAAGTGTATTAACACCATGTCAAACAGTTCCCTGAGTAATGGAAGTTGTTGGTAGGCTGAGATTCAATCCTGGGACACTCTATTTTGCCTATGCACCTTCTCCAGCTCTACTTGACCTCTAGAATCTGAAATGTGCAATGGAAAACAGGAAAGAGAGGAAGAAAAACACACAGAAGTAAGAAAACTGGACAGAAAGAAACTGAGCTACAGAAAATGTCAAAATAGAAATTCCAGACTCCAGGGCAGAATTCATGTCGAGTTGTAGAATTTGGGGCTGAGCCCATATCTGCCGCATTTCCGCCCCTTTTAGGCTAAGTTTAAAAATTATGAATCTGCCTAACACCCCCATATGCTGCCAGTATTTTAAGGGTATATCTGGGGTGATCCTGGGTTACCACAGGAATTCTACGCACGCTTCACTGTTGTGTCCAGTGGTTCCCATAACTGCTGAGAGCTGGCAAGGGTCCCTCTGAGGGCCTAAAAAGAGTCCTGACAGTGAAGGGTGATTGATCAAAGAGGTTTCCTCTTTGGCCCAACAAAGGCAGAGTGCTCCCCCTCCTCGGAGCAGCCGGGTGCAGGGATGGGGTTGTGCGGAGGCCAATAATGAAATGTACTTCCATTTTTTCTCCCTTCTCAAGCAGAAGAGAATTTACGGAAGGTCAAGGACTTTTAGGAACAGACAACAGACAAGAGGCATTTAGACCCAGCAAATCTGTTCCTTTTTCTGAGATCAACTGCAGCTGCCCACTTTCTTATCTTCTCCTCATAACACTCTTTTATGAGAAGAGGCATTGAGCAGGAATGAATGTGAAAGGAGATGAAAGGAAAGTGTAGAAGGGTCCAGAGTAGACACTGACTGAAGTAGGTGCTGACAGCTAATGCAAATAGCATGTAACACTGTGCTTTACTACAAAGCAAAGGCAGCTTCATCTGAATTTGCAGAGGAATCCGATGCCCTTTTTCTTGCGAGCTGATTAAACTGCACTTTTATAATGTTAAACAGTACAAATGGGGAAAAATGAAAAAAGGATCAAGCAGATTGATCAGATTCATGCAGCCCAAATCAGATTCTGGATTTGTTTGAATTTAAATTTATACATGCACTATAAAAAATTGAGACACACCTGATATTGGTCCTCAGGCCTCATTTACACAAGACTGGCGAAGAGGATTTAAATTTTCTGCCTTTGCATCTGGTAGTGTCAGAAGGTGTTAGAGCTCCCTTAATAACCTCTGTTACAGATCCTTCTCAACCTGTCTGCAGCCTTTGATACAGTTGACCACACCGTCCTCCTCCAACGCCTCTCCTCCATCGTCCTGCTGGGTGGGACTGCGCTCACCTGGTTCTATTCTTATCGATCTATTCATAGCCAGAGAATCACCTGCAATGGCTTCTCTTCCCGCTCCCGCACCGTTACCTCTGGAGTCCCCTAAGAATCTATCCTTTGCCCCCTCTTATTTCTCATTTACATGCTACCCCTCGGTGACATCATCCAAAAACACGACATCAGATTCCGCATGTGCACTGACGACACCCAGCTCTACCTCACTTCCACCTCTCTCGACCCCTCCAATGTCTCTCATTTGTCACGCTGCTTGTCCGACAGGGCAAAAATTTCCTCCAACTAAATATTGGGACGCCTGAAGCCATTGTCTTTGGTCCCCGCCCCAAATTCTATTCCCTAGCCACTGACTCCATCCCTCTCCCTGGCCACTGCCTGAGGCTGAACCAGACCGTTCGCAATCTTGGTGTCCTATTTGAACCTGAGTTGAGCTTCCGACCACATATCTGCTCCATCACTAAGACCGCCTACTTCCACCTCTGCAACATTGCCCGTCACCGCCCCAGCCTCAGCTCATTTGCTGCTGAAACTCTCATCCATGCCTTTGTTACCTCTAGACTTGACTATTCCAATGCTCTCCTGGCTGGCCTCCCATCTACCACCCTCCATAAACTTGAGCTCATCCAAAACTCTGTATCCTAACTTACACCAAGTCCCGTTCTCCTATCATCTCTGTGCTCGCTGACCTACATTGGCTCCCAGTCTGGGATTGCCTCGATTTTGAAATTCTCATACTTGTTTTCATATCCCTCCATGGCCTCGCCGCTCCCTATCTCTGTAACCTCCTTCAGCTCTACAACCCTCTGAGATCTCCATGCTACTCCAATTCTTGCCTCTTGCACATCCCTAATTTTAATCGCTCAATCATTGGTGGCCCTGCCTTCAGCTGCCTAGGCCCTAAGCTCTTGAATACTTTCCCTAAACCTCTCCGCCTCTCCACCTTGCTCTCTTCCTTTAAAACGCTCCTTAAATCCTTCCTCTTTGACCAAGCTTTTGGTCACCTGCCCTAATATCTCCTAATGTGGCGCGGTGTCAAATTTTGTTTGATAACGCTCCTGTGAAGCGCCTTGGGATGTTTTACTATGTTAAAGGCACTATATAAATGCAAGTTGTTGTTGTTGTTTGTTGTTTGTGGTTCACTCCACTCCTCACATATTTCCCCCGCCTCACTCCATAAAATCTAGGCAAGTAAAATAGGATTTTGGCAAGTAGAATGTGAACATTGATCTTTGGTAGTGTATGTACTGTGGGTCAAAGAGATGTGGTGATATAAGGTTATTATTTATCACTTAGTTGCTTTTATTATAAAAATGTAATATAATTGCAATAATTATGAGGCCAAATCAAAAAAGATTAACAAAACCATATATAAGTTAAAAATAAAAACAGAAAATGCTGCAACCACTCAACAGGTCAAGCAGCATCTGTGAAGAGAGAAACAGAGTTAATGTTTCAGGTCGATGACCTTTCAAAACATAGAATCTTACAGCACAGAAGGAGGCTATTCGGCCCATAGTGCTGTCCTTGGAAAGAGCTGATCAATTTAGTCCCACACCCCAACTTTTTCCCCATGACCCTGCAAATTAGCCCTCTTCAAGTACATGTCCAATTGCCTTTTGAAGGTTCCTATGGAATCTGCTTCCACCACCCTTTCAGAGAGTGCGTTCCAGATCCTCATTTCCCCTTTAGTTCTTTTGCCAATTATTTTAAATCTGTGATCCACTTGTCAGTGGAAACAGTTTCTTCCTATTTGCTCTATCAAAACCCTTCATTATTTTGAATACCTCGTTTAGGTCTTCCCTTCTGCTCTAACGAGAACAATCCCAGCTCCTCCAATCTCTCCACATAACTGAAGTCCCTCATGCCTCAGCATATATAAGTTATATCTATTTAGATGACACTACAAGTGAAAGGACAGGATTAATGGTATTTTACAACGAGCTGATTATGAATACACAATATGACACTGCTGGGAATTGAAACGAATATCATAAAAATAAAAATCATATTGTTGTGATCTAGTCACAGAAAATGAAACAAGCTAAACCTAGAGCTAAGTAGATTTTATAATTATCCAATGCTCATTCTCCGGCCCTTTTCCAAGATGTTCCATTTAGGTCCAGTTGTGATCTCTGCTGTGGCAAAAATCACATTTTCTAAAGGAGAAGCAGTCACTACATTTTCCAATTGTCTTTGACCTTGACTTTTGGCAAATCCTAATGTTAAAGCAGTTGAGATCACACCACCGGAATAACAAAACTGTTGAACTTCTTACCTCTTTCAATACATTCCTTCCCTTTTAAGATCTGTAGTCATTTAAAACATGGCTTAGCATCAGTTAACCACTACTTCTTCATTTAACTTGTGCCCTCCACTATTCTTTTGAATCTTGGTGGTGTCTTGTGCTATTGCCTTGGGTTTCTCAATAAAAAAACACACCTGGGTGAGGTCAGACACACTTCTGTGAGAAATACAAAAATGAGATTTTTTAAAGCACTCAGGTAACTTTGGATATTATACCATTATAGGTTGTTGTAGCTTAAATTTTCATGCATTTGTGGCTACGGGAATGCGCCTGACACTTACAAGAATTAGCCAGTTCAGGAAAGTCTGGAAAGAGAACACTTTTCTCATGGATTTCATAAATGTTCATTCAGATTAAGGAGTAAATTCTGCACTGACAGTTCAGTTTGAATGGGGAGATGCTCCTGTTTGTGCTCCTCAGAGGCTTTTCTTATTCTTTGTGCAATACTCAGTCATAAGTTAATAATAATCATTCATTAAATTAGTTCATTTGCTTCTTGGAACATATTTTCTGCCCTAGAGCTATGCTGGTGCTCCAGCCAATTGTGCCACAGAGTGGCGGAACATGGGCTTATTTTTGTGATTCTCCACATTGCTGGCAATACCAACAGGGAGTAAAATTACTTGGGCCACTCTCACTCTTTTAATGCTCAAGGCAGAGGCCGTGGAACCACTTGCCTGATTTCTTCCCCACCCCCCCCTCACTCTGCTTCCAGTTGAAGAATGGCGCATGACAAGGGAGAGGACAGTAGCCAAAAAGAGGAGAGAAAATAAATATAAAACAAATTACATTTACCTTTTCTACTGTACATCTAGGAATTCGGTCTGTATTTATTAATTAAGAATTCATATTGAGGGTTTGACTTAAGATGCTTATCAGGATCCTCTGGTCGTAAATAAAATTTGCAAATTATTGTTTAGGTCAATTTCATTTTTAAAATCTCAGTGCAGCATTATGCTGTTTTAACCATCTGAGGCTATTGAATGGCAATAGTGGATTATGTATACTATTTTGGGACATTGACGATAGATTGAAAGACTAATAGAGTTGACCTTCAGTCTAGTCTAGTCTCTCATATAAAAACAGAAAATGCTGCAAATACTCAGCAAGTTAGGCAGCATCTGTGGAGAAAGAAGCAGAATTAATGTTTCAGGTCGATGACCTTTCATCAGAACTAGTCAGTCTTGTCTCCCAGTTTATTAGGACACTTCACAGTGGTGTCAATGGTTGCAGCAGAGTGCAATAAATTGCCTCTCTTTGAACTCTTCACGATAAAATAGTTAACATACTGCTTCTGCTTTCCCTCTCTTTCAGGTCATCAGGTCAAACAGGGCACATGTGAGGTTGTTGCTGTCCACCGGTGCTGCAATAAGAACAGAATTGAGGAACGGTCACAAACAGTGAAATGCTCTTGTTTTCCAGGGCAGGTCGCTGGTACAACTCGGGCTCAGCCTTCATGTGTTGAAGGTAAAGAATTTGCTTCTATGTCCAGCATTTGTACTTTATGTTAAATCGCTCACACATTGTTCGAACTCTCATATCAACCAACAACCCACAATACTTGGCTTTGTGTGTGGTTTTCATCTCCGAGCAATTAAAAATAACAAGGGCTATAGTAAAGTGCTGTAAAGCTGCAGCTGATTCCCTTAAGTGCTTCTCAATACAAATTCAAAGCAAAAAGAGCCATGAATGGGACAGTATAAAGTAACCAGACAATGAAAGTCTAGGATGAACGTTTTAAGTGTGAGCACAACAATATGCACTTTTATAACATCTTTTGTGGAAGAAAATGTTCCAAGATGCTTTACACGGGTTGTAGGTATTGTCGTATCATAGTATGGTACAGCACAGGAGAGGGCCATTTGGCCTAACTGGCTCTTTGAAAGAACTATCCAATTAGTTCCACTCTCCTGCTCTTTCCCCATAGCCCTGTAAATGTTTTCCCTTCTAAAGTATTTATCCAATTCCCTTTTGAAAGTTACTATTGAATCTGCTTCCACCAGATGCTTCCACCTGACGAAGGAGAAAGCCTCCGAAAGCTTGTGATTTTCAAATAAAACAGTTGGACTATAACCTGGTGTTGTAAGATTCCTTACATTTGTCAACCCCAATCCATCACCGGCATCTCCACATCTGTCAAAACTGTTCATGATTTTGAACACCTCAATCAAATCTCACCATAACCTTCTCTGTTCCAAGGAGAACAACCCCAGCTTCTCCAGTCTCTCCACATAACTGAAGTCCCTCATCGTTTGTACCATTCTGGTAAATCTCTTCTGCACCATCTCTAAGGCCTTGACATCCTTCCTAAAGTGTGGTGCCTAGAATTGAACACCATACTTCATCTGAGGCCTAACCAATGTTTTATAAAGGTTTAGCATAACTTCCTTGCTTTTGTACTCTATGCCTCCATTAATAAAGCTCAGGATCCCATATGCTTTTATAACAGCCTTCTCAACTTATCCTGCCACTTTCAAAGATTTGTGTACATGCACCCCCAGGTCTCTCTGTTCCTGGACTCCCTTTAAAATTATATTATTTGTTTATATTGCCTCTCCTCATTCTTCCTACCAACATGTATCACTTCACAAATCTCAGCATTAAATTCCATCTACCATGTGTCTTCCCATTTCACCAGACTGCCTATGTCCTCCTGAAGTCTGTTACTATTCTCCACATTGTTTACTACATTTCCGAGTTCCGTGTCATCTGCAAACTTTGAAATTATACCCCATATACCCAAGTCCAGATCATTAATATATATCAAAAAGAGCAGTGGTCCAAATACCGGCCCCTGGGAACACCACTATATACTTCCCTCCAGTCTGAAAAACAACCCTTCACCACTACTCTGCTTTCTGTCCCTTAGCCAATTTTGTATCCACTCTACCACTGTCCCTTTAATCCCATGGGCTTTAATTTTGTTAACAAGTCTATTATGTGGTACTTTATCAAATGCCTTTTGAAAGTCCATATACACAACATCAACCGCACTACCCTCATCAACCCTCTCCATTACTTCATCAAAGAACTCAATCAAGTTAGTCAAACACGATTTTCCATTAACAAATCCATACTGACTTTCATTTATTAACCCATACTTTTCCAAGTGCCAATTAATTTTGACCTGCATTATTGTCTCTAAAAGTTTCCCCATCATCAATGTTAGGCTGACTGGCCTGTAATTGCTGGGTTTATCCCTCTCCTCTTTTTTGAACAGGGGTGTAACATTTGCAATCCTCCAGTCCTCTGGCACCGTCCCCATATCTAAGGAGGATTGGAAGATTCTGTCAGAGCCTCCGCAATTTGCCCCCTTACTTTCCTCAGTAACCTAGGATGCATCCCATCTGGACCGGGTAACTTTTCTGCTTTGAGTACTGCCAATCTATTAAGTACCTCCTCTTTATTTATTTTTATCCTATTCAATATCGCTACTACCTCCTCCTTTACTGCTACAATGGCAGCATCCTCTTCTCTAGTGAAGACGGATGTGAAGTATTCATTTAGTACCTCAGCCATGCCCTCTGCCTCCAGAAGAAGATCTCCTTTTCTGTCCCTAATCGGTCCCACCCTTCCTTTGACTACTCTTTTACTATTTATATGTTTATAAAAGATTTTTGGGTTCTCTTTTATGTTAGCTGCTAATCTATTCTCATACTTTCTCTTTGCCAATCTTATTCCCTTTTTTAAATCTCCACTGTGCTTTCTGTATTCAGCCTGGTTCTCTTCCGTATTGTGAACTTTACATTCTACATAAGTCTCCTTTTTTTGTTTCATTTTAATCTTTATATCTTTAGTCATCCAGGCAGCTCTAGCTTTGGATGCCCTTCCTTTCCCCCTCATAGGAATGTGTCTACTCTATATCCAAACCACCTCATCCTTGAAGGCCTCCTATTGTTCAATTACTGTTTTACCTGCCAATTTTTGATTCCGATCCACCTGCGCAAGATCCTTTTTTAACTCACTGAAATTTGCCCTCTTGCAGTTAAGTATTTTCACATTTGATAGTTCCTTGTTCTTTTCTATAACTCTTCTAAATCTAATGATATTATGATCACTGTTCCCCAAATGCTCCCCAACTGAAACATACTCCACCTGCCCCACTTCATTCTCCAGAACCAGATCCAGCACTGTTTCCTCCCTTGTTCGATGGAAACACAATATCAATTTCAGGAATTCCTCCCCCTCTTTGCCCTTTACACTGTTACTATCCCAGTCTATATTGGGATAATTTGAAGTCCCCCATTATCACTACTCTATAGTTCTTGCATCTTTCTGCAATTTGCCTGTAAATTTGCTCCTTTATCTCTTTCCCACTATTTGGTGGCCTATATTATACACCTAGTAGCAAAATAGCTCCTCTGTTGTTCCTTAATTCTAACCAAATAGATTCTGTGTTTGATCCCTCAATTACATCATAATTTTCCAGTGCTATAATAGTTTCTTTGTTCAATACTGCCACCCTCTCCCACTTCCTTTCCTTCCCTTCCCTATCTTTCCTGAATACCTAGTCGTCAGGAATATTAAGTACCCAATCCTCCACTTCTTTGAACCAGGTCTCTGTTATTGCCACTATATCATAGTCCCATGTGACGACTTGAGCCTGCCGCTTACCAACCTTATTGACCACGCTAGGTGCATTTACGCAAATGCACTCAAAACTCATCTTAAATTGCCTCGCATTTGCCCTGTGTCCGATCTCTCCTATCTCTGAACCATTCTTTACTTTAGTGCTATTTGTCTCTCCCAGTCCTCTCTACTGTTTCATCCTGGTGCCCACCCCCCTGCCAAATTAGTTTAAACCCTCCCCTACAGCACTAGATTAACCTCCCCAGGAGGACATTGGTTCCAACTCAGTTGAGGTGCAACCTGTCCATCTTGAACAGATCCCTCCTGCCCCTGAATTGATCCCATGCCCCAGGAATCTGAAGCCCTCCCTCCTGCACTATTTCTCCAGTCACGCATTAACCTGCCTTATCCTACTTTCTTAAACTCACTTGCGCTTGGCACTGGGTGTAATCCAGAGATTACTACCTTTGAGGTCCTGCTTTTTAACTTCCTCCCTAGCTCCGGAAACTCTGACTGCAGGACCTCAACCCTTTTTCTTCCTATGTCATTGGTTCCCACATGGACCACGAATTCTGGCTGTCCCCTTCCCGCCTCAAAATGTTCTGCACCCTCTCAGTGATGTCCTTTAGCCTGGCACTAGGGAGGCAACACACCATGCGGGACTCACATCGGCAGATGCAGAAACACCTGTCTATCCTCCTGACTATCGAATCCCCTATTACAACTGCATTTCTTTTGCCCCACTGTGCAGTCGGGTCTCCCACAGTGCCGTGGATTTGCTCCTGACTGCACTCCCCCGAGGTGTGAACACCCTCACTGTATTCAACACTGAATACCGGTTTGTGAGTGCCACACTCCCAGGGGTCTCCTGCACTGCCTGCATGTTCCTCCTAGTCTGTCTGGTGGTCACCCACTCCCTCTCTGACCGTACTCTCTGAAGCTGCAGTGTGACCACCTCCTGAAACGTGCTATCCCCGAAACTCTCAGCTTCCTGCATGTGTTGCAGTGATGTCAACTGCCCCTCAAGCTCAGAAACTCTGAGCTTGAGCTCGAGCAGCTGGAGGCACTTCCTGCACGTGTGGTTTTCCAGGACAAATGGAGTGTTCTGGAGTTCCCACATGGCACAGGATGTCCTGCCATGTTAGCTACAGTTATTTAAACTGTACATTTAACTTAAAAGCAATTTACTGTTTAGCAAACACTAAAACACTAACCACCAAAAAACATAAACCACTAAGAACAATAAACACTAAAAACACTAACCAATGAACTAAATACTTACTGACTTACCTTTGGTGCTCCTCCTTGTGTTGTGATGTGGCTTTTTGACTTTTTCTTGATATTTTGATTCCTCGCGTGGTTCCTTTTATACTGGGCCGGGTCCACTCTCATGCCTTTCCCTTTATTTATTTATTTATTTATTTTTATTCGTTCACGGGATGTGGGCGTCGCTGGCAAGGCCGGCATTTATTGCCCATCCCTAATTGCCCTCGAGAAGGTGGTGGTGAGCCGCCTTCTTGAACCGCTGCAGTCCGTGTGGTGACGGTTCTCCCACAGTGCTGTTAGGAAGGGAGTTCCAGGATTTTGACCCAGCGACAATGAAGGAACGGCGATATATTTCCAAGTCGGGATGGTGTGTGACTTGGAGGGGAACGTGCAGGTGGTGTTGTTCCCATGCGCCTGCTGCCCTTGTCCTTCTAGGTGGTAGAGGTCGCGGGTTTGGGAGGTGCTGTCGAAGAAGCCTTGGCGAGTTGCTGCAGTGCATCCTGTGGATGGTGCACACTGCAGCCACAGTGCGCCGGTGGTGAAGGGAGTGAATGTTTAGGGTGGTGGATGGGGTGCCAATCAAGCGGGCTGCTTTATCTTGGATGGTGTCGAGCTTCTTGAGTGTTGTTGGAGCTGCACTCATCCAGGCAAGTGGAGAGTATTCCATCACACTCCTGACTTGTGCCTTGTAGATGGTGGAAAGGCTTTGGGGAGTCAGGAGGTGAGTCACTCGCTGCAGAATACCCAGCCTCTGACCTGCTCTCGTAGCTACAGTATTTATATGGCTGGTCCAGTTAAGTTTCTGGTCAATGGTGACCCCCAGGATGTTGATGGTGGGGGATTCGGCGATGGTAATGCCGTTGAATGTCAAGGGGAGGTGGTTAGACTCTCTCTTGTTGGAGATAGTCATTGCCTGGCACTTATCTGGCGTGAATGTTACTTGCCACTTATCAGCCCAAGCCTGGATGTTGTCCAGGTCTTGCTGCATGCAGGCTCGGACTGCTTCATTATCTGAGGGGTTGCGAATGGAACTGAACACTGTGCAGTCATCAGCGAACATCCCCATTTCTGACCTTATGATGGAGGGAAGGTCATTGATGAAGCAGCTGAAGATGGTTGGGCCTAGGACACTGCCCTGAGGAACTCCTGCAGCAATGCCCTGGGGCTGAGATGATTGGCCTCCAACAACCACTACCATCTTCCTTTGTGCTAGGTATGACTCCAGCCACTGGAGAGTTTTCCCCCTGATTCCCATTGACTTCAATTTTACTAGGGCTCCTTGGTGCCACACTCGGTCAAATGCTGCCTTGATGTCAAGGGCAGTCACTCTCACCTCACCTCTGGAATTCAGCTCTTTTGTCCATGTTTGGACCAAGGCTGTAATGAGGTCTGGAGCCGAGTGGTCCTGGCGGAACCCAAACTGAGCATCGGTGAGCAGGTTATTGGTGAGTAAGTGCCGCTTGATAGCACTGTTGACGACACCTTCCATCACTTTGCTGATGATTGAGAGTAGACTGATGGGGCGGTAATTGGCCGGATTGGATTTGTCCTGCTTTTTGTGGACAGGACATACCTGGGCAATTTTCCACATTGTCGGGTGGATGCCAGTGTTGTAGCTGTACTGGAACAGCTTGGCTAGAGGCGCAGCTAGTTCTGGAGCACAAGTCTTCAGCACTACAGCTGGGATGTTGTCGGGACCCATAGCCTTTGCTGTATCCAGTGCACTCAGCCGTTTCTTGATATCACGTGGAGTGAATCGAATTGGCCGAAGACTGGCTTCCGTGATGGTGGGGATATCGGGAGGAGGCTGAGATGGATTATCCACTCGGCACTTCTGGCTGAAGATGGTTGCAAACGCTTCAGCCTTGTCTTTTGCACTCACGTGCTGGACTCCGCCATCATTGAGAATGGGGATGTTTGCAGAGCCTCCTCCTCCCGTTAGTTGTTTAATTGTCCACCACCATTCACGACTGGATGTGGCAGGACTGCAGAGCTTTGATCTGATCCGTTGGTTGTGGAATCGCTTAGCTCTGTCTATAGCATGTTGCTTCCGCTGTTTAGCATGCATGTAGTCCTGAGTTGTAGCTTCACCAGGTTGGCACCTCATTTTTCGGTACGCCTGGTGCTGCTCCTGGCATGCTCTTCTACGCTCCTCATTGAACCAGGGTTGATCCCCTGGCTTGTTGGTAATGGTAGAGTGAGGAATATGCCGAGCCATGAGGTTACAGATTGTGCTGGAATACAATTCTGCTGCTGCTGATGGCCCACAGCGCCTCATGGATGCCCAGTTTTGAGCTGCTAGATCTGTTCTGAATCTATCCCATTTAGCACGGTGGTAGTGCCACACAACACGTTGGATGGTGTCCTCAGTGCGAAGACAGGACTTCATCTCCATGAGGACTGTGCGGTGGTCACTCCTACCAATACTGTCATGGACAGATGCATTTGCGACAGGTAGATTGGTGAGGACGAGGTCAAGTAAGTTTTTCCCTCGTGTTGGTTCGCTCACCACCTGCCGCAGGCCCAGTCTAGCAGCGATGTCCTTCAGGACTCGGCCAGCTCGGTCAGTGGTGGTGCTACCGAGCCACTCTTGGTGATGGACATTGAAGTCCCCCACCCAGAGTACATTTTGTGCCCTTGCTGCCCTCAGTGCTTCCTCCAAGTGGTGTTCAACATGGAGGAGGACTGATTCATCAGCTGAGGGAGGACGGTAGGTGGTAATCTGGTAATCAGCAGGAGGTTTCCTTGCCCATGTTTGACCTGATGCCATGAGATTTCATGGGGTCCAGAGTCAATGTTGAGGACTCCCAGGGCCACTCCCTCCTGACTGTATATCACTGTACCGCCACCTCTGGTGGGTCTGTCCTGCCGGTGGGACAGGACATACCCAGGGATGGTGATGGAAGAGTCTGGGACGTTGGCTGAAAGATATGATTCTGTGAGTATGGCTATGTCAGGCTGTTGCTCGACTAGTCTGTGGGACAGCTCTCCCAATTTTGGCACAAGTCCCCAGATGTTAGTAAGGAGGACCTTGCAGGGTCGACTGGGCTTGGTGTTTTTTTGCCGTTGTCGTGTCCGGTGCCTAGTGGTCCGATGCCGGGTGGTCCGTCCGGTTTTATTCTTATTATGACTTTTCGTAGCGAGATTTTACAACTGAGTGGCTTGCTGGGCCATTTCAGAGGGCAATTAAGAATCAACCACATTGCTGTGGGTCTGGAGTCACATGTAGGCCAGACCGGGTAAGGGCGGCAGGTTTCCTTCCCTAAAGGACATTAGTGAACCAGATGGGTTTTTACGACAATTTTAATTCCAGATTTTATTTTAATTAATTGAATTTAATTAATTAATTGAATTTAAATTCGCCAGCTGCCGTGGCGGGATTTGAACTCATGACTTTGGATTTTAGTCCAGGTCTCTGGATTACTAGCCCAGTAACATAACCACTATGCTACCGTACCCGTGTGAGAGTGGACCCGGCCCAGTATAAAGGTGTGAGAGTGGACCCGGCCCAGTATAAAGGGAAAGGTGTGAAAATGGACCCTTTCTGCTGGGCTGGGTCCACTCTCGCACCTTTCCCTTTATACTGGGCCGGGTCCACTCTCACACCTTTCCCTTTATACTGGGCCGGGTCCACTCTCGTACCTTTCCCTTTATACTGGGCCGGGTCCACTCTCGCACCTTTCCCTTTATACTGGGCCGGGTCCACTTTCACACCTTTCCCTTTATACTGGGCCGGGTCCACTCTCGCACCTTTCCCTTTATACTGGGCCGGGTCCACTCTCGTACCTTTCCCTTTATACTGGGCCGGGTCCACTCTCGCACCTTTCCCTTTATACTGGGCCGGGTCCACTTTCACACCTTTCCCTTTATACTGAGCTGGGTCCACTCTCGCGCCGTTCCCTTTATACTGGGCCGGGTCCACTCTCGCACCTTTCCCTTTATACTGGGCTGGGTCCACTCTCGCACCTTTCCCTTTATACTGGGCTGGGTCCACTCTCGCACCTTTCCCTTTATACTGAGCTGGGTCCACTCTCGCGCCGTTCCCTTTATACTGGGCTGGGTCCACTCTCGCACCTTTCCCTTTATACTGGGCCGGGTCCACTCTCGCACCTTTCCCTTTATACTGGGCCGGGTCCACTCTCGCACCTTTCCCTTTATACTGGGCTGGGTCCACTCTCGCGCCGTTCCCTTTATACTGGGCCGGGTCCACTCTCGCACCTTTCCCTTTATACTGGGCTGGGTCCACTCTCGCACCGTTCCCTTTATACTGAGCTGGGTCCACTCTCGCACCTTTCCCTTTATACTGGGCCGGGTCCACTCTCGCACCTTTCCCTTTATACTGGGCTGGGTCCACTCTCGCACCTTTCCCTTTATACTGGGCCGGGTCCACTCTCGCACCTTTCCCTTTATACTGGGCCGGGTGCACTCTCGCACCTTTCCCTTTATACTGGGCCGGGTCCACTCTCGCACTGTTCACTTTATACTGGGCTGGGTCCACTCTCGCACCTTTCCCTTTATACTGGGCCGGGTCCACTCTTGCACTGTTCACTTTATACTGGGCTGGGTCCACTCTCGCACCGTTCCCTTTATACTGGGCCGGGTCCACTCTTGCACTGTTCACTTTATACTGGGCTGGGTCCACTCTCGCACCTTTCCCTTTATACTGAGCTGGGTCCACTCTCGCACCGTTCCCTTTATACTGGGCCGGGTCCACTCTTGCACTGTTCACTTTATACTGGGCTGGGTCCACTCTCGCACCTTTCCCTTTATACTGGGCCGGGTCCACTCTTGCACTGTTCACTTTATACTGGGCTGGGTCCACTCTCGCACCTTTCCCTTTATACTGAGCTGGGTCCACTCTCGCACCGTTCCCTTTATACTGGGCCGGGTCCACTCTTGCACTGTTCACTTTATACTGGGCTGGGTCCACTCTCGCACCTTTCCCTTTATACTGAGCTGGGTCCACTCTCGCACCGTTCCCTTTATACTGGGCCGGGTCCACTCTTGCACTGTTCACTTTATACTGGGCTGGGTCCACTCTCGCACCTTTCCCTTTATACTGGGCCGGGTCCACTCTCGCGCCGTTCCCTTTATACTGGGCTGGGTCCACTCTCGCGCCGTTCCCTTTATACTGGGCCGGGTCCACTCTCGCACCTTTCCCTTTATACTGGGCCGGGTCCACTCTCGCACCGTTCCCTTTATACTGGGCCGGGTCCACTCTCGCACCTTTCCCTTTATACTGAGCTGGGTCCACTCTCGCGCCGTTCCCTTTATACTGGGCCGGGTCCACTCTCGCACCTTTCCCTTTATACTGGGCTGGGTCCACTCTCGCACTGTTCACTTTATACTGGGCTGGGTCCACTCTTGCACTGTTCACTTTATACTGGGCTGGGTCCACTCTTGCACTGTTCACTTTATACTGGGCCGGGTCCACTCTCGCGCCGTTCCCTTTATACTGGGCCGGGTCCACTCTCGCACCTTTCCCTTTATACTGGGCCGGGTCCACTCTCGCGCCGTTCCCTTTATACCGGGCCGGGTTCACTCTCGCACCTTTCCCTTTATACTGGGCTGGGTCCACTCTCGCACTGTTCACTTTATACTGGGCTGGGTCCACTCTTGCACTGTTCACTTTATACTGGGCTGGGTCCACTCTTGCACTGTTCACTTTATACTGGGCTGGGTCCACTCTTGCACTGTTCACTTTATACTGGGCTGGGTCCACTCTCGCGCCGTTCCCTTTATACTGGGCTGGGTCCACTCTCGCGCCGTTCCCTTTATACTGGGCTGGGTCCACTCTCGCACCTTTCCCTTTATACTGAGCTGGGTCCACTCTCGCGCCGTTCCCTTTATACTGGGCCGGGTCCACTCTCGCACTGTTCACTTTATACTGGGCTGGGTCCACTCTCGCACTGTTCCCTTTATACTGGGCCGGGTCCACTCTCGCACTGTTCCCTTTATACTGGGCCGGGTCCACTCTCGCACTGTTCACTTTATACTGGGCTGGGTCCACTCTCGAGCCGTTCCCTTTATACTGGGCTGGGTCCACTCTCGCACTGTTCCCTTTATACTGGGCTGGGTCCACTCTCGAGCCGTTCCCTTTATACTGGGCCGGGTCCACTCTCGCACTGTTCCCTTTATACTGTGCTGGGTCCACTCTCGCACTGTTCCCTTTATACTGGGCTGGGTCCACTCTCGCACTGTTCCCTTTATACTGTGCTGGGTCCACTCTCGCACTGTTCCCTTTATACTGGGCTGGGTCCACTCTCGCACTGTTCCCTTTATACTGTGCTGGGTCCACTCTCGCACTGTTCCCCATACACTGGGCCGGGTCCACTCTCGCACTGTTCCCCATACACTGGGCCGGGTCCACTCGCGCACAGTTCCCTTATACTGGACTGGGTCGCTTCTTGCACTGTTCCCTATATACTGGGCCGGGTCCCCTCTCGGCCGTTCCCTTATACTGGACCGGGTCCACTCTTGCACCGTTCCGTTATACTGGGCCGGGGTCCACTCTCGTACCGTTTCCTATATACTGGTCTGGGTCCACTCTCTCACCATTCCCTTTATCCGGGCCAGGTCCACTATCACACCGCTCCCTTTATCTGGCTAGGTAGAGGAGAGAAGTATGAGGGGTGTGGCCAAAAGTACAGTCAAAAGAGTGTTTTGAGGAGGCTTTTGAATGTGGGGATAGAGGTGGCAAGGCAGAGGGGTTAAGGTAGAGTATTCCAGAATATAGGGATGTGACGACTGAAAATTCTGTCACTCAGGGCGGAACAGAGACAGGGGGAACACATCGTCAATCATTTTCAAAGGAACGGAGGAAGTGTGTTGGGAGGTAGGGTTGGGGAAGTTTGTATAGGTAGGGAAAAGCAAGGCTGCAGAGGGATTTGAGAATGAGGGTGAGGATTTGAAAGTTGATGCTTTGGATATGGGGAGCAGTAGAGGGATGAAAAGAGTGAGGGACTTGGTATGGGTTAGGATATAAGTGCAAAGTCCTGGATGATTTGGAATTTATACAAGGTAGAGCACAGGAGGCCGGTGAGAAAAACACTGAAGAGATGAAGCCTGGTAATAACAAAGGCATAGATGAGGGCTTTGCCAATAGTAGGAGTGAGGTAAAGATATAGATGGACGATGTTGTGAAGGTGGAAGTAGGTGGTCTTGCTGATAGACTGTTTGAATGCTTTGGAGCTCAGCTCAGGGTTGAGCAGGAGGTTGTACACTGTCAGGTTCGTCCTTAGTAAGTTGTTGGGGAGGAGAGTGGAATCAGTGCATCTTCTGGCAGGTTCAAAGCAAGATGTAAACGGCCTTAGTGACATTAAACTGGTGAATGTTCTGCTTCAACCGGTACTTGAAGTTGGACAGGCAGTCTTTGAACAAAGTGTGGGGGTGGGAAGATAAAGTTAGCTGTTATCAGCATATGTATGGAAGCTTACCTCATACTTGTGAATTATGTCACTGGGGACATCATGTAAGAGGGAGCCAAGGATGGGACACACCAGAGTAATCGTGTAGGTGCTGCAGCAGATGTACTGAGTGCATTGGAATAGGTAGGAATGGAACCCTGATAGGGCAGTGCTATGGTAGAGTACCACAGTGGAGGAGGAGCATATAAAATTCCAATATAAATATTGACCCAGTTTTGGAAATGGTTTAGTTTGGGATTGTAGAAGTGTAATCCTTTGGTGTGGCAACACATTGCAACATAGAGTACTAAGATCCAGGAAGGGTTTCTACCTTTTGCCAAATCCAAAATTGGACTGTGGGAGAAAGCAGAATAGGGAGAAGGCAGGATCATGGCTTGAGTTCTGATGTTTAATTTCCTGCTATTGAAAATTTATTGAACCCTTTGTCATATTAAAAATTAAATCCCTCTACATAATAAGATGTGGGAGTAAATGGGAAAAAATAGACTTCTACTTTATAAATTCAAATTGGGGTGGTGGAGGGAAGATTCCTCTGTATGTATAAGAACACAAGAAAAATAAAGAACAAGAACAGGGACCGATTGGAGCTTGTTCCTCTAGTACTCCAGCCCACTCAGCTTAGTATCCAATTATACTTTGAATGCCTTTAATGTCTTTGACTACCTTACTTGATAGATTATTTCAAATGTTTAGCATCCTTTGAGGAAAGATTTTTTTTCCAATATCTGTTTTGAATTCACTTTTCATTAATTTATCCCTTTGGTTGATTTACCTTGAAGTAATGCTCTGGGTTCATTTAACACTTCATATACTTAATAACATTTGCACTTAACCTCCTCTTTAGACTGTAGACCCGAGGCTTCTCTAGCCCTTCCTCATAACTCATCCGAGTCATTAACTTTACAACTTGGATCATTCTTGTTACAGTTCTCTGTCCCCTTTTCATTGTATATGTCCCTCTTTAAGCATGGTTGTCAAAACTGTGCACTGTACTCTGTGTGGTCTGATCAATGCTTTATAAAATCCTCAGCAAACCTCTGTCGACTTATATTTTACTATTGTAGATACTCTTTTTGCTTTTTAATTGCTTCTCCACATTGTCTAGGCATTGTACGTGATGAGTCTATTATTATACCCAGGTTCCTATTTTAAGTTTCTCTGTGCTAATTCTATTGCTTTCATTATATACTTACGTTGCTCATTTTTCATCCTAATATTCAGTACTTTACATCTCTCAGTGTTAAATTTAGTTTGCCATTTGTCTGCCCGCTTGTATAACTGTTCTGTTTGCTGCTGCAAATTAATAACTCCATCCTTCTCCAAAATCACTTGCCTGATTTTAGTGTGGTTTGCAAATTTACCAACCTTGCAATTGATTTCTATATCCGGGTCATTTTAAGTAGCTAAGAAACAACAGGGGTGCAAGCATTGACCCTTTAGTATTCCACCAGCACCCCCTCTAGTCTGACATTATTGAGGTCGATTTTAATCATCCCCACTGGATGGGAACGGTGCATGGGAGGGGTTAAAATCGGCCTAGTGGTCCTACCAGCCCGAGGTCACTCCATTCCTGCCCGCTGCCATTTCATTTTCGCCGACTTTCAAGTCGGCCGAGGCTCCCACTACTGGTTGCAAATCTGCCAGAGAAACCTGGTGGGACGCAACGGTGCGGCAAGAAGAAGCCAAAGGAATTTTTATTTTTTTGCTGTTTGGGAGGATTTTTTGGGCAGGCCAAGAGGAACAGGATTGCTCCTCTGGGCCTCGGAAGGAATCCCTGGGCCCCCCCTGCTCCTGCCTTCCAACTCTTTCCTCTCATATGTGTATGAATCCCCCCCTTCCATCACTTGCCTTATGCCGGGGATCATTTCCTTGTGTTTGTGCTGGTGGCGGGGAACCTAGCCTGCTGATGGGGTGTCCATGATTTTCCAATTAGTGCTGTCAGTGGGTGAGGTTCCGCTCTGCCAATGTGAACTTGCAAAATTAGCCCCTGTGTTTCATTTTGTGTATCCAACTTCTTATCCAGTCCCATGGATTTCCGTGGTATTTACTTTATTAGTTATCCATCACGTGGGACCTTGTCAAAGGCCTACTGAAAGTCCAAATAAGTTACTTCATAGGGAGTTCAGCTATCTATTTTATTTGTAATGTCCTCAAAAAGTCAAGGAGATTTGTCAAGTGCAACTTTCTCCTTCCAAATCTATTTCTTTGTAAGCTACTGCTATATAAATACCCTGTCACTCTGTCCATTAGAATGGTTTCCATTTTTTATCTAGTGTTGATTTTACGCTAAGGGTTTGTGATTGCCTATTATAATCAGTGTACCCCAAGTTTCCTTCTTAGGCCGGAAATTTCCTTGGAACTGCTCCCGCTCTGCCTTTGTAACTTTGCTGGACGTGCAGCAGAAACCCTGTTTATGCACCTAAATGGGATTTCTACCCCACGTCCGGCAAAGTTACAGTAGTGGAGGAAGAACAATTCCGAGGAAATTTCCAGCGTTGGTCTTCTTTAGCACCCAAAGATATGTGGCCTCCACTCCAGGGAATTTATTAATCTTCAGTATCCCATCCAAACTGATTTTTAAATCTTTCAGGATATTTCTTGTATTATAATAATTTACATCAATATTTTAAGGAACCTTCAGTGGATTTTCCTGACCCTTGCACCCAGGGAACACCCATTTCTCTGGTGCCAATAACGGGCATAAACCTGATGAAATGGATTCCCAGGGCTTTGCAGAAGGCGCAGATGTGTCAAAGCCATGGAGATGGAGCAGGAGAGAGTATTCCTTGCCTCTTGCCTCGTTTTCTGGAAAGAACGCTATTTGGGAGCCCAAGTATCTTAAGTTTGACATCATAACAATAGTTTTCTCTCCTTGGCATCATCACTGGAGACACTGGGACTACTCCTTACTGGAGCAGAGAAGGCTAAGATTTTTTTTAATTAGCAAGGGTTCAATATTGTGAATGTGAAAAGTCTATTACCTCTGGTTGGGTGTCATCAATTTAAAACTGTCACTGACACAGTGAGGAGAGAGCTTAAGAGCTTTGCTTAGGAGAAATTTCTTAACACGTGGGGTTGTGTGAGCGTGGAATGCTTTGCCACAGTGAATGGTTACAGTAGAGACCGTTGTATTTTCTAAGAGAAATTGGATATATATTTGTAGCAGAGGAAGGTACAGGACTCTGGGGGAAAGAGGGGAGAAGTGGGATTAATTTTGAATTGCTCTAGCAATGAGCAGACTTTCTGTGCTGTAAATGTCTATGATTCTATGCTATGTTGGAGATTTACTCGATTAATTTTGGATTTGTAGAGATTTATCTTTTTGTAAGTATAAACTGTCGTTATTCACCTCCTTCTGGTGATTTAAATAAATTGGGTGGAGTGCATAACAGGATAGGCTATATATGGACTCTTGGATGGGACAAGCTTGATAGGACAAATGACTTTTTGTCTTGGGCAGTAGTGCAAACTGGGCAATAGCAATCAGCATTGAAGTCAAACTAAATGAATATTCAGGCGGAGTGTAAAATGGGGTATCGATTCACTAATGCCTGTTTTGCGCAACTGCCCAAGAAGGATTTCACTCCCTTAGAGTCTGAGTTACTCTGGGAGTTCAAGCGGCAATATTCACAATGAGGTATTGCAAGAGGTTGGGTAAAACAACTTCAGATTCATTTGTAATAATGCATTAAAAGTTTGGAAACTGAAATCACAGCATGTTTATTATTGTGGTTTTGTTTCATTGACAGTAACTTGCTGGCTTCATCACCTGTATCATTTGCAGGCATTAATGCATGTTCCACATTAAAAATGCACAACTGGAAACTTGACAGTAGAAACCTGTCACTTTGATAAGAGTCCTCCAGAAGCTTAAAAGGGAAAGCAAGCAACATGACGTCTTTTTAAGAGAGTTACAAAGAATTGTGATGTATTTTACCATCTTTTTGCTATTTCTAATTGCACTTATGTTGCTTAAACAGTGAGCCCTGATGACCTTATCAAAGGAACATTTACTTGGAGGAGCTGCTGAGAATGTGAGGTTACGGCAGTTGCATACGCAGCTGAAAATATAAGGTTGCTGAAATGACTCGGGTTAATTGGTGTGTCTCAACTAATTAGTTCAGCTTCCTCACGCTTTGGGATTAGTAACTCCTCCAAGTCAGTTCCCTTGAGTTTGGCATCTCTACTCATTGTTTATAACAGTATTAAGTTGGTGGCGTGTTTTCCAAGGCTCTGGACCAGCTCCCAGGCTGATTTGCGCTGTAGCCCTGTTTAAATGAATGGAGCTGCTCCAGAACACAAACACCCATTGCTCACCAGTGGCATCAATAGAGTGGAAGGAAAATAGAAAGCAGGAAACCCAAAATGACGGGCAACAAATCTGAAGGGTTTTTTTTTGGGCAGGTAAAAAATAGTTTACTTGTGAGTTTACTTATTTCACATAGGCATGGGGGAAGTACTTAGAACAGAAAGTATTCTCCATAGACTTGCCTTCCGCTTCAAGTCAGTATTTCATCATAGCAAAAACGCACAGTGCCATGGAGTGATAAGTTAAAGCATTATTCGATCATAAGGGCTGAAACATTGGGCAAAGCTCACGAAAACATATCTCTCAAAGTAGAAAAATAGCAATAATGTCTGTGGCATAAAAAATGTTATACAAATAGGACTAAAATAAATATATGTATACAGAAAGACGCTACGAGCAGTGTGGAGCATAAAATATTGACATCTGATGAAAGTGAGACAAGGGGCATGATTTTAAAAGAAATCTGTGGGTGTATTGGGGGCGGGGGGACAAAGAAAATTGTGTTTTTGAGGAACGAGCAGAAATCCTGGCTCCAACACGCCTAAGAACGCGTACGGCCCAGAGCCATCTGGGTGCACCATCTCAGTGCGCACGCCGTTCCCGAATCCGGAAGTCCCACCGGCAATTAAAGCCGGCCGGGACGATATTTAAAGAGTTAGTTCAACTAGTTAACCTCGTTTAATAATCCAGAAATACAATTAGGTACGAAGGCAAGCGATTTCAACACTGCCTCAGTGTGTTTCCCGTGCTGTGTGAAACACGCCATGGTGAAGGAGTCGTGTTTCAGCCAGCAGCCATTTGGACATTTAAATGCCTGTTTGACAGATGGGGATAAAAGGTGAGCTATTACAGCAGGGCACTCAGTTCTCTCAGGCAAACTTTTGGCTGGGAGATCTTTGTGTTTAGACTGAAAATTCTTGGTTTCCACTCAGAATTGTTCTGTTGACACATATTAACCAACTTTTTGGACCCCCTCAAACCGACACCATCAGGATGGGGGGTGCGATGGCTGCACTTACCAGTACATCCGAGGACGGGGAACATCACCATCCTCGCCAGGCACGACGTGCACTTCCGCCACTTATAGCTCTGCAATACAGTGCTGCGCCACAGGCACCTGGACAAGAGCACAGAGGGGAGCAACAGAGGGAGCAACATCGCAGGAGGCACTACCCTTGTCAGAGGGTCTACAGACTGAGGCTCAGCTTCCTGGACCTCTCTGATAAGCAGTGCATACAGAGGGTGAGAGTGAGTCACCAGGTGGTCGCAGACAGCTGCAGCCTCCTTCATGCCAGGCTGGGCCTGGCGGCATCTCATTACCCGTTGCTGCCCTCAACTTCTTCACTTCTGGATCATTCCAGGGTGCCACCGGTGACATCGCTGTGGTCTCTCAGCTATCTGCACACAAGTGCATGTGGTGAAGTACATGAAAGGGGGTTTGTTTCACAGTGCCTCGCAATACGTCAACTTCCCCATGGACGATCTCAGCCAGACAGAGAGGGCAGTGGGATTCCACTCTGTGCCTGGCATCCCAGGTGTACAGGGTGCAATCGATAGCATGCATATAGCAATTCGAGCACATCCACACGAGCCAGGACTGTTCATCAACAGAAAGGGGTATCACTCCATCAACACTCAGCTCGTTTGTGACCACCTCAAAAGATTTCTTCACATGTGCGCCAGATTCCCTGGCAGCTGCCATGATTCATTCATTCTGAGGGAATCCAACAGCTCGGGCCTCTTCCAAACACCCTTAAAGGCCGGCTCCTCGGGGACAAGGGATACCCCCTGCACACGTGGCTCATGACATCTCTGATGAACCCAATCAGTGAGCAACAGAATCGATACAACAGCCACATCGCCACCAGGTCTATAACTGAAGATGCGATTTCGGTGCCTCAATATGCACCAGCGAGAGTGGGTCGCATTATAGTAGTGTGTTGTGTCCTGCACAACATGGCGCAACAGAGAGGGGTACCGGTTGAGGAGGCCCCATGCCCTCATCCACCATCCACATCTGCCATCCACATTGAGGAGGAGGAGGACGACGATCCCATGGGCAGAGCAGCGACTCACCTGGTTGCTCGTGAGGCCAGGGAGTCACTCACATGTGAACGGTTCTCATAAGATCAGAAAGTGAGAAGAGTCCAGTCCTCACACCACCTGGAAAGACCAGCGCCAACACCAGCTCCCCCCGCCCCCACTCCCTGCACAAAACAGTCCTGTAACTACACATACACCCACTGTAAAGTGACCCACTGGGTGGCATCAAGTGGCACCGTTCATGGTGAAGCACATGA
This sequence comes from Heptranchias perlo, assembly GCF_035084215.1. Taxonomy (NCBI): domain Eukaryota; kingdom Metazoa; phylum Chordata; class Chondrichthyes; order Hexanchiformes; family Hexanchidae; genus Heptranchias; species Heptranchias perlo. The sequence goes on along the minus strand of NC_090341.1, from coordinate 35,207,710 downwards.
AAGGGCGCTATCACAAAAGCCAGTCAAGAATGGGCAAGACGTGGCAGTCATGGTGAGAATGATAACATTTAATATGACTGTAACAGAAACCAAATATAAATGAAAATCACGACAGTCTGTCAGGAACCTTTGTGCATACCCTTCATGATCACAAATCCTTAGCCTGTCTCTTCCTACTGCTTCTGCTTTCGGCCTACACCCTCTGGGTTTTGGAGCCCATGAGGGCCCCTCCAAAGACGGCTCCACCTGCACCTGTGCAGGGGCTGACTTGGCCACCTGGAGAGGGGCAACATTGTGGGTACTGGTTGAGAGGGGGCCAACGGGCGAGACGTGGGAACGCTTTGAGTGGCGTAGCCACTTCCATGTCTCCATTCGCCATCATCCCTTTCCCTGGACCAGGCCCACATCACTCCTACTACCCTGCTGGAGAGCAGTTTGGAGGACATGTAAAATGCCTTGGAAGCACAATTGTAAAGTTTCTGTCTGCCTGTTTAAGGCGGCAGAATGTTGTTCACCGTGAGTCCGAATGGCCATTGTCAGGGCCTGAATGGACTCATTTGTGAGCCGTGCTTGAAGCTCAACGGAGGCTAGCCTTCTCTCCATCGCAGACATTCCCGCACTTACCTGCGATTCTATCTCAGACATTCCCGCACTTATCTGTGACACTATCTCAGACATTCCCGCACTTACCTGCGACACTATCTCAGACATTTCAGCAGTTACTTGTGATACAATCTCAGACAGTTGCTCATGTCCCTGTGACACTATCTCAGAGATTCCCTCCCTTACCTGTGTCACCATTCCACTAATGCTGGAGTTGGACTCCTCTATCCTCTGCGCTATTGTGGAGAGTGCACGTGGCACCTGTTCCCGTACCTTGCAAATGTGCTGCTGTCCATCGATCATTCTCCTTTTAAAGGATGGCCCCCGGGGTTCAGCATCTGCGTCCAGCTGAGCAGAGCCTGTAGAGGAGTACGCCCACCGACGTGGACTCTCCACAGCCACCAGTGTCTGTTTGTACTCACTTGTGTGTGGTGACTTACCAGGTGCCAACCCAACTAACTGACTACTAGGACGCACCGAGATGTGAGTACCTGCACTGGTGTGTGGCTCGCTAAGATGTGATGGTGCACCCTCAGAGGCCCGCAGATCCTCTGAGGAATCGCCCTCTGCCGTCACTGCGCTCGTTGAAGGGCTTGTAAGAGAACAGAATGCAATATTTGCAGGGCTACGGGGAAAGGGCGGGGGAGAGGGACTAGCTGGATTGCTCTTGCATAGAGCTGGCACGGACTCGATGGGCTGAATGGCCTTCTTCCGTGCTGTAACCTTTCTATGATTCTATATTAAGCATCATCACAGATGTGTCATGTTGTGATGAGCATACTGCGGTGTTCAACATGCCAATCATTCTTAACATCAATTCATGTTGTGTGTGATGAATGTTAAAGTTGCATCACCAGACGTTTGTGGGGTGCCAGTCTCGGCGTCCCTGACAGACAGGCACTCGAGGGTGCGGCTGATCTGCAGGGCCTCCTCCGCCTCTGTGAGGACCATTATTTGTTATGGCCCCCATCCAGTCCTCACTCTCTCGCGTGCATTTTGCACTCCCTTCTAGAAGGGGAGAAAGTACAGATGTGTGTGAGTGAGTGATGGTGAAGTGGCCAACTGATTAATGCATTGCTTTGGGTGAGGCTGACCGTGAAAGAGGTGCATCAGAGGGTGAGTATGAGACAGAGACATCACATTGGATGAGGATTGGGGTGAGTGGTAGTGGTGGGGTCACAAATGAGGAGGTGAACAAGTGCTCAGGAAGTGAAGGTAAGTTGAGGATGAGCTTTAAGTGGGTGTGAGGAGTGATGTGATGGATTAGTCTTGGCAGTGCAGAATGAGTTGGGAGGTGGGGGGGTTGATGTGCAACACGGAATGCAGGAGAATCAGTAAGTGTACTCACTTTTGCTGACCTAGTTAGGTCATTGAAACGCTTCCTGCACTGGACCCAAGTGCGGGATATGTTGCTCCTGCTGGTGACCTCCTCTGTCACCTCGAGCCAAGCCTTCTTGGTGGCAGAGGCAGGGCACTTGTTCCTGTCGGCCGGATAAAATAGTTCCCTCCTCCTCCTCACCCCGGCCAGTAGCAGCTGAAGTGAGGCATCGCTGAATCTTGGAGCAGCCTTGCCCCTGTGCTGCTCCATTGGGTCTTCTTGCTCTTTGCTCCAGCAAAATCCATTGGAGCAATGGCCCTTTAAATCCATGATGTGGAGATGCCGGTGATGGACTGGGGTTGACAATTGTAAACAATTTTACAACACCAAGTTATAGTCCAACAATTTTATTTGAAATTCACAAGCTTTCGGAGGCTTCCTCCTTCCTCAGGTGAATGCTGTGGAAATGAAATCCTCAAACTCTTCGCATTTATAAATCACAGAACAATGCCTGGTGATTACAGACAGTCTTTCCAACTGCCCGTTGCCACGGCAATCACAGTGTGCAGGCAGAGAGGTATTACCTAAAAGGCCACCGAATATACAAACCACCAAAAAAAAACAGAGAGAGAGAGGCAAAGACATAGAAAAGACAGCAAATGACAGACGCCGCAGCTGAAGAGCCTGTCATGTGGGTGCGCAGTCCGCCCACTGCGCAGCTTTCGGACGGCAAACCTGGAAACAAGATTAATGGCCACCAATTAAGTCGCGATCGCGTGGGGAACGACAAGTTTTTATTAGTCGGGTTTGCCATGTGCCCATTGACCCCCCTCCCCCCCCCCCCCACTGTTATCCCGCTGCCCTTTTAAAATTGAGCCTGTGTTTTTCAAGCTATTGCAGTAACCAGTTCAAATTCCTGGAAAGGAACGTGCTGAGCCCCAGCACTACAATCTTTTTTTGAAAAAAGCGAAGTAATTTTCCAAGCTTGATGAAAATGAGATAAACTGTTAAACTGATTGAGGCAACATAGGTTTACAAAGATGGAAAGACTGAGTTTTAGCATAAATCCTTTTACTGGATATAGACAGCAGGGGTTGAAACAGTGGGTGCTCCAAGTGACAGCAGTGCCGTCTATAGAGTCCATAACTGATGATCGTTAAATGCAGTTTGATATAATAATGTTAAAGCTGACTAGCACATAAAATAGGTTGGAGTTGTACTGTCACTTTTGCATCGATTGAAGCAGTTTTGGATCTACATCAATACAAAAGTAGCAGTATAACTCAGGCGCCAGATCCTGATCTGAAGCCCAAGTGCACTAAATCAAAAGAATGTGTGTCTCTCGCACTAGTTTGAGTTCATACTGGCTGCAATATAGCTCCAGTTCATTGCACTGTAAACTTTTAACATGTTGCAGGGAATTTGTCTTAAGTTATATATCACGCCAAGAACTCCTAGTACTGAAAATTAGCCATTTGGGCAACAGAGATCTATTGATGTGCCCAAACACACATGTTCAGAGCTCCTTTGTAGCTAAACTTTCTGTGATTAGGTCTACCCTAGAATTTAATGTTAGGACCACTAATGTTTCTCTAATTACATCAATAGCTTGGATTCAGAAATTCAATGCAAATTGATTACTTTTGCAGATGATACCAAACTAGGAGGGGCAGTGGAAATGGAAGAGGTAGCCCAGAAATTTCAGAATGGGTTAGATGAGATATGTAGTTGAGCAGAACAATGGAAGATGAAACTTAATGCAGACAAGTGCAAAGCACCGTACATATGAAGGAAAAATAGGTGATACACATACTCAAGGAATGGTGTTGAAATAGCTAATGATGAAGTTGAGGGACCCAGGAGTCATTGTAGACTTGATGTTCAGCATGTCCACCAATATAGTGCAGTAGAGCAGTAATCAACAAAGCCAATAGAATATTGAACTATGTAGTCAAAACTGTCGAAAAGAAGTCAGATGAAGTTGTGACCAAATTGCATAGCGCTTTGGTAAAACCACATCTTGAGTACTGTTTCCAGTTCTGGTCATTGAGACACAAAGGAGATGTTCAAACACTGCCTACAGTGTATACAAGAGCCATGAAGCCGATCTCTAATGTCAAAGGTCTAAGATATGAGGAAAGAGTGGAGAAAATTGGGCTTTTCGTGTTGAAAGGAAGAATCTGAGAGGTGATCTTTTAAAGATATACAAGATAATTAATGGCACAGGAAAGGTAAATCTGAAAAATTATTTAAACCAAATTGGGAAAGTTGGACAAGGGGACCATAGGGTCAGACTCATAAAAGACAAATTTTATTGACCGGGTAGGGGGGGCAGCAAAAATGGAGCAGGGGAGTTACCCATTCCGTTCTCACCCCAATTTGGCCGATTGCAATTTTTAATTGCAGGCAGTAAGGACACATGCTGGAAGCCAGTGGGGCTCTCCTTTAAATATGCAGATCGAGCTCTGATGGGGTTCGCTTGCTATTTTTACCTGAGGCCTGACTGGGGAAGCAAGAGTGATTCCCGCCAAGCCAAAGCTGCCAGGAGCTGCATCGATGGCCAGAAAAGACCTAGTAAGGTAGGTTTTCTAAATTTATTTGAAGCCTCCTTGTGGGCCAGGAGAAGCAGGACTGATTCTCTGGGCCACACAAGAAAATCTTGGAACCTTCCCTTCCCTGTGCTTCCCCCCCTCTCCTGACCGTGATTCCCTTGCCGAGCCCTCTGATCCATTTACCACGTGCTGGGGACTGTTCCTGTAGGTCCCCAGCTGTGGCCTCCGAGCCGTCTGATTTTAGCAGCTGATCAGCCAACTCCTGCCGACTTCCCGGCCGTTTTGGTCGGGAAGTCGGCAAGCAGCGTGCTAATGAGGGCCAGCCGCTTGTGAGGCTGTGTGCCCATCCGGGAGTATAAATCGACCCCTTGCTGGTAAGATTTTGCAAAGGGGGCCAATTATATCACTATATAAAAAAAATTTGCTGAATTGCCTTCGGGGATTCAGGTTGCAACCCAGGCCCGGATCCCCAGGTGTTCCACACTTGCACTGAGCTAGTGGCTAATATGCCTCTCTCAGCCATCACTGTTCTGCAAGACTGAGGTTCCGGAACTCCCAAAGTAGGGAGTCCCCGCTCCCTCGGAATCACTGGCTCTGAGGAACAACTCAGGGAAATTTCCCAGCCTACAAAGTCTCTTAAAAGGGAATTGGGAAGGTGTTTGAAAAGAAAGAGTATAAAAAAGACATGGGGGACGTCAGGGAAATGGGATTGCTATAGAATTCTCCAGAAGAAGAGCTAGCACTGGCACAGGCATGATGGGCTGAATGGCCTCATTCTGTCTTGCAATTTCTCTGATTTTATGCAGAAGCCCTGAAATGGACCTTGAACCCACAACCTTTTGAATCAGAGATGAGTACGATCAACTGAGCCATGCTGGCAATACTGTAAAGAAAAATGTAACAAAAAATATAATAACCCAATATTTTAGGTACTTACCAAACCATTTTAAAAGTCAAACCCCTTACTTTAGGAGGATGTTAATTTTACTGGTTTCATCGATTAAAACAAATAAACAAAAAGCCCCATAATTTTAAAAAAACACTTAAAAAGTACAAATTCCCTGCAATATGTTAAAAGTTTACAATGCACTGAACTGGAGCTATATTGCAGCCAGTATGAACTCAAACTAGTGCGAGAGACACACATTCTTTTGATTTAGTGCACTTGGGCTTCAGATCAGGATCTGGCGCTTGAGTTACACTGCTGCTTTCGCATTGATGTAGATCCAAAACTGCTTCAATCGATGCAAAAGTGACAGTACAACTCCAACCTATTTTACGACCTTGTCAGCTTTAACCTCCGTTTGATGATAAAATTAAAATCCAATGAATGTAGGGTTGTATTTTAAAAACTTCCAGATTTGAATTTGAGTAGATTCTAATGCTAGTTGCAAGTTGCTTAAATAGTTATTGCCCTTGTCAAAAACTGTTCCTTGAAGTTTAACCAGTGGAAATTAATCCTAAAAAGGAATGAAATACACCTTTGATATAGACAAGGAACTGTTAGTTGGGGAAGAGTAACAAGCCACAAAAGATTTCATGCCTCAAGGAGATAAAGAAAGAAAGAATAGAGGGTTGGAGATAAATGTGAATACTGAAAATTTGAAATAAAAACAGAAAATGCTGCAAATAGCAACAGATTAATTGATACCTAAGAGAAAGACAGATTAACATTTTGGGAGTGGCCCGTCGGAAGATCTGTGTTGATAGCATCGGACTGTTCTAACAATGGAACAACAGCATTAGAGACACTTTACTAGATTACTAATCAATCTCATAGACAACATTTCTCTTGGAAAATCCAATGGAAAAAGTGCTGCCACTCGCTGCAACTGGTATCAGGGGTATCAGCATGTGTGCCCCGCTTTCAGTGGCACCATGAGCCTGGTCGTTGAATGTGATTGTCTACTTGACAACCTTTTTGGTGTCATTGGACCACTTTCTGACATTCTGCTAAATTCCTTTGCTGCTGAGATCATGTTAAAACACGACCACCCTTTTTTTTGCCCATTCTGTGCATTTCTGGCATTCGATGGATTCACGGTGGTTCCCAAAGATGGAACGCTGCGCACTCAGTGCCTTTCACAATTGGTCCGGTCTCCAGCTCTGTAAATCTTAGCTTTGTGATTCTGTAAGTAAAGTTGTCATTTTGCACAACATTGTGCCATCAGTCTTACCACACTGCAATGTGCAGAGGTGAAGTGTTTAATTTAAGTTAAGCCACATTAAAACCCGTTGTTAAAAAATATACTTTCTTTTGATGGGTTTTCCTTTAAGGCTGACTTTGGTGTAATGTAAACGAGACAGGGCTGCTGTCACTGGAGGGATGGAGAGCCACGTCAAGAAGTGATGCTTGGCTGCTCCTAAAGAGACGGCAGTGCCATGCCGTTAAGTGTGAATGGCTGCCACTGGTGGCGTGTGCTGCTAGTTCCTTCTGGCCGTGGGTCGGCTGAGAGTTCATACTGGCCAGTGATGCAGTTTTCACATTGTTGACTTGTGCTGACCTTCACCAGCTAATGACGAAGGTTTGGCTGCCAGAAATGAAAATTGCATTTATGTCTGTCAAACAACTGTGCATATTTGCAGCTGTTTTTTGTGTTACCAACTGAAACAGTGTGTAATATAAAGCTGACTTTAGTTACAGCTGTAAAGTGCATCTTGGCTACCATACAAAAGGGAAGATAAGTTGGGGAGTTATATTTTTAAAGCGGTCTTGGAAAATACCTCTCTCCAGGACATATTCTAGATAGGGTCACACTAGAGTCATGTAGCTGCAAATCCAAGGCTGCAGTATATCTTGACATGGAATTTGGACTCTATCCCACATTAAAATCCTTTGTTTTACAGTTTATTTAGTTCATGCAGTAAATCCTGACTGTTTTCATGTATAGGTTAGATATATCAGTGTCCCTTTCTCATACATCTTATTTATAGCCCAAATGGTGATTTCACACTTGTATATTTGAACCATAGTTGCACTCTGCCAGCATCTGAGAAGATAAGTTTGAACCATAGCTTGTGATTTACCTATTTAAAGTGCCGGGAGGATAAATCTGAGCTGAAATATCAGTTTATTGAACATATAGTTTTGAAGGCGTATGTCTGGAGTTAGAAACATGTACTGAAACACAGGCGCTATCATCTGTTCAGTTACAGGTCCCGCATACAATGTATTAATGATTTAATTTCGGTCATGACATTCCATTATGTAGACACCAAGAAGAGCTACTCTATTAACAATAGGGTATTGTTAATTGATGTGGCTTTGTCCTATCCTTGTAAGAGTTCATTGCATTTCTGTTTGTAAGAGGTTTGCATGTCACCATGGCAACAGTTTACTTACTACAGCAGTGCAAATGTACTCCAACATCATAACCTTTTCAGCCATAGAGTTAATTTGAACTGACCTGTTATAGATGTGCTAACAAGTTAGTGAAACAGTTCCTAAAGTGGAGAAGCATGATAATAAAATGCTCCCCACATGCAGGCAGGTTTCAGCTACAAACGATCAACTCTGAAGACATGATATGAGCAGATTTTGCCCAGATGATTTTTTTCCCCATGTACAAATAAAATGCCATGATTTGAATCACAACACATCTAGTTTTATATTTTTAAAATTATTCACTATAGGCACTTCATACAGACATTTTGATGATGTTATCTGGTATTGTTTTTAAAATATGAGCGATTGAGGCAAAGCAGTGCAGTATGTATGATTGCTTACACACAAGCACCAAGCTCCCCATAAAGGCAACCATTTGAATGTTTAATGTTGGCAGAGAGCACATTTGACTGTCAGCTCTTTGCCAACACTAGGAAGATTAGAATTGAAGTTTAATAGCACTTAAGTTTTGAATTTGCACCAGTTACAGATATGCTGCAGTTGTACGAAGCCCAAGATGGTTTCATACCAACATGAAGAAGCAATCTATTTAACCTCGGCCTCACCAACCTACTTGTTGCAGACTCAGCTGCCCATGGTAGCATTGAAAGACCACGGTCTTTCTGAAGCCAAAGTATCATTTCACCATGAGGGCATCCTCCGTTGTGTAGTGTGGCACTACCAAGCTGCGAAGTGGAACAACTAATGAAATCCATAAGTCTAAGTGGGATAAACTGGGAATCCATGAGGTGCTGTGGGCTATCAGCGGCAGTAGAATTGTTTACCACCACCATCTGTAATGTAATGGCTGGCACATCCCTCACCCTTTGATCAACAAGACAGCAACCCTGTTTCACTACTGAGTGCAGAAAGGTGTGCAAGGAGCAGCACCAGACATACCTTAGGTTGCGGTACAAATCTAGTGAAGCTACTATCTGCAAGCTAAACACCAAAAGAGGCAGTCTATAGACAGATCTAAGAAATCCTAAGAATCTAACAAAGCTCTGTAGCCCTACCATATCCAGTCATGAATGGTGGACACCTAGGCAACTAACAGGAAGAGGAGGCTCTATGAACATCCCCATCCTTAACCATGGTAGACCCAAGTATATGAGTCTAAGAGGCAAGGCTGAAGTGTTTGGAAGTGTCTTCAGCTAACAGTCTGCAGCAACTTATCAAGGTTGCTTCAACAGCACCTCCCTCTCCTGCAACCTCTACCATCAAGAAGGACAAGAGCAGCAAGATCATGGGAACACCATCACCCTCAAGTCGCCTCCAAGTCACACAATATCCTGACTTGGACAGATATTACCATTCCTTTTTTGTTGGAATTCCCTATGTAACACCATTGTGGGGGTACCACAAGGACTACAGTAGTTCAAAGAGAAGGCCTATTACCACCTTCTTAGAGCAGCTAGGGATGGACAATAAATGCGGCCTTGCCAGTGTTGCCCACATCCCAAGAATAAATTTAAAAAATGTATTCAGCCCAGTTATTTCACTGTGAGTTGCACTGCGAAGCCAAACGTTTGCAGTATAACTAGCCTGTTATTTCAAATCAAAGCATTTAAAGTTTTTTAAAAAAGAGATATTGTGACATGATGTTGTAAATTAGTGCGCTAGTTATTACTCCCTTGATTTTATTACGAAACTTTATATGAGGCATAAATTGCATGTTTTGAACAGATGAAGAATATGTAGCCGGATAAATGAGTATCCAAAATACTCTTATTCTACCTTAATACATTGAAACAAGTTAGGGGGAATTTTGACTTTAGACGAGAGTGTAAAATGGGGTGATATCGACTCAGCCACCCGTTAAACGCCTCTCCCGATTTTCATTTTTATTAACTTCAATGGAAACGAAAATCGGGAGAGGTGTTTTAACGGGTGGCCGAGCTGATATCGCCTGTTTTACACTATCGCCCAAAGACAAAATTGCCCCTATTGTCATTTAAATCTTATCCTGATTTGGTGACTGGAAAATCTGCATTATCAGTCTCAGTGATTGATTTTTTTTTGTTTTATGTTTCAATTTCTGAAAACTTATCAACAGAAAACCACAACGCAACATCAAATTGACATTAATTCCCAAGGGAACTTAAGTGCTGAAATATGTTAATTTGAATTGGAAACCCTTGACAACGGTTAAATAAAGAAGGATAGATTGACAGTGACACAAGTTTTCAAAAATTCAAAATGAAATGTCAGAGTTATTAGAACCAAAGAAATAATCAAACGAGAAGAGGCATTTACTGTTTTGAAGCTCATGTCTCTGGTACCATACCTCAGCTCCGAAACATGGAGGTAGAGGGAGAGGAGAAAACTGGGTGGGGAAAATCAGTTTTTGCAAACATCAGAAAGTCTAGCTACAGATTAAGTTTAAATCTGTTCACATAAAAGAGTTAAGTACTGAAAGCATTATCAGAGATACCATCTTTCAGATGAGACATGAAACCATCTGCCTTCTCAGGTGGATGTAAAAAGATCCCATGGCACTATTAAAGAACACAGAGAAGTTCTTGGCCAACACTTATCCCTCATCCAACAGCAACAGATTATCTGGTCATTTATCTCATTGCTGTTTATGGGAATCTTGCTGTGTGCAAATTAGCTGCTGCATGTGTCCACATTACAACAGTGACAACACTTCAAAAGTAATTCATTGGCTTTAAAACACTTTGGGATGTCCTGAGGATGTGAAAGGCACTAAATAAATGCAAGTTCTTTTTCTCTTAATGCCTGCATCAATAAAGAAGATAGAGGAATGTCATATCAACACGTTAAGTATTCATCCACTAATATCGGCAACAGTAATTTCAAAGCTTAAGTGACGGAATTGCTTGGTCAATAGTTAAAATCATTTATGTAACTCAACACTTTCTCTATTTGCTTTTCTCTATTTGCATATCCCTGCAAATACCTGCTCCTTCTTGCTATACAATCAGTATTTTTTATTTGAAAAAAATAAAACAATAACAATGTTTGTATTAGTAAGTCAAAAGCAAAATACTGCAGATGCTGGAAATCTGAAATAAAAACAGAAAATGCTGGAAATAATCAACAAGTCAGGCAGCATCTGTGGAGAGAGAAACAGAGTTAATGGGCATCATTTTAGCACCCGCTATCGGGTGCGTTCCTGGCGGGGGGCTCCAAAAATCGGAGAATCCCGGAGCGGGACCGAAGCCCGGCTTCAATCCGCCCACTTCCGGGTTCCCAACTGACACGCCGGCGTGCGCGCGCAGCCCCCGCTGGTGGGAATCCCGCAGGCAATTAAAGCCAGCGGGGTTCCACTTGAAGGTATTTATTTTGCTTGTTCAGGTCATTAACTGACCTGATTAAGGGATTATGTGAGGAGGGGTGGGATTTTATAGCAAACTGGGACTGTTTCCCATACTGGGGGAAACACTCACAGTTCAAATGGACCTGTTGCAACTGTCAGCCTGTGGCAGCTGCAAAGGTCCATTTGACAGGTGTGGTGGGGGGAGACTCTCACTCATTGCAGGAGGCCACTCTGTCACTTGGGACAAAGTTTGGCCTCCACCACCCTCCTCCTGACAATCAAAGTCATCAACTTGCACACTTACCCCGGGGTCCAGAGACATGTACCTACCTTGTGGACCCCCTCAGATGTACATCTTCCGGATGGGGGCCGCCATAGCTGCAGTCATGACCTCCTCGGAGGGCGAACAGCATCACCAGCCTCGCCATCCACGCCGTCCACCTCTGACACGTGGAGCTCCACAACAGAGTGCTGTGACACATCCACCTGTACAGCAGGAGGGAGGGCTACCGCAGAGAGAGATGCGTCGCAGAGGGCACTACCCTCGCCACAGGGTCTACAGACCGAGGCTCAGCTTCCTGGACCTCTCTGAGCAGCAGTGCACATGGAGGCTCAGAGTCACTCGACATGTAGTTGTGGACATCTGCAGCCTCCTTCATGCCAAGCTGCTCCTGGCTGGCCCGAGCATCATCTTCTTACCTGTCGCTGTCAAAGTCACCACTGCCCTTAACAGCTTCTCCTCCGCATCCTTCCAGGGTGCCACCGGGGACATCGCCGACGTCTCTCAGCCGTTTGCACAAAAGAGCCCTGCAAATACACCGACACCCACTCTGCAGTGACACAATGGGTGGCATCATTTGTGGGTCTTCATAGTAATCCTCAGGAAAGGGCATTATTGCACAAACCAGACAAGATTCGCAAAGACATGGCAGTAGTGGTGCCAATATAATATGTAATGTGAGTTGGTCAGAAATTCAATATAAGTAACAACCATGACAAACCCTCAAACACCCTTGTGCATCCCCTTCATGCTCACGACACGTTTGCCTTACGCTGCCTACTGCACATATGTGATGCATGCCCTGTGGCTGCAGCACAGGTAGTGGCAGGTTGAGTGAGGCTGACCGTGAAAGAGATGCATGAGAGGGTGAGTATGAGATAGAGCCATGAGACTGTATGAGGATTGGGTTGAGTGGTAGTGGCGGGATGAGTACTGGCGAGGTGAGTAAGTGCAGGTAAGATGAGGATGAGGTTTGAGTGGGTATGAGGGGTGATGTGATAGAGTAGTGTTGGCAGTGCAGAAGGAGATGTGGGGTGGGGGCGGTGATGTGGCAGACGGAGTGTAGGGGAATGAGTAAGTGTACTCACTTTGGCTGACCTCCTGAGGTCATTGGAGCGCCTCCTGCATTGCATGCAGGTGCGTGATATGTTGGTGGTGCAGGTGACCTCCTCTGCCACCTCGAGCCAGGCCTTCCTGGTGGCAGAGGCAGGCCGCTTCCTCCCGCCCGCCGGGGGGAAGATCTCTGTCCTCCCCCTCCTCCTCACCCTGGAGTGAGGCATCATTAAACTGGGAGCAGCCTTCCCCCTGGGCTGCTCCATGCTGTAATTTTTTCTATTTGTTGCAGCATCTGTCAGTGAAGGACGGCCCCTTTAAATAGAGCTCCTCCAGCTGACAGATCTTACTGCACATGCGCAGCCCGCCCGACACGCAGATCAGCAGTGGGGAACCCGGAAGACAAGGTAAGTGGATCCAATTGGGCTGCGATCGCGCGGGTGGCTGACTAATTTCACCGGGCACGTTACCCACGCGCCCAATCGCCCCCCCCGCCGCGAACCTGCAGCCTGGTAACATCGAGCCCAATGTTTCAGATCGATGATCTTTCATCAGAGCTGAAAGAAGTTGAAGATTAAACAGTTTTTAAACAAGTACAGAGCCAAGGGAGGAGGCGGAGCTCAACGGAAGCTCGAGGAGCAGCACCTCATCTTTCGATTAGGCACTTCACAATCTTCTGGACTCAACATTGATTTCAATAACTTCAGTTCATAACCACTGCTCCCATGTTTTCGGACAACAGCTGCTGGTTATGGTTCTGAAGTTGCTATTTACAGCTCCTCTAGACCCATCTTTTGTTCCTTTACTTGTCCCATTACCACCCTCCTTGCCTCGCACCATCACCCCTTTTGTTATTTAATCACTCCTGCCCTCCGCCCTATCAGAGACCTTCCCTTTTGTTCTTTCCTTTCCTTCCCCCTCCCCCTCGCTCTGTACTTGCTCAAATACTATTTAACCTTCAACTTCTTCCAGTTCTGATGAAAGGTCATTGGCCTGAAACATTAACTCTGTTTCAAATGTTACCTGACTTGCTAAGTATTTCCAGCATTTTCTGTGGTTATTTATATTAGTAAGAATCACTAAAGAATGACTTTACAGAGATGTGGACTGAATTACGGCAATTTGGGATCAATTATCCCTGAAAGTAATGTTTTTTTAATCTCTTCAACATTGTGTATTAAGCACAACAGCCATGCTCAGTCAGGTATTGTGCATGTTAGGATATTTATTAACACAAGCAACATTCTTTCTTTATTAAAAACGGGCTTAGGTAAGTTGATTTATTTTCCTTCGACTGTGGTGACTTCAAATAGTGACAGCTGTAAGTTTTGGGTGGGATATTACAGAGACTATGGGGGGGATTGATACGAGGATCCTTGGGGGATCTTCAAATTGCATTTTCTGACTGTCCGTTGACATTGGGCTGGATTTTGCTGTGAGCAGCAAACGGACAGTGCCCGCTGTTCATTAGACTTGCACTTTCCCATAGATTTTCTATGAGCTTTTTCATGGCAACTTCCACTAAAATAGAGAGCCAAACAGAGCCTCTACAGGGCATCTGGGATCTGTGTGAACAGGGCAAGTAACTGTCTATCTCCTTAACCAATCAGATTGAAGCATGTTAATACATCACACAGAGACTGAACCAGGAAGTATATATTAATATAGTGAATTCAAAGTCAAATCAGGTAGAGAAAGCAAAATAAAGATAGGGTAAGAAATAATGAATTAAGAAACAGAGATAAAAGAGACAGAAAACAAGTTAAAAATAATTATTTAATTTTAAAAAAAATGTCCAACACCAATTAAAATGTGAAGGAATGAGATTCCACACTTATTAAAGTTAATTTTCAGTGCCAGAGAGGTTGTTTGGCAGTCATTAAGACTTACCGCCCCATTAAAAGGGTACTTACATCAGAATGGACAAGCCCTAACGTTTTCTGGCGAGCTTCGTCCATATGTATGGTGGTAGTGCAGGAATTTCATGCTGTTCCATTCATTTCAATGGGGAGCCAGACGGCGAAATGCCATTCTCATGAAGCTTAGGGAGGAGCAGCGTATCTTGTTCAGCAACTTCCGGATTTCTGCATGAGTGCAGCTCCAACAACACTCAAGAAGCTCGACACCATCCGGGACAAAGCAGCCCACTTGATTGGCACCCCACCCGCCACCCTAAGCATTCACTCCCTTCACCACCGGCGCACAGTGGCTGCAGTGTGTACCATCCACAGGATGCACTGCAGCAACTCGCCAAGGCTTCTTCGACAGCACCTCCCAAACCTGCGACCTCTACCACCTAGAAGGACAACACCACCTGCACGTTCCCCTCCAAGTCACACACCATCCCGACTTGGAAATATATCGCCATTCCTTCATTGTCGCTGGGTCAAAATCCTGGAACTCCCTACTAACAACACTGTGGGAGAACCTTCACCACACGGACTGCAGCGGTTCAAGAAGGCGGCTCACCACCACCTTCTCAAGGGCAATTAGGGATGGGCAATAAATGCTGGCCTCGCCAGCGACGCCCACATCCCATGAACGAATAAAAAAAAATTTAACTGCACATGTGCGATCGCCGGAAGTTGCTGACCGATTTGCACAGAAATAATGAAGAGCGCTGTTAGCCTCGCTGTTACTTTCACAGCAAAATACGGCCCTATATTTTGTTACATTTTCAGTTAACGAATAGACTTTTCTATCCTCAAAAAAGAAAGATAATATCACATCACAGAGAAAGCTGCATCTGTACCAAGGACGTAGGTATTGGTGCTGATCAGTGCCTCTTTGTGAACAGAGCTTGAACTGCTCTCCAAAGATAGGCATTTCAAAAGCCTAGCTCTTCAAAAAAATCCAGCAGAATGATGTCAAACAAATTTTCATGCAGTTGGTGCAGAAAGCAAAATATTTGTTTAACTACCTCTGCAGGAATCCATATTGCACTTCAGAAGTATAAAGAACTCAGCTCAGTATGGAGCTGCATTCACAGACTAGTGTTGAAAATGTACTAGCTAAAAGTGAAGTCATAAATAGTACAAACATGATTACAGTTGGTGAAAATCCAGAATGTTATGAAGCGCTGGGTAATAAACACTTCATTGGAACTCTTTTGCATCTGAGTCAACAAGGTACACAGTGTGGAAACTGAGCAAGTTTACAATCAGTAGCAATATTTATCTGGCTATTAATCAAAAACTGCAAATGTGTAAATAATATCAAGACTGTTGGCAGAACATTTAAATTATTACTAGTCCAAGTTATTTTTTTTCTCTACTTAACTGATACATTTTGGTAAGGTAGCTAATATAATACATTGTGAGTCTCTTTAAATGTTAGGGTGTTGGGTGAAGCCGTGCAGTATCAGAACAATACTCTTTCATGTCTGAAACCCAAGTCAAAATCTATCCTTAACAGATGGAATAAAAAAGACATCTCTTTGGTGGTTGTTAAAGGAATATATGGAGAATGGATGCTATTTTTTAATAACACTGTATGTAGCTTTAATCAAAGTAGTCCTCCCCACATCTATTTGGCACCAAAATATATCTTTTATGATATAGTCAGATCTATAGTAATATTCCCATTCAGCCCATATCTTCTGAGGTTGTGTCATTTGATGATGTGACAGTACTTTTTAATTCCATCTGGTTCTTTCAAGTGCCAGGAAAGTGATTTCAAAATACTGGATTTATTTTGATTAAAGGCAAGATCTACATTCCTGTTTTTGCATGTGATCTGGTGTATTTTAAGGAACATAAGTGAAATGACTTTCAGCAATCTGTTGAGCTTCTATAATAATGACCAATTTTCAATTTGGCACAAATTGACTGGGTCAAAGTGGGGGAAACCTAGTGATGTGGTCAGTGGGCAGCGAGGTGTGGTGATAGGTAACAGTCAGTCTGGGTGGTCAAACATTGAGTGGAATAAAACTGATATCCTAATCAGTGATTCTTTTTTAGTGATCTCAACAAATTGTCAGCCTTCACTCAGTAATCACACTCTTACCTTTAAGTTAGAAGTCTTTGGGTTCAAGCCCCACTCCAGGGTTTGGGTGCATAATCTAGGGTGACACTTCAGTGCAGTACTGAGAGAGCACTGTATTGTTGAAGATGCCGTTGTTTGGATGTGATGTTAAATTGCGGTCCTGTCTATCTGAACAGGCAGACATAAATAATCCCACGGCACCAGTTGAAGAAGAGCAGGGAGTACTTCTGGTGCCCTGGCCAACATTTTTCCCTCAACCAACACCACCAAAATCAGATTAACTGGTCATTCATCTCATTGCTGTTTTTTGGGACCTTGCTGTGTGCATATTGGCCGCTGCGTTTGCCTACAAAACAACAGAGACTACACTTGAAAAGTAATTGGCTGTAGAGCACTTTGAGATGTCCTGAGGACTTGAAAGGTGCTATATGAATCCAAGTTCTTTCTTACCATATTTCCCATATTGCAGCATGGGAAAAATCTGTCACTTGTGGGATATGCAGTTGATAATTTTTTAACTCACTCTTGCTTCAATTAAATTGTAAAACAAATGACAGTATATTTTGGGTACTTTTGGATAATTGTAGCATGCTATTTCACTCCATACAAATAGAACCTCTGTAATTGATAGTAAGTCTAGATCTGCTCATGGAGTAAGAGGGCATGACCGAGGTACTAAATGAGTACTCTGCATCTGTCTTTAGCAAGGAAGAAGATGCTGCCAGAGCCTCAGTAAAGAAAGATATAGTTGAAATACTGGGTGGGCTAAAACTTGATAAAGAAGAGGTAGTAGAAAGGCTAGCTGTACTTAAAGTAGATAAGTCACCCGCTCTGTATGGGATGCATCCTAGGTTGCTGAAGGAAGTAAGGGTGGAAATTGCGGAGGTACTGGCCATAATCTTCCAAACATCCTTAGATACGGGGGTGGTGCCAGAGGACTGGAGAATTGCAAATGTAGTCAACCTTCAACACTGAAGATAATAAGAGTGTTGAAACCATGGAGTATCTTCACACAAAAAGGAACTCCCATAATCGATATATGTCACATAGATAGAATAGGATGGTGTTGATTTTTGCACTATGGATACTTTATGACATCAGTGTTCTTCTCATCTTCAGTTCAAATGTGTCTTCAGACAGCTTCTCACCATAGAACTATTGTATACCTGATGAAAATCCTTTAAAGTAAAAAATGTACTCTTTGTTCAAATAACTCTACGAGTATGTAAATAAAATAAGGTATGCAGTTTAGCTTGTCAGTAGTATACTTTCCCAGGGTCAAGTGGCTCTGGACCAGTTCCCAGGGTTACCAAAAGTTGGGTCTCTTGCTCAAATGAATGAAACTGCTGTGGGATGTGGGAAGCTTCTCACTCATCAGTGATGTCACTGAAGCAAACTAGAGGGAATTGCACTCAAAATAACAGGTCTCTGTTGCACCGGGAAAATTGAAAACAGTAATGAATAGTTTTATAATTATTTGCATATTTTACATGAACAATAGGCTTGGGCTCCCCTTCAAGTTTTAGCAATACCGAAGAAAGAAATCTGAAATTATAAAGATGCGACCCTTATTTCTACCTCTTTATTCTGCAATGCGTAACACGAGTATTGTTTTTCAGGAATTACCTGTATTTCCTTTTTAAAAAAATTTCCTTGAATTCTGATTGCACATTTTCCTAAGTTACACATGAGATAACATGCATTTTAGGAGAATACTCCCTATTTGATGGAGAGTGCAATGAAGTACTGCAGTCGTTGAGCATATATAATAATTCATTATTTTATAAAAGTTCCAGAAAAAAAGAATATTAAAGGCTTTCAAGCAAAGAAGAAATGATTAACCACTTCAGTTTAAAAAAAGCAAGATGATTTAATTCATCTTGCTCAAGTAACTCTGTCTGACAGTACTGATCGCTTTAGTCTTTGTTTGTTCATGTATGTAACTTTTGAAGATTATCTGAGGAACAACATTCAGAAATAAATGACTGTGTCATTGATGAACAAATATAGTCAGGGTTTTAGAAATGTCACTGCTGTGAAAATATTGATTTTCAATATTGAAGCTAATAGCTAGATAATACCTGCTGTTATGACTTTGTTATAAATGTAGAAAATTAGTGCTCCTCCGTGCTTCAGTTAGTAAATGCACAGCTCAGTGTGGAATGGAGCCATTTATACTGGGAAGGCCCTAAGTTACTTTGTGCCTAATTACCTGATTTCAGCTGGGGGGCCAACAGTGGGGGTGCAGTTGGCCATGGCGCTTTTGGGCATGGAAGAGGAAAAATCAACCAGGGTTCCCTCCACCTATCCAGTTCCGGTCACCTCTTCTAGAAAGGGCGGAGTCGAGTGAGGACAGGATCAGGCTCAATTGCGATTCCTGTCACCCTGAAAAAGAAGCCTGTCAACGCTCAATATGTAATCTCACAAGTGAAGAATGATCTATTGGGCAAGGTACTCGAGAGCTGTTGGTACCGGTAGAACTGTACCTCTGCATATGTCAGCACTTTTAGGGCCAGAGGGAAGAAAATTGGAGAAACAAAAGGAAAAAAATATATAAAATGGCTGTAATGGGACTACTGGGATAAGATTATTCTGAGGGCAATGCAAAACTGAGAACAACTAGGACTTTAATTTAGACAGCAACTGTCACATTAAGAATGTAATGAGCTGCTCACATTCCTTCAGTTTGTTTTCACTGACAACAATGGCTACTTCAAACCATTGAAAGTTGTCAATTATAGATTCTTTGATGTGTCTATCAAACACATATATGTTTTGTTCTGCAATTCACTATATGCAAAGCAAATGGTTCAGCTACTGCCTAGCAGGCATGGACAGAAGCAGATTATATTTAAAATTGCATTTAAGCAGTAAAACATTCAGAGTTGCTTTGCATTTATTAAAGTTTTTACTGCTAAGATTTATTTGAATACTTCCCACTAACAATATAAGTATTTGGCACGATACAAAACCAGGACATACTCCTAAAAGGCAAAGGTTTCACTTGTGCAGTTAAGCGGCCATAGTCAACAAACGAGGTAAGAAACAGAATGAAGCTAAAAGAAAAGACTGACACAAATGCAAGGAAAAGTGGAAATAAGTGGACCGGGAGAGCTATAAAAAGCAACAAAGGGATACGAAGAAAGTAGTAAGAGGTGCAAAAATGGACTCAAAAAAACTTTGCATGCGATATCAAAGCTAACAGCAAAAGTTTCTATAAATATTTTAAGGGAAAGAGAGTGGCAAAGGGGAATGTGGGTGCATTAAAGATAGATGTAGGCGAGACTCAGTGGGCAGTTTGCAAATTAATTGCTAGAAATCTGTGGTAGATGGTATACATTCTTCCTTATATACTTGCTATCACGCTGCTCCTTGGTGACATCATCAGCCCAAGTTTCATGTGTACACTGTAATGCTACTTTACCTCTCTATAGCTTCTCTCAACCCCTACCTCTCGACTGTCTCCTTGTTATTAGGTTGTCTGTCTGACATCAATTCTTGGGTGAGTCACAACTTTCTTCAGCTCAACATCGGGAAGTCCAAAGCCCCCATGATCTTCAGTCCAATCTGACACACGAGATTGGCCGAGCCCCCCCCACGATGTCTCCGACCCCCTCGATGTCTCCAGCCCCCCCGATGTGTCTGACCCCCTCAATGTCCGACCCCCTTCTGATCTATCCACGGCCCTCCCCCCCCACCCCGATGTCTGAGTTACCTGGCATTCACTCCCCGGCTGCTTTCCGCAGTCTCACAACCCTCTGTGTAAAAAGGTTTCTCCTGCTATCTATTCTAAATTTCTTACATTTAATTTTATATCTGTGTCCCCTTGTTCTACACCCCTCAATCACTAGAAACAGTCTGCTTCCATCTACTCAGTTCGGCTTAAGATCTAAAGGTGCATTCACATTCCAAGGCAGAATTCAGATGGATTTCCAGTTGGAGATCAGAAAATGGGGCGGAACCCACTGGGATTCAGTCATGGTGGACTGTCCGGGGGAGTTCCCAGGCTACCCCAGGAATTCTGCTCAGTATGCCCTTACAAGACCTAAGGGGAACTCTGGTCAGCTGAGAACTGGTGTGAATCCTGCTGAGGGCTTTATGAAGGCTCCAAGCCTTTACCAAGTACGGGTAATCAATTCCGCTTGCTTTAATAGGAGAAGCTCGCAGAAGAGAATATTTTTTGCTGGGCACATGCAAGGCCTTCCTTCCACCATCGGAGCAGCATGGTACCACTCTGATTTTCTGTTGGGGCGGGCGCTGTTGATGTGCCCTTACATGTGTGGGTTGATTGCTCTGAGCATGTTAATGACCCCATTCCCGTAATTAGGAATAGGGTCTGGGCCTATCTATTCAGGTGGATTTGATATTTGCTCTGCCACTCTTCCACTCGAGCAGCCCGATCGGAACTTTGAAACCCAAAACCTTAGCGTTGGTGCGAAGTCCAAATTGCTTCGAGCTGATGCTAAACTTGAAGTGTAAATGAGATACAAAGAGCCAAACTGATTCCCAAACAAAGCCGAGTGGCGCTCCCTCCTCTTGGGAGTCTAACTCAGCTTTGCACTGGTATCGGGTATAGCTTCGATGCTGGATTCAGCCTGCATTTACACTCTAACTGCAGCAACTGTATGAAGCCAAACTACATTGAACTGATACTGCAGATGGAGCGTGATTATACTCTTAGTGGTCCACTGGTAACATGGCTCTGAGTTCACTGTTGGGCTTTAGCCCCACTTGAGAATTGGCCTCCAAATCTTAAGTCTAAATTCACTCCTCAGTATCTCCCCAGTAAATATTAACATTTTTCCATCTAAGCAGATTTATTAAAAGGAAAATTTTGGGTAATGTGCACATATCTCTACATCAGTGTTTTAGTGACATGGTAAATTTAGTGTATGTGACGTAAACTGAATTTACCATGTAAATCAGTAAATCATCAATAATTTAGTGATTTAGGGATAAGTATAATGAATGATGTGTCAACACATCTGTTGGTTTCTTATTGATAATTTATTTTTAATATATGCGCACTTACAGTTGTTCTGCATCCAATTTAATGGATTGTACATGATCCCATGACTTAGATTCTCCTGCTTCATGTTCACTCCACAGCATTGAGAAAGTGTATTTGTTTGATTTACTGTAGGTCACAAGCCAGCCTCAGGTTTGTCTCTTCCCC
This sequence comes from Heptranchias perlo, assembly GCF_035084215.1. Taxonomy (NCBI): domain Eukaryota; kingdom Metazoa; phylum Chordata; class Chondrichthyes; order Hexanchiformes; family Hexanchidae; genus Heptranchias; species Heptranchias perlo. Next base: position 35,186,076 of record NC_090341.1, on the reverse strand, counting down.
ATCCCTACTGAGCATTTGTTATGTTCTAGGTCCTACTTGTTCCTTCGAAGCTCCACTCAAACTGTTCTACTTGTTCTCCATCCTCCCTGCATCTCCACTGTATTGAAATGAAGACTCGTCGCATTATCTCTTACTCTAATGCATTCTTTTCCAAGAACTCAACACTGTGGAACTCATTAGTTCCCTCAGTCTTTCCTTCCACCCACAATCTAAAGGCGCATAAAACCCAAGCTTGCTATCATGTCACTTTATTACTTGATTTATCTCCTTTTCTCATCTACTCTCTTTTCAGCTTTGGTGTCATCCTGTACAACGGGTTAAAGAGAGGAAAATTGGCTAGGGTTCATTTACCTAGTTTTTCAATAATATAAACCATAAAGGGAAAGAGAGAAAATAAATTTAATTATATTAAAGAAATAGATTATGTAAAGAAATAATGTAAAAATAAAACCACATGGAGCACAGAATTGGAATGAAGAGAAGTACATGTCTTTCAGTGTACTTATCCTGACGCTAAATGTCCCCTTTAATGCATTTCAGGTTGAATTTTTGTTTTAACTTTTGTCTGATCATTATCATCTAAAAAATGTATAAAGTTCAAAAATAGCCATTCATATTAATGTATAGTAAGCAAAGGACTGGACCGAATGTTAATATATAAATCAAATAATCACAATGTATTGTTGCAGGATAGTGTTATCATCTGTTGGTTGTGAATTAGTTTGTAGTGAACTTTCCAAAATCTCTAGAAAGAAACTAATTACCATAACCGATACCAAGGGCCCGATATTAGGAGGGAGGCGGGTTGGCAGCGGGGGAGTCGACTGGGCGCGTGGGAAAGCTGCGCAACGGGCGAACTGCGCACCCGCATCATGGGCTGTCAGCTGGAGGAGCCCTATTTAAAAGGGCAGTCCTCCACTGACTGATGCTGCAGAAAGGAGCCAAAATTACAGCATGGAGCAGCCCAGGGGGAAGGCTGCTCCCAGGTTTAATGATGCCTCACTCCAGGTCCTACTGGATGGGTTGAAGAGGAGGGGGAGGACAGAGATCTTCTCCCCGGCGGATGGGAGGAAGCGGCCTGCCTCTGCCACTGCAAAGGCCTGGCTTGAGGTGGCAGAGGAGGTCACCAGCACCACCAACATATCACGCACCTGACAACAGTGCAGGAGGCGTTTCAGTGGCCTAAGTAGGTCAGCCAAAGTGAGTACACTTACTTATTCCCCTACACTTCGTCTGCCACATCACTGCCCCCCACCCCACATCTCCTTCTGCACTGCCAACACTACTCTGTCACATCACCCCTCACACCCACTCAAAGCTCATCCTCATCTTACCTGCACTTACTCACCTCGTCAGTACTCATCCCACCACTACCACTCAACCCAATCCTCATACAATCTCATGACTCTGTCTCATACTCACCTTCTCATGCATCTCTTTCATGGTCACCCTCACACCACCTGCTACTACCTGTGCTGCAGCCACAGGGCATGCATCACATTTGTGTAGTAGGAAGCATAAGGCAAATGTGTCGTGAACATGAAGGGCATGCACAAGGGTGTTTGAGGGTTTGTCATGGTTTTTATTTATATTTGATTTCTGATCAACTCACATTACATATTATATTGTCACCACTACTGCCACGTCTTGGCCATTCTTGACTGGCTTGTGCAATAATGCCCTTTCATGAGATTCTCCATGAACACCCTTGATGCCACCCATTGGGTCACCCTACAGTGGGTGTATGTGTAGTTGCACGACTACTTTGTGCAGGTGCCTGTTGCGCAGCACTGTGTTGTGTAGCTCCACGTGGCAGAGGTGGACGCATGCCTGGCAAGGCGGGTGATGTTGCTCGTCCTCCAATGGAGTGATGAATGCAGCAATGGAACCCCCCACCCCCATCCTGACGGTGTGAGTGTGAGGGGGTCCGCAAAGTAGGTAAATGTGTTTGGACAGCAGAGTTTAGGGTATGATTTAATAATTTGGAATGTGGAGATAACGGTGTGGCAGGTAAAACTTTGTCTGAGGTGACAGAGTGCCCTGCTGCAATGAATGAGAGTTTACCTTGCACCTGTTAAATGGACCTTTGTAGCTGCCACTGGCTGCTGGCTGCAACACGTCTGTTTAAACAGGGAGTGTTTCCCCCAGCATGGGAAACATGCTCTGGGAAGTCCAAAATCTGAATCCTCCCAAATCTCCAACTAATGAGGTCTGTAAACGACCTCAAGTACCCAGATAATGATCTTAAGTGGGATCACGCCGGCTTTGATTGCCGGTGGGAGTCCCGCATGCGGGGGCTGCGCGCGCACTGATTCGCGTAATTGGGGAACCCAGAAGTCGGTGGGTTCGAGCCGGGCTCCGGACCCACTCCGGGAATCCCCAATTTTAGGAGCCCCCCCGCCACGAACACACCCGGCTCGGCCATCCGAAAATTGACCCTCAGATGACCAAATCACTACACTGTGGAAGATTCAGCGATGAAGTTTAGGAATGGATAAGGACTCTGCACGCTGTCTCTCAGTGCCCTGGGACTCTGTGTTACACTGTCTATTTCGAGCTCTGCGGTGGATGAATAGTTTCTTCGCTGCCGAAAAAAATTGGTTGTGTTCCTGGATTATAGCCAGTTGATGGAGTGTGTATTCTGGACTGTAAACAAAAGTCTAAATCAGATAAAGTTGTGAATGTCGAATCATTTAAAGGATCACGCAAAGAACTCGGGAAGTGAACCACTCAATGACTGCTACAATTTACAAATCCTTGTTCTGCAATAGCCATTTTCTGCAGATAACTTAACATATTGAGCATTGAAAGACATTTTTAGATTTCAAAATACACTTCTGTATTTAATATCATCTACAAAAGTAATTTTCTCATAATTCAACCATATAATTAAGAAACATGCAGAACCATAGACAGTTTCTGGAGTCGCCCTGTCCTTTGATTATAACACACTTATGTTTTTGATTTTGGTGCTGAAATTCTTCTGTATTCCCCAGTAGATTCTTATTTCGGGTAATATGATTTCAATAACGAGTTAAGTGTTTTCTATATAATTATTTATTGTTAGTCTAATACCATGCAAGTGAGGGCATTTCTCCTATAGAACCAGGTGTGTGGGTCTAGTGTGGGTCTAGTATATATTTAAAAATCAGTTAATGTGCTAAAAATCATTTAATGGCTAAGGGAGGGGCAGGACTGGCAGCTCAATGTTCCAGGGTACAGATGCTATAGGAAAGATAGAGCAGGAGGTAAGAGAGGAGGGGGAGTTGCGTTCTTGATTAGGGAGAACATCACGGCAGTAGTGAGAGGGGATATATCCGAGGGTTCGCCCACTGAGTCCATATGGGTAGAACTGAAAAATAAGAAGGGAGAGATCACTTTGATAGGATTGTACTACAGACCCCCAAATAGTCAACGGGAAATTGAGGAGCAAATATGTAAGGAGATTACAGACAGCTGCAAGAAAAATAGGGTGGTAATAGTAGGGGACTTTAACTTTCCCAACATTGACTGGGACAGCCATAGCATTAGGGGCTTGGATGGAGAGAAATTTGTTGAGTGTATTCAGGAGGAATTTCTCATTCAGTATGTGGATGGCCCGACTAGAGAGGGGGCAAAACTTGACCTCCTCTTGGGAAATAAGGAAGGGCAGGTGACAGAAGTGTTAGTGAGGGATCACTTTGGGACCAGTGATCATAATTCCATTAGTTTTAAGATAGCTATGGAGAAGGATAGGTCTGGCCCAAAAGTTAAAATTCTAAATTGGGGAAAGGCCAATTTTGATGGTATTAGACAGGAACTTTCAGAAGTTGATTGGGAGAGTCTGTTGGCAGGCAAAGGGACGTCTGGTAAGTGGGAGGCTTTCAAAAGTGTGTTAACCAGGGTTCAGTGTAAGCACATTCCTTATAAAGTGAAGGGCAAGGCTGGTAGAAGTAGGGAACCTTGGATGACTCGGGAGATTGAGGCACTAGTCAAAAATAAGAAGGAGGCATATGACATGCATAGGCAGCTGGGATCAAGTGGATCCCTTGAAGAGTATAGAGATTGCCGGAGTAGAGTTAAGAGAGAAATCAGGAGGGCAAAAAGGGGATATGAGATTGCTTTGGCAGATCAGGCAAAGGTGAATCCAAAGAGCTTCTACAAATACATAAAGGGCAAAAGGGTAACTAGGGAGAGAGTAGGGCCTCTTAAGGATCAACAAGGTCATCTATGTGCGGAACCACAAGAGATGGGTGAGATCCTGAATGAATATTTCACATCGGTATTTACGGTTGAGAAAGGCATGGATGTTAGGGAACTTGGGGAAATAAATAGTGATGTCTTGAGGAGTGTACATATTACAGAGAGGGAGGTGCTGGAAGTCTTAACGCGCATCAAGGTAGATAAATCTCCGGGACCTGATGAAATGTATCCCAGGACGTTATGGGAGGTTAGGGAGGAAATTGCGGGTCCCCTAGCAGAGATATTTGAATCATCCACCGCTACAGGTGAGGTGCCTGAAGATTGGAGGGTAGCAAATGTTGTGCCTTTGTTTAAGAAGGGCGGCAGGGAAAAGCCTGGGAACTACAGACCAGTGAGCCTGACATCTGTAGTGGGTAAGTTGTTAGAGGGTATTCTGAGGGACAGAATCTACAGGCATTTGGAGAGGCAGGGACTAATTAGGAACAGTCAGCATGGTTTTGTGAGAGAAAAATCATGTCTCACGAATTTGATTGAGTTTTTTGAAGGGGTAACCAAGAAGATAGATGAGGGCTGTGCAGTAGACGTGGTCTACATGGACTTCAGCAAAGCATTTGACAAGGTACCGCATGGTAGGTTGTTACATAAGGTTAAATCTCATGGGATCCAAGGTGAGGTAGCCAATTGGATACAAAATTGGCTTGACGACAGAAGACAGAGGGTGGTTGTCGAGGGTTGTTTTTCAAACTGGATGCCTGTGTCCAGCGGTGTGCCTCAGGGATCGGTGCTGGGTCCGCTGTTATTTGTTATTTATATTAATGATTTGGATGAGAATTTAGGAGGCATGGTTAGTAAGTTTGCAGATGACACCAAGATTGGTGGCATTGTGGACAGTGAAGAAGGTTATCTAGGATTGCAACGGGATCTTGATAAATTGGGCCAGTGGGCCGATGAATGGCAGATGGAGTTTAATTTAGATAAATGTGAGGTGATGCATTTTGGTAGATCGAATCGGGCCAGGACCTACTCCGTTAATGGTAGGGCGTTGGGGAGAGTTATAGAACAAAGAGATCTAGGAGTACAGATTCATAGCTCCTTGAAAGTGGAGTCACAGGTGGATAGGGTGGTGAAGAAGGCATTCAGCATGCTTGGTTTCATTGGTCAGAACATTGATTGCAGGAGTTGGGATGTCTTGTTGAAGTTGTACAGGGCATTGGTGAGGCCACACTTGGAGTACTGTGTACAGTTCTGGTCACCCTATTATAGAAAGGATATTATTAAACTAGAAAGAGTGCAGAAAAGATTTACTAGGATGCTACCGGGACTTGATGGTTTGACTTACAGGGAGAGGTTAGACAGACTGGGACTTTATTCCCTGGAGAGTAGGAGGTTAAGGGGTGATCTTATAGAAGTCTATAAAATAATGAGGGGCATCGATAAGGTCGATAGTCAAAATCTTTTCCCAAAGGTAGGGGAGTCTATAACGAGGGGGCACAGATTTAAGGTGAGAGGGGAGAGATACAAAAGGATCCAGAGGGGCAATTTTTTCACTCAAAGGGTGGTGAGTGTCTGGAACGAGCTGCCAGAGGCAGTAGTAGAGGCGGGTACAATTTTGTCTTTTAAAAAGCATTTGGACAGTTGCATGGGGAAGATGGGTATCGAGGGATATGGGCCAAGTGCAGGCAATTGGGACTAGCTTAGTGGTATAAACTGGGCGACATGGACATGTTGGGCCGAAGGGCCTGTTTCCATGTTGTAACTTCTATGATTCTATGATTCTATGATTCTTTCTAGTAAGCAGTCATTTTTTCTTCTAATTTAAGCTTTTTGGCATTTTTGTCTTGGCAAGATGCACTGATACAGGAAAGAACATGACTTCCTAATAAATCATTTGACATTTCACATAGGGAGGAGTTGATTGTTATTTTAACATATATATTCTGCTATTGACTGCAATTTATCAGTTACAAATTCATATTTTTGGTGAAAGTTTGGCATTAAATGAATCATGGTGCAGAAGGTTGACTGTGTTTCAGTTATCCTTGAGGATGTTCTGATATTATAAAATTAAAGCCTTGTGTAAGATGGATCTGTTCACTGGGGAATATGCTGAAAACTAAGGAATAGGAGTCTCGCTGCTAAAGAAAATGGAGTGTGCGAAGTCTGAGGAGACTGACACCTACTTCACAACAAATAGAATGTGGTACAATACATGCCACAACGTGTGACATCTAATCATCCTACTTTTCAAAAATATCACTGAAGCATTGCTGTACATCAGATCATTTCGACAAACACTCACTCTCTGTTCCCCCTCTCCTATATACACAGGCTTGGTTGACAGGAACACCATCAAGAACATTGCTAGTTACACATTGTGCCAGTTTTATTAGTGAAGTCACCATTGTATTTTGAACAAACAATTCACAAATGAGACAACAGCTGCGAGGGTGTAATTTGATTGGTTCGAATTGAGTTCTTTGTGGATTTCAGCATCCTCATACAATGATCCGGTGTGGCAGTAAACTAGTGTAATTTGCCACAAAGCTGCAGCACACCACAGGAAGGGAGGGAAATTAGTCAGGTATGTGATACCAGGCAGCTCAGGGTCACTTCTTTGGAGCAGGTTATGCAGCAGCATTGACGGAGGCCGGGACTCGGTTGCCTGCCTATCCTTTCAGTCAGAAAACGATATGTGCCATGGGGAACCTAAAAAAAGGCATAGAAACATTGGGCTGGATTTTCCTGTGAAAATAATGGCAAGGCAAACAGGGCTCACTGTCACTTCTGTGCAAATGGTAGAGCAACTTCCAGCGACCGCATATGCGCAGTTAAACACGGAAATCCGGAGATTGCTATACCAGATTTGACCCTCCTCCGTAAGCTGCGCGAGAACAGCATCTCGCCACTGGCTCCCCATTTAAATGAATGGAATGGCGTGAAGTTCCTGTATTGACCTGATGGATACAAACTAATCTCGCCAAAAAAGAGGTACGTCAGTCATTTTAAGTCTAAGCACCCTATTAATGGTGTGGTAAGTCTTAATGACTGGCAAACAACCACTCTGGCACTGAAAATTAACTTTTACAAGTGTGGAGTCTCATTCCTTCGGATTTTAATTGTTGTTGGACATAGATAAAAAAAATTTTTTTTTTAACTTTTTCTTTCTGTCTCTTAATCTGTCTCTTAATTCAATATTTCTTACCCTCTCTTTATTTCGCTTTCTGCACCTGATTTGACATTGAATTCACTATTCCAGCTTACACTTCCTGGCTCAGTCTCTGCGTGACTTATTAACATGCTTCAATCTGATTGGTTAAGGGGATAGACAGTTGCTTGCCCTGTTCACACAGGTCCCAGATGCCCAGGAGAGGGGGCCACGCTGGTTTGAGCACCCTATGAGAGGAACTTGCTGTACAAAAGCCCATGATGCACAAGCCTAATGAGCAGCGGGAGCCATTTATTTGCCACTCACTGGAAAATCTGGCCCATTGAGATCAAAGGAAGCAAAACACAATTTTAACTACCAGCGGGAGTGGACAGCAATACCGCGCGGGAGTCTTTGTCGGAAGCTCATCTGCCACCAAAACAAAAAGTTAAAATGGAGAATCGGGAACAGAGCGGATAATGGAGCTACTCCTTTCCCGCTGATCGGAAAGAGTTGAAATTCCCCGAATAAATTGACTGCTCTCCCACTACTTTCCCGCTGACTGGGAAGAGTTAAAATTCCCCCGAATAAATTGACAGGTAGGAAGATTTCCTCTTTTGTTGTTTGTAGCAAAATATAAACATGTTTATAAAGAACATATTTACAATTTTGGTACAAATAACAATCAGGACAAATTGTCCCCCTGGTGTGTTCTAAGTATACTTTAAATTTGAATTCTATAGTTCTTGAGATTTATTTAAAACTGTTGTCATACTTTGCATTAAAATATATAGGGAATCATTTTTGCAGGTGTTACATGACAGGAACTGTGTACAGTATGAAAACTGTAAACGGTATTTCATGGTGGATTTAAGCCATGGTATTTGATTCATAATTAATGGAAATTAAAATGATAAAATGCAGTCATCAACATTTTTTTGGTCAGTTAGTATATTTTATTGTACATTCTCAAACAAATGTTTTTTTATGTTGGTGTTTGAGGTAATCTAAGGTCAAGTTCAATTACAAAAGGTGTAGTCAGTCAATCAGATTTGACATTGAACCAATAGTCGCCAGGGACATTAGGTCAGATTTCTAGAGAGGAGTGGGTACTCGTGGTGATGTCCGACACAGCCGAGTCCACCACCAACATGACAGAGTGAGCAATTTATTTTAATAAGGGGAAAATCTGAAGTTGGCGTCACATTTAAAAAAAAATCAATTTGTACCTGGTGTGAAAATATGGGCTCGATTTAAACTTCTGGGCGGGAACGCGGTAAAGCGAGCAGCCAGCCTGTCCAGGAGCAGTGTCAGGGAGGCCTGGCAAATTTTAACGGCTGGGCCTCAATAACGTGCCCTTGCCAACTTCCTGAACAAAGTGGCCGGGTGGTCAGTGGGATGCGGCTACCCAGTCATTAAAATCAGGCGGTAGGAGGCCGGGGAACGGTCTTGGACGCAAGATTATTCAAAAAAATGCTTCAACTAACGAAATGTTCTACATAGGAATATAGAAACAGGAGTAGGCCATTCAGCCCCTTGAGAGCCTGTTCTGTCCTTCAATTAGACCATGGCTATCTGCACCTCAACTCCATTTACCTGCCTTTTCTTCAAAGCCCTTGGTACTTTCACCTAACAAAAATTTATCGTTCTCAGTCTTGAAAAATTAAATTGACTTAGCATCCACAGTCTTTTGGGGGGGAGAGAATTCCAGATTTCCACCAATGTAGGTTTAACTTGATGTATTTTATAATCTGCAAAACTAAAAGGCATTGTCTTCTTGACAAAGTGCTTAGTCATGAGATATGATCAGATAAAGAAGGCCCTTTAACCATTTGATCATATCCTTTCAGAATAACGACCCCGTGTTCCCATTACAGCTCAAAGTTTTGGTAAGCCTGCTGCTATGGAGTCTGTGTACATGTAGACGGATCCCTGCTCCTGTGGAATCTGTGTACCTATAGAGGACTACCTGCTTCTCCAGAGCCTTGGTGCATATAGATGAGTATTTGTTCCTGTAGAGTCTTGTGTGCATGTAGGGAACTCTGTACTTCTGCAGTCTGAATGCATGTAGAGGGGTCCTTGTCCCTGTAGAGTTGGTGTGTGTGTAGAGGGTTCCCCTTTTTTTTATTCATTCGTGGGATGTGGGCGTCGCTGGCGAGGCCAGCATTTATTGCCCATCCCTAATTGCCCTTGAGAAGGTGGTGGTGAGCCGCCTTCTTGAACCGCTGCATTCCGTGTGGTGAAGGTTCTCTCACAGTGCTGTTAGGAAGGGAGTTCCAGGATTTTGACCCAGCGACTATGAAGGAACGGCGATATATTTCCAAGTCGGGATGGTGTGTGACTTGGAGGGGAATGTGCAGGTGGTGGTGTTCCCAAATGCCTGCTGCCCTTGTCCTTCTAGGTGGTAGAGGTCACGGGTTTGGAAGGTGCTGTCGAAGAAGCCTTAGCAAGTTGCTGTAATGCATCCTGTGGATAGGAACATAGGAACATAGGAACAGGAGTAGGCCATTCAGCCCCTCGTGCCTGCTCTGCCATTTGATAAGATCATGGCTGATCTGTGATCTAACTCCATATACCTGCCTTTGGCCCATATCCCTTAATACCTTTGGTTGCCAAAAAGCTATCTATCTCACATTTAAATTTAGCAATTGAGCTAGTATCAATTGCCGTTTGTGGAAGAGAGTTCCAAACTTCTACCATCCTTTGTGTGTAGAAATGTTTTCTAATCTCGCTCCTGAAAGGTCTGGCTCTAATTTTTAGACTGTGCCCCCAACTCCTAGAATCCCCAACCAGCGGAAATAGTTTCTCTCTATCCACCCTATCTGTTCCCCTTAATATCTTGTAAACGTCGATCAGATCACCCCTTAACCTTCGAAACTCCAGAGAATACAACCCCAATTTGTGTAATCTCTCTTCGTAACTTAACCCTTGAAGTCCGGGTATCATTCTAGTAAACCTACGCTGCACTCCCTCCAAGGCCAATCTGTCCTTCCGAAGGTACGGTGCCCAGAACTGCTCACAGTACTCCAGATGTGGTCTAACCAGTGTTTTGTATAGCTGCAGCATAACTTCTGCCCCCTTGTACTGTAGTTCTCTAGATATAAAGACCAACATTCCATTTGCCTTCTTGATTATTTTCTGCACCTATTCATGACGCTTCAATGATCTATGTACCTGAACCCCTAAGTCCCTTTGGACATCCACTGTTTTTAACTTTTTACCATTTAGAAAGTACCCTGTTCTATCCTTTTTTGATCCAAAGTGGATGACCTCACATTTGTCTACATTGAATTCCATTTGCCACAGTTTTGCCCATTCACCTAATCTATCAATATCCCTTTGTAATTTTATGTTTTCATCTACACTGCTTACAATGCCACCAATCTTTGTGTCATCGGCAAACTTAGATATGAGACTTTCTATGCCTTCATCTAAGTCGTTAATAAATATTGTGAATAATTGAGGCCCCAAGACAGATCCCTGCGGGACTCCACTAGTCACATCCTGCCAATGTGAGTACCTTCCCATTATCCCTACTCTCTGTCGCCTTTCGCTCAGCCAACTTCCTAACCAAGTCCGTACTTTTCCCTCGATTTCATGGGCTTCTATCTTATCTAACAGTCTCTAATGTGGGACCTTATCAAATGCCTTCTGGAAGTCCATATAAATAACATCCATTGACATTCCCCTGTCCACTACTTTAGTCACCTCTTCAAAAAATTCAGTCATGTTTGTCAGGCACGACCTACCTTTCACAAATCCATGCTGGCTCTCTCTGATTAACTGAAAATTCTCGAGGCGTTCAGTCACCCTATCCTTAATTATAGACTCCAGCATTTTCCCCACAACAGATGTTAGGCTAACTGGTCTATAATTCCCCGGTTTCCCTCCCTCTCCTTTCTTAAAAAGCGGAGTGACATGTGCAAGTGCCAGGCAATGACCATCTTCAGCCACAGTGCGTCAGTGGTGAATGTTTAGGGTGGTGGATGGGGTGCCAATCAAGCGGGCTGCTTTGCCCTGGATGGTGTCGAGCTTCTTGAGTGTTGTTGGAGCTGCACTCATCCAGGCAAGTGGAGAGTATTCCATCACACTCCTGACTTGTGCCTTGTAGATGGTGGAAAGGCTTTGGGGAGTCAGGAAGTGAGTCACTCGCCCCAGAATACCTAGCCTCTGACCTGCTCTTGTAGCCACAGTATTTATGTGGCTGGTCCAGTTAAGTTTCTGGTCAATGGTGACCCCTAGGATGTTGATGGTGGGGGATTCGGCGATGGTAATGCCGTTGAATGTCAAGGTGAGGTGGTTAGACTCTCTCTTGTTGGAGATGGTCATTGCCTGGCACTTGTTTGGCGTGAATGTTACTTGCTCCTGTAGAAGCTGTGTGTATGTAGAGGATTCCTTGTTCTTGTAGAATCTGTGTTCATGTTGAGAGACCCTTGTTCTATAGGGGAGGGGAAGACCCAGGGGAGCTGTCCATCATTTCCAACACAATGAAGTAATGTGATTATGTATCTTCAAGGGATATACATCACATTGTCTATTTGTAAATAGATAAACGCATGTGCTAAACACCTTTTCATGAAGATAGTGTCCCTTTAGAAATGTTGTGTGCTGGAACTGAAGAACATATTCTCAAAGTGGAAATAGAAAATCAGCATCGGTACAGTTAAAAAGCAGGGACAGTTAAAATATAGGACAGTTCTTTTAAAAGGAAATTGGCAGCTAAAGGAATAGCTCTTTGATACTCCAAACGTCAGGAAAACACCACAGCCCTTGTAGTCCTATCACAAGAGAGCACATGGAGCCTAAGCATATATTTTCCTTGGAAATACTACTACACTTTTTAGATTAGATTTGTGCTCAAAATTATGAGAACAGATGATCCGAATTGAGACTGAGAACAAAATGATGTTTCATGTAATCTATTACACCTTTAAAGACCTGGCTTGGATCCTAACCAAGAACATGCCTACTTACTAATAAGTTGTCAGCACGATTAAAAGTCTTTCAGGTAAAGCTAAAAATTTGGAAAGTGATCTGAATGATCACATTAAATTTTTCAAAATATCATGATCGCTGATGACATTGTACTGTGAAACTTTGAGAAGGTCAGATCTTTTCAGTGTTTCACATCATTATTTTTCAATGGAGCTTCATACCAAAATGATCAAATGCACATGGTGAGATTGAAAGTTCATTTGTCGCCTTTTGAAATACCTTATAAGACAATTTTCCAGTATGTATACAGAGGGATGCAAAATGATGTGATTGAATGATTGCTGCTTATACATTGCAGAGTCTGGGGAAAGTGACCTAGGTACGTCACTCTTTCACATTTATATTCGAATAGTGCATCTAGTGTGAATCAGCTGCAAATTGGATCCTGGTATATTGTGCACGCGTAGCCTGCCTGTGACAGTTTGGTCAGTGAGCATGTGTAAATTATTGATGTCATGACATCACTACAATGAATCACTATGCACATCTATGCTTTGACATCATGTTGTTGTGTTATGATGTCACTACAAGGTTTGAGTTGCTGCTGCAACAGTGGGCTCAAAAAGACTGGTGACAATCAGGAAGACCCAATAAAATGTGGGCAGCTGGTCCTAAAAATTCTGTTGACTTTGGCTTGTGGTTGTCGACATCTGCCCAAGACCTGTGCATTGGGAACTAGTGGCACAGAGCAATATAAAAGCAGTTTAAATCGTAGCACCACTGATCATGTTTACTCCTCCAAGTATTGTTTTCTTTTAGTACATAGAAAATGAAAACATTTTCAAGCATCACAAAAATTAACACTGCAAATGGTAATTTTAACATAACTAACCTGGCAAAAAGCTGACATAATTGGATTGGCCGCTCTTTTTACGTTCCGACTAAGTGGGGTCCCGTATCCTGCCGCCAACATGAGTAGGCAGCTGAGGGGGGCCTCACTGAACAAGTTACATAAGCTGTCATCAGGAGGGAGGACAGCATTATGACGAAGGACTCTGGCCACGCCACTTGTGCTGGATCCTGGATCTGAGTGCCCACTGATCAGTAAGAGAACTAACCTGATGGTATCATTTAGGTTCTACAGACCTTGACCCTGAATTTCTTGAAAGTTGCTTTCCATCATTCACTCCAAGCTGTTCCCTGAAGACCACTGGTGAAAGCATCCACATTGCATGCACTGACTGGTCTGGAGGCTTCTCTATTAGGGGAGATAGTGCAGATGTTTCTGGTGCTGACACTTGCTCCAGATCATATTGAATTGTGTTGAATCCTTCTTGGATATTGACACTGAGAATATCATTGGACACCGCCATGATCCCTGCTGCTTGCCTTAGGACCTCCTAATAGTCCTCAGTGCTTCCACGCAAGTGTGATGCTCATTCAGCATTCTTTTTAAAGTGGGGCCTCAGAAATCTGAGTCCACAGGCTCTAGAGCTAGGAGATGATTTCCTGTAGATCCTCTGCTTCCTATTGTCAGTTCCCATTTTTACCTTTGACTTATCTGGTGTTCTTGTGTGTTGTGTCTCACCCAGTGCACAACCCTCATCAGAACTATATACAACAGCAGCAACAACTTGCATTTATATAGTGCCTTTAACTTAGTAAAATGCCCCAAGGCGCATCACAAGAGCGTTATCAGACACAATTTGACACCGAGCCACATAAAGAAATATTAAGACAGGTGACCAAAAGCTTGGTCAAAGATGTAGGTTTTAAGGAGTGTCTTAAAGGAGGAGAGAGAGGTAGAGAGGTGGAGAGCTTTAGGGAGGGAATTCCAGAGCTTAGGGCTTATGCAGCTGAAGGCATGGCCACCAATGGTTGGGCGATGAAAATCAGGGAGTACAAGAGGCCAGAATTGGTGGAACGCAGAGATCACAGAGGGTTGTACGGCTGGAGGAGATTTATTTTTTATTCGTTCATGGGATGTGGGCTTCGTTGGCAAGGCCAGCATTTATTGCCCATCCCTAATTGCCCTTGAGAAGGTGGTGATGAGCCGCCTTCTTGATCCGCTGCAGTCCGTGTGGTGAAGGTTCTCCCACAGTGCTGTTAGGAAGGGAGTTCCAGGATTTTGACCCAGCGACGATGAAGAAACGCCAATATATTTCCAAGTCGGGATGGTGTGTGACTTGGAGGGGAATTTGCAGGTGGTGTTGTTCCCATATGCCTGCTGCCCTTGTCCTTCTAGGTGGTAGAGGTCGCAGATTTGGGAAGTGCTGTCGAAGAAGCCTTGGCGAGTTGCTGCAGTGCATCCTGTAGATGGTTCACACAGCAGCCACGGTGCGCTAGTGGTGATGGGAGTGAATGTTTAGGGTGGTGGATGGGGTGCCAATCAAGCGGGCTGCTTTGTCCTGGATGGTGTCGAGCTTCTTGAGTGTTGTTGGAGCTGCACTCATCCAGGCAAGTGGAGAGTATTCCATCACACTCCTGACTTATGCCTTGTAGATGGCGGAAAGGCTTTGGGGAGTCAGGAGGTGAGTCACTCGCCCCAGAATACCCAGCCTCTGACCTGCTCTTGTAGCCACAGTATTTATGTGGCTGGTCCAGTTAAAGTTTCTGGTCAGTGGTGACCCCCAGGATGTTGATCGCCCCTCGCCCCTCCCTACAGATGTTGGGAGAGACGAGGCCAGGCTAGGATGAGAATTTTAAATTTGATGCGTTGGTCGACCAGGAGTCAATGTAGGTCAGCGAGCACAGGTGTGATGGGTGTATTAGACTTGGTGCGAGTTAGGATATGGGCAGCATAGCTTTGGATGAGCTGAAATTTATGGAGGGTGGAAAGTGGGAGGCCGGTCGGGAGGATATTGGAATAAATGAGTGTGCAGGTAACAAAAGCGTGGACGAGGGTTTCAGCAGCAGATCGGATGAGGCAGGGGTGGAAACTGGGAATATTACGAAGGTGGCAGTAGGCAGTCTTGGTGATAGAGAGGATATTGGGTCAGAAGCTCAGCTCAGGGTCAAATAGAATGCTGAGGTTGCGAACAGTCTATTTCAACCTGAGACAGTGACCAGGGAGGGGGATGGAGTCGGTGGCTGGGTCTATGTCCCCAGGTCGATTTCTTGGCCATGGTGTTTAAAACCAGCTATATTAAAAGGTGACACCCTTGGCCAAACTTGATACAGATGTTGTGAAGTTTTGTTTGATTGTCTCCCAGGCAATAGGCTTGAGAGAGGTACAGCACACATAATTCAAATATAAACAATGGTGCGTGATTGGGTCACTGATCTCAATGATTGTCAGCTCCTTTTAAACTGCACTGATAACTAATCAAATCCATAAATGCTTATTCAGTTGGTTTAGAACATTTACAGAGCTACATCAGATGTTTAGATCACACGGTTGGTAAGGCTTTTAGTAGAAAAGAATAACTTTATATAAAGGTTAACTAAGATAACAGTTTAGCATAGAAATTATGAACAATTATTAATTTCATTTTGAGGAGCCAGTTTAGTATATCTGTTGTAGATATATATATGCATTATATTACTGTTTATTCACTTGCTCATCTATTGATCAGTAAATTTGCTTGATAATCTGAAATTAGGTATTAGGTCTGATGCTGCGATCCTCTGCCACCAATTGAATATATGAATAAGATCTTATTGAGGCATCAGATAGGTTCAATAGCCAAAGAAAACATTAAAGAAGGGCTTTCTGGATATTATTCTCGGAACTTTATTTAAAAACTTACCTAGGCTTCAGGTTAGTTGAAGATAGCCTTAAGACCATGAAGAATTAAGAACCCATCTATTAGAGTAATCTAAACAAAAACTGAAGTATCCAGGATAAGAAGGGCAGAAGAACATAAAATGTAAAACCACCATTAATTTTCCCTTTGCCAAAATGAAATTTACTTTTTCAGTGCTGAATTATTAGCATTTAAAGATTATAGTATCATAGTATGTTTCAGCACAGAAGGCGGGCATTCGGGAAAGAGCTATCCAATTAGTCCCCCTCCCTTGCTCTTCCCCATAACCCTGTCATTTTTTTCCCTTCAAGTATTTATCCGATTCCCTTTTGAAAGTTATTATTGAATCTGCTTTCAGACAGTGCATTCCAGATCATAACAACTCTCTAAAAAAAATGTTTCCTCATGTCTCCTCTGGTTCTTTTGCCGATCATCTTAAATCTGTGCCTTCTGGTTACAGACCCTTCTGCCACTGGAAACAGTTTCTTCTTATTTACCCTATCAAAACTGTTCATGATTTTGAACACCGCTATCAAATCTCGTCTTAACCTTCTCTGTTCTAAGCAGAACAATCCCAGCTTCTCTAGTCTCTCCACATAATTGAAGTCCCTCATCCCAGGTACCATTCCAGTAAATCTCTTCTGCACCCTCTCCAAGGCCTTGACATCCTTCCTAAAGTGTGGTGCCCAGAATTGAACACAATACTCCATCTGAGGCCTAACCAATGTTTTATAAAGGTTTAGCATAATTTCCTTGCTTTTGTACTCTATGCCTCTAATAATAAAGCCCAGGATCCCATATGCTTTTTTAACAGCCTTCTCAAATTGTCCTGCCACTTTCAAAGATTTGTGTACATACACCCCCAGGTCTTTCTGTTCCTGCACTCCCTTTAAAAATTTACCATGTAGTTTATATGGCCTCTCCTTATTCTTCCTACCAAAATATATCACTTCACACTTCTCTGCGTTAAATTTCATCTGTCATGTGCCTGCACATTTCACCAGTCTGTCTATGTCCTCCTGAAGTCTGTTACTATCCGCCATGTTGTTTACTACATTCCTGAGATTTGTGTCATCTGCAAACTTTGAAATTATTCCCTGTATAGCCAAGTCCAGGTCGTTAATATATATCAAAAAGATCTGTGTTAAATTGCCGGAAACCACAAATGTGGAAATCACACTGAGTATACTTTCCTTTTGAAATCTCTTTGAACAGGGGAGACTGCATTTTTCACAAGGTGAATGTGGAGCTCTATTTCCATTAATACCATTATATAAAGGTGAAAAGATAATTACTTAATTTAGGATGTGAAATCTGACATTATCACTGATGAACTCTAATGGGGTCTGGTAATGGTTCTTTCACTTTAGTTTGGCACCAGACTAAACAAATCCTTTATTGTTAAAATACTTAGTAATGTGCTCCTTTCTGTTCAATACTTCTTCAATTATTACTGGAAGAATTGAGTCCCATTTAAATAAAAGACACACAGAGTGAACCACATCTCACAGGAATTCCCTCACTTCTGTAACCTGCAAAAAAAAAGCTTCTACTGACATGCAAAGAAATAGCAGGACAGCTGCTGCATATTTCATTCATATCAGTCTCTACTTCACCCTCAATTTTCTTCACGTTTGTATATCATTAACTATAAAATGCTTGTACTTCTATTTAACTGTTCTATGATCACAAATTCAGGTCCCAGCAAAAGATGATACTGTGACTCATTTACCAATATATCTTCTAACTTTTCCCAGAGTTGAGTCGGGGCATTACTGGGGGGGTGGGAGGTTTTCTATGGTGGGAAAATGTCTTCCTTTCATTGAATTGTATATTCTGGGGATTGAGATTCCACAAGAGTCCATTGAGAGTCAAAGCTGAAGGAAGTTGCTGCAGAGATGTGCAGGAATGAAGACAAGAATGGGGAAGGGGAGCGAAATTAAAACCAAAGAGGTTTACACCCTATAAATGAATGTATTAGTGGAATGGTAGAGACACTTCATTTCGCAGTAACTGGAGAACCTGCTGGAACTCAAGTAATCTCACTTATAAGTATGACCCATTTACCTTGGTTAGAACCATAAGCCTAGTAAATGGAGCTTAAAAGCCCAGTCATAAAAATAAATTGACCTTAACAGTCAGACAATGAAGTAAATTATACTAAATAGCTACTCTGTTTAAGGTTCTGTCTATAACTGAAATAATGAAATCTAAGCCATTTCATTTGTTTTATGCTGTTTGTAAGCATAACAGGGTCATTTGTTAGTTACCCATCACTAATCTAGAATCGGTTTCTTTCAATTCTTTTCTAGCCTCCATCGTGATGCAGAAGTGGTGGTGCCATATGACTCCTTGCCTAGAGGGTGAGGAATGCAAGGTACTTCCAGACCTTTCCGGATGGTCCTGCAGCAGTGGTAACAAGGTCAAAACCACCAAGGCAAGTAAATTTAATTAGCAGCCAGTCTTATTGTAAACTGATCTTAAGAGCCAAGTCATAAAACAATTCTCCTAAACATTCTGCTCTATTACCGAAATAATAAAAAACAACGCTGTCACCTTCTGTCTGTTCTCTTCATAGAAATAACAGTGTTCAGCATCAGAATGTTCATGGCTATATTTGTCTACCATGAATAATTTATTCAGACTCATTTATGATATTGCCCAGATTTCCAAAGGAAAACTGTGTAAAACAAACGGTGTGAACATAAGCTTTAGTAAAATATTAGTACTGATAAAAGATAAATTTATAATTTGGAGAGTTTATGAAGCTATCCAAATAGCAACAGTCAATATTTAATTTGACATTTTACCACAAATTGTACAATTTTGTTTCAGGTAAATAAAATCCAATAAAACCTCAGAAATAGTCGATGTCGGAAAATGAAGCTAACCCTAAAATGTAGTGAATCCTCATTGAATCAAAAATAATAATTGTTTACAAAAAGTAGCACAATATATCTATAATCACAATCCCCTCGGTCAACAGCTTGACTATTCATGTTGGAATTTAACCAGCTTATTCCTTCTGGAAAGGCCATAATATAGTCTTACTTTATTGATTCTAGTTCATCTATCTTTATTATCATGTATTACACGTTAGTAAAGACGGGGGAGGAAGCACAGAATACAATTAGCATATATTTTGCATACTATAATATATTACAATATCGTTATACACCTATTTTAGAATTAATATAGTACAATGGAAGCTAATAGGTAATATGAAAATAGACAGTAGTTCCAGCGATAAAACTGTTAATGAAAACAGTTTGTATCTCATTCCTTAACTCAGGATGTGCAGTGAAATGAATCCATGTTACTGATGATTGGTATGTCATTAGGCTTGCTTTTGTTTCTGCTATTAATGTTACCTGAATATATGTACTGTCCTTGTACAGAGTCATTTCTTTAAAGATAAAATCTAATATTGGAAAAATAAACAGAATCATTTTTGTTATGTAAACTTATGATCAGCGGCTGGTGTCCTTTTAGACAGGTGAGCATGCCTCACCAAGCCAGTTTGTACCCATGGCAATGGGGCCTTCACGCATGCACCTATACCTTTTACCCGGTAATCCGCCTGCCATGTTTGGGGCGTTGAAATGGCAAAGAAACAAAAGAACCGACTGCACCGAGAGCTACCTGACCATTAAAAGGTGGAAATATCAGGCCCTCTGAGTTTGAGACACAGCTATAGCTTTCACTCTGGAAGTCTAGGTGAGGCAGTGCCTCACTTGTCTGACCTGACGAGCCGCATCTGCTGATGATAGCCCATATAATTCTGTTTCATGGTGGCATTCCCGCCAGTCTCCAAGATGTAGTACCTTGATTCTGTATCCAGAGGCCAATGAGTGCTCTGTAAACAAGCTATTTCAACCTGACACTTTCATTGTGAATAGTATTTCGAATATTATTATACATTTGTGTGGGCGCACAGTGGGTTAGCACAGTGGCCTTTCATTGATTTCAGTCCATTCCAAATTGATGGAATGAAAGTCTCTTTTAACTGTTGATTGTACTGGTTGTGGTGAACTGAATTTGGACAGTCTGAACTCAGTCCTTGTGGGCATGGGCCTTCAGCACAAAACAGCCTGTAGTTTCAGGCCTTTGATTTTAGGTTTATTTTTTCCAGGATTTGGCTCAAAATATTGGGTGAGGTCAGCTGCAAGTGAATACATCCTT
Source organism: Heptranchias perlo (assembly GCF_035084215.1). NCBI lineage: Eukaryota > Metazoa > Chordata > Chondrichthyes > Hexanchiformes > Hexanchidae > Heptranchias > Heptranchias perlo. Next base: position 35,165,886 of record NC_090341.1, on the reverse strand, counting down.
TTTGGATCAAAAATAAAACAAAGTGTTTGTAATCAGAAAACCTAGGGGTGAATTTCAGTGAGGTTTCTCCAACTGTAACTTCAGTGGGAGATCTGTAGAAACCCTGGAAAAAAGGAGTAAATTCTGTTTACATTGTTCATCCAGGATTTCTGTGGCCCTTCTGCCGAAGTTACTGCATACAAACAGGAGAGGTCCAATGGAAATTCAACTTCTTAGATTTCAACCAACAAGTCAATTTTGGAAAGAACAAATATACTTTTAAGTTTTAATTCATAATGGTAGTGCACTAATTAAAAATTTTATGCATCATTCCAGGCCCTGAATTTCCTCAGGGTTCTTCTGATTTCCTTCCATAACCCTGGTGGGAGATTGGCAGAACCCCCAGAGAAATGGCATTGTGACCTTTTTTTCCATTTTTGCCATTTCTGCGCATTCCTCGGGGCCTTGATTGTTTATGTTGATTTCCACTTGTTTATGGCAGTTTTTATGTTCTGGCGCATACTAATGATATTGGCAGGGAATTCGCTGTGAGTAACAGTTGGCAAGATCGGCGTAAAAACTGGTCTAAATTTCGGCTTACATTGCTGGTTACGCTGTTTAAGGAAACTCCAGGCCTGAGAGGCTCTCTTCATGCTAATTTTCAATGTCCAAAAAAAAATACAAATTGAATTTTGAAGCAAACTAATTATTTCATTTGTGTTTTGTTGACTGTTTGAAAAGGTAAATGCTAATAGCTTATACCTGTGAGGAAGGGATTCTAACTGTTAAAACCTATTAGTCAGAGACAGAGAGAAACATGAGAGAGACAGAGAAATAAACAGACTGAATGTCTTTCCTCCTGCTAATTTGATTACTTTTTTTTTTAAAAGGCAAGTATGTTGAATTTGGAAAGTAAACAAATGGAAACAGATAAGAAGAGAAGATGGGAGATGGGAAACAGGTTAAGGAGAGAAAAGGGGGCCTCCAGCCTCTCACCACTTGTCCTTGAGGGTGGTGAGTGGGAGTGGGGGAAGTGACTGCAGCATTAAGGATAAAGTGAGTGACAGCAGAACAAGGGGGTGGGGAGGATGCAGGTGTTGAGCAGATAGCCCAAAGGGGAAGAAATAGTGGTAGTGATGGGAGTGAGAGGGGTGGTAAGAAGGGGAGGGGATAGTGTGAAGATGAAGGGGTAAAGAATGGGATGGGAGAGAGGGGTGAGGTAAAACATAAATGATGGGGGAATTCCCACTCCAAATACAACCTGCAGCTCTTAGTGGCTTCTTTCCTCACCATGTTCTGCCACCCACCACCTCTACTCTGAAAGGAAAGATGAAAAGAAAAAAGACAAAGAGAGGAGCAGAAGAGAAAAGAAAGAGATTGAAGAAAAAGAGGTGACACATAGAGAGAAACATCAACACAAAGACAACAGAGAAATCAAGGGGGATACCTTACTCTCTGACTTATCGTGTGCAATGCCATAGGACATTGGTATTTAAATAAGAATGCTATAAAACATTAGATAAAACATTAAAGTATACAGTTCATTTACTTTTGCAACATTAATTGTATGTCAAATTATGACTGCACACTTCAATGATATATTTAAAATCATATTTAAAACCATAACTTGATGATTTAGGTTTCACAGTTTGACATTATTATATATTATTTAAGAATTTGGGTCCTAAGAAAGAAAATGCTGACTGACCATAATTTGGATCAATGTTTCGATGCACACTATGATGTCTGAAATTCAGGTCTATCAATTGTTGTAACAATGTTATCGATTAAATATTTCTGTGATGACCTGCAAATACATTTAAACATCTGTAATACCAAAAAATATTCAAAAGATACACCCAGTAACAAAACATGATATTAAGCATAACTGCAGTTTTTAGACATGGTTGTGCAGTTGAATATAAGCAGTCTCATTCACCGCCCTTGGCTGCTAGCGAGGTGAATTTATATCAATGCTGAGGAACAAGATGAGGAATGTAAGGTGTATGCTCTATGTAATGTACCATGACAACCTGTAACTGTTCAAAAAAAATCCAAAAAAGAGAAATTAAACCCATATCTTATTGATAAATGTGAAGTACTGCATCAGAAATAATTAAGTTGTATCAGACATTATACCACAAACTTCCCCTTTTCCTCACCAGAAAAAGCAAAGGGGGCAGTTTTCATTGTAAGGAATGATTCAGTGGTGAAAAAGGTCAATAAGGGAAGACAGTTCTGTAGTCTCAATTCAGAATGATTCATTTTTAAAGCAGTAAGGAAATAATCACACCGTACTGTTCAAGTATGATACACTCCGAAGGTGTGATTGAGGGATATTATTCAGAAGCTGAAAGGTAGTTAAGTGTGAAAGGACTACCTGCCCTAAATAAAGAGTGCTTGATCATACCACAGCCCACCTTCAGCTTAGTGTAATTACAAAGAAATTGGGGGATATGAATAAGATAGACCATTCTTAAGCAGTAGCCTTTTGTATTTAAGTGTGGCACCAGTCAGCAGAAAACACAAGAGAACAAGTTTTTCTTATCCTATGCAAGGTAGCTCATGGCTTTCCGATGCTTTGAGTCTCAATACTAACTCTAAAGACTGTTAGGCTATGGAATTGCCCATCAGCCATGGCTAAAGTCCTTCAGATATTACTCGGTGTACAGAATGTTAATGCACAAATTGTCACTCACATTATGTACTACAGTGGAATGTGTACATTCCAATGATTATTGTATGTAGGAATCACTCCGGTAATGAGAGAAGATGCTCTTAGCAGTTCAATGTATGTTCTGTTTGAAAAAAAACTCTGGAAAGGGCATGAAAATGAAATGAGTAAAAAACACTGAATAATAATCATGGGAGATTTCAACTACCCCCAAATAAACTGGCAAGAAAAGGTAGGGAAAGGGAAAGGGGAATGGAGTTTTTACAGTGTGTACAGAACTCCTTTCTTACCCAGTATGTGAGAAGCCCAACCAGAGAGGAATCATTGCTGGATCTGGTAATGAGAAATGAACCAGAGCAGATAAGAGATGTAAGCGAAAGGGAACATCTAGGCACTAGCGATCAACAACAACAACAACTTGCATTTATATAGCGCCTTTAACGTAGTTAAACGTCCCAAGGCACTTCATAGGAGCATTATGAAACAAAATTTGATGCCGAACCACTTAAAGAGATATTAGGACAGATGACCAAAAGCTTGGTGAAAGAGGTAGGTTTTAAGGAGCAACTTAAAGGAGGAGAGAGAGCCGGAGAGTTTTAGGGAGGGAATTCCAGAGCTAAGGGCCTAGCAGCTGAAGGCACGGCTGCCAATGGTGGAGCGATTAAAATTGGGGATGCACAAGAGGCCAGAATTGGAGGAGTGCAGAGATCTCGGAGGGTTGTAAGGCTGAAGGAGGTTACAGAGATAGGGAGGGGCGAGGTCATGCAGGGCTTTGAAAACAAAGATGAGAATTTTAAAATCAGACTGGGAGCCAATGTAGGTCAGCGAGCACAAGGGTAATGGGAGAATGGGACTTGGTGCGAGTTAGGAGACGGGCAGCAGAGTTTTAGATGAACTGAAGTTTACGAAGGGTGGAAAGTGGGAGACCAGACAGGAGAGAATTAGAATAACCGAGTTTAGAGGTAACAAAGGCATGGATGAAGGTTTCAGCAGCAGATGAGCTGAGGCAGGGTCGGAGACGGGCGACGTTACGGAGGTGGAAGTAGGTGGTCTTAGTGATGGAGCAGATATGTGATCTGAAGCTCATCTCAGGGTCAGATAGGATGCCAAGGTTGCAAACTGTCTGGTTCAGCATCAGACAGTGGCCAGGGAGAGGGATGGAGTCGGTGGCTAGGGAATGGAATTTGCGGCAGGGACCAAAGGCAATGACTTTGGCCTTCCCAATATTTAATTGGAGGAAATTTTTGCTCATCCAGTGCTGGATGTTGGACAAGCAATGTGACAAATGAGAGACAGTGGCGGGATCGTGAGAGGTAGTGGTGAGGTAGAGCAGGTTGTCATCAGCGTATGTGGAGTCTGACGTTGTGTTTTCGGATGATGCCACCGAGGGGCAGCATGTAGATGAGAAAAAGGAGGAGGCAAAGGATAGATCCTGGGAGGACTCCAGAGGTAACGGTGTGGGAGCGGGAAGAGAAGCCATTGCAGGTGATTCTCTGGCTATGACTGGATAGATAAGAATGGAACCAGGCGAGCGCAGTCCCACCCAGCTGGACGACGGAGGAGAGGCGTTGAAGGAGGATGGTGTGGTCAACCGTGTCAAAAGCTGCAGACAGGTCGAGAAGGATGAGGAGGAATAGTTTACCATGGTCAGTCACATAATAACATAACAAGGTTTAAAATAATGATTGAGAAATACATAAGTAAGACAAAGACCAAAGTAATAAATTGGAAAAAAGCTAATTTTGAGGGGATGAGAAAGGAATGAGGGAAGGTAAACTGGAAAAGAAATTTTACAGACTAAGAGATAAAACAGCAGTGGGAAATATTTAAAACGGTGATCAGTAGAGTTCAGGAGAAATATATTCCTCTAAAAAACAAGAACAAACTAGCCAATAATGAAACACCATGGATAAATAATGTGATACGGGTAAAATTGAAACAAAAGAAAAAGGCATCCTCTAAATGCATAGACAATAAAGTAGAGGATGACAAAAGGGAATATGAAGATGTTAGCAAAGAGGTTAGGAAAAAAACAATTAGGAAAGCAAAGTGGAACTACAAAATTAAATAATCAAGGAATATAAAAAGAAAGAGTAAAGTATTCTACAGACACATAAATAACAAAAGAAAAATCAGAATAGGGATAGGGCCACTAAGGGATGCACAAGATAAACTCACAGGTAATGACAGTGAAACGGAAGAAATATTGAATAGTTACTTTGCCTCAATATTTACCAGGGAGACTAACAAGGTGGGCATGACATTAGAAGAAGAGATCAAAAAGGATATAAAGACATTTAAGATAGAAAGGAGGGAGATAATTGATAAACTAATCAAACTTATAGAGGATAAGACCCCTGGTCCGGATGGATTGCATCCTCGCATATTAAAAGACATTAGGGAGGAGATTGCAGTGGCACTATTACATTTATATAAAAATTCATTAGAAAAGGGAATAGTGCCAGAAGACAGGTGGCCAGCTAATGTTATTTCTATATTTAAAAAGGGAGATAGAACAAGTCCAGGGGACTGTAGACCAGTTTGTTTATCGTCGGTGGTAGGAAAGGTAATGGAATCTTTACTCAAAGATGTAATAGAAAAATATCTAGAAAATGAAAATATGATAAAGATTAGTCAGCACGGATTTCAGAAGGGAAAGCCATGTTTGACCAACCTTACTGAATTCTTTGAAGAAGTAACAGAAAGGGTAGACAAGGGCAATGTAGTAGATGTAATATATTTGAATTTTCAAAACACCTTCAATAAGGTACCGCATTGTAGATTCATGACTAAGGTTATGGTATGTGGAGTCAGGGGACAGGGAGCAGAATGAATAGCAAGGTGGCTACAAAACACTAAACAGTAGGGGTTAAGGGTAGTTACTCAGACGGGCAAAAGGTGGGAAGTGGTGTTCCACAGGGATCAGTGCTGGGACCACTGTTCACAATTTACAATAACGATTTGGACTCGGGAATTGGAAGTACAATTTCAAAATGTGCAGACGACACAAAATTGGGGGGTATAGTTAATACAAGGGAAGAATGTGTCAAAATGCAAGAAGACATTAATAAACTTGCAGAATGGGCATGTAAATGAATTTCAATATAGATAAGTCTGAGGTGGTGCATTTTGGTAGGAAGAATAAGGAGGCTACATACTGCTTGGATAATAAGAGTCTAAATGAGGTAGGGGAGCAAAGGGATCTCGGGTTACACATTCACAAATCACTAAAAGTAGCGATGCAGGTTAATAAGACCATAAAAAAGGCAAATTAAGCACTGGGGTTCATATTTAGAGGGCTAAGGTTGAAAAGCAGAAAAGTTATTTTAAACTTGTATAGAACCCTGGTTAGACCACACTTGGAGTACTGTGCACAGTTCTGGTCTCGATATTATAAAAAGGCTATAGAAGCATTGGAGAAGGTGCAAAAAAGACACAAGGATGATACCAAAACTGAGAGGATATACTTATCAGGAAAGGCTGAACAGGCTGGAACTTCTAGAAAAGAGAAGGCTGAGGAGTGACCTAATAGAGGTCTTTAAGATTATGAAAGGGTTTGATAGGCTAGTCATAGAGAAAATGTTTCCACGTGTCAGGGAGTCCAAAACTAGAGATCATAAATATAATATAGTCACAAATAAATCCAATAGGGAATTCAGGAGAAACTTCTTTACCCAAAGAGTGGTAAGAATGTGGAACGTGCCACCACAAGGAGTAGTTGAGGCAAATAGCATAGGTGCATTTAAGGGGAAGCTAGATAAGCACATGAGGGAGAAAGGAATATTAGGGTATTTTGATAGGGGGTAGATGAAGTAAGGAGGGAGGAGGCTTCTGTGGAGCATAAACACCAGCATAGACCAGTTGGGCCGAATGGCCTGTTTCTGTGCTGTAGATGTGATGTAAAAGCACAAAACGTAGGTGCTGCAGGCATTGACCTTCATTCACTCAAGAAATCTCTTTGAAATGAGTTCAGGACTCCAATCAGAGCTATAGTAGCAGTGACTTAGGACGTCTGACTTCTGATCCAGTAGCCTGAGAAAGTACAATGGAAGTTCTGACATTTCCTTTAATCATGGTGGGCTCTTTAGATGTCAGCCTTGGCTCAGTCTTAGCTGCTTTGCCTCGGAATCAGAAGGCCTGTAGTCAATTTGACTCTCTGTGCAATTGTTCGAGACTGACACCATAATGGTTAATAGTCATATGACTTTATTTAGCAGAAGCAAGAATCAATAAATTAGAGTATTTAAGCAGTAGTTTACAAAGCACAATTGAGAATTATATTATCCCGTTGTCCCCTGAGTAGAAGCCGCGACCTCGTTCTCTGTTCCTTCATTCACATATTCTCGGTCTCGTTTACACACCTGGTACCTTGAGTCTGATGGCTACTTATACACTGAATTAATCCTTGCCCCCCCCCTTTTCACTGTAGCAAATTTAAGCCACTTATAGATGGTTCCCTTATCAGCACTTTTAGGGGCTCATCAATCGTTCTTCCTTGATTCTGGAATGTCGTTGCTTAGCGACATGTTCTGAAATACAGGCCCGTCCTTTGTTTCACTGTTTTTGCCTCAGATAGCATGGTTTTGTGTTTTTAACCACGACTAGTACTGCACTAAGGCTGGTTCCTGTTGTTTCTCACCCATAACCCCATTCAGTCTAACCCTTTGAATTCCTCATGCATTTGTGTGAAAAGTATATTTGTTTACAGGTTGTAGGTTCAAGTCCCACTCCAGAGACAAATTTGACACTTCAGTACAGTACTACACTGTTGGAAATGATGTATTTTGGGTGAGACATTAAACCGAAACCCAATCTGCCCTCTCGGGTGGATGTAAAAGATCCCATGGCACTATTTGAAGAAGATCTGGGGAGTTCTTCCAGTGCCCTGACCAATATTTATCCCTCATTGGCAGTTGTGGTGGGGGGGAGCCTGAAATCTTGGGGGGAGATGGAAAGTGGGGAATGGGGACTCGGGGGGATAGGGAGGGTGGGGAATGGGGGCTCGGGGGGATAGGGAGGGTGGGGAATGGGGGCTCGGGGGGATAGGGAGGGTGGGGAATGGGGGCTCGGGGGGATAGGGAGGGTGGGGAATGGGGGCTCGGGGGGATAGGGAGGGTGGGGAATGGGGGCTCGGGGGGATAGGGAGGGTGGGGAATGGGGGCTCGGGCAGAGATGGAGACTGGTGAATGGGTTGACGGAGGTGAGATGGGGAGTGGTGGTGGAGAGATGGAGGCTGGGGGAGGAGAGATGAAGATAATGGTGGTCCCCTTTTTCCTGCCCTCGGTTTCCTCTCTTTGCCTGCTCATGGGTGGCCTTCTGGTTCTTGCAATTTCTCATACAACAGCTGCTGGCACAAAACTACAAATAAAGATTCTCAACTTCAAGGGACCCAACATTTATAAAGTAAATCCAATAACATTTGTAGAAGTCATGTGATCAGATGTCACGTGATCCGACATCACATCCGACAAAGCAGCCCGCTTGATTGGCACCCCATCCACCACCCTAAACATTCAGTCCCTTCACCACCGGCGCACTGTGGCTACAGTGTGTACCATCCACAGGATGCACTGCAGCAACTCGCCAAGGCTTCTTCGACAGCACCTCCCAAGCCCACGACCTCTTCCACCTAGAAGGACAAGAGCAGCAGGTGCATGGGAACAACACCACCTGCACGTTCCCCTCCAAGTCACACACCATCCCGACTTGGAAATATATCACCGTTCCTTCATCGTCGCTGGGTCAAAATCCTGGAACTCCCTTCCTAACAGCACTGTGGGAGAACCTTCACCACACGGACTGCAGCGGTTGAAGAAGGCGGCTCACCACCACCTTCTCAAGGGCAATTAGGGATGGGCAATAAATGCCGGCCTCGCCAGGGATGTCCATATCCCATGAACAAATCAAAAAAAAAATGGCCAGATGTCATGTGGTCAGAACATCATGTAATCAAACCTCCAGGAATGCCTCCAAATAGAATTGGCAACCCTACTCCACCAGTATATCAGGTAGTGATGAGCTGCTAACAGCCCCCTACCGAACCCCAGCACTTCAAACATTAGCAACTGCAGCACACAGAGAGAGGGGGACCCGGACAGGAGTCTGCAGGACATTAATCCCTCCCATCTTGGCTGGGATCTTCCAGGCACTCCGGCCCTGCAGCAACCACCTCGCCCTGTGTAGGCTGCCAACGTAGCAGACCCCATGATCAGGACACCCCTCCCTCAATGGAAAAGGACTTCAAGATGGCAATGAACTGAAAATGAACTAAAATCACACCCCGCTGGCAGGGCTCCAGAATTAGGCACGATCCTAGGTGAGGGCAAACAAAAAAGGAACGCTGCCGGAGATACAGCCAATCTCAGGATATTTGGCTCATCCAGTTTACTGTACTTACAATGGCCATTTTGAAAATAATGACACCTGCAATTAAAGGACACCTGATGCAAGTCCCTTGGGTGTCCCTAATTTACAGATTTCACTATTCATCCAATCTTGATATAATCAGATCCCTAACATTGTCATAATACAAGCATGTTGCTATCAGAGTTTTCCTCCTTACATAGCAAGAAATGGTTTTGTTGTCTTATTGAAGGCAGATGCGTGTTGATCTGTATTAATTTGCAGCTATATAGGAGTCACAGGTTCTGGAAAAGACACTGCCTGGATCTTTGAGTTATAGTACACCCACCATGTTATTGGGGCAGAAATTGCTCGGAGCGGTGAGCCAATACTGCTCGCCGCTCCATAGATTTATACTAATGCACTAACTTACCGCTTGAACGTTAGTTCAAGTGAAGCTAGGAACCTGGGAGAAACGAGAGGATCGATCTCTCCCCTCAATCAATCAGATTGCAGCATTTTTGACACGCTGCGTTCACTGTCTCTGCAGGCTCAGAATGTTAAACCAGGAAGTGAGAGGTAGAACATTAAAATCAATCTAAAAACAGTTATAGACAGCGGAAAAAAGGGAGAGTAAGAAATAATTGAATTAAATAAAAGAGTCAAAAGGGAAAAGTAAAAATAAAGTTTTAATTTAAATTTTTTTTAATGACCAAAAATGATTTAAAATAAGGAGTAATGAAACTCCACATTTTTATAAGTTAATTTTTAATTGTTTAGTAATCATTAGGACTTAAAACTTAATTTAGACCTGTATTTTTAAGGGTACCTGTTTGGTGGCATAATTAGTTACTTTCCAGCTGGGCAGATAAGCAAGTTTGCACTTTTTTAATGATTTCTCTGATTGCTGTGTGCGATATACCTTTAATTCGAAGCTGTCATATCGCCGGCAAACCAATAGGAGCAAGTTCCGGATTTCCGTGTTTCGCTGCGCATGTGCGAACGCCGGAACTCGCCTCTCCATTTCGCCACTAACAGCGGAGAGGGCAGTTGACCTCTCCGTTATTTCACGAGCGAATTCTGCCTCATTGTCATTTTGGTCTGAATAGAGTGTCAGAACTGGGGTTCCTTATTAAGGAGAGAAGCTTGAAAACATGTTTTCTCTTTGTGTAACTCTGTAGTAAAGCATGGATTGATTTTTTTTCAACTGGGCAATATGAACTCAAGTGCCCTGAGTTTGTAGAAACGAATAACGTCCCAAGTCCATGGGAAATCTGATCATTTGGTATTTTGGCCACAGTCAATTATTCTCAAGGCCTGCTACTGGTGTGGTTAAGAATGCAAGGGATAAGTTACACTGGATAATCCTATTCTCCTATTTCCTGATCTAGAGCAAATAAAAGTAAAGACTTGTAGATTTTGACTAGAAATGTTCAATGGAATTAAACAAATGCAGCAGGAAAAGTGATACAATGGCTTCTTTCTATTCATGAAAAAAATATATTCTTGATTTAAAAAATAAACATTTATTTCTGAGTGAAAAATTTAAAAAAGGTTTACCATATATTGGCTGTCCTTCAAATGGGATCGCTATTTTCTCACGGTTTCCAAGGCTGATGTGCTGAAACAAGGTATTGTGGTGTCCACACTCAGCTCCTACCAGTCCTTGCTGCCTATTGCTTTCATTGGAGTGAAATATATTAGGGGACACTGAGAACTCAAATGCCATCTTTCAGCACCAGCCATGGAAATCATTAAACATATTGTGGTCTGATTATGAGGCCAGCCAGGCATGATAAGGTTTCTGAAAATAGTTTTGACTCAAATATTTTTTTTCCAAATGAATACAAGGGGGAACAGTAATATTGCCATGAATGCTTGAGAATAAGATCATTGTAGGTAAGTACATCCTTAAATGTGCTTCTCAAACATTTACACTTTAAAAGAGTAATGATCAGTTACTGATCTTTGGCAACACTAATATTGAAACCCATTATTAACCAACTATAGCAATGGCCTAGAGCAATGCTTTTGGAAAAAACAGTCACATATACATGGCATCCTATAAACTCAGTAAAGTTGACAGATAGTCCCAAAAGAGGTGACAACTCAGAAAACAATCCACAACTGTAAAACTGTCCTGAATAAAGTCCTACGACTAAGCTCTTCTTCATGCTAAGCGTGATAGAAGTAAGGAACTCTCTCCCATAAAAAGCAGTAAATGCTTGCTCAATTAATAATTTTAAATCTGAGATCGATAGATTTTTGCTAGCTAAGGGTATTAAGGGATATGCAGCCAAGGCAGATAAGTGGAATTAAGATACAGATCAGCCATGATCTCATTGAATGGTGGAACAGTCTCGAGGGGCTCAATGGCCTACTCCTGTACCTATGTTCCTAACTGCTCCAAATCTCTTGTACTAGACCCAAGCTTGACAAATGAAGCCCGGGGGGTTGTATTTCTGCAGTGCAAATACCATGTAATGCAATGATGCCATTGAAAGCCAAAAATTCCTGCACAGTTTCAAATTCTTCACCTTTGATGGCAATTCTACAAGCCTTTCAGAATGCACATTATTGTACTCTTTGTTGTGCTGAGGCCCAATCCTTGACTCTTTTAATGCCTGGTATATCAGCTTCTGACAGCAATCCAGATCTGCCTCAGCTTTTACAGATCAAATCATTATGATATATTGTGTGTCCTGTTGACTTTCTATACCAATTTTCACAGCACTTCTGCCATCATTGATGTTATTGCTGCATCCAGCTTGCCTTAAATAAGTAATCATTTGCATTCTCATCAGAATTCCATTCTCATTTAAAACCTGCCAGCTCTCGATTATTTGAATCTATGCTCATTAGCTTACTTTATACTTGTTTCATGATGTTGAGTGGCTCCTGAGAGATACCTTTAGTGCCTGATTGCTCTTCCTGTAAGGCAATATAAAATAACTCTTTGAAGGAATGAATTTATTCATAGTTGCCAGCTGTTCACACGAAAGCATATGCAATGTACCTCTGCATCCTTACAATTGTGAAACAGGCTGCTCTATAAGCAGAAAGGACCTTATAGGGTAGAAATTCAAACTGACGAACTTCACGTACACAATCATACTACAATCCTGTATTTATGCCTGTGTTAACTCATTTATTTTAACTCATTTATTTTGAACAGATCAATGCCTGTGTAAAAATAGTATGTTAAATGTTCATATGTGAACTTTCCTGATTGGAATTTTTAACTCTATATGTTATTTTTAAAAAAGTTTTATTTATGTAGTTTCTTGTCAAATCAAAACATCTCAACCCCCCCCCTCCCCTGGTCCTTGCACTTGAAATGTGCCAGGTCTGTTGTTGTGTTGGCACACATAGCGGCCATTTTGCACACATCCACTGACATGAGATGAATGACATTTTCTTAGTAGAATTTATTTGAGGGGGGAATGTTGGCGAGGATACCAATACAATCCCCTGCTCCTCAGGGATCGCTCCCATAAAGCTGAATATCAGACATGGCTTTCAATTTAACGTTTCATCCAAAGGATAGCATGTCTGATAAAACAGCTCTCCCTTATACTTGCACTGAAGTGGCATGCTAGATTATGAAATGAAGGCCTGGTAGTGAGGGTGCTACTAACTGAACCAAGCTGACAGTGTTTGCTGTCACTGTTTACAGTGCTAAGATTTGCTTTTTTGCAATATGCAAGAGATATAGTAGTTTTAAAATGCAAGTATGATTTCATTCATTTTAAATTTTTTTCAGACAAGTCAAAATAATAATGAAAGCAATATGCACGTTAATTAACATTAATGTGACTAGGATAGGTTTGTACAGCTGGCAGGCAGACAACATGTGTGTGATTTGAGGTACAGAACTGTCCAAATATATTTTGGGTACAAACTAGAAATGATGATTAACACTGTTGCATTCAATCCTATAGGGCAAAGTTATAATCTGCTTGCAGCCAATATCTCTTAAAATTAGATCAACATCAAATGATGCCTTTGAACAACTATACTGCAATCTGGAAAACTATATAGATTAATTGGCTAAATCAGATTAACTGGGACTTGGGGAGTGTCATGGAGTAACAAAGCTGACTGTATTGTGCTAGTAAATGTCATCTTACTGAAAATCATTACTGCATGAAAATGAAGAAAAGTGTCTAGTGAATGGTGGGTAGAGAGCAGGTGCATTTCATACATATGTGAAATGCTAATAAATATATTTCTAGCAGGAAAACAAATCTCAGTAGGAAGCAATTAGATGTGAGGCAGATAAGAAATAGCTAGTTGTGAATCTGTGAGATATCTGTTGCATTATTTGGATAAAGGGAAATCAGACAATAAATTCAGATTTTAATATGAGATTAATCCAAAACAGCAACATTTTCTATCAAGAATCTAAAGAAGATTGTATCTTATATTTTTCATGACAAAATTAGCATCTGGCAGAATGGATTAAATGAAGGAATCCCCATTACAAATTACCATGAGATACGCGGATACTTGTATATGATCTGATTGTTGTGAACTTTCATATCCTCAATACTGTTTATTATTTCCTCTGAGTTAAGCCATCTTTTATTAGGATAACTCTATTATCAAATTTGGCAAAAAAAATTAAAATGTGTCCTAGATATGATGGAAGTGAGGTGAGGTGGGAACATCTGTTCACCATGATGTCCTGCTTTGCAGGGTCTGATACATTGACTATATAGAGATGTGCAGACTGTGTAAGTCCAGCTTTCAGTGCATCAGACACACCAGAGAGGGGGAGAGGTGGGGGGGGGGGAAGTCCGAACGCTCCTCAAGAAGCAGGAGTTGGGCACCAAGAACACCCTGATTACGAGCGGGGTGGGGGGGTGAGGCAGGGGCAGAGCTGGGAGAGTCAGAGACCTGATGCAGCAGGAGGTTATAAAAAGTGGAAATGGCAGTATTGGAGGAAGCAGGCAACCTGGGAGAGAAGGATGGCAGCTAGATTGAAGAGACGAGTGGCAAACATCAGAGAGTCTGACCTGGATGTCAACCTAACAGAGATTACAGAAGGGATGGACTGTTCAGAGTTGGGGCCCAGCGACCTGTGTAGCACATCATCTGCACTATGTAGAGGGAGGTGGCAATGGCAGTGAGTGTCATCTCCATGACCCTCAGGGCTCCTTTGCAGTGCAGGAAGGAGTTTGACCATCTCACCAGAGCAGCCAAGGTAAGCTTCCCGTGACCCTTCCTTGCAGTCTATTGATGTATGGCACTGCTTCATTCATTACCCTCATAGTACTCTAGGAATGTACCTGGAACCACTGATTTCTGCCATCCTGTTTCACTTGCTACCTACAAATGTACTGCCCCTCACACTGGACCATTCATGATCAAGCTTCCCTAACTCACATCACCTGTCCTTTCTTGTTTTCTGCCCCTCATAATGTTACGTGTCAAACTATTCTAACAAAATACTCTTCCCAACCTTCACTGCTATACTCATTTTTTTTTTCTTTTCTCTCACAGGAGAAGGTGGCGCATAACATCCAGGAATTTTAGGCCTTGGCTGGTGGTCCCTCTGACACTAGACCTTTGACCCCTCATGAAGAAGAAGCTTTGGAGATCCTGCGGAGCCATGCCGCCAAACCTGTTGGGGACAGAGACGTAGGTGGGCTAGTGGCAGTTGCAGGTTGGTCTCAACCATCTGCAGCTTGCCTGTATACTGATTTGAGAGTGCAAACACACTACGAAATATTATGATTGGACACTTCAAAAGCTACAGAGGAACTGCCACATAGTTAACTAATGTTTCAGCCTCTCTTCATATTCTTTTTCTCTTGATCACCCAAAGGAGGAAGAAGGAAGTAAATGGGCTTCCATCTCTTCCCTACCAACCACCTCTACACCCACACCATTATTCACTCTCTCTCTCTCTCACTCACCAGTTCAGAGAAATTTATCTGGAGGATGTAAATGCTTCCTATGAGGGTTATTCACTTGGTAAGATACAGTACACAAGGGTGCCCGAGAAGTCAAAGATAAAAGTGTGATCTGACACTAGGCAGTAGAGGCTTTGCAGATGTCACCCCTGGCTCCTGAGCCTGCGGACTCTGATCTCAAGGCTCCTGAGGGTCAAGTTCACTTGGAGTCAAGGAGGACCATATCGGAGGACTTGATTCAGATGGCAGGAGCCATTGCGGGTGGTCCAACACCATCCTCAGTGCTAATATCTAAGAAAGATTCAACACAATACAGCACTATCTGGAGTGAGTGGCAACACCAGGAACATCTGCATCCGTCACCACTAACAGAAAGACCTCCAGGTCAGTCGGTGCAACCCACGTGGATGCTTTGACCACCGGCCCACAAGCCTTTGGGGACCATTTAGAGAGAACAATGGCAACTGGCTTCCAAGAGATTTAGAGTGCCATCTCTCAGGGTGTGCAGCATCTGGATACTCACAGCACATGTGGCTCGAATGCACCTTCAAGATGCCGTCCTCTATCCTTATGATAACTCATATGACCAGGCTGCCCACACACCTGCACCTGATGAAGACTCCTTCCTGGAATCAGAAGCCCCGATATGAACACCATCTTGACCCTAAGAGGCTTATGATACCATAGCACAGCCAAGCACCATTGGTATCTCTGGCCCTCAGATATCACCTTAGTGGAGCACCATGATAGGTTTGAGAAGAGCACAGAGAGGAATTAGTGGTAGGCACAGTGGTAAAAAGAAGCACATGCTGTAAATTTATAGGTGCACAGGAAACCACTTTATATGAACTCATAATTCTGAAGTTAGTCTGTTCTTTGTTTCTTTGAGTTTGAGAGGTTGTTTGGAGGTTAGATACATTCAAGGGAGCGACATGGTCTGTAGACTGCAGTGGAAAGGTATCGCCTAGTTGGGCTTCTCCTTTGGTATAATCTTAACCTGCATGTTGCTCTCATTTCCTTTTACTCCTGCTCCTGTTCTACTTCTATCAGAAGGACACCTATGGAAATGGCCATGGTAAAAGCTCCTCGACAGTAGGGTGGGAAGAAAAAGATTTCCCTGCCTCAAACTACTGAAAGTTCTGCTGGAGCTTAGCAATTGTCATATCTGACTTACGTCCCAAATTCCAGCTCCCTAAGCTAGAGATACACCACTTTCGGCCTCAAATAATCGTGGAATTTTGGGTGCCTACTTCCTAATTCACACTGTAAGGTAATTAATAGGGCATATCAATTGGTAATTCTGAAACAAGGAGACAAATGCTGGTAAAACATAGCATATCAGTCATCCTCTATGGAGAGAACAGACATGTTAGCATTTTGGGTATGGACCCTTCTTCAAAACTGGAAAATAAGTGAACAGACATATTAATGGAAAAGCAAAATACTGCAGATGCTGGAAATCAGAAATAAAAACAGAAAATGCTGGAAATATTCAGCAGGTCAGGCAGCATCTGTGGAGAGAGAAACAGAGTTAACATTTCAGATCGATGATCTTTCGTCAGAACTGGAAGAAGTTTAAGACCTTAAGTCATATTAATGTAATCAGAAAAGGGAATGGGGGAAATATTTATGTATAAAATAAAGGCAAACCCAGAGCTGAATCATATGTAGAATGATGTATCAGATTATGTGAGTCAAGTAATGGACTAGAGCAGTTAGACATTAGTGAGACAAAATGTGTATAAATAGCTACGGAAGTGGAAGGCCTGAGTAAATGTAACAAAATGGGAGAGAATCTGTGTAGCAGCTCCCTCAAGTCCTTACCTCAATGCACATTAGTTAACCTGGATACATAAAAAATGGTCTTCTTTAATAATTAACCTCCTCTCTGTGGAATCTGTGGAATTCTCTACCACGCAAGGCAGTGGAGGCCAAGTCATTAGATGTATTCAAGAAGGTGATAGATATATTTCTTAATGCTAAAGGGATCAAGGGATATGGGGAAAAAGCGGGAACAGGGTACTGAGTTAGACGATCAGCCATGATCATTTTGAATGGCGGAGCAGGCCCGAAGGGCTGAATGGCCTACTCTTGCTCATATTTTCTATGTTTCTATGGCTGTATAAAGCAGAAAAATCCCCCAGATGGGAGAATGCTGCATTATAAAAACTCTTCTATGACTTAAAATCCATTCCATGGAGTAGCTATACAGCTATACTTAAGAGGAAGTTTGGAGTGTTAAATGACTACAGAAGGAGATTACATAATCCATTATGAGAAAGAACTTGAGTTTGCCAAAGCATAGACATAAAAGGGTCGATTTTTCTGACCATTGCCCTACGGAAAAATGGGATGGAGGTTCATTTCACTGGGTCTCTGCCTGCACTACACTACCCCTGAAATCTCAAGGCTTTCCCAGAGGAATGGAGCAGGGCCTGTGTCTATAGTAGGTGCAGCTTATATAACTGACATGGGAGGGGGTGTTCCTGGCCTTCTGCATCACTTTCCTGGTAATGTGGCCCAGGGGCATTTAGATGCAGGGGCACCCCAAGAACCTGGTGGTGCCAGGGTCCCTCTTAGACTGGAAGACTTGTGAGGATCTGGCAGCAAGCTGAGGACTACCCCAAAAGTAGGTGGGAATCTTTTTGTTTCAGCTCTCACCAGACCTTCGGGCCTTGGGACCACAGGCTGCTATTCTCCATACCAACCAGAAGGACCGAAAGCTGACGGCCAGGCCGGCAGCTGCGATCTTTGCTTTTCCGCCGTTTGCCAGCTCAAAGCCCTGCCAGGAGTGGGGTCTGCACTAGGGATGTGACTCAATTTGTCTGCAGCTCGGCCTGCACAGATGTGGTGTATTTTGGGCGCACTGCACCTGACCAGCACTGGGCTGTGGTGCCATGAATATCAGCCCGTTAATTCTTCAGCTCAGTTCAGAGGAACGGTGTTTAAAGTTTTGGAGATCTTTGCAGTCTTTTCTCCCAGCTCATTCGCATAAACCCTACCGGGGCTGTGTTGTGGGTGCAGGGGGTTTAAGATGAACTGAACTGTGGCTTTTGCCTCTCCTCAAACCATTGAGAAAAACCTATGCTTGTGTCATAAATTAAGGATATTTCAGTGCTGGCATGTAATAAGTTATAAACAATTTCAGAAGCCTGCTATTCATGTCCATTTAAACTAAAGGTTTGTTAATGATTCTCTAATCTGACATTGCAGTGTCGAAATTAATTCACAAAAATGTAGTGTAGATTTCTGTACACATATATAACTGAGCCTGCATCCGTAGACAGAAGCTCTGACACATTGCACATAAAAGCAATAACTTGCTAACAACGTGAAAGTCACTAAAAGAATTACCAGAGATAACAGCGTGCAATAGCAAGATATGAATGAGTTCAGAACACTTTGACAGGGCTCTAAAGCCTGATGAAAAGCAGTGATGCTGCAATCTGACTTTGTGAAAGTAATTATAATCCATTAAGAATATAATGTGAATCTCTTGCTTGACCTGAGCTCTCAAGCCTGAATTCTGCTGACTATTGTGCCTTCTTTTGAGTGTCTTATGCTCAAAAGATCATTTCAATTAATGTTGAATTGATAGCAAGCAACATTACTGCTTACTGAAAGTTTATTTCCTGATAACAGAATATTTTCCTACCAGTTAAATCTTTGTAGTATATAATTTCACAGCACACTGAAGCAGGGATTTGGACCTAAAACATCAATATCGAGTAAGTTATACAGGCAAACATAAGGCACTAGGTGTATAATGTATAGTATATAGTATCTTCAATTTTACCTTTGCAGTTAGGACAGACTCTCAGCCATTTTGACACTTTCATATCTTTCCCAGCCATGACTGTATCCATATGTTGTAAGCAAAAATTAGTTAGTGCAGCTTTAATTTTGAGATGATTAATGTTTACTACTCATGAATCCAATTTCATATAATCTCTTTTTAATTTGGCTCCAAGTTTTCATGGAAAGTGATGAATTATTGAATGACAATAAATAAACATATGGGACAGTAAAAGGGGATAAATGAACCATTCACCAAAGATATTAGATTAGGCAAATTGTCTCTGCCTGGCCATATGAGTGATAAGATTTTCGAGCCTGGATTTTCTGATTGGGCTCTTGACATGAAAAATGCCTATAATTGGGAGCTTGCAAGTTGGTAGGCAGGAAATCAGCTAATGCTGCAGGATTTAAAGGGTAGTAGCAGCTTAAAGTGGCATGTATGGCGATTTGCAAATTTGGAAGTCAACAAACTTATGTGGAGAAAAAATGGGGTCAATATTAATATCGGTTATGCACCAGAAATCAGCAGAGATTGGTCCTGACAGGTGATCTGTAGCCAGCCTCCAGGGCAGGGATGACGCTGCCTGTTGCTGAAAGGTCACTGCAACCCTCAAAATTTTTGGCTGTGGCTCACTCCAGGCTGTCACAGGGGACATCAGCCATGTCAGTCAATTTGCAATCCACACAAGTATAAATAAGGACTTTTAAAGTTTCTACTGTCAATTTAAAAAGCTGTTTCTTTGGGAGGTGTTTTTCAGTTTTTCAGGGCAGAAAGTAGAACCCCCAAAAAGTCAGGGAAAATGAGTAAAGATCAATTTTTATTTTGATCACTAACGTAATATATATTTTCATGATGACAAAATATTGTCAAGCTAGTTTAGCAGTAAAATAAGTCTACAGTATTTGTGAATAAACAGTGTGTTGCAAAATGTTGGCAGTTAAAATGAATAGTTAAAGTATCACATCACCACTGTAGTACTTGGAAGCACAAATGTTTTTAAAAGTATGACAAATATGAAATAATTGATGCTAAAATTTAATTTTGCAATATGTGCTATAAAAGTATATTGTGATCATTGTATGCAGTGTATTAGTTTTGTTAATAACATAGTTGTTGTCACTATCAAGGCTCGCCAGATAGACTTTATTTTGCTTCAGAGCCTATCATCATTCCACAGTATAAAAGCTGTTGATGGACATACGTCTTGATATAAATTTTCCTTCCTTTCTGAAACAAAAACACTCGGCTGGTCATGCAGCATCTGTGGGGAGAACAGACATCACTTCTGATGAACGGTCCACACTGGAAACATTAACTTGTCTGTTTTCTCCACATATGGTGCCTAACCTGCCGAGCATTTTCAGCACTTCCTGTTTTTGTTTCAGATTTCCGAAACCTACATTATTTTGTTTTTTTGTTCATTCCTGTCTTGTTACATCTCTGTTATGAATCATAGATGCTCTTACTATGCTTAATTGAGTCTCTTAGATGTTGATCAGTGCTGTACGTCGGGCAGCTCTCTGGGCAGCCTATTAAGTGTGGGAGCCGATTAAAGGTTGTCACAATGCCTCTTTGAATATCATCTTCATTTTCCTTTTGGCACCACAGGTCAGGTGTGAGACAGCACTTAACCTCTCTCTCTCAAACTCTTCTAAGTGCTTACCTCAAATTGCCTTGCTTTCACTTCCAGAATTTGGCACCGAAAAATGGGATGCATTCACATCGCATTAGTAATGTCATCACACACATTATGTACACACATCATCATACAACTTGCAAGACGCATCGGTGGAAGTACTAACTGGGAGTCCAGAGACACCTAAGAGCAGCTCAGATCTGAATGAATTTGTAGAACTACAGATTAATCCAATTCTTACAGTTAAATAGATCTGTGTTCAGGTGATACTGGATTTCATGGTAGTAAACAATTTTTTTTTATTCGTTCATGGGATGTGGGCGTCGTGGCAAGGCCAGCATTTATTGCCCAACCCTAATTGCCCTTGAGAAGGTGGTGGTGAGCCGCCTTCTTGAACCGCTGCAGTCCGTGTGATGAAGGTTCTCCCACAGTGCTGTTAGGTAGGGAGTTCCAGGATTTTGACCCAGCGACGATGAAGGAACGGCGATATATTTCCAAGTCAGGATGGTGTGTGACTTGGAGGGGAACATGCATGTGGTGGTGTTCCCATGTGCCTGCTGCCCTTGTCCTTCTAGGTGGTGGAGGTCACGGGTTTGGGAGGTGCTGTCGAAGAAGCCTTGGCGAGTTGCTGCAGTGCATCCTGTGGATGGGACACACTGCAGCCACTGTGCACTGGTGATGAAGGGAGTGAATGTTTAGGGTGGTGGATGGGGTGCAAATCAAGTGGGCTGTGTTGTCCTGGATGGTGTCGATCTTCTTGAGTGTTGTTGGAGCTGCACTCATCCAGGCAAGTGGAGAGTATTCCATCACACTCCTGACTTGTGCCTTGTAGATGGTGGAAAGGCTTTGGGGAGTCAGGAGGTGAGTCACTCGCCGCAGAATACCCAGCCTCTGACCTGCTCTTGTAGCCACAGTATTTATGTGGCTGGTCCAGTTAAGTTTCTGGTCAATGGTGACCCCTAGGATGTTGATGGTGGGGGATTCGGCGATGATAATGCTGTTGAATGTCAAGGGGAGGTGGTTAGACTCTCTCTTGTTGGAGATGGTTATCGCCTGGCACTTGCCTGGCGCGAATGTTACTTGCCACAAGTTACTTGCCAAATGTGGGACCGAGCCATTCCTTTCAAACCTGTAAAAGTATGAAAATGTTATCTGACACTTTCTGCTCAATGAGTGGTTTTACTGTGGGGTTTCCACTTGCTCTAATTACAAATATATATCCGAGTTACAGTAATTAAAAGTTTTCTAAATACATAACCTGAAATGATTAAGGATTTGTTTTAAAGAGATTCAAATCAACATCATGTTAACAAAACCTGCAATTATCTGTTCCAAAACATAGACAGCAACAATCCCTTTAGCATTCTAAGTAGTTTAAATATAATATATCAGACAATAATGAGAGAAGATTTCCTGTTTTCATTATTTGTAACAAAATCACAAGCCTGTCTTTCATACTCACTTCATGATTTTGCTACAAAAAACAGGAGAATCCTTTGCCAATCTTGTAATGTTCCTTTATTGTATCAAGTATTCTATCCTATTTGCTACTTTGACAGGTTATATTTGAGTCACAAAGCACTCTGATGAGGTGATATCAGTAGTTTTCCAGAGACCAGTTTACTGTGTAGATATAATTCAATGTTGTCCAATAGAAATCACTGATTAGCTGCAGCTGTGGCTATGGTGGCAGCGTTTCAGCCACATGCACTAATGTTAGTAGAAACCGCCTTACACACACTCACACAATATAGTTAAATGTATGTAACAAACATCTACCACCATTCAGTAACCAAGGAAGTGAAGCACTCAAACGATCAAAAAACACTCGCACACTCTGCTTTTCATTTTACTAACAAACGCCCAAAAATGGTTAAAATACACATGCATACGCTGTGCGAATATCAGGGGCATGATTTTTACTTGGAGCCGGGAACTCAGTGGGTGGATCGATTTTCACGTGGGAAACCCAGAAGTCAAGCGAGTGCGTCGGAATCTGCGATCGCAGTTCAATTGAAGGCAAATATTTTTGTTTCCGGAATTCCTGTCCGACAGCCAGCCGGATTGACAGGCTGGCTGCCTATCGGGAGGGAAAACTGAGGAGATGGGGGTGGGGTGGGGTTTGGAGACATTGCGGTGGTGGTGGGGGATTGAAGACATTGCGGCGGGGTGGGGGGGGTCTTGGCTATCGGGGGGGGGGGGGGGATGGGGGGTGTCTCGGGGTGAATGTTGGTTTAAATCCTAACCAGCAATTTCTGAGTTGGGGGTGGTTGGGGGTGAATGAGAGTTTATGATCCCATGCCAGAGTTTCTGCTCAGTGGTGGGGAGGAGAAGTTTTCTTTTCCTATCCTGGATTTCCACAGACGTTTACTCTTTGCAGGTTACACATCTTGCTGTATTTTTTTAAGGTACTCTCCACTTCCTTATGTTTACAAAGAACTTTAGATTTTTTATTACTGACCATATATTGGTGGGGAGAAGCCAGCAGACAACATATACCAACATTAAACAAGGAAAGACGTGCAACCAATGTACTGAAGTTGAGCAGGGAGTCAACGGGAGCCACCAGCATCTCTAACCCACTCCAGTCTGCCTTGAGGTTGCACGGGGAGGGGGGCATGAAGAGCTGGCTCCAGATTCAGGCCAGGAATAAGGAACATATACCAGGGTGAGCAGCAGAGAAGCGATTTGATGATCAGTACAATGTAAGTAACATTTATATTTTGAACTTCCTAACAGCACCAGCATTAGCATAAGCATTAAAAGATGAAAAGCATAATGGATGTTATTTTCTGCTGCATATGGGAAATGTGGTGGATTCAATCAAAGGGCCTGTCAACCACTGCTGAGGGAAGACTCAGCTGAGGAAAAAGAAGGAACTTTAGGAACTCTGATGTGGAAAGTAGATTTATTAGAGCAGATATGAGAGAGAAGGAGAAAATTGGAGAAAGGGATGAAGTATTTACTGGAAATGGGGAGCAAAGAAACACAATCCAAATAGTTGTGGGAGTCTGAGCATGTAATAAAAATCTATTGGCAAGCCTATTGCCAAAGTTTGAGAGAGAGAAAGCCAGAAAAAGAAGGGAAGAGATGGAGCACACAAAGGCAAAGAATGGATGAGAATTGGAAAAATATTTGGAGTGCTAGAATTTATAATAGTAAAATAGCCAAATTCTTATAAAATGACTGCAGAATATTCCAATATTTCAAATTTTGTCATCATTCTTAAAAAGTATAAGCTTGTGCACATGCTCAAGATTGATTCAGGATGTTAACAATTGATTATTTTCTGAACCTTTAATTTAATTGAGTGATGGCTGGAAGAGTGAATAGAGACCCAACACAAAGAACTCTCAGTGAAACGTTTGCCTGAGAGACCTGAGACCAGCTGCAATACCTGAGCTGTTATTTCTATGTGTCAATCACAGGTTTAAAGGGCCAAATCAACTTCAGATACATCTCACCTCCGTTTCAATAGCGAGATGCAGAGGCCATGGAAAACCAGTGCAGGTGAAGTAAAATTTGTTTCAGGTTCAGAATCAACAAAAAATTACCTACCTCAAGTATTTCAAGTAGGTAAATTGCCCCTTTAACGATCCGCCTGCCAGCATTAATTGGGGATGCGACTTCCGGGTTTTGGCTGCGCTTCCAAACGCAGCCACATTAAACCTGGAAGTGGGCGCGTTGGAGCCGGGTTGCAGTCACGCTTCAAAAAGCTGTTATTTTAACCTCCCACCTGCCCCTAACCCACTTGTTCTTTGGGGTTAAAATTACTTCCCAGATGCCCAACAATGGTGTCTACTGCTCATTTTTTATTTAACAATCAGAAATGCAATTAGCCACATCTGGATTCCCAATTAGCCACATGTGGCTAGTGGCAAACATATTGGACAATGTTGATATAATTGTCAGCCAGTACAGACAAATCCTGAATTCATGAATAAGTGGAGATGGAACTAACCTGAATACCTGGAAAAAAATCAACTCACAACCTTTAAAGACCTGGATGTGGAAAAATAATAGATGCATCAGTTTAGCTAAATCCAGAAATCCCAAGTGAGCTGGCCCATGGACTTATGCTCCACTTACCTTTGTATCTTGCTGCTGATGGCAGTTGGTACTTCAGTGTAATGCTATAAGGTAAGTGAGGTGGTGCTACTGGCTCCAGAAGCTCTGAGACCCACCGAAAGAGATGGTTTGCCCCAGTGTCGCTGGAGGTGGTGCTCCCCAAAGCAGCAATTAGAGGCCACTATCTTTACTGGCCATCAGTACACTCAGTGGTTCAGCGTACCTGTACAGGCAAGCAATGAATCTTTTCACCTGCTAGCCTGTGTGGGCCTTCCCAGCCATGAGAACATCTGACAGACAGAAATCAACATTACAGACTTTAAAATAACTATACATGCATATGTTCTGGTGTGGTGGATACTGCCCCACAGTATAAATGGAGTGTATTTCACAGCATCAGAAGCTGAGGGCAATATTGCGGAACTATTTCTTGAAGGGGTTCTTGTACATTAGAAAGTGTGGCTAATGGCTACTGTGCGGTTCTCTTGCCATTGGCTGCACTCAGAAATATAAGATGTGAAGTAAAGTGAAGCCCAACTTTTTGTGGGTCTTTTGCTGCCTCGACTTCTAGTTCACTAAATGCATGGAGCTGGTTTATTGTGTCTGATATCATGATGTCAGTAGCATCATGCCATCATTAGTAGTAATAGCATCAAAAAGCTGTCCAATTAAAATGCTTAGATTGAAAAAGAGACACGCATATAAACATTATGCTTCTTGGCTGTGTAATCAACAGGTTGCCTTATATCTCATCAAAGCCAATGGGCCTACAGAGAGTGGCGCTAGGTGAATTAAATAAATGGGGAAAGAGAAGCAAATGGAGATTGGTATAATACCACTTTCCTGAAACCTGATTTTTATTAGCAGCAAGATAAAAGCACCTATAAATAAACAATTACTTTCACTAATGTTATGGTTTCTAAAAATGAATTTTGATTGTTTTAACTGGCCCAAGCAGTTATACTAAACCAACACCATTGCATTCCAATTCAATTGGAAGATAAATAATTAGTTTTCCTTTTTCTCACTAAGTGAAGCTTCCATTTTAGTCTCATTACATATTCAACCCTTCATGGAAAACATAAACAGGGGTTTGGAAATCTCTGTAGCAGTGTTATTATTAGCAATCAGGAAAAAGGCCTGTATCTCACTGATGTTACCCCTCTCCCTAAACTGTCAGAGCTGCAAACATCAATAAATATTTTCCATGGTAGATTCAAATGTGGAAAGAATAGGACAGGACAATTTGGGTTTTAGTCTTCATGGGCTGCTTATGTGCATATCTTAAAACTGCAGGCCACGTTGTGGGGTAGATTTTGACTTTTGGGCAGGAGGCCTCAAAATCTACCGCATAAAGTTTAATTTGTGTTAATCTGAAGCTACAGATACTTTTAGATTTTGTCCTGATTTATAATTTATTCCCTAAAAGGCAACAGTACTAAAACAGCCCATTTCAGACCCTTGGGCTCACAGAACTATGAATGATAAACCAATAAGTTAGAAATATAAGCACAAATAGAGCTGAATTGCCTGGGCTAAGTTGTCTGTGTTGGGTTGCCTGGGCTCAAAGGCTGAAAATAACCCATAGGCCATAGTATGAAAACTTCCAGAATAGGCATCAACAAAGTAGGTAAGTTACCCAAAATGGTGGTATGTGATTTTCTAAAAATGCTCATTAAGTTCTGTGATGAACAACGACACAGAAATGGAAAGTAACGAAGAGACTCACTACGTGTGCCCCTTACATTCTATCCTTTTCTGACCAACAAATGTTGCAGAGACTCCAGTCACAATGATACATGACACATTTGCACATAGTCCTGTCTCTAGCCCTTCTGGATAATGACCTGGAGACCACAAGAACCACGAATGGCCCAGCAAATCGCTCAAGCCCAACCTCCTTGACTGTGTGGCCAGTTGCTAGCAGAACAGAGCCTCCCATCTCCACATAACACATAGGCTAGCAAAGCTTTTGCTACTAGCGGTGAGAAGATACAATTCTTATTCAGTGATGTGGATATGTGGTCGGAAGCTTATCTCAGAGTCAAATCGGATGCCAAGGTTGCGAACAGTCTGGCTCAGCCTCAGACAGTGGCCAAGGAGAGGGATGGAGTCGGTGGCTAGGGAACGGAATTTGTGGCGGAGCCTTTGGTCTTCCCAATATTTAGTTGGAGGAAATTTTTGCTCATCCAGTACTGGATGACGGACAAGCAGTGTGACAAATCAGAGACAACGGAGGGGTCGAGGGAGGTGGTGGTGATTACATAGAATGGACAGCACAGAAACAGGCCATTCGGACCAACTGGTCCATGCTGATGTTTATGGTCCACAAGAGCTTCCTCCCACCCCTCTTCATCTAACCCTATCAACATAACCTTTTATTCCTTTCTCTCTCAGCTGTTTATCTAGCTTCCCCTAGATAATCCAGGTTGACAGTGCAATACTAAGAGAGTGTTACATTGTCAGACTTGCCATCTTTCAGATGAAGTCCTGTCTACCTATTCAGCTGTATATAAAAGACCCCATAACACTATTTGAAGAAGAGCAGGGAATTCTCCTAGTGTCTTAGCTGGGAGAACAAACAGATTAAGCTCATCTGCTGTTTGTGGGACTCTGCTGTGGGCAAATTGTTTGCCATGTTTGCCTACAAACCAACAGTGACTGCACTTCAGAAGTAATTCATGGTTGCGAAGTGCTTTGGGATGTCATGAGGACAGAATAAAGGGCTATATAAATGCAAGTTCTTTTTCATATTTTTGTGTAAGATTGATCCTGTTTACTTTGCCAACTTTATATGCTATCAAATTTTACCTAAACCATACCCCAATAAGTTTGGCAGTGTAAATCTTATCAATACACAGATATTGATATAAAACAGGTCTAAAAATTGACCTGATGTGGTGTGGGGTCCATGGCGTAATCTTGATATTTTTGGTGTAGAAATAAAGTTTGCTTCATGATGCACAGGTACATCACGGTGCAAATTCTGTGACTTCTGCTATTGTTTGCTTGTGTGCAATGTCTCCCGGGGAACAGAGTAGCCTGCTGTTAAGTGAAGTGTACACAGAGGCAGCTTTCATTACAATGCACCAGAGTACCTCGCGTAAAGAAAGCGGGGAGCAGTACTTGGGTCTTTAACATCAGATCGTTTGAAGTGGCTGAAGATGAAACTAAAATCCGAAGGCTCATCCCTAGATGAAAGTGATTTCATACCTGCCATGAAGTATAAAGCTCCATTTACACTCTACATCTTATACTGGGATGAGATTGGTTAGGATATTTCAGTCAAGCTTGTACCTCAGAGATATAGTTTAAACTTCAACAATTTTGTAATCAGTGTAAAATCCTATCTGCTCCTTTTTGGCCCCTTTGTATTACCAGAAGTGTACCTTTCCAGTGTAAGCTTTGCTGGGTTTAATATATCTTAAATACTCCATGTATCCAAAAATGACATGTACATAGTGTAATGCCAAAAAGTGACAATTTGGGGTCACTATGCATGTATTTGCTTCTCTTTAAGTGATCAGGTGTTGTGAACTGCCTGTTTAAAAAGGGACAATATTCCTCCATCCATGAATCCAACAATGCAGTCTGAAATTGTTTGAGTATTTCCTGCGTAGTGTGTACAGGAGTAAATTCAGACTGCTATTAATTTCTCATCTACTGCACACAGAAATTGGCATTAAAAGGGGGCAGGGGGAACCGGGGGGAGGGGAGGAAGTTAGGAGTTAGCTGCTTAGTTTTCTGCCCAATGAAAACAGAAACTATTAGTGCCAATATACTGGTACGTAATTAGTCACTCCTCAATGATGCAGGGTACAGGTTCAAAGTTATGATGGGCATGTTTAGGACTGATACCAGAAATATTTTTTTCCCACAGAAGGTGATTAACAGGTGGAAGGGGTTTGTTGTTAAGAACCATGGTTGAGGCTAGGAAATTAGACTAATTTAAGAAACACTTGGATGCTGTAATGGGGAGATGGTAGGGTTGGTCGTCTGGAAGATTATATAGCAATTTATATAGCAATATAGCACCTTTAACGTAATAAAACGTCCCAAGGCGCTTTACAGGAGCACTATCAAACAAAATTTGACACCAAGCCACATATTAGGACAGATGACCAAAAGCTTCGTCAAGGATGTAGGTTTTAAGGAGCATCTTAAAGGAGGCGAGAGACGCAGAGAGGTTAAGGGAGGGAAATTCACAGCTTAGGGCCTAGGCAGCTGAAGGCAAGGCCGCCAATGGTGGAGCGATAAAAATCGGGGATGCGCAAGAGGCCAGAATTGGAAGAGCGCAGAGATCTCGGAGGATTGTAGGGCTGGAGGAAGTTACAGAGATAGGGAGGGGCGAGGACATGGAGGGATTTGAAAATAAGGATGAGAATTTTAAAATCGAGGCATAACCGGACCGGGATCCAATGTAGGTCAGCGAGCACAGGGGTGATGGGTGAATGGGACTTGGTGCGAGTTAGGGTACAGGTAGCAGAGTTTTCAATCAGCTCAAATTTATGGAGGGTGCAAGGTGGGAGGCCGGCCAGGAGAGCATTGGAATAGTCGAGTCTAGAGGTAACAAAGGCATGGATGTGACTTTCAGCAGCAAATAAGCTGAGGCAAGGCCAGAGACAGGCAATGTTACGGAGGTGGAAGTTGGCGGTCTTGGTGATGGAGCAGATATGGGGTCAGAAGTTCATCTCTGGGTCAAATAGGAGGCCAAGGTTACGAACGGTGTGGTTCAGCCTCAGACAGTGACCAGAGAGACGGGTGGAGTCAGTGGCCAGGGAACGGTGTTTATGGTGGGGACTGAAGACAGTGGCTTCAGTCTTCCCAATATTTATTTGGAGAAATTTCTGCTCATCCAGCACTGGATGTCGGACAAGCAGCATTACAAATCAAAAGCCATGGAGGGGTCGAGAAAGGTGGTGGTGAGGTAGAGCTGGGTGTCGACAGTTTACATGTGGAATCTGACATTGTGTTTTCGGATGATGTCGTCGAGGGGCAGCATGTAGATGAGAAAAAGGAGGGGGCCAAGGATAGATCCTTGGAGGACTCCAGAGGTAATGGTACAAGAGTGGGAAGAGAAGCCAATGCAGGTGATTCTGTGGCTACGACTGGATAGATAGGAATGGAATCGGGCGAGGGCAGTCCCATCCATCTGGACAATGGAGGAGAGGCGTTGGAGGAGGATGGTGTGGTCAACTGTATCAAAGACTGCAGACAGGTTGAGAAGGATGAGGAGGGATAGTTTACCATGGTCACAGCCACATAGGATGTCATTTGTGACTTTGATAAGAGCAGTCTCAGTGCTGTGACAGGGGCGGAAACCTGGTTGGAGGGGTTCAAACGTGAAGTTGCGGTAAAGGTGGGCACGGATCTGGGAGGCGCAAGGACTTTGGAGAGGAAAGGAAGGTTGGAGATGGGACCGTAGTTTGCAAGCCAGAGGGTTCAAGAGTGTTTTTTTTGAGAAGGGGAGAGATAGTGGCAGCTTTGAAGGGGAGGGGACAGTACCTCAGGAGAGGGAACCGTTAACAATATCAGCTAACATATGGTGATTGGCGTGCTTCCGAAGAACCATTCAGCATTATGATTAGTCAGTTCTTCACCTATCATATTTGTGCCATCGGACTTACTGTCACAACTTGTGCATTAACTAGGGGCCATAAATATAAGATAGTCACTAATGAATCCAATAAGTTATTCAGGAGAAACTTCTTTACCCAGAGAGTGGAACAATCTATCACATGCAGTTGAGACGAATAGTATAGATGCATTTAAGGGGAAGCTTGTAAGTACATGTGGGAGAAAAGAATAGAAGGATATGCAGATAGGGTTAGATGAAATAGGGTGGGAGGTGGCTTATGTGGAGCATGAACACTGGCATGGACCTATTGGGCCGAATGGTTTGTTTCTGTGCTGTAAATTCTGAGTAATGTAATATGTAATCCTCAGCCAAAGTGAGGCACCCTTTCCTATGGATGTGGATGTAATGGTACTGGCGGGTGGGTACAGTACATCTCTGGTGCAGCCCGTCTTGCTTAGAATCCCTGTCCTTATCATCATCCAGAAATCTCACACATAGGGAGATTCCCACTGGAAACCCATTAGTGTCACTAATGGAGCTGTCAGGGAAAAAAAAGCAGCAGAACAATTATTACAAGGGCTTGTGAAAGTTCACTTGGCAGTTGAAAGAAAATGAAAAGCAGTCCAGAATTGGCTTTAAAACTGTAAATTCATTCTTCTTACTATGCCCTCGAAATAAACTTCCATCTAGCAACTCTGGAGAGCCATTATGTATGGAATGACTTGCATCTGATTTCATGCATGATCAAAATAATTGGAAAATAGCATGCAGGTCAAAGTAATTACATTTCCCCTCCCTCATTTTAATGAAGCCCCTACATGAGGCAGCTGGATACTTGGGAGGAAATTTGGAAAAAGGCCTGGAAGGGTGTGGAGGGAAAAGAGAGACATGGGGAGGTGGTTGGACAGGTTACTGGAGGGCGTAAGTGTTGGGAGAGGGAAATGATGCAATTTGGATGGCTGCCTGGAGACAGACAATAGCATGTGACACGGTGAGGGAAGACCATGAGCAAGTCTAAGAGTGACAAGTTTGTGTTTCATTGTGTATTCAGAGGTGTGTTCCACTGATACTTGTGCTGGACTTAGTGTTCAAACAGGATTGCCAGCAACATAGACTCATAGAATAATAAAGCACAGAAGGAGGCCATTTGGCCCATTGTGCCTGTGCCAGCTCTTTGAAAGAGAGCCAACTGTCCTCCCAGGTCAGCAGCCTTCTCTTGGGATCTTTTCCCTCTGGTGCCATTTCTGGCATTGGCATTATACATCAGGGTTGGCTAGAACAAACCAAATATTCTGTCATTACAAAAGGTGCTAATAAAATAAGATACACAGATATACCTGTTTTATCTGCACTGATGTCAGAGGTGGAACTTTTGAATTTCAGGACATCTGCCAATCACATTCCACTGTGCCAAATCATCCATAGGGCATTCAAATAATTGGTATATTTTCATACACACGACATGAATGACATTGCATGTCTATATATTATCTTTATAAAATGCCTCCCTCTCCATTTCCTGAGAGTCACCTGGCTTTGCTGGTCAGTCTGTGCTTTCCTTATACTTATGGATTTACAATAATAGCAGGTTGAGTTTTCCCCATATGTGGGGCCCATCTCTATTTGTAGATGATTTTCATGTTAATTTTTAGTGTCATGTTATATTTGGCTTGTATCATGATAACAACAAAACACTCTTCTTACAAACAGCTTGTCAAATGTTCCCCACAACCCATGGAGTAGATTTTTGCCTTCGCCGCGTGGGTGGTGATCTGGCAGAATGGATCGGCCACTCTACAGAACCCAGCCGATTTTCATTCCAGTGTAAATTAAAATTTACTCTCATATTAATCTGTCTTACCGTTGTACTTTGTGCAAGGCATTAAACTTCTTCCTGACCTCATCAAAGATCCTGGGGCTCATGGAAACAATGATTAGGCTGTTGGCAACTTCGATCAAGGCGCTTTGATGCCTGGCCTTGGTGGTGCTGACTCTGTTGCTGTAAGAAAGCCTCTCTCCTTTCTAGGACCACATCTGCACATTCAAATTGAGATCTGACTGAATTGAGCTTTCCAATGCGCAGCTGAGACATAGGGGAGTTTTAAGCCCAAAGAACAGGTGGGTTGGGAGTAGATGGGAGGTTAAAATAACAATTTTTTGAAGCGCGACCGCAACCAAGCTCCAACGCGCCCACTTCCGGGTTTAACGTGGGCAGTTTGGATGCACGCACCCAGCCAAAATGCAGAAGTCACGTCCCCAATTACTGCCGGCGGGCGGATCATTAAAGGAGCAATTTACCTACTTGAAATACTTGAGGTAGGTAATTTTGTGTTGATTCTGAACCTGAAATGAATTTTACTTCACCTGCACAGGTTTCCCATGGCTTCTGAATCTTGCGAATGAAACAGAGGTGAGATGCAGCCGAAGTTGATTTGGCCCTTTAAACCTTGGATTGACACCTCAATAAAAGCTTAGGTATTGCAGCTGGTCTCTCAGTTCTCTCAGGCAAACGTTTGGCTGAGAGTTCTTGTGTTGAGACTGAGAGTTCTTTGTTGAGACAGCGTTTGGAAAACTTTGGAGCCTCTCAAACAGACAAGATCAGGATGCAGTGCGCAATGGATGTATTCCAGAGGGCATCTGAGGAGGAGGAAGATGACCATCCATGGCAGCCACGTTGTGCTGTGTTGGGATCTGCAGGTGCACAAGAAAGAGGTGCGCAACAAGGACCTGGAGAACAGCAGAGAAAGGAACAACAGAGGGGCCAACATTGCAGGAGGCGCTACCCATATGAGAGGGTATACAGACAGAGGCTGAGCTTCCTGGACCTCTCTGAGGAGCAGTGCCTACGCAGGCTCAGATTGAGTCAGCTGGTGGTCGCAGATATCTGCTGCCTCCTGAGGAAGAGTTGCTCCCCGCTGTACCTTGTGGCAACGTATTGCCTGTCATAGTAAAAGTAACCAGTGCCCTCCGGGTCCTTCCAGTGCGCCACCGGTGACATCTGTAAGGTGTCTCAATTGTCTGCACATAAGTGTATAAGGCAGGTGACAATTGAGTTGTTTGCCAGGGCATCCGATTACGTGAACTTCCTCTGCGACGACAGCAGCCAGAATGAACGGGCAGTGGGTTTCGGCTCTCTGGCTGGCTTCCCACGGATGTAGAGCGCAATCGATTGCGCACACGTGGCAATCCGAGGATCACCGCATGAGCCAGGAGTTTTCATAAACTGAAAGGGCTATCGCTCCATCAGTGCACATCTGTTGTGTGACCACAGGAAGAGATTTCTACAGGTGTGTGCCAGATTCTCTGGCAGATGTCATGATGCCTTCATTTTGTGCCAGTCCAGCATTCCAGACCTCTTCAGGAGACAGACTTAAGGGCGGGCTCGTTGGAGACAAGGGAGACCCCTGCAAACATGGGTCAATGCCATCAATGAGGCACATGAGCGATACAACCAGAGCCACATGACCACCAGGTCTGTTATTGAACAAGCCATAGGCACGTTGAAGATGTGCTTCAGGTGGTCTGGAGGCATCCTTCAGTATTCGCCAGCAGGACGTGGTGTGCTGCATCCTGCCTAACACAGCGCAGCAGGGAGGTTTACAGGTGGAGGAGGACAAAGGCGTTCGTCCATCATCCTCTGTTGGCAACAACATTGAAAAGGAGGAGGAGGAGGAGGAGGAGGACGATGCAGATGGGGCACCCTTCGCCAGATCATCCGTGCAAATTACTGCCCGGGATGGCAGGGATGCCCTCATCTCTCATCTCTCACAGGTTCTCATAATAAAAGTGTCACAATAAAGACATTGAGATGCTGTACCTCAATCATTCTCATTCTCTGAGTTTCAGCATCTGTGTCCATCTGAGTAGAGCTTGGAGAGGAGTGCGCCCTCTGACGCGGACTCTCCACAGCTACCCCTGCCACCAGTGTCTGCTCATGCTTACTTGTGAGCTGTGAATCACCAGGTGACAATACAGTTATCTGGCTAACAGGACCCACCGAAGGACCATGCTGGTGCATGGCTGTATGTTCTTTGATGGTGCACCCTCTCGCTTGTCTTCCATCTCGCCACATTCTTCTTGTGAAGGCCCTGGAAGACAACAGAAAGCGATATGAATTAGTAATTGGAAAAGTAACAATCTTGCCAGTCACCATACTGAGGTCTGTCAGAGTTCAGTTATTGATTAAATAAAATCATCATGTGTGTGAAAGAGGTTTAAGTCTTGTCACCAGGCATCTGCAAGTTCCCAGTCTCTCCATCTCTGATGGATAGGGATGAAGCTGTCCCACTTGTCTCCATGGCCTCTTCCTCCGCATCTGTGCGCTGGACTATTTGTAGTGGGCCACCTCCAGTCCTCATTCTCTCTCGTGCTTTGTGCTCTCTTCTCCTATAAGGGGCGAAAGAACAGACTTGTGAGTGACTGAAGATGCCGTATTCACCCGATAGATGCAGTGCATTGGGTGAGGCTAACTATCATACAGATTCATCAGAAGGTAACTATCAGACAGGTGCATCACATTGCATCAGGATGTGACTCGTGGTGTCCCAAGAGATTTAGGGGTCCATGTACATGGACTATTATAATGTCATGGACAGGTACAGAAAATAATCAAAAAGGCTAATGGAATGCTGGTCTTTATATCTAGAGGACGAGAATACAAGGGGATAGAAATTATGCTACAGCTATACAAAGCCCTGGTTAGACCACACCTGGAGTACTGTGTTCATTTCTGGGCACCACACATTGGCCTTGTAGGGAGTGCACCGTAGATTTACTAGAATGATACCTGGACGCCAAGGTGTTAAATTACGAGGAGAGATTACACAAACTAGGGTTGTATTCCTTGGAATTTAGAAGATTAAGAACATAAGAAATAGGAGCAGGAGTAGGCCATATGGCTCCTTGAGCCTGCTCCACCATTCAATCAGATCATAGCTGATCTTCAACCTCACATCCACTTTCCTGCCTGATCCCCATATCCCTTGAGTCCAAAAATCTATCTATCTCAGCCTTGAATATACTTAATGACTCAGCATCCACAGCCCTCTGGGGTAGAGAATTCCAAAGATTCACAACCCCTAAGTGAAGAAATTCCTCCTCATCTTGGTTTTAAATGGCCAACCCCTTATCCTGTGAGTATGCCCTCTAGTTCTAGACTCTCCAGCCAGGGGAAACAACCTCTCAGCATCTACCCTGTCAAGCCCCCTCATAATCTTATATGTTTCAATGAGATCACCTCTCATTCTTCTAAACTCCAGAGAGTATAGGCCCGTTCTACTCAACCTCTTCTCATAGGACAACCCTCTCATCCCAGGAATTAATCTAGTGAACCTCCATTGTACCGCCTCTAAGGCAAGTATATCCTTCCTTAGATAAGAAGACCAAAACTGTACGCAGTACTCCAGATGAGGTCTCACCAAAGCCCTGTACAATTGTAGTAAGACTTCCTTACTCTTGTACTCCAACCCGCTTGCAATAAAGGCCAACATGTCATTTGCTTTCCTAATTGCCTGCTGTACCTGCATGCTAACTTTTTGTGTTTCTTGTACCAGGACACCCAAGTCTCTCTGGACACCAACATTTAATAGTTTCTCACCATTTAAAAAATATTCTGTTTTTCTATTCTTCCTACCAAAGTGAATAACCTTACATTTCCCCACATTATACTCCATCTGCCACCTTCTTGCCCACTCATTTAACCTGTCTATATCCCTTTGCAGACTCTTTGTGTCCTCCTCACTGCTTACTTTCCCACCCAGCTTTTTATTGTCAGCAAACTTGGATACATTACACTCTGTCCCTTCATCCATTTCACTAAGGGGTGATTTGATCGAAGTTTGCAAGCTATTAAGGGGAACTGATAGGGTAGATACAGAGAAACTATTTCTGCTGGTTGGGAAGTCTAGGATTAGGGGACATAGCCTAAAAAATTAGAGCCAGGACTTTCAGGAGCGAAGTTAGGAAACACTTCTACACCCAAAGGGTGGTAGAAGTTTGGAACTCTCTTCCGCAAATGACAGTTGATGCTAGCTCAATTGTTAATTTTAAATCCGAGATCGATAGAATTTTGTTAACCAAAGGTATTAAGGGATATAGAATCATAGAATCATAGAATCATAGAAGTTACAACATGGAAACAGGCCCTTCGGCCCAACATGCCCATGTCGCCCAGTTTATACCACTAAGCTAGTCCCAATTTCCTGCACTTGGCCCATATCCCTCTATACCCATCTTACCCATGTAACTGTCCAAATGCTTTTTAAAAGACAAAATTGTACCCGCCTCTACTACTGCCTCTGGCAGCTCATTCCAGACACTCACCACCCTTTGAGTGAAAAAATTGCCCCTCTGGACCCTTTTGTATCTCTCCCCTCTCACCTTAAATCTATGCCCCCTCGTTATAGACTCCCCTACCTTTGGGAAAAGATTTTGACTGTCTACTTTATCTATGCCCCTCATTATTTTATAGACTTCTATAAGATCACCCCTTAACCTCCTACTCTCCAGGGAAAAAAGTCCCAGTCTGTCTAACCTCTCCCTATAAGTCAAACCATCAAGTCCCGGTAGCATCCTAGTAAATATTTTCTGCACTCTTTCTAGTTTAATAATATCCTTTCTATAATAGGGTGACCAGAACTGTACACAGTACTCCAAGTGTGGCCTCACCAATGTCCTGTACAACTTCAACAAGACATCCCAACTCCTGCATTCAGTGTTCTGACCAATGAAACCAAGCATGCTGAATGCCTTCTTCACCACCCTATCCACCTGTGACTCCACTTTCAAGGAGCTATGAACCTGTACTCCTAGATCTCTTTGTTCTATAACTCTCCCCAACGCCCTACCATTAACGGAGTAGGTCCTGGCCCGATTTGATCTGCCAAAATGCATCACCTCACATTTATCTAAATTAAACTCCATCTGCCATTCATCGGCCCACTGGCCCAATTTATCAAGATCCCGTTGCAATCCTAGATAACCTTCTTCACTGTCCACAATGCCACCAATCTTGGTGTCATCTGCAAACTTACTAACCATGCCTCCTAAATTCTCATCCAAATCATTAATATAAATAACAAATAACGGCGGACCCAGCACCGATCCCTGAGGCACACCGCTGGACACAGGCATCCAGTTTGAAAAACAACCCTCTACAACCACCCTCTGTCTTCTGTTGTCAAGCCAAGGATATGGTGCTAAGGCGGGTATATGGAGTTAGGTCACAGATCGACCATAATCTCATTGAATGGTGGAACAGGCTTGAGGGGTTAAATGGCCTACTCCTGTTCCTATGTTCTCTGATTGGGGTGAGTGGCAGTGGTGAGTGCATAAATGGGAAGTTGAGGAAATGCATAGAAAGTGAAGGATGATTGCTGCTGAAACTTAAGTGGTGTGAGGAGTGATGTGACGGAGTAAGCTTGGCAAGACAGAATGAGAGTGAGGGTGTTGTACACCATAGGATGTGGGTGATTCTGCAGATCTACTCACTTTTCCTGACCTGACTGCTTCCTGCATTGTAGCCAAGTCCTGGGCACCGTGCTCCTGCTGGTCACCTCTTCTGCCACCTCCAGCCACGCCTTCTTGGTGGCAGAACCAAATTTCCTTCTCCCATCGCTTGAATAAATTACCTCCCTCCTGGTTCTCACTGCACCCAGCAGTACTTCAAGTGAAGCATCCGAGTACCTGGGCGCTGCCTTTACTTTCTTGGAATCCGTCGCTTCACTTCCTCCTTTCTCCTCCAAAATCCATTTTTGCATTGGGCCTTTGAATAGTGGACTGCAGATCATATCATTCAGGTGCCCGCTGCACAGCTTGGAGACGCAAAACCCAGAAGTAAAATTAAGTGCCTTCAATTGAGTTGTGATCGCAGATTCTGACGCGCTCACTTTACTTCCAGGTTTCCCACCCGCAAATCTACCCACCTGCTGAGTTCCCGGCTCCAGGCAAAAATCATGCCCATAGTAACCTTGAAATTACAGCCTCTGCAGATGGTTTAACATTAGCAGATGATGCGTATACTGGCTAAATGGCTATTAAGCCACTTGAACAATGTGAAACTGGGATTATCACAGTTAAATGGGGATTGGCCAGATATCTGGAATTAACACTAAAACTAAAGTGGTAATTTTTCCGAATGGAAAATGTGATTCCACATAGAAGAGCATAGCACTATTAAGTCTGAAAAGGAGGCTTGTTAGTGCTCTTAGAACATACAGAAGATAAACATGCTCCTCTGCTATATTCAGCCCATTCCTGGTCTAGAATATAATTAAGGTCTGATTCACATAGATAATTTCTTGAAGGGAGTAATATAATCATTATATATAAGGAAGTTATTTTTCATATATATATCTAAAAGTAGCTTAGCACATTCAAGCATTCCTAATTGAGTTGACCTTACAAAGACCTTTCCTGAACTTTACAGAGATACAGAATAGAGATGTTCAATTATGTTACATTTGAGCTCTGAAACATACTGTAAAAGTGAAGAGTTCAGTTCTCTCAGACTGACAGACATCGCCCTGGCCTTGTTTTGCAGGTTACAAGGTAGCATGAGAGCTGCTGCTGACAAGTTCCTTTCAGATACAAGACTTGTTGAGTGTCAAAGATTTCCCTGGATGTCATGCTTATGCCTGATTCCTGGAACAAACGAAGCATGGGCACAAATACTGAGACTTTTTTATACAGGCACGAAGCAAGGTCAATGCAGTCGTCCGCTCCAATGTGGTTTGAACTCTAATTTACCGGTTGAGGAACTTTCTGATTGGAGAAATGGCACTTCTGTGCTGTCACTTCTTGTGTTGGTTGACAAGATACTGATGAAGACACTTGTGCTTTTGATAATACAAAAAGAGAGGGTGGACAACACTGCATATTTAGTAGTCCAATGAAGTATTACATTTGCTATCTTTTAATTGCATGAGTAAGAATTATGATCTGTGGGAAAACAGAACAATAAAGAGAAGCTCTTTACAACTCCAAAAGAGACAGTTGAAATGGAAAAGATGCCAGGATTACACTAATAACTTGTCGAGTGATACAAATGATACTTTAGTCAATATGACATTCAAATAGCCTTACCATCATAGAAGAAAAAGTGAGAAATAATGTTGTGCGGAAGAATGTTGGATTATTGAGACTGTGAATTAAGGAAGGATTTCTAAATCGCTGCTGTGGTCTCTATCAAGTGAAAGTGGTTTTGTGGATTTCAATAAGGTCATCTAAAAATCAAATAAAATTAAAGCCCTTTTCAAAAGAAATCTCAGCTTCATGATTTTTTTTTAGTTAATCCTACAACAAAAAGATAGGGGAGAAATTTAGGGCTGAATTTCTTCTATGTTTACTAAGACTGCATTAAATGAGAATTAATTTCTCTGCCATTTCAGTGCACTCACCAGAAAGCAAAACCTTGGTCATTGCATTTTCTTTGATGCCAGGTGCATTGCAACTAATGCATAACAAAGGAGTCAACCAGAATATACCAGGAGTAATGCTGCTGAATCACTTGCTAAGCATCCACATGGGCATATAATCAATATATGTAGATGAATGTGCAGATTTAAGAGTTCATGGAGTAAACAAGGAGAATGCGAAAAGCCATCTTCATTCATGAGACCTTGCAGGTTATTGTGGAAAGTGTAAGGGAATGATGAAATGCCCTCTTGAGTGAGAAAGGGCAACCCTCAAATCATAGGAGGAAGCCACGCAGAGGGGAGTGCGGTGTTTCCCACCCACTGCACATGGAAGGTTGTGCAGAAGGTGGTCCCCAATTTGGAAAAAAGGTCTGCGATTTGGAAAAAATAGATCTCCAATTTGGACCAAAGGTATCCAATGAGAATGATGGTCAATTATCTTACACTGCTCTATGTGAATAGTCAAAGAATTTGCTGGTGTCAGACATGTTTGCCTGAATAGTTTCACAAAGCCTGTTGTTAGTCTGAATTTACCTAGTACTGTGATGGAGGTATATCTCAAAACAGAAGCAATGAGGATATTTCAGGCATTTTAGAATAGGCCAGAAAAGAGAAACGTGCAAACTTGCCAATAAGAAAAAATGATTTAATGTAACATATAGACAGGTCAGCACAAAAACAGTCAATTTACTCTTCAAAATACAGCTGTGTGGCATACATGCTGTGCGACAAAACTTAATGCTGTATTTTTTTGCAAAAGACAGCCTTCAACAAGCTACAATGAGTGAGGATGATTGGTAGGGCTCAGTGGCTAACTAGAGAAGTTAAGGATAGCGTTAGATTAAAAAGATGTTTACAATGTTGCCAAAAAGAGTAGTAAGCATGAGGATTGGGAGGGTTTTAGAAATCAGCAAAGGATGATCAAGAAATTGATAAAGAGGGAGAAAATTGAATATGAGAGTAAATTAGCAAGAAATATAAAAACAGATTGTAAGAGCTTCTACAAGTATGTAAAAAGGAAGAGATTAGTGAAAGTAAACATTGGTCCCTTAGAGGCAGAGACAGGAGAAATTATAATGGGGAATAAGGAAATGGCAGAGAAGTTAAACAAGTATTTAGTATCTGTTTTCACAGTAGAAGATACAAAAAAATATCAAACAGTGGGGAACCAAGGGTGTAATGAGAGCGAGGAACTTAAAGTAATTAAGATTAATAAAGAAAAAGTACTGGAGAAATTAATGGGACTAAAAGCTGACAAATCCCCTGGACCCGATGGCCTACATCCTAGGGTTTTAAAAGAGGTGGCTGCAGAGATAGTGGATGCATTGGTTTTGATCTTCTAGAATTCCCTAGATTCCAGAATGGTCCCTGTGGATTGGAAGATAGCAAATGTGATCCCACTATTCAAGAAAAGAGGGAGAGAGAAAACAGGGAACTATAGGCCAGTTAGCCTGACATCAGTAGTAGGAAAAATTTAAGAACCTATTATTAAGGACGTGGTAACAGGACACTTAGAAAATCATAATATGATTAGGCAGAGTCAACACTGTTTTATGAAAGGGAAGTCATGTTTGACAACTGTATCGGAGCTTTTTGAGGGTGTAATTTGCAGTGTAGATAAGGGGGCACCAGTGGATGTAGTATATTTGGATTTTCAAAAGGCATTCAAAAAGGTGCCACACAAGCGGTTGGTAGACAAGATTGGGGTTCATGGGATTGGGGTTAATATATTAGCATGGATTGAGGAATGGTTAATGGACAGAAAACAGAGAGTAGGAATAAACGGGTCATTTTCGGTTTGTCAGGTTGTAAGCAGTGGGGTGCCGCAAGGATCAGTGCTTGGGCCTCAGCTCTTACAATATTTATCAATGACTTAGATGAGGGGACCGAGTGTAATGTGTCCAAGTTTGCTGACGATACAAAGCTAGGTGGGAAAGTAAGCTGTGAGGAGGACACAAAGAGGCTGCAAAGGGATATAGACTGATTAAGTGAGTGGGGGAGAAGATGGCAAATGGAGTATAATGTGGGGAAATGTGAAATCATTCACTTTGGTAGGAAGAATAGAAAAGCAGAATATTTTTTAAAAGGTGAGAGACTAAGTAACATTGATATTCAGAGGGATTTGGATGTCCTTGTACACGAATTACAGAAAATTAACATGCAGGTACAGCAAGCAATTAGGAAGGCAAATGGTATGTTAGCCTTTATTGCAAGGGGGTTGGCGTATAAGAGTAAGGAGGTCTTGCTGCAATTATATAGGGCTCTGGTAAGACCACACCTGGCATACTGTGTACAGTTTTGGTCTCCTTATCTAAGGAAGGATATACTTGCCTTAGAGGTGGTGCAACAAAGGTTCACTAGATTGATTCCTGGGACGAGAGGGTTGTCCTATGAGGAGAGATTAAGTAGAATGGGCCTATATTCTCTGGAGTTTAGAAGAATGAGAGGTAATCTCATTGAAACATAGAATTCTTAGAGGGCTTGATACGTTAGATGCTGAGAGGCTGTTTCCCCTGGCTGGAGAGTATAAAACCAGGGGTCATAGTCTCAAGATAAGAGGTCGGCCATTTAGGACTGAGATGAGGAACGGAAATGGGTTCCGCTCCCTCAATGTGCACCTGGTGTGGGACCACACCCAGTGCATCATGCAGGTCAGTGCCCGCTATCCTGGCAGCAGTTATGATTCCTTCATTATGCGACAGTCCAACATCTCACCTATCTTTCAACCGGCTCAGCAAGTCAAAGGCTGGTTACTGGGCGACATGGGCTATCCCCTCATGAGGTGGCTCATGACTCCGGTCAGGAACGCAAGTACATGTGCAGAGCAGGCCTACAATGAGAGCCTTGTGGCCACACAAAATGTCATCGAGCACACCATAGATGTCCTAAAGCTTCCGCTGCCTGGACCATTCTGGAGGAGCCCTGCAGTACTCAGCTGAGCAGGTGTCAAGATTCGATGTTGTATGTTGCATGCTGCAAAACCTCGCCCTTATGAGAGGACAACCCTTGCCACTGTCTATCCGGCAAGACCCTGAGCCCGAGGCAGAGGAAGAGGCACATAAAGTTAGGTGGCCAGTGGAACCACAAGCAATTCCTCAGGAAACTTCTCAGGTGGTCTCTATGCGTACTCAGTACAATAGCCAATCAGTTAGGAGTAGTACACAAGAAAAAACACGGCAAACATTATGTGTAGCACAAGGAGAGAGCATAGCACCAAATCAAGTTAAATACATCCTACATATGATTTGTTGTATAAATGAAAGCAAAGGCTCAACATTGTAAGGATTGTAGTCATTCCTTTTACTTAAAGAACTCTAGAAAAAGCATGTAGAATTGTTTTGAAGAAATGCTTAATGGAAAACTGCAGGTCAATTTAATGTAAAATGTAATAGCAACATTCTGAAATTTGTCTCCTTGATTACTATAAGGGCCGTGTGCAGGCCTTAAGGAAATAAATCTTGGATGATTGCCAGACACACTCTGGTGCTCTGATGCAAGTGTTAGTTTTTCCCTCTCATCCCCTTCTCGAGGCCTGGTTTGTTGCTACTTTTCCTCTGAAAGCATCCACGTGCTTTTCCAGTTATGCAATATGCTACAATTACTTTGCCAACTCACTCTGGACCTCATTGCAAGACACCCAAAAAGTGGTTCAAACATTGAGAACATTTTTTTAAGAGCTAAATGGTCTATTCTATTATATTTCTATCCCGTAAATGTGTGCCTTCGTTGGCCATTTCTTAAGGCATATGAAGGTTCCATACTGATGTTTACAGCCACGTTTGAAGTAGATAATTCACAGCTCCCAAGACTTCTGTTTGAATCGGGAATAGTTGGGCAAGGCTTCATCTCATCTAGATGGGTGTGTGTGTCGTGAGTGCTTTCTGGAGGAAAAAAACCAGCGTTAACTTGTTTAATTTTTTCTATTGATAAAAGGGAGAGCATAGTCTACAGATGCATGAATGGTGACGTGAGTGCAATCAGCAGTGCCTTCTAGCCTAGGTATGCTGCACATCTTTAAAAAAAAGGTGTGTATTTCCAGCTGATGCTCTTCTGTACTTCATATATGGCAATGCCTAAGAAACTGGGCTGTGACATAGTGATGAACTGCATATTGGCTGACCCTTGTGATGTCTCCTGCTGGGGCCTGTAATGACTCAGTAGTATATAAGTTTAATGCAGGTGTCACTTTCACTTCCACTGGTAGTCTGGATGTTGCTTCTTGCGTTGATTCCAGGAGATAACACAGGTCATTAATTGTGTCCCTGGCGAGGTGCATCCTCTGTAGATACTGCTCCTTGCCGAGACCCGGGTAACTGGCATGTCTGCGATACTGCAGTTACATTAGGACCTTATGGTCCAGCCCCTGATTTCTCAAATCTCCCAGGCCATCCCCACTTGCTGTTCCTGCTCCTTTATCGATGTGCCCAGCAATGATAGGCTTGATGGTGCAACCATGCTGCTATATTCACTGAATTTTTTAATTGAACTTAAATAATGGTAAAGTTAATGTTAATTGTGAAAGTTAATGTACTCTTCAGTATTTCTGTAATATATCTCCTGCTTTTCTCTGCATTGATACACTTTTTGCTAACTGATGATGCTTATTTAGAACACTACCTCTAAAGCACAGAGGAAACTTGTTCTCTAGATGTTAAGAGAAAAGGGGGGGAGGAAGAAAAAAAAAAAAAATCCGATACGGCCTATTATTGGGTGCGGATAGCGCGATCCGCTATTAACCCACGCCCAATGGCCCCTGCACAGGCAGGACGAGAATTTTGTCCGGCCTCAGTACTTATCTTCAAGCAGCTTTGAAATCCAGGCCTTGCACGATGATTGAAGTAAATTTGCACTTTCCACCAGCAAGAGGAGCCCCTATCCTTTAAAGGGAGGCTGTCTCTTAAAATTTCTTAAAGATAGATGGTACCTGTTACTCGCTAAAAATAACAGTCTAATGTCTGCACGGAGTCTGAACAGAGATCAGATATCGCATAGGTATAACACAGATGTAGGTCCCATCCTTATGTTTACAAACTGATAAGTCATGTTGAAACATTGAATAAAATTTGTGCACCACTAAATCCCACATCCTCAATCTGTACGCCAGACCTCATCAATCTGCCAATCTGAATTTGTCCCAGGCCTGCAAGAGGGCATGCACCAAGGTTCTCTGATGATGCATTAGAGGTCTTGGTGCAAGAGGTGGACAGAAGGTGGGTCATCCTATATCCGCAGGGGAGCAAGAATCCCTCCAGACATATGCCCAAAAGGCATTGGGAGGCAGCGGGGACGAAGTCACAAACATGGATGCAGTGCAGGAAGAAGTTCAATGCTTTGACACGAGTGGTCAAGGTAAGTGAGGTCAACTGACAAGTGACATCTCCTACCAACTGCACCACTAGCCACATCCGCTCCTCCACGTACTACACCCCCATCATCCACATACCAACAAACTCTTCC
The DNA here is from genome assembly GCF_035084215.1 of Heptranchias perlo. NCBI lineage: Eukaryota > Metazoa > Chordata > Chondrichthyes > Hexanchiformes > Hexanchidae > Heptranchias > Heptranchias perlo. The sequence continues at coordinate 35,121,022 of NC_090341.1, read as the reverse complement.
GATCAATTCTCAACTATTCCAATCAGATGCTTCCTCTCACCCTTACACATTACTACTGTTGCAAGCCGCATACCCACAACTCACAGGCCACACACACTGGCAGATGTTCAACCATGACAGGCACATCACCCAGACACACATCCCCTGTAATGACTCAGTAGTATATAAGTTTAATGCAGGTGTTACTTTCACTTCCACTGGTAGTCTGGATGTTGCTTCTTGCGTTGATTCCAGGAGATAACACAGGTCATTAATTGTGTCCCTGGCGAGGTGCATCCTCTGGAGATACTGCTCCTTGCTGAGACCCGGGTAACTGGCATGTCTGCGATGGCGAGAAGATGGCGCACAATGGGAGGCAGCAAGTGGCTCAGGTAGCACAATCCGCTATTAGCCTCTCGAGCCTATTCTGCTATTCAATGTGATCACGGTTGATCTGAGACCTAACACCATATTCCTGCTGTAGCCCCATATCCCTTAATACCCTTGGTTCACAGAAATCTGTCAATCTCTGATTTAGAATTCACAATTGAGCTAGCATCAGCTGCAGTTTGCAGAAGAGCGTTCCAAACTTCTCCTACCCTTTGCGTGTAGAAGCGTTTCCTAACTTCACTCCTGCATGTTCTGGCATTAAATATTAGGCTATGACCCTGCGTCCCAGAATTCAAATGCAGGCGACCTCCAAAAACAGTTACAAATGCATCAGCAGCCAGAAGCTATAATCCAGCCACTAACCTGCAAATCCTTCATGGTCCCTTTAAATAGTGCTGATGGCGGTGGGGGGGGGGGTCCTCCAGGCACTCTGAGACATGTTTTGATGGTCATGGTGAAGACTATGCGTTGAGTTGAGCATTAAGTCCAAAATGCTGTCCATCACTTTAAATCAGCGTTGCACACTGATTGTATCCATTTTCTCCTTACTTTTCATGTTGCTTGTGTTTGGTATTTACACATGCGCTAATACCAGATCAAGGTAGCGTTTGCGCACGTCACGCTGGAAACGTGTGTGCGCAACCAGGATGCCATCTTGGCACTTCGAGAGGCTATGTAGCGCCGAATCAATGTGCGCTACACGGCCCAATTTCCAGCCCAAGATGTTTTGTATCATTAGAAAAGAGACCAAAAATCCCCAAAGCTTGGCTGAATTAATTAAACACATATGGCACTGAAGAAAGAAAAGAAAGATCTTGCATTTATAAAGAGCCTTTCTTGACCCCAGGAAGTCCCAAAGCACTTTACAGCCAATGAAGTACTTTTGAAGTATAGTCACTGTTGTAATGTAGGAAACGTGGCAGTCAATTTGCTCACAACCAGGTACCTGATCATAGCACAGTATGGAGGCCAAGCTGCCACGTTTTCTCCAGCTTTGGCACTTCCCATCAGCAGAGGGTCCCAAATCTCATGTGAGTTGCTCGCACCTCTTAAAGGCAGCTTGCACCTCTTACAGGCAGCCTGCAGCTCTTAAAGGCGGCCTGCACCATATATATGTGCAAAATATAAGATACAGGTCCGCACGGAGTCTGAATGGAGATCAGACATCGCACATGTAAAACACAGATGCAGCTCCCGTCCCTATGTTTACAAACTGATGAGTTATGTTAAAACATTGAATAAAGGTTGCGCACTACTAAATCCCACATCCTCCAATCTGCACGCCAGACCTCACCAATCTGCCGATCTGAGTTTGTACCAGGCCTGTGAGAGATCGTGCACCAAGGTTCTCTGCTGATACACTGGAAACCTTGGTGCAAGAGGTGGACAGAAGGAGGGGCATCCTATATCATCAGGGGGGCAAGAGACATACGCTCAAGAGGCAATAGGGGACGAAGTCAATGCCAGGCGCATAGCACCACGAACATGGATGCAGTGCAGGAAGAAGTTCAATGCTTTGACACGAGTGGTCAAGGTGAGTGATGTCAGCTGTCAAGTGGCATCTCCTACCAACTGCACCACCAGCTGCATCCACTGCTCCACACACCACACCTCCATCACCCACCTACCAACAAACTCTTTCAATCAGTACTCAACTCTTCCAATCAGATACATCCTCTCACCCTCACACATTGCCACTGTTTCAAGCCGCAGACCCACAACTCACAGGTCACACACACTGGCAGCTATTCAACCATGACAGGCACATCACCCAAACACCTTGCAGGACACTCACTGATACAGGTCCTGCTTTCATGCAGGAGAAGGTGGCACATAACAGGAGGCAGCAAGTGGCAGTGACATTTAGCCCCTCGAGCCTGTTCCACCATTCAATGAGATCATGGTTGATCTGTGACCTAATCCCATATACACACCTTAGCCCCATACCCTTAATCCCCTTGGTTAACAAAAATCTATCAATCTCAGACTTAAAATTAACAATTGAGCTACCATCAACTACCGTTTGCGGAAGAGCATTCCAAACTTCTCTCACCTTGCGTGTAGAAGCGTTTCCTAACTTCACCCCCGCAAGTCCTGGCTCTAAATGTTAGGCTATGTCCCCTAGTCCTAGTATTCAAGTATAGGAAACCTCCAAAAACAGGTACAAATGCATTAGCAGCCAGAAGCAATAAGCCAACAACTAACCTGTAAATCCTGCATGGTTCCTTTAAATAGTGCTGGTGAGGGGTCCTCCAGGCCATCTAAGACATGTTCAGATGGTCACGGTTAAGACAGTGCATTGGCTGCAACGTTAAGTGCAAAAATGGTGTCTATCCCTTTTAATCAGCGTTGCACACTGATCTAACGCATATTCTGCTTACTTTACATGCAGCCAGCGCTCGTTATCTGCATGAACCCCTTTACCAAGATGGCGTCCGGGGCACGAAGCGTGCGTGCACATTCCGGATGCCATTTTGGAATTTCAGGAGGCCGCGTAGTGCCTATACAACGGGCACTACACGACTGAATTCCTAGCCCCACAAGTCTCACCATCAGGTCATCTTTTAGAAAATATTTGGTTATATGGCTTTATCCTTTTCTTTAATATCCTTTGCCTATTTCCATTGATTTTTTTTTAAAGAATTTTAAACTGTCCAACATCGCTGAAGAAACTGATTTAAGGCATTGCTGTCTGACAGTGTAAGGAGTGTAAGTGTAAAGATACAGGCATTAACCCAGAGTGCTTCAGCTTCCATCATTCATAGTTGGGTTCTGTAACATGCCAGTTCTCCCTCCCCCAGTGATGCCATCACAGTATGAAACAAAAGGTAGCAGGAATAACCAAAGGATGTTAAAGTGAATGTTAATTCTTTGTAATAGTTTTTTTCTTAAAGGATTACTGATGGGAACAGTAACTCTTTAAGGAATTAATAATTGCATGTACTGAGTATTCAGTAAGCAATGTAAAGTGCTTTGAATCATGTTGGAAATACAGTTAATTTTATTATCTATACTGGATTTCATTTTTAATATCAAGCAAATTATTAATGGGAACAAAATTATAATAATGACAAAGATTTTTTTTGTGGTCTTAGCTTATTTCTGTGTAATTTCCTATATTCTATCCTGGAAGTCGAGGTTATTATTTATACAATATTAGAGTTTGCTCCTGTAAAACAGTTCTCACTATCATTTCAGTTAATTGCTAAACAAACACAACTCGACTGTAAATTAATAAATACAGATCAATTGGTTTACTTTTAGAAATCAGTGCTGAAAAAATAATTATTTAGTTTTGCTGTAGATAAGATGCCATTTCTTTACAGTATTTAGAAAAAATTGCACTTTTGATTAATTGCAGTCAGTTTTAAAACTTTCAATTAAGTCTTGCCAAATGATCTTGATTTATGTATCAATTAGCAGGCTGTCCTGCTAGTTTGTGCTGATAATCAATTTATTTTGCTGGGTCACACTGTCTAAGCAGCTTATTAAATTATGCACAATGGAACAAAAAGATTCATGTCCATATCCAGGAAAAGCTATTTAAGTACTTGTAAAGATTATGAGGTAAGAATAACATTGCTTCATTGTTATTTCTCAGTACAAACTGTGTGATGTAGTTGAGATTCAGTAACAGACTACAATCCTTACTGACAAAGTCTAATAATTGGTGCCTTTATCTGTGGATAAAAATCACACAGTAATCATAAACATTCTTGCATTGGGAATATTACCTTTTACATCAGCTATATTTGTGAATAGTCACCATTAACAAATGAATCCTTTCCTTTTTTTCTTCATTGTAACTCTTCTTATGCAATAGTCTAAAACCATTGCTGATTTTGACTGAGAGATACATTTTTTGTCACAGGCTTTTTGGTGTTACAAATAAATTGATCATCGATGTTGAATAAAACTTTATGGTAGAGACCTTTATCTTTTATTTTTGTGCAACCACCTAACACTAGTTATTCGCCCTGAAATTGCTTGCCTGGAATTCTTTTTTAAAAATGTGCAGGTTTTTTTCTCCTGTCCAAATGTTCTCCTTTCATTTCTGTAACGTGATATTCATGCTTGAGTAGGGTGCCATTGACTCTACCTGCTCTTGGTATCTTGCCTAAGTGCCCATTCTTTATGTGTGTGTCTCGTCAGTAAATGTCACAAGCTATTTGACTGTGAAGGGCATAAAGTTCACCCACTCCTCTTCTCAGTTGTTATCAGTACAGATGCTATTTCCATAAGGGATCAGTCAATAATGATCAGAAGCAGGAGCCCTGCTGATTTTTCCCTTCTCTTGCCCAATTGTAGAGCCTCTAATGCTATCTGGTTGAGATTAGCTGGATATCTTCCTCTTATTCATGGATTAGTGCTACACTGGACAGCACCTTTACCCACAAGGCCTTTGGGGTGCTGTGTCATTTTAAATTTACAAAAATCTAGTCCTACAATTGGAAAGCATGCTGCAAATTAATTTGATTTTCTCTAGTCACAAGATGAAATATGCAGATTTGAAAGAAAAATATTTAATGCCATTGTATATGTTCCAATTGTGTGGCACTCTTTGATATGTAGTTACAAGAGAATGAATCTATTAGTGCATGTAACAACTGATGATGCCACAGGTTTACTGGATATAGTCAGACAGCTTCTGTCCACAAATTCAGATTAGCATTGACACTGGAGTCCTGGGGGAGGAGATAAATCTACAGATTGCCCCAAGAAAGTAGCGACTCTAATCAATGACAGAATTTCTGAGACGGTGAAGTCTACCTGATGCGTCTTTATAGGCTCGCCTTTGAAATAGCATGTAACTCATTTAGCGCTTAATTTCCTATGTGGATTTTAGATGATGCTCAGATTCCTAACATCTGTAGAAATGACTTTGTGTAGATTAGAGCTGTTATAAAGGTGAATAAGAGAAAGGCACGCAATGACTGCACATGTTTTGAATTGTATGGTCACTGAAAATGTATGACCAGTCTTTTAAATGCAAGAATGTTTTCAGAATCCAGAAAGTGCCCTCTTACGACTACAGAAGCGTTTCTGTACAAAATGATGTACAATTTGATGAAAATATGGAATATATAGGGAGAGAATATCAGGGTAGAAATTCATCATTGAAGCCAATGGAACAGAATATTGGGCGGCCCGTTTTGTGCTATTGCCCAAGATGAATTTCCACACCATGATGTCTTCAGATTTGATACTTCACTCTCATTCTAGTATCACAATTGGCACTAGTAACTGCTACAAAAGTACATTTACATTAGGACAGACACATCTGTAGTTTAGAAACGAAAGGGCACTCAGTGCTAACATGCATCTGCGGTTTGCCATAATACAGCCTACGACAATAGAACCTTTTTGTTTGTTGTTTGAACATTTTCTTATATAATCATTTTTGGAAGAGAGGATTTGGAGATTTGTAAGCACACTGATGAGTGCATTATTATGTCTTTTTGACTGGAGAGTGTGATGGCAGCTGCCCCCTGTAGGAGGAAGCTGAGTGGCTGGCATATAGATTTTTGCATTAATATAGTTTGTACAATGTTCACTGAACAATGCATTTTCTAAAATGGGACCAGTGGAGTTGTGCTAGTCATAAAAGTTGCACACCATGCTTTGTAGTTCAGAACACATATCTGTGCATCAGTGCTTTTGAGTATCATCCTGTACCAACATATATTGATGATCAATAAATCATCTCTTTTTGTGAGGGCCACGGACTAAGAATTTCTAGTACACAATACATGAGACATTTGGGTCTGATAATAAAACTTCTAACAACAAGAAAACCTGGGTTTCAAGATATTTAAATACTTTTATACTATCGTCTCAACAATATTTTAACATATTTTCCTGGAAATATTCTGTTTGTTAATGGGTTCCATCTTGCATGAAACAGCGTTGTTAACTGTTATAGAATCAAATGAACAGCAGGTTGAACTAATGGGCTTTGACTCAATTTCCCCAGAATTACTTCATGTGTAGTGTTTGTTAGTGCATTAGACAGTGGAACATTGATGAAGAACCTTTAATTAAATGGGAAATGTCCTACCCTGTGTGTTTTGAACTACTGCATAAATTGTAATCCAGCAACAGAATGGTAGTTACGGCAACAGTTTTTTTAGCATTGTATTCAATCTAACATACAACCATATCTGTGAATAAGAAATTTGTTGCCTAAACTAGGTGGCCAGATTTGCAAGTCTAATTTACACAGGCAAAGACAAAAACAGATTATGTAAAGGCATGAACACTGAAGATGCTTAATAATATGGAGCTGCTAAATCAGATTGCTTGAATCCTATATTAGCAAATTAAATTTCCACAAAAATATAAAAAAGGATTTGTGCAATGTATGAAAGATGCTTGATTAAATAAAAGTAGATTGCCGACTTCTACCTGCACATAAGACCAGTGTTAATTAAATGTACAAATGTGCATTCTGGTGAATTGTATCACTTAAGGCGACTTCAAGCATTCATATTGGTTTTTAGTAAACATACCCAGACGTGCTAAAATCCAGGATAACAAATGTCTTTTCATGAATTATTCATGAGGTGTTGCACCTTCATTTAGTCAAATAATCCAGGTCTTTGAAGCAACATTTGGAAAGATGCAAAAGACTTGAGGTTTTTTAAGTCATAAAGATTCTTGTAATTCACTGTAAACAGATCCACTTAATGTTAACATTTTAAACAGCAGCAATGATCTTCAAAAAATCTCTCACAGTGGTAACATTTACCTTGATCCAGAAACACCAGGTAGTAGAATTGGAATGCTTATAGGCTACAAAGCAATGAATTTCAATTTTATGGGTAAGTGCAAATTAAAACAATGTCAATAAAATGAATGTTACTCACTCAATTCTACAATTATTTGTTGAACTTATTTTAAGCATGTTTCTAGAGGATCCAAGAGATAATTTTAAAATTGTAATTTATGCACCAAAAATGTACTGTAAATAAAAAAGAACACTCGGAGCTGATTATTTTTAATTTGTTTTTTTGGCAGACTTGTGTTGCTCAATTTTGTTATTTTTGATTGGCTGCCAGTGGAGCATGCATTATGTATTTACTCTCACTACTAAAGGATGGCAGGCTAAATTGGCTCCCTGATGTAATTAGTTACTAGAGGCTCTATTGACCTGAATGATTGTTCGAGTCACCAGAAATATTAAGACAGCATCCTCTTTGCAAGCACATAGCACCTAAGGTGCAAATGTGAGCTTGAGTGATAAAATGGAATTCAATAGATTTACATAATTTGGAACAAAAAAAAATCATGTCCACAATAAGGCATGTAAAAATGCAAGCTAATAAACCCTTAAAATCCATTTTCCATTTTTAAAATCAGAAGCGTTTTTTCTCATTTAATGGGTAAAAATGCACATTTTTCCCCTCTTGTTTGTATTGTGCACTATTTAAGAAACATGATTCCTCTCAGTAGCTGGGCTCTGACAACACAGCTCTAGGCTGGAAAATTAAACCATTGCAGTTCAGAATTTTCCCTGGAACTTATGGGCTCAGGCTTTCAGCAATTTGTACTGTCTAGCAACCCACGGAAATGACTTTTAAGCTTAGATGGCAGTATATAACCAACTAATGGAACACTTAGACCTCTCTTAAGAGTTTACAACATATTGTGGTCAGTTTGGCTTTTGCAGTAATGTTTTCAGCTGATAGGTTCAGCTGTAGAATGCATTTCACAGTGGCTGGAAGTTTAGTTCAAAGAATACTGCTGACCTCTCCAGGCAGGAAAGGTCATTTTGTTAGTTTGAAGAAAAATAAAACAAATTACGCTTTAACCTTCTCATATTCAAAGGGCATTCCATTAAAGAGCAACAGTACCCACATTTAAAAAAAATTAAACTGTTACAATAGTGTCAACTTGGCTCAGTTGATAACACTCTCCTCTCTGAGTGTCAAGCCCCACTACAGATCTGAGCATATAATCTAGCTTGACATTGCAGTGCAGTATTGAGGTAACCCTGCATTGTCAGAGGTGTTGTCTTTCAGATGAGTTATTAAACTGAGGTTCTGCCTGCTTAGGTGGACATAAACGATCCAATGTCACTGAAGAAGAGCAGGAATTTCTCCTGGTTACCTAACCAACATTTCTCCCTCAACAACATTACCAAAGACAGTTTAACTTGTCATTCATTTGCTATTTGTGCAACCTTGCTGTGCAGAAATTGGCTGGTGAAGTGGAGCTGGTGCAAATGAGACGGTAGTGAGGAGGGTGGCCTGTTTTAGGACAGCATTGCAGCATGTTGGGAAGGAGGAAAAGGAAGAGGACATAAAAACACAGTTGAGTGTTACAGCTACTGACAATGCCAGCCCTAAGATGGATGTTAGTTGCAGGTGACCTTGTAACAGATGGCTCAGCTCTGCATCTTGCTCTCTACTGACCCGCAGCCTTTGTAACCAGTTCCAAAAGGTAATTGGCATGTAGGTGCACCTCTACTTGTGTTTGTGGATGGGACAGTATAAGCAGATGGGCGCAGTTTACCTCTGGCACCGTGTTGCCTGCCTCTCATATCTCCTTTACTCTTCCTCTTCATCCTCCAAAAAAGTATAAATAAAGGAAGATTCCCATTGGGAAACCCACTGTCCCAATATTGTGGATGTATCAAAAAAATGGCAGTGCCAGAACACTTGGCACAAAGTCTCGAACATATGAACATAAGAAAATGACGGACAGGAAAAGACTTTCTTTTCCAGAAGCTATGTTAGTTGTCACTGATAGGCCTTCTCCATCCTAAGATAGTCTCCTGACCGATTAAGTGGAAATAGGAAAGAACCAAGAAATAGCAAGAAACAAGGTTGAGAAGAAACTCCAAAATGCTGCTGTAAATCTTAATATAGGACTCTTTAAATGTATTTCTGTAATCGGTACACCCTAGCTGCCCTGGTTGTCCCTTTTACAAGGGCGGCTAGATGACTGAGTGCGATACTGGAGTAAAAAAACGGTAAATTGCATGGATATCACAATTACGTTACGTGGGTTAATGTTAATATAATTAACTGCAAACTGTGAGACCCTTCCAGCACCAGTGCAAAACCCAACCAGAAAATTGGATGAAGTGCTAAATGGGCAGAAATTTGATGATATGAACCTACACCTAAATTTCCAGTTGGTTGTATCCATTAATCAGATGTAACCAATCGGAAAATCTATCCTCTTATCTTCATATCAAAATGTTTAACAATCCTTTGCTCATTTGTAAACAAACACACAAATTGATGATATAAGTTACATTGAAAGGTGTCATTGTGTTGCTTGTGGATGATGTCATTGTGACATAGCTCTCTTTCCTCTTAAATAAAAAAACAACCTTTTCACGAAGACAGTGCCTCCTTTTTCCAATTGTTTCTATTTAGTTGATCAACATTTACCAGAAGAAATCAGGAAACTGACTGGGAGGAGCTATTGAGTACAGCAGGGTAAGGATATTGAATTAACAAGTTTAAATGCAGTCATTAGCCTAGGGTACTTCAGCAATTGTGATTTTTGATAGTGCACGTTAATTTAACTATCTCACATTACCAGGCTCAATAACTCTTCATAACCAATTCCCCAGGCCAAAGGTATAATAGGGATAAATGATGAGTGAGATGACCAAATTTTCCATAAGACAAATTGTGGTAGATTTTCAACTTACAACCTGGGCGTAAAGCTGGTGTTGTAGATCCCCCGCTGGTTATAGAAACTGCCTGATTTTCATCAGGTGTTGGGATAGGAGTGGATAATGTATGGAGGACTTCAGATGATGGTTAAATAGAGGAAAATATGAGAATGGATGAATAGTCTGGAAGTTCCTTCGATTAGCTTCAGGGTCAGGGAGTATTTATGAAGGTCTTTGTCTCAGGAGATTAAATGGGTGAACCAGAGTCCAAGTTACAATAGATTGTGGAAGCAGCAGAATTGATGGTCCACAGGATCCTTTCTCATTCAATGGTTTATTAATTTCTTATGTAGTCAATATTCATCGTTAGCACTCCCATCTATAAGAGGTTCTCATACTATATGGAATTCCATACCTGTATAAAGAAAAAGCAACATTTTTTACTTGTACTGGGTTCTGGAAGAGAACTTACATTTAAGTCAAAATAGCACCATTGACAAACAGGAGTGTTTCAAAAGACAGAATTAGAAAAAAAAGCAACTTCCCATTTCTTCCCAGTTCTTGTCTGTGACAGTTTGGTTTGTGCTTTGATATCAAGGCATATGCAGGGAGCCAGACTGAGTCCTCCAATCATAGTGCAAAACTCTGACAAACAGAAGTAGAGCATCAAAAAGAAAATCAAATGGCACTGGCACTATGAGCGAGGCTATGGCAAAGACTAAACAATAAAATGATAAATAAATAGAAGCTGAATAGATCATATCTGGGAGTTCACACTTGCCTAAGGGCTGAACTCCTTAGTGTGTGCAACAAGGCGCTAACAGCAAATATTCAATAACTTTTAACTATTTGTTGTTTGCCATGTAACACATGATGCTTGAAAAGTTTTCAATGATGACATCCAATTTCTACCTGTCAATGCGTTAAACTGCTTTAGGATGAGTGATGAACAAATACAATCATGGCGAATAAAACCATCCACAGTGGCTGCTGATACCCTGCAAATAAGGTGGCTGAATTGTCATCAAGTTACATGGTGATCATCTCTGAGTTTTACTTCAGGAGCGCAAGTAAACAAAATACAAAAATCTAGAACTTTCAAACTAATGTGAGGTCAGTGACTTTTCACCTGTATTTTTATATTACTGCAACATGCCCTTCCTACCATTCTTGAATTTGTTCCAACAAGCGGTCAAGCCTCCACACACAAAAAATGTCCTGAGTACTGTGAAAGTTTATCAAAGCAACACATTCAACAGGACCTCCCTACCTAAGTACATCATAGGAGCACCATCAATACAAAGACTGCTGTGGTTCAAGTAGAAAGCCCAACATCATCTTTACAGAGCAACTAGACAAAGGCAATAAATGTGGCCTTGTCAGCTTCATCTACCTCTGGAAAATAAATTTTAAAACGTTGCACCTGCCTTTTTTGCTTAACATTACATTTGACAGAGTAGATTATGAGGTAGTATTTTGTTAAGCAAATGAATATGGAGAAGAACAGGAAATTTCCATCCTTCTGTCTTTGGTTAAAAAAAGTCCTATGTTACACCTTGCAAACATTTTCTAAACAAAAATCTGTTTCTTGTAGACTGTGAGAGCAACATAAAATCCCATAAGCTGTGTATTAGGAAAACAGAATCATTTTCAGAGACAAATTCTGTGTTCTTGGTTGACTGCTTTCCTGATATAATGGACAGTCAGAGAACAGATGGAGGATGAAGCATTGAAATATGAATTCTTGACAATACTGAGATAAAAGATTTCATTGCCTCCAGACCAATAATGACAAGACATCGTGGGAATAAAAAAAATCCCAGAAACAAAGCAGACCTCAACTACCATTGTTGTCCAAACTCACAATATGCCTGGTTGTCCTGCCACGTGAATTGTTGATGTGCAATGTCTTTTTGGTGAAAGAAATTAGTGGAGAATAAAGGACAGAGTTTCCTTGAAAGCAGAGTACTTTATTATGGGATACATTCAACAAAAGTGAAGAGATACTTACAACTCAACCTTTCAAGGACATCACCACACACTGCCTAAGCTGTAGTAACTATGATAATGTCTTGAGCAGTAGCTTGTATGCAGCTAGCTTCTATAGGAATGTGGATACAAAATTGGCTACGTGACAGGAAACAGAAGTAGTGGTGAACGGGTGTTTTTTGGACTGGAGGGAGGTGTACAGTGGTGTTCCCTGGGGGTCGGTGCTGGGACCACTGCTTTTTTTGATATATATTAATGACTTGGACTTGGGTGTACAGGGCACAATTTCAAAATTTGCAGATGACACAAAACTTGGAAGCGTAATAAACAGTGAGAAGGATTGTAACAGACTTCAGGAGGACATAGACAGGCTGGTGGAATGGGCGGGCATATGGTAAATGAAATTTAACGCAGAGAAGTGCGAAGTGATACATTTTGGCAGGAAGAACGTGGAGAGACATTATAAGCTAAATGGTACAATTCTAAAGGGGGTGCAGGAACAGAGAGACCTGGGGGTATATGTACATAAATCTTTGAAGGTGACAGGACAGGTTGAGAATGCGGTTTAAAAAAGCATATAGGATCCTGGGCTTTATAAATAGAGGCATAGAGTACAAAAGCAAGGAAGTTATGATGAATCTTTATAAAATACTGGTTCGGCCACAACTAGAGTATTGTGTCCAATTCTGGGAACCGCACTTTAGGAGGGATGTGAAGGCCTTAGAAAGGGTGCAGAATAGATTTACTAGAATGATTCCAATAATGAGGGCCTTCAATTATGTGGATAGACTGGAGAAGCTGGGGTTGTTCTCCTTAGAGCAGAGAAGTTTGAGAGGAGATTTGATAGAAGTGTTCAAAATTATGAAGGGTTTGGATAAAGTAAATAAAGAGAAACTATTCCCATTGGTGGAAGGGTGGAGAACCAGAGGACATAGATTTAAGGTGATTGGCAAAAGAACCAAAAGCGACATGAGGAAAAACTTTTTTACGCAACGAGTAGTTATGACCTGGAATGCACTTCCTGCAAGCATGGTGGTCTGAATCTAAATAAAGGAAATTACAAAAGTATGAGGTGCGAGTTGGCTGTGATAGATTGGGGAACTTTACTAAAAGGGATGACGGTGGATAGGCAATGGCTAATATTTAAAGAACGTGTGCAGGAATTACAAAAATTATTCATTCCTGTCTGGCGCAAAAATAAAACAGGAAAGGTGGCTCAACCGTGGCTTACAAAAGAAATTAGGAATAGTATTAGATCCAAAGAGGAGACATATAAAGTTGCCAGAAAAAGCAGCAAGCCTGAGGATTGGGAGCAGTTCAGAATTCAGCAAAGGAGAACAAAGAGATTGATTAAGAGGGGAAAAATAGAGTATGAGAGTAAACTGGCAGGGAACGTAAAAGCTTCTATAAATATGTCAAGAAAAAAGATTAGTGAAGACAAATGTAGGTCCCTTACAGTCAGAAATTATAATGGGGAACAAAGAAGTGGCAGAACAATTAAACACATACTTTGGTTCTGTCTTCACAAAGGAGGACACAAATAATCTGCCAGAAATGTTAGGGAACCAAGAGTCTAGTGAGAGGGAGGAACTGAAGGAAACCAGTATTAGTAAAAAAATAGTGCTAGGGAAATTAATGGGGCTAAAGGCTGACAAATCCCCAGGGCCTGATAATCTACATCCCAGAGTACTAAAGGAAGTGGCCCTGGAAATAGTGGATGCATTGGTGATCATCTTCCAAAATTCTATAGACTCTGGAACAGTTCCTGCAGATTGGAGGGTGGCAAATGTAACCCCACTATTTAAAAAAGGAGGGAGAGAAAAAACAGGGAATTACAGACAAGTTAGCCTAACATCAGTAGTGGGGAAAATGCTAGAGTCTATTATAAAAGATGTGATAACCGAACACTTGGAGGGCATTAACGGGATTGGACAAAGTGAGCATGGGTTTATGAAAGGGAAATCATGCTTAACAAATCTACTGGAGTTTTTTGAGTATGTAACTAGTAGAATAGATAGGGGAGAACCAGTGGATGTGGTGTACTTGGATTTTCAGAAGGCTTTTGATAAGGTCCCACACAAGAGGTTGGTGTGCAAAATTAAAGCACGTGGGATTGGGAGGAATATACTGGCATGGATTGAGAATTGGTTGACAGACAGGAAACAGAGAGTGGGAATAAACGGGTCTTTTTTCGGGTGGCAGGCAGTGACTTGTGAGGTACCGCAGGGATCAGTGCTTGGGCCCCAGCTATTCACAATATATATCAATGATTTGGATGAGGGAACTAAATGTAACATTTCCAAGTTTGCAGACGACACAAAGCTGTGGAATGTGAGCTGTGAGGAGGATGCAAAGAGGCTCCAATGTGATTTAGACAAGTTGGGTGAGTGGGCAAGAACATGGCAGATGCAGTATAATGTAGATAAATGTGAGGTTATCCACTTTGGTTGTAAAAACAGAAAGGCAGATTACTATCTGAATGGTGATAGATTGGGAAAAGGGGAGGTGCAACGAGACCTGGGTGTCCTTGTACACCAGTCGCTGAAAGCGAGCATTCAGGTGCAGCAAGCAGTTAGGAAGGCTAATGGTATGTTGGCCTTCATTGCAAGAGGATTTGATTACAGGAGCAGGGATGTCTTACTGCAGTTATACAGGGCCTTGGTGAGACCACATCTGGAGTATTGTGTGCAGTTTTGGTCTCCTTATCTGAGGAAGGATGTCCTTGCCATGGAGGGAGTGCAACGAAGGTTTACCAGACTGATTCCTGGGATGGCAGGACTGACGTATGAGGAGAGATTAGGTCAACTAGGCCTATATTCACTCGAGTTTAGAAGAATGAGAGGTGATCTCATCGAAACATATAAAATTCTAACAGGACTGGACAGACTAGAATCAGGGAGGATGTTCCCGATGGCTGGGGAGTCCAGAACCAGGGGTCACAGTCTCAGGATACGGGGTATGCCATTTAGAACCGAGATGAGGAGACATTTCTTCACTCAGAGGATGGTGAACCTGTGGAATTCTCTACCACGGAAGGCAGTGGAGGCCAACTTATTAGATGTATTCAAGAAGCAGATAAATATATTTCTTAATGCTAAAGGATCAAGGGATATGGGGAAAAAGCAGGAACAGGGTACTGAGTTAGACGATCAGCCATGATCATTTTGAATGGTGGAGCAGGCCCGAAAGGCCGAATGGCCTACTCTTACTCCTATTTTCTGTGTTTCTATGGAAGCAGATCCAATCGTGTCTTTCAAAGAGGAATTGAATAAATACTTGAAGGGAAAAAATTTGCAGGGCTACGGGGAAAAAGCAGGGGAATGGGACTAACTGGATTGCTCTTCCAAAGAGCCGGCATGGACTCGATGAGCCGAATGGCCTCCTTCTGTGCTGTAACCATTCTGTGATTCTATGAAAGTATTATCTATGTATAAAGTTGTGCGATCAGGCATTTGCGTGCCACACTTAAGATGTCATACTTTTACAGATACAAAACAATCTTAAAAAATGGGAAAGAAAGCCAATCATTGTCCTGGACCCCACACTTTACAAGCAGTTACAACTGACCTCAGCAGTTTATAATTAGCTGCCGTTATCTGAATGTGTCTATATACAGTGGTAGCTTTAAAGACTTGGCAATTTTCATGAGTCCAGCAAATTTCTTTTGCATCTGCTTCCATGACTTACAGATATGGGTGTCTGCACTGATTAACTCAACCAATTCCACCCAGGCATTTGTCACAATGTGTTTGATTGGAAGGTGCCCCTCAGTTCAAGAGAGGCCATTTTCCCCAAATACAGAATCTCCTGCACAATGTTCTTAAGGGTAGCATCCTTAAAAAAAGCAGCTCTGCTTCTGTTGCTCTTTGCTTCCATCATCAACTGATAGCATCAAGAATTTGGGTCCAAAAATGCATGTCAGCAATCCTAGGAGTTACATTGGGAATGTGCCCATTGGTGAACTCTGCCGCTGACCCTGCTGGAGTAGGTAAGGTCAGGGGAGATCACCCAACCTAAATATTCCCACCAGGTGCTCGTGCTATTAGAGGCATATCTTGGGAGCCTACCTGTCCCAGGAGGCTGCAAAATATAGCCTTTGTGATCAGGTGAGGGTAACCCCCAGAAACCTTCTGACTGTGCCTTGGCAAACCTCTTGACAAGATGGCCACTCTAAAAAAAAATTTAAAAAGTGAAGTTCCTCCTTTGAAGTCCAAACTGCAACTCAGGCCCAGACAACCAATGTGGGCCCCACAACCCCCATTCCTGGCTCTCATATTTTCTTTCTCCCTGGGCCATACACCATCTGCTAGGGTGAGTGGCTGATTTGCTGAGAGCCAACTGGTAGGAGGCTGCAGCCCAGGGATGATTCTTCCTCCAGGTTTCCCTTTATATCTTTTAAGTTGGAGCTAAGCAGTCTAATGATTTTCTCAAGTAACATAAGTCATATTTGTGGTGCTGAATAAATATTTTACCCCTCTAGTATTCCCTGCATTAATCTGGGTTGGGAATCAAGATCTACATTCTGTAATGTTCATCCAAATACTAATGTTTTAAATATTTAATTGATGCATAGAATGTGCTCTGGAATTTTCTACAGCATAATTTTACAAAGTCATAAAAGGAATTTGGGGCTGTAAGGGTTAATTGTTTGCAAGGGTCATTCACAATCGTGAGTTGGACCGATAATTAATTCCAAGTAATTGCTTCATATAGGGGGTAGATCTTGACTTTGTGCGATAGTGTAAAGCGGGTGATAGCGAATCGACAGCCCATTTTACATCTCTCCAACGGTACATATGGCAAAAGTGCTTCTGGGTTTGGGAGAGAAAAATCAATGGGGGTTCTGACCCCTGTCTGCTATCCTGCACATCCATAGATATCAGGTGAGGACAGAATTGGCTGCCAACGCTCACACATGAGTAATGCTCACTTGGGCAAGGTACCAGAGGGCATCCAGCACCTACGCAACTCCACCCCCACAAGGACTCAATGCTTCCAAGTGAGGAGAGAAAGAGAGAAAATTAGCAAGAAAAACAATTGCATAAGTAGAAAAACAAGTTATATTGCACAGAGGTCACACCCTGTGACATGATGATGAATAACCTTCTGTGGATACAAACCATCATCTCACATTTACTGACAAGATTAAAATCTACATGCACAGATGTTATCAAAAAGGATTCACGGGAGAAGTACGGAGTATATATACATATTAACCTTGTAAACAGGAAAAGAAATTACAGACGTGCATGTAAATTATTCATGATCCATAGGCACATCATAGAGAGGGGCTTCCCTGGCATTGATGTCAGTGGTGTGAAACAGGAAGCAGTTAAGCTTATTGTTTTGATGTACATCTGAATTTTAATCCCTTGAGGTCTGAGTCTACCAGGAGTTAAAAAAAAGTGTACATGTATAGATCTGTTCTGGCTTCTGAAGAATATCTTTAGACTTCCAAAATACAATCAGTTTTAATTCAAGCTGACACTTTGCTAGTTTGTTTGTAGGTGGGTACATATTTTTTTCATATGCTTTATTTATTTGTGCACTTATCTAACCCCCTGTGCTAAAGGCACAGACTCATGTTGGGATAAGGTTCCACAGGCACTGGCAGCCCTCTGGTACCTTGCTCAAATGGTCATTCTTCATGCAAGCTTAGACATTGAGTGCTGGCAGGCTGAACACCATGGTGGATATAAAGAACTGAGCATGATCCTGTCTTTCCCCCAACTCCATCCGCAAGATCCACACATATGCACTTTCCAGAAGGGATTACTAGTTAGCAATCAAGAGTAGCAACCTGGCAGTTCTTTCCTCTCCAATGCCCAGTGGTGCTATGGCCAGCCATGGTGCAGCTGCTATTTTGGCTGAGATCAGCTAGAGATACAGACAAGAGTTTGAATCTGGGACATTGCTAGATTATACAGCTCAGTGCAACAATATTTACCCAATAAATCGTACAGGATTAGAAAAAGCTGGAAACGCTCAGCTGGTCAATCAGTATCTGTGGAGAGAATAGACAACAACAACAACTTGCATTTATACAGCACCTTTAACATAGTGAAACGTCCCAAGGCATTATCAAACAACCGAGCCACATAAGGAGGTATTAGGTGACCAAAAGCTTGGTCAAAGAGGTAGGTTTCAAGGAGCGTTTTAAAGGAGACGAGAGAGGTCGAAAGGTGGAGAGGTTTAGGGAGAGAATTCCAGAGCTTAGGGACTAGGCATCTGAAGGCATGGCCGCCAGTGGTGAAGCGATGAAAATCGGGGATGCGCACGAGACCAGAATTGGAGGAGTATAGAGATCTCAGAGGGTTGTAGGGCTGGCGGATGTTACAGAGATAGGAAGGGGTGAAGCAATGGAGCAATTTAAAAACGTGGATCGGAATTTTAAAATCAAGGCATTGCTGGACCGGGAGCCAATGTAGGTCAACGAACACAAGGATGATGGGAGAATGGAACTTGGTGCGAGTTAGGATATGGGCAGCAGAGTTTTGCATGAACTCAAGTTTATGGAGGGTGTAAGGTGGGAGGCCGGCCAGGAGAGCATTGGAATAGTCAAGTCTAGCGGTAACAATGGCATGGATGAGGTTTTTTTGCAGCAAGTGAGCTGAGGCAGGGGCGGAGAAGGACGATGTTATGGAGGTGGAAGTCGGCAATCTTGGTGATGGAGAGAATATGGGGTCAGAAGCTCAGCTCAGGATCAAATAGGACACCAAGGTTACAAACAGTCTGGTTCAGCCTCAGATAGTGGCCAGGGAGAGGGATGGAGATGGTGGCAAGGGAACAGAGTTAGTGGTGGGGACTGAAGACAATCTACGTTTTGGTTGCATATTTCTCTTCAGAACTGAAAAAATACAGATGGGTATATTAGTATGAGTATAAAAGGGGAAGAGAATATATTTACATACACATATGTGTCATTCCACTGATGTTTCGCTTCTGTTTATCTGTTTACTTTTTCTGGTCGATTGTCTAGAAACTTGGTTTCGTACTATCATATTTGATCGCCAAGCACTTTTAAACTTGCAGTAATGTTAAACCTTTGCTATCACTGATTTGCGTTTCCTACTGAAAACCTTTTTGCTTTGTACAATAGCAATTCAGGTTGATGAGTAGAAAAGATAAATTAAGTCATTAAGCTGTTCAAAAGTTCATTGAGACTACAATAAGATCTCTGTGGATTATCCACATATTCTTGTCTCCACCACAGACAGGAAATGACTGTGATTAAGTGTAAGTGGATTGGTTTGTTGGACATTTAAATAGATGAGACCAGTTATCTTTTTCTGATCTTCGTGTTATAATGAACCTAAAACCGTTGCACAGATAGCATTTTATCATGCTTTTGAGTAGCGCCCTGAAGTTTAAACAGCATGAAGCACAGACCTCACTTGAACACTTTCCATCATCTCTCCTCTCAATATAAATTAAAGAATAGATCTGTTCAATTAAAAGCCATTTCCTTCTGCTGCCACAATTTGTTAATTCAACAAAGGCACATGAGCAGGCATTTGGTTATTTTAAAAATTAAATTTGGTAATACAGCTGCTTTGTTTAGCTGGCAAATCCTTGGAAAGACAATATGAGATTATTGAATCCAACTCTATAGATTAAAAATTTGGATAGGTTTCAACCCATGCCAATTAACTGGTATAAAGATAATGCTTAGTTCTTTGTGATGTTCCTAGGTGTTATGTGTTTTAATTGCAATTTTACTCTCTAGTGGAAATATTCTGCTGAAGAAGCTCCTTGATGTTCGAGAACTGATGCAACCATACCATTATTTTTGTTTGTCTTATTTGATGACAAAGCTCATGCTCACAGCCTATTGAATAAATATAAAACAGCTTGTTGAATAAATATGATGTGTTTTTCGTGGTCAAAGTATTTCCCTTAATATTCTTAAGGATTTTTCTAAACTGAAAGTCACTAATCTGAATAAGGGTAATGAAATTGGATTTGTTGAGCCCATTTTTCAGGCGAAAAATGAGGACATGGAGGCCCAACTCAGGGGGCCTACCTCGCGAACCCAAACCGCATTGGATACATATCCAATGTCATATTAGTTCCAGCGCCATAGAAGCGCGATACAGGTGGATGTAAAAGATCCTATGGTACTATTCGAAAAAGCGCAGGGGAGTTCTCTCGGTATCCTAGCCAATATTTATCCCTCTACCGTCACTAAAACAGATTATCCGGTCATTATCTCAGTGATGTTTGTTGGACCTGTGTGCAAATTGGCTGCCGTGTTTCCCTACATTACAACTGTGCCTACACTTCAAAAGTACTTCATTGGCTGTAAAGCGCTTTGGGACATCCTGAGGTCGTGAAAGGCGCCATATAGATGCAAGTCTTTCTTTCTCTCAATTGATTCCGGGATTTTCTAGTCGGCCTCGTAAGGGACAGAACCTCTGCTGGCTCATTACAAGTCCAATGATGTAGGTAGCAGCCTAAGGGAGGGGCCTCATTATACTGGGAGTTTCCATCTCTCTGGTTCAGTCGGTATGTTACTGGAGGCTGGAATGGTGAGTGAGATGAAGTGCACCAGCCTCCAGATGGATGCTAGTCGACGCCTCGGGGAGGAAAGGAGTGAGTGTCCAAAAATATTTTCTTTAACAAAAATCTGAATCAGCCCCCTTACACAGGGTTGAAGGGATGATAGTTGGGGTCTTGGACAGAGGGATCTGGGAACCCAGCGACGATAGGCAGGTGGGCCAATTTCCAGCTATATGTGCCCAAAGTGGGTTCCTGGTGGTCTCATGCAAATTTGGTATCTTCCCACTCACCCACTCAAACACTGCTGGGATCATGCCCGACAGATTTTTCAGGTCCCACTGTTTTTTCCTATCTCCTATCTGAGAAGAAACTTCCAGCATTCAGAGCTTTAAGCTACATACTTGGAGCTTTACTCTATCAGGCCTCTGGACTTGATTGAAGTAGTTTTATGCCATAAGTCTGTCAGCAGACATCTCTGGTTATATTGAGTGAGGTTGGGTATCATTTCTAGGCATGGATACCAGTTCCAACTCTACAACAACAACAACTTGCATTTATATAACACTGTTAATGTAGTAAAACATCCTAAGGCGCTTCACAGGAGCGTTATCAAACAAAATTTGACACTGAACCATATAAGGAGCTATTAGGACAGGTAAAGAGGTAGGTTTTAAGGAGCGTTATAAAGGAGGAGAGAGAGGTAGAGAGGCAGAGAGGTTTAGGGAGGGAATTCCAGAGCTTAGGGCCTAGGCAGTTGAAGGCACGGCCACCAATGGTGGAGCGATTAAAATCGAGGATGCGCAAGAGGCAAGAATTGGAGGCACGCAGAGGGTTGTAGGGTTGGAGGAGGTTACAGAGATAAGGAGGGATGAGGCCATGGAGGGATTTAAAAACAAGGATGAGAATTTTAAAATCGAGGCATTACCGGAACGGAAGCCAGTATAGGCCAGCGAGCACATGGGTGACGGGAGAGCGGGACTTGGTGCAAGTTAGGAAATGGGCAGTGGAATTTTGGATGATCTCAAGTTTATGGGCAGTAGAAAATGGGATGCCAGCCAGGAGAGCATTGGAATAGTCCAGTTTAGAGGTAACAAAGGCATGGATGAAGGTTTCAGCAGCAAATGAGCTGAAGCAAGGGCAGAGGCGGGCAATGTTGCGAAGATGGAAGTAGGCGGTCTTTGTGATGGAGCGGATATGTGGTCGGAAGCTCGTGTCAGGGTCAGATAGGACGCCAAGGTTGCGAGCGGTCTGGTTTCGCCTCAGACAGTGGCCAGGGGGAGGGATGGAGTCAGTGGCTAGGGAATGGAGTTTGCGGCAGGGACCAAAGACAATGGCTTTCGTCTTCCCAATATTTGGTTGGAGGAAAGTTTTGCTTATCCAGTTCTGGATGTCGGACAAGCAGTGTGACAAATGAGAGACAGTGGAGGGGCCGAGAGAGGTGGTGGTGAGGTAGAGCAGGTTGTCATCAGCATACATGTGGAATCTGACATCGTGTTTTCGGATGATGTCGCCGAGAGGCAGCTTGTAGTTGAGAAATAGGGAGCGGCCAAAGATAGATCCTTGGGAAACTCTAACAACATATACATTAGGAACATAGGAATGTGTACATCGTATAGTGTAGATAGTATTTTGACACTCTTTAAAAAAAAAAGAACCTAGTTGTGTTGACATGCTGTCAAGTTATTCAATGCGTAATTTCTTTATGTTGGATTAGTTTGTATATCCCTTCTTAGTGTTCAATGATATAACTTTGACCCATATAATTTTGCAGATGTGTGGTTTAAAAAGAAAATACAAAGTGCAAAAGAAGTCATTTGTTTAATAGCCATCACACTGGATCCTCTGCTGTGTCAAATTAATTTGTGTGCTGATATATTCACTGTGTAATATCAAGGCTTTAAAAAAACCTCAAAACTATTGAAGGTCTAATACACAAATCCAAATGGTTCTCTTTCTCTCCTGAAGATGTTAACTCTTTGATGTGATTCAGTTTCACAGGCACAAGTCACCCCTAACACCTCATGCAAGTGACTATTAATCATGTGTGAACGTTGACAGTGAGTATCACCAGGATGTTTGACTGCGGAGGGCGGGGAGAAGCCAAATCCGGTCCTCATCTGATGTGCACGCATTCATTTCCAGCAGGGATTTCTGGATAGCAATCAGGGAACGGCAAACTGGGCTGATATTCTCATTCCTAATCTGGGACACTGAGGCACTCTAATGCCACCACCGCAACTTGCATTGATATAGCCCCCTTAATGTAGAAAAGTGGCCTACGGTGCTTTGCAGAGTTGTAAGGAAGAAATGGATGCCAAACCAAAGAAGGAGGTATTAGGAGGGGTGACGAGTTTTAATACCTCTCTGGTTGAGATCAGCTAACTCAACAGAGATCAGTGGATCCAAGGTGGTACTTTTCTATGCTGTAATGCACTGGATAAACATGTTAAGGCATTAGGGAAGCATTTATTGTATTACTTTTCAACCTTGGGTAACAGATAGTCCAGTAGTTCCTTATGCAATGGACACACCTTTTGTCTTTTATTGAAATCTCAGGATCATTGGTTAGGAGTTAATGAGCTTATGAATTTCAAAAGAAAGAAAGAACTTGCATTTATAAAGCTGTACTACATAAATTTGAATGCACAGAAAATCAGTTGTGGGTTCCCAATCTTCAGAAATCTTTTTCATTCAATCTTATAGCCTTTTGTAGTGTAGTATTAGCTTTATTCATTTTGGATTGTCTTTCATTTCTGGATACTCTATTGGCTTCTGTGGAGTGATTTAAAATTATAGAAATTATACACTCTGCTTTTTGTGGTAGTTTGAACTTCTTGGGGCCTATTTTCTGGTGTGTAGTTTGATTACATCCCATTTTCAGATTGCCCTTGGCCTGTGCTTGGTGTGGTGTTTTGTAATGTGCATTTGTAGAAGTGGTGGTGGTTTAATGCTCCAGTATCTGTTGCTATGTAACTTGGGGAAATGACGCAATAACCTGAAAAGAGATAAAGTACAGTTTGAAGCTGCCCTTAACACTGCTGCAGTAACTTATTTTTAAAAAACTTATTTTCTTACAACTATCTACCCATAAACCCTGCAGTCTCGTGCTTAATTAGGTGGAACAGGACTCCAGTCAGGTCAATCTGTAACCTCATAGCCCGGCACATTCCTCACTCTACCATTACCAACAAGCCAGGGGATCAACCCTGGTTCAATGAAGATTGTAGAAGAGCATGCCAGGAGCAGCACCAGGCGTACTGAAAAATGAGGTGCCAACCTGGTGAAGCTAAAACTCAGGACTACATGCATGCTAAACAGCAGAAGCAACATGCTATAGACAGAGCTAAGCGATTCCACAACCAAGGGATCAGATCAAAGCTCTGCAGTCCTGCCACATCCATTCGTGAATGGTGGTGGAAAATTAAACAACGAACGGGAGGAGGAGGCTCTGCAAACATCCCCATCCTCAATGATGGCGGAATCCAGCACGTGAGTGCAAAAGACAAGGCTGAAGCGTTTGCAACCATCTTCAGCCAGAAGTGCCGAGTGGACAATCCATCTCTGCCTCCTCCTGATATGCCCACCATCACAGAAGCCAGTCTTCAGCCAATTCGATTCACTCCACGTGATATCAAGAAATGGCTGAGTGCACTGGCTATGGGCCCCAACAACATCCCGGCTGTAGTACTGAAGACTTGTGCTCCAGAACTAGCTGTGCCTCTAGCCAAGCTGTTCCAGTACAGCTACAACACTGGCATCTACCCGACAATGTGGAAAATTGCCCAGGTATGTCCTGTCCACAAAAAGCAGGACAAATCCAATCCAGCCAATTATCGCCCATCAGCCTACTCTCAATCATCAGCAAAGTGAAGGAAGGTGTCGTCGACAGTGCTATCAAGCGGCACTTACTCACCAATAACCTGCTCACCGATGCTCAGTTTGGGTTCTGCCAGGACCACTCGGCTCCAGACCTCATTACAGCCTTGGTCCAAATATGGACAAAAGAGCTGAATTCCAGAGGTGAAGTGAGAGTGACTGCCCTTGACATCAAGGCAGCATTTGACCGAGTGTGGCACCAAGGAGCCCTAGTAAAATTGAAGTCAATGGGAATGAGGGGGAAAACTCTCCAGTGGCTGGAGGCATACCTTGCACAAAGGAAGATGGTAGTGGTTGTTTGAGGCCAATCAACTCAGCCCCAGGACATTGCTGCAGGAGTTCCTCAGGGCAGTGTCCTCGGCCCAACCATCTTTAGCTGCTTCATCAATGACCTTCCCTCCATCATAAGGTCAGAAATGGGGATGTTCGCTGATGACTGCACAGTGTTCAGTTCCATTCGCAACCCCTCAGATAATGAAGTAGTCCGAGCCCGCATGCAGCAAGACCTGGACAACATCCAGGCTTGGGCTCATAAGTGGCAAGTAACATTCACACCAGACAAGTGCCAGGCAATGACCATCTCCAACAAGAGAGAGTCTAACCACCTCCCTTGACATTCAACAGCATTACCATCGCCGAATCCCCCACCTTCAACATCCTGGGTGTCACCATTGACCAGAAACTTAACTGGACCAGCCATATAAATACTGTGACTACAAGAGCAGGTCAGAGGCTGGGTATTCTGTGGCGAGTGACTCACCTCCTGACTCCCCAAAACTTTTCCACCATCTACAAGGCACAAGTCAGGAGTGTGATTGAATACTCTCCACTTGCCTGGATGAGTGCAGCTCCAACAACACTCAAGAAGCTCGACACCATCCAGGACAAAGCAGCCCGCTTGAATGGCACCCCATCCATCACCCTAAACATTCACTCCCTTCACCACCGGCGCACTGTGGCTGCAGTGTGTGCCATCCACAGGATGCATTGCAGCAACTCGCCAAGGCTTCTTCGACAGCACCTCCCAAACCCGCGACCTCTACCACCTAGAAGGACAAGAGCAGCAGGTACATGGGAACAACACCACCTGCACGTTCCCCTCCAAGTCACACACCATCCCGACTTGGAAATATATCGCCGTTCCTTCATCGTCACTGGGTCAAAATCCTGGAACTCCCTTCCCAACAGCACTGTGGGAGAACCTTCACCATACGGACAACAGCGGTTAAAGAAGGCGGCTCACCACCACCTTCTCAAGGGCAATAAATGCCGGCCTGGCCAGCGACGCTCACATCCCATAAACGAATATATAAAAAAAAGATGACCACAGCTGGGGGGCTGTTTCTGATTTTTTGTTTTTAGATTCTTCCAGCTCATATTTTATCATTTGGCCAAATATCATTCCATAAATCTCATGCTGGTTTTATGTATGATTATCAGGAATTAAACATCTAAATTCCACCAGTGATAAATTTAAAATATTTAAATTAAGGCTTTATTGGCCTAACCAGAATAGCCATCAGCTAATATATATTCACACTAGACATCCAAAAACAGATGCAGTCTCTCTCTGTACAGAATGTAAGAGAGTAACAGACATGTCTTCTTTCTCCTCTTATGCCTAGAAAGGGATTTCTACATTTGTCTTTCTGTTATTCTGTGTAGTCACTGCACCTTTGTAAAACCAAACACTAGGGCAGGCTACTGTCCAGTGGGAAACGATTGCTTTCATCTTGTATTCATTGCAATGTCAGTGTACATGTTGTTGACCATATACATCTCCTTCAAAGAAACGAGGATTCTCAGTGTGGAAAACATTGCAAGAGACAGCTACAATAACCTGGACTGCTTCTCTTATTGTACAAGGCTGAAAATTCAAGAAATCAGACAGACTTAGAAGTTATTTGGTAACTAGTAATGTTTTATGTTTCACCGGAAGTGAACCCAATGGTATCATCAATTATAATGGTTTGGTCAACAAATGGTAGAAATGGCATAAACCACATGTGCTACACCATATTTGAATCTTAGATAAATTGCAAGTTATATGTAAAAAATTATTTGAGTGCAGCAGGTACTTTCCACATATCAATATGCCAGTTTGCTGTCTATATCCCAACCTGCCATTTAGTAATAGAAAGGTGAGTTTTTGGTAGTTAGATGTATGGCCATCATTTTTTATATTTTCCAGACAGATCAACAATACCTTATTTAAATATTTTAATTTTAACTTCCAGCAGTATTCAAGCCCTAGCTCCCCAGCCATCTCCCCATTCCCCTGCACATTCTCCCCTTTCCTCCTCTCCTTATCTCTCCCTCTCCCATCTGCCCCTCCTCCCCTCCCTCTTGGGCCAATTTGCTCTACTGCCCACTAACCTGCTTGACCTGAATACAGGACTTAGTTTTGACTATTCTTATTGAGAACAGGGGTACAGGCTGCAGCATTTCAACATTGGAGCCTGTAGAACCGTACCCCTGTTCTCAATAAGAATAGCCAAGACTAAGTCCAGTATTCAGATCAAGCAGGTTAGTGGGCAGTAGAATAAATTGGCCCAAGAGGGAGGGGAGAAGAGACAGATGGGAGAAGGAGGGAGAGATAAGGAGAGGAGGAAAGGGGAGGATGTGGAGGGGAATGGGAAACAGGAGGGGAATAAATAAGACGACAAGGTATAGGAGAGGGAGTGGTGTGTGGCATTTGGCCAGGGCTCACTTCTTCACAGCGGGGGAGGGTGTTTGAGGGGGTGGGGGAAGGAGGGAAGGGGGAAATGACTGGGGAGCTAGAGGGAGACAGATTGTAAGTGGGAGAAGCACAGGGAGAAGAGGAGGTAAAAGAGGAAGGAGATGGAGGTGGAGGAGATGGGGCAACAGTAGCACTGGGCCACAGCCAATTTTCCTCTCAGTAGGGGTGGAGATGCAATGGGCCAGTGCGTAATTCCATCTCCTGGGTGGGGGAGGAGTGGGAGGTTAATGTTTTTCTTGTCATGTGGGGGGACATTACAGAGGGTAGGTTTTTGGCTTGGGTTGGAGGTGGTGCTAAGTTGCTCTGAGTGAGGGACTGGAAGAGGCAACCAACAAAGCAAATAGAATGTTGAACTACGTAATCCAAACAGTAGAATACAAGTCATGGAAAGTCATGATCAAACTGTACAGTGCTCTGGTCATACCAAGAGACACTAAAGTCCTATAAATATGGAGAGCTATCTAGAAGAATATCTGTCAAAGGAGTTACATTTTGAATACTGCTCATCTAAAGACGTGCGCTTGACTATAACCCTTATGCCAGTTCAAGTATACAGTAATATTCACATCTCTGTCATAGGTGATCCTTAAAATAGTGATCTTATAAAATGATATCTACCTCTAAAACCCCTTTTACACAACAGAACTAATTCCGCTGGAAATGTTTCTGTAACATAATTTGTTTCCCTGTTATTGAACCTGCCCTGTTTGTATTGTGATGCAAATTCAGCTTCAATGAATAGCTACGATAGTTGTGATTTGTCATATTCAGTTGATCTGAATTCTCATTGATGACTTTCTTCATTTCTCAGGAACTGTTGTGAACAACGTCTTGTCACCTCCTCAGTAACATCGGACTACTTTGGATAGCACCATACAGTTGCTCAATGTCAGGCAGCTGATCATGACTTTAAAGCAGTTACTTATGCCCAAAATCATATTTTGCCACTCCTGCCAGGCTGTTATTTAATGATAAGGGAAGGTCTATATGGTTGAGCATTGCTGGAAGTGCATTGCTGGCCAGTACATATAGATTGAGAGGTCTGCCCGTTCATAGCCAGACACAAAATGGTGGACTCTACCTAAATGGCACTGGCGACTGCTGTTTGTATTTGCCAAGATCCAGCACTCCGTGGTTGGTGGCACTAATCAAAGCCTCTTCCAAAGGGAGTCTTGGTGCGTCTGACGGTGCTGTTGTTGCTTTATTTATAGGCATATTTCTGACAGTATATCTGCAATTGAAGGTAACCCTGTAAAGTAAATGGGATATCCATTGCAGACAGCTACTTTTAAGTAACGTATATATATATATATATATATATTCTAGAGCAACTAAAAGACCTTACATTAAAGCAAGCTTTCTTGTAGCTTTGTTTTTTATACTCACAATGGGACTAGTTTTAAAGTGTGCTTTTAAAAATCATATAAAAATATTTGTGAAAGGGTCATTTTGTAGGTAAGAAGGAAGTGACAAAGATTATTTCAAAGCAAGAAAAGCCAATCTGCTATATTCAGAGCAAACTGGCGATTTCACACCCAGACCAAAAATATTCCAGCAATGCTTAGATGTCTCCAAAATGATTGCACTAGTTCTCCAAAAAACAGGCTAAGGGAGATCTCTCCTGTATGCTTTCATTTCCTACTCAAATCATCCGTGCGTTTTTTACAGTTAGATGAGTATACAAATGACAAGAGTGTCAAGTAGAGCGTTGACTGAGATAATAGATTCATACACGTAGGCCTCGGTCTGGCAGGAATCCACAATTGGAAGCCCGTTTGGTTAAAGCTGCTTTTTAATCCATAATTTTTAAAGTTGAAATGTTATAGCACTCCAAAAAATTGGTCTAGAATTTGAAGCTGTAGCTACTGGGAAACACTTTGTAGGAGCACTAGAATAGGTAAACAAGTGCAAACAACACGCACTAAGGGCTTGTACAAGAGGTTTCACAATTATTTCTGTTCACTGTTAGATTCAGATGGAATTGAGTTGTTTGCTTAATTTATTTTTCATTCTGGATTTGGAGTTGGTGTTTATATTTGTAGTGAAGTGAGGGCAAGACCCATAACGCTGGACTGAAGGAAGGCAATCGGATGGTGGTAGTAAGGACAATGGTAAGGATTGCCGGACTTTTGGTGTACTGGAGATAGGAGAGATGGTTTTGTTGAAGCATTCTTCGATGAGCTTGTCTTTAAGCGCTCTGGCAGCTAGGGGCACATGTGGTCGATGCCTCTCCTGCTCTTCCTCCTCTTCAAACTCCTCTTCCTCCTCCTGCTCCTACTCCTACTGCGCTTCTTGCTGCCCAGGTGGTGGCAAGGGCTGATCTCTTATGATGGCACAGTTATGCAGCACGTAGCAGATAATCACAAATCTGGATACCTGCTCAGACATGCACTGCAAAACTCCTCCAGAACGGTCCAGGCAGTGGAAGCATTGCTTGAGCTCACCGATTATTTGTTCAATCACTTTTCTGGTGGCAGCATGGCTCTCATTGTAGACCTGCTCTGCAGCTGTACCCGGATTCCTGACAGGAGTCACGCACCATATCTGGAAGGGACAGCCATTGTTGCCCAACAGCCAGCCTGCAACTTGACTGCCTGGCTGGAATAAAGGCAGTACAGAGGACTGGCACACGATGAAAGAGTCACGACTGCTTCCAGGATACTTGGCACATACCTGCATGACAGGCTGCCTGTGGTCGCAAACCAGCTGTATATTGAGGGAGTGGAATCCTTTTAGATCGATAAAGATGCCAGGTTGGTGATAGGAAGCACGCAAGGCAATGTGGGTGCAGTCTACGGCATGTTGCACCCTGGGGAAGCCTGCCATGCAGGTGAAGCCTAGAGCTCTCTTATCCTGCTTCAGTCTGTCCATGAGGAATGAGATGTAGGCGTTCCTCCTGGTGTAGAGAGCGTCGCTTATCTCCCTGATATATCGGTGTACCACGAATTGTGAGATGTCGCTAAAGTCACCAGCTGCAGCCTGAAAGGAGCCCATGTCCTGGTGCGAAGCTTGAGTTGTGGCTCCAGCAGGTGACATAGCTCAGTGACAGCCGCCTTTGTGAAGTGAAGGCGCCTCAAACATTGCTCCTCAGAAAAATTCATGTAAGAGAAGTGCTCCCTGAATACCTGCTGTGGATATGGCTTCCTGTGCAGTGCTCTCCTCCTTCTCGCTTGTGGCAGCTGCTGCTGCTCTCTGCTGTCTTCCTTGCTGCTCCACCTCCTCCTCCTGCCCCGAAGTCAGCCTTACCAGACCACCCATGAGTGCAGTCAAACTGATTATAAGACAGCCAACAGCATGCAACACCAGCAAAATCTTCTTCTCAGCAGTCAAACTTAACTTTCCAGAGTCAGTAAATGGACTAAAAAAACGCCCAGAAGATAACCAACAGGCTGAAATGTCAAACCAGTAACTAACCCGTAAGTACTGCATGATCCCTTTAAATAACGCTGATGAAGAGTGCTTCCGGCCAGTTAGCACCACGAGTTGTTGGGTGAGCTCAGGATGTAGCAGGTCAGGTGATGCGGTATACCGGAATCGTAGAAGGGTCCTCCAACAAGCACAGGACCCTAATTTGAATAAGTTATTCAGTGTTTCCCATAGTTCTGGTGTGCACTCTGGAATCCTAAGGAGAAGCCTGATCCAGTAATGAGTACATGCTTCTTGCTTGCCATATTGGAGGCTTATGCGCCCGTTTAATGCCTGAGAAACAGGCATGGCGTGAGCAAATTTCTAGCCAGTGTTTTTAAAATAGTTGAGTTAAAATGGAAAATGTCTTTCCTTACCAGATTTTAAAATTTTGGCCCTTCATAATTTTGAAAGCCTCTATTAAATCTCCTTTTATGCCTTCTCTGCTCGAGTAGGAATAGTCCCAGTAGCTTAAGTGTTTCCTCATAAACTATAGTTTTCCATTCCTCGCATCATCCTAGTGAATTTATGCTGTAACACTCTCCATGGTTTTAAGGTCCTTTTTATAATGTGATGCCCAAAACTGCACATAGTATTCCAGTTCTGACCTAACCATTGATTTGTATAAATTGATTACTTCTTTACTCTTATACCGTATTCCCTTATTTATGTAATGCAAAATGTTGTTAGCCTTTTTACGACTTTATCTACCTGCACTTTCATTTTCAGGGAATTATGTCTCTCTGTTCATCCACACCCTTAAATTGGCTTATACTACCATTTCCTGTTAAAATATATTACCTCACACTTAGCCACATTAAAATACATTTGTCACCTGTGTGCCCATTCTGCTAACTGTTTATGTCTTCCTGAAGTATTGTATAGTCCTGCTCACTGTTTGCTAGACATAAGAAATAGGAGCAGGAGTAGGCCATACGGTCCCTCGAGCCTGCTCTGCCATTCAATAGATCATGATGTGGAGATGCCGGTGATGGACTGGGGTTGACAATTGTAAACAATTTTACAACACCAAGTTATAGTCCAGCAATTTTATTTTAAATTCACAAGCTTTCGGAGATTTTCTCCTTCCTCATTTACCTGAGGAAGGAGAAAATCTCCGAAAGCTTGTGAATTTAAAATAAAATTGCTGGACTATAACTTGGTGTTGTAAAATTGTTTACAATTCAATAGATCATGGCTGATCTTTGACCTCAACTCCACTTTCCCACCTGATATCCATATCCCTCGATTCTCTTAGAGTCCAAAAGTCTATCAATCTCAGTCTTGAATATACTCAACAGCTCAACATCCACAACCCTTTGGGGTAGAGAATTCCAAACAACTTTCTGAGTGAAGAAATTCCTCCTCATCTCAGTCTTAAATAGTCAACCCCTTATTCTGAGATTATGCCCCCTAGTTCTCGTCTCTCCGCCAGGGGAAACAACCTCTCAGTATCGACCCTGTCAAGCCCCCTCAGGATATTATCTGTTTCAATAAGATCACGTCTCATTCTTCTAGACTCCAGAGAGTACAAAGGGACCAGGGTGTCCTTGTACACCAGTCACTGAAAGCAAACATGCAGGTGCAGCAAGCAGTTAGGAAGGCAAATGGGATGTTGGTCTTCATTGCAAGAGGATTTGAATACAAGAGCAAGGATGTCTTACTGCAGTTATACAGGGCCTTGGTGAGACCACACCTGGAGTATTGTGTGCAGTTTTGGTCTCCTTACCTAAGAAAGGATATACTTGCCATAGAGGGAGTGCGGCGAAGGTTCACTAGACTGATTCCTGGGATGGCAGGACTGTCGTATGAGGAGAGATTGGGTCGACTCGGCCTGTATTCAGTAGTTTAGAAGAACGAAAGGGGATCTCATTGAAACGTATAAAATTCTGTCAGGGCTAGACAGACTGGATGCAGGGAGGATGTTTCCCCTGGCTGCGGTGTCGAGAACGAGGAGTCACAGTCTCAGGATACGGGGTAGGACATTTAGGACTGAGATGAGGAGAAATTTCTTCACTCAGAGGATGGTGAACCTGTGAAATTCTCTACCACAGAAGGCTGTGGAGGCCAAGTCACTGAATATACTTAAGAAGGAGATAGGTAGATTTCTAGACACAGAAGGCATCAAGGGGAAAGGGAAGAGAGCGGGAATATGGTATTGAGATAGAGGATCAGCAATGATCATATTGAATGGTGGAGCAGGCTCGAAGGGCTGAATGGCCTACTTCTGCTCCTATTTTCCATGTTTCTATGTTATTCTACTCAATCTCTCCTCATAGGACAACCCTTTCACCCCAGGAATCAATCTAGTGAACCTTCTACTTTTGTGTCATCAGCAAATTTCCAGATTGAGTTCCTTATACCCAAGTTCAAATAAGAACATAAGAAATAGGAGCAGGAGTAGGCCAATCGGCCCCTCGAGCCTGCTCCGCCATTCAATAAGATCATGGCTGATCTGATCCTAACCTCAAATCTAAATTCATGTCCAATTTCCTACCCGCTCCCCGTAACCCCTAATTCCCTTTACTTCTAGGAAACTGTCTATTTCTGTTTTTAATTTATTTAATGATGTAGCTTCCACAGCTTCCTGGGGCAGCAAATTCCACAGACCTACTACCCTCTGAGTGAAGAAGTTTCTCCTCATCTCAGTTTTGAAAGAGCAGCCCCTTATTCTAAGATTATGCCCCCTAGTTCTAGTTTCACCCATCCTTGGGAACATCCTTACCGCATCCACCCGATCAAGCCCCTTCACAATCTTATATGTTTCAATAAGATCACCTCTCATTCTCCTGAACTCCAATGAGTAGAGTCCCAATCTACTCAACCTCTCCTCATATGTCCGCCCCCTCATCCCCGGGATTAACCGAGTGAACCTTCTTTGTACTGCCTCGAGAGCATGTATGTCTTTTCTTAAGTATGGACACCAAAACTGTATGCAGTATTCCAGGTGCGGTCTCACCAATATCCTATACAACTGCAGCAATACCTCCCCGTTTTTATATTCTATCCCCCGAGCAATAAACGCCAACATTCCGTTGGCTTTCTTGATCACCTGCTGCACCTGCATACTAACTTTTTGATTTTTTTGCACTAGGACCCCCAGATCCCTTTGTACTGTAGTACTTTCCAGTTTCTCGCCATTAAGATAATAACTTGCTCTCTGATTTTTCTTGCCAAAGTGCATAACCTCACATTTTCCAATATTGTATTGCATCTGCCAAATCTCCGCCCACTCACCCAGCCTGTCTAAATCCCCCTGTAGGTTTTTTATGTCCTCCTCACTCTCTACTTTCCCTCCCATCTTTGTATCATCTGCAAACTTTGATATGTTACACTCGGTCCCCTCCTCCAAATCATTAATATAGATTGTAAAGAGTTGGGGACCCAGCACCGACCCCTGCGGAACACCACTGGCTACTGGTTGCCAGTCCGAGAATGAACCATTTATCCCAACTCTCTGCTTCCTGTTAGATAACCAATCCTCCACCCATGCCAGAATATTACCCCCAATCCAGTGATTCTTTATCTTGAACAATAATCTTTTGTGGCACCTTGTCGAATGCCTTCTGGAAGTCTAAATACACTACGTCCACTGGTTCCCCTTTATCCACCCTGTACGTTATGTCCTCAAAGAACTCAAGCAAATTTGTCAGACATGACTTCCCCTTCGTAAAGCCATGTACATAGGCAGAGAACAAAGTGGACCCAGCACTGACCCCTGGGGTACACCACTTCCAACCCTTCTCCAATCTGAGCAAAACACACTTCTCCTCACTCTTTGTTTTTTGTTCATCAGCCAACTCTCTATCCAACCTGTGACATCTTATACCATATGCCTGAATTTTTCTGACAAGCCTCTTGTGAGATACCTTATTGAATGCTTTCTGGAAATCTATTTACACTACAGCTGCTACATTCCTTCTATTTATCCAATTGGTCTCTTTGAAAAACTCAATTAAATTTGTCAAACTTTGCCTTTTACAAATCCAAGTTGGCTTTAACTAACCAACGCTTCTCTAAATGCTCACTAATTTTATTTTGAGTTATGGATTCTAAGAGTTTGCTCACAATTGACGTTATTCAATTAAAAACTTTGTGCTCCACTTTGTACAGAAAACAAATGGAAAGAGTAGCCTAGGGAGATACAATTGCCAGGAGTGCAGCAGCTCTCAGACATACAGAATCATTTCAGGCCAAAAAGGTTGCTTTGAGTTATAAAAACCTGCTGAAGTGAACTCTGACCAGCAAATTCCCAGATCTACTTAGTCTGAGAAAGATTGCTGTTGAGTTCTGTGCGTTATGTAAGTAAATCTACCAAGAGCATTTATCACCTATCTTTAAGTAGAAAAAAAAAGTGATGGTTTAACACAACAAGCTTTTTCAATGTTAATACACTCTGCATGCGGAAAAGAGCATCTTTTGTTACATGTTATGGGCCAGAAATATAATGTACAACTATTAAGAAGCAGAAGAATGGGCAGATACTGTGGATATGAACCCTTTAACTCATCTGAATCCTATCTCTCCTAATGCGAGTTCTGTCATCAGTCAGAAGAGATCAGATCAGGGCTCTCTTGCTTGTCAGAACTTGGGGCATGAATGTTAAGATGCAGTTCCCCGGGAGACTGGCCCACAATAGCACTCTTTTGTTTAATAGAGTTCTGAGAGTCTCGAAGTCTGCACCTATTAAAATTTCAACGGTAAACTAGAGGATCCTGGTTGCGTTTTTAATTAGAGCATGAACAAGGTGTTTGTTTTGCTAGCCATTGTCTAATGGTTGACTGCTTCTGGTGTGTGGAAAGATATGGTATGGCAGATATAATACTGACTTCATTAAATGGGTCACTGAGTGAGGGTCTTAATATGCTTGCAATTAATTTAACACAAATACTTAAGGGAAATAGTTAAGAACTAGCCAGGAAAATGGCAGCCTGCAAATGATTTTTTACACAAAATGGTATCTGAACTCCTTTCACAACTGAACATGTTTCACATATGATAAAGGAAAGTCTTTTACCATGAAATGATTATTTTGCTTTTTACTTGCTGCCATTCATTTCAAGTATGATGTCTTACTAGCTTTATAGATATGCGACACCTCAGTTTAGATTCCAAGTAACAAGAATTTGTACTTACATTACACCTTTAATTTACCAAAATATCACAAGGTTCTTGTTAGGGGAAGAAAAAAAGAGTAAGATTAAAGAAGTTTGGGAAGATGACCAAAGGCGTGGTTGAAGAGAGGTTTTTAGAAAGCCTTTTTTGAAGGTGGACCAAGATGGAGCAAGAGATGATGTTTAACAAAGGAAATCTAGAGTGAAGAGACAGATGGTTGACGGCTCTGCCACTGATGGTTGAGCAGAGGAAGAAGGGGGTGCACAGCAAACCACAGTCAGAAGAGTGGAAGGTGGGAGCTGGGACATAGGACTGGAGGCAGTTCCAGATAGAGGTGAGGAGACACTGCCGAGGGCTTTGTAGTTGAGGATTTGATATCAATGTACTGTGGATGGAAAGCCAGTCTCAAATTCCCCAATGCTCTCCTTGCTAGCCATCCAAGCTCCACCTTACACAAATTCCAACTTGTCCACAATTCCATTTCCCATATCACCTGCTCAATTTTGAAATGGTGGCGGGTTGGCAGCGGGGAGGTGAAGGTGCGCATTGCAAATCCGCATAAACAAAACTTACCGTTTCCGACGCGATCGCATCATGATTGATGATGATTAACGTGCTGTCCGGGTTTCGCGCCCGGCAGCCAGCCTGATTGACAGGCTGTCTGCTGTCAGGAGCTGCAACGTGAGAGAAAGAGAGAGAGCGAGACGTCATCCGGCACTGGAATGAAAGATTGGGGGAGGAGAGAATGGAAAATTGGGGTGGGGGGGGAGAGTGAAAGATTGGGGGGGGGAGAGGGGAAGATCGGGGGGGAGAGGGGAAGATCGGGAGGAGAGAGGAAGATCGGGGTGAAGAGGGGTAGA
The DNA here is from genome assembly GCF_035084215.1 of Heptranchias perlo. Classification (NCBI taxonomy): domain Eukaryota; kingdom Metazoa; phylum Chordata; class Chondrichthyes; order Hexanchiformes; family Hexanchidae; genus Heptranchias; species Heptranchias perlo. The sequence goes on along the minus strand of NC_090341.1, from coordinate 35,084,538 downwards.
TCGGGGTCAAGAGGGGGAGATCGGGGTGAAGTGGGGGAGATCGGGGGGGTGAAGAGGGGAGATTGGGGGGACATTGGGGGGTGAAGAGGGGGAGATTGGGGGGGTGAAGAGGGGGAGATTGGGGGGGTGAAGAGGGGGAGATTGGGGGGACATCGGGGTGGTGAAGAGGGGGAGATTGGGGGGGTGAAGAGGGGGAGATTGGGGGGACATCGGGGTGGTGAAGAGGGGGAGATCGGGGGGACATCGGGAGAGTGAAGAGGGGGAGATCGGGGGGATGAAGAGGGGGAGATCGGGGGGTGAAGAGGGGGAGATCGGAGAGGGAGACATCGGACATCGGAGCAGGGTGGAAAGGTAGGTTGATTTTATGTTTTAACGTCGTGCAATGGTTTCACCAGGTGTGAATCAGAAGCGGTGGGCAAGCTGCTTAGGTAAGTTAAAAATCGGTCTAAGTATGTAATCTGTCACAAGTAAAGTGCCTTAAGTACCTCAATGAGGTACATTTGGCTCTTTAACTATCATCCGGACTTACGGATCCGGAACGCTCGCACGCACACAGGTGCGTCCGTGGGGAACCCGGAAGTCGGCGGGTTGGAGCCAGCTTTCAAACCCGAATGGGATTTCCCAAATTTTCGGAGCCCCCTCCGCCCCCAACGCACCCGCAATTTCTCTGTAAAATTGAGCCCCATGTGTCAAACTAAGTTCACTTGGTATGGGATAGGATACAGACGGTATCATTTTGGACAAGTTGGAGTTTATGTAGGGTGCTGTGTGGGAGGCTGGCAAGGAGAGCATTGGGGAATTTGAGACTCTAAGTGACAAAGACATGAATAAGGGTTTCAGTTTCAGTTGTAGTGGGAGTGAAGGAGGACCAGAATTGGACAATGTTATTAAGGTGGAAATAGATGGTCTTGATTAGCTGACCTTGAATTTAATATATTTTTCCTACATCCAGACTAGAGGCCTTTTCCTTGAAGAAATCTGCCATTTGAAAGAATAACAGTCAAGCGTTATAGATGAAACATGGCAATGTAATGTAACAGCTGAATAATTTATAGAACAAAGAAAGCTGATTTCCCTTTGACAGCTTTGCTGGGTTAAAAGGTTATCTTGTTTGGAGTTAAAGGTATAATAAATTTCAATAACAAGAAGCAGCACAGACAATTTTCGTTTATTTAGCAGCTCATTTGCTATCTTTTAATGATCAACTCTTTACTATCAAATGGTTCTTATCTGATTCCCATTTCTGTTATATTTAGCTTGTGCATCCAAAAAAAGAAGCTCTACTTGATTGTAAGGGGCTTTAGAAGCCATAGAATAATGCATCCAAAGTTATTATGTTATAAAAACCAATAAACAATTATAACGTTCATTGCTGCAGCTGTGCCAGAGATGTCACCTTCACAGTTAGTAAGGGTTTATGAGCCAAAGTCAAAATAATGGCTCAAACAGCTAAATTGTGGTGAATTTAGAGCCTCGGAGGAATCAATGATATTAAATGGTTAATATTTTGTGGACAATAGGTGCACATTCTCAGATACTGTATCACAATGAGGCAGTACAGTGCTTACAGACTCTGGTCACATTTCTGGCCATAGGTTCATATCCCAACAGAGCTCAGGTTCAACTTGTATGTGCAAACAGTGTGTCAGATTTTTCTACCACCTGCTAGGTGTCGATATCCATTTTCATTTACTACAACCTTATGGAGATTCACAGTCTCTGAAAGGAGGGATTTGTGAGAGAACAGGTTAAATGGCCACCGCTGGCTGGTGAATCTGAACAGTGAATCGCTTTACTACAGCTCAGTGCAGTGGCTTCGTTTCACTGTGCCTGGTTCTAATCTGACAGCATCAATAGGGGCACAGAAATTGGGTTTCCTTCGTGCCTGTGAACAATAAATGTTGATTGTCATTATTCTGCTCGTGTGGTATTAGGAATCTAGTTCTAAACAGCTTTGAAGAGGCATTTCGGCTGGATTGAAGGAAGTCAAAGCAACAAATCCTCTGTTTTTTTCAATAAGTAATTTTTGAGTGTACATTTTTAGTAGATAAGTCTTCATCATAACTGGCATAATCAAAGTGCTATAGCATAATTATTTTTTTAAAAAGGGCTTCCTGAGATTACTGCTCTGTGTTTTAAATGAAATGAATTCCTGAATGTTCTGAAATTTTTGTCAAGTCCAGGCCGGACAGGTGGTGGGCTTGAGGCACAACACGGGATGGGATCGTGGGCTTGAGTTCTGAGGTTTTGCTGCTGATGGAAATTCATTAAAGACATCTGAAGCAGGTCTCTGTAATGTCAATGTAGCATCAACCTCTTCTTTCCTTCTGCAGCCAGGAGACAGTTAAGGTTTTGCTGGCCAGGATTTCTGCTGCTGTTGGTTTAGGCTCCCTTTCTGTGGGCTGTAGGAAAAATACACAACTATAATCTTGGATTCTTGATTAGCATCTGTAGAGTAACAGTTATGCAGTTTAAACTGCCTTGCTTAATTGTGTATGGAGTGAAGCCTGTTGAAACAGGCTTAATTATACATATTATTGAGATGGTTTCCAGCATGGCATGTTGCCTGGACTGTAGTGATGTGATAACCTGCTTTTCTGTGTATTAATGAACTGTTTTTGTTTTACCAAACTGTGTCAAGCAGCCCATATGAATTCTGTAACAATATAAGGGTCAGAGCCTGCTATGAGAAACTCGGACCAGGAACCAGAGTAGGTAAACTGCCACTGATTCAAATTGTACCCTTTGTGTGCTTTCCCTGCTGGTTTAAGCAGTGTCGCCATTGGGAGCTTAGATATTGTAGTGAAGGAGCTGCTTATTTTTCTTTGTTTAAGAAGTTTAGAATTAGTCCATTATGAGATCTGCTCAATTGCTTCCTCTCACTTTCATGATGTTTCCTTTTCACTGTTTTACAGATTAGTCCTTCAAGCCCATTGCAACGTATGTAGGGATCAGAGCAATTCCATCTATGCCAAATATCTCTGTACAAATGCTGCATCTATGCGGTAACTGTGCCTGGGACAGATCCGAAACAATGATGCTACACTGGCAATCCTTCCACTGCCTGAGGAATGGCATACCAGGGATCGCAGCTTAAAACATTGTACATCTGTTGTAAAACAAGCAGAATATATTGCAAAGTATTCCCCAGTACTGAATGTTATAGATTTGGTAACATCTGTGTTGAATGTTCTGGATTACACTGAAATAATAACTATTTATTTTCCCTATGTTTTAATCTCCTTATATTGGAGCAATCTTCATCAACCTTCAACAAAACATCAATAAGTAATTTGGTGTCGTGAAGATGCCACTTACCAAGACGTCTTTCACATACTACACCTATTATGGGAAACATATTTTGACTACGGTAATAAGGAATTGTTTCCTGTCGAGATGTTTTGTAATAACTGTTACTGCTCACCAGTCTTTGCTGTTTTTTTGATTTTTCTATTATGGGATTGCAGACTAATTTATAGAGTTGAAAAGAAAAACAGTGAAATTTGAAGTAAAAACAGAAAATACTGGAAGTGCAGAGCTGGTCAGTCAGCATCTGAAAGAAAAAACACAGGTTAATGTCCTGATGAATGGTCCCACTTGTAACATTAACCTTTCTCCTTCAGAATGCTGACTGACCTGCTGTGAAATTACAGCATTTTCTACGCTTAATTTATATGTAGCTGAGCTGCCATTAATGATAAAAAATAATCAATGGTTAATCTTGTTGTATTCCTATTTACTAGAATTTGCAAAAAGTGCAGATAACTTTGAGAAGTGTTAGTGCCTTAGTCCTATAGCAGGGAACTTAAAAAACTCCATAGAACTATGGGCACTTGCAACTATTGCAAACCATGGCTTATAATAGAATACTGGATTTGTACATAATTCATTTATCCGTGGTTTCCTCTTGTCAAACGAAAGCCAGAAGGTGTTTTACAATGCTGTCACTGCAACTCAATATAAATGTTCTTTTCCTAATCATACTGACTGACATTCTGGAAAGTCTGCTAGAAATGGCTGTTAACATTTTCAGTTATTTTGCAATCACATTAGATGTCTTCAACCCACCCAAATCTAAACTATTTTATATTTCTTATATAAGGTATTTTGAAAGGAAAAATTACTCTATATCACTTAAACCAAAATGAAAGTCCCATTCTTCCAAACTTTTCCAATTCCTGAAATAACCAAACCTCTGAAAAAAGATTTGAGGACTGAGGAATTAAAAATAATAAAACACAATCACATTTATTCGAAGATTGATTTGATTGATCATCCTGCCTAACTTTACAAGACTGGGTAAGAGGAAGAAAACTCTGCTCTCTCAACCATGAACTCAGAGTCAGGAGCCCCCTGAAACACCTTCTTCTCCTTGAGCTTTCCACAAACTCCATGTAACATTGAGCTTTTCTGTATTCATCCAGAAACATCAATCAAATCCATACATAAGACAGCTTTTGATTAGAGAGGCATTGCCTTCACAATAACATGTTTGGCAAACCTCTTTTTTGTTTGCTTGAGGAGAGAAAATTGTCATGCATTATTTGTACCAAAGTGACATGATGCTATTTTTCAACATAACATACTCCATTATGTGTGTCTGGCAAAACTTTAAATTAGGATGATTTCATAGGAGAAGCAAAATGCGGATGCTGGAAATCGGAAATAAAAATAGAAAATGCTGGAAATACTCAGCAAGTCAGGCAACATCTGTGTGAAAAGAAACAGAGTTAACTTTTCAGGTCGAAGACCTTTCGTCTTCCAGTTCTGACGACAGGTCTTCGACCTGAAACATTAACTCTGTTTCTTTCCCCTCAGACGCTGCCTGACTTGCTGAGTATTTCCAGCATTTTCTATTTTTATTTCATAGGTAGGAGAACTTTATACAAGAATGATCTTTTCTCAATGGCGTCAGTTATCCATAATTATTAGTGAAAAAAAAATGTAATTGGCCCAAAATGCAAAAATTAAACAAGCAGAGAAGGCCATGGATGTGGGACTTTCTATTTATTCGTCTGATCAATTCCCTTTAAAAGTAGTTGAAATTCCTGGAATCCTTAGGGTAAAGTGCAGGGTTGTGAAGGTAAAGTATTGAAAGACACTTTATCTTGCTTCTTAATATAAATAGAGGTGCAAACAATGGTCCAATTGGTGCCATAACAATGTCTGCTGCTATAATTTATTTTCTTATTTGTAATTAAAATCAAGATGAACAAAAACTGTATTTAAATTTTGAAATTCACCGATGGCTTAGCCAGATTTTCCAGTGTGCAACTGCCCCGTATAGGGAGGAGGATTCCGCTGTGTAATCTTTGCTGAGTGAACTGATTCTTGGTGGTAATGGATTATTACCCCTGGGCTAAGGAGGGGAAAATTAGTGAAGGTTCCTGATCCTAATCATCTTTCAGTAACCCCCTACTGGAAATTGCGTGCATGTGTAGACGTCGGATGATGACAGATTTGGACTCGGCTATGATGCACCCTACGGCTGTGATGCACCCTACGTCAAATAACCTGCTGACACCGTCAGAGCTCACACAGGAATAATGGACACTTGGGTGAGGTACCGGAGGGTGGTCATGGAACTGTACCTGAGCGAAGTGACAATGACATCATGAGTGATGGAAGAAAATTGGCGAGGAAAATAATTTAAAAAAGTTTACACTGTAACTTCAACTTACGGTAAACGCAATAGGAGATACTTCAGAATGAGCCGTGCATGGCAACAATCTGCCCTGAGAACCCCTATGGAGGTGACAATACTCCTTTAATTTCTTAACGCTGAAGAATTCTCTGGAAGATACATTCCTTTCATGTTTGTCATATGCTAAAGTTGCGGTTTAATGGTTTTTTGGCTTAACTTTTTTAATTTGTTTTTTTATATACACAACCAAATGTGAAAATAGTTGATGGAAATGAAAATTTTACACACTTCAGCAAATATGTATCTGTCTATGCATTACTGATTAGATCTATTCCACATAACTCCTAACATGCATCATTCACAGTTCTATCTGAATGTCTACTTTGAAAATAATTTTGAATGCAACAACTTGTATGCACTAAGGAAATGGTTTATTTAAAATGAATTTAATTTCATGTATAGGCTGAATTGTGTAATGGAGGTAGTTACAAATGCTTAATGTTTGATGTATCTTTTTGGGAGATTGTATATATTGGTCAAAGTGGTAAGGATGCTGTCATGTTCATTTTTAACCTTGTAGTTCTCCTCATTAAAGGTAGTAAAGGTATCTAAAGCAGCCACCTGCCTTTGAATGTGCAAGCTAAAATGGACATTTTAATTGTACCCAGCTGGATAGTTTTATACAGTTTGGCAAGTATTGTAATTAATTCAATTAATTAAATCACTAATCAAATATCAAAACACTATCTCCTAATGATATGTTATAGTAAGGTTATAAAAGTTAGTTGCTGGTCAACACATTCAATCCACTATTAAACCTGCCAGTCATCTAGCTGATTACAGTTCCAATATGCTGCAAGACAGCAGTTTTAATGTAATTTCTTTATCTGATGGTACTTTATACACTGACTGTGACAAAATTGTATAAGTGCAAAGTAATTGCTATTATCATTTAAGGAGACCAAGACAGGGCTGAAGAAAGCCAGGAAAAGTGACCATGAGCTGGGGTGAGAGGTATGTTGGGAGATTGAAAGGGTTAGGAAACTGGCCAGTTTATAATAGTATTTAAAATGTGTTCTCATGCCTAGTGTGAAACTGAGCCATACAGACCAGACCCAATTTGATCCCTGGTCTATGCTAAATTAAATGGTTACTGCTGGGGTGGTGATAGAGGCTGTTGCAATTGCTCTCAGATCCCCTGGATAGGGGAAGAAAATCAGCCAGCATTCCTGCTTCTGGTTGCTGTTCAGTGAGTCCTGTTGTAAAATGTACTTGTGAGGATGTCAGCAAGAACAGAATTGGACTCAGCTTTTCCCTCCCCCCTAGCCAATGTCAAACAGGGTGTTGGCACTTGCTGTTTATACTCACATATGGAGAATGGCCACTTGGATGAAGTATCTATGGAAGTCATACCCCAGCATGCACCAGTGTCTTCAGGAGAGGAGGATAAAAATTTGGGGAAGAGAAAGCAGACCCTCGATCCTCTCACAATGTAGAACAGCTCCGCTGACAATCTTGACATTTTGCTTCACATGAACAAATTCTCAACACTGGCACTGAAAAAACTTTCCCTAGTTAACGGTAGACAACAGCCTTAGTCTGTATTATAAATGGTTATGAATTTGGATTTAAGTACCAATCCAGAGCCCAAGTTGAGAATATAACAACAGATAGTTTATCCTCAATATGCTGGAGATCATTACATATGAGGTCTTGTTGATGAATTCTGCAGACAGCAAATTGCCACCAAATATTTTGTTTATACTATAGATGTGTATTAATATATAAGAAAAATTTGGGATAATCATTCCTCTGATTGTTAAGTATAGTGACATCGTAAAGGCGTTTGTGCAGAATTCCTCTGTTGGGATTTCTAACAAAATTGCAAACTTGACCAGAGAAATCTTTGCCCATTATTGGTATGTTGTTGCCCTGTTTATTGAAGATCGCTTCATGTAAAGTAGCTATTGCCCCACACCCAGAAAACTTTGTCTACCATCTTGAAAATTCCATTAGCAGGGATTAAATGTTTCGAAATATAAGCAAGTATATCCCTAACGTTTTAATAATTTGTCACAAAGCTCCTTTAGATTTTTATTTCCCTGACAACTCATCATCCTACAGATTACCACAGGTACATTTAATCCATCCTGTCATTTGGTGTTACCACTAACTGCCAGTAATGAAAATTTCCCAAAGTCTAATTCGAAAACAGTTTTATTTTTACGAGTTACAGAATTGAATAGTTAGCAAAATGTACATTTAGAAAATTACAAATGATTAATAGTTTTGAAGTATATAGTGAGATTGTGCTAGCAATTGTACTGAGTTTAGCAAAGTATCCCCGTTTCAATGGTTCAATAAATTATACCAGTGAGAAACGATTAAGTAACAAAATATAGTTCAATACTTTACTCCCACACAACAATGGTATAAATATTATTATCATGGAAACCATTAGACTTCACAAATTCTTCTTTTCTCCAGAACCTTGAACTATTCATTACTCTGAGGACAATAAAGTCTACAGAATTGCATTTTATATCAATATTTGTTCACAGAAATGATACTTTTTGTTTTTAAATTTACTTCAGTTTCTAACTTGTATAATATAACAAAAGAATATTTCCTGTAGTTTTTTCCCCTATTTTTTATTTATAACTGAAGAGCATAAGTGTCACATATTTAATAATGTTATTAAAAATCATTAGTGTTTGATGTACAATAATGAAAATGACCGATGATTTATCATAATGCTGCATCCAGTGAGTTTAAAAATAAGTTTATGTGCTGAATCACAAAGTAAACTGTAAGATTTTAACTTTAGATGCTACAAAAGTAAATTTACAATTACTTGTTCACACATACATTCAAGCATTTTATAAAGAGGTTTCACGGTGCCTTCTATCAGAACACTGCTTTCTGATTGATGCACAGATTTATTAACCTTGAAGTAGTGTTTAACTTGGGAAAGATATGCAATCCTAGTTTTGCAGTCCCAGTGGTCTTTGTTGTATCAGATGTTAAGAGTGTTTCCTTAAATAGAGACCAGAAAAAGAAATAGTGATGGTGTTCATTCAATTGTGGAGCCTTCTGACATATTTGTAAGATCTTTGGAATTCTCTATTCCAGTGGAATGTGGCTGCTCAGTCGTTGAGTACATTCATGACTGAGATCGATGGATTTTTGGACACTAAGAGAATCAGGGGATTATGGGGATAGGACAGGAAAGTGGAGTTGAGGTAGAAGATCAGCCATGATCTTATTGAATGGCGGAGCAGGCTCGAGGGGCTGTATGGCCTACTCCTGCTCCTATTTCTTATGTTCTTATGTTTTTATGCCAAGGTAAAAAATGACAGATGGCCACCAAAATGGAGCACTCCATTCTTTAGTGGTAGACTTCATTTTCATTACTCACAGGCATATCAACAAATCCAGGCCTAATACTGTTACCAGTCTGACACTACAGTTAAACCAAGCAGCGATTGACTGGGAAAGATGTATAAACAGTGGACATAAACAAAAAGAGAGAACAAAATCCTCAGCATTAATGCCACTACCCTGTTTTTAAGAGCGATATCTGCCTCTGTGAAGCTGACTATGGTATTTGTGTATTAATATCTGAATTCTTTCCTCTTCACCTCTCTTCCCTCCATTTTTCACGTATGAGCACGGGCAATGAGTGTTAGTGGGCTATTTGAAGGAGGACCAGTGCTTGTAGAATTGTGCCCCCAGCATGAATTATAACTTTCAGGTGAGAAGCCCAATTCTGTTCTTATTTAAGCTCCAAAATTCCGCAGAGCTTCCTCTGCGACTACGGCAGAGCCCAGCAGAAAACAGCAAGAACCTGATTGCACCAGGTCCCGGCCAACCGCAGGATTTTCCAGTCACCCTTGTAAGGGGCTAAACAAGACTAATGATGTCACAGGGCAGCCCTGGGAACAGGGACTCCCTGCACTGGGAGCTCCTGCTTCAGTGAGGTTGTATTTACTGGTGGCTGATATGCTGGGTGAGATGATGTGTAACGGCCTGCAAATGGCGTAAGTGGGTCCTAAGTTGAAGAAAAGAGTAACTTTATTTTTTTTTAAATGGATTGGCCCCCTTGCATGGGGTGTCGGGGGTGGGGGTTGGGTACGATGGGTCTTGGGGTGGGGGTGTTTGGCTGAGACCCCTCCCCCAATGGTGGGGGCAGATGGCATATTTTCTGGCTGCATGGGGCAGATGGATGCCAAAGATACACTTGTAGTGGGTGGGCACCTGCCAGCCCCATGTAAATGAGTGCCTTCCAGCTGGCCCCACAAACATCTATGTCTGCATTGGAGTGCAAGTCCCAGTGGTTCTGTTTGGATTACAACTCACAGATTTTCACAGTTTTAATATACAGCCATGTACATTTTCTAGCAGGGGGCTGCTGGATAGCAAGCGGAAGCAGAAACCCTGTCTTTCCACCTTTTAATTTGTGCGAGATTAAAATTTCTCAGTTGACCTGTTTGGTATTGGTTCTGGTACCCTGTCATGGAGAAAACATGGGGCACAATTTTAATATGCCGGCGGGAAGAGTCCAGGAGGGGGGTGATTTGCGGGCGCCAAACCTGGAAGGGAAGTAGGGCAGACGTCCGACATCGGGATCAGAGGGCAGACATCGGCCATCGGGATCAGAGGGCAGACATCGGGATCAGAGGGCAGACATCGGGATCAGAGGGCAGACATCGGGATCAGAGGGCAGACATCGGCCATCGGGATCAGAGGGGAGACATCGGACATCTGGATCGGAGGGCAGACATTGGACATCAGGATTGGAGGGAAGACATCGGGATCAGAGGGCAGACATTGGGATTGGAGGGCAGACATTGGACATCAGGATTGGAGGGAAGACATCGGGATCAGAGGGGAGACATCGGACATCGGGATCAGAAGGCAGACATCGGGCATTGGGATCGTAGGGCAGACATCGGGATCGTAGGGCAGACATCGGGATCGGAGGGCAGACATCGGGATCGGAGGGCAGACATCGGGATCGGAGGGCAGACATCAGACACGGGATTGGAGGGCAGACATTGGTCATCGGGATCGGAGGGCTGACATTGGTCATCGGAATTGGAGGGCAGACATTGGTCATCGGAATTGGAGGGCAGACATTGGTCATCGGGATCGGAGGGCAGACATTGGTCATCGGGATCGGAGGGCAGACATTGGTCATCGGGATCAGAGTGCGGGGGGGAGGGGGGTCCAGGCAATGTTGTTTTTTAAGGTACTTTTATTTAATTTGTTTGCAATGGGAAACACAATTTTATTTAGTTTATTTTTCAATGATCCGGCCCTTCCCGCCTGGTTTTACCAGACGTGAATCGGAAGCCGTGGGAAAGCCACCCAGGCAACATTAAAATCTTTTTAACCATCCAATACACAAAAAATAAACTACCTTAAGTACCTCAATGAGGTACATTTGCTCCTTTAATTATCAGCCCGCCGGATTTAAGTGGGGGCGGGACTTCCTGGTGACTGCTGTACGCTCGCACACAGATTTGCCTGAATCTCATTCAAAAATGTGTGGGTTCCAGCCAGGTTGTCTGCCCATTCCCAAAAACAGTGATTTTGATTGCCCACCCACCCCCAACCTACCTGTTTTTCCCTTTTAAAATTGTGCCCATGGTGTTCTGTCTGCTTATCCAATTTATGTGTACTTCATACTGGTCAATCCAAAGTCCAGTAGTTGTGTCAGTAGCTGTTGAGTATTCAGTAGAACAGACTTCCACTTGAAGAAAGATAGAAAGACGAATAGTAGTAATTTAGATGGAGGACAGCAATACAGGGGAAATGTTCTTGCTTTTAATTCATTGGCTTTCTGTTCGAATTATCAGAAATATGGCTAAAGCCAGAATCTAGAAATTAATTTAATATTCAGGGAGGCAGATTTTTGAGAAAGGACAGATGAGGAGGTGGTGTAGTCATACATGTCAAGGACAACTGAGAGAAAAATAAAGTTGATCCTGTGGGAGAGGGTAAGCCACAGATAGAAATACTCTGGTTAGAAATCTCTAATGAGAATAAATCCAAACTACCACTAGGTGTTTGCTACAGACCACCAGGTCAACACTAAAAGGACAGTTTAAGATAAGAAGTGTGTTTGAGAATAGGAAAATTAATTTAATAGACTTCAATCAACCCAATATAAATTGGGAAAGCCATCAGAGCTGGTAGATATAATGCATGACTGCTTTATGACTATGTGCGTAAGAGAAGCCACGAGAGGCAGTGCTCATCTTGACCTGATTGTTATAAGTGACTCAGACAATGTACAGGAAATAGAATTGTAGCACTCCTGGGGGACAGTGACCACAGAATGATCAAGTTTAACATGATCCAGGACCCAATTATACCAAAGACCAGGAGCCAGGCTTATAACTTTAAAAAGGTTAAATTCAAAGAGATGAGGGAAGAATTGAAACAAGTGGATTGGAGGAGAATATTTGTCAACATTTCAGTAGATGTCAAATGCAACACCTTTAAAAGAACAATGCTGGACATGAAGGACAAGTACATTGATAAGATCAGCAAGCTCAGACTAAACAAATGTGGTCCTAAATTGATTAACAAACAAAATAAAAGTGAAATAAGGAGGAAAAATTATCTCTACAAATCCTGCAGGCAGAAAGGAGCAGGGGCTCATTGGGACGACTATAGGATCATGCAGAATCAAGTTAAAAGGATGATTGGAGGGGCTAGAACTAGACAACTAGAAAAAACCATAACTGCGGAAGCAAAATGTAACAATAAAAATTCTTTCAATATTAGGACTGTTGGAGAAGAGCTGAGAACGTTAAAAGACACACCTGGGTTTGAAACTGATGATAAGCACAAGATAGTAAATATTTAGAATGATTACTTCCTCAAAGCATTCACAAGAGAAGACATGAACAACATGCCCTCCGCCAAAAAAGAGTACCAAGGCATAATTCAAGATTTCGATATAAATGAGAGTGAAGTGCTAGACAAATTGATCCTCAGATAAATAAATCTTTAGGGTTAAACGGCATTTATCCCACATTGTTGAGAGAGACTAGTGAGGAGATTTGCGAGGCACTGACAATAATTATGATGGAGTCAATGGACACTGGAGAAATACCAGTAGATTGGAAGCAGTGACAAAACAGACACAGGCAACTACAGATCCAATAGTTTTACTTCAATTCCATGTAAAACAATGGAATTGATTATCAGGGGTACATTTGATGATTATCTGTACAATAACAACCTAATAAACAGCAGTCAACATGGCTTTCAATGGGGAAGATCCTGCCTGACTAACTTCCTTGATTTCAAGGGCTCAGTGTTGGGGCCACTATTGTTGCTAATTTACAGCAAAGATTTGAGGTCTGATTTGAACTTTTGGTGGGGGTGTAAAATGGATGGTAGTAAATCAGCCGCCCATTATACACAGCATCCAATATTCCTTTCCATTTACCTCAAGGGACAGGAAAATCAGATGGGATGTATAATGGGCAGCCAATCTGCTACCACCCAACTTCCACGACCACTGAAAATTAAAATCAGTCCTTTAGATTCCGAAAGCCAATTCAAATTGGTTAAATTTGCAGATGATGCCAAACTGGGAGGGACAGTGGAATCAAAGGAGGCAGCTCAGAAACTACAGAATGAGCTAATCAAAATATGTGAGTAGACCAAACAATCATGGAGTAAATTTAATGCAGTCAAATGCAAAGTATTGCATAGAGGAAAAAAAATAGGCAATCCATACTTCATGAATGGTGTTGAAATAGCTAAGGATGAAGTTGAAAGAGAAGTAGGTATCTTAGTAGACTTAATGCTCAGCATGACGAGCCAACGTAGAGCAGCAATCAACAAAGTTAATTAAATGTTGAACTATACAGCCAAAACAGTAGAATACAAGTCAGAGGAAGTCGTGATCAAACTGTGCTGTGCTCTGGTCAGACCTCACCTTCAGTACTGTGTCTGGATCTGATAGTTGAGAAACAAGGGAGATGTTCAAGTGCTGGAAGCAGTGCAGAGAAGAGCCATGAGGCTGATCCCTAGTGTCGGGTTTTGACTTGTGAGTAAAGACCGGTGAGACTTGGGTTTTTCAGCCTGGAAAGGAGACATCTGAGAGGTGATCTTACAGAGGATTATAAGATAGTAATGGGTATGGAAAAGACTAATCCAGAATATTATTTTAAATTAAACAGTGGGAGTAGGACAAGGAGACACAGATTCAAACTATTAAAAAGTAACTTGAGAACTGATATCAGTCGATTCTTCACGGAGACAGTGATCAACACTTGGCATGGACTTGCAGATAGAGTAGTGGAGGCAATAAACCCTGGAATAACTTAAATGGGGGAATGTGGGGTTGTTCTGAATGGATGAATTGAGTTGGTCAAATGGTCTTCCTCATCCATAAATATTTTGTGATCTTGTGAAAAAATTTTAAAATGTTATAATACCATCGAAAAGAAATCCAACTACTTCAGTATTCTGATTCATGAAAATTAAAAAATATGTCTTCTTGCACAAGTAGTGAAGAAATGAATTGTGTGATAAATCAGGCTTAGGTGTTTCATTAACACTGATGTATATGTTGGTGATTTATTTATGAATAGATTTTAACATTTAGGTGGTAAAATGTAATACAAAGATACTGTAACTGTTTAATATGGCATCAATCTGAAACTGCCGTAGGTTCAATTTGTAATGTCAGGCTACATAGTAACTGACAGGTCTAGGTTTATGATGAACACATCAACCCAGAGCACCCCAATCTCTTCATTATATCATACAATTAGTATACCATTTAAAACTATCACAATGCAGTTAATGTTAGCTGAGATAGGAATGTGTTTCATTTTTTAGATTAACCCATTTTGGTGAATATACATGAATAAAAAAGCCACTTAGTTCCAACAATTTTTTTGCAACATGCCAACAAAATACAGAAAGTAATTTCCAGGAATGCTTTAGAAGCAAACATAATGATATTTCTTAGTTTCACCTTCCAGCAGTTTTGGACATTGACACAGACAGCTTTGATTATCTTTTCTTAATCTCTAATTTTCTCCTCCTGAAGACACCGACTCTATTGGAATATAATGCCTTGGGCATCAAACACCCTTCGATGACTTGTCCAAATGGCCATTATTCATGCTTGAACCGTATTTTACATCCATCTACTGCAAGGCTTCTTTTCTAAACATCAGGGAGAGCAGGGGTTGACCTATGACACATGAATGTAGAATGATCAGTATTTTCTGCAATAGTTTTCTGGAGAAAGGAAGAGATTAATGGAGAGACAGCTCATGGTAACTGACACAATTCTTCTCCAGACTTCATAAATACTGAGTCATATAGTTAAGTTTCACATTTTCAAGATTCATGTCTTAGACCTCATTTATGTGTTATACATCAAATTGTTATTGGTAATAAATGACAGTTATGGTCTTAATACGGAACACTTTGGTTTCAAATGATTGTAACTTAGATAATTATTGATTTTGCCATCTTATTTCATAAATTTATATGAATTGCATTTTTATACTGAAGTCACTATCACCTGAAAGGCTTACCTTTACATACCTTTTACCACAGGTGTTTCACTGTGTGTGCTATGCCATGAGAAACAGCCGAGCAAGAATCCACCCAGAGGCACAGTACAAGTCCAATTAATCAGTGGGCTGATGCTGAAGGTGGCTCCGTGAATCTTCAATAAAGCATTAAAATTATTCATTGAAGTGTGACAAAGTCTCAACAACTCCAGTATTAGTGCTCTCCTACAAGAGACAAAAACTGTTAAACACAGACATATACAGGAAGGCAGGCATTTCATCACGAGAAAAGGTTATTGAATTAATTGGACAAGTGAATTGATAAATTGTTCCACTGGCCTTGTTAAAATGAATGAAATTTAAAAAAAGTATTGAATTGTTCATGCTGCATACCAACCTTAGTGGGGAAAATTGGTCACCTGTGAAGCTTGAAAAGCTAAGAACTGGGTAACTGCAAACCATAAAGTACAATCTATATAAATCTTTTCAGCATTTCCATTTTTATTGTAATATTTCTATCAATCTGTGGTAAATTGAATGTTGTAATTCAGAAGCTGAATGAACACTGATGCTAAAATAAAGATAATGTGTTTTTTTCCCCAATACATATGTGTTCTAATAGTTATGTTGCCCAGAATTTTAAAAAACATAATTACTATGGGTAAGCTGAAAGGTTGCTTTCATTGGTTCTAACTTAAAAAAAGCAAAAACATGAATATAGCAGGTTTCTCGTTGCCAAGCCAATGTCATTTTGTCTCCTGACTTGTGTCCAAATCCTGTCATAAACAGTAATTCCGATTTTTTTTAGATGATCCTATTTTGATGATCGTACATGAAGGAAAAAGCCACTTAATTCCAAATTGTTTTTCTTTTTTGCTATTAAAGTCATTGGAAAGGAAATTCAGGCAGATATATAACTGGCGGGCAATCCGTTACTGCCGGTTTTCCGCCACCGAATATCTACCCCACTGAGTCTTAGAGTGAAATTTCACATTTTCAAGGTTCATGCCTTGACCTCGTTAATATGTTGTATAACAAATTATATCAGTAATAAAAAACAGTTATAATCTTAATACTGATCACTTCGGTTTCAAATTATTGTAACAGATCATGATTGATTTTGAAATTATTACTTGATAAATTAATATGAATTGCACTTCTATACTGAAGTCCTGTCACTTGAAAGGTTACAAATCAAGCTTGAGCTGAGATAGCGAGCATTGGCAGGCTATATATTCAGGTGGGCATCACAACCTAGCCCAATCCTGTTCTTGCCTAACATCTACAGATGGTTACATTTGCAGTAGTGGTCAATTGGATAGGAATCAGAGGCAGACACCCTGCGTAATGTTTTTTTCATACGCTGTGGCCCCAAGGACACTGAGGACAATTGTAGTGTCAGTACTGCTGCTCTGGCTGAGATCAGCTGACTCAGCACTGATCGAGTATGGAGGACCTTCCTTACTGCCTCAGTTGGTAAAAGCACTGATCATCAAGCAGGCAGCATCATCTAGCTGAACCAAATTCCAAATAAATCTATTCAAATATATTTCTTACGTTTCCATTCAGTGAATTTCAATAATTTAAAAATAACTGCTGGATGTAACCTTGAGGCCTAGGATATTAACTTTGCTTTCTTGAGATTAAATTTTTAAAAAACTGTATATGGTGAAAACCTGAAGAACAGAAAATGCTGAAAATACCCCTCAGATCTGTCAGCAATTGAAAAGAGAAAAGACAAGTTAACATTCAATGCAGATCTTTCGCTAGAATATTTATTTTGAATGGCAATGATAAGTGTATTTAATTCTAAGCACAAATTTCAAAATTGCCCCTGTAGTCATTGAAGATGCTGCTGTATGTATAATTTGGCATTCATTCACACAATATTAGTTTTAATAATTAATGCACTCATCTTATATTCCTGGTTATCAAATACAAATATTTCAATTTTTAAAAATAATTATTAACTAGTGTTTGTTAGAACACTAATGGATATGGGATGGTTAAAAAAGACTGGCATTTATGCAAATTTTTGTAAATTAATATATGATAGGTTTTATTTAATTGAAAGTTTTATTTAATTGAAAGTTTTTTTAACTTTGAAATTGAAACATCTAAGTGGACAATGTGATAATTAATGGCTCCAGAAATTTTAATTAAGGGAGTTTACTCCAGTTGATATGCATTAAAACACATGTTAATTGGAAGGCTACATGCAAATTGGTGAGTATGCTTCAAAGGGAAGCTAAGCCCTAATTACAACTGTGTGCAAGCTGAAAGGTCTTGCACCTCTGGAGTCAATTTTTAGTTTTGTCCAGCGGAGAGGACTGCTGTTCCTGCAAACTACATACAGGAACTTAGGTCCAGGAAACAAAACCATCACTACTGTGTCACAAAATTGGTTATCAAAAGGTGATAATGTAACCAAAGGAGAGTACATTCTAATTGCTAAAACTTTCCAGGGGAGGCATTTATCTTGCAGCAACTTCCTTCTCTCAGTTATTGAAGTTAATTCATCCTGAATCATACATATTAAAATCAAAGACTTTTTAAACAATTGATTTTATTTTGGATGGCCATATCCAACACATGAAGTGTCTGCAACAACAAAAAATCCTGCCTCTTGTTGTATCATTACTTCAGAAAGGGGAAAAATATGTTTTTCTCAGTTGGATACAAATTAAAAATTAAGAGCAAGATGAACAGGCTATAAGCTACCTGGCAATCAGAATTTGGATTTATTGCTGTTTTCATTGTGGCTGCCAATGTATCTATGTTGGAAGACTGTGGGGACATATATCCAATGACCTCTGGATATAATTTGGTGATTATTGTATTATTTAGATACAAAGTGAGCTGATGTAGAGATTTCCTTACATGGTTATGGTAATAAGGTCAGATATTTGTCTCAGGGTCTGAGTAAGTGAACTGGAGACCGGTCGATCAAAGTTGACATGCTATGAATAAGGTCTCTTTTGCCAACTTGTCATTCAATTTTGAATAATGACCTGTGTCAAATGTGTATAATTCCCAACTGACAGTAAAAAAACATTATTTAATCTACACTTTTGCCTAATTGGAAATATTACAGAATCTTCTTAATAACAAATATGAATATTAGCCTATAACTTGTGTCATGAATCTTTTCACTGGTCTTAGTTTTGAACTTCTATTTAAGACCAATATGGCCACTGAGTGCTTTGTATCTGGTACCTCTAAATCAGCCATAGACTTGATCTAACCTCTTCTTGATGTTAACACAGATTCTTGCTGTTTTAAAAAAAACAGCTTTATGCTCATCAAAGTTAAGGTGCTAGTGCTGCAATACATTGGAACACTTCAGCGCCCATTGTAAGCATGTAACACTTCTAGGTCACTTAGAGCAGAGACAGATACAAAGTTATGGTTCCTTTACTCTGCCCCTATAAAATATAATTTATTCTTTTGAAGGGCAAGCCTACCGAACATTGTTACGATCTCTTTAAGTAGGATTATTAATTGTGCCAAGTTGTCATGAGTTTTGTGCTGTAAGCACATGTCCATTAGGAACCTCCTTAAACTGTCTACATGTAGGATCACAACAGCCAGCAGATTCGAGAAACTCCATGGTCCGGATCTTGCTGGAACGGGGCATCTCGAAAGCGTGCCGTTAGTTAGAGTTTATTCTGCACCCTACAGCTCGAAAAATTTTTGCGCCGTAACTTGCTGAAAGTGCGAGTTGATAACAGTGTGGTGAGGGCAATGGGGTATCTGGGACCCTAGCGAATAACAACTGTGTATCTCCTTAACCGATGAGATTTAAGGATTGAAAAAGAAACAGAGGAACGACTAAGAAGGAGGGTAAATTAGAGTGGGTGAATTAGAGTCAAATCAGGTACAGATAGAGAAATAAAGAGAGGGAAAGAAAGATTGGATTAAGAGAGAGAGAAAAAAGAGACAGAAAGAAAAGTAAGAAAAAAGTTTTAAAATTTGACATTTTTAAAATCTCTAACAACAATTGACGGCATGCAGGAATGAGATTGAACAATTTCAATTGTTCCCTTTCTGGGCCAGAGAGGTTGATTGGCATTGCATTAACAATTATCACGTCATTAAAAGGGTATTTACGCTCTTAATTACCAGACTGAACTTTTGGTGGTGAGTTTAATGGGCAATTAATGTGGAAATCCAGCAAGTTCTTAAAAATAACAGGGAGGCTAAGGGCGAGATACCAAACGGCGGAGTGGCGTAATACGAACGGCTAGTTCTGGAGATTCGCAACTCACGTCGTATCTCTTAATCCCCTGACCTTGTTGGCCAATTTGCGCATTAATAACGCCATGCATCATTAACAAGCTATTATTTTTCCAGCAAGGTCCAGCCCCTTCAGTCTGATCTAAATATGAATTCCAGGTCCCAGAGGTAAAATGGCTTCTTGATAAGTCAAACTTCGTTCATCTTGTAAATTAGGATGATTAATTATTATGGTAAAGTACATACATATATATATTTCTCTATTTCATCAAACAGAAGTGGTACAGACTTAAATAAGAAAAAGTGCCAACTTAAATGCTTTCATCATCACAAATCACCTCCAACTACAGATCAGTGGTGTCAGGTGGTAACTTTATGGCTGAAATTATGTTCATTCTCAAAGTTTAGATTCCAGGCAGGCAAATTTATGTTCCTTATTCTCGGGTTGCTTCTCTAATATCTACATCCTACATGCACACATATGGCATGCTGAGGGCTACATTAGTGATTCGGAAACGCTTTGGGAATTGAATGAATTCTTTAATATGATAGAAGTGATTTTTCTTAAAGAAAATTGAAACAGCCCAACTCTTGAAGACGTTGTAAAAATCATGGATAGTTTGGAATGCCAGAGGAAGAAGAGATGATTAAGGCTGGAGTTATACAGCACTCAGTGGGAACTCAATCTGATGTGGGAAGACCTCCTGAAGTTGTCTCATGCCTCAGGGCTTTTATGCGCTCAAAAGTCTCCTGAGTTACACTGCCATTTTTGCATTGATGTGCACCCAAAATCTTTTCACACTAATACAAATGTAACAATATATGCAGAATCTATTCCTTTTTATCCTACCAATTGAAAATTTTTCTCTCCCCTAAAAATTTGAGTGCTCACTGTTCTTTGAAGTAGCAAGTCTCATAATGAATCACCCACAGCAACACAGTCAGATTGACCAAACAGTTTGACAAGAATATTTTAGCAGCTAAAAAGAAGAAATGGAAGATTAAATGAAACAAAGCTAGAATTGAGATTATAGAAAATGTTTGTCTATTGAGGGACAATAAGCATAAGGATTTCCTACCATTCCTACCATGATTTATAAATCTCCTGTACACAAAGAGTGCATAAGGAACGTGACCTTGCGATCAGTAGCATCAAGACACTGTGAAAGGTTGTATCCTAGGTTAGTTTGGATTAATCTATCTTTTATCCAAAGGAGTAATAGCTGAATAGGGTGAGTCTGAATCAGTCTGCTCTGTAGTATTTTTGGCATTCTCCATAAAGATGTTGAAAAAGGGAATAAGAGTGGGTTTGTAGCTCTGCTGTATGTTAGCCTAGAATTCAGTGTGACTTTGGCCAATTTCTGTACTAAAGTTGATCAGAGTTTATGTAATAGTTTGTCATTTATGGTATTCTTTGGCATAGTTACCAGCTTGAGAAGCTCAGAATGCATTTTTTGTTTTGTTTTCACTGCATCACCTTGAAGGGGGCCATAATGTCATGGTTCAGAAAGCGTTCAGGTACAGAGTAAGCAGCTCACAGCTGATATATTATTAATTTTATTTCAAGGGTCCATTGACCTGCCCAGTTAATCTTTCATGTGGCTTTCAAAGGGATGGTGATTATTTGTTACAACAAATAATAATTTTAAATACCCACTAGCACTCCAATGATCATATAAACAGAACTAGTATCCCACAACCAATGGATCAGATTAACACTGTGTAGCCCTACCACAACCATCAAGAATAGTGGTGGAAAACCAGGCAACTAACAGGAGCACAAGGCTTCATGAACATCCCTGTGCTCAATCATGATTGAGCCCAGCATGTGAAAACAAGAGGGAAGGCTTAAGTGCTTACAAGCATCTTCAGCTGAAAGGGCCAAGTGGACAATCCTACGCGGCCTCCTCCCGAGGTCCCCACCATCATGAATGCTAGTGTCCAGCCAATTTAATTCACTTCACGTGATATTAAGAAGCAATTGAGTGCACTGGACACAGCAACAGCTATAGATCTTGAAAACTGCCTGGCTGTAGTGATCAAGACTGGGCACCAGAGCTCGTCACACCTCTAGCCAAGCTGCTCCAGCACAACTATGATACTGGCATCTACCCAACAATGTGGAAGATTGCCCAGGTATGTCAGTCACAAAAAACAGGATAAATCTAACCCAGCCAATTACTGCCCTATCAGTATTCTCCCACTCAAATATAAAGTGATAGAAAGTCATCAAAGGTGTCACCAGGCAATAGCCTGCTCACCAAAAATTCAGTTTGGGTTCTGCAAGAATTACTCAGCTCCAGACCTTATTGCAGCCTTGATCCAGACATGAATGCAAGAGATGATTGCCAGAGGAGAGGTGAGAGTAACTGTCCTCGAAATCAAAGCAGCATTCAACTGAGTATGGCACAAAGGAACCCTTGTAGAACAGATGTCAATAGGGGTCAAAGGGGAAACCCTCCTGTAGCAGGAGTCAAACCTGACACAAAGGAAGATGGCTGCGGTTGTCAGAGGTCAAACACCGGAAGTCTCAAACCCTCAAGATGCAAGCCTCTGAGTTTGCTCTGGAAGTTGGTAGGAGGTTTTTATTCAAAGAATCAGGTTTATTTTTCTTCAATCTCTACCAATGTTTTTGCACATAAATTATTTTTTCTGCATGCCCTTAACAAGAAGAGGGCTCTGCTGCTCCAGAACCATTTTGGACCACATTCATTTGCTCTGTTACCTATATATGAATCTTTGAAAAAAATAAAAATTTAATTTATAGTTTCTGTGGGTTCCTAAAATTATAAAATTTATCAGAGAATAATTAAGATATGTTAATATGAATGTGTTGATTTAAAATCTAAGGTTTCCAATGATCTGTTAAGAACTCATAACAGATTTGGCCAATGAACCAAATTCAGCAAAATAAGGCTTGCAGTGCAAAAGAAACCTGCTTATCTGGATGCCCATTAAAAAGTTTAATCGTCCCCTGATAAATGAAGGAAATTGGAAAGAGCAGAATTAGATTACCTCTTAAAGGTAAATTCCAGGAACACCACACAGAAAGCATAATACCCGAGTGTACTTACAGTTGTTTGCCATCTCAAGTGTAAAATAAAAGTCCACCAATACTTTAAATGGAAAATTACACATTATAATCCGTCTTTTAATCAATATTTAGGATGTGATTTTATTACTGGGTGATATCCCTGATCAGCGTGAAATGGAGGTCTGCCTCCCCACACATGCATTGCTCATTTTACAAGACTATTCTTTTGATTTTCTTCCTCTTACTTTCTCTCTCTCTCCCCCACCCCCTTCCCACATTTTTTTTATTCGTTCATGGGATGTGGGCGTCGCTGGCAGGGCCAGCATTTATTGCCCATCCCTAATTGCCCTTGAGAAGGTGGTGATGAACCGCCTTCTTGAACTGCTGCAGTCTGTGTGGTGAAGGTTCTCCCACAGTGCTGTTAGGTAGGGATTTCCAGGATTTTGACCCAGCGACGATGAAGGAACGGCGATATATTTCCAAGTCAGGATGGTGTGTGAATTGGAGGGGAACGTGCCGGTGGTGTTGTTCCCATGTGCCTGCTGCCCTTGTCCTTTTAGGTGGTAGAGGTCGCGGGTTTGGGAGGCGCTGTCCAAGAAGTCTTAGCAAGTTGCTGCAGTGCATCCTGTAGACAGTACACACTGCAGCCACAGTGCGCCAGTGGTGAAGGGAGTGAATGTTTAGGGTGGTGGCTGGGGTGCCAATCAAGCGGGCTGCTTTATCTTGGATGGTGTTGAGTCTCCTGAGTGTTGTTGGAGCTGCACTCATCCAGACAAGTGGAGAGTATTCCATCACACTCCTGACTTGTGCCTTGTAGATGGTGGAAAGGCTTTGGGGAGTCAGGAGGTGAGTCACTTGCCGCAGAATACCCAGCCACGAACTGCTCTTGTAGCCACAGTATTTATATGGCTGGTCCAGTTAAGTTTCTGGTCAATGATGACCCCCAGGATGTTGATGGTGGGGGATTCGGCGATGGTAATGAAGTTGAATGTCAAGGGGAGGTGGTTAGACTCTCTCTTGTTGGAGATGGTCATTGCCTGGCACTTGTCTGGCGCGAATGTTACTTGCCACTTATCAGCCCAAGCCTGGATGTTATCCAGGCCTTGCTGCATGCGAGCACGGACTGCTTCATTATCTGAGGGGTTGCTAATGGGACTGAACACTGTGCAATCATCAGCGAACATCCCTAGTTCTGACCTTATGATGCAGGGAAGGTCATTGATGAAGCAGCTGAAGATGGTTGGGCCTAGGACACTGCCCTGAGGAATTCCTGCAGCAATGTCCTGGGGCTGAGATGATTGGCCTCCAACAACCACTACCATCTTCCTTTGTGCTAGGTATGACTCCAGCCACTGGAGAGTTTTCCTCTGATTCCCATTGATTTCAATTTTACTAGGGCTCCTTGGTGCCACACTCGGTCAAATGCTGTCTTGATGTCAAGGGCAGTCACTCTCACCTCACCTCTGGAATTCAGCTCTTTTGGACCAAGGCTGTAATGAGGTCTAGAGCCAAGTGGTCGTGGCGGAACCCAAACTGAGCATCGGTGAGCAGGTTATTGGTGAGTAAGTGCCGCTTGATAGCACTGTCGACGACACCTTCCATCACTTTGCTGATGATTGAGAGTAGACTGATGGGGCAGTAATTGGCCGGATTGGATTTGTCCTGCTTTTTGTGGACAGGACATACCTGGGCAATTTTCAACATTGTCGGGTAGATGCCAGTGTTGTAGCTGTACTGGAACAGCTTGGCTAGAGGCGCGTTTATTTCTGGAGCACAAGACTTCAGCACTACAGCTGGGTTGTTGTCGGGGCCCATAGCCTTTGCTGTATCCAGTGCACTCAGCCATTTCTTGATATCACGTGGAGTGAATCGAATTGGCTGAAGACTGGCTTCTGTGATGGTGGGGATATCGGGAGGAGGCCAAGATGGATCATCCACTCGGCATTTCTGGCTGAAGATGATTGCACCAAAGTTCAGGTCAGGTCATTAATATCATTAATCTGCCATATATGCTGGGAAATGTACGAGAAAAGGCATCAGTCATAGATTTCACAAATTTTACTATTTAAATTTATTTTGTTTGCATTTAAATGTCATAGTTTGGGAGTGGGAATGGGCTCATTGATAAAGTCTCTGGAGTCTCCTGTAATTAAAAATACTATTCAGTTGCTTACTATTACATAGGAAATACATAATTATTGAAACAGTAAGACTAGCCTTGGATATAAATTAGAAAAAGAGCCTTAAATAAATTCTACTTGGATTGTGGAGGAGATTTGCATTCTAAAAGAGAATCTCAATTCTCAAGCACTGAGTAGGTCTCATTAAGTTGGGAGGAGGGGGAGGTAGCACAATATTATCCTGTAAAACTGTCAGCTATAAAATCATTCACAATTTCAAAATCATCATTACAAGCTTTAATTTCTCTCTTTATCAAATTGCCAAGTTCCTTGTCTCCCTTCACTGTCACATCTCGCTGATAAACCTATTTTAATGAATGATGCAAAAATACAATATAGAATCTGTGGCATATTTCTTGTCACTTTCTGTCTTCAAATCAAGTACAGACCCTATTACCAACTCCCTGAGAGGAACATGGGAGAAAGGCAGAGCTGTCATGATTGAAAACAAGGATTGGAGGAAACGTAGCTTTGTGTCCATAATACTTCAACCTGTATTGAGCAGATGGAAATCCAATTCGAGTTACTTTACAGATTTTATTATACATCTGTTATCTTGAGTAAAATGTCCCCAGCTGTCCCAGATGTGTCACACAGCATGACATGTTCTTCCATGTGTTTTGGATCTGTCCAATAACGATTCCCTTATGGAGAGCAATCAACTGTACAACAGGTTATGCAAGTCAAACCCAATTAGACTAAAACTCAGTCTCTTAGGATTCTACTGGCATACTATCTTGGACATCCATACCTTTACATTACTGGATATATTGCCTATATTAACTACGATAAGAAATATGCTGACTGATTCAGACTGATTGTAAGTGGAACAAAGTTATCCCGGTGGATTGGCACAGTGGTTCCTCTTGGCAGAATACCATCCTCAATGTGACTGAAGCCTCGATTTTAACTCGGGGTGTGAGTGCCCTTAGTGGGGGGGGGGGGGAGGGGGGCAGGACAAGTGACAAACTTGCACAGCTGTGCTGGCTTGAGGCCTGGGCCATTTTAACTCCCAGACCTCCTTACAATACCCCAGAACTGACTCCTGCCAGAACCTGGTGGGAATGAGGTGGAGGCTGGCGGGTGGGAGCAGAATAACACGCAGCAGCAGGCCATCACCAGTCTCCCAAGGAAACAGTCACCTGCAGTCAGGTAAGTGCATCGGGAGGCAGAATCGGCCGGTGATCGTGGTCGGGGGAGTGGGGGGGGGGGGGTGGAAATCCCACGGCAGGGGAGCACTCCTGCTCCTCCTGACCCACAAGGAAACCTTAAACAATTACTTATCTTCTCGGTCCTCCTTTGAGTCTGCTCCTGCGTGGCACCAAGTTACCCTAGTAAGACAAGTGCTGAATGCGTGACTGCGCGTCGCAGACGGGCCAAAACGAACTAGTAAAAATGATATGTGGCGTGAAGTTGATGTGGATCTGGTGACTAGGACGTTACATCAATTTTAACCCCCCCTCCCCCTCTCTCCATACTCATCGAGCGCAGGAGGTTAACATCGAGCCTCGGGTATTATAAAATATGGGGTCCCATCTTGGCTGCACCAACACATAATCATTTGGGCGCTGTGATGTAGTGGATTCTCCCAGTATTCTTTTTCCTGCAGGGATAAATACTTCTGATCATGCTCCATTACCATAGCTCTTGCATTTTTAGAAAGGAGCTCTAGTATTAGGCACTGACTAGGTCTCATTAAGTTGGGAGAATAGGAGGAAACGTGATGTTAAACTTATATTACTGTGCGTTACGCTACCAGTGTTATGCCTGTAGAACTGAACACAGTATGTGCAACGTTTATGTTCTAAAATTGTGTTCCCTGTGACACAAATGTATGTGCTAGCACATGATTCAGTAATTTTAGCCATTTAACTGAAACTACACAGTATCTGAGATGCAAATAGTAGCCTAGTGGTTATGGGAGTAGACTAGAAATCCAACAATTATGTGTTCTAATCCTATTATAGCAAGTTGTGAAATTGAATTCCATAGTTTTGGTCATTTGTGAGCTACTTTTTAAAAACCCACCCGATTCACTAATGTCCTTGAGGGAAGCATACTTACTGCTCTGATTTTTTTTGGCACTTCTTCAGGATGGGTGCCTCTGCAGCATCATCTACAGCTGCAGGCCATCACCCTGATTATTAAAATGACCCCATTCCTGGGGGTTAGAGACAGGGTTAACATCCTTTGCTGCAGGCAGCCAACAATCCTGCTCTGCTGCTCTTTTGGCAGTGGTGCAGAAGCCCCAGAATTTCAGAGCTAAAGGGGCCGATTTTCGGATGGCCGAGCAGGTGCGTTGGGGGCGGGGTGGCTCCTAAAATGGCGGAATCCCGGAGTGGGTTCGGAGCGCGGCTCCAACCCACTGACTTCTGGGAATGCCCAATGACGCTTTCGGGTGCGTGCGCAGCTCCCGCATGCGGGACTCCCACCGGCAATTAAAGCCGGCGGGATGCTGCTTTAGATAGTTATTTAGGTAGTTGAGGTACTTGACAGACCTCATTGACTGGAGATTTTGGCAGGGGTACAATTTTGAAGAATCCTCAGCGTGTTTCCCATGCTGTGGGAAACACTCCCTGTTGGAGCAGACGTGTTTCAGCCAGCAGCCAGTGGGAGATGCAAAGGATTATTTGACAGGTGGGGGGAATACCTCATTTATTGCAGCAGGGCACTCTGTCACTTCAGACAAAGTTTTGGCTGCAACACCTTTGTCTTTCCACTCAAAATTATTAATTTATACCCTAAACTCTGCTGTGCAAACACATTTACCTACTTTGTGGACCCCCTCAAACTCACACAGTCAGGATGGGGGGGCGCCATAGCTGCATTCATCACTTCATCCGAGGAGTAACATCACCAGCCTCCGCCACGTGGAGCTCCACAACACAGTACTGCGCCACAGGCACCCGCACAAAATAGTCGTGCAACTACACATAAACCCACTGTAGGGTGACCCAATGGGTGGCATCAAGTGTGGGTGTTCATGGTGAACATCCTGAAAGAGACTTATTACACAAGCCAGTCAAGAATGGCCAAGACGTGGCAGTAGTGGTGACGATAATAATATTTAACGTGCCATTAACAAAAATCAAATAGAAATAAAAAACATGACAAACCATCAAACACCCTTGTGTGTCCCCTTTGTGCTCACAAAATCTTTGCCATATGCTTACGAGTACTCCTACATGGCGTTTCCCCAGTGGCTGCAGCAGAGGTAGTGGCAGGTTGCTCTTGTTCGTGCCCTGACCAATTAGATGCTTTGGGCCTACGCCCTCTGGGTTTCAGTGCCTATGAGGGCCCCTCCAAAGACTGCTCCACCTGCACCTGTGCAGGGGCAGACTCGGCCACCTGGAGAGGGGGCAGCATTGTGGGTACTGGTTGAGAGGGGGGCAACGGGTGAGACGTGGGAGCGCTTTGAGTGGCGTCCCCACTTCCATGTCCCCTTTCGCCATCATCCCTCTCTTGGGCCAGGCCCACATCACTCCTACCACCCTGCTGGACGACAGTTTGGAGGAATGTGTGAAGCCTTTTAAGGCCAGTGGTAGTGTATCCGCCTGCCCGTTTTAGGTGGCAGAAAGTTGCTCACCCTGAGTCCGAAGGACCATTGTCAGGGCCTCAATGGACTCATCAGTGAGCTGTGCTTGAAGCTCGATGGACGCTAGCCTTCCCTCCATCACTGACATTCCCGCACTTACCCGCGAGACTATCTCAGAGATGCCCTCACGTCCCTGTGACAGTATCTCAGGGATTCCCTCCTAAACTTGTGCCACCATTTCACTCATGCAGGAGTTGGACTCCTCCATCCTCTGCGCGATTGTGGAGCGTGCGCGTGGCACCTGTTCCAGCACCTCGCAAATGTGCTGCTGCCCCTCTATCATTCTCCTTTTAAAGGATGGCCCCCAGGGTTCAGCATCTGTGTCCAGCTGAGCAGAGCCTGGAGAAGAGTGCTCCCACTGATGCGGACTCTCCACAGCTGCCCCTGCCACCAGTGTCTGCTCGTGCTCACATGTGTGTGATGACTCACCATGTGCATCCCCAGCTAACAGAGGACGGGGACCTACCGAGGTGTGTGTATCTGCGCTGTGGATGGCTCGCTCAGAGTGATGGTGCCCCCTCAGAGGCCGGCAGGTCCTCTGAGGAATCGCCCTCCGCCGTCACGGCGGTCGCTGAAGGCCCTGTAAGGGAACGGAAGGCAATATTAAGCATGGTGACAGATGTTGAGGTGCTGATGATGGCAAGGCACGTTAACATCATTTGCTATTATGAGTGCTGAATGTTAAAGTTCTGTCACCAGCCGTTTGTCGGGTGGCAGTCTCGGCGTCCCCGACGGACAGGCACTCGAGGGTACGGCTCAGTTCAAGAGCCTCCTGTTCCACGTCCGTGAGGACGACCTGATGTTGCGGCCCCTCTCCGGTCTTCGCCCTCTCCCGCGCGTTCTGGGCTCTCTTCTCCTGTAAGGGGAGAAAGTAGAGAGGCGTGAGTGAGGGATGATGACGTGGCCAACCGCTGAATGCATTGGTTTGGGTGAGGCTGACCGTGAAAGAGATGCATCAGAGGGTGAGTATGAGACAGAGCCACGACATTGTATGAGGATTGGGTTGAGCGGTAGTGGTGGGATGCGTACTGGGGAGGTGAGTAAGTGCAGGTAAGTTGAGGGTGAGGTTTGAATGGGTGTGAGGAGTAATGTGATAGAGTAGTGTTGGCAGTGCAGAAGGAGTTGTAGGGTGGGGGCGGTGATGAGGAAGACGGAGTGTCGGGGAATGATTAAGTGTACTCACTTCGGCTGACCTAGTTCGGTCATTGAAGCACTTCCAGCACTGGATCCATGTGCGAGAGACGTTGCTGCTGCTGGTGACCTCCTCTGCCAGCTCGAGCCAGGCCTTATTGGTGGCAGAGACAGGCCACTTCCTCCTGTCCGCTGGGTAGAATGTATCCCTCCTCCTCCTCACCCCATCCAGTAGGACCTGGAGTGAGCCATCGTTAAATCTGGGAGCATCCTTTCCCCTGGTCTGCTCCATTCTGTACTTTTGCTTGTTTGCTGCAGCAGCAACATTGGAGGACTGTCCCTTTAAATAGGACTCCTCCAGCTGACAGCCTGTGATGCGGGTGTGCAGTCTGCCTGCTGCGCAGGTTGGCGATGGGAAACCTGGAAGCCACGGTAAGTGCCTTTAATTTACCCGCGATCGCGCGGGGAATGGACGGATTTTACTGGGCGGGTTACCCACGCGCCCAGTCGCCCCCCACCCACCGCTGCCATCCCGCCTCCCTGGTAATATCGGGGCCAAAGTGTTTGATGTGATGGGGTTGGGTAGCACTAGGGGCCCACCTATACAAACTGAGGAAGCAGGGAGTGAGGTCATACATCCAGAAGTTTTACTGCGCCCAGATGGTATCGACCAGTGGAACAGGATTCAATGGGAGCTGGTAGAAACTAATTCTTTACAATCCTTCATGAAGACATTATATAGATTTCTAGAATGCAAGGTTGTCATATCATATAGAAGGTAAGGGAAAACTATTCCTGGATAATAATCAGGGGCTGGGGCATCCTATAGCTTGCCTGATCACGTATGAGGGGTTGGAAAGGAATTTTTGTTGGAGGACTCCTGAAATGGCTACAGGTCTCTAGTTTCTTGCTCATCCCAGGAGATGAGAGCTGGGGACGGGGGCAGATTCTTGGTGTAATGGATGAGGGCAAGCACATATTGGGCTGATGGCCTTTTCTTGTCTTGTACACTTAAACGCATAAACATTAACTACTTCTAAACTATTGTGAATGGTCAATACAAAACAACAACTTGCATTTATGCGGTACCTTTAATATAGAAAAACGTATGGAAAAAATTCTAAGACGTAGATCTCTATGCTGCTGACAATGGCTCAGTGGGTAACTACACTCTCAGGTGTAGCACTAAGTTATACTGACAGGAGAAGTCCCAGGTTCAATCACTGGTTGGTGTTGAATTAGCTGAGTTCATTCGTGCCAGGAATATCACATTAGGATTATCTTCAGCATCCTGAACTAGGGAGAGGAAAAATTGGCCCAGTTTTCTCCTCCTGATCACTATCCACTAACCCCTGTGTATGTGTGTAAAATAGTCATCTGACATTCACTGTCTGGGCACACAAGTGAAGAATAGGCACTTGGGAGTGGTACTGGAGTTGACTGCCACCCCTACCCCAGCTAGAGTCAGAAGGAAAATGAGAGGGAGTTTTAAAAAAGTGAGATGGAGATCTTCTGGTGGCAGATGGTGTCTGGTTCCAAACTATTGGTTAAAGCCATCTCTTCCCATTAATATGTGTGATAAAAATGTTACCAGTGATTAACTGTTATGTTTATAATTACACCGATTATATTGAACACTCTGAATCAGTCTTGGTACTTTAACTACTTTAAAGTGCTTTAATAGTCAAATCAAAATGTAATTACATCACTATTTGGAGGCACAGTTATGTTGACAAATCTTGCTTCACTGCACTTTTGTAGATAGATACTAGGTGAAGTCAACCCATTACAGTACTGTTTAATTGCCTCTAGAGGCACTCAAAATGTATCTCAACTCAACAAAAAACATTTCCATTCAGAAATCAGACCGATTTTACAAGGTAATCTGAACCCACTGTAAATGGAACACCACAAGATAGAAAAGTGTTTCACCTTGGGAGGAGCAAAGAATTTACATTTTCCTTCTTGTTTTGCCTCAAGCATGCCTCCTGTCGTTATATTACAGAGTAAAATTAGTGACGGTTGATACTGCTGGAGAAGGAATATAAAAATGCAGCACAGATGCTCAACCAAAAAGAAGATAACAATGACAGAGCTTTTTGATATGCAGACGGCATTTGTCAGCCTTAATACGTTTGTTCCAGAAAAAGGGGTCAAGTTGATATTTTATTCTGATGTACTGTAGATGGCAAACTGGTGTGGTTGTCCGTTGTTGCAACTGAAAGAATAAAATGTCCTTGAAAGTGATGATTGATCAAAGTACTTATTGCTATGAATATGAATTGCATTAGTCAGTGAAAACAAGTTGCATTCATGCCTGCTTTCTTCAACAAATGAGAAAACATACAGAACCAGTCGACCATTTCGCCCTTCTGAACTGCAATTGAATACATTGGCCCAGAAATTGCTTAAAACAGAACGGTGAGCTCAACAGCACTCACCGTTGTAAGTGACGAAATCGAGGGGCAAGATCTGGCTTTCGCACATACGCCGTGAAACACGGAAATCTAGAACTTGCTCCTCTTGGTTTGCCAGTGACATGGCAGCTTCGACTTAAAGGGATATCGCCGGCTGGAACCAATGGACCAGCGCCAACTTGCTTTTCTACTCAGCTGGAAAGTAACTGATATCGCCACAAAACAGGTGCGCTTAAAAATACCATGATGTGGAGATGCCGGTGATGGACTGGGGTTGACAATTGTAAACAATTTTACAACACCAAGTTATAGTCCAGCAATTTTATTTTAAATTCACAAGCTTTCGGAGGCTTCCTCCTTCGTCAGGTGAACGATGTGAAAATCAGATGCTTTTCACATCGTTCACCTGACGAAGGAGGAAGCCTCCGAAAGCTTGTGAATTTAAAATAAAATTGCTGGACTATAACTTGGTGTTGTAAAATTGTTTACAATTAAAAATACCAGGTCTAAACGAAGTTTTAACAATCTTAATGATTGTCAAACAACTAAAAATTAACTTCTAAAAATGTGGAGTCTCATTACTCCTTATTTGAATAGTTTTTGGTCATTAAAAAAATAATTCTTTAAAAATTAAAAAATGTAAAAGTTATTTTTTTACTTTTCCCTTTTATTTAATTCGATTATATTTTACCCTCTCTTTTCTTCGCTGCCTAAAACTGCTTTTAGAAATGATTTGAGTGTTGTACCTTTCACTTCCTGGATTGAACATTCCAGCTTGCAGAAACTGTTTGCAACTTGTCAAAAATGCTGCGATCTGATTGGTCGAGGGGAGAAATAGATCCTCTTGCTTCTCCCCTGGGTCCTAGCTTCACCTGAACTAACGCTGGGGCTCTTCTCCGCTTCCTATTCGAGGAAGTGCACCCAGTAAAGTTAGTGGGTTAGTATAAATCTATGGAGCGACGAGCAGTGTTGATTTGCCGCTCTGAGCAATTTCTGGGCCGTAGAGTATAGCTGATCTTCGGTGGCATTGCTCATGGGGACTTGGAGGTGGGGGTGTTACCTAGAGCAGCATCCTGATGTTTAGCTGCTAAGATGGAGCTTGTGTTTAACATGGTGGGGTAGAAAACTGTCTTGGGTGGTAATGCACAATGGGTGTTATTGCATTGGTCGCCCGTTATACGCCCTGCCCAATATTGAGTGAATGGAATTGAATATCAGGTGTGGTGTGTAATGGGCGGCTGATGCGTTTTTTGTGCTACCGCCCAAGGCTAATTTCCACCCCGCCTGTCTCGTTAAGGCCACTGCTTAGGGAAGTTATCTAAATAGGCTCATCCTGAAATCAATTGGAGACTAATTGTTGAGGGCAGTTTCTTGCAAATTCCTGGCTCCTGCCTTTGAGGATAGGCCAGGTAAACAAGATTAAAAAAAAGGCAATGACTGGCTTTCTTTGTCTTTGACACTATGGGAGATATTTAACAAAGTTGTACATGAAAGATTATTTAAGTTTAAAGCAGTCGCGACTTGGAGTGAGAATGGATGAAATTGGCTGAAGGATAGGAAGCAGTGGGTACTTCCGAGAGGAATTATGCTGGGGTTGGGGTGTTTAGTGGGTGTCCCAGGGATAATGTAAGATCTGTACTGTATCTAATGACATTAATGCTTTGAATTCTGAAGCCCAATGCAAACTGGTTAAAATCGCAGATTACACTGAACTAGAGAGGGCAGTTGAATCCAAGAAGGCAGCTCAGAAGCTACAAATTGAGCTAGACAAAATATGTAAGTAGTTGGAACAGTGGCAGATGAAATTTAATGGGCCGGATCTTGCTGGAAAAATAATGGTGTGTTAATGATGCCACCGTTATTATTGCACAAATCGGCCAGCAAATTCAGGGGATTAGGAGATACGCCAAGAGTTGCGAATTTCCAGAACTTGCTGTTCCACTGTTTGCTTTGCACGAATAGTGTCTTGCCCTTCGCCCTCCTTCTCTGTCATTCCTCTGTTTCTTTCTCAATCCTTAAATCTCACTGGTTATGGAGGTACACTATTGATCCTGCTATACACTAAGGTCCCAGATGCTCCGTTGCCCTTGCCGTGCTGTTATCAGCTCGCACTTCCAGCAAATTATGGCGCGTAACATTTTTGAGCTGAAGGGTGAGGGAAAAATCTAACTAACAGCGCACGCCGCGAGGGGCCCCCTCCAACAAGATTCGGCCCATTATGTTCAAGTGTAAGTGCTGCATTTAGGGAGAAGTGTATGGGTGATGTAAGTACTCAATGAATGATGTTGAAATAGCAAAAGGTCAATAGATCCAGGGGTTTTAGTAGACTCAATACTCAGCATATTTAATCACTGCAAAACAGCTATCAACAAAGCAAATAGAATGCTGAACTATACAGCTAAAACAATAGAGTACAAGTTGGAGAAAGTCATGCCCGCACTGCATTGTGTTTGGTCAAATTACTTCTTGAATGTTGTGTCCAGCTCTGATCACCAGGATGTTGAAAATCTATCCCTTGGTCTTTTCAGTCTTGGAAAGAGGCATCTGAGAGGTCTTATAGAGGGATATAAGAATGTTATGCCACTGATTGCACCCTGGACCTTGGGCAAGTCTGCAACCCTATGAAACTTGATGGCCCTATTTTGCTACTTGTAAACAATTTTACAACACCAAGTTATAGTCCAACAATTTTATTTTAAAATCCACAAGCTTTCGGAGGCTTCCTCCTTCCTCAGGTGAATGTGGAAATGAAATCCTCGAACCTATTGCATTTATAAATCACAGGACAATGCCTGGTGATTACAGATAGTCTTTTCAACTGCCCGTTGCCAAGGCAACCAAAGTGTTCAGACAGATAGGTGTTACCTACAGGGCCACCGGATATACAAACGGCCAGAACTAAAAAAACAGATGATGTGGAGATGCCAATTAAAAAAACAGAGC
This sequence comes from Heptranchias perlo, assembly GCF_035084215.1. NCBI lineage: Eukaryota > Metazoa > Chordata > Chondrichthyes > Hexanchiformes > Hexanchidae > Heptranchias > Heptranchias perlo. Next base: position 35,049,801 of record NC_090341.1, on the reverse strand, counting down.
GAGAGAGGCAGAAACATAGAAACATCCGGAAGGAAAAGACAGCAATTGACCCGTTATATTAAAAACAGATAACATTTGTTCGCTGGTGGGGTAACGTGTAGCGTGACATGAACCCAAGATCCCGGTTGAGGCCGTCCTCATGGGTGCGGAACTTGGCTATCAAACAGAGTACCCTTCGTCGTCCAGTACTTCCCCGGAGCGGAGAAACTACGCCATGTTCTCCGCAGCCTTCAACATGTCATCAATGACGACGAACACCTCGCTATGGCCATCCCCACACCTCCACTACTCGCCTTTAAACAGCCACCCAACCTCAAACAGACCATCGTTCGCAGCAAATTACCCAGCTTTCAGGAGAACAGCTTCCACGACACCACACAACCCTGCCACGGTAACCTCTGCAAGACATGCCAGATCATCGACACAGATACCACCATCACACGAGAGGACACCACCCACCAGGTGCATGGTTCATACTCCTGTGACTTGGCCAACGTTGTCTACCTCATACGTTGCAGGAAAGGATGCCCCAGAGCATGGTACATTGGCGAGACCATGTAAACGCTGTAACAACGGATGAACGGACACCGCGCAACAATCGCCAGACAGGAGGGTTCCCTTCCAGTCGGGGAACACTTCAGCAGTCAAGGACATTCAGCCACCGACCTTCGGGTAAGCGTACTCCAAGGCGGCCTTCGAGACACTCGACAACGCAAAATTGTCGAGCAGAAATTGATAGCCAAGTTCCGCACCCATGAGGACGGCCTCAACCGGGATCTTGGGTTCATGTCACGCTACACGTCACCCCACCAGCGAACAAATGTTATCTGTTTTTAATATAACGGGTCAATTGCTGTCTTTTCCTTCCGGATGTTTCTATGTTTCTGCCTCTCTCGCTCTGTTTTTTTAATTGGCATCTCCACATCATCTGTTTTTTTAGTTCTGGCCGTTTGTATATTCGGTGGCCCTGTAGGTAACACCTATCTGTCTGAACACTTTGGTTGCCTTGGCAACGGGCAGTTGAAAAGACTATCTGTAATCACCAGGCATTGTTCTGTGATTTATAAATGCGATAGGTTCGAGGATTTCATTTCCACATTCACCTGAGGAAGGAGGAAGCCTCCGAAAGCTTGTGGATTTTAAAATAAAATTGTTGGACTATAACTTGGTGTTGTAAAATTGTTTACAATTGTCAACCCCAGTCCATCACCGGCATCTCCACATCATGGCTATTTTGCTACTGCCTTGCTGTGATGTCAAAGGAAATGAATTTCCCAGCTCTCCTGCAAAGTGCAGGTGTAAATTAACTGGTGGTCTCACACTGTGTGAACTAGTAAGAAGCAAGTCTGTGTTGGCACAATGCCAAAAGAAATCACTGCAAAAAGTTGTTCCCAGCTGCAGAAATTGCTTTGCAAGTGTAAAAACGTGAACCTCAGAGCTGCAGCACCACTGGCCTTCATTATAATATATTTAAATGAGGTCACTCTGGACTTGAGTGGATTGCAGGAGGACCAAATAAGCACGAAGGAATGCTGGGGATCGGTTTTGGGGTGGAAAACTGGCGTAAACGGCTTTCACTTCATCATGTTGCCAAAAATGTAACCTGCCCTGATTATTTGCTGAAATTACACCAAAAATAGCATGAAAATTCTAGGCCATAGTCCACAATTCAGGTCAAAACTGAGAAACTCCAAGATTCAACTCTTCCAAATAACAAGCTAAAAGAGCCTTCTCAATAGGCAAGTACATAAATATTTTATGTCCCAAAAGGAAAACTGAAGAGAAACAGAAACTATATTTTATGAAGTAATTTCCATCTTGTAAATACCAGATTGAATCGGTTAATATTTTTATGATGGTCACCCTTGAAAACAACTATCAGTGGTTGGGAGAACTTTCTCACAGTTAGTAACTACATTGACCTATCCAGAAAGTTGTTCACCACTGACTGAAGAGAAGTGAATACTTTGTATCCACAATAATTAACTTCTCCACAAGAGAGAATATATCCAGCTCTTCAGCATCAGTAACATGCTCCACCCATTGGTAAATGTAAATTGCAGTGGGGTCGTCTGTACTTAATCGTACCCCAACTTTTATACCTTAATATGAAGCTGCTTGAAACAGGTGGGTGCTCTGTCCGCCCATTTCTAGGACTGGATGTAAATGGCAGTGGGTGGATTGCAGCGAGAATAGGAAGGTAAGTCGTACATTGCCATTTTTCTTGCATTATTGCCCTGTTCTCACCCAAAAATAAGGATGAAAGTCAGCCCCACTTTCTATTTGTGTGACAGCATGAATCAAAACCTTGGATTTTTTTAGTTGAAATACACTGAAGTGGATAGACTAGCCTGGAAAAATGGTATAACCCCCATGTAGTGGACCTAGTGGTGCAGTTAGACTTTGTGATTGTCCAAAGAATTATAGATATCCCAAATTATTGCAGAGAATAGATGCAACGTGAATATTTTATGTAGAGTGCACAAGTAGCAAGAAACTGAAAGAGTGGATGTAATAACTGAGTTAAAAACCTCAATCTAAAGTGTTTTCATTTGATCATTTGAGAATGTCGTTGCACAACATAGGAACATATGAATGTGTAGGACTGGAAAAGACCTTCGCAGATCTATCAGGCTGATCCCAAAGCTCAAAAATGACCGTATTGTCCTCCTCCCTCTAATAATCCTCAATAATTTCACCAAAAAATGTTCCAGCTCCATTTTGAATTTGCTAATATTATCCACGTTCTCTGTTTTCCTAGGCAGCCTGTTTGTCACATTTACTCACATGCTATATTGTGTTAAGTAGTTTGAGTTCATGGCCTCTGGCTATCAAGTTTGTGGTTGTGTCAAACAATATTATGATGGTTCAATTAATCTATACTCTTTAAAATCTTGAAACTTCAGTTAGTTCTCCCCCAGAGACTTTTTAAATGTGGTGTAACAATTCCCTCAGGTGCCTAATCTGTAGTACCTGTCCAGCTGTCCTCTCTCCAAAACCAGCTTATCTCCATTATGGTTTAGTGTACACATTACTCCAGCTGGATTCAAACCAATGCTCAAGATAAGCTCATGATTACCTACTGGGATTTATGCTCCATTCATCCTGGATATACATCCTAAGATCTTATCTGCAGAATCAATTGCACATTTAAACATCATGATTATCCAAATTGAAATCTATCTAATGTAAAAAAAATATTTCATGGAATTGCAATTACATATATACTGCTAACAACACCCATGTTGGTTTAGGTAATAACTAACATTTGGGTTTACAGCAACAAGGGTCCTGATATTCATGGGGAGACGGGGAGGGTGCGGGTGAGGCCAAAATCGGCCGTAGAACCCGGCAAAGCTGGGAATGCGGAGGCCCTGCCGATCTTAATAGCAGAGCCTCATTTGCATCTTGTAGCTCCACCTCCCGCCAGGCAGCCTGACAAATCGACAGCCTGGCTAGCCGGTGGTAGGAAGGCTAGGGGGAGGAGGCCTGTAATCGGGAAGGCTGGGGGAAGGAGGCCTTTGATCGGGAATGCTGGGGGAAGGAGGCCTGTGATCGGGAATGCTGGGGGAAGGAGGCCTGTGATCAGGAAGGCTGAGGGAAGGAGGCCTGTGATCGGGAATGCTGGGGGGAGGAGGCCTGTGATCGGGAATGCTGAGGGAAGGAGGCCTGTGATCGGGAATGCTGAGGGAAGGAGGCCTGTGATCAGGAAGGCTAGGGGGAGGAGGCCTGTGATCGGGAATGCTGAGGGAAGGAGGCCTGTGATCGGGAATGCTGAGGGAAGGAGGCCTGTGATCGGGAAGGCTGAGGGAAGGAGGCCTGTGATCGGGAAGGCTGAGGGAAGGAGGCCTGTGATCGGGAATGCTGAGGGAAGGAGGCCTGTGATCGGGAAGGCTGGGGGAAGGAGGCCTGTGATCGGGAATGCTGGGGGAAGGAGGCCTGTGATCGGGAAGGCTGAGGGAAGGAGGCCTGTGATCGGGAAGGCTGGGGGAAGGAGGCCTGTGATCGGGAAGGCTGGGGGAAGGAGGCCTGTGATCGGGAATGCTGGGGGATGGAGGCCTGTGATTGGGAAGGCTGGGGGAAGGAGGCCTGTGATCGGGAAGGCTGGGGGAAGGAGGCCTGCAATTGGGAAGGCTGGGGGAAGGAGGCCTGCAATTGGGGAGGCTGGGGGAAGGAGGCCTGTGATTGGGAAGGCTGGGGGGAGGAGGCCTGTGATTGGGAAGCTGGGAGGCCTGCAATTGGGGAGGCTGGGGGAAGGAGGCCTGTGATCGGGAAGGCTGGGGGACGGAGGCCTGTGATCGGGAAGGCTGGGGGACGGAGGCCTGTGATCGGGAAGGCTGGGGGAAGGAGGCCTGTGATTGGGAAGGCTGGGGGGAGGAGGCCTGTGATTGGGAAGGCTGGGGGGAGGAGGCCTGTGATCGGGAAGGCTGGGGGAAGGAGGCCTGTGATCGGGAATGCTGGGGGGAGGAGGCCTGTGATCGGGAAGGCTGGGGGACGGAGGCCTGTGATCGGGAAGGCTGGGGGAAGGAGGCTGGAGAATAGGACTGGGGAGGCCGAAGGCCCAATAGGAGTGTTGAGAGAGTCACTTATCTTGGGAAGCCGGCAGCTCCCGCCTCCGTTTCACTGGCGAGTTTCCCGACCCCTGGGAAAACTGTGCAGCAGCAGTTAATTTCAAATCAGGCTCCCAATTGCACTGTAGGAGGCTGATTTAAATATGTTAATCAGCGTCCTGCCTCTCCACGGTGGGACGTTTGGACGCCCCGATATCCACCACCGTAAAAATGGTGGTGTGCACTATGTTAAGGTTGGGTTATGCAGATTTCATATTTTACCTCCGACCCTCTCCCGTCCATCGTTGGGGGGGGGCGGTTGGTGGTTAATATTGAGGCCAAGAATTTTAATGATCTTTGTTATAAAATATAAATGTAACCTAATGCGCGAGTACTCTCATCTTTTCTCAGTCACAAAAATACAAAGCCAATTACTAAAATGGTAGTGCACTTGGACCACTCCTGGGAATGCAGCCAGTACAAGTCTCATCATTGAACATATTTTAACAGTTTGTCTGTACATGGTGTTCATGAAGTTTTTGAAGTTGTGAGAGGAATTGATAAAATGGAGATTAAGAAGTTATTTCTGAAGGATTAAAAGTATAAAATAAGATGTCGTGGTTTGGAAGAAAGGGCCAAATTAGGAATTTAGACAAATTAAATGAATTCAGAGGATGATAAATTTCTGCTGCCATATAACGTGACATACTGACAGCAGACTCATTAAAAAAAGGGAGGTGATGACTATGAATTATAAAGACTAGTTGCTGGAAATTTCTCTTTGCGCACTAAATATGGGTTACTTTTGATTGCCATGATTTATAACTCAGATGCTACATTGTGCGATTTCATATAGTTGGACGTGTGCGAGTTTGAGTGCATTAGAACAGATGCACAACTGAAGAGCCAGTTGGAACACACCTGCAATAATGCTGCTGAGCCATTCATTAAGTGCCTGCAATGCAACTAATGAGTTGAAATCTGCAAAACTTTGTTAATGGCGCTGTGCAGTGTGAACGCCTCGACTGCATTTTATTCTGATTGGCTTAGCTGAGCTTCTAGGAAATCTGATATACCCAGAAGCCCCGTGTTCATTTGACACTTTAAAGTAACCTTTCTGTTTTTTGCAAGTAAAGTTAATGTAGCCTGTGTTAAAATTATTGTTTTCCACAACATTCCTTGCTGGCCATTTATAAAGACCCATTACCAGGTCTAAATAAACATACCCTCCCACCTCTGGAATAGTTTGATAATTTTTTTAAAACTATAAGGAGCAAATCCTCGTCCTCACCAATCTACCTGTCGCAGATGCATCTGCCCATGACAGTATTGGTAGAAGTGACCACCGCACTGTCCTCGTGGAGACGAAGTCCCGTCTTCGCACTGAGGACACCATCCAACGTGTTGTGTGGCAGATCTAGCAGCTCAAAACTGGGCATCCATGAGACGCTGCGGGCCATCAGCAGCAGCAGAATTGTATTCCAGCACAACCTGTAACCTCATGGCCCGGCATATCCCTCACTCTACCATTACCAACAAGCCAGGGATCATCCCTGGTTCAATGAGGAGTGTAGAAGAGCATGCCAGGAGTAGCACCATGCATACCTAAAAATGAGGTGCCAACCTATAGACAGAGCTAAGCGATTCCACAACCAACGGATCAGATCAAAGCTCTGCAGTCCTGCCACATCCAGTCGTGAATGGTGGTGGACAATTAAACAACTAACGGGAACAGGAGGCTCTGTAAACATCCTCATCCTCAATGATGGTGGAGTCCAACACGTGAGTGCAAAAGACAAGGCCGAAGCGTTTGCAACCATCTTCAGCCAGAAGTGCCGAGTGGATGATCCATCTCGGCCTCCTCCTGATATCCCCACCATCACAGAAGCCAGTCTTCAGCCAATTCGATTCACTCCACGTGATATCAAGAAATGACTGAGTGCACTGGATACAGCAAAGGCTATGGGCCCCGACAACATCCCAGCTGTAGTGCTGAAGGCTTGTGCTCCAGAACTAGCCGCGCCTCTAGCCAAACTGTTCCAGTACAGCTACAACACTGGCATCTACACGACAATGTGGAAAATTGCCCAGCTATGTCCTGTCCACAAAAAGCAGGACAAATCCAATCTGGCCAATTACCGCCCCATCAGTCTACTCTCAATCATCAGCAAAGTGATGGAAGGTGTCATCAACAGTGCTATCAAACGGCACTTACTCACCAATAACCTGTTCACCGATGCTCAGTTTGGGTTCTGCCAGGACCACTCAGCTCCAGACCTCATTACAGCCTTGGTCCAAACATGGACAAAAGAGCTGAGTTCCAGAAGTGAGGTGAGAGAGACTGCCCTTGACATCAAGGCAGCATTTGACCACGTGTGGCACCAAGAAGCCCTAGTAAAATTGAAGTCAATGGGAATCAGGGGGAAATCTCTCCAATGGTTGGAATCATACCTAACACAAAGGAAGGTGATAGTGGTTGTTGGAGGCTAATCATTTCAGCCCCAGGACACTGCTGCAGGTGTTCCTCAGGGCAGTGTCCTTGGCCCAACCATCTTCAGCTGCTTCATCAATGACCTTCCCTCCATCATATGGTCAGAAATGGGGATGTTTGCTGATGATTGCACAGTGTGCAGTTCCATTCGAAACCCCTCAGATAATGAAGCTGTCCGTGCCGAATCCCTCACCATCAACATCCTGGGGGTCACCATTGGCCAGAAACTTAACTGGACCAGCCACATAAATACTGTGACTACAAGAGCAGGTCAGAGGCTGGGTATTCTGCGGCGAGTGACTCACCTCCTGACTCCCCAAAGCCTTTCCACCATCTACAAGGCACAAGTCAGGAGTGTGATGGAATACTCTCCACTTGCATGGATGAGTGCAGCTCCAACAACACTCAAGAAACTTGACACCATCCAGGACAAAGCAGCCCACTTGATTGGCACCCCATCCACCACACTAAACATTCACTCCCTTCATCACCGGCGCACTGTGGCTGCTGTATGTACCATCTACAGGATGCACTACAGCAACTTGCCAAGGCTTCTTCGACAGCACCTCCCAAACCCACGACCTCTATCACCTAGAAGGACAAGGGCAGCAGGTACATGGGAACAACACCACTTGCACATTTCCCTCCAAGTCACACACTATACCGACTTGGAAATATATCGCCGTTCCTTCATCGTCGCTGGGTCAAAATCCTGGAACTCCTTTCCTAACAGCACTGTGGGAGAACCTTCATCACACGGACTGCAGTGGTTCAAGAAGGCGGCTCACCACCAATCTTCTCAAGGGCAAGTAGGGATGGGCAATAAATGCTGGCCTTGCCAGCGACGGCCACATCCCATGAACGAATAATAAAAAAAAATTATATTCCTTGACTCAACAGGCATCATGGGGGCAATTTTGCAATGGTGGCGGGTTGGCAGCGGGGGGGTGGGGGTGAAGGTGTGCGCGGCAAACCCGCATGAACAAAACTTACCGTTTCCGAAGCGATTAAGAACATAAGAACATAAGAAATTGGAGCAGGAGTAGGCCAATCGGCCCCTCGAGCCTGCTCCGCCATTCAATAAGATCATGGCTGATCTGATCCCAACCACAAATCTAAAGAACACAAGAAGTCGGAGCAGGACCCGGCCACACAGCCCCTGGGCCCTCTCCGCCACCCACAGGGCATTGACCGATCCGAACTCAGCTTCATGTCCAATTTCCTGCCCGCTCCCCATAACCCCTAATTCCCTTTACTTCTAGGAAACTGTCTATTTCTGTTTTAAATTTATCTAATGATGTAGCTTCCACAGCTTCCTGGGGCTGCAAATTCCACAGACCTACCACCCTCTGAGTGAAGAAGTTTCTCCTCATCTCAGTTTTGAAAGAGCAGCCCCTTATTCTAAGATTATGCCCCCTAGTTCTAGTTTCACCCATCTTTGGGAACATCCTTACTGCATCCACCCGATCAAGACCCTTCACAATCTTATATGTTTCAATAAGATCGCCTCTCATTCTTCTGAACTCCAATGAGTAGAGTCCCAATCTACTCAACCTCTCCTCATATGTCTGCCCCCTCATCCCCGGGATTAACCGAGTGAACCTTCTTTGTACTGCCTCGAGAGCAAGTATGTCTTTTCTTAAGTATGGAGACCAAAACTGTATGCAGTATTCCAGGTGCGGTCTCACCAATACCTTATATAACTGCAGCAATACCTCCTTGTTTTTATATTCTATCCCCCTAGCAATAAAAGCCAACATTCCGTTGGCTTTCTTGATCACCTGCTGCACCTGCATACCAACTTTTTGATTTTCTTGCACTAGGACCCCCAGATCCCTTTGTACTGCAGTACTTTCCAGTCTCTCGCCATTAAGAAAATAACTTGCTCTCTGATTTTTCCTGCCAAAGTGCATAACCTCACATTTTCCAATATTATATTGCATCTGCCAAATCTCCGCCCACTCACCCAGCCTGTCTATATCCCCTTGCAGGTTTTTTATGTCCTCCTCACTCTCTACTTTCCCTCCCATCTTTGTATCATCTGCAAATTTTGATATGTTGCACTCGGTCCCCTCCTCCAAATCGTTAATATAGATTGTAAAGAGTTGGGGACCCAGCACCGACCCCTGTGGAACACCACTGGTTACTGGTTGCCAGTCCAAAAATGAACCATTTATCCCAACTCTCTGCTTCCTGTTCGATAACCAATCCTCCACCCATGCCAGAATATTACCCCCAATCCCGTGATTTTTTATCTTAAGTAATAATCTTTTATGTGGCACCTTGTCGAATGCCTTCTGGAAGTCTAAATACACTACGTCCACTGGTTCCCCTTTATCCACCCTGTACGTTATGTCCTCAAAGAACTCAAGCAAATTTGTCAGACATGTCTTCCCCTTCATAAAGCCATGCTGACTTTGTCCTATTAAATTATGCTTATCTAAATGTTCCGTTACTGTCTCCTTAATAATAGACTCCAAAATTTTACCCACCACAGATGTTAAGCTAACTGGCCTATAATTTCCAGCCTTCTGCCTACTACCCTTTTTAAATAACGGTGTTACATTAGCAGTTTTCCAATCTGCCGGGACCTCTCCTGAGTCCAGGGAATTTTGGAAAACTATCACCAAAGCATCCACAATCCCTACTGCCACTTCCCTCAAGACCCTAGGATGGAAGCCATCAGGTCCAGGGGATTTATCCGCCTTGAGTACCATTATTTTACTGAGTACCATCTCCTGAGTGATTTTAATCGTATTTAGCTCCTCCCCCCCGAGAGTCCCCTGTTTGTCCAGTGTTGGGATATTCTTAGTGTCCTCTACTGTAAAGACTGAAACAAAATATTTGTTCAGCATTTTTGCCATCTCCATGTTTCCCACCATTAATTTCCCGGTCTCATCCTCTAAGGGACCTATGTTTGCCTTAGCCACCCTTTTTCTTTTTATATAACTATAGAAACTCTTGCTATCTGTTTTTATATTTTTTGCTAATTTCTTTTCATAATCTAACTTCCCTTTCTTAATCAATCCTTTAGTTACTTTTTGCTGTCTTTTGAAGAATTCCCAATCTTCTATCCTCCCACTAAGTTTGGCTACCTTATATGTCCTTGTTTTTAGTCGGATACTATCCTTGATTTCTTTACTTAGCCACGGATGGCTGTCATTTCTTTTACACCCTTTTTTCCTCAGTGGAATATATTTATTTTGAAAGTTGTAAAATAACTCCCAAAATGAACACCACTGCTCATGTACCGTCTTACCCTTTAATCTATTTTCCCAGTCCACTTTAATCAATTCCGCTCTCATACCATCATAGTCTCCTTTATTCAAGCTCAGTACGCTTGTTTGAGAATCAACCTTCTCACCCTCTAATTGGATATGGAATTCAACCATGTTGTGGTCGCTCGTTCCAAGGGGATCCTTAACTAGGACATTATTAATTAATCCTGACTCATTACACAGGACCAGGTCCAAGGTTGCCTGCCCCCTTGTAGGATCAGTTACATACTGCTCAAGAAATCCATCCCTGATGCACTCAATGAACTCGTCCTCAAGGCTGCTCTGCCCAATTTGATTTGTCCAGTTAATATGATAATTAAAATCCCCCATAATTATGGCTGTTCCCTTATTACATGCCCCGACTATTTCCTGATTAATACTTCTTCCAGCAGAGTTGCAACTATTAGGAGGCCTATATACTACGCCCACTAATGTTTTTTTTCCCTTATTATTCCTTATCTCCACCCAAACTGTTTCATTATCTTGATGCTTTGTCCCAATATCATTTCTCTGTATTACAGTGATTCCTTCCTTTATTAACATAGCCACCCCACCTCCCCTTCCTTCCTGCCTGTCCTTCCTGATTGTTAAATACCCTGGCATATTTAATTCCCAGTCGTTGTCACCCTGCAGCCATGTTTCTGTAATGGCCACAAGATCATACCCATACGTAGTTATTTGTGCCGTTAACTCGTCCATTTTATTACGAATGATACGTGCATTCAGATAAAGAACTTTCAAATCTGTTTTGTGACGCTTAGTTCCTGCTTTTTCCTTTTTTAACACTTTACTTATTACTCCATACCTTCTGTCCCTTCCTGTTACGCTTTCCTCTCTCTCCCTGCTCAGGTTCCCAACCCCCTGCCACTTTAGTTTAAACCCTCCCCAACAGCACTAGCAAACACTCCTCCTAGGACAGCGGTCCCGGCCCTGCCCAGGTGCAGACCATCCGGTTTGTACTGGTCCCACCTCCCCCAGAACCGTTTCCAGTGTCCCAGGAATTTGAATCCCTCCCCCTTGCACCATTCCTCTAGCCACGTATTCATTTGAAATATCCTCCTATTTCTACTCTGACTAGCACGTGGCACTGGCAGCAATCCTGAGATTACTACCTTTGAGGTCCTATTTTTTAATTTACCTCCTAACTCCCTATATTCTGCTTTTAGGACCTCATCCCCTTTTTTACCTATATCGTTGGTGCCTATGTGCACCACGACAGCTGGCTGTTCGCCCTCCCCCTCCAAAATGTTCTGTAGCCGCTCCGAGACATCCTTGATCCTTGCACCAGGGAGGCAACACACCATCCTGGAGTCTCGGTTGCGGCCGCAGAAACGCCTGTCTATTCCCCTTACAATTGAGTCCCCTATCACTAAAGCTCTGCCACTCTTTTTCCTCCCAGCCTGTGCAGCAGAGCTACCCGTGGTGCCAGGAAGTTGGCTGCTGCTGCCTTCCCCTGATAAGTCATCCCCCCCAACAGCATCCAAAGTGGCATATCTGTTTGAGAGGGGGATGGCCACAGGGGACCCCTGCACTACCTGCCTGCATCTCTTACTCTTCCTGGTGGTCACCCATTCACTTCCTGCCTGTATACCCTTTACCTGCGGTGTGACCAACTCGCTAAACGTGCTATCCACGAGTTTCTCTGCATCGCGGATGCTCCACAGTGAGTCCACCCGCAGCTCCAGCTCCGAGATACGATCAGTCAGTAGCTGCAGGTGGACACACTTCCCGCACACATGGTCGGCAGGGACACTGGTAGTGTCCATGACTTCCCACATCTTGCAGGAGGAGCATATCACGGGTGCGAGGTCTGCTGCCATGACTTGCCTTAGCTTAGTTACCCCTTTTAAATTACATTGAAATTAAAAAATGTTAACTATACTAGGGACCTAGGTTCACTATAAAAAAAAAACACTATCTGCTATAAAACCTGCAGATCTTCCCTTTCTTATTACTTTACTTACAGTAAAATGGTAGAAATACTCACCTGAACCTACTCACCAATCAGCTGCCTCCCCTGTGCGGCGTCACTTTCTGACTGGTGACGTCACCCCGAACTGCCGCTGGTCTCAGAGTCTCGCTCTCAGAGTAAGCTCCGGTCTCGCTCTCTCCGCGCTGTTTATATCTCCGCTCTGGTCTCGCTCTCTCCCGCCGCTCACCGACTGGACTCTCGCTCTCTCTGCGCTGTTTTTATCCCCGCTCTGGTCTCGCTCTTTACCGCCGCTCACCGACTGGACTCTCGCTCTCTCCGCGCTGTTTATATCCCCGCTCTGGTCTCGCTCTCTCCCGCCGCTCACCGACTGAACTCTCGCTCTCTCCGCGCTGTTTATATCCCCGCTCTGGTCTCGCTCTCTCCCGCCGCTCACCGACTGAACTCTCGCTCTCTCCGCGCTGTTTATATCCCCGCTCTGGTCTCGCTCTCTCCCGCCGCTCACCGACTGAACTCTCGCTCTCTCCGCGCTGTTTATATCCCCGCTCTGGTCTCGCTCTCTCCCGCCGCTCACCGATTGCATGTTGATTGCTGATGAATAACGTCCTCTCCGGGCTTTGTGCTCGGCAGCCAGCCTGATTGACAGGCGCTGCAACGCGAGGAAGGGGGGAAGAAAGAGAGAGAGTGAGACGTCATCCGGCGGTGGAATGGAAGACTGGTGCGGGGTGGGGGGGAGAGTGAAAGATCGAGGGATGAGAGGGGAAGATCGGGGGGGGAGAGGGTCAATCGGGGGTGAAGAGGGGATATCGGGGGGGGGTGAAGAGGGAGACTTCGGGAGGACATCGGGGGGGTGAAGTGGGGGACATCGGGGGGGGTGAAGAGGGGGAGATCGGAGAGGGAGACATCGGACAACAGAGCAGGGTGCAAAGGTAGGTTCATTTTGTGTTTAAACTTCCGTCTATGGTTTTTGATGTATTTTATTTTGTTTCTTGTTCCCTGATCCGGCCCTTCATACCTGGTTTCGCCAGGCGTGAATCAGAAGCGGTGGGAAAGCTGCCCAGGTAAGTTAAAAATCGTTACAATTACTTCATCTGTCACAGGTAAAGTGCCTTAAGTACCTCAATTTGGTACATTTGGCTTTTAACTGTCATCCCGCCGGCTTTAATTGCCGGCAGGACTTCCGTTTTCGGGTTGCCCGCGCGCACACAGGTGGGTCCCTGGGGAACTCGCAAGTCGGCAAGTTGGAGCCGGCTTCCAAACCCGAACGGGATTTCCCCTATTTTTGGAGCCCCCCTGCCCCCAACGCATCCACAATTGCCCCCTAAAATTGAGCCCCATGCGATAGTGTTGGAAAATTTTGCACTCTAAAACAGAGAAAATATAATTCAGTTGCGCCTCTTCGGTTTCAGATGTTTTAAGAGCTTCAGTACATATTCACGGTATCTTAAAAATGCTAATTATGTTGCACTGAAAGAAAAAGTAATGAAGCATGCAAATTTTATTATACTTGAATGAAATATGTAGTGCAAAATAAATAATTACAGTTTTGCTTTGCTTTATGCCCATAATTTTGTTCAGTCATATGGAACCACATTATGCAATTGGACATAAAATAAAATAAGTTTGAAGCTTGCAACCTGCCATCATAAATTACAGGTTTTATTCTATATGGCCTTTTAGTAATCTGTGCCTCAGCATCACTACAAAGCAACCATACAAAGTATGGTTAAAAGTATTCCTATTTAAGAAGTTAAACTTAATTTACCAGAATTTCTACGTACTCTCCGCTAATTTTGTGGTGAATATGGAGGGAAAGGGCAGAGGTGTAAAAGTGTTTGGGAATGCTCTCCTCCTATCTCTTTGTTGCTTCTCATTGCCTCGCAGCTGGGGCCATTAGCAAAGGGTGTGCACACCCATACATGGGTGGGCATATGAAAATGAGATGCTAAAAGTTTACAACCTTTGAACACTGGACCGAAGGGCCAACTGCAAGTTCCAGGCGGTTGGGACTCTCATTTTTTTTGGTACCAGGACCTATGCAAGCACTTACAGAGCGTGGCCTTGTAAAGGACAAAGAAAAAGCCCCGCATTGAGATTAGCCTTGGAGGCCAGTTGCAGCTAAGCTCTGCGACCATTTCATCGAGACTCCCTGATGGAGGTTAGGGAGCCTGCCTCCTTGATGTAAATGACCTCAAAGTCAGAAGACCATCCAGGGTTAGGGGGCGTTTCTCCGTTGTGCACAGAATTTCCACCCCTTCAGTGATGCACCCCAATGTACAGGTGAGTAGGGAGCCTAGGTCAATATCTTTATGCATTCATTTCATAAAACACAATGGGGAGAAATTCAATTTATGGTCTCCCGTTTTTCGAGCATAAAATTGGCATTAGATCTCCGAATTTCACTTGTCCTCTGCCATGCCTGATCTGCGCTGGAAGTGCACTGGATGCCATATTAACTCAGGCGACTTTTAGATGTCCTGGGCACCTGCTTGAGTCAGGTGTTAGGCTACTTAAATATGCAATTCGGGGTCTTATGCCAGTTGTAGGACTCCAATTGCGACGTGCACACTCCACCGAGTTGCATCAACCGTTGAGCGACCTAACCAGTGGTCTTCAAACAAAGGCCCAGGAAATCTTGAATTTTTTTGTGGGTGCAGGAGAAGCAGATGTGAGCCTTTTGGGCCCACAAAACCCCCGGTCTGCTGCCGGTCCATTTGAGGCCCTCCCCATGACTGCATCCCCCCTCTGACCCAACGATTTTCCGTCCTCCCTGACCAGTGAGCTGCGGCAGTGCACCCTTTTAGAACCTGCAGCTTTCTGGCGGTGTTTAAATGAGGCCTGAAGCCGAATTTGGCTTGGGCCTCAGAGCGGCACAGACCTGTCACTCCACCAACTTTGCGTACCTGCTTGGCACGCAGAAGTCGAATTGCTGCCCCAGTGACATAATTAACGACCCATATAGGATTCTAGAGGTCACATGAAAATGTTATCAGTTCAGCAGAACATTGCCACTATGTGTATAACACTGCAATGCTGAACAACTATTTGCTGTTACACTAACTATGCTCAGCTAGTTACAATACTCTATCCACTTCATATCACAAGCCGAAAAGATATCTGATACTCAGGCAAAGAAATATTTGGTGCAATACAAAACCAGTACATACCCCTAAAAGGAAAAAGCTCCATTTGTGTAGTTAAGCAACCACGTTCACCAAATGAGGTAAGAGGTAGCATCAGGCTAAAAGAAAAGGCTTACACAAATGCAAGGTAAAGTAGAAATCCAGCGGAGTGGGAGAGCCTTTATCTCAAGGGGGCTGGATTACAAAGGGGAGGAGGTTATGCTTCAATTGTACAGAGCCTTGGTCTATATAGAGCCATGAACAAACTGTAGAGTGCACTGGTCAGACCACACCTTGACTTCTATTTCCAGTTCTGGTCACTGAGACACAAGGAAGACAGACGTTACAGCACTGGAGACAGTGCTGAGAAAAGCCACGAGGTTAGAATTATGAGAATAGACTGAAGAAACTCAAGCTTTTCAGCTTTGAAAATAGGTCTCTGAGAGACGATACAGAAGTATATAATACTATGCAAAATATAAATCTGGAAAATTACTTTAAATTAAATTGTGAGAGTAGGACATAGCAACACAACTTCAAAGTGGTAAAATGCAAATTCAGGACTGATAGCAAGATGCTTTGGGTGTTAGGTTTTAAAAAAAAAATCATCTGCTAACCATTCCATTTTTTAGCGTGAACAAGGTGATAGGCAGATGAAAATTGCCCTTGTGATCTCTCAATTCATTTTGGAACTAAGGGGCTAAACATCAACTATTAATCAAGGTTGCTGGAGCATGCATACGTTTATGGGAAATTCGTGACTTACCTGTTATACCCGTGTACAAATTCTCCAAGTCTATTTAGCTCCCAGCAGCCACCAGAGCAAAATTTGTGTGATATCTGTCTGTGTTACAATTGTCTCTATCTGAATCTTGCTGTTATGATACCCAATATTTTGCTATAGTTTAGATAGTGGTACAGAAATGCAGTTGCCAACCTCAGAGGACAATTAATTCTACCTGGATGTACCAACAGAAATTCCAGCCAATTGTTAGCCTCGTGATTTTATAAAAAATAATAATCAAGAGACAAAGTCAAGTTGAGCTCCATAGCAACATAAGAATATAGGAACAGGAATAGGCCATTCAGCCCCTCGAGCCTGTTCCGCCATTCAATTAGACCATGGCTGATCTTATCTTACTTCCGATCAGCACCTCCACAATGTTACAAAATGAAACAATTACCAAATCATTTCCAGAATACAACTGGTGCAGCTTTGTGGTCTTGCTTCGCATATCTTCATTGTTCAATGTCCAACTTGGCACATCCCGCCACAGTGACTTTTTAATAGGTTCTATTTGACGCACACACCCGGCTAATTATGACTTACAAACTTAAGTGACCACTCTTGGTCTCAGCCCAACCTTTTTATTTGTTTTTTTTTAAACTTAATTCAGCTTTAATTTTTGCTTCAAGAGCCAAATTAGTCTCTTTGGTCAACTTGGACTAGAAGAGGTCCGGCCAAGTCACCTACAGCAATGTTCAACAGGCTCGCACAAGGTGACGCATTAAAAGTATGAAGGAAAAGGTAATTTGGTCTTCGGTCACAGTGTTGTGCCAACAATCTAATATTGTAATACTCTTCTACAAAATGTCAGAAAGAGTTCTAATTCTTACATTCATATTGTTAATAATAATGATTTAATCTTAAGGCAACATGCAGTCAATGACAACTTCAACAGGTCACATTTTACATACACAGTACAATTCAGGCCTCATTCTATTCTGAATTGAAATATACCCATTCATGTTTAAAAGTTAAGTAAACTCTTGAGTTTTGTCATTCTAGATTTACACAGTGGAAGCAGCTGGAGCAGACTTGATTCAAGAAGATTAATATTACTGGCCTAAGCTCACATTAACAGCATATCATGTCTCAGTTACGATGAAAGGTTATATCCAACATTAACCTTCCTTTTTTTCTTCGGATGGTATCTGACCTGCTGTACATTTACAGGATTTAATTTTTTACTTTCACCATATCTTTTCATGTACTTTAGTACCATATCTTCCACTGTGAATTGCAATTAACACATTTGTTCTCTATTTTACTCTACTAGCATTGCAATGGCTTGATCAGACCATTACCAATGCTTAATAAAAACAAAGTGCACTGGTACAAACTATTATCTGAAAAGAGACTGTGCTCATTAGGATTTTAATTAAGATAGCATTGGCAAAAGGCTGAAATACCAAAGAAGAGATACTTTGGTGGTATCAGTGAAGTGTTAAATGATAGAATAGATAACTCAAAGACATCCTTCAAAATTAAAACAAAAACAGAAAATGCTGGAAACACTCAGCAAGTCAGGCTGCAACTGTGAAAAGAACTGACAAGTTCAGGTGTTGCATCAGAACTGCAGGATATTGCAGAGGAACAGCATTAAAAAAGGGATAAAGGGAAGGGTGTGTGGAAAAACGCACACACAAGAGAGAAGAAACAGAATGACCTGTAAAGTGCTTGAGTACAAAACAAGATATAACTAAATGGCACAAGTGATATTAGCATGAGAAAATAGGAGGCAAAATGAGAAAAATTAAAGAAATTAAAGACATTTATGAGACAAAGGGAACAGGACGTGAAGGAGACGAAAATGGCAGGTGAATGCCAAGGGTTCAGACTGTCCCGCCAGCATGGTGTTCTGACAGAGGGTCTCCAGGGAAGCACCAACCCCTCCCATCCCCTCCTATTTCTCCCTCCAGGAAATGCCAGCTCTCCCATCCTACATCATCAGTACTTCCTGCTGAAGAGAAAGTGGGAACCATGGTTTCGATCTGAAGTTATTAAAGTTTATATTAAGGCCAGTAGGCTGCAAATGTCTATTAGAAAGATAAGGGGAGATTTTGATTGGTAAGGGATTTTAGGCAGACTCGGGGCGGGATGAGCGTCAAGCCTGCCCAATGTCATCAGTTTGAAGCCCGGGCTATTTTAACTCCTGAGTCTCTTTGCATTCCGCTGGTCGACTGCACGTCTGAAATGGAAAGAAAGAGGCAGCAGTTTGGCTTCAGGCAGGTCAAAATCATTAGGCCTAGAGGTTGCTTGCCGGTACCAAAGTAAGTTGCGCAGTGGCTGGATCGGGGCAGTTTCGCAGGTGGGAACCCAGGGCAGTAGAGACCCACTACTGCTTTTCCTGGCCCCAAAAAGGAAAGTTTTTGACTTACCTTAGAGGGCTTCCTCTTCTTCCCCACCAGGTTTTACTGAGCAGGCGCATTTGAGCTCCTGATGATGTTATAAGACCCCAATTTTCATGTAGCAATGAGACACCTGCCTGAGTCTAGTGGACACCTGGGCTGGCTCAAAACAGGGCCTGGTTAAAATGGCGATAGGCGAGAATCGCACAGGAATGGGACAGTAAGTCTTTGCACAGCTATTTTAACTGTGTGCCCGCCCCTTTTCCACTGGACATGGTGGGTTAAAATTCCCCCTAAGGTATTATTCCTCAAACTTGGGTTTATCTTCATTGGAACACTGCACAAGGCCGAAGTCAGAGTGAGAGTGTTATGGGGAATTGAAGTGGCAAGCAACAGGGAGCTTTGGGTCACGTTTGTAGACAGAACATTAGTATTTGGCAAAGTGGTCACATAATCTGTGTTACATAAGAACTTAAGAAATAGGAGCAGGAATAGGCCATCTGGCCCCTCGAGCCTGCTCCGCCATTCAACAAGATCATGGCTGATCTTCTACCTCAATGCCATTTTCCTACACTATCCCCATATCCCTTGATGCCTTTAATATCTAGAAATCTATTGATCTCTGTTTTGAATGTACTCAATGACTGAGCCCCCACAGCCCTCTGAGGTAGAGAATTCCAAAGATTCACCACCCTCTGAGTGAGGAAATTTCTCCTCATCTCAGTCCTAAATGGCCTACCTCTTATTCTGAGACTGTGACCCCTGGTTCTAGACTCCCCAGCCAGGGGAAACATCCTCCCTGCATCTACCTTGTCAAGCCCTGTAAGAATTTTGTATGTTTCAATGAGATCACCTCTCATTCTTCTAAACTCTAGAGAATACAGGCCTAGTCTACTCAATCTCTCCTCATCCTGCCATCCCAGGAATCAGTCTGGTGAACCTTCGATGCACTCCCTCCATAGCAAGTATATCCTTTCTTAGGTAAGGAGACCAAAATTGTACACAATACTTCAGGTGCGGTCTCACCAAGACCCTATATAATTGCAGTAAGACATCTTTACTCCTGTACTCAAATCCTCTTGTAATAAAGGCCAACATACCATTTGCCTTCCTAATTGCTTGCTACACCTGCATGTTAGCTTTCAGTGACTCGTGTACAAGGACACCCAGGTCCCTTTGAACATCCACTATCTCTATAGCCACCTCTTTCAAAACCCTGGGATGTGGATCATCAGGCCCTTGGGATTTATTGACTTTCAGTCCCATTAATTTCTCTAGTACTATTTTTTTACTAATACTAATTTCTTTCAGTACATCATTCTTGCCAACCCTTGGTTCTCTAGTATTTCTGGAAGGTTTTTTGTGTCTTCTTCCGTGAAGACAGACACAAAGTGTTTGTTTAATTTCCCTGCCATTTCCTTATTCCCCATTATAAATTCTCCCGTCTCTGTCTGTAAGGGACCCACATTTGCCTTCACCAGTCTTTTCCTTTTTACATAACTATAGAAGCTTTTACAGTCCATTTTTATGTATCTCGCTAGTTTACTCTCACATTCTATTTTCCCTTTCTTTATCAATTTCCTGGTCCTCCTTTGCTGAATTCCAAAATGCTCCCAATCCTCAGGCTTACTGCTTTTTCTGGCAACTTTATATGCCTCTTCCTTTGATTTAGTACTATCTTTAATTTCTCTTGTTAGCCACAGTTGGACCACTTTCCCTGTTGGGTTTTTGTGCCTTAAAGGAATATATATTTGTTGCAAATTATGTATTAATTCTTTAAATGCTAGCCATTGCCTGTCTACCATCATACCTTTTAATGTAGTTCCCCAATGAACCATAGCCAACTTGCACCTCATACCTTCGTGGTTTGCTTTGTTTAGATTTAAGACCCTAGTTTCAGATTGAACGACATCACTTTCAAACTTAATGAAGAATTCTATCATATTATAGTCACTCTCCCCTAAGGGCTCCTTTACAACAAGATTATTAATTAACCCTTTCTCATTGCACAATACTAGATGTAAAATAGCCTGTCCCGAGTTGGTTCCTCAACATACTGATCTCGAAACCATCTCGTATACATTCCAGGAATTCATCCTCCACAATATTAGTGCTAATTTGGTTTGCCCAATCTATATGTAGATTAAAGTCCCTCATGATTACTGTATTACCCTTGTTACATGCACTTCTAATTTCCAGCTTTATACCGTGCCCTACATTACCACTACTGTTTGGTGGCCTATAAACAACTCCCACAATGTTTTCTGCCCCTTGCTGTTTCTTAGCTCCACCCAAATTGATTCTACATCTTGATCTTCTGAGCCAAGATCCTTTCTCACCACTATACTGATCTCATCCTTTATTAATAGCGCTAGCCCATGTCCTTTTCCTTTTTGCCTGTCCTTCCTAAATGTTGAATATCCTTGAATATTCAGTTCCCAGCCTTGGTCACCCTGCAGCCATGTCTCCATAATGGCAATTAGATCAGACCCATTTACTTCTATTTGTGCCGTCAATTCATCTACCCTATTGCGAATGCTGTGTGCATTCAGATAAAGTGCCTTTAATTTTGCCTTTTTAACATTTTTTCCTATTTTGACCTTTTTTTGCTGCTGGCCTATGCTTCCACTGCCTTCCAATTTCATTTACTACTTTTCTGCCTTCCACTTCCAGCTTTGTTACTCTCCCTACTGAATCTCCTCTCAGGTTCCCATCCCCCTGCCAAGTTAGTTTAAACTCTCCCCAACAGCACTAGCAAACCTCCCCGCAAGGATATTGGTCCCGGCCCTGTTGAGGTGCAACCGTCCAACTTGTACACCTCCCCCAGAACCAGTCCCAATGCCCCAGGAATCTAAAGCCCTCCCTCCTGCACCATCTGTCCAGCCACACATTCTCTGCTCTATCCTCCTATTTCTATACTCATTAGCACGTGCCATAGGGAGTAATCTGGAGATTACAACCCTGAGGTCCTGCTTGTTAATCTCTTTCCTAGCTCCTGCAGGACCTCATCCCTCTTTCTACCGATGTACCGATATGGACCATGACCTCTAGCTGTTCACCTTCCCCCCACAGAATGTTTTGCAGCCCATCGGTGACATCCATGACCCTGACACTAGGGAGGCAACATACCATCCTGGAATCACATCTGCGGCCGCAGAAACGCCTGTCTGCTCCCCAACTATGGAATCCCCTGTCACTATTGTTCTCCTTACCTTTCTCCTCCCCCCTTGTACAGCTGGGCCACCCATGGTGCTGTGGACTTGGCTCTGGCTGCACTCTGCAGAGGAACCCTCTCCCTCACCAATATTCAGAACTGATTACTGGTTGGAGAGTAAGATGCCCCCAGGGGGACTCGTGCATTACCTGCCTGCTCCTCCTTGTCTGTCTGGCGGTCACCCAGTCCCTCTCTGCCTCTGTTGGCCTCCCCAGTATAGGGGAGACTGAACCGTGAGCAGCCAATACAGTGTGCTGAGTTTGAGGAAACACTTAAATTAGTGTCTCACCTGGAAGTAGTGTTTGGGGCTCTGCACAGTCGTGTGGGAGGTGAATGGGCAGGCGTTGCATCTCCTGTGCTTGCATGGGAAAGTGCCGGGGAAGGTGCGAAAGTGACAAGAAATGCTGGTGATATAGAATGGGCGTGCTGACCTTTCTGGGAAGGGAGCAAACACGCTGGTGCTTGCAGTGGTGCCCCTCTGTAGGAACACCTGGCCGGCGGGGCAGTGTGCAACCTTTGGTATTGACCTGCTTTTTGCTTCTCCCAAGCTTAGGCTGCTGGATCCTGCTCTTCTTTTGTCTCCTGTTGTCTTGTGCTAGTACTACTTTCATCATTTAACCATCTCCTCTTTTCCACTTTACAGGTCATATTTTGTCTCGTGTGTGTGTGTGTGTGTCCCTCCCGCTCCCACCCCATTCCCTCCTTTTTAAATGCTGTTCATTTGTAATAACCTCCAGTTCTGATGAAGGGTCCAAATCTGAAACATCACCTTATCTGTTCTCTCCATAAATGCTGCCTGACTTGCTGAATGTTTCCAGCATTTTCTGTTTGGTTTTTTTCAGCTTTCCAGCATCTGCAGTCTTTTGTTCCCTTGAATTGGAGCAGCTTCTTGTTTAATGCTCCCCAGTCTCCTTTTCTTATTCCATTTTCTAGAGCATAAAGCAGCCTCTTGCTGTAATGCTAATTACAACAACCTCGAACGCAACACCCATTGCTTAGACTCACGCTTCAAAAAAGAATCTATAAAAACACCTTCATCTGCTCATTATCAGACACAATCAGAGAGGATCAGCTATATTATCAGTCTGAAGACTTATTTGTCATTTATAATTTTCCCTTATAGGTCATAACCACTCAATTTACACTATTCTCCACAGTGTAGTACAGACAAACAGGTTGAATAGTTCACAATGGCATCTGACACCATAATGAATGGATCAACCAGTGTGAAGCTCACTTCTATACACCAGGCAGGCAGTTATTATTTTCTTGGTGACTGGTTGAACATGACAGTTCAGCTGAGAAATTACATAAAAGCAGATTGAAGGCTCCAAACTGATAGAATATTAACTCGTAATAATAGTTTATGAAAAATATCCAGATAATTGTAATCAGAAGTGTGTTGAAGCAGTGGATGGGAACATAGAGAGAATGACAACAAATTGTAACACAGTGCTGACAATATGTCTGACAAAAAGTGTTTAAATTGCTAGAATATAAAAATAATTGTGCACTTAAGAAGCTGGCTACAATTTTACTGCTGTCATAAAATGTGGCTTTAAACTGTGTTTATTACTTCATGTGAGTTTAAAGTATAACTGAATGATAAATGCATAAAGTACCATTTATTGGTTTGTCTAGATGTGAGTTAAGTTCTTTTATTATCAGTCCTTAACCTATATTCGGATCGATGAATAATAATTAAACCAGTTAGAAAGAACTGTAAGAACCAAAGATGAAGGAAGAGATTAATTTAGGTTATTTGAGAAATGTTGAGTGTCCTATAATTCTTAAGTAGATTCATAACATCAGCTCAGAGAATTTGCAGGAGTAAAACTCTATTAACATCTCAGCCTGGAGAAGAATGTGTTAAACTTCGCTAAAAGCTTCTAGTGTATCTTCTGCAACCTTAACCTTAAGATCCAGTAAACGTAGTGACTAATAATTTAAGCGCTAACGTAGCAGAAGTTTCATTCTCAAAACAAAAGCTTAGAGGGCGATTTTAACCTGACCCGCTCAGGTGGTTAGGCAGTTAAAATGCCCTGAGATATTTACCCATCCTGCATCCACCAACAGCCCTTGGTCCGTGATTTGAACCTGCTCTCCTGAGCAGGTGACAAAGCTGGCGGGATCCTTCTTTAAATATGCAGATCACAATCCAATGACGTCATCAGGACCCGACTGTAATTTTAACTCTGGTCTGGTCAGGGAAGTTGCTGAGCTTTCCCACCCAGTTTACCTGGACAGGAGGGGATCAGCCCAGAAGAGGCCAAAAAAGGTAAGTGTTTTTCTTACCTTTGTAGGGCCAGGAGGAGCAGGAGGTGGAGACACCACCAGAACCCAATCCCACCACCTACCTTGTGGTGGTCTTCGGAGGGCAGGAAATTAACTCACCAGCGCGTTTTCCTACCAGAATTTCTAGAGTTAAACTCAAGAACCTATTATTGAGGGGAGTGAGAAAGGAATTATTCAATTTACTCCCAATCTGTACATGCCATTATTATTTTATTATAAAGTGCTGAGCTTTGTCTGAAGTTCTTATCATCTCTACTGAATGAGAACACATCTAGGGCAAAAGCAGCAAGGAAGGCTTCAGGAAACATCACCATTACATGTGCCATCATGCAGCATTTCACCATTTACTAAGCTCTCTTTCTCACTCCCCTGCAGCACTAGGTTTTTGGTTTGAGTCTTTAAATATCCTGTACGGAACCCTTAAATTGTTCATCACTGCATTTGTTGTGGGCAAATGTCATTCTTTGGGATCCTTGACCATTTTGCTGCAGGAGATCTGGACATGATTTATATTGAAATGTTACTTTTAAGTTGAATTGAACTCTTGCAGGTTTAAAAACCTCCTCTGTAGCATGAAGCTGCGGGTGGGGGGGAGCGGGGGGGGGCAGGGAGAATGTATATTAAAGCTAGATAGGCCAGTGTGTGGAATGAATTTGTATCTGGCCTGTCTTCCGAGCAAACAATGAGGATCATTAAGTCTCTCCTTTGAACCATCCAGGCTCACTCTGTTCGATTAGCCCTCATAACTTTGAACACAATAGGAGTTAGTTGCAAGGGGCTTCCACTTGAGGGAAGAGGGGAGTGGGTTGGCTAATTTGATTGTCAGGTCTATTGCCAACCCGAGTCACGAATGAGATTGGAGGTCCAGCCCTCAAGTTCTTGTCCAGAGACAGGACAAAAGGACAGGAGGACACACAGTTCAGCTGGTAAGTTCTGCGGAGAGAGACAGGTAAGGGCCTAGGCTCGTCTACCTTAACAAAACAGTGACCAGTCCCAAAGCATGCCTTGGTTTGATTCAGTGATAGAGATGACTAAAAGAAGGTGTTACTTAGCCCGTTAACTGGGACAGTGTGGTGTGGTTTATTATTTTCTTTATAATGAGGAGAGGCTAAAATTAAGTTAAAGTAGGGTAGGATTTGTCATAACTATTACTTTTACATTCACTCACTGACTGTAAAAATAAGCATCATTGATTCGTATCTGATCTCATCAGTCAGGTGGTTAATCAGTCCACCTGTCAGAAAATTGGAGAAGCGCACGAGGGCACGTGCGAGTTTATGGCAACCACTTCATATAACCGGGGCGTCTTAATTATTATGGTTCCCTGGATCATGCTATCATTTAACAAGATACTGAGTAATGAAAGTAAACCCCTGATTGTAAGGAACATGAGGGTAAATTTTAACCCCCAAGAACAGGTGGGGTGGGGGTGGGTGGGTCATAAAAATCCACCGTTTTCAGAGTGGGACCGCTTCCCGGTTCAAACACACCTACTTCCGGGTTTGACCCAGACGCGTTCGGGTGCGCGTGCGCTTCTGACACCCGGAAGTCCCGCCGGCTTTATGATTTTTAAAGGGCCAATTTCGGTATTTAAACTACTTAAAGTTGTTAACTTTTTGTGTATTGACACAAACCATTTTAACTTCTCCTGAACGTGTCTCCCGTGGTTTCTGAAACACGCCATGGAAATGGAGACGAGTTGCAGCCGACCCTCATTTCGACCTTTAAACCAGTGATTGACACATGTGAATAAAAGGTGAGGTTTTGCAGCAATGCCACAGTTCTCTCAGACAAACCTTCAGCTGAGAGTTCTTTGTGTTTAGACTGAGATTTCTTTGTTCACACTGAGAATTCTAGTGTTCAGACATATTTACCTATATTTTGGACCCCCTCAAACTGACAAACTGGCAGTGGATCTATTCAACAGTGCATCTGAGGAGGAGGCACATCACCATCTGCGGCAGGCATGGCGTGCAGTTCTGGGAGTTGCAACTCCACAAGACAGAGGTGCACCACAAGGACCTGCACATGAGCAGAGAGGGGACTAACAGAGGGGCCGAGGTCACAGGAGTTACTACCCATGTGAGAGGATGTACAGGCAGAGGCTGAGTTTCTTGGACCTCTCCGAGGAGCAGTGCCTATGAAGGCCCAGATTGAGTCACCAGGTGGTCGCAGACATCTACACGCTCCTTCATGTAGAGCTGCTCCCGGCTGGGCCTGGTGACCACGCAATGCCCGTCGCAGTTCAAGTCACCACTGCCCTCAATTTCTTTGCCTCCAGATCCTTCCAGGGCGCCACCGGTCACATCACCAAGATCTCTCAGTCGTCTGCACATAAGTGTATATGACAGGTCACGGATGGCTTGTTTGCAGGGGCATCCGACTACGTCAACTTCAACTGTGACGACATCAGCCAGACTGAGAGGGAAGTGGGTTTTCACTCTCTGGCTGGCTTCCCATGGGTGCAGGGCACAATTGATTGCACACACGTAGCAATCCGAGGACCTCCACATGAGCCAGGACTGTTCATCAACTGAAAGGGATATCACTCCATCAACGGACAGCTGATCTGCTACCACCAGAAGAGGTTTCTGCAGGTGTGTGCCAAATTCCTTGGCAGCTGCCATGATTCCTTCATTTTGTGCATGTTGCATGCATGCACGCACAAGTCAGGCTTAAGGGCTGGCTCCTTGGAGACAAGGGATATCCCCTGCAGACGTGGCTCATGACACCTCTGAGAAACCTCACCAACGAGGCTCAGCAGTGGTACAATGACAGTCACATCACCAGGTCTGTCATTGAACAAGCCATTGGAATGCTCAAGATGCGCTTCAGGTGCCTGGATCGATCTGGGGGATCCCTTCAGTACTCACCGACGAGGGTGTGTAGAAAAATAGTCGTCTGTTGCATCCTGCACAACATCGCTCAACGGAGAGGGTTCTAGGTAGAAGAGCTCCCATGCGCTCATGAAGCATCTGCTTCTGCTGCCAACAATAAAGAAGATGAGGAAGAGGAGGAGGAAGAGGAAGAAAAAGATGGGCAACCCATCGGCAGAGTAGCGGCGCACATGGCCACTTGTGATGTCAGGGATTCACTCATATCTAACAAATTCTCATAAGGAGATCTGCAAACTGAAGATAGTGAACTACTCAGACTGCCTGGAACAACCACCATCACCAACACCAGCCCTCACCCCTCCGCTTGCACAAAACAGTCCGTCAGCCACATGTACACCCAATGTAAATGCACCCAATGGGTGGTGTCAAGTCTTGGCATTCATGATGAAGCACAAGCAAGAGCGAATTTTACAAAAGGGACTCAAGAATGGACAAGACGTGGCAGTGGTGGTGACAAATATAACATTTAATGTGCATGTAAGAGAAAACAAATATAAATGAAAAGCATGACATCTCGTTGGGCACCCACATGCATACCATTGGTGATTACAAAATCTTAGCCTTCCTTTTCCTACTGCTCCTACATTGTGCATCCGCTATGGCTTCAGCAGAGGTAGTGGCAGTTTGCTCAGGTCCCTGCCCTGACTGTTGAGATGCTCTTGGCCTACCCGCTCTGGGTTTTGAAGCCCGTGAGGACTGCTCCACCTGTACCTGTGCAGGGGCAGGCTCGACCATTGGGAGAGGAGGCAGCATTGCAGGAACTGGTTGGTGTGGGGGGGGGGCAATGGGTGAGACGTGGGAGAACTTTGAGTGGAGTCCCCACTTCCATGTTTCCTTTTGCCTTCATCTCTCTCCTGGGCCACAGCCACATCGCTCCTACCACTCTGCTGGATAACAGCTTGGAGCACATCTATGACACGTTCTAAGGCCATGGCTAAAGTATCTGTCTGCCTGTTTATGGCGGCAGACATGTTGGCATCGAGAGTCTGCATGGCCATTGTCATGGCCTAAATAGACTCTTGTGTGAGCCGTGCTTGAAGCTCAATTGAGGCTGCCATTCTCTCCATTGCAGACATTTCTGCACTTATCTGCGTCACCATTCCACTAAGGCTGGAGGTGGACTCTTCCATCCTCTCTGCTATTGTGGAGAGTGTGCATGGCACATGTTCCAGTACCTCACAAAGATGCAGCTGTACCTCTATCACTCTGAATCTCAATGATGGCCTCCGGGGTTCAGCATCTGGGTCCAACTGAGCAGAGCTTGGAAAGTAGTGCACATCCCGCGGTGGACTCTCCACAACTGCCCCTGCCACAAGTGTCTGCTCATGCTCACTTGTGATGGTGAATCATTAGGTGACAACCCAACTATCGGCCTAATAGGCCTGAAGTGCCAGTATCTGCGCTGGTGCATGGCTGGGTATGATGTGACTGTGCACCCTCAGAGGCATGGAGCACCTCTGAGGAATCATTCTCTTCCATGGCACGTGCCTCCTCATCAATCCCTGAAGGCCCTGGAAGAGAACATAAAGCAATATTAAGAATCATCGCAGAAGTTAGTTTGCAATGAGCATACTCAGGTGTGCAACAGGTTGATAACATTGATAACATCAATTCATGATGTGTGTGAAGGATGTTAAAGTTCTGTCACCAGCCGTTTGCGGGTTGCCAGTCTCACTCTCTCCGATGGCCAGGCATTCAACCGTGTGGCTGAGATCCAAAGCCTCCTCCTCTGGCTCTGTCAGGGGCACTATTTGTGGTGGCTCCCCTCCAGTCCTAATCCCCTCCTGTGCATTTTGCACTCTCTTCTGTAAGGGGAGAAAGAATAGACCTGTGAGAGAGTGAAGATGACATGGTCACCCAATGAATACATTGCTTTGGGTGAGGCTGCTAATGAAAGAGATGCATCAGAGGCTGAGTGTCAGACAGATTCATGACATCGCATCAGGATTGGGGTGAGTGGGAGTGGTGGGTTCACAAATGGGGAGGTGAGGAAGTGCACAGAAAATGAAGGTAAGTTGATAATGAGACTTAAGTGGGTGTGAAGAGTGATGTGATGGAGTAGGCTTGGCAAGACAGAGTGAGGGAGGGGGGTAATGTACACCACAGGATGTAGGTGAATCAGTAAATGTACTCACTTTTCCTGACCTGATTAGGTCATTGAAACGCTTCCTGCACTGTACCCATGTCCTTGTGATGGTGCTCCTGCTGTTCAGCTCCTCTGCCACCTCGAACCAAGCCTTATTGGTGGCAGAGGCAGGGCACTTCCTCCTGTCCCCCGGGTACAGTATGTTCCTCCTGCTCCTCACACCGGCCAGTAGCAACTCAAGTGAAGAGTCAGTAAACCTGAACGCTGGTTTCATCCTTTGTTGCTCCATGTCTTTAAATTCCTCCTTTCTCCCTCAAAATCCATGGTTGCAATGTCCCTTTAAATGCTCCAGCTCCCGTATTCACCCGCTCCACTGACTTCCCGCCGGTATGTTAAAATTTACCCCATGGAGTCTGCTTATGGGAGAGGTGAGTGATGATCAATGCAAAAGAATATCTACAGCAAACATGAAATTTGTAACAATGGTTCCAATTTTCGGCTTTACTGCCCAGGAGATAGCCCAACGAAAAACACAACGCGGCCCTTAACGCCCTATTCCCGCTGACACTAGGTTGCTGCCATTTTGTTTGGTCCTTAATATGAGTGGCCCAGGAGCCCACCAAAAACAGGCAGGTACCTCATTAGCACATGCAAATCGGGTTCCTATGATATCAGTAGGAACCAAATGCATTTTTCAGGTACCAATGGGCGGAGTGTGTAATACTCATGCTCTGCCCATTGGTACTTGTGTTGAGTGGCCTAACAAGCAATCCTTAAACACTCAGAAAAACGTAAATTTCCCTTTCATTCCTATTTGTTTACCTCAAAGAGGCTTTGTTTTGTTTTCAAAATTTAAAAAAAAATCAAATTAGAATGAGGAAGGAAATACTGTCTGCTTTTTTGTTTGTGTTTGTATCTTTCTCTCTTTCTGTCGCAGACATTGGAAATTAGAATCTCACAGGTATATGTGATAAGCAGTTGACCATTTTTTCAACAAAGCACAGGTGGAGATGATTAGATGGCTTCAAATTTAAATTTTAAAAAAAATAATTTTTCAAAAATTCTTTTTTGTCTGTCCCTTCCACACACCCTCTCTCTCTGACTCCAGTCTTGCTGACTCCAATATCTCTCTTCCCCTCTTTTAGAATATGTCTCTTAAGCGTACAGAACACAAAACAAAAGTTACAATAGGTGTGCAATCAGAATACTTGCCATTTCTCTCTCTCTCTCACACACACACCCTTTCAGCCTCCTTATAAAAAAAAGTGTAAATGCAATCTCAGCAAAGATTCTGAAATGTGTTCCCTGGTTTTTCAAAATTATTTGAAGTAAAACTACTGGGTAGAAAGTGGTAGGAGCTTAAAAAAAATCTCATCAGTACAGCTAATTGTGTGGTATTGATGCATCCTGGGAAATTAGGTAGCCTACATATATTCAGACTTCACAATCCAAATTCAACTCAGAGTCAAAGTACTTGGCAAAAATATCAACCATGATTTTGGGAGAGACCTTGATATAAAAGACAATTCACTTGATAAATGTAACCCCCGTTAGTGTGAAATATGTAATTTAAAAACATTTTGTTTGGACCCTCATTTTTGATATTAGGAATATCAGTTACTGAGAAAAAGTGAGGGGTTGCAAAAAATGTCAAAAAGCATTTTGAATGATTTATGGAAACCTAGTGGCCAGATTAGAAGCTAATGTGTGTCACTCAGTATGACACATTTAACATTAAAATGCCTAATACAGCACCACCTGCAGGAGCAACTGATACTGCAGGTGCATATATTGAGTTTTTGATGAAATGCAAGCCCCACAAACCAAGTTTAATAAATAATAGTTGATCTCCAGTGGCATTGCACATGGCCAGTCAGAAAATATATGGTCACTCTCCTACCTGTGTTCTGATGGGTTCATTTTGCTGTTTCTTTCTGTCTCACCTCTTCTTCTGTCTCTCTTTCTCTCTTCTCTACTGCTTCTGACTCCTTAACCTTTTTGTGCTTCTCTCCATCACTTTCTGTCCTTTTCTTCTTTCAGTTGATATATGGTGGGTGGTAAGGCATGGCTGCATTTGGGGTTGGGTTATGGGGGAAAATGTCATCATCTCCATCTCTTGTGCTTCCCCACATCCTTCACTTCCATTGCATCTCATACCCCTTCACTTTCCCTTCCGACTACAAAAGGTTAGTAATCAGAACTCTGTCATTTTATTTCTCAAACACACGTAGACACCACACACACACATGCACACAGGCAGCCTCTTTGTGTTTTTCACACACATTTCATCTCAATAAAGTTTTTGAAATTTGTCCTTTTAAAAAAATCACTTGAAGAAAAACTACTAAGTAAATAACACTAGAAGTTAAAGAAAAGCATTCCATCCATAACTAACTGAATGCTATTGATGCAATCTGCAAATTAGGCACACTGCAATCTCACACTGCATAATCCAGAGTGACAGGTGTGAGCAAAAATATTAAGTTCAAATCCAGGCTTTTGGGAGAGGCAGAGATCTTCAAGTCAAAGCTTTAATAAAGGCATTAAAAGACATAAAAGACAATTCAATGAATAAATGTAACCATGCTATTGTGATACATGTATTTTTAAATCATTTATGTTGTTTAAATATTAATTTTGGACATTAGAAATTTCAATTACTGAGAAAAATGGTGGCTGAGAAAAATTCAGAAAGCATTTAAAGCAATTTGTGAGAACCTGGTGGCTCAATTGCGCAAACACAGGGTGATTATACTCTTACTATAAAATACCAGCTATTCTGTGCGACACGTTTAACATTGAAAAGGCCTGTTATGGCGCCCCCTATAGGACTAGCAGGTACTGCAGGTGTATATATATGACATTTTCAATGAAGTGCGCACCTCAAGAACTTAATATTTAATAGATAGAAGCAGCAAGTGTCTATATGTTTGTATGTATGTAGAATACAATAATGTCAAATGTTCAATCTGAAAAAAACATTTAATAATTAAATAGTCTATTGAAAGGAATGATAAGAATTTAACTCTGCTTGAATGTTAAGGAAAGCTCAAACTACTGTAAAACCATATTGTTTCAACACATATGCTTTCTGTTGCTTAGCAATACAAATATTACACAGGACATCACCTTTCTATTAAGCAAAATGACTCTGGATGATAAATGTATTGGGTGGATAAAGCACCATCAGCTGTTCCCACTTGAATCACTTCAATCATGTGCAAGTTGTTCCAATGTAGATTGA
This sequence comes from Heptranchias perlo, assembly GCF_035084215.1. Lineage (NCBI taxonomy): Eukaryota > Metazoa > Chordata > Chondrichthyes > Hexanchiformes > Hexanchidae > Heptranchias > Heptranchias perlo. Next base: position 35,017,562 of record NC_090341.1, on the reverse strand, counting down.
CTTCCTTTGAATGTGATTCAGCGAGTACTATATCATTTATTGCACGTTCAAGCTTCCTGCAAGCTTCAAGTTTAGGGTAATTTATTTTTTAATCTCTCAGTAAAAATGAGCAACCACTGTAAGAGTAAACAGTTTAATTTACTGTAGACCATACTAATAATACAAAGTAATCAGACATATGTACAGCTCTCTTGAATACAAAGAGAGAAACCCATGGATTACAATGACCACGCCAAGTAACTGGTACTGTCAATGCACATCAGTATCTTTTGGTTATAACCCTGCTGTTTTACATCTGGAAAGGCTGGAATGGATTCTTTGTAACATCCCATGTGAATGCCCGGAGTGATTTTTGTGTGGTTGTTCATACCATTGTACACTGGTCAGACAGAGTATATTGAGCAAAGCCAGCATGCTATTAGTGCTTGATGGAACTGAACCATATGGGATTTATATAAATGGCTGTAATTGATTGCAGAATTGAACCACATCTTCTATAGAAATAAAGCATTTGTTTTCCAAGTGTGTTGGATGTTATTTCCTATTTCAGCTTGCTGCTCTGTGATACTTCTTTTGAAACAGAATTTAATATATTCAGTCAGCAACATATACCCGCTGACGAGAGGAACTCTAGCAACTCCATGGCAACTTGTTTTCTTGAGTGTATAGTGCCACAATGATGCCAGATCAGAGAGAAACCACTAATGATAGATGTAAAAATTGTATCATAGGGTAGAACTCCAGGGTAAAAGGTAAAATCCATGACCATTGGGTATTTGATCTTGTTGTCGCTCACTGAAGAATAGTGGATTTTATATTGTCTATATACCATCATCAGTAAGAGCGTAGATCAGTCAGTGTGCAAGTACCAAATCTACTTGGCCCAGGAATGCTTCAGATGGTTTTACACTTTTATATTGTAAATTCTGATATGACTGCAGTGATTCAACTAACTGTCCTTCATAATGGCTGTCTTCCATCTCGGATCATTGAGGATAGTGCCAGATCTTAGGTTCTCGGATGGATCTAGATAATTAAATAGAAAAGAAAACCCATGAGCTTTCTACTGAGTGTAAACACAGTATCTATTTTATTTAATACAAGTTAAAATATTTGCCGGATTAAAATCGTTACAGACCAGCAAATAAATTGCATCAAAACACATAAAAAATATGAAGCAGTGTTAATGATAATGTCATGTGTTAATGAGGTGATTTTAAATGAATTTAATGTTTTCCAGAAATGTTCCCGTTCTATTAACATGTGCCTAATACCTTAGCATTTTTATTGTGTTGAACAAATCTTTGTTAATTAAAGCTTTCTTAACCCTTTGAGGACTAAACACAATTTCAGCTTTTAAAATAAGCATGCTTGTTTTCATGAATCTCTAACTTCTCTAAATTTCTAATATTGATAACTAAAATAAACTTACGGAACATAGAGGGGGTAATTTTCCACCTACCACTGGAATGTTAAACTGGAAATGCGGGTTGGGCGGCCATTATAAAACTGCCTGATTTTCCTTTCTATTCAAATCAATGCAAAGGAAAATAGGTCGGTTTCTACAACAGGCACCCAAGCTGCAAGGCTGGTTTCACGCTCCGGTGGTAAGTTGAAAATGACCCCCTAGACTCATGAAAAATTTTGAGTCATGATAATTTGAGAAAACTAAAAATTGTATTATTGTGTTGCTGAAATGCTATTGTAGTCATCAGAGGGTTATAGTAGATTACATGATTTTATGCATGAAATTGCACTGTGTGATATTAGTAAAAAAACATATGAATACGATAGTACAAAATTCCTCTGTCCACTGTTTTACCAAACATCTTAGCTTGTTTACAATCCATAAGTTAACTCCTTTGTTAAATAATGGACAAAGGAACTTCATGCAAAGGCATTAACGGCCAGGAAATTCTTCAGAGCTGCTCCCACTTCGCCACCATATCTTCACTGAAAGTGCAGCAGAAACCCCGTTTACGCATGTAAATGAGGTTTCCGCTAAGCTTCCGACGAGGTTATGGTAGCGGAGTGGGAGCAGCTCCGAGGAATTTCCCGACCAATGTGTTTTTAACCAATATCACACAGTGTGATGTCAGACCATTTGTCTTCAATCTTTGAATGATGGATACTAACTATTCAATGTGGACAAAGCATTGTAAATATAGTAGAAGATTATATCAAAGATTTATAAACTGTATATAATCATGAAACTTTATTATCTCCTTCATCTCCCTGTGATATCCCAAAATTCTGGGATCTGGGAATAATAACTTGTCAATGGTAGAAATGATTGAAAATAACCAAATAAGTACTGGCCATCGACATGATTGCTGTATTTCACTCATTAACTCTGAGTGAAAGAGAAATGCTTTTAGGATCAAACTAAAAATATAAGCAGGGATCTTTTGTTTTAAATGTTAAACTTTTTTTGGAACACAGGTTTAAGCTCCCTCAATAGAGGTACTAGAAAGAATCTTAACACCAGACTTACTGTATTACTATTAAAGCTTTCCATTTCCCATGCCAGCCATCTCTATAACCAGTTAGAATGACATTGCTCATTTGTGCTGAATTGTGGGCAGATTTGTGTGGTGTGCAGATGCCCACCAATCTAATTTCACATAGGATCCTTATAGTTGGCAGAGTAAGGCTGGGCTTGATTCAAAGGCAGCTCTTAAGTCGATGTGACAATGCTCTAGTCCACTGTGCAGGGTTCTTTTCAACAGTTGTGGAAAGCACACAATTTGATAAGTATGATTTCATACAAAATAAACAGCCTGCTCATTATGCACATGCAAACAGCTTGTTATTCTCATACTGCACCCTTTATACTATCCATGATATCAACGAGAGCTAAGCTCCATTGGTGGCACAAAATGCTACGATTAATGGAGGCATAACAGCACCACTTGGAGAAAGCACTGAGCGTAGCAAGGGCACAGAATGTACTCTGGGTGGGGGACTTCAATGTCCATCACCAAGAGTGGCTCGGTAGCACCACAACTGACTGAGCTGGCCGAGTCCTGAAGGACATAGCTGCCAGACTGGGCCTGCGGCAGGTGGTGAGCAAACCAACACGAGGGAAAAACCTACTTGACCTCTTCCTCACCAATCTACCTGTTGCAGATGCATCTGTCCATGACAGTATTGGTAGGAGTGACCACCGCACAGTCCTCGTGTAGATGAAGTCCCGTCTTCGCACTGAGGACACCATCCAACGTGTTGTGTGGCACTACCACCATGCTAAATGGGATAGATTCAGAACAGATCTAGCAGCTCAAAACTGGGCATCCATGAGGCGCTGTGGGCCATCAGCAGCAGCAGAATTGTATTCCAGCACAATCTGTAACCTCATGGCCCGGCATATTCCTCACTCTACCATTACCAACAAGCCAGGGGATCAACCCTAGTTCAATGAGGAGTGTAGACGAGCATGCCAGGAGCAGCACCAGGTGTACCTAAAAATGAGGTGCCAATCTGGTGAAGCTACAACTCAGGACAACATACATGCTAAACAGCGGAAGCAACATGCTATAGACAGAACTAAGCGATTCCACAACCAGCAGATCAGATCAAAGCCCTGCAGTCCTGCCACATCCAGTCATGAATGGTGGTGGACAATTAAACAACTAACGGGAGGAGGAGGCTCTGTAAACATCCCCATCCTCAATGATGGCGGAGTCCAGCACGTGAGTGCAAAAGACAAGGCTGAAGCGTTTGCAACCATCTTCAGCCAGAAGTGCCGAGTGGATGATCCATCTCGGCCGCCTTCCGATATCCCCACCATCACAGAAGCCAGCCTTCAGCCAATTCGATTCACTCCACGTGATATCAAGAAACGGCTGAGTGCACTGGATACAGCAAAGGCTATGGACCCCGACAACATCCCGGCTGTAGTGCTGAAGTCTTGTGCTCCAGAACTAGCTGCACCTCCAGCCAAACTGTTCCAGTATAGCTACAACACTGGCATCTACCCAACAATGTGGAAAATTGCCCAGGAATGTCCTGTCCACAAAAAGTAGGACAAATCCGATCCCTGCCAATTACCGCCCCATCAGTCTACTCTCAATCATCAGCAAATAGATGGAAGGTGTTGTCGACAGTGCTATCAAGCGGCACTTACTCACCAGTAACCTGCTCACCGATGCTCAGTTTGGGTTCTGTCAGGACCACTCTGCTCCAGACCTCATTACAGCCTTGGTCCAAACATGGACAAAAGAGCTGAATTCCAGAGGTGAGGTGAGAGTGACTGCCCTTGACATCAAGGCAGCATTTGACCGAGTGTGGCACCAAGGAGCCCTAGTAAAATTGAAGTCAATGGGAATCAGGGGGAAAACTCTCCAGTGGCTGGAGTCATACCTAGCACAAAGGAAGATGGTAGTGGTTGTTGGAGAACAATCATCTCAGCCCCAGGACATTGCTGCAGGAGTTCCTCAGGGCAGTGTCCTAGGCCCAACCATCTTCAGTTGCTTCATCAATGACCTTCCCTCCATCATATGGTCAGAAATGGGGATGTTTGCTGATGATTGCACATCGTTCAGTTCCATTCGCAACCCCTCAGATAATGAAGCTGTCCGTGCCCGCATGCAGCAAGACCTGGACAACATCCAGGCTTGGGCTCATAAGTGGCAAGTAACATTCGCGCCAGACAAGTGCAAGGCAATGACCATCTCCAACAAGAGAGAGTCTAACCACCTCCCCTTGACATTCAACGGCATTACCATTGCCGAATCCCCCACCATCAACATCCTGGGGGTCACCATTGACCAGAAACTTAACTGGACCAGCTACATAAATACTGTGGCTACAAGAGCAGGTCAGAGGCTGGGTATTCTGCGGCGAGTGATTCACCTCCTGACTCCCCAAAGCCTTTTCACCATCTACAAGGCATAAGTCAGTCAGGTGTGTGATGGAATACTCTCCACTTGCCTGGATGAGTGCAGCTCCAACAACCCTCAAGAAGCTCAACACCATCCAGGACAAAGCAGCCCACTTGATTGGCACCCCATCCACCACCCTAAACATTCACTCCCTTCACCACCGGCGCACTGTGGCTGCAGTATGTACCATCTACAGGATGCACTGCAGCAACTCGCCAAGGCTTCTTCAACAGCACCTCCCAAACCTGCGACCTCTACCACCTAGAAGGACAAAGGCAGCAGGCACATGGGAATAACACCACCTGCACATTCCCCTCGAAGTCACACACCATCCCGACTTGGAAATATATCACCGTTCCTTCATCGTCGCTGGGTCAAAATCCTGGAACTCCCTTCCTAACAGCACTGTGGGAGAACCGTCACCACACGGACTGCAGCGGTTCAAGAAGGGGGCTCACCACCACCACCTTCTCAAGGGCAATTAGGGATGGGCAATAAAAGCTGGCCTTGCCAGCGACACCCACATCCCATGAATGAATAAAAATGCATGACAAATTTTGCAAGAGCAAAAATGAAATGAGACTAAACAATATTTCCTGTGCCATGTTGCTAACCACCCTGATAAACCATTACTGTACTCTGTGTACGTGCCTGTGATCACCTATTTTCTGTTTTCACTCTTCATTTGCTACCTTATATATATGTCCATGATATTTCTAAACAACATATCACGAGTCTTGTATATATCATTCTAAATCCCATTTCTGCAGCAATATTATAATATCAACTACAGCACCAGTTCTTGGTAATTCTTATACTCTTTGATTTGAGTTGATGATAACTAAAAGATCAATTATGTTCAGGTACTTTATGAAGGGCTGTTAATGGAATAAGAAGTTTTGAAAGGTTTTGCCCCTAGTTCTAATGAAGGTGTAGCTGTGTTGAGTAACTTTCAAAGTTATGAAAACAAATTCTGTTTATTACACATGCAATTCGATTTTCAGCGTAAAGTCAGAATTGCACACGCAATAAAATTTCAATGGACCCTTTTGGAAATAAATGCGAATATGTATTTGCATGTGAACAAAAATTTGAATTGGGTACTTAGCCAAAAAGTTACCAGGCAAAATGAGCAAGATGGCAGAGTGAGACAGAACACTAAAACCTGGTCAAATTTAGTAACTGGAACATTACCTGGATTCTTGAGCTGCTGCAAGATCACAATTATAATTTTTTGAATGCAAATTATTAGACAACAAGCAAAATTACGACAATAAAGTTCAAGCAGTACAGATGGATTTCTTTGAACACAAAAACACATGGGCAAGCCTGTCAAATACTAATTCTCCCATCTGATTCTGTACTTATGGTTGTCTAGCTCTTTGTTCCACTTTGTCTAATTTTCTCTATATGTATCTGTGTATCTCTGACTGTCCCTGTCGCTGTCCATATGTGGGTAATATGTCTGTAATATCTATGGGGGAGAAATTTAACGCATGGCCCGCTTTTTCAGCAGAAAATTGGCATACGGCTTAAAGATCCTTAAGGGACTGCTGGAGGTGTTCCAAAAAACAACCAAAGATAGTTTCTGTTTTTATTTTTGTAGGTCAAGGAGAAGCAGGAGTGCTCCTCCTAGGCCTATCAAAAAAATCCTTTCCACTGCCGGCACTTTCGAAGTACCCTCCAGGATCATCTCCCCTCCAGATCTGACATACCGGCCGGCTCAGTGTAGGAGCTGGCCGATTTCCCACCTTCCCCCATGGGCGAGCAGTAGTGGGTGCGCCCGTAGCTAGTCAGTGGCATTTAAATGAGGCCCGATGCTGAATTTGGCCAGGCCGACATGGACCGATGCTCGGAGCCATCATTCTGCTGATTTTACGTCCATTTTGGGCGCAAGTCGAATTTCTTGGCATATGTCTGCATGTCCCTCCTCATTCCTGGTTCAATGGTACATGCACAAAAAGAACAATGCTGCAACTGGACTCTCCTACAAGCGAGCTTTGTGGCCGTACTGAAAGGTTTGTGTATGTGCAGCTGATGCATATCTCCGAAGGCTCTTCAGTGGGCCAGTGTTCCTCTCTGACAAATCACACGAGGTATGAGAGAAACCTTTAAACATTTCAAATAAAAATAGTTCCCATACCACCTCTCAAATTATATCAGATTTTAAGCAGGTAGATGTCCCACTACTTTCATCTTCATAACATTATAAATGCTCTCTAAACCTGTCTTTTTATTATATTAGTAAGAATTAGTCTTGTGCAAGCATATATAGACGCACACCCAGTGATAATATAAATAAATCTCCTTTACATGAGGCCCACTGAAAAATCATCTTATTGTTTAAAAGTGAATGTTTGTGGGAATAAGGGGTGACATCATGGAAAAGAAGAGGATTACAAAAGCTGTCCCTCTATGGTGGAGATTGCAGTCCAAAACACAATACGAAAACAATTTTAAATATGGGATATAATTCAATGTACAGGTGATTCATTTCGTAGATGTTCAAAAACATTTCCAGCCAGTTGCAAGAGGTGTCTGCTAGATTTCACTGTGAAATGGATCATTGCAAATGTTGATACCACAACAAAGTTAATGAGATGCATGGATAACCAAGTCTTACCACCTGCCAGATTAATTAAGGCCCTTGTCTCCCCTGTTGTACCTGCCCCACAGAAAAATAATTTGTAAACTAAAGAGCAAAATCAATGAAATTAACTGTTGGTTGATATGATATGTAGACCTGATGTTAAATACTTTTGATGTTCAATTGTGATCAGTACTTTTATAGATTGTGGTATAAAAGTATTTTGCCACACTTTAGACTTTTATATCTTTACTGATTTTGATATATGAGATTTCTAATCTTGTGCAGATTTGTGGTTGATGCTATTTTTTTCAAATGTAATATTAACAATTCTACTTACTGTGAAATAAGTCTATTTCTTAGTCTACTTATTAAAAAATATATTATCAACCGTTTTTCACCAAACTGAACGATCTTTTACCTAGTTTAGCACTCCAGTTGCAAAAGCATTTCTACACAAAGATAATCAACGTGACAAAATAAAACATTATCAGGTAATAAATAACTGGAATAAAAAGGAAATGTACTTTTATTCTTTGCCCTGTCAACATGCTTTTCTATCCATGGGTTTGACTTTGAAAGGTAGCTAAACCTGAATTTGTGGTGAATTGTAACTGGAGGGAGGTGAAAGATCAGTGCTTTAGGAAATAACCCATGTCAGCAGCTTTAGGAAATAACCCATGTCCCAGACAAGCATAGTGCTTTATGTTGGAGGTATAATATAGCCGAGAACAGAATCTTCCTGTGATAGATTATTTTTTAATTCATTGTCAGGATGTGACCATCACTGGCAAAGCTGGCATTTATTGCCCATCCATACTTACAACTGAGAGGCTTGCTTGGCTACTTCAGAGGGCAATTAAGAGTCAACCAAATTGGTGTCGGACTGGAGTCACATATAGGCCATTATAAGGACATTAGTGAACCAGTTGGGTTTTTATGACAATCCGACAGCTTCATGGTCACTTTTGCTGTTGTAACTAAAAATATATATGCCAATATGCCTTTTACTTAAACTATTCTTGTCCTTAATAAAGTCCGTGAAGCTGTTGGTTCCAAAGTATAATAGCTTTATTAAGAAGTTATAACAAGTAACAAAGATGTTTAAAATACAATCAAGTGTGCTGGTTAGATTGATACAATCTGGCTTATTGTTCACGAAACCACAGACGCCACAGCACACCACCAAAGGCCAAATTAATGGGCATCCAGCCTTGCCCCCTAGAACTTTCCAGTTAGTTACCGAAAAGCACCTCACTTATATATGTTTTAAAAACAATAAGCTCTGCATGTCTGTATAAGCTTCCCATCAATCATCTCCTCTCCATCTAAAAGGGCGGCTATCGGTACTCCCTTCCTCCTAACATTTGGCATAGGAACTCTCCTTTCTGATTCCCACAGCCACTAACAACCCTCTATTGATGCCTTATCTTCACACCAAGTATGATATAGCTCTGGGTAACTCCTTGTGCCTTCCACTGGTGATGCTATCATCTCCCTAATGATTAGTGGCCTCTAAGATGGCACTAACCCTCATCTTCAAGCATAGCTAGGGACGACTCCCCTTCCTAACTAATGAGCAAGGAGGGCGCCAGGTGCCTAATTGCCAAAGGAGGCTTCTCTTTCACAAGGTCGTAAAAAGTTTGTTTTGATAAAGACAGACAGCCCTTCTCTGTTCACAGCTATCACTGCTAAACTAGCATGTATTTTACTTTGACATAAGGTTTATAATAATGAAGCTTAGGTTTATAATAATATAGATAGTTTGTATAGTGCTTTTCTTACAGCTGTTACCACATTTTTTTATTTCCAGATTTTTAAAACTGAATTCAAATTCTCAGACTGCCATGGTGGGATTTGGACTAATTTTCTCTGGATTAGTAGTCCAATAACATAAAGATAGAAAGCCTTTGCTATATTCATATTTCCATAGTTATCGTCAACAAATTTTATTTATACCACATGTAGAAGACATTCAACATTTTTCTTTGAAGGAGTACACATATTTGGTTATTTTAAGAACAAGGTATTTGTAATCTTCCCTTGCAATCCACTTCCTTTAAAAAAAACAATGGGTTGGCCTTGTAACATAAACACATGGTTTCCTTCTGCTATCAGGCATCACCATCGTGATTCAGCTGTATTCAATTGAAAATGAATTGTAAAATTGAATGTTATTTGAGACAACCCATAGCCACAACTGGGCTTCAACATTCATGAATGCTACAAAATAATAGCTAAAGTAAGGATCCTTTTAATGAACAGTTAATTGTGTTTTATTTTAATTGTGGTAAAATAAAGAGCATATCTGAAATTATTGGCAGAAAAAATATTGTGTTTGAAGATTTTTGCATTTTTGCCATAGAAGTACAATATTCTCAGACTTTCCACAATTGCACAGTTGTGTATATTTATAGCTTGTCATTTGGAGCTGCAGTACACAAAGAGAGGCTGTAATACACTGGTTGTCATTTGTAGACTAGAGTCAAATAAGGCAAAGGCAATCCATTTTTGGAGAAGTAAGCTTTCAGCAAAAGAAGCTGAACTTGGAATATTAATCTTTAATCTGAGTAAACTACAGGGAAACTGGAAAAGAAACAATTTACAGTGGTAATGATACATCAGTAACCAGCAATAATGTTTTCATCAGAATGGGTGTATTTACCTCCATATCTATGCCAGTTTGAAATTGTTTGCTTTTTGTCTTTTTTTTTATCAAGGATGGCTTCAAGACAAATTACATTTTAGGGTAATTTAGTAAATTGGTACTCTCAAGTTGCCATTTTATAAATGAACCAATTAATACTATAATTATTTATACTGGCCATTGTGTTAGACTCGGGAGCTGGCAGATTTCTAAATATTCATAGGGGAATTGTTCTGTGCCAGATGGTTTTCAAATGGGTTCACCTGATATTGCCCAGTACAGAGTTCTAACTTGAAGATTGCACTGAAAATATACAAGGGCACAACTGTCAGGGAGTCAGATGCATAAAACCATTAGAGAGCCAGGGCCCCAGATACTCACCATTAGACCAGTAGGGAGCATGATGGACACAGGCCATTAAACTACAAGAAAACAAGATATATCCCACAGAAATTACTATGTAATATCACCAACAAGAAAGGTGGTAAAGATGGTTCCAGAAGAACAATAAATACACTGGGAAGTGAAACAACATCCACAACCCTGTACAGAAATTTGTGTCCCCATTGTGAACAAGGTTTCAAATATCTTGGAATATGTCTGTTCATTTAAAAGCAGGTTAGAAGGTGAAGGCTGACAAATTAAATTCCAATTGAATTCCTGATTCTGTATATGCTGTGAGTGAGCGCTGAATCGAAAACAAGACTGAGAGGTAATTTCACTTACTTGATAACAATAGACAGTTTGAATGTCTTATGAATGTGTGTTTTATTGACCAAGACACATGCACTTCACCAGTGCAGCAAGTATGTATTAGTTTATTGATTATACTGACAACTGTACAAAATGTGCAACAGCCAGTATTGACTAAAATGCAACATTACGCCGGTAATCTGTTACAATTATGGTGGATAAAGCATATTTAATAATTATCACAGACTTCACACTACACAAGTTGTCAAATCTTTTTACAGCCTGCATTTTAGAATGAAACACAATTAAACAATATAATTAACACTTTCATCAGCATAGACTGCTATTTAGGTTAAAGATAAGTCCTAAACAATACTTCAGTGTGAAAGTGGTCCTACAACCTGCTGAATAACATTTATTAAAAATGATGGCTGGCAGAAGTACTTGCCAACAGTGCAATTGAGTGCATCTGACCCATCACATGGAACTGTCAGGTCCAGTCCCCATTTGAGGAGCTGACTAACTGTAATAAATAATCTTGAAGTGCAGAAAGTGTTTTTTTTTAAAAACACTTTCACAGCATTAACAGAGAACTTGGCATGTGGCCATCACATACAGAATATATCCAATGGTGAATACATGCATTTTCTTTTCTGCTCATGAATTGTGCAGCCAGGTCTTCATGGGATACTCTCCATATTGCATGCCATCGATATAGACTTAGTTTATCTGGTGTTCTGCTAGCAATGTTTTGGCAAGTTTATATTCATACAGCAATCTTAGTAGATAGCACAAAACCATCAACATGAGACAGGTGGCTCCTGTGCTAGTTCAGTGAGTAAATGCACTGTATGGTGTAGCACTGAAATATATAGACCAGAAGGTACGGGATTCAATTTCTGGTCTGCACTGAGTTGGCTGATCTCAGGTGGTGCAGAATTTGGAGCATTACAGGTGTCATTGGGCGAGGACAAGATGGAACTTAGCTACGATGCCCTCCGCAGTTTACTGACACTCATTGTTCAGACTCGCACATAGTGGTGTGTAATATGGACGGCCTATTCGCCACCACCCGTTTTTCAGTCAGTGATAAAAGTGAAAGTTCACCCAACAAAGAATGGCAATCCCACAAAGTGAAGAGAAGTGCAAAAAATTAGGTGCAAAAAGGAAGAACAAACATATTTATATATATGGGGGAGTTGGGGACTTTCTAATTCACCATCTGGACAAGAACCTGGAGGAGCAGATCACCCGTTGTAGGACCCGCCTGCTTCTCATTACATTGAAATTAAAATATAGGGCAGGCAGTGACAAAAGGAGTGGGTGGGTAGGGCCAATGGGGTGCAGAAATACCATCACAGATAGGAAGAGATTCTATAGTTATATAAAAAGAAAAAGGGTGGCAAAGGCAAATGTAGGTCCCTCAGAGGATGAGACCGGGAAATTAATGGTGGGAAACATGGAGATGGCAAAAATGCTGAACAAATATTTTGTTTCAGTCTTTACGGTAGAGGACACTAAGAATATCCCAACACTGGACAAACAGAAGGCTCCAGGGGGGGAGGAGCTAAATACGATTAAAATCACTAAGGAATTGGTACTCAGTAAATTAATGGGACTCAAGGCGGATAAATCCCCTGGACCTGATGGCTTACATCCTAGGGTCTTGAGGGAAGTGGCAGTGGGGATTGTGGATGCTTTGGTAATAATTTTCCAAAATTCTCTGGACTCGGCAAAGGTCCCGGCAGATTGGAAAACTGCTAATGTAACACTCTTATTTAAAAAGGGCAGTAGGCAGAAGGCTGGAAATTATTGACCAGTAAGCCTAACATCTGTGGTGGGTAAAATTTTGGAGTCTATTATTAAGGAGACAGTAGCAGAACATTTGGATAAACATAATTTAATAGGACAAAGCATGGCTTTACGAAGGGGAAGTCATGTCTGACAAATTTGCTTGAGTTCTTTGAGGACATAACGTACAGGGTGGATAAAGGGGAACCAGTGGACGTAGTGTATTTAGACTTCCAGAAGGCATTTGACAAGGTGCCACATAAAAGATTATTGCTCAAGATAAAGAATCACTGGATTGGGGTAATATTCTGGCATGGGTGGAGGATTGGTTGTCTAACAGGAAGCAGAGAGTTGGGATAAATGGTTCATTCTCGGACTGGCAACCAGTAGCCAGTGGTGTTCCGCAGGGGTCGGTGCTGGGTCCCCAACTCTTTACAACCTATATTAACGATTTGGAGGAGGGGACCGAGTGTAACATATCAAAGTTTGCAGATGATACAAAGATGGGAGGGAAAGTAGAGAGTGAGGAGGACATAAAAAACCTACAAGGGGATATAGACAGGCTGGGTGAGTAGGCGGAGATTTGGCAGATGCAATACAATATTGGAAAATGTGAGGTTATGCACTTTGGCAAGAAAAATCAGAGAGCAAGTTATTATCTTGATGGCAAGAGACTGGAAAGTACTGCAGTACAAAGGGATCTGGGGGTCATAGCGCAAGAAAATCAAAACGTTAGTATGCAGGTGCAGCAGGTGATCAAGAAGGCCATCGGAATGTTGGCGTTTATTGCTCGGGGGATAGAATATAAAAACAGGGAGGTATTGCTGCAGTTACATAAGGTATTGGTGAGACCGCACCTGGAATACTGCATACAGTTTTGGTCTCCATACTTAAGAAAAGACATACTTGCTCTCGAGGCAGTACAAAGAAGGTTCACTCGGTTAATCCCGGGGATGAGGGGGCGGACATATGAGGAGAGGTTGAGTAGATTGGGACTCTACTCATTGGAGTTCAAAAGAATGAGAGGCGATCTTATTGAAACATATAAGATTGTGAAGGGGCTTGATCGGGTGGATGCGGTAAGGATGTTCCCAAGGATGGGTGAAACTAGAACTAGGGGGCATAATCCTAGAATAAGGGGCTGCTCCTTCAAAACTGAGATGAGGGGAAACTTTTTCACTCAGAGGGTGGTAGGTCTGTGGAATTTGCTGCCCCAGGAAGCTGTGGAAACTGCATCATTGAATAAATTTAAAACAGAAATAGACAGTTTCCTAGAAGTAGAGGGAATTAGGGGTTACGGGGAGCGGGCAGGAAATTGGACATGAATTTAGATTTGAGGTTAGGATCAGATCAGCCATGATCTTATTAAATGGCGGAGCAGGCTCGAGGGGCCGATTGGCCTACTCCTGCTCCTATTTCTTATGTTCTTATGTTCTTATCCTGAACCCCCAAATTTGAACATTCTTTTTTTTTATTCGTTCACGGGATGTGGGCGTCGCTCGCGAGGCCAGCATTTATTGCCCATCCCTAATTGCCCTCGAGAAGGTGGTGGTGAGCCGCCTTCTTGAACCGCTGCAGTCCGTGTGGTGACGGTTCTCCCAGTGCTGTTAGGAAGGGAGTTCCAGGATTTTGACCCAGCGACAATGAAGGAACGGCGATATATTTCCAAGTCGGGATGGTGTGTGACTTGGAGGGGAACATGCCGGTGGTGTTGTTCCCATGCGCCTGCTGCTCTTGTCCTTCTAGGTGGTAGAGGTTGCGGGTTTGGGAGGTGCTGTCGAAGAAGCCTTGGCGAGTTGCTGCAGTGCATCCTGTGGATGGTGCACACTGCAGCTACAGTGTGCCAGTGGTGAAGGGAGTGAATGTTTAGGGTGGTGGATGGGGTGCCAATCAAGCGGGCTGCTTTGTCCTGGATGGTGTTGAGCTTCTTGAGTGTTGTTGGAGCTGCACTCATCCAGGCAAGCGGAGAGTATTCCATCACACTCCTGACTTGTGCCTTGTAGATGGTGGAAAGGCTTTGGGGAGTCAGGAGGTGAGTCACTCGCCGCAGAATACCCAGCCTCTGACCTGCTCTCGTAGCCACAGTATTTATATGGCTGGTCCAGTTAAGTTTCTGGTCAATGGTGACCCCCAGGATGTTGATGGTGGGGGATTCGGCGATGGTAATGCCGTTGAATGTCAAGGGGAGGTGGTTAGACTCTCTCTTGTTGGAGATGGTCATTGCCTTGCACTTATCTGGTGCGAATGTTACTTGCCACTTATGAGCCCAAGCCTGGATGTTGTCCAGGTCTTGCTGCATGCGGGCTCGGACTGCTTCATTATCTGAGGGGTTGCGAATGGATCTGAACACTGTGCAGTCATCAGCGAACATCCCCATTTCTGACCTTATGATGGAGGGAAGGTCATTGATGAAGCTGAGAAGCTGTGTGATATTAAATGGAGATACTACAGAACCACCACTAATAACATTGTGACAAGCTTATATAGGCAGATTCCAATATAAATGTGGTGATAGGAATTCACATTAAAAGTGTGCAGAGACGTAACATTTTTAATATATTACTAGTAGATATCCCACGGTATTGCTCGTAGTGGGTCAGAGGATTTGTTGTTTTATGACAACAGAGTTGTAGGGAATAACATCAGGACCACGAATTTACAGTGACCGAATTAGTCAAATTTCATCTTTATTAAATGTATTCCAGATTTTTACTGGTGCTTTCAGGATTAAATTTTACAACTCTGTCCACTATTCCATGAAAACTGTAAATGATTGATGTATATTTATATTCCTTTATGGAATCTTACAGTACAGAAGGAGGCCATTTGACCAATCTTGCCTCTTTGAAAGGGCTATCCAATTAGTCCCACTTTCCCTGCTCTTTCCTCATAGCCCCACAATTTTTTCCTTTTCAAGTATTTATCCAATTCCCTTTTGAAAGTTATGATGTGGAGATGCCGGTGATGGACTGGGGTTGACAATTGTAAACAATTTTACAACACCAAGTTATAGTCCAGCAATTTTATTTTAAATTCACAAGCTTTCGGAGGCTACCTCCTTCCTCAGGTGAACGATGTGGACCTGAGGAAGGAGGTAGCCTCCGAAAGCTTGTGAATTTAAAATAAAATTGCTGGACTATAACTTGGTGTTGTAAAATTGTTTACTTTTGAAAGTTACCATTGAATCTGATTCCACTGCCCTTTCAGGCAGTGCATTCAACTGAAGTCAATGGAAATGAAAATCAGGAGAGATGTATAATGGGCGGCTGTTCCAATATCACCTGTTTTACACTATCACCACAAATCATGCCCTCACCGAAGTTGAATTTTACCCCCATAATTTTTTGATATGTTTATTTTGTTTAAACTCTTATTTTGGACTTTAGGAATTTCAGGTTCTGAAACAAAAATGGCAGATGAAAACTTTTCTCATAAAACATTTTGAGCAATTTGTGGAAACCTGATGGCCAGATTGCATGATCAGATTGATGAGTTTACATAGGCAAAACCCATAATAAATGTGAACATAGGAGATTATAATGGGAAAATATATAAACATATATATATTATCCTGTTCTGCATAACTTGACTTCCAGTTGTCACATTTTATATATATATATAAAAAAATATTCATATCACCACCACTGGCACAATAATGTGCAATCATGTGCATCTAATCTGTGGAAACAAGTAACTCTTCCATTTGATTTGTAATTATCATAATCCTAACGAAGCAGATCACTTTCATAATACCTCACAGACAAGGGCGAAATTTAAAACTGATAGCAATATTTTAAGTTTGAAAATTCTGAATGAGTTAAAAGTCAAAATAAAAAGTGATCTAGTTGGTTACATTTGTTGGGCAGAGTGGTGGAGGTAAAAACCCCGGAATCATTTAAGAAACAATTAGATACAGCAGTTGGGGAGCTGTAGGATTGTTCTGGATGGGTGGGTGAATGACCTTCCTCATCCATAAGTATCTTGGTCTAGAGTTTCCGCTAGTTTGCTCTAGTTTTATCAGCGCAATCCGGGAGCAATTGGCCAAACCAGTGAAAAAGATTGCGGAAACTCAAGCATAAGTTACGTCAAGCGTAAATCGAGTTTCTGCAATCTTTAACGTTGGTTTAAAAATCATTGCACCTGAAGCTGTCCCCGCCCACAAAACTGGCCATGCTCCCGGATCGAAATAATGAGGATGGTGGATATCTTCTCATGACTAAAGCACTAAGATTATAATTATACACCCAAGAGATTCATAATGGTTCATTAACAATTATGACCTGTATCATTTATTGAGGGTGAGGGGTTCTCAGATGTCCGTACTGTTACATTGTAGATGTGATTCGTTATTGTTACCTAATGTATTTGCTCATACTTTTTGTAATTGTTTTTATCTTTTTTCAAAGACTAATGAAAAACAGTAAAAGTATTTTCAAGTTCTAAACATTTAATGTTCATTAATTGTTCAATAATAAATTATAACAAATGAGTAAAATCCATTTGAATACTATGGGCTCGATATTAGGAGGGAGGTGGGTTGGCAGTAGGGTATCGAGTGGGCGGGTGGGTAACTTGCCCAGTGAATTCGGGGTGCTCCACACGCCATCGCAGCCGAATTGAAGGCACTTACCTTGGCTTCCGGGTTTCGTGCTGGAAAGCTGCGCAGCGGGCGGACTGCGCACCCGCATCACAGGCTGTCAGCTGGTGGAGCCCTTTTTAAAGGGGCAGTCCTCCACTGACTGATGCTGCAAAAAACAGACAAAATTACAGCATGGAGCAGCACAGGGGGAAGGCTGCTCCCAGATTTAATGATGCCTCACTCCAGGTCCTACTGGATGGGGTGAGGAGGAGGGGGAGGACAGAGATCTTCTCCCTGGCATACAGGAGGAAGTGGCCTGCCTCTGCATGCTACGAAGGCCTGGCTCGAGGTGGCAAAGGAGGTCACCTGCACCACCAACATATCATGCACCTGCATACAGTGCAGGAGGCGCTGCAATGACCTCAGTAGGTCAGCCGAAGTGAGTACACTTACTCATTCCCCTACACTCCATCTGCCACATCACTGCCCACACCCCACATCTCCTTCTGCACTGCCAACACTACTCTATCACATCACTCCTCACACCCACTCAAAGCTCATCCTCATCTTACCTGCACTTACTCACCTTGCCAGTACTCATCCCGCCACTACCACTCAACCCAATCCTCATACAATCTCATGGCTCTATCTCATTCTCACCCTCTCATGCATCTCTTTCACGGTCAGCCTCACTCAACCTGCCACTACCTGTGCTGCAGCCACAGGGCATGCATCACATATGTGTAGTAGGAAGCGTAAGGCAAATGTGTCGTGAGCATGAAGGGGATGCACAAGGGTGTTTGAGGGTTTGTCATGATTTTTACTTATATTTGATTTCTGACCAACTCACATTACATATTATATTGTCACCACTACTGCCACGTCTTTGCAAATCTTGTCTGGTTTGTGCAATAATGCCCTTTCCTGAGGATCACCATGATGACCCACAACTGATGCCACCCATTGTGTCACTGCAGAATGGGTGTATTTGCAGGGCTCTTTAGTGCAGATGACTGAGAGACGCTGGCGATGTCCCCGGTGGCACACTGAAAAGATGCGGAGGAGAAGTTGTCGAGGGCAATGGTGACTTTGACAGCAACAGGTAAGAAGATGGTGCTTGGGCCAGCCAGGAGCAGCTCGGCATGAGGGAGGCTGCAGATGTCCACGACTACATGTCGAGTGACTCTGAGCCTCCGTGTGCACTGCTGCTCAAAGAGATCCAAGAAGCTGAGCCTCGGTCTGTAGACCCTGTGGCGAGGGTCTTGCCTTCTGCAACAGATCTCTCTCAGCGGCTGCCCTCCCTCCTGCTGTGCAGGTGGATGTGTCACAGCACTGTGTTGTGGAGCTCCACGTGTCAGAGGTGGATGGCGTGGCCGGCGAGGCTGGTGATGCTGTTCGTCCTCCGAGGAGGTCATGACTGCAGCTACGGCGGCCCCCATCCGGAAGATGTACGTTTGAGGGGGTCCGCAAGGTAGGTAAATGTGTCTGCACACCGGGGTAAGTGTGCAAGTTGGTGAATTTTATTGTTAGGAGGAGGGTGGTGGAGGCCAAACTTTGTCCAAAGTGACAGAGTGGCCTCCTGCAATGAGGGAGGGTCTCCCTCCCCCACCTGACAAATGGACCTTTGCAGCTGCCACAGGCTGATGGCTGCAACACATCCATTTCAACTGGGAGTGTTTCCCCCAGAAGGGTAGCTCTCAGTTTAAATGAAAATCCCACCCCTCCTGAAATATCCTACAAATCAGGTCTGCTAAAGCCGACGGGATCCCAATTAATTGCCTTAAGTGGGATCCCGTCGGCTTTAATTGCCGGCGGGACTCCCGCATGCGGGGGCTGTGCGCGCATCTATGCGCGTCACTGGGGAACCCGGAAGTGGGCGGGTTGGAGCCGGGCTCCGGACCCACCCCGGGAATCTCCGATTTTCGGAGCTCCCCCCCCCGCCACGAACCCACCCACTTGGACGTCCAAAAATGAGCCCTATAATTCTTTCCTGCTACTCATGTTTCTTTCCCCTTTATGTTGAATAGGATAACACTAATTTTCATTACAATAAAAATTCTGGAGACAGACACAGATCAATGTTTCACCGATGTATTATTGGCCACTGTGGTTGAATATGAATCATTGGAATTACAGTTATTATTTCATTGGAGAACGTGGGTATGTGTAACTTTCCTGATATAACAGTGTGACATTGGTAATCTTTGCCATTTATTCTTTACTTATGTAAACTTGGGTGCGTTTACTGGTAGTGACTTCTTAATGTACACTGGGCATGATTAATGGTTAAGAGGATTTTTTTATCAAGTGATCCTAAAGCTAGAGTGTCAGCAATGAGAGAAGCAATCTTCTAATGCTGCATTTACATTATACAGCTGTGATTGCTGGCAGCCCCAACTTCAATGGCAATGCTATAATGTAAATGAAGTAGAGCTGCAATCAGTGGCAGTATGGAGCAAGATCTCAAGACATATTTTTTCCTTGCACCATTAGTGGTAGCTCCATAAACAGCTGCTGCTGGTGAATTACACTGTTGCCAGCTGCCATTTATTTTTGGCTGAGACTGTGTTCTACCCATACAGGTCAACAATAGAGTTTTCAGTTTACTGGCCTGTACAAACATCCCCAGCCAGCAAACAAGGGTAGCCAGGAAATGAGAGCTGTGATATAAATCTGTTGGCTCTGATGCTCTGAAATTCTCCAAATGTAAATGGTGTGCACAGCAGAGCACCAAGAGTAAAGACATACAGAATTTCTTCTATCTCAAGTAGTTATGTGTAATACAAAAGCACTTCAAGCCTGACCTTTTGACTACATAACATATCTGATAGTGATATTTTAGCTAAAATGTTTAGTGAAAGAAAGAAGAAAGAACTTGCATTTATCTAGGGGCGTACCGAATCACTTCTCAGCCAATGAAGTATTTTTGAAGTGTAGTGTGCCATGAATAGATCCCAAAGCTGTGGCTATTTCCCCAAATAGATGCAACAGCAGGGAAACTATATGGGCGACAGGATTCAGTATTCTAAAATACCATCAGAGTACCTGAACTGTTACAAATCCACTCCCCTGAGAGAGGTGATCTAAGATAGGGGTGGTACAAAGGCTTTTCAATGCCTGCAGCAAAAGACGGAATATAGCTTGGAATATAGAACAGCAAGAATATTTTAGCTCCTATTTAAATTCAACAAAAGTAATACATTCTTGCCAGGTGTTCTTATTAAACATTAAAATATGTGCAACTTATTTTTCCAATTATTGGATCCTAACCTATAAATAGATGTGGTTCTACTTGCAAAAGCAAATAGATAACTGCAAATTAATAACAAAGGGAGTGAGGGAATGAAAAATTATAACTTGCAGGGAAAGTAGTTCAATTCAACCACATCAATCTTATTGACAGATAAAGATGTTATCTGAATAGTAAGAAATCTCATTGAGTATTAACGTACTTTCCTTTTCCCACACACATGTACATAGACATACATGGACACACACATACACACACTCACACACACACAGATATACAGAGATTCAGACACACTAATTAATATGACACCCAAGGGTGCATGATAGAAATGTGGTAATGTTTCTTTGATTATAGTATTTCCTCCTAGTGGCAAGTGAGGAACAGCACGGAACTGACAAGTCTTGTCAGCAACGACTCTGATCTGAGTATTAATGAGGATGCTTGGCAGTAATCAGCTCTCACAAATTGTCACTCAAAATAAAGTTTAAGGTTGGAAAACCAGGCAAACATCTCATCAGGATTAGTTCTGGTCAGAAGATCATTTTGACGGCCGTGAAAACCCTCCAAGGGGTTGAATTGAGGAAAAGGAGTTTTACAGAGCAGTCAATGTTGTCTGAAGCTCTTTGCAGTTTGGAGAAATTACAGTTTATTTTAGAAATGTATTGAATTGAGTATTCAACAGAGACACTCAGCAGGCACAATGAATGGAAACAACCAAGCTTCAGACAACTTATAATTAGTGCACAAAATATTCATTCCTAGCACTGATCCATTTTCATCATTTTATCCACATAGTAAACAAGGTTTTAAAGTGATGTTTGCCACCTACTTCATAGCACCATTAACTACTTTTAGAGGAACCATTAACATAGTGATCTTTTGTTGCTGGATGATGATGTCATGGTAGTTCAAGCTGCAGGCTAAAAATTAAATATGTTTTGGAACCCAGAGATTTTCTTTAATGTTAACCTATCATGTTTTATATTCATCTCATCCATAAAAATAGATGGGTGGCAGATAAATGTGATAACATCAGAATCATTCGCTTTCCACAAAAATAACAGAGCTGATGAGAAAAGGCAGATTGCTAATATAATTATGAGAATTTGTTGTGTTACACCATTGTTTCTTTTTTCTACTAATCTTTTTTTATTTGTAGATTTGTTAGTGAATGCTGTTACATATCTTTTTATCCCAAATCTCCAAGTGGTCTTTATGAAACAAGATATTAGGGTAGACATGTCTTATGTCAAGAAACATTTTTGAAGTGACATCTGATGCATGAACAACAATTTTTTATGTAATATTCCACTGTTATATTGAGTTTCCATGTAGAAGATGGCCGCAGATGCCATTGTTTAGGTTACAATATCTAACATTAAACAGAAGAACAGTTGGTGCACACATGTGTTGTTAATATCTTTGTTTTCGTGAGTAAGCAATTACATTTCTGTATGGATCACAATCAATCCACATTGCACCCAAAATGAAGAAATATTTTTTTTTCTTTCTTCTTCTCGCCATTTTTCTGATAAATAAATGTATAATTTTTTTGGAGAGCCTTGGATTTTCTATTTATAATTTCCACCAATGACAAATTCTACTAATTTAAATGCAGAATTGACCATTCTTTGCTTCAGTGAAAAATTACTTTATATTCTTTATCCCACAAAGCAGTGAGGCACTATATAAATATTTAAATGACGTGTCAATATAGTTTCAAACGCATTCAGAGACTGAAGCTGATTCTCAACTGCAGCACTGCAGAGAAATGGTCGCATTCAGTGCCAGCAAATCCGGGGCATCATTTCCTTCATGTAATCTTTTTTCCAAATTGTTCTCTTGGCTAAAAGGCTGTTTTTTTAGAATCTTGTTGCTTTAGGAATGGAAATCTTTTTGTAGATACAAATTATTTTTTGTCCTAATATTACTGTATGATTAATCTCACTGGAGCCATTATAAAAGCTCTTAAATATATGTACAATGCTTTACCATTTCAAAAACTGCCCACTCCAAAACTGCTAAGATGCCCTACTTCCAGCATCTAAGCACATCAGTAAAAACTAGTTCCGATTCCTCAAAAAACTACTTGCAAAGGGGAAAATGCATTTACGCCAGTAACAGATACCAATAGGCTGAGCAGCAATGCAAAAATATCAAATTCAGTTCTCAATCCTAAATAATAGGCAGGATGTACACAGTTAGTAAAGTGAGTTTCTTTACTCTGTGTGAAGCTGACACCTTCTTTCTCAATGAATGGTTTAACTTTGGTAATGTTAGCTAATCTCCAATGGTGTTTTCTTGTGGTGAGTCTAATGTGGTACGTTGCTATGTCCCCTACCAGTTGAGCTTTGTTGCAGTTTTGTGACTATGAAATTTCGGCAAACAAATGTAAGAGAGACACATACATTGTATATCAAGAGTAGTCCACCGCTTGAAGTGTTATTCCTGAAATGAGACAGACACAGGCATGCTATATCAAGTTAAAATGTCTCTGTTGAACTTTGTATTACAAATTAAATAGGTTTATTGATATTTGAAAATACTATAATGTGTGATATAAGATGTTAACTGTATAAATGTAAATTCAGCATTAACAGAACCTTAAAAAGAACGTTCTTTTCCCTTCATTAGTTTAATGTGCCTGCCTTGTGATTTACCCATTTTAATAAACAGAGTACAAGAAAGCAAAAATGAATGGAGAATCTGACTACATAAAACATCTAAATATCTTTTACAATGATTCATGTTGGGCACAAACTGTCACAGATGCTGTGAAGAATTGTCTGAAATCATGCTTGTACAATACTTAAACAAATGCTTGGAAAATGACAGTATTGCATTAAAGTTTCCAATGTTCTTTATTAATGTTTTTTCATCCTATAAATTTGCAGGGTAGTTTATCATTGCTAATTCTTTAAACCCTAATTAGTAATTTGTATATCCGATATAAAGGACAACTCATTTAACCTGATACCCAGCAGTTGTTCGAAAAGAAAAATTCTGCTGAGCGTTCTGGCATCTGGAGTTCAATAATTAAATGTAGCAACCATAAGTAATACAAGATATTTAATGCATACCAATTACTCACCATGTTGCTCAGAAATTGTTTTTTCTCTGTTGTGCTTCCTTTAAATACCAGAAGCAGGTTTTAAAATGTACCCACTATACTTTATACTTTATTAATTGTTGAAATGTACAGTGTAACTATATTTGAGAGTGAAATTTCACACATTATTGCGAGCAAACATATGAATATTTATAAAATGATAATAGATTAATTTCATCTGTGGTAATCAACTAGGAAAATATGTACTTTCATTTTTCACAAATGTATTTTTTCCCCAAATAATCAAATTACATACAATATTACTTGCAATTGCTTAAAAAAATGGTCTGTTCACCCTACAGTACCTTGGTCCCCATTGGAACATGGTTTACTATTAGATGAAATCATGATAGGTAAACTAATTTCTGTGATGATGGCAATCACTCCAACCACCTCATTTCACACTGGGTTACAGTTCCTCAACTCTTTCCATAAAGTGGTCCTTTGCAATCAACTGAAATGTAAAATGCATGACAGTCATTAGACACTATATTGGAACTGAGTGTTCCTTTGTTATTTGTAAATAGAGATGTGATCTTCCTGACTCCAGTAAGTGATGGTGTACCTCATCTCTTACCAGTTGGTCTTGCAGGATCCACAAGTGAGATTAAACATGATCCTGATTAAGTTCAATGCATCAAAAGGTTTGTGACTTTTGAGTAGTAATGTCCACTAGGTACCTCAAAGAATACGTCCTGAGCACAAACTGACACTCCTTGAACCACTCACTGAATTATTATGAGTGATGCTCTAAGGTTCTGAAATCCCAGTAGAACCTTTCTATTACATTCCTGCAATTCCTTGAAACATTCACTTACACGCTGTTTCAGTAAAAAGATTATGTAGATGGGAATCTATGGGGGTGGACATTTGAATGACCTTTTTATCAAATACTAGGTGTCCTCAGTCACAGCTCACAAAAGAGCCATAATAGAAAGAAAAAAGACAAAGCTGGAAATCTTAAAAACAACACAGGAAATGCTTACTGTAGACAACAAGCCTGTCATTATCTGAAAAGAGATAGGTTAACATTTCATGTGGAGAACCTTTGTATGATGAACGATCTCTACCTGAAACATTAAAGTATCTTTTTAGATGCAGGTGGACTTGTTGTCATTTTCCAGCATTTACTATTTTTATTGCAGAGAAGCAGTCAGGAAGCATTAAGTGATTAAATGAGAAAGGCTGCATCCTGTGCTATACCTTTTCTGATTGGTTTCTAGGATATCATATGAGATGTTGGCCTGATTTTCAAAGTTTGCCTTTTTCATGCAACTTTGCCCAAATTTCTGTCACATTACAACCAACTTATGACTTTTTTTTGCAAACCTATGACATTCTGCTGGACAATGTTCTAGGATGTACTTTATAATTAAAAGACTATCCAACACTAAAATACAAATACTATATAAAAATATACTTTTATACAATAAATTCCATACTTGTATACACAATATAGTGAGATGGTTATCCTGACATCGCAATGCTGGGTGTAGCAAAATTCAGCCTCAATGATGGATTTGAGAGAAATCTCCCATTTCCGTATATTTCGAATAAAAAGTCTTTAAATTCTGATGAATCATAGCATTCAAAATCTAAATACTCAAAACTAATTTGGATTTAGAGTATTATTTTGTAGGTAAGGGTATCAAGGGATACGGAGCTAAGGTGGGTAAATGGAGTTGAGGTACAGAGCAATCCTAATCTAATTGAATGGCGGAACAGGCTCGAGGGGCTGAATGGCCTACTCCTGTTCCTATGTTCCTAATTATCAAAATGTTTTTAGGATAAAGGAACCACGATAGATGAATTGATCTCAAAAATCATATTGTAAAGTTTTCATACTAAGGCTATAAATTCAATTCCATTTTTAAATTTAATTTGTCAATAATAATCTCCCCTCCCTCAAAAAAGGTCTAGAAATCAGTTTATAAATCTACTCCAGATTACCCTACAATAAAAACCTCAGTTCTCTAACCAATATGGTGTCAGGTTGGATTAATTGAATGCACCAGCATACGGGACTCCAACTGTTGTACCCCTTCAATGATACATAATTACCATCAGGGGATTTTTCATAAACTTGACAATATACTTACCACCAATAGGGAAGTATAGGTACCTGGATTTTGAGTTTCCCTATTTCCTTACCGTTGTAATATTACTCAGAAAAACTAAAATTAGATATCAGTTTTCCCATTTATACCATTATTATTTCATGATGACTATTCTTAATAAATGAGGGCAATTATATACATGCACCACTCAGATGAATTGATTTTTATTCTTCGATTAGTGGCAATGTACAAAGTGTGCAGCGTCATAGGGCTATTAATGCAGGGTGCACACTGCTGCCACCATTCTATTTCATTTCTGGTGCTGCATGGACTTTAATAAAACAAATCTACTACAACCACTCTGATAGTGGCATAGTGGAGTTGATAATCCCCCTCCCTCCATTATCTAATTTTAGGCCAACATTCTCCACAGTGGCAGTGTATTTATGCAAACTTGACATTTGCTTTTTTTTGGGGGCGGGGGGAGGGATGGTGGGTGGATGATGGAGGAAATGTACATAAATGAAAATTTCCGTATTTAGCTGATGATAATTAATGCATGTTGTTTAGATGGATAGATTTTTTAAAATTATGCATTGTACACTGCAGATGTCCATTAGCATCAGCGTGATAACAGAATTCTTGCTCATATAGTATATGTGATCTCACTATATTTCAAACTGTGGGGCCCATACCACTAGTTGATACAAGGTCTGTCTGGGTGTGGCGAGGATAGGGCTTGCAAGGAGCCAGAATTGATGCTTTATTTTTAACTTGTCTGAATGGTACTAAAGCAGTGCTGCTGTGGTACCTGCTGATTGACTGCAGTTTGTGTCAATCATGCTCCTTCCCAATCGCTCATGCTCCCTATAAGGAAATGACCTCCTCTTGTGAACAATCCAAGCAAGATGATCAGTAAAGTGAAAGTTGCTTTTAGCAACAAATACACCAGAGAAAAATATGTGCTTGGGGAAAATGCAAACTCCTTTGTTCTCGAGAAATGTAGGATTCAGTGACCTGCTCCTTCCTGTGACCCACCATGTAACATCACAAGCACGTCAGAAAATACAGAAAAACTGTTGCATAGACATATAGGAGAAAACGGCAAAACAGAAGTAATAATGGGAGGAAAAACAGGACAGGGAAAAGAGAGAAGAGAGAAAAAACAGAAGTAAAGCAACACAAGAAACACAAGTGGAGGTAAGAAAATGAGAAACAAAAGTGAACAAGGTGCAGAGTTCAGAATTCCCTACTCCTGACCTGCTACGAGAGCAGCCTCCTGTACAACTCATCTGATCTGCTGTCTTCCATCCATTTGAGTCTATTGGCACAAGAGCAAGGGAGTTGGCAGCTGAGCTGTGAAGAAGACAGCTCCATGTGTTTAGTGGGGAATTTTCAGAGCAGGTTGTGCCATGCAACAGGGTTGATTTTAACCCAACCCGCCTGGAGGGAATGTTGCGGACAGGGACATTAAGATGGCAGGAGTTAAGATGGTAGAGGGTTCGCACTGTGTTCCTGAGGTGTTCCTGCCCCTTACCATTTTACACTTGCCCCAGAGGATTGGGGGCCAAATTTTAATGGCAAAGTTGTGTCTCGATGAGATCATTGGGTGCGCATGCCATTTTAACTGTGGGCCCAACTAAGGCCTGCACAGTCTTGAATCCAACAGCTTCCTGGCCATAGGAGGCCCAGGTATGTGTGGCTTTTAAAAATGTTTTAAAGGTTCTGCAGGTGTGCTCCTCCTGGTCCCACAAGAATACCTCGGACCTCCTCTGCTCGCCCAGCCATCACCTCCCCAACCCAGTCGCAGACTTTCCATTTTCCTCCTCCCCTTTCAGGTTCCTTACTTACCTTGTTGGAGTCCAGTTCTGTGGGATCCCCCCATGAAATTGGCTGCTGCCCGCTGGTGATGACAGGGTGGGAGTCGGGTGGGAGTCAGTATCGGGGCAGGTAAATGAGGCCTGGGAGTTAAAATCTCCTGGACCTCACGCTCCAGGGACAAGAACAACTTGAAACTAGTGTCAAGAAGCCAGTATATTATTTTTTTAATATTTGGTTACCACAATGTATATTGTTCACCATTATGTCTACTCCAAAATGTTGAAAATGCAACAAATGAAGTGTTAAAAATCTATTTTTTCCCGTGCTCATGCCTCCTGAATCCACCTTGATTAGAAAATAGTGTAGTCATTTCATAACTCAGAAATGGTTGTAAATGTCAATCAGCTCTTCTTAACTATAATCATAATAACATATGCATATCACATGTGGTATGCATAACTGTTGGGAGCAGTAGGATATGTAAAAATAAATCCCTTTCTAATATTTGAATATATGGAATTCTACAGTTATGCCTTCCCAATATTAATCAGTGAAATATTTTTATTCACCCACCACACCCCACCAGTTTTTCTGTCAGTACTCTGTGACCGAAGTATCCCACTGCTCCCAGTGCTGAAAGACGAAATGTGTTGGCAGAGGGCTGTAATGAGAAAAGCTAAAAAGAAGAAAAGTAGAGAATTTGAGAGACAAAGTTTCACTCTACTTTAAAAGCTTTAAAGAAGAAATGACATAGCCACTCACTATTAAAACATCACAATACCTATTTACATAGGAAAAATGCATTCATCTACAATTATTCATCTTTTTATTCAATTGTTTAAGGTTTTCTGTTTAACTTTAAAATGCCAGAGAAATTTCTATGTGACCTAAATGGATAGTCTCAGATTCTTACCTTTGTGGTCTTAACTCTATTGCCAGAAGCGCACATCCATCCTGAGTTATCTGGTAATGTCTTGCACTCCTCTCCCTCTACACAGGGTTCCATCTCACACCACCATTTCCCAATAACAATGGAAGCTACAGAAGGTCATGGAATAGATAAAAGAAATGGCTAATGAAACATTGTACAAGGAAGAATATTCACGCACTGTAATATGTTCTGTACTCTTTCTAAACAGTCCTCTTGATACAATTTTGTGAAGCCACAAAAATGAACCTAACAGCAGTGTAAAATTTAAACATATTTAATGTTTTAAAACATTATGAATGATTTTGGTATTTCCAGCTCATATGCTTTTAGGGAAGAGAATCATTCAATGCATACATTTTATTTCAAACTGGTCCCTTCAGAGTCCCTGCACTTCATCACATGGTGCATATGTAGGGTCTAAGGTATCCATCCACCTGTAAACAATTCCATCATTCATTGTCATTTGCACACTTTAGATCTTGTCTTAAGTCAACAGGAGGGTCTGTTTCCCTTAAGCTCAATTTGCATTAGGTAAAATTGTAAAACATCACTTCTTAAGGAAGCACTTTGGTGCTTGGCATGGTGCATTAATACCATGCCATACCACAGAATGGTAGAATGTGGTTTTCAACACAGCAACTTCCAACAAGTGTTTATCCCCAGGGAAGCAAGATAAGTTGTAGGGTGGCTCACCATGGGCCATTATTGCTCAACTCATTGAAAGCAATATTGACAGTGGGCTAGGAGGCAGTTGCCAGGTTACACACTATTTCCCTTTCTTTCAGTTAGGGGAATAGTACATAATCTGGATTGATCAAAAGAGAAGAGAAATATTTAAAATTTATATGAACATTTTTATAGACTTGAATTCTATAGACTCTGGAACAGTTCCTACAGATTGGAGGGTGGCAAATGTTACCCCACTATTTAAAAAAAGAGGGAGAGAAAAAACAGGGAATTACAGACCAGTTAGCCTAACATCAGTGGTGGAGAAAATGCGAGAGTCTATTATAAAAGATGTGATAACAGAACACTTGGAGGGCATTAACGGGATTGGACAAAGTGAGCATGGGTTTATGAAAGGGAAATCATGCTTAACAAATCTACTGGAGTTTTTTGAGGATGTAACCAGTAGAATAGATAGGGGAGAACCAGTGGATGTGGTGTATTTGGATTTTCAGAAGGCTTTTGATAAGGTCCCACACAAGAGGTTAGTGTGCAAAATTAAAGCACATGGGATTCGGGGGAATATACTGGCATGGATTGAGAATTGGTTGACAGACAGAAAACAGAGAGTGGGAATAAACGGGTCTTTTTCCGGGTGGCAGGCAGTGACTAGTGGGTTACCGCAAGGATCAGTGCTTGGGCCCCAGCTACTCACAATATAGATCAATGATTTGGATGAGGGAACGAGATGTAACATTTCCAAGTTTGCAGACGACACAAAGCTGGCGTGGAATGTGAGCTGTGAGGAGGATTCAAAGAGGCTCCAATGTGATTTAGACAAGTTGGGTGAGTGGACAAGAACATGGCAGATGCAGTACAATGTGGATAAATGTGAGGTTATCCACTTTGGTTGTAATTATCTGAATGGTGATAGATTGGGAAAAGGGGAGGTGCAACGAGACCTAGGTGTCCTTGTCGCTGAAAGCGAGCATTCAGATGCAGCAAGCAGTTAGGAAGGCTAATGGTAAGTTGGCCTTCATTGCAAGAGGATTGGAGTACAGGAGGAGGGATGTCTTACTGCAGTTATACAGGGCCTTGGTGAGACCACATCTGGAGTATTGTGTGCAGTTTTGGTCTCCTTATCTGAGGAAGGATGTCCTTGCCATGGAGGGAGTGCAACGAAGGTTTACCAGACTGATTCCTGGGATGGCAGGACTGACATATGAGGAGAGATTGGGTCGACTAGGCCTATATTCACTAGAGTTTAGAAGAATGAGAGGTGATCTCATCGAAACATATAAAATTCTAACAGGGCTAGACAGACTAGATGCAGGGCGGATGTTCCCGATGGATGGGGAGTCCAGAACCAGGGGTCACAGTCTCAGGATACAGGGCATGCCATTTAGAACCTAGATGAGGAGAAATTTCTTCACTCAGAGGGTGGTGAACCTGTGGAATTCTCTATCACAGAAGGCAGTGGAGGCCAAGTCATTAGATGTATTCAAGAAGGAGATAGATATATTTCTTAATGCTAAAGGGATCAAGGGATATGGGAAAAAAGCGGGAATAGGGTACTGAGTTAGACAATCAGCTGTGATCATTTTGAATGGTGGAGCAGGCCCGAAGGGCCGAATGGCCTACTCTTGTTCCTATTTTCTATGTTTCTATGTTTTCTTTTACCCTAAACTTACTACCAAGTCCTACTACGTTTCATATTTAAATCACTAGCCATAAACTGCTCCAAATTTTGCATAGTAAGGTAAATATACCGCTATAAATCTAAGCCTGTCATGATAGAATATCCAAGTAAATCTGTTTTTGTCCCAATTGACAGACAAAGATTAAAAGTTGGCTTATTTCCATTATTGGAGTAGTGTAATTATAAAAAAGCTTGGATTTAAGCAAAGCATTCCAAAAACTGTAACAATCTACTGATGGTTTGTGTGAGTCAATACCTCAAAAGGCAAATAAAAAATGATCTTTAATTTGATTTTTATTTTAGAAGATACTAAAAGTTACATTCCGAGCCCTGGTCTAAACCTGGGTTCAAACAGACTGGGTGGTCTGTTGCAAATGATGGATGGATGAGGATTACTATGTTACAAACTGGGTAGCCAGGTGGCGAAGGATAGAACACTAGAGCCTGGTCTTCAGTTGCTTCCATGCCTTTATTCACAGAGATCAACATTACCACCACCACACCGTAGATCAGCTCTCATATAAATGGATACAAGGGAGTCCCCAATTGATACACACCACCTGAATACAATTAACACTAATTGATATAAATCACATGGATATAATTAACACACTAGGCTGCTCAGCTTTTTCAATGGATAATGTAAGTGCCAGCGTATCATTACCCCAAACTGTAATACTCATTTTGTTACCTATAGCAGAGGTGGAGGATTGAAAAGTCACCTAGTAGAGGGAACAACTCATATGAGACTAGGATTGCAAAGCTAGTACAGCAAAACCCAGCATTACTGTCAACCAATACTTATACTGTGGATTAAATTATTGTAGGATGAATATAATCCATTTGTCAACACCTTCATCCCTCAATTGAATGTAACCCAATAGTCAGAAGTGCAGGTTTACTTTAAAAGACATTCTTTTTCACAGCCCCTTTAAAACAGGATACTAAGATCACTATAGATCTGTCTTGCATTTGTTCATATTAGTGATTTCCTTTTGGCAATATGTCTGTTCTGCTAGTTTCAGCAACATTTTGTACAGCCTGGAATATAGCTGAAGTGATGCACTTGTGTCACCAGCCGTCTCCAAATGGCAATGAGAATAGGAAATGATATCTTTCAAGATCATACTTACGCATGAAAGGAGTAGAACTTGAAAGAGGAAGTGAAGTTATTTTCAGCCAGCAGCATCTGCATTAAAATTGCAATTGCCTATTTTCTACACATGTCATTGGGAAATGGAGTCCAACAGGATGGTGGTGTATAGCCACTACACTTGAGAGTCATGAACAACTGCTGCAATGACCAGAATAGCCTTGTTTCGGCCACTACAAATTCCATGAAACAAGAATGAACTACATCCCAATGTACTAGGTCTGTCCTATTAATAGTTTGAAATCAAAGAAAACAGGACAAAATTAAAAGGCTTGCTTAAACCTTATGTACTTTGGGGTTACCTTTTAAACTGAGATTTAGTTCAATATTCCCTCCATTGTACATTTTGAACATTTAACCTATCACCACTGATAATAATGTTGAAGAAACATAGCACATGGGTTTTGAAATCTATCATGATGATGTGAATAAGCCATTATTCATTGTAACAGAGAGAGATGATAACAAAATGACACCCCAAAGGGTATTCATAATACAAATATATTTCAGTTAATTTTGATATGCAGTAAAGATTTATTAGTCTTAAAAATGTCTGAAAGATAAGCTTTTATATTATGTTTAAAGTACAATGTTATAATTTACAGTGATTTGTTCAGTTTTAGTATTCCAAAACTGGGAGTGATGTCCGGTCTTTTGGCATCTAACATATGGTTTATATAAGCTATCAGAATAGAGAAATTGTAATTTTATTACTGATTTGTTCTATAACAGAAGTTCCCTGGCTCAGCAATTGCAATATGTAATAGCTTTTTTTTACGGTTTTGCTCCACTTGCCACAACAGAAAATTGCCGTGCTGAAATGTAATGTAAATAAAGAATCAGAATTTCAGGCAGCAGTAGGGAGACAGTTAAGAACGGCTTAGGAAAAGATGTGAGACTCGATCATTTTTTCTGCCTTTCTTTGATAAAAGTGTAATTAATTTAGTAATGCCTTCGATTAAATGGAAAAGGTTCTCACAGTCTCATTAAGATGCTTTTGGTTTTGTTTGAGGATTTTAAAAGAAGATGCAGCAAAGCACTAAAGATTGTGTTATTTTAGTTCCAGGGAAAATAAATGTGAATCTGCACATTGCTGAATAGAGTGAGACACCAAGCTTCCTCCTTTCGTTGGGCTGACATTGGCTACTGGGCGGATTATACGATTTTGAACTTGGGAATTTCAAAGGTCATGACCTGTAAGACCAACCCCATGAGTAATGTGCTTACTGCAGTTTGCAGCTTAGAATTAACAGCAACATGTACTCTATGTAATACCTACAAATGATAGAAGATAGGCATAGTTTTAAGAATCAAAGATTTAGAGATATAATATTGGACCAACTAAATGGTTCCCAAGAACAGAAATGTTCAAAGTTTCCAGAAACAGTTCCTTTGAAAAGGTCATGGTATAATATAGATAAAGGCACATTGTATACATGGGCTTTCAGAAGACATTTGTTAAGGTGCCACATAAGAAGTTTATTTTGAAAACTATAAAATAAATATTCTCGGGTTGTTGGTGACAGCCAAATTTACTGTCCATTCTTAGTTGCCCTGAGCAGGTTTTTAAACCACTGCAGTCTTGTGGTGATGGTGCTCCCACAATGGCAGGGAATTCCAGGATTTGGACCCAGAGATGATGACGGAACAGAAGAATATGTCCAAGTTAGGATGGTGTACGACACAGTGGTAAAGCAGCCACAGTGTGCCGGTGGTCCAAGAGATGGATATTGAGTTTGGTGGTAGGGTGTCAATAAAGTGAATTGCTCTGTCCTGGATGGTGTCAAGCTTTTTCAGTGTTGTTGTGGATGCACCCATCCAGGCAAGTGGTGAGTATTCCATCACACTTCTGACTTGAGCCTTATAGATGGTGAAGAGTGTGAAGAGGTCAGAAGGTGAGCTAGTCATTGAAGTGTAAATGTAGCCATTGGTGTTGATATGGCTGATCCAGTTCAGCTTCTGGTGACTCATAAGATATTAATGGTGGGGCACTTGGTGATGGTGGTGTTGTTGAAGGCCAGGGGAAGGTTTTGGGGCTTTTTGTGCTGGAGACGACCATTGTCTAGCTCTTATGTGGCATGAATGTTACCTGCCACGAGTCAGCCCAAGCTTGGATGTTATCCTGCTGCAGTCCAGTATGGGCAACTCCATTATTGAAGGAGTTGTAAATGGAGCTGAACATTGTAGAATCATTAACAACAGCCCCACTGCTGACATTATGACAGGTGGAACGTCATTGATGAAGCAGCTGATGATGCTTGGGTCGAGGAACTCTGGCACATTAGACCACATAGTACTAAAGGAAATGCAGACTTATAGATAGACAGGTAGCTGTTATGAATTTGTGCCTTTCTTTCCCTTTCTTATCCTAGATATTTCAGCTTCCATAGTTTATGAGATTATCCTCATCGGTGATTTCTCAGCTCCTTATAGTCTCAAATGTATTTTCACTGGCCCTGATATTTAGGTAAGTTTTAGTAAAGTGCCCAGGATAACAAACAGAAAACTTTTCTTTAAAAGTTTCTTTGGCTACTGGATTTATTCTGTGCCTCCGCAGAACCTTTCTCACATCTTTAAAAACAGGCAGTGTCCTAACATCAGACCTCATTTCGGACTTTAACTATCAAGTGAACAATGGATGAACAAGAAAATAAATAACTGTAATCTAAAAGATATACATTTATATTAGATATTATACTACATTAACTCCTCAAAAGAAAAAATAATAAATCTTAAACTATTTTATAGTTAACCTTTATATACACAGTTTTTCTCTTCTACTTATAGTCTTATCAATTGCGGGACCTAACTGGCCCAACCCATCTCTTTAAAAGTTCCATACTGATTCGATGATTTGAATAGTTCAGGTTCATAAATATTCACCCTACAGTTATGGATTGGAATAACTGTCAGCTAAATCCAATAGTAACTGTTAGTCATACACAAAACTAAGCAAATGACACAGTATTTTTTGTTTGAATATGTCTTGTTTCCTCCCTCCAGCTTGTAGCCTCAGAGACAACTGAACAAATCTTTGCAACATTTGTATCAAATAAGGCAGAGAGAATAATTCTGAATGTACTTGTTTCTGAACTGCTTGTCCGTGAAATTTTGTGGGGTTTTCCCAGTCTCTATCTGGAGTTACAGTAGGAGACCAGTAGTACCAGTACCAGAATTTCAAGGCCTTTATATATTATGACTGAATTAAAGGAACCATTACTAATCTAAAACTAGGCAAATTGTGGCTAGATGACAGTCAGAAAACAGAAGTGATAAATGGATGTTTTTCAGATTGGCAGGATGTGGGTAATGGTGTGCCGCAGGAACCTGTGCTGGGACCTCTTGTTTTACATTTATATATATATAACTTGGACATAGTCACAAGAGTTTGCAGAGAATGCCAAATTAGAGGACATGGGAAATCTTTGACGAAGAATGCAGGAGGGCATAGACATGTCAGTGGAGTCGGCAGATAGATGGCAAGGGCAGTTCAATAAAGAAAAATGTGAAGTAGCACATTTTAAGAAAAAGAACAATGAAAGGCTGTATATCCTAAATGATAAATTTCTTAACAAGGTGGAGAAATAGAGAGATCTCGGGGAACAGATACATAGATCTTTAAAGATGGGGGCACAGATATAAAAGGCCATAAAAAGGTAAATGGGATTCTGAGTTTTATACAAAGGGGTATTGAATATAATAACAAGGACATGTTATTGAATTTATACAAGAAATTGGTACGGTTACGGATGGAGTATCATATGCAGTTCTGAGCACCCCATTATAGGAAGACTATTAGAGAAATGGAAAGAGCACAGTGGCCCAGAATCCTCTGCCAAAATAAAGGCAGGTTTAATGGTGCTTGCTGTTACTAATGTGTAAATCATCCAGTAACCTGGCGAGGAAGAGATATCCCGTGAATTGCAAATTGCCACTATTTGCGCCGCTCCCCGTTAGCTTCGCGGAAATGACAGCTCGCCCTCAACTGCCCCGTGAGTTTCATGGAGTTGCTGCATTTGCACATTAATTGCCAATTAAACGCATCCCAGAAAGCTAGGGCTGGTACTTAACAGCACAAGTACCTTTTTAATGAGGAGGTTTATGTTCCTGCAATGCCAATCAATATCTCCAGTCCAGAAAGGGAACAATTTAAACTGTGGATTTCATTCCTACAGGTAGTAAATTGTTGTTAGAGATTTTTAAAATTTAAAATTTAAGTTTCTGAAACTTTTTTCTTACTTTTTCTTTCTGCTTCTTTTGTCTCTCTCTTAATCTATTCTTTCTTTTCCTCTTTATTTCTCTTTCTGTTCCTGATTTGACTCTAATTCGCCCACTCTAATTCACCCACCTCAGCGTCTTTCTGAATCCTTAAATCTCATTGGTTAACGAGATAGACTGTTGGTCCCGCCATTCACCAAGGTCCCAGATGACCCATTGCCCTCCCTGTGCCGTTATCAGCTCGCACTTCCAGCAAGTTACAGGGCAAACATTTTTGGAGCTGAAGGGTGATGGAAAGAAGTCTAACTAAAGGGGCACGCTGCAAGATGCCCCGATCCAGCAAATTCCGGGCCAATGAAGATTTACTCGAATAATACTGGGTTGCAGTTATGAACAAAGGCTCAAAACACCAGGACTTTTCTCACTAGAACAGAGAAAATTAAAGGGGAGGAAAAGAGATTTTCAATATTATGAATGGGTTTGAGAGTGTAAACAGTGAATCATTGTTTCTACTGTTAGGCAAAATTGGTAATAAGGTGGCATAGACTGAGGATTATGATTAGAAGAACAAAGGGGAAACTTCGAAGAAATTCTTCATACAGTAGGCGCACAGCACTTGGCATTCTTTACCATGGGGCTATTTAGGTGGAGACTATAACATCACTTAAAATGGGATTGGAGATGTAATTGAAAAGGAAAATATAAAAGGATATTGGAAAATTGCAGGGATATGGGATTAAAGTAGATATTTTCAGATCTTGCAGCTGCACAGACACCTTGGGCTAAATTGTCTCTTTTTGTGCTATAATTTCTAAGATTCTACTGGGGCGTCTTTGGAAGGTTTAACATTGCAGCAGTCATGAATAACCCATGCTGACCTCAAATGCTGTCCTGTTGGCTGCCAGGAAAAGTTTGCCCAACACCAGAATCTGCACCGGTTGGAACCAAACTTTTATGCTGTAGTTACTTTTTTTATTATTTCAGCAACTTTTTAATGGTAATAATGAATAATTTTCAGTGAGAGATATGACTGGCAATGTGTGAGTCAATGTGAAATTGTGCTCTCCTCTCTGTACAAAACATAGCACTTTTGACAATACCTCTTAAGTGGGCATTATACCACATCACTGAATGACAAAGTCTGTGAAGATGATCGTGAGATTAGCACATCTGAATTAAAAAGTGGGTATTGAAAAGTGTAGTTGTACCCAACTGTGAAAGGATGAACATAAGTAAACACAGTAAGATAAAAGCCCACTCAGCTCATGAAACCCACTCCATCCATAATGGGCCATGTATCATGGACTAGAATCTACCCCATTTATTTAGACTCCTGAGGGAAAGATTCACAAGATTTCTCCCCAGTAACAAAAGTATTCAAGCAAAACTCTATGTATCATTACATGTACATTATTGAATTCTAGTTGGTTGCTTTCTGCAGATAACATTTGCATTGTCCCAGCAACAGGGGAGTAATTTTCATCATGGAGTATTTGGCAATCTCTGTCTATACTCATCTGTATAACCTTCCGACCCATTCCTAATGTTAATATTTTGCTGGAAATCAGTTCTGTATTTCCAAATAATCTCTAGTAAAAGTTAAGATTTGTTAATTTTGTACTAACATCCTGTATTTTGTACTCACTGTTCAAGTTAAATAAATTTATTTGGATTTACATTATTAATTCCTCATGACATTGGATCATGTATCATTTCAATTTTTCTTTCTCTAATGAAAACTGAAAAAATTCAGTTCTGAGTCTGTGAGCAATGTATCACCAATGTATCAACGTCCTTCTGGAGTTAGAATACCCAGCACACATTAGGGCACATTCAGTGAGGCTGCGCTCCCAGGGCAGAGTGTGAGTCAAGGATAACACTTTAGCCCCATTTCTCTGCTCCTCACTCCCAACTAGCGAGGCTCCAGGAGTGGAGCCTTGCTGAATTTGAACTAATATTCCAAACATGGCTCCACCACCTACTGTACAAGCATTAAAATAACATGATTGACTTTTAATCAAATGCTTGTGAAATGCATCCCACTACTTGACTAGACTTGTTGATAACACTTTCATATTGACTGGATACTTCCAGTAAATGATCAGTATCTTGGCTCGGAAGATCAGGAAGTAGAATCAGTATGAGTGGAAATAAGAAATAACAAGGGGCAGAAAACACTGGTGGGAGTAGTTTATAGGCCCCCTAATAGTAGTAATACCATTGGACAGAGTATTAATCATGAAAAAATAGGAGCTTGTTACAAAGGTAATGCAGTAATCGTGGGGGACTTTAATCTTCATATAGACCGGACAAATCAAATTGGCAAAGGTAGTCTGGAGGATGAGTTCATGGAATGCAATCGAGATGGTTTCCTAGAGCAATACATCATGGAACCAACCAGGGAACAGGCTATTTTAGATCTTGTATTATGTAATGAGACAGGGTTAATTAGTAAACTCACAGTAAGAGATCCTCTGGGGAAGATTGATCATAATATGATAGAATTTCACATTGAGTTTGAGAGTGACATACTTAAGTCAGAAACTAGAGTCTTAAACTTAAATAAAGTCAATTACATAGGTTTGAGGGGAGAGTTGGCTAAGGTAGATTGGGAAACCAAATTAAAGGTTATGACGGCTAAAAAGCAATGGCAAACATTTAAAGAAATATTTCAATATTCTCAACAAATATACATTCCTTTGAGAAATAAAAATTCCATGGGAAAAGTGATCCACCCGCTGCTAACGAAAGAAGTTAAGGATAGTATTAGATTAAAAGAAGAGGCCTACAATGTTGCCAAGAAGAGTGGTAAGACTGAGGATTGAGAGAGTTTTAGAAACCAGCAAAGGACGACCAAAAAATTGATAAAAAGAGAGAAAATAGAATATAAAAGTAAACTAGCAAGAAATATAAAAACGGATTGTAAGAGCTTCTACAAGTATGTAAAAAGGAAGAGAGTAGCAAAAGTAAACATTGGTCCCTTTTAGAGGCTGAGACAGGAGAAATTATAATGGGGAATCAGGAAATGGCAGATGCGTTAAACAAATAATTTGTATCTGTCTTCACAGTAGAAGACACAAAAAAGTACCAGAAATAGTTGGGAATCATGGGTCTAATGAGAGTGAGGAAAAAGTAATTAATATCAGTGGAGAAAAAGTACTTGAGAAACTAATGGGACTAAAAGCTCATAAATTCCCTGGACCTGATGGCCGATATCCGAGGGTTCTAAAAGAGGTGGCTCCAGAGATAGTGGATGCATTGGTTATAATCTTCCAAAATTCCTTAGATTCTAGTACGGTCCAATTGGATAGGAAGGTAGTAAATTTGACCCCGTTATTCAAGAAAGGAGGGAGAGAGAAAACAGGGAACTGTAGGCCAGTTAGCTTGACATCAGTTGTCAGGAAAATGCTGGAATCCACTATTAAGGAAGTGGTAACATGGTACTTAGAAAATCATAATATGATTCGGCAGAGTCAACATGGTTTTATGAAAGGGAAATCATGTTTGACAAATCTATTAGAGTTTTTTGAGGATGTAACTAGCAAGGTAGATAAAGGGAAACCAGAGGATGTAGTATATTTGGATTTTCAAAAGGCATTCGATAAGGTGCCACATAAAAGGTTGTTACACAAGATAAGGGC
Organism: Heptranchias perlo; assembly: GCF_035084215.1. Taxonomy (NCBI): domain Eukaryota; kingdom Metazoa; phylum Chordata; class Chondrichthyes; order Hexanchiformes; family Hexanchidae; genus Heptranchias; species Heptranchias perlo. The sequence goes on along the minus strand of NC_090341.1, from coordinate 34,977,837 downwards.
TCATGGGGTTGGGGGTAACATATTAGCATGGATAGAAGATTGGTTAACGGGCAGAATATAGAGAGTAGGGATAAACAGGTCATTTTCAGGCTGGCAGGCTGTAACTAGTGGGGTGCTGCAAGGATCGGTGCTTGGGCCTCAGCTATTTATAATCTACATTAATGACTTAGATGAAGGGACCGAGTGCAAGGTATCCAAGTTTGCTGATGATACAAAGCTAGGTAGGAAACTAAACTGTGAGGAGGGCACAAAGAGTCTGCAAAGGGATATAGACAGGTTAAGCGAGTGGGCAAGAAGGTGGCAGATGGAGTATAATGTGGGGAAATGTGAGGTTATTCACTTTGGTAGGAAGAATAGAAAAACAGAATATTTTTTAAATGGTAAGAAACTATTAAATGTTGGTGTTCAGAGAGACTTGGGTGTCCTCATACAAGAAACACGAAAAGTTAGCATACAGGTACAGCAAGCAATTAGGAAAGCAAATGGCATGTTGACCTTTATTGCAAGGGGGTTGGACTACAAGAATAAGGAAGTCTTACTACAATTGTACAGGGCTTTGGTGAGACCTCATCTGGAGTACTGTGTACAGTTTTGGTCTCCTTATCCAAGGAAAGATACACTTGCCTTAGAGGTGGTGTAGCAAAGGTTCACTAGATTAATTCCTGGGATAAGAGGGTTGTCCTATGAGGCGAGGATGAGTAGAATGGGCCTATACTCTCTGGAGTTTAGAAGATTGGGAGGTGATCTAATTGAAACATATAAGATTATGAGGGGGCTTGATGGGGTAGATGCTGAGGGTTTGTTTCCCATCGCTGGAGAGTCTAGAAGTAGGTGGCATAGTCTCAGGATAAGGGGTCGGCCATTTAAGACTGAGATGAAGAGGAATTTCTTCACTCAGAGGGTTGTGAATCTTTTGAATTCTCTACCCCAGAGGGCTGTGGATGCTGAGTCGTTGAATATATTCAAGGCTGAGATAGACAGATTTCTGGACTCTAGGGGAATCAAGGGATATGGGGGTTGGGCAGGAAAGTGGAGTTGAAGTCGAAGACCAGCCATGATCTGATTGAATGGCGGAGCAGGTTCGAGGGCCATGTGGCCAACTCCTGCTGCTATTTCTTATGTTCTTATGCTCTTATCTGTCACCAGAGTTGATTGCCACTTTAACGTTGATGTGTACCTGAAACTATTTTGCATTAATATGAAACAGAATTCTCTAATTTTGTCCAAAAACCTTGTTGCTTCAGCACCAATACAAAACAATATTTGGTTGTGTAAAATGTTTAAAAACTGCCCCCAGTATGACATTAAACTTGGTCTTTGATTGGGTACAAGTAACTGCTTTAATTGCATTACATATATTTGCTTTGTGACTAAATTTTAATCTACTTAACCCTGTTTTATGACACTTTACTTCAAAATAAATTCATTTTTGCCAACAACTATGCAATAGAAGTAATTTTCCTCAGCCTACAGTTGTTGACAAATGATTTATCAATTATTTGAGAAGTTCTGCTGCTCTTTATACACCAACTTATCAAATGTTATTGTAACAATTATTAAAATGTTTTTATTCATGATACCAACAAAATTGAAAATGTATGCATACTGCCAACAAAAACAAATCAATCTTTGTGAAGAAACACCATATATAGATAGAGCAACAGTCTCCAAAGGTTCCAAAATACTCGGAGCCTGAGTGAATGTAAGTTTAAAAAAAATATATTCATTCTTGTGATGTGGGCATTGCTGGCTTTTTATTGCACATCCCTAGTTGCCCTTAAAAAGGTGTGATGGGTCCTCTTCTTGAACCACTGCAGTCCGTGTGATGAAAGCACTCCCACATTGCTGTTAGGTAGGGAGTTCCAGGATTTTGACCCAGGAACAATGAAGGAATGGTGATATATGTCCAAATCAGGATGTTGTGTGAATTGGAGGGGAACTTGGAGGTGATGGTGTTCCCATGCACCTGCTGCCCTTGTCCGCCGTGGGTTTGGGAGGTGCTGCCGAAGAAGACTTGGTGACTTGCTGCGGTGCATCATGTAGATAGTATGCACTGCAGCCATGCTATCCCATTAGTGGAGAGAATGGACGTTTAAGCTAGCAGATGGGATGCCGATCAAGTGGACTGCTTTGTCCTAGATAGTGTCAAGCTTCTTGAGTGCTATTGCATCTGCACCCATCCAGGCATATGGAGAGTATTCCTTCACACTACTGGATTGTGCCTCGTAGCAGGTAGTGAGGCTTTGGGGAGTCAGGAGGTGAGCCACTTACTGCAGAACACCCAATCTCTGACCTATTCTAGTGGCCATGGCATTTACGTGACTGGTCCAGTTGGGTTTCTGGTCAATGGTGACCCCCAGGATGTTGATGGTGGGGGACCTCAGCAATGGTAATGCCATTGACTGTTAAGGGGAGGTGGTTAGGATCTCTTTTCTTGGAGATGGTCATTGCTTGACACTTGTGTGGCACGAATGTTACTCAGCACTTATAAGCCCAAGCCTGGGTGTTGTCCAGGTCTTGCTGCATGTGGGCCTGGACTGCTACAGTATCTGCGGAATTGCGAATGAGGCTGAACACTTTGCAATCATCAGCGAACAGCCCCACTTCTGACCTTATGATGGAGGGAATGTCATTGATGAAGCAGCTGAAGATAGTTGGGCCTAGGATACTGCCCTGAGGAGCTCCTACAATGATTGGCCTCCAATAACCACAACCGTCTTCTTTTGTGTCAGGTATGACTCCAACTATTAGAGATTTTTTCCCCGATCCCCTTTGACTTCAGTTTTACCAGGGCTCGTTGGTGCCACACTCAGTCAAATGCTGCCATGGTGTCAAGGGCAGTCAATCTCACCTCTGGAATTCAGGTCTTTTGTCCATTTTTGGACCAAGGCAGTAATGAGATCTGGAGGCGAGTGGTCCTTACGGAACCCAAACTGAGCATCGGTGAGCAGGTTATTGATGAGTAAGAGCTGCTTGATAGCACTGTTGATGACACCTTCCATCATTTTGCTGATGATTGGGAGCAGGCTGATAGGGTGGTAACTGGCTGGGTTATATTTGTCCTGCTTTTTGTGGTCAGGACATACCTGGGTAATTAGCCACATTGTTGAGTAGATGTCAGTGTTGTAGCTGTACTGGAACAGTCTAGCTAGGGGCGTGGCTAGTTCTGGACAACAGATCTTCAGCTTTCTTTATATAGCATGCATGTATTCCTGTGTTGTAGCTTCACCAGCTTGGCATCTCATTTTTAGGTATGCCTGGTGCTGCTCTTCTGCACTCCTAATTGAACCAGAGTTGGTCACTTGGCTTGATGGTAATGGAGGAGTGAGGGATATGCCAGGCTATGAGGTTACAGATTGTGGTGGTATACAATTCTGCTGCTGCTGATAGCCCATAGCGTTGAACATTCTGTTCTTAATCTATCCCACTTAGCACGATGCAAGTGCCACATGACATGATGTAGGGTGTCCTCAGTATGATGACAGGACTTGGTCTCCATGAGGACTGTGCAGTGGTCACTCCTACCAATGCTGTCATTGAAAAGATGCAACTGTGACAGGTAGATTGGTGAGGCCAAAGTCAAGGAGGTTATCCTCGTGTTGTTTCTCTCACCACCTGCTGCAACCTCAGTCTAGCAGCTATGTCCTTCAGGACTTGGCCAGCTTGGTCAGTACTACCAAACCACTCTTGGTGATGGACTTTGAAATCCCTCACCTAGAGTACATTCTGTGCTCCTGCTACACTCAGTGCTTCCTCCAAGTGGTGTTCAGCATGGAGGAATGCTGATTCATCATCTGAGGAAGGGCAGTAGGTGGTGATCAGCAGGAGGTTTCATTGCCCATGTTTGTTTTGAAGTCAAACAACTTCATGGGGTCCAGAGCAGATGTTGAGGACTCCGAGGGCCACTCCCCCACTGGTGATGGAGGACTGTGGGAGGTTGGCTGATATGTATGTTTCTGGGAGTATGACTTGACCAGTCTGTGGGACAGCGTCTACAACTTTGGCACGGGTCTCCAGATGTTAGTGAGGGGTACTTTGCAAGGTTGATTGTGCTTTTGTTTTGTCCTGATTCAGTGCCCCGGTTGCAGCTGAGTGGTCTTGTCTGGTTTTATTCTTTTTTTCCTTTCCAGTGGTTTTGATGCAGCTGAGAGGCTTGCTCGGCCTCTTCAGCGGGCAGATAAGGGTCTATCATGTTGGTGTGGGACTGGAGTCGCATATAGATCAAACGGCAAGTTCCCTTCTCAAAAGGACATTAGTGGACCAGTTGGGTTTTTACGACAATCTGACAGCTTCATGATCACTTTTACTGGTAGGAGCTTTTTATTTCCAGAATTTTTAAAAACTGGATTCAAGTTTTCAAACTGCCAATGGTGGGATTTGAACTCATGTCTCCTGGAATGTTAGTCCAGGCCTTTGGATTACTATCCATAACCTCTACACGACCGTACCCATTATTGATGTTACGTACATGACAGATTAGGGAAAAAACACTACAGCCTGCTTTGTGAATAAAAGTCACACAGCTGTGCTTTCTGTACATCCTTATCTCATGCTGTGATTAACTGTCAACTAAGTTTAACTGCTTTGTTACCTATCTATATTCTCAAACGTTAAGGTTCCTATGTATGCCAGCCTCATAAAATGAAGGGCCAAATCGAAACAGTGATAAAAAAATAAATCTGATGATTCTTTTCCTCATTGTAATGCTTATTTAAGTTCTTTTGCCACAGAATATATTCCATATTCAAACATATCAAAGGTTAAGTTAAAAAAATTAATTTGAAATTCCTTAGAAAGACGACATTGTTATTCCTTCATATTTTGAGTGTAAATATAATGTTAATAATTTTATTTTCAAAATATCTCTGCGCCTGTAAGTTCAGGTTTATGGCTCTAAGAAATGAAACTACATTCCTGTAGATTGAGTTCTACAACTTTTGTGTACTGATCTTTTTTAAACCACACAAATTCTAGATCATGATTTCCAGCAAGGAGAAAAATCATTTGGCACACCGAGTAATCAAGGTAGAGTCAGTGGGAGTAATGACTGCCATTAAAGATAAGGGAGGGGTGGACATGATCTTCCAGGAATAGTTAGAATAGATGAAGGAGGTTGCTTGAGAGGACAGGTTATTTACAGCATGAATAATAATGGCAAATCATTTAAACAAGTATGAATTTACTTTCTAAAATATATGGAGTACGGCTTCCATTCCTTAGGCATTCGGGACAACCTTCCCTTGGATTGCACATTCCAATTAATATTGGGTGGAAATCCAGGGCCCTTGTGGCTAGGGGTTTCGGTCTTAATACTTAAGAACATATGCCGAGAAATGCGATCGTGCCCAAAAATGAGTGTTTAGGGGGTGGGGCGGGAGCACGACATGACTTTTGGTGCTGTTCCAGGCAACACATAATGACTCGTAAATTGCTCTGAGCGGTGAACTCATGGTGTTCACCGCACATGAGATTTAAATTCACCCACGAAGTTACCGCGTTTTTTTTGGTGGCGACTTCCATGAAATCCAAGTTCAAAAGGCAGCAGCGTTCTTTCCCGGGCTGTGTAAGCGGGGAAAGGATCTCTATGTGCCCTCAACTAAACAGCTTGAAGCAAGCCACGCTGCGAGAATCAGGAAATTAAACTCATTTGACAAACCACGCAGACTAAAAACCAGGAATTGCCCGATAAGGTTGGTAAATGTGCAATAAAATGAAATAGAGGAAGCAAAATAAAGAGAGGGTAAGATTTAAAGACTAAGATAAGAGAGACAGAAAGAAAAAGAAAACATTTAAAAAAAAATGTAATTTTAATTTTTTTTAAATGTCCAAAAACTATTAAAATCAGGAGTAACATTTTTAAAAGTTAATTTTCTGTGCCAGGGAGGTTGTTTGGCAGTTATTAATATTTACCACGTCATTAAAAGTTAGTTAAGACCTAAAAAACTCAGTGTACCTTTTTTGTGGCGTGGTTAGTTAGTTTCTAGCTGGGCAGGAGAGCAAGTTTGTGCTGGTCCATTGATTGCAGCCGGCGAGATCCCTTTAATGCGAAGCTTTCACATCACGGTGAATCAGGAAGAGCAAGTTCCGGATTTCCATGTTTGACTGCACATGTGCGGTCACCGGAACTTGCTTTTCCATTTGCCCATTAATAATGGGGAGCGCTGTTAGGCTCACCGTTATTTTATGAGTAATTTCAGGCCCAATATTTGTGTTGCTTGCTCATTATATTGAGTCAGGCATGCAGCCAGTGCTACCCACGCCACTCATCGGCTGCACACCTGCTTGGTGGATATTGGGCGTCTCTGACGCCACTTAAAGGCAGCCAGCACCTCTTAAAGGGGAGGCTGCAGATACCAGAAAAAAACCTCTGAACCGAGAAATGGTTGCAGTAAGCACTTCGAGGGCACCAAGATTCTCTAATGCTGCCTTGGTGCAGGCAGTGGACAGCAGAAGGGGATTCTCTTCCTCCCAGGGGGCAGAAAAGCTCTCCAGGCAACCACTCTGTCGCCAATGGGATGATGTCGCTGAGAAGGTCAATGCCAGGAGCTTGACTCCAACGACATGGCTGCAATGCTGTAAATTACCAGAGGTAAGAATACTGCTCTCTTACTCTCTGCTCACACCTCCACCCTCAGTACTCACAATATCCACAATACTCCCCTCCCCCATTCCCCTTCACTCTCCGAACATCACTACACCACACTTCACTACGCCTTCTTCTCCTCAGACTCACACACTCACCACTATTGCAACCCTCACTTCCCCAAACCTCATGTTACACACTGCATACCAGCTATTTAATCATGGTAGGCATATTCTCGAAACACCTCGCAAGACTGTCACTAACACACTCCTTTCTTTCTTGCAGGAGAAGCTGGCACACAACTTAAGACAGGAAGCTACCACTGGAAGAGGCTGAGCCCACCTGCACACCCTCTCTCCCCTCGAAGAATACTTTCTGGCCATCACGGGCAGGGGCAGAGTCATGGCCGTGGCGACTGGCAATGCTGAAGGAGACATTGCACAGACTTTCTTCACACCTTACCCTCTTTTTCCTTTGCTACTTCTATCTCACTCTGCTTGACAAATTGCAGATGCTTTCATCAGCCACTTCTCTCTCTCTGCTCTCCCTTTACACTAAAAACTAACCTACGTCCCTCTCTTTCATTTCAGGTGCTCCTCCTCCTGCTTTTCATGCTCCACCTTCTCCTGCTGCTGCACTCCTTGTTGCCCAGGTGGTGGTAAGGGCTGGTCCCTCAATAACGCAAAGTTATGGAGCGTGCAGCAGATGATCACAAACCTGGATACCCGCTCAGGGATGTACTGCAAAGCTCCTCTGCAATGGTCCAGGCAGCGGAAGCATTACTTGAGCATAAGAACTGTTTGTTCAATCATGTTTCTTTTGGTGGCATCGGTCTCATTGTAGCCAGTTCTGTAGGTGTGCCTCGTTTCCTCACAGGAGTCATGAGCCATGTTCATGATATGGGACATCCCTTGTCCGAGTAGCCAGCCTGTAATTTGATGGCCTGGCTGGAATAAAGGTGGCACAGAGGACTGGCACAAAATGAATGAGTCATCGCTGCTGCCAGGATAACAGGCACATGTGTAATGAGCTGCCTGTAGTCACAAGCCAGCTGTATGTTGAGAGACTGAAATCCCTTTCCATTGATAAAGATGTCAGGCTGGTGGTGGGGAGCACGCAAGTCAATTTGGGTGCAGTCTATGGCACCTTGCACCCTGGGGAAGTCTGCCATCCAGGCGAAGCCTAGTGCTGTTTCATCCCGCTTCAGCCTGTCCATAGGAACAAGTTCCTCATGGTGTACATAGTCTCGGTGACCTCCCTGATACAGTGGTGGACTGTGAAATGTCGCTGATGTCACCTGCTGCAGCCTGGGAGTAGCCCGTGGCATAAAAGATAAAGGCCACAGTGACCTTGACAGCCACAGGCAGTGCTGTCCATGCCCTGATGCAAGGCTCGAGTTGTGGCTGCAGCAGGTGACATAGCTCGGTGACAGCCTCCTTTGTGAAGCGAGGGCGCCTCATACATTGCTCCTCAGAGAAGTTCATGTCGGAGAAGTGCTCTCTGAATACCTGCTGCGGTAATGGCCCCCCGCGTAGTTCCCCCATCTCCTTCCTCTTGTGGCAGCTGCTCCAGCTCCTCTGCTGTCTTCCTTTCTGCTCCCCTTCCTCCTCCAGCTCCGAAAGCAGCCCTGCAGTCAAAATGTTTATAAGGCAGCCAACAACAGTGCAACACCAGCAAAATCTTTCAGTCAAACTGAACTTTCCAGGATCAGAAAACACACCAAAAAACAGCAAGAAGTTAACCAGCAGCCTGAAATGACAAAGCAGCAATTGAGCTGTCAGTACTGCATAATCCCTTTAAATAGGGCTGGTGTAGAGTTCTTCTCGCTGGTTAGCGTCATGAGTTGCTGGATGAGTTTTGCACATGGAGAATCAGATGTTGAGGCATAACAAAATGGGAAAAGGGGCCTCCAAGGATCGCAGATCACGAATTTGAATACGTTATTCGTTACTTTAAATCGTTCTGGCGTGTGCTCCTGACGCCAAGGGAGCAGCCCAATCCAATATGGCCGTGGCGCACTTCCGAATGGAAAGGTATGTGAGCTTCCTGCCTGTTTAGGCCTGAAAGACGAGCGTGGCGCCATCGGATTTCGAAGCCGTAACCCTTCAGTCCACATTTGGGAATAAGCTTTAATGTTCATATGTTTGTGGTCAATTAAGCTGGTGGATATATCTGGGCTTCCTCTGGTTAGATTCATGCCTCATGAATTCAATAATCTCACTCAGCAGAAACTGGTCAATTAGCGTGTACTTATACTGATGACCATTTTCACACTTCATGCGGCTAATGAACTGTTTAATCGCCATTTCTTTTGAATGAGCCATAAATACACATGTCCAGTGAGGAAATCGAAATGATCAAACAATGGCTCTTCATACTGTTCACAAACCCCTGGTTTTCAGAATGCAACCTCACCACTCTTCTTGACAAGTTCCATGGAAAGCAGAATAGCTTTTTTGGGTTCAGATAGCAGCCAATTAATCTACTTCAGGTTACCTGGATTTGAATTATCAACTGCGTCAAAACTGGCTCAGAAACCTAAAGATTACATCAAGTTACATCAAAACTACAGCTCAGAAATAGGCCATTCGGCTCATCTGGAAGAAAATTAGGATGAAGTATCATAACCTAGGGACAGCCATCAAAGTAATGTGAACATGGAATAGCAAATGCTGCAGATTTTTTAAAGGACTGTTAGCACAAATTTCAATGTGACTGTGACAAAACTGAAGCACTTTTGTCGAGTTCTAGTTGGTAATTGTACCTTTCTTTCAATCAAAATTGATAAAGGATTAAAACCAGCTGCATTCAGTCATATCCCAGTCTAATTCATTACAAAGTTGCAAGGACCCCTGTTAGTCTGCGGAAGGAACTAAGCTACACAATTCAAACAAAAATATACTGTACAATTTGTTCAGTAATGTGTATGACTGACAGCTCCTTTTGAATTTAACTGACAGTTATCCAAATTCATAATACTTGATAACTGGGCAGTATTTAATTAGCTTGGACTGTGCAAATCTGGGAGTGTCGATCTGGAATCTTTAAAGAGACTAGCCAGACTAGTTAGCTCCCATTATTGGTAGGACTATAATAAGAAAAGAATAATAACAAATAACAAAAGTTAATTATAAAATATAGTTAGTATTAGAGATTTGAACCATTTGTTTTTCTTATTTCAAGCAGTTAGTATAGTCTAACAGCTACTGTAAATATTTGTTATATTACCATAATTTATTCACTTGTTTACCTATCATTCAATAATTTTTTTGGCACTTAAAGCCTGAAACATTGTTACCCTGTTATTTTCAAAGATGTCAAGTGAATTCTGTAGAGGCACAGGATATTGTAGCTAAAGAAAACTAAAGGAAAGATTTCTGTTTGTTTTCCTGGGCTTTCTATCAAAACCTCCCTGGATATCAGAGATAGTGAACATCTTGTTGAGATTGTAAGGAGCTAAAACTTACCTTTGAGAGTAGTCTAAAATACAGAAGCCAAAATATCTGGAGTAAGGATGCCAGAAAAGACCTGAAAAAAACATAACAATGATGGCTCAAGGCGTTCCTAATTATGGCATCAGAAGCTACAGATATAATTGAACAAAGTTGTTCCAATAAGGTTTGTTTTAAAAAAAAGTCTTGTCACAAAACAAAACCAGCTAAAAGCTAGAGTTCAATGGTTTGTTGGGCGGGTGGAAGAATATGCTAAAGACCATGGCAGAACAAAGGATATTAGCCTTCATCGGGGTGGAGATAGTTGAAGATACCCTTCCTGATGAGTTGTCAGGGAGGCGCACACCAGATGGGTATGTACAGAATTCATGCTATCTTCCCCTGATTTGCAGAACAAGTATCATCAATGTTTTTATCCTCTCACTCTGAGTATAACAAATTTTCAGCTCATTACATTCAAGGGTAATAACGAAGTGTAAAAGTGTGTTTATGTACTCACAAATGTACCCTCTACTCTCTTCCATGATGATGAGGCAGAAACCAGTGATCTGCATCAGGACAAGAGCAGCACCATACACCAGAGCACCCAACATCACCATTTAAGTTTGCACAATTGTGCCTTTCCACAAATCCACTGACTCCAGACCCACAGCAATGTGGTTGATTCTTAATTGCCCTCTGAAATGGCAAGCCACTCAGTTGTAAAATCTTGCTAAATAAAGTCACAATAAGAATAAAACCGGACGGACCACCCGGCATCGAACCACTAGGCACCGGACACGACAAAGGCAGACCAAGCCCAGTCGACCCTGCAAAGTCCTCCTCACTAACATCTGGGGACTTGTGCCAAAGTTGGGAGAGCTGTCCCACAGGCTAGTCAAGCAATAGCCTGACATAGCCATACTCACAGAATCATACCTTTCAGCCAATGTCCCAGACTCTTCCATCACCATCCCTGGGTATGTCCTGACCCATCGGCAGGACAGACCGACCAGAGGTGGCGGTACAGTGATATACAGTCAGGAGGGAGTGGCCCTGGGAGTCCTCAACATTGACTCTGGACCCCATGAAATCTCATGGCATCAGGTCAAACATGGGCAAGGAAACCTCCTGCTGATTACCACCTACCGTCCTCCCTCAGCTGATGAATCAGTCCTCCTCCATGTTGAGCACCACTTGCAGGAAGCACTGAGGGTAGCAAGGGCACAGAATGTACTCTGGGTGGGGGACTTCAAAGTCCATCACCAAGAGTGGCTTGGTAGCACCACTACTGACCGAGCTGGCTGAGTCCTAAAGGACATAGCTGCGAGACTGGGCCTGCGGCAGGTGGTGAGCGAACCAACACGAGGGAAAAACTTACTTGACCTCGTCCTCACCAATCTACCTGTCGCAAATGCATCTGTCCATGCCAGTATTGGTAGGAGTGACCACCGCACAGTCCTCGTGGAGATGAAGTCCCATCTTCGCACTGAGGACACCATCCAACGTGTTGTGTGGTACTACCACCGTGCTAAATGGGATAGATTCAGAACAGATCTAGCAGCTCAAAACTGGGCATCCATGAGGCACTGTGGGCCATCAGCAGCAGCAGAATTGTATTCCAGCACAATCTGTAACCTCATGGCCCGGCATATTCCTCACTCTACGATTACCAACAAGCCGGGGAACAACCCTGGTTCAATGAGGAGTGTAGAAGAGCATGCCAGGAGCAGCACCAGGCGTACCTAAAAATAAGGTGCCAACCTGGTGAAACTACTCATAGGAACATAGGAACAGGAGTAGGCCATTCAGCCCCTCGTGCCTGCTCCACCATTTGAAAAAATCATGGCTGATCTGTGATCTAACTCCATATACCTGCCTTTGGCCCATATCCCTTAATACCTTTGGTTGCCAAAAAGCTATCTATCTCAGATTTAAATTTAGCAATTGAGCTAGTATCAATTGCCGTTTGTGGAAGAGAGTTCCAAACTTGTACCACCCTTTGTGTGCAGAAATGTTTTCTAATCTCACTCCAGAAAGGTCTGGACTACATGCATGCTAAACAGCGGAAGCAACATGCTATAGACAGAGCTAAGCGATTCCACAACCAATGGATCAGATCAAAGCTCTGCAGTCCTGCCACATCCAGTTGTGAATGGTGGTGGACAATTAAACAGCGAACGGGAGGAGGAGGCTCTGCAAACATCCCATCCTCAACGATGGCGAAGTCCAGCACGTGAGTGCAAAAGACAAGGCTGAAGCGTTTGCAACCATCTTCAGCCAGAAGTGCCAAGTGGATGATCCATCTCGGCCTCCTCCCAATATCCCCACCATCACAGAAGCCAGTTTTCAGCCAATTCGATTCACTCCACGTGATATCAAGAAATGGCTGAGTGCACTGGATACAGCAAAGGCTATGGGCCCCGACAACAGCCCGGCTGTCGTACTGAAGACTTGTGCTGCAGAACTAGCTGCGCCTCTAGCCAAGCTATTCCAGTACAGCTACAATGTGGAAAATTGCCCAGGTATGTCCTGTCCACAAAAAGCAGGACAAATCCAATCCAGCCAATTACCGCCCCATCAGTCTACTCTCAATCATCAGCAAAGTGAAGGAAGGTGTCGTCGACAGTGCTATCAAGCGGCACTTACTCACCAATAACCTGCTCACCGATGCTCAGTTTGGGTTCCGCCAGGACCACTCGACTCCAGACCTCATTACAGCCTTGGTCCAAACATGGACAAAAGAGCTGAATTCCAGAGGTGAGGTGAGAGCGACTGCCCTTGACATCAAGGCAGCATTTGACCGAGTGTGGCACCAAGGAGCCCTAGTAAAATTGAAGTCAATGGGAATCAGGGGGAAAACTCTCCAGTGGCTGGAGTCATACCTAGCACAAAGGAAGATGGTAGTGGTTGTTGGAGGGCAATCATCTCAGCCCCAGGGCATTGCTGCAGGAGTTCCTCAGGGCAGTGTCCTAGGCCCAACCATCTTCAGCTGCTTCATCAATGACCTTCCCTCCATCATAAGGTCAGAAATGGGGATGTTCGCTGATGACTGCACAGTGTTCAGATCCATTCGCAACCCCTCAGATACTGAAGCAGTCCGAGCCCGCATACAGCAAGACCTGGACAACATCCAGGCTTGGGCTCATAAGTGGCAAGTAACATTCGTGCCAGACAAGTACCAGGCAATGACCATCTCCAACAAGAGAGTCTTACCACCTCCCCTTGACATTCAACGGCATTACCATTGCCGAATCCCCCACCATCAGCATCCTAGGGGTCACCATTGACCAGAAACTTAACTGGACCAGCCATATAAATACTGTGGTTACAAGAGCAGGTCAGAGGCTGGGTATTCTGCGGCGAGTGACTCACCTCCTGACTCCCCAACGCCTTTCCACCATCTACAAGGCACAAGTCAGGAGTGTGATGGAATACTCTCCACTTGCCTGGATGAGTGCAGCTCCAACAACACTCAAGAAGCTCGACACCATCCAGGACAAAGCAGCCCACTTGATTGGCACCCCATCCACCACCCTAAACATTCACTCCCTTCACCACCGGCGCACTGTGGCTGCAGTGTGTACCATCCACAGGATGCACTGCAGCAACTCGCCAAGGCTTCTTCGACAGCACCTCCCAAACCCGCGACCTTTACCACCTAGAAGGACAAGAGCAGCAGGTACATGGGAACAACACCACCTGCACGTTCCCCTCCAAGTCACACACCATCCCGACTTGGAAATATATCGCCGTTCCTTCATCGTCGCTGTGTCAAAATTCTGGAACTCCCTTCCTAACAGCACTGTGGGAGAACCGTCACCACACGGACTGCAGTGGTTCAAGAAGACGGCTCATCACCACCTTCTCAAGGGCAATTAGGGATGGGCAATAAATGCCGGCCTTGCCAGCGATGCCCACATCCCGTGAACGAATAAAAAAAAATTAGCATTTCAAGATTTGGTGAGTGAGAGTCATTTGGGGATTGTGGTATGGCGCAAGGGTATTAGAAGAAGTGGGGGCTGGTGAGGGGATATTTCAGGAGAAAAAAACATACAACTGGGATAACTAAATTTGTCTGCCTGGTAATCAGGCAGTCAAAATAAATATAACTGAAACTGCGTTATGGAATATGCCAACTGAGAGTAAGTCCTGCTAAGGGATGGAAGTGGCCCAAAATCTTTACTGGGGAAACATAATCAATCCTGGAGAGGATTGATTACCTTCCCAAGAGGCCTACTTGCTCCACTGGTGCAGAAGGTGGGAAAGGGGATGATTTGTTTCAAGCTCTCACTGGGCTTCCTCTCTGCCATTGCAGTGGCATGGCACCACACCAACATTCCAGGTGGTGGTTTGGGGTGGGTGCTGCTGATGGACTCACCCCAGCCTTGCAAAGAAACCTACCTCTGGGAATTGAGAAAGATCTCTGGCTTGGGGCTCGAGGGAACAAATGTTCTGCTCTGCTTGACTTACACTGATGTGGAGATGCTGGTGATGGACTGGGGTGGACAAATGTAAGGAGTCTTACAACACCAGGTTATAGTCCAACAGCTTTATTTGGAATCACAAGCTTTCGGAGCTTTCCTCCTTCGTCAGGTCCTCACCTGACGAAGGAGGAAAGCTCCGAAAGCTTGTGATTTCAAATAAAGCTGTTGGTCTATAACCTGGTGTTGTAAGACTCCTTACATTTGACTTACACTGGTGGAACGGAGCACCAGGAATTTTGAGGCCTAGGTGTGGGAGCGAGGGAGGAGTTGGAAATGGCAGCAGGCTCATCACTACATCCCACTGAAAGCAGCCTGGCAGCTTTTCATAATGTTTTTTGCTGAGACTCGGACTGCCTGACCTCGGTTTGAAATGAAATGGCAGGTCTGACTGGATGAGAATATAATCCATGAAGCAAACTCCAAATGTTTGTATCAACTTCAACAAGCATCCCAGACATTAACAAGCAGTTAACAAGTCCTCAACAGCTTTGTTCCCCGCTCTGCTTACATAATTTACATCTCAGTACTTTACACCACAGGAGATAGAAATAGTGTAGTTCCCAGTAAATGTATGAAAACTATCAGCTTTCCTCATTTCCACATTTCTACACGCAAAGGGTGGTAGAAGTTTGGAACTCTCTTCCGCAAACGTCAATTGATACTAGCTCAATTGCTAAATTTAAATCTGAGATAGATAGCTTTTTGGCAACCAAAGGTATTAAGGGATATGGGCCAAAGGCAGGTATATGGATCACAGATCACAGATCAGCCATGATCTTATCAAATGGCAGAGCAGGCACGAGGGGCTGAATGGCCTACTCCTGTTCCTCTGTTCCTCATCAGTTTTTGTACTTCTCTTTTTTTGTGGTACTTTGCTATAAACAAAATGGGGGGGGGGGGTGTTAAAATTAAACTTTGGTGGGGGCACAAAATATGTGAAAGTGGATCGGCTGCCCATTATTAACCACTGACTTCATTGAAAAGTAATATCGGGCAGGGTATAATGAGTGGCCAATCCACTATTGCCCGATTTGCGTCCCTGTTAAAGTTGAATTTTAGCCCCAATATCTCTAATCTCACTTTCACTTTCTGTCTGTCTTTTATTTTTTTGTTACTTTTGGCTTTTTAGCAAGGTGCAGAAATCAAGTAAGTCAATTCTTCTGAAAGGACATATGCAGTAAGTAATAGCAGGTCCCATTTATTGGGATTACAGATATGAAGCATTTCGGTGCGGGTGCAGAATAATGTGTTTTGGGTCAATTTGTCTGAAATACGCTGTGATTGTATATTTTCTTTCCACTCTTGTGGGGCAGATTTTAACTTTCAGGTGGCTGACCGGCGCAACGTGCCAACTGTCCGCCTGATCTCTCTGTCGGGAGGCCTGAGTCATTTCGAGACCCGGGCTTCATTAACATGCCGCCGGCAAGCTGCATGCCCCAAATGGACGTCCCATTACAGCTCCCTGCCTTCGGGCCAATGCAATATTGGACAGTCCAGACACCGCGCTGGCTAGTACAAAAGTAGATTCTTGGAGGTGGGCCGATCGCAGCCATATCGGCGGCATTATGCCCCTTGAATATGCGTTCAGGATTACCTGGACTGCACGTGGTCTAACCAGCAGTCCTTAAAGAGGTTGCTGGAGGCCGCCATCAAAAATATATAGTGATCCGAATGTGGAGCTAGAAAAAGCAACTCCTACTGGCTCCCCATTAACACTGCGGTTCGCTGCCGGCTACCACACCCCTCTCCTCCCTATTGTCCACCCCACCCAGACTCAGATTCGGGTGTGATCCAATTTCTAGGCCAGTTTCTCTCTGCCTACATGCAGAAAAACCCGCTAGGGAATGTTTTCTACATCTAAATCTACAGAACCTGAGCACATAATCTAGATTGACAATTCAGAGTGGTACTGAGGGAGTGCTGAATTGTCAAAGTTGCCGTCTTTCGGATGAGACGTTAAATGGAGACCCTGTCTGCCTATTCAGATGTATAGGCAGATCCCTTGGCACTATTCAGAGAGCAGAGGAGTTCTCCCGGAGTACTGGCCAACATTTATTCCTCTACCAACACCACCAAAACAGATTAACTGGTCATTTATTTCACTGTGTGTGTGAGATTTTGCTGTGTGCAAATTGACTGATGTATTTGCCTAAAAAACAACAGTGACTACACTTCAAAAGTGATTGATTGGCTGTGAAGCACTTCGAAACATCCTAAGAATGTGAATTGTGCTATATGAATACAAGTTCTTTGTTTCTAAATTCATGCAATATCTGTGGAATAAACATATGCCACATCATACGTGTGGATAGCATGACCAGAATCTAACAGTTAGGCACTAACCTCAATAGTCAAGATGAAAGCAATGACTACAGGAGAAAGAGCTGAGAGTCACCGTACACAACCTATTGTAAAGTAATAAATTACCCCTGGTGTTGGTAGTAATCCTCACTCGCATAAATCAAAGGCATAAATTTTCATCTTTATATACGACCAAAAAATCATGGATGGGATGCTCAAATTTGCAGAGCGAAGACAAAATATTACCATAAGATGTAGATGTTTTTAAACAGATCAAACCAATGTGGCATCAGACAATGTAGGCTGGCCCCCTAAATTGCACCTCTTTGCACCTGTTTTCCATACAATGCGGTCCAATTTTACCCCCAAAATCCTTTTGTGACATTATCACCATATTAAATACTCCAAATGCTAGCTGAAAAAGTCAGCGAAGCCTTTCATTCACCATAGTAGTAAGAACACTGGAACAATATTCTGATTTACTCTGGTTCCCAAGTTCCAGAGAAATGTATTTTAAAATGTACACTTTGATGAGTCTTGCAAAGTTGTGGAAGCTTTTAGGTGTGCCAGAGGAACCCCAATAAAATCACAAGATGACCGATACCAAGTAGGAATAATTTCCTTTCAAGAATGAAGTAATAACATTTTGATTGAACCAACTATATCAATAAATGATTTGCCATTATGGCATTTTTTTAAAAAAGCCTGGTAATGACTTTAACTTTCCATTGTGTTCTATTGATTAATTGTAATACAAATTAACAACAGAAAGCAATTATGTTTAAAGTCTAATGATTTTTACTGCAGCTAATTTACTATTAGAACTAATCAATGTATCACTGTGGGTATTAGTGCTTTTTTCCTAGAGTGTGGGTGAGACACTAATGTACTTCCTGCTGAAACACAGAACATTCTTTGTAGCAAGCAGTAAATAAAGACACTTTCCATCTCATTGTACTTTGACAAATCTCTCATTTAATGCAACTAATGCAACACTAACTGAGTATAATTTGCATAACTACAATTCTTCCTTTATGATGAGCAATGTATCAAAAAACGTTTCAATTTGGCCAATTTGGAATGTTGACCTCAATTTGGCTCAGATTTGGATTATATCAATTTCAGAGATTATCAGCTCTTTAAAAATGAATCCATGTACACATGCACTGAGGAACAATAGCTGGGTTCTACAACAATCTGTGCAAACTGAATCAGTCAGATGGCCTCCTGGAGGAGTCTCACCTCTCACGGTAGTTTCCTAAGTTATCAGTTATATTTCCACTTTTGTGCTGATGTGCACTCAAAACGGCTTTGCTGTGAAAACAGGCAGTATAACCGGACCAATAATGTCCTCCTGAAGTTGTGCAATGCTATTTCCTCTGTCTTCCCACAAGCTTTCTGTCAACAGGGCCAGGACCTACTCCGTTAATGGTAGGGTGTTGGGGAGAATTATAGAACAAAGAGATCTAGGAGTACAGGTTCATAGCTCCTTGATAGTGGAGTCACAGGTGGATAGGGTGGTGAAGAAGGCATTCAGCATGCTTGGTTTCATTGGTCAGAACATTGAATACATGAGTTGGGATGTCTTGTTGAAGTTGTACAAGACATTAGTAAGGCCACACTTGGAATACTGTGTACAGTTTTGGTCACCCTATTATAGAAAGGATATTATTAAACTAGAAAGAGTGCAGAAAAGATTTACTAGGATGCTACCGGGACTTGATGGTTTGACTTATAGGGAGAGGTTGGATAGACTGAGACTTTTTTCTCTGGAGAGTAGGAGGTTTAGGGGTGATCTTATAGAAGTCTATAAAATAATGAGGGGCATAGATAAGGTAGATAGTCAAAATCTTTTCCCAAAGGTAGGGGAGTCTATAACGAGGGGGCATAGATTTAAGGTGAGAGGGGAGAGATACAAAAGGGTCCAGAGGGGCAATTTTTTCACTCAAAGGGTGGTGAGTGTCTGGAACGAGCTGCCAGAGGCAGTAGTAGAGGCGGGTACAATTTTGTCTTTTAAAAAGCATTTGGACAGTTACATGGGTAAGATGGGTATAGAGGGATATGGGCCAAGTGCAGGCAATTGGGACTAGCTTAGTGGTATAAACTGGGTGACATGGACATGTTGGGCCGAAGGGCCTGTTTCCATGTTGTAAACTTCTATGATTCTATGACTCTATGATTCTAATATGGTAGCAAGTAATGAGTAAATATCTGCCATCTGGAGCCAAAGCATCAGTAGGTTGTTACATTTAAAATTTTAAAAATGCTGTTATTTTGTGAGGATGGCACGGAGACAACTATGTTGGTGCTCCAATATGCCGTGCCATTTGTAACAGGACTTGGGCTCTCCCCATAGACTCCCCATAGCCACCACATGGTGACTTTTCAGTTTTCGTCAGAAAGAGACATGAACACAAACCAGCGGCATGATTTTTACCTGGAGCCGGGATGAGAGTGGGCAGGGGTAGATTTTCGCCCGGGAAATCCAGAAGTAAAGTTGGCGGGTCGGAATGTGCAATTGCGACCTAACTGAATGATTACAATTTTACTTCCGGGTTTCCCGCGCGACAGCCAGCCAGATTGACAGACTGGGTGCCTGCCAGGCGGCCCTTCTCGCCTCCTTTTACCTGGCGAGGCTCGCAAGCCCCGGGAAAGCCGTCCTGGAGGCGTTAAATTTAAAGCTTAGTTACATTTAATTAAATAAACGCTACTTAACGTCTCTTAAGGACGTTAAGTGCCCTGCTGAGTACCTGCCTGCCGGCTCTAATTGGGGCTGCGACCTCCGTGACTTGGCTGCGCGCACGCATCCAAACACGTCTAAGTTAAACCTGCAAGTGGGAGTGTTGGAGCCGGATGGCGGTCGCGATCACAAAAACTAGTATGTTGACCTCCCTCCTGACTCCAACCTACCTATTCTTGGGGGTTAAAGTTTTCCTCAGGTACTTTGACAGTAGAGAAAAATAGGATTGCAAGCCATTCTCGGCCACTTGTGGTGTATTGCAAGAATACCACTGACAGGTGTTTGAGTGTCCCTTTTTGCTCATGAATAGTGCACGACTCTTCAGTAGTTAGTGACTACTCAAAAATTCAAAGGATTGTTATGCAAATAATATTGCTATATTTTGAACAAATTTGAAAAAAAACTTCCATGTGTCAACTACTATAAAATCCAATGTAGAAATTGTACTGTGTTGCAGTGATGATGGTAATTAGAGCAGTGTTTTTTTTTGCTTTTTGTGTGGAGACCTACTGTAAATATTGATCTGCTCCTGGGGATTCCCTACAGATATTTACACACTCCTGAGGACGCTATGCCTTAAATTCTGAAACAGACTATCAGCATCCCAAAGGGGAACAGAGCTATAATTGCAGAAATCATTTACATTAGTATAAAGCAACAGAAATAATATGCTAGTAAGTCAACAAACAAATAGAAATAAGAAATCTAATGGCAGACAGATGGATAGAATCTGACCCTGGAGATCCCCTAGGATTCCTTTGTAGGTTCACTTGAGTTCAGGTACCCTAGTTTGAAAATTTCTTGACTTAGAGGATACAAGAGAGATGAGATTCAATGGGCTAAAGGCCCTTTACTCACCTCTAGCTTTTCTGATGGTCTTCCGCAAGAAGCAAACTTAAATCTATGACAGACACCAATGCTGTTGATGCTTTTCTGGTTGGTCATCAACATCAAAATTGTAAGAAAAAGTTTATGTGGTATGACCAGTGCACAAGATTGGATAACATTTTACAGGTTAACATTTTCAAAACACTAAAATGATTCCTACGTAAAAATACATAGAAGTCACAGCTTGGAAACAGGTCTTTCGGCCTGTGTGATGTTTACCCTCCATGCGAGCAAATAGTCCCAATCACGTTTAAGCGCCCTGTTCCCAAATCCCTAACCGCTTTTCCTTCATGCACCTATACAATCTAATCTTGAATGTGACATAGATTCTGCCTCAACCACTGACCCTGGAAGTGGATTCCACAGCTTCATAACTCTGTGTAAACAAATTTCTCTAAATCTCTTACATTTAATCTTCTGGCCTTCACTCTAGACCCCTTAATTACTGGAAACAATCTGCTGCTATTTATCTTATCCCATCCTTTTATCATTTTGCCATAGCACCCCGTAATCTGTATTGTTTTAATGACAAGAGACCATATTTTTCATGCCATTTTTTTGCATTTCTATTTCTTCATACCAGGCAGAATCCTAGTGAATCTGGGTTAGACCCTCTCTAAAGCCTCAATTAGTAAACTTTAAAAAAAGACATTCTAGATATTTTGCTAGAAGTGTTGCTGTTACAATGTACCCTATTATATAGATATTATTAACCAAACATTGCAATATAAGAAGCACTGTTCTCAAGATTTAATGTGAAAAGGTCTAGAGGAATCCATCAAATTTGCTATGAAACATCACATGAAACTAGCACAATCCTCTTTATGAAATTCTATGAATCACCACAACAAGGAAATTATTCCATTTCGTTTGTAAAAAAGTGATAAAATAAAGTTTCACTAGCTTTCCTTTGTTAACCTGCAATTTTCTGAGGTTTTTATAGACTGGTTTGTGCATCCCTTTTAAAAAGACACTTTCATGTCAACCCCTCCGCAGCTACAAATCTTCATATATTCTGCACTAAGGTAAGAGGTGAAGTCAACACCCCATCGGGGCTTTAATGCTTGCATTTGATGGTAAGCTGTAATGCCATCTATTGAGAAGTGAACAACGTAAGTACTGCACAACATAATTAATAGATGTTTCATGAGGTACACTGTTACAGAGTACAGAGGAGAGGGAAGGCCTTTTTACAGGAATCTTACAAAGATCTAGGAGTAAAAGACACTCAGAGGATATATTCTGGAAAGTGGTATGCCCTGAAGTAGGCTGGAAATGTTCTTTTTGTATTCAGCCTGGTTCTCTTCTATATTACATTCATCATAAGCCTCCTTTTGCTGTTCCATTTCAATCTCTATATCTTTAGTCATCCAGGGAGCTCTAGCTTTCGATGCCCTTCCTTTGTCCCTTGTAGGAATACGTCTACTCTATCCCCAAATCAATTCCTCCATGAAGGCCTCCCATTGTTCAATTACTGTTCTGCCTGCCAATTTTTGATTCCAATCCACCTGGGCATGATCCCTTTTTAACTCACTGAAATTAGCCCTCTTCAGTTTAGTATTTTCATATTTGATTGTTCCTTGTCCTTTTCCATAACTATTCTAAACCAAATGATATTATGATCACTGTTCCCCAAATGCTCCCCCACTGAAACATGCTCCACCTGCCCCACTTCATTCTCCAGAACTAGATTCAGAACTGTTTCCTTCCTTGTTGGGCTGGAAACGCACTGTACTAGAAAGTTCTCTTATACACATTTCAGGAATCCTTCCCCTTCTTTGCCCTTTACACTGTTACTATCCCAGTCTATATTGGGATAATTGAAGTCCCCCATTATCACTACTCTATAGTTCTTGCATCTTTCTGTACTTTTCCTGCAAATTTGCTCCTCTATCTCCTTCCCACTATTTGGTGGCCTATTATATACACCCAGTAGTGTAATAGCTCCTCTATTGTTCCTTATTTCTATCCAAATAGATTCTGTCTTTGACCCCTCAACTACATCATCCCTTTCCAGTGCTTTAATACTTCTTTGGTCAATACTGCCACCCCCCACCTCCTTACTTTCCTTCCCTATCTTTCCTGAATACCTTGTAGCCAAGAATATTAAGTACCCAACCTTCCTCTTCTTTGAACCAGGCCTCTGTTATTGTCACTATATCATAGTCCTATTTGGTGACTTGAGCCTGCAGCTCACCAACCTTATTTATTACGCTAGGTGCATTTATGCACATGCACTCCAAATTCATATTAGTCTGCCTTGCATTTGCCCTCTGTCTGATCCCTTCTATTTCTGAATTCTTTTTTACTCTAGTGCTATTTGTCCCTCCCAGTCTACTGTGCACCTTGTTTCTCCTCTCTAATGTTTCATCCTGGTGTCCATCTCTCTGCCAAATTAGTTTAAACCCTCCCCCACAGCATTAGTTAACCTTCCCGTGAGGACATTGGTCCCAGCTCTGTTGAGGTGAAACCTGTCCATCTTTAACAGATCCCTCCTGCCCCAGAACTGGTCCCAATGCCCTACGAATCTGAAGCCCTCCCTCCTGCACCATTTCTCCAGCCACGCATTTCCCTATCTTATCCTACTATTCCTATACTCACTAGTGTGTGGCATTGGGAGTAACCCAGAGATTACTACCTTTGACGTCCTGCTTTTTAACTTCCTCCCTAGCTCCGGAAACTCTGACTGCAGGACCTCAACACTTTTCCTTTCCATGTCATTGGTTCCCACATGGACCACGACTTCTGGCTGGTCCCCTTCCCCTCTCCAAATGTTCTGCACCCTCTCAGTGTTGTTCTTTATCCTGGCACCAGGGAGGCAACACACCATGCAGGTCTCATGTAGGCAGATGCAGATACGCCTGACTATCCCCCTGACTATCGATTCCCCTATAGCAGCTGCATTTCTTTTGCCCCCTTGTGCAGCTGAGTCTCCCATGATGCCATGGATTTGCTCCTGACTGCACTCCCCCGAGGTGTCAACACCCTCACTGAGTGCCACACTCCCAGGAGACTCCTGTACTGCCTGCCTGTTGCTCCTAGTCTGTCTGATGGTCACCCACTCCCACTCTGCCTGAACTCTCTATAGCTGCGGGGTGACCACCTCCTGAAACGTGCAATCCATGAAACTCTCAGCTTCCTGTATGCACTGTAGTGATGCCAGCCGCCCCTTAAGCTCAGAAACTCTGAGCTCGAGCTTGAGCAGTTGCCGGCACTTCCTGCACATGTGGTTTTCCAGGACACACAAAGTGTTCTGGAGTTCCCACATGGCACAGGATGTATTTATGACGGGCTCCAGCTGTCCTGCCATTGTTAGCTAACAGTTATTTAAACTCTTGTGACTGCAGCTTTTATGTTTTATTTTTTAATTATTTCTTTATTTCTCTTGCTTTTGTTGCACCTCTCCTGTAGCTTTTCACCGATCACCCTACTATTTTCGTATTCTTGAATGTTTCCATTATCTCACTGATGATCTTCTATGTCACCTAATTGTTTTCTGTAAAGCAGTTTGCAAGTCATTTAACACATTCATTCCACTGATTCTGTTGGTTCACTTCCCCGTCCATTCTGTTCACTCTATTCTTCCAACCATACTAAAATGAAAAGCAAAATACTGTAAATGGTGGAAATCTAAAATAAAAATAGAAGATGCTGAAAACTCTCAGAAGGTCAGGCAGCATCTGTGGAGCGAGAAACATAGGCTTAATGTTTCAGGTCGATGACCTTTCGTCAGAACTGGAAGATGTTATAGATAAACAACCTGTTTATCTCTTAGCCTTCTGTCTGTTAAGGAGTCTACACTTGAAATGCTGTAACCTGTCTTTTCTCTTTAAGTTGCTGATGGACCTGCTGCATATTTCCAGTATTTTCTGATTTTATTTCATGCTAGTTTATGGATTATGATTCCAAGCACAGTCCATAGTAGAAGCTTGGTGCAGTTGGTAGCACTCACCCGTCCGCAACAGAAGACTCTAGGTTCAAGCCCCACATCTGTGGCAAAACAAAAAGCCCCACATCTGTACTTGAGTGCATGATCTAGGCTATCACTCAGTGCAGTACTGTGGGAGTGCTGGATTTTCAGAGGTGCTGACTTTGGATGCATATTAAACTGAAGTCTTATTCATCTGTTTAGATATTAAATCGATAATGGAGAGACATCAGTGTTGGAATGCTGGAAAGGTAAAATCAAATAGGCTGAAGGGTCTTCTTTGTTTGAATTTACCTAACTTTTCTTTGCAGAATTTTTTCATCATTATCAGACTAGCTTTGTAAAAGAACATCCACTTAAAGATAATAGCTTAGAATTTTAATCATTGGTGCAATCATTAGATTCAGAAAACCTATTGACAGCAAGAAGTGGGAATGCCTTTTTTATATTTTGAAAAGGTTTGGTCTCAGTCCACACTCTTATAGTGGATGGGGACCCAATGTTCCTCTCCCCTTGCTTTAGTAGCTTCAAATGATTTGAACACATCCCACTTTGGAGAGGGTGAACCAGGCAGGGTTGACAACTATCTCGATCACTTCATATAATTGCTTTAGAACTCTTAAACCCCGATTTTAACCGAAGCTGCCCGGCAAGAATGGGGTGGGCTTGGATTGAATGCTCAATTTTAATGCTCCATTGAGCTGGGTGTAAATCGTGCTTCTGACCCGAACCTGACCTGCTCTTGCCAGGCGGGTTAGATTAAAATCGAGGCTTTATGTGATTGTTGTTATGCATTAAGTTACACAATTACAACATGTATTTATAGATCTCATGCTAAATTAACATCTAGTCCAAAATAACCCATAATTTCATTAAAAATTTCTTTCTCATACTTTGTCCTCAAATGGTATGAAGTACTTGGGTTTATAATTAATATAAAATTGAAAAGAATGTTATTTGTTATTTCATGAAGATGTAAATCTTATCTCTCTATGGTAAAGTATGTGAGGTCCCAAGCCAGTTATTTTCTTCTGATAATTCACTTTGCTTTTCATGCTAGTTATTTCAAAATTAGCAGATGCTATTTTGGGTATAAAACATTCATATTAGTCTACTTATAGTACAGTGCGACAAATCAAATGGTGTTTGAGGCTGGTTTTAACATTTTGTTTTTAAATTGTAAAACATGGATCTGGCCTCTGAAGGTTTATTTTAAACTAAGCTATTATCATTAAGTGAATAATTTTCGTGACTGTGTCCATTGCTTGTCTAGGATGACTTATACTGGCTGCAAAGGACAGGCTCTGCAGGGCGTTATATTTATCAAAAATGTAAATTAACCTGGACACCCCTATTATCAAGGCTTCACATAAGTGGTTAGAATAACCTCAAGAGAACGGCCTGGAGCACTTTTGACCTGCTACTGCTAACCTATGAAAAAAGAACAAAGTTAATACTGCCCAGAAAATACATTTCTTTCAGAATTCTCCCTTGGAAAGAAATATTCGCAGAAATGGAAATTCCTATTAAGGAGAGAAAATGGGATCATTTGGTGAATGGAAAGTTTAACCTTGAATTTCTACATTCTAATTCTATTTTAAAAAAATACCTGCACAGGAGGAACATTGTGCTGATACATTAAAGAAGTTTAGCCTCTAAAGTATAAATTTTCCAGTTGGCCTTAAATCTGGTGTGAATTGCACCCACCCATAGTGCACTGAACCCAGTGAATTTCCATGGTCATCCTAATTTTAATATTATAGGTAAAATGCAGGCATGGATAACACATGTGTTTGGGAGCTTATCCATTAATGGGCAGAAATGACATGCTCCTGCAGGATTTAAAGCCCCTCGGCAGCAAAACAGAGCAGGAATGTGACTTATGAAATTTTGGAAGCAGCAAAATTCTGGGGAAAAATATTTACTAAATGGCAGCAAGCCATTAAATGAAGATCTTTATCATGTCATTCTTTCCACTGAAAGATATACGTGAAGCTGCTCATAAGGGCATCGTTGTAACCTGTCTTCCTTTTTTCTTATATTTAGATATGTCATAAGAAGGCGAGCTGGGTGCCAGTATGTCCAGCCATAGCAGCACTTCTCAGCATACACTGCCACTCACTATTTATCTCACATGCACCAGCTCAGATACATCTATCTTGGGCAATTGAAGGGAAATCACTGAGTGAGATGCACAGGTGCAGATAGTGATGGCACAGGTAGCAGAATCTGCTGTCCAGAGGACCAGCTTGTGCTCTACCCTGGCTGCTGAGCCTGGGCTCTGGATCTCAGAGGACTTGTTTTGAAAAGGATATTTCCTTGGACCAGTCAGTATTTCTCACACAAATGCTCAGAGGCCTGAGTGGATGGAACAGGCTATCTCTTCCAGCTTTGACAGAATTGGGAATCAGTTAAAGAAAATCATGAGGCAAAGCTTCACTGATCCCATTGGTGCCTTAGGTCTGCTGAGGTACTGACCAATGGCCAATGTTGAGGCACTGTTCAGTAGTAGGGGCATGTCTGGAATGGGCACAGATGAAAACAGTGGAACAGCTGCTTGGGAAAGCAAACATTGACTTTGATAATTTGGTGCTGGTGGCTGCAGATCAGCTGAACATTGACAAAGTGGAATCTTTCCCCCTTTTGTAGTGGTATTGTGCAATGAAGCATGAATGGCATTGTGTGTACACACTATAACTCCTGGAATTTTGGGTAAACTGCCACTCTATGAAAATACACAGCCTTGTCATGCCACTGTGAGTTGTCATTTGGGAAGGAGGTGAAATTGCTTGGTCGAGCATCAGTCACTTGCTTAGCACATCTATGTTATGCTTATGTTGTTGATGTCTACAATGGAAGGCTCAAATTATCTCAAAGCAGTCACCGCTAGTGCTGTGCCCATGTCACTTCTAAATTGCAGTCTCCACAGGCACTATTCCTCTGAAAAGTATGGAGGTATGTCTATCTCTACCTGTAGTTTCTGGTGTGGGGATACTGGTGGGTGGGTGCAGAGGGCTTCTGGTATGGCCTGACCTGCTGGCATCCCTCCATTGATCCTCCTCTTCTTCCTTCAAAAACAAGAGATATAGAGGAATTCCCTTGGGAAAACCTATTGTGGCACTGTAGGAGCTGTTAAGGAGAAAAGGCAGAAGCACAACAACTGCCACAAAGCTCAACAGAAAAAAAAATCAAGAACAAAAGTTGAGAAATGGCCTGATAATTTAATAATCTTCTTACTGGACTATTCAATAATACTTCTGTGTACAACTTGACACCTCAACATAATTTGTAGTGCACTGAGGAATCTCAGTCCCCCAGAGTTGTTATATTACAAAATTCTGCCACCTAATTGAGTGAACATTGACTTGATTTTCTTTTTTAGTTTGTTCACAATGGACCAGGCGAGCAAGACTGCATTGCCCGTCTCTGGTTCTCCTGAGAAGGTTGGTGGGGACCCACCTTCTTGAAGTACCTTTGGTGATAGTGCTCCCATGATTGAAGCATTGAAAAAAAAAATCAACTAATTTCTGATTCCTTTGGAAGCAGAAGGATATAAACTTGACACCAAAACAAACAGGTGTTGAAAAGAATGACTGTGAACCTGAATGTTAGCCAGAGGATTAGCCTGATGGCCTGGATGACCTTTTTAATTCTTATTTCTATAATTCTATAGCAGTACAACAGCAGACCATGGGGGTGAAATTCGACTTGGGCGGAGATGCAAAACGCGCGGTATCGCATCTGCCACCAGTTATACGTCCCGTCCGATACTGATATCAAGGAAACCGAATATTGGCCGAGGTGTATAACTGGTGGCAGATGTGACACCTCCCAGTTTACATCCCCGCCCGAGTCGAATTTCACCCCCCATTTGTCTTATCATTCTGATGTTCCATTATAGAAATATAACTGAAGTGAATTAAAGGGCCGGATTTTGCTGTGAGCAATGAACAAATGGCGGCCATTCGTTCGACTTGCACTTGCCCATAAACTTTCTATGGGGTTTTGCGCCGCAAGTTACTACAAATTAGAAATCCAAACCGCACAGCGTCCTCTACGTGGCATCTGGGACTTGTGTGAACAGGGCTAGCAGCCCTTAACCTATTGGATTGAAGCATTGTTAATAACAGCGCAGTCTGAACCAGGAAGTGTGAGTTAGAAGAGTGAATTCAATGTCAAATCAGGCACAGAAGGAGAATTAAAGAGAGGGAACTAAAGATTGGATTAAGAGAGAGGGAGATGAAAGAGACAGAAAGAAAAAGTAAAAAAAATATTTAATGCAATGCGAAAGGATTAATTAACAATCTTGTTGTCCAGGGTCCCTTAGGGAAGAGCGACCATAACATGATAGAATTCCTCATTAAGATGGAGAGTGAAGTAGTTGAATCTGAAACTAGGGGCCCGATTTTACCAGGCCTGCGGGTTCCAAGCGGGTGGTCCTCCGAGGGCGTGGAAAACGCGGCCGGTTAATTGAGGGCGCCCCCCGCGCGATCGCGGGATAATTGATCTAGTTGAGCCGTGGTTCCGGGTTCACCGCAGGCCAGCGCGATGTTGGAGCCGTACTTAAAGGGGCAGTCCCACAGAGCCCCCCCCTGCATCCAGCACCAGGAAGCGGACCATGGCGCAACCCAGGGGTAAGGCTGCGCCCCGCTTTTCCGACCACGCGCTGCAGCTCCTCCTGGACGGTGTGCGGAGGAGGAGGGACACCCTCTTCCCGAGGGACGGACGGAAGTGCCCGGGCTCGGTAACCAGGAGGGCATGGGCAGAGGTGACGGCGGAGGTGAGCAGCAGCTCGAACACAAGCAGGTCTTGGGAGCAGTGCCGCAAGCGCTTCAACGACCTCACGAGGTCCGGCAAGGTGAGTACACGAACGCCCCCCCCCCCCCCACCAGAACCCGTCTCGACCATCACGTCAAACACCCCACAACCCTTTCCGCACAGCCACCACAGCGCTCCCACAGCAATCCTCACAGCCACTCACTCACCATCCTCACCGTGCCTGCACTCACCCACCATCCCCGTCCCCACTGGAACACCACCACACGCCCCAACCCCAATGCAATGGGACGGGCATGTGGCACACGCATCCTCCCATCCATCCGCCCCACGCGCAACCCACCCACACCGATGCTTCAGGCGTCTCACTATGCAATCTGCACGTACTCACGCATCTGTGTTTTGCCTTCACAGGAGAAGAGATCCAAGAACGCGCGGGAAAGGGACCGCACTGGAGGGGGCCCGCCGCACGTGCTCGAGCTCACGGACGCCGAGGCGGAGGTGCTGGAGCTGAGCGGAACGCAACTGTGCCTGTCGGTGGGCGATGGCGAGTCTGGCGCTACAGCATCGGCCGGTAAGGGACAGCCGACACTCAACACTCATGATTGCGAATGACCTTAGCATCACCTGCCATCTGGCGCACCGCGACCTCAGTGCACATGCCTTATATTGTCCTCTGTTCCCTTGCAGGGCCGTCTGCAAGCGCTTCGTGCGAGGAGGGCGATTCCTCAGAGGACATGGCGGTCTCTGAGGGTGCATCGTCACATGTGAGCCAACCATCCACCAGCGCAGAGACACGCACCTCGGTGGGTCCCCCTTGCCAACTAGTTGGGGTTGCACTTGGTGAATCACCGTGCACGTGTGAGCATGAGCAGACCCTGGTGGCAGGGGCAGCCGCGGAGGGTCCGCGACGGAGGGAGCACTCATCTCCAGGCTCTGCTCAGCCGGACCCAGATGCTGAACCCAGGGGGCCACCAGTGAAAAGGAGAGTCGTCGAGGGGCACCAGCCAATTGCCGAGGTACTGGGAGAGGTGCCGCGCGCATTGTCGGCAATCGTGCAGGCGATGGAGGAGTCCAACTCCTGCATGCGGGCATTGGTGGCGCAGGCACAGGAGGGTACCGGCGACACAGTGTCGCGGGTAGGTGCGGGACTGTCTGTGGTGGAGGACAGGCTGGCCTCCCTCGAGCGTCACACACAGCTCCAGATCGAGTCCTTGCAGGCCCTGACAACGGCTGTACGGATCCAGGGTGAGCAACATTCCGCCGCCATCAACAGGCTGACGGATACGCTAGGGGTGGCGTTGCAAGGCCTCACACATGCAATCCAAACTGCCATCCAGCAGGGTGGAAGGGGTGATGTGGGCCGAGGCCACGAGAGGGATGATGGTGACCGGGGACATGGAAGCGGGGACACTTCTCAAGGTGCTCCCACGTCCCACCCGTTGCCCCCCTCTCAACCAGTACCCGCAATGGTGCCTCCTCTCCAGGTGGCCGAGTCTGCCCCTGCACAGGTGCAGGAGGAGCAGTCTGTGGAGGTGCCCTCACGGGCACCGAAACCCAGCGGCCGTCCGCCCAGAGCATTTACCCGGTCAGGGCAACAACACGAGCAACCTGCCACTACCTCTGCTGGAGCCACAGGGGTAGCACCACGTAGGGGTACCCGGAGAAAAACTCCAAAGGTGTTGTAAGCACAAAGGGTATGCACCAGGGTGTCTGTTAATTTGTACACTTTTTGTTTATCGTATTGAACCCTGTCGACATTAAACACTATCGTTCTCACCACTCCTGCCACCTCTCGTCCATTCTTCCGCGGACTGTGCAATAGGTGCGCTCCGTGCAGCCCATCAAGACGGCGAACACCTGCTACCGCCCATTGGGCACACTGCTGTGGGTGCAGGAGTACTGGCAACACTCTTCGGTAGAGGGGGCTGGTATGGGCCCTCGCATGTGCAGGTGAGGAGATGCGAGCGCCTCGCACTGTCTGACTCCAGGAGAACCGTTGACATATGAGTGCCTCCCTGGCCCGGCGACCATCCCGGTGAGTCGGGGTTTGCCGCATGGGTCATTCCTCATCCTCGCGCGCGTCCTCCTCCTCCTCCTCCTCCTCCTCCTCCACTTCCTCGTCCTCATCGCCGTCCT
Source organism: Heptranchias perlo (assembly GCF_035084215.1). NCBI lineage: Eukaryota > Metazoa > Chordata > Chondrichthyes > Hexanchiformes > Hexanchidae > Heptranchias > Heptranchias perlo. The sequence continues at coordinate 34,946,564 of NC_090341.1, read as the reverse complement.
CAATGTGGGTGGCGGGTGTTGCTGGGGCCTCCTCCAGCGGCACCCCTCTCTGTTGTGCCATGTTGTGCAGGGCACAGCAGACAACTATGGTTCGTCCCACTCTGAATGGTGTGTATTGCAGCGCTCCCCCAGAACGATCAGGCCACATGAAGCGCATCTTGAGCAGCCCTATGGTCTGCCCAATTGTGGACCTGGTAGCAGTGTGGCTGTCATTGTACTGACGCTCCGGGCCGGTGATGGGGTTCCTTAGAGGCGTCATGAGCCACGTGTGTAGGGGAGGCCCCTTGTCGCCGATGAGCCAGCCGTTGCCCGCGTTGGGTGCGTGGAAGATGTGCGGGACCGTGGACTCCCTGAGGGTGAGGGCATCGTGGCAGCTGCTGGGGTATCTGGCGCACATGTGTACGAATCTCTGGCGGTGGTCACAAATGATCTGGGCGTTCATGGAGTGATGCCCCTTCCTGTTGCTGAACAGCCCTGGCTGATGCGGAGGTGCCCGTATTGCGATGTGGGTGCAGCCGATTACACCCTGCACCCGTGGGACGCCAGCCATGGCATGGAAGCCAACCGCCCTCTCCATCTGCCTGCGCTCTTCCATGGCGACGTTGATGTAGTGCGAGGCCCTGCGGAACGACCCATCGGTGACCTGCCTTATGCACTTGTGTGCAGACGACTGATGGACCCCGGTGATGTCCCCGGTGGCACCCTGGAAGGATCCGGATGCGAGGATGTTGAGGGCAGTGGTGCCTTTGACGGCGACAGGTAAGGGGATGCTGCCTGGTCCATCCGGGAGCAGCTCGTCGTTCAGGAGGCTGCAGATGTCGGCGACTACCTGGCGATTGACTCTGAGCCAACGTATGCACTGCTCCTCGGAGGGGTCCATGCCGCTGAGCCTCGGTCTGTACACCCTGTGTGGAGGGTAATGCCTCCTGCGATGCATCTCTCTCTGCGGTTGCCCTCCCTCCTGCTGTGCAGGTGGGCGTGCAACAGCACCGTGTTGGGGGGCTCCACGTCTCTGCGGCGGACGGCGTGGACCGCGAGGCTGCTGGGGCTGGTCATGCTGTCCGTCCTCCGAGGGTGTCCACGCACCACCCATCTGGCAGGTGTTGGTCTGAGGGGTTGTGCAGGGTAGGTGGGTGGTTCCTCGCACTGGGGCTGCGGTTTCCCGTCGGTCTGTCCTCTGGCTTAGCGGGGGGTGGTGGGGGGCAGGGGTTGCCCTATGTGACGCGGTGGCCTCCTGCATGGGTGAGGGCTCTCCCCCCCCCACCCCCGTGGAGTGCACCTTGGCAGCTGCCACAGGCTGCTGGCTGCAACATGTCTGGTTGGAGGGAGACTGTTTCCCCCAGTGTGTGAAACACTCTGCGTTGAAGGTAAAATCCCACACTTCCTGTTATGACAGCTGATTCAGCTCATTTAATGACCTCAACACTCAAGTGGAACCCCGCTGGCTTTAATTGCCTGCAGGATTCCCACCAGCGGGGGCCGCGCACGCAGCCCCGCACATCATCGGGGAACCCGGAAGTGTTCGGGATCGTGGCGCGATCCGGTCATGTGCCTGGATATCGGGATTTTCGGGGCCCCCCCGCTGGAAACCCACTGGAAACCCGACGGTAAAATCGAGCCCTAGGGTCCTGAATCTAAATAAAGGAAATTACGAAAGTATGAGGTGCAAGTTGGCTATGATAGATTGGGGAACTTTACTAAAAGGGATTTTTAGTAAAGTTCCCCAAACTGCTCCAAAACCTGAGGATTGGGAGCAGTTCAGAATTCAGCAAAGGAGGACAAAGAGATTGGTTAAGAGGGGAAAAATAGAGTATGAGAGTAAACTAACAGGGAACATAAAAACTGACTGTAAAAGCTTCTATAAATATGTCAAGAGAAAAAGATTAGTGAAAACAAATGTAGGTCCCTTACAGTCAGAAATGGGGGAAATTATAATGGGGAACAAAGAAATGGCAGAACAATTAAACACATACTTTGGTTCTGTCTTCACAAAGGAGGACAGAAATAACCTGCCAGTAATGTTAGGGAACCAAGGGTCCAGTGAGAGGGAGGAACTGAAGGAAACCAGTATTAGTAAAAAAATAGTGCTAGGGAAATTAATGGAGCTAAAGGCTGACAAATCCCCAGGGCCTGATAATCTACATCCCAGAGTACTAAAGGAAGTGGCCCTGGAAATAGTGGATGCATTGGTGATCATCTTCCAAAATTCTATAGACTCTGGAACAGTTCCTACAGATTGGAGGGTGGCAAATGTAACCCCACTATTTAAAAAAGGAGGGAGAGAAAAAACAAGGAATTACAGACAAGTTAGCCTAACATCAGTAGTGGGGAAAATGCTAGAGTCTATTATAAAAGATGTGATAACCGAACACTTGGAGGGCATTAACGGGATTGGACAAAGTCAGCATGGGTTTATGAAAGGGAAATCTTGCTTAACAAATCTACTGGAGTTTTTTGAGGATGTAACCAGTAGAATAGATAGGGGAGAACCAGTGGATATGGTGTATTTGGATTTTCAGAAGGCTTTTGATAAGGTCCCACACAAGAGGTTAGTGTGCAAAATTAAAGCACATGGGATTGGGGGGAATATACTGGCATTGATTGAGAATTGGTTGAAAGACAGGATGCAGAGAGTAGGAATAAACGGGTCTTTTACCGGGTGGCAGGCAGTGACTAGTGGAGTACTGTGGGGATCAGTGCTTGGGCCCCAGCTATTCACAATATATATCAATGATTTGGATGAGGGAACTAAATGTAACATTTCCAAGTTTGCAGACGACACAAAGCTGGGGTGGAATGTGAGCTGTGAGGAGGATGCAAAGAGGCTCCAATGTGATTTAGACAAGTTGGGTGAATGGGCAAGAACATGGCAGATGCAGTATAACGTGGATAAATGTGAGGTTATCCACTTTGGTTGGAAAAACAGAAAGGCAGATTATTATCTGAATTTTGATAAATTGGGAAAAGGGGAGGTGCAACGAGACCTGGGTGTCCTTGTACACCAGTCGCTGAAAGTGAGCATTCAGGTGCAGCAATCAGTTAGGAAGGCAAATGGTATGTTGGCCTTCATTGCAAGAGGATTTAAGTACAGGAGCGGGGATGTCTTACTGCAGTTATACAGGGCCTTGGTGAGACCACATCTGGAGTATTGTGTGCAGTTTTGGTCTCCTTATCTGAGGAAGGATGTCCTTGCCATGGAGGGAGTGCAACGGAGGTTTACCAGACTGATTCCTGGGATGGCAGGACTGACGTATGAGGAGAGATTGGGTCGACTAGGCCTATATTCACGAGAGTTTAGAAGAATGAGAGGTGATCTCATCGAAACATATAAAATTCTAACAGGACTAGATGCAGGGAGGATGTTCCCGATGGATGGGGAGTCCAGAACCAGGGGTCACGGTCTCAGGATACAGGGTATGCCATTTAGAACCGAGATAAGGAGAAATTTCTTCACTCAGAGGGTGGTGAACCTGTGGAATTCTCTACCACAGAAGGCAGTGGAGGCCAAGTCATTAGATGTATACAAGAAGGAGATAGATATATTTCTTAATGCTAAAGGGATCAAGGGATATGGGGAAAAAGCAGGAACATGGTACTGAGTTAGACGATCAGCCATGATCATATCGAATGGCGGAGCAGGCCCGAAGGGCCGAATGGCCTACTCTTGCTCCTATTTTCTATGTTTCTATGTTTAAACCTGCAATGATAATTAAAAGCTGAAGTAATGAGACTCTGCACTTATAAAAGTTAATTTTCAGTGCCAGAGAGGTTGTTTGGCAGGAATTAATAGACTTACCACGCCGTTAAATTGGTACTTGAACTGGAATGGACAAGCCCTAATTTTTTGTGGTGAGTTTAGTCCGTACCTATGACGTCAGTTTGGGAACTTCATGCTGTTCAATATATTTGAACGGTGAGCCAGACGGTGAGATGCTGTTTTCGCACAGCTCTCGCATCTCGGATAGCAATTTCCGCATTTTCACGCTTATCTACGCATGTGCGCTCGGCGGTTTGCGCATTAATAACGGTGAGCACTGTTAGCCTCACCATTATTTTCACAGCAAAGTATGACCCATTATTCTCTGTTTACTACAGCAAATGTTAATTGTTTTGGAGGTTATATCGTAGCTGCTTAAATCTTTCATTAATTAATAATTAGTTAAAATAAGAGACAAGATTTTGACATTTTCTATGAAATATATTCTATTAATGATTAATTCTCATTTCCGTGAAAATCCTATACCCATTGTGCAATACTCTCTGCATGTAGAAAAATCATTCAGAGAATTGCTTTTTCATTGGCAGCAAACCTGAATTACAACGTTATCAGAGCAACAAGCTGTAAACCTACTAAACTCTTCCTGCACTGAGAACAATTTTGATTTCTGTGAAGTCCTGTATAGACATTTTGTTCTGAGTTAGTCATGGAGGATTAAAATCTGTTTAGCGCTTTATCTGTTATATAACATTTCTTTTTGTAAATTATTATTACAGAAAAGAGGCTTAATGCAATCATGAGAAGGTATCTGTCTGTGAGGAGGCTTCCCGCACCTCTGCTTGCTTTGTCATTACACTGTGCCTTGCACCCACCTCAATCATTGTTGTAATAAAACAACATGTCTGATATACATGTCTCACTAATTATTGAACAATTTTACTATTACATAAACTGTAGTTCAAAATTTTCCTCCAGACTTCTGTAGGTGAATACTGCACTGGATATAAATGTCACAAGAACATAAGAAAGCACAGAAGGGGAAAAGATTATTCAGCCCATTAAACACACTCTTCCACAGAATATGTTCAATTTACCCCGACATGGGCTCTATCCCACCTACACTTCATTTACACTGCAAGTTTAGTGTCGGTGTGGAGATTGTGGCTTCACACCAGTACTAAACTGGCAGTGAAGCAGAGATTCCTGGAGGAGTTAGTCATAGCTCTTTGGCTCTTTGTGACCACATGGACTTTAAATCTAGTGTGGCGTTACACCTGATTTACAAAGTTATCAAGTGTCGATTGGATGCTGGATACTTCGTAGGCCCATTTATCCTTGATTTAAACATTTGAAGAGCAGTGATTCTCCCCTCTAGACTTTCTAAACATGTAAATTTATAACTGTTGTGAGAGAGTTCTGTGCATGAAAATATCCAGGCACATAAAGAGCTCTCTCTTGGACAGGATGGTTAAAGTGCCAGCCAGGCAGCAGCTAGGCAATATAAAAGTGGTTCATACTGGTAGCTGCAAAATAAGTGCATCCATGTTCGCTTGAGCGAAAATTCAAATTCTACTAATCCTCAAAAATGATCAAACAAAACTCCAGAATATTCATGCACCCTCCCATGTCCACTACTCAATCTTGGCCTTTTGTCCACTGGACAGCATTCACCTGCCCACAGCACAGGAACTATTCTGTCCTTTGGAGTATTTACTATCTCAGTCTGTACCTATTTCTATAAGCTCCAATCTGATTTCTAACCAAACCCAGCAGACATCTTCTAGAATTGGCTTGGTAGATCAACATGGCTGCAACAGTGGCTTTACTCATCTTATGATGTGGAGATGCCGGTGATGGACTGGGGTTGACAATTGTAAACAATTTTACAACACCAAGTTATAGTCCAGCAATTTTATTTTAAATTCACAAGCTTTCGGAGGCTTCCCCCTTCGTCAGGTGAATCGTTCACCTGACGAAGGGGGAAGCCTCCGAAAGCTTGTGAATTTAAAATAAAATTGCTGGACTATAACTTGGTGTTGTAAAATTGTTTACAATTACTCATCTTAGCTATTTGAAAAATTAAAATTGTAGTTTGATCTGTTCAGTAGGAAATATGAACTTTCATCTGCAGGAGAAAAATTGGTGCTAAGGCATGGGTTTACCTGACAAAGCATAGTTTTACATGCACATGCACACACACACATGCACACACAAACACAGGCATGCATGCACACACATACACACACACTTGCACACATATATACATATGCACACATGCACACACACATGCACAAGCATGCACTTCAAAATGTATAGAACAAATTGTTTGGTTTTTGGTGCAAAACAATAGCACATGCTTACTAAAGCAGGTAACAATGAGAATATTTGTAAGAAAGAAAATGACTTTTACAAAATGCATTCTAAAAAATATCACTATAGTTACAATTTTCTATGAAGATGTACAGCCATGGCCAGCCTGACAGCCTGTACTATTTTGGATCCTCAGACATAGCCGTAACATTTATTTTTAAGGGGATAAACATCATAATTGGGTAAGTGAAGTGCTCTAGCAGGAGTAAAATACAATAGGTTGGAATGGTAAAGGCAATGATTTTATTAATAATTTGACAGAAATCGAGAATGATTTTAAAAGGATAAATAAATGTGCATTAAATTAAATCATGTTAAATTACTGATGCACTCTGTAGTGCTCCTTATATTTAAAATTCTTAACAATGAAGGAAAATCTCAATCTGTTGTCTGGCTTATAACATAATTATTGGTAACTTGATCGTCACTTTTGCAGAAAAAACATGCTGTTTGTTCCGAATTATAAATTACTTTTATTAATTAACAGCCATTCTCATGGATTTTCTGAGTCAATGCAACAATGAATAGAACTCTTCAGTAGAATGTTTCAGTAAAACAAACACACATTGTAGGGCTTTGCATAGTAGGGGAAATTTTGTGTAATGACATAAAGAAGCAGTGTGGACTTTATAAATGAAGTTATCCAGATTTACAAAGTTGAAAAATGTGGATCTCTTCCACTGTTTCCAATAGTGTTCCACTAGGACAAGGCCCATAGATTTTCCCAGGAGTGTGAAACAATTCACAAAGCATGCTCGTTACTCATATGGACAGCACATTAATAATATCAGGCCTAGAGATCTCTGGTTATCTAGGCTAGGGCAAAACGAGAGGGATGAGGAACTGACTCTCTGGATTTAAAATCACATTCTTTTATTCCAAAGGAATAAATAATTTGATCACAGTACTTTTGAAGATTAATCATGGAAGAAGACTTTTACACTTTGAAACAGATAAATTGGAATTTGCTTGGCTTTGCGAATGCGCATAATTTAGAATTAAGACATACATTGATAATCTTTTTATTAAACATTTTAAATATACATATGCCATATCTGTCAAACCAGAAATAAGCACATACAAAGGGGAATTTAAATGAGCTCTTTTTTTCAACTTTCAAAACTAGGTGCACACTGAAGCCTCGAATTAACAGTATGCGTATAAGGTTATTGTTGAATCCAGCATGTTTTGGGAAAATCATTTATCTACATAGGGAAACTGTAACAATATTAACGAGAATAAGGTCAGTGAACTGAATTTGCTTTCAGTGGCGAACAGATGATTAGGGGGACATCATCCAGACCTTTAAAATGTTGAGAGAAAGAAAGAAGAAAGAAAGACTTGCATTTATAGTCCCAAAGTGCTTTACAGCCAATTAAGTATTTTTTGAAGTGTGGTCACTGTTGTAATGTAAGAAATGATGTACATTTGAATTAGACAGTGAGCATAGAACTATAGAACATAGAACACAGGCTCAAAGGGAACATGTTTCATGTGAGACTGGAGATGAGAAGAGACTCTTTTGTACACATTTTATAACAACAACTCGCATTTATATATCGCCTTTGACATAGTAAAATGTCCGAAGGTGCTTCACAGGAGCCTTAACAAACAAAATTTGACATTGAGCCACATAAGGAGATAATAGGACAGGTAACCAAATGTTTGATCAAAGCAGTAGGTTTTAAGGAGCATCTTAAAGGAGGAGAGAGAGGTAAAGAGGCTGAGAGATTTAGGAAGGGAATTTCAGACCTCAGGACCGAGGCAGGTGAAGGCACGGCTGTCAATAGTGGAGCGATTAAAATCAGGGGTGCGCAAAAGGCAATAATTGGAGGAACGTAGAGATCTCGGAGGGTAGTAGGGCTGGAGGAGGTTACAGAGATAGGGAGGGGTGAGGGCATGGAGGGATTTGAAAACAAGGATGAGAATTTTAAAATCGTGGCGTTCGCGGACCGGGAGCCAATGTAGGTCAGCAACTTCAGGGGTGATGGGTGAACGGGTTAGGATATGGGCAGCAAAGTTCTTGATGAGCTCAAGTTTATGGAGGGTAGAAGATGGGAAGCCGCCCAGGAGAGCATTGGAATAGTCTAGTCTAGAGGTAACAAAGGCATGGATGAAGGTTTCAGCAGCAGGTGAGCTGAGGCGGGGCAAAAAACTTTATTGCCCAATTCAATTCTATTAGGCAAAAAGCACAAAAACACAGAAGTAAGTATTGAATTATAAAACAATGGGGTACATTTTCTCTGTTGATTTTTTAAAGCAAATATTAGTGATCTCTGACTCACATTCACTTTTTTTTTGCTAACAATAGCAAACAGAGGAAAAGTGGGACATCTGCCACACCCATACAACAGGCTTTACAGTACAGTCTGAGCAACTGTACACATGAGGTCTTGTTAAATTATGGATAAAGGTGTAAAATCGCTGCCAAAATTTGAAGAGGGTTTTAAAAATCCCATTATAATTCAAATGGGACAACCGCCCAGGGGACACCACAAAAGAATGTTATATTTCATTAAAATCATTAAAATCTTTCTTTGGTTCCCATTGAAAGCAGTGTGCTATGGCTTAATTAAAAAAATCTTCTGTGTCTACCTTCATTAAAATCATCTGATAAAATATTTGGCTCTGCATAACTCATTTATTTAATTATGACAGCCACTTGAGGCATTATTTTATGCTAGGTAACCTTTTATACTTGAACTTTTAATGATCATATATAAATGGTTAATAAAATCTCTACAAACTAGTTTGTATCAGCAATAAATTCCTTGCATGAGCCATATCAAATTTACTTGGCCTGTTCTATATTCCCATATTTAATAACTTGATTGCATTGTGCAGATTTGATAGATTTTTCAGTCAATCCTTTAATTTTTGCTAGAATTCTTGGAATATTTTGACATCTCATCAATCATGTTTCATTTTGATGCTACTCAAGGGTTCGAGTGCGACATTCTAATGGAAAAATGTGAGGATTACACCAAGGTTTGAATATTGGAAACAACTATTACAAGAAGCAAGAGACACGCAAGAGAAGACATACAACGAAAGAGAAAGAAAAAAGATGGATCTAGTATTAGATTTGTCTCAGCAACCAAAAGTAAATTTGGCCCACCAGCCTGGTTTATCTTAGGAGCTCACACATACTATTTTTATTCTGAAATATTCTTTTTGGCTTACAAGTGTAAGGAGTTGATTTAGAAATTGCATTCAAAAAGCCAGCAATGCAGACAAATAAGAATAAAAGAAAGAGTATGTCAAATAGTAGCTCACTGGCACCATTCCACAATTCTGACCTTGATACATTTTTGGGACATGATGCGTAGAATACAAAGAGCTTCATTTAAAGGTTTCATCTTTGCACCAATACTTGCCCAAAATGAATCAGAAATCTGCTGTATTAAGACAGCTTACATCAGTGAAATGCATAAATGTCATTACAACTGGGTCCTAATTAGGTCATACAGTTATGATTCAAAATATGATTTACCATCTTCAAAATTCTATAGATCTTCAGTGTAAATGGCAGATTGATAACATGACAAGGAGGATCTCAGAGACGAATACATGGTCTGTAGAGCAACACTATACAAGTTCTGAAGTGACTACAAAGCTCTCAGATACAGTCATGCCTTATGATCATCAAGGGCTGACAATATTCATGCGGGCAACCTAGAAATAATGCCGAGCCAATGAATGCTGCTAGGTTTTAGATTGGTGTTCTGACTTTTTCCTAGTCAACAGCAGAACCAAACTTCTCTGTTTGTATTAAAAGTGTATTGCACGTGTGAATGCATACACTCAGGCAGAAGGAGTCTGCTTCACCTATTGGTCTGCTGTGGAAAGTTCTAACAATACATAAATAGGTGGCTAAGTAAATCACCTACAACAGCCACATTAAGGCAGGGAACTCAAAATAATAAACTCACAACAGAATACAGTTGACAGGAAAATTTCAATTTTAGTCTTAAAATAATGAAATTAAATCACTTTGATAGTTCGGCATCTTAAAGAACCAGGGGCTACTCTTCGTTTGTAGGTATGTACAATGGCACAAAACATTATGCATTGGGAATGCATATCAGGAATTCAGGTAATTGCCCACATCACAGCCCCATGACTGCCATCCATTCATTTTAATGGATGGAAAATTGTGGGAAGCCATAAACTGGTCATGCACCTAAATACCAATTCAGGGTAAGAAATTTCTAAAGATCAAAATCTATCCTCATGTGCTCTAGCGCTGAGTCACATAGGTTTCATATTTGATCTTTGGTCTATGTCGGGTTAGTCAGTCTTTGTTGGGACAACATTACTAGTTTCCATAATTATCTCAGGGGGTGGAGAAAAAAAATCAACAAATCCCAGTTACTATCCAGTAACTCCTGTGAGTGTTAGGGGTGGACATCTGTGGATGCTGGGGCAAGGACAGGAATGGGTTCCACTGTGGTAACAGTCTCAGTTTGACAGCCTGGTGAAATTCACTGTCCACACTCATCTTGGATGAGATTCTGAAAGGTTATCATCAACTGTGGAATCAAACCCCAGCAGGGGTTATTGACTGAGAGAAAAATTGCGGGAAGAAAACCAGAGCTGATGTTATTGACTGAGAGAGAAAGATTGAGGGAAGAAAACCAGAGAACAAAATGGAAAATATAAACAACATTTAATTTCTTGAGTAATGTTTGTTTAACGATAGCAATGACAAAGAGTTCCCCTGATAGCTTACAGTGTCAATGCACTGCTTAATATGATACAGTAAGTGTCAAAATTAATTTATGATGTCCTTTTAGATTTTTATAGAATACCAGGAGGTGAAAGTGAATGAAAAATCATGCATACTAGCACTTGTGGTTTCCCTATATCTGCAGTCATTGGGTCAGGCAACCTGTCGGTAGCGTGCATTCATATAATCTGCCCACTTGATGGGTCGGTTGGTAAGTGCACTCCCCAGTGTGGAACGAAGCCATACAAACTAGGAAGCTCCCAAGTTTTATCCCTGCTCTATGTTGTTTTAGTCAATCTAAGGGATGCTACAATTGGTCTTAATAATCCTGCTTTAGAAAAGGTGGAAAAATCAGTTGGGTTTTCCTGCTCCCTAACAGGAGACCACCATCGGAAAGTGTGTGTATGGATGCATGTTTGCGTGAAGATTGGATAAGGACAGGCCCCGTGTCGACTGTGATGCTATCTGCAGTCGAATAGCACGCTGACATTCACTGTCTAGGCCTACACATTTTTATTAGGGATGAATTGGGAAAGCTGCTGTGACTCATGGAACCCTACCTCAGCATGAGTTGTTACCTTTGGGAGAGGAGGAGAGAAAATTAGTTAAAAATATGTAATGGTGGAAAGAGAAATACATGGAAACTTAATATGAACCCTCTGCAAATAGAAGAACTTTTGTTTTCTTTTCATTATTATCTTTTCCCAACCAGATATGTTGACTTTAAATTTCCACTCCTCCTCTGTTCTTGGATGTGATGCAAAATATATTAATCCAAAAAGAGCTGAGTTTGTTATTTTACAAACTGTGGCTCAGATTTTCCTCCTCAGCTCTTGAGCATAAGCACTTCACCTGCCGGAAACACCTATCGCAAAATAGGAAAATAAACTTCCTATGATTTTCTATCCATTAAAATTAATGGATGTAACATCAGAGCAGCAGGTGCCCAAATTTGTGCTATGCACTCCCAGTGGGCAAAGTTCTTAAGCCCGGACCCTACTAAAGATATCTGGACTAATGCTTTTTTGCAGGTATCTGCAACCTCCAGTTGTAGTTTTTCACAAATATTCTGAATGAACGTAACTGCTTAAATAATCTATTTGATGCCTTCAGCAATAATGTTGTAGGATGGCAGCATAAAGGATGGATTTGAAGTGTCTTTTCGAGGCATTTCTGAGAGTACTGTGGCCCCTTTTACGCAGATGATGTGTAGTTGCCGCATTCATATCTTGAAAAATGGTCTAATGAGTGACATATGGTCATAGATACCCTCAAGTACAGTATTATGCTTTTTCATGGTTCAAAAGGGAACCTCAGTGGTATTTACTGGAGGATACAAGGGCCACCTGTTAAAATGTTGATTTTTATCAACACCTGGGAATCTTGGTTTGTGCCAACTTGAGTCTAGATACAGACTTTGGGACTACGCTGAAAAGGGAAGAACTCCACTTTGATCTTTCTTTCTCCTCAGCAAAAGTTCCAATGGGAGTTAAGCCTGCAGCATATAGGACATGTTCAAGAAGTTTCCCTTCATTGTCCAGAACTCTTTGATATGTAATAGAAAGGCTTCCTCCAATCCGCGTGTGACATCTGGGACTAATGTATGAGGTAGATTTGCGGCAAAAAGGGGAAGTGGTGGCAGGGAAAGAGGGCTTCAGCCTACACTAATCCGACACAGTGCTTTACAGTGGGCACATCAGAGTCAGCTGAGAAGATTTTCCTCTTTAGCGCTCTGGCATAAAACTTTGCATGGATGGTGCGTAGATAGGATAATCAGATGGAAAGGATCACAAGCCTGATTTTCTATCTATTTAATTATTTGGAAAATCGGGTGGGCTGCCTTGTGGGTGTGCAATCCTCTCTGACCACTCCATCCATGTGATGCTTTATGCCTAAACACTAAAGAGAAAAATCTGGCTAGCAATTTTTGAAGAGCTACTACTCACAATTAAAGGTGAGCCACACAAATTTACAATTTCAACTTTTCCTGACAGTATTTAAATATGACAACAAAGAGGGAGAGGAGCAGTATTGCTTCTTTTGAGGATGCAGCTCTGGAGGTGATGTTCCAGAAGGTGTTGCAAATGAGTGCTGCCTTCTTTGGAGTTGAGGGGCATCCTAAAATCAGCAGGCTGTTTGAAAATACCTGCGCGGAGGTGGCAGAGCATGTCAATACAGTCTCTCACAGGTTGTGGGAGCAGATGCAGATGAAATGTTCTGGATTCGTGAAGATTGCCAAGGTAAGAGTGCCTACACTTAGCCTACTTGCAGTGTTTTCCATTATGATGAATGTCAACAAGAGTTCACTCTCACCTTGGTGTCGCTTCACTGAGACAGGATAGAAAGCATTTGGACAAGCTTTCAGCTAATTGACACTTGCGTGTCCTTGTTGCTGCAGGGCACCCTTTGTGGCTGGCACAGAAATATGTTTCTAATGTCATACATAAATCTTGAAAGTTAGGAGCACCAAGCAGGCTTCCAACAGCAGCTACTTGCAAGCTGTCCACTCAGGGACTTGTAGGCTGGGAGGATGTGTGACAGTGGCCGGAATGCAGAAATTTTTGATGTGAGTTCCATTGGGTGCCAGGACTGCATATTACAGGCAGGAACAAATGCAGCCAAGAAAGGAACCTGCAACCATTCAGCATTTACTCGCTTTGAATGGAGTGCACTCCAAATTCTCGGGCAGGAGACCATGAGGGAATGGGGAGGGCAGAGGCCTCCCACAAGCTCATGGCTAGTGTCATTCTTTACTATTCTTTCTCCCCTATTGACTCACTTATAGTTTGAAGAGATAGATAGTTCCATTGCTGCGTTCCTCGTAAAGGGTAAACAATGAAGGTTGATCTTTAGACATGTCTAGGTAGGTATTTCTTGGGCTGTAGTTCTGGGTGGCTGGGTAAGGGCAAGATGGCGTCAAGTGTTTACTCAATTTGCTCTCGTGCCTCCTCAGATCTTCCTCTTCCTCCTCCAAAATCAGCAAATATAGAGATATATTGAATGGGTTGCCTATCTTGAAAATTGTGGTTGTGGCAACTTAAATTACAGCTACCAATAAGCCAAAGATTATAAAGAGCTGCTAAAAATACCAAAGCTTGGCCACAACTGAAGCCAACAACAAATGCAATGAAAATAATGCAAAAAACTGAACATACAACAGTTAATGCAGCACAAAGTTCTACAATTATTAATAGGACTCCCCTTTTAGTATGTCCAAAATGGCTGTACGGATCTTCAAAAGAACACCCATTTTAAATGCGCTTTGAATGACTTCAGCTAATTTCCTGGCGACGAACATGCAAAATTGCTGCAACAGGTACTTGCAATAAACTTGCATAATTTTCAACGTCTTACTGAGGGAATTGCATTGAAAGTACAATTGCCCTCTACTCTTAAATCTTGGTCTGATTGCAGATTGATTCTTTGTGCACTTTGGAGGAGAAAACAGACCTAAGGCCTGGTCACCTGGTAACACGTTCTTCGCTTGCCTGATTGGTACTGGCGCTACAGATTGCATAATGGTTCTCATGTTTACTGCAGGCCATGATCACCAAAACTAGATTCCACTGTAACTTGCTTTGGCAGGAGGCATCTGCTAGTTGTTTGAAATTTTGGGCCATCATATACAGGGAATACAATTAATTAATGCCTGTTGTGTTGGGATGCCTTATAAATTTGGATACAAAATCATAGCATTAGCAAACATTTTTGATACACGACAACCTGCTAATTTTTTGCCATCCTTTTTAAATTCACAATTTGAATGCCAGCATGGGAAAGTAAAATTCAATCTTGCCATCTTAATTGCAGGTTGAACATCAGCAGGTGTTGTAAATATTTGCATTCCTGATGGTGGCATGTTGATCATGTGTATATAATCATTCACAATAATAATGATATTTTAATAGAATTCTGTGGTATCGCTTTTCAGTTCTGTCTTTTCTCATCACAGAAACATAACTGATAACTTTGATATCAATGGTAACACGTGCCCTTAGCACCCACACAGGGGTGTGAATTTCTGTGGGGGTTCTCTTGCTTGTCCACCATAACTTCAGCGGACAGCTGCAGAAGCCCCAGAAAAATGGCATAAACAGTGGGTGCACCATTTTTCCGGTGTTTCTGCTGCCCTTCCACTGAAGCTACAGCAAAGGAGCTGGCGAACCCCTGCAGAAATTCACCCCCAAGGTATTTGCAGCATATAGAACATTTTCCCATCAGGATAGCTTGGGTTTGCATTTGTCTCAGCTTCCCTACTTTCCCACATGCTTGGCTTCCTCTGTATCAGGCCACTTGTGCACCTTCCCATTTTCTGCAGCTCCAACGGCAGCTCTAAAACATGTATTATGTATGCCTTTTCCATTAAAAGTCAAACCATATGAACTTAACATGAACCCCATCAATTGCTCAGTAAGTGTAACATCCATTTACCCATATGAACAATTTTAAAAGAGAGGCAGGAGTCTGGCAAATGAACGATGGAATGAAACAGTAACTCTAGATCTGAAGGCAGTGCATATGATAATGTTCATCCTTGTCATTTGTTTATGTGTCTTTGCTCTTGGCAAAGTTTGAGTAGATCAGCATTGCTTGCTTCCTGAAGGAGAAGCAGAACAGCAGATATAAAGGGCACGATTTTAACATTGAAAAATGGGTGGGTTGGGGGCAGGGGGTGCATTCAAAATCACAACCATTTCAGACCCACCCCCAACCCCTCTCTAACCCACCTCCAATCTGCCCATTTCCGGTTTTCATCGGGGCAGGACGAGGGGCGGGTGATCAATACACTCCCAGGAGGCGGGTTGGTCACTAAAACCTTTTAAGGAGGCTGCGGGCTTCAATCTTTGCAGATTTTGCAATTTCAACTCCTGGGGGCTGGGATTCCCGGGTCTTCTCCTTCACGCCTCATGAGAGGAGGCGAGAAGGCCCGAAATTGCAGGTAAGTGCCTTTCTGGCACAGCTTGTGGGCCCGGAGGAGCAGGAGTGTTTCCCCCAGGCCCAACAAGCCTACCTGCAATGATCCCCCAACTATCGCAGAACCCCCTCCGATCTCCGACTTCCCCTTCCAATTGATCACAGACCCCCGCGATTACCCCCGGAACCCCCCCTCCCCCGCAATGATCACGGACCCCCGCGATGACCCCCGATCCCGACACTCCCCTCCCCATGACTGATACCCACCCCGACCCCCATGCCCACTGGTACTCCCATGCCCACCCATGCCTCCATGTCCACCCATGCCCCCATGGCCCCCCCCACCCCAATACAATCAAAGACATACCTGAACACATCCTCTCCCTGGCTGCTCTCCCATCCTACTGAGACCAGCCTGTCAATCAGGCCGGTCAGTTGGACGACAAACCGACAATAAAAAAGAAAAAACGTCCTTACATCAAAATCGTAAGGACGTCCGGGAAACTCGTACTTCCGGGTTTCCCGTCCGCAATTTGACCCCCCCGCCCCCTTCCTGGCACAGAGTCAAAATCATGCCCAAAGTGTTCCACATAATTGACTTCTAGACATGTTTATAGCACAACACTGACAAATAAGTACAGAAACTCAATAGTCTTATGCCTACAAACCGAACATACACACCACAAATAACACACACAACCATTTGGAAGTATATAGTGCATCCCAGATGTGCAGAACTGTGTAAAACCCTCAATGTGTGCAGCTAGAAGTCACAGTAATCTGACCCAAGAAAGCATGCATTCTTTCCACAATTAAAAAAAATTAGAAAGTTTCTACCTTTGGAGTTCCATACAAGTATCTTAAGGAACAGTCAACCTGAATTAGGGAAGCTGCGCAATAGTGGTAAAACTATGCAGACAGGAAAAATATGAATAGTAATACTGCCACTGAGCCCCTAATACAAACTATTCAGTATTGGTGCATGAAGCTGTTTGAGCATTTATTTGGTGAGATCAATAATGTTGTGAGAGATGTTCACAGCACTGAGCTCAGAAACTTCAAAAAAATTTTGATGCTCAGGAATAGACCTCTCTGTGTTACACTGACATGCCTCTGGCTCCAATCCATCAACTTCCCTTGCTACCAATTTAGACTGAATCGAAGCAAACTTGGTGTTCTGTTCAACATGGAGCTTTTTACCTTATGTCTGATCTGTTACTGGAACCACATCCTGTCATCTCTGGTATACTGCCTGCTTACACCTTTACCTCTCCCATTACTGGTGAAACACTAATCTATGCCTTCGTCACTTCAAGGATTGATTGCTCAAAAGCTCTCCATTCAGCCTCTCTGCCTCTGCCTTTCACAAATGCCAGCTAATTAAGAACTCTGTGGCCCATGTCCTCTCCTGCACACCATCCTTTCCAAACTCCAATGTCTCCAAGTGCCCCAATGAATCAATTTCAAAATCCTCTGCAGTCTCGTTCCATGCTGTCTCTATAGCCTTCCCCACGATACATCCCAGCCTACATCCTCCACTCCATTGATTCCCGATTACTGGTCATTCCCCATTCCCTAAGCTCCACCATCAGAAATGAATCTTTCAGTCATTATGTCCTTATGCTCTGGAATTCTCTTTCAGATCCACTTCTCTTGCTATCCCTTCACTGCCTTCAAAAGCCTCCTGAGAAAAAACATCTTTTGGAACTGTGCTTTTGCATGACATTACCCCCTGTACTTTAGGCAATATAAACCTCATAACCATGCCCAGAAATATAGACCTGAGTCAATAGCAATATGATATGCTGGCCCCGAAATTTCATGGAGATTCTACCATTCACCTGCCATAACTCTGGTAGGAAACCTGTGGAACCTGCAGGGAAAAGGCATAAATACCATTCGCAACATTTCCCTGCAGGTTCCGTCAATCACTTACTGCAGTTATGATGGGAGAATCGTAGAACCCCAGAGGAATTTCAGGGCTTCTATATTTAATGCAGAATGCCATGACACTCCCTGACTAAATTCCTCCGTTTTTCTACCTTGCTTTCTTCTTGTAAAACACTCTGAGATGTTCTTTAACATGAGAGATGCTATATCAATGTAAATTGTTGCTGTAAATTTCACCGGTTTGGTTATGTCAAGAGTTTACCTGATTAGAGTGGCACAGAAAGTCAAAATTGTCTGGTGTGGCAATTCAGAAAACATATATAGTTTAGCTACTCATCTAAACCAGCAATTTTGCAGAAGCTGGGAATGCAGGCTGGTTCAGAGGTAATTGAAACCCAGGAGACACCTTAGAAATCGGCACACTGTCCTATTAAAGAATATAATGTATGATAAAATGTATTCATTTGTATGTAGCCACCTACATTTCTCCCCAACAGAGAATCTTCAATCTCTCAATACAATGTAGATTTTGGGCATGAGAATCTATTCCCATTTAGTTAATTGGGACATTAACTCAGTAAAATATTCCCCTGATTATGGGAAAAACACCATTAATACCTTCTGTTATATTATGAGAGAGGATCTGATTGTCAAGGCTTGTACAGATGCATGGAGTCTAATCAGATACACCAGGTTGAAATAGCCTCTGGATGACAATTACGGTAGATCCTTGTCACTTACTGGGATTTTTAAAAAATCATTCTTCCACCAAAAGAACTTGGACAAAGTGTTGCTTTTTAAATGTTGGGGTTTTAAAGCAAAGTGTATTCACAAACATTTAGGAAAAAACGCACCTAGACAAAAGGTGGTTAATATGCTAATGTGAATTGTTTTTCCTAAAGACTATAAACAATAAGCAATTCATTAGCTTATCTTGGCAATCAATAAACACCTCACAATCTCTGGTCCCTGATGGCTTTGAATGGAGATTGTTAAAAAACATAGAGAGAGACACAGGCAGTCAGGTCCAGCAAGGGCCGCAAAGTCAGTCAGGGTTTTAAAACAGAAAGCTGCAAGGGGAAGCTTTGGCCATCTCACAAGGACAATGTAAGATGTCAGTTAGGAATTATTTTGTTCAAGTCAAGTAAGACAACCCACTGATGTAGGGAACCATAGCATGTGCATTATTTTCTATTATTATGCAAAGATAAACTGTACTATTTGAACTAAATGAACCTGGTCTTAACTGTTGCTCTGCATGTTCACTCACTGAAATGAAATACTTTCATAATCGTATCTGGCCATATTTCATTAAACATTTTGGGCCCGATATTAGGAGGGCGGCGGGTTCTCAGCGGGGGGTCGACTGGGCGCGTGGGTAACGCGCCCGGTGAAATCAGTGTGCTCCGCATGGAATCGCAGGTTAATTGGAGCCACTTACCTGTGCTTCCGGGTTTCGCGCTGGAAAGCTGCGCAGCGGGTGGACTGCAAAGTCTGTCAGCTGGAGGAGCCCTATTTAAAGGGGCAGTCCACTAATGCTCCTCCTGCAGCAAACAACCAATTCTGAACCGTGGAGCAGGCCAGAGGAAAGGCTGCCCCAAGGTTTTTGGACTCCTCATTCCAGGTGCTGCTGGATGGGGTGAGGAGGAGGAGGGAAATCTTTTTCCTGTCTGATGGGAGGAAGTGCCCTCCCTCCACCACGAAGAAGGCATGGCTGGAGGTGGCCGAGGAGGTCACCAGCAGCGGCAATGTGCCACGAACCTGGGTCCAGTGCAGGAAGAGATGTAATGACCTAACCAGGTCAGTCAAAGTGAGTATACTTACGCATTCCCCCACACTCTGTCTTCCACATCACCTCCACCACCACACAACTCCTTCTGCACTGCCACCACAACGCTCTCGCATCACTCCTCACATCCACTCAACAATCATCCTCACTTTGCCTGCACGTACTCACCGCCCCTGTCCCCATTCGAACACTACCACGCAACCCAATCCTCATACAATATCATGGCTATGTTGCACACGCACCCTCCCATGCATCTCCCTCAAGCTCACCCCCACCCACACCAATGCATGCAGTGGGTCACCATGCAACCATTACTCAATCACACCTCTGTGTTTTGCCTTGATAGGAGAAGAGATGCCAGAACGCCCGGGAGAGGGCACGGACCGGAGGGGGCCCGCCACACCAGGTGGTCCTAACGGACACGGAGCAGCAGGCATTGCACACCAGCCGCACGCTGGAGTGCCTGTCCGTGGCGGATGCTGAGGCTGGGATTGCACAAGCGGCCGGTGACAGAAAGTTAACACTCAGCACTCATGATAGCGAATGATCTTAGCATCACTTGGCATCTGCAGAACCTCAACATCTGTCCACATGCCTAATATTGCTTTCTGTTCTCTTGCAGGGCCATCTGCGAGCACTGTGACCGTGGAGGACGATTTCTCAGAGGGCCTGCAGGTCTCTGAGGGTCAATCGTCACATCTCAGCCATGCATCCACCAGCGCAGATACATACACCTCGGTGGGTCCCCGTCCTCACTTAGTTGGGCTTGCACATGGTGAGTCACCACGCACATGTGAGCACGAGCAGACCCTGGTGGCAGGGGCAGCCGTGGAGAGTTCGTGTCGGTGGGTGCACTCTTCTCCAGGCTCTGCTCAGCTGGACCCAGATGCTGAAACCCTGGGGGCCAGCCGTGAAAAGGAGAGTCATCGAGGGGCAGCAGCACATTGCCGAGGTACTGGAACAAGTGCCACGTGCACTCTCCACAATCGCGCAAAGGATGGAGGAGTCCAACTCCTGCATGAGGGCAATGGTGGCACAAGTACAGGAGGGTATCTGCAAGATAGTGTCGTGGGTAGGTGCGGGAATGTCTGCGATGGAGGAAAGGCTAGCCTCCCTCGAGCGTCAAGCACGGCTCAACAATGAGTCCATTCAGGCCCTGACAACGGCCGTTCGGATTCAGGGTGAGCAACATTCTGCTGACTTAAACAGGCTGACAGATACTTTACAAGTGGCCTTCCAAGGCCTCACACAAACCCTCCAAACTGCCGTCCAGCAGGGTGGAAGGAGTAATATGGGCCTGGGCCAGGAGAGGGATGATAGTGAAAGGGGACATGGAAGTGGGGACGCCACTCAAAGCGCTTCCACGTCTCACCCGTTGGCCCCCTCTCAACCAGTATCCGCAATGCTGCCCCCTCTCCAGGTGGCCGAGTCTGCCCCTGCACACGTGCAGGTGGAGCAGTCTTTGGAGGGGCCCTCACGGTCACCGAAACCCAGAGGGCATCGGCCCAAAGCATCTAATCAATCAGGGCATGGACAAGAGCAACCTGCCACAACCTCTGCTGGAACCACAGAGGTAGCTCCACGTAGGGGTTCCCGTAAACGCAAGGCAAAGGTTTTGTGAGCACAAAGGGAATGCGCAAGGGTGTTTGACGATTTGTCATGTTTTTTATTTATATTTGTTTTCTGCCACATGCACAATAAATCCTATTATTATCACCACTACTGCCACGTCTTGCCCATTCTTGACTGGCTTGTGGAATAGGTCCCTTTCATGGGGTTCACCATGAACACGCATACTTGATGCCACTCATTGGGTCACTGCAGAGTGGGTGTAGGTGTATTTGCAGGGCTCTTTTGTGCAGACGACTGAGAGATGTCGGCGATGTCCCCGGTGGCACCCTGGAAGGATGCGAAGGAGAAGTTGTTGAGGGCAGTGGTGACTTTAACAGCGACAGGTAAGAAGATGGTGCTCGGGCCAGCTGGGAGCAGCTCGGCATGAAGGAGGCTGCAGATGTCCACGACTACATGTCGAGTGACTCTGAGCCTCCATGTGCACTGCTGCTCAGAGAGGTCCAGGAAGCTGAGCCTCGGTCTGTAGACCCTGTGGCGAGGCTAGTGCCCTCTGCGACGCATCTCTCTCTGCCGTTGCCCTCCCTCCTGCTGTGCAGGTGGATGTGTCACAGCACTGTGTTGTGGAGCTCCACGTGTCAGAGGTGGACGGCGAGGCTGGTGAGGCTGGTGATGCTGTTCGTCCTCCGAGGAGGTCATGACTGCAGCTACGGCGGCCCCCATCTGGGGATGTACGTTTGAGGGGGTCCGCAATGTAGGTAAATGTGTCTGGACACCGGGGTTGAGGTTGCAAGTTTGTGAATTTTATTGTTAGGAGGAGGGTGGTGGAGGCCAAACTTTGTCCCAAGTGACAGAGTGGCCTCCTGCAATGAGTGAGGGTCTCCCCACTCCACCTGTCAAACGGTCCTTTGCAGCTGCCACAGGCTGGTGGCTGCAACACGTCCATTTGAACTGGGAGTTTATCCCCCAGTACAGGAAACAGTCCTAGTTGTTTGCAAAATCCCACCCCTCCTGAAATATCAGGTCAATCAGGTCTGTAAACGACCTGAAGTACCTGTTTAAGTACTTAAAGTGGCACCCCGCCGGCTTTAGTTGCCGGCGGGAGTCCCACATACGTGGGCTGCGCGCGCATGTCAGCGCATCACTGGGGAACCCGGAAGTGGGCGGGTTGGAGCCGGGCTCCAGACATGCCCCGGGAACCCCCGATTTTCACAGCCCTCCCGCCACGAACACACCCGCCCGGGGGTGCGAAAATCGAGTCCTTCATCACTCTACCTTTGAAGAAATTGAAGAAGCACACAAGAGAAAGACATGAATATCCAGTTCACATCATGAGGGGATACTTTTGTTACACCTCTGAGTTATGCTATCATATAGTTAGATATTGAGAAGTGCAGGCACACCCTTAAATGTAAGATGCTCAGACTAAATAGGGAGTGACGAGCACCACTGTACCTGAGAGAATATCTAAGGCAAGAACCTAAAATTGTAATATCCCCAACTCATACACAGTTTCTTAACCAGAAGGAAAGAATGTGAAAGTGGAATATAATTTTTCCTCTGACTTTTTTTCTCCCCCCTTCTCTTCTCTCCAACTATCTAGACTGACTAAGAAATATAATTCAACATGGGGAAATATTTCGTTAATTGTGGGGAAGATTTCCTTTGTGTGCTAGGTATGGTGAAATTCTCTGTTCTTTGTAAGATGGTTTACAATTTTACTAGAGTTCGCACACAAAGGAAATTTACTGCACACATTGTGGGACATTAGAAGATATAAACTGTATTCTGGTACTCTATGGTAAGGAGTGTCAATAAGACAGTGCACTGTGCCATGGGGCTACCTTACCTTTAACACCTTTGACATAGCTTGTCAAATATTGGCACCCCATCCACCACCGGCGCACTGTGGCTGCAGTGTGTACCATCCACAGGATGCACTGCAGCAACTCGCCAAGGCTTCTTCGACAGCACCTCCCAAACCCGCGACGCCTACCACCTAGAAGGACAAGAGTAGCAGGTACATGGGAACAACACCACCTGCACGTTCCCCTCCAAGTCACACACCATCCCGACTTGGAAATATATCGTCGTTCCTTCATTGTCGCTGGGTCAAAATCCTGGAACTCCCTTCCTAACAGCACTGTGGGAGAACCGTCACCACACGGACTGTAGCGGTTCAAGAAGGCGGCTCACCACCGCCTTTTCAAGGGCAATTAGGGATGGGCAATAAATGCCGGCCTCGCCAGCGACGCCCACATCCCATGAACGAATAAAAAAAAGTGTACTCTTGTTTTTGATACTCTTGTGTTTTGATCCTGTATTTACCTCACTTCCTGAAGCCTTTGTATGTGAATTGTATAAAATGTTTGAGGATCACAATGTAATGGAATTCAGATGAACTGATTGTACCTGTTAAGTAAAGCAAAATATCTGAGACCAAATATAGGACAGATTCTAGTTTTATATGCTTCCAGAACAGACATATAAAACTCCAGTTAATGGAAAGCCTATTATTGATTTTCTTTAGATTTGAGGGTGAGCCTCTTTATCTTTTCTCCCTACTCCTTCATCTCACTGGACTATTTGCTAATTGTAGCTAAGAGGACAGTTACTTTTCCAGGGTTCTGTCAATTTTATCCATAACTAACAACTAGAAAGGCTGCCATGGTTTCTGTTTTTGTCATACTTTTGATTCAACATGGAATGCTTGCTTGCTGCCAATACAGGAAGAAGAATGGCATCTTCTCAATGTTGTCTTTCATTCTTAGTGGACCACCTGGTTGCAGGTTTAATTTGACATTGGGGGTGGTGATACGGAAGCAAGTTTCTTGCGTGCATTCTTGGCTGCAGCTGACGCATGCTTGGGCAGCAAACATCTTTCTTCCTCATGCTAAATCAAGAGTCCGACAGGCAAATCAGGCACAAAGCATTTTTAGCAAAACAACCATAGATTAGTTTGCAATTAAAGCAGAAGTTTTATGATAACAAAACATTATTTTACAATAATTATCTAAAATACTTATTGTTGCTATCTGTAGGATAGCTATACTTAGCAAATAATAGGTGTGGATGGTGCTTGTGTGTCCTTTGTACTATGGATGGAGACTATGAAATATTCCTGGCATTATCAATTTGAAAAAGAAACCAAAATTAATTCAATTAAAAGAAGAGAAGATGAAGTTTGAATAGTAACAAAGAGGTGGCAGAACGATTCTTGTGGAAAACCACACTAGTTTCTCAGTTTAACAAAGTGGTCATCACAATATGTGAGCAAAGCATCTCCTAAATTAACACCATACTCTTTGGATATGTTAGCATTCAAGATGGCAATATTGGACCATTTTTATATCTCTGTGAAAACTTTATGTACTAAACACTCATTGCCCTGCAAATTGAAATGAGCCTCAAACACTTGGTACTGTGGCTACAGAGTGATTCAAAGTGACTTCCATCTTATGAGGAGACTGATGATAACAGCAGACAATTTGGAATAAAGTAAGTTATTGTGCTTTAGCTGTAATACACATAAAATATAAATGACTATTTTTATTAGGTTTTGTTGTTTGGTCCTTCAGAGGTCAGTATTTATCTGATTAATTACAAAGACTGAAGACTCATCTATGTCGGTAATTCATTTAAGTATAAGTTTGCAATTTAATCAAAAAGGCCGCTGAATACATTACATTGCCTGAAATCTGACTAGCATTATATTTAACACATCTGTGTCTGTGATTTTTAAATTGAATTATTATTGATCTAATTTACTTGCCATCAACACAAGACGGTCTGGCTCTGGTTGTCCCAGCTACTTTCCCTGGCAGACAGGAACACTTTACAGTCTGTGATCGTTCTTCAATTCGATTCTTGTTACAGCATCTGTGTGCTGCTATTACTTCACATGTACCTCCATCTAAATGGGAAGAAAAAGAAATTACATTGTCTGCCAATAGTAAAAAAACAATTTTGTTTTCTATAATTCAGAAAAGGACTTATTACTTAACCCAGATATATAAGTACAATAAAGACAAAAGAGAAATCCTAATAGAGGAACTGGTTAAATTGCAATTTGATAAAAAAAATTGCAATGGTTTGAATACATTTGTAGCATGCATACTAATTCTAAAACCAGTGCCAATGGCCTCCGATTCGAGAGTAAAGCTTGTCAAAATCTGAAGCAATGGAAGTAGAAAAGAAATAGCTTTACCAAAGAAGTTGCAGAAATCATGTTATACATGAACCTCTGTCTTTTAGTTCCATGCAATGCAAATAGACATTTCCTATGACTTTTATATTCTACAAAACTAGTCTTGATTGTTAGGCAGAAAGATTTGCATAGAATATTTAACTTTATAGTGAGGGGAAATCTTGAGTATATTCCATAGTAAACTATGCGCTTAATACATCAACAAATTCATCAACTGTTGAGTCTGAACATAAAGAAAAGCTCTGTGATTTATTGCATAACATACAGTTTGAAAATTTCCCTTTATTGCTGACAATCTTTATCTTTCAGCTAAATCTTTCACCTCCCAAACCCGCGACCTCTCCCACCTAGAAGGACAAGAGCAGCAGGCACATGCGAACAACACCACCTGCACGTTCCCCTCCAAGTCACACACCATCCCGACTTGGAAACATATCGCCGTTCCTTCATTGTCGCTGGGTCAAAATCCTGGAACTCCCTTCCTAACAGCACTGTGGGAGAACCATCACCACACGGACTGCAGCGGTTCAAGAAGGCGGCTCACCACCACCTTCTCGAGGGCAATTAGGGATGGGCAATAAATGCCGGCCTCGCCAGCGACGCCCACATCCCATGAACGAATTTTTAAAAATTCTATTTTGTTTAAATGCCATTATACATTTAGTTTCCAAGTTGTTCCAAAGTTTTTCATTGCATATTGAAGTTTATGTCCCATACAAAATATCATAAATTAACTGATATGTTTTAGGAATATAACCCTGTAAATGATTGTTTATGATATCAATGTGCAAAAATCTAATGCATTCATATGATATTTCTTTGTCTGCTATTTAATAGGTTAACACCTCTGCTAAAATAGTGGTCAGAGGACAGTCATATAAAGGCATTAATCTTTTGTATGCTAATATTGCAAACAGTAATTTCTAGGATCATGTAGGTGATTAAGAGTTTGGTGCATATTACCGTTGGAGATCTAGAGATTGCCGAGAGAGTGGGATTGCATGAGAATATTATTATAATTATTTCTTATTTAAATAATACTCTAATTCTTACTTCCCTTGTGAAGTATGTTCCCCTTCATTATAAGCATCGTTAGCAATTCCAGGGAGACTGTACGTGACAGAAATCTGCAGTATTTTGAATTAAGTGAGATATAATTCTAAAACTACATGATGGAAAATTCAGGTCTTCTTGTAGCACATCATTACTTCTAAACTCAAGGACCATATAAAAGACCATGGTTTGCTTAAGCTAGCAAGTCAATCTTTTATTCATGCTGCCTGCTTAGATCGATTTCTTTGGCACCTCAGTAGGACGTTCCCACATAGGTGCACTGTGGCAATGGAACCTTTACAACTGACCTTAATGGGCTTTTTGATGAACTAAATAAATGGTTTCAATATTGACATAATTTCAGCCACCAGCTCAGTACTGTGAGCAACAGTAATGATTGTGGTTAATGCGCCAACTAGCAGTTGTGATTTCTTCAGTGGTTTAAGCTAGACCAATATGATCATAGTCAATTTGTCTTTTTTCATTGATACAGAATGAGTAGCTTTAAAAATGTTAGTTGTATGGAAATGTTTTCAAATCATCAATTTATAAACAAAAATCTTATCTTACTGTCGCAATTGCCTATTTAATATAAGAAGGGAGTGTGCTGAGTTTGTTGTTTGGAGAACATTGATACCGATAACTAAAAAGATTTCACGTTTCTCCTTGAAAGACTGAAAGGTTTAGCTAATCTCACTCAATTTGGTCTATCAAATATAAAGCCAAGTTCAGTTTCAACGGCACTTTCTCAAAATTCTGCCAAATAGATTTTACAAAGGTCACCATCCACACTCTATGGATCTAATTGTCCAGATGAAATATGACATTTTACACTGTGACAGCAAAAAGAGGAAGTTAATATGTTCTTTCATTTGGTTGTCTTTTGGAATCATTATGTCACTTTTTAACCTTAATATCAACTGCTTTGTCCACAAGAAGATACAAGGGTTTTTGTACAACATTGAAAGACTAGAGAACACCCCAAGCATCAAGGAATAACTTGTTATTTTGAATATAGTTCACTAAGTACAAATGAATACAAAAAGAAAGGAGAAATTAAGAAGTGTTAAATTATGCAAAGACCTGTGTGGGAAGCAGAGAAGTGAAGAAATTTCAGCGAGGATGGCGAGTACAGGATAGTGTGAAGTGAGAAGTCTCCTTTTTTAGGGTCAGCCAGGTATCTGACATAACAGATATCATCATGTTTAAGCAGCTCCAAAACAAAGTATTGAATAATCTCCAAATGTAGAATTTCTGTTTGTCTCATACAGGGTACACGCCCTCTCCCCATAAGAACACATACCTAAATCTAGAAAGCTTAGTGTGTGCAGAGATATTGCTGGAGTTTAGCCAGCTTAAACTGTGCAGTCTACAGTATAAAGCTTTTCACTGCTTGATGACCCATGGACCTTGGCTTGCAGGGTTATCTGGGCTGACTGGGAAGAATTTCAGCCCCTAATTTCGGGTCTAAGTCTCCAAGTTTCGTTGTTGAGCTAAATTGGCTAGTCAATCATCAACAGTGCCCTGGACTACTGCAGACCTTATTAGTTCAAATGTTAGATTATTCAGGGATCGCTTAGTTTTAAACTTCCATCACCAGGTATGTCATCTTGGAGCCATTTCGACCACAAAGAGATAGAATCATAGAATCGTTACAGCACAGAAGGAGGCCATTCGGTCCATTGAGCTCCTGCCGGCTCTTTGTTAGAGCAATCCAGTTAGTCCCATTCCCCCGCTCTTTCCCCATAGCCCTGCATGATCCCGCTTATCTCCCCACCATGTAGGATATTCACTAGTAGGTCACTAAAGAGGAGTGCAGAAGTAAGACTGCTAAAGTAAATCTAGCAATTTTCTGGACATAATGGTCCGAGATTTTCTTGGGGCCTTTTGGAATGTTGGCACTTTGGCGGGGCAGGACTTCCAGCCACCAGCAATGTGCATTCTGATCCTGCTAGAATTCACGGAGTCAGTTTATTTGAATAAAGCCTGATGAACAAGAGGCATAAATCCTTTGAAAAATAGGTCTAAATTACTTGGGGGGAGGAGGCGGGGAAGTGTACCTACTAGATCAGTCTTAGCTATGATGTCTTATATGATTGAGAAGCCCACTAGAGGAGGAGGTAGAGAAACATGATGTGGTAGTTGTAGGGGATTCAATAATTAGGGGGACAGGTAGCATCCTTTGTAAGCAGGATTGTGAGTCCCACATGGTATGTTGCCTTCCTGGTAATGGGTGAGGGACATCTTGAACTGGCTTGAAAGGATATTGGAGAAGGAGGGGGAGGAGCCAGTCATTGTGGTCCATGTTGAGACCAACAACGTAGAAAAGAGTCCTGTTCAGAGAGTACCAGGAGCTAAGAACTAAATTAAAAAAACAGGACCTCAAGATTTATAATCTCTGGATTATTACCTGAGCTATGTGCAAATCGGCATAGGGATAAGCAGATTAGGGAGGTAAACACATGGCTGAAGGAATAGTGTGGGAAAGAGGGGTTCCATTTCATGGGACACCGGCACCAATACTGGGACAGGAAGGAACTGCACCGTTGGGACGGGCTCCACCTGAACCGGACTGGGACCATGGTGCTGGCAGAAAGGATAAATAGGGCAGTCACGAGGACTTTAAACTAGTAAATGGGGGGGGAGGGCTCAGGTGGAAAAGGTAACAAAAATAATAATTCTAAAACAAACGAAAAGGAAGTGAGTAGAGTTAAAGTCGGAAATTATGCTTTAGGTACTGCAGGTAAAGGGAAAAATAAAAAATGTAAAGTAATTAAATCAGGAGAGAGAAATAAGAAATGTGTGAGAAAAACAACATTAGAGCAGAAGGACAGGTTAGGGTGTGTGGCCTAAATAAGCATTCTTTATACAAACGCACGGAGTATAAGGAACAAATTGAATGAATTGCAGGCACAAGTTCAATTTAGAGGGTATGACATGGCAGCCATTACTGAGACATGGCTGCAAGACGGTCAGGACTGGGAACTGAATATATCAGGTCATAAGGTCCACAGGAAGGAAAGGAAAACTGGTAGAGGAGGAGGGATAGCCTTAGTGATTAAGGATGAAATTACTTCAATGATAAGAGAGGCTATAACGAGAGATAAGCAGGCAGTGGAGACTTTATGGATAGAATTAAGAAATAGAAAAGGATTTAAGACTGTAGTGGGAGTTGTGTATAGGCCGCCTGGTAGCAGTTGTGAAGTGGCAGAATGAATAAATGCAGAGATTAGACAAGCATGTAGCAAAGGCAGTGTGGTTTTATTAGGGGAGTTTAACTTTCATATAGATTGGGATTAGCAGATGAGCTCATGTCAGAAAGTTAACAAATTTCTTGAGTGTGTTCAGGACAGCTTTCTGCAACAATATGTCCTAGAACAAACAAGGGGGCAGGCCGTATTAGATTTAATAATGAGTAATGAGTCAGATTTAGTTAACCGCCTAACGGTACATGAAAATTTATCTAATCGCGATCATAATACGATCGAGTTCAATGTTGCATCAGCTATTAATATTCTAAATTTAGGTAAGGCAAACTTCAATGGGATAAGACAGAGACAGTCCACAGTAAACTGGGCAAATCTGTTAATGGTTAAAATGACAGAAGATCAGTGGGAGGTGTTCAAAAAAGAATTTAATGTGATACAGAACCAGTTTAAACCCCTAAGGGGCAAAAGCTCCACTTGCCAAAATAAAAACAGCCATGAACGACAAAAGAGGTCAGAGACAACATAAAACTAAAAGAAAAAGCTTCCAAAAATGCAAAAAGTAGCACAGATCCTGGTGACTGGGAGTGATACAAAATGCAGCAAAGGGTGACAAAACAGAGCCACAAAAAGAGAGTATGAAAAGAAACTTTCAAGGAATATCAAAATCAACACAAAATTTTTTTACAATTATATTAGGAAAAAGAGGGTCGTCAAGAGCAATGTGGGCCCCTTAAAAACTGATAATGGTGATATTGTAAATGAAAATAAGGAAATGCCGGACATGTTAAATAATTACTTTGCGTCAGTATTTACAGTAGATGAAGAGAATAGCATGCCGGATGACCCAAGGAAACTAATTTTGAATCAGGGACGGGGTCTCACCATAATTAACATAAGCAAATTAACAGTAATGAAGAAAATAATGGCACTAAAGAGCAACAAATTCCCAAGACCAGATGGTTTCCATCCCAGGCTTTTAAAGGAAGGAGGAGGAAACATTGCAGAAACTCTAACTATAATCTTCCAAAGTTCTCTCGATTCAGGACCTGTTCCTTGAGATTGGAAAATTGCACATGTCACTCTGCTATTTAAGAAAGGTGAGAGAGAGAAACCAAGGAATTATAGACCAGTTAGCCTAACATCTGTTGTTGGGAAATTACTAGAGTCTATAATTAAGGATAGAGTGACTGAACACCTTGAAAATTTTCAGCTGATCAGAGAGAGCCAGCATGGATTTGTAAAGGGTAGGTCATGCCTAACGAACCTGATCGAATTTTTTGAAGAGGTGACTAAAGTAGTGGACAGGAGAATGCTTATGGATGTTATTTATATGGACTTCCAGAAGGCATTTGATAAGAGACTGATAGCTAAAGTTGAAGCTCATGGAATTGAGGGCAAATTATTGACCTGATTAGGAAATTGGCTGAGCAGCAGGAGACAGGTACTTAAATTGGCAGGATGTGACTAGTGGTGTCCTATAGGGATCTGTGTTGGGGCCTCAACTATTCACTATATTTATTAACGACTTAGATGATGGGATAGAGAGCCACATATCCAAGTTTGCCGATGACGCAAAGATAGGCAGTATTGTAAGCAGTGTAGATGGAAGCATAACATTACAGAGATATTAATAGATGAAGTGATTGGGCAAAACTATGGCAAATGGATTTCAATGTAGGCAAGTGTGAGGTCATCCACTTTTGACCTAAAGAGGATAGATCAGGGTACTTTCTAAATGGTGAATAACTCAAACAGTGGAGGTCCAAAGAGATTTAGGGGTATCAATGTATGTAGATCATTAAAATGTCCTGTACAGGTACAGAAAATAACCAAAAAGGTGAATGGAATGCTGGCCTTTATATCTAAAGGACTAGAATACAAGGAGGTAGAAATTATGCTACAGGTATACAAAGCCCTGGTTAGACCACACCTGGAGAACTGTGTTCAGTTCTTCACTGCACCTTGGGAAGGGTATATTGGCTTTGAAGGGAATGCAGCGTAGGTTTACTAGAATGATACCTGGACTCCAAGGGTTAAATTACAAAGAGAGATTACACAAATTAGGGTTGTATTCCCTGGAATTTAGAAGATTAAGGGGTGATTTGATCAAAGTTTTCAAGATATTAAGGGGAACTGATAAGGTAGATAGAGAGAAACTATATCCACTGGTTGGGGAGTCTAGGACTAGGGGACATAGTCTAAAAATTAGAGCCAGGACTTTCAGGAGTGAAGTTAGGAAACACTTCTACATACAAAGGGTGAT
The DNA here is from genome assembly GCF_035084215.1 of Heptranchias perlo. NCBI lineage: Eukaryota > Metazoa > Chordata > Chondrichthyes > Hexanchiformes > Hexanchidae > Heptranchias > Heptranchias perlo. The sequence goes on along the minus strand of NC_090341.1, from coordinate 34,914,853 downwards.
AGAAGTTTGGAACTTTCTTCCGCAAATAGCAGTTGATACTAGTTCAATTGTTAATTTTAAATCTGAGATTGATAGATTTTTGTTAATCAAAGATATTAAGGGATATGGGGCTAAGGTGGGTATATGGAGTTAGGTCACAGATCAGCCATGATCTCATTGAATGGTGGAACAGGCTCGAGGGCTAAATGGCCTACTCCTGTTCCTACGTTCCTACCAAGGCTCACAAAAGAAGAATAACCACTTGAGAGAGGTGCCTGGCAACTATTTAATTATACCCCAGTCAGAAGTTAATGCCTTCAGGAGAGGAGGGTAGGAACTGAAGTTGGTGAGAAAATAAAAAAAATAAGTGCAAAATGAGTATTAAAACACCAATGAAAAATTAATCCACACACATAATTGAAAATGTACTGAATACAGAAGAATACACTTAAATAACTGTAAATAATTCTTTATGTAGGAACACAAAAAACATTCAGAATTCCTGGAGAATTGTATGTCCTTTGTTCAGTCATGCCAGTTCAGCAGGTGGAGGAAAAAGTTTTGCAAACAGCAGAAAAAGATCCCAGAAGACAAAGGGAGTGGGAGAACATATGCACTTATAGCAAGTTTATAACCAAGACTGGAAACTAGGTAAGTTTGATACATTAGTTAAAATCTTGTATTTAAGAATTAGATTGTTTGGATTAATCACTTTTTAGAATTTATTTTGTGTCCTCCTTTATTGTTGCTCTGCTAAAGTCAGTCTGTAATGGATCTTAGAGGAATGGGCAGAGACAGCGTGAGGGTTATTTGTTCTTTTTTTTATTCCTTCATGGGATGTGGGCGTCGCTGTCGAGGTCAGCATTTATTGCCCATCCCTAATTGCACTTGAGAAGGTGGTGGTGAGCCGCCTTCTTGAACCGCTGCAGTCCGTGTGGTGAAGGTTCTCCCACAGTGCTGTTAGGTAGGGAGTTCCAGGATTTTGACCCAGCGACGATGAAGGAACGGCAATATATTTCCAAGTCGGGATGGTGTGTGACTTGGAGGGGAACGTGTAGATGGGGTTGTTCCCATGTGCCTGCTGCTCTTGTCCTTCTAGGTGGTAGAGGTCGCGGGTTTGGGAGGTGCTGTCGAAGAAGCCTTGGCGAGTTGCTGCAGTGCATCTTGTGGATGGTACACACTGCAGCCAGAGTGCGCCGGTGGTGAAGGGAGTGAATGTTTAGGGTGGTGGATGGGGTGCCAATCAAGCGGGCTGCTTTGTCCTGGATGGTGTCGAGCTTCTTGAGTGTTGTTGGAATTCTTCCATATTCACATCCTTTAAGAAATGCATACTTCTGCCTGGCTATGATGAGGATTGTGCGGCATGTCACCCTGGCATGCTTTAGTATATAAGTTCACTAGACATATATGTGGCACCATTGGCTACCCTAAATTAATCAGGGCCAATTTTCAATTGAGGTGGGTGGTAGGCAGAGTGATTGCACTGCCTGCCTGATGGCAGTAGCAAGAGCCCCAAACCATTTTCATGGTTAGGCCACATTTGAATTGCATCGGCGAGCTGCCAGTGCTCAAGGAGTACTGACAGGCAGCTTATCGATCACAGTGGGGAGGGGGAAATCCAGCAGCTCCTTCATGGAATTGAGCTGGAAGTTCAACATTAAAGGGGAGGGAGAGGCAATCCCGAGGGGAGGGGTCCACTGAGTAGCTGGCAGCGGTAGAAAGATTTTTGTGGGGCCAGGAAGAGCATTCATGTTCCTTCTGGCCCCATAACAATTGGTGTTACTATGGTTTCTGCTCCGTTTTCAGAGCGGCCTGTAGCGGTCCCCTCAAGGACCACTGGTAGGCCGCTGCACGTTGAGTACTATTGGGCAGAGTGTGCGTGGTGCACACTCTATCCATTGGCATCTGAAACTTGTGTAATGGTCCTACAACTGGTGTAGGACCTGACTTAAATATTTAATTAAGGATCCCGCATGTTTGATGTGGAAATGCTGGCTGCCCATTTCACGGCCCATTCAAAAATTGAGTCGGGTAGGGCTTGGGTGCGATTTCAGCAGGAGATTTTTTAAAAAATCGTCCTGCTACCACCCCAATTCCTCCCCCCGAAACTTTCCAGCAGATTTGTTGCTTACATGGAGGCTGAGTTTCTGAGATGAGACATTCCAACACCTTCTCAAAAGCTCCCGGGACTCCTCCTTTCCCACCCACATAGCCTTCTGGTGTGACAGTGACGTTGTTGTGGAGAAGTCATGTAGGCTTTGAAATCATTTTATGTTCTTAAAATTCAGCTTTGGTCAATTTTCCAAGCAGGAATTTATTTCAAAATAGTGTTTTAGGTAATTTTGATTCAGCAGTATATATTCTGATCTATTTCAATTGCTCAGGATATCAGATGATTTTAAATATTTTGGCAATAAATTTTGTTGGACCTTATGCTGGAGTATTCCTTTAACTGCTAATTATACAACGTCGTGACTCGTTGAATCTTCTCATGATGTAGTCAGAGATAAGAAATGTTATAGATTTAAGGATAAAAGGTGAAATTAGTATATGTGTTCTGGAGGGGTCCAATTTAAACTTTTAAAGATTTGTATGAGAGTTATATTGGCCCTTTACCTGTTCCATTGTGGTTGCTTTATTCTGAAGAACCTGTGCCTTTCATAAAGAGTGTTTATCACAACTAGGCCACACAATGTCAGGAAAATCAGAACGTGCTAGAATATAATAGTTGTAGCTTTCACAAAGTGCACAGAACCATAACAAAAGCAAAATTATCAGGATGATGTTTCAAAATTGGTGTGGATAACATTAGCATATATTTGATGTTTATCTAAATTAAGTGGCAAACATGTAGCCATAACGATATGTCGTGATAATTGTTAAGGAGTTGGGTTGTTTTGGACAATATCTTGTTAGTGTAATACTTGTATAGTATTGTCTGCATACTTATAGACTTCTAATTCTAAATACTTGGAGGAGATGGGCCTGGTGGGCCAAATGAGCTTTATCCATCTCTTATATTCTTATGGACAAGAAAGGTCACTGACATAGATCAGATATAGCAGTGGCCTAATTATCAACCCTAGCCCCCAGAGTAACTTGAGTTAAAGTCTAATTTGGTATTAGCTGAGGGAGATTCTCATGCATTTGTTGAGATAGCTGTAGGGACAGCATTTGTCTTGTGCAAAGATTCAGTTTGAGTCCCCTTCATTTTACTAGACAATGATACTAAATACTACTAATATTTGCTACTATTAAAAGCAAAGTGTGTGCAAACCCACTCCCCCGTAAACTGAATATCAACTGATTCTGGAACCTGTTAAATCTGCGATTTTAGCCCGTTCCAACATTCTGAAAGACATCAAGAAGTCACGGCTACTGGGGCTCTGATGCCCACGGCTACATTCTGAGGAGGCATTCCATTCTAAAAATCTGTGCTCCAAAATCTGCCTATGTCTCTATCTTGCTCCCAAACGTTTTTACCTCTATTTTGTTAAACATGATGTGGCCATTCCTCCTTTGAACATCTTTCTCTTAAGAACATAAGAAATAGGAGCAGGAGTAGGCCAATCGGCCCCTCGAGCCTGCTCCGCCATTCAATAAGATCATGGCTGATCTGATCCTAACCTCAAATCTAAATTCATGTCCAATTTCCTGCCCGCTCCCCGTAACCCCTAATTCCCTTTACTTGTTCCCTCTTGCTGCTTCTTAATTCCAAATGTAAATCTCCTATCTTGCTGCATTCCCAGTGAGTTGAAATCAAGATACATCCAATCATTTCTTACTCAAAAGCATTATTTACCAGGATCTGAAAGTGGGTCAATTCTGTAACTCCTTCATTCTTCCCTTCCTCCTCTAAACAAAGCCTTTTAAAGTCAAAGTTTGGCAGCACCACAACTTCTTGAACGGTCTCCCACAAACCATTAAGATTTCTTTCTCATTTAAATAATGACTCATAATTTACTGGGCTGCCCTGATTACTAAACCGTAATCTCTGAGAACTAAGATGGAATTTTTCTCATCCAGTCCTTCAAACTGTCAACCATCTACATGCCAGGGTGTTCCATGGAGCGTAGATGTCCTTTCACTGGATCCTCTTGGGGATCTCTGACTGGCTCAGGGCCCCATGTAATTGTATGGGTGGCACAGCCCTAAAGCCACTCCCAGATAGCTGCCAAATCAGGATAACAATGACATAAGCATATTAATACAAATCCGATGGTGTGGTTAAATGACATCTTTTGGCAATCACATTCCCCTCCAATCAAAGTCAGAAAAACAATTGTCTTGCTGAATTTCACTAATACTCTGATCGTCAAATGTAATGGTCTAAATCCATACTGAAAATCATGTATAAGCTTATTCCTCAGCACTGTTTATAAATAGTACATTGTGAATGTGTGGTTACTCGAAAAATACCAATTACTCTGCAATTATGGAGGGTGGGATGTTTCTACTGTTTCAGAGAAGTATAAATTTTGGTGATTTTCATTCATCTGAGAAAGCAGCAAACTGTGGGGATAAACTGATAATCTGGATCAATGATTTCAGTGAGAACAAAACTCCAAATTTCCATAATTGGCCTAATCCAATGGATTTTGAAGTGCTTAAAAGCTGAAACTGGTGAAGGAGAAATTATAAATGAGTTTGCTATTGCTTGAAAGCAATTCTACAGAGGAAAAGCTTAAAGCAACAAATGGAGAAATAATTGTAGTCACAATCCAATCTATGATCGAAATTACCAACTGAAAAACCAATACTGAAACCAGCCCCTCCCCATTTCCAGGGGGAAGGCCTAGCCAAATGACTTCAGTTCCTCCCAAACTGACTGCCGTTTTCAGGTGCCAGATTAATGACATGGACAAAGAAACAAAGGTGGGCCCAGTCCATGTTAAGTGGGGGCACATTTCAGGTGTAGGGGGAGGATAACATTGGAACCAATTATTCTAATTTCTAGTCTAATTTGAGCCTTGACATTATTATAATTGTTTTAGTGCTCTAGTCATGATTTAAGTTATTTTTAACCACATTAAATCTGCAATATCTGTGCTCTTCTCAATTAAAACAAAAATCAGTCATGTCCCCTCTTAATTCAGTATGTGCCTCCTGATAAATTAGATTTCTCAGTCTTGTGGAATCATCCTTATGACCTTTCTCTGAATTACCTTCAATTCATCAGCATAATTTTGAAGAGAGGGTACCCAAAACTGTACACAATAGGGTGCTGAGTTTTGCCTGCTGAGAGCACATATCAGGCACCGAGGTAAGGAATGAACAGAAAGTCTTGCAGGGCTCACTGACCTCCATGCCCAAATTTCCTGATATGCACTCTTGGCGGGCAGTGTTCCCCATTAAGAGCACAAATTTGTAAAATTACTCCAAATATTCCAAATGCAACTTAACAAGTTGTCAAACAAGGTCAAAACAGACTCAATTTATAATCAAAATCCCCTGAGATACATCCCAGAATTTGATTATTAAGATTGATATCAGCCTTGCATTAACTGCACACTTTCACTGAACAGAGTATTCAGAGATACCTTGTCCTCTTACTGTCAAAGCAAATTTGTGAATCAGAGCTATTTTTGGTAGGAGGGAAGGTACTGAAGTGGGTAAAATGGAGAACCACAGGTGTTCAGTCCATTGGGAATGCCCACATAAAAATCAAATTATCCCCACTTGAATAGTCAGTAGTGAAATACATCATCAGGGACCAGTTTCTACAATGCATGCTACTGTGATTGATAGTGATTCTACACCAGTGAAGGAACTTACCAAGTTCCACTACTCAAACTTTGAATACTTCTTGAATGTAAGATGAGAGGTGTAATATTGGCAACCAAATATTATAAATTCTTAGATGGTGGTACATGTGTCTGAGACTAAGAAGAGCCACTCACAACTCCAGGTTGCCAGGTTGCTTACTGCATGGTCAGTAAAAGAATTTACTTATCCATTGCATTTTGATCATTGATTTACTTGTTCAATAGAAATGAATGTCAGGTACTCTGCAATATTTTATCACAAGTCAGAAAGAAGAGATGAATAGCAAAGTGGCATAGTCTAGACAGACCCAATTTAAATTACTGAACATTGCTTCCACAGACTGATAATACTTTTTCGCAATTTAATTCTGGTTGGTGTTCTTTCAAAAGAAGTGTTGACCAGAAGTTGGCCACACGATGTCTGTTGAATCAAAATGAGCTACAATACAAGAGTTCAAAGTGTCGTGTGTTTCTTTCTAGATAATATCTGATACATTTGAATTTTCTCAACAGACTCTAGATTTTGCCCTTAAGTTTATTGACAGGGTTGCTTACAAAAGTGAAATGCCCAAGTGAAAGCCAAGATAATTACTAGACTGTATACATAAAAGAAATCCTCTCCAATTTTCCTTTCTGACCTTTTCTTTACTAAAGTTGATGACAATGGCATTGCAGTCCTCTGCTACCTCAGCCAAGTAGCTATTCATGTCTTAACGTGGATAGTGAGAACCGGTAGATCAGCAATCATGGAAGGGAGAATTTTAGCCAAACCCAATCCTGTCCTCATCTGTTGTCCACACAAATGCACGTCTAGCGGAAGCCACTTGATAATGAAAAGGAGGATGGATTCAAATTGATTCCAACCTACCCTTTCATAGGATATTCCATCCAACTGTCGTGCCACTCTGCCTGAGGTTGACTAATCCAGCTCAGATGGAAGTTCAAACCTGGAATCTTCTGCTTTGTATGATTTAGTACCATACTACCCAGTGCATTTACTCACTGAACCAGAAGCTTCTGGGTTCTAACAGACTGCACAGAACCATTTAGAGAAATACCAAGTTATCAGCATGCTGTAGTAAATTTGGTGTGGCTATGCATAAATTGTTAATTTGTTAATGTCTTTGCTTTGCCTCCAACATTACTCCCTCTTTGGATAGCCACTGGAAGGCATGAGTTACTACCAGGCAGGACAATTTTTTCTGAATGGTCAGGAACCTGATATGTTGTTGGCATCCTGGCATGACTCAAAATTGGAATCTGAATGAAATAGGGATTGAACCCAAGACCTTCTCATTTGGTGGTGCTGAGCATTAGCACTCCAACAGTGTGTTATCTGACCACCCTGAGACCTTGCTCTTTTTTCTCATTCTTAAAACTTAATTGCAATAACTTTAAAGTTTACAGAGACATTGGGGTAAAGTTTAACATGGCGGCAGGAACTCAGTGGTGGGGGTGGGGGGGGGTGGGGGAAGGGTGGGGGGGTGGTGGGGGGGGTGGGGGGAGGGGGCGGTGTTGGGGGGGGAGGGGGCGGGGGGTGGGGGTGTGTGGGGGGAGGGGGCAGGGGGTCAACCGTGGGAAACCTGGAAAAATTTTGCATGCAGTGCCTCAAATGATCGTGACTCAATTGAAGGCCCTTAATGTGAATTCCAGGTTTCGCGTGTCCACGCTGCGCAGTTTGCGTACAGCGCACCTGAGTGACGTGCTGGAAACTGGAGCATTTAAAGGGCCATTGCAACCATGGATTTTGAGGGAGGAAGGAGGAATTTGACAAATGGAGGATCAAAGGACTAAGCCAGCACCCTGGTTTAACGATTCATCGCTTGAGTTGCTACTGGCTGGTGTGAGAAGCAGGAGGGACATATTGTACCCAGCTGATCGGAGGAAGCGCCCTGCTTCTGCCATCAAGAAGGCCTGGCTCGAGGTGGCAGGGGAGCTGAGCAGCAGGAGCACGGCGGCAAGGCCATGGGTACAATGCAGGAAGCACTTTAATGACCTAACCAGGTCAGAAAAAGTGAGTACAGTTACTGATTCACCTACATTTTGTGGTGTACATTACCCGCCTCTCACTCCGTCTTGCCAAGTCTACACAATCACGTCACTCCTCACACCCCCTTAAGTCTCATTATCAACTTACCTTCACTTTCTGTGCACTTCCTCACCTCCCCACTTGTGAACCCACCACTCCCACTCACCCCAGTCATGAATCTGTCTGATAGTCACCCTCTGATGCATCTGTTTCATTGGTAGCCTCACCTAAAGCAATGCATCCATAGGATGACCCCGTCACCCTCACTCACTTGCGTGTTCGTTCTTTCTCCCCTCGTAGGAGAAGAGAGCACAAAATGCTCGGGAGAGGAGTAGGACTGGAGGGGGGCCACCACAAATAGTGCCCCTGACAGAGCCAGATGAGGAGGCATTGGAGCTCAGCCACACGGTTGAATGCCTGGCCGTCGGAGATGGCGAGACTGGCACCCCGCAAACGGCTGGGGACAGAACTTTAACATCCTTCACACACATCATGAATTGAGGTTAGCAATGATTGACCTGTTGCACACCTCTAGATGCGCATTGCAAACTAACTTCTGCGATGATTGTTAATATTGCTTTATGTTCTCTTCCAGGGCCTTCATGGATTGATGAGGAGGCACACACCATGAAAGAGGGTGATTCCTCAGAAGAGCTCCATTCCTCTGAGGACAAACCATCACATCATAGCCAGCCATGCACAGATACTCGCACTTCGGTGGGTCCTGTTAGGCAGATAGTTCGGTTGTCACTTGGTGATTCACCATCACAAGTGAGCACGAGCAGACACTGGTGGCAGGGGCAGCTGTGGAGAGTCTGCGCTGGGGGGGTGCACTCCTCTCCAAGCTCCGCTCAGCTGGACGCAGATGCATCATTGAGAATAAGAATGATAGAGGTACAGTTGCACCTTTGCAAAGATTTGGAAAACGTTTCACACACACTCTCCACAATAAAGGAGAAGATGGAGGAGGCCACCTCCAGCATTAGTGGATTGGTGGCGCAGGCAAGTGTGGGAATGTCTGCAATGGAGAGAATGGCAGCCTCCATTGATCTTTAAGCATAGCTCAGAAATGAGTCCATTCAGGCCATGACAACGGCTGTGCAGACTCAGGATGCCAACTTTTCTGCCACCTTAAACAGTCAGATAGATACTTTAGCCGTGGCCTTAGAACGTGTCATAGATGTGCTCCAAGCTGTTGTCCAGCAGAGTGGTAAGAGTGATGTGGTCGTGGCCCAGGAGATGGATGATGGCGAAAAGGGACATGGAAGTGGGGACTCCATTCAAGGCGCTCCCATGTCTCACCCGTTGCCTCCCCCCCAACCAGTACCCATAATGCTGCCTCCTCTCCCGATGGCCGAATCTGCCCCTGCACAGATGCAGATGGAGCAGTCTTTGGCGGGCCCCTCATGGGCTCCATAACTGAGACGGCATAGGCCGAGAGCATCTAAGCAGTCAGGGCAGGGACTGAGCAACCTGCCACTACCTCTGCTGAAGCCACAGGGGATGCACCATGAAGAGGAAGGCTACGGTTTTGTAATCAAGAGTATGCACAAGGGTGTCTGACAGAGTGTCATGTTATTCATTTATATTTGTTTTTTCTTACATGCACATTAAATGTTATAATTGTCACCACCACTGCCACGTCTTGCCCATTCTTGAGTTCCTTTTGTGAAAGTGCCCTTTCATGTGTTTCATCATGAATGGTGAGACTTGATGTCACCCATTGGACATGTATACAATGGGTGCATGTGTGGTTGAAGAACTGTTTTGTGCAAACAGAGTGGGGGGTGTTGGGGGCTGGTGTTGGTGTTGGTGATGGTTGTTCCAGGTGGTCTGAATAGTTCACTAACTTCATTTTGCACATCTCCTTATGAGAACCTATTAGATATGAGTGACTCCCTGGCATCACAAGCAGCCATGTGTGCTGCTGCTCTGCTGATGGGTTGCCCATCTTTGTTGTCCTCCTCCTCCTCCTCCTCATTGTCTTCTTCAATGTTGCCGGCAGATGCGGATGCTTCATGAGCGCATGGGAGCTCCTCCACCTATAACCCTCTCTGTTGAGTGATGTTGTGCAGGACACAACACACGATTATTATACTGCACACCCTTGCTGGTGCATACTGAAGGCTCCCCCAGATCGATCCAGGCGCCTGAATCGCATCTTCAGCATTCCTATGGCTTGTTCAATGACAGATCTGGGGGTGATGTACTGCTGCTGTGTCTCGTTGGTGGGGCTTCTCAGAGATGCCATGAGCCTCGTCTGCAAGGTGTATCCCTTGTCTCCAAGCAGCCAATCCTTAAGTCTGTCTTGTGCATGGAAGAGGGCCGGGATGTTGGACTCACGCAAAATGAAGGAATCGTGGCAGCTGTCAGGGAATCTGGCACATACCTGCAGAAACCTCTTCTGGTGGTCGCAAACCAGTTGCGCATTGATGGAGTGATATCCCTTTTGGTTGATGAACAGTCGTGGCTCATGCGGAGGTCCTCGTATTGCTACGTGTGTGCAATAGGAGGACCCCCACCCGTGGGAAGCCAGCCAGAGAGTTGAAACCCACTGCCCTATCAGTCTGGCTGATGTCGTCGCAGGGGAAGTTGATGTAGTCGGATGCCCTGGCAAACAAGCCATCCGTCACCTGTCATACATTTATGTGCAGACGACTGAGAGACCCCTGCAATGTCACCGGTGGTACCCTGGAAGGATCTGGAGGCGAAGAAATTGAGGGCAGTGGTTACTTTGAGTGCGATGGGCAATGTGTGCCCACCACGTCCCCAGCTCTGCATGAAGGAACGTGCAGATATCTGCGACCACCTGGCGACTCAATCTGCGTAGGCACTGCTCCTCAGAGATCCAGGAAGCTCAGTCTCACGTGGGTAGTGCCTCCTGCGGTCTCGACCCCACTGTTGGTCCCCTCTCTGCTCTTCTGCAGGTCCATGTGGCGCACCTCTGTCATGTGGACCTGCAATTCCCAGAACTGCCTGCCATGCCTGCCGCGAATGGTGATGTGCCTCCTCCTCAGATGTACAGTACAATAAATCCATTGTGTCCCCCTATCCTGATGATGTCAGTTTGATGGAGTCCAAAATGTAGGTAAATATGTCTGAGTACAAGAATTCTGAGTGTGAACAAAGAAATCTCAGTCTAAACACAAAGAACTCCCAGCCAAACGTTTATCTGAGAGAACTGAGTGCCCTGCTGCAAAAACTCACCTTTTCTTCACATGTGTCAATCACTGGTTTAAAGGTCCAAATGAGGGCCGGCTATAACTCGCCTCTGTTTCCGTGGCATGTTTCAGAGGCCATGGGAGACACATTGAGGAGAAGTTAAAATGGTTTGTGTAACTCAATACACAAAAAGTTAACAGGTTGATTAATTACTTTAAAGACCTAAATTGGCCCTTTGAATATTGGCCCACTGGTAGGGGGGAGACTTCTGGGTGTCAGAAGCGCATGCATCCAAACACATCTGGGTCAAACCCGAAAGTGGGCATGTTGGAGCTGGGATGTGGTCCTGCTCCAAAAGCGGAGTATTTTTACTACCCACCTGCCCCCAACCCACGCGTTCTCGGGGGTTAAAATTTACTCTATTGTATTACAAGGTCATATGCAAGTTTAAGAAATTGACTTTTTTTGGAGTCCAGATTACTGATTTGAGCTGGTTATAATGATCTGTTCTTTGATTACATTTGCAAGTTGATGGGTCTTCTGAGGAAATGGCCCTTTTGTGCTGTGAGTTTTGCAATCACCCAGACTGCTGACTCTGTGTCATCTGAGCCCTTGATATTTTATTTTTCCTTTTGTTTTTAAAACTTTAACTGTCCCAATCATATATGTTACTAATCCAGTATGCATGGAGTGTACAGGTCGTCAGTGAACCTGGGCTCTGTTGTTCTGGTACAAAAGATCAGTAGAAATTTGTGTTATTAGTGAAATTGACTTCCTGCTTCCATGTGTCAAGTTGCTTATCCTGAGGCTTCAGCTATCACAAAAACCTTCGGAGCAAGAGACCCTGTGCTTCAATTCAAAAAATGTTGTCGGGTCAATATTCACCCTTGACAGTGCAGCTGTGTTTAGATCAAATTACATGAACGTACTCAAATCACTAATCACTTTCATTCGATATATTTACCAAACCTCTGACCTAGATCGAAGATCTTTACAATCAATAAGCTTTGAGTCAAACAATGTGCACTGTATTGATCTACATTTATTGAGAAATCTGAATCCTTCACAAAATATTTTGTTTGTTATCAGACAGCTAGGGTTCTTTAGATTACACAGTCCATGTGAAGAGAAAATTCAAATCCCCAACCATTTTAGTGGTCCAAATGTGGTCATATAATTGAGCATTGTTATAATGTAGCAGTCAAATAGCTGGAAGCAAACAAATATTATAAAACCCAAACAGTATTGGTGTAGAAATTGCACAGGACGACGAACCAACAGAGCTCGCCGCTCCATAGATTTATACTAACCCGCTAACTTAGTCTTTTCTTCGGGCACTTCCTCGAGTAGGAAGCGGAGAAGAGCCCAGCGTCAGTTCAAATGAAGCTAGGACCTGTGGGAGAAGCGAGAGGATCGATCTCTAATCTCGATCAATCAGATCGCAGCATTTTTGACAGCTGTGTTAACTCTCTCTGCAGGCTTGCGGTGTTAAACCAGGAAGTGAAAGGTACAACATTAAAATCAATGTAAAAACAGCTGTAGACAGCGAAAAAAAGAGAGGGTAAGAAATAATTGAATTAAATGAAAGAGGCAGAGGGAAATGTAAAAAAAATGTAATTCTTTAATTTTTAAAAATTTTTTTAATGACCGTAAACTATTAAAATAAGGAGTAATGAGAGGCCACATTTTTAAAAGTTAATTTTTAGTTGTTTGGCAGTCATTAAGACTAACCGTGCTGTTAAAACTTAGTTTAGACCTGGTACTTTTAAACGTACCTGTTTTGTGGTGTAATTAGTTAATTTCCAGCTGGGCAGATAAGCAAGTTTGCACTTTTTCAATGATTTCTCTGATTGCAGCGTGCGATGGCCCTTTAATTCCAAGCTGTCATACAGCCGGTGAACCACAAGGAGCAAGTTCACAATTTCTGTGTTTCACTGCGCATGTGCGATCACCGGAACTCGCTCCTCCATTTTGCCACTAACAATGATGAGCGCTGTTGAGCTCTCCGTTATTTTGCAAGTGATTCCAGCCCCCATTAAATTGTGTTTAATAATCTTGAGGCTACAAAGAGGTGAAAATCCTCTGTGTATGTTAATAATGTGTTAAAACAGTGCTTTTTTAGCATCATAACAAATTCATTGGAATGTACTATTTTGAACAGTGTGATTCCTGTAAGATGGATGTCGCCAGGATGCATGCACAATCGATCAGCCAATCTGAATGCACCTGCAATAATGTTGCTGAGTCATTCATTAAGTGTCAGATGAGGCAAAGAAGTTGCGGGTCATGGTAACTTTCACTGCCGCTGGTATCACAGTGTGGATGGTGGACTATACCTGAAGCTCCTTTTCTATCAAATGGAAGAGATCAGTGACAACTTTCATGCTAACCTGAAGCCTCCTTGGACATTGATCCTCTATGAAGCTCAGGTTGCTCACTATGTTGTGGTACACCAAGTGCATGGGCACTGTTGAGTCCTGGTGGTCTGCCTCCTATGTCTCCTGACCTCATGGGCTGACGTCTCCTGTTCCTGTTGTTCCTCCTTCTCCAACACGTCTGCCAATGGAGCACTGGAGGTTGCACCCATGATGTTGCACATTTAAAACATTCCCCCATCAAGAGTTGGGTGGCTGTTCTGTTCACTGGAATTCTGTTACTCTAGTGTTAGCTTTCAATGGGTGTAATACAAGCAATGTTCGTGAGTATGCTAACACTGTGGAATTTTTCACAAGGTTCCCTACAATAATGCGCAAAGCATAAATTACCCTGGGAATTGCTGTTACTATTTGTTATGCAAGAGAGGAATTTTGAGAAGCAATGAAGATGAATGCTTTGTTAGCATAAAATCAAGCAATTCTTCACTGTTAATATTTAGTTTGCGTGTTGGATGAACGTAATGACCGAGGAATTCCCCCCTCCCAGGTAACGGAACAGGATAACTATGGTTACTGACACTGATGTGCATTAAGTAGTATTTTTTCTGCTGAGTTACATAGAGTATCCTGCAGCAAAAGGAGTAGCTGTTTATCAAAGTGATAAACATGTCTTTCATTCCTCCCTGGTTACATTTCTGTTCTCCAAAAGGCTAAGGCTTTCCAGAAGTCACTTATTTTTGGCCACCAGGCAGACATTAAGCTATTTTGAACCATCTGTGCTTCAAATGAGCTTCACTTAATGGACCTTCCCTAGGCAGGTCAGTATAATAAATTAACACTTGCATGAATGCATGAGCAAATAGGCATGTCATGGAAACATTTAGGCTGCACTCTGCATGCAAGGGTTTTTGATGAATGAGGACATTTCCTATTTCTTTGGTCAATTTAAGCATGCAGGTGAGGTTTATGTTTAATCACAACAGATGCCATCATTTTTTTTAAAAAGGAGCGTTGATGACATTAACTTCAACAAAGATCGAGAAAGGCTGCAAATGGAATCCTCTAAAATTATTGTTTGAGCAAATAAAATAACAAATTTTAACAAGAGAGTTGGTGAAGCAGATAGAACACATGTTCAGCTTCAGTAAGCTACGGCCATAATTAGAGTGATTTGTATTTGTATGTGTATTACATTGGTTATGCCAGGTGTTCTAACACCACTTGTGTTGCCTTCGATGTTCCAGTAGTTTTGACATGCTTATAGTTTTAGAGACACTTGGGGCCATGTTTTCTTCTTTTTGTGAAGGACAGGTATTGTGATTAACAAACTGCTAACAAAATCATGGGAATGTATAGTTTTGAAATAGGCACTAAGAATGACATTTTGTTAATGGTAATTAAGAATTAGAAGCCAATCATGACACCTCCATAATCATGTTTCAACACTTCTGAAGCATTTATCAAACCACTTTAATCTTTGTAAATGTTGAAAAGTTTATTAATGCAGCTGTAAAGTGTGCAATTTTTGTGAAAATTGAGATAATCCTGATTTATCCACAAGAAACTATTTCCACTGGCAGGCGGGTCGGTAACCAAAGGACACAGATTTAAGATAATTAGCAAAAGGACCAGAGGGGAAATGAGGAGAATATTTTTTACATTGATGTTATAATCTAGAATGCAATGCCTGAAATGGTGATGGAAGCAGATTCAGTGGTAACTTTCAAAAAGGAATCAGATATATACTTGAAAAGAAAAAAACTGCAGGCTATGGGGAAAGAACAGGGGAGTGGGACTAATCGGATAGCTCTTTCAAAGAGTCAACACAGGCACGATGGGCTGAATGGCCTCCTTCTGTGCTGTGTGATTCTACGATTCTAAGAGCATGCATATGATCAAGCCCATAGTTGCAGTACTGTTTTTTTTGTTCATCAATAGTTTAAATTAATAAGCCATTGTTATATTATGGCGAATGAGAGTCAGTCAAACCCTTGATGACAATCATTTTCAATTCTCTGCCAACTTAGTGTTGTTTCTCCTCTTCCAGGTCTAAACAGCCTATATCTGGCCCTGTTGTCCAAATGTCAGCCTGTGCAGTACTTTCCTTTTGTATTGATAAAATTCCTGCCTATCTTTACATTATAGTTTTGGAGCATACTCCTAGATATTTGGGTGATAGGGCTTATTGCCAGTTTGCAGTCATACACACACTTTAATAAAAGGCTGTTTAGTTATGTTCCAGTTTACTAATTTCTATTTTATAGTAAGATGGAAGCACATATATTCTTCACAGAATAAAATTAGCTGCTTGTAATCTTCAATTATTTTTCTTCATTTTCTTTTAAAGATATTTGTTCAAGTTTCACTAAGGAGGCAGTAAATATATTTTTAGTTAAGATTATCACAATTTGGGTTTTTAATACATTATTTTCCTGAGGAGAATTTCTGTAAGCAGGTCACGATCTTATTGATCTGAAATCTTCCCTTTCTGCCCTTGTAAAGATAACATAGCCCTGGGCTAACAATTAACCCTGATTGTGGTAAATTGTATGTTGCAACTTATACAGGATTCCCACTACATCTTGGGGTTGATTTTCCTTTGCTTTGCGTCTGGGGAATGCTAAGTTCCCAGATTCAAAACAGAGGTAAAAGGAGTGGAAAACCATTACGCTAGGCCTCTGGCCCCTCTACATTGTCTAGGGATTTCCTGGGGATTGCTTGGGGTGGAGTGGAGCAATTACCTCCAAGAAAGCGCAACCATGCAAATAAGGCGGGAAGGGGTGTAATCAACCCTGCCACATCATTTTCCTCTCCCAACACTAGACAGGTGCCCAAGTCGGAGAGTTCCCAGATGGAGTGTGCTTTAGGCCCTGCACCCAGCGGCTCGCATATTGGAGGATCTGAAAGAGGCAGACAACAAGAAAATGGAGCTTGTGAATAGGTAAGTATCTTTTCTTCACAGGTATCAGGTACCATCCTTGGGCCTGGATGCCTTCTGGCTGCTGTTGCAACTCTGGTTGTGCATATTCCTGGAGGTTTTGATCACGTGACCTATGATCATGTGACATTACAAATACTTCAAGAAAATATTAATTACATATATATTAACTATTTTCTACTCACCCTACATCTCTTCCCCTTGGCATCTTCTTTTAGAGTCTCACTTCTTCCATGACTGTCCTCTTGTTTAATAGCACTAGAAGAAAGTCTTCCTCTTGTGTGCAGCTATGCTCATTTCCATTTCCCCCTATGCTCATCTGATCACCCTTTTGACATGCTTCTGAAGTTTCCTGTATTCTTCCGAATCAACCTTTTACAAAGCTCCTTTTATTTCTTATTTTACAGTCTTGTTGATTCATTTTTTTGACTCTACCCCACTAATTTAATGAAGTATTCTTATGTATGTCCTTGAAGGTATGCCATTTGTCCTGTACTGAGGTATTAATAAATGATTCCCCCAGTCAATTTATTTTAGCTCATCCCTCATATATTACTATTTGGCCTTTTAAAAAATTGTATATCTGAGTGTTGGTCCTTGGCAGTATTGAATCTCAAATCATATCCAACTGCTGTGGTAACTATCACCCAGGGGACTGATGACTTCCATTTTCTGTATGTTTTTGAGGTCACTCACATTACCAAGTATGTTTAAAATGAGCATGATGAGATGAACTTAAAAGTATATGTTCTTTTTCATTTCTGTATAAAAAACAAGATTTCAATATATTTACCTGTCACTTCTTAACATTCTACCATCTCTAATATGTACAGGGATAAAGAAAGAAATAACTTATAGCACCTTTTACAATCTCAGGACATCCCAAAGCGCATTACGGCCAATGAAGTGTAGCTACTTTTCACAATTTCATTCAGCAAGGGCCCACAGACAGCAATAAGACAATGACAAGATAATCTGTTTTAGTGATCTTGGTCTTCGAATAGTGTAATGGGACTTTTTTACGTCCACCTGAGAGAGTAGATGGGACCTCGGTTTAACATCGGCAGCCCTACCCAGCAGCCAGCAGTTATTACTGGTGTTGCAGCCCTCTCAGGCTTGCAGCAGTGGTTAGATTTCAGTCCATCTTTCCACGAATGAGGCCGTGCCAGGGAGTAGGCCTGGACTGGGGAGTGCTGGGCTCAACATAATAACCAGGCAGCTTCAGTTCATGTCAGGCAGTGCATACTTCAGATGTGTTCTGCTTGATTAATGCTCAGGCATGGTGGGGATGGGGTGGGTGGGGGGAGAAATTGGTCCTCAATTACGTTTTGTATGGTGGAAAATATCACGCTGAGCTAGATTTATATAGGCTTGAGTAATGAATCAAGTTTTATTGACGCAAACTGTTCAACCTTCCGCACCATGAGGCCCAGGAGATTTTAACTCTAGACCCTCATCTGCATAGGCCCAGTCAGTATCCTGCCTGAACCCGGTGGGCAGTGTAGCTGGCTAGCGAGCGGGAGCAGAATGTCAAGCAGCAGGAAGCCACAGCTGGGGACCTGAAGGAACGGTCCCCAGATTCAGGTAAGTAGTTAGGAGGGCATTGGGAGGGCCTCACAGTCATAGAAGGGGGTGGAAAGCCAGCAGCAGAGGTGACCCAAGCTTTGTTGTGGGGTCTGGAGGAGTACTGCTGTTCCTCCTGGCCCATAAGGAAACTAAAAAAAAAATTACCTTTCTGGGCCTCTTCTAGACCCGGCTTCTCTTGCTGCCAGGTTAGCCTGGTGGGAAAGCAGCAACAGCTTCCCCGCGCAGGCCTCAGGCTAAAATTGTAGTCGGGCTCGATGGCATCATCGGAGTCCGATCTGCATTTTTATAGAAGGACCCTGCTACCGTCTGGCACATGTCCCTCTCATCTGTTCAGAAAAGCAGGTCAAGATCACAATGGGAGAAGACAGCAGGATTAGTGCAGATAAGACACATGGGCTGGTTTCTGCTGGGTGGGCAGGGTTAAAATCAGCCCTATTGGATGCACACTTGAAAATACAGGCAGTATCTGAAAATTATATATACCCAGAATACTATTTACAGATAGTCTCGGGGAAAAAAAGTTTTTTTGCCACATCTTTCAGTTAGGAAGTTTTTAGAAATATCTACAAGTGTTCTTTATTCTGAACATAGTTCAGAAATGCAGCAAAATGCAAGGGACCACAAAATAACTTTTACTTTTATCCCCATTAATTCCTTTAAAGAAGAAAGCAATTTAACTGATTTAGAAACTAAAAATCCTGTAACAACATTGCCCATCAATGATACAGTGGGAAGAAATGGTTACCCATCCCATGTGACTTTTATACATTGCAGCCAATCATTTTAACATGTGACAACTGAAGTCACCCTTATTTAAACCCATATTTGGAAAAATGAAATACTACTGGTATTTTTATGTACATTATTAAAATAAAACAGTATAAATTTCACAACTTGTGGCAAAGACCTTTAACTTTAAAAAGTGTATTGGTTATGAACTTAAATATTCTCAATGGTAATAAATGTATTTTCGCTGAAGAGCTGGTTAAGAAAGCATATGGGATACTTGGTTTTGTAAATAGGGGCTTTGAATACAAAAACAAGGAAGTTATGCTAAACCTTTATAAATCAATGATTAGGTTTTAGCTGGTGTACAATCTGGGCACCACACTTTAGGAAGGATGTCAAGGATGAAAGGGTACCGAGGAGGTTTACCGGGATAATACCAGGGATGAGGAACTTCAGTTATGTGGAGAAATTGGAGAAGCTGGGATTGTTCTCCTCAGAGCAGAGAAGATTAAGGGGAGACCTGGTAGAGGTATTCAAAATAATAAGGGGTTTTGGTAGAGCAGATAGAGAAAAACTGTTTCCTCTGGTAACCAGAAGTTGTAGATTTAAAATAACTGACAAAAGAACTAGAGGGGAAATGAGGAGAATTTTTTTCACACAGATTCCATAGGAACTTTCAAAAGGCAATTTTGGAGGACTAAAAAGAGGACTAATTTGCAGGGTTATGGGGAAAAAGCTGGGGTGTGGGACTAAATTGGACAGCTCTTTCAAAGAGTTGGCACAGGCACGATGGGCCGAATGACCTCTTTCTGTGCTGTAAGATTCTATTTGGAATATATTTCCAATACTGAGGATGCTTCCTGCTTTATAAATGTTAGTTTTCATCTATCTGTGCCATTGCCATTCTCATTCTCATTCTAATCTATAATTCAGGTTCTCCTGGCATTCGGTTGCTGTGACATCTTCTCTCTTCCATAACCTATATTTTTTATATATTATAGCGTTATATTAACATTTCTGTACACAGATAATCAGAGGGGGGAAAAGGACAGATTTTCAAACTAAATAAAACACAATCACATTTCCACTATTTGAATGTGATTTTTGTTTGTAATAAGATTTGGGGAGTATGCATTTTTAAAAATGTAAAGTTTAAAATTTGTAGTTTTACATATGTTTGTTCCTGAACTATTTTTTGTTATACAGCACAGCTTTTCATCATCTTTGGTTTCTACCATGAAGAACAGAATCTGATAATAAATAGTCTAATCGTTACCTTGGCAATTAATGGAGCCTGGATGGCAACAGCCGATCAGGGAGGAGTTGAAGTAAATTGCTGTGTACTATTCATTTCTCTCAATGCTGTACTTTAAAAGTGTTCCGTTAATTAAGCTCACTACTGCCTAGTCTAAGCCCAAGTAAAACATTCACTTTTTGATTTGACCATGCAATTTATGAGTTCTTCATTAAGGGTCTTAACAAAAAAATCTGCTAATTTTCTCACATTTTAGTAATGTTCATTAGCCCATTTTTGGAGGGGTTATACATTCTCAGATTAGCTTTCAGCAAGGATAAATAGTCAATTTGCATTTTGTGGTCCATTTATGCTTTCTACTGACATTATATTCCCATTTCTCATGATTGCTCTTTTCACCATAAGATCAAACAGAAGAAAATATGGCCCTAACTGTGTAAAACCCGAAGCATAACAACTCAGAATGTTTTCCATTTTTAAAATTTCTTTGCATTATTTCACATAATTAAATTTTTTACTTCAGATGACAAACTTTAAATGATAACAAACCTCTTCACTTGATAGTGCTTACCAGGCCTTCTATACTGACAGATTATAAGCTTTCGACCCTCTTGAATATTGTGCCATTACTGACAAGCTGCTAATATATGATGGATGAAGCTATAAATTGTTTTTTTCATTGGTTGTAATAACCCTAAATCTTTCAGTTACACTACGCTGTCACAGTACTAATGCATTTTTTTCTCCAGGCAGAACATTCATGCATTTCATATAAATCACCCACTCTAGCATATGTGTCTCTATCTGGAGTAAAACTCAAAATTCAATAGCAAATTTGTGTCACAGATTGCTTTTCAACGGTTGAAACCTGCAGAGTGATATCAGTGATATCAATTGTAGGATTATTTTGAGAAAATAAAAACCTGCTGAGTGGTCATTGTGACAAAAATCATATTAAATGGCAACCCTGCCGAGTATTTAATGAGGTGAGTTTTGTCCTTTCTTCCACTGGCAGTCAAAATAACCATCAACATTTGTTTGCTGACAACTCCAGTCGGCATCCGGTTACTGAGCATTATCTTGAGTGTGGTCTTACATTTGTAGTCTCTAAAATGATATTAATACCTTTGGGAAAGAGAGACTGATGAGTCAAATCACTTACTGCTGCCAAAGCCCAAGGAAGTCATCATAATGAGAAATCAGATTAAGCAATGTGCAAGCATCCCTTACTAGAGTACTCAGGACTTAATTCAACCATCTAGACATATTATACACTCCAAAACCATGAAGGTAGGAGGACCAGATCGTATTTCATGCAAACATGCTTTGGAAATTATTCAGAGTTCATTTTGCTAGCGGACAACTGGAGCCTGGCTTCCGATAAATAAAACACGACAGCCAGGACAAATATAGCGAAAACCTTTATTTACAATGAATTTCACAATAATTTCTGAGATTCTTCCTTAACGCTGAGTACTGAATGCTCCATATGCCTTTAATAAATTGTGCACATTTTTGTTGAATGCAACACAGATAAAAAATATTTTCTGTAATTTAGATTCTTATAAAGAAAGCACATGTAACCTTTTTTTTGGAATGCATATTTTTGGAATGAGAAAGAGTGTAATTTTGAAGAGTTTGAACGAGTGGGGTCAACATGAACTCCTCTTTGTTCCTCTCTCTGACTTTCTCTACTTCTTTCCTGAAATTTCTCACACTGAGATTAAGGCCTAGAAATTGGACCTAATTGCTCTGTTTTATGGGTGTAAAGTATACACAAGGGCCAATTTTGGGAACCGATTGTCTGCGCTCCAAGACGTCTGAGCTGATAGTGGGTTGGGCGTCAAGGGCAGCTGCCTAAAAGAGGCATTAGATTTCTTGCATATGCTAATGAAAGGCCTAGTGCCTGTCTTGGGACCCCTCTGGGAAATTGAGCTGCCCTGAGTGGAGCAGGTGCCGGGCTTGTTCTGCTTTGGTTTTGCTGGCATGGATGCAGCCTAGCAAGTAGCGGCCACCAAAATGGTAATTCATTTATAAAAATTTTTTTTATGTGCAGCCAGGTGAAGCAAGAGTGTTCCTCCTTGCTCCACAGCACTCCTGACAGCTGGTGGCATCCGCAATCGGCTCCCCTACTGCTGAGTTCCCCACCACCCCGATCCCAGCACTTACCTGAGGCTGCTGCCGGTGAGACAGGCGGCCCAAAATTCAATGCTGCAGGAGGGCGAGCTGCCTGTGGAGACACAACAGGTGCCGGCAGTTCGCCAAGATAATTTAGATGAGGGTCGAGGGCAATTTCGGGCTGGCTTCGGGTGGGTGAACTTGCTGCCTGCTGTTTAAAATTGGTGTCAGCTAGATTGTGGCGGGAAAGGAGGGAGTAAGTCTTCCGCTCCATTAACTGCCGGGGGGAGTTCAAATAGAGGCCCATATCTTTTCCAACTGAGCCACGAGGGGAACAACAGCAGGAGGTTCATTAGTGTATAGAGAATTGTTTTTTCCCTCAAATGTTGTTCTAAAGTACACCTGCTAACAAAGCCAATCCTTCTTTGGCACCTTCCCTGGATACTAAAACTATAATGAGAAACACTTGATTGAATCTAATGTACAGCACTAGGGGGTTTGTACAGCTGGTGAAGACATTAGTCTCAGTCAGTACCTTTCATTTCCAACACAGGTTATTTCACCCAGAGAATTAAGTCTTGGACTAACTCTCAGAGAACTTGGGCCCTGCAGGAAACAAATATTGACTTATAAATATATACCTGAGTACTTATTAGGTACATTAAGCACTGGGATTAAGGAAAGCATACATGAAATAAAGATTAAGCTCTCCTAATTTGCAAGGGTGAGTTTGGGGTGCATTTGTCAATGTTGTTTGACTACAACTATCATGTCTGCTCTAAGGGTGTCGGGAAGGTACCTGTCATTCAATACAAATTACAATGATCATTGAATGAGAAACACCTGACACATACAAAGAAAGAAAGAACTTGCATTTATATAGCGCCTTTCATGACCTTAGGACATCTCAAAGCGCATTACAGCCAATGAAGTACTTTTTTTTTGAAGTGTAGTCGCTGTTGTAATGTAGGAAATGCGGCAGCCAATTTGCGCAAAGCAAGGTCCCACAAACAGCAATGTGATAATGATCAGATAATCTGTTTTAGTGGTGTTAGTTGAGGGATAAATATTATCCAGGACACTGGGGAGAACTCCCCTGCTGTCCTTTGAAATAGTGACATGGGATCTTTTACATCTACCTGAGAGGGCAGACGGGCCTCATACATACTGTTGAGAAATAATGTAATACCATGACTTTATTTAGTTACAAACAGCCAGATGGTAATAGGTATCAAATGCAACGGAAAGACCAGATCCTGGATATACATCAGCCCATTGGTATACAGAAATCAGGGGCCTGATTTTAACTCGGGGCCAGTTTTCAGCAGTGTGAATAGAAACTCATTTTCCCACTCAAGCTGATGAGTTAAAATTGCAGTTAGGTCTTGATGACATCATCGATATCGATGTGCATATGTAAGAAAGGGCGCGGCCGGCTTTGGCCAGGTGTCCTTGTCACCTGCTTAGCTGGGCAGATTAAAATCGGGAACCGACAGCTCCAGTGTCTCCAGGGTGAGTATGTAACCTGGGCGATTTTAACTGGCCATCCGCCTGATATCTGCTGCGTGTGTAGGGTTAAAATCACCCCCTATTAGTGACAAAACAAGCAGGAAATAATTTATAATCATTACTATTGCAAGCTGCTGATAAAATATGTTGGTTTCAGCCATGATCTTATTGAATGGTGGAGCAGGCTCGAGGGGCCGTATGGCCTACTCCTGCTCCTATTTCTTATGTTCTTATCACTGCTGCTAAAGATTGCATCAAATTAATAATCTGTCTTTTGATTAGTAAAGATTAAATGATCATCAGCATTCATTCACAATGAATCACTGCAACCAGATTTAGAGAGTGTAGTTTGTGACTCTAAAACAGGTACTTAACTTAAACTTCTTAAAATGTAGAATAATATACTTTTATGAATATATTTACCGATTTATTGCTTTAAGTATTTCTTTTAATTTGGAAAGTAGCTGGTGGGATAAAAGTGTGTGGCATGATGGCTGGTTAAACACAATTTAACAATATTATATTTCAAGATGTTATCCAAATTTAATTTTTTGCTAGATTTTGTAAATATCGAAGAAAACAAAACAATAGTATTAAAAATATGGGGGTAATGAGAAAAGTGGAGAGAAGGTTCATCTTTATAGTGTCGTCTGTCTCCAGTAACGGGATGGGCACACCATCCACCTGTTTAAAGCTGCACAAATGCTGGTGGGAGATTGACGTGGCTAGTTGCTCTGCTTTTGTGCTGCAAAGCTGAAACATTTTTCTACCAATGCTTCCCAGCACTGGTCTCACCATAAAATGTGGGGCCAGCTAATTGAAATATCCTTTGGAGTTGATGGAGCGCAATTCTCACGTAACATGGGAATATTGCACTGAGAGGTGGGTGCAAACTTAAGGAGCAGCCTTTAAAATGCAGCGTTTACCGAAGGGAGCAGCAGTCGACTGGGAAAACAGCAGGTAAGTACTGAAACTTCTACCCGAATGCAGTGAAAGTCAGCTTGCGTGCATGGATGTCGCAACAGAGAGTTTTTTTCAATTTTGTAATTATGATTTCAATTGGAGGATCAGGCAGAAGGACCCAAAAAAGGAGGCAGAAGAGCACAAAACTTCAATGGGCCATAATTTTCTGTAGCAGGGCATCTAACGACGTCTGCCGTTAGTTAGACTTGGCCTTGCATGCTTAGGTTTTTTAATTTTTTGCGTGGCAAGTTGCTGAAAGTGTGAGCTGATAACAGTGAGGGAAACAGGACATCTGGGACCTGAGTGAACAGGACAAGCAACTGTGTATCTCCTTAACCAATCAGATTAAATGATTGTGGACTTAATAGTGCAAGGACTGAGAAGGAAGTGTAAATGTGAGTGAGATAATTAAATGTCAAATCAGGTACAGAAAGAGAAATAGAGAGAGGGAAAGAAAGATTGGATTAAGAGAGAGAGAAAGAAGAGACAGAAAGGAAAAGTAAAAAATAAATTAAAAAATTTTCATTTTTAAAATCTCCAACAACAATCAATCCTGAAGGAATGAGACTCCACATTTATAATAGTTAATTTTCAGTGTCAGAGAGGTTGATTGGCAGTAATTAACACCTATTATATCATTAAAAGACTTGAAATTAGACTTGAAATGACTTGACTTAACTTTCTGTGGTGTTTGTATCCACCGTGCAGATACAGAAATTTCACGCTATTCAATTCATTTCAATGGCGAGGCAGACTGCGAGATGTCATTTACGCAAAGCTAACGGAGGAGTGGCGTAACTCGGACAGCAACTTTTGGATTTTTGACTTTAACCGTTGATCTGCCCCTTGCCTGAAGTTGCTGTACCATTTGCGAATAAATAACGGCGAGTGCCATTAGCCTCACCATTATTTTGACAGCAAAATCTAGCCCAATAAGTCTGACCTCCAGACTCTCCTAGATGAAATTCAGCAAAAGGTACTGCTGGGCGGAAACCTCAAATAAAAGTGCCATGTAGAGGGAGGTGGCCATTTGTCGCATCCCCAGACCTGAAGACCACTTCAATGATCTGACAAGGCCAGACAAGGTAAGAGCATTGTTGCTTTTCTCTCTCAGTCACTATGGGCACCAACGCATATCACATCTACATGCAAGCAATTAGGTCAGTCTCTGAGGATATGCAACAACTGACAGCTGTGACTCTGGAATCTACAGCCCTCACTTGTTGGTTTTTACTGCAGGATATCATTATATTTCCATTCTCTTAATATGAGTTCGAGGACCAGGAAACACTGAGGCATCTGATTAATAAGCTTCATTCATCTAAACATTGATATAGCCCATTACATGCAGTGCCCATGAGACTGGTACCAAAAGCCACTCACGTGCAACAGACTCATTTGGTGTCGTAAGCTTGTCGTTTTGTTTGCCACGCTAGCCTAACCAAGACTAGGTAAAAGTCGCTAAGGTGCTCTGGGGCGCTCTATCTCTTTATAGGGTTAATTGCTTCTCCCTAACATGACGTCACTACCTAAGCGCCTTCTACATGTAGTTAGTATGTGAGTACATTGGTTTGATATGTCATTACGTCAAATGACGTTACTACTCCCTTCCCCCAGTCACACATGCTTAGTATTACCTATCTTTGTTAGATATTGATTACAGAGAAAGCTATTCATTACTCACACTCCCCTCTGTCCCCAGACTATCTGGCACCATTCCCGCTTGTTAACCTTCCCTCTCTCATATCTTCCCACAGTCTGGTTATGAGACCTGCTTTTCTCAGCACTCAGAGACTGACCTTATCCATATTAACTCCTACAACTATTACAGAGTTAGTATAATGTGTATATCTGCTAATGCGGTTATTCTACCTAGTGCATCTACTCTTACAGGTAACATCAGGGAAGTTGTTTCTTCATTGCAGACATTAATGGAGCGTTTGACAACTACACTGAAATCTTTGACAGTCCCCCACCTCAGAAGTGGTTCAGCACCAGTCGGTCTCTTCTCCTCCTCCTCCTCCTCCTCCAAGTAAGTACAGACTGCAGCCTGGAAGAAGTAGGGGATAGTAAGGCAAAACCCTGCATTCTGGCTTTCAGACACTGAGGTCCAGGGTACACGCTGCTGTCCCTCAGGTCTTTTAGGATTTGATAGCAACTATCAATCCAATCATCAATGGACACAAATGCTGGGCCCAGCATAATGGTAACAGCTAGTGTCGACCAGCAGGAGGCTGCCATTTCTCAGGAAAGCTGCAAATGGCACCTGGGAGGCAAAACTAGGCTGTCCAGACACTCAAGGTAAGCGGGTCCTTCCCAAAACCAAGCTGTCATGAGAGCAGGGCCACCTCAGGTTCATGAGCTTCTTGTAACACAAGAGCCGCCAACCAATTCTCACGATAGTAGCCCTCAGATTTCACCCAGGAGAAACACAAGAATAAGTGAAAGAAGGGTGTGAAGAAGGTGTAGGAAATCTAGTATCCATGTGCAAGATTGTTGTAGTAAAAGAAAAGGAGCACTTATTTTGTGCTCAGTTATTCATGGCTTATAATATCTTGCTGGATCTGTTAGGGGCAAAGACGTCTGATGTACAGTGAGAGTCTAAGCTATGTTTTGCATTAAAGGATTGGACTTGACCTGAAAGTGGGGGAAATGGAGTAATGGCAGTGGTGACAAAGGGAGAGAGTTAAAAGATGAAATGGCTACACTAATTATTAGCATATCTCCTTGCAGCAGCTGAGTAACTGTTTTCATGAGGCTCCATTCTATGCTTCTCTGTCTCCAAAGCAGCTGGGACCATCTCCCCCAGGATTTCCATGTTCAGGCCTTTCTGGCTGGCAAAGTTGTTCAGAGCACAGCCAGCTACCACTATGTGGGAGACACGTTTTGCAGCAGATTGCAATGTCCCTCCTGACCTGTCCAGACAGTGAAACCAATCCTTCAAGACCACTATAAACACCAGTAGGGCCACGGAATTTGTTGTAGAGCTTCACAGCTTCTGTCCTTGTTACCCATAGATGGTTACTAACTAATCCAACTATGAGGGGCCTTTAAAAGCCCTTATCTTTAAATTCTGTGGATTTGTTAAAGGCCCTCTTGTACCCAGGAATGCCCAATGGCTAGTTCCTGCCAGGTTTCACAAGGTATGTTGGAGACTCAGCATTCAATATGCCCATGGGCCAGAAAATAGTGCGGTACTCTTCCCTGCCCTTTTCTGCATATGGTAATGAAGCTGCTGTCTACTTTGGGGCAGGAGTTCAGATGTCTCTCACAGGCCCGACCAGAAGATAGAGCGTGGCCTTAAACCAGCTGGAATGGGGGTTCTATGAAGACAAAAATTGGTCCCTATGTTATTTAAAAGGGAATTGGATAAGTGTTTGAAAAGGAAAAATAGAAAAGGTCAAGGGAAAGAACAGGGAAATGGGATTAGAGTACATAGCTCTAGTTCCAGAGCTAGCATTGGCATACCCAGGTGCAAGGGGTGGAATGGCCTCCTGTGCTATAATTTCTATGATTCTATGATATGACTTATAGAAATACTGGCAGAAAAATTTCACAGATCCCCACCTTATGAAAACTTATTTACACAACAGATGTAGCCAATCACATCATGAAATAAACGTGTATTATGTCATGTGCACTCATATTATATTGGATACATTAAGGAAGTAGTTTCTAAATCAATGAATATCCCATGACTTTCATATTCAATGCCACAGACACGTCTGTCGATGATAGCATTGGCAGGAGTAACCACTACACAATTCTTTCAAAGACAAGTCTCATCTTCACATGAGGACATCCTTCAGTTTGTGGGAAATAATGTGCTGCAGCAGGAGTTAAATGGTTGCAGCTGCTTAAAGGGGGACAAACGCCATCAGAAAATGCTTTGCTGCATACTAGGAGTTTGGTTGTTTTGTACAATACAGACAGCTCTGCTGCAGGGCACAGAGCCTCCCGCTTCACAGATGTTGATATGGAAGTGATCCTGCAGGAGGTCAGAGACAGGAGGTAGGCACTTTTTAACACTGACAGATGGAGGGCCCAAGGAGAACAGCAGCAGAAAGCTGGAACAGAGTGGTCAAGGCAGTCAATGCCAATTCCAGTATTTGGCACCCAGCCACACAAAGGAAGAAGTTTATTCGATAAGCAGAAATTTCCTCCAATTAAATATTGGGAAGACTGAAGTTATTGACCTGGAATTTGCTGTGAGCGGTGAACGAAAGGTGCCCACCACTCATTAGATTTAAATTTGCCCACAAATGATCCACGGGCTTTGGTGTGGAACTTCCTCTAATGGTGAGCTGCAAAAAGTGCAGCGTCCTCTCCCGGGCATCTGTGAGCTGTGTGAACAGGGAAAGGGTCTCTGTCCCCTCAAACAATCAGATTGAATCATCCTTGACAAGCCGCGCAGAGTCAGAACCAGGAAGTGAAAGCTAGAACAGTAAATTCAATGTCGAATCAGTTAGAGAAAGCAAAATAATGCGAGGGTAAGAAATACCAAATTAAAAGACAGATAAAAGAGACAGAAATAAAAAGATAAAAATTTTTTAAAATTAAAAAAAAATCTCCAACAAGAATTAAAATCGGAAGGAATGAGACTACATTTTTAAAAGTTAATTTTCAGTGCCAGAGAGGTTGTTTGGCAGTCATTAAGACTTACCACGCTGTTAAAAGTTAGTTGCTCTTCCATTTGCCCTTAAATCACAGTGAGCAATATTCGGCTCTCCGTTATTTTTGGAGCAAATTCCGGGCCATTGTTTTTGGTCCCCCCCAAAAACTCCATTCCCTAGCCACTGAAAATGCTCTCCTGGCCAGCCTCCCACCTGCCACCCTCTATAAACTTGAGCTCATCCAAAACTCTGCTGCCTGTATCCTAATTTGCACCAAGTCCCGGTCCCCCATCACCCATCACCAATGTGCTCGCTGACCTACATTGGCTCCCGGTCAGTCAGCGCCTCGATTTTAAAATTCTCATCCTTGTGTTCAAATCCCTTCATGGCCTCACCCCCTTCCCTATCTCTGGAACCTCCTCCAGCCCTACAAACCTCTGAGATCTCTGTGCTCCTCCCATTCTGGCCTCTTGTGCATCCCCGATTTCCTTCGCTCCGTCATTGGCGTCCATGCCTTCAGCTGCGTAGGCACTAAGCTCTGGAATTCTCCTCCCATACCTCTTTGCCTCTCTACCTCTCTCTCCTCCTTTAAATCACTCCTTAAAACCTATTTTTTTGATCAAGCTTTTGGTCACCTGTCCTAATATCTCTTTATGTGACTCGGTGTCAAATTTTGTCTGATTATACTGTTGTAAAGCGCCTTGGGATGTTTTACTACCTTAAAGGCGTTATATAAATGCAAGTTGTTGTTGTTACTACATCAGTTAAAGTAAGAACAACCAGCCACACCTTCCAAGAATGCACTTAACTAAGCATATCTGCCACTTACAACCATGTTCTCCTCACTGTGTTAAAGTGTTTTAAGAGCTTATCACCAATGCCCATGAGATTGCACAGTACTCTTTGCACTTCAGGCCTTCACCTGTAACCATTCATTCATTCGTATCTTTACATGCCTATTAAAAGGTTCACAAGCAATATTATTGCTTGTATATTCATCTGTCAGCACCCCCATTACAAATTGAATGCAGAACCCTGGATTTTACTGCATTTCAAGGTTACTGAAGCTAATTTGGCCCATTCACTTTTCTTTTACTAGGGCAATGCAGTGCATAACAGCCAAGAGAGACCAGGTATAGCTGGTGTCCCTCCAAACATCGTCCCTACCATCCCCCATGAGAGGCTTTGGAGTTGTTGGGAGGGAGGCAATGGAAGGAGTCAGAGGGGGAAGTAGGAGGACAGGTGCAGGGTTGAGATAGTGGCCCCGGTATTTACGGCGAGGAGGGGAAGGTGCAGGTGAGGCCAAAAATGGCTGAAGAATCCGGCAAGGCCGGGGTCGTGGAGGTCCTGCCGATAATATGGGATCTTTAATGTCTAGCTGTGCACGGAGACACAGTTTAATATCTCATGTGAAGGGCAGCAACTCCAACAGCGAAACAATCCTTCAGTCAGGGTCAGACTGCATTATGCATTCAAATCTAGTAGTGGGGCTTTAAACCATAACCTTGTGCCTCACAAGCAAATGTACGACCAACGAAACCAAGCTGACCTGGTACTAAACCAGTGACATGAAACTTTGAACATCCAAAGCCTTAAATGACATTGCTGATTCATTCCACACAAAGACAATTCAGATTTCTCTTCTACAGATCTTGGCTTTTCTGGTAGTGGGATTTTTGCAGGTAAAGTACCATGAAGATCATTATTTCTTGAAGATATTAGGAACATTAAAAATGCTTTTGTTTGAAGTCAAATGCATGATACCATTTACAATAAATGAATTCCATTCAGCACAGGGCTCCCACAATGCAAAGGTAACCTTATGTGCACGTAGGAACATGTATTTTGGGACAAGTAATCCTGTTACTCAGTTTGGCGTCCAGTTTTTATGAGTGGTTGACCAGTATTGTTTAATTTTCAGCCTCCATCAGTTATTTAACAATCTGACTGTGCTATTACAACTAGCAGGACCTCGTTAAGATTTTGTAGCTCCATCTCCTGCCCAGCAACCGGCCAAATGGACAGCCCGGCCGGCGGGCAGGAGGGAATACCAGTGGCAGGAGGCCGCAGCCGGGGACCATGGAGGATGGCCACCAGCAATCGGGAGGGGGGGTGGTCGGCAATCGGGGCTGGAGAGGATAGGCCTTCAATTGGGGGAGTGGTGGGGGGAGGCCTGCGATCAGGAGGTGGGGGAGTGAGATCAGTAATTGGGAAGGCAGGGGGGAGGCTGGAGATCGGGTCTGGGGAGAGTGGGAGGCTGATGATTGGGGCTGGGGAAGGCCAAAGGTTTCCTTGAGAGGCCTGGGGGGAGCAGTGCTGCTCTTCCTGGGCCTCAAGGAGTGCTGAAAGAGGCACTTAACCTTGGGAAGCTGGCAGCTCCTGCCTTCATTTCACTGCTGAGTTTCCCGACCACTGGGAAACCCATTCGGCAGCAGTAAATTTCAAATCACGCTCCCTATTACACTGTGGGAGCCCGATTTAAATATGTTAATTAAGCATCCCACCTCATCATGGTGGGACACTCGGACGTCCTGATACCTGCCACCGTAAAAATGGCAGCGGTCACGTCTGCAGCGGGATGGGGTCGCGTTTCGCACATTTCGCTTTTTAACTCCTCCGACCCTCTCCTGCCCGTCATGGGGGGACGCTAATATGGAGGCCAACATCTCTGCTTCCCTTCACTACATTATCACAGCCTCATTTAAATACTCTGACCCATTGTAGAGTGGCTGCTTCTGCTGACTACTGGAAAGACAGTGGAAACTTGACCTGGCGTTAAAGTGGCCTGGGATGTAATGGTTCCAAGCCCCATCTCCTGCTTCTCAGGAAAATCTGGAGTACTTACACTTAGTTCTGTTCTGGATAAAAGAAGCTTACATTTATATAGTATCTTATCATATTTCACAGAAATGTTGCGAAGTGCTTCACAGACAAAGAATTATTTTGATGTGCAGTGACTGTTACGTATGCAAATACAGTAGCTATTTTTTGCACAGCAGGATGAATTACCAGTTAAGCAATTTTAGTAGTTTGATTGAGGGAGGAATATTGGCCAGCTCCTTACTTTCCTTTGAATAGTACAGGATCTTTAATGTCCAGCTGTGCATGGGGCCGCAGTTTAATATCTCATACAAAGGATAGCAACTCCGACAGTGTAACAATCCTTCAGTCAGGGTCATTATGTGTTCAAATCTAATAGTGGGTTTTTAAACCACAACCTTCTGCCTCACAAGCAAATGTACTACCAACTAAGTCAAGCTGACCTGATTTTAAACCAGATGACATGAAACTTTGAACATCCAAGGTCTTACATGACAATTCCACACAAAGACAATTCAGATTTCTCTTCCACAGATCTTGGCTCCTTATGATATTTGTAGGTAAAATACCATGAAGATCATTATTTCTTGAAGGTGTTAGGAACATCAAAAATGCTTTTGTATGAAGTCAAATACACGATACCAATTACAATAAATGAATTCCATTCAACACAGGAGTTCCACAATCCAAAGGTAACCTTATGTGCACGTAGGAACATGTATTTTGGGGCAAGTAATCCTGCTACTCAGATTGATGTCTAGTTTTTATGAATGGTTGACTAGTATTATTTAATTTTCAACGTCCATCAGCTATTTAATAATCTGACACTGCTATTACAATAAACAGTTTTTTGTAATTGAGATACTAGGCCTGACAAAAAGCTTTTAATTAAAGGGTTGTTGGTACTGACAGCAGGTGGTGTGTGTTCATTCTCACTGGAGACAAGATGCTGGGTTAGCTTTCCTTATAGAAATGCATTTTTAATGCAATATCTATAATTCTGAATTTCTTTGCATTAAAAATCCATGACAGGGGCACATGTAATCACTCTGATGTCAGTCTAAGTACCACCCCCACATATTGACACTAGCTTTGAAATCCATGGAAGTAAGTCAAACTGATGTTAACAGCCTAATTTAAATCTTTGTACTTTTACCTCAGGCAGTACAATATAATGCAGTCTGAGTAATGTCTTGTTTCAATAAAAAAGAGCTTTAAAGTATAAACAAAGGTGAGCCCAGAAAATTTAAAGTAAAAAAAGGGCTCATAAAGGAACAAGGCCATCAAGCTACGGAGGAATTTGATTCTTTTTTTTTGTTGGGAACTCTAAGAGCCAAGACCTATTCATGCAGGATACCACCAAAGTCCAGAAAAGAATAAAGGATGAAATAAATCTTGGGTTTTAAACGGCTGTAGATTATACATGGAAGGACTTAAGGAGTTTGACTATTTTTTTGGCTGGAATGAGTTAATATGGTAGGCAGGGTGATAAATCTTGCAGGGAGAAGGAACATGGTGCAGAATAGTATATTTTGACCATGGGATAACAAGAAAGGAAAGTTCAGAAGAGCAATGATGATGGTGGTATCAATAAAATATAGAAAAATAAGAAAGATTGAGAAGGAGTGAGAAAGGTTGGAGTTGGAGATCAGAGCAGCACCTACAAGATGAAAGCTTTTTCTTCCATACTGTTTGGGAGTGAAAGAGAGGATCTGTAAGTAATTTCAGATGTACAAGTAGTTTTCAAGTGTTGGCCAGATTTGGGCTTTGCAGACAAAGAGGAAAAGAAGTATTTGGCAACAAAGTGGAAACATTAACTTTTTGGAGGCAGTTTTGGCTATTGACTACCATTTACCTGATTAAACCAGGACTGAGCAAAACATTTTTTCCATTTCAGACAACTGCTTAGTGAAGTGAAACCCTCCTATAGTTATGGCAACCGGATAACATTGAATATCTTAAGAAACAATTAGCGTGATATTTATCAAAATTAATAAATAGCTATGGGGCTAACATACCAACAATGGAGGAGCAGAAGAAGGGCAGCCCAGGAGCATAGAGGGTGTAGGAGATGCACAGCTCACATCAGACACTACCCCAGGCAGCAGGTGTACAGCAACAGGGTCATCTCTCAGCACATAGTGAGCAGCACTGCACGAGGAAGCGCAGCTCAATAGGGACTGTGACTGAAGTGCGCCATTTGATCCACAAAGACCTACATCAGTTATCATGTTTTGGGATTAGTGACTATGCCACAATGGGGAACCTGGCTGTAATATATGTTAAAAATGCTACTATTGAGTTAAACTTAGCCCTCACAGAATTAAATTTACAGCATAGCAGGGTGTAATATGTAGATTAGACTTCAGATAAGGTGACTAAACCAGTGTGGTGCAAAGAAAGGTAGTTTGGACATTTCAGTGGCCGTTCACAATATTCTGTTTGAGATGACTTGATTTATTTAAGTTCAGCGGGGGTAGTTGTCAGTGTAGTCTGGGGTCGGAGGTGACAAAAAAGAGAAAAAGCCATGTTCAGGGTCAGTCAGTTCTAACAAAGGCTGAGAGAAGTCAAATCTTGGCCTGAGCTGGAATTAAGATTTAACAGGGCAGTTTTTCAAGTTAGAAGCTGACCCAAAAGAAAAAGAAAGTGAATATTCCATCAACTATTCGGGATAGGGTAGTGTTGTTTCTGTTGTTTTATTTTGTTCCAGGAAGTGTTATAGGAGGTTTTATTTTTTAAAAAGTCTAAAATTGCTCCTTTTGTTCAGTTACACAAGTTGTGCAAAATAAACTGACTTCTTGATTCGTCATCGACCTTGTCTTACCAGAATATTTATCAGTTCCACTTATTGAAATATTGGAGAAGCGCATGTGGGGGCCCGCGTGTGTTCACAGAATCAGTTCGTATGTCATGGAGATGCATTGTTACATCCCCTGGGTTATGCTCTCATTCAAGTAGATATTGGGCAGTGTAAGACAACTACGAAGTGTATGGGATATGGGATCCAATTATAGGAGTGACTGACGCTACTGGTCCCAAGAAGGTATCTATGGCAGACTCCAAATGGTCAACCATCCCTGCCCTCAACTTTCATACCACAGGAACTTTTCACGCATCTTAAAGGGACATCTCAGGACTCAGACCACTTTCTTTGGCCTTTGAACAGCTGATGCTTCATTTTCTGCACAATGACAGAATCAAAGATATATTGAACGACATGAGCTGTGCAGTACTGGTAGTGTACATGTCAAATGTGTTTTGCTGCTACAATTGTCCCTTGTGTTAAGAACGTCTCCTTGTTAGTTGTGGTTGTTCCCTACTACCACATGTTATTTTGGTTGAGATAATAGCATTGTTGGATGGCTGTATAACCAATTGGTAGGATGCAAGAGATACAGAAGGTCTACTATATCATACCTGTAACTGAACTAACCCTGATGGACCTGCATCAGTGCCAGGGACACTTGTTGTAGTCAAAATGGGCTCAATGGTTTCAGAGGCATTTGGGCAAAGCTATGTGATGGCATAAAGCTGCTGCTGATATGAGCACCAAACGGTTGCTCCCATGCTGTTCCATTTGATAGGGGAATTTTTCCATGCTACCTGTGTGAATATAGGACAGTAGCTATCCATGAAGTTTCAGAATCCTTCAATCATGGTTGCTTGTAACTGTCCCCCAAGAGGACTGAAACCATACGACTGCATCTTGAAGTTTGGATCCCAATTCACAGAATATATAATTAATATGGTGAATACCATTAGTTCCGTGCTTTCTGTCAATTTTCACAATCTCACTGCCTACTAGCCTCTCCTTCATAAACCATCTTAGCTTCCTCATGAGTGAGTATTTTTGTATGTATCTTTAAGATCGACTACTTTTACAAATGTCCTGTAACACTGGGTGATACCTGTACTGCAACAGGGAAATACACAAGTTGATTTGAAAATATGAGTTATGGTGAAAGTTTGCAGTCTAGATCCTTCATTACTAATTGATTGCAGTCACATCTACTTTTTGAACCATTACCTCATTTTTCTGGTCCTTTGAAGATTTTAGAAGAAATCAGTTGTCTGACTGAAAGGAAATGGCAGGGATCTCTCCATTGTTGAGGAATGATTGCTTGACAGCCAATCACATGTTGGTCCTGAATGTGCTCAATCAAGTTTGAACACACAGCATTCAGCTAATCAAAATGTTCTATTTTCAACCCTGTGATTGAATCATCTTTATGGTTGTCCATTAATCAAATTAATTAGTATTCCTTAAATCTATTTGTTGGACTGAGGTAAAATAATACAGCCTATTTTATTATACTTCATTAATCATTTCCATAATAATACCCTGATATACTGACATCAAGCATTGCTGATTCAGATGGTACATTACTGAGAAAAAGTGTTGGCAAATTCTATTTTAATTTATGTTTGTATAAACTAGAAGAAAATGCGGTCCACATTATGGATTTATTGGTATAATGTGATTATCATGGTTAAAGGAATATTATCTTTTCTTGCAAGACTTGTTTTAAAAAAACAATAGTTGTATGCTCATAACAATTTCTAATTTAATTCCGCTCCTTGAAGCCATCAGCTTAAAGTAATCATACATTGTAATGAAATAAGACTTTAGTTATTTACACTGGTGTTTACAACAATGACAACAAGCACTTGAATTTATATTGCGCCTTTAACATAGTAAAATGTCCCAAGGTGCTTCACAGGAGCGATTATTAAACAAAATTTGATACCGAGCCACATAAGGAGATATTAGGACAGGTGACCAAAAGCTTGGACAAAGAGGTAGGTTTTAAGGAGTTTCTTAAAGGAGGAGAGGTGGAGAGGTTTAGGGAGGGAATCCCAGAGCTTAGGACCTGGGCAGCTGAAGGCACGGCCGCCAATGGTGGAGCAATTAAAATCGGGGGTGTGCAAGAGGCCAGAATTGGAGGAGCACAGAGATCTCAGGGGGTTGTAGGGCTGGAGGAATATAACTCGGAGGGTTATAGGGCTGGAGGAGGCTACTGAGATAGGGAGGGGCAAGACAATGGAGGGATTTGAAAACAAGCATGAGAATTTTAAAATAGAGGCGATCCTGGACCTGGAACCAATGTAGCTCAGCGAGCACAGTGGTGAAGGGAGAACAGGACTTGTGCGAGTTAGGATACAGGCAGCAGAGTTTTGGATGAGCTCAAGTTTATGGAGGGTGGAAGATGGGAGGCCGGCCAGGAGAGCATTGGAATAGTCAAGTCTAGAGGTAGCAAAGGCATGGATGAGGGTTTCAGCAACAGATGAGCTGAGGCAGGGGCGGAGACGCGCGATGTTACGGAGGTGGGAGTAGGCGGTCGAATTGATGGAGTAGATATGTGGTCGGAAGCTCATCTCAGGATCAAATAGGACACCAAGGTTGCGAATGGTCTGGTTCAGCCTCAGATAGTGACCAGGGAGAGGGATGGAGTCGGTGGCTAGGGAATGGAGTTTGCAGTGGGGACCGAAGACAATGGCTTCGGTCTTCCCGATATTTAGTTAGAGGAAATTTTTGCTCATGTCGGACAAACTGTGACAAATCAGAGACAGTGGAAAGGTCAAGGGAGTTGGTGGTGGGATAGAGCTGGGTGTCGTCAGCGTACATGTAGAACCTGACGTGTTTTCCGATGTAGATGAGAAACAGGAGGAGGCCAAGGATAGATCCTTGGGGGATTCCAGAGGTAACGGTGCGGGAACAGGAAGAGAAGCCATTACAGGTGATTCTCTGGCTACAACTGGGTAGATAAGAATGGAACCAGGCGAGCGCAGTACCGCCCAGCTGAAAGACGGGGGAGAGCCTTTGGAGGAGGATGGTGTGGTCAACCGTGTCAAAGACTGTAGGAAGGTCAAGAAGGATGAGGAGGGATAGTTCAGCACGGTCACAGTCACATAGGATGTCACGTTATTACAATATAATAGGAAAAGAAGGCATTCCTAGATGTAAGGGCAATGTAAGTAATTATACCTCAACAGCACAGTTGGTTTCATTGTGTCATCATCAAGCTTTCTCAGCTCTGTGTTTGTCAATAGGAATGGCAAAGACAAATCCAATTAATAAATTATTTTTCTGTTCTTTTGTTTCATCCATTTTATATTTAGTTAGGTGATCTTCCATGGCATTGCTCACAGTCTAAGAAAAATTATGTATCTCTTGCTGTAATTGTCTCTGCTCTCTAAATCTTTATGTGTTTTTCCCAGTCTTTGATTGTCTTCCACACTTTCTCTTCCTGTATGGTTCTCACACATTCCTTGCTGTGGACTCTGTATTTCTTTGTTTGTGTCCAACTCTTTTTCTAGCTCCTGATCACTTATTTCTGTAAAGCTCTCCTTCCTTGTGACTCCGCTTTGCTCTATACGTCTCCACTCTCATATGTGCTCCTTTACTGATGTGATACTGGCTAAATGACCTTCTTTATGCGATAATTTCCATGATCCTATGGTATACTCAATATTTATCTCTTACCTTTTATAAAGTCAAGGTATGCAGCAAGATGGCAGCCCACATATACTGGGTTGGAGGTAAATATTGGGGATTTGGTGGGGAGAAGATATCTAGAAGCTTGTGCAAAATGCATGATTAAGAGAGATACTGTGGGGGTGGGGCTGAGGAGCAGGGAGAGAAAAAGGCTGGGCTTGTGATGATGTAGCATGATGGATTTCTTATGAGGTTAGTTTGAGCAGGTTGGGCCTATACTCACTGGAGTATAGAAGAATGAAAGGAGATCTTATTGAAATATATAAGACTCTGAGGGGACTTGATAGGGTAAATGCTGAGAGGATGTTTCCCCTCATAGGTGAATCTAGAACCAGGGGGCATAGTCTCAGAATAAGGGGTCGCCCATTTAAGACAGAGGTGAGGAGAAATTTCTTCTCTCAGAGGGTTCTGAACCTTTGGAATTCTTTGCCCCAAAGTATGGTGGAGGCTGAATCATTGAATATATTTGAGGCTGAGTTAGACAAATTTTTGATCAGCAAGGGAGTCAAAGGATATGGGGAACAGGCGGGAAAGTGGAGTTGAGGCCAGAATCAGATCAGCCAGGATCTCATTGAATGGCGGAGCAGGCTCAAAGGGCCAAATGGTCTACTCTTGCTCCTACCTCTTATGTTCTTATGGATCCTGAAGTCAGGGATTTGTCTTTGCCATTTCTTTTGACAAATGCAGAGCTGGGGAGCACACAAAAAAACCCACAAGGAAGCTAGCCGTTTTGTTGATCTATAATTATTTATGTTTTATTTAACTTTTACTAATGCCTGATTTTAGTATTATATTTTAGTGAAAAATTTCAGGAACCGAGACCCAGCTGCAGCCAGGATTTTTGATCATAGTAAATGATCTGAGGACAGGAAGTACTCAGGTGTTAGAGTGTGGGAGCACTTCTGGAGGGTTCTGGATACACTACAGAAGGTCTGGGATCTGGGAACACTATTAAGAACTATAATATGGGAGGCCTGGAAGACAGTCTGAAAGCCTGGTGGTCTGAAATGTGGGAGAACTACATGAAAGAATTTGAGTACCACAGAAAAAATTAATTGAGAAGTCAAGCAGGAAAACTTTAGTTATCATTGATTTTTCTCCCCCTCCCCCATTTATTCCATTTTTTAAATTACCTGATGACTGACTATTGATGGTCATGATAATGGTCAGTTTGGATATGGCAGCAGGCGGCTGGGTGTTGTAGTGGTGACATCCCTGGTTGAGGGCACTATCAGGCAGCACTCAGAAATGGTTAACAATGGAACAGTTGCTAATGGGGATTGCAGGTTGGAGCTGAGATTCGACTTTGAACTTGAGCTTAAACTGGATCCCAGTACATAGCTGTATTCCTCCAGCCCTACAACCCCCTGAGATCTCTGTGCTCCTCCAATTCTGGCCTCTTGCGTATCCCTGATTTTCATCGCTCCACTATCGGTGGCCGTGCCTTCAGCTGCCTAGGCCTTAAGCTCTGGAATTCCCTTCCTAAACCTCTCTGGCTTTCTACCTCGCTCCCCTCCTTTAAGACACTCCTTAAAACCTACCTTTTTGGCCAAGCTTTTGGTCACCCTGTCCTAATATCTCCTTATTTTGTTTGATAACTCTCCTGTTATCGCCTTGGGAGATTTTACTATGTTAAAGGTGCTATATAAATGCAAGTTGTTGTTGTTGAGCTTAGATTCAGCTAAAGGCTCCAAGCTGGGAGAATGGAGCAGAAGCAATGCCTGAAGACAGAGAGGGGCAAGGGCCATGTTAAGGAAAGACATCGGAAAGATTGGAAGAAGGGATGGTAAATTCATGGATAACTCTTGTAATAATTTTACAGAATTGTCACATTTTTTATGTGCTAATGCTATAAATAAGATATTTTTTGACATGTACAGTGGAGTGGATGAGAAATTGTCATGGTGGCTTGTATCACATTGATATTATTAGTTGAGGGATTTGATGGTTTACTTTTGTGATTTTTGGTTGATTTTTAATGAATAGAAATAGTTTTACAGATAGTAATTGTTTTAGAGATAATGTTTTTCAATTTTGATTTACTTTATAGTGAATGGGAATTTGAACCACTCAGTATGCTTCATGCTTAATGAGGCTTAATGTCATACAGATGTAAAACTTTCATATATTTATATATAATATTTGCTAATGAACTTCAGTACAATAGTCATATTCCCAGAAGACAGTTTTGCTTTACAATATAATTCAGACTTATCAGTTTAATTGCCCTTTTGCTACATTACAGAAAACTGTTTGAACTATATTTTTCACGCTTTGATGCAGAGTGAACACAGTGTTTTCTGGCTGACTCATTTGGTAGTAAATCTACTTTTTATGTGAATGGTTTTATAATCCCATACTTTTAGTGAAAGCTTTGATTTAAGTGTCATTCCCTAAATTGTTGTATGCAAGACAAGCAAACACCATTGGTTTCTTCTCTTCAAAAGCTGCTGAAGATAGCCTGGGATTTAACAATGTCATCTGACAAAAGTGTAATCTATCCAGTAGCTTTACTCTCCAAAAATCTATCAATCTCTGTGAAAATTTATCTTCGAGTTATCAGTTCCTACGGGTGAAAGGTATTCAGTGCTAAAGCCAAATCTCATTCTAAAAGGATCTACAGTGTTTGAAATAATATTATGGTTATTTAAATCTGAGCTGATTGCAAAGTTTCTGCACATAATGTAAAGGACGAATAGGATGGCAAAAATTTAACACACTGAGCACAACCACTGATGTTTTGCAACTTGACAGACATATGCCTGGAGCACAATACCAATAATTGAAATAATGTCAGATCATAGCTGATTCCTCACAAGTCCCCTGCATTGGAGAAAGATGCACAAGGGCACTTAGGTCATTTACTGGTGCATTATGCTTTGGAGTTTTGGAATTTGGAGTTTGTATTTCAGATTTTACCTATTAATACCCCTTTTATATTGCAGAACCATTTTCACTGCCTGTATTCTGAAGTCGCCCTGTTGATACAGTGAGGAGACTCAAAGCAGCTGCAACACTGGAACACAAGTCTTGTTCAAAAGTCACTAAGGTGACTTTAAAGTGATTGCATATGCCATTTCACAAAAGCCACATTCCCTACCGATTACAGACCACTCTTGATGTAGAAAAAAGTCCCAATTTCATTTCAGCATTGTGAAAACCGGATTGCTGGTCTGATATGTTTTAAATGCTGGCAACAGCTCTCAACTAGTCTGCAGCTAAAACAAAATAATGGACCCAGTGAAGTTCTGGCAGCCATTTAGATTTGCCACTGGCAGTGCCTTGACCTTGGAGACAGGAAGTGGATCCATCTTGACGACTGACCAGAAGCTTAACTGGATCAATCATATCAAAACTGTGGCAACAAGAGCAGTATGTACAATCTTCAGATTGCACTGCAACAACTCATTGTTTATTTCAGCAGCACTTCCTGGTAACATGACAAGAGCAACAACCTATCACAGAACACCATCACCTCCAATTTCCCATCCAAGTCACACACCTTCCTGACTTGGATGTATATTACTGTTCATTCATTGTTGCTGAGTCAAAATTGTGGAATTCCTTCCTAATGCCATCTTGCCGGCACTATCACCACTAGGACCGCAGCAGTTCAACGAGAAGGTCCATCACTACATTCTCGGAACAGGACAGTAAATGTAGTCTTACCAGAGTCGTCCACATCCTGAGAGCAAATAATAATATAATAAACAGATGACATCTCCCTCGAAGTCTGGTGAGTAAGAATCCTTCTCCGCTCTGTGACTGGAGGTGTGTGGGTACAATAGTGTAGTGGTTCTGTTACTGGACTAGGAATCCAGAATCCAGAGGCCTGGATTAATAATCCAGAGAACGAGTTCAAATTCCACCATGACAACTTGCGAATTTGAATTCAATTTTAAAAAAATCTGGAAATGAAAAGCTTTACTATTAGTAAAAGTGACCATGAAGCTGTCGGATTGTCATAAAAACCCAACTGGTTCACTAATGATCATTAGGGAAGGAAACCTATTACCCTTACCCGATCTGGCCTATATGTGACTCCTGTCCCACACCAACGTGGTTAACAACTGCTCTCTGAAGCAAGCCACTCAGCTCAAGAAGGCCCACCACCACATTTCAGGGTAACTAGCGATGCGCAATAAATGCTGGCCTCGTCAGCGACGCCCGCATCCTGAGAATTAATTTTTGTAAATGCTTTGGCCTAGTCAGATACTGAATAAAAATTAACATTTGCACAATAACTATGTTTACTTAATCATCAATAAGCAGGACTTGTGCCAGCTATAACTTTACTGAAATAAAAACAAATGCTGGAAATACTCAGCAGGTCAGGCAGCATCTGTGGAGAAAGAAACAGAGTTAACGTTTCAGGTCGATGACCTTTCGTCAGAACTGGTAGAAACGGGCTGTGTGGGGTTGAGGGACTATGAGGTTGGAGGCCGTGGGGGAAAGATCTCTGGAGGAGATGAGATCAGTGGCGGTCTGGGAAACGATGTTTGGTGGTGCTGTCATGGTCCACGAGGAGGTAGGAGGAGGTGTTGGAGAGTTGGCGTTCAGCCTCCGCAAGGTGTGGGCTGCTCACCAAACAACAACAACGCCGCCCTTGTCAACAGGTTTAATGACATTGTCAGGGTTGGACCTGAGAGAACAGAGTATTGCAAGTTCAGAGGGAGGTAGGTTAGAGTGAGTGAGGGGAGTAGAGAAATTGAGATGGCCGATGTCACACCGGCAGTTTCCAATGAAAAGATCAAGAAAGAGTAAGAGGCCAGAGGGGTCCAAGTAGAACGAGAATTCTGAAGCTGAGAGAAAGGGTCCACTGTGGGGGGAGGACTCTTGGCCAAAGAGGTGGGCATGGAGGCAAAGGCGTAAGAAGAAGAGCTCAGCATCATGTCGAGCTCGAAATTTATTGAGGTGGGGGCGTAAGAGGATGAAGCTGAGGCTTTTGCTGAGGACTGATCGCTCGGGGTCAGAAAGGCGAAGGTCATAGGGGATAGTGAAAACACGACAAAGGGTGAGATTCAAAGGAGGGATGGATTCAGAGGAAAGTAAAGGGGAAGAAGGATCAGGAAAGGCATTGGTATCTGAGAGTTGTTGAAGCTTGCGGTCCTTGACACCCGAAAGGAAGAAAAAAAGTCTTTTGTTAAAGCACCGGATGAGGCAAAGAATGAAATGGAACTGTGGACCATGAAAACTCTGAAATAGAGTGAGTTGGTGCTGCTGAAGAGAGAGGTCGAGAGTGTGCATGTGGCGCACATGGCGTTGAGTGTGGATAACAGGAAGCGCCGAAAGCAGCGGTTCGAGGAACGCTGAATATCATGGTGATATCTGTAATCATGGGTGGATCTGAAACATGAAGGGTGGAATTTAAGTTGGAATCCACTTGAAATAAGTCAGAGACGGAGGCAGTTTACTCAACTACTCTAAAACACGGCCAAATAACAGCGAAAATTACAGAAGTTGGACCCAAGCTACCCTGTGACTATAATGCTGGTTTCAGGAAATTGTTAACTTCTTTTCTACACACTGCTTTTTTACTTTTACTTTGCTGTCCTCTGGACAACTGTAACAATGATGGCAACACTGTCCAGGATGTTGAAGAGCAGTGTGAGCGAATGAAGTAAAGCAAGAGTAAACCAAAACTGACTGATGTATGTTGTGAAATGATGTGACTTTTTGGTAACATTTACAGTTTGTCCATTGGAGGAAGTGCTACTTTACACTCTAATCTGACTTAAACTTCAACTGAAATAGATGCAACATATAAAGTTGGCTTTTTACTGCTCCACTAGGAAGTGGGATATCGTATGGCCTGCAGAAAGCAGCTTCCTGATGAATGAGATACAAATGTGAACATTTAGAACCTTTTCTTAATCAGCAGGCTTGTGACCTGGTTAACAGAACTTTAGTGAGCAAAAATAAATGGTTCTGCCAAACCACATGCAAAATGCATTGGGCCAGATTTTGCTGTAGCAGGGCATCTAATGGCATATCTGTCAGTTAGACTTGCCCTTGCACATTTAGGTTTTTTAATTTTTTGTGTGGCAAGTTGCTGAAAGTGCGAGCTGACAACATCGCAGCGAGGGAAACAGGGCATCTGGGACCTGAGTGAACAGGACAAACAGGGTATCTCCTTAACCAATCAGTTTGAAGGATCGAGAAATAAACAGCACAAGGACTAAGAAGGAAGTGTAAATTAGAGTGGGAGAATTCAATGTCAGATCAGGTACAGAAAGAGAAATAAAGAGAGGGAAAGAAAGATTGGATTAAGAGAGAAAAAAGGAAAAGTAAAAAAAAATTTTTAATTTAAGATTTGACATTTTTAAAATCTCCAACAATTAATACCTGAAGAAATGAGACTTCATACTTGTAATAGTTAATTTTCGGTGCCACAGAGGTTGACTGGCGGTAATTAACACTTATCACGTCATTAAAAGTGTACTTAGACTTGAAAATACAAGGCTTAACTTTCTGTGGCAAGTTTAATTCGTATCTACTGCGC
Source organism: Heptranchias perlo (assembly GCF_035084215.1). Classification (NCBI taxonomy): domain Eukaryota; kingdom Metazoa; phylum Chordata; class Chondrichthyes; order Hexanchiformes; family Hexanchidae; genus Heptranchias; species Heptranchias perlo. The sequence goes on along the minus strand of NC_090341.1, from coordinate 34,870,013 downwards.
AAATACAGCAACTTCACGCCATTCAATGCATTTGAATGGTGAGGCAGACAGCAAGATGCTGTTTCGCGAAGCTAATGGAGGAGTGGCGCAACTCGGACAGCAACTTTTGGATATTTGCATTTAACCTCAAATCTGTCCCTCGCCTGAAGTCGCTGTAGCATTTGCACATAAATAACGGCGACGCCATTACCCTTATCGTTATTTTGACAGCAAAATCGGGCCCATTAAATTCCTTGATTTGTGTTTGCAACAAGCCAAATTAGTAGCTGAGTTTGCCAACATGAAAATGAGTTTATTTTAAAGTACTTCAAATTCAGTTGGATTTGATATCCAATCTTATTAAATCGGTTTCTATTCACCAGAGTCCTGGCATAAACAATGCTCTACATAAAAATTGCCATATTTCAAAAACTTAGATAACTATCAAAGCTAAAGGTCTACAATTATGAATATTACAATTGCTATTAGTAATGCTTTATTGATGGGTATTTCTGCAGTATCTCCTGCTGGAGACCTCTTGTCAAGAGAGCCTAGGCAGAATCTGTGTTGGGATTTCCCAGTAAAGAATTTAATTCACATGAACCAGAACCCGTGGAACTGTGTCATCTTTATAACAAGCAACTGAGTACTACTGGAAAGCGTAATTAATCTTTGGGGTATTGACCTATAGTCACTAACATAGAGGACTAATCCATGTATAATAGGATTATCTGCTATATTTCATTTAGAAATAAAACAATGATTCTGTAAGTAATAAATTATTAAAGAATTAAATTAATCCTTTAAAACGTTTAAATCTCAGAACAGGCTACTATTTCCACTGTGCAGCTAAGTAACATCTTGGCTTAATAACTAAAGACTATCTAGATCATGATATATTTTTCTTTATTGCAAAGAGACAGGTTATAGGATTATTTCACCATGCATATTCTCTTGATAATCACAGTGAAATATAATTAATCATCTTCTGTCACACCTTTATTATGGCTTGCGTTCTCTTGAGCCTTTGCACTGTCTCTGGTTTCATTCAAATGACGCTGACCTTCATTCTTTCACTGCTCAAAAAGACCTCAGATGTATGTCACCAGACCAGCTGAATGGCTCAACATTGTTCAAATCCTTTGTCAATCAATGTTATCAGGTGAAAACACAACATTTTATTTCATATGTTGAGCATTTTATTTCATGGCTGAACATAGTTGACAGATGTTTAGAAGAAAGTTTATAAAAAATACATTTTCGAATTCTGCAAACAGCTGACTATTATCTCTCGCATGTATAATCTTCTGATAGACATAATTTGCATATTGCGGTTACAGATCTTTCAACATGAGTTGTTTGCTGTGGTTCATTAACATGATTTGATTTGTCAGATCTCTATGTAGACTGGAAGTCTATGAGGAAACACTGCATGCGCACTCCCATTGCACTCCCAGTGATTAGTGGTCTTCAGTATTGGTGCAGCTCATATCTGTGGTTATTACAATAGGTGAATTCAATAACAGGCCTTCAACTAGGTCATTCAGGCAAAAATCAGTTTAACAAGATTAATAATTTCTAGCACCATTATGGATACGAGAGCATGCATTATAATTATGGGCTGACTTTAATATACAATAAATTATTGTTCATTATTGTCACTTTAAACGTATGAAATAATTAGCTACAAGTACATTTAATATTAAAATGTGTTTACTTTAGAAACAGGATGTTGATAAATTGGAAATGGAATTCCACTGATGCGCACTAATGATTGCCGTTACGATAAGATAACATTACAGCATTCTCTTACTATCAAAATGTTAAATAAATATTAAGCAGCTAACTATTGTAGACTTTAAGCAGTTCATCAAAATGATAGCAGTGCTGTCATAATGAACCAACACAGACAAATGCCACTGTCCTAAGGGCTAAATTGTTATCATCAGAAAATAGATACAGCCACTTTTACATACAAGATCTATTATACAAAATGCTACTCCTTTCCAGTACTTCAAGAGGTTGTGATAATTTGTGTAAAAGCACATTTGATGATCTATTTTTAATAGCAAGCCTACAGGGTTCAAGACTATACCTTGATATTAAATAACAAGACATCTAGAACTATTTTCAACAAAACACAAGAAATTTGGTGCAAGCTTTATGCACTTGACATACTCAGCCTTAATGAATCCCGACTACACCCGACGGTGCTCCCTGTTCCCGCCAGACCCTCCGTTCCCTAGCAACTGCAGGCACACCAATAAACCCAGCGGAACAACTAATCAACACAGCGCAATCTCATAAAGAGCAACAAAAATTGTGACACTTCACACAGAAAACGCTCAATCAACTAGAATCTGCCTTTCACTTTGACTATTTTTATACATGCCAACAAATATAATTAATATGTTGTAAATGGTTCCTTCTCCTCAGGCACTGTCACCCTCCCTTTCAAAACCGCCACTATCACACTCATCATCAAAAAACCCACACTTGATTCTCACCAACTATTGCCACATTTACAACCCCCTTTTCCTTTCAAAGATCCTTGAATGGTTATTGCCTCCCAAATCCATGCTCATATCTTACACAACTGCCTGTTTGAATCTCTCCAATGACGTTTCCGTCTTTCCCACAGCACCAAAATGGCCTCAACCAAAGCCATAAACGTCATTCTTTGCAATTGAAGCATTGTCCTTCCTTGTCTTCTTTGATCTCTCTACAATCTTTGATACAGTCAACCATACTATGCACCTCCAATGCCTTTCCTCCACTGTCTAGCTTAGTGGGACTACCCTCATTTGGTTCCACTCTTACCTATCTAAGCATAGCCAGAACCTCTCTAGCAATGGCTTTTCTTCTCAGATCTGCACCGTCACTTCGGCAGTTCCGCAGGCTCCATGTTTGGCTCCCTCCACTTCCTCATTTATATGCTGCCTTTCCACAACATCATCTGCAACATGGAGTCAACTTCTACATGTAGACCTCTCTTGACCCCTCCACTGCCTCTGTCCTTTCAGACTGATTGTCCAATATTAAATCGTGGATGAGCCACAATTTCCTCCAGCTAAAGATTGAGAATCCTGAAGCCATTGCCCTCGGCCCCCTGCCCCAAACTCTATACCCTAGCCACCAATTCTATCCTCTTCCCAGCCATTGTTTCAGGCTGAACCAGGCTGCTTCCAACCTGAGAGTCCTATTCACCACAATCTGTGTTCTGACTCCATATCCTCTCCATCACGAAGATTGACTACTTCCACCTTCATAATATCATCTGATTCCACCTCTACCTCAGCCCATCTGCCGCTGAAACCCTCATTCATGGCTTTGGCACCTCAAGACTCAACGATTGTAATATTCAACTTCCAATATAGGCTCCTTTCCCATCTTCCACCATCTGCAAACCAGGTCATTCTAAATTCTGCAGCCTGTATCCTATCCCACACCAAGTACTACTCACCCATCACTCCTGTTCTCATTGACGTACATTGGTTTCCGGTTTCCATATGCCTCAAAATTAAAATTTGCATCCTCATGTTTAAATCCCTCTAGAGTTGTATTCTGTGGAGTTTCGAAGGTTAAGGGGTGATCTGATCGAAGATTATAAGATATTAAGGGGAACGGATAGGGTGGATAGAGAGAAACTATTTCCGCTGGTTGGGGCTTCAAGGAGTAGGGGGCACAGTCTAAAAATTAGAGCCAGACCTTTCAGGAGCGAGATTAGAAAACATTTCTACACACAAAGGATGGTAGAAGTTTGGAACTCTCTTCCGCAAACGGCAATTGATACTAGCTCAATTGCTAAATTTATATCTGAGATAGATAGCTTTTTGGCAACCAAAGGTATTAAGGGATATGGGCCAAAGGCGGGTATATGGAGTTAGATCACAGATCAGCCATGATCTTATCAAATGGCGGAGCAGGCATGAGGGGCTGAATGGCCTACCTCCTGTTCCTTTGATCCTATGGCCTCGCCCCTCCCTATCTCTGTAAACTCCTCCAGCACTACAACCTATCTCAAACCTTCCATTCCTCTGACTCCAGCCTCTGGTGCACTCCCCCCTCAATTCACCCCACAATTGCCAGCCATGCTTTCCGCTATCAGGTCCCACAGTCTGGAATTCCCTCCCTAAACCCCTCCACCTCCCTCTTCTCCTTTGAGATCCTTCTTAAAATCCATCTCTCTAACCATGCTTTTGGACACCCTCCCTAAGATCTCCTTCTTTGATTCATTGTCCATTTTTTTGATTCCACCTCTGTGAAGCACTTTGGACATTTTCTGCACAAAAGGCACTATATAAATGCAAGTTGTTGTTGTGGCCATATTGACAATTACAAGCACAAAACATGCTAGATTGAACAAAAATACAATACTTTAAAAGGAAATTCCAAAATACAATATGCTTCATATCAGTCCCTCCAAAAAAGGTACATTATAGACACAGAAAGTAAACCTTGAAATGCAACTACAGGAAGTGGATGTAACACAGAGAACCAAAATAATTTGCATATAGGCAGTTTGCTGGCAAAGCTTATACTTGTTTCAATCCCTTTGTAATGAAATGATAGGATTTAGGTATGCACCTGTAGATTCCTGTGTGGTGAGTTCATAATCCTTGGCCATGTGGCCAGAAATCTGCTTTAGGTAGAGTCAAGGCATTTCTCTGCAAAGAGGGAAGGAAATAATTAGGCGATGTTTGGCTTTTTGTGATATGTATTAATAAATTAGAAATAAATGTAGGGGACGTGATTAAGAAGTTTGCAGATGATACAAAAATTGGCCGTGTGGTTGATAGTGAGGAGGAAAGCTGTAGACTGCAGGAAGATATCAATGGACTGGTCAGGTGGGCAGAGAAGTGGCAAATGGAATTCAATCTGGAGAAGTGTGAGGTAATGCATTTGGGGAGGACAAACAAGGCAAGGGAATACACAATAAATGGGAGGATACTGAGAGGTGTAGAGGAAGAGAGGGACCTTGGAGTGCATGTCCCCAGATCCCTGAAGGTAGCAGGGCAGGTAGATAAGGTGATTAAGAAGGCATACGGGATACTTTCCTTTATTAGCCAGGCATAGAACATAAGAGCAGGGAGGTTATGCTAGAACTGTATGAAACACTAGTTAGGCCATAGCTTGAGTACTGCATACAGTTCTGGTCACAACATTACAGGAAAGATGTGACTGCACTAGAGAGGGTACAGAGGAGATTTACGAGGATGTTGCCAGGACTGGAGAATTTTAGCTATGAAGAAAGATTGGATAGGCTGGGATTGTTTTCTTTGGAACATAGGAGGCTGAGGGGTGATTTAATTGAGATGTATAAAATTATGAGGGGCCTAGATAGAGTGGATAGGAAGGACTGATTTCCTTAAGCAGAGAGGTCAATAAACAGGGGGATAGATTTAAAGTAATTGGTAGAAGGATTAGAGGGGAGCTGAGGACAAATGTTTTCACCCAGAGGGTGGTAGGGGTCTGGAACTCACTACCTGAAAGAGTGGCAGAGGCAGAAACCCTCATCACATTTACAAAGTACTTGGATATGCACCTGAAGTGCCGTAACGCACAAGGCTATGGACCAAGTGCTGGAAAGTGGGATTCGGCTGGGCAGACACAATGGACTGAAAGGCCTCCTTCTGTGCTGTAAATTTTACTATGTTTCTCTGTTTCTACATATTGTCTACTATTCTTGCAGGTCCTAATGACTGGTTCAAGAGGAGGATTGGTAAAGGCCTCCAAGTATATTAGCTGCCCACTCTTTGTCAAGGAACAACTGCATTTATATAGTGTCTTTAACAAAGGAAAACGTCCCAAGACGCTTCACAGGTGTATAATCAGACAAAAATTTACACCAAGTCGAAGAAGGAGATATAAGGACGGGTGACTAAAAGCTTGGTCAATTGGTAGGTTTTAAGGAGAGTCTTAAAGAAGGAGAGAGAGGTGGAGATGCGGAGAGTTTTAGGGAGGGAATACCAGAGTTTATGGCCTAGACGGCTGAAGGAACAGCCAACAACGGTGGAGCGAAGGAAGTGGGGGATACACAAAAAGCCAGAGTTTGTGGAGGGTTGTGGGGCTGCAGGAGGTTACAGAGATAGGGAGGGGCGAGACTGTGGAGGGCTTTGAACATGAGGATAAAAATTTTCAAATCGAAGCATTGGTGGATTTGGAGCCAATTTAAGTCAACGATCACGGGGTGATGGGTGAGCGGAACTTGGTGCAGGTTAGGATATGGGCAACAGAGTTTTGGATGAGATCCAGGCTAGGAGTCCAATGGGTCTGGAGGTAACAAAAGCATGGATGAAGGTTTCAGAAGCAGATGAGCCGATGCAGGGGTGGAGATGGGTGATAATACGGGCAATATTCCAGGATGATCCTGGAGTATTGAATAGTTTTGGCAGAGGAAAGCAGGATCGAATATCGCTTGATGTGGTCTAACCAGATCTGGTGAGGAATGGCTAAATCAGCTGTGCGCCATATCCGTTCAAGTCTGAACCACTTGGACATAAGGGAGTGAAGATGGGGGCCGTACCAGGGGGAGCGACCATGGGTGGGAGACAGCAAGTGTTTTACTGGGGACAAGGGCATCAAATGCAGAGGTGAAGGTGTGATTGAGCAGATTGACAGCTACAGAAGTAGCAAGTAAAAGATCGTGAGGGTTAAACTGGATAGGGCCCGAAACTGGGCGCAGGTATCGCGATCCACAATTAACCTGCGTCGGTGCTTCCTTCGCATGGAGGACGAAACTTTCATCCAGCCTCAGCACTCACCTGAAAGCAGCGTTCCAAATCAGCGTTGCCACTAGGATTGAATGACATCTGCACTTTTCAGCAGCAGGGGTGCCCCAATCTCTTAAAGGCAGGCTGTCTCTCTGACAGCCTGCCAAACTCTCTTAAAGGTAGCCAATACCTGTTATTTGCTTAAAAATAACAGTCTGCTGTCTGCACGGAGTTTCAACGGAGATCAGACATCGCACATGTAAAACACAGATGCAGGTTCTGTCCCTATGTTTAAAACTGATGAGTTATGTTAAAACATTGAATAAAGGTTGCGCACTACTAAATCTCACATCCTCCAATCTGCATGCCAGATCTCTCCAATCTGCCGATCTGAGTTTGTACCAGGCCTGCGAGAGTGCGTGTGCCAAGGTTCTCTGCTGATGCACTAGAGGCCTTGGTGCAAGAGGTGGACAGAAGGAGGGACATCCTATATCTACAGTGGGTGGGGGGGGGGGCGGGCAGAGGTCCTCTAGACATATGCCCAAAAGGTAGCAGGGAGGGCAGTCATTGCCAGGCGCATAGCACAACGAGCATGGATGCAGTGCAGGAAGAAGTTCAATGTCTTGACATCAGTGGTCAAGGTGAGTGAGGTCAACTGTCAAATGGTATCATCTACCAACTGCACCACTAGCCACATCCACTGTTCCACGCACTGCACCCCCCCATCACTCACAAACCAACAAACTCTTTCCATCGGTATACAACTCTGCCAATCAGATGCCTCCTCTCACCCTTAAACATTACCACAGTTGCAAGCTGCCCACCCACAACTCACAGGCCACACACTGGAAGCTATTCAACCATGGCAGGCACATCACCCAGACACACAGCCCGCTTTCTTGCAGGAGAAAGTGGCGCATAACAGGAGGCAGCAAGTGGTGGTGGCATTTAGCCCCTTAAACCTGATCCGCCATTCAGTAAGGTCATGGTTGACCTGTTACCTAACTCCATATACCCGCCTTAGCCCCACATCCCTTAATAACCTTGGTTCACAGAAATCTATCAATCTCTGATTTAACATTCATAAGTGATCTAGCATCAACTGCCGTTTGCAGAAGAGCGTTCCAAACTTCTCCCACCCTTTGCGTATAGAAGCGTTTCCTAACTTCACTCCCGCACGTCCTGGCTCTAAATGTCCCCTAATCCCAGTATTCAAGTATAGGAGATCTCCAAAAACAGGTACAAATGCATCAGCAGCCAGAAGCAATAATCCAGCAACTAATCTATAAATCCTGCATGGTCCCTTTAAATAGCACTAGTGGGGGTCCTTCTGATACTCTAAGACATGTTCAGATGGTCGTGGTTAAGACAGTATGTTGAGTGGAACGTTAAGTCCCAAAATGGTGTCTATCACTTTAAATCGGCGTTGCACACTGATTGTACGCATTTTCTCCTTACTTTACATGGTACCGGCGTTCATCATTTGGGTATGCGCTAAACCCTTTACCAAGATGGCATCCAGCGCACATCACGCTAGAAGTGTGCGTGCCCATCCAAGACACCATCTTGGATGTTCGGGAGGCCACGTAGCGCCGAAACAACGTGCGCTGGAAGGCCCAATTTAGCGCCCCATGTTTTATAAATTTTTGAACACGTAACTTTATCAGTACCTTTTAGAAATTCTGATGAAATGATATTCCATACATTGAATGTCATTACATTCATTTAGTGAGTTTCAAAAAATGTTTCCAAATATTTATGTGTCCTCTGTTATGCCATAGGTATCGGAATATATATGGAATCATTGCTCATGGGTTATGAAGTCCAGATCCTGCATGATCAGCCATTAGGAAGTATACATGCGGGTTGAGTTACCACGCAAAGGAAAGCTGGATGATGAGAATCAAGACTGGCCATTCTTGAGTATGTTTCCTTGAACTTTGGTGGTTCTGAGTGATCTAATCCTACCAGCTGACAATACATATTTTTAACAAGCCTGTTTATTCCAAAGAATTAAATGCTGTAGATAGTAAACTTTCCTGCAATTAATGCAATGAAAGCAATCACAATGATGGAAAGTCTTCTTCTAGAATCCAAAGCAGGAATGAAACTTTTCAGAGGATATTTTCCAGAAGATCTAGTCCTCAGATGTTCAGAACCGAGTCTGCACCCAACGTGTAGAAGGGAAAGGAGAGAATTGACTAGAGTGTATACTGAGGAATAAAACAGGCCAGTAACCCTGTATTGTGCACATAAATCCAATTCATTCCCCTCCCTCCTGCGCCCAACCTTGTCATGGCTGCAGCTACTAAGGCACGGCTTGGGGAACATCTTGTGTATTATCCTGTCCAATACTGTATTTTGTTGCATTGCCATATAAACGATTCAATGCATCTCATACCTAAATAATTACGTGGGCTTAATTGATATCTGTCAGATTGTTAAGTAATGCATATAGTATAGTTTTCATCAGACAGTTATCTATTATGCTCAAAATGAAAAATAATTAAAAAATGAAATCTCGTGGAGCACTGTATGGTCTGTACTACTGATACGCAGAATTGTGCCAAAGGCTTTGAGTTATTATGCTATTTAATTGGCAACTTGAACTGAAATAGGTCAAAAACAGCAAACGCCTTTTTTCTGTGGATATTCATCAGTCCTTTCCAAAGTAAAATAAAATCACAGAAGATGCTATCAAGTGGCTCAAATTTAAGGCTCAAAGGCAGTTGACATCACATGGTTCTGAGCTGCTTTCCATGAAAAATAAATGTACTCTTTTTATTTCGCTCAAGTAGTTTCTTCCTCATTATAGAACCATTTATGTATAATTGATATAAATGTATAAAAAGGCAGATCGGGTTATTTTTCCCTTTCCCTGTAGTGATATGAGAGCTGGTGCTGGCCAATTTTTTTTTGGATATCCTGGCTGGTTGACTGCTTCTATGCACCTCAGAAGTAACAAAATATCCAATTAGTTAAGAAAACCTAATTTCCACCAGGGACCTGCAGTGCTTGGTTTATTGGTTTTACAATAACAGTGTAAAAGATTTGAGTAAGTCCAGTAGAATGTTTTTAAAAATGTATTCCATTCTAGGCAGGCTAATGACTTGCACTCCTAGACTTGGATCAATTTAAAAATAAAACAAAGTCAATTAGGATATCGAAATACAATTCTGAACTGTGCCTCCGATACTTCTGACCTGCTCAGTGGGAGAAGATGCATGCTGGCAAGCAGCTTGTATAAGGAGAGCAACTGCACACAGAATTTAAAACCTGAAAAGAAATTTAGAATATGAAATTAATTTCCAGAAATAAGCAGAAGAAGCAGGTTGCTCCAGCTGTTTTACTGTACTGTTTGTGAAGGCCCTGAAACCAGTCTTCATCAGAAACAAAAGGTACACAACAATGTTGGCCTCTAGGCATAAGTAGTTAATGCTCATTTAGAGAACACATTAACCAACTAATGACGTGAAGAGACAGAGCAATCTTAAACAGGGCTGTCCAATGGTTATAGTCCCTGAATATAACATTAATTAATAACAACTGTTTTTGTATATATGCAGCCTGTTAGGGAGCAGTGTTCATTGGCAGTCAGAAATAAAAGATGTAAATGATGATATAAATTACACATCTGTTTATGACAGAACTCTCAATTATTTAAACAATGATAAGGAATCATCATGATAAAGTGACATTTTATTTTAATATTACCCTGTACCAATTTATTATTTAGTTCCTAATCGGTAGAGATGCCAGACTTGCAACAGGATTGTTTCCACATATGCTGGCTCCATTGTTGTACTGTCAAAGAAGAAGTAATAATTACAAGATTACTGTAATAAAACAACTGCAGCCTTTGATCTACAGGTTCAAATGCATTATTATTTTTCAGTTCTGCATGTTTTAATGTTACTGCTACCAGGCCTTCACTAGTGGGCACTGAGTTAATGAGCCCGAATAGATGTTACTGGCGTTTTAGTACTTGTCTACAATTTATTAATAGCTTTATGATAATATAACAGGAATATAGTAGCATTCTAAATTCCTTCCTCTGAAGATACCATCTAAGTCAAGTTTCTTTAATTATCTTCAGTGTTAAATGAGTTCCTTGGCATTCCTCCACAATCCCTACACACACTGATTATGTAGGTAGATAATCGTACCTTTTAATTTTGTGTGGTGCATATTATTGCCAGACTATTTATGATTTTTAACATGCCAGATAGTCTGGTAATTAGGGGCCTGTCAAAGCCTATTATATTATGCAGTTGCAGTTTGCATTAGGAATTTCCTTGCCATTCAAGCGCCTTGTGAATTGAATTTAATATTCTACCTTAATCTCTAAAGGTTCAAAGGCTACACTTTAATTACATGACTGTTAATTCTTAATTTTCAATTATTTTGGCTCATGGGAGTTGCCCTTGAGAAAATGCAGCCGGAACAAGATGTGATGTTCAACCTGTTCACCAGCTTTCTGTATTTACTTAACAAAACCTTATCAAAGCATAGGTTTTAATTATTTTCATAATAATAATATATTATTTGTATTTGTTGTTGAAGTTTTCACTGAATTATTCTTATTTTTATATCTTAAGAAGAAGTTGTAGTGGATGCCTGAGTAGCATGACTTTCTAATTTTTTTTTGTCAAAGACAACAATCCCAATCAATAATAAATCAAAAGCAAAAAGCGGATGCTGGAAATCTGAAATAAAAACAGAAAATGCTGGAGAAGCTCAGCAAGTCAGGCAGCATCTGTGGAGAAAGACCTTTCGTCAGAACAATCGATGCTTTGCTTGATTGCCATTGTCTGGAATGCTGGAGTATAGTGTGTTATGAAGTGGTGAGATTTGAAGCCTGAAGCTGAGATTCTCCATGTGGTGAGGTCCTGGCTTTTCACTATGCCACTGTGCGATGTTGCCAAGTGGAGGGACCTACACCTGGAACTTTCACTTTTTAATTAGGTCCTCACCTGCCTGTGGTGGGTGGCCCCCACTCTGCCAGAATCCTGGCAGTTAAAATGGAGGGTGATGGGAATAGTGTGGCTTGTCTGGTCGCCATTTTAACCCCCCACCCGCACTGTTTCTGCCGGGCAGTCTGGGTTAAAATAGGAGCTTAAAAGTCAAAATATTACTTGGAGAATAATACAACTTACTTGAAATGTTAACACATGCAAATGGACAGGCAGTGGAATAAACAATTATAAACTGATTACTGAGCCATTAAGGGAAAGGGGTAAGAATTCTGATATTAACACATCAGGTCACAAGGTGTGAGATCTGTCAAGCTTTCAGTCTGTTTGTTTATGTTAAGGAAATGGATATATCATGAAAACCATTGCTCAGCTTCAGGTCTTTTAGGAGATCGGACTTCAGTGCATGGAATTGGGTTTGCAGTGCCCACATAAAACGTTGCATCTAGATGATATGCCAAAAGACATTTAGAAGTTCGATTGCTCATCAGTACTGGAATAATTTTTTTTCTAAAAAGAATATGTTAACCCCTTGTTGAATTATTTTTATTTTATTCTTATTAAGTTTTATGCTGATTCAGTATCTTTCTGAATCGAAATAAAGGAAATTATGAAAGTATGAGGTGCGAGTTGGCTATAATAGATTGGGAACTTTTCTAAAAGGGATGACGGTGGATAGGCAATGGCTAATATTTAAAGAATGTGTGCAGGAATTATAAAGATTATTCATTCCTGTCTGGCGCAAAAATAAAACAGGAAAGGTGGCTCAACCGTGGCTTACAAGAGAAATTAGGGATAGTGTTAGATCCAAAGAGGAGGCATATAAAATTGCCAGAAAAAGCGGCAAGCCTGAGGATTGGGAGCAGTTCAGAATTCAGCAAAGGAGGACAAAGAGATTGATTAAGAGGGGAAAAATAGAGTATGAGAGTAAACTAGCAGGGAACATAAAAACTGACTGTAAAAGCTTCTATAAATATGTCAAGAGAAAAAGATTAGTGAAAACAAGTGTAGGTCCCTTACAGTCAGAAATGGGGGAAATTATAATGGGGAACAAAGAAATGGCAGAACAATTAAACACATACTTTGATTCTGTCTTCACAAAGGAGGACACAAATAACCTCCCAGAAATGTTAGGGAACCAAGGGTCTAGTGAGAGGGAGGAACTGAAGGAAACCAGTATTAGTAAAAAAATAGTGCTCGGGAAATTAATGGGGCTAAAGGCTAACAAATCCCCAGGGCCTGATAATCGACATCCCAGAGTACTAAATGAAGTGGCCCTGGAAATAGTGGATGCATTGGTGATCATCTTCCAAAATTCTATAGACTCTGGAACAGTTCCTACAGATTGGAGGGTGGCAAATGTAACCCCACTATTTAAAAAAGGAGGGAGAGAAAAAACAGGGAATTACAGACCAGTTAGCCTAACATCAGTAGTGGGGAAAATGCTAGAGTCTATTATAAAAGATGTGATAACAGAACACTTGAAGGGCATTAATGGGATTGGACAAAGTGAGCATGGGTTTATGAAAGGGAAATCATGCTTAACAAATCTACTGGAGTTTTTTGAAGATGTAACTAGTAGACTAGATAGAGGAGAACCAGTGGATGGGGTGTATTTAGATTTTCAGAAGGGCATATTTTGATAATGTCCACACAAGAGGTTAGTGTGCAAAATTAAAGCACATGGGATTGGGGGGAAGATACTGGCATGGATTGAGAATTGGTTGACAGACAGGAAACAGAGAGTGGGAATAAACGAGTCTTTTTCCAGGTGGCAGGCAGCAACCAGTGGGGTTTTTTTTTATTCGTTCATGGGATGTGGGCATCGCTGGCAAGGCCAGCATTTATTGCCTATCCCTAATTGCCCTTGAGAAGATGGTGGTGAGCCGCCTTCTTGAACCGCTACAGTCCGTGTGGTGAAGGTTCTCCCACAGTGCTGTTAGGAAGGGAGTTCCAGGATTTTGACCTAGCAACGATGAAGGAACGGCGATATATTTCCAAGTCGGGATGGTATGTGACTTGGAGGGGAACATGCAGGTGGTGTTGTTCCCATGTGCCTGCTGCCCTTGTCCTTCTAGGTGGTAGAGGTCGCGGGTTTGGGAGGAGCTGTTGAAGAAGCCTTGGCGAGTTGCTGCAGTGCATCCTGTGGATAGTACACACTGCAGCCACAGTGCGCCGGTGGTGAAGGGAGTGAATGTTTAGGGTGGTGGATGGGGGTGCCAATCAAGCGGGCTGCTTTGTCCTGGATGGTGTCGAGCTTCTTGAGTGTTGTTGGAGCTGCACTCATCCAGGCAAGCGGAGAGTATTCCATCACACTCCTGACTTGTGCCTTGTAGATGGTGGAAAGGCTTTGGGGAGTCAGGAGGTGAGTCACTCGCCGCATAATACCCAGCCTCTGACCTGCTCTTGTAGCCACAGTATTTATGTGGCTGGTCCAGTTAAGTTTCTGGTCAATGGTGACCCCCAGGATGTTGATGGTGGGGGATTCGACAATGGTAATGCCGTTGAATGTCAAGGGGAGGTGGTTAGACTCTCTCGTTGGAGATGGTCATTGCCTGGCACTTATCTGGCGCAAATGTTACTTGCCACTTATCAGCCCAAGCCTGGATGTTGTCCATGTCTTGCTGCATGCAGGCATGGACTGCTTCATTATCTGAGAGGTTGCGAATGCAACTGAACACTGTGCAATCATCAGCAAACATCCACATTTCTGACCTTATGATGGAGGGAAGGTCATTGATGAAGCAGCTGAAGATGGTTGGGCCTCGGACACTGCCCTGAGGAAGTCCTGCAGCAATGTCCTGGGGCTGAGATGATTGGCCTCCAACAACCATCTTCCTCTGTGCTAGGTATGACTCCAGCCACTGGAGAGTTTTCCCCCTGATTCCCATTGACTTCAATGGTACCGCAGGGATCAGTGCTTGGGCCCCAGCTATTCACAATATGTATCAATGATTTGGATGAGGGAACTAAATGTAACAGTTCCAAGTTTGCAGACGACACAAAGCTGGGATGGAATGTGAGCTGTGAGGAGGATGCAAAGCGGCTCCAATGTGATTTAGACAAGTTGGGTGAGTGGATGAGAACATGGCAGATGCAATATAACGTGGATAAATGTAAGGTTATCCACTTTGGTTGTAAAAACAGAAAGGCAGATTATTATCTGAATTTTGATAAATTGGGAAAAGGGGAGGTGCAACGAGACCTGGGTGTCCTTGTACACCAGTCGCTGAAAGCGAGCATTCAGGTGCAGCAAGCAGTTAGGAAGGCGAATGGTACGTTGGCCTTCATTGCAAGAAGTTTTGAGTACAGGAGCAGGGATGTCTTACTACAGTTATACAGGGCCTTGGTGAGACCACATCTGGAGTATTGTGTGCAGTTTTCGTCTCCTTATCTGAGGAAGGATGTCCTTGCCATGGAGGAAGTGCAACAAAGGTTTACCAGACTGATTACTGGGATGGCAGGACTGACGTATGAGAAGAGACTGGGTCGACTAGGCCTATATTCACTAGAGTTTAGAAGAATGAGAGGTGATCTCATCGAAGCATATAAAATTCTAACAGGACTCGATAGACTAGAATCAGGGAGGATGTTCCCGATGGCTGGGGAGTCCAGAACCAGGATACGGGGTATGCACTTTAGAACCGAGTCTCAGGATACGGGGTATGCACTTTAGAACCGAGATGAGGAGAAATTTCTTCACTCAGAGGGTGGTGAACCTGTGGAATTCTCTACCACAGAAGGCAGTGGAGGCCAAGTCATTAGATGTATTCAAGAAGGAGATAGATATATTTCTTAATGCTAAAGGGATCAAGGGATATGGGGAAAAAGCGGGAACAGGGTACTGAGTTAGACAATCAGCCATGGTCATTTTGAATGGCGGAGCAGATCCGAAGGGCCGAATGGCCTAATCTTGCTCCTATTCTCTATGTTTCTATTTGGCTTCTGTTTATCGTTCAACCTGCAAATAAATTTGGGTGACTAGTTTTAGCCTGTATACGTTAGTCTGATTGCATGGTATTTTTTGCGTTTCAGAAGGGGCAAAAGAGTGTGGAAGGCATCCCATGTATTCTCAAGTAATTGCCATACAATGATTGGGAGTTAATTGTTAAACCCCGGCACTCTAAACCATGCATGGCACGTACAGGGACAAAAATGTTTACTATAAGATTCTCGGCCTGTTTACAGAAACTTTTGTTTTGCAATGAATGCAAGACAATAGAGTTGAGCAAAAAACTACCTATAACAATGTTATTCAAAACTCTAACAGTAGCTATTTTTCTTATTTGGTACAATGTGTCAGCTTAGTTCAGTTGTTAGCATTCCTGCCTCAAATTGAGGAAGTTTGGGTTTGATCCCCACATCAATGCTTGAGCCCATAATCTAGACTGTCACAGGTAGACTTTTTCAGTTGAAATATTGGCCCAGATTTTGTTGTAGCAGGGCATCAAATGGCATCTACTGCTGGAAAGACTTGCGCCTTGCCCGTTTAGGTTTTTAAATTTTTTGCATGGCAGGTTGCTGAAAGTGTGAGCTGATAACATTGCAGTGAGGGAACCAGGGCATCTGGGACCTGAGTGAACAGGGCAAGCAACTGTGTATCTCCTTAGCCAATCAGATTGAAGGATTGTGAAATTAACAGCGCAAGGGCTGAGAAGGAAGTGTAAATTAGAGTGGGTGAATTCAATGTCAAATCAGGCTCAGAAAGAGAAATGGAGAGAGGGATAGAAAAACTGGATTAAGGTAGAGAAAAAAAAGACTGAAAGGAAAAATAAAAAGAATGTGAAATCTCCAACAATTAAAACTTGAAGGAATGAGGCTCCACACTTACAATAGTTAATTATCAGTGTCAAAGAGGTTGATTGGCTGTAATTAACACTTATCTTGTCATTAAAAGGGTACTTAGACTGAAATGGACAAGACTTAACTTTCTGTGGCGAGTTTAGTCCGTATCTACCGCGCAAGTACAGCAACTTCACACCATTTGCTATTTTCGTGAAGCTAATGGCGGAGTGGTGTAACTCGGACAGCAACTTTTGGATTTTTGAGTTTGATTTCACATCGGCTCCTTGCCTGAAGTTGCTGTAGCATTTGCACATCAAAAAGAGTGAGTACCATTAATCTCATCACTATTTTGACAGCAAAATCTGGCCCATTAAACTACAATCCCACCTGCCTGTTCCGTGGTTCCCATGGAAATTAAGGATCTCCTAAGACTATTTCAAAAGAGTAGGGAGTTCTCCTTGATATCCTGACCAACATTCCTCCCCCAACCAAAAACAGACTAATTGGCCATTCATCTCACTGCATATTGTCACATGTTACTGGAACAGAATAGCTGCACTTCAAAAAAAAAGTATTGTCGTTTGAGGTGTTTTGGCTTAAAAAAGTACATTTAAATTTGGTGGTTTCTTATACCATCATCTGTCAATGAAAGACAAAAAGAAAGTTCAGTTGGCTTTTAAAACTAGTATTTTATATCCTCAATAAAGGGCTCCATGCAAAATGCAACTAAATGTTAGACCAGCTACATTACATAGGAACATAGACATAGGAACATAGGAACAGAAGTAGGCCATTCAGCCCCTCGTGCCTGCTCCGCCATTTAATAAGATCATGGCTGATCTGTGATCTAACTCCATATATCTGCCTTTGCCCCATATCCCTTAATACCTTTGGTTGCCAAAAAGCTATCTATCTCAGATTTAAATTTAGCAATTGAGCTAGTATCAATTGCCGTTTGCGGAAGAGAGTTCCAAGCTTCTACAACCCTTTGTGTGTAGAAATATTTTCTAATCTCACTCCTGAAAGGTCTGGCTCTAATTTTTAGACTGT
The DNA here is from genome assembly GCF_035084215.1 of Heptranchias perlo. Classification (NCBI taxonomy): domain Eukaryota; kingdom Metazoa; phylum Chordata; class Chondrichthyes; order Hexanchiformes; family Hexanchidae; genus Heptranchias; species Heptranchias perlo. The sequence continues at coordinate 34,852,513 of NC_090341.1, read as the reverse complement.
GCCCCCTACTCCTAAAATCCCCAACCAGCGGAAATAGTTTCTCTCTATCCACCCTATCTGTTCCCCTTAATATCTTATAAACTTCGATCAGATCACCCCTTAACCTTCGAAACTCCAGAGAATACAACCTCAATTTGTGTAATCTCTCCTCGTAACTTAACCCTTGAAGTCTGGGTATTATTCTAGTAAACCTACGCTGCACTCCCTCCAAGGCCAATATGTCCTTCTGAAGGTGCGGTGCCCAGAACTGCTCACAGTACTCCAGGTGCGGTCTAACCAGGGTTTTGTATAGCTGCAGCATAACTTCTGCCCCCTTGTACTCTCGTCCTCTAGATATAAAGGCCAGCATTCCATTAGCCTTATTGATTATTTTCTGCACCTGTTCATGACACTTCAATGATCTATGTACCTGAACCCCTAAGTCCCTTTGGACATCCACTGTTTTTAACTTTTTACCATTTAGAAAGTACCCTGTTCTATCCTTTTTTGATCCAAAGTGGATGACCTCACATTTGTCGACATTGAATTCCATTTGCCACAGTTTTGCCCATTCACCTAATCCAACAATATCACTTTGTGCACCATCAGTGCACCATCACAATGTACCAGTGGACACAGAGCAGAATCTCCACAGTGTCAATAACATAACACACTGACATTTTGCTTTCACTGTTTATGACATCCTATAAACCCCTCAATTATATACAGCACACTTCTAGGCTATTGTTCTGTAATCAATATAACAAAAACTTTATTTAAACTCGCTCTGAGGTAAGTTATTAGAAGTATTAAAACATTAACATGTACTATTGCAAATATTTGAAATATTAAAAAGACAAAATGCAATAAGCGCATTCATTGGAAACTAGATTTAAAATAATTTTGTTACAGGTGTATTTTTAAATATTGAATAATAGAGCAGGTGGTTCGAAAGTTATTTATCATAAATGCCTAGTGTCATTTAAAATTGACGATCTCAAAAACACATGTCAGATCTGCTGCACTTCCATAGTTGCAGAAATAAAGATGCCATTCTTAATATTCACTTGTCAAGTCTGACCAAAATTGTCTGGCTGCTCACAGTGATTTACATACAGTGTCTGCTGAGCACAAATGGACTTCATCTATCAGCTGCAGGATGTGGCAAGGAGGTCAAAGTAAGGAAATAAAGAACATCTCAAGTGTGTTTACAGCTATCAGACAGAACACTGCAAACAGAAATAAATATTTCCTTAGCTGGAAGGTATGTTTTAAATGGTGTGCCACTTTTTATCAATCTCAGTCTGGGACAGAGGAATGTTGTGCAGAGTATGTAACACTGCTGAAACTCTGGACAGAGAACCATTTTCCTCAGTGACAGACTTATCAGGCCTGGAGATCATTGCAAGTAACACTCAGCAGCCACTTACTGGATCACATTAGGAGGCAAAGATTGGAATGGATGGAAACCATTTCCAACTTCACTGTGGACAAATAGATCACTAAGAAGTAGACCATGTTGATCATCATTAACATTCTAATTGTTCAATTATCTAATTTACTGCATCATTGTGTAGGCTGTAGTTTCCACAAGGTTGCTATTTATTGAATTAGTGAAAGGTCATACAGGAATTTTTCACAATATTTCTGTCTTTATATTGAGCATATACAACATCTAATGGATGCAGGAGCTGCCATTTCATTGATTATCAGTAAAGATTCATGAGAAATCTCAATAGTGTTGCATTATTATCCATTCAATATTAATTTCTACACATTTCACAACACCGCACTGATTTTCTTTTAAAAAGCAGAATATTCTCTTTTTAAAAAAAATGTAAAATTCAAATGGTTCATTGGATTATGGCAGACTACATGACACTTACAAAAACATACCCTAAGCATCTTACACAGTCATATACTTTTAGGTAGGCTACACATTAACAAGATTAAGATATCAGCCGTGGCTCAGTAGTGGCTCTCATGCCTCTGAGTCAGAAGGTTTGTGAGTTCAAGCCCCACTCCAGAGACTTGAGCATGTAATGTCGGCTGACACTTCAGTGTAGTGCTGTTCTGTCAGAGGTGCCATGTTTCAGATGAGATGTTAAACTAAGGCCCTGTCTGCCCTCTCAGGTGGACATAAAAGATCCTATGGTACTATTTGAAGATGAGCAGGGGGTTTCTCTTGGTGCACTGACCAATATTTATCCCTCAACCCAACATCACTAAAAAACAGATTATCTGGTCATTTATCTCGCTGCTGTTGGTGGGAATTTGGTGTGCGCAAATTGGCTGCTGCGTTTCCCTACATTACAACAGTGACTACATGTTAAAAATACTTAATTGGCTGTGAAGCACTTTCAAATGTCTGGAAATCACGAAATGCTCTATATAAATGCAAGTTCTTTCTTTTTTCTCTATTTCCTTACCAAAGTCTGAGGCCAAGCAATGATGATTGATGGGCTTATTTCAGCATTGGGTATAGATGCATTTTGCCTAGTATGTGGTCTGCAGAGGTGGTATTGGTTCCATCTTCATCCACTGATCCCAGAAGATTTTCAGCAGAAAGACTGAATGTCAGAGAAGGAGGCTGGGTGGATTGCACCTGCGATGGAAGTCTACACGACATAATGCTTTCCAGTCCCGGGCACAACCTATGCATTACCTGCTTGGATTAGCAAATTAATTCTCAGGTGATTTGTCAAATGATCTTCGGACCCTGATCTGTATATTTAAAGAAGGACCCCAGTGGAGGGTGCATTTGCCGCCTGTTCAGAAGAGGAGGTGAAAATTGAAGACAGCGGGAGCATTGGGTAAGTCACTCACCTGCCCAATTTTCTGCTGGGTGGGTAGGGTTAAAATCACCTCTTATGACAACAACAACTTGCATTTATATAACGCCTTTAATGTATTAAAACATCCCAAGGTACTTCACAGGAGCGATTATCGAACAAAATTTGATACCAAGCCACATAAGGAGATATTAGGATGGGTGCCCAAAAACTTGGTTAAAGAGGTAGGTTTTAAGGAGCGTCTTAAAGAAGGAGGAAGAGGTAGAGAGGTGGAGCGGTTTAGGAAGGGAATACCAGAGCTGAAGGCACAGCCGTCAATGGTGCAGCAATTAAAATCGAGGATGCACAAGAGGCAAGAATTGGAGGAGTGCAGAGATCTCGGAGGGTTGTAGGGCTAGAGGAAGTTACAGAGATAGGGAATACTTATACATTCTCATGTGGCAGTTCTTTTCCTTTTCTCATCATCCATGGAAGCTATCTAGCTTTACTATCACTTTCCGAAGGCTTCATACAAATTCTTCATTTTGAGCCAGCCAGGCCAAGAAATATTTTCCAGAAATTTACCAAATAAATTTAAATAACTGTCTGTTCAATCAAACATATAGCCGAACAAATCCCATATGATTTTTGTATTTGAATTAAATGCTTTTGCTCCTGCCCTCAAACAGCTGGCTGAAGTAAAGTGACTAAGATTGGTAATAGTTGTATCAAAAAAATTACAGCGCGTCTTTCTATGAATAAAGTTGGTTTTTAACCCCTTATGTACTGAGATGGAATTAAAGAAGCAAAGAAGCATGCTACATTTGTGTCACAGTGGGGCATGACCAGGCTGTATGAATAACTATGGCATTTTGGCCACAGCACTGACACCACTTGCCTGTTCTATTGGGGTGTATAAGAGTATTCAGAGTATAATTACTGCTGTTATTTTTTTTTACCAAAATGTATCATCTCACATTTACTGACATTGAATTCCATCTGCCACTTTTTAACCCAGTCCTCCTTCCTGTCAACTTCCCTTTGCAGTTTCCTAAGGAATTAACTATACCTCCTATTTTGGTATCAGTTACCACTCTCTCTAAACTTATATCCAAATCATTGATATACACAATGAACATTTTTGCCCCAGAACCTAACCTTGTAGAATGCCACTACCCATTTCTAACTACTTTGAAAAATTGTCCTTAACTCCTACTACGTTTTCTCCCTTTGAACCAATTTTTAATCCATTTGGCTATCTTCTTTCTAATTCCATAACCCTTAATCTTCTCTAGTAATTTCACGTGTGGTACCTTGTCAAAACCGTTCCTAAAATCCATGTACACTACATCCACTTCATTTACCCCATCTACCATATCTATTATCTCCTCAAAGAATTGTATGAGGTTTGTCAAACATGATCGTTCCTTTTGAAATCCACGCTGGCTGCTGCTAATTATTTTCACTCATCCAGATACATGGTAATTTCATCCTTAATTAAAGACACTAAAATTTTCCCGACCACAGATGTTAAGCTAACTGGCCTGTAATTATCCAGATTAGCTCTGTCTCCCTTTCCAGGTGCAGTTTGTGGAGCAGGAGAAAAGAAGGAAATATTAAGAGAAAAAAAGGAAAAAGATACTGTACATACAATGTACATAAAAATGAGTCTAAGAGTTGCTAGCACATATTTAAGATTTTGAGCTATTAATATTACAAAGCATCTAATTTCTGTTAATTGGGAATTTTGTTCTGGGAAAAAGTTTGTTTTTCTAAAAATCACATTTTGGTGGGAGATGTTTAAAATTCTATATCCACTGTTTGTTTGCAAGCATTCTCCATATTGACTGAAGAATGTTAAGCTTTTTGTGAAAGGTCAGTTAAAAATGGAATCTGTGAAGTTGTGGGTGAATCTAAAATATGCAAATGAATACGCAACATGGATTGGCATGATGTTAGAAAACACAGACCTGTCTCCTGAAAATGTATTCAAATAAAATACTAATTTATGCTGCGAAAATTTACATCACACAGGAGAAACCAGAATGCCCAGTGAGTTAATTCACTCAATTATCCAATACTTTGTTAACCAGATTGTTCAATGTATTAGTAACTAGACTGTCAATATGTTGTCACATTGCCTTACCGACTATTAAGTTGTTTGTTTACTCAATATTTTGCTAATCAGATTGCTTGTTGTCTTATTAGCTAGAATGTTCATAGTATTATTCTTTGTCTACCAACCCGTTCAATGCTCACTTGATCACCTTTGGTGTTCTTAACTGTGCATTATGGTTTTATGTTTTCAAAAAAATATATAGCCTTGCATAGAAGATTGTATAAAACCATAAATTGACATTTTCATGCGGTGATTCAATGTTATTTGCAGACAAATAAATTACAAGTAATCCCAACATGGTTTTGCTCAAACTGCCCTTTAAATCTCATTGGGACCTGGGTAGAACAGCATTAAAGTCATAATAAGACCCTAAGTTTATTCATAATTTATATTATCCCAGATAAACCAAATAGAGATTGCAGTGGACATCTCAAACAGGAGTTCAACCTAGCTGTCTGTCCTAAGCCTAATAAACCAATCAGTAAGTAATTATTATCATATGCATGAGAGACTGCACACAGAATAGCTTTTTCAAAGATATGTAACTTGACATTATAAAAATTCTCAATTTGCCACAAGGTTTTACCATTTTGTTTTAAAGTATTCTATTACTGTTACATTAAAGCAGAAATGCATTTATATTAAAGATGCCTGAATGGCCAAATAGTTTTCTACATCTAAATTTAGGAGCACAAATGGCAATAAAGACCAAAGTAAAAAAAGATATCCACCAAATATGCAGTAACATGCTGTTGTACATGTCTCTATGTATGTTACTTCTTCTTTTCTGGAGCCAGCCCTGTATTGTATCTATCTCAGATTTTAGAAGGTGTCACACATGTGGTATTAACAAATAGCATCTTGATGCTGCAGAACATTAGGATAAAATGATACATCTGGCTAGGAATACAAGAGAAAATGCAGATCAGCATGACTCAAATAATGGTATGGCATAAGGCATTAGCTGCCTAATGGACCTTAACTGAAGTATTAAGTCATAAATGAAACTGAAAATTCATATTGAAGTACGAGCATCATACTCTACTCACAAACTAGTTTAACCCCTTCAGAGGCATAACGCACTTCACCCCACATCCAAAAATATAATTTCACATGATCAACAATCCTGTGTTATTATCCAATTTGCTTCTTTTAATTAATTGCCCCATGTGATTGATTTTAATTTAATATTGTTAATAAATATTTGGTTGAATGGGTTATGAATAAGGATAAAGTGTTATGAATGGCTGAGCAATACCGTACCCCTGCTAACCCTCCCCCACAAAATCACCAGAACGACAGATGACAAAACAAAATAAATATCGCGTCTAGGTTTTAACAAAACACCTGGCTTAGAATTTGGCTTTGACTCTTTCATAAATAGCTTATGATTTGTTGGAACCCACAATGTGATAACAACTTCATTTCTTTTTATTGGACAATTAAACCATCGTAAAAATAGCAAATAATAATCAAATACATCATACTCATTATCTGCCGAAATGTGCAACAAATTCAGTGGATTTTGCAGTAACATGTTGATGTTAAATTGAATAAGGCAAAGATCCAGTTGGTTTAGATTACAGCTCAACTAATTTCTGAGAAGTCAATTATTCAGCTATTAAAGGAAAGACTTGACATGTTTCATTTATTGTTTGTTTTGTGTCGACACCACCAAAGTTGAAGAGAATAGGAGGGAAGATGGGGCAAATGAGAACATAGTGATTAGGTGATATAAAATTTGTCTTTTAAAAGCCAGAAGATTGTACGATTAAGTTAGGAACATAGGAATATAGGTATAAGAGTAGGCCATTCAGCCCCTCAAGCCTGCTCCGCCATTTGATATGATCATGGCTGATCTGTGATCTAAATCCATATACCTGACTTTGGCCAATATCCCTTAATACCTTTGGTTGCCAAAAAGCTATCTATCTCAGATTTAAATTTAGCAATTGAGCTAGCATCAATTGCCATTTGCGGAAGAGAGTTCCAAACTTCTACCACCCTTTGTCATAGAGTCATAGAGTCATAGGGTCCTCTCATTCATTGTGTGTAGAAATGTTTTCTAATCTCACTCCCGAAAGGTCTGGCTCTAATTTTTAGACTGTGCCCCCTACTCCTAGAATCCCCAACCAGCGGAAATAGTTTCTCTCTATCCATCCTATCTGTTCCCCTTAATATCTTATAAACCTTTAATCACATCACCCCTTAACCTTCTAAACTCGAGAGAATACAACCCCAATTTGTGTAATCTCTCTTCGTAACTTAACCCTTGAAGTCCGGGTATCATTCTAGTAAACCTACGCTGCACTCCCTCCAAGGCCAATATGTCCTTCCGAAGGTGCGGTGCCCAGAACTGCTCACAGTACTCCAGGTGCGGTCTAACAAGGGTTTTATATAGCTACAGCATAACTTCTGCCCCCTTGTACTCTAGTCCTCTAGCTATAAAGGCCAGCATTCCATTAGCCTTATTGATTATTTTCTGCACCTGTTCATGAAACTTCAATGATCTATGTACCTGAACCCCTAAGTCCCTTTGGATATCCACTGTTTTTAACTTTTTACCATTTAGAAAGTACCCTGTTCTATCCTTTTTTAATCCAAAGTGGATGACCTCACATTTGCCTACAATGAATTCCATTTGCCACAGTTTTGCCCATTCACCTAATCTATCAATATCCCTTTGTAATTTTATGTTTTCATCTACACTGCTTACAATGCCACCAATCTTTGTGTCATCGGCAAACTTAGATATGAGACTTTGTATGCCTTCATCTAAGTCATTATTAAATATTGTGAATAATTGAGGCCCCAAGACCCATCCCTGCAGGACTCCACTAGTCACATCCTGCCAATGTGAGTACCTACCCATTATCCCTACTCTCTGTCGCCATTCGCTCAGCCAACTTCCTAACCAAGTCCGTACTTTTCCCTCGATTCCATGGGCTTCTATCTTAGCTAACAGTCTCTTATGTGGGACTTTATCAAATGCCTTCTGGAAGTCCATATAAATAACATCCATTGACATTCCCCTGTCCACTACTGTAGTCACCTCTTCAAAAAATTCAATCAGGTTTGTCAGGCACGACCTACCTTTCACAAATCCATGCTGGCTCTCCCTGATTAACTGAAAATTCTCGAGGTGTTCAGTCACCCTATCCTTAATTATAGACTCCAGTTAAAATAATAAAATAATCTTTACAAAGGAGGTCTACACAACCTAGTGCTTTCTGGTCCCAGGCAGAAGCTATGCATTACTTGCTTGGATTGGCATATTATTTCACAGGAGATTTGTCTTAAGTCTGTTATGGAGGATGTCAGAATGCAATGTGGTGGGGCAAAGCGGACATGTTCCCACTGCTAAAGATGAGAACTATGTGAAGTGGGTATCGCATTTTTGAGGGTTTTTTTTACTTTTCTTTGCTCTTGATTTTTTTTTGTGCGATCAAATGATTAAATCTAAAAAAAATGCTTAGTATTTGTACTGATAGTATCCTGCTTCTAGCTAAAATGAGTATTAAGATGAAAATGAATAACTAATATTATTCAAGATCTTTTACACTCTGTGTAGAATAGACTCAATTACTTTATAGTAATGTCATTACATCCACGCTATGCTGGATATTTCGTAGTGTGACAATGCATTCAGCACATTTTTTTAACACTGTTATTTCCATTATATTTGGTCTTAATCAGTCTTTTTTTTGCAGAATTACAGATATGTAACCAGAAATCCATCTATTTCTTAGACTTCTCAGTTTTTCAAATGATTAAATGAACCACATGCTTTACTGTATAAAAAAGTCACAAGTACAGCTCATGCATATTTGTTACTTGAATAACTGACTTTGATTAGGAAATGTTAAGGAAAAGAGCTCCTCATTTTTGATATTACTGAGTACTGATTCAAAAAATGTAGGGTCAGATAATATAACTAAATGTAAAAATAAAGTTGCTGGTTTTATTTTAATAAGACATTTTGCTCTGCTGAATTTAGCATCTGGCATCTAACTTTCCCCATAGACTTCCTTTAGAACATTTATTCTTCCCAAGAGAACTTATTGGTGTGTCTAATAATAAAACACAAGTGTTAAAAACCTGCTGTTCTCTGCCTAGTCAAGGTGAAATTGCTTACTTAACAATCCTTTTATAGTAGGATGACATCAGGTGACCAGATGCCAGCACAGCCACTAATTCAACTTCTGGGATTCCATCTTCATCCTCTTCTTCTGAAATTTTTGCCATTTACTGATAATTTTCCCTTCATTATACTGTATGAGTAGTTTAATCTGGCACTTGTTTCTTTTTCTGTAAACATTGTAAACTATATGTTGTACTATAAAACATCTATTTGACATAACAGATGAATGTGTGCTATATGATACCCAAATAGCAACAACATGAAACTCTAATGAAGTATTTCAATCAGTGGGTTAAAATATTTTTTAATGTGCATAGTTTTTCATATGACGATGTGCACAAGGTATCTTATGGCAAAAGGGGACATTATGGAGTCCCTTTATACAACAGCAGCAGATTTTCATCTCTCTTCTCTGGCCAAAATAGATGTGCAGATATGTCTCAGCTTTATCTACGTTTTATATATCCACATTAGGTTTAGAATGTATTTTTCTTTTACCAAATACAACAGTGGATACGTAGACAGGAGTCTATCAAGGTAGCAGGGTTTAACTTTTTAAAAAAGCAAAAATGAGTTGTGATTTACCAGGGATAAATGCTACAAATCCATGCTCTCTTCTGTAAACAATGCATGCACCAATTTGTAACAATTTCATTTATACAGCCATTTAGTATTTATGTAAAGAGTCGTACAACACCAGGTTATAGTCCAACAGCTTTATTTGAAATCACAAGCTTTCGGAGCTTTCCTCCTTCGTCAGGTGAGTCACTCACCTGACGAAGGAGGAAAGCTCCGAAAGCTTGTGATTTCAAATAAAGCTGTTGGACTATAACCTGGTGTTGTATGACTCTTTACATTTGTCCACCCCAGTCCATCACCGGCATCTCCACATCATTTAGTATTTACAATTAGGCCAATGTCAGCACCTGATGACATGAAAATTTACTTTTTGTGCACAAATCCAGATCAGAGACACTTGTGTACTGTTTTTGAGTCTGGGTGTATGGAGCCAAATTCTCAATATCAACTCTCTCAAAGAAAAGACATTCTCCTCATTAAAGACACCCATTTGTATTTGAGATAATGGGCTGGAAATTGCTCACATCTGTGTGGCAACTTTTACAGCAGCTCCTGCAAATAAAATGTACAAATTTACTTACTGCGGATCTGTGGCATAGACTTGAGTGATTTTGAGGCTTTGAAAAAAATCGCGACATCAGCCCAGCTTCTGAGCAGAGTGGGTTGATTCGCATGGGAAATGTCTGTGGGAATGGAAGCCACACCCACAAGCAGGCAAGTAGAAATCATTAATTTAAAGTAAACTTCTGTATGTCAGGGTAAATAAAAAATTAACATATCTTATGAAAAAACAAGCAAATGATTTAATTTAATGAAACAGACAGAAGTTAAAAGTAAAAAAAAATATTTTTTTAAATTTTAATAATCAAAAAATATTAAAATAAGAGTAATATGACATCCCACATTTTTAAAATGTAATTTTTAGTTTTTACGCAGTCATTAGGAGTCATCATGCTTTTCAAAAGTAGTGTAGAGCCTGTATTTTTCAGCATACCTTTTGGCGGCATAAGTATTTTCGTTCCAGCTTGGCAGATGGGTAAGTTTATGATTTTTGAATGATTTCAGTGATTGAAATGTAGCATGCCCCTTTAATTCACAGCTGTCAAACTGTTGGTGAACCAATGGAAGCAAATTCATGATTTCTGGGTTTTAGTGCATATGTGCTCATTCGTGAACTTGCTTCATTGATTCGCCAGCGGAGAGAGAGGACGCCGTTATGGCAAGGCATCCAGAGGTGAGCAATTTCTGGCCGAATAAATTTTTATTCTATTATATTTTCAGTTAAGTGTCATTTGTTTAATCTGAACAAAAGTCTTCAGTTTTACAAAAAGTAAAATTTGATTTGAATATAAAATAATAAAATATTTCTCTTCAGTGTATTGTTGCACTATTGATTTGGAGGGGGAGAGTCCAATGAAGTCCATATCAAGGAGAATATACAAATCAAAGGATTGTTTTGTGTGCACCATATGTTAAGACTGTTAGTGTTTTTTTTATTTGTTCACGGGATGTGGGCGTCGCTGGCAAGGCCGGCATTTATTGCCCATCCCTAATTGTCCTCGAGAAGGTGGTGGTGAGCCGCCTTCTTGAACCGCTGCAGTCTGTGTGGTGACGGTTCTCCCACAGTGCTGTTAGGAAGGGAGTTCCAGGATTTTGACCCAGAGACAATGAAGGAACAGCGATATATTTCCAAGTTGGGATGGTGTGTGACTTGGAGGGGAACGTGCAGGTGGTGTTGTTCCCATGTGCCTGCTGCTCTTGTCCTTCTATGATGTGGAGATGCCGGTGATGGACTGGGGTTGACAATTGTAAACAATTTTACAACACCAAGTTATAGTCCAGCAATTTTATTTTAAATTCACAAGCTTTCGGAAGGAGGAAGCCTCCGAAAGCTTGTGAATTTAAAATAAAATTGCTGGACTATAACTTGGTGTTGTAAAATTGTTTACACTTGTCCTTCTAGGTGGTAGAGGTCGCGGGTTTGGGAGGTGCTGTCGAAGAAGCCTTGGCGAGTTGCTGCAGTGCATCCTGTGGATGGTACACACTGCAGCCACAGTGCGCCGGTGGTGAAGGGAGTAAATGTTTAGGGTGGTGGATGGGGTGCCAATCAAGCGGGCTTCTTTATCTTGGATGGTGTCGAGCTTCTTGAGTGTTGTTGGAGCTGCACTCATCCAAGCAAGTGGAGAGTATTCCATCACACTCCTGACTTGTGCCTTGTAGATGGTGGAAAGGCTTTGGGGAGTCAGGAGGTGAGTCACTCGCCGCAGAATACCCAGCCTCTGACCTGCTCTCGTAGCCACAGTATTTATATGGCTGGTCCAGTTAAGTTTCTGGTCAATGGTGACCCCCAGGATGTTGATGGTGGGGGATTCGGCGATGGTAATGCCGTTGAATGTCAAGGGGAGGTGGTTAGACTCTCTCTTGTTGGAGATGGTCATTGCCTGGCACTTATCTGGCACGAATGTTACTTGCCACTTATGAGCCCAAGCCTGGATGTTGTCCAGGTCTTGCTGCATGCGGGCTCGGACTGCTTCATTATTTGAGGGGATGCGAATGGAACTGAATACTGTGCAGTCGTCAGCGAACATCCCCATTTCTGACCTTATGATGGAGGGAAGGTCATTGATGAAGCAGCTGAAATGGTTGGGCCTAGGATACTGCCCTGAGGAAGTCCTGCAGCAATGTCCTGGGGCTGAGATGATTGGCCTCCAACAACCACTACCATCTTCCTTTGTGCTAGGTATGACTCCAGCCACTGGAGAGCTTTCCCCCTGATTCCCATGGACTTCAATTTTACTAGGGCTCCTTGGTGCCACACTCGGTCCAATGCTGCCTTGATATCAAGGGCAGTCACTCTCACCTCACCTCTGGAATTCAGCTCTTTTGTCCATGTTTGGACCAAGGCTGTAATGAGGTCTGGAGCCAAGTGGTCCTCACAGAACCCAAACTGAGCATCGGTGAGCAGGTTATTGGTGAGTAAGTGCCGCTTGATAGCACTGTCGACGACACCTTCCATCACTTTGCTGATGATTGAGAGTAGACTGATGGGGCGGTAATTGTCCTGATTGGATTTGTCCTGCTTTTTGTGGACAGGACATACCTGGGCAATTTTCCACATTGTTGGGTAGATGCCAGTGTTGTAGCTGTACTGGAACAGCTTTGCTAGAGGCGCAGCTAGTTCTGGAGCACAAGTCTTCAGCACTACAGCTGGGATGTTGTCGGGGCCCATAGCCTTTGCTGTATCCAGTGCACTCAGCCGTTTCTTGATATCACGTGGAGTGAATCGAATTGGCTGAAGGCTGGCTTCTGTGATGGTGGGGATATCGGGAGGAGGCCGAAATGGATCATACACTCAGCACTTCTGGCTGAAGATGGTTGCAAACGCTTCAGCCTTGTCTTTTGCACTCACGTGCTGGACTCCGCCATCATTGAGGATGGGGATGTTTGCAGAGCGTCTTCCTCCCATTGCATTTATGTTATATGCCGGATCTTTCATGGTATATTTAAGCATCAAACATTGCCTCTAATGAACACAATGGTAAGGCTGCAACAGGCTTTTATGCAACCATCCTTCCACTCTCGCAATGAAGGAAATGCTACTCATTTGCTGGGTTTATTATTCCTTAACTATTAGTGTCAATCTTTGCTCAGTGGTAACACTCTTGCCTCTGAGTCAGAAGGTCATGGGTTCAAGCCTCACTATAGGCCTTGAGCTCCTAATTTAGGCTAACACATTAGTGTGGTACTGAGGGAGTGCTGCACTGTTGGAGGTGCTGTCTTTCAGATGAGACATTACACTGAAGTGGACCTAAAATATCCTATGGCACTATTCAAAGAACAGCAGGGGTGTTCTCCTAGTGCCCTAGCCAACATTTATCTCTCAACTGACACCACTGAAAACAGATTATCTGCTCATTTATCTCATTGCTGTTTGTGGGACCTGTTGTGCTCAAATTAATTGCTGTGCTGGCTTACATTATAACAGTGACTACACTTCAAAAAGTATTTCATTAGCTGTGAAGCCCTATGGGATGTCCTGAGGATGTGAAAGGCACTGTATAAATGCAAGTTCTTTCTTCATTGACTGAAGTACGACTTTAAGGAATGTTATTTCATCTTTCCAAGACCTTCTTGCCACCCTGTCACAATAGCTTATTCTATATTGGATGCTGCATTTTCTGCAGCATTTCAGCTATTTTTAAATACTTATTTTAAACAAAGATAAATATAATATCCAGTGATTTCCTGTGGCATTGCTCATGGGTAGTCTGGAGTCTGGAGCAAAGTTATGAAGCTTAGTTGCTAAGATGGAGCTATGCTTAACCTGGTCTGTCCTTTTAGTAAGGTATCTTACAACACCAGGTTATAGTCCAACAGTTTTATTTGAAAATCACAAGCTTTCGGAGGCTTTCTCCTTCGTCAGGTGAGTGTGGGATTCCATGAAGGTTACCGCATATATAGTCAGAGAACAATGCCTGGTGCGGTATATATGCGGTAACCTTCATGGAATCCCACACTCACCTGACGAAGGAGAAAGCCTCCGAAAGCTTGTGATTTTCAAATAAAACTGTTGGACCATAACCTGGTGTTGTAAGATTCCTTACATTTGTCCACCCCAGTCCATCACCGGCATCTCCACATCATGTCCTTTTAGTGCCATTGCTCAAGTGGGGAAGTCATCTAAAAAGCCATATCCAGGTAATTGTTGCTGATTTATAGATTTTTGTAACCAAAGGTATTAGGGGATATGGGGCTAAGGCAGGTATAAGTCACACAAAAAATCAGCCATGATCTCACTGAATGTAGGAACAGGCTTAAGGAGCTAAATGGCCGACTCCTTTTCCTACTTTCACTGGCTCGTGTGATCACTCCACCCACCAGCCACCTGATGATGCACTGGAATTTAAAATCAACCCCTGTGAGGGCTATTTTAATTATTTGAATAATGAGCTCGTTAAATTAGGCATAACTGATTCATTGTATGTTACAAACATAATTTTTAATCTTATGTGTGGGGTTAAAAATACACCAATTCAGTTTCTACTGCTGTTCAGAGGTCTGTTCCATTTACACTAACTGCAGCAGTTAGGCACACATCATAAATATCATGTTACTACACTGATATCCTGTTGCCTAGAGAAATGTGGTGTAAGTCAAAGTTGATTTTAGTGTTATACCAGAACAGTAGTTATTTACACGTTAATATGTTGCAACGCTGATCGCTGGTAAAAAAACACGAGATGAGAGTAGAAATTTTGTACCAGACTGAACGTTTTACGCCATGCAGTTTCCTCCACAGTGGAGTCCCTGCTGAATTCAATCCACCACAAATTGAATGATAGAGCTTTTATTTCAGATGACTACTGGCACCAGTTATTGTGTGTAAAATGAACCACCACGTGAAGATGGAGCTGTACTCTCTGATTAAGTGACACAGGAAAGATTAGACAGTGCCTTATATCCTTTTATATTTGCACCTCTACAGTAATGCAGCTAGCAAACAAAGGGTTAAAGAGGCAGCCTCTTCGTGAAATTGACTGATGATTTGATTAAAAACACATGACCTAATCATATGAAATATTATTACACAATCACACCATTTCAGCATGACATAATTGTAAAGAAATTGATGTCTGGCTCTTCTGCCTTCATAAACAAAAAGATTTGCAATTTTTCATAAAGACAGTGGGTTTGGCATAAATATTATAGCGTTACAATGAAAAATTTTGAGTTGAACGCAAGTGATCAGCTGTAGTTTTGTCTAGTTATATTCATGCTGGAGTGAACATAGAACCTCTGTAAGTCTGTCACAGGACATGTATAGAAACTCTTCTGAATTGCACATTTTGAATGCATGAAAAAGTACCTTTAAGGAATAGGTTTTGTAGTGAATTGAGTCTTTACCTGAAGTAAATTATCTGAGGCTTGATCTGGAGTAACATCATGGACCAAATAAAGGATAATATAGAACAAACAGAATTAATATGACTTTGAATTTTCTTTATTTAGCCATTTAGCATATATGGCAACACACAGTCCAGAATTGGTTTTCAAGCAGTATCAGAATGAGGGGCCGAAGTGATATGAATTTCAAGAATGATGATTGAGCAACTGTTGAGATGTGCTACCACCCTAGAATACACTCTAACCGTGTGTTACAGGAACATGGGGAAGTTCAGGACTGGAAAAGACTCCATAGTCCATCCATCCAGTCTCTAAAACTGACACCACTCACTTTCTACTTCTTCAAATATCTATTCAATTTTCCTTAAATTTTTCCACACTATCTGACGTCACTTCCAGTCAGTCCCTTCCACACACTCACTGCCCTCTGTGTAAAATAGTTAAATCTAAACTGTCTGTGTGCCTCTTCTCTTCTAAGCCTCAGCCTATCTCCTCTGCTATTAGAGTTTGTTGTAATCTTCAACATTTTATCAAGGTTCAATTTATCTACTCACTTAAGGACCTTGAATACTTAAATAATATCTCCCTTACACCTCTTATTCAGAGTAAAAAAATCCAAGGACCTTCAACCTCTCCTACAGCTCAGTAGCCTTCAGCTTGTTATCAATTTGGTTACCGTTTTCTGCACTTCTTCCAATACCTGGGTTTCCCACGCTGTCGTATGGCGACCAGAATTGTACATAATACTCTAGGTGTGGTTGCACATGCCTCATACACACTCATTATCACCTCCTGGAATTTGTGCTCTATCCTCCTGGCTATATATCCCAAGATCTGGTTAGCTTTCCACCCCCCCGCTGCCTCAAACTGCGCTGTTGGTTTCAGTGAGCTATCCACCATTATCCCCAGATCCCTCTTGTGTGGTGCCCTGCAGCCTATAGTCATTTAGTTTATATACCAACTATATAGTCTCATTACCTTGCATTTGTCCACATTAAATGCCATTTACCATTTATCAGCCCATCTGCCCAATCCTTCTAGATCTCTTTATATTGGTTTGCCTTTTCCCTACTATTTGAAACCCACATCCAATTTAGTACCATCTGAAAACTTAGATAACTTAGATTCTGTCCTCAGCTCCAAATCAGTTATATACATTGGAAACAGCAATCAGCGTTACACTTACTCCAGTGGCATCCCACCAGTGACCCCCTGCCAAGGCGATGTGGCTATTATTCATTATCACATATTGAAATGTGCAGACTCTTTACATTTCAAATGTTTTGGTTGCTATCAGGCAAGATATCAAGATTGAATTTACTGATTGATATTAATTACTAATTGCTATTGTCTCTAATGGGAAAAAACAACTTTTAACAAAGGTGTATTTCCCAAAAAAGTAAGTGACACAGATAGTATCTTTAACTCCAATATTCAATGTTGGAGTCACAGCTATCAATATAATGCAATATGAGCAAAACAGTCCCAGCTTAGCCAATGCACTGTGTTTGCATTGCTGAAGATTTTCACCGAGCACCTCTACTCCTGGTTTATGTGCTGCATTTAATGCACCGCACAGCGAGTTCGATTCCTGTAGCTTAATTGGTGTCTGTCTGATACAAGACAGGCACTTCAGTAAGATAGAGTGTTTGAAAAATAATGACACCCTTTATAAAGTTTGTATAGTATCCTTAAGTCTACATGTAATGCAGCTCAAAATGATCAAAAATAAAATAAATGTCCCAGCCTTTACATTAAAATTCAATTGCATTTTTTTCAAACAATTGTGTTTAAAGGTTATAATGTTATTTTATAGAATATATCTAAAATAATAGCTGTAGATATTGCTCTCTTCTGATTGTCAAATATACCAGAAATGTTATAGAAAAGGCTGACATAAATCGAGTGTGATGTTAAACTCTTACGTAATTCTTTTCACTGCATGTCGGTGACCCAATTAGATCCATAATCAGACTTGAAAATAATACACATCAAATCCCACTTGCACAATTCATGTAACTCCTGTCTGAAGGTTCTTCAGGTTAATGTTGTTATTCATGGCACTTTCAACCAGGCACCTACTGCAGTTGTCTCAATAGTAGATACAGCTCTGTATGTAAAAATCTTTAATTGGAGCATTCCTGTAAAAATGGACTGACAGACTTCAAAATTACCATCCATCTCTAATGGGGGTTCCCTCGGTCCTTTACTGTAATCTTGGCAGAACTTTTAGAGAAATGGAGTAAGCTGCTAAAAATGGCCATTTATGTTGTTTCTCTGGAGGTTTCACTGATCTCCCACCAGAGAACCTCCACTGAAATTCCAGGTGAGGTATACCTATTTCCTGTCTGTTATTCATCTCCATTTCCTGTCCATCATGCTTCAAGTGTAACACTCAACATTTTTATGAGACACTTAAAAAAAAAGTTTAATGAAACAAAGGCAGTCCATTGGAAAGTACAGAGAAACTCTCCAGGAACAGAAACTACTGGAGTCCGAATGTCTGCATCTTCTTAATTGATCTTAACAACAGATTAAAAAATGGCACACAAAGCCAGGGTTTGGCCCTGCAGCCTTAATAGCAATTAACCTCTGAATGAACTCACCCAGTGTTTGCTTAACACCAATTAGACTTTGTGGCATTAAGGGGACACATTACATGGCATAGTAACTAGGGCTGTCAAGCAATGAAAATATTAAATCACGATTAATCTTGCAATTAAAAATTTTAATCTCAGTTACTCTTGGTTTTAATCACGTTTTTAATTGATACTGTTATCACTGGCATTGCTAAGCATTTAAGTGGCAGCTTTACTATTATCGTTTCTGGCTGGCATGTTGGTTATATTGGCGTGTGTTTTGGACAGTGTGCCAATATGTCAGACTGTTAACAGGGGGCAATTGGACAAAGGTTGATTATAAGATGGATAAATTAGAACAAGGAGCATTGGTGTATATACATGTTAGAATTAACAACATAATACAGAGACAGTCAGAGGTACTCAAAAATCTCTGAAAACTAAAGGAAAAGTAAGGAAAAGTTACTTTTCAAGTCATTCCCAGCCTTTAGTAAAGGAAATGGGCTGGAAATTGCTCATAAAATAACAGTGAGCCTAACAGCGCTCCCCATTATTAATGGGCAAATCGAAGAGCAAGTTCCGGTGACTGCACATGTGCAGTCAAACATGGAAATCCAGAACTTGCTCTTCCTGATTCACCGGTGATGTGAAAGCTTCGCGTTAAAGGGACCTCGCCGGCTAAAATCCATGGACCAGCAAGAACTTGCTCTTCTGCCCAGCTGGAAACTAACTAACCATGCCACAAAAAAGGTACACTGAGTTTTTTAGGTCTAAACTAACTTTTAACAGTGTGGTAACTTTTAAAAATGTAGTTGTCTCATTACTTCTGATTTTAATAGTTTTTGGACATTTAAAATCTTTTTAAAAAAAATATTTTTTTTTCTTTTTGTCTCTTTTATCTTAGTCTTTAAATCTTACACTGTCTTTATTTAGCTTTTTCTATTTCATTTTATAGTACATTTACTAACCTTATCGGGCACTTCCTGGTTTTTAGTCTGCCAATTGAGTTTCACGTCCTGGTTCTTGCAGTGTGGCTTGCTTCAAGCTGATTGGTTGAGGGGGACATAGCGATCCTTTCCCCGCTCACACAGCCCGGGAAAGAGTGCTGCTGCCTTTTGAACTTGGATTTCAAGGAACTTGCCGCCAAAAAGAACGTGGTGGCTTAGTGGGTGAATTTAAATCTCATGAGCCGCTCAGAACAATTTACGGGGCATTGAGTTTCTGAGTAGAGTGTTTGGTGTAATTGAGTGGATGGCATCCTGCTCAACCCTCAACTCTACTTCCAAATGCTTTTCCCTCCCAATATCTCATTCCTGCCCTCCCCTGCTCTCTCCTCTCCGCTTAAGTTCCAAATTTAATCGACAAAATAATTAACACATTAATTGCCGAAGTTAACTGCGATTAATTGAGAGTCCTAATTGTAACATCGCAATCTGGAGGCCCAATGTAATCTTACAGAACAATGGTCATTATTTGTTCTTCTTATAAATACAGACTTTTCTGTCTGTGTGGTAAAGTATATAGAAATAAACCTAGCACGTTTCACAGATCTGTGCAGCTCTGTAGATGAGGTACACAACACACATTTGAGCAGCAGATTTTAATCTCTGCCTAAACCTGTATAAAACTGTTTATTCCATAAACTGCAAGTGTGAATTTGTGCTGAACTTACTGCTGATACATTTTATAAAGCCAAGTACAAATGAGGTGGAATTATTTACTCTGATCCCTTCTGATAATTTTTAAAAACTCCCACTTCATAAACTTAGTGCAAAATAGAAGATTCATGTCAGGCTGGTACAAACAGTCCATCTAGTCTGATGCAAAACAACTGTCACCACATGCAATGACTCTTGTAAACAATCTTGATGTACAGTGGAGATATAGCACCTTCAAAGTGATCTTGATTTATTGCATTTATGTAAACATACTGATAGCCTAAAAAAGATTTAAGGAGCAACTATCAGCAATTTGTTATCCTTTAAAATGTCAGGAATCCTATTCAACAAAGCTCCGTTGTGCAATGTTGAATAAATGATATCACATAGAAGACAATAATACTCAACACAAAGAATAATCAAAAATAAATGGTTATGCCACTAAATGACATATTGGACTAAAACATCAATGATTAGAGGAAAAGCAGTTTGAATTTTCAGTTCACCAGCATATATACTTCAATAAGTATATTGAAATAAGCACAGCAAATTTCCCAGATCTGCACACCTCTGTAAATCAGATACACAACACACATTTGAGCAGTGGAATCTAACACCAAGTATACGAAGAATACAAAATAGTAATTTGTATTAAACACTGGAAAATTATTACAAATGCGTTTTAGCACTAATGAGGATAGTGACCATATGAGCTATTTTTCCAATCTATGGATGTAAATATTATATAAAACAGCAGACCTATTGTGGTGCTGCTGATGGTAAGTCAGAAGACGCATAGGGCCTTAATTTGCTGTAACAAGGCATCTAATGGCATCTGCCGTTAGTTAGACTTGCCCTTGCACATTTAGGTTTTTAAATTTTTTGTGTGGCAAGTTGCTGAAAGTGCGAGCTGATAACATCACAGCGAGGGAAACAGGGCATCTGGGACCTGAGTGAACAGGACAAGCTACTGTGTATCTCTTCAAAAAATCAGATTGAAGGATTGTGAAATTAACAGCACAAGGACTGAGGAGGAAGTGTAAATTAGAGTGGGTGAATTCAAGGTCAAATCAGGTACAGAAAGAGAAATAGAGAGGGAAAGCAAGATTGGATTAAGAAAGAGAGAAAAAAGAGAAAGAAAAGAAAAGTTAACAATAAAAATTAACAATTAACATTTTTAAAATCTCCAACCACAATTATTACCTGAAGGAATGAGATTCCACACTTGTAATAGTTAATTTTCAGTGGCGGACAGGTTGATTGGCAGTAATTAACGCTTATCACGTCATTAAAAGGACTGAAATGGACAAGATTTAACTTTCTGCGGCGAGTTTATTTTGCATCCACCGTGCAAACACAGGAACTTCACGCCAGTCAATGAATTTCAATTGAAAGGCAGATAGCGAGATGCCGTTTTCGTGAAGCTAACGGCGGAGTGGAGGCATCTCGGAAGCAACCTTTGTATATTCACGTTTAACCGCATCTGCCCCTTGCCTGAAGTTGCTGTACCATTTGCGCATAAATAACGGTGAATGCCATTAGCCTCACCGTTATTTTGACAGCAAAATCTGGGCCATAGTTTAATAATGGCAAGATTATTACACCATGTAACACCAAGTGTATTGATATGTGACTAAGGTATGGCTGTGTATAATCTAACGCATTCCTCTAGGGTCACAACATCTAATTGCAGTGCCTTCTTGAGATGAGAAAAAAATCCAGGAGAAAAGGACTAGTTTTCTTTTTTTTAATATATAAAAATAAGTATGAACAGGAATTTGCACATGTGGCACTTGAAGCATGATAGACTTGTCTCAAAATTTTAACATATATGTAGTCAGATATTTTCAACTGGCATTTTATAAATTATTCCTATGGGACTGACGCATTTCCCCATTTGGTTTAACAACTAAAATTAAGAACAAATTCAACAAGAAGGGAATAATAGCAAATCAGAACTATACAGGTATAAAATAAATAAGATTTTTTTTCTACTGCTATATAGGTACATCCTATTTTCTCAAACTCTTGTTCCGTGCTGAAATTGTTCAGAAATCATATCTGACTGTGAAGAACTAAGTGAAATGATTAAGGGTCTCCTGCTATGCCAATGAGGATGATATACATGGTCAGCTGGAGCTATTGCAAAGGAATAAATGGTATTCAACAGTTAGTGAATTCAGCAGGAGACTAATACAATGCTGCTGGAAAGTGGTATTTACACTGCCCAGTATGGCAGTGCAATCCCATATCCTAGGGACAAGGAAGGTTCATTTTAAGTTCATAAAAATGTATTTTCTGTCGTTTATGTACTAACATATTTGAAAAATATGCAAAGGCTTGAATTGATATTCCATTAAAAGTATTCTGGTTAATTCAAGAACAAGAGCCGAGCATCCAATTCTTCACGAGAATCCCAGAATTCAACAAACACATTGTTAGGATCTTTCTACCCAATTCTTGATGAGTTGGTTTAAGAAAATGAGGAAGAACTAGGGGTGGAATGGGGGAATGGACCTCCTCTATGAATGCATCTCCTGACTTATTTCATTAAGATTCCTGTAGAGTACACTGTCTGGCCCATTCCAACAATATAGATGCAAAAGGTTGAGTTGGGAATAACAATTATTCCAAAGACTTTTGATTAGCTATCTCTCAAGATTTTGACCTTGTACGTCTTCCAAGGGTATCTTTCCATACTACTGTTATTGAATGAAACCTAAAGGTTATCAATACTTCTGGCAGAACAGTATTCTTTAATATGACTATTGTGCAAATTCCTTTGCATTTGAATCCTTTATTTTCTTCCAAATGTCCATAGGAAGAACAAATGGTGTTTAAAAAAAACCTTTATTCAGGAACGTATTTGTTTGACTGCAGACAATAGCACTATAATATATAATTATAATTTTTCATACCCATACCATCTTTGAAACTATATGAACTACGGGTGTGTGGAATTAATACGATCAAAATCATAAGTGAAAGGCCATGCCTGAAACGTTGACCTATCTTCTTTCATATGCTGATTGTCCTGTGCATTTCTGGCATTTTCAGATTTCCTGCAATTGCAGTTTTTCTTTTTCTCATTGCTATCTAAATGAATGTGGGTGTTGCTGATGGGCAACATACTAAGACTAAAAGTATCCACTAATTCTTTTTACTTCAATTTAAAATTAAATAAATCTAACTTTCACATCAGCACCAAAGCCCTGCGAGTTAAATGGAGGCTCAGCGCGAAATGTATGTCAGGTTGGTGAATTTTTATACAACTACAACCGAGGGTAAACTAATCTTGTGAAAAATTAATAAGTGAGGCAGTTTAATTTGTTAGGAACATAGGAACAGGAGTAGGCCATTCAGCCCCTCGAGCCTGCTCCGCCATTTGATAAGATCATGGCTGATCAGTGATCGAACTCCATATACCTGCCTTTGTCCCATATCCCTTAATACCTTTGGTTGCCAAAAAGCTATCTCTCAGATTTAAATTTAGCAATTGAGCTAGCATCAATTGCCATTTGCGGAAGAGAGTTCCAAACTTCTACCACCCTTTGTGTGTAGAAATGTTTTCTAATCTCACTCCTGAAAGGTCTGGCTCTAATTTTTAGACTGTGCCCCCTACTCCTAGAATCCCCAACCAGCGGAAATAGTTTCTCTCTATCCATCCTATCTGTTGCCCTTAATATCTTACAAACTTCAATCAGATCACCCCTTAACCTTCTAAACTCTTGAGAATACAACCCCAATTTGTGTAATTGATGATGATTAAACCACAATTCCAACACCGACTTTAAGAGTTCTAGGTATCAGCCTAGTTCAGTGGTAGCACTCGTATCTGAGTCAGAAGATCATGGATTCAATTCCACCCAGAGATTTGAGTTTACACTCTAAGATTACAGTGCAGTATTGAGGGAGTGCTGTTATTCGGATGAGACATTAAACCAAGGCCCTATCTGCTCTCTCAGATGGACATAAAGGACCCTGTGGCATTACTTGAAGAAGAGCAGGGAAGTTGTTTTGATCAATTATCCCTCAACCAACATCACATAAAAAAACAGATTATCTGGTCATTTATCTCAATGACATTTGCGAGACCTTGTTTTGTGCAAACTAGTTGCTGCATTTCCCTATATTATAACAGTGACTATGCTTCAAAAGTACTTCATTGGCTGTGAAGCACTTTGGGACGGCCTGAGGTCATGAAAGGTGCCGTATAAATGCAAGTTATTTCTTTTAATGTTATCTCAAAATGCATTCAATAATGTAAAGATAATTGAAAATCATTCAGATGAATAGATTCAGTCAGAACATGTCAAAGTTTAGAGGAGTTCAATTTTTTGTGAAAGAAATACAGTATAAAAAATCTAACTTACAGTGCACATCGTGTAAATGCTTGACCCTGGTATCTGTAGGTGTATCAACTATATATATATAGATGATAATATTCTTTACAGCGGCTATATCAAACTGATGTACTACACAGAGTCATTGTTGCTCCTCTTCTCTAAACCCTTTCTGTTATATCAATGTCCTTTTGAAGGTAAATCTATTTGCCATTCCTTAGCTCATCTGCATTTAATTGATGGATATTTATTTGAATGCTGTTAATCTCTTTGATCGTGTTTATCTCATCTATATTTGTGACCTGGTCACATAATATTTGCTGATATACCCATTTTTGGGGTATATCAGCAAATATTATAATGCTCTGCTGGTTACTTCTCCTCTACATTGAGGTTTTTCCTTTTATCATCACCTGCTGCTTTCTATTGTCCGGCCTGTTTTCGATCCAGCCAACTAAATTGCCATTAGCTCCAATCTTCTTTAAAAGTCTCCCATGTGGAATTTTATCAAATGTCTTCTAAAAATCCAAGTAAACTATATCCATTCAGATAATACTCATCCGTAGTTTTGTTACCTCCTCAAGGAATTCAGCAGATTAGTGAGGCATACTCACTGTGGTTCCTTAATCCATGGCACCACTTCTTGTAGCTAACATCATTAGAAATCCATAGAAATCTGAATCAAAATACTTGGAAATTTTGAAGCAAACTAGATAGAAATCCTTGAAACTGCAGGGATGCCGGTGAAGCTGACACTGTAACTAGCCCACCCATCTCTACTCTGAAACTCGGGCCCTTGCTCCACATAGCTGTGGCTGGCACTCTTGAGTTCCAATTTTGATTTTTTCAAACTCCATTCTATGCCCACCACAAACTGGCCAATACCATTAACACTGGCATGAACAGCTTTTTTGTTGCTTTCTCACTTGTGTTATAGACATGCAGGTTGCCCACGGTTCCAACATTACTGCTGCCAACTACAATGATTATATCTCGATCATCGTAATGTAATGACTGTTAAGGCCACATAGCTGGACTGATGGCTCTGGTTGACCAACCCCATTTGGGAAAAGAAGCCAACATTTTAACATACTGTCCCAAGAGCACACAGCAGCGAACCCCAAGGAGATAGACAACGGGATGGCTACTCTATGGACCAAGAGACTGAGGACCAAAGATAAGCTGCAGCCTGCACTACTATGTAAGAAAACAGCAATGAGCTGGAAAATTGTACATAGGCACTGCACAGGATAATCACCACAAAGTATATGCATGAAAACAAATAGATGATGGGATCAATTGAGAATGCTTTAAGCCACAGTAACAATGGAAACAAAATGCAATTTGGTATCTCAACAATAAAACGTCCTGTTAACATGCCACTTTACAGTTTTCAACTACATAGCAAAATGACTTTACTTCAAAATAATACATGGTATGTGATGCACTCCAGGACAGCCTGAGGTATGTGGTAAGATCCTATATATATTTTTAATTTAAAAAAAAAATAATCCTTGGAAAGATTCAGGGCTTAAAAATCTACATTTTCCAAGGAAAATCATTGCCCATGGATTTCTAATGACCCTGCTTATGGCCTCTCTGATTTTATGATGAGCATCAAGAGCATCCCGTATATTGCTCTCAAGTTTTTTCCCCACTACAGATGTTAGGCTGACTGGTTTACAATTTCGAGGTTCATGTTTCAATCTTTTTTTTAAGATGACAGTGGAATCCACCTTTAATGGTCACCAATTGTAGTGCAGTTATAGTGCTCAAATTGCAATGTCCAGAACCCATTTATATTAAATCTATGGCTTTTCCATCGGTTATACTAATCAGTTTGTGCTGGTTTCACCCAATTGCTTACTTCTGGTGTATTAGCTTCTGATAGTGTCAATCAGAAGCACTGTTGAGCAGATAAGCAGTAATGCACATCATTATAAACAGCTGATTAATGAGCTGCGCAGTATTTCCTGTTTAAAGTGCTAGTAAGTGTTGAACAATGTTCAAGTTCTGTTGTCAGCATTTAATTCTTCTTAACACATTGGGGCTGATTTTAAACCCCAAGATTAGGTGGGTTGGGGGCGGGTGGGATTTGAAAATAGTTGTTTTTTTGGGTCGCAACCGCAAAACTTTCAGACTTTGCATTCCCAGTGGGAAGCCTGTACTTTTACCCGCTGACGTTAAACCCGGAAATAAAGCTAGGTTGCGGTCGCGACCCAAAAAACAACGTGGATCAGAGAATTGGGGCTACAACATTGGAGCTCTATCTTCAACCTGCACCACCTGTAAACATGGCTCCCTACTTGGAGTGTAGGATTGCAGAATCACCCCTATAAAATAACTGGATTTGGAAATAGACTGCAAATTTCATCTGTGACGACTAGTGTGAAGAATCTAACACATCTGTAATTTCCTGATCCTGTACATCTCATCACAACCTATCCCTTAAATAATTTCTCTGGTCCTTATCTTATGATCTCTTTTTGTTTGTATGTGCCTTCTTCCTTCTGGAGGCTAATAACTATTGGACTCCATACTTTACAGCCTTTGCAGAGGTGAACTTTATCAGTGCCTGAAATTAAACCTGCCCATCCCATCATAATACCCATTCTTCTTTACCTTCTTCTTGGTCTATTGCTATCAACATTTTCAGACAACAACTTCAGTAACATTCTTTGTGACTCTTTCATAATGTGCTTACACCAAGTCATCTTCCTCATCAACTCTTCTTTGTGCTAGTTCAAGGACCTTCTCATGACCTATTTACTTGTCGAACTAATTTTCAATATGGTCTGTAGCACCATAACTTGAATGCCTCTTATCTGTAATCGGCTTCATTATAGATGATCAAGAATGACTGTAAATAAAACTTTCCACTGTTGTAATCCACAGTATTTCAGCCTCTACCATCTTTTGGCAGTAAGTTAGAAAGAAACAGCTGGACCACTTTCTCCCAACCAATTACCTGAAATAGGCAGAACTGAAATATTGTAAAATGTTACAATAGTGTTGCATCTGTTATCAGTTCAGTTTGAGATTTATTTTAATGCAACAGTAGTTTTACATTATTCAAGGTCAACAACCTTGTACACTTAGTTTAAACACACACTTGTCACACAACTGGATATTAACACTGAAATTAATTCTCTGTCATTATCCCTGGTATGGGAGCACTTTGAAACATTATAATAACTTTTAATATCTTGGAAATAGCAGATGTTTGTTAATATAATGCAATTGTCCTCATGTACTTGCCAGGCAGGTCCTGCAGTGATTTTTCTTGCCTGGAAGGTAGGTTCAACATGTTGCCCATTCAGTGTCTCATTTTCCATTTGTCTCAATAGGAAACAAATCTTTTCCAGTGTTATTCTGATGGCTCTGCACAACAGCTTCAGCAAAAAAACAATCATCAGCAGCTGTACTTAAAAGTTGGAATTAATCGGAAATGAAAACTTAAAAGTTGTATTACACTCCAGGAGTGAAGATGTTATTTTGAGTCATATTTCAGACTTTTTCAGATAGCATAGGTCTCTAGGGATGTTCTAGGTAATAGAAGTCACTACTCAGAAGTGTGTGTTATTTCTACTGGGTCAAATGATTCATATCTAAAGAAATTAACTAAAATAATTTGTTCTAACATATATATATATATATATATATATACAAGGATTTTAAAAAGGGGTCTATAACAGAAAATTATTTAAACTACTATTTACGTCAGAGATGTGACCAACCTCACGAAACAAGTACAGTTACTTCTGTGAAAATTCCATAATTAGACCTGCACAGCAGATCTTTTATATTTCAGATTTTGGAGGATCCAAAGACAATTCTAAGATTGCACATCGCCACTTAGGTTTACTATTCACTGGAAATCTGATACACAAGTGAGATAAAAGGAGGGTAGTCGAAAAGCATTATAGGATGCTCACAGATGGTGTTTTTTACCGAGTTACAGTGAGTTTAATAGAGAAACAGCTACTGCAGTGAGTGACAGACAAGAAGCATCTTCCATAGCAGAGCACCACATCATAACTTAAACAAATAAAGCACTGACACATATCTGCACAGCCACAGCTTGTTGACATCTCTGCCAGAAAGCCTGGTATTCTTTTCATAAGAGTACCATAAAATATTAAAAATACAAACAATAAATAGCAGGTTTTTCAGAATTTATGCATCTTTACATGTTGGAATTGGTTTTATTTTAATTATTGAGATTTTACATCGTATGAGATGAATGCACTTTTTAAATTTCCCAATTAATTCCTGCATATATATTTTTTCTCTTTTTCTAAAACCATTCACTGTGAAACATCTCCCATTTCTATTCTGAGTGACAAATAATTCATTGTCTCGTACTTTTCTAGCACTGCATGCCAGACTATCCAAGCCTTATATCGTGGTATCTGCTCTATTCAGAGGTATCAAAATGGTACATCTATTTGTTATACCATGCAGTTTTGTATTTTGGTTTGGCTACACTCCAGTTGCATTAATGTGACAGTCTCTGATCAATCAAGCTGTCTCATTGCAAGCTACTACCTGCCTTGTCATATTGGGCAAACATTGATGCTAGTAAGGAATGAGCATCAGGAAGGTCACCTTCACAAATCTTAAGCTTAATTGTATCAGACCTGCTGCTAAACCTTGGGGTTAAGGCACCATTTTACCATGTTGGATTGTTACTACATGGCCTGTAAATTATTGTACCAAGGAATTTGCAGGGCACAGATAGAACAATTTTCCCTGTGTCATTACAATGTGACCTGGATACTAATGGCACTGAGTCCTGTATAAGAGAGAATTTTAAAAAGATATTTTGCCTCTGTTTCTGGCAATTCAAATACAATATACATCAAAGTATTAAAGGATTATACTAATACAGTATTAATTATGCATTTCCAAGGATGACAGCTGGCTAGGATAGTGTGTAGTAATGGTCTTCATCTTATTCCGCAGCCGAATAGTTTGATTTATTTCTTTACTAACTGATGGTTCACATGAGGTCTTAAGAACTAGCAATGTGAAAAATAACACGTACATTCTTGGTGAGTAATACACTTCAGGATCAGCAGAGATATGTTTGACTTTACCTCAGAGTCAACCCTTGCTGAAAAATCATTAGTTTTTTTTTAATTACATTTGTAAGATTCTCTTGATAGTTCAAAAAGGAAAACATACTGTGAGATTTAAGTATTCTAGAAACTCCACATCACTTGGCAGAAGATTCCATGGGATAACTTTGTCCTGCTGTTTGCTTTTTAAAAAAATCCTCTGGAACATGATTAGTGGACAGGCTGCAGCAGTGTTGCAAAAGTAGTTTGCTAATTTTTAGTGTGTTGGTGCATTATGAGACATAACTACTGAAAATATTGAATATTGCCAGTGGGGATTAGTTCAACATAATTTATTGCTTATTCTCAGGTGTATTCTTCCTCACAGAGTATAGCATTTCTCTGCATTTTGTTAATAATACTTATAAATTTTATTATCCACTTGCCCTTTAATGTCCTTCATATTTTTACTGTGATTACTTTCTTGTACCTTAGCTGTGTTTTCTTAAGATTTCGATATCATGCAGAATAACTTTCTGCACTCAATCAATGAAAGTTGAAGTTAGCAGAGATTGATTTCAGAATAAATATTTTGTGTACATTGTACCTTCAATTTATCTAAGTGGGCTCTTACGTGGGCTGGTTTGGATTAAACAATGAGTTTATTTTGCTGATACGTATTTTACTATTCAAAGAAATTACATTACTGCACCATTTTGCATTTGATTTATTGGAGAGTTAAAATTAATTTCAGCACTTCTGCCATGCTGAGGGTAGAAAGCTTAATTATTAGATAGGTTGTAACTTGAGGAAACCAGTTACAGGACATTTTCAAAAGGATTATGCTTAAAAATTCTGGAAGGTCTTTGATTTTTCTTAATTTATTCAGTAATCTGAGGTAATTCAGAAGGGCTGGGTTAGAAATTCTAGGATTCTTGACTCAGAGACTAGGTTAGTACACCCCAGCCTTAAATTTTGTCTTTTTATTAGTTTTCTGATATCATATAATCTTTCCTTCCATCCTCCCATGAAGGAATGTGGAAAGGGAACCCTCTTCAATTTACATTCTTTCCACGAAAACTTGTCCAAAACCAATAAAACATGTTGAGAATCCAAACCTGATGTGATTTGATCCCTGTGCTACATTACTTTATATGCCCTATTATCATTGAACAGGCTTTACTAGCTAAGATTTACTTACCTAAAAGGTCCTTTGTAAAGTGTAAAGGTACAGAGGCAATATTCTGAACCCTGTTGCAATGAATGTGTAGCACAAGGCATTTTTGGGTTATTGTGTACTTCATGGCTTTTGTAAATAAAGGATCTGATGAGTGTCTGGAATCTCACTTTTGCCATTGGCTGCACACAAGTCATTCCGAAATGTATTGCTGAGCACAGTGGATGCACATGATTACCCGTCTACAACAAATTGGCAATGATGAAAAGAAATAGTTGAGACTTTTTCTAAACATCTGTGCAGTATAATGACACAGAATCTTTAAAAGTGTATCATTGTGATAAATATTTTTCATTCCCATAGAAAGAAAGGAAAATATAGCTTGATATTTGTTAATGAAAGATAAAAATACATCCAATATAACTGAAGTTACCTTTCTGTAATTTGAATCGCACAACACCGTATACGTGTGCTAGTGAAATTGTGTAACCTCTTTATATTTTATTACTACTAAAATAATATAACACCAGCAGCATACAATTGCCATCCAATCCATGACTGTGGTGCTTAAACAAAATGTTATATTAAAGAAACTCAGTAAAATGAACTCACTTATGAACTGCTAATATAGCAGCTAATATTAGTCCTACTCAGTGCTAAATTCCAGACATTTTTATATAAGTATTTAAATGAGATAATAATGCAATTTCTGCTAAGGTCAAGTGTTGAAGCCTCTACTTCTATTGCAGTACTGACAAGAAATAGTCAAAAGCATAGGTAAATCACTAGGATATCACTCTATTCTCTATTATTTTATTTCTTATATCTAAAAATGTCCAACACAATATTCATCTTTTGGGACCATTACAAAAGCATATTTAAGCTTCTTGCTGCTTTTAGTACCATTTATTAAAATTGTTTTATTCTTTCCTCTCCCAAGCTTCATACTCAAAAACTGTCACATCAACAATCCATCTATTCTATATCATTAGAAAAGATTGAATTGCCTCCATTGTTGTTCTTATGCAATCTGACTGATCCATGTCACAAAATCTCAAACTAGATACAGATGAGAGGGGTCATTTAGTCCATTTTATCGCATCCATCCTAGCTTGATTTATCATGAAGTAGTGATCCAGATTTACCTTGTCTATACTATTTAAGATCTTATACACCTGCATAAAGTCACTTCTCAGAGTTTTCATTTCACAGCTAAAGAACCCCAGTTTCTCCAGTCTTTCCTTATAACTCAACTCTCTGACACTAGCATCAACCTCATGGCTTTTCTCTGCACTGCCTTTATGGCGTAATCATTGGTCTTGCATCTTAGTGACCAAAACCTGGACACAAGGTGTGTTCTGACCAGATCATCATATAATTTGCCGCCTGGACATCAAACTGGCGATGCGATACGGGTGCCCATTTTGGAAACCACCCAATTTTCATTTCTATTGATTTCATTGCAGCCTTGAATAATTAAGGAGTTCATTTAAATTGTGCAAAAACATCTTAGAAAGTGAATCAATATTAATTTTTTTTTCAATTCCATTGGTTTTGACTTTTACTGCTTCATCCTGTAATTGAACATCATGCTAAGGAACTTTCTGCGTGATGAGAATGCTTACACTTTTTGATACTGAATGCTGGTGGCTGAATGGGCCTGCCTCGAAGCAAACAGAAATTGATTGAAAGATCCAGCTATAAGATCAAGATATGGAGCAGTGTCGAGGGGAGATAAAGAATGCAGGGTTGAAAATTAATTCTTTCACCTTACTTTGAAATATTATACTAAACTGAATATGTTCTAAAAATGTATTTTTTTTATATTGTGACTTAATGTTTTACATATGTACAACTTTAGAACGGAATAGAGATTTTGTAACAGAAATAATAGATTCTGAGCCATACCCAGTTGGTTCTGTTTTGATTTACAGTGAATTTACCTTCTGGGTTACTGATGTGAAAAGATTAAGGAGAAGGAAGGATACAGACAATGGAAAGAAGTAGGATCTGATGGCCTTGAATTTCCTGTACTACAGGGCGCCAAAGCATGTCAAACAAAACCAACTACCAGTCTGACATACATGGAAATAGCATTAGCTAGTGGCACAAAATCATTCCATTTTGAGTCTCAACCTGACCCTTTGTTTTTAATTTTATCAGATCTAAAAGCACATAGGGGAAATGGGTAAAGAATGAGATGCCTGGGGCTAATGGATCACACAATTTTCCCATCAATCAAATACCAGGGGCACGATTTTAAAAGAAATCTGGGTGCGTTGGGGACGGGGTGGGGGGGGGGGGCAAAGAAAATTGTGTTTTTGAGGAGCGGGCAGAAATTCCAGCTCCAACACGCCTAAGAACGCGTACGACCCAGAACCATCGGGTTGCGTGCACCGTTCCCGAACCCGGAAGTCCCGCTGGCAATTAAAGCCAGCAGGATGATATTTAAAGCATCAATTCAACTAGTTAACCTCGTTTAAAAATCTAAAAATGCAACTAGGTATGAAGGCAAGTGATTTCAATGCTGCCTCAGCTTGCTGTGTGAAACACGCCATGGTGAAGGAGTCGTGTGTCAGCCATTTGGACATTTAAATGCCTGTTTGACAGATGGGGAGCAGCAGGGCACTCAGTTCTCTCAGACGAACTTTTGGCTGGGAGATCTTTGTGTTTAGACTGAAAATAGTTGGTTTCCACTCAGAATTCTTCTATTTACACATATTTACCAACTTTTCAGATCCCCTCAAATTGACACCATCAGGATGTGGTTGTGGGGGGGGGGGCACGATGGCTGCATTCACCACTACATCAGAGGTCAAGCAACATCACCAGCCTCGCCAGCCACAACGTACACTTCCGCCACTTGGAGCTCCACAATACGGTGCTGCGCCACAGGCACCTGCACAAGAGCACGGAGGGGAACAACAGAGAGAGCAACGTTGCAGGAGGCAGTACCCTTGTTAGAGGGTCTACAGACCGAGGCTCAGCTTCCTGGACCTCTCTGAGGAGCAGTGCATACGGAGGCTGAGAGTGAGTCACCAGTTGGTCGCAGACATCTGCAATCTCCTTCATGCTGAGCTGCTCCTGGCTATGCTCAGCAGCATCTCAATACCCATCGCAGTTAAACTGATCACTGCCCTCAACTTCTTCGCCTCCGGATCATTCCAGGGTGCCACCATTGACATCGCCAGGGTCTCTCAGTCGTCTGCACACAAGTGCAAAGGCAGGTCACTGACGGCTTGTTTTGCAGGGCCTCGCAATACATCAGCTTCCCTATGTACGACCTCAGCCAGATGGAGAGGGCAGTTGGATTCCACTCTGTGGCTGGCTTCCCACGTGTACAGGGTGCAATCGATTGCACACATATAACAATCCGAGCACCTCCACACGAGCCAGGACTGTTAATCAACAGAAAGGGGTATCACTCCATCAACACTCAGCTCATTTGTGACCACCACAATAGATTTCTTCACGTGTGCGCCAGATTCCCTGGCAGCTGCCATGATTCGTTCATTCTGAGGGAATCCAACATCCCGGCCTCTTCCATGCACCGAACACCCTTAAGGGCTGGCTCCTCGGGGACACATGTGGCTCATGACACCTCTGAGGAAGCCCATCAGCGAGCAACAGTGTCGTTACAATGACAGCCACATCACCACCTAGTCTATAATTGAACATGCGGTAGGATTGCTGAAGATGCAATTTTGGTGCCTCGATCGTTCTGGGGGAGCGCTTTATTACGCACCAGTGTATTAATGGACACAGTGGGTTGCATTATAGTAGTGTGTTGTGTCCTGCACAACATGGCCCAACAGAGAGGGGTACCGGTTGAGGATGCCCCATGCCCTCATCCACCACCCACATCTGCCATCCATATTGAGCAGGAGGAGGAGCAGGAGGAGGACGATCCAATTGGCAGAGAAGCAACTCACCTGGCTGCTCATGAGGCCAGGGAGTCACTCATATGTGAACGGTTCTCATAAGATCAGAAAGTGAGAAGAGTCCACTCCCCACACCACCTGGACAGACTAACGCCAACACCAGCCCCTCCCCCCACCACTCCCTGCACAAAACAGTCCTGCAACTACACATACACCCACTGTAAAGTGACCCACTGGGTGGCATCAAGTGTCGCTGTTCAAGGTGAAGCACATGAAAGGACGCTATCACAAAAGCCAGTCAAGAATGGGCAAGACATGGCAGTAGTGGTGAGAGTGATAACAATTAACGTGACTTTAACAGAATCCAAATATAAATGAAAAACATGACAGTCTGTCAGGCACCCTTGTGCATACCCTTCCTACCGCTTCCCCTGTGGCTGCAGCAGAGGTAATGGCAGGTTGCTCTTGTCCAAGGTTGGACTGCTTAGATGCTTTTGGGCTACGCCCACTGGGTTTTGGAGCCCGTGAGGGCCTCTCCAAGACTGCAGCACCTGCACCTGGGCAGGGGCTGACTCGGCCACCTCGAGAGGATGCAGTATTGCGAGAACTGGTTGAGGGGGGGGCAACGGGTGAGACATGGGAGAGCTTTGAGTGGTCCCCTTTCGCCATTAACCCTCTCCTGAACCAGGCCCACATCACTCCTACCATCCTGTTGGAGAACAGTTTGGAGGACATGTATGATACCTTGGAAGCTCATTTGTAAAGTTACTGTCTGCCTGTTTAAGGCGGCAAAATGTTGTTCACCGTGAGTCCGAACGGCCGTTGTCAGGGCCTAAATAGACTCATTTGTGAGCCATGCTTGAAGCTCAAAGGAGGCTGGCCTTCTCTCCATCGCAGACATTTCTACACTTATCTGCTACACTAATCTCAGACATTTCAGCAGTTACATGCGACACTATCTCAGACAGTTGCTCATGTCCCTGCGACACTATCTCAGAGATTCCCTCCCGTACCTGAGTCACCATTCCACTAATGCAGGAGTTGGGCTCCTCCATCCTCTGCACTATTATGGAGAGTGTGCATGGCACCTGTTCCAGTACCTTCGCAAATGTGCTGCTGTCCCTCGATCATTCTCCTTTTAAAGGATGGCCCCCGGGGGTTCAGCATCTGCGTCCAATTGAGCAGAGCCTGGAAAGGAGTATGCCAACTGACCCGGACTCTCCAGAGCTGGCCCTGCCACCAGTGTCTGCTGGTGCTCACTTGTGTGAGGTGTCTCACCAGGTGCCATCCCAACTAACTGACTACTAGGACACACCGAGGTGTGAGTATCTGTGCTGGTGGATGGCTAGCTAAGAGGTGATGGTGCGCCCTAAGAGGCCGGCAGGCCCTCTTAGGAATCGCCCTCTGCCATCACTGTAGTCGTTGAAGGGCCTGTAAGAGAACAGAAGGCAATATTAAGCATCATCACAGATGTGTCATGTTGTGATGAGCATACTGAGGTGTTCAACATGCCAATCATTGTTAACATCAATTCATATTGTGTGTGATGAATGTTAAAAGTTGTATCACCAGATGTTTGTGGAGTGTCAGTCTCTGCATCCCCGACGGACAGGCACTCGAGGGTGCGGCTGATCTGCAGGGTCTCCTCCTCCGCATCGGTGTGGACCATTATTTATTGTGGCCCCCATCCAGTCCTTGCCCTCTCGCATGCATTTTGTGCTCTCTTCTTCTAGAAGGGGAGAAAGTACAGACGTGTGTGAGTGAATGACGGTGAAGTGGCCAACCGATGAATGCATTGCTTTGGGTGAGGCTGACCGTGAAAGAGGTGCACCAGAGGGTGAGTATCAGACAGAGACATCACATTGGATTAGGATTGGGGTGAGTGGTAGTGGTGGGGTCTCAAATGGGGAGGTGAGAAAGTGCTCAGGAAGTGAAGGTAAGTTGAGGATGAACTTTAAGTGGGTGTGAGGAGTGATGTGATGGAGTAGTCTTGGCAGTGCAGAATGAGTTGGGAGGTGGGGGTGTGATGCGCAACATGGAATGCAGGAGAATCAGTAAGTGTACTCACTTTTGCTGACCTAGTTAGGTCATGAAACGCTTCCTGCACTGGACCCAAGTTCAGGAGATGTTGCTCCTGCTGGTGACCTCCTTGCCACCTCGAGCCAAGCCTTCTTGGTGGCAGAGTCAGGGCACTTCCTTCTGTCGGCCGGATAAAATAGTTCCCTCCTCCTCCTCACCCTGGCCAATAGCAGCTGAAGTGAGGCATCGCTGAATCTTGGAGCAGCCTTGCTCCTGTGCTGCTCCATTGGGCCTTCTTGCTCTTTGCTCCAGAAAAATCCATTGGAGCAATGGCCCTTTAAATCCAGACACTGCAGCTGACAGCCCGTCATGTGGGTGCGCAGTCCACCCACAGCGCAGCTTTCAGACGGCAAACCCGGAAACAAGATTAATTGCGATTGTGTGGGGCACGGTAAGTTTTTGGCGCTCGCCCATTGACCCCCACCCCCCCCCCCCCCCGCCCCCATCTCCATTCCGTCGCTCTGTTAAAATCGAGCTCCAGGTTTTTTGTTTGTTTTTGTACAGCAATAATTTAATTCCCTTTATGAGCTCACAATTGAAATTCAGTTATCTGATAGCTATTCGCGGTTTGGTCAATAAAAATTTCAGAATCCATAAAATTAGAAATAGATACTTCAAAGGTCTAATTCTATATGTTTTATTTTATATTATTAAACCTACAGAAATAAAACGAGTTCCCTTTCAATGTTTGTTTTGTAATTTGTGCTTTAATTGTGTGATACCCAGTTACCACCTTCCATATGAGATCAATTCTGAGGTTTAGCTGGAGATACTGCTGATAATTTTAAATAGGATGTTATCTAAGACACTGTTCGGCCGATAATTTAAAATTGGATGTTCTCTAAGACACGAAGGAATAAGTGTGTTATTCATGCATTTCTTTTACATAGTTAATCATTTTAAATGATGCACTGCATTTATTTCCGCTAGTTATTTGACTTATACGAAGGCTTGTTTTCTTTCATGGTTGGGTTATAAAAAGAATGTCATCGTGGCCTGATGCCAGTATTGACAGAGTTTAATTGGGTGATATTGTTCCAGACATAATTGGTTGACTAACATTTTCATCAATGTGTTGTGTTGGGTTACATTTGGAAACAATACACAAGCATTGAGCAACAATGTTTTTAAACGCTGAATAATCATAAGCAATTACTTCCAAACAATGTAATTGTGCTGAATCAAGGTTGTGAATGATAGACAATCAAGTCTTCCCCCCCACTCCCTCCCCCTTTTCATGTTTACACTGTTAAGTGCCTTTATCTTAGACACAGTGAAACCCAGTGGCAATTCATGGCAGCCTGTCAACAATCTTGTACCAGAGAAGGTAATCAAACCCATCCAGAAAAGAGCACCTTATATAGGAGCAGCTACTTGACATTTTTTTTACTGAGGGAAGTAAAACTTTAAGCAGAATCATAAAGCTGCGTATGGATTTTCCTTCATTAAACCATGTATATTTAGGGCAGTG
Organism: Heptranchias perlo; assembly: GCF_035084215.1. NCBI lineage: Eukaryota > Metazoa > Chordata > Chondrichthyes > Hexanchiformes > Hexanchidae > Heptranchias > Heptranchias perlo. The sequence continues at coordinate 34,814,772 of NC_090341.1, read as the reverse complement.
ATATACATCATTAAAGGCGTAACACACTAAACCAGCTGACTCTGTTTTGTTAACCTTTCAAAGTGCAGGATAATTATGTACATAAAAATATGCTTTTGACAGCATAAGTATCTGACAATTAGTTTTCACTCACTGAGGACACGTCAAAAGTACTTCATTGACTATAAAGTGCTATGGGACGTCCCAAGGTCATGAAAGACGCTATATAAATGCAAGTTCTTTCTTTTTTTCTGGTGCACTTCAGTCGTACGCAATCAGAGGCACAAATTGGTAGTTTCTGGACCCATTTTGCAGCCAAAAAATGGGCAAAATGAGGTCTAATTTTTGCCTCCTTGCATCTATACAGCAGCTCATCACATCCTCAGAATGCCTCAAGGCACTTCACATCCAATGAACTACATGTTGGAAGTATAATCATTGTTATTATATAGGCAAACTCAGCACGCCAGCCAGATAGTGCTGGTGGGAGGCCCGGCCCTCAAAATCGCCTTTGATTTCCTGTACTACAGCTTTTGGTATTGGCTGAGGGAGGAATGTTGGCAAGACACCAAAAGAAATCTTTGCCATGGGATCTTTTCCATCCACCAAAACAGGCAGATGCCTTCCCTAGTAAATGCACCTTGATGTGATGGGAAGGCTTGCATGTTGCTGTGACTAAACCTGTCCATGTAAAAATGCATTGCGTTACGGAAACAACCTTGCAAGTAAAAACATCAACAGTGGAAAACCACAATCTGCTGGATGCAAGGCAAAATTATATTCCATCAGAGTCAAATATCTTGCTCTGGACAGACAGCAATGGAAAAAATGGGTTGCCTCATATGCCAATAGGCACAGAAGAGTCTAACTAAACAGGCAGAAAGGGCCTCGGTTTAATATCAGCCAAAAGACAGTATCCATGGCAATGCTACACTGGAGTGTTAACTGATTCTCAAGTGCTGGAGTGGGCCTTGAACCCATGATCTTCCAACTCAGAAGTAATAGTGCTACCAACTGAACCAAGGCCATCAGTAGTATTAAACAAACCCAAGAAAGCCTCCTTCTCACACTTTCAACAAAAAGAAGACTTGATCATACTGATTCTTTTCAAATCCCAGTTAGTAGTTAAATATGTTCTATTCAAATCCATATAAGTGATAGCTGAGCATTGTAATGAGATTCACCTCAGACCTTTTTATATGTTTTGCTATCTATTTAACCCTGTTTCTATAGCAAGATCTATTCTCCAGGAAACTGTATGCACATTACCTTGAAGAAGTGATTCTATTTCTCTTAAAATAACTCAATTGAGAAGTTTTGCTTCAATGTTAGCCTGTATTTTTTTTATATATACTTGCAACTAAAATAACTTTCATTGTACTGCTTTTCAGAAATAGATGTGAAGATACTTGGTTCTCTTTTTATATAGTGTGATCAATCAAACTGAACTGAAAAAAATAATTCCTTGTGTGTAGACATAAGTTCAGTTCTCTGAAGCACAAAGCTGACGCAGTTCTTTATTTTATTAATGAAAGGAAATCCATTGCTGTTGTCTATGGGAGGTCTAGATACAACAATTAAAACAGACTTAAACTAATTTATTTTTGCCAGTCTGATGACTCGAGTACAGTGCAGCTAATTATTATGTCAGAGGGCAAGTCAAATTGATTTGGCTTGACTTCTCACAATTTGACATTATTATTAATCACTGAGGACTGGAAGTTGCTTTATTATCTGAGAAAAAGGCATATTTTCTGAAAGCATATTTAAAATTATAATCTGAAAAAATGCTGAATGTGGTAGCTCAAAAGGAACACAGACACACTTTCTCAGCTGAACAAAATTTCAAATCTTGTTTAACATGGATTGTTCTTGTACTGCTACTTTAATGAGTTTTACACATTCAGTTTAAAACATTGGCCTTTAAAGACCAAACAACACTATCAGTACCTCTAATTCGAAATTAAGCTTAGAGAATTATGATTAACAGACTGTCTTTCTATTTTTTTAAATATTTAACTACCTCAGTCTTCCCTTCCTTCTACCATTTGCAAGGGATTAAATCCTCAAGCTTGGTCACATAACCATTATTTCTTGATTGATCTTATTTTCTCTCCTGCCGTTTTCAACCTTGGCGGGGTCCTGCACTGTGGGTCTTGATGAGTCATTTACACTTCTCAATCAAAATATAGTGAATGTTGATGACATCATTGGAGGAACTAGCGTATTGACAGTGTGATAATAAAACCCACTTCCTTGAGTTTCTTTGATAAAACATAGCATGATTTTTACTTTTGAAATGTGAACTTAATCAGACTTGCCTCATTTTAATTTTACCCTTCAGTGGCAGCACAATGCCTCCAGCTTTTCAGTCCCAGATTCACTTCTCACATTTTTTTTTCTCTTTGTCTTTTTCACTCAGACCAGAAACAGTGATAACACGGAATCACGACTAAGAATTCTAACACTAATTCAGTATCCCAGATAGTAACACCACTTCCAACAAAATATAGGTACATGACACATTGGAGGTCACTTTGACTTTGTGCGATAGTGTAAAATGGATGATAGTGAATCGTCAGCCCATTTTACATCTCTCCTGATTTTTATTTCCATTGAAGTCAAGTTAAGTGTTATCTTACGTGCCAAATACATAAGGTGACATACTTAATGTTATATTACAGCAGGCTTCAAAAATAGCAAAAGTCACCTTTTCGAGCAATGGTTGATGCAACAATCCTGTACTGTATATATACCAAACCTAATGAAGCATGTAACTGCATAAATTATAATTTAGCAAAGTGTAGTTAAAAATGTTCACTGTGACAGCCACTATATTCATAAAACCATTACCTTCCTCAGCATTGCAATGAAAATCTTTAAGCATACAATTAAAACATCTGATGGCATACTGCAGGGTGATTACAGGCTTTATTAGAGGAATGCTGCAGGATATCAGGGGACCATTTCAAAATCCATTAATGTAGGACTCCTTTATATAGGATATATAAACTCCCACACAGAAGTTCAAGATAGATGGATGTTTTCTTTCTCATTGTTGAGTGTCACTTGAACAAATTCATAGTTACGTATCAGACATTTATTGGAGAGTCTTTCAGAGATGCTCCCACATGGAAGTAAAATGGCAGACATATGCAGAATGTAACCATATTTGTCAATAGTATTGTGAAGTTGCCCAGAGTAGGAAATATGACTAGAATACCTGCATTCTTCACTATTTGCAATACCTCCAAACAGATCACTGCGTTTCTGATTGGAATGTCATAATTCTTCTATTATCTGAAGTTTCTAGAAATGTTAGATCAGAGTATCTCCTTGTTAGCTGAAATGTTTTTTATTGTTCCCTGTAGAATTAAAATGCTCATTGTTCTATTTAATAATAAATTGAATCTTCCGTAATAATGGAACTCTTGAACTTTTAATTCAAAGTGATGAGTTACCTTAAATAATCAGATATCTCAATTTATGAGCTGTCATTAACTCAAGAAATATTTAACCAGCGAGAAATTGTAGAGCCCTCCATTATCCCTAAAATTAGCATGAAACCTAGGTCACTTGGTACAAGGATGACTAATCCCTAACAGACAGTAAAGGACAATCACCACAAGTTTCTGCTTGGCTCACCTCTATCTTTGAATCAGCTGCAAAGAACAAGAAGCCCATAAGGCACAATGCCATGCTTACTGTAACAGGAAAGATAGAACGCATGAAATTTTAAAATATTTTTTTCCTTTTCTAAAAATGCATAGCAGTAATTGAATTAGCCTTATCATGAAACCAGAGTAATTGTTTAAAAAAAATACGTTGTTAAATTAACTGGATTTTGTACACAGCAGGAGAATTGTTCAGGAGAATCTAGAGACACTCCCCTCCCCCTGCATTGCTACATCCTTTCTTAAATGGTTCCAGGGTTTTTGCCTCCACCACTCTGTCCAATGTCCATTCCAAGTGTTGATCATTCTCTGCATGAAGAACCTCCTGGTATCAGTTCAAAAGCTACCTTTTACTAGTTTGGACCTGTGCTCCCCTAGATCCTACTCTCACAGTTTAAAGTAATATTCTGGATTAACCTTTTCCATACCATTTACTATCTTACATCACCTTTCAGACATCTCCTATCAAGGCGGAAAAGCCTAAGTCTCTCCATCTTTTCTCATAACTCATAATTCAGACCCTTGGCACCAGGGATCAGTCTTATGGCTCTTTCATCAAATGGCATTGATGAGATTTAATTGGCAACATCATGGTATGGTAACAAAAACAGTGGCCAATGAATAGCAACTTAGATGCCATATGAAAAACATACTAATTCATTCTTGGCTTTTCTAGACTGTATTAGGAGCCAACACAGGAATGTGACATAACTGGGCTTATTTTTAACCCCATACATCCTAGTGTTTTAGCCTGTTTGAAATACAGAACACCACAACTATGAAAATTGCTGGGATTTAAATAAAGTTTCTTGTAGATAAGATTGATCCCTCAAGAGCATGAATATCCATCATGCATTGAGTCAGTTGTGACTCATCTGTACTCATAACTATGAAAAAATGATTACTTGGCTTATTACAATTGCATTATCGCATCATCAAAATATCTTGAGGCACTTCACATAATGAATTATTTATTGGAGCCCAGTAACTGTTGTTGTGTAGGCAATTGCAGCAGCCGTTCCGTACCAGCCCATGTCAATGACAACAATAGGACTCCCTGCTCCTCTTCGAACAGTGTTGGGGGATTTCTAACATCCACAGACAGATATGACCTCGATTTAATGTCTCACCAGAAGGACAGAATCTCTGCTAAAAGCAGCACTCACTTAGCACTGCATTGGAGTGTCAGCCTAGATTATCATAGTGTGTAAAAATTCACAACTATCTGAAGCAGAGGTAAGAGTGTGACCAAAAGCGCCAAGCTGATATCTGTGCAGGTTGAAGATGGTTTTCAGATCAGTCAACAAGGTCAATTAAACTTCAGTCCCTCCTTTCCCTCCTCAGGTGATAAGTTGATAAAGTAAACTCAGGTCCTTCGTTTGAGTATTTCTTACAGGATTTTCTGAATTCATTTCAAAGAAGGTGGAACAACCATGAGATCAAACAATTTACTTACTCACATACAGGAGTTGTGGAGCAAAAAAAAATGACAAAGAATCTAATTAGCTAATCCAAAAAGCACCTTTTACAGAACCTTTTTTAGGAAAAGATATCTTATCCAAAAGGAAATTCTATCAGCTGTTACACTGTCCTTGCCCTTTCCTCTGTTACTTAAGTTAACATAGATCAGACAATTGAATTTATATTGAATCACTTTAAATTAATGAACAAGTAGTGATAAATGTATACCTATGGGTTTTGGCCTGCTCGTGCTTTGAGTCAGTTCATATGTTGCTTGTATAGGAATAGGCAGATTAGATGAAAAAAACATTCCACATTACCACAATTATTTTCTCCTTCTAGGTTTCCCAGAAACATACAGTGGCAAGAATGTCTCATGAGCTTACTCAGCCTACATATTGAACTAGAAGTTATTTTTTACTGGAGGACCATTTTATGATTGGGATCGGCTGGTTTGTGAGTGCAAATTGGGTACCTCCCGTAAGGAAACTAGTCACAAACACTGTCTCTGCCCACTTTTGCACCCAGTTCCCTTTATCCACTGTCATTTCTGGGCCCTGCTGGAAGTGCCCGCTTTTGTTTTGGATTGCACCATGCGACTGAGATGACAATAATATCATGATATCATGCACAGCATTCTCCATCATTTCAGTCTCACTTGTGCTATTTCTTCTAGGGTTTCTAGGCATTCTGTAGAAGGCAGAAAAAATTGAAATGAAAGAGTCCAGGATCAAAGTATATTGTGTTAATTTGAAGTTTATTTTAGACTAAATTTTGGAGATTTTTCTCTTTTTTTTGCTGTTGCCAACTTTGTGACGTTAGTGACATTTCCCATTGGGAATTTCCCTGTATCTTTTCTTTTTGAAAGAAAAAGAGAAGGCAAAACAAGGGGTTGCCAGGCTGGTCGTATGGCACCCAAGGCAGATGACACTTGCCTGCCAGCACCAAAATATACAGGCAGAGGTACTTCTATCTGCACTTGTCCAAGCGGCAGTGCCTATGGAAACTTTCATTGAAAAGGGAAGTCATAACTGAGATAGGCCACATTCTACAGCCCACCTCCACTGCAGACAGCATCTGTTAAGGACACAACAATCCTGAAATTTCATTCTAAGGATTCATTTCAGGCCACCACTGCTGACAGATTGTACCCAAGTGGCCACACGTTCTCCCTTGCTCAATGCCATACATTAGCAGGAAAGGATTCTACTCTCCCTGCATCCTGTCCATGATCGGCAGCAAAGCATGATGCAAGTGAATGATCGCTTCCATAGGAACTGACACAAAATGCCTTCATTTTAAGGCAGTAAACTGTCCCACCATTCTTTGACCCAGAAAGCCAAGTGTCTGAGTGGCTCTGGAATATCAACGCTATCCTCCAAGTCACAGCTCATGAAATCTGTGCAGAATTCCTGGATACAAACTGAGCACCAGTATATGAGCAGCATGGATGTACTCGGATAATAACTGAGCACACCATTGGCATGTTGAAGGCATGCTTTGGGTGCCTCTATCAATCCAGGGATGTCCTACAATATGGTTTGGTAAGGGTCTCAGGGATTATGATTGTGTGCTGCATACTGCACAATGTTACCTTAGAAACAGGCCTCATCACTGAGGCCCTGGAGGAGGAAGACCCCCACGAGGAACAAGGGGATTAGCAACAGGAGCAGCTGCAACCTGAAGAAGATGTGAAAGACAACGCATTGTTGGCTGCAAGAGACATCCATGCCATGCTGGTGTTTACATCTATATCTTCTATTGCGGCTTTGATGCGTGTTGTCGGATTTGTTCTCTCTCATAGCTAGCTGCAATGGAAGATTAACAGGGGTCTTGTTTATCATGATGTAAATGTATCTGACTTGGCTCCATGGCAACTGATGAAAGCAACTTTCAAGTCACTCCAAGCACAATGCCTGCACACACAAAAAACTATACTGCAGCCATAATTTTACTGAGAAACTGTGTGTGTGCCTAGTGCTTCTTACCACAGTGCTTCTTCTTGTATGAACTATGTCCTCTTTATTTTAACTTTGTACTTATCCTGAGAGCTACCTCAGTGCAGCAGTGCATGAAGTAACTGACTGCTGTGTTGGAAAAGGAACCTCCAATGACTGAGGCGGCCTTCACCTCACAGCAACTAAGTCCTGAGATGGACCTGCTGCAGGGTGAAACTCCTGTGCTGCTGCATGGGCAGCTTTGACATGCATCCTTCCTGCCACGTGCTCGGGCAGCAGAGGGGGCTTATGGGAGGGCCCGCATGTGTTGCTATCCTGAGAGAGTAGCATCAGACAACTAGTAGGCATTGGCTGAGCATGGCCACTCATCTGCAGGAAAGTAAAGGTAATGCTTTCATATAGATCAGTGAAGACCCATGTGATAACCTGCAGCCCAGCCTCAACTCTTTGGAAGCTGAAAGTTTAGAGCCTTCTCCACTCTGACAGCCCAAACTTCTATGGCAGCAGTTGGGGGTATCCAAAGATGCAGCACAAACTGCCCTTAGGACATGGGAACTCTGCTGCAGAGGTTTTTGGAGTGCTTTTACAGTGCATCCGGGAAGCCAGATGCGTAGCTCTAATATAGAAGCACTGTGTTGCATTTCTTTGAGATTACATAACCTTTTGTAACAGTGCATTACCTCTTCCTCTTACTAGATTTTCTCAAGCCAAGGGTGGTGGGTGGCTTCATATGAAGCTTGTCAGATATGTCAAATGTGCTTCGCTCTTTATCAGACAGTAAAAACTATATAATATGTAATGCTGATATGGTTCAGCCCTAGTTCCCAAGGAGGCCACTCAGCCCATCTTGCCTGTGCCGGCTCTTTGAAAGAGCTATCCAATAGTCCCACTTCCATGCTCTTTCCCCATAGCCCTGCAAATTTTTCCACTTCAGTAATTATCCAATTCCCTTTTGAAAGTTACTATTGAATCTGCTTTCAGGTAGTGCATTCCAAATCATTACAACTTGCTGCAGCAATATTTTTTTCCTCATGTTGCCTCTGGTTCTTTTGCCAATTACCTTAAATCTGTGTCCTCTGATTACTGACCCTTCTGCCACTGAAAACAGTTTCTCCTTATTTACTCTATCAAAACCCTTCATGATTTTGAACACCTCTATCAAATCTCCCCTTAACCTTTTCTGCTTTAAGGAGAACAACCCGGTTTATCTAGTTTTTCATTCCTGGTACCATTCTAGTAAATCTCTTCTGCACCCTCTCTAAGGCCTTGACATTCTTCCTAAAGCATGGTGCTCAGAATTTTCCACAATACTTCAGCTGGGACCTAACCAGTGTTTTATAAAGGATTAGCATAACCTTCTTGCTTTTGCACTCTATGCCTCAATTTATAAAGTTAAGGATCCCGTATGCCTTTTCAACAGCCTTCTCAACTTGTCCTGCCACCTTCAAAGACTTGTGTACATACACCACCAATTCTCTTTGTTCCTGCACCCCCTTTAAAATTGTAGCATTTAGTTTATATTGCCTCTTCTCATTCTTCCTACTAAAATGCATCACTTCACATTTCTCTGCATTAAATTTCATCTGCCATGTGTCTGCCCATTTCACCAGTCTGCCTATATTCTCCTGAAGTCCATTACTATCCTCCTCACTGTTTACTACATTTCCCAGTTTCATGTTATCTGCAAATTTTGAAATTATGCCCTCTATACCCAAGTCCTCCAGTCTGAAAAACAATCGTTCACCACTACTCTCTGCTTTCTGTCCCTTGGCCAATTTTGTATCCGCGCAGCCACTGTCCTTTTAATCCCATGGGCTATAATTTTGCTAACAAGTCTATTATGTGGTACTTTATCAAACTCCTTTTGAGAGTCCATATACACATCAACCGCACTATCCTCATCAACCCTCTCTGTAGCTTCATCAAAGAACTCAATCAAGTTAGTCAGACACGACTTTCCTTTAACAAATCCATGCTGGCTTTCATTTATTAACCCATATTTTTCAAATGCCAATTAATTTTGTCGTGGATTAATGTCTCTAAAAGTTTCCCCACCACCGATGTTAGGCTGACTGGCCTGTAATTGTTGGATTTATCCTACTCCCCCTTTTCGACTGGATTCTCCGAAAAGGGTGAAAAAGGTGACTTTGAAAAGCGGAGAGTGGAAAATTCATGGGGAGAGGAAAGTAGGAACAAAGGTTACCTGGTTTTATCAGTTAATTGGTAACATTTGCAATCCTCCAATCCTCTGGCACCATTCCCATATCGAAGGAGGATTGGAAGATTGTGACCAGAGCCTCCGTAATTTCCATCCTTACTTCCCTCAGCAACTGAGGATGCATCAGACCAGGTTATTTTTCTACTTTGAGCGCTGCCAACCTTTTTAAATACCTCCTCTTTATCTATTTTTATCCAATCCAATTTCTCTACTACCTCCTCCTTTACTGTGAGATTGGCAGCATCCTCTTCCTTAGTGAAGACAGATCAATGTATTCATTTAGTATCTCAGCCATGCCCTCTGCCTCCACAAGAAGATCTCCTTTTTGGTCCCTAAAGAGCCCCACCTTTCCTTTGACTATCCTTTTACTAATTATATATTTATAAAAGACTTTTGGGTTTCCTTTTATGTTAGCTGCTAATCTATTTTCATACACTCTCTTTGCAACTCTTATTTCCTTTTTCAGATTTCCCCTCTACTTTTTGTATTCTCTTATGAATTATGCACCTGATATTTATCATAAACATCCTTTTCTGTTTCATTTTAATTTTTATATCTTTAGTTATTCAGGGGGCTCTAGCTTTGGGTGCCCTTCCTCTCCCCCACTGTGGGAATGTGTCTAGTCTGTACCTGAAGGCCTCCCATTGCTCATTTACCATTTTACCTGCCAGTCTTTGATTCCAATCCACCTGGGCCAGATACCTTTTCAACTCATTGAAATTAGCCTTCCTCCAGTTGAGTATTTTTACATTTGATTTATCCTTGTCCCTTTCTATAACTACTCTAAATCTAATGATATTATGATCAATGTCCCCCAAATGCTCCCTCACTGAAACATGCTCCACTTACCCTACTTCATTCCCCAGAACTAGATCCAGCACTGCTTCCTTGCTTATTGGGCTGGAAACATACTGATCAAGAAAGCTCTCTTGTACACAGTTCAGGAATTCCTCCCCCTGTTTGCCCTTTATATTGTTATTTTCCCAGTCTATATTAGGATAACTAGTCCATTATCATCACACTAAAGTTCTAGTAGCTTTCTGCAATTTGCCTGAATTTGCTTCTCTATCTCCTTCCCACTATTTGATGGCCTATAGTATACAGCCAGCAGTGAACCCTCAAGTACATCATCCTTCCCTAGTGCTGCAACATTATCTTTGATCAATACTGTCACTTTCTTTTTCTGCCCTATCTTTCCTGAATACATCATAGCCAGGAATATTAAGTGCCCAATCCTCCCCTTGTTTGGGCCAGGTCTCCGTTATTGCCACCAAATCATAATCCCATGTGGCTACTTGTGCCTGCAGCTCACCAACCTTATTGACCACACTCTGTGCATTTACGCACATGTACTCTAAACCCATCTTAGTCTGCCTCGCATTTCCCCCCCTGTCTGATCCCTCTTATTTCTGAACTACTCTTTATTCTAATGCTTGTCTCTTCCAATCCTCTGTGCACCTTGTTTATCCTCCCTAATGCTTCATCCTGGTGCTCCTCCCCCTGCCAAATTAGTTTAAACCCTCTCCGACAGCACTAGTTAACCTCCTTGCGACAACATTGGTCTCAGCCCTGTTGAGGTGCAACCTGTCCATCTTGTACACGTCCCTCCTGGCACAAGAATTGCAGGCAATGGGTCTCAGCTGTCCCATCATTTTGCTTAAAAGTCTGTTTACTTATGTTATATATACGTTTTTGGTTTAGTATACCCATAACTCCTATTTGTTATTTATGTATACCAGATTTTTATTTAATGCAATTCGGATCCTTTTAACGTTGGTATACTTAGTCAATTTTATCCCCTTAGATCTAATTAATTACTCTGATTATTTACATATTTACTTATTCACTGTTGCCCCTTGGTTTTTTTTTTATTCGTTCATGGGATGTGGGCGTCGCTGACGAGGCCAGCATTTATTGCCCATCCCTAATTGCCCTCGAGAAATGGTTTAAATTACTTAGCACCTCCTTCCCCCTTTGCACCAAATTCCTGCTCTCACCAAATTCCCGTTTTTAACGTCTTCATTCTGATTGCAATTCACTCCATTTCACCAAGCTCTGTGCCCAAGCTTACATCAGCCCAGGCACCAGCATTGTATTACATTGTTACAGTTAAAGAGGCTTGAACAGTTTTTCCTTTGTTATTGTTTTCAAATAATGTTTGAATGCAGTTCAGGGCCTGGGGTGCATCACCATCTGCCCAAGGTGGTCTTCAAACAGGCTTCAAGTGAAACAGACTCCAGACAATAGATCGCAGGCCAAGGGCAGTACATTCATTTTATTGGCTTAGACTGGCAGTGGGGGAAAGAGATGTACTGCTTGATCTCTTGAAAGTGGAAAGACTACTGTCAGAGGTTGGGCACAATGTTAAAAAAAAAGCCCTCCCCTATGTCTCTGGGCAGAAATTTGTCTGTCTTCCTCATAGGTTTCGAGAATTTAATAATAATGTTGCTGGTGCCTGGGCCGATGTTAGGGAGAAACTGTCTATACGGTTGTAAATAAACTTCATTCAATTTCTTTAAATCCACATCCAACTGCTGCCATCTGGTTGATTGCATTGAACTCGGAATTTTTGGATGAAGATAGCCCTTCCCCATCCCCCCTCCCTCTCCCACCCCACACACATACAAAAGCAGTTTTGTGACGATCGCCATTGATTTTTGCTTCTCCCTCCGATGTGGAGTTGTCCAGTTCTTGCTCAACACTTCACCATAGCAGTGCAACAAAGGTCAGGACCTCAGCAGAGTCTGGGTCAAATTTACAACCCTCCAATTCATGGCGCTACTCCAATATTTTTTTTAACACAATTTGTACACAATTTACATTTCTAAAGGCAACTGGGGGTCATTTTAACTTTTTTCGATAGAGTAGAATGGGCGAAATCGGATCGGCTGCTCGTTATAGACCTCTCCCGATTTTCCTTTCAATTAAAGTATCGCCCATGTTATACTATTGCCAAAAGTTAAAATTACCCCCAATATTTCTGTGTGATATTTAGGAGAACCCAATCAAAGCCTGCATTTTTGTTAATTCACTGATTTTAGAGCAAGTGCCGTTGCGGGAGGAATAAAATATGCTGTTGCTTATAATTATAAACATATTAATTTGGAAAACATTTTTGATGCACTTTTGGCTTATGGGAGCTGTATACAATAGAACTGCTTGGCTTGTAGCCTTGTAATCCTATTATCTAGGGCCCAGTTGCACAGACATAACACTGCAACGAGTATGGGTCTCAGGCATCGTTAATGTACATTACTTGAATTATTTCCCATTGTGAAGGGATGAGATAACCTACTTGTCAATAAAAAGGGTCATTTTCTGCACACTGTCAGGCAGCAGCACAACTCATTAATGGAAGAGCAACAGCAGCAGCTTGGAGTCGGCCATGCAACTCAGTGGCATGCTTGGTCAGTCATATCTTATTCAAGTACAAATATGCCTCTAATGTTAATAACAAAATCACTGATGCAATGTCTTGTTTCAATGCTTCAGAACACTTGCACCAGAAACCAATATGGAAGAACAATACCACAGGAGCTTTGGGAAATTGGTTAAACATCACCTGCTTGCTGCTAGAATACTCTTCAGCATCCACGCGTGGGTATCTTGCAGATGTACCCAAGATGCTTCAGTAGAATTTCATCAAAGAAAGACTCATCAAACTTTATGGCCAGTATCCACAAATAACCTGGTTTGATTAATTCTGCTATAAAGATAGATAATTGCACTTAAGCTACAATATCTGCTTGATTAGCCACCCACCACATTCTCTAAAGGCAGATTCTGGAGCATCCACTACTACACAAATACAGATACTATTAGATCCCATGCAAGGTAGAGAATTAGGAGGGAAAATGACAGAAATTGAAGGTCACTGCATGGAGTATTGACATAATAAAATGTCAAACTGCATGAACATCTCATTTTCAAGACAGACTTACGCTTTCAACATTTTTTAGGTTTTTTTTAGCCCTTCAACTTCTTGCTCTAAGCCTCACACTGTTCCCTAACTGAGAGTACAGTCAAGTGACCTGCTTTGGACCTCTAACAATGATACTCTGTAAACAGATTTTAAGAAGTCTGCAAAGCAGTCTGGCTTGATTCACGCTTTGATTTTTTTTCTCCTTCTCCAGACAGAACCTGCACCTCACCCTGATGACAGTCAAACTCAAAATCTTGATGCCTAGGGAATCATGGATGCAATCAATCCTCAATCCTGTCGCTCAATGACACGCTGTATTGAAACACTAATGTACCGTGCAACAGTTCATCCAACTTTGGGCTTTTCCGTCCACCCTCTGCAGGTGGTAGACCAACTCCACTGCTGCGTGTACCTTAAGTGCGCAGCAGCTAGTTACCTCCCCGGCCCAGGCAGGGATCCTGCCAGATTCCCGGCAAAAATAAATAAAACTAGCCAGACCCTGGAAAATTCGCTGGGGTCAACACCTAACTTGGGCAGATGCTTAGCCTGCCACAGTGACTTGCCAAAACAGAAAATACAGCATGTGACTTATAGCTGTATAATCTCGCCTACTGAGGAAGGAAAATGGCAAACAAAAACTATGTGAAGAATTTATTTGAGCAATTTATGGTAGTTGATGATTAATGAATGGTAGTTTTGAAAAGAAAAATTGAGGGATTTGATTGCTTGGTTTTCCGCTGGTTATTCCTTTCTCCTTGGTACTTTATGCCCTTCTTTGATTTGTTCACATTTCACATTTGAGCCAATTATGATTTTTTTTGCCTATAGATGTGTGATGCCCTGAGGTGTGACATCTTTGAATGGTGTGTTGTGAAGGTTCTGCTCCAGATGCAAAATTTTTGAATATTGATAGATTGGCCTGGGAAATCTGCAAATCTTTTCACCGTACTCCTCACATAAGTCCATTGGGAGTGCAGTGGGAAGCCTGGGCATTCAAGTGGTACCCAGATATGCCGCATCTCAGCCTTTATTCCAAGTTTCTGGGGGGGGGGGGGGAGGGGGATGGGGAGGGGGAACTTGTTTGAACAGAACCTTCCTTCTGCCCTACATGTGGCCTCTGACATCAGAAATGGTGGGGCCAAGGGGAGGAAATTCCCATGCCTGGACTTTCCTTAACCCTAGATTGGGTTACATTAAATGGCTGGTGATGTCAAGCTTAAGCGGGCATATCAATCTTATATCTGGAATAAGGGGGCCCGCCTGGGGGTCTGTACCTGGGTCCTGGCCTCGACTCCTGAAGACAATAAGCATCTTTCGTGAAATTGGCCCACTTTGTAAAGGGGTCTGATTAGCACCTAAACAGAGTCCTCCTGCACCAGCGGTACCAGCTGGCCTGGGGGCAGCTCTTAAACCGGCAGAGTAGTCTTCTCGTTTTTTGAAGCTATTAAATTTACCTCATTTATTTTTTGTTTGCATGATTGACTTTTCAATGTTATTCCCATGAGCGGTGTAAGTATTTCATAAACTGACCATGGTTCCTGTAGGCTGGGCGACTGGGTGATGCAGTGGGTTAGACTTCAGGTGGCAGCTTGGTTCAAAAACTGCTCGAATTTTTTTTTCGATGTTTGGAATAGACTCCTAGTTAGGGTAGTGGACAGAAAAGCCTTGGAATCATTTAAAAACGGTTGGATACCATTATGTGGGTCTTCAGGCTTTTTCTGATGATTGAGCTAAGACAGGGTCGAGCAGCCTTCCTCATCTATATTTCTCATAATATGCAAGTGCAAATTCAAAGGCTTGAGGCACAGACTTTCTAAAAGCAATTAGTACATTACCTGCCTCAGGATCGCTTCCCCCTTTTTTGAAGAGAATGTAACATGTCCCAGAATGTATGTTGACTGACAGTTTGGTAATTTAATTGTCAATCCACCTTTGGAACTCCTTTGCTTAACACAAAAAAACATTATTTAAAAGTCAGAGCCATTTAGGAGATGTAGATTATATGCTGTGCCCAATAAATACCAGTTTTGTTAATATCATTGTGCTTGTTTAATTTTACAAGAGGCTGGGAACCATATACTTAAAAGGTAAAGGAATGCTAATCTTCCACCACACTGCAATTATCGTTCCCGCTCTCCTAAAGATGCTGGATCTTCCGAGGGCATGGCTCCTCAGGTGCCAGACATCCTTTCAATCTCACTCAACACTCTATTGTTCGTATGGGAAATTAGACTGTGAGTGTTGACAAGCTATTTACTGTGGGGGAAAATCACAGCCGAATCTGATCCTGTCCTTGCCCAATATGTACATATATGTACACTACTACAGCAACTATGATCAAGGGAGGGAATACAGGCTGATTTTTTCCACCCAGTGAACTGAGGCCAAGTTCAGCAGTCCTACTGCCACCCAGGTGCAATCTGCTAACTCAGCATACATCACAGATTATACCTAGTGCTTTGCTGATCTATAGCAGTGTTGTCCAATGTAAATTCCTAACTATTCACAAATGTGCCCGCGGTGACACAGTTTTAGCCCCGCGTACTAATTTTAGTAGAAAATGCCTTGCATACACAAATACAGATAAATACCACCATTCAGGAAGTAAAGCACTCACAATGAACAAAAAACACTCACACACTCAGCTTTTTGTCTCACCATTTTACCAACAAATGCACAAAAAGGTTAAAGTGCACATGCATACACTTTGCAAATATGAGTATTGAGATCACAAGCCCAAGGACGGTGTCTGTTACTCGTTGTTATTTACTGATCAGAAATGCAATTAGCCACATCTGGATTCCCAATTAGCCACATGTGGCTAGCGGTCGACGTATTGGACAACACTAATCTGTTGGCTCAGTTGTACACTGGAGAATGCATTTACTAGTTGAGCCAGGAAAATTAGATCTTGCCATTTTCTTTTAAAAACAGTGAATAAATTTGTCCACAGGGTGAGTTAATTCTTTGGATTTTGCTTGCCTTACCAGCAGGACTCACCTGCTAACAATGCTCATTGAGTGCCACTTAACTAGTCAAGGATAATTTATAAGAGGAGGAAATGTGTACAGCCTGATTCACTGACATGGCCATTTTAAAAGAATTATTGATCAATGGCATTACAACCAAAATATTTACCCTTATGCGAGTTAATAAGCTTGAGTTTTGAAATTTAAAAAAATGTTCATGTGCAGCTGGTATTAAAAATTATATTTAAATTAATTTCTTCATTGTTTTTGGCCTTCTTTGCACCTGTAATAATTTATTTATACTTCCGTACCTTCAGATTTTCAATTTCCCATGAGGGAGCTGGAACTATGCAGTTAAGCACCCATACAACTAACTACCATCAAGGGCTTTAAACAGTTTACACCTCATTTGTTTAAAGTGCCCATGGGCGGAAATCTGCTCAGCTGATTAACACACCAGTAGGTGCAGCAGGGGATCTGTTTAGAAGCCCTGATGGTAGTTGGTGGCGTGGGTGATTAGTTTTCTGGAGAGCACGTGCCTCCACGCAGCCCCCTCCTGACAGTGTTGACATTGAACCAGTCAATATAGCAAGCGTAGCAAAATCCACATTGAATTGGTACCCTGCCAAACAGCTTAGCTCCATTGTTGAATTAACTCCAGCTCAGTCAATGCGCTAACTTCTACCTAGTCATTGTCATTTGTCTCAACGAAAGACTACTTCATCTTTTTCGTAAATCTAATCAACAAGCCTTCACAGAACTTAACCAGCAATAGTAGCCTTTTGCTGCCAATTTCACTCCACTTTTTTTCTTGGTTGGAAAATTGAGCAGTTCAGAAATGGAAATAAACTGATGTTTTCAGCTTCTACTGCGGTAGCTTGCCAGTTTTAATGTCCATCGCACCATTGCTAAACAGGGGGAAACAGTGCCCAAGGGGAGAATTTTATATTTGATAGATTAGCTGATTTTATTTTCCCTTTGACCTACCTACAAATAATGCACAATACTGATGCTCTTGGTTAAATCTAAAATATTTATACTTTATGTCAAATCCAGTAAGGGTCAGACTAATAGGTATGTCGCCTAAATCATAGCTAGAATGACTTTTTGCTAGAGACGTGTGCCTTAAATGCAGATTTTTTTTAATGGAAAAGATGGTGAGCAACCATGAATAATATAATAACACAAGGTGCTTTTATTGACAACTATACTCCTAGCTTTCTGCCTATGTGAAAACACATCCTCCTCATCCTTGAAAGCACAGCTTCAGCTGACTAGTCCACAAAACACCACTGGTATCCTGGAGGAGATGCATGATGGGTATAATGTGGTCCCAGCTAAACAAGTATGAGAAAATTACTGACAGATGAAAAAATATTGAATTAAGCCTCGACTTTAACCCGAAGCAGGATTCGGGTAGATAGGGCGGGGAGGGGGTGAAATGATCAGAACCCCTAACCCCCCAATTTTGGCAATGTAAGGCCTAAGCGATTTTAGCTCCTGGGCCTCATCTGGGTCAGTTACCTGCCCAAAATAGGCAGCCAGCGACAGCTGGCCAGCAGGTCAGAGTGGAAGTTTGACTGGCAGGAGGCCGCCGGCCTGCACCAAAGGAAGGCACGTCAGCAAGAAGGTAAGTTGGGGGGGGGGGGGAGGGGGTTTTGGGAGGTTCTCACGGGAGGGATGTGGGGAGCCCCGGGCAGGGGAAGCCTAAACTTTTCTTATGGGGCCCAGAGGATCTTAAATGGTCTCTTCTGGTCCCAGGTCCTTTTCTCACTACCTTCATCTGGCGGGAAAGCCACAATGACTTTCCTGCTCAGGCCACAGTTAAAATTGCAGTCGTCGTCAGGTCACATCATTGGATCCCAAAATCTGCATATTTAAAGAAGAATGCCACCCACCTTGCCATCTGTTTAGAAAAGCAGGTTAAAATTGAAGAATGCAAGATCTGTGTGGTTCGTCGGTGGATAAAGTCACCTGGCCAATTTTAACTGCCGGCTCGTCTGGTTTCCAATGGCCGGTAGGGTTAAAATTGCCCCTTTAGTGTGTGAAAATTCAATTGCTAAGCTACAAAGAAAATCAGATTCTTTGCAAACTGCAAATAGAATGTCCTTCTGAGAGGATAAATTAATGCATAATGGATGCATGCAAATGCTTTAATAATTCTACTGTAAATTAATAAAGGAATAAATACTTGAATTTTTTTTTTAGCAATTTTGTGCTATTAATGAATGCAATAAAGTACAATGGAATTTATAGATAAATCTAGGAACTGAATAAATGTGGTTCTTGGTGTACAGTCCTTCCTTAAAATTAACTATCTTCCCATTATTTTCTTAGGAAGAGTACATGACAGTTTGAATTCATGACTCTTGCGTAACTTTAGACAACAACGAGTTTTATTTCTAACTTTATAATGAGTCAACTAGCAAGTGATAGTAGGATAGCCTAAATGCAATTATTATTTTAAAGGTTTCCCTGCTGTAGTCGTTCTGGAAAGCCAAGTCACACAACAAAATGAACATTGACTCTATTTAGATTAAGTACTTCTATTTTATTTTTTTCAGGATTTCCAACTTGAATTGGCCAAATAAATAAATCTACCTGACATCCGTTTGGCTTTGTTCCCTCTGTGTTTTCAGAAATGGGTCACGATTATGCTGGGGTTGAAAGGAGAATTTTTAAACAAGGGCTTCTCTGATAAAAGGTTGCCAGATTAAGGAGTGCAATCAATTAGAATAGATTTTACTGACTAGATAAAATAAGTTGAAAAGAAACACATTCATGTTTGTGCACCTTTATTTTTGTCACCAGCTAGCAAGTATCAGTGATCCACATTGTGTAGGAACCTTAAAATAAAGTTTCCACAAATATGAGAAACACAAAGCTAGAGAGTAATATTGTCTTACTTTGGATTTTTGACTAATATATCATTATTCATCAGATATCTTGTGCATATGTGTTTGTGAGTGTCTATTTGCATGTTTATTTAGGAGTGAATGATCAGGGATAAATAGTTTGTAAGCAATGCATCAAATCAATGAGGCTTCCAGTACTTCTCTGTTATTCATTCTGCACACAGCTACTGTCTTGTGTGTACACAAGTTTTGTTCTTCCTCACATACATTTATGAAAAATGGCCAGGTGAGTTGACTTCGCAGATGAAGAATCTGGTTAGATAATGTCAGAGGTGCAACACCTGCAGGAAAATAATCTGTATGTTCTCATGTAAGAACATACAAGCATATAGCTTTGAGGAAAACTAGATTTCTAAAGGAATTTATGTGTATATTACTGTACATTGATGTAAAAACACCAGGGCTATAAACACTGACATTTGGCATTCAAATTATGAGAATGAATAGAGCCAATAAATACAAAATCTTTCAATAATCTAGAAAACAAAGAAAGGATATTTGATTCTATTGCTGGAAAGTGGGATTAGGCTGGGTGGCTCATTTTTGGCCGACGCGGACACAATGGGCCGAATGGCCTCCTTCTGTGCCGTAAATATTCTATGATTCTTTCTATGATATAGTGTCTTTCATGACCTCAGGATGTCCCAAAGCGCTTTACAGCCAATGAAGAATGTTTGAAATGTGGTCATTATTGTAATGTAAGAAACGGAGCAGCCAATTTGCACACAGCAAGCTCCCACAAACAGTAATGAGATAATGATTCAGATAATCTGTTTTAGTGATGTTGGTTGAGGGATAAATGTTGGCCAGGATACCGGGACGAATTCCCCTGCTCTTCTTCGAATAGTGCTGTGGGATCTTTTGCATCTACCTGAGAGGGCAGACAGGGCCTCGGTTTAACATCCCATCCAAAAGTCGGTACCTCTGACAATACAGCACTCCCTCAGTACTACACTGGAATGTCAGCCTAGATTATGCACTTAAGTCTCTGGAGTGGAACTGAACCCACAACCTTCCTAACTCAAAGCGACAGTGCTATTACTGAACCACTACTGAGTAGCATTTTTTGCTTATAATTGTCATGACACCAATTTTCTTTCACATTGATATCTTAAGTCCTGCAAGTTTTTCTGTAAGTCCCTATAGTATTTGACACACTTGTGTACCATATTAACATGTTTATTACCTCCAGAACCCTACTGAATCAGTAAAAGTCAGCCCCTTTCTCCATTAGCAGTTAATAGGACCTGCAGGGCTCGGTCAGCGAAATGAGAAGATTTCATAAATTCCCATATGACAGTTGATTGTAATTAATAATAAAACAGAACATATAAAATACTTACAACCCACAAAATAAATCTGGTTTAGCAGTGGGTGATTCAATCCACCATAATCACATTAGCAGGAAGGACAGAAAAATGATTCCCCTGTAATAATGAACCCTTAATATTACTCAAGCAGTTAACAAGCCACTTAACCAGTATAACTTCTGAGAAGTCTTTGGTCCAGCTGGGGCGAGCACAATATTTCTGCGTAAAGCTCAGCAGCGCATTCCCTAAAGAGATTTACACTGACCGAACCCTGCAGGTCCTATTAACTGCTAATGGAGAAAGGGGCTGACTTTCACTGGTTCAAGAGGGCTCTGGAGCCAATAAGCATGTCAATATGTTACACAAATATGTCAAATACTGTGAGGACGTACAGGGACATCCAGAAAAACTTGCAGGACTTAAGATATTAATGTGAAGTAGTAGCACAGGAAGGAAAATTGGAGTCACGACAATTATATAAAAAAAACTACTCAAAGAGAAATGTTAAGCATGTAGCAGAGGAAGGTAAAATAGCAGACTAATACAAATGATACAAGGCATCAAGAAAATGTACTGCAGGAAGGAATTTCCATGCCAAATCATGCTGTCTTCATTTGCACCGTTCTTACGTTTGAAAGCAAAACTTCTGTGTAATGGGAGGACAGGGTGGGGCAGAGTGGAGGAACCTGCCACGAGAAACAAAGAATAAATTAATTATTCAGGAGGGAGGATTTTGAAGGTGCTGGGCCCGTGGAGGGTTGGATGGTGTTGGGCCCGTGGAGGGTTGGATGGTGTTGGGCCTGTGGAGGTTTGGATGGTGTTGGGCCTGTGGAGGTTTGATGGTGTTGGGCCTGTGGAGGGTTGGAAGGTGTTGGGCCTGTGGAGGGTTGGATGGTGTTGGGCCTGTGGAGGGTTGGAAGGTGCTGAACCTGTGGAGGGTTGGAAGGTGTTGGGCCTGTGGAGGGTTGGAAGGTGCTGGGCCTGAGGAGGGTTGGATGGTGTTGGGCCTGTGGAGGGTTGGATGGTGTTGGGCCTGTGGAGGGTTGGAAGGTGTTGGGCCTGTGGAGGGTTGGATGGTGTTGGGCCTGTGGAGGGTTGGAAGGTGTTGGGCCTGTGGAGGGTTGGAAGGTGTTGGGCCTGTGGAGGGTTGGATGGTGTTGGGCCTGTGGAGGGTTGGATGGTGTTGGGCCTGTGGAGGGTTGG
This sequence comes from Heptranchias perlo, assembly GCF_035084215.1. Lineage (NCBI taxonomy): Eukaryota > Metazoa > Chordata > Chondrichthyes > Hexanchiformes > Hexanchidae > Heptranchias > Heptranchias perlo. Next base: position 34,793,163 of record NC_090341.1, on the reverse strand, counting down.
ATGGTGTTGGGCCTGTGGAGGGTTGGAAGGTGCTGGGCCTGAGGAGGGCCTGTGACAGATCATGGGCTCAATTTTCAGACGTCCGAGCCGGTGGGTTCGTGGCAAGGGGGCTCCAAAAATTGGGGATTCCCGGGGTGGGTCGGGAGCCCGGCTCCAACGCGCCCACTTCTGGGTTCCCCAGTAACGCGATTAGATGCGCGCGCAGCCCCCGCATGCGGGAGTCCCGCCGACAATTAAAGCCGGCGGGATCCGACTTAAGGCAATTAATGTGATTGTGCAGGTCGTTTGCAGACCTGATTTGTAGGATATTTTAGGAGGGGTGGGATTTTCATCTCAACTGAGCATGTTTCCCCTACTGGGGGAAACACTCCCAGTTGAAATGGACGTGTTGCAGCCACCAGCCTGTGGCAGCTGCAAAGGTCCATTTGACAGGTGGTGGGGGGGAGACCCTCACTCATTGCAGGAGGCCACTCTGTCACTTTGGACAAAGTTTGGCCTCCACCACCCTCCTCCTAACAATAAAATTCACAAACTTGCAACCTCAACCCCGGTGTGCAGACACATTTACCTACCTTGCGGACCCCCTCAAACATACATCTTCTGGATGGGGGCCACCATAGCTGCAGTCATGACCTCTTCGGAGGACAAACAGCATCACCAGCCTCGTCGGCCATGCCGTTCACCTCTGACACATGGAGCTCCACAACACAGTGCTGTGACACATCCACCTGCACAGCAGGAGGGAGGGCAACGGCAGAGAGAGATACGTCGCAGAGGGCACTACCCTCACCATAGGGTCTACAGACCAAGGCACAGCTTCCTGGACCTCTCTGAGCAGCAGTGCACACGGAGGCTCAGAGTCACTCGACATGTAGTCGTGGACATCTGCAGCCTCCTTCATGCTGAGCTGCTCCCGGCTGGCCCGAGCACCATCTTCTTACCTGTCGCTGTCAAAGCCACCACTGCCCTCAACAACTTCTCCTCCGCATCCTTCCAGGGTGCCACCGGGGACATCGCCGATGTCTCTCAGTCGTCTGCACAAAAGAGCCCTGCAAACACACCTACACCCACTCTGCAGTGACACAATGGGTGGCATCGGTTGTGGGTCTTCATAGTGATCCCCAGGAAAGGGCATTATTGCACAAACCAGACAAGATTCGCGAAGACGTGGCAGTAGTGATGACAATATAATATGTAACGTGAGTTGATCAGAATTCAAATATAAGTAAAAACTATGACAAACCCTCAAACACCCTTGTGCATCCCCTTCATGCTCACGACACGTTTGCCTTACGCTTCCTACTACACATATGTGATGCATGCCCTGTGGCTACAGCACAGGTAGTGGCAGGTTGAGTGAGGCTGGCCGTGAAAGAGATGCATGAGAGGGTGAGTATGAGATAGAGCCATGAGATTATATGAGGATTGGGTTGAGTGGTAGTGGTGGGATGAGTACTGGCGAGGTGAGTAGGTGCAGGTAAGATGAAGATGAGCTTTGAGTGGGTGTGAGGAGTGATGTGACAGAGTAGTGTTGGCAGTGCAGAAGGAGATGCGGGGTGGGGGCGGTGATGTGGCAGACGGAGTGTAGGGGAATGAGTAAGTATACTCACTTCGGCTGACCTACTTAGGTCATTGAAGCGCCTCCTGCACTGTATGCAGGTGCGCGATATGTTGGTGGTGCTGGTGACCTCCTCTCCCACCTCGAGCCAGGCCTTCGTGGTGGCAGAGGCAGGCCACTTCCTCCCGTCCGTCAGGGAGAAGATCTCTGTCCTCCCCCTCCTCCTCACCCCATCCAGTAGGACCTGGAGTGAGGCATCATTAAACCTGGGATCAGCCTTCCCCATGGGTCCTTTCTGCAGCATCAGTCAGTGGAGGACTGCCCCTTTAAATAGGGCTCCTCAGCTGACAGCCTATGATGCGGGTGTGCAGTCTGCCCGCTGCGCAGCTTTCCAGCACGAAATCCGGAAGCCAAGGTAAGTGCCTTCAATTAGGCTGCGATCGCATGCGGAGCACCCCAAATTCACTGGGCGCGTTACCCACGGGTCCAGTAAACCCCCACTGCCAACCCGACCCCTCCTAATATCGAGCCCCATGTGTTATGCACATTATTTATATATTCTGTAATTTGCAACAGAAATTATAGGTAAATGGTTGTCTCTAGGGTTTTGGGCAGTACTGAAATTATGGTGTGAGTGTGCCTTAATTGCCAATATACACTCTCACCAGATGAGACTCTATGCTGGGACACCTAAAGACAAAAATTTACCGCAAATGAACATACACATGCACACTGTGCACAGGTTCATGTAACGAGTATACAGTACCCAAATGGATAAGCTTGCTTTGCCCTCATATTGTCCCATCTGCCTTCTTCAGTGCATGGGGTTCACATTCAGAGAGAAAGAATCACTGCCTCATCAATTATCACTATTTACATTTGCACCAAGGACTAGCATAGATAGAGACAGCTCACAACAATTAGTGAAGCAGCTGAGGAACACAGGGTACTGGTGATGAAGAGACAGCAGAGGGGGGAAATTGCCAGAGGCCAGTAAATGCAGGGTGGAGATTTGGTGTGCTGACTAAGTTGTCCTAGTGAGGCTACTTTGTAAAAAGGTGCTATACCACATGCTCTATGTTGAGCAGTCACTTGCCTCCGTACACATAGCAGTAGAAGATGGCACGATTATGTGGGACAAAACAGTTGTTTACATTGCAGTTGCTATTCAGCAGGGAGCAAGCCTTGTGGCAACTGTAGTGGTGACACATCACAAACTGATGGTTTGCTTGTTTCTTTATCAAACACCTTGGTATTTTAACAGGTTTGAGTTGCCAGCAGTATGATAGTCCCCACTTCAGTGTCAGACCTCCAGCTGCACTAAGAGATATCCAACCATGGCTTTTGCACCCACGCTGTGGGACAGAAAACTCCTCTGTACTGTTCACTTCTGTCAGTGCTGTGGTGTTAGTTTCAGGAAGGACAGGATTTTGAACTAAAGGTGGGTCTGATCTGGAGTTCAAAACTGATTTTTCAATAATCTCTCCTCCCCCAAACCTGTGTAATTCTATATGAGTTGCTGTTAATTGGTCATTAATGGGCATTAATAAGGAAAATAAGCAAAAATCTGTTTATTTTTGTTTTTGCCCATTTCTGTGAAGTCATTTTTGGGATGGGAGCAACACTCAAGTGTATCGGCTTAAACGCAAATAATCGGTTACTGGTTTCTGCTGCTATTGTACTCCTGCTTATGCACATTAACTTTTCATAAAAATTCATGCACAGAAGAAAATTCAGTCCATAAAATCCATTGAGTTTGTTAGCTTAAAACCACTTTCCTATCAAAAAACGTAATAATGATAGCATTTAATAAAGACACTAATCTGAAAGCTACACATCTATACGCACTGCACTTCAATATCCATCTGAGTCCATGTGGCAGAGGGCAAACAAACCGATTACTGAAGCACATGATGATATGCACCTTCTACTTCATTATTTTGCAATGTTTTGACTGCTTCTCAATACTTATGCCTAATTATGGGTTCAAGATGCTACATTACCCTTTTTAATGAAGTCCAATTAAGCATCATTAACCTCTGCTCTGACTCATAATTTAATGGACAAAACAGAATGCAAAAGCTGTATGCAAAGACTGTTGGCAAATGTATCATGTCAAACTGAACTGGCCCTTGTGAATAATTGGCATCTATAAAAAGTTACAGAGCACTGTATGTTTTAATATGCAATGCACAAGCCAATTGAGTACATAACAGGAATTAAGATTTGTTAGTTTTTACAAGGTAGTACTTTATTGGAAGAGGAAGTGCATATCTCAGGAATGTTGACAAGCCTTGGGCATTGGATAGAAGCCTTGGTTTTTGAGAGTCACTTATATTTATTTCTGTTTAAAACATGGTGCATTCAAATATGCATCTGAAGAAGCTTCATTATTTTAGTGTCTGAAATCATCACATTGAATCAGAATATTATAGGCAAAGTTATTTTTGTCTAATACAGCTTTACTATACAACCTCCAATTAAGACTAGGTTGAACATGTAATTATATCAGACAAAATTAAATTAAATCCATTAGGAGGAATAAATTTACCTTTTAACCTAAAGCAGCATATTAAAAATATTCAATTTCAATTACTGCATAGTGATAAAATACAATAACACATTCTATTTGTGTTTATTTTATAGTTTATTGCATAGTTTAACGAATCAAATTTGTATGCCGTTATTGTATTAACAATTTCAATATACATAGATAAGCAAAAGTAATGCAAAATATTTATTTGGTGAAAGACAAATGTTATTTTATTGAAATTAGATCAGATTATTATACAGCTACTCTATAAATAAGGCATCCACTGTAATATCTACCACTAGTATGTGTTTTTCACCAGAAAGAAAATAATCTAAATGTTAATCCTGTTTATTAACTTCAGGATGGTGACAATGTGCAGTGAAGAAAAATTAAATGTTTGCATTGTTTTGGTGCTGTTTGTAGGGGTGACATTATCACAAAAACTCATATGTTAGTGATAAGTTAACAGAGAATGATACACTATGGTCCAGAAAAGTAACCCCTATCTCCTCTAAATGCTGCTGCTTCATAGCGGATCATGTAGATGTAAACATGTCTGCACTGCACTATCAATATCATTTAATCCTCATGTCTGCAGAATATAGATAGTCGGTATATTTTCAGCTTCCAGCAAAATTGAAAGTGGTTTGCCACGTGCAGCTTTGCCTGTGAATGATTTAAAAATAAAGTATAGATAGAATTGCCCTGGTGACCAGTGCATTAGTATATTAACTTGCTGTTTCACGCGATGGTAGGATGTGACTCGACAACCATGGTTCCTCTCAGAGTGAATTCCTCATGTCAGCCAGCTTATTTGAGATATTGTGTTCATGTGAGGCTCTTTTCATAGGAATGGAGTGAAAACCTAAGAATAAATCAATGCTACTGCACTCTCGTGCCTCTTAATGGCCCTGCTGAACTGGGGAACGAAAAGGTCAAGAAACTAATTTTCAAAATGGCAAAAAATACAAACAACATAAGATTTGGAAAGGACAGAAAATAACCTTACAGTCCTTAACTTGTGCAAAAGTACAGTCAGAAATGATAATAGTATAAGTAAAAAATTCAAATAAGTCAGATCACAGAAATCACAGACTATTGCAAAGAAGCATACCGACAACTGGACAACCAGGAACACTACAGACGGTTACCCGCAGATCCGACCAAAGAACACACCCACCAGCTCAACAAACTGATCAAGACCTTCGATCCAGACCTTCAAAGCATCCTACGCATTCTCATCCCACGTAATCCCCGCGTGGGAGACTTCTACTGCCTCCCAAAGATACACAAAGCCAACACACCCGGACGTCCCATCGTATCAGGCAACGGAACCCTGTGTGAGAACCTCTCTGGATACATCGAGGGCATCCTGAAACCCATCGTACAGGGAACCCCCAGCTTCTGTCGTGACACTACAGACTTCCTACAAAAACTCAGTACCCACGGACCAGTTGAACCAGGAACACTTCTCACCACGATGGACGTCTCGGCACTATACACCAGTATCCCCCACGATGACGGCATCGCTGCGACAGCATCAATACTCAACACCAACAACAGCCAATCTCCGGAAGCCATCCTACAACTCATCCGCTTCATCCTGGATCACAATGTCTTCACCTTCGATAACCAGTTCTTTACCCAAACACACGGAACAGCCATGGGGACCAAATTCGCACCCCAATACGCCAACATTTTCATGCACAAGTTCGAGCAGGACTTCTTCACTGCACAAGACCTCCAACCAACACTATACACCAGATACATCGACGACATTTTCTTTCTATGGACCCACGGCAAGGAATCACTAAAGAGACTACACGATAACATCAACAAGTTCCATCCCACCATCAAGCTCACCATGGACTACTCCTCAGAATCAGTTTCTTTCTTGGACACACGAATCTCCATCAAAGACGGGCACCTCAGCACCTCACTCTACCGCAAGCCCACGGACAACCTCACGATGCTCCACTTTTCCAGCTTCCACCCTAACCACGTCAAAGAGGCCATCCCCTATGGACAGGCCCTGCGAATACACAGGGTCTGCTCAGACGAGGAGGAACGCGATGGACACCTACAGACGCTGAAAGACGCCCTAGTAAGAACGGGATATGACGCTCGACTCATCGATCGACAGTTCCGACGGGCCACAGCAAAAAATCGCATAGACCTCCTCAGGAGACTAACACGGGACGCAACCAACAGAGTACCCTTTGTCGTCCAGTACTTCCCCGGAGCGGAGAAACTACGCCATGTTCTCCGCAGCCTTGAACATGTCATCAATGAGGACAAACACCTCGCTATGGCCATCCCCACACCTCCACTACTCGCCTTTAAACAGCCACCCAACCTCAAACAGACCATCGTTCGCAGCAAACTACCTAGCTTTCAAGAGAACAGCGTCCACGACGCCACACAACCCTGCCACGGTAACCTCTGCAAGACATGCCAGATCATCGACACAGATACCACCATCACACGAGAGGACACCACCCACCAGGTGCATGGTTCATACTCCTGTGACTCGGCCAACGTTGTCTACCTCATACGTTGCAGGAAAGGATGCCCCAGAGCATGGTACATTGGCGAGACCATGCAGACGCTGCGACAACGGATGAACGGACACCGCGCAACAATCGCCAAACAGGAGGGTTCCCTCCCAGTCGGGGAACACTTCAGCAGTCATGGACATTCATCCACCGACCTTCGGGTAAGCGTACTCCAAGGCGGCCTTCGAGACACACGACAACGCAAAATCGTCGAGCAGAAATTGATAGCCAAGTTCCGCACCCATGAGGACGGCCTCAACCGGGATCTTGGGTTCATGTCACGCTACACGTTACCCCACCAGCGAACAAATGTTATCTGTTTTTAATATAATGGGTCATTTGCTGGCTCTCTCTGCCTTCCGGATGTTTCTGCCTCTCTCTGTGTTTTTTTTCTCTGTTTTTTTTCCCTGTTTGTTTTTTTGTTGAATGTGTATTCGGGGGTTCTGCAGGTGACACCTCTCTGTCTGAACACGGTGATTGCCTTGGCAACGGGCAGTTGCAGGGGCAGTCTGTAAACACCATGTATTGTTCTATATGTATAAATGCGTAGGCTTCAAGGAGTTCTTGAAACATTTGCCTGAGGAAGGAGAAAATCTCCGAAAGCTTGTGAATTTAAAATAAAATTGCTGGACTATAACTTGGTGTTGTAAAATTGTTTACAACAGTTTAATTAGTTTAACTATTAGTAAATGTGTATGAGTGAGTAAATGATGTAATTGCAATTATTTTGGTGTATTGTTATATTAATAATGCATCAAATAAACCAAGTCTTCATCAAGAAACAATGATATATATTGCACTGTTCATATTTATAAATGTGCTTTTCTTGCAGTATTGATTACATGATTGTTGATCTCTATTGATGGAAATGGGGTCTTAAAGCTGGCTATTTATGGCATTTGAAGGAGTTGCCATGAATTAAGGCAAATATTTTCCTATTGTTGCCAGAGCTGATGTCAATATGTATCTTATTATGTTAGAGTTCCTATCACCCAGCTCTAACTAACCAAAATTGATACACTGAGTTCAATGACTACTTCCAAAGTCAGTTGTCCTTATTTCATGATATCAGAAAGCAACATTCTCTACTTAAGAAGATCTGAGGATGACAAGTTGGATGTAATAAAAACTAATGTCATGCGACTTTATTTTGGTCTTAAGATTTATATTTAAGATTTGACGCAGTGGCACTCACAAATACGGTGTATAATTTATGTAGTAGAGAAGGTACCTAACTTACTTGGGGAAAATTGTTTTGTAATCATCTGCCAGACCTTAATTGAGAAATCAAAAGATTAAATTAACAAACATGTGACTGGTAACCAGGCTGCTTTCATGAAAGCAATGCACGTCTATGTTCCAGGGATAAAATAACTATACGTTATGTATTATATAAAAATCTCAGCTTTAATTAGCTTTAAGACAATTACATCTATTATTCTAGAGATAAGATAAACAAGATGTTGAATCCCTTTGCATTTATTGAAAAAAACTGTATTTCCTCCATTCAATGCAAGAGTTTTTCTGTAATTTTCACATATATTGAATTTAGACACATATTGCCCTTTTTTGTTTTTTTAAGCGACATATCAACACAGTGCAGCTAGAAACAACTGTAATGAAGGCAGGTGTCTTCGCCTAGATGATTGCTGAAAGCACAGAAAAATTTTATTGGGTTATAAAGAGGCACCAGATTTCTCATCTCCTAATGTGTCTCCAGCAACTCTTGTTGAGGACGTGATGGTTAACTCTGCATTTAAACTTCTATATATGGGAAACAGAATTCTGGAAAATGACACAAGAGTTTCATAAGCAGAAGACGTGCTGTGTGAAGCTTCACCACTGGTCTTCCGTTTGGATCTAATTACTTGTGTTTACTTGTGTTGTCAACTTAATGCAACACTGGCTACCTTTATAAAAAAATAATCAACATTTAGACAACACATTCCTGTAAATTGGAGATCAGCTGTGCCTCACAGAACATTCACTTCATCCAGTTGTTCTATTAAGCAAATTTTGAAGGATCTGTGGAAATGAATCAGTGGATGAGAAATTCCAGTAATTTTGAAATTTTGAGTTGAAATGTTTGCTTTGTTGTTGCCTCAGTGATGTCTCACCGCTCGTTCTTTAAAATACCTTCTTTATCTGTGCAGTTCACTCACAGTTGTGCAGTGCTTGTTATTTTGCAGGAATTGTTGCAAATTTTAATTCTATTTTACATCATAATGGATGATAGGCAGATTAATTACAGGAGTGTTTGGGGACAAGGTCCTTGGTTGACTTTTATTTGTGTGTCAACTTACATTGACCAAAGTCGCATCTGGGCTGCAGAGATAGTAAATACATATTTTCATTTATATAGCACCTAGTCACAATCTCAGAAGCATCCCTAATTGAGTTACTTCAAAGTGTAGTGACTGCTGGTGTGTAGGCAAATGAGGCAGCATTGTTTTTACAAAAAGAAAATCTGAAATTGGCAGTGTTGGTTGATAAAAGAATCAGAAGCAAAATAGTGCAGATGCTGGAAATCTGAAATAAAACCAGAAAATGCTGGAAATACTCAGCAAGTCAGGCAGCATCTATGGGGAAACAGAGTTAGCGTGCTTTTATCAAGAAACTAGAGTTAACATTTCAGGTCGAAGACCTTTTGTCAGACAAAGTCTTCGACCTGAAATGTTAACTCTAGTTTCTTGATAAAAGCATGTTGGCCAGAGCACCAGCACTCCCTATTATTTATTGATGCCATGGAATCTTTTATATCTACTTGAAGCACCAGAACAGATCTTAGGTTAAAGTATCACCTGAAGGATGGCACCTCTGGCAATGCAGCACTCCCTCAGCACTGCCTAGAGTTTCAGCTTAGATTATATTTTCAAATCCTAGAGTGGTGCTTGAACCAATAACCTTTGAGTCGAGAGGGCTGTCAACTGAAGCAAACTAGTGATTTTGGGTGGGTAGCAGCCCTCCCTTTGCACCCGTTATTTATATTTATATAACATTAAGTTAAGCTTGGGATTATATCCAGCTGGCATCATACACATTCCATCCAGATGGGAATGTAGATATTTATGTAAAAAAAAGCAAAACATTTTAAATAACTTCAGGAACTTTCGGAGTACAGATGGTCTCCAAATATAGATTTGAGTCTAAATCAATAATTTTCATTGCTTCATTGGATGGGTGTTAGTTAAACACGATCTAGGTGGGCTCTCGGCATAGGTGGGCTTTAAGACATATATTATTGTACACCAGTTAATATTAAATTGTTACATATGTCTGATAACAAGCTTCTCACTTTTTATCTTTCTTAATCATTTTAAAGACACTAAATAGGCAGGTTATATTTTGGGCCAGTTGAGGACACAATGCAAGTACATTCAACCAGCCAATGATTTGGAAATCCAATGCACTGTGCCATCACTAGGACAACTATGAAACTGATATAGCTTACAATATCATGCTTGAGTTGAACTGATATTACTTATGATATCATGCTAAAGTTGGTTTATTCTGAAAATTATGAAGTAAAACATTCCAGAAGAGCTACATGTTAAATTTTACATGATACTTGATAGGAAATTTCTTTGATGATTACTTTGTGAGGGCCACGGATTTTCCATGTTTAATAAATGAAATTATCATTTGATGCATGCTGAATTATAACACTGTTACCAAAAAGTTAAATGTGTAGGACACTAGCTGGGGTCATTTGTTCATTTTGCTATTATTTTTCTTTGCGCTGCAACTATTTTATTACTGCTCGGAGTGTACTTAGTGGCACAGTGCAGCCTGGGAATATGTTTTCTTCAATGCAGAACAAGCAGCCGTGAAGCATAGCGGCCTTTTGGAAACACCGTGCATGTATTTTGACTTCTCCAAATATCTCCTGTGTTTTCAAAAATTTCTACTGTCCAACTTGCAGCAAATATCACACATCCAACCTGACCGAGAATATACTTGCAGCTCTGCTAATGGCTCAGCAAGTTTATCCAGTGAGTGGGTAAACCATACAGGTCAGAAAGATCCTAGGTTCAATCCCCAATCTATGTTGAGTTAGCTGATCTCAATAGAAGCACCACAATTATTCTCAGTGCCCCAATTAAGAGAAAGAAATAATTTGCATTTATATAGCACCTTTCGTGACCTCAGGATGCCCCAAAGCGCTTTACAGCCAATGAAGTACTTTTGAAGTGTAGTCATTGTTGTAATGTAGGAAACGTAGCAGCCAATTTGTGCACAGCAAGGTTCCACAAACAGCAATGAGATAATGATTCAGATAATCTATTTTAGTGATGTTGGTTGAGGGATAAAAATTGGCCAGGACATGGGAGAGAACTCCCCTTCTCGTCTTTGAATAGTGCCATGGGATCTTTTGCTTCCAACTGAGAGGGCAAACGGGGCCTGTTTAATGTCTCCTCTGACAGTGCAGCACTCCCTCAGTATCGCACTGAGGTGTCAGCGTGGATTATGTGCTCAAGTCTCTGAATTGGGGCTTGAACCCTTAACTTTCTGACTCAGAGGTGAGAGTGCTACCACTGAGCCAAGGGAAACATTGGGTAGGGCCTCTGCTGATCATTTTCTAGCTACCACTGCTGGACGCGTGGGTGTGGACACTCACCATCAGGGTTAGACCTGAGTAGTGGTCATTTGGATGAGGTTACTGGAGGGCAACCAATGCCATGGAGCTGAATTATAACAAGAAGATATGCTATCTGGAGGAGGGGCGGGAAGAAAAATGCCAAGGAAAAAGAAAAGATGGAACACACACTAAGCTTACTGTGAACCAAAATATATCATTAAACATATTCACTGTGTTTATATAGCAGATGCATTGTCTTTGTACAGATATTATTGAGATTTTTTTCTAGCTTGGAGATATAAAGTGAACAAGTTTGCAGTAATGTCAGCAAAGAAGTTAGACACTTTTACTTTGCTTTCACCACCATATATTTGACCACAGAAAGCATATTGTAACCCTTTTAGAATTCTGGGCACCATTTCTTCAGCAAACTTCACAGTAAGCAGTTTTACTGCACGTAAAAGATGTATTGACTTCAAAAGAAAGCTGACAGATTCTTGTTTGCAAATGCACTGATTGTCCACACTGGGGTTTCCTTAATTCCTGCATATTGATTCCTACACTATGGGCATAATTTGTAATTTCAGTGGCAACAGAATCAATGTTTCACATAGCAGCACAGTCAGCAGCAGCATACTCTCAAATTCATAAAGTTCTATCAAGAGCCACCTGTCTCAAAATACATGCAACATCTCACTGGTGACATTAGCTTCAAAGTATTCTTTGACTCATGCAAAACAGCATGATTAGTGAAATAAAACAGAATGCTGGAGATGCACAATAGATCAGTCAGCATCTAAACGAGGAAGATTGGTTCACATTTCGTCAGAACCTACAATGGAGAGGGAAACAGAATTTGTTCAGGTCTACTTTACCTGGAACCTAAGTGGCAGTAAGTCAACGAGGAGAGATTAAGAGGAAAGCCCACAAACACTAGAAACCTGAAATAATGAATACGTACAGTAAAGACAGATGGAATCTGAAAGCGAAAGATAGATCATTGTTTTAGGTTGGACCTACAACCTAAAGATGCAGATCAACCATGATCTATTTGAATGGCAGAACAGGCTTGAGGGGCTGAATGGCCTACTGCTGTTCCTATGTTTTTATGTCCCACACCATGATGACTGATTTGTGTTTTGAGTTATAATCATTCATGAAAGAACTACTTAACTCATGACCGCAGTAAAAGAGCCGATGTATGAATGTCTTAAATCTTTATTTCAATCCTGCTCTTGAACATTTTGGTTTGTTTAATGGGAGCTCTTTGCTTGACTAATGTAATACAGGATATCTGAGTTTATTTTAACTAAATTATAATATAAAATCAATATATGTCCCACATATAGTTTTCTCAATTATAACCTTTGAAAAACAGTTAGCATTTTTTTTGCTTCCACTATTTTCAATTTTTATCATAGAATCTTTTACGACTTTGAAGTGACTAAAAGTATCACATATCAACATTTTAAAAAGTACGCTGTAACTGTAATGACACTTAATGTAAATATAATGTGAATTGTGAAATTCATTGTAGGTTCTGATTTTAAGTCATTAAAATCAACCCACATTGATAATATTCAGCCAGTAAGAAGTGAATTGAAATAGAAAATGACATACTTTAGCATTTAACTCATTGAATGCTGAATTCCTACTTTCTTTTCAGATGTGCACATATACTCTACCATCCAAATGTGCATGGTTGATTTGCTTGAGAAATTTGAACGCTGAAAGAACTAGGGAGCTGCATATTGATGCACATTTCTGAACACAATTTTTTGACTTCTAGAATTATATATTATATTGGCTTTGTAAATAGCGGCATTGGGGGGAATTTTAACCTCCAAGGATGGGTGGGTTGGTGATGGTTGGGAAGGTCAAAATTTTAAAATTCTCAAACCGGAACCCAACACGCCTCCAACCCACCCACTTCCTGTTTTAATGTAGGTTGGTCGGTGGGGTGGGGACTGGGTGACCAACCCACTCTCAGGAGGCGGGTCAGTCAGTAAAATCTTTTAAGGAGGCTTCGTGCCTCCATTTAAATTTAATTTTTATTTTTAACACATGGAGGCTCCCCGCCCCACCACTATGTCCGATTCTCGCCCCCCCCTCCACGATGTCTGGTTCACTCCCCCCCACCGTAATGTCTGATTCACCCCCCCACTCACGATGTCTGATTCACTCCCCCACTCACGGGGCTCGATTTTAGGGTCGGGTTACCTGCGGGTTTCCAGCGGGGGGGCCCCGAAAATCCCGATCTCCGATCACGTGACCGGATTCGGACGAAATCCCGGCCACTTCCGGGTACCGCGCTGACGTGCGGGGCTGCGCGCGCAAGCCCCGCTGGTGGGAATCCCGCAGGCAATTAAAGCCAGCGGGGTTCCACTTGAGAGCACTTAACTTGCTCGTTGTGGTCAGTTAATGAGCTGAAGCAGCTGTCAAAAGAGGAAGTGTGGGATTTTACGTTCAAAGCAGTCAGTTTCCCACACTGGGGGAAACAGGACCTTTCAAACCAGGCGTGTTGCAGCCAGCAGCCTGTGGCAGGTGCCAAGGTGCGCTCCACGGGGGAGCGCCCTCACCCACGCAGGAGGCCACCGCGTCACATAGGGCAACCCCTGCCCCCCACCACCCCCCGGCCAAGCCAGAGGACAGACCGACACGAAACCGCAGCCCCAGTCCGAGGACCCACACACCTACCCTGCACAACCCCTCAGATCAACACCTGCCAGTTGGGTGGTGTGTGGAGACCCTCGGAGGACGAAGAGCATGACCAGCACCAGCAGCCTCGCAGTCCACGCCGTCCGCCGCAGAGACGTGGATCCCCCCAACACGGTGTGGTTGCACGCCCACCTGCACAGCAGGAGGGAGGGCTACCGCAGAGAGAGACGCGTCGCAGAGGGCACTACCCTCGCCACAGGGTCCACAGACCGAGGCGCAGCTCCCCGGACCTCTCCGAGCAGCAGTGCACAGGGAGGCGCAGATTCGCTCGACATGTAGTCGTGGAGATCTGCAGCCTCTTTCATGCCGAGCTGCTCCTGGCTGGCCCCAGCACCAACTGCTTACCTGTCGCTGGCAAAGTCACCACTGTCCTCCACACCTTCTCCTCCGCATCCTTCCAGGGTGCAGCCGGCAACACCGCCGATGTCTCTCAGTTGTCTGCGCGGACGAGCCCTGCAAATACACCTGCACCTACTCTGCAGTAACACGATGGGTGGCATCAGTGGTGGATCCTCATAGTGATACCCAGGAGCGGGCATTATTGGACACAATGGACAGGATTCGCGGAGACATGGCAGTGGTGGTGTCAATATAATGTGTGCTGTTTGTGGCTCTGAAATTCAATATGGGTAACACCCATGACAAACCCTCAGACACCCTTGTGCACCCCCTTCATGCTGACGAGACGTTTGCCTTACCCTGCCTACTGCACATATGTGATGCATGCCCTGTGGCTGCAGCACAGGTGGTGGCAGGTTGAGTGAGGCTGGCCGTGAGGGAGATGCACGAGAGGGTGAGTATGGGATGGAGCCATGAGATTGTATGAGGATTGGGTCGCGTGTTAGTGGCAGGATGAGTACTGGCGAGGTGAGTAGGTGGAGGTAAGATGAGGATGGGGTGTGAGTGGGCATGAAGGGTGATGTGACAGAATAGTGTTGGCGGTGCCGAAGGAGATTTGGGGTGGGGGCAGTGTTGTGGCAGACGGAGTGTAGGGGAAAGACTTTGTGTTCTCACTGTGGCTGACCTACTGCGGTCATTGCAGCGCCTCCTGCACTGTATGAAGATGGGCGATATGTTGGTGGCGCAGGTGACCCCCTCTGCCACCTCGAGCCAGGCCTTCTTGGTGGCAGAGGCAGGCCGCTTCCTCCCACCCGCCGGGGGGAAGATCTGTGTCCTCCCCCTCCTCCTCACCCCATCTGATGATACCTGGGGTGAGGCATCATTAAACTGGGAGCAGCCTTCCCCCTGGGCTGCTCCATGCTGCAATTTGTCCCATTGGTTGCAGCATCTGTCAGTGGAGGACTGCCCCTTTAACTAGAGAGCCTCCAGCTGACAGATCGTACTGCGCATGCGCAGCCCGCCTGACGCGCAGGCCAGCGCCGTGGACCCCGGAGGAGCAGGTAATTGGATCCTATTAGTGGATTGCCTGCTACGATCGCGTGGGCAACCCACTAATTTCGCCGTTCGCGTTTTCGACGCTCCCGGAGGACCACCCGCTGGGAACCCGCAGGCCTGCTAAATTCGAGCCCACGGTGTCTGATTCACCCCCCCCCCCCCACCCACTATGTCTGATTCACCCCCCCCCCCACTCACGGTGTCTGATTCACTCCCCCACTCACGGGGCTCGAATTTAGCAGGCCTGCGGGTTCCCAGCGGGTGGTCCTCCGGGAGCGTCGAAAACGCGAACGGCGAAATTAGTGGGTTGCCCACGCGATCGTAGCAGGCAACCCACTAATAGGATCCAATTACCTGCTCCTCCGGGGTCCACGGCGCTGGCCTGCGCGTCAGGCGGGCTGCGCATGCGCAGTACGATCTGTCAGCTGGAGGCTCTCTAGTTAAAGGGGCAGTCCTCCACTGACAGATGCTGCAACCAATAGAACAAATTGCAGCATGGAGCAGCCCAGGGGGAAGGCTGCTCCCAGTTTAATGATGCCTCACCCCAGGTATCATCAGATGGGGTGAGGAGGAGGGGGAGGACACAGATCTTCCCCCCGGCGGGCGGGAGGAAGCGGCCTGCCTCTGCCACCAAGAAGGCCTGGCTCGAGGTGGCAGAGGGGGTCACCTGCGCCACCAACATATGGCCCACCTGCACACAGTGCAGGAGGCGGTCCAATGACCGCAGTAGGTCAGCCGCAGTGAGAACACAAAGTCTTTCCCCTACACTCCGTCTGCCACAACACTGCCCCCACCCCAAATCTCCTTCGGCACCGCCAACACTATTCTGTCACATCACCCTTCATGCCCACTCACACCCCATCCTCATCTTACCTCCACCTACTCACCTCGCCAGTACTCATCCTGCCACTAACACGCGACCCAATCCTCATACAATCTCATGGCTCCATCCCATACTCACCCACTCTTGCATCTCCCTCACGGCCAGCCTCACTCAACCTGCCACCACCTGTGCTGCAGCCACAGGGCATGCATCACATATGTGCAGTAGGCAGGGTAAGGCAAACGTCTCGTCAGCATGAAGGGGGTGCACAAGGGTGTCTGAGGGTTTGTCATGGGTGTTACCCATATTGAATTTCAGAGCAACAAACAGCACACATTATATTGACACCACCACTGCCATGTCTCCGCGAATCCTGTCGGTTGCGTCCAATAATGCCCGCTCCTGGGTATCACTATGAGGACCCACCACTGATGCCACCCATCGTGTTACTGCAGAGTAGGTGCAGGTGTATTTGCAGGGCTCGTCCGCGCAGACGACTGAGAGACATCGGCGGTGTAGCCGGCTGCACCCTGGAAGGATGCGGAGGAGAAGGTGTGGAGGGCAGTGGTGACTTTGGCAGCGACAGGTAAGCAGTTGGTGCTGGGGCCAGCCAGGAGCAGCTCGGCATGAAAGAGGCTGCAGATCTCCACGACTACATGTCAAGCGAATCTGCGCCTCCCTGTGCACTGCTGCTCGGAGAGGTCCGGGGAGCTACGCCTCGGTCTGTGGACCCTGTGGCGAGGGTAGTGCCCTCTGCGACGCGTCTCTCTCTGCGGTAGCCCTCCCTCCTGCTGTGCAGGTGGGCGTGCAACAACACCGTGTTGGGGGGATCCACGTCTCTGCGGCGGACGGCGTGGACTGCGAGGCTGCTGGTGCTGGTCATGCTCTTCGTCCTCCGAGGGTCTCCACACACCACCCAACTGGCAGGTGTTGGTCTGAGGGGTTGTGCAGGGTAGGTGTGTGGGTCCTCGGACTGGGGCTGCGGTTTCGTGTCGGTCTGTCCTCTGGCTTGGCTGGGGGTGGTGGGGGGCAGGGGTTGCCCTATGTGACGCGGTGGCCTCCTGCGTGGGTGAGGGCTCTCCCCCGTGGAGCGCACCTTGGCACCTGCCACAGGCTGCTGGCTGCAACACGCCTGGTTTGAAAGGTCCTGTTTCCCCCAGTGTGGGAAACTGACTGCCTTGAACCTAAAATCCCACACTTCCTCTTTTGACAGCTGCTTCAGCTCATTAACTGACCACAACGAGCAAGTTAAGTACTCTCAAGTGGAACCCCGCTGGCTTTAATTGCCTGCGGGATTCCCACCAGCGGGGCTTGCGCGCGCAGCCCCGCACGTCAGCGCGGTACCCGGAAGTGGCCGGGATTTCGTCGCGATCCGGTCACGTGACCGGAGATTGGGATTTTCGGGGCCACCCCGCTGGGAACCCGCCGGAAACCCGACCCTAAAATCGAGCCCACGGTGTCTGATTCACCCCCACCCACTATGTCTGATTCAGCCCGACCCACTATGTCTGATTCACCCCCCCCCCCACGATGTCTGATTCACCACCCCCCCCACGATGTCTGATTCACCCCCACCCACTATGTCTGATTCACCCCCACCCACTATGTCTGATTCACCCCCCCCCACTATGTCTGATTCACCCCCCCCCCACGATGTCTGATTCACCACCCCCCCCCACGATGTCTGATTCACCACCCCACTATGTCTGATTCACCCCCACCCACTATGTCTGATTCACCCCCCCACTATGTCTGATTCACCCCCACCCACTATGTCTGATTCACCCCCCCACTATGTCTGATTCACCCCCCCACTATGTCTGATTCACCCCCCCACTATGTCTGATTCACCCCCCCCCACGATATCTGATTCACCCCCTCCCACTATGTCTGATTCACCCCCCCACGATGTCTGATTCACCCCCCCCCACGATGTCTGATTCACCCCCCCCCCACGATGTCTGATTCACCCCCCCCCACGATGTCTGATTCACCCCCCCGCCACGATGTCTGATTCACCCCCCCCCACGATGTCTGATTCACCACCCCCCCCACGATGTCTGATTCACCCCCCCCACTATGTCTGATTCACCCCCCCCCCGATGTCTAATCACCCCCCCCCACGATATCTGATTCACCCCCCCCCCCGACGATATCTGATTCACCCCCCCCCACGATGTCTGATTCACCCCCCCCCACGATATCTGATTCACCACCCCCCCCACGATGTCTGATTCACTCCCCCACGATGTCTGATTCACCCCCCCCGCCACGATATCTGATTCACCCCCCCCACGATATCGGATTCACCCCCCCCCCCCGACGATATCTGATTCACCCCCCCACCCACGATGTCTGATTCA
Organism: Heptranchias perlo; assembly: GCF_035084215.1. Lineage (NCBI taxonomy): Eukaryota > Metazoa > Chordata > Chondrichthyes > Hexanchiformes > Hexanchidae > Heptranchias > Heptranchias perlo. Next base: position 34,774,639 of record NC_090341.1, on the reverse strand, counting down.
CTCCCCCACTATGTCCGATTCACTCGCCCACTATGTCTGATTCACCCCACCCCCAACAATGTCCGATTCACCTCCCCACGATGTCTGAACCCATCACCCCCCCACGATGTCTGAACCCATCACCCCCCCACGATGTCTGAACCCATCACCCCCCCGACGATGTCTGAACCCATCACCCCCCCACGATGTCTGAACCCATCACCCCCCCACGATGTCTGAACCCATCACCCCCCCCCACGATGTCTGAACCCATCACCCCCCCGACGATGTCTGAACCCATCACCCCCCCACGATGTCTGAACCCATCACCCCCCCACGATGTCTGAACCCATCACCCCCCCCCACGATGTCTGAACCCATCACCCCCCGACGATGTCTGAACCCATCACCCCCCGACGATGTCTGAACCCATCACCCCCCCACGATGTCTGAACCCATCACCCCCCCACGATGTCTGAACCCATCACCCCCCCACGATGTCTGAACCCATCACCCCCCCACGATGTCTGAACCCATCACCCCCCCGACGATGTCTGAACCCATCACCCCCCCACGATGTCTGAACCCATCACCCCCCCACGATGTCTGAACCCATCACCCCCCCCACGATGTCTGAACCCATCACCCCCCCCACGATGTCTGAACCCATCACCCCCCCCACGATGTCTGAACCCATCACCCCCCCCACGATGTCTGAACCCATCACCCCCCCCACGATGTCTGAACCCATCACCCCCCCCCCCCGCCCCCCCACGATGTCTGAACCCATCACCCCCCCCACGATGTCTGAACCCATCACCCCCCCCACGATGTCTGAACCCATCACCCCCCCCACGATGTCTGAACCCATCACCCCCCCCACGATGTCTGAACCCATCACCCCCCCCACGATGTCTGAACCCATCACCCCCCCCCACGATGTCTGAACCCATCACCCCCCCCACGATGTCTGAACCCATCACCCCCCCCACGATGTCTGAACCCATCACCCCCCCCACGATGTCTGAACCCATCACCCCCCCCACGATGTCTGAACCCATCACCCCCCCCACGATGTCTGAACCCATCACCCCCCCCACGATGTCTGAACCCATCACCCCCCCACGATGTCTGAACCCATCACCCCCCCCACGATGTCTGAACCCATCACCCCCCCCACGATGTCTGAACCCATCACCCCCCCCACGATGTCTGAACCCATCACCCCCCCCACGATGTCTGAACCCATCACCCCCCCACGATGTCTGAACCCATCACCTCCCCCCCACGATGTCTGAACCCATCACCCTCCCCCCACGATGTCTGAACCCATCACCCTCCCCCCACGATGTCTGAACCCATCACCCTCCCCCCACGATGTCTGAACCCATCACCGCACCCCCGCCCCCCCACGATGTCTGATTCATGCCCACTGCGATATCCGATTCACCCCTCCCACGATGTTCGATTCACCCCCCCGCAATGTCTGACCCCACCCCCTCACCCCCCACGGGATGGCAGACGTACCTGACATCCGCTCCTCTGCTTGCTTTCCAGCCCGATAGACAGCCAGCCTGTTAATCTGGCTGGATGTCGGGCGGGAAGCCTGTTGAAAAAATTTTAAGACATCCTGCCATAACATTTGGCAGGACGTGCAGGAAACTTACACTCTACCCAGCTCCGAGTAAATATCGGGGCCCTAGAGTATAAAAGCAAGGAAGTTATGGTAAACATTTATGTATCACTGGTTAGGCCTCAGCTGGAGTATTGTGTCCAATTCTGGGCACCATACTTTAGGATGTCAAGGCCTTAGAGAGGGTGCAGAAGAGATTTACTAGAATGGTACCAGGGATGAGGGACTTCTATTATGTGGAGAGATTGGAGAAGCTGGGATTGTTCTCCTTAGAGCAGAGAAGGTTAAGGGGAGATTTGATACAGCTGTTCAAAATTATGAGGGGTTTACAGAGTAGATGGGGAGAAAATGTTTCCATTAGCAGGAGGGCCAGTAACCAGAGGACACAGATTTAAGATAATTGGCAAAAAATCCAGGGGAGAAATGAAGATAAGTTTTTTTACCTATCTGGAATGCACTAGTTGAAATGGTGGTGGAAGCAGATTCAATAGTAACTTTCAAGAGTATTGGATATATACTTGAAAAGGAGAAATTTGGATGGTTCTTTCAAAGAGCCGGCACGGACACAATGGGCCGAATGGCCTCCTTCTGTGCAGTATGATTCTATGATATATATTTGCTATGTTATGCATTTATTGCAGAAATAGCATTAATTTGATACTCCCAAAGTTCTTAGTTCTACCTATCGGAGCATTGCAGTTTACCTAAAAGTTGCTTCTGAAATATAAACAGATTGACTTTTCAATAGATTTGATGTATTACTTTCTGTTTGATTCAAATGAATGGTTGGATCGGAGGAACCAAATTGAGCATACATGTGAAAATTATAGGCAATTCCAAAGAATTGCAAACTCATTTTGCCCTTTTGTATTGCAGGCTTCAGATTGTCCTATTGTATTTTGTCATATCTCTTATGACACTTGCAGTAAATGCTTCTGAAAATCAATTTATGTGGCTGTATGTAGCATATGGATGCAGTGATAATCAATGAAGCCTGATGTATTGAAAACAAAAAAGCTTTAGAATTCTATAAGATATATTTTAAGAAAGGCATGCCTATCAGACACCAACACTATAATGAAAATCCTGCAGTACTTGAAATTTCACAAATATTTTTTTTCAAATATTGGTCAGAGCTTTGCATTGATGAGGAACCTTCTGCTTTGGTTACGGATTTAGCGTTCTTCTTATTGCAAATTGTGGTTTTGAAATAAAAGTGTAATTTAAATGTAACTGCAAAGTATGTGTATTGAAATAGCCCACTGACTCCCGAGATATATTTCTGCCTCTAGTCACTGTTTTCCATAAAGAAATCATGAATACAAAGTACTGCAGTGATGTAAGCATGTTGGGAAGGGGCGGGAACAGACCCACCAGCCTTATTTCACTCCCTTAAATTACATGGAAGATTCTTGCAGCAGGAATTTTCTAAATGACTGACTGCTACCACTGGGACCCAACAGGAGGTTAGACATAAAATAATATAGGGAATGATCCTACTTACATAGGTTTTTGGAATGATTTTTCGTATTAATTGTCAGTTATTTCTTTTTTAATGAGAGCCTTTTAATTAGACTGCACAAATAGTCTGCACACACTTGTAAGCAATACTACATCTTCGGAGTCACGTTTAATGAGTTGCAAATGTAATCATTTAAATTTTTATTACAAAGGCCTTATATAAAACATAAGCTTGAGTACTGAATTTTGCTTTCAGTTTTCAATCGGTGAACATATTTTCCTACATTTGACATCTACAAAATTGAAACATAAAAATACAGGGCTTGAAATTACACAGGGTGAATATTAGTGTACAAATGCTTCATGCGTTCATAAACAATTCCTTTGCTATTTTAATGGAGGTGTTCATCCATTTATGTTAAATGGGTTAGACCTTTGTTAAAATAGCAGACAAAGGAATTCAAAGCTATGGTACTGCTTATTAAAAATCAAAAAGGTTAGTTCTGATGAAGGGCTCCCCTGAATTGTTAAGCTATCTTACTCTTTCAGATACTGACTAGTTTGCTGTACACTTCTATTTCTATTTCAGATTTCCAGCATTTGCAATTTTCTTCATATGTCTCCAGGTTAGAAATTGGTTGGTTGAGTATTCCATAGCTGGTATGGCATCAACGCCTACACGTGCTGACCCAGCACTTGATAAATAGGATGAGCTCCCTGGGGAACAGTGACCAAAGTTACACAGAGGAAATTAATACAACTCACAAAAGGAAGAGTCATTGCAGAAATAGAAAGCAGGCCACCAAAAAGAAAAGTAGCATTGTCAGAATTGCTCACCTTTGTGATATCCTATTAGAATGGGTTGGAGAACAAATAAAGAATTGAGACATAGGTCCAAAAACAAGAATTCAAGGGCTCGATTTTAAAAGGGCAGCGGGATGGCAGCGGTGGGGGGGGTGTCAATGGGCACAGGGTAAACCCGACTAATAAAAACTTACCTTCCCCATGTGATCGTGACTTAATTGGTGGCCATTAATCTTGTTTCCAGGTTTGCCGTCCGAAAGCTGTGCAGTGGGCGGACTGCGCACCCACGTGACAGGCTGTCAGCTGGAGCATCTGCATTTAAAGGGCCATTGCTCCAATGGATTTTGCTGGAGCAAAATGCCAAAAGACACAATGGAGCAGCACAGGGGCAAGGCTGCTCCAAGATTCAGCGATGCCTCACTTCAGCTGCTACTGGCCGGGGTGAGGAGGAGGAGGGAACTATTTTACCCAGTCAACAGGAGGAAGTGCCCTGCCTCTGCCACCAAGGCCTGGCTCAAGGTGGCAGAGGAGGTCACGAGCAGAAGCAACATATCCCGCACTTGGGTCCAGTGCAAGAAGCGTTTCAATGACCTAACTAGGTCAGCAAAAGTGAGTACACTTACTGATTCTCCTACATTCCGTGTTGCACATCACCCTATCCCCAACTCATTCTGCACTGCCAAGACTACTCCATCACATCACTCCTCACACCCACTTAAGGCTCATCCTCAACTTACCTGCACTTCCTGACCTCCCCATTTGTGACCCCACCACTACCACTCACCGCAATCCTGATCCAATGTGATGTCTCTGCCTCATAGTCACCCTCTGATGCACATCATTCAAGGTCAGCCTCACACTAAGCAATGCATTCATCGGTTGGCCACTTCACCCTCACTCACACACGTCTGTACTTTCTCCTCTTCTAGAAGACAGCGCAAAATGCACGCGAGAGGGCGAGGACTGGAGGGGGGTCACAACAAATAGTGGTCCTCACAGACGCGGAGGAAGAGGCCCTACAGATCAGTCGCACTCTCAAGTGCCTGTCCGTCGGGGATGCCAAGACTGGCACCCCCAAACGTCTGGTGACACAACTTTAACATTCATCAAACACAACATGAATTGATGTTAACAAAGGTTGCAATGTGGAACACCTCACTTTGCTCATCGCAACATGATACATCTGTGATGATGCTTAATATTGCCTTCTGTTCTCTTACAGGCCCTTAAACGACCGCAGTGATGGCAGAGGGCTATTCCTCAGAGGATCAGCCGACCTCTAAGGGTGCACCATCACCTCTAAGCGAGCCATCCACTGGCGCAGATATTCACACCTCGATGGGTCCTAGTAGTCAGTTGGATTGGCACCTGATGAGTCACCACACACAAGTGAGCACAAGCAGACACTGGTGGCTGTGGAGAGTCCACATCGGTGGGCGCACTCCTCCACAGGTTCTGCTCAGCTGAACGCAGATGCTGAACCCCAGGGGCCATCCTTTAAAAGGAGAATGTTCGAGGGACAGCAGCACATTTGCGAGGTACTGGAACAGGTGCCATGCACACTCTCCACAATAGCGCAGAGGATGGAGGAGTCCAACTCCAGCATTAGTGGAATGGTAGCACACGTACGGGAGGGAATCTCTGAGATAGTGTCACAGAGATGTGAGCAACTGTCTGAGATAGTGTCGCAGGTAAGTGCGGGAATGTCTGCGATGGAGAGAAGGCTAGCCTCAATTGAGCTTCAAGCACAGCTCACAAATGAGTCCATTCAGGCCCTGACAACGACCGTTCGGATTCACGGTGAACAACATTCTGCCGTATTAAACAGGCAGATAGAAACTTTACAACTGGGCTTCCAAAGCATCTGTCCTCCTAACTGTTCTCCAGCAGGGTGGTAGGAGTGATGTGGGCCTGGCCCGGGAGAGGGATGATGGTAAAAGGGGACATGGAAGTGGCGACGCCACTCAAAACGCTTCCATGTCTCACCCGTTGCCCCACTCTCAACCAGTACCCGCACTGCTGCCTCCTCTCAAGGTGGCTGAGTCAGCCCCTGCACAGGTGCAGGTGCAGCAGTCTTTGGAGGGACCCTCACAAGCTCCAAAACCCAGAGGGTGTAGGCCGAAAACATCTAAGCAGTCCAGCCATGGACACGAGCAACCTGCCACTACCTCTGCTGCAGCCATAGGGGATGCACCACGTAGAAGCGGGAGGAAGAGAAAGGCTAAGGATTTGTGACCACGAACAGTATGCTCAAGGATGTCTGACAAATGGTCATGTTTTTCATTTATATTTGGTTTTTGTTAAAGCCACATTAAATGTTATCATTGTCACCATTGCTGCCATGTCTTGCCCATTCTTGACTGGCTTTTGTGATAGCACCCTTTCACGTGCTACATCATGAACAGCGACACATGATGCTTTACAGTGGGTGTTTGTGTAGTTGAGGGACTGTTATGTGCCGGGGGGGGTGGCATTTGGTGTTGGCGCTGGTCTTTCCAGGTGGTGTGAGGACTGGACTCTTCTCTTCTCACTTTCTGATCTTATGAGAACCATGATGAGTGATTTCCTGGCCTCACGAGCAGCCAGGTGAGCTGCTGCTCTGCCCATGGGTTCCTCCTCCTCCTCCTCCTCATCAATGTGGATGGCAGATGTGGATGGTGAGTGAGGGGATGGGGCCTCCTCAACCGGTACCCCTCTATGTTGCGCAATGTTGTACAGGACACAACACACTACTATAATGCGACCCACTCTCACTGGTGCATATTAAAGCGCTCCCCCAGAATGATCGAGGCACCAAAATCGCATCTTCAGCAGTCCTCCTGCATGTTCAATTATAGATGTGGCGAATAGGCTGTCATTGTAGTGAAGTTATTGCTCGCTGATGGGGTTCCTCAGATGTGTCACAAATCACATGTGCAGGGGGTATCCCTTGTCCCTGAGGAGCCAGCTCTTAAGGGTGTTCGGTGCATGGAAGAGGCCCGGGATGTTGGATTCCCTGAGAATGAACGAATCGTGGCAGCTGCCAGGGAATCTGCGCAAACGTGAAGAAATCTTTTGCAGTGGTCACAAATGAGCTGAACGTTGATGGGGTGATACTCCTTTCTGTTGATGAACAGTCCTGGCTCGTGTGGAGGTACTCGAATTGCTACATGTGTGCAATCGATTGCACCCTGTACCCGAAGGAAGTCGTCTGGCTGAGGTCGTCCATGGGGAAGTTGACTTATTGCGAGGCCCTGCGAAATAAGCCGTCGGTGACCTGCCTTATGCACTGCTGTGCAGACGACTGAGAGACCCCGGCGATGTCAACAGTGGCAGCCTGGAATGATCCGGAGGTGAAGAAGTTGAGGGCAGTGGTGACTTTAACAGCGACAGGTAATGAGATGCCGCCAGGCCCAGCTGGGAGCAGCTCGGCATGAAGGAGGCTGCAGATGTCTGCGACCACCTGGCGACTCACTCTCAGCCTCTGTATGCACTGCTTCTCAGAGAAGTCCAGGAAGCAGAGCCTCAGTCTGTAGACCCTCTGACGAGGGTAGTGCCTCCTGCGATGTTGCTCCCTCTGTTGTTCCCCTCTGTGCTCTTGTGCAGGTGCCTGTGGCGCAGCACTGTGTTGTGGAGCTCCAAGTGGAGGAAGTGCACGCTGTGCCTGGCGAGGATGGTGATGTTGCTCGACCTTGGATGTAGTGGTGAATGTAGCCATCGCGCCCCCCCCCCATCCTGATGGTGTCAGTTTGATGGGGTCCGAAAAGTTGGTACATATGTGCAAACAGAACAACTCTGAGCGGAAACCAAGAATTTTCAGTCTAAATGCAAAGATCTCCCAGCCAAAAGTTTGTCTGAGAGAACTGAGTGCCCTGCTGCAATAACTCACTTTTTATCCCCATCTGTGAAACAGGCATTTAAATGTCCAAATGGCTGCTGGCTGAAACACGACTCCTTCACCATGACGTGTTTCACACAGCACAGGAAACACACTGAGGTAGCGTTGAAATTGCTTGCCAGCATAATAAATCACATTCATGCACATTTCAAGTATTTTAAGTATTTGAATTGTTGGTTTAAATATCGTCCTGGGACTTCTGGGTCCAGGAACGGCGTGCACACCCAGATGACTCTGGTTCGTACACGTTCTTCAGCGTGATGGAGCTGGGATTTCTGCTCGCTCCAAAAAAAGCACGATTTTCTTTGCCCGTCCCCAACGCACCCGCACTTCCATTTTAAAATTGAGCCCCATAAAACAGCTTGATTTCCAATTCACTTGTCCGTCTGTATAAATGGTCAGGTGAATGCTCGGCAGAAATAGAACAGGATGTATTTAGAAATTTCTGAAAGGACAGGCTGGAGCCCGACATAAGAGTAGAATTGTCATTCTATTGGCAGTCCCTCTCTTCCATCTGATAATTCATGAAAATGAAGAGCAACCACAGCACTCCTTTTTGAGGATGTGGTAGTCCAGCATTGATATGCTATCTTGTTTCCAGTACTGGGAGGATGCACCAAAAGGTTGGGCCCATACAGGTTTAGTTCATCACTAGTTTAATTTTGTAGCATTGTCTTTCTAGTGCTAATGGGAGAAGAGCACATGCCATCTGGATGCCCATTAATTCTGCACCCATATGGAAGGGCTAACCAACAAGTTTAGGCAATGTTTCATCCTAATTCTAGGATGGGTTTTGAAATTGTACGTAAGAAGAATGGGCATTAGCTTATCACTATCCAAAGAGTTGTCATATGTCAAGAGAAGAAAATTTATTACTATGGTGATTTTGGAGTGAACTTCTGGCTTAGTGGAGGCATTCCCACTTCTGAATGAGAAGGTGATGGTTGCGAGCCCCACTCCAGACAGCCCTGGCAAGTAGCCCCCAAGGAATCCTCTCAAAGATTAAAAAATAAAACTTACCTTGGCTTCTCCTGGTCACTTTGCTGCTTCCCACTAGGTTTCTCTGATGGGTTTGCTACCGGGCAGGCCTCCCCTTGCCGAATTGTCGTTAAAATAGCATTGCAGTGCCGATGATGTAATTGGGTCGTGACTTTTACATTTCAATTAGGCCCCGGCTACCTGTAGTGGGAACCTCAGCCAACTTGAAAGTCGGTGAAGAGAAAATGGTGCCAGTTGGGAATGAAGTGATCTCTGGCTGGTAAGTCGACCCGCCTGATTTTAACCCCTCCTTCGCAATGTTCCTGCCCCGGTGGAACATGTCAATTACTGTGTTGACATCCAGCGGGGTACTCACATCCAGATGGAGTGACCACTGGCTCAGTGGTAGTCTTCTCACCTCTGTCAGAAAGGTTGGGTACAAGTCACATTCCAGACAACCCTAGTGGGTCAGTTCTGAATACTGAATTGATGTCCAACTATGGCCCCCCACCCCACTCCCCTCATCATAAAGGGTAGATGGTACTCTTTAGCCTTGGTTGCAGCCCGTCTAGGATTAGGTATTCCAAAGAAAGAAACCCATGAGGAAGTCAATGAGAAACCACCTCAGCAACTCTTCCCCAGTAAGTGGCTGAAGAATCTCATGTGTGAGACTTGAATTAGGATCTGCCCTAGGACAGAACACAACTAATGGACAACGATTTTAGCTCAAAAGTGTATCTTGCAGATTCAATTTAAATCCACAAAAAACATTTCAGTAATTCGGTTTAAAGCGATCGTCTAACCACTTGCAGGTTAGATGCTCATCTGTTCTTGATGATGAAACATGTCAATCCCAAATAAGCAGTTTCTATCAGATTATTTGCATTAATTCATTATTAGTCAACACAATGGATGTAATCAGGTAGCATTCAATGTTTCTGCACAATACTCTATTTCCAGGTTTCTCCCCATAGTCAGGATTGTGTTGCACTATTTTGCATCACATCACATTGCATTTTCTCATTATACCTTAGACTAGAATGCTAAGAAGAACCTAATTAGATTCAAAACCAGATTGACTGACACGCAGTCCTGCGACATGAAAGCTTCTTGGTCGCTAACTTGCTGGAGAGGTCTGTAATTATTCAGCATTGTTATATTATTCTAGCAGATTCGGGGGTAATGTCCAAGTGTTGAATTGTTTTCCTTAAAATATTAAAAAATATTATTTTTTGATTTGATTGCATTATTGCCAAATCATTTACTTAATATGGTGTACTGAATTAGATCACGAATTAGAGAAATAAAACTAGAAAATGATGTTACAAATTATGCAACGAGAAAATGTTGAATAATGCATTAATGTCAAGCATCTATGCATTATTTTCAAAAGCTCTAAAAACTACATTGTTCACATACAAAAATCAAATATCTGTCTGTGTCATGCCATTAGTCTACAGTGTGTGTTTTAGGGACTTATGCAAATTTGTTAGATTTGAATAGTATTGCAATAGGGAAATTACACACCTTGGCTACTCATTAGTTTTTACAGGAATAATTATTTTGTTGGTGGGGGAATGGTGTAGAAAGCTAAATTACGTACCTTGAAAGAGTGTTCTTCATTCTTCAAATAGGTGCATTCTGCACACATTATGGGGTATGTCTCTCTTCCAATTAGTCCTGGGGAGTGATATCCTCAACATTGCAGAAGATGATGCCATAAGCACACTCATTGAGATGTGACAGGCTTAGGTACCTGATTATCAGTTCATTTTGACCTATAGCTATAGAATCTAATTAGGCAGTATACCCCGACTTGGAATTGAACAATCCTATTGGAGCCTGTAAGGGTGGACAGAGAGGGTGCAGTGTGTGGAGAATGCATCCATTCAAACAATGAAGAAGACTCTACCAAGGTAGGGAATCTATCTTTCTTCTTCAGTCAGCAAACTGCACACACTGCAAGACTATACCAAAATTAAAAGCAATTAGGAGGAGAGAAGCCTCTACAATGGTTTCAACATTTTCTGGTGGGATGAATCTGCCAAAGGTTAGATTTTAGGAAGCTGATAAATCCATGAAACAGCACTTCATGAACATGTGGGGATTGATCCTCATTGTGACCTTACAGACAGCATCAGTGGACACTTCACTGGGAAAAGCCCATGATGTGACTGGGAGAAACCCAATCTGTGACTGTGGATTGTATAGAATAGCATTTAATCGTATTCCTGGGTCCTTTTTCCAAATGATAACAGCATATGATACTTTCCATCAATTATTTAACTGCGCTGTTTATAATGGTTTTGCAAAGGTCTTAGTGCCGTAGGAGATGAACAATTGTCACAAAACAGAGGGGTTCTACAGGCATTGAGACAATGAAGCTATTGTTCCCAGTTGGATTCATGGGGAGGTATGAAATGATGGAATCACGATTTCCTGTCTTAAAGTAAAGTGAGACGCAACCCTTGGTAAGAATTTAGGATGGGGTCCGAGAAATATCTGGTCAGGGAACAAATAAGGTAGATTTAGTATATGGTAAGAACCTGCCATTCATTCATTCTAAATACTGAAACTAATGCTAATAGCAGCACAGATTTCCAACAAAGAAACTTGAGATTACATGCAGCTAATGGTTTAAAGGGGGGCACATTATTTTTTGTAAAACTAAATTAAGGTCCCAATTCAGAGCTAACTAAGGCCTAGGTGGACATAATTTCCAGATAGCCTTCATAAAACAGGATGCCAATGGGTAATCCATTAATAAACTAGAAAGTAGGAGTTCATGGAAAAACAAAATGGCAGCGATTTGAGCCTCAAGAGAACTGGGTTTCAAACCAACTTGAAACAAACTCTAAAAGCTAACATGATGGGGCAGAAATTGCTTGCGAAATAACAATGAGCTGAACAGTGCTCACTGTTGTTAGTGGCGAAATGGAAGAGCAGGTTCCAGTGTTCGCACATGTGCAATAAAATCCGGAACTTGCTCATAGTGGTTCGCTGGCGATAAGCACTCTTCGCATTAAAGGTATATCACCCGCTACAATCAGAGAAATCATTGAAAAAGCTCCAACTTGCTCACCTGCCCAGCTGGAAAGAAACCAATTACCCCTCACAACAGGTACGTTTAAAAATACCAGGTCTAAACAAAGTTTTAACAGCACGGAAGGTCTTAATGACTGCCAAATAACTAAAAATTAACTTTTAAAAATGTGGAGTCTCATTACTCCTTATTTTAATAGTTTTAGGTAATTAAAAAAAGTTACATTGAAAAATTAAAACTTTTTTTTTACTTTTCCCTTCTGTATCTTTTATTTAATTAAATTATTTCTTACCCTTTCTTTTTTCCACTGTCTATACCTGTTTTACATTGATTTTAATTTTGCACCTTTCATTTCCTGATTTAACGTTCCAAGCTGGCAGAGACAGTTAATGCAGCATGTCAAAAATGCTGCGATCTGATTAGTCGAGGGGAGTGTGTGATCCTCTTGCTTTTCCCAGGGTCCTAGTGTTGCTTGAACTGACACTGGGCTCTTCTCCACTTCCTATTTGAGGAAGTGCCCAAACAAAAGACCACGGTAAGTTAGTGGGTTAGTATAAAATTATGGAGCAGCGAGCAGTGTTGGTTCGTCACTCCGAGCAATTTCTGCCCCAATAAATACTGACTGACCAATTGAGTGCAACACCTTCAGACAAATGTTTTTCATTTTCCATTTTCTGCTTTTGATAGTGGATGCTCTACAGGTGTTCATGATGAACATACAAAATTGATGGGCAGGAAAAGACCAGTTGGTCCATCAAGCCTGCCCCAAACACATGATGGCCAAAGCATCATAACTAAACACTTCCTCACTTCCTTCATTTCCCCCCCCCCCCCCCCCCCACCCCACACCACCCCACGCAGCCACGTGATCTCCTGGGAGAGGCAAAAAAAGAGAAAAAAAAACAGGACCAATAAGGGAAACAATTCCTTTCTGACCCTCTCAGGCCATCGAAATCAGTCCAGGAGATCAGATGGACCATTAGAGTATCTACCACCTGACCCAAGAAACCTTGTTAGGTCAAGTGGGAATTCTCAATTGCCAGGCCAGGAGCATGTCAGGGTCTGAGGGAGAAACTTGACCATGAAGTAAGGAGAACAAATATCAGCTGTTGAGAATGGAAAGGGAATCATGGGTGAGAGAAAGAATGGCAAACGATAACATATTGCTTGGCCAATAAAGGGTTATTAGTATCCTGGTCACCCCCTCTGCTCTAGCTTTCAGAATTTTTTGGATTAGAGGGAAAGAAGAAATGCATATGGTAATCTTTGTATCTGTGAAAAGGGCAGGCCATCAATCACTCATGCTGATGGTATTCTGTAATCAAAGCAAAGGAGCTGGTATGTGAAAGGGAGCTATTGGACATTGAGGCCTAGAAATGAGGTAATAGATTCTTCAGACCCTGGCGCTGTAAAGAGAAGGAGAAATGTGAGATGACTATTATCCAACAGATAACCAAGGTGCTTAATCTTAAGGGTTTGGGCAACCATACCTGCTAAGTCAAGGGGCAATGCTGATAGAAGCACTCTTAGTACCAGTGACCACCACTGGTGGAGGCTTGATCTGTGAAGACAGGTTGAAATTGAAATCGAGGAGCTGCAGATGTATTCAAAAAAATCGATTCAGTTACCTGCCTAAGGGACTTTACTGCTATTAGAATAGGGCCTTAAGAGTAGGATAAAATAATTGGAGGAGGACCAGTGCTGAAGAGTTGAAAGAGATAAAAAAATTGGGAGTGGGGCCTCGAGTTCAAGCTTATCTGCTCAGAGTCAACACTAATATAGAAGCTGAGAGATCAGTGCCAATTGAGAACTTCTTCATGTTAATCAGAACTGGAGACATCAGGGTTGGCTGGAACCAGCAGGAGACGTATGTCCCTAGATTTGGTGACACAAGAAGATCATTGTGGGATTTTAATGATGCCAACTAGAGTTGTAGATATTGTTTTTGAGCTTTAAAATGCAAAGGCGACAAGAGACATTATTTAGCTCAGAAGTTACACTGTCAGCATTTTTGGACACAACAGTGGTTAATTATTAAAATAAAGCAATATGTTTGTTGAAAGTATGGAAGTTGAGGTCGAGTTAGAGTCCAAAGCAGATACTTTTCACTTGCTGATTGTCAGTTCAAGTGTTCTTTTACATTTGTTGGATCAAGTCCTTTGAAGTTCAGAAAGTTGCAGACCTCTGAACTTATGCGTACAACATGAAAATATAAAGCTGGATCATTAACTATTAACATCACAATCTGGAAGCCTCCTTTAAAGAGAAGAGGAATAGCCAATTATATTTCAAAAAGCATGGTTATAACATTAACTTCTGCATGTGACTCCCAAGGACCAATTGGACGAAGGACAGATCCTGCACTATAAGGAGGAAGCTGAATGAAGATTTCAATTCAATTGTTTCCTTCAATTGTTGAATTGTTAAGTCCACTTAATCATAGCTTCTAATGTTGGATGATAACATTCGTACTTTGAGAAGAACTTGGACTAAGCAAACTAGCCATGGCTCAGTTTTTCAGTTTCATTTGATTCAGTGCAAACCAGTCAAAAGGTATTCAACTCTGTATCATTAGAAATTCACTAAAATCAGTATTTCCCATATAGAAATCTATAGCAAAGCCTGTCAGGTAATCCATCCTAAAATAATTACCAATGTTCTTATTAGTTCTTCATTAGTGATCTAACCCCTGTTTAAGTATTACTACCGTTGGGTTTCTAATTGTTGAAGACTCAAAGGAACATTAGTGAATAAACTTTAAATTCATTACCATTAATTTTGTGGAAGGCAAGGCTACTATCAATGTGAGTGATTTTTTTGAAGGAAGAGACGAAGAATTACATTGCTATACATGTTTTGGGAAGTCCTTCTATGTACTTTGTGATATCAATATACAAATGGTATGATACTTGTGGAAGAATACATAGTAAATTCAAGGTACCGGTATTTCCAAACAATCAGGGATCTTTGAACTCCATTTACAAAACTTGCCATTATATTTTTCTGGGGGAGGGGGAGAAGAGGCGAGGAGGAGGGAGGGGGTGAATTAATAATTTTAGCACCCCTAACACAAACAAATTTAGTGTCTTGGATTACAGCTGGGATCCTAGGAAAATGAATCCAAAAGTGGATCTCTGCTATCGTCAACTCCACAGAGGTCAGACAATTTATATTCAGGAGCAACACCAAGAGAACCTGCAGTTTGTAACATTCCATTACGATCAAAGTGCCTGAAATTACAATATATTACTAGATAAATTAGTAAACATTTTTCAGTGTAGCTTATGGCACTTATTGTTCAGTAGATTTGTGACAATAGAAATTCAGCTATTTTTTTAAATTAATGCTCATTTGTTTCCAAAAAATGCAGTTATCCCAGGAATTAACAATAAGAATTAATAAGAAACAAAATTAAATAATTTCTGATAATAAAATGTAACATTAGTAAATAGTAGCAGTGTGACCAATGATAATCTCACTGTACCTACAGCAAAAATATTTGCATTATCTTAGTTAGTCAGGCACACAAATCAATTTATATGAACAATACAACTAGAGACTTGAATACATAATCCAGGCTGACACTTCAGTGCAGCACTGAGGGAGTACTACACTGTCAAGAGGTGCTATCTTTCGGATGAGGCATTAAACTGAGGCCCTGTCTGCTCTCTCAAGTGGACGTAAAAGATCCCAAGGCACCATTCAAAGAGGAGCAAGGGAATTCTCCCGGTGTCCTGGCCAACATATATCCCTCAGCCAACACCCAAAAAAGACAAATGATCTGGTCATTTATTTCAATGCTATTTGTGGGACCTTGCTGTGCACAAATTGGCTGCAGCGTTGCCTACATTACAACAGTGACTACACTTCAAAAAGTACTTCATTGGCTGTAAAACATTTTGGGATATTCTCTGGTCGTGAAAGGCACTCCGTAAATGCAAGTTCTTTCTTTCTCTCTAACTCCATTGTGCATGAATTTTGAAATGTGAACGTCAGTCAGAACAGATTTGTACTCTGATTTCACATGTTGGAGAGTTGAAAAAAATTATTCACACACAGGTGGGACTAAACATAGAAAACCAGGCATAGGGCAGCAGGTTTGATATTTCGATATTCATCTCATAGCTGGGAACTCCAATATTCAATTCAGCACCAACGTTTTTAAGCCACTTCATGGCACACCCTTGACCATGGTTGCATAAAGGGGACCAGCATCTTTATAACACGAGCCTGGCACAGCCTACATGATTTCACCTCATTTGTCTTTTACCCGCATCTATTCCAAGGACAACTCATTATTACATCAAATTGGACAGGTAAAGAGTAGTTCATAGCTTGAAAGTGTTTTTTTTTTAAATTACTTTTTATTTAATAAACACATTATTTCACAATAGGCTTCGGTTCACTCCCTACCCTCAAAAAAGAATCCAATTAAACAGTACTTGACATCTCAGAAAATTTCAGCACAGCAGCATTGTTAAGCCTGAAATTCCCCCAAACCATTATCGGCAACAAGTCATATGTTTGAAGTTAAAATTATCTTGACCTTGATCCACAACAAAGTCATCAGATTTCACTCATTTCTTTGCTGCTTTTCTATCAATGCCATGGCTCCCTTGGCGCACTGCTCTCTCACCGTGCCTGCTGTTCTCTGCTCTGCGGATAATGCTGGCAACTTGGATATGCCAGTCCTGTTCACCGGTAAATTCCAGCAGCCCTCCCCACGAAGTGTAGGTCTTAAAACTCTCTTGCAAACTCACAGAAAATATGTTCCCTGCTCTGAGTGCAGTGCCTTCCACTTCTACAGCCACCCAGAGAGCCACTGAGGTTTAACAGCCACATTTGAGTATTAAAAAGGGTCGTATATGGTCTGTGTGCTGCAAGCTGGTCACTGCTGTGCTAAAAGGACTGCAATTAACACATTGTAAATCAATCAATGCTGATCTTTAGTGTGCACATCTATGTGATATTAACACTGAGATACTTTGGTCATCAGAATGTTCCAACACACCCATAATTAGATGTGAAATCGACAGTATTCTCATAATTGAAAAGAATTGTTTTTTGAAAATCGGTCCCACCACCAACAGATCCGCTCATTGAAAGTTGGCTGTAACGGTTAACATTCTGAACTTTCCTTATTCTGGATATTAAGTCATGGTAGCAATCAGTTTGAGCATTATATGTTTGCTAGTGATGAAGAATATAATTTTAAAAACTGTGCAGGCCGGCCAGCTAGTGCATTATTTTATTTCGTTTCTAAATATTTTGGTGTGCATGTATGTGTTTATCAAGGTGAGGGATGGTAATACTGAAAATGTCACAAGTGTATGGAATAGTGAAATTTACAGGAATTAATTAATCAGGAATAGAGAGCTTAACTGTCCGTGATAAAGAATTCACTGCTTTATTCATATTTCTTTTTCCTTTTTAAGTGACAGTGCATGGTTGCTGGTAGTTGGTGAAGTACTTTTTTCTATGACAACAAATAAGACAAAATAGTCATGTGATCCCCAAGTAGAGCATGAGCAACATCTCCAAGGGCTGTGTGGCATTTAGAAACATTTAAAGGTTAGAAACACTGATTAGAATGTTTTCTATAATATGTTAATGAATCATTAGCATGTCTACACCACACAGATGGATGAGGCTAATAATGACAAATGAACAAGTCTGCACCTCAGAGAGAGATTACACCAACATCCATGGCACTATTTTTGTATGAAAAAAACAATTTTTATATTTTTGAAGAGCTTGGTGTGCTTTTACTTTTGTTCAATGTCAATAGCAAGACGTTGGCTACATCGATCACCTTGAAGTAATATCACTTGATTTTTATAGAAAAAATTACCAATTAAAACTTTAATAATTTCAGTGACAAAGTTCAAGCAACCTGTAAGATCCAAAGCTGTAGGCCGTTTCTATTCTTGGCAAGCTGGACTTTGATTCAATTCCTGATCACAAAGATGAGTAACTCAACCTCAATACCTTTTTCTAACACAATTCCTTAGGGATGGGAAGAGCTACCAAATGGAATTTCTCAAGAATAGTGTCACTGTTAGCAGTCACATTTGTCACCGAAGTATATTGATAATATCTACCCATCAGGTTCCTAGTCTTTCCTCTTTCACAAGTACCTATGGTAGGGAGCAATCACAAAAACTCAGGCAAGTGCTTGGACTGATCTATAAGGCGAGGGTTGAAATGCATGGTGACCTGCCACATGATTTCTTTCTCTTTTGTTCAATCTAACAAAGACTGGGAACAAAGTCAATTAGAAATGGATCTAATTCGTATCTTAGGAGCTACACAGCTCACCACAGCATAGCTCTAACCAGCCATTTGAATAATTTTAAAAACTGGCAAAATAACAAAAAATGGGACAAATTCCTGTGAGATGATCAGCTTTTTAACTACACCAGGAACATGGATATAGAAACCCATGAATTCTGTAGGGCAAATATCAGCCTATTGGAACGTTCATTCTGTTTGCGGGTACTAGTGAGGAAAATGAACAGGTTAGGTTTTGGAAGATATTCTATAAGGCCTACCAATAGTAAATAAAGGAACTGCTGCCAAACAGGAAAAAAGCCCCAGGAGTGTGCCTCCCATACACTTAATTCAGTTTTTCTTAAACTTAAATAATTCAGTTCACATTAAAATATCTCCACCACAGTGAATACCTCAGCACAAAATAACATTGAGTGAAATCAGAGGTCAAAGGTTCTTCCATCACTCAGACAATGGCCTTGCCCCTTTGTCTACTGTAACTTTCTGGTGATTATAATCTTCCCCCAGTAAATTAGCAGTCAAAAATCAAAACTGCTGCATAACAAAGTGCCACTTGTCAGAAAAAACAGCCATGTAATAGTTAAAGAAATTAGAGTAGGAATAAGCAGAACCTGCGACAGAAAGTTGCTGCATTTTACTGCATTAAAGAATGCTACTAGAAAACTGGAACATTTTCCAATTATTATGAAGCATGATGCTGAAAATTATAAGCCTGTTAACTTGACATCTACAGTGGGGGGGAGAAAATATTGGAGTCAATTATAAAGAAACCAATTCAAACATGTTTAAAGAGGGTGAACAGAATAATTGCAAAGCATTGGTTTATGAAAGTCAGGTGTCAGATTTATTGAAATTCTTTGACGATGTAACAGAATTCATGGGTGATGATAATGCAGCAGATATCAAATATCTTGACTTTCAGGAAGCATTTGATAAGATGCCTAAAAGATTTGTAAGTGAAATGAAAGTTCGTAGAATAAAGAAGGATGTGTAAATTGGAAACTTAATAGATTGGTGATCAATAATAGTGTTTCTCATCCGTCAGCTATGACTAGTGAAGCACCCAAAAGATTAGTTCTGGGTTCTCTGTTCAAAACATTTGAAAATGAGCTGGATGAAGTTATTGAAAATCAAATAGATGATGTAAAGTTTGGTAAGAAAGCAGGATGTTCAGAGGAATGGGATAACATTCAAAAATGTCTATAGTGACTTAGTGACTGGCCAAATGAATCCCCAAAACTATTTAATATTGAATAAGAAGGTAGAAAAGGAATGTAAGTACTGAAATTGTACAACCACTGGAAAAAGTCATTACAGGCCTGAAATTGTGCTCCCTTGCACCAGCACTAGATATGGTCACTGTACATATAAAAAGAAAACTGATGCACAAAAAGGCAATGGGATGGATTCCAAAAAGGTGACAAGGGGATGAGCACTAGGATGAAACATTAGAGAGGAGAAACAAGGTGCACAGAGGACTGGGAGAGACAAATAGCACCAGAGTAAAGAATGGTTCAGAAATAAAGGGATCAGACAGAGGGCAAATGCGAGGCAGTCTAAGCTGAGTTTGGAGCGCATGCGCGTAAATGCACATAGCGTGGTAAATAAGGTTGGTGAGCTACAAGTGTCCACTTGGGACTATGATATAGTGATAATAAAAGAAACTTGGCTCAAAGAAGGGCGGATTGGGGATTTAATATTCCTGGCTACAAGATATTCAGGAAAGATAGGGTAGGAAAGAAAGGAGGGGGGTGGCAATATTGATCAAATAAACTATTATAGCATTGGAAAGGGATGATGTAGTTGAGAGATCAAAGACAGAATCCATTTGGTTAGAATTAAGGAACAATAGTGGGGCTATTACGCTACTATAGGCCACCAAAGGCGATAGAGGAGAAAATACGAACATACGAATTAAGAGCAGGAGTAGGCCATTCAGCCCCTCGAGCCTGCTCTGCCATTTGATAAGATCATGGCTGATCTGATTGTGACCTCAACCCTACTCTCCCGTCTACCTACCATAACCTTTGACTCCCTTGTTAATCAGGAATCTATCTAACTCAGCCTTTAAAATATTCAATGACCCTGCCTCCACCGCTCTCTGGGGAAGGGAGTTCCACAGACTCATGATCTTCTGAGAGAAAAAAATTCTCCTCATCTCCATCTTAAATAGGAGACCCCATATTTTTAAATGGTGTCCCCTAGTTCTAGTCTCTCCCACAAGGGGAAACATCCTCTCAGCATCTACCCCTTCAAGTCCCCTCAGGTTCATATATGTTTCAATAAGATCACCTCTCATTCTTCTAAACTCCAATGTATACAGACCCAACTTGTCCAACCTATCGTCATAAGATAACCCCTTCATCCCAGGAATCAGTCGAGTGAACCTTCTCTGAATCACCTCTGAAGAAATTATGTTCTTTCTTAAATAAGGAGACCAAAACTGCACACAGTATTCTAGATGTGGTCTCACCAATGCCCTGTACAACTGTAGCAAAACATCTCTACTTTTATATTCCATTCCCCTTGCAATAAATGACAACATTCCATTTGCCTTCCTAATCACTTGCTGTACTTGCATACTAACTTCTTGTGATTCATGTACTAGGACACCCAGATCCCTCTGTACCTCAAAGTTCTGCAATCTCTCTCCATTTAAATAATATACTGCTTTTTTATTCCTCCTGCCAAAGTGGACAAATTCACATTTTCCCACATTATACTCCATCTGCCAAATTTTTGCCCACTCATTTAACCTATCTATATCCCTTTGTAGACTCCTTATGCCCTCTTCACAACTTACTTTCCTACCTACCTTTGTGTCATCAGCAAATTTAGCAACCATACATTCGGTCCCTTCATCCAAGTCATTGATATAGATTGTAAATAGTTGATGCTCCAGCACTGATCCCTGTGGCACTAGTCATTACTTCTTGCCAACCTGAAAATGACCCATTTATGCCAACTCTCTGTTTTCTGTTAGCTAACCAATCCTTTATCCATGCTAATATGTTACCCCTTAAGCGATGAGCTCTTACTTTGTGTAGCAGCCTTTGATGTGGCACCTTGTCAAATGCCTTCTGGAAATCCAAGTACACCACATCCACAGGATCCCCTTTATCCACGTTGCTTGTTACTTCCTCAAAGAACTCTAATAAGTTAGTCAAACACGATTTCCTTTCACAAAGCCGTGTTGACTCTGCCTGATTGCATTGAGATTTTCTAAGTGCCCTGCTATAACCTCCTTAATAATAGATTCTAGCATTTTCTCCATGACAGATGTTAAGCTAACTGGCCTGTAGTTTGCAGATAAATTACAGAAAGATGTGAGGAATATAGAGTAGTGATAATAGGGGACTTCAATTATCCCAAAATAGATTGGGATAGTAACAGAGTAAAGGGCAAAGAGGGGGAGGAATTCCTGAAAAGTGTACGAGAAAACTTTCTTGATCAGTATGTTTCCAGGCCAGAAGGAAGCAATGCTGGATCTAGTTCTGGGGAATAAAGCAGGGGAAGTGAGGGAGCATTTGGGGAACAGTGATCATACTATCATCAGGTTTAAATAGTTATGGAAAAGGACAAGGAACAATTAAGCGTAAAAATACTTAACTGGAGGAGAGCTAATTTCAGTGAGTAAAAAGGATCTTGCCCAGGTAGATTGGAATCAAAAATTGGTAGGCAAAACAGTAATTGAACAATGAAAGCCTTCAAAGAGGAGATGGTTCGGGTACAGAGTAGACACATTCCCATGAGGGGGAGAGGAAGGGCATCCAAAGCTAGAGCTCCCTGGATGATTAAAGATGTAGAAATTAAAATGAAACAGGAAAAGGAGGCTTATGACGGATGAAAGGTTCATAATACAGTAGAGAACCAGGCTGAATAGAGAAAATACAGAGGATATCTAAAAAAGGAAATAAGGGGTGCAAAGAGAGAGTATGAGAATAGATTAGTGGCTAACATAAAAGGGAATCCAAAAGTCTTTTATAAACTTATAAATAGTAAAAGGGTAGTCAAGGAAGGGTGGGTATGATTAGGGACAAAAAAAAGAGATCTTCTTATAGAGGGAGAGGGTATGGTTGAGGTACTAAATGAATACTTTGCATCGGTCTTCACTGGAGAAGAGGATGCTGCCAATGTAACAGTAAATAAAGAGGTAGTAGCGATATTGGATACGATAAAAATAAAGAGGATGTACTTGAAAGATTAGCAGTACTCAAAGTAGAAAAGTCACCCAGTCCAGATGGGATGCATCCTAGGTTAATGAGGGAAGTAAGGGTGGAAATTGCAGAGGCTCTGGCCACAATCTTCCAATCCTCCTTAGATATGGTGGCAATGCCAAAAGAGTGGAGGATTGCAAATGTTACACCCCTGTTCAAAAAAGGGGAGAGGGATAAACCCGGCAATTACAGGCCAGTCAGTCTAACGTCGGCGATGGGGAAACTTTTAGACACAATAATCCGGGACAAAATTAATTGGCACTTGGAAAAGTATGGGCCAATAAATGAAAATCAGCACGGATTTGTTGAAGGAAAATCGTGTTTGACTAACTTGATTGAGTTCTTTGATGAAGTAACTGAGAAGGTTGATGAGGGTAGTGCGGTTGATGTTGTGTATGAACTTTCAAAAGGCATTTGATAAAGTAATAGACTTGTTAGCAAAATTAAAGCTCATGGGAATAAACAGACAGTGGCAGCGTGGATACAAAATTGGCTAAGGGACAGAAGGCAGAGAGCAGTGGTGAACGGTTGTTTTTCAGAGTGGAGGGAAGTATACAGTGGTGTTCCCCAGGGGTCAGTATTAGGACAATTGCTCTTTTCGATATATATTAATGACCTGGACTTTGGTATGCAGAGTATAATTTCAAAGTTTGCAGATGACATGAAACTCGGAAATGTAGAAAACAATGCGGAAGATAGTAACAGGCCTCAGGAGGACATAAACAAACTGGTGAAATGGGCATACACATAGCAGATGAAATTTAACACAGAAAAGTGTGAAGTGATACATTTTGGTAGGAAGAATGAGGAGAGGCCATATAAACTAAATGGTACAATTTTGAAGGGAGTGCAGGAATCTTTGAAGAGAGTGCAGATATCTTTGAAGGTGGCTGGACAAGAGAAGGTTATTAAAGAAGCATATGGCATCCTGGGCTTTATTAATACAGGCATAGGGCTCGATTTTACAATGGTGGCGGGTTGGTAGCAGAAGGTGCGCGTGGTAAACCTGCACGAACAAAACCTACCGATAACGACGCGTTCACATGTTGATTGATGATGATTAACATCCTCTCTGGGTTTCGCGCCCGGCAGCTAGCCTGATTGACATTCTGGCTGCTCTCGGGAGCTGCAACGCAGTGGCGGGGGGGGGGGGGGGCGGCGAGAAAGAGAGAGAGTGAGACGTCATCCAGCGCTGGACTGGAAGACCGGGGGTGGGGGGCGAAGAGGGGGACATCTGAGAGGGGCGAAGAGGGGGACATCTGAGGGGGGGGGGCGAAGAGGGGGACATCTGAGGGGGGGGGGCGAAGAGGGGGACATCTGAGGGGGGGGGCGAAGAGGGGGACATCTGAGGGGGGGGGCGAAGAGGGGGACATCTGAGGGGGGGGGCGAAGAGGGGGACATCTGAGGGGGGGGGCGAAGAGGGGGACATCTGAGGGGGGGGGCGAAGAGGGGGACATCTGAGGGGGGGGGCGAAGAGGGGGACATCTGAGGGGGGGGCGAAGAGGGGGACATCTGAGGGGGGGGGCGAAGAGGGGGACATCTGAGGGGGGGGGCGAAGAGGGGGACATCTGAAGGGGGCGAAGAGGGGGACATCTGAGGGGGGGCGAAGAGGGGGACATCTGAGGGGGGGCGAAGAGGGGGACATCTGAGGGGGGGCGAAGAGGGGGACATCTGAGGGGGGGCGAAGAGGGGGACATCTGAGGGGGGTAAAGAAGGGGACATCTGGGGGGGGTAAAGAAGGGGACATCTGAGGGGGGTAAAGAAGGGGACATCTGAGGGGGGTAAAGAAGGGGACATCTGAGGGGGGTAAAGAAGGGGACATCTGAGGGGGGTAAAGAAGGGGACATCTGAGGGGGGTGAAGAAGGGGACATCTGAGGGGGGTAAAGAAGGGGACATCTGAGGGGGGGTAAAGAAGGGGACATCTGAGGGGGGGTAAAGAAGGGGACATCAGAGTGGGAGACATCGGACATCGGAGCGGGAGACATCAAAAGGTAGGTTCATTTAGTGTTTTCACTTCCATGGTTTTTTATTTAATTTCTTTAGTTTCTTGTTCCCTGATCCGGCCCTTCATGTCTTGTTTCACCAGGTGTGAATCAGAAGCGGTGGGCAAGCCGCCCAGGTAAGTTAAAAATCGTTCTAAGTATTTAATCTATGGCAGGTAAAGTGCCTTAAGTACCTCAATGAGGTACATTTGACTCTAACTGTCATCCCGCCGGCTTTAATTGCTGGCGAGGCTTCTGTTTTCGGGTCACCCACGTGCACATAGGTGGGTCCCTGGGAAACTCGGAAGTCGGCGGGTTGGAGCCGGCTTCCAAACCCAAATGGGATTTTCGGAGACCCCCGCCCCCACAATTGCCTCCTAAAATCACCCCCATAGAGTATAAAAGCAAGGAAGTTATGCTAAACCTTTATTAAACACTGGTTAGGCCTCAGCTGGAGTATCGTGTTCAATTCTAGAAACCACGCTTTGGGAAGGATATCAAGCCTTAGAGAGGGTGCAGAAGAGGTTTACTAGAATGGTACCAGGGATGAGGGATTTCAGTTACGTGGATAGACAGGAGAAGCTGGGGTTGTTCTCCTCAGAGCAGAGAAGGTTAAGAGGAGATTCGATAGAGATGTTCAAAATCATGAACAGTTTTGATAGAGTAAATAAGGAGAAATTGTTCCAATGGCAGAAATGTCAGTAACCAAAAGACACAGATTTAAGGTGATTGGCAAAAGAGCCAGAGGCAATATGAGGAAACAATTTTTTTAACGCAACGAGTTGTTATGATCTGGAATGCACTGCCTGAAAGGGTGGTGAAAGCAGATCCATTAGTAATTTTCAAAAGGGAATTGGATAAATATTTGAAGGGAAAACATTTACAGGACTATGGGGAAAGAGCAAGGGAGTGGCACTAATTGGATAGCTCTTTCAAAGAGCCGGCACAGGCACGATGGGCCAATTGGCCTCTTCCTGCGCTGTACCATACCATGATGCTATGAACAATGGTTCTGGATTTTAGATTATTGGGCAGTAGAGGCTAGGGAAATTATATCTAGGATTTTTTTTAAATGATGTGTTCAAAAGGAATTGGGGAAAAAAAATGAAAGCTATAAAAAGGATTTGGGATAGGGATAGGAAAAATATGAAAAATCAGATTGGAAATGGACCTGAAAGACAGAGAGAGTCCGATACAGCGATAACGTTTCTCATCCTTCCATTCTGTGTTCCTATGTAGCATCCAGTGCTAATTTGATCAGCAGAGAACCAGAACATTACATTTTTAGACTTTGGTATCACACTTATAAAGAAATATCACTAGGTTTTAAACAGTTGCAATGTTTATGTCATCACGTAAGCCCAAAGACTCTGCAAGATGATTTATTTGCCCCTGATAGCCTATCTTTATCAAATAAAATATTACGGAAAATTAATTTCTCTCTTCCAGACATTGTAATCTTCACTAGTGCATTTGCCAGGGGGCACTGTACGTCAGAAGACATTAAAACAATTTATTGCTATTTAAAATTGTGAGCTACAGAAGGACCTGCCGTATTGCTTTTTCTGCTGTTATATTATCTACGGTAAAGATACGGATTGTTTTAACGTTGTCAAATTGGTGTAATTTATCTAGTATGTTCTAAAATCACGTTATCTCACCTTTTGCATTTATGCTTATAGATTAGAATGGAAATGGTGAACCAAAGCATTTCAGAATAGAAGGGCAAAAATGAGGGTACTTCATTATTGAGGATATTTAAAAATATCTGCTGTATCATTTATTTGTCACAATGTTGCAGCAGATTTGATTCGGTCAAAATTATTTGTTTACAATGAGATGCTAGCACAATGAGAAAATTGCACTCATTTGTTTTCTTGTGTCAAATGAGCACCTATACAATGAGATTTTGATAAGTTACCTTATCTAAGTGTTGAGTCTGCAGCAATGTTATTATGCTTTCCTCCATATTAGAAAAAAAGTGTAAAAAAAAAGTTTAATTTCCTCCTACTGAAATTTGTTTTTTTGTGGCAAGGTTTTTTGCTCCATACCACGCAGCACACTAGGCCAAGACGTCAGGCAACCAGACATCGTCTAGATCTCTGCCAATGACAACCTACAGCTGGCCACAAGGAAATGCGTGAAACTGTCTTAGAAAGGCTCGACCTATCATTGGTGCTTTCTTATGATTGGAACTCAACATACAAGGAATTAAAGAAAGGAAGAAAGAACTTGCATTTATATAATGTCTTATTACTTCTCTCAGAAATGCCTCAAAGTGCTTCGCACACAATGAATTGCTTTCAAGTGTAGTCACTGTTATGTAGGTGAATGCAGCAGCCATTTTGCCTACTTGCAATGTCCCATGAACAGCAATGAGATGAATGACCAGTTAATCTTTTTTTGTTGTGTTTATTAATGGTGCAATATTAGCCAGAATAGCAGGAGAACTCCTTATTTTTTTTCCAAATAGTGCCATAAGATCTGTAAGTGCAAATATGCATTCCACCATTATTTATGACAGTGCCTCAGAGGTACAATGCATGGAGGATTTGAATGGTCTGGAAGCAGCGCGATTATTATATTTTTTGCATATACAATGTGTGTTGAATGTAAAATTGCAGAGAACAACGTTTCATTGCACATTATGGGTATTAGTCCATGAAATTAACCGTTTAATAATGTTTCCAAATTCTCAAGAGGCCTACAAACCACCCAACCAGTGAATTGAAGATATAATCCCAGTTCTGAAGGAAACAAACAATTTGAATTAATCTTAGTCTTGTTAAATAACAGACTGGTCACTCAAAGCCTAAAGGAATCACAAGGAACCTAGTTATGATACTTTCTGCTCAATGTCATTGTTAAGTTTCAGGACATTTGATTAAAAAAATTATTTGTGGAAAGAATTTAGGGATTGATTTAGGAAACAGAATTTGCACAGGTTTAAAAAGAAGCCATAGGCTGCAGGCATTGAAGATGTGCATTAAAGCCAGATGGGCCAACCTTTGGAATGTCACAACTCAATCGATTCCAAACTGATGCACTGTCAATTGTCTCTTCCGAGGCCCATTCCAGGATGGCCCTCATTTATTTTGAGATTAGCAGGAAATTATTTCTTTAAACCCAAAACTGGAAGGTGGGGGGCCGGGGGAGAATGAGTGTGGTGGAGAGATATCCAGTTTTATTGGCAGACTGATTGGTAAATTAACGACAAGGGAGAAGTCAGTGTCATAGCCCATTCATTGGGAGCATCGAGAAACGACAAACAGATATATGGGCAGGAACATTTTTAAACAAGAAACTATGATACAGGTGGTAAGATTGTGCAGTTAGAATCAGTTTGAAAAAAAAAGTAATGCAAAGAACAAGTCAGTCAGTCTACAAAAGGGGCAGAGAATGTGGTTTATTATTTTTCAAAGAAAGAAGTGAGATTGAGCTAAGTAATTTGAATTTATTTTGACTGTAATTCTATACATTCACTTGCTGTTTGCAGCTTAATGATTTGTATCTGGCTTTGTCTCACCAAGTGTTTCAAAGTCCACGTTTGGAAAGTTTGGAGAAGTGAACAAGGGCACATAAAAGATTATTGCTCAAGATAAAGAATCACTGGATTGGGGGTAATATTCTGGCATGGGTTATCTAACAGGAAGCAGAGAGTTGGGATAAATGGTGCATACTCAGACTGGCAACCAGTAGCCAGTGGTGTTCCACAGGGGTCAGTGCTGGGTCCCCAACTCTTTACAATCTATATTAATGATTTGGAGGAGGGGACCGAGTGTAACATATCAAAGTTCGCAGATGATACAAAGATGGGAGGGAAAGTAGAGAGTGAGGAGGACATAAAAAACCTACAAGGGGATATTGACAGGCTGGGTGAGTGGGCAGAGATTTGGCAGATGCAATACAATATTGGAAAATGTGAGGTTATGCACTTTGGCAGGAAAAATCAGAGAGCAAGTTATTATCTTAATGGCGAGAAACTGGAAAGTACTGCAGTACAAAGGGACCTGGGGGTTGAGTAGATTGGGACTCTACTCATTGGAGTTCAGAAGAATGAGAGGCGATCTTATTGAAACATATAAGATTGTGAAGGGGCTTGATCGGGTGGATGCGGTAAGGATGTTCCCAAGGATGGGTGAAACTAGAATGAGGGGGCATAATCTTAGAATAAGGGACTGCTCTTTCAAAACTGAGATAAGGAGAAACTTCTTCACTCAGAGGGTAGTAGGTCTGTGGAATTTGCTGCCCCAGGAAGCTGTGGAAGCTACATCATTAAATAAATTTACAACAGAAATAGACAGTTTCCTAGAAGTAAAGGGAATTAGGGGTTACGGGGAGCGGGCAGGAAATTGGACATGAATTTAGATTTGAGGTTAGGATCAGATCAGCCATGATCTTATTGAATGGCAGAGCAGGCTCGAGGGGCCGATTGGCCTACTCCTGCTCCTATTTCTTATGTTCTTATTTGATATTCGGTTTAAGATCACAAGGGGTCCTAATGTTACACCCCTGGGTCACGCATCATATAGTTAGACATTGGGCAGAACAGGCACACTCCTGAATGTAAAACACTCAGACTACTTTCAAGAACGACTACCACGACTGTAACCTAGAAAATATCTAAGGCAGACCTGAAACTTGTATCATTCACCCACTTTTCCTTTATGATGCATAGGGACTACATGAGATTATGATAATATTGTAAATATTGTTTTTGTATTTTTCCTTTATGATTCCCCCTGCTTTCCTCTCCTGAATGAGCTGATTCAGACTGAGTTCTAGTTCCACAGACATACAGCTGCGCTCCAGTACCTCGCACAAGAGGCCATTCTTCATTTTTGAATCTAGTTAGTGAGCATTAGCAGGTATTTTCCTATGGCTGTCATTGTGGCCAAGCAAAATCCTGTACTCATCCTCCATCTACACATGCATACTTTCCAAGATATGGCATTGGTTACCAATTGGGAACAGGAACCTCAGCTGTATTCTTTTTCCTTCCAAATCCAGAGGCAGTGAAGCCAAATTGTTGCACCGTTATATTACTGCAGCTAAAATCAGATGACTCACTGCAGACCGGAATCAAACTCGGGACTTTTATGGACTATTTGAATAAGTTCCACACCAGGCAATGCTTACCAACTGAGCCATAGGCGGAGTCAGTACTTCTCCATGAACTCCTTAGAGATCAGGCCAGAAAAAGCAGTGCTCTTTGCTTTGAATTTAATTATCACAGATCTTCTTTCAAAGACTGCCCAATGCCTTGAAATGACTGAGCTAGGCCCATATTGGACACCAGCCCTGACAATCATTATCGTAGAACATTTTCAAATTGCGTAAAGCAATCAAGTTTGATAGTTCTGATGGATGGGAATGGCAGTATCTGATGAGACAAGTCCTAGAGAACTCAACTTAACGAAAAAATAAGAACATTATGCCGATAAACTAGGGTATGTTGGTGAGAGAAAGCAAAAAGAAACTGTTGGATCAGTCTGTGAACCTAACCAGTGCGAGGTAACATGTTTTGATTTATGTATACATTGGATCAAGAGGAATGGTAGAGTTTAATAAGTGTTCATATTGTAACTTTTGCTCTTCCACCCTATACTGAATTAAAAGGTGAAATCTAAAGCAAAAAGAAACTGCAGTATTGGAGTGTTGAACAGTGTAGTGGGTTAGGCCGCTGGACTTGGGTTCAAATCCAGCCCAGGCTGTTGGAATGAAAGTCTCCACTGAGGGTTCTTTTGAAACTCAATGGGCATTAGCCCAGTGCATAAAACTGCTCCTGCAGGATGGATGGTTTGAGAAATGAAAAAAGTCACATTGAGAAACACACTTCTGGATTCTCTGCTTTTACCTGCTGTACTCTGCGTTTAACCATATTGTACCTGACCTGTGAGTGCTCAACGCACAAAATGAGAAAAAGATCCATTTTCCAATGTTAACTTCCCTCACTGTTCACCAAAATAAAAGGAATAGCATATATAAAAATGTAGAAGGCCATAACCGAGTGTCTTTTAATTATAAAATTGTGTTTATTGTTTTACTTGGACCTACTAGATTGCTGAATTGTCAGCATTAACACTTGAAAGTAAAATATAAAAGAAATATTGGGTTTTCTGTACTAAGTTAATTCTAATGCTACAAAACAATATTGATTGCAAATAGTGTATTATTTGATAATAAAACTGCCTAACCCCAACTTCCACTTAAATGCTTTAATTTATTTGCATTTCCTGATTTGTAATGATACTTCTCCAGTATAATGACCATTTGAATAATTGTGGTTTGTACATCTTATTAGATATAATTGTAAATAATTTAACGACTGCAATCATATATGAAAAAATATTTTTATGATTATATACTTCAATTTTCATATTTTATTTTGAAGATTTCAAAACCATCATTTTTCAACAAAATAAAAGTGTCACCTGAATAACTGGGCTGTGAAAAAGAAAGCAGAGAGATAATTAATTCATTAAAACTGTAAAAAAAACATTTAAATTGCCACAATAAGATCAGTGTGAAATCTAGACATTCACTACTAATAAATAAATCAAATGCTAATTGGTAGAAAATAACCACACATGTCTTAAACATTAATGATACTCTATTAAGCTACTAATTATGCAAAGTGCAGTCATCACATTTGGTCTTTTCTCTGAGTTTCAATGACCAGTGAGTCAGAAAGTCTATGGCTAAGTTTACTGTTTCTTTGTAAGGCAAGATATTGTGAACAGGAAATGCTGAAATCTGACTTGTTAACAATGTTGTCACTATGTGTCGAATATCAATAAACATTACTTCAATCAACCACAGTCTTTGTCACCAGAGACAGAGAATAGTTGCATGTCATTTTTGTCACAATAACATCATAAAGGAATAATGGGTTGTTAAGAACATAAGAAATAGGAGCAGGAGTAGGCCATATGGCCCATCGAGCCTGCTCCGCCATTCAATAAGATCATGGCTGATCTTTGACCTTAATCCCACTTTCCAGCCCTATCCCCATTTCCCTTGATTCCCTTAATGTGCAAAAACCTATCAATCCCAGTTTTGAATACACCCAACGACTGAGCATCCACAGCCTCTGGGGTAGAGAATTTCAAAGATTCACAACCCTCTGAGTGAAGAAATTTTTTCTCATCTCGGTCCTAAATGGCCGACCCCTTATCTTGAGACTATGACCCCTAGTTCTAGACTCTCCAGCCAGGGGAAACAGCCTCTCAGCATCCACCCTGTCAAGCCCTCTAAGAATTTTATACGTTTCAATGAGATCACCTCTCATTCTTATAAACTCCAGAGAATATAGGCCCAGTCTACTCAATCTCTCCTCATGGGATAACTGTCTCATTCCAGGAATCAATCTAATGAACCTTCGTTGCACCCCCTCTAAGGCAAGTATATTCTTCCTTAGGTAAGGAGACCAAGACTGTACACATTACTCCAGGTGTGGTCTCACCAGAGTCCTATATAATTGCAGAGACCTCTTTACTCTTACACTCCAGGCTAACATACCATTTGCCTTCCTAATTGCTTGCTGTACCTGCATGTTAACTTTCTGTGATTTGTGTACAAGGACACCCAAATCCCTCTGACTACTAACATTTCTTAGTCTCTTACCTTTTAAAAAAATTCTGCTTTTCTATTTGTCCTACCAAAGTGGATAATTTCACATTTCCCCACATTATACTCCATCTGCCACCTTCTCCCCCACTTACTTAATCTGT
Source organism: Heptranchias perlo (assembly GCF_035084215.1). Lineage (NCBI taxonomy): Eukaryota > Metazoa > Chordata > Chondrichthyes > Hexanchiformes > Hexanchidae > Heptranchias > Heptranchias perlo. The sequence goes on along the minus strand of NC_090341.1, from coordinate 34,742,640 downwards.
CTTTATCCCTTTGCAGCCTCTGTGTCCTCCTCACAGCTAACTTTCCCACCTACTTTTGCATTGTCAGCAAACCTAACATTACACTCAGTCTTTTCATCTAAGTCATTAATATAGATTTTAAATCCTTGCGTCACCCCACTAGTTACAACCTGACAACCCGAAAATGACCTGTTTATTCCTACTCTCTGTTTTCTGTCCATTAACCAATCCTCAATCCATGCTAATATATTACCCCCAACTCCGTGAGTCCTAACCATGTGTAACAACCTTTTGTGTGGCAGCTTATCGAATGCTTTTTGAAAATCCAAATATACTACATCCACTGGCTTCCCTTAATCTACCCTGCTAGTTACTTCCTCAAAAATCTCTAATAGATTTGTCACAGAAGATTTCCCTTTCATAAAACTATGTTGACTCTTCCTAATCATATTATGATTTTCTAAGTGCCCTGTTATCACTTCCTTAATAATAGATTCTAGCATTTTTCCTACTACTGATGTCAGGCTAACTGGCCTATAGTTCCCTGTTTTCTCTCTCCCTCCTTTCTTGAATAGCGGGTTTGCATTTGCCACTTTCCAATCCACAGGGACCATTCTAGAATCAAGGGAATTCTAGAAGATCAAAACCAATGCATCCATTGGGCCCGATGTTAGCAGGGCTGCGGGTTCTCGGTGGGTGGGCTATCGGGCGCGTGGGTAACGCGCCCAGTGAAATTAGTGGGTTTCCTGCGCGATCGTAGCAGGCAAACCACTAATTGGATCCACTTACCTGCTCCTCTGGGTTCCCAGCTGCTGATCTGTGCGTCGGGCGGGCTGCGCATGCGCAGTAAGATCTGTCAGCTGGAGGCGCTCTATTTAAAGGGGCAGTCTTCCACTGACAGATGCTGCAACAAATAGCAAAGATGACTCCATGGAGCAGCCCAGGGGGAAGGCTGCTCCCAGTTTAATGATGCCTCACTCCAGGTATCAATACATGGGGTGAGGAGGAGGGGGAGGACAGAGATCTTCCACCCGGCGGGCGGGAGGAAGCGGCCCGCCTCCGCCACCAGGAAGGCCTGGCTCGAGGTGGCAGAGGGGGTCACCTGCGCCACCAACATATCGCCCACCTGCACGCAGTGCAGGAGGCGGTCCAATGACCTCAGTAGGTCAGCCACAGTGAGTACACGTAGTCTTTCCCCTACACTCCGTCTGCCACAGCACTGCCCCCACCCCACATCTCCTTCGGCACTGCCAACACTACTCTGTCACATCACCCCTCATACCCACCCAAACCCCATCCTCATCTTACCTGCACTTACTCACCTTGCCAGTACTCATCCCGCCACTACCACGCAACCCAATCCTCATACAATCTCATGGCTCTATCCCATACTCACCCTCTCGTGCATCTCTCTCATGGCCAGCCTCACTCAACCTGCCACAACCTGTGCTGCAGCCACAGGGCATGCATCACATATGTGCAGTAGGCAGCGTAAGGCAAACGTGTCGTGAGCATGAAGGGGATGCACAAGGGTGTTTGAGGGTTTGTCATGGGTGTTACTTATATTGAATTTCAGGACAACTCACATCACACATTATATTGGCACCACTACTGCCATGTCTTCGCGAATCCTGTCTGGTTTGTGCAATAATGCCCGCTCCTGGGTATCACTATGAGGACCCACCACTGATGCCACCCATTGTGTCACTGCAGAGTGGGTGTAGGTGTATTTGCAGGGCTCTTCTGCGCAGACGACTGAGAGACATCGGCGATGTCCCCGGTTGCACCCTGGAAGGATGCGGAGGAGAAGTTGTGGAGGGCAGTGATGACTTTGACAGCGACAGGTAAGAAGATGGTGCTCGGGCCAGCCAGGAGCAGCTCGGCATGAAAGAGGCTGCAGATGTCCATGGCTACATGTCAAGTGACTCTGAGCCTCCGTGTGCACTGCTGCTCAGAGAGGTCCAGGAGGCTGAGCCTCGGTCTGTGGACCCTGTGGCGAGGGTAGTGCCCTCTGCGATGCATCTCTCTCTGTGGTAGCCCTCCCTCCTGCTGTACAGGTGGATGTGTCACAGCGCTCTGTTGTGGAGCTCCACGTGTCAGAGGTGGACGGCGTGGATGGCGAGGCTGGTGAGGCTGGTGATGCTGTTCGCCCTCCGAGGAGGTCATGACTGCAGCTACGGCGGCCCCCATCCGGAAGATGTACATCTGAGGGGGTCCGCAAGGTAGGTACATGCCTCCGGACCCCGGGGTACGTGTGCAGGTTGGTGACTTTGACTGTCAGGAGGAGGGTGGTGGGGGCCAAACTTTGTCCCAAGTGACGGAGTGGCCTCCTGCAATGGGTGAGGGTCTCCCCCACCACCTGTCATATGGATCTTTGCAGCTGCCACAAGCTGACGGCTGCAACACGTCCATTCGAGCTGGGAGTGTTTCCCCCAGTGTGGGAAACAGTCCCATTTTGTTCTAAAATCCCACATAGTCCCTTAATCAGGTCAGTTAATGACCTGAAATACCGAACTAAATATTGTCAAGTGGCATCCCGCTGGCTTTAATTGCCTGCGGGATTCCCACCAGCGGGGGCTGCGCGCGCACGCCGGCGCGTCAGCGGGGAACCCGGAAGTCCGCGAGTTCGGGGCGGGCTCCGCTACCGCGCCGGGATTCTCCGATTTTCGGAGCCCCCCCGCGGGAAACGCACCCGATAGCGGGTGGTAAAATTGAGCCCATTATCTCTGCAGCCACCTTTTCTAAAACCTAGGATGTAGGCTGTCAGGTCCAGGGGACTTGTCGGCTTTTAGTCCCATTAATTTCTCCAGTACTTTTTCTTTACTAATCATAATTACTTTAAGTTCCTCACTCTCATTAGACCCTTGGTTGTTATTTTTGTATTTTATGTTTCTCACTAAAGCCACTGCTTCTTTAAAAAGTGGTGGTAACAATTCAGTGCTGTTAATTACCCTACATTCTGAGGCCACCAATGTATTGGCATCCTTTCAATTATTAATAATTCCATCATGCAGCTGGAATAGAAATTACAATGTCACTTTGTTATATCACTGTGTTCTCTTTTTCAGTTTTAAACCAATTCATGAAATTTTAATAACCAACTATTTAATTCTACAGGTTAAAATTTGTATAATTCAGACCTGAACGTTTACATTCACCCTCCTCCCTCACCCAACCAATGTATCTTGTCTAAAATCCAAGCATAAAAGTAATATTTTAGAGAATAATTGTTTATCTAGTAATGTGATTTTCATTCAGCGCTGGGATATAAATGAATTTTGTATTAATTTTCATAGGATTAAAATGTTGGTCTCACCACTTAACTTTATAGCGACTCTTGCTTTAACCCATCAAACAAAGTACTTATTGAACCAAAATTATGGAATTACAATTATTTGTTTCAGAGTGTAAATCAGATTATTATCTCACAATGAGTATGAGTGGTATGTTTATTTCAGCAAATCTCTACAAGGTTGCTCTCTGTTAATCTATGTGCACATTTAAAAAAGAAATAAATCCAGAATAAAGCATCTAAACAAGAGTCTCGTCCAATTTCCTCTCCTCTTCTCATGATGAGTTACACTTGCTGGGGTACAGTTCCATGGGCACCATTTTTCTCTGAGGGGCCATTCTTTGCGTATGAAGCTGTACAGTCAGAGTTGATAAAGTGACTGAGGGTGAAATGAAGGGCAAGACTAGGCATATCCATCCCTAATGTCCACACTTGAATAGTTTCCAATAGATCTCACCACATAGCGATCAGGAGTGGGAACCCTGCCTGATTTTGTCTCCCCCTCACCAAGCATACAGAGACCAATGGCAGTACCCCAACCACTGAGCAGAAACCAACTATCAAACCTGAATAGGTTCCACACTAGGCAGTGCACTCACGAACTGAGCCATCAGGCCTACTTGAGGATTTTGAACTTCATATTTTTAAACCCATTTCAGTTGTAAACACTTCCTTGTTAAGAGCATTGGCTCTATTGTTTTGAGATTTATGATTTTCAATGTGCAATAAAATAACTTAATTTTCAAATTTGACAGTTTATTCACAAAGTTACTTCTGCCAGGAAATAATTATGAATGTAATCCACTCCACTGAATTGAATAATCACTTAAAAACCACATCCACGCACTTCTGTGCACCAATTTTGTTTAGAGATGTGCACATATGCATGATTGATAGAATCAAATCCAAGCATGCTTTTCAAATGCCTGATATTTGCTTGCAGTTTTATGAGATTCATTGTTTAATGCATCAAAGAAAGTTTGCATTTTTTTCTATCTAATGAAGCCCTTCCTTCAATCAAGTGTGGTAATGAAAGCCATCAAAATGGCTTTGAATAAAATTGCAATTCGCCTTGATGCAAACTATTGCCTTGTACATGAATTTTTGTTCCTTTACATTCTGTCATATATTTTTGTGTGTAACATTTTATTGGTACCAATTTATGCACCAATGCCAGATTATTTAACTGCTTGACATAGAAAATCAGATCTTAGAGACACTCTAGCCTGAAACATAATTTCTCAGGCAGCCAAGTTGAAAAACCATCCACATTTCAAGAGACATAAACTGTATTGACACAAAGACAAAAGGTCCGGTTTGACAATGGACAAACTCCTGAGTTTTGTTCTAACTGCTGAATTATAGTGCCTGAAAAATGAGATAGTGATAGATAGTCCCCTTCCCCAAACCTGGCCAATGCGGGTTAAAACACTATGGAAAACAGCCTTGTTGGACAAAAATCACATACTTGCAAAGACTCAGAAAATTCTCCGAAATGTGGTCCTTTTCTTGGTCTATTAGCAATGCCAGCAATATAACCTAGGCACTATTTGAGAGGGACATGTGGTAACCCATCTGACTGTTAAAGCTCACAAACTATCGATTGGAGCCAAAATACCAGTAAACATTAATGTAATAGGCAGCTACACCAAGGTACCAAATCATGTACCAGATCTGAAAGCTATTCTTCTAGGCTCACCATCTGACATACTGTATACTGTACATTGTACCATATATGCCGTACACTATGGAAACAATGTGAATGTATGATGTACTGTAACTGAAGTACAACTACAATAAAAAAAATTAAAAACATGGCCGAAAACACTTTTCCAGTGTTGTATGGGTATGTATTCTCCTAATAACTTAAATTGTTTGATTCAAGTTAAAGGAGGTCAATTTCTTGTTTCCTTTCTGCCAGGTTTCAATTTATGAATTCATCCATATTTCATCACACTAATGTCATAAAGTCCAGAGTTAAGCTGAAAAGAGCTTAACAGAAGGTCAGACCTCAAAACAACTGATGAGCAAAGAATCACTGAGCTATTTGAATCCCTTCTGACCTTCATTTCTGAATCATACAGGCAAGTAAAAAATTTAAACTTAATCTTCAGTATATTTAAAATCAATAACATATTAGCAAGCCTACATACAAAGCATTAGCCTTTAAATTTAGCACAAAATGAGTTCTGGTCTGTCCACTGATTCTTTTTTGGGTTAGTCAGCGTGCTTTCTCTTAAATGGAATTTTCTATTACCAACCCAATTTTTTTTGCATTGAATAGTCTTTCAATTACCAGTGGAGAAAGTTCAGAGAAAGAAAACTTGAACCGTGGAAGATATTAATCATCTGTCTGTCTGAAGTATGGAAGTATGGTAGTACAACAATCCATTTTATAAGAATGATTGAATTGAAATTTCTTTATAGTACTACTGTTAAATACAATATCCAAAAAGATCCTGGAGTGAATGGAAATTGGAGGCTCCTCCGGCAAGCAGAGTAAAAAGGTATTATTATTACATTGTATGTAATCTGCTCTTTCAATAGGGGTTAGTTAAAGGATATGATTTATGTTGCTGATTTATGTAGACTCTTATGAAATGTGCTAAAATGCACAAACCATTAGTATAGTACAGCATCTACTGCTTTTACATAATGGTTCATAACAGTAGAGAAAAAACATTTCTGTATCTCTGACCGTTACTGTTCACCAGTTGTGATATACAGACTTTTGTTCCAGCTGTTGTAGACACTCTCATCTGATCAGGTGACTTGAATTCACTTTTATGCTCGACAATAGCAAACTGAACAGACCCCACACATCAGTGCGAAATTATAACCCAACTTAACCTCACAGCAACATAACTAAGTGGCAAGGCAATATATGGATGAAATACTACATAAAATAAGAATTGCTCTGAAGCGTGTTGTGGGTAACACAATTCAGGGTGCTGATGACTTGCAGAAACAGCTTGAGCTTCAGCCTCACAGTTGACAACATACAGAACTTACTGAATGTGGTCATTTAATATACTTTAAAGCATCTGTTTCTCTATGTCAGGTGCAATCAAAATAAGGTAATTGAAACAAATTCATTTTGAATGGCCAATAAAGAAATAAGCTTCTTGGACATGTTGAAAGAATGGTACCACAACACCGCAAACTAAATGGAGAACCTTTCCGAGTTCTGTCTGCTACATGGGATGGATCATTTCCTGTCGACAAGGTCATATGATTATCCTCAGGTGTTCCCAGATTTTACATTGAGGCAACAACTCAAAAGCAGATGATATCAATAGAAAATAAAAAAAAGTAGATGATGCAAACCACATTGTTTGGTTTTAGTGATCAAATCTTTGACTATTATGGATGATCTTTCTGGAAACTATCACTGTTGTGAAGAATACAAACATGAAACCACACCACAGCACAAAATGTGCAGATTTTGACCGACAGTATCCACAAGAATCTATTTGCATGTTACACAAAATTTTAGAATTGAAAGCAGCTTGCATAAATGTGCTATTGAATACAATGGAAAAAGCAATTAAAACAGTGAATGTTATGTGGATTTTAGAAAACTGATACCTGACACAGACATGATCAAAGAGTAGATGGGGCAACAGTAAAGGCGCTGTTTGTTGAGGATGAGAGGTATTGCAGAAACCTTTAATCAAGTCAGTGAGTGTCCAGCAATTTTGGACATTAGCATTTGACAAAAAAGGACATTTTGTATTCCTGTAGAGAAGTTGTACAACACTGAAAATTGCCCCATTGAATATTCTTTTTGTATCAGTATTGCTGTAGCTTTGTATCCAACATTTAGTACAGGAAGTGCAGTGTGTAAAAATGGCAGATTAATACACAGCACCTGTTTTGAAACTCTGAAATCTTTTCTAGTTTTATATTAACTGTCAGCCTTGGCTCATTGGTAGCACTCTTGCCTGTAAGTCAGAAGGCTGTGAGTTGGTGTCCCACTCCAGAGACTTTGAGCACGTCATCTAGGCTAACACTTCAGACCTGCTGTCTTTCGGCTGAGAAGATAAACTGAGGCCCCGTCTGCCCTCTGTGTCCTGTGGCACTATTCAAAGAAGAACAGGGGAGTTCTCCTGGTGTTTTGGTCCACATTTATCCCTCAACCAACACCACTGAAGCAGATTATGTGCTCACATCTTATTGCTGTTTGTGGGATCTTGGTGTGTGTGAGTTGACTGCAACATTTCTTTACATTACAACAGTAATTCATTGGCTGTGAAGACAATTTGGGACATCCTGAGGACTTGAAAGATGCTGTAGAAATGTAATTCTTTCCAAGTTAATAACACTGAGAATCTGCTAATACCGATTCCTATCTAAAATCATGTTGCAGGTGAAGATTTGTTGAAGTGAATGACTAGTTTCATATCGCTTATGAATATTGACATGATGTAAAAGTTATCTGTCACAATAATGAGTTTGTCCAATAGGAGGGCTTGGGGAACACATTATCACAAAGATGTTATGCAAATGGTGATCGAGATCATTGATCTGAGTCAGGTTTACAGCACACGTATGACGTATCTGATAACTATAATGATCTACTGGGGGAAAATAAGATCCACTGGCTAAGCAAAGGCTGAGGTGATGCAGTGAAAGAATTTTGAGTAGCTTTGCAGGCCAAAAAATGGTCAGAAAAACTGTATGCTTTCCTACTTGATGCTGCAATGACAAATATGGTCACATTTTTGCTGAGTTGCCTAGAATGAAATCAACCTCAGACTTCAGTAGTGAAAATAGAATGTAATTTAATAGGCACAGTGTGACTTCTTATTTGCATTTGAAATAAGTCTTCAAGACTGGTTTGGAATGTAGATAAATGCTACATTTTCTCATTTTGGTGAATTCATGTAGAGAGGAGGACTTCTGGTTAGAGACCAGCTGTCTGTATTCCTCGCCAAGGCAAGCGAGACCTTTAAGAAACACTTTAAGGAAATTAAGATAAGGAATATCTACTTATTTGGCTAAAACCTATTCCTTTAACTGATAAAAAGCACCTGGTAACAAGAGGGCAAAAATGCATTTCTAGTAATCATTGTTTGTTAAACCGGTAAACTGGGAAGGTTTAAAACAATTTGTAAATCTTTGAAAACAGTCGCAGAATAGATTGCTGTGTGACCACAAGATTCTCTTTTTATAACCAAATATGGATTGTAAATCATAAACCCTTCACATTTACTATAGAAAGTAAATCCTGGTAAATGTGCCACTTGGATATTTGGAAGGGAGATGTAAGTTGTTGATTACTAGACTTTTTCCCCAACCTTTAATGAGGAGATTCATCAATTTCATTCACAATTTATATCCAACACATCTGCCATCACAGATGGGCTAGTAAATAGCATCTGTGGCTCTAATACCTGGGAAATAAAGTGTGGTGGTGCTTAACTATCACAATAATTCAGAGAGAAGTCTTCTGCAATTTAATATTTTAAATATGGCAATTAAGCAATAGGCACATACACCTTTGACTGTGATTCCCAAAGTACTATTAAACAATAAGTTTTCATTCGGGAAGACAGTTTGACATTCTATACACAAGTACTGATGATGCAAATACTAATCTGGCATTTTACTGATGTTTTCAAAGAAAGGTGCTTTTAAATACTTATTGAAGATCTGAATTATAGGCCCCGATATTTGCAGAGAGGGAGCAGGGAATGCCAGAGATCCCGGGAACGCGGAGGTCCTGCTGAATTTAACGGCAGGACCTCATTATCATTTTTTAATTCTGTTTCTCACCCGACAGATTGACAGGCTGGCTGGCTGCCGGGTGGGAAAGCCAGCAGTAGAAGGCCATAGCTGGGGATCGTTGGAGACGGGGCTTGGTGGAGGTGGGAAGGTCAGAGCCTTCCCACCCCCACCTCCCTCCTTCCCAATCGGGAGGGTGGGAGGCAAAGATTGGAGTTTGGTGGATGGGGAAGGGGTGTCGGAGCCTGGCAATCAGGAGGGAAGGAGGCAAAGATTGGGTTTGGAGGGGCGGGGTCGGCCGATTGCAGCAGTGAGAAGAGGCTGCAATCAGCAGAAGGTTAGCTTGAGGGGCCAGGGGTAGCATACCTGCTCCTCCTGGCCCATAAGGAGTGCTAACTGCTTGATCCTGCAGCTCCCGTCTCCATTTCGCTGCCAGGTTTCCCAAGCCCTGGGAAACCAAGCCAGCCAGCCTTAAATTTAAATCAGGTTCCCAACTGCACTGTGGGAGCCTGATTTAAATATTATAATGAAGTGTCCCACCTCTCGAGAGCAGGACGTGGACACAGCCACAATCTGCCACCGTAAAAATGGCAGCAGGCACGTACACAGTGGGTTGGGGTTGCTTTTTGCGATTTTTAATTTTTAACTCTCCCGTTCGTCAATGGGGGTGGGGAGGGGGGTAATATCGATATAATGATGGAACTTGATAAGAGCATTTAATCAAATTCAGCATCGCTGAATGAAAATGTAAACGCTCTCTATTTATGGCAATTATTCTATTGGTAAACTAATTTGTTCTCATCGCATCTGAGAGTACTTTTTTGGCTCAGTTATGAAACATTCCTTAATTATTATCGTAAACAATTTTACAACACCAAGTTATAGTCCAGCAATTTTATTTTAAATTCACAAGCTTTCGGAGGCTTCCTCCTTCGTCAGGTAAATGTTCAGGAGCTCCTTGAAGCCTACGCATTTATACATCACAGAACAATACATGGTGTTTACAGACTGCCCCTGCAACTGCCCGTTGCCAAGGCAATCACCGTGTTCAGACAGAGAGGTGTCACCTGCAGAACCCCCGAATACACATTCAACAAAAAAACAAACAGGAAAAAAAAACAGAGAGAGGCAGAAACATCCGGAAGGCAGAGAAAGCCAGCAAATGACCCATTATATTAAAAACAGATAACATTTGTTCGCTGGTGGGGTAACGTGTAGCGTGACATGAACCCAAGATCCCGGTTGAGGCCGTCCTCATGGGTGCGGAACTTGGCTATCAATTTCTGCTTGACGATTTTGCGTTGTCGTGAGTCTCGAAGGCCGCCTTGGAGTACGCTTACCCGAAGGTATCTCCACATCATTAATTATTATCTATAGAGTTGCATTGGCTGGGTTGCTATTTTGACTTGGTAGGCCAGTGTTGCAGTAACACTTGGTAGCTTTGTATTATACTTAAGCAGCCTCCAGGCTGCAGTGATCTTGTATTATTTACTTTTTGTCCCATAGACTTGATGAAGCCAGTGGAAGCCGAGCCAGCTTTCGAGCAGTTGTCTGCATTAATTAGTTCAATATTAAAAAAAAATCATGAGGCAAGGATGAGTAACCGAGAAGGATGGAAGGAGCACATATTGTCCAGTATACCCAAGAGAGTATTCAATTTTGAAACTTCCATTCAGGACCCAAAACCACAAGCAATAAGATAACACCTGTACTTTGGTACAAATAGAAAGAAAAACTTGCATTTATAAGGCCTTTCATGACTTCAGGTTGTCCAAAAGCACTTCTCAGCCAATGAAGTACTTTTGAAATGCAGTCATTGTTATAATGTAGGGAAATACAATGGCCAATTTGCAGTAAGGTCCCAAAAACAGCTGTAAGATAAATGACCAGCTAATCTGTTTTTAGTGATGTTGCTTGAGGGGCAAATCTTGGCCAATGGCAATTCCCCTCTTCTTCAAGTAGTGCCTTTTATATCCACCTGAGATAGCAGACAGGGCCTCTAAAAAATGGCTCGTCCAACAACGCAGCATTCCCTCAGTATTGTACGAAAGTGTCAACCTGGATTATGTGCTGGAACCCATGACTACCTGACTCAGAGGCAAGAGTGCTACCACTGAGCCAAGGCTTCACTTAATGGGGTTAGAATTTCATAAAAGATAACAACGATTATTTTTTTTAAAACTTAGAATAGTTTTTCTACACAAAAATCTGCAAAATACTGCAGATTCAAATTTTTATATCATTGAATTTCACATTTTGATAAAGAAAAGAAAACAAAACAAAATTCATATTTAACTAGTTTTCATATTCACTGCCTCTTTAATGTTGTAAATTAATATCTGCTGGCCATAATTTAGTTAAGAACATGAAGCACAAAACTAGAAAAGGCCATTTGGCCCATCTTCTACAGACCACATGAAATCTAGTCCAAAGGTATCCAAAATATAGTCCTTGGGGCATGGCCATCTGGTCCGCGAATAACTGCTCCATTTGATGGACAGCTGATCCTACATAGACCATTGGGACTGAGGAATTGCAGCCTTGATTGATACTGGAGTTAACCCACAGAGTTAGCGATTATAGCAGAAGGCAACCTATTTAATATTGCATATATTTTTCCCTCTGGAGCCCTTGGCAGCTTTGTCAGGTCATGCAGATCAACTCATTTCTCAATCACAGTTCCTACTGCTTCTGTGTTTTAATATTTAGAAGCACAGGATCTTCAGTTGATCTGTCAGTCCTGATGCTGAGTGGACCTGTGTATCCATGCACCCACATCAAACCCCCACTCACACTTGGAATGCAACATCGGAATGTGCTCCTGACACAAACATCACCAAAATTTACTTGACCGCCAAACACAGAGACAAAGTTTGGCCTCCACCACCCTCCTCCTGACAAGAAAATTCACCAACTTGCACACTTACCTCGGGGTCCAGAGACATGTACCTACCTTGCGGACCCCCTCAGATGTACATCTTCCGGATGGGGGCCGCCGTAGCTGCAGTCATGACCTCCTCGGAGGGCGAACAGCATCACCAGCCTCAACAGCATTACCGGCCACGCCGTCCACCTCTGATACGTGGAGCTCCACAACAGAGTGCTGTGACACATCCACCTGTACAGCAGGAGGGAGGGCAACCGCAGAGAGAGATGCGTCGCAGAGGGCACTACCCTCACCACAGGGTCCACAGACCGAGGCTCAGCTTCCTGGACCTCTCTGAGCAGCAGTGCACAGGGAGGCTCAGAGTCACTCGACATGAAGTCGTGGACATCTGCAGCCTCCTTCATGCCGAGCTGCTCCCGGCTGGCCCGAGCACCATCTTCTTACCTGTCGCTGTCAAAGTCACCACTGCCCTCAACAACTTCTCCTCCGCATCCTTCCAGGGTGCCACCGGGGACATCGCCGACGTCTCTCAGTCGTCTGCACAAAAGAGCCCTGCAAATACATCTACACCCACTCTGCAGTGACACAATGGGTGTCATCAGTTGTGGGTCTTCATTGTGATCCTCAGGAAAGGGCATTATTGCACAAACCAGACAAGATTCGCAAAGGCATGGCATTAGTGGTGCCAATATAATATGTAATGCGAGTTGGTCAGAAATTCAATATAAGTAAAAACCATGACAAACCCTCAGACACCCTTGTGCATCCCCTTCATGCTCACGACACGTTTGCCTTACGCTGCCTACTGCACATATGTGATGCATGCCCTGTGGCTGCAGCACTGGTAGTGGCAGGTTGAGTGAGGCTGACTGTGAAAGAGATGCACGAGAGGGTGAGTATGAGATAGAGCCATGAGATTGTATGAGGATTGGGTTGAGTGGTAGTGGCGGGATGAGTACTGGCGAGGTGAGTAAGTGCAGGTAAGATGAGGATGAGCTTTGAATGGGTATGAGGGGTGATGTGACAGAGTAGTGTTGGCAGTGCAGAAGGAGATGTGGGGTGGGGGCGGTGATGTGGCAGATGGAGTGTAGGGGAATGAGTAAGTGTACTCACTTTGGCTGACCTACTTAGGTCAGTGGAGCGCCTCCTGCACTGTATGCAGGTGGGCGATATGTTGGTGGTGCAGGTGACCTCCTCTGCCACCTCGAGCCAGGCCTTCCTGGTGGCAGAGGCAGGCCGCTTCCTCCCGCCTGCCGGGGGGGGAAGATCTCTGTCCTCCCCCTCCTCCTCACCCCATCTAATGATACCTGGAGTGAGGCATCATTAAACTGGGAGCAGCCTTCCCCCTGGGCTGCTCTATGCTGTAATTTTTGCTATTTGTTGCAGCATCTATCAGTGGAGGACTGCCCCTTTAAATAGAGCTCCTCCAGCTGACAGCCTATGCTGCGCATGCGCAGCCCGCCCGACGCGCAGATCAGCAGTGGGGAACCCGGAAGACCAGGTAAGTGAATCCAATTAGGCTGCGATCGCGCGGGGGGCAGACTGATTTTGCCGGGCGCGTGGCCCCCACTGCCGCGAACCCGCAGCCCTGGTAACATTGAGCCCCAAAACTGCACACAATACTCCAGATGTGGTCTCACCAAGGCCCTGTACAACAGCAGTAAGACATCCCTGTTCCTGTAATCAAATCCTCTTGCAATGAATGCTAACATACCATTCGCCTTCCTAACTGCTTGCTACATCTGAATGCTCGCTTTCAGCGATTGGTATACAAGGACATCCAGGTCTCATTGCACCTCCCCTTTTCCCAATCTATCACCTTTCAGATAATAATCTGTCTTTCTGTTTTTACAACCAAATGGATAACCTCACATTTATCCACATTATACTGCATCTGCCATGTTCTTGCCCACTCACCCAACTTGTCTAAATCACATTGGAGCCTCTTTGCATCCTCCTCACAGCTCACATTCCACCCCGGCTTTGTGTCGTCTGCAAACTTGGAAATGTTACATTCAGCTCCTTCATCCAAATCATTGATATATATTGTGAACAGCTGGGGCCCTAGCACTGATCCCTGCGGCACCCCACTAGTCACTGCCTGCCACCCAGAAAAAGGCCCATTTATTCCCAACAAGCATCAGCCTTGCTCAGTGGTAGCACTCTCACCCTCGAGTCACAAGCTTGAGGGTTCAAGCCCCACGGATAATTTTCATCATCATCACTTGGGTGGTAAACCACCAGAGTGGATCGTCTGCCCGTTACAGAACCCACCCGACTTTCATATCCATGAGAGCTGTCTCAATGCATGCTATGAAGGAAAGGGGATCACTCAAATCCAGAGGCAGTTATCTATTACAAAATCTCCAGCTCTGCTTGACCCGCATATGTACCACATCACAAATCAAGTCATATTCTTTATTTGCTTTTCATTAATAGTTGATTATTTGTATGTCTGGAAACATCATCAGTGCAGAACTGCAGAGATAAAGGTAATCATTCTACTGTTCAAAATAGTCTCAATTTTTGAAAACTTTCTTATTCCTATGAATTTGTATTTCAAACAACATATTTATTTGAAATACATATTCATAGAAATAAGAAAATTCAGTATTTTGCATTGAAACTGTTTATACGAGGCCCTCTAGGCCTCACAATAAGCCTCTAAGAGGAAAAGTTTGGATAGCCCTGCTCTACTTTGTTGTAGACAATATTACACCCATTTAATCTGAAAGTTCTGCACAAGTATTCCCAATGCTTAAAAGTAATCAAACAGAGCTCCAGATTACTTGTCCTTTCTCACATCTCTGCTACTCAACATTTTCCACTGCCATTCAGATGCAACGCCATCCTTTCCCTGCTCCGTGTCCCTAACAGCAGAGGAACTATTGTGTCCCAGGGATTATTTCAGCATCTCAGTCTACACCTATTACTAAAACCTCCAAGCCTGTTCCTAATCAGATTTTCATGTGAGAGAATGAGCCTGACTTGTCCTGAAACCTGCTAAATGATAGGTCAGAACTGTGCTTTCCTGCAAACATTTCCCCTCTTTGTCACAAATCCATCTCCCAGCTTGGTCCTCGGTCTCACATTTGCACAGTAAGTCCTTCAGCTGAAAACACAGAAAAAATTGTGTAGGACAACAGGACTGTAAAGACTTAAGGGACTTCTAGATTACTCAGAATAGCAGACAAAGTGCATGTGACTGCAACAGCTGCTTAAGGAAAAGATGAATTATCTTTATTTAAAATATCTGTCTCCATCTCAAGCTAGAAATTAGATTTTATTCTTGAAATTTCAGAATTTAAAAAAAAATTAATAGCTCCGCAACTGCAACTGTGCTTCGAGATAAGTTTCATTATCTGATTCACAGTGGATAAAGGTCACGGTTTAATTATTTTCAATTAATCTCCACAGGACTCCTCAATCTTATTTACATTCATAAGACAACCTTTGTCCTGCAGCATACAGATAATTTACACCACTACTATTTTGTGAGAAATTAATATGTACAGTCTTGACTTCTTGTTTAGATAATTTACATACTGTACCTCTTTTTATAGTTAGAGCTTTCAGTAATTATTATTTTGGATTTAGTCAAGATGCATTTTTATGCATCTGTATTTGCGCTTTCTGCAGTGCTTAATAAAAGTGCTACAATTCACAGTCTATACATGATTAATCAAAACCAGTATTCAATTACTATTCAATGTTAAATCGATTTGCTTTGCTGCCCAACTGTGCCCTATTGCTGGTTGCTGTATGCCACACAGTCCAAAGGGGCTTATTTAGACTTTATTGGACTCCACTTGTTTGTGTTTGATACATATGTGGTTGAAAATAAAATAAAATATTTTTAAAATCATTTTAGTGGAAGCACCAAGCTGTTGATGGATAGGAGAAGTTACACTATAACGCCAATAGTGGAACTTATCACATCAATCAGGTGAATCTCAATATTGAAACCCCATTGCATTATATCACACGAGATCTTGGGTTCAGTGACTCATCTTCCTCAGAATGTGTAATCAATCTCAGCTGTGCTGTCCTAAACATGCATAAGATGGAGGCTAAGAAGTGACTGGAAAACTAGAAAGGAAGCCATCTCATATCCTCGTGTCCAAGTTCAGAACAGCATTGGCAAAGGCGAACTGCTCATTTGTTCATTCAGTTGAGGACAATACATGCCATAGAGAGATTCAAATTTAAAGTATTATGACAAAAAAAAGATGATAGGACAAAAATCCTAGGAGACAAATGGACTATTTCCCCACAGAATAAATCAGAGGGAAGGTTCCAAGTTCAAAATTGCAGCTTTGACATGTCAAGATACAAGATGCATTTAAGAACAATTGTTTTACTTAAATTATGTCACAAAGGATTATAATATGCAAATATCCTCATAGGCCCAAAGAGACATATTTAAAGTCAAACTAATGCTGGCCCAAATTGCCTCTGTAAAATTGGGCCCTTGTCTGTCAGCTGTCAGTGATGCTTGCTCATGGGATTCCTGAAGTATACCATCATTCTGAAGTGCACCATAGGTAGGTACCTGACATAATTAAATGAAATACATAAAGTGCCAAGAATATAGAACAAACTAGGCCAACAAAACAAGCCATCATGATTTAGTTAGTGAACTAGGGCAAAGCAAACAAAACTTTAGTACTTAACTAGTGAAGAAATGGGTTACAATTTAAGCATTACTCTCTCATATATATTAGGAATTATTGTTGAGTAAACAGAATTTGCATGCAGAATGATACTGAATTCTGGTAGTACACTCACTCCAAAATCTTTGGAATGGAATTGTCGTCTTGTAAATGTCGTATTTTTAATTGTAATTACAAATACAAAATGCCATTAAGTTGCATTTAGCACTGCTAATTAATTGTAGGCATAATGTATTACTGCCCAAGTAGAAAATCACCAATTGAACCCAATTATTAAAGGACAAAGGAGACTAAAATATGCCCACTAATAAATTCACACCAGCGTGTTAAACAAATTGCAATTAAAGTGCATTTGAAATAAGGTTTAATATTTCTCCTCTATAAGAGAAATTACTAGTTTGCACATTTGCTACTTAACTTACACTAAACATGAAAATAGTATGATTTGAAAAGCTATTGTAATTTATTAACATTCAGCATCACAGTAGTTTTGGGATTTGTGAGAAATGTGTAACTTTCCAAAGTTGCAACAGTAATTAAAGTATACGATAGTATTCTTAAAGAAACAGCAAAAAGAAATTACAATTTATCCACCTATTTTGATGATTTAAGCACAAGATCAGTCATCTTCTAAATGTGGATATTAAGGAAATGGGACCCAAAGGATAAAAGCATTCATCAAAATAGTCCAACAAAAAACATCAAGGTCGTGAGCCTCCTTGGCACACTGCCGCTCTAATATGTTTTAATTTATTTTTTAAATCATAATCGTAAGTTAAAAAGGAAAAAGAATAAAGAATAATGAGGTAGAAGTAATGAAAAACAACACTATTTATTTAAAGAGTCAATAATAAGAGGAAAAATAAACAAAACTATATTATGAAAAGAAAGGATTGGTTATTAGTTTCAGTGTGGCTTACACTAATAGAATACAAAACACAACTTAAAGTAAAACTTTAGGGAGGTGCCATCCATACAAGGATCCTTGAAATGGTTCGTTCCGAAGACAGGTGATGGCATCATAGTTACAACGAAGGCTGTCCTGACAATTCTGTTATGTTTCCCAAGCATGACTGGTAGCATCTTAGCTGTGCAGAGTAAAATGGCAAGTGGTAGCCTCAAGTGGTTAACAGAATGATTATAGCCAACCTGTGCAGATTACTGTGGCTAGCCAATTTTAACTATGATCCAAAGATGTAGACCTCTATGTAGCTGATTGAAACCAGACTACATAGTAATTACATTTTAGGTGCCCCAGTCCCTCAGACATTTTAGCCAAGGCTTTACATCCCCACTTGATGTGGGTTGCATGTTTTGGGTTGAGGTGTTCCACATGAGCAGCCCAGGCACTCTCTGGTCTGAGGGTACTTATCCTATTGGAGGTGTCCTCAGCTTCTGGTGGGGAGTTCTGCTGAAATAGGACAGAGTTTTGATGCAGCCTTAATACTGTCTGCAAAATACTGTTTTCTTTAAAAAAAATCCCCTTCCACCAACCTGTGCAAGACAGTGATTCCTGAGGGTATGCAAAGGCCATGGCTGCAAAAAGGTTTCTCCTTCACCTTCTGCCGATTGAAAGGTTGGACCCTTGGGACAAACAGTCACCCTTACATCCAGTGCTTAAACCGTGCAAATGGCAGGAAGCACGATGAAGGCTGTTTTTCCTTCATTGACATACTGTTGCGATTTGCCAACCCACATATGGGTGGATGTGCTGTGCCCCAGTGAAACCAGTCCCCAAAAAATTGAAACATCCTTCAGGCCCTGCCCATCCCCAATTTACCAACAAAAAAAAATCAACGGGATGAGGAACAGAAAGCCTAGTCCTCTATGTTTGGCGAGTTTGAATGGTGGTGAATGGTGGTGGACAATTAAACAACTAACGGGAGGAGGAGGCTCTGCAAACATCCCCATCCTCAATGATGGCAGAGTCCAGCACATGAGTGCAAAAGACAAGGCTGAAGCGTTTGCAACCATCTTCAGCCAGAAGTGCCAAGTGGATGATCCATCTTGGCCTCCTCCCGATATCCCCACCATCACAGAAGCCAGTCTTCAGCCAATTTGATTCACTCCACGTGAAATCAGGAAATGGCTAAGTTAACTGGATACAGCAAAGGCTATGGGCCTCAACAACATCCCGGCTGTAGTGCTGAAGACTTGTGCTCCAGAACTAGCTGCGCCTCTAGCCAAGCTGTTCCAGTACAGCTACTGGCATCTACCTGACAATGTGGAAAATTGCCCAGGTATGTCCTGTCCACAAAAAGCAGGACAAATCCAATCCAGCCAATTACTGCCCCATCAGTCTACTCTCAATCATCAGCAAAGTGATGGAAGGTGTCGTCGACAGTGCTATCAAGCAGCACTTACTCACCAATAACCTGCTCACCGATGCTCAGTTTGGGTTCCGCCAGGACCACTCGGCTCCAGACCTCATTACAGCCTTGGTCCAAACATGGATAAAAGAGCTGAATTCCAGAGGTGAAGTGGGAGTGACTGCCCTTGACATCAAGGCAGCATTTGACCGAGTGTGGCACCAAGGAGCCCTAGTAAAATTGAAGTCAATGGGAATCAGGGGGAAAACTCTTCAGTGGGTGGAGTCATACCTAGCACAAAGGAAGATGGTAGTGGTTGTTGGAGGCCAATCATCTCAGCCCCAGGACATTGCTGCAGGAGTTCCTCAGGGCAGTGTCCAAGGCCCAACCATCTTCAGTTGCTTCATCAATGACCTTCCCTCCATCATAAGGTCAGAAATGGGGATGTTCGCTGATGTTTGCACTAGCAGGGCCAGTACTTATTGTTCATCCCTAATTGCCCTTGAGAAGGTGGTGATGAGCTGCCTTCTTGAACTGTTGCAGTCCATGTGGTGAATTTACTCTCACAGTGCTGTTTGGAAGGGAGTTCCACGATTTTGACCCAGCGACGATGAAGGAATGGCGATATATTTCCATGATGTGGAGATGCCGGTGATGGACTGGGGGTGATATATTTCCAAGTCAGGATTGTGTGACGGAGGGGAATGTGCAGGTGGCGGTGTTCCCACGCGTCTGCTGCCCTTGTCCTTCTAGGTGGTAGAGATTGGGGGTTTGAGAGGTGCTGTTAAAGAAGCCTTGGCGAGTTGCTGCAATGTATCTTGTAGATGGTACGCACTGCAGCCACAATGCGCTGGTGGTTGAGGGAATGAATGTTTAGGGTGGTGGATGGGGTGCCAATCAAGCGGGCTGCTTTGTCCTGGATGGTGTCGAGCTTCTTGAGTGTTGTTGGAGCTGCACTCATCCAGGCAAGTGGAGAGTATTCCTGACTTGGCATCTACAGCATCTTAATCTAAATTACTTGAGGTTAATGCTTTAAGCAGTGAAAGACATATGTATGCTGGTAAAATGAAACTTATCAGAATTAGAAGGCTAGTTGGAATGTGCTTCCTCCTTGCTCATGGAGAAAAGTTGAAGAAATATTTTTGTTTTGTGTGGTGCAGCTTCACCTTTGGCCTTGCAGACCAATTACGTGGTCATTTAGCTGCTTCCTGCCATTTACTGTACAACTTTGAATAGTTGGGGTAAGGAGGGGCAATTTTGAGTCTGGGTCGTTTGAGGCTCACTCGCTATTGCCATTTCAGTTTTTAATCGAATGATAGCCTCTTTTAGCAAATTCTAAAATATTATGCTCCTGCTCTATTAAACATGACTTATGGAGTTTCATGTGCTAGTTTCCTTCTGCCACTATCAAAAGTTAAGTCTAGCTGACTACCAAAGTTACATGACTCATTTGTGTTTGTTTTTAAATTTAATTGTACAAATGTTAACAACATAAGAACATAAGAAATAGAAGCAGGAGTAGGCCATACAGCCCCTCGAGACTGTTCCGCCATTCAAGAAGATCATGGCTGATCTTCAACCTCAACTCCACTTTCCCGCCCAATTCCCATATCCCTTCATTCCCCCAGAGTCCAAAAATCTATCTATCTCAGCCTTGAATATACTCAACGACTCAGCATCCACAGCCCTCTGGGGTAGAGAATTCCAAAGATTCACAACCCTCTGAGTGAAGAAATTCCTCCTCATCTCAGTCTTAAATGGCCAACCCCGTATCCTGTGAGTATGCCCCCTAGTTTTAGACTCTCCAGCTAGGGGCAACAACCTCTCAGCATCTAACCTGTCCAGCCTCCTCAGAATCTTATATGTTTCAATGAGATCACCTCTCATTCTTCTAAACTCCAGAGAATATAGGCCCATTCTACTCAATCTCTCCTCATAGGACAACCCTCTCATCCCAGGAATCAATCTAGTGAACCTCCATTGCATTGCCTCTAAGGCAAGTATATCCTTCCTTTGATAAGGAGAACAAAACTGTACACAGTACTTCAGGTGAGGTCTAACCAAAGCCCTGTACAATTGTAGTAAGCCTTCCTTACTCTTGCACTCCAACCCCTTTGCAATAAAGGCCAACACACCATTTGCCTTCCTGGTTGCTTGCTGTACCTGCATGCTAAATTTTTGTGTTTCTTGTGCGAGGACACCCAAATCTGTCTGAACATCAACATTTAATAGTTTCTCACCATTTAAAAAATATTCTACTTTTCGGTTCTTCCTACCAAAGTGAATAACCTCACATTTCCCCACATTTAAACTCCATCTGCCACCTTCTTGACCACTTAACCTGTCTATATCCCTTTGCAGACTCTGTGTCCTCCTCACTGCTTACTTTCTCACCTAGCTTTGTATCGTCAGCAAACTTTGATACATTATACTTGGTCCCCTCATCTAAGTCATTAATATAGATTGTAAATAGCTGAGGCCCAAGCACCAATCCCTATGGCACCCCACTAGTTACATCCTGCCAACCTGAAAATGACCCGTTTATCCCTATTCTCTGTTTTCTGTCTGTTAACCAATCCTCTATCCATGCTAATATATTAACCCCAATTCCACGAGCCCTTATCTCGCATAACAACCTTTTATGTGGCACCTTATCGAATGCCTTTTGAAAATCTAAACATACTAGATCCACTGGTTTCCCTTTATCTATCCTGCTAGTTACATCCTCAAAAAAACTCTAATAGATTTATCAAACACGATTTCCCTTTCATAAAACCATGTTGGCTCTGTTTAATCATATTATGATTTTCTAAGTACCCTGTTGCCACTTACTTAATAATAGATTCCAGCATTTTCCCGACGACAGATGTCAGGCTAACTGGCCTGTAGTTCCATGTTTTCTGTCTCCCTCCTATATTGAATAGCGGGGTTACTTTTGATACCTTCCAATCCACTGGGACCGTTCTAGAATCTAGAGAATTTTGGAAGATCACAACCAATGCATCCACTATCTCTGCAGTCCCCTCTTTTAGAACCCTCGGATGTAGGCCCTCAGGTCCAGGGGATTTATTGGCTTTTATTCTCATTAATTTCTCCAGTACTTTTTCTCTGCTAATATTAATTACTTTAAGTTCCTCACTCTCATTAGCCCCTGGGCTCCCCACTATTTCTGTTATGCTTTTTGTGTCTTCTACCGTGAAAACAGATACAAAATATTTGTTTAAGGTCTCTGCCATTTCCTTATTCCCCATTATAATTTCTCCTGTCTCAGCCTCTAAGGGACCAACGTTTACTTTTGCTACTCTGCTGGATGATTTAACCTACCACCAATATTAAATAAAGTCATGAAAATGCAGCTAGATCTCCGCTAGCATTTAGTTGTAAATCCAGGTAATTATCGTGCATTCCTGCCCAAACAGTCTTAACAGCCGCAGACAGGATGGTTTCACCATTGCTGTTTTAGTACATCATGTACTTCCGTGGAAGTGACATTTTATGGCCGATAATAAAAGAAATAAAATTAATAAGAAGGTAATGAAGACTGACTCTGTTCAAGATGTGAGAATTTTTATCGTGGTTCAGTTCTGGCTAATCCTTAGAACAGAGGGCGAAAAATTCGATAAGGCCTATTATCGGGCGTAGGAAGCGCGATCCGCTATTAACCCACGCCCGATGGCCCCTATGCAGGCAGCTGAATTGCGAGCTTACAAAGATAGCTCCGTGCAGCCAGTGCTACTCATGCTGCTGAGAGGCTGCACGAAGAATGAGGAAGCCTGAAATGGGGCTTGCTCAGTGCACATCATTGGCATCCTGCACCTCTTAAAGATGCAGGTACACATTTTAAATGGGACATGCACAGTCCACTCAGAGGAGGGAAAGATAGCCGGAAGGATGGCAGGAGCGGCGCGAGAGCGGGCCCCACGCTTCTCTGATGATGCACTGGAGGCCCTGGTGGAGGAGGTGGACGAAAGAAGGGTCAACATGTACCCGCAGGGTGACAGGAGACCCTCCAGACTCCAGCTCCGCAGGAATTGGAGGCTGTGGCACAGGAAGTCAAGGCCAGGAGCACGTGGGTGCAGTGCCGAAAGAAGTTCAACAACTTGACATGAGTAGTCAAGGTGAGTGAATGCAAGTGTCAAGTGGCACATTCTACCAACTGCAACACTGCTCCATGCATCGCACCCCCCGTCACCCACCCACCAACAAACAATGCCCATCCATATGCAATGCTTCATCTCACCCACACATAGTACCACACTTGCAGGCCACACAACCACCACTCACAGGTCACACGCATACACTGGCAGCTATTCGACCATGACAGGCATATCACCCAGACACCTTGCAGGATACTTACTGACACACTGCTCTCTGTCTTGCAGGAGAAGGAGGCGCATAACAGCCAGCAGCAGGACAGACCTGAGGGAGGACAGGCACACCTACACGTCCTCACCCCCTTGGAGGAGACTGTGCTTCAGGTCATTGGCTGGGCTGTCGCTGCAGCCGTGACCACATGCCACGCTGGAGATCCCGATGAAGGGGGTCTCCACATATCTAATGCTCCTTCTCGTTTCCCACATCTCCCACCTCTCATAATCTTTTCTGACTCATGTGCTGCAGATGCTGTCTGCGCGCACGTCTTACTTGCTCTTCTCCCCGCTCGACAACTCAACCTGTTTTCCTTTGTCATTGCAGATACCCAAGAACACATGGCGGCATCATCCGAGGATAAGGAGGAGGAGGAGGAGGAGGAGGGGGACACTGAATGCACACCGTCACTCAATCTGACATTCTGATCCACCAGCTCAGAGACTGAAACTACGTGTCCTTCAGAGGCTAGGTTAGAGGAGGGATCTGCACATGGTGAGACACTGGGCACAAGCGCACAGGAGCCGGGGCGGGGGGGTGGTGCAGGGAGTGGATGCCATAGGTGCCAGCTCGTCAGAGGGCGAGGTCGCTCACTAGTTCTGCTGTAGAGGAATCAGATGAGGCCTTCGATGGGCCAGGCTACGGAAGACGGCCGATGAGCTTACACCACCAAATGTTTGGAGCACTGGAAAGCTTGCCAGAAAGCCTGCGCACAATGACAAGGGGCATGGAGGAGTCCAGCTCCAATTTGGCCTGGCTTTGCACAGAGCTTAGAGCCCATCCTTTCCACATGGAATGGGTGGTCACCTGCATCAGCACATCTGTGGAACCCACTATGATGCAGCGCCTGATGGCCGATGTCGCAGCTTCCATTGCAGCAAAAACCGACGTCATCAAAGGTCTGCAAGCTACAGTTGCAGCTCAGACTGCTGCAATGGAAGCTTAGACTGCTGCTATCGTGGCTGTGGGGACCACTGTGGAACAGGGCTTCCAGGGTGTTACAGCACTCCAGCAATCCGTTCTTCAGCTGATCACCAGGATTGCTGAGGCGTCGCCCCGGGAGAGTGGCAGTGGCAGCATGGCAGTCGGACTTGCTGCCTCTCTCAGGACGACAGCATTCCTGATCCCACCCTTGCCACTCTGCCAGTGTGCATGTTGTTGCCTGTCGGCCAGCCAGGCCAGACTGCTGCAGCCCATGCTGAGATGGTGCAGTCTGAAGCTGGGCCCTCCCGGCCCAGAACTGCTCCAGGTCGTCCTCCAAGGCCATCTGCACACTCCTCCATTGAAGGCCAGCAGCCTCCCACCACCCATGCTCCAGCCACTGGGGCTGCACCTCGTAGGAGCACTGGGATAGGTAAAGGCACATGAACAAAAGGCACTAAGGCAATGCTCAAGGGTGAATAGTTCTGTTCTGTTTCCATAATTTGTTTTGTTCATTGATAAATGTGACTTTGAATTTGCAATTGGTGGTGGTTTTAATTTGTGCGATGAGCTGAGGGTGAAACCAATGCGTAATCAGAAGGAGGGCGATTTGATGGTCATGTGGGAGCGGACAGGTGGGGAGTGTCGGACTGTTGGTGAGTTGGGGGATGTAGTTGACATTATTGATAGCGGGCAAGGATCAGGCGAGCACGCACAGCCCTGGCAGACAAGGCATGTATACCCTGTTGCACCCTTGTGTCTTCCTTCATTTCCTCCTCCGGCTCCTCCCCCTCAGCCTCTTCCTCCTCCTCCTCTTGCTCTTCCTCCTCCTCCTCTTCCTCTACCTCCTCCTCCTCAGCCTCCGGCGCAGGGTCTTCTCCCATCATCGGCAGGAAGGGGTGGTCCCTCATGATGGCAAGGTTGTGGAGCATGCAGCGTACTACCACGAATCTTCCCATTTGCTCAGCGGAGTACTGGAGGGCTCCTCCAGAATGGTCCAGGCAGTGGAAGCGTTGTTTTAGGAGGCCTATGTTGTGCTCCACGACATTACACGTGGCTGGCATGGCTCTCATTGTAGGCCTGCTGTGCACATGTGCATGGCTTCCTGAGAAAAGTAATGAGCCATGGCGGGAGGGGATAGCCCTTGTCACTCAGTAGCCAGCCTTTGACTTGCTAAGCCGGGTGAAAGATAGCTGGCACGTTGGACTGCTGCATAACAAAGGCGCTGTGACTGTTCCCAGGGTAGCAGCCATCGACCTCCATGATTCAATGCGTGTGGTCG
Source organism: Heptranchias perlo (assembly GCF_035084215.1). NCBI lineage: Eukaryota > Metazoa > Chordata > Chondrichthyes > Hexanchiformes > Hexanchidae > Heptranchias > Heptranchias perlo. The sequence goes on along the minus strand of NC_090341.1, from coordinate 34,717,202 downwards.
CACACCTGCCGCACGTTCAGGGAGTGGAAGCCCTTTCGGTTGACGAAGATGGCCGTGTTGATATGCGGGGCATGCAGGGGCAATGTGCATGCAGTCAATGGCACCCTGCACCATGGGGACGCCAGCAATGCAAGCGAACCCCACCGTGCTCACTCATTCTGCTTGTCTCTGTCAAAAGGGAAAGTGATGAACCTGTTCCTCATCTGATACAGTGTGTCTGTGACCTCCCTTATGCAGCAGTGCACTGCACACTGCGAGATGTTGCACATATTACCAGCAGAGGCTTGAAATAACCCTGAGCCGTAGAAGTTCAGCGCCACGGTGATATTCACAGCCACAGGCAATGCTGTCCTTGCCCTGCTCTGAGGCTGTAGTTGTGGCCATACCAGTTGATAGATCTACTTCACAGCCTCCTTGGTGAACCTCAGCCATCGGATGCAATGCTCCTTGCTCATGTTGAGACAAGAAAATTGGTCCCAGAAGGCCCTCATTGGATACGGCTTCCTGCTCAGTGCCCTGCGCCGCCTCCTCCTCCCTCTCGCGCAGCTTGACCTGCTCTGCGTGGCCTCTCTGTACGCGCCCAGTTGTGATCAATGCCCACCGAGAGCCCTAGCAGACCACCCATGGTTACCAGGAATGTTGTTCAACCACGGTTGTAACTTTCCGAACTGTAAGGCAGTAAGTACGTGCCAAACCACTCTCAAATGTACTGTAGCAACTCTCAGTAAGTATAGGGAGCTTCAAAAAACATGTCCTATTCTACCAGCAGCCAGAAGCAATAATTCAGCAACTAAACTGCAACGCCTGCATGTTTCCTTTAAATAGCGCTGGTAGGGGGGTCCTCCGGGCCGTTTAAGACATGTTCAGCTGTGCATGGTTAAGACACTGCGTTGAGTTGAGCGTTAAGTCCCAAAATGAGTCTATCACTTTAAATCAGCGTTGCACACTATACGCATTTTTTCCCTACTTTACAAGTGCAAATACCTATACAAAGATGGCGTCTGGCGCATGTCACGCTGGTAATGTGCGTGCGCAGCCAAGACGCCATCTTGGCACTTCGGGAGGCCGCGTAGCACTGAAACAATGGGCTCTACACAGCCCAATTTCTAGCCCAGAATGTCTCCCATACATAGATAATTATAATAAAATTCACAACTCATAAAAATAGATTGAAATACCTGCAGAAACATTGCAAAATGAAACAAAATGTTAGTAAGTCAGATCTCAAAGCAGCAATGAATTAGTGCTATAATGTAGCATCAGGCTGCAATAAGCACTGTAATCACCATATTTGGAATGTTCAAGTCAGAAAGAATAATTGACCATTTTTCCTTTTAACTATAAGTTCTTACATACTTGTTTTATTTCATTTTGCCATTATAAAATCTGAATTCTATTAGAAACAACTTAACATCTGTCACGTCAAACAGATGCAGAGTTTAAAATGTAATGATTTTTTGGGATGGAGCAGAGACCGCTTCCTTCCAAATAAAATTGTAATGTACTCCAAAAAATTCCAACTGGCAGCCGGAGTAGTTAGTTCTAATGAAAACCCATTATCAGCATCTAGGTGTGCTACAGAACACATAGTAATTAAGGTTCAGGCCAAGCTTATTTATATTAATTTGGAGGATGTACTATAAAAAGACTAAGCCTCCTATTCTGATCAAAATAAAAAATTCTGCAACTCCATGTTTGAATCTCTCCATTCAGGTTTCTGCCCCTGCCACAGTACTGAAACGACCTTTATCAACATCACAAATGACATCCTATGTAACTGTGACCATGGTGAACTATTCCCCCCTCATCCTCCTCAACCTGTCTGCAGCCTTTGATACAGTTGACCACACCATCCTCCTCCAACGCCTCTCCTCTGTCGTTCAGCTGGGTGGGACTGCGCTCACCTGGTTCCATTCTTATCCATCTAGTCGTAGCCAGAGAATCACCTGCAATGGCTTCTCATCCCGTTCCCACACCGTTACCTCTGGAGTCCCCCAAGGATCTATCCTTTGCCCCCTCCTATTTCTCATTTACATGCTGCCCCTCGGCGACATCATCCAAAAACACATCAGATTCCACATGTACACTGACGACACCCAGCTCTACCTCACCACCACCTGTCTCGATCCCTCCACTGTCTCTCATTTGTCACACTGCTTGTCCGACTATGTTAAAGACGCTATATAAATGCAAATAATTGTTGTTGTTTTAAACATTTTTTTTCCATTCATCGGAAAATTGTCTCCCAAAAATCCCACGGTGATCAGGAAACATTTCTGGAGACCATTTTTGACATGGCTTTTCATATTAAAGCATTGCAGTATGCATTCAAATTTTAGATTAGAAGTAATTAGATTAGAAATATGTATTTTGTGCCCAAAATCCATTCAAAGTTCTCTAAAATAATGGAAAAGTTAGGCAGAATCATAAGCTTACATAACACAAGAGATTCAAGTAAAGAACTACGGCCTTGAAATTATACCATGGGATACTATCATATGAATGCTTAACTGATTTGTTTGACATTCTTTCCTTTACTATTTTAATGGAAACTTAAAATAAGTGGTTAATGCTTCTGTCAAAATAGCAGGAGAAAATTCCATGCAAGCATCTTAAACATTCATATGCTAGTATCTCACAGGATAACTTCAAGGTCAACAGGATTTTTTTTTGGTATTTTAGTAAGAACATTTTAAACACCTGCCAATTAAAATTGCAGCTAGCAGCAACTTTCCTGCAAGGATTTGTAAAATATGAATTTGATAGTGGGTAGATAAAACAGCCAGCCAATCATGACACACTTGTAATAATGCTAGTTTTACTTTTTACAGTCACCCTTATGTCCTGTTAATTGGTTTAAGTGCCGACAAGTTTGTTCAGTCAGCTGTGGAGTTGGCAGGAGAGAGAAAAACTTTATCCTTATAGCTGGCCATTGAAGTCACTTGTCTTGAAGTAGGACAATTTTATGTGTTGTTTAAAAAGAAAAACAAAATGAAGTTACAGAATGGGAGTTTAGGGTGTGCTTCCCATTTCTATTCCCTCTTGTGTGCAAAACTGCATGGGCCTGATTTTAGCAGGCCTGCGGGTTTCCGACGGGTTGGGTTTCGGGAGCGTGGTCAACGCGCCCGGTGAAATTAGTGGGTTGCCCGCGCGATCGTAGCAGGCAACACACTAATGGGATTCAATTACCTGCTCCTCCGGGCTCTGCGCTGCTGGTCTGCGCGTCGGGCGGGCTGCGCATGCGCAGTACGATCTGTCAGCTGGAGGCTCTCTAGTTAAAGGGGCAGTCCTCCACTGACAGATGCTGCAACCAATGGAACAAATTACAGCATGGAGCAGCCCAGGGGGAAGGCTGCTCTCAGTTTAATGATGCCTCACCCCAGATATCATCAGTTGGGGTGAGGAGGAGGGGGGGGACAGAGATCTTCCACCCGGCGGGTGGGAGGAAGCGGCCTGCCTCTGCCACCAAGAAGGCCTGGCTCGAGGTGGCAGAGGGGGTCACCTGCACCACCAACATATCGCCCACCTGCATACAGTGCAGGAGGCGCTCCAATGACCTCAGTAGGTCAGCCACAGTGAGAACACGTAGTCTTTCCCCTACACTCCGTCTGCCACAACACTGCCCCCACCCCACATCTCCTTCGGCACCGCCAACACTACTCTGTCACATCACCCCTCATACCCACTTAAACCTCATCCTCATCTTACCTGCACCTACTCACCTCGCGAGTACTCACCCCGCCACTACCACTCAACCCAATCCTCATACAATCTCATGGCTCTATCCCATACTCACCCTCTCGTGCATCTCCCTCACGGCCAGCCTCACTCAACCTGCCACCACCTGTGCTGCAGCCACAGGGCATGCATCACATATGTGCAGTAGGCAGCGTAAGGCAAACGTGTCGTGAGCATGAAGGGGGTGCACAAGGGTGTCTGAGGGTTTGCCATGGGTGTTACCTATATTGAATTTCGGAGCAACAAACATCACACATTATATTGGCACCACCACTGCCATGTCTCCCCGAATCCTGTCTGTTGTGTCCAATAATGCCCGCTCCTGGGTATCACTATGAGGAGCCACCACTGATGCCACCCATCGTGTTACTGCAGAGTAGGTGCAGGTGTATTTGCAGGGCTCTTCCACGCAGACGACTGAGAGACATCGGCGGTGTACCCGGCTGCACCCTGGAAGGATGCGGAGGAGAAGTTGTGGAGGGCAGTGGTGACTTTGGCAGCGACAGGTAAGCAGTTGGTGCTGGGGCCAGCCAGGAGCAGCTCGGCATGAAAGAGGCTGCAGATGTCCACGACTACATGTCGAGTGAATCTGCGACTCCATGTGCACTGCTGCTCGGAGAGGTCCGGGGAGCTGTGCCTCGGTCTGTGGACCCTGTGGCGAGGGTAGTGCCCTCTGCGACGCGTCTCTCTCTGCGGTAGCCCTCCCTCCTGCTGTACAGGTGGATGTGTCACAGCACTCTGTTGTGGAGCTCCACGTGTCAGAGGTGGACGGCGTGGATGGCGAGGCTGGTGATGCTGTTCGCCCTCCCAGGGGGTCATGACTGCAGCTACGGCGGCCCCCATCCGCAATATGGACATCTGAGGGGGTCCGCAAGGTAGGCACATGTCTCCGGACCCCGGGGTGAGTGTGCAGGTTGGTGACTGTGACCGTCCGGAGGGGGGTGGTGGAGGCCACACTTTGTCCCAAGTGGCAGAGCGGCCTCCTGCAATGGGTGAGGGTCTCCCCCACCCCCCCCCCCCCCACCTGTCAAATGGACCTTTGCAGCTGCCACAGGCTGATGGCTGCAACACGTCCAGTTCAACTAGGACTGTTTCCCCCAGTGTGTGAAACAGTCCCATGTTTCCCCAAAATCACACACAGTCCCTTAATCAGGTCAGTTAATGACCTAAACAAGCAAAATAAATAACCTCAAGTGGCATCCCACTGGCTTTAATTGCCTGCGGGATTCCCACCAGCGGGGGCCACGCACGCACCCCCGCACGTCATCGGGGAACCCAGAAGTGGGCGGGATCGTGGCGCGATCCGGTCATGTGACTGGATATCGGGATTTTCGGGGCCCCCCCGCTGGAAACCCACAGGAAACCCGACGGTAAAATCGAGCCCCATGTGTTTCTTAGCACGGGTCTTCGTAATCCTAGCAAGCAGTAATTCTTTGTGCTTTTATTCAGCACTACTGTACTTATACCCATTTCAGGCTACAAGCAACATTGAGAGTTGGAGGCATCACAGTCAGGAGGACAGATGCAGATATTCATGGTGTCACCACTCACTCAAAGTAGTGTTGATCCGTCTCAAATCCTTCTTGGATATTGACACTAAGAATGGCATTGGACCATGATGTGACACCTGTCATCTGTTTCTGGTCCTCCAGGATGGTAATCAGTACCTTGATGCAAATGTGGTGCATATCCAACATCCTTCTTCTTAGAGCAGGACCCCAGAGATCTGAGTCCACAGGCTTGGGAGCTAGGAACTTCTGCAGAGCTTCTGTTCCTCACTATGAGATTCCATTTTCATCTCGGACTCCTCTGGGAAATGAACTTAGGAGTGCTACACATAAAGAAACTTCAAGGGAAGATCAGGGGGAGCAGGGAGCTTACCTTGGCTGTTCTGGTGAGGTTGTTAACTTCTGCCTGCAATGCAAAGGGGTCCTGGGCTTTAAGGAGGTAGCAATTACTGACACAGCCACCTGTCTCCACAAAGGGTGTACCACGATTCTTGGTGGGTTTCTGACCTCCAATTCCTAACTCACCGTCCCTCCTGCTCCATAATTCCATTACGAGGACATGCTCCCTGAAGTTTGCCACTTGTTTCTTCGATCTGGTGGCCATCCTTTTCACCTAGCTTGCCTCCTTCTTCCAGTGCTCCCATTGCCCTTTTAGGCAACAGGTTTTATATTCTGCACCAAGTCTTTGTGTCTCTTATAAGTATTTTCTGGCTCCCATCTCCCTTCCCCACCCTTCTAGTGCCTCTTCATACCCTGTCCTCTCTTCCCACCCCACTCCACAGGGGTAAGTTTGCCTTTGTGCGATAGTGTAAAACAGGCAATAGCGAATCGGCAGCCCGTTTTACATCGCTCCCAATTTTGACTTCAATGGAAATTAAAATTGTGAGTGGTGTAAAATGGATTGCTAATTCACTATCTCCATTGTACACTATCCGCATAAAGTCAAAATTACCCACCACGTATTTTCCAGCCCCCCTCTCTCTTCATGACCCATATGGGGCCTAACTCCTGCTCCTGTGCTATTTTGTGCAATGATGCTCTCAGAATTTTTGTGTTTAATATGGCTTTTAAAATGTGATTTATTTTTTTCCACAAGGATGCTTAATTTATCACATTGCATTCACTAACCTATAGGGAAAATATTAATTTCTGAATAATGTTAATACAAATTATATTCTAGATGTTTGCATTTTTAATGTCCAAATATTGAAACTATATTTCAAAAGCAATTACAGGCATCTAAATTTACAGTATGGAGCCTTTTCTCTATGAATGCCTAGCAATCTATGTTTCCAGTACTAATTTGTGCTTAGCACTGAAGATATTAGATGCATATTGAGATAGCATGTACAGGACCCTTTACCCAAGTTGATATTTTAGTCTACTGGCACTGAACCAATCTTATGTCATTTTATGATGGAAATCTTTGGCATAATGACCATGCATTTTCCATAATGGACGATTTTCTCTGTTTTTTGTGTTAGCAGCATCATAAGCACAGGAGGAAGATTTTCTCAGATTGCTATTTACAGCAAAATCATAAATCCATTTTTTTAGAATGTACTTACAATTTTGCTAGAAGTATGAAACATGGGAAATCTTCCTCCAAGGTTTGCAATGTCGCTAACGCATCGTAACCAGAGGAAATCTTTCTCTGATATGTTTACTGCATAACTGCCTTATCTCTACATTAAACCATCATAACACTTAACTCTTTGAAAGTATGCAAAGCTACAAAAATATCTGTTTTTAATTAGGCTGATCGACTGTGGTATAGGAATTAAAGGTAGATATGGGATAACCATTTCAAAGTCAAAATTCACACTGAACCTGATGCTGTGCATCCGCTATTATTGATCACCCAGATAGTTTTGTTTATAGTTAGATATCAAATAGAATTTATGATTCAACCCGTCACAGATCATTCAAAATGGTTGTTTTTGCTTACTTTTCACAGCATTTACTGTGTTAACAACACAACTTGCATCGTGTCTTCATGTTGATAAAGTCTCATGGTGCTACACAGTTGCGTTAGGAGAAAATGGACACCCAGCCAAAGGAGATTAGGAGGGGTGGCTAACAGCTCAGTCAAAAAGGCTGGTTTTAAAGGAGGAGGAGAGGGAAGTAGAGAGGTGGAGGGTCTTGAGTGGGAATTCCAGAGTGTGGGACCTAGGTAACTGAAGGCACTGCTGCCAATAGTGGGGTAAAGGGAGGGGGGAACTGGACCAACCACATAAATACCATGGCTACTAAAGCATGTCAAAGGCTGGGTATTCTGTGGTGAGTGACTCACCTCCTAACTCCCCAAACCCTCTCCACCACCTACAAGGCACAAGTCAAGAGTAAGACGGAATACTCGCCACTTGCCTGGATGGGTGCAGCTGCAACAGTCAAGACACTTGACACCATCCAGGATAAAGCAGCCCGTTTAATTGGCACCTCACCCACTAGCCTAAAGATGCACCCCCTCCACCACTGGCATACCTTGGCTGCAGTGTGTACTACCTACAGGATGCACTGCAGCAACTCGCCAAGGCTTCTTCGGCAGCACCTCTCAAACTTCCACCACTTAGGCCAAGGGCAGCAGGTGCATTGGAAAGCCATCACCTTCAAGTTCCCCTCCATGTCACACACCATCCTTACTCTTAATATATTGCCGTTTCTTCATTATCACTTCAGGGGGAGGGTTATAGCACTGGAGGAGGTTACAGAGATAGGGAGGAGCGAAGCATGGAGGGATTTAAACACAGGTTGAGAATTTTAAATTTGAGGTGTTGGGAGACCAGGAGCCAATGTAGGTCATTGAGGATACGGGTGATGGGCAAATGATACTTGATGTGGAAGATATGGGTAGCATTTGGATGAGCTCAAGTTTATGGAAGGTGGAGGATGGGAATGTCATCCAGGAGAGTATAGGCGTAATCGAGTCTGGAGATGAGAAAGACATAAATAAGGGTTTCAGCAGCAGATTGACTGAATTAGGGGCAGAGGTGGGCAATGGTGCAGATATGGAAGTAGCTGGTCTTTGCGATGGGGAGCTCACAGGGTCAGAAACTCAACTCAGATCGAACAGTTAAGCACCAGTTGTACACTAAATTTATAACCTCTCCTCTCATGAAACTGTATATAACTTAATGATAAAGAATGATGTCAAACTTATGTTAACAATGACAAGTATATTCATGAGAAGGTTGTTTTCAGACTCCAATCATCCAGGGCAATCTGTTTCGGAAGCAAGTGCTCTATCACTTACACTAGATAACCCAACAAAATGTCAACATGGTGAAGCATCAGTAGGTAATAGACACAGTTTTGTGATTAACATTTGAATAAAAATCGGTAGGACTATTTTTAAACTCAAATACTCACACAAAGCTTAAAAATAATTAGAAAACAAAGTAGTTGTAATGAATGTAAATGCTTCGGACATTCGTTAAAACTAATTTGCGTTTTTAAGCTTTCACAAATATGATGTTCATTTTGATTTCTGTAACTGGATACATTTTAAAATTCAGTACATTTTACAGTGGAACGCTGCACATTGCAGAAACTAAATTGAATTTTAGAATTGCCTGTGAGCAGTAGCAGCAGGGTATTGAGTTCTGTGCCATGTGTTTACGCGTTGCATTTGACTAGAGTGGCACACCCCATTGTAGCTAACACATCACAGCCAATCAAGTGGATGTTTTATGGCACTATAATCAGTAGTTATTGAGATATTTGTATGACATCTTGACAGACCCATATTAAACCTTAGAAATCACTTCTTCACATTTTACAACTGTAGATGAAATTAAATCACACTGAGTACATCAGCACGGCGTGCTGCTCAGGTTATGCAACCCAAGCTTGTGAAATAGGCACAAAGATGAAAAATGGTCATGTCTAAATATGTCTAAATTTATGCTAGCAGGTAATACAGTACGGCAAAGCAAACTAAAACTGGAGGTAGGAAAATAAATCAGAGAAGTGACAATACAACAGAGGTACAATCTGCTGCAAGTCAGCAACATATTACATTATTATACATATATTACTCATTTGCTTAATTTGCCCAAGGTAAATGTTCCCCAGCAAACTAATCACCGAGCTATAACGTTTGATCTCCAATGATCCACACAATGGATACATCATATGGAGATATAAAGGGGACGGATTCATTTACAGTATTTAAATGAAGACAATCCCTTCTAAGGAGTTTAGCAGTTGTACCACCTTTATTTGTATTACTAAAATTGTATGTTGTCTACTTTTACAACAGATAAACACACAAAATCTAAAATGGCACAGAATGTCAAAATTGGAAAACATAAGTTTTCTGTTTTAAGACAGTTCAACAACTTATTCGAACACAGAAAAATAAAACTCCTAATTAACCCTCAATGGGCCATTTTATATGAGGGGGCTTGGTCAGAGACCAAGGTTACGCATACATCACATCTCATGCTTTGCATAAATAAGATGATTGATACTGATTATTAAAAATCAATAGATAGACTATTAAAATCTGATTTGAATGGTCAGCCATCATTAATTGCTGGAAAGACGTTTGGGTTAAAGACAAATTCCAAGTTGTCAACATAAACTTAATATTGCATCTATATTTCTATCACCACAAAGAAGCAACATGAAAAGTAAATTAAAAAAACATTTATCTAAATAGGGCAAATAATACTCCAGTAGATCTAAAAATGTCTCATCCTAGCCAGTTTGCTAACTGCTGTAACATCAGATTTACCATCAGATTCAGAAAAGCAAGGCTACATTTCAATGGTTAAAAAACACAATTAACTTGGACTAAAACATTTATTAAAAAAACACAAGATTAGTAAAACCCCATGTGGTGATATGACTTAGGTATCTGGAGGCCAGATCAAATCACTGATCAGCTGGGTGCTTTCATAATAAATTGGCAATAATAAAGCTTGCTCTTCTTAAAATGAGTTGAAAGATTTTTTAAAATTCCATTGGAGGTCAGTTGAATTAAGACAGTGAAGTTAATGTTAACAGTTGAAGTCAACTCGGTTGTGAGGCTCTGAGAGCATCTGGGCAAAACCTTGCAAGATCCAAGACTTAAATTCCAGCGATCAGGAATATATGTGAAACTATGCCTGAAAAGACCAGGCTAAGGAACCAACTGTAAAAGATTTGTCATTGAGCATTATTAAAGAGCTGCTCTTGTGAAACAGTTAGAATTAGAATTTTAAAGATAAACTTTTATAATCTCCTAACTGTTATGAATTTTCTCCAGTTATTTGGATTAGTCCTGAGCAGCTTCTACCCCAATACTAAGCTTAATGGAGGGAGGTGAGCAGACAGTTGATGATCACTAGGATTATGTTCAATGCTACGGTAGGGGATATAGCTAATTAAAGCATGTTGGCTGTCTTCTCATTGTTAAAATAGCTTCCTGTCTCCTAATTCAGTACTAAATATAGTGGGTTGCTCAATTGCTTTTTATTATTAGTTGCAGGTCAGCATAATTGCATAAATGGCAACGGACTTGAAGTGGGTCGATTAGGCGACCCTACTAGGAGGGAAAATTACCAACACAAAAGAAAAACCTTTAAAACCATTCTGATGAAAAGGAAGCCATGTTTGTCCCTAGAGTCAAAAAAGGGCATATGGTAAAACTGGTCATATGCAAGGACAAATCTGACTTAAGCAAATATACTTTTACAGACTAAAAGAAAATAACTCAGGAGGACAGGGATAAGTGCCAATCTCATCTAAAGCCAACAAAAGCCACTGTTAGAGCAGCCAAAAGTTTAGTGAATAACTGCAGTAGCAACGTTAGGAATCAGAGGCCAGTAAAAGACCATATAGGGCTGTTAAAGGATACCTCATGGCAGATTCAGTTGAACTCCCAGGACCTGGCAGAGGTTTTAAATGGCTGCTTTGTATCAATCTTCACTCCAGTAGACTATGCTCAGTTGCCATTAATGCTATATACAGTTGATGCTAAAGTTGTAAATGTCAAAGTGGATGCAGATGTAATCCAGGAAAAAATATCGGGTATCAGATAGGGCTGCTAATCCTGGTGGCATTCACCTGAGGATGCCCAAAGAGGTGTACTATGAGCCCCTTGCTTATGTATTTAACAGCTCGCTAGAGTCAGGGGTTGTTTCCATGGACTGGAGGGAGGCTAATGTGTGTACACGTCAGAATTGGTAAATTATAGACCCATTAACTTGACTCCAGTAATAGGCAGGTTGCTAAAAGGGATTAGAGATACTACGTATCAGCATCTGGACAGAGAAGGGGTTAGTCGAGATTCTCCATATGGCTTCTGGAAAAGGTCACGTCTGACTCGTTTAATTTTTGATGAGGTTGGTGAATGCAAGTAGCCCGGTCGACATAGTGTACTTGGATTTTCAAAAAGCTTGTGACAAGGTGTCACACAAAGACTAATTTACTGTGAGATTGGAGGGCAGATCCTAAGGTGGATAAGGAATTGGTGCATTCTCATAGGAGGAGGGTTACTATTAATGGTAGTGGTTCTGCATGAAGACCAGTTACTAATGGAGTACCGCAGGGAACGGTATTAGAACTGCTGCTCTTTACTATCTATAATAATGATATGGATAAAGACATTGGAGGAACTGTCAGCAAGTTTGGGGATAACACAAGCATTTTTGCTGGTGTTAAAACCTTGACTAAGAAACAAAGACTACAATCAGATCTAAATGCGATGAGATTGGACTGTGTCATGTGCATAGACTATTTGAATTAGATAGGTCACGGAGAACCAGGGACCATGCATATAAGTTACATCAGCAAAGGACTGGGTTAGATGACAGGAGGTTTTTCTTTCTGCAAAGGGTCAATGACCTCTGGAACAAGTTGTGGCTTGTGCAGTGAGTTCAGATTCACTGAAAATGTTTAAAAGGGATCTGATGCATTCCTGGCTTACACCAATATTGCTGTGTACAAAAGGTAGGTGGGACGTTGGATAATATGCTTCATGATCACTATGGTCTCCTGGAACACGTTTTGATCGCCTTTGGAAGTCGGAGAGGAATTTCCCAGAAATCTTTTGCTCCCGCTAGTTTTTTTGAAACCTTTTTTTTTTACCTCTCCCAGGAGATTATATAGCTCCTGGTGTATATGGGCATTGGGGGGAGTCATGATGCTTAATTGTCCCATGACTGTGTGGGACAGGCTCGATAAAGCAGCTGGTCTTTTCCTGCCAGTCATTTTCATTTGTTTGCGTGTTAATCTAACAATGCAACTTACCCGAAGATATAAATTGGCATCACAATTCCAAAGAATAGACAATTCAAGTATCATGACAAATTTATAAATAGTCTGAGCTGTGTTTTGATTCCTAACAGTGTCAAGAATTATTGGTACACTCGGGGCTCGATATTAGCAGGGCGGCGGGTTCTCAGAGGGGGGGGTCGACTGGGCGCGTGGGTAATGCGCCCAGTGAAATCAGTGTGCTCCGCATGCAATCGCAGGGTAATTGGAACAACTTACCTTTGCTTCCGGGTTTCCCGCTGGTAAGCTGCGCGGTGGGCTGACTGCGCATGCGCAGTAAGGTCTGTCAGCTGGAGGAGCCCTATTTAAAGGGGCAGTCCACCAATGTTCCTCCTGCAGCAAACAACCAATGCTGAACTATGGAGCAGGCCAGAGGGAAGGCTGCCCCAAGATTTTCAGGCTCCTCATTCCAGCTGCTGCTGGATGGGGTGAGGAGGAGGAGGGAAATCTTTTTCCTGTTTGATGGGAGAAAGTGCCCTCCCTCCACCAGGAAGAAGGCCTGGCTGGAGGTGGCCGATGAGGTCACCAGCAGCGGCAATGTGCCATGAACCTGGGTCCAGTGCAGGAAGAGATTTAATGACCTAACCAGGTCAGGCAAAGTGAGTATACTTACGCATTTTCCAACACTCCGTCTTCCACATCACCTCCACCACCACACAACCCCTTCTGCACTGCCACCACAACGCTCTCGCATCACTCCTCATATCCACTCAACTATCATCCTCACCTTGCCTGCACGTACTCATCGCCCCTGTCCCCATTCGAACACTACCACGCAACCCAATCTTCATACAATCTCATGGCTATGTTGCACATGCACCCTCCCATGCATCTCCCTCATGCTCAACCCCACCCACACCAATGTATGCAGCGGCTCACCATGCAACCATCACTCAATCACGCCTCTGTGTTTTGCCTTGGTAGTAGAAGAGATGCCAGAACGCCCGGGAGAGGGCACGGACCGGAGGGGGCCCGCGACACCAGGTGGTCCTAACGGACGCGGAGCAGCAGGCATTGGTCATCAGCCGCACACTGGAGTGCCTGTCCGTGGCGGATGCTGAGGCTGGGATTGCACAAGCGGCCGGTTACAGAAAGCTAACACTCAGCACTCATGATAGTGAATGATCTTAGCATCACTTGGCATCTGCAGCACCTCAACATCTGTCCACATGCTAAATATTGCTTTCTGTTCTCTTGCAGGGCCATCTGCGAGCACCGTGACCGTGGAGGACAATTCCTCAGAGGACCTGCCGGCCTCTGAGGGTCCATCGTCACATCTGAGCCATGCATCCACCAGCACAGATACATACACCTCGATAGGTTCCCATCCTCACTTAGTTGGGCTTGCACATGGTGAGTCACCACACACGTAAGCACCAGCAGACTCTGGTGGCAGGGGCAGCCGTGGAGAGTCCGCGTCGGTGGGAGCACTCTTCTCCAGGCTCTGCTCAGCTGGACCCAGATGCTGAACCCTGGGGGCCAGCCATGAAAAGGAGAGTCATCGAGGGGCAGCAGCACGTTGCCGAGGTACTGGAAGAGGTGCCACGCGCACTCTCCACAATCGCGCAGAGGATGGAGGAGTCCAACTCCTGCATGAGGGGAATGGTGGCACAGGTACAGTAGGGTATCTCCGAGATAGTGTCGCAGGGATGTGAAGGCATCTCTGAGATAGTGTCGGGGTAGGTGTGGGAATGTCTGCGATGGAGGAAAGGCTAGCCTCCCTCGAGTGTCAAGCACGGCTCAATGAGTCCATTCAGGCCCTGACAATGGCCGTTCGGATTCAGGGTGAGCAACATTCTGCCGCCTTGAACAGGCTGACAGATACTTTACACGTGGCCTTGCAAGGCCTCACACAAGTCCTCCAAACTGCAGCCCAGCAGGGTGGAAGGAGTGATGTGGGCCTGGGCCAGGAGAGGGATGATGGTGAAAGGGGACATGGAAGTGGGGATGCCACTCAAAGCGCTTCCAAGTCTCACCCGTTGCCCCCCTCTCAACCAGTATCCGCAATGCTGCCCCCTTTCCAGGTGGCCGAGTCTGCCCCTGCACAGGTGCAGGTGGAGCAGTCTTTGGAGGGGCCCTCACGGGCACCCAAACCCAGAGGGCATCAGCCCAAAGCATCTCATCGGTCAGGGCATGGACAAGAGCAACCTGCCACAACCTCTGCTGAAGCCACAGGGGTAGCACCACGTAGGGGTTCCCGGAAACGCAAGCCGAAGGTTTTGTGAGCACAAAGGGAATGCACAAGGGTGTCTGACGATTTGTCATGTTTTTTATTTATATTTGTTTTATTTCACATGCACAATAAATCTTATTATTATCACCACTACTGCCACGTCTTGCCCATTCTTGACTGGCTTGTGGAATAGGTCCCTTTCATGAGGTTCACCATGAACACACACACTTGATGCCACCCATTGTGTCACTGCAGAGTGGGTGTAGGTGTATTTGCAGGGCTCTTTTGTGCAGACGACTGGGAGACGTCAGCAATGTCCCTGGTGGCACCCTGGAAGGATGCGGAGGAGAAGTTGTTGAGGGCAGTGGTGACTTTGACAGCGACAGGTAAGAAGGTGGTGCTTGGGCCAGCCGGGTGCAGCTCAGCATGAAGGAGGCTGCAGATGTCCACGAGTATATGTCGAGTGACTCTGAGCCTCCGTGTGCACTGCTGCTCAGAGAGGTCCAGGAAGCTGAGCCTCAGTCTGTGGACCCTGTGGCGAGGGTAGTGCCCTCTGCGACGCATCTCTCTCTGTGGTAGCTCTCCCTCCTGCTGTGCAGGTGGATGTGTCACTGCACTGTGTTGTGGAGCTCCACGTGTCAGAGGTGGACGGCGTGGCCGGTGAGGCCGGTGATGCTGTTCGCCCTCCGAGGAGGTCATGACTGCAGCTACGGCGGCCCCCATCCGGAAGTTTGAGGGGGTCTGCACACCGGGGTTGAAGTTGCAAGTTTGTGAATTTTATTGTTAGGAGGAGGGTGGTGGAGGCCAAACTTTGTCCAAAGTGACAGAGTGGCCTCCTACAATGAGTGAGGGTCTCCCCCCCACACCTGTCAAATGGACCTTTGCAGCTGCCACAGGCTGATGGCTGCAACACGTCCATTTGAACTGGGAGTGTTTCCCCCAGTACGGGAAACAGTCTCAGTTCATTTCAAAATCCCACCCCTCCTAAAATATCAAGTCAATCAGGTCTGTAAACAACCTGAAGTACCTGTAAGTACTTTAAGTGGCACCCCGCCAGCTTTAATTGCCGGCGGGAGTCCCACATGCGGGGGCTCCAGACCCACCCCGGGAATCCCGGATTTTCGCAGCCCCCCTGCCACGAATGCACCTGATCGCAGGTGCGAAAATTGAGCCCTCAGACTCTTACAGCAAATGTACTTTCTAAACCTGGCTATTTGTGGTAAAATACTTAGATTAGGCGCTGAATTTCTCAGAGGCTCATTGCTTATAATTAAATTGGTAATTTTATAACATTAGTCATGTCACTTCATTACATTTTGCCTCGTCTCTTATTACTTGCATGACTTAAGCCTGTAAAAAATATAAATCACTGAAAAGAGATGCCTTTACAAAGCATGTCTAGAAATTTGAATTGATGCAATAGTGCAAGGGAAATAATCTATTGGATACTTTCTAAGGAAAGGGATGGGAATCTAAACAATATACTGTACTCATGTCATTTTGGTAACCAGTGAACTAATATTTTAATTGTTATCTTGAGAAATGTGGATTGCGTTGATAGTATCGGAAATAAAGATTCCTTTGGTCCCACAAGGCATAATTATGTTTTCAAACAAAAAAGTGAATTGGGCAAAAGGTATAAGTAACAATTACCTTTATCCATTTTAAGTAAAATTAAACCATAAACAACAGATGTAATTGATAATGGTGTTTTTGGAGTCATGAAAAATTCTGTTATAAAAAAGGGTGCATTATATAGGTTTTCCATAAGTAAGGAAGGCATACACAATCCTTATTTTGTGAAAGGTTACAGAATATCACATAGCCGTAAAATGGATCTATTATATTTGAAAAAAAACACATGGATGTTAAGTTAGGCCTACAAGAGTCTTGGTACAAAATTATGTCAGCTATCTTATTCATAGTACATATATTTGTAAACCTAGTTGTAAAACTTAGGCCATTTGCTTTGTGTGCTGCATTGGTTAAACAATGTTCAAAGACCCACATCTTGCCTTTAACATTCAACAATCGTCAGGCCAGCATTTTATGATTTTCCTGTGACAAGGACCAGAAGATTGATTTTGTCATCTGGCTCCCTTCTCCATCACTAATTCAAAGAGACACCTCTGGAATGACATACTGAAATGGATAGATGTATCTGATCTGTCCACTCATGGTGATCAAGGGGAAACTTCCCTGGTATTCTACAGACAGTGAATGATTCTAATGACTTCCTTCTGAACACCGAGACCAGTCTCTGGGTTTTTCCCAAGAATTTAGGGAAGGTACATGATGCCAGTTCTCTCCCCAATGATTTATCTTCAATCAACATTGTGGCAGACTCAGTTTTAAGCATGTGTTTCATCTCTGACTGTACCTTTGTAGAGGATTTTCAAATAGCTGCTTTGCTCTGAAGAAATACTGTACCAACAAAATATTCAATAAGCTTTTTCAGAGCTTAGTAGAAAAATGTTCAAAATAGTCTAAATCTTCCATCATTTGCTTATTCTTCAATTTTCCTTTCAATTAATTGTTTAATCAATTCAAATGTTTGCAAACATTCGAAAAACATTTCAAGTTTTCCATTTGACCAAATTATCTTAGGAACTCTACCTCTTAGGAATTCTATATAGAATGTTTTCTTCTCACATTATTTAATTATCTAACAATGATCACTGTGGGAAATAGATTCCTGTTAGGCGCCAATCTGCTCATAAACAATATCTCCAGTTCCTTGATATAGTTAAACTTCTAAACCTATTAACATTATCTTGTACAACCATGATTTCTGAGATTCATTCAGATTCTGTAACTGCTCATTATCAAAGTTACATTTTCATAGTAAGACTCAGATCTCAAAAATTGCTGTTACTGTACACTTTATTTGGGACCATTTCTAATCTATCATATTCTCCCATCCCATAGACGTCATATTTGAAAGAGTATCAAAGTGTTGTTGTTTTTCTTATGATGCAGGTCAAAATTGACCTTCATGCATAAAGGTCAATTTTGAGACATGAACATAATTATCTTCTGACTTAAGTTGCAGATGGTGAAGGCAAGTACTGGCATATCAGCTTTTAGTATATACTTTGTTTGGTACCCAAGTAACCCACTTAGGTCAAGATTGCCCTACTGTGCTCATGCTGGTGACAAATATTGGCATTCTTGGAGTAGAAGACCATCTCCTTTTCATCGAGGTGACAAGAAGTTATGTTGAAAAAATAGGATATCTCAAGTCTTTCAAAAATATATTCACCATTATTTGAAAGGAAAAGTTTACAGTGAATGAGTAAATACATTCTTAACAGTGAAGAGTTAACATTTCTTAGCCATTCTACTGTCAGTGGCTTCTGAGTATTGTGGGTTATTGAATTATGTCTTTTTCTATATATTTTTCACCTTGTTGTGAGGACAACAGCTGTCACTTCCGTCGTGTCTATATGCTTTTACTACATCAATTCCTGGCATGAGAAAAGGCAGAAGTTGCGTTTCTCTTATTTTCATTTTTTTTTAACGTACTTGTTGTTAGGATGTGGATGACATTGGCAAGGCAGTATTAACCTAGCTAACCTATAAATTACCTGCCGGTAGTTACCCTAAAGGTATTAAGAATCAACCATGTAATGTGGACTGGAATACCATTTAGGCCCAAACTGGGTAGGGGTGGCAGGTTCCCTTTCTGAAAGGCATTACTGAATCTGTTGGGACTTTATGACAATCCAGAAACTTTCATGGTCATTTTCTGGATCTAGACTACAAATTACCAGATTTATTGAATTCAACTTCACAACTTGCCACGGCAGGATTTAAACTTAAAACCTCTGGGTTATTAGCCCAGTATCATAATCACTAGGATGCCATACTTGGGATGGTCTTTACTGTTCATCTGCCCATGTACGGGCTAGTGTAGTTTGCCCCGGCAAGCTTTGGCCATGGAAAATAACATGGAGGCAGAGACAAAACAGAGCCCATCACCAAGTTGCCTTCTGCCCTTCGGCTGCCATTAAAAAAAACAGTTGATGGGGGGACGTAGAAAACCTATGCTGATGTATTTTGTAGGAAAACAGATAATTTTGATATGTCATTTTCTAACAAAGACTTTTAGTGCATTATTTATTTACCTTCTTCGTAATTATGCAAATATCTACCAACTTCCACTTGCAAATGAGGCATTTGATAATAAAGATATTCATACAGAAGGACTTAAATCATCCCTTCAATGCTTCTTTGTGTCTGTTAGTTGGTTTTTGATATGATGTGGAGATGCCAGTGATGGACTGGGGTGTACAAATGTAAGGAATCTTACAACACCAGGTTATAGTCCAACAGTTTTATTTGAAAATCACAAGCTTTCCGAGGCTTTCTCCTTCGTCAGGTGAGTGTGGAATTCCTTGAAAGTTACCGCATATATAGACAGAGAACAATGCCTGGTGATTACAGATAATCTTTCCAACTGCCCATTATCAAGGCAATCAAAGGAATTGAATAGTGTTCAGACAGAGCGACATTAGATACAAGACTACCGAATATACAAACGGCCAGAACCAAAGACAGAGAGAGAGAGAGAGAAACATCCGAAAGGAAGAGAAAGAGAGAGAATGACCAGTTGTATTAAAAATAGATAACCTTTTTTTCCCGCTGGTGGGGTTACATGTAGCGTGACATGAACCCAAGATCCCGGTTGAGGCCGTCCTCATGGGTCCCAAGATCCTGGTTGAGGCCGTCCTCAATATTACAACAAACATTAACAGTAAAATGTTCCGAAACTTCCAAAAATACTTAATAGTAAGGAAAGTCTCCAAATATTCATTTTGGTGTAGGTTTTGTTGCTATTGGTTAATAACTAGGTTGTAAAGAAAGGTGATCCAATTTGTTTATATTCTGGCCAGAAGTAGTAAAATACCATGTAGATTAAAAGGCGTGTTAATATCATTCAGTATCTCGGAGAGAATGCATCGCTCTATGGTTATGATAAGGCTAAGTACTTTAAGGCAAATTAGACTACAAGTACCAGAGCCATACAGAGGTGGCATACCAAAGTTATACCTTGACTTCTCATTGCTCTCTGGGCAAGGAAAACAGAACTATGTGCATATGTGCTTAGACGTGTCTACTATTTCATATACTGGCAATTAAGTATCAGTAAAATTTAATATTAGCAAAAGACAATATTAAAAGGCTAAAAGAAAAATGAAATGTTCCCAGGTGGTCTAACACATCTGCTGGAATTTTTTAAAGTTTGTTTTGCACCAGTTGTAGTTATACTGAGGCCAGTGCAGAGCTGAAGCATCCTCGGGATGATGTTACACTGTTTGTTTCAATGCAACTTGAAAAATACACTTAAGATAAACCACATTATGCAAAACCAAAAGTTCATTGAATCAATGCAAAAGTATAACTGACCTAATTTGAATATGTCTTTGCTTTATTATTTTTGTAATATTACAGCTCTTCTGTTTTGATGTAGGTTAATAATAAATAATATCTAATGTAATTTTAATTATGACTAGTTTTCTTGTAGTATTAGCTTTTATAAACTACCCTTTGGGAATTGTATAATATTGAGGCAGATCTGTTTGATGAATTGTGGACTTTAACTATTCATCAGAATGATTAAAATGGAGAAAGTAATTATTTTAATCAGTAAATATTAAGGGAGAAAAGGTATAAATCCAGAAAGAATAACACCAACAAAAATATATTAAACATTTGTCCATAATATATTTTTTGCAGGCATGTTGTTCAGGCCAGTTTTATTTTTCATTTTGAATCTTTCTTATAGTACCTTAGATCTTAATGAAATATTAATGCTTACTCATTTGTCATTTGCTAATTAGCACTACAAGCAGTAGGACGTCTATATCATTATGCAAATGTTAATTAGATCATAATTTATGTTAAGCATTTTCTTGCACAATAGGGTACCTTTCCATTTAGCACTAGTTAAACTTTATGAATAGTTTCCATTTCTTTTACTGCAGACTTCTCAAAGCAAGACACCAAAAGACACACCATGGAAGGGTCAGTGGAGATTTTATCTATTTATTTGCTATTGCCCTGTTGTTTTCAGATGACACTTTCGTCTTTGCTTGAGAAGATACAATGGTTTAACCCTGTAAACTAGATCTTTGAAGGGAACTTTGCCTTTAAAAAATTTCAGAAATAAAAGCAGCATTTGAGCATGATGCAACACTCAACACCTCTTCGCAGTTTAGTCAGTTATCAACTGCTTAAAAATGAACTGCATGCATAAAAAGGATCCTGTTTAATTTATTATCAGGCAATAAAAACTGCAAATAAGGATGTGGCTTCAAACCATTAACTGAGGCTGTCAGATATTACTTGCATCAGAGAATTAAGCTTACACATCTGTTAAATGGGGGGCAAAAATCTGAACTCTTATCAGTTTCTGCTCAATTAATTCATTTCATACCAGTATTCTGTCTATCTATCATTACTACTGATTGTCATTGCTTCACTGTTCTTGCAGTTTAATTGAGGATAGTTACACCTAATAGGTTTCTAACAAGTTTAGCTGCAAGGTTTGTTTCAAATACAGATCCTTACTTTTATTTATCAATTCCATGTGCACACTTTAAACCTGTTTAAGTTACTAGTTCAACTAACTTTAAACTGGAAAAATCAAAAGTAGTATTGTACGCTGATACTATTCATCACTCTGAAAGCAACCGGCTTTTAGAATTATATTTGTGCAATATTATGGAATGAAGAAATACCCAAGAATAGGATTTGAATTTTGGTGAGTACGTACAAGTTATATTTTTATTAAATAGGTGAAAGACTGGTATCTGATTGTCTCATTGTATTTATTCAGGATGAAACTGGAAGGCAAAACATTCTGCCTATCTCCTGTTGGCTCATCAATTCAGACTTTAAAACTAAACATAATTTCAACACTGGTAAATATAATTAATCAAATATTCAAGTGTTTTCTTTTGTTTAGATCTTGGAAACCTTGTCATTTTGGTGTGTATTTGAGTTACTTTTGAATTAAAGGAATATAATTTAGGATAACTACACAAGGATATTGCTGGGTATGTAATATATATTAAGCAATATTTTGATGCTGTTTTGTCCTTCACCTGGGCAAAATGGATGATATCAATACATCTTTATTATACCCTGGGGGGTTAGAATTCAAATGCGGCTGCTTGTAAAAGCAATCATGTGCCAAAAATAGTTTTACTAATGCCTCCTAATTCACTTTCATCAAAGCAAAGTCTTAAATAAGTCATGTTAGAAGAAGGCAGAATAAACCCGATAGTAAAGAAAATCAGACTCTCATCAGCACAATCCTGTCATATTTTGGAGAAACGTATCCAAGAAGATGAATGTACTATGGCCAGGACTTCAACTCTCCTGCAACCCAATACTGGCTCAAAAAAAAATCAAACGGACGTTTATGTAAATTTAAAATAATAGCTGTTAATGTAAAATGTTAAATTAGAATACCGTGCTTTCCATCAAAGCTATTAACATTCTGGAGTCGTTCTTGGGCCTCATAAATGACCTATGTTAAATTGAAAAATTCATATGTCTATGGGGAAATCATTGCATTTAGTATTTTGTGGTCTAGACCTCCTGCTAGATTTGCCAGTGAAAATCTTAATTGATTTTTTTTCCCACCGATATATACAAATTTGCTGTAAAAAAAATCACGTGAAAATGCTTTGAGTACTTGCACAGCCAAAATGAAGTATTGTTTCATTTGCTGCTTATATTAATACTTACAAGTCTTTTCTGTAAATTGCAGATATTTGGTATTATTTTCCAGAAATTCATTGTTACAGTAACATCGAATTATATCGAGTCTACAGCACAGAAACAGGCCATTCAGCCCAACTGGTCTATGCCAGCGTTTATGCTCCACACAAGCCTCCTGCCTCCCTACTTCAACTCACCCTATCAGCATATCCTTCTATTCCTTTCCTCCTCATGTGCTTATCTAGCTTCCCTGTAAATGCATCTCTGCTATTTGCCTCCTTGTGGTAGCGCGTTCCACATTCTTAGCACTCTTTGGGTAAAAAAGTTTCTCCTGAATTCCCTATTGGATTTATTAGTGACTATCTTATATTTATGACCTCTAGTTTTGGACTCCTCCACAAATGGAAACATTTTCTCTACATCTATCCTATCAAACCCTTTCATTATCTTAAAGACCTCTAGCAGGTCTACCCTCAGCCTTCTCTTTTCTAAAGAAAAGAGCCCCAGCATGTTTAGTCTTTCCTAATAATTATATCCGCTCAGTTTCTGATGTCATCCTTGTGACTCTTTTTTGCACCTTCTCCAATGCCTCTATCATTTTTATAACATGGAGACCAGAACTGTGCACAGTACTCCAAGTGTGGTCTAAACAAGGTTCTATACAAGTTTAACATAACTTCTCTACTTTTCAAATCAATCCCTCTAGAAATGAACCCCAGTGTTTGGTTTGCCTTTTTTGTGACGTTATTTACCTGCGTCTCCACTTTTAGTGATTTGAGTATCTGTACCCCCAAGATCCCTTTGCTCCTCTACCCTATTTAGACTATTATCCAGGCAGTACGTGGCCTCCTTATTACTACCAAAATGCACCACCTCACACTTATATATACTGAAATTCATTTGCCAATTACACACCCATTCTGCAAGTTTATTAATGTCTTCTTGCATTTTGATGCATTCTTCCTTTGTATTAACTACACCGCCAATTTGGTGTCATCTGCAAATTTTGAAATTGTACTTCTGATTCCTGAGTCCAAATCATTAATGCAAATTGTGAACAACAGTGGTCCCAGCACGGATCCCCATGGAACACCACTTCTCATCTTTTGCCAGTCTGAGTAGCTACCCTTAACCCCTACTCTCTGTTGTCTGTTTTGTAGCCAGCTTGCTATCCATTCTGCTCCCTGACTCCACATGCTCTGACCCTAGTCATGAGTTTACAATGCAGTACCTTATCGAAGGCCTTTTGAAAATCCAAATATATAACATCTACTGCATTACCCTTGTCTACTTGTTCTGTTACTTCTTTAAAGAATTCAATAAGCATGACTTTCCCTTCTGAAATCCTTGCTGACTGCTCTTTATTATACCAAAAGCCAAATACTGCGGATGCTGGAAATCTGAAATAAAAATAGAAAATGCTGGAGAAGCTCAGCAAGTCAGGCAGCATCTGTGGAGAAAGAAAGTGTTAACGTTTCAGGTCGAAGACCTTTCGTCAGAACTGGAAGATGTTAAAAGAGTTAACCTTTTTGAGGAAGTACAGAGCCAGGGAAAGGAGGCGGGGGGAGGGAGGGGAGGGCAGGAAAGAATAAAAGGGAAGGTCTGTGATAGGGTAGAGGGCAGGAGTGATTAAATGACAAAAAGGATGATGGTGCAAGGCAAGGAAGGTGGTAATGGGACAGGTTAAGAAACAAAAGATTGATCAGGAGTAGCTGTAAATGACAGCAGTAGAACTATTACCAGCACTAGCTGGCCCTTTATTATATTTTCATTCTCTAGATGTTTTTCTATTACATCTTAGAATAAAGATTCCATTATCTTTCCTGCCATCGAAGTTAAGCTAACTGGTCTATAGTTCCCTGGACTTATTCTATTTCCCTTTTTAAATATAGAAATAACATTAGTTGTCCGCCAGTCCTCTGGCACTATTCCCTTTTCTAATCAATTTTTATATATATGTAATAGTGCCTCTGCTATATCTTCCTAACTTCTTTCTATATGCGTGGGTGCAATCCATCCGGTCCAGGGGTTTTATCCTCTCTAAGCTTGATTAGTTTATCAATTATCTCCCCCCCTTCTATCTTAAATGTCTTTACATCTTTTTTGATCTCTTCTTCTAATGTCATGCCCACTATTGTTGTGCATTGTTATAAATGGAATGCTAATTACATATTTCAACCAATAATGCTTTTCCCTCAGCTTATTCAAATGGTCTCTAAAATGTAATAAACCCACAAAATATGTTCAATCATTTGTAATCCTCAAGCAATACACTTGAACTCTCTCCTTAAAAGCAATTAATACAGTCACAGCTATTTAGATTCAAGTGTACTAAAGACAAGTATACGTCTGAATGGAAAGATTGTCTGCATCTGTGAAGTCTAACGGGTGATCCTTCCCATCCTTGTGACTATCGGAGGGTTAACTTGTATGACAAGTTGCCAAGCACAAAATAGAAGTAAACAATTACCAAATAGAGTTGGCAAAAAAATCTTACAAGAAACTACATTTGATGCACTTCTGGTCAGTTGATTACCAAAGGCACATTTGTATACCGTCTGTTTTCATGAGAGATGCTTCCTCCATCTGCTGGTCCTAACCTCGCTCATGTTACAAAATCTGGTTGTGATCTTAGTCTCAGCTATGCTGCAAACCTCACTTCAGCTGCTGAGTAACTGCCCACTTTTCCATACCAGCACTGGCTCACAAAATAGTCTCAATTCTCATCTTACTGCACAAAATTGAGTCTCATTGAGGAGACTATCTGAACATTTACAGTCCGGAATGATTCAAAACATGCCAGAACAAAACACTAAACTAATTACGTTTCAACTCTGCCTATATTTAGAATCATAGGATCATACAGCACAGAAAGAGCTATCCAATTAGTCCCACTCCCCTGGTCTTTTCCCATACCCCTGCAACTTTCTCCTTTTCAAGTATATATCCAATTCCCTTTGAAAATTACTATTGAATCCGCTTCCACCACCCTTCCAGATCATAACAACTCACTGCATAAAACAATTTCTCCTCATCTGCCCCCTGATATTTTTGCCAATTATCTTAAATCTGTGCCCTCTGGTTACCGACCCTACTGCCGGTGGCAACAGTTTCTCCCTATCTACTCTATCAAAACCTCTCATTTAATTTACTATGACTATAAAGCTCTGCAATAAACACACAAAAATAAAAATGTTTATATTGCAGAAGCAAGAAAATCAATTGAGGGATTTAGTTCTAATTTTGAACTCTTGGGCTGGCCAGATAGACCAAAATGGTAATTTCTGGTCCAGAACATTTCTTTATTCCAAAGAAGAAAATCGACAACATTGGCAGTACACTCAAAGGTCACACAACTACAGGTCCAACCAAATACACTTCATACCTAGCTGCCTTCTCCCCTGTCAAAAAATCCTAAAACATGACAGGGGCTAAATAAAGAAAAACATTCCTTACTCTAAACATGGTGCATGTACAAACCTTTTCAACCTGGACTACGTAGCTGAATCCCAGCAACTGATCATTTTAGCTGAAGAGCAGGCGCCCCCAACAATTGTCGCAGGTCTAAAAGCAATGGCATTTCTATTGGGAAAACTGAGAGAAATGTTTCCATGCAATTTTCATTGACAGTTTAGACCTGCATCTGAATCATCTCCCAAAACAGGCACCGCATCATCCATCACCAAATGATACATTACTAAGTGCCTTCTCCCACCACTCCTTTCCAACACACTGCTGGGACCACAAAATTCCAATCATGGAGCCATATATCTATCTTGTATGAGGTTTTAGTCAGGCTTTCATGGAAGATAATATCTTGTGGATACGTGAAGTAGACACCTTTACCACTTTACAGCACAGCCTTGGCTCAGTGGCAGCACTCTCGCCTTTGAGGCGGAAGGTTCAGTATTTGAAGAGCACAAGAATTCTCCCGATGTCCTGCCCAACATTTATCCCTCAATCAACGTCACTAAAACAGATTATCTGGTCATTTGTCTCATTGTTTTTTGTGAGACCTTGTGCAAATGGTCTGCTGTGTTTCCCTACATTACAACAGTGATTGCATTTCAAAAGTACGCAATTGGTTGTGAAGTGCTTTAGGACATCCTGAAGTTCTAAAAGGCGCTCTATAAATGCAACTTTTTTTAAATTTCAAATAGTCATTTAATATGCGTTCGAGATCTCACACCAAAGTCTCTCTTACATAATGCTTTGATTTCTGCAATAATCCCAAGCTGCACACTAGCACAGGCATTGAAGGATGAAGTTGATTCAGACAGGGATATATGATTCCATAAGTTCCTTAAAGTCTGTGAGGGCCAGTGACTTGCCCCAACTGTCATGATGTTTAAAATGGTGCCAGTATTAAAGGAAACTAAGACCCAGGATCAGATATATTAAGGTCATGCAACAGAAGTACATCAGTGAACCATTAGGCCAGCTTTTCACCTGAGCAACTTTAAATGCTTCAGACAAATGGTCAGGCTGTGCCAGTTTCACAAGAACCTCAGTTTTTTGTCCGAATTCCTGAAAGTGGCACCAACATTTAAAATAAATAGTTTTCGTAATAAGTTCATTGACATTTCTGATATAATCTTTTGTTAACCGACAAACTTTCACTCATCCTTAAAAACATTCACAAGCAAGTACAGATTAGTATTTGGGCATTTAGCCTCAAGTGTATATGGCAGTACATAACACTGATGCTCACCACAACAGTAGAAGCCTTCAGAATTCCTCTTAGAGGGTACTAATTCAGAAAACATAATATACATGTAGTTCACCCTAAGAAGGCCTTTTCAATAAGGTTTTAGTCTCTTAATAAAAAAAGAGTTGGAGATTTTTTTTATCTTTAGAAAAAAAGATGGGTATGAAAATGGTTGAGACTATTGATGATAATCATTCCAGCATCAATGTGCATTATTTCAACAATTACCCTTTTACCAAAGTACTTTTCATTGAAGACTATATGGGATGATCACCACATTCTCCTGTCCACTTCAAAAGTTAGTAAATATCACACTGTCAAACATTCAAGCTAAAATTTATAGTTCAATTTATTTAAAAGCAAGATAATTACACAGAAGAAAAGACACACGAGCAAGTAACCGGTAGTGCAATACTTGACTTGCACAATACTTAAATTCTTCCAAAAATAACAAGCTAAAAGGTTTGAAATTCTTTCCAGAATCTTTTAACTGAGCCTCTGATAAAATATTATGTGAACGATGACCCCCCACCCCTCCCCAGTGTAGTGTTTCTTCACTGTCTCACGTGGAATGGGTAGTGCAAAGCAGGGAACCAAAATCTTCAGAGAAAACAGTCTGCTCTTATACAATTTTCTCAGATATCAACAAACACATTATGGCATAGTAGGGACAGGGTATGTCAATGACCAATCTGACACACACTGAGGTCTCACACCCACTAAGGTATAAACAATTCACATTGGAATTTGAACTGGAATAAAACTTCTTGATGGTTCAGCATTAAAGACAATAACACTGATTTGGGGCCCCTGTGTGGATCTGATTGGAGGAGAATTATCACTCACTGACTTCTGGAATCAGTTTCATTGTAATAATTTGAGCAAGTCCCAAATTGGCATAATGCCGCTGACTGGAGACAGACAGGAAATCTGGTGCTACTGCAGAATTTAAGGTCCTGCAGCATGATTTTGAAGGAGAGGTTAATTTTTGATGGACAAACTAAATAAAATTTTGCTGTTAATGTTAGTGTCAAAATGTCAGCTTCCAGAGCAGGTATACCAAGTGACCACGATTCACCAATGCTTCAGGTGCCAATTAAGTGAGGGCGTCTTTGGCAGCCTAGAGCATCAGCCACATAGATGAACAACACAGAATACATGATGGAAAGAAATGATGCACGTCAGTGCTGAGTCAAAAATTCACAGCACCTAGAAGCAAGTTAGGAAGAAGTTTACAGATTTCATCAAGTCAGCCAAGGTACCCAACATGACATTATTGGGTAATTTTATCAATCCCAGGCAACGAGTCTGGCATATAGTTGGAGAAGCCACCATAGGAATTTCAGAAGTAGGAGCTTCTAGCTCCACCAGCTCATCATCTTCATCTGTCTGCAATGACTGGTTGTCCGCCTCCTATGGGTGCTCAATAGAATCATAGAAAATTTATGGCACACAAGGAGGCCATTCGGCCCATCACATCAGCGCCAGCTGAAAATGAGCTACCCAACCTAATCTCACTTTCCAGTACTTGGTCCATAGCCTTGTAGGTTATGGCACTTCAGGTGCATATCCAGGTACTTTTTAAATGTGATGAGGGTATCTGCCTCTCCCACCCTTTCAGGTAGTGAGTTCCAGATCGCTACCACCCTCTGGGTGGAAAAACATTTCCTCAGCTCCCCTCTACCGATCATTTTAAATCTATGCCCCTTAGTTATTGACCTCTCTGCTAAGGAAAAAGGTCTTACCTATCCACTCTATCTAGGTCCCTTGTAATTTTGTACACCTCAATTAAATCACCCCTCAGCCTCCTCTGTTCCAAAGAAAATGACCCCAGCCTATCCCATCTTTCCTCATAGCTAAAATTCTCCATTCCTGGCAACATCCTCATAAATCTCCTCTGTACCCTCTCTAGTGCAATTACATCCTTCCTGTAATGTGGTGACCAGATCTGTATGCAAAACTCAAGCTGTGGCTTAACTAGTGTTTTATACAGTTCTAGCATAACCTCCCTGCTCTTATATTCTATGCCTCAGCTAATAAAGGAAAGTATTCTGTATGCCTCCTTAACCACCTTATCTACCTGTCCTGCTACCTTCAGGGATCTGTGGGCATGCACTCCAAGGTCCCTCTCTTCCTCTACACCTCTCAGGATCCTCCCATTTATTTTGTATTCCCTTGCCTTGTTTGCCCTCCTCAAATGCATTACCTCACACTTCTCCGTATTAAATTCCATTTGTCACTTTTCTGTCCACCTGACCAGTCCATTAATATCTTCCTACAGTCTACAGCTTTCCTCCTCACTATCAACCACACGGCCAATTTTTGTATCATCTGTAAACTTCTTAATCATGCCCCCTACATTTAAGTCCAAATCATTAATATATACCATAAAAAGCAAGGAACCTAGTACTGAGCCCCGTGGAATCCCACTGGAAACAGCCTTCCAGTCATAAAAACACCCGTCGACCATTACCCCTTTGCTTCCTGCCACTGAGCCAATTTTGGATCCAACTTGCCACTTTCCCTTGGATCCCATGGGCTTGTACTTTTTGACCAGTCTGCCATGTGGGACCTTGTCAAAAGCCTTGCTAAAATCCATGTAGACTACATCAAACTCATTACCCTCATTGACCCTCCTTATTACCTCCTCAAAAAATTCAATATGCCTTTTAGGATCATGAAGTTTTGCATCATGCAGCAGACCACGATGTTCCTGGAAACTTTTGCCTAAATAATAGGACAGTATCTGATCTGCCCAGCATTGTTTCAACATGTTTATGGCGTGTTCAATAATTATTCTGGTAGCAGCATTCACTCCTTTGTATCTATGCCCAGCAGCTGTTTGTAGACATCATGGAGATTTCATTAGCCAGAGCTCAAGAAGGTATCCTTGGTCTCAAATTAGTTTACCTTGCATTCAACTTTGTGGGTCAAATAATGGGGACAAGGTGGATTATTTAAAATGAAAACATCATGACTGCTGCCTGGGAACAAGCAAAAAGACGCTTGCTCCTGTGCTGATGTTACAGAATAGCTGAAAATTCATGTAGCGGTAGCCTTTGTGGCTCATGAAGGCAAAGCCATTGTGGACAGGAAACCATAATACAACATGGATGCCATCAGTTATGCCTTGCACTTTTGGGAATCTTGCCTTTTGGAAAAAGTTCAAGGTTCACTAGCCCCATTCCAGGACTTGAGCACATGATCCAGGCTGACACTTCAGTGCAGTACTAATGGAGTGCTGCATTGTTGGAACTTCTTTTGGCTGAGTTGTTAAACTGAGGCATAATAAATTGCTATATAGACACAAGTTTTTTCTTTCTTTCATGCTGTTGTCAGTTGACCATGGGGAAAGTGATGTAATTGCTTACTTTGGTAAACAAGGCATCAGTCATCTGTTTAATACATCTCTGTACTGCAGATTGATTGATGTTGCTGATGTCCCCACCCCCCCCCACCACACACCCACCCTCCTCCTCCAAAGTAGAACAGGATTTCTACAGGTAATCTATGGTATCAATATAAATTGCACCAATTGAAATTGGCAGTATAAAAAGTGACCTCAAGTAAGTTGGCTAACAGAAAAACACACCAAAAAAATCCTTTTCTGGAGTCTTATAAAATTGGCCTGACAAAAATGGCAGCTGCCATTTAAATGTTTTCAACAGCCAACATCCTAATAACCCACAAAAGGCCATTTTATCGAGACAGGCTGTGTGCCTATTGGATTCTTGATACATATGCCGGGAACCTGTGCATGCATTCATTTGCATACATTACATGCCCATTTTAATACTTAAAAGAGGCTATCATGTAATATGGGTGACAGAACTGTTGGAAATAGTCACTATGTGCTGAATTAGTGGAGATCCAGTGGGAACAGTCTCTGCCCATAATTGTGATTTCATTTGCCCAGTTCACACTATCAGTGGTGATGTAACTGGTTGAAAATTCACCCCGAGGACTGTTTTCTCCCAAACTGTGAGCTTGCATACATTAACACTTCGAACATATGATGACCCAAACTTGACCTAATCAGAAATTGACCAGGTAGTACCACTATCTAAGGTTGGCCACCTTCCCACACTAAGACGAAAGAGCTCTTAAAATACGGCTAATTAAAGTCAATTTCAAAACACATTGCTCTATTCATCCAAAGCCATAAAAAAGAAAAATATAAAAATGTTTCTGTTTAAAGCATGACTCTGCTCCCATTACAGGAGTCTCAACTTTAAAACATTATTATTAGGAATTGTGCCTATTGTACTTTACAAACTTGTTGTGCTATTTTTCTTCCACATAACTTTGTGCATATTCCATTGTCATTGATTATATTGACAAGCTTGTTATCATTAACAAATTATATACCGAATGTACATTTTCCAGACTAACGACCGTAAATACATTTTTTAAAAATCAGAATGGTTCAAAATACAATGAAAAGGAATTCACCAAAATATGCCAATATTTTTCTTTGCTTCATGAATAACAAAGTATTGCCTTATGCATAATTACTCCTAGACCCTATCTGTAGTGCCATCACAATAGCGTCTGTACCTATGCTATTTTAGATCAAATTCGACCACAAAACCTATACCTCGGGGACAAGTACCACTCTTAACAGAAATGGATTACTTTCATGAATGCAAAGCACCAGTGAGTAAACAACACAACTGATTTTTCTAACAGGTGAAACTTAATACTATTGTCTGAGAAGTAATTCAACTTTAGACGTATAGCCTCTGACATCTCTATTTTCCTAACAATGAAACTTTGACAGAAATATGACCATGATGGACCGTTATTTGGATTGTTTGTGTCAAATGCACTCATATCGTGATTCTTCCATCAGCAGCCTACCAAATAAAAATATACATGTTTTTAAAAATTCAAATTGGAAATTGGGTAGCACTCCTAGGAAGATTATTTTGCAGGTGGAGATTAAATAAACAATGTCTGCACAATTTCACTTCACTTATCATCTGGCCTCATTTCCTTAGCAGTATATAGTATACTAACGGACAGGTAAAACAGGCCCCACTATTGATTTTGTCACACCAGCTAATCTGTAACCCACTAAATTGGGAAATAAATTCTCCCAATTATATTCATAAAAATTGTTAAAATATTTAAGAAAACTGTTTGCTCAGGGAAGGGTGCATTAAATTTGCATTTTAAAATGTGTATGGCTCCTTTAAGTGGATGAGCATCATAGAAATATCATTTTCATTTATTTAAGGGAATTAGCTAAGATAGGATCAATTATTTCTGGGGTCATTAATATTTGTTGCACGATTTATTAATTTATAATTCTAACATATTCACATCTAACATTTCAACAATGTTAATGTCTACATTAGATTCTGCAGAGACATGTCAATTATTTTAAAGCTGTAAACAAATGGTACATTTTTGTCACTCTTACTCTCCCTAAGCGAGTGCTAAGGATATGAGAGAAGACAACTTGACATAGAAGGAGCCATAACATTGCCTACGATTCTACTAACTGATCAGAGCATCGGGATATTTTGAACACTGACAAATGGCTTCACTTGATCCGTAATAAATTGTATGTGTGCTACACTGGAAAGCTAGATTTATTGAGAGGAGGGCTGTATTTGGAACCATGGACAGCACCAAAACAGTTAATGTAATCGGTCAATTATAAAGGATCTGTCAAATATAATTTTCCTGGGATTCAAATTTGCTTGAGATTCTTCTAAGAGAAGATTAAAAAAAAATTAGTGATATCAATGCCATTTCCACTTTATTTGCTACAATTTTCCTTTTTTTGCTAATATTTTACAGTATAAAACACCTGACTTCCAAATACCCGGGTTTGTGTATACGGCTGTTGGTCCCATTTATGACATATCGTGAGGTGCAACAGCATGTGTTGCCACGACATCAGATAAATACATTATAAAAGATAATGAAAGTCAGTTATTAAAGTGACTCTTTAGGAATGCAGAGCGTCGAAGACAAACTGAAAAGATTCTCATGTCATTGAGATCTTAGAATGTGAGAAAATATGATAATTTAGTGGAACAAATAATCTACTTAGAGAACAAGACCATTTAGCACCAAATGGTAAGATTAAAGTATCTTCCTGCACATCTCGATCACCTCTTTCTCCATTATTTCTTTTACACTAAGATGCTTCACCTCACTCTCATAGACAGAGCACACAAGGCGACAAGTAGAGAAGACGATCAAAGAGTATAATTCTTAAGTCATCTTTCCCATGATCTAATACCATTGCGAAAATATTTCACTTAGTAGAAGTAGAAAGAATCATCAGCTACCATTTGCCAGAAGAAGAAGCCCAGTGTTAAAACAGACAGCAGTCTTCAGTTCATAAGTATAGACTAAGAAATAAAAACATATAAACCATCAAGCCTGCCCCTTCCAAGGGACGATGTACAATCCATACAGCCATGGACTGCCTCCAATTTGCTGCGAGAGATAAATAAAAGATTAAATAAAACTTTCAAGACATTAAAACTGTGAAATTTCTCCCTGATTCTCAAAGATAAGCAACATTTCAATTCATATAATCCAACTCTGAGTCGTTATATTCCATAAGACAATGTTTTCTTGCTCTCAGAACACAGGAACTATAGTATTCTATATAAGTATAGACACAGTAGTCTATGTCTACACTTGTCCTTATATCCTTCACACGCGTTCATTATTGCCATTAAATGTATTTTTTTAATGTTTTAGTATATTTTAGCTCCTGTGATTCTTTTGAATTGACAGCAGCAACTCTGCTACAGAATAACGAAACGTTCTAACACTGAATGAAACTAAATTTATACCATAAGCTGCCTATTAGACAGCATGAGATATAACTTTTTCTGAAATTTTCCTCCTTATATAAGACTGCAAGAATTGCACTGCCAATGTAAAGTCTAACAGCTGTTTCAAAAACATCTATATGCTATAATGAATCACTTGCCGCAGAGCAAACATTGCCTCAGCAATTCCACAGCCACCAATGAATATGCTGCAAACGGTTGTGTGACATTCATCATATTTTACGCTGCATCATATCAATCTGCCAGCACATCTGCTTTGTTTATATTGTGTTATAAAGCGTTTTCTAACATTTTAGACATTAGCCATGTACAGTATATAACATGCGACTATTAGGGATAATATTTATCAAACAAGCAGATTTTGTGTTATAGTGTTCTTGAGACTATATCACTCAAGAATTATTCAGTTGGCTCAGCCAATTGGACATGTGCGATAATCATTAGATGCCTGTATTAGATAGAATAAATATTTCTACGGTTGGGTAACTATAACCACTTGTGGACTAGGTTACCAATAAAGTCATTTGGTCAGCCTCAATTGTGGAGCTTTCTATCATATGCTGCTGTCCTGATATATTCAGTATCTATCAGAGTTGTAAGCAAAATCTAATTAACCAATAAACATAGGAATTCCAACATGCAAAGCAATAAAGAACAGGGAATATGGTAATAAATGTTCCAACATATTTAACACTGTTTTAGGGACAGAGAGCTGATTCAAGGAAAAGACAAAACTCAAGGTTTCTTTTCCAACATGAAACACTTTAGTTTCATTAAAAAAATTTGAAGCTTGTGCAAAAGCAAACAGAGCCAGCAGTTCCAGATGAACAATTTGTGTGGTACTGCTTCTGATACACATTCTAAGGCCGTCACTGTGTGTCACCACTCTCGACAATCAGATGCTTGAATGTAATAGTTTATCTCTTAAATGTGCAGAGGAGCTTTTTATTACACTCACCGGTATCTCTTGGTTTATTGGCATGCTATCACATGCTAAATCTTTAAAATTAAACACAGATAAAAATTAAACACAGATAAAAATAAACAAAAGCTATTGTGTTCACTCTTTATAACAATGAAATGAAAAAACACCGCCGACAAGTCAGATTTTCACTGGTATGACTTCACAAAGCAGCTTCAGCAGTGAGGCATGATAAATATTCCCACTGAGGCTGATTATAACCAACTCATGGATTGGACACATACAAGTTATCCTGCCATCTTCACTTATAGTATCACACTGATTTTGTCACCTCCAGACTTATTCCAACGCTCTCCTGGCCAGCCTCCCATCTTCCACCCTCCATAAGCTTGAGCTCATCCAAAACTCTGCTGCCTGATTCCTAACTCGCACCAAGTCCCACTCACCCATTACCCCTTTGCTCAGTGACCTGCATTGGCTCCTGGTCCACCAATGCCTCAAATTTAAAATTTTCATCCTGGTGTTCAAATTCCTCTATGGCCTCGTCCCTCCCTATCTCTGAAATCTCCTCCAGACCTACAACCCTTTTAGAACTCTACATTCCTCCAGACCTGCTTATTGTGCATCCCCGACTTCCTTTGCCCCACCATTGGCGGCCGTGGCTTCAGATGTCTAGGCCCTAAACTCTGGAATTCCATCCCTAAACCTCTCCACCTCCTTTAAGACCCTCCTTAAAACCCACCTCTTTGACCAAGCTTTAGGTCACCTGTCCTAATATCTCCTTCTTTGGCTCGGTGTCAATTTTTTTGGCAGATTGCGCTCCTGTGAAGTCCTTGGAATGTTTTACCATGTTAAAGGTGCTATATATAAATGCAAGTTTGTTGTTGCCTACCATCACATACTTTGTTTGTTTTCAATTGTAATGTCATTATGATGCAATAATCACTTAACTATTTCCAACATGCAAGATGTTTTCAATGACAAGAGGTCTCAAAATAACTTCAAGCCTTTCTGAGCTGATAGTCTATTTTACTGCCACAAAATCACCTTTGTAAAATTGTAATCATATGGCACTGATTCTCTACTACCCAGGAAAACTTTCTAAGTTCTGATTGGTAAGCATTTATGATAAAATACTGTGCCTGATCTCTAAAGTGAGCGAGTCTAAACTTTGATTTGTTAATCCCTAATTAAAACGTCTTGAAAAATATCATATTGAGAATAATGGATACCTGAGAGCGATTGCAAAGTAATATTCTCTTCAATGTGTTCATAATATCAACAGGAAAATTTAAATTTCGAATTGTCATCTGAACTTGGAGACAAGATTATATTTGAAGTCATAGTTATTACTTTTTAGTATATGCAGTAAACATCTGTGCTCAGTGTTGTTGATGCATGATGAAATCCACACTGAAGATGTAACAATTTTGTCGTAATCACTGCAAACATATTAAGGAAATAATCAAGTCATTTGCTATCACAGTGAAACAGGAGTGACTATTAACATCACCTCAATCCTATTATGTATTACGTCCTTGCAACACACTACAGCTGGTTTTATTCTATACAATATAACCAAATGGTGCTTCTGGGAATGAGATTATTCCATCTACTAAAAGTATTTTTAAAAATTCCTGGGATGGTTTATGTACCCGCTATTTGAACCACGGTGGCATCACATTTTATGTTAGTGGATCAGTAACCCTGTATATAGGCAATATGTAGAATTACAAAGAATGACATAGCAATTACAATACAGAAACAGGATATTCGATCCAACCAGTCTGCATCGGTGTTTATCCTCCACACAAACAGTAATCCTAATCCCATGTCTCCACCCTGTTCTATATCCTTTTATTCCCCTTTCCTTTAACCACCTATCTAACCTATTCTTAAATGTTGACATGGTCTCTGCTTCAATCACTAACTCCGATAGTGCATTTCACAGCCTCTGCGTAAAAACAAAACTCTCCTACTGTCTCTCAAATCTAAATACATAGAATGAATCCAAGATTATGAATCAAAGCATTGATAGAATAATCTTTTTAGGACTGTATCTGCTTTATTTTAAATGCTGTTTCAATTTACTCCCCCCACTGACTGTCACACAAGAATGCCCTAACCCTCAATGCAAGGAGTTCCACATACCTCTTCTGACTCAAGGTCAGGCACAGTGATAGATTAGAAAATCAACCCACCCTTTCTATCCCATTAACTGACTAGGAAACGGGCAGGTTGCTAGTTGGACTGCTTAGCTGCAGCCCCTTACTGAAGTTGGCCAGAAGTGACTCCACAAAATGTTAACAGTACAGCACTTGTTACATGATGCCAAACTCCTTCAGACCCCTAAATCACCATTAGTCTTGATACCCTTTCATCTATAATACCATGGCAGTGAATATAATTTACTCTGTGATTTATTGGAAGTTATGGCATCATCAGAACTGCTGGTTGAAAAATTGCCTTGTAACTTATTGCCAAATATTGTGTATAATTAAAATATATCCTTCGGTGCAAA
This sequence comes from Heptranchias perlo, assembly GCF_035084215.1. NCBI lineage: Eukaryota > Metazoa > Chordata > Chondrichthyes > Hexanchiformes > Hexanchidae > Heptranchias > Heptranchias perlo. The sequence continues at coordinate 34,679,820 of NC_090341.1, read as the reverse complement.
CAAATATATAGGGCTTTTGTAATGATATCATTTGTCATAGTGAATGTCAACGTGGCCGTATAATTTTGACAATGGGACAAGTTGGGCACGGCTGACTTACGTCGTTGGAGGGAAAAAGTATTTCAGGGAATCTTTCACATGAATCCGCCCAGGTAGCAGCGCTCCACATTGCTCGGCGTCCCCCCGCCGGAGTTACAGGTAGCAGGCAGGCACGTCATGAACGAATGCTGGTGGTTTTTAAGTTTTACAGTTTCGTTCTTTGATTACCTCAAACTTTCTGCACGAAGCTGAATACTCCTCTGCCTTTTTTATTGCGTTAACAGAGAAAATCGCATCGGTTTCCAGGCCTCACTCTGATACCTCAGTGCACTAGTATGGGGTGTTTGTAAATCCAGTTTATCTCAGACTCGATTTTCTCATTGATTCTCGTTGCGAAAAGGTGATGGGAACCCTGACATTTTTAGTTTAGAAGGTAAGTGAACGTGATTCTCATCAAATGTCCTAATTGATAATCTGAACTATATTAGCAGCAGTAATTGTCTTCAATATGTAGATTCGTGTAGATTAAGTTGTACAGCTTGGACCTCGATGACGCAAATATATTGATCTATATGTGTATATATAGGCGCACATATACGGGGAAGTACGGTTTTATAACATGTTCCATCATATCAGTGATAGAAACAGAAAAGTTTAATCTGCCCGTACCAATTACTTTGCCAGCTTTATTTTCTATTTCTTGAGGATATCTTATGACTGTAAAGATCTCACCAATTACCCATTTGTCATGCAATAGTTACACGTTAGTTAACATGGTTGCAGTATTTGCTATTCTACATGTTGCTTCATACTTGTCTGGTATTCTGTAAACATTTGAAGCCTGTTTTTATTGGGCGGAGAGGACATTTACGATGCTAAATAAGGCACATTAAAATGTTGTTATTCTAATAAAACTACGAAGCTTTACTGGACAACAGTCGCCGATTATTTCCCCAGCTAAATCCCGTTGTACAAAGTTTCTTGTGGCTGTGCGGACATGTGATGTCAATACAAACCAATCCCGCCTAATGCGAGAAAATCGATAACGTCGATCAGGGGGGGCTCATTAGATTATCACTCGCACCCAGTTTACTCTGCAAATTGCAACCTTCTGATCTTGCTATTTCCAATGCTTTGAGTAGCATCAGTTATAGTATATTTCTTTTCATTACATTTTCCTTTTACAGATTATTATATAACATGTAACCTGTAGTTCAGATATAGTAAAACCTCTCACAAATGCAATGCCGACCTTTTTAATATTTTAATTGAAGCTCTTTATTCGCGGACTCTGTTTTAAAGAGGTCTATCTGTTGGAACAAATGCACTGTGAGTACACTGTTGTCATCGATCAGTCACCATCGGCCCCTGTTGTGTGATTTTTTTTTGTGACGGAAGGTTCTTACTCAGAAGGGTTTACATCCGTTGCTTGATCCATCTCCGTGCGTGGCACAGGCGCCTACACGGTCCTGGTGATTTGACATCAGAGATTGAGCTGGCACCAATGGGTTAGCATTGAACTGCCACTCGCTTCTTTACTGTACAGGTGGAGGGCGATTTGAATGGGATCTACGTCACGTCAAATTCCACTCATCTGTCAATGTAGTAGATTACATCTTGGGAGATTGGAAGGGGCTGCATGGGATTTGAATGTCATCAATCTCAGTAATTCTTGGTGCAGAGCGGCTGTCTGCCGGAGATTCATAGGAGGAAGCGCTGAGCTTCGAGCTGTGATGCTTTGAACGCGGTGCTGCACCCAGACATTTGTCATCTTCCCGTTTCGCTCCGCATGCCCAGCTCTCAGTCTGTCCCCGTTACAAAGGGGCCTCTTCGGGCATGTAGAGCATCACACACAAAATAAATCTATCGGTGGCGCTTTGATCCACCCGCCACTCACTGCATGTCTGCTGATTCTTCCTAGTGCTCCAGCATTTTAATTCTCTCCAGCTTTCCTCCTCCCCCCCCATCAAGCCTTTCCCCTGGCCGCGGTCCTTCCCAAATTCTTCCCATCTATTTGCGTCACTCCCACCGTACGCTGTCCCGACCAGTGTGACTCACAGCTCGTCCTTCCAGCAATGTCTCTGGATCTTTCCATTCATTTACACCCTACCTGTTTCCTGAAAATACACTGTGGTAAATGCACTAAAAGTTCATTCCCAATCCCGCCCGCCTCCTTATTCCAGTGCAACTGCCATCAGTCACCTCCAAGAGAAATCGGGTCAGATGTGACCCTTGCCATTGTTTGGCGGGACTCTCGCCCTCCGTCCCCGATTACGGGTTACCTGTACACACAGCCGAAAGTGCTCTTACCTGGCCGGTGGAGATAAAGTTGCTCAAGTGTCGGTCGAAGAGCTCCGTGACTGAACACCAAGGCGCAGGCTGTTATCCAGATATACAGGAGCACAGGCATTGTAGATACCATCGCGTCTCTCTGCAAAGCAGGAAGTATTAAATAAACTTACACTGCCTTCAGTTCTCGGAAACTGCAGCACCTAGCAAACTACAAGCTTTAATGCTGAAATAAAAAAAAAACCCTGTATATCAAGCAGAGCAAGATTTCAGGCAAAACCCCGGGCTCAGTCCCGGTCGGTGGCTAACCGAGTACCTGCCGAGAAAGTTTATAAATAAACATTTGCTTGTTCGTTTCTTGCCGATTGGCAAACTGGGTTTAAAAGCTGGGAGGGAGCCTGTTCGAGGATCGGTGCCCTCCTACGCGTTTACTACTCACCTATGGGGAACAGACGAATGTGTGGGAATGCTGCAGCTACCGATTCTTCATCACTGCTTTCCCCATCAAAATTGCAACAGAGTAATTGTTTATCAGAAAATACTTGGCATTATTTGCTCTCATGTTCCGAGTGGAGGCATTTCCAGAACAGACGGGACATCACTTTATTCGGCTCCGTAGGTAGTCCTGGTTATTAAAAAGGGCAAATACAAGTCATCTGAAAATGAACCGAAAGATCAGATTAGCCCCCGGAAGTAGCTGCCGTTTCTTTTGGCTACGTCTCACCAATTCTGTGACAGGAGGTATTCCCAGAAAATTTTCCAGAGCTGCTTGGTGAGAGACCAGTGCTGAACACTGCTCAGATGCTGAGAAGCGGGAGTCGGGACGATTCGAGTGAGCATCATTCGCTCTGACGGGGGGCGCATGGTGTTCAGCAGCAGCGTCCTGAAGCCGTCGGCTTACACCTCGGTCCTGCCATCACTCCCGACCCAAAGGGCGATCTGCACATTTGTGCTCTCTACCTTTTCCCCCAAAGGACCCCCTTCCTGACCAGTATGCAAAGCGTATGCCTCAGCACCTTCCTTCATCAACATCCCCTCCGCTTCTCCGAAATAAACTGCATCCACTAGACATTTAACTGAACGAGCGGAATGACCCAACGCATCGCGTCCTCACCAGCACAATCCGTTCACCAGGAACTTTAGTGCCCATCCTTGTCAGCACGGGACCAGCTACCAGTTATATTGGGGTCAAAGAGTAAATCTGCATGTCAAAGTTGACAGAGAAATGTCCTTATTATCAGACCTTGTAACTAACACAAGTTTACTATGTGACCAAGTGGAAGGGGTTGGGGGGTCGATTTATTTATTGGGTATTAATGAAGTCATATTTCAATCGTTTAAGATGAATTAATTTAGTTCTGACTGGACTACGAAACTCCCCTCCCTTCCCTCACTTCTTTTTTAAGCTCCAATCTTTCCCCTGACCCCATTCTGCCAATATAAACGGATAAAACCCATCACCTCAGTGTCCAGAGCTCTTTCGGATTGTTTCCCGCGCCCACCGGCTCTGGCCTTTGATTCTCCCGCCACTCGGTCGGTCGGTTCTTACCTGGAATGGGGGGGGGGGGGGAGGGGGCAGAGAGAGGTGTGAGCGCTGACCGCCCCGGGGAGAGGGCTCATCGGGGAGATGGAGTGGCCTCCTCCGTCACGGTCACAAGCATTCCCTCGTTACAGTGAAATGTGAACCATGAACTTTCACAGGAAGCCCGACCACGGATTATATCCATGCAGCGTTTAGAGCAGGCGAGGAATGGCTGTCACTTACCCTGTCAAGGACGCCAGCAGCATCCCGCTCCTTCTCACCTCCCAATCATCCCTCTCGATGCATTTCACTTGAGAAAGTCGATATAGTCCTACCACGTTAATTCGTTATTAAAAGCGACCAGATAAGGAGACTAACTAATACAAAACAGCAAGCCGTCCTTTTTCGCTCTCTTTTCACCCGAATCCAAAAAGAAAGCTGCTTGCACTGTCCTTGCCCCCTCTCGTACTTATCACTGTTTGAATTTCATGCATCTTTCTTCATTGGAAGTAGCACCGCGTCTTAAAGCGAGACTGTCTGCTAAAGCCAGAAATTAGTCAAGTTGTCAATTACCATTTCCTCCCGCCAGTAATATACGCCTTTCCGCATAGGAAATATCTTTAAAAGAAAATCTAAGGCTGGTATCTTTGTAGATGATTTTCCCCGGGGGCTCTGCCCGGCAGTCTCGGCGGATTGGATGTACAGTCAGTTGATGAATGACTGTGCACTAGTTGTAGCTATTGCCAGCATTGTGACAAAACAAAAAATGGTATTTAAAAACTTACGTACAGAATCGGCTGTTGAGGTGTGAAAGGCTTTTCTGCTTTTTGATTTAAGTAATTTAACTTTTGCTTAAAGCTGGTGTGCATCAACGCCAGGAACTCGCTGCACTTTTTATAACGGACACTGTGAAGCATCAGGGATCATTACAAACCCCCAAATGATCCAGAAATAGTGCCTGTATACTAACCAGGGATAGTTGGACAGTAATTCAACCCAGGATCCAGAAACATTATACTGTATGACTACAATTGCGTGTGCGATCTGGTGTGCGTGCTCCACTGAAAGATATATTACTGGCAGCTTTAAAGTTGCGGAGTTACATTTCGAGTTTGCAGGTGCATCCTGTTATAGGTTCCTTGAAACAAAATATCAATGTTTCCATTAAGACATGGTATTTATATTCTCCTAGAATCGCCAGGGAAATGTGGGAAAATTGATGTTTAGTTGTTCTTCAATACGTTGCACTCGGACACTCAATGGTTCGATGTCCTGATGGCACGTCAAATGTTACTTATAAAATCAATTATTTTAAGATTAATCTGAGCTGCTGTCTATTCATCATTTCTAATTGTATTTCCCATTGATTTTTGTAAAATGTATAAGGAACAAAGTAGGCGTCACAAGAAGATGACGTTTTAGTAAATAGTCCTGTGATACATTAAACAACAGTTGACAGTCATCAATTAAAATGCAACAGGATGTATTAAGGAAATGTGTAAAATACTGCAGTTTTCAAAAGCTAATATCTCTTACAAAACGTTTAGAGATTGTGAATAAGGAACAATTCACTTCAGATCTCTGTGCGCGAGCAGACTCTTGAGGAGCATTTTGGGACTTCAATACATTTACTCTACAGCCTGAGTCTGCACTTAAATTGGGGCTTTTTAAAATACCGCCAATATGCCACTCATTATAGCAATTGTCGCTGTAATATAACACGCTAGAGTTTATACGAACGCTTTCCACTATGTTAAGGTGGCAAATCTGAATAGTTATTGACCAATTGATGCACACCATCCGAATGTGATTGTCAATATATGGGGACACTAGCATAAGGGTTTGTGTGTGTACATATATAAAATCGTTTAAAAATGTGCTTTCTCAACGCTACCCACTCCTAACTAACCTCGCACACAGACTCGACTAATCGCAACAATGCTCAGTGGCAGTGAGTAAAGTAAATCAGACGTTGGGATGTATTAAAAGGGTAATATTGAGCCGAAATAGTAAGGTAATCCTGCCACTTTATAAATCATTGGTGGGACTGCACTTAGAATACTGTGTACAGTTCTGGTCCCCTCAGTACAGAAAGGATATTGCAGCTGTTCAAAGGATACAGAAAAGAGCAACCAGAAAGATTGAGGGGCTGGAGGGATTGGATTATGAGGAGCAATCATGTAAATTGGGCATGTTCTTGGTTGAGAGGTCATATGATTGCTGTATTTGGATTCTAATATGACCATGGCAAGCTGTTTCACCTTGTCCAGAGCAGTAGAACCACAGCACACAGCCTGAACTTGAATTGGGTAAATTCAGAACTAATCTGCAGAAACATTATTTCAGTAAATCTATGGAACAGACTCCCTAGGGAGATGGTGGAAGCAGATAGTGCAAATTAGATATATTTCTTTCAGAAAATAATATTTTGGGATACAGTATATCAGTAATTTAAGACATGACATATGCTAAATATAGCTTGGGAGGAACAGGTGACTTTGGACCTATGGTTCCCAAAGCTTTCACTATTTGTCAGAGTCTATTGTAGATTAATTGATTGATTGGTCAACAACTCCATTATGCAACTACCAGGATGGCAGAAGGTGAACTAGAGCTTGATCTTTTTTCATCTAGCAATTCTTATGTTCCTACTGTAGTCGTAATTAAAATGTGATTTTTAAAAAAAGTTTGCCAAAAATAATAAATGTTAAAACAGTATTTACTGATCCCAATGAACATTTACAAAAATACGTGATTTCTGCTCAAAGCTCAACTTTCAGTGTAATTGTGTAACTATGCCAGTATGACTGCAGGTTCCATGCTCTTAACAGAGCAAAATCCTGCTGGAACTTTGTTATTCTGCGACATCATCAGAATGAATAACACACGTGCTTCACATGAAATTTATATAGACTGGTCTTTACGTTTGCTGACCGGTTCAAAACAATGAGAACTTACAACAATTACAAAAAGTAAGCCTGTGTCTAACATCTTCATGGTTTCAAATAATTAACTTTGACACAGACTATGGCTTGTGAGGATCTATCCATGAACACACTCTTAAACTGTAAAGTTAATTGGAATGGCAATAGATTTCACCATTTTGCAGTTCATTAAAGGGACTTATTAATACTAATGAGTCATAATCTAATAGAATGTCATTCATTTATGAAAGCTGGGGTATAATGAGACTGTTTGCTCATTATTATGCATTATGGTAAACTGTAAATATTAATTGCAATGCAGCCTACAAAAAGTGAACTGGGGAAATGAAAAATGCCTTTTTTAAACAGCATGTGTGTTAGTAAGTCATTCACATAAAGCTTTGGGGCATCTGGAACCATGAGGTGAAAGGGGTGTCATTGCAAGTAAATTGGTAAAACTGCCATGAAGGAAGCTATTAAACATGATTCAATGACAACATGGGAAAATGTACTGGCACCAAACTACTTTATTTCTTGTTTTATCACTAGACCACAGTCGTAGCCCCAAGCCACAGTGGAACATATTGTTGAGATCAGTCAGAGTAATGAATTTCTGTATAATTATAATCTGTCAGATAAAAGTAGTTGATGCAAGTAAATAACACAGGGTGGATGATAGAATTGAAAAATTAATATTGGCAATTCAGATTTTGCAGCTCAGCAGGGATAAATCCCAAACACTAATGGATGAATGCAAGTCAAGTTTTTTTAAATGTAAGAGCACTTGATCACTTTTTTTTCTATTGTGGAATCATTATTTCATTGTTTGCCTAATTTATGGTGAGTTGTAACAAGTCTGTTCAGGAGTGTACAGCAAGTGTAATGTTGTACACTTTATCTAAATTGCTTTATTTTCTGTTTGTGTTTATTTCTTTAAAAACCCTTGGATTCATATTATTAGGTTTTTGCTGCTCATCAAAAGTATTGGACGTGCCACAATACACAAATGAAAAAGGCAGGCACATAATCAATGTTTATCTACAATGTACTCCAAGTGTTTACACCAAACAGTATTGGTCAATATAGCCTGCAATACAAATAATCCTCTTACAATTAATGTATTACAAAAGGTATTTGTAAAGATGAGTATATGTATGTATGTGTGTGTATGTATATATATATATAAAATTAGTCCAGTGCTGGGGAATTCACAGGGGTACCTTTTTAAGAACAAAATAATCAATTTTTTTCATGTATTGTGTGACTAGTTTTTATGGAAATTAATAATAAGTATTAAAGGTTAATTAATACTCCTCCAGTATGTCACATGGGCTGTTCATTTTCTTCCTCTAAATGTGATTGGCCATCATCTTGAAAATCTCCAGGGCAGAGACTGAGTGTGAAATTAATGGTCTGCGTCAGCCCTAAGACTATTTTTTCAATCAGCAAGGCATGGGTAAGAATCAATATTAGCTTTGTGAGTCCATACAATGACAACAGATAAATATCTTGGCAAATTCATGATCACTGGTATCAGTAGCAAAAGGTGCTGTTGTCTCTTTAATTCTGCACTATTGGGTATAAGGCTGGCTGTAGTAAATTGAATAACTTTGACAGTTTTAGGGTAACAGCGGTGAAGGAATGAATAATTCTGGCTACAGTGTTATCACACCATCTCATATCGCTGGAGTGTTCCAATATTCTTTTATAACAGGATTTATCAAAATATTAGTTGTATGAAGAAATACAATGTCATAAGCATCAATTAATTATGATATCTATAAGTGTGGCTAACTGAACAGCTCATGAATTAAATGTTTATGAGTGGGTATCATCAGCCTCACCAGTGGAAAGAAATATCAACCCACGGATGACTTCGACTTGTTCCATTTGGTAACTGAATTTAAAAATGGATAATTTTTAAATTAATTCATATTTTATTTATGTAACTTATTTGATGATACGAAGGGTGTTTTCATTCTTCCCTGGCCATATATCTGGGATGAATTTACACACAGGCTGATGATATAACAGCCTAAGACTCAAAACAACCTGTGAAACTGTGCTAGAGTGAAGGTAATTTTCCCCATAGAAAAGATTCATTTTCAATATATCCTATTTCTTAAAGACTCATTCCTTCATGTATGCTGGGCTAGTGTAACCACCACAAGGGAGTGGTATCCAAACTATGCAGCCAAAGGTATAAAGGTACTTTAGACAATGGGAGCAATGGAGTGTCAAGCATAATTCCAGCTAAACATCATGGTTTTCTTGTTAATGAAGTTTGAGGGATAAAGTTTAAAAGCATAGAATGAATTCTAGAAGCTGCAGCATATGCATTTTTCCTAAAATTAAGACATGGTGATAATGGTGCTTTAAAATTCCAAGAAATACTTTGTGAGCATTTATTGAAGGCAAACCACTCTGTAAGAGGCTGATGACAAACTGACATTTCCATTACTTTGAAAAAAAAGCTTGAAGATGTTGCCTGTGCCAAGTTCTCCACTACACTGACGAAAATGCTTGTATCAATCCTCGCACAGTTAAAAAGGCAACTTGACAATTGTCTGATCTTTCTGGAAAATTACTTCATAGTTCATTTCAGATTAAATATCACATTTCAGTCATAAATGCTGTGGTGCATCAATATGTCAGGTGAAATGGGAATATTCCAGTAGTCAATAAAAATAATTGCTTATTGCCTAATGTTGAACTGAATTTTAATGTGACATTGTCACCACTGAAAAATTTGTTAGATAAGCTCTTCAGCACATTACACAAATAATATCCACGACAAGATGACATAATTCATGCCCCAATCACACCTCTATAAAAAAACAAATAAGTATGTTAAAAAATGTAATGCTGCCTACAAAACTGCATATGCTGCAGAACACACATTCCTGCGAGCCAAGTTCACAGCTTTTCGGAGTTTTTACAACAGACTGTTCTTGGCTGTTCCAGGAATTTCGCATGCCCACAAATTCCTCCAAAATGACAATTATGCCTCTCTAGACATAATTTAAAACCATCAGGAAAGTTTTTTTTTCCTCACAAAGAGGGGACAACAGCTGGAAAGAGTTTATAAAGGGATGTTTGAGGCCAAGATAGTGGACTTATTTCAGAAAAAGCTTGTAAAAGGAAGGTGATAGGGATAGTATTCTACAAGGATGGTTTTATGTGGTGGAAGGGCCTTCTTAATGCAAACATATCATGTGATCCTGTGAAAAAATTCCATCCAATTTATCCTATTTCTTGAAAATTTCAGTCTATCATTTATAGTGGACAAGTGTGATCAATAAAATGGTACCCAGACTGCAAAGAAAGTCTTTAGATGATCAGAGCAGAACCACAATTCCAACTACATTTCCTGAGTTTTCTTATAGTGAGAAATTTCATTATTTGGGTAAAGGTTTTCAAGTTGTTTTGATCCTTAATTGACCCTGAGAGTACTTCTAATCCCAGTCCCCTGTCTTAGTCACATCATCCAAATGTGAAGGAATATTTAGTTCAAGTATCACCTCATTAAAATAAATAAGACACTGACAAGCTCTTTGGTTGCCCATATGTTCCTTTCCTTATGTGTGTTTCAGAAACAGATGCATCACAAGGGACTTCTGAGGAGTTTTTAGATTAACCACATCTTTTATCCTGTTCATTTAAACCATGGAGAACTTTCTAAACCACATATGTCGAACACCTGCCTGATTGCAGTATACACATACATATATTCTAATTCCAGCAAGTAATAGCTGAACAACCATCTCTCCCAGATGAGTTTGTAGCTTGCAGAAAAAAGCACTCCATAGTGCTTGATATGTTTAGCCACAGCAAACACAGCTGCTGCCTGGTCACTGTTCACCCTCTCCTTATTCCTGGAACACCAAGCCTAAGTCTTTTTTTGCAACTATGAAGCGTTTGTGGTTTCACAACTCATGTGCTATTGTTGCAGTTGATATTGTACCTTTTGTTGTAGCTGCTCTCAAATTTGTTCCCAGTGCTGAAATTGAGATGCCCAAATGATACGGCACATCTGGAACACTTTCAGATTATTGATTAACCCATGTGCAATTGTTCATGATACTCTGCTATACAACAACCTTGAGATGATGAATGAATTGAAGTTGTGTATCTTTGTCACCTTCTTGAACTCTATGTGCTGCCATGCTGGTTGTCTGAACTGGCCAAAAATAACTGGGATGAGTGCAATCACTTCTTTTACTAGAACATTTGTGCCAGTGATTGTGCTTCTTAACATATGAAGTTATATAGAAATTTCACCTTCCACAGTTTCTGAGGGATCAGGGTGGCTACTTGTTAAGTTGTGATTTCTATTCGGAGTGTGATGATTGTTTGATATTGACAGGTGAAGCACAGGGGGTAAAATTCAACTTCGGTGGTGGGGGGGGCGAGGGGGGGGGCGGGCGGTGGTGGGGTTGCAGCAGCGGGTCGGCCGGCCATTATATTCCCTGCCCAATTTTCCTCTCGGGTAGGGTTTATAAGGGGCGGCAGATCTGCTACCGGCTGTTTTGTGCCCCCGTCAAAGTTGAATTTTATCCACACAATCTTCGTAAGCATTGCTTGTGTGGAGGTAGGAGAGCCTTGATCTGTGGGTATGAGGCCATCTGTGGGTGGGAGCCAAGTGTCTTCTGTGGTGTCGAATTAGCATAGCCTCTCTTTCCTTCTCCTCATCCTCTAAATAACACAAATAGAAAGGGTAACCCCTGAAGGATACACATTGCCTCCTCTCTTGAATATCCCTGGGTAAAAAAAAAGCTCCAGAGCATAGGCTGGCAACAAGGTTTTTATTACAATAATCAAAAAGCTACTCCCAACAAATACTAAGAAACAAACCTAGTGACTTAACGATCCTATTAAGTTCCTTGAAAATGCAATTCCGACTGTCAGCAACCACCTACATAAGCTGAATGCCTCTTAAATACCAGCATTCTTAGCAATGGATGGGCCACAGGTAGAAATATTGGGAAATCTGACATCTGAGCAGAATTTAAATTGCATTTTACGTATGCTGCCAGTATTTGGAGGGGCAACTTCCGCCACATGCTTCACTTTCTTAGGAAACTGGATGTTTTTAATGGTACGGTGCAATAGGAAACATTACTGCCCCACTGTCCTCATCCGATCACGCCAAAACAGCCCACAATCAAGTGCTAAAACAGAAGGAAACTTAGCCTTTAATATCACTACTTCGCTGAGCTTTTACTCAGAGTCTTTCCAGTGCCCATCAGGTGCTATGTCTGTACTGAGCCAATTTGCAGTACACCATGAAATCTAGAATGTCACAGATACCCTTTTTCACATGTAACCACCTGCATCCAATTCCCCTAACAGCACTAGCAGCATCAGGAAAGGCAACAGTAATTTTTCCTCAGTGATAGCTTTCCCAAGGTACAAGGTTTAATCAACTGTATCCCTGTAATCCTCTTTGCACTTGTGGACCATATTATGGCATATACGAACAGAAAAGGATACTTTTCCATCATTGTTCTGGTATAACTATCGAGACGTTGACAACTTGCAGCTCTGCACAATCCTCAGATCCCAGCAGAGACTAGCCACAAGAAGCATATGTGAAGACTAGGAGAATCATTTGAGCATGCCTTTAGTGTGTTAAAATAATGTTCTCAATTCTTGAACGACTTGGGAGGAAGGGGTGGGCTTTGCAGTACAACACAGAAACAGTTTGCAAAATAATTGTGGTCTGCTGCATGGTTCACAATGTTACAGCATTAGATACAAGACTTAGATGGGGACCAACAGCAGCAGCAGGATGATGATGAAGAGTAAGAAAAGATGTACAATGAACCAGCAGCTTATTAGCCAGTAGTCCATAGGCGACTGACGAATCAGTGATTGACGATGTTTCCAACAGAAACCAGCACCATGTGCCACAAGCAAATCAGCATTAGAGCTAGTGTAACATTTCTAATGATCTTGACTGAGATCTCCTGTGTATGATATGGAGATTTTACTTCTGGCTGGGCATTTTTAATGCAGAGAGACTGTTTCAAATGCATTCATTCACATTATGCAAATAAGCATCAGATGAAAAGTAAAGTAGTAAGTGTTTATTGCAGTAATATATTGTGTGTGATGTAATGCACTGCTGTTACCTTCTGTGGTGTGATGGCTCACTGTGTGGCCTATCTGGTGAACTGCTTCTATCGAAAGCAGTACATGTGGAGGCATGTGACTGCAAAGTCTCCTGTGTATGGTTTTGAGATTCTGCTGGCATGTGGCCACTATGTTTCCGCTGCTAAAGACCCAGCAGATGTGCCCGGAAGTCCTTTGTTGTTCTTCTGGGGTCATGCTGCTTTAAGGATCAGCTTGTGTGAATTGTGTAGAGCCTGGTGCTGGCCTGAGAGGCGACAGTTCTGCTGCTGCACACATGGAATTGCTTAAGCGGAGTCTCCACACTGCCTAGTGTTCCATGCATAATTCACTTCCACAGGGTCTCTGAATCCCTGGCAGATATTTTACTGCCACTTGTCTCCAAGCATGGTAAAGTCAGTTGCTATAGTGTCTGAGATTTTGTTTCCTAAGGCCTCATAAGTGAGTAGGGGAAGCATCCATGAGCGGTGCCCCTTTGTGTGCACAACAAAGTTCTCACCTGCTGGTGCCACCAATCTTATCACCTAGTTGATCACCATATGCAGGACAGACAGTTGATCTGTCATAGTGCCAACCATGTTGCTTATGACTCCACAGGTTTAAGTGGATCCTACACATTATCCAGACCAATGTTTGATGCAGGGAATCAAGTGATTGGTTTGTCTCTCACTGTTCATGCAACATCCTGCTAGTGAAAGCAAGCCAAATGAGGTCTATCTCAAAGTTGCTTTGCCCTGCCAATCACCATGTGTGGCCTTAACACTGCAACCTTTAGTGTTTCCACAGTCTCCAATACTTCCTCTTCATCATTTGTGCACGGTGCCAATGACGCCCAATTCTAACTCTTCACCAGCTCTCTTAACCCTTCCACTGCCTCTCTGTCAGACTGTACGGTTGACATCCAGTCTTGAATGAGCCGCAACTTCCTCCAGCTAAACATTGGGACCACCAAAGCCATAATATTTAGCCATCTCCACAAACTCTGTACTTCACTACTAATTCCATCCTCCTCTCTGGTCATCGTTTTAGGCTGAACCAGACTATTTATAACCTCATCATTGAGTTTGATCCCAAGATAAGCTTCCAACCTCAATTGTCTCCATAACAAAGGCTGCCTATTTCCACCTCTATAACATCACTCACCTCCACCCCAACCTCAGCCCATATTCCACTGAAACCTTCATTCATGCTTTTGTCACCTTAGACTCGATTATTCCAATGTGCTCCTGTTGGCCTCCCACTTTCCACCCTCCATACAGTTCATTCTTACGGTCCATTCAAAACTCTGCTGCCCACACGCTATGCTGCACCAAATTCCAGTGATCTACATTGGCTCCCGGTCCCCCAATATCTCAATCTAAAAATTCTCATCCTGGTGTTTAAATCCCTCCATGGCCTCAGCCCTCCCTCTCTCTATAGCCTCAACCAGCCCTAAAAACCTCCCACCCCTGCACAAACTCCGTTCCTCTGCCTTCAGTCTCTTGTGCGTCCCCCTTCCAGCTTACCCCACCATTAGAGGACATGCATTCAACTCTGTAGGTCCTACTCTCTGGAATTCCCTCTCTAAATCTCTCTGCCATTCCACCTTCCTCTCTACCTTAATACACCCTCCTTAAAACCCATCTCTTTGACCAAGTTTTTGGTCACCCCACCTAATCTCCCTCTTTGGCTCAGTATTCCTTATGCATCAGTGAAGCACTTTAGGGGTATTCTTCTATGTTAAAAGATGCTGTATAAATGCACATTATTATTGCATCACCCACTGATCCCCTTCCAATACTACAACTTATAGCCTCAAGGTTATGTATCTCTGTGCTGCTGTTTGCATGATATGATGTACCTCATGTGTGATGATGTGCTAACTCAAGGTCCCACAATAGCATCCCTGGGTCCATTCTCTCTGTATTTAAAAATTATATAAATGGTTGCAATTTAACCATGCTTGCAACTTTAATCATCGGTGCTCAGCTTGTGTGCATGCCCATGAGTAGTATTGCAGGCATCCATTACTGTATGTGCATAAATGGACCCTGCACTTGCCTCCAAATTCTGTATTCCCCACATCTTCCAAAACCTTATAATGTCATTTATAGCCTCTTCATAGGAGATTAGTGGCACCACTTCCACTGTATCGACATTCCATTGTACAGTGAGCCAGCTTCTCCTGCAGAAAAGTATTTTGTGCACACTATTCAATGCCTGTTCTGAACAGCTACACTTGTGTATGTATCCTTCCCACTCTCAATATCACCAGGATCCTGGCTAGTTTTCTCTACATACATGGCTATGGTTGCTACGTCAGTAGGTCTCATACAAAATGGGTCCTTGCTTTCTTCCAAATTTCCTTCAAATACTACCTGGAGCTGTGCACCCTGACTTGAACAAAGCTCACTAACAGATTCTTGTGATAAATATTACCTGGGAGCTTAGCAAATTACCTCTGACCCTCTGGTAGCTGAGATGACCCTTAGCTGCCATCTATGATAAATTTTGCTGTGTTGCATCAAAGCTAATGGCTTGCCTTGGTGCATTTCTTTAAGTCAATCAAAGAATGTTTTTCAGATTTCCAGCCAGTTGTGAAGGGTCCCTGATACTGCATTAACCCTGTCCTCACTATCGGATTGTTATGTGGCCCAGCACCACTGTCGTGTTTATTTGATGCTTCAACGCAGCTGCTACAAAAGCTTGGAGGGCTTCATTTGTAAAGCATACCTTGCCCTGAACCTTCCATTTCAGAACAGTATCACATTCACTCCTCAAGATTTGTAAAAAAAGGTCTGGCATTAAATAGCACTAGAGTGCCTTATTATCACATTAACAGGTAGTTATGACACCCTATTTCAGATGAGTCTGATTGGGTGCCCCAAACTTCATAATCAGTACATTGGAATGCAATGAGCAAAATTGGACTGAACTATTCGGTTATTACTACATTAAGCAATTTAAGTTACATATGGACTCTGCATATTTTTTATAGTAAGAATGATTTCTGTCTTAATCCTTTAGCTCTTCAATATTTAAACATGCTGTTTGCATGATATGATGCACCTCTATTCAACCAGGTGCTTACAATGCCACCCATTTCCATTGCCCACCCATTCTGATTTGAGTCATTAATGCACGCCTGTTTGTCTTTTAACCTTAATAAAGAAATGTTCAATGTACATGGATGCAGTTTAATGATTGTTTTTAATCTAGCAAAAATTGTAAACACTAGTAATACAGTTCAACAAAGAATGTCCTTAATCTAGCAAAACTTGTACACAGTTTGACCACACATTTTTTTCGGATGCAGGCCTGCCTGCCATTGACCATCTCCTTACTAAGTTTATAATAGAGTTCCATTATAACTTTCAAAGTATGCATGTCCCTTGACTGTTGTAATGCTGCTTTGCTGTGTCGTGCATCATTCAGAACTGTGTCAGCAGCCATGGCATTGGGGGTAGGCCTTGTCATAGGAACAGTAGGCCATTCAGCAACTTACTTTGTTGTTGGTCACGAATGCAATTTAATAGCAATAGATCTTGCTATTTATGTCTCGTAGTTGAAAGTTCTTTTTTTAAGCTTTGTTGTTCATTAAAGCCAGTTTGTGTTCTTTTATTTACTTCATTTATTCTTTAGTTGTATTAAAGTTGAATTTTCACATTAATTCTCTGATCTGTTACTGTTTGGCATCAAAGTCAATTGGGAATGGTCCACACGATTGGTTCAGACTTGTTCACTTGGCTAATGGAAGTTGGCATAGCCTTGTTGGGTGGGGGGTTTGTAAGAGGGTTGATGTGTTGCCATGTGCTTGGGTGGGCAGTGCCTTCTGAAAATCTTTACTGTCTGACAGTGAGGGAGAAAGTGGTCAAGCTGTGTTCTGATGGTGGAGGCAATCAGTTGCTGAACACTTCTGCTAAGAGCTGCCTTGGCAGCTCGAAGCAATGACTCAAATGAACGGGCATCAGCCCTGGGCTTCAGGACCTACAGCTCAGAATTTACTGGTTCCATGGGCTCCTCTCCAGGGATGTCCAGGCTGCGTCCTTCCCGCAAGGTGAAATTGTGCAGTGTGCAGCAGGCCACAATCCTTGCCACCCTCACTAGAATGCACTGTAGGACACCCCCGATCTGTCCAGGCACCTTGAAGCAGCCTTTCAGTAGTCCTATGGGTCCTTACCACTACCTCCCTGATCGCTGTATTGGCATGGTTTTAATGCTGCTCTGCTGTGGCGTGTATCACTCAGAACGGTGTCAGCAGCCATGGCATTGGGAGTAGGCCTTGTCATAGGAACAGTAGGCCATTCAGCCCCTCGAGCCTGTTCGTCAAAGTTGATCTTGCTGCTAGCAGAGAATGTCCCCCAGCATCCAAATGTCGGTTCACCTCGCTGAATAACAGACATGCCAAAGGTGATGAATTCTGGTGCCCTGCAAAAAATGGCATCTGTCACCTTGGCTAATGCAGGTCCTTACAGCTCCCTGGCTGATGGATAACACCCTGCGGGAAGTACACTGCGGCTTGAGATCATCCCGCAGAATTTCACATAGATGGCTTCCTTTGTGGAACGCAGTCTGTGGATGCGTCGACCCTCCGTCACTTCCTGGAATGACGTGCGCTGCCTGTACACTCTCTGGGGGAAGGGGTAATAGATAGCGGGGCACCGTCTGTTGGCATGGTGCCTCACTCTCAGGGCCGCCTGCCTCTGCTGCCCCTCTTCCTCTTCCATGATGATACTGAACAGGACTATGCCCATTGGGAAGACCATTGGCGCTGCTTGATCCTGCTAAAAAATGGGATTGGGGTGGGGGTCTGAAAAATCTCAGGTTCAGAGACTGATGGCACCTTGGTTAAATTTAATACAGGTCTCAGACACAAGAAATCAAAATAAATTGCAAGAAAAATCTCTGTAAAACTGTAAAAATAAATCTACAAAGTTTGGGGCCTGTTTCAAAGATGAAATTGCTCAATTGTGCTGATCTCAGCTGACTTTGGGCCCTGCTGTCCCTCAATTCTTGGGCATAAATCTACTCCAAAGCATTATTTGCATAAATGCAGGAAACTTGCATGAGCTGATCTTTTGCAAAGGGTGGGTGGAGCTATGTAAATTAGTGCTTTGGCAGACGTATCTCGGAAGCGCCGCAAGCTATTAAAGAAATTCGCACGTAGCGACGTTACAGGGTAAAACAATCATAAATCAATTATGCGCGAATTTCCTTGGAAAAAATGGCGCAACACCACTCTTACACCAAAGTTGTGCTGAAAGGTTCCAAGTCTATGTTTTTATTTTATTTCACACCTTGCTGTTGCTAATCAGTACTGCAATGGCCCAATGTAAAAGTAATGGGGATAATTTTAACCTAACCCGCCCATCGGGAAACCCACTGGATCGGGTGGAATGCTGATCTTACTCCCCACCCAATATTGACTTCAATGGACAGCAAAATTGAGTGGGGTGTAAAACCAGCATTGTACCCAATACCGTCAGTTTCTTGACGGGGGGGGTTAGGTTAAAATGGCCCCCAAAGTGCCTGAGAGCAAAGGAAACAAAACTTTGTGTATAGTAATGGCAAATTAAACCAGTTTCTCAGAATGCTTAAGCCTCTAAGCAAACGTAACTGTTTAAACTGTAGACTATATTAAGAAACATTTGATCTCTTTTCAATAGATGCAATAAAGTACTGTATATCTTTATTTATTCAGAAGAATAAAGAAGCAAGGCCATGGTAATGTTGTTTCTATTGATGATAGTTTAGACAGTTAAACAAAAGGAATCAATAATGTTGCTCATTATTTCAAATAATGTTTTGCATGCAGTTAACATAGTTACATGAATGAAAAGTTATTGATTTATTGTAATATTTTTGCAACATTGACAATAATTATTAAATGAATGTGATTGCTAGTAAAGAAGTGTAAAAAGTGAGAATTATAATGGCAATCGGTGTAATTAAAATATCATTTCACGAAAAAGAAATTAATGTTGCTTTTTCACAAAGCAACATCGCACCTTGAAGATTTTAATGTAACAATATTAATGCAGTTGTCAAAATTATTTATCTGCTTCTGTCAATTCTATTAAATGTTAATACAGTGAGGGAAATACCTACAGTAGTTCTATCACTATAATTATAATGTCACTGAAGAACAAGATTTATCCGCTGGTTGAATGAGATGCTGTCAGTGAACAAGAAAATAAGATTTATGTGTAGTTTTTCAGTTTGGTTGCTGATGTTTTCTTTAAATATCACTCTGCTTACCCTTACAAAATGACACCTTGTATAGTTTAAAATAAAGGTGCCTGCAAGTTGTTACCCATTTAAACATGATTTTGAAAATTTCACGTAAACAGGTAGAAATGTGCGTTGTTTTATAAATCTACTGGCTCATGAAGATCTATGGGGTTTTTTTTCAAATTATTTCCCTCCAGTTTCTCCCCTCCTTTCCTGAAGGAGCTGATTGATATTGAGGTACAGTTCTGTGGCCATCCTCCAGTACCTTGCCATTCTTCATGTGTGAGCCTTGACAGTCGGTGTCAGTAGGCCATTTGATCAAGAAGGCATCACAGCTGTGCCAATCTTGTCCTCACCTGATGTCCACACACACACGACGTTCCAGCAGAGGCCACTGGATAGCGACCAGCATTGAAAACCCTAGCAGACTTATTTTTCCTTCTCTAGTATTGCTGCTATGCCTTTGCTTGATAGTAACAACCCCAGTGCAGCCTGGCGATTGAATCTGGGACTACGAAGTCTCCATGGCTCAGTTTCACATTGGTCAGTTCATTTATGGAATGAGCTGTGTTTCTGTTATTAATTAATTTAACTTTAGCTTTTTCCCAAAGACTTTTTGCAGATATTTACAATTTTTTAAAAAACTAATTTTTAAAAAAATAGTCCATAATTTATTTAGTCAAATTGCTATCAACAGGTATCATTCATATTCTTTGCTTGTATTTGACTAGTTAATATCAAAATACCAATTAATATCAAAATTACAGAAGCATTGTTCAAAAATATTAAGCCAAGGTCATTGGGAGAAAAGTGGGAAGTGGCCATTGAAAAAATTAAATCTCTTGTGCTTTTTTGTAATTCTTCAATTAAACATTTTTGTTTTATTCAATCATGAAAAATAAATCAGGAACTTAAAGCATTTTTTTTACGGTAGGTTGTATTTTGGATGCTAACCTGCAGAATGAAGCAATTATATTGCTGATTTTTGATAAGTTCAGGATAGGAGGCTGTGGAATGCACATTGGGAATCTGTCATTTAATTAGTGCTCCTAGCCACACGGGTGTGGAGTACAATACATTTTGCAGATGATAATTCTTTAATAATAGCTTCTACCAGTTTATTTTAACTTGCCAGAATCTTAAAGCTTATCCCATATAAAATAGCCGATAGGTTTTCTTTAATTATCACATGACTATTTTTAATGATGGAAGGCACTGTATAATTAATGTAGTATATTCACTGCTCAGATTATATAATTTGAGGATCTTATCTCATTTAATTTTAATTTAAAAGTGCAATTTAATATACCCATCATTCAGCATATCTTTTTTAATCTCTCATTACATTATTTTCTCCAACTTTTAGGTCCCGTATGTCACACATCATTCTCTGCCTCAGGGGCAGGGATGATGATCTGTTCCTGGGCTTCTGCCATTGCTGCTCTAACCAGCTGCTTAGCACAGCATGCAGTGTTTTGCCCTTTGATTTTCCTTAACTTCTTTTCTATGTGTGATTTATTGAGGTGATGTTTCTTCCTTCACAGTGCCCATGTTCATTTAAGTTCAGGTGCAACAACTGTGCCTATTGCATGTACCAATGTACCACACACTGTCAGGTAACTGGTTCAAACTACAGGCAGGTTAGAAAATGCAGCTGTAGCTTTTTGGACTGCTATAGGTAGATGCAACTTGCATGGTGGCGTAGCATGTGCCCAAATCATTATGTGTGGAGTGGCAGGATGTACGTTTATGCCCACAATTTTCCAAATTAAATGATCAATTCTAGTCAAGCCAGAAAGTAGAGGAAGGGAAGGGAAGATCAGACAAAGATTACCTGAGCCACTGATGTGTACTTCCAAGCAATAAAGAGCCAATTTTATAGCGCTTTTGATAGAAGTCTGAGAGTAGATTGCCTGACTGCCACTTAGGCCTTTAATGGTGTGTTATGGAAAGAGAAAGGGAAAAAATATCTTCAAATGTCTTAAAATGGAACAATTAGGCAGTTTTGGGCTCCAGGCTATAGGAAGGATGCTGAGGCAATAAAGAGAGTACAGCGCAGATTCACGAGGATGTTGCCTTGTATGAAGAAAGATTTGAAAAATTGTGGCTTATTTTTGTTAGAACAGATGAGATTATAGAGTGATTTGATAGGTGTTTACAATTATGATGGAATGGGACAGAGTAGATAGAAGCAGACTGTTTCCAGTGGTTTAGGAATCTAGAATGAGAGGACATAGATATAAAAAATTTAGGACAGAGAGCAGGACAAATTATTTTACATAATGAGTTATAAGGCTGTGGAATACATAAGTTAGTGATTGAAGCAGTTATTATGTTGTAATCCTATGGTAGAGACATTATGCTTTCCTCAAAAGGAGGTACACAAACTGTTCAATGTAAATATCAGAGATGTCCTGACTAGAAAATAATATAGAAGACTTAAGATATGAGGTGAACATAAAATTTCAAAGCAATTTTAAAAAATCCTTTTGCCAATGGTAAAAGATGCTACCAATTTTTACAGCGGATACGATTCTGCTGCCAGTAAGCTGATGTTAGCAGGATTGCTCATTTCACAGTGTGACTTTTTTTAGGTGTGTTTTAAAATAATTTTGGACCAAATTCAGTTTAGATCAGAAGTGTCCAGTCTGCAGGGATGATGGCAGCTGTGTACTGCTTTGTTAATGTTTAGTGTAATTACTAAAAACCCATATTTTACACAGTAAATTAAACCCAGCCATAACATAAAAGCACACAGTGAGTTAACACCAATATCTACGGGGCAGAGTTGACTAAACTAAGCCATCAGACATTTTATACAATATTTCTGGACTCCAAATATATGCTGGTAAGCACATTTAAAGTGGAATTTAATATCTCCCATTCTGATATTCAAATGCACAAACCTGCCTTATATATCCTGCTAAATATAAAAATGTTGCAATTGTAGAATCAGATTTGTGATTACTTTGGAGTTTTTGTAAACAACCTCTGATTCTGTTTTATTAAATAATTGACTTAAGAGGAAAATAACAATGACCAATGAAAATTGCAGCATTTCAATGAGTTAGCCATCACAAAGCAGGTTATATTTATAAATGAAGAAGTAGGATTAGGGGATAAAGGAATGGCACTTCTGCCAAAGTACTTCTGAAAATGAAACTGCAGAATTTCAGTTTGAAATGGTAACTTTGTCCGGTTGCCAAGGAGGAGGAAACTTGAACAGGGAAGTGATGAAAATGGCTTTTTATTTGACAGATCTTCTTCAATAAAGAAAAATAAGTTATTTTCATATTTTATGGACCTAAAATGAAAAGATTAGTAAAAAAGATGGAATAAGAAAATGCCATTTGGCCCTTGAGGCTGCTCCATTAAACAGACCTTGTACAATTTGCATAGCCATCGACTCTTTCAAACTTGTATAATTTCCAAAGAAAGGTGAATAACCACAGATAAAGTTTCCAAGAAGGTAAGTCTCTGTGAAGTTTCTCCCTGGCCTCAAAAATAATTAAGGAACACCTAACTATCAGAAGGAGTCTAACTGGTGACATTCCCTAACTGTGCAAAGGATGATGTCATACGGTGAACCAGGGTGGTCAGAAATTTGACAATATAGCCAACCTGCTCATCTACTATAGCCATACCCAGCTAACTTACATGGTGTGATGTAAGGATGTAATGGTGGATGTAACTGGTGGAAGTCATTGGGTACCAAATCAAATATGTTGTTGATGTCCTCAGACCTCAGAATATTACCTGTCCTTAGATGTGCAGTGGGAATGGGAATCAAGAGCACAATTGCTGGTCTTGATGGCTGCTGCTGCCATTCATATTTTCCAGATACAGCAGAAAAATTGCAGTAAAGGACAACATCAGCCTTATATGAGGCCCTGTAATGTTAGAAAAATAACTTACCAGAATCGGTGCTGCTAACATCAATCTCATAGCCACAGATTCCATCCAAAGTATCAGTGGAACAAAGTTGCATTATTCCCTGCTCAGTGAGTATTTGGAATCTCAGCATGAATGGCCTGCTCTGCCCTGATGCACTTGGTAGCTGAATTTGGCCTTACTCTTGGAAAAAATGGAACTGCTTTCTGGTATTCTGAAAGGTTTTTTTAGAAATTATATTCAACTATTCAGACACCTCTTAACAAGTCACAAAATGGATTCTGGAATTTGATGAGTTTAGGTGTTTTTAACAATGGAGGTCCATCTCCTCTGTGGTGAGATCATCCTATTGATCTGAAAATCTTGGCTTTTTGGTTCTTTCGAGTAAACGCAGCACTTGACACAGTGTTACAATGGCAGTATTACCGTGTAATGACTCATTAGCGTCTATTTAAGTTGCCTAATGAGATTATTGAAAACATGTTTTATTTACTGACTGGATTTACCATTCAAAAACACAGAAAATAACATTCTGCTAGTCAATGACTATGTGTAATTACTGTGTGCCTACCACTCAAATAGCCTTAACAATGCTAGCCAAATAAATCTGAATAATTATATTTAACATAATAAATGCATTATTTGGCATAATAAATGCATTATATAATAAATGCATTAGTGAGCACCACTATAGGTACTGTTTCATCGGGAAACCACTTCAACATGACTATTGTCCTTCGTACACTGTCAAGTGTAGGATGTTACACTAATAATGATGCATTACTAATTTTGTTTTACAATTGTATAATCCTGTAATTAATTGTGGTTGCCATAGACATAAGTAAATTCAATATTCAGTGTTAGTAAAACAACAATCTAATGCAGTGTCGCTAGTGCCATTGCCATTTTAATCTATAGTCAATGGAATGATTTGGTGTTATCTTTTAAAGAATTCTTCAATCTGGTTTTAACAGATTCCAGAATAAGATATTCAGTGATAATTTACATCTCACTGTCATGGCACTGAGCTATTTAGAAATCACTACAGAGGAAACAGCGAAAATTGCAACTTTAGAATCACCAACAATTTACATTGACTTTACAGAGAAGTGAACTATCGAGTGATATATGGCCTTACATCCCTTGACCCAGAAGACTCTTGGCTATTATTCAGTGTCACTCAATGGTTCATTTCTTTTTAAACCTTTTTATTTTTTTCCTGATTAAAATAATGTCCTGTTTTGAAGTGATTTTTTTTTCCCAAATGGGGAAAAACAGTGATATATAAATACCCTAATATCAGAGCTCAGTTTTGTGCTGCCAAGCAAGAAGTTGGGTTGGAGAGAAGAGATGGATTAGACAGACAGTTGAATATGGAGATAGAAGAGGAGATAGGCAGGAGGAAAAGCAATAATGTGAAATAGGATGTGCCAGTCAGTCCATGGTGAAACAAAAATAGAAAATACTGTTGTGATGAAGGCTTACATCTGAAATGTTAACCTGTCTGTTCTCTCTACAGATGCTAACTAACCCACTGAGGGTTTCCAGAATTTTCTGTTCTTGTTTCAGATTTTCAACATTTGCATTTTCCCTGCTTTTTAGTACTTGTGTGAAATGCTTTGAGGTCTGTGTGCTTGCCTGCTGAGAAGTAATAGACAGCTCTGTTGTCTGAAGGGAAGCTCATGTGCATAACCAATGAAAATAGCCCTCAGAGTGATGCTATTTCTTAAGACTACATTAGTCGCATTAGTTCAACAAAATCATATCTCTAGTTTATATATATGTGCATATTTCTTCCAAATATTTGTTGAATGATTGTGATCTTTTCCTCCTCTGTATTTTTGTTATGATTAAACGGGCATCTCACAAGCAATAGTAAAACAAATACAAAGGCAAAGTAAACTCCCGTTATGAATAAATTAATTGATTTAATATAAATGTAAGAAAATTGCCCAGTATGAAATGGCACAGAGTTTTCAAGAAGTCCTTGTTAACAATTTTTGATGAGGTATTTTGACACCTTGTTCATTCAAAGTTACATGTGGTAGAGGGAGCCCTGTATTATGCTCAATATGTGGCTTAATGATGGCTCGTTAAACATAATTAGCTCATTGCAAATTGCTCTGCTGAATCAAGTTCCATTAGGTTTGATTAACATGATTAATGTTGTTCATGTGATGAACACAGTACTCAATAAAATTATGGTGCAAGTGTGGGATGAGTATAAAGAACATAAGAAAAAAGAATATTTTTAAAAGAAATATACTGTTTACATGCATTGAAAAAAATCTGAACTTACATTTTTGAAGAAATGCCAAAACAGCACCAATTTGCTCAAATGAGTAACAAATTGTCTTGTACTTTTAAAACATTTTAACAGATCATTTATTTAAAGTAATTTTTATATTTGACAACTTACCAAATAACATAAAGCAACCATTGCTTGGCATGACTGAAAGCACTAAGTATCCATATATTACACTAATACATTAAAAAATAAATAGAAAATGTCCCTGTTTTTCAAGCTATTTTATTTCAAACAGCATGATAAATGTTAAAAATTCTTCTCCTTTTTACTGCAAAATATTATTCTCTAAAGACATGGCAGAATAAAACCGAAATGCTTCTATTACCACTAGAAAAGATGTGACAGGTCTGATAAATGCCATTTTAAGACTCCTATGGGTTTCTCTTTATATCCCTTCATACTTATTTCCAAGTTGCTAATAAATTCTCCAGGTATGTGGAGTCAATGAGTTATCTGTTAACAGTGTCAATCAAATTGAAATGACGGCAATGCAGAATGCACATAAAATGCTCAATTTTTCACTTTACCCTGCCTGAGGTAGAAATGATAAGAATGATACCTATTGTTCAATTTGTCAGCAGTAAAATAGTAATTTTAAGTTGATGCAAGGGTAAAAGGACTAGTTCTATGTAATGGTAAAAGGACTAGTTCAATGTAATGGAGCTGGAGACTAAAAATCATTAAATGCTTATATTGCAGAATAAGGAAGTGCCAATGACACTTCATCGACAAAAAGGCCTCACAGCACCTAGCCGCTGAAGTAGGAGAAAACAGGATTTTGGGTTTTTGGGTGAGCTCACTCAATGTGGTACATGGTAGAATGTGAGGCATTTGGATAAAAATAAAGGATGATTGCTCAAGATGTGATGTGATTTTTTTTCCACAACTGGTGACCTATCAAATAGTCAGAACAGCGATATATCCAGTCAGGCAAATAATTGCAAATAAATTATATCAAATCAGTCTGGTTAAATATATTACTTATACTTTGAAAGTGCTGTGAAATATCATCATCTTTGAAGTACTGAATTTATTCATTTTAATTTTAAAAATCTCTCTATATATCCTAGGGTATCCCACATAATACTGGGGCCTAAGACGTGACTTCAAAAATAAGTTTTGTGATTTTTTTCCCCCCCCCGTAGAATTTCGATCATGAAGCTTCTGAATCAACAACTGCAGGTGTTAGATGTGGTAAAATAATTATGATTCAAACATTTACTGTCGTTGGGCTGTCGCTTGCAACCAGGAAAAAAATCAGGCAGCCTTGGGTGTATATGTGTCCAAGTTGGACTTAAAGTGAAGATATTAGGGCTGACTCAGAAATATTGCATTGTGTGAGCACACCTACACATTCCAGGAGCACACCTCGCTGAATCGAGTTAATGGGTCCAAACTACCGAGTCATCAGGAGTCAACTTCTGCGACTAAAATTTTTTTGAGGCTTTGCAGAGTGCATAAGTCCCATTACATCTCTTAATTATAATCAGTCATATACAAATTGGCCCCTCGTTGAAATTTGTGACCTTTTTCACCTGTTCACATTCAGCATTGTTTACCCATTGAAAACAGGATTTCCTGCTCTGTCCTTTAGAAGTTTGGTCCTTAAAAGTGCAATTGATAAGTTACTACAGTACTCTCCTTTTTTATGCTATCTGCACAGCTATATCTGCAATATCTTTGATGTGTAAGTTGCTGCTGCATTTTTGCATTGCAGTACTTTTTTTGCACATACCTTTACCGTGTTGCTGCCAGCAGCTGTTTCATTAACAGCAGCAACAATGTTCAACTTGTTATTTCCACCTGGCATTCCAATGGCAGTGATAGAGCGGATTTGGAGCGAGAAGAGTTCAGGCAGAGGGAACAAAGGCAGGTACGATTGTACCTGAGGCACCTGTATCTCAGTTGACATAGTTTTAGGAGCTCAGTCTTTACACCCAGGCACACCTACTTGGGGATGTCTGGAAGACCTGCAGGGGAAGCAGTTATGGAGTTATACCGTCTTCTTGAGCACAACCTCCAGACAAGATCTACCAAAGGGAGAGTCCTGCCCGTGGCAGTGATGATTACCACCACTGAGAAACCCGAACAGAGACTGATTAGAGATACAATGAGGTTCGCACCTCCATCAGAACTCTGGTGGTACATAAAGTTGATGTTGAACAGAGCAGGGGGATCGCTCCATAATCCTGACATGATGTTCAAAATTATCTGCATCTCTTTATCTTGCACAATTTTGCAATAACCATGCAGCAGGAGGGGCTGCCTGATGTCTTCGCAGAGGAGGAGGAAAAGAAATAATTGAGCATGAGGCGCAGGTAGGAAAACTGCTGAATCAATCCTCAATTGATGGGAATATTACAAAACTCTGTAAAGCTCTTCCAACATGAGCAGTCCTAGAACTTGATTTTTCACCCTGGGTATTGCCTGATTTCAGGTGATAACAGGGATCTTAGACATAGGGCGCTAAATCGGGCCGTATAGCGCCCGGTGTTTCAGCACTGCATGGCCTCGCTGACATCTAAGACGGTGTCTTGACTGCACATGCATGTTTCCAGCGTGACGTGCGCCGGACGCCATCTTGGTATAGAAGTTAACGCAGGCGCAGATAAGGAACGCTGGAAGCATGTAAAGTAGGGAGAAAATGGCTACAATTGGTGTGCAACGCTGATTTAAAGTGATAAGACCCAAAATGGTGTCTAATGCTCAACTCAATGCACAGTCTTAGCCCCGATCATCTGAACATGTGTTAGAGTGCCTGGAGAAGCCCCACCAGCGCTGTTTAAAGGGACCATGCAGGATTTACAAGTTAGTGGCTGGATTATTGCTTCTGGCTGCTGAGACATTTGTAACTGTTTTTGGAGGTCTCCTATACTTGAATACTGGGACGCGGGGACATAGCCTAACATCTGGAGCCAGGACATGCAGGAGTGAAGTTAGGAAATGCTTCTACATGCAAAGGGTGGGAGAAGTTTGGAATGCTCCTCTGCAAACGGCAGTTGATGCTAGCTCAATTGTGAATTCTAAATCTGAGATCGATAGATTTCTGTGAACCAAGGGTATTAAGGGATATGGGGCTAAGGTGAGTGCGTGGAGTTAAGTCACAGGTCCATCATGATCTCATCAAATGCCGGAACAGGCTCGAGGGGTTAAATGCCATTGCCACTTGCTGCCTCCTGATATGCGCCACCTTCTCCCGCAAGAAAGCGGGGCATGAGTCTGGGTGATATGCCTGTCTTGGTTGAATAGCTGCCTGTGTGTGTGGCCTATGAGTTGTGGGTGGGCAACTTGCAACAGTGGTAATGTGTAAAGGTGAGAGGAAGCATCTGATTGGAAGAGTTGAATACTGATAGAAAGAGTTTATTGGTATGTGGGTGATGGGGGGTGTAGTGCATGGTGCAGTTGGTAGGAGACGTCACTTGACAGTTGGCCTCATTCACCTTGACCTCTCATGTCAAAGCATTGAACTTCATCCTGCACTGCATCCATGTCCATGATGCTGTGCGCCTGGCATTGACTTCATCCCCCGCTGCCTCCCACTGCCTTTTGGATATATGTCTGGAGGGCCTTTCCCCCCCCCCCACCTCTGCGGATATAGGATGCCCCTCCTTCTGTCCACCTCTTGCACCAAGGTAACTAATGCATCAGCAGAGAACCTTGGTGCACGCACTCTCGCAGGCCTGGTACCAATTCAGATTGGCAGATTGGTGAGGTCTGACGTGCAGATTGGAGGATGTGGGATTTAGTAGTGTGCAACCTTTATTCACTGTTTTAACATAATTCATCAGTATGTAATCGTAGAGATGGGACCTGCATCTTTGCTTTATGTGTGCGATGTCTGATCTCCGTTCAGACTGCGTGCAGACAGTAGACTGTTATTTTCAGCAAATAACCTTTAAGAGATTTCTAAAAACATCCTCCCTTTAAGAGATTGGGTTCCCCCTGCAGGTGGAAAGTGTGAATTGCATTGATTCCACATGCAAGGCCCGGAATGGAACATTGATTGCAGGTTAGTACTCAGGCCGGCCGAAACTTGCATCTTGCCTGCGCAGGGGTCATTGGGCGGGGGTAATAACGCATCATGCTACCAACGCCCAAAAACGGCCCTTATACAATTTTTTCCCCCACAGTATTATATCATAGTAGGTACAGCACAGGAGGAGGCCATTCAGTTCATCGTGCCTGTGCCGGCTCTTTGAAAGAGCTATCCAATTAGTCCCATTCCCCTACTCTTTCCCCATAGCCCTGTAAATTTTTTCCCTTCAAGTATTTATCTAATTCCCTTTTGAAAGTTACTATTGAATCTGTTTCCACCACCCTTTCAGGCAGTGCATTCCAGATCATTATAACTCATTGCATAAAAAAATGTTTCCTCATGTCGCCTTTGGCTCTTTTGCCGATCACCTTAAATCTGTGTCCTCTGGTTACCCACCCTTCTGCCACTGGAAAAAGTTTCTCCTTATTTACACCATCAAAACCGTTCATGATTTTGAACACCTCTATCAAGTCTCCCCTTAACCTTCGCTGTTCTAAGGAGAACAACCCCAGCTTCTCCAGTCTCTCTGCATAACTGACGTGCCTCATGCCTGGTACCATTCTAGCAAATCTCTTCTGCACCCTCTCTAAGGCCTTGATATCTTTCCTAAAGTGTGTTGCTTAGAATTGAATACAATACTCCAGTTGCGGCCTAACCAGTGTTTTATAAAGGTTTAGCATAATTTCTTTCTTTTGTACTCTATGCCTCTGTTAATAAAGCCCAGGATCACATATGCTTTTTAATAGCCTTCTCAATTTGTCCTACCACCTTCAAAGATTTGTGTACATACACCCCCAGGTCTCTCTGTTCCTGCACGCCTTTGAAATTGTACCATTTCGTTTATATTGCCTCTCCTCATTCTTCCGACCAAAATGTATCAATTCACACTTCTCTGTGTTAAATTTCATCTGCCATTTCACTAGTCTGTCCATGAACTCCTGAAGTCTGTTACTATCCTCCACATTATTTACTGCATTTCTGAGTCTTGTGTCATCTGCAAACTTTGAAATTATACCCCATATACCCAAGTCCAGGTCATTAATGTATATCAAAAGAGCAGTGGTCTTAATACCGACCCCTGAGGAACACCACTATATACTTCCCTCCAGTCTGAAAAACAACCGTTCATCAGTACGCTCTGCTTTCTGTCCCTTAGCCAATTTTGAATCCGCACTGCCACTGTCCCTTTAATCCCATGGGCTTTAATTTTACTAACAAATCTATTATGTGGTACTTTATCAAATGCCTTTTGAAAGGCCATATGCACAACACCAACTACGCTACCCTCATCAACCGTTACTTCATCAAAGAACTCAATCAAGTTAGTCAAACACGATTTTCCTTTAACAAATCCATACTGACTTTCATTTATTAGCCCATACTTTTCCAAGTGCCAATTAATTTTGTCCCAAATTATTGTCTCTAAAAGTTTCCCCACCACCAACGTTAGGCTGACTGGCTTATAATTGCTCAGTTTATCACACTCACTTTTTTTGAACAGGGGTGTAACATTTGCAATCCTCTAGCACTGTCCCCATAGCTAAGAAGGATTGGAAGATTGTGGTCAGGGCCTCCACAATTTCCATCCTTACTTCCCTCGGCAACCTAGGATGCATCCCATCCCAACCGAGTGACTTTTCTGCTTTGAGTACTGCCAATCTATTAAGTACCTCCTCTTCGTCTATTTTTATTCTATCCAATATCGCTACTACCTCCTCCTTTACTGCTACAATGGCAGCGTCCTCTTCTCTATTGAAGACGGATGTGAAGTATTCATTTAGTGCCTCAGCCATGCCCTCTGCTTCCACAAGATGATCTCCTTTTTTGTCCCTAATCGGTCCCACCTTGCCTTTGACTATCCTTTTACTATTTGTATGTTTATAAAAGATTTTTGGATTCCCTTTTATGTTAATTGATAATCTATTCTCATACTTTCTCTTTGCCCCTCTTATTTCCTTTTTTAGATCACCTCTGTACTTTCTGTATTCAGCTTGATTCTCTACTGTATTATGATCCTTACATTTGTCATAAACCTTTTTTTGTTTCTTTTTAACCTCATGGGAAATGGTGGCACATAGTGAATATGTATACCCATATTTGTGGAGAGGGACATATTCATATTGGAGGTTCATGATGGGAAAACATTTCAGCAACTCTGGATATTGGACAGCAGGAACGTCTTGCTTTCTTGGCATCCATGCATTGCTAAAGCAGTGGAGGGGGAGGGGTTAAATTTAAGGGACTGCCTTGCATATTGCAATCAGCTGTACTGGGCAAGCCATGAGGTTTAAAACATTTCTTCTGTCACCACGATGACCAGAGTAAGTGCATTGGTAGCTGACTGCTCCACAATGGATGCCTCTTGACATGGCTGTGGTGCTGTACCTCATTGTGCTTGTTAATAAGATGATCCTGCAACTACTGCCAGCATTTTTGCTCCTGTGCTGGCTGGCTGTTTCTATCCATTACCTACAACTTCTTCAGTCCTCTGGAATGGCCAGCTGGAATCAAACTCTTGACCGCCATTTAAGAGTGCAAAGCCCACTGTCAAGGTTCTCTTAAGCTGGTCCCATAGTATATCCAAACCAGAAGTGAAAGGAACCTGTGAACAGGTTGTAATAGCTACAGTCACACAGTGTACATGACTGAAACTGTGTCTATGCTTTGGACTTCTATCCTTGAGAGTTCACCTGTAGATGCCCATGGTGTTTCTGCAGGCTTTATGAAGGTTTCTCAATCCCTGTCACATTATTACACAGTTGTCTGAGTAGCACTTCTGCAGAGTCTCTGACATATCACACAGGAAGCTCTGAAGATTCTCAGAATAACTGCATGAAGCACTTTTACTGATGAATGAACTCTCCTCGATAAGCAGCCCCCATAGGGTAAGAATCCGTGGACCTTGCAGCAGAGAATATCAGGCCCTGGTCCTTCATTTTGGTTGTTCCTGTTCCTCTGCACTTCTTCACAGGTACTCCCTCCTGACCCTCTCTATCTGATTTCCCAGGGTTGAATTTATCTAAGCTCATGTTTGTGTGCTCAGGAGTGTGTGATGCAAGCAGTTGAGATGGACCAGCTTCTGGCTTGACTCTGCTGGCAGATATGTCCTCCTTGGCAGCCTCTACATGAAGAAAAAAGGAACATATGTTACCATAGTGCCTGTATGAAATGTTTGAGCACACATACCAATGGCAATACACTGAGTGCTATACTGCTGCTGGGCAGATGTTCCTATGTATTATTGAGTTTGAGGGGAATGAAAAAGAACAAGTTTAAGAAGACACTTGCTTTGTTGTGCTGCCATGAAGCTGTCACCCTGTCTCTGTCTCACATCCTCTATTGCTTTGATACCTATGATTTGAACGGCTACCTCCTTACTGTGACTCACAATTCACAGATGGCTGAGCCACCACAAGTCCAATTTGTCCCCTTATGATTGTGTGCAGCCTTACCTTTCAAAAACAGATAAAATATACACCTTCAGCATTAGGAACAAAATAGAGTGCTGCTCAGTGCCCAGCCTACATCCCACCTTGTGAAAATGGAAGACTAAATAACTTGCAAGCAGTTTCAGGCTGTCATTTTGACAGAACAGTCAGGTGTGACACTAGAAATATTTTAAAATGGACACAAAGTTCAAGCTTCAACATTATGCATATGGAAGTGCAGGTGTCAAAGGTGTGTGCTCTTGTGCCAGCCCTTCCCATACTCTGTTACTGATGCAGTACTATGTTAGGTGCACAATGTTTGTGGCATGCATACCATGGACATTGACTTTATTTGAATTACCAAACTGTGGGAAGCATTACCTTATCACTCTTCCTCACTCTGTCCATGTGGTTGCATTATCTTTAATACCACTTGCT
The DNA here is from genome assembly GCF_035084215.1 of Heptranchias perlo. Lineage (NCBI taxonomy): Eukaryota > Metazoa > Chordata > Chondrichthyes > Hexanchiformes > Hexanchidae > Heptranchias > Heptranchias perlo. Next base: position 34,646,603 of record NC_090341.1, on the reverse strand, counting down.
GTGATTTTTGCAACATTGTCAAATGTCTTCTGAAAAAATATACATCCACCATATTCCCTTTACCTATACACTCTGTGGTTGCCTCAAAAAATTCAACTAAATTAACCAAGAATAATTTGCCCTTCACAAATCCATGTTGACTGTCCCTTGTCAGCCCATGCCTTTCTATATGTTCACTAATTTCATCTTGTATTATGGATTCTAGAGCCCTGATTTTGTGAGAATGGCAAAAATGGGTTTAAGTTGGCCCATGGCATTGGCACACCCCTGCCAGGGGCTCAGGAAGTAAGCTGCACCAAATTTTACAGTGGGAGTCCCTCCTCCCAATTTGAATAGGCTACTAGTGCATGAAAGTCTTGTACAAAGCTTGGTCTGGAGTACAGTTAGTCGAGGAATGCCAAATCTGGCAAAGATGCCGTAGGCCATTAAAGGTGGTGGTGGCAGAAAATGGACTAATTGTTCACCATGGCACAGTGATGATATGTGGGCAACACTGCTTTTTGATGCTGAAGAGTCAGAGGTCCTACTGCAAGAGGTGTACTAAAAGAGTGCGACCCTATTTGGGGCTGAAGCCCATTCTCCTGAAAAGCAATGGTGCAAACTGCAAGGAGGAGCTCACAGAACGAGTCAATGCAGTCACCTTGGTCTCTTATAACTGGCTACAAAAAAAGAAAAGGTTTCTCAGTAAGGTCAACAGATGTGGATGCAGATGATAGCCCTGTTCTCTTAAGAATCATGCACGCATTGTTCCTTCTCCTTTAAATAATATTGGTACCATGGACTGACTACTTCCAGGATAAGTAGCTAGTACATAAGTAAGAAGAAACATGCACCCTTTCAGGGGAGTCAGTTTGCCCCTGCCTTTAATGACCCATCACCCATTGCCAGCAGTGAAATCTGCCTCTCCTTCGGAGTGGGCCATGGTTGTGAGAAAACTAGTCAACATTAAAAAAATGCATTAAATGATGAAGCAAAGCAGAATGTGGACTTGCTCAGACAAAAGTTGACCAAAATAGAGCCAGGATTGCAGAGATCGAAGAGAAGGCTCTCCCAGGATAGAAGACTAGTTAATCTCTGTTTTGAAGGAGATAAAGGTGCTTAAAAACAATATGGCACCAGCAGATAATAAGCTGGATTATTTGGATAAATGGGCAGAATAATCTCGGCGTCATTCATTTGCAGAAGGAGATAGAGAAGAATGGGATAGGCTTTCTCCAGGATATCCTACCTGGGCTTCTATTTTCTCTGAAGATGGAAACTGAGTGGGCACCTTAATTCTATGTCCTATTGTAACTTCTTGCTCCCATTTACACAACTTACTGCACCCCCTAACTTAGTGTCATCTGCAAACTTGGATATACAACTCTCTATTCCTTCATCCAAATCATTAATACACATAGTGAGAAGCTGAGATCCCTGTACAGACCCTTGAGGAACACCACTTGTTACATCCCATCAATCAGAGAATGTTCCCTTTTTCTCCACTCTGTGTCTCTTACCTCCCAACCAATAACCAACCCATCTCATAAGGTTACCTCCAAATCTATGTACTTTCATTTGTGCTAATAAACTATTGTGTGGAACCTTATCAAATTCTGGAAGTCCATGTAGATAACATCCAATATCCACCATGCTAGTGAATTAGGAATTTACCCCAAAGACCGTATGGTCCGTACGGGGATTGAACCTGAAACCTTTGCGTTATTCAACTTATCTAACCGACCCATCACCAGAGCAGATTTTTAGACTTATAGAAGTTCTGGATAGGTTTAAAGGTTGAAAGCAAACAAAACTGTGATGTCAGATAGTATTTATCCCAGGGAACTAAGGGAGATGAGGGAATAAATTTGTGAAATGTTAACAGTTATCATGAGTGAGTCATTGATTGCTGGGGAGGTCCCTTTGAATTGGACATGAGCTAATGTAGTACACATTCAGAAAACATGACATCTAATCTGGGAAACTATAGATCCATTAATCTTACATGATTAACTCGTAGAATAACGGGTTCAATCATCAGGAGCGAACGAGGATTATCTGTAAAATAACAACTTAATAAATAATAGCCAACATAGCTTCAGAATGGGAAAGCCCTGATCAGCCAGCCTCTTAATGACTTTTGAAGAGGTGAAATCCCAAATTTGCTATGGAAAACCTCATTGTATGATGTATTTGAATGCAGAAACCTTTTGACAAGAATTCCTCACAAAATGTACGGCATAGATTAAAGCTGTGGGAAGTCAAGTAAAACCTGGAAATGGAGGACAAGGTGGCTGTAAGGTAGGAGGCAGCAGGTACTGGTTAGAGTAATGTTGTCACAATGGAGGGAAAGACTGTGTGGAGTACCCAGAATTGGTACTGGACCCCTAATTTACATCAACTTATCCTGAATTTTGATTCAAAAACATAACACAACTTAATAACATTTGCCGATGATGCCAGCTTTGGGGTGGGGGTGTTGCTTGTAGTGAGAAGAGTTGAGTTGAAATAATGAACTTCGGGACCTACAAAAGGAGTTAAATAAAGTCCGTAAATGGGCAGATAGTGGCACATGAAATTTAACACAGATATAAGTGCAAATACATTGGAAGGAAAAATGGATGACATGCATATGCCATTAATGGTGTAGAACTAGCTAAAGGTGGGGTGGAACGAGACTTGGAAGTGATAGTAAATTCAGCATTTAACATATCAAGCCACTGCAGTACTTATGTCAAGTCAATGTGAAGAAAGAAACAACAGGGAGAGCAGAGCTGTAAGGCTGATTCCCAGTGTCAGTGAGTTGAACTGAGGAAAGACTAGAAACAAGGGCTGTTTATTCAGGAAAGAAGACAACTCTGAGAAGATCTAAGAGCAGTTTGTGATATTAAGTGGTATAGAAAAGGTCAATCTGGAGCACTACTTCAAGGTAAGACTTGACAGATGAAAGGAAAATTTAGGATTGATGTAAGGAAGAATTCCTTCATACCAAGAATAACCAACACATGAAGTAGACTTCCATGTAGGGTGATGGAGGCAAAAACATTGTGTGTTCAAGACACAATTGGATAACATGATGGGAGGACTGTAGGTTTTTCTTTTTGGATGAATGAATTAAGATGAACCAAACAGTCTTCCTCTTTTGCATTTATCTTGTGAAGGTAAATAGTATGGGAGGTATTTTTATCGATTGATGATTAATAATCAATATAAAAATGCTGTACATCAATAAATCATTACCCTTCTCTACAGTATTTAACCTTTGCAGGCTGGTTGTGTTGTCATCCATTTACATGCCCTGACAGCTATTAGTATTTTTAAATACCTGCTGGACAATAACTTTATTAAGATTCAAAGTGGGATTGCATTATGTTACAGTTAAAGTTTGAGCTCTCAGGATATTACAGTATGGTTACTTCAGCATATATCATACAACCTTACTTTCTAATAACTTTACACTTTACAAAGTTGGTTCAGGGGTAGAATTCTCGCCTGCCACGCGGGAGACCCGGGTTCGATTCCCGGCCAATGCACGATCATTTGCCTCTATCCGTGCTGTATAACTCTATGACTCTATTGCTGGAATATGGGATTAGAGTAGACAGGGCTGATGGCCGGCGCGGACACGATGGGCCGAAGGGCCTCTATCCGTGCTGTATAACTCTATGACTCTAAAGTTACACATAGCTTAATCCCCTCAAGTACTTTAGTTTCAGGTCAAGATTAACTCATTTTGCAACTGCAGGTCTCAAGTAATATTTTGTCCCCACTGACCAATAACGTGGCAACTTGATTCCACTGTCAAGAGTCTTCCTTGAATGTGGACAAGTCTGACGTCCTGTGGCTTATTGCAGGTCTTTGCTCCTAGCTGCTCTAAGGACTGTTCTCTCCCTGACTGGGCTATTCTCAGGCCTCTCACCCTCACTGGGTTGCTCTCAGGGATCTCTCCTTCTCCAGCTCGATCTCAGGGATCCCTTCTTTTCCATTCAGGGCCCCTGTCTGTCCCTGGGTTCCTGTTGTGCAGCATAGGGTTCCTCTGTATCTCTCTGGCTTGGGCACTCAAGTATTCAGACATCTCCGCCACACTTTTTCCAACTATGTTCCACTCTGGTTCTGCCTTGCCTTCTGCCACTTCCGTGCACTCGCAGAGATGCCTTCCATTTTTAGTTTGGAGATTCTGAGTTTTTGTGAATATGGGTCTCCAAGTGTTCTATGACTCTCCGGGATTCCAGTTTGAAATCCTGGACATGAGTGGCAGCCTGCTCAACCCAACACAAATCGACAGCCACCACTTTTGACCCACCCCAATCCAAATCTGTAGCCTTTGCTTCCTGCCTGACCTGCCACACATTATTTTAGGATCTCAGGCAGGTCACAGCAGATGTTATTATATTTGATATAATTATATATACATGAAAGCCCCTCCAGTTCCACATACAGTAGAGTACTAGAATGGATTCATTCAGTCAATCTACTATTTGTTTCTGACTAATTCCTTTGACCAATTGGGATATTTTCACTCACTAGTTTGTTATTTGCATCATCTCACCATCCCCAGGGAAGGTTATCTGTTTACACTGCAATAATTGTGGAAGAGAAAAGGAGTTGAATTTGCATTGAAAAGAAATCTGGTACTGAAATAGAGACAGTCAGCAGAGAATACAATCTCAGTAGAAAGCAACAGCGAATGTGGAGTCTCATTAAGGCCCATAAGTCAGTGCAAAAATGGAATTCGGCCTAGGAGAAAGTGGATTTCGGTCCAGGACATAACACAGCAGTAGAGTAAGCCGAAAAGCCAGCAGTGCACTGAAGTACAGTCCTGAAGCTCAGCAGGTTACAGCAGCAGGTGAGGGAGTGGCACTTTAGGTTGGAAAAGGTTATCTTGAACTTGAAGAGATTCAATAATAGAGCAAAGCATAGCAGCCAGGGCTTACAGTGTAGTTTCACAGAGCAGTACAGTCCTGATGGCAGAGGAGTCCGGAGACCAGTAAATCAAATCTGAGCAGAGTAGAAAAGAGCACAGGTAAAAACACAGTACAAGCAGGGTCAGGGGATGGGCAATGTGTTCTGTACAGTCAACTTTAAATCTGTAGCTTGAACTTGTAGTTTGAGCTAAAAGGTACCCATTATTGGGGGCAGGGGAGGAGACGAGATTGGGGGAAAAGGGCAAAGGTTGCAAATGGATGGCCATGGATAGAGTTGCAAAGGAGAGGTGCACACTACCACCCAGGAGCCATCATACTTCTATGAAGAAAGTATAATGATTCTGCCCTACAGATCTACAGTCATCACAGATAACCTGCACTCAGTCAAAACGCACACACATATGAATAATGGCCACTTGGACAACCAGTACGTGGTGGCTCCTTGATCTCCCATGAATTTTGGTCCTGTAAGAATTTCTTTTTACGTGCCACTTTTGTGCACATTCTTTTTCACCAATTTTGCTGAAGACCTGCAAGTGATTCATTTAGAGTTCGATACTTAACAGATAATAATGGGCTGTTTTGGGGAATGTTTAAAACCAAACATACAGGGATGGGTAAATAAAAATTGTCTCCTAAATAATAATTCCACAAATTCACCATAATAAAAATTCCAGAAATGTTTTTTAAAACTCTGTTAAATACGACAGTAGTAGGAAGGTACTTCAGCACTGCAGCTAAAAAGGCCATTCAAAGCCTGCTTCCCTTTAGAAGCTTCATCGTACATGGACATACTTTTCACCCATTCAAAATATATGTGGTAGGGAAAAGTGTAATCTTGGTACAAATGCAGAAAAATTGCATCAGGTATTCATTTAAATATTTTTGTCTGCATTCTGGAGTCAGCAATGATATCAAATGTGTACAAACACTCTAATTTCCATTCTGCATCTACACAATCAGTATGGATGACCCAACATTTACCCTAGTGCTTCTGTAGCCAGTGGAGGAGATGCCTCCTAAGGACACCTCCAAATATCATTTTTAAAGGGCTATAAATGTCAGTATTATAAACTTTTCAGTGTTGCAGCTTCTGCATTCACTCTCTCTTACACTCTTGGGGCCCGGAGATTCCACTTTTTGGAATTGTGATGCATCTTCAGTACGACAGACTCTCCCCGGTTATCACCCAGGGTTCTGCCTGGAGTGTTAATGGAGATTGGCTGCAGGTGACCTTTAGGCTTGTACCGTGGTGCTGCAGTGTAAATTGAAACATTTTGTTGGATTTGGCACCTTGGCAATTCAATTAATCACTCAGTAATTTATTGCATTGGCACCTGGGGCATTTATATTTTCAGTGATTCCTGCGCTATCCTTGGCATCCAATATTGCAAATGGTGGACTAGATGTTGGACGGCACATTTCCATCATTTACATATATGTCCCCCAACACTTCTGGTGGGAATCAGTAAATCCCCATCCCATTTCTTGACCGACCCACCACAGTTTCTCTGAAAATTCATGGGGAGGGAGGGAGGGAAATTCCAGCCTCAGTCTCAGCTTACCTTTCACCGTGACCCTGAATGGTTCCCCCATATCAGCTGAATATCCTCGAGAGGATTCCCACCTAAACTATGTAGCATGATGTGGGTAAGAGTAGCACCGAGGGGAGAGGGCCCCATACCATGCTGATTTTTTTTTTGTCAGCAAATGCTGATAGGTGGAGCAAGCCCCCAAGACACTGACTGTTAGGGTCAAATGCTGATGATTGCCTTGTATGCACCAACATGCCCTTGAATATTTCTGCCTCTAACCCAGATACTGCAGCCATGACATGACTGAAGGTAAATAAAGGGTGTGAAAGGTAGTGGTGATATTTCAGGAGCTACCATCCCCTTCATTAAACCAACAGGAACATGCAATCTAATAAGCATATATTTATTCCTTTAAAATGTTTTTTTTCAAATAATGTCAAAGGTTTCTAAGGATTATACAGCTTAATGTAATGGCTTTGTAATCCATAGGGGCACAAGTGTAGCCATCTAATAGCTAGCAGCTGTTTATGTCCTATGAGACCAAATCCATCAGTCTCTTACCGTCTTCTGTAAGAGAATTCCTGAGATAATGACCTCTTTCCACTAAGGCAGAGACACATAAAAAGAGCATGAGCTGTAGAAAACATACAATTCTGGGGAGGCCTATAGTTGTCCGTAGAGAGATAGATAATGATGGAAGAAAGGCAGAATGAGTTCACTTCAGTTATAACCATTCCAGTCCTCGGCTTGGAAATCACATTCAAACTATGCTGGTACAAACAAATGGTAAAGATAACTTGAAAAGTTAGTAGAAGAATGAATCCACAAGATAGCTTGGCCTTACTTGGTCACCATCAGTAACCATCATTTCAGTGTTCTACAAAATTCATGCCAACCCAGTAATAAGAGTATTACAGAATTAAGAATATAAGAGAATTACACACTAAGCCAAATTTGTATAGGCCAGAACTACGAAACCAATTTATTTACATTTAAATAATATACAGCGGTGAAGATATTAGGCATTTGCTATGAAGTACGAGCAGTATTTTAAAATACATACATCACTTATAGTCCTTGAGAGCATGCTGCTCCCCCAGATCCTTTTTACAGTCTGTAGTAATGAAGCAGTCTCTTGGATATAAAAAGCCTTTTGCTGTGTCCCTCAGGTGGGGAAATAACTAAGTCAAATGTGACAGCATTTTTGTCTGAAGATCACTCAGAAATACAAAAAGGAATTAAGGAATGACAGAAGGTACCTTTCTCCCCCTGAATATTTTTTAAGCAGGAAGGAAATTCTTTGATGTAAAAAAAAAATTTAAGCATCATAACTTTAATAAAAAGAATTAGAGTAACGTTCTGTAGCATTAGAACTCAACCCATGTGGTTTTTACGCATAAGCCGGCAGTGTTTTTCAACACAAGACAACAACCAGAAATCACACTGGTATCTATCATTTGAAGAAGGACACAAGGAAGAACTTTGAGGCACTGCACTACCAGCAGAGTCTCACACAGTGGGTGGCTTATCAAAAAATCATAGGCGCCCACAATTTTCCACCCATTAATGTCAATGATTGGAAAATCGCATGCAAAGAACATATGGTTCACTGCATGGCATAAGGCCTTCGAAAGTTCAACCCGCTTTATACACGTACTGTTCCTAGATAATTGAATTGAATGGGAAAGGGGAAGAAGGAGGCTCCACCAATAACCATTTAATGCTTCCCTTGGAGAAATAAAGCCAAATGGTCCTCTTTCAATTAATGAATGCACAGTGTCCTTGTATTCCCTTTTCTAGCAAAATTACTATTGGCATTTTTAAAAATATCTATCAATATAATTAAATCTTGTGCCTGGTGTAGGTCACACCTTAAATGTGCCTGTGGCATCATAAACCATATGTAATTCCTTTATGATCGACTTAAATAACCATCATCTGTTTCAGTTTTTCTGATTTGTTTGAGCAGCCATGTCCTTTCCTCAACCATAAAAAAACTTATTTCTTTATAGAAAAATAAAAATTGATTTTCCATTCCAAGTTAAGTTTAGACTTTTCAGCCTAGTTTCTGGAAAAAAAGCTAGACAGCAGCACAGTGAGCTGACTGCTGGAATTTTCCACAGTCAGCTTTGGTCTTGTGGAAGAAGACAGCCGAATGGGGCATGTGGGAAATCTGGCCAACTGGTCAAATTTAAAGGGATGTGCACACAAATTTAACTGCTTACATACAGGGACACATTTTCAGTTTTTATAAAGCTTTGAAATGAATTAAAATATTTATCAGCCTGTGCAAGGCTGTGCTTGAAGGGCGGGGGTAGGGAGGGGTGGTAAATTCAAAACTACGCTGAGGAAACAATATTTCAGAAAGTAAGTGGTCAATCTATGGAATAGATTCCCTAGGGAGATGATGGAAGACGTTAGTATTGATTCATTCAAATGCAAATTAGATAGATTTCTTTCGGAAAATAACATTTTGGGATACAGTATAAGGGTATTGGACAAATGACATGCGGTAAGTGTAGCATGCTTGGGAGGAAAAAGGTGACTTTGGACCCATGATTGCCAAAGCTCTCCACCACCCATGTCATTTCTGGGTCTGTTGTAGATTAATTGATAGACAGTGATTGCTATGATTAATCAACAACTCCATTATCATTGTATCATATGACTACCAGGATGGTAGAAGGTGAGCAAGATGGACCTTGGTCTTTTAATGCCTAACAATTCCTGTGTTCCTATGTAGGAAAAGGAATTGCCAGGCAAAAATGAATTGAAAGAAAATCTGAGGTAAAAGCACAAAACCAATTCTGTGGAAAAGTGATGTTGTGGAACAGCACCCAACCACTGTTTTCTGGCTGACAGAACGGATGTGCAGCTGCTGTGATCAGATACTGTGGCCAGAATCAATCAGCTAGGCCCAGAACATGACAAACGACCATCTGTTCAGGATACTGGTCATTAGAGACTTGACAGTGGGGAGAGCCTCCCTGGTACGGTGCTACACCAATGGCTGCTTCAGCAAGAGCTACAAATCTAATGTCGGAAATTAGGAGAGAAAGTACAAGTGTAAATAGCAGGAAAAAGAAGGGATGTGGGAAGGTTGGAGAGAACAATAAATAAATGAAAGTACTTACTTAGCAAATACTGCAAATCCACTATGGGAAGCAGGGTAAAAAATATTTATTATGGTGTAAATAACAGAGAACTGGAGAGGTGAAAATAAAGTTATTTGCATTTCAAGCAAGTTTGGTAAATTGGCAGGTAAGTTGTATCACAAAGATATATGTATGAGGCCAGTATCTTTCAGTATCAGTAATATTTTTACCCAATGCAAGTTATTTGGTGTATTTCTTCAGTACATTTACTGTATTAAGTCATGGGCAAACCCACTTTCCCGAGAGTACAGTAAACATCAGAAATCACACTCCAAGTCCCAAACTACATGAGCAATCCCCATGGGAGATCTATTGACAAGCACAAGTTTCATGATTTGTGACATCACACAACACATTCTGAATCAAAATATGACCAATGATAAAAATAAATTCTTAGCTTGGAGTAGTTTATAGGCCCCCTAACAGTAGTTATATTGTTGAACAGAGTATAAATCAGGAAATTGGAGGAGCATGCAACAAAGGTAATGCATTAATTGTGGGGGACTTAGACTGGGCAAACCAAATTGGCAAAAGTAATTTGGAGGACAAGTTCATGGAATGCATTCCAGACAGTTTTCTGGAACAACATGTCAAGGAACCAACTAGGGAACAGGTTACTTTAGATCTAGTATTGTGTAATAAGACAGGGTTTATTAGTAATCTTATAGTTAAGGATCCTCTGGGGCAGAGTGATTATAATATGATAGAATTTTATATTGCATTTGAGAGTGATGTAGTTAAATCCGAAATTAGGGTCTTAAATTTAAACAAAGCCAATTATGTAGGTATGAGGGGCAAGTTGGCTAAGGTAGATTGGGAAATTTGATTAAAAGATATGATGGTAGATAAGCAATGGCAAACATTTAAAGAAATAATTCATAATCCTCAACTAATATATATTCCCTTGAGGAATAAAAACTCCACAGGAAAAGTGATCCCACCGTGGCTAACTAGAGAAGTTAAGGATAGAATTTGATTAAAAGAAGAGGCTTGCAATATTGCCAAAAAGAGTAGTAAGCGTGAGGATTGGGAAGGTTTTAGAAATCAGCAAAGGTTGACAGAGAAATTGATAAAGAGAGAGAAAATTGGATAAGAGAGTGAACTAAGAAATATAAAAACAGATTGTAAGAGCTTCTACAAGTGGGTAAAAAGGAAGAGATTAGCGAAAGTAATCGTGGGTTCCTTACAGGCAGAGACAGGAGAAATTATAATGGGGAATAGAGAAATGACAGAGACATTAAACAAATATTTTGTATCTGTCTTCACAGTAGAAAGCACAAGAAACAGTGGGGAACCAAGGGTCAAATGAGAGCGAGGAACTTAAAGTGATTAATATCATTAAAGAAAAAGTACTGGAGAAATTAATGGGTCGAAGGTAGGTTTAGGGTGCGTATGTGTAAAAGCACGAAGCCTGGTAAATAAGGTTGGTGAGCAGCAAGTGCAAATAGTCACATGGGAATATGATACAGTGGCGATAATGGAGACCTGGCTCAAAAAAAGGGCAGGATTGGAGTACTAAATATTCCTGGATACAAGGTGTTCACGAAAGATAGGGAAGGGAAAAAAGGAGGGGATGGCAGTATTGATTAAGGAGAATATTGCGGTGCTGGACAGAGAGGATGTCCTTGAGGGGTCAAGGACAGAATCTAATTGGTTAGAATTAAGAAATAATAGAGGTGACATTACACTACTAGGTGTATTCTATAGGGCACCAACTAGTGGGAAGGATATAGAGGAGCAAATTTGCCGGGAAATTACAGAGAGGCGCAAGAACTATAGAGTAGTGATAATAGGGGACTTCAACTATCCTAATATAGACTGGGATAGTAATTGTGTAAAGGGCAAAGAGAGGGAGGAATTTTTGAAATGTGTTCAGGAAAACTTTCTTGATCAGTATGGTTCTGGCCCAACCAGAAAGGAGGCATTGCTGGATCTGGTTCTGGGGAATGAGGTGGGTCAAGTGGAGCAAGTGTCAGTGAGGGAACATTTAGGGAACAGTGATCATAGTATCACAAGGTTTAGATTAGTTATGGAAAAGGACAAGGAGCAATCTAGAGTAAAAATACTTAATTGGAGGAGGACCAATTTCAGTGGGTTGAGAACGGATCTGGCCCGGGTAAATTGGAATCAAAGATTGGCAGGCAAAACTAATTGAGCAATGGGCAGCCTTTAAAGAGGAAATGGTTCGGGTAAAGTCTAGGTACGAGGGGGAAAGGCAGGGCAACCAAAGCCAGAGCTCCCTGGATCACGAAAGAGATAGATAGTAAGATGAAGCAGAAAAAGAGGGCGTAGGGACAGATGTCAGGTTGATACTACAAATGAGAACCAGGCTGAATATAGAAAGTACAGAGGAGAAGTGAAAAAGGAAATAAGAGGGGCAAGGAGGGAAAATGAGAATAGACTGGTAGCTAACATAAAAGGGAATCCAAAAGTTTTCTATAGGCATTTAATAGTAAACGGGAAGTAAGAGGAGGGTTGAAGCTGATTAGGGATCAAAAAGGAGATCTATGCATGGAGGCAGAGGGCATGGCTGAGGTCCTAAATGAATACTTTGCATGTCTTTACCAAGTAAGAAGATGCTGCCAAAGTCACAGTAAAAAGGGAGGTAGTTGAGATGCTGGATGGGGTGAAAATTGATAGAGGAGGTACTAGAAAGGCTGGCTATACTAAAAGTAGGTAAGTCACCCAGTCCGGATGGGATGCATCCTGGGTTGCTGAGGGAAGTAAGGGTGGAAATTGCAGAGGTGCTGGCCATAATCTTCCAATCATCCTTAGAAACGGGTGGGGCCAGAGAATTGCAAATGTTACACTCTTGTTCAAAAAAGGCTGTAAGTATAAACCTGGCAACTACAGGCCAGTCAGTTTAACCTTGGTGGTGGGGAAGCTTTTAGAAAGGATAATCCAGGACAAAACTAATAGTCACTTGGACAAGTGTGGATTAATAAAGGAAAGCCAGCACAGATTTGTTAAAGGCAAATCATGTTTAACTAACTTGATTGAGTTTTTTGATGAGGTAATAGAGGCGGTTGATGAGGGCAATGCGGTTGATGTTGTGTATCTAGACTTTGATAAAGTGCCTCATAATAGGCTTGTCAGCAAAGTTGAAGCCCATGGAATAAAAAGGGCAGTGGCAGCATGGATACCAAATTGGCTAAGTGACAGGAAACAGAGAGTAGTGGTGAACAGTTGTTTTTCAGACTGGAGGAAGGTATACCATGGTGTTCCCCAGGGATTGGTACTAGGACTGTTGCTTTTCTTGATGTATATTAATGACTTGGACTTGGGTGTACAGGGCACAATTTCAAAATTTGCAGATGACACAAAACTTGGAAGTGTAATAAACAGTGAGGAGGATAGTAATAGACTTCAAGAGGACATAGACAGGCCAGTGGAATGGGTGGACACATGACAGATGAAATTTAATGCAGAGAAGTGCGAAGTGATACATTTTGGCAGGAAGAACGAGGAGAGGCAATATAAACTAAATGATACAATTCGAAAGGAGGTGCAGGAACAGAGAGACGTGGGGGTATATGTGCACAAATCTTTGAAGGTGACAAGACAGGTTGAGAAAACGGTAAAGAAGCATTCGGGATCCTGGGCTTTATAAATAGAGGCATAGAGTACAAAAGCAAGGAAGTTATGATGAACTTTTATAAAACACTGATTCGGCCACAACTGGAATATTGTGTCCAATTCTGGGCACCGCACTTTAGGAAGGATGTGAAGGCCTTAGAGAGAGTGCAGAAAAGATTTACTAGAATGTTTCCCGGGATGAGGGACTTCAGTTATGTGGATAGACTGGAGAAGCTGGGGTTGTTCTCCTTAGAGCAGAGAAGGTTGAGAGGAGATTTGATAGAAGTGTTCAAAATCATGAAGGGTTTAGATAAAGTAAATAATGAGAAATTGTTCCCATTGGCAGAAGGGTCGAGAACCAGAGGATACAGATTTAAGGTGATGGGCAAAAGAGCCAAAGTCAACGTGAGGAAAAACTTTTTTACGCAACGAGTAGTTATGATCTGGATTGCGCTTCAATCGTAGATTTCAAAAAGGAATTGGATAAATATTTGAAGAGAAAAAATTTGTCGAACTGCGGGGAGAGAGCAGGAGAATGGGACTATCTGGATTGCTCCTACAAAGAGCCGGCACAGACTCGCTGGGCCGAATAGCCTCCTTCTTTGCTATAATGATTCTATGACTAAAAGGCGACAAATCTGCCTGGACCTGATGGCATACGTCCTAGGGTTTTAAAAAGAGGTGGCTGCAGAGATAGTGGATGCATTGGTTTTGATCTGCCAGAATTCCCTAGATTCTGGAATGGTCGCTGTGGAAGGTAGCAAATTTAACCCTGCTATTCAAGAAAAGAGAGAGAAAACAGGGAACTATAGGCCAGTTAGCTTGACATCAGAAGTAGGGAAAATGCTAGAATCTATTATTAAGGAAATGATTGCCTTGGCAACGGGCAGTTGCAGGGGCAGTCTGTAAACACCATGTATTGTTCTATATGTATAAATGCGTAGGCTTCAAGGAGCTCCTGAACATTTACCTGACGAAGGAGGAAGCCTCCGAAAGTTTGTAGATTTCAAATAAAAATTGTTGGACTATAACTTAGTGTTGTAAAATTGTTTACAATAATATGATTAGGCAGAGTCAACATGGTTTTATGAAAGGGAAATTGTGTTTGACAAATCTAAGAGTTTTTTGAGGATGTAACTAGCAGGATAGATAAAGGGGAGCCAGTGGATGTAGTATATTTGGATTTTCAAAAGGCAGTCAATGAGGATCCGCACAAGAAGTTATTACACAAGATTAGGGCTCATGGGATTGGGAGTAATATATTAGTGTAGATTGAGGATTGGTTAACGGACAGAAAACAGAGAGTAGGGATAAACAGGTCATTTTCGGTTTGTCAGGTTGTAACTAGTGGGGTGCCGCAAGGATCGGTGCTTGGGCCTCAGCTGTTTACAATATATATCAAATACTTAAATGAGGGGACCGAGTGTAATGTATCCAAGTTTGCTGACGATACAAAGCTAGGTGGGAAAGTAAGCTGTGAAGAGGACACAAAGAGGCTGCAAAGGGATATAGACTGATTAAGTGAGTGGGGGAGAAGGTGGCAGATGGAGTATAATGTGGGGAAATGTGAAATTATTCACTTTGGTAGGAAGAATAGAAAAGCAGAATACTTTTTAAAAGGTGAGAGACTAAGAAATGTTAGTAGTCAGAGGGACTTGGGTGTCCTTGTACATGAATCACACAAAGTTAACATGACAGGTGCAGCAAGAAATTAGGAAGGCAAATAGAATGTTAGGGGGTTGGAGTATAAGAGTAAGGAGGTCTTGCTGCAATTATACTAGGTTATAGTCCAACGATTTTTATTTGAAATCTACAAGCTTGAGGAAGGAGGAAGCCTCCGAAAGCTTGTAGATTTCAAATAAAAATCGTTGGAGACTATAACTTGGTGTTGTAAAATTGTTTACAATTGTCAACCCCAGTCCATCACCGGCATCTCCACATCATGCAATTATACTAGGCTCTGGTGAGACCACACCTGGAGTACTGTGTACAGTTTTGGTCTCCTTACCAAAGGAAGGATATACTTGCCTTAGCGGGGGTATAACGAAGGTTCACTACATGAATTCCTGGGATGAGAGGGTTGTCCTCGGAGGCGAGGTTGAGTCGAATGGCCCTATATTCTCTGGAGTTTAGAAGAATGAGAGGTGATCTCATTGAAGTGTATATAATTCTTAGAGGGCTTGACAGGGTAGATGCTGAAAAGTTATTTCACCTGATTGGAGGGTCTAGAACTAGGGGGCATAGCTTCAGGATAAGGGGTCAGCCGTTTAGGACCAAGATGAGGAAAAGTTTCTTCATTCAGGGTTGTGAATCTTTGGAATTCTCTACCCCTGAGGGCTGTTGATGCTCAGCCGTTGAGTAGATTCAAGACTCAGATCGATGGATGTTTGAACTCTAAGGGAATCAAGGGATATGGGGATAGGGTGGGAAAGCGAAGCCTTGATTTTATTGAATGGCAGAGCAGGGTTGTTGGGCTGTATGGCCTACTCCTGCTCCTATTTCTTATGTTCTTATGTAACAAGTAAAATCAAATGTTTTGAAATAAAATATCTAAATTGCCCCCACCTTCAACATCCCACCCTCCACACACAGTTAAAGAAATCAGTTGATACAAAATGTTGCAATGAATTTACTAACTGTTCAAGGCTCAAAATCTCACAAGCAAAGTAGAAACACAATCTATTTACACAGTAAAAATGTGAAGTCAATTGCAAAACTAATGAACTAATTAGATCATCCTTGAATATAAATTACTGAACTAGAAATGAATGATTTTAGACAAAAGGCAAGGAAAACCTAGTGAGAGTGTTGAAAAAAATTAAGTGTACAGTCAGGTATCCTTCTTTGCAACATCAAGTTTCTAAACCAAAACCTGTGCGTAAGCAAAATTGCTTGTTTAAAAATGGTGATAGTGTTTGATCCCTGATGCAGGTAGAAATTCTCTAATATGGTGTTATCTTGCTTGCCCTACAGAGTGTGGATAAAGTACTTTATTCGCATAATATAATTCAAACTCTTTTTCTCCTGACTTCCCTCATGTTGTCCTAATTCAATTGCTTCTTCTATTCCCCCTGCCCACTCTTTCTATCCTTCTCCCAGTTTTCTTTGCTCCCTGACCATGTCTTTCTTCTCTTCCCACTTTTCACTTCTCAAATCCTGTTGCTGCTTCTCACTCTTCAGTCTTCTCTTAATTATCTTGCCTGACCCCTTGTTTGCTCTGCAGTCTTCAGTGCAATGTAATACATTTCTTAAAATGGCAGCAGTGCTTAGTAATACTCCTTAACATAAGTAAAGTTGCAGTACAGAGATATACAGCAAAAGGAGCATGGCTAGATTTTGGTTTGCATCTTGGCTTTTGATATTAAAATAGTTGTTTATATGCAACTGGAAAAAAGATACTCAATCTGGAACATTTTTGGAGAGTTTTCTACTGCTTTTTGTCCCTATTTAAAGTCACCTAGCTCAGGCAGCACTCCTCTGTTCAAAGGGGTTCCAGTGACTTGTTTTTAGGCCATTATCTCCAGTATTTTGAACTGATCAGTAGGGGGTAATAAGATTGATGCAGGTTAGCTCATCCTTCAGTTTATCTTCCTTCCTCAGGGCCGGCACCTTGTCTGTACCCAATTACCCTTGAATGTTCTGGGATTTCATCATGTGGAAAAAGGAAGATCATTTTAACTTGAAGCTCTATTTACGCTGATTTTGTACGAACAAAGTGTTTTTTATATAAAAAAAGTGCTAATTTCTAAGAATAATTATAATTTCTTATGGTTTGTCAGTTTCAAACCTAATACCAATATCAAGTAACATATCACAGTAGTCACCTGCTTTGAATTTATCATGTCCCTGCCTGTGAAATGTCTATCAGCTGATTGAGACAAGGTTCTGTAACAAATGGTCTCATGTGCATAAAGTACTTTGTCAATCTTTCAGCACAAAGATTTGAACAATACTGCAATCTGCCATGGCAAAATATGGCTCTCCTTTTAAATGTCACCAGTATAAAAAAAGCTCTTCTTCACAGTGCTACTATCTAAGCGAATGTGTGCTGTGTTGCTGTATAAAGGCATGTTAGAACTATCAATTCTATTGTCCTGGATACTTAAACCTCACTCTATTATGTACATTTTGATTAACTTACTGTTACAATGGTATTTAAGCAGTAACACTACCAAAGAAATAAAATCATTAGATTTTATCCTTCATCTATCTACCTACTCTCAATTCCCTGGTACAGTACATGCAGAAGTCAGTTATTGTTATTGAGTCATACCTTTTGTACAAGTGAAGAAATCCCATTTCTGTGTGGAAATCCTCTCAATTTCAGTCTGTTGACGTGTGCTATTTAATATGTTATCGTTGATATGGCTTGTCACATCAAGTTATCCTTAATTTTCTTTTAAGTATTCTCAATAACATTTAAGTACAATGCTCCAAAATGGCTAATATTTTACAGTCAATAATATTTAGAAAGAATTGGCCAATAGTTATTATCATACAAATCAGTTTGTATGGATAATAATTATAAATGCCATGGGAAGATAATAAATCAATCTGACCAACAACAAGACAAACTTGAGGCATTTAAAAAAATATTTCTATAAAATCCCAATGGGAAATTGCTCAATCTGGCACTGTTCAAATCTTTTTTTTTGTATGTATGTTCAGAAAAGCTCAACTTCTCAAGAAACACCTTTACAGAACCAATGTTGTCAGGTACTGAGTCACATAGCATTCAATGTAAGCTTTATTTGAAAACCTTCTTTGTTTAAAACAAAACAGACTTGCAAGCAAAATTATGTACTGGTATATGCCCCATATCTTATTCAAATTCCTCCTTTGTATAAGTCTGCACATGATGCTGGGTAACCCTTGATTTGTTAATACTATTGACAAAACTGAGCTACACCAAACTTTCTAGTCAGTCACATGTTTTTTGGAAAAGCTTGCTTTTTCATCGTATCAGAGTATCATAGTAAATACAGCACTGGAGGAGGCCATTCGGCCCATCGTGCCTGTGCTGGCTCTTTGAAAGAGCTATCCAATTAGTCCCATTCCCCTACTCTTTCCCCATAGCCCTGTAAATTTTTTCCCTTCAAGTATTTATCTAATTCCGTTTTCAAAGTTACTACTGAATCTGTTTCTACCACCCAGACAGTGCATTTCAGATCATTACAACTCGCTGCGTAAAAAATGTTTCCTCATGTCGCCTCTGGCTCTTTTGCCAATCACCTTAAATCTGTGCCCTCTGGTTACCCACCCTTCTGCCACTGGAAACAGTTTCTCCTTATTCATGCTATCAAAACCGTTCATGATTTTGAACACCTCTATCAAATCTCCCCTTAACCTTCTCTGTTCTAAGCTTCTCCATCTCTCCACATAACTGAAGTCCCTCATCCCTGGTACCATTCTAGTAAATCTCTTCTGCACCCTCTCTAAGGCCTTGATATCCTTCCTAAAGTGTGGTGCCCAGAATTGAACACAATACTCCAGCTGAGACCTAACCGGTGTTTCATAAAGATTTAGCATAACTTTCTTGCTTTTGTACTCTATGCCTCTATTAATAAAGCCCAGGATCTCATATGCTTTTTTAACAGCCTTCTCAACTTGTCCTGCCACCTTCAAAGATTTGTGTATGTGCACCCCCAGGTCTCGCTGTTCCTGCACCTCCTTTAAAATTGTACCATTTTGTTTATGTTGCCTCTCTTCATTCTTCCTACCAAAATGCATCACTTCACACTTCTCTGTGTTAAATTTCATCTGCCATTTGTCTGCCCATTTCACCAGTCTATCTATGTCCTCCTGAGGTCTGTTACTATCCTCCACATTGTTTACTACATTTCCGAGTTTCGTGTCATCTGCAAACTTAGAAATTATGCCCTCTATATTCAAGACCAGGTCATTAATATATATAAAAAAGAGAAGTGGTCCTAATACTGACCCCTGGGGAATATCAATGTATACTTCCCTCCAGTCTGAAAAACAACCATTCATCACTATTCTCTGCTTTCTGTCCCTTAGCCAATTTTTTATCCATGCTGCCACTGTCCCTGTAACCTCATGGGCTTTAATTTTGCTAACAAATCCATTATGTGGTACTTTATCAAATGTCTTTTGAAAGTCCATATACACAACATCAATCACACTACCCTCATCAGCCCTCTCCGTTACTTCATCAAAGAACTCAATCAAGTTAGTCAAACATGACTTTCCTTCAACAAATCCATGCTGACTTTCATTTATTACCCAATACTGTTCCAAGTGCCAATTAATTTTGTCCCAAATTATTGTCTCTAAAAGTTTCCCCATCACCAACGTTAAGCTGACTGGCCTATAATTGCCAGATTTATCCCTCTCCCCTTTTATGAACAAGGGTGTAACGTTTGCAATCCTCCAGTCTCCATATTTAAGGAGGATTGGAAGATTGTGGCCAGAGCCTTTGCAATTTCCACCCTTTACTTCCCTCAGTAACCGAGGATGATTCCCATCTGGACCGGGTGACTTTTCTACTTTGAGTACTGCCAATCTTTTAAGTACCTCCTCTTTATCTATTTTCATCCTATCCAATTAACACTACCACCTCCTCCTTTACTGCTACAATTGCAGCATCTTCTTTAGTGAAGACGGATGTGAATTATTCATTTAGTACCTCAGCCATGCCCTCTGCCTCCACAAAAAGATCTCCTTTTTTTTTCCCTATTCCATCCTTTCTTTGACTACATGTTTACTCTTTATATGTTTATAAAAGACTTTTTGGTTCCCTCTAATGTTAACCGTCAATCTATTAGCATACTCTTTCTTTGCCCCTGTAATTCTCTTTAGATCTCTGTACTTTCTGTGTATTCAACCTGGTTCTCTATTGTGTTACGAACCTTACATTCATCAGAAGCCTCCTTTTTCTGTTTCATTTTAATCTCTATATCTTTAGTCATCCAGGGAGCTCTAGCTTTGGATGCTCTTCCTTCCCCCCCCCCCCCCTAGAGATGTGTCTACTCTGTACCCAAACCAACTCCTCTTTAGAAACAGAAGAAACATAAGAAATGGGAGCAGGAGTAGGCCATAGGGCCCCTTGAGCCTGCTCCACCATTCAATAAGATCATGGCTGATCTTTGACCTCAACTCCACTTTCCTGCCCGATCCCCATATCCCTTGATTCCCTTAGAATCCAAAAATCTATCGATCTCAGTCTTGAATATACTCAACGAGTGAACGTCCACAGCCCCCAGGGGTAGAGAATTCCAAAGATTCGCCAGCCTCTGAGTGAAGAAATTCCTCCTCATCTCAGTCCTAAGTCACCTGCCCCTTATCCTGAGACCATGCCACCTAGTTCTAGATTCTCCGGCCAGGGAAAACTGCATCTATCCTGTCAAACCCTCTAAGAATTTTATATGTTTCAATGAGACTCCCATCTCATTCTTCTAAACTCCAGAGAATATAGGCCCATTCTACTCAATCTTTCCTCATAGGACAACCCTCTCATTCCAGGAATCAATCTAGTGAACCTTCGTTGCACCGCCTCTAAAGCAAGTATATCCTTCTTTAAATAAGGAGACCAAAACTGTACACAATACTCCAGGTGAGGTCTCACCAAAGCCCTGTACAACTGTAGCAAGACTTTCTTACTCTTGTACTCCAACCCCCTTGTAATAAAGGCCAACGTACCATTTGCCTTTCCAATTGCTTGCTGTACCTGCATGTTAACTTTGTGTGTTTCGTGGACAAGGACATCCAAGTCTCTCTGAACACCAACATTTAACAACATTTAATAGTTTCACACCATTTAAAAAATATTCCATTTTTCTATTCTTTCCACCAAAGTGAATATCCTCACATTTCCCCATATTATACTCCATCTGCCACCTTTTCCCCCATTCATTTAACATGTCTATAATCCCTTTGCAAACTCTTAGGGGCCGATTTTTGGATGGCCGAGCGGGTGCTTTGGGGGCGAGGGGGGGGTGGCTCCTAAAATGGCTGAATCCCGGAGTGGGTTCGGAGCCCGGCTCCAACCCACTGACTTCTGGGTTCCCCAGTGACTCGTTCGGGAGCGCGTGCAGCTTCCGCATGCGGGACTCCCACCGGCAATTAAAGCCGGCGGGATGCTACTGCACATAGTTATTTAGATACTTGAGGTACTTGACAGACCTCATTGACAGGAGATTTTGGCAGGGGTGCAATTTTGAAGGATCCTCAGCGTGTTTCCCGTGCTGTGGGAAACACTCCCTGTTGGAGCAGACGTGTTTCAACCAGCAGCCAGTGGGAGATGCAAAGGGTTATTTGAGAGGTGGGGGGAATACCTCATTTACTGCAGCAGGGCACTCTGTCACTTCAGACAAAGTTTTGGCTGCAACACCTTTATCTTTCTACTTAAAATTCTTAATTTATACCCTAAACTCTGCTGTGCAAACACATTTACCTACTTTGCAGACCCCCTCAAACTCACACCATCGGGATGGGAGGCGCCATAGCTG
This sequence comes from Heptranchias perlo, assembly GCF_035084215.1. Classification (NCBI taxonomy): domain Eukaryota; kingdom Metazoa; phylum Chordata; class Chondrichthyes; order Hexanchiformes; family Hexanchidae; genus Heptranchias; species Heptranchias perlo. The sequence goes on along the minus strand of NC_090341.1, from coordinate 34,624,962 downwards.
CATTCATCACTTCATCCGAGGACAAGCAACATCACCAGCCTCACCAGGCATGATGTCCACCTCCGCCGCGTGGAGCTCCACAACACAGTACTGCGCCACAGGCACCTGCACAAAATAGTTGTGCAACTACACATAAACCCACTGTAGGGTGACCCAATGGGTGGCATCAAGTGTGGGTGTTCATGGTGAACCTCATGAAAGGGACTTATTACACAAGCCAGTCAAGAATGACCAAGACGTGGCAGTAGTGATGATGATAATAATATTTAATGTGCCATTAACAAAAATCAAATATAAATAAAAAACATGACAAACCGTCAAATACCGTTGTGTATTCCCTTTGTGCTCACAAAACCTTCGCCTTACGCTTACGAGTACTCCTACGTGGTACCTCCCTTGTGGCTGCAGCAGAGGTAGTGGCAGGTTGCTCTTGTTCGTGCCCTGACCGATTAGATGCTTTGGGCCTATGCCCTCTGGGTTTCAGTGCCTATGAGGGCCCATCCAAAGACTGCTCCACCTGCACCTGTGCAGAGGCAGACTCGGCCACCTGGAGAGGAGGCAGCATTGCGGGTACTGGTTGAGAGGGGGACAACGGGTGAGACGTGGGAGCACTTTGAGTGGTGTCCCCACTTCCATGTCCCCTTTCGCCATCATCCCTCTCCTGGGTCAGGGCCACATCACTCCTTCCACCCTGCTGGACGACAGTTTGGAGGAATGTGTGAAGCCTTTTAAGGCCAGTGGTAGTGTATACGCCTGCCCGTTTTAGGTGGCAGAAAGTTGCTCACCCTGAGTCCGAAGGGCTGTTGTCAGGGCCTCAATGGACTCATCAGTGAGCCGTGCTTGAAGCTTGATGGAGGCTAGCCTTCTCTCCATCGCAGACATTCCCGCACTTACCCGCACCACTACCTCAGAGATGCCGTCATGTCCCTGTGACAGTATCTCAGAGATTCCTTCCTGTACCTGTGCCACCATTTCACTCATGCAGGAGTTGGACTCCTCCATCCTCTGCACAACTGTGGAGAGTGCGCGTGGCACCTGTTCCAGCACCTCGCAAATGTGCTGCTGCCGCTCGATCATTCTCCTTTTAAAGGATGGCCCCCAGGGTTCAGCATCTGTGTCCAGCTGAGCAGAGTCTGGAGAAGAGTGCTCCCACTGATGCGGACTCTCCACAGCTGCCCCTGCCACCAGTGTCTGCTCGTGCTCACTAACCATGTGCAACCCCAGCTAACTGAGGACGGGGACTCACCGAGGTGTGTGTATCTGCCCTGGTGGATGGCTTACTCAGATGTGATGGTGCCCCCTTAGAGGCCGGCAGGTCCTCTGAGGAATCGCCCTCCGCCATCTTGGCAGTCGCTGAAGGCTCTGTAAGAGAAGAGAAGGCAATATTAAGCATGATGACAGATGTTGAGGTGCTGAAGATGGCAAGGCATGTTAACATCATTTGCTATTGTGAGTGCTGAATGTTAAAGTTCTGTCACCAGCCGTTTGTCGGTGTCCCCGACGGACAGGCACGCGCAGGTGCGGCTTAGTTCAAGAACCTCCTGCTCCGTGAGGACGACCTGATGTTGCGGCCCCCCCACTCCGGTCTTCGCCCTCTCCCGAGCATGCTGGGCTCTCTTCTATAAGGGGAGAAATTAGAGAGGTGTGAGTGAGGGATGGTGACATAGCCAACCGCTGAATGCATTGGTTTCGGTGAGGCTGACCGTGAAAGAGATGCATCAGAGGGTGAGTATGAGACAGAACCATGACATTGTATGAGGATTGGGTTGAGTGGTAGTGGTGGGATGAGTACTGGGGAGGTGAGTAAGTACAGGTAAGTTGAGGATGAGGTTTGAGTGGGTGTGAGGAGTAATGTGATAGAGTAGTGTTGGCAGTGCAGAAGGAGTTGTGGGGGGGTGGGTGGCGGTGATGAGGAAGACGGAGTGTAGGAGAATGAGTAAGTATACTCACTTCGGCTGACCTAGTTAGGTCATTGAAGCGCTTCCTGCACTAGAGACGTTGCTGCTGCTGGTGACCTCCTCTGCCAGCTCGAGCCAGGCCTTCTTGGTGGCAGAGGCAGGCCACTTCCTCCCATCCGCTGGGTCGAAAATATCCCTCTTCCTCCTCACCCCATCCAGTAGGACCTGGAGTGAGGCATCGGTAAATCTGGGAGCAGCTTTTCCCCTGGTCTGCTCCATTTTGTACTTTTGGTTCTTTGCTGCAGGATCAGCTTTGGAGGACTGCCCCTTTAAATAGGGCTTCTCCAGCTGACAGCCTGTGATTCGGGTGCGCAGTCCGCCCGCTGCGCAGGTTGATGACGGGAAACCCGGAAGCCACGGTCAGTGCCTTCAATTTACCCGCGATCGTGTGGGGAACAGACGGATTTTACTGGGTGGGTTACCCACGCACCCAGTCACCCCCCCCCGCTGCCATCCCGCCTCCCTGGTAATATCGGGGCCTTTATCTCTTCCTCACAGCTTACTTTCCTACCTAGCTTTGTATCATCAGCAAACTTGGATACTCGGTCCCTTCATCTAAGTCGTCAGTATAGATTGTAAATAGCTGAGGCCCAAGCACTGATTCTTGCGGCATCCCACTATTTACAGCCTGCCAACCTGAGAATGACCCGGTTATTCCTACTCTCTGTTTTCTGTCCATTAACCAATCCTCTATCCATGCTAATATAGTGCCCCCAACCCCATGAGCCCTTATCTTATGTAACAAGCTTTTGTGTGGCACCTTATCGAATACCTTTTGAAAATCCAAATATACTACATCCGCTGGCTCCCCTTTATTTACCCTGCTAGTTACATCCTCAAAAAACTCTAATAGATTTGTCAACCATGATTTCCCTTTCATAAAACCCTGTTGATTCTGCCTAATCATTTTATGATTTTCTCAGTGTCCTGTTACCGCTTCCTTAATAATGGATTCCAGCATTTTCCCGACGACTGATGTCAGGCTAACTGGCCTGTAGTTCCCTGTTTTCTCTCTCCCTTCTTTCTTGAATAGCGGGGTTACATTTGCTACCTTCCAATCCAGTGGGACTGTTCTAAAATCTAAGGAATTTTGGAAGATCACAACCAATGCATCCACGACCTCTGCAGTCACCTCTTTTAGAACCCTAGGGTGTAGTCCATCAGGTCCAGGGATTTGTTGGCTTTTAGTCCCATTAATTTTTCCAGTTCTTTTTCTTTACTAATATTAATTACTTTAAGTTCCTCACTCTCATTAGACCCTTGGTTCCCCGTTATTTCTGGTATGCTTTTTGTGTCTTCTACTGTGAAAACAGATGCAAAATATTTGTTTAACATATCTACCATTTCCTTATTCTCCATTATAATTTCTCCTGTCTCAGCCTCGAAGGGACCCACGTTTACTTTTGCTACTCTCTTCCTTTTTACATACTTATAGAAGCTCTTACAATCTGTTTTGACATTTATTGCTAGTTTACTCTCATATTCAATTTTCTTCCTCTTTATCAATTTTTGGTCATCCTTTGTTGGTTTCTATAACTCTCCCAATCCTCAGGCTTACTACTATGCTTGGCAACATTATAAGCCTCTTATTTTAATCTAATACTATCGTTTACTTCTTTAGTTAGCCATGGATGGATCACTTTTCCACTGGAGATTTTATTTCTCAATGGAATGTATATTCATTGAGAATGATGAAATGGTTCTTTAAATGTTTGTCATTGCTTATCTACTGTCATACGTTTTAATCTAATTTCCCAATCTACCTTAGCCAACTCGTCCCTCATACCTATGTAATTGGCTTTATTTAAATTTAAGATTCTAGTTTCTGACTCCCCTCCTTTCTTTCCTTCCCTTTCCTTTCTGAATACCTTATAGCCAGGAATATTAAGTACCCAATCCTCCCCTTCTTTAAGCCAGGTCTCTGTTATTGCCACTATATCATAATCCCATGTGACGACTTGAGCCTGCAACTCACCAACCTTATTCACCTCGCTACGTGCATTTACGCACATGCACTCTAAACTCATCTTAGATTGCCTCACATTTGCCCTCTGTCTGATCCCTCCTAGTTCTAGTGCTATTTGTCCCTCCCAGTCCTCACTGCACCTTGTTTCTCCTCTCTATTGTTTCATTCTGGTGCCCACCCCCCTGCCAAATTAGTTTAAACCCTCCCCCACAACACTAGTTAATCTCCCCGCGAAGTCATTGGTCCCAGCCCTGTTGAGGTGCAACCCATCCATCTTGAACAGATCGCTCCTGCCCCAGAACTGGTCCCAAAGCCCCAGGAATCTGAAGACCCCCACATCCTGCACCATTTCTCCAGCCACGCATTAACCTGTCTTATCCTACTATTCCGATACTCACTAGCGCATGGCACTAGGAATAACCCAGAGATTACTAACTTTGAGGTCCTGCTTTTTAACTTCCTCCCTAGCTCCTGAAGCTGTGACTGCAGGACCTCAACCCTTTTTCTTCTTATGTCATTGGTTCCCACATGGACCACGACTTCTGGCTGTTCCCTTCCCCCCTTGAAATGTTCTGCACCCTCTCAGTGATGTCCTTTACCCTGGCACCAGGGAGGCAACACACCATGCGGGACTCACATCGGCAGTTGCAGAGGCGCCTGTCTGTCCCCCTGACTATCGAATCCCCTATTACAACTGCATTTCTTTTGCCCCCCTGTGTAGCCGAGTCTCCCATGATGCCGTGGATTTGCTCCTGACTGCACTCCCCCGAGGTGTTAACACCCTCACTGTATTCAACACTGAATACCGGTTTGTGAGTGCCACACTCCAAGGGGACTCCTGCACTGCCTGCCTGTTCCTCCTTGTCTCTCTGGTGGTCATTTACTCCCTCTCTGCCTGAACTCTCTGTATTTATGGGGTGACCACCTCCTGGAACGTGCTATCCATGAAATTCTCAGCTTCCCATATGTTCTGTAGTGACGCCAGCCGCCCCATAAGCTCAGAAACTGAGCTCGAGCTGAGCAGTTGGCGGTACTTCTTGCCCATTTGGTTTTCCAGGACACACGATGTGTTCTGGAGTTCCCATGTAGCACAGGATATGCATGCGATGGGCTCCAGCTGTCCTGCCATGTTAGCTAACAGTTGTTTACACTGTTTGTTTAGCTTTAAGGCAATTTACTGTTTATGAAACACTAAAACATTAACCACTAAAAACCACTAACCAACCACTAAAGACACTAACCACTAAGTATAATAGCCACTAAAAACACCAACCAATCGACTCACCCTCGGAGCTCCTCCTTGTCTTGTGATGTCACTTTTTGACTTTTTCTTGATCTTTGATTCCTCGCACGACTCCCTTTATGCTCCGCTCAGTCTTAGTCTTTTAAAAAAATTATGTATTTTTTATTTAAGTTTTAAAAGTTTATAGATTAGTCTATAGTTCCTTGGTTTAAATCATTCAGCACCTCCTTCCCACTCTGCACCTAATTCTCACACCAAATTCCCAGTTGAAAGCCCTCACTGTTAGTACTTCACCCCATTAGAGGTTCTCTCTCTGTCTTTGCCAGTCTCTGTGCTCAAGCTCTTTACATACATTGAAAATTGTTACACAGTGTTGACTCCAACTTAACAGTACAAGTTGTTCTTTTTGTTTGTATGGTAACACAAGCAATTACACATAGCACAAGTAATCCTGCATCGAAATTGTATGATACTAAAAATCTTTGTTTTTCACTATGCTGAAACAACATTTGTCTGACTGTAATAAAACGGAATGTTGAATTCTCTGAAATAAATCAGTTGAAATAATATTTCTTTTGTTGCAAGACAAAGGAAGAGGTTGCACTATTTCTGCGGTTAGATATTTTCTCTGGAATTTGAAGTTCCTTTTATATCCAAATTTCTTTCTTCGTCATTTGTTACTGTGATAGCAAACAAATGACACAATCCTCTGTCTAAAATATACCTTCACATCCTCTCCCTGGGTGGGAACAGGAAAGTTAATGGAATGATCAAACATTGAAAAGGCATCAAGCTGTTCTTGAAGCAACCTGAATAAATTTCTTATTCTGTCGGAGTTATCTGCGGAATCCCTGTCTAGGAGATAAATGTTCCTATAAAGTAGTAATTCAGTAATGACTGGCTCGTGATCTGGAAATGTTAGTATAGAAATTTCTATATTTCTACTAAGCAGTGTTTGAAATAAAACTCATATCTACATGACAGTAAATGCTATGCACTGTAGAACAGTAAGAGAGCATCTGTATAAACAGTAATACAGACGACCCACACAGATTTATCAACTAATGGGCCAATCTCTAATCTCCTCTTGGTCACAACTAAAAGTAAAACAATTCTAAATCTAATTAATTTTACAGTTTAATTCTTTTATCTGCTTCTTTATTGAGTTCTCCTATTCGCTTTCTACTCTTTCTGACAGGAGGGTACACTGCCTGCAATGCTGACTTCCCCATGGCTACTGTCAGTCACTCTCTAACTGCCATTACAAGACGAAGGGCTCCATTACCATAAGCAGCTTGATTGAGAACTGGCAAGGCTCAACGTTGGAGGGTGCTGAGTTCTAATGAGAGTTGAAACTGGGCTTCAAACCTAGGTCCTCTGAATGGGAGTATAATGTCCTACTTTTAAGGCTATTGGACAACCCATATTGAAACCAATCGAGAAAAAATAAACTGTGGATTATTTTTAGGTGCCACACACGTCACCAACAATAGTTTTGATTGTATTGCTGCTTCACCATTCCTTAAAAGGATATGTCAGTCATCTTTTTCTTTTGGGACCTGAATAACTATTTTCTCCTCAGGTCTGAACACTCCTGCCAATGCTGCTCTAACAATTACAATATATTTAGGACTCATAGGCTTCTGTGGTCACCAACCGATAATTTTCTGCCCATTACAGTGAATGGGAGGAAAGTCACAATAAGCTGGCCAATGCAGAAGTGGTAAACCCCAGCTATATTTTAGCAATTCCATTTAAAAATCTAAATATAATGGGTCCCTGTATTACTCTGAATAAACTAGTGTAAGAAAGATGGTTAACCGATCAATGTACATGCTGGTGTTTAGAATGACATGTCAAAATAGTTTTCCTTTTACCGAACATGGTGACAAATGGCTGGCCTAGGACTTTATGGCGTCTTTATATAGGACATTATAGGGCACACTTCTGCATTCTCTTTTTTGGTAGAATTGCAATAATTTTCTAGTTACAACAATTCACAACTGATCCTTGCCCCAAGTCTTGGAACAGATTCCCCTTATTAGGTTATTATTCTCCTTAACTGCTTGCTTCAACGGTTGACGTTTTTTCTCTTCCTCATCCTACACTTTATTCCCTTACCAAGTAAGAGCGTAAGTAACCTGCTTGCAGGCCTCTGCCAATGCAGAAAAGATATGTGAGGCAGCCTGGCATAGTGTGTATGCTGGGAGGAAGAAGCAAAAAGTGTGGGGGTGAGGGAAGTAGTTGTGAGGACAGTAGCAGATGTTGAGTGTGTGACTCCAAGCTGAAGAAGGTGTAGTGAAGCCTCCCATTGTGAATGGAGGAGTGGCTTGTGAAACGGGAGAAGGGAAGAATTGCTAGTGCTGAGGACAAAGTGCGGTGTTGCAGGGCTGTATACAGTGTAAGAGAAATGTGAGGAGTAGTCTTACCTTGGCAATCCTGGTAAGGCCATTTTTTTCTGCAAAGAAACCAGGTCCTAGGAATGATGCTGCTGGCATTGACTTAGCCAGCCATCCCTCTCCAGAGTTGCTGGCTAATTTGCCGGCGAACAACCACCCATCTGAAGGAAAGAAGACTCTCTTCCAGGTTCTCGTTTATTTAATGAGGACCTCCATGGCAGTATCTGAAAACCGGGGTACCGTGGCCATCATCATTCTGCCTGCTGTCTCAGTATTGCACTGTCCACTCACCACCACTGAAAACTCCACCTCTCCTTTAAGAGCTGCGGGCCGGCTTGAGGGAGTGGCAGGCCCACTGGATTTCCGGTCCTTCCAAAAAGCAGTGTGATTAGCATTGGCAGCTCTCCTCCAGCATCTAAATGAGCCCCAATCAAGAAAATCGATCAAATTTCCTGCCAATGTCACTGTAGGAGGGGGAGGGGGCGGGTGCAGAATAGATACCCCACCCACCGGCCCCCTGATTTGTGCCATAAATGAAAATAGCCCACCTGTGTCACCATTCTGAAAGAACACAACAAACATTGGGAACTGACTGGCTGGAAACTGCATCCAGCTGGGTCTATTGTACACAGCATGTAGAGCACTAACCTATTCTTTTGTCACAATCTGTAGGCTTCTTCTTTGGATATTGGTCTGACTTTTTTTTTCCTTTTGTGTTTTCCTTTCACCCATTAGCCTTGGTATTCTAGAATGCATCCATTCCTCTTTTAAATATTTCTTCCCAGCAAGATTTTGCATCTATTAGTGAACATCACATTCAATTTGCACGAGCTAACTCCCTACAACTCTTACTCTGAATGGGTACCATTGAAATTGAGAATGATGGGCAGAGACAGATGCTAACAGACTTAATTTTTAAATCAATACCCTGATGGACAAAACAATCTAAAAGACAAAGATGAAGATGAGCTGACAAAAGGAAAGAGTGGTGTTTTTCTGAAAAAGTCACAACATATTCAGAGGACATTTTTAAAAATGTAAAGCATTGTATTTTGGAATTCAACAATCAAATATTTGTTGATGAAATCAGCATAGCCAAAATTGAAAACAAAAGGATCCATACCTCTGTTTTCCAGTTTGGACGAGTTGATCCATTTCCAGCAAAAATAGAAAATAATAAGCCCCAGCGGAGACAGAGGGAGATCTTAAACAGTATATCAAGTAAAAGAGAATGTATTGTTGTGCCATGAAAAATGACTACATCAATCAGCTACATGAATTGCTGCTTGGCAAACAAGAAAAGAAATACCCTAACTATGATAAGATTTTCCTCCTATTTTAGTGGTACTGTAAGGGTCTTTGTAGAACTGGCTTTTGCTTGTTCTGTTTCTATATAATGGAACTCTGCGCACAACCACAAAAATCACCAGGAGAAAGGATAAGCAAGCACTAGCAGCATATTGATAATCAGTGTTATTGTCTAAGAAGGAAAAGAAAGAATTCACCTTATGCAGTGCCATTCACTTCCTCAGCATGCCTCAAAGCACTTTAAACTATTTTTGAAGTGTGGTCACTGTTGTTTTGTAAGCAGTGATAAGAACTTTCATTACGAGAGTTTCTAATAATGAAAAGAACCATTTGAGTGATCAAGGATTGACTATGTTGTTATATGAAAGGGAACAATCCAATTGATTGACCAGACAGACCATACTGACTATTAACTAGGGTAAGTGATGTGTTATTGCTCAGATTTGCTGAGAAACTGGTATTTTAACTGCTTGCATGACTTTTTATACAAAATTAAGCTGTTCAGACATCACACTGCAGTAAGTATAGAAATTTGTGGGATGTTGCACAATACCAGAATATATAGCCTACAAATGGCCATTTGTTTCTTGCTTATAAGTTGTCAGAACTTTGTTTACTACATACTTTATAATCTATTATGTGCAACTAATGAACACAAATAATATGGCTCTTGATGGAACTCAAGAATGCACAAAAGTGCAGATCTGGCCCTGATGCAGTTCGTAAAGGTTTGGGCGAAACAAAAGGATGCAAAAGTTATCAGTGGAAGCAGAAAGACCAAGTAGCTTACAAAGTATTCCTAGTACTTACATGATATCCAACTCTACAGAGGAGATCAATGAGTCTAAACCCCTGTGTTAGAAGGATGAGCTATCAGAAACAGTTTGATAAGCTAGGACACTTAGTCTTGAAAAGATAAGTCTCAGAAGAGATGTTACAGAGGAATATAAAGGTAGTTAAAGGGATAGAGAAAGTAAACCTGGAACAATACTATCACATATACCAAGACAACAAGACGAGGTTACAGAGTCAGGGATAGTCGAAGACAAATTTAGTACAGAAACCAAGAAGTGTTTCTTTACATAGAATTACATAGAATTACATAGAATGTACAGCACAGAAATAGGCCATTTGGCCTAACTAGTGCGTGCCCGTATTTATGCTCCATACAAGCCTCCTCCCACCCCTCTTCATCTAACCCTATCAGCATAACCTTCTATTCCTTTCTCCCTCATGTGTTTATCTAGTTTCCCCTTAAATGCGTCTATGCTAGTCCCATCAACTACTACTCAGAGGATTAACAACAGCTTGAACAGGTTTCCAGCAACAGTGGTTGCAGCCAAGACACTGGATTAATTTCAGGATCATCCAGATATTGTAATGGAAAAACAATACAGTTGATATTCTGGAAGAATAGGAATAAATGGCTCAAAGGCCATCCCCATCTAAAGACATCTTGCACTCTCATAATAAGCACATTCTGTGCTTAAAGTAGATTTGTGTGCTCCCTTGATCTTCACATAAATGTTCCAACTAGTCGTTTAAGTTTTCACACCCACTTTTCAATCTGTAATCTCTGTAACTGTGATCCATCCAGGACTTGTAAAACAGTTTATTATTTCCAGTTATAATCAAATACTCATTTTGGTTATTTTAGGGTGAATCCATTGAGCTGGAACTTACCCAGAGCGCCGTGGCAACATTTGCAGCAGCTCCTTAAAACATAATGTGAATTAAATGTACAAATTTACTTACTGTGGGCTCCATGGTGTAGACTTGCGTGATTTGGAAGTTTTCAAAAAATGCACGACATCAACCCAGCCTCTGAACAGCATGGGTTGATTCGCATGGGAAATGTCTGTGAGAATGGAAGACACGCCCACAAAATCTGTCAGGAAGAGAAGTCACGCCCACAAGCAGGCAAGCAAAGTTCATTCATTTAAAGCAATATTCTACAAGTCATTGTAAGTAAAAAAAAATATTTTTAAAAAATAAAAAGCCAAAGAAGTAATTTAATTAAATTAAAGAGACAGAAGTGAAAAATAAAAAATAATTTTTTAACTTTTCTTTTAAATTTAAAAAATGTTTTTAATGACCAAAAAATATTACAATAGGGAGTAATATGAGATTCCACATTTTTAAAGTTTAATTTTTAGTTGTTTGACAGTCATTAAGAGTCATCGCGCTTTTAAAAAGTAGTGTAGACCTGATATTTTTCAGCGTACCTTTTGGTGGCGTAAGTAGTTATGCTCCAGCTGGGCAGATGGGCAAGTTTACGATTTTTCTGTGATTTCAATCATTATGGCGTGCGATTCCCCTTTAATTCGCAGCTGTCGCATCGTCGGCGAACCAATAGGAGCAAGTTCACGATTTTCGGGTTTTAGTGTGCAAGTGCAAATTGTGAACTTGCTCCTTTGATTCGCCGACGGAGGCAGAGGACGCCACTGAGGAATGGCTTTCACGTGAGTAATTTCTGCCCTATTGTTCTTTAATTGCTGCATTTAAGCACCAAAAATTTACCTCAAAATTTGCAAAGTCAAGAATATACATTTTTACATTGTTTAAAAGTTCCGATTTATGTGTCTGTATTGCTTTTGTGAATGTTTGAGCTTCCAGTTCCAAATTAATTTTTGGGGGGAGGGTTTTTTTATTATATACACTTTTTCAGGAGGTGGAATATCAAATGATTGTACCATATTATCCAATAAAACATTCAGAAATTGTGTGTGAAGGGTTATGAATCTACCACATGTGCATATTGTGAAATATGACGTACAAGAGGACTAGGATAAGTACCTGCAACTTCTGCGTCACCTGCCAAAAGATTATTAGTTGTAGTGCATAAAATATAAAATTGTATTTTCTATCTTTATAATATATATTCATATATAAACACAATTATATCTTCAATTATTATTATCCAATTTTACAGTAACCTCTATGGGGCAATCATGGTTAGTTTAATCAGTTAACAGTGTTAATGGAGTTCTAGTGTTTGGTGGTTTAACCTAAAACCAGATTTCTTTAGATATGGGTAAAAAGTAAGTCAAATAAAATCCAAAAACAATATATAATAGAAACAGAAAATACTGGAACATACAGCCGATCAGTCAGCATCCGTAACAAAGATAAAGCTAATGTTTTGGGTATAACCCTTCATCAGAACTCAGTTTGTAGTTTTCTCCTTTTTATTTGTACTATAATAGGTCCCATTGCTAATCAAGGATGTCTCTAACTCTGTTCAACTTTTAAAAAATTATTTCTGACCTCACTTGGCCTCTGCACTAAACTACTCTTCATCCTCAGTGACTTTAACTTGTATTGAAAATCACTCTGTCCTCTCACTTCTGACTTCCGTATCCTCCTGTCCTCACTCAAACTCATCCTGAACATTAGCGCTCCTAACCACCCCCTTCGCCTTGCCATCACATTAGGTATCTACACCTTCACCTTAATGATCTCTGACAAGACCATTTGCAACCATTTACTCATCTCCTTCACCAACCACAGTCCCTTTCCAGCATCAAAACCTTCTCATCTCTCACTATGCTACTGCAAAGAAATTACCCAGTAGCTTCCTCACCAGGGCCTTCTCTACTGTCCAGCTCCCTCTCCTCTGATCTACTACCCAACTTAACATCAGCACTTCTGCCAACTTGCTCAACCACTGGCCTTCCTGCTCCCCTCAACCCAGCCCACAGTACTCTGCATAGTTTTCCCCCATGTTTCCACTTTCAGCCTCATCAAACTAATTTCCTCTAAGATCCAATTCCCTTCCAGCTCATCAACATTGAACTACCAGTGCAGAGCTCACTGCTCAATAACATTGTGAGCCTCACCCTTTTCTCAGGTAACATTACCTTATGCTTCAAAACTGCTGGGATTGCCCCCTTTCTGAAAAAACCGACCCTCATCTCCCCTATCTTCTCCAAGTATTGCCGCATTTCTAACCTCCTCATCCTTTTTATGGTCCTTGTTCATATCATCATTATCAACTTCATGCCAGCACACCGTGTTCAACTCCCTGCAGTCTGATTTCGATCCCACCCTCACATTGAGGCCACGCTGACCAAAGTCAGGAATAACATCCCACACAAATGTGATGACAGTGTGCTATTCCTCATTGAGCATTCCACGGGGCAACACCCTCTCTTAGTTCCATTTCTATCTGTACTAATGCAGTAAGAACATCTCCACCAATGGCTATCCCCCCTATTCCATACAGTCACCTCTGCCATGCTCCAAGAATCCACCCTTGGCTTCTTCCTACCCCTGAGTGGCATATCTTCAAACATGGGTGGTGGGGGGGGGGCATATGTAACTTCCATCCAAAACAGGGCCAAAGTCGGCAGAGCCTCCTCACCGCCCGTTCGAAGCAGGCATCGGGAGGCCTGAACCATTTTCGGGTTTGAGCCTCATTTGAATGCTGCCGGCAAGCTGTGGGCACCAAACAGGTTCACTGCTACAGATCACTGGCTGTGACAGGGCAGGAAATCGGCTGGCTCCCACATTGAGCCAGCTGGAAGATCAGGCCGAGGGGAGGGAATTGATCCCACAGAGGTCAAGCACAGGCCGTCAGCAAGTTGCAGTATTTTTTGGAGTCAGGAGGAGCACTCATGCTGTTTTTCAGGGCAGAAACGGTGGCAGGCAGTTGAAAATCACTCCCAGAGTGTACACCGATGACATCCAGCTTTATCTCTCGGCCACCATCCATGATTCTGCGATATTTGCTGTGCTGTCAGACTTTAAGTTCTGGATGCATCAGTTCTTTATTCAGCTCAACATTGGTAAAATTAAACATACATGTGTAAGATTTTAGGAGATCTAACTTTAAGGCTATGAAGAGGAAAATAGACAAGGTTAACTGGAGAATGGAAGTTGGAAGGAAAACAACTGAAGAAAAATAGAAATATTTTAAGGGCATTTTAGGAATTTTAAAAAGGCAATGTATTCCCAACAGGAAAAGGAGAAAATAACACCTAAACCACAATGACTCAATGTGGAGGTCAGGAATAATATTAAAACAAACAATATATTTTAAGAGATACAAAAAGACAAATGTTATTGAGGTGCCAGCAGTATTTCAGTGGTAGCACTCTTGCCTTTGACCTCAAAGGTTGTGAGTTCATGCCCCCCTCCAGAGACTTGATCACATAATCCAAGATCACACTTCAGTGCAGTTAAAGACTGAAATCAATAGATTTTTGGACTCTAAGGGAATCAAGGGATATGAGGATCGGGCAGGAAAGTGGAGTTGAGGTCAGAGATCAGCCATGACCTAATTGAATGGCGGAGCAGGCTCAAGGTTGCTGTATGGCATACTCTTGCTCCTATTTCTTATGTTGTTATGTACTGAGGGAGTGCTGCACTGTGAGAGGTGCTGTTTTTTGGACGAGATATTAAACTGAGGCCATGTCTGCCATCTCGGGTAGATGTAAAAGATTCCATGTCACTATTCAAAGAAGAGCGTGGGAGTTCTCCCAGTGTCCTGGCAAACATTTATTCATAGGCCAATACCAAAAAAAACAAACAGATTATCTGGTCATTTATCTCATTGCAGGCTGTGGCACCTTGCTGTGCGCAAATTGGCTGCCACACTTTTTTTTTATTCGTTCATGGGACGTGGGTGTCACTGGCGAGGCCGGCATTTATTGCCCATCCCTAATTGCCCTTGAGAAGATGGTGGTGAGCCGCCTTCTTGAACTGCTGCAGTCCGTGTGGTGAAGGTTCTCCCACAGTGCTGTTAGGAAGGGAGTTCTAGGATTTTGACCCAGCGACGATGAAGGAACGGCGATATATTTCCAAGTCGGGCTGGTGTGTGACTTGGAGGGGAACGTGCAGGTGGTGTTGTTCCCATGTGCCTGCTGCTCTTGTCCTTCTAGGTGGTAGAGGTTGCGGGTTTTGGAGGTGCTGTCGAAGAAGCCTTGGCGAGTTGCTGCAGTGCATCCTGCGGATGGTACACACTGCAGCCACAGTGCGCCGGTGGTGAAGGGAGTGAATGTTTAGGGTGGTGGATGGGGTGCCAATCAAGTGGGCTGCTTTGTCCTGGATGGTGTTGAGCTTCTTGAGTGTTGTTGGAGCTGCACTCATCCAGGCAAGTGGAGAGTATTCCATCACACTCCTGACTTGTGCCTTGTAGATGATGGAAAGGCTTTGGAGAGTCAGGAGGTGAGTCAGTCGCCACAGAATACCCAGCGTCTGACCTGCTCTTGTAGCCACAGTATTTATATGGCTGGTCCAGTTAAGTTTCTGGTCAATGGTGACCCCCAGGATGTTGATGGTGGGGGATTCGGTGATGGTAATGCCATTGAATGTCAAGGGGAGGTGGTTAGACTCTTTCTTGTTGGAGATGGTCATTGCCTGGCACTTGTTTGGCGTGAATGTTACTTGCCACTTATGAGCCCAAGCCTGGATGTTGTCCAGGTCTTGCTGCAAGCAGACACGGACTGCTTCATTATTTGAGGGGTTGCGAATGGAACTGAACACTGTGCAATCATCAGCGAACATCCCCATTTCTGACCTTATGATGGAGGGAAGGTCATTGATGAAGCAGCTGAAGATGGTTGGGCCGAGGACACTGCCCTGAGGAACTCCTGCAGCAATGTCCTGGGGCTGAGATGATTGGCCTCCAGCAACCACTACCATCTTCCTTTGTGCTAGGTATGACTCCACCCACTGGAGAGTTTTCCCCCTGATTCACCTTGACTTCAATTTTACTAGGGCCCCTTGGTGCCACACTCGGTCAAATGCTGCCTTGATGTCAAGGGCAGTCACTCTCACCTCACTTCTAGTATTCAGCTCTTATGTCCATGTTTGGACCAAGGCTGTAATGAGGTCTGGAGCCGAGTGGTCCTGGCGGAACCTGAACTGAGCATCGGTGAGCAGGTTATTGGTGAGTAAGTGCCGCTTGATAGCACTGTCAACGACACCTTCCTTCACTTTGCTGATGATTGAGAGTAGACTGATGGGGCGGTAATTGGCCGGATTGGATTTGTCCTGCTTATTGTGGACAGGACATTCCTGGGCAATTTTCCACATTGTTGGGTAGATGCCAGTGTTGTAGCTTGGCTAGAGATGCAGCTAGTTCTGGAGCACAAGTCTTCAGTACTACAGCCGGGATGTTGTCGGGGCCCATAGCCTTTGCTGTATCCAGTGCACTCAGCCGTTTCTTGATATCACATGGAGTGAATCGAATTGGCTGAAGACTGGCTTCTGTGATGATGGGGATATCGGGAGGAGGCCGAGATGGATCATCCACTCGGCACTTCTGGCTGAAGATGGCTGCAAACGCTTCTGCCTTGTCTTTTGCACTCACGTGCTGGACTCCGCCATCATTGAGGATGGGGATGTTTGCAGAGCCTCCTCCTCCCGTTAGTTGCTTAATTGTCCACCACCATTCACGACTGGATTTGGCAGGACTGCAGAGCTTTGATCTGATCCGTTGGTTGTGGAATCGCTTAGCTCTGTCTATAGCATGTTGCTTCCGCTGTTTAGCATGCATGTAGTCCTGAGTTGTAGCTTCACCAGGTTGGCACCTCATTTTTAGGTATGCCTGGTGATGCTCCTGGCATGCTCTTCTACACTCATCATTGAACCAAGGTTGATCCCCTGGCTTGTTGGTAATGGTAGAGTGAGGAATATGCTGGGCCATGAGGTTACAGATTGTGCTGGAATACAATTCTGCTGCTGCTGATGGCCCACAGAGCCTCATGGATGCCCAGTTTTGAGCTGCTAGATCTGTTCTGAATCTATCCCATTTAGCACAGTGGTACTGCCACACAACACGTTGAATGGTGTCCTCAGTGCGAAGACGGGATTTCGTCTCCATGAGGACTGTGCGGTGGTCACTCCTACCAATACTGTCATGGACAGATGCATTTGCGTCAGGTAGATTGGTGAGGACGAGATCAAGTAAGTTTTTCCCTCGTGTTGGTTCGCTCACCACCTGCCACAGGCCCAGTCTGGCAGCTATGTCCTTCAGGACTCGGCCAGCTCGGTCAGTAGTGGTGCTACCGAGCCACTCTTGGTGATGGACATTGAAGTCCCCCACCCAGAGTATATTCTGTGCCCTTGCTACCCTCAGTGCTTCCTCCAAGTGGTGTTCAACATGGAGGAGGACTGATTCATCAGCTGAGGGAGGACGGTAGGTGGTAATCAGCAGGAGGTTGCCTTGCCCATGTTTGACCTGATGCCATGAGATTTCATGGGGTCCAGAGTCAATGTCGAGGACTCCCAGGGCCACTCCCTCCTGACTGTTTATCACTGTACCGCCACCTCTGGTCGGTCTGTCCTGCCGATGGGACAGGACATACCCAGGGATCGTGATGGAAGAGTCTGGGACGTTGGCTGAAAGGTATGATTCTGTGAGTATGGCTATGTCAGGCAGTTGCTTGACTAGCCTATGGGACAGCTCTCCCAATTTTGGCACAAGTCCCCAGATGTTAGTGAGGAGGACTTTGCAAGGTCGACTGGGCTTGATTTGCCTTTGTCGTGTCCGGTGCCTCGTGGTCCGTCCGGTTTTACAACAGTGACTACACTCCAAAGCTGCTTCATTGGCTGTGAAGTGCTTTGGCTCATCCCGAGGACATGAAAAGCGCTATATAAATGCAAGTTTGTTCGTTCTTTCTATTGGTAATTATTCAAAAGTCAATGGAAGATAATTGATTGTTAGAAGGGGCTGGGGCAAAATACAAGAACTGCAGCAGGTTGGGCAAATGGTAACAGGAGATCAAGAAATGGCGAAGATGTTAAATAGATTATTTATTTCAGTTTTCATGAAGACAGTGGCCACGCTCCAAACCCAGTCAACTGGCTGTGGAATCTACAAAGGATGCAGAGGTCAATTATACTTGCATTGTAAACCAACTCAAAGCAGTAAATATCTGATGTTCAGCAATTTGGATACAATCTGGAGTCCTTAAAGAATTGAGTGATATAATCCTTTGCTTCTTTGAGGAGGTGCTGCTTTGCCTTGCTTCTCCTAACTTTTTCCGCAGAGCGACGGCGGACCTGAGCAGCAGAAGACTGAGAGCGGGGATAAAAG
Organism: Heptranchias perlo; assembly: GCF_035084215.1. NCBI lineage: Eukaryota > Metazoa > Chordata > Chondrichthyes > Hexanchiformes > Hexanchidae > Heptranchias > Heptranchias perlo. Next base: position 34,607,045 of record NC_090341.1, on the reverse strand, counting down.
CAGCAGCAGACGTTGCAACACGAGAAAACTTCTGTGCGACGTCACTGCTGAGGCAGGAGAGTCTGAGAGGTGAACACAGTGTAAATCTAAGGCAAGTCATGGCAGCACAGCTCGCACCCATGATAAGCTCCACCTGTACTATGTGGGAAGCTGATCCAGTACAGCTACAACATTGGCATCTACTCGATAATGTGGAAAATTGCCCAGGTATGTTCTGTCCACAAAAAGCAGGACAAATCCAATCCGGCCAATTACCGCCCCATCAGTCTACTCTCAATCATCAGCAAAGTGATGGAAGGTGTCGTCGACAGTGCTATCAAGCGGCACTTACTCACCAATAACCTGCTCACCGATGCTCAGTTTGGGTTCCGCCAGGACCACTCGGCTTCAGACCTCATTACAGCCTTGGTCCAAACATGGACAAAAGAGCTGAATTCCAGAGGTGAGGTGAGAGTGACTACCTTTGACATCAAGGCAGCATTTGACCGAGTGTGGCACCAAGGAGCCCTAGTAAAATTGAAATCAATGGGAATCAGGGGGAAAACTCTCCAGTGGGTGGAGTCATACCTAGCACAAAGGAAGATGGTAGTGGTTGTTGGAGGCCAATCATCTCAGCCCCAGGACATTACTGCAGAAGTTCCTCAGGGCAGTGTCCTCGGCCCAACCATCTTCAGCTGCTTCATCAATGACCTTCCCTCCATCATAAGGTCAGAAATGGGGATGTTCGCTGATGATTGCACAGTGTTCAGTTCCATTCGCAACACCTCTATTAATGAAGCAGTCCGAGCCCGCATGCAGCAAGACCTGGACAACATCCAGGCTTGGGCTGACAAGTGGCAAGTAACATTCGTGCCAGACAATTGCCAGGCAATGACCATCTCCAACAAGAGAGAGTCAAACCACCTCCCCTTGACATTCAATGGCATTACCATTGCCGAATCCCCCACCATCAACATCCTGGGGGTCACCATTGACTAGAAACTTAACTGGACCAGCTATATAAATACTGTGGTTACAAGAGCAGGTCAGAGGCTGGGTATTCTGCGGCGAGTGACTCACCTCCTGACTCCCCAAAGCCTTTCCACCATCTACAAGGCACAAGTCAGGAGTGTGATGGAATACTCTCCATTTGCCTGGATGAGTGCAGCTCCAACAACACTCAAGAAGCTCGACACCATCCAGGACAAAGCAGCCCACTTGATTGGCACCCCATCCACCACCCTAAACATTCACTCCCTTCACCACCGGCGCACTGTGGCTGCAGTGTGCACCATCCACAGGATGCACTGCAGCACCTCCCAAACCCGCGACCTCTACCACCTAGAAGGACAAGAGCAGGAGGCACATGGGAACACCATCACCTGCACCTTCCCCTCCAAGTCACACACCATCCCGACTTGGAAATATATCGCCGTGCGTTCATCGTTGATGGGTCAAAATCCTGGAACTCCCTTCCTAACAGCACTGTGGGAGAACCTTCACCACACGGACTGCAGTGGTTCAAGAAGGCGGCTCACCACCACCTTCTCAAGGGCAATTAGGGATGGGTAATAAATGCTGGCCTCGCTAGCAACGCCTACATCCTATGAACGAATTTTTTAAAAAGTCATGGACACTACCAGTGTCCCTGGCGACCATGTGTGCAGGAAGTGTGTCCAGCTGCAGCTACTGGCTGACCGTATTTCGGAGCTGGAGCTGCGGGTGGATTCACTGTGAAGCATCCGTGATGCTGAGACTATCGTGGATAGCTCGTTCAGTGAGGTGGTCACACCGCAGGTAAAGATTATGCAGGCAGAAAGGAAATGGGTGACCGCCAGGCAGAGTAAAATGACTAGGCAGGTAGAGCAGGAGTCCCCTGGGGCCATCTCCCTTTCAAAGAGATATACCACTTTGGATACTGTTGGGAGAGATGGCTTATCAGGGGAAAGCAGCAAGAGCCAAGTTCGGGCTCCACGGGTGCCTCTGCTGCATAGGAGATGAGGAATAAGAGTGGCAGGACAATAGTGATCGGGGATTCAATTTTAAGGGGAACAGATAGGTGTTTCTGCGGCCGCAAACGTGACTCCAGGATGATATGTTGCCTCCCTGGTGCTAGGGTCAAGGATGTCACGGAGTGACTGCAGGGCATTCTGGAGGGGGAGGGTGAACAGCCAGTAGTCGTGGTCCATATCGGTACCAACGACATAGGTAAAAAAACGGATGAGGTCCTGCAAGGTGAATTTAATGAGTTAGGAGATAAATTAAAAAGCAGGACCTCAAAGGTAGTGATCTCAGGATTACTACCAGTGCCATGTTCTAGTGAGTATAGGAACAGGAGAATAGACCAGATGAATGTGTGGCTGCAGGGAAGGTGTAGGAAGGAGGGATTTAGATTCCTGGGACATTGGGACCGGTTCTGGGGAAGGTGGGACCTGTACAAGTGGGACGGGTTACACCCGAGCAGGACCGGGACCAATGTCCTCGTGGGGGTATTTGCTGGTGCTGTTGGGGATGGTTTAAACTAGAATGGCAGGGGGATGGGAACCTGAGCAGGGAGACAGAGGAGGGGGAAACAAGGATAGAAACAAAAAACAGAAAGGGAAGAAGCAATAATGGAAGGCAGAGAAAACAAGGGCAAAAAACAAATCGGGCCATCGTGCAAAATAATACTAAGATGACTAGCAATCTTAAAAAGACAAGTCTAAAGGCATTGGTGTCTTCATGCGCGGAGCATTTGCAATAAGGTAGATGAATTAACAGTGCAGATAGATATTGACAGGTAAGATATAGTTGCAATTACGGAGACGTGGCTGCAGGGTGACCAAGGATGGGAACTGAACATCCAGGGGTATTCAATATTTAGAAAGGGCAGGCAAAAAGAGAACGGAGCTGGGGTAGCGTTGTTAGTAAAGGAGGAAATTAATGCAATAGCTCAGAAAATCACGATGTGGAATCTGTATGGGTGGAGCTAAGAAACACCAAGGGACAGAAAACGTTGGTGGGAGTTGTCTATAGGCCCCCAAACAGTAGTGGAGATGTAGGGGAGGGCATTAAACAGGAAATTAGAGACGCATGCAAGAAGGGTACAGCTATAATCATGGGTGACTTTAATTTATATATGGATTGGTCAAACCAAATTAGCAATAATACTGTGGGGGAGGAATTCCTGGAGTGTGTACATGATGGATTTCTAGACCAATTTGTTGAGGAACCAACTTGAAAACAGGCGATCCTAGACTGGGTATTGTGCAATGAAAAAGGATTAATTAACAATCTTGTTTTGCGGGGTGCCTTAGGGAAGAGCAACCATAACATGATAGAATTCCTCATTGAGATGGAGAGTGAAGTAGTTGAATCTGAAACTCGGGTCCTGAATCTAAATAAAGGAAATTACGAAAGTATGAGGTGCGAGTTGGCTAGGATAGATTGAGGAACTTTACTAAAAGGGATGCCGGTGGAAAGGCAATGGCTAATATTTAAAGAACGTGTGCAGGAATTACAACAATTATTCATTCCTGTCTGGCGCAAAAACAAATCAAGAAAGGTGACTCAACCGTGGCTTACAAAAGAAATTAGGAATAGTATTAGATCCAAAGAGGAGGCATAAAATTGCCAGAAAAAGCGGCAAGCCTGAGGATTGGGAACAGTTTAGAATTCAGCAAAGGAGAACAAAGAGATTGATTAAGAGGGGAAAATAGAGTATGAGAGTAAACTAGCAGGGAACATAAAAACTGACTGTAAAAGCTTCTATAAATATGTCAAGAGAAAAAGATTAGTGAAGACAAATGTAGGTCCCTTACAGTCAGAAATGGGGGAAATTATAATGGGGAACAAAGAAATGGCAGAACAATTAAACACATACTTTAGTTCTGTCTTCACAAAGGAGGACAGAAATAACCTCCCAGAAATGTTCGGGAACCAAGGATCGAGTGAGAGGGAGGAACTGAAGGAAACCAGTATTAGTAAAAAAAATAGTGCTCGGGAAATTAATGGGTCTAAAGGCTGACAAATCCCCAGGGCCTGATTATCTACATCCCAGAGTACTAAAGGAAGTGGCCCTGGAAATAGTGGATGCATTGGTGGTCATCTTCCAAAATTCTATAGACTCAGGAACAGTTCCTACAGATTGGAGGGTGGCAAATGTAACCCCACTATTTAAAAAAGGAGGGAGAGAAAAAACAGGGAATTACAGACCAGTTAGCCTAACATCAGTAGTGGGGAAAATGCTAGAGTCTATTATAAACGATGCGATAACAGAACACTTGGAAGGCATTAATGGGATTGGACAAAGTCAGCATGGGTTTATGAAAGGAAAATCATGCTTAACAAATCTACTGGAGATTTTTGAGGCTGCAGCTAGTAGAATAGATAGGGGAGAACCAGTGGATGTGGTGTATTTGGATTTTCAGAAGGCTTTTGATGAGGTCCTACAGAAGAGGTTAGTGTGCAAAATTAAAGCACATGAGATTGGGGGGAATATACTGGCATGGATTGAGAATTGGTTGACAGACAGAAAACAGAGAGTAGGAATAAACGGGTCTTTTTCCGGGTGGCAGGCAGTGACTAGTGGGGTACCACAGGGATCAGTGCTTGGGCCCCAGCTACTCACAATATAGATCAATGATTTGGATGAGGGAACGAGATGTAACATTTCCAAGTTTGCAGACGACACAAAGCTGGGGTGGAATGTGAGCTGTGAGGAGGATGCAAAGAGGCTCCAATGTGATTTAGACAAGTTGGGTGAGTGAGCAAGAACATGGCAGATGCAGTATAATGTGGATAAATGTGAGGTTATCCACTTTGGTTGTAAAAACAGAAAGGCAGATTATTATCTGAATGGTGATAGATTGGGAAAAGGGGAGGTGCAACGAGACCTGGGTGTCCTTGTACACCAGTCGCTGAAAGCGAGCATTCAGGTGCAGCAAGCAGTTAGGAAGGCGAATGGTATGTTGGCATTCATTGTAAGAGGATTTGAGTACGGAACAGGGATGTCTTACTGCAATAGGTACAGGTCCTTGGTGAGACCACATCTGGAGTAGTGTGTGCAGTTTTGGTCTCCTTATCTGAGGAAGGATGTCCTTGCCCTGGAGGGAGTGCAACGAAGGTTTACCAGACTGATTCCTGGGATGGCAGGGCTGACGTATGAGGAGAGATTGGGTCGACCATGCCTATTTTCACTTGAGTTTAGAAGAATGAGAGGTGATCTCGTCGAAACATATAAAATTCTAACAGGACTAGGCAGACTAGATGCAGGGAGGATGTTCTTGATGGATGGAGAGTCCCGAACTAGTGGACACAGTCTCAGGATACGGGGTATGCCATTTAGAACCGAGATGAGGAGAAATTTCTTCACTCAGAGGGTGGTGAACCTGTGGAATTCTTTACCACAGAAGGCAGTGGAGGCCAAGTCATTAAATATATTCAAGAAGGAGATAGATATATTTCTTAATGCTAAAGGGATCAAGGGATATGGGGAAAAAGCGGGAACATGGTACTGAGTTAGACGATCAGCCATGATTATTTTGAATGGCGGAGCAGCCCCGAAGGGCCGACTCTTGCTCCTATTTTCTATGATTCTATAAAATGGAGGCATGCAGCCTCCTTAAAAGATTTCAGTGATCGACCCGCCTCCTGGGAATGGATTGGTCGTCCACCTCCCCACCTGCCTATGTTAAAACTGGAAGGAAGTGAGTTGGGGTTGGGTTTGACACCATTACAATTTTTACCTTCCCGCCATGGAAATGGCCCTTGGCAGGAAAATTGTTAGCAGCTGTCTTCTCACAAGTACAGTGCACCTGAGATGCTTTGCACTCTTTGGGTGCCCAGCAGGGTGCCCATATATAAATGTGAATTGTTAGTGTCATTGCTGCATTAAACTTTATCAATAAGCCTACATGGCACTCGGAATACAGGCCCCAGGGCAGGACATTTCGGTGTAAACCCTCTGCCGCTAGCCCCACCAAAATTTGTGTGGTCAGGCCAAGGTCCTGTGATTGCCATGCCTTCATTGAGCTGGGGGCACCTCTGCGTCACCTCACTGAAGCATCCAGAAAGCTTGGCTGAAGAGTGGTCTGCCCAAGGAAGTGGTGAGAAACATCCTTTGCTGCTCCTTTGCAAGGGGATCTCGGGTAACAATTTTTCACAAACATTCCAAGGCCTTATTCGAGGTCCAGTCTGTGACCCAGGCCTAAATCCCCAGGTCAGCCCCACTTCCACCATACAGACGATTGGTGTGCTTACTTTCATCAGACATACCACCACCAAGGTTATGTTTGGACCTTTTGAGGGCTGAAGTCATGAAAACTCCTAACGTAAGGAGTCCTTGGTTGGGGTGGGCAAATGCTCCACTGCCACAAAGTCATCCGGATACTGGAACACATATGGGATCTGCCATTTCCAGAGCCCAGCTGAAGTTATAGCTGGAATACGTCAGAAGAGGCTCAAATGTTCAGCCACACAGTGTATAAGATAGTCTCTAGGATGTATCCTACCAATTTTGTATGTATTGTCCCTTAACATCCTACAACTCAAATAATGGGCCAGAATTTGCTGTCTGCTGTTAGTTAGACTTGCCCCTGCACCCTTCAGCTTTTTTTTGCCCACAATGTTGCTGAAAGTGCGAGCTACTAACGTCGCAGCAAGGGAAAGACGGCATCTGGGACCTGAGTGAACAGGGCAACCAATAGGGTATCTCCTTAACAAATGAGATTTAAGGATTGGGAAATAAACACAGGAAGGACTGAGAAGGAATGTAAATTAAAAGAGATGAATTCAATGTCAAATCAGATACAGAAAGAGAAATAAAGAGAGGGAAGAAAAAGATTGGATTAAGAGAGAGAGGGAAAAAAAGAGACAGAAAGGTAAAGTAAGAAAACAATGCTAAATTTAAAATTTGACATTTTTAAAATCTCCCCCAAAAAATTCAAAACCTGAAGGAATAAAATGGCCCCTAAAGTGTGGTGCCCAGAATTGAACACAATACTCCAGTATAATGGACAATTAGTGGGCAAATACAGCAAGTTCCAAAAAAACCCGGAAACGTCATTTTCACAAAACTAATGGCGGAGCAGCACAACTCCGACAACAACTTTTGGATATTCACATTTAACCACACATCTGCTCCTCGCCTGAAGTTGCTGTACTATTTACCCATAAATAACGGTGAGCGCCATTAGCCTTGCTGTTATTTTGACAGGAAATTCTGGCCCAATGTATTTATTCTAGTTCGTGCAAACAGGAACTCCTGCTAGCTCCTGCTATCCAAAAATAACTAGATATTTCCTTGTCTGCCTCTCTACTCTTGCAATTGCTTTTGAAATTGATGTTAGAGTTTTATCATATTTCTGCATGGAGCCTTGGTGACAATGTTTCCTAGATCCCTAAATGTACACTTAATCATTTGGTAGCACCAAGCTAATCATAACTTACGCTCTGGAAAAGGGCTGAGGCTGAAACTGGATTTTTCAATGGCATTTTCTTGTTCCAACTTGAGCTGAAGGTCGGTCACATCTTGTTTCTTTTACACTGCATAGGAAAGCTTCTTCCATCTCAAGCATGATGTGATGCCGTCAAGGTTCTTGCCCTCGGTGACCCATAGCATGAATAATTTTTAGCCACATGGAGTTCTTAAAGAATATTCTGACATATTTTGAGTATCTGGGTCAGAACAAGGTTGTAGTTCATCAATATTAAATAGCATCGCTACCCAGTATTTTCTGTGGAATAATATTTCGATGATATAATTTTAGAAGATGACTTTCAAGGAGCAGAAAGGGAAGTGGAGCAGACAAGTTGTGTTTAATCAGTAGACATTGTTCCACTTTTCGAGGTTTAACCCAAATACATATTTTTCAGTTGGAGTACAAAATAAGTTGTATCAGGTAAAATTGAAAAAACACATGCCATCTCATACATACAAACAAGCAGATCTCCAAGGAGGTTGGCTTCTAATGTGATGATATCAAGGTTTTAGATTGCAGTGATCTTCTCAGCCATTTTGGATCATTTCTATTCATTCTGAGATGCTTAAATATTAAATTAGTTTATTAACTAGACTAATAAAACTATAAATAAACAGGAAAAGGTGCTGATTGGCTGGTAGCTGGTGAGCGTTTCTTTTTCTGTTGAGTGTTTTTTTTAGGCTGAATTTATTTTTGTTAAATTTAGTAAACAATTAAATAAACCGAGGTGTGGCAGAGCAGCTCACACCCATCGAATGCACGACCTGTGCCATGTGGGAACTCCAGGACGCTTCCCGTGTCCTGGACAACCACAGGTGCAGGAAGTGTCATTAGCTGGAGGAGCTCGAGCTCCAGATTTCGGAGCTTGAGCAACAGCTGGTGTCATTACAGTGCATCCGCGAGGCTGAGACCTACGTGGATAGCACATTTCAGGAGGTGGTGACCCTGCAGCTTAAGAAAGTGCAGGCAGAGAGGGAATGGGTTACCGCCAGACAGACAAGGAGGACCAGGTAGGCAGTACAGGAGTCCCTTGAGGGCATCTCGCTCTCTAACCAGTCCAAGTCCACAGCACCATGGATTGCTCAGCTGTACATGGAGGGAGGAAAAAGGTCAGCAGAGCAATAGTGATAAGGGATTCCATAGATAGGAGAGCAAACAGACGTTTCTGGGGCCGCAGGATGGTATGTTGCCTCCCTGGTGCCAGGGTCATGGATGTCACTGAGCGGCTGCAGAACATTCTGTGGGGGGGAGGGTGAACAGCCGGAGGTCGTGGTCCATATTGGTACCAATGACATAGGTAGAAAGTGGGATGAGGTCCTGCAGGAAGAGTTTAAAGAGTTAGAAAAGAAATTATCAAGCAGGACCTCAAGGGTAGTAATCTCCGGATTATTCCCGGTGCCACGCGCTAGTGAGTATAGAAATAGGAGGATTGAGCAGATGAATGCGTGATTGGAGAGATGATGCAGGAGGGAGGGCTTTAGATTCCTGGGGCATTGGACCGGTTCTGGGGAAGGTGTGACCTGTACAAACCGGACGGGTTGCACCTCAACAGGGCTGGGACCAATATCCTTGCGGGGAGGTTTACTAGTGCTGTTGGGGAGAGTTTAAACTAACTTGGCAGGGGGATGGGAACCAGAGAGGAGATTCAGAAGTAACAAAGCTGGAAGTGGAAGGCAGAAAAGTAGTAAGTGAAATTGGAAGGCAGCAGAAAGAAAGACCAGCAGCAAATGTGGTCAAAATAGGAAAAAGTGTTAAAAGGGCAAAATTAAAGGCACTTTATTGAATGCACACAGCATTCGCAACAAGGTAGATGAATTAACAGCACAAATAGAAGTAAATGGGTCTGATCTAATTGCCATTATGGAGACATGGCTGCAGGGTGACCAAGGCTGGGAACTGAATATTCAAGGATATTTGACATTTAGGAAGGACAGGCAAAAAGGAAAAGGACATGGGCTAGCGCTGTTAATAAAGGATGAGATCAGAACAGTAGTGAGAAAGGATTTTGGCTTAGAAGATCAAGATGTAGAATCAGTTTGGGTGGAGCTAAGAAACAGCAAGGGGCAGAAAACATTGTGGGAGTTGTTTATAGGCCACCAAACAGTAGTGGTAATGTAGGGCACGGTATAAAGCAGGAAATTAGAAGTGCATGTAACAAGGGTAATACAGTAATCATGAGGGACTTTAATCTACATATAGATTGGGCAAACCAAATTAGCACTAATATTGTGGAGGATGAATTCCTGGAATATATACGAGATGGTTTCTAGATCAGTATGTTGAGGAACCAACTCGGGACAGGCTATTTTACATCTAGTATTGTGCAATGAGAAAGGGTTAATTAATAATCTTGTTGTAAAGGAGCCCTTAGGGAAGAGTGACCATAATATAATAGAATTCTTCATTAAGTTTGAAAGTGATGCAGTTCAATCTGAAACTAGGGTCTTAAATCTAAACAAAGCAAACTACGAAGGTATGAGGTGCAAGTTGGCTGTGGTTCATTGGGGGGAACTACATTAAAAGGTATGATGGTAGACAGGTAATGGCTAGCATTTAAAGAATTAATACATAATTTGCAACAAATATATATTCCTTTAAGGCACAAAATCACAACAGGAAAAGTGGTGCAACTGTGGCTAACAAGAGAAATTAAAGATAGTATTAAATCAAAGGAAGAGGCATTTAAAGTTGCCAGAAAGCAGTAAGCCTGAGGATGGAAGCACTTTAGAATTCAGCAAAGGAGGACCAAGAAATTGATAAAGAAAGGGAAAATAGAATATGAGAGTAAACTAGCAAGAAACATAAAAACGGACTGTAAAAGCTTCTATAGGTATGTAAAAAGGAAAAGACTAGCGAAGGCAAATGTGGGTCCCTTACAGACAGAGACGGGAGAATTTATAATGGGGAATAAGGAAGTGGCAGAGAAATTAAACAAATACTTTGGGTTTGTCTTCACGGAAGAAAACACAAAAAACCTCCCAGAAATACTGGAGAACCAAGGGTTGGCGAGAATGAGGAACTGAAAGAAATTAATATGAGTAAAAAAAACTACTAGAGAAATTAATGGGGCTGAAAGTCGATAAATCCCAAGGACCTGATGATCCACATCCCTGGGTTTTGAAAGAGGTGGCTACAGAGATAGTGGATGCATTGGTTGTCATCTTCCAAAATTCTATAGATTCTGGAACGGTTCCTGCAGATTGGAGGGTAGCAAATGTAACCCCACTATTTAAGAAAGGAGGGAGAGAGAGAACAGGGAACTACAGACCTGTTAGCCTGATATCAGTAGTAGGGAAAATGCTAGAATCTATTATAAAGGATATGATAACAGGATACTTAGAAAATAATAATAGGATTTGGCAGAGTCAACATGGATTTATGAAAGGGAAATCATGTTTGACAAACCTATTGGAGTTCTTTGAGGATGTAACCAGTATAATAATTAAGGGGGAGCCAGTGGATGTGGTGTATTTGGATTTTCAGAAGGCTTTCAATAAGGTCCCACACAGGAGGTTGGTGAACAAAGTTAGAGCACATGGAATTGGGGGTAATATACTAGCATGGATTGAGAATTGGTTAACAGACAGAAAACAGAGTAGGAATAAATGGGTCTTTTTCAGGTTGGCAGACTGTGACTAGTGGGATACCGCAGGGATCGGTGCTTGGGCCCCAGCTATTCACAATCTATATCAATGATTTGGATGAGGGGACCAAATGTTTCCAAGTTTGCTGATGACACAAAACTAGGTGGGAATGTGAGTTGTGAGGAGGATGCAAAGAGTCTTCAAGGGGATATAGACAGGCTAAGTGAGTGGACAAGAACATGGCAGATGGAATATAACGTGGACAAATGTGAAGTTATCCACTTTAGTAGGAAAAACAGAAATACAGACTATTTTTTAAATGATGAGAGATTGGGAAATGTTGATGTTCAAAGGCACCTGGGTGTCCTTGTACATGAGTCACTGAAAGCTAACATGCAGGTACAGCAAGCAATTAGGAAGGCAAATGGTATGTTGGCCTTTATTACAAAAGGATTTGAGTGCAGGAGTAAAGATGTCTTACTGCAATTATACAGGGCCTTGGTGAGAACGCATCTGGAGTATTGTGTACAATTTTGGTCTCCTTACCTAAGAAAGGATATACTTGCCATAGAGGGAGTGCAACGAAGGTTCACCAGACTGATTCCTGGGATGGCGGGATTGTCGTATGTGGATAGATTGAGTAGACTAGGCCTGTATTCTCTCGAGTTTAGAAGAATGAGAGGTGATCTCATTGAAACGTACAAAATTCTTACAGGGCTCGACAGGGTGGATGCAAGGAGGATGTTTCCCATGGCTGGGGAGTCTAGAACCAAGGGCCACAGTCTCAGAATAAGAGGTAGGCCATTTAGGACTGAGATGAGGAGAAATTTCTTCACTCAGAGGGTGGTGAATCTTTGGAATTCTCTACCCCAGAGGGCTGTGGGGACTCAGTCATTGAGTACATTCAAAACAGAGATCAATAGATTTCTAGATATTAAAGACATCAAAGGATATGGGGATACTGCAGGAAAACGGCATTGAGGTAGAAGATCAGCCATGATCTTGTTGAATGGCGGAGCAGGCTCGAGGGGCTGGATGGCCTACCCCTGCTCCTATTTCTTATGTTCTTATGTAATCAGACTTACAATCAGAATATCTAGGTCAGAACTAGATTTTCGCACATAAATATTAAACAGCATCCATTCAGATTATTATCTATAGAATTATATTTCCTAATGCAGCTATTTCCTGTGAAATTTAGTGAAGATCTATATTTTTTTCTGCTTTTATAAATATCTTATACAGTTTTGTCTCTTGTTCCAAAATATATTGATAAAAGAGCTGTTTGGAAACTTAGTGGCCCAACTTGCTCAAAGCTCTTCTCACAGCTTTTTTTGTACTGACTGTATGCTGTTACCATTTTATTCACACTGAATAAACGATAAAGCAAGCTTTAAAAGGCGCATAAACTCATTTTACTCTGTACAATATCTGAACTGCTTGGGCAACAAATTAAAGACATGTTGATTTCTTACTTTTTCTGAATTTAATGCAAAAGGAAAGATTAACTGAGTATTATAACTGATAGTGATTAATAAAAAGTAAGCAAAATTAAATAAACTGTATTCCTTTTCACATTCACAAGCCTTTTGGAATTGAGTTTGCGACATTATATTTGAATTCATGAAGAAAATGACAAGTCCCAATTGAACTTTTTGAAATATACCTACAATATACTCTCCCGCAAGGCACTTGGGAACCTGCAAACTCTGCCTAAAAGTTCATTGAACAGTAAAGCCATAAAAAGCATCGAAGGCTGCTCATTGTTCAATGTATTTTCAGTGAGTTATTTGAGCTGCACTGCTGCATATTATTATGTTTCACTATTGACCATGTAAAAGTTGAGCTTTTGGCACCAAAGAGTCTGAAATGTTTGGGCACAGTCTTATGAAATCAATTCAGCTTCTGTCTAACAGGTTTCATGGCTTCAGCATTTGTTAACACAATCAATGCGTCTTGAAGCTGGTTTGAACAATACCAGGCAGGCCTGAAAATAGAGGGTTCAAATTCAGGCTGGAAGACTTGGACCCTACCACAATTTGACAGGACTAAAGCAACACATATTTAGTAAGCCATTGAACTAATAATGGTTTCTTTCTAGAAACTATAAACAATATCAAATATATTTGTTAAACGAGGCTCTCTCTGCAATAACTATGGAGAAATTCCATGTTAGTGCACAGCAATATTTAGTGTTTGATAACTAAAAAATGAAAGGAGGAGTTGATCATTATGGGGCATTGGGCCAGAATTTGCTGCCAAAATAATGGTGAATTTAATGCGCACTCCATTATTAATGTGTAAATCGTCCAGCAACATGTGGCGAAGAACAGATACTTCGTGAATTGTGAATCGGCAAAGTTGCTGGATGATTTGCGCCACTCTGCCGTTAGCTTCGCGAAAACAGAGCTCGCCCTCAACCTCCCTGTGAATTTCAAGAAATTGCTGCATTTGCACATTAATTGCCAATTAAACTCGCCGCAGCAAATTAGGGCTGGTACTTAACAGCATAAGTATCTTTTTAATGACTAGATTTATGCCATTCAACCTCTCTGACCCAGAAAAGGAACAATTGAAACTGTGGAGTCTCAGTCCTACAATCAGTAAATTAGAGTCATAGAGTCATAGAGTCATACAGCACGGATAGAGGCCCTTCGGCCCATCGTGTCCGCGCCGGCCATCAGCCCTGTCTACTCTAATCCCATATTCCAGCATTTGGTCCGTAGCCTTGTATGCTATGGCATTTCAAGTGCTCATCCAAATGCTTCTTGAATGTTGTGAGGGTTCCTGCCTCCACAACCCTTTCAGGCAGTGAGTTCCAGACTCCAACCACCCTCTGGGTGAAAAAGTTCTTTCTCAAATCCCCTCTAAACCTCCCGCCTTTTACCTTGAATCTATGTCCCCTTGTTATAGAACCCTCAACGAAGGGAAAAAGCTCCTTAGTATCCATCCTATCTGTGCCCCTCATAATTTTGTACACCTCAATCATGTCCCCCCTCAGCCTCCTCTGCTCCAAGGAAAACAAACCCAATCTTCCCAGTCTCTCTTCATAGCTGAAGCGCTCCAGCCCTGGTAACATCCTGGTGAATCTCCTCTGCACCCTCTCCAAAGCGATCACATCCTTCCTGTAGTGTGGCGACCAGAACTGCACACAGTACTCCAGCTGTGGCCTAACCAGTGTTTTATACAGCTCCATCATAACCTCCTTGCTCTTATATTCTATGCCTCGGCTAATAAAGGCAAGTATCCCATATGCCTTCTTTACCACCTTATCTACCTGTTCCGCCGCCTTCAGGGATCTGTGAACTTGCACACCAAGATCCCTCTGACCCTCTGTCTTGCCTAGGGTCCTCCCATTCATTGTGTATTCCCTTGCCTTGTTAGTCCCTCCAAAGTGCATCACCTCGCACTTTTCTGGGTTAAATTCCATTTGCCACTGTTCCGCCCATCTGACCAACCCATCTATATCGTCCTGCAGACTGAGGCTATCCTCCTCGCTATTTACCACCCTACCAATCTTTGTATCATCAGCGAACTTACTGATCATACCTTTTACATTCATATCCAAGTCATTAATGTAGACCACAAACAGCAAGGGACCCAGCACCGATCCCTGTGGTACCCCACTGGCCACAGGCTTCCAGTCACAAAAACAACCTTCGACCATCACCCTCTGCCTTCTGCCACTAAGCCAGTTTTGTATCCAAAGTGCCAAGGCACCCTGGATTCCATGGGCTCGTACCTTCTTGACCAGTCTCCTGTGGGGGACTTTATCGAAGGCCTTACTGAAATCCATGTATACCACATCCACTGCGTTACCCTCATCCACACGCCTAGTCACCCCCTCAAAAAATTCAATCAAATTAGTCAGACATGATCTTCCCTTGACAAAGCCATGTTGACTATCCCTGATTAATCCTTGCTTCTCCAAGTGGAGACTAATTTTGTCCTTCAGAATTTTTTCCAATAATTTTCCTACCACTGATGTTAGGCTCACTGGCCTGTAGTTCCCCGGTTTTTCCCTACTCCCCTTCTTGAATAATGGTATTACATTAGCGGTTCTCCAGTCCTCTGGCACATCCCCTGTGGCCAGAGAGGTTCTGAATATATGTGTCAGAGCCCCCGCAATCTCTTCCTTTGCCTCACACAGTAGCCTGGGATACATTTCGTCCGGGCCTGGGGATTTATCCATTTTTAGGCCTGCTAAAACCGCCAATACCTCCTCCCGCTCGATGTTAATATGTTCGAGTATATCACAGTCCCCCTGCCGTATTTCTATGTCTACATCGTCCTTCTCCATAGTGAAAACAGATGCAAAAAATTCATTTAGAACCCCTCCTACATCTGCCGGCTCCACACACAGATTGCCATTTTTGTCCCTAATGGGCCCTATTTTTTCCCTAGTCATCCTCTTACCCTTAATATACTTATAAAACATCTTAGGATTTTCCTTTATTTTGCTCGCCAGTGTTATTTCATGGCCCCTCCTTGATCTCCTAATTTCTTTTTTAAGTATCCCCCTGCACTTTTTGTACTCCTCTAGGGCTTCCTCCGTCTTTAGCCTTTTGTATCTGCCAAAAGCCCTCCTTTTTTTCCTAATCCATTCTCGTATATCCCCTGACATCCAAGGTTCCCTGGAGTTCTTGGAACCACCCTTGACCTTTACGGGAACATGTTGCCATTGTATGGTCTCAATCTCCCTTCTGAAAGACTCCCATTGCTCCGATGCGGATTTTCCTACAAGCAGCTGATCCCAGTCCATTTTGGCCAGATCCTGCCTTATCCTATTAAAATCGGCCTTCCCCCAATTTAGAACCTTTATTTCCGGCCCCTCCCTGTCCTTTTCCATGACCACCTTAAATCTCACCGAATTATGGTCACTGTCACCAAAGTGCTCACCTACTAGCACTTCTTCCACTTGGCCGGCCACATTCCCTAGAATTAGGTCCAGTACCGCCCCCTCTCTTGTAGGACTTTCTACATGCTGGCTCAAAAAGCTCTCCTGGATGCACGTTAAGAATTTTGTACCCTCTAAGCCTTTTACACTCTGAGTATCCCAGTTAATATTGGGGAAGTTGAAATCCCCCACGATTATTACCCTATTATTTGCACAATTTTCTGAGATTTGCCTACATATCTGTTCCTCGATCTCCCCCTGACTGTTTGGGGGCCTATAGTACACTCCCATCAAAGTGCTTGCCCCCTTTTTGTTTTTAAGCTCCACCCATATGGCCTCATTAGAGGAACCTGCTAATATATCATCCCTCCTTATGGCAGTAATTGATTCTTTAATTAATATTGCGACCCCCCCCTCCTCTTATACCTCCCCCTCTGTCTCGCCTGAAGATTCTGTACCCCGGAATATTGAGCTGCCAGTCTTGCCCCTCCCTCAACCATGTCTCTGTGACAGCAACAATATCATACTCCCATGTGTTTATCAACACCTTCAGTTCATCCTCCTTATTCGCAAGACTCCTTGCATTAAAATAGATGCCATCCAGCCTTGCCCTTACATATTTGCCCTGTCTTCCAAGCTGACTTGTTTTTTTCTCTATATTTGGCTGCAACTCTGTATCCCATCCCCCGCCAAGTTAGTTTAAACCCCCCCCAACAGTGCTAGCAAACCTCCCCGCAAGGATATTTGTCCCGCTCTGGTTCAGGTGCAACCCGTCCGACTTGTACAAGTCCCACCTTCCCCAGAAGCAGGCCCAGTGATCCAGGAAACTGAAACCCTCCCTCCTGCACCAACTCTTTAGCCACGCATTCATCTGTTCTATCCTCCTATTTCTATACTCACTAGCCCGTGGCACTGGGAGTAATCCAGAGATTACAACCATTGAGGTCCTGCTCTTTAATCTGCTACCTAGCTCCCTAAGTTGTTGAGAGAGATTTTCAAAATTTTAAATTTTTAAAATGTTTAAATTTTTAAATGTTTAAATTTTTTTCTTACTTTTCTGTCTCTCTTTTAATCCAATCCTTCTTTCCCTCTCTTTATTTCTCTTTATGTACCTGATTTGACTCTAATTCACCCCATTTCCTTCTCCATCATTCTTCTATTTCTTTCTCAATCCTTAAATCTCACTGGTTAAGGAGATAGACCTTGGTCCTGTCATTCACCAAGATCTCAGAAGCCCCGTTGACCTCGCACTTCCAGCAATTTGTAGTGCAAAATAATTTTGAGCTGAATGGTGAGGGAAAAAGTCCAGCAAATTCTGAGCCATTTTATCTTTAAGTTTCCTCTAGCGCCATTTGGCAAAATAAATTCTTCCAGTCCTGTAAGATCCTTACATAGTCATTTTTTTAATGGCAAAGTCTGCTTTGTAATTCATGGCTACCATTTGCATTGCTTTAAATGTTTAGATCTATGTTTTATTTATAAGTAATGATGTTCTTAGAGTAAAAAGATCATCTTCTTCAGTAAAGAATATAAATATTGTTCGAACTAGAGCAGTTCACAAGACCAGAAAATATATTTCTGTTTACACCACACAGTCTTCATGAATCAGAGAATTATTTGCAGCTGATTATTTTTCACCTAAAAGTCATTCAATTTGTGATGCATTCATTTGAATAACTTAAGGCAGTGAACATCCTAAAAGCTGTAAAGCTGCTGTAAAATAATGATTGTTTCCTTTTTAAAAAAAGACAGTAGCCTCAAATAAATTAGTAATTTATGGAAACATACATGCTCCTTATAATGTTAGGCTGCTATGTTTTCCTTCCTATTCAGGCTTAAGGAAATTTACAGTTCCATTGTCAATTAGGGGTTCTGCCTTGCTTTTTAGTGGGGAAGATGGAATAGAAATTGTTGCTTTATGTTGTTAATCACCCATTTCTGACAGTTCAATCTAACTACAATGAATGAGCATAAATCTGGTTCAGAAATCTAAAGTGCCTAAAATGTTCAGTGCAGCTTTTCAAGAAAATTGTTGATCAATCTCACTGTAATATAATGGAATGTGCAGAAATTGAAAGATTTTCAGGCATGGTAGTTATCAGCATCTGTGATTAGAGAGCTTAGCATCTGTAGATGGGAATTGGTTCATACTGTAGAGTATTCATGATTAAGGAGCAGAGCAATTCATTGTGGGGAAGTGGAACACTGTTGATCAGAAATCAAATAAGTGTGTTGGGAAAGCAAAGCACCAGGGGCCAGTTAAAAAACATCTTGGTCTGAGTAACTTAGATTTGGTGGTAGACAGTGACTGCAGGGGAGCTGGAATCCTGGCTGATAGATCTGGGCTGTTGTAAACAGGACCTGTGGGAACTGAAATAGGCTGCAGGGAGAATATAGGGTATTATAGACTATTGGTAGAGACTCTGAGACTAGAAGAGGCACATAAGTAGGGCTTTTAGTAGACTGAGACAAGATGGAGAATTTAAGTACTTTGAATTTGGGATTTATGTGCTGATCCTAAAAATGATTGGACTGAGGGACCTGAAATTAGTTGCGATGCACTAGCAGGAATGGGAATGACTGCTGAGGAAAATTAAAGATGTCAGCTAGCCACTGAGGTGACATTGGAGAGGTCAAAAACATGAGAAATGAGAATAATTGATGAAAAGACTGAGTGAAGAGGTCACTGGCATAATCAGGGTCTCAAAATGGCTATTGCTGAGAAAACTTGTATTTTAAAACTACCTACAGATCAAGCATGAGGGCTTGAACGGGACAATGAAGACAGCATCATAAAAGCATCTGTTTGCCACCTCTAACTTTGGCAGAAATATTTGAGATAAAATGTGGTGCTTTATTCTCCAAAGTAACAGCAAACTTTACAGGGGTAGATTTTCGTCTTCATTATGTGGGTGTTAGTCTGGTAGAGCACATTGTTCACTCTTTATAGAACCCGCCTGATTTTCATTCCAATGAAATCAATGCAATGAAAATCAGGTGGGTTCTATAAAGGGGGTAAGATCCACCCACCAGATTACCACCCAGGCGGTGGACAAAAATCTACCCCACAGCTTCAATGGACCTTTCACTGATAAAGTCCAATCGATTTCCAATGGCAGACAATCTGTTACCAATACTTAATAAATCCCAGAAAAGCTTTTCCTTCCACCTTTCAAGAATGTTGCAAATTCTAAAAATATTTTGGTGTCTCTAATTATCTCGCTATTCTAATTTGTGAATAACGGATTTAAAGACCCAAAATGGGAGACATAAGCCTGGATTTTCTGATTGGGTATGGAGGATGATTTGCATTGCCCAACATAGTGAGCACTGGTCCTACTGGAACTTTCAGGGTCAACCTCATTAACATATTTTGGGCAAGTTCCAGAAGTTAGAAACAATTCTGATTGGTGCTCACTCATTTGGGGTAGGAAACAGTGGGGTAGAAAAATACGTCATGGGCGGCAAGGCAAAACAGGGGGTGTCGCCTGTTATACCCACTCCCCCCACCCCACCCCACCCCAGCCCATCCGATATTCAACTCCATTCACTTCAAAAGGATTCTGTGGATGTGCATTTTGATACCAACTTCAACAAAGCATTTACCTTCAAATGAATGTTGTCGCCAAAAAATATTACATTTCTCCACATTATGATATATAACTAATATATCTTCCCATAAATAATGTTTCGGTTGTCACGTGGGTCTTAAATGTTCTGTCCTCCAACGATCGTTCCTTTGACCAAACCATAACCAGTTTAACTACTGGATGCTGCTTAAGAAGGAATAGGAGCAGGAGTAGACCATACAGCCGCTCTAGCCTGCTCCGCCATTCAATAAGATTATGGCTGATCTTCGACCACAATTCCACTTTCCCACTCGATCTCCAAATCCCTTGATTCCCCTAGAGTCCATAAATCTATCCATCTCAGCCTTGAATATATTCAATGACTCAGCATCCACAGCCCTTTGGGGTAGAGAATTCCAAAGCTTCACAAACCTCTGCGTGAAGAAATTCCTCCTTATCTCAGTCTTGAATGGCCGACCCCTTGTCCTGCGACAATGCCCCCCAGTTCTAGGCTATCTAGCCAGGAGAAACAATCTCTCAGCATCTACCCTGTCAAGCCCCCTCATAATCTTATATATTTCAATGAGATCACCTCTCATTCTTCTAAAGTCCAGAGAGAATAGGCCCATTGTACTCAGCCACTCTTCATAGGACGACGTTCTCATCCCAGGAATTAATTTAGTGAACCTTCATTGCACCACCTCCAAGGCAAGTATATCCTTCCTTAAATAAGGAGACCAAAACTGTACGCAGTACTCCAGGTGAGGTCTCACTAAAGCCCTGTACAACTGTAGTAAGACTTCCTTACTCTTGTACTCCAACCCTCTCACAATAAAGGCCAACATGCCATTTGTTTTCCTAATTGCCTGCTGTACCTGCAGAATAAATTTCTGTGTTTCTTGTATGAGGACACCCAAGTGTCTCTGAACACCAACATTTAATAGTTTCTCACCATTTAAAAAATATTCTGTTTTTCTATTCTTCCTACCAAAGTGAATAATCTCACATTTCCCTACAATATACTCCATCTGCCAACTTCTTGCCCAATCACTTAATCTGTCTATATCCCTTTGTAGACTCTTTGTGTCCTCCTCACAGCTTACTTTCCTACCTAGCTTTGTATCGTCAGCAAACTTGGATACATTACTCGGTCCCTTCATCTAAGTCATTAATATAGATTGTAAATAGCTGAGGCCCAAGCATCGATCCTTGCAACACCCCACTTGTTACAGCCTGCCAACCTGAGAATGATCCGTTTATCCCTACTCTCTGTTTTCTGTCTTTTAACCAATCCTCTATCCATGTTAATATATTACCCCCAACCCCTTGAGCCCTTAATGCTAATATATTACCCCCAACCCAATCAGCTCTTATCTTGTGTAACAACCTTTTATGTGGCACCTTATCGAATGCCTTTTGAAAATCCAAATATACTACATCCACTGGTTTCCCTTTATCTACTCTGCTAGTTACATCCTCAAAAAACTCTAATAGATTTCATGTCAAACATGGTTTCCCTTTTATAAAACCATGTTGACTCTGCCTAATCATAATATGATTTTCTAATTGCCCTGTTACCACTTCCTTAATAATGGTTTCCAGCATTTTCCCGACGGCCTTACCTAAGAAAGTACATATTTGCCATGGAGGGAGTGCAACAAAGGTTCACCAGACTGATTCCTGGGATAGCGGGATTGTCGTATGAGGAAAGATTGAGTAGACTAGGCCTGTATTCACTGGAGTTTAGAAGAATGAGAGGTGATCTCATTGAAACATACAAAATTCTTACAGGGCTCGACCGGGTAGACACAGGGAGGATGTTTCCCCTGGCCGGGAAGTCTGGAACCAGGGGCCACAGTCTCAGAATAAGGGGTAGGTCATTTAGGATTGAGATGAGGAGAAATTTCTTCACTCAGAGGGTAGTGAATCTTTGGAATTCTCTACCCCAGAGGGCTGTGAAGGCTCTGTCGTTGAGTACATTCAAAACAGAGATCGATAGATTTCTAGATATTAAAGGCATCAAGGGATATGGGAATAGTGCAGGAAAATGGTGTTGAGGTAGAAGATCAGCCATGATCTTGTTGAATGGCGGAGCAGGCTCGAGGGGCTGGATGGCCTGCTCCTGCTCCTATTTCTTATGTTCTTACGTTCTTATGACCGACGTCAGACTAACTGGCCTGTAGTTCCCTGTTTTCTCGCTCCCTCCCTTCTTGAATAGCAGGGTAACATTTGCTACCTTCCAGTCCACTGGGACCGTTCCAGAATTTAGAGAATTTTGGAAGATCATAACCAATGCATCAACTATCTCTGCAGCCACCTCTTTTAGATCCCGAGGATGTAGGCCATCAGGTTCAGGCGATTTGTCGGCTTTTAGTCCTATTAGTTTGTCCAGTACTTTTTCTCTAGTGATGTTAATTGTTTTAAGTTCCTCACTCTCATTCACCCCTTGGTTCCCCATTACTTTTGGTATGCTTTTTGTGTCTTCTACTGTGAAGACAGATAGAAAATATTTGTTTAACATCTCTGCCATTTCCTGATTCCCCATTATAATTTCTCCTGTCTCAGTCTCTAAAGGACCAACATTTACTTTTGTTACTCTCTTCCTTTTTACATACTTGTAGAAGCTCTTACAATCCATTTTTATATTTCTTGCCAGTTTACTTTCATATTCTATTTTCTCCCTTTTTATCAATTTTTTAGTAGTCCTTTGATGGTTTCTAAAACTCTCCCAATCCCCAGGCTTATTACTCTTCTTGGCAGCATCATACACCTCTTCTTTCAATCTAATACTCTCCTTAACGTTTTTAGTTAGCCACGGTGGATCACTATTCCCGTGGAGTTTTTATTTCTCAACGAAATGTATACTTGATGAGAATTTTGAAATATTTCTTTAAATGTTTGCCATTGCTTTCCAACTGTCAAACCCTTCAATTTAATTTCCCAATCTACCTTTGACAACTCGTCCCTCATACTTATGTAATTGGCTTTATTTAAGTTTAAGACTTTAGTTCCTGACTTAAATACATTACTTTCAAACTCAATGTGAAATTCTATCATATTATGATCACTCTTCCCCAGACGTTCTTTTACTGCAAGTTTGCTAATTAACCCTATCTCATTACATAATACAAGATCTAAAATAATCTGTTCCCTGGTTGGTTCTATGAAGTATTGCTCTAGGAAACCATCCTGCATACATTCCATGAACTCGTCTTCCAAACTACCTTTGCCAATTTGATTTGCCCAGTCTATACGCAGATTAAAGTCCCTACTAATTCTCATTTGATTTTAAGGCTTGTAATTTTTTTTTTATTCGTTCATGGGATGTGGGCATCGCTGGCAAGGCCAGCATTTATTGCCCATCCCTAATTGTCCTTGAGAAGGTGGTGGTGAGCCACCTTCTTGAACCGCTGCAGTCCGTGTGGTGAAGGTTCTCCCACAGTGCTGTTAGGAAGGGAGTTCTAGGATTTTGACCCAGCGACGATAAAGGAATGGCGATATATTTCCAAGTCGGGATGGTGTGTGACTTGGAGGGGAACGTGCAGGTGGTGTTGTTCCCATGTGCCTGCTGCTCTTGTCCTTCTAGGTGGTAGAGGTCGCGGGTATGGGAGGTGCTGTTGAAGAAGCCTTGGCGAGTTGCTGCAGTGCATCAAGTGAATGGTACACACTGCAGCCACAGTGCAACGGTGGTGAAGGGAGTGAATGTTTAGGGTGGTGGATGGGGTGCCAATCGAGCGGGCTGCTTTGTCCTGGATGGTTTCGAGCTTCTTGAGTGTTGTTGGAGCTGCCCTCATCCAGGCAAGTGGAGGGTATTCCATCACACTCCTGACTTGTGCCTTGTAGATGGTAGAAAGGCTTTGGGGAGTCAGGAGGTGAGTCACTCGCCACAGAATACCCAGCCTCTGACCTGCTCTTGTAGCCACAGTATTTATGTGGCTGGTCCAGTTAAGTTTCTGGTCAATGGTCAATGGTGACCCCCAGGATGTTGATGGTGGGGGATTCGGCGATGGTTATGCCGTTGAATGTCAAGGGGAGGTGGTTAGACTCTCTCTTGTTGGAGATGGTCATTGCCTGGCACTTGCCTGGCGCGAATGTTACTTGCCACTTATCAGCCCAAGCCTGGAAGTTATCCAGGTCTTGCTGCATGCGGGCTCAGACTGCTTCATTATTTTCCAATTTGTAGAAGAGCTTCCAATGGATAGATCTTCAGAGGTTGCTGGGTTAATTAGACAAAGTCACCAGCAACAAGTTGGGCAGGAACAAGACTGTACATTTTGTAATACAAGGGAAATATTCTCCTGGAGCATCCTTGTGCCAATATTATCGGTTTCCAAGTAACAAATAGAACGCAGTTTACAAAGAAGGCTTCTCACAGAATTTTAATTCCGTTAGTCTTTTGTACTCTCTCCTGTCTACATTAATAAATAGAGACTATTTCATCGAGAATCATGAAATACTATTTATGTTGCGATGAGCGAATAACTTAAAACTTCCCTAATATATTATACCTGTCACTATATGTTGTTGATTCTAAATTGAGCTTTAATCAGCTTCTAAAGAAACAAGAAGATATATAATTCATTCCTACTTTCCTACTGGTTACATATTTGAAGAAAAGACATACAACTTGGTTGAGTTGATTTGTACAATTTTCACTGACATAAATTAGTTTACCGTTTTCAAGTTTACATCATGACAAAAACATGAAGAGTGAAAGAATCTATTACCATTATTTATTTTAGGTAAACCTACAAAGTTTTATTCCCCTAAAATATTTACAACTAATGGCAATGAAAACATTTAACTCTTAAGCTATGATTTTTTTTACTTTGTAAGCTGGTTGGGAGGTGCAGTATGTTCAATTCAAGGGCCTGTAAGGTTCCTGCAAGAAATGAATGCAGTCACAGCCTGATGGCCAGGTTCAGAGCCATCAGACTGTACCCACTTTACCTTACCTTTTCTCTATCCAGATGTGATAGCCCTGTTAGGTATTTCCAGTATTTTTGTTTTTTATTTCAGATTTCTGTTTTTTTCTTCAATTGCAGCTCTTTTCTTTTCAACTTAGCCTCTGTGTGCATGGCTGGTGTAGCATTTTTTTTAAAATTCATTTTCGGGATGTAAGTGTCACTGGCAAGGGCAGAATTTATTGCCCATCCCTAGTTGCCCTTGAGAAGTTGGTGGTGAGCCTTCTTCTTGAACCACTGCAGTCTATGTGGTGAAGGTGCTCTTACAATGCTGTTTGGTAAGGACTTCCAGGATTGTGACCCAGTTGACGATCCGGATTCTTTCCCCTCAGTCTGGTTCAGTAATAACTGAAGTCGAATACATTTTAAAGTTCAGCACAACTTTAATAGCAGGGTTCTTAGTCTGCAGCATTGATTTGGACTCCTGATAGAGTCCCTCTATGCTGGCAGAGCAAGAACAAAAACATACAGAAATCCACACGTTTTTATACAAATCAATAGGGTTGGAACATACTTAATGAGGGTCAACACCAATCATAAGCCGGGCACAGGTTGCCATGTGAGGTTACATTATTTCCGGCCAATCATAAATCGTCCATGTGCTGATCATGCTGCTGTTAGACATCAAAGGGGATACTTCCTCACCTTCCAACTTGGAATGTTCTTCCCTGTTCCTTCTGTTCCTTATCTCCCAACCTGGAATGTCTTTCAACTTTGGCTAAGCTCGTTACCTATATTGATCTGCCATAAACATGGAGACATTCAGACCAGTCCTTGAATCACATCAAAGACTCTACATTGATAAGACCATGCAAACCTGCTGACTACGCAAACATATGGCCCAGCAGGAGGGCCAGGCCACCTGTACCAATCTCAGTTACTAACTAATTAACCCTTTCTAACCATTTTACATTCTGCTTCTTTGCCACGTAGGCATCTTAATATTTTACCGAAAACTGACCACGTAGGGATTCTCACAGTGACGATCAAGAAATGGTGATATGTGTCACGTCGGGATGGTGTGTGACTTGGAGGGGAAGTTGGAGGTGACATTGTTATTATGCACCTCCTGCTCTTGTCCTTCTAGGTGATGGAGGTCACGGGTTTGGGAAGTGCTGCCAAAGAATCCTTGGTGACTTGCATGATCAGGATAGTATACACTACAGCCATGGTATGCCAATGCTAGAGGAAGTGGATGTTTAAGATGGTGGATGGGGTGCCGATCAAGTGGACTGCTTTGTCTTGACTGGTGTTGAGCTTCTTGAGTGTTGTTGCAGCTGCACCCATCCAGTAAAGTGGAGAGTCTTCCATCACACTCCTGACTTGTGCCTTGTAGGTCGTGTAGAGGCTTTGGGGAATCAGGAAGTGAGTCATTCACTGCTGCAAAATACCCAACCTCTGACCTACTCCAGTAGCCACGGCATTTATGTGGTTGGTCCAGTTCAGTTTCTGGTCAATGTTGGTGGTGGGGGACTCGGCAATGGTAATGCCATTGAATGTCAAGGGGAGATGGTTATACTTTCTTGTTGGAGATAGTCATTGTCTGACACTTATGTGGTGCGAATGTTACTTGCCACTTATCATCCCAAGCCTCCATGTTGTCCAAGCACTGTCAGTGGGACAGGAAATACCCAGGGATGGTAATGGAGAAATCTGGGATATTGGCTTATTGGTATGATTCTGTGAGTATGACTATGTCAGGCTGCTTCTTGAATAGTCTGTGGGACAGCTGTCCCAACATTGGCACCAGTCCCCAGATGTTAATGAGGAGGACTTTGAGGGGTTGACTGGGCTTGGTGTGCCTATGTCGTGACCTAATTTGATGCCTATGTTGCAGCTAAGTAATCTGTCTGGTTTTATTCTTCTTATTCTTTGTAGCTGTTTGATGCAACTGAGTTGTTCACTAGGCCACTTCAGAGAGCAGTTAGGAGTCAACCACATTGGTGTAGGGCTGGTGTCATGTGTAGGCCAGACCAGGTAGGAGTGGCAGATTTCCTTTCCTAAAGGACATTAGTGAACCAATTGGGTTTTTACGACAATCCGACAGCTTCATGGTCAATTTTGCTGATATCAGGGCCTAAATTTTATCCTGGATTCGGGAAGACGGCGGGTGGGGGGTGGGTTATTCCAGACGGAAAACCCAGAAGTACGAGTTTCCCGGATGTCCCTACGATTTTGACGTAAGGACGTCTTTTTTTTGTCGGTTTCCCACCCCTCAGGCCAGCCTGATTGACAGGAAGCGGATACGAGATGTTAAGTCTTAGATGGGGGCGGGGGTGGGGGCGGAAGGGGAGAGTCGTGGGTCATTGGGGGGGGGGGTGTGGTCGGAGTCAGGAGTCGTCGGGGGATTGGGGTTGAGAATCATCGGGGGGGTGGGTCATCGGGGGGTCGGAGATCATGGAGGGTCATAGATCGTGAAGGGGCTGTAGATTGGGGGGAGATGTTGTAGCTCGGGGGGGTCAGAGATCATGGGTGGGGTCGCAGCAGGTAAGCTTGTTGGGCCTGGGAGAAGCAGTCCTGCTCCTCCGCACCCACAAGCTGTGCTATAAAGGCACTTGCCTGCAGTTTTGGGCCTCCTCTCACGTGGCGTGAAGTCTAAGGCCCGGGAATCCCGGCTCCCAGGATTAAAAACAAAAAAGCTGTAAAAATGGAGGCTCACAGCCTCCTTGAAAGCTTTTAGTGACCAACCCGTCTCTTAGGAGTGGGTTGGTTGCCCACCACTCTTCACCCCCCCCTCTGTTAAAACCGAAAATGGGTGGGTTGGAAGCGAGTTTTAGATTTTTAAAATTTTTACTGTCCGCCCCAAACCCACCCGTTTTAGGCCCAGTTCTTTAGTCCAGATTTTTTTTAAAAAACAAAATTCAAATTCTCAAACTGTCATGGTGAGATTTGAACTCACGTTCTACTGGATTATTAGTCCAGGGCTCTTATCCAGGATTTACCAGTCTAGGAATATAACCACTTTGCTACCATGTGGAAAATTTAATTCTGGTGCAGCAGAAAGTGCTCTTCTGAGATGACGTAAGGTGCATTGTCACGACAGAGTGGAAAGACATTTATTATACCTGACACATACCTGACCTGGGTGTATTTTTATTTTGCTAAAGGTTGAAAAATGTTCCATTCCCAGAATTGATTAATTGGTCACTTACTGCAGTGCTGTTTATGGGGCATTGCTGGGGTGTAATGACTGCCACTCTTGCCTACATAATGACAGTCACTGAAATTCAAACATAATTCATTGTATGAAACACTTTGAGAGGTTTCAACAACATTATAAGACACTACATAAATGCAAGTATTTTTCTTTCATTGACTTCTCTCAGAATAACAATTACACTGTCTTCAAATTCGCCAAATCATCGTGGAATTTTCCTCTATTTCTTTCCTGATTTCATATTAGCTGCCTCTTTTTGCCCCTCTTCCAGCACATCCATCCACACTTCTCTTTATTCACTCAAGAGGTATAGTCCTGATTTCATTTGTCTCAGTAGATCCTGACACTAGGTGCAGTGGACTGTTAAGTGAACCAACGGTGGGGGGGGAAAAAAGCTCCCGTACAACTTTCTCTTCCCCCCCCCCCCCCCCCCTCAATAGCATTGATAAAGTTGGCATATTTATCCTGTTAGGCTGTGGTACTAATGTCAGCCATATTTAATTTGAGGTGTTCATGAGCAAATTATCAGAACTTGTGTGCCAAGGTAAATATAGTACTATAATTAAGGTGTATCCACTTTATTATTGTAAGAATAGAAAAGCAAAATATTTTTTAAATGGTGAGAAACTATTAAATGTTGATGTTCAGAGAGATTTGTGTGTCCTCGTACAAGAAACACAAAAAGTTAGCATGCAGGTACAGCAAGCAATTAGGAAGGCAAATGGCATGTTGGTCTGTATTGCAAGGGGGTTGGAGTACAAGAGTAAGAAAGCCTTACTACAGTTGTACAGGGCTTTGGTGAGACTTCACTTGGAGTACTGTATACAGTTTTGGTCTCCTTATCTAAGAAAGGATATACTTGCCTTAGAGGCAGTGCAACGAAGGTTCACTAGATTCATTCCTGGGATGAGAGGATTGTCCTATGAGGGGAGATTGAGTAAAATGGGCCTATACTCTCTGGAGTTTAGAAGAATGAGAGGTGATCTAATTGAAACATATAAGATTCTGAGTGGGCTTGACAGGGTAAATGCTGAGAGGGGGCATAGTCTCAGGATAAGGGGTCGGCCAGTCAAGACTGAGATGAGGAGGAATTTCTTCACTCAGAGGGTTGTGAATCTTTGGAATTCTCTACTACAGAGGATTGTGGGTGCTGAGTCGTTGAGTATGTTCAAGGCTGAGATAGATAGATTTTTGGACTCGAGGGGAATCAAGGGATATGGGGATTGGGCGGGAAAGTGGAGCTGAGGTCAAAGATCAGCCATGATCTTATTGAATGGCGGAGCAGGCTCATGGGGCCAAATGGCCTACTCCTGCTCCTATTTCTTATGTTCTAAGGTTAACCCAACAAGAATAATTCAACCATTGTTTAATGTGCCAACATTTAATTGACAATCATTGATCTTTATTAAAATAACAATTTACTAATGTCGTTGGACTAATGTTTAGCAACATGGCCTTTATTTCTTATTTTATTCAATGGTTAAATAATCATTTCAATTTCTTTTGTAGCTGTGGCATTCCTCTTCAATCACAAAAATGTGCAGTAACATTGAGTGCATTAATATTTGAACATGAGACTGGTATCTATATGGTGCGATGCTTAGTAAACCAACTGAATTAAACTACCAACTGAGGCCTCACACTGAGCTCAGAGACAAAGGAATTCTCTGCATGGATTTGGAATCGTCCTCTTCCTTGTAACATTAAAAAGATTGAAAAATAAGTTCATAAAATCTGAAGCTAGCTCAATGGTCTGCCTGGATATTTTACAAATGGGGCTGGAGTTATATTTCCCCTGGTGCACAGTCCAAATGATGTGAGATTATAGGGTTGAAAATCTGCAGTCCTTCCGGTGCACTGGTCCACCGTAACTCTGGCGGGAATATAGTAGAACGGATGCTAATTAGGTTGGGACCCAGATATGCGGGGACCAGTCCTTGCCCTAGAGTTTCTGTTCATTCTTGTTGGGTAAGAGCTTTCGCCCAACTTAAACAAGACCATGGATGCAAGAGGGGCCAGAGACTCCCTACATTGGATGTCCCTTTGGCCCCAGCCTCTGAGAGCCCTGGCACAGCAGGTCCTGAAGTTTGGCCATTGATTGGCCATGAGTATACAGCATGACCTCAGTGCACTTAAGCAGAACATTGATCGTAGCAGCAGACTCTCAAAAAATCTTGTGTGAAATACAATTTTCACACGTTTAAGTAAGAAATCCCTCATCTATATTAACATACAAATCGAATGATGGCCTGAAGTCTTAAGGGAGGGCTTATCATGCCCCTTACATTTACAGTAACAGTAGATGAACATAACTCAAAAGAAAAATGACAGTACATTTTAAAAATACATTATATTTTACATTTAGAGCTATCATCTTTATCATGAAAGAATGTGCAGCACTGTTCATTCCTCAGTGCTTAATATCTTTCAAAATATTCAGTCCTGATTGTTCACATTCTTTTCAAATTTACGAGGTAAACAGAAAGTGTCACTTGCCTCACTTGGTTTAAAGGTAGAGTTTAACTAGAATGGAATTCCCATGGAGCAATCTGCTGAGCCAGGGTTTCTGGTTTACCTCAGACTCAACATTAAACAGACAGTTTCAGGCATGCTGCAGTCTCCTACTCTGGAATCATGGAGCCAGTCAGGTCATCTGTGAAGTATTCAACGCCTCCGCACTACTGAGTAAAGATCTGAGCAAATCCCCCGTTCCCCCCACCCCCCCGGCCCACTGAGCATTGATTGGGACTCCCCCACGCCCTCACACTCAGTAGAGTTCAGGACAACCATCCTGCCCACAAGTTTGGATTGAAGCCTGAAGAAAGTGTTAAATGTAAGGCAGCAGGAAATGAAGCTGGAGTTATATTTCACCTATTGCATAGTCCAAATGATGTGAGACTATGGGCTGAAAATCCACGGGCCACTTTCTCTATGCATAAGACAAGGTAGTGACTCGGGCTGTTTTACCGAACCAAGGTAAGGAACAGAAAGACAAGATTGGTCAAAACTGTTGTAAAAGACAAAGGCTCCTCCTTCCCCCCCACCACCAACTGTGCAGAGAATGTCCCCCCACCCCCAAACCGATCTTTGTTCCTCTATAGTAGACATCAGCTGCTCCCAACTCAGCAGAGATCGCCCCCCACCCCCCACTTTCCCTGCAGCGAGCAGAAATATGGTCTAACTCTCACTCCTCTTCCTCCAGAGCAAATCTTGGCACCAAACCTCACAACCCCCCACTGACCAAGAATCAGGACACAGCTCCCCACTGAGTTGAAATTAGGATAACCTCACCCCACAGCCCACGCACGAGGAGAAATCATCCCCCCACTGAACAGAAATCTGATCAGCAACCTCCACCCAACAAGCAGAAACAAGTAAAACAACCGCCTCCCCCACCCCCGCACCACCCAACCCCAAGTCATCAGCAATTAGGCCACGGCCATCCACCTCGCTGAGCTGACATCCCTCCCCCACCCCAACTGAGTTCAAACCAGGGCACCCCACCACCGAGCTGAATTCGGTACACAACCCCCGCAACTGAACAGATACCCCACAACCACCTCCCCCCACCACCGGTCCCCGAACAGAAATGCTCACCATTAAACCCTCCCACTGAGTAGAAATCTGCTACTAATATTCCATCTCCCTCACAACATCCCATTTCCTTCTCCCCGTCCACCTCCCACTCCCCTCTTTTCCCTCCTCTGTGTTTCCTCCTCCCCCACTAAGAAATGGGCTGTGGCCCAGTGCTACACACCTCTTCATTATCCTCTGTTGCTCTCTCTTCTCCACCTCATCCTCATCCCCTGCCCTGCCTTGCCCTGCCCACCTTGTCTTCCCCGCTCCATGTCCCCTCCCCTTCCATCTCCCCATTCCCCTCTCCTCCTCTCCCTGTCTTTATCCTTCCCTCCTCTTCCCCTCCTCCTCCATCCCCTTCCCCATTTGGGTTCATCGCCTTCAAGCCTGCATGCCCCAAACACAGGACTTGGTCTTGACTCCACAAGTGCAATGCCACAGGAGACTGACTGGTACATGTTTAGAAATAAGATATCAGGGAGTGAGTTTGGCTGTAATCTAATCTTGGGGTTCAGAGGATGGTTAATAAAGTGCACAGCCTTCAAAAGCCTTCTAATTCAGTGTCAAATAACCATTAATCTACACTTCATTATGTAATGTACCTGCAATGTTGCAGTTAAATTGATATATTCCTAAGAATTAGAATGCAGCACTTTAATGTTGAATAAAGACACGCAGACTGACAACAGTGCTATGGGAGGTGACTTTTACATTCAATGTCATAAAAACACAAATGTATCAAGTTTTTTGACACAAACGACTTTATTTTAATCATTAAGGATGCACGAATTACACTGGCTAGACAGGATCGAATGTCAAAGTCTGAAATATTTCACAATGTGATTGCAGAAAGGCGCCTGCCTTTTCTGACGTACTGTAATGCACCAGGCCACAGTACTCCATTGAAACACTGTAAAGCCGTGTTAATGACGCTGACTGGATAACTGTGAAGGAATAGCCATGGCCCTGCTGACTCCTATGGATTGTTGGCCTGAGGGTGTTACTGGGAGCAGAAACGTCTTTACAGGAAAAAATTCTTGATGTCAACTTGAATAAGAAATTAATAACGAATAGCACAGCTGATCTGTGTTGTAGCGAGAGCAACATCGAGTCATAAAATTTCATTTGAACTGACACGTGTTAAAATATTCCAGGTAAACTGTTTTTTATGGTAACATATGAAATTTTAAACAAGCAGAGATAAATTACACAGATCGGAAAAGTCATCTCTATTAAATTATAGATATCAGGAGACCAGAGAATTAATTAAAGCAGTAATCTACCATCTGGTAAAGAAAGGATTTGTTAGGCCAACAGAAGACATAATTGTATTCTAACAGAAACAATTTATTCAGAACACAGCATTGTAATTAAGCTGTTTCTGCTTTTAAAATGTATCTAACACGACTAAAAATCACTAATAATAAGTGATAATAATAATAATGGAGTGTACTCCACCCATTGGTTTCAGGCATTGAACGACTTAACCAATGGCCCTTAACGGGATCACTGCAGACTGCTCACTAACACTCACAAAAGCTCCTCAGCCTCACAAAAACCTTCCGGCCTGCTGTCGGTTCGTTTGTGACACTGCCACCCACCACCCCCTCCCCCCCTCCCCCCCCCCCCCGCCCAACCGCGATTGCGTCCCGACTCCCTTTTAACCTCCAACTACCAGCCTGACTCCTCAGAGGACCCGCAAAAAGGATGCAGAAAAGTTGGCTGCACACTCTCAGTCAGGACCAGGCCTCCAACTTCCTCATCTCCTGCTTTCTACTATGGCACACCTAGTGACATCATTGAGTTTATTTTTGGCATTGCAACCAGGTCCTTGGGTAAATACTACAGGCACTGATATGGTTGCTGACTTCCTGCCAAGCCTGTTCCCTTGCTGTAGCACAAAGCGACCATCTACAAGAAGAAGAGTGTCCCTCTTCTACCATCACTATTTCTACTGCCTTGACACAAAAGCAAGGTGCTCTGTCACTTCCTAGATATGGACATTGTTTGCCCCAAAGCAGACTGCCCTGTAAGCTGCCGCGGAACTTTATGACCTGTAGCAGCGCCCGCTATCTCACTCTCTAATACAAAAACTGTCCATCCCAGGCATTAGATGCACTGGCAGCAATATTAAAATCAAACTGACCTGGAAATTTGGCTGAGTTCAGTACTGGTCAGCTGAGACGGGTTGTAAGCCCACAGTGCCTGCATGCTGCTGATTCAAAATCGACAGGCTGAAATCAACTCCGACATTTTTAATAATATAGATAGATAGAGCTGAAAAACTATTCATTTGAAAATATATTTAGTAAATGATATGCTTTTTGGAGTAAACAAAATGTTATCAATATGTTGGTTGGTAAAATGAGTAAGCTCTATTGAATGTTCATTTTGCAAAACAGAATATCCATATAATAAATAAGTCAGTGAGAACTGTAACTATATGCTGCTGGATACTGAAAATCTAACGTGAATCAAACAGATGAACGGAACATCCCGCAAATGTTCACAAATATTGTGAATTACATCTTTGTTAGTTTCAATGCAAATAAAATCTGATGTCTTTACTTAATCATTTTTAAAATTTAAATATTAACTTCCACCTTATCTCTCACCATCACATTGGGAGTATATTGTAATTAATTTCAAAAGTAGGTCACAGGAATGGCTGTTGAAGTTTATATTCTGGCTTTATCAGGGAGTGAGTACTTTCCTTAATGTTATAAAAAGTGCATCTGTTAGAATCATAAGCCTGGATTTTCTACTACATTCATGCCGCTATATCGGCATAAATACATAGAAACACAGAAAAGTTACAATACAGAAACGGGCCATTCGGCCCAAACAGTCCATGTCGGTGTTTACCCACCATGCAAGCAAATAGTTCTAATCACATTTATCTACCTTGTTCCCATATCCCTTCAATTCCTTTTTCTTCATCCACCTATTCAGTCTAATCTTGAATGTTGATATAGTTTCTGCCTCAACCATTAACCCTGGAAGTGAATGCCACAGCCTCACAACTGTCTGTATGAAGAAGTTTCTTTTGCCCTTTATTCTAAATTTCTTACATTTAATCTGTGACTTCTACCTCGTTCTTGACCCCTCGACTACTGAAAAGAGTCTGCTTCCATCTACCGTCCCATTCTTCTCAATTTATGCCCAATCTGGCGCTTCTCCTAAGCGCTACCTGAGATGCTGAAGTGTGTGAGGTGGTTGGCTGTTGGCTGTCTGTATTAGACTTTTGGGACAGCAGAGGGCTTCCTCTCCTAGGGCCTACCTCATGAGAAGGACCAGCTTCAGGCTGCATTTCCAGTGCTGTGCCTGGGTAGCCTAACCATGATGTTTTACTGCTACATGTGTAGGCATCTGAGAGTATGCTTGACTTGCTATCATGGGAGTCAACAGGATTACAATAACGTCACGTGCCGGGTTTCTGGTACTGGACACTGGCTTTGCAAGGTCCCTGTTTAATAGGATGCAGACTAATTGGTACCAATGAGACCCATGAAGTCCTGCCTCAGGATTGTCTCCAACCAGTCGCCAACATTGTCCAACCGAGAAGAGCCTTTCAAAACAGTTGCCCAAGGTCTCCATGTCAGTCGTATTGGTTGCCAGACAAGAGGCCTGTCTTGCTACATGGGCATCCGCGTTGGGAGCATCTGGTGGAGTCTTACCTGGAGCTGCCACAAGCTTCAGGTGGTCTGTAGTATTTTGATGTCCTCCCTATGGTGCCGCACATACTGGCCGTGGAGCCCTCTCATTAGTCAGATAGGTCTTGCATGCGATCGAACATTCCACTGAGTTCAACCATAGGTGTAATGCACTGCAAATATCCTTCTCTTTTAAGCCACATACTTTTAAGCCAAGGATTGAAGACTCCTGGACTCTGCTGAAGAATGTCAGGCTCTTCATTTCTTATTAGGTCCTCCTCCTGCCCAGTCATGCTCATTGTATCATCTTATGCAATGTCCTCACGTTAACTGTCTAAAGCCCCTGGGTGCTTGTCTCTAGGCTAGTGCATGGAAGAGAGAGAGTGAATGAACACATGAATGATGTAGTGCTTGCCTGAAAATCTTCTTCCTTTTCTTGGCTTCTAAGTGCTGTGTTTAATTTACTGGAGGAGAAGAACATAAGAAATAGGAGCAAGAGTTGGCCATACAGCCCTTCGAGCCTATTC
Organism: Heptranchias perlo; assembly: GCF_035084215.1. Taxonomy (NCBI): domain Eukaryota; kingdom Metazoa; phylum Chordata; class Chondrichthyes; order Hexanchiformes; family Hexanchidae; genus Heptranchias; species Heptranchias perlo. The sequence continues at coordinate 34,571,679 of NC_090341.1, read as the reverse complement.
CACCATTCAATAAGATGATAGCTGATCTTCTACCTCACTCCAGTTTCTTGCCATATCTCCATATCCCTTGATTCCCTTAGTGTCCAAAAATCCATCGATCTCAATCTTGAATATACTCAATGACTGAGTATCCACAGCCCTCTGGGGTAAAGAATTCCTCATCTCGGTCCTAAATAGCAGACCTCTTACTTTGAGACTATGATCTCTAGTTCTAGACTCTCCAGCCAGGGCAAACAGCCTCTCAACATCTACCCTGTCAAGTCCCATAAGAACTTTATACGTTTCAATGAAATCACCTCTCATTCTTCTAAACTCCAGAAAATATAGGCCCATTTTATTCAATCTCTCCTCATAGGACAACCCTCTTATCCCTTTGTTGCACCTTTTCTAAGGCAAGTATATCCTTCCTTAGATAAGGAGACCAAAACTGTACACAGTACTCCAGGTGTGGTCTCACCAGAGACCTATATAATTGCAGCAAGACCTCTTCACTCTTATACTCCAGCCCTCTGGCAATAAAGGCCATTTGCCTTCCTAATTGCTTGCTGTACCTGCATGTTAACTTTCTGTGCTTCGTGTACAAGGACACACTCCCTCTGAATATCAACATTTCATAGACTCTCACCTTTTAAAAAATATTCTGCTTTTCTGTTCTTCCTATCAAAGTGAATAAACTCACATTTCCCCACATTATACTCCATCTGCCACCTCCACCACTATCTTAACATGTCTATATCCCTTTGCAGCCTCTTTGTGTCCTCTTCACAGCTTACTTTCCCACCTAGCTTTGTATCGTCAGCAAACCTGGATACATTACACTTGGTCCCCTCATCTAAGTCATTGATATATATTGTAAACAGCTGAGGCCCAAGCACTGATCCTTGCGACACCTCATTAGTTACAACCTGACAACCCGAAAATGCCTCGTTTATTCCTACTCTCTGTTGTCTGTTCGTTAACCAATCCTCAATCCATGCTAGTATATTACCCCCAATCCATTGAGCCCTAATTTTGTGTAACAGCCTCTTGTGTGGCACCTTATTGAATGCCTTTTGAAAATCCATATATACTATATCCACTGGTTCCCCCTTATCAACCCTGCTAGTTGCACCCTCAAAAAACTCGAATAGATTTGTCAAACACTATTTCCCTTTCATAAAACCGTGTTGACTCTGCCTAATCATATTATGATTTTCTAAGCGCCCTGTTACTACGTCCTTAATAATAGATTCTAGCATTTTCCCTACTACTGATGTCAGGCTAACTGACCTATAGTTCCCTGTTTTCTCTCTCCCTCCTTTCTTGAATAGCATGATTACATTTGCTACCTTCCAGGAGAAGAGAAATTAGAATGGAAAGTGGTGAAACAGAGATCTCAAGTCACTATAAAACAGAGACTTAACATGAGGCTGTTTGCAGGAAGGATTGTCGTGTTACTGCAGCAAGAGATGGAAAAGCAGCAGAATATCTAAACAAAAATATAGCTGGCTCCTGACCTCCCACTTCTCTATCTCTGACTCACTTGTCCATGGACCTCTCCAATAGTTTTAATACTTCCTTTCTATAGGGTGTCAGAGGCATGGGGCCCGAATTTAGCAGGCCTGCGGGTTCCCAGCGGGTGGTCCTCCGGGAGCATGGTCAACACGCTCGGCGAAATTAGTGGGTTGCCCACGCGATCGTAGCAGGCAACACACTAATAGGAATCAATTACCTGCTCCTCCGGGGTCCACGGCGCTGGCCTGCGCGTCGGTCGGGCTGCGCATGCGCAGTACGATCTGTCAGCTGGAGGCTCTCTAGTTAAAGGGGCAGTCCTCCACTGACAGATGCTGCAACCAATGGGACAAATTGCAGCATGGAGCAGCCCAGGGGGAAGGCTGCTCCCAGTTTAATGATGCCTCACCCCAGGTATCATCAGATGGGGTGAGGAGGAGGGGGAGGACACAGATCTTCCCCCCGGCGGGCGGGAGGAAGCGGCCTGCCTCTGCCACCAAGAAGGCCTGGCTTGAGGTGGCAGAGGGGGTCACCTGCGCCACCAACATATCGCCCACCTGCATACAGTGCAGGAGGCGCTGCAATGACCAAAGTAGGTCAGCCAAAGTGAGAACACGAAGTCTTTCCCCTACACTCCGTCTGCCACAACACTGCCCCCACCCCACATCTCCTTCGGCACCGCCAACACTATTCTGTCACATCACCCTTCATACCCACTCACACCCCATCCTCATCTTACCTGCACCTACTCACCTCGCCAGTACTCACCCTGCCACTAACACGCAACCCAATCCACATACAATCTCATTGCTCCATCCCATACTCACCCTCTCGTGCATCTCCCTCACGGCCAGCCTCACTCAACCTGCCACCACCTGTGCTGCAGCCACAGGGCATGCATCACATATGTGCAGTAGGCAGCGTAAGGCAAACGTCTCGTCAGCATGAAGGGGGTGCACAAGGGTGTCTGAGGGTTTGTCATGGGTGTTACCCATATTGAATTTCAGAGCAACAAACAGCACACATTATATTGACACCACCACTGCCATGTCTCCGCGAATCCTGTCCGTTGTGTCCAATAATGCCCGCTCCTGGGTATCACTATGAGGACCCACCACTGATGCCACCCATCGTGTTACTGCAGAGTAGGTGCAGGTGTATTTGCAGGGCTCGTCCGCGCAGACGACTGAGAGACATCGGCGGTGTAGCCGGCTGCACCCTGGAAGGATGCGGAGGAGAAGGTGTGGAGGGCAGTGGTGACTTTGACAGCGACAGGTAAGCAGTTGGTGCTGGGGCCAGCCAGGAGCAGCTCGGCATGAAAGACGCTGCAGATCTCCACGACTACATGTCGAGCGAATCTGCGCCTCCCTGTGCACTGCTGCTCGGGGAGGTCCGGGGAGCTGCGCCTCGGTCTGTGGACCCTGTGGCGAGGGTAGTGCCCTCTGCGACGCGTCTCTCTCTGCGGTAGCCCTCCCTCCTGCTGTGCAGGTGGGCGTGCAACAACACCGTGTTGGGGGGATCCACGTCTCTGCGGCGGACGGCGTGGACTGCGAGGCTGCTGGTGCTGGTCATGCTCTTCGTCCTCCGAGCGTCTCCACACACCACCCAACTGGCAGGTGTTGGTCTGAGGGGTTGTGCAGGGTAGGTGTGTGGTTCCTCGGACTGGGGCTGCGGTTTCGTGTCGGTCTGTCCTCTGGCTTGGCGGGGGGTGGTGGAGGGCAGGGGTTGCCCTATGTGACGCGGTGGCCTCCTGCGTGGCTGAGGGCTCTCCCCCGTGGAGCGCACCTTGGCACCTGCCACAGGCTTCTGGCTGCAACACGCCTGGTTGGAGGGAGACTGTTTCCCCCAGTGTGGGAAACTCACTGCCTTGAACCGAAAATCCCACACTTCCTCTTTTGACAGCTGCTTCAGCTCATTAACTGACCACAACGAGCAAGGTAAGTACTCTCAAGTGGAACCCCGCTGGCTTTAATTGCCTGCGGGATTCCCACCAGCGGGGCTTGCGCGCGCAGCCCCGCACGTCAGCGCGGTACCCGGAAGTGGCCGGGATTTCGTTGCGATCCGGTCACATGACCGGATATCGGGATTTTCGGGGCCACCCCGCTGGGAACCCGCCGGAAACACGATCCTAAAATCGAGCCCATGATGTTGACTAGCCACCCGTCTGTGGTCTGCATCTCCGTCATATTATGGGTCACCTTCTCTTGAAACAAAAATACAGATAACATAAGAGTCCTGGTTTTGGCAGGATTTGCAGTGCAATCTAGGTGCCAGCAGGCAAACTATGTGAAGGTAATCACAGATGCTGCTATCAAAATATGATACCCCATATGTACCTTTTGAGGGGAACGTGAATGTAAGGTTCTGTGAAAAAGTCCATTTACAAGTGTGGAATGAGATTGTAAAGATGGCAATGGACTGGTAAATACTAAGAACCCAAAATTCAACCCTTGTGCTAAGCGCACCGTTGGGGAACACCACTGTTTACAGCTCTTGAATTTGAAAAACATGGTTGAAGAATCCAAGGATTGAAAGTTTTTCCGAAACTGGCTGTCCACATGGAAGAAGATCCCATAGGTTTGCAACTTTAAATATTCAGAGACTATAATGAAACATTTGATAACTCAGAGAACAGCACTGAGGTTACATTAGGCAGACCTGTTAAGTCTCACTTTGGTTTAAGTTGTTTGCATTGTGATGTATTTGTTTACACAGGGAGTGGTTAGCATCTGGAATGCACTGCCCAAGGGGGTGGTGGAGGCAGATTCAATCATAGCCTTCAAAAGGGAACCGGATAATTACTTGAAAGGAAAAAATTTGCAGGGCTATGGGGAAAGGGTCTAGCTGGATTGCTCTTGCATAGAGCCGGCACGGACTCAATGGGCTGAATGGCCTCCTTTCATGCTGTAACCTTTCTATGATTCTATGATTTTATGGTTGATTTTCAAGCTGTCTCATTGTGATTATGGGGGTGATTTTAAGGGGCAATTGTGGGTGCGTTGGGGCGGGGGCTCCGAAAATCGTGGAAATCCCATTCGGGTTTGGAAACCGGCACCAACCTGCCGACTTCTGAGTTTCCCAGGGACCCACCTGTGTGCGCACGGGTGACCCGAAAATGGAAGTGGCGGGGTGACAGTTAAAGGTACTTAAGGCACTTTACCTGTGACAGATTAAATACTTGGCAAGATTTTTAACTTACCTGGACGGGTTGCCCACTACTTCTGATTCACGCCTGGTGAAACCAAGCGTGAAGGGCCAGATCAGGAAACAAGAAACAAAATAAATTAAATAAAAAACCATAGACGGAAGTGAAAACACAAAATGAAACGACCATTGCAACCTGCTCTGACGTCCGATGACTCCCTCTCTGATGTCCCCCTCTTCACCTCCCAATGTCCTCCTCTTCACCCCCCCATGTCCTCCCAATGCCCCACTCTTCACCCCCCTGATGTCCTCCCGATCTTCCCCTCTCCCCCCCCCCCCCCCAATCTTCCCCTCTCTCCCCACCCCAATCATCCAGTCCAGAGCCGGATCTTCCACTCTCCTTCCTCTCGCTCTTCCAGTCCAGCGCGGATGACGTCTCGCTCTCTCTCTTTCTCTCCCCCCCTCAGTCATTCAGGCTGGCTGCCGGGCGTGAAACCTGGAGAGGACGTTAATCATCAGCAATCAACATGCGATTGCGTTGGAAACTGTAAGTTTTGTTCATGCGGGTTTGCCACGCACACCTCTACCCCCCCCCCCGCTGCCAACCCGCCACCATTGCAAAATCGAGCCCTAGAAGTCTCATTCCTTACATTTGCTCGATGTTGGCAGTCTGATGTACACCTTCAGTGTTTCTGACACCATTTTGCTAATAGTTGAACCTTACATCTCTTCACTTAATTGTTATAGTAGGAATGTAGGTTTGAAATCAAAATCATCAAAAGAAGCCAAAATCTTTTCATCAATCCAAACAATTTACAATTATTCTGCTTCTCTGTCAGTTGTAGTGGATCTTCTTGTCTCTGTCCTTTGTCCCCGCACCATTCCTATCAGCTGGGGAACATTGGATCATGTTAGAGACTTGCCCCTAAAGTTCCAGAGTTAATTTCTAAGCTACATTTTGCCTCTCAATGAATGTTAGTGTTGTACCACCCACACTGCTTTTGTCAAATGCTTGTCTCTCTGTTGCCTCTCTATCAATGCAGAGCTTCTAAATTAGCTGAGTACATATAGTAAAGATTCTAGTAGACTAAAGAGTAGCACATTGCCTTAACAGGTCACGTTAAGGGAACGTCCCTGGTGTCTTATGTGTTGTCACAAAGTGAAATAAAGCTTTTTTTATATTGCTAAATTACAATAGTTACCATACTTCTACATCTTACAACACTAAATTATCTCAGCATATTTTTCAGAAACGAATGTTTATAAACCATTCATTTAACATTATTTTTCAGAAATAGTTTGCTGTCAAATATTTAAATAAAGCAATAAGAACATTGATAATTATGTTCATTGAAAATCTGAATTTATCACAAATTTACACCATTATCACAAAATATTAGTTGTTCTTGGCTTTTTTTTAAAGCAGGCTTTCACTATGATGAAAACAGGCATACAAATAATTTAGCTGGGATTCTCCTCAGCCCGATCCATGCCGTAATGTGGAGGTACGGGCTTTATGCCTACCCCACTGTCCCAATGCTGACTCCAGCAAAGTTTCCCGGGAGGTCTGGGGGTTGGGGGAGGAGGTGGTGCATGGAAAATTACTTTTGCTGCAGGAGTGGGATGCTGCAGTGAGCTTAAAGGAAGTCACAAAATGTTCCTGGATCCAATGAAGCAGAAAATCTGCCGATGCAGATTTTCCACTCCATTGTGCCTCAATAGATTGGTGATCCTGCCTTGGGTCATTAAGTTGTTGGTGAGGTTGCGTCTCTCCTATCAATGCCAGACACTTGCTCTAGCATCCAGTGTTATCAAGGTGATAATGGTGGAAACTATGATGTGTGACATCACTCAACATTATCACTGGACGAGGCACAGAAAGATCTGTTCAGCCTCGCAAATAGTGAAGAGGCTTTCACCAAATTTCTGATCATATCCCATCTAGTAACTCTGGAAAACGTGCAGAACTGTAGAGGAAAGTCCTGCCCATTGTGTCTTTCATGTACTGGACATAGAACATGATCCAATGGGCAGTAGAATAGTTTCTTCCACTGAAATCGAAGTAATAAAACCTTGCAGCCTGATAAATCTTTCACAGCAGTTCAAACCTGTATTTATTTATGAATTATCAGTGGGTTAGGAATAAGATTTGTGAAACTCAAAGAAAAATATTTGATGTAATTTTACTTTAAAATGTAAGAGCCACCAATAAATAAGTACGTAAAATCAATTCATGAAGCAAACAGAATTGGTAAAATGAACATGAAAGTTACACCTAAGCCTCTGCTTCTCTTTCTCCACAGATTTTTGTGAACAAATCCTTTGATTATCATAACTGTAAAACATAGAGTGTTGTGGCATGTAAATAAATTGTAGTTTTACTTGCATAATTTGTCATTGTACAAAACTGAATGTTGCATAATGAAGTTCTCTTGTCTATGATGTATCATGGTATTGGCTTCTTTCTTTTTGTCATAGTACATATAAGGCTAAAAACTGGTTCAATTATAGTAAATGGCACAGCTTGTTTCGATACAGTAGCTCCCAAAAAAAATCTTGTATCCAAGGGAGGGTCCAAGTCATTCAATTCAAATACAAGCATCTCATGGGTTCTATCTGTATATATGTTTGATTGACACCTCTTTTTGAATTTAAGAGACACAAATTAAATTTCATTTAACCTGGTCATTTTTTGAACAGTATTTCTGAGTCTTTCTTTTTCAAATTGAGTAGTCCGTCTGAACCTATCGGTGTTAGAGGTAGATAGATCAAAGAAATTCTGTGGATAGACTTTCCAGAAACCACCACACAAAGGAGTAGCTTTTCCCTCCAACCACGCAACAGTGCCGACAGGAGGCCTGGTCCATATTGAGGGTGGGGCCTCATTAACATAGCACCGGTGGGATAGGGACAGAAAACGAGTGCGCTGGACAGCCTGCTGGCTCTGGTCCGCCACGCTATCGAATGGCCCGGCCAGCCTCCAGGCCCGGAGAAAAGTAGGTCCGGGTGGGGGTCTGTTTGCAGGAGGAGGGACCCAGTGGCGCAGTGGCCCACGTTATTTTCGTGGGACCTGGAGGAGCACTCTTACTCCTCCTGACCCAACTAAAATAAATAAGTACTCACCCTTGGGTTCCACTTCGCCAGCTGTAACTGAACAGAACATGCATGGCATGCACTCTGCCCAGTTGAGTCCTAAAATAGCATTGGGGTACTATTGATGTCATAGGACCCTGATTTAAATACCGAAATTAGCTCTCCGCTTGCTTCAGTTGGCTGCCCAGTTGGTCACCTATTACTAGGACCTTGGAAAAATGGCAACGACCACAGCCATTGTGGGAAGGGTGGTGGTACGTTCTTCCCCGTGATTTGCAGGGCACTGTTGGCCTGTTTCGGCCAGGTGGGAGGTCTAAAAATCTCCACAAAGGTTACAATTCAATACATTGTGCTTGGTCTAGTTGACACTGCGGTTTATTACAGCAAACATGCTGATTTGTTATTTTTCAATCATCTAATGAGAGATAGTTTAGTCTGATCCTATTGTAAATCTACAATACATTGGAGATTGTTCTGATGAGAGGTCATCGACCTGAAACATTAACTCTGTTTCTCTCTCCACAGATGCTGCCTGACCTGATGAGTATTTCCATCATTTTCTGTTTTTATTTCAGATTTCCAGCGTCTGCAGTATTTTGCTTTTGCTACAGTACAATTGCTTCTGTTCACTCACCAATGCACTGATTAATAAATGACCTAAGTATTGGGCAGGAAAAGGTAGAGTCTGAGCTGTAGAGAGCGAGGGCTTGCCAGTGGGAGTGGTTTGACACACTGAACCGCTAAAAAGAATCAAAAATGTAACACTGGGTTTGAATGCTGGAGAAAATGTCAGGACTGATTCCCCAATTAATTGCTCCCAGTGAGGACCAGTGCCACAGACGGAAAATCAAGCACTACAGGCCTGCTATTTCCTGACCAGTGCTCCCTGCAAGTGCCGTTCCCCACCAGGAGGGCCCAATGGAAGAATCAACCATCATGGCTGGAATTTTTTGCCTTTGCGGAATTCTGGTGCATCTTCAGTGATACAGGCCTTCCATCTGCTGCATGGATGTGTCCCTGATGCAGGCTGATTTTTTGGCCTCAGGATTGTTTGCATTTTTTAGATGAGCTTCCTGGCCTGGGGGGTCTGCTGGTGTTGCCAGTGACCTCAGTGCTGCAAGAGCAAAGTGGCAAAACAAATTTGATGTTTTTAAGAAAAACTTCAAAAGGCATTTGATAAAGTACCACATAACAGACTTATTCAGAAAATAGAAGTACACGGTATGATAGGGACGGTGGTAACTTGGGTACGTGATTGGCTAAGGGATGGGAGGCATAGAGAAATGGTGAACGAGCATTTTTCTGACTGGAGAGAGGTATGCAGTGAGGTCACCCAGGGATTGGTATTAGGACCATTGCTTTTCTTGTTATATATAAATAACCTGGATTTGGGTATAGGGAGTACAATTTCAAAGTTTGCAATGTCGTAAATAGTGAGCAGGATGGTAGCAGACTTCAGGAAGACATAGAATGGTGAAATGGGCAGACTCATGGCAGGTGCAATTTAATGCGGATCAGTGTGAAGTGATGCACTTTGGGAGGAACAACATGAGAGGCAGTAAAATCTAAATGGTATTATTTTGAGGGGGGTGCAAGAGCAGAGGGACCTGGGGGTGCATTTTCACAAATCTTTGAAGGTGGCAGGGCAAGTTGATAAGGCAGTTAAGTAAGTGAATGGGATACTATAGGAACCTTCAAAAGGCAATTGGACATGTACTTGAAGAGGACTACTTTACAGGGTTATGGAGAAAAAGCTGGGGTGTGGGACTAAATTGGACAACTCTTTCAAAGAGCCGGCACAGGCATGATGGGCCGAATGGTCTCCTTCTGTGCTGTAAGATTCTATGATTCATTTGAGCGTATAAAATCGATCGCTCTGTGATTTATTGCATAGGCTTTTGGGCCATTTTAATTTTAAACGGCCTCTCTGTCACCCATAATAATACTGGATGCAAAGGATGAACATCTTGTTCCTTGCACCCAGTACAAATGACAGAAAATAAGTCTGACAGCAATATTCCATCATTGGCACACCATTACAATATGCCTGCCTATTTTTGGGAAAAAGTATTGTACACCCCAAAACACCTCTGGCAAAAATCTCTGAAATGGCAGGGGCAAGCAGCGAACCAGCGAAGTGGCTCCCAAGGTTACGCCTCTGTCTGCCCAAGCTACTGGGGTAACTCAAGCGGAAAACCCAGGCTGATGCATTTTGTTTCTGAAAATCCATTATAGCCTGAGATCTGAGCTCTGAGCATATAGGTGCACATTTTTTCATGTTTTCTTATAAAACTAAAATAACCCTCTACACATACAAATATACACTCATAGGCTCATAATCACCTAATAGATTACTAAAATGTAATCAAGCACAAAAATCCTAAATTCATTCTATCATTATCTAGTGACTAGACTTGTGGGAAAAGCTCACTAACTTAAAACATAAATAAACTGACATTGTTAAAGTAAGTATCAATGTATTTAACTCACAAGTAGCTTACTGTAAACAGCAGACATTTTTTTTCCTATTTTGAATATTGTATGAGTTCTGAAAATAGCACTGAGAGCAAATATGACAGATTTCTATGGTAACTAAATGATTTTTTAACCATAACTCAGGCTGCATTTATACTACCACCTTTGCACACATATAAAGTCGTTTTGAGTGCACCTCAAGGTAAAACAGGCAGTACAACTCAGAAGACTGTCAAGTGCATTAAAGCCCTGAGGTGTGAGGCTCCTCTCAAGAGGCTGCCTCACAATGGTTTGAATTCCCAGAGTGATATATAAATCCAGCCTTACTGTCCTATTGTTTCCACTAACAAATCTGTACTAGCTAGTAGCTTTGGTATTGATGTAAAATAAGAACATGTCACTATAGGAAATATCACTGTCTGACTGTAGCTCAAATTGTGGTGAAAATTATTTTTTAAAAAACAACAGCATATTTGTGCTTCATTATACTGCAACACCAGGCGATAAGATGCAGACTTGAGTCTGTAGTCTCCATACAGTCAGTTTGAGCCATGATATCAAAGGGAAGGGGTTCAGCAGAGCCCCAGAGGGAGGGATAATCAAAGGGTGAGTTACTCCTTGCTGCTTTTATATACTTCCAAGCAGCTTGCCAAATGTATCATTGGCAGCAACTTGTCAGCTGGTTGTCTACTCTCCCTCTCAGCCCAGGGTAAGTGCACGGAAAAGGCAGTCCTAAAGAGGGGAGAGATAACTTAAAAACAGCAGTCCAAAATAATTACAGTTGTTTATGAACACATTAAGACTGTTGCTGTTTTATAATCGCAATGGTTTGGATTCTGTTTTCGATAGGCCAATATCAGGTTACTTCCACTACTAAATTAATGGGTGCATTTCCCACTGCCCATGATAGTTACTAGATGAAAACATTTCAACCACCGCCCACCAATATTCTGCTGGTGTTAAGGAGAAGGCAGAACAAGTGCTCAAGTGGTAAGTGCATGGTAGGTTGCAACAAAGCAAGTTTATTTGCCATTTTAACACAAAGCTAAAATCCTGTTCCCCTTCCTTCTCCCACACGATGCATTGGATTCCAGCCATGCCTAAGAGGAGTGGGACCAAGCAATCAAAAAAGAATATGGTGCAAGATGATGCGCACTGCTGACATTGAAAAAATGAAAAATAATTGAGCAATTATTAAATTTTGACCCTACCAGAAAAACATCAATGTAAAAATACTTTTACTTGCTGTTGATGTTTCTGTTAAATAAAACATATTCAAAAATAGGCCAATTGGGTCTAACGGTTTCTACCTTCATGTTGCAAGATGCCAGATTTGTTTATTCCCATCTTTAAAACATCCACTGCCTTTTGAGAACATGTCATTGTCTTGGGCTTCCATTGATTTGCAGCATTAGACAGAAGCTATCTAATGCTGTAATCTTAAGGATCATGTTACTAAGGACCAGAACCACTGAGTCAATAGTTTCACTCAAGCTATTTCACTCTCAAGTAAAATAAGGAACAAATAAGCTCCTTACAAAGGCAATTGATGAGCTCAAATGAGTTGGCTGACAAGTGATGAGCTGCAGCTAAACACACCGATAGTTTGAATTGCAACTCCACTTTATATGTCATTTCGACAGATCTTGTTTAAAGTTTTCAAAATGCATTTACTTTAAAATAGGATTGTGGTGCCTTATCACTGTAAAACATTAAGTAGAAAATTCCTTTATATATTTATCCAACGGATGTGACAAACTGACCTCGAAAACTACAGGCTAATCAGTCTCACGTCAATACCAGGTAAAATAATGTGAACAATTCTTAGAAACAAACTTGAAGATTATCAGCAATTATAAGAACCTATTAAATAGCAACCAACATGCATTCAGAAGGGAAGATCCTGCCTGTCCGACCACCTTGACTTATTTGAGGAACTGACATCCCAAGGGGACTATGGAGTTAGGGCCTTAAAACATAGTTACTTAAACTTCCAAAAAGCCTTTGACAAAATTCTACACAAAAGGCTCAGGATAAAATCCAGAATAGATTAAAAATTGACAGTGAATATTTGTTAGTGATGTTGGAATTTGGAGAATTGCTAACTGGAGCACTCCAAAGATCGGTGTTGGGAACTCTGCTAATGTATATTAATGATTGGATTCAGAAGCTCAATGCAAACTAGTCAAATTTGTAGATACAGTTCCCATTGTTTTTAGCAGGCATGTTGGTGTTAACGTAATTAGCCCACTATATGTGTTGGACAGTGCATCGTCATTTATAGACACTGAGAGAGAGCGGAAACAGAGAAAGAACAAACTGCTGACTGGATTCTAATTCTGTCCCTGCAGTTATTGTTAATAAAATGAACATGGAAAGGGATCAACAGATGGTTTGTCCGAGATTTAAACCAAGGGTTTCCCAAATTACTGACTGAAGAATCGAGAGCTGGTAAAATGCAGGAAATGCAGGAGGGACAGGATTTCTTAAATCTCTGCAGCAGTTACTGATAACTGAGCCATGAGTGGGATTCTAGTTCAGAATGGGCGATTATTAATGAGAGATCGTCCACTCAAAACAGACACAAAATGATCCGCAGAATCAGGAATTTATATACAAATATGATAACAACGTGCAAAGAACTTACTGAACTGCCCGAAATAGTCGGTGCACTTAACATGTTATAATTGGCGCCTTTGTAATTAACTCCTATAGAACTGGCAAATGGTTAACGCTATTTGTCCGATATATGTGAATGCCCATGATAAGTGTGGTTGATGTGAGTGATGGGGATTGTATCAAACTGGGCATAGGGGCAGTTGAATCTGAGAAATTAGTAGGAAATGAGTTACGTAGAACATGTAAGTGGGTAGAACAGTGGCAGATTAAATTTAATACAGGGAAATGTCAAATATTGAAATTAAGAAGGAAAAAATGGTAATTGCAGCTACTCCATGAGTGGTATCAAAATAGCTAAGTTTGAAGTTAAAAGCGTTCTATGCCTATTACAAGACTCAGTGGGCCCAAAAATCCTCGAACCACGATCCTGACACAAGATCATGCCTGTTGGTGCCTAGAGTATGTGGGGCTAATGGGAGGGCATCTGATTTTCATTTCTGCATTGGATTCCCACTCCATTATGTGGCATCTTGGGCACACACCAGCCCAATGCTCCTGGCTGCCAGCTCTGGTAAAGATTGCCCAGGCCTCCCCAAAGACAAATATTTTTTCCCGCTGCCTTCAGCCCCTTTACCAAGCAGGGGTAATACTAAACTTTTTAAAAATTCCCTTTGTTTGGGTAGGGGAGGGCGGGGTGGAGTCCTGGCTGCTTCCCTGACTTCGACCCCTTTAGTGGTAACTATTTATGTCCTTCTGGAGTTCGGTGCACTTCATTTGACTGGGTATACCATCCTATAAACTTTTGATGGGTCCCACTGAGGTTGGGGAAGTGGAATCTTACATCGTAGGGTGTCGTTCCTCCCATTTGACAAATTCTTTGCAACACTGGCCTTGTAAAGGAACAGTAGAGACTATGCTCCTTACAATTTACCCATTTCCCTTAGCAGAGGGGTCGGTGACCAGAGAGCATAGATTTAAAGTGATTGGTAGAAGGGTTGGAGGGGAGCTGAGGAGAACTTTTTTCACCCAGAGGGTACTGGGAGCCTGGAACTCACTGCCTGAAAGGGTGGTAGAGGCAGAAACCCTGAACTCATTTAAAAAGTACTTGGATGTGCACTTGAAGTGCCGTAACGTACAGGGCTACGGACCAAATGCTGGAAAATGGGTTAAGCAGGATAGCTCTTTTTCGGCTGGCATGGACAAGATGGGCTGAATGGCCTCCTTCAGTGCTGTAACTTTGTAAGATTCTAAGGTCAACCAGGAGCTCCCAGGAACAATATGTCATTTTAGATTACGTTATCATTTTTCTTCAAACCCTCCCCCCCCCAACACTTGTATCATGTATTACATTACAGAATTCAGGCAATTCAGTTTTAAAGAGTTATACATTAACAAAAGGGTAAAATAATTATGAACTGTTAAAGGATAAAAAGAATTGACAATTGCACATAACTTTTAAAAAACATTCTTAATATTCACTCATTGAGAGGATAATATATGAATGGGTTTTCATTATTTACCAACTCCTGACTCATGTGGAAGCTGGTTTTATACTTGGCTGAGTGTGTGTTTGGTTAGAACATTTCAGTGTTGCATCTCATGACCCATGAGGATGGGTTATGGGGTTTGTTCACATAATGATGTTGTCAGCCTGAAGTATCAATTCTTTTACCAACTATCAAGATAAAACTGTTGTAAAATGCACCACGGGTTTATCCTGTTGGTGAAATAATTGAAAATCTGAATGTAAAATTGCAAAAATGTAGTCATTGAAGTTGGCTGCCAAGGCCCTACTAAAGGAGCTAGATAAATGGGCACAACAGTGGCAGGTAAAATTCAGTACAGATAAGCTTAAAATATTGTAATTGGAAGAAAAACTGGAGGAAATATGGGGGGTGAAATTGGACATGAGCGGGGACACAAAACAGGTGGAATTGCATGGGTTGCTTGTTGACTTCGATAGAACTGAATATCTGGCATGTTGTATAACGGTCAGCAAATGCAATCCCACCTGTTGTGTGTGTGTCCATGTCCATCTACTCTATGAATGGTGTTAAAATGGCTAAGGATAAAATTGATAGACATCTCGTAGTGTTAATAGATTTGGCACTTAAATGTTCAGTCACTGCAGAGCAGTGATCAACAACACAAATGGAATGTTGAACTATGTTGCTACATAAGTAGAGTATGAATGTGTACAATGCTCCAGTCAGACTGTACCTTGAGAGTTGAGTCGATTTTTAGTCACTGAGACACAAGGGAAACATTCAAGACCTGCAGGTGGTGCAGAAAAGAGCCAAGAGGCTGATGACTAGCCCCAGAATATAATGTGATGAAAGACTAGAGAAACTTGGGCTCTTCAATCTTGAAATGAGGCTACTGAGTGGGGACCTCATAAAGTATACAAGATAGTAAACAGCATAGAAAAGGTAAATCTGCAGCAGCACTTTAAGGTAAGCTGGGTCAGTACAATAAGGATGCACAGGTTCAAACTGGAGAAAGGCAAAGTTAGGTCTGATGCCAGGATGTTATTCTTCATGCAAAGGAGTGATCAAAACTTGGAATAGACTTCTGAGTAAGGTAGTGGAGACATAAAACTTTGGAATTTAAAACTAAATTAGATACTGTGGGACTATAGATATTTCTAAGTGAATGAACTAAAATGGCCTGAATAGCTTTCCTCATCTGTATCTATTTTGTTATCCAGTACCAACCTATCTGAAATCACTGTGCAGTGTTTACTTCAGTATAATCGTGGCTTACTGTGAGAATACTTTCTTGCTGGTAATTTGTATTTATGTTTGATTGCATCATTAGAAGGGCACAACATTTTATGTGTATGAGGCTAATCTATCCAATACATTATCCTTTATGTGTTCCTTCAAAATATATCTTAACTATCTCGTCCACTGTGTTAGCGATCCTTCTCTGTGCGTTGGTAAATTTATACATCTTCTGCACAACTATGTTAAGATATGTCTATGCACATCCAACCAGTCCTGCACTCCAGTTCATGTCAGTTTGAAGTGTGTTGGGGAAAGAAAACTTGCAGGATGTGTTTGATTCCTCTTGTCTGCCAAAAGAGTACTGGCTGACTCAAATTGTGGTGAGTGACTGCTCTTAACGGGGGATAAATTGGGCTGTGTAGCACCGTTTTTTAGGTTTTCTAAGATGCAAAAATGGGGCCTGAGATGCACGCGTACTCTTCCAAAGGCAAGCGCACACGCGCAATCTCAGTGAAGGGGTTTACGCAAGTGCGCCTAACGACCGACGGCAGCAATATAAACTTTCGCTTACTTCGAGAGGCCAATGGTTTTCTGTCCTTTAAATAGGTGGTTAACATATTAACATTCCATGTAATGAATTGAAGAATTAGACTCACCAATTTTACAATAACAATTAGTAACAATGCAGTATTCGCTAATAGTATAAACAGAAGATAAAACAAGAACAAGCACAACAGAGGAGAACTGGCCCTTAGCATTAGTGAAAGGGTTTGGCGTGAAGTCAGTGGAAATGAAAATCAGGAGAGGTGTTTAACAGGTGGACGTGCTGATATCGCCCGATTTACACTATCGGCCAAAGTCAAAATTACCCCCAGAAAGTTTATCCAGTGAGTAGCCGAGTCACACAGACCAAATTACGAGGTTTGATCCCCAGTCTGTGCTGAATCAGTTGATCTGAGGTAATGGGGTGCGACAGTTAGCCTCAATGGCCTTTTCATAAATTCTTTTGGCTATTTTAGCTGGGTGAGAATGGTAAGTAATCAGGAAATCTAGCTGTCAAATAGAACAAAAAACAACAGCCTCTAAAGGTATATTCCTGGAAAGGGGGAAGAACATCAACAGTCAACCAGGAGTTCTAAGGTCAAACTATGATAAGCATCCTATGTGGCTCATTTGTCTATGATTCCTCCTGATAGGAACATGAAAACATGCACCTTGGAGCTTAATGGGTGCCAACCAGTCTCCTTGTTCTACAATCTTTGTTGTGATGCCTATACGAATCATCTGAATTTGTCAGATTATAATGATAATGTGAAGCATAAAAGGCCTCTAGCTGATTTTGGCCAAATATGTTGCTGCACAGGAAGCTGTAGCAACATATTTGATGCCCTGAAGCACATGAAGGATTCAGTGGACAGTGTGGTCTTTTATGTCAGAGCTCCAACTGTAAACTGTAAACCTCGAGGATGTTGGCACATGTGAAAGACTGAGATTTCGGAATATTATAATTTGTAACAAGTTAAGGAAGTGCCTAATTGGTTGTTTGAATAATCCCTCTCTCTTTCATGGATTTATACAAACAAAATACTTGAAAGGATGAAATCTTTCTCACTGAAAAGTACCTTACAGTTGAGATATTGCAGGTGGTTAAGCTTCTAAAAGTAGCTCCACAGAGCCCTGTTGCTCCACATCACAGCCTACTGTATCCCGGAAAATCTGAGGGAAGACTTTCTCCCTGACCAGGAGGGAGTTACAACTGTTCCAGTGGTAAACGCTTGGTGTTTAGGAACTGGGTTACAAGATGTGTGCTGCCTTTTAAAAGGAGGAAGACCAAGGTACGTTAGAAGAAACAAAAGAATCTTTCCTACAATATTTCTGCTTCACAATCTTTGCAGAATTATACCATTCCCTGTTTCTGTACTTATGAAATAAAGCAGCTCAGGAACACACTGAAAGTGTACCCTCTCTGAGAGAAGGTAGAAATGATTGGCAGGCAGTGGTTTAACAGGGACTGGTGAAAGCCAATCCATGATATAATTGATACATTTTTCTGTTTATGTCTATTCTTTGCATAAGGATCAGAATCCATCCATTGTTAAGAGAATGAATTCAAAATTGAATTTCAATCCTACTGGTCATAGCTCTCCAGTTAAAGTTAATATCATTGGTAATTACACATTGGATTTTCTATTAATTCATTATCCAATTTGTAATTTTCACCTTAATCCTATGAGCTTTTACTTTAAACATATATTACTTATGGTGAACCTTATCAAATACTTTTTGAAAATCAACTTATATAGTGTCAACTATATTACTTACAATCATCCACTGATTGTATTACATCCTCAAAGAATTCCAGTTACATTTTTGGCATCGTTTGTCTTTCATAAGGTTATGGGGGGTTAAATTGGGCCATATAGTGCCCGTTTTGTAGGCGCTAGACGGCCACCTAAGGTTTCAAAATGGTGCCCAAGATGCACTCGTACACTTCCGACAGGAATTTTTTTTTATTCCTTCATGGGATGTGGGTGTCGTTGGCAAGGCCGGCATTTATTGCCCATCCCTAATTGCCCTTGAGAAGGTGGTGGTGAGCTGCCTTCCTGAACCGCTGCAGTCCGTGTGGTGACGGTTCTCCCACAGTGCTATTAGGAAGGGAGTTCCAGAATTTTGACCCAGTGACGATGAAGGAACGGCGATATATTTCCAAGTCGGGATGGTGTGTGACTTGGAGGGGAATGTGCAGGTGGTGTTGTTCCCATGTGCCTGCAGCCCTTGTCCTAGGTGATAGAGGTCGCGGTTTTGGGTTTGCTGTCGAAGAAGTCTTGGCGAGTTGCTGCAGTGCATCCTGTAGATGGTACACACTGCAGCCACGGTGCGCCGGTGGTGAAGGGAGTGAATGTTTAGGGTGGTGGATGGGGTGCCAATCAAGCGGGCTGCTTTACCCTGGATGGTGTCAAACTTCTGGAGTGTTGTTGGAGCTGCACTCATCCAGGCAAATGGAGAGTATTCCATCACACTCCTGACTTGTGCCTTGTAGATGGTGGAAGGACTTTGGGGAGTCAGGAGGTGAGTCACTCGCCACAGAATACCCAGCCTCTGACGTGCTCTTGTAGCCACAGTATTTATGTGGCTGATCCAGTTAAGTTTCTGGTCAATGGTGACCCCCAGGATGTTGATGGTAGGGGATGCGGCGATGATAATGTCGTTGAATGTTAAGAGAAGGTGGTTAGGCTCTCTCTTGTTGGAGATGGACATTGCCTGGCACTTGTCTGGTGCAAATATTACTTGCCACTTATCAGCCCAAGCCTGGATGTTGTCCAGGTATTGCTGCATGCAGGCACAGACTGCGTCATTATCTGAGGGGTTGCAAATGAAACTGAACACTGTGCAGTCATCAGCGAACATCCCCATTTCTGACCTTATGATGGAGGGATGATCATTGATGAAGCAGCTGAAGATGGTTGAGCCTCGGATACTGCCCTGAGGAACTCCTGCAGCAATATCCTGGGGCTGAGATGATTGGCCTCCAACAACCACTACCATCTTCCTTTGTGCTAGGTATGACTCCACCCACTGGAGAGTTTTCCCCCTGATTCCCATTGACTTCAATTTTACTAGGGCTCCTTGGTGCCACACTCTGTCAAATGCTGCCTTGATGTCAAGGGCAGTCACTGTCACCTCACCTCTGGAATTCAGCTCTTTTGTCCATGTTTGGACCAAGGCTGTAATGAGGTCTGGAGTCGAGTGGCCCTAGCAGAACCCAAACTGAGCATCGGTGAGCAGGTTATTGGTGAGTAAGTGCCGCTTGATAGCAGTGTTGACGACACCTTCCATCACTTTGCTGATGATTGAGAGTAGACTGATGGAGCGGTAATTGGCTGGATTGGATTTGTCCTGTTTCTTGTCGACAGGACATACCTGGGCAATTTTCCATCTTGTCGGGTAGATGCCAGTGTTGTAGCTGTACTGGAACAGTTTGGCTAGAGGCGCGGCTAATTCTGGAGCACAAGTCTTCAGCACTACAGCCGGGATGTTGTCGGGGCCCATAGCCTTTGTTGTATCCAGTGCACTCAGCCATTTCTTGATGTCATGTGGAGTGAATCGAATTGGCTGAAGACTGGCTTCTGTGATGGTGGGGATATCAGGAAGAGGCTGAGATGGATCATCCACTCGGCACTTCTGGCTGAAGATGGCTGCAAACGCTTCAGCCTTGTCTTTTGCACTCACATGCTGGACTCCGCCATCATTGAGGATGGGGATGTTTACAGAGCCTCCTCCTCCCGTTAGTTGTTTAATTGTCCACCACCATTCACGATTGGATGTGGCAGGACTGCAGAGCTTTGATCTGATCTGCAGGATGCCATCTTGGTAAAGGGGTTTGCGCCTAACAACTACCACCAGCATGCAGAGCAGCAAGATCATGACGCAAATCAGTGTGCAATGCTGATTTGCAGCCACCACTACCATTTTGCAACTCCACATTCCACCCAATGCTCTGTCTTAACCTCGCACAGCTGAATACAATGTTAAACGGCATGAAAAACTCTCCACCAGCACTATTTAAAGGGATCATGAAAGTACTTACAGATTAGTTGCTGCATTATTTCTTCTGGCTGCTAGTGCATTTGTGTACGTTTTGAGAAGTGTTCTATCCTTGACTAAAGTTTTTAGTATTCTACAGGGAGTGGTCCCCCTGGTCTTGCAGTACTTTTGTGTCATTTAAAATATTGTGCTGTAAAAAGTTGCTTCCAGACATGAGTGGTCTGGTAGGGCTTCCTCTGGGAATTGAACATGACTGGGAAATGAACGGAGGCCACGTAGAGCAGGACAAACTGCTAGAAGTGGGAGGAGGAGAAGGAGCAGGGCACTCAGCAGGAGGCCATTTCTGTGGAGAGTTTTCAGGGAGCAATTCTCTTACCTCAGCTTCAACGAGAATCAGTGCATCAGATGTCTTCAGTTCAGAAAAGAGGTCATGACTAAAATCTGTCATCTGCTGTAGCCACAACTGCAGCCTCAAAGCAGGGCAAGGACAGCATTGCCTGTGGCTGTCAATGTGACCATGGCTCTTAATATTTATGCCTCTGGCTCGTTTCAAGCAACATCTCGCAGTTTTCAGTGCACTGCTGCATAAGGGAGGTCACTGAGGCTCTCAGTATAATGAGAAGCACATTCATCTCATTCCTTCTTGCCAGAGACAAGAATGAGTGAGCACAAGCTTTTACACGATTGCAGGCTTCTCCATGGCGCAGGGTGCCATTGACAGCAGGCACATTGCCTTGCATACTCCTCATCTGAACTCGGCCATATTCATCAACAGAAAGGGATTCCACTCCCTCAATGTGCAGCAGGTGTGCGACCACAGGCAGTGCATCATGCAGATGAACGCCCACTATCCTGGCAGCAGTCATGATTTATTCATTCTGTGGCAGTCCTCTGTTCCACCTGTATTTGAATCAGCACGGCAAGTCAAAGGCTGGCTATTGGGCGACAAGGGTTGTCCCCTCATGACATGACTCACGACTATGGTCGGGAACCCATGCACACGTGCACAGCAGGCCTACAGTGAGAGCTATGCTGCCACATGGAACATCATACAGCACACAATCGGCGTCCTCAAGCAACACTTCCACTGCCTGGACTGCTCTGGAGGAGCCCTGCAGTACTCAGCTGAGCAGGTATCGAGATTTGTGGTAGTATGCTGCATGCTGCACAACCTGGCCATTATGAGGGAAAGGCCCTTGCCAACACCTATCACGCGAGAAGCTGAGGAGCTGGTGCATGTGGAAGAGGAGAAGGAGGAAGTGGAGGAAGAGGTGGAGGAAGTGCGTGAGGAAGTGGAGGAAGAGGAAGAGGCAGGGAGGCTACAACATAGACAGTCCCTTTCTGCCAGGGCTCTAAGTGATCAGATTATTAATGAGCGATAACAGTAACCTCAACTACACCACCCCATTCACCAACTGTCCCACATTCCTTAACTCTCATCTATCACTGACCATCACACTGTCCTCTTTATGACAACACATATTGGTTCCTCCCTCAGTTCACAGCAGAAATAAAAACAACCACCAAAACCAAATGCAAATTCAAATCCAAATTTATCAATGCATACGAAATGAAACTATTCACCCTTGTGCATTTCCTTAGTGCCTGTCTTTCGTGTGCCTTCACCTTCCCCAGTGGCTGCAGCATGGGAGATGGAAGGCTGCTGACCTTCAATTGAGGAGACTGCAGATGGCCTTGGAGGACAACCTCAAGCAGCTCTGGGCCTAGAGGGCCTGGCTTCAGACTGCACTATCTCGGCCTGGGCTGCAGCAGTCTGGGCTGGCTGGCTGTTCCATGGAGCCACTGCCACACTCCCGGGACGGCGCCTTAGCAATCCTGATCTGTTGGAGAACAGATTGCTGGCTGCTGCTACTGTGACTTTCAACTGTGATATCTAGAGCCACAATGTTAGCAGTCTGAGCTGGCTAGGCAGCAGTCAGAGCTTTGATGAAAGCTGTTTGTGCTGCAATGGAAGCTGTGACATTGGTCATCAAACGCTGCATCATGGTGGGTTCCACAGGTGGGCTGATGGAGGTGACCACCCGTTCCACGTTGGAAAGGATGGGCTCCAAGCTCTGCACAAAGCCCTGTGCCAAGTTGGAGCTGGAGTCCTCCATACTACTTGACAAGGTGCACAGGCTTTCTGGCCAGTTTTCCAGTACACCGAGCATTTGGTTGTGTATGCCCATCAGCCCTTCTTCTGTAGCCTGGGCCATCAAAGTTCTCATCTGAATCCTCTACAGCGTATCTAGTGTTCGACCTCGCCCTCCAGCGATCTGCCACCTGCAGTATCCTTTCCCCCACCCTGGCTCCTGCACACTTATGCCCGGTGTCTCACCACGTGCAGATCCCTCCTCCAGCCTCTCCTGTAAAGTATGCACAGTGTCAGTCTCTGAGCTGGTGGCTGTGAGTGTAAGATCGAGTGACGGTGTCTCTTCATCATCATTGTCTTCTTCCCCTTCCTCCTCTGACTGGGAAGGTTCCAGTTCTTGGGTATCAAATGAAAAAGGGATAAGTATGAGTTGTGCTGAGGGGAGAAGAGAAAGTAAGAAGTGTGTGCTTATACCATCTGTAGCTTGTGAGTCAGAACAGATTGTGGGATGAGGGAGAAGTGAGAAGAGAGATGGAGGATTAGGACTGCAGAGATCCTCATCATCGATCCCTTCAGCACCATCAGTGGCCATGGCCTCAGCGATGCCCCTTCCCATGCTGGCCAGCACTGTCTCCTCCATAGGGGTTAAAACATTTAGACATGCTTGTCCTTTTTGCTGCTGCCTCTTGTAATGCACCACTTTCTCCTTCAAGAAAGAGGGAAATTTGTCAGTGGAGTGTCCTGCAATATGTTTGGGTGATTGGCTGTCATGGTTGAATAGCTGTCAGTGTGTGTGAGCTGTGAGTTGTGGATGTGAGGCTTGCAACAGTGTTAAGTGTGTGAGGGTGAGGTAAATCATATGAAATGAAAGGCTGAGTACTGATGAATAGAAATTGTTGGTTGGTGGGTGATGGGGGTCTATTGAATTGAACAGTGGATGAGGCTACTGGTGCAGTTGGTAGGATATGCCATTTGAAGATTGAACTCACTCACCTTGACAACTCGTGTCAGATCATTAAACTTTTTCCTGCACTGCATCCATGTTCTTGGAGTTATACTCCTGGCATTGACCTGCTCTGCTACTTCCTCCCACTGCCTCCTGAGCATATGTCTATAGGTCCTCCTGCCCCCCCTGCGGATACACGATGTCTCTCCTTCTCTCCACCTCTTGCACCAAGGCCTCCAGTGCATTATCAGAGAACCTTGGTGCACGCTCTCTCACAGGTTAAGCCATCTTCACAAAACTTCTTCCAAAGCAATCCACTTCCTGACACCAATTCCAACAGCCACAGTACACCTCCCCTTTAAGAGGTGCAGGCTGCCTTTAAGTAGCGCTAGCCACTCGCGATATCAAGCCCCCCGCTGATGCGTGCAGCCAATGAACAGCGCGGGTAGCGCTGGCTGCACGTAGCAATCATGGAAATCAGCAGGCAGCACGAATTTAACGTCCTGCCTGCGGCGCAATGAACGGCCGCGGGTTAATCACGGACCGTGATCCCCACGCCCATTTTCAGGGCTTATCCAATTTAACCCCAATTGTGTTTAAGCTGCATTTCCTTTATTGTGGTTACTTTGTATGTATCATGAGTATTTCAATGCAGACCTGGTTGCCTGTGCAAAGCAATTTCCCAATTGTGCAGCCAATGGTCTGAAAAGGATTTGTTGCTGTTTTATGGAGATGTTTGTTCCTATTTAATGCAAAATAAAAACTTTGAATGCAATGTAGTAGAACGAAGGTTTTGAAAATTGCAGCAAGGCCAGAGGGATGATTAAACCGGTTTGAATGGGTTATTTAGATGGATATAAAGCTACTTTAATGCTAGCACTGTTTTAGATCAATGTGATTCAGCTTCAAGCATTTACACAACTAAATCTTAATCCCTTAACCCAATGGCAGATTTGTAGAATCACTTTTTGTGGGTCTATGAGTCTGCTGCCGAATAACAGAGCCAGATGTATCAGTGTAAACACTGGGACCCAACTCACAGACACCGGTCTCCCAGGACCTAAACTAAACAGCATTAGTGTAAAAGCGGCTTAACAGGAACAATATGCAAGATGGGCTGTAAATAGCCTTTTTTCATTCCTACGTTTTTATGTAGGAGAGATGGGGGTATGTAAGTTGAAATATAAAAAATGAATGCACCTGCTCCTTTAACATTAAAAGAATCTTGCTATTTGCTTAGAGCAACTTACTATTAGCCTAGAAATTTGAGCAGGCTTTGAAGCCAAGGACTTAGGGGAGTTCAGTTCTGTAGCTTTCAGATAAATTAGGGAACAAAGGAATGTTTTACACCAGTAGTTCCTCCAGAATCTCATCAAAAATATAGAGGAACAACTGTCTAGCTTTAGCAATGCACTCACTGAGGACTTATTAGATCTCCAGGTCCTGGACCTCAGAAAATGACTATTCTTCCCATGCATCCATCATACGAGAAGAAAGTGTCAGCACTTTGGGTTGGATGCACAGCAAGCCAACAGTGGCATGAGAGATTATGTGTAGAATTCAGAGAGTGAGCTGATGATTTGAAACCTCTCGGAACGTGTGCCAAATGCTCCTCTGCAATAAAGCTGAATGAGAGAGGTTTCAGCCTCATGAACAATACTGTTGCCGTTCTGACAACAACAGTAATCATCTTAAATACTAAAAGTCTTGTGTTTGCGAACCTGAATGGACAACCTCCCTTATGGGATCGAAAGAAATATATCAGATTCTGTGGTAAAGCACAGGATAGCAAATGGCACAAGCTTTAGGTGATGAAGGCAATCATCTTTTGATGAAGACTGTAAAACACTATGGCAGTTAATAGGACAGCTATTTTATATAATATATATATATATGTTTTTTATTCCTCAATTTGCTTGGTAGTGAGTGAGCAAAATTCCCATCATACACTGTACATGTGTTACTTGCTGTCTTTGAATTGACTTGAAGTGATAAATAAAACACAAACAAAAATAGATCTGTAGAGAAAAGAACAAAGTGGATTTATTTTTAGTTATGCCTGGTTTATTCTCTGTTTAGTAATTCACTTTAGGATCAGAAAAGTTTTGTGGTGCAGTCAAGAAATAAGTATATTATTTTGCTGCTAACAGATTAACACAGTGTACATAATTCACCATTACAGTTATTTTATTTTCAGTTAATAGAGGGTTTTCTGCCCTATGAAGTAGTAAACACATCATAAAATACTTACGTGTGTATAACGTCCCCAAGATCCCTGGGCCTGAGAGGGCACAGTTTGGGTTGGCCAGCTGGAATTTGTGGTGGGATCCATTTTATCAGGTCTCTGCTGTTCTTCCTTGTATGGAGAAGTGGAAACAGGAGTGTCTTGGACCCACCTCTCTCCATGCTGATGTAATCAGAAGAGGCAGGACTAGTGGGAGGACTCATCGTCAGAAACCCCACCTCCACCTCTGGTGCCCTCAATGAAAAGCGCGCTTGCTTATGCATGAGTTCTTGGCATGCCAGGATCTGATTCTGGCGGAATTGGGGCTGAATAAAAGCTGCAAATGCCAATTTCCTATCAGCAGTCAATCACAGAGCGATGGGTTGCTGTTAGAAAAACAGCAATTTTAAAATGGAAAGTTTTTAAAACATTTCTCAACTTGTAAAGCCAGAATGGCCCAACCACAGACATAGAGGCCGCTGGGAAATTCCTGTCTCTCTGCAGGGCAGATGCCCCTGGAATGCTGGAAATAGCATGGGCACCCACTCCCTCTATGCAAATACCCCAACTCCTGGATTTGGGGTGGGGGACAAGGGCTGCAGCAGACTGGCACCCAGAAGTCCCACCTCATCACACTTCTGACAGTGGAGTAGAGCACTAGAAATAATAGGCACATAAAGTTGACTCAAAAATGCTGAAAATTGTACCAAATGAAGTTTAAAAAATCTACGTTTGCTGGGTGCCTGCCCCCAGACTTTGCTGATAAATAAATTTCATACATGATATATTGTATTGCAACCTAAAATTACAATGCCGCATATGCCTTCTATATACTCAGCCTATGGATCAGTGATTCAAATGCAGGCTTGCATTGCAGTTCATTTGTAAGTCAGCTTGGCTCAGTTGATAACACTTCACTTCTATGTCCAAAGGCTGATGGTTCAAGCCCTACATCAGCACTTGGACATATAATCTAGGCTGACCCACCAGTGCAATGATAAGCGAAGGTGTTAAAGTGAAGTTCTATCAAGTCAGATAGATATTAAAGCCATAATTGGAAAGTGGTAGGATTGGTATTGTGGAAACAGAGATTGCGAAGCTTGGTGGATTTTATCAGCTGGGCCTCATTTTAATATATGAAATCGGTCTCCTGCCCAAAGCCAGCTGGAATGACATCAAGGCCGGCGGGGGAACAGGAATTGGGCTGGGAGCTGGCTGCTGCTGGGGATCCAAGGAAACAATCCCTGGGATAAGATAAATGAGGGGGAGGGGGAGAGGGGATTCCAAAATAATGTCAGTGTAGGGAGGGTTGTGGCAGAGGAGGTCTAACGATTCCTTCCAGGGCCCAGAGGAGCACTCTTGCTCCCCCTAGCCCCCAAAGAATCCTCCCAGGAATACTTACCTTGGCTTATTCTGGCTATTCTCCTGCATCCCTTCAGGCTTCTCTGGCGGGTTTGAAATGTGGCCTTCCCCGCCCCCCAGAGTCTTTGTTAAAATCAAGTTGTGGTGCCGATGACATCACGTTTAGATTTAAATTAAGTCTCGGTCAAAGATAAAATACTGCCGCGTAGCAATTGTGCGGCCTTGGGCCGAGAAGTGAACTCAGCTGATTTATCCTCTCTTGCATACCGTTCCCGTCCAGCAAAGGGGATTCAAAACGATCCCAATGAGTCTGGATGGCTAATAAAGAAGTGTTGATGCCCTCCATTGTCTAGAACCAAAGTGATGTGCAAGCAGCTCCATTCCACAAATTGGTCCATCTGGCTCAAATACATCGCTTTTATCTCGCCTGTTCAGAGAATTTAACCCCTTGCGACCAACATTTAATTTAAAAGTAACATTTTAATATAAATCATAGCAAGATCCTTTATTGGCAACATCCTGAAATGCGATGCCCTATTTTGGTAGGGTGGAATATACTCCAGATATTTAGTGTACAAACTACATGGAAACTGCTATTGATGTGCTGATCAGTCACTGGAGATGGGCTAAATTTCAAAGAACTCATCAGACTCAGCAAACTATAAATCTAAGAAGAGTTCCATGTAAATCAATAGGGAAGGAGGCAAGAATTTGAACTTTAAAAAAGGAGATAAACAGAACTGTTGGTAACTTAATGATTCCACGTAATGTTTGTCCCAGCATAAAACTAATTTACAAAAATGCTTCTTTATAAGAACTGAACTGCTGAAACTGAATTATATACACTAAGCTGTACAAACACTTTTGACCAAATAATGATTATATTTTAAAGTTTATATTTAATCAAAATAGCATTTATAATGCAGCATAATTCATTTTCATTATATACAGGCATTTTACTTGAAACAATAAATATTAATACAGGCAATAAATGTAATAGGACATTGCAGATCACAGATAGTATAATGAACAGAGCTGTGAGTAAAGACTATCATTAAGTAACATTTTAAAGTAACCATGGATCAAGTTATTCTTACTCGTCAGCTAGTCTAAGAAAATTGGGAGTCTAATTGACTTCTTACTGCAATTAATTTGAAACCAGTGAAAATGAGAATATTGCACTTGCTGCCCACACAGTTTAAGTTATTAATTCACATACAAAAGCTTATTAAACACTGAAAACTGTCAAATTTATTTTTAACATTCTTTCAAATAATTCATAGCATTGGATCTGATCTTGAACCTAATGAGCCACCTTCTCCACCCAAGGAATTCATTACCTTTATTCATAAATTCCTATTAATATGAACAGTAACATACTTTGAGTGAAGTTATTGAGCCCAAGAATGTGAAGAAAGGCAATTAACTTGCACAGTCTAAATGGGAAGATAACTGGGTTAATGCATATCTACTGATGGTTTCAGCTCTTTCATGCAGTCAGACTTGGTAACTCCTTGTAGCTCAGTACCCCGATGATACCAGCATCAAAACAAAAATATATATCTTTTTTAAACAGTGCAACATGGTCGTTGACTCATGGGGAAACCCTGGCTTCCAACAGCCGGCAATGGTGTGCTGACGTGAGAGGAGGATTTAAGGGCTTTGTGTGGAGGCAAGACGCAACATAAGAACATAAGAAATAGAAGCAGGAGGAGGCACCACATGGCCCCTCGAGCCTGTTCCGCCATTCAATAAGATCACGGCTGATCTACCTCAACTCCACATTCCCAACCTATCCCCGTATCCCTTGATTCCCTTGGTGTCCAAATATCTATCGATCTCAGTCTTGAATATACTCAATGACTGAGCATCCACAGCCCTCTGGGGTAGAGAATTCCAAAGATTCACAACCCTCTGAGTGAAGAAACTTCTGCTCATCTCAGTCCTAAATGGCCGACCCCTTATCCTATGACTATGCTCTCTATTTCTAGACTCTCCAGCCAGAGACAGAAGGATTTACAATGTCAGGAGGGTCAACAAGAGAACTCCCCCAGGAAAGTGGTTATATGAGGCTTGTTGACAATGTCTATCACGTATCGGCCTGTATGGTAATCAAAGCACCCATCCACCATACGCTTATGATCCCTTTATTGTTGGTACCATCATCCTTGAATTCGACAATAAGTTGACACAAAAAATAATGATTAATTTAACATTTGAGGGAAGGCAGTGCTGCAGACTACATGTTGCACTTTCACCATTGGGAGCTGGGTTCAAATCCAGCCTGGACTAACGGAATGAAAGTCTCCATTTTCTTCTTGTGTTAAGGGTCTTGTATCAAATCAGCTTGAGCAGCCTCAGCCCGGCTTTCAGTGGGCACAAGTCTACACAACAAAACTGCTTCTACAAATTGGCGCTAAGTTCGCAATCTCACTGAGAAAGGCCATAAAAAGAATGACTGCTGTGGAAAATACAAATAAATTCACACAGTTACAGTTGGTGCCCTTTTGTCAGATTGGGGTTAACGTATGTTGTTGGAGCAGAGTAGAGAGAACTTTACTCAGCATGTAGCCTGCCCTTTACGTGACCTGGCAGTGCTTCATGCTGGCACTGAACAAAGCAAATGGAAAAGAATTTCATCCCCCACTACTAAAATCCCTCACCTCAACATGTACAAAATCCATGATAAAATATGAATGAAAATTGAGTGCTGACATTCAGCCTCCATGTTAAACTGCTGGAAGCACCACATCACGCAGCATCCTTCCTCTAGTAGGCATCCAACATGTGATGATACTGGCACAGGAACGCATCTATGTAATGCAAATTGCCTGATCTCAGGAACTCAGGCGAGATCAGGGCCCAAACATTGTGGGATCACAGCTATTCATCCCCAGTGCCTCATCTGGAGATGGTTGGGAAGCTAGGAACCAGGCCACAATTACTTAGATGTTGGCCGCTGTGTAATAGTGTCTGAGATATACAACTGACATAACTGTTAGTATGCAGGGCCTTCCCCACCCCACCTTTCCACTGCCACCAACATCCTGTCCCCAGGTTTTACTAATCCTAGAAAACGAGACCAAACAAGGTGCCTCAACCCCTCGACTGACACTGCTCAAGCGCAGTCATGTCAAGAAATCCGCATGTATCAGTGCACCGCTGTACAAGCACTGTGCAATAAAAATGTACAACGGCTTTACAAAATATATGTGTGAATGTACTTTTATTGAGAATTCAATTAAAAGAAGGGAAAAAAAATTGGTCTCATAGCAACAAATGATGGGCGAAACTTGATTCTAAATTACATCTTGTTCCTTGCACCAGTTAGCAGTGCTATGCCAGGTTAGCACTACGCTGAGGTAGGTGGGGTATTTTTTCAAAGAAGCCGTTTATATTAATATTAATAGCAAGCATCTTGGCACAACATTGCTTTTTGGGCACGTAAATAAAGCTGAGTGGTGTACTCAGTGCCACAGTGAGTATTTTATTGACCTATTATATGGTGGTATCAGGCTATTTTAAGTGCCATGATTGAAACCGCTTTTGAGTAACGTTAATCATAGCTGTCTCAGAGCCCATTTCAACTGAAAAAAATGACTGACACCTTGTAGATTCAAAGACAGTGAGGAAACAGAGAAGGGATACATTTCGTCAGGAATTATGGAAAGCAGAGGCATTTAAAACATTGTTTCAAGACTCATTTGTTAGTTTAATGGTGTAGCAATACTACCAAGCACAAGTGAATGCGGTAAAGTGCTAGCGTAACCCCAGAGTTTGGTCCTGACCTGACTCCAGGACACAGCAGCGAGAGACCTCTCAGGAAATCTGTCTCACTGCTTGGGTGAGGCAGCACTTCAGTGCACTGTCAAGGCTGTACTACAAAAAGTGCTAAGGCCGTCCATTGGACCTCACCCCCCCACCCCCTCACTTCCCCAGGGTACTTATAAACTGACTGAAGGGCTTTTTTTCAATGTTTTGAGAAAGTGGATGCATCCACCCACGCTCTCAAAACATTAAAAGATTACCGGCATGGGAACTAGAGCACACTGCACACACCTATTGAGACGGAACACACCAAATTGGTCTCCCGGCCTTATTTGTTTATACTGGCGAGGGGCAGCTCGTGGGTCCCAGGAAGAGCGAAGATCAGGTAGCATCCAAGAGGTAAGCAGAGTTCAAGGAGTGGGGGCGTGGCACTCAAGGGGGAGGGGGCGAGTGGTGCCCGGCAGCAGCCCGTGAATTTAACATGCAGCCAAGAGGAGCGCTCTTTCTTCTCCCAGTTCCACAATAAGTTAGGTAAAAACATAAAAACTTTCCTTTGACGTATGTTGCGGTGAATCGCTGACAAATTTTGTCAAGGGGGCCTCAAACATGCTTTATGCCCCCTACTTGCATACGTAAAGGGCCTAACACCTGTTTCAGGCGCGGGTCCTGGACGCCTATACAGGACCCTTTACCAATATGGCGGACGGTGCACTTCCGGTGTGGAATGTGTACGCACAGGCAGCCTGCCACATTGGACATTTAGGCAGGTTTCTAGGCCAGTATTTCTGTTTGGCTTGGTTGCTGTGTCTTTAAATCTAGTCATAATTTATAAGAACTTTCCATTATTGCAAAATCCAGGCTCATCTTCATTGGGGCAGGAGTCCCACCGGCCACAAGGATGCACCTCTGCCCCAGGTGATTTTCTGGGGACATGCTATTTTGCATAATACAGGCAGGTTCCCTGGCCTCCACCGGAGAGTAGAGTGAGAGAAGGGGTGGAGAATAGTTGCAGAAGAGTCTTGAGTGTGCTGTGGTTGGTGGCCTCTGGGGCAACCCCATAATCGAATCAATGCCAATTGGGGAAATTAAAATTTATATCCCTCCCTCCAATGCCCATATCAATGCAGAGGCTGACTCACTCTCCCAGCTTTGCTAAGGTGCAAGTAACGTGAAATGCCTCATATGACATATTCCTGTCATTTGCATGTAATTCTCATCTGCCCACCCATATTTGGGTGGACATATATTATATACTCAACATAATTTTTGATGGAAAATGCTCAGTGTGGCAGAGCAAATGGGGAGCTGGCAGTGGCACCCAAAGAATTTTCTGCTAAATCCCACCTCAGGTAGCTAGCATAACTTCAGGCAAAAAAAATCTTATCCAAGAAGTTTAAACCATCCACAGTTAAGAAAAAACAAACCCATGTACCAGTCAAATCCGAAGGGCAGTTATGAAAATCCAAACAAGTACCAGAAATCGATGCTTTACAAGCAGCTGGATCTGTCCATTAAGTGAAAATAGTCAAACACTTGGAATCTTCACAGGAAGGGAAATGGTAGACTGTAATGGCTCCCGTAGTTCGAAAAGATTACGAGCGAGGAACCACATATATTTTAATTTTTTCATGGCATCTAAGCAATGCTGGCAAGGTAGCATTTATTGTCCGTCCCTAATTGTCCTGAGGGCATTCAGAGTCACATGTAAGCCAGACTGGTCAGGGGTGGTAGCTTTCGTTCCCTGAAGCAAATTAGAGATTTTGGATTTTATGATAGTCTTTTTTTCTGGTGCCAGCCCACAAATTGCCAAATTTATTGAGTCATTTCCATTCAAGGATTTAGATAATAGACTTTCTATTGTAAATATATAACTATTATATCACTGATAGATTATCTGCTTGTTCATTGTTTAATAAATTCATTTAATGCTCTATCAACAACAACAACTCGCATTTATATAGCGCCTTTAACGTAGTAAAACATTCCAATCCCAAGGTGCTTTACAGGAGCGATTATCAAACAAAATTTGACACCGAGCCACATAAGGAGGCATTAGGACAGATGTACAAAAGCTTAGTCAAAGAGGTAGGTTTTAAGAAGCGTGTTAACGAAGGAGAGAGAGGTAAAGAGGCGGAGAGGTTTAGGGAGGGAATTCCAGAGCTTAGGGCCTAGGCAGCTGAAGGCCGTCAATGGTGGAGCAATTAAAATTGGGGATGTGCAAAAGGCAAAAATTGGAGGAGCGCAGAGATCTCGGAGGGTTGTAGAGCTGGAGTAGCTTACAGAGATAGGGAGGGGTGAGGCCATGGAGGGATTTGAAAACAAGGATGAGAATTTTAAAATCAAGGCATTCCCGGACCGGGAGCCAATGAAGGCCAGTGAGCACAGGGGGGATGGGAGAACAGGACTCGGTGTGAGTTAGGATACGGGCAGCAGACTTTTGGATGAGCTCAAGTTTATGGAGGGTGGAAGATGGGAGGCCAGCCAGGAGACCATTGGAATAGTCCAGTTTGGAGGTAACAAAGGCATGAATTAGGGCTTCAGCAGCAGATGAGCTGAGGCAGGGCAGAGACAGGCGATGTTACGGAGGTGGAAGTACGTGGTCTTGGTGATGGAGTGGATATGTGGTTGGAAGCTCATCTCAGGGTCAAATAGGACGTCAAGGTTGTGAACGGTCTGGTTCAGCCTCAGACAGTGGACAGGGAGAGGGATGGAGTCAGTGGCTAGAGAATGGAGATTGCAACAGGGACCAAAGACAATGGCTTCGGTCTTCCCAATATTTAGTTGGAGGAAATTTTTGCTCATCTCGGACAAGCAATGTGACAAGTAAGATACAGTAGAGGGGTCAAGGGAGGTGGTGGTAAGGTAGAGCTGGGTGTCGTCAGCGTACATGTGGTATCTGATGTTGTGTTTTTGGATGATGTCGTCAAGGGGCAGCATGTAGATGAGAAATAGGAGGGGGCAAAGGATAGATACTTGGGGGACTCAAGAGGTAACAGTGCAGGAGTGGGAAGAGAAGCCATTGCAGGTGATTCTCTGTCTACAACTGGATAGATAGGAATGGAACCAGGCGAGCGCAGTCCCACCCAGCTGGCCGACGGAAGAGAGGTGTTGGAGGAGGACGGTGTGGTCAATTGTGTTAAAGGCTGCAGACAGATCGAGAAGGATGAGGAGGGGTAGTTTACCATTGTCACAGTCACATAGGATGTCATTTGTGAATTTGATAAGGGCCATTTCAGTACTGTGGCAGGGGCAGAAACCTGATTGGAGAGATTTAAACGTGGAGCTGCGAGAAAGGTGGGCACGGATTTGGGAGGCGACGACACGTTCAAGGACTTTGGAGAGGAAAGAGAGGTTGCAGATGGGGTGGTAGCTTGCAAGGGCAGAGGGGTCAAGGGTGCGTTTTTTGAGGAGGGGTGTGATGGCGGCAGATTTGAAGGGATGGGGGACAGTACCTGAGGAGAGGGAACCGTTAACAATATCAGCTAACATGGGGGCCAGGAAGGGAAGTTGGGTGGTCAGCAGTTTAGTTGGAATAGGGTCAAAGGAGCAGAAGGTGGGTCTCATAATCAAGATGAGTTTGGAGAGGGCATGAGGGGAGATAGGAGAGAAACTAAAGAAAGATATGAGTTCAGGGATAGGGCAGGGGGGAACCGTAGCGGAAGTTTGGCTTGGTGGGCTAGGGAAAGAGAAGGAAGCAGCAGAGGCAGCTGAATGGATGGTATCAATCTTAGTGACAAAGAAGTCCATGAGCTCCTCGCACTTTTCATTGGAGGTGAGGGGTGGAAGGGGCAGGAGAGAAGGGTTTAAGAAGATGGTTTGTAGCGGAGAAGAGAAGACGGGGGTTATCTTTACATTCCTGGATGATCCTGGAATAGTGAGCAGTTTTGGCAGAGGAGAGCAGGACCCGATAATGCTTTATGTGATCCAGCCAGATCTGGTGATGAATGGCTAAATCAGTTGTCCGCCATAAATGTTCAAGTCTATGTCCCTTGAATTTAAGGGAGTGGAGATGAGGGCCATACAAGGGGAACGACCAGGGTGAGAGAAAGTAATGGTTTTCATGGGGCAAGGGCATTCAAAGGTGGAGGTGAGGGTGTGATTGAGCAGATCGGTTGCTACAGAAATGTCGTGGTGAATGGAGGGCCAAAGGCTAGATAGTTGGGAACTTGAAAGTGCCATTGTAAGTGACTTGGGGGGACAGATTTTTTCCAGGGGCAGACACAGAAGGAAGTGTCCCATCTCCGCTCTTTCTTTTTAAGTTCGATAAAATCTATAACAATGCAAATTGTACATAGTCTCTTAGAAGCAGAGGGCTCACTGAGTCTTTTCTCACTCTGTACTTTATGTTCCTAAACTCAGATTACATTTTTCTTTAAAATATTCACTGCCTCTGAAAATAACTGGCAGCCCACCATCCCAATAAACCCCTAACTCTAAAAGATTGCTTACAAAAATCGAAAGTGAAAGTAAAATGCTTCTGTCAGTCATTCTTGCTGGTCCAGTTAGTATATATATGCAATTACATGCATACACACATACACTGAATCCACAGCACAGAAACAAGCCATTCGGCCCAATGGACAACGGCGGTGTTTTTACTCCATACAATCTCTTCCAAACTAATTACCTCTTTCCACCCTGCCCCGATATCCCTCTATTCCCTTCTCCCTCATGTATGCATGTATTCTCCATGTATGCCTCCCCTTAAATGCATCAATGCTATCTGCTTCATATACTCCCTGTTGCAGCAAGTTCCACATTCTCACCAAGAGACTATGTACAATTTACATTTCCGTGTAAAGAAATTGAGCATAAATTCTTTATTTGATCTGTTACTGGCTATCTTATATTTATGCCCCTTGTTCTGGACTCACCCACATTTTTCCACATCCACCCTGTCAAATCCCTTCATTATTTGAAAGACCTCTACCAGGTCTCCTCAGCCTTCTCTTTTCCAAAGAAAACAGCCCATCTTGGCAAATCTTTTGACTTATAGTTGCATCCTCTCAATTCTGGTAACATCTTTGTAAATCTTTTCTACACTTTCTCCAATACTTCAATATCCCTTTTGTAGTATGGAGACCAGAACTGTGCACAGTACTCCAAGTATGGTCTCACCAAGGTTCTATATAAATTTAATATTACCTCCCTGCATTTGTATTCTATTCCTCTAGAAATGAACACTAATACTTTGTTAGCACTTCTTGGCTAGTTTGTTCTTATTTTTAGTGGAATATATTTCTCCTGAACTCTATCAATTTCACCTTTAAATGTTGCCCACTGATGTTCTACCACTTTATCGTTTATCTCCCTTAGCTCCATCCTCATTCCCTCATAGTTAGCTTTTTTCCAATCTAATACTTTGGTCTTTGTACTTGCTCAATCTTTATCTTAAACCTTATTATATTGTGATCACTATTCCTGAGATGTTCTACCATGCTTACTTCTCCCATCTGCTCCAGTCTATTTCCCATTACTAGGCCTAGCAGTGCTTCCTCCCTTGTTGGGTTTCTTGTATGTTAGGCAGAAAGGGGTCTTGTACTCACTGAAAACTCCATCCCCCTTCTCCACTTTCACTCCCTCTCCCTGCCAATTTATTTGGGGATAAATGAAATCCCCCATGATTATAATTCTATGTTTTTTACTCATTTCATACATTTGCCCATATGTTTCTCCCTCCACTTCCTTTCCACTATTT
This sequence comes from Heptranchias perlo, assembly GCF_035084215.1. Lineage (NCBI taxonomy): Eukaryota > Metazoa > Chordata > Chondrichthyes > Hexanchiformes > Hexanchidae > Heptranchias > Heptranchias perlo. Next base: position 34,535,496 of record NC_090341.1, on the reverse strand, counting down.
GGTGGTCTGTAGCATACCCCTAATACAGTGACCAATCTGTTCTTAACCTTTATCTCAATCCATATGGGTTCTGTTTCTATCTCTTTGTTAGTTATGTCCTTTCTTGCTACTGCCATTATATTATTTCTGATTATCACAGCTACCCCACCATCTCTTCTTCTTTCCCAATCATTTCTAAATATTTAGGCTGCAATATTTAACTGCCAATCCTGTCCTATCAGCAGCCATGTTTCCATTATCCTTGATGCATCTATTTCCTCACTTCTAATTATTTCCTCCAATTCTCCTGTTTTGTTGCTGATGCTCTATGCATTGCTACACAGACAATTTAATGTGCTCTTATTTTTCATTATTTCTGCTTAATTTTTATCAGGTATTTTATGATTACTTCCTATAACCTTTTCTGTTGGTAGGAATGCTATAATCTCAAATGGCCACGTCAATGTCTAGATTGATCATCAGAATTTTACAGCTCTAACAAATGAAAACAAAAGTTTTCTCTGTATGGAGACTGTCATCTGACAAGGATGACATTGATGTCAAAAAGAATTAGTCCAATAACTGTCTCGTCAAATTTAAGCTTGAATGAGATAGATTATTTCAATTATAAGGTTTATCAGCCATGTGTGCAGCAAATTGTATAAATTGCTGGTCACTTAATGTGAACTTTATGATAAATCTTGTTTTCTCTCTGACAAGCTACAAGATTAAATTAAAGAAATATCAGCAGTTTATTTTTACTCCCAGTACAAATCTATACTGAACTATCAGTTAGTTGCCCAGGTAATGTGTCATTGCAAGAAAATACACAAATGCTTTATTGTAATGATGGAAAAAGTAGGCGTAAAGGCTGAGCCTTGTTTACATGCACAATTGATTTGCTAACAATGATTAATTGTATTTTACTGCCAGTATTGCCCATAAAACTGACTTGGTTGCCTCTGAGATTACAGGCACATGAAACTACATGTAAACTGGTCCCTCACTGTTCGAAGCTGAGTTAATACATTTAGGTGGTCAAGATACGCTGACATAAATTGGGTTGTGTAGCGCCCGTTTTGTAGGTGCTATGTGGACTCCTAAGGACCCAAATTGGCATCCGGAATGCACGCACGCGCACTTCTAGCGTGACATGTGCCGGATGCCATCTTGGTGAAGGCGTATGCGCACACACAGATAACGAACGCCAGCAGCATGTAAAGTAAGGAGAATATGCATTAGATCAGTGTGCAATGCTGATTTAAAGGGATGGATGCGATTTTGGAACTCAACACTCCAGCCAATGCACTGTCTTAACCTCGCACAGCTGAACAGGTCGAAACAGCATGGAGGACCTCCCACCAGCGCTATTTAAAGGGATCATGCAGGATTCACAGGTAGTTGCTGGATTATTGCTTCTGGGGGCTGATGCATTTGTACCTGTTTTTGGAGGTCTCCTATAGTTGAATACTAGGACTAGGGGAAATAGCCTAAAAATTAGAGGCAGGACTTGCAGGAGTGACGTTAGGAAACGCTTCTACATGCAAAGGGTGGTAGAAGTTTGGAACACTCTTGCGCAGATAGTAGTTGATGCTAGCTCAATTGTTAATTTTAAATCTGAGATTGATAGATTTTTGCTAACCAAAGGTATTAAGGGATATGGGGCTAAGTCACAAATCAACCATGATCTCAATGAATGGCGGAACAGGCTCGAAGGGCTAAATGGCCCACTCCTGTTCCTATCTTCCTATGTCCCTATAATAAAGTTTCAACACTCTACAGGGAGTGGGCTGGCTAGCAGACAGGCAACAGCAAGGGCACTGGTGGAGTGGCAGGGGTGAGTCAGGAATGCTGTCATTCCTGAGAGAGGACAGCAAGTTCATGTTCCATGGAGCCACTGCCACTTGCTGCCTCTTTTTATGCGCTACCTTCTCCTGCAAGAAAGGGGGACATGTGTCAGTCAGTGTCCTGCAAGATGATTGGGTGATGTGCCTGTTATGGTTGAATAACTGCCAATGTGTGTGACCTGTGAGTTGTCGGTGTGCAGTTTGCAACAGTGGTAATGTGTGAGGGTGAGAGGAAGCATCTGATTGGAAGAGTTGAGTACTGATGGAAAGTGTTTGTTGGTATGTGGATGATGGAGGGTGTGGTGCGTGGAGCAGTGGTGCATTTGGTAGGAGATGCCACTTTACAGTTGACCTCACTCGCCTTTACCACTTGTGTAAAAGCACTGAACTTCTTCCTGCACTGCATCCATGCTCGTGGTGTTATGCGCCTGGCATTGACTTCGTCCCCTACTGCCTCTTCAGCATATGTCTGGAGGGCCTTTTGCCCTACTGCAGATATAGGATGCCCCTCCTACTGTCCACGTCTTGCACCAAGGCCTCTAGTGCATCAGCAGAGAACCTTAATGCACGCTGTCTCGCAGGCCTGGTACAAACTCAGATGGACGGATTGGTGAGGTCTGGCGTGCAGATTGGAGGGTGTGGGATTTAGTAGTGCGCAACCTTTATTCAATGTTTTAACATAACTCAACAGTTTGTAAATATAGGGACGGGACCTACATCTGTGTTTTACGTGTGCGATGTCTGATCTCTATTCAGACTCCGTGCGGACCCGTATCTTACATTTTGCAAATAAGAGGTGCAAGCTCCCTTTAAGTGGCGCTAGCCACTCACGCGATATCAGGGCCCCCTGCAGGTGAGCAGCCACTCAACAGCGCAGCTAGGCCTGGCTGCTCGCAGATATCGGTTAAATGACCAGGCAGCACGAATGTTACGTGCTGCCTGCATCTCAACAATCGGGCGTGGGTTAATCACACACTGCGACCCCCATGCCCGGTTTCGGGGGTTATCCAATTTAACCTCCAACATGTATAAATTAATCTTTAAGGTATAGAATGATGGTAGCATAGAAGTTATAATATTAGTGTATGAGTGCTTAAAGTGTTCATATGACATTTTCCTGTCCACTATTTTAACCAAGGAATCAATGTTTATTTTAAATAGCGGTCAAGAAGTACCATTTGACCACTTTAAACATTTACACGCTAATATCATCAAGAGTCATTTATAGGCTCATTGGTCAATATTCAGGGCAAAAATTTCCGACATGAAAAATGTAGAAAATATGAATGATAATTGTAGCTTTTTGATCCTATACAGATGCTTTTTGTACAGCACATACATATATTTACAGATTTGCAAAAGCATCTTCTGTCAATCAGCTGTCAATCCACAGGCAATATTAAATGCTCAAAAAATTTGGCAGGCAGTGCTTTTCTGTTTCTCTGTTAAAGTTAACAATCAATAAATATAGGAATGTTTGGATTGTCAGTCAACCTGTAGTGTAGCAAATGATTATGATAGCGGAGGTGTTGTGCAAATGACATAAATCTTTCATACATCAACTGTTACAGCTTAGGCTTTATCCAATACTTCAGTCTTATATTCATGGAGTAAAGGTAGTTTCAATAAGCAGAATGTAACAAAAATAAGGCATCTTTTGTGTATGCTGCATAATGTTATTGTCTGTTTCTTTGTCGTCATGGTACATAAGGGGTTAAAAAAAAGTTTTATTTGAAAATACACTGTTTATACACAACAGTCCCAACACAAATGCTGCCTGGATTTCCCTCATCAGCGGATTTATTGTGGTACGTGCACTAGAAATATTCTTAAACCTGTCAGCAATATACTCTGTGAACCCAACCAATTTTCCTCAGTGCACCTTCATTACATAGTCTTGGCAGGCTCCAGGTGCTTTTAAAGTGTCAGCCTTGGCTCAGTGGTAGCATTCTTGCTTCTGAGTTAGAAGGTTGTAAGTTCAAGCCCCACTCTGGGACTTTAGCACATAATCGAGGCTGATACTTTAGTGCAGTGCTGATGGAGTGCTGCATTGTTGGAGGTTCTGTCTTTCGGATGAGATGTTAAACCAAAGCCCCATCTGCTTTCTCAAGTGGATGTAAAAGATCCCCTGGCACTATTCAAAGAAGAGCAGGGGTGGTCTCCTGATGTCCTGGCCAAGATAAAAATATTTAGCGCTTCAAAAAAACACATTAACTGGTCATTTATCTCATTACTGCTTGTGGAATCTTGCTGTGCACAAAGCAAATTCATTGGCTGTAAAATGCTTTGGGATGTCTTCAGGATGTGAAAGGTGCTATATAAATGCTTGTTCTTTCTTCTCTGAGCACTCTTTATAGACAGCCTGTCTCTGAGAGGGGAGAAAGGAAAATCCAATCCTGCAGCAGTTGAATGAGCTAAGGCAACCGTTTTGGGATTGTAACTATTTGGCTTAATGCAATGTCTAAGGTTGGTGCTTCTTCGGGGCACCAAGCTCACAATTTTAAAGACTCTTCAGTTGAGATGGTACTGTCTGTAAACCAGCTTTTAGACCCTGAGGGAAAAAGGCCCACGAGAGCATGATCTGGGTTGGGGGAAGGAGATCGCCTTGGCAGAGTGCTACCTCACCCCCATTTTGCAATGCCTTCTGAAACTTGGGTTGCATTCCATATGATGGCATGCAGAGTGCCTTTGCACTCTCATCTTAAAGGGGAAATTATCCACAACCAAAGACAGAGAGGTTCCACCTCTATGTCCAAGGCTGCTGCTGCAAATAATCAGTCAACCACCTCAGAACCTCCTGCCACTGTTGGAGAGGTAGGAAGCTAAGATTGAAAGGGCATACTACAATAGGCACCAAAGGATGCCACAGAGGCCTTAGAAAGGTTGTCAGACTTGTTATCAGTGAGATGTTTTGTTACTGACAGGATAGTGGAAAATGATTTGGGGCAAGGTGGGAGAATATGCATGAAGGAGCAACAAAATGATCTCCAAATGGAAGTTGTGGAGGAGAGCTACCTGTCAGCCAGTGACTGAATTGAGTTTGTTGCCAAAAGGGGACCGCAATGCCAGGACTCATTTGGCAGTGGACATGGATCTTAGTCAGCTGAAAGTCTCCCTTATGTGCAGCTGTCTGGCACCTAGTACAGTTCAGATATTGTTACCTGAGAGAGGCACAGCCTTCTGAAGCCATACTGAAAGACATGGCGAAGTAACTCAACTGCATCTGCAGACTGGTAGGCACAGGAACCAGCGGGTAGGTGTCAGAAGCCACATACGGATTCTGTTCAGTATGGCATTTAAATGGTGGGCCCTCTGATCCTCCTCCACCTCTTCCCACTTAAAGTCGAGGAATAGACAAGGCTAAAGGGGGATCCCCGTGGATCCCATGGCCCAGTCTGCAATCTTAAAACTGAAAAAGATGGTAAAAAAATGCTTTAAAAATATGACTTAAATTAGAGCTGTGCTTATTGGCTTGCTTTGTTCAATGCTTTAAAACTATTGTTGCTAATAGCTGTTCCAGCAGTTATTAGATGGGCCTTGTTCTTAGATGAGAAACAATCTTACAGTTATCCTAAGATTATTTTTTCCCGAAGAAGCGTCAATTCCAATATATGCCTTAATATAACAATAGAAGTATTTATGCCATGTTGAGTTTAACATCAAGGCCACTCATACACAGTGACTGAATAAGTCATATTTTATTTTTATTAAATGGTATTCTGAAATTTTTGTCAATGCTTTGGGTTTGAGTTCCATGCCTCTGGCCATTAATCCATGAAAACTGAAATGAGTGGCTTTTATTTTATATACTAGTAAATTGCCTGTAACTTTGTCCACCGTCAGTTGATGAATATAAGGTGTTTTAATATAAGAGATCAATGGTGTTGGGACAAAAACTCATGCCACAAAGCCACCTAGTGGCCAGATGCAGATATTACATATGACCGTTTACATAGCAAAATTGAATGGGAAATGTTGACAAAAAAGCACGACCAGAAGTCATGGTAATAAAAACAAGATGTGTGGACAGGAAGCATGTTCTATGCAAGATTTGTAAAGCTAAGACTACGCAGCAATAAGGTAATCAAGAAATTCCAGTTGGAGGTAGATAGCTGGTATATGGCAGTACTGGCAGAGTAAAGTCTAGCTGTACTGGGGGACAGTTTTGGGTTTTGGTAGCACTGGGGGATAGTCCTGGAGGGGAACACTAGGGATTGTCAGAACTGTGCAGGGGAACCTTGAGTTTGGCAGAACTAGGGGTAGAATGTAGGATTTGGTTCACTGGTGAATCTCTAATGTCTGTCAGCAGTGATGGGATGGAGATAGGAGAAGGAAATGAACTTGTTTGCTTTAGTGAAGAGCACATCTCTGACCTGCATGATGCGGGTATGAGCCATAAATTGCTAATGTTGGTTATGTCATCTGTTGCAGCCAGGAATGGCATTGAGGCATAGAAATTCAGGACCACAGTCACCTTCAGAGCAGCAGGCAATGAAATGTGTGACCTGGTGTTGAGCTGCAGTTCATATTGCAATGGTTGACATACCTCTGTAATAGCCTTCATGGTGAAGTGGAGCAACCAGATACAATGTTCCTCACTTAACTAGAGCTACAATGTTTTTGTCCTGTAAACTCACGTGGGGTAAGGCCTCCTGTGACTTTCCCTTCTTTGTTATCTTCTCCCCGCAGCTGCAGGCCTCTTCACACTTGTTTACTGCTCTTTCTCCTCGTGTTCCTCCAGCCACAATGGCAGACTGAGCAGAATACCCATGTTGCCAGAGGAAGTTTGTGCAGAGGCCCCTGAGCAGAAATTCTTTCCCAGCTCCAAAAAATAACTTGTTATTAATTTTCCGTCAACTACAGCAGACGTGGCTCAGCTGGTAGCACTCTCTCCTCTGAGTCAGAAGGTCGTGGGTTCAGACTTGAGCACAAAATCTAGGCTGACGCTCCAGTGTGGTACTGAGGGAATGCTGCATTGTTGGAGGTGCTGTCTTTCAGGTGAGATGTTAAACCGAGGCCCCATCTGCCCTCTCAGGTGGACGTAAAAGATTCCATGGGGCTATTTCAAAGAAGAGCAGGGAAGTTCTCCCCGGTGTCCTGGCCAATATTTATCCCTCAACCAACATCACTAAAACATTATCTGGTCAATATTACATTGCTGTTTGTGGGAGTTTGTTGTGCGCAAATTGGCTGCCATGTTCCTATATTACAACGGTAACTACACTTTAAAAATATTTCATTGGCTACAAAGCGCTTTGGGACATCCTGAGGTCATGAAAAGCACTATATAAATGCAAGTCTTTCTTTCTTTAACATAGCCAGAAATTGAGACAAAAACCCACAAGCAGTCGAAAACGACTAACCGAGTATGTACATAACTGTAGCTGAGGATCCCTTTAAATAATGCTGGTACAACGTCTCTCCTGACTGTTCCAGCCCAGGATTGTAGACTGGTTATAGAATGTGTGAATCTAGCACTGAGGAAGTTGAAAATGGCAGTTGGGTCTTGAAACAAGCGCAGGATGCTCATTAATATATATATATGTATTAGGTGTCTGCCGGTTTCGAATGGGCACCCTGGATGATTAATACGCATTGGGTGCATTTCCTATGGACGTTGGGCAAACGAGATCCCCACCTAAAATTCAATGCCTAGTGCTCATTTTCCAGCATTAAATGGGCAGCCATGAGTTGAAAATCGCTTTCATATCTTTGTCACTGGAGATATCAGTTGTATTCATAATCTGCCGAAACGACCATTAAAGAAATTCATGAGAAACCAGGCCTATACAGAATCAACCAAAAGTGGAAGTAGGAGTGATATGGGGCAAATTTTACAAAGTTCATTTGGAAATTGGAAAGTTGCTAGTGGAATTTAATCTTTTAAAAATGTAAAAAGCATGGTCCTGCGAATTAGAAGCTTGTTGCCCTGACAACTATAGTGAGAAACATATTTGAGTCTATTGTAAAAGAATCAATTCAAGAACATCTAGTAAGAATAAAAGCCATAAATCCAAAACAACATAACTTTATGAAAGACAAATGATGCCAAAAAAATCATTAGAATTCTTTGAGGATGTAATAGATTCAGTGGATGATTGTAAGCAATGTATTCACACTGTATAAATTTATTTTCAAAACGTATGTAAGGTTCACCATAAGTAATTTATGTTTAAAGTAAAATCTCATGGGACTATGGTGAAAATTATAAATTGGATAATGAATTATTTAAATTATAGAATATAATGTGTAATTACCAATGATATTAGCTCTAATTGGATAGCTATGACCAGTAGGATTGAAATTCAATTTTGAATTCATTCTCTTAACAATGGATGGATTCTGAACCCTATGCAGAGAATAGACATAACCAGAAAAATGTATCAATTATATCATGGATTGGCTTTCACCAGTCCCTGTTAAACCACTGCCTGCCAATCATTTCTACCTTCTCTCAGAGAGGGTACACTTTCAGTGTGTTCCTGAGCTACTTTATTTCATAAGTACAGAAACAGGGAATGGTATAATTCTGCAAAGATTGTGAAGCAGAAATATTGTAGGAAAGATTCTTTTGTTTCTTCTAACGTACCTTGGTCTTCCTCCTTATAAAAGGCAGCACACATCTTGTAACCCAGTTCCTAAACACCAAGCGTTTACCACTGGAACAGTTGTAACTCTCTCCTGGTCAGGGAGAAAGTCTTCCCTCAGATTTTCCGGGATACAGTAGGCTGTGATGTGGAGCAACAGGGCTCTGTGGAGCTACTTTTAGAAGCTTAACCACCTGCAATATCTCAACTGTAAGGTACTTTACAGTGAGAAAGATTTCATCCTTTCATGCATTTTGTTTGGATAAATTATTGAAAGAGAGAGGGATTATTCAAACAACCAATCAAGTACTTCCTTAACTTGTTACAAATTATAATATTCCGAAATCTCAGTCTTTCACATGTGCCAACATCCTCGAGGTTTACAGTTTACAGTTGGAGCTCTGACATAAAAGACCACACTGTCCACTGAATCCTTCATGTGCTTCAGGGCATCAGTCTGCTCAGGTCCTTTAGAGCATGTGCTACAGCTTCCCATGCAGCAACATATTTGGCCAAAATCAGCTCGACACCTTTTATGTTTCACATTATCATTATAATCTGACAAATTCAGATGATTCGTATAGGCATCACAACAAAGATTGTAGAACAAGGAGACTGGTTGGCACCCATTAAGCTCCAAGGTGCATGTTTTCATGTTCCTATCAGGAGGAATCATAGACAAATGAGCCACATAGGATGCTTATCATAGTTTGACCTTAGAACTCCTGGTTGACTGTTGATGTTCTTCCCCCTTTCCAGGAATATACCTTTAGAGGCTATTGTTTTTTGTTTTATTTGACAACTAGATTTCCCGATTACTTACCATTCTCACCCAGCTAAAATAGCCAAAAGAATTTATGAAAAGGCCATTGAGGCTAACTGTCGCACCCCATTACCTCAGATCAACTGATTTAGCACAGACTGGGGATCAAACCTAGTAATTTGGTCTGTGTGACTCAGCTACTCACTGGATAAACTTTCTGGGGGTAATTTTGACTTTGGCCGATAGTGTAAATCGGGCGATATCAGCTCGTCAACCCGTTAAACGCCTCTCCTGATTTTCATTTCCACTGACTTCACGCCAAACCCTTTCACTAATGCTAATTCCCATTTCCCCTCTGTTGTTCTTGATCTTGTTTTATCTTCTGTTTGTACTATTAGTGAATACTCAGACTTGTTGGCGAGTCTAATTCTTCAATTCATTACATGGAATGTTAATGTGTTAACCGCCTAATTATAGGACAGAAAATCATTGGCCTCTCAAAGTAAGGGAAAGCTTAAATTGCTTTCTTACAAGAAGTCTCTGAGCGGTAATCTCATTGAAATGTATAAAATTCTTAGAGGACTTGACAGGGTCGATGTGGAGAGGCTGTTTCCCCTGGCTGAAGAGTCTAGAACTAGGGGGCATAGTCTCGGGATAAAGGATGGGCGATTTAGGACTGAGACAAGGAAGAATTTCTTCACTTAGAGGGTGATGAATGTTTGGAATTCTCTACCCCAGAGGGCTGTGGATGCTCAGTCGTTGAGTATATTCAAGACTGAGATAGATAGATTTTTGTACTGTAGGGGAATCATGGGATATGGGGATTGGGAGGAAAGTGAAGTTGAAGTTGAAGATCAACCATGATCTTATTGAATGGCGGAGCAGGCTTGAGGGGCCGTATGGCCTATTCCTGCTCCTATTTCTTATGTTCTTATATTCTTAAATTCAGTTAAATGTTGCACAACACAAAAAATTAGAGGATACTGATTTGATCAAGTTTACTTTTTCATAAGAAAAGATTGGTAGCAATCTTAATTCATGAGGATGCCTGTTGTTCTCGAAGTACAGCTTATGGTCATCAATACCGATGAGCCCAAATTTGATTGATATTTTTCTCTTTCTTGATATCTGTGCAAGTTGGAAATCTTATGGGAACATCCTCATAGGTATTTATAAAATTCCCAACAGTTGTACATTATCACCATTACAATGTCAGAATACATGTTCATCCATACATAAATGTCCTGCTCTTGTGTACATTGTTAGATAAAGTACGGAAATTCATCATTATGGCCTGAAACATTGACTGGTGTTAGGATTCATTATTGCCCTCACCATAGACAAAAGTAGCAAGACATCGTCTCTGCCATAGCCACATTCCAAGTTGTAAAGTAACTATATGCATGCCTATTGTGCATGTTGAGATTAGTGGTGGCAACTGCATATGTTGCTCCAAGTTCTTGTCCTCAGCTTATAAATATTTTGTGCTCATGCAGAAACTGATTCCTGTTGGTATACTCCTTGCATTGACAGAGAATCATCATCTTCCAACATTCTGGACTGGCTACGTCAGTCTGCATAACTTTATGTAGGCACAGACTACATGTAGAGGTTGCTTCACATCTTTTTACCCCTTCTGTTAACCCTGCTGGTTTTAACGAAGGTCAAACAGAAAGGGAAACTCTTAAATTGATTGTTTCACACCGACCATAACAAAGACTTGGGGCTCAATTTTACCATGGTGGCAGCCGGGGGTGGAGGGGGTGCAGGGGGGACGAAACCAAACTTACCGTTTCCGATGTGATCACACGTTGATTGATAGTAAATAACGTCCTCTCCGGGTTTCGTGCTCGGCAGCCGGCCTGTTCTGGTGCTGGAACGGAAGACTGGGGGTGGGGGGTGGGGGTAAGAGTGGAAGATTGGGGGGGGAGAATGGAAGATCGGGTGGGGGAGAGGGGAAGATTGGGGGGGAGAGGGGAAGATTGGGGGGACATCAGGGGAAGATTGGGGAGACATTGTGGGAAGAACAGGGAGGACATCGGGGAAGATCGGGGGGACATCGGGAGGATGAAGAGGAGGACATCGAAGCGGGAGACATCGGACATCAGAGCAGGTTTCAAAGGTAAGTTCATTTAGTGTTTCCACTTCCTAGCATAGTTTCTTATTTAATTTATTTAGTTTCTTTTTCCCTGATCCGGCCCTTCACTCTTGGTTACACCAGGCGTGAATCAGAAGCGGTGGGCAAGCTCCCCAGGTAAGTTAAAAATCTTTCTAATCCCTTCATCTGTCACAGGTAAAGTGCCTTAAGTACCTCAATGAGGTACATTTGGCTCTTTAACTGTCATCCCGCCGGCTTTAATTGTCGGCGGGACTTCCGTTTTCAGGTCGCCTGCGTGCACACAGGTGGGTCCCTGGGAAACTCGGAAGTCGATGGGTTGGAGCCGGCTTCCGAATCCGAACAGGATTTCTGTGATTTTCAGAGCCCCCCCCGCCCCAATGCACCCGCAATTGCCCCCTAAAATCACCCCCTTGATATTTGGTTTTTAAATCTGTGATAATTAGCCTTCCTTAGGAGTTTCCCAGAAGACCAAATCTGCTATCTGAACCTCAAGGACAGATTTTTCACCCATCATGAACTAATTTGCTTCTATTTCTGCTATTGAACAGGTACAATTAATACACATGCAGCTGTCAGAGTCAGTTACCAACACCATGACTTCTTCTCAATGACATTCTGCTGATACTTTATGCAATGCAAAGTGGAAGAGATTCTAACTTTGTTACACTATCTGCTCATTCAGATGATTTAACAAAGGCAGAATTTTCTGAGGTGTTCCAGCTTATCTGCAGGAGCTTCTTGAACTTTCGGCATTCAAGATCTACGTATTCATAGCATCTGCCTTTTACAAAAGCTTTACCACATCACTGGATATTCACACTCTCATTGTGTGATTCATGAAAGGAACCTTCATATTGTGACCACAGATTAACCCATCCTTTCAGCACTGGATTTGAATTTAGTGTTATCAATAGTCACGTCACACCAAATTAAGCTAGCAGCAACATTAAATATCAATTTTTTATCTGGGGAAACAAGATTGCTTTTATCCAGTGGCTAGTTCCATTATCAAGTTCCAAGCTCCAGCCAGCATCGGGATCAACGGGGCAGGGGAGGGGAGATCCAGCCAGCATCAGGGATCGGAGAGGGGTCCAGTATCGGGGATCGGGGGGTCCAGCATCGGGGGGATCCTGCATCTGGGGGGAGATTCCAGCAGTGGTGGGGGTGGGGGTGGGGGGCAGCCGATCGCAGGCAGCCAGGTGAGCTTGTTGGGCTTGGATGAAGATCTCCTGCTCCTCCGGGCCCACAAGCAGTGCAATAAATGCACTCACCTCATGGATCCGGCCCTTCCCGCCTGCTTTCACCTGAGGTGAATCGGAAACAATGGGAAACCTGAACAGCTTAAATTCATTTAAGTTTTCCAATACACAAAGAATTAAGCACCACTTAAAAGCTCCAAAAAGTTGTTAGTTTACCCGCCTACTAGCCCCCAACTCACCCGTTCTTGGGGGTTAAAATTACCTCTCCTAGTATCTGGTTACAGAGTGACAAAGGTAGAGTTCAAACTTGCTTCCTTGGCTAGGGAATAGTGTGTAGCACAGGAAAACTGAGAGAGGAAAAAAGTGATAAATAGAAGTTTTTAAAAAATCAAGGTGAGTGGTTGGAGAGTATATTGTGCTAGTTGTTGCAGTTTGTTATTTTTTAATGTTAGAATCCCATTAAATAACCTGGATCATAAATGTCAACAGTTGTAGTTTGTTGTTGCAATGATGTTTGAGCAGCAGAGCTTATGTATACAAATCTCATCAGCTTTAGTATTGGTTTGCTCCCTTAGTACCTATCCAGACCTCTTTAAGTACCATGGGTACCTCCAGTTCTCTAGACTTCAATTTGTTAATAAGGAAATCATTGATTCATTGTCTTTGTCAGATTAAAAAGCATGTTAACTATTTCTCCCAGCAGTTGACTATTCGTCTTGTATTATATTTCGCATGATCTTGCAAATCAATTACAATAGAGCCTTGATTTCTGCTTGGTACAATACTGAATCCTCCACAGAGTTTATTTGACCTGTTTTCACAATATCACATGGAAGGTTCAGATAAAGAAGGTCTTTCAGTCCATTTGATCTTACCTTTCCGGAATACAACTCCTAATGCTTTCTCATTACAGCATTTAATTGTTTCTTAATTGGGAGGACGGTAATTTAACAGCTGTCAAAATGCTACAGATGTTTCTAATAAAGAATAAAACATGATGCCAATGCTTGTAGGGGGGAAACAAAATCACTCCATTCAATTTCATGCTGCAGTTTTTCCCTCCTCCTCTTGAAGAATTTTGGATAGAACTGCTAGGATCATTAACCAAATGATTAACTGGATATTAACTTTCGACCATCAAAATCTCCTAAACTGCTGATTCTGGATTCTATTTCTGTCATTAACATCCTAGCAGACATTAAGTAAGTTGTTTAGCTTCTGAGTAGTGTGGTTTCAAAAGATAGAAAGTAAATGTCTCTGTCAAAGACATCAATGGCATCCTGTGTTACTGCAACTACAGGTCACTGTCTCTTCTTATCCTTCCAGACCTCTCCACTGCCTTTCATACTTTACGTTCTCCTCTAACATCTATCACCATAAAACTGCTCTCTTGTGGTTCCAATTCTATCTGTCCCAACATAGCCACTACATAGATCATCTGTATGCTCTCCCTTGGCAGCGTTATGTGCAAATACTGGGTCAACTTCCATATATCGACTGATAACAATCAGCTCTGCCTATCTACTATCTTCAATCGCATTGCCATGTTTACTCCAATGATGTTGCTGTACTGTTTACCTGCCTGCCTGCCCAATATCAAGTCCTGGATCAATCAAAACTACTTGCAGGTTAAAATCTGCAAAAGTAAAACCATCCTGTTTGGTTTTTGTCAACACTTCTGGCACTAACTCCATAAATCTTCCTGGCTGCTTGCTCAATTTCAACCCTTGGGTTCTGTTTGATCCTGAGTTGGGCTTTCGACCTCACATTTGGTCAGTTACCAAGAACACCTTATTCAACCTGTGGAGAATTACCTGCTTACACTCCTACCTCACCCTATCTGTAGTTTATCCATAACTTCATTTCTTCAAGGATTGATTTCTCAAATGCGTTTCCATTGACTTCAATGGAAATAAAAATCGGGAGAGATGTAAAACAGGCTGTCAATTTACACTCTCTCACAAAGTCAAAATTACCCCCTGTGTGTTTAGTGGTGATTGTGCAGAGGGATCATAATTGGAATCTTGGTGGAGTTTTGTTTTCTATTAAGAATGAAAGAAATTTGATTGGAGAAATGGCCAATAAATCAAGATAGCTGGTTGGAGATTAATAAAATTACTTGGAGATTAATAAAATTACTTAAAAAGAAGAATGAGAAATGCATGGGAGCAATGGAAGCCGAAATCACAAATTGGGGGAGGGTAAATTTTATTTATTTATTTTTACTGAAGTAAACAAGTTAATTATTTATTTTTACCTGGACAGTAATAACACAGTTGGTGAGCAATAACACTATTAGACAGCAGCATAGTAGGTATTGAAGAAATATGAAAAATATTTGGGAGAGGATTGGCTGCAGGGAACCATCTTCACAGGGTCCAGGACAGCAGAGTCAGTTACAGAGCTGTGCCATTTACTGTAAGGGCACCTGTTGCTAACATGCACCACAGGCTGGCACAGCCAGTGACGGAATGGGTCAGTCACATGGAGCTTCTTTTCCTTTCATATTTGGCTGTCACTTCTTAATTCCCTGTCAATATTGGCATTCCCCTTTAATTGTCCCCATCTATTTAAATGCAATTTTCCATTCTTACTAATATGCTCTTACAGTTGACTTGATCTATACCTGGATCTGTGACTAATAATGCAATGAACTGACCCAGAAAAATTGCTATTAGCACATTACCACCTAGGTGGGATTAGCACCAGTTCTTAATCTTCTAGACATCACTTGCTCCAGTAAAAGTAAACCACGTGCTTGCATATACTTCCTGTCAATTCTTTTCATTATCAATTCCCATGTCCACACTTGTAATGGAAGCTGCCTATACACACTTGTCACACAGTAATAATACCCTACCCACAGCGGAGGCAGCTTTTCTCCAAACTGAGCTAATGGGCCCGATTTTACCAGGGGTGCGGGTTCTCGGCGGGTAGGCCAGCGGGCGCCCGCGCGATCGTAGCAGGCAACACACTAATTGGATCCACTTACCTGCTCCTCCGGGTTCCCCGATGCTGATCTGCATCTCGGGCGGGCTGCGCATGCGCAGTAAGATCTGTCAGCTGGAGGCGCTCAATTTAAAGGGGCAGTCCTCCACTGACAGATGCTGCCACAAACAGCAAAAATTACAGCATGGAGCAGCCCAGGGGGAAGGCTGCTCCCAGTTTAATAATGCCTCACCCCAGGTATCATTAGATGGGGTGAGGAGGAGGGGGAGGACAGAGATCTTCCCCCCGGTGGGCGGGAGGAAGCAGCCCACCTCTGCCACCAAGAAGGCCTGGCTCGAGGTGGCAGAGGGGGTCACCTGCGCCACCAACATATCGCCCACCTGCATACAGTGCAGGAGGCGCTCCAATGACCTCAGTAGGTCAGCCACAGTGAGAACACGTAGTCTTTCCCCTACACTCCGCCTGCCACAACACTGCCCCCACCCCACATCTCCATCGGCACTGCCAACACTACTCTGTCACATGACCCCTCATACCCACTCAAACCTCATCCTCATCTTACCTGCACCTACTCACCTCGTGAGTACTCATCCCGCCACTACCACTCAACCCAATCCTCATACAATCTCATGGCTCTCTCTCATACTCACCCTCTCGTGCATCTCTCTCACGGCCAGCCTCACTCAACCTGCCACCACCTGTGCTGCAGCCACAGGGCATGCATCACATATGTGCAGTCGGCAGCGTAAGGCAAACGTGTCGTGAGCATGAAGGGGATGCACAAGGGTGTTTGAGGGTTTGTCATGGTTCTTACTTCTATTGAATTAAAGAACAACTTACATCATACATTATATTGGCACCACTACTGCCATGTCTTCGCGAATCCTGTCCGATTTGTGCAATAATGCCCGCTCCTGGGTATCCCTATGAGGACCCACCACTGATGCCACCCAGTGTGTCACTGCAGAGTGGGTGTAGGTGTATTTGCAGGGCTCTTCTGCGCAGACGACTGAGAGACATCGGGGATGTCCCCGGTTGCAGCCTGGAAGGCTGTGGAGCAGAAGTTCGGGAGGGCAGTGGTGACTTTGACAGCGACAGGTAGGAAGATGATGCACGGGCCAGCCAGGTGCAGCTCGGCATGAAAGAGGCTGCAGATGTCCACGGCTACATGTCGAGTGACTCTGAGCCTCCGTGTGCACTGCTGCTCAGAGAGGTCCAGGAGGCTGAGCCTCGGTCTGTGGAACGTGTGGCGAGGGTAGTGCCCTCTGCGACGCATCTCTCTCTGCGGTAGCCCTCCCTCCTGCTGTACAGGTGGATGTGTCACAGCACTCTGTTGTGGAGCTCCAGGTGTCAGAGGTGGACGGCGTGGATGGTGAGGCTGGTGATGCTGTTCGCCCTCCGAGGAGGTCATGACTGCAGCTACGGCGGCCCCCATCCGCAAGATGTACATCTGAGGGGGTCCGCAATGTCTCTGGACCCCGGGGTAAGTGTGCAGGTTGGTGACTTCGAACATCAGGAGGAGGGTGGTGGAGGCCAAACTTTGTCCCAAGTGACAGAGCGGCCTCCTGCAATGGCTGAGGGTCTCCCCACCGCCCCCCCCCCCCCCACCGCCCCACCTGTCAAATGGACCTTTGCAGCTGCCACAGGCTGACGGCTGCAACACGTCCATTTCAACTGTGACTGTTTCCCCCAGTGTGTGAAACAGTCCCATGTTTATCCAAAATCAC
Source organism: Heptranchias perlo (assembly GCF_035084215.1). Classification (NCBI taxonomy): domain Eukaryota; kingdom Metazoa; phylum Chordata; class Chondrichthyes; order Hexanchiformes; family Hexanchidae; genus Heptranchias; species Heptranchias perlo. Next base: position 34,518,326 of record NC_090341.1, on the reverse strand, counting down.
ACACAGTCCCTTAATCAGGTCAGTTAATGACCTGAACAACCAAAGTAAATACTCTCAAGTGGCATCCCGCTGGCTTTAATTGCCTGCGGGATTCCCACCAGCGGGGGCTGCGCACGCACCCCCGCACGTCAGCGCGGAACCCGGAAGTGGGCGGGATCGAGGCGCGATCCGGTCCCGCTGCGGGATTTCGGGATTTTCAGGGCCCCCCCGCCGAGAACGCACCCGGTAGCGGGTGCTAAAATCGGGCCCAATATCTTTTGTAATATCTTAACAATATATCATTTTAAAGGTTGGAATTTGGAAGACAGAAAAATATTGAAAGTCTCTTAGAGGGGAAAAGGTCATATGGGAATCTCTTGCTTTTATATTTACGAACATACGAATAATGACAGACAGGAAAAGACCTACCGGTCCAGCCAGCCTGTCCCATACCGTTGAAATATCTTGTGCATCACAATATATACACTCCCCATCCCACCTGGAGCCATGTGATCTCCTGGGAAAGGCGAAAAGCAGATAAAAACCCAGACTAATTTGGGGAAAAAAATCAGGAAAATTCCTCTCCGACCCCCCTTAAGTGATGGAAACTGGTCCAGGAGACCACCCTGGTCCTGATTAATATTACCAGGTACCTATCTCTGTTACTAGATGATCTCTGCCCCAACCAGAAACTGATCCAGCTCTCAATTGAAGGAATTCAGCGAATCAACATTCAAGGCATGAGCCAGCAGCCTGTTCCAAGGGTCCATTATTCTCTGGGAAAAGAAGAGCCACCTAATATCTAGCCTAGTTCTGCTTTTACATAACTTGTAAGAGTGACCCCTGGTCCTCCCTAACTTATTCAGTTGAAAGAATTAATCTACACAAACACAATCTAGTCCCTTCGTCATCCTAAAAACCTTGATCAAATCACCCTTACGTCTCTGCTTCTCTTTGAGTCTATCTGGGTAACTAAGGTGTTTTAAACTGGGAATTAATCTTGTGGCCTTCTTCTGCACAGTTTCCAAAGCCTCAGTATTGCCCACCATGTGAGGAGACCAAAACTGAACACAGTATTCTAACTGAGGCCTAACCAAGGGCTTGTACAAGGACAAAATGGTGTGCTTGTTTTATGGTGAATTGTCCTACAAATACACCCTAGCAACCTATTCACTTTAGCTATAGCTTCACGGTATTGGTCATGAACCTTTAGAGATTAATGTACTAAAACGTCCAGATCTCTTTTTGTCAAAAGATTGCAAGCCCTTGTTAATAATGCAAGAAGACCTCAGGGACTCAGGGCATGATTTTCTCATGGCGGCGGGAAGTCAGTGGGTGGGTGATTAGTCGTGTGGTGAAACCGGAAAAGTTTTTTGCATGTCGGTTTGAACGATCGCGACTGAATTGAAAGCCCATAATTTTATTTCCGGGTTTCGCGTCTCCAAGCTGCGTAGCGAGTGTACTGCGCACCTGAATGATGTGCTGTGAACTGGAGTATTTAAAGGGCCAGTGCAAAAATGGATTTTGAAGGTGAAAGGGGGAGCATCGAGAGTGCAGCATCATAGAGCCAATGCAGCACCCCGTTTCAGCGACGCCTCTCTTGAGTTGCTACTGGCTGGTGTCAGAAGCAGGAGGGATTTCCTCTACCCAGCTGATAGGAGGAAGTGCCCTGCTTCTGCCACTAAGAAGGCATGGCTGGAGGTGGCAGAGGAGCTCAGCAGCAGGTGCACGGTGCCCAGGTCATGGGTGCAATGCAGAAACCAGGTCAGGAAAAGTGAGTACATTTGTTGATTCACCAACGTCCTGTGAAAAGAACCCAACCCCTCTCTCACTCTGTGTTGGCAAGCCTACTCCACCACATCACTCCTCACACCTACATAAGTCTCATCTTCAATTTACCTTCACTTTCTATGCATATCTTCACCTCCCCATTTGTGAACTTACCACTCCCACTCACCCAGTCCTGATGCAATGTGATGAATCTGTCTGATACTCACTGTCTGATGCATCTGTTTCATTGTCAGCTTCACCTAAAGCAATGCATCTTCGTGAGTCACCTTCAGTCACTCACGCATCTGTTCTTTCTCCCCTTGTAGAAGAGAACGCAAAATGCAAGGGAGAGGAGTAGAACTGGAGGAGGCCCAACACAAATAGTACCGTTGACAGATTTGGAGGAGGAGGCGATGGGCATCAATTGGACGGTTGCATGTTTGGCCGTTGGCGATGGCGAGACTGGCAACCTGCAGGTGGCTGGTGACAGAACTTTAACATCCTTCACACACATGATGAATTGATGCTATCAATGAATGACCTGTTCCACACCTCAGTATGGTCATTGGAAACATTGTAACTTCTCCGATGAATATTTAATATTGGTTTATGTCGTCTTCCAGGGCCTTCACGGATTGATGATGAGGCAGCTGCCAAGGAAGAAGGTAATTCCTCAGAGGAGCTCATTCCTTCTGAGGGTGCACTGTCACATGACATCCATCCATGCACCAGCACAGATACTGGCACTTCGGTGGGTCCTGTTAGGCAGATAGTTGAGTTGTCACCTGGTGATTCAACACTCACAAGTGTGCATGAGCAGGCAGTGGTGGCAGGGGCAGCTGTGGAGAGCCCTCATCAGGGGGCGCACTCATCTCCAAGTTCTGCTCAGCTGGGCACAGATGCTGAATCCCAAGGGACATTATTGAGAGTGAGAATGATTGAGTTACAGCTCCAACTTTGCAAGATAATGGAAAAGGTGTCACACACACTCTCCACAATAGCGGATAGGATGGAAGAGTCCAACTCCATCACCAGTGGATTGGTGGTGCAGGTAAGTGTGGGAATGTCTTCAATGGAGAGAGTGGCAGCCTCCGATGAGCTTCAAGAACGGCTCTTAATTAAGTCCATGCAGGCCATGACAATGGCGTGCGGACTCTGTATGCCAATATATCTGCCATCTTAAACAGGCAGACAGATACTTTAGCCATGGCCGTACATCTCCTTACCAGCCTGCTGGCCAGCAAAATGGTGGGAGTGGTGTTGCCCCAACCCGGGAGAGGGATGATGGCAAAAGGGGACATGGAAGTGGGGACTCCACTCAAAGCACTCGAACCTCTCACCCGTTGCCCCCTCCTCAGCCAGTAAGCACAATGCTGCCTCCTCTCCCGAATCTGCCCCTGCACAGGTGCCGGTGGAGCAGTCTTTGGCAGGCCCTCACTGGCTCCAAAACCCAGAGGTCGTAGGCCGAAAGCATCTCATCAGTCAAGGCATGAATCTGAGCAACCTGCCACTACCTCTGCTGAAGCCACAGGTGATGCACCAAGTAGAAGCGCAATGAAGAAGGCGGCTAAGGTTTTGTAATTCACCAAGGGTATGCACAAGGGTGTCTGACAGTGTGTCATGTTGTTAATTTATATTTGCTTTTTGTTAACTCCACATTAAATGGTACAATTCTTACTACCACTGCCACGGCTTGGTCCATGAATGGCTTGCCCATTCGTGAGTCCCTTTTGTGAAATTGTCCTTTCATGTGCTTCATAATGAATTCCAAGACATGATGCCACTTACTGGGCGCATATGCAATGGGTGTATGCATGTTGAAGGCATGTTTTGTGCAAACAGCGGTGTGGGGTGGGGGCTGGTGGTGGTTGCTCCATCAGTCTGAGTAGTTCACATTCTTCAATTTGGAGATCTCATTATTAGAACCTGTTAGATATGAGTGATTCCCTGGCATCATGGGCAGCGATGTGCACCGCTGCTCTGGCGATGGGTTCCCCATCTTCATTTCCCTCCTCCTCGTCCTCATCCTTCTCCTCCTCATCCTCTTCTTCAATGTTGCCAGCAGATGAGGATGCTTCATGAGTGCATTTGAGTTCCTCCACCTGTAACCCTCTCTGCTAAGCGATGTTGCGCAGGATGCAACACACAACAATTATTTTGCATACCCTCGCTGGTAAGTACTGAAGAGCTCTCCCGGATCTATCCAGAAACCTGAAACGCAACTTCAGCATTCCTATATCGTATACACTTATGTGCAGGCGACAGGGAGACCCTGAAGATGTCACTGGTGGCACCCTGAAAGGATCCGGAGGTGAAGAAATTGAGGGCACTGGTGACTTTAATGACGGGCAATGCGTGGCCACCAGGCCCAGCCAAGAGCAGCACTGCATGAAGGAATGTGCAGATTTCTGCAACCACCTGCTGAATCAATCTGAGCCTTCGTAGGCACTGCTCCTCAGAGGTCCAGGAAGCTCAGCCTCTGCCTGTAGACCCTCTAACGTGGGTGATGTCTCTTGCCACCTTGGCCCCTCCGTTGGTCCCCTCTCTGCTCTTCTTCAGGTCCTTGTTGCACACCTCTGTCTTGTGTACCTACAGATCCCAAAACTGCATGCTGTGCCTGCCGCGGATGTACTGTGGAATAAATCTATTGCGCCCCCCCATCCTGATCTTGTCAATTTGAGGGATTCAAAATGTAGGAAAATTTGTCTGAACACAAGAATTCTCAGTCTAAACACAAAGAACTCCCAGCCAAAGGTTTGTCTGAGAGAACTGAATGCCCAGCTGCAAAACCTCACCTTTTATTCAGAAGTGTCAATCATTGATTTAAAGGTCCAAGTGAGCTTCGCCTCCATTTCTATGGCGTGTCTCCGAAGGTACGGGAGACACGTTCAGTATAAGTTAAATTCGATTCTGTTGTAGAATTCACAAAAATGTAATCCCCTTAAGTGTTTGAACTACCTAAATTGTCCATTTAAATATTGCCCCCCCTCCCCGACTTTAAGTGGCGACGGGACTTCTGGATATCTGTTGCGTGTGCGCATCCTAACACGCCTGCCTCAAATCCGGAAGTGGGCACGTTGGAGCCAGGATGCTGTCCCACTCCAAAAACGTACTACTTTCACTGCCCACCCACCCCCAACCCATCAGTTCTTGGGAGTTAAAATTACCCCCTCAGAGACCCTTCCCACTGCTGTTGTACATTTGCTGGAGTAGATTTTTAAAATTTGTAAAATAATCTTTGTTATTGGCACAAAAGAGCCTTTGTCCAGCTGTCAGACTAGCTCAATAGGCCAACTCACTGATTCTGTAAGGTTTCAGTTCACAGTATAGGAAGTTTAAATTAGGTGATAACATTGTGGATGTCATCAAAATGTTTCTCATGGATGGGTTTTTTCTTTCCAAGTGTGCTGTGCAAAACTTGTAATCTTATCTGTCTTATGTAACAATACACCTATTGTCAAATTATCAATAGTTCGCCCAGGAGATTTTATTTTCCCAGTACATAATCGTGCCTTGCTTTTGATTTTCCTAACTCATTTTTTATATTGAATAAGCAATCTTTAGCCCATTAGTATTAAGAAAGGAGCCCTTCCAACCTTCTGACAGAATGGGCCAATGTTACTTGAGAATAATCTTATTAACTTTCAAGAGAACAAGGATGTAGATTCAAATCATGGCTTTGATTGTTCTATTATTCAGAATCAACAGATGTGATATTTCTGAATAACTTTAAAATCCTCTTGCTTTTTCCAATCTACTTTTGATATTTTAAAAATTAACTTTATACTATAATTAGGAGGAAGTGACTTGGGAATTAACATCAGTAGAAAGTAATTATTCCAAAATGTTTCAGCAATCATATCGTTTACGTGCAATTCTCATGCGATTGGTTAACGGACAGAAAACAGAGAGTAGGAATAAACGAGTCATTTTCAGGTTGGCAAGTTGTAACTAGTGGGGTGCCGCAAGGATCAGTGCTTGGGCCTCAGCTATTTAAATTATATATCAAAGATTTAGATGAGGGGACCGAGTGTAATGTATCCAAATTTGCTGATGATACAAAGCTAAGTGGGAAAGTAAGCTATGAGGAGGATGCAAAGAAACTACAAAGAGATATAGACAGGTTAAGTGAGTGGGCGAGAAGGTGGCAGATGGAGTATAATGTGGGGAAATGTGAAATTATCCGCTTTGGTAGGAAGAATAGAAAAGCAGAATATTTTTTAAAAGGCGAGAGACTAAGAAATGTTGGTTGTCAAAGGGATCTGGGTGTCCTTGTACATGAATCACAGAAAGTTAACATGCAGGTACAGCAAGCAATTAGGAAGGCAAATGGTATGTTAGCCATTTTTGCAAGGGAGTTGGAGTGTAAGAGTAAGGAGGTCTTACTGCAATTATATAGGGCTCTGGTGAGAGCACACCTGGAGTGCTGTGTAAAATTTTGGTCTTCTTAACTAAGGAAGGATATACTTGCCTTAGAGAGGATGCAACGAAGGTTCACTAGATTGATTCCTGGGATGAGAGGGTTGTCCTATGAGGAGAGATTGAGTAGAATGGGCCTATATTCTTTGGAGTTTAGGCGAATGAGAGGTGATCTCATTGAAACATATAAAATTCTTAGAGGACTTGACAGGGTAGATGCTGAGAGGCTGTTTCCTCTGGCTGGAGAGTCTAGATCTAGGGGTCATAGTCTCATGATAAGGGGTCGGCCATTTAGGATCGAGATGAGGAAAAATTTCTTCACTTAGAGGGTTGTGAATTCTCTACCCCAGAGGGCTGTGGATGCTCAGTCGTTGAGTACATTCAAGACTGAGATCGATGGATATTTGGACACTAAGGGAATCAAGGGATATGGGGATAGCGCGGGAATGTGGATTTGAGGTAGAAGATCAGCCATGATCTTATTGAGTGGCGGAGCAGGCTCGAGGGGCCGAGTGGCCTACTCCTGCTCCTGTTTCTTATGTTCTTATGTTCTCTCCCTCCCACCACTAAGGTACTTCCTGCACCCAGTCTTGGATGAGTTACAATTTTCTTCAGCTCAACATGAAGACTGAAGCAGCCATCTTCAGCTCTGGCGGCAAATGTCACTTCCTTGCCACTGATTCCATCCAACTCCCTGGCTGTTCTTTCAGGCTCAACCAGATCATTCACAACTTTAGCATCCTGGTCAATCTTGAGCTTAGTTTGAGACTCCATATCCTCTTCACCACAATTATTGCTTGCTTCCACCTCCGCAACATCAACCTGCCTCCAATTTGTGATAGCTGCTCCAAAAGATCACCGTGTACAAGACCAAGGATGTGATACCTGATGTTCCAAAATATGGAAAGAGAAGAGGGCAACTAAAGAAACTTCTCGGGCGAATGGAATTCAGGTCAAAAAAGGCTCTCCCTGTTTTTCGTGACTGTGTGCTGCCCGGAATCACACAAAATTTATGAAGATGCTTAAGCGGCCCAAACACCATCTTATGCCAGTCCACCTCCCTCCCTGTGTGAGAGCATTGCAAAGTAACATGCATGGTTGTGGTGACATCATTCATTTTATACCGAACTTTAAACCATTGTGTACAAAATATTTGTGTCCCCTGCTATAATTGTGCCCTGCAGCTTTTGTGCAATGAAAGAGTGCAGAGAAAGGTGCAAAGGTTAACTCCAGACTTTGAATGCTGTCTCCTGAGTGTGCTGCAACTCAATATTTAGATTTGTATCGCATCTTCTTTGGCTAAGTAGTAATCATGTGTACAAAGTTGCATAATTTAACTTGCCACTTCTGATGCAACTGAATTTCTTCCATATTTGCTCTGAGGTCCAACTGCATTAATATAATCCACGACCTTCACTCATGCAGTTTGCATCTGTAATTTAACAAAAGGGTGGCCTCCTGCCCTGCTTCCATTGCTGTGCCTACTGCAGCAGGATTTCCAATGATTCGTCCGAAAAGGGGAAACTCCCTGCTGCCTTCATTGTACACATTTTGGAAACAAACAATATCCATAACTCCTCACAGCCTGTCCTTATGCATCCGCATTAATTGAGAAGAAAAGGAACCTATTCCCCTTTAAAGGCAAGCGGCAGCTGTTTTAAAATTACATTATCCAATTTTGTGTCTCCCAGTTAACCGTACTAAAAGCCTGCCTCCTTGTCCATGTTTTCCATGCACAGGGAGTGTTTGGAAATTAAGGGGAGCGGCTTGGCTTGCAATATTTGTCAAGCCCAATCCTCGCTGAGTTGCCATTAGTGACTGTAGATCTGATTCTGCCAGACTTACAAAATTAGGGCTATGGAGTGTGGAGTATTACATATGTGGTCACTACAGGAGATATATCTCCTTCAGACAATATCAAGAATATTTGCTTTTGGTCCCTCAATTATCCAAATGCTGCACATATAGTTATTACAAACCTTTTCGTGAGAGAGAAATACTCTTTAGGAAAAAGCTATGTCAACCAAGGCATCACCAGTTAAGATAAGAGAGACACATCCTCCATGAGTTGTTGGGGGAGCATAGGACAAAACAAAGCTAGAAAAAATGAATACACTATCTTCAGAAGTACATTGGCTTTGTCCACCATTAAAAAAAAGAGGTATCGTGTACAGGTACGTGATATCTGATGTTCCAGAATATGGAAAGAGAAGAGCAACTAAAGAAGCATCTAGAGCAAATGAAATTTAGGCCAATAAAAATAGCATTAAATGTATTCATAGTAACTGATCATCAGCTGCTTCCTGCAGGAAAATGTGTGGCCATTATTTGTGGCTGGTGTAGTCCTGTACAACATCAATAGTTGCATTTATTGGGATTGTACCTTCTGTCCAAAGCATCTAATGACAACCGACTTGATAATAAAATGCAAAAGATTTTTTCCCCAGTATTCTTATGAACCCTAACAAAAATAAGAGCATAATAAAATTTAAAAATGGAATGAGAAAAGATTTTCTGGTCCATCAAGCCTTCTTGTTCTGCAGACTGTAAAATCCATTGGATCATTAGCTTTATCCCACCCCTTTAATATCCTACCTATTGAATTTTGGGTAAGTTCTGTCTACATTCTGCTGATCCCCAAAGTTAATTGAGAAAAACTCCAGGATATTTATGCATCCCCACATCTCCACTATTCAACCTTGCCTGTTTCACTCCAGACAACATCCTCTCTTTCATCTAGCTCCAAGGGATTAAATACTCCATGGAATGCAATCATTTTGGACCAAAAAAGGATAGATCCAAATATTTTTAAATGGTGAAAAACTAGGAACAGTGGACGACCAAAGAGATTTAGAGGTCCATGTACATAGAACACTAAAATGTAGTGGTCAGGTACAAAAAATAATCAAAAAGACTAATGGAATGTTAGTCTTTATATCCAGAAGGCTATAATATAAAGGGGTGAAAGTTTTGCTACATCTATACAAAGCCCTGGTTAGACCACATCTGGAGTACTGTGTACAATTCTGGGCATTGCACCTTAGAAAGGATATATTGGCCTTGGAAGGAGTGCAGCGCAGATCCACCAGGATGTCACCAGGGCTCCAAGGGTTAAATTATGAGGAGCAATTACATAAACTAGGTTGGTATTCCCTGGAATATAGAAAAAATAAGGGGTGATTTGATTGAGATATTAGGATTTTGAAAGGAATTTACAGGATAGGTAGAGATAAACTTTTTCTGCTGGTGGGACAGTCTAGGACAATGGGACATAACCTTAAAATCAGAGCCAGGCCATTTAGGTGAGAAGTTAGGGAACACTCCTTCATGCAAAGGGTGGTAGAAGTGTGGAACTCTCTCCCACAAAAAGCAGTAGGTGCTAGTTCAATTAATAATTTTAAATCTGAGATCAATAGATTTTTGCTAGCCAAGAGTATTAAGAGATATGGAGCCAATCAGGATAAATAGAGTTAGGATACACATCAGCCATGATTTCATTGAATGGTGGAACAGATTCGTGGGGCTGAATGGCCCACAAATATTTTTCTAGTCTTACATGAGGCTTGCTCATTTTAAACCGGTGTCCTTTAGCTCTGCATTCATAGTCCAACTTAGATACTTTACGTGCGTAAACAGGGTTCCGTCAAAATTCTGCCAAAGTTATGGCAGCGGAGCAGGAGAAGTCCTGAGGAAATTCCCGGCCTATGTTTTTCAGTGTTTTAAAATGTGTGGATTATGCAAAGTAGGATTAAAATTGAGTTATTTTATTAATATCAATGATATAATGGCTTTGAATTTGATATCAAAATAACGGTGAGGTTAACGGCGCTAACCATTATTTATGCACAAGTACCACAGCAACTTCAGGTGAGGGCAGATGCATGGTTAAATGCGAAAATCTGAAAGTTGCTGTCCGAGATGTGTCGCTCTGCAGTTAGCTTCACGAAAACGGCATCTCGCTGTCTGCCTCTCCAATGAAATGCATTGAACGGCATGAAGTTCCTGCATTTGCGTGGTAGATATGAACTAAACTCGTCACAGAAAGTTAGGGCTTGTCCATTTCTTTTTAATGGCATGATAAGTGCTGCCAAACTACATCTCTGGCACTGAAAATTAAGTATTACAAGCGTGGAGTCTCATTCCTCCAGGTTTTAATTGTTGGAGATTTTTTTTTTAATTAAAATTTTTTTTTACATTTTCTTTGTCTCTTTCTTAATCCAAACTTTCTTTCCCTCTCTTTTATTTCTCTTTCTGTACCTGATTTAACATTGAATTCACCCACTCTAATTTACACTTCCTTGTTCAGACCTTGCACTGTTCGTTTAACAATCCTTCAATCTGATTCGTTAAGGAGATACACAGTTGCTTGCCCTGTTCACTCAGATCCCAGATGCCCTGTAGGGGGCGCCTCACACTTTCCATCTCACACTTGCAGTGCAAAATATCATGGAAATTAAACGGGCAGGGGCAAGTCTAACTAACGACAGGCGCAGTTCATTGACCAGTTACAGCAAATTCTGGACCAATATGTACTGCAAGGAAAAGGTACAGTGGTCGAACAAACTATTTCTCCGAATCATTATTAGTGCATGTTGCTTGCCCATTCCTGATATGATTCTGGTGCATTTGAGTTTGAATAAATATCTGTGTTAACATGGAAAAGAACGTGATACTGAAGTAAGTTTTTTTTAACTTTTAGTCCACTTTCCCCTGGTATTCAGAAGTGCAACCATGGGAAAAGCAGAGTCCAGAATAAAATAAGCAAGTCAGGATCAGCTGACAGCATAGAAGGTAATAAGCTTAAGTCAGCACCAGTTTATTAAAGAAGGTTGTGGCTAAAAAAAGTTTTAGACATTTTTGAGGATTTAATTGATTGAAGGGTTGGAGGAAATATGGCTAGTTTGCATATCTTGACTTTTAAGAGCATCTGACATAATTCCAGACTAAGGACTTAGAACGATGGTGAAGATCCATGCACTCAAGGGTAAAGTGTCAAATTGGATAACAATTGGCTTGAGGACAGACGACAACGGTTAATTCAAGATGGGGAACAGTGCCCAGTGAAGTATCACAGGGATTGCTGCTCTGACCTCTGCTATCCATAATATTCATTATTGATTGTGACAAGGATAATGTAAGCACAAATTGAGAATGATGCAAATTATGTGGGAAAGTAAGATTTGCCAAGAAAAAGGATACCATTGAAAAGGAATCTTCAGCGATTCAGTGCATGGGCATATGAGTGACAAGTGGCACGTGGTATTGATAGGTATGAGGTAATGTATATAAGTGGTAAAATTAGTAAATGAGGTTTGGCTCTGCAACCAGAACAGGGTGAACATTTGGATCTGATAGATTGTCCAGTCATTAAAAATATCTCTAAAAACAATTTTATAAAAGAATGTTATGGTGTGTAGAAGATGCACAGAGGGAAATCAAACAGATTATGTTGATATTGTAAAGCAAATTAATGAAGCTTCATTTGGAGTATTGTTTTTAGTTCTGGTCAATAGACCAAGAAAAAGACATTTGGCATTGGTAAGAGCATAAAAAAGGTCAACAAGGATGGTCTCAAGATTTAGATAATTAAGCTTTGATGAAATGCTCAAAAAGCAAAATGCATGTCAAGTGTTTGGGATAAATTATGTGAATGCCATGATGACCTATATATAGGTTCACTCAGTACATTTTCTTTAAAGCTATTTGATTTTGTGCCAGCGAAGAAGACAAATTTGCTAAACATTTCTCTAATGTCTGCTAAATTTATAAAAGTGATTCATCTTTGACTTAATGTATACACTACACTATATTTAGTAAAAGGCTTCTTATAATTAGCAAGTAGCGATAATAGTCAGCCTTTTAAAATATGCTTTTTCAAATTGTAAAACTACTTGTTCATTAACTTTCTCTTGATTATGTTTAAACATTGGGTTATCACCAGCACATCTTCAAAAATCTTCCCATACCTCATATAGATGTAAGATGCAACTTCTACACAAGTATTTATTGTACATTATACACTAATGTGTAATAGTCATACTTTAGCCTGGCTTGTGCACTAGTGTTGACAGGAAAATGTACTCTATACATTTTTTTCATCTTGGGGAGGCTCATCAACTGGACCAGCCCAGGCATAGATGTCCGAATGGGCCAAACCAATAACATATCAACCATTCAGTAAGGCCGCAATCAAACTGTGCATTGCTGATCCATTTTCACTCACAGTCAGGGTTCTGGAATTAACAGCTGTTGTGCAGTGCATGCATACTGGACATGCTGTGAATTTGGGCTGCCTGTTGGCTGTATGATCATAGTTTTGTGGTAAGACTTGTTCAACTAGAGGAGTTTGATTTATTTCCCAGGCAAGGGGATGCATTAATTGATCTGGGATTCAGCCAAATTTCACCTTGACCAGCAGTTGCTTCGCAATATTTTCTCCTGGGATAACTGAAAATTCAACTGCAAAAGCATCAGTTCTGGTTAGACCTGAGAAGTAAGAAACTTCTTGACCTTTATTGACTTCCCATTCATGGAAGGTGGAGGTTGAGGGGCCTCATGAGAGTGCCTACTTGCCTCATGTGCCAATCTTTTGTTTAGCTTTTGAAGAGAGAGTGGTGTGAGTTTCTGTGTTGTGGGAGGATGATGGTGGAATAATGTCATGTGGACAGAGAAAAAATGAGGGAGACGGAGGGTAGTAGTGGCAGAGGACAAAACAGAAAGAGGAAAGGAAAATGCAGAGAGAACAACTAGACCTTTAAAAGTGTCAAATAAAAAGCAGAAAACTTCAGATACTAGAAATCTGAAACATAAACAGATTATGCTGGAATCACTTAGTAGGTCAGACAGCATGGGGTAAATTTTAACAACGAGGCAGGATCTCAGCGGGTTGGGGGGGGGGTCAATAAACAGGTGGGAAACCGGGAAAAAACTTTTGAGCGTAGTCTCGAATGATCGTGACTCAATTGAAGGCACTTAATTCCACTTCCGGGTTTCGAGTCAACAAGCTGTGCAGCGGACGTACTGCACACCTGCATGATTCGATTTCAAGCCTGCTATTTAAAGGGCCAGTGCAACAATGGATTTCGAAGGAGAAAGGAGTAAAAAGCAGAATGGAGGACATAGAGGAAAGGCAGCACCCAGGTTCTCAGATGCCTCCCTAAAGATACTATGGCTCCTGTGAGAAGCAGGAGGGAGTTATTATGCTCAGGTGACAGGAGGAAGAAACCTGCTTCTGCCACCAAAGAAGGTACTCAGTAAATTAATGGGACTCAAGGCGGATAAATCCCCTGGACCTGATGGCTTACATCCTAGGGTCTTGAGGGAAGTGGCAGTAGGGATTGTGGATGCTTTGGTAATAATTTTCCAAAATTCTCTGGACTCGGCAAAGGTCCCGGCAGATTGGAAAACTGCTAATGTAACACCCTTATTTAAAAAGGGTAGTAGGCAGAAGGCTGGAAATTATAGACCAGTTAGCCTAACATCTGTGATGGGTAAAATTTTGGAGTCTATTATTAAGGAGACAGTAGCGGAACATTTGGATAAACATAATTTAAAAGGACAAAGTCAGCATGGCTTTACGAAGGGGAAGTCATGTCTGACAAATTTGCTTGAGTTCTTTGAGGACATAACGTACAGGGTGGATAAAGGGGAACCAGTGGACGTAGTGTATTTAGACTTCCAGAAGGCATTCGACAAGGTGCCACATAAAAGATTATTGCTCAAGAAAAAGAATCACTGGATTGGGGGTAATATTCTGGCATGGGTGGAGGATTGGTTATCTAACAGGAAGCAGAGAGTTGGGATAAATGGTTCATTCTCAGACTGGCAACCAGTAGCCAGTGGTGTTCCGCAGGGGTCGGTGCTGGGTCTCCAACTCTTTACAATCTATATTAACGATTTGGAGGAGGGGACCGAGTGTAACATATCAAAGTTTGCAGATGATACAAAGATGGGAGGGAAAGTAGAGAGTGAGGAGGACATAAAAAACCTACAAGGGGATATAGACAGGCTGGGTGAGTGGGCGGAGATTTGGCAGATGCAATACAATATTGGAAAATGTGAGGTGATGCACTTTGGCAGGAAAAATCAGAGAGCAAGTTATTATCTTAATGGCAAGAAACTGGAAAGTACTGCAATACAAAGGGATCTGGGGGTCCTAGTGCAAGAAAATCAAAAAGTTAGTATGCAGGTGCAGCAGGTGATCAAGAAGGCCAACGGAATGTTGGCTTTTATTGCTAGGGGGATAGAATATAAAAACAGGGAGGTATTGCTGCAGTTATATAAGGTATTGGTGAGACCGTACCTGGAATACTGCATACAGTTTTGGTGCCCATACTTAAGAAAAGACATACTTGCTCTCGAGGCAGTACAAAGAAGGTTCACTCGGTTAATCCCGGGGATGAGGGGGCGGACATATGAGGAGAGGTTGAGTAGATTGGGACTCTACTCATTGGAGTTCAGAAGAATGAGAGGCGATCTTATTGAAACATATAAGATTGTGAAGGGGCTTGATCGGGTGGATGCGGTAAGGATGTTCCCAAGGATGGGTGAAACTAGAACGAGGGGGCATAATCTTAGAATAAGGGGCTGCTCTTTCAAAACTGAGATGAGGAGAAACTTCTTCACTCAGAGGGTAGTAGGTCTGTGGAATTTGCTGCCCCAGGAAGCTGTGGAAGCTACATCATTAAATAAATTTAAAACAGAAATAGACAGTTTCCTAGAAGTAAAGGGAATTAGGGGTTATGGGGAGTGGGCAGGAAATTGGACATGAATTTAGATTTGAGGTTAGGATCACATCAGCCATGATCTTATTGAATGGCGGAGCAGGCTCGAGGGGCCGATTGGCTGACTCCTGCTCCTATTTCTTATGTTCTTATGTTCTTAAGGCATGGTTGGAGGTGGCAGAACAGGTCAGCAGTAGGAGCAGGATGCCCAGATCTTGGGTGCAGCGCAGGAATCGATTTAATGACCTAACCAGGTCAGGAAAAGTGAGTACAATTACTGATTCATCGACATCCTGTGGTGCACATCACTCCCTCTCTCACTCTGTCTTGCCAAGCCTACTCCATCACATCACTCTTCACACCCACTTAAGTCTCATTATCAACTTACCTTCACTTTCTGGGTACTTCCTCACTTCCCCATTTGTGAACCCACCACTCCCACTCACCCCAGTCCTGATGCAATGACATTAATCTGTCTGATATTCACCCTCAGATGCATCACTTTCATGGGCAGCCTCCCCCAAAGCAATGCATTCATCAGGTGACCCCATCACCTTCACTCATTCACACATCTGTTCTTTCTCCACTTGTCGGAGAAGAGAGTGCAAAATGCATTGAAGAGGAGTAGGACTGGAGGGGGGCCACCACAAATATCCCTGACAGAGGTGGAGGAGGAGGCGTTGGAACTAAGCCGGATACAGGAATACCTGGCCGTCGGAGATGCCAAGACTGGTAGCCTGCAAACTTCTGTTAAAAGAACTTTAACATCCCTCACACAACATGAATTAATATTATCAATAATTGACCTCTTTCACACCTCAGGATGCTCATCGCAACATTACTTCTGCGATGATTCTTAATATTGCTGTATGTTCTCTTCCAGGGCCTTCAAGGAGTGCAGAACAGGCCGATGACGTGGACGAGGGCGATTCCTCAGAGGAACTCCATGCATCTGAGGACGCAGCGTCACATTATAGCAAGCCATGCACCAGCATAGATACTCACACCTCGGTGGGTACTATTAGAGAGTTAGTTGGGTTGTCACCTGGTGAGTCACCACACACAAATGAGCACGAGCAGATACTGACGGCAGGGGCAGCTGTGGAGAGTCCGTGATAGTGGGCACAGTCCTCTCCAGGCTCTGCCCAGCTGGACACAGATGCTGAACCCTAGGGGTCATCCTTTGCGATGTATTGGAACAGGTGCCACACTCAATCTCCACAATAGCGGAGAGGATGGAGGAGTCCACCTCCAACATTAGTGGACTGATGGCGCAGGTAAGTGCGGGAATGTCTGTGATGGAGAGAATGGCAGACTCCATTGAGCTTCAAGCACGACTCACAAATGAGTCCATTCAGGCCATGACAACGGCCGTGTGGACTCAGGATGAACAACATTCTGCCGCCTTAAACAGGCAGAAGAAAAAATTAGCAATGGCCTTACAAGGCATCCCACATGCCCTCCTAGCTGTTGTCCAGCAGAGTCGTTGGAGTGATGTGGCCCTGGCCCAGGAGAAAGATGATAGCGAAAGGAGACATGGAAGGGGGACTCAACTCAAAATGCTCCCATGTCTCACCTGTTGCCCCCCCACCCCGAGCCAGTACCTGCAATGCTACCTCCTCTCCCGATAGCCGAGTCTGCGCCTGCATAGGTGCAGGTGGAGCAGTCTTTGGTGGGGGCCCATTCGGGCTCCAAAACCCAGAGGGCGTAGGCCGAGAGCATCACAGCTGTCAGGGCAGGGACCTGAGCAATCTGCCACTACCTCTGCTGAAGCCACAGGAGTTGCACCACGTAGAAGTGGTAGGAAGAGGAAGACTAAGGTTTTGTAATCACCCATAGTATGCACAAGGGTGTCCAACGCAATATCATGTTTTTCAATTATATTTGTTTTTTCTTACCTGCACATTAAATGTTACAATTTTCATCACCACTGTCACGTCTTGACCATTCTTGAGTCCCTTTCATGAAAGCGCCGTGGCATGTCCCTCATCATAAACGGCGAGACTTGATGCCACCCATTGGGCATGTTTGCAATGGGTATATGTATGTTTGTAGAACTGTTTTGTACAAATGGAGCGGCGGCAGGGGGTGGGGGGGTGGTGGCGGTGTGTGCAGTTGGTGGTGGTGGTTCCAGGTGGATCGAGCACTTGACTATCTTCACTTTGCAGATCTCCTTATGAGAGTCTATCAAATATGAGTGACTCCCTGGCATCATGAGCAGCCAGGTGTGCCACCTCCTCCTCCACCTCATCCTCGTCTTCTTCAATGTTGATGGCAGGTGCGGATGCTTCATGAGCGCATGGGACCTCATCCATCTGTAACTCTCTCTGTTGAGCGATGTTGTGCCGGACACAACACACGACTGTTATTCTATACACCCTCGCTGGGTGAAGGTGTACTGAAGGGCTCCTCCAGATTGATCCAGGCACCTGAAACGCATCTTGAGCATTCCTATGGCTTGTCCGATGACAGACCTGGTGGTAATGTGACTGTCGTTGTACCGCTGCTGTCCCTCGTTGGTGGGGTTTCTCACAGGTGATTGCAGGGGGTATCCTTTGTCTCCAAGGAGCCTGCCCTTAAGACTGTGTTGTGTGTGGAAGGGGGCTGGGATGTTGGATTCACGCAAAATGAAGGAATCATGGCAGTTGCCAAGGAGTTTGGCACACACCTGCAGAAACCTCCTCCGGTGGTCGCAAACCAGCTGCGCGTTGATGGAGTGATATCCCTTTCGGTTGATGAACAGTCCTGGCTTATGTGCAAGTCCTTGTATTGCTACGTGTGTGCAATCAATTGTGCCCTGCACCCATGAAAAGCCAGCCAGAGAGTGGAAATCCACTGCCCTCTCAGTCTGGCTAATGTCATTGATGGGGAAGTTGACGTAGTGGGATGCCCTGGCAAATAAGCCATCCATGACCTGTTGTATACATTTATGTGCAGACGACTGAGAGATCCTCGTGATGTCACCGGTGGCGCCCTGGAAGTATCCTGAGGCAAAGAAATTGAGGGCAGTGGTGACTTTAACTGCGAAGGGCAATGCGTGGCCACCAGGCCCATCCGGGAGCAGCTCTGCATGAAGGAGCCTGCAGATGTCTGCAGCCACCTGGCGACTCAATCTGAGCCTGCATAGGCACTGCTCCCCAGAGAGGTCCAGGAAGCTCAGTCTCTGTCTCTACATCCTCTCACATGGGTCGTGCCTCCTGCGACTTCCGCCCTGCTGTTGGTCTCCTCTCTACTCTTCTGCAGGTCCTTGTGGCGCACCTCTGTCTTGCGTACTTGTAACTACCGGAACTGCATGCCATGCCTGCCGTGGATGGTAATGTGCCTCCTCCTCAGATGTACTGCTGAATAAATCCATTATGCCCCCCCATCCTGTTGGTGTCAGTTTCAGGGGGTCCAAAATGTAGGTAAATATGACTGAGTACAAGAATTCTGAGTGTGAACAAAGAAATTTCAGTTTAAACACAAAGAACTCCCAGCCAAAGGTTTGTCCAAGAGAACTGAGTGCCCTGCTGCAAAAACTCACCTTTTATTCACATGTGTCAATCACTGGTTTAAAGGTCCAAATGGGAGCCAGCTGCAAGGCTGCAACTCGCCTCTGTTTCCATGGCATCTTTCAGAGGCCACGGGAGACATGTTAAGGGAAAGTTAAAATTGTTTGTCTGGCTGAATACACAAAAATTTAATCCCCTTAGCTACTTCAATGGCGTTAATTGGACCTTTAAATATCGGCTTCCAGGTTTCAAAAGTGCGCACCCCGATGCGTCTGGGTCAAACCCAGAAATCGGCGGGTTGCAGCCGGGATTTGTTCCAGCTCCCAAATTCTGAAATTTTCACTGCCCCCCCTGCCCCCAACCCACCCGTTCATGGGGGAGAACAGTCAAGTTAATGTTTCAGTTGTAGACCCTTTATCGGAAATGGCCTCACTCTTTCAACCTATTCCTGTGATCTTCTTGCTCAAAATGTTTAATTCAAGATAATATAGTGACAACCATCATATAAATTGATTCAAAGGGCCCGATTTTAGCACCCGCTCTCGGGTGCGTTCTCGGCGGGGGGGCCTCGAAAATCGCAAAATGGAGGACCCCGACCGGATCCCGACTCGATCCCGCCCACTTCCGGGTTCCACGCTGACGCGCCGGCGTGCGCGCGCAGCCCCCGCTGGTGGGAATCCCGCAGGCAATTAAAGCCAGCGGGGTTCCACTTGAGAGTATTTATTTAGCTATTTCAGGCCATTAACTGACCTGATTGAGCTGTTTTATTAGGAAGTGTGGGATTTTACCTTGAACTGAGACTGTTTCCCATACTGGGGGAAACACTCTCACTCCAAACGGACGTGTTGCAGCCAGCAGCCTGTGGCAGCTGCCAAGGTGCATTCCACAGGTGGGGGGGGAGACCCTTCACTAATGCAGGAGGACACTCCGTAACATTGGGCAACGCCTGCCCTCCACCACCCTCCTCCAAGCAAGAAGATTCACCGACGTGGAACCGCAACCCCTGTGCGAGGACACACTTTTCTACCGTGCACAACCCCGCAGACCTACACCTGCCAGATGGGTGCTGCCTTGACATCCTCGGAGGACGAACAGCATGACCAGCCTCAGCAGCCTCGCAGTCCACGCCGTCCGCCTCAGAGACGTGCATCCCCACAACACGGTGCTGTGGCACATCCACCTGCACAGCAGGATGGAGGGCAACCGCAGAGAGAGATGCGTCGCAGGAGGCACTACCCTCTGCACAGGGTCTACAGACCGAGGCTCAGCTTCATGGACCTCTCTGAGCAGCAGTGCATACGTAGGCTCAGAGTCACTCGTCAGGTAGTCGCCGACATCTGCAGCCTCCTTAATGACGAGCTGCTCCCGGATGGACCAAGCAGCATCTTCTTACCCGTCGCCGTCAAAGTCACCACTGCCCTCAACTTCTTCGCCTCCGGATCCTTCCAGGGTGCCACGGGGGACATCACCGGGGTCTCTCAGTCGTCTGCACACAAGTGCATAAGGCAGGTCACCGATGGGTTGTTCCACAGGGCCTCGCACTACATCAACTTCGCCATGGATGAGCGCAGCCAGACGGAGAGGGCGGTTGGATTCCATGCTGTGGCTGGCTTCCCACAGGTGCAGGGTGTAATCGATTGCACCCACATAGCAATACGGGCACCTCCACATGAGCCAGGGCTGTTCATCAACAGGAAGGGGTATCACTCCATGAACGCCCAGCTCATTTGTGACCACCGCCAGAGATTCCTACACGTGTGCGCCAGATACCCTGGCAGCTGCCACGATGCCTTCGTCCTCAGGGAGTCCACCG
Organism: Heptranchias perlo; assembly: GCF_035084215.1. Lineage (NCBI taxonomy): Eukaryota > Metazoa > Chordata > Chondrichthyes > Hexanchiformes > Hexanchidae > Heptranchias > Heptranchias perlo. The sequence goes on along the minus strand of NC_090341.1, from coordinate 34,498,131 downwards.
ACCAGCCCCTCTTCCACGCACCCAACACCGGCAACAGCTGGCTCCTCAGCGACAAGGGGTATCCCCTGCACACGTGGCTTATGACACCTCTGAGGAACCCCATCACCGAGCCGCAGCGTCGATATAATGACAGCCACATTGCAACCAGGTCTACAATTGAGCAGCCTATAGGGCTGCTCAAGATGCGCTTCAGGTGCCTTGATCATTCTGGGGGAGCGCTCCAATACACGCCACTCAGAGTGGGACGAATTATAGTTGTCTGCTGTGCCCTGCACAACATGGCACAACAGAGAGGGGTGCCGCTGGAGGAGGCCCCATGCACACCCGCCACCCACATTGAGGACGACGATGAGGAGGAGGAGGAGGAGGAGGAGGACAAGGAGGAGTACGAGCGAGAGGAGGAGGAACGACCCATGGGCCGAACACCGGCTCACCTGCATGCTCGTCAGGCCAGGGAGGCACGCATATGCCAACGGTTCTCCTAACATCACACTGTGTGAGGCGTTCACATATCATCACGTGCACAGACGAGGATCCATACAAGCCCCCTCCACAGAAGAGTGGTGCCTGTACTCCTGCACCCACTGTATTATGGCCAATGGGTGGGACCAGGTGTTCGTCGTCATGATGAGGCGCACGGAAGGGACCTATTGCACAAGCCGCAGAAGAATGGACAAGAGGTGGCAGCAGTGGTGAGAACAATTGTGTTTATTGTGTATGTCCATTCAAGGACTAGAAATAAAAAGATAACAATTCGTCAGACACCCTGGTGCATTCCCTGTGTGTTCACAAAATCTTGGCTTTACGTTTTCGGGAACCCCTACGTAGTGCTACCCCTGTGGCTCCAGCAGAGGTAGTGGCAGGTTGCTCCTGTTCGTGCCCTGACCGGGTAGATGCTTTGGGCCGACGCCCCCTGGGTTTCGGTGCCCGTGAGGGCACCTCCACAGACTGCTCCTCCTGCACCTGTGCAGGGGCAGACTTGGCCACCTGGAGAGGAGGTACCATTGCGGGCACTGGTTGAGAGGGGGGCAACGGGTGAGACGTGGGGGCACCTTGAATAGCGTCCCCACTTCCATGTCCCCGTTCACCATCTTCCCTCTCATGGCCTAGGCCCACATCACCCCTTCCACCCTGCTGGACGGCAGTATGGATGACGTGTGTGAGACCTTGCAAGGCCACCTCCAATGTATTTGTCAACCTGTTTATGGCGGCAGAATGTTGCTCACCCTGAATCCGAACAGCCGTTGTCAGGGTCTGCATGGACTCAATGTTGAGCTGTGCGTGACGCTCGAGGGAGGCTAGCCTGTCCTCCACCGCAGACGTTCCCACACCTACCCGCGACACTATCTCAGAGATGCCTTCACGTCCCTGCGACACTATCTCGGCGATACCCTCCTGCACCTGTGTCACCATTCCCCTCATGCAGGAGTTGGACTCCTCCATCACCTGCGCGATTGTGGAGAGTGCGCGTGGCACCTCTTCCAGTACCTCAGCAATGTGCTGGTGCCCCTCGACGACTCTCCTTTTGACTGGTGGCCCCCTGGGTTCAGCATCTGGGTCCGGCTGAGCAGAGCCTGGAGAAGAGTGCTCCCACCGACGCGGACCCTCCGCGGCTGACCCTGCCACCAGGGTCTGCTCATGCTCACATGTGCGCGGTGACTCACCATGTGCAATCCCAACTAATTGAGGGGGGGGGACCCACCGAGGTGTGTGTATCTGTGCTGGTGGATGCTTGGCTCATATGTGACGATGCACCCTCAGAGACGGGCATGTCGTCTGAGGAATCGTCCTCAACGGACACGGCGCTCGCAGACGGCCCTGTAAGACAACAGAGGGCAATATCAGGCATGTGGCCAAATGTTGCGGTGCAGCAGATGCCATGTGATGCTAAGATCATTCGCGATCATGAGTGCTGAGTGTCAGCTTTCCTTTACCAGACGTTTCTGCAGACCCAGCCTCGCCATCCGCCACGGACAGGCAATGTAGCGTGTGGCTAATCTCCAATGCCTCCACCTCGGCGTCCATCAGAGCCACCTCGTGTGGCGGGCCCCCTCCGGTGCGTGCCCTTTCCCGGGCGTTCTTGCATCTCTTCTCCTGTGATGGCAAAACACAAAAGCGTAATTGAGTGATGATTGCATTGTGAGACCTTCAAGCATTGGTGTGGGTGGGTTGAGCGTGTGGCAGATGGATGGGAGGATGCGTGTGCCACATGGCCATCCCATTGTATGGGGATTGGGGGGTGTGGTAGTGGTCGAGTGGGGACAGGGACGGTGGGTACGTGCAGGCACGGTGAAGATGATAGTTGAGTGGCTGTGAGGATTGTTGCGGGAGCGCTGTGGTGTCAGTGCAGATGGGGTTGTGAGGTGTTTGAGGTGATGTGGAAGACGGAGTGTGGCAGAGTGCGTTAGTGTACTCACTTTCCCGGACCTGGTGAGGTCATTGAATCTCTTGCGACACTGTATCCAAGTTCGGGTGGTGTTGCCCCTGCTGCTGACCTCCGACGCCACCTCCTCCCATGCCTTCTTGGTGGCGGAGCCAGGGCACCTTCTTCTGTCACTGGGGAACAGCGTCTCCCTCCTTACCCCGTCCAGCAGCAGCTGGAGGGTGTGGTCTGTGAAGCGTGGAGCAGCCTTACCCCTGGGTTGATCCATATTGCGCTACCTCTTGGTTGTGGCTGGAGGGGCATTGGTGGACTGCCCCTATAAATAGAGCTCCACCATTGCTCAGACGTCACTGCGCACGCGCAGCTGAGAAGCGGAGAACCCGTAACTGCCGGCTAATTACCTCAATTATCCTGCGATCGCGCGCGGGACGCACTCAATTCGCACGCCGCGTTTTTCACGCGCCCAAAGGACCACCCGCCGAGAACCCGCACCCCTGGTAAAATCGGGCCCAAAGTGTTTTTAATGTAAAAATCTATCAATTATGAAGTAAGAAAGTGTCCTGCAAATAACGAGAATGCACTTTAAAAAATATTTATGGAAAGGGATGCCCTAGAAATTGGCCCATAAAGGTGTGTGTGGAGGTGGGTTGGGGGGATTTTAAAAGACTGTATAGAATTTTACATCCATTTCCTACATCAGTGGCTGGGCTCATTTCATGGTTGAAAATTGCTCTTCAGTGCTGCTTTTTCATAAAATTGCTCTTGACTTATCAGAGCGAGAAAATGTCTCCTCAAGCAAGTTTCTGGTAAAATCATTGTTGATACTTGAGTTCTCATTTGAATTTGAAGGGCATGATTTTGACCCAAACATATAAAAGTCTATTAACGTTACAACAAACCAACCTTTAACCAGATACATGTATCAGGTCTTCCAATTTCACCTCTACATTTCACAACCGGAAATTTCACTGGTGTTTGGCCTTTCCCAGAGCCGCACTATTACATCTCACTCTCATCATATAAGGAGACAGAATTTGTCGTGACATTTCACCATCCCTGAAAGAGGAATTGTGTGCGGACGTTGTGGTGGGACAACAACCTGCACTGTCTCCTTCTGAAAACTTTTGTGCCTCACATTCCTATTTTCCTAGAGCTGAATGCATTCTGATTAGTTGGTTTGTATCTTTATCAAGGACCTTTTAAGTGTGTTGGACGATGTGGGGATATTCACTTCAGTTCCGTCAAATGGAGGTGTGGACCATTTTAAAAGTATTGGTACATTTTCTACATTTTTCTATCCCTTCTTGGATACCTAGTAAGGTCATCTCGCACAGCAGTTTGAACACTACTTATCAAATCACAAAAGAGAGAATACTATTATCTACCCAGGATGTTTTAAAATTGATTCAGAGAATTCCATTCTGCTCTCCAAACAATAAATTTCTCTATTGCATGTGCTTGCTTTCTCCTGTAGATTCTTGCCCATTAAGGAAATTTCTGTCAATATGTCTTAATTATTTCACATTTTATGTTGGCAGTAAGTCACCTGGCCGATTACAACTGTCCACTCGCCCGGGCAGGTAGGGTTAAAATCACCCCTGAGAAATTTGTACCACCAAGAAGCAGCTCCTTTGTGGCCATCATCAATCTTGAACTGCATGTTACAGCCCTTTTATGTGCTCAGTAATTGTTGAAAAACACTGACACAGCTGATAGACTGACAGATTCTAAATCACACATGAAAAGAAAACAAAAAAAGGAGATTAAGTGGATTATCTCAAAGATCAAGGTAAATATAATACTAATACCCTGCTTATACTGGTAGTTGAAGGTCAGAATGGACCAAAAATCTGCCAAACTCTGACCTCCAAGTACAAATATCAACTCTGCAAATTCTTCACTATGAATTAGTCCTGTCTTCAAGTCTATCTTCCTCTGGACCGTTTCTTGCTCAGCAAGGTGTAAAGTACTGAATAGATTCATGGGTACATTTGTACTGCTTTGCCTGACATATCCTTTGTTGTTCTGCCCAATATATCACCTGTGCTATGTGCTCCATCCACCTTATACTATCAGTTCTATCCACTGTATAAGATCCCTACATGTACAAATACATGGGGGAAATTTTATTAAATTGAGTTATCCCACTATTGCCGCTTTAAAAAAAGTGTTGTGCCCATGAATAGCCTGTAGAGGAAGTTACATGAATAGCCTATAGAGGAAGTTACATGTAGGTTTCCTGGGTCTACTTATTTGCATATGCACTGGAGTAGGCATTGGGGTAAAATGTACGCATGACGACACCCAGCTCTACCTCACCACCATTTCCCTTGACCCCTCCACTGTCCCTGATTTGTCACACTGCTTGTCCGATATTAGCAAAAATCTCCTCCAACTAAGTATTGGGTAGACTGAAGTCATTGTCTTCAGTCCCCGCCACAAACTCCATTCCCTAGCCACCAATGCCATCCCTCTCCCTGGCCACTGTCTGAGGCTGAACCAGACCGTTTGCAACCTCGGCATCCTATTTGACATTGAGATGAGCTTCCAACCATATATCTGCTCCATCTCCAAGGCCTCCTATTTCCACCTCCATTACATCTCCTGTCTCCGCCCCTGCCTCAGCTCATCTGCTGCTAAAACCTTCATCCATGCCTTTGTTACCTCTAGACTTGAATATTCCAATGCTCTCCTGGCTGGCCTCCCATCTTCCACCCTCCATAAGCATGAGCATATCCAAAACTCTATTGCCCGTATCCTAACTCGCACCAAGTCCCGTTCACCTATCACCCTTGTGCTCGCTGACTTACATTGGCTCTTGATCCGGGAACGCCTTGATTTTAAAATTCTCATCCTTGTTTTCAAATCCCTCCATGGCCTCACCGCTCCTTATCTCTGTAACCTCCTCCAGCCCTAAAACCCTCCGAGATCTCTACGCTCCTCCAATTCTTGCCTCTTGTGCATCCCCGATTTTAATCGCTCCACCATTGGTGGTCCCTCCCTAACCTTCTCCACCTCTTCACCTCTCTCTCCTCCTTTAAGACGCTCCTTAAAAACTACCTCTTTGACCAAGATTTTGATCACCAGTCCTAATGTTTCCTTATATGGCTCGGTATCAAATTTTGTTTGAAAATCACAATTGTGAAGCACTCTAGGATCTTTTACTATGTTAAAGACGCTATATAAATGCAAGTTGCTCTTGTAAATGGGTGTAAGTAGCTGAACTGCATGGAAACTGCCTTTAAAAACACGATTAAGCCTGCACACTTCAGCAGCAGAGTTGGGGACAAAGAGGTAAGAAAAGAATAGCTCGACTCTCTCACTTCACTCTCACATAAGTTCACTGCATGCCGTATCAATAATTTTATCATACTTTTCAAGAAGCATATCAACATCAGCATCAAGAAGGCAGAAGGACATGGCACTAAGCCAGAGAAGAAGAATACAGAGCTTCACTCATTCAGACCTCCAAGCCCGCCTGGAAGGATAAAGGCAGGAAAAACGGAAATATCCGTGCCACCTGGAAGGATGTGGGGCTGGCACTGAGTGCCAGCTCCCTCAGCTCCAGGACTTTTAAAAAAATTCATTCATGGGATGTCCCTGGGACGTCAGGAGTGTGATGGAATACTCTCCACTTGCATGGATGAGTACAGCTCCAACAACACTCAAGAAGCTCAACACCATCCAGGACAAAGCAGCCCGCTTGATTGGCACCCCATCTACCACCTTAAACATTCACTCCCTCCACCATCGGCGCAACGTGGCTGCAGTGTGTACCATCTACAAGATGCATTGCAGCAACTCGCCAAGGCTTCTTCGACAGCACCTCCCAAACCCGCAACCTCTACCACCTAGAAGGACAAGGGCAGCAGGCAGATGCGAACACCACCACCTGCACGTTTCCCTCCAAGTCACACACCATCCTGACTTGGAAATATATCGCCGTTCCTTCATCGTCGCTGGGTCAAAATCTTGGAACTCCCTATCTAACAGCATTGTGGAAGAACTTTCACCACACGGACTGCAGCGGTTTAAGAAGACAGCTCACCACCACCTTCTCAAGGGCAATTAGGCATAGGCAATAAATGCCGGCCTTGCCAGCGACGCCCATCCCAGGGACGCCCTTGGTATTCTGTTTTAAGATGTATTGTGATAGATTGTTCTTTTTCCCAATCTTGCAATGCTAGCCCCATTTTTTGTGCCTTGTAGATGGTGGAAAGGCTTTGGGGAGTCAGGAGGTGGGTCACTCAGTATTAATGTGGCTGGTCCAATTAAGTTTCTGGTCACTGCAGAGCAGTGCTGCAAAAAGTTCTACATCCTCAGCAGGAAAGGCAAAGTAACATAATGGCCACCTTTACCTTCTCTTCCTTGTCCATCCTGGGAACCAGCACATTCTTCACCCTCTTAAAACAACACTTGCACAACTAACCCTTCACAATAGTCTCTGACTAAGGGAAGCTCTATCTTTGCATCTTGCACTATGGCTGTCCAATTCCTCTCATAGCAATTGCCTAGGTGCACAACCCTAAAACCCCTTCCTCTACTGTGACAGTCTCATACCCCCACATCTCTTACTTCAGCTCTCTCATGTCATTTGGCATACATTCCTCAACTGCTAGCCTTACCCTCACTGACTCTATTGTTTTGCAGGACAAATTGGTACACAATGCCTGGTACAGGTAGGGCATCGGAAGGGGCTTCCCCAACCTTAAATACCTCATGCCTTTCGAGGAGAAGACCATCGGGCTCGTAGGGAGGCACTCTGCTCTTGTTGTAGGAGATGATGAGGTCGGCAGCATCTTGCCAGCACCAGTTTACTTACTGAGAACCTACACAGTTGTCCTGGCATCCCTGTAAAGCACCACAGAGCCACAACCTTTCACCTTTCATCCCCTTCTCTGTCTTTAATCCCAAGGGGGTAATACTCATCCATTCATAGCTTCTATCCTCCTTTCCCGCAGATCACAACAGGCAGTACAGGAGGAGGAAGATAATGATGTTGAAGAGGATGTTCAACTCCTCTGAGTGCTGGTCATCGTGATGGTTTGCTCCCTGTAGTTCTGGTCCCATGTGAGCAAGTATGTTCTTGTCAGCCATGTTGAAACCCAACCCAGTGAAGCTGTGAAAGGCACGAGCTATAACTATTCTTGACACCCAATCTGGAACATAGTACAGTGCCACTCCTGACCTGTCCAGGCAGTGAAAGTGTGCTTTTAGTCCGCATTGGTCCTCTCGATGACCAGACTGGTGGAGACATGTGCCTCTTTGTAGTGCTCCATTTTGCTATTTGGGCCAGTTTTATTGGGGTCATTAGCCATCAGAGCATGGGGTAGGCTTTTGTACCCAGAAGCTATCCATAGATTTAATTCTCTTCCTTGAAGAGGTTAGGGAGAGCCAAATTACAAAGGATGAAGGCATCATGGCAACTCCATGCATATCAGACGTTGACATGCAGCATCCTCTGTACATTCACTGCTATCTATTGGGATTAACATGTGACTCCTTAATCCTGAATGAAATAACTGATTGCAAGGCTGGGTTTTGGATGTTCATGAAAAATGAAACTTTGGCCAATTACCCCATTGCAAACCCATAACTTCCAGCAGCACACTTGTACAACCATCACAAAAAATGACTTGATCAACTACTGAGCAAACATTTTGTATTCTTAAGCAGTTTTTTTGGTGCCTTGGCTACCCAGGGGTGTTTTGGAAAGTGTAAACACCCTTTGTGGTGTGTTGCACACTGTATAACCTCACCAGTTAAAGGGTATCACAGGAACCTTAACAATTGCAAGTATAGGTGAATACAATCTTTACAATAAACTTAGTGTCTGCAGTGCAAATTTTCGTCAAGTGTTTGTAGCAACCTCACAAGTCACATTCTATCGAAAAAATACTTTTTGTGTTTTTATTCTTTCTGACTGGTTCGAATCATATTTGACAAAAACAACCAGTTAGGTACTAGGGAAAAAAATGGCTTCAGCCTCCTTCTATTGGTATGAAAGCTCTCCAAATCCCAACCTTGACTTCAGCCTCAACTATTATTGTTACCATTTCTCCCGCACTCCAAGATCTACCCAGCCCTCTCAAGATGAGCCTCATCTTTCCCTGCTGCTCACTTCCCATGCCTCCCACTCTCTGTTGGGCTACTTCTTCCATGCCATTTTACACAGCAACCTCCTCATTCCTGGCCTGAGTTTCTCCCCCACACATAAGTTTTGCAGCAGCTTCCAAACATAACAGTAGTGATTGGGGGATCACAGCTCCAGATCCAACACAACAGTAGCAGGAAGACAACAACAGAAAGATAACGTAGATAGTATACCCTAAATAGTAAGATCCTTAAATGAGGAACAAAGAGCTCTGGGACTGCAGTTGGGAAAGTAGGTGGAAAATCCCATAAAAGGGCAAATTGTATTTTGGGTTTATACATAAGCATATTGAATATATAAGTAAGGAACTGACGTTGAACTTGTAGAAGGCATTGCTTAGACTATCATTACACTATTGCTTACTATTCTGGGCGCTCCCTATAAGATGAGAGAAACAAAATGAAAATGTGTTAGGCATGCAGAAAGAGGCACATGAAGAGAACGTGTGTGACAGGTACAGGAAGTGTCAAGCATACAGAAGAGAGATTGAAGTAGAAACTGACAGAAAGAGTCTGAAATAAACAAAGATACAGAGACAACAATGAAAGTATGCAAGAGCCATACTCAGAGAGAGAGAGAGATAGGCAGGCAGACAGACAGGCATATAGGGCATGATTTTAGCCTGGAAAAATGGGTGTGTTGGAGGGGGGGGGGGGGTGCAGTAACAATTGCAAAAATCTAAAACCCCCCTCCAACTGCCCATTTCCAGTTTTCACAGGGATGAGACGAGGGGCGGGCGACCAACCCGCTCTTAGGAGGGGGTTGGGCATTAAAAGCTTATATGAAGGCAGAGGGCCTCCATTTTCAAAGCTTTTTTGATTCCCGGGCCTTCTCCTTCACGCGACGTGAGAGGAGGCAAGAAGTCCCGAAACTGCATGTAGATGCCTTTATAGCACAGTTTGTGGGCCCAGAGGAGCAGGGACTGCTTCCTCCAAGCCCAACAAGCCTACCCGCAGCGACCACCCCCACGATCTCCGACTCCCCCCACCTACAATCTCCAACTTTCCCACTACGATCTCTGACCCCCCAACGATCTCCATCCCCCCTCACGATGACCCCCGACCCCTCCGATGACTGACAGCCCCCGATAACTGACTCCCCCCGATGACTGACAGCCCCCTCGATGACTGGACCCTGAACCACCCCGATGACTGACCCCGGGTGAACCCCGAACCCCCCGTGACCCCCGACACCCCCTCCCATCTAACACTTACCTTAACACGTCCTCTTCCTGGTTCTTCTCCCGTCCGACTGAGAGCCAGCCTATCAATCAGGCTGGTCTGTCAGGCGGGAAACCGGCAAAAAAGAAAAAACGACGTCCTTACGTCAAAATCGTAAGGACGTCCGGGAAACCCGTACTTCCGGATTTCACGACAGGAAATCCACCCCACCCACCCAAGTCCCTTTGAAAGAATTTGAAAGTGGCAGATGGACAGAGGAATGGTTACAGGAAGAGACAGATTCAATTTATTGGTCCAGGAGCAATACAATGGGAGGTCAATTACTTTATATTTATAAAATAAAGACACTTGTGATCTTAACAACATTCATCTGGGTTAGTGAATTATAGGTTATAAATCACTTGTGCTACAGTCAATGTAAATAAATTATAATTACTCTTGTGAGTATGCAGTTTATTACATTAATTTATTTTAAGTAAACCTCTGCTATCCCAAAATATATCCTTTACTTTTAATGAAATAATTGAGTTACAATGAGAAAGGTCAGCACTAGGTGTTCTAAACCAGACCACTGTGTGAAAATTAGGTTTGCAACCACTTGCCAAGGCTAAAGCTGAACCAGGGCCATGCTTTGAGAAAAAAACTCAAATTTCTTTAAAAAATTAATTATTTCAATTACTGTATAGCCTTAACTTCCAGGTGGTTTAATGGATACATTTAATTCAATGTAATCTTTCTCTCTCAAGGTTACCTCGATGCTCTTGTTTGCCAGTTCTTTGTTTAGATACTGCAGATTTAGGTGCAGTGCTTATGACTCCTTGTCATTATTGACTATTTGTATTATTATTTATTACATTTTGTGGCCAATTTTTGTATTAGTTTCTATATGTAATTGGAAGCATTTCCCTGCTTCTCAATTATATTCTAAGGTATTTAGCCCCTCAATGTGCTTCATTAAAAACCTCTCGTTCTGCATGTTTTGCTGTTCCTGGACTGTTTCTTTCCTTCCTGGTCATTTTAAGACCCTGGTGGTTTTGCAACTGTTGGAACAGTTTGAATTGGTCTGGTTTATGTCCTTCAATGTGGACAAATGCAGTGTGATGCAATTGGGTCAGGGTAATTCCAGGCATGTGTATACTATTCAAGGTTACCCATTTATGGCTGCAGAACAGGAGAGGAATATGGGCCATAGTTGAAAAAACATTGAAGGTCCTCAATCAGTGGCATGAGGCCAATTGGAAGTAATTGGATGTTAGTGTGTGTAGCTAGGATAGTTCAACATAAAACAAGAAATTCCATACTTGCCTTACACAAGGTCTTAGTACAGCTGCATCTGGAAGAATCTTTCTGGTTTTGGTCCCTCACATGGTGGGCGTGTAAGATTGTACCTTCTTGCCCAGTAGTATAGCAGGCAAGTGGAGTTACTGTGAATTACAATAAAGCAACTTTTCTTAGGTCTCTTAGCTATCAGGATAGGCTCAAGGAAGTGGTGCTTTTATCATTCGAGAAGCATTGAGGGTTTTTAAAATGTAAAGGGAAAAGATTCCGTTTGGGTGAATAGGTTACTTGAGCTAGGCAGGGATAGAAGAACTAGGTGGCATATAAAATATGTTTGGTTAAATGCCAGGAAGTATTTCTTTAGCAAGAGTCATTGACCTCTGCAATAGATTACCAAAATATGCATTAAGTATGGATTCACCGCAGTGCTTCAAAAGTGAGCTTGACGGGTTCCTGAGAGTCAAGGACATGTCAAGTACACTATAGTATCATAATAGGTACAGCACAGGAGGAGGCCATTTGGCCCATCATGCCTGTGTCGGCTCTTTGAAAGAGCTATCCAATTAGTCCCATTCCCCTGCTCTTTCCCCATAGCCTTTTAAATCTTTCCCTTCAAGTATTTATCCAATTCCCTTTTGAAAGTTACTATTTAATATGCTTCCACCACCCTTTCAGGCAGTGCATTCCAGATCAATACAACTCACTGCGTAAAAAAATGTTTCCTCATGTTGCCTCTGGACCTTTTGCTGATCACCTTAAATCTGTGCCCTCTGGTTACCGATCCTTCTGCCACTGGAAACAGTTTCTCCTTATTTGCTCTATCAAAAGCGTTCATGGTTTTGAACACCTCTATCAAATCTCCCCTTAACCTTCTCTGTTCTAAAGAGAACAACCCCAGCTTCCCGAGTCTCTCCATATAATTGAAGTCCCTCATCCCTGGTACCATTCTAGTAAATCTCTTCTGCACCCTCTCTCAGGCCTTGACATCCTTCCTAAAGTGTGGTGCCCAGAATTGAATACAATACTCCAGCTGAAGCCTAAGCAGTGTTTTATAAAGGTTTAGCATAACTTCCCTGCATTTTTACTCTGTGCCTCTATTAATAAAGCCCAGGATCCCATATGCTTTTTTAACAGCCTTCTCAACTTGTCCTGCCACCTTCAAAGATTTGCATATGTGCACCCCCAGGTCTCTCTGTTCCTGCGCCCTTTTTAAAATTGTACTGTTTAGTTTATATTGCCTCTCCTCATTCTTCCTACCAAAATGTATCACTTCACACTTCTCTATGTTAAATTTCATCTGGCATGTGTCTGCCCACTTCACCAGATGTATTGATCAGGAATGCACTGCCTGAAAGGGTGGTGGAAGCAGATTCAACAGTAACTTTCAAAAGGGAATTGGAAAGATACTTGAAGGGAAAAATTTACAGGGCTATGTGGTAAGAGCACGGGAATGGGACTAATTGGACAGCTTTTCAAAGACCTGGCACAGGCACGATGGGCCAAATGGCCTCCTTCTGTGCTGTACCTACTATGATACTGAGATTGATATATTTTTGAACACTAAGGGAATCAAGGGATATGGGGGTAGGACGGGAAAGTGGAGTTGAGGTAGAAGATCAGCCAGGATCTTAATGAATGGCAGAGCAGGCCTGAGGGGCCATATGGCCTACTCCTGCACCTATTTCTTATGTTCTTATGTTTACCCTGGCACCAAGGAGGCAACACACCATTCGAGACTCACATCGGAGGTTGCAGAAATGCTTGCCAATCCCCCTGACTATCGAACCCCCTATAACAACTGCATTTCTTTTGTCCTCCCATGCAGCCGAGTCTCCCATGGTGCCGTCGATTTGCTCCTGACTGCACTCCCCCGAGGTGTCAACACCCTCACTGTATTCAACACTGAATACTGGTTTGTGAGTACTACACTCCCAGGGGACTCCTGCACTGCCTGCCTGTTCCTCCTAGTCTGTCTGGTGGTCACCCACTCCCACTCCACCTGAACTCTCTGTAGCTACGGGTGACTACCTCCTGAAATGTGCTATCCATGAAGCTCTCAGCTTCCCGTATGCAGTGTAGTGACACCAGCCACCCCTCAAGCTCAGAAACTCTCGGCTCAAGCTCGAGCAGTTGGCGGCACTTCCTGCACAAGTGGTTTTGCAGCACACACAGTGTTCTGGAGTTCCCACGTGACACAGTATGAGCATGCAACGTGCCCCAACTGTCCTGCCATGTTAGCTAACAGTTATTTAAACTGTTTGTTTAGTTTTAAAGCAATTTACTATTTATCTAACACTAAAACACGAACCATTAAAAAACACTCGCCAGCCACTAAAGATACAAACCACTAAGAACATTAACCACTAAAAACACTAACCAATGAACTAAATACTTACTGACTTCCCCTTGGTGCTCCTCCTCATCTTGTAACGTCACTTTTTGATTTTTTTTCTTGATTTTTTTGATTCCTCACATGACTCCCTTTATGCTCCGCTCAGCCGCTTCTCCCGAGCTAAAGAAGGTAGGTGAGCGGTAGCTGTAATTAGTGATATCAGTTACTGAGGTCACCTGGAGCTTGTTTGATTGCTTTTGGTGGTCAGAGAGGAATTTCCTTGAGTTTTTTCTCGTAAATTGGCGGAAAATTTTTTCTGTTCTTGCCTCTCCCGGGAGATTGCCTGATGGGGGTAGGGTGGGCTGATGATGCATTTAGGCCTGGCTGGGACAGGCTGCATGGACCAATTGGTATTTTCCTGTCCTTACTCTAATCCCCATTTGACTAAGGAAAATCTGCTGTAGACCTGAAAAGTCAGACTTTGCTGACCAATTTACACTAAAAATTAAAAAAACAAGCAATCCTAAAAAAGGTCTGTCAGACTGAAATCTGGATGGGTGGAAATGTAAGTGAAAACAGAATCATAGAATGTTACAGCACAGAAGGAGGCCATTCAGCCCATTGTGTCACTGCTGGCTTTCTGAGAGAGTTTCACTTCAGTCTATTCCCCTGGCCTTTTACATTTTTCTGTTTCAAATATTTATGCACTTCCTTTTTAAAGCTTTAATGGATTCTGCTTCCACCACTGTTTCTGGTACAGCAGTTCATGTACTAACAAATCCACGTGTAAAAAAAAAATCTCAACCTCTCCCTTTGTTCTTTTGGTGATAATCTTAAATTTATTCCCTCCAGTTAGTAACGCACTGACCAGTGGAAATAGTTTTCTCCAATTTGCCTTATCAAACCCCTCATAATTATGAACACCTCTATCAGATTCCCTCTCCCTTGTTTTAATGACAAGAAGCCCAGTTTATAGAATCATAGAAGTTTACAACATGGAAACAGGCCCTTCAGCCCAACATGTCCATGTCGCCCAGTTTATACCACTAAGCTAGTCCCAATTGCCTGCACTTGGCCCATATCCCTCTATACCCATCTTACCCATGTAACTGTCCAAATGCTTTTTAAAAGACAAAATTATACCCGCCTCTACTACTGCCTCTGGCAGCTCGTTCCAGACACTCACCACCCTTTGAGTGAAAAAATTGCCCCTCTGGACCCTTTTGTATCTCTCCCCTCTCACCTTAAATCTATGCCCCCTCGTTATAGACTCCCCTACCTTTGGGAAAAGATTTTGACTATCTACCTTATCTATGCCCCTCATTATTTTATAGACTTCTATAAGATCACCCCTAAACCTCCTACTCTCCAGGGAAAAAAGTCCCAGTCTATCCAACCTCTCCCTATAAGTCAAACCATCAAGTCCTGGTAGCATCCTAGTAAATCTTTTCTGCACTCTTTCTAGTTTAATAATATCCTTTCTATAATAGGGTGACCAGAACTGTGCACAGTATTCCAAGTGTGGCCTTCCTAATGTCTTGTACAACTTCAACAAGACATCCCAACTCCTGTATTCAATGTTCTGACCAATGAAACCAAGCATGCTGAATGCCTTCTTCACCACCCTATCCACCTGTGACTCCACTTTCAAGGAGCTATGAACCTGTACTCCTAGATCTCTTTGTTCTATAACTCTCCCCAACGCCCTACCATTAACGGAGTAGGTCCTGGCCCGATTCGATCTACCAAAATGCATCACCTCACATTTATCTAAATTAAACTCCATCTGCCATTCATCGGCCCACTGGCCCAATTTATCAAGATCCCGTTGCAATCCTAGATAACCTTCTTCACTGTCCACAATGCCACCAATCTTGGTGTCATCTGCAAACTTACTAACCATGCCTCCTAAATTCTCATCCAAATCATTAATATAAATAACAAATAACAGCGGACCCAGCACCGATCCCTGAGGCACACCGCTGGTCACAGGCCTCCAGTTTGAAAAACAACCCTCTACAACCACCCTCTGTCTTCTGTCGTCAATCCAATTTTGTATCCAATTGGCTACCTCACCTTGGATCCCATGAGATTTAATCTTATGTAACAACCTACCATGCGGTACCTTGTCAAAGGCTTTGCTAAAGTCCATGTAGACCACGTCTACTGCACAGCCCTCATCTATCTTCTTGGTTACTCCTTCAAAAAACTCAATCAAATTTGTGAGACATGATATTCCACTCACAAAACCATGCTGACTGTTCCTAATCAGTCCCTGCCTCTCCAAATGCCTGTAGATCCTGTCTCTCAGAATACCCTCTAACAACTTACCCACTACAGATGTCAGGCTCACCAGTCTGTAGTTCCCAGGCTTTTCCCTGCCGCCCTTCTTAAACAAAGGCACAACATTTGCTACCCTCCAATCTTCAGGCACCTCACCTGTAGCTGTCGATGATTCAAATATCTCTGCTAGGGGACCCGCAATTTCCTCCCTAACCTCCCATAACGTCCTGGGATACATTTCATCAGGTCCCGGAGATTTATCTACCTTGATGCGCGTTAAGACTTCCAGCACCTCCCTCCCTGTAATATGTACACTCCTCAAGACATCACTATTTATTTCCCCAAGTTCCCTAACATCCATGCCTTTCTCAACCGTAAATACCGATGTGAAATATTCATTTAGGATCTCACCCATCTCTTGTGGTTCCGCACATAGATGACCTTGTTGATCCTTAAGAGGCCCTACTCTCTCCCTAGTTACTCTTTTGCCCTTTATGTATTTGTAGAAGCTCTTTGGATTCTCCTTTGCCTTATCTGCCAAAGCAATCTCATGTCCCCTTTTTGCCCTCCTGATTTCTCTCTTAACTCTACTCCGGCAATCTCTATACTCTTCAAGGGATCCACTTGATCCCAGCTGCCTATGCATGTCATATGCCTCCTTCTTCTTTTTGACTAGGGCCTCAATCTCCCGAGTCATCCAAGGTTCCCTACTTCTACCAGCCTTGCCCTTCACTTTATAAGGAATGTGCTTACCCTGAACCCTGGTTAACACACTTTTGAAAGCCTCCCACTTACCAGACGTCCCTTTGCCTGCCAACAGACTCTCCCAATCAACTTCTGAAAGTTCCTGTCTAATACCATCAAAATTGGCCTTTCCCCAATTTAGAATTTTAACTTTTGGGCCAGACCTATCATTCTCCATAGCTATCTTAAAACTAATGGAATTATGATCACTGGTCCCAAAGTGATCCCTCACTAACACTTCTGTCACCTTATTTCCCAAGAGGAGGTCAAGTTTTGCCCCCTCTCTAGTCGGGCCATCCACATACTGAATGAGAAATTCCTCCTGAATACACTCAACAAATTTCTCTCCATCCAAGCCCCTAATGCTATGGCTGTCCCAGTCAATGTTGGGAAAGTTAAAGTCCCCTACTATTACCACCCTATTTTTCTTGCAGCTGTCTGTAATCTCCTTACATATTTGCTCCTCAATTTCCCGTTGACTATTTGGGGGTCTGTAGTACAATCCTATCAAAGTGATCTCTCCCTTCTTATTTTTCAGTTCTACCCATATAGACTCAGTGGGCGAACCCTCGGATATATCCCCTCTCACTACTGCCGTGATGTTCTCCCTAATCAAGAACGCAACTCCCCCTCCTCTCTTACCTCCTGCTCTATCTTTCCTATAGCATCTGTACACTGGAACATTGAGCTGCCAGTCCTGCCCCTCCCTTAGCCATGTTTCAGTAATAGCTATAACATCCCAGTCCCATGTACCCATCCATGCCCTGAGTTCATCTGCCTTGCCCATCAGACTTCTTGCATTGAAATAAATGCAGTTTAATCTGGACTTCCCTCGGTCTTTGCCCTGCTTTCACAGACCATCTGTCTGGTCATGTTTTGTACACTCTCCCTTACTGTCTTTTGTTTCTGTCACCACTTTACTTCCCACTGACTTCCTGCATCGGTTCCCATCCCCCTGCCACATTAGTTTAAACCCTCCCCAACAGCACTAGCAAACACTCCCCCTAGGACATTGGTTCCAGTCCTGCCCAGATGCAGACCGTCCAATTTGTACTGGTCCCACCTCCCCCAGAACCGGTTCCAATGGCCCAGGAATCTGAATCCCTCCCTCTTGCACCATCTCTCAAGCCACGTATTCATCCTAGCTATCCTGTCATTCCTACTCTGACTAGCCCGTGGCACTGGTAGCAATCCTGAGATTACTACCTTTGAGGTCCTAATTTTTAGTTTAACTCCTAACTCCCTAAATTCAGCTTGTAGGACCTCATCCCGTTTTTTACCTATATCGTTGGTACCTATATGCACCACGACAACTGGCTGTTCACCCTCCCCCTCCAGAATGTCCTGCAGCCGCTCCGAGACATCCCTGACCCTTGCACCAGGGAGGCAACATACCATCCTGGAGTCTCGGTTGCGTCCGCAGAAACGCCTGACTATTCCCCTTACAATCGAGTCCCCTATCACTATAGCTCTGCCACTCTTTTTCCTGCCCTCCTGTGCAGCAGAGCCAGCCACGGTGCCATGAACCTGGCCGCTGTCACCTTCCCCTGGTGAGCCATCACCCCCAACAGCATCCAAAACGGTATACCTGTTTGAGAGGGGGATGGCCACAGGGGACCCCTGCACAACCTGCCTGCACCTCTTACTCTGCCTGGTGGTCATCCATTCACTTCCTGCCTGTACACCCTTTACCTGCGGTGTGACCAACTCGCTAAACGTGCTATCCACGAGTTTCTCTGCATCACGGATGCTCCACAGTGAATCTACCCGCTGCTCCAGCTCCGAGATACGATCGGTCAGTAGCTGCAGGTGGACAGACTTGCTGCACACATGGTCGGCAGGGACACTGGTAGTGTCCATGACTTCCCACATCTTGCAGGAGGGGCATATCATGGGTGCGAGGTCTGCTGCCATGACTTGCCTTAGCTTAGTTACCCCTTTTAAATTACGTTGAAATTAGAAAATGTTAACTATACTAGGGACCTAGGTTCACTAAAAAAAACACTACCTGCTATAAAACCTGCAGACCTTAAGTTTAGTTAATTAGTTAATTATAAATGTGGTTATGTTACCTGGTTTTATTGTAACTTAGCCCACAGTTCTAAGAAAAAGAAATACTCACCACCAACCTGCTTTACCTGTGACGTCACTCTGATTTTTTTGATCAGAACCTGGTTGGTCCGCTCTCTCTCTGCGCTGTTTTTATCCCCGCTCCGCTCTCGCTGTTTCCCGCCGCTCTGGTGAGCTCTCTCTCTGCGCTGTTTTTATCCCCGCTCCGCTCTCGCTGTTTCCCGCCGCTCTGGTGAGCTCTCTCTCTGCGCTGTTTTTATCCCCGCTCCGCTCTCGCTGTTTCCCGCCGCTCTGGTGAGCTCTCGCTCTGCGCTGTTTTTATCCCCGCTCCGCTCTCGCTGTTTCCCGCCGCTCTGGTGAGCTCTCTCTCTGCGTTGTTTTTATCCCCGCTCCGCTCTCGCTGTTTCCCGCCGCTCTGGTGAGCTCTCTCTGTGCGCTGTTTTTATCCCCGCTCCGCTCTCGCTGTTTCCCGCCGCTCTGGTGAGCTCTCGCTCTGCGCTGTTTTT
Organism: Heptranchias perlo; assembly: GCF_035084215.1. NCBI lineage: Eukaryota > Metazoa > Chordata > Chondrichthyes > Hexanchiformes > Hexanchidae > Heptranchias > Heptranchias perlo. The sequence continues at coordinate 34,479,200 of NC_090341.1, read as the reverse complement.
ATCCCCGCTCCGCTCTCGCTGTTTCCCGCCGCTCTGGTGAGCTCTCTCTCTGCGCTGTTTTTATCCCCGCTCCGCTCTCGCTGTTTCCCGCCGCTCTGGTGAGCTCTCGCTCTGCGCTGTTTTTATCCCCGCTCCGCTCTCGCTGTTTCCCGCCGCTCTGGTCTCTCCTCATAATTAAGGCCTCTCATCCCTAGTAGCATTTTCATGAATCTCTTCTGCACTCTCTCCATGGACTTGACATCCTTCCTAAAGTAAAACACCCAAAACTGGGCACAATATTCCAACTGTGGCATACTCAATGACTTCTATAGGTTTAGCATTACCTCTTTGCTTTTGTACTTTATACCTCTGTCTATAAAATCAAGGATTCCATATGCATTTTTTCATAGCTTTATCAACTTGGTCTCCCACTTTTAAAGATTTATAGAAAGAAATTACATTTATAAGCTTTTCACAAGCTCAGGACGTTCCCAACGCGCTTTACAGCCAATTAAGTACTTTCTTTGAGTATGGTCATTGTTGTAATGTAGGGAAACACAGCAAACCAATTTACATACGGCAAGGTCCCACAAATAGCAATGAGGTAAATGACCAGATCATCTGTTTTAATGATGTTGGTTGAGGGATAAATGTTGGCCAAGACAATGGGAGAACTCCCCTGCTTTTCTTCAGAAAGTGCCATGGGATCTTCTGTGTCCACCTGAGATGATCTTGGTGGTGGCCCAAGAGAAGGAATATGCGGTGTCTACTGGTGCGCTTGAGGCTTTCTGTGACCAGTGGGCACCGCAGGAACTGGAGTGCATCATTGACACCAACAATAAAATTATGATTTAATTTGGTTCATTTATTATTGAGAAAAAAAGGACCTTGGTTTAACGTCTCATCTAAAAGATGGTACCTCCGACAGTGCAGCACTCCTTCAGTACTGCACTGAAGTGTATCTTAACTCTCAAATCTCTCTGCTCCTTTTAAAGTTTCACGGTTTAGTGTATATATTCTCTCCTTATTCTTTATCCCAAAATGTATTGTTTCACATTTCTCTGCATTAAATTTCATCTGACATCCATCTTCCAAATCTATTAACCTATGTCTCCCTGAAGTTGCTTACTGTCACCTTCACTTAACCACGTTCCTTATTTTGTATCATCCACAAGTTTTGATTTTGTGCCCTCGATACCCAAATCCAGATCATTTATCTGTAGTGAGAAGAGCAATGATCCCAACACTGACCCCTGGGGGCCATCACTGTTTACATTGCTCCAGTCCAAAAGAAAATCTATTAACCACCACTCTCTGTCCTTTAAGCAACGTTCTATCTATGCTGCCACCTTTTCTTTAATACTGCGGGCTTTAATCACTGTGTGTTTTGAATTTGCTTTTAAATTCACAAGCTTTCGGAGGCTACCTCCTTCCTCAGGTGAACTCATTTCCACATCGTTCACCTGAGGAAGGAGGAAGTCTCCGAAAGCTTGTGAATTTAAAATAAAATTGCTGGACTATAACTTGGTGTTGTAAAATTGTTTACAATTGTTTTGAATTTGGCATAGATTGTTAATAAATGATATTAAAGAGGCCACAATGCCATTAAAAAAAAACTGTCGTTGTAAATAAATGGGTCTGTAGACGGTGAAGTAAACTTTGTGAAACAAAAGATAGATGATAGTAAAATGTAATAAGATTTTTTTTCCCCCTGGGAGCAATCTAGTGTGAGTCTCAGTTGGGTGTTGAGAGGAGAGGAAGGACAAGGCAAGGCCCCCCTGACGAAGTTACACAACTGCCAGCCAGCCCCAGCCAGCCTCCCTCCCTCCGGCGGCCCTCACTCTCCTCCGACCCGTAGCCTGGTAACATGGCGGCCCGCATCACACTCCACGTAGCGAGAGCGCTGAGGAAAGCGGCCGGACGCCCCGCTCTCCGCACACGTCAGGTGCGTCCAGCCAGCAGGGCCTGCCGCTAAAGCATTTTCTTCAGCGGTTAGCAGGTAGTGGGGAGGGGGGGTCGGTTGGTTGGATGGATGGCTGGACCTCGCATTCGGCGCCTTGCTGTACCCGAACTCGGCTTGCTGTACCGGGGACTGAGGTTGTGCCCGGACCGCAGGCCCCGCGCTGACTGAAACCCTCGGCCCAACTCGGGGAAAAGTTTTCTGCAGTTTCTAGTTAAACCGGTTACTTTTTTCCCCCCTTCCCATGACACTTGTTAACCAGTTACTTTCAGATGTGGCGGGGTCTCACAACGTGGTGGCTTTACCGATAATAAGGGCACTGTCTTCTGTACATTAGTGGCTGGTTTCTGGACATCATAACATCTGTCATTCGTGACATTGTGTTTAAAAATATCTATCAAAAGACAATTTTAAGTTACAATGTTGCGTTTTCTCTGAAGTTGTTTAATGTTTTTTAAGAGACGTGTTTGCAAAACATTTTAGTTTGTTTATAGCACGAAATGAATAGCGTCAAAACATTGAGTTGCTTTTGTGACACATTTCGCTTCTAACTTGCCAAACAAAACATGGTTTGTGCAGGTCTTTTAAACGGAAAGTGGTTCTGGACTCTTGCGAATGTTATAGTGGGAGCGAGAAGCGAGTTACCGCAGAGTGGCTCGGCGCTATTGACAAAACCTTTGGACACCCAGTGGACTTTTGTAACCTTCAGCTTTGCTCATGTCACAAACCAGCGCAGATGCCCGGGCGAAGGTCAATAACTTAGGACATTGGGTCTTAACTGGGGGAGTTCGTTAGACCCTCATAAAACTTTTGGAGATTAGAGAGGGGGCTCCCTTCTGGATTTGGGAATTTGTGATAGCCAGAATCACCGTTAATGCCAGACTGATGCAAAATCTATGACAATACTGAAATTTACAGGTTGCAGGAGGCTGTTAGGATCTACCTGATGCCTCAATTCTATAAGATCCATTATAATCGAAACATTAGCTAAGAATTTCTCCTTGGTAAAATAACACTCTTAAATAAAAATATCACTAAAGATCAGACCACAAACTTTATTCTTTTGGGGGAGCAAATCTTATACTGTGCCCCTGCCTCAAAAGAGCATCTTTATTGCACCGCTACAAATTTTTCCACTTTAAGTTTTATGGTACAAGTCCTGAGGGAGTGCTGCACCGTTTTTTGGATGAGACGTTAAACCAAGGTCCTGACTGCTTACTTGATGGATGTAAAAGATCCCATGGCACTATTCAAAAAGGAACGGGGTTCTGGCCAACATTCTTCCCTCAACTAGTACCACCAAATATAGATTATCGGCCAGTCATTGATTCCTTTCCTATTTGTGGGAGCTTGCAGTGTTTGTCTATGTAACAACAGTGACCACACTTCAAAAGTAATCCATTGGTTGAAAAGCACTATATAAATGCAAATTCATTCATTCATTCTTTAGGTGCCTGGATTGCGGTTAAAGTATTTGAATGAACTGATCTTGAGTTATTGTGTTAGTCTCAGCATTGGTACATGGAAAGTCTAGGCAGCTCGGCCATTTGGTGTTACGTCCACAAATCTTGAGACTAATATTTAATGCTAGATTCTAAAAGTTGCATTTGGGGATGGGGTTGAGGAAATGATAATGATCTTGGAGATCATTGTCAAAAACATTTGACCTGTCTTGAAGCTGCCTTGCTGAGGCTGGAGAAATAGGACCTGTTTGCCATTCCAGAATGTGGTTTGGTTTCTGTGCTTAAGGTGGTGGATCTTAGTGAGAACAAAAACTACCAAGGGTGTCCTGTTGATATTAGTGGCTCTTATAGTGACTCTTCACATTGGCACAGCATGTACGTGAGGTGATTCGGAGATCCGCAGTGTAATTTTGTTCTTATGAGGAGTGCATGAGGCGTATATGATTGGTGTATTACTATAAGGTTCATAGGAAATGTAATTACATTACTCTTATCAATTTTAATACGGCTTTCAGCCTAGTCCATGTAGCACCCCTCCTGAAGAAGTGGAAGCTATGGGAGTACAAATGGCTAAATCTTGAATTTTCTCCAGGATTTGTACTCCAGCATCAAGATCAGTAGATGAGAAACTCTCCTTTGAAAGAGGATTGAGCTAAGGTTATATTTGATGCTTTCATCAGAGATGTGTAGGATGCCACAAAATGGCTATTTTAGGATTTTCTGCAAGAATTGCAGTGCTGATTTTTGCTGATGATATTGATAGACTTGCTTGGGCTCTAGTGCAGTTGATTCACCATTCTGAACAGTGGACTAACCAGTGAAATATGACATTGGGTTGCTCCAAGTATAGTACTGTATTATGCTTCTGCACAGTTTAAGAGGGGTTACGAAAAACACACAAGGAGCATCTACCTCACTTGTACTGGAAACTAGGAAATAGGACTAGATAAAATGAACAGGTCAGGGGAGAACAACAGGTAATAGTCAAATTCACATGCTAACTGCTCTCACAATAAAGCACAATGGGTTTAATAGCATGTCAGTATTTTTTGAAAGTTGAAAAGAGGTTTTAAAAAAAGGTGCTACGTATTAAAGATCCTCTCAGACAGTGAAAATGTATTTAAAAGACAAAAGCTACTTTAATATTTTGCTTAATGGAGGTGCTGGAACCACTTGTTATTGATGTGTGTTTTGCACAGCAGTGGCATTCCAGAGTAAACTTGCCAGATTCACTAAGACTGGCCCCTGTGAAGAGTGTTTTATTAACTTCTGTAAAGGGTTTTGGGACCCTTTTCTATGTTAAAACCATCATATAAATGCAAGTTATTGTTGGGAGATTGGAACTGAGTCAGTTATCTGTGGCATACTCAATAATCCAAATTGTGAGCCACGTAGGTTGCAATACTCCAGGGTACTGTTGATAATTGACCAGACCATCTGGCTCATTGATCCAAACTGAAGGGGTAGACCTGTCACTGAAAGCTGTGAATCTTCCTTCTTGGCTCTAGGTAACCCTGCAGTAAGGTTCCCAAATGGGTACGGTTACCTTAGATAAATATGAGCAGAAAGTTTACCAGCACTGTTCAGCTGTGTGATTTTACCCAGTTCAAATCTATCAGTACCCCTATGCACACATGAGCCTTAGCTGTTTCCAACCCATACCTAAATTCTTTGGACTTAGGTAAATGGGGTGTGACCTTTCCAGGCCAGTGTACATTCCACATCAGGCAAACGGAAACTAGTTATGTGGTTTTCTCATTAATTTGGTTTGGAGACTGTAAAGCGTGGTAATGGAATTTTACATGTGTTAGGCTGATATGCAAAAAATCATGTTTTTATGTGATATTTTCACACTTAATATGCGCTGTTATTTTTCTCCACCTATGAGAAGATGCTTGTCCTAGTAAATTTATATGTTGAGAAATTTCAGATAGCCATTTCTGCAGTTTTTTTACTTGTGTAATTTCATATATGAATGGGTCTAATGATAGTGTTAACCAGAATAGTCTTTTCATGGTTTTGTCATTCTACTATAACTAATGTAGCCAAAATTTAGTGTGTGGGTAAATTACTCTTAAGTGATTTAGCCTCAGCTCCAGAAGGGACAGTGATAGATTTTTTATTTTATTTCTGCTAGTCATAAAATTAGCCAACTAGAAAATACAAAATATAGTCAAATCTGATGCATCAGCCATTCTTTTAAATCTGATATTGCATGCAATAAATTATGTGCAAGGTTATTAGCCAAATTCAAAATCTGTTTAGCCACATTAATCCATATTAGACACAGAAAATTATTTTGGCTGAAGAACATGCCATTAACAAATTACAATATGTTATCTTTGTTCATAGCTGTATTTGAAGACATTGACTTCTGTTGGTGAAACTGCTCCAATTACACCGTGGAGGAGTGACACCAGTGGCAGGGTAAAAGAAACATGGCATTCACCATGCTTCTTTCTCTGCTTTGGCCAACCTCTCAATGTTCTTGATGCGATGAATTTTAATGTGCGTCACCTCTGCTCAGTTTTATAAGGCAACTGAAATAATATTTGCATATGCCAGAATGTGTATTTGTAGGTGCCTTTTTTCTAGAATTTTGCACCACTTTTCTTAGATGGTTTGTAGAACTGTACAACAAGAGGCTACATATAAAGTAGGTCCCAAAGAAGCTTCAATGGGACATAGTTAGAGGCATATGAGTTGGTGGGGAATGTGTTGCAGCTGCTGCAGATTTGCTTGTGAAACCCACCAGCACTTATACGGACAGGAGATCTCCATTTGGAGAATTTGTTATAAAAAAATCAACAGAAAGATGCATTTTGGGGATGTCAATTGTTTTAAATTTGCAGTGTTAAAGTTGCAAAATGTAGTGAGTGGAGGATAGTTGCCCACAAATTATATGTGTAAAATCATTCCCAGTTACTCACAGCTCTGTGGTTTCCATGTGATTGATGGAGAATTACCCGATCATCTCTATTCTGGCCAGGAATAGTGGTGTCATTATATGCAGCTGTAAATTACACATGTGAGGCCATCAAATGAGATCAAGGTTGCATTTGGTTGTGATGCCTTCCTTGGTTGACTGGTGTGCTAACACCCTCTAGCTCACATATGAAGAACGTTTGCATGAAGCAGGTAACATAGAGTTGCAAGCCGCTGTGTGTCCTTACCCAAGCACTCAGCGTAGGAGGGAAGATAGAATCATAGAATAATAGAAAGGTTACAGCTCGGAAGGAGGCCATTCGGCCCATCGAGTCCAGGCCGGCTCCATGCACGAGCAATCCAGCTAGTCCCACTGTCCCGCCCTATTCCCGTAGCCCTGCATATTTTTTCATTTCAAGTACTTATCCAGTTCTCTTTTGAAAGCCATGATTCAATCTGCCTCCACGACCCCCTCAGGCAGTGCATTCCAGATCCTAACCATTCGCTGTGCTTAAAAAAAAAGTTTTTCCTCATATCACCTTGGTTCTTTTGCCAATCACCTTAAATCTATACCCTCTGGTTCTTGACCCTTTCACCAATGGGAACATTTTCTGTCTATCTATTCTGTCTAGACCCTTCATGATTTTGAATACCGCTATCAAATCTCCTCTCAACCTTCTCTGTTCCAAGGAGAACAATCCCCGCTTCTCCAGTCTATCCACCTAATTTTCTTTTTTATTCGTTCATGGGATGTGGGCGTCGCAGGCGAGGCGAGCATTTATTGCCCATCCCTAATTGCCCTTGAGAAGGTGGTGGTGAGCCGCCGCCTTGAACTGCTGCAGTGTGGTGAAGGTTCTCCCACAGTGCTGTTAAGTAGGGAGTTCCAGGATTTTGACCCAGCGACGATGAAGGAACGGCGATATATTTCCAAGTCGGGCTGGTGTGTGATTTGGAGGGGAACGTGCAGGTGGTGTTGTTCCCATGTGCCTGCTGCTCTTGTCCTTTTAGGTGGTAGAGGTCGCGGGGGTTTGGGAGGTGCTGTCAAAGAAGCCTTGGCGAGTTGCTGCAGTGCATCCTGTGGATGGTACACACTGCAGCCACAGTGGATGGGATGCCAGTCAAGCGGGCTGCTTTGTCCTGGATGGTGTTGAGCTTCTTGAGTGTTGTTGGAGCTGCACTCATCCAGGCAAGTGGAGAGTATTCCATCACACTCCTGACTTGTGCCTTGTAGTTGGTGGAAAGGCTTTGGGGAGTCAGGATGTGAGTCACTCGCTGCAGAATACCCAGCCTCTGACCTGCTCTTGTAGCCACAGTATTTATGTGGCTGGGTCCAGTTAAGTTTCTGGTCAATAGTGACCCCCAGGATGTTGATGGTGGGGGATTCGGCGATGGTAATGCCATTGAATGTCAAGTGGAGGTGGTTAGACTCTCTGTTGTTGGAAATGGTCATTGCCTGGCACTTGTCTGGCGCGAATGTTAATTGCCACTTATGAGCCCAAGCCTGGATGTTGTCCAGGTCTTGCTGCATGCAGGCACGGACTGCTTCGTTATCTGAGGGGTTGCGAATGGAACTGAACACTGTGCAATCATCAGCGAACATCCCCATTTCTGACCTTATGATGGAGGGAAGGTCATTGATGAAGCAGCTGAAGATGGTTGGGCCAAGGACACTGCCCTGAGGAACTCCTGCAGCGATGTGCTGGGGCTGAGATGATTGGTCTCCAACAACCACTACCATCTTCCTTTGTGCTAGGTATGACTCCGGCCGCTGGAGAGTTTTCCCCCTGATTCCCATTGACTTCAGTTTTACTAGGGCTCATTGGTGCCACACTCGGTCAAATGCTGCCTTGATGTCAAGGGCAGTCACTCTCACCTCACCTCTGGAATTCAGCTCTTTTGTCCATGTTTGGACCACGGTGGTAATGAGGTCTGGAGCTGAGTGGTCCTGGCAGAACCCAAACTGAGCATTGGTGAGCAGGTTATTGGTGAGTAAGTGCCGCTTGATAGCACTGTCAACGACACCTTCCATCACTTTGCTGATGATTGAGAGTTGACGGGTAATTGGCTGGATTGGATTTGTCCTGCATTTTGTGGACAGGTCATACCTGGGCAATGTTCCACATTGTCGGGTAGATGCCAGTGTTGTAGATGTACTGGATCAGCTTGGCTAGAGGTGCAGCTAGTTCTGGAGCACAAGTCTTCAGCACTGCAGCCTGGATGTTGTTGGGGCCCATAGCCTTTGCTGTATCCAGTGCACTCAGCCGTTTCTTGATATCACGTGGAGTGAATCGAATTGGCTGAAGACTGGCTTCTGTGATGGTGGGGATATCGGGAGGAGGCCGAGATGGATCATCCACTCGGCACTTCTGGCTGAAGATATTACAAACGCTTCAGCCTTGTCTTTTGCACTCACGTGCTGGACTCCGCCATCATTGACGATGGGAATGTTTACAGAGCTTCCTCCTCCCGTTAGTTGCTTAATTGTCCACCACCATTCACGACTGTATGTGGCAGGACTGCAGAGCTTTGATCTGATCCGTTGGTTGTGGAATCGCTTAGCTCTGTCCATAGCATGTTGCTTCCACTGTTTAGCATGCATGTAGTCCTGAGTTGTAGCTTCACCAGGTTGGCACCCTATTTTTAGGTACGCCTGGTGCTGCTCCTGGCATGCTCTTGTACACTCCTTATTGAACCAGGGTTGATCGCCTGGCTTGTTGGTAATGGTAGAGTGAGGAATATGCCTGGCCATGAGGTTACAGATTGTGCTGGAATACAATTCTGCTGCTGCCGCCAACGGCCGCATCCTCATGGATGCCCAGTTTTGAGCTGCTGGATCTATTCTGAATCTATCCCATTTAGCACGCTGATAGTGCCACACAACACGTTGGATGGTGTCCTCAGTGCGAAGACAGGACTTCATCTCCACGAGGACTGTGCGGTGGTCACTCCTACCAATACTGTCATGGACAGATGCATTTGCGACAGGTAGATTGGTGAGGACGAGGTCAAGTAAGTTTTTCCCTCGTGTTGGTTCGCTCACCACCTGCCGCACGCCCAGTCTGGCAGCTATGTCCTTCAGGACTCGGCCAGCTCGGTCAGTAGTGGTGCCAACGAGCCACTCATGGTGATGGACATTGAAGTCCCCCAACAGGACATACCCAAGGATGGTGATGGAAGAGTCTGGGACATTGGCTGAAAGGTATGATTCTGTGAGTATGGCTATGTCAGCCTATTGCTTGACTAGTCTTTGGCACAAGTCCCCAGATGTTAGTGAGGAGGACTTTGCAGGGTCGACTGGGCTTGGTTTGCCTTTGTCGTGTCCTGTGCCTAGTGGTCTGATGCCGGATGGTCCTTCCGGTTTTATTCTTATTATGACTTTTTTTAGCGAGACTTTACAACTGGCTTGCTAGGCCATTTCAGAGGGCAATTAAGAATCAACCACATTGCTGTGGATCTGGAGTCACATACAAGCCAGACCGGATGAGGACAGCAGGTTTCCTTCCCTAAAGGATGTTAGTGAACCAGATGGGTTTTTACGACAAGTAAGTTTTTCCCTCGTGTTGGTTCAAGAGGATACAGATACTCTGGTTGCATGGGCGGACATGCGGCAGATGAAGTTTAATGCGGAAAAATGCAAGGTGATGCATTTCTGTAGGATAAATGAGGAGGTGCAATATAAACTAGAGGGCCTCATCCCTGGAATTGTTCTGGTAAATCTCCTCTGCACCCTCTTTAAGGCCTTCACATCCTTCCTAAAGTGCAGTGCCCAGAGCTGGACACAATACTCCATTACTTCACTGGCCGAACCAGTGTTTTATAAAGGTTCATCATGACTTCCTTGCTTTTGTACTCTATGCCTCTGTTTATCAGGCCCAGGACTCCATATGCTTTTTTAACCGCTTTCTCAACCTGCCCTGCCACCTTCAACGATTTGTGCACATATACCCCCTGATCCCTCTGTTCCTCCACCCCTTTTAGAATTGTGCCCTCTAGTTTATATTGCGCCTCCATCACCTTGCATTTTTCCGCATTAAACTTCATCTGCCACGTGTCCGCCCGTGCCACCAGAGTGTCTGTATCCTCTTGAAGTCTATCACTATCCTCCTCACTGTTCACTACCCTGCCAAGTTTTGTGTCATCTGCAAATTTTGAAATGGTGCCCAAGTACAAGTTATTAATATGTATCAAGAAAAGCAGTGGTCCCAGCACCGACCCCTGGGAACACCACTGCACACCTCCTTCCAGTCCGAAAAACAACCGTTCACTACTACTCTTTGTTTCCTGTCATTTAGCCAATTCTGTATTCATGTTGCTACTGCCCCCTTTATTCCATGGGTCGCATTGTTCATAGTAAGCCTACCATGTGGCACTTTATCAAATGCTTTTTGATAATCCAGATACACCTCATCTACCCTCTCTGTTACCTCATCAAAAAACTCTATCAAGTTGGTTAAACACGATTTGCCTTTAACAAATCCATACTGGCTTTCCCTAATCAGTGCACACTCGTTCAAGTGACTGTTAATTCTGTCCCGGATTATCGTTTCCAAATGTTTCCCCACCACCGAGGTTAAACTGACTGGCCTATAGTTGCTGGGTTTATCTTTACACCCCTTTTTGAATAAGGGTGTAACATTTGCAATTCTCCAGTCCTCTGGCACCACTCCCCTATCCAAGGAAGATTATGGCCAGTATCTCCGCAATTTCCCCCCTTACTTCCCTCAGCATCCTAGGGTGCATCCCATCTGGACCAGGTGGCTTACCTACTTTAAGTACAGCCAGCCTTTCTAGTACCTCTTCTCAATTTTTGGCCCATCCAGTATCTTATCTATATCTTCCTTTACCGAGACTCTGGCAGCATCATCTTCCTTGGTAAAGACCAATGCAAAGTACTCATTTAGTACCTCAGCCATGCCTGCTGCCTCCTGATTTCCTTTATGGTCCCTAATCGGCCCCACCCCTCCTCTTCCTACCCGTTTACTGTTAACATGTCTGTAGGAGACTTTTGAATTCCCTTTTATGTTGGCCGCTAGTCTTTTTTTTATTCGTTCATGGGATGTGGGTGTCGCTGGCAAGGCCAGCATTTATTGCCCATCCCTAATTGCCCTTGAGAAGGTGGCAGTGAGCTGCCGCCTTGAACCGCTGCAGTCCGTTTGGTGAAGGTTCTTCCACTATTCCCAGTCTATTCTCATACTCTCTCTTAGCCCCTCTTATTTCCTTTTTCACTTCCCCTCTGAACTTTCCATATTCTGCCTGGTTCTCACTTGTGTTATCAACCTGACACCTGTCATACGCTGCTTTTTTCCGTTTCATCTTACTCTCTATCTCCTTTGTCCTAGATAACTGATGAAATCCCTTCACCGACCAAGTTCAAGTTTACAAGCTTTAATTTCCAACGTAAAATTCAATTGCTGTATTCCTTAGTCACATTCATCAATAAGTAGGACCTTACTTTCTTCAATTATTTAAAACTGTTACAACACTAAAATTATTTACCCATTAGTAACTGGAACCCCACACCCCATGGTTTTATAACCCATTTAGACAAACTTGGTATAAAAGTTTGGTGAATTTATTGCTTGTGCAAAGCAGTCAGGCTAACTCGTCATTTAACTTTCATGACTTGTAATATAAAAGAGGCAAACTCTGTATCTCTGACTCCAGGACCCTACTGTTTGTGATTCCTGAGGGCACCTTGCGGAATACATGGACCTTTTCCCGTTGAACCAGCAGTAGGAATCCGTGGTACACAGGGCAGCCTTTGGAGGTCACAGCTCTCTAATTAAGCCCTCTAACCAATATCAAAATACCTAAATGTATATCACATGGGCTTTATATGTCATTCTTATGTAATAAATATTAGAGCTGTCAACCGATTTAAAAAAAAATGAATCGCCATTAATCTCGTGACTGATATTTGTAATTTGTTAATCTTGGCTTTAATCACATATTTAATTGATACACTTACTGCATTCATTTTCAAATTTGTTTTATGCACATTTTAAAAAGTTGGAACAGAATCCTTTAAATTAATGCAGTATTACTGCAAACTGTTCGTAAATGAAGAAATGACTGGAAAAGGGATTGCATCTTAATAATGAAAACTAAAAACTAAGCCCTGCTAAATTGTTGCACTGCCTCGGCCCGACACTGAATTGAGCCATTGTGTGAAAAGGGCATCTAAACCCCTGCTGCTTGTTATTAGATACATCAAAATAAGCAAGTTTAAAAAAAAAATTAATTTAAACCTTAATCTTTACATTCAGAAACTTCATAACCCACGCACCATGGGTTCGAGCTGTGCTGGAGCTATCTTCACTGTATAAATATGGTATTAAAATTCTGCAAACAATTTGGCCTGGAGTTTCTTCTGTGGGTTGCAACCTGGAAGGAAGTTAAAACACAAAAGTGCACCCAGTGTTGCCCTCATTTTGTTAACGTCAAGTTACACCCAAGTATCCTCCAAATCTCATTAAAATACGCTTGAATTTAAAATTGGCATCAATGGGCATAAATCAGCCTAAACAATCAGGGCCCAAGGAAATGCTGAATCCACACCAGTATATTTCTTCTTTGAGTCTTAACATTTATGTTTTAACTAATTTAACCATCATTCATGCACATCATTTCAGAGCAAATTCCTCAATAGATATAAACCTCTTGATCGTGTCTTAAATATACACTATCTTTTGAAATATTTATTCAGCTTAGTTAGAACCTTGTTCCACATGTTAATTTCTGAATAAATTCACTGATTGACGTAAAGCTTCTGATAACTTTCGTTATGTATTTCAAAACTGTAGCAGTGATTTTATGTAGAAACTTGAAGTTTTTGCTTGAAATTTTTAATGCTGATACTTTTTAAAAATGTGGCTGCAACTGGATATTTTTTATTTAGTTTTCCTGTCGTACTTTGTATAAGCTATGTTTTGCATACTACCAGCGTAAACATACTTGGAACTTGCAGTGTTGCTCAGTCCAGGCTTTTTTTTTGGTATCATTGTGCTTCGACAATTCTTGGTGTAGGCCAACTGTCCAGTTGCCAGTAACATGTCTTTCTATAATGGTACTTTGAAATGAATCATATGCTGACCTGGCAAATAGATCTTCTGTTATTTATTGTAACATTATAATAGGGGTTTTGTAATTTTCACTGAAGTTAAATATTTGGTAACCAGAAAGTCTAGTGTCAAAAATTTGGTATATTTATTGTGAAAATGGTCAAAATAATGTACTATAGATTATATATAATGGACAATGGATACCTGGAATTGTATAACAAATCTGTAATCTAACCTCCCATGGCCCAGACAAAAATAAATGTGTGTGCCTCTGCTTGTTTTCCACTCTACATTCTTTTTGTTTCCCCTCTTATGTTTCCATCTGCCATCCATTCTTTCATTACATCACTCCCAATGCATTTCCTCCCTTACCAACATTGTTACCTCTGGTGTATCCCAGGTTTCCATCTTTGCCCACTCTTCTGTGATATCATGCAAAAGCATGTAGTAATTTTATATATGTACACCAACAACACTCAGTTCTACTTCTGTGCCTTCTCCATCGACCCCAAGGTTATTGCCATGCTCTCCAACTGCCTGCCTGATGTTAAAACTGGGGTTAGTTGAGGACCTCCAGCTCAACGTTGGCAAAATCAAAGCCATTCTCCTCAGCTCCCACAAACACCTATATGTCCCTGTCATTGACTCCCAGGCTGCCACCTAAAGCTAAATCCCAAGTTGCTAAATTTTGGCATTTAGTTGGACCCTGAGATCGGATTCCTTCATCAATTCCAATCCATTACAAGACAGCTGGCCTTTGGCCGCGGAACATTGCTTTTCCCTGCCCTTGCTTCCCCATTGCTGCTGAAATCCTAATCCATGCCTTCAACATCCGTTTTGATTTCTCCAGCACTTTGCTAGCCTCCATGCTCCCACCCTCCACAAACTCATTCAGAACGCTACGGCCAGTGTCCTCGCCTGCAAAACAAAAAATCCGCACCCCCATCATTCCTTCCCTCGTTAAGTTGTGCCGCTGTGAATTTACTTTATGCTCCTCATTCCTGCCTTAAATCTATCCATGATATTGGCCCATCTTACCTAGTGACCTCCTCCAGCTGTACATCATGAATCTCCCCTCTGCACTTTCAATTCCAGCTTATTCCTCCTTCTCTGCTTAGCTAACATGCACCCCTGTTTGGAAGTCCCTGCTTTAACATCTCTGTCTTGCCACTTATTTCTCAACTTTCAAAAGCCTCTTTGACTGTGCTTTTGTCTGTCCTGAACCTCTTTTTTTTTTCCCCCTTTCTCTCTTGTGATTGGTGTCCACTCTCGGTTACCCACCCTCACCTTTTATGTGCTCTGGGATGTCACGTTGTACGTAAGGACGGCTGTAGAAAACTTAGACATGCACTTCCTCTTGTTTGTAATACTGTTAATCTTCAAAACATTTTGAGAGTCACACCTGCATAGATTTGTATTCTGCAATTTTAGGGTATCACTGTCATTTTACTTTTTTGTTGGCAAATGTTACTGAATCATAATTTGGATTGGAACTTCCCAAATTATAATTGCCTTCCTTTTGGAATAAATACAACAAATTAAAGTTAGATTCATCTCCTTTTAGGCCGTTTCCTTGGTCAAAATTGAAGGTTATAAATATTTTAAGTTCTCTGTTGCTGTTTGAGTCTCTGCAATTATGCCATGCTAATAATACAGTCTTCATGACATTTATTCTAGCGGCACATTTTACAGTTAGTGAAAACTGGGCTAACATTTGATAGTCTTTTAAGAGATTGCATCATTCACCGATGTCATTTAGCACTGCAGAGATAAGTAATGTGTAGGGGTGAGTGAGTCGGATTTGGGGCAGGGAGTTTCTTAGTCTGTGCTTAAGCCCAAACTCAGGAGCACTGAGTGTAGAATCGTTACATCTCAGAAGGAAGCCATTCAGCCCATCGGGCCTGTGCCAGCTCTTTGTAAGAGCAATCTAGTTAGCCCCGTTACCTCGCTCTTTCCCCGTCGCCCTGCACATTTTATTCCCTTCAAATATTTATCCAATTCCTTTTTGAAAGCCACAATTGAATCTGCATCCACCACACTTTCAGGCAACGCATTCCAGATCACAACTACTCGCTGCGTAAAAAAAGCTTTTCCTCACGTCGCCTTTGGTTCTTTTGCCAATCACTTAAAATCTGTGACCTCTGGTTATCGACCCTTCTACCAATGGGAATAGTTTCCCTTTATTTACTTTATCTAAACCCTTCATGATTTTGAACACTTCTATCAAATCTTCTCTCAACCGTCTCTGCTCTAAGGAGAACAACCCTACCTTCTCAAGTCTATTTACATAACTGCTGTTGCTGGAGGGAGAAAGCAGGAGAGTGTGTTGTGAGGGAGAATGGTGGGGAACTGGATGGAATGGAGCTATTAGGAATGGGAAACAGCAAATGTAATTCCTATCTTCAAAAAGGAAGATAAAACTAACCCAGGGAACTATAGACCAGTTAGCTTAATGTCAGTAGTAGGAAAGATACTAGAATCTTTGCTAAAAGATAACAAAACATCTGGAGGTGGAGAATAAAATAAAATAGTCAGCATGGTTTTCTAAAAGGAAGGACATATTTAACCAAGCTTATTACATTCTTTGAAAAAATAACAGTAAAAGTGGACATAGGCAATACAGTGGATATGGTATACATGGACTTCTGGAAGGTTTCGATAAGGTGTCACATAAGAGACTCATGACAAAGGTCAGGATGTGTGGAATCAGGGGCTAGGTAGCAGAATGGATTGAAAGATGGCTACATTAAAAAAGAGAGTAGGAATTAAGGGAAATTTCTCGGAGTGGCAGAAGGTGGGAGCCGTATCCCACAGGGATCTGTGCTGGGACCACTATCGTTCACCATATAAATAAATGATTTGGACTCAGAAATTGGAGGTACTGTTTCAAAATTTGCAGATGATACCAAATTGGAGGCATAGCTAATAATTTGGAGGACTCCGCCAAAATACAAGACGACATAAACAGGCTTGCAGAGTTGGTGGATAAATGGCAAATAAAATTCAATACAGTGAAGTGTCAGGTGGTTCATTTTAGTAGGAGGAATAAGGAGGCCACTTATTGCTCGGAAGATAAGAAAGTAAATGGGGTAGAGGAGCAACGCGATCTACGAATACAGATACATAAATCACTAAAAGTAGCAACACACCATATAGAGTCATAAAAGGAGTCCAAACAAAGTACTGGGGTTTATTTCTAGAGGAATAGAATACAAAAGCAGGGAGGTAATGTTAAATTTATATAGAACCTTGGTTAGACCACACATCGCCCACTCCTGCCTCAGCTCATCTGTTGCTGAAACCCTCAACTGTGCCTTTATCAATTCCAGGCTTGACTATTCCAATGCTCTCCTGGCCGACCTCCCTTCCTGCATGCTGTGTAAACTTCAGCTTATCCAAAACTCTGCTTCCTGTATTTTATCCCGCATCAGGTCCTGTTCAAGCATCAATCCAGTCCGTGCTGACCTACATTGGCTCTTGATTATCTAACGCCTCCAATTTAAAATTCATGTCCTCATGTTTAAATCCATTCATGGCCTCACCCCTTCCTATCTCTGTAACCTCCTCCGGCTCTAGAACCTCCCCAGAACTCTGCTTTCTTCTAACTCTGGCCTTTGTGCATCCCCCACTCTCTTCACCACACCATTGGTGGCTGTGCCTTTAGCTGTCCATGCACTATGCTCAGGAATTCTCTCCCTAAGCCACTCCACTGTCCCTCCCTCTTTTAAGACCCTCCTTAAAACTCACTTCTTTGATGATGCTTTTGGTCACGCCTCCTAATATCTCCTTCTGTGACTTGGTGTCAATTTTTGCCTGATTACGTTTCTTTGAAGTTTAGATATTTTTCTAAGTTGAAGGTGCTATATAGTTGCACATTGTTATTACCAGATAAATATTTTTGTCTTGGGAGTTTGTTACAGAAATAATCCAAACAAATAATGTGTGATTTAAAAAATTCCAAAAAGGTGAATGCTTCAACACAAACCAGGTTAACCTGTGGTGGTGTGGAATTTTAGTATCCTTTTTGTTGGTCTATTGTGTGAAGAAGAGTCAACAGGTAAACAAGATGATGTGAAGAATTTTTACATGTAGCTGCGTTCCAACAATGTTTTGGACAATTCATGTAATATCTTAAATATATAAATTACAACATTTACTGCAAAGCAGCCTTTTCTCTGCTTCTCCTTGAATTTTAACTACATCATGCATTAATCATGGCACGGAGAGTGGGCAGGTTAGCTACTGCTGGGCTCTTGCCAATGCTACTCTAAAACTGGCTGCAAGAAGGCATATGACACTACCCTGAGGTGACTGTCATCCTGACTTACTCTCTCAGTATGAAATGTTGGGCACCAACTCTTGGATCGTGGGTATGAGATGGCATTTGACCACTCCATAATAGTATAATGCAAACAGCATGGTTTTATCCAATATTGAGCCATTTTATGAATTCAGAATTAACTAGTCAGAGACTTTTGTTCATGTGATCCCAGTGGTCTGAGATAATCTCTCTCTCTCATCCAGGACTATTTCTGAATGTTCCAGGCATAAGAAATGTAATGAGAGTAGTTCGAAGATGCTTGGAACTCTATTTTAATGTCAAAATAATACTAGTAAATGTGGGCGTGGTTATGTAGATTAGTTTTGCACATCATGGAGTGCTAGAAAATTGCTGAGGCACCATGCATGTATGCAAGGAAGATCCTAATTGGAGATTTGTAGGATTAGATCCATATTTTTAAATCCATTTTTTTGGATTAGTTTGCATCTCTAGTTGGAAAATATCCAACTTTTACAACAAATCAATGATGCATGTTCTTTCTTTGTAGTATTGAGAGTGTAAATTGGATTGATGGTAGTGTTGGAAATGCTGGTTGAAGGCTAAGGCCATATACAGTACAACAGAATAGTTAATCTAAAAAAATTAATGGCCCAATACATTTCAGTTGACAATCAATTAATGAAAAGGTCATGAACAGCTTATTAAATAACAAAAGATGAATACAGCTTTGCACACTTTTCTCTCATAAATTTAATGTGTGTTTTGGGTGTTGTTCAAAATACAGTGGCTGTGTGGCATATAAAATTGTTATTAGGTTGCAGTAGTGTAGCAGCAGAAATTATTTCCCCTCTGGCATTCCTCTAATAAATTCTGATTATATCACTTTGCTAAGTGAAATGCCCAGTACATTCATTGTCTGGATGGCACTATGTTTCAATCTACTTAAACTGATACTGTTCAACGTGGCTTTGCTTTTTAAATACAGATTTTATCATTATTGTTTTTATTTTGTATCAGATTTGAAGTATCACTGAATGATGATAAGTCAAATTTAAACCAGTTTAGATGATAAGCCATAGGTCTCAATGAAATCGCTTATTTGCTCTTGGGTAGAGCTGCTGTTTTCTCATTACGGTGAGGGATGAACATTTTTCTACTTTGCTTCAAAATTGTTTAGCATTCTGTTTAATATGGGTTGAACACAAATGGCGGCCTTCCCTTTAATTGCTCCATTAGTGTAGTCCGTATTCTGCTCATTTTATAGCTGACAATTTGCAGTAATGTAGGTAGGAGTTTAACTTGTTCATTACACCCTGCCATTTTATGATTCATTTTTGACAGCTTGGGTTTATTCTATGCAGCTGGAGTAAAGATTTTTTCTGAACATTTTGGAACCATGGGAATGATGCCAATGTTGCAGTTAGTTTTTTAATTGAGTTAATTTAACATTCTGTATGGTAAACTATACATAGATATATGCAGCATTTGTATTCATTGAGTAACGTAATGGGTAATCATGTGGCAGGTAGGGTTCTGGTCACTATAATGAGTTACATTCACTCTTCGTATGCCGTTTGAAGAGAAATATGATTTTCCCAGTGGTGTGAAAACTGGTAACTGAAGAAGGATGTAACTTTGCATGACACAGTTCTTTCAATAAAACAAGGTGGGTGGCCATAGCTATTTCTGTCCACTGTTTCCATTACTGAGCTGTACAATTACTAAGCTATGTGTCTTGACTATGGCACTTGCACCACTTAGCTCCAGTTTAGAAAATTAGTGTTCAGAAGGTGTAAATCTATACAATGGAAGGATAATTGCAAGCTTGATTTGAAATTTTTAAAATATCTTTTAATTAGCTGTTGAAAGAAGAGGGGAGATGAGAAATATTTTTACGCAGAGCTTTATGATGATCTGGAACTCGCTGCTGGAAAGGGTGGTGGAAGCCGATTCAGTAGTAACTTTCAAAAGGGATTTGGATATATACTTGAAAAGGAAAAATATACAGGGTTATGGGGGAAGAGCAGGGGTGTGAGACTGAATCGCTCTTTCAAAGAGCCGGTACAGGTATGATGGGCTGAATGGTCGTCTTCTGTGACTCTGATTCTATTCTATGATCAGAAATGTTCAGAGCCACATGACTATATTCTATACTTTGACAAGAAGAATGCAGTATATAATTGTCACTTTGGTTTAAGGAACAGCATGCCTGATGTGGGGCCTGACATAGACTAATTCTGAAATATCGCTCCCTAAATGTTCTTTACCTTAATGTGTTTTTATTACGTTTTTGCATTTTGAACATTTGACGCTGTACTAGATTTTAAATTAGCAAATTTGAAGGATTAAATCCCCAAACTACATATTGGGCTCATTGCAGCCAGTGCAAAGAGAAGGGATGTGTTTGCTACTCCAGAGTTGCTTAAAATGCAGGGAGAATGTACAGAAAAAAGCTCTGTTAAATATAAAACCTCTACAAAGAATGGGATTTGAATGAACAGTGAAGAGAGATTGGGGTATTCTGAGATAGAAACAATGGTGATTGAAAGTTCAGAAATCATTGAAGAACTTGGGAGTGGAGAATGGCTGGTGTGACAAAGCATCACGCTGTTATAGACTGACACTTTGATGCAATGAAAAATGACAGCGATGAATCAGTTCTTCACTAATGTATTATCTCTGCTTTCTTGACAACTGCTTTTAATCTGTCTTTGACCCAAAAAATATTAATTTAACTGTGCTAAAGCAGAACTGGCTTACCCACATGTTTAAAGCTAATTTCTTTTGATGCAGAATGTGTGTTGTTTATTTACATATCATTTAACGGGGCAATAGCAGCCTATATTAGTTTGAGTGACATTATAGTTGATGCCCAATACTTCAATGAGTCTCTTTACAATTAGTCGTACCCATAAATTGCTGCAGTTTCTTCAAAATTGTCTCTCGTGGTATTGAACAAAATGAAGGTTGTCCAAGCTTTTTTTGTGATCTAGGATGACTTTACATCTGGATAAGAAGTTGGTCATTAAACAAATCCCCATATCATTGTGCACTTACACTAGCATTGTAGAAGCTAAAAGACTACCATTTTGATGTTACGTTGCACTTTTGGGGTTAAAATGATTCTTGTCATGTTTGTCTCAAAATTACACAGTGATTCTGACAGTGCTACTGTGAGCTTCATTTCTGCTACTTATAGCACTGCTTTCTCTTTTTTTTCAGGCCATAACAGGATAGCTATGCTCCAACAGCACCTAACCTTTACATACACTTGAAAAAAAATAGGTGGCTGCCAGTATCATCATGGTGTTGTCTTCCGATTTGAAGAGAGCCAACTGTCCTGTATATAGATGCATCTGAGCAAACATGGGAACAGGAGTAGGCCATTTAGCCCCTTGAACCTGTTTCGCCATTCAATGAGATCATGGCTGATCTGTGACCTAACTCCGTATAGTTTTGACAAGGTGCCACATCAAAGGCTACTACACAAAATAAATGCTCATGGTGTAGGGATAACGTATTAGCATGGATAAAGGATTGGTTAGCTAACAGGAAACAGAGAGTAGGCATAAATGGGTCATTTTCAGGTTGGCAAGATGTAATGAGTGGAATGCCACAGGGATCAGTGCTTGGGCCTCAACTATTTTCAATCTATTATCAGTGACTTGGATGAAGGGACCGAATGTATGGTTGCTAAATTTGCTGATGACACAAAGGTAGGTAGGAAAGTAAGTTGTGAAGAGGACATAAGGAGTCTGCAAAGGGATATAGAAAGGTTAAGTGAGTGGGCAAAAATTTGGCAGACGGAGTATAATGTGGGAAAATGTGAACTTGTTCACTTTCTCAGGAGGAATAGAAAAGCAGTATATTATTTAAATGGAGAGAGACTGCAGAAGTCTGAGGTATAAAGGGATCTGGGTGTCCTAGTACATGAATCACAAAAAGTTAGTATGCAGGTACAGCAAGTGATTAGGAAGGCAAATGGAATATTGTCATTTATTGCAAGGGGAATGAAATATAAAAGTAGAGATGTTTTGCTACAGTTGTACAGGGCATTGGTGAGACCACATCTAGAATACTGTGTGCAGTTTTGGCCTCCTTATTTAAGAAAGGACATAATTGCTTTGGAGGCGGTTCAGAGAACGTTCACTTGACTGATTACTGAGATGAGGGGGTTATCTTATGAGGAAAGGTTGGACAAATTGGGCCTGGAGTTTAGAAGAATGAGAGGTGATCTTATTGAAACATATAAGATTGAAACATATAAGATCCTGAGGGGACTAGAAGGGGTAGATGCTGAGGGGTCTCCCATTTAAGATGGAGATGAGGAGAATTTTTTTCTCTGAGGATTGTGAGTCTGTGGAACTCCCCCAGAGAGCGGTGGAGGCAGGATCATTGAATATTTTTAAGGCTGAGTTTGATAGATTCCTGATTAACAAGGGAGTCAAAGGTTATAATAGGTAGACGGGAAAGTAGGGTTGAGGTCGCAATCAGATCAGCCATGATCTTATCAAATAGCAGAGTAGGCTCGAGGGGCCGAATGGCCTACTGCTGCTCTTAATTCATATATTCGTATGTACCTGCCTTAGCCCCATATCCCTTAATACCTTTGGTAAACAAAAATCTATCAATCTCAGATTTAAAATTAACAATTGAATTAGCATCAACTGTCGCTTGTGGAAGAGAGTTCCAAACTTCTATGACTCTTTGTGTGTAGAAGTGTTTCTTAACTTCACTCCTGAAAGTCCTGGCTCTAATTTTTAGGCTATGTCCTCTAGTCCTAGATGCTCCAACCAGCAGAAGTAGGTTCTCTGTATCTACCCTATCAGTTCCCCTTAATATCTTGAAATTTTCAATTATATCACCCCTTGATCTTCTAAATTCCAGGGAATACAACCCTAGTTTGTATAATCTCTCCTCGTAGTTTAACCCTTGGAGTGAATGTCCATGGAGCCCGCCCACGCCCCCGAAGAAGAACAATGGTTGGTAAACCCATAAACTTAAACAAAGATTAACACCTAAAAAGAAAATGGACCAGATGAACCTTTAACCCCTTCACCTTAACTCCTCATAAAAGAATTATCTGGACAATAACCGGCCATGTCTAGGGAACTATTAGATGCTTAAATTTGACTTGCTTGAATTTTTTTACGTTAACTGGTCCAAATTATGTTAATTTTTACACAACCAACCACCCTTCAGGGACCCGTAGTGTACCATCGATTGATTGAGTTAACCTCTTCTTGCCAAAGTCATCAAAGTGGAAGTCAGACAATAAAGGCACGAACTAACATTTCTTTATAAACATTTGATAACACAATTAATACTATTTTTGTTTCTGGCGCAAATAAAAGCAGTAATTGCTGAATTTATAATTATTCACAATTTATAATTATTCACATAATTATATTATCATTGGATAATTTTACTGTAAGGGGAGACTAGAATAGATGGTGATTCCATTGGAGTATTAGTCAGAGAATACACAGGGTGTTATTATTAGTAGGAATGGCATTTACCTGGCGAAGTAAAAGACAAGAAACGAGAATGTGCAGTGTCTGTTTGTGTTTTGTAATGGTGGAGATGTGATGATACCATGGTAACGATATTTGTGAGGTGCCATGCTTAATAGAAGATAACATAATATTCTAACTATAGTGCTGTAAGGGAAGGAAAACTCAACATTATTTTTGTGCTAGGGGCAGCAGCGCTGTGTTTGAAATTAGTATGGTGCAATCTACCCATAGGTTATGTGTGTGAAGAAAAAAACTGGTAGGACTGGATTCTATTTATTATCAGTCTAAATTCAATCCAAAGTCTTTTTTATAACATTTAAGCATCTTGGTACATTTTGTTGTATGTAAAGTCTATAGTAGTAAAATGTTTTTAAATTGCTTGAGATACTCTCCTTCAGTAATCTAGTATTTCTGGAACTTGTAAAACAGAGCTTTCCCACTAATATCTCATTTGCTAATCAACTCAAATTGATTTATAAACCTTAGTAGATGGTTCAGAATGAGCTGCTTTTTAAAAATATATAAATTATATAAATATTTAAATATTTGTTGTTACAGGTGCCTTCTCTTTATTAAAATGTCCTCTGTTAAAATGAACCAGCTCAGCAACTGGTTTACAACAGGATTAATTTGTGAACCTTGACAGTACACATTTCAATTGTGGGTATATCGCAGCAAACCCTGATCCTGTTCTCACCTGGCATCCACCTTAACCCATTGAGCAATCAGAGGTGCTGCCTTTTGTATAAGGACGTGGTTATGGACATTGAATTATTCACCATCAAGGTGCACAAATAAATAATGGTGACTTGGGAGAGGTATCAGAGGGCAACTGACACCCATAGATACCATAACTCAACATGGAGTTAGCGCCTTCAGGACAGGTGGGAAAAGCAGAAGAGGAAAATTGACAGAGAATATTGTAACACAGTACTTCTAAATTAATGATTGTGCCCTTCAGAAATGTTCTTCACACAACAGCCTCACATCCACTGCATTGCTCCTTCCCTTTCTGTTATTTCTTCAAAGAATTCAGTAAGCTTGGTTAAACATGACCTTCCTTTTAGAAATCGATGTTGACTATTTTTTTAATTATACTCTCTGCCTCTAGATGCTCTGTTATCTGATTTTTTAGCAAAGATTCTAGTATCTTTCCTATCACTAATGTTTAGCTAACTGGGTTAGTTCTATCTTCCTTTCTGACAATAGGAATTACATTTTACCACCGCTTCCATTTTCTCAGACAGCAGGTGTTGGTAATAGGGGAGGTGTGGGCTGGTGCTTGGGGTAGGGACCCGCTATCGGTACACTGCTGGCGGGATGGTCCGCATCTCTGAAGTCTACACACCTTTCTCCGCCACGTTCCCGGACCATGGGAGTCTTCTCCTCTTTGCCAGATTTTCTATGCTTCCCTCCCCCTCTGCTAATCTGCTGTAACCATTTACACCACCCCAGGACCCATCTTTAGTTTCTTTATTTGTCCAGTTAACACCCCCTTTTGCCTTTAAATTAATCCTGCCCTACACTCTATCACAGGCCTTCCCATTGTTCTTTCCTCCCCATTTTTCCCTGGCTCTGTACTTGCTTAAAAACTGTTAATCTCTAACATCTTCCATTTCTGATGAAAGGTGATGGGCCGGAAATTGCTGGGAGCAGCGAATGACCCACGCTCACCGCTCCTTACATATTAACTTACCCATATTGTATCCACGGTCTTTACTATGGGAAATTCCTCCAATGCGAACCTGAAAAGAGTTCAGCATTAACTCCCATGAATCTAGGACCTATGTGGCCAATGAGAGATCTCTCCCCTCAACCAAGCAGATTGCAGCACCGTTGACCAGCCGCGAAGAGTCAAGATGTTGAAGTGAAAGCTAGAACAGTAAAATCATTGTAAAATCAGTTAGAGACAGCGAAAGAGAGGGTAAGAAACATTGAATTAAAAGACAGGGATAAAAGAGACAGAGAAAAAGTTTTTAAAAAAATAAAAATTTTAAATTTGTTTTTAAATGTTCAACAACTATTAAAATCGCAATGAATGAGACTTCACATTTTCAAAATTTAATTTTCAATGCCAGAGAGGTTGTTTGGCAGTCATTAAGAATTATCATGCCTTTAAGACTTAGTTTAGACCTGATATATTTGAGCCTACCGTTTTTTTTAGTCTATATAAGTGGGTACTTACCACGTTCCAGCAGCAAATTCACACTCCATTGATTTCAGTGGAGAGCCTGCCGGCAGCTCTCGTATTGCCGGCAAACCAGGAAGAGCAAGTTCCGGATTTCCACGTTTGACTATGCGTGGGCGGTCGCTGGAACTTGTTCTTTGATTTCGTCATTAATAACAGTGAGCGCTGTTAGGCTCACCGTTATTTTGAAAGCATTTTCCTGCCCGTTAACGCTTTCTCTCTCCATAGATGCTGCCTGACTTGCTGAATGTTTTCCAGCACTTTTTGTTTTTATTTTAGATTTCCAGCATCTGCAGTATTTTGCTTTTGTTTTAATGTTTTTTTTTGGAAGAATCGTTTTGGCCACAGAGGTTGAAGCTCCTCAGCTAGGCATCCCTCTCTTAAATTGATACTATGTTGGCATGGCTCCTATGGTGTGTGAACGATACCAGAATGAAGAAAGATTGATTACCTACCTTGTAAGCTCCTCTTCATTCTTCAAATGATAGAAATTGTTCACAGCCCGATTTTCCTCCTCTCCACTGTCTTCCCCCAACCCACCCAACCCGACTTGTTAGATCCTGGTAGCTTTGGTTTGGTTAGAGGTTTTAGGGAGAAATCAGTAGATCTTCATTTCAAGTCAAAAATAAACACTTGCACAGGTCCTGCGGCTTTATATAAGGTGAGAGCAGGTGGTCACATGCGTTAGCTTGCATAATGGATAATTTCCACAGAGCCATTAAAGTGTGGCTTAGTATCTTCAGTGTGTATAAGATTAGAATATGAATGCTTAAAGCTACTTTAATGGAGACATCACCCCATTTATTAGAACCTCCACCAATGGAAGTGCATTAAGTGTTTGCATGCTAATCCTTAAAAAGTATAAATTTATGGCCAAGATCGATTTTACATAGGTGTGTGTTGTTGCTAACTGTTGGAAAAGGCAGAGTAAAGCAATCTCTCTATCTCATTATAATGTTTGGTAAATTGGGTAGCTAAATTAAAGATGCATATCTCTTGGAAAAGTAATGTGTGTAAGGCAATGATTTGTGGGAAAGTGAAGTAAACCACAGGGTCTGGTCTTTTTTAAAAAAAAAGTGTAAAAGTTTTTGGTTCTGCAGCTAAATGAAAAATGTGAATGGGCAATGGCTCCTTTTTTTTCACCAATCTACACAAGTTTTTTGGTTTCCTTTGTTTCTCTAGATTTTTAGTGACAGGCGTGATATTTAAATGTACATTTAGAATTGACAGGTTTGTCTGGAGTATCAGCTGATGTTTTTCCATGTGAAAAGTTTGAACCTCCAGAATACAAAAACTGTATAGATATTTTCCTGGAGTTCTAAGAATTGAAAAATATATATATGCTCATTCACTCATATTGCACTGCAACCTAAAATGAATAATTTCATTAAAACTTTGCAATTGGAAACATGGAGGAAATACTATTTATTAATAAAACCACCAAGCATAGTCGGCTTGGGCTAAAATAATAATGGGTTGAGTGTTTTTTCCCTTAAAGGCACATTTTTAATTTATAGGGGAGAAGTTTCATTTCAGTTATTTGATGAAGACTTGTACTTTAAAGAAAACTTAAAATGAAGGCCCTTAACAATGAATATAATAAAATCAGAAAGCTATTAACCAGTTTACTGTGTTTTAAAAAAAAAGTTAGCGTTGAGGATCTTTTTGTCACAGTTTGATGATAATAAAGGACATTCCGGCTTTGGGAGGTGCAAGTGCTAACCAGTACACATCCCAAATAATTAATAATAAAATTATGGTATTATGATTCCTACAATAGATGATAGAATTTGGTGAAGACTGTGGTAGTGCATTTCTGTGCGTGCAGTAAATATACCTTTGTAGTTATTAATGTTTAATTATAAGACTTAATACTGAGCTAATAGAAATGGCTCCGGGTGATGGTTTCTTCATGGTAGATGTAATAATGCAATTTACCCCTCTGTCACACCTAAGGAGATGTAATAACAGTACTTGTTCAGAACATGTATTGTAATAGGAAACTGGAATTAGGTAAAAATCTCAGATTTTTGTAAATGATCGTTTGGTGTAAAAGCTTGTTTGCTATATGATTTATACTTGCTATTGGAACAAAGTGCAAATAAATAAAAAGAAAAACTGCAAATGCTGGAAATCTGGAATAAAAGCAAAAATAATACTACAGAAAATACACAGGCCTGTGAGCATCTGTAAAGAGAAAGGACAGTTTAATGTTTTAGGTGTGTATTCTTCATCGGAACTGTAAACTGAAAAATAAAAACTTAAAATTCTCATCCATGTGTTTAAATCTGTCCATGGTCTCGCTTCTCTCTATCTCTGTAACCTCCTCCAGCCCTACAACCCGCTCTCCCCCTGTTTTCTTCCTCTGACTCTGGCTTCTTGTGCATCCGCCCCCACCATCATAAATTTGAGCTCATCCATAACTCTGCTGCCCGTATCCTAATTTGCACCAAGTTCCGGCCACCCATCACGCCTTACTCGCTGACCTATATTGGCTCCTGATCCACCAATGCCTTGATTTTAAAATTCTCATCCTCGTATTCAATTCCATCTGTGGCCTAGCCCCTTTTTATCTCTGTAACCTCCTCCAGCCCTACAACTTTGCGTTCCCCCAACTCTGGCCTCTTGTGCATCCACCACTTTCTTTGGCCCATCATTGACAGCTGTGTCATCAGCCGTCAAGGCCCTAAGCTCTGGAATTCCCTCCTCAAACCTCTCCACCTCTCTCCTTTAAGATACTGCTTAAAACCTACTTCTTTGACAAAGCATTTGGTCACCTGACCAAATGTCTCCTACTTTGGCTCAGTGTCAATGTTTGTCTGCTTATACTCGTGCGAAGCGCCTTGGGACATTTTACAATTTTAAAGGCGCATATAAATGCAAGTTGTTGTTGATTGAGTGAGCTCTATAATGGAACAGAAGAAAATTAAATTGTGGGAGTAGGACAAAGGGACACAGGTTTAAACCAGTTAAGAGCAAATTTGGCACTGATAGCAGGAAGTTCTTCTTCACATTCAGAGTGATGAACATCTTGAATGGACACCCAGATAGAGTACTGGTGAAGTTCCTGGGTAAATTAAGGAAATACATTGCACAACATCATTGCTCAAAGGAAACATTCAACCACTTGATCTAGTTTACTTATTCTGTGCAACCAATTTCTTCGTATGTGGTTTACGGTTTTGTGTAGCAGTGGAACAGAAAGTGGTTGAGTGTTTCCTTTGAGCAATGATGTTGTGCTGCGCTTTATTGTATTGTGCTGTACTACACTGTACCAGTGATAATTACTCGTATGAAAGTGGCATATCCCATGCATTAAGAAAAAAAATGCAACCAGCAAAGGCATTGCTGTTAGCCACATTCTCTGCTTCATCTTGGGAGAACTGACCCGTCTTTCAGTCCAACTCAGAAAATGGAGATGAAGGTGAATATTCTGGAGAGCTAAGGCTAATATTTCCTTTTAGGACCGAGATGAGGAAAAATTTCTTCACTCAGAGGGTTGTGAATCTTTGGAATTTTCTACCCCAGAGGGCTGTGGATGCTGAGTCATTGAGTATGTTCAAGACCAAGATTGATAGATTTTTGGACACTCAGGGAATGAAGGGATATGGGGATAGGGTGGGAAAGTGGAGTTGAGGTTGAAGATCAGCCATGATATTGAATGGCAGAGCAGGCTCAAGGGGTCATATGGTCTACTCTTATTTCTTATGTTCTTGTGTTATGTTCTTATGTTCCTGACTGTGGAGGCATGGACTGAAAGGAAAAGAAACTCACTTCCATCCCACAAAGCTAAATGAACGTCTTTCTTTTAATATCCAATTTGTCAGCTATTCCTCCGAGAGGCAGGTTTGACTATATGAGGAAATGAGAGTATAGGAACTGTTTTTAAAGAACCATAGAATCATAAAATAATACAGCACAGAAGGAGGTCATTTGGCCCAACCTGTCTGTGCTGGCTCTTTGAAAGCTATCCAATTAGTCCCACTCCCCGATCTTTCCCCATAGCCCTGCAAATTTTTCCCCGTCGGGTATTTATCCAATTCCCTTTTGAAAGTTGTTGAATCTGCTTCCACCACCCTTTCAGGCAGTACATTCCAGATAATAACATCTCGCTGTGTAAAAATTGTTTTCCTCGTATCGCCTCAGGCTCTTTTGAAAATTACCATAAAGCTGTGTCGTCTGGTTACCAACTCTTCTGCCCCTGAAAATAGTTTCTCCTTACTAACTCTGTCAAAACCCTTCATGATTTTGAACACCTCTATCAAATCTTCCCTTCACCTTCTCTGCTCTAAGGAGAACAACCTCAGTTTCTCTAGTCTCTCCGCGTAACTGAAGTCCCTCATCCCTGGTACCACTCGAGTAAATCTCCTCTGCACCCTCTGCAAGGCTTTGACATCCTTCCTAAAGTGTAGTGCCGAGAATTGGCCACAATACTCCAGCTGGAGCCTAACTAGTGTTTCATAAAAGTTTAGCATAAAGTCCTTGCTTTTGTACTCTATGCCTCTATTTATAAAGCCAAGGATCCCATATGCCTTTTTAACAGACACCTTCAAAGACTTGTATACCTATACCCCCAGGTATCTCTGTTCCTGCACCCCCTTTAAAATTGTACTGTTTGGTTTATATTGCCACTCCTCATTCTTCCTACCAAAATGAATCACTTCACGGTTCCCTGCGTTAAATTTCATCTGTCATGTACCTGCCCGTTTCACTGGTCTGCCTATGTTCTCCTGAAGTCTGTTACTATCCTCCTCGTTGTTTACTACATTTCCGAGTTTCGTGTGGTCTGCAAACTTTGAAATTATACCCTGTATACCCAAGTCCAGGTCATTAATATATTTCAGAAAGAGCAGTGGTCCCAACACCGACCCCTGGGGGACACCACTGCACACTTCCTTCCAGTCTGAAAAACAACCGTTCACCACTACTCTCTACTTTCTGTCCCTTAGCCAATTTTGTATCCATGCAGCCACTGCCCCTTTAATCCCATAGGCTTCAATTTTGCTAACAAATGTTACATGGTAGTTTATCAAACGCCTTTTGAAATTCTATATACACAACAGTTCATCAAGGAACTCAATCAAATTAGTCAGACATGCTTTGCCTTTAACAAATCTGTTCTGGCTTTCATTTATTAACCCATATTTTGCCAAGTGCCAAATTAATTTTGTCCTGGATCAATGTCTTTAAAATTTCCTCACCACCCGCGTTAGGCTGACTGGCCTGTAGTTGCTGGGTTTAATCCACTCCCTTTTTTTTGAACAAGGTTGCAACGTTTGCAATCCTCCACTCCTCTGGCACCACTCCCATATCTAAGCAGGATTGGAAGATTGTGGCCAGGGCCTCTGTAATTTCCACCCTTCCCTCAGCAACCGAGGATACATCCCATCTGGACCAGGTGAGTTTATACTTTGAGCACTGCCAACCTTTTTAGTACCTCCTTTATTTATTTTTATCCTATCCAATTTCTCTACGACCTCCTCCGTTACTGTGACATTGGCAGCATCCTCTTCTTTAGTGAAGACAGATGTAATGTACTCATTTAGTTCCTTAGCCATGCCCTCTGCCTCCATAAGAAGATCTCCTTTTTGGCTCCTTCCTTTGACTATTTATATGTTTATAAAAGACTTTTGGGTTCCCTTTTATGTTATCTGCTAATCTATTCTCGTACACTCTCTTTGCCCATCTTATTCCCTTTTTCAGTTCTCTGTGCTTTTTGTATTCAGCTTGGTTCTCTACTGAATTATGAACCTGACATTTATCATAAGCCTCTTTTTTCTGTTTAATTTTAATCTCTATCTTTAATCATCCAGGGAGCTCTAGCTTTGGATGCCCTTCATTTCCCCCTCATCGGAATGTGTCTAGTTTGTACAGGAACTATCTCCTCTTTGAAGGCCTCCCATTGCTCATTTACTGTTTTACCTGCCAATCTTTGATTCCAATCCACCTGAGCCAGATCCCTTTTCAACTTACTGAAATTAGCCCTCCTCCAGTTGAGTATTTTCATATGTGATTGTTCCTTGTCCTTTTCCATAACTACTCTAAACCTAATAATATTGTGATCACTGTTTCCTAAAAGCTTCCCCACTGGCAGCTGTTAGTCAGAAAATATTGTGGTGCACAATTAGTAAGTCCAGAATTGCTGCTGTGCTGCCTCATAAGTGATGTAGGAAGTGATATAATAGGGAACAAAATGTAAAACTCACCTTCATGACTTAATAAGCAGAAAAAAAGTTTTAAAAAAGTGTTACAAAGTATGACTATGTTCTATTTAAAAAAAGTTAATTGCAGAAAGAATTAAGTTGATACTAATAAGTAACAAATATGTTAATCCTGTTGATTGACATTGGTCCAGTGTCCACTATTTATCAGTAATTAAGGCTTGAAGTTTTTCATGCTTTGAGATTTCCAATTATTTGATGTTGCTCACTTACCATAAAATTGGATTTGTGTTCAAAAAGCATGAAAAATTATATCCTATAGAACCCATTCGAATACTCAGCCAGAGTAAACATGATCATTGTGTTGTACAATTGGTACAAGGTGCTGTGGGTTAGCAAGGTCAAGTGTTTAGAATCATTGAAACAATGCTGGTTTTCCTCTATAAAGTTTTCTTTTGTAATTGTGGTTGATATTATTTGGACAGTGCCAGGACAGTATTTGTAATTGAAGTGTCTTGAGATTTATATCTTTGCCTGAACCAAAGAAATATACTGTTTAAAACTTCACTTTTTACATCACAGGGTAATATCACGGTTTGGGTTTTAGAACCAGCAGAATACAACTTGCACTTGTCCATACGGTCCATTTAGCACTGAAGAGCAGGCTTTAAAGCAGCATGTTTTTACAGTAAGGAACCATATCTCATCATATTTATTAAAGGGGTAGAAATTCGATTGCGTTTTCCCTGTTTTTTGGGCACAAAATCGACGTTCTACTTACCAATTTCACGGTGTGACACCCCGCGCCGGAAGTGCACACAAAATGCGGCGGTCGCCATATTGATTAAGGTGATCCTTAGGTGTCTCTAGCGGCCGCCTGAAGTAAATGCTGGCCCATCAAAATATTTAAGTAGGAGTCTTGTGCTTATATTAGGACCCTTTTGGATAATTGATGCCTGGCTGCTTTGGCTGAGTTTTGAAAGCTTTTTGCACCAAATAGTTGTTGGAGAGCTTACTTTTGGCTACAGCTGAACTCTGTCACTTCATTGGCTGCAGGAGTCCTGGAAAAGATGGGAATGTTGCTGAGGTTGCCATTAAGGCTGCTACTGTAGCGGCAGAAAGCATGGCAGCACAGACCTGCAGAGGATCAAAGAAGATGGCGAAGGAAACCAGGGCAAAACAGACCTTGCAGCACGCAGGTGTTTTGCAATAGGAGGTCTTACCTCAACATGACAGAGGAGCAGTGTATGAGGAGGCTGTGCTTCAGCAGATAGGCAGTCACTGACACCTGTCACCTGTTGCAGCAGGAATTGGAACCAAACACCAGGTCACACACAGCACTGCCTGTGGCTGTGAAGGTTACGGTGACCCTCAACTTCTGTGCAACAGGCTCATTCCAGGCTACGACGGGTGATATAAACAAC
This sequence comes from Heptranchias perlo, assembly GCF_035084215.1. NCBI lineage: Eukaryota > Metazoa > Chordata > Chondrichthyes > Hexanchiformes > Hexanchidae > Heptranchias > Heptranchias perlo. The sequence goes on along the minus strand of NC_090341.1, from coordinate 34,446,241 downwards.
GTCAATCAGATTGTTGTCTATATGGCAATCAAGCGGGTGACGCCTGCCCTCTTCACAAGGAGAATGCATCACCTTCCCAATACAGGCTGCAGATCAGGAGGAGAGCACTGTCGGATTCGCCCGCATTGCTGGTTTTCCCCAGGTGTAAGGCATCGTTGACTGCACACACATTGCCCTGCATTGTTCCCGTTAAGAACCAGTCATGTTTTATAACAGAAAGCTGTTCCACTCCTTGAATTTTCAGCTGGTCTGTGACCACAGGCAGTGAATGATCAGGTCTCCGCCCAGTTTCCTGGCAGTAGTCATGACACCTTCACGCTGTCGCAGTCCTCAATCTGCCCTGTCTTCGACCTAGACCAGCGGGTGTCAGGCTAGTTCCTTGGAGACGGGGTATTTCCTCTACACCTGGCTCATGACTCCTGTAAGGAACCCGGCACTCGTCATGCCACTGACTACGCCCATCCCCATGATCTGCATGAGTCTTCCTTGACTTGAGTGAGGACCTGAATGGATGGTCTCCCTTCTCTTTCTTCATCTCCTTCCTGCTATTGTTTGCAAGCTTGCCTTGCAAGAAAGAAAGGAGAGTATTAGTGGTAGCCTATGTTAATTTTATCCATGTGATTTATTTCAATTAGCGTTTATTGTATTTAGATAGTGCGTATCAATTGTGGGCTCTCTTGGATCCATTTGTAAGCTTATCTAGGGTCTGGGTGGTGTGGATTTCTGTGAATAAAGGCTTGGAAGTAACTGAAGACCAGGCTCTAGTATTCTATCCTTCACCATCTGGCTATCCAATTTATAATAGCCTAGTGAGATGCTTTGAAGATGTGCATGTCAAGGTAGAATAGAGGTGCTATTGTGTGAAGGGTGGCAGAGGTGAGAGGAGATGAAGGCAGTAATAGTGAGGAGAGTAGGAGGTGCAGAGTGTAGCATTAGGAACAGAAGGAGGTGGACTGAAGTATGCTGTAGTGAATGAAGGAGAAGGCTGGCAATTGGAGAAGGGAGGGGATGAGTGCTGGGACTTCAGGTGCAGGGTTATGCAGAGATGTGAGATATGAGTTAGCAGCCTTAACAACTTTGGTCAGATCATTAAACTTTTTCCTGCATTGCATCCATGTTTTGGGAATGATGCTCCTCACGCTGGCCTGCACTGCCACCTGTGCCCACTGCTGTCGATCGTCTTCTCGGGATACCATCCTGCCACCTGCTGGGAAGAGGACGTCCTTCCTCCTGTAAACCTCCTCCACCAAGACCTCCAGTGCTGCATCCGAGAATTAGGGGGCCCTTGAAGCTTCTCCTTGGCCTGCCATGTTCAGAGGTTGCCTTCTGTTTGGCTGCAGTCAAAATGCACCTCCTTTAAAAGGTGCAGGCCGCTTTTAAATAGCGCCAGGGATGCCCGATATTCCCACCCCCCACCCCCATTGGGCGAGTGGCCAGTCAATAGCGCTTGTAGCACTGGCAGCCCATTTAATTATAATGAAGGCCCCTGACCAATTTCACCTCCTAACTGTGCCCACGTGATTAGGCGAAAACAGGCCCAGATGAATTTCTACCCTATTAGCTCTTCAGCAGTAGTTCTGTCTTTAAGTGTGGCTTAGTTTGGCTTATCTGTTGACTTGAATTCTTGTATTTTTTGTTATTCAGCTGCAGCTGAATAACTTCTATGTTGTTCATGAAATGCAAAATTAGCAGGAACTTTTATTGATGTAGTCTAAAGTAAAGGTCTTCGAGGAAAATGCTGGTGCCACAGTTAAACAGTGAGTGGTACTAGCTGATCCATATTTTTTATTTAATTATTGTTAAAGCGTTTCATTGTATAGAATATGACTAATAAAGTATATATTGCTGGATTACTATTGTAGAGAAGTTCTGAATTCTTGCTGCATGGAAGATTGGGCTATTCTGTAGAGGATTTAATTTTTCAAAATAAACTACAGTAAGCAGTGCAATCTCTTAACAGTAGCTGTATATATTTATGGTGATTGCAATGCATGCAGACATATCGGGCATCTCTGGGGGAATAAAACAACCTTTGTGAATTTCAGTAAGTTCATCTACTTCATGTTTTATTAACATTAATGCTACTTTAATAAGAAATAGAGGTTGCAGAAATGTAATTTGCTCGATAATATTCAACATTTAATTCAGAAACCAGGAAACTAATGCTACAGCAAATGAAAACAGGAAGGCTGAGGCATCAAATCTTTTGCTATGGGAAGTGCATAGGCTTCTTGTTTGTGTTAAATTTATAAAAAGCAGATCCAGTGATGGACATTTCTTGATGTTATTTTGCAAACAGTTCCACCCTTTGCAAGTGGGCTTGTGGGATAATGATGACTACTTGGTTTGCAATCCTCAATCACACAAGTCTCTCAGTTTCAGTTGTCTTGAGTTTTGTTTTTTATTGCCTGGGCAATTGTTCCACTTTGAAGGTTGGGGTTTGCGAGGGTGGTGGGGGGGGGGGGGGGGAGAGAAGAGGGGAAGAAACTGATGTTTCTTCCAATTACAGATATGCTTTCTGCATTTGTTGTTGACTAGCTTCTCGAGATACATTCCAGAGGTTTTTCATGGGTCTGGTCATCCGAAGTTCATAGCTGAACCTGGTTACTTGGACACAAATAGACATCATAGGGACGAAAGAGATATTGAAGGAAAATATAACTGGAGAAAATTTCCAGTGAGTCAACAACCTCAGGGAACAATTTTCGAAAAATATCACTGGAGACAGGCAAAAAAGTAGTAAATTCCAGTTTGTAAAGGATACCAGAGAAGTTGGAGTGAGATACAAAGCACTAATTGAATTAAAGAGTTTTGAAGATTTCATTAACTATGATATTTAATTGTCATCAGAACTCCTTGATTCAATTGATGGCTTATATTTCTGCTGACCATTTTTATTTGTGATTTGTACTACTTTTTGTTGTATTTATCACTGAAGTTAAGTTGAATTGGTTAATAATGTTGGCTTTGTTAGAAGTATTATTTAAGTCTTGGGGAAGTGATGGGTGGGGAAAGGGAAGTTCATGAATGAACTATTTGACAGGTTAATTCAAATTGAGATAATATTGAAACTCAGGGTGTGTAGCATTGTGTGATTGGTGCTATGGTCATACAGGTGCCAGGATTTTTTTATATTAGTGGAATAATGGAATCAAAAAATGTCAGTATTAGCATCTATTATACAACAGAAAACTGCAGCATAAGAGGAGTATTTTTTCTTTGATTTTCAATGCTACTGTGATTGCGATAGTGCAATGTCGAATCATAATGTAATTCCCTTTGCCAGTGGAATTCAGAAAACACAACCACCAATTTAAAACAAAAAAACCCTTTTTCTACTAAGCTGCTTTAGAGTTAACCATTTACACCAGCAAAACTTTTATTTTTAAACTAAACATGCAGCTAGTTTTAGCACTGTAGGAATACTCTTGGAGAGACTAGACCCCAGTGGGCTGGATTGTCCTCCTGACCTGACTGAGGCGAATAGCTCAGTTTGGGGACAGAAGGTAGGGAAGGATGAAAATAATCCATGCAAACTACAGGCTGCCTTTGGAGAGGTAGAATGAGACCTGATTTTAAATTTGTTGCCAAGTATCAGAACCCTGCAATACCAGAGTAAATGTTAGGGTTGAAATCCAGGTCGTTTCATGGACAGAACAGTCAGCCATCACCACCTTGCCTAGAATTGTCATTCTATATTTCTGCATCTTGCTACATCTCTTGTTTTCAAAAGCCTCCTCAAAGCCTACCTCTTTATTTTAGATTACCTCCCCAAAACTTTTCTGCTAATTCCTGCCCATTCCTAAATTTTCTGCTAACTCCTGCTCTGTGCCCATTCCCCTCTTATGTGAAGTGCCTTGAGACATTTCGCCAGATTAAAGTTGCTAAATAAGTGCAAGTTGTTTACTTGCATTTTGTTTAGATTTGTAAAGATGGTGAGGGCACACATAGCATTTTGACGAGTGTAAATGATTTTGCCTTTTGCATGCATTAATCAATTATGTTGAATTTGATTCTACAGTAGAGATTAATGGTAGAAATGCACAAACCCTAATACTCCAGTTCAAAGCAGAGCAATACTGAAAGAAATGAGTACACATTTCCAGCTTCAGCAGTCTGCCAACACAATGGAAGTAATTTGATGCAGTGCTGGATAGATGGATTGTATACTTGAAAATTCTCAGGCTTTACACATGAGAATCGGGGTTACGAGGTAATGGCTCAGGGGTGACTTTTTTTTCTCTCTTTTTCTGGTTTGATAGAGTTATCAGGCAGAAGTTGTGCTTTTCATTAGCGTTCTGGGAGTGCACAGCTCTGAAAGTAGATGATTCTTTCTCTTTCACTTTGGCCAGCAATTATTAGTTATATAAAGTTAATGATTTATTAAATATACGTGTAATGAAACTTTCAAAGTAGTTGGACGTTTTGCTTATTTTACTTTAAAAGTTTTGCAAGGAGTCTGTTTTTCATTCCTCTTTCACACCTCTCTTAATCTTTTTTAATTCTTGTTATATGTTGGAGATTGGGATTCAGTTTGTTGGCTGCTAGGTGCGTTAGGATAACAACTATTGACTTATAAACTAGCTAGCACAATAACACGATTGGTAATGTGCATGGTTTGCGGCATTTGACCCTTGGAGTAAGCTGAAGGGTTAACCGGAAAGCTCCTGCAACCAAATATTTCATAACCAATTTGATGAGTATGCTGAGAAGCGGTCGCTTCAGCCTGTGCTACTAAAAAAGTTACTGGATTTAGTTGGATGTAGAACTGCACGTCTGTACAGTGTAACTTAGCCATTCTTCCTCTTGCTTTTAATACAAGTGAAATTTGTTATTGTGAAATAATTGATGCTTGCTGAGGATAAGCAAAAGTCTCTCCTGGGTTGCTGCAGAGAATCTGTTCTTCATACACGTGTCAAATGATTAATATGATGACTCTGCATGTATGTTGGTGGCTATCTTTCATGTCATCAAAAAAAAAGGAAAGCTCACCAAATAGTCAATACGTGAGATATTGTATTTATGAAAACCCAAAATGCCTTTCACCTTCATTGTTGTAAAGTGATGCTAGTACAGGCTGGCACGGCAGATTATCTGCAGTGAAGTAAAGCATTTGTTGTAAAGTTTCTGTTCTCTTATTTGATACTTTGTTAGGTAACTGATCAGAATCTGGATTATCCACACAAGGCATGTGCTGATAAAAAGTGCATCATCATCATCATCGTCAGTGGCATTGTGGAGGAGTCTGCAGCGTGACTTGGAGAGCTTGTAGGAAACAAAAATTGTGACAATTGTTTCATGAGATATTAGCAACTGAAATAATTTTATGCAGCTCAAAGTCAAAATGCAGAAAATCTTTTATAGAAGATTGTAATGAGCAATATTGTGCTTAGTTTGTACCTTGTTACAGTAATATCACATTATAGGATTCCATTCTCTCATATGTCCATGCTGTCGTCTATTTTGTTAGGCTAAATGCAGTTGCACTGGATGACAAAATAGGGTTCCGTCTTAGTCAAGTACTTCCATTGGGGTCACAAAAAAGACCTTTCTTTATTCATTTATGGGATGTGAGTGTCGCTGGCAAGGCCAGCATTTATTGCCCATCCCTAATTGCCCTTAAGAAGGTAATGGTGAGCTGCCTTCTTGAATCACTGCAGTCCGTGTGGTGAAGGTTCTCCCACGGTGCTGTTAGGGAGGGAGTTCCAGGATTTTGACCCAGCGACGATGAAGGAATGGCAATATAGTTCCAAGTCGGGATGGTGTGTGACTTGGAGGGGAACATGCAAGTGGTGGTGTTCCCTGTGCCTGCTGCCCTTGTCCTTCTAAGTGGTAGAGGTTGTGGTTTTGAGAGGTGCTGTCAAAGGAGCCTTGGCAAGTTGCTGCAGTGCATCTTGTAGATGGTACACACTGCAGCCACGGTGCGCTGGTGATGGAGGAAGTGAATGTTTAAGGTGATGGATGGGGTGCTAATCAAGCGGGCTGCTTTGTCCTGGATGGTGTCGAGTTTCTTGAGTGTTGTTGGAGCTGCACTCATCCAGGCAAGTGGAGAGTATTCCATCACACTCCTGACTTGTGCCTTGTAGATGGTGGAAAGGCTATGGAAGTCAGGAGGTGAGTCACTCACCACAGAAATACCCAGCCTCTGACCTGCTCTTGTAGCCACAGTATTTATGTGGTTGGTCCAGTTAAGTTTCTGGTCAGTGGTGATCCCCAGGATGTTGATGGTGGGGGATTCGGTGATGGTAATGCTGTTGAATGTCAAGGGAAGGTGGTTAGACTCTGTCTTGTTGGAGATGTGTAAGGAGTCGTCCAACAGCTTTATTTGAAATCACAAGCTTTCGGAGCTTTCCTCCTTCGTCCATCCCAGTCCATCACCGGCATCTCCACATTGTTGGAGTTGGTCATTGATGATCATTCTGTTTCACAACCTCTGGTATCCAGTTACATGTATAAGAAGAAATCTCAGGGAAATTTTAAATGGATTGCAATGTTCCCAGGCAGCTATAATTGCTTAATTTACAGTGTTTTCAACAGACTCTTTTGTGGATTCTCTGGAAGTGGGTGTTGCTGGCAAGGCCTGCTATTGTTACCCAATCCTACATGCCCAATACAACTGAGTGGCTTGCTAGACCACTTCAGAGAGCAGTTAAGAGTCCACCACGGTGGTGTGGGGCTGGACTGGCATGTAGGCCAGACCTGCAGGATTCCGTCCCTAAAAAGATTAATCCAGTTGGGTTTTTATGACAATCTAATTTTTTTTATTTCCAGACTTTTTAAAAACTGAATTCAAATTCTCAAACTGCCATGGTGGAATTTGCACTCACATTCTCTGGATTATTAGGCCAGGCCTCTGGATTACTAGTCCAGTTACTGCAAAGTGAATTGACTGGATACACATATAGGCCTCCCTGCTCCCCTGCAATTTAAAGTTTCTCTTCTTTCCCCCTTGAGAATAGAAATTTAGAGTTTTAAAACATAAGTTTAATTCCAATTACATACAAGGAAACATACAATTAATAATGTGTTCCATGACTGGTGTTACTAGCCAGATTTAAGAAACCTAAGAAATAGGAGCAGGAGTAGTCCAAAAGGCCCCTCGAGCCTGCTCCGCCATTCAATAAGATCGTGGCTGATCTTCGACCTCAACTCCACTATCCCACCCTATCTCCATATTCCTTGATTTCCTTAGGGTCCAAAAATCTATCAATCTCAGTCTTGAATGTACTCAATGAGCATCCACAGCCCTCTGGGGTAGAGAATTCCAAAGAGTCACAGCCCTCTGAGTGAAGAAATTTCTCCTCATCTCAGTCCTAATTGGCTGACCCCTTATCCTGAGACTATGTCCCCTCGTTCTAGACACTCCAGCCAGGGGAAACAGCCTCTTGGCATTTACCCTGTCAAGCCCTCTCAGAATCTTAAGTTTCAATGAGATCACCTCTCATTCTTCTAAACTCCAGAAAGTGTAGGCCCATTCTACTCAATCTCTTCTTATAGGACAACCCTCTCATCCCAGGAATCAATCTAGTGAACCTTCGTTGCACCGCCTCTAAGGCAAGTATATCCTTCCTTAGGTAAGGAGACCAAAACTGTACACAGTATTCCAGGTGTGGTCTCACCAAAGCCCTGTATAATTGCAGCAAGACTTCCTTACTCTTGTACTCCAACCCTGTTGCAATAAAGGCTAACATATCATTTGCCTTCCTAATTGCTTGCTGTACCTGCATGTTAACTTTGGGTGTCCTTGTATACGAAACACAGATCCCTCTGAACACCAACATTTAATAGTTTCTCACCATTTAAAAAAATTCTGTTTTTCTATTCTTCCTACCAAAGTGAATAACCTCACATTTCCCCACATTATACTCCATCTGCCACCTTCTTGCCCACTCACTTAACCTGTCTATATCCCTTTGCAAACTCGTTGTGTCTTCCTCATAGCTAATTTTCCCACCTAGCTTTGTATCATCAGCAAACTTGGAATACATCACACTTAGTCCCTTCCTCTAAATCATTAATACAGATTGTAAATAGCTGAGGCCCAAACACTGATCCTTGCAGCACCCAGCTAGTTACAACCTACCAACCTGAAAATGACCCGTTTATTTCTACTCTCTGTTTTCTGTCCGTTAACCAATCCTCTAACCATGCTAATATATTACCCCCAACCCCATGATCCGTTATCTTGTGTAACAACCTTTCATGTGGCATCTTATCGAATGCCTTTTGACTATCCACTGGTTCCCCTTTATCTCCCCCGCTAGTTGCATCCTCAAAAAACTCTAATAGGTTTGCCATGCACGATTTCCCTTTCATAAAACCATGTTGACTTTGCCTAATCATGTTATGATTTTCTAAGTGCCCTGTTACCACGTCCTTAATAATGGATTCCAGCATTTTCTTGATGACTGATGTCAGGTTAACTGGCCTGTAGTTCCCTGTTTTCTCTCTCCCTCTTTTCTTGATGTGGAGATGCCGGTGATGGACTGGGGTTGACAATTGTAAACAATTTTACAACACCAAGTTATAGTCCAGCAATTTTATTTTAAACCTCTTTTCTTGAACAGTGTTACATTTGCTACCTTCCAATTCACTGGTAATTTTGGGAGACTACAACCATCCACTATCTCTGCAGCCACCTCTTTTAAAACCCTAGGATGTAGGCCATCAGGTCCAGGGGATTTGTCAGCTTTTAGTCCCTTTTATTTCTCCAATAATTTTTCTTTACTAATCTTAATTACTTTAAGTTCCTCACTCTAATTAAACCATTGGTTCCCCACTGTTTCTGGTCAACGTCGCTGCCATTTCCTTATTCCTCATCATAATTTACTAGTACTGCATTATTTAGACAGATAAAGAAAGAACTTGCATTTATATAGAACTTTTCATGACCCCAGGACATCCCAAAGCACTTTACAGCCAATGAAGTACTTTTGAAGTCTAGTTACAGTTATAATGTAGCAAAACGCAGCAGCCAATTTGTGCCCAGCAAAGTCCCACTAACAGCAATGAAATAAATGACCTGATAATCTTTTCCAGTAATGTTGGTTGAAGGATAAATATTGGCTAGGACACTGGAACAACTCTCCTGCTTTTCCAGTGGTACCATGGGATCTTTTTCTTCCATCTGAAAGGCAGACAGGGCCTCAGCTTAACATTTGATCTGAATGACGGAACCTCTGATAAAACAGCACTTCATCAGTTCTGCACTCAAGTGTCAGCCTAGATTATGTGCTGAAGTCTCTGGAGTGGGGCTTGAACTCATGACCTTCTGTCATGGTAGGCGAGAGTGCTACCACTGAATCAAGGCTGACAAATAATAAGGAAGCAAAAAACTATTTGGTTTCAACGATGTAATATTAGGGTAATGGTAATACCTTCTTACTGCAAAGTGAATGCCCACTATACAGTTCTGGCCTCAACCATCATTGAATTTGTGAGAGTATCATCATCTTTATCGTTGGACAGATAATCTGACTTCTAATCAAATTATTGAAGATGTAGAATTTTTAAAATTGCAAATAATGGATCTGCTACCATTTGTGCAGATGACCTATTGGTGTCAATTTATGATTGCCCTTGTAAGTCTGATTACAGTGCTTACTTTGCAAAACATCCTTAAATGATTTGTTTATAACCAAGTGCTGGCCATTTGTTGGGCATTGTAACGCAGAACAGGTGCTCTTTTTGAAACTCACTTTTGGCTAGTCATTGACGTAGTTTTTTTATTATTTGTTCATGGGATGTGGGCGTCGCTGGCGAGGCCGGCATTTATTGCCCATCCCTAATTGCCCTTGAAAAGATGGGGATGAGCCGCCTTCTTGAACCGCTGCAGTCCGTGTAGTGAAGGTTCTCCCTCAGTGCTGTTAGGATGGGAGTTCCAGGATTTTGACCCAGCGACGATGAAGGAACAGCGATATATTTCCAAGTCGGAATGGTGTGTGACTTGGAGGGGAACGTGCAGGTGGTGTTGGTCCCATGTGCCTGCTGCTCTTGTCCTTCTAGGTGGTAGAGGTCGCGGGTTTGGGAGGTGCTGTTGAAGAAGCCTTGGCGAGTTGCTGCAGTGCATCTTGTTGATGGGTACACACTGCAGCCACTGTGCGCCGGTGGTGAAGGGAGTGAATGTTTAGGGTGGTGGATGGGGTGCCAATCAAGCGGGCTGCTTTGTCCTGGATGGTGTCGAGCTTTTTGAGTGTTGTTGGAGCTGCACTCATCCAGGCAAGTGGAGAGTATTCCATCACACTCCTGACTTGTGCCTTGTAGATGGTGGAAAGGCTTTGGGGAGTCAGGAGGTGAGTCATTCGCCGCAGGATACCCAGCCTCTGACCTGCTCTTGTAGCCACAGTATTTATATGGCTGGTCCAGTTAAGTTTCTGGTCAGTGGTGACCCCTAGGATGTTGATGGGGGATTCGGTGATGGTAATGCCGTTGAATGTCAAGAGGAGGTGGTTAGACTCTCTCTTGTTGGAGATGGTCATTGCCCGGCACTTGTCTGGCGCGAATGTTACTTGCCACTTATGAGCCCAAGCCTGGATGTTGTCCAGGTCTTGCTGCATGTGGGCTCGGACTGCTTCATTATTTGAGGGGTTGCGAATGGAACTGATCACTAGGCAATCATCAGTGAACATCACCATTTCTGACCTTATGATGGAGGGAAGGTCATTGATGAAGCAGCTGAAGATGGTTGGGCCTAGGACACTGCCATGAGGAACTCCTGCAGCAATGTCCTGCGGCTGAGATGATTGGCCTCCAACAACCATTACCATCTTTGTGCTAGGTATGACTCCAGCCACTAGAGAGTTTTCCCCCTGATTCCCATTGACTTCAATTTTACTAGGGTTCCTTGGTGCCACACTCGGTCAAATGCTGCCTTGATGTCAAGGGCAGTCAGTCTCACCTCACCTCTGGAATTCAACTCTTTTGTCCATGTTTGGACCAAGGTTGTAATGAGGCCTGGAGCTGAGTGGTCCTGGCGGAATCCAAACTGAGCATCAGTGAGCAGGTTATTGGTGAGTAAGTGCCACTTGATAGCATTGTCTACGAAACCTTCCATCACTTTGCTGATGATTGAGAGTGGACTGATGGGGCGGTAATTGGCTGGATTGGATTTGTCCTGCTTTTTGTTCCGTGCAGTTTAGCCATACTTTTGCCTGAATGTCCTCAATTGTCACTACATGGTCATTTTTGTTTGTATTTCTTAGATTACTTCCTTCCACATATGCTTTATTTCTGGGTAGACCCCATGTTTGCATCTTGAAACAGCTTTCGGTTGTGAAGAAGTGCCAAATTTATGGATAGCTGGACAACTACTTTTATGTGCATAAGCTACTACTTGCAGATTGTAGCTGCAGTGTACTGTTGCTGCTTCTGCTTTTCAGCCATGGGGCAGTCACACATCTAACTCTTGTATTGCCTAAGCTGCCATACATGTACATCGTGTACTGTTGCAAGCAAGTAGTTGTACCTTCACTCGCTTAACATGATGTATTAGAAGTCGAGTCCACCTTTATAGGCTGCACGTACAACTCGCATCAATTTTTTTTCCTCTTCAAAAAAGTGTGGCCTCTATTGCATCAGTATGATGTTTAGAACTAGGGTGTGTTAAATGCAGAAAACTCTCTCTGTTGCTGAGTGTTTTGGGGGTTACTTAGCTTTCTGGTTCAAGAAGATTGTCCAGGATGAGTGTAAATAATTACAAAATGACCCTAACTAGTCCAATTTTTAAATAGTCACCATTTTTTAAACACAATATTTCCTTTAATAGGAAGGAACTCTTACCTTTTATTAAATTGTAATTTATGATAATATAGTCCCCATTCTCCCCTTCCCCCATCCTCTTGTATTGTGGAAGTTCATGAATACTTAGTAAAACCTGATTGGATAGTTGAATGTAAACTGCAGGACGACAAACTTCATCAGTCTTTCAGACAGTACAACAAATTGGGGTCCCACTTGTCAGTTTGGATAAACTTTAAAGATCCCTTGGCACTACTCAGAGATTAGCAAGGAGTTCTCCCCCCAACCAATAATACCAAAGCAGAATAACTAGTCATTCATCTGATTGCCGTTTGTGGGATGCTGCTGGCGTAAAATAGGTGTTGTATTTGCCTATGCAGCAAAAATTACACTGCAAAAATAATTAATTGTATGAAGCACTTTGAGATGCTTCAGCTATAAAAATGCAAGTATTTCATTAAAAACAAATCTTTTCTTGTCAACTTTCTTCCATTCTTCTTCTGGGGTACAGTTCTATGGGTACCACTTGCCCTTCTATATTTTTCGGCAGTGGCTACTGTACATGCTTGAACTTGACTGTGAGGTTTGATAGGTTGGTTCACTACGGGGAGTATTACGGTCAAGCCTGATCATTGGGAAGACCAACGCCGTTGTCTTTGGCACTGCCTTGCACATTGACATCATCCTGTTCCTCAGCCATTGTCTCAGGCTGAACCAGACTGTTGGCCTTAATGTCCTGTTTGATTCTGAGCTGTTCTTCTGACCCAATTTCCTCTCTGTCACAAACGGCATCTACTTCCACCTTTGTAACATTGTCCCTACCTCAGCCCACCCACCACTGAACCCCTTGCACATACCTTTATCACCTGCAAAGCCGCCAATGCTCTCCTTAATGACCTCCCATCCTCCATAAACTTCAGCTTGCTCAAAACTCTGCTGCTCTTATTCTATCTTGCAGCAAGTCCTGCTCACCCGTCATCCCTGACCTCATCGACGTACATGGGCTTCCCATTCTCCAGTGTGCCAGATTTAAAATTCTTGTACTTGTCATTAAATCCCACATGGCCTCACCCCTCCCCGTCTCTGCAACCCCTTCTGGCCCTCCAACCCCTCCTCCCGAACTCTCTGTTCCTCTGAATCCAGGCTCTTCTCCCACTATTGGCTGCTTTGCCTTTAATTGCTGAGGTCCCACTCTCTGGAATTTCCCACTCTGCACCCTAAGCCTCTCACCTCCATTTCCATCTTTAAGACTCTTCTTAAAACTACCTCTTTGATCATGCTTTTGGTTAGCCTTTCCAATATCTCCTCCCTTGGCTCAGTGTCTGTTTATCTCATGCCTCTGTGAAACACGGGGATGTTTTCTATGTTAAAAGCTATAAAATTAGTGGTTGTCTACATATATACTTTTACCAGGAAGGATCCAGAGCGGAAATCTTGTCAATTTACCTCTACCATGACCCGGTACTGTTTGAGTAGAGATCAGCAAACTCAGAACAGGCCTGGTCAATCCTGGATTTTTCCTGGTTCCTATGCCTCAGCGACTCAATGCATAAACTCACTGAGCCATCACAGAGCCTACAGACTATTCTAATTGCAATTTTTTCAGTACATTTGTAGTTTGGACAGAATTATAGATATATTTTTAAATAGTGTGGACATGCAGTTTAAATCAAACACTGAAATATATTTACTGTAGTTTACAAGTACATTTCATAATTACATGGCTCTGATCAGTAGAAAGTATTCCAGGTGAAGATGAATGGACAATCTGGAAAAATTTGTTCTCAGTCGTCAAACCTGAGATGCAATATAGCTGTTTTTTCTTTTTAATGGGGATCAGTGTTATGCAACCAAATATTTTTAGACAATTTATTAGGTTAGTTGCAGACCAGATAAGACCGCAACAGTGAAAATAGACACTGATTTGACTGTAACATTGAGGTTTTGTGATACATAAAAATAACCATACTGTGTGTTGTCTCATTTACTGTAGTGTAGATATACTGAAATATTTTCTTTATGGTTCTAGTTACTTTATATCAGGACATTATATTAAGGACCTAAGGTATTCCTCCTTGCAAGAAGACATATATTCTCATAATTTGTGGAATAACATCTGATTGATAGTCATACTGTTGCAACGATTATATAACTTGTCATAAGAACATAAGAAATAGGAGCACAGGAGTAGGCCAATCGGCCTTTCGAGCCTGCTCCGCCATTCAATAAGATCATGGCTGATCTGATCCTAACCTCAAATTTAAATTCATGTCCAATTTCCTGCCCGCTCCCCGTAACCCCTAATTCCCTTTACTTCTAGGAAACTGTCTATTTCTGTTTTAAATTTATTCAATGATGTAGCTTCCTGGGGCAGCAAATTCCACAGACCTACTACCCTCTGAGTGAAGAAGTTTCTCCTCATCTCAGTTTTGAAAGAGCAGCCCCTTATTCTAAGATTATGCCCCCTAGTTCTAGTTTCACCCATCCTTGGGAACATCCTTACCGCATCCACCCGATCAACCGGGATTAACCGAGTGAACCTTCTTTGTACTGCCTCGAGAGCAAGTATGTCTTTTCTTAAGTATGGAGACCAAAATTGTATGCAGTATTCCAGGTGCGGTCTCACCAATACCTTATATAACTGCAGCAATACCTCCCTGTTTTTATATTCTATCCCCCGAGCAATAAATGCCAACATTGCGTTGGCCTTCTTGATCACCTGCTGCACCTGCATACTAACTTTTTGATTTTCTTGCACTAGGACCCCCAGATCCCTTTGTACTGCAGTACTTTCCAGTTTCTTGCCATTAAGATAACTTGATCTCTGATTTTTCCTGCCAAAGTGCATAACCTCACATTTTCCAATATTGTATTGCATCTGCCAAATCTCCGCCCACTCACCCAGCCTGTCTATATCCCCTTGTAGGTTTTTTATGTCCTCCTCACTCTCTACTTTCCCTCCCATCTTTGTATCATCTGCAAACTTTGATATGTTACACTCGGTCCCCTCCTCCAAATCGTTAATATAGATTGTAAAGAGTTGGGGACCCAGCACCGACCCCTGCGGAACACCACTGGCTACTGGTTGCCAGTCCGAGAATGAACCATTTATCCCAACTCTCTGCTTCCTGTTAGATGACCAATCCTCCACCCATGCCAGAATATTACCCCCAATCCAGTGATTCTTTATCTTGAGCAATAATCTTTTATGTGGCACCTTGTCGAATGCCTTCTGGAAGTCTAAATACACTACGTCCACTGGTTCCCCTTTATCCACCCTGTATGTTATGTCCTCAAAGAACTCAAGCAAATTTGTCAGACATGACTTCCCCTTCGTAAAGCCATGCTGACTTTGTCCTTTTAAATTATGTTTATCCAAATGTTCCGCTACTGTCTCCTTAATAATAGACTCCAAAATTTTACCCACCACAGATGTTAGGCTAACTGGTCTATAATTTCCAGCCTTCTGCCTACTGCCCTTTTTAAATAAGGGTGTTACATTAGCAGTTTTCCAATCTGCCGGGACCTTTGCCGAGTCCAGAGAATTTTGGAAAATTATTACCAAAGCATCCACAATCCCTACTGCCACTTCCCTCAAGACCCTAGGATGTAAGCCATCAGGTCCAGGGGAATTATCTGCCTTGAGTCCCATTAATTTACTGAGTTCCAATTCTTTAGTGATTTTAATCGTATTTAGCTCCTCCCCCCCCTAGAGCCCCCTGTTTGTCCAGTGTTGGGATATTCTTAGTGTCCTCTACCGTAAAGACTGAAACAAAATATTTGTTCAGCATTTTTGCCATCTCCATGTTTCCCACCATTAATTTCCCGGTCTCATCCTCTAAGGGACCTACGTTTGCCTTAGCCACCCTTTTTCTTTTTATATAACTATAGAATCTCTTGCTATCTGTTTTTATATTTTTTGCTAATTTATTTTCATAATCTATCTTCCCTTTCTTAATCAATCCTTTAGTTACTTTTTGCTGTCTTTTGAAGACTTCCCAATCTTCTATCCTCCCACTAAGTTTGGCTACCTTATATGTCCTTGTTTTTAGTCGGATACTATCCTTAATTTCTTTACTTAGTCACTGATGGCTGTCATTTCTTTTACACCCTTTTTTCCTCAGTAGAATATATATTTTTTGGAAGTTGTAAAATAACTCCTTAAATGAACACGACTGCTCATGTACCGTCTTACACTTTAATCTATTTTTCCACTCCACTTTGATCAATTCCGCTCTCATACCATCATAGTCTCCTTTATTCAAGCTCAGTATGCTTGTTTGAGAACCAACCTTCTCACCCTCTAATTGGATATGGAATGTAACCATGTTATGGTCACTCATTCCAAGGGGATCCTTAACTAGGACATTATTAATTAATCCTGGCTCATTACACAGGACCAGGTCCAAGGTTGCTTGTCAGACCAGCTAACCTTTTGATTTCTGCTCATTTATGTATATAGTAAAGAGTGAGACCAACATATTTCCCTGTGTACACCACTCTACACAGTGTGAAAAACTTCCTTTTAGTCCTACCCTTAGCTTTCTGCTCACTAACCATTTCTCTATCTAAGTGGCCATTATCTATGCCGTAAATCTTTTACAAGATACCTTATGAAATGGTTTTTCAAAAACTATATAAACCACTTCCACTGCATTTCTTTATCTATCTATCTTTATTCCATCAATGAATTATATAAGGTTAGTCATGCATGATCTACCTTTCACAAATCCATGCTAACTGGCTCTAATTAACTCTTGATTCTCCAATTGCATGGTAATTTCATTCTGCATTATTAATTCTAGTAATCTCCCACAAACTGAAGTAAGACTAACTGGCCTATAATTTACTGGCTTAAATCTGTCTCATTTTTTGAAAAGGAGTGCTATACTCGCCACCCTCCAGTTCTTTGGCACATTTTTCCTTTCCAAAATAATGTTCAGAGCCTTTGTCAGCTTTTCCTTACTTTCCTTAGTATTCATGGATGTAAACGTGTTCTGGTTTTTAACCTTAAGTTTGAGTAACTTCATTAGTATCATTTCCCTCTAAATAATAGCCTCCAGTAACTGTTCCAGACTTAGCTCTGGCAGTTATAAAATGTCAATATCCTTCTCTCATCTGTGAAAGCTGTGGCAAAGTGCTCATTTAGTATTTTTGTTATTCCCTCACTCTCAATTACAACTTATCCTCCTTCATCTCTTACCAGTCCTACCATTACCTTGACTATCCTTTTACTACCACTATGTCTATAAAAAGCTTTTTTGTGCCCTTCATGTTTTTGCT
Organism: Heptranchias perlo; assembly: GCF_035084215.1. NCBI lineage: Eukaryota > Metazoa > Chordata > Chondrichthyes > Hexanchiformes > Hexanchidae > Heptranchias > Heptranchias perlo. The sequence continues at coordinate 34,429,222 of NC_090341.1, read as the reverse complement.
CATTTTCTTTCATACTTAGAATCATAGAATGGTCACAGCACAGAAGAAGGCCTTTCGGCCTGTCGAGTCTTTGCCGGCTTTCAGCAAGAGCAATCCACCTGGTCCCGCTCCCCCGCCCTATCCCCGTGGCCCTGCAAATTTTTTCCCTTCAAGTACTTAACCAATTCCCTTTTGAAAGCCACAATTGAATCTGTCTCCACCACCCCCTCAGGCAGTGCATTCTAGATCCTAACCACTCGCTGTGTTTTGCCAATCACCTTAAATCTATATCCTCTGGTTCTTGACCCTTCCAACAATGGGAACAGTTTCTCTCTGTCTACTCTGTCTAGACCCTTCATGATTTTGAATACCTCTATCAAATCTCCTCTCAACCTTCTCTGCTCTAAGGAGAACAAACCCAGCTTCTCCAGTCTATCCAAGTAACTGACGTCCCTCATCCCTGGAATCATTCTAGTAAATCTCTTCTGTGCCCCCTCTAAGGCCTTCACATCTTTCCTAAAGTGCGGTGCCCAGAACTGGACACAATACTCCAGTTGTGGCCAAACCAGTGTTTTATAAAGGTTCATCACAACTTCCTTGCTTTTGTACTCTATGCCTCTATTTGTAAAGCCCAGGATCCCATATGCATTCTTAACTGCTTCCTCAAACTGCCCTGCCACCTTCAATGATTTGTGCACATATACCCCCAGATCCCTCTGTTCCTGCACCCCTTTTAGAATTGTACCCTTTAGTTTGTATTGCCTCTCCTCGTTCTTCCTACCGAAACGTATCACTTCACACATTGAATTTCATCTGCCACGTGTCTGCCCATTCCACCAGCCTGTCTATGTCCTCTTGAAGTCTATCACTTTCCTCCTCACTGTTCACTACACTGCCAAGTTTTGTGTCATCTGCAAGTTTTAAAAATGTGCCCTGTACACCCAAGTCCAAGTCATTAATATATATAAAAAAAAAGCAATGGTCCTAGTACCGACCCTTGGGGAACACCACAGTATACCTCCCTCCAGTCTGAAAAACAGCCGTTCACCACTACTTTCTGTTTCTTATTACTTAGCCAGTTTCGTATCCATGCTGCCACTGCCCCCTTTATTCCATGGGCTTCAACTTTGATGACAAGCCTATAAAGCGGCACTTTATCAAACGCCTTTTGGAAGTCCATATACACCACATCAACTGCGTTGCCCTCATCGACCCTCTCTGTTACCTCGTCAGAAAACTCAATCACATTGGTTAAACACGATTCTCCTTTTAACAAATCTGTGCTGGCTTTCCTTTATTAATCCACACTTGTCCAAGTGACTGTTAATTTTGTTCTGGATTATCGTTTCTAAAAGTTTCCCCACTACCAAGGTTTAAAACTGACTGGCCTGTAGTTGCTGGCTTTATCCTTACACCCTTTTTGAATAAGGGCGTAACATTTGCAATTCTCCTGTCCTCTGGCACTGCCCCCGTATCTAAGGATGATTGGTAGATTTTGGCCAGTACCTCCGCAAATTCCACCCTCACTTTCCTCAGTAACCTAGGATGCATCCCATCCGGACCGGGTGACTTATCTATTATAAGTACAGCTACCCTTTTTAGTACCTCCTCTTAATCAATTTTTAGCCCATCCAGTATCTCAACTACCTCTTCACTTACTGTGACTTTGGCAGCATCTTCTTCCTTGGTAAAGATAGATGCAAAGTACTCATTTAGTGCCTCAACTGTGCCCTCTGCCTTCATATGTAGATCTCTTTTTTGGTCCCTAATCGATCCCACCCCTCCTCTTACTACCCGTTTAATGTTTACATGCCTATAGAAGACTTTTGGATTCCCTTTTATGTTAGCTGCCAGTCTATTCTCATACTCTCTCTTCGCCCCTCTTATTTCCTTTCTCGCCTCCCCTATGAACTTTTTATATTCTACCTGGTTCTCTTCCTCTTAGGCTTTCTGATCTCCCTTTTGTAATGTCTTTGTAATATATTTATGTTCCCCTTTGCTAAATTTTCCTTCCATTTAATCTGGGCTTGGTCCATTTTTTAATCTAGAATTTACTTTTTCCAGTCAAGTACCTTTTATCCTTGACTTTTTCTTTTCCTGTTCTTATGCTGAATTATTTTGTGGTCGGTGCTTCCCAAATGATCCTGTAGTTTTAGATCATCTGCTTGTTCTGTGTCATTACCCAGAATTAGGTCAAGTAGTTCTCTCTTTCTTGTTGGAGTAAGAATATATTGACTGAGAAAACTGTCCTGACCAAACTAAAAAACCTCGCCTTTCTCACCACAAGCATTTTCCCAATCCCAGTCTATATTTTTGGACAATTGAAACCTCGTACAATTATAACATGTTAATACACACTTGTCTGACTACAAATTTCATCCTGAATTTTTCTTTCCCCTGTTCAGTGATGTGTATTATACTCCCAGATGTGTAACCAATCCCTTGTTGTTGCTCAGCTCAATCCTAAGGGATTCTGTTTGGACCACTTGAATGTTTAAATATAAATCTTTCTACTTTTTTGGAACTCTGTTTGCAAGAACTGAATCTTAATCTTTCTTACCTCATTTGCTCTGACATGACATAATTTGGGGCTTATGTTTCATAGTTACAGAAGTGACAATTGAATGTGGTTGGCCTGGACACTCAAATCTCTTTGGAAGACCTCAAGTTTTCTTTTTCCTATAATTCCTACATGAACCATGAATACTGGTTGGATTCCGTCCTTTTTCAGAAGTTTTTCTACTTGTGCCGATAAGTCCCTTACCCTGGCAGTTGGGACATAACACACTCACGATCATAGTTGCAAAGTAGGCTGCGATTCCCATAATTATAGAAGCTCCCATAACTACCACTCTTCTGTTTTTTTTCTCTTTTACCCTTGGGCAATCCTCTTCTCCACAGTGCCATGGTGTTGCTTTGATTACTCTTCCCTGTGTCCGTGTTCTTGCCCTTGTCTTCGTCATAAGTGTTGAAAACTGTACAAGTCCAGACATTCAAGGTTTTCAAATACTCGTTCCTCCCATCTTCCCCCTCCTTTCCTACTTCACTATTTCTCTCAATCTGTGAGGTGACCAATTTCTGGAATGTGTCTTCCAGAAACCACCTCTTGATTCAAACAATTAGCACAACCCAGTTAACATATTTGACTTCATAGTTAATTTACTTATTAGTAGAAAACAGTACAGTCAGCACAAACCCCACACAATCTTAGCTACACCAGCATACTTAGAACACAGACATGACTACCAACTTCTGTTCAGGCCAAACTCACTCTCTTACCTGCCTCAACAAACATTCATTCAGTCACTGTTAAGTTCAGTCAGTCTCTTGCAGCTCAGGATTTATTTATTGAAAGGATTTTGTGGAGGGTGAGAAGATTTGAGTTGGGTTTCCATATATCATAAGGATTAGGGCAGATTTGGGTTTCCACATTCTGGATCATATTATTGGTCATGCCGAAAGTCACCCTTCCAGGTTTGGGGTAATTTTAGAAGGTTGCAAGGAAAGAAAATAATTTCTATGACTGATGTGTTAGTTTTGAAGATGTGGGTGGATAGGGCCTCCAAGTGGTCTGAGATTTTAGAGTTAGATATTGATGTCAAGGATGTTATATATATGTATGGACCTTTTGTAGGCTGCTTCTAATATTAGACTTCAACTGATTCAGCTGTAAATTCTTAAATCAATGTTATTTAACACCTAGTAATTTGAGGAGAATAGGAATACTTTCATTTTGAATGATATCATCAGCAAACATTTGGTTATAAAATAACTTGGAAGACACACTGACGTAATGGGGCAGGAATTGCTTGGAGCAGCGAATGAGCGTTGCTCGCCACTACATAGATTTATATTAACCCACTAACTTACCGCGGTCTTTACTTTGGGCACTTCCTCGAATAGGAAGCGGAGAGGAGAGAAAGGTACAACATTAAAATCTTTGTAAAATTACTTATAGACAGTGAAAAAGAAAAGGTAAGAATTAATTGAATTAAATAAAAGAAACAGAAGGGAAAAGAAAAAAAAAAATTGTTTTTTATGACCAAAAACTATTAAAATAAAGAGTAATGAGACTCCATGTTTTGAAAAGTTAATTTTTAGTTGTTTTGCAGTCATTGAGACTTTTAAAACTTAGTTTAGACCTGGTATTTTTAAGCGTTTTGTGGCTTAATTAGTTACTTTCCAGCTGGGCAAATAAACAAGTTTGTACTTTTTCAATCATTTTCCTGATTGCAGCGTGCGGTATCCCTTTAATTCAAAGCTGTCATATCGTCGGCGAACCAGTAAGAGCACGTTCCAGATTTCTGCATTTCACTGTGCATGTGCAAACGCTGGAACCCGCTCCTCCATTTCACCACTAACGACGGTTGTGCTCACCTTACTTCGCAAGCAATTTCTGCCTCAATATAAACCAGTTATTCAGGGAACTGGATCCCCATTTCCGATTGCTAGTATTACTGCCATCCAGTAAGTTTTTCAAGCCCTGCTCACCACTAATCTGATCTAAACTTTATACCACAATGTAGGACTCTAGTAGTAGTTTGGTGCTTTTATCCACAGTCGGTTGCCTGGCACCTCCACGTATTGCATAAAAGAAAAGAAAGACTTGCATTTATATCGTGCCTTTCACATCCTCAGGATTTCCAAAAGTGCTTTACAGCCAATGAAACACTTTTTGAATTGTAGTCACTTGTTGTAGGAAACACAGTCGCCAATTTGCGAACAGCAAGGTCCTACAAACAACAATGTGATAATGACCAGATCATCTATTTTAGTGATATTGGTTGAGGGATGAATTGGAGACATCGGGGAAAACTCCCCTGCTCTTCTTCAAATGGTGCCAAGGGATTTTTTATGTCCACCTAAGAGGATAGACAGGGCCTCAGTTTAACATCTCATCCAAAAGAAGACATCTCTGACAGTACAGCATCCCCTCAGTACTGAAGTGTCAGCCTAGATTTTGTTGTTGGAGTAGGACTTGAAACCACAACCTTCTGATTCAAAGGTGAGATTACTACCCACTGAGTCACAGCTGACACCTACCACAAAACCTTTGTACCAGGAATGTATTTGGTGATTTTCACTCCACTGGTGTAACTAATAAACAAGGTAATTGTACTCCCATTTTTGTTCATCTATTTTATATTTCTCTTTCCTTTTTGTAATATTCATTTCTCTCAAAAATCTGATTGGCCAACAAGGGAATCCAGAGTCCAAATCTTACAACTTTGTAAAATGAGGATGAGCAATATTTTCTTTTCCATTCTGTATGCCGTATTTAATATATTTTCCAGTAGCATTAGAATTGTCTGTCATTTATGTCATACTCCTTGTTGTTTTATTGTTTATGTATCTGTAAACATCATAGTCTATAAATCGCTCTTAGCATGTGTAAAATTTGCTGACCCAAATACTAATAGAATTTGCTGCTGCTCCAATCACAACCTCTTATGTACTTATTTTGCATGTAGCATTTCCAGTATAATCTGTTTCATTAATGGTCATGAATTTTTTGCAGCCAGTGTTGGTGTGGCTGCAAGGAGTCATCTTAAGTAGCTGCTGAAGCAGTACTAGGCACTTAACCAGTATTTTAAGGCTGAAAGTTTGTCACAATAGCGATAGAGTGAATAACACCTATAGCAATGAAAGCTACTAGGCAACGATGCAAAGCGAGGTTCAGAGATGGTACTCAGCAGGTATTTTTAACCTCAGTAATGCAGCAAAGAACAGATATTTTTGGTTCAGCTGGCTAGATAGTGATGGTAAGTATGGGAGGCAGTCACTGACTGTGTGAATGCAGACCAAGATTTAAGTCTTCTAAAAGTTCTTTGACTTGGGGGGAGGTCCAAGGTAAGTCAACATTGATTGAAAAGGGCAAGCTGTGAAATAGGTGCCATCTATGGGCCATGCCAGCTTTTTGAAGGTCAACAGTTATTTGCTACAGGCAAAGTAATTATCCAGCACAGGCAAAATGTGGCTTAGTCAGAATTGGGTGCAAATGTCATCACAAGTCCCATTTGCAGGTTTAAAATGAACGGTTAATGTTTCCATTAAAATAGCTGTCAAAGGAACTACATACAGCTGTGTTACACATATGCTAATATTTGTGGAGAGTAATTTCAAGGCCTTGGATGGAAAATAGTTTCAATTTTCCACTTAACTGTTGATATATAAGGTACCAAATAACAATCACAATATCCTATGAAGCTCAATAGTGTATATCTATCTTGAAAATCCAAAAAGCATGTTTCTAGGATTGAGCCACTAATCTATCTTTCGGCAGGATGTCTATTGAAATTGTTCGGTAACTTGATATTTATGGAAATACTTAATGGTGAACTGGGATATTGACAAGTGGAATAATATTAAGTATTATGAAACTATGGCTTGTTTTGGAGAATTTTCATTCCAAACTAATAAGCTGAGCATTCAAATGGCAAAATTAATTGATTCCGTTTGGTGTGCCAGAGCGAAATTTTGCAACATGCCTATGCATTACTAAGGCTATAGTGAGTGATGCATCAATTAGGAAGCATTTTAGATAAGAAAGTAAAAACTTGCATTTGTATAGAACCTTTCACAACCTCAAAATCCCAAAGCTATTCACAGCCAATTAAGTACTCTTTGAAGTGTAGTCTGTGTTGTAATTTAGGGAAACATGGCAGCCAATTTACGCACAGCAAGGTTCCACAAGCAGCAATGAGATAAATGACCAGAAACCCTGTTTTAGTGATGTTGGTTGAAAGAGAAATATTGGCCAGGAGAACAACCCTGCTGCTCTTTGAAAAGTGCCATTGAATCTTTTATACCCAGCTAGGATAGGATCTCAGTTTAATCATAGAATCATAAAAGTTTATGGCACAGAAGGAGGCCTTGCGGCTCATCGTGTCCATGCCGGCTGAAAAAGAACTATCCAGCTTAATCCCATTTTCCAGCACTTGGTCCGTAGCCCTGTAGGTTACGGCACTTCAAGTGCACATCCAAGTACTTTTAAAATGAGTTGAGGGTTTCTGCCTCTACCGCTCTTTCAAGTAGTAAGTTCTAGACCCCCACCACCCTCTGGGTGAAAACATTTCTCCTCCGCTCCCCTCTAATCCTTTTACCAATTACTTTAATTCTATGCCCCCTGGTCACTGACCCCTCAGCTAAGGGAAATAGGTCCTCCCTATCCACTCCATCTAGGCCCTCATAATTTTATAAACTTCAATTAAATCTCCCTTCAGCCTCCTTTGTTCCAAAGAAAACAACCCCAGCCTATCCAATCTTTTCTCATAGCTAAAATTCTCCAGTCCTGGCCACATCCTTGTGAATCTCCTCTGTACCCTCTCTAGTGCAATCACATCTTTCCTGTAATGTGGTGACCAGAACTGTACGCAGTACTGAAACTGTGGCCTAACTAGTATTTTGTACAGTTCCTAGCATAACCTCCCTGCTCTTTATTAGCCAAGGCATAGAATATAAGGAAAGTATCCTGTATGCCTTCTTAACCACCTTATCTACCTGTCCTGCTACTTTCAGGGATCTGTGGACATGCACTCCAAGGTCCTACTGTTTTTTTTATTCATTCATGGGATGTGGGCATCGCTGGCAAGGCCAGCATTTATTGCCCATCCCTAATTGCCCTTGAGAAAGTGATGGTGAACTGCCTTCTTGAACAACTGAGTTGCTTGCTAGGCCATTTCAGAGGGCGATTAAGAATCAACCATATTGCTGTGGGTCTCAAGTCACATATAGGCCAGACCGAGTAAGGACAGCAGATTTCCTTCCCTAAAGCACATTAGCGAATCAGATGGGTTTTTACGACAATCCGGTAGTTTCACGGCCACCATTACTGATACTAGTTTTTTTTCATTCCAGATTTTATTTAATTAATTTAATTTAAATTCCCCAGTTGCCATGGCAGGATTTGAACTCATGACTCAGGAATATTAGTCCAGGCCTCTACACCTGTCAGTATTCTCCCATTTATTGTGTATTCCCTTGCCTTGCTTGCCCTCCCCAAATGCATCACCTCACAGGTTTCCGGATTGAATCCCATTTGCCACTTTCTGCCCACCTGACCAGTTAATTGATATCTTCCTGCAGCCTACAGCTTTCCTCCTCATTATCAACCACGCGGTCAATTTTTGTAGCATCTGCAAACTTCTTAATCATGCCCGCTACATTCAAGTCCAAATCATTAATACATACCACAAAAAGCAAGGGACCAAGTACTGAGCCCTGCGGAACCCCACTGGAGACAGCCTTCCAGTCACAAAAACACCCGTCGACCATTACCCTTTGCTTCCTGCCACTGAGCCAATTTTGGATCCAACTTGCCACTTTCCCTTGGAATCCATGGGCGTTTACCTTTTTGACCAGTCTGCCATGTGGGACCTTGTCAAAAGCCTTGCTAAAATCCATGAAGACTACATCAAACACGTTACTCTCATCTACCCTCCTTGTTACCGCCTCAAAAAGTTCAATCAAGTCAGTCAGACACGACCTTCCCTTGACAAATCCATGCTGACTGCCCTTGATTAACTCGTGTCTTTCTAAATGATGATTTATGCTGCCCCTTAGAATTGATACAATAAATTGCCCACCAACGAGGTTAGCCTATAAATACTCGGTCTATCTCTTTCTCCCTTTTTAAACAATGGTACAACATTAGCAGTCCTCCAATCCTCTGGCATCACACCTGTAGCCAGGGAGGATTGGAACATGATGGTCAGAGCCTCCGCTATTTCCTCCCTTCTCAACAGCCTGGGATACATTTCATCCGGGCCTGGTGATTTATCTACTTTCAAGGATGCTAAACCCCTTAATACTTCCTCTCTCACAATGTTTATCTCATCCAATATTTCACACTCCTCCTCCTTAACTATAATCTCTGCATTGTCTCCCTCTTTTGTGAAGACAGACGCAAAGTATTCATTAAGAACCGTCTCCACCTCTTCCGCCTCCATACATAGGTTACCTTTTTGGTTTCTAATAGGCCCTACTCTTAGTTATTTTCTTGCTGTTTATATATTTATGAAACATCTTTGGGTTTTCCTTGATTTTACTTGCTAGTATTTTTTCATGCCCTCTCTTTGTTCTCCTAATTTCCTTTTTAATTTCACCCCTGCACTTTCTATACTCCTCTAGGCTTTCTGCAGTATTGAACTCTCGGTATCTGACATAAGCTTCCCTTTTTTGCCGTATCTTACCCTGTTTGCTCCTTGTCATCCAGGGCTCTTGATTTGGCAGTCCCATCCCTTTTTGTGGGAATATGTTCTGAACCCACGCTATCTCTCCCTTGAATGCCTCTCACTGCCCTGACACTGATTTACCTTCGAGTAGCTGTTTCCAGTCCACTTTTGCTAAATCACTTCTCAGCTTAGTAAAATTGGCCTTTCCCCAATTGAGAACTTTTTCTCCTGTTCCATCTTTGTCCTTTTCTATAACTATGCTAAATCTAACTGAATTATGATCACTACCACCAAAATGCTCTCCCACTGATACTCCTTCCACCTGCCCAGCTTCATTCCCTAAAACTAAGTCCAGAACTGCCACCCCTCTTGTTGGGCTTACTATGTATGGCTAAAAAAGTTCTCCTAATTGCAATTTAAGAATTCTGCGCCCTTTATACCTTTTACACTGATTGTATCCCAGTTAATATTAGGGTAATTAAAATCCCCCACTATTACTGCTCTATTGTTATTGCACTTCTCAGAAATTTGCCTACATATTTGCTCCTCTATCTCCCTCTGACTGTTTGGGGGTCTATAGTACACTCCCAGCAGTGTGATTGCCTCTTTTTTGTTCCTTGGCTCAACCCATATGGCCTCATTTGATGATCCTTCTAACTTATCACCCCTCCTCACAGCTGTAACCATTTCTTTAACCAAAATTGCCACCCCCCCCTCTTTTTATATCCCCCTCTCTATCTCGTCTGAAAACCCTGTAACCAGGATTGTTGAGCTGCCATTCCTGCCTCTCTTTAAGCCATGTTTCAGTAATCCCTAAGTATCATACTTCCACATGTCTATCGAAAAGATAGCACTTCCAACAGAACAGCACTCCTTCAGTACTGCAGTGAAGTGTCAACCTAGATTATGTGCTGAAGTCTCTGGAGCGGGGCTTGAATCCACAACATTTTGTTTTAGAGAAGAGAAGGCTACCACTGAGCCCAGTCTGACACTAGGTAGACATTTTTGTTTTGCTTTTTCCCCCCTGTTCTTAATATTGAGCTTGTTTTTTTTTTAAACATTTCTCTTGAAATTCCCCAACTTTCTGTTAACATTTCTGACTCATTCTTTATGTTGAATTTCAAAAGTGTAAGCACTTACTCTGTTCACCAAGGCGTGGCCTCAACAGTCCAGGAAGCTTTACGCTGGAATAGTGGATCACCTTTAAACTTTTATTACTGTTGCAATTTTTTCTCTCACTTGGCCACTTCGTATTGTATTTAAAATTGGCAATTCTGAAATTATAGAAGAAAAAGTGAGCTTTATTTTAAGAGCTTAGTTCAGATACTCCGTGTGCAGATTTATTAAGAAATGGCAGAGTAAAATATTAAAGTTTCTGATTAGCTGGCCACCACCATTAATTCCAGATAAAGGCATATAGATTTCAGAACAATGCCGGCTCAGCAATTGATCAGAGTTTTTGATTAATGTATTTGCTAATGTATTCTTCTTCATCTAATATTTATTCTAAATTCTGAGGAAAAGATCGATTACTGGAAGGTAAATTGAAATTTTCATATGCACATATCCTCCCATTTGGGGTCTGCGCTCGTATTTCATTACAGAAATAAGCATAATGTGAGTTAACTATAAAATTCTTACTAGTTTGCCCACTAAATGTTGTTGCCCCATCCACTTTTTCCAGTTTTACTTGCAGCATTAGCATTTGACAGACTTTTTTTTTGCTGTGACCTAGACTTACAATACGGGATTTTGAAAGTTGCAAAGTACCAGGATTTATTGGGGTTAATTCTGTGTCATTCTGACTGTTTTGTAACTTGCATTGATAATTTTAAGTTCCCTTCAGTACACATGAAAATTTGGAGATTTCTTTCCTCTGGCAAATGTACAACAATGTAGGTTACAATTTTAAATAATGAATGGAAGATATGACTAGACATTGAACTTTTAATGGTGTAACTTTAAAAAGCTGAAGGATTCATAGGTAATGCCAAATCTTGTTGGAGCGGGACATCTTGCGGCATATGCCGTTAGTTAGACTTTCTCTTGCACCCGTCAGCTCAGTTTTTTTGCGCTGTAACTTGCTGGAAGTGCAAGCTGATAACGGGATGGCGAGTAAACGGGGCATCTGGGACCTTGGTGAATGGCAGGACCAACAGTGTATCTCCTTAACCAAGGAGATATAAGGATTGAGAAAGAAGAGGAATGAGGGTGAATTAGAGTCAAATCAGGTACAAAAAAGAGAAAGAGAGGGAAAGAAAGATTGGAATGAGAGAGAAAGAAAGACAAAGGAAAAGAAAGAAAGAAAAAAAATGTAAAACTTTAAATTTTGAAATTTTTAAAATCTCTAAGAAGAATTTCCTACATGCAGGAATGAGATTCAACAGTTTAAATTGTTCCCTTTCTGGGGCGGAGAGGTTGATTGGCACTGCATTAACAATTCTCATGTCGTTAAAGGGTACTTACACTGTTAACTATGAGCCCTAACTTTCTGCGGTGAGTTTATTGGTTAATTAATGTGCAAATCCAGCAATTTCTTAAAAATAACGGGGAGGTTGAGGGCAAGATGCCGTTTGTGCGAAGCAAACGGTGGAGTGGCGTAAATCGACCAGCAAGTTATGGAGTTTCGCAACTCACAGCATATCTCTTCCCCTGAACTTGCTGGCTGATTTGCGCATTAATAACGGTGTGCGTCTTGAACTTACCATTATTTTTCCAGCCAGATTCGGCCCAATACATTAATGTTTTGCTAGGCTCCTGCAGAAAATGATCATTCTTTTACTGGTGCAATTTTTTCTTTATGCCTGCAATGAAAAAAGAAAGAAAGAACTTGCATTTTATAGCGCCTTTCACAACCTCAGGATGTCCCAAGTTGACGACTTATTCTTTCTTGAATTTGAAAAGAAAAACTTTCAAAATTTTTCTGAGGCTGGCAATGTCTTGGAATGAGGCCTTGTTACTGTCACTTTGAGCGCATTCTTAATTTTATGAGTGGTAAGCAGCAAAAAGACTAGTATCCAGTGACTACCCATGGTCTTGTTAGTGTTCTTTCCTGCAGCATAAAAATGGCAAGCTATTATAGAGTCATAGAGTCATAGAGTTATACAGCACGGAGAGAGGCCCTTCGACCCATCGTGTCCGCGCCGGCCATCAGCCCTGTCTACTCTAATCCCATATTCCAGCATTTGGTCCGTAGCCTTGTATGCTATGGCATTTCAAGTGCTCATCCAAATGCTTCTTGAATGTTGTGAGGGTTCCTGCCTCCACAACCCTTTCAGGCAGTGAGTTCCAGACTCCAACCACCCTCTGGGTGAAAAAGTTCTTTCTCAAATCCCCTCTAAACCTCCCGCCTTTTACCTTGAATCTATGTCCCCTTGTTATAGAACCCTCAACAAAGGGAAAAAGCTCCTTAGTATCCATCCTATCTGTGCCCCTTATAATTTTGTACACCTCAATCATGTCCCCCCTCAGCCTCCTCTGCTCCAAGGAAAACAAACCCAATCTTCCCAGTCTCTCTTCATAGCTGAAGCGCTCCAGCCCTGGTAACATCCTGGTGAATCTCCTCTGCACCCTCTCCAAAGCGATCACATCCTTCCTGTAGTGTGGCGACCAGAACTGCACACAGTACTCCAGCTGTGGCCTAACCAGTGTTTTATACAGCTCCATCATAACCTCCTTGCTCTTATATTCTATGCCTCGGCTAATAAAGGCAAGTATCCCATATGCCTTCTTTACCACCTTATCTACCTGTTCTGCCGCCTTCAGGGATCTGTGAACTTGCACACCAAGATCCCTCTGACCCTCTGTCTTGCCTAGGGTCCTCCCATTCATTGTGTATTCCCTTGCCTTGTTAGTCCCTCCAAAGTGCATCACCTCGCACTTTTCCGGGTTAAATTCCATTTGCCACTGTTCCGCCCATCTGACCAACCCATCTATATCGTCCTGCAGACTGAGGCTATCCTCCTCGCTATTTACCACCCTACCAATTTTTGTATCATCAGCGAACTTACTGATCATACCTTTTACATTCATATCCAAGTCATTAATGTAGACCACTCCAAGTCATTAATCATGTCTATAATACATTAAACATTTTGCCTTTGGCACACAATTTCTATTTGTTATAACTCCCTGTAACATCACACTTTGATATCATACATTCGCTGCCACATTTTATTCACTGCTGTTTAACTTTGAGCCAGTGAATAAGAATTCAAGAGGTAAGGGACATTTGAATCGAAAGCGAGGAAAATAGCTAGGAAACCACCCGTGAGAAACTTATAAAAATATCTGATACTGAATGACCAGTCAGGAGCAACTATTAATAAAACAAAGGAGAAAGTGAACCAACTAAATCACTCAATTATTTTTGGGAAAAAAAGTCCACCATTTTATTTCTTAGTCTCTGAAATTTCTAAAGCCCAAAAATAAAGTTTTAATCAAAATTAATTGATTACATTTTGTATTTCATAACGTAATTAAATTGATCTCTTGTCCTTCCACTTTCAAATGCTTTGATTGCACAATATTTATTCTCGAGCGTTTTCAAAAAAAGTTTACGTTTGATGTCTGTCTTGGTATCCATTTTAAGTGAATTGAGACCGACTATCATTAACACTCTCAACACAGGCCCTTTTCTGCACACACCACACTCGGCCATGCACTACACCTGTTGACGTAAGTGGTAATAAAAGAATGCCTTAAATATCGAATTAAGTGTGCCGGAGTTTTTGCCTATGTCGACATCCATGGTAAGTTTTTGGTATTAATATGCAGAGAAATATTGGAATTCACTTTTTTGTCAATATAAGTGAGATGTTGACATAAATGAGTTGACAAAATATGTCTTGTATCTATCGTATATTCTTCATACTTAAAAAAAAAATCACACTTTGTTACAGATGAAAAATAATCTTAAGCCACTCACTTAATGCCAAGTGCTTCTGACCTTGGGCCTAAATCATGAGCACTTTTCAATCTGTAAAATTCCCTCATCAACAACAATTAAACTTGAATTGACGCACGGCTGTGTTTAATTAACAATAGTTGGACTGTGTGCCTTTAAAAGGACAAAGTACAATAGTACATGTATATTAAGTGGTATAACACTTATAAAAATGGCATTTCTGAGTTACTAAGAGCAATGTCACAGGTGATCTGCCGGTTATGAGTTTTGAGAGCATTTTTTTTTTATTTGTTCATGGGATGTGGGCGTCGCTGGCGAGGCCAGCATTTATTGCCCATACCTAATTGCCTTTGAGAAGGTGGTGGTGAGCCGCCTTCTTGAACCGCTGCAGTCCGTGTGATGAAGGTTCTCCCTCAGTGCTGTTAGGAAGGGAGTTCCAGGATTTTGACCCAGCGACGATGAAGGAACGGTGATATACTTCCAAGTCGGGATGGTGTGTGACTTGGAGGGGAACGTTCAGGTGGTGTTGTTCCCATGTGCCTGCTGCTCTTGTCCTTCTACGTGGTAGAGGTCGCGGGTTTGGGAAGTGCTGTTGAAGAAGCCTTGGCGAGTTGCTGCAGTGCATCCTGTGGATGGTACACACTGCAGCCACAGTGCACTGTTGGTGAAGGGAGTGCATGTTTAGGGCGGTGGATGGGGTGCTAATCAAGTGGGCTGCTTTGTCCTGGATGGTGTCGAGCTTTTTGAGTGTTGTTGGAGCTGCACTCATCCAGGCAAGTGGAGAGTATTCCATCACATTCCTGACTTGTGTCTTGTAGGTGGTGGAAAGGCTTTGGGGAGTCCGGAGGTGAGTTACTCGCCGCAGGATACCCAGCCTCTGACCTGCTCTTGTAGCCACAGTATTTATATGGCTGGTCCAGTTAAGTTTCTGGTCAGTGGTGACCCCCAGGATGTTGATGGTGGGGGATTCCGCGATGGTAATGCTGTTGAATGTCAAGGGGAGGTGGTTAGACTCTCTCTTGTTGGGGATGGTCACATTTCAGTGTCAAAGCATAAAATGGAAAGTGAAGAAAGCAGTTATTTTATGCTACGTTTTCCTGAGCTAGAATCAGAAATTTACAAGTACCACTCAATGTGCAAACTTCCCTTGCCAGACATTAATTAAACTCTCATCTCAGACTGCATTTAAACAGAGAGTAGGAATAAAGGGAATGTTCTCTGATTGGCGGGATGTGACGAGTGGAGTTCCCCAGGGATTTGTACTGGGGCCTCAGCTTTTCACCATATAAAAGGCATTTGATAAAGTACCACGTAATAGACTTGTTAGCAAAATTAAAGCCCAAGCCAATTTAAAGCCAAGGATTACAGGGACAGTGGCAGCGTGGATACAAAATTGGCTAGGGGACAGAAAGCAGAGAGTATTGGTGAACGGTTGTTTTTCAGACTGGAGGGAAGTATACAATGGTGGTCCCCAGCGAACAGTATTAGGACCACTGCTCTTTTTGATATATATGTTAATACCCTGGACTTGGGTATAGAGAGTATAATTTCAAAGTTTGCAGATGACACGGAACTCAGAAATGGAGTAAACAATGTGTATGATAGTAACAGACTTACATAGAAAATAGGAGCCCTTCGAGCCTGCCCCGCCATTCAATATGATCATGGCCGATCCTCTATCTCAATACCATATTCCCGCTCTCTCCCCATACCCCTTGATGCCTTCTGTGTCTAGAAATCTACCTATCTCCTCCTTAAATATATTCAGTGACTTGGCCTCCACAGCCTTCTGTGGTAGAGAATTCCACAGGTTCACCACCTGTGTGAAGAAATTTCTCCTCATCTCAGTCCTAAATGTCCTACCCCGTATCCTGAGATTCTGACCCCTCGTTCTAGAGCCCCCAGCCAGGGGAAATATCCTCCCTGCATCCAGTCTGTCTAGCTCTGTCAGAATTTTATACGTTTCAATTAGATCCCCTCTCATTCTTCTAAACTTGAGTGAATACAGGCCTAGTTGACCCAGTCTCTCCTCATACGACAGTCTTGCCATCCCAGGAATCAGTCTGGTGAACCTTCGCTGTACTCCCTCTATGGCAAGTATATCCTTTCTTAGGTAAGGAGACCAAAACTGCATACAATACTCCAGGTGTGGTCCCACCAAGGCCCTGTATAACTGCAGTAAGACATCCTTGCTCCTGTACTCAAATCCTCTTGCAATGATGGCCAACATATCATTTACCTTCCTAACTGCTTGCTCCATGTTTGCTTTCAGTGACATGTACAAGGACACCCAGGTCCCTTTGTACATCAACATTTCCCAATCTATCACTATTTAAATAATACTCTGCCTTTCTGTTTTTCCTTCCGAAGTGGATAACTTCACATTTATCCACATTATACTGCATCTGCCATGTATTTGCCCACTCACTCAACTTGTCTAAATCGCCTTGAAGACTCTTTGCATCCTCCTCACAACTCACAATCCCACCTAGTTTTGTATCGTCAGCAAACTTGGAAATATTACATTTGGTTCCTTCATCTAAATTATTGATATATATTGTGACTAGCTGGGGCCCAAGCACTGATCTCCACGGTACCCCACTAGTCACCGCCTGCCACCCCGAAAAAGACCCATTGAATCCTACTCTGTTTCCTGTCTGTTAACCAATTTTCAATCCAGGCCAGTATATTACCCCCAATCCTATTGCTTTAATTTTGCACACTAACCTCTTATGTGGGACTTTATCAAAGGCCTTCTGAAAATCCAAATACACCACATCCACTGGTTCTCCTTTATCTATCCTACCAGTTACATTCTCAAAAAACTGCAGTAAGTTTGTCAAACACGATTTCCCTTTCATCAATCCATGTTGACTTTGTCTAATCCCGTTGATATTTTCTAAGTGTCCTGTTATCACATCCTTTATAATAGACTCTAGCATTGTCCCTGCTACTGATGTTAGGCTAACCGGTCTGTCGTTCCCTGTTTACTCTCCATTTTTTAAATAGTGGGGTTACATTTGCTACCCTCCAATCTGCAGGAACCGTTTCATAATCTATAGAATTTTGCAGGACATTGGCAGACTGTTGAAATGGGCAGACACATGGCAGATGACATTTAATGCAGGGAAGTGTGAAGTGAGACATTTTGGTTGGAAGAATGAGGAGAGGCAATATAAACTAAATGGTACAATTTTAAAGGGGGTGCAGCAACAGAGAGACTTGGGGGTGCACATACACAAATCTTTGAAGGTGGTAGGATAAGTTGAGAAGGCTGTAAAAAAAAAAAAAGCATATGCGATCCTGGGCATTATTAATAGAGGCATAGAGTACAAAAGCTAGGAAGTTATGCTAAACCTTTTATAAAACACTGGTTAGGCCTCAGCTGGAGTATTGTTCAATTCTGTGCACTACATTCTGGAAGGTTGTTAAGTCTTAGAGAGGGTGCAGAAGAGATTTACTAGAATAGTGCCAGTGATGAGGGACTTTAGTTATCTGGAGAGCCTGGTGTTCCTTAGAACAGAGAAGGTTAAGGGGAGATTTGATAGAGGTGTTCAAAATCATGAACGCTTTTGCAGAGTAAATAAGGAGAAACTGTTTCCAGTGGCAGAAGGATCAGTAACCAGCAGACACGGATTCAAGGCAAAAGAGCCAGAGGCGACATGAGGAAACATTTTTTTACGCAGCGAGTTGTAATGATCTGCAATGCACTGCCTGAAAGGGTGGTGGAAGCAGATTTAATGTAGCTTTCAAAAGGGAATTGGATAAATAGTTGAAGGGAAAATAATTTGCAGGGCTACGGGGAAAGAGCTGGGGAATGGGACTAATTGGATAGCTCTTTCAAAGAGCCGGCACAGGCACGATGTGCCGAATGGCCGCATCCTGTGCTGTACCTACTATGGTACCATGATACTAATGACTTGGAGGAAGGAATAGAGAGTTATATATCCAAGTTTGAAGATGACACTGTTAGGCACAGTAAGTTGTATAGATGGGAGCAGGAACTTAAAAAGGGACATTGAAAGACCTAATGAGTTGACAAAACTATGGCAGATGGAGTTCAACATGGGGAAGTCTGTGGTCGTCCAACTTGGATCCAGGAAAGACAATTCAGAATATTTCCTTAATGATGAAAGAGTAGCAGCCGTGGAGAAGCAAAGGTGTCCATGTACTCAGGCCACTAAAAGCTAGTGCACAGGTACAAAAAGTAATCGAAAAGACTAATGGATGTTGGCCTTTATCTGAAAGGATTTAAATTCAAAAGTGAGGAAGTAATGCTTCAGTTGTACAGAGGCTTGGTCAAACCCTATCTGGAGTATCGCTTTCAGTTTTGGGCACCAAAGCTTAGGAACGATGGGCTAATTTTTGCTGTGAAACTAACTGTGAGGCTAACAGTGTTCATTACTTTTTGCAAATTGTACAGCAACTTCCAGCGACCGCACATGTGTAGTTAAACGCAGGAATCCGGAAGTTGCTGTACCAGATGCCCTGCTCCTCCGTAAACTGCGTGAAGATACCATCTCGCCGTATGGCTCCCCATTCAAATGAATGGAACAACGTGAAGTTCCTGCACTGCTGTCGTAGATATGGACTAATCTCACCAGAAAAAGTTAGGGCTTGTCCCTTTTAATAGAGTGGTAAGTCTTAATGACTGCCAAACAACCTTTCTGGCACTGAAAATTAACTTTAATAAGTGTGGAGAGTCTCATTCCTTCAGATTTTAATTGTTGTTGGACATTTTAAAAAAAATTAAACATTTTTTTACTTTTTCTTGGTCTCTTTTATCTCTGTCTCTTAATTCAATCTTTCTTACCCTCTCTTTATTTTGCTTTCTGTACCTGATTTGACATTGAATTCACTATTCTAACTTACACTTCCTGGTTCAATCTCTACATGGTGAATTAACATGCTTCATTCGGTCTGATTGGTTAAGGGGATAGACAGTTGCTTGCCCTGTTCACATGGCGTTTGTTCGCTGCTCCCAGCAAAATCCGGCCCATTGATTGTGAAGCGTTTTAAGACACCCTGAGGAGGTGATAAGGTGCTATATAAATCCAAGTTGTTTTGCATTTGGCATTCCTATAGATACAGTATTCAATAATGAGTGATCTGATTGGTCACATGAGCGGGTACTAATGTGTGTAAAGGTACCTATATCCATGGCAAGTAGTAGTATTTGTAAATTGGTATGAAACAAGAGTTCTTGATATGCTAAACACTGTAACAATCTTACGAGCAAATTTCAAAATTGTGCACTTTACTGAGTGTGCTTTATTCTGAATTAGGAGACCACTGCAATGCCTTGTGTCCCCTTCTTTGTGTAAAGAGATATTAATATTCATTGCAACCATAATCAGTGATTTTGTTAGCAAGTTTTGCAGTCCAGCCTGCTTGCCAGTTTGTACAAAATCTAATGTTGAATAACATCTACTTCTGTTCCAATTTTATTTTTCTTTTACCCTTCATTGGGATTACCAAATTTGCTGTAAACTGTTTTTCTTTTTATAATTCCATGGAATAAGCCATGTAAATTATTTACTGTGGAAGTTATTCTTAAATCATTCATCCAGCCCATTGCTCTGAGAAATTGTTTTTGATTGTATATTGCAGCTTTTTGCACGAGAGGGTGAGAGTGCTGTGTGTAATGGAACTGCTTTTTGTCTCCGATAGCGAATCTCACTGTCACAAATATAATGTACAGATTTAGTTTTACAATCTTTTTAGGTTGAGATACTGATGTCATTTAAAAATTGAAGTATTTTTTGTTTAATTAGCATTTACATGGCACCATACTGGCTGTATAGGAAACGACTACAATTGACTTCTACCGTATGATAAGGCGATATTTAAGTTGGGGAAGAAGAAAGAACTTGCACTTATATAGTGTAAGGTCCCACAAACATCAAAGGAGATGAATAACCAGTTACTCTGTTTTGGTAGTGGTAGTTTAGGGATGAATACTGACCAAGACACTGGGAGAATTCCTTGCTCTTTGAATAGTGCTGTGAGATCTTGCAGATGGGGCGTCAGCTTAACATCTCATCCGAAAGATGGTACCTCACTCATATTACAATGAAATTGAAGATCTGGAATGCTTTCTTGAGTCTCAAGATGGATGATAGCTAAACGTGTTACTAGACGTCACATTACTAACCATCTAGGTGAACTGGTTTATTTAGAAATATTTCTACACTATCAGAGAAGAGCCTGTCTCGAACAACCAGAAGAACCTTGTGTGATTTCAGGAATACTGGTAGCCGTGAACAACCTGACAATGAAAACAATACAATTCTGAATATTTTGCCTGACATCAGATAACAACTATCCTGCCTGTTCAGCAATGAGTATTTTGTAAGTTGGATGGACATTACTTTGGCCTGCTGCAATTTATTTAAATTGGAAAAATGTTGATGAATTTTTGTGTTCATTAGCAGCCTGAAGCAATCCTGGGTTAGATGCAGCATGAACCTGATGCAGAGTGAAACTCCTTTTACTATATCCCAACAATGTATCCCAACCTCATGTGAGCACTTTCCACGTATGCCATCATTATGACATATCTAAGCGAGCTTGCTAATTTGGAGCTCAACAGTACACTGTTTTCTGTAGTTGATCCACACTCACTAGGAATTGGATTGAGACTCGTTGCATTTATACGGCAAATTCAGCATTTTTTGCCTGTTTCACACAGATGCCAAACTTGTAGTATAAATCTGGAGTCAGGACCCAACCTGACACTGAAGTGAGATTCCCTGGAGGCGAGTCTTTCTCACTGATTGGATTTGACATCATATGGAGTGTGTAGTGTCAAACTTGATTTACAAAGTGTTTAGGAGTTGGACCCCCGGGCACCTTTTAAACTTACTTGATCTTAATTTCTGTGTATGGAGTGATGATTCTCCTGTTTCTGCTTTCTAAACATTATAATCTTTAACTGTTGGGAGAGAGCTCTGCACATGTTGGATACGGGCACGTGCAGAGCTGTCTCCTGGAGGCACGGGTAGAATGAAGCCAGATGGAAGCCGAGCAATGTAAGCAGTTGACTGCTTGGCTGTAACCTGAATTGCAGCTATCTTAGATGCAATTTTAGAGCTTCAAGGAGAGACGTTCATCTTACTAATTTGGACTGAATCAAAACTCAGAAGCAAAATAACTCTGTGGTTATCCACTGGACCAACTAACTTCCCCCTCCCCTCCCTACCGGCTCTGATTCTTTCCTACTTGGTGTCCTAAAAAACTAGTAAAAGTTGAATAACATTTTCAAGGAAAAGAAACACACAGCTGCAAAAAATCTGATGGCTCAAAAGTATCTGAATATAGCCCTTATGACCATGAAGACTGAAAACACAGTGGGACACCGGCTTGTCGTAACTTAAGTTGCAGATGTACACTGATGATTTTGAAGAAGTTTATTGCTGTACACAAAAGCACAGTTTGCAGTAGTGGGGATGTGAGGGCCGAAGGCATGAGGTTTATTTTCTAATGGGGAGGGGTTATACGGGCACATCTCCTCCCCCCCCGCCCCCCCACCCCCCCTCAAAATTGTTGAAATTATAACACCTGATCATAGAAGAATCGTAGAATGGTTAAAGCATGGAAGGAGGCTATTCGGCCCATCGAGTCCATGCCGGCTCTATGCAAGAGCAATCCAGCTAGTCCCACTCCCCTGCCCTATCTCCATAGCCCTGAAAATGTTTTCCTTTCAAATACTTATCCAGTTCCCTTTTGAAAGCTATGATTGAATCTGCCTCCACCACCCCACCCGGCAGTGCATTCCAGATCCTAACCACTTGCTGCTGTGTAAAAAAGTTTTTCTTCATGTCACCTTTGGTTCTTTTGCCAATCACCTTAAATCTATGCCCTCTGGTTCTTGACCCTTCTGCCAATGGGAACAGTTTCTCACTATCTGTTCTGTCTTGACCCTTCATGATTTTGAATACCTCTATCAAATCTCCCCTCAACCTTCTCTGCAGCAAGGAGAACAACCCCAGCTTCTCCAGTCTATCTACATAATTAAAGTCCTTCATCCCTGGAATCATTCTAGTAAATCTTAGGTACCAATGATTTGGTACATTTATCAGCATTTTGGGGTCGACTGTAATTTTGCGTATAATTTTAAAAATGATTTTGAATTCATCACTCCAGGCTCACTCCCCACTTTATTTCCAAACACTGGCAATTCTGCACGTGCAGTGACAGGAATGCTCAAATAAAGCATGTAATGCATTCGCATCAAAGAACATCTTCCTTATCTCAAAAATGCAGCTGCAACCATTCTTGAGGAAAGTAAACATTCACATAAGCCAACAATTAAGCATGCCCCAGAAAGTTCCTTTGAGGAAAATGAAAGTTTTTAAAAGCTGTACTTTAGCAGCTTATTTGTTGTATATAACTTCTTTGGGGATAAATAATTTAAATACATAAAATCACCAGTAACTCTGACTCTCACAAACCAGCAACCCAATTCAATTTTTTTTTGCCTTCAGTTTTGCAGAAACAAGAATGGGAGAAATCAAGGCCTAATTGATAGTTTAGGGGTCAGGAAGAAACCAACCTGGTTCGGGCATTCCCCAGTCTATTCTTCAGGTGATCTAATTAGTTCTAACAGCCTTCAGTTCTGACTCCTCTCTAATTTGATTCTGACAGCCTTTAGTTCTGCCTTTCAAATGATCTTAGTGGTTGATTGTGACAATGTCCAATCCCAGTGAGAACAGCCGATTTTGCCTATGAAACACTGACAACACATTGGTTGAAAAACTGATTGTCAGCTTAAAGCACTAATATGTTTGTTTCTTCATTTCTTCTTCACAAGATTTTTCCCTTACCTTGACCGGCTTGCCTCTCCCATTACTAGGCTCCATTTCTCCCATCTATAGTTTCCTGTTGTTGTCATGCTTAATCTTTGAGGCAAGTGGCCAAAACAGCCTTGGTTACTGAATTGTTACAGTTTATGCTGCTGTGTGTTGGGCTAATGGAGCATGCAGTTTTGTAGAGCTCATTTGATCCTGACGATGTCAAGATTAGGCAAAACTGCCCGTTGTGTGGCTGTCTGGTTCAAAGGTCAGTCACAGCTGGCATTCAGACTTGTGATGCTGTTCTTGGGGGTTGAATTCAGCAATGGACCATACATTGTAGGATTGCTGACAGTGCATTTGAAGCAATCACATATTAAACTTTGAGTGTGTTAGCCAAACTTATGCGGAAACTTAAAATTGAATATATGATGATGATGATTCAATCCAGAATTTTCACCAGGAGAAAAAGGGAGATATAGTGGTTATGAATAGAGAGACCCTAGGACACTTGTTAGACTTAGCAGTGTCCAAGAGAGCAGCAGTGGCACTACAGGTAATCCAAGAAGATGATCTACCTATTTCTCTACTATTTAAAAAAAACCTATCTTTCTCAATGTAATTTGTAGTTATACATTCTAGATGAGCACTATCCAAGATTGAGTTTGACTGAAGTATATTTTTGTAAAGGGAATTACCTTGCATTAAAGACTGAAAAGAAGCTAAAGATTTTTGCAGTCTCAATTATTCCTTTTGATGTTTAGATTGCTGAAGACATCTTCATTTCTATCATTAGAAATAGTTCAAAATTCACTTTCAGGAATACTCTATATAAAGTGGGCCGTTAAATAATGAGGGATAGATTTTGTAAAGAGCCTTTTCAGTGATCAATGATTAGTTTCGATTTCTAAAATGTCCATTCTTTTAGCGACTAATTGAGCTTACTGTGACAGCATTTAGTGGTCATCACTGATGCAGAAGCTCTTCATTATTTTTATCTTAAAGCAATTTAATGAGGAACATAGGGCAGAGCGTTTTGAACAATAAGCAGGTTATCTATTACTATTTATTTTGTCAGTGCCAGTTAGCTTAATTATTTGGACTGAATTTTAGGGAGGTTTTTTTTATTCCAGAAAACTGCAATATAATTTTGAGGCTTGATGTTTGCTACTTTTCCCCCTCTTGTTCTAATGCTTGTAGATTGACCAGATGTATGGTGTAACAAACTGCCACTGAAGTATTCCAGGTACACTGGCAGTACTGGAGCACAAGTAAAACAAAATTCTACTTTGACAAATATTAATTGAGCTAAAATAATAAAGTTTAAGATTTCAACCCATTATACACAATGAGCGTAATCATTTTGCATTCTAGCTTTGAGTTTTGAATGAGGTAAAAATAGGGCATATATGTTGCAGCTGGATTTGATTTTTTAAAAAAAACCTCCAGTTTTGAAAACATACATATTTCCTGTCTGCCATTCCAGCTCCAATTATGTTTCTGTTTTTAGTATCCACGTCTCCTCCTCTGCTTGTAGCATTTTTGAGTTGACTGTTAGGAGGTGTGTGAGATTGTTTGCTATAACGAACGACGCCTTAATTAGACTTGCCTTGACTCATGATATTTTAGGCCGCAAGTTGCTGGAAGTGTGAGATGGAAACGGTGCTGCGCCCCCTACAGGGCATCTGGGATCTGAGTGAACAGGGCAAGCAGCCCTGTTCACTCAGAGAAATGAGACCAAAAGGGAAAAATACATTTAAAAAAAAATCTCCAACTGCAATTAAAACCTGAAGGAATGAAACTCCACACTTGCAATAGTTAATTTTCAGTGCCATAGAGGTTGACTGGCGGTAATTAATACTTATCACGTCATTAAAAGGGTACTTAGACTGAAATGAACAAGCCCTAATTTTCTGTGGCGAGTTTAGTTCGTATCTACCGCGCAAATACAGGAACTTCACGCGTTCAATGCTTTTGAATGGTGAGGCAGACAGCGAGATGTTGTTTTTGCAAAGCTAATGGCGGAGCGGCACAACTCGGACAGCAACTTTTGGATTTCTGTGTTTAACCGCGCATTTGCCCTCGCCTGAAGATGCTGTGTGATTGGCATTTAAATAACGGTGAGCACTATTAGCCTCACTGTTATTTTGACGGCAAATTCTGGGTTATTAATTTTTAAAAAAAATTTCAGTACCAGTAAATTTTTGTTTGTTACCATGTCTTAATAGAACAATCTCAGTTATTACAATAGGAACAAATTTCCTGATCCTCACTGAAGTTTACTCAAAGTTGAGATACGAATTCAAAAGGTCAATAAGCCTCATCTCATTGAAAATTAATTTCTTCCTCATTTGTGAAACTTTTGAATAGTTATATTTTCTAAATTGTTTCCTTAGTCCAATACTAATGTTGTTACAATCAAGTACCACCATTGTAGATTTTATTATTAGTACACATTTTTACATTGAAGAATAAGAACTGAATTGAAAATTGAGAGTAGGTGAGCTGTTGTGATTATATTGTAAACCGCAGCTGATGAGTGTAAAATTTCCCAGAGACAAAAATGGCATGGAGAGTGACAGAGTTCCGATTGTAACCATCGGTTTAGCAGATGCAAAAACCCCCTGTGGATGGGCTCTTTGTCAACAACTGCCTGGGGATCTACAGATCTTGGTTCATGTGAACAGAGTAAACTCTTCACTGTACTTCATGCAGAGTAATAAGACTGAGCAGGACCTGTGTTGGTTTTACCCAGCGGGTTCCTCTCCTACCTTTTAGAAATGTTATCTGTTGGGGCTGCATTTAGAAGCGTCTTGGTACACGTCATTTCCTTGCTGAACAATAAATTCTCTCTCCTTTGTCTTCAGTTTGAAGTATATAAGAGAGAATATTGATTAAAATTAACACGTTACATACTCTCCAGCTAGACTGATGGTTCAGCATTGTCTGATGCATTGATACTGTTTGAGGAAATGTATTAGACTAGAAATTACTGTTGATAATCTTAGTAGACAGCTGTTTAATGTGTTCGAATCACATTCCTCTGTCCTCTTGTTAAACACAATTGTAAACAATTTTACAACACCAAGTTATAGTCCAGCAATTTTATTTTAAATTCACAAGCTTTCGGAGGCTACCTCCTTCCTCAGGTGAACGATGTGGAAATGAAATCCTCGAAATGAAATCGCATTTATAATTCACAGAACAATGCTTGGTGATTACAGACAGTTTTTTCAACTGCCCGTTGCCAAGGCAATCAGTGTGCAGACAGACAGGTGTTACCTGCAAGGTCTCAGAATATACAAATCACCAAAAAAAACAACAAACAAAAAAAAACAGAGATAGAGAGGTAGAAACATAGAAAAGATAGCAACTGACCCGTTATATTAAAAACAGATAACATTTGTTCGCTGGTGGGGTAACGTGTAGCGTGACATGAACCCAAGATCCCGGTTGAGGCCGTCCTCATGGGTGCAGAACTTGGCTATCAATTTCTGCTCGACGAATGCTTGTTAAACACAAGCATTGACCAGTTTAATTTAAATGGGTTAACACCTCTGCTTAAATAGTACACAAAGGGACATCATGCAAGTGTGTCAACTATTCATTGCCAACAGTCATTTCTAGGCAATTATGTGATCTCAATCTCGTCCCAGTAATATCATTCTGCTGCTACAACATTGGTGGTGGTTTTACTTTAAAATAATTTTTAAGCAAACACGACATTATTTTCGTGTTAATAAAACAAGGAATCTTTACTGTAAAGAGTTGTAAAATTTCCTTTCGGGGACTATAGTGGATTTCCTGCTAGTTGTGCCTCCAAAAAAAATACATTTTCCATTTGTGGATGGTAGCACTAAACATACTACTATTTGGTAAGCAGAGTGCATGCTATTGTGACCAATTTCTTTGGTCATTGATAAAGATAAGGAAAATGCAGAAAGTAGCAGGGGTGACCTCATCCATATTGTTTTGGACAATGCACAACTGGAAATCTGGATTGTAACAACTCGCGCCAGACAAGTGCCAGGCAATGACCATCTCCAACAAGAGAGAGTCTAACCACCTCCCCTTGACATTCAACAGCATTACCATCGCCGAATCCCCTACCATCAACATCCTAGGGGTCACCATTGACCAGAAACATAACTGGACCAGCCACATAAATACTGTGGCTACAAGAGCAGGTCAGAGGCTGGGTGTTCTGTGGCGAGTGACTCACCTCCTGACTCCCCAAAGCCTTTCCACCATCTACAAGGCACAAGTCAGGAGTGTGATGGAATACTCTCCACTTGCCTGGATGAGTGAAGCTCCAACAACACTCAAGAAGCTCGACACCATCCAGGACAAAGCAGCCCGCTTGATTGGCACCCCATCCACCACCCTAAACATTCACTCCCTTCACCGCCGGCACACAGTGGCTGCAGTGTGTACCATCCGCAGGATGCGCTGCAGCAACTCGCCAAGGCTTCTTCGACAGCACCTCCCAAACCCGCGACCTCTACCACCTAGAAGGACAAGGGCAGCAGGCATTTGGGAACAACACCACCTGCACGTTCCCCTCCAAGTCACACACCATCCCGACTTGGAAATATATCGGTGTTCCTTCATCGTCACTGGGTCAAAATCCTGGAACTCCCTACCGAACAGCACTGTGGGAGAACCTTCACCAAACGGACTGCAGCAGTTCAAGAAGGCGGCTCACCACCACATTCTCGAGGGCAATTAGGGATGGGCAATAAATGCTGGCCTCGCCAGCAATGCCCACATCTCATGAACGAACAAAAAAAAAATTACAACTTGGAATCTGAGAGGACAGGGCATCATGGCTTCCTTAGCTGAGAGAGAACTTTTTCTGTTGTAGATAAAAGCGGTTTCTGTCTGCCTTTTTTTAGCTGGTGCTTGTACAAACTAAAAAAAATGGGAAATGATTAGGTGGCAAGTAATTCTGTCAGCTGTCTCCATTCCTTGAATTATCGCAACAGTTTCTTTCAGAGTTTGGGAGATCAGAAAATAGTGGTAGGCCACTTTTTCACAACTGGCAAGTAGAAAATTAAGTAGCTGTCAGCTGTAGTGCAGCTCCTGGCTATTGTCGATGGGAAATTGCACCCACTGGGTCCTGGATATGTTGTAAGGATGCATTACTGTATAAAGTTGTCATGGTACATGGTGGTCTTAAAACTTATTTCCTTGTCCCCCTAATCTATGGCAAGGAGCTTAAAAAAAAAATCGAAGGAGCACAGTTGTTACAAACTCTGTACTAATAATATTTGAGATAACTACCTGTTCTCAAGCATATAGCAGAATATTTTTAGTTAACCTGTTTGTTAACAAAGCAACTGCATCTATATAGGCCAGCTTTATTTGTAGAATAAGAGCTTTGTTGAGGTGGGTCGTCATATAGTTAAGCGAGTACACCACCACCCAGATAATAGTCCAGTTAACATTTCAAATTTGAAATAGGGCAGTGAAATGATTACAAACTGCAGGTGCAGAGGTATTGAAAATGGATGTCGCATTTGTCTGATGCAAGCATGTCTCCACTGAAATCATACTGTGCTGACTATACAGAAAGTTTGCTCCTTCCCTTTTGTGAAGCGAAAAATAATGACAGAGGTAAGAGGGAGGAAGAGAAAAGTAGCTGGAAGGGCCAAAATAACTAATAATCTAGTCAGTAAAATATGGTAATTATCCCTCCTTTAATTTATTTAAAGAGTTATTCTTCAACAATGGTTTGTGTTTCAAAATGAATTGATATGGGAACAAGCCAGTTTCTTTTGCTGCATTGACAGAATATTAGCATTGAAAATCTAATTATTTCTAAGATATGTACTGTACAAAGTGAAAACTAAATAGCGTATTGAGAAAGTAAGTTATAAGCCTGATTTAACCTTACATTGCATTTTTAAGAAAAAGTTGATTGGAACAAAATCCCTTCATGCCAAAAAGAAAAGTGGCCAGCTCAATGGCTTAGTGGGTATCTGCACTGCCTGGTGTGGCACTGTGCCTTTCTGAACAGGAAGATTCCATGTTTGAACCCAGATCTATGTTGCACTAGCTGATAGGAAGCAGTCAGTGTGCTACAGGTGACAAGAGCCCACTTGGACTGGGGAGAGAAATACATCAGCTAGCCTACACCACCACTGTTCCCACACCTAATCATTATCCAGTGACTTCTACTGAAATGTGCGCATAAGGACATTGTTGAGGACAGGGTTGGGCTCAGTTATGTTGCACCCCTGCCTCGTCAGTTGAATCTGTTCATACTCACTGTCTAGACCCACATGGAGAATGGGCACTTAGGTGAGGCACCACTGCAGGCACTTGTGGATTTGGTCCCCAACATGAGTCAACAGTTTCAGGAAAACCAGGGAGATTTTTTTTTAAATTTCCTAAAAAAAAAATCCCAGAATTAAAGAATGAATAGACCTGGTTTACATTTGCTTGAGGTAAAAGCACATTTTCCCTTTTTGATGCTTTATTCCCACATTGCAGCAGTAAGCACACTTCAAAAGTACTTCAGTGGCTGTAAAGCACTTTGGGACGTCCTGAGGTTGTGAAAGGCGCTGTATAAATACGAGTTCGTTCTTTTATGAAATACATACAGGAAATTATTTATGGATGCAGATAACCTCAGATGTTAAGATGTGTAAGGAATTTACAATGAAATGCCTTTTTCTGCTCTGTGTACTCCACAGCTAGAGTGCAGATGGAAGCGAGTTAGGGTTTTACTGGGGAAAAGGGCATCAAAGGTGGAGTAGAGGGAATAATTCTCAAACTTGCTGGTGACACAAAGATGTGTGTGAGAGTTAGGAATGTGGATGCAATAGAGCACAAGCTGGGGAAATGGGCCCATGTGTGTCCGCTGTCATTTAGTGTGGATTAATGCAAGATAATACATTTGGGTCTGGGTAATTCCAGGCATTATACCATGAAGCATTATGTGCACAAGGTTGCCGAGTGTTGGTTACCTGGGGGTGTTGGATACGTTCTTTACTGTTTAAGCAGATTCGAAAAGCTAGAGACAGTAATATGTCTGATAATTCACTTCATTTATTATTGACAAAACATTAATCTTAAACACCCATACAGAGCAGTGCACATTAGCCTTATGTCTAACACTTACGTGCATGGATTTAATGAGGAACCATGAAGATAGCTTCTCCAAACCTGTTCACGCCATCGGGTCTTGAAGTTAGCGAGAGGTATCTTTCTAACTAAGTAAAAACACTATCACTTTTTTATACAATTTTCTTTATATGTAAGGAGTCTTACAACACCAGGTTATAGTCCAACAGTTTTATTTGAAATCACAAGTTTTCGGAGGCTTCCTCCTTCATCAGGTGAGTGTAGGAATCCTACACTCATCCTACGCTCATCTGACGAAGGAGGAAGCCTCCGAAAGCTTGTGATTTCAAATAAAACTGTTGGACTATAACCTGGTGTTGTAAGGCTCCTTACATTTGTCCACCCCAGTCCATCACCGGCATCTCCACATCATACTTTCTTTATGGTCTGCTTCTTGCTGGATGCAACACTATCAGATGTTTTATGACCACCCAGTTGTTCAAACAGATGAGAGGCCCCATGCCTTTTCACACCATACTGTTGCTTCCTATCATTTGGTTTCCCCCCAGCCATAGCTTTATTGTAAACAACCTTTGATCCATGGTCTATAGCAAAATCTTGCCTTTTATGTTGCAGCAATCTCCTTCTCTTACACTACCCTCTACTGTGATGAAAAGCCTGTGTTTTAAAAAAACAGGTTCACAGTACAATGTCTTTGGTCCTGAAATTCATCCTTCTCCGATGTTATCAGCATCATTGAGGGGAAAAGACAGACTTTTCGAGAACAGAATTTAAACCAATTCTGTCTATATTACAGTTCTGTCTTTGTTAGAAATAAAAATAATGTAAAACCATATCAATATTCTTACATTCCCCACTTCGAGGCTTAAAAAATCCTCCTTTTTGTGGCCTTGCAAACTTATTTTCCTGTCAGAGCTAATATTTCTAATCGTATTCTCTCGTCTTAACTTGTTTCAGGATTTTTTAATAAAAAAAAGCAAACTATTACTGTGAGGATAATCAGCATGAATAGCTGTGCTACCAGCAGGAATGCAGAGGTGGGAGATGCTAAATACCACCTCCCACCATTCATGGTTACCCAAGGTGCCAATAGACTGTTCAATGTCATCATTCTGCTGCCTCATAACAATGATATTGTCCCTGAGAAGTGCTGGTCCATTGCAATATAGATTTAAAAGTCAAGAAAGGGGCAGAATTGGATGGCCTAAATTTACAACTGCTTTTAAGGCTTCTGTCTTGAGGGTAATGCTTACTTGAATTTCTGTAACATGGTGGGCTCTAACAGGCACCAATATTTTGTCCCTAAATTTAGTTTTGATTGGTGGAAGGTAAAATGTTGTTCGCCAAACCATACATATGCCATGGAAGCCTACAAGCAGATTGTAGGCTTCCTAGCATAATACACCAATCCGAATCTTCGCTCCTTACACCAAACCATTTTCCCATCTGATTTCCAGATTTTCATTTGTTTGCCTAATATAAAATTTGGCATCCAATTGTTTTCTATATCATTTAACCCCTTTTTGAATCTGAGTTAAGTAGAAACCCTTCATATAAATTGCTTTTGAGATCAGTTGTTCTTAATAGTCTTTGTTCTGATAACATCCCCTGTCTGCCTATTTATTTCTTTTATACAGTCCCTTTAATTACTTACATATTGTTTTATCAAGTTCCCACATTCTCTTTGTCTTTTCACCTGATTTTCTTCCCTGAGAAGTGCTTAGTAAAATCCTGTATCATTTCTCTTTGCACTGCATGTTAAATTCTGCATATATACATTCACATAAATTGGAAGGCAAAGATATAAAAGAAAAATTTAACAGAGAAGGAAAATCCCGAATCACAAATCACTATTAGTCCATTATTTGTTCCTTTTCCTTGTCTTGGACATTTTGTTGATTCATCCTGGTCTAATTTAGTTTTGTTATATGTGGGATCTTGCCTTGTTGCCTTTAATTGATCTATTTGCCTCATGTCAGCGCCAGAAATATGAAAAATTTAACGTTTTGGGTGCATCGTTTTGCCAGATGATTATCTGCCTGCCTTGCACCGCCAATTGTTATTAGTAAGAGAAGTACTCAGGTACTCTGATACCTCTTTCCTGACTGGTCACAACAAAATCCATTAGAGCAACAAGTGCCATCCTTTCAATCTAAAAGAAATAACATCATACAGCTTAGCATTTAATTAGAAATTAACCAAATTTATGAACTGAAAAGGGGAGGCCTTTCAAGGGTCAGTACCCTTAAAAGGTTTCAGTTGCAATCTGTGCAGCCACATCCACTCCCTCCTTACCACATGGATGAGATCTACCGAAAGGCATGCCTTCTGCATAATATAGAATAGTCTTTCCCAAGCGGGCTTCGGCAGTGGTTTCTTCTTGGAGAACTGCTGCTCCATCACCCTATCTCCTACTTCATACTCTTGAGGGGTAACATCCCTATCATAGTACAACTACATCTTTCTCTGGGTCTGACCACTAACAGCTGATACTTGCTTACGCACCTCCCTCACATGTTCCACTAAATAACTGACCCACTGTTCCGTGGCAATGGTTTGCTTTAACGTATGTACCATCGGGGCAGCATAGAATTGTTCTGGGAGACACATTTTGCATCCTGTGATAGCTACAAAAGGTATTATTTCAGTATTTTTAGACACAGTTCCTCTAATTGCCATCAAAATCAGGGACATTTTAAGATCCCAGTTTCCCCTGATCTCACTAACTACCTTCTTCAGCATAGTCTTAACCATTCTGTTTGTTCTTTCCACTAGGCCTGACGCCTGTGGGTGGTATGGAATGCGGAATTTCTGTTCTATCCCTAACATGGTGCACATTTCGTTCATGACTTGGACAACAAATGATGCTGCATTATCACTATCAATGACCCAACGGCATTCTGCTCCTGGAAAGGACTTGTTCCAAAAGAACTTTCGCGGTAGCGAGCGCCGCACACGCCAATGAGTGGGTATCGCTTGGACCCACTTGGTGAAGGAGTCTATGATAACGAGGTGTTTGTTGCCTCTAACAGTCTGTGGGAGTGTACCGGTATAGTCAATCTTTAGGCGCTTCAATGGTCCAAAGGATGCCTGACTCAAAAGAAATGCGCGTTTCTTACGGGGAACAAGGTTGTTTGATGCACAGACAAGGCAATTGTGGACGTGCACGGTGGTGTTGTCCCTGATACCTGGCCACCAGGGGATACGGAGGAGGTGACTGAGTGAGTTGTGAGCCTTGATGTCCTCCAGTGGGGACATTGTGTACGGCACAGAAAAACTGAAATCTAAGGGCTTCAGGCACATCCCAAACAGGTGGGAGGTCGTGGTCCGGGCGGGCCATCACAATGTCATGTTAAACAGTTAAAGGAATGTGTCGCACGGTGACTTGTTGGCCACTGTCAGGTTGATGTCGCCATTCCATGACCTGGAGGCCTGTAGCCCGCTGAGAGCGGAGGTTCAAAAATGCTCGAGTGGGCTCTAGTGGTGACAGCGGCGATAGGGGCATCCTGGGGAGTAGTAGCTTCCCAAGCATCTACCGTAAGTGCTGCTTGTTTCCCCGCTGCATCCACCCCATCATTCCAATGCTTAGTGGGGCCTGACTTGGAATGTGCTTTAACCTTCATAGAATCATAGAAAGTTATGGCCCAAAAGGAGGCCATTCGGCCTCGCGTGTCCATGCTGGCCAAAAAAGAACTATCCAGCATAATCCCATTTTCCAGCACTTGGTCCATAGCCCTGTAGGTTACGGCACTTCAACTGCACATCCAAATTACTTCTTAAATGTGGAGATGCCGGTGATGGACTGGGGTGGACAAATGTAAGGAATCTTACAACACCAGGTTATAGTCCAACAAATTTATTTTAAAATCACAAGCTTTCGGAGATTATCTCCTTCGTCAGATGATTGAATGAAAAGGTTCTCAAATCGCATATCTTATACGATGTTGGGACAGCATCACACCAATCAAAAGGTGTCGTTGTTATTCAAACAGGCCAGTCACGGAGAACAGAACGTCCCAGTACACTCGATATACATTGTGTCTTTTACACAGGCAAGCAGAAAGAAACTTAAAATGGCAGAGAGAGAGAGAGAATTTTAAAAAACATATAAATTTTTTCCCCCTTTTTGCTGGTGGGGTTACGTGTAGCGTGACATGAACCCAAGATCCCGGTTGAGGCCGTCCTCATGGGTGCGGAACTTGGCTATCAACTTCTGCTCGACGATTTTGCGTTGTCGTGTGTCTCGAAGGCCGCCTTGGAGAACGCTTACCCGAAGATCGGTGGCTGAATGTCCTTGACTGCTAAAGTGTTCCCCGACTGGGAGGGAACCCTCCTGTTTGGCGATTGTTGCGCGGTGTCCGTTCATCCGTTGTCGCAGCGTCTGCATGGTCTCGCCAATGTACCATGCTCCGGGGCATCCTTTCCTGCAACGTATGAGGTAAACAACGTTGGCCGAGTCACAGGAGTATGAACCATGTACCTGGTGGGTGGTGTCCTCTCGTGTGATGGTGGTATCCGTGTCGATGATCTGGCATGTCTTGCAGAGGTTGCCGTGGCAGGGTTGTGTGGTGTCGTGGACGCTGTTCTCATGAAAACTGGGTAACTTGCTGCGAACGATGGTCTGTTTGAGGTTGGGTGGCTGTTTAAAGGCGAGCAGTGGAGGCGTGGGGATGGCCTTAGCGAGGTGTTCGTCGTCATCGATGACATGTTGAAGGCTGCGGAGAACATGGTGTAGTTTCTCCGCTCCAGGGAAGTACTGGACGACGAAGGGTACTCTGTTCGTTGCGTCCCGTGTTTGTCTTCTGAGGAGGTCTATGCGATTCTTCGCTGTGGCCCGTCGGAACTGTCGATCGACAAGTCGAGCGTCATATCCCGTTCTTACGAGGGCGTCTTTCAGCGTCTGTAGGTGTCCATCGCGTTCCTCCTCGTCTGAGCAGATCCTGTGTATTCGTAGGGCCTGTCCATAGGGGATGGCCTCTTTGACGTGGTTGGGGTGGAAGCTGGAAAAGTGGAGCATCGTGAGGTTGTCCGTGGGCTTGCGGTAGAGTGAGGTGCTGAGGTGCCCGTCTTTGATGGAGATTTGTGTGTCCAAGAAAGAAACCGATTCTGAGGAGTAGTCCATGGTGAGTTTGATGGTGGGATGGAACTTGTTGATGTTATCGTGTAGTCTCTTCAGTGATTCTTCGCCGTGGGTCCATAGGAAGAAAATGTCGTCGATGTATCTGGTGTATAGTGTTGGTTGGAGGTCCTGTGCAGTGAAGAAGTCGTGCTCGAACTTGTGCATGAAAATGTTGGCGTATTGGGGTGCGAATTTGGTCCCCATGGCTGTTCCGTGTGTTTGGGTAAAGAACTGGTTATTGAAGGTGAAGACATTGTGATCCAGGATGAAGCGGATGAGTTGTAGGATGGCGTCTGGAGATTGGCTGTTGTTGGTGTTGAGTACTGAGGCTGTTGCAGCGATGCCGTCATCGTGGGGGATACTGGTGTATAGTGCCGAGACGTCCATCGTGGTGAGAAGTGTTCCTGGTTCAACTGGTCCGTGGGTGCTGAGTTTTTGTAGGAAGTCTGTAGTGTCGCGACAGAAGCTGGGGGTTCCCTGTACAATGGGTTTCAGGATGCCCTCGACGTATCCAGAGAGGTTCTCACACAGGGTTCCATTGCCTGATACGATAGGACGTCCGGGTGTGTTGGCTTTGTGTATCTTTGGGAGGCAGTAGAAGTCTCCCACGCGGGGAGTACGTGGGATGAGAGTGCGTAGGATGCTTTGAAGGTCTGGATCTCATCCCACGTACTCCCCGCGTGGGAGACTTCTACTGCCTCCCAAAGATACACAAAGCCAACACACCCGGACGTCCTATCGTATCAGGCAATGGAACCCTGTGTGAGAACCTCTCTGGATACGTCGAGGGCATCCTGAAACCCATTGTACAGGGAACCCCCAGCTTCTGTCGCGACACTACAGACTTCCTACAAAAACTCAGCACCCACGGACCAGTTGAACCAGGAACACTTCTCACCACGATGGACGTCTCGGCACTATACACCAGTATCCCCCACGATGACGGCATCGCTGCAACAGCCTCAGTACTCAACACCAACAACAGCCAATCTCCAGACGCCATCCTACAACTCATCCGCTTCATCCTGGATCACAATGTCTTCACCTTCAATAACCAGTTCTTTACCCAAACACACGGAACAGCCATGGGGACCAAATTCGCACCCCAATACGCCAACATTTTCATGCACAAGTTCGAGCACGACTTCTTCACTGCACAGGACCTCCAACCAACACTATACACCAGATACATCGACGACATTTTCTTCCTATGGACCCACGGCGAAGAATCACTGAAGAGACTACACGATAACATCAACAAGTTCCATCCCACCATCAAACTCACCATGGACTACTCCTCAGAATCGGTTTCTTTCTTGGACACACAAATCTCCATCAAAGACGGGCACCTCAGCACCTCACTCTACCGCAAGCCCACGGACAACCTCACGATGCTCCACTTTTCCAGCTTCCACCCCAACCACGTCAAAGAGGCCATCCCCTATGGACAGGCCCTACGAATACACAGGATCTGCTCAGACGAGGAGGAACGCGATGGACACCTACAGACGCTGAAAGACGCCCTCGTAAGAACGGGATATGACGCTCGACTTGTCGATCGACAGTTCCGACGGGCCACAGCGAAGAATCGCATAGACCTCCTCAGAAGACAAACACGGGACGCAACGAACAGAGTACCCTTCGTCGTCCAGTACTTCCCTGGAGCGGAGAAACTACACCATGTTCTCCGCAGCCTTCAACATGTCATCGATGACGACGAACACCTCGCTAAGGCCATCCCCACGCCTCCACTGCTCGCCTTTAAACAGCCACCCAACCTCAAACAGACCATCGTTCGCAGCAAGTTACCCAGTTTTCATGAGAACAGCGTCCACGACACCACACAACCCTGCCACGGCAACCTCTGCAAGACATGCCAGATCATCGACACGGATACCACCATCACACGAGAGGACACCACCCACCAGGTACATGGTTCATACTCCTGTGACTCGGCCAACGTTGTTTACCTCATACGTTGCAGGAAAGGATGCCCCGGAGCATGGTACATTGGCGAGACCATGCAGACGCTGCGACAACGGATGAACGGACACCGCGCAACAATCGCCAAACAGGAGGGTTCCCTCCCAGTCGGGGAACACTTTAGCAGTCAAGGACATTCAGCCACCGATCTTCGGGTAAGCGTTCTCCAAGGCGGCCTTCGAGACACACGACAACGCAAAATCGTCGAGCAGAAGTTGATAGCCAAGTTCCGCACCCATGAGGACGGCCTCAACCGGGATCTTGGGTTCATGTCACGCTACACGTAACCCCACCAGCAAAAAGGGGGAAAAAATTTATATGTTTTTTAAAATTCTCTCTCTCTCTCTGCCATTTTAAGTTTCTTTCTGCTTGCCTGTGTAAAAGACACAATGTATATCGAGTGTACTGGGACGTTCTGTTCTCCGTGACTGGCCTGTTTGAATAACAACGACACCTTTTGATTGGTGTGATGCTGTCCCAACATCGTATAAGATATGCGATTTGAGAACCTTTTCATTCAATCATCTGACGAAGGAGATAATCTCCGAAAGCTTGTGATTTTAAAATAAATTTGTTGGACTATAACCTGGTGTTGTAAGATTCCTTACACTTCTTAAATGAGTTGAGGATTTCTGCCTCTACCACCCTTTCAGGCAGTGAGTTCCAGACCCCCCACCACCCTCTGGGTGAAAACATTTATTCTCAACTCCCCTCTAATCCTTCTACCAATTACTTTAAATCTCTGCCCCCAGGTCAGTGACCCCCTCTGCTAAGGGAAATAGGTCCTCCCTATCCCCACTCTATCAAGGCCCCTCATAATTTTATACACCTCAATTAAATCTCCCCTCAGCCTCCTCTGTTCCAAAGGAAACAACCCCAGCCTATTTAATCTTTCCTCATAGCTAAAATTCTCCAGTCCTGGCAACATCCTCGTGAATCTCCTTTGTGCCCTCTCTAGTGCAATTACATCCTTCCTGTAATGTGGTGACCAGAACTGTACAAGTTGTGGCCTAACTAGTGTTTTATACAGTTCTAAGGAATCTTACAACACCAGGTTATAGATTCCTTACATTTGTCAACCCCAGTCCATCACCGGCATCTCCACATCATTACACAGTTACCTCCCTGCTCTTATATTCTATGCCTCGGCTAATAAAGGAAAGTATTCCGTATGCCTTTTTAACCACTTTATCTACCTGTCCTGCTACCTTCAGGGATCTGTGGACATGCACTCCATGGTCCCTCTGTTCCTCTACACCTCTCAGTATCCTCCCATTTATTGTGTATTCCCTTGCATTGTTTGCCCTCCTCAAATGCATTACCTCAAACTTCTCTGGATTGAATTCCATTTGACACTTTTCTGCCCACCTGACCAGTCCATTGATATCTTCCTGCAGTCTACAGCTTTCCTCCTCACTATCAACCACATGGCCAATTTTTGTACCATCTGCAAACTTCTTAATCATGCCCCTTACATTTAGCTCTAAATCATTAATATATATCATAAAAAGCAAGGGACCTAGTACTGAACCCTGTGGAACCCCACTGGAAACAGCCTTCCAGTCACACAAACACCTGTCGACCATTACCCTTTGCTTCCTGCCACTGAACCAATTTTGGATCCAACTTGCCACTTTCCCTTGGATCCCATGGGCTTTTACTTTTTTACCATGTGGGACCTTGTCAAAAGCCTTGCTAAAATCCATGTAGACTACCGTCGTTGACCTTCCTTGTTACCTCCTCAAAATACGATCAAGTTAGTCAGACACGACTTTCCCTTAACAAATCCATGCTGACTGTCCTTGATTAATCCGCGCCTTTCTAAATGACAATTTGTACCATACCTCAGAATTGTTTCCAATAATTTGCCCACCACCGAGGTAAGGCTGACTGGCCTGTAATTATTTGGTGTATTCCTTTCTCCCTTTTTAAACAACAGTACAACATTAGCAGTCCTCCAATCCTCCGGCACCATGTCTGTAGCCAGAGAAGATTTGAAAATGATGATCAGAGCCTCCGCTATTTCCTCCCTTGCTTCTCTTAACAGCCTGGGATACATTTCATCCGGGCCTAGCGATTTATCTACTTTCACAATGTAAATCTCGGGAGGGAAAGCACTGCACGATAGAGTAGATCTGTCGAAACATATCTGAGTATTTGATGGGTCTACCATCGGTGCTGCACCAATTGTTCATCTGCCAGTATGGGAGGTAGTCAGTCAAAGCGAGACAGAAAAAATTAGAATCGGAGCAGATAACAAAAGGGGAAGGAATGATTGAGGCTGAAAGCAAGACTTGCAGGACAGCAGCCACCTCTGCATACTGAGCGGAAGGAATATATATATGTGTAGAGGAATTTATATATTAATAGTGCAGACGTGCCCGTCTGCCAGATGGTAAACCAGTTTCAGGAGAGCCATTGACGTGATAACAGGAACAGTCAACATAAAAGGTGACATAATCTGCGTGATTGACCGTTTCAGTCAATTAAGAATCCCTGTGGCAACGAACTTGCTCTTAAGTACCAGATCGTCAGGGTCCGGAAGGGGGCAGATGTGCAGAGTCCCAGACGCGATTAGTCCCAGGGCTGCCGGACAAGGGGATTTAAGGCTACTGACTGTAACGTTCTCTTTAATGAGAGCCACGAGCCATCTATTAATCCGAACACCCGAGACATTACTGTCTTTAATGTAGCCCTTAGTGAGATCGTGAAGCGGGATGTGGGAGGTCCAAACTTCAACAGAGTAACTCCCAACTAAATACAGGAATTTAGAGAGGGCCCAATATAGAGCTAAGAGTTGTTTCTCACACTCAGTGTAGCGCAGTTCAACTCCCTGGCTGGCTGATGGTTTGACTTTACCATGGTGCTCTTGACCGAGCACCGCAGCCAAGCTTATAGCTGTGATGTCAGATTACAATACAAATGGTTTAGAATAGTCGGGGGCAGTTAAAAGGGAGCTCCTAGCAAGTCATTCCTTCAGAGAGACGACCACTTTGGTGTGTTGATCAGTGCATTCCCACTGGGTGTTTTTCACTAAAAGGCTGTACAACGGGGCAACTAACTCTTCATAGTCAGGAATAAAGTCCCTCCAGAAACCTGACATCCCGAGGAATGATGGAAGGGAGATTTCATCATTGGGAATCAGAAGGTTACAAATGACTGTCACTTTATCATGGTCAATGGACCGACTTCCAGCCCGGAGGATGACAGCAAGAAATTTACCCTCCTGCATTGCCAGTATTAACTTGGTGGGGTTAACTTTTAATCCACCTTGACCAAGGAGGTCAAAGCTTCAGCTAGAGCACCTAGATGTTGCCATGTGAATTAACGCATCATCTACATACTGGAAAATTTGGTCAATGCAGCCGAGGCCATCGAAGGCCTTCTGTATGTGTGCGTGAAAAATGGCAGAGCTATTATGAAAGCCCTGAGGAAGGACTGACCCGGTGTATTGTTGCCCCCCAAAAGTAAACACGAATTTATACTGAAAGTCTGGCTGCAACGGGAGGCTCCAGAAACCATTGGAGATGTCAATCACGGAATGCCATCGAGAGGAACTAACCAATTTAGCGAGCATTTCGGGATAGGACGCGACAATGGGTGCTGCCTCGGGAGTGTATTTATTTAAGGCCCGATAGTCGAAGATGACACGCCAGTTACCATTTGGGCTTCCGGACAGGCTATAAGGGTGAATTACAGATAGAGAGGTCAATTTTCTTAACCACTCCCCACTGCTCTAGGCTGGCAATAGCCTGTATCGGATTCTCGCGAGTGGCCCCCGGGTATGGAGATGGCCTTTGGGGTGGAGGATCCTCATCCACCACCTCAATGCATTTACTCATTCATCCACAGTCGTGTTTGTGTTGAGCAAACACCCCTAGCACCTGCTCGCAAACCTCTCGAGGATGTGGGTCCTTAACATAGTCTTGCTAATCTGTAGATTCGACTCCCTTAATGCTATAAACTGAATGCTCAAAAGTATGTGGTTGGTCCATTTCCCAGCCGACCATATACAATAGTTTGTATAATCAATTATTATCCCATTCCGACGCGTCCGGTCACTACCCAAAATCTCCTTTGCGAGGTCGGAGTGCACAAACTGCCGTTTGCCACGCCAATCTCCCACCTGAATCACAATGGGAACTGTAACGGGACACTAACGTGGTTTGCCAGTAACTCCCCATATGACAACGACATCGGGAGTTATCTGAACAATTAGATGTTAAACTTACTGATGACCCTGTATCTATTATCATCGCTCAGTCATCTCCCCCTATAGATGATGGCACAATGAGTCGTCCCCGCCTGTCTAACTTAAAACAGACCACCATGGTGGACTGATGGGAAGGGAGTAGCGCTTGTGAAGGTTTGTGGTATCAGACCATGGCCTGTGCCCTGACTGGAAAGGCGTCTATTTTTATCTATCAGTTCCCTTAATTGGTCCCTCAACTCAGGGTAGATGGTAGTGTCATGGCCTTTCTCTCCACCTCTGTACGGTTGCAGCTCATCCCCAGTGGAAGACTTGACATCTTGGGCCTTCGGTCTGACGCCATCCAACCAGATGGCACAAGCCTCGTCAATAGGACTCCGTGGCTGGACCCTTTGATAATTATCAAAATAGCGCTTGCTCTTTCAAGGAGGTCAACATGGGTTCCACACCTCTGCCAGACGACCTTAACCTAGCCCTTAATTTCAGGTCTCATACCCATCAACAAGAGGCTGGTATACTGGGGATCATCCATATCACCATGGTGGTAGACCACAGGTGGTCATTATATGAGTGGGGGTTCGCATTAGGTTTCTGAGTAACATAGTCAAGTACTACAATCTCCTCATTGGACCCTCTCGGAGCTTCACTTCCACAACTGGGGCCAAATAAATACTGTCAGTGCGCATAGCACTGGGCATCGCAGATAGTGGGTAGTATCCATACCCTTCTCGAAAAGCCACTTGACATCACTCATGTTGAGGTCATTAGTAAGTCTCAAACTATTAAGTCGGTGCAGCTAGTCAATCAGGTCGTCACTACCCTTAACGAGTGGAAAGGGGCCTAATTCTTTTATAAAACATAGTACTTCCTCAGGCTTGAGGGGACAGGTTATGTCTGGTAACATCGCAGTCATCTTCCTGAGCGCCCTGCCGATTGAGCGTGGAGGCAGTAACCGTAACAGGCTCAATGGTAATGCTGGGCAGCCTACCTCCGGCGAATGGAGGGGCTGAGGGATGTGAGTGCGACGGTACTGGTGGTTATAAAGAGGAGGTCGAGGGATTGTGATTGGGTTGTTGGTAATATGGAGGCGGCTTTTCTTTTAACAATACAGGCTTGGCATCTAAAACTGCGACCACGTGTTGCGAACCCCTCGGCCCTAGTTCCTGTAGGGTTTTTATCACTTATCTAAAGTTACTCTTCAAGTCATCCTTCTCTAATTCTATCTCACCCAGATTATTCTACAATTCCAGTACATTTCGTTCCAATACCTCACATCCTTGACTTCTCTCTATCAAAGACTTTGTGCAGTTAAAATTGTTTGCCCTAGTTAATGTAAGATGCTCAAACAATTGTCCCTTCTCCTCCTGTTCCTACTTGGAGACATCTTTTAACCTCTTACACTCTTCCTTTAAATCTTTATTTGTATCGGACAGGGTTCTAACCACAGTAAACAATCCTTATATTACGGCAGCTTTAGTCCTATCCTTCTTGGGTTTGCTCAAAAAAACCTTCTCGAGTATCTCCACTAGCTCGCTTTGAGGGTTTGTTTTACCCATACAATCTCCCAATTTTCAGGGGTCCACCACCAAGCTGTGCGAGATACTGGGCTACATACTCCTCTAATTTATTCATTGTTCAAATATCCGAGAGGAACAATTTTGTTGCTTCTACTACCGTATGGATCTTATCAATCCCGACCCTGATTTGTCGTTTAAGCAACTACTAGTCTTGGCTCCTATGGGGAAATATTGAGACCCTGGAAGAGGTCCAAAGGAGGACCATCAGAATGATGCCTAGCCTTAAAGGCTCTTAGATTGGCTTAAGGAATGGGGACTATTTTCATTGGAGAATCATGGACTTGAAAGTGATATGATTGAGGTTTTTCAGTAGATAAAGATTCTGTTTGGGTGGATAGGCTATTTGAGCTAGACTGAGATGAAAGAACTAGGGCGCATCAGTATAAAATGCGAAAACAAAGGTTAGATGCCAGGGAGTGTTTCTTTTCACAGCGAGTCATTGACCTCTGCGATAAATTGTCAAAAATGCATTAAGTATGGATTCACTGCAATCTTTCAAAACTGAGCTGGCCAAGTTTGTACGAATTGAGGACATCTTAAGTTGTAGAAGGTAGGAGAGAGGCAGCTGTAATTAGTGATATCAGTTACTGCCATCTCCTGGAGCTTGCTTGATTGCTTATGGGGGTCAGAGAGGAATTTTCCAGAGTTCTTTTCTTATATTAGTCTCCCCTGTTTTTTTTTGTCTCTTGCAGGACTGGGGCAATGTAGGGACGGGTGGGTTGATGATGCACGTAGGCTGCACTACGTCTGGATGGGCTAGACCTGGTGGCTCAGTTGGTTCTTTTTCATGTGTTTATATCCCCTCAAGAACCAGGGTTGAAAACATAACTTGTGTAGTAAATCTGTTAATTTTTGAGATATGGCTTGATAGAATAACTGCATTTTGTGGAGCATGAGGAAGTATAATTGAAAATATAGGGTGCGATATTTCAGGAATAAAAGTTGAATACAAGAAGCCTCTCCTGTGGTTATTGATAATTCATCTGCTGCATGTATAGGGTGGTTACATAATGTTAAAGATCATTGATTTAAATTCCCAGATGACTAAACTAGATGTTAGACTGCAGGTTGTCCATAGTAAATTTAATTTCTAAATCTGACTTTTCCACATACCATAAATGTGACCAGTTGAGCATCTGGTCAAATTGAGCTTTTTTTATGCTGTATTATGCTGAAATGTGAAACCACTCTGCACACAGTAGCCATTAAATGTGTACTAATGTTAAAAATATTTAAAAATTGTTTTTTAAAAGTTATATTTTTGTATGGTATGTTGTTGGCTTCCTGATTGTCTATCTGTTGCAACTCTCAAGATCCAGTGTTATTCAATTTAACATTCCCTATTACCTACCAGCTCATGTGGTCTGTTTCTCTCTCATGAAAAGAACAAAACCTGCTTTTAAAGATTGATCTCTTTTTAAATTGATTATTATTTTCTTCCCTGCCCTTATCATAACTTCATAATCCTTAGTCTTTGAGTCAGCCCCAGTGCAGTCATGTATGCCACAGCGGCCATTGTGATGTTACAGCAGTGCCTTTTGCCCCTGCTGCTGTACATTTCAGATAATTGAGGTTTAAATATTTTAACCAGGTTCTAAATGACTGAATGCAAACAAATCAATACCAGAATTGTGTCATGAGTCACGTACACAACAGTAAGGTTTAAAAAAATGTAATGTGTAAGTTTTGTAATCAATTTGCAGACAGTAAAACACAGATGAACAAGGATGCTTAATACTGAATCCTTCTAGGTGTCACTCAAAATAATGGTGTTAGACCAAAAGGTTCTATCAAGAGGTGTGTTTCTGAATACATTTGTGAGGGAGTGCTGAATTATACATTGCAAGGAAAGGAGACGGAGCAATTGCCATCCAGAAAGG
Organism: Heptranchias perlo; assembly: GCF_035084215.1. Lineage (NCBI taxonomy): Eukaryota > Metazoa > Chordata > Chondrichthyes > Hexanchiformes > Hexanchidae > Heptranchias > Heptranchias perlo. The sequence goes on along the minus strand of NC_090341.1, from coordinate 34,384,514 downwards.
GTTCATTATCTCTTCGGTTAGTGGTGTCCTAAAATGTTTCCCCACAATAAACAGAAGCTACCACAATATCTGATACAAAATTTAGTTTTCAGTGACCTGTAAATCATCTAAAGGTAATCGCCTAGATAGGGCTGTGATTTTTCTATTCAGTGCATAAAGACCAGCCCTTTCTGTGCATTGTAGGAAACAGGACTGTTACTGTACATGTTCCAATTAGCAAAAATGACTTTTATTGACTTATTGAATGGTAGACTTGTACTCTAATAGATCCCTGAGTGATTTCAGACTTTAAAAATTGCAGCAACATCAGAAGCAACATCAGTATCCCATTGTGTTGCGAACGGTAAGGTTTTTTTTAATGCATGTTACAAGACATTTGTTTTTATGCATTAGATCATTTCTAAATTGTTTTGAACGAACCAGTTGCAGATTCAGGGTTTGCATGTGTATATGTTTGAAGAATTTGCTTGAAAATGTGGAACAGTTTAAGTTACAATAGCTGGTTCTGTTTCTCTGTAGGCTAACACAAATAATAGATAGGATAGTGGCTGTATCATACCAGTCAGTAACATATGCCTGGGAATGGTCAGGGTGAGAATGCTCAGCTGCAGTCTGCTAAGCCCACACAGTCAATGGGGTAAAAATGAATAGTACTTCTGCTAATTTAATTTATTTGCAGAAAGCTCATTTTAATTTGGAGAGCTCTGGTAGAACATTAGCGAGAGTAACGCAGCTCCTTTTAAGTTATGAATGAGCTCAAACTATCATTTGTAAAGGTGAGCTTTAAGTCATGAAGACTAAGCTAAGAATTGTTATTGAGATTAGTAAGGTTCTCGGGTGAGATTTAGAATACTGTGAAAATGAGATAACTTGAGTATTAATTAAGTTGAATGTACTTCTTGTTCTTTTTACTTGTTCTGCTGCAGTCTTTACACAGTATTATGTAAGCGATTAGTGGGACAGCTTTGTTGAGAAGAATACATTACATGCTGTTGAAAATAATGCAGTATCAAGTGATCTTTTATTACCTATATGTTTACATGATAGATGCAGTAATTGAGATTATCTTTTGTTTTCCATTAATTATGCAGTTTATCTTTTGGTTTTCAACTGTGTAGTTAGGCACTGGGGATCGTTTTGCACTATAAGGGCCTGAATAGAAGTATTGACACATTTAAGTTGTGCCAGTTTCTAACAGTGGTTGAAAGTTGTGTAAAAACTGCTGACTCTGCTTAGGCAAAAGCTGTTTAACTAAATCAGTTTCTCCCACTGAGGAATTTTTTTTAACTCTCCAATGATAAGCCAATGATGTCACTCTCCTTAGGTGGACAAAACACATAAGGCCACCTCCTTGTGGCCCAGGTAAGGTTTCAAATGTTGGTGTGGTAAATCCAGTGCTGATACTGCCAAGATGGCACCTCAGCCAATTCTATTCACGTTATTACATTTGTTCAACACAATATAAAGGATCTTCCCAGTGAGCCTGTAAATTCTGTTTTCTCACTGGTAGAAGAGTAGAACTAGCAATCTCTGGCCTATCTGGTATTCTTCATCCTTGCATTATTTATCAGAATTTCTACAACAACAACTTGCATTTATATATTGTCTTTAACGTAGTAAAACATCCCGAGACGCTTCATAGGAGCATAAGCAGACAAAAATTGACACCAAGCCTAAGAAGGAGACATCAGGTCAGGTGACCAAAAGCTTGGTCAAAGAGGTTTTAAGGAGCATCTTAAATGAGGAGAGGAATGTGGAGAGGTTTAAGGAGGGAATTCACCAACCCATTTATCTGAGGATGCTGTGAAAGGTTGGCGATCTGTAAGTCCCTACAGATTACATTGCTGAAAGGTTATATTTTGGTTCATAAGAGATAAAGGCATGCCTATGGAAGGGGACGTGATTTTGGTACGAGAAAAAGTACAGTATCTAGAACAAGCTGGAATCAAATGGTATATGTTGTTGTGGAGTTGGTCAATATGTCTGCTTCCACCATTGCATCACAAACTGGGACCAGTTTCAGACAGTATTTCTTCTGGAAACCCGACCTATGAAAACTTTATTATGGAGGCACTGGGCCTTTGGCTCACGCACGCACTACCGTATCCAGATTATGAGCAAGTCATTACTTGATAAATCATCCTTCATAAGAACTTCCTCAGTTGGAATGTAAAAATCTTTCATTTTGAAAAACAAAGTCTTGCTTTCTGATATAGCAAATTCAGATGGTCCTGACATCTGATTAAACATTTTGCTATTGTATTATATAGTGCCATATCCCTCAAAAAGGGAATTCAAGATGCATTCTTGTCTGAATCCATTGCCATAATTTGGGGAGAACTCTTGAACTGTTTGAAATTGCAGCTTTTAACCTCTAAGTTTTCTGCAAATCTCCATTTCAAAAGATTTATGACTAAATGGCAATGGAGGAACCGTTGACAATAATGCATTTTTTATGAGTGTTTTATACCTACAGATTAAGACATTCAAATGACCTTTGATATCAAAGAACCCAGCTGCTAATTCAGCCATGGGAATGAAGCCATCTACTGCTATGATCAAAAGACACTGTATGGACTTCAGATAAAGTAAAACCATAATTCAAGATATTTGTGAAAATAAGTGCATTCAAGACACTGAACTAATCTAAAGACTAATATTCTGTTTTAAAAGGGGTGTAACATTGTCTACACAACCTGGTTATCCAACATTTGGAAACTAGGTGTCTAGTTTGTTACTTCATATCTAATATCTCTAAGTCATTGAACTTGAGTAGAAAAATGTGGTACACTAATGAAGTTCTTTGCATGTTTTTTAAATATGATCCAGTATTTACAGGTACTAAATGTGCTAATGACATCTAGAGTCAGAACATGCACACTGCGTCAATCTTACAGTTTTATTATATTGATAGACTGTCATGTTTGAACATTTTAGATTCTTTCTATTGGCTCTAAATGGGATGTTGGCTGTCAAGCATAGAATGAGATCTAACATTGGCAATCAAGTTCATGAAAATCTAGATGAAAAAATAATCTTATTTGACATCCCTTATAGGTCAATGTTTGAAGGTTTTGGCATCCCACTTGGATAGATGATAGTGCACGGCATAATTTACATTGGTAGGGTGCATTTGAGGGGCTGAGAAATTAACAGCTACAAGTTCAAAACTTTTTTATTTCATGGAAAGTTCGTAGGGTTAGACATGAATGCTTTATTTAAATGGCATGTCCAATTCAGTTTGTCCCCAGTCATAGAATTTTGTATAATGCTAAGACAAAAGTGCTATACTGATAGCGTCAGCTTCTTTCTGCACTTGGTAAGACATGGTTCACTTGATTCGCCCTTGGCCATAAAAATCAATACTATATAATGCTCAGAAATTCAAACCTGTTTAGTTCGGAAAAGAGCCAGCCACCCTGTACAAAATGAAAAAGCTACTTTCAAACCAAATTTTAGCAAATGGGTTCATATTGGTAACTAATGACTGTTACAATTACAGCATTCTGTAAATGTTATAATTATCTCTCTTGCTTCTATTGATTGATTTACATACCAGAAAATCTGTCTTCATTGTAGTATTCTTGTCACACAAGAGTTTGGCTAAATCTGTCAGCAGTGCAGTGTTCATAAGGATTAAACAGATCCTTAATACTCTTCATAGAGATTTCAGTATTATTGCTGCTCACAGTTCTGGTAGCATATTAGATTATGAATAGACCAGAAAACCTGCTGAGTTCTTTGAATTTGAAAGTTTCAGATTTTTGATGCACAGTACAGTTTTGGCTTTCTTAAAAAGGCACACTAGTATTTGAATCTGATGAGTCCAAACTTTGTCAAATTTAATTAGTTACAAATTAATTAGTTTGAAATTACCCAAGTTAAACCACTTCAGGTTAATTATTGCTGTATTCGGGGCACTGTACTGATTTTTCTGACAACATGCAGAAAATTAGTTTTAATAGAATGCTATTCCAATATAAAATTATTCATCAGTATTGGAGTATGAAAATGTCAAATCAATACACTCAGTAAATGGAGTAGCAGTTGACACTAACAGCTAGTCACAGATCCATAAGCTGTACTAATCATTAGATACATGACTAAAAGAAAATTACCTCGTGAAGGTGACATGGTGACACAACGTGCGGATACATTGTCATATTGTGCTATTAGTGGCAGCTGACGCATTTTCCTTCATGCCTCCCTAAATATTGGTTCTTTGGATTTCTAATATTCTTAAGAGTACTACAAAACTTTCAGCGATCAGGTCTTCCCTGTAGCTTTGGGCAATCGTGGATCCTGCGTAGCTTGTGAAACGCAGTGTTGGATATTCTAAACAAAAAAAAAACGTCTAGACTGTCCTACTTCATCGATTCATTCATTGAATGATGGTGGATGTGGCAACAGATGCTAACCATCATTAAACAATACAGTGAGCCAAATAGATACCGTGTAAAACTATTCATGAGGAAAGTGCCAGAAATACTATTGACTAGAGAGAAGGAACTTTGTGTTAGTATTAGTGCAAAAAACTTGGTGTTTGATATTAAAATACATGCTACTAAAATGCTTCAGAACTGCAATTCTAGCAGCAACATAAGAGTTAAAATGTCTAGAAGACAAAAACTAGTTTAAAATTAAGAATTTTTTGTTAGCTTTTGTGACTAAATCAACTGCTTTCATGAGATCAAACTGATTGAAGAGAGTTTTGGGATTTATGTAACCTTTTATATATTTATTAGTACCCGTCTAATTGTGTGACATACACTTTCAAGTCCACACTATATTTTAGGTTCCTGAGCAGATGGCTTGATGCAATGATTTAATAAGCCCCCAGAAGCCTTATTTTCAAAGTTTATCAGATAACAGGAGGTTTAGGATATTTTTGCTTGCAGCATACTCTTTCTGTGTAGATAATTCCCGATTCCTCACAGCAGACTCTATTAAATTGATGTACCATGTGGAGACATTTTTGAGAGCTGTAGACTGACACACAGGACTGTAGAAAATGTTGCAACACTTGTAGCAAGTCCAAGCAGATGCTCAGTAACAGCTTTCCAAAGCACAAGTACAAAAACTTCATTTTTAGAGTGATTCTTATTGAAGTGCAAGAGTGAAGACAGCTTGAGTATACATAGCATGGACTGAGGAGACCAAGAAGTTTGCTGTACTGTGGAAAGAAGCTCACTACATGTTTGACTTAGTACATAGGAACAGGAGTAGGCCATTCAGCTCCTCGAGCCTGTTCCGCCATTCAGTTAGATCATGGCTGATCTGCATCTTAACTCCATCGACCTGCCTTGGTAGAGGTGATTTATATTGTGCAAGTGAGAGTAAAAATACAGAGGATGCGTATATTTGCCTGGGGTGCACTAGCCTTGCAACCTAGGTGGAAAACAGTACCTCACGTAGCTGTATCTGATGAAAGTCCTGGCACAAAAAAAACAGAAGAAACATAACACTGTGAAGCACTGACCAGTCTCCGTTATAAGGGTAAAACATTCACTAAGTCAAATTGAAAAATATAGCTATGTTACTCAACAATTTGTTAAAGAGAACTATAAAATTGAAGTGACCTTACATGTGTGAAGTAGGTATGTATATTATAGCTGGATTTAAATTGGAACTTTAAAATAAATGACTAACAACCGTCTTATTTAGATAAAAAATTAATGGGAGAATTTGACCAATCTGATTTTCGGTTATGTGCCTGTTATCACTCCAAACTTATACAAGTTTTGAGGTATGCTCAAATGAGTGTGAGCAGCCTGCTCTGATTGCAGCAATTTGAAGTGATCCATGAAGGTATACCGATTTGAAATAAAAAAAGACAAAATTGTAAATGCTGGAAATCTGATATAAAAATGGGAAATGCTAGAAATACCTAGCAGGTTGGTCAGTATCTAATGAGGGACGAGTCAAGTTAATGTTTCGGTAGTGTATCTTTTATCAGAACTGAAAACTAAAAGATAAGCAAGTATACAGATTTGAATTGGACTCATTTGGGTTTATGTGGGTAAAAAATGATTTGACCCAGTTTACATAATTTTAGACTCCAGATGCACTTGCTACATCAAAATGTTATTTAAAATTAACATTTTGATTATATCCTCTGTACTGCAATGTGGTGTTTTATTTGTTGTGCTAAGGGAATATTGGATAACTGAAAGGGGAGTGACCTTTAGTAATTTTGTAATTGATAAATTTCCAACAGAAACTAATTTTTTTTATAAAAAGAGAAGAATATAGAAATTTATGTATTCTTAAAAAAATTATATCCTTTTGCACAGTCCATCTTACAGCTGGACTTCAAAAACCTGTGCGATTTGCCTTTAAAATTTTGCATTGCTGTTGTGGTATTGCATCTTACAGATTTAAGTATTTTAGAAAATGTGATAAATACATACATCTTTATTCACGATTATCATACAGTGTCTATACTGTTTGTGTGGGATCTAGATATGTGTTTTTGAGAAATTGGTTAGACCACACTTGGAGTACTATGAACAGTTCTGGTCTCTATATTATGAAAAGGATATAGAGGCACTGGAGAAGGTGGAAAAAAGATTTACAAGGATGATACCAGAACTGAGAGGTTATACTATCAGGAAAGATTGAGCAGGCTGGGGCTCTTTTTTTTTCGAGATAAGAGAAGGCTGAGGGGTGACCTGATAGAGGTCTTTCAGATTGTAAAAGGGTTTGATAGGGTCGACATCGAGAAGGTATTTCCACTTGCGGGGGAGACCAGAACTAGGGGCCATAAATATAAGATAGTTGCTAATAAATTCAATACGGAATTCAAGAGAAACTTCTTTACCTAGTGAGTGGTTAGAATGTGGAACTCGCTACCACAAGGAGTAGTTGAGGCGATTAGCATAGATGCATTTAAGGGGAAGCTAGATAAACACATGAGGGAGAATGGAATAGAAGGATATGCTGATAGGGTTAAATGAAGTAAGGAGGGAGGAGACTCGTGTGGAGCATAAACACCACCTGTTTCTGTGCTGCACATTCTATGTAAAAAAAAAATTGGCTGAAACATTTTGAAAAATGAGATTTGAGTATTAACCTCTCTCACTGCTTGATCTTTCAATTAAAATGTGTAAATATACCAAAAGTCTCTATATGCACTATGCATTTTGTTTTTGCTCACCTGTCATAGTTTTCAATATTGCCATGGGCCAACAATTTGCTAATTCATAATAAACTACATACTTGATCTCATTTCTTTGAAACATTTAATTCTTCTTTATTTCAAATCTCTCTCGGATGAATTTGATTTCCATTTCAGTGCAATACGGCTTCAACCTCTCACTTAGCCCAATTTAGAGGTGAACCATAAATGCAAAGCTTTGTTTGATTTTTGCTAATAAGATTTCTTATAAAAGTAATGTCTATATTATTAATGCAAAAATTAAGACCTTATTATAAGACATACTACACTATTTCAATTGGCAGTATTTTTTCCATTGCAGCCTAGTTAATAGTAGTTTTCCCAGAGTGTTTCCCTCGTTCAGGTGCTAAATGCCATTGCCATTAAATATCATTACAATTGGAAAAATGCCAGGCCTTGTTTGTTGTGATCCAAAAAATCTCACCCTGCCTCAGCCTCAGACAGCGATGTTATTCTCAGTTTCTAAAGACAGCAACTATGCTGAGCCACCTGTACACCACCAAATATTTGATTTTTTCATAAGCTTAATTAGTGGTTTCCTTTGACTAGAAGCTGGATTGGAACTGCAGCAAAAAATTCACTTGGGACATCTCACATCTATTTTTGTCTGAAAATTTTGCAAGTATGCTTAAAAGTCTAGTTCCTGGATTGTAAGCAGGAGGCTTCTTACCCAACTGAATCCTTCTTAAAAAGGAAACAATGTTGGCTGTTTGTGGTCTTTTATGGACAATTTGTTGCTATGATTCTTTGTGCTATTTCTCCTAATCTAAAAGATAGTGGCTGTCAGATTGAGTTTGGTGTGATTTATTAATATTTTAACTTGCTCAAAATTCTGTTGTATGATTAACTTATGAAAGTATAAAAAAGCTATTGGGTTGCAGTAAGTTTAAAAAAACATAGGTAGAGCAAGGGCTTTAATTTTTTTTTCTAAAGTTAAATCCTTGAAGTGGGGTTGCTTATATATGGAGTGATGGGGCAGTTGTTTATACATCTATATAATAAGAAACTTACAACTGCATGCATTTCCAAACCTTACTTCCTATTCCATTTTTGTTACACTTTTGTGTCCACTTTTTTTCCCAGTAAAAATTTCTGTGCATGCAACCCCCTTTAAAATAAATGTTATCACAAAATAAACATGTCGGAAACAAGAAACTCCTTTATGCTATTCCCATAAAGGGGGACTTTGTAGAACTGAAAGACGTTGACTGGTAGAGATTTTTTTGAACTGTTTCCCTGACTGAGGGAAGTTTGAGGCTTTAAAAGGGTTGAATGTGGAGTATTCCTAGGGGGCTGATTTTCTTGACATTTGCTGCCCCTTCCTCCTGCCTCCCGATAACCCCCTTTTCCCAGGTGCAAAATTCAGGAAAAAGGGGTGGAGACCTGTTGTTGGATCTCTGCTCCTTTGCTTTGCCCTGGGATTTTCCTGGGGGGGTGGGTGCGGGAAGGATAGATGAGCTGAGTCTTCCCTACAGTGGGTGCAGGCCCATAGCAGCAATGTAAATAAATTAGAGAGCGTGTTCCTGGCCTACCACCTCACTTTCTTTCATGTTGGCTTGTTGTGTACCTAATCAGAGGGACACCCAAAGAAATCAGGAATTGGGGCTAGTGTTGGCGACATCCAGATCAGAAGGTATGTGGAGGTCCTGGGTGCAGCCTTAAGTTGGAAGGAGGATGCAGGTGAATTTCTTTCCTTGCCTCTTCTGATTTTATGTGCCTCTTTGGGCCTAGGGGCCTTATGGTGGCTTCTCTCACCACCTGGGACAGAACATAGCAGCACTCCTGGGCCAGGGCACTTTGGATGCCCTGGGCTTGTCCAGCGCCAGGGTGGGGTGAGCAGGAAATCGACCCTTTTGCTCTTTTATTGTACTGTAGACTATTTGCCTAATATCTTTGCTTTTCTCATTGGTAAATAAATTGGTTATTTTATTCTGTATGAAGTGCTGTATTATCTTCTATCCTTTTATTTGACGAGAGACGAGGTGGGAATGCTACATAAATTCTTTTTGAGCAATTTCCTGAGGGTTAATTGATACTTCTGTGCTGCACTAACGTAGTATTTGTAAACAATTTTACAACACCAAGTTATAGTCCAGCAATTTTATTTTAAATTCACAAGCTTTCGGAGGCTTCCTCCTTCGTCAGGTGAACGATGTGAAAATGTGAACGATTTTCACATCGTTCACCTGACGAAGGAGGAAGCCTCCGAAAGCTTGTGAATTTAAAATAAAATTGCTGGACTATAACTTGGTGTTGTAAAATTGTTTACAATTGTCAACCCCAGTCCATCACCGGCATCTCCACATCCTAACGTAGTATGGCAGAAAAAAAAAGGCGGGTTTCGGATTGTAAGGGATGTGTCCGCTTACTGAGACTGCCAGGCCATTTGCACGAATAAATAGTATTGGAAGAAACTTGACCTCAATTGAAGCCAATTCAAAACCCACATCAGGGGAATGAAGGGAACTCTTGAGTAATTTTGGCACGAATCTTTTGACTGTTTCCCAACTATTTCATACAATGATATCCTTTGACTTTTGATTTAAATTTCTTAATTTTTTTTCTTCTCCTTTTCTCTCTCTAACAATTTACATTCATTTTCCTCCATACAGGACTTGCAGATCGCTAAACCTCTCTTTTTTTTATTCGTTCACGGGATGTGGGCGTCGCTGGCGAGGCCAGCATTTATTGCCCATTCCTAATTGCCCTTGAGAAGGTGGTGGTGAGCCGCCGCCTTGAACCGCTGCAGTCCGTGTGGTGACGGTTCTCCCACAGTGCTGTTAGGAAGGGAGTTCCAGGATTTTGACCCAGCGACAATGAAGGAACGGCGATATATTTCCAAGTCGGGATGGTGTGTGACTTGGAGGGGAACGTGCAGGTGGTGGTGTTCCCATGTACCTGCTGCTCTTGTCCTTCTAGGTGGTAGAGGTCGTGGGTTTGGGATGTGCTGTCGAAGAAGCCTTGGCGAGTTGCTGCAGTGCATCCTGTGGATGGTGCACACTGCAGCCACAGTGCGCCGGTGGTGAAGGGAGTGAATGTTTAGGGTGGTGGATGGGGTGCCAATCAAGCGGGCTGCTTTATCTTGGATGGTGTCGAGCTTCTTGAGTGTTGTTGGAGCTGCACTCATCCAGGCAAGTGGAGAGTATTCCATCACACTCCTGACTTGTGCCTTGTAGATGGTGGAAAGGCTTTGGGGAGTCAGGAGGTGAGTCACTCGCCGCAGAATACCCAGCCTCTGACCTGCTCTCGTAGCCACAGTATTTATATGGCTGGTCCAGTTAAGTTTCTGGTCAATGGTGACCCCCAGGATGTTGATGGTAGGGGATTCGGCGATGGTAATGCCGTTGAATGTCAAGGGGAGGTGGTTAGACTCTCTTGTTGGAGATGGTCATTGCCTGGCACTTATCTGGCGCGAATGTTACTTGCCACTTATGAGCCCAAGCCTGGATGTTGTCCAGGTCTTGCTGCATGCGGGCTCGGACTGCTTCATTATTTGAGGGGTTGCGAATGGAACTGAACACTCTGCAGTCATCAGTGAACATCCCCATTTCTGACCTTATGATGGAGGGAAGGTCATTGATGAAGCAGCTGAAGATGGTTGGGCCGAGGACACTGCCCTGAGGAAGTCCTGCAGCAATGCCCTGGGGCTGAGATGCTTGGCCTCCAACAACCACTACCATCTTCCTTTGTGCTAGGTATGACTCCAGCCACTGGAGAGTTTTCCCCCTGATTCCCATTGACTTCAATTTTACTAGGGCTCCTTGGTGCCACACTCGGTCAAATGCTGCCTTGATGTCAAGGGCAGTCACTGTCACCTCACCTCTGGAATTCAGCTCTTTTGTCCATGTTTGGACCAAGGTTGTCATGAGGTCTGGAGCTGAGTGGTCCTGGCGGAACCCAAACTGAGCATCGGTGAGCAGGTTATTGGTGAGTAAGTGCCACTTAATAGCACTGTCGACAACACCTTCCATCACTTTGCTGATGATTGAGAGTAGGCTGATGGGGCGGTAATTGGCCGGATTGGATTTGTCCTGCTTTTTGTGGACAGGACATACCTGGGCAATTTTCCACATTGTCGGGTAGATGCCAGTGTTGTAGCTGTACTGGAACAGCTTGGCTAGAGGCGCAGCTAGTTCTGGAGCACAAGTCTTCAGCACTAAAGCTGGGATGTTGTCGGGGCCCATAGCCTTTGCTGTATCCAGTGCACTCAGCCGTTTCTTGATATCACGTGGAGTGAATCGAATTGGCCGAAGACTGGCTTCCGTGATGGTGGGGATATCGGGAGGAGGCCGAGTTGGATCATCCACTCGGCACTTCTGGCTGAAGATGGTTGCAAATGCTTCAGCCTTGTCTTTTGCACTCACGTGCTGGACTCCGCCATCATTGAGGATGGGGATGTTTGCAGAGCCTCCTCCTCCCGTTAGTTGTTTAATTGTCCACCACCATTCACGACTGGATGTGGCAGGACTGCAGAGCTTTGATCTGATCCGTTGGTTGTGGAATCGCTTAGCTCTGTCCATAGCATGTTGCTTCCGCTCTTTAGCATGCATGTAGTCCTGAGTTGTAGCTTCACCAGGTTGGCACCTCATTTTTAGGTACGCCTGGTGCTGCTCCTGGCATGCTCTTGTACACTCCTCATTGAACCAGCGTTGATCCCCTGGCTTGTTGGTAATGGTAGAGTGAGGAATATGCCGGGCCATGAGGTTACAGATTGTGCTGGAATACAATTCTGCTGCTGCTGATGGCCCACAGCGCCTCATGGATGCCCAGTTTTGAGCTGCTAGATCTGTTCTGAATCTATCCCATTTAGCACGGTGGTAGTGCCACACAACACGTTGGATGGTGTCCTCAGTGCGAAGACGGGACTTCATCTCCACGAGGACTGTGCGGTGGTCACTCCTACCAATACTGTCATGGACAGATGCATTTGCGACAGGTAGATTGGTGAGGACGAGGTCAAGTAAGTTTTTCCCTCGTGTTGGTCCGCTCACCACCTGCCGCAGGCCCAGTCTCGCTGCTATGTCCTTCAGGACTCGGCCAGCTCGGACAGTGGTGGTGCTACCGAGCCACTCTTGGTGATGGACATTGAAGTCCCCCAGCCAGAGTACCTTTTGTGCCCTTGCTACCCTCAGTGCTTCCTCCAAGTGGTGCTCAACATGGAGGAGGACAGATTCATCAGCTGAGGGAGGGCGGTTGTTGGTAATCAGCAGGAGGTTTCCTTGCCCATGTTTGACCTGATGCCATGAGATTTCATGGGGTCCAGCGTCAATGTTGAGGACTCCCAGGGCCACTCCCTCCTGACTGTATATCACTGTACCGCCACCTCTGGTGGGTCTGTCCTGCCGGTGGGACAGGACATACCCAAGGATGGTGATGGAAGAGTCTGGGACGTTGGCTGAAAGATATGATTCTGTGAGTATGGCTATGTCAGGCTGTTGCTTGACTCGTCTGTGGTGCAGCTCTCCCAATTTTGGCACAAGTCCCCAGATGTTAGTAAGGAGGACCTTGCAGGGTCGACTGGGCTTGGTGTTTTGCCGTTGTCGTGTCCGGTGCCTAGTGGTCCGATGCCGGGTGGTCCGTCCGGTTTTATTCTTATTATGACTTTTCGTAGCGAGATTTTACAACTGAGTGGCTTGCTCGGCCATTTCAGAGGGCAATTAAGAATCAACCACATTGCTGTCGGTCTGGAGTCACATATAGGCCAGACCGGGTAAGGACGGCAGGCTTCCTTTCCTGAAGGACATTAGTGAACCAGATGGATTTTTACGACAATCCGGTCGTCTCATGGCCATCATTCCTGATACTAGTATTTTAATTCCAGATTTTATTTAATTAATTGAATTTAATTAATTAATTAATTGAATTTAAATTCGCCAGCTGCCGTGGCAGGATTTGAACTCATGACTCTGGATTTTAGTCCAGGCCTCTGGATTACTAGTCCAGTAACATAACCACTATGCTACCGTACCCGTGTGTATTTCTATTTAATTGTTCTTTTAATAATTTCTTTTTATACCTGGATTTTTTTTTTCTGTTTCTCTTTTATGTTTGATTCCCTTTGATCACATTCTCTTTTATTTCTGTGTTTTTCTTTCCGAAAAGAAGAATCCTCACATCTCCCTGTCAGAACAGGACAGGAGGGTCGTTTGGAACCATGCCAGGAGGGTCAGTGACTTAGGGGTCATCTGCATTGATGATGGAAATAAATGGCTGCACAGCTATTGGAATCAGGCCAGGAGTGTCTATGTCTGCACTGGGCATCAGGAATCAGTGTGAAGGGTCTGGCATGAGACATCTGGAGCTAAATGGTGAGATTAGAGGACAACTGAACATCTTGGGAGCAATGGAGAAGAAATGCCCGGACTTTAATTAGGAGTACTGGCAGTACTGTTGAACACGGTCCTGCTATCGTATCATTCAGCTGACTCCATTATTTATGTTTCCATAGTATTAGGTGCTCCTGAAATTAGATATAATATGGAGGAAGGAGGTATCACATAATATGTAGCAATTACTCATGTGTTCCATTTCTTCTTTCGCTTCCGAGATTTTGAATTGCCTTTAATTTCCAGTTCCCTATTAATGTCAGTGTTTTTCTTTTTAAAAAAAACTTTTGCTTTTGCCTTTTGTTCTCATCCTTTAACTCTTAGCACCATGTTTCATACATCACACTCCAACCAGCAGAACAGAATGATCATGGTTCTGTACTTGTTTACTGCCTTTTTTACTCTACTGGAAGTAGAAAGCCTCAGATTTATTTCGCCTCACTAAGCACTGATGAAATACATCATAATTAAGTGCAATTTAATATAGATACTTGTTGTGCTAAGTTACAGCTTGACTGTATAGGACAAGCTCAATGGACCAGCTGGTCTTTTCCTGTCCATCATTTTTGAATAGTCATAGGTCCTGCCAGTACACAAAACAACAGTTTTACCATACCAGGCACAGTTGCCTTGGAATGAAAGAAACAATGTGCCTAAGGAGACTGAGCCTTAGCAATGAGCCTGCGACAGACAGATCTCTTCCAGGAGTACTGTAGACAAGATCTACCATCTGTCTGGCACTCTTGGTACACATGGTCTTCTATTATGTTTGTGTTAGGGTGTCAATCCAAGCTAGTGGGATTGTCTGCAGTTTCAACTAGTTTGCTTTACTCAGATTCACCAAGGAGGTCACAGATGTGTTATTCATTGGCTAACGTTTTTATACATGTCTGGTGGTTTTCTCAGAGTCCAAGGGCTTCTGGATTGTACCCATGTTGCCATTTGGGCTCCTGTGCACAATGCTATGTTCTAAATGCTCAGCTGGTATGTGATCACCAATTCAGAATAATGTAGGTATATGCCTGTTTCCCTGGATGCGGTTACTATTCATTTTAATGCTGTTGTCTGTGCCACCGTCATTTGAAGAGGAAGAAAGAGTGGAAGAATGGCTCCTGGGAGACCAAGGCTACCCTATGGAGCTATGGGTCATAACACTGGTGCCAATCATGAACGTAAGTGCAGCCAGATATAACTAAGCACATGCTGCAACTAGAATGATTGTCGAACATACTATCAGGATCTTAAAGCAGCTGTCTGGCCTTGCTTGCTTTTTGGTGCTTGTACTGTCACTTCTGCAGGGATGCTAGCTGACCCAAATGTTACATGACCTTGAGAGCCAGCTGTCTCATCCATGGCCAGAACTGGCTTGCCACTATTACTGGACAGTCCCTCAGCATAGCTATGATTTGTTTGAGAGCAGAATTTTGAGCAGCTATGAGGTCTCTCCAGCAGGTTCGCGACAGCCAGCAGTGCAATATTGACCTACAGCAGCAGTGTGAGGATTTATCAGGGATGCCGTCACACGGACTATGACTTGTACCACTGAAGATTCTGCTGCAGATTCCCCAAGAGTTGTCATGTGCTCCACGGCAGACTACAGTGCAGGCAACCATTCATGTATAACTTTAAGAATCCGCCTGATGGACTCTCCATACGCTTGAAACCTTGCAATGCATTTTGCATGTAAACAATGCAGATCCTGGTAATGGACCCCTCTACTGTGTATTTTACATGAACGCAAGTGATTTGTAGACAACTTGCTCAGAAAACAATCTTCATTTCTAAGCAGGTCTTGTGAGGTCTGAATCCTTAGGTGTTGCACCAAAAGCTTTAATTTTGCTGGGCCTTCAGGCAGCAGGTGCTTGTCCTGGAGCAGCCAACTCATCTTACTTCTCCTCACTTGTGCACTGTCATTCACTCTGTGTTTCCTCCTCAACCTTGCTACCTACATCCTCTGGAATGTGTGTAGCTGTGCTGATTGGCAAAGATTATAGTGATGTAGGATGCTGTGAGGTGTAGACTTGCTTGAGGGCTCTGGCTGTAGTCTGTTGTCTCTTATTCTGAATGAAGCAGAAGAGAACAAAATGTAAAACTCCTGCTTCAAACAACTATATTGAAGCGCTGCTTTCAATGCATGATACTCTTTGATATTTATGTTTAGTGTGTCAATTACTTGGACAAAACATTTTGGTATTAGTCATGAGCTCTGGAAAAGTCTTTGGCTTCTTCATCCAACAGTCCCCAGGTGCTATCCTGGCCTATGATTTGGTCACTTGTTTTGGGCCACTGCTGTGCTAATGGATTAAAGGCTATCTTATCCTGCAAATAAAAGAATAGTACAGAGATATTGAAAGTCGTAGAGCAGAGATCATGTCATACAGCTGCTCAGGCTTAGGGGTGTACTGCAGGTTACAAATTGAAGATGCAAATTTTTTGTCTGAAGCACTGGTGCACTTCCTAATTGCAACTATAACATACATCTCGAGTATCCTCATTCAAACAAAGCACTTTTACGAACAAATGAGCGTATGAACAATGATTGATATTAAAAGACACTGGTCCATCCGGCCTGTACCACACAACTGCCTTGTACATCACAATATATATATACACGCCCCGCCCCACCCAAAAACCATGTCATCTCCTGAGAGAGGCGAAAAAGCAGATAAAAAAGCAGGCCAATTAGGGAAAAAAATCTGGACAATTCCTCTCCGACTCCCTTAGAGGATTGAAACTAGTCCAGGAGACCAGGTTGCTCGACTTCTGTGGACAATACACTAACGTCTGTTTTACGCCTTTACTGAAGTTGAAAGTTCCGCCCTATATTTCAGTACTGCATTTGTGCAACATCCTCTTTCTGCTTAGCTTTTTCCAGCGTGAAAGGATTAAATATTAGCAAAGATGACTTTCTTGTGTATTTACTTGAAAGAAAGACTTGTATTTATATAGCTCCTCTCATGACCTCAGCACGTTTCAAAGCGCTTTACAGCCAATGAATTACTTTTGAAGTGTAGTCACTGTTGTAATGTAGGAAACACAGCAGCCAATTTGGTGCACAGCAAGCTCCCATAAACTGCAATGTAATAATAATCAGATAATTTATTTTTGTGATGTTAGTTGAGGGATAAATATTGGCCAGGACACCAGGGAGAACTCCCCGGCTCTTTTACGTCCACCTGAGAGGGCAGACAGGGCCTCGGTTTAACATCTCATCCGCAAGACGGCACCGCTGACAGTGCAGCATTCCCTTGCTATTGAACTGAAGTGTCCGCCCTGGATTATGTGCTCAAATCTTCGGAGTGGGACTTGAACCCACAACCTTCTGACTCAGAGGCATGAGTGCAACCACTGAGCCATAGCTGACATTGACTTGAGGTAGGTGCTTGCTAAGCACAACAGATTTCTTGAGCTCTGGGGTCTTTTTTTCTAATATCTTGTCAGCTTTTGTAGATCCTGGACATATCACGTGCCTGCAGCAGCACGTGCCAGGAGGGGATTAGAGTCTTTCTTTCCCAGATTCTTTCCAGCACCTGATCAGTAAATCTGGCTTTCCTTTTGTCTGCAACACTCCATTCTTCTGGAATATTGCTGAGTAGCTATTTCAACTGTTTAATGGCATATCTTTGCAGCTCATAGATTATTGATTCTGTGCTTCATTGGATGGCCTGCAATGCGGGCGCTAAAGCATATGTTGTAGTGCATCTCCAATCAGCATAAAATAATGAGTCATTTATCTCATTGATGTTTGTGGGACCTTGCTGTGCACAAATGGGTTGCTGCGTTTGTTTACATAATAACAGTAATTGCACTTCAAAAGTAATTAATTGGCTGTGAAGTGCTTTGGGATGTCCTAAAGACATGAAAGGCGCTATGTAAATGCAAATTCTTTCTTTCCTTAACCATTGTGCTTAATATTTCTCAAAACATTAAGCAGTGCTCACTCAATTAACCCTTTGGTAGTACAGTAACAGTAACTTACAGTCTCTTATGATTTAGAAAGTCCAGAATAGTGTTTTGTGAAAGAGAATCTACTGCTGAGAATTATAGTTTGTGTCGCTGTTCATTGAGCATTGTGGTTGCTCTGTTTATTGTTTATTTTGTTATAGTTCAAGTAAGTGTACAGTGTTTTCACCAGGCTTATTTAGTGTGTTGGTAACATTAAGCTGTATGAAAAATAGTAGTTCAATCAACATGCTTTAATAGCACCCAATAAGCATATTAGCATATGCTAATATGGCTCTTGGGTGCTATAGTTAATGCACCACCTCCAAATTACTCAGCTCACTACCACAAGAAGAAATCCATTTGTAGCTGCCAGTTATCCCAGCACTGTCTCGATGGGCCGAATGGCCGCCTCCTGTGCTGTAACCATTGTATGATTTATATGATTCTACTTCACCCGAGTGTTATATAATTCAAGTTTGGAAGGCTCAAACTTATAATTGTACAGTTGAATATCTTCTGTTCAAGTGGACATTGTAAGACAGTTTCAGACACCTGCCATTACGCTTTACTGAAATCCTGATGACAACAGTGCTGTATGTTGTCAGTTTTGTTCAGAATGTTTTTGAAACAAGTGCTATATTGTTCACATAAACCTACAGCTTCAGCCATGGTTTGCTTTATAGTACTTCACTTTATTATGCTGAATCAATAGGTGTACAAAAAATGTAAATGATTTGTCACTTGAACAATAAGTGCTTGTTGGTATTTGCAATGAGCTTTAATCTCCAGGTAATCTTGATACTTATTAACTAGTTTCCCACATTTTAATATACTATGACATTTTTAAATTATTACTGCTGTATAAGACAGGAATTCCTTGAAGTAGTAGTTAAGTCTGCAGGGTTTGAGTGTTTAATATTCTCCACTCTGTCATTATAATTCAGATAAATAATTCAACTACCCTGGTCAAGTATTCAGGAAGGATGTTAAATCCAGCCGCAGTGATTTGTTGAAGTTGAAGCATCAACTGTTATCTTAGGTCATTAGGAGGGAAGTGTTTGCCTGATCTATAGTTTACAGGACAAAATCTATATAACATATTTATTGTGGTTAATAGCAATTGGCCCAAATATTTACGAGGAGGCGGCGAGGGAGTGGGGGTAGTAGCAGCTGGGAAACCCGGAAACGCGGAGGTCCTGCCGAATTTAATGGCAAGACCTCATTTAAATTTTTTTTTCTCTGTTTCCTGGCCGACAGCCAGCCAGATCATGGGATGGAGGGAGGTGGGGGGGGGGGGGTTGAAGAGATTGCGGATCTAGAGGGGCTTCAGATCGCGGGGAGGGAGGCCGATCGTGGCAAATTAGCTTGGGGGGCCGGGGGGGAAGCACAAGCAGTGCTGGAAAGGCACTTACCTGCTGGATCCGGTCGTTCTGGCCTCTCTTCAGCTGCCCGGTTTCCTGAGCCCTGGGAAACCGGGCCGGCTGCTGTTAAATGTGGAGGTTTGTTAAAATTTGAGGTACACAGTCACATTAACATATTTAAATAACTGTCCCGCATGGGCGTGTTCAAGGCGGGTTGGGATCGGATTTCACATTTTTGAAATTTTATCCTATCCCCCACGCCCCTCTCCCGCCCGTTGTGGGAGTTTAAATCTGCCACCCTCCCCCCAATTGTTGCCTATTCCCTACGGAAGATTGAATAAGGATCATTTTGGTCAGAGGATATGCATGGCCAAATTTACATTATTTGAATGCAGCTATCATTCTTCCCTTTATTCCGTCCATTAGTAAGGGATAGAATAAGTTGTAAATCATCCCCGTATCATCTTTTCAGAAAATGAAGACTTGTAGATTTTGGTATCGTTTAATATCTATCTCCTGAACTGATGAATGAAAGGTTAAGAGGTACTCTTAGTGTTTATTTTTGCCTTGGTCATTGATGCAAAAATAACATATTAAAAAAAATCAGAAAGTCATTCATTATTTGCCTATAGCAAGCCTTTATAAAGCTCACACTTTACACAGTTGTGTCCTTCAAGTACATAAGTTCTATAAGCTAAAGCTAATTGCTACTAATCCATAGCTATATATGATATTTTTTGTGATTTGTTTGTCTAGATATACTGCAGTTGTGTGAAGACCTGTTGGTATAATCAGTTTCGTGATTTTTTTGTGTGTGGTTTGCCATACTCTTGTTTTATGGATCTCGGCAAGCTTTGCAAAAGGTAAATATTGGATAGTTATTTTCTTAGCATCAACATGTTGCTCAAAAGGTGGTTTTGTGTTAGAAGGATTGAGCAAACTGAGGAGTGTTTCACTCGGGTCTCAATAATCAAATCTTTGAGGTAATTGAGTAAAGCTGCCCTGTTTAAAAATTTCTTTTTAGTGGTACTGCCATGTTTTCAGGGTTTTTGATTTTTTTTCATGGAAAGGATTTTGCGATTGAGTTATGTTTAAATGCTGTGTTTTAAAACAAGGTGAATTCTCACAGGTTTCAAAAAAAGCCACAAGCTGCAGGCATTGAAGATGTCTATTGGAGCCAGACAAACTGGTTTGTGGAATGTCACAATGAGGCCAATTTATCTCAGCGCAGGCTCATAAGGCAGGATGGTCCCCAATTCATTTTGAGAACATCAGATGTTCTCTTTAAGCTCAAACTTCAAGGAGAATGGAGAGGCAACCATTTTGATTGACCTGCCTATTGGCGAATCATTAATGAGGAGGAAGTCAGTGCCACAGTCCGGTCTCTGCTAAGGAAAACAGGGAAGTCAAGTTTTAAACAAGAGACTGCGAGGTGTAGGCCTGCAGCCGGAAGCTAAAATGAAGGTGGTTAGTTTCTACATTTAGAAGCAGTCTAGAAATAAAGGTAATACCAAAAACAGTAAGTCAGTCCACAAAAGGGACCGGATGTGTGGTTAATTACTTTTTCCCATTTTCTGATGACAAAAGTGAAATTTAGTGGAATGGAATTGACTGTTACTCTGTACATTTATTTGCTGTCTGTGAAATATAAAACAGCTTAACACCTTGTACCGGGCCTGATCTTACCAAGTGTTTCTTGGTCCATTTTCAAAAGGATTGGAGAAATGCACCTGGTAGCTGCATAAGACCTATCCCTAGGGTGGTTTTGGTTTATGCTAGTCACAATTCAAAATGCATAGTTTTTCCAATTTATAGTAGATTTTGGGCCATAATTTGCTGTTAAAATAACAGCAAGGCTAATGACTCTCGCTGTTATTTATGAGTAAATAGTACGGCAACTTCAGGCAAGGAGCAGATGCGTGGTTAAATGTAAATATCCAAAAGTTGCTGTCCGAGTTGCGCTGCTCCGCTGTTAGCTTTCTGAAAATGATGTGGAGATGCCGGTGATGGACTGGGGTTGACAATGGTAAACAATTTTACAACACCAAGTTATAGTCCAACAAATTTATTTTAAATTCCTCTGAAAATGGCATCTCGCCCTTAGCCTCCCCGTTTTTTTTTAACAACGTGTGCTGTATTTGCCCATTAATTGCCCATAAAACTCACCATAGAAAATTACAAACGTAAGTACCCTTTTAACGACATGATAAGTGTTAATGACTGCCAATCAACCTCTTTGGCACCGAAATTTAACTATTACAAGTGTGGAGTCTCATTCCTTCAGGTTTCACACTCTTTCTCAGTCCTTCCGATGTTTATTTCCCAATCCTTAAATCTCATTGGTTAAGGAGATACCCTGTTCACTCCGGTCCCAGATGCCTTGTTCCCCTCACTGTGCCGTTACCAGCTCGCATTTCCAACAACTTTGTGGGCAAACTTTTTTTGAGCTGAAGGGTGCAGGGACAAGTCTAACTAACGGCAGATGATGGTAGATGCCCTGCTACAGCAAGTTCTGGCCCATTGTATTTTGTGATGGAATTAATCTCCATTTATAGAATAAACATGGTACAAAATTTAGATTCTCCAAATCTGAAACCCGGAATTAACAAACACCCATCTGCCCTTTAGAGGAGGTGTAGTTGGCACTTAAGTTTATCTTTACATTATTTTTTTTTAAAAGCACTTGTTATTGTTTCTGGGAAGTAGAACAAAGGTGCAATTTGGATGCCATCAAAGAGAAGCTATCTACTCTGCTAACATTTTTTGAGTAAGTTGTGACTATTGTCCTTTTTGTCAAATTAGGGGCCATATCTAGAGACCTCTATTATAACAATACTGATTACATGGCCAAATTACTTCCTGTTTCTCTCAGAAATGTTGAAGATTAATTAGTGGAAATAATGGAATTTTGAGTAAGGTTCTTTTAAAACTAAGAAAAACTGGTGAGCTGTCAGTGAACAGCAATGTTGTGATTACAGAGATGCCATGGTAGGTATTGACAAATTGAATGTAGAAAGCCACATAACATTTATTTTCAGACAAATTCAAATGTCTAACATTTGACTTTTCAGTTCAATATCTTGCTACTGGACTGTGAACAAAAATGTTTTAACATTGAGCATTTTTTGTTTGTGCCTGTCGAGTGTGAAAAGTACTTTGTTTGGAAACATGAAAGCAGCTAAGCTTCAAGTCGTTCTTTGTTGATTTCAGGGGGAATGACCCTTAATTATCCCATTGATGTATCGTATTTTAATTTAAAAGTAGTTGAGCAGTGATTTCTGTGTAGTGCAAGACTCATCAGTAAATGGATTACAGCAGTGAAATGTTAATTAATGTTTAAGAGAAGCCATGTTTGAAATGAAACAGTAATTACTGTGCAAATATTTAAATGAGGGCCAATGATCCTGATATTTAAATGAGTTACAAACTCCACAAGGTCATTTGTGACACTCACAAGTACTTTGTTTTTGTTTATGTTAGAAATCCAGTTTATAAACCATGGAAGAGGTTCAGGAGCAGAGTGAAGAATAAGTTCTATTCTTGTTTGGGCCAGAGTCCACCATGATCACTGGTTATATTTCATATGTGCCTCTCAACGTTTTCCCCCTTGCTTCTTACCTCATTTCTTGCCCCATCCCCAGCAAAAGGTAACATAGTGAATATTGGCCTGGTTGAGAACTGACTACATTTATTCATATAAGCCCTAGTTACGTGGAAAGACTAGAGAACCTGGGGTTGTCCTCCTTAGAGCAGAGAAGGTTAAAGGACGATTTAGTAGAGGTGTTCAAACTTATAAAGGGTTCTGATAGAGTAAATGAGAAATTGTTTCCAGTGGCAAAAGGGTCAGTAACCATAGGACACAGGTTTAAGGTAATTGGCAAAAGTAATAGAGATGAGAGGAGGAGAATTTCTTTTACACAGTGAGTTGTTATGATCTGGAATGCACTGCCTGAAAACGTGATGGAAGCAGATTCAATAATAACTTTCAAAAGGGAATTGGATAAATACTTGAAGGGGAAAAATTTGCAGGGCTATGGGGAAAAGGCAGGGGAGTGGGACTAATTGCATTGCTCTTTCAAAGAGCCAGCACAGGCACGATGGGCTGAATGGCCTCCTTCTGTGCTGTGTTATTCTATGATTCTGTTGTGACTTCACCCTCATAATCCTCTGGTTGGTCTCCAAGCACTGAACTGCTTGAGCTGAGACTCCCCCTGCTCAGGCAATCATTTGTCACTCTGAAGTGTTCATAGTATAGAATGCGATTACACGGGTGCCAGCTTAATACTACCAAAGTAAAGGACTGGGGAGAAAAATAGTAGAAGAAACTGGAATAAGAAATCTGAAAATTTTCAGCAACATCAGAGCATTAACAAATGAGGCTTTGAGAATTTTGTGTATAACATAAGGATTCACAAGTTCATATCGTCAGTGTGGAATATAAGTATTTATACATTTGATAACTCCATTGGAGAGAGGGTATTATAACTTTTTAAAAATTCGTTCACGGGATGTGGGCGTCGCTGGCAAGGCCGGCATTTATTGCCCATCCCTAATTGCCCTCGAGAAGGTGGTGGTGAGCCGCCTTTTGAACCGCTGCAGTCCGTGTGGTGACGGTTCTCCCACAGTGCTGTTAGGAAGGGAGTTCCAGGATTTTGACCCAGCGACAATGAAGGAACGGCGATATATTTCCAAGTCGGGATGGTGTGTGACTTGGAGGGGAACGTGCAGGTGGTGTTGTTCCCATGCGCCTGCTGCCCTTGTCCTTCTAGGTGGTAGAGGTCGCGGGTTTGGGAGGTGCTGTCGAAGAAGCCTTGGCGAGTTGCTGCAGTGCATCCTGTGGATGGTGCACACTGCAGCCACAGTGCGCCGGTGGTGAAGGGAGTGAATGTTTAGGGTGGTAGATGGGGTGCCAATCAAGCGGGCTGCTTTATCTTGGATGGTGTCGAGCTTCTTGAGTGTTGTTGGAGCTGCACTCATCCAGGCAAGTGGAGAGTATTCCATCACACTCCTGACTTGTGCCTTGTAGATGGTGGAAAGGCTTTGGGGAGTCAGGAGGTGAGTCACTCGCCGCAGAATACCCAGCCTCTGACCTGCTCTTGTAGCCACAGTATTTATATGGCTGGTCCAGTTAAGTTTCTGGTCAATGGTGACCCCCAGGATGTTGATGGTGGGGGATTCGGCGATGGTAATGCCGTTGAATGTCAAGGGGAGGTGGTTAGACTCTCTCTTGTTGGAGATGGTCATTGCCTGGCACTTATCTGGCGCGAATGTTACTTGCCACTTATCAGCCCAAGCCTGGATGTTGTCCAGGTCTTGCTGCATGCGGGCTCGGACTGCTTCATTATCTGAGGGGTTGCGAATGGAACTGAACACTGTGCAGTCATCAGCGAACATCCCCATTTCTGACCTTATGATGGAGGGAAGGTCATTGATGAAGCAGCTGAAGATGATTGGGCCTTGGACACTGCCCTGAGGAACTCCTGCAGCAATGCCCTGGGGCTGAGATGATTGGCCTCCAACAACCACTACCATCTTCCTTTGTGCTATGTATGACTCCAGCCACTGGAGAGTTTTCCCCCTGATTCCCATTGACTTCAATTTTACTAGGGCTCCTTGGTGCCACACTCGGTCAAATGCTGCCTTGATGTCAAGGGCAGTCACTGTCACCTCACCTCTGGAATTCAGCTCTTTTGTCCATGTTTGGACCAAGGCTGTAATGAGGTCTGGAGCCGAGTGGTCCTGGCGGAACCCAAACTGAGCATCGGTGAGCAGGTTATTGGTGAGTAAGTGCCGCTTGATAGCACTGTCGACGACACCTTCCATCACTTTGCTGATGATTGAGAGTAGACTGATGGGGCGGTAATTGGCCGGATTGGATTTGTCCTGCTTTTTGTGGACAGGACATACCTGGGCAATTTTCCACATTGTCGGGTGGATGCCAGTGTTGTAGCTGTACTGGAACAGCTTGGCTAGAGGCGCAGCTAGTTCTGGAGCACAAGACTTCAGCACTACAGGACCTAATTCTAGGGAATGTGGCCGGCCAAGTGGAAGAAGTGCTAGTAGGTGAGCACTTTGGTGACAGTGACCATAATTTGGTGAGATTTAAGGTGGTCATGGAAAAGGACAGGGAGGGGCCGGAAATAAAGGTTCTAAATTGGGGGAAGGCTGATTTTAATAGGATAAGGCAGGATCTGGCCAAAATGGACTGGGATCAGCTGCTTGTAGGAAAATCCGCATCGGAGCAATGGGAGTCTTTCAGAAGGGAGATTGAGACCATACAATGGTAACATGTTCCCGCAAAGGTCAAGGGTGGTTCCAAGAACTCCAGGGAACCTTGGATGTCAGGGGATATACGAGAATGGATTAGGAAAAAAAGGAGGGCTTTTGGCAGATACAAAAGGCTAAAGACGGAGGAAGCCCGAGAGGAGTACAAAAAGTGCAGGGGGATACTTAAAAAAGAAATTAGGAGATCAAGGAGGGGCCATGAAATAACACTGGCGAGCAAAATAAAGGAAAATCCTAAGATGTTTTATAAGTATATTAAGGGTAAGAGGATGACTAGGGAAAAAATAGGGCCCATTAGGGACAAAAATGGCAATCTGTGTGTGGAGCCGGCAGATGTAGCAGGGGTTCTAAATGAATTTTTTGCATCTGTTTTCACTATGGAGAAGGACGATGTAGACATAGAAATACGGCAGGGGGACTGTGATATACTCGAACATATTAACATCGAGCGGGAGGAGGTATTGGCGGTTTTAGCAGGCCTAAAAATGGATAAATCCCCAGGCCCGGACGAAATGTATCCCAGGCTACTGTGTGAGGCAAAGGAGGAGATTGCGGGGGCTCTGACACATATATTCAGAACCTCTCTGGCCACAGGGGATGTGCCAGAGGACTGGAGAACCGCTAATGTAATACCATTATTCAAGAAGGGGAGTAGGGAAAAACCGGGGAACTACAGGCCAGTGAGCCTAACATCAGTGGTAGGAAAATTATTGGAAAAAATTCTGAAGGACAAAATTAGTCTCCACTTGGAGAAGCAAGGATTAATCAGGGATAGTCAACATGGCTTTGTCAAGGGAAGATCATGTCTGACTAATTTGATTGAATTTTTTGAGGGGGTGACTAGGCGTGTGGATGAGGGTAACGCAGTGGATGTGGTATACATGGATTTCAGTAAGGCCTTCGATAAAGTCCCGCACAGGAGACTGGTCAAGAAGGTACGAGCCCATGGAATCCAGGGTGCCTTGGCACTTTGAATACAAAACTGGCTTAGTGGCAGAAGGCAGAGGGTGATGGTCGAAGGTTGTTTTTGTGACTGGAAGCCTGTGGCCAGTGGGGTACCACAGGGATCGGTGCTGGGTCCCTTGCTGTTTGTGGTCTACATTAATGACTTGGATATGAATGTAAAAGGTATGATCAGTAAGTTCGCTGATGATACAAAAATTGGTAGGGTGGTAAATAGCGAGGAGGATAGCCTCAGTCTGCAGGACGATATAGATGGGTTGGTCAGATGGGCGGAACAGTGGCAAATGGAATTTAACCCGGAAAAGTGCGAGGTGATGCACTTTGGAGGGACTAACAAGGCAAGGGAATACACAATGAATGGGAGGACCCTAGGCAAGACAGAGGGTCAGAGGGATCTTGGTGTGCAAGTTCACAGATCCCTGAAGGCGGCGGAACAGGTAGATAAGGTGGTAAAGAAGGCATATGGGATACTTGCCTTTATTAGCTGAGGCATAGAATATAAGAGCAAGGAGGTTATGATGGAGCTGTATAAAACACTGGTTAGGCCACAGCTGGAGTACTGTGTGCAGTTCTGGTCGCCACACTACAGGAAGGATGTGATCGCTTTGGAGAGGGTGCAGAGGAGATTCACCAGGATGTTACCAGGGCTGGAGCGCTTCAGCTATGAAGAGAGACTGGGAAGATTGGGTTTGTTTTCCTTGGAGCAGAGGAGGCTGAGGGGGGACATGATTGAGGTGTACAAAATTATGAGGGGCACAGATAGGATGGATACTAAGGAGCTTTTTCCCTTCGTTGAGGGTACTATAACAAGGGGACATAGATTCAAGGTAAAAGGCGGGAGGTTTAGAGGGGATTTGAGAGAGAACTTTTTCACCCAGAGGGTGGTTGGAGTCTGGAACTCACTGCCTGAAAGGGTTGTGGAGGCAGGAACCCTCACAACATTCAAGAAGCATTTGGATGAGCACTTGAAATGCCATAGCAGACAAGGCTACGGACCAAATGCTGGAATATGGGATTAGAGTAGACAGGGCTGATGGCCGGCGCGGACACGATGGGCCGAAGGGCCTCTATCCCTGCTTTATGACTCCATGACTCTACAGCTGGGATGTTGTCAGGGCCCATAGCCTTTGCTGTATCCAGTGCACTCAGCCGTTTCTTGATATCACGTGGAGTGAATCGAATTGGCCGAAGACTGGCTTCCGTGATGGTGGGGATATCGGGAGGAGGCTGAGATGGATTATCCACTCGGCACTTCTGGCTGAAGATGGTTGCAAACGCTTCAGCCTTGTCTTTTGCACTCACGTGCTGGACTCCGCCATCATTGAGAATGGGGATGTTTGCAGAGCCTCCTCCTCCCGTTAGTTGTTTAATTGTCCACCACCATTCATGACTGGATGTGGCAGGACTGCAGGGCTTTGATCTGATCTGCTGGTTGTGGAATCGCTTAGTTCTGTCTATAGCATGTTGCTTCCGCTGTTTAGCATGTATGTTGTCCTGAGTTGTAGCTTCACCAGGTTGGCACCTCATTTTTAGGTACGCCTGGTGCTGCTCCTGGCATGCTCTTCTGCACTCCTCATTGAACCAGGGTTGATCCCCTGGCTTGTTGGTAATGGTAGAGTGAGGAATATGCCGGGCCATGAGGTTACAGATTGTGCTGGAATACAATTCTGCTGCTGCTGATGGCCCACAGCGCCTCATGAATGCCCAGTTTTGAGCTGCTAGATCTGTTCTGAATCTATCCCATTTAGCACGGTGGTAGTGCCACACAACACGTTGGATGGTGTCCTCAGTGCGAAGACGGGACTTCATCTCCACGAGGACTGTGCGGTGGTCACTCCTACCAATACTGTCATGGACAGATGCATTTGCGACAGGTAGATTGGTGAGGACGAGGTCAAGTAAGTTTTTCCCTCGTGTTGGTTCGCTCACCACCTGCCGCAGGCCCAGTCTGGCAGCTATGTCCTTCAGGACTCGGCCAGCTCGGTCAGTGGTGGTGCTACCGAGCCACTCTTGGTGATGGACATTGAAGTCCCCCACCCAGAGTACATTTTGTGCCCTTGCTCCCCTCAGTGCTTCCTCCAAGTGGTGTTCAACATGGAGGAGGACTGATTCATCAGCTGAGGGAGGACGGTAGGAGGTAATCAGCAGGAGGTTTCCTTGCCCATGTTTGACCTGATGCCATGAGATTTCATGGGGTCCAGAGTCAATGTTGAGGACTCCCAGGGCCACTCCCTCCTGACTGTATATCACTGTACCGCCACCTCTGGTGGGTCTGTCCTGCCGGTGGGACAGGACATACCCAGGGATGGTGATGGAAGAGTCTGGGACGTTGGCTGAAAGATATGATTCTGTGAGTATGGCTATGTCAGGCTGTTGCTTGACTAGTCTGTGGGACAGCTCTCCCAATTTTGGCACAAGTCCCCAGATGTTAGTAAGGAGGACCTTGCAGGGTCGACTGGGCTTGGTGTTTTGCCGTTGTCGTGTCCGGTGCCTAGTGGTCCGATGCCGGGTGGTCCGTCCGGTTTTATTCTTATTATGACTTTTCGTAGCGAGATTTTACAACTGAGTGGCTTGCTCGGCCATTTCAGAGGGCAATTAAGAATCAACCACATTGCTGTGGGTCTGGAGTCACATATAGGCCAGACCGGGTAAGGGCGGCAGGTTTCCTTCCCTGAAGGACATTAGTGAACCAGATGGGTTTTTACGACAATCCGGTAGTTTCATGGCCATTATTACTGATACTAGTATTTTAATTCCAGATTTTTATTTAATTAATTGAATTTAGTTAATTAATTGAATTTAAATTCGCCAGCTGCCGTGGCGGGATTTGAACTCATGACTCTGGATTTTAGTCCAGGCCTCTGGATTACTAGCCCAGTAAAATAACCACTATGCTACCGTACCCAATTCTGTATCCTGGTCTCTCCAGATCAACACTGTATGATCTCATTTTTATGTGGTTGTATTCTCTTGCACATGCCCAGTTGCCCTTTGATCACTGATGAAAATTTGGGGCTTTATCTGTAAATGTTAACAAATTCAGTTTCTCCACTTGCTCCCCCATTGAATTAGGCTGATTGTTGGTACAATATTTCTACTTTATTATATTTGTAGTTGCTGTGTATTAGCAGATGCCCAAAATTTAAAAGTCACCATTCAAGGGCAGACTTCTAGAGTTTCCTTTGCATGTGGTACTGTTGTTTGTGATACTGCATACAAGTATACATTCAGGATATGCACATGATGGAATTAAGGGTAACATTAGATTGGTCCAGGATGTGAAATAATTAGAGCAATACTGGGACAAATTCTGATATTCAAATATGTTTAAGCTTGTATTGTAGGAATTAAAAGAAAAAATGTTTGTCAGGGAATTCTACTTCTAATTTTGAAAGGAAGAGCATTCAGGAGTGAAACTCAACTCCGGCAGGGGCACAAAACAAGCAGTAGTGGATTGGCCGCCCGTTTCACATCCCGTCCGATTTTCCTTTCTATTGACTTCGATGGAAACTAAAATTGGACGGGATGTGAAATGGGCGGCCAATCTGCTATTGCCCGTTTTGTGCCTCCGCCAAAGTTGAATTTCAACCCCTTTGCTTCTATAAAATGATTGTCACCAATTTCAAGACAGCAAACCCAATTCCTTTTTCTTTGGTTTTTGAGACACATTTTTTCTCAATGCACAATTTAGTATTTTGAAACCTTAAAAACTAACCTGTGGAAGTAAATAATTTCATCCACAGTTCGTCAACTGTAGTAATTTCTTTATAGCCTTTGGATATTGTGATTCTTAGCTATGTGCACAATTTTGTTAGACATAGAATTCTGCTTTTAAGTATTTCCCTCTTATATTTTCTCCCTTCATTTCTTAAAGGCACTGACTATAGGCCTTCATCCTATTCTTTATGCTTGGCCAAGGCAGTGAGTGTTGGCAGGCAATTCATTACTGGGGGTCATCACAGCCATACTTGACCTTGTTCTTCTTGAACACTCTCACACATGCTCATTCCAGGAATCCTGTCTATTATTTTTCCCTTTGCCTAGTCCAGGGCATTGAGGCGAAATGTAATACCCTTATTGAGTTAACAATAAATAGATTACTTTTTAAATCTATCTTTCATTTTAACATGCTTGATAAAGCTTGCTTGTTGTTTTACCCCTTTCTTCCTAGTTGCTGATGAAGAATGATCAACAACAACTTTCATTTCTACTGTGCTCCTAATGTGCAGGAAGATGTCTCAAAGCGCTTTACATTAAGGAGGAAAGAAAGTGGGGGAAAAAGGAAAAATTGAAAAGGTTAGGGTTGATTTAAAAAAAAAAGACGTGGTTGAAGAGAAGGGTTTCGAGGAGGCTTTTGAAAGCAGGGAATGAGGTGGCACGATGGAGGGAACTGATCTGGGAGTTCGAGGGGACAGGAGTTCCAGTTGCAGAACAAACGGCCTCTAATGGTGGTGCAGAACACTGGGGTCCAAGGAGTAGCCTGGTGTTAGAGGAGTGAAGGTGGTGCATGGAGGCTAAAGGGAAAGTGAGGATGAGAGTTTTGAACTTTACTTGCTGAGGCATGAGAAACCAGTGGAGGTTGTAGAGGATGGGGAATGCATAAATTTGTGTGGTACAAAATATATGGTTTGAGCTATAGATAGCACCTGCAAGTAGTTATTATGTGGCTCTAACCTCAGTTACTAAAAAATCAATGACAGAGCCTTCAATGGCCTTAGCCCTACTCTCTGGAACTCCTTCATGTAACAAATCCGTTTTGCTATTTCTCTTCAACCTCCCTCCCCCTTAGAAGCCTCC
Source organism: Heptranchias perlo (assembly GCF_035084215.1). Taxonomy (NCBI): domain Eukaryota; kingdom Metazoa; phylum Chordata; class Chondrichthyes; order Hexanchiformes; family Hexanchidae; genus Heptranchias; species Heptranchias perlo. Next base: position 34,353,660 of record NC_090341.1, on the reverse strand, counting down.
TCACACTTTCAGTGATATCTTGTAATTCCCCTACTTCTGCTCGGCATTTGTTTCACCTCCTTCTAGCTCCTTTGGGACATTTACTATGTTACAAGCATTATGTACATTTAAGTCCGAATGCTTTAATGAGGTTATTCATCATCACTACAGATGTCCGGAATAAGTTATTTGATTTGCCCTTTGTAGGCCAGGAATCAACTTGTGAGAAGTGGCAAAATAAATGAAATAGTAGCACAACCCTTGTAGAAAGATCTGCTTTCATCAGTACAAAGTCTTCAAAATGTTAGGCTTTGGTCTATCACAAGCCTCAAGCCATTTCTGTAAGGTAGGGTTAATGTGACTTTGGTCTAATTCAGTTTTGACTCCAGAATGCTGAAATTGATCTGATATTCACAAAATTGAGAGGTAATGAGGTATAATGTTTGATTAGTAATGGCCGATTTTAAGGCATAAAGTGGCCATTACCTATCTGAAAATGGACCTCCATCCATTTTGTGCATGACACATTTCTGGTGGGGAATTGTTGGGCACAAGAAGCTTTCACCTCCTGGTCTATAAAGGACAAATCTAATACCAGGCTAGGAGCATGATTTCAATAGTCTAACAATATTCCGATGAAGACATTTTGACACGCATCCAATTTTCTGATGTTTGCAGGTGTGTTACACTGTTTGATCGACCCACCATATAAAATGGAGGTGCAGGGTTGCTAGGGACTGAGATGTTTGCCAAAGTTCATTCAAAGAGATTATCTTGAACAATTTTGAGGGCATTTCTGTACTTTGTACTTCTGTACATTGTTTCTTTTTTGCTCCCGTAACTTAGCTTCTCAGAAGTGTTTGTGGCAATTGTTGTGGTGCAGCTATTTTTTCCAACAGCTGCAATCGTGTCACAGTGGGTTTCCCCATGGGAATCGCCATGTATCTTTGCTTTTTGGACAAAGAAAAGGAGGATATCAGAAGGATACAAAGCAGGTGGGGCTGCACAGAGGCACTCTGCACCCACCTGCTGGTGCCCCCACATCAGAATAAAAGGCAGAGAGACCCATACCTCTATTTTTCAGAGAGCAGTGTTTTCGGAGGCTTCAATTCACGAGGATTTGCCATGATTGAGTTATGCCAGACCTGCAGGCAAACTCTGTCAGAATCAAGCTCATAACTGCCCTTAACTTTTATTGTAAACAATTTTACAACACCAAGTTATAGTCCAGCAATTTTATTTTAAATTCACAAGCTTTCGGAGATTTCCTCCTTCCTCAGGCAAATGTTTCCTGGCCATTTCCTCCTTCCTCAGGCAAAAACATTTGCCTGAGGAAGGAGGAAATCTCCGAAAGCTTGTGAATTTAAAATAAAATTGCTGGACTATAACTTGGTGTTGTAAAATTGTTTACAATTGTCAACCCCAGTCCATCACCGGCATCTCCACATCTTAACTTTTATGCTTGGGGAACATTTCAGCCTGCCACTGGAGATACCAGCAACATTAGCCAATCAGCTGTCTATTGATTAGTAAAGCAAGTAACCAATGCTGCCTTTGCAGTGTGTCATGGGCATTCATGTAAAGTTTGAAAATAGTTTCATGGTGTGAGGAGATGATGACTGTAAATGCCAATATTGCTGGATTAATGGGATGTCATGGTGGTTTCTCCTATCTTGGTTGACCTGACAAGGTTATTGGCCCAGAAATTACTCACCCGAGGACGGCGTTCCATAATGGCGTCCTCTCTGACCACCAGCGAATGCGTACATGCGCATTAAAACCAGCAAATCGTGAACTTGTTCCCATTGGTTCACTGTCAGTTTGACAGGTCCGAATAAAAGTGCCACCTACGCTAAAATCATAGAAATCATTAAACATTCGTAAACTTACCCATCTGCCCAGCTGGAACAAAGATACTTATGCCACCAAAAGGTACGCTAGAAAATACCAGCCCTACACTACTTTTTAAAAGTGTGGTGACTGTTAATGACTGTGAAACAACAAAAAATTAAATTTTAAAAATGTGGAATGTCAAATTACTCATTTTTTGACATCTTTTAACGTCTGTAAGTTTCATTAAATTAAATCATTTGCTTGGCTTTTTATAATAAGAAATGTTAAATTTTTATTTACACTAACATAGAAGTTCACTTTAAATGAATGATGTGGAGATGCTGGTGATGGACTGGGGTGGACAAATGTAAGGAGTTGCACGACACCAGGTTATAGTCCAACAGCTTTATTTGAAATCTCAAGCTTTCAGAGCTTTGCTCCTTCGTCAGGCAACTCACCTGACGAAGGAGCAAAGCTCCGAAAGCTTGTGATTTCAAATAAAGCTGTTGGACTATAACCTGGTGTTGTGCGACTCCTTACATTAAATGAATGAGTTTTACTTGCCTGCTTGTGGGCGGGGCTTCCATTTTCACAGCCATTTCCCATTCGCATCAGCCCACGCTGGGCTGATTGTTGCGATTCTTTTCAAATCTTCCAATTCACGCAAGTGGATGCCTCCGATCCGCGTTAAGTAAATTCGTACCTTTTATTCGTAGGAGCTGCTGCGGAGGTTGTCATGCCGATGTGCGCAATTTCCAGTCCATTAAAGTTTTTCACTACTGTTTCCAGGTGTGCTGTATGTGGAGGTGGCATTCACACTGGTGGATGCCTGCTTCTAGTCCCCCTGAGTTCTTCAAGGATCTTTGGCGTCCACTGTTGAAGAGGACCCTCTCTGTTTTACTTGCTCCAGCTGAATTTCTGGGAAATATCAGGGAAACTGGGTGTTTTCTGCCCCGTACTCTTTTCAAATATGATTTTTTTTTTTGTTTGAAGTTTGCTGTCTTCCAAGTTTGAAAAATTTATGATGCCAGTCCCTGCTGCAGGACTTTAAATGAGAAAGCTTTCAATCACAGGTTTGATGAACTTACTTGACAGGCTTTTCTATTACAGTAGGATTTACATGTCTGTGGTGTTTTTCTTTTCATAATTTATGATTTTTTGGAGGGGTGATTTCCATTATCTTCAAATGCGTGGGTGTATGAAAGGATGGTGCAAATGTTTACATTTTTTCCCAAAAGTAGGGAGGTTTAGAAAGCAGCGTTAAGGGCCTACAGTGACTTGATCTTTCAGGATTTATGTGATGTCCCCCTGTATCTAATTAATTTTTTAAAGTTTATATTCTAACTTCGCAGTTGCTAAGCTCCTTATCAGTGTTCCTGTCTGCGTGATGCTTCTGTGGCTGATGCTGAAATGGTGTTTTTTTTGTTCAGCCTCAGTTCCCAAAACTCCTTGTTGTTAATTCTTTTCAGTGGAGGAAAGGGATAAAATTCAAAGAAATCCACAGAGATATAGCAACTGGGCAGATAAATTCCATTTAATATTAAGAAATGTAAGGGAATGCATATGCAGCAAATGCCATTGCAAAATGAAGAGTGTATCATTAGGTAATTTAAGTCAGTAAAAACATCTAGGTGCAATGTTAAACCTGTTTTCACAATGTAGGGTTGTAGCTATCCAGTCAATAGAAAATTGGAATGTCTAATTCAATCCATGGCTCATGGTGGAGCTATGGACATTACACAAATACAAACGTTTAAAATAATGAAGAAAATTGTCTAAAATAGGTGCAAAGAAGTATTTTGTGCAAAAACAGGATTTAAAAACTAGAGGCCATTATTGTGAGCTAAATTTAATTTAAAAAATAACTTTTCAGACTGATTTATAGAATAGAATGGAACCTAGTTTAATGAATAGTATCTTAGTTGAAGCATTCAATAACAAATTGGTTGAATCTTGATTTAGCAGGGAGTAGAGGGAGATTGATTTGGGGTAGGAAAAAGGTCAGGACCATAAAAAAAATACTTGGATGCTTGAGCCGGTTTGTTGGAATGGCATATCCCCGTTGCTATTTTATCATGTTCTTGTGGTTTGTTGATTCGTATGTACCTGAAATGCACTTTTCCTGCAATTTTAAAGTGACAATATAATTAGTCAGTGACATGCATTCAATGCAATTTAAGTTATCACTGTGTGTTCTTGCCAGCTTTATTTTTTTTTATTCGTTCATGGGATGTGGGCGTCGCTGGTGAGGCCAGCATTTATTGCCCATCCCTAATTGCCCTTGAGAAGGTGGTGGTGAGCCGCCGCCTTGAACTGCTGCAGTCCGCGTGGTGAAGGTTCTCCCACAGTGGTGTTAGGTTGGGAGTTCCAGGATTTTGACCAATTTTTCATGAAGGTAGTGCCTGTTTAATATAATATATAATGCTCTATGTCTTTGTATACAAAACCTTTGCCTATAATTTCTTTACTTACATGTGACCAACACCCAACCTAACACCTATTCGAATATCAATCAATAACTTTTACCAGCTTGATTATTTGTGCTGATACAGTGAATGTAGTATGTACCAACAAAAGAAAAAAAGGCTGCCTTCTACATGAAGGGTAGAGTGATTGCAGTAGATTATCATGAGATTATAACAGGCAAAAAAAAAGCAAGAGCTTGCATGGGCAGCCTTCATTGACAGCTGCTGAGGCAGCTCAACCTTGTCCCTTTTCTCCAAGTCTGTTTCATTAACATCTTGTCTGAACATCTTGGAACATGCTTGCAGGGATAGAGGCTCCCATGGCACTGGAATCATGGTAATTAAATCAGATGGTGGATAAGAAATGGCAACAGTGCTGAACTATTGGGAATAACAGTAAAAGGGATAGACCCCTATAGCCTGAGGTGTGAAAGTGCACAGCGAACCATGGAGAATGACCAGCCATTATGATTGGCTAGAAGTATTGCACCTTAACACAATCATTACAACTATTCGTTATTTTTTAAATTAGTCAGCAGCACTGAAATGATGAGAGTTTGTAAATACATAAACTAGCTGGACAGATGATTATATATTTTTTTCTCTTTCCACAAAAACACAGATGGTCCGAGTAATCCCTGTGAGATGGTTGAACCTTCAAGAGTACCAGAGCAAAAAAATCATGGTGGATCATGGGGTCACAGTTCAGCGATTCTTTGTTGCTGACACCTCACAAGATGCCATGGAGGCTGCTAAGAGACTGAGTAAGTTGAGTAGTAGTGGGTAGTATCAGCGGCAGTCTGAAAGAAAAACTTACAAAATAAATAGTTGATTACAGGTAACCTTTCTGATTAACGTTTCATAGTGTCAGTAAACTTGATCTACACAGAAAGCGCTGCAGAGTTAATATGTATTCTGTTACTTGTTATTAAAGACAGTGATAAAGTTAAAGGTAAACCTTTCTGTTGCTAAATTGTTGCAACTTAATTTGTTTTAAAAGCATTGTTTTTTTTTAAAGAATGAAAAGTACTTGATGCAATGAAAATGCATTATATAAATGCACATTGTAAAAATGATGAGGGGTTTTGATAAGGTGAATGAGGAAAAGCTATTTCTACCAGTCAACGACATAAACTTCAGATTATTACCGAAAGAACAAACGCAGAGTTTGAGAATTTGTTTTATGCAGACGGTTGTTAGGCCATGGAATGACCTACCAGAAACAGTGGTGGAAGCAGAATCCATAGTAGCTTTTGAAAGGGAAATGAATAAATATTTGAAAAGAGAATGGGGGGAGGCTCAATAGTGGTGTGGGAGAGGGTTTAAACTAATTTGGCAGGGGGATGGGCACTAGGATGTAGCATTAGAAAGGAGAAACAAGGTGCACAAAGGATTGGGAGAGACAAATAGCACTAGAGTAAGAAATAGTACAGAATTAGGTGGGAACAGACTAAGAGAGAATACGAGAAGGTCTAAGATAGGCTTACAGTGCATGTGTGTAAATGCACGAAGCGTGGTAAATAAGGTTGGTGAGCAGCAGGCGCAAATAACCGCTTGGGAATATGATGTAGTGGCGATAACAGAGACCTGGCTCAAAAAAGGGCAGGATTGGGTATTAAATATTCCTGGATATAAGGTGTTCAGAAAAGATAGGAAAGGAAAAAAAGGAGGGGAGGTGGCAGTATTTATTAAGAAGAATATCGCAGTGCTGGAGAGAGAGGATGTCCTTGAGGGGGTCAAGGACAGAAGCTATTTGGTTAGAGTTAAGAAACAATAGAGGCCCCATTTCACGACTGGGTGTATTCTACAGGCCACCAACTAATGGGAAGGATATAGAGAAGCAAATTTGCAGGGAAATTACAGAGAGGTGCAAGAACTGTAGAGTAATGATAATAGGGGACTTCAACTATCCTAATGTAGACTGGGATAGTAATAGTGTAAAGGGCAAAGAGGGGGAGGAATTTCTGGTGTGTGTTCAGGAGAACTTTCTCGATCAGTATGTTTCCGGTCCAACATGGAAGGAGGCATTGCTGGATCTAGTTCTGGGGAATGAAGTGGATCAAGTGGAGCATGTGTCAGTGGGGGAACATTTAGGGAACAGTGATCATAGTATCATAAGGTTTAGATTAATTACGGAAAAGGACAAGGAGTAATCTAGAGTAAAAATACTTAATTGGAGGAGGGCCAATTTCAGTGGGTTGAGAGCAGATCTGGCCTGGATAAATTGGAGTCAAAGATTGGCAAGCAAAATTGTTATCGAACAATAGGCGACCTTTAAAGAGGAAAAGGTTCAGGTACAGATAGTTAAGTTCCCACGAGGGGGAAAGGTAGGGCAACCAAAGCCAGAGCATCCTGGACGACGAAAGAGATAGAGAGTAAAATGAAGCAGAAAAGGGGGTGTATGACAGATGTCAGATTGATAATACCCGGTGAGAACCAGGCTGAACATAGAAAGCACAGAGGAGAAGTGAAAAAGGAAATAAGAGGTGCAAAAAGAGAGTATGAGAATAGACTGGCGGCTAACATAAAAGGGAATCCAAAAGTCTTCTATGGGCATATAAATAGTAAATGGGTAGTAAGAGGAGGGGTGGGACCGATTAGGGATCAAAAAGGAGATCTATGCATGGAGGCAGAGGACATGGCTGTGGTACTAAATGAGTACTTTGCATCTGTCTTTACCAAGGAAAAAGATGCTGCCAAAGTCACAGTAAAAGTGGAGGTAGTTGAGATACTGGATGGGCTAAAAATTGATAAAGTAAAGGTACTAGAAAGGCGGCTGTACTTAAAGTAGATAAGTTACCCAGTCCGGATGGTTGCTGAGGGAAGTAAGGGTGGAAATTGCAGAGGTGCTGGCCATAGTCTTCCAGTCCTTCTTGGATATTGGGGTGGTACCAGAGGACTGGAGAATTGCAAATGTTACGCCCTTATTCAAAAAAGGGTGTAAGGATAAAACTGGCAACTACAGGCCAGTCAGTTTAACCGTGGTGGTGGGGAAGCTTTTAGAAACGATAATCCGGGACAAAATTAATAGTCACTTGGACAAGTGTGAATTCATAAAGGAAAGCCAGCACGGATTTGTTAAAGGCAAATCGTGTTTAATTAACTTGATTAAGTTTTTTGATGAGGTGACAGAGGGGGTCGATGAGGGCAATACGCTTGATGTGGAATGTATGGACTTTCAAAAGTTATTTGATAAAGTGCAACAAAATAGGCTTGTCAGCAAAATTGAAGCCCATGGAATAAAAGGAGCAGTGGCAGCATGGATACGAAATTGGCTAAGTGACAGGAAACAGAGAGTAGTGGTGAATGGTTGTTTTTCGGACTGGAGGAAGATATACCGTGGTGTTCCCCAGCATCGGTACTAGGACCACTGCTTTTTTTGATATATATGTTAATGACTTGGACTCGGGTGTACAGGGCACAATTTCAAAATTTGCTGATTACACAAAACTTGTAAGTGTAGTAAACAGTGAGGAGGATAGTAATAGACTTCAAGAGGACATAGACAAGCTGGTGGAATGGGCGGACACATGGCAGATGAAATTTAATGCAGAGAAGTACGAAGTGATAAATGTTGGCAGGAAGAATGAGGAGAGGCAATTTTAACTAAATGGTACAATTCTAAAGGGGGTGCAGGAACAGAGAGACCTGGGGGTATATGTGCACAAATCTTTGAAGATGGCAGGACAGGTTGAGAAAGTGGTTAAAAAAGCATATGGGATCCTGGGCATTATAAATAGAGGCATGGAGTACAAAAGCAAGGAAGTTATGTTGAACCTTCATAAAATACTGATTCGGCCACAGCTGGAGTATTGTGTTCAATTCTGGGCACTGCACTTGAGGAAGGATGGTGAAGGCCTTAGAGAGAGTGTGGGACAGGTCTCTACCTAATTTTTTGACTCTGCCCACTGTAGTTACATTAGAAAGGATGAGCTTGATGGACCAAGTGATTTTTTTTTTTGTTTCATGCTTTCTTATGTTAATTATACCATAATCTGTATAGCAAGTAGTTAGCACTAAAACCTTCAGAGGTCAGTGCAAATACAGTTCCCTTTTCATTCTCTGCTATACACTGGGGATTTGATTTTCATGGATGGATAAATTTGGATGCAGCAGCTCATTAGTGTTTTGTAAAATACTGCGCAAAAAAGATGAATCCTCAGTGTTAGGTTGCAAGCATTATGCATCACTTGTGTGCATTTATATGCATAAGATGACTGTAAGAGCATATTGTTCTAATGATCTAAAGTATAACCGAAGACTGACTGATGCTTTAGTACTGCTAATGGACAGTACGGGATACACTTTGAGCAGCTGGTCTTGAAGCTCCAGTGCTTTTGTAGAGGTAGACGGTCTCCAGTGCTGTCACACGGGAGATGGTTGTTGATGTGCTCTGAACCTTCAACGCATTTAAAAATGTTAAATATCCATATGTGCTTTTTAAAAGTTTCTGATTATGTAGTTGTTTTCATTCTCGTTAAGCATTGTAGGAGCTAGATGGGAAAATTTATTCTGTGCTGTTTCTTATTTGCCCTGATCAGTTGCCATCCTGGTTTTAGAAAGAAAGCTGTTTGTTGCATGAGCTAGTTTGCAGATGAAAGCTATGGGAGTACTGAAACATAAAATATGTATTTCCTTATACAGTGTGACTTTAAAGTAGCTATGTTATTAGAGGTCAGGCTGTCTCCTACCACTTATGTCTGTGTTCGTGCAGAAAAGGTGGTTTTCATAAGCAGGCCAAGTCTCCTGTGATCCAAAACCCTGCACATGCTGTGTCCAGGATAGCATGCACCGGATTAACACTGCAGATCATTTGGGATACCCACCATGTTTTCCTGACTCTTGAAAGGTATATAATACCACCGTATCAGACCCAAAGTATGCAAGCTAAAACTAATAGATGTGTTAACAGGTTGAATAAATACACAGAAGCAGCAAGATATTGACAGTATAAAATATAAAAACAATAAAAATAGAATCAGTCTGCAAGGAGTTAATGTTCCCTTTTTAGAACATATTTCTTACAATTTGATAAATGTTTCTGAGGTTTTACTCTAGATATTCTCTGGTTTGGCATCTTACACCACTCCTGTAAGCAAGTCCACGCTCCTTACTAACCAGATTGTGCCTTTACCTGCTCTATATCGAGCACATTGCGAGCCCAGGAGTTGAGCAGAAAACCCTGATCACTATATTTTGGCTTACTGTTATATTATGTGACCTCGTGATCATCTTCAACTTCAGAAGGTGATATAAAACTGTAATTTATAAACTGCCAAATAGATCTATTAAACAGTAAATGGATAACTGAACAGCTGCAATGACATATTGTAGACTTGCAGGACTTACAGAATTAACTGTCTGTCATCATTCCCTAACCTTATCACTAAAAGATAGAAGCAGTAGCATCTGCTATGCTAAATTTCCATGTGAACTGGACCTGGCAGTGGGATCGATGCAGGTAAGTTGTACTGGTCATTTTAGATGCCTGCCCGGTTTCCAAGCATTTCAGGTCCTCAGAACATCCCAAAATGCTTCACAGCTAATGAAGCAAGGTCACTGTTACGTAGGTAAATGTGGCAGACAGTTTGCTTGCACTAAGATCCCACAAGCAGAAAATCTGCCAAATGATCAGTTAATCTGTTTTATTGGTTGAAAAATACATGTCGGCCAGGAATAGTACCATGGGATCGTCTACATCCACCTGAGCATACAGACAGGGCCTTGGTTTAAATCTTACCTGAAAGGCAGCAACTCTGACAATGCAGCACTCCCTGACTGAAGTGTCAGTTGAGAGTAAATACTCAAGTCCTACAGTCGGACTTGAACCCACAATCCTCTTACTCAGGACTGTGATTGCTTGAGGATGGAAGTGAATATACCATTCATGGGTATGGAGTGTTCAGAAAACACAGTGGACAGAAAAGGAGGTGATGTAGCCCTATATGTTAGGGATGCCTGGGAAGTAAACAAAGTTGACCCTGTGGAAGGGGGAAAGCTGAAGAATGGATTATTCTGGGTAGACATCTCTAATGCAAAAAAGAAATCCAAGTTAACACTAGAACCTTGATATTAACCATCCACACGGGTGGGAGAACATTGGAGTGGGGTGCTGTTAAAAATGGAAAAATGGGGAACGTGCCTCCAACCTGCTGCGTATGGGCCTGTTGCCATTTTTATGACGGCGGGTTTCGTGGCGTCCGAGTGTTCCACTATGGAGAGGTGGGACACGTCAGTAACATATTTAAATCGGGGTCCCACAGTGCACTTGAGAACCTGATTTAAATTTAAGAGTTGCTGCGCAGGTTTCCCAGTGGTCGGGAAACCCGGCAGTGAAAGGGAGGCCGGAGCTGCAAGCTCCACAAGGTAAGTGCCTTTTACAGCATTCCTTGTGGGACAGGAGGAGCAGGAATACTCCCCCTGGTCCCTCAAGAAAGTCTTCAGCCTCCCCCCCACCAACCCCCCCCTCCACCCCCAGCTGATCGCAGCCACTCTTTCTCCCTCCCCCACCCTCCCACCAATGCTGCGATCAGCGACCTCCTCCTCTGCAACCCCGATGGTCTCTTTCTCTATCTAGCCGATCATGGCCAATCCCACCCCTCCAAACCCCGATGTCTCGCTCCATGTCGCGATTGTGGTCAACTTCCAATCCCCCCCCCAAAATTGCCAGGGACCATCCTCAAGGGTTCCCAGTTGTGGTATCCAGGCTGTCAATTTGTCAAAAAAAACGATAACTAGGTCCTGCTCTTAAATTCGGTAGGACATCTGTGTCCCCAGCCTTGCCGGGTTCCTCGGCAATTTCCGGCCTTCCCCGCACCCTTCCTGTAAATATCGGGACCTAGAAGTAGGAACATAGGAACAAGAGTAGGCCATTCAGCCCCTCGTGCCTGCTCCACCATTTGATAAGATCATGGCTGATCTGTGATCTAACTCCATATCCCTTAATACCTTTGATTGCCAAAAAGCTATCTATCTCCGATTTAAATTTAGTAATTGAGCTACTATCAATAGTATACTATCAAAGTATGTTACAGACCTCCCCAGGTCAACATAATGAAGTAAACTAATTGCTCTACAAAGCGATAGTGAGGGTATGTGAGAACAGAAATGTTATTTTGATGGGAGATTTAAATACACCAATTTAGGAATTAGGAAAACCTAAGTGTTTTAGAATCACAGTTGATAAATATAATGCATTGAATGTTTTATGACCAAATGCATCAAGGAAGCAACTAGAGGCAATGCTCACCTAGACCTGCTATTTGTAAATGATCTATGTATTGTACAGGAAATAAAAATTGTAGCATCACTGGGCGACACTGTGAGCACACAATGATAAAAATTTAACATGATCTGGGAGTTAAAAATACCTAAGACTTGGATCCAGATATATAACTTGAAAAGGGCTAATTTCAGTGAAATGAGGGAACAATTAAAGCCAATAGGTTGGCAGAAATTGTTCAACAACACTCAGTCGAAGCCAAGTGGAACACCTTTAAAGGTATAATGCTGAAAATGTAGGATGATTACATACCAAAATCCAATGATCTCAAACTAAAAAAACGTGACCTGAGATGGATTAACAAATTGAAACTGGTATATTGAGGAAAATAACCTTCATAAATACTGCAGTGGAAAAGGGGAAGGAGTTCACTGGGATGGATGTAAGAAAATACAGAAACAAGTTGAAGGGTTGTTCAGAGGGACAAGGAGAGATATATATATATATAGATATAGATATAGACAGAGAGAGAGAGAAAAGCATAACAGCAGAGTTAAAAATATTCTTTCACTTTTATAACAGTAAGAGGGCAGTCAGAATAGATCTTAAAACCATAAAAGATGCAAACAGAACCAAATTTGAGGATGATAAGATGGAGGAAATAATTATGGAGGAAATAATAGGATTCACAAGGGAAGACATGAGTAACATACCTTTCCCAAACACAGAAAACCAAAATAAAATCAACAACTTTGATATAAGTGAGATGGAAGTTCTAGACAGACTAAAAAGGCTCAAAACAAACAAATCAACAGGGATAGATTGTATATATCCTGGAGTGCTGAATGAACTTAGTGAATGCCTCACAAATCTCCTCCCTATCATTATAAGAGTGCCACTGGACACTAGGGAGTACCAGTAGAATGGGAACAGGTGGATGTAGTGGCCAAATTCAAATAAGGGGAAAAATAAACACATGCAACTATAGACCCATTAGTCTCACTTCCATTCTGTGTAAAATAATGGAATCATTAGGAGTAAACTTGAGTATCTGTGCAATAATCTAGTAAACTGTAGCCAAAATGGATTCAGAAGGGGAAGATCATGTCTCACGAACCACCTCGACTTCTTTGAGGAAATAACATCCCAGGTGGATTGTGGAAAGTCCTACGACATAGTGTATCTAGATGTCCAAAAGGCATTTGACAAAGTCCCACATGGTAAACCATTAGTCAGACTTCCAGCCCGAAAATGTCTTTATGCAGTGGGTCGTTGGATCGTGACTTTCTTCGCCACATGGAGTTGTTGAGGCAGACACCATTGCATCTTTCAAGGAAAAGTTAGAGAAGCATTTGAAGCAGAGGAAGATCCAGCCCCGAGGGGAGTGGTTGTGGATTACAGTGGCCAAAAGCCAGCACAGACACGATGGGCCAAATGTCCTCTTCCTGTTTTGTAAACATCTATAGTTGCTCCATGGTAATTGAGCCTGCATTCACTGAATTCTAAAATTTTACAACTAAATGTGAAAGTGATCCCTCCAGTGTTATCCTTATCTTAAAACATCACCCCCAAGTTCTCTGTATGTAATCAAGCGCAAAGAACCTTTCCTTATTGAATTCATCAATTTATTTCATGACTTTAATAACTTGGATTGTGCTGCCACTTGTATCTTGCCCCTGAGAGAACATAATTAGCTGCTCTTCATAGCTCATCCATTTAAGACCAACACCCTTGTTAGTCATCTTTGAATCCTTTCCAATGCCTCTGCCTTTTGGTAGGCTACAATAATTATGTATCTGAGATAATCCTTCAGCTGGAGCCTGCAGTGACCCAAAACTGCTTTAAGCTGCAAAATAAAAATAAATAACTGCAAATGCTGGACATCTGAAATTAAAAGTAGAAAATGATGGAAACATATATTAGGCTGGTCAGCATCTATAAAGTGAAATGACAGGTTATTGCTGTTGTAACCCTTTATCAGAATGCTATCAATGCTGTTTCCATGTTTTACAGTTGGCTTACTCATGGCTTGTTCCACAAATTTAAGTCAACAATGAAGCAGTATTTGAATTTTTGGTTTAATATGGCATTGTGATTACTTTTTTCCAATACAGAACACACAGATTGCTCCAAAACTGAAAGGGTACAGACCGCTGGAGAGAATGCAGATTTGTTAGAAATATTGATTGCAAGCTAAGCTCTTGGCATATAAAATTGAAACCTATTCTTTTCAGACTTTAGAAGGAATATTAACACAGTGCAGATTATTGTCTTTTTAAAAATGAGCTATTCTGTCCAATTGAGAAAGGAATGAAGGAATCTTGAGGGGGGCTGAGGAAAGCCCTTGATTCTTAACCCCTGTCATTCTTTATGCTGTGGCGATGCCGGTGATGGACTGGGGTTGACAATTGTAAACAATTTTACAACACCAAGTTATAGTCCAGCAATTTTATTTTAAATTCACAAGCTTTCGGAGGCTACCTCCTTCCTCAGGTGAACGATGTGGAAATGAAATCCTCGAAATGAAGTCGCATTTATAATTCACAGAACAATGCTTGGTGAGTACAGACAGTTTTTTCAACTGCCCGTTGCCAAGGCAATCAGTGTGCAGACAGACAGGTGTTACCTGCCAGGTCTCACAGAATATACAAATCACCAAAAAAAACAACAAACAAAAAAAAAACAGAGATAGAGAGGCCATCCCCTATGGACAGGCCCTGCGAATACACAGGGTCTGCTCAGACGAGGAGGAACGCGATGGACACCTACAGACGCTGAAAGACGCCCTAGTAAGAACGGGATATGACGCTCGACTCATCGATCGACAGTTCCGACGGGCCACAGCAAAAAATCGTATAGACCTCCTCAGGAGACTAACACGGGACGCAACCAACAGAGTACCCTTTGTCGTCCAGTACTTCCCCGGAGCGGAGAAACTACGCCATGTTCTCCGCAGCCTTCAACATGTCATCAATGACGACGAACACCTCGCTATGGCCATCCCCACACCTCCACTACTCACCTTTAAACAGCCACCCAACCTCAAACAGACCATCGTTCGCAGCAAATTACCTAGCTTTCAAGAGAACAGCGTCCACGACACCACACAACCCTGCCGCGGTAACCTCTGCAAGACATGCCAGATCATCGACACAGATACCACCATCACACGAGAGGACACCACCCACCAGGTGCATGGTTCATACTCCTGTGACTCGGCCAACGTTGTCTACCTCATACGTTGCAGGAAAGGATGCCCCAGAGCATGGTACATTGGCGAGACCATGCAGACGCTGCGACAACGGATGAACGGACACCGCGCAACAATCGCCAAACAGGAGGGTTCCCTCCCAGTCGGGGAACACTTCAGCAGTCAAGGACATTCAGCCACCGACCTTCGGGTAAGCATACTCCAAGGCGGCCTTCGAGACACACGACAACGCAAAATCGTCGAGCAGAAATTGATTGCCAAGTTCCGCACCCATGAGGACGGCCTCAACCGGGATCTTGGGTTCATGTCACGCTACACGTTACCCCACCAGCGAACAAATGTTATCTGTTTTTAATATAACGGGTCGGTTGCTGTCTTTTCTATGTTTCTACCTCTCTATCTCTGTTTTTTTTTGTTTGTTGTTTTTTTTGGTGATTTGTATATTCTGTGAGACCTGGCAGGTAACACCTGTCTGTCTGCACACTGATTGCCTTGGCAACGGGCAGTTGAAAAAACTGTCTGTACTCACCAAGCATTGTTCTGTGAATTATAAATGCGACTTCATTTCGAGGATTTCATTTCCACATCGTTCACCTGAGGAAGGAGGTAGCCTCCGAAAGCTTGTGAATTTAAAATAAAATTGCTGGACTATAACTTGGTGTTGTAAAATTGTTTATAATTCTTTATGCAGTCTTGGGGAATCTACAACTTGGTGAATAGCTTAGATAGGATTGTGAAATTTAGGAATAATTTTTCCTGGAAATTAAGAAGAATTATGACATTCTAAGATGAATGCTCCTGACCAAATTTACATTTTTGTAATCAGTGAAGAAATGGTATTGGCAAAGCAACTGCTAATTAACACACCTTTCATTCCCCCTCACAAAAGCCATAAAAATGATTTGTATGGAAAATAAAAAAAATTCCACAGATGCAGTAGGGTTATGCTATTCAGCTTGTGGGTTAAGACAACAATAACTTTCTAAAGCACTTCTGACATGCAGGAAGGTGTCTCAAAGCTCTTTATGTTATGGAGGCAAACAATGGCTGTGGAGCAGGAGGAAAAAGGGAAAATGGAGAGGGTTAAGGTGGGAGACCAGAAAACACAATCAAAGATAAGTATTTTGATGATGGTGGGAGGTGGCAACAAAGGTGGTGAACAGACCTCCTTAAGCAGGGAGTTCCAGAGGACCAGGAGCATAGGAGCTGAACAAGTGATCACCCGGGGTGGGGGGGTGGGTCCAAGGATTTGGTCAGTGTTAGGAGAGTGGGAGAATGTGTGTAGGGACGCAAGTCCATGGAGGGATTTGAAAGTGAGGACTAGAATTTTGATGCCAACTCACTGGGAGACAGCGGAGCTTAGAGAGGACAGGGTGATTGGAATCCAAGTGAGTTTGCAGGTTCTGGCATTCAAAATGAGTTGCGAAGGTTATCGCTAGTTAGAATGTTAAAGCCATTGAGCCTTGAGTTGACGAGGGCACTGACTAGGCTTCCAATGATGTTGAGGAAGAGGTAGGGGCAGAGATGGGCAATATAGAGAAGGTGGAAGAAAGTGGTCTTGGTAATGGAATTGCTCTGGGGGACGTGGCTCAGTTTGGGATTGGACATTATGCCAATATTCATCACCTTCTAATTCAGGTTAAGGAGGTAACTGGTCCAGCCAGAACTGGCAGTGGACAGCTCAGTTTGTCAAGGACATATCATTGAGAGAATATATCTTGCATCTAACCTGTGCTCTTCCTGATCTGGGAATGCCTTATACAAGTGTTCTTTTGCTCAGCACTGTCACCCCCCCCAACCTTGAACACAAAAATTTACTCCAAAATGCAGAATATTATAAAAATTATTCGTAAAGGAATCCATGCATTTGTTTCCAAATTGAATACAAGTTCATTGGATACTATTAATTTCCTGTGAGACAGAAAGGAGCCTAAAAACTGAGAGATGGTGGCCCTTTATGGTATTTATGTATCTTACAACATTAATAATTCTTGTGAAATAATGGCAGTTTGAAAAGTGGAGCGAACCTGCCAGCAGATTTGAGGGTACTATAAAAATGTCTAAAGAACCAATTAGCACAGTTGCAGACTGTAACTTGATGTCTTGAGCGTAAGATATCGACATTAAGTAACTGAAGATTTTGAAAATTCTGGATAGTAGCAAGAAAATGGAGGGCTCCACGTAATATCTTCTGGTAGTATTAAAAACCACTCAACAGTAAACTGTATTGTTAAAATGGACATGGAAAATGTCTGACGCTTGATTAAGATATAGCGTGTGGGGCTCAGAATTAACAGGAGCCTGAGAACTATCGTAAATGCTCTTTAGAGACATTGGCCTGGAATTCACTGCAATGGCGATATTGGCGATGGACGCCATAAGTAAGAAGAATGTCTACTTGACTTAAACATGTTCTAGTTATTTTCTGCAGTTATATCTCTGAATTAAATACAACTTTTTTATGGTTGCACGTGATGATAAGCAAATCATAAATGAGCCAAGTATAAAGCAGATTTATACTGAAGTACCAGCAGCATGCAAAAAAAATGCAGAAATTATCAGGATTCATTTT
This sequence comes from Heptranchias perlo, assembly GCF_035084215.1. Taxonomy (NCBI): domain Eukaryota; kingdom Metazoa; phylum Chordata; class Chondrichthyes; order Hexanchiformes; family Hexanchidae; genus Heptranchias; species Heptranchias perlo. Next base: position 34,336,378 of record NC_090341.1, on the reverse strand, counting down.
TTGCAGTGTTTTACACAATTTCAACCATTAAATAAAAATTCTAACCTAATGGCATTATTTGGGATGAAGTCTTTTTGTGTTACTGAGGGATACGAATGTTTCTGCTGGAGCCGGAGGGGATGTTTGTGGAGCATATTGATGCTGAGCTCACACGTTGCGGTTAAAGTCAGTGGAGTCTGTCAGTCATTCAGGTCCATGTCGAATGATGACCTATTCAAAGCTGGTCACTGGAGACTTCACCATGCGACAAACCTTTCTGTTGCAACGCTACATGAAAACCTTCAGCAAGAAGAACCACAAATCCACTGTATGAAGTAAAGGGGAGGAAACTAATCTTGTAAATGACAGAAAAAGGAAGGTTTTTTTTGGGGGGAGGGGGAGAATATAATATAATATAAAGTACAGCAGTTGCATCTTGAGCAAATACTGCAAATTAGCCGTGGCAAGCAGAGCAAACCAATCTTGTAATACCTTAAATATTGTAAATTAAGAGGTTTTGAGTAGGAAAGAATAAAATTACTTGAATCTTAGACTTTGTAAAGTGGCAGATTAATACAAATATTATCTGTGAGTCCTTGTATCTTTCAGTATTAATAAGATGTGTAATATTTTCACCTTGTGTCAGACATGTGATGTATTTAATTAAATTTGCTGTATTACAGTGATGGGCAATGTGATGTCACGTTTAGGTTGCTGTGGGATTGTAGTAAGTAAACCTCAGAAGCTGCACTCGAATTCCTGGACTATTCAGGAGCAATGCCTTGGGAGATTTACTCAATGAAAAATAACAATCCTGCACTGTTACAGTTGGCTACTGTTATGACTGCTCTCCCAATGCTAATGATATCTGAATAAATTTTTATGGTGCCGCAAGTATTGCACCCGTGCAATACAGTAAAACATTAGTGATTTAGACCACATTTAGGAAATGATTAGACCGTCCCCAAAAAGTTCATTAAGGAATTGTGACTAATAAAGAACTTGCAATTGGTCACTGTAATTTTCCAAATAATTTACAATATGTGGATGCTAGTTACATCAAGTCCAAATTATATTATTTCTGCCTGAGTTTTAAAAAAAATCAGCTCTCATGAGAAGAACGTCTACTTGTCCTAAACATGTTCTAATTATTTGCTGCAGTTATATCTCTGATAAACTAAATAAAATTTTTAGGGTTGCACATGTGATGATAAGCAAATCTTAAATCAGCCAAGTTTAAAGCAGATTTATTTTAATAGCAACTAATGTATTTATAATGATGCTGTATCAGCGAGCTGCTATGAAATATAATGTTACGTATGTTTGTAACATGTATAGATTAACAGCAGAAATAACATCGCTGGAAAGTAAAGACTCCTTTTTTTGAAATATGACCTTGTTTACAATTTTTCCTCTGCATTGTTTTCCACATAAGGGCTGTAGCCTCCTCCTGCTGCAAAGGCAGATAAAGACTGCAAAGTATTTTTGTGGTGCCTTCAAATTGAGCTTACCATGAATTTATGAGTTAGTGAATGTTTATTTCAAATTTAGTTTTACATGTTTATGGTATATGCTGCAACAGAATGGTGTTCAGAAAATTACCCAGCAAAAATCACCCCAGCTTGAGGTGCAAAAGATGCTATTGCCAAGGATCTTCAGTTTCACCTTGACTAGGCAATGCTGAGGATAGAGTTGGATAAGGTTAAAGTAGACAAATTGGGTTGAGTCACACTCCTGTGAGTAAACTTAATACAGCTTTGTTATCCTGGAACTTTCAGATATACTGATCACCAAGAACTGTGTAAACATTTACTAGTACATAGTGAGAGTAATTGTATCAGCAAAAGATTACATAGACTTGACTATGATCTCAATGTGAGAAATCAGCAGATGAAGATTAGAAGATCTTGCCACATGATTGGTGTTATGAATTATCTTTTACCTTGTCCTCTTTTTGCCTGACTGTTGCTTTCTTGTAGTAGAAGAAAATCTTACCCAATAAGGCAGCAGATTTCCTCACATGTTGAGTTCCTTTTTAACATCTTGGGAACATGTGATAATTTAGATTAGTGCACTTTCTTGCTAAGGAATTGTAGGATTTGACAGTATGTACCAGGTGCCAATTAAACACCATGCTAAAAAGAAAGTTTTAAACAAAAAGAATTATTTTTGGAGAAAGCATTTTCAGTCTAAAATATCACCTCACCCCTCCCCCAACAAAAGCACTCTCCTATCCAAGGGGAAATGTTCCTATTTATGCAAGTGGAAAGTAGCCCCAACGTGTTGGGTCTCATGATCAGAAACAACTCACCCAAAGCTGTATCAGGAATGTAATTAGTGCAGCTGAGCTTATTGTGGGCACAGATATTAATGAAATTAATAGTCCTTCACTTAATCAAATATTGGAAGATTGACACAATATTAAGAACATAAACTGTATAACATATAGCAGAACACTATTTAGTAACTCTTCTGAATTATCACAAACTCATAATAGAAGGGATGCTTTTACGTAGAGTGGTTGAGAGGAAGTATATGCAAACAGGTGCTCATTTACCAGTAACAGAAAAGGGAAAGGTTACAGGAACTCTCTGAAAACTATAATTGTGAGTTAAAATAGTATCATTATTAGTTACTTATTAAAAATGAATCCTACTTTATATTCATAAAGTGGGAGAAGTATCCCATGATGCTGAAGATGTACTATGGAGATGATTTAAGTGGTGGCCAATGGGAAGAGTGATGGGATGACGTACACTATGCTCTTCAGGTTAGTTTTGCTTAATATGTACGGAGAAGAGATGTTCTGACTACTGTTAGATTTCATAGAATCATAGAAAGGTTGTAGCACGGAAGGAGGCCATTCGGCCCATCGAGTCCGCGCCGGCTCTATGCAAGAGCAATCCAGCTAGTCCCACTCCCCTGCCCTTTCCCCGTAGCCCTGTAATTTTTTTCCTTTCAAGTACTTTTTCAGTTCCCTTTTGAAGGCTATGATTGAATCTGCCTCCACCACCCCCTCGGGCAGTGCATTCCAGATCCTAACCACTCGCTGTGTAAAAAAGTTTTTCCTCATATCACCTTTTGGTTCTTTTGCCAATCACCTTAAATCTATGTCCTCTGGTTCTTGACCCTTCCGCCAATGGGAACAGACCTCCTCAGAAGACTAACATGGGACGCAACCAACAGAGTACCCTTCGTCGTCCAGTACTTCCCTGGAGCGGAGAAACTACGCCATGTTCTCCGCAGCCTTCAACATGTCATCGATGACGACGAACACCTCGCTAAGGCCATCCCCACACCTCCACTACTCGCCTTCAAACAGCCACCCAACCTCAAACAGAGCATCGTTCGCAGCAAATTACCCAGCTTTCAGGAGAACAGCGTCCACGACAGCACACAACCCTGCCACGGCAACCTCTGCAAGACATGCCAGATCATCGACACAGACACCACCGTCACACGAGAGGACACCACCTGTGACTCGGCCAACGTTATCTACCTCATACGTTGCAGGAAAGGATGCCCCGGAGCATGGTACATTGGCGAGACCATGCAGACACTGCGACAACGAATGAACGGACACCGCGCAACAATCGCCAGACAGGAGGGTTCCCTCCCAGTCGGGGAACGCTTCAGCAGTCAAGGACAGATCTTCGGGTAAGCGTTCTCCAAGGCGGCCTTCGAGACACACGACAACGCAAAATTGTCGAACAGAAATTGATAGCCAAGTTCCGCACCCATGAGGACGGCCTCAACCGGGATCTTGGGTTCATGTCACGCTACACGTAACCCCACCAGCGAAAAAAAGTTATCTGTTTTTAACACAACGGGTCATTCTCTGTCTTTCTCTTCCTTTCGGATGTTTCTCTCCCTCTCTCTCTCTGGTTTGTGTTCTGGCCGTTTGTGTATTCGGTGGTCCTGTAGGTAACATCACTCTGTCTGAACACTTTGATTGCCTTGACAACGGGCAGTTGGACAGATTATCTGTAATCACCAGGTATTGTTCACTGAATATAAATGCGGTAACCTTCCATGGAATCCCACACTCGCTCACCTGACGAAGGAGATAGCCTCCGAAAGCTTGTGATTTTCAAATAAAACAGTTGGACTATAACCTGGTATTGTAAGATTCCTTACATTTGTAGACCCTTGATGATTTTAAATACTTCTATCAAATCCCCTCGCAACTGTCTCTATTCCACGGAGAACAATCCCAGCTTCTTCTGTCATCCTAAGAGGATTCCCCATCAAGGGAAGGTTACATTCCCTTTACTTTCGTGCTGATTAAGAAATGGATTAACCTTGAGTTGGGTAGAGCAAAACTATGAAAAAATGTTGCACAGAGTCAGAGGCAGTCTGGATTAAGAGTTGTTGGTATGGAATCCAGTAGGATGTGAGGCCAAACACGATCTATTGAAGACTGGAGTTTATGGAGGCACTGTCTCTGTGGATAGTTTAACCAGAAAAGAGAACTGTGAAAGCATTTAGATGCTTTTACACTTTTTTGCAAAACTGTTCCCGTCAAGGGAGAGCAACCTCTGTGTGCTGCTTTCCCCCTTTTATATAATTTCATTTGTGTGCCAGTCTCTCGGCTCTATGTCATGCAGTAATCCAAATTCCTAATATGTACTCCAGTTGTGTGATGATCTGTGTCTGCAGTGCTAATTCATAAAATCTGCCCCTGTATTTAAAGTCACATGTAAAATAACTTGCTTTTATTCTGAAGAAATTATTTTATTGCAGTATTACCCACTTTTTATGTGAAAATTCTGTGCTGTAGTTCACCCTCCCAGTGACTTGCATTGTCTATAGGTGTAGCTTTCTGATTATGCACATTTAAAAAGCAAGCATTATACAGATGTGTGATTTAGTTAGAAGTCAACAACATAATTTCCTGGTCTATTATTCAACTCTGGCAAGGTTGGATGAAAGGGCATGATAAATGTTGCGCACACGTGTAGATCCAGAAAGAAGCATCTAGTTCCATAGAATGGCGGAATAGTTCCACAGACATCAACCATTGCTGCTTATTGGTGGGCAACAAGATTTGCGTGGAATTTCTAAAGAGGGATTACATTGATGCACAAACTAGTCTCAAAAATTAAAATGAGAAATGTGTAAAATTGATATTTTAATAAAAATATTATGAATCTTCCTTTATGCTATGGAACTTCCGGTGGACTCGTACAATTTATAAAAGGTTGTTATAATTAAAAGATCATATAAATGTTAGTTTTCTGCAGTTAATCCCACATTTTCAGAGAACTGCAGCATCTGGCCATATGATAATTTCACACACCCATCTTTACTGAATTTTTTAAAGATATGATTGACCCATCAAATCGTCAACTTAATTTAGACAGATGCAATGATCAAGAATGTGAAAATTTCAGTTCCTTGTAGTCTGTTGGCAATCCTGTTGGGTACTCTTTTGATAGGACATTCAGTGCCAGTTTTTATCATTTGCAGTTGTAATTATTCTAGTATGTTCGTTTTTTGTTAAATACAGTTCTTTGCTTAACTTGGAAGCATTTGCTTTAAAGGGTGAAAGTTAACAGATTGTACAGTAAAGTAGGGCTATTAGAGACCATGGCAATGCTACAAGGCGCGTTAATATCATTGATTATAATCCCAATTTTGCTCTGCCACGATTTGTGCAAATTAAAGAAGTGAGTTCTGGTAAATTTCAACAATAATACAGTTAATGTCAAAGTATCATAGAATTATGTCGTAGAATCATTGGCATGTTTCTGCACAGAAACATTCTTTAGGCCATTAAATTTCCACCAGTTTTTGTTTCCAAATGACATATGAGTCGAATCTTACTTTCTGTTTGCTTCACAATACCCTTAATTTTTTTTCAAGCTACAGCCGATTCCCCTTTAAAAAGAACTTATAGACACTGCTTCAATTTCAGTATGCGGCAGAGAACTCTACATTCTAATCACTCTACATAAATATTTTTTTTAACCTCTCCATTAATTATTTTTGTGATTGCTGTCTTAAATTTGTGCCCTCTTCTTAGCATCTCATCAGCCAGTAGAAGCAATCTGTCACTGTTTACTCTCTGATAACCCTTCATAATCTTGAAGGCTTCTATCAGGTCACCCTGCGAACACTCAGCTCTAGTGAACCAAGCCTAATTTCTCTTCATAACTGTAACCCTTCATTCCTGGTAATATCCTAGGGAATCTACACTGTACCTTTTCCATTGCTTTTATATCCTTCCTATAATGGGTTGCCTAAAACTGTAAATAGAACTCCAACTGTGGCCTAACTCATGTCTTGCACAAGTTCAATATTATCTACTTGCTTTTAGATACAAAACCAAGGCTTCTGTTTGCCATTTTATGGCCAAACCTACTTACAAGCAATCTTTAATGACCTGTGTATCTGCACACCAAGATCCCTTTGCACCTTTACTTCATTTAAAATCTTGTTATTTAAGCTGTATTTTATTTCCCTATTCTTACTTCCAAAATGTATTACTTTATGCATTGAACTGCTTCTCTGCGCCAGCGTATCTATGCCCTCCTGCAGTCTTTCATAGACCTCATCGTAATTTGCAATACTGCCAAATTTGGTTTCATCACCAAATTTGTATTTGTTCCCTCAAATCCTAAATCCAGATTCTTTATGCTCTTAGTAAATAAGAGCAGTTCCAACCACTCACCAAATCTTTCTAGCCTGTGAATGTTGCTTTACCTCTGCCCATTGCTTTCTGCCCTCCCTCTCTCTATTCATGTGGCCACATTTTCCTCAATTCCATATGCCATTATCTTTGTCTTAAGTCTCTTATGTGGTACGTTATCAACAATTTATGTGTGACATTTTGTGTGTGGTTTATATATAAAAATTCAGAAATATTTATTTCTGGTTAACTTGCCCCAAATAATGAGTATCATTGTTAAAACTGCTTTTCTATGTGGCAGGGCTTACATTTTTGCTCTTGTGGTTTAATATTTTACTGTACTGTTGTGCTCCAATGCAGTTTATACCAACACAGTGACAGCTATAGTCCATATTCTGTAGTATTGAGGTTCACCGAGTTTGGATCTGAAAATACTTCACTGAGTTCTATATTTTGGTTCACTCCACTGCAGCTTGCAAGTACCAAATGAAAACTAATGCCTGAATTTTCTGCATGGCTAATGCCATTTGTTGTGAAGCAAATGATGTGTAAAACTCATCACTCTTTTACAAACCCAAGGAATAGATGCAATGTAATACTTGTTCTTACCTCTTTCATCGCTTATGTGAATAATAATGAAAGTATAAAATGCATCAGAGACATGGGTGTGTGTATATATATATATATATATTCCTCCCTTTTGTTATGTTAGTGTGACTGTAAAGCAAGGAAGCCCACTTTAGTGATCGGAGGAAACTATAGAGAAACCAGTATAAAACACTGGTTAGGCCACAGCTGGAGTACTGTGTGCAGTTCTGGTCGCCACACTACAGGAAGGATGTGATCGCTTTGGAGAGGGTGCAGAGGAGATTCACCAGGATGTTACCAGGGCTGGAGCGCTTCAGCTATGAAGAGAGACTGGGAAGATTGGGTTTGTTTTCCTTGGAGCAGAGGAGGCTGAGGGGGGACATGATTGAGGTGTACAAAATTATGAGGGGCACAGATAGGATGGATACTAAGGAGCTTTTTCCCTTTGTTGAGGGTTCTATAACAAGGGGACATAGATTCAAGGTAAAAGGCGGGAGGTTTAGAGGGGATTTGAGAAAGAACTTTTTCACCCAGAGGGTGGTTGGAGTCTGGAACTCACTGCCTGAAAGGGTTGTGGAGGCAGGAACCCTCACAACATTCAAGAAGCATTTGGATGAGCACTTGAAATGCCATAGCATACAAGGCTATGGACCAAATGCTGGAATATGGGATTAGAGTAGACAGGGCTTGATGGCCGGCGCGGACACGATGGGCCGAAGGACCTCTATCCGTGCTGTATAACTCTATGACTCTCTATGACTCTATACTCCATCCTGCAATTTTGCTGTTTGCTGCAGAGTTTCTATGAATGTACAAAAAAGGTTCCACAGTAAAATAAAGATATAGACAATGGTGTGATTACTGTAACTTTATTTGACTTTTCAATAATCATTATTTAATTGTATGCCAGATATGACAGTATCCTGTAAATGTGTTTATGCCATTATTTTGTCAGGGGCCCTCGAATTCTATGTATTATAGTAATTTAGAGAGAGAGCTATGTTGCAGGTCACTTATCATTCTGAGCTAGTTCTTGCATGGTGGGGGTGGAGGTGACAAATAAAAGTGAATGGTCAATTGTTGAACCAAAAGAAAGATTTTTCACTTTTTACAATACGATATAGTCTATTTTCTGTGACAGCTTCTTGCTGCGGCTGATCAATGTAACACATGCTGGTGAGCCAACTTACATCGTGCTTTTGTAAATGGATGCATACAACTGGAAGTAATTGCCAGGAGCCTAACAAATCAAAATCTCATTTCAGAAGTCTGACGTTAATGTTCTAGCCACTTACTGTGTTGTATGTTAGATAAAATCCTAGCACAATGACTAAAACTCCAATGATGATTCTGTTGATTTGTGGAAAAGAAAGCACTGCATTTCAATTTTCGGAAAATAAAAAGTAAATGGATTTAAGTTTGGTTTTCTTCGCCTTAAATAATAAATTACAACTAAGATATTTAGTGTCTTAGTTGCAGATACAACTGTAATGAAGCTGGTATATTTCCCCTCATTTCCTGAAAGCATTGACTCTTCTGTCAGATGGGGGTTCTATTGCCACCAATCACGCTTTTGTACTGGATCGGCCTGGAGATCGCGTGGGTGGGAGGGGGGTTGGGGGTTGGCCTGGAGATCGCGGGGGGAGGGGTTGGCCTGGAGATCGCTGGGGGAGGGGTTGGCCTGGAGATCGCGGGGTTGGGGGTGTGCGCTGATCGCAGGGAGGTAGGTTGATCGTGGCAGGTTACCTTAGGGGTCCAGGGAGAAGCACTCCTGGCCCACAGTTATTGTTGGAAAAGCACTTACCTGCTGGATCCGGCAGTTCTCACCTCCCGTTAGCTGCTGGGCTTCCTGAGCCCTGGGAAACCCGGCCTGCAGCCGTTAAATCTGAGCCACGCAGCCTTATTAACATATTTAAATTACCCCCGGAGTTTCTGCTTTGAATCTCAGTAAAACGAACAAAGTCTCAGACAATTAGGCGCTTTAGGGTACATAGAAATACATAGAAGTTACATCATGGAAACAGGCTATTCGGCTAGCCAGTCTGTTTCGGTGTTTACCCGCCAAGCATGCAAATATGTCTAATCACATTTATCCATCCTGTTCCCATATCCCTTCAACCATTTTCCTTTGTCCACCTGTCCAATCTAATCTTGAATGTTAACATTGTTTCTGCCTGAACCATTAACTCTGGAAGTAAATTCCACAGACTCACAACTCTCTGCATGAACAAGTTTCTCCTGCCCTCTGTTCTAAATCTCTTACATTTAATCTTGTATCTATGACCCCTCGTTCTTGACCCATCAACTACTGGAAACAGTCTGCTTCTATCTATCCTATTCCAACCTTTCATAATTTTAAGCACTTCTGTTATATCGCCCCATAATCTGAACAGTAACAAAAGAAGACCCAATTTTTTAAGTCTTTCTTCATATTTGTATTTACTCATATAGCAGGCAGCCTCCTTGTGAATATGCGTTGTACCCTGTCTTAAGTCTCAGTTTCCTTCCTATAGGGTGGAACACAATACTGCACACAATAGTCTGAGATCTTATTATGGTATTGTATGGCTCATCATTACCTCTTAGTTTTTATATTCTATATCTCGAGATAAAACCTGCAATTCTGTTTTTACAGCCTGAGGTGCTGCCTTCAATGTTCTGTGAACCTGTACCCCTAATTCCCTCTGCTCTTTCATAATACCGTTACTTCTGTTCAGAGTATAATTACTGCTATTTTTTTAATCAAAATCCATAACCTCACACTAATATTGAATTCCATCTGGCACTTTTTAGTCCATTCTTCCATCTTCTCAATATCTCTTTGCAGTTTCCTTTGGTCTTCCAAAGAATTAACTATGCCTCCTATTTTGGCATCATCTGCAAATTTCAACATCACTCCCCTCTACGTCTATATCCAAATCATTGTTATACAGTGACCAGATGTGGCCCCAGAACTGAACACAGAGGGACACAACTACCCACTTACAACTACTCTGAAAAATCCCCCTTAACTGCTACTCTGTTTTCTCCCTTCTAACCAATTTTTAATCCAGTTTGTTATCGTTCCCCTAATTCCATACCCATTAAGCTTCTTGAGCAACCTTCCATGTGGTAGTTTGTCGAAGGCTTTTCTAAAGTTCATGTACATTACATTCACTTCATTTCCCCCATCTACCATGTCTGTTACATTCTCAAAGAATTCTGATTTGTCAAAGATTTGTCAAGCACGATCGTCCCTTTTGAAATCCATGCTGACTACGTCTAATTATTTTGACAGTACTCACCAATGTCTCCTTGCTTGGCAACAAAAGCACATGAGTAGGATTCAAGCAGCAGCTCCCTGGCCTGAGATTAAAAAGAAGTTGCAACGGTCAATGTGCTCAGCAACTCTGCTACCTTAACACCTCAAGGACATCAGAACACCAGGTCCCTCAATCCATGCTGAAGTACAGAGGATCAGCTTGTGAATTATCTCTCAATTCGTAGAATTAAATGGGTAATGGACACTCTGGCAAAGAGTTTTTTTTTAAGTTAGTACTAAACAACATTGTTACCGATATGACATTGAGGCACCAAGCAATTGTTAATTACATTTTGCTGTTTCCTTAAGGGATATTTTCTAAACGTCCACAGTTAACCCTCTCAAAATGTATTGCACTCTCTTAACTTCACTGGTCCTGTTCTTGCATTTACTGATATGGGTGGATACCAACTTAAGGAATGGTATCAGATTATTAACACCACTCTTGTCCTTTGAAACTCACAAATGTTTCATTGGCTGGATAGTACTGAGGAACAGGGATGTGTAGGACATGCTTTTTTTGATTAATGTCACATTTGCAGTACTTTGTGCTTCTGATATAAACTCAATCAGACCATTTCAGGAGGCAGTGGAGACTTTATGGGTAGAATTAAGAAATATAAAAGGATTTAAGACTGTAGTGTGAGTTGTGTATAGGCCCCCTGATAGCAGCTGTGAAGTGGCAGAATGTAAAAATGCAGAGATTAGACAAGCATGTAGCAAAGGCAGAGTGGTTTTAATGGGGGGATCTTAACTTTCATATAGATTGGGATAAGCAGATGAGCTCATGTCAGAAAGGTTGTGAATTTCTTGAGTGTATTCAGGACAGCTTTCTGCAACAATATATCCTAGAACCAACCAGGGGGCAGGTTATATTAGATTTAATAATGAGTAATGAGCCAGATTTAGTTAACAGCCTAACGGTACATTAACATTTATCTAATAGCGATCATAATATGATCAAGTTCAATGTTGTGTTTGAAAGGGAGAAACTCGCATCAGCTACTAAGATTCTACATTTAGATAAGGCAGACTTCAACAGGATGAGACAGAGACTGTCCACAGTAAACTGAGCAAATCTGTAATGGGTAAAATGGCAGAAGATCAGTGGGAGATATACAAAAAAGAATTTCATGTGATACAGAACCAGTTTATACCCCGAAGGGGCAAGAGCTCTACTTGCCAAAAAAAACAGCCATGGACGACAAAAGAGATATGGGACAACATAAAACTAAAAGAAAAAGCGCACAAAAATGCAAAAAATAGCGCAGATCCTAACGACTGGGAGAGATACAAAGAACAGCAAAGGGTGATAAAACAGTTAGTAAGAAGTACAAAAAGGGAGAATGAAAAGAAACTTGCAAGGGATATCAAAACAAAAATTTTTTACAATTATATTAGGAAAAAAGAGGGTGATCAACAGCAATGTGGGCCCCTTAAAAACTGATAATGGTGATATGGTAAATGAAAATAAGGAAATAGCAGACATTTCATGGCTGACACTTTGTGTGAGTATTTGAGTATTTACAGTAGATGAAGAGGATAGCACTACTGACATACCAAGGAATCTAATTTTGAATCAGGGACTCACCATAATTAACATAAGCAAATTAATAGTGATGAAGAAAATAATGGCACTAAAGAGTGACAAATCCCCAGGACCAGATGGTTTAAATCCCAGGCTTTTAAAGGAAGTAGGTGAAAACATTGCAAATGCCTTAACTACAATCTTCCAAAGTTCTCTTGATTCAGGAACCATTCCTTTAGATTGGAAAATTGCACATGTCACTCCGCTATTTCAGAAAGGTGACAGAGGGAAACCAAGGAATTATAAACCAGTTAGCCTAACGTCAGTTGTTGGGAAATTACTAGAGTCTATAATTAAGGATAGAGTGACTGAATACCTTGAAAATTTTCAGCTGATCAGAGAGAGCCACCATGGATTTGTAAAGGGTAGGTTGTTTATTGGAATGATACCTGGACTCCAAGGGTTAAATTATGAGGAGAGATTACGCAAACTAGAATTGTATTCTCTGGAATTTAGCAAATTAAGGGGTGATTTGATCGAAGTTTTCAGGATATTAAAGGGAACTTATAAGGTAGATAGAGAGAAACTATTTCCCCTGGTTGGGGAGTCTAGGACTAGGGGACATAGCCTAAAAATTAGAGCCAGGACTTTCGGGAGTGAAATTAGGAAACACTTCTACACGCAAAGCGTGGTAGAAGTTTGGAACTCTCTTCTGAAAACGGCAGTTGATGTCAGTTCAATTGTTAATTTTAAATCTGAGATTGATAGATTTTTGTTAACCAAAGGTATTAAGGGATATGGGGCTAAGGCAGGTATATGGAGTTAGGTCACAGATCAGCCATGATCTCATTAAATGGTGGAACAGGCTCAATGGGCTAAATGGCCTACTCCTGTTCCTGTGTTTCTAGAAGACTTTATTGTTTGAAATCAACATAAATGGGATGGCGTCTATATGGTCCTTTGAGAAGATGTTTTAGAAATTGGGCACTGGGTATAGATGAGAAGATTTCATTACCTCTGGTAGTGCACTGGTTTATAAAATTCCTTTCTGTGCTATTTTAATCCTAACAATTCTGTTGAAATAGTGTAATAAGAAATACAGATTAACCTGTACACTGCCAGAGGAAATTAAAGTCCGATGTATCAATGACAACCTATTATTTAGCATGACGCTGAACTCTGAAGACTTTCTCACCAAATGTATGATACAATGCGTGAATGGGCTTTCTATCAGATCGTAAAAGACATAATATTCCAGAATTAGGGGAAGGGATAAGCAGAAATATGGTCCTTTTTACTTCAGGCACCTATGGGCCTTCTGGTCTAGACCAAAAGACTGAATGAAGTGTGTTTCATCTCAGTGGCCCGTCCATATTGTGGAAGTGGATTTTTCTGTATATATTTCTTTTCCTCTTACTAACCTCCAGGATCGTTGCAAGGTTTGAGGGAAAAGGACAGCTGAACAATACCAGTTCCCCTATACTGTACTAATATGGGAAGTATATTTTGCAGACTTACAGCCTCATTTACATCTAGTCTAGGAACATAAAATAGGCATCACTTAGACATTTTCTTAAATTTACAATAAACTTCAGAATTTGTTGTAGAGTAAAATCTAGCCTTAATATATGTAAATTTTCTCTGTCTTCTGTGATGGGAAATGTTTTTGCCAGTCTTGAATAATGATTTCCTGCTTTTAGATTGTTATTTTGTATCAGATGTTACTTTCTTTGTTCACCTCTTTCAAAAGTTAATTAGTCCTCTTGGCTCTGTGTGCAATGCGCTCACTGCAGTACTAAACTAGCGTGCTGTTTAAAATTATATTACCACTTTTCCTAAAATGGGAGGTGAACAATATGTTATTTAAAGACGTTTATGACTGCACCTTTTGAAGGAGATGAAAATGCACTAGTCAGAGCTTTTCAATAGAGGATGACATTTTGAAAGCTTTGCCTCACAAGAAGGAGGAGCAGTAGTCTCCACTGATATACCATTAATAATTGAAACCTATTGGATTTGCACAATGCTTTGTGCTGGAATATGTGAATTACAGTGTGTAGAAATATTTTAACACAGGGGTATCTGAACTATTGATCCTAAAAGCTATTTTTTGAATTTATCCATCTAATCTATAAGTAACATATGTGATAACAAGGGCTTGTTACTTATCTGGATTAATACTGAAGTGCTCCCAATCAAGCAATTAGAAACATGGTGCAACAATTAGTTAATGCTAGTGATAATTAAAGTTTACAATTACTGATGCATATTGTGATCCCAGAATTCCTGGTTTCAACTACTCTGATCCTGGGTCATGATTGAGTTCAAAAATGATCATTACTTTGATCTGCTGTTATCTTTGGGTGTGGCTCCTTTTTCCATCGCCTGTACTCCTACCTCAGTCTTCCTATCTGGCTTCCTAACTACGCTGTGGTAGCACTTTCAGTTAAATTGCTAAGATCCTTTGAATGTAAAAATGGTATATGGCGTAGGGTAAAAACTAATAAAATTAAAGTATAAATTTTTTTTTAAATGGTGGGAGCTGAAGATTCCCACTTTATCCCTCGTCATAGAATTAACTTTTTGAGAACTGCACCATTATTTCTGAACCACAATTTTAAAAAAAACAAAATTAAATGGTTAGAACTTTCTGAAACGTTTCACCTGTCCCCATCTAACATTTAAGGGAGAACAGTAGTACAGGGAGGGGAAAATATTCATTAAATCCAAGCTTCCCTTCCTAGATAACCGTAAACAATTTTACAACACCAAGTTATAGTCCAGCAATTTTATTTTAAATTCACAAGCTTTCGGAGATTTTCTCCTTCCTCAGGCAAATGTTTCAAGATCCTGAGGAAGGAGAAAATCTCCGAAAGCTTGTGAATTTAAAATAAAATTGCTGGACTATAACTTGGTGTTGTAAAATTGTTTACAATTGTCAACCCCAGTCCATCACCGGCATCTCCACATCATGACTATCCTAGATAACCAACATTGTTTCCAACAGTTTGTAATTTTTCTTGTCAAAGAAGAAAAATTCCAACTTTTCAAGTTACAAAGCAGCCTATTTAAATTTGCCATGTTAGTTCTGTTCATAAAAAACCTTGCTGAGATGATTTATGTGATAAGGCTGTCTTTAAGTTGCTCTTTTGTTGAGGAAGCGATCCTTTTTGGTCCTGATTGTCAATCATGTGCTGTAATGCAGTAACAAAGTTTAGCACTTCTAAATTGAAGGCGCTGTTCCCTACTCAACAAAATTAGAGCTGGCTGGCTGTGCTCAGAAAAGTTCTGGCCACAATCTTGCAATCCTCCAATGCTAGATTCTCCTTCATTTTTTAAGTGGTCCTACCCTCTCTTTAATTGTTTTCCTTTTAAATATGTTTAAAAAAGCCCTTCATAATTTCTTTAATATTATCCACTAACATTCTCTTTAAGCCCTTATGATCTCCCTTTTCATTTCTAAATCTCCCACCTCCCAATATCCCTCATGATTTTCTCGAGTATTGTTGGCCCTAGTTTTATCATATGCCTCCCTTTTAAGTTTCAGTTTAATTCAGGTCTTGCTGGGTCAGGTGGAATCTATCTGCCCGTTGTTGAAAGAGCATAATCTGGCTTCTGTCAAGGAGTTGATCTAGTCTGGTGATACTCTTGTTATGCCAGATTCAGAATTTACCCATGGCTCTTCATTCTGTCAGATTGAGGAAAGGACCAATAAGCCCTGAGGGATTTTCAGGGAGTCACACATCTCTTTCCAGATAGTGTTGCTACTTTAATTAGGTGCTTCTGGAACAAAAGAGCACTCAAGAGTTATGAATTATTTCAAGTGTCCATATGTTTTTCAAACTAATAAAAAATCACAGTCGAAAATTGGGAGTATTAAGTTTTGTAGATGCTTTAAAAGGATTTTCAGCATCCTGTTTTAAACTATACTTTCAGGCTGGTTCAGAATGGGTAAAGTAGCTTCAGAAAAGATGACTACTACAATCTGCTCAACACATTAAATTGAACAAAAATCCCAGGCTTATTTCTTTTCCAAATAAACCAAAGAAAGAGTAAAGTATGTCCTCAGGCAACTTAAGAAGATTGGTCTAATGCCGAGCAAAATAGCGTCTGTTCCAGATGGGCACAAATATACATTGCTTTTTGGCATAATAACTCGCATATATAAGGATTTGGCCATGAGTATAGAGAATCATTGAGAAAGGTCTAAGTCTAAAACAGACTAATGAATGATGGTGAAAGAACAGCTTTTGTTTCTTGCATTTCACCCCCCTCCAAAAAATAAACATCTTAATTCAAACCTGATAAAATGGAACACCTTGTTTCAAAAAAATAGTGATACAGTAATACAGTTGTCTGCACCCTGTCAAGAAGTGGAGAACAGGGTTTATTCTATTTTTTCCTTTTACTTTTCCCCCTTCTCTCTCTTTCCATCTATGTACATTGCCCAAGGGTCATCCCAGGTTCTGAATTAGGAATGGGTGGTGATATCTAGCAGGGGTTAATTTGGCATTGTTGAATATGGAAATAAGAATAGGAGTGATGAAACTTCACTCGCTGTTTCTTTCTTCAGAACTCCCTTACTAACATCATTAGTCCCTGGAAATCAGATCCATTGATACAGAAGTTCAAATGTAGAGTTAACTATAACTTGAAGAAATAGGATCCCATGCAGTAGGTTATGGGAACTCTAACTTCCTCTGGTACCATAGTATAAACTCTCTAAGGTCTTCTGTGCTCCCATCAAAGAAAACAGGATCAAATTTATGAAACATCTGTCTTTGTTACATTTACCGCATCTTGTTACACTGGCTAGCACATCAAAGGGATTACTAGATATTTACATTAAATACTACATTTTTTCAGTAAGAATACTAATGCATAAAGATCACAAGTATTGTTCTGTTCAGCAGGGGAGAATGTAGGAACAGTAAGAGTGATAATGCACACTCTGTATTTGAATGTACTGTAATTCAGTAAAGGAAGGAGAATTGGGCCGTTCTACAACCCTTAAGAGGGAGCATGTCAAGCTAAATATACACACCCAGACAGCATTGCCAGAGCGTGCTTGGCATGCATATGATAAGGATTATACAAAGATTTTGACAGAACACAGAAGAGCCAGAAATTAGACTGTTCACTCTGTCTGAACCATGGGCTTGCTGTGCAGGCAAGATGAACTCAGGGGATTTGGCAGGAGGTTCAGATTTCACCTTGGTGCTACTTCACAGCTGTGTTGTGGTTAATGGCAGAAAGGCCATCCCGTAGAGAGACCTGGCCTTGGCTGTCATGCAGTGTGACTGAAGGCTTGTTTATTACTGCTCTTATATGCCAGTTAACAAGATGGACCAGTGATGTACCTTTCACTATAGCTCATATCCCTTTACAGTCTTTCAAATTAGAACAAAAGTATAAAGACTTTGATTTACAATACAGCAAATAATTGTTAAACTACAAAATACCTTCATTCGGGCGTGGTTTCTAATCAGTTGCAAATTATTTATCACTCTCTGCTAATCGAATTGTAATCAAACTCTTAATCTCTTTATGTAGCAATCCTTTTTTTTCTTTCCTGAATTGTGGTAGTTATCTCCCTTAATTCAAGAAGTTCCAGATTGACTGTCTTTGAAGACTCTGGATTTAATTGCCTGCTAAATTCAAAGGATCAGCCAATCAAACACATATCTGAACAAGCCACATAGCTCCTCCTCCAAGCGAGCTGCCCGATTAAACTGACTAGCTGTGGAGACATGGCGGGGGTAATTTTCAACTTCGCTGCCTGGCAGAGTGAGTCGCCTGCCCGTTGTAGAACTCGCCTGCCAGTTTAGAACTCACCCAATTTTTATTCCATTTATTTGTGAGTGAAATGGATTTTTAACTCCTTAAGCGTTATGATACAATTAAAGAACACTGCCAAACTAGTAAAGGTGGTGGAAAGAAAACACTAAGTTAATGTTCAGTTGTTAAAAAATCTAGAGCTATTTCTTCACGTGCCAGCTCTGGGAGGGAAGGCAGAAGTTAAAAGTGAACAGTTTGTTTTGTGAATTTCTCAGCTTCATCCTGTGACCCTGCTGTAATGCTTTCATCCTTGTAAAATATTCTATCCACTGTGAGCAACATTATAGGAGATCCACTAAATATATTCATTCTGCTGAAAGTCTAAACATCAATCCATCTAAACATCTTTTCATTAAAGCAACAACAGTTATTGGGCCAAATCTTGCTGGAGCATGTGCTGTTAGTTAGACTTCAGCTCAAATATAATTTTCGCCATAACTTGCTAGAAGTGCAAGCTGATAACAGGGCATTTGGGACCTCAGTGAACGAAGCGACCAACAGTCTATCTCCTTAACTAATGAGATTTAAGGATTGAGAAAGAAACAGAGGAACAATGGAGAAGGAGGGTGAATTAGTCAAATCAGGTACAGAAAGAGAAATAAGCGAGGGAAAGAAAGATGGGATTAAAAGAGACAGAAAGGAAAAGAGAAAAAAAATTAAATTTTAAATTTTAAAAATCTCAAGAAAAAATTACTATGTGCAGGAATGAGACTTAACAGTTTAAATTATTCCCTTTCTGGGCAGGAGAGGTTAATTGGTATTGCATTAACAATTATCACATCATTAAAAGGGTACTAACGCTGCTAAGTATGAGCCCTAATTTTCTGCAGCGAGTTTAATGGGCAATTAATGTGCAAATCCAGCAAGTTCTTAAAAATAACGGGGAGGTTGAGGGCGAGATGCCGTTTGTGCGAAGCAAATGGCGGAGTGGCGTAAATTGACCAGCAAGTTATGGAGTTTTGCAACTCACAGCATATCTCTTCTTCCCCTGAACTTGCTGGCCGATTTGCACGTTAATAACGGCGTGTGTCGTAAACTCACCATTATTTTTCCTGGAAGATTTGGCCCATTGTTATAGCTGTTCCTAAGTGTTTGCACCAATCGTATATACAGTAAATGTAGATAGAAATAAATTAAGAATATTGTAGCTTTACATTCATTTAATTTTCAGATCCAGCTATCTGGATCTATGGCTGTATTTTTGGAAAATTGCGAACTGCTGAGATTTATTTTATACTATCTGACACATCAATAGTAACAGGGTCTCGAAGTACACAACAAGGAAGCTGGAGTCTTTGATGTAATAGATCCCTTCAATTTTTATTTAATGCATTCAACTTTTACCTACAAAGTGGGAAAAGAAGTTCAAAAGAAACATTGACAGCTTAAAGGGGCAGGACCCTCAATTTGGTTGTCTTACAGAATATAATAATGACTCGAGGGGAATCAATGAAAAAAAAATATTTTTTTAAAAAAAGGAATCTGTTGACAACACGGTAAGTAGGAGCTTCCTGATTCGAATCTATATGGTACACTGCTCTTTTTCATGTTGTACGTGTGCAGCTATAAACAGGCTTCAGGCTGTTCTTACCAACTACAGTGCTCCCTCCCACTTACTGCATAGAATTTCTCAAGACCTGGAAGTATGGTTTTAATTGAAGTGGGAGTACTGTGGCAGATGTTGCAGCTGCTCATATAACTGGAGACTTCCTTTCTCAAGAGAGGGAAATTTGATTAATTTTAAACAATTGGTTATCAGGTTAATATACATTATAGTTTTTGCTTATTTGTTCTCACTTTGAAATGCAGTATGTTTTTTTAAAAAAGGCAACAAAAAAAACTGTATACTTATGGAAGAAACCGTTCACCTGACAAAGATAATATTGTTCTATGTCCTTTGAATACCAGAAACTGGGAGAATTTTCCATTTTCTGTGTTTGCTACACAAGCCATTTCTAAATGGGAATTAGTACTTTTTAAAAGAGTAATATTGTAGAATTTTTCATTTGACAAATATCTAATCCTTATCCACAGAACCAGTTGTATAGAAGACCCTTCCTTTGTAGAATTTAAACATACAGTTTCAAAATGAACTAAACGTTTACTGTTGGTGCTAATTATCTGCTCTGGAGTACAGCCTTATTCCCCAAGGTCGACTTGTAGTGCTAAATAGAAAATCCATGTTCCTTTTCCTTCTTCTTACCACTCATCTACTGTCCCTGGTTTACAAGCTCAATTGATGCCTACCTTTTTTCGAATATCATATTTTACCTGCTCAATCTTCACCCTTAACCTTGTGCTTGTATTCAGTGACTGGTAAGAGTCAATGACCACTGGGAGATGGTATTAACCTTTAGGTTCCCAAATATGTGAAACTCAATTTGAGGGTGCAGTAGAAATCCATAAGTGGCATGCTTACTAATTTCTAAATGCTTTCATCTCATCTCATCACTGAAACTGATGTAGACACCTCTTTTGCATCTTCAATGGCTGGTTGTCATCGAGTTTTGGCCAGTTGGCCAATCATTGTTTTGAAACTCAGCCTTAATCGATGTCTTTAAAATAATTCTGAAGGGGTTTGATAGGGTAGATGTAAAGAAAATGTTTCTGCTTGTGGGGGAATCCAAAACTAGGGGTCATAAATATAAGATAGTCACTAATAAATCCAATAAGGAATTCAGGAAAAACTTCTTCACCCAGAGAGTAGTTAGAATGTGGAACTCACTACCACAAGGGGTAGTTGAGGCGAATAGCATAGATGCATTTAAGGGGAAGCTGGATAAGTACATGAGGGAGAAAAGAATAGAAGGATATGCTGATAGGGTTAGATGAAGTAAGGTGGGAGGAGTCTCGTGTGGAGCATAAACGCTGGCATAGACCAATTGGGCTGAATGGCCTGTTTCTGTGCTGTAAATTCTGTGCAATTCTATGTAATATTTGATCATGGCATCATGACTCCAATTTTGAGATTCAGGCTGTGCTGGCACATGGTGCAGGCTCACCTGTGCCAGTACATGGATGCCAGCTGCAACAAATTTTGCAGTGAAAATCCTTCCATGTGATTTGAATGGAAAACAGGAAAATTTGCCCAGGCAGATTGGCTGTAGCATATTTGGCTGGAAAGTGCAAAATCCAATGTGGCATCAGCTTTTGCAGGGCTGTAGCTCACCATAAAAGGGAAGTTTGTGGTGGTACAAGAGTAGATTCATTTTTCACAGCGGCATGGTGGAGACATGTGGGAAACACTGCTCCCTTTCATGCTACAAAGTTGGAGGTCCTGCTGCAGAAGGTGTACCCAAAGAAGTTGGCTGAAGTCTACCCTAGAGTAAAAGCACAAATGCAAGGTACATGGAGGGAAATCACCAACCAAGACATAGCAGTCACCCAGGTCCCTTATATTTGACTGGAACTGAGGAGGATGCATGCTGTAAGGTTGATATGAAGAGCCCTGTTGCTCACATGAGCTGGACAGACGTGCCCTTGAAAGGTTGCACGTCTGTCCAGCTGATGCCTTCTTGCAAAAAAAAAAGAGATGAAGGTGTTGCCTCACGTAAATGCGGCATACTGAGCAAATGTTGAATATGGGTGCACTGTAGATTGCCTGATGTAGCAGATGACCACTGGGGTGGCATTATCATTTCATGTTGTGATATACTTCATTTGTATAGGAAGAGCTGTCCTTGATCGACATGATATCTGCAGGTGACCATGCAGCAAATGACACAAATCTGTGGCATCCTTACTTGTAAAGTAAAGGCAGCTAAGTAGGATTGCCAATTTGGTTGGACCTAATTCTTGAGGTTTTTCACATGGCATTCGGTCACATGACTTTTGCTGCAATGTACAAATTTGTCTCTGCACAAACATGTTCTCCTTAAAGCATAGAAGGTTAAGGGGAGACCTAATAGAGGTACAGTGAAACCTGTACAAACAGACACCTGCAAAAAAACGGACACTTACTGACCATCTCAAATAACTTACATTGTAATTGATACAAGCTACACCTTGAAACCACGGCCAGCCTTCAATGCACCAAGTCCGTTTACAACTTAAAACACCGGACACGCAGGTAAGCACGAGGCGGCAGTGTGTGAAAGAAACGGCTTTTGTGGAATGGAGATTGACAGAAAAGCCACTCCAACTCTGGGATTGAATGCTTGCACGGCTCTGTCCCAGGGATAGAGCAGTTTCTCTGCTACTATGAATGCTGGGTAAAGAACTCACCATTCCACAGAAGCCGGGAACTGCACTAAGCAACATCACATCTCACTCCACCAGTATGTCAGCTATTGATGAACTGCTAACAGTCCCCTACCAACCCTTTGGGTTCCTAACCCTCCCGGAATGCCTGGGAATGTCCTGGAATCGGGGGTTCCTATCCTGAGTGCTGCCTCTAATAGCTTGGGAGATCAGCGATTTAAATTTCCCACTGCAGTGCGCCCACATAAACAACAGACACTTACGTGAGGGACTGTAAATTACAAACTGTTGGCCTGTCATTGCGACTTAGAACGAGATTAAACTGCATTAATTTTAAACATAATAATTTTCCACGGAGCTTGTCACCGGCTGCTGCTCGGAGCCAGCACCCACAGAGAGCCACGACCGGCTTTGGTGGGTGGGTGGGTGGGGGGGGGAGGGGGTGGGTGAGGGCTCTGAAATTGGGGGGGCAGGGGGAACGCTCTAAAGTGGGGAGAGACTGTGGGATCAGGAGCGGAGACTGGGGGAGGAAGGGGTGATCTGGGGGAGGGAGGGGTGATCTGGGGCGGAGACTGGGGGGGAGGGGTGATCTGGGGCGGAGACTGGGGGGGGAGGGAGGGGTGATCTGGGGCGGAGACTGGGGGGGGAGGGAGGGGTGATCTGGGGCGGAGACTGGGGGGGGAGGGAGGGGTGATCTGGGGCGGAGACTGGGGGGGAGGGAGGGGTGATCTGGGGCAGAGACTGGGCGGGGGAGGGAGGGGTGATCTGGGGCGGAGACTGGGGGGGGGGGGGAGGGGTGATCTGGGGCGGAGACTGGGGGGGGAGGGAGGTGTGATCTGGGACGGAGACGGTGGGGGGAGGGAGGGGTGATTTGGGGCGGAGACTGGGGGGGATCAAAGTGAAAGATTATTTCTGCTGGTGGGCGAATGGGGAATTAGGGAACGGAAACCAAGGAGTCTCACTTGGAGGAGGAAGGTTCTTGAACTGAAGGATTTAGACTGTGGGATCCTTCACCATGTGAGGCTATTGAGGTAGAGACTAAAACTTAATTTCAAAGGGAGTGGGTTAAATAATTGATTACTTGGTCAGATGTCACGTGATCAAACCTCCAGGAATGCCTCCGACCAGCACTTGAAGCACTACCCACCCTCCAGCACTTGAAACACTACCCACCCTCCAGCACTTGAAACACCACCCACCCTCCAGCACTTGAAACACCACCCACCCTCCAGCACTTGAAACACCACCCACCCTCCAGCACTTGAAACACCACCCACCCTCCAGCACTTGAAACACCACCCACCCTCCAGCACTTGAAACACTACCCACCCTCCAGCACTTGAAACACCACCCACCCTCCAGCACTTGAAACACCACCCACCCTCCAGCACTTGAAACACTACCCACCCTCCAGCACTTGAAACACCACCCACCCTCCAGCACTTGAAACACCACCCACCCTCCAGCACTTGAAACACCACCCACCCTCCAGCACTTGAAACACCACCCACCCTCCAGCACTTGAAACACCACCCACCCTCCAGCACTTGAAACACTACCCACCCTCCAGCACTTGAAACACTACCCACCCTCCAGCACTTGAAACACTACCCACCCTCCAGCACTTGAAACACTACCCACCCTCCAGCACTTGAAACACTACCCACCCTCCAGCACTTGAAACACTACCCACCCTCCAGCACTTGAAACATTAGCAGCTGCAGCATTCGGAGGGAAGGGATCCTGGACAGGGGTCTGTGGAACATTATTCCCCCCCCCCCCCCCCCCCCCGCAGCAGCTGCTACCTCACCCTGCACAAGCTGCCAAGAACATAAGAAAATAGCAGACAGGAAAAGACCCACTGGTTAATCTAGCCTGCCCTATATAATTGTGATGCCTAGTGCACCACAATACAGACACTCCCTGCCCGCTCGGATGTATGTAATCTCCTGGCAGAGGCGAAAAAACAGATAAAACCCCAAGCTAATTATGGAAGAAAAATCTGAAAAAATCCCACCTGTCCCTTCTAGGTGATCAAAACTAGTCCAGGAGATCATATAGATCTTGGATTTATATTATAGAATACCTACCTCTTGTACGAGGAGATCTCTGTACCGATTAATGAATAAGAATAATGAAGCAAAGTATTGGGAGGGAAAAACTCCAAAAATGGAGGGCTATCCAGCAAAACCAACTCCTGCTTGAAGCAAAATTCAGCAGGGTGTACATAAAAATCTAACCCCTACCTTCCCTCCCCCCTAAAACATGACCAGTGAGTAGAAAGCCTTGAGAAGGCCATCTTGAGCTGGCCTGGGTCCCAGGATGTGGGGATCAGGCGAGAAAGTAGAGTTGAGGTCGAAGATCAGCCGTGATCTTATTGAATGGCGGCACAGAATCGAGGGGCCATATGGCCTACTCCTGCTCCTATTTCTTATGTTGTCCCGATGAACAGTATATCCATGTGAGGCTTATTCGATGGGTGGGAAGAGGGGAAATTTGGCAAGGGTTACAATTTTAATACTAAAATGAAGCTGTGGACACCAGAAATGTCATCTCAGTTTTTGCTCCGAAATCGCCCATCAGAAAATAGGGTGCTCTGCGAATTGGTTGTGTGCCTGAATATGTGACCCACACACACTGCCAATGAGAGCTCATATTACGGGTGAGGCCTCATTGAATGAGGGCTCTGGTGAAGGCTGACACAATGCATTTCAAATTGATGCCTTTGCCATGTGGGGGAGGAGTAGAAGAAGAGGGAGGCTCTGAGTGTCATCTTCCATGTAACTTCCATCACAGACCTAGTCAGAAACTATTGAAAAAGACTAACTGTTCTGAACCAGTTTATATATTGTGTAAACTATTTGTACGCAGTATCTTGCTGTGTTTTAGTGCTAATGTATTATTCAACCTGTATATAACTCTAGTAGTTTAACCTGTACACATTGCTCTGATGGCAGGGTATTTTTATTCTTTCAGAGGGATCAAGAGAATGGGATCAGTGTAATATACACAGTACGTTGGGGAGTAATTGTTCATCTCAGGCATGCCATGTTGGGCACAGCACATACAAGAGCAAATGTTTTGAATCGTAGAATATTCTGTCTGCTTACCAAAACTGCCTTTTTGCCATGAACACAAGATAAAAACATTGAGAAAAGGCCTGAATAGTAACTGCTCCTAACAGGAACCTAATCTGGTTTTGACCCACTGACTGAAGCTGTCTTCATGTTATATTTAGTTTTTTCATTCTGTCCAATCTCATTCATAATTGTTGATTGTTGTACAGCTGTTGCTTTTCGCCAGCTCACTTCCCATTATACCAGTTGATGGCTACTAGGAACATAGGAACAGCAGTAGGCCATTCAGCCCCTCGAGCATGTTCTGCCATTCAGCCCCTCGAGCATGTTCTGCCATTCAGCCCCTCGAGCATGTTCTGCCATTCAGCCCCTCGAGCATGTTCTGCCATTCAGCCCCTCGAGCATGTTCTGCCATTCAGCCCCTCGAGCATGTTCTGCCATTCAGCCCCTCGAGCATGTTCTGCCATTCAATTAGATCGTGGCTGATCTGTATCTTAACTCCATATATCGGCCTTGGTTCCGTAACCCTTAATACCCTTGCCTGACAAAAATATACCCTTACCTAAGCAGTACAAAGAAGGTTCACTCGGCTAATCCCGGGGATGAGGGGGCGGACATATGAGGAGAGTTTGAGTAGATTGGGACTCTACTCATTGGAGTTCAGAAGAATGAGAGGCGATCTTATTGAAACATATAAGATTGTGAAGGGGCTTGATCGGGTGGATGCGGTAAGGATGTTCCCAAGGATGGGTGAAACTAGAACGAGGGGGCATAATCTTAGAATAAGGGGCTGCTCTTTCAAAACTGAGATGAGGAGAAACTTCTTCACTCAGAGGGTAGTAGGTCTGTGGAATTTGCTGCCCCAGGAAGCTGTGGAAGCTACATCATTAAATAAATTTAAAACAGAAATCGACAGTTTCCTAGAAGTAAAGGGAATTAGGGGTTACAGGGAGCGGGCAGAAAATTGGACATGAAGCTGAGTTCGGATCAGTCAAGGCCCTGTGGGTGGCGGAGCGGCTCCCAGGGGCTGAGTGGCCGGGTCCTGCTCCTACTTCTTGTGTTCTTTAGATTTGAGGTTAGGATCAGATCAGCCATGATCTTATTGAATGGCGGAGCAGGCTCGAGGGGCCGATTGGCCGACTCCTGCTCCTATTTCTTATGTTCTTATGTTCTAACTGCTTACTCCACCACCTCAAATGACCCTTTCTTGATCTATCAGAATGTTTCCAAATTTGATTGACTCCAATCTATTTGGACTTGTATTACATAACCAATTGAAGTAAATGTGGCTACATGCTTGTTTGAGCATCGGTGCAGTGACTCAGTCAGGCTAAGGCTGAAGTACAGAAAATTGGTGAAGGAGCCAGAATCGGAGTTTGGATTCTTGGATTTGAGACATGAGTTCTGATTCTGGTGTGATCAGATCTACCTACAGGAATAGGAAGAGAGAAATTAGAGCTACCAGGAAATGTTCACTCAAGGTCATGCTTTTTAAAAAAGTAGTTAATACATTTTTACTAAAGCATCATTGCACTCCTCAAGTGCAGTGAGGTTTGAAACATTATTAAAATGATTTGTGCACATAATAAATTTTTCTTGCTCTACGCATGCGGGAATGTGATTCTGACTTTACTCAAAGATGCAGTCACGTGTAAAATAAAATCTAATTCCTGAAAATGATGAACCAACAAAAAACAATTATTCAGTTATGTGTTTATCTTTCTTTTTGCAATACTGGCAAACATTTATGGAGAAATAGCACTATGGCCTTGACAGTCCTCTCTGTGCTCACAATAATCGCTTTTGTATCAGATAAATATTTTCAATGTATATTCAGGATCTAGCTTTGGCCCCCTCACAACAATTTGCTGCTTGGCGACATTAGCCACAGACAAGGGGCCAGCTCCCATATATATGCTCCACATCTTTGCCACGCTCCTTGACTCAACGATCACCTCTGTACTGTCAAACTGCCTGACTGATACTACGTTGTGGATGAATCAAAAATTCCTCCAACTGAGCATCGGCAAGTCTAACGTCATTGTTTTTGGCCACTGCTATAAACTATTCTTGCTTGCCACTGATTCAATCCCTTTCCTCAGCCACTTGCTAAGGCTGAATAAGGTGAAACCTTGGTGTCCTATTGAACCTAGAGTTCAGTTTCAAACTCCACATCCTATCCATTACCGACATTGCTTACTTTCACCTTCGCAACATCACCCGCCATCATTCCTATCTCACTTCCACCTCAGTTCCACTGCCAATAAAACTCTTATTCACGCTTTTATCACCTCTCTACTGGATGGACCCAATCTTCCACCCCTGATTTTGGGTGGACGGGGACAGGAAATTGGCTGGGAAGCCTTTTTGCCGACTTCTCTCCAGCTGCTGTCACGTAAGAATTTTCTTTCCGCTGTACATGATGGTGGTCATTGAGTTCCTCCACCCAAGAATAAGTAGGGATATTCAAAGTGGGCAGTAATGATGGAGTGGGGGTCAATTGTCAAGTAATTTGTCAGTACCGCTATAGCAATGCTGGATGCAAGGGGAACCAGTGTGTTACTGGTGTCCAACGTTGCTATAGCGGAAGGGAGGGTATTTAACATTTACATCACCATACTAAATTACAAAAAAAAATCAAGCTGCTCTTCTGCCCTGCAAGCCACCAGCAATGATTTGCTGCTGCCGGTGGTTGAGGCCTGCAGAGCCACCCAAGGCAAGCTCCATGGCAAAGAAGGGACTCCTGATGGGAGCCTGCCAAAGTTATTTAAATGAGCCTTGCTCCAGAAAATTTGCCAGGGTCAGTAGCCTTGAAGTCAGTGGGCAGAAACCCACCCTGCCAACTTCCCACTGGGATTTCACCAAAGCAGAAAATCCTGTCTGGTTTCTCCAACATCCTCTTTGCCAGCTTCCCATCTCCTTCCTTCCATAAACTCCAATTCATTCAAAACTGAGCTACCATATCTTATCCTACATTAAGTCCTGCTTGCCCATCATTCCCCTCCCACCCCCTGCCCCCCAAACTCACAGGTTACACTATCCCCCAAAATAGTGAATTTAAACTCAATGTTATCTTCAAACCCTTCCATGGTCTCATTCATCCTAACTTTGCAGCTTCATCCTTGTGTCCCTTTCTTAGCCCTTTGACTGGAGGCTTCCATGCAACCCTCCTCTCTGCGACTAGTTCCCTGGCGTATTGGTTAAACTCTCCTCATCCTCAGATCCCTTTATGGCACTTCCCTACCCTCTTCTAAACTATGCCTCATCCCCCACAATTTGGTCCTCTGACTCCAGCCTTCTGTGCATCGCTTTCCCCACCATTGGGGTAGAGCCTTCACTTGCTTCGGATCTATCCTGTGGAAGTCCCTCCCTAAAACCCTACACCTCTCTCTCCCATCTTTGTGATTAAGATTTCAGTCACCTGTCCTAATTCTCCTAGCATGGCTTGGCATCTGTTCCTTTTTTTTATGTTTCCCTCTGTAAAGCGCCTTGAACACATTAAAGCTGATGTATAAATGCTGGTTGCTGTTGCTATATAGTGGTATTCCAGGGAAATATGATTTTGACATGACTTTTAAGGTTATTTGTTATTTTAGCTTCCTTTTTTTAAGTTGTAACAGTATTTTGTGTGCCTGCAGCATAGAGGAAATTATCTCTAAATGCATTTTAAATAAAACTACTGAGTGTCATATGGCATTGGAGCCCTCTGAACAGCAGGAGTCCAGAAAGCACTTTTTCAAAAACTCTGCTGCTTAAAGCTGGATGACCCCGCAATCTGTATTGTTGCCATCTGGAGCACAGAGAAAAATATTGGTCCAGAATTTGCTCTTAAAATAATGGCACTGTTAACATGGCTCACTATTATTTCAGAGCAAATGGAAGAGCAACTTCCGGTGAACGCACATGTGCAGTCAAACACGGAAACCCGGAAGTTGCTCTCCCAGATGCCCTGCTCCTCCAAAAGCTGTGCGGGAAGGACAGTTCGCCACTGATTCACCGTTGGAATGAATGGACCAGCGCACAGTTGTTGCGTTGCCCAGCTGGAAATGAACTAATCTCTCCAGAAAAAGGTATGCTTACTGTAGGTCTAAGCTAACTTTTAACGGCGTGGTAAGTCTTAATGACTGCCAAACAACCTCTTTGGCACTGAAAATGAACTTTTAAAAACATGGAGTCTCATTCCTTCCGATTTTAATTGTTGTCAGACATTACTTTTTCTTTCTGCCTTTTAATTCAATATTTCTTAACCTCTCTATTTCACTTTCTCCAACTGAGTTTACACTGAATTTACTGTTCTAGCTTGCACTTCCTGGTTCTCACTCTGTGCGGCTTGTTAAGGATGCTTCGATCCGATTGCTTGAGGGGATACATGGCTCCTTTGCCCAGCTCACAGATGCCCGGTAGGGGACGCTGCACTTTTTTCGGCTCCCCATTGCAGGAAGTTACAGCCCAAAAGATAGTTTGTGGGTAAGTTTAAATCTAATGAACGGTGGGCACTGTTTGTTCGCACTCAAAAAATTCGGGCCATTAAGTTCCTGAAGAAAAACATTAAGCAGTTCCATTCAGCTTTGGAGGGACATTAATCAATGTTAAAATTCTGATGTATATATTTAAATTGCAGCAGACCTGATTGTAGGCGTGTAAAGTTCTGATCTCTGATCTGCACTACAAGTTGTGCCACCACTATTTTATTCCAAGGAACAAGAAAATAAACATGCTTTCTAGTAATTATAGAAAAAAATATTAACTGAATCTGTATCTTATAGTAAATTAACATTATTTTCCAACTTTCTCTGTTCTTAAATATTCCTGGGTAAATATAAAAATCTTCCTCCAAATACACTCAGACAATGACTAATCCACTAGCAACTAATCTCTCACCTAATTTTCCAGAACTTGTGCTATTTAGTGATGTGATGTGGCACAGAGAGGATTAATCCTTAATTAGATCTAAGTCTTCAAAAGTTAGATTTCATTGTCCTTGAAAATACGTGATGGGAATTAGCATATGAATGCTAATTCCACTATTTAAAATTCAAAATAAATGTGTCGTTCTCAATATTCCTGTAATAGCAAGACTCTCAACACATATCCAGAAACTACAAGACCACTTATTGCTAATGGAAATTTCTTGTCTTTTTGATAAGGATCAATGTATTGAAACTGAGAAATGGATTAAGAAAAAACTTGAAAAATTACACCAGTTTGATCATGAGCAAGAGAGAATTATGTCAAAAATGGAAGAGGAGAACACTAAAATGCTAATCACTATGAACAGCATAAACTACAGTCAGATCATTTACACTTGTAAACGCCCACTCACTGAAACGGCACCCATTGATTTCAGTGCCAAGCTAATTAAATGCTAACCCAGTTTAGGACATGTTCATTTGGCAAAAATGATGTGAATTTAACTGGGCTAGGAATTTGGCCTTTGATGATGACTCTTTGTTGTACTGAAATTCATAATACTTCTTTCTCTTAGATGTTGCAGAAATAAAGATGTGTGACAAATTGAATAATAGAATTATTGGATTACATCTGTCACTTCAGGGTGCTATAATTATTACTTGTTTTAGTTGTACAGTTATGTGTATAAAGGTCTAGTTTATACACTGGATATTATGAAATTCCAAAATTAAGTGAGATTCTGAAATTAGTCCCCAATTTCTTAGAAAATGACAATTAAAAATTAGTCAAAAAAGACTAGGTAATGTATGTAAATAATTTAAATTATTCAACTTGATTCATTCTAGTAAAGGAAGAAGAAACTCAAGATGTTCCAAAACCGATGAATTACTTTTGAAATGCAATCATTGTTATATGGGCAAATGTGCCAATCAATTTGCACATAGTAAGGTCCTACAAACAGTAAATGAATGAATCACCTGATAACCTGTGTTTGATGGTGTTGATTGTGTGAGGAATATTGGCCAGGACACCAGGAAAACTCCCTGCTTTTCTTTTAAACAATCGCACTGGATATCTGACGTCCACCTGAGCAACAGACAGAGCCTCGGTTTAACATATTTCATCGGAAAGACAGCACCTTCGACAATGCAGCACTTCTTCAGTATTGCATTGAAGTGTTGGCCTAGATTATGTGCTGCGGGAGTTCCACCAACTAGCAAGCTATTGAAAGCCAATTTAGATAACATTGATACCTTAATATACATAAGATCACTGTGACAAATTAATGATTATGAAAGTTGTTTGAGAAAACTCTGGAACATTTTTGTGAGAACTCTACTTCAGAAGACACTCCGCTACTGTTTGGACCTCAGAGGATTGGCACTCAAGTAGAGACCCATGACCTTGGTGAAGCACTCTCCCCGGTTTACGTTATGATCTATCACCGTTTTTGTGCGGACCCAGTTGAGATTCGTAGTACCATAGATGGGGGTGGCAAGTACTTGGCTTTCTGGCAATGGCAATTTCTCAATGTAAAATTGCTCCAGATAAGCAGGTGGGAGCCTGAAATAAGTACCAGCCAACACCTCGCAACACCACAGCCATTTAAACGGTAGCTTTATTTACTGGTAAACTGCACTCCTGGTCCTAATATTTATCACATGTTTGAGGAAAGAAAGTCAGTTGTTACAAGAAAACTCAGGAGGGAAAGAATTAGCGGTTATAGGAATACTACTCAGTGGGAGTTTATCACTGCAATAATTTTGAAAATATAGTTGAAAAATTCACTTTAATTTTCAGAACATGTTGCAACATAGCTGCAGGGACAAAAATCCTGATTTTGAGATTAAAAGGGCATAAAATGTGCACAGAAAATTATGCATAAATTAGATGGAACTAAAAGCAGCTAAATATGCATGACCACGTCTATTAAAGACTAATACTTTAATACCGTATGGTTGATTAATGTTTTGAGATCTGGCGTAGACTTTGGCAAAATCTGGCATAGACTTTGGCAAAATGACTATGTAAGGGCTGATTTTATGAATGCGTGCTACCGGTGAGGAGCCTTGTCTGCCACCCATGCGTATCGGGAAAACCCAGGCATACTGCCCAAGATTTTCTTTCCATTCATTTTAGTGGATAGAAAATTTATGGCCAGCAGACTGTGGGCTGGGAGCATGCATTTGTAAAATTTGTCTAATGTTGTATGAGAACTGCCAAAACATTAACCGTGGTCTCCTTATTTTTGCCCCTTCCCATTTTTGTTCTCTTATTGAGGCCTTGATTCATGTTGGGGTGCAGTTCTATGGCTCTCCTCCATTGTCTTGTAGAGGTGGTTATTTATCTTGCGTAAACCTAGATAATGAATGTTGGTAGGGTGCTCCAATGGGGCAGGAGGTTTGGCGGGGGTGGGGGGGGGGAAGTTAAGGAGGCATTAGAGCCAAGCCTGATCCGATCTCCCCTGACTTATACACACACTCACTTTCCAGCCAGAGTCTCACAATTGTCATTTGAATTGGAAATCCTGGGTGACTTTTTTCTCTTCTCTAGGCTAGGTGTGCTAAAGTCATTTATGGTGGCCCTATTGTCACATCTGCTGAGATCAGCTAACTCGCAGACCAGGAATCAAAGCCAAGACTTTCATAGGACCTGTACTGGACCATTCAGCCCCTCGAGCCTGTTCTGCCATTCAGTTAGATCATGGCGGATCTGTAGCTCAACTACATTTACCCGTATTTGCTCCATATCCCTTGATACCCTTACATTGCAAAAATCTATCAATCTCAGTCTTGAAAATTTCAATTGATCCAGCCTGTATTGGTTAATTCCACATTGGGCGGTGCATTTATCAACAGAGCCACCAGAGCAGCAGGTCTTAAAATTATTACACAAAAACAAAGCACAAACTACCTGCCCGTATATAAAGTGCTCACAACCATTGTTAGGATCTATTGCCTCAAGACCTGCATCAGTGAACACCATAATTATTGGTGTTTTATATATATTAAACACAATCATTATATATATCTATATATGAATCCTACCATACATCAATATGGCACTCTGGCCTGTGCCTTGTATCAATAATGTGAATAAAGAGCACATACTTCTCATGGGGTAGGAAAGCCATAAAATTGAGTTTTCTTCCAAGATGCTGTAACCTACAGTTACACCCTTTATAAGATTGCAAAATTCTTAAGTAGATAATGGAGAACTTTATCTAGTACCCTTGGGCCTACCCCACAGTGTCCATCTAAAATGGCCAAAAAACACATTAAAGATTAACATGTATCAACAATGTTACTCATGTTTCTAAGAAGTTTTAATTCCTGCTGATGTCACGACAAATTAGCTTATATAATCATATAAGCAATCAAAATAGGCTCCAGTCTCTTCAGATTCCTTATTAAGATATATTTGTCTAATATTTTGAAATTGTCTATGAAAGATTTTTAGTGCATGGATAATCCAAATGACAAATGTGATCTCATAAAATGGTGGAAAAAAATGAACTCTGTGCTTTTAAAAAAAAATCCAAAATCAATAAAAAAATGTAGTAGCATTTCTATAGATATTATTAATGTCACCCTTTGTCCAGCAATTCAGTCATGAAAGTAGCCATTTTGTCTACAGTTTGAATTTTCTGCTCTGACATTTAATAAGAGTCAGCTGTGAATCAACAAGATTGAGTTGCTTTGGGCTGTTGCATAAAATCAATTGTTGCATGGTTTGGGTATTAAACATAGAAAACCTCAAGATTGAGATTTGTCTTCTTGCTGTCCTAGCAATTGTAAATGATGATGGGTTCTTTTCAAGATACTTGTCCAAATTGATCTTGAAGAAATCTAAGCTTCTTGCCCCATAATCTCCCTTGGTGAGCTTCTCCAAAAAACCTTAGTGAAGTGATGCCTGAAATTACCCTTTTTCAGTTTATACTTGTATCCCTTTCTTCTGCTATCCACATCGCTGAGTTGTATTAATTTGAATAGATCAATATAATCTCCTCCCAGGGTCTCAGCTCTGTAAGTCTGCTCTCATATTCTCTAATCCCCTAATCATTCTATATTGCTCTTCTCTTCACCTTTTCCAGCTCAGTTACATCCTTCCTGTAATGAGGGTTCCAGACTACATACTATAACCCCTTTGATCCACACTCTATTCCTTTTTTTACACAATCGAAAATCACATTTGTTTTGTTGACAGCAGCCAGACATTGGCTTGATGTCTCGACGGATCTATCCACTCTGATTCCACTTTCTTGATTGGTCTTTTGTCAGTACTTTTCCATCAATCCTATAATTCTGCTTATAGTTTATTTCTAAATACATCTACCAATTGTCTGCTCACCTCTCCAAATTTAATTACCCCTGTAACTTGTTCCCATCTTCCATTTGTTAACCATTCTTTGCTATTTTGGTGTTATCCACAAACTTTGTGATGAAGCTACCAACAGCTGCCTCCAGATCATTTAGGAAAATGTTCAACAGTGTTCAGGGATCGCATTTGTCCACACCCATAGCAATATATCCTATCTTAGTCCACCTCTTGGCCTTGGCACTGGTAGTATTTCAGAGAATGCTCCCATGTTGGTCCTTCTCTTGAACTTCCTTGCTACCTCCCTGCAATGACTGACTGTCGCTTATTATCATCTCAACCTGCACCCAGTCACCACCATACTAACAAAATCTCCAATATGAAGGACGTTTGCCAGAGATTCATCATGATCACTTGAGAGTCTCAATAAGTTCAAGTACATTTCAGGGTTATGCCAGGGTTTATGGTTTACAATATGTGCAACACCCAGAGATCAATAATAAAATGATCTTGAGGTTGCTAGATTGTCATATTGAGATATTGGCACATTATTGACGTCAGCTGGAATTGCTAAAACAGGTTGATTATGGCTTTGTTTACCCAAAAGGCATATTAACATTTCCCATACAAGAGGATAACTGATAAAATTAATAGCAAGCATCAATTGAGACTAAGCTATTGCCTGCACTGAGGCATCGCCTTGATAAATTTAGCTGTTCTCCAGGGTCCCTATAGAAATGGGAGAAATACTTACCTCAGCAGCCTGTTTTGACACAAACTAACCAACTAGTTTTAAAGCACCTACATTAATTAATAAAAAATGTCATACAAGTGTAGTAGATTTTAGCAAGTTTCTTTGTCATCATCTCCAAGGTCAATTTAGAAAATGATTGTTTTGACGTGATGAAGAGAGCTGATTTACCCAAGAGTTGAAAAAGTTCAGATAATTCGGCATTGTTGTGTGTGATTACCAAAATGAGGTTCTGTTGAAGTGCTGTGCTACACTAAACTGGCAGTTTTGTCAGCCTTGGCATAGAACTTGAGGATTCTATGTTTTAATCACTTTTTGAAATGAAATTATGTAAAATTGTGTCCCTTAAAGTCTAGTATAAATCACCAATGCACTTGCATGTAAGTGGTAGCACTCTCACCTCTGAGTCAGAAGGTTGTGGGTTCAAACACTGGTTAGGCCGCAGCTGGAGTATTGTGTTCAATTCTGGGGACCACACTTTAGGAAAGATATCAAGGCCATAGAAAATAGAAGGAAGAGTAGGCCATTCGGCCCTTTGGGCCTGCTCCGCCATTCAAAATGATCAGGACTCAGTACCCTGTTCCTGCTTTTTCCCCATATCCCTTGATTCCTTTAGCATTAAGAAATATATCTATCTCCTTGAATACATCTAATGACTTGGCCTCCACTACCTTCTGTGGTAGAGAATTCCACAGGTTCACCACCCTCTGAGTGAAGAAATTTCTTCTCATCTCGGTTCTAAATGGCATACCCCATATCCTGAGACTGTGAACCCTAGTTCTGGACTCCCCAGCCATTGGGAACATCCTCCCTACATCTAGTCTGTCTCGTCCGTCAGAATTTTATATGTTTCGATGAGATCACCTCTCTTCTAAACTCTAGTGAATATAGCCCTACTTGACCCAATCTCTCCTCATACATCAGTCCTGCCATCCCAGGAATCAGTCTGGTAAACCTTCGTTGCACTCCCTCCACGGCAAGGACATCCTTCCTCAGATAAGGAGACCAAAACTGCACACAATACTCCAGAAGTGGTCTCACCAAAGCCCTATATAACTGCAGTAAGACATCCCTGCTCCTGTACTCAAATCCTCTTGCAATGAAGGCCAACATGCCATTCGCCTTCCTAACTGCTTGCTGCACCTGAATGCTCGCTTTCAGCGACTGGTGTACAAGGACACCCAGGTCTTGTTGCAACTCCCTTTTTCCCTAACAATCACCATTCAGATGATAATCTGTCTTTCTGTTTTTACAACCAAAGTGGATAACCTCACATTTATCCACGTAATACTGCATCTGCCATGTTCTTGTCCACTCACCGAACTTGTCTAAATCACATTGGAGCCTCTTTGCATCCTCCTCACAGCTCACATTCCACCCCAGCTTTGTGTCGTCTGCAAACTTGGAAATGTTACATTTAGTTCCCTCATCCAAACCATTGATATATATTGTGAATAGCTGGGGCCCAAGCACTGATCCCTGTGTTACCCCACAAGTCACTGCCTGCCACCCGGAAAAAGACCCGTTTATTCCTACTCTCTGTTTCCTGTCTGTCAACCAATTCTCAATCCATGCCAGTATATTCCCCCCAAATCCCATGTGCTTTAATTTTGCACACTAACCTCTTGTGTGGGACCTTATCAAAAGCCTTCTGAAAATCCAAATACACCACATCCACTGATTCTCCCCTATCTATTCTACTAGTTACATCCTCAAAAAACTCCAGTAGATTTGTTAAGCATGATTTCCCTTTCACAAACCCATGCTGACTTTGTCCAATCCCGTTAATGCCCTCCATGTGTTCTGTTATCACATCTTTTACAATAGACTCTAGCATTTTCCCCACTACTGATGTTAGGAGGTGCAGAAGAGATTTACTAGAATGGTACCAGGGATGAGGGGCTTCAGTTATGTGGAGAGATGGGAGAAGCTGCGGTTGCTCTCAGAGCAGAGAGGTTAAGAGGAGATTTGATACAGGTGTTCAAAATCATGAACGGTTTTGATAAGAATAAATAAGGAGAAATTGTTTACAGCAGCAGAAGGGTTGATATCGAGAGGATACGGATTTACGGTGATCGGCAAAAGAACCAGAGCCGACATGAGGAAACATTTTTTTACGCACTGAGTTGTAATAACCTGGAATGCACTGCCTGAAAGCAGATGCAATAGTAACTTTCAAAAGGGAATTGGATAAATATTTGTAGTGAAAAAATTT
Organism: Heptranchias perlo; assembly: GCF_035084215.1. NCBI lineage: Eukaryota > Metazoa > Chordata > Chondrichthyes > Hexanchiformes > Hexanchidae > Heptranchias > Heptranchias perlo. The sequence continues at coordinate 34,299,042 of NC_090341.1, read as the reverse complement.
ACAGGGCAATGGGGAAAGAGCGGGGGAATGGGACTTATAGGATAGCTCTTTCAAAGAGCTGGCACGGGCAAGATGGGCTGAATGGCCTCCTCCTGTCCTGTACCTGCTATGATACTATGAAGTCCCACTCCAGAGACTTGAGCACATAATCCAGGCTGACACTCCAGTGCAATACTGAGGGAAAGCTGCACTGTATTTGCGTGGTAGATCGGAACTAAACTTGCCACAGAAAGTTAAGTCTTGTCCACTTCAGTCTATGTACCCTTTTCATGACGTGATAAGTGTTATCTACTGCTAAACAGCCTCTCAGGCACTGAAAATTAACTGTTATAACTGAGGAGTCTCATTCCTTCAGGTATTAATTGTTGGAGATTTAAAAAATGTAAAATTTAAAATTAAATTTTTTTTTTACTTTTCCTTTCAGTCTCTTTTTTCAAACTCTCGCAATGCAATCTTTCTGTCTCTCTTTATTTTTCTTCCTGTACCTGATTTGACATTGAATTCACCCACTCTAATTTATACGTCCTTCTCAGTCCTCGCGCTGTTAATTTCTCAATCCTTCAATTTCGATGGTTAAGGAGATACATAGTTGCGTGCCCTGTTCACTCAGGTTCCAGAGGCCTTGTTTCCCTCGCTACGACATTATCAACTCGCACTTTCAGCAACTTGCCACGCAAAAAATTAAAAAACCTAAATGTGCAAGGGCAAGTCTAAATAATGGCAGATGCCGTTAGATGCCCAGTCACAGCAAATTATGCCCATTAGCTTCCTAATTTTTCTACAGTTGTAGAAGGTTCTGAGGTGGCTGGAAGATGATTTGCAGTTGGAGCCTTGGGGCATTGAGACTATATTTCCTTGTCTTTGGTTATGGAGCATTTTCCCTTTTAAAAAAAGTAGAGAGATTGTGCCATCATATGGAAGCAATCCAGGTTTCAGAAGGCATTCCTTAATAGAGGCAAGAACAGCTATTGCCAATGAAATACCTATCAGGAGAGTCTTTCACTGTTTCCCTACATGTTTGGCTGAGTAATGGGACACTTTCAGGAGCAGAAAGGAGGTGTGAAGGGTATTGTGGTAGAGGTTTGAGGGCAGAATGACCTACTTCTGTTCCTATGTTCATGATGAGTTGCAGATGGTATTCGATGCAGTCAGTGACTGGAATTGGGAAAAATGCTTATTACAGTGCATTGTTATAAGCTATGACTGCCACATGTCACCTTGGTTGCCCTGGAGAGGTTAGTTGACATTTTCTGGCATTAAGTAACTATGTGGGGGTTGCTGGAGTGACACTTACTTCTAAGGGCTCCGGGTCATGCACTTTGTCAGCTGCCTTCCCTTGGGCAAAAAGGCTGGGTCCTCTTTTCCGAATTACCGAGAAGTAACACCTCAACTGAAGAGTCTTTTAATTTGTGGGCTCAATGCCCTGAAGAAGCACTAATCTTGGACGTTGCAGGAAACCACATTGCTACAGGCACAAAAGGGCTGCCTTGGGCCTTTCAGCTGCTACAGCAGCAGCACTGGATTTCCCCCTCTTCCCTCTCCCAAGCTGGGTGGATTCTCTACAGAGAGCACTAATAGAGCAGGGAGCCTGCCATGAAAAGTTAATGAAGATATATCAATGAAAATCGGTCTGGGTTTCAGTGGTGTAATACCAGTGGCAGTGGTGCAATTCTGGTGCACTTCTGGCAATAACCTCGCCATTGAAGAAAATCTAGCCTGTGATCTCAAAAGCTAAAGTTAATTAGATTTTAGCTAAATCTATAAGTGATTTCCTTTGATTTGACATAGTATGTATTTTTAAAAGTTAAAAACATGCTAGGAACTTTTCAATTGTGCATTTTTAAAAATAGTACATTAAACAAAGCAAACTACTTTTGTAAAGGTTAAATGTTTAAAAATTGAGCCCTTTTACTCTGTTTTATTCTTTGTGTTGACTTTTTAAGGATTTCCATAACCTTCTCTATAAATCTCTGTTATGGTAGAATTTTTTTAAACATGTTCGCATTTGCAGTGTGGGGAAGAACATACAATCTCATTTTATATTTCTCAAAATTTAAGTAAGCTTTAAAGCCTGCAAGCTGATTTAAATATTCCAATGGCATATTTAGTTGCGATAATAGATTGAAATGTCGGACAGAAACTACCAGGTGTAAATTTCGATACTGTACAGCTATGAGCTACAGAATATCAGTAAAGAGCCTAGATTTCAAAGATCGTCATCATGCAAGTTTTAGCCTCTTTCCCAGCCCTGCAGTAATTTTATCATTGTGTATCAGTTTGACAGTGGAGTCAGGTTAACCCCTGAGGCGTTTACTGGTACCTGTCCTCCCAAGTTAGTTTGGTTGCTGGCTATAGCATAAGTAGCACTTGCTTAGCTGTATGTGACAGCTTTGTGTTTTTTCCTTCAATAGTTTGAAGATGATACAGGCAAATAGAGGAGTTGGGGATGTTTGTAGTTGATGCCTCCAGTTTTTTTGTGTGCTATAGAAAAAATGCAAAATCTGGCAAACAAAATATATCCACTATTCAAAAATTATATAACCTTTTCATTGCCTACTTCAGAGCTTATGTTATTTAAAGCTGTTCAATGCATGGTTGCATCTAACAAACGGGTATGCAGATATTAAACAAAGTGACAATTGTTGTGGTGCCACGTTTGGTTTAAAACAAGCAGTGCGAAACAGTTTTTAAAAAAAAAGACTTTTTCCAACTCATTTCAGATAACCTGGTATTTTTAGGTTAGTGCAATACAAAAAAAAGGCCCTGCTGAATGTTAATCCAGGTTATGCCTGTGCTTTCTACTTTGTAATATGAACTTGAGATCCTGCTAAAGGTGATAGGCAGTTGTACTGTCTGCTTTTTTAAATTTTATGTGCTTACATTTTTATCTGTCTTTTTTTAAAGCAGTGAACCATGACACTGAGAAAATAAAGTCCCTTAACACTGGCAGATTTTTTTTTACTGCAGTTGCTTGGGGCTAATTTCTTTGTATATTCCGTTGGTAGAATGGTTTATCGTTTAATTAAATAACATACCGCATAAGCTCATCCGTAACCTCCAGCTAGATTTATATACCATTCTGTAAAGCAAAATCAAAGAGAATATCAAGCTGAAAAATTCTTTGCACAAAGTTCAATGACTTGCTAATCAAATCCCATTCTCAACTGGTAATGAAGCCATTTTATAAAGATGTTTGTACAGAAAAGCAGCAGAATCCCATAGTTCATGGGTGACTAGAACCAGCAGGAAATGCCTCATTTACCACTCAGAGTACTTTCAGAAACGGTGCTGAACTTTAGAGGTTTTCATTTTCTTGCTGATAAAACCTTTCTGTTTATATCGTTGGACTTTATCAGAAGGACGTAAAAGGATTGGGCAGAAAAGCATAGCTGCTGCCAATCTGATAAGCAAAGGCATTTTACTCCCTCTTTACTAATTGTGCAGTTGTTTTGCCTGCACGTACTAGTTTGACACTACTGCAATCATGATAGAAGTTTTGGAGAAAAAAATACAATTAAAAAAAAAATGTTGCGTGTGCAAGTTGCTCTGTACGCAGGCCGTGTGCTTGCTGAATCTTTACTCTGAAATTTAAAAAAATATTTTTGCACTGGAATTTTTCCCATCAAAACCTTTGCTTTTGGTGTTGCCATCAGGAATGTAGGTTTCTAAAACTTCAACTGTGTAAAACCATGTCATTTGCATTGGCAAATGGGAGTTAAATTATGAATTAATTTCACTCCTTTTTGCTGCTATAATCAGGTATAAAATTAGTTTGAGTGCAGCTCAGTGACAATGAAGAACGGTTTTTTGAAAAGTAAGACATGGCAGGAGTCAACAGTAGAACTAGCTCTATCTCCCCCTCCGTCCCCCTCTCTCAGTCTCCTCCGTCTATAAATCTCCCCTTCTCGACATGAATACTGTCCTTGATCCTGACTCCTCGTGTGTAATGTCATGGGAGTTCCACTGGTAATCTACTAAAAGTCCTACATCTTGCATGCACTCCCCATTATGTAATGCGTATTTCCTGCAATGTCACACTTTTGCTGTCACACTTTGGCTGTTTTACTTTGAGCCAAACAACAAAGTTTAACGACAGCAAATCAGAATTATGAGATAGGGAGCATACGAATCAAAAGTGAGGCAACTGGTTAGAGAACTGCTAATGAAAAATAACTAAGGACTTCTGAAAATAGCCAATCCTGAATTATAAATGTTATCACTGGAGTAATTTAACTAATGCACTCTACCCATTCACGAATCCATTTTTCTCAAACAATCTATCAAATCTTTTAATAATTAATCTAAGTTTTTTTCCTTTATACCTTTTAAGTTTACCTGCTCCTCCTCCTGAACCACAGTCAATGAAAAGGAAGCTTCTGTCTGCTTTTAATCAATTATTCAACTTGCGGGAAACGTGGCCAGCTCCTGACAGCATTTTTACTTTTAACTGTTTTTATTTCATTAACTTTGTCTCTCCCAACAGCATTTTATATTTATGGCACCTTTTATTTAATAAGTTCACAGGAAATGTGGCACATTTCCTTTGGCCTTCTTTGCTTCTACCTAGTTTTATTTAATTAATTTGCAGAAAGTGCTACCTGCTCCTGAGGGCACTTTGTACTGCAGGCCCCTTTTTATTTAATTAATTTGGGTAAAATGAGGCCTGTTCACAATGGCAATGTATGCTTTTGTCCTGTTTTATTTAGTTAATTCATTTGCGAGAGGTACGACCCATTCCTGATGGTATTTTATGTTTTTACCCTGTTTTATTTATTTGGGAAAAGCGTGGCCTGTTCCAGGACAGTATATTATGTTTCTGCCCTAGTCCAATTGTTTAATTAATTCACCAGAGGTACAGCCCGTTCCTAGTGGTATTTATTAATTAATTGGGTACAAAGCCTTTCTGCTGCTTTTATTTAATTAATAAAGATTGGTAAGACCGTTTGATTAAAGACCAACCTGATTCCTGCTGATTTTATTTTATCAATTTTTGAAGAACATATTTCATCAAATAGTTGAGCTGATTGCTGCTGAATTTAGTTAATTAATAGATTTGGGGAAGTACGTTGGATTAAGGAACCAAGCTGATGGCCATTAAATGTCTGCTGCTTTTATTCAGTTAATAAATTTTGGGGGAACCCTGTTTTATAGTATGGCCACTATTTATTTAATTCATAGATTTGAGGAATATCATTGTATTTTAGTAGTGACCAAACTGATTGACGTGAAATGGCCAGTGCTTTTATTTGATAAATTTGAGAATTATCTAAACTAAGATCAAGTGATTACTCAAGGTGCAATGCTCCAGGTAATTGCCTCATTCTCAAAAGGAATAACAGCCTACACTCTATTGCGTGTCGAGGTTGAATTGCAATCAAAGAACAAGGAAGGTCATACTAAAGCTAGCTTAAAATAAAACTACATATTGTAATTCTGGGAATTTGTGTGCAGTACCTTTGCATATAATATGCCATTTAATGTTAAAAGTCTTTTTGTAGTCACTGATAAGTGGTGTTGTAGTAAATAATGTGTTTGTCATTTTCCCAAGTTTTAGTGCTGTGATTGATGCAGTAGTTAAGTAATAAACAGGGTGACTGAGCAGAAAACAGTTGTTCATTTTGCTGTAGGCATTGCATAGTCTGAGTAATCACAACTCCCAGGTTAGACTTCAGCTGTATTGACTCATATGACAGATGTCCATTAGTTTATGAATTCCATTCTGTCGTAGCACCACATTTCCTATGAATGTTGTTACAAGAAATAAAACAAAAGCTTTTTTTCTAACAAAGCAAAGCTTTGGAAATATGCGGTGGCTCTTGTTAAATGATCGTTTCATAAGAATTGTGCGCATTGCAAATAAATTGCTGGGTAGATGTATAGTGTTCATTAGGATGAGAGTTCACTTTTGCTTTTGGGTTCAGATGTCCAGAGGTCTGGGTATTTGCAAAGCCAAACCTGTGATCCATGTAAGCCAGTACAATGCGGAAGACTCCATACCATAGATAAAAATATTCTTAGTGCTGTAAACGATACATCTTGTATTAAGTAGAAAATGATGGTGGGATGTTGTTAACTACCAGAACTACCAACTTCTGTGCAAGCATTTTGTTGAAAGGACAAGTACCAAAGGTGGTTTGAATTTGGGGCAAACTGGTCCTTTGCAATCAAATCCAAAGAAGTTACATTGAAAGTACCCTGGCATTCCTCACTATTTTATATAAACACCAGTTAAAATATTGGTTCAAAATTGTTCATCTTAGTATGTTTACAGTTTCTTTGGTGTCTGAGATAGCTGTGTATGAGGTGTTATTCATAGAATCACCCAGTTTTATAGTGCATTTATGCCATAACATTTCAACTCTTTCATTGTATTTCCAAGCATTTTACTGTTTAACTAAATTCACCCATTCAACAGTTGAGATTAAAGTAGAACAATTAAAATGTTTGCTTTATTCTTAACTTTTTTACGTGTATGTGCAGTTTTACCCTTTTAAGTTCTTCAGAAGTTAGTTTTTTGTATGGAGCTAAGGGTAACTCCCTTGACGTTATCAGTACTGCTGTTTGATTACTCCACCAGTTGGTGTGCTTGAACAGCGCAGCAAGTGCTGCCTGTTAGTTTTGCTATAGAAATGAGTGCTGTCATCTGACAGTTCCTCTTAGTGGGATGAAGAGCTAAAATTCACAGGGCCATTGCAACAGTGAGTCATAGAACTAGTATGAACATCGCAACTTAATTTGTCATGAAGGAAAAAGATGTAAACGTTTTAAAGTCTGCTGGTGTTTTCTTTATTAAATGTCTAGTTGGGATCTGATTTGGGATACTTTTTTCTGGACATTTTAGGCTTAGGAGCTGCCACAGTGCTCGGTGTATAATTAAAATTAAGTTTTGTGTGTGACAACAAAAAACTCTGCACATGTATAAAGTGACCTTGAGACTAAGAGGTGGAGGGAGACATTTTACATTGGAAGACTTGGAATTTTTAAAGTGAGTTTTAGATATATGCTGAGTGCATTGAACTGTGAAGATTCGATAGTGACCTAAAGCTGGTTGCTCGTGTGAGTAGAGGATTTTAAAAATTAAAAATGTTATCAAAACCAGTGGATATCCAGGAGTAATTGAGAAATTGATACATCTGTTCTTTATATTTAAAAAAAATATAGTTGGGACTTGGATTGGAAAATTTGCTAGATTCAATAAAGATATACAGAAGAGATCCATTGCTGCTGGTGCACATTCTCAAGCAATTATATTTTTAAATAAGAAAACAACAAATATGCATTTGTAAAGTTATAAACGTTGTGTGCAGAAAATGAGTGGTATACATGGTTGTTACAGATGATAGATGCAAGGAACAAAAATAGGTTGTGTGTTAAATCGAACAATAAGACATTGTGCTAATCAGAAAAGAGATCTCTGGGTTATAGTGGATAATTCTGTGGTACTGTCAGCACAGTGTTTAGCTGCAAGAGAAAATGGCAGATAAGATGCTGGCCTGCATTAGCAGAGGAATAGAATACAGATCAAAGGATTTGAAGTATTGCTGTTAAAGGTGTGGTCAGACCTGGCCTGAAATACTCTGAGCAGTTGTGTTCACTGAAAGATGTAGATGGTCGCAGTGGACCCAATTCCACTAATTACTGATTTGTGTAAAACAGTGACAGAATTGATCCAAACAACTTTTTCATTCTGGTGTAGGGTTTAAATACCAAAGGACAAAAGTTTCAAAATTAGGGAGTTAAAATTTAGAAGGGAAGTCAGGCAAAAATTTTTCACTCAAAGGTTAATGAGAGTTAAGGAATAAATTACCAGGGACAGCCATTGAAGCAGACAGCATAATTAAGATCTTCATGAGATAATTTGGATGCATTTCTGAAGAGACAAAGGACTGATGATATAAGGACATATTTTCTGCTCAGATACACAGACCAGGTTTTGGAGCAGGGATGTCAGAAAATGGGGAAGAGTGTCAGTGCACCAAAAATACACTTGTGGGGCTAGAGCGTCTGTCCATCCCTAAAAGTCATCAATCAAAAAGACCAGGGGCCAAGGATTCCCTACGTCCACACACTCAATTAAGAGCTGGTGTACAGTTGGTGTAGGTACACCTGGTTTCAACAAGCATACCTGGCTGAAATGGGAAGAAGTGGGATCATCTGGGGATCCAGAAGAGGTCAAGGCCCGAAAATAAGGGGATCAGAATTTTATTGGGGGAATGGTTGTAAGCAGACACTCAGATTGCTCCCGGAGGAGTGCTGCGGGTGGGGGGCACATCACTGGCGTTTCTCGGGTCATTCAGTGGGGGAGGGGAGGCAACCTACAAATGTGCCTCCACATCACCAAAGGTCCACTTCTGGCTCTGTCTCCTGATTCTGTGAACTTTGATGGGGTCAGTGGTGGTGACCACTGGCATGCACATCCCAGCAGTTATGCTGGGAAGCAGTCCCTGACAGGGGAGGATGAGAGGAGGTTTGAAGAGGTAAGTAAAGGAATCCAATATGATGAAAGTGGACAAATAAAGTTGTGTAGGGGTTGTCAAACTTGAGAGAGTTTTAATGTTGTGTGGCAGGTTATAATTACAATAGCCTAGAAATTACTGTTGGTGGCAATTAGATGAATGCTTAACATGTTCATGTAACATTTCTCTGTCTGTTAATGTAGCATTATTTCAGTTAAAATGGACAGGTTGATGTTTGTGTTAAGGTAGGAGAAAGAGATATATCTTATGAACTGAACTGTAATATCCACGAATATTGCTAGTGATAATATGTAGGCTAATAGTTCTCCTGTAAATTTTGTTATGCAAACCACAATAGACCAGTACATTGATGGACAAATCTAATTGGTATTTTGCTGTGTTTTTTTCCCAACAGAAGCGAAAGAAATTGTTTTAAAAGCTCAAATCCTGGCTGGTGGCAGAGGAAAGGGCAGCTTCACCAGTGGACTGAAGGGAGGAGTTCATTTAACTAAAAAGTATGTTCCAAATTTTATTGAGAAGGTAGTTTACAGTGTTTCAGAAAGAAGTGTCTCAGATAATACCAAACTAAGAGGGGCAGTAGAACTGGAAGAGGCAGTTCAGAAATTGCAAAATGAGTTGGACAAGATATGTAAGTGGGCAGGACATTGGCGACTGAAACATGATGCAGGCAAGCGTAAAACGCTTAACATAGGAAGGAAAAATGGATAACGTGCATACTCCATGAATGATGCTGAAGTAGCCAATGTAGCAGCTGAAAGAAACCTAGGAGTCTTACTAGACCTGACGTTAAACATGTCCAACCAATACAGCGTAGCAGTCAACAAAGCAAATAGGATTTGAACTACATAACCAAAACAGTAGAATATGTCAGGGGAGATGCTGATCAAACTTTATAATGCTCTGATCAGATGACACCTTAAATACTGCATCCAGTCTAGTGGCCAAGAGAGACATTCAAATGCTGGAGACAGTGCAGAGAACTGCCATGCAGTTGATCCCTAGTGTTAGCGGTCGAATGTATGAGGAAAGATTGGAGAAACTTGAGCTTTTCAGCCTAGAAAGGAGGTGACTGAGAGATGATTTTATAGAGGTATATAAAATTGTTAAGGGTATAAATTAAATTGTAGGAGTAGAACTAGGGGACACAGGTTCAAACTGGTTAAAATAAAAAATAAATTTTATTAAAGCAGCCATGTATTTATTTTCTGTTTTAGAGAGGCTGAAATAGAAACACACAGTGGAAATTTGCATATTTATTTATGCAGTTTGGTCGTTATTTATCAAATTAATACAGCATTTAGCTATTTTCCAGGAACCAAACATTAAATAATTCAATGTTTGCAGAGATCTCTTTGAAACTTACAAACCACTGCTGCTAGACTGAGGATCCTCTTTTCAGTGCTGTGTCCCACCTCACCCATTGAAAGACCCAAGTAATCTACTCATGAGCCAAACCCCACATTCCACCTCCTGGTTTTGCCAAATCCCTCATTCCACCTCCTGGTTTTGCCAAACCCAAGGTTCCCCCTCCGAACTCCAGGTTCCTTCTCCACAGTAATCCCAGATTATATGAATATTCTGGGGAATGAAGTGGGGCAGGTAGAGCACATTTAAGTGGGGGAGCATTTAGGGCATAGTGATCGTAATACCATAAGGTTTAGAATAGTTATGGAAAAGGACAAAGAACAATCAAATGTGAAAATACTTAACTGGAGGAGGGCTAATTTTAGTGAGTTAAAAAGGGATCTTGCCCAGGTGGATTGGGATCAAAAGTTGGTTGGTAAAGCAGTAATTGAACAATTGGAGACCTTCAAGGAGGAATTGGTTCAGATATAGAATAGACACATTCCCACGAGGGGGAGAGGAAGGGCATCCAAAGCTAGAGCTTCCTGGATGACTAAAGATAGATATTAAAATGAAACATAAAAAGGAGGCTTAGGACAAATGATCTAAAAAAAGGAATAAGAGGAGCAACGAGAGAGTATGAGAATAGATTAGCGGCTAACACAAAAGGGAACCCAAAACTCTTTTACAAACATATAAATAGTAAAAGGGTAGTCAAAGGAAGGGTGGGACCGATTAGGGACCAAAAAAAGATGATCATGTGGAGGTAGAGGGCATAGCTGAGGTACTAAATGAATACTTCACATCACTCTTCACTAGAGAAGAGGATGCTGCCATTGTAGCAGTAAAGGAGGAGGTAGTAGCAATATTGGATAGGATAAAAATAGATAAAGAGGAGGTACTTAAAAGATTAGCAGTACTCAAAGTAGAAAAGTCACCCAGTCCAGATGGGATGTCTCCTAGGTTACTGAGGGAAGTATGGGTGGAAATTGCGGAGGCTCTGGCCGCTATCTTCCAATCCTCCTTAGATATGGGAATGGTGCTGGAGGACTGGAGGGTTGCAAATGTTACACCCCTGTTCAAAAGAGGGGAGAGGGATAAATCCGGCAATTACAGGCCAGTCAGCCTAACGTCAGTGATGGAGAAACTTTTAGAGACAATAATCCAGGACAAAATTAATTGGCACTTGGAACAGTATGGGCTAATAAATGAAAGTCAGCATGGATTTGTTGAAGGAAAATAGAGTTTGACTGGCTTGATTGAGTTTGTTGATGAAGTAACGGAGAAAGTTGATGAGGGTAGTGCAGTTGATGTTGTGCATATGGACTTTCAAAAGGCTTTTGATAAAGTACCACATAATAGACTTGTAAGCAAAATTAAAGCCCATGGGATTACAGGGACAGTGACAGCTTCGATACAAAATTGGCTAAGGGACAGAAAACAGAGAGTAGTGGTGAATGGTTGTTTTTCAGACAGGGGGAAGTATATAGTGGTGTTCCCTGGGAGTCAGCATTAGGACCACTGCTTTTTTGGATATATATTAATGATCTAGACTTGGGTATATCAGGTATAATTTCACATTTTGCAGATGACACGAAACTCGGAAATGTAGTAAACAATGTTGAGGATAGTACAGGAGGACATGGACAGACTGGTGAAATGGGCATACGCATGACAGATAAAATTTAACACAGAGAAGTGTGAAGTGATACATTTTGGTAGAAGAATGAGGAGAGGCAATATAAACTAAATGGTACCGTTTTAAAGGGGGTGCAGGAACAGAGAGACCTGGGGGTGCATATACACAAATCTTTGAAGGTGGCAGGACAAATTGAGAAGGCTGTTTAAAAATCATATGGGATCCTGGGCTTTATTAATAGAGGCATAGAGTACAAAAGCAAGGAAATTATGCTAAACCTTTATAAAACACTGCTTAGGCCTCAGCTGGAGTATTGTGTTCAATTCTGGGCACCACACTTTAGGAAGGATGTCAAGGCTTTAGAGAGAGTGCAGAAGAGATTTACTAGAATGGTACCAGGGATGAGGGACTTCAGTAATGTGGAGAAATTGGAGAAGCTGGGGTTGTTGGGAACAGAGAAGGTTAAGGGGAGATTTGATAGAGGTGTTCAAAATCATGAACGGTTTTGACAGAGTAAATTAGGAGAAACTGTTTCCAGTGGCAGGAGGGTCAGTAACTGGAGGACACAGATTTAAGGTGTTCGGCAAAAGAGGCAGAGGCGACATGAGGAAACATTTTTTCACGCAGCGAGTTGTAATGATCTGGAAAGCACTGCCTGAAAGGGTGGTGGAAGCAGATTCAATAGTAACTTTTAAAAGAGAATTGGATAAATACATGAATGTAAAAAAATTAAAGGGCTATGGGGAAAGAGCAGGGGAATGCAACTGATTGGATAGCTGTTTCAAAGAGCCAGCACAGATACAATGGGCTGAATGGCCTCCTTCTGCGCTGTACCTACTATGATACTATGTACTTCCAATGCTTTTAAACCTCAGCAATCTACCTAATTTCTGCCAAACTCTGGGACCTTTGCTTCACTGCTACTAAAGCCCAGGATCATCGCCCAGTGCCGTTAGACCCAATCTCCCTCCCCAGTCCTGCTGAATACAGGTATGTACATTCCTACAATACAACAGTGGCTACACTCCAAAAATACTTAATTGGCTGTAAAGCTATATATAAATACAAGTTCTTTATATGCCAGCTTGCTGTGTACCTCAGCTTTTAAAATGGTAAGGGATAAAATTATATAAACTCATCGATCTCTCATGTTGTTGCTCACGATTAAATGAGCATAATTTCTCTCTCTTACCTATCTCTGTTTCTCTGTCTGACTCTCAGACGTCATACTTCAGACTTCACAGTTCAGAACATTAAAAAAATATACAGGAAGTATAAAGTAATTTGGCTATTTCATGCTAGTTTCTTTTGGCCTGTAGATGTTAAATTTACAAGCTCTTTCCAACCTGCAGACTTCCCTCACTATCAACAATTAACCTCTAATTGAGCTCAAAATTTATTGAAATTAGACATTGAAGAGATAGGCTAGCTTAAACACAGCTTTACATACAATAATGCTTGGGTCATTATAAAAAGAAGAGTATCATCCAACTTACTGTGAGCTTCACCACCCGAGACCAATTTATGTGTTTATAATTTACTTGAAATTGTTTTCTGAATAAATTGAAAGACAAGTTGCTTTCTTAAAAAAGCGTTGAGCAGAACGTCCTAACTCTAAGGTAGATTTCAAAATCCTGTATGGTCAAGGTTTAAGACCAGCAGAAAATAGTGTACAGTTCGTCAAGCTTTTGGGAAATGAGCAGTGGAGTAGATTAGATGTTGTAATGCCAAGATGTTGCCTATAGAGTGAGCTCTAACACTTACATAGCTCACTTGTGACTTCTAGTGGCAGTAGCCTGTGCTACAATCCCAGTCCATCACCGGCATCTCCACATCATGACTACAATAGTACAGTGGTGACTGAAGCACAATATATTTTGTCAGGAATTGAAAATTTAGGCAGCATTAGGCCCTTGGCCAATATGCCCATTTATATCTTTACAGCTTCAGTATTAAAAAACTAGTCAAGTTGGACATTGGTTTTAGGGTTGGCAATACGCGTTGAACATTAGGTTCGCACAACAAGGTGTGAAAATGCAATCAAACTAAAACAAGAAAAAGAGTTCACGTTAAAAATTCCTTTTTTTATATTTTCAGCCCTGATGATGTTGGGCAGCTGGCAAAACAAATGCTTGGGTTCAACCTCATTACAAAGCAGACTGCAAAGGAAGGTGTCAAGGTTAACAAGGTAAGGGACAGGGACAACATTTGAAAGAAAGGAATTGAGATTATTCTTTGCTTTTTATGTTATGATTGCATTATTTGTGTACCATAAGTTAAATGTATCTTGATATTTTCAATTTCAGAGGAATGAAATCATGTATTTGAATACATTGTTATTAATACAACAAATTGCTTGACCAAGCATTAAGTAATTACTGCATGGCGTCAAAACCCCAAAAGTAAAAGGATCATTTAAGATAAATAGCTAAATTACAGTGCGATTAAGGTAAATGACTTGCCTCTAATTGATGTGTATGTGAAGGTGATGGTGGCAGAGGCCTTGGATATTGCCAGAGAAACATATTTAGCCATTCTGATGGACAGAGCCTGCAACGGACCGGTTATAATTGGCAGCCCCCAGGGAGGAATGGACATTGAAGAAGTGGCAGCCACCAAACCTGAGTTGATCTTTAAGGTATTCTGTGAACCTAAAGCAATGGTGGAGACTGTAGTATATGTTGCTTAATACAAGGGACTGAACTAAACTGTGGTCAGTCATTATGGAATTTTTCCAGGAATTTTCAAAACTTAGCAACAGATATTTGAGATATTTGTTTATGTCATTTATACGGTAATTAAATGAGAAAACTGGTGTCATATGGTCTTGTTGGCATGCCATACCAAAGGCAGATGTAATATTTAAAAACCTTTAGGTAGCTTGTGTTATTTTTTTTAAAGACAACTGGCAAAGGCTTTACATACAAGCTGGTTAGCAGCTTCCCACATTTTAACTCTAGTGGGTGAAGTATATGTTATTGATCTTCATATTCAGGATCTTGAAATGTTTATCAACTTGTTCTATTGGCTTTATTTCTTAGGAGGTCATTGATATCTTTGAAGGGGTTAGAGGAGATCAAGCACTTCGAATGGCTGCCAATATAGGATTTAAAGGTCCACTGCAGCAACAGGTAAAAGAGCAACAATTGTTTACATATGTGGCTTTTTAAATGAGCAGAAAGTGTTTTTTTTAAATTGCTGAGTGTGCTGCTCCCAGATTAGAAAGCAATCTCTGTTTTGGAGGGAAAGGAGAAGGCTGCCATTTTTAGGACAATTGTAAACAATTTTACAACACCAAGTTATAGTCCAACGATTTTATTTGAAATTTACAAGCTTTCGGAGGCGTGGTTAGGGTGGAAGCTGGAAAAGTGGAGCATCGTGAGGTTGTCCGTGGGCTTGCGGTAGAGTGAGGTGCTGAGGTACCCTAACCACGTCAAAGAGGCCATCCCCTATGGACAGGCCCTGCGAATACACAGGGTCTGCTCAGACGAGGAGGAACGCGATGGACACCTACAGACGCTGAAAGACGCCCTAGTAAGAACGGGATATGACGCTCGACTCATCGATCGACAGTTCCGACGGGCCACAGCGAAAAATCGCATAGACCTCCTCAGAAGACTAACATGGGATGCAACCAACAGAGTACCCTTCGTTGTCCAGTACTTCCCCGGAGCGGAGAAACTACGCCATGTTCTCCGCAGCCTTCAACATGTCATCAATGACGACGAACACCTCGCTATGGCCATCCCCACACCTCCACTACTCGCCTTTAAACAGCCACCCAACCTCAAACAGACTATCGTTCGCAGCAAATTACCCAGCTTTCAGGAGAACAGCGTCCACGACACCACACAACCCTGCCGCGGTAACCTCTGCAAGACATGCCAGATCATCGACACAGATACCACCATCACACGAGAGGACACCACCCATCAGGTGCATGGTTCATACTCCTGTGACTCGGCCAACGTTGTCTACCTCATACGTTGCAGGAAAGGATGCCCCAGAGCATGGTACATTGGTGAGACCATGCAGACGCTGCGACAACAGAAACGGACACCGCACAACAATCGCCAGACAGGAGGGTTCCCTCCCAGTCGGGGAACACTTCAGCAGTCAGGGACATTCAGCCACCGACCTTCGGGTAAGCGTACTCCAAGGCGGCCTTCGAGACACACGACAACGCAAAATTGTCGAGCAGAAATTGAAAGCCAAGTTCCGCACCCATGAGGACGGCCTCAACCGGGATCTTGGGTTCATGTCACACTACACGTAAGCCCACCAGCGAACAAAAGCTATCTGTTTTTAATATAACGGGTCATTTGCTGGCTTTCTCTGCCTTCCGGATGTATCTGCCTCTTTTTTTTCATGTTTGTTTTTTTTTTGTTGAATGTATATTCGGGGGTTCTGTAGGTAATACCTCTCTGTCTGAACACAGTGATTGCCTTGGCAATGGGCAGTTGCAAAGACTATCTGTAATCACCATGTATTGTTCTGTGATTTATAAATGCATAGGCTTCGAGGAGTTCCTGACATTTACCTGAGGAAGGAGGAAGCCTCCGAAAGCTTGTAAATTTCAAATAAAATCGTTGGACTATAACTTGGTGTTGTAAAATTGTTTACAATTGTCAACCCCAGTCCATCACCGGCATCTCCACATCATTTTTAGGACAGACGCTCGCTGAATCCAGGTGGAAATAAATCAGTGCCTGCATCTAATGCAAAATGCCATGTCTCAAACATTTCTCACAAGTAGGATACGTTTTTAAACGGCATCCGCCGTTAGTTAGACATGTCCTTGCCCCTTTAATCGCAATGATATTTTGTGCCGCAAGTTGCTGGAAGTGCCAGATGGAAATATCACTGTGAGGAAAACCGGGCATCTGGAACCTGAGTGAACAGGACAAGCACGTGCGTATCTCCTTAACCAATCAGAGTGAAAGATTGTGAAATTAACATGGCAAGGACTGAGAAAGAAGTGTAAGTTAGAATAGTGAACTCAATGTCAAATCAGGTACAGAAAGAGAGGGAAAGAAAGATTAGATTAAGAGAGAGAGAAAGAAAAGACAGAAAGGAAAAGTTTTTAAAAAAAGAATTAAATTTTACATTTTTAAGATCTCGAACAATTAAAACCTGAGAGAATGAGATTCCATACTCGTTATAGTTAGTTTTCAGTGCCAGGGAGGTTGTTTGGAAGTAATTGGTAAAAAGAAAACACACCCCACCCTATTCCAGGTTACTTTTTTAATATTCCGATCTCGGATATCATGTTTTTCTGTGCTGATTGCATTATATTTGTATTAAAATCAATTTCATGTTCTATGAAGCTGATAATTTTGGAACTGGTAATACTTCTACTGTTTTTGTTGTCCGGTTTTTCTGCCTTACAAATGAATGAGAGATCAAGAGGAATGATCGTCCTCAACTTGTTAGATGAATTTATTTTCGGTTTATAGAAAAGAAATGTTTTTAAATTTCTAGGAGAGCTTGTATAACTATCATGTTGATTTGTATGAATTTGTACAGATGGAACAATTTTGCCTTTTGTTCACCTATGCACAATACATTTTCAATTTTCCAAATGAATTCTGTTTAATTTAAACAGGCTGCCGAACAGATTCAGAAACTGTATAGTCTATTTTTAAAAGTTGATGCCACTCAGGTGGAAGTGAATCCCTTCGGTGAAACACCAGATGGACAAGGTAAGGGTGGAAAGAAGCGCGTGCATTTTGCTTTTGTTTACACATCAAAAGAAATAATTAGCAAACCCGCACTTGCAAACAATGGTTCATTTTTGCTCAATGTAATTTCAGCATTGGCTGTGAATAAATACCCTGAGTAACTAACCCTGTGCACTCACTCTCTTCTGACTTTGTAATTGTGAGATAAGACCACACTACCTACAGTCAGGGTTGTTGAATTCTCTGATGATCACAGTGGAGTAAACCTGATTTACCAGTCTTTTTCTGATAAAGAAATAAAGCAACACCACTGTCAGTGAGGTTGCTTTTCTTTACACAGCACTGAAAGGAGAAATAACCACTGGGAACTGTATTACTGGTTCAGATGCAGCTATTTTCTGAGTAAGTCATGTGAAGGCTATTGATTTCAAAATGCTTATCCAGCACTGTTCTTTGTTTCTACAAAATGGCAATTATCCATAGGGTAAACCAATCTGTAAAAAGTTGTGGCAAAATTCTGAGAAATATTGAGCTGTTTTTCCCCCTCACATTTTTCTATAAATATTTGAATGTGTGAGTGGATGTTTCATGGCATTCTTCAGGATGAGTTGTGGGTGAGGTGTTTTATAACATAGGGCCTGCTAAATCAAGACAGCAAACATTTTTCCCAGTATCAGCTAAGCCAGAATTGGCCTCTTCCTCCACCCACCCTGCTCCTCGCTCAACTGGATATAGAATATGTTCCTTTTTTTTCTCTCTCTCTCTTCCTACCTCGACAGGGCCTTCCCTCCTTCCTCAGTAATTTTTTCTCGCCCACCCAGAGTAAAATTTCTTTGTTTCCCTCTTCTCCTCCAACAATATCTGTGTCTTTGCTTTTCTCTGTTTCCTCCCTCACTGTTTTTCTCCTACCTCTCCACAGGGTCTCCTGCTTAACCCCGCTCCCCATCCAAGAGAGTCTTTATTATAAAGTCGTGCTAGCATAACACTAACTGCGATTATTTTTATCTGACAGCAGTTTTGGAATGCATTAAGTTTATACTTCTATTTGATCACTTTAGTGATAGGACTAAATAACATTAATGAAGGCTGCAGTACCAACTGGAACAGAGCATATATGGCAACTGTCATCATTTAACAGCAACTTTCATTGTTTATCAGCACTGTCTGCTGGTCTGTATTTGAGGAAGAAAATCGTCATTGTTGGGCTCCCTCCTTGTGCTTGCTCTAGTCCAATTTTGAATGCCACTGTAAGCTGGGCAGGAACTCTCATGAGGTTAGAAGTTCCCACCACCGTATGTTGTGGTGTTCAAAATCAGAGCAGCAATATCAGGAGGTTCAAGTCCCAGAGCAGTCCTGAGGGATTATTCCAAGAGTGGTGATTGGGAGGGGAGAAGCTCAAGAGCAGCACTAAAGGGGAAGAGAAGGATGCTTGAAAATAGAATTGTGGGGTGGGGGGGAAGAGATGCAGAGAAGTGTAAGAGTGGCACTGATGGGGGATCACAGGGGTAGCACAAGTGGCACTGATGGGGGGGAGGAGAGTGTGGGAAGCCTGAAAATGGTACAGACTGGAGAAGAGAGAAAAGCCTGAGAGCAGGGGAAAATCAGACAGTGGCGCTGGCAATAAGGGGGAAGGCACTGCAGAAGCCTGGAATTATTTTGTGGACCCAGGAGGAGCACTCCAGCTCCAAGGAAAAAAAACATTTCCTGGGCCGTTTTGTGAACGGCCCCTTTAAGGATCACTGGTTAGGCCACCCTACCCATTTGTACCTCAAAACTGCAATCAGGGTAGCTATGTACGTCCTAGGACTTCGATTTGTATATTACAAGTAGGCTCCCACCTGAAACTGGTGGTGCTCCAGCTTCCCATCTTGGGACCCTATCCGAGATGACAGCAGCTGGGGTGGCAGTGCAATTGGGGAGATAAGTGACCTGACGCTCTTTTCAGGCCCTATTTACACCGGGCAGAGGAATTAAAATTGGCCCTAATGTCTCTATTTATCGAAGGAATTAGAGGGTGAGAGCGCTGCTGTTTACTGGTGGGGGGACCTTTGGAGGGGACAGAACCTTTGTGAACTGGGGAGGTATTGGAAGGGAAGAGGATCTCTGTAACATAGGAGAAAGTTTTGGAGCCTTTGTGAGCTGGGGAGGTGCCTCAATGCGAGAGAGCTTGTTAACTGGGGAAGTGCTGTGGGGGAGGGGTAGAGTTGAAATTAACCAGAAATCATCATTTTAATGTTGAAATTCAAAATTTCCTGGGACCCCCTACAAATGTACCATAAATTGACATGGAGGGGGGGGAGGGAAGGGGCATTTACTGTTATAAATTTGTTACCTACAACCCTGACCATGTTCATTAAGACCAGGTTTGGATTCTGTATTTGCTGTTAGAGATTTTGCTTAAAATTGTAAATTAACAAAAACTTCTTTTTCTCCTAGCAAGGTGTTATCTGCTACCACTGGGAGAAAGGACTTTTAAAATTCATAAAAATAAAATTCATAAAAATAAAATTAATGAATTCCTGAATGGCATATAAAGAGTGGCTTTCAACAAAATTGAACAAAGCTTCCTTCATTTTTAGATTAAACTATAATTCCAATGGTGATTGTGAAATGTGTCAAATACCAATGTAAGAAAAAAACAATGACCCAGAATTTGCTGCAGAAATAATGGCACGTGAACAACGCACAGCATTATTAATGTAAAAATTGGCCAGCAAGTTGAGGCGAGGAAGAGATACCCTGTGAATTGCGAATCGCCACAAGTTGCTGGCCGATTTACGCCGCTCCCCGTTAGCTTCATGCAAACGGCATTAAGCACTTAACCTCCCCGTGATTTTTATGAAGTTGCTGCGTTTGCACATTAATTGCCATTAAACTCACCACAGAAAGTTAAGTCTAGTAATTAACACCGTAAGTATCCTTTTTTTTATTTGTTTATGGGATGTGGGCGTCGCTGGCGAGGCCAGCATTTATTGCCCATCCCTAATTGCCCTTGAGAAGGTAGTGGTGAGCCGCCTTCTTAAACCGCTGCAGTCCGTGTGGTGAAGGTTCTCCCACAGTGCTGTTAGGAAGGGAGTTCCAGGATTTTGACCCAGCAACGATGAAGGAACGGCGATATATTTCCAAGTCGGGATGGTGTGTGATTTGGGGAACGTGCAGGTGGTGTTGTTCCCATGTGCCTGCTGCCCTTGTCCTTTTAGGTGGTAGAGGTCGTGGGTTTGGGAGGTGCTGTCGAAGAAGCCTTGGCGAGTTGCTGCAGTGCATCCTGTGGATGATACACACTGCAGCCACGTTGCGCCGGTGGTGAAGGGAGTGAATGTTTAGGGTGGTGGATGGGGTGCCAATCAAGCGGGCTGCTTTGTCCTGGATGGTGTTGAGCTTCTTGAGTGTTGTTGGAGCTGCACTCATCCAGGCACGTGGAGAGTATTCCATCACACTCCTGACTTGTGCCTTGTAGATGGTGGAAAGGCTTTGGGGAGTCAGGAGGTGAGTCACTCGCCACAGAATACCCAGCCTCTGACCTGCTCTTGTAGCCACAGTATTTATGTGGCTGGTCCAGTTAAGTTTCTGGTCAATGGTGACCCCCAGGATGTTGATGGTGGGGGATTCGGCAATGGTAATGCGGTTGAATGTCAAGGGGAAGTGGCTAGACTCTCTCTTGTTGGAGATGGTCATTGCCTGGCACTTGTCTGGCCCGAATGTTACTTGCCACTTATCAGCCCAAGCCTGGATGTTGTTCAGGTCTTGCTGCATGCGGGCACGGCCTGCTTCATTATCTGAGGGGACGCGAATGGAACTGAACACTGTGCAATCATCAGTGAACATCCCCATTTCTGACCTTATGATGGAGGGAAGGTCATTGATGAAGCAGCTGAAGATGGTTGGGCCTATGACACTGCCCTGAAGAATCCTGCAGCAATGTCCTGCGGCTGAGATGATTGGCCCCCAACAACCACTACCATCTTCCTTTGTGCTAGGTATGACTCCAGCCACTGGAGAGTTTTCCCCCTGATTCCCATTGACTTCAATTTTACTAGGGCTCCTTGGTGCCACACTCGGTCAAATGCTGCCTTGATGTCAAGGGCAGTCACTGTCACCTCACCTCTGGAATTCAGCTCTTTTGTCCATGTTTGGACCAAGGTTGTAATGAGGTCTGGAGCTGAGTGGTCCTGGCGGAACCCAAACTGAGCATCGGTGAGCAGGTTATTGGTGAGTAAGTGCCACTTGATAGCACTGTCGACAACACCTTCCATCACTTTGCTGATGATTGAGAGTAGACTGATGGGGCGGTAATTGGCCGGATTGGATTTGTCCTGCTTTTTGTGGACAGGACATTCCTGGGCAATTTTCCACATTGTCGGGTGGATGCCATTAACGACATGATAATTGTTAATGACTGCCAATCAACCTCTCTTGTCCAGGAAGTGAACAGTTAAAAGTATGGAGTCTCATTCCTTCAGATTGTGAATTGTTGGAGATTTAAAAATGTCAAATTTAGAATTTAAAAAAAAATTCTCACTTTTCCATTCTGTCTCAATTTTCTCTTTCTCTTAATCCAATCTTTCTTTCCCTCGCTTAATTTCTCTTTCTGTACCTGATTTGATATTGAATTCATCCACTCTGATTCACTCTCCTTCTTGGTTCATCCTCTGTTTATTTTTCAAACCTTTAAACTCATCGGTTAAGGAGACACACTGTCCCATTGTTCACCAAGGTCCCAGATGCCCCATTGCCCTCGCCACGCCATTATTGGCTCGCACTTCCAGCAACTTTGTGAGCAAAAAATTTTGAGCTGAAGGATACAGGAACAAATCTAACTGAGAGGGCATGTCGAGAGATGTCCTGCTGTAGCAAATTCTGGGCCAATATTTTTTTTGGAGAGTGGCACACTCCACAGTGCCCAGAAAATAAATCTTACACCTTTAACACTTGTGTCTTTCTTAAGGTTTTCATCCATTTCTAATTTCATTTTTTCCTGCAATATGAGTGAAGGAATGTTGGATATACCTACAGCTTAAGTTATAAAGCTGTGCCCCACTGAACTTTCAATGTGATTATTGGTTTATAATCAGTGTTGGAGTCTTTAGCGCTGTCTCAGCTTTTTTTGAAGCTGCTGGTCAGCTTTTGCTAATTTTCTGGACTGGCATCTGTGACTAATTCCATAATATTGTCTGTGTGAAGACAGAACTAACTTTGTGTATAAATGTATATATGGATTTATTGTGTGCTATATACATTTAAAGGCTACGGCTAGGAAGGTCTAAGATGGCCAGCCACCTGCAGTGTATCATTGGTTCCAGAAGATGGCTTTTGTTTTTGTCTTCCATACAGCACTAATGTGTTAATTAGCGAGGAACACGTTATTTTCGTGGTGTTATTGACACCCACCTGTGGATCTTTCAAACTGGAAATGGAACAATTGGAGGAAATATTAAGCTATTGCAATCTATTCCAGATATTTCAAAGATGAAAGGGACATTTAAGCCCCTGGCCTGTGAGATCAATGGTTGGACCTGAGGGAAATGGAACCAAAAGCATGTGCTGGAGCATGTTACAGACTGTTGGTAAAAAGGCAGTCTACCCTGACTGCTAATGGAGCAAATTGTAAATTAAAAAAAAACCTTGTACTTTCTGCTGTTATTGGAGATCATAGATTCATAGAATCATACAGCACGTTGGACCATCGTGACTGTGCCGGCTCTTTGAAGGAGCTGTCCAATTGGTCCCACTCCCCTGCTCTTTCCCCATAGCCCTGAAAGTTTTTCATTTTCAATTATTTATCTAATTCCTTTTCGAAAGTTACTATTGAATCTGCTTCCACCTCCCTTTCAGTCAATGCATTCCAGACCATCATAACTTGCTGCATTAAAAAAATGGCTCCTCATCTCCCTTTTGGTTCTTTTGCCAATTATCTTAAATCTGTGTCCTCTGGTTACTGACCCTCCTGCTAATGGAAACAGTTTTTCCTTGTTTACTCTATCAAAACCCTTTAATCTCCTCTGCTCTAAGGAGTACAATCCCAGCTTCTCCAGTCTCTCCACATAACTGAAGTCCCTCATCCCTGGTATCAATCTAATAAATCTCCTCTGCACCCTCTCCAAGGCCTTGACATCTTTCCTAAAGTGTGGTGCCCACAATTAGATGTAATACTCCAGCTGAAGCCGAACCAGTGATTCATAAATGTTTAGCATAACTTCCTTGCTTTTGTACTCTATGGGCCCAATTTTACCAGGGGTGCGGGTTCTCGGCGGGTGGGCAAGCGGGCGCGTGGGTAACGCGCCCGACGCGCCCGGTGAAATTAGTGGGTTTCCCGCGCGATCGTAGCAGGCAACGCACTAATTGGATCCACTTACCTGCTCCTCCGGGTTCCCCACTGCTGATCTGCGCGTCGGGTGGGCTGCGCATGCGCAGTAAGATCTGTCAGCTGGAGGCGCTCTATTTAAAGGGGCAGTCCTCCACTGACAGATGCTGCAAGAAATAGCAAAGATGACTGCATGGAGCAGCCCAGGGGGACGGCTGCTCCCAGTTTAATGATCCCTCACCCCAGGTATCAATACATGGGGTGAGGAGGAGGGGGAGGACAGAGATCTCCCACCCGGCAGGTGGGAGGAAGCAGCCTGCCTCTGCCACCAGGAAGGCCTGGCTCGAGGTGGCAGAGGGGGTCACCTGCGCCACCAACATATCGCCCACCTGCACATCTCCATCGGCACTGCCAACACTACTCTGTCACATCACCCCTCATACCCACTCAAACCTCAGCCTCATCTTACCTGCACCTACTCACCTCGCCAGTACTCACCCCGCTACTACCACGCAACCCAATCCTCATACAATCTCATGGCTCTATCCCATACTCACCCTCTCGTGCATCTCTCTCACGGCCAGCCTCACTCAACCTGCCACCATCTGTGCTGCAGCCACAGGGCATGCATCACATATGTGCAGTAGGCAGCATAAGGCAAACGTGTCGTGAGCATGAAGGGGATGCACAAGGGTGTTTGAGGGCTTGTCATGGTTCTTACTTCTATTGAATTTCAGAACAACTCACATCACACATTCTATTGGCACCACTACTGCCATGTCTTCGTGAATCCTGTCTGGTTTGTGCAATAATGCCCGCTCCTGGGTATCACTATGAGGACCCATAACTGATGCCACCCATTGTGTCACTGCAGAGTGGGTGTAGGTGTATTTGCAGGGCTCTTCTGCGCAGATGACTGAGAGACATCGGCGATGTCCCCAGTTGCACCCTGGAAGGCTGTGGAGGAGAAGTTCGGGAGGGCAGTGGTGACTTTGACAGTGACAGGTAGGAAGATGGTGCACGGGCCAGCCAGGAGCAGCTCGGCATGAAAGAGGCTGCAGATGTCCACGGCTACATGTCGAGTGACTCTGAGCCTCCGTGTGCACTGCTGCTCAGAGAGGTCCAGGAGGCTGAGCCTCGGTCTGTGGAACCTGTGGTGAGGGTAGTGCCCTCTGCGACGCATCTCTCTCTGCGGTAGCCCTCCCTCCTGCTGTACAGGTGGATGTGTCACAGCATTCTGTTGTGGAGCTCCACGTGTCAGAGGTGGACGGCATGGATGGTGAGGCTGGTGATGCTGTTCGCCCTCCGAGGAGGTCATGACTGCAGCTACGGCGGCCCCCATCCGCAAGATGTACATCTGAGGGGGTCCGCAAGGTAGGTACATGTCTCCGGACCCCGGGGTAAGTGTGCAGGTTGGTGACTTTTCTTGTCAGGAGGAGGGTGGTGGAGGCCAAACTTTTTCCCAAGTGACGGAGTGGCCTCCTGCACCCCCCCCCCCCACCTGTCAAATGGACCTTTGCAGCTGCCACAGGCTGACAGCTGCAACACGTCCATTCGATCTGGGAGTGTTTCCCCCTAGTGTGGGAAACAGTCCCACGTTGATCCAAAATCCCACACCGTCCCTTAATCAGGTCAGTTAATGACCTGAAATAGCTAAGTAAATACACTCAAGTGGCATCCCACTGGCTTTAATTGCCTGCGGGATTCCCACCAGCGCACGCTGGCGCGTCAGCGGGGAACCCGGAAGTGCGCGGGATCCGTTCGGGATCCTGAATTTCGCTATTTTCGAGGCCCCCCTGCCGAGAACGCATCCGATAGCGGGTGCTAAAATCGGGCCCTATGTCTCTATTTATAAAGCCCAGGATCCCATATGCTTTTTTAAAAGCCTTAAACGATTTGTGTATGTGAACCCCCAGGTCTCTTTGTTCCTGCACCCCTTTTAAAATTGTACTATTTAGTTTATATTGCCTCTCCTCATTCTTCCTACCAAAATGCATCACTTCACACTTCTCTGCATTAAATTTCTTCTGACACGCGTCTGCCCATTTCACCAGTCTGTCTAAAGTCCTCCTGAAGTCTGTTATTATCCTCCTCACTGTTTACTACATTTTCGAGATAAGCTTGTGCTGTTCTGTATTTGTTCTACTTACTTAATTTCTGTAAACAAGACTAATTGATTAATTCAGAATCTGAGCCGAACTCGAATGTAGAGTGGTGTGGAGAGAAATATAGTGAGCATTAGTGATTTAGGAGTATGTGAGTCCTAAAGTGTACAATGTCTCTGCAGAACCAGAAAACCACAGGTGCAGCTTCTGGCTTGTAGGGAATGTGAGTACTACTTATGAGAAATGTAGCCATTAAAGTATCTTAAATTGATATTGCACTGGCAGGGAGCTGTGAGAGATACCTGTCCTGTCCTATGACAGGACAGGTATCTCTCACAGCTCCCTGCCAGTGCAATGGAATCTGCCAGTGCAATGGAATCTGCCTTTCACTTTTGTTTAGTGCATACTTGCTGGATAGCCATTTTTGGGTCATGGAATTATCTCAGTGAATTTATTGATGACTGATCAGTGTGGCAATAGCTAGTCTAAAAATGCAATCCAAAATGCAATTAAATCTAAATTATTTGCTTTAAATGAAAAAGAACTCCTGGGGATAGGTAACTTATGCATCATATTAAGCCTTAGTGGTGATGCATCACAGTCAAAGTAGGATCAAATAGGCGAAGTAACTTAAGTAGTTTGAGCTATTGTTAGGAAACAAGCACCATCTTTGGTAAACTGGGAGCTTGACTTCCCTATGTTAAACTACAAAATGTTCAGCTCTGCTCTGAAGCAGCGCTGCAGCAGTGACATTCAAGTGGGGCCTACTTTTGAAGATAGATTCCAAAATAATAGAGAAGCTCCGGAATATGTAAGTTTACTTTCTAAACTCTGGTTGCTCACCCTCTATAAAAAGAATGTTCACTAGAAATCATCCATGCTACTTTCCTCTGTTCTGTGCTTCATGTTCACTGCAGGATGTGGCAGCCAGTGTCTTGAAAATGCTGAGATTTGCTAGTAGAGTTGCTGTTTAGCATTAACAGTATTGACCTTTCAATGATTTTTCTACCCAGCAGTGCCAGGAGAAACTCTGGTTTATGTCCATGCTTTCCCTGATGAAATTGAATTTAATGCCTTGTAAAAATAGTTTTTAAAAAAAATCACATCCATCCACCTGTGGTTGACTTGAATAGTAAATGTAATTCTTTCAGCTTGAATGACAAACATACTTTATCGAGCATGTTTTAACAAATCAAATTGTTGTGTATTGGATAGAGGATATTCATCACTGAGCAACAAAAAGAAATTCATCTCATAAATGAGAGAGCTCAGTAATTTCCAGGTAGCATAGGTGTGAGTGAATTGGTAGGTTTCCTTGTGTATGAATAGCTATGGGATGGTTATGGTTTTTCACACATCAGCACAAGTATTCTGTTTCTGGTACAAATATATTTTACTTTAGAATCAGTTCTCTTTACATGCTTCCTGATTTCATTTCTAACTGGCCTAGCTCTAATTTTAAGATTATGTTTCCTTGATTTGTCTTTCTCTGATCCAAAGTGGGTGACCACACAATTCCCGATAATGAATTTCATATGCCATAGTTTTGCACACTCACTTAATCTGTCTATGTCCCTTTGTAACTTCCTTCTCTCATCTGCACAACTTACAATGCCTCCTAACTTAGTGTCATCTGCAAGCGTGGATACACAGCTCCCTATTCCTTCATCCATGTCACGAATATAGATGGTAAAAAGCAGAGGCCCCAGTACAGATTAATGGGGATCACCAGTTATCACATCTCACCAATCAAAGAATGTTTCCTTTATCCCTATTCTTTGACTCCTACTACCAAATCACCAACCCATGTCACAAAGTTACCTCCAATTCCGTGAGCTTTCATTTTTGATAACCTGTAGTTCGGAGTCTTATCAAATGGCTTCTGAAAGACCGTATGGATAACCTATAGACATTGTCCTATCCACCATGCCAGTGATGTCACAAAATTCAACTAGATTAGACAGACATAACCTATCCTTCAGAAATCCATTTTGACTCTCTTTGATCACCTTATACTTGCCAAGTGGGCAGTCACTCTGTCCCTGATGATAGATTCCAGTAACTACCCCACAATTGATGTTAAACTGATGGGTCTGTAGTTTCCTGGTTTCTCCTGCCCTTTCTTTTTAAATAATGGGGTGACATTTGCAATTCTTCAATGCATAGGCACAATTTCTGAATCTAGAGAACTTTGGAAACTTATGACTAATGCAACTACCTCTATTTCCTCCCCTATTTCTTTTAATATCCTGGAGTGGAAAGCATCAGTTCCTGGCGATTTGCCTGTCTTACGTCACATTATTTTCTCCATTACTACGTTTTTTTTAACTTATACTAAATCCACTATGTTCCACCCCTTGACTTATTTATAGGTTCCCTTGTACTGCTGGTATTTTGTACTTTTTCTCCACGGATACAAAGTACTCGTTTAACAAGTCTGTCCTTATTGTCCATTACATTTGCTTAGATATCGCCTGCAAGTTTTTTTCCAAATTCCTTTTTTGCACTTTTTATTGCTTTTTAAAAAATATCCCTTTGTTGCTTTGTATAGCTGTCCCAGTCTACTAGCTGTCCACTTTTCCTAGCATTTGTGTAAGCTTTTTCTTTCAGCTTGATGCTGTCTCTTGCCTTGTTTGTTTACCATGGTTGCTTAACTGTACAAGTGGAGCTTTTGCCTTTTAGTGGTATGTACTGGTTTTGAAAAGTGTCAGGACTTAAATGCATTTATTTGAATTGGAATGTTTTGTAATACTTAAATGCATTTAGATTTTTAATATTTTACAAATTTTGTTATAGCCTACAGCTGTGCTAAACTACAAAATGTCAATTTTTTAATGCCTTTTAATAAAAAACATGATTATTTTAAAACTGTCAATAATCGGAAATGTATTTGCAGGGAATTAGAGTTGAAAAAGTTGAGATTAATTGAATATTACATTGTGTTAACACTGACTACTTGTGTAGCAAATCAATTTTAAACTGAAGATTGAAGCTAATATTTAATTTAATGGCAACCTCTCTTCTGCTTGCAGTATATGTTGGTTTGGAGAAAGTGTGCAAAATTCCTACGCATAGCATATTTCACATAGGATTGAAAGGAGTTGACTCATCCATTTTATGAGTCTGTTCATTTTCAGCTAGCTATCTGATGGGAGCCTGTTGGTCTTAAACTGTTGACAGTTAATTCTGTATGATTTTTCATAGTGACAAAGTCTAAATCCCCATCACCCTGTTACTTCAATGTGTTGCTGTGCAGAAGTTCTCAGAAATAATTAAATTATTGATTATATTAGTGAAACCCTTCGAGATAATCTTACATGTGTAATCCTGTTTGAAAGGTAATTCTTCACACCAGCAGGCAAGCTACAAAAGGTTGCTGGAAGCTGTGTTTGTAGAACATTTATGGTGTTCTTACGTATCTGATATTGAATGTATCTATTGCGTTAATAAGACAATATACTTTTTCAAGAATGTAGTTGAACATTGAGACAGTTGAGATTGTTTATGGCAATGGAATTACAGTTACGTTTACATAATAACTCGCCTATTGTTCTAATCTGCACAATGTTACTGGTGACCGATTTCGGCTATGCTTGTTATGTTTTGTATTGTTAAAGATTAATGTTATAATTAATCTAATATTATGCAGACCTGTGGTCCCGATTAACAAATAAAATCAGATAATGTTATACCGTACTTCAACCAACAACTTGCATGATGGAGATTAGAAGGGACGTGTCTTGGTTCTAAACAGAGGATCTTCCCCCTTACGACAGGTGCCTTATATTGATTGTTACACTCAGTATCCAAATGTTACAATAAAATGTTACAGTGTCTAATTAGCCAACTGTCAGCCCACAGGTGCAGAACTTATCTGGATCAACAACCTCAGCAAACATTAAAGCACTTCTCAAAACAAGGCCCATAAACCCAACAGAAATTGTTCTTTTTTTAATGAGTCTTCCTCTGCTGGTTCAGTGAGCAAAAGCACCGAGCCCTGTTCTGTTCTGATTCCCTGAGGTTTACTGGGTAAAGTCACCTCGGTGTATATCTCTCAGCTGGTGTGTAGCTCTGGCTCTCGGTCGATGTGTATCTCTTTTTAGGTTGGTCAGGGTGTGTAGCTCGATTTGTCCTCTCTTTCTGTCTCTCCTCTTTTTCTCACCTTTCTTACTCTCTTCTCTTTCTCTCTCTCTCTCTCTCTCTGTCTCTCCCTCTCTCTCCTCTTTCTCTTCTCCTCACTCCACTGCAGAGCTGACTAGTGAGTGACTTGGAAGTGACTTCAGCAAGCAGAACTGATCCCTGTTGATGTTTCCCAGTCTGACGATGACTCTGATCACTCAAACCTCCACCGAAGCTTGAGCTGTCCCGAGTCAGATTAAATAATGAAATTAGTGAGGATAGTGAGAATTTTGAAGATGATGACGTTGTTCCTGATCTCCGAGACCAGCAGCCTGTCTCAAGCTGCTCTCTGACATTCAATATTTTGTGCAATGCTCATCTAATGACTTGTTGGACTCAAAATTGTTGGCAAGTCTGGCAAAAATTGAATGCAATTGTTTGTGATTCAATCTCTCAGATAAAGCCATCCAAACTAAGTGATTTTGTTAAAAAAAAATCTTATTTCAGTGAAATTGAAGTGAAATAATTGGATAATTTCCTTTTTGTTGAAATTATAAGTGCCTTTAAAGCAGTCTGTTTGCAAATGTTTATAAGAAAAGTTCACCGATTGTTATAGTACATATAATGTTATAATTTTGTCCAGTGTGACAGAGTTGTCATGTTTACTCCTGAACCAGATTCTTTGTAAAAATTAAAATATGTAACATTCAGACTAATTTTTCAAAGAAGTAGAATTTCCTCTTCTATTCATGTGATCTTTAAGAAAATGCATTGCATAACATAGGTTGAGAGCTGGAACTAGATGATACTGGTGCTTTGTTTTTAGATTCCTGCAGTGAAGTTTGGCTGTGCTATCTTTAGCCTGAAGTTGCCAGACGCGCATCAAGTGCAGAATCTCCCTTTTCTGGACTGAAAATAATGCACTTGGGACAACAAAAGTCTCCAATAGCAGTATTTTCATTTTGAAAAATGCCTGCTAGTGTATATTCCTGTTTCTTGTGATCAAGTTGTATTACTGTGCAGTAATCCTGGTTAAAGATGGCAAGTATTATTCATGATAAAACTTATCCATTGGCCACCTACAGGTGTTTAAAGAAGAAAACCTCTGAAATATTTGTATTTACAGAGTTTCTCTAGGGAGCCTCTATTTGATTCTGCAGACTGGAATGGGTTTGCCAGCCAGTGGAATCAGATTACGCACCATCCGATCTATAATATTTGTATGTAGGATTGATCTATTTAAAATATTATCATTGTTGTCTTTTTCCCACCCTCATTGTGCTGGATATTTTCTATACTCTGGCCAATAGTCAGTGTAGTCTGAAAGATAAAAGTGAAAACTATCTGAACAGACTGATTCCACTGACATTTAAAATGGATGTGCTGCAAAGGCTGATGTTAGCTCCATCATTTAGTGAACAAGATGGATGAATGCAGGGCTCATTTCTGTAAATACAAAATATTTTTAAAAAAACAATATAGTTAGGCTTATTTTGGACATTTTTCTGGTTGAGCTATTTTCGGGGGAGAGGTTTGTGTTTGCCATCAAACCAAAAAGGTACAATCAAAACAAATATTTTAACATTCAGCTCACTAGATTGGCTGTACAGTCCAAATACAGATGGAATGGCAGCTTTTAATTCTTATGCAAATACGACTTCATGCAATAATTTTCCTTCTATTACTTTGGAGAAAGTTTAGAAACATAATCTGATATTAAAAGTAATATATACAAATTGCTATGAATTCAAATTTAAAGCATGTATTTTAGGTGTTTATGGAGTTAAATAAACACCAATTTCATTTGTTCAACGCACCCAAGGTGAATAGTGGAATACAGGATTGATCTCACCACCCCGTCTCCAAACTGAGTTCCCACCAGCAACTGCGCTGCATGGAGAGAAGCTAAGTGAAGGCCACATGTTTCCTTGCAGGGGATAGGGAAAACGGGAGGCTGAATTGTCAGTGGGCTACTTTTGGGCACCTCTATGTGAATAGATTGTAGGTTAATGGAAGAAGCCTGGGAGCAGGATGCTTAATCAGTTGTAGTGAGCATGTGACTCGGGGAAGGAAAAAAAAATGTACATAGAGGGATATGTACCCTTACCAAAAAAAAGTAATAGCTTAATAAAGCGGTGATCTCCAAATGAGTACTTGCTATTTGGGAGGGGAAAGCAGAACAGACTGTGGGTTAAAAATAATTAGGAAAGTGGGAGTAGGGTGTAAAAGGAATAAAATGAGTGAGCCAGAAGAACTGGTACATAGGGATGAAATAGATGTAGGAGTGACTGAATCCTGGTTAGAATCAAATGCTGATTGGGGAATTAACTTGCAGGACTTTTGTACTTTAGGTATCGGGGCAGGAGAGAGATTTTGAGACATTTTTGGATAGGTCACTAAAACCATCAGTATAATGTTCCCAGGCTGTTAAAAAGCCAACATAATGTTGGGATGCATAGCAGGGAGTATAATATATACCAGAGAGGTCATTTTAAAACTGTATTGAGCCCTGGTGAGACCATATCTGTTGTACTAAGTGCAGTTTTGCTCTCCCTATTTCAAAAAGGATATTTAGTTATTGGAAGGGGTGCTGAGAAGGGCTGCATGGTTGATCCCAGAACTTAAGGAATGGTGGATGAGGAAAGATTGACTATCCTTGTTCTTTTCTCTCAAAGAAAGGCTGAGAATGGAAATGAAAGAAGTGATTAAAATTATGAAAGGTTTGAACAAATTCAATCCAAATAAACTTTTCTGCTGTGTACAAGGGGTCATATTTACAAATTATGGACAACAAAACAAAATAGGAAATGAACGAGGAGATTTTCTACTAAAAGAGTAGTAACTATGTAGAACAAATTACTGGCATGGGTGGTAGAACAAGAAGCCTTAATGGGTTTCAAGGAGGAACAAGACAGGTTTTTGTGAACAAATACGAGCCAGGATTGTTAGAAGTGCACCAAGGGAATACTGTGGATAAGTGGGCTAGATTGACCAAAGGTCATCTCCTGCCTGAAACTGTTACTCTTACATGACGCTATTAGTGCTTACTTACAGCACTAACTTTTCTGATATTAATTATGAGTTGAGTTGATTTCTTGGCCAGTGTTAATGAAATATATTTTTGATTATTAATAAACTAATTTAAATATGTCCTGCTGTCAGGTGATAGGATTTCTATTAATTATGTTAAGTGGAGGGCAATGAGCAATGTCATTGTTACAAGTGCTGTTTGAAACACTAGCCATTTTGGGGGAAAGTTTCACAGCCTTCAGTGATCTGTCATGCTTTGCTAACATTTATATTGATCAAGAGTTCTATGTTAGTTAACATTTGTTCTGCCATAGAAATCTATGCTAGGTTGCTGACACTTTTGTAATTTGCCAATTTTTATACTGCTGTAGTGCTGTATTGCATTTCTAATTTTTCTCTGTACTTCAATTTTTGTCTATTGTTTGGAAAAGCTCTCTGGATTGTTTTCTTATGCATTGTATTGAATTTGGTACCAATAAGCTGCTGCCATTTTGTGTAGTATCATGGATAATGTCTTCTTTACTATTGTTCCATTACTTTTACAGCCATGAAATGTTACATTAGTAACTCTTAAACTGTTTAAAAAAAACAGGAAGTTCTATTATCTTTAATGGGCATTTGGTTAATGATTATGCCCTTAATCATAGATAAAGGACTAACCTGTTGAACAATCTTTGATGTGAAGCAGTGGGTCACACTACTTTTTTTTCCTAACTAGTCCCCTTATATTAAAGTTATTTCTCTTTCCCCTCCCTCATCAAGCATGTTGAAGAAGTATGATTACTTCACCTTTGGAGCTACTATCTTGTACTTCGATCAATTGCAAAATCCAATTTGATGTTTAAATTTTGCGACAGCCTATGAGCATATGAGATAGTTACCGAATAGTACCTAACGTAACTGCACTCCTGCAGTGCACTGAAGAGAAGGAAAAACTTTGAAGTATATGCAAACACATTTATCTTGGTTACGTGCATAAGTTGGATTTGACAATTTATTCATGAGTAATTTGAAGCATATGCATGATAGATATGCTGCTGGGCTTTCTGACTGACTGTTCAAATGTGATGCATTCAAATAGAATAGTAAAATGGAACAAATTTTGTCTTTCTAACACTTAACAGATTTCATCTGAAAAAGTGTTCTGCTATAAGAAGAAACATGCCTTCTGGCTCTTCAAGCAGAAAAAAATCTTCTCGTTTGAAAGGTTCAACAACTAACCCTAATAAACTTGAAGAGAGCAACATGGAAAAACAAAAACATAGACAAATTAAAATTTTAACCATCGCCTGGAGTGATGTGACTCTAGACTAACTTTACATGACTTGCATTGTAATACACATTTTTGTGCTGGATACATTTTCACCTGTAAGATACTTCCTATCACAGCTTCCTGAGACATTCAGAAAGAGTTTTTATTGGAACTGACTTGATTATTAATTTTTAAAGTCTAGCTGGCAGTGTTTTATGCATTTCTAATTAAGTGATCTCACCGGCGTTACTGCCCAAATTCATAAAAAGATAAATTTACAAGTTTCATTTTGATTCTGGAATATTTTGGATGAATTGGCCATAAATTTGCATGGTCATGTTTATATTTTCACAGCCATCTTTATGCATCATGACCTCACATTTATCATTCACTTTAATAAGTCAGTATGAAATTATTGTGGCTCAGTGCCTTCAGGTACTAATTTGAAAGTCAATGCATTCATTTTAATTGTAGTCATGTATTACAGCTTCATTAATGTTCTGTGCACCTCCATAGACCATGTACAATATACTGCTTTCCAAAGAAGTGTTTCAACACCATTATATAAAGATAAGCATGCAAGTGGAAAAGATAATGGGGGTGATTTTAACCCCCAAGAACAGGTGGGTTGGCGGCGGGTGGGAGTTGAAAGTAGTTTTGTTTTGGGTCGCAACCACAGAATTTTCGGACTTTGCATTGCCAGTGGGAAGACTGTACTTTTACGCGCCCTCATTAGACCCGGAAGTGAAGC
This sequence comes from Heptranchias perlo, assembly GCF_035084215.1. Classification (NCBI taxonomy): domain Eukaryota; kingdom Metazoa; phylum Chordata; class Chondrichthyes; order Hexanchiformes; family Hexanchidae; genus Heptranchias; species Heptranchias perlo. The sequence continues at coordinate 34,264,343 of NC_090341.1, read as the reverse complement.
CGGGTTGCAGTTGCGACCCATAAAACAACTATTTTCAACTCCCACCCGCCCTCAACCCACCCATTCTTGGGGGTTAAAATCACCCCCAATATAACTGTAATGTCTTGCATAACTCACCCAACTTTGAATTAAAAATAAATCTTCATTTGTTTTCTTTTGATAGTTGGAGATTATAGAATCATAGAAATCACAACACAGAAGGATGCCAAGCAAACCATCATGCCTGTGCTGGTGCTAGCTCTTTAACTAGAGTTATCTATTCTAATGCCATTTCCCTGCCGTTTCCCTACATCTTTTTATCTTCCATTTCAAATACTTATACAATTCCCTTTTTAGTGATGATTTAGTCTCTGCCTCATTTGTGGTAAAGCATTTGATGTTCTAACAATCCTTTGTGTCAAAACGTTTCTTCTAACTTTTCACCTTTGTCCTTCTAATGATAATATCGTTACCGATTTGTCAACTTAAGAAGACAGTCTTTCACTATTTACTCTCTCAAAACCTTTCCACTTTTGAAATCATCCAGTACATGCAACAAGATGTCTACGATACAGTCCTTGGGGTCACGCTATCACTTAACTAGATATTGGGCAGTAAAGATGTACTCCTAATCATAGGTGTGCATGATTTGCTTATGAGTGATATTGAATCTGAGAGAATATCTACTGACCCATGAAATTTGTAACGCCTGCCTTCTGTGCTATTAGTACAGCCGAGCCTGTGCAGGAGGCCAATCCAACCTAATTTTTGGAAAATTGGGGCTCTTGTATTTAATTTTTTTACAAAAAATGTCAGCAAACTGGAATTTGAGAGAGAGAGAGAGAGAGATACTGATCCCATAAAAACAGTGAAAGTGCAAAAACCAGAAAGCCCCAATTTTCCAAAAATTAGATTGGATTGGCCTCCTGCGCAGGGTTGACTGTGCTGACAACACACCATTTTGTACTTGTATTTCTGATTTTTGTACGATCTCCCCAGAATAACAGCCCATTCATTCAATGTTTAATTACTATAGTCGAGGGGGAATCACAGAGCAGATTTTCCAGGGGGCTACACAATGGAAATATGCTAGCCCTGTCCGTAATGTGCCTGATGTCCTGCTCCCTAGATCTTAGCTTTCTGGTTGTGGAGTGGAGTTACCATTTTGCACATGTTGGCAATATTAGGTTACTTACAAGAGTCACGAGTATAACTTATTAGTTAATCTCCTTAAAACAATTCAGGTGTAAATTTACAATCAAATGTATTAAATTTAATGTTAATTGTTTAGTGGCAAACCTGCTTAATCATCTCAAATTTACTACCAGTCTCAAATTTATTACCATTGAAGGCAATTAAAGTGTTTAATAGAGCTACAAATACAGGACAATTGTAATAATTATTTTTACCGGTAGTAGGCTATTTCCTATTGTAGTTGTCATTGTTATTATGGCAATACTGCTCCTCTAATTTTGGGTCAGTAACTGTTTCCAGCCTCTCACTGATTTCAGTCTCTCTCCAACTATTACTACAGTTCCTTTTATATTTTGTCTGTCATGGATCTCTTTGAATTTGTATTCTTTTTGTTTTGCTGCACATATCTTCTTTCCAAACTCCACCACATTGCAATAGACTTACTTTCTGCCATTTTATTCTTACTTATCTAAGTCTTTTGCTCTCTTCTTAGTACTCCCTCTTCAGCTCCCAACTATATAAGATAGTCGCTAATGAATCTAACAGGGAATTCAGGAGAAACATCTTTACCCAGAGAGTGGTTAGAATGTGGAACTCGCTATCACAAGGAGTAGTCGAGGTGAATAGCATCGATGCATTTAAAGGGATGTTAGATAAACATATGAGGGAGCAAGGAATAGAAGGTTATGCTGATAGGGTTAGATGAAAAAGTGTGGGAAGAGGCTCATGTGGAGCATAAACACCAGCATGGATCTGTTGGGCCGAATGGCCTGTTTCTGTACTGTACATCCTATGTAGTTATTAGTGTAACAGTAACTGGTGCAGAGTACTTGCTGCTTTCAGTCTGTTATGCACTGGCAGATTAATACTCCACAGCACACAGTACTGCAGCTGACCACATAGGAATTGATATATTATGCTCATCAGCATCCTTGTGGTGAAGGATAAAATATCAGAGCCTGGTATTTAGTTGCTTACAATCTTTATTCACAGAGATTGCTCATACACACACTCACCCCTACCTCTCCTATAAAAAGGATCTAAGAGCGTCCCCAATTGATACCCACCACCTGAATATAATTAACACTAAATCATACAATTAACAACAATTAAAATGTGCTCCAGCTGAAAACAGTACTAACAATGCTTCCAACAAAGACCTGTTAAAACTTGTTTGTAGATGATATGGTAAATGAGCTACAACTGGGGAGTCATTCTTTATGTTGGGCTCTAAAGTTATTTGGCTTGAAGTCATTTAGTAGCACACTGCTTTTCATTGCATATCATACAAAACTACAAGGTGCTTCTTTATTTGTTTTCTCTGGCAGAATATTTAAATGCTATTTTTAACATTGTGATGCAAAACGTTTCTGCAATCCTCTTGAAAGATAAATTGCATCCCCCCTTCCTGAATTAGTAGTGTCCCTCTAACTGGACCTCTTGTCTTTTGTACCTTCCTACAATGCTGTGGCCTTCTGTGAAAGGTCTTAGATCAAAGGATTGTAGCTGCCAGGATGCAGTGCTCAGAGTGTTGAATTAGTGGTTCAGATTTTCAGACCAGGAGCTGTTGAAAATCTCCATGGATATGGTTGCTTTCTTTGATGTACCCATTAAGTACAAGTGTAAATTCTAGCAGCTATCAAATAGCATTAGAATATTGCTTTTGCTGGTCAAGTAATTGCTTTATTAATATATAATTGTATACTTATCAGAATCTGTTCTTATTTAGCTTATCCGTTCTTGCAAAACCAGGGAAATGTAAACAGAAGTAATGATTAAGATTAGAAGAAAATAGTGATATTTTGGAAAATGGGCATTAACCAGGTTTATTAATTTTAATTCTCTGCTCTGTGCTTTAGGAACTAAATCATTTTCAAGTACATGGTGACATACATTTATTCTATTTATTTACATTATAGTAATACAGTAAGAATTTAAGCAATATTTTCTGCAGACTCCATTGATGCAATTAAAGATTGTAAATTTTTTTTATTTTTTAAAGATTAAGACTATTTCATTGGTTTTACACAATGAAAGGCCTTCGATAAGGTACGGCATTGTAGACTCATGATGAAGGACAGAGCAGTTGGAGTTGGGACCCCGAGCAGAATGGATAGCAAGTTGGCTACAAAATAGAAAACGGAGAGTAGGGGTTAAGGGTACATACTCAGACTGGCAAAAGGTGGGAAGCGGTGTTCCACAGAGATTGGCGCTAGGAACACTTGTTCACAACATAAATTAATGATTTGGATTCAAGAATCGGAAGTACAATTTCAAAATTTGCGGATGACACCAAATTGGGGGTGAAGTTAATACAAAGGAAGAATGTGTCAAAATGGAAAAGGACATTAATAAACTTGCAGAATGGGTGTGTAATTGGCAAATGAATTTCAATATAGATAAGTTGTGAGGTGGTGCATTTTGGTAGACAGAATAAGGCGGCCACATACTGCTTGGATGATAAATGGGATAGATGAGCAAAGGGATCTAGGGGTACAGATACACAAATCACTAAAAGTAACAACATGGGTTATTAAGGCCATAAAAAAAAACAAGTACTGGGGTTCATTTCTAGAGGAGTAGAATTGAAAAGCAGAGACGTTATGTTAAACTTGTATAGAATCTTGGTTAGACCACACTTCAAGTACTGTGCACAGTTCTGGGCTCCATATTAAAGAAAGGATATAAATGCATTGGAGAAGGTGCAAAAAAGAATTACAAGGATGCTACCAGAATTGAGAGAATATACCTATCAGGAAAGGCTGAACAGGCTTGGGGCTCTTTTCTCTAGAAAAGAGAAGGCTGAGGGGTGAACTGATAGAGGTCTTTATGATAATGAAAGGGTAGACGTAGAGAATATGTTTCTACTTGTGAAGTAGTCCTAAACTAGAGGTCATAAATATAAAATAATCGCTAATAAATCCAATAGGGAATTCAGGAGAAACATCTTTATCCAAAGATTGATAAGAATGTGGAACTCGCTACCACAAGAAGTAGTTGAGGCAAATAGCACAGATGCATTTAAGAGGAAACTAAATAAGCACGAGGGAAAAAAGAAAAGAAGGGTATGCTGATAGGATTACATGAAGTAGGGAGGGAGGAAGATTGTGTGGAGCAAAAACGCCAGCATAGACCAGTAGGGCCAAATGGCCTGTTTCTGTGCTATAATTTCGATGTAACTCTATGTAAAAAGAGCAGAACACCAAAAAGCTATATGTTATTGTGAACATTTTACTTTATAGAGAATCTACCACATTAGAAGCTGAATACACAATATCAGTTTACAGAGTGAAGGAAATACCTTTGACAGATCTTCTGAACATAATTCATTGCAACATTATGCACGTGTGCGCAATAAAAAATTCCAAAAAATACTTTGGGACTGTTATCAGTGATGTTGTCAGAGGTCATTTCTAGAAGTGTTTATGATTGACAAGAACACTGGCCATTTTCAGAGGATGTTGGTTGCAAGTCCTGCCCTGTTCCACCTACTTCACCTGCTTTCCAAGAGATGCACATCTTGCTTGACTGAATTTTGCAGCTTAAAAAGAAAAATAAATTCTACTAAAGTAACCGTATTACTCTTCCGAAGACACAGAGAAATAGAGACTGGAATCTGAATATATACAGATATGGCAGCTATAGTATTTATTTATCCAAGGATAACAATAATTTTCCAAGAACCAATCACAAAACAATTAATTCAATGTTTCCAGAGATATATTGAGCCAGAAATCGCTCTGAGCAGTGAGGCGATGCTCACCGCAGCTCCTGCGAATTAAATTAATGGAAATACTTACTGCGAGCTGTGTGGCGTCGAATTGCTTGAATTTGAACTTTAAAAAAATGCAAATCAACCCAGCCTCTGAGCAGTGTGAGTTGCCGCGCACCTGGAAAAGTCTGTGAGGAGAAGGCACGCCTACAGATTCAGGCTGAATTGCTCAAAGAGGCAAGCAGACTTCATTCATTTAAAGTTAGTATTCTGTATGTCATTGTAAGTAAAGAAAAATTAAATATTTTTAATAAAAAGACAGAAATAATTGAATTAAATTGAAGAGACAGAAGGAAAAAGTAAAAAAAAATATTTTTTTAATCACCATTAACGATTAAAATAATGAGTAATATGAGACTCCACATTTTTAAATGTTAATTTTCAGTTGTTTGGCAGTTATTAAGGTTAAAACATATCTGCTTGGTGGCGTAATTAGTCACTTTCCTGCTGGGCAGATAAGCAAGTTGGCACTTCGTCAATGATTTCTCTGATTGCAGCGTGCGATGTCCCTTTAATTCGAAAGTTTCATATCGCAGGCAAACCACTAGAAGCAAGTTCACGATTTCCACTTTTTACTGCACATGTGCAAACGCCGGAACTTGCTCCTTCAGTTCACCACTAAATACTGAGAGCGCTGTTGAGCTCCTCTGCAATTTTGGGAGTGATTTCTGGCCCATTGGAAACTTACAAATCAGTGCTGACAGATCCGGGACTTCCTTCAACTGTTGATAGGTCCCATGAGTGATGAATGTTGGTCAAAACACTGGGAAAACTTCCCTGCTCCTCTTTGAAAAGTGCCATGGGATCTTTTACATTCAACTGAAGAGGCAAACAGTGCCTCAGTTTAATGTTGCATCTGAAGGAGACTACCTCCAGTGAAGCAGCACTCCCTCAGGATTGTACGTTTTTTTATTCGTTCATGGGATGTGGGCGTCGCTGGCAAGGCCAGCATTTATTGCCCATCCCTGAAGTGTCATGCCAGATTATGTGATTAAAATCTGTAGTAGGCATGAACCTACAACCTTCTGACTCAGGTGAGAGTGCTACCAACTGAGCCAAGCTGACACTTAGAGGACTGACCTGTGAGAAAAGGTTAGAAAATCTCAGACTCTTCATTCTTAAAGAGAGCAAATGAGAGAGGACCTTATAGACTAATATAAAATACCAAATGGAATAGAAAAGATTAATTTTGGGCATGGTCTGAAGTTATATGATGACTGTAGGAAAAGAAATATAGGTACAAATTAGTAAAAGACAAATTCAGAGCTGCTTTTTATGAAAAGAATGTTGTTTCACCTGAAACGTTCTTGCAGGTAGAGTAGCAGAGGTAAAAAGTCTGAAATCATTCAAGAGGCAGTTGGACACTGAAGGGGCAGTACATTTCTATGAAGGATGAACTATGTGGGCCAACTGGCCTCCCTCATTTGCATTGATTAACTTCTTCATTACATATAACCATTGTGAAGTCAAGTGCTACAGCTGCAGAAATGTCTACTCCTCTGCATCTCACTAGGCACTGCAACCAAATGGTGACTTTAGTTGTGAATGCCTTGTTAAATTTACAGTAAGTACAACTTGTCAATGAGATGGTTGAGTGTTCCAAGTGTTATTCTTAGTACTTGCTTAAATCGGTTTTTAATTATCTGATTTTTGAGACATCAGACATGTTTAAACAACGCAGTTTTTATTATTGTTCCATACCAATTAAGTTGTAGCCGTTTTAAGAAAAAAAAATGGGTGGAGATATGCTGGTATTTGGATGCTGTATATGGTAACTTAGTAATTTAAGATTCTTCTGACAGAACCTTTCATAAATTTTTATATTAGGGCATTTACAGATTTTTCTTCTTTGTAATCCATGCTTCCTGAAAATCTTCACCTTTCAGCTCCCTGGAGAACTCTCCATCTTTGTGCTGACCAATTAGTTACGTGCGCAGATACACATTGGAAGAGAGAGCAAAGGCTTCCCATAGAATTCTGTTGCTTTATATTTCAGACTTTTTTTATTTAAGAAGCAAAGGTTTGCAACAATTTATTTAATCATCACTCCTTTGTCGACCATTCCCAATCACTTGCTAACTTTCTGCAGTGAGATGAATAATCAAGGTTAGAATTTTTTCTTCAATTGCAAGGTTAGTTATGCTAAGAAAGGAATTTTATCTATGATGGGATTGACATTTTTTTGAGGCTAACGGGCCATGCCCTCCTTCCTTTCTTCCAATGAGAGTGATGTAAATTGGATCTTTTGTCAATTCTTTTTCAGTGTTTAATTGATTATAAAATGCTACTATAGTGTATTTGAGTGGTGTAAATGTCAAATCTATATCAATATAAATTAACTATATTGGTAATAATATACCATTAGAAGGTGTTTTAGGATGGTGGAAACACCTAAACATGGGTTCAGCAGCCAGTGAGGCAATTTGTGTGTTCTTAAATTGTCACTGAAGCTATTTTTTGATTTATGTTTGTATCGATTTATCAACAGTACCACAGGATGTATAGAGTACTTTTTCAAATGGTTATTATGCTAGCTATCCTTTATCCAGATAGTCATAATTGTTAATAAAATAGATGATATCATATTAGGAGCAGCATGAAAGAGAAAAGTACATACAGAATGAACTTCCTGCCTAACAGCACTGCGGGAGAACCTTCACCACACAGACTGCAGCGGTTCAAGAAGGCGGCTCACCACCACCTTCTCGAGGGCAATTAGGGATGAGCAATAAATGCTGGCCTTGCCAACGACGCCCACATCCCATGAACGAATAAAAAAAAAGACAATAGACAGTAGCAAATAACTTGTGAGTACCCCTGACAAATGAGCTAGGCGGTTCATATCTTGAGTGGTATTTTGAAGTAGCTCCTCGCAAGTTGTGTATTCAATGTATTGTTTTATATTTAACACACTACCATATAGCACACTTCTTGTCTACACAAACCCACTTCCAGTTGTCTCACTTTTTGTCACTCATGTCAGTTTTTTCTATTATAAATCTCTATGTGCACATTTATAATGGAAACCACCCAACTCATCACCCTGTAATTGCATAATCTGACCATGGGATGGTTCTGGATCACTTTTTCACAAATCGCTCAAAATGCTTTCTGGAAATTTTCCACCTGCTTTTTTTTTCTCAATAACTGAAATTTCCATTTCCATCTGAGTGGAGAGCAGAGCTACAATTACAATTTTTTTTCTATCTGGAACTGGGAGGCGCAGGGAGAAAGTCCTAAAGGGGCCAGATTTTAACATCTGTTAACAGGTAAAAGCATTGAGCAGAGCCAGACGGGATGTATTAAATTTTTCTGCAGCAGGGGCTTAATGAGGCAGTATTTGTTCATTTCTTTTACGCAGGGCCCTGGGTGGGTTGCAAGACCCATTCATTCCCCCCAGAGGTAGCTTGGAGTGGGCAACAGGCTTGCACAGGACTGCAAGCATGAATGCTTTAATAATCATTTGAGAAGGAGTACGGCCAGAGGCTCAAAGTTTACATTTTTGGGGGCAGCTGGCCAGCAGCAGACCCAAATTTGTTGTACAATTCTTTCTTGTATTAAGACATCAATATGGAGGATTATTACTGGGTATTGGCTAGTGGCCTAGGTAAGAAATATAAAATCATGTCACCACTTAACTGTATTGGGTCGGATTTTGCTGCGCCATTCGTTAGACTTGCACTTGCCCATGGACTTTCTGTGAGCTTTTGCACAGCAAGTTCCTGGAAATTAGAGATTCAAAAAGCATAGCACCTTCTACACGGCATCTGGGACATGTGTGAACAGGGGAAGCAACTGCGTATCCCCTTAACCAATCAGATTGAAGCATCGTCAATGAACATTGCAGATACTGAACCAGGAAGTGTAAGTTAGAAGAGCGAATTCAATGTCAAATCAGGGACAGACAGCGAAATAAAGAGAGGGAAAGAAAGATTGGATTAAGAGACAGAAAGAAAAAGTTAAAAAAAAATTAAAATTACTTTTCATGTCCAACAATAATTAAAATCTGAAGGAATGAGAGTTAATTTTCAATGCCAGAGAGGTTGTTTGGCTGTAATTAAGACTTTAAAAGGGTATTTAGACTTGAAATGACAACTTTTTTGGCGTGTTTAGTCTCTATCTATAAGGTAAATACAGGAACTTCACGCCGTTCGGGGAGCCAGACTGTGTGATGCTGTTTTTGTGCAACTTTTGGAGGAGTATCGCATCTCGGCCAGCAACCTCCGGATTTCCACGTTTAACTGCGCATGTGCAGTAGCCAGAAGTTCCTGTCCGATTTGCGCATAAATGACCCTGAGGGCTGATAGCCTCACCGTTATTTTTACAGCAAAATCCAGTCTAATATATTTTAGAAGGGAATAACTGAAATTCTGATAAATGGAGGAGCACTTGATAACATTAAAAAACACAGATTGGTATCTTATTCTGATACCTATGGGCTGTGTTTTGACCAGCGAATAAACGTCCTTCCGGTATATACATCCTGGTATTGGGGAAAAATGAGAATTGAATGTAATCATTTAGGAAATTTAAGGATTGGAGTTGGAAATGAGTAAAAATTGGTATACAATATATAATTATGACAATGATCCAGTGGTCTGAATTACGTTGGACGGAGCTAGTCTTTCTCTTTCATATATTAGCTGCACTTCGAGCTATATGAACAGAAAAACAGTAATGCTGTGTTGTGCAAGAAGGTTTCTAACAGAATATAAATAACCATCTGTTTTGTAGTAGAAACTGAAACCTTTTCTCATAACATTGAACTTTAAAATTAAGGTAATTGTTTTGGCTGTGATTTAAAAATAACCCTTCTTGCTAAAGGAAAGGTTTTGCTGCTATGGTGCAAATGACATTTTCCTTCCAGGCATATTTCAAGCTGGCCCACCTGTGTAATATATCAAACCTAGTTGAGATTTGTAAGCATGCTGAAAAATATAGGTTTTGTGGGGTTGGGGTGTGGAGGGGGAAGTTTGGAAGGGTTCAATGGATAGAGAACCTACTGACCTCCCCATACAAACTAATACCTAATTGCATTGAGCCAGTACAATTTTGTGGGTGTTGTGGTGGAGTCGATTCTTCTGAGGATTGTGTAACTGGAAAAGAAGTCAAGAAAAGATTGTTTAAAACATTGAACCTGTAGGTGAAGGTTTTGCATTGTGCTGAATGCTTCACTTTAGTATGTAACACTGCATTCATCAGCTTTCTTTGACACTTGCAAACAGTTGGTTCAAGTTTAAGACATTGGAAACTGGGGTATTTAACTTCTTCCATCTGAATTGGTGAATTGTTCAGTGAAGGGTGTTATTTTAACTACCACTAAATACTACTCTGATTCAATTGCAGTAGGTTACCCCATGTATGTCCAAATGTTTTGCCTTTGAGGACTATTTAGGTGTGTGTCACATACAAAATTTAAATGAATGTTCCCATTAATTTGCGTACATCTCAAGCAGCTGACTTGAATAAATTTTGGTGTTCAAATAATGCCGAGAACGTGCTCAAAATCTGTTCACAATTTTTTGATGTCCTTTGAATCCTTTGATGCATTGCTGTCCTGCAGCATTGTCCTTCTAAGTATCTGATATCTTGTATGCATTATTAGTTTTTGATTGCCGTTGATCCAAGTTTTCCCTAGCTGGGAATTATGTAATTTAGTCTTTTTAGCTAGGCTCACATATTTCACACATATATTTGAATGCAATTTTCAGTGCATATATTTAACAGAAGTTTAGACAAAATATTCTGCATCAGAACTCCTGATGAGACAGCTAGATTGCTGAGGATCCTGCTCTCCGCAAAGCTGCTGTCCCACTGACCATAATCCTGTCTGTTTATTTTTTTTTCTCGATTACTCCAATGCTCTCCTGTGTGACCACCCATCTTCCACCCTCCATAAACTTTAGCAAATGCCTTTCCTCCTTTAAGACCCTCCTTAAAGCTATCGTCTCCAACCTGTTTCCATCTCCTTACAGGCATGCTGTAATGCTGAAGAGTAGCAAAGAGGACTACCCTTTGCGCAACCACCTCATGCAATACAAGCTCCACTTCAGTGGTCATCAAAGTTGGGGTTGGACACTGGACTGTGCCATCACTTGCCTGGAGATGCATGCCTGTGCAAAAATTGATGTTTGCCTTGCTTCATAGTCTGTTCCCCCTCTAGCTTTGGCAAAGGCTACTAATGGGTTCAGATGTCTTTTGAGCCTTTCCAGAAATTTTCTTACCCTATTTTGACACTTCCCTTTAATCATCCCTATCCCATTAAATTTCCCTTATACACACTTTTCTGTTCCCTGCACAACCAAATCTGCAGTTAGAGCTAAGCGAAAAAGCTGACTTTGGAAAATTGGATGGAGAAGCAGGACACTTCAATTTGAGCCTGTCTTCTAATCGTTCAGATCGAAACTGCATTCGTATTGGAAAATATAGGATCACTTATTTTGCCTCCTTTTTTTAAATAAGAATATAAGACTCCTCGAAGTTTCACTCAAATAATAACAATCATTTTTTTTGAACTTTGAATGATAGAACTTGTGAGGTTAAAAGGAACCTTCATTGTTGGTAAGCTATAGAGGCAAAAAATTCACCTGCTATATTTTGATATTTTGCTGTTGGCTATGGGAATACCACATAACTGTTGTTGATGGTACATTATTAATATAAATGTGTCTTAAGTTTTCTCATTGTGTTAAACTATTGAATTTCTTTTTATTCCATATCACGATCACTGGGACATTTTCAAGTAATTTTTCCTGTAGATTGAGTAGACTACTTAACATGTGTTTTAAACTTAATCAAGATTTTTGAGATGGTTTTTGTAATTTAATATTCTATTTTTTCTAACATAAAAACAGGTTCCTTTTTATCTCCTTCCAGAAAAACTTAGTTCACTTAGAACTGATAAATATATTCTAATTGTGAAGTGCATTGGTCAAATAATTTATGAATGTTATTTTTAAGCTTATTTCTATCTTGGCCTTCCAGTTGTTTGCTTTGATGCCAAAATCAACTTTGACGACAATGCAGAATTCAGACAAAAGGACATTTTTTCTCAGGATGACATATCAGAAAGTGATCCCTTGGAGACTGAAGCAGCAAAGTATGACCTCAAATACATTGGTATGGATGGAAATATTGCTTGCTTTGGTAAGTGGAACAAGTCTGTAAATTAAGTTATTGTAAATTATTTTTAATTCAATAGAAAAGGTCATATTTGTTTGCTGTATTAAATCGAGAGATTTTCTGTGTGGTGTGCCCAGAAGCATTTGTAGATTAATTTGTTTGAAAGGAGCTGTCCAGGTAATTTTCCTCATTAATATGAAGTCTTGTTTGTCAGTTGAACTTGGTTTTTAGCCAGTATGAATTTCAAACTTGTTGAATTGATGGCAAAGAAATTTAACGTCCTCCGGTTGAACACTGGGAAAACTGAAGACATCTTATTTGGTTTGTGCTTGCTCCCAATTCTATCCCCCTTCCTGGCTGGTTACTCAGGTTGAACCAGACAATCTCTATGCCCTGTTCATAGTATCATAGTATTGTAGTAGATTCAGCACAGGAGGAGGTCTTTCGGCCCTTCATGTCTGTGCCGGCTCTTTGAAAGAGCTATCCAATTAGTCCCATTCCTTTGCTCTTTCCCCATAGCTCTGTAATTTTTTTCCCTTCAAGTGTTTATCCAATTCCCTTTTGAAAGTTACGATTGAATCTGCTTCCTCCACCATTTCAGGCAATGCTTACCAGCTCATTATGACTCCCTGCATAAAAAAATGTTTCCTCGTGTCGCCTCTGGCTCTTTTGCCAGTCACCTTAAATCTGTGTCCTCTGGTTACCAGCCTTCTGCCACTCTATCAAAACCATTCGTAATTTTGAACACCTTTATTAAATCTCCTCTTAACCTCCTCTGCTCTAAGGAGAACAACCCCAGCTTCTCCAGTCTCTCCACATAACTGAAGTCCCTAGTACCATTCTAGTAAATCTCTCTCAACCCTCTCTAAGGCCTTGACATCTTTCCTAATGTGTAGTGCCCAGAATTGAACACAATACTCCAACTGCGGCCTAACCACTGTTTTTTTAAAGGCGTAGCCTAACTTCCTTGCTTTTGTACTCTATGCCTCTATTAATAAAGCCCAGGATCCCATATAGTTTTTTAACAGCCTTCTCAACTTGTCCTGTCACCTTCATAGATTTGTGTGTGTGCATTGTTCTGCATAGCCCACTAAGAGGAATGAGAAGCAGAGATTTTGTATTAAAGTTGGCCAAAGGAGTTGGCTTCAGTACAAAGCAGTAAAGGAGCACTTGACTTAAAAATTCAAAAAGACCAAATTAATCCAAGTGCAGACCATGGACAAGTCTTTTTGTTAAAGTTTTGTGACCATATGAAACTCTTTTTGTTACATTTAATAGCCTTTTCTCGTTCCCACATTCATGGATAGGCTTGCTTATTTGACTCTATCAATTTCGTTGGTTAGAACTTTTCATTTGTTTGATGTTTAATGTGACTCTTTATGTAGTTCTTGTTTAAAGTGCTGAGCAGTATTTCAATTTTCAATAAATTTGCAATTAATGCAGTTCCACACAAGCACAATTAATGGAATGGAACATTACATGCACTGCAGGCCTAGCTTGAAAGGAGTGGATCACTAATTAGTCTAGGTTAGTGTAGGGCAAACCGATATTGTCGAGCAAACCACATTTCTATTTTTAAAATTGTATGTGCTTTGGTATCTACTGTTTAACTACTTGATAGGAAATGCCTATGGATCACATAAGTGTAAAATAGATTTTCTGTAAACCATTCAGATGTTGAACATTATGTCATTCATAGAATTAGAGAAGTCTACAGAACCACATAACTCCGAGATCCCCAGATCTACCAGCCGAGATTAGAAACATAACATCTAGTGAAAGCTATAATTATGGGGGATTTTAACTATCATATGAACTGGACAAATCAAATTGGGCAGGGCAGCCTTGAGGAAGAGTTTATTGAGTGTATTAGGGATGAATTTCTTGAGCAGTATGTAACTGATCCTACAAGGGGGCAAGCAACCTTGGACATGGTCCTGTGTAATGAGCCAGGATTAATTAATAATGTCCTAGTTAAGGATCCCCTTGGAATGAGTGACCATAACAAGGTTACATTCCATATCCAATTAGAGGGTGAGAAGGTTGGTTCTCAAACAAGCGTACTGAGCTTGAATAAAGGAGACTATGATGGTATGAGAGCGGAATTGATTAAAGTGACATGGGAAAATAGATTACAGGGTAAGACGGTACATGAGCAGTGGTGTTCATTTAAGGAGTTATTTTACAACTTTCAAAAAATATATATTCCACTGAGGAAAAAAGGGTGTAAAAGAAATGACAGCCATCCGTGGCTAAGTAAAGAAATTAAGGATAGTATCCGACTAAAAACAAGGACATATAAGGTAGCCAAACTTAGTGGGAGGATAGAAGATTGGGAAGTCTTCAAAAGACAGCAAAAAGTAACTTAAGGATTGATTAAGAAAGGGAAGATAGATTATGAAAATAAATTAGCAAAAAATATAAGAACAGATAGCAAGAGTTTCTACAGTTATATAAAAAGAAAAAGGGTGGTTAAGGCAAACGTAGGTCCCTTAGAGGATGAGACCGGGAAATTAATGGTGGGAAACATGGAGATGGCAGAAAATGCTGAACAAATATTTTGTTTCAGTCTTTACGGTAGAGGACACTAAGAATATCCCAACACTGGACAAACAGGGGGCTCTAGGGGGGGGAGGAGCTAAATACGATTAAAATCACTAAGGAATTGGTACTCAGTAAATTAATGGGACTCCAAGCGGATAAATCCCCTGGAGCTGATGGCTTACATCCTAGGGTCTTGAGGGAAGTGGCAGTAGGGATTGTGGATGCTTTGGTAATAATTTTCCAAAATTCTCTGGACTCAGCAAAGGTCCCGGCAGATTGGAAAACTGCTAATGTAACACCCTTATTTAAAAAGGGTAGTAGGCAGAAGGCTGGAAATTATGGACCAGTTAGCCTAACATCTGCGGTGGGTAAAATTTTGGAGTCTATTATTAAGGAGACAGTAACAGAACATTTGGATAAACATAATTTAAAAGGACAAAGTCAGCATGGCTTTACGAAGGGGAAGTCATGTCTGACAAATTTGCTTGAGTTCTTTGAGGACATAACGTACAGGGTGGATAAAGGGGAACCAGTGGATGTAGTGTATTTAGACTTCCAGAAGGCATTCGACAAGGTGCCACATAAAAGATTATTGCTCAAGATAAAGAATCACTGGATTGGGGGTAATATTCTGGCATGGGTGGAGGATTGGTTATCTAACAGGAAGCAGAGAGTTGGGATGAATGGTTCATTCTCGGACTGGCAACCAGTATCCAGTGGTGTTCCGCAGGGGTCGGCGCTGGGTCCCCAACTCTTTACAATCTATATTAACGATTTGGAGGAGGGGACCAAGTGTAACATATCAAAATTTGCAGATGATACAAAGATGGGAGGGAAAGTAGAGAGTGAGGAGGACATGAAAAACCTACAAGGGGATATAGACAGGCTGGGTGAGTGGGCGGAGATTTGGCAGATGCAATACAATATTGGAAAATGTGAGGTTATGCACTTTGGCAGGAAAAATCAGAGAGCAAGTTATTATCTTAATGGCAAGAGACTGGAAAGTACTGCAGTACAAAGGGATCTGGGGGTCCTAGTGCAAGAAAATCAAAAAGTTAGTATGCAGGTGCAGCAGGTGATCAAGAAGGCCAACGGAATGTTGGCTTGTATTGCTAGGGGGATAGAATATAAAAACAGGGAGGTATTGCTGCAGTTATATCAGGTATTGGTGAGACCGTACCTGGAATACTGCATACAGTTTTGGTGTCCATACTTAAGAAAAGACATACTTGCTCTCGAGGCAGTACAAAGAAGGTTCACTCAGTTAATCCCGGGGATGAGGGGGCAGACATATGAGGAGAGGTTGAGTAGATTGGGACTCTACTCATTGGAGTTCAGAAGAATGAGAGGCGATTTTATTGAAACATATAAGATTGTGAAGGGGCTTGCTCGGGTGGATGCGGTAAGGATGTTCCCAAGGATAGGTGAAACTAGAAGTAGGAGGCATAATCTTAGAATAAGGGGCTGCTCTTTCAAAACTGAGATGAGGAGAAACTTCTTCACTCAGAGGGTGGTAGGTCTGTGGAATTTGCTGCCCCAGGAAGCTGTGGAAGCTACATCATTAAATAAATTTAAAACAATTGTAAACAATTTTACAACACCAAGTTATAGTCCAGCAATTTTATTTTAAATTCACAAGCTTTCGGAGGCTTCCTCCTTCGTCAGGTGAACGATGTGAAAATTTAAAACAGAAATAGACAGTTTCCTAGAAGTAAAGGGAATTAGTGGTTATGGGGAGCGGGCAGGAAATTGGACATGAATTTAGATTTGAGGTTAGGATCAGATCAGCCATGATCTTATTGAATGGCGGAGCAGGCTCGAAGGGCCGATTGGCCTACTCCTGCTCCTATTTCTTATGTTCTTATGTAAAGTACACATTTCATAAACTGATAATCTTGAAATAAATTTAAGCATAATCATCTAATCTGATACTGCTGTCGTCCTCGAAGTTTATTCTTCCACTGTGTTCTGAAACTAGATCATAATCCAGGCATTTCCTCTTTTTTGTACTCAAAAGAAAGCTCATCCATTGTTCAGCAAATTTAACATCTACTCATGAAACATTCATGGTCAGAATGTGGTAACCTGTTCTTGATGCTGAAATAAAAATATATAACAATGTAAACTGCTTACTATTTCATTTCATCTTGTAAATTGTTAGTAAAGTAATGGTAACTCGTTGGCCTAGAAATTCGATCGCTACCCACACTACTCATTGGTTGCACGTCAATCAGGGGTGCCGGATATCAGGCGTCTCTGATGCCACTAAAGGCAGCCAGCAACTTCTTAAAAGGGAGATACACTGAGTGCAACAGGAAGGAAACATTTATAAGTACAGAAATGGTTGCAGCAACACTCAGAGGGCACTAAGGTTCTCCGATGCTGCCTTGGAGGCTCTGGTGCAGGCTGTGGACAGCAGGAGGGAGATCCTCTTTCTCCCAGGGAGATGCCAGCAGCTTGGCACCCAAGACATGGCTGCAATGCAGGAAGAAGTTCAGTGACATCACTAGAGTTGTCAAGGTAAGAAAACAGCTCTTACGCTCTGCTCACACCTCCACCACTTATAGCCTCACTAATCACTAGACTCACAATACTCCCCTCCCCCACCTCCCTTCACTCCCCTACAATCACTCCACGACACCACCACCTCCTCCTCACACTCACCACTACTCTTACCCTCATTTCCCGACATATCACATCTCACATACTACATACCAGCTATTCTAAACTGACAGGCACTTTCCCCAAACATCTCACAAGGCTTTCACTAGCACATTCTTCTTTATTGCAGGAGAAGGTCACGCACAACCTGAGCTCGGAAGCTGCCACCAGAGGAGGCTGCACCCACCTGCATACCCTCTTCCCCCCTCGAAGCGAATGTGCTGGTGATCACGGGCAGGGGGAGAGTTATGACCATGGCGACTGGCAATGCTGGAGGTGACGTAGCGCAGAGTTTCTTCATACCTTATCCTTTTTTTCCCTTCTGACTTCTATCTCAGCTTATTGGCTCTGCATGACATACTGCAGATGCTTTCACCAGCCACTTCTATCTCTCTCTGTTCTCCCTTCTCATCACAAGCTAATCCTTGTTCCCCTCTTTCATTTTAGGTGCTGAAGATGTGAAAGCCCCTGTGCCAGTGCAGGAAGAGGAGGCCAGCCTTCCTGAAGATGCATCATCACCCAATCTCACCCTCGCAAACACCACTTCAGATACTGGCACCATGCTAGGTTAGAGGAGGTATCTTCACATGGTGAATCACTGGGCACAAATATGCAGGAGATATGGTGAGGGACAGGACATCACAGGTACCAGCTTGCTGGAGGGTGAGGTCACTCACTCATTCTGCTGCAGAGGACTCAGATACTGACCTCGAGCACCCGCCGACCAAAGAAGGCTGATGGGCATATTTTAGAAAATGCTAAGTGCCAGCTTGCGCACAATGTCACGTAGCATGGAGGAGTCCACTTCCAACTTGTCTCAAGGTTTCGTGCAGAGCATGGAGACCATAGACAAGCTGCTATTTTGGCTTTAGGGGCCACTGTTGACAGGGGCTTCCAGATTGTGACCTCATTGTTGCACTCTATTCTCAAGCAGTGCCGTGGGATTGCAGAGACGCAGTCATGGCTCCATGGGAGGGTGGAGTCCCTTACGATTGATAAAGATGCAAGGCTGGTGATGGGGAGAACACAGGACAATATAGGTGCAGTCTATGGCAGCTTGAAGCGTGCCACGCGGGCAAAGCCTAGTGCTCTCTCGTCCTACTTTGCTCTGTCCATAGGGAATGAGATGTAGGTATTCCTCCTGATGTAGAGAGCCTCGGTGACCTGCCTGATACATCGGTGGATTGTGAACTGGAAGATGCCGCTGATGTTACCTGCTGCGACCTGAAAAGAGCCCGTGGCACAATAGTTCAAGGCCATGGTGACCTTGACAGGTGCAGGCAGTGCTGTCCATGCTCTGGTGCAAAGCTCAAGTTATGTCTGCACCCGGTGATAAAGCTCGGTGACGGCCTCCTTTGTGAAGTGAAGCCACCTCAGTCATTGCTTCTCGGTAAAATTGATGTAGGAGGAGCGCTCCCTGACTACCCATTGTGGATATGGCCTCCTGTAGAGTGTCCCCCTCCTTCTTCCTCTTGTGCCATCTGCTCCTGCTCTCTGCTATCCTCCTTGTGGCCCCCCTTCCTCTAGCCTTGCAGGCAACGCTATGAGACCACCCATGACTGCAGCCAAACTATCTATGAGGCACCCAACAACAGTGCAACACCAGCAAAATCTTGTTCTGTGCAGACAAAGTGAACGTTCAAGAGTGAGAAAACACACCAAGAAATGTCCAGAAGTTAATCAGCAGCCTAAAACTACTAAGCTGCAAGATTCCTTTAACTGGAATTGGTGAGGGGTCCTTCCTGCTGGTTCGCACCACATGTTGCTGGGCGAGTTCAGAACGTGGCAAGTCATGCGCTGGGGCATACCAAAATCACAAACAGGTCCTGCAAGAACTGCAGGAAACTAATTTAAATAAGATAGTCAGCTCTTAACCTAATTCTGACGTGCACTCCTGTCGCCAACGGAGTTGCCTCCGCCAATATGGCGGGCGGTGCACTTCCGGCTTGAAATGAGCGTGCGCTTCCTGCCTGCCATATTGCAGGCATAGCAGGCCAAAAAACGGGCGTTGTGCGATCGAATTTCTAGGCCATTGACTACAACAGAAATATATATATCAATAAAACTGTAGCAGCCTTTTTTGTGTAGTCAAATCTTTGTTTGAACGTAAGCTATATTAATTTACACCTCTTTATCATGCTATATTTTCTCGAGAATTCACTGTTTTTAATTGAAAATGCACTTCCGTATTTTCCATTGATCAGCATGGAAGAAAGGAAAGGTAGCCATTAGATCAACAACTCAATCGAGCAAATACTATTGAATTGTTGATCAAGACTTAAAAGGATGGTATTGTGATTAGCTGTAGCAATAATATGAAGTCCAGTAAGTCTTGCTGCTCCATCTTCCATGTAAGGCTCCTTCTATAGTCAATGCTGTTAAATGTGAAAGTTTGTGCATAGAACTGTATATAATATTGCTAGATTTTTATAACTCTTCTGAATTGTTATCCTTGGTGTATTAGAAGATGATGTCTTGTAAGATTGTAAAAGATGATGTCTCTTATAAACAGTTAATGGAGCTGGCCTTGCCATGGCTACATGTGATATCATTGATCTTCATGGAGGAAAACCAGCAAACTTCCTCGATCTGGGTGGTGGTGTGCAAGAGAATCAGGTGTACCAGGCCTTTAAGCTGCTTACTGCAGATCCTAGGGTAAGACAACATATTTGCAAACACAAAAGATTTGTAACAACTTGAGAGGGAAGAGCAATGTAACAGAGTAGCAATGTTTTCTCATTGATATTTCTTTGTCGAGTTCAAGGTTTTATTAAATAATTTGAGTCTAAATGAAATTATTTTAATCACACACAGATTTGAGTTGAAAATAATATCCGTACACAAATGCTAAGTTGTTCATAGATTAATGCATGCATATTTTTCTGAGCACCAGTGATCTGTCAGTTATCTATATAACATTGTACTCCAGTCACAAAACTGATAGACTGTACATTTATATTTTCACATATTGCTTATTTGCAAATTGGGACAGTGCGAACCATCTGCAGAAATGTTGCTTAATACCAACAGGAGAAAATCAAATATGAATCCAAATAGCTTTCCTGTGGTATGCACCAAACTTTACTGTTACAATAAAGCTCCATTTTCTTTCATATCCACATGGCGGTAAATGTCATTAATTCAGCCACTTGTGGTTTTCTCGCTTTTTTCACTGTTATTTACTAATTCTTTGTGGATAGAGTACTGTTTTCAGTTTCTTATGTTTGACTCACTTCTAATTTAGCTCTTATGTGTTAAATTAAGCTACATAATGCAAAAAGATTGAAATCCTTTCTCTGAACTCAGCAGCAAATTGAGTGATTTTCATTAAAGCAGGTGCATCACATGGCTTCAAATCCCTGCAGAACAGCCTTTGCCTATGAGTACCCTCTCTGAAATATGGTGGTTCAGCAGGATTGCAAATCTGAAGATGTTACAGCCAAAGCTTTTAAAATATATTTTAATAGTATACAGTTAACTGCAGCACAAATAGGTCAGTTTAAAAAAGGAATACTGCTGAATTATGGTGATTAAAGTAGTATGTTAAGAAAAAGGGGTTATGCAATGGAACTGATGATTACAGTGGAGGGATAAGGCACCAAATAAGTAACTGCTTCATATGCATTAGCAATAGCACAGTGACTATGTTAATATGGAAGGGACTTTTCATTCTATTCATTCTTCTTGATGAGGATGGCCATTGTGTCAGGTGCTGAGGGAGCTAACATGAGAGTAACCTACTTGACCTTGTGCTCACTAGCCTTCTGTCACAGATACGTCTGTCCACAATAGCATTGGTATGAGTGGCCACCACACAGCCCTAGTGAAGACAAAGTCGTATCTTCGCACTGAAGATACTCTCTGTCATATAGTGTAGAACTATCACCATGCTAAGTGCGACAGTCTAAGGACTGATCGAGCAGCCCAAAACTGAATATCCATGCGGTGCTGCTGCTATCAGCAGAAAAATGATATACCATCACAAACCGTAACCTCATGGTCTGGCAAATACCTCACTCCTCCACCACCATCAAGCTGGGTGATCAATCCTGGTCCAATTGGGAGTGTAGAAGAGTGCACCAGGAGCAGCATCAAGCATACCTTAGAATGAGGCACCAAACTAGTGAAGCTACAACACAGGGATACCTGCAAGCTAAACAAAAAGAAGTAGGTTATACGCAGAGCTAATTGGTCCCACAACCAGCAAGACAGAGCAAAGCTTTATAGCCCCACCTCATCCAGCTGAGAAAAGTGATGGACAATGAGCATCCCCATCCTCAACCGTGGTGGAGCCTAGCACGCGACTGCAAGAGACAAGGCTGAAGTGATTACAAGTGTCTTCAGCCAAAAGTATCAAGTCGACAATCTCACTTGGCCTTCTCATAAGGGCTCCACCATCATGTGCCAGTATCCACTAATTTTTTTCATTCCACGTTAACTTAAGCAGCTGAATGTTCTGGACACAGCGAAGAATATGGACTCTGAGAACACCCGAGTTGTAGTGCTGAAGACCTGAGTATCAGAATTAGCCCCCATCCCCAACTACGCAGTGGAGCACCTGGGTCCACAGTGCAGGATACCACCAAGGTTGAAATCAGTGTTATAAAATAAAATAGGATGAGGTAGATCAAAAAGTAAGGATTAGTTCAAGCCAAACTTGGATTTTGGAAGACTGAGGAGACTAAGGGGTTTCACAGCTCTGAGGCCCTGGAAAAGAATAGGTTGGTGAAGATTCAATTGAAGACCATGTTGGAGAGTGTATCTGGAACTTAGAAGGAGCAAGAGAGAAGATTTCAAAGGAACACTGACCACATTAGTACTGATAAGAAAGAAAATCAGAAAAGTTATGTTGGGAGAGAGATAGAGATTGGAATCTACAGTTGAGAGAGAAACCAGTCAAAAAGCTTTTTCTTATATCCTGCCCCTGAGTGTGACAAGTTCTAGAAGGTTCTTTCAAATTTGACAGCACAATTCAAAATATTGACACAGACTTTTGGTTTATAGAGAGTTACAAGTTGTGATTCTCTAACACGCACTGAGACTCTGTGGGTTAACATAGTAATTGGGTGGCCCATGTACAGCATCGTATCATTAAAATTCTGTGAAAGACTGCCATCCCAAAGCCTTATTGCATAATGCAGTCCATTCTAGAAAAGGGAATTTTAACCACTTGTGGACTGATATCTATTATTTTCTACATACTTTTACCACCAGTAACTTACTATGTCTTTCTGCTTCTGTGTAATATGACGATTGTAAATAACTCTATTAGTTTTAGCCTGAATGTAATAGTCTGACAGTGTACTACTTACCACTTTTTGGAGTAAGCAGAACAATGCGATGGGCATCCCATGTTGTCTCCAGAACAATATACCATGATTGAGGGTGAATAATTTGTCCCAAGGCATTCTATTTCAATCCAAGTTAAAAGCGCTGAGAGAAAGATCGACCCATAACAATGTTGTGCAAGAGCTCTTGCAGCAATGTGATTACAAGCTGGCCTGTTGATCTGCTATGGCAAGGGTTCCTAATAGGCATTGTATGAAAAACAAATGAACATTTCTAATGTTTGTAAATTACACCTTCTGCAGCTAGCTTTCCATTTTTTTCTTTTCCCTGCGTACTGTCTAAATGATATAAATATTGTAGGGGCGTAGTATCCATAAACTTGTAAACAAATTCCCAGGCTTGTTGTACATTGGAAATAGAGCATTTGTGACTTTTCACGACAATGCCACATTGCTGGTGGAGGTTAAAGACAATCTGATTATGTAGCAAAGTTAATATCGCCTGTGTTCTCATTTGGATTAATACAACTTCTCTCAAAACTGTATCATTTTAAAGAATGAACTTTTCAATATATTTCCACACAAAAAAGTATTCTAAGCTTTTGTGCAGGTTGTAGATTTCAATACTATTAAAGTGAGGACTCTTAGCAACTTCAGCTTGCAGCATTTTTATAAAGCACTTGACAGTCATAACATTTTACAACTGCTGTCTTACATATACTTGTCTGAAAACTTATGGAAAAAGTTTAGTTGTGAGGGAGACTCTAGTAAATTTTAATCACATATTGAAGGCAAATTAAACAATGACTGCACAAATGAGGTAGCAGCTTAATTTTAGATATGTCAGAGTAGTTAATGAAGGCTAATGTACAGTATATGGCTGCTGGAAACTTTATCATCTTTCTCTTTCAAAGCATGCATTTTCTATAGTCATTACTCAGAACCGATGTCCCATTTCAAGCATACTGCACGTTTTACATACTCCATTACCTCTGCCTTCTCTGTTGTGTTTGCAGCATAGAAAGGCTTTTTCACGCTTTCCACTATCTCTCTGGAGGTGTTGGGTTAGGGATGAATCCACACTCCTTGAAGGGCTTCTGTCTTGCTTGGCTCAATTGGAACCTACAGATGAATTTTATTAATGTTGAAAATTTTCCGTGAGACATTGATGTAAAAGAAAATGTAAACTGGGCATGAAATTTCTTCTGTCACTCAGCTACCAGATTTTGGATGATTAAACCATTTATTTTGAAGGGATACAAGGCACTTTAATAATTCTGTCTTTTAGTAATTCTCTTCCATCTGAACTAATGGAATTCTTTTAGATGATTTTAGTCCCATTAATTTTATTGCACACTCTTCCAACCTACCCACGAGAATACACGTCACATCTTTTTGTTCTGAGCGTCTGCTATCTTGCAGCTTCAAGCCTAGGAAAATATGTGAACAAATTTAACTTATCTGTGTACCATAAATAATTTACTAGACTGTTGAATTTCCTCTTAATTATCTTTCACAATATATTGCATTCGGAAATTATCCTTTACTTAGTTTATAGATCATGCAATGCTCTGAGAAATTCCATGCCTGTAATGTTATTAGCTTGTAGAGGAAGCTTTAATAGAATCTGTGAACAGAGTTTAACATCATAATTTGACGTTGTTGTTGCTAGTCACAGTGGAAATGCTCTTTCTGCAAGGGTACAAAATGTATAGGGCAATTCTGCAGCATCTCATTTTGTTTTCATTTATATGAAATCAAGATGGAACTATGTATCAGATTTTTGTCAGAATGCGGCATAGGTGCACCCTACTGCTAAAACCTGTTGATGGCTGCTATTTTATTACGTATTATTATTACCTACAACTTTAAATAGAGGATTTGTCAGCTGTTTTCTGGAAATGGTGTTAATACACATTGTTCTCCAATCCCTTGTGAACGCAACATACTTTATTATACTGCAACATTTTCTCTTAATTATTTTCCACAATATACACCAAGCAAAGACCAAGTGCTTTCCCACACAAAGGGAGTGAAAATGGAAGAGTGAATTACTCCAGATTGTCTTGTGCATCTCTATATGATTGCTTCAAAACTGTCAATATCAGAAAACTGGACACAGTTATCTGGCACATCTGTCATATGTGGAATGTAACGTACCTAAAGGGGGCAAGAAATAACTTTAAAGTGAACCAAAAATATATAAATTCCTTTGTGGTTAAAATCAAATCCCTGATGTTTTCCTCCTGTTAATGCAGTGTTCTATTTATCACATCTTAAGTTGAATATTAGTGACACACATTGTGTTATCTAACTAATTTGTAACCTTATTCAGCAGAACATTTCAAGTAGGAGTAGAGGAGAATGTAATTTTGCCAGTAGAATTTAAGGTATAGGATTTTGAATTTTAATAGAGTCATAGAGTCATAGAGTTATACAGCACGGATAGAGGCCCTTCGGCCCATCGTGTCCGCGCCGGCCATCAGCCCTGTCTACTCTAATCCCATATTCCAGCATTTGGTCCGTAGCCTTGTATGCTAATAGAGTCATAGAGTAACTTCTTTAAAAAAATCATTTCCAAAGTATTATTAGTTGAAAATTTACATTAGCTGGTAAGTAATTATTGTTTCTTGAAAAAAACATTATTGAGAACAGTACCTTTAGTACATTATGTCTGCATTAATATTGGGCCAAATTTTGCTTTGCAGAGCACCAGACGGCGTCTTTCATTAGTTAGACTTGCCGTTGCACGTTTAGGCTTTTAAATTTTTTGCGTGGCAAGTTGCTGAAAGTGTGAGCTGATAACATCACAGTGAGGGAAACAGGGCATCTGGGACCTGAGTGAACAGGGCAAGCTACTGTGTATCTCCTTAACCAATCAGGTTGAAGGATTGTGAAATTAACAGCGCAAGGACTGAAAGGGAAATGTAAATTAGAATGGGTGAATTCAATGTCAGATCAGGTACAGAAAGAGAAATAAAGAGAGGGAAAGGAAAAGTTTTTAAAAAAAATTAAATTTTAAATTTTACATTTTTTTAAATCTCCAACAACAATTAAAACCTGAAGGAATGAGACTCCACACTTGTAATAGTTAATTTTCAGTGCTAGAGAGGTTGATTGGTGGTAATTGACACTTATGTCATTAAAATGGTACTTAGACTGGAATGGACAAGACTTAACTTTCTGTGGCGAGTTTAGTCCGTATCTACCACGAAAATAGGCAACTTCATATCTTTCAATGGTGAGGCAGACAGCAAGATGCCGTTTTCACAAAGCTAACGGAGGAGCGGTGCAACTCGGACAGCAACTTTTGGATTTTTGAGTTTAACCGTTCATCTGCCCCTCGTCTGAAGTTGCTGTATCATTTGCACATAAATAACGGCGAGTGCCATTAGCCTCACCATTATTTTAGTTCGGAAAAACTGGGCCATTAGTATTTCAGTAACTGACATTCCATGTGGCCTACAGAAATGAAGCACTATCTTTAAAAGTCTTAATGTGATTCTGTTTCCCTAATCATGAATAACAATTAGAAGCTGGGCAATGGTGGGGGTTGTTGGGCTGGAGGAGGTTACGGAGATGGGAGAGGCCAGGCCATGAAGGGATTTAAACAGGAGAATAAGAATTTTAAATTGGAGGCATTCGGGACTGGGAGCCAATGTATGGCAGCAAGGACAGAGGTGATAGATGAGCAGGAGCAAAGTTTTGGATGCGCTGAAGAGGGTGGAGGATGGGATGTTGGCCACGAGAGCATTGAAACAATCGAGTCCAGATAAAGGCATGGATGAGGGGTTCACCGGCAGGTGCACTGAGGTAGCGGTGGTGGTGGGTGATCCTTGTGATGCAGAGGATATAGGATTGGAAGCTCATCTCAGGGTTGAATAGGACTTGAGATTGCAAACAGTCTTTTTCACCCTGAGGCATTGCCAGGGACAGGGATGGAATCGGTGGCCAGGATATGAAGATTGTGGTAGGGGCTGACGACAATGGCTTTGGTTTTCCTAATGTCTCACTGGAGGAAATTCCAGCTTATTCACAACTTGGAAAGAAAGCTGTTTACAAAAGTCTACAAAAGACTATAATTTAGGTGTGCAATGGTATGCCACTGTGATATATGCACAATTTTTAGGAATAAAAAATAACAGTGCAAGAAAGAAAATAGCACCAATTATTTCCCATTAGGATGAAATGTTAAATTTTCAATGTGTGATTTTAATTAAAATCATCAAGGTAAAACAGCACAAAATGATATAAAACTTGATGTGCTGTCAGATTCCTGCCTTCAGTTAATCTTAATAAGCAAGGACTGAATACTTGCTAATCAATTTAGGATTCTTCTATTATACTGAAATTTATGGCTAAGAATTAAATTAGGTGAGGCTCATTAACTCTGCATTTAGTTATATAATTAAAAATCAATTCATGTTTTCATATAACTTGACTTGGACCTTATGCTTGGTACATAGGACATATAATATTTTTGATGGTGAAGATCGCTCACCATTGCAATGTAGCCCCTCATTTTAGGGACCCTGAAAGCACTTCTAACTGAGTTACCCAACCCATCTGTGTATTACTATATCTGTGGTTTCAAATTGCTTGTCAATTGTCTAAAAATGAAAATTTGCCTTTGTGTAGGTAATACCAAGATAACATTTTGGTTGTTCTCAACTATTTTCAACAGGGTTTTTTTAAAAATAAAAATGAAAGTTTAAGGTGTTTTTAAGGGTGCATTTACACTGCAAGTTTAATGTTGGTGTAAAGCAATAATAGCTTTGTACCAATGCCAAACTGGCAGTGTAAAGCTGGAGTCAGAGCCCAACCTGATTTTTGGATCAAAGCAGAGAGAGACTCCATGGAGTTGTATGGTCAGGTAGATTTAAAAGGTGTCTGCTGCACTCCATGGACACTTTTTAAATCTATCTGATAGTAATTTAAATATTTAGGTGAGATGAGATTCTCCTCTTCGCGTTCACTAAACATTTAAATTTCCAACTTCTGAGAGTCAATTCTGCCTGTGCAGGTACCCAGGCATGCGAAGGGCTCTTTGCTAAACAGGACAGACAGACCTTTGGCCAGGCAGGAGTCAGGTAATGTTAACATGGTTCTGCCTTTCTGGAACCCAAACTGCAGCTACTGATCTCAGCTATATTGTAAGGTAGCCTCAAATAATAATGTAGTAGCAGTCATGGGAGCAGCAGCAGATGTAATAGTTATGATGGTCTGTGTTGGTGAGCTGATGAAGCTTTGTATGTTATGGACCAGGAATTAGAGCCAAAAAGATGACCAGAAAATGAAAAAGGCAGAGGACAATTCATATTAAGGGTTTACGTTACAAAGATGAGAGGCCAAACAAGGATGATTGAATTTGAGGAGCTGGGTCTCCACACAGTGTTACCTAGCACTTGTCCAAGTTGTTAATTCCATGACAAACTTTAAAGAAAAGTTTCCAAGATTGTCTTTTTAATGAATATTCTATTTATTATCAACCATTCATCTAAATAAATAAAAATCTTAGGTCTAGCAAGCATCTGTGGCATCATATCTGATAATCAGATTTATCTCATTATGATATGATAGATATCAGATATGATACCACAATTGCATTCTGTATCGAGTTACATCGAAAGTATAGCACAGAAACAGGCCATTTGGCCCAACTGGTCTATGCCAGCGTTTATGTTCCACATGAGACTCCTCCCTCCTCCCTCCCTACTTCATCTAATTCTATCAGGATACCCCTCTATTCCTTTCTCCCTCACGTGCTTATCTAGCTTTCCCTTAACTGCATCAATGCTATTTGCCTCAACTACTCCTTGTGATAGTATGTTCCACATTGTAACCACTCTTTGAGTAAAGAAGTTTCTCTTGAATTCCCTATTGGATTTATTATTGACTGTTTTATATTTATGACCTCTAGTTTTGGACTCTCCCACAAGTGGAAACATTTTCTCTATGTCAACCCTATCAAACCCTATCATTATCTCAAAGACCTCTTATCAGGTCACCCCTCATCCTTCTCTTTTCTAGAGAGGAGAGCCCCAGCCTGTTCAGCCTTTCCTGGTAAGAATATCCTTAGTTCTGGTAACATCCTTGTGAATCTTGTTTGCACTCTTTCCCCCTCTATATCCTTTCTATAATATGAAGACCAGAATTGTGCACAATACTCCAAGCTTGGTCTAATCAAGGTTCTGTACAAGTTTAACATAACTTCTTTGCTTTTCAATTCTATCCCTCTAGAAATGAACCCTAGTACTTGATTTGCCTTTATTATGGCCTTATTAACCTGCATTGCTACTTTTAGTGATTTGTCTATCTGTACCTCTGGATCCCTTTGCTCCTCTATCCGGTTTAGACTCTTATTATCCGAGCAGTATGTGGCCTCTTTATTCTTCCTACCAAAATGCACCACTTCACACTTATCTATATTGAAATTCATTTGCCAGTTATATGCCCATTCTGCAAGTTTATTAGTGTCCTCTTGCATTTTAATGCATTCTTCCTTTGTATTAACTACGCCCCCAATTTGGTTTCGTCCACAAATTTTGAAATTGTACTTCCAATTCCTGAATCCAAATTGTTAATGTAAATTGTGAACAACAGTGGTCCCAGCACCGATCTCTGTGGAGCGCCACTTCCCATCTTTTGCCAGTCTGAGTAGCTACCCTTAACCCCTACTCTCTGTTTTCTGTTTTGTGGCCAACTTGCTATCCATTCTGCTACCTGTCCCCTGACTCCACATGCTCTGACCTTAGCCATGAGTTTACAATGTGGTACCTTATCAAAGACCTTTTGAAAATCCAAATATGTTACATCTACTTCATTTCCCTTGTCTACTCCTTCTATTACTTCTTCAAAGAATTCAGTAAGGTTGGTCAAGCATGGCTTTCCCTACAGAAATCAGTGCTGACTATTCTTTAGTATATTTTCATTCTCTAGATCTATTACATCTTTGAGTAAAGATTCCATTATCTTTCCTACCACCAACATTAAGCTATAGTTCCCTGGACTTGTTCTACCTCCCTTTTTAAATATAGGAATAACATTAGCTGTCCACCTGTCATTCTAGTGAATTTTTATATATATACGATAGGCCTAAGATTTTTATTTATATAGGCTGATGGTTGAAGAAAGCCTACATATTTCAAAGATTCTGTTTGTGGCAGGTTGCATCATTATCAAGTGGCCCACTACAACTTGTAACCTTGCACTTCTCAATTATCTTAGTGAATAGTAGAATGATTGCATTTAATTGCTTTTGATCGTATCTACGTTTTCCTTTGCCTAGGGTTCACATTTTGCCTTTCAGTCTTCAGATTAGTGCTTAATGGTGTCAGCAGCACATGCAAGACCTGTTTTGGTTGCTGGATGGGGTTATTTTATTTATTTTTTAGTCCAGTCTGTTGAGACTGTCTAATGAAGGCTGCACAGAACTAGGATTTAAGCTTGAAGTATGCTAAACACCATCTCAACTCTAGAATGCTACGGCCTTGCCCCATTTGCACCAAGGCCCATAGCTCCATCACCACCATTCTTGTGAAGCTCCGCTGGCTCCCCTGCGCTAATGAATTGACTTTAAGATCATTATCCACTTCAAATCCATTCGTGGCCTTGTCCCACCCTACCTCAGCGATCTCCAGCCTTATCTCCCAATACACACCATTGCTTCTCTGACACTGGCTTAAGTCCTTGTTCCTTGTCCTCGCTCTCCCACCATCTGCACCCTGCTATGCCCTTGGCCTCTAGCACTTTCTCCCTTACTATCGCCCATCTTGTCAGTTCCCTCGCTGTTTGCCAAAGATTTTTAAACACCCTTCTCTTCAACTGTGGTTTCATGCCTCCACCCCCTTTTCCTTTCTCTTCCCCGCTTGTTGGCCCCGGAAGGTGCCCTTAGACATATGAGACTACTTGAAGAGCACTACAGAAAGTTTTTATTCTCTCCCAAATACTTTCATCTTTCATCCATAATGTAAGGCTATTGATGGTTCATTTTAGCAGATTAATAGAAGGCTTTTTATTACAGTCTAAATGTGGAGATTGAGGGATGTTTCAGCATATCTTGTACTGAACTCTATGTTGGTATGGTTGGAATAGTAGAATAACACAACATTCTACTTTTTTCATAGTAAAGTTCTGTACATCTTTCTGCTTAAAAGTAAAATTCGGTATTTTAAATGAAAGTATAAACATTATACTATAAAATAAATTCATGTTAACATCAGCCTCATCCCTCTGGGGGAAAAAAGATCTTTTCAGATACTTATAGTTAGCTTTATGTTTGGTTGTAAATCAAGTCAACACTGCACGATTGATGTGGTTCACTTTATGCTAATTAATCTGAAACTTCTAAGACATTTGAGAGGCAGTTAAAATGCTTTAAATAATTAACTAGTAGAAAGTGTATAAAATAATCAGGCATTAAAATAACTTCCCTTTAAAACTCCAGTAGTCTGAAACTATAAATAAGTGTAATATTTATAGCCCATTTCATAAACTGAATCGCAAGCTACACCTTTGAGATCTAGGAGCTAGTATATCTGGTAAATTAATTTTGTTAATGGCACATTTAAGTACTTTTTACATATGCAGAGAGCTCACATATTAAAATGCAAGATTTTGTGGGCAGGTGGAATTTGCTAAAAACATCCCCTGAGCCAAGTAAAATTTTGTTCCACTTTATAAAATTGCCTGACTTTAGTAATAAAGGAGGCAGCCAAGCCTATACTTGGAGATGCCCAAGGCTTGCATTGGCTCAATTGTACATAAATTATACAGTGGCTTTACAGAAGATTTGTTTCCATATTCCCAAGTTTGATTTGAAGATAAATGCTACTACATTAAGATTACCAAAATGAAGAGGGATGATATGATGATGCATTGGTTTGGAAGTTACTAATAATGAAAAAGGTTTGAAAAATTAAATAAGTAGTTGTGCCATATCATTTTGAGATTATTTTCTTAATGAAAATAGAATTGCCTCAAAGCTATTGGGCGTAATCGAACAAAAAGTGTAATCATTTTTAAATGACTGGTAGATTTATGCATAAAAGTAAAAATACAAGATTAGAATTTATTGTAAGAATTTGATGTATCACTCTATACTGATTACATTTCTTTTGTTCTATTTTATAATATTTGGCATTGCAAATTTCCAACAAATCACTTTGGAAATGTTTGGAAAGAAAGGGTTTTGTAGGAACTTTCAGTACTTGGAATTTAAATACAAATGATTATGCAACAGGAACACTTTAAAGATTAAAATTTATTTTTGATATTAATTTGGTATTGACAGTTCTTCAAAGTTAGCAAATTGATAAACTGCTTTCCGTCAATGAGAAACGTTTAATTTAGTTGTTTTCAGACAATAGGTCCTTTGAATTATGCAGTATTAGTAACACATAATGATCTTCTGCAGTTCTGTCATGTTCCATAAGGTATTGTGTACCCAATTTCCCCTTGTGGATGGCTCTATGCTCAGTGTCTTCACTTAAGTAGCATCTAAATATGAGATGAGCAGTTTTTTTTCTGCTGTAATGTGTATTTAAAGTCAGTCATTAATATTGAGTTACACTGAGGCTACAGCACAGGAACAGGCCATTCAGCCCAACTGATCTATGCTGGCATTTATGCTCCACCCAAGCCCCCTATCAGCATACCCTTCTATTCCTTTCTCCCTCATTTGCTTATCTATGCATCTATGCTATTTGCCTCAACTGCTCCTTGCGGTAGCACATTCCACATTCTTACCACTCTTTGGGTAAAGGAGTTTCCCCTGAATTCCCTATTAAATTTATTAGTGACTCTCTTAAATTTATGATCTCTGGTTTTGGACTCCCCCACAAGTGGAAACATTTTCTCTACTTCTGCCCTATCAAACCCTTTCATTATCCTAAAGACCTCTATCAGGTTACCCTCAGCCTTCTCTTTCCTAGAGAAAAGAGCCCCAGCCTAGTTAAGCATATGGTATGTATTTACGGTCAATTCATTGCACGCTTTTAAAAAAAGAACATGTAGTAACTGTTGCTATTACTTTAACAGGATTTTGATCCACATTACGAATCTGATCTATTATTTTTGCTCAATTTTATTTGCTATTTTCAAACATTGTTGCTGTGTATCTGTGGAATATAGTTTCCTAGACCACTTTAGGCATACTTTAGAAATATACGCTGCAACTTTAAAGCAGATTGTAGCATATCTCTTTATTAGAAAATCTACGGCTGCAATGCATGAATCTCTGTTGAAGGAGTTATAAAAGAACAAATTACCTTTTTCTACAAAGTCAGAGAAACCTTATCAGAATTTTGTAGTTTTTGTTGTTTCCCTGGAGGTTCTCATCCACAACTACTGATTGAGAATGTGTTCTGTGGATGATGAAGGATTTGCCTTTAATCAAAATTTTACATTGCAAAAGGAAGGGAACTTTTTTTCCTGTTATGTATGGTGATGATTCAGAAACATGAATATTTATTTGTTTGTGCTTGTGGATTGCAGATTATTAGACAGATAGTAATAAGTATTGGTAGGCAACAAAAAAATGTGAAGCTGCTATGTGACTGTCCAAATGGAAATGGTTTGGAAACATTTTTAGTTCCTGGTGCGATACTCACAAGAGTTGTGCTCAGGACATTGGGAGACATCAACTGCAAAATGAGCTTGTTTTACCATCAAGTTTGCATTTACAAGATTATACATTGTTACTACATTTATTTTAGTATAAGTCTCAGTTATTGGTTCCAAATGTGTGCCATTGGCATCAAGTTAAAAAAGTTGTAATTGTTTAACATTTTGAATACCTTCAGTTATTCCAATCCAGGGGTATCAAACAGGTTATTTAATTGGGAGTCTAACTAATTAGTACAGTGATCATAAAATATAGCCTGATTAGCTAGTTAATGACATTAATCTACTTTAAAATCATGGAACATACAATGAATTGTTAATGTGTACTACTTAGATTCTGTCTATTAATGGGTGTAACAAATGATCCAGCAGTAAGTACCTTGAACTAATCAAAGCAAGAAGTGTCCCCTCTTCCATAGTAAAAGCCACTTGATCATATTTTATACCCTTATTAAGTGTTCACTGAGTGCTGAAGAACTGTAATTCGGTAAATGGACAGCTCTGTAACTGCGCAGATATCTGTTCATTTCATTTACTTAATTTGTTCATTTCATGTAAGTATTTTTGCCAAATGTTTTTTGTGAAGTGGTTGTTGAAAAGGCAATAGCATTTTATTGGTTTTCT
This sequence comes from Heptranchias perlo, assembly GCF_035084215.1. Classification (NCBI taxonomy): domain Eukaryota; kingdom Metazoa; phylum Chordata; class Chondrichthyes; order Hexanchiformes; family Hexanchidae; genus Heptranchias; species Heptranchias perlo. The sequence goes on along the minus strand of NC_090341.1, from coordinate 34,230,536 downwards.
TTTCTGCTCCTGGCACAGAGGAGAAATTATCCTGCAGTCAGTGGTCTGAAGCAGATATGACGTTTCCAATTTTTGTGTTAATTAGTATAGCTGAAAGACTTAATTGGCAGTTTTACTATGTTACATAGTTTATTACAGGAGTTCAATAAAAATATTGCTTTCTATGCATACCATAAGTGTTGTGAAAGCACAGTCAACTGTACTACACATAGACTTTTTGTCTTGCACCATTGTTGATAGTATGCTCCCACATCACCTGTTAATTGCCGATGATATTAGTTCTCTGCTTTATTAGGATTTAAGAAGCTGGTTTTATCTTCCAAACAAAATGTGCAAACGAGAGCTTTCCAGTTTGAGTTGGACAAGTTTGGCACTGGAACAATAGAGATATGAAAAGATAGTAAGATGAATTGAAAATAATTAACATGCTATAGTTTTTTTTACTAGAAAAGACTGTAGTAGCATGCTACCTGTCATATGAAGTAATGACTTTGACATTACATGCAAAGCAGTCTCAGACAGGGTCAAAAATCAACAATTCCCCTCAAAATAGGACTTGTCTATTTAGACTACTTCCCCACAGGTAGTAGATGAACAGTGGCCTTAAAGGGACAGGCCAGGGGTGGGGGGGGGGGGGAAGGTTCATCTTAGCAGCCAAACATCACATCTGTGCTCCAGGCTACCCATAAACTGCACTATGGGAAATCTAATATTTTAAAATTATTTTTTTTTCCTTTGACTGCTTTGGGAGTTCCACACAAAAGTGACATTGGTTAAGTTAAACATACTTAGTTGAGATATTAGCCAACTAGTTGATAAATATTCATTAGTTTATTACAAGTTTATATATTGCCGGAATACATTTAATGGATATTTCAGACTTTGCAGGGAAAAACTTCAGTTTAGGGGAAGAAAGATATGAGCAAATTGAAATGGTGATGTGTCTCTTCAATATATCGAATTTATGTCAGGACAGCAAGATCAGGGTGACTAATCCAAATTCTCTTGTGCTAATAATTGGGGCAACAGGCAAAAATCTTGATTTTTTTTTTAGGATGCTATTTCTAGGAATTGCTATGTGATCTAAAAGAGAAGGATGATAACTACCAGTTATACTGTGAATGACAGCGATCAGGACTATTTTCTTCCTACTCCCATGTCTTTAGTGTGATTTTTTAAAATCTCTTGAATTCTGCAAGGGAGGGTTTTGCATAGCTGAGTTACAGAATGCTTTTACCAAAATTCTAACATGAACTGATTCTCCACTGGCAATGAGTAGCACTGTGAATTTTTCAACTGTCTTGAGGTATAGGTGGCAGATGTTCTTTCCTACATGAACCACTGGCGATGCAGACTAAAGATGTAGTGGCAATCTGTTGGTAAGATTCACAAGAAGTGTCCAATGGCATAGATAAGCTTTCAAAGAAACCAGGCTCGTTTTGGAATAAACAATCATAAATTGTAAATTATTAAAAAAAAACTGTTATTGGGATTGTAGGTACTTGGATTCTAACTCTCAAATTCAGTAGACGTCAGGTGTTTCCTTAAAAGAAGGGAAGGAAAACTGGAGAGAGAAACATCACTAGACACCTCATTTTGTCTTTTTGGTCAGTTCAGGGTGACATTAGTGGCGGCCTATAGGTGGCTCATCTACTCTCAGCTACAGAATGACTGCAGTGTGAGGATAACATGGAAAGGGGAAATATTAGAGGGAGCCTTCCTGGCAGCACGTATCAAAAGTATGAGAATTCTGGCTACCTCACAACACCATCATCTTAATGAACTTCTGCTGGTGTTGCCTGGGCTAATGTATATTTTAGGATAGCATATACAGAACCTGTGTTACTTTGGCTCCAGACTTCCTGCTTTTCACTGGATACTGGGCAGATTAGTGGAAGGATAGCCTTGTTAGCTCAAATCCAACAAAGTATGGGAGATTATATTGCTGAAAAATCACTCTGTGCCGTCAAGGGAGCATTTCTGGTGACAGACGGTTATGACAAAGTAGGATCTTTTGCTCACATCTCTGTAATAAATCACTATAAAAAGGTGAGTGTACATAGAATCATAGAAAATTTACGGCACAGAAGGAGGCCATTCGGCCCATCATGTCAGCGCCGGCTGAAAATGAGCCACCCAGCCTAATCCCACTTTCCAGCACTTGGTCCATAGCCTTGTAGGTCATGGCACTTAAGGTGCACATCCAGATACTTTTTAAATGAGTTGAAGGCTTTAGCCTCTACCACCCTTTCAGGCAATGAGTTCCAGACCCCTACCACCGTCTGGGTGAAAACATTTTCCTCAGGTCCCCTCTAATCCTTTTACCAATTACTTTAAATCTGTACCCCCTGGTTATTGACCTCTCTGGTAAGGGAAATAGGTCCTTCCTATCCACTGTATCTAGTCCCGTCCTAATTTTCTACACCTCAATTAAATCACCCCTCAGCCTCCTCTGTTCCAAAGAAAACAACCCCAGCCTATCCAATCTTTCCTCATAGCTAAAATTCTCCAGTCCTGGCAACATCCACGTATATCTCCTCTGTACCCTCTCCAGTACAATTACATCCTTCCTGTAATGTGGTGACCAGAACTGTATGCAGTACTCAGGCTGTGGCCTAACCAGTGTTTTATACAGTTCCAGCATAACCTCCCTGCTCTTATATTCTATGCCTCGGCTGATAAAGGAAAGTATTCCATATGCCTTCTTAACCACCTTATCTACCAGTCCTACTACCTTCAGGGATCTCTGGACATGCACTCCAAGGTCCCTCACTTCCTCTACACCTTTCAGTATCCTCCCATTTATTGTGTACTGCCTTGCCTTGTTTGTCCTCCCCAAATGCATTACCTCACACTTCTCCAGATTGAATTCCATTTGCCACTTTTCTGCCCACCTGACCAGTCCATTGATATCTTCCTGCAGTCCACAGCTTTCCTCCTCACTATCAACCACACGGCCAATTTTTGTATCATATGCAAGCTTCTTAATCATGTCCCCTACATTTAAGTCCAAAGCCTTAATATATATCACAAAAAACCAGGGACCTAGTACTGAACCATGCGGAACCCCACTAGAAACAGCCTTCCAGTCACAAAAACACCCGTTGACCATTACTCTTTGCTTCCTGCCACTGAGCCAATTTTGGATCCAACTTGCCACTCTCCCTTGGACACCATGGGCTTGTACATTTTTGACCAGTCTGCCATGTGGGACCTTGTCGAAAGCCTTGCTAAAATCCATGTAGACTAAATCAAATGCACTACCCTCATCAACCCTCCTTGTTACCTCCTCAAAAAATGCAATCAAGTTAGTCAGACACGACCTTCCCTTAACAAATCCACGCTGACTGTCCTTGATTACTCCGTGCCTTTCTAAGTGACGGTTTATCCTGTCCCTCAGAATTGTTTCCAATAATTAACCCACCACCAAGGTTAGACTGACTGGCCTGTAATTACTCGGTCTATCCCTCGCTCCCTTTTTAAACAATGGTACAACGTTAGCAGTCCTCCAATCCTCCGGCACCACACCTGTATCCAGTGAAGATTGGAAAATGATGGTCAGAGCCTCCGCTGTTTCCTCCCTTGCTTCTCTTAACGGCCTGGGATACATTTCATGGTATTTATTTAGGTGTCAGGTCAGCTTGTGAAAGCGGATAAAAAAGCATACGGGTTCCTGGGCTTTATAATTAGAGGCATCGAGTACAAAAGTATGGACGTCATGATGAACTTTATATAACACTGGTTCGGCCACAACTGGAGTATTGTGTCCAGTTCTGGGCACCGCTCTTCAGGAAAGATCTGAAGGCCTTAGAAAGGGTGCAGAAGAGATTTACTAGAATGATTCCAGGAACGAGGGACTTTAGTTATGTGGATAGGCTGGAGAAGCTTGGATTGTTCTCCTTGGAACAGAGACAGTTGCAAGGAGAATTGATAGAGATATTCAAAATAATGAAGGGTCTAGACTGAATAGATAGAGAGAAACTGTTCCCATTGGCAGAAGGTTCAAGGACTAGAGGGTATAGATTTAAGGTGATTGGCAAAAGATCCAAAGGTGACATGAGGAAAAACATTTTTTACACAGCGAGTGGTTAGGATCTGGAATGCACTGCCCGAGGGGGTGGTGGAGGCAGATTCAATCATGGCCTTCAAAAGAGAACTGGATAAGTACTTGAAAGGAAAATAATTGCAGGGTTACGGGGAAAGGGCGGGGGAGTGGGACTAGCTGTATTGCTCTTGCATAGAGCCAGCGCAGATTTGATGAGCCGAATAGCCTCCTTCCATGTTGTAACCTTTCTATGATTCTATCTACTTTCAAAGATGCTATCTACTTTCAAAGATGCTAACTCCCTTAATACTTCCTCTCTCACTAAGCTTATCCCATCCAATATTTCACACTCCTCCTTACCTACATTGTCTGCATTGTCCCTCTCTTTTGTGAAGACAGACGCAAAGTATTCATTAAGAACCATACCCACATCTTCTGCCTCCATACGTAGGTTACCTTTTCAGTCTTTAATAGGCCCTACTTTTTCCTTAGTTATCCTCTTGTTCTTAATGTATTTATAAAACATCTTTGGGTTTTCCTTGATTTTACTTGCCAATATTTTTTCATGCCCTCTCTTTGCTTTCATAATTTCCTTTTTAATTTCACCCCTGCACTTTTTATACTCCTCTAGGCTTTCTGTAGATTTGAATTCTCGGTGTCTGACATAAGCTTTCCTTTTCTGCCTTATCTTACCCTGTATGCTGCTTGACATCCGGGGGTCTAGATTCGGCAGCCCCATCCTTGTTTATTCTGCACCCCTTGAATGCCCCAGGAATCTAAAGCCCTCCCTCCTGCACCATCTCTCCAGCCACGCATTCATCTGCGCTATCCTCCTATTTCTATACACTACTACCATATTTGAAAACATGATAAAAAAACTAAAGCAACATAAAATAATGAATGGAACAATTATTTTTAAGTTGCTTAAATGTTCAGCAAAATTGCTGCTACTCTATAGTTGCTAGAAAATTATTGAGCTGAAACAGTTGAAATGGAATCTTTTCAAAGAATCCTACTAGGTTTACTGTGTCCTCCCAGCAGATTGAACATATAGCTTGATTCTGCATAAACAATTTCAATATCCATATTTTGATTGATAGAGGACTATGTACATTTAGACTAAGAGCTGACTTGTTAGAGATATTTAAAATTATGAGAGTTCAATAGGGTAGATATAGACAAGATGTTTCCACTTGTGGGGAGTCCAATTCTAGGGGCCATAAATATAAGATAGTCACTAATAAATTCTCCACATCACTAATAAATTCAAGAGAGAAATCAGGAGAAACTTCTTTATTCAGAGAGTGATGAGAATGTAGAACTCGCTACCACATGGAGTGGTTGAGGCGAATAGCATAGATGCATTTAAGGGAAAGCTAAATAAGTACGTGAGGGAGAAAGGAATAGAAGGATATGTTGATCGGGTAAGATGAGGAGGCTGGTGTGGAGTATAAACACCGGCATTGACTGTGCTGTAAATTCTATGTAATAGTGATCTATGTTTTAAAAAAAAACTTGTCAGTTATGGCTGCTAGTTGTGACATTTGAAACAATTATGAATTATTGATTTGGTTTTTCAAGCCATGCCTCATAGAAGAATCATAGAAATTTACGGCACAGAAGGAGGCCATTCGGCCCATCGTGTCGGTGCTGGCCAAGTAAGAGCTATCCAGCCTAATCCCATTTCCCAACTCTTGGTCCGTAGCCTTGTAGGTTACGGCACTACAAATGCGTATCCATGTACTTTTTAAATGCAACGAGGGTTTCTGTCTCTACCACCCTTTCAGGCAGTGAGTTCCAGACCCCCACCACTCTCTGGGTGAAAAAAGTTCTCCACAGCTCCCCTCTGATCCTTCTACCAATTACTTTAAATCTATGTCCCCTGGTTATTGACCTCTCTGCTAAAGGAAATAGGTCCTTCCTATCCATTCTATCTAGGCCCCTCGTGATTTTATACACCTCAATTAAATCACCCCTCAACCTCTTCTGTTCCAAAGAAAACAACCCCAGCCTATCCAATCTTTCCTCATAGCTAAAATTCTTCAGTCCTGGCAACAACCTCGTAAACCTCCTCTGTACCCTCTCTATTGCAATCACATCTTTCCTGTAATGTGGTGACCAGAACTATACGCAATAATCAAGTACTCAGGCCTAACTAGTGTTTTATACAGTTCTAGCATAACCTCCCTGCTCCTTTATTCTATGCCTCGGCTAATAAAGGAAAGTATCCCGTAAGCTGCCTTAACCACCTGATCTACCTGTCCTGCTACCTTCAGGGATCTCTGGACATGCACTCCATGGTCCCTCACTTCCTCTACTCCTCTGAGTATCCTACCATCTATTATGTATTCCCTTGCCTTGTTTGCTCTCCCCTAGTGCATTACCTCACACTTTTCTGGATTGAATTCCATTTGCCACTTTTCTGCCCACCTGACCAGTCCATTGATATCTCCCTGCAGTCTATTGTTTTCCTCCTCACCATCAACCACACGACCAATTTTTGTATCATCTGCAAACTTCTTAATCATGCCCCCTACATTTAAGTCTAAATCGTTAATATATACCACCAAAAGCAAGGGACCTAGTACTGAGCCCCGCGGAACCCCACTGAAAACAGCCTTCCTGTCGCAAAAACACCTGTTGACCATTACCCTTTGCTTCCTGCCACTGAGCCAATTTTGGATCCAACTTGCCACTTTCTCTTGGGTCCCATGGGCTTTTACTTTTCTGACCAGTCTGCCGTGTGGGACCTTGTCAAAAGCCGTGCTAAAATCCAGGTAGACTACATCAAACACGCCACCCTCATCGACCCTCCTTGTTACCTCCTCAAGAAATTCAGTCAAGTTAGTCAGACACAACCTTCCCTTAACAAATCCATGCCGACTGTCCTTGATTAATCTGTGTCTCTCTAAATGACGATTAATACTATCCCTCAGAATTGTTTCCAATAATTTGCCCACCACCGAGCTTAGGCTGACTGGCCTGTAATTACTCAGTCTATTTCTTTTTCCCTTTTTAAACAATGGTACAACATTAGCAGTCCTCTGACACCATGCCTGTAGCCAGAGAGGATTGGAAAATGATGGTCAGAGCCTCCGCTATTTCCTCCCTTGTTTCTTTTATCAGCCTGAGATACGTTTCATCCGGGCCTGGCGATTTATCTGCTTTCAAAGATGCTAATCCCCTTAATATTTTCTCCCTCGCTATGTTTATCCCATCCAATATTTCACACTGCTCCTCCTTAACTACAGTGTCTGCATCGTCCCCTCTTTCGTGAAGACAGACGCAAAGTATTCATTAAGAACCATACCCACGCCTTCCGCCTGCACACACAGGTTACCTCTCTAATAGGCCCTACTCTTTCCCACCTCATGATGAAACAGCTGCCATTTCTTACTGGCAGCATGAGTCAAGCTATGAGCCATATATGTCTATTTTGATCTGAGCCTGTTAGAACTTTCAGCTGCAATAACACCTGTGTATGGGTGAATATTTAACATATATGTACATCAGTGTTATGTGTGCTAAACAACAAAAAATATGGATACTTACAAAAAATGGCATACTTATAACTACTACTGAAGCTCCATTATATTTGAAGTAGCAACATTTTGTTGCTTTTCTGCATGATACAGTTTCTTGCTACGACTGACTGCGGTTTTCTTTTTCCACAACTGTTTCTGTCTATTTGTTGTACCATGTAAAATCTTTTTTTATTTTACATTTGTGGCATACTAGCGTTTTGGGAGCTCTATCAAGATCGTGTTTTAAGCTCATTGGTATTAACCTCTGCTGTTCATTAAATACTATCCAAGAGAGTAAAATTTCCCTAAGGAGAATCACTTGTGTTTTCCTGTGCCAGCAGAAAATTGTATGGTTGTACAGCAGCAAACCAGTCCAGATGCTAATTCCCACAGAGAGCTCCATAAATCTCATTGCTTACTTCAATTTCATTCAAAGAGTTTCATCAAATTATGCTCAACAGTTTGTGATAAATTCAGATAAGTTAATTTGCCTTGGAAAGCTTACTTATGGCAAATCTGAATTATAGCAGCAATCAAAGCAAAAGTAAATGCTTGGAATATTTATGACTATACTGCTTGTATATACCACTGTCCAAGTGACAATTCAGCTTGTTAATGCATTACTGCACATTAATTGAATATTTAACAGGACGATCCATTAATCTGAAAATAATATCCTGTAGTGCGATTAAAACAGGAAACGATCGCCGTATAGGTAAAACAATACTGGTCAAAGAAGCTTGCGGAGTGTTGCATTAATTTGTTAAAGATCTATACATACTGCTGTATTAGTGTACGTATTACCACACTAATTGTGTATTTACTAAGACCTGCTTTTACAGCCATTTCAAATTTCCTATCACCTGCCTCTAGTTCCTCTCATTCCACGTGGATTACAGCAGAAGTGTCACCATTCAGGATAACTGATACCATTGTGATATTCAACGCTTCTGACGATTGCTCTCGGCAATTCATGCCATCCACTCTCTCTGCCATGAGCCGCTGCAGGCATGCTGTCAACCTCTCTCTTCAGCAGCTTCGGCTCAATCTGCCTTATCAGTCCTGGCCTCAGTGCTATATCATCCTTTGTCTCTTCTGGCACTTCAACAAAAACCTTTTTTTCTTTCTTTCTGCCCCCGTTTCCTCGTCCATATCACTTTATCCTTGCCCTATCTCTCCTAATCTCACTCCTTACCAGGTTTTTACCATCTCCTGTGATCTTCCCATTTCATATCCTGAATGATCAGCAAAAGCCTCAGCTTCATTTCCCTACAACGCCCATCTCAACGAATTCTGAACTCGATATGTTGCTGGAACTGTCTTTGCCTCCATGTCTTATTTTAGCCAAGAAGCTCTCCCCTCCCATGAATTTGACCCATTCTCCTGTTTTCAGCCTTATTAATTCTCTTGGGTCCCTCCCTATGACTGCTTGCTTTCTCTTAATCTTTTCATCTAGAACCTCTGTTGTAATTATTAGCCATCTTAGGTTCTCTACTCCCCTTATTTACTCTAATCTACCTCCCTCGGAAATTGTAGTGCTCCATTTTATCAGTTCCAACCCTGACATCATCATTAAACTCCTTGAACAAGGGGATGCTGTTATTATATGGCAGAAGGAATATTTATCTACATCTTTAATTATTTCAAAGACGTACATCACATTTCTTCTCATGCTTTTCTCTAGTAACAATCAATGTTGTCACTTGAACTTTTTCTCAGAACTTAGTCTCCTGAGGCTTGGAAGCACTCGGGTCTCTCGCTAAACCCTTTCTAATGTATTTATCTCTTTGTTTGTGATAGAGTGGTTGAAACTGCGTGCCATACTCCAAAATTAGTCCCATCATTGATTTGAGCATTGTCAGTATATCATTTTGACTTGTAATCCTAATGACTTCCGGATGTATTCCAGGAACTAATGTACTTCACTGACTAGATGTTTTCAGTATAGTCAACAATCATACTAAAATATTTTTCTTTTTCAGCCTTTGCCAGTGGATTCTTAAAATAGGACTCATTCATGTTATACGTGTTTACTGTTACTTGATCCTCAATCTATTACCCTACATATATCCACATTAACATTTATCTGCCATATCTCAGCCCATCTATATATTTGGTTCAAGTCTCTCTGAAAATAACCATCTCCTTTCTACCCATTAACAGATCACATAGATTTGTATCATTAACTAATTTAAAAATGCTATTGCAAATATCCTGTTTCATATGCAAACAGCAGGGATCTTTGAACAGACTCCTATGGAACATCACTGGTTAATTTTCCCAGGTAGAGCATTCCGTGTTTGTCACCTCCCTCTGTGTTCTGTTGCTAAAGTAATTCTCAATTTGTCATTTATTCAACAAGCCATAGCCTTCTGTACTGGTTTCACATGAGGAACTTTTGACGAATGCCTTTTGAAAGTCCAAATAAACTGCATCTACTGGATTACCCTGTGCACTTTCTTAATTACCTACTCAAAGAATTCCAGTTGTCTGTAAGGCAAAACCCATTACTTCTAAAACCATGCTAACTGCTTCATATGACACCTGTGCTCTTTAGCTTCCCATAGAAAGCATTTTTTCTACTATGAATGTTGGGTTAAATGGCTAGTAATTACCAGATTGGCACTTTATTTTATTAACATTCTCTAATCCTCAGGTACTTTGCAATATTTATGAAGCAATGAAAAATATGAACAGTGTTTTCCTTCAGTTCCTTGAGGATTCTCAGATGTATCCCATGTTTCAAACATGCCCTTCTGCTGCTATATCCACACTTTCTATGGCTGTTCTATAAATAATGCAACTCCCTCATCTCTCTTTGTCGATCTGTGCTTACAAAACACTTTATACCCACTCAGCTACAGCTCTTGGCTATTTTCTGCTATCAGTACATTGCATCTGAGATGCTAATAATATCAATAGTCTCACTGGTTAAGGTGTTAAGAACTGTATACCTAATGGACAAGCCAGGACCAGATATTACCTTTATGCTGAACTATCTTTGTCTATTACAATGTAATGGCTAAACCACATTTTACACTGGATCAATGTTCTCTAGAAGTCAAAATAAACATTGACATTTCACCAAAGCAGACAAACAGCTCCCATCCCTTCAGTGTTTTGCCTTCATTTATGAAAACGGGCTCCCTGAAGACTAAGTGAATAAATGCACCACACAGTCTGATGCTGAGATATATTAACTTCGAACCTGACATTTTGTAGGTTAGCTGATCTCAGCAGAATCAACAGTGAGAGGAGGGGAGACTCTGCAATTGGTCTTGGAGTGCCATAACTAGGGAGAGGACAAAGTTCCTGCTCCTGATTAGTATCCATTGACCTCTGCTGGAAAGTGCTTGTGTGTGGATATCTGGTGAAAATAAGTAACTACAATAAAATAACTACAACTGTGATGCTGTCTATAGTCAAATAGCTTGATGACGCTGTCTAGGTTCACACATGAAGATATGGGACTTTCCTAAACCAGGTAGCTCAATATCACATTATGCCGTGGCTTTGGAAAAAATACCTTAATTTTGTTTTTACATATTTTTAAACTCCATTCATTTAGCTCCTGCATAAACAGAAGTCCACACTGGTCCTGTCTATATGATATATATACATTGATCTAGTGAACCCAAATTAATGTAATGTCGTTTTTGCTACTCAAGTTGTTTAGCACATTTGGTATGCTTCATTACTACAGCAGCTGCCAGACTTGCTACCAATTGTTTTCATCATGCTGATAGAACACTTGGGTAACAGGTGCTCATACTTCCACAGGGCACTTAGTACATCCACCAATCCTAATGTCTTAGCAACAGACTGAAGCAGAGAGCATATCGGTTACTGGTTTAGTACTTCCAACTGCACATATAATACCGATCAGTCCACATTTGGATAGACAATACTGCTGCAATAAATTAAATGAACAGTGAGGGATGATGTTAAGTAGCCTTTCCATTGATGCTTTAGAGATTGAATTCTCATGCAGTAGTCAAAAGTGTTCAGATAGATATGTTTTGATCTTTGGTTTTTATTTGCCGCATTATAGCTTTTAAGAGCGTATAGCTTTAAAAATCCGTATCTGATTTTTGAACTAATTTGTGCTGTGATTTGAACACAGTTCTTTCCTTTCTTGAATCATGATTACCATGGATTTTATCTGCATCCCAGGAAACTTTTCCTTCTGTCACATCTCAGCCATTTTTATAGATTGAATATTCACCATCTGCTTTGGAGTCTGGAACTTTTCTAGTCTTTATTTCTCTGATGGTGAAAGCTGCTTCACGTGGCAGAAGTTCAGGTTTTAGGGTTAATTTCTGGGATGGCAAGAATGCTCAGTGTGTCTGCTATATTAAGTTGACAATTGTACAGCTCTTTGCCATATTCTTTGTCACATCTCAACATCTAAATCCATAAGCATCTCGTTTTATTTTATACACTTATGGTAATAACTTGAACTGTTCTTTCAAGGAACAAATCACTCTTAGAAGCTGTCATGCAACAGATTAAAACCAAAGATCAAAACACATCTATCTAAGCACTTATGACTACTGCATTCAATCTCTAAGTTCCCTAGCAACCCAGAGGATTAGAGTTCAAATCTCACCATGGCTAGTTGTAAAATTTAATTAAATAAATCCAGTACTTTAAGGGCTAACACTAGAAAAAGGTAATTACATTTTGTTCTAAAATTCCAACTGGTTTGTTAATGTCCTTCAAGGATGGCAACCCACCACCCCTATCCTATCTGGTCTATACATGACTCCATTCCCACACTACATGATTGACTCACAATGCCCTTAGGATAACTAGGGATGGGCAATAAATGCTGCCTTGTGAGTATTGCCCAAACCTGAAGAACAAATAAAAAAATTCTATTTCTCTGTGGTTAACAACTGTAGATTTTGTCCTATCTTGGGTTATGTTTGGAGGGGGTGTTTTGAATGATGAAGTATTTATGACTACAAGTCTATTTTTCTTGATGAGAGCAATTGGAGATGACCAATTAAGAGTGCAACCTAAAAAAGCTCCTTACACAACATTAAAATATATAGGCTTAAATTATTTTTTCCTGTATCATGTTGGTACTATATGGTAAATAGACCCAGTGACAACACTGCAATTCATCCAGTTCTTCAAGTATTGTGGAATAATTTTGAATTTCTATCTAGAAATGTTCATGTGCTTCACCAGCTTTTAGACTGATATTTGTTGTTCGATTTTGTTCTTAAATTTGGTTTGGATATTGGCGAGCACTGAAGTGTGATCTGAACCTAAAGCTGTAGCCTCGTGCACTATTCTTTCACTGCTTTTTAATGGTAATCACATCAACAACTTCCATTTCTATAAAGCTCATCACATAAAGAAGTACATCTAATTCTTGGATATGGTCATAGTGATCGAAGATGCCACTTGTTACTTTCACCTGGATGGCCTCATTGCTGTGAATGGAATGGATACAAGATTAGAGCATCTTGAAGAGGGAAAGAATGACAGGATTAAGGGTGGGTATTTTCAGAAGAGGATAATGAAGGCGGTTTTTAAAAGAACCATATATAATGCTGGAGAATAGGGACAGATTGATGATGTTGGTGCACATGAGGCCTAAGTGGAGATATTGGGGAGTCAAAAGCTGGGGCAGGAGAGGTGGTTGAAGTAGTATGTATTAGGCTTCATGGATACAGTGAGTTTGATGAGGACTGGGAGAGATGAAGGAACAAGTGCTGAGTATGGATCTGGGGGCTGGGTCGTGAGGGCCATAGAAAGAGCTGACTGTGGGAGTTGAGGTAGAGGAGCTGTCAAAAGAGGCAGACGCAGCTGTGAGGTCCTAGATTTCAATCATATTTTGATAGTATTGTTGGGGAGAGATCTATGTATGTATCCTCAATGGTTTCTGTTGGGTAATGGCATAAGTTAATCATTTATGGATAGTGTGGAATATAATTTTTCACATCGTTCACCTGACGAAGGAGGTAGCCTCCGAAAGCTTGTGAATTTAAAATAAAATTGCTGGACTATAACTTGGTGTTGTAAAATTGTTTACAATAATTTTTCTACTTCAGCATTTTTTGGAAAACACCAGATGAAACACTTTAAATAGTAGTATTATCCTAACTTTATCAATCAAACTCTGATTTAACCTTTGCCAAAGTGTGGAGCTATCTATTTATGCAGTTACAGTTTCATTTGTTAGTGGCAATAACAGCGTTTCTTAAATCTAATTTACAGTGTTCTTGCAATACTTAAACCCACATGTTCCCCCCATGTACCAACATTAAGGCAATTAAGATGTTTTATTAGAGCCTAAGGGCAATGTTAGTTGAAAAGTGACACTGAGAAACTTTGAAATTAAAGTGGAAGCTAATTTACAGCACGCATCAAGAAGATTTATTGCTTGATTGGCTAGTAATGCTTTCTATAAATACTTCTCATTTAAAAGAAAACTTCTAAAGCAATAGGTCTATATATAACTTCAAATAGAAGTTATAGGACTAGGGCGTTCAGAAGAATCTAGGGCAACTGCAACTATCGGGCAGCCGGCTGGTGTAGTGCGTGTGTCAGCTGCCCAATCCCTCCAGAAGGCAGCCTCATTGATTTTGAGGGCAGGGCCTCATCAACAGGCCGCTGGCGAACTGCATGCCCCAAACTGGCATTCCGCTGCAGCTCACTGACTCCGGGCCAACACAATATCGGGCGGCCTGGAGGCCTACCTAGCCAGCAGGAATGTAGGTCCAAGAGGAGGTGAGGGGAGTGGTAGTGGCTTGCGTTATTCTCGTGGAGCCTGGAGGAGCGTTCCTGTTCCTCCTGAGCTCAAAAATAATTTTAGACTTGCCTTTTAGGAGCTTCTTCCTCTTGACTGTCCAGGTTTTACTGAGGCCACGGCGCACTCTCTGCTCAATAGACCATCAAAATTGCTTTGGGGTCCGATGTATCTCATTGGACCCTAATTTGCATAGACTAATGAGGCTCCCACATGATTAAGGCTGGCGCCTGGACCACCCAATGGAAGATATGTTCTGTTAAAATGGCAGCGGAGTGGGAACTGGGCGGTAAGTCAGCAATGTTCATTTTAACTCTGCTATCGTCCCATTTCCACCGGATGAAGAACGTCAAAATTGCCCCATCTTGTCTGGGGATCAATGTTTTACAATATCGAAATTAAGAGCTGCGTCAACATATGATTGTCACCCCAACATATGGGGCCCGATGTTACCAGGGCTGCGGGTTCTCGTCGGGGGGGCCGCGCCCGGCGAAATCAGTCATCTCCCCGCCCGATCGTAGCCCAATTGGATCCACTTACCTTGTCCTCCGGGTTCCCCACTGCTGATCTGCGCGTCGGGCGGGCTGCGCATGGTCAGTAAGATCTGTCAGCTGGAGGAGCTCTATTTAAAGGGGCAGTCCTCCACTGACAGATGCTGCAACAAATAGCAAAAATTACAGCATGGAGCAGCCCAGGGGGAAGGCTGCTCCCAGTTTAATGATGCCTCACCCCAGGTATCATTAGATGGGGTGAGGAGGAGGGGGAGGACAGAGATCTTCCCCCCGGCGGGCGGGAGGGAGCGGCGTGCCGCTGCCACCAGGAAGGCCTGGCTCGAGGTGGCAGAGGAGGTCACCAGCGCCACCAACATATCGCCCACCTGCATACAGTGCAGGAGGCGCTCCAATGACCTCAGTAGGTCAGCCAAAGTGAGTACACTTACTCTTTCCCCTACACTCCGTCTGCCACATCACTGCCCCCACCCACATCTCCTTCTGCACTGCCAACACTACTCTGTCACATCACCCCTCATACCCACTCAAACCTCATCCTCATCTTACCTGCACCTACTCACCTCGCCAGTACTCATCCCGCCACTACCACTCAACCCAATCCTCATACAGTCTCATGGCTCTATCTCATACTCACCCTCTCGTGTATCTCTTTCATGGCCAGCCTCACTCAACCTGCCACTACCTGTGCTGCAGCCACAGGGCATGCATCACATATGTGCAGTAGGCAGCGTAAGGCAAACGTGTCGTGAGCATGAAGGGGATGCACAAGGGTGTTTGAGGGTTTGTCATGGGTGTTACTTATATTGAATTTCTGACCAACTCACATTACATATTATATTGGCACCACTACTGCCATGTCTTCGCGAATCTTGTCTGGTTTGTGCAATAATGCCCTTTCCTGAGGATCACTATGAAGACCCACAACTGATGCCACCCATTGTGTCACTGCAGAGTGGGTGTAGGTGTATTTGCAGGGCTCTTTTGTGCAGACGACTGAGAGACGTCGGCGATGTCCCCGGTTGCACCGTGGAAGGCTGTGGAGGAGAAGTTGTTTAGGGCAGTGGTGACTTTGACAGCGACAGGTAAGAAGATGGTGCTCGGGCCAGCCAGGAGCAGCTCGGCATGAGGGAGGCTGCAGATGTCCACGACTACATGTAGAGTGACTCTGAGCCTCCGTGTGCACTGCTGCTCAGAGAGGTCCAGGAAACTGAGCCTCGGTCTGTGGACCCTGTGGCGAGGATAGTGCCCTCTGCGACGCATCTCTCTCTGCAGTAGCCCTCCCTCCTGCTGTACAGGTGGATGTGTCACAGCACTCTGTTGTGGAGCTCTACGTGTCAGAGGTGGATGGCGAGGCTGGTGATGCTGTTCGCCCTCCGAGGAGGTCATGACTGCAGCTACGGCGGCCCCCATCCGGAAGATGTACATTTGAGGGGGTCCGCAAGGTAGGTACATGTCTCTGGACCCCGGGGTAAGTGTGCAAGTTGGTGACTTTGATTGACAGGAGGAGGGTGGTGGAGGCCAAACTTTGTCCCAAGTGACAGAGTGGCCTCCTGCAATGAGTGAGGGTCTCCTCCCCCTCCCCACCCCACCTGTCAAATGGACCTTTGCAGCTGCCACAGGCTGACAGCTGCAACAGGTCCATTTGACCTGGGAGTGTTTCCCCCAGTGTGGGAAACAGTCCCAGTTTGCTCTAAAATCCCACCCCTCCTCACATAATCCCTTAATCAGGTCAGTTAATGACCTGAACAAGCAAAATAAATAGCTTCAAGTGGCATCCCGCTGGCTTTAATTGCCTGCGGGATTCCCACCAGCGGGGGCTGCGCGTGCACGCCGGCGTGTCAGTGGGGAACCCAGAAGTGCGCGGGTTCGAGGCGGGCTCCGGTCCCGCTCCGGGATTTCCCGATTTTTGGGGCCCCCCCCACCAGGAACGCACCCGATAGCGGGCGCTAAAATGATGCCCATGATTCCCCCACTCATAAATTGCATGAAAAAATAAAATTGAGGAATACCCTGAACTTCAATGATAAATTAAAGTTAAATGTTTGTTATCCCTGGTCTCAGCTGAGTTTGCTCACCTCAATTATGACAATAGCAGGGGTGCTACGATTGGCTTCAACCCACTGGGGTAAGGAGGAGAAAATCATCCAGGGTTCCCACTTTTGAATGCTGTCCAATGGCCCCTGCTGGAATTGTGTAAGTGTAGATGTCAGGTGAGAGCAGGATTGAGTTAGTCAATTGCCCTGCAGATATTCAGTGTCACGATCACACTTGAATTTTAGTCACTGCTATGAGATCCTGGAGAGTGACCAGTGCCCATGTAAGCAAAGAGAGAAAATTAGCAACAAAAAATTGATGGATAAACATGATATAGACAGAGATCCACCATACAACATTCAATTTTTTTGGAGGAAATACTTCTACCTTTTTCAAATACAGTCCACATCAGCCTGAACATAAAATTAGAAAAATACACAGAAAAGACTGGAAAACTGGTTTCCACTCAGCTGACAATGCTACAACTAACAGTGTCAAAAGTTGTGAAAGAGCAGAAATACATTAAATTTGTAACCATCTCATATTGAAGAGGTCATGATGAATAGCAATAATGAGCTATGGCTGCTCTCTGTATCAGGAAATCATGATTTCTAATAGTTTTTTCACTATTTAATCAGTTTTCTGTGACTGATAGCTCTGTGGGGTAGGTATTTGTAGGAATGTGCAACTGTAGGAGATAATGGGGAATGTGAACTTGTGAGCTAGCTACTTTCAACATAAAGTGCTTGCCCCCACCTTCATAAAGGCTTAAAAATATACTTACTTCCTAACTGAGAAGAGGCAATTCAGTTGGTACAAGTCGGACTGCAGCCTTAGGCAACCTGCATGTAGGTGCATTTCCTTCTACCTGTCTTTCGTCTGAGCAAGGCTCCGTATTCTTCCTGCTCGTGGATTTGACTCTTTCAGGTACTAAGCCTTTGATTTATGTTCGAGCGTAAGGATTTGCATTTGGAACCAGGAAGGATACTGACCCCAATGCAAATGAATGGCAACTGGCCAAAGATAAAACCACTGGCTATGTCATGTGAGCGGGTCTTTTCCACTCATGAAAACCAAAATGATGGTTCTTCCAATTGTACAGAGGGAGCCACTTAAACAACTTATTTTTTTTAAAGTGTCTGAGTTGGGAAGGAGAATATTTTGCATTGAAGACAGTTACTATCCCTGAAGAGATGTCCACCTATAGTTACTGCTAGCTGAGAATGACTAAACGTGGCAAAAGTTGTTTTATAGTAATTTAGTCTATAACAGTGTTATTACTTCCTAGGATTGCAATTGTTTGTCAGTTATGATTACGTGCTTCCAGGCAGATGTGCATTTCTAGTTACCTAATCCAAAAAAATGAGAGAAAAACTTGTGAAATTTTGCAAAGTAGTTCTACTTCTGTGTATTTCTGCTGAGCCTTAGAATATTTGTAATGACAGAGTTGATTTTTCTACCATTTTCTTTTTTCAAGTCTGAAGATCAAGGGAGCAGACTAAACAGAAACAAAACAGTAGTATTATGTAGTTTGACAGCACCTATATTTTGATGGATGATAAATAGCAGAGAAAATGCTATCTTTATATTCCTTACTGTCAGTTTTATTACTATTAATTTTCATGGCCAGCTGGGTACACTTTTCTCGGAATCATATGAAAATGTCATATTTGGATTTAATAGTCTATCGACCAAATATTTACGAATATACAAACAATGACGGACAGGAAAAGACCATCTGGTCCATTCATTCCGTTCCATTTATGCAATTCTATAGTCCTATGATGTATGCCTTGATGCTGCAAAAATATATTAGAAATGCATTGATTGGTACTTTAAGTATTTAACATACTTTACTTGTTAATGGTATTTGAACAACTTGAAGATTTTCCTAATCATAAGTTGTGAAATGGTAAGTCGGTGCTGCATTTCCAAAGAGCCTGCTTATGTCACTTAATTAAAATTACAAACCTCTGCAGTTTAAAAAGTTTCAATTAATTTGATCTTGCTTTTAGTATTTCAAAAAAATTATATTGTAAAGCTACATGCTTTTAGATGTAAGGAATCTTACAACACCAGGTTATAGTCCAACTGTTCTATTTGAAAATCACAAGCTTTCGGAGGCATTCTCCTTCGTCAGGTGAGCGAGTGTCTTTTACTAAGAGATAGTCCAATGGTGCAAAAACAAACTCTATTTCAGATCTAAACAGGATAAAACATCATTCAGCTTAGTGATTTACTTGGATTAGCGATCTTGTATCTGTGTAACAAAAATACATCAAGGCTCAAAAAAAGCATCCATAAAATCTTTTCATTAAAATAGGATCAACCCACTTGGCGAAAAGGCTGCTTTTACGTATAAACAATGCAAGTTGAAACATTACTGTTATGTTTTCAGAAGTCATTGGCCTGCCTTTAGCTTCTGATTAAGCATGTGTTTGTTCACTGCCTACATATAGAAACCATGATGTGGAGAGGACTGGGGTGGACAAATGTAAGGAATCTTACAACACCAGGTTATAGTCCAACATTTGGACTATAACCTGGTGTTGTAAAATTCCTTACATATAGAAAGATTATAGCACAGAAGGAGTCCATTCGGCCCATCGAGGATGGCTGACGGTTGGACTGGATTGCTGGTCAGTTTGAAGTACTATCATTTGGATTTGTGCTATTGGACTGTGCTGATTATTGAGGCTTTCCAGATAACACTGTCCAAATTTGCCCAGCTTTAAAATGTAAAGAATGGCAGCATTGGAAGAGACACTATTCTGAAGGTAGTATTCCAGTTACAGTCTTCAGTTTAGGGTTAGCATTTTATAGAAAAAGGAAAAAAATATGATTGCAAATATTTCTTTCTTTTAATAAAACCTATACTTTTAAGACGTATTCTCCAAAAATAAATTGAAATACCTGGAGTATTTTCTGCCTAATTTTAGTTTGCAATCCAGTCGGGATGGGAAAAGAAGGGAGGAATGTAAAATGTGTTGCCTAAAAATGGAACAGATGCCCTTCAAATGGCTCATTGGTTGCAAGGCCATGTGCAATCTGAATTACAATTATTTGGATAATTGACCTTCTGTGTGAATAAATTAAAATAAATTATCAATTTGATTGACCAAGCTGCATTTTGGATAAAGCTCATTTTATATTATGCTACAGTCTTGTTACAGTATGTTTCATCTCACAGGTGAGTCTGTATGTTAAGCATTGTTTTTGTGAATTGTTCTCAAATGAATAGGATTGTCCTGCACTGCAGCTGTGTTTTCATCCTTTTTTGACTGTAGAAAATATTTTTACAGTCTATATCTTTGCCAGCTTTTGAAGATGAATAAGAATCTGAGACCTCACTGTCAAGAAGTTTGTCTGTTTGGAACTGATTTGAGACACAATGGTGTAGTTTTTTCCAATTCAGCAAGGAGAAGGCGTCCTGCTTCAGTAGGCTGGATAATTATTTCCTGTTCATTCCTTATTTCAAACTGACTGGTAATGTTTCTGCACTTGTAACCTCTTGTTATTTTGAGGATATCTATTTTTTTTGTACTAGCTGAGTATCATTCTCCTTAGAAATTAATCTCGTAACACCTTCTTTGATTTCTGCAATTACATTATTTTCCTTTACTCTAGGTATTTATACCACCAACTTCTCACTGCATTAGTTGTTCAAATATAATGGCGGTGTCTCCACAGCACGTTAATTGTTCACATGATACATCTGCTAAGGTTCTTCTAAATTACTGGATATTTATTTTGACAGTCATCAATCAAATGGCAACTTAATAAGACAAACCTTATAGCAAAGTATTACTTTATTCTTATTATTTTAAATTAAAAAATGTAATATGCTAATCAACACTGTACAAATGTAACTTATTTTCCTATTCCATGCAGCTAACTGCTAAAAGATGATCAGTTTCAGAATCAATCTCCTGTCTTTTTTAAACCAAAAGTAATTAACTTGTAGTATCATGATAACAATTAATATTTAGACAGCTCCTAGACAAAACAACTATCCTCTTCCACCAAAAAAAAGTAACATTTATTTCTAATGGGCACACTTTAACCCCATAAGAAGTTTAGTCACCATTTCCAACCCACCTTATCTTATCTTTAAGGTAACAAAATGGATTATATAACTCTAGTCGATAAGATTAGAGGCATTCAATTTATGTGGATTTTTTTTGGTTTTGGCCAATCTTCTTTTCTCTGGCTGAAGTCTGTAGATCCTTCATTACCATTTTGCGCACACTACCTCCAATGTTTCAACTCTTAATGCTAAGGAAATGTTTTAATTTCTAATGTTGCCTTAAATAAATGTTACATTTCCCTAAATTATTTTGCATCATATTTTCAACTCCCTAAATCTACAAGAGTGACTATCCTTGCCTTGACTTCGAGGTAATATTTTGTTACCATTCCTGGATAAAAGAATAGTAAACCCCATCTGGTAATTGGTTTTAGATACTGGGCTATCCTATGCCTTAAGATCACATTCTTTGAAAGTGACAGATCGTCACAGCAAACCTTGTTCTTAAGTTTAAAATATCAAACAAATTTATTAAACTAACAATGAACAAATGAATAATGATACAATAGTTGCAGGTTTACAAGAGGAAATCTTTTATCCACTCGAATATGCAAAATAATGGCCCAGAACTTATTTACTTCGGACGTAATGGCGTCCATCCCAACCGCCATCGAATCCATCGGAACAAGTTCACAAATATGCACATGCACATGCGCATTAAAACCCGGAAATCGCAAATTTGCTCTGATTGATTCAACGGCGTTTTGACAGTCCCGAATTAAAGGGCCAACCACGCCATAATCAATACAATCAAACACAATCGCCAAACAATCGTAAACTTACCCATCTGCCCAGCTGGAACGAAGATACTTAGGCCACGAGAAGGTACGCTTGAAAGTATCAGCCCTACACTACTTTTTAAAAGCGCGGAGACTTATAATGACTGCAAATCAACAAAAAATTAATTTTAAAAATGTGGAATATCTAATTATTCCTATTATAATATTTTTTGATCGTTAAAAAAAATTATTAAAAAATAAAAATTTTATTTTTTTTTACTTTTAATTTCTGTATGTTTCAGTACATTATAAATCATTTCCTTGCCCTTTTATAATGTATGTTATTATGTTATTTTTAAATTTAGAATAACATAGGGAACGTCACTTTAAATGAACGATTATTACTTGCCTGCTTGTGGGCGGGCCTTTCATTCTCACAGTCTTTGTATGCGCCCACTACAGGAGAAGATTTCAAAATTAAGCAATTAAGCAAATGGACGTCGTGGCCTACGCAATGAGTATATTCATATTTTTTTATCCGCAGG
This sequence comes from Heptranchias perlo, assembly GCF_035084215.1. Lineage (NCBI taxonomy): Eukaryota > Metazoa > Chordata > Chondrichthyes > Hexanchiformes > Hexanchidae > Heptranchias > Heptranchias perlo. Next base: position 34,208,307 of record NC_090341.1, on the reverse strand, counting down.
ATGTGCGGAGAGCCTTGCCACGCCAGTCGGAGCAAGTTCCGGCCCAGATCACAACTCTAAGAACTAATCTAATCTTTCGTAGGTAACTTTCAAATACACACATTATTTTCTCTATCTTTTAGGAATATAAGCCAGTCTCTATTTAAAAGAATAGAACTTTCGATGACCCTGATTCAAAAGAATTGTCTCTTTTATATCCTAGAAAAGAATTAGGGGATCATCCTGAATTTTTATATATGTGTATGTTAGAAAATTTTGTGTTACATTCTCTCCCAAGCCGGTTACCAGAGAGACAATAACAACAAACTTTGTACCATTGTATTAGAAGATTTTGCTTGCTGCTAAACTCCCTTTGCAAAAAGACTGAATTTTAAAGTGACAGTTGCCAAAAGAACATTAGCCAAAAATACATATTTTTTGTCAGATAATGATCTGAATGAAACACATTCTCAATTGCCACAAAGGACTGATCTATGCAGCATATGAAAATTCTTTATGATTAAGGCTGTCCTCTATGAAGCAAACTGAGTTCCTTGGCTATTCTCACACATCTCTCCCACTTTCTCTGGTTTTTCTTGCACCTCACATTTTCCCAGACTTCTCTGATCTCAATTTTGTGTGATAGTATTTTTTTTATTCGTTCATGGGATGTGGGCGTCGCTGGCGAGGCCAGCATTTATTGCCCATCCCTAATTGCCCTTGAGAAGGTGGTGGTAAGCCGCCGCCTTGAACCGCTGCAGTCCATGTGGTGAAGGTTCTCCCACAGTGCTGTTCGGAAGGGAGTTCCAGGATTTTGACCCAGCGACGATGAAGGAACGGCGATATATTTCCAAGTCGGGATGGTGTGTGACTTGGACAGGAGGTAGTGTTGTTCCCATGTGCCTACTGCCCTTGTCCTTCTAGGTGGTAGAGGTCGCAGGTTTGGGAGGTGCTGTCGAAGAAGCCTTGGCGAGTTGCTGCAGTGCATCCTGTAGATGGTACACACTGCAGCCACAGTGCGCCGGTGGTGAAGGGAATGAATGTTTAGGGTGGTGGATGGGATGCCAATCAAACGGGCTGCTTTGTCCTGGATGGTGTCGAGCTTCTTGAGTGTTGTTGGAGCTGCACTCATCCAGGCAAGTGGAGAGTATTCCATCACACTCCTGACTTGTGCCTTGTAGATGGTGGAAAGGCTTTGGGGAGTCAGGAGGTGAGTCACTTGCCGCAGAATACCCAGCCTCTGACCTGCTCTTGTAGCCACAGTATTTATGTGGCTGGTCCAGTTAAGTTTCTGGTCAATGGTGACCCCCTGGATGTTGATGGTGGGGGATTCGGCAATGGTAATGCCGTTGAATGTCAAGGGGAGGTGGTTAGACTCTCTCTTGTTGGAGATGATCATTGCCTGGCACTTGTCTGGTGCGAATGTTACTTGCCAGTTATCAGCCCAAGCCTGGATGTTGTCCAGGTCTTGCTGCATGAGGGCACGGACTGCTTCATTATCTGAGGGGTTGCAAATGGAACTGAACACTGTGCAATCATCAGTGAACATCCCCATTTCTGACCTTATGATGGAGGGAAGGTCATTGATGAAGCAGCTGAAGATGGTTGGACCTATGACACTGCCCTGAAGAATCCTGCAGCAATGTCCTGCAGCTGAGATGATTAGCCTCCAACAACCACTACCATCTTCCTTTGTGCTAGGTATGACTCCAGCCACTGGAGAGTTTTCCCCCTGATTCCCATTGACTTCAATTTTACTAGGGCTCCTTGGTGCCACACTCTGTCAAATGCTGCCTTGATGTCAAGGGCAGTCACTCTCACCTCACCTCTGGAATTCAGCTCTTCTGTCTATGTTTGGATCAAGGCTGTAATGAGGTCTGGAGCCGTGGTCCTGGCAGAACCCAAACTGAGTATTGGTGAGTAAGTGCCGCTTGATAGCACTGTTGACGACACTTTCCATCGCTTTGCTGATAATAGAGAGTAGGCTGATGGGGCGGTAATTGGCCGGATTGGAATTGTCCTGCTTTTTGTGGACAGGACATACCTGGGCAATTTTCCACATTGTCGTGTTGATGCCAGTGTTGTAGCTATACTGGAACAGCTTGGCTAGAGGCACAGCTAGTTCTGGAGCACAAGTCTTCAGCACTACAGCTGGGATGTTGTCGGGGCCCATTGCCTTTGCTGTATCCAGTGCACTCAGCCGTTTCTTGATTTCACGTGGAGTGAATCGAATTGGCTGAAGACTGGCTTCTGTGATGGTGGAGATGTCGGGAGGAGGCCGAGATGGATCATCCACTCGGCACTTCTGGCTGAAGATGGTTACAAACGCTTCAGCCTTGTCTTTTGCACTCACGTGCTGGACTCCGCCATCATTGAGGATGGGGATGTTTACAGAGCCTGCTCCTCCCGTTAGTTGTTTAATTGTCCACCACCATTCACGACTGGATGTGGCAGGACTGCAGAGCTTTGATCTGATCCGTTGGTTGTGGAATCGCTTAGCTCTGTCTATAGCATGTTGCTTCTGCTGTTTAGCGTGCATGTAGTCCTGAGTTGTAGCTTCACCAGGTTGGCACTTCATTTTTAGGTATGCCTGGTGCTGCTCCTGTCATGCTCTTCTACACTCCTGATTGAACCAGGGTTGATCCCCTGGCTTGTTGGTAATGGTAGAGTGAGGAATATGCCAGGCCATGAGGTTACAGATTGTGCTGGAATACAATTCTGCTGCTGATGGCCCACAGCGCCTCATGGATGCCCAGTTTTGCACTGCTAGATCCGTTCTGAATCTATCCCATTTAGCACGGAGATAGTGCCACACGACATGTTGGATGGTGCCCCCAGTGTGAACACGGAACTTCGTCTCCACGAGGACTGTGTGGTGGTCACTCCTACCAATACTGTCATGGGCAGATGCATCTGCGACAGGTAGATTGGTGAGGACGAGGTCAAGTAGGTTTTTCCCTCGTATTGGTTCGCTCACCACCTGCCGCAGGCCCAGTCTGGCAGCTATGTCCTTGAGGACTCGGCCAGCTCAGTCAGTAGTGGTGCAACCGAGCCACCCTTGGTGATGGACATTGAAGTATCCCACCCAGAGTACATTTTGTGCCCTTGTTACCCTCAGTGCTTCCTCCAAGTGGTGCTCAACGTGGAGGTGGACTGATTCATTAGCTGAGGGAGGACGGTAGGTGGTAATCAGCAGGAGGTTTCCTTGCCCATGTTTGACCTGATGCCATGAGATTTCATGGGATCCGGAGTCAGTGTTGAGGACTCCCAGGGCCACTCCCTCCTGACTGTATATCACTGTACCGCCACCTCTGGTGGAACAAGACATACCCAGGGATGCGTCTGGGATGTTGGCTTAAAAGTATGATTCTGTGAGTATGGCTATGTCAGGCTGTTGCTTGACTCGTCTGTGGGACAGCGCTCCCAATTTTGGTACAAGTCCTCAGATGTTCGTGAGAAGGACTTTGCAGGGTCGACTGGGCTTAGTTTGCCTTTGTCGTGTCCGGTGCCTAGTGGTCCGTCCGGTTTTATTCTTATTATGACTTTCTTTAGAGAGATTTTATAACTGAGTGGCTTGCTAGGGCCATTTTAAGAATCAACCGCATTGCTGTGGGTCTGGAGTCACATCTAGGCCAGACCGGGTAAGGATGGCAGGTTTCCTTCCCTAAAGGGCATTAGTGAACCAGATGGGTTTTTACGACAATCCGGTAGTTTCATGGCCACCATTACTGATACTAGTGTTTTTAATTCCAGATTTTATTTAATTGAATTTAAATTCCCCAGCTGCCGTGGCAGGATTTTAACTTATGATTCCAGATTACTAGTCCAGTAACATAACCACTATGCTACCATACCCTCACTATTTCTTCTGCTCGTCACAAAAGAGGGGATGATGCAGAGATTCTAGTTAAGGAGAATGAGTGTGAAATATTGGATGGGATAAACATAGTGAGAGAAGAAATATTAAAGGGATTAGCATCTTTGAAAGTAGATAAATCGCCAGGCCCAGATGAAATGTATCCCAGGCTGTTAAGAGAAGCAAGGGAGGACATAGCGGAGGCTCTGACCGTCATTTTCCAATCCTCCCTGGCTACAGGCATGGTGCCGGAGGATTGGAGGACTGCTAACGTTGTACTGTTGTTTAAAAAGGGGGAAAAGGATAGACCGAGTAATTATAGGCCAGTCAGTCTAAACTTGGTGGTGGGCAAATTATTGGAATCAATTCTGAGAGACAGCATAAATCGTCATTTAGAAAGGCATGGGTTAATTAAGGACAGTCAGCATGGATTTGTTAAGGGAACATCATGTTTGACTAACTTGATTCAATTTTTTGAGGAGGAAACAAGGAGGGTCGATGAGGGTAGCACATTTGATGTAGTCTATATGGATTTTAGCAAGGCTTTTAACAAGGTCCCTCATGGCAGACTGGTCAAAAAAGTAAACACCCATGGGATCCAAGGGAAATTGGCAAGTTGGATCCAAAATTGGCTCAGTGGCAGGAAGCAAAGGGTAATGGTCAACGGGTGTTTTTGTGACTGGATGGCTGTTTCCAGTGGGGTTCCGCAGGGCTCAGTACTAGGTCCCTTGCTTTTTGTGGTTTATAGTAATGATTTGGATTAGAATGTTGGGGGCATGATCAAGAAGTTTGCAGATGATACAAAAATTGGCCGCGTGGTTTTAATATAAGAGCAGGGAGGTTATGTTAGAACTGTATAAAGCACTAGTTAGGCCACAGCTAGAGTACTGCATACAGTTCTGGTCACCATATTACAGGAAAGATGTGATTGCACCAGAGAGGTTACAGAAGAGATTTAAGAGGATGTTGCCAGGGCTGGAGAATTTTAGCTATGAGAAAAGATTAGATAGGCTGGAGTTGCCTTCTTTGGAACAAAGAAGACTGAGGGGAGATTCAATTGAGGTGTATAAAATTATGAGGGGCCTAGATAGAGTAGTTAGGGAGGACCTATTTCCCTTAGCCGAGGAGTCAGTGACCAGGGGGCATAGATTTATAGTAATTGGTAGAAGGATTAGGGGGGAGCTGAGGAGAAATGTTTTCACCCAGAGGATGGTGAGGGGTCTGGAACTCACTGCCTGAAAGTGTGGTAAAAAGTTCATGGATGTGCATTTGAAGTGCCGTAACCTACAGGGCTACGGACCAAGTGCTGGAAAGTGGGATTAAGTGCCGTAACTTACAGGGCTACGGACCAAGTGCTGGAAAGTGGGATTAAGCTGGATTGCTCTTTTCTACCAGCACGGACACGATGGGCTGAATGGCCTCCTTCTGTGCCGTAACTTTCTATGATTCCATGAATGTATATGTGTTGCATTTTTAGGGCTTTACTCAGATATTTTCCTCACGCTCAATACCGAAGACCACTCCCTCAATGCGCGCTCACTTCCTACTAACTGCATTGTGCCTCTATATGCCCGATATCTGAGTAATGTGGTGAACCTCGAGTCAAACAGAAATTCCTGTCACTATATTTGGCGTACTGGATATGTCGCAAGCCCTCTCATGGTCTCCTAGATTTAGGAAATTGGTAGAATAAATATTCTATCAGACCATAGCCTTGACACTATAGATTAGGTTTATTATTAATTATAGATAAACATGAACAGACATACACATCTATTCCTCAAATGTGAAAAATGATAAACAGAAATGATTCTGCACTGATACCCTTAGATAAATTGAACCTACGATAGGATCCCTTAAAAAAAAGAAAATAACTTGTATTTATGTAGCACTTTTCATATCCTCGGAATACTTCAGTCTCTTTCCCTTTCTCTCTCTCTCTTTTTGCGCCCCCCCCCCCCCACTTCTCCTTCAGAAGAACTGGTGAACTAGGTGCATGCTTCCCAAAATATACCTCAGTACCCTTTGATGTTTGACCAGGAATGAAGGAAATCAAATTGTGCATCTCTCATAATTGCATCTGGCTGTCCATCATCCACAATACTTAAAACACTGGGATGGCTGCTGGTCCACTTTTGATGTGTCAGCAGATTCAATGTGAATCACTCAGTCCCTTCCATTGATCAAATTAAGCTGTTTCCAACATTTTGCCTTAGCTGAGAGATCTTCCCTTATCGATAGAAGAATCATCTTGCAAGCCTACAATTAGAACAAAGCATTTGGACTGATCAACCCAGATGTTTTGGCCATTATAGTGCACCTTTTACATCCTCAGAACGTCCTGTTCGAAAGCACTTCACAGCCAATTAATTATTTTTTGATGTGTAGCTGCCGTTTGTGTAGGTAAATGCGGCAGCCAAATTGCACACAGCAAAGTCTCATAAGCTGCAGTGAAATGAATGACTAGAATCATAGACTGGTTACCCCACAGAAGGAGGCCCTTCAGCCCATCGAGCCCGTGCCAGCTCTTTGCAAGAGCAATCCAGCTAGTCCCACTCCCCCGCTCTTTCCCCGTAGCCCTGCAATTTTTTCTCCTTCAGGTACCGATCTAATTCCTTTTTGAAAGCCACAATTAACCCTGCTTCCACCATCCATTCAGGCAGTACATTCCAGATCCTAACCACTCGCTGTGTAAAAAAGTTTTTCCTCATGTTGCCTTTGGTTTTGATCAGCCATGATCTTATCAGATGGCAGAGCAGGCTCGAGGGGCCGAATGGCCTACTCCTGCTCTTAATTCATATGTTCATACGTATGCTCGTATGGTTCTTTTGCCAATCACCATAAACTTGTGTCCTCTAGTTCGCGACCCTTCCATCAGTGGGAACAGTTTTTCTTTATTTACTTTGTCTGGACCCTTCATGATTTTGAACACCTCTATCAAATCTCCTCTCAACCTTCTCTGCCCCAAGGAGAACAATCCCAGCTTTTCCAGTCTATCCATGCAACTGAGGTCCCTCATCCCTGGAACCATTCTAGTAAATCTTTTCTGCACTCTCTCTGAGACCTTCACATCCTTCCTAAAATGTGGTGCCCAGAATTGGACACAATACTTCAATTGTGGCCGAACCAGTGTTTATAAAGGTTCAACATAACATCCTCGCGTTTGTACTCTATGCTTCTATGTATAAAGCCCAGGATCCCGAATGCTTTCTTAACCATTTTCTCAATCTGTCCTGCCACCTTCAATGATTTGTGCACATATACCCCAGGTCTCTCTGTTCCTGCAACCCCTTTAGAGTTGTACCCTTCAGTTTATACTGCCTCTCCTCGTTCTTCCTACCAAAATGTATCAACTCACACTCCTCAGTGTTAAATTTTATCTGCCACGTGTCCACCCATTCCACCAGCCTGCCTATGTCCTCTTGAAGTCTATTACCATCCTCCTCACTGTTTACTACACTTCCAAGTTTTGTGTATGTACAAATTTTGAAATTGTGCCCTGCACACCCAAGTCCAAGTCATTAATATATATCAAGAAAAGTAGTGGTCCCAGTACCAACCCTTAGGGCACACCACTGTATACCTTCCTCCAGTCTGAAAAACAGCCGTTCACCACTACCCTCTGTTTCCTATTACTTAGCCAATTTCGTATCCATGTTGCCACTGCCCCTTTTATTCCATAGGCTTCAATGTTATTGACAAGCCTATTTTGCGGCACTTTATCAAACGCCTTTTGGAAATCTATATACATAACATCAACCGCATTGCCTTCATCAAAAAACTCAATCAAGTTAGTCAAACACGATTTGCCTCTAACAAATCCGTGCTGGCTTTCCCTTATTAATCCATGCTTGTCCAAGTGACTATTAATTTTGTCCCAGATTATTGTTTCTAAAAGCTTCCCTACCACCGAGGTTAGACTGACTGGCCTGTAGTTGCTGGGTTTATCTTTACATCCTTTTTTGAACAAGAGTGTAAAATTTGCAATTTCCCAGCCGGCACCACCCCTGTGTCTAAGGAGGATTGGAAGATTGTGGCCAGTACTTCCGCAATTTCCACCCTTACTTCCCTCAGCAACCTAGGATGCATCCCATCCGGATCTGGTGACTTATCTGTTATAAGTACAGCTACCCTTTTTAGTACCTCCTCTTTGTCAATTTTTATCCCATACAATATCTCAACTACCTCCTCTTTTACTGCGGCTTTGGCCGTATCTTCTTGGTAAAGACAGATGCAAAGTTCAGCCCCTCTGCTGTGCCCTCGGCCTCCATGCATAGATCTCCTTTTTGGTCCCTAATCGGCCCCACCCCTCCTCTTACTATTTATATGCCTACAGAAGACTTTTGGATTCCCTTTTATGTTAGCTGCCAGTCCATTCTCATACTCTCTCTGCCCTTCTTATTTCCTTTTTTACTTCCCCTCTGAACTTTCTATATTCAGCCTGGTTCTCACTTGTATTAACAACCTGACATCTGTCATACGCCCCCTTTTTCTGCTTCATCTTGCTCTTTATCTCTTTCGTCATCCAGGAAGGTCTGGCTTTGGATGTCCTACCTTTCCCCCTCATGGGAATGTATCTAGACTGTACCCGACCCATCTCTTCTTTAAAGGCGGCCCATTGTTCGATTACAGTTTTCCCTGCCAATCTTTGAACCCAATTTACTCAGGCCAGGTCCATTCTCAACCCACTGAAATTAGCCCTCCTCCAATTAAGTATTTTTACTCTAGACTGCTCCTTGTCCTTTTCCATAACTAATCTAAATCTTTTGATACTATGATCATTGTTCCCTAAATGTTCCGCCCACTGACACTTGCTCCACTTGATCCATCTCATTCCCCAGAACCAGATCCAGCAATGCCTCCTTCCTGGTTGGGCTGGAAACATACTGATCAAGAAAGTTCTCCTGGACACACTTCAGAAATTCTTCTCCCTCTTTGCCATTTACACTATTACTGTCCCAGTCTATATTAGTGTGGTTGAAGTCCCTCATTATCACTACTCTATGGTTCTTGCACCTCTCTGTAATTTCCCTGCAAATTTGCTCCTCTGTACCCTTCCCAATAGTTGGTGGCCTATAGAATACACCCAGTAATGTAATGGCACCTCTATTGTTTCTTAACTCTAACCAAATAGATTCTGTCCTTGACCCCTCAAAGGTATTCTCTCTCTCCAGCACTGTAATATTCTTCTTAATCAATATTGCCATCCTCCCCTTTCTTTCCTTCCCTATCTTGAAAATCCTGTATCCAGGGATATTTAGTACCCAATCCTGCCCTTTTTTGAGCCAGGGTCTCCGTTATTGCCACAACATCATATTCCCATGTGGCTATTTGCGCCTGCAGCTCACCAACTTTATTTACCACGCTTCGTGCGTTTACACACATGCACTGTAAGCCTATCTTAGACCTTCTCGTATTCTCCCTTAGTCTGACCCCATTTAATACTGTACTATTTCTTACTCTAGTGCTATCTGTCTCTCCCAATCCTTTGTGCGCCTTGTTTCTCCTTTCTAATGCTACCTCCTGGTGCCCATCCCCCTGCTAAATTAGTTTAAACACCCCCCCCCACCCCCCCCCCCCCCAACAGCACTAGTGAACCTCCCCGTGAGGACATTGGTCCCAGCTCTGTGAAGGTGCAACCTGTCCGGCTTGTACTGGTCCCAGCTCCCCCAGAACTGGCCCCAATGCCCCAGGAATCTAAAGCCCTCCCTCCTAAACCATCCCTCCAGCCACGCATTCATCTGCTCTATCCTCCTATTTCTATACTCACTAGTGCGTGGCACTGGGAGTAATCCTGAGACTAGTTAATCTGTTTTGAGGGTATTCATTGAGCAGTAAATGTTGGTCAGTACACTGGGAGAATTCCCTGCACTTCTTCAAAAAAGCACCATGGGATCTTCTACAGCCACCTGAACACAGGGTCTCAGTTTAATGCCTCATCCACAAGATACTACCTCCAACAGTGCAGTATTATACAGTAAAACCCTTTCTAATTAATTAATTTTCTTTGTAGATAGACTATATAAAAATTCTCATAAACCCCTGTGATACCACAATGGATTCCACACATTAATGAGAAATATGACATTAAAGGGGCTATGTCACTAAGTACACTTAAAAAAAAATAAGTTATAATAAAAAAAAGTCTGTAACACAAATATGTGTTAGAGGTTTCTGTAATTGCTACTCGTCTTTTCATACAAGCACTGAACAAATAGGGAATACAGGAGAGGATTTCAGATAATTAAACTGGTTATAAAGAGATTAAAGGATTAACTCAACAGACAGGACATATGCTGTCATTATTATTTGCCAATGATAGGGTATTCAGCAGTTAGATACATTTTGTTCTTAAAACTAATTTTGGAATATTTTGAAATAATTATTCTTTGCCAAATAAGCACAAAATTTTCCTGAAGCAGGAACTAAATAGGCCTGAAGCAGGGACTTTGTATTACTTCTGGTTTAAGCTTCTTTGACAAGCACCTTGCAGACCTTATTTTAAGCCCACTTTGACAAGATAATTGTCATTTTTAGTAACTGGATCCAAACAGAGGGGTCGATGGGATCAATAAAGGAACATTTCGTAGATTTAAGTAGGTGACTGGGATTAATTGTTGAAGTGAGATGGGTGTTGCAGTCGTGAAATTTATTTTTAGGGGATTGAGGTAATGTGGCACTGTCTTCGGAAAATATATTGGATCCATTTTTCAGTATACTGAATATTACCTCACTATAAACATCACACGTCCCCAACTCTGAATAATTCTGCTGCAAAATCAATATTTTCTTGCTACAGAATTTGGCTGGGTATGCAGTGGAAAGTGCCCTTGAGATGCTGCAAAATTCTGGGAGCTACAATTATGATAAAACTCGTGTAAGAAGAAGTTTTATACTTCAGAATTCTAGGATAACTAGCATATGATATAAAACAGCAAGCTTGTAAGCAGATGCCACGATATTACATACTGTGTTAACATAATTTAAAGCTAATTATGAGACACTTTCATAAAATCCTATTCCCATAGCTTGTCAACCCTTTATCTTCAGTTCTCATAAATCTTTGTAATGCGCTGTAAAGCAAAGGCATTCTTAGACCTACTGTTTCTCAGAAAAAATGAATTTAACCTCTGACCTTGAATTGTCAATTCATAACAAGCTCTTTATTGTAAATATTCAGTTGGCATTGTGGGTGGAGGATGTAATTAAGGAGCCTGCATTTAATAGATAATCTTTAATAATTTTTATAGGCCACTGTAAAGAGTATTTTATGTGTTATGAGATTTTATTAGTTTTAACAATGGAAAAGCATAAAATGAATTTTGAGTGATACATTGGGGACATGCATCAGCAGCACGGTATTGTTTCAACTGAATGGAGCGGCACATGTGTCTTGAGCCGATAATTTAGATTGTTTAACAAATACATGTAGCTGACTACTTCAGATTGGAAAGCTTACAAGTTCCAGGTATTATCACAATTATTTGGATTAGATTACATTATGATTAATTATCATGATCTTTTCCTTGTCAGTCTGTGAATAAGCATGTTTTGCATCAGTATAGTTGTTTACAAATAAGGAATCTATAAATGGTGCCTTCAGATTAGGAACTGAGTATATTATAATGGATATGAGACCCCTTCTGCTCTTGGCCTTGCTTTATGTGTTGGATATATATGATATCCTAGAAATGTTTTATCCTGAAAGGCCTAAGAAAAGCTCTTCTTCCTTTTGTAAAGCTTTTTTTTGTTGTGATTGATATGCCATCCTGCAAAATGTCAGGATCCTAAATTGTTGCTCAACAATGTACGTTGTAACTTGATTTACAGATTTTTTTCTTCAAAATATTGAATCTTAAACAAAATAGATATTACTTACCTTGTGTTCAAGGTGACTAACAATTGGGAAGCATTACTACTTATAATCTTCTAATGATTTGTTCTTCTTAAATAACTATATATTAACTAATTTTATTAATTAGTTTAAATGGTACAAACCTTGCAGTTAGACATTTTTAGAACAGGGTGACAACAAATTTGGCTCCAAAAATTCTTTAATAAAGTACCCATTGAAGGTGGGAGCAGGGCTAACATAAAATTTTTTTGTGATAAATCAATATCCGTTGTGGTATTTTTAACATATGATTTGACTAGGATTGCCTCTAATTTTGAGCCTTGCTGTTATAAAATAAATTTTCATGAACTAATATTGAACCTTATTGGTGTGAATACTTAATTTTTGATCATACTTTGATGTTCCACACATGAATGAATAGATTGTCACCCAAATGTGAAATCACAAGACGATATCCCTTTAAGACCTGTAGTTCTTGTACATTTTTTTAAGGTTTCATTAGTATTCTTACATTGTAATCTTGATAATAGAGTTGATACTCCATTATCAAAGCTCAGCCTGTTATTTTCTGTATTAATTTCTTCGGTTGAGTCATTGTGCCAATACGTTATTGTCTTCTTCAACAGCTGTGTTAGTAAACATATTTAAAAGTTATACATCTTATCATTAAGCCCTTCCAGCCGTGGACCCTCACTAATGGTGTTTTGCAGAAGGTTGTAAAGTGTCCAAGTGGCCTGTGAATGTTTGAAATGCTAGAAAGAGACTCTGGATGAAAGGACGGGATTGCTTGATTCCCTACACAATAACAGTGAAATTGTAGCGTCAAGCCTGCATTTAATACACAAGAAGCACAGGTCAGACAGAGCTCAGGGCATTATAATCAGTCTTTGCCATGGAATGCTTCAAAACGCTGACTGAGTTACGTTCCACATGGACTCAAAAAGCGTCAGTGGGAAGGAACTGAGGCCCTCTGCAATTCTCATCTCAAATATACAATGCTTTTAAGTGCCATCCAGCACTGGAGAAAACAATTTCTAGTGTCTCGTAATCTGTACCTTAGTGATGGGACTCTGACTAATACTTCAACCAGCAAGATGCTGGCTGACGCGCTATCTGAATTGAATTTAAGTAGCTGCAAGGTATTGATCAAAGCTACATAAAGATTTTTTTAAAACATTGCATTCAATAATGAGATTAAATTATGTTTAGTTTAGGGATTTCAGCACGGACTTTCAAATCACTGGCATTATGAAAATTCTAAGCAAATACTCCCATTATAGCAAATAAGACAATACAATATGAATTTTCAATGCCATTTTTTAAAAAAAGATTACAACTAACCTGCACATTATTTCTCCCACAAAGGGCTTGATTTGCAAGTGTTTCCACTGTCATCTCATCTGATCGGGGGAGAGAAAACTGTCTATGGGGATGTGGTGTGGTGAAGAGAAAGACCTGCTGCTTATGTAGTACAATAGCTTGTTCACGGATATTATTGATATATTTTACAACCTTAAAGATTAAAAATGATACCCCCGTATGTGACCACATCTTTAAGTGGCCACATTCTCTCAATTTTTCTAGCAGTTGATTAAGGGCTGCTTACGCAAACAATTTCCTGCCCTGCCACTTTGGCAAGCTCCCAGTGCTAGGCCTGGCATGGTGGCATGCTCACTGAGTATAATTACTGAGGTAGAACATAAGAAATCGTGAGACATTGGATCTGCTGAAAATCATGGAGTATTGTACCCTTTGAGCAGATGCTATGCTGATTTCTTTGCCACTGTGGATAACTGCCCCATGAAGAGCAAGAGAAGTTCCAGATCCCTCGGGCACACCACGAGGTCCATCTTGCAATTCTTAAAAATCATCCATTCTTCTCAACTAATCTGTTATGTAGCATTTTGTCAGAAAATAGGTTAAAAGCTTTCAAAGCAGAAATTTCATCCAGTTGTTGAAAAATGCTAAGGGATAATGCAAAAACTGCTCAAGAGAAAAAAATTGAGTATGATTTCATGATATAGAAAAAGGGAGGGAAGTGGTTCGCTTGCTGACACTTTAAATTGACTACTTGGGTGTTCTTTCCCAAGCTGTTGGTTGTTTGGTCTAGATGCATAGCTATTATTCGTTTGACTTCTACAGTTTCTGCTCCCTGGCTGGCGCCTGACACATTGGTATATTGATTCAGCAGTAGCTCTATCTCAGAAGGTACTGTGATAGTCCCTTCAGATAATTGAGAGACAACTAGCTAGGTCAGTATTCTTGGCTGTCTAACTTTGCAAATCAAGATGTGGAGATGCCGGAGATGGACTGGGGTTGACAATTGTAAACAATTTTACAACACCAAGTTATAGTCCAGCAATTTTATTTTAAAATAAAATTGCTGGACTATAACTTGGTGTTGTAAAATTGTTTACAATTTGCAAATTAAGACAGGATAGCACTGCACATCTGATTTGATCTAGTTTGAATGCCATTGATTTCAGACTGGATTGCACTGTGCAGCAGGATAAAACCAGCCTGCAGTGCTTTCTGCCTGGACTGGCTGGAGTCATGATGAACCATCAAATCAGTAAGAAGCCTCATCAAACTTTCTAATCTAGACTTAGAGAAACTTCTGAGACAGCCTTCCCCCAAATCATCTTTGCAATGTTGAGTTGTGTTTCTTCAGATTGTCTGAAATTGTGACATATTTTCAAGTATAATACAGAAGATCGCATGAGTACCAATATAGCGTCCACAAGTAAATCAATTTTTTCTTGGTCAGATTTGCCTTTCTTGTGTTGAAAAACACCCTGAATGTTTGTTTTGCAATTTATTCCTTTATTTTGCCCATTCTATCATTTTCATTTCAATATAAACTTCATGCAACCGAAAAGGTTTTATTTTATTTACTTTACTGGAATAATTTAATATTTGCTGACTATTATTTATTATTTACAAGCTGATAAACTAATATTATGCCAGATGGAATTTGCACATAATTGGTGCACTCATTTTTTAAAATAATGAATTACTCAGTTTTGGGGCGCATTCAAATTGGACACCTGTTTTACTCCCCGTCTGATTTTATTATCCATTAAAGTCAGTGGAGAATAAAATTGGGCAGGGTGTAAAACGGACCAACGACCCGGACCCCCTCCTCCAGGTTAAGTTAAATTCAGGTTTTAAGATATTTGATGGCATCAGAGCAGCATTCGTGGTCAGTACATTTTATAGTCATACCGATGCCTTCTCCATAATCATAATGCATATGTTCTACGTTCCCATAAAGAAAAGGGTTGGACTCCCAAATCTAGAGCCCTATGGATGTCAAGGAGCATACAGGCTAGGATAAGGCAAAAAAGGGAAGCTTATGTCAGATACCGAGAGCTCAATACTACAGAAAACCTAGAGGAATATTGTAAGTGCAGGGGTGAAATTAAAAAGGAAATTAGGAAAGCAAAAAGGGGGCATGAAAAAATATTGGCAAGTAAATTCATGGAAAACCCCAAAGATATCTTATAAATACATAAAGAGCAAGAGGATAACAGAGTAGGGCCTATTAGAGACCAAAAAGGTAACCTGTGTGTGAAGGCAGAAGACGTAGGTATGGTTTTTAATGAATACTTTGCGACTGTCTTCGCGAAAGATGGGGATGATGCAGACATTGTAGTTAAGGAGGAAGAGTGTGAACTATTGGATGGGATAAACATAGTGAGAGAGGAAGTATTAGGTGGTTTAGCATCTTTGAAAGTAGAAAAATCTCCAGGCCCGGATGAAATGTATCCCAGGCTGTTAAGAGAAGCAAGAGAGGAAATAGCGGAGGCTCTGATCATCATTTTCCAAGCCTCTCTGGTTACAGGCATAGTGCCGAAGGATTGGAGGACTGCTAACGTTGTACCATTGTTTAAGACGTGAGAAAGGGATAGACTATGTAATTACAGGCCAGTTAGCGTAAGCTCAGTGGTAGGCAAATTATTGTAAACAATTCTGAGGGACAGTATTAATCGTCATTTAGAAAGGCACAGATTAATCGAGGACAGTCAGCATGGATTTGTTAAGGGAAGGTCGTGTCCGACTGACTGGATTGAATTTTTTGAGGAGGTAACAAGGAGGGTCGATGATGGTAACGTGTTTGATATAGTCTACATGGATTTTAACAAGGCTTTTGACAAGGTCCACATGGCAGACTGGTCAGAAAAGTAAAAGCCCATGGGATCCAAGGGAAAGTGACAAATTGGATCCAGAATTGGCTCAGTGGCAGGAAGCAAAGGGTAATGGTCAACGGGTGTTTTTGTGACGGGAAGGCTGTTTCTAGTAGGGTTCCGCAGGGCTCAGTACTAGATCCCTGGCTTTTTTAATATATATCAATGATTTACACTTAAATGTAGGGGGCATGATTAAGAAGTTTGCAGATGATACAAAAATTGGCCGTTTGGTTGATAGTGAGGAAGGAAGCTGTAGACTGCCGGATGATGTCAGTGGACTGGTCAGTTGGGCAGAAAAGTGGCAAATGGAATTCAATCCCGAGAAGTGTGAGGTAATGCATTTGGGGAGGGCAAACAAGGCAAGGGAATACACAATAAATGGGAGGATACTGAGAGGTGTGTAGGAACAGAGAGACCTTGGAGTGCATGTCCACAGATCCCTGAAGGTAGCAGGACAGGTATATAAGGTGGTTAAGAAGGCATACGGGGTACTTTATTAGCCGAGGTATAGAATATAAGAGCAGGGAGGTTATGCTAGAACTGTATAAAACACTAATTAGGTCACAGCTTGAGTACTGCATACAGTTCTGGTCACCACATTACAGAAAAGATGTGATTGTACTAGAGAGGGTACAGAGGAGATTTGCGAGGATGTTGCCAAGACTGAAGAATTTTAGCTATGAGAAAAGATTGGATAGGCTGGGGTTGATTTCTTTAGTACAGAGGAGGCTGAGGGGATATTTAAATGAGGTGTATAAAATTATAAGGGGCCTAGATAGAGTGGATAGGATCCCTTAGCAGAGAGGTCAATAACCAGGGGGCATGGATTTAAAGTGATTGGTAGAAAGATTAGAGGGGATTTGAGGAGAACTTTTTTCACCAGAGGAAGGTGGGGGTCTGGAACTCACTGCCTGAAAGGGTGGTAGAGGCAAAAACTCTCATCGCATTTAAAAGATACTCGGATGTGTACTTGAAATGTCGTAACCTTCAAGGTTACGGATCAAGAGCTGGAAAGTGGGATTAGGCCAGATAGCTGTTTCTCGGCCGGCATGGACATGATGGGCCGAATGGCCTCCTTCTGGGCGATAAATCTCCAAGATTCTATGATAAATACTATGTTTGGTGGACTATTTACCTACAAATTAAACTGTTTTCTAGTAACAAAAGTGAACCCTAGTCAAGTCGTCTTTAGGTAGTTTAACCCAAAAGTGCTAACCATGCTCAATAGACCAGTGTCACAAAAATTGCTACCATAAATGTCCTCTGAGGCTTGTGTTAAACACCTAATTAATGAATCTTTCAGTAGCCCCAATCTCACCATTCCTCCAAGGAAAGTTGAAGAAAGCCTTGACGAGCAATCAGGTGCACCTACAAGAGTTGGACTGGCATTGTAGCGTACATTAGATTTCATATACTGTCTGCTTGTTTGGCCTATGTTTAAATCTACTAAGAAATTATAGGCAAACAGAATCTTACAAGTTAGGAATCACATTCGCTTGAAAATAATTTCAAGAAAATAGACCATATGGCCATAGGATAAAATGTTGAGATACCAGAATTACTGAGTTGACTTTATTTTATCAGCGGGTTCAAACTCTTGCTTAAATTTAAAGTTTTCAAATGTTACTGTGTTATTTGACACAAGAATGCTGTTGCAGTCATAAAATGATTAATTTGTATATAATACAATATATAATCATTTGTATATGATGTTGGAAAATCAATGCAACAAATTGTCACGGATGAAACTTCACTGAGGATTATCACTTAATTAGTCACAGTGATCAAATCAATTTGGGTTGGGGATTAGATAGACTAGACGAGGGGTATCCAAATTGTGACTTGTGTCCCATTTCTACTCCTTGAGTCCTGGGAGTCTTGCTTACAAAGCTCCAACAATTCAGTTCTTTTTGGACTTTATATTTCTTATTTACTGGTTCATCTTGTTTGAATTTTGTGGGTCTGGAGGTTTGGACAGAGCCATTCGTTCTTAGTGATATTGACTCATTGCTGAATTTATCTAAAATCAGAACAACTTTCAATACATGTAAGCTAATGGGAACGTTGATTTAAACTTTATACATGGCCTCTGACCCTCCATGGTATATACCTAAGTGACCTACAAAGACAAAAAGCTTAGACACTCCTGAAATAGAATGACCCATCTTCTATAGCAGGAAATGTGCCATGAAGCAATAAGTAAGTTTGTAGCTCCCAGAATGACAGTACTGTTTTGGGAATCTCTATCTTTTTCTGCTTAGTGTTTAAAGATTTAGCACTGGATGTTTATCGATGTAAGAAGTGAATGTAGTATCTCGGTTTCAACTGCACGTTATATCTTGTATTGCTTTTCAAATAACGAGGAGGTGTAGCATGGTATTCTTACTTCAAATATACACCTCCCCAGGAAAAAATCACTCCCAAGAGTTAAGCATATAAACTAAGCTGATGTTACAATGCAGTACTGAGGGAGTGCTACATTGACAAAGATCCTGTTTAGATGAGATGTTAAACTAAAGTCTTCTATGACCATCTCAGTATCACAATTTTTCAATTTTGCCCCAGATATTCTGTCAAGTTCAGCATCATCGATCACTCCCATAAGTGGACTTCCCACCCCCTATGATCTGGAATGCACCTTTTACTGCCCAGTATCTAGTTGAGCAATAATGTGACCCAGGGATCGGAACATAGAACCCTTGTTGTGTACACCAGCTACTGTAATATTTCATGTGCTGCCATGTGTTTTACTCTTAATGGAAGGTGGATAAAAAAGAACAAAACAGGGTACAACTGCCAACCAACAGTCTGATTTATTTTATATAAAATGCATGAATGAATAGAATATAGCTTTCAAGTGATGTCAATCAATTTCCTAGGCTCCTCATTTCATGAAACTTGCAACTTTACAGATGCTCTAGGCATAGATTCACTTTCAAGCTAACCTTTCCAAAGCTGACTGGTTCAGCCTTTCTGTTACAGCCTGCTAGTGCCCATTCATCTATTCTGTATCTCTGTGTGTGAGAGAGAGAGATTGATTCATGCCCTTAAGGGTTTGGCTCGTCAAGCTGTCAATCACTGAGGACTCCAAACTGGACCCACCTTTAGTACCGTGGACCAACAACATATCTCTCATTGTTCAATTAATCCAGACTAGCTGGCTATCAACCTTGAAAGATAGATAGCTTTTTGGCAACCAAAGGTATTAAGGGATATGGGCCAAAGGCAGGTATATGGAATTAGATCACAGATCAGCCATGATCTTATCAAATGGCGGAGCAGGCACGAGGGGCTGAATGGCCTACCCCTGTTCCTATGTTGAGTGAAGACAAACTTTTCTGATAGCCTAAGAGGCGGTGACTGCCCATTTCGACTGAGGTATTTCCATTGTTTCAAAGCTATAAAAACTTGCATAAATAAGCAGTTTTGGTACTGGCAATTTAGATGTTCCCTAGAACAATTTCATCGCAAAGGCCTGAATTGCTTGAGTGTGCGCACAATAATTCACCCCCCACTTTGTTTACTAATTAACATTCCAAAGTACTAGGGTAAGCTGTCTGGCTCCCAGTTGCTGGCTGTTGTTGAGACAGATAGCTGAATTTTAACATCATAGAAATATTATACGGTAAAAAATCCAGTACAGCCAATACGGGAAAAGACTAAAACATTTCAGTGCCAATCTTTGGGTGAGATGTTAAACCGGGATAGTGTCTGCCTGTTCCAGTAGTTCAGGTGGACACTGAATATCCATGATGCTATTTCAAGAAAAGCAGAGTGTTTTCTGAGGTATGACCAACATTCCTCCTTCAACCAATGCCCCCAAAAATAGATTAACTCTTCATTCATCTTATTGCTGTTTACCAGCTTCTGCTGCATACATAATGACTGTTGCATTTGCCTACAAATAAGTTGCATTGTATGTAAATTGTTTTGAGATGTTTGAGAGATGTGGCATAGCGCTACATATAGGCAAATCTTTTTCTTTCTAGATTAGTCCTTTGTTAAGTCTTGCATAATAGTATAGATCATATTGAGGTTAACTAGTTGTGACAATTAGAGAAATGCATGATATGGATAAATCCAACAGTGCAGAAGTAACAAATAGATCCTTTCACTGAGCCCATGCAGTTTTATTTGAAAAACAAATCTGTCATAAATATGCTTTCCAATCAACAAAACAATGTATTAAATTTATATCCCATCCTTGAACCCATTCCTTAAAATAAGTTGACTTCAGATGCCAACAGTATCACAAAAGTTTACCTTGTGTCAGTGAACAGCAGAACATAGCTCTGCATTTTCTTCCATAAACAGTGTATACTAAAATCGATTTACTATCTCTCCCTATGTATGTAACAGAAAGTAAGTAATGCTGCATGAACTATAATATCCCCAATAAGACGGAAGGTAGGTTTTTTTTTTAGAAATCAATGACTGGTGTACAATTAGTTTTTTTCCAGACATTGATTTTTGGAAATATTGTTTTTTTTTAAATGCAGCTTTTAAAGTCATGTTCCAGGCAAAGTGGCGTACCAATAATTTATTTTAAATGAAATCATGCTAAAGATGTTTATGTCATATAGTTTTTTTTCTCCTCTATGCTTTTTTAAAGTAAAAGTAGATAAAGATGGTGGAACTTATCACAGAGTATTATGTCAGTATTGGATGTGTTTGCACTTCTTGAATGACAAAACCTGCAGTACTGTGATGAATTGTACTAACAGCTATCATTGTTCAGTGTGTTTGTGTGTGTCGTTATCTTGGTGTCCTGGCCAATATTTATGCCTCAACCAACATCACTAAAAACAGATTATCTGGTCATTAATCTCATTGCAGTTTGTGTACAGTTTGGCTACCGAGTCTTCCTGCATTACAACAGCGACTGCACTTGAAAAAGAAAGTACTCCATTGGCTGTAATGTGCCTTAGGACATCCTGAGGTCATGAAAAGTACTATATACATTCAAGCTCTTCCTTTCTTCTTTCTTTTAATTCCTTATGTTAATTAAAATGCTGATTAATGACATAATTATTCATATTAACTATAATAATTCAGGCTTACATATTACTACAGATCAATTACCATGTAACTGACCAGTAAAATCTGGACTAAGACAAAAGCAATTGCATGCATATTGTAATCCGACCTTTCCACTCCGCTTTTACAGAAATTATCAGCATATGTAGTTGAGTTTTGCAAACACAAGAAAGTAGTTAGCTGCAAAGCAATAATACTTGGACATCTCTGTCAGCTCCACTAATTCACTTTATTATGAAACAAATGTTTAAATTTGTATGCAGTTACAGGTGCAAAAGCAACAATTAATAGCTGCCATAGCTCAGGGAAAATGCTCCTATATTTTTGGTTGACTGTTTATTATGGGGATAGCTTCAAGTATCAGGAGACTCGTTAAAAGTTAACATTAGGAGTAAAAAGTTAAATCAGGCAGTATCTTCTTCATCCAAAGGGTAATAGTGTTCTATAATAAGTTACCAAGTAGGCCACTGAACCAGACAGTATAAATATTTTCAAGGGACAATTAGATACATTGCTTGAGAGTGAAAGGATTGAGTGACTTTGGGAGAAAGTGTGTAGGTGGAAAATTTATTTCTCATTTTATAATGGGGCTTTCATTGCACTTTATTATTGAAGTGATACTGTCCATCTGTAAGAATGGAATTATACGTAGTCAAAAAAAATGCTCAGTAGCCAAGCTATCGACTCATCTGTTTTGTTTGCAGTGTAAATTGCGTGACCATGTCTGTAAATTCAGAGCTGCTGCTTTCTGCTTTTAAAAGCAGTAACTGTCTCCACCTGGTAAAATATGACCTATTGGAACTAGTGAGCTGCAATAGGGCACCATAGGTTTCTATGCAAGGGTCGGCTGAATGGCCTCCCACATCTGTATCTTTGTGAATTATACTCTCAATACTTGAATAGAAGCCTAACTTATAGTACCTTCTAGTTGTGATGAATTTCAACATTTGTAAGCACAAATACCAAAACTTTGGGTTGATCATTTGTTGAACTCAGAAGATATTTAGATAGCTTAAAGAGCTTAAAGATGGAAGTTTTCATTACTGGTCAAATTATGCTCATCCTGCTAGCAATTATATCTATGTATTAATGACCTATAGATATGGCAGAGTGGTACATTGAAGCCAGCCTCTTGATGTACATTGCAAATCCAAGTTTGAAAGTTTTATACTCCAGATGAAGTGTGGTGCAAGACAACAAGTGACGGTATTTTGTAACTGTAAGGGTAAGAGAATCTGATGTTCAGTACTAACGTTGTTTGAGTAAATACTAAAATAGATGGCTCTGAATCAAATAGTAATAAAATACATAGAAGCTGTCAGTGTGAAGGAACAAAGCTATTCAAACATCAGAATTAGCATCAGTACAACAATTGTCACCCTAAAGGCTTAAAATAGAGTTTTACATAGAAATAAAAGTAAATATTTTAACTATGTTCTCTGCCAATTCTTTGTTATTTTTATTCCCTGTCCTGTTCTATGTTAAATTCCCTGGGCAATTTCCAAATAGTTGGCATGGGCCCACATGACAAAACTGCCCCTAACTTGACTAATGAGTATTGAGAACTGAATAATTGACAATTGGGTAATCTCATTCAGAGAGTGAACAGGATGGCGAGTGTGTGGATTGGAAAAAAGTCACACCAATGTCGTCGGAGTGCTCTTCTGAGATTGGGATTGAGGCACGTTGCTGAGCCAGAGCAGAGACAGCTTTACTCTGCAAAGTTTTACATGGTCCATGCTGTCACTGGTTGCCCAAAATGGAAAGTTTTCCATTTCCAAGCACTAGTATCTATTCTAACTTTTTTCCTTATTTTTTCCCTACTTTAATGTTGTTCTCTACCTTCACTTTTTGTCTCTGTTTTTAAAAAAAAGTAACATTTGATTGACTTAAAAAAAGCACTAAATTATTTTTTTAGCTGATCAGATTCCTGAAGATCGACCTGAAAAATAATTCTGTCAACCTATGTTGAGTTTTTCCAAGCAGGCTGTAGCTTTGATGAGACAAATTGGATAAAGCTGCCACCCAATGTAGCACTAAGCCAGCAGACCACAAGGTCCCAGGTTCAATTACCAGTTGATGCTGAGCTAGCTGATCTCAGCCAGGGCAGTATTTGTGGTGCTGCAACGAGCCTCAGGGTGTCCCTGGGCGAAGCAGTGGAAAAATCAGCTCGGGTACGTATACTTGATTGCTGTCCAGTGATCCCTGCTGACATTATACATGTGAATGTTGGTTAAGCACAAGATTGCATTCAGCTATGATGGCCTCTGTAGTTGAATAAGCTGCTAATGCTCACTGTTTGGGCTCATGCATGAAAAATTGTGAGATGGCTGCCAGCATCTGTGGAGCTGTACACCTACAAGAATCAGTGCTTTCAGGGGAGGAGAAAATTGGCAGATATAAAACACACACAAGGGGCTGCCAATAGATGAGTGCACTCATTGGTTACTCCAGGAAGCAGAGTGTAATGTGGACAAGTAAACTTCTACGTGCATGCTAATGGTTAAATTCAATTTTTTATACTCTGGATAGTACTGTTACTACTTTCTGTGGCAGTTGTTTCCTGATGAGTTTGATAGACAGTCACTGCTAGAGATGCCATTCCTAGTATAGACCCTGGTCCTGGGAAGATATCAAAAGGACTTTATTGTGAATATAGATAATATAGCAAGTTTTCCAAATGTGTAGTTGAATAAGAATTAATTATAAAGCAAAATGAAAGAATGTACTGAATTGTAGAATATGTGGGAAACCGTTAAGTGGAACAACCGAAATCTTCTTTGCCCATGCAGATTTGCAGAGGTTTTATGTTGAAGCAGTGATTTTGATTCTCGAAATTCAAACTCCATTATACTGAACCAGTCACCTCTAGATAAAAGGCTCTGTTTTATAATATATTTAAACAGGATTTAGTTCTTTGAAAAGCTAAGGCTCTTAGTCACTTATTTATTTCAGTGTATTTATAAGGAGTACAAGCAGATAGCATCTAACGTACAATTTTATCTCACCCTGATATCCCATTTTGCTTGTGTATGAGCTGATTTCCAGCCAGGCTATTTACTGAAATAAATGTTACATTTTTTTAAAAAGAGAAAAATAGCAGTCAATCAAAAATGAAAGCTAATTTTAGACCAATAATGCTCACATTGAACTAATAAAAAGTAGTCTAAATATTTAAAAAGTGAAAAGGAAATGATCTTCATCCTCTATAAATAGTTCATTGAAAGACAGGGCAATAAATATTCATCTCTTATTAATCTGGAAACTGCCAAATTCGATCTTGCTGGTTAAAATATCTTGTTTGTCAGATAATGGATAGCTATATTATTAAAATATTTCTAAAGGAAAATCAAGGTCTGAAATTTCTAAATGTGCCATAGTTCTCCATCATCATCATCATCATCATCATCATCATCATCATCTAAAATTGTGCAGAATCCTGTACCCCTTAATGTTACTAAAGTTTCCTTTAACCCTAGACTAATGTACATTATGCGATTAGGACTAATACATGTGCATTGAAGAGGATTTTTGCATAGCTGAAGGGGAGATGGTGCCTTATCTGACTGAACAGTTGTACCCTTTGAACTACTTGTTTCTTGGCATAATCAGTATTGATACTCAAAGGTATTCTGGAACTTTTATCATTTTTATAGGGTTGCTCTTATTTCAGTCATAACCTTCGTATACTGATTTACAGGATCAGATAGAACCAGCTTGTTTTTTAATATTAAGACTTAGATCGTTCTGTTCAAGTCATGTCTATTATCTTGAGTTCACCCCGAAGCTTATTACCATTTCTAGAATGATAGAAAATTGTAACTTCAGATCATATTAAACTGTGAGACAGAATTTAGGGAAATAATTTATACAATAAGGCCACGAGGTAGATCATTTCTCCCCTTTTCCCACCCAAATTGGTTCCAGAGCCAGTGTACAAACTTCTGCAAGTTACATAGTATTCTAGTACTAACTTTGTTGTGGCAGGTGGGTGAGTTGCTCGCCCCTTGGTGTTTTATAGACTTATGAATTTTGTATGTATGTCATATTCGAATGCCTTTCACAATGATGTTTATTGATGTGTTTCTATTGATCCATGTTTAAACAGCTGTACGTGTGTAAGCTTGCCCATGCACGATTCTTTTAAAGTCACAAAGGGGACACAATTTTTTTTTAAGAGAATGTCAGTAAATCACAACAAATATAAAACTTCTTTGCGGGCCTGTGCACTTTAGCCTCTCACCCTCCTATAGCCACCTCGGCCACTAACGACAAACATTTGTTGCTGTCAAAAGCACAGACCAGCATTTACCTCTTTTGATTGTGCACAACGCCTCCAGCAACACTAATGGCAACTTATTTATTTTGGCAGTAACTTTGGGCTGCTGTTGACAGCAACATAAATGATTTATTCTGTTGCAACTCAATCTGTGAGTTCATTGTGCTAAAGGCTTTTTCTGGTTCAGCAAGATAGTACTTGACAGCAAAACTTTTATCCAGAACTAGTGTTAACTTTGTACATACGTAAATCTTGACTATTTGGGTCAAGCAACTGGATAGGAAATCAGACTGGTATAGGCTCAGAATCCCTCTTTCACCCTTCCTCCTCCTCCTTCCTCTCCTGGTCACTTTTGTTCTCAATATAATCTCTTTCTCTCTCTCTCTCTATCTCTTGATTGTGCATGCACGTTCTCTCTCCCCTCCCCATCTCCCATGCACCATGGGGAAGGGAAGTTTGTAATTTTCCCTATCTCTCTCTGATCATTCCTTATCTGTTCCCTCGAGATCCTCACCACTCTCTATCTCACTGAGAAAAGCTATTCCGTTTTAGGGTCCCTAACCATTTCTATTGTACTAATGATTCTTTTATTTAAATTTGTGTATTTGTTTTTGTTACTTACTCAATAACCACCTCCAGAGCATTCAGTATTTGGATTTGGTAAAGAAAAAACACATCTACTATTATTCAGTTCCTTCAAGATTTCTTCAGTTGTATTTTCCATGTTTAAGGTAATTCAAGATGCTCGGAACATGGTTTTGACCAATCCAGGTTAAGGTAGCTATCAAACAGATTGTGAACTGTCCTGCCCTCTAGTGGATAACATTATCCAGTCATAACTACTGTATTGATTTCGGTGTCTTTTTATAATCCCATGCTATTTAAAATCAGTTGCAAATATACCTGTTTAATATTAAATTGACAAGTACCAGCATTCACTGAACAATTTACTTCAACTCAGCTTGTTTTTGTCGCATGAACAATAAAATCTTAATTTATTCTTGGACCAATTTGGTTACATATTCATGAATATTAATTCATGATTGGGTATAATCTATGCTTTTGATTGGTTAGCTAATAGTAATAGTTTCCTAGTATAAATGTTTGAATTGAAAATTTAATTCTGAATTAGCAAATCATTAAAATAAAATGAACAGAACAAAATGACTGAAAAACAAGTCAAAATTCTTAATTTTTAACAGAAAACTTTTGCCTAAAATATTTTGTTTTTAACGAAGGCTCATCTGTTGCCATAAAATCAATATCATTTGGGAATAGTTCTGCAGAGTTTGTGCTTGAATAGGAGTGCTAGAGTTAATTGAAGTGTCCTGCTATTCCTCCATGCTTTAATGAGTTCTCCATCCCTTATTCCAATATTAAAACTGGGCCATGGCCTTAATGTTGTTCCTCACAAAATCTAATCAGGCAGAGCAGAATTAAAGCAAACAAATAAAACATCCATAAAACTAGTTGATCTTAGGTGAAGAATGATAAGTCAAATGATTAGGTATCTTAAGGTGAAGATTTGTCAGGTTTCAATCATTCTAAGCCTCTGAAGAGTTACTTGCTGATGTAGTTTTTAATTTGCTTCACATGGGGTTTAGTGACATCTGCTAAACAGTCTGTTCTATAAAATAAACCGATCAGACTGAGAACAGAGGATTACATCACAGACAGCCAGTGATATCACAGATACGAGCATAGTCAAAATATATAGGTGCCTTTGGCTGATTTCTGCTGAAGAATGAATGCAAGAGCTTACTCTCATTGCTAAAAGATTACATGATAATTTTTGCATGTTGAAGACACTTGGGAAAATCCGCTTACAAGAAGCAAAGGGGGAAGACACTCTGAATGCATCTGTAATTGAAACCATGAGTTTGAAGTTGTGCTATACAGAGCACATGCTTCACTGTAACAATTCGATTTATGATGTGCTTTTATGCACTCTGTGCTGCAAATAAAATGGATTCACTGGAAAATGAGACAAGATAGTTTGCTAATATACTCCATGACAGCCTTGGCTAGCACTTTATAGTTTGATATAATGTTAGTACATAGTTTAGATTACTTGAAATGATTTTAGTTAATGGAACTTTGCTAAATCAGTCTCCATTTTTTTGGTTATCATATATAAATAGTCTGATAAATGCTTCAAATTGACAAATGTATTCTAGCAGCAGGCCACTTAACCTTACAATTACATATTGCTGACAGTTAAATTGTTTAAGATTGGGGGGTGGGGGTTTCTAAGATGCACTACTTCCAATTAGAACTATGGAAAGGTGACAGTAATTTCGGTTAATAGTCATAACATATTGACAGAAAATTCTATAATATTTTCTTAGATTTATTCTGCAAGGTTTTTAAAAGCTAAAAATGATGATCTGTGCATTAGCTGCAATCAGTTTTCTTTAGAATTGTGAATTTACATTTTTTTCTTGATACATTTTCTCACATCATATATTAGTTCACAAAAAGGACATGGTAAAGAAGAGTAAATTCACAATTTGATGTGAAAGTAGTTTTTTCTGTCAAAAGAACTGGTTTAAAAAAAATGTATGTGCTCCACTTTGGGATATGTTGATCAACAAATGCCTCTGTCACTTTGGAACTTTCAGTGTCCTTTTTGTGTAATAGTCTTGATGCTTGCTTTTTAACAGTTGCACTAGGTTCCAGTGTATGCATTTTGAACACTGCATGCTTATTGATATTTGACTGTAATGATCCAAAATAACAATGCAAATGTTTACTTGTATCACTTTGTATGGATACTTTTAAAAATAATTATTTCTAGGCAAGTTAGTAAATGGTACCAAGGCCAGTTAGTTTAAGCTTGAAAAGAAACTTTTGAACATTTATCTAGAATGTGTAATTATACTGGTTTGTTGTCAGCAGCAATTTCCCTCTGATAGTGTAAGGATCTATAACCCATCTATGACAGATTACTGCTGAAAATAAGATTCAGGAGACCTTAGCAGACTCTCCTATGATCAGTTATATTGGTTTTTATGGCTTAGGTACGGACTGTACAGAACCCTGAACTACATGATAACCATTACATACAATTAACAACCTTTTAAATTTGTTCTTCTACATCTTGTCCAGCTTTTTATTTCTAAAAGGCCTGTGCTGTGTATCCTAATTGGTCATGTCAGTAAATATCTTCCCTGCATGATTTTCAATGGTTTGCTGTTGAAGATCACCAGAATAGAGATGTAGTTGTGAGTTGCTACTTTTTCTTTTCTTGGACAAATAAAGGCGAGGGATATCAATGAAAAGAATAAAACACTTTTTCCCATTTTTGTTACCCAGTGTTCACATTTAGTGTTTTTAGTCACGTTTTGTGTGAGCCATACAGTATAACCCTGACTCCATAATGCCATAATCAGACCAACAGAAGTAATTGTTTTCCCTTTTAACATTAGAAACCTATTTGATGACTGGATGAGATTGTAACTTAGGGACAGTTTTGTGCCGTGCTCACTAGGAGCTAGTTGAGAAGGCGAATCTCATTCAGCCATCTGAGAGAAGAGACTTTCATCCCATTAGTCTGGGTTAAATTCACACCAGTACCTTTTGGGGGGAAAATAATAATATCCTGCCCATCCTAGTTAATAGCCCAGTAAAACTTACCTTCCTCATGAAATTATATTTACAGATTGTTAATTTCACAGGTTGAATTTAATTGTTTTTAGTAATTTTATGCATGTATATGGATATCTTGTAACCTCTGTGAAAATGTGAAATTATTTATATAAGCAAGTTTATATTTGTGTATTTATATGTATTTATATTTGCTGTATACAATATGATAATGTTATAAAGCTAATTTGTCCAAGGTTTTAAAGACTGTATTTGAGAATTGGATTTTCCAGAAATAAAACTATTTTTATTTTAACACCTTGGTGTTCTGACAACTGACAGAAGCAATTGAATAGACTTTTGTTGCCAGGCACTTCAAAATTAGTTACATTTTACACAGGTAAATATGTTCTTCTTTTGGGAGACATTGTATAACCAGAATTAATTAGTTGATTTGCAGTGCCAAAAAATATAGAATACTGGGTTGAAGCTTAGTTTTAACCTCAGGTTATCTCCTATTGTGTTTAAAATTTGTTCGACAGCAGCGTAATTAAACATAGTTTTTTATTTTATTATGATAATCTGGCATAGTTCATTCAAACACCTGTTTCTGTCCTCCCCCATTACCACTAATTTCTTTGTTATGTCTTCTGTTGCCATCTGTGGATTAGGTTCCATGATTAAAATGTAGTTTTGAAAGGCCACCAACAGGAATTGTTTAAAATGGATTTACACATCATTAAAAATGTTTCTTTTTAAATGGAATTTGTGTGCTCATATCAGTTTCTGTAGTTTCACTATGTTTCATCATATTTTTCTCAGACTATATTTTCTGCCCTTTGTCTTCCAGTTTAAAAATACCAAATATCATAAAACCTTGCATCATCTTTAATATTTAGCTGTGTTTGAAGATGGCTATTGGTGAATGCTAAAGTCTGATCACTGTTTGAAACCTGCTGAGACTGATGGGAAGAAAGTCCCTCTATCTCTGCTGACTCTGAGGATTTTATGTGAAATGAGTTTGAGCCGTCTTAGCCAGTTCTGAGTCAGTATGGGCCCACTACTCAAAACTAACCCCTAATTTGCAATCCAAATAGATCACTAGTGCTAAAAGTAGAAGCATTCACTTTGCATTGGGCAGAGGATGAAATGCATTCTTCATTGTCTTGATTAAAGCGCAATGTTGGGAAGAGTAGGAAAAGGTTTGCACTGCAATAATATACCTTTCTACTTTATACATTCAGGATGGTTCTGAGTTTTTCTTCAAGAGCACAATTTAAATAGATGCTGTATTTTTGATGCTAAAAACATTAATTTTAACAGGGCTGTACTTTTGCAGTTTTGCTTTCCTATCTATCTTAATAATTAAATGTAGCTCACACACTTTCTGCAAAAAATAGAACTTAAAGAGCAAGAAAGTTGTAAGCACTAATATGGCACAGTTATCAATATGAATACTTTGGGCCAGAAATTGCTCCCGAAATAACAGAGGAGCTCAACACGGTCTCAATTTTTAGTGGTGAATTGAAGGAGCAAGTTCCCACAAGTTTGCACATGCACAGTAAAACACGGAAATTGTGAACTTGCTCCTAGTGGTTCGCTGGCGATATGACAGCTTCGAATTAAAGGGCCACCGCATGCTGCAACCAGAGAAATCATTGAAAAAGCGCAAGCTTGCTCATCTGCCCAGCAACTAATTATGCCACCAAAGAGGTACGCTTAAAAATACCACATCTAAACTAAGTTTTAACAACTATTTTAATAGTTTTTGGTCATTAAATTTTTTATTAAATTAAATTTTTTTTTTACTTTTCCCTTCTGTCGCTTTAATTCAATTCAATTATTTCTTTGGCTTTTATTAAAAAGAAATTACAATTTTTTATTAACAATGACACCCAGAATACTAACTTTAAATGAATGAAGTCTGCTTACTTGAGCAATGCAGCCTGAATCTGTGGGCGTGACTTCTCTTCCGGACAGATTTTTTGGGCGTGTCTTCTCACAGATTTTTCCAGCCATGTGGCAACTCACACTGCTCAGAGGCTGTGTTGATAGTGCATATTTTGTTTCAAGTTTGAATTCAAACAATTGGACACCACAGAGCCTGCAGTAAATATTTTCATTAATTGAATTCACAGGAGCTGTGGTGAGCGTTGCCTCGCCACTTGGCGCGATTTCTGGCCCTTTGTAACCACTTCTACTCACCAACTAAACACAGTTGAGTTGCCTGTTTGCTTTCATTTGCTGTGAGTGAGAACAGAGGCCATGCCCTAACTAAGGATAGTCCCAGATCTAACACAGATGCATGTGTAAGTTCCTCTTGTCCGTGTTGAACCCCATTTCATTTGGACACTTCAGAAAGAAAAATATGCTTGACAAACTTGGTAGAGTTCTTTGGGAAGGTAGCAGATATGGTGGATAGAGGAAATGCAGTGTACATGGACTTTCAGAAACCTCTGAAGGTACTACACAGGAAACTATTGGAGAAGATTAAGGGTATGGAATTAGGGGAGGAAATTGATTAGTAGTAAGGAAACAGAGTAGGAATTAAGGACAATTTCTCAGAGCAGTTGGAAGTGGGTAGCGGTGTCCCACAGGCTTCTGTTCTGGGACTACTTCTGTTCACTGTGTACATCAATGATTTGGATATAAGTCTAGAGAAAGTGATGTTCAAATTTGCAGACAATATAAAATAGGAAGCAAAGTAAATAATCTGGAGACCAAAGGAAGCTGCAAGGGGATATTGATAAGATGGTAAAATGGGCAAAAAAGTGACAGACAGAAATCAATGTCAGTAAGTGTGAGTTGGTACACTCTGGTTAACAAAAAAAAGAAATAACTATATGTGAATGGAGAAGCTTGGGTGATGTGGAAAAGCAGAATGATTTGGGGCTTCAGGTTCACAAGGCATTAAAAGCAACACCTCAAGTGTGTAGTACCATACACAAATCTAACGGAATACTGAGTTTTATGGCACGAGGTATAGAATATAAAAGTTGAAATGTAATGGTGAAGCTACATAAAATCTTAGCAAGACACTATAGGACAGATGTTAAGGCAATAGAGAGGGTACAGCACAGATTCACTGGGATGCTGCTTGGTATGATGAAATACAAATAAAAAATATTAGAACTGAGATGATTAAAGGATGATTTTATAGAGATGTTTGAAATTATGAAGGATAGGACAGATTATATAGAAACAGACTTCCAGTGGTTGAGGGATCTATAATGCGAGAAGATAGATATAAGATTAAATTTAAGAGATTTAGCACAGAGAACTGTGTTCCATTAACTGTGTTATGGCCATATACACGTAAAGTACTGCTTTTAATGTCTTTTGAACCGAAACACCCATGTCCCTCTGCTCTTCTCTATCATCCAACCTTCCTTAGTTAGTTCAGCTTATTTGTTGATAAGTTCCAGCTTTAGCAATGATTCTTGGATGTTATACAACCTTGTTCTTCTTAGTCAGTGTAGTAAGGTTGGTTGTCTTATCTCCTTCTGAGATGCTTGCTTTGTCACCCTGGGGCATCAGATCGATGAACCTCCATCTATAGATGAGCTATCCAATTCATTTTGGGTATCTGTCTCTCCTGACTAGATCCAAATTGGTAACTATATTTGGATTGGAGCTAATTCAGATTTAATTTCCCTTAATCTCAGGGAAACTTTTTTTTACGTACAAATGGCTTCTCTGACCTGTAAGCTCTTTCTTTAAGACTTTCTATTCATTTGAAAATATGTAAATCCATCTCTTTAGACCTGCCTCTTTTTCTTTCTTTCTCTCTCTCTTTTGGATGTTAAAAACACTTTTTATACCTTTAATTTTTACAAGTAAACTCCTCCGATGTTGGGCAATCTGTACGACATGTACTACAAAGGCTTAACCTTTTAAGTGTCAATCACCCTAAATAGACACCTATCAAGGACTTACAATGACTCAATTTAAACTACAAAACAAATAATGAGACATGCTAGCTAGCACTTGACTCATAATGTATTTGTCTTCCAAAATGAGAACGGAACATTGTCAGATAAAGGTGGCATTTTTCTGACACTCCCAACATATGCTATTTCCAAGTGTGTGGCCTTAACATCCCATGTTTAGCAGCTCTGATTGTGAAATGTTCTTTGTCTCACAGTGCTGTCTTGAAGTACTCATAATTCTTAACATTACCTCTTTCTGCTTTCATTGAGTTAAGCAGGAATGTTAAAAACTCAATTTTTAGAGCCACTTCCTTATACCTGGGACCCTGTTCAAAATACTGCTAAACCCTAAGAGCCCAACCCATTACTGCCAAACCCTGGACCCATTTCCTAGTACGTCCAGATCCCAGGGCTGCCCCAATGTCTATAAATCAGTGTTCCTCGTAATATTACTTGTCATAACACTCTCTTATAAAACTTCTGACTCACCGCAGTACAATGAGAAGCCTGTTAGTATTTAATAAAGCTATACCACTCCAACTGTAGTAGAATAACACTACTGTAATATTGCTAAACATTATTAACATATTGTAATAGTGCTACTTAAGTAAGGTTGAAAATACAAAACTATATTCATGAGTATATAAATGTTTGGTGGTGTGCAATATGTTACCAGTAACAAGTGCTACTTAGCAAAGATTTTAAAAATGTCACTGCAGTGTTTGATATCACTAAGGTTTATCTCATCACCCTGACCTTTGTATTGTATAATTCGCTTTAAGGTTATTTTCCTACAAAGCAGAAATACCAAGAATAGAATTTTAACTCTTTCCCCCAGCCCCCCCCCCCCAAACCCCTGAGCAGAAATCATGCAAGCAGGCAGTTAAAATAGAGTGGTTGACTTTAAGTTAGGAGGCACATTAAGTTGTGTAGATGGGAACAGAAAGTTATAGTGGGAAATAGACAGAGTAAGTAAGTGGGCAAAACAGTGGCAGATGGAGTTCAATGTGGGGAAGTGTGAAGTCATTCAATTTGGATTCAACAGGGACAAAATAGAACATGTTCTTAATGGCGAGAGACTAGGAACTGTGGAAAAGCGAAAGGATTGGGTGTCCACGTACATAAATCAATAAAAGCTTGTGCACAGGTACAAAAACTAATCAAAAAGGCTAATGAAATGTTGGTCTTTACCTCAAGGGGACCGGAATATAAAGTTATGCTTTAGTTGTGCAGAGCCTTGGTCAGACCCCATCTGGTGTACTGCTTTCAGTTTTGGGCACCGTGCCTTGGAGGGGATACAGCGCAGATTCACCAGAATTGCATCGCACCTTAAAGGGTTAAATTATGAGGACAGGTTGCATAAACTTGGCTTTTATGCCCTTGAGTTTAGCAGGTTGAGGGTGATCTAATTGAGGTGTTTAAAATGCTAAAGGATTCGATAAAGTAGGTACAGAGAAACTATTTCCTCTGGTGGGGGAATCCAGAACAAGAGAGCTTAAAATTAGAGCTAAGCCAGTTAGGAGAGAAATCAGGAAGCATTTTTTCTCACAAAAAGTAGTGGAAATCTGGAATTCTCAAAGCTGTGTATGTTGGGTGAATTGAAATTTACAAGACTGACAGCGATAGATTTTTGTTAGGTGAGGGATATGGGTCAATGGCGGGTAAATAGAGTTTGAGGTACAAATCAGCCATGATCTGACAGAATGGCAGAATAGGATCGAGGGGTTGAATGGCCTACTTCTGTTCTTATGCTTCCGCCTCCACTGTCCCCTCAAGTATCTTGGATCGCTCGCCGCTTTCTGCTGACTTACTTCCACTCAGGCCACACAGAGTACTGAATATAATTCTGATCACTCTGAGACAAGGGGACCATTCAAGTCTTAGAGGAATTGCAGAGAGCAACAAGGCTGATCCCTGGTGTTAGAGGGATGGGCCATGAGAAGCTGCTAGATAAGATAATTAGAGGATAAGTTGGTGATTCCAGTGTATGAAAAAATCCAGAAGAGCAGCCCTCTTGATATGACGATTAGGGATAGATTTGCCTGGATTGGTGCAGCTGCAAAAACACTCAAGAAGCAGGACAAAGCAGTCCACTTGATCGGCACCTCATCCACAAGCCTAAACATCCACACCCTTCACCACCGGCATAACGTGGCTGTGTACTAGCTACAAGATCTACTGCAACTTGCCAAGGCTTCTTTGGCAGCACCTCCCAAACCTGCTACTTCCACCACCTAAAAGGAAAAGGACAAGCACATGGTAACACCATCACCTCCCAAGTTCCCCACTGAGTTACGTACCATCTTGATTTGGACATATATTGCCATTCCTTCATTGTAGCTGGGTCAAAATGCTGCAACTCCCTACCTAAAAGCATTATGGGATGACCGTCAGCACACTGACGCCAACGGTTCATGAACGAGGCCCACCATCACCTTCTCGGCAATTTAAGGATGGGCAATAAATGCTGGCCTTGCAAGTACGCCCATATCCCAAGAATGAATGAATCAAAAATGGAAATGAGAATTGAATGGTTTTTACGTAGGATAGCCCATCCGCAATGTGTGTTATACGTCCGAGCAGCAAGTTGAAAATCTAGCCCTGAGAGTCTAGTAGAAATTCATGTTTTTAAAGAGGTACTCATCCTCTTTTTAAGTCCACAGATAGTTGAGACTTAAAATGGTAGTCTTAGAAGACTAGACTTGACCAGTATACTCTTGAGGACATCTGCAAAGCTGTTTCTTGAAGTTGCTTGCATACTGAAATTTAATACCTAGATTTATTCTTGCAGGAACAGAAGTACATTACAACCTGTTTAACCTTATTGACAGCTGCTAGATCAGCAAGTTTAGTGATAATTTATCAATCTATTCACTTGCCTAAAGCAGCATTACAGAAGTTTCTGAAAACTCCTTTTCTGCTAGAAATATAATCAATTTTGCCCTAAATCTAACTCATACTTCTGCTTGAGGGCTGATAGCCGTCGGCCGTATGTTGTTTCTTAATGCCCCAATCAGAGTATAGAAATCCATTTTTGATTCAGAACGTTGAGTGCATATTTGTTTCGTTTTTGCTATACCAATATAGCTGGGTTGAAATGCTGCAACTCCCTATTTAAAAGCATTGTGGGAGGACCGTCAGCACACAGACGGCAACGGTTCATGAACAAGGCCCACCACCACCTTCTCAGGGCAATTTATATTTGTAAATTAATATTTGTCTGACCTCAAATGTGGCAGTAGAAATGTAATTTAATCGTAGTAGAACATTTGTGTAGTGATTAGCATTCAGGTACTGACAGGAACTAGCTCAACCATTGTGGTTATAACATTACAGCATGTTTACTTTACTGCAGTGCTGCCAACAGCAACCCAATTTCAGTGACAGCATAGTGAAGTGATCAGAGAGCCATCAAAAAGTGGTTTTGTGACCACATTTATAACTACAATGGGTCTTGTTATTGGAACTGAGACAACCATGTTTTCTGGCCACCAGCAGGTTGAGCCTGCCCTTACAGGCCTTTGGAGCAGGTTTACACTCACTGGCCTGTACATGACCTTTCTCAGACTATAAAGAAAGTACAATGGCCAGAAACTAAATCATGAATAGTGACTTGAAAACAGCCTACAGTTGATTTGCTGTGGTCCCAGCTGCTGTGGGATTCCTCGCCACTCAATGGGGTGGTTTCCACGGCAACAGGACCCTCAGGCACTATTGCAGAACTGCTTGTTGAAGATTAAATAGGAATATTATTGCCTATATTTTCTTAAAGAACTCACGTCCAAAAAAGTTAGCATGTTATTGGAAAAAAAAATTATTGTAGAACATGATTACATCACAAATAATTCATAAGTTTGAGCAAATACCCACCTAGAAAACTAATATGAGTGTCTTGATGATTTTTGCTAAAGCAATTTTAAAACTGAAGTAGTAGCAGTAAGACTGGTACTGCTGGATTTTACTCTGTTTACATTCAATTGTTAAAGTAGATGTTAGGGCTATTAGGAAGGAATGTTCCTTTAATCAAGAATTATCATAAGTTCTGCATGACCACTATAAGGCTGAGCATTGAGTGGGATATGTATTGAGTGCAATATGAAATAATATGTTGTATTGCAAGAATGGGCGAGAAGTGTAAAACAATTTAAAATTCTTAATAAGTAATGCCCATTTTTCATTTGCATTACTAATTTTGTAGCTAAAGCAGAGCAAACCTTTTATCTGAGAATGATGGTTTTTACGCTGTTATGGGTAAATTGCTTGGTTACGAAGACCTACTGCCTTGAGGATCAAAGCGAAGTGTCAATGCAAGAATGTGTGCCTACATGGAGAGTATACTTGTTTATTCTTTCCTCTCCCAAACGACTAGAAATATGTGTTCTCCTTCTGCTAGAGTTTGCTAACTTGATAACTGTGATTATTGGGTTTTCAGCAAACTTGATGAGTGATTGCCCTTTATCTGGCAGACTGTTGGTTCTTTTTGAAAACACACCAAGCGGAGGCAATCTTTCCATTTGTGCATGAATGCATGTTTAAGGTACCAACAAACAAGCACATGTTCAAGGGTAATTTTAAAACTTGTCTGTAAATTTAAAGTCCTCCTGATGTCTCGCATTTGAAGCACATCCAGTTTCATTACTTCTATAGTTTTCTGTTCCTTGATTATAGTTGGGACTATACAAAGATATAAACCGCTTATTCTGCTTTACAGTTCAAGTTCAATTTTTGTGTTTTTTGTTTGTTTCTTTCTGCTATGATAGAATTTTCAAGTAATTATTGTACTTTTACAGTATTAAAATCACTTTTTAAATCTATTTATCTATATAGACACACATACATATAAATCACCATAACCTCTTTGTTGCGGGATTCTTTTTGAGCTTGTCAGTTGATCAAAATAATAACCTTCAGTAGATCCAAAATAGTCCATGAGGTCCTTGACATTCAACACTATACTGACTTTAAAAAAAAATACGGAATTGCATTCACGTGCAAAATAAAAATCAGAATTATTAATTTGCAGCAAAGTTTCAAAATTACTCTTGATCATGTGCTTGCTTGTTGGTACCTTAAATATATATTCATGCACAAATGGGTATGTATATATCTGAGCTAAGGTATTTACTGGTGGAGCACTGTCATGGTTGGAGATTTTTGTAGCCATTTTTCCACAAATAGAACCTGGACTTGAGATGTTTAAAATGTATTTTGGGCAAAAGCTTACCTGAAAGGGAGCAGTTTCCCCAGACAGCCCTGGGTTGGCTTTCCATCGGCAGACAGAAGTGGTTTAAATGCAAGATGGACAGTTGTTTTGCACAGATCCCAAACAATGGCCCAATTGTTAGGAATGCTTGGTCATTCAGGAGACATTGCGCACCTTGGTGTTGACAAATTTCTTTGATCTCTGCTAGCCTTTGAAGGGAGGCTTTTTAAGTATCAACACTGACACCAGAAATCAGTCAGGCAGCAGCAACCTTCAAGTGTGGAACCTTTGCCCTGTTCAGTCAGAATTTGTGTTTATACATTTACAGGTCCTACCAAAATGGGTTAGTGTACCCATGTTCTTTATTTTTTATAATAGTGCGTGCACAGAATTTGAAATGATTGTGTCGTGACTTACTTTATAATCAGTGTTCTGTATGTTTTACCTACTGTGGAATAAAACAGCTTGGAAACAGAGCCAAATGATGCAACTACCTAGTGTTAACTCTGTCTGCCTTCAGAGAGGTCAAAAAGGTACACATGCTTAAGACAAGGCGATCTGGTCCAGATCACCAAGGAGTTTCATTGTTATACTCCTGGGTACCATTACCACACTAGCAGACACACGGCAGTTGGAGTCAACTTCTGTAAAAAAAAAAGCAGGCAACCTGTTGCTTAAAGGAGTA
The DNA here is from genome assembly GCF_035084215.1 of Heptranchias perlo. Classification (NCBI taxonomy): domain Eukaryota; kingdom Metazoa; phylum Chordata; class Chondrichthyes; order Hexanchiformes; family Hexanchidae; genus Heptranchias; species Heptranchias perlo. The sequence continues at coordinate 34,169,709 of NC_090341.1, read as the reverse complement.
TCTTGACACCACTGAACCTAAGTAGATACCTGTGGCAAACCCGAATTTGTAGCAAGCACCAACAACTAGAAGAATAGAATGAGGGCTGAGTATAAGTTTGATTTCTATTTGACTTAATTCTCAATCTGAGCCGCAGCAAGAAAAGTAGTGCGGTCTTCCGTACAAGTGTAATGGAACGTCTAAGGGGAGAAACCTATGTGGCAGTCTCGAGCATCTTCTGGTTATTGGCTACTGGGATATTGGTAGTGTCATCAAGCAGACTAGTTGCTGTATTGGCTTATTCGTGCTGTCTAAAGAAGAGGAAACATACAAATATTTGTGAATCTTCATTGTTTTGCTTACCGTGAGCTGGGGGATACCCTGGTTTCAAACATGGAGGCACCAAGTAGGAACAGGAAGTCTCAGTCATACTTAGCAGTAATCTCAGGAAACCCACCACCGAAACAGCTGATTTGCTGGTCACAAATCAGTGTTTCTAGTAGCACTGCTCTGGCCGAAAAGTCGGAAACTACAGCGTGGAAAAATATGTTAGCTTTACTCTTAGTCAGGAGCAGTGTCAGCACTGGTAAGTGTAATGGTGTCCTTCTGTATTGGGCTTTGTAATCTGATTGGTTGCTACTGAGCACATGACCAGTGTAAGGCAAGACCTTCCAAAGATTTGTCATACAATTAGGCCATTTATGATTTTTTAATTTCAAATTGGTCTGGATGCCTATTATATGTAAGATGTATTCTAAACAGTTGCGATGCAGAATTGCAGGGAACAATAACAACTTGCATTTATATAGCACCTTTAACACAGAAAAACATTCTAAAGCGACTCACACAGGTATAATGAATAAAATGGACGCTGAGCCAAAGACACAGATAATAGTTGGGATGATCAAAAGCTTGTCACATGACACTTTCCAGTTTGGGACAGAGATGTTCCCCTACTTCCACTCTTCTGTTGCTTTGTAAATTAAAGTTTGCAACAAATACCTTACAGCTGTTTTACCCCTTTGTAAAGAATTTTGTAGGAGAATTTCATTTAAGTCTATTTGCATGTGCTATAATTCTCATTCTTGCAGTCTGCTTGAATTCTCATTCTTGCAGTCTGCTTGAATTCTCATTCTTGCAGTCTGCTTGAATTCTCATTCTTGCAGTCTGCTTGCCTTCCCATGGTATTGAGGTGGATCTTCTGGATTCCGGAATATCTCCACTCCTCTCTAGTACCTCATCCATTTCTCTCCCTTGTTGACTTCGGTAGTAATAATATTTTGAGGAACATGGTTTTCACAAGACTATTTCTGGTTCATTTTAAATTGTTATGCTATACCTGATAACCAGTGAGTATTCTTTTTCTTAAAGCTTCTTTGTTCTTTTACTAGGTTGAAGCAATCCTTGTCAACATTTTTGGTGGAATAGTAAACTGTGCAATCATAGCAAATGGCATAACAAAGGCGTGTCATGAACTTAAACTGAAAGTGCCACTGGTTGTGAGACTTGAAGGTAAGTACTGAATTAATGGACAGTGCTCTGAATTGCTAAAAGAAAAAGTAGTCATTATATGAATGTTTTCTTACCTCAACTATATTCTCAGATTTGTCCTTTTTATGCTACATGTTCTGAAATGTTAATAAGATGATTGAATGAAAATATGAAAAAATACCTGCTTGAGTTAGTACTTTTCTAGCAGTACATAAACTATGTTTTATAGATGTAATCAAAGTTATATGAATAGTAATGCATTGAAGAAAGAAGTTGAGATATGATATTTCTAATCAGTTTTTTGTGACCATTTACTTCTAAACTGTGTGCATATTTCCACGGTACAGACTGTAGAACTGATCTTATAAATGCAAGTAGGGAATGCAATTTCGTAAAGTTGGCCATTAAGTTTCCAAAGGCTTATTTTGGTGACAAGTACAACAAGTGCAGACTCATTGAACTGTTGACAACAAAAATGAATAGGTTCCTGATAAGACAGAAATAGATAATATGTAATCTTGACACCAAGACAGGAGGGAGATGAAAATTGTCTGAGTAGGTCTTAAAAATGGATCTAAATAATAGGGAAAGATAGATGGACTGAATGGCCATTCATTATTCTTATGGTCAAGTGAAGACATTTTCAGAATTCATTGTTTTTTGCAATTTCATTTCTTTTGGATTTTACTATTGCTTATTCACGTTTTCATTTAGTGCAATTAGCTAATGTGTGTTCAAGAGGGAAGGAACTTAATTTGAGAAGTATAGAGACAAATTTTTGAACAGTAAAAAATTCTTCTTTATCATCAATTTTCTTCCCTTCTCTTCTGAACACATTGACTGTTTGTTAGAATACAACTCCAATAGTGCCAGTTACTCTCCAATACATTGCCCAAGTAGTCATATTTGTCATAAGACCACAAAATAATTACAGATGAAGAAGACCATTCAGCCATCTTAGTTCATCAATCCAAAAAGACCCTAAAGTTTCCCCCAATGTAGCATCTAAAATGTTTCTTAAATTATTAGCCTCCGCTACTCTATCAGGGACTCCATTCCATGTACTGATCTCTCGTTGTGTGAAGAAAAACTAAATTTACTTTTTTTTATTATTTTGAAACTGTATCCCCTTGTCCTACTCTCGCAGTTTAATACAAATTAATTGTGATGATTTACCTTTTCCATACCATTTATTATCTTGTATACTTTTAAACGATCACCTCTCAGACATCTCCTTTCAAGACTTAAAAGCCTAAATTTTTCCAGTTTTTTCTTCTAACCCAGGCCTTTGAGACAATGGTCAGCCTCGTGACTCTTATCTGCACTGCCCCCAGTATTTGGTTACCTCGGTAATCAGGACTAGACACAGTACTCGATGCCTGGTCTGACCATAGTACTATACAGTTTGTTCATGACTTACTCTGACTTGTATTCTACTGTTTTGGCTGTGTTGTTCAACATTCTATTTGCTTTGTCGATTGCTGCTCTGTGTTGGCTGGACATGTTGCGTTGAGTCTACCAAGACTCCTAGATCTCTTTCAACATTGCTCTGAGCTACTTCAACAACATTCATAAAGTACACGTGTTAGTCATGTTTCCTTCCCATGTACAGTACTTTACACTTGTCCATATTAAATTTCATCTGTCATTGTTCTGCCCACTTATTTTGTCGAACTCATTTTATATTTACCGAGCTGCCTCCTTTGATTCCACTGCCTCTTCTACTTTTGCAAATTAGACCAATTTGCATTGAGTCTTTGAGTTCAAGTCATTGATGTAAATGAGAAACAGTGGTGGTCCCAATAGGAATCCGTGGGGCACCCAGTCAGTACTTTCTCCCCCACCTCAACATAACTCCTGTAATAATTACATGTTGTTTTCTACCCCTCAGCCAATTTTTATCCATTCCCAAGATTTACTTTGGATCTACACAGTGTTGTGAGCTTAACTAAATAGTTTTTCATGTAGAACTTTGTCAGATGTACGTTTCCTTCAGGGTTCACTGGGTAGCAATCAAGAAAGAAAGAACTTGCATTTATATGCAGTCATTGTTGTAATGTAGGAAACACGATTGCTAATTTGTGCACAGCAAGGTTCCACAAAAAGCAATGACATAATGACTAGGGTTTTTTTTATGTTAGTTGAGGGATAAATATTGGTCAGGGCACCGGAGAAAACTTCCCTGTTCCTCTTCAAAATCGTGCCATGGGATCTTTTATGCCCACCTGAGAGGGTAGACAGAGCCTCGGATTAATGTCTCATCCGAAAGCTGGCACCTGCAACAGTACAACACTCCCTCAGTACTGCACTGAACATTCAGCCTACATTATGTACTCAAGCCTTTGGAGTGGGACTTGAATCCACGACTATCTGACTCAAACCCCTGCCTGATTCTCCCTTTCCTAACCCAGGAGTACTGAAGTCAATTGCAGCGCTTCTACAACTGCCCAACTTGAGATCTGTAAACAATTTTACAACACCAAGTTATAGTCCAGCAATTTTATTTTAAATTCACAAGCTTTCGGAGGCTTCCCCCTTCGTCAGGTGAACGATGTGAAAATCGTTCACCTGACGAAGGGGGAAGCCTCCGAAAGCTTGTGAATTTAAAATAAAATTGCTGGACTATAACTTGGTGTTGTAAAATTGTTTACAATTGTCAACCCCAGTCCATCACCGGCATCTCCACATCACAACTTGAGATCAGCTGACTCAGTAAGGGCCAAGGGTTGATCTGGGAATCTTGTTCTATATGGCACAGCTATTCACTAGATAAACTCACTATATCCATTGGAGGTAGGCAAATATTTGTTTTTAATGAGAAAATTAAATATCTACCATTAATAAAAGAAATTACTTCAAAGAGAATGTATGGATAAACATTACATTTTACTCTCCTACCTGTTTTCTATCCCACACCAAGTCCTGCCCACACATGTCTCTTACCTGAGCTCCTGGTCCTCCAACACCTCCAGTTTAAAATCCTTGTGTTTAAATCCCTTTATGGCCTTGCCCCTCCTTATCTCTAACTTCACTGGATTGGATTGAAAAAAAACCCATTGTAAATGGTGACAATCACATTCACGAATATTGTTTTGCCTGAGAACTGCACTCAGCATCTGTTCTATCTTCTTCCAAAACAACGACCTGATCCAATGTTGAAGAGGGCCAGCTTTTTCCCCACATTTGTTTTACTGTCTGTGGTTCTGTTTTGGGGAGGGGGATGGCTGATGCTATTTTGCTGCTGTTGTGTCCAGTTCAGTAGTAGCATGGTGTTTATGGAGCAAGCACCTTCCTCAATCTGCTAATAGAGGCACAAGCATTACTAATGAGCTTCTTTCAAATTGGTTTCTAAGATAACCCAAGTTGGACCAGCCAGAATTGCAAACCCTTCGTAAGAGCTGTTGCTGATGCTTCCCCTTCCTCCTCACCCTCTCATACTCCATTCACTGCCTCTACAGCGCCTCTTCAGGAAGATACAGACTTCCCCATTCCAGCAGCATGCCCATGAGTAATTGCATCATTTTTTACGTCAATTTTTTTTCTACTTTTGTTTTAAACGTTGTTGTTTCTTTAACAAAAAAAACAGCTGTTACAAACAGAAAGATGAAAGGAGCTTAGGCACATTTTGGTTATCCATCTCCCTTCCCCCCCCCCCCCTCTTCCTCCCCACCACCTTGTATGCTTTTGTACGTGTTTTTTAAACCTACCCCTTTTTAATGGCATGCATGTGCCCGTACTTTACAGTCCCCTGAGAATTTTGAAATACTTCCTGTTTGTTTTAAGTAAAATGTACGGCTAGCTGCATGTCACTAAATAAATAAGTGCTTTAGAGATTTCAGATATATATATATCTACACACATGAGACGTACATACTCGTGCAACATTTCCAAGGCTGATGAAATGCAGATATCTAGGTGCACCAAAATTCATGTTGCTCAGACTGGTTACATAAAAGAGGCAGCATATCACTCTATTGTGAGATCTTATGAATTGAACTATGAAATTATATTTACTCTTAACAATGAAGTGATTAATTGCTTTATTTAGAAATGTTGTGTAGACAACCTCATATTTACATGGGAATCAGATATTGGCGTGCACAGCAAAGTGGCTCAGAGGAATAAAAATGGAGTGTTCTGGAGGTTGGGTCATGTGGATAGAAATGTACTTTTGTTCTGTTTATAAAGGTGTAAGCCAAATCGATAAAAACCCTTTCTTTTTCTACATGTTACTGATAAGTAACAGTAATATTGACTATCACATTATTCATTGTTTAATGCCTATTCCAGCCATTGATTAGTACATGAACCCCTCTACAAAATTGCAGCTTTAAAGAGCTGGGTATTTCATCAAGGTGGAAAGCTTCTCTAATCTCTTGAGAAGGCCATCATGATAACTAGGGTCAGGCTTTGGGATAATTCAACATAAAGATTGCTTTACCCATATCTATAGTTTGTAGAAACATGTAGCTGTAGGAATTGAAGCGTATTGGATACAGTGCAGCTGGCTCTGTGGATCTGAACTTTTAGATTGGTTTTGTAAATCTGATCTTCAATGTCTGCTGGACTGAAATGGTTTAAATTCCATTTTAGTACAAAAACTAAATTCACAAGTATTCTGCTGTTATCTGACCTCTGAAATATAATTCTTGATATGATGAGATGTCATTGCTGTAGTCCAGTGGCTTGTTATCTACCTTAGGAGGCTCCCAATCAGTTTCATTCCAAGTTCAGGTAATTCCATTCATTTGATGGAGGAAAATGTGGTAAATTCTTTCTCAATTTTTTTGGGTGGTAATTTCACCCTCTACATGTTTTGCATCTTTCAGTAGAATGGAATAAGTTCAGTTTGCAAGTTTATTTTGTTGATCTCTGATAGTTTGAATTTGATTGGATCTACTATTCACTACTAGAGTGCTTGTCTGACATAAATGAACCAGAAGTGTCTCCAACTTAACATGGACAAAACCACAGCTCCTATCAAAAACTTTGTACCTTTGCTGCTGATAGTATACTGCTCCCTGGCTGCTGACTCATTCTGGACCAGGTGGTGTGCAGTCTAGGTGTCCTGTTTGACCCTGAGTTAAGCTTCAAACCGAATATACTGCCAGCCACCAATACTGCTTCTTCCCACCACTGCCCTTACCTCACAAACACTGCTGTTGAAATCCTTATCCACGTTGCTTATTTTGTTTCCAGGCCTGGTTTGTCCAATGCCCTCCTTGTCAACCTCCTGAGCTCCACCCTACCTAACTTCCAACTTGTCCAAAATCTGCATTACTTACATATTGCTTACACTAGGGCCTGCTCGCCCACCACCTCTGTTTTTGCCATCCTCCAGAGGCTCCCTGTCCCTCAACTCATTGAAATCAAAATCCTTATTTACAAATGGCCTCATTTCACCCTACTTCCACAAACTTCAGCTATACCCTTCAGTCTCCTGATTTCTTGTGCATCACTTACCCCCCCCCCCCCCCCGACCCCGGCCCTCCAGTTTGGCTGAGTAATAACACTCTCACAGAGAACAGAGCGGTCGGATTAGTTTTGGATTGCTCTAGTTATTACCTTTCCTAAAGAATATATGAACAGCACAGGTCAGTGGGGTAGCTAGCACAGGTCACACTGGCACTTGTCCAAGGTGAGGAGACAAGACCCCCTTTTAAAGATTTAAAAAAATATATATATTTAAACAGAGGGGAGTAATCTTAACCTAACCCGCCCAGTGCAAAACTGACTGGATCGGATTGGCCGCCCGTTTTACATCCACCCATTTTACACCCACTTGGTTTAATTTTCCAGTGATGTCAATGTAAAGTAAAATGGAGTGGGGTGCAAAGTGGGCAGCTGATCGGATCCCATCAGTTCCCCGCCAGGTGAATTAGGTTAAAATTACCCTTAGAGAGCCCGCTGATCACTCCAACAATATGTATGTATCAACAGAGCATGTTGGTGTAGTTGCTGATATCACAGTTACTAATTTCAACCCAGCGATGCATATACCAGATGCCTTTATTTTACTCAAATTTCCCAGAGATGTGTTACACGAGCCACCGTCACCCCTTCTCAGAAAAGATTTGTGTTCAACAGAACTTCATTACTACAGCACAGGACTCTTTTAGATGATCCACAGGAACCCCTGACAAATGTTATTTTTCTATTTAAATGTAAAATTATCTCATGAGATAACCCCATGAGATGTTTTGGAGGTACAAGAGAGCAAGTTAGTGTTTCCTCCTGGGCCTGCCTCTGTTTGAACTGAGAACACTTTTAAACCTTAAGCATTTCTGGAAAACAGCTAATAAACACATGGCACGTGGCATTTTGTCAGCCAGGTATACAATGCAAATGCATTTGGCCAGTGCAGTGCCCCAACAAAACATTTAAAACTGCAACTTATTTTGAAAAGAAAGCTGGGACTGTACTTTTGGGCACATGTAACTAGCTCCTGACTGAAATCTTGCAGCTTATTAAAGAATTGGTTTTCAGCCATTATAATAACTCTGCCCAAGTTGAAGCATCGGGAACACTGTTTACTACTGCCAGTCTCAAATTGCAACAGCTGTATTGAAATCAACAGGAAATGACGAGAGAGTCCAGAAATCTGGTTTGAGAGCAGAGGATGGAACTAAAATACAAGAAAGGAAATTCAGAAGGAATCTGCTGAAAGCGAGATCACTGAAAACTCAATGGTAGTACAAGGGCCGAGGAGAATTTGAAATAAAATGGACGACATGACAAATTAGATGGTGCAAAGATGAGAAGCAGATGCAGATGAAGCTGGAAAAAGTACAAGTTATAACATGCAAGAAAAATAGGATTTATAGAGAGTATAGGAGGAACTACAAATGAAGTAACAGAAATGTTCTGGGAGTTGCTTTAAGATAGATCCACACAGACAGAGTTAAGGAAATGGTACAGTTCTTGGTGTGTATTATAGGCCACCAAATAGTGGAAATGAAATAGAGGGAGGATTTTTAAACAGTTCACAGAGATATATGAGAACAATAGGGCAATAATATTGTGTGATTTAACTATCCCAAGATAATCTGGGATAAAGCTACTGTATGTGGTCAAAGCGTGGAACACTTTTTCAAATGCATCCAGCACTGCTTCCTCAATCAGTATGTTTCTGGTCCAACAAAGATAGAGTATCAGCTTTAGGAATTGAAATGAGACAAATAATGGATGTGCAAGTAGGAGAACAATTGGGAAATGGTGACCACAACATAGTTAGAGTCAATGTGAAATAGAAAAGTATAATGAACAGTCAAAGATACAGGTGCTGGACTGGAAAAAGACAAAGCTCAAAGAGAATAGAAAGGGTCTGGCCCAAATTAACTGAGCAGAAAGTTAGCAAACAAAATGACGAATCAACAGTGGAAAATCGTCAAATGTGAGATAAATAGACATATTCCTGTAGGGCAAAAAGGTGGTGCATCGAATGAAAGAATTCCTTAGATAAATAGAGATATTATGCAAATAAAGAGAATGCTCCAGGAGGCTTGTTACAAAAATTCAAGCAAATGGTAGAAGAGGAAATTTTGCAGCATTGATTAAAAGTTGATTAACAGAAAGAAAAGAAAGGGTTAGGATTAATGGGTATTGCTCAGATTGAAGAAGAGTTGGAAATGGTGTATCCCAGGGTCAGTGCTGGGTCCATAGACTTGGGCCTAAGGAGCACAATATCAAAATTTGCTGATGACACAAAAGTAGGGGTTTTCGCAAACACTGAAGCAGACTGCAAAAGACTTCAGGTGGATCTAGATGGTTAGTGAAATGCAGACAAGTGGTAGATGCAATTTAATGTAAAGAAGCTGAAGTGATGCATTTTGGGAGGAAAAAGAAGAAATGGGAGCGTACATTCATTGGAAATTAGCTGAAGGGTGTGGATGAATGGAGAGACCTAAGGGTTCAAAAGAATAATTCTGTGAAAGTGTGAGAGCAGGTACGTCAAGCTATAAATTAGATCCAATAACACTTTCGATTTTGTAAACAGAGGCACAGAGTTCACGAATAAAGAGATAATGATAAATTTGTACAAAGTAATGATAAGGCCACATTTAGAGTACTGTATGCAGTTTTGAAGACCCCATTATAGAAAGGACATTAACGCCATAGCGAACACACAGTACAGATTCGCCAGGATGATATCAGGGAAGATAAACCATAGTAATGAGGAATACTTTGAGATACTAGGACTATTTCTACAGGAGCAGAGAAGGCTATTAGATTTATTAGAGATTTTTTAAATTATAAAGGAATTTGATAGTGTGAATAGAGAAAGACTTTTTCCTTTGTTTAGGGAAGATAGTGATGAGGGATTGTCAATTTAAAATTGTCATTAAGAAATTGAAGAGAGAGGTTAGGAGAAATCACTTTATGCAGAGTTATTAGAGCATGGAATGCTTTGCTACAGGAAGCAGTTGAGGCAGAGCCCGTGGCACCTTTTACGGGAAAAGTAGATAAATATTTGACGCAGAAGAAAATGAAGTGGTATGGGGATAGAGCAGGGCAGTAGGCTTAGTTTTGGGTTGTTCCAGCAAAGAGCCGGCACAGACAAGACGGGTGGAATGGCTTCCTTCAATGCTGTATGGCTTTATGGAGGGAAGTAGAAACTGCTGGAGCTGACAAACATGTGTAAAGAAAAGGGAAAATTAAAAACTGAGTAAAGACTAAAGAAAGAAGAGGGAATGAAGTACCAGTTTTTATCACGTTAACAATTTTTTGTAGGGAGAAAAAACTTGATCCAAAAAGCTTACTCATTTCATTATTTTTGTTTAATTTAATGGTGAAAAGCTTTGCGATAAGTAGTGACTGTCAAGGCATTAATGTAATTAAATGAGCTTGCCATACAATCCAGGAATTCTATTTGGGCAGAATGCCCATTTCTCTTGCCAGTGTTGAGACATTTTGCAGAATGCGTAACGATCCCAGGCACCTGGTTGTATTAATACCGCCAATTTTCCACCCCCTCCGAAGTTGAAATTTACTCCGTTATGTTGACCTATTTAATTTTTTTCCTGTTAAATTGTTCTATTCTTGTTAAGCATGGACATCAAGTAATAAAGTTTATAGTTGAGAAGTGACATTTATCTGAAAATGAAGTCAATCAGTAGCCTTCGAATCACAACCTTACATGAGTTGGGATTATGATGCTGTTAGGGGTGGGGGGGAGGGGGAAAGCTAACACCACCCCCATCCCCATGTTCACCTCCTATAGTTATGACAGTCTGTGGCCTGGTCATCACTCCCTGAGCACAGACCTCGCCAACGCAAAGAGCAAATATTTTAAGGAACTACATAACATCCATCAGCATACAATGTTTGAGTAACCTAATGTTGCAAGTTTATACGTACAGAATAAACTTGCCTGTAGCCTGTTACCATATATCGTTTCAGTACCTCAGGATTTAACCCTTCAATCTCTGGTATTATTATGGTGAATCAGCATATATCTTGAAAACAATTAAAATCCACAAAGTACAGTTAAACATACCTATAGCCAAAGCTGCTACTTATTTGCAGGCTTAAGGAGTATGCTCAACACTTACATTATGCCTGAGAAGATTGGGTGACTTGTAAAATTTGTGTGAACAGATTGAGGATGCATGTTTGCACTGGCTTTCATCAGATAGGTTGAATATTATTACCTACAGTTAGCATTATTATAGATCCCATTATGAGGCATTTGCTGGACATAGAAACATAGAAAATAGGAGCAGGAGCAGGCCATTCGGCTCTTCGAGCCTTCTCCGCCATTCAATATGATCATGGCCGATTCTCTATCTCAATATCATATTCCTGCTCTCTCCCCATACCCTCGATGCCGTTTGTGTCTAGAAATCTTTCTAGCTCCTTCTTAAATATATTCAGTGACTTGGCCTCCACAGCCTTCTGTGGTAGAGAATTCCACAGGCTCACCACCCTTTGAGTGAAGAAATTTCTCCTCATCTCAGTCCTAAATGTCCTACCCCGTATCCTGAGACTGTGACCCCTCGTTCTGGACCCCCCCACTAAGGGAAACATTCTCCCTGCATCCAGTCTGTCTAGCTCTGTCAGAATTTTAAATGTTTCAATGAGATCCCCTCTCATTCTTCTAAACTCGAGTGAATACAGGCCAAGTCGACCCAATCTCTCCTCATACAAAAGCCCTGCCATCCCAGGAATCAGTCTGGTGAACCTTCGCTGCACTCCCTCTATGGCAAGTATATCCTTTCTTAGGTAAGGAGACCAAAACTGCACACAATACTCCAGGTGTGGTCTCACCAAGGCCCTGTATAACTGCAGCGAGACATCCTTGCTCCTGTACTCAAATCCTCTTGCAATGAAAGCCAACATACCATTTGCCTTCAAAACTGCTTGCTGCACCTGCATGTTTGCTTTCAGTGACTGGTGTACAAGGACACCCAGGTCCCTTTGTACATCAACATTTCCCAATGTATCACCATTTAAATAATACTCTGCCTTTCTATTTTTCTTTCCGAAGTGGATAACTTCACATTTATCCACGTTGTAATGCATCTGCCATGTATTTGCCCACTCGCTCAATTTGTCTAAATTGCCTTGAAGCCTCTTTGCATCCTCCTCACATCCCACCTAGTTTTGTGTCATCAGCAAACTTGGAAATATTACATTTGGTTCCCTCATCCAAATCATTGATATATATTGTGAATAGCTGGGGCCCAAGCACTGATCCGTACAGTACCCCACTAGTCACCGCCTGCCACCCCAAAAAAGACCCATTTATTCCTACTCTCTGTTTCCTGTCTGTTAACCAATTTTCAATCTATGCCAGTATATTACCACCAATCCCATGTGCTTTAATTTTGCACACTAACCTCTTACGTGGGACTTTATCAAAGGCCTTCTGAAAATCCAAATAAACCACATCCACTGGTTCTCTCTTATCTATTCTACCAATTACATCCTCAAAAGACTCCAGTAGGCTTGTCAAACATGATTTCCCTTTCATAAATCCATGTTGACTTTGTCTAATCCCGTTGATATTTTCTAAGTGTCTTGTTATCACATCCTTTATAATAGACTCTAGCATTTTCCCTAGTACTGATGTTAGGCTAACTAGTCTGTAGTTCCCTGTTTTCTATCTCCCTTTTTTAAATAGTGGGGTTACATTTGCCACCCTCCAATCTGCAGGAACTGTTCCATAATCTATCGAATTTTGGAAGATGACAACTAATGCATCCACTACTTCCGTGGCTACCTCTTTTAGTACTTTGGGATGCAGATTATCAGGCCATGGGGATTTATTGGCTTTCAGTCCCATTAATTTCTTCAGCACTATTTTTTTACTAATACTAATTTCCTTGAATTCCTCCTTCTCACTAGTCCCTTGGTTCCCTTGCATTTCTGGGAAGTTATTTGTGCCCTCTTCCGTGAAGACAGAACCAAAGTATTTGTTTAATTGCTCTGCCATTTCCCTATTCCCCATTATAAATTCTCCCGTTTCTGACTGTAAGGGACCTACATTTGTCTTCACTAATCTTTTTCTTTTTACATACTTTCTCATTACTAATAGCATCATTATCAGAGGTATTCAAATAATTGACAGTGCTTACTGACTCAGGTTGTCAATGAGCAATGCATTATTTCAGATTTTTGCAGACAATAGTTAATTTCATCAAAGAGGCTCAGAAGTTCAGCCTTTTGGGTAATAAGCCCAAACCCAAATGGATGAGAGTAGGCTGGAAATCCCCAGGTGCACAGGAGAAAATGGCGATTGAAGAAGATGCGATTAAACAAGTGAAGCAGTTTGTGTACTCAGCCAGTGTGATGGCTGACGAAGATGGGAGTGAGGTTGACACACACATGCAGGACTGGTGGTAGCCAGAATACCCTTTCATCAATCACACTGACACTTGTGGTGGCTCTGTGACTTTTTAATCTATCAGAACACAGCACAACTGAGTGTGGTTAAAAATATGCTCTCCAATCTCATGTAGAAAATTGAGTTGTTTGTTACGAAATACGGTATTGTTTGTCCCATTTGCAATTTTTCACACTGCAGAATGCAATTCCTCCTCTCTCTGCCCCCATCCCATCCCATCCCATTTTTCTTTTTTTGATAATATGACCTAAAGGAGGAGTGAAAATAGATTTACTTTTTCAGCTTTTAATTCATCCGTTGCGAATTAGACAGCAATCTAATAACCCTTTTTAAACTGAACATCAATTTACATTTTTTTTCTATGTTCCTTACACTTGGGAGAAAAAGCAAATGTGTGGAGTGATCTTCAGCTTCTGAGATATTTGTGCTTACTGTGGGATAAGAGAGATGAGTTGTCTGTCTTTATTCTGAGGGACGTTGTGATTTTGTTTGGGGTACCACCTGGTGACCTGGCTGAGAGAGGGCCAGCAGAAATTGCAAATGTGACTAGCGATTTAAAGAGTCAGGTACCAATGGACCATTCACCACATCAGTGATTAACAGCCATGCAGTCAATCAATTGAAGATTTAACTCTCTCATAAAAAAGACGAGTCGGATTTGCATACAATGGGGCAGAAATTGCTCAGAGCGAACCTGACGCTGCTCGCCCCTCCTTAGATATAAACTAACCCACTAACTTACTTTACTTTGGGCACTTCCTCGAATAGGAAGCGGAGAAGAGCCCAGCATTAGTTCAAGCGAAGCTAGGACCTGTGGGAGAAACGAGAGGATCGATTTCTCCCCTCGATCAATCAGATCGCAGCATTTCTGACACGCTGCCAAACTCTCTGTGCAGGCTTCGAATGTGAAAACCAGGAAGTGAAAGGAACAACATTAAAATCATTGTAAATACAGTTATCGACAGTGAAAAAAAATAGAGGGTAAGAAATAATCGAATTAAATAAGAGACAGAAGGGATAAGTTTTTAAAAAGTTTAATTTTTAAAAAAATTCCAAAAACTATTAAAATAAGGCAGAATGAGACTCCACATTTTTTAAAGTAAATTTTTAGTTGTTTGGCAGTCATTTAGACTTGTTAAAACTTAGTTTAGACCTGATATTTTTAAGCGTACCTGTTTTGTGGCGATATTAGATACTTTCCAGCTGGGCAGATGAGCAAGTTGGCACTTTTTCAATGATTTCGCTGATTGTAGTGGGCGATATCCCTTTAATTCGAAGCTGTCATATCATCAGCAAACCATTAGGAGCAAGTTCCGAATTTCCCTGTTTCACTGCGCAGGTACGAACGCCAGACTTGCCCCTCGATTTCGTCACTAACAACGGTAAGCGCTTGTTGAGCTCACCGTTTATTTTGAAGCATTTTCTGCCCCAATACCTTTCCAATTCATTTAGTTTGAAATAAGTAAATTGTCAGTAATAGATTCTAAATATGAATTTGGTCCAAGTAAATTTTGGATGTAAAGTTCCATGAATCAGGCATCCCATGCACATTTAAAATAGTTTAGAATATTGTTATTCTCCCCATTCAAATAGTAAAATAAATAATTTAATTGGAGTTGTGGGGCTGATAAAAAAGAGGTTTTACAATATTAAGACACCAACATAAGGTCAACAGGAAATGCTGGAAGCACTCAGCAGGTCAGACAGCATTGGTTGAGAGAACAGACAAATTAAAGTTTCAGATAAGAATCTTTCATCAGAACTGGAACATAGGATCAACGGACGGGAAAGGAAGGTCTTGCTGATCAAACAACAATGTATTAAACAGCTTTAATTTACAAACTATCATTGTCAGTCACCATCATATAAACTTACAAGTTCTTACCTCCATTTATACTGTGTTACTGAATTATCAGCTGAGTTATAAACCCTCTACTATTTCTAATTCTTTCTTAAATAAAGATCGATGCAGACATACTCAGCTTTATAAGTTTTGCTTAGTCAAGTTAAACTAGAATATATAAAGTCATTATTATTGCAGTAATAAAGCAATTGGTGTCTTCCATTATTTTCATATGGGCCTTTAAATGTTGTGTAAATGAATTTGGATATTGTTAACTGGCTTGTGTCCTATTTGCCAAAGCTGATGCTTCAGATTGGCTAAAACTGAGGTAAATGTTTGTAAACTATGTTAGTATCACTTTAAACATTGCTCAAATGTTCAGGAAATGGTTGGTTTGTTGAATCTTTCTTACTGAAGCAGATATTTGTTGCGTAACCCCTCTCCCCTACCCCTCCACCCTCACCTCCAACAAATGCAAGGAGCTCATGGACTTGTCCATGAGACCCACCTTCTATTCCCTTGACCTTATTTCCACCAAACTATTGACCACCCAACTTCGCATCTTGACCCCATGCTACCTGACATTGTAGTTACTTCCCTCTCTTCAGGTACTGTCCCCTCTCTTTCAAAACTGCCATCATCAACCCCTTCCTAAAAAAAAAAAATCACCTTTGACCCCCTCTGTCGCAACAAATTGCCACCCCATCTCCAACCATACTTTCCTCTCCAAAATTCTTGAACCTGTGTCGTCTCCCAAATCCGTGTCCATCTTTCCTGCAACTCCATGTTTCAAATTGTACAGTCAGATTTTTGTCATTGCCACAGCAACAAAAGAACCCTAACCAAAGTCACAAAATACATCCTCTGTGATTGTGCCCACAGTGCACCTCCTTGACCTCTCTGCAGTGTTTGACGTGGTTGACCACACCATCCTCCTCCACTGCCTTTCCTCCATTGGTTCCACTCCTACCTATCTGGTTGTAGCCACAGCATCTCCAGCAATGGGTTCCCTTCCTGAACCTGCTCCATTACCTTTGGAGTTCCCAACAATCTATCAATGGCCCCCTCCTCTTCCTCAGCTACATGCTGTGCCTTGGTGACATTATTTGCAGATATGGGGTCAGCTTTCACATGTACACTGACATTGGGAAGACTGTAGTCATTGCCTTTGGCCCCCTCAAACTCTAGACCCTCCTCACTGATTCCATCCCCCTCCCTTGCCATTGTCTCATGCTGAACCAGACTGTTTGCAATCTCAGCATCCTGTTCTACCCTGAGCTGAGCTTTCAACCCCATTTCCTCTCCACTGCTTACTTCCATCTCCGTAGCGTTGCCCACCTCTGTTCCTGTCTCAGCCCATTTGCTACTAAAACCCTCATCCATGCCTTTATACCTCCAGACCAGACTCTCCCAATGCTCTCCTAGTCAGCCTCTCATCCTCTCCCCCCATAAACTTCAGTTCATCCAAAACTGTGTTGCCTATATCCTATCCCAAGCCAAGTCCTGCTCATCTACCAACCCTGTCCTTGCAGATCTACATTTACTCCCAATCCCCAAACACCAGGCCATTTACATCCCTTCATGGCCTTACCCCTCCCTATCTCTGTAACCGTCTTCAGCCTCACCCCCACCCCGCCCCCCGAACTCTCTCTTCCTCTGACTCTTCGCCCCACCATTGGCAGCCACGTCTTCAGCCACATTCTGGAATTTCCTGCCTAAGGCTCTCCACCTCTCTCTCCTTCTTTACAACCCTCCTTATAACCCACCTCTTTGACTAGGCTTTTGGACATCCCTCCTAATATCTCCTCCTTTGATTCGAGTTCCATTTTTGTCTGATTAAACATCTGTGAAGCATCGCTTTTTATATTAAAGGCACTATACAAACGCAAGTTTTTGTTAATACGGAAAATCCAAAACCATAAACTGAATAATTTATAATTGTATAAATACACAAATTATACAATATAATGTATGTATTTATATGTGCGTGCGTGTATATACACGAAACATCTGAAAAATGACGGACAGGAAAACAGCTACTGGTCCATCCAGCCTGTCCTCTATAGTTGTAATGCCTCATGCATCACGATGCATACATTCCCCACCCCATCCGGAGCCATGTAATCTCCTGGAAGAGGTAGTAAACCAGATCTTTGGATTGAAATTGTAAAATACAAAAATGGAAAATCTAATTTCTATCTTATTGATACCCTGTACTTTTGGAAATTCCATCTCACCCATTTTGGTTCTATGTTCCAAGTGTTTTCATCTCTCACAACAGCAGTCAGTCCGAATAACTCAATACTGCCATTTGAGGAAGACGAACCTATCCTCCCATGTAAGCAAGGAGAATCAAAGGGTGCGTCTTCCTGAATTGGCCTCTCACACCACCTAGTGTGTGAGTTTGCGATGCAGTTTGCTAGCTTGAACAGCACTGATAAAAGCCTCGAATAAAGCAACCAACTCTCTTGACTGTAGCTGTGTGTTTGATGCAGGGGTAAGTATGAGGGTATTTCTCTGCAAACATTGCTCAGTTTTTAATTTTTAAAAGGAATTTGAAAATTGCATGTAACTGTGCCAGACCAGTCAGATGCATTATGTAAATGTTGCCATTGTGACAAATGCAATTCAATGATTTGAACATTCACAAATGTCTAGAATAGCCAAAATGAAAATGATGAAACCAAAAGACCTGGGCTGAACTCAACGCTTGCCCCATTACAACTTAAAATCATTCTTCAGAGAGAGAATTGTTTCAAACAAAACTCAATTCAGTGTTAAAACTTGCAATTAATAATGTTTGAAATTTGAATGAACAAAATGATTTCTAGTTGAAACACAATGTGGAAAATCAAAGTCAGTGACGTCCTCAACTTGATTTTTTTTCTGAGTTTGAGAGTTATGACAGGTTGCTGTGAAAAGCAATGGGAAAGATTTGATTGGAAAGTAATGTGCATTTTTGCTGTTCAGCTCAGAAAGTCAGACCCACTGAATGCAATATGCTGACACAATCGTGATGTGATAAACAATATGCTTTACCTCCATTAACTTAGCAGTGCTGACCTGCAAAAGACAACGCTAGATAATGGCATAACATGCAAATTCACGCTTTTGAGAGGTGACGCTTTGAAATAAAGCTGGGGTGCTCTCTATTTGCATTTCAGACTGAGCATGAAACTCAGTTCACAGTTCTTTGCCGCCACCAAGTGCCAGAAGGTTAATGATAAAATCTTAAAAGTACTTCTTACTCCATAATCAACCTGGCTTCAAGATCTTTCTGTAGTATGGTTGATTAAAATTGATTTTTTTAAGAAAGACACATGATTTTATTTTTCACATTTAGTAAAGAGGACCTGGTTAAATGTTTAAAGAGGCTGTGCAAAACACTCTGAGCACGTATATAAATATTGCTCAACACTAAATAACATCAGTCCAACCTGTAAGTGTTGCTTAGTTAGTATTTCTATGTTACATAAGTTCAGCAGGGAAAGATAGCAGTGATTAAAAACTGATCGTGTAAAAAAAAAAGTTACATTTTTGTTGAGTTGTGTGCCTTTTGTTCTGTTTTGACATGTTGCAAAACTGTAGTCTGAAACAAATTTTCTTGTAAAATGACAGTCTTGGGTATTTTGATTTATGTGGATTCAAAAAAACTAACCCTGGTTCGTCAGAACACCTCATGCATTCATTTATTGAGTGTACTTCATTCAGGCGTGGACTTATGCCAAGCTGAGGTAGCAGCAGATTAATGTAGCCTTTCATACTGCACTAAATAACTGGTGATGTGCAGTCAACAGCTGTCAACAAAATTAATATTCATGAATATCCAGCTCTGCCTTAGATACTGTAATCAAATGATAATAAGATGTTGAAGCAATACTCTTGTGGTTTTTAAAGTGTCTTCTGTGTGCTCGGAATGCTTTGACACTGTTTTACTTCGTGTTTGCCCTACAGTTACAGCAGACATTCCTCATTAGCAGAGTATAAGTTTCATATTGTCAAAATAGCCCGGGTGGTTCCTTTAACAGTGATTTTAAAGCGAAACTAAATGAATTTCTGCCGGAAAATGTGCTTGTACAGATGTCTGATGAGGAAAGAATTAGCTCAGTTGTCATGCACCTACAGTCTAAAAGCCTGACAACACTCACTGTTCAGGCTTGCATATGAATAATGAGCATGTGACCATACCTTAGCACAAGTCTGTGGTTTGAGGAGAGAAGAAAATTGGAAGGGTGGAGGAGAAGGGCAATTAACTGATAGGCTCTTGATTAATGTGATGAGGAATTTATTCCAGCAATTAAAGCTAAAAATCTATTGACAGTGAGAACAATCTTTTTTTCAAACTTTGTGTTATTGTCATCTATTATATGATCATCTAATTTCTGAATCAATCGAAGTGCACCAAGACTGCCAGTTGGTTGACTTTGAATTAATAAAGTTTGCTATGCATGTCATGTACATTACAACAGTTAGCTCTTCTCTTTAAACTGGGTTTAATTTACCTTTTAATACTAAAGAGATTGTGATACCTCAAACCCAAATTTATGCACATCTGGTAATGAGAAAAATTCTGCTGCTGTTGCCTAAACATATTTACAGGTTAACACCTTACTTTGCAGCAGTAGTATGTTACTGATGAAATTAACAGTCTAAAAATACTTGCAACAATTTGCAAAGAAAAACACAAATCCACAGCATTTTTACTTCGAATGTAAATGTGCTATTGGATGATAACTGTAAGCCACCACATTTATGCTGCAAGAGAGTTTATTTCAATTATGTCTTACCCTCTCTTTTTTGCTGTCTACACCTGTTCTACAATGATTTGAATGTTGTACCTTTCACTTCCTGGATTTCACGTTCGAACAGTTTCGCAGCTTGTCAAAAATGCTGCGATCTGATTGTTTGAGGAAAGAGTGTGATCCTCTCGCTTCTCCCACAGTTCCTAGCTTCGCTTGAACTGATGCTGGGCTCTTCTCTGCTTCCTATTCAAGGAAGTGCCCAAAGTAAAGACTACGGTAAATTAGTGGGTTCGTACAAATCTGCGGAGCGTTGAGCACTGTCGGGACGCCACTCCGAGCAATTTTTGCCTCATTATATAAATCCAAGTTCTTTTTTTCTTTCTTAAATTACAGCAAATTGATAGAGATATTGTAACAGGTGCACAGCTTCACAGTCTTTCCTGTCTAATTATAAATAGCCTTGACTTGAAAGTAACAGTTTCTGACTTTCTTGTAGTATAATCTTGTAACACTTGTTCTTTTACTTTCAGTAATGTCAGCAGTCAAATGACTTGGGAGCATAAGCTGTTACCACACTGAGCCAGTGGTCCTAGTGACATTCATTTGGTTATGCTAATAGTAAATAAATACAACCAATTTAATTTTCTAATTTCTCTCTTTGTGCCTTCTCCAATTTCATCTTGTGCATGAGACCCACCTCCTGCTCCCTTAACCCCATTCCCACTAAACTGATGACCACTAAACTTTTCTTTCTGGCCCTCAAGATAGCTGACGTTGTAAATGGTTCGCTCTCTTCAGGTACTGCCCCCCTCCCTTTCAAAACCATCATCATTAACTCCCTCCTCAAAAAAACCCACCTTCCGTCCTTGCAAACCACCATACCATCTCCAACCTATGGTAGGAAGAATAGAAAAGCAGAATATTTTTTAAAAGGTGAGAGACTAAGAAATGTTGGTATTCAGAGGGATTTGGGTGTCCTTGTACATTAATGACAGAACATTAACATGCAGGTACAGCAAGCAATTAGGAAGGCAAATGGTGTGTTATACTCCAACCCCCTTGCAATAAAGGCTAAGAGTAAGGAGGTCTTGCTGCCATTATATAGGGGTCTGGTGAGACCATACCTATACATGTTTGGTCTCCTTAACTAAGGAAGGATATACTTGCCCTAGAGGGAGTGCAATGAAGGTTAACTAGATTGATTCCTGGGATGAGAGGGTTGTCCTATGAGAAGAGATTGAGTAAAATGGGCCTATATCCTCTGGAGTTTAGAAGAATGAGAGGTGATCTCATTGAAACATATAAAATTCTTAGAGGGTTTGACAGGGTAGATGCTGAGAGGCTGTTTTCCCTGGCTGGAGAGTCTAGAACTAAGGGTCATAGTCTCAAGATAAGAGGTCAACCATTTAGGACCAAGATGAGGAAAAATTTCTTCACTGAGGATTGTGAATCTTTGCCCAAAGAGCTGTGGATGCTCAGTCGTTGAGTATATTCAAGATTGGGATTGATAGATTTTTGGAAACTAAGGGAAACAAGGGATATGGGGATAGGTCAGAAAAGTAGAGTTGAGGTAGATGATCAGCCATGATCTTATTGAATGGTAGAGCAGGCTCGAGGGGCCATATGGCCTACTCCTGATCCTATTTCTTATCTTCTTGTGTTCTCAAACTCCCTTTCCTATTCAAAGGTCTTGAATATGTTGTTGTCTCCCAAATCCATGCCCATCTTTCCTGCAGCTCCATGTTTGAATCTCTCCAATTAGGTTTCTGCCCCTGCCCTAACTAAAGTCACAAATGGCATCCTCTGTGATTGTGACCATGGTGCATTACCACTCTTACACCTCCCTGCAACCTTTAACACGGTTGACCACACCAACCTACTACAGAGGCTCTCTTCCACTGTCTCCTCGGTGGGATTAGCATCCTTTGTTCCCATTCTTACCTATTTGATGATAGCTAGAGCATCTCGAGCCATGGCTTCGCTTTCTACCCGTGCATCTTTACCTCCAGAGTTCTCCAAGGATCTATCTTTGGCCCCTCCTCTTCCTCCTCTACATGCTGTCCCTTGGTGACATCATCTGCAGACACGGGGTTAGCTTCCACATCTACACTAACGATACACAGTTCGACCTCTCCATCACCTCTCTCAACCCCTCTACTCCATCTGTGCTGTGAGATTGCTTGTCCAACATCCAGTCATGTTGAACCACAATTTCATGGGAAGATCAAAGCCATCGTCATTGGCCCCCACCACAAACTCCATACCTTTGCCAGTGATTCTGTCACCTCCCCAGCCATTGTCTCAGGCTGAACCAGAACTGTTCACATCCTCGGCATTCTGTTTGACCCCGAGCCAATCTTTCGACCCTATATCCTCTCCATCAGAAAAACTGCCTACATCCACCTTCATAATGTCATCTGTCTTTGCCTCTGTCCATCTCAGGCTCAGCCCATCTCTGCTACTGAAAGCTTCATCACTTCCAGAGTTGAATATTCCAATGCTCTCCTGACCAGCCTCCCATGATTCAACTGCTTTCTCTGCAAGGAAGGGAACAGCTATTACCTTTGCATTTTATTTTTAAGTGCATGTTCTTGGCAATGCTGGCCATTAATTTACCACCTTTTTGATTTGAGTGCTGTGTGCCCCTCAGTCACTTGGAGAAGGTGGTACCATTTTAACAGAAGCTTCACCTGTGCTAAGATCAGACAACCACATGTCACTACTGTACTACCGAAGACTGGGGCGATGCATCATTACTATGAGACCACAAGCTCCCTCTCTACTATATAATTGAGGATCTGATTGATGAGAACCCACTATGAGGCTCCTTCATCCATAATCCTTACTTCGCTTCCCATCAGAGGTGGATATATCACCATTATTAGGCTGAGCACTTACCCTGCAGGTGTGTGGTATCATTCAAGAGACAGACCAGCCATAGCCTAAAGTATCTGGCATTGGGTCAAATTTAGTAATTTGAAGGATTTGGTTTTATCTTCATCACTAGTTGTCACCTATGAACATATAATAATGCTGTCCCATCCTATGAGTTTGAGTACTGTTCTCATACTGATGATGGATGGCAAACTACAGTTTTAAATCTACTTTGTGTTTTCCCCCTTCCATTGAAATTCTTTGACTCCTTGTAATGCACCACAGGATACCTATTCTATTTTTATTTAGCATTATTACTGAGTGAAGGACTAGAACTCATGGGATACTGAGTATATTAATTATACCCTGATGACAACAATGCAGTGCACTTGAGAAAAAAAGTCCATTTCCCAGTGGAATTGCTGTAGAATGTTATGGGAAATTAGAAATAAAACAGTCTTTGAAAAAAATATGATAAATTATGTTACAATTTAATTACATGTAATCAAATTAATAATGGACTATTTGAACTCCCTTAACAAAGCATTTTTCATGATTTTATCAGTTCTAATTGCGTTATATCCTGCAAGCTATGTCCACATTATTGTATTGAGACTTATTTTTGGCTAAAACTCACTCACAATTTGTTTCTTCTGCCTGTGGAAGTGTTTCTCTTCCAGAAAACTTCATTCGCTGGAACTTATTCCCTCAAACTTGGAACTTGAAGCATAGGGCCAGTCATCACTTGTTGCATTGGAATGAAAGAACATGAATTTATCTCACTCCTTTTGGGTCCGTAGAATATCCTAAAGTACTTCACTTTTGAAGTGTAGTCATTGTTGTAATGTAGGGAAACGTGGCAGCCAATTTCTGCACAGCATGGTCTCACAAACAGCAGTGAGATAGAAACATAGAAAATAGGAGCGAGGGTAGACCATTCAGGGCTGCTCCGCCATTCAAAATGATCATGGCTGATCGTCAAGCTCAGTACCCTGTTCCCGCTTTTTCCCCATATCCCTTGATCCCTTTAGCATTAAGAAATATATCTATCTCTTTCTTGAAAAGGCCTCCACTGCCTTCTGTGGTAGAGAATTCTACAGGTTCACCACCCTCTGAGTGAAGAAATTTCTCCTCATCTCGGTTCTAAATGGCATACCCCGTATCCTGAGACTGTGACCCCTGGTTCTGGACTCCCCAGCCATCAGGAACATCCTCCCTGCATCTAGTCTATCTAGTCCTGTTAGAATTTTATATGTTTCGATGAGATCACCTCTCATTCTTCTAAACTCTAGTGAATATAGGCCTAGTCGACCCAATCTCTCCTCATACATCAGTCCTGCCATCCCAGGAATCAGTCTGGTAAACCTCCGTTGCACGCCCTCCACGGCAAGGACATCCTTCTTCAGATAAGGAGACCAAAACTGCACACAATACTCCAGATGTGGTCTCACCAAGGCTCTGTATAACTGCAGTAAGACATCCCTGTTCCTGTACTCAAATCCTCTTGCAATGAAGGCCAACATACCATTCGCCTTCCTAACTGCTTGCTGCACCTGAATGCTCGCTTTCAGTGACTGGTATACAAGGACACCCAGGTCTCATTGCACCTCCCCTTTTCCCAATCCATCACCATTCAGATAATAATCTGCCTTTTTGTTTTTATAACCAAAGTGGATAACCTCACATTTATCCACATTGTACTGCATCTGCCATGTTCTTGCCCACTCACCCAACTTGTCTAAATCACATTGGAGCCTCTTTGAATCCTCCTCACAGCTCACATTCCACGCCAGCTTTGTGTCATCTGCAAACTTGGAAATGTTACATTTAGTTCCCTCA
The DNA here is from genome assembly GCF_035084215.1 of Heptranchias perlo. NCBI lineage: Eukaryota > Metazoa > Chordata > Chondrichthyes > Hexanchiformes > Hexanchidae > Heptranchias > Heptranchias perlo. Next base: position 34,145,096 of record NC_090341.1, on the reverse strand, counting down.
TCCAAATCATTGATATATGTTGTGAATAGCTGGGGCCCAAGCACTGATCCCTGCGGTACCCCACTAGTCACTGCCTGCCACCCGGAAAAAGACCCATTTATTCCTACTCTCTGCTTCCTGTCTGTCAACCAATTCTCAATCCATGCCAGTATATTCCCCCCAATCCCATGTGCTTTAATTTTGCACACTAACCTCTTGTGTGGGACCTTATCAAAAGCCTTCTGAAAATCCAAATGCACCACCTCCACTGGTTCTCCCCTATCTATTCTACTAGTTACATCCTCAAAAAACTCCAGTAGATTTGTTAAGCATGATTTCCCTTTCACAAACCCATGCTGACTTTGTCCAATCAGGTTAATGCCCTCCAAGTGTTCTGTTATCGCATCTTTTATAATGGACTCTAGCATTTTCCCTACTACTGATGTTAGGCTAACTGGTCTGTAATTCCCTGTTTTTTCTCTCCCTCCTTTTTTAAATAGTGGGGTTACATTTGCCACCCTCCAATCTGTAGGAACTGTTCCAGAGTCTATAGAATTTTAGTAAACTGGGATGTAGATTATGAGGCCCTGGGGATTTGTCAGCCTTTAGCCCCATTAATTTCCCTAGCACTTTTTTTTACTAATACTGGTTTCCTTCAGTTCCTCCCTCTCACTGGACCCTTGGTTCCCTAACATTACTGGCAGGTTATTTGTGTCCTCCTTTGTGAAGACAGAACCAAAGTATGTGTTTAATTGTTCTGCCATTTCTTTGTTCCCCATTATAATTTCCTCCATTTCTGAATGTAAGGGACCTACATTTGTCTTCACTAATCTTTTTCTCTTGACATATTTATAGAAGCTTTTACAGTCAGTTTTTATGTTCCCTGCTAGTTTATTCTCATACTCTATTTTTCCCCTCTTAATCAATCTCTTTGTCCTCCTTTACTGAATTCTGAACTTCTACCAATCCTCAGGCTTGCCGCTTTTTCTGGCAATTTTATATATCTCCTCTTTGGATCTAATACTATCCCTAATTTCTTTTGTAAGCCACGGTTGAGCCACCTTTCCTGTTTTATTTTTGCACCAGACAGGAATGAATAATTGTTGTAATTCCTGCACACGTTCTTTAAATATTAGCCATTGCCTATCCACCGACATCCCTTTTAGTAAAGTTCCCCAATCTATCATATAAATGAACACATAATCTGTTTTAGTGGTTTTGGTTGAGAAATACTTCGTGGCCAAGACACCAGGAGAACTCCCCTGCTTTTCTTAGAATAGTGCCATGGGATCTTTTACATCCACCTGAGAGAGCAAATAAGGCCTTGGTTTATCGTCTCATCTGAAAGACAGCACCTCCAATGGTGTAGCGCTCCCTTAGTGCTGCAAGCATGCGAAAGATGAAGCACAAGAAATGACCAGCTGGTTCATCAAGCCTGCACCATTCAGCCATAATGTTCTAAGCATCAAGATTTACAACACCCACCATCCACCAACAGCCATGTGATCTCCTGGAAGAGGCAAAAAGAAACGGTTAAATACCTACCACCACCACCGCCTTCCCCACTCACAGACAGATCTAGGTAATTTATACCAGATGCTTCAATATTTTATGCACACCATACATTAAATGTTACAATTTCTAATTAACTAACTGGGGAAAAAATTCTATCCCATATTAAACATGCAAAACTCACTCTGATTTTCACACATACAGAAACAAATCCAGGAAATCTTTTACATGACAACAAATATATACTCAATTTCAATGAGAAAAAGATTTTCTCCTCACTGCTTCTGCATGACTCAGAAGGCTGCATGGCCAAACCTAATTGCTACTAAAGAATTGTTGGGCTCTTGAGGTCTCCCCACCAATGAAAGGTATTTTGTTTGAATACCAATTATGAAGACCTGCGTAGACACCGGATAACAAGGCCTTCAACTTCCAGGCAAAGGACCAAACAATAAAGTGTATTTAATAACTGGTACGGATGATGGAGGTCAGCCACTTCAACAATGCTTTACCTTCCATGTCTCTATCTGTCCGTATCTTTATTCCTCCACAGTACCTCCTGGGTTTTACCTTATATACCAAAAAGTCCCCTTCCCCAAGGGTGGAAGGAATTCAACCTTCCCACAGCCCAGAATCTCAGGGTAATTTTAAAGTGATGTCCAAAATGTTACGTCATTCACAATGAGTTAGTTATACGTTTACTTGTAGGGACAATCATCTGCCTTTAAATGGAGCAGATTTCTTTTTGTGACCTGTCCCATATATTTACTAACAAAGATGACTTTTTAGAGTATGTCCTCATGATAACGTTTTCATACTAAAAGCGCGTTATGGCGGAGGGCATTTCTGTGGCTTCTTTGTTAATGAGGAAGACATAGGGAGCCTTTGGGAGGTTGTGGATATGCAGACTTACTATTTTTGATAGGATATAAAAGTGTAAAATGCTGAACCTGTTCACTAATACAGTAATTAGCAGATCCATACGCATGCTATGATCTTAAAACCAGTTCATTAAGGGTTGCATGTGATCAGTGTAGTGTTTTGAAACTTTTCTACTGTTTTCAAGTTCTTCAACAAACAAGTTTGTCTCAATAAATGAAGCTATGGTGGATGTTACATTTGTATAGCAAAGAGTATTTCCAAAGTACCAGAATACCCAAATTACAGTGTACAATGCACAACTCATGTGAAATACCATTTCCCAAAGCTTTTTATGGTTAAAATTGTGGTGTGAACACCAACTGTTTTATTGAGGTTTAGGTAGTTATATAGTGTGCAGAAATATATCGCAAGCTGAAGAAACATTTACTCAAGCACACTATAATATCCTATGTGTTCAGCACTGCTTTTTTCTGGAAAGCATTTAAGTTGAAATTGCTATGATTCGGATCGGGTAGAAAAGTGGAGTTAAGGTCAAAGATCAGCCATGATCTTATTGAATGGCAGAGCAGGCCCGAGGGGCAGTATGGCCTATTCCTGTTCCTATTTCTTATATTCTTATTCATAGGCATTTCCAGATTAATAAATGGAGATATTTTAAAAGTCTCAGCTCAGCAAACACTGTCTAATTGCACCACTTTTTTGGAAATATTGCAGTCCTGCTAGTTTTGCGCATGGATCAAGTGCAATAATGTTATGACGTCCACATATATGATGCTGTTCATTCTGGAATGAGAAACATCAGGGTTGGCACCAGTTGTGATTATACTGTGTGAAGGCCCATGTCATCACTGGATAACAGATAACAGAGTCTTCAACTTCTTCCAGACAGAGCTCCAATCGTCCGTCTGTCTGCCTGTGTGTGTCTCTCTCTCTCTCTTCCACCCTCTCTCTTAAATGTCTCTATTGTCACAGAAAGATTTGATCTTCAGCCTTTTTTTTCACTTCTGCTACTCCAGCTACTGTTGTCCTAATTTAGACGTAAAGCTATCAGCTGGAGAACTAAAGACCCAGGAGAACTGAATGTGCAGTGCATGACAAGCAGGACAATTATCATCAGCAGTCCATATGGGACTCCAAATCCAGATCAGTAATTTTATTTGCATAAAATATTTATTGGTATATAGTAAACAGGTTATTATTAACCCTGATGGATTGACATTTTTTGTTAAGTCCTGCAGAACTTCTATGGTATTTTACCCATTTATAGCATCTATTGAGTGCCATAAGAAGGGAAAGGACTGTTAGTTGGCTGTAAACTGCACCACTTAGCGATTTTAAACTTGGGCAAATATGATACAAATCCTGCTGTAAAACCAACTGTGAATTTATAGTGGCATAAGCTCTAACTCTACTGGTATGACTCCAGAGTTACAGTGACATAAACTGCTGCCCATTGTCACTCCCAAAACAGCATGGCTATCAGACATCCCGATACCAACAATATCACCACTTGCAGCTTTCATACTTTAAGAAACAATACATGGGGTTTTATTAATATTCAGTTTGTTCAGTAAGGGGGTATGTAAGTTGGCTGGCTATTGGTCTAAATACATGAAGTGCCTACAGCAGCTGAATGTACTCCATGTGCTGATCTGAATTCATTTGCATAATAGTTTTAATTCCATACATCTTCAAGAAAAAAAATGATCTCATTTAAGAAGTTGATCTTAATAATAAAGTTAAAAATGTTGTGAAGTGTTATTCATAAAACTATTCCAAAACTCACAGAACCTAAGCAGGACAGTAACAAGGACAGGAAGTAGTTGCTGACACGCCTACAAACACACAATGAATGAAGTTTATATGATAACAGTTCTGGATGTAAAGATTTTTCTCTAAAGTGATGCTGCTCTTTCTGCCAGCCTGACAGCAATGTTAAGTGGAACTTCTTTCAAAAAACATCTAACCCAAGATCAAAGGTCAATAGCAACAACACTTCAAATGAAAAGAGTCTTTAGATCAGTTTTATGAATGTTAATCTTTTTCCTGCTGATGAAGTTAGGTATATAGGAACAAAATACTTCACTGCATTGAAATTAGAAACAAATTCCCCAAAATGTTTCCACTTGGGATTGTAACAAATTATTAAAACCTTGAGGCCTTGTTCATTTTACTTCACTTTGAAGTTCCTTTTCCCTCCTCCTTTAGCTTTCCTCGCCTGTAATCTCCTTTCCCCAGCAGCCAATTTCTTCAAAGCTTCACTGTCCTGCATGAATGAAGCTTTGAAGCCCCAAAAACTTGGCTTTGTTACACCTCCTACTTTCCAACAACTAATCCATAGTCGAGAAAATTCCATATAATTAACTAGGTAGTCAGAGTGTCAGCTAAAATACTAAATCTGAGTTGTTTCAATAAGCCTGCTCCATTACCTGTAGAATGCCAGACTGAGAGCTATGATTGACAGTTGACTTCTTCATTGATTAATCATATCTTTTGCAAGTGTATATTTATCTTTCGTGAGCCACTTGAGACTTTGACAGCAGTGAAACTCTTTATTCCAGGAATGTCTTTTATGATTTGGAGACTTGTTCTTTTCTTTCTTTCTCTCCATGTTCTGAGTGGTGTTATTCTTTGCAGTACAATGAGGTACTTGTACTTGAAGGTGGAACATATATTTCCCAAATCACAGTAGTTGTAGAAAAGATACCATTTTAATGCTGACAAACACATCAAGTTCATTTTACAGATGCAGTACTCTGTGACAATGTAAGAACATGCAGCAGAGATTCAACAGTCTACTAAACAGTTAGAGACTGACTTTATTTTGCCCTAAAATAAGTTGTAGCACTTTGTTAATGGCTTCCTTGCAAAAATGCACAGGTTAGCTTTGAATATTGGGTAAAACAGTGTATCAGAACTCTGTTCCTCAAAAAATGGACTTTTCCTGCTGGAAACGCATATTCAAAGCAAGTTTGTAATGAAGGGACAAAAATTTCTTTGCCAGATGTCTGAATATTATAAGTGAAATGATTTACTGTCATACTGGGCCTGATTTTACCAGGGGTGCGGGTTGGCAGCGGGTGGTCAGTCGGGCTCGAGAAAAACGCACCGTCTGAATTGAGTGCGTTGCACGCGCGATCGTGGGATGATTGATGTAATTAGCCGGCAGTTACGGGTTCCCCGCTTCTCAGCTGCGTGCCGGCGGCCTGCGCATGCGCATTGACGTCTGAGCGATGGTGGAGCTCTATTTAAAGGGGCAGTCCACCAAAGCCCCTCCAGCCACAACCTACAGTCCATGAAGGATGGAGGAGCGCAGGGGTAAGGCTGCTCCCCGATTCACGGACTACGCCCTCCAGGTGCTGCTGGACGGCGTCCGCATGAGGAGGGAGACGCTGTTCCCCACCGATGGAAGGAGGTGCCCTGGCAGCGCCACCAAGAGGGCATGGGAGGAGGTGGCCGCGGAGGTCACAAGCAGGGGCAACACCACCCGGACTTGGATTCAGTGCCGGAAGAGATTCATTGACCTCACCAGGTCCGGGAAAGTGAGTACACTAACGCACTCTGCGTCACTCCGTCTTCCACATCACCTCAACCACCTCACAACCCCATCTCCACTGACAGCACTGCGCTCCCGCACCAATCCTCACAGCCACCCAACTATCAGCCTCACAGTGCCTGCACGTACCCACCGTCCCTGTCCCCACTCGACCACTACCACACACCCCAATCCCCATACAATGGGATGGCCATGTGGCACACGCATCCTCCCATCCATCTGCCACACGCTCAACCCACTCACACCAATGCTTGACGCGTCTCACATTGCAATCATCACTCAATAACGTTTTTGTGTTTTGCCCTCACAGGAGAAGAGGTGCAGGAACGCATGCGATAGGGCACGCACCGGAGGGGGCCCGCCACACGAGGTGGCTCTGACAGACGCCGAGGTCGAGGCGCTGGAGATCAGCCACACGCTGCATTGCCTGTCGGTGGCGGATGGCGAGGCTGGTTCTGTCGAAACGGCCGGTAAGGGAAAGCTGGCACTCATCACTCATGAGCGCGAATGATCTTAGCATCACATGGCATATGCCGCACCGCCACATTTGGTCACATGCCTGATATTGCCCTCTGTTCTCTTGCAGGACCGTCTGCGATCAACGTTTCGGTTGAGGGCGATTCCTCAGAGGACATGCCCGTCTCTGAGGGTGCATCATCACACATGAGCCTTGCATCCACCAGCGCAGATACACACACCTCAGTGGGTCCCCCCCCTCAGTTAGTTGGGATTGCACATGGTGAGTCACCGCGCACACGTGAGCATGAGCAGACCCTGGTGACAGGGTCAGCCGCGGAGGGTCCGCGTCGGTGGGAGCACTCTTCTCCAGGCTCTGCTCAGCCGGACCCAGATGCTGAACCCAGGGGGCCACCAGTCAAAAGGAGAGTCGTCGAGGGGCACCAGCACATTGCTGAGGTACTGGGAGAGGTGCCACGCGCACTCTCCACAATCGCACAGAGGATGGAGGAGTCCAACTCCTGCATGAGGGGAATGGTGGCACAGGTGCAGGAGGGTATCGCCGAGATAGTGTCGCAGGGACGTGAAGGCATCTCTGAGATAGAGTCGCGGGTAGGTGTGGGAACGTCTGCGGTGGAGGACAGGCTAGCCTCCCTCGAGCGTCACGCACAGCTCACCAATGAGTCCATCCAGGCCCTCACAACGGCTGTTCGGATTCAGGGTGAGCAACATTCTGCCGCCATCAACAGGTTGACAGATACATTGGAGGTGGCCTTGCAAGGTCTCACCCACGTCATCCAAACTGCCGTCCAGCAGGGTGGAAGGGGTGATGTGGGCCTTGGCCATGAGAGGGAAGATGGTGAACGGGGAAATGGAAGTGTGGACGCTACTCAAGGCGCCCCCACGTCTCACCCGTTGCCCCCCTCTCAACCAGTGCCCGCAATAGTCCATCCTCTCCAGGTGGCCGAGCAGTCTGTGGAGGTGCCCTCACGGGCACCGAAACCCAGGGGGCGTTGGCCCAAAGCATCTACCAGGTCAGGGCACGAACAGGAGCAACCTGCCACCACCTCTGCTGGAGCCAGAGGGGTAGCACCACGGAGGGGTACCCGGAAACGAAAGCCTAAAGTTCCGTGAGCACACAGGGATTGCACCAGGGTGTTTGTCTATTTGTTTTTTTTTATTTCCAGTCTTTGAATGGCAACACAAAATAAACTCACTTTTTCTCACCAATGCAGCCACCTCTTGTCCATAATTCTGCAGCTTGTGCAATATGTCCCTTCCGTGCGCCTCATCATGACGACGACCACCCCGTCCCACCCATTGGGCATAATACAGTGGGTGCAGGTGTACAGGCACCACTCTTCTGTGGAGGGAGCCTGTATGGACCCTCGTCTGTGCACGTTATGACATGTGAACGCCTCACACAGTGTGATGTTAGGAGAACCGTTGGCATATGAGTGCCTCCCTGGCCTGACGAGCACGCAGGTGAGCCGGTGTTCGGCCCATGGGTCGTTCCTCCTCCTCTCCCTCGTACTCCTCCTCTTCCTCCTCCTCCTCCTCCTCATTGTCGTCCTCAATGTGGGTGGCGGGTGTGCATGGGGCCTCCTCCAGCGGCACCCCTCTCTGTAGTGCCATGTTATGCAGGGCACAGCAGACAACTATAATTCGTCCCACTCGGAGTGGCGTGTATTGGAGCGCTCCCCCGGAACGATCAAGGCACCTGAAGTGCATCTTGAGCAGCCCTATAGCCTGCTCAATTGTAGACCTGGTTGCAATGTGGCTGTCATTGTATCAACGCTGCGGCTCAGTGATGGGGTTCCTCAGAGGTGTCATAAGCCACGTGTGCAGGGGATATCCCTTGTCGCCGAGGAGCCAGCCGTTGCCGGTGTTGGGTGCGTGGAAGAGGGGCTGGACGGTGGACTCCCTGAGGACGAAGGCATCGTGGCAGCTGCCAGGGTATCTGGCGCACACGTGTAGGAATCTCTGGCGGTGGTCACAAATGAGCTGGGCGTTCATGGAGTGATACCCTTTCCTGTTGATGAACAGCCCTGGCTCATGTGGAGGTGCCCGTATTGCTATGTGGGTGCAATCGATTACACCCTGCACCCGTGGGAAGCCAACCACAGCATGGAATCCAACCGCCCTCTCCGTCTGGCTGCGCTCATCCATGGCGAAGTTGATGTAGTGCGAGGCCCTGCGGAACAACCCATCGGTGACCTGCCTTATGCACTTGTGTGCAGACGACTGAGAGACCCCGGTGATGTCCCCCGTGGCACCCTGGAAGGATCCGGAGGCGAAGAAGTTGAGGGCAGTGGTGACTTTGACGGCGACGGGTAAGAAGATGCTGCTTGGTCCATCCGGGAGCAGCTCGTCATTAAGGAGGCTGCAGATGTCGGCGACTACCTGGCGAGTGACTCTGAGCCTACGTATGCACTGCTGCTCAGAGAGGTCCATGAAGCTGAGCCTCGGTCTGTAGACCCTGTGCGGAGGGTAGTGCCTCCTGCGACGCATCTCTCTCTGCGGTTGCCCTCCATCCTGCTGTGCAGGTGGATGTGCCACAGCACCGTGTTGTGGGGCTCCACGTCTCTGAGGCGGACGGCGTGGACTGCGAGGCTGCTGAGGCTGGTGATGCTGTTCGTCCTCCGAGGATGTCAAGGCAGCACCCATCTGGCAGGTGCAGGTCTGCGGGGTTGTGCACGGTAGAAAAGTGTGTCCTCGCACAGGGGTTGCGGTTCCACGCCGGTGAATCTTCTTGCTTGGAGGAGGGTGGTGGAGGGCAGGCGTTGCCCTATGTGACGGAGTGGCCTCCTGTGTTGGTGAAGGCTCACCCCCACCCCCCCCCCCCCCATCTGTGGAATGCACCTTGGCAGCTGCCACGGGCTGCTGGCTGCAACACGTCCCTTGGGAGTGAGAGTGTTTCCCCCAGTATGGGAAACAGTCTCATTTCACCGTAAAATCCCACACTTGTTTAAAAAAAACAGCTCAATTTGAAATAGCTAGATAAATACACTCAAGTGGAACCCCGCTGGCTTTAATTGCCTGCGGGATTCCCACCAGCGGGGGCTGCGCACGCACCCCCGCACGTCAGCGCGGAACCCGGAAGTGGGTGGGATCGAGGCGCGATCCGGTCCCGCTCCTCGATTTCGGGATTTTCGAGGCCCCCCCGCCGAGAACGCACCCGAGACCGGGTGCTAAAATCGGGCCCACTGTGTTTGGCTCTGTATTGATCCAAGTAGAAATAATGAATCTGCACTGAAAATGGCATGTCTTTTGGCAAGAACCATCTCCGAAAGCCCTGAAATTGAGAAATTGGAAATTATGATACCAAGCAGGTATATGGAGAGAGTAAGAGGAGAGAAGAAGCAACGTGATAGAATAGAAATTCATCTGGGCCTGATTTTGGTGCTGCACACTCCCTAACCAGGAGGCCTGAAATTGGGCCTCGGACCTCATTTCAATTATTTATATAAGTTGTCGGTGCCTATCGTGCATCCACAGGCAGCTCACCCATTTCAGCAGAGGAGTTTCGGGCCACTTGCCTCGCCGGCAGCAGCTCTCAGGTGATTGACGGGAGGGGGCTCTAATCGCAGCCGTCAGAAGTCAGCACTCCTGCTGCTCCTGGCTCTAAATTAATTTTTTTTTAAATTAAAACTTGCCTTTTCGATACCGGCCGGTCCTAGGTAGCATCCACAGCAGGAAAATCTGAGGGCCCTGCACCTGGTCCGCTCACGGCAGCCCAATTTCTCAGAGTATATGCTCGGGGCCTAACGCTGGTTTTAGGCGGCCGCCTGAAAATCGTCCCAGGACATTAGACATTTTTAGGCATCCTTGGGACGCAGGACACAGCTCTGCTAAATTGGTCATTTTTCCACCTGGAAAACAGGTGCAACAATGACTAATTTCTACCCTGTTGTATTTAGGGAGCTAATTGGCAGAACAGTAGGGGAGACAGCATTGCACTTCCTTTTTCAGTAGCTTGCTTAACCTTGAGAAGGTTTGGAAACAAATCACCCATCATTGAGCCAGTTTGTGCCAAACAGTGGACATTTTTGTGCCCTGGGCTTATTGCCACTAAGTACTAGGTTTGGAATGCCTGAACTCATTTCATACAGGATCCATAAAACCAGCAGAAAGGGGAAACCCTCAACCCATCAATTTGAATTGGATTTGAGCCCAAGTTCCAATATGTGAAAGGACAGTGTAACCTGCTGTGTCATTCTGCTTTCTCCCCCAATTTAATTTTTAGTCTGCATTCATTGCTGTCTGTTCCCCGTCTCTTGTAATTGGTGCTAGTTATAAAAATTGCTTTTTGAACAGCAGCCCTTTAGTGTACCACACTCCTGGGGACCCCCTGCAAATATTGAGACACTCCCAGTGCTCCTGTCCTAATTTCCAAAAGGAAAACAGTACTGAATTGCAGCAAACATTTTATATTAACATACAGTAACAGAAATAATGTTTTAAGGATGTCAACAAATACAGAAAAGTTCAGAAATATGATTACCTTGAGGGCTCATGTTTACAACTCTATACAAAATATAACATGGGCTGTTGCACAAGGAAATTAAAATACAGTTTTCATCATCAGTGCACTGAATTTTACATTGCCATAGTCAGATATAGAATTGTCCTGCAGCTAAATTAAATTCCTCAGCATAATTAAACCAGCATAGAAAATTACCCTTGTTTTCTTATTTCTAATAATGAGGTTTACCTCATAGAATCGATGCAGTAACAAATACTACATGATATTCTAAAAAATAAACCAGGACATCATAATTGTGTCCTGATTTTTAGATACTTGCATTTAGTATAGGTTTTGGGTTCCAGGGCATGACCTGCACAATGCAGTGTGAATCGGTATGTGATCTCATTTAGTGAAGCACGATAGTAAAAAGTTTGCAGCAGTTTCTTTCAGTGATTTAATCAATTAGCAAATCAATATACTTTGTTTATCTTACATAAAATACACTTCAGATCAGGACATTACTCTGCAAAACCTGTTGTTTCAGAGGGACGAAAGTATGTTGGTTTAATTTTTAGTCTTCCACCCATCACTGTCTGTTCTCCTTCTGTTTCTAGGAACCAATGTTACTGAAGCCAAGCGCATCCTGAGTGAGAGTGGACTGCCAATCATTTCTGCCAGAGACCTGGAAGATGCAGCTAAGAAGGCAGTTGCCAATGTGGCTCCAAAATAGCCTACTGAAGGAAGTTTTCAAGCAATGAGTTTTCTTTATACTGTATTCCCCAATCATGGGTCACCACTAATTTTAGAAAGATAATTTTCTATGGTTATTTCACACAATGACTGGACAAATATAAAGAATTATCAATACATTTATACAAAGTGTACTTCAGGGATGGTTTTACAGAAAAAGTTGTACATTGCACACTTTTTACAAATTTATTGAATTATGTGCTGACTCCACACGGTTCCTGCATGTTAACGTCAATGATTATTGTGAATTTTTATGAAAGTTTCGATTTTTTTTGGTTCTGTGAAATAAAAAATATATCTGAATATAATGACACAAAATGGTTTTCTTCTTCCTGAACATCTCTGTAATCTTCAGTTATTGCAAGAGGATGTGCAGAAAGCTCAGCCTTTGCCTTAATCTTAAAATTGATTAAAACGGCACTACTGAGTGTACAGCAACAGACCACATACTTAATCAAATTGGTACTGTCTTGAAAGCCTTAACCTTCAACACTGCCAAGAAAGTCAACCTGCGTCCAGCTCAGTCTGGAGGTGCACAGAACTTAGTACATGAGTAAGTCAGTTGTACTCTTCCAGCGGACAAAGAATTTTGCTAAACTTACATTTTAAGTATTGTGTCTTTTTCTGTCATCACTGGTTATTTTATTTTTGTAAAACTCATTTTCATTATGCTAGAAAATTACTGACAGTATGTGATCTCATTTAGTGATGTTGTTCCATCCTTTTGTGGCCTTTTCATGTTTATAGTGTTTTAAACAACTGTGAAACCGAGAATTTCAAGTGAATACAAATTGGTTCCTTTAGCTAATTTCTGTAGCAGCAAATGTCTTCCAAATATGAATAAAATACTTTAAATTATATGGATGTGTTTGAAAAATAAATGAGAACTGTTTTTATTGTTTTTAGTTCCCAAGAGAAGCACATTAAGACATGTGAATGCTTCAGTGCTCCACCCTTACAGCTCTCTGGTCTGTTGAACTTCATGTTGTTATTATCAAATTATATTCAGTAGTTAAAAACATCTTAAACTTTTTGCCTATCTGTTGGAAAAAAGGGATCTGTCTATGCATTTGGCATCTGTTGTAATCAAAATTGAATACGTTTAAATGCTCATAATTCTTCAAAGGCTTAGCAGAAATAATTTTTTTCTCTTTTTGCAATTTTTTTCTTTTTCTCCCATTCTGTATCAAAGGCACTGACATCCCAAGTGGACAGCAGAAAGCAGTATGACATAGTATACCTTGACACCCAAAAAGAATTTGACAAAATTCAGTCCGAAAGATTACTATTTAAGCTTGAAATGGTGGGGATTTCTAGAATGAGTAAGAAGTTGACCAAAGAGTTGTTAGAGGAGCTAGGTCAGAATAAGGGGACTCCTACTGCTTCTAATTTATATTAACAGCTTGGATTCAGAAGCTCAAATCAAGTTGATCAAATTTAGTAACAATACCAAATTAGGTGGGACAGCTGAATCTTGGAGGCAGTTTGGGAATTTCGAGATGAGTTAGACAAAATACGTAAGTGGGTACGTCAATGGCAGATGAAATTTATTTTAATGCTGGCAAGTGCAACAACAACAACAACAAGTTGCATTTATATAGCACCTTAAACAGAAAAATGCTCCAAGGCACTTCACAGAAGCATAACCGGACAAAAAGTGACCCCAAACCAAAGGAGGAGTTATTAGGAGGTGTTGCTAAGAGCTTGGTCAAAGAGATGGGTTTTAAGGAGGATCTTAAAAGAGAGAGAGATGTAGACATTTAGGGAGGGAATTCCAGAGCATAGGGCCTGAAAGGCTACAGTCACGGCCTCCAATGATGGGGCAAAGGGTGCGGGGGATACACGATGCCAGAGATAGAGGAATGCAGAGTTCTCCGAGGGTTGTAGGGCTAGAAAAGGTTACAGAGATAGGGAAGGGTGAGGTGAAGGGATTTAAACATGAGGATGAGAATTTTAAATTTGAAGTGTTGGAGGACTGAGAGCCAATGTCGGTCAACGGGCACTAGGGTGATGAATGAGCAGGACTCCATGTGAAATACAGGCAGCAAGGTTTTGGACGAGCTGAAATTCATGAGGGTGGGAGGCTGGCCAGATGAGTATTGGAATAATCGAGGCATGGATGAAGGGTTTCAGCAACTGAGGCAGGGGCAGAGGTGGGCGACATTAGGGAGATGCTCAGCTGTTTCAATACGGCAGAGTAGTTATCAACAAGGCAAATAGAATGCTGAATATCAGATTACAAGTTGGAGCAAGTAGTGCTCAAACTGTATAATGTTCTGGTCAGATCACACTTTGAGTACTGTCTTCAGTCTTGGTTGCCGAGACACAAGGGAGATATTCAAGCTCTGGAGGTGGTTCAGGGTTGAGCCACGAGACTGATTTCTAGGCTCAGAGAACTGTTAACAGAGTCTTGAATGGAAACAACTGAAAGGTAATCTTGTATAGGTAAAATAATATACAATTATAAAAAGATTGAAAAAACAGTGTAGAAAATGTAGATCTGAGACACTATAAACCAAGCCATGACAGTAGGGCAAGACATGGGTTCAAACTAGTGAAAGGTAAATAGAAAGAAAGAAGGAACTTGCATTTCCATAGCGCCTTTGAAAGCAGGGAAGGATGACAATGCAGAGGCGTTGGGGGAGTCGGATCCAAGTATTCACTCTTCCTCCTAAGGAACAATGCATTGTCCCCAGTCCCTATAAATTCATTCACAACACAAAATATTTTCTTTGTTTTAAAAGTGATTTTCGTGCAATTTGTAGCACGTGCGGGCTTATCTTTATAGTAAAGCTACATCATATTTGGCATCCAGTGATAGTAGTCACAAGTATTATGGGAAATTATTCGACACAGGCTGCACTATTAGAGATAATGGTGTAGAAATTAAATTGACTTCAATGGAACTGAATACCAGACGAGGCGTATGACAGACAGTCGATGCAACACCCCCTGTTTTGCGCTAACACCCAGGACAAATTTCTACCCAGTTTGCTAATATTCACTTTCTACGACTTTCCCTATTGAAATCATGAAATATTTTGAATTTAATAAATGCAGTTAATATATGTTGGTGCTGTTGGATGTCATGATGGTCGGAAAGAAACACAACATGCATTGCAAATTGCATTCATACCTAGACAAATCCTTCCAATGGTTTACATTTGTTAATATTAGAAATGCTTATCCAGCTTTTTAGATGATGCAGGAATTCCACTAATGACCTACATTGGGCACTGTTGGTTCACTGCTCAAAGCAAATTCCAGGCCATTGTATTGTGCTGTTATCTTGTAAATGACAATCTTTTTCTCGACGAACTGATGCACTGTGCCATGATGTGCTTTTCTGCCTTTGACAGCTAGTTTCAAGTACCAGTTATACTGTTGAGGGAAGTGAAAAATGGAAGCAAAAGGACAGATTTTTGTGAGTCCTGCTGCTGACAGGGAATCTTGGCTGCCAGAATTGCATATTGGAAATTCAGGCCACACAGCCAAAGATTTCCTGACCATTTGTGCCATGCGAGTCTGAATTACCCTCAAGGTTTTTTCCCCACAGGGAAAATGTTCTCCTGCACTTCTTGGTGGCTGACAACAGAGTAATACTGGCAGGAGCCTGCTTGAAGTTTTCTTCTCTGCTGTCTCAACCACGTTGTATAGTACTTAAGTAAGCAAGAAAGGACAGCAAAATATAACTTTTTTTTTAATGTTCTCCAAAAACTTTATCAGCAGTGCAGTGGACAGTATCCCCACAAGGACAGTATGGTTCAGATGAATGTGACTGGAAACTCAAAAATAAATTAAACAGGGTAATGGTTCAAGATGCAGGGCTATAGGGAAAGAACTGGGGAGTGGGACTAATTGGATAGTTCTTTTAAAGAGCCGGCACATGCATGATGGGCTGAATGGCCTCCTTCTGTGCTGTATGATTCTATGCTCACCGTCATTGAGGATCACTGGGTTGGGGATTGGCTGGTGTCATTGATTTCAAGGATGTCACCCTTCATGTAATCTTCAAAAAATACCACAAGTATCTTCACTTTCAAGTGGCTAGTAAATGCTAGCAGAACAAGGTATTTTCAATAGGCCCAGCTTCTATGGCAAAAGTGTTCACCAAATGTCTGTTTATTTTGGGCAATTCAGAGGTTGAACTAACCCATAACTTCATTAGTGTCAGGGCCATTCTAGATAAATCTTTTGGCAATGTTAACAAACAATTTACAAATTCTCTACATTACTTAAAAGTACCAGGTTCAGTTTTCATAAAGTTAAGATTTAACTTGAGATGAGGTCCAGTTAACACCTTTCACGAGTTTCCAAAAATGTACTCATGTTATTGCTTGTGTCATCTGTATTAACATATAGGAACACAATTACTTGAAATGACTGAAACTTCTCTCCTGCTAAAATCAGGTTTGTAATAGTGTTTGTAAGAGAGCAGTATAAGCATTTTGATCAAAATTTCTGGCACTGATTAAAAGGATGATTTTTTTTTGCCTGCAACTTCAAGTTAAAATAGAATATGTTTATCAGATAATGAAATGTCATCGTAAAGTCTGTCAATGGTCAGTCCATATTATCCCTTAACTTCAATGTATTTCATTTATTAGGGTAAGAGGGAATCTGAATCATGGGAAGGAGTGTACTGTATTGGCCATTGTGTTTAGCGACATTGTGAAGCAAATTTGAATGTTTTTATGATGTTGGTACACCTTCTTCCCCCAGTATAAGAATATTTTAGACATTAATGCTTACGTGGTTTGTTCAGATTAATGCTCATTTAATGATTTTTTAGTAATAAACACAGATACTGGTGGTATGGTGTTATAACTGTAATTCCAAAACGGCTAGTTGCAAAACGGAGGTACATTTATTACCTCCCAACTCTAAGATATGAAAACAAATAAATTAGTGTACTATTAATATTAATGGTTTGAGTTGGTGTTTTTTCTTAAATGAGCTCAGGAAACATTCCAGTTTTGACTGATTGCAAAATTGTCAATTGAAATTGAAATTACCCTTCAGAATAATCTTGCAGGAACTTGAAGGTGTTCTAACGTTGCTTCAAGAATTGTAGTTGAAAAATAAACTTCTCATAAAAATCGATAAGACTTAAGTGTCACTGCCCACTGCAAGTCATTCCTTTGATGCTAGTGAGTGAATAACACTCCATCTTATATGTGTTTACTGACCCACTCTATTTTCTTTCCTATAAGTAAATTATGCACAGTATAAACTGCAAATGTGAAATATGATAAATACAGAACAAGATATTTGGCTGAATATAAAGATATTCATGAGAATGATAATGTGCTATATGGATAGGATGCCAAAAAGAGACTAGGGATACATTTAAAATCATATGAAACTATAGTTATGAGTATGCATTTGTGTTTTATTTGTTATTAAGGCACAATGGAGCTTTATATAGCCACTTGGTTTTAAATTAAATCAAACGTACGTTTTACACCAATAATAAATGTTCATGTGTCTCATTATTTTTGTATGTATTAAAATATTTATAGAGGCTAAAATTCAGTGAGCAAACAGCTTACTTAAAACAGCCCTTTTATGAATTGGAATTTAAACACTTCACACACTGTAATATACAGCAGTATAAATATTTTTGATGAGGTATGTAATATTCATAGCTATTTTTTCAACACACAGACACAATATAACCTACATTTTGATCATTTATTCACCATACTTAAAATATAGTAATTACATGATATCTGATTAAAAATTGTATTATGTAGAAAAGATGATTTCAAGCATCTCCTACCTATGCATTAAAATAATAGCATTCCTTCTAACACATTTGTGTATTTTCTATGGACTTAGTACTGGCCCAAAAACACAACCTCATTAGCATATTAACCACTTGTCATCTGAGTGCATTTTTAAAACTGATATGAATACAATATGATTTGATAAACAATGTTTAAAAAGTAACTTTTTTCCCAAATCCTTTCCGCAGAAAAATAGTTTTAAAAATCCTGAAGTGTGACAAATGGGCAGAGCTTAGGATGTAAAGACAGTAGCTGCTACATGGTTAAGTTAACCTGCTCTTTGCTATGTTGCATGGCTGCTGAGGCTAACTAGTTTCAGGCCATTCTGTTACATTTTGAGGTGATTAAAACATGCAAAGTTTTTACAATTATTTTCCATACACACTTTGGAATTAAATACCACAGAATTACATTGCCCTTCTAAGCAAGACGTGAGTGTACATGTTCTTCCAATATTAAACAGTAGAGCAAACCTCTAGAGATGAATTTACATACCATTATTACACAGGAAGATGTGTTTCATAAAAACAAACATCATCCTATAATATATTATACCCTTTGAATGATCCCAACACTAATCTTCCAGCAAAGCTCTACAAAGGTTGTCAAGCTATTTTCACACACTATTAGAGAAGGTAGTTGCTTTTGTGTTATCCAAATCAAAATTCCAAATATGTGGAGCTGAGATTATGTCCAGTAGTTATAAAACACGTAGTAGTACTCTTGGCTCTATCTCCTTCACAAAGCAGGGGCAACCAGATGAGGGAACTGTGTAAATTATCAGAATTCCTGTAATTTCAATGGTTCCTGTATTACACTTATTGTAGGTCGAAAAAGTGACATCCTGCTATTCTATTAGGTGTCAGCTGTGGCTCAGTGATAACACTCTCACCTCTGATTCAGAAGGTTCTGCTTCAAATCTGCAATTTCTAGGTTGACACTCTAATGCAGTACTGAGGGAGTGCTGCTGTGTCGGAGGTGCCGTCATTCAGATGAGACGTTAAACTCTCTCAGGTAGACATAAAAGATCCCATGGCACTATTTCGAGAAAGAGAAGGGGATTTCCCCCCAGTGTCCTGGCGAATATTTATCCTTCAATCAACATCACTAAAACAGATTATCTAGTTGATATCACATTGCTGTTTGTGGGACCTTGTGTGCGATTTAGCTGCTGTGTTTCCTACATTACAATAGTGACTACACTTCATTGGCTGTAAAGCCCTTTGGGATGTCCTGATGTCATGAAAGGTGCAATATTTTTATGATTTTTTAAATATTTTGTAGTAATGAATTAGTCACAAACCAGAATCTCTGTTCAAACTAAGGCATAATCTTGCAGCTAATTTAGGATTTAAAAAAAAATCTTGCGTTTATTAAACACAGTCCCAGTTTCTAATGAAATCACCTCAATGCATCAATGTTTTGTATGGATCTTTATTAGTATTTGAGCTTTAGAGGTCAAAGAAAGAAAGAAGAAAAATCCAAGCAGAGATTCTGACAGCAGAACACATTGTGGATTTATAGTTCTAAATTATTATTGTATGGGAAAATCTTTCAGCAAAATATATTTTCAACAAAGTGAAAATATAACTTTAAAGGAAAACAAAAAATAAAATTAAAGGGGCATTTCTTTGGAGATGCAAGAAATTTTGTACCTGAAAATTTTGGATTAATTAGGTCCTACGCAAATTTCTCTACCCAGCTTTGACACAGAAATTGCTTTGTTTATAAATAACCAACATTTATTATAGATTTCATAGTTGCATATTCAGAAATGTCTTGGAGGACGAGGAATTTGAAGTGAAAATTGTTTTTACTGGGTGTCCGCCCCTTTCTGGCTTCAGGACAATATTCCATCTTCTGCCCCCCCTCCCCCCACAATTGGAACATCACAGTAAGAGGTGGCAGAATGAAGCTTCCCACTGGATATCTCACCAGTTCCACCTAGCATTCAGCCACAGTAAATTATGCCTGCATCATTTTCCACACAACAGCTATAATCGTGGCCCGCAGTGCCAGTTCCCAATGACGAACAGTCTCAAAGAGATCGATTGCCGTTAGAATAGTGGCAACACCACCAAAGAGTGCAGGATTTTCCCAGCATACATTGGGGGCATAGCATCCCCTTCCTCCAGTTGTGACTAATCAAGATTGTTCATATTTTTTAAAAATCTGATCTTTCCCACCGACAAATTTTTATTTTATAGGACATTCCTTCTGTTGTGAGGAAAAGCCCTGTGTGAACCTTTTAAAGAAATGCTCTGTTAAGAATGTTCCTGTTTGAAACCGGTTTCTCTGGTCTGCTGAATGGTTACCCAAGAGGCTAGTGTTATAGTTTATTATACATACAGTTAACATGAAGTCAAATTAAAAATATAATTATGGAAAATTCTTGGCAACATTAGATTAATATTCATTAACTTCAGTTGACAGCCTTAATAACTGACGTCTTTAATACACAAATTTAAAAATAAGAAAGGGTATTAAAACTGCCTAGTTCAGTTTTTCACCTTTTAATAAATCGATGTCAGGTAGCCTTTATTGTAACCGGTTAACAATTAGAATCATTGGTTTTAATAGAATTCTTATAATGTGCGGTCTCTACTAACTATAGTTTTGGAACTCCTGGTGAATATCAAAAGCAAGTCAAAAATGGTTTGAGTTAAGTAGTATAAAGTTGTTTAAGCAGGTACTAGCTAAAGATAGTATGTTGAACTGTGGTCTTCTTAATTGTACTTTGAACTCCTAAAATGAAGATTTTTATAATCTCAGATTAATTAAGTACTTGCAGGCTAAAGAGGGAGCAGGAAATCAAGAAGGCAGATGTGAAGAGAGGTCATTGCAAGACTGAGGGAACTGTTAATTGGAAAATTTGCTGAATTGTGCAGTTGATGAGCTCAGCTTAAGAGATATGTTATAAATAACCAAAATGACTTTCTTGGCTGCATATTCAGGAATAGAATGTTGTCAGAATAATGACAGCTTGAAAAATTATCAGTAACTGGAGCTTGGAAGCCAGAGCTTTTGAAGGATCAAATAGACAGAGGTCTGAAACTCACAGGGGAATATTAAAAAGAAACATGGGTTAATTTGATCCTTCTTTAGGGAGTATTTAATTCTAGACTGCAGTATTGGAATTGGAACTCCTTTGGTTTAGCTGCATTAAAACATTCAAATAGCTTTATAACATTAATGTTTTCAGTGCTTTGTTCTCTGTTTAATCTTAAGATGTACCACAATGTGATTGGCAGATAGGATAATATCTTGTATAAGTACAGTGATATCTGAAAGCAATGTTGCTCTCCACCAGACAAAGGTAATTTCAGACTTTTACTGTTTGCATCCATAGGATAATAATTCTCTTGTTAGCCTGAAGATAGAACAGTTAGTAAACATGTTTAGCCAGTACCAAACTGTCTGAAGTACTATGATGCCAGCTTACAAAGAACATTGCTGTCTGTGACAGGGTCTCCCTTTAATACTATCATCTAACTCTGTTGGTTTCAATATCTTGAGAATTTTACATAACATGGTGTGCAGTGAATCAATTGAAATATCTTCAAAAAAGTTTGAACAGTATTGAATGAAAATCACATGAAGACATCATTGTATAGAACAAGTCTGTGTGCAGGGTAGACCAAGTCTCCAATAAATACCCCTAGGCACTATGGATGAATAAGAAAATCATGCTATTTGTTGTAAAGGGTAACTTCACTGTAATAATTGTAGGTAGTTGGAGGGTTACTAGTTCTTATACGTGTATAGTTGTATCTGGTGCCAGAAATCATGAGTAATGCTTTTAAATTTTTGGAGACCAGAGAAATCATATACCTTTAAAACAAAAGCAAAATACTGCAGATGCTGGAAATCTGAAATAAAAACAGAAAATGCTGGAAACATTCAGCAGGTCAGGCAGCATCCTTGGAATCTCATACCTTCCTTTTTCAGAGAGACGCACAGAATTTATTTCCTTTACATTAATTACAGTTGCTGTGCAAAGTCTGTGTAATCCTTTAGATATACAATCTTTGTTAACCCTATGTTGGCGTAAGATTGCATAGATTTATTATTGTGATTTTTCAAAGAAAATTTTCCAACAGAGCTTATGAGCTCTAAGGATATAGATCTGAGGTGAAAGGCAAGATGTCACTACAGTGGTGTCTTAAAGCCAACTGAACTGCCTTACATATTTGACAATTGCAGATTTACTCAGTTGGGTAAAAACAAAGACTAACTGTAATCATTCAGTTCGGTGAAACCAGTGTTAAGCAATTTTGCATAGGAATTATTAAAAGTTTAGTTGTCTAATTTTATTTAAAAATATGCTCAGCTATTCACAATGCTTAATTAATTGTTTACAATTGTCAACCCCAGTCCATCACCGGCATCTCCACATCATAATTAATTCCTATAAGATATTGCAAATGTGTAGACTTTTCTTGGAATTGACAAGTATTTCTGCCAAGACAACATTGATTTCTGTGCAGGAGACGAATTAAAGCAACAATTTATAAGAAAATATATAATTATTTGGAAGCAAAAGGTGGACAGTGATCCTTATTACCCGGTGCAATTTACCCTTTCAAAATGTTTGATGTGGATTTTCCGATCTGGCCTTCAAGCAGGCTGGTATGATTTAGACACGCCAGGCCTTTAGTATCTGAGTCTGCCAAATCAGCATTCTGTGTTTGAGCGCTCAAAGTGAACAATGCTTCTGATTGGGAGATCACTCATTTATGGGCAAGAAATCGTCTGCTTGGCCTGGCCTTTAAGGCCTGCTGCATTTTAAAGGGGCGGTCTATTTTTGTTGACATACAAGGAAGAGAAAAATTTTGCTATCTCTGTTTTTAGATGTGCTGGCTAGAGGACATACAATTTTTCAGAGCAATTTTTCAACTTGGAACAAGTAATTCAGAAGGATACCCTGTTTGGGACTGACAAACATTGACTGCCCAAACAAGGTGTTCAGGGTATATAGGAGGAGGTAACCACCAAAGTAAATGTACTTTGCACTATTCAGCAGACCTGGCTACAGTGCCATGAAAGATTTAATGACCTCACCACATCAGACAAATCAGGATAACCTCTCATTATTTTATGTTAATGCTGAGTACTAAACATGCAAAGAATTGAGAGTTACCTCCCCCTCATAATACTTTAAATGCTTACCATGATCCCATTATGCAGTAAGGTACACTTCACAGTGGCTGTAAATGTTCCTTCAGTGTATCCTTAAATATATTTCTGCCAGACAGATCCTTCTATGTATGAACATGTAATCACACCCACAATGAGCTGCATGGTGATACATGGGTATCTCTGTATCTCTTCCTGACTATTTAAATCTAGGGCCAAGTGCAATGGATTGGTGCGTGCTTGGGAGAAAGTCTCCCCAGTGAGAGTCTGGCCATCAGCTCTAGCAGCTGGTAAAGATGATTCAGCAGTTGCATCTTCAGTCTCCTTGCTGCTGTTCATTACCTTCCTTCTCCATGTGCTCCATATTGATGCCTTGTGAAATGATAACATTTTGGAACATGTACTAGACTACAATATTTTAGGAGACTTTCACCAAGCTATATTGTAGGATAGCCCTTGATCTGTCTAGGCATCAAAAATTCTGTTTTAAAATGCCTCTGGTGTGCTCTATAATGACTCTTAGATGCATAGACCTCATTATAAGTGTGCTTGATATGCAGTTGTTATAGAGGTATGTTGAGATAGAGCAAACCTTGCACTTCTCTTTGTGCGGCAAATAATGGCATGGTGGTTTGTTTAAAATGAAAACAGAATGATTGCTGCCTGGGAAATGGGAACTTACCTGCGTGATCATGTGCAGATTGTCATGGATGAGCTGCACATTGATGGACTAAGGACTCATGCAGTTCATGAATGCATATCCATTGTACGTAGAAATAAGGAGGGCTACATTGGTGCAATCAATGGTGCCCTGGACTTCGGGGAATTTGGCTCTTTGTAAAGAAGTGTTGTGTCCACTTGCGTTCTGCCAGTTATCTATGGGGAAAGTGATGAATTTGCTAGTTGTGGCAAACAAGGTATCAACCGCATCCGTGCTCAATACAAAGTGCCCCGCAGATTGGTTGATGTCACTAATGTCTCCAGTGGCTGCCTGTAATGAGTTTGGGCATAAATGTTCAAGGCTATTATGACCTTGCCAGACACTGGCAGGGCCATGCTTGTGATGGAGTTTGGCTTTAGGTCTGATTGGAGCATGCAGCACAATTTTGACACAGAAATCTTAGTGTATGCAGACACTGTTCCTTCGACAAGTCCAGGTATGTCCACCTCTGCCTGTATAGGAACATAGGAATAGCAGTAGATTATTCAGCGCCTCTAGCCTGTTCTACCATTCTGTTAGATCATGGCTGATATGTACCTCAACCCAGCCTTGCCTAACAAATATCTATCAATCTCGCATCTTGAACATTTCAATTGACTCAGCATCCACAGGCTTTTGGGGAGAGAGTTCTGGATTTCCACTACCTTTTGTGTGAAAAATTGCTTCCTGATTTCACTCCTGAATGGCCTAGCTCTAATTTTAAGATTATGCCCCCTTATTCTGGATTCCCCCACCAGAGGAAATAGTTTCTCTATATCTACCCTAACGAATCCTTTTATCATTTTAAACACTGTATGTGGGTTTGAAGGGCAAGACTGTGGGTGCGGAGTCATCTTCTGGTTGCAATTTCATCTGACTGGCATGCCTCCTTTGCTCCTCCCCCTCGTCCTCCAAATAATATAGAGCAGGAGTCCCGAAGAGATTTTATTGATGGCAAACAAAAATGGCTGTACCAAAACACTTTTCAGCCACTGAGTTGGCCAACAAGAAGTCCAGAATTTCTTGCACCAGTCCAAGTGGCCAATGGGTGGAGATCGTCTGGTCAATTTTTTGCTCAATTATGCAGATATATGGAGCCTAAAATTAAGCATATATATGGAGTCTAAAATTCACCCATTGTATACATGAAGTTTTATTTGGAATCAAAAAATATAATGTGTATAATATTACCACATAGGCACAGCTATGATGGGCCAAATGGCCTCCTTCTGTGCTGCATCATTCTATGTATCATTCCTAGATAGTATTATCCATTTGGTGTTACCAGTGCAGTTTCTAGTTCCAGGAACTAAATTCAGGAACGTTCCTTTAGATTGGAAAATTGCACCTGTCACTCTGCTAATTAAGAAAGGTGAGAGAGGGAAACCAGGAAATTATAGACCAGTTAGCCTAACAACTGTTGTCGGGAAATTACTAGAGTCTATAATTAAGGATAGGGTGACTGAACACCTTGAAAATTTTCGCTGATCAGAGAGCCAGCATGGATTTGTAAGGGGTAGGTCATGCCTGATGAACCTGATTGAATTTTTTGAAGCAGTGACTAAAGTAGTGGGCAGGGGAATGTCTAGGGATGTTGTTTTATATGGACTTCCAGAAGGCATTCGATAAAGTCCCTCATAAGGATTGTTGGCTAAAGTTGAAGCTCATGGAATTGAGGGCAAATTAACCTGATTAGGAAATTGGCTGAGCAGCAGGCGACAGAGAGTAGGGATAATGGGCAGGTACTCAAATTGGCAGGATGTGACTAGTGGTGTCCCACAGGGATCTGTGTTGGGGCCTCAACAATTCACTATATTTATTAACGACTTAGTTGACGGGATAGAGAGCCACATATCCAAGTTTGCCGATGACACAAAGATAGGCAGCATTGTAAACAGTGTAGATGGAAGCATTAAATTACAGAGAGATATTAATGGATTAAGTGAATAGGCAAAACTGTGGCAAATGGATTTCAATGTAGGCAAGTGTGAGGTCATCCACTTTTGACCTAAAAAGGATAGATCAGAGTACTTTCTAAATGGTGAATAACCAGTGGAGGTTCAAAGAGATTTAGGGGTCCATGTACATAGATCATTAAATGTCATGGACAGGTACAGAAAATAATAAAAAAGTCTAATAGAATGCTGGCCTTTACATCTAGAGGACTAGAATACAAAGGGGTAGAAGTTATGCTACAGCTATACAAAGCCCTGGTTAGACCACACCTGGAGTACCGTGTTCAGTTCTAGGCACCGCACCTTAGGAAGGATATACTGGCCGTGGAGGGAGTGCAGCATTGATTTACTAGAATGATCCCTGGACGCCAAGGGTTAAATTAGAGGAGAGAATACACAAACTAGGGTTGTATTCCTTGGAATTTAGACGATTACAGGGTGATTTAATTGAAGTTTTCAAGATATTAAGGGGAATGCAAAGGTTGCCAGAAGTTTGGAACTCTCTTCCACAAAGGGCAGTTGATGCTAGCTCAATTGTTAATTTTAAATCTAAGATTGATAGATTTTTGTTAACCAAAGGCATTAAGGGATATGGGGCTAAGACGGGTATATGAAGTTAGGTCACAGATCAGCCATGATCTCATTGAATGGCGGAGCAGGCTCAAGGGGCTAAATGGCCCACTCCTGTTATGTTCCTATGTACCAGGAGGGCACCAAGTGCCACCTCTTTGGCAACTATGTTGAGTGGATGAGGGCTCAGTATAATATCACACAGTGAAGGAGCTAATGTTGAAATGACTTGTACATTGGGAAAGGCTTTTCAGAACCTTGTGATTAATGTGTACTGCAAACCAGTGCAACCCATTTGCAGTGTATTTCTTGCAACAATAATTTCATAAAGAACCATAACCAATTTAACCAGTTCCGTCATTATTGGAGCTGGACACTTAACCAAATACAATTTTATGACTAATATTTGTTCAGTACTGATAGGCATCAGTACATTTAGCTTTGCACAAGCTATTCCCTGTTAGTTTGAAAAGAATCATTTTCAAGTAATCAATAGTATTCTTCAGCAGTGACTCCAAGTAATGTTGTATCACGTAGCTGCTAATAGCACTTGTGTTTGCCTATAGATCATCTGGGGAGCCTCCAATAAAGAGACAAGTTGGTGCTTTGTTATATGGGAAGCTTTTTGTAAAATTCAATTACACTTGGTTTTCTTCATTCTTTGTTTTTATCTCTCTGCCTGTGTTAAATCACAGATTAATTTCCAGTTTAATTGAAGCTTCATCCAGAGGCTGGGGCCAGACTAATATTGCTTTTATGTGATTGAAAAAAAATTGTGGCTTTAAATTAAAACAGTGGAGGATTTTTTTTTCACAGCACCACGGGAACTCTGTGAAACACAGCACAGCAAATATGCTAACAATAGAATTAAGCACTTCTCATTAGAAATAAAAGTGAATCCGACTACATTTTGGTAATAGAATTCATTATGATTATTACTGAATTGAAAAAGCATGAAAGTCTTAATGGTGTTTCAATTACCAGGAACCACTACGTCGGCAGGACCAGAGTCAAAAGCAGCGCACAGTGTTTTTTGACTTTCCTTTTTCCAATAGGTTATTTTTCTAGGTAAATATCTTGCTTTCTTTTTCTGAAAATGTCCACCCTGTTTTCGTTGTTTCCCTGGCCTGATATCTTGCAACTCAAAAGACACACACACACAGCCTCCTTCAAGACTGTCATCAATGCCGCCATAACTGGTTGACTGGACCTCGCCAGCATGATTCTCCCAATGATTTATCACCTTGACCCAATCCCTCGTTCCTAGATTGGTAATTGAGCAAAGCACTCATCCCTGCTGCAAGGCTTTGAGCCTTAGTACACTAACACTAGTACCACTGCACTACCCAGCATTTAATGTCCTTTAGGTCAGTTTCAACATTGAAAATAATTGGTGCGTGCATGTACGCGTGTGTGGAATTTTACAAATTTAGGCTATATTGGTCCAGAATTTGCTGTCGAAATAACGATGAGGCTAACAGCGCTCACCGTTATTTATGTGCAAATCGCACAGCAACTTCAGGCGAAGGCAGATGAGCAATTGAACGTGAAAATACGAAAGATGCTGTCTGAGATAGGCTGCTCCACCATTAGCTTCGCAAAAATGGCATCTCAGTGTCTGACTCACCGTTCAAATGCATTGAATGGCATGAAGTTCCAGTACATGCACGGTAGATACAAATTAACCTCGCCACAGAAAATTAGGGCTTGTCCATTTCAGTCTAAGTACCCTTTGTAATGGCGTGATAAGTATTAATTACTGCCAAACTACCTCTCTGGCATTGCAGTGCAAAATATCATGGAAATTAAACAGGCATGGGCAAGTCTAACTAACAGCGGACGCCATTCGTTGACAGGCTCAGCAAATTCTGGGTCTGTAACTAGAATTTAAAGGCTACTATTGAATTAACTGCATTCCAGAAACTTTGACGCAGTTAATCTGCGCAAATTTAAATTTATTCTTTTAATCTAAGAAAATATGATCACTGTTAGAAACAGTCAATGGAATATAATCACTGAAGCCAATATTTTGTTTGAAATTTTATACTAAGAGCAACAGATCATGATTCATCTCATTTATTGCAGCTTTAGGTGAGTTTATAGCGAGTCCTTATTCTTACTAAATATGGTCAAGATCTTAGACTGCAACCCAAAATTAATAATATTTGTAAGCCAATTTTAAGAAAAATGCATCTTTGGCTTTTTACTATAAGAAAGCAGCATGGTTGAATTCCAGAAATGAAATATGGTGCCTTTATCGTGCTGGTAAAGTCATTTTACCCATCTATAACAATAAGAATAACTACTGCCTTATTTTCTGCATCAGAATTGTTCTACTGTGGTCACGTGAACAAGAAGAGATGAAAAGGAAACACTAAAAGGAACATTTAATGGGTGAAGAAGCGCTGGCATAATAAAAATAATAAACACAAGATTAGGAATAACGATGAGACAAATAGTACAACTAAGAGAACTGACTCAGAGATGAAAATGAATGTTTTTTTTTATAAATAAAACCACAAAAGACATTAAAACAATCAGGGGAAAAAGTAAGATCAAGGAAAAAAGCTGGACCAACAAGGAAAAATAAACTGAAGATGAAGGTGCGAAAGGTAAAGCTAAGGTACTTGACATTATAGGTAAATTGAGAATTTTTTTGCTATCAAGGAAATTTAGCTATATTCACACGTTTAAATTAATTGCAAATTTAAATTTACCATGTTTGCTGTAAAATGAATGTCTCCAATATTTCCTGATTTACAATGAATTTTTTTTACATGTTTCCTTAAATGATGGCAGATTGCCAGAGTGACTGGGACCATTGACCAGTGGCCACAGATACAAGGGCACTGATATTACCAGGGAGCGGGTTGGCAGCGGGGGATGACTTTTTTTTTTATTCGTTCACGGGATGTGGGCGTCGCTGGCAAGGCCAGCATTTATTGCCCATCCCTAATTGCCCTCGAGAAGGTGGTGGTGAGCTGCCTTCTTGAACCGCTGCAGTCCGTGTGGTGACGGTTCTCCCACAGTGCTGTTAGGAAGGGAGTTCCAGGATTTTGACCCAGCGACAATGAAGGAACGGCGATATATTTCCAAGTCAGGATGGTGTGTGACTTGGAGGGGAACGTGCAGGTGGTGTTGTTCCCATGCGCCTGCTGCTCTTGTCCTTCTAGGTGGTAGAGGTCGCGGGTTTGGGAGGTGCTGTCGAAGAAGCCTTGGCGAGTTGCTGCAGTGCATCCTGTGGATGGTACACACTGCAGCCACAGTGCGCCGGTGGTGAAGGGAGTGAATGTTTAGGGTGGTGGATGGGGTGCCAATCAAGCGGGCTGCTTTATCTTGGATGGTGTCGAGCTTCTTGAGTGTTGTTGGAGCTGCACTCATCCAGGCAAGTGGAGAGTATTCCATCACACTCCTGACTTGTGCCTTGTAGATGGTGGAAAGGCTTTGGGGAGTCAGGAGGTGAGTCACTCGCCGCAGAATACCCAGCCTCTGACCTGCTCTCGTAGCCACAGTATTTATATGGCTGGTCCAGTTAAGTTTCTGGTCAATGGTGACCCCCAGGATGTTGATGGTGGGGGATTCGGCGATGGTAATGCCGTTGAATGTCAAGGGGAGGTGGTTAGACTCTCTCTTGTTGGAGATGGTCATTGCCTGGCACTTATCTGGCGCGAATGTTACTTGCCACTTATGAGCCCAAGCCTGGATGTTGTCCAGGTCTTGCTGCATGCAGACTGGGCGCGTGGGTAACCCAGTAAAATCGGTGGGTTCCCCACGCGATTGTGAGTAAATTGAAGCCACTTGCCTTGGCTTCCGGGTTTCCCTGCGCAGTGGGCAGACTGTGCACCCGCATCACAGGCTGTCAGCTGGAGGAGCCCTATTTAAAGGGGCAGTCCTCCAATGCTGCTCCTGCAGCAAACAGCCAAAATTACAGCATGGAGCAGCCCAGGAGAAAGGCTGCTTCCAGGTTTAATGATGCCTTACTCCAGGTCTTACTGGATGGGGTGAGGAGGAGGAGGGAGATCTTCTACCCGGCGGACGGGAGGAAGTGGCCTGCCTCTGCCACCAAGAAGGCCTGGCTCGAGGAGGTCAGCATCACCAGCAACATATCCCGCACCTGGATACAGTGCAGGAAGTGCTTCAATGACCTAACTAGGTCAGCCAAAGTGAGTACACTTACTCATTCTCCTACACTCCGTCTTCCAAATCACCGCCCCCACCCCACAACTCCTACTGCAACGCCAACACTACCCTATCACATCACTCCTCACACCCACTCAAACCTCATCCTCAACTTACGTGCATTTACTCACCTCCCCAGTACTCATCCCACCACTACCACTCAACAATCCTCATACAATCTCATGGCTCTGTCACCCTCTGATGCAACTCTTTCATAGTCACCCTCACCCAACCTGCCACTACCTCTGTTGCAGCCACAGGGGATGCATCACATATGAGTAGTAGGAAGCGTAAGGCAAAGGTTTTGTGAGCACAAAGGGGATGCACAAGGGTGTTTGATGGTTTGTCATGTTTTTTATTTATATTTGATTTTGGTTCAACTCACATTAAATATTATATTGTCACCACTACTGCCATGTCTCAGCCATTCTTGACTTGCTTGTACAATAAGTCCCTTTCATGAGGTTCTCCATGAACACCCACACTTGATGCCACCCATTGGGTCACCCTACAGTGGGTTTATGCGTAGTTGCACGACTATTTTGTGCAGGTGCCTGTGGCACAGCACTGTGTTGTCGAGCTCCACGCGGCGGAGGTGGACCGTGTGCCTGGCGAGGCTGGTGATGTTGCGTGTCCTCGGATGAAGTGATAAATGCAGCCATGGCACCCCCCATCCTGACGGTGTGAGTTTGAGGGGGTCCGCAAAGTAGGTAAATGTGTTTGCACAGCAGAGTTTAGGGTATAAATTAATGATTTTGAGTGAAAAGACAAAGGTGTTGCAGCCAAAACTTTGTCTGAAGTGACAGAGTGCCCTGCTGCAGTAAATGAGGTATTCCCCCCAATTGTCAAAAAATCCTTTGCATCTCCCACTGGCTGCTGGCTGAAACACGTCTGCTCCAACAGGGAGTCTTTCCCACAGCACGGGAAACACGCTGAGGATCCATGAAAATTGCACCCCTGACAAAATCTCCTGTCAATGAGGTCTGTAAAGTACCTCAACTAGGTAAGTAAGTATTTAAATTGTCATCCCACCGGCTTTAATTGCCAGTGGGAGTCCCACATGTGGGAGTTGCGCACGCACCTGAACGTGTCACTGGGGAACCCGGAAGTGGGCAGGTCGGTGCCGAGCTCTGGACCCGCTCCGGGATTCCCCGATTTTACGAGCCCCCCCCGCTCCCCCCCCCCCCCCAACGCACCTGTTCTGCCATCCTAAAATCGACCCCAAGATGTTAGCCTGCACACACCTCTTTTCACTTTCCAAAATACAAATATTTTACATTTTATAACATTGCCCAAAGTAATCAAAATTAAAAATAAACAGAAATTACTGGAATTTCACAGCAGGTTGATAGACATCTGAAAAGGAAACATTAATGCTTCAGATGTAACCCTTCATCTGTTCAGATAAGGGCTCACCCAAAATGTAAACCTCTCTTCTGTAAGATGTGCATTTCCATAATTTTCTGTCTTTCTTTCTAGCTTTTTAGCTCCCTGGCCTGCTGAAATATATGAAACATAACATGAATGGGAGAACTATAATTTAGGATTTAATATGGATTTCTGAAAAGGTAAGCTGATTTCTATTAGATGTAACAGAGAATTGCCATTATATAATATTGATTTTAAGTCTGGGTATTATTCTATGTGAACGTGATTACTTTGCAAGCATGAGGGAATCATACATCAATCAGATGAAGCACTTAACGAAGTCCTGTGTAGTATTAAAGGTAATCTAATTAGCAAAAATTTTGCATTCTGTCTGCCAAAGGAAACTGTAGTGTGAAGATTAGATTTACAAAAAAGAACAAATAGAGAATGATTAACTCATTCACGGTGTTATTCATCACTAAATGTAGTAGTAATAACAACATAAGCAGAGATACAATGAGCCAAAGAAATAAATTACTTTTCCGAACAGATATCAAGGCCTAATGGACATGGACGTTGCAGAAGTCAGGTGGAACGGGGGCTTGGTTCCCCCTCTGGTTACTGCCTGTTTTGGGTGGATTTGGGCAAGTAATGAGATTAAAGAGTGTTCTTAAAGGCTACTGTCTCAAAGCCGACACAAGAAAAAACCACCTGCATTCCTTTCCTAAAAAAACATCTGTTCCCTTTAAGGCCCACTAGATGCCCTCTCCGCCATATCCTCCACCAGAGGAGATCAACTAGTTTATTTGAAAAATGCTACATTAGTGTTGCACCTGCTGCAAAGTATATCCTTGGCTTTTCTAGACACTGCTGTATCATGTAGAATGGTGTGTATGCATTCATAAGCATCCAGCTCTACCTTATCTTAATGTGCAATTCCTGATAGTGACAAAGTTTAAAATTGCCTGTGATTTTTTTTCATCCAAAGACATCTCTAAGTGAATGATCACATGAGCTTTCTAGATTTCTGCAAAATAACCACCAGCTCTTGATGAGGTACTGATTATTTTCAGATTGGCAGCTATATCAGAGAATATGTTGTTAACTAACAGCATCTGGTCTGACTAGAATCCTGTCCATGACTTTATAAATTGGTGTCTTCAGAATATCTATAGATGCAGAAACCATAAAATTTACTTTTTTATATATAATATAGTGTTGACCTAAGTTTAGTGACACATTGGTTGAAAGCATTGTGCCTTTTTTGTACAATATCCTTCTCTTGCCAGTTCAGTGCTACCTTGAAGAAACAGTTGTCACTCACTTTCACGGCTGAAGTATAAACTTGTTCTTTCTTTCACATTTACATTTACGCTATATGATTTTTAACATTTTGCACTTTTCTCAAAGAGAATCTTTGATTAGGAACGAGAAACGGGTTTACACCTCTGTTAAAATAGTAATTTCATATGTTAATATTCGCACAGCATAATTTTGGGGACTAGTTCTGTGGTAAACAAATCTGCTAGAAGGGAATAAATTGTGTCAATCTCCAGCATTTGGAGTTTTGGAGTGTTTAAAATGCTGAAGCCTGGAGTAATTAATTACAAAGAGGTTTCCATTGAGGGAGGCAGTATAAAGGAAATGGAAACACAATTTCTTCTTGAGAGTTTACACTAATTAAAATCACTTTTTATGAGACCATTTTGTATTTTACTGATTGAAAAATAAACAGTATGAATGATTGGTTCATAATTAGTTGTTGGGAGCTGCAGAAGGGATAATCTTAGCAGGCAGCTTGTTACAATTCATGTAGGACATGAAAAGTAAAGATAACGCTAAACTCAGAGGAGTGTTTACACATCTGGAGTGTTAGGTTAATTGTACAGGAGAACATTTGCATCACTGAAGAAACATTTTTGGTCCAAGTCTACCAATGAAAGCAATTTTCTATAAAGAAAGAACATCCATTTATATCTCTCCTTTCACAACCTCAGGATGTCCCAAAACACTTCACAGCCAAAGCAGTATTTTTTTTTAAACATTATACTGTTGTAATGTAGGAACTGTGGCAGCCAATTTACACACAATATGGTCCCACAAACAGCAACAAGATAATTGACCAGATAATCTGTTTTGATGGTGTTGGTTGAGTGATAAATATTGACCAGGATACTGAGAAATTCTCCTGCTCTTCTTCGAATAGTTCCATGGGATCTTTTATGTCCGCCTGAAAGGTTTAACAACTCATCTGAAAGACAGCACCTCTGATAGTGTAGGACTCCCTCACTACTGCACTAATGTATTAGCCTAGATTATGTGCTCAAGTCTCTGGAATGGGCCTTGAACCCACAGCCTTCTGACTCAAAAGTGAGAGTGTTACCACTGAGCCAAGGCTGTCACTATAAAGCTGGTAATTAAACTATTTTTAAAGAAAATTAAATAATTTTTCAATTTTTAAAATGTATTAATGAAGGTTTAGTGCAGTAAGTTCTATTGTGGACAGCATAAAACAAGAAGTGAATTGCCACATTGATATGGTAAGGTGTGCTCTTCTGTGCTTGAAGTTCAGGGATATGATTGGGCAACTGCAAAAATTAACTGTAGATTATCAGCCAGATGAAAAGAGTCTTTCCCACTCTCATTTTGTTCAGTTGCACAAATTAATTTTTTACATGACAAAAACTACTGCCTTTAATTTTCATGATGTGTAAAACTGTTTTACAAAGGCCAGCTATTCTGAGATGAATGTACAATAGTTCAGAAGCACAATTTTAAATAAATACCCCTTACTTAAATCTTAGTATCACAATGGCCCAGAACTTGCTCCGACCAGCATGGCAAGGATGTCTGCACATCCTGCAGACAAAGACTACAATCAAACTTACCTTGTGGTCTCCGACGTCCATTTGCTCCCTTTTCAATTCTTTTTTCAGTTCAGCGCTGTGATTTCGGCGCAGCTTTCTTCGTATCGATAGAGACTGTAAGAATAGAAGCCACGCCCACAGAATCTGTCAGGAAACGATTGTCACGCCCACAAGTAGGCAAGTACAATTATCAGGCAAAATATGACACTGAGCCACAAAGGGAGATAATAGAGCAGGTGACTAAAAGCTTGGTCAAAGAGGTAGGTTTTAAGGAGCGTCATAAAGGAGGAGAGAGAGGCAAAGGGGTTTAGGGAGGGAATTCCAGAGCTTAGGGTCTAGGCAGCTGAAGGCATGACCGGCAAAATCGTGGGGGGAAGGAAATTGGGGATGCAGAAAAGGCCAGAATTGGAGGAACGCAGAGTTCTCGGACAGTTATAGGGCTGGAGGAGGTTACAGAGATAGGAAGGGACAAGGCCATGGAGGGATATAATAAAACATCTGAAGGTGTTTCACAGGAGCATAATCAGACAAAATTTGACACTGAGCCAAAGAAGGAGATGTTAGATTGGGTGACTGAAAGCTGATTAAAGAGGTAGGTTTTAAAGATGGTCTTAAAGGAGGAGAGAGAAATTGAGAGGCAGAAAGGTTTAGGGAGGGAACTCCAGAGTTTAGGGCCTTGACGGATGAAGGCACAGACACCAATGGTGGGGCAATGAGAGCGGGGGATGCACAAGAGGCCAGAGTTGAAGGAATGCAGAATTCTTGGAGGGGTGTCGGGCTGGAGGTTGCAGAGATAGGGAGGAGCGAGGCTATGGAGGGATTTGAACACGGGGATTAAAATTTTAAAATCAAGGTATTGGTGGACCGGGAGCAAATGTAGGTCAGTGATCATACACGTGATGGGTGAGTGGGACATGATGCAGGTTAGGAAATGGGCAGCAGAGTTTAGGATAGAAGATGGGAGGCTGGCCAGGAGTATTGGAATAATGGCGCCTGGAGGTAACAAAAGCACGAATGAGGGTTTCAGCAGCAGATGTACTGACGGGATGGAGACGGGCAATGTTACAGAGGTGGAAGTAGGCGGTCTCTGTGATGGAGAGGATATCTGGACAGAAGCTCAGTTCAGGGTTAGATAGAATGCCGAGGTTGCAAACAGTCTGGATCAGCCTGAGACAGTGGCCAGGGAAGGAAATGGAATCAGATGCACGGGAATGGAGTTTGTGGTGGGGACCGAAGACAGTGAGCCAGAAATTGCACACAAAGGTGTGGCAAGGCTCTCCGCACTGCCTACGAGAAAAAGGAAGGAATATACTTACTGCGGGGTCTGCAATGTCAACTTTCTCCATCTTGAAGTTTTCTCAAGCTGTGCGTTGTCAAATGTAAGTATGGGACAGACTGTGGGAATGGAAGCCACGCCCACAGAATCTGTCAGGACGAGAAGTCACGCCCACAACCAGGCAAGTAGAAATCATTCATTTAAAGTAAACTTCTGTATGTCAGTGTAAATAAAAATTCAACATTTTTTAAATAAAAAGCCAAGCAAATAATTGAATTTAACTAAAGAGATGAAGTTAAAAGTAAAAAAAAAGTTTAACTTTTTAATTTTTAAAACTTTTTTTCAATGAAATGATAAAGTATTACAATAAGAAGTAATGTGACATTCCACATTTATAAAATTTAATTTTTAGTTGTTTCGCAGTCATTATTGGTCATCGCGCTTTTAAAAAGTAGCGTAGACCTGGTGTTTTTCAGTGTACCTTTTGGTGGCATAAGTATTTTCATTCCAGTTGGGCAGATGGGTAAGTTTACGATATTTGAATGATTTCCATGATTGTAGCGTACCCTGCCCCTTTAATTCGCAGCAGTCAAACAGCTGGCGAACCAATGGGAGCAACTTCATGATTTCTGGGTTTGAGTTTGCATGTGCACATTCATGAACTTGCTTCATTGATTCGCCGGTGGAGAAAGAGAGGACACCATTGGGGGACGATGTCCCAAAGTGAGTAATTTTTGCCCCAATGGCTTCAGTCTTCCGAATGTTTAGTTGGAGAAAATTGAGGCTCATCCAGGACCTGACAACACAAAGCCAGTGGAGGGGTCGAAATAGGTGGTGGTGAGGTAGAGCTGGGTGTCGTCAGTATACACGTGGAACTTGACATCATGGTCAAGAAATTGGTTTGCGCAGCTCTCGTTTTTCAGGCGCTACTCAGACTACTAAGGCCCCATTATGGCAGGCAGGAAGCGTGCGCACATTTCCAGCTGGAAGTGCGTGGCCCACCATATTGGATGAGGACAAAAATACGCGTCCTTTACTCACGCCTGGAACAGGTGTCAGGACCTTTGCAGATACAAAAAGGGGACTGACGCCTGTTTGAGGCCGGATATCCTCTCCATCACAAAGACCGCCTACTTCCACCTCCATAACATCACCCGTCTCTGCCCCTTCTTCAGTTCATCTGCTGCTGAAACCCTCATTCATGCTTTTGCTACCTCCAGGCTCCACTATTCCAATGCTCTCCTGGCCAGCCTCCCATCTTCCACCCTATGTAAACTTCAGCTCATCCAAGATTGGTTTGCCCTAATTACTCTACATTAAAGGAACCGGTCGCCACCGCTACCCGTACCCCCACACATCGCTGCTGCTCCTAGCCCCGACCCCCGATCTCCTTCCCGGCCCCTCAATCCCAACCACTGGAAACAACCCCGACTCCGATCCCTGGACTGACCGGACCCCCAGACCCAACCACGGAACAGGCCCCGATCCCCCCCCAGTGCCTGGTCCCAACCCGACCCCCCTGGCCAGTACCTGGCCCCAACCCGACCCCCCCATCCCGGTACCTGGCCCCAACCCAAGCCCCCCCTGGTGCCTGGCCCCAACCCAACCCGACCCCCCCCCCCCCCCCCCCCCGCAGTGCCTGACCCCAGCCCGATCCCACTGGTACCTGGCCTAACCCGATCCTGGACCTGACTCCGATCAGACCCCCAGACCCACTTACCTAAGGTTTGCTGCAATGCACAACACTTCACCGGCGGGCTCTGATGCGGCGTCGCCTCCATTATAATGAGAACCAAGGCCCTGTGTCTGGGGAGCCTTAGGTGTCACCGTTCAGGTGCAGGGAACTTACCCTGCATGCCCGAATTTCTAGGCCCATGTTTTCGGATGATGTCGCTGAGGGGCAGCAGGTAGATGATTAATAGGAGGGGGCCAAGAATAGATCCTTGGGGGACTTCAGAGGTAACGGTGCAGGAGCGGGAAAAGAAGCCATTGCAGCAGATTCTCTGGCTACGATAGGTCAGAGTGGAACCAGGCAAGGGCAGTCCCACTCAGCTGGACAATGGTGAAGAGGCATTGGAGGAGGTTGATGTGGTCAACCATGTTAAAGGCTGCAGAGAGGTCGAGAAAAATGTGGAGGAATACTGCACAGTCACATAGGATGTTACTTGTGACTTTGATTAGAGCAGTTTCAGTGCTGTGGCAGGGGCGGAACCCTGTTTGGAAGGGCTCAAATGTGGAGTTGCGGGAAATTTGGGTGGTGACAACACATTCAAGGACTTTGGAGAGGAAAGGGAGGTCCGAGATGAGGTGGTAGTTTGCAAGGACAGAGGAGTCAAGGGTGAGTTTTTTGAGGAGGAGTATGTTGCTAGATGTGAAAGGAAGGAGAGAGTACCTGAGGTAAGGGAACTGTTTATAATATCAGCTAGCATTGGGGCCAGAAAGAGAAGTTGGGTGGTCAGCAGTTTAGTGGGAATAGGATCAAGAGAGCAGAAGGTGGATCTCATGGACAAGATGAGCTGGGAGATGGCATAAGGAGAGATAGGAGAGAAAATCCATGAATAATGCATTTTGTGTTTTACGGCATTGACTGAACATTAACAGAACTACCTTCCCTGGAGTTGGCACCAGGCTGAAAGTGCTTCCTGTGTGGGACTGAAGGTGACCTTGCACAGCTAACAGCAATTATCTGAACTCGTTTAGATCTTTGTCCTCTGTTCTTAACATTATTCTCACAAGATGCATTCTTTTGGCATCACTTAGAAGCAGCGAACATATCAAACCTGCATGTGTCAAATGCTATTGACATCAAATACCTTTCATTGGGCCCTGAGCTTCTATGTGTCTTTTGAGCTTTTCACCCAGAAAAGTGGGCTGTCACTGATGATTTTTCGATGTGATGAAGCATAGGGCATAATGAGAAGAGGAGGCCATGGTGAGCAGACAGCAACAGCTAGTTTTACTAATGTTAAAATTCTGAACATGATATTGCATAATACTACGAGCAGCTGAAAATGAGTATATAGCCTGCATTTCTGAAACTTTATGATTTTTTTTATCTTTGAGTTGGTTGAGAATAACACAAAAGTGATGCACAAAATACATTGCTAAATTTAACATCACTTGTAAATCAATGCTATCAGACTGGAACAAAATTACTTACAGATACAGCCAGCAATGGATTACTATAACTAAATCTAATTATTTAATAACCAGGGCAGAAAGAAAGCAAGTTAGTACAATAACATGATTATGAGGAAATGGTTGTTGTATTGGTTCCTACTGATTATTGAACAATGTACCTAGCATGACTTGTGTCCTTGAAGTCATATTGAGGCATTATATGTGAGCATCTAAAAGCCCAGATTAAATGTATATTTCTGTGCATGAAGACTAACAAGAATAGGCAGTAGAACAACATTGTCCCAACAATGGGGTTGGATCTCATAACTGCCTGTTACTTGAATCCACTGACTATAGATAACAATGCATGCTGTTGCTTATTGCAGGTGTTCTATTTTTGGACATTCTGACCATGTTTCTACAGAAAGAATTTGAAGATATGAGTCACATTTAATGTTTTTTTTTAAATGTAGGTGTATTATCACAAGATTGGGTAAAAAGGCTCCTGGACAAAAGGAGGTTACTATATTACTTGGAAATTGTTTTCCCCAGAGAATAAACAATGAGCAATTTGTTAGCTCATCTAAGTAATTGGGGGAAAAAAAGCACTGCATTTTTGGGAGTGAAATTCAACTTCAGCAGTGGTGGCGGGGGGGGGGTCAAAATAGGCAGCACCAGATCGGCTGCCCGTTATACACTCAGCCCAATTTTCCATTGAAGTGGACGGAAAGGAAAATTGGGCAGGGTGTATAATGGGTGGCCGATTTACCAACACCCAAAATGCTCAGACCACTTAAGGGAGTGACTGATACCACTGAACCAGTGAAGGTGTCTACAGCAGACCCAAATTCGTAACAGTGGACTGCTGGATCAAGTGCCATGTTATAATCAGGATCCTTCATTTTAAGAGGAGGAAAACGAATGCATTTAAAAGGGGCACTGGATTAGTAGGAGAGAGTGAGCTGAGGTCACTTACTATTATGGATTACTTTTGTTTGTGGTCATGTGTGCTACTCTGCTGGGACAGGGCAATCTAAAGTATTGAAGATTCGGCTCCATCTATTGCATCTTGTCCCCAACTGGATTATCATCTGATGATTAGAACGTCCTATCCTAATTATGGCTAAACAAAAGTTCAGCTTTAAAAATGTGTGTTTTCTTGTCATATACGGATGCGTAAATATAAGCTAAAAATACTGATACAAAAATGGAAATTTTAGAATAATACAATTAAAATTCATTAATTTAGGAAAACCTAATGTGACTTCCTGGCTACTACAGTAAATGTTGGTAAAATGAACAATGCCATCCATAGCTGCATCATCTCTTCATGTACAGGCCAGTTTGTTCGCCAAAAGCTAGAGTGACTTCGACTGAGCAGCTTAACACCAGAAGCTTTAATCACTGAGAAGTGAGCAAAAATGAAATCTTAATTACTGAGATCTGAACCATACATAATTCAGGTTTTCAAAATCTGTCTTCCTTCTTCAATTCACGAGAATTTTCTATGCATATTGATAATGGAATTAGTTAGGCAAGTAGTATCATCTCAAATGAAGGCTCCTTAGTCCTCATTACCAATAGCACTTTGTTTTGGCTTGTCCTAAAGTCAAGAAGTAGGCTATGTCAGTTCTCCTCACAGTTTGGTATATTCTCCCCTGCCATCTGCCTTGCTTTCCTTTTATTACAATGCTTTGAAAGCACATGCATACATGCAAGGAATGAGTCCATATTCTGTACAACAGAGCCTTTTTGCTTCTTAGTGCTAGCAGCCAATTCTCTCTTGAACGCGATTTCCATACAGGCGTGATGTCTATGTGTTCTTAGTAAAGTGTTAGATTCCCTGTTTACAACGATACCAGAGTTTGTTTTTGTGCCCTGCAGTCCTTAAGGTTAAAACTTCTCAGAGTATTAATTCAGAGTCTCCATTGTTGAACTGCTGGTAGTAATAGGGATTTCAAAAACAATGGTTCCTTCAAGCAGAAAATCACATCATTAGAGAAAGTCTGAGAATTGTGATGCAAATACAGACCCGTAGCTCTCTTACACTACCACAGAAAATTAAGCTCAGGACAGAAAATGACTATAAAGATGCCAGTTTCACTTCTGTTAATTGGCATCTTATGAAAGGCATGGGAGACATTTACTGAGAGCTTTAATTTTTTCATAATTGGGTCTGTGTAAATTCCCCTGGGGCAGAGATGGGGATTAATCCTGTTTATGAAACATATATCAGCTTATTTCTTACTGCAATGCCTATTTGTATCAGTTATTTGGATTCTTGCCATCCAGTGCCTTTTATCTGCTTATTCACATGCTGTGTATCTTATTATAAACGTTTGAGGAACTATGGGGGTGATTTTAACCCCCAAGAACGGGTGGATTGGGGTCGGGTGGGTGTTGAAAATAGTTGTTTTTTTTGGGTGGCAATCGCAAAATTTTCGGACTTTACATTGCCAGTGAGGAGCCTTTACTTTTACCCGCCGATGTTAAACCTGGAAATAAAGCCGGGTTGCGGTCGTGACCCAAAAAACAACTATTTTCAACTCGCACCCACCCCCAACCCACCCGTTCTTGGGGGTTAAAATCACCCCCTATGTCTCAGGGTCCCTCTTCCTTCACCGCTGGAGAGTTGCTCTACCTGAGCTTTCGGTTGTGAGGTGGCTGCTATTAATTCCAGAAGGTTCTAGAACTGCAGGGTAACTTTCTCAGAGGCTTCACCTGAACTTCTTGTGATTTTGATTCAAACTATGGGAACATTTCCAAAGAGAAGAGACAATTTTTTTTTCCAAGTCATGCCAAATGGAGTCATTTATCATAAGAATAGCTGATCTCTTAACTATTTCTATATTGAGGTCCCTGTGCCATGAGGTCAAAATATTTTTTCCAATACATTCCACTAAACAGGAATGAAACGTTCACAAAAAGCAGATGTTCCACATAGGAACAGGAGTAGGCCATTCAGCCCCTCGTGCCTGCTCCGCCATTTGATAAGATCATGGCTGATCTGTGATCTAGCTCCATATACCTGCCTTTGGCCCATATCCCTTAATATCTTTGGTTGCCAAAAAGCTATCTATCTCAGATTTAAATTTAGCAATTGAGCTAGTATCAATTGCCGTTTGCGGAAGAGAGTTCCAAACTTCTACAACCCTTTGTGTGTAGAAATGTTTTCTAATCTCACTCCTCAAAGGTCTGGCTCTAATTTTTAGACTGTGCCCCCTACTCCTAAAATCCCCAACCAGCGGAAATAGTTTCTCTCTATCCACCCTATCTGTTCCCCTTAATATCTTATAAACTTCGATCAGATCACCTCTTAACCTTCTAAACTCTCGAGAATACAACCCCAATTTGTGTAATCTCTCCTCGTAACTTAACCCTTGAAGTCCGGGTATCATTCTAGTAAACCTACGCTGCACTCCCTCCAAGGCCAATATGTCCTTCCGAAGGTGCGGTGCCCAGAACTGCTCACAGTACTCCAGGTGCGGGCTAACCAGGGTTTTGTATAGCTGCAGCATAACTTCTGCCTCCTTTTACTCTAGTCCTCTAGATATAAAGGCCAGCATTGCATTAGCCTTATTGATTATTTTCTGCACCTGTTCATGACACTCAGTTGTTTGCTAAAAGGTCCCTAGGGAACAGCAGGACAAACGTCACCTTTCGAAGATTCATGTTATTACAGCATCCATGTCGCTCAAGACCAATGTCTTTTTAGATGTTCTGGATCCTTTAGCTAGCTCAGAAAAGAAGTCAGAGGCTGCTTAAAAATAATTTGTGCAGCCTCCAAGTCTACAAATATTGTCACATATTTCACTGATGTCACCCGATCACTTCGGGATGATTTTTGATTTTTGGTGGTTTTCACGGATTCAGATCTGTTGTTTGGGAAGATCTGGCAAACTTAACGACATACTTACAAAAAAAATCTTTCAAAAGACTGATATTGTCACTGACCTCTTTCACCATAGCAGCCACTTTAGAACAAACTAAACACTTTTTTTTAAGAGGTGCTATTTGCACAGTTAAATGCAGGTTACCATAACACTGCATTTGTGTATCTTGAAGGTAACTGCGAAAGC
This sequence comes from Heptranchias perlo, assembly GCF_035084215.1. NCBI lineage: Eukaryota > Metazoa > Chordata > Chondrichthyes > Hexanchiformes > Hexanchidae > Heptranchias > Heptranchias perlo. Next base: position 34,102,454 of record NC_090341.1, on the reverse strand, counting down.
AGTATGCAGTCAGATTCTGTGACTCAGGATGTACGCCACTCCATTCCTTATGTATGAGGATTGTATAGTTAGCCTTGATCAAGGCCATGACTTTGCCTTCCACCCCTTCCTACAGTTAAATGAGGTTTTGAACTTCAATTCCAATAATTTTCTGATTCTCAAGTCTTTGAGAGGTTTCAGCACTAACCTAAAGAGATTGAATAAGGACTTAGAAAATGTGCAATTGTGCAAGGAAACCTTTGAGACGGGTAGATTTTCAACTTTCTGCACAGGCGCAAAATTGGCATTGTGGATCGGCTGCCCGTTATGGAAGCTGCCCAATTTCATTTCCGTGATTTCACTTTCAGAGACCTTCACATTGTTCACATAAATAGCACTACTTTACTGTTGAATGCTCAGCTTTTGCCCAAGAATGCATTGTTTTCAGATCTGAGGGTACCAGCAATTTGGCCTCCTTTTACCTTTCCCTGTTCAAATAAAGCCCCTCATCAAACTTCAGTTGATAACATATTTGCTTGAAAATCACAGCTTTAAGTCTTTGGGTTGTTCAGATAAAGTGACACAAATCCTCCCATTTTAATGGTAACAGTCACTTCATCTGTTTAGTGTAAGAATTGAATAGTTTTACTGGGAAATGTGAACCGTAAAACTGCACTTGCTCAAAGTTAAAATGGGACAGATCTTAGGTCATATATGTGGCAGTTTCAAGAAGGGACTTTCCTGCAGTGCTTTTAGGTTCATGCTTCTTCCATTGGGTAGATGGAGGTTCTTGCCTAGTTGGTGAGGTCTCTTTCTCATATCAGGTTTTCCACAGCAGTTTTGTGTTTTAAAACACCTTCACATAGATCACTTTTGTCATAGAGGCTCAGTTTTATATCAGAAACTCCTTATATGAACTCCACTTGAGTTATTGTCACTAACTTCTTGGATACTGTGGAATGGGAGACCCCAATTAGGACCCACTGTACTTTAGGGTTTTCAAGATAGAGAGAAACTGTTCCCATTGGCGGAAGGGTCAAGAACCAGAGGACATAGATTTAAGGCAATTGGCAAAAGAACCAAAGGTGATACGAGGAAAAACTTTTTTACACAGTGAGTGGTTAGGATCTGGAATGCACTGCCTGAGGAGGTGGTGGAGGCAGATTCAATCATGGCTTTCAAAAGGGAACTGGATAAGTATTTGAAAGAAAAAAAGTTGCAGGGCTACGGGGATAGGGCTGGGGAGTGGGACTAGCTGGATTGCTCTTGCATAGAACCGGCATGGACTTGATGGGCTGAATGGCCTCCCTTCCGTGCTGTAACCTTTCTATGATTCAATGATTCTATGATTTTGGTACTTTGTACCTCACACTGAGGCCATTGCCCACATTGCAATGTGTCAGGTGCCTGAGGCCTGTCTCAGCTCGTCTCAGCTGGGCTCACGGGTGGAGGCTGGGGAGCCTTCGAAAATTGTTTAAATGACGCTGACCTCACAAAATTGGTGGAGGTCTGGGCTCATCTTTGTGGCAAAATGAATTCTCGTCCCACTGCAATTCCACTGGTGTTACGGCCGAACAGTAAATTTAGGCCAACATGTCTGCTGCCATGCCACTTTTGCTGGTTTATAAACTTGAAAACAAGGGTTATTGAGGCACGTGTGTGTGTGTGTAAAATACATATAGAGGAATCCTGTTGCTTATGATGATATAAATCTGTTTCCCAAAACCACAACCCCTCAGACATTATGGCGGGAAAGTTGACTTCCGCCCGAAGTTGGCAGAGCGGCTGCTCCACCCACCCAAAGCCGGTGTCGGGATCATTTTCAGGTTCAGGCCTCATTTGAATACCGAGAGTGAGATGGCTGGGGGGGAGGGAATCAATTCAGGAAAGGTTCGAGCATGTGCTGGCAGTGGGCCGCAGCATTTTTTGTGGAACTGTTAATAAATCAGGCCCATGGCCGTGTGTGTCCAGATTGAGGTGATTTTTGTGAGGGACTGCCCACAGCTCACCCGTTTTATATCAGCATGTTGGGGGTCCTGAAACCTGGACTGCTCAAGCAAGCCTTTAAAAGGTATTGTGGTTGTCAATAAAGTTTATTCTTTGCGTTTTCTTGTCAACATTGCTGTATTTTAGCATTACGTGTTTTTGCTAAGAACTCTGCCATTATTGTGTTTTCCGCAGTTTTCTGCTGCCAGTGCTTCCCTTCAGTATTCACCGTGGGCATTTGGATAACACTGTACCACATGATTCAGATGAGGTTCGTGCAGGACCACCAAATAGAAATGCAGGGACACCTGAGGTATTTTGTCCACACCTGGTACCTGCCTTTCTAGACCTCCACATGTACCTGGACATTTCAGAGGAGAGCTGTCTTTGCTGCCTCTGCTTCAGAAGGCAGGCTGTCATACAGTCATGCCATTTACCGCAGGATGACCTACACACAGCGTCTGGCACAGGGACCGTTCTTCCCGTAGAAGTGAAAGTTACTGCAGCATGAAGCTTTCATGCCATCCAATCCTCCCAAGACATCCCAGGGAAATGTGCCACATCAGGCACCTGTGTCAAGCAACTGCTTTGTTTGCAAGGGGCAACACCTTCATCACTTTCCCTGTGGAAAGAAGGCATCAGTAGGTTAGGGCACACAGCTTCCATAGGGGGGCACAGAGCAGAGTTTCCTTGTGTGCAAGGTGTGGCACGTGGTACCCATGCGGTCATTAGGCCTCTTCAGATTAATCCTATAGCCTTCATGAATAGAATGGTTTGCACTTAATTAATGTTCAGGTGGTATCTGACCACAGAATCATCATGCATAACACTGGTTATTATCCAGGAGTTCACCATGACGCCTTCATTGTACACATTTCATGGTGCCTGCATTATTCAAAGGACGAGAAACACCGGGGGAAAAATTGGATAGGGCCTGTTTATGGGCGGGGGTAGCATGATCCGCTATTGCCCCACGCCCAATGGCCCCTGCACAGGTATGACGAGATTTTTGTCAGGCCTGAGGACTTACCTGCAATTAGTGTTAAATGAGGATTCCGTGCAATTCGCACTTTCCACCAGCAGGGGGAGCGCCAATCTCTTAAAGGCAGGCTGTCTGTTAGAAATCTCTTTAAGGTAGCTGGTACCTGTTATTTGCTGAAAATAACAGTCTACTCTCTGCACGCAGTCTGAACGGAGATCTGACATCACACACATAAAACACAGATGCAGGTCCCATCCCTATGTTTACACACTGATGAGTTATGTTAAAACATTGAATAAAGGTTGCGCACTACTAAATCCCACATCCTCCAATCTGCACGCCAAACCTCACCAATCTGCAGATATGAGTTTGTACCAAGCCTGCGAGAAGGTGTGCACCAAGGTTCTCTGCTGATGCACTACAGACCTTGGTGCAAGAGGTGGACAGAAGGAGCGACATCCTATATCCGCGGGGGGGGGGGGGAGGGGGTGCGTGCAAGAGGTCCTCCAGACATATATCCAAAAGGCAGTTGGATGCAGCAGGAGACGAAGTCAATGCCAGGTGCACAGAATCATGAATATAGATGCAGTGCAGGAAGAAGTTCAATGCTTTGACATGAGTGAGGTCAACTGTCAAGTGGTGTCTCCTACCAACTACACCATGCACTACACCTCCCATCACCCACATACCAACAAACTCTTTCTATCAGTACTCAACTCTTCCAACCAGATGCTTCCTCTCACCCTTACACTTTACCACTGTTTCAAGCCACCCACCCACAACTCACGCCACACACATTGGCAGCTATTCAACCATGACAGGCACATCACCCAGACACATGTCCCATTTTCTTGCAGGAGAAGGTGGCGCATATCAGGGGGCAGCAAGTGTCAGTGGCATTGGCATTTAGCCCCTCGAGCCTGTTCCACCATTCAATGAGATCATGGCTTATCTGTGACCTAACTCCATATACCCGCCTTAGCTCCATCTCCCTTAATACCATTGGTTCACAGAAATCTATCAATCTCAGATTTAACATTCACAAGTGAGCTAGCATCAACTGCCATCTGGAGAAGAGCGTTCCAAACGTCTCCCACCCTTTGCGTGTAGAAGCATTTCCTAACTTAACTCCTGCATGTCCTGGCTCTATATGTTAGGCTATGTCCCCGCGTCCTAGTATTTAAGTCTAGGAGATCTCCAAAAACAATTACAAATGTCTCGGCAACCAGAAGCAATAATCCAGCAACTAACCTGTAAATCCTGCATGGCCCCTTTAAATAGCTCTGGTGGGGGTCCTCCAGGCACTCTAAGACACGTTCAAATGGTCGGGGTTAAGACTGTGCGTTCAGTTGAGTGTTAAGTCCCAAAATGGCGTTTATCACTTTAAATCAGGATTGCACCCTGATTAAAGCCATTTTCTCCCTACTTTACACGATTCCAGCGTTCGTTATCTGTGCCTGCGCTAACTCCTATACCAAGATGGCGTCTGGCACACTTCTCACTGGAAACGTGCATGCGCATCCAAGACGCCATCTTGGATGTCAGAGAGGCCGTGTAGCGCCGAAACAATGGATGCTACATGGCCCGATTTAGTGCCTACCATGTGATAGCTCTTAGGAGAACAGGGCTATCCTCTACATCCATGACTGCTGACCCTATAAGGAAACCCCCAATCATAGAGGGGCTTCTGGGAGAGGTCATTAGAATGGGAGGAGGCTCATGTGGAGTAGAAATACCGGCATTGACCAGATGGGCCTAATGGCCTGTTTCTGTGGTGTAGATTCAATTTATTGGCCTCGATACTGAGTTTCTGTTTGCTGTCCCCCTTCCATTAACTCCACTTGCAACAGAAGTGTGCCTCCAGCTTTAGCACATTGAATATATGTTTGCAAAATTCCAATCAAACCTTTCCTGAACCCCAACCTCCAGCAGAACAAGAATTCAACTTCATCAGAATTCTTTTTTTCGCTGAAACTCAACATTCTGCTGAATTTACTGTAATTCAACATTTTGCTGTTCATTCCTTACAATACACAAGGGGCAAAATAGTTTGAAATGTTGGATAGAATCTTTGGTAACAAATATAGTATCCAGACTATTATAATATACAAACGCATGCTTGTTTAGCCAGCTGTTCTTTGCCGTATCATTGGAGTGCAACAGTTAAAAGAATAATTCTGACATTTCACATTCATCTTTGCAGTCACACGTTTATTATGTGTATAAAGACGAGGATATCTATTAACATCAGGAACAAGTAATGTTGAGAGAAGAGAATGAATTTTAGATGAGACAGACATTGACAGTTGACAGGTAACTGTCCTTTTGATATTTAAAACTAACAACTACATCACAGTTAAATTATCAGGATTTGGCAACATACCTTTCTCTTCGCATATCCTTCCAAGCTATTCTCTGGCCATTAGTCCAATACCTACTTATTTATATTTATTAGGAATGTTCTTAAATGCCAATCAGACTGTCTATTTATATTTTTATTTTAAGAAGAATATTCCATAAGAATTCATGTCAGTTCTATGGGTTTTTTGTGTGTTGGCTTGGTTCAGTTGGTAGCACTGTGGCCTCAGAGTCATAGATGAAAGCCCCACTCTAGGACTTGAGCACATAATCTCACCTGACAATTCAGTGCAGTACCGAGGGAGTGTTGCATTGTTGGAGGTGCCATCTTTTAGATGAAAGCTGAATCGAGATCCCGTTGACCTGTTCAGGTGGATATAAATGATCCCATGCCACTCTTAATGGAAGAGCAGGGAAGTTCTCCCGGTGTCTTGATCAACATCTTTCCCTCCACCAGCATCACCATAAACAGATTACCTTGTCAATCATTTATATTCCTGTTTATGGGACCTTGCTGCACATAAATTGGCTGCCGTATTAGACTTTATTGGCTTTAAGGTACTTTGCGACATATAAATGCAAGTTCTTTCTTTTTTTGCTTTCTTTTGTCCTTATGTTCTATTTAGTAGACTACTTCACTTTAATATGGAAGCAGAGCAATTTGATGTAGTGTAATAGCCAAATCCATCATATAGTTAATCATACACAGCTCTGACCAATGCCAGAACAATGAAACTAATTCATAATCCACTTAATATCTAAACCCCAAGCTTTTTACTCTTCCTTGCTATGCAAGTTCCATTTAATGCCATGGGAGAACTTCTTTGATATTTTCTTTTTATCTGAGTGTATGAGTACTGATTGGGAGTCAAACATATAAATCTTTGAACAAACCAAAATACATTTGCCTGTGGACAAATAGCATGTGCAACAGGGGAAAATGAAAATTTAACTCTTAAATGACATTTTAGTAATGTAGCTGCATTGAGGATATTTTGCCAAGTGCAGGTACGGTAGTGTAATGGTTATTTTACTGGTCTAGTAATTCAGATGGCCAGACTAATAATCCAGCAAACCTGAGTTCAAATCCCACCCATGGCAGTTTGAGAATTTAAATTCAATTAAAAATAAATCCAGAAATAAAAAGCTGGTATCAGTAAAAAAAAAATGACCATGAAGCTGTCGTCGGATTGTCGTAAGAACCCAATGGATTCACTAATGCCCTTGAGAGAAGGAAACCTGCTGTCCTTACCCAGTCTGGGTTATATGTCCCACACCAATGTGGTTGACTCTTAACTGCTCTCTGAAGTGGCCAAGCAAGCTGCTACAAAGAAAATTGGGGAAAATTGGCAGCAAGTGACTTGACTTTTTATCCTCTTTGAGCAACTTTTTTGAAAAGCTATTTACGGACTAGGTGTCTGTAAACGTTCTTTTCATGAACACTAACTTATAACTGAAACAGTTTAAAACTATGTTACGAGATTCTCTTTCATTATCGTTTTGGTTCCTTTGATACTGGATGATCTGAAAATGGTCACTGCACATTCCTGAAATAGTGACTATTAACTCAGTAGGGTAAATACTTGGGGGGGGGGGGGGGGGATTATAACCCTTGCCATCCAGAAGAAACCAGGGGGGAGAGGTGGATGAGCAGTTAAAATCGCCCAGGTTAATTACTCGCCCTCAAGCTGTCTGAATCCCATCAACCGTGATTTTTAATCAGGTTTCTAGACGGGCGGCTAAGCTGCCTGCTCAAAACCAGCAGGGTCCTTCTTTAAATATGCAGATCAGGGTCCATTGACGTCATTGGGCCTCGACTACAATTTTAACTCAGGCCTGAATGGGAATCCGCTGTGGATTTCCCGCCAGGCTGAAGAGAGTCGGGGCCTGCTGCGAAGGTGAAGAGGCCCAAACAGGTAAGTTTATAACTCTCCTTTGTGGATCTGGGAGAAGCAAAAGTGCACCCATGGCCCCATAGGGAAAGTGTGATCCTCCCTATCCTGGATTCCCCATCTTCCCTCCTGCGAGACACTCCCGGAAACCCGTTCACCACAGTTGAGTAATGGCCGCCTGATTTTCCGGAGGCCTGTAGCTGCTTCCTGCCCACTCCTGTCCTGACCTTAGACAAAGAGTATCAGTAGGCTATTTGACTCTGGGAGTGATCACAATTGAGGCTGATCCTGTACTCAGCCAGCAGTCACACTTCCTTCACAGGTCACTAAGTGACAAGCATGAGTGGGAATTCTGACCGCTTTTATTTTTCAGCTACCGAGTCTGGAGATATCGAGGTCAAGTGAGTGCTCCACGCACCTGAGGTTGGTAAATTCAGTACAGCTCAGTGATAATGGCTGGGACATCCAGATCTTTGTGACTCACTACCACACTACACAATGCATTTATCCAACGATTAACTATTTTCATCTTTACATCATTCCTAGGTTATGGCTGTATAACACACATTCTAATTTTGAAACATAAAAAGTTTAGAATGAATGAGGTGGACAATTGGAGGTAAAATGTTCCATGACTGGACCAGAACATTAGGTTCTCACTGGAAGACAAACTTGAGTCTTTTATTTTAATGTTTACGTATGACAAGACATAGTGCTGTTGGGGAATGTTTAAACTAGAGTGGCAGGGGGATGGGAACCTGAGCGGGGAGTCAGAAGGAAATAAAATTGAGAGCAGCAAGAGAGGGAAGACCCAGGGGAAATCTACAATACAAATAGTACAAACAGTTGTTCAAGAACAAGGGAGAGGGAAAAGCGTAGAGCAGCGGAAAGAAAGTGTACTTTAGGCACGACAGATAAAATAAAAACTAGAAGGTGTAAGGCGATTAACCCAGCATCAAAGCTGTGGCAGGGGGTTGGGAACCTGAGCAGGGAGACAGAGGAAAGCGTGTCAGGATGGGACAGAAGGTATGAAGTAAAAGGTAAAGTGTTAAAAAAGGAAAAAGCAGGAACGAAGTGTCACAAAACATATTTGAAAGTTCTTTATCTGAATGCACGTAGCATTCGTAACAAAATGGATGAGTTAACGGCACAAATAACTACGTATGGGTATGATCTTGTGGCCATCACAGAAACATGGCTGCAGGGTGACAACGACTGGGAATTAAATATGCCAGGGTATTTAACAATCAGGAAGGACAGGCAGGAAGGAAGGGGAGGTGGGGTGGCTATGTTAATAAAGGAAGGAATCACTGTAATACAGAGAAATGATATTGGGACAAAGAATCAGGATAATGAAGCAGTTTGGGTAGAGATAAGGAATAATAAGGGGAAAAAAACACTAGTGGGCATAGTATATAGACCTCCTAATAGTTGCAACTCTGCTGGAAGAAGTATTAATCAGGAAATAGTCGGGGCATGTAATAAGGGAACAGCTATAATTATGGGGGATTTTAACTATCATATTAACTGGACAAATCAAATTGGGCAGGGCAACCTTGAGGAAGAGTTTATTGAGTGTATTCGGGATGGATTTCTTGAGCAGCATGTAACTGATCCTACAAGGGGGCAAGCAACCTTGGACCTGGTCCTGTGTAATGAGCCAGGATTAATTAATAATGTCCTAGTTAAGGATCCCCTTGGAATGAGTGATCATAACATGGTTACATTCCATATCCAATTAGAGGGTGAGAAGGTTGGTTCTCAAACAAGCGTACTGAGCTTGAATAAAGGAGACTATGATGGTATGAGAGCGGAATTGATTAAAGTGGACTGGGAAAATAGATTACAGGGTAAGACGGTACATGAGCAGTGGTGTTCATTTAAGGAGTTATTTTACAACTTTCAAAAAAAAAATATTCCACTGAGGAAAAAAGGGTGTAACAGAAATGACAGCCATCCGTGGCTAAGTAAAGAAATTAAGGATAGTATCCGACTAAAAACAAGGACATATAAGGTAGCCAAACTTAGTGGGAGGATAGAAGATTGGGAAGTCTTCAAAAGACAGCAAAAAGTAACGAAAGGATTGATTAAGAAAGGGAAGATAGATTATGAAAATAAATTAGCAAAAAATATGAAAACAGATAGCAAGAGTTTCTATAGTTATATAAAAAGAAAAAGGGTGGCTAAGGCAAACGTAGGTCCCTTAGAGGATGAGACCGGGAAATTAATGGTGGGAAACATGGAGATGGCAAAAATGCTGAACAAATATTTTGTTTCAGTCTTTACGGTAGAGGACACTAAGAATATCCCAACACTGGACAAACAGGGGGCTCTACGGGGGGAGGAGCTAAATACAATTAAAATCACTAAGGAATTGGTACTCAGTAAATTAATGGGACTCAAGGTGGATAAATCCCCTGGACCTGATGGCTTACATCCTAGGGTCTTGAGGGAAGTGGCAGTAGGGATTGTGGATGCTTTGGTAATAATTTTCCAAAATTCTCTGGACTCGGCAAAGGTCCCGGCAGATTGGAAAACTGCTAATGTAACACCCTTATTTAAAAAGGGTAGTAGGCAGAAAGCTGGAAATTATAGACCAGTTAGCCTAACATCTGTGGTGGGTAAAATTTTGGAGTCTATTATTAAGGAGACAGTAGCAGAACATTTGGATAAACATAATTTAATAGGACAAAGTCAGCATGGCTTTATGAAGGGGAAGTCATGTCTGACAAATTTGCTTGAGTTCTTTGAGGACATAACGTACAGGGTGGATAAAGGGGAACCAGTGGACGTAGTGTATTTAGACTTCCAGAAGGCATTCGACAAGGTGCCACATAAAAGAATATTGCTCAAGATAAAGAATCACTGGATTGGGGGTAATATTCTGGCATGGGTGGAGGATTGGTTATCTAACAGGAAGCAGAGAGTTGGGATAAATGGTTCATTCTCGGACTGGCAACCAGTAGCCAGTGGTGTTCCGCAGGGGTCGGTGCTGGGTCCCCAACTCTTTACAATCTATATTAACGATTTGGAGGAGGGGACCGAGAGTAACATATCAAAGTTTGCAGATGATACAAAGATGGGAGGGAAAGTAGAGAGTGAGGAGTACATAAAAAACCTACAGGGGGATTTAGACAGGCTGGGTGAGTGGGCGGAGATTTGGCAGATGCAATACAATATTGGAAAATGTGAGGTTATGCACTTTGGCAGGAAAAATCAGAGAGCAAGTTATTATCTTAATGGCGAGAAACTGGAAAGTACTGCAATACAAAGGGATCTGGGGGTCCTAGTGCAGGAAAATCAAAAAGTTAGTATGCAGGTGCAGCAGGTGATCAAGAAGGCCAACGGAATGTTGGCGTTTATTGCTCGGGGGATAGAATATAAAAACAGGGAGGTATTGCTGCAGTTATATAAGGTATTGGTGAGACCGCACCTGGAATACTGCATACAGTTTTGGTGCCCATACTTAAGAAAAGACATACTTGCTCTCGAGGCAGTACAAAGAAGGTTCACTCGGTTAATCCCGGGGATGAGGGGGCAGACATATGAGGAGTGGTTGAGTAGATTGGGACTCTACTCATTGGAGTTCAGAAGAATGAGAGGCGATCTTATTGAAACATATAAGATTGTGAAGGGGCTTGATCGGGTGGATGCGGTGAGGATGTTCCCAAGGATGGGTGAAACTAGAACTAGGGGGCATATAAGGGGCTGTTCTTTCAAAACTGAGATGAGGAGAAACTTCTTCACTCAGAGGGTAGTCGGCCTGTGGAATTTGCTGCCCCAGGAAGCTGTGGAAGCTACATCATTAAATAAATTTAAAACAGAAATAGACAGTTTCCTAGAAGTAAAGGGAATTAGGGGTTACGGGGAATGGGCAGGAAATTGGACATGAATTTAGATTTGAGGTTAGGATCAGATCAGCCATGATCTTATTGAATGGCGGAGCAGGCTCGAAGGGCCGATTGGCCTACTCCTGCTCCTATTTCTTATGTTCTTATGTTCTTATCTATAACCTTTACAGTTCATTTGTAACAGCTACGTGTATCTGGTAGTTGCTTTAATTTTAAAAAGCCCAGACTGTTAGGCCCTTACACATCCTTAGGCATCTTACTACAGCTCCTGGATATACTGTGGTAGATTTTCCAATTAATACCAGCTCAAACATTAGTCTGCTGATCCTGCCTGATTTTTCAGATTCAGCTTCATTTTTATAGTATGGGTGAGCTCTCAGCCAGTACTGGGTGGGGGGGGGGGGGGGAAGAACGGGAGCTTCTGGTTCAGGTTAACCTTGGCAGGGCCAGTGTGGGGGGGCTGGAGTAAGAGTGTGGGAAACTATGTTGATGATGGACACGTAGAGGAATAAAAATATTGATAGCAATTACAAATAACTTAAATGTTTAATTCAGCCTTTGACAATGTTGTTTGGGTTAGAGAAATGCCTGGCAAAGCCCAATAGTTGGTACAATAAATAAGGAGTCAGGAAACCTGACTCTGTAGCCATGTGATGGAGTGGTGTAATACTCCAACTGCTTTTTTGACGACTGGTGAAGTTGGAGATGTTATAGAATGAGATGGTAGTGAGGAGGGTGGACCTGCTTTCCACCTTTCCCATAAGTTTGAAGGAGGCAGAGGACGAGGATTTGAGGGCACAATTGATAGTTATCACCATTGGGCAGTGCCAGCCCCATGATGAATATTAGCTGAAGGATTCATGAGGACAAATGGTATAGCTCCGTATCGGTCTGTCTGCTGATCCGGAACCTATGTAACCAGTTTGCCATATAGGTGGACCTGTGCTGTAAATGTGAGCGGGCGGGTACCTGCAGGTGGGTGCAGTCCACTTTTGGCACAGCCTGACCTGCCTGTCATATCTCTCTTGTTCCTCCAAAAAGCATAACTAAAGGGGAATTCCGATTGGGAAACCGAATGTCCCAATATGGCTGACATACAAAAAAATTGGCTGGCACAAAGCCTCTTAACCAACAAATTGGAAACACACAAAGAAACAGGAAGAATGCTCAGAAAAAGCCTCAAAATGCTATTAAAAATCTTGCTATTGGCCTCTTTAAACACACTTCTATAAACAGCACGCCCTCTAATCTCTGAGTGGCCTTTTTAAATTAGCGGGTAGATGACTGAGTGCTATACCGAAGTAGACACTGGGAAATCGCATGGACATCATATTAATATAATTGGGTGATAATTTTAATATAATTAACTGAGAACTGATGGGTACTTTCAGTACCAGTTACAAAACACAACCAGAAAATTGGTTGGAATGATAAATAGGTGGAAATCTGTCCATTTTTGTGATTGATTAGACCCCCTTTATGCTCATTAATCAGTCATAACTGAACAGAAAATGTATCCTCGTGAATCATATAGATGCTTGGATTTGCAATTGTCTCAGTTGTCTGCTCTCCTGTTATTCATGCACATTTACAGTTGTCAGTTTCCCACTTTACAGTCTGAGTCAAAGGCAATCTATGTACCTAACCTCCACCCTATGATTCAGCAAATCTTGAAAAAAAAATCAAACCCTGCCAAGATATATTTTGATTGCATCTTATAAAGTAAATCCACATAAGGTGAGGTTTGAAAGGGACAATTTTCTGCTTGTATTGACTGTGTGGGACTTTCAGAAATTAATGAAAAGATAATGCATGTTTGCAGTCTGCCTTGGTTATAAAACTCCGGATTGTATTTCAGTACAAATCCTCACAGGTCAACTCGAAAACAGCCCTGGTCAAAATCTCATCTAGTCACTTAGATTAAAAACTAATTTCTCTGAAATATTTCCCATATTGAAGCTTTTCATGCAAATAAATAGCAAAGAGCTCCATCCTCTCGTCCTTATTAGTTGTGCATGCTATGAATTTGAACAGAGCATTTTGTGCTTCCTACTAATTACATGCATTATAACGAAAAATACATTCTTGGCATACATACGATTAGCTTGAAGTCTGAAGCCTGGCTCCGTGAGATTGGTCGTCATGGTGGCTCATCCCTATATTGACAGTTTAATCTTTTTTTTTCCTCACAAGATTAAAAGTGTGCTGATGGTACTTTCTCCATAACAGAGTGATGGCGAATCAAATTCCAGGCAGCCTGTGACTAAAAAAATATTTTGATTTAGGAATTAGAGGCCAATTTGAAAAAGATAATGGAAGATTGTCAGCATTTAAAGATTAATTATGTACATTTCTGAGGGAAAATAACAAAAAAGCAGCACGTTAAAAAATCTGGCATTTATCAGTTTCAATTGCATTTCAATATAAGATATGCTTTGTTTTTCAGTGCTGTTTTGCTTGAGCAGTTGCAAAGTTGGATAGCGTTCCAGTGTATTTGCTGCTGTACTCTTTATGCAAGGATTATTTTTACAGTTCGAGCAGGTATAATGAAATCACAGCAAAAGTATACCTTGCACATTGCTTCAGTTTTCAATTTCAAGAGATTATAATCTTATACAGTAATTTTTAGTGCTTGGTCAGGCATATTCAAAACTGAACTTAAAGCTTCATTAAAAAAATTGTACAACAGAATAAAACATTTCTGTTCTGTTTTGCTTATTTGGTGACATTCACTTGCGGCTGAGTGCTGGTGTGCACTATCCGAACTAATTTCTTTTTGTAAAGGTCGGTGCGCCCTGTTAATTTTGGCAGCAGCAACAAATGAATGGCTAATTATCTTTGTTTCGTCTTCCTTTATAAAGCAACATCTCGACTGAACACCAACCCTCCATTTGCCATGGCAACTCATGCACAGTAAATCTCACACATCCATGCAAAAACATGTGATTCCCCTACTGAAACCCCACAAAAGCAATTAAACAAAAATTTGCACCATCAGATGGGAATGATTGGGAGTCAATGCATTGCTAATCTCTGGCCCAAGACTAGTATTTTTCAATATTCTTCTTTCTGTAAGTGCATTTTTGGTAGACGATTCAATATATGTTTTACTTAGCTTTAAAATTATGATAACAAGTGCGGCTCTAAATTGGTGCTGATAAATTTCACTTAGTTGTGACTTAGATTAAGAACTGTCACAGCCCTCTGTTTCAGATTTTGTGGAAATATAATTGAAACCATGTAATTGAATCATATATGGCAGTACCTACTTATTTACTGATGCAGATTGTTACTAAATCCCATGGCTTTGCTCTGTTCAAGTCTGAACTGTCTTGACTTACTGTACACAGAAGTATTCCGTTGAATTTCTCTTTCCACAACTGTATTTTATAGCGTAAAGGCTCTCTGGAATATAATATTCTAGTTGCTTACAGGTCATCTGCGGTCTACAGCACGGTTGTGATGTTTAGCTACTAACTTGGCCCGATCCTTTGAAACCACCTGCTTCCTCACAGGAAGTACCTCAGCGTCTAAATAGGTCCTGAGGTCAAGCAGAGTTTAATTGCTCTGTGATGAGGGACATTTGCAGGTTGCCAGCTGCTTGTAAGTTTCTGGCTGTAGGTCAGAAAAAAATCTTATGCCCTTCTCTTGTTTATATTTTTGACATTTCAAAGTGCGATTTTTAGAACATCGTTGACAGCCTCAAAACATTGATAGCACAAGGTAGATAATATATTGGCCCACAATTTGTGTCAAAATAGCAGTGAGGCTATTGGCGTTCTCCGTCATTTATGCGCAAATCGGACAGCAACTTCGGGCGAGGGCAGATGCGCGGCTAAACGTGGAAATCCAAAAGCTGCTGTCCGAGATGTGCCGCTCCGTCGTTAGCTTCACGAATACGGCATCTCGCTTTCTGCCTCAGCATTGAAATGCCTTGAACGGCGTGCAGTTCCTGAATTTGTGCAGTAAATATGAACTAAATTCGCCACAGAAAGTCATTTCAAGTCTAAGTACTCTTTAACGACATGATAAGTGTTAATTACTGTCAGTCAACCTCTCTGGCGTTAAAAATTAACTATTACAAGTGTGGAGTCTCATTCCTTCAAGTTTTAATTGTTGTTGGAGATTTTTTTTAAAATTTAAATTATACATTTTTTTTCACACGCCCTTTCTGCCTCTTTCCCTCTCTCTTTCTCTTTCTGTACCTGATTTGACATTGAATTCACTCATTCTAACTTACATTTCCTTCTCGGTCCGTGCACTGTTAATGTCACAATCCTTCAATCTGATTGATTAAGGCCATACACAGTTGCTTGCTTTGGTCACTCGGATTCCAGATGCCCCGTTTCCCTCACTGCGACATTTCCATCTCGCACTTCCAGCATCTTGCGGCGCAAAATATCATCGAGATTGCAAGGACAAGTCTAACTAACGCCGTACATCGATCGTTACCATGTTACAGCAAATTCTGGGCCAATATGTATGTTGATTGCAGTTATGGAAATTATTAATTACAGTTTTAGTGAAAAAATGTTACTAGGATATTGTAGAAAAATCTGGTAGGAATTGAGAGCATCACATAGGTGTGTTATTCTGCTTGTGTCTGCCATATAGTGCAGAGTTATTCCACATGACAATGGAAGTCCTTATCATGATCACAAGATAAATAGAGATGAAGGAGACCAATGGACCATCTTAGCTCTTCCAACCAGAGAAAATATTTAGTCATTCATCTCCGATTACATAATCCTGATGGAATCTAAAGTTTTGTCCTCATTAACCTACCTGGAAGAACTTTCCATGTGTTGATCATGTTTTGCATAAAAAGTTCTTCATGGCATCAATCTTAAATTGTTCTTTCAGGAATTTTCGCCCATGCCGCTTGTTCTAGAGTCCTGACTTACTTCTAAGTAATGTGTCAGATTTGCCTTATTTATACAATTTGACATCTCATATGCTTCTAAAAGGTTCACTCTAAGATGTCTCTTATCTTGGCTACGGAGCCTCAGTTCTCCACTTTTTCCTAGTTACACAATCCTTTGATGCCAGTGATCACCTTCTTGGCTTGAATATTCTTCTTGTATTTTGCTGACTAAAACTGCAACAATAATTAAGGTGCGATCTGACCAGAGTACTGTAGAGTTTTGGAAAGACAACCTACAACTTATACTTTTTAATTTAGCAATGTGATTCAGCATTCTATTTACTTTGTTTATTTTTGGTTCATAATGATTTGACATACATCGTGCCAAATCCTAGATCAATTTCAACTTCATCTTTTAGCTAATATTATACCATCCATAGTATTTGCTTAACACTCATTTTTCTTCCAATATAGATTACCTTGCACTTGTCTGTGTTGAAATTCATCTACCATTATTCCATCCATATTTAGATTTTATCTAACTTCTTTTGTAGTTCCTAGTGCTTCTTCCTAATCAAATGTCCCCTCTCTCTGCTCCCCAGTTTAATGTCATCTGTAAATTTGACCAGTGATGTAGTGTTATTCCATATGGCAGAGCTGATCCATTAGATTGAAAGTTATTGCACAACTGTAGAGCTGCTCCACATGGTTTTCCTTGCAAGTTTCTAATTGACCATAGTGGAGATGTGACTAAATCATTGAAAACCCAGTTACATTTTGGGATTTGGAAAACAGCGTTACTTTTAATGTTGGGTTTTTAGAAGCATAGCATATTCAGACAAGTTTTTTTTTAAAAAGTCTGATGATAGGTAGCTAAGATGCTAACATGTTGGCTTTGTTTCCTCTTAGCCTGTAAATAATATGCAATTCATTAGCTTGCCTCGGCAATTGAAAAATGCCTCACACCTATTGTATTGGAAAGTCTTTGATCTTTTTTTTGATTGTAACCAGAGAGATATAATTGTAAACAATTTTACAACACCAAGTTATAGTCCAGCAATTTTATTTGAAATTCACAAGCTTTCGGAGGCTTCCTCCTTCCTCAGGTGAATGTGAGGAAGGCGTCCTCCTTCCTCACATTCACCTGAGGAAGGAGGAAGCCTCCGAAAGCTTGTGAATTTCAAATAAAATTGCTGGACTATAACTTGGTGTTGTAAAATTGTTTACAATTGTCAACCCCAGTCCATCACCGGCATCTCCACATCAGAGAGATATAACATAGAGGATGGGATACAGGTTGGCAGAAAGGATTTTGAAACAGGATGCTGCAGAAGCATTCAGGTTTTTAAAGAGAAAGATGAAAGGGCTTTTATGAAGACTAAACGATTAGAAGTTTTGGAGGAACAGTTAGAAGTCATCTTGTTTAAGTCAAGTAAGACAATCCACTGACGTCGGGAAGTTTGGGGTGTTCTTTATTTTGTATCATTACACAAAAATAAGTTATGCTGTTTGAATTTGATCATAAATGCAATTCTGTATGTTCACCTTACAATGAGAATAGCAGCTTACTGATTTCATATTAGGCCTCATCTCCCTTACTGTTTGCTCAGTCTACCTTTGGAGAAATTGAAGAAGCTTTCATGTGAAATACACAAATATCAAGTCAAGATCACAAGGGGATGCTATTGTTATGTCCCTGGTTTTATAATATGATACAAGTAGATATAGTGCAGCATAAGTCAACTACCATAAAATACACTCAGACCATTTATGGAAGCGATTGGCTACTAAACCTGAGAAGATATCTATGGCAGAGCCAAATTGGTAACACCCCTCCTTAGACAATATGTGCCAGAATGCCTGGAGCATAGATTTAGTGCTTTCAGCGCATTGAGTAACATAAATTGTCCCAAAGTTAAATCAAGAGCACATCACCAAGAGCTGAATTGCTTTGGCACTATTCTAGTGTTTGTTAACTAGACCTTCTGTTACAGGCTAGGTTCTTTCTTTTAGGAATTCGACAACCGAACCTGTTTCAACAAGCTTTGCTGTGAATGTGACCTATTTTTTTTGTTGCTAAGTAATCTCAGAATCAGTTGTAGGGAAATTCAAATGGTAATCGAATGGATTCTTTTTGAGTCATAGGGCGCTAAATTGGGCCGTGTAACACCCATTGTTTCGGCACAACACGGCCTCTCTGACATCTAAGATGGCGTCTTGCATGGCACGCACGTTTCCAGCGTGATGTGCGCTGAATGCCATCTTAGTATAGCAGTTAGTGTGTGCGCAAATAATGAACGCTGGAAGCATGTAAAGTAGGGAGAAAATGCGTGGAATCAGTGTGCAACGGTGATTTAAAGTGATACACACCATTTTCAACCTTAACGCTCAACTCAACGCACAATGTTAACCCCGATTATCTGAACGTGTCTTACAGTGCCTGAAGGATCCCCCACCAGCGCTATTAAAGGGGCCATGCAGGTATTGCAGGTTAGATGCTGGATTATTGCTTCTGGCTGCTGGTGGAGTAGGAAATATTTTTTGAAGCTCCCTATTCTTACTGAAAGTTCCTAGACTACATTTGAGAGTGGTTTGGCAGGTACTGCCTTACGGTTCGGAAAGTTACAACCGTGGTTGAACAACATTCCTGGCAACCATGGGCGGTCTGCTAGGGTTCCCGCTGGGCATTGAGCATGACTGGGAGCATGCAGAGAGTTCATGCACACAGGTCAAGCTGTGAGGAGACAGAGGACGAGGAGGCGCATGGCACTGAGCAGGAGGCCCTATCCAATGAGGGCCTTCTGGGACCAATTCTCTCACCTCAACATGACCGAGGAGGATTGCATCTGACGCCTGACGTTCACCAAGGATGCCATGACCGAGATCTGTCAACTGGTGCGGCAACAGCTGCAGCCTTAGAGCAGGGCAAGGACAGCATTGCCTGTGGCTGTGAAGATCACCGTGGCGCTGATTTTCTACGGCTCAGGATCATTTCAGGTCTCTGCTGGCGACATGCGCAACATCTCGCAGTATGCAGTGCACTGCTGCTTAAGGGAGGTCACAGACGCACTGTACCAGATGAGGAACAGGTTCATCACCTTCCCTCTCCACAGAGACAAGCAGAACGAGCGAGCACGGGGGTTCGCCCGCATTGCTGGCTTCCGCATGGTGCAGGGTGCCATTGACTGCACCCATATTGCCCTGTGTGCCCCGCTTATCAACTCAGCCGTCTTCGTCAACCGAAAGAGGCTTCCACTCCCTCAACATGCAGTTGGTGTGCAACCACACACATCGAATCATGGAGGTCGATGCCTGCTACCCTGGGAGCAGACACGATGCCTTCGTCATGCGGCAGTCCAACATGCCAGCTATCTTTCACCCGACTCGGCAAGTCAAAGGCTGGCTACTGGGCGACAAGGGCTCTCCTCTCATGCCGTAGCTCATGACACCGGTGAGGAACCCATGCACACGTGCACAGCAGGCCTATAATGAGAGCCATGCTGCCACTTGCAACGTCGTGGAGCACACCATAGGCCTCCTCAAACAACGCATCCGCTGCCTGGACTGGTCTGGAGGAGCCCTGCAGTACTCCCCTGAATGGGTGGACAGACTCGTGGTGGTATGCTGCATGCTGCACAACCATCATGAGGGACCAGCCTTTGCCACCAATGATTGGAGAAGACTCTGAGCCAGAGGTGGAGGAGGAGGAGGAGGCTGAGGAGGAGGAAGAGGCTGAGGAGGAGGTGGAGCCGGTGGAGCCGGAAGAGGAAGTGGAGGAAGATGCAAGGGTGCAACAGGAACCACGCACCTTGTCTGCAAGGGCTCTACGTGCTCGCCTGATCCATGCCCGCTATCAATACATCCCCCAACTCACCAACAATCCTACAATCCCTACCTTTCCGCTCCCACAAGACAATCAAATCGCCTCCATCTGATTACACATTGGTTTCCCCCTCAACTCATTGCAGAAATAAAAACCACCACCAAATGCAAAATCAATGTCTCATTTATCAATGATGTGGAGATGCCGGTGATGGACTGGGGTTGACAATTGTAAACAATTTTACAACACCAAGTTATAGTCCAGCAATTTTATTTTAAATTCACAAGCTTTCGGAGGCTACCTCCTTCCTCAGGTGAACGATGTAGCCTCCGAAAGCTTGTGAATTTAAAATAAAATTGCTGGACTATAACTTGGTGTTGTAAAATCATTTATCAATGAGTAAATTAAATTATACAAGCAAAACAGAACTAGTCACCCTTGTGCATTCCCTTAGTGCCTTTTGTTCGTGTGCCTTTACCTATCCTAATGCTCCTCAGGTCCCTCCTGCTGCCGGCTATTATGCGCCATCTTCTCCTGCAAGACAAAGGACAGTGTGTCAGTGAGTGTCCTGCAAGGTGTGTGGGTGATGTGCCAAATAGTTGCCAGTTTGTGTGACCTATGAGTGGTGGTTGTGTGGTACTATGTGTGGGTGAGATGCAGCATGCTGAGTGCAGCATTGTGTATGGATGGGTAGTGTTTGTTGGTGGGTGGGTGACGGGGTGATGCGTGGAGCAGTGTTGCAGTTGGTAGGATGTGCCACTTGACACTTGCATTCACTCATCTTGACTACTTGTGTCAAATCATTGAACTTCTTTTGGCACTGCACCCATGTGCGTGATGCAATGTTCCTGGCGTTGACTTCCTGTGCCACAGCCCACCAATGCCTGCGGAGCTGCAGTCTGGAAGGAGTTCTGCCACCCTGCGGATGCATGTTGGCCCTCCTTTCATCCACCCCTTCCACCAGGGCTTCCAGTGTGTCATTGGAGAAGTGTGGAGCCCTCTCTCGTGCAGGTCCTGCTATCCTCGTGGCCATCTTTCCCATCTCCTAGTAAGCTGTGTACCTGCCATTTGAAATGTGCACCTGCACCTTTAAGAGATGCAGGCTGCTGATGACATGCGCTGTGCACGCCCCATTTCCAACTTCCTCATTCTCCGTGCAGCCCATCAGCAGCGCGGGTTGCGCTGGCTTCATAGGAATCATCAGGCGTGGGGGTACTAGCGCATCACGCTACCCCCACCCGAAAACGGCCCTTATCAAATATTTCCCCCTCAGTGTGGTAGTCAAAATACAATTGTGAATTCAGCACTGCTATGTGTCTAACTTCATGGTTCTCTTTCACAATGGAGCTCCTATTATGAGGACATTTTTTAAAAGAATTTAATTTTTCCCATTT
Source organism: Heptranchias perlo (assembly GCF_035084215.1). NCBI lineage: Eukaryota > Metazoa > Chordata > Chondrichthyes > Hexanchiformes > Hexanchidae > Heptranchias > Heptranchias perlo. The sequence continues at coordinate 34,081,325 of NC_090341.1, read as the reverse complement.
CTCCCCTCACATTCAAAAAGTCAACTTACATGTAACACAAATGCTACGAATTAGCAATTATTCAACAATCTACAACTTGAATGGCAAAATAATGTATATCAAGTTTAACACAATATGATTGTGAAAACTTATTTGGATTAATACTGCAGTTGAATTTTTATGGCTGTTTTCTACAATTAACATACTTCAGAAAATCGTATCCATGTAAGAGGTTTCCATTTTGAATATTCATGTAAAGTACACTTATCTATTATTCTCTGAGTTGCTGTTATGTTAAATGAGATTGAAAGACAGAAGTTGGATTTTAATTTCTAAGAACCTGACTGTAGCTGCAGTTTGTTTGTATCATATGAAACTATAGCCAATTACCTCGTCAGAGCAGTGCTGTTGTACTTTCTATGAAAATATTTTAAGCAGTCACTAGATCTTTGTGGGAATAATTAAGATGGTTGGTGAATCTTTAGTATGGGGTTCATTTTGCTGCTATGAAGCAGTAACTGCTCCTATTACAGGGGCGATTCAATACAACACTTTATGGCAATGATTTTATTTCCTTTTTAATGTCAATCTGAGGATAAATCAATTTCTGACAAAATAACCATTGAGAAATAAGCAGTTTAATTTTGAAATCCGAATTTAGACATTTATACTGGCAATTCACCGTCAAGTCGTGAAAACCGATTTGATAGTGGACTTGTTTTGCCAACTGTTATGGGAGAATTAATACTGTAAGCATTATATTGAGATCAAAATGACTGATATATTGAAACATCTCTTGGTTATCAGAGCAGGTTTCCCTTGGATGGCTGATGTTAATGGTCACACAATTGCATGATTTAATGACAATTAAACCACTACGGTCTACCTTTTAAAAGTTTCCTGTAAATTATATTGCAAGTTTTAATTATTCATCCTAATTTAATTAAGAAGAAGAATATCTGAAACCTTTTTTTAGAAATATAAGGGCTGATTTTCATCTTCAGGTATAAAGCAGTTTTAATTTGGTTTGCATTTCTTTAAGACCTGTCTCAATCTCACATGCAAATAGCATTAAGTTTTCCGGTTTAATCTTATTTGCACAATTATTCATAGCACTTGGCGGAACTTTCAACTTTGGCGTGGGTGTAAAATTGCCGGTAGTGGATCAGCTGCCTGTTATCCCACCCTGCCAGATTTTCCTTCAATTGAAGTCAACGTAAAGGAAAATGGGACAAGGTGTATAGGGGATGGCCGATCTATTACCACCTGTTTTACATCCCCACCAAAGTTGAAAGTTCCACCCACTAAGTGGAAATTCAGGTGGAACAATGGATAACATCATTGTGTGCATTCAAATTTAAGGGGATGGTGACATATGCAGGGGAGTGTCACAAGGAGGGGAATAAAAATTCAGAAAGGTACTCAAGAGCATTAAGAGGCATCTCAAGCCATCAGCAGACTTAGCCAAGGCTGATGAGGCAGGGAATTAGGATGTGGCAAGTCAAGATGCAGACAAATGGACCCCTAGGTGCAGGTCTGAACCCGTGGACAAGTAATGCCACAGCCCAGCACTCGGCCTCCTCTTTGTTGGCTGCTGAAGTCAAAGGATGAAATATGTGCGAGGTGGGTTGCCCTCTGTGCCAGTCCACAGCACCGCATCATTCCTGCAAGAGGTTGCAGCCAAGCTTTAGGCCAGAACTGACAGTTACTGTCCTTGAACATGTCCAGTGTGGTAGCTGCAGTCGTCCTTACAGCAGTCATCACAGCTTTGGCATCTGCCCCTCTGCTGACACAGATCCTGAGAAGGCAGGATCCCATGGTCTTTCCAGGGCCAGCAGGTTGGTGATATCTTGGCCGGTGTGGTCAAAGAGGCAATGCTGGCTTCTGATCACCCTGGTGCCCAGAACTGCTCACAGTACTCCAGGTGCAGTCTAACCAGGGTTTTGTATAGCTGCAGCATAACTTCTGGGCCTTAGAATGTTTTACTATGTTAAAGGTTCTATATAAATGCAAGTTGCTGTTGTTAAAGAAGCTCCTGCCTGTTTCAGACAGGAGCTCTGTGTGCCACAAGTACATCCCACCTTCCAAATCTGGCACTAAATAGGTAGGATTAAACCCTGCTTCATTTCCCGACTGCTCCCGCCCCATTTTGAGGTGCAAACAAGACAATAAAACAGGCCCAATGTACTTTAATTGCTTAGTATTTAACATGTTAATATTTAAGATATTTAAAATGTCGTGCTTTAACTTTCAAATGATCACATCATTATCTCAACCTAAGTAAATTCTTGTCTAATGTGATGCTTTGTGTTGAAATGAAGATAGTTTTTGTGGATATCAAGCTGGGGATTTAAGCACTTCTAACACTCATCCTTTGCAAATCTCGGGCTGTCTGCCATGGTAAGTCTGACGAAATATGTATCTGTCATTGCTGACTGATACTCATTTAACATTCTGCTGCAAGGTGATAGGAGGTTAACAGCTCATTTGCTGCTTTAAAGAAATGGAAACACCATTTGAACTATGCATTTGTTTTAATGTTACCTCTGCAATTGTTGCTGCATTGTAGATTGCTTGATGGCAGTGTGTGTCCTGCTAATCTGAGAGAAAGAGAGTGAGGGAATTAGTTGGACAGAATTACCATTGTATCTCTGATGTAGAGCTTTACTCTATGCGTGGTAACTAACTAAATATAGATTAATAAAATCGGTTTTAAAACGGGGATGGCAGAAATATTTAAATGAGGAAAGAGTATGCCATTTTCTCTGTGATTAACGTCCCACTAGGAAAACCACATTCTAAAGAAATCACATCATGATGTTGTGGTAGGGTGTTAATTATGGAGAAAAATAAACATTCTCCTGTTTTTTGTTAAAAGAGGAATTTTTGGCCAAGGATTCTTCAGTTTTTTAAAAATAATGTTAACTTTGGCCAAGCAATTTCTCTGTGCATTACAGTTAAAATCCAAAGGCTGCAAAGATATTAAATCTATTGCTAGTAATATAGTGTATACATAACAATCTAATATTTTTCCCCTTAAAATGCTTATAAATAAAAGATAATATTTGCTTTGTTTGTCACTACAGCTGTACTGTTCCATAAACATGAATTTACCATTTGCACTGAACTCAACATCTTGTTATATTAGTAATGATTAAACATGGGAAATGAAGCTTAGAAAATGTTGTTCAAACCTTATTCTCAAAGCATAATAATGAGAAGAATATTGTGAAATTGAATTGTTTTCTCAAATGTTACTTGAATTTCCTTCTCTTATGAGGAAGCTTTAACAGACACTTTGAGCCATTGAGTATTTAAGGTTAGGACGAAAATGCAGATATTCTTTCAAGTCAGAAACAGCACAGTGGAATTGAGGGCTCTGGAAATTCTATGATTACAATAATTGCTGTGCTTGTTGCTTTCAGGAAAGATGGATTTGGCAGAACCTCTTAGTAATTGTTGAAACTGCATTGCCAATGTTCAAAGACAGAACAAGGGCAGATGTGTCATTGGGATGTCTACCAACAGATTGAGAGGAATCTGCATGGTTACTCAATAAGAACCTATTTCTAATGGGCTTATTCAATCAGAATTTATTTAGGCCAATTAATTATTTTCCTCTCAGATAAACAATAGTTTGGACAGCCTTTAACATCTACAGTGGGAACTAAGATGGGTCAGTAGCTGGAGCAGACAACTTTAGTGTTTTTATTTTCTTGTGAATAAGCAAAGTAGCATCTGAATGAAGATCAAATGAATGCTGGAGTCGCCAATTGAAAGATAAAACAGCTGTTGCTGAACTGATTCTTCAATTAAAATGTAGGCTTAGTGTTCCTCATGGAATATTACTTGGGTGATTTTAAATCATGTTTTAGTTCAGAAAATAACATGTAATGGACTGGTGGCAACAGTTTTCTCAAGAAATAGAGCTTCAAAAAATTGCTCAAATAAATTCAGCTCTTGTTAGTTATTCCTTCAGAGTTTAGGACCAATGTTCTGCCAAACTAGAGGGTCATTCAATATCTGAAGGAGCCCCGGTATTAACCTAAATATACATCTGTCGAGCAGGAATCAGCGAGCAAATTAACAAGTCAACTAACCCAAAGTCATTTTATTTTACTGTTTTGAAAAATAAATATTGTATGTTATACAATCTGAGTTTCATGATGGTTCGAAGCTGTAGCCCCATGCGTTTGCTGTAAATACTGTTTTAATTAGATTTATATCTTTACAGGACATAAGCAAGTGACAGTGAGGGAAAGGGCTGGAGCGGGAAAGGTGGAGGGAAGGGCGACTGAGAAAACTTCAATCTCTGCCTTTAGAATTCACACAAACTCCAGTGTATGTTACATCTGTCTAATCCTTTGTGTTTGGTATCTCGCCCTGACGAGATGATAATGGAAATGTTGTTGATTAAAAATTCTCCCACGTTTTGGAAGCACCAATCATTATTATGTGTTGTTCATTTTATCATAAAAAATAGTGGTTGTAAGAAAGGCCCATAAAAATTGTGCAAAGCTACTCATATAGATCTCTGAAGTATTGTCTTAACTGTGATATATTTCTAAGATGTTAGAAAAACAGTGTGCGGAAGGGATTTTTCAGCTTTTGTGGTATTTTGTTTTTCTGGAAGGCTTGTTTTTAGTTAATACATAAATTATTGTGGTCATCGCAAAGCTTTATTTTATAGCAATCATCCATTAAATAAAGATTGTAAGGGTAATTTTAAATTGAACCTAATTAAACTTTTAGCAATTTGTGTTCTCGGGAATACTGTGTGCTATAAAGTGACACTTGCAGACTATTGCCCTGTACATTTGTTCTTTCACCATCAATCTCAGTATACAGATTCTTTTTGTACATCTCCTTTGCCAAACCACAGCTCAATCCCCAGAGACTTGAGACTTGTTTTTTTGCAGAATTCAGAGTATGTGTGTTACTGACTTAAGGTAAGAACCAGAGCCTGCACAGGAGATTACCTTAACCACACATTCTTATGTTACTTGTCCTCTATTTTCATTCACCATGTCTTTGAACTGGTCATCAAGACCGTGTGATACAGAACCTCATTTTGCAAGTTTTGGATGCATTTTGTGGCAGATGGTTGGTCTGCAGAGTAAAGGACAGAGATATTGGCTCAATGCATCATTCTGCTGCAGGGCGAATACTGAAAAATGTCTTTGTTGCTGTTCTGTCTTAAGAAGTTAATTTGGTTAGGGACCAATTGGCTCTCCAAGAAGCTCTCTGGTTTGAGTCAAAGTAGTTTGACATATTTTATGATTGACTGGTCTCTGGGTGACTACTTTTGTCTGCTTTTTTTTTTAGGAAATCTACTCCTTAAAATAAGGCAGACTCCTCCAATATTTCACAATAACATCATCCCTTATAAGGTTTTCTGATGAATTGTAATCTCTGATAAACACAATTTATTGGTTGTTCACTAATTGGGAATCCATATAAAATCTCTCCATTACTATACATTCATTCCTTTGATATACTTTTGAATGACTAACAAAGACAGCATTTAAAAGACAGCACTTAAATGTCTTGGCGAGCTGCTATCTGGTGGACTTCTTAGTTCTTAGTCCATGCGGGCCCAGTAGCTGTTGACCTGACTCTGTTTCTTTTCTAAAAAAGCTATCTGGATTCAATACAGGCATGAGTTGTATCGGCTGGCAACAGGACTCAGGACCCAGATCCTCAATTCATCCTTTTTCCTACTGCTACTCCCTCTATCACTTGTAGTCCCTCCTGCCGTAGACCTGTTGCCTCCTTTTAAACAGGCTGTTACCACTTTTTAAATTAATTCACACACACAAAATGTTTAATGTGCATACATAAACAGCATCCATTTACAGTTTTTTAAACAAACGAGTAGGAGTACCTCTTGCCTACCACCGTAAATGGGCGAATTCCACTAAATGAGCAGGCATGCATTTGAATGCTCAGCCTAGAATGCTTGTAGTGTCAATTAGGTACTAAACTCTGCCTTCTAGAGTCATTGGTAACTACTGTAACTTCCTCCCAGTGCTCTTATGCACACGTTGTTCATTAGGGTTATGTCTGCTTTTTGTTTGGATTTGAATCTGGGTCCTTTTAATCTGATGCCAAACTCTAGGACTGAGATATGTTCTCTCTAGGAAAAATTACTGTAAGAAAATAAAGTAATTCCTTTTGCATTAAGGAGCATGGGGGGTCAAACTACTGACTGACATTTTGACTCTTGGACTACGTATCTCAGTGAAAGTGAACAGCAATTCATTGGAATGCTTTTCACCCACATTGAAGGGAGGGCTCCCTCAGTGGCTCAAGTGCAGTGAGGAAAAGCATTGCTTATGTGGCACTGAGCCACACAGACCAGGAAGGTTGCAGGAACAATCCCTAATACAATTTCAAAATTTGTGGACGACACCAAATTGGGGGATATAGTTAATAGTGAAGAGGACTGTGAGAAAATACAGGAAGATATTAATAAACTTGAAGAATGGGTGTGTAATTGGCAAATGAATTTCAATATAGATAAGAGGTGTTACATTTTGGTAAGAAGAATAAGGGGGTCACATACTGCTTGGATAATAAGAGTCTAAATGGGGTAGAGAAGCTGTGGGATCTGGGGGTACAGATACACAAATCACTAAAAGTAGCGACGTAGGTTAATAAGGCCATTTAAAAAAAGCAAGCCAAGCACTGGGGTTCATTTCTAGAGGGATAGAATTGAAAAGCAGAGAAATTATGTTAAACTTGTATGAAACCTTGGTTAGACTATACTTGGCGTACTGGTCTCCATATTATAAAAAGGATTTGGAGGCACTGGAGAAGGTGTAAAACAGATTTACTAGGATGATAACAGAATTGAGCAGTTATACCTATCAGGAGAGATTGAGCAGGCTGGGTCCCTTTTCTCTAGAAAAGAGAAGATTGAGGGTGACCTGATAGAGGTCTTTAAGATTATGAAAGGGTTTGATAGTGTGACCGTAGACTAAATGTTTCCACTTGCAGGGGGAGATCAGAACTAAGGGCCATAAATATAAGATAGTCACTAATAAATCCAATAGGGAATTCAGGAGAAACTTCGTTACCCAGAGTGGTTAGAATGTGGAACCATAAGTTGAGGCAAATAGCATAGATGCATTTAAGGGGAAGCTAGATAAACACATGAGGGAGCAAGGAATAGAAGGATATGCTGATAGAGTTAGACAATGTAAGGAGGGAGGAGGCTCATGTGGAGTATAAACACCGGCATAGACCTTTTGGGCTGAATGGTCTATTACTGTATGTAATTCTATGTAGTGTGTGTTGAATTGACTGATCTCAGATAGGATAGGGGTGGGAGTGTTCCAATTGGTCTTGGGGCCCCCTCGGCTAGGAAAAGAAAAAAATCGGCCAAGCTTCCTTTTCCTGATTGTTAGCCTGTGACTTTTGCCGTAACATTTATATGTATGGATGTTGACTGACAGCAGAGTTAGGCTTGGCCGTGATGCCCAACATGGTCAATAGCCTACTGATCATTTGCTCGTGACCTCAGGACTTGCCCATGAAGAATGGCCATTTGGAAGAGATATAAGAAGGTTATTGGTTCTCATGGAATCGTACCACAGCAAGATTCAGCACCTTTGAATGAATGAAAAGAATGAGACAAAACTGGGGAAGAAGGACAAAATATCTCAAGGTGGTTTAGTAGCAATTAAAATGAATCCATCCACCCACTGCAAATCACAAGCATTACCAGAGGTCAGAGAGATAGATCAGCACCATCAGGGTCAGTTCTCCATGAGACTGAGATTCAAACCTTAAATAGTAAAAATAAATTAAATTAACCACCTGCCTTTGTCATAGGCTGTAGCCGCAGACAGAAGCTGCTCACCTTTCAAGCAGTCAGTAACATTTGTGGCAGCTCACAGCACATAAGCTATTCTATCCTATTTTATTCTATCCATCTAATCTAGCATCAACAAAGAACAATAACACACAGTGAGACAGAAAGCCAAAGAAATACAGGTTACTTTGTACCTACAAAGAGCAACGTGCTACATTGGCTCCCGGTTCGTTAACGCCTCGATTTAAAAATTCTCATCCTTGTTTTCAAATCCCTCCATGGCCTCGCCCCTTCCTATCTCTGTAACCTCCTCCAGCCCTACAAACCTCCGAGATGTCTGCATTCCTCCAATTCTTCCCTTCTGCGCATCCCCGATTTTAATTGCTCCACCATTGGCGGCCAAGCCTTCAGCTGCCGAGGCCCTAAGCTCTGGAATTCTCTCCCTAAACCTCTCCGGATCTCTACCTCTCTCTCCTCCTTTAAGACGCTCCATTGAACCTACCTCTTTGACCAAGCTTTTGTTCGCCTGTCTTAATATCCCCTTATGTGGCTCAGTGTCAAATTTTGTTTGAAAACGCTCCTGTGAAGCACCTTGGGATGTTTTACTATTTTAAAGGCGCTATATGAATGCAAGTTGTTGTTGTTTATTTGTATTGTTGCCAATGCATGTAGTTGAAAACGAGAAAATATCTCCAATTTTCGAAGAGGAAGTTTGCCCATAACTGCAGCATGGAGTTATCCTGCTCTGATTTGCTTTGAATGATTTCCTCACACAAAGCTCTGTGCATTCGTAGAGCCTTGCCCACCGGCTTTTGATGATACAGCACCTGTGACAGACCATAACGGACCACCTAGGTACATTATACCTAGGTGGTAATGTACCTAGGTTACCATCTAGGTACATTAGGTGTACCTAATGGTATAAGCAAAAGTTGGCTACAAGCACTATAGGCAGAAGTGATGCGCTATTGCCTTCCTGAAGTGGTCTCACAAAATCCCAAACTCTTACTAGCTCCGTTGCAGTTACATTGAGAGGAGAATCTCACTCACGACCAGGATGTATCGGAAAATTACCCCCACCAATTAACTTTAGCAATGTTTTCTTTGCTTTTCTATTTCTGTTGATTTCAAGAAAAAATAGAGGAGTGAATGTTAATCTTAGTTTTTAGTTTAACTTACGTAAAAACTTATGTAATGGTGAGACTTCCAAATTAAATTAGAAATTGTTGAACAGGACTCCCATCTCTAACAAACTGTATGTAGTATATTTGGATCTTCAAAAGGCATTTGTTAAGGTGCCACACAAAAGATTGTTACACAAGATAAGGGCTCATGGGGTTGGGCTAATATATTAGCATGGATAGAGGATTGGTTAATGGACAGAAAAGAGAGAGTAGAAATAAACTGGCCATTTTCAGGTTGGCAGGCTGTAACTAGTGGGTGCTGCAAGGATCAGTGCTTGGGCCTCAGCTATTTACCATCTATATTAATGACTTAGATGAAGGGACCGATTGTAATGTATCCAAGTTTGCTGACGTTACAAAGGTAGGTGGGAAAGTAAGCTGAGAGGAGGACAAAGAGTCTGCAAATAGACAGGTTAAGTGAGTGGGCAAGAAGGTGGCAGATGGAGTATAATATGGGGAAATGTGAGGTTATTCACTTTGATAGAAAGAATAGAAAAACGGAATATTTTTTAAATGGTGAGAAACTATTAAAGAGTGTTCAGAGAGATTTGGGTGTCCTTGTACATGAAGCACAGAAAGTTAACATGCAGGTACAGCAAGCAATTAGAAAGGAAAATGGTATGTTGGCCTTTATTGCAAGGGGGTTATAGAAAGGTTACAGCATAGAAGGAGGCCGTTCGGCCCATCGAGTCCACGCTGGCTCTATGCAAGAGCAATCCAGCTAATCCCACTCCCCCGCCCTATCCCCGTAGCCCTGCAATTTGTTTCCTTTCAGGTACTTTTCCAGTTCCCTTTTGAAGGCTATGATTGAATCTGCCTCCACCACTCCCTCGGGCAGAGCATTCCAGATCCTAACCACTCGCTGTGTAAAAAGTTTTTCCTCATGTCACCTTTGGTTCTTTTGCCTATAACCTTAAATTTATGTCCTCTGGTTCTTGACCCTTCTGCCAATGGGAACAGTTTCTCTCTATCTACTCTGTCTAGACCCTTCATGATTTTGAATACCTCTACAAATCTCCTCGCAACCTTCTCTGTTCCAAAGAGAACAACCCCAGCTTCTCCAGTTTATCCATGTAACTAAAGTCCCTCATCCCTGGAATCATTCTAGTAAATCTCTTCTGCACCCTCTCTAAGGCCTTCATATCTTTCCTGAAGTGCAGTGCCCAGACCTGGACATAACACTGCAGTTGTGGCCGAACCAGTGTTTTATAATGGTTCTTTAGGTTCAGTTTCCCACATTAAACTCCATATGCCACAATTTTGCCCATTCACAATCTATCAATGCCCCTTTGCAATTTTTTGCTCCCTTCTACATTATCTATTGTGCCACCTAACTAGATATACATCTCTCTGTTCTTTCATCCAAATCATTTATAAATGTAGTGAAAAGCTATGGCCCCAGTACAGATTCCTGGGGGACACCACTTGTCACAATCCTGCTAATTTGTGTACGTACCTATTATCCCTACTCTCTGTCTCCTACCTCCTAACCAATTCCCTATCCAAGCCAAAAGGATGCCTCCAATTCCATGCGCTCTCATTTTTGTTAACAGTCTCTTATGTGGAAACTTGTCGAATGCCTTCTGGAACTCCATATAAATAACATCCATAAACACTCCCTTATCTACCACGTTAGTTACCTCCACAAAAAATTCAACTAGGTTCGTTAGGCATGCAAATCCTTTACAAATCCTGGAGTACAAGAGTAAGGAAGTCTTGCTGCAATTGTACAGGGCTTTGGTGAGACCTCACCTGAAGTACTGTGTACAGTTTTGGTCTCCTTACCTAAGGAAAGATATACTTGCCTTAGAGGCACTGCAACAGAGGTTCACTAGATTGATTCCTGGGATGAGGGGGTTGTCCTATAAGGCGAGATTGAGTAGAATGTGCCTATACTCTCTGGAGTTTAGAGGTGATCTCATTGAAACACATAAGATTCTAAGAGTGCTTGACAGGTTAAATGCTGAGAGGTTGTTTCCCCTGACTGGAAAGTCTAGAACTAGGGGGCATAATCTCATGATAAGGGGTTGGCCATTTCGGACTGAGATGAGGAGGAATTTCTTCATTCAGAGGGTTGTGAATCTTTGGAATTCTCTGCGTTGCGGATGCTCAGTCGTTGAGTATATTCAAGGATGAGATCGACAGATTTTTGGACACTAAGGGAATCAAGGGATATGGGGATCGGGTGGGAGTTGAGGTCGAAGATCATCCGTGATCTTATTGAATGGTGGAGCAGGCTCGAGAGGCCGTATGGCCTATTCCAGCTCCTATTTCTCATGTTCTTATGTTCTTAAACTCAATACATTCTTCCCCCAGTACAAGTAATCCATGAGTTGCTCAAACTTATCTCAACAGCATACTGCAAGGAATTTATTGCAATACATTTCATTCAGATGAGGTGAAAGATAAACCTTAGCAAAAGTCCTTCACTTCCAGTGAGGCCTAAATGTCACGTTGAGTCAAATGAAAAATGTCATCCAATGGAAAAAAAAAAGATGGAAAATAGAATCCAGTGAAACTGCAGCCTGTTATTCTGAGTGCAGCCCAGATTCATAGCCTATGACATGCTCTGTCAAATTTCACTGCTTCTAGTCCTAAATTTCCAAGATCGTTGCATAATTAGTCCAGTCTGTGTCATTTCACAGCTGCTAAGCATGCATTCAGTATGCACTGTTACAACTCTTCTAACACAGGTCATGAAATATTTATAAACCGAGAGAAGGTTCCTTAATTATTACCGTAGTTGAATGTCCGCATTGCTTCCAGCTCCTGTTTTGTCAATTTATCTGAATTATTTTCTGATGAGATTCCCAATTTTTGAAAATGATTTGAGAAGCAAAAGAACACTAATCCCCTACCTGCTGGATTAGTGCATTAGATAGGGTTCCTTTTCCAGGTTTCTCGGAGCTGGCTGTTAACCCCTTGACTGGCCCATTGTATTTTACAGAACAACACACAAAGCTTTGGCTGTAATAATGCTGGGTTTGAATTCATATTTATTTCCCCGGCATCACCCCCATATGTCAGCCTCATAGCATGCCTATGAGGAGATCGACCCAAGGTTTAGGCCACAGCTGATCATTACTGTCACTGGATGTGCCAGCCCTATGCTGTGTGAAAGTTGTAGGTATCCTTGCAGCAAATGACACAGCTCTGCATCTGGTTTTCTGGTGACCCAGAACTTGAGAAGATAGTCCTCCATGATCGATGATATGTAGCTATGACGGGATCTGCAAATAGAGATGGTGACATTTTGGTGGATGTGACAAATAAGTGTAGACTGGCTGTTGATCACTCTGGAATGCCTTTTTTCATGTAGTGCCACTAACATACATTGATTGGGATGCTCCTAAGAAAGCATCCAACATTATCAATAGTCAAGCATTCACATACCTTTGTGGTGCCATCAGGTCTACTGTCAAACTTTCTTTATGAATAACAGCCTCTATATACTCTAATTGTTTATTAATAAGAGATATTTCACTTCTGTCTGCAGATGCATGGTGCGTGGGCAACAGTTGGTGGGCACAGAACATCTCTCATGCAGCCTGGTCTGTCTGGCATCCCTCCATTGGTTCTCTTGCTTAGATAGAGAGATTCCTATTAGGGAAACCATTGTTGCCCTGAGGCTAAATTCTTTTAAAGAACAATTGATGCACAGGCTCATGAGAAGTTGACTGCCAGCAGAAAAAAAGCACAAAAATACACTTAGCTTAACAATACTGTGTTCTTTCCTTGACTTACCATTTCATACAGGCATGATTACGAATGGATGCCCTGCACACCCAAATGTCAGCAAATGCTATGCAGGATGTCCACATCTCCAAATTAATATGTAAATTTCACGTGATCCAAAGTGATGGACATACGGCCACTTTTCGAAGTGAATTCATCCAATTTGTGCTTCCATTGCTCCCTATAATATTCCTGGTTTCTGAAGAGAGTTGACTAAATTTCTGTCTAAAGCGTTAAAATTGTATACCTCTAAATTGTCCAACAATTAGCTTTAAATAACAATACCCCATTCTAAATTTCAACAAAGTCAAAAAGTAGACTTTTGTTGGCCAGGGGCTGCAGAAAACTATTGAGTTTATTCCGAATTGCTAACACACAGGCAAAGAGACTAACTTTTGAACTGAAGTGACCTGGAGTTCAGTCGCTGGTCTGAGCTGGCCGGAACCGGTTTGAATTAGTTCCGCTTCTAAGAGACAAAGGGACTGTGATGAGACACCAGTCCTTATTTGGAAAAAGAGTAATGAGGTGATGCCACCTAACCCCTTGGAACAGAGCCAATCAGGGGATGACACTGACCACTCGAGGAAATCTAAGCCAACAGGAGAAGGACAACACCATTCGAAAAGACAGACTAGGAAATAAGACTGAAGAATTGCAGGCTTGGTGCCAGTGTGTGTGCAAAACTCCGGAGACTAACCATCGTGAAAGTGGAAGACCCTACGTCAGGGACGTAGAGACGACGTCAAGAGAGAGAGAACGGAACGCCTGGCCAGCGTCAGCTCTCCTTTCCGGGTAATATAATATCCTTTCTATTCTGTGACCACTCAGGGAGTGTCAGAGAAACCTAGTGGGTGTGTGTTTAAATCCTAGTTTGGGTATAAAACTGTATAACCTCCTGTAAACTGCATGCCTATATCTAACCAGACGTATAAGCTATATGTACGTGATCTAACAACGTTAATAAAGCGAATTGAGAAATAAGAGAGAATTGACTCTCTCCTCTTTGTACTAAGCCAATAACCCTAACCGGTGACCTCCGGTCAACACTTTGAATGGCTGAAAATCAGCAACGTAGGCCTGTTTTTCAGCCATATTGAGGCTAGGGTTGGTAAAGATTTGCATGTCGTATGAACAACTCAACCATGCCAGTCTTTACACATCTTCCACCATGTCATCGGGTGCCCAGGTCACTTGATGAGGTACTTCAGTGGTAGTCCTGTGAAGTGAATACTGCAGAAATGTGTTAGGTAAATGAGTTATCCTATTGGTGGCATCCTAGGAGTTATTATTGAAGCTGTGAGTTTGTGTCTACAATCTCCCACACAAGGGAGTCTATTTTGACTTTTGGGCAACCATGCGATGAAGTATGCTAGCCAGTTGCCTGTACCCGTGATGAAGAGGCGGCTTTGATTTTGAGGCCCTACCCTCATTTACATTGGGCCGGTGAGCTGTGGGGTGCCAAAAGGGCATTCCACTGCAACTCACCGGATTAAGGCTGGCCAATATCGGGCAGACCCGGCTGCCAGCAAGGTAAGTACCGGGGTGGTGGGCGTGATTGTGCAGAGAGGGTCTCAGGACAGCAGCAGCTCAGTCGGGCCTGGAGAAGGTGTGGGACCATAATTTGCATATGAAAAGAGGCCTGCTGCCTGAAGCAGGCAGGCACTTTTGGTGTCCAGCGGTAGTCTCCTTTCAAAACATCACCGGCCACATCACCAGTGTTAATGGGGCGGTAAGTTTACTGACCTCATTTTGAGGCCATTACCACACCGTTGACGCCAGGCAAATAAAGTTCAAATCTACCCTAGGGAGTTATTAATCTCTTCTTGATTGTTGGAAGGAAGGAAACGAAGAGGAGGAAAGTGAAAAATCAAAGAGCAAGCCACCCTAAAACTAAATCTGCATACTTCCAGCAGCTGTTTACAAGAGAAACATGGACCAGGGCTTGAGAACTGCACATCTGCACAATCTGTCGGAACAATGAAATGGCACATGACACAGGGATCTATAAAAGGGTCACAAATATTAAGGTTTATGTGACTATTTTATGAAGTTCTGTCTATTAAATGGTGTTAGACTATGGTAGACCTAAAGGAGACATCTGATTGTGTGCGAACCCAGTAAAATTCTGTGAGATACACATATAGTGTCTAGTGGTTATTCTTCCCTCGAGACCCAGCCTCACAGCCTTTTATAGTATCTGCTATTGGGTCCAATTTCTGCTCTTGCTGGTGATACAGGTTACACCAACACAATTTGCAGCTGATGCAGATACAGTTTCACAGTTAAGAATGGTGGGTGCTTGTGAAAATTGTATCTTAATTTGCTTTATTGGAGCAAACTTATCTGCCAACAGCATTTGAACTGGATGGATTGTATCATTGGGCATAAATATATTAATCGCTGTAAGATCAAAAAATAATTTTTGAAATTGACCTTGAAGGCAACTCACCTTCCTCTGTTTAACACAGCTAATAAAAATATGTTACAGATTTCATTTTGAACATGATTTTATCTCTTTCCATCTCACCAAGTTAGGTTTTTCATTTCTATTGCTTCTTTTTTGGTATCTTGCCTACTTAAACAGTTACTTTACTGAAGTGTTTCCTAGTTATTTTATCTGGAGTTGTCACCAGTACATCTCCAGTAACATAATTGGCAAAACATTGAACTTTAAACATTGAAAAACAAATGTGAATTTGGTAAGCTACTGTAAATAAGCTTTTAAAACTAGTTGCCTGTATCTGTGGAATATTTCATGAATCATTTTTCATTTGAAACAATTAAATTTATATAAATTGAAGCTGATTTGCTATTTCTAGCGTACTTGGGGCTGCTCGTTTATAAATTAATATACAAAAGGCTGGATTCACCCACACAACCTCCGTTTTTCAGTGAAGTATAAAATATAGATTTTAGAAGAGAAACACTGCAATTTACTGATGCATTACATTATTAGATCCAGCCTTGGTGCAAAGGAAGCAAAAATAGTCCCCCCAATCAACAGCTGATGAAGGCACATTATTAATCAATTTGCATGAACAATTAAAATGTGTATCTGAATTAACCTTTCATCATTAGATAGCTTCTGACATGCAGAGCCTGTGGCCGGTAATATGTGCAGCTCCCCAGAACCACTTCATTATTGCACTACAGTACATAAAAATTTAAAAACAACATCTGAATTCCTGAGGTGATTGTCAATTCTGTAAAAGCTCTGGCATTGATGCTAGTGAAAGATTTTGCCTTTCACTGTTTATTTTCAACTAACCAAACCATAAAGGAAAATGAAAAATGCTGGTGTCGACTGTCTTTCCTCATTGTATGCTTGCACATGTGATCACCACGTATATAATATACTCAATTGAGGGTGATCTGCAAACTTTAAATCTGAATCTATCTACATTTTGCCCAGTTTGAATGATAAGATTGTTCCTTGAATAAAATTGCAGTACACATATTGACAGTGGTGCTCCAAACATTTGTGCAATTTTACAATTCATCATTCTGGTGATGGCAGTTCCTAGGAAGGAGATTATTTTAAATTCTTATTTAAAATGTCTCTCCAAACTGTATGTAGTTTGCATCTTAATGTGACAGACATTTCATACTGGTTGAGAGCCAATAGATGTATGTAGTATTTGTTTTTGTAGTAGTCTAGAGAGCTATGCACCTGTGGCATTAATTTCCTGATGCTTTAGGGACCATCAATGTGTGATACAGTTGTTTCCCTGGTGGTTCATGAGATGTTCGTCTTCAGTATCTGTTCCCCTGGTTTTTGAAAGTCTCTTCTACTGAGTTATCACACAGAAAAACTGTGTGTTTGTCTTCAAACTTCAGATTTAGATTTGAATCACCCATAACCTTTCTTTATTTTAGTTCTCCTAGAATTTCGACAAATGTGGATTTGCACAAAAAATCTCTTCAAATGTTGATCTGTAATGCAGTGACACGCGGAGCAGTGTAGCATACAGAATGGAGTTAGATCAAAGTTTCAATTATAGCTGTTGTCGTTTCTTGTGCCTTTTCAATCTTTTTCCCCACTTCTCTTTTTTTTTCTATTTCCTATCCATGGATTAGTTTTTTAAAAAAAAATCAAGCAAAGTTGTCAATCCTGTAAATGGAACACTTTTCACTTGTCATCAAGCACTCCCAGATCCTTATGGCATACTGGGTTAGATGCAATGTGCACTTCCCTCAATTTTGCCCAACAATGAACCTTAATATCAAGAATTGTGCGTCCGCTAAACCCACATCTACTTTTCCCTTACCAATATCAGCGATTCCTGCATGACATTGCCAACTAGTGCAGAATTATGGGCACATTCATCCTCCATAGAAACTGGGTTCAAATTCCCTAACTTCATTTCACTTAACACCCTTCTAGCTGTCAAGGAGAGGAGACTTTCAACCCTTCAGTCTAAGCTGATTCTAACCCGAACCCAAGTGATGAAAGGTCACTGTGCTAACCCATATCTTTTTTCTCTTTTAGGCCTCTTTGTTCTTGCTTTTCTTCCAGTCTGGACCATGGACACTTCCATAGTGAACAACAGTGCCACTTTGTGGTTGGCAATTACCTCATTGTAAACAGCTTTGTATAAATGTAATTGTATATATTTCAATTCAGGCTGATCTTCCACCCAAAAATTGTGGGAGCAGCTTTAATTCTTCCTTTCCCCCAAAAAGAAAACTGAAAATTTCACATGTTAAACATGGGCACATTTTAATATCAGTCAAAGCTGATATTCAAATTTATTTGATGAGAAATGTTTAGTGTTTGGGGCATGAAACCCTCTGCTTGTATTATCAATGTCATTGTCAAACACTTCCAGGTGAAGTATAACACAAGTTTTTTTGAAGAGTGAAGCTCCATTTACTGTGCTACATCAGTGTACCTTAACCTAACCTCAGAAAAGCAACTGCACCATTATGAGACTTTTCACTTCTCGCATCAATTACCAAAATATCTTGTCTGGGTGGCGATTACCAATTTGTTGGCACACTTATGCTGCAGGCCTGCACCCAGTAGGAATTGGGACTCACTGTGCCATCCAGTCCCTGAGATCTCTATTCTTAGCTTTGTTCCATTCTTGTATTTGGTTTCTGTAGCTGTAGAACATCAATGTTGTCATCCTTGAGATTGCTGTGTACTCAGGCATGAAGATTTATGTTTCTACTGAGGCTTCAACTGAGCAGAGAAGGTTCTTGTCAGTCCATAGAATGCATCCAAAGTCAGCTGTTAATGGACATGCTGTTTACAGATAATTTTTAATAATCCTGCAATAATTTATTACTCATTAACATATTTTTCAGACTTACTTATTCTCAGTGGAGGTCATCAAGTTGTGTCTTTGGGGTGTATTTAGGGTGAGATGTGATCTTTAGTGGCTGGGCTATTTGACTGAATTTTATAAACTTAAAGACTGTATAAACTTTGTTCAACTAACTTTGTGCTAAAGACTTCACGTTATATTACAAGCAAACCTTAATAGTATAATGCAGTCTTCCTGAGACACAGTTCAATGGTGTTTGTAGTCATTTAAGCTGTGCAGCATTTTGCTCCCACCAAATAAAACATTATAGCATTTTTGTAGTTGATGTCTTCAGTAAGATAAATTGTATGGAGCATTTTTTGGTGCATTCCATTCTACACAGATTGATGAATGGAGCCAAATAATAACACAGGGGTGGGATCTGAATTGGGCGGGGTGGGAGGTTGGGGTGATAGCGGGCGTGAAATGCGGAAAATGTTGGAACATGTGGAAGTGTCCGATTTCAACATGGAGACCTCATTATCATTTTACTTCTTGGTTTTGGGTCTCCAAAGCAAATGAGCGGGTGTGATGCACACCTGCATGACGCGCTCTCAACTCGACTATTTAAAGGGCCAGTATAAATATGGAATTTGGAGGAATTGGGAGCATTTGTACAGAAACAGAATAATTCAAACATGGAGTCAGGACAGTGAAAGGCTGCGCCCTGCTTCAATGACGTGTCACTTGATGTACTGCTGGATGCAGTAAGGAGCAGGAAGAAGGTGATATTCCAAAGCAACAGCAAGAGGGTTCAGGTAAGGGTAAATTTATAAGTCTAAAGAGAAAAGTCAAGGCTGTAGAGCAGAGTAGCGATTTGGGTAAAAACAAGCAGAGTGTGTCAGGAAGGGAAAGAAAGTTTAACAAAGGTAATAGAGCATTAGTGACTAAGGTCACATCAGGGAAACATGGTAAAAAGTTAAAATTAAAGGCACAATATCTGAATGCACAAAGCATTCATAACAAGATAGATGAATTAATGGCACAAATAGACATAAATGGGTTTGATCTAGTAGCCATTACTGAGACGTGGTTGCAGGGTGACCAAGGTTGGGAACTAAATATTCTAGGGTAGTTGACTTTTAGAAAAGATAGGCAAAATGGAAAAGTGGGGGGGTTAGCCTTGATAATGAAGGATGTGATAATGGCAGTAATGAGAAAGGATCTTAGCTCAGAAAATCAGGATGTAGAATCAGTATGGGTGGAACTAAGAAATAACTAGGGGCAGAAAATATTGGTGGGAGTAGTTTATAGGCCCCCTAAATATAGTTATAGTGTTGGACAGAGTATAAATCAGGAAATTAGAGGAGCATGTAACAAGGGTAATGCAATAATCGTGGGGGACTTTAACCTTCACATAGACTGGGCAAACCAAATTGGCAAAAGTAGTTTGGAGGATGAGTTCATTGAATGCATTAGAAACAGTGTCCTAGAGCAATATGTTGAGGAACCAACTAGGGAACAGACTATTTTAGATCTAGTATTGTGTAATGCGACAGGGTTAATTAGTAATCCTATAATTTAGGATCCTCTGGGGTAGAGTGATCATAATATGATAGAATTTCATATTGTGTTTGAGAGTGATGTAGTTAAGTCTGAAACAAGGGTCTTAAATTTAAACAAAGCCAATTACATAGGTATGAGGGGTGAGTTGGCAAAAGTAGATTGGGAAAATAGATTAAAACATATGACGGTAGATAAGCAATGGTTAACATTTAAGGAAATAATTCATAATTCTCAACAAATATACATTCCCTTGAGGAATAAAAACTCCACTGGAAAAGTTATCCAACTGTGGCTAACCAGATAAATTAAGGATAGTATTAGATTGAAAGAAGAGGCTTACAATGTTGCCAAAAAAGAGCAGTAAGCCTGAGGATTAGGGGGGTTTTAGAAATCAGCAAAGGATGACCAAGAAATTGATAAAGAGGGAGAAAATTGAATATGAGAATAAATTAGCAAGAAATATAAAAACAGATTTTAGGAACTTCTACAAGTATGTAAAAAGGAAAAGATTAGCGAAAGTAAACATGGGTCCCTTAGAAGCAGAGACAGGAGAAATTATAATGGGGAATAAGGAAATGGCAGAGATGTTAAACAAATATTTTGTATCTGTTTTCACAGTAGAAGACACACAAAACATACCAGAAATAGCGGGGAACCAATGATCTAATGAGGAGGACACAAAGAGGCTGCAAAGGGAGAAACTAAGAAATGTTGTTAGTCAGAGGGATTTGGGTGTCCTTGTACACGAATCACAAAAAGTTAACTTGCAGGTACAGCAAGTAATTAGGAAGGCAAATGATGTATCAGCCTTTATTGCAAGGGGTTTGGAGTTTAGGAGTAAGGAGGTCTTGCTGCAATTATATAGGGCTCTGGTGAGACTGCACCTGGAGTACTGTGTACAGTTTTGGTCTCCTTACCTGAAGAAGGATATACTTGCCTTAGAGGGGGTGCAACAAAGGTTCACTAGATTAATTCCTGGGATGAGAGGGTTGTCCTATGAGGAGAGATTGAGTAGAATGGGCCTATATTCTTTGGAGTTTAGAAGAATGAGAAGTGATCTCATTGAAACGTATAAAATTCTTAGAGGGCTTGACAGGATAGATGCTGAGAGGCTGTTTCCCCTTGTTGTATAGTCTAGAATTAGGGGTCATAGTCTCAAGATAAGGGGTCGGCCATTTAGGACCGAGATGAGGAAAAATTTCTTCACTCAGAGGGTTGTGAATCTTTGGAATTCTCTACCCCAGAGGGCTGTGGATGTTCAGTCGTTGAGTATATTCAAAACTGAGATCGATAGATTTTTGGACACTAAGGGAGTAAAGGGATATGGGAATAAGGTGGGAAAGTGCAATTGAGGTAGCAGATCAGCCATCTTCTTATTGAATGGTGGAGCAGGCTTGAGGGCTGTATGGCCTACTCCTGTTCTTGTTTCCTATGTTCTTATGTTCTTAGAAGAAGCCTGCTGCTGTCACCAAGAAGGTGTGGTTCGAGGTGGGCAGCAGTATAGTACCCCGTGTCTGGATCCAGTGTAGAAAGCGATTTAATGACCTAATCAGGTTAGGAAAGGTGAGCACAGTTGCCAATTTGCCTACACCCTGTAGTGCACCCCCCTCTCACTCTGTCTTGTCAAGCATATTCCATCACATCATTCCTCACAGCCACTTAAGTTTCAAGAGTACCCATCGTTCACTTTCTGTGTACTTCCTCACGTTCCCATTTATCCATCCACCACTGTCACTCAGCCCAATCCTTATGCCACACATCCTCAAATGCACTTGTGATGCATTTGCCTGATAGTCAGCCTCATCGAATGCACTGCATCCCTCAAGTGAACACAGACATTCATAGGTCTGTCACTCCCCCTTGCAGGAGAAGAGAGCACAAAATACAAGAGGGAGGGAGAGGAACGCAGGGGGCCCATTACAGATTGTGCAGCTGATATCTGCAGAGGAGGAGGCCATGGAAATTAGTGGCATATCAGCGTCCCTGATCAGCGGTGATGGAAAGACTGGGACTTTGCTGCACCATGGTGACAGCATTAAATATCTCCAATCCACATCTCATACAAGACTCAGTCATGTTGACTTGATTTCAGCACCGAGTGAAGTATGAACACCTTAATTATGCTAAGTAGCCATTACCATTACTAATTCATATCCATCTCTTCTCTTCTCCAGGGCCATCATGTGAAGAACAACAGCTTCTGGATGACGTTTCTTCAGAGGAACTGATTCCTTCTGAGGGTGCACCCTCACAGGACACATGTTAACCAGGCACCAGCACAGATACGAGCACTTCGGTGGGTCCTGTTAGACAGTTGGGTGGGGTCTCACCTGGTGAGTCACTGTTCACAAGTAAGCACGAGCAGAGGGTGGTGGCATGGACATCTGTGGAGAGTCCATGCCAGAGGGCGCACTCCTCTCCAAGCTCTGCTCAGCTGGACATAGATGCTGAATCCTGGAGGCCATCAATGAAAAGGATAATCATAGAGGGTCAGCAGCAAATTTGTGAGCTACTGGTAGACGTGCCACACACACTCTCCACGATAGCAGAGAGGATAGGGGAGCCCAGCTCAAATATTTGTGGATTGATGTCTCAGACCATTGCGAGAATGTCTTCCATGGATAGACTGCCTCCTCCGTGGAACTTCAATTGTGGCTATCGAATCAGTCCATGCAGGCTCTGACCACGGCCGTGCATACTATGGATGCCAACATGTCTGCTGCCTTAAACAGGAGAACAGAAACCTTAGCCATGGCCTTAAAAAGTGTCACTGATCTGCATCAGCAGCTCCCTCACAAAGAGGTAGGAGTGATGTACCGCCAGCCCAGGAGAGGGATGATGGCGAAAGGGGACGTGGAAATGGGGACTCCACTCAAAGCGCTGACATGTCGCAACCATTGCTCCCTCCCCCCCACCCCCAACCAGTACCCGAAATGCTGCCTCCTCTCCCGATGGCTGAATCTGCCCCTGCACAGGTGTAGGTGGAGCATTCTTTGGGGGGGCCCCCTCACAGGCTCCAACACACAGAGGTCATCGGTTGCGAGCATCCCAAAAGTCAGAGCAGGGATCAGAGCAGCCTGCCTCTACCTCTGCTGAAGTCACAGGGGTTGCACTGTGTAGGAGCGGAAGGGAAAGGGAAAGGAAAACTTTGTAGCTCACCAAGGTGTTTATGAAAATGTTGTGTTATTAAGTTTCATGTATTTATTTCTTCACACAAAATTTATTAATTTTCCCGTGTTCACATTGTTGCCTGCCAAGTGGCAACTCATCTTTTCAGTTGCTTGGTGAAGACATGAATTGACTGCAACCAATTTGTGCCTGTTCAATGGGTGGATGGTTGGTTACAGCACTGCTTTGTGTCAGTGGGGAAGGTGGGGGGGGGGCGGTAATGTGATAGTTACTTCAGGTTCGGGTATCAGATTTCTGCCATTTTAAACTCCCACCCCATCCTCTCTCACCCATCATCAGGGGTTGTTTAAACACCCCCCCCCCACCGCATGATTTTTCTTCATTTCCAGGTAATGATGACAAACAGAATACTCTCCTGCATGAATATGGTCTGTGTAGACAGTAGACAGTATTGTGCTGTGCAGTACTATCTTAATGCTTGGATATTTGGTGGATGCATAAGCATTTCTGCATCCTTCTTAAAGAAAAATAGTGAGGGAGTACTGAGCAGTGTTTTGTTGAAAAATTAAAAAGACTGAGACTGAGTGATGTAAGAACATAAGAAATAGGAGCAGGAGTAGGCCATACAGCCCCTCGAGCCTGCTCCACCATTCAATAAGATCATGGCTGATCTTCGACCTAACTCCACTTTCCCACCCGATCCCCATCTCCCTTGATTCCCTTAGATTCCAAAAATCTTGAATATACTCAATGACTGAGCATCCACAGCCCTCTGGGGTAGAGAATTCCAAAGATTCACAACCTTCTGAGTGAAGAAATTTCTCCTCAGCACAGTCCTAGAAGGCCGACCCCTTATCCTGAGACTATGCTCCCTAGTTCAGGACTCTCTAGCCTTATATGTCTGGATCTATATAACTCAGACCAATAGAACAGGTAAGGTTAGTTTTTTCCTGACACATGAGGTTCTGCTCCGCAATCCCCAGGCTCTCAAGTATATATTTTTTAAACCAATTTTTCTTTTATACATTCTTGGGATATGGGCATCACTAGCAAGGCCGATATTCATTGCCCATCCCTAGTTGCTCTTGAGTATTCATAGTACTTGTTTTACAACAGGTAATGGTTTTAGAAATCATTACCTGCTTGGAGCAACATAAAGCCACCAAATTACCTGGCCTGGGCCTAATTCATGGCCCTGCATGGACTTCCAGCTTAGGTCTGCTCCCTGGCTGGGACTAATGCTGAAAGACAGGGCAGAAAACAGGAGTGCAGGTGCAAGAATGATCCCAGTCATACTGCCAGCTTTGTGTTGCTGCCTGGTGAGGCAACACAGAGCAATGAATCTGTGCAAGTGTAAAAATGCACTGTCATCCAAAAAGCATGTAGACAGTAAACGGGTAGTAAGAGGAGGGGTGGGACTGATTAGAGACAAAAAAGGAGATCTACGCATGGAGGTAGAGGGCATGGCTGAGGTAATAAATGTGTACTTTGCATCTGTCTTTACCAAGGAAGACGATGCTGCTAAAATCACAGTAAGTGAAGAGGTAGCTGAGGTACTGGATGGGCTAAAAATTGATAAAGAGGAGGTACTACAAAGGTTAGCTGTACTTAAAGTAGATTAATCACCCGGTCCAGATGGGATGCATTCTAGGTTGCTGAGGAAAGCAAGGGTAGAAATTGCAGAGGTACTGGCCATAATCTTCCAATCATTCTTAGATATGGAGTTAGTGCCAGAGGACTGGAGAATTTCAAATGTTACACCCTTGTTCAAAAAAGGTTGAAGGATAAACCCAGTAACTACAGGCCATTCAGTTTAACCTCGGTAGTGGGGAAACTTTTAGAAACAATAATCCGGGACAAAATTAACAGTCACTTGGACAAGTGTGGATTAATAAAGAAAAGCCAGCACGGATTTGTTAAAGGCAAATCGTGTTTAACCAACTTGATTGAGTTTTTTGATGAGGTAACAGAGAGGGTCGATGAAGGCAATGTAGTTGATGTGGTGTATATGGACTTCCAAAAGGCATTTGATAAAGTGCCGTATAATAAGCTTGTCATCAAAGTTGAAGCCCATGGAATAAAACGGGCAGTGGCAGCATGGATACCAAATTGGCTAAGTAATAGGTGAACGATTGTTTTTCAGACTGGAGGGAGATATACAGTGGTGTTCCCCAGGGGTCGGTACTAGGACCACTGCTTTTTCTGATATATATTAATGACTTGGACTTGAGTGTCCAGGGCACAATTTCAAAATTTGCAAATGACACAAAACTTGGAAGTGTAGTGAACAGTGAGGAGGATAGTGATCGACTTCAAGAGGACATAGACAGGCCAGTGGAATGGGTGGACACGTGGCAGATGAAATTTAACGCAGAAAAGTGTGAAGTGATACTTTTCGGTAGGAAGAACGAGGAGAAGCAATATCAACTAGAGGGTACAATTCTAAAAGGGGTATAGGAACAGAGAGATCTGTGGGTGTATGTGCACAAATCGTGGAAGGTGGCAAGGCATGTTGAGAAAGCGGTTAAGGGAGATACGGGATCCTGGGCTTTATAAATAGAGGCATAGAGTACAAAAGCAAGGAAGTTATGATGAACCTTTATATAACACTGTTTCAGCCACAACTGGAGTATTGTGTCCAGTTCTGGGCACTGCACTTTAGGAAGGATGTGAAGGCCTTAGAGAGGTGCAGAAGAGATTTACTAGAATGATTCCAGGGATGAGGAACTTCAGTTACATGCATAAACTGGAGAAGCTGGGGATGTTCTCCTTAGAGTAGAGAAGGTTGAGAGGAGATTTGATAGAGGTATTCAAGATCAGGAAGGGTCTAGACACAGTAGATAGAGAGAAACTATTCCCTTTGGCGGAGGGGTCAAGAACCAGAGGACATAGATTTAAGGTGATTGGCAAAAGAACCAAAGGTGACATGAGAAAAAACTTTTTTACACAATGAGTGGCTATGATCTGGAATGCACTGCCTGAGGGGGTGGTGGAGGTAGATTAAATCGTGGCTTTCAAAAAGAAATTGGATAAGTACTTGAAGGGAAAAAAATTGCAGGGCTATGGGGAAAGAGCGGGGGAGTGGGACCAGCTGGATTGCTCTTGCAGAAAGCCGGTATGGATTCGACAGGCCGAATGGCCTCCTTCCGTGCTGTAACCATTCTATTATTCTATGATTCTATGAAAAGCTTGTTAAATTTTAATTGTCAGGGAAAACCTGATAGGACAGTTGGTTTTTTGCCAAGATTAAACTTCATTTTAAGCTGGCTCCTAGCTGGTCTAATTGAAGGTGCCTCACATTGCTTGCCAGAATTCAATCTGGCTGACCTCATGTCCATGTTATATTACAGAGTTTGCATTGATGCAAAGCTGAAACCATTTCGCATAGATGCAAACTAGGTTGTATAACTGGACAGTTAGTGTGACTGGCAACAAAGGCATTAAAAATAGTGATGATACTTATGACCAGAATAACCCAAGCTTCTTCAATGTCACAGAAACCACTGCTCTGTGAAAATTAAACCCCAGGCTACCAGTGCACATAAGTGTTATAAATAGTATAAACCACGCTGTTAGATCCCATGACCAGTTTAATTGTCTTAACAGGGTTTTATGCTTAAAAATCCAACCTCTAAAACCTTCATTAGTGGCTTTTTGGGTCAATATTACCACAGGAATGACTCGGCCTGTGAGCATGCGTTAAACTTGCACATCACCAGATCCTTCCAGGCAGCCACAGGTGATGTATGCCAAATCAGTCAATTGGCCGTTCATAGATGCATCAAGCAGTTGACAACTTGTTTGTAAGAGGCAAAATATTCATCACTTTTCCTATGGAAGAGAGCTTAGCTCGACAGGGCTCAGCATACTCCCCAGGTGCCAGGGCTCCCGAGATTACAGGGCATAATAGATGGCATCCATGCACTTGTGACAAATTCGGAATGGCCATAGATACATTCTCGGGTTCAGTAGCATCAGTCACTCTCATAAGCGAATCCCACATCCTGTACATTCCAGAGTTGAGCCACATGCCCAATATCTATTGATATGATAGCGTAACATACGGGATGTAACAATGCATATCCCTTGACATACAAACTGGAGCTATGGGTTAGAAATAAACCATCTTGATGTTTTTTCAAAAAAAAACTTGTGGAAAATCTCCACATTTAAATGCAGTTCTTTCCCAGAGCCTTCTGTGGAAAAATGGTCAAAAATCCTGGGATGTCGCAATACTGTACAAACCATTGAACCTGGCCGAACCTCCTCACAGACAAGATTTACTGCTGTACTCTAGGAAGGGTGTCCTGAATTGCCAAATGGGGCAACCCTCCTTGCATCTACTTCATACAGCAGCACACATACTCTGCCAATCATCAAACAGGTGCTGGACTGCTCCATCACTTATTCATAGACTGCATTTTATCCCTTTTATTGGGTTTATGTACACTTCATTTTCCCCTGGCATGGCTTTAATGTTTGACCGTCCCCTTTGTCTCTGGTTTTGGAGATTATGTGGTTGTGCTTTCACTCTCGTGTGTATTTCCAGGAAAACTCTCAGAATTATTTTATCCTCTATTTCAATTCTTCCCTTTGAATGGAAAATCACCACTGGTTGAAAGCAATTGATAAAGTCAGGCAGACTTTTAGATTCTATACCTTCCTTTGGGTAGGACTAGGACTATTATTTCAATCCTGACCTTTTCCTGTATGTGAATCCATGGAGCAAATTAAACATGGTCTCTGTGCACAAGTCGCAGAGAGGGTCAGACCACTGCACAGTTACATTAATCACTGTAAGACTAGTGGCTTTCTCAGTTTCCTCCTGTCAGATCATGTTCTGCCCTATCTTTGAATGACTAGGTTGTAGAATGTGAAGGCTGAACGCATTCTGTAACCATCACTAAAGGCCAGCATCATGTCTTTGGGAGAAAATTAAAACAGAATCGAATCGAGTGATTTTCAACCTGTTAAGCCCTATCACTCTGGAGATTGCAGGGGCTAGGAGATGATTTTTCAATTCTTAAAAAGAACAATTGGTTTTACTTTATTAAAAAAAAGAATTCAAAGTACTCTGCTTAAGCACAAGCAACTTTCTGTTGGGTATTTAATGTGCTAACTTTAGGCAAAATCTCCAGAAGTTGCTGCTATCATTAATATGACCTTTGATGCTATAGCCGATTCCTTGTGTTTTGATGCATTTTACATTATGGGGTGCTTGAAGCTTGAAGGCTGCTGAGTGCCTGTAATCTGACTCAAAACTTCTTAGATCTTGCGCACTAGTTGTGTGCTAAGCTCAGTAAGAGCATGAAAACTAATGTTAGCTAAGGCTAGGTCCCATAATGTTTCTGGTAAGCCTGAACAGTCTTCCAAGCATTCAGAACCCATATAACATAGGAACTGTAATGGTGATCCCTTCCTTGATGCTGGCTCTTTGCTTTTAAAGAGGCCTCTTTCATTTGGACTTACTGCAATGCGTGCTGTTTTCCACCTATTTTTCTGCTTGTTTGCTTTTCTGCTGTTTTGCTACAAACAAACTTACAGTCGACTTCTTAAAGCTGTACTACATATGCTAGTTTCATAGATGCCAATCGAGAAAACTGGCAACAGCTTCCAAAAAATGATATATATGTGAAAACATATAGTTGCACAGGCTCATAATGTAGGTTCTGAATGTGCCCAACACTCTTCATGTTTGCAGGGAAAAAAACATAACAACAACTTGTATTTATATAGCAACCTTTAAGGTAGGGGCTTCGGGAGGGGATTCCAGAATGTGGGGGCATGGCTGCCAATGGTGGGTTGAAGGGATGGGGGTTGCACAAGAGGCCAGAGTCAGAGGAATGGAGAGTTTGGGGTGGGGGGAGTGGGTGGTTCTAGTGCTGGAGAAGGTTATGGAGATATGGAGGAGCAACACCATAAAGAGATTTAATCACAAGAATGAGAATCTTAAAATGAAGTTTGAGGGACCAGGAGCCAATGTCGATCAAAGAGGCCAGGGGTGATGGGCGAGCAAGACTTGTTTTGGGATAAGAAACAGGCAAGCACAATTTTCGATGAAGTTTATGGAGGGTTGAGGATGGGAGGCCGGCCAGAAGAGCATTGGAATAGTTGAGACTGAAGATGACAAAATCATGACTGAGGATTTCAGCGAGAGATGACAACGGGTGATATTATGGAGGTGAAAGTAGGCAGTCTTTGTGATGGAGAGGATATGAAGTCTAGTAGGACACTGAGGTTATTAACAGTCTGGTTTAGCCTGAGACAGTGGCCAGGGAGGAAGGCTGAAGTCAGTGGCAAGAGTACAGAGTTTCTGGCAGTGGCTGAAGACTATGGCTTTGGTCTTTCAAGTATTTGACTAGAGGAAATCATGACTCATCCAAGATCAGATGAGCAGTCTCACAACACAGAGTCATTGGAGAAGTCAGGAGAGGTTTTGGAGAGGTAGAACTGGATTCCATCAACATGTGGAAGCTGAAGCCATGCCTGTGGATGATGTCGTAAAAGGGCAGCACGTTCGTGAGGAAGAGGAGTGAGCAATGGATGGATCCTTGAGGGACTCCTCAGGTGCTGGTTTGGGGGTGAGAAGAGAAGCCAATGGTGTAATTGGATAGGTAAGTGTGGAACCAAACGAGGACAGTTGAACTAGACAATGAAAGAAAGGTGTTGGAGGTGGATGGTGTGGTTGATCATTTCAAAGACTATAGAGAGGTTGAGGAGGATGGTAGTACTATTATAATACCTTATAAGGCAATATTGTTAAATTATGCAAAGTGTAAGCATGCTTATCTTGGTAACCTTGCATTGCATCAGAAAATTTGTCCCTCAACTGCCCCTCCACTCCAAAAGAAACCCAAGCCTCTCTGCCACACCTACTGCAGAAGGACCTCTGAAGCAGCATTTTGGAATGTTGCTGTTCTGCCTCTGCACCTTGCTTGTGCCATTGTAAAAATTTGGAACCAATTACCGATTAAGCAACTGCCCTTAAAGAGGTGTCGAATGTTCCTACCTCGACCGCTCCCAGCATGTCATGTGCTCTGTTCCAGGAGAACCAAAAATGTATTTCAATGAGCTGACCTTTTATAATGCCAGGTCTGCATGGAGAGGAATCAGACACTGCTTCTTTTGCATGTAGGCAGTGCACTTCCTTGAAACCCTACCCCTTGTTGTTTGAGGAAGAGTGTTCTTACTTATAAGTTAATAAGTTATTCCTCAAGATAATAGGGTTCAAAGCATTTATTGTTGATGTTCATTGGAATTAAGCATACAATGATAATAATTATTGACAATAATGAAACATACACTTAACAGCACACTTACGGCGATACCTTGCGAGTTCACCAGGAAATTCAAAACACGTTACAGTTCCGAGCTCAGCGTACTTGGTTGACCAGACCTTAAACGAATTCCAAGTATCTGTTCTAACACCCACTTTCTAAACCTTTTTTTCCACTGTTCTAAATGAGAATTCACATTTTTCACAGCATTACCTAATCCACAGTTACTGATTTGATTATTCTGTCCTTGCTGATCATATTCTCTAACTTTGTTGTAGCTTCACCTCGACTGGACTGCCGATCAAATCATTAAACTGGAGGCATCAAGAGAGAAATTAATGCCCCCTATAGGCAACATTATCACGTGTCCATATTTCTTACGCAAATGTGTCCTTGGAGGAGTTAATATCCCTAGCTATTGAAATTATAGCTCCTCGAAATCACCCCCAGTCTCTTTTCCTGAGTAGTAAGTACTATGTCAAAAATGTGACAGTGTATTTTATTTCTTCCTTACTTTTCAGTATTTCTTCCTGTTGTCTTGTTCTTCTATTTCTGTCGTCTTTATTGCCCAACCTTTCTCTTTACTGTCGCACTATTTAATTGCTGAGCTGTAATACAGTACTCTTAATACAGTACTCTTCAGCTAAGTACGTTCCAAGGACATACACTGAAAATAACTAGATATAATATATGCTGTGCTATAAATGATTTATTCATTAACTGCTTTTATAATTATAAATTTTTAGGTCTTTTTAAAGAGCTTTGATTGTAATATTCAAACTTGATTTGTCTTTCTAGATATTTTGGGGGGAAGAGGAGTGAGATAATTAAAGTAAGACATGATTTTCTGACCAATCGTTAACAGTAAGAGGCACTTTTTATCTATTTCCATCGCAAGATTTTGGATTTAGAATGAGCACTAAGACCAGTGCGATCTCCTGTTACCTGGAACCTGAACCCTGCCAAAAGTGTCCCCTTTGGGGGGGGGGGGCAAAAAATTAAGAGGTAGGGAAGAAATCAGTTTTCCCTGTTGAATTAAGGGCTTCAAAACTATGGTGTTGAACAGTTTACTCACTATGCAATGAAGAATGGTAAGGAGCAGAGGTCTGAGCATGTCCCAGACTAAACTTAAATTCCTTAAAATAACGTCAATGTCCCGTGTAGTGTTTCATAAGATATTTCAGGAAATAAATGGTAGTAACAAGAAGGGCCTGTGTCTCAATTGGCCCTCCTATCACTCCACTGCAGTTTTGTTTCTCTCTTATTCCTCAAACGGTTTCAAAATATATCACAATTATGTCTCTTCTCTCTCTCTCTCCAATAACTGGATCGTATTTTTGTCGCAATTCTCAAGCTTGTTAGTCCAGTTGCCTTTTTAGGGGAGCTAGCTGAGACATAAAAAAATCTTGAGGGAAACAAATGAGGCAAATGTGAGATCTCAAATGCTACAATAAAGGAACAAATACTTTCCTTTGGGTGCAGTTTCCTAAAGGGAGAAAGATGGACTGTCATTTCTTGCTCTATAATATCAAAAGGTCATTTATTTTTTTCTGTGGATGCAGTTTCAGCAGCAATTAAAAGCTGTAGGTCTGTCAGAAATTCATCGTTGGATTGAAGATACATGGACAAATCCCATTGTGAGAATCTGTTTCAACTAAGTGAAATTATAGGAACAATTGTCCCTCGTGTGATTCAGCAGTGCTGATTTGCTGAATGGGGAACAACAGAGAAAATATGTGGGAAGACAGATGGAAGCAGGCATGCCAGGAGATCAGACTATAGGAAATAAAACTGAAAGGGAAAGAGATAGATGTGAGGGAGCCGAGAGAGGAAGAAACATGGGAACTCTGGCCTCTTGTGCATCTCCCACTCCTTTTGCCCCACCATTCAGCTGTCTAGATCCTAAGTTCTGGAATTCCCTCCCTAAATCTCACCATCTTTTTCTTCTCCTTTAAGACGCTTCTTAAAACTTACCTCTTTGGCCAAACTTTTAGTCACCGTCCTGATATGTCTTTCTTTGTCTCGGTGTCAATTTTTGTCTGATTACATTCCTGTTAAGCACCTTGGAACGTTTTACTCCATTACTGATATTCTCTTGGGTATACTGGTGTTGGTAACTCCCATAAGCAGTCTGGGCATCTTACATTTAGGGGTGTAACAATGGTATCTTCTTGTGATCCAAACTTGAGATAGAAATGAGGGAGCCAAGACAAGGAGAAACACGGGAACAGAAGAAGTTCAAGGCAGCTGATGATATAATGCAGCAGGAATCTTTTGTGGACCCTTCATTTTACCCTTCATGGCTTTCTTGTGCTGCCCAGGGACTTCTCATTTTAACTTTTATTTGCCTATTAAATGGCTTTTGAACAGCTTCTAAAGGAAAACTATGCCTCAGTAAGGTACTTAAAGGAGAAATGGGAACTTTAGTTGTGCTTCACTGTATATAACATGTTGAGTATATATGGATGTTTTATCTTGACTTGGGTATTTGTAAAATCTAAACCTAATTGAAGACGATGGGCACGATTTTTAAAGGGAAAAACGGGTGGGTTGGGGGTGGGGGGCATTCAAATTTTAGACCCACCCTCAACCCGCCTCCAACCCGCCCACTTCCAGTTTTCACCGGGGCGGGACGAGGGGCAGGGGACCAACCTGCTCCCATGAGGCGGGTTGGTGATTGAAACCTTTCAAGGAAGTCACCGGCCTCTATTTTTCCAGAGTTTCCAATTTCAACCCCGGGGGACTGAGATTCTCAGGCCTTCTCTTTTATGCCATGTGAAAGGAGGTGAGAAGGCTTGAAACTAACAGGTAAGTGCCTTTCTGGCACAGGTTGTGGGCCTGGAGCAGCAGGAGTGCTTCCCCTAGGCCCAACAAGCCTACCTGCAGCAACACCCCAGTGATCACGGACTTCCACACCCCAATCTCCGACCCCCCCCCCCCCCCGATCTCCGACCCCACCCCAATGATCGCAGACCCCCGCCATGACCCTCGATTCTCCACCCAACAATCACGAACCCCTGCGATGACCCCTGATCCCGA
This sequence comes from Heptranchias perlo, assembly GCF_035084215.1. Taxonomy (NCBI): domain Eukaryota; kingdom Metazoa; phylum Chordata; class Chondrichthyes; order Hexanchiformes; family Hexanchidae; genus Heptranchias; species Heptranchias perlo. The sequence goes on along the minus strand of NC_090341.1, from coordinate 34,048,351 downwards.
CATCCCACCCTGTGACTAACCCCCGATCCCTCCCCCCATGACCAACTCCCCCCCCCCCCCCCACTGTGACCCCCATGCCCATTGATGCCCCCTGCCAACCTATGCCCCATGCCAACCCATGGCCCTGTGCCCCCCATGCCCACCCATGCTCCCCATGCCTCCCTCCCATCCATACAAACACTTACCTGAAGACTTATCTGAACAGGACCTCTCCCTGGCTGCTCGCCCGTCTGACTGAGGCCAGCCCATCAATCAGGCTGGTAAGTCGGACGGGAAACCGACAAAAAAAGTAAAAGATGTCCTTACGTTAAAATCATAAGGATGTCCAGGAAACCCCCTTCCTGGTTCGGGGTCAAAATCATGCCCTATGTCTTCACATATTTGACAGGCATCAGAATCATACCACTTCCATTAACTGGAGGAACTCCATTTTAAATTCTCACTGGGAATCACATGCATAATTTGGCATGAGGGACACCCAGTTAGAATGAAATTAATGTGGATATTCTCAAGCCATTTCACAGCGGGTATGAGTTCCCAACAGGAACTATTAAATAATGCACCAGTTGGCACTAATTTATCAGTTCCAAAGGAATAATAATGACAGTGAGTATGAGAAATCAAAAAGTAATTTTGCATAATGGAGGAGTTTGTGAAACTAAGGTGAAGATATGTTGTCAGAATGATATAGAGGGAATTTATTGAGCCTAATTAGTTACTTTATTGTGTTGCACTTGATGGCAACGTTAATTACAAAAAATTCAAATAAAGTAGGTAGAAATTTACCTCATTCTAAATAAAAGTGCAGTGGTGCCTGCACATTGTTTGAGCTGGTCAAGATCACAAATGGTTAATTGAGTTAGCTAACAAGGGACATAGGGTCAGAATTGGACCCAAGCTTGTCATGGAAGAATAATGCCATGTGAATACAGAGTATTGATGTGGTTGAGGGCTCTTGTATAATGTGATATCAGGGGATTATAATGAGTCTTGTCATATCCTTTCCTAGATGAGAATCATTGATCTTTCTGTCACGTTATCGTTTCAGATCATTTCAAATGTCACATCAGCAGTTCAGCAGGATTAAGCCAATGTCATCGGCATGATACTATGATTCTAAGCAACAAGTAATCACAGTCCTGTAATATATATTTCGAGCAATCTCACGGTTTAATTAGAATGCTTATACAAGAAGACTAACGCTTCTGTCAAACAAACGTTTCGCTAACTATGATGACTGTCAGCTAGGGGACTGCTTTAACTCTTTTATCTTTACCAAGCACACTTTCAACAAATAAAAAATATGATTAAGTTCTTAGTAAGAAAAAAGGATGTGGGCAAAGGGATTAGATGGCACAATGGGTTGGAACCATTCCAGTCACATGGGATGAAAAAAATCTTCGTCCTGATTACTGCAAGGGTGAAATGATTTGGAATATTTTTATTCTATCCTTAATCAGCGCTAGTTTATGGCACAAAATCATCAGTAATGTAGCACAAATTGGCATTCTCACTTAGAGAAATGTAGTTAGGTATTAGTGTGACACTGTCGTGTTACAATGTTGTTTTGAGAGGCACTTTTTTCTGGGGTTGGGGGGGCTAAGGTGTATTATTGGAGGGATGCATTTAACCAGTGCCAACTTGACCTCATGATGCTAGCAACAAGTGGAAAAAATATAGCAAAGTATCTATTCCTCAGCACTGATGTGCACAAAATTCACCAAAAAATAAACAAATAATTTTGTGTAACTGTAACCCCTGTGAGTTTGAGTAGCTCTAGTTACTAATAGCTTTCAGCACTGGATGGGTTCAGTTACTGATGCTGTTGGTGCAGTGCAGAGTGATTGTGGCTCAGACACAGACAGTTGAAGTTAAGTACATCTTCATTTCTCCCATGGAAATACTTACTTGTAAATCACTGCCATTAGCCAGAGTTGAGTTACATGGGTTCCCGGGACAGTACATAGGTGGCTGGATTTGATAGAGGTGGATTGTCGTGCTGAAGGTTTAGAGTCCGCTGAGCTTTCTTTACTTAAATGTTTGTTACAGTAACCTTGCTTTTTACTTGGCTTAAAGTTGTTGAGAAATAATTATTAATGCTGCAGGTATCGCACAGACAATAGTAATCTTCAGCCAGAAGTGCCGAGTGGATAATCCATCTCAGCCTCCTCCCGATATCCCCACCATCACGGAAGCCAGTCTTCGGCCAATTCGATTCACTCCACGTGATATCAAGAAACGGCTGAGTGCACTGGATACAGCAAAGGCTATGGGCCCTGACAACATCCCAGCTGTAGTGCTGAAGACTTGTGCTCCAGAACTAGCTGCGCCTCTAGCCAAGCTGTTCCAGTACAGCTACAACACTGGCATCCACCCGACAATGTGGAAAATTGCCCAGGTATGTCCTGTCCACAAAAAGCAGGACAAATCCAATCCGGCCAATTACCGCCCCATCAGTCTACTCTCAATCATCAGCAAAGTGATGGAAGGTGTCGTTGACAGTGCTATCAAGCGGCACTTACTCACCAATAACCTGCTCACTGATGCTCAGTTTGGGTTCCGCCAGGACCACTCGGCTCCAGACCTCATTACAGCCTTGGACCAAACATGGACAAAAGAGCTGAATTCCAGAGGTGAGGTGAGAGTGACTGCCCTTGACATCAAGGCAGCATTTGACCGAGTGTGGCACCAAGGAGCCCTAGTAAAATTGAAGTCAATGGGAATCAGGGGGAAAACTCTCCAGTGGCTGGAGTCATACCTAGCACAAAGGAAGATGGTAGTGGTTGTTGGAGACCAATCATCTCAGCCCCAGGGCATTGCTGCAGGAGTTCCTCAGGGCAGTGTCCTAGGCCCAACCATCTTCAGCTGCTTCATCAATGACCTTCCCTCCATCATAAGGTCAGAAATGGGGATGTTCGCTGATGACTGCACAGTGTTCAGTTCCATTCGCAACCCCTCAGATAATGAAGCAGTCCGAGCCTGCATGCAGCAAGACCTGGACAACATCCAGGCTTGGGCTCATAAGTGGCAAGTAACATTCGTGCCAGATAAGTGCCAGGCAATGACCATCTCCAACAAGAGAGAGTCTAACCACCTCCCCTTGACATTCAACGGCATTACCATCGCCGAATCCCCCACCATCAACATCCTGGGGGTCACCATTGACCAGAAACTTAACTGGACCAGCCATATAAATACTGTGGCTACGAGAGCAGGTCAGAGGCTGGGTATTCTGCGGCGAGTGACTCACCTCCTGACTCCCCAAAGCCTTTCCACCATCTACAAGGCACAAGTCAGGAGTGTGATGGAATACTCTCCACTTGCCTGGATGAGTGCAGCTCCAACAACACTCAAGAAGCTCGACACCATCCAAGATAAAGCAGCCCGCTTGATTGGCACCCCATCCACCACCCTAAACATTCACTCCCTTCACCACCGGCGCACTGTGGCTGCAGTGTGTACCATCCACAGGATGCACTGCAGCAACTCGCCAAGGCTTCTTCGACAGCACCTCTCAAACCCGCGATCTCTACCACCTAGAAGGACAAGGGCAGCAGGCGCATGGGAACAACACCACCTGCACGTTCCCCTCCAAGTCACACACCATCCCGACTTGGAAATATATCGCCGTTCCTTCATTGTCGCTGGGTCAAAATCCTGGAACTCCCTTCCTAACAGCACTGTGGGAGAACCGTCACCACACGGATTGCAGCGGTTCAAGAAGGCGGCTCACCACCACCTTCTCGAGGGCAATTAGGGATGGGCAATAAATGCCGGCCTTGTCAGCGACGCCCACATCCCGTGAACGAATAAAAAAAAATTTTAAAAATTGCATTTAGGGGCTGGATGGTGCAGTAGGTTAGCGCACAGTATTTTTACATGAGATCTGGATTCAAATCTCGCTCAGGCCAGTGGGCTTTAATATCTTCATTTTATGCTAGCAATAAGATTCCTCTATGAAATTTGAGTTTGAGCAGCCTCGTGGTAGTGGGTCCACCCAAAAAAGGGTCACAATTTGGTTCTAAATTGACCACCTTGTCGAAGCAACTGTCAGTTTGGCATGTGTCGGAATTGGAAAATTCGCATTGGTGCAGCAGGCTACTTATCTGACGTTGGGTTAAGGCACATTATTGGGGAAAAATACTGTTCGGAGTTCAGAGTGTTTCATGCTAGGAGGTAATTTTGCAAGTCCATGCTGCCTGACCAACTGATAGTGCATGTTGGAAATTCAAGCACGTGTTGTTGTGATCAGAAAATTGTAGGTAGCATGTGCTCGAATTTCTGAAATGCATAGCTGGCAGGCAAGGCTGCTCGCCAGCAGCGTGGGTAGTGCAAATACTTTCAATCAGTTGACTATTTTCTTGGCCCCAGAATGCAATTTAACCAAAGCAGTTACAAATTAGCTACCAAAATAAGGCCATGGGGAAGAAAGCTGCAATGATCCACTTCAGTGCTCATGGTGCTTGCTGAGATACATGTCTGGAAATTGTATATACACAGCCTGTGACTTTCTTACCATCAATTTTAATGGATGGACAATTGTGGGCTGGGGGGTGCACGATTTCCAGATGTGCACTCCCAGCATGCCCCAAGAGCACTGAAATGGAAGATCCTGGCTCTCATGTCCAGTTTCTGCGGGGAGGAGGGAAATGCACCTCAGTTTGATTTCACTTAACATGACCGCACATGGATACTTTAGAGAAAAGAAAGTCCATTTCAGATAAAGTATTCGAGATCAAAATCTGGGATCGGGTTTACAGATTGCATTACTTGTCACTAACTGCTTTGATGATTGCTTCATAATTGAAAAGTCATGTTACTGGAATAGTGGAGAGGGCATTTTGACAAGTACAAGAGCTTGTAAAGGTTGGTTGTGCTGTTGAGGACTTCATGTCAGTGATCCTGCAGCACATCAATTTTGTTAGAAATCATCTAACTGGCCAATAACCGATAAAATTATATTGATTAAACAGATTCAATTTTAATAACAATTTGAAAGGCAATATGCTTTTTTCCTGAATGTGATATTCTACACATACAAGGTTTGATAGTCTCTCTTCATTGAATTATTTATAATTCTAAACTATCGATGACATTTATTTTTCATATAATAAAAAAAATTACCAAATTTCAATTTGGAAATATTTTCTGCATTTTGATGCTTTCATCTTATTTTCAATTTTGACTCTCTTCCCTCTTTTTGCTTTCTTCCCCCTGCCTCTGAACACATATCCAGGGAACGGACAAGGAAACAGGAGACTTTGCCACAGACCAGACTCCGGTGCAGCCTTGTGAATTGTTTTTCAGATCTGCCAGGTTGAAAGTAAGTCCCCCTCACCTTCTATCTGGAACTTTGTTTGTGTTTTGACTCCCAGCAGGTTTTTGTTCAAATAGAACACTGATAACTCAAGTAAACGTGTGGCTGATCCAATAAAATCTGGTAAATGTATTAATGTTATAACACGCAGATGTTGAACTATTGCTTCCTTACAATGAGAGCAGGGGAAAGGGATGAAAAATCACAGGACACATCATCATGATCCACTCTCACGCACTCTAATGCCTAGTTAAAGAGTTGTCTTGGCAGAAATTTGCAGGAGGTGCCTGTTACCTCACTCACCACCACTCTCGACCCCTCCGCTGCCTTTGTGTTGTCATGCTGCTTGTCCAACATCTAGTCCTGGATGAGTCGAAATTTCCTCCAATTAAACATTTGGGAAGACCGAAGCCATTGGCCCTGATATTTACGGGTGGATGTGGGGGAGGCCTTAATGGGCCAAAGAAGCAGGACCATATTTAAATAAAATGATGCAGGTCCTGGCCCAACAGCCGGCCAGATTGAGAGCCTGGCCGGCAGGCGGGGTCACAAGCGAGCGGCAGGAGGCTAGTTGGGTTCGGAGCTCAGGGCCGCAATCGGGAGGGTGGTCTAGGGCTGTGAACAGCGCTGCGATCAGCGCTGGGGTGGGTCTCTAATTGATCGGGGCTAGGGAGGGGGCACCGTCAGTGATTGGGGGGCGGGGAGAGGGGTCCGTCAGTGATTGGGGCTGGGGAGGGGGGAGGTCTGTCAGCGATCGGGGCTGGGGGAGGTCTTGCAGCGATCGGAGACCGGGAAAGGGGGGGGGGCTCCGTCTGCAATCGGGGCCGGGGAGGGGGGTCTATCAGCGATCGGAGCCGGGGAGGGGGTTCCTCCTGGCCCACAAGAAAACCTGAAAAATAAATTTTAAACTTAGCTGCCGGGCCTCTTCTAGCCCAGGATCTGGCTCCCAGCAGATTTTGCCTGATGAGGAAGCTGACACGGCCCCCCGTTCAAGTCTCTGGTTGATATTACAGTTTGGTTCCTGATGACATCTTCGGGCTTGATCTGCATGTTTAAAACAGCACCCCCCCTTCCTTCCTGCGGGTATTCTGTTCACCTGCTCAAAAGAACAAGTTAATATGGGGACATGCCGGGAAGGAAACTGGTCGGTGAGGATAACTGACATCCATTATTTTAACTGCCCCCACCCGGTTTCCGCCAGTTAAACTGTCCCGGGGGCAGTTAAAATCAGGGTCCCACCAGAAACTCCATTCCCTAGCCACTGACTCCGTCCCCCTCCCTGGCCACTGTCTCAGGCTGAACCAGACTGTTTGCAAGCTTGGCGTCTTATTTGACCCTGAGCTGAGCTTCCGGCCCCATATCCTCTCCATCACAAAGACCGCCTACTGCCACCTCCATAGTATCGCCCATCTCCACCCCTGCCTCAGCCTATCTGCTTCTGAAACTCTCATCCATGCTTTTGTTTCCTCCAGTCTCGACTATTCCAATGCTCGCATGGCCGACCTCCCACCTTCCATAAACTCGAGCTCATTCAAAACTCTGCTGTCTGTATCCTAATTCGCACCAAGTCCCATTCACCCACCACCCCTGTGCTCGCTGACCTACATTGGCTCCCGGTCCACCAACATCTCGATTTTAAAATTCTCATCCTAGTGTTCAGATCCCTCCATGGCCTCGCCCCCTTCCCTATCTCTGAAACCTCCTCCAGCCCTACAACCCTCCGAGAACTTTGGATTCCTCCAACTCTGGCCTCTTGTGCACCCTGCACACTCTTCGCCCCACCATTGGTGGCCATGCTTTCAGCTGTCTAGACCCTAAGCTCTGAAATTTGCTCCCTAAACCTCTCCATCTCTCTCTTTGACTTTAAGACGCTCCTTAGAACCTATCTCTTTGGCAAAGCTTTTAGCCTACATCCTAATATGTCCTTCTTTGGATCAATGTCAATTATTGTCTGATTACTCTCCTGCTAAGCACCTTGGAATGTTTTACTATGTTAAATGTGCTATATAAATGCAAATTGTTGTTCATCTTAATGGATATAGAATTTGATGTTACAAATTTAGGTCCTTGTCTTAGATATTCTCTCAGGTATACTGGTGCTAACCATTCCCATAAGAAATCTGAGCATCTTACATTTAGGGGTGCAACTGTACTATCTTATGATTGAACTGGATTTTTTGGGTCTTTCACGTGTGCTTCTTCAATCTCTTCGAAGCCAGACTGAGCAAACACTTGGTGAGGTGAGGCCAGATGTGAATTGTTAAGCTGCTTTATTTTACATCACATGAACATACAGAGCAACAGTTCAAATAATTGTTTTTTTTCATGGCATTTAATCCCTTCACTGTCTATGAAATCAAAAATGTTAAAATCATTGCAGCGAAATTGTTGTCTGCTCTGGATGAGGGATTTCCAAGTGTAATAAAACTTTAGAATGAGCTATCCCACCCCCTGAATAATAATCACTGCTGTTGTGTCATTATTGATTACAGATGATGTGTCACTATTGTGAACTTTCACGCACCACTTGAACGCAAGGTTCTACATACTGATGAAAGAACTGTGGTGACACATTGACCAGCGCAGTATTCTACACATATTGTTTCAATTCGACTTGATCAACCTGTGAAAAAACCTTACATATTTATTGACTCTTAACTATGCTGTTAGACATGGAGAATTTTCTGATAATGCCACACACTGCACTGTTTCCAGCCTCAAGTCCAACTGAAGTAGGACTGGATTCTACAACAAAGGACTAACTTGTATTAGTTTGGCTGAGTTCTCCCTGGTCAGAACATTGAGGGTTTGAGTCCCATAACAGAGTCTGAGTGCAGAATCTAGGCTGACACTGCAATGCAGTTCCTTCAGATAAGATATTAAACTGAAGTCCCCTCTGTCTTTTCAGTTGGATGTTAGTGGTCCCATGGGACTTTTCAAAGAGAAGTAGGGAGTTCTCCTGCCCCACATTGCTCCCTCAACCAATCCCACCTAAAAATAGATAGGCCATTCATCTCATGGCTGTTTGGGAGACGATGCTGAATGCAGAATTGAACTGCTTTGTGTGAAATTGTGTGAAGTGCATTGACGTAAAAATGTTCTATGTAAATGAAAGTTATCATATTTTAAAGTTTTAAAGATAGTCAAGCAGAAGTGATACACTTCTACATGTACTGTCACCGAGAATTGAAGATAGGCCAATTGACCGCAAATTCCCCTCTCACATTTGTGGCCTATGCTTAATTATCTCAATTGCAAGTATGTTATTTAATTTGGATTGCTCCAGCAAAAGACCAGCACAGAGATGATGGGCTGAGTGGCCTCCTTCTGTGCTTTATACTTCTATGGTTCTAAACATTGATAAATATGAGTATCCAAAACATTCTATTTTGTACAATATGAAAAGTTCTACACTTTAAAAAAATATAAACCTTAATATTAACTCTGCTTAAAGTTTCAAACTAGATATGGACATGTGTAGACTATCCATTAAATACTGCCTCATTTTCTTAGTGGTGGAGAAGCCATCTAGCAGCACCTCAGTGACTCACCCTGAAGAGATCCACCTTAACAACAGGCTGGGGCCCCACTAATGAGACTAAAAGGCACTGAGAGGTTAGCTGACGTGGCGTCAGGTTAGCTGAACTCCATGTCTATGTCAAACTAAAATTGCTACAACCTTCCCCTGTGGAGCAAATCTCAGCTTTTTTTTACAGAAAAAACCTCCTGTAAAGCACGGAATAATGCTGTACAGCTAATGCTAATGGGTTCTAAATAATGGTTTAGTGTCACTGTGTTGGTTTACTTGAGCAGAGCAAGACAATTAGATCAGGTGCTGCTAGTGTGAAATGAGAAGGTGAAATTCACTAAGTGGATAGAGTACCTGTGTCACTATCTTAGCATTTCTTTAGCAAAATAATAGATACACTTGAAACAAAGTGTGGTTAGAAAAATAACTTGGAATAATTTTTCTGAGGATTAATCACCTGCCATTTTATATTGCATCATACTTTATCAAAATACTAAATTGATACTTTGCTTAATAAAAATGTAATTATAAATCAATAGCTATGAAGATTTTTTAAACATTTACCAGTTCTGACTGTTACAACATTGTATTGTTCATTAAATTAATCTGTTTCCAACTAGATTTGAAATTGCATTATACTCTATTAATCATTCTGCCTAGTAAACATTGTCCTATATCTATTGAAAATTGTCCCGAGTACATTAAAACCCTTGTATGTTACAGTGTACGTGGGAATGCTGATTTCTCATCTGTGTATTAATAAATAGGTCAAATCATTATTCAGGCATACAACTGGATAATTATGCTTCTTTGTGTATGGAGATTATGGATTAATTAAACAGCATAGTCATTGCTCATTCATTAGGACATTTTTTAACCCAATTTTCAATGAAAACACAATAGGGACAATTTTTGGGTCTGTGAGTGGACTGGGTGGGAGGGTGTACGTAGCAGATGCTGTGCTCCCTGATTTGTGGGGGACTCACCCTGCTAGAATTTCTGGGGTAAGCTTCACTATAATAAAGCTGGCAAGCCCTGGCCATATTAAACCTGGTGCTTGACATTTGCCAGAGAGAGGTATGGAAAATCGGGTCTAAATTGCCCTTAAAGGAATACTGACAAAGGTTGCTGGGAACATTTGAAAAGATACAAGTTACCTGCAAGAAAGTGGCTGCAAATGGGAGAAAACATTTTAAAACCTTTAAAAAGCATGTAAATATTTTTAAATGCATATTTCAGCCTTTCCAAAGGCTGTTTGCTGACTAAATCAAGTGGCTGGCACAATAAATGTGGAGACAGGAAGCAGAAACTATGGACCAGTAATAGAGTAGTGTACTACTTGAACCCCTGTTTGATGGCTGTTAAAGTAGATGTCTTGCTGCATGAGGTTGGTATGAGGAGGTTGTCCTCTGTCCCATGGTTTCCCAATCCAGGGCATTCTCCTCACAGGACAGGATGGCTGCATACCCGGCAGGAGGTGACAGCCAAGCTCAACACAATTTGCACTAGCCACAGGACCTGGAACATATACGAAAGGTGACACACCTTAAGGAAACTGCCAAGGAAAGTCTATCCAATAGTTTAATTTACCGATACATGGCTCTCTGGCCCTTTTAGAGGAGGCCACCCTAAACAACCCTGCCTAAAAGAGCATAAAGAGAGTAAGAGAAGGTGAAGCTGCAGATTTCCTCAAGCTATATAGACTTGTACTATCCAGTACCAATGTCCTGCCCCACTTCTCGTGCACATAGGCATAGACATAATCACACAAACAGCATACACGGTCAGTATCTTGTTATGCAAGCTTTTTTGAAAGGTGTCTCTTGGAGACAACATTGTAACATTAGTTTAGTTTCTGTCATTATAAGCCCGGAAGAGCAGCCTGTCGTTGTTAGCAGGTGCCTAGGACAAGACACACCTCACAGCACCCTGTGTCCCTCTCATCAATGTTTGCAAGCACTAGCACAGCTACACACATCCCAGATGATGCAGTTAGTGAGCTTGGTGTGGTAGCCCTGGGCACTGGTGAGAAGGATCATGGCAATGGGAAACTGACTCCACAACCTGCAGGTGGCATGGAACCAGTTATTGAGCTGTGTCATCTGCTCCAAGAGCAACATAGCTAACCTGCAGCACAGGGTTAGCACAGTGAATGGCACACAAGGTTTCAACTTTTTTGGCTGCGCCGCCTTCCGGTCTAGTATAAGCGATTCCCATTCCTCTTCTGACACCACCACTTCTTCCTCCTCATCAGGAATGTTTTGCCCGCAATTGTATCAAACAACTGATTGATGGATAGCCAGCTATTCCATCTCTTTTCTTATTCACCAGCGACAGGCATAGGATACAGTTGTCCTCAGTGCTGCATTTTCCAATGTACAAGAGATCATTTAAAGTTTTTCACTTTTTTCTATGGAACCAACACAATATGAAACATGTAAGTCAAAAATATCTAGAGTGTAAAAGAGTGAAGAAATTCGAACCGTAACAGTGGCATCATGGTGACCATTTTAGCTGTGGTGCATTCTGATCTCCCTGTATTGCATTTTTTCATTTTGTATCACTTAAAGCGTGCAATACTGTGATTGGGATGTTTTCAAAGCAACCTCACCCCTAACAATAGGACAACAGTGACTTGCCAAACGGCACTGCATTAATGCAGCTTTCAGTTAGACGTAATGATGCACCCTGAGGTGGTATTGTGGCATTTACACATTCCATCTTCTTTAAAGATCTTTCTGATCTGCTGAACACTTTGAAAGAATTTCTGTACTGTCAGTTTCTCTGTGGTACTGGTAAAAATGAGGTAGATTTTCATCTTCACCGCCTGAGCAATGATATGGTGGAGCACATCGCGGCCCGTTATAGAACCTGCCCAATATTCATTCTATTGATTTTAATGGATTGAGATTTGGCCGAGTTCCATAAGGGGCAGGCTATACTACTCAGTCAGCTTATCGCCCAGGTGGTACAGATGAAAATCTTCTCCAATGATTCTGCTGCCCTGATCTGGAAAACACAGGAAAAATAAACATTAGCCAAAAAATAAATAAGACCTTTGCAAAACTGTTTCCTTTAAATTGGGATCTTAACAAGCTCCCCTTTAGCACCTGATTGTAATGTATAGAAATGCCACTGGGTGGGACTTCGATGCAAACATTGATAAGTCGAAAGAATCTACTCACGGCCTTCATTACTGTGCCAGAGACATGCTCAATTAGGTTCCAATTCAAAAGGAGTGGATGGGAATAGTATGAGTGTAAAGACCTAACAGGTCATGGTGCATTTTGAGTGGGGGACCAGTCAGGAACAGTCACCCAAATCCTGCTGGCAGTAGTGATTCTGTCAGATCAAAAATTTACCCCAAAGTACCCTTGGATTTCAGAGCTTCTGCGATTGAATCAAAAAATGATAGCAGGCAAGTGATGATGTATGCAATTTTTAAGCCCGGGAGGAGTATACGAATTGTCTTTCTTTAGTGACGAACCCATCAGAGAATATACTTGAGATGAAGATAGTTGACATCTCCAGATTTACACCTGTGCAGTGAAGGGCTTCTTTTGCCAGAATGGCACTGCTATTCCAAGTTTAGTTCAGTGTTTGATATCTTGAGTTCAGTTTTCAGCTCTGTTTCAGTTCCTGTGGTTGATACTTTATTTTCCAGGTGGTTTTGCTGCTAGAGGATGGTCAGGGTCGGACATCTTTCCTCCGCCCTGACCCTACTGACCCATTTTCCTGAGTTCATTATTTAACAGGGTACAATCTCCACCACAAGGATGGGAGGAGGAAGTGCTGTGAAGAGGAAAAAGGGGCACTGGAAGAGAAGGGTGCCACATTTAAAGGGGGCAAGATTTTTCTTAAATTTCAAAATAGGCTCTCCATAAGCCATGAGACCTCAAAAAATAGATAAGGAGCCTTAAGGAAGGCTGAGAAGCGCACTGCTAGACCCTTTCCCTCCAATATTCAGCAAAGCAGGGCTTACCACCACTACCCCTTAGCCCATTGTAACCCCTCTCCTGGTAGTTCCTAGGGTTGGCAGCAGTTGGAGAAGGTGGGGAAATCATCCAGGTTCCCTAGCCCTGCACCACCCTGCTCCATCCTGGCTATTTAAATGTGACATGCGAGGCAAGGATCAATGGCTCAGATTCCTGCAGCAGTGGGGGAAAGGAAATTTATAGTGGGTGAAGGCTGAGCGGCCATGTATCAGTCAGCCTCCCAACCAGATTTTCCTCCGCTATAAAGCCTGAAATAAGATGGTATAAGGGAAGAAAATCCAGCCCTTGGACTATATGGATAGGATTATTGATTCACTCATCACATCAGGAAGTCTACAAAAAATTGTTTCATCCAAAAGTCTTGCAGATTATTGAGCTGTGTAAATACATCTCATTATTAGTTTCAACCAGGATATAATAGTCTGCCAGTCTGTTAGTTACCATCTTTCAGAGTAGAAAGTTCCATGGTGCACATCGCATATGGTCTTTAGTGTGTTATTGAAGGGTAATAATGAAAGGGTAATTGTTAGTTCTCTAACACTATCTCATTCACTGCATACATAAGGTTATAGGTTTCAGTTTGTAGAAGATTTGAGGGGTGATTCTACAATCCTACACCAAGCAGGCACACATTCACATGAGCACTCAGGAGAATTGGGTTTAGTAGAAAATCATGACTACAATGTTCTTCAGCCTGCTGTCTTTCTGCTGTGATCTGTCTTTCTGCTGTGAACGCAAGTTAAAAGTGTTAGGAGGAAGTCTGAAATGTAACTGGGGTATTGGTAGACAATTGTTTAACGTGTTCTAATGACGTTCCTTTGTCCACTATTTTGATCCATTTATATTAAATGTTCTTTAAATGGCTAAACAGCTTTGATAAAATAGCAGACAAAGAAGTGTCATATGAATGCATTAAACATTTGTACAATTTTGACATTTGAAAGCTTAATGCATTCATATGACATGCCTTTTCGAGGCAGCAGTCTTTTAAACCTTGCATGCTTGCATTTTTTCTTTGATTTTCTTTCTTCGATCTTAGTTCAACAGTACATCTTTATTGTGTTTATATTCTAATCTCTTTTTATTTATTTTTTGTATATATTTGACACTTTCTTTCCCTAGTTTTCTATTTTTAAATTTTCTGTAATGTAAACCTTTCTCTCAGTTGGGAGAGCCTTTTCCTAATTCTTTTTCTCCTGTTTTTTTTGATCACAGGCTGGCCTATGGTTGCACGGAGATTGACAGCCTTAAGTAGCTCATCCAAGTGACTATTTTTTGTGTGTGTGTCTGGACAGTTAGTGTGGGCAGGCTATTTAACCATAGAGGTGCAGTACAACTGAGTCTAATCATGTCCTCACTTGATTTTGCACACATGCTGTTTTCAGCAGAGTCAATGGATAATCAGGAGTTGGAAGCATTTGGTTTTATTCTCCCACCCGTTCTCATCAGCCTGGGACATTGAGGCTAATTATTGTGAGCTTACTGCCATGCAGCCAAGATCAATTAACTTGGCTCCCATCTTACCATTTATTTTTTATCTCTATCTTTTCTTCCTCATCTATTATTTTTCTTTTTTGCCTCTTTCCTTTTCCCTCTGTTGCTCCATTTCATGTGATGGCAGAGGGCTCCCTGATTTTTGTTTATAAAGAGGGGAGAAATGAATAATGGATCTAAACCAAGCTGAGTACATATCAAAAGTGCTCTGGTGTGCAGTGCATACAGAGTGTTGCACCTGAAATTTCTAAGGGAGTTCGGCGGAACCCTCAGAGACAAGGAATAAACTGCTAAAAATGGCTGTTTACACCGTTTCTCCAAGGGTTGCACCAGTCTCCCGCCGAAGTTATGGCAGAAGATCGGGAGAACACCACAGAAATTCGGGCCCCCGATGTATAAGTTACCCCTAACTTAGCATCTTCTGGGATAACATTGATAAAGTAGATGAATTAATTGTCATGTTTCTCCTGATGTTTTTTTCCCCCCTTTTCTTCATTTCTTGATTTGCTTCTGTTTTCTCCAGCTTAAAGGGGGGAAAAGAGCATTTGCAAGTGTCCAGGAGGGGGCTTATCAGTGGGATACAGTGGATCTGGAAGAAAGTGAGTGAAAAAACCTGGTACTGCATTGTGAACTTGATGTCAGCTCAGGGGGAAACCCAGGAGCCTGGCATCAGGGAGAAGAAAGGTGACAAAAGACCTTGAAAATATTGTTTGTTTGCATCTAGAGACATTCATTTGGCACAAGTCCCAGACACATTGCTCCAAAGAAAATGAAACCAGCAGACAGATTTAAACAAGGAAAATACAGAATTATTCTTGTAACAGAGAATCTAGAGAAAATTGTTTGATCAGGACCTGATATCAAACTAGGAGGGTCAATGGATTCAGAGGAGGATGCTCAAACATTATAAAATGAGATGTTCAAAATATGTGGGAGGGCAAAACAATGGAAGATGAAATTTAATGCAGACAAATGTAATGTACTGCACGTGGTAAGGAAAAATAGGTGACATAGACATTGCAAAGTGATGTAAAATAGGTAAGGTTGAAGTTTAAAGAGACTTGGGAACCTTAGCAGATTTGATGCTTAACTTGTCCAACTGCTACAGGCAATCAATGAAGCTAATAGAATGTTAAGCCACGTAGCCAAAACCGTAGAGTACTAGTTAGAGGAAGTCCTGCTCAAACGATATGGCACACTGGTCAGATCACATTTTGAATACTGTGTTCAGTTCTGGTTGATATAATACAGGGGAGAGATTCAAGATGTTAGAGACGATGCAGAGAAGAAGCATAAGGCTGATTCCTAATACTAGCGGTCTGAGAAAGACTGAAAAAACCTGGGCTTTTCAGCCTTGAAATTAGGCATCGGAGAGGCGATGTTATTGACGTATATAATTTAGCTCATGGTGTAGGAAAGTTACTTCAAGCCAAATTGTGAAAATAGGACAAATTCAAACTAGTAAATGGTAATTTTAGGACTTATTTCAGGAAGTTCTCCACACAAGGAGTAATCAATATGTGTAATAGATAGAGCAATATAGGCAAAAACCCAGGAATTATTTAAGATATAATTGGATGCCACAATTGGGGGAATTTATGGTTTTTATGAATGGACAATCTCAGACAGGCCAAATGGTCTTCCTCATCTATAATTATCTTGTGACCTGAATTAAGCTGTTCTACCATCTATGTTAAAAGTTTTGCATCTGGCATAGGATAATGTATCGTAGGAGATGAGAATGTGTTTCTAGAGCATGGGAAAGTGTCTGATGAATCCATTGAGCATGAAGTTTGATTATTGGCTCAAATTTCCCACTTAGGAAAAAATTTTAAAAACACTTTCCTTTTTTTAAAAAAAAGTTTTCACTATGAAGAATTCCTATTCATTAAAATTTGGCTCAGCCTACTATATAATTAGCTATACAAAACCCTGGTTAGACCACACCTGGAGTACTGTGAGCAGTTCTGGGCACCGCACCTTCGGAAGGACATATTGGCCTTGGAGGGAGTGCAGCGTAGATTTACAAGAATGATACCCGGACTTCAAGGAGAGATTACACAAATTGGGGTTGTATTCTCTGGAGTTTCGAAGGTTAAGGGGTGATCTGATCGAAGATTATAAGATATTAAGGGGAACGGATAGGGTGGATAGAGAGAAACTATTTCCGCTGGTTGGGGATTCTAGGAGTAGGGGGCACAGTTTAAAAATTAGAGCCAGACCTTTCAGGAGTGAGATTAGAAAACATTTCTACACACAAAGGGTGGAAGAAGTTTGGAACTCTCTTCTGCAAACGGCAATTGATATTAGCTCAATTGCTAAATTTAAATCTAAGATAGATAGCTTTTTGGCAATCAAAGGTATTAAGGGATATTGGCCAAAGGCGGGTATATGGAGTTAGATCACAGATCAGCCATGATCTTATCAAATGGCGGAGCAGGCACGAGGGGCTGAATGACCTACTCCTGTTCCTATAATTATAAAAAAAATAACATAATAAACATTTGAAAAGTTTAACAATTCAGAAAAACAGCATACGCATCTTCAAAATGCTCAAGAAATGGATTAAGATACACCATTAACATCTAAAACCTAGGCTCTCAGCCAGAATGCACACTGGTTCCACCACCGCGCCCCCACCCCCGTGTAAATATACAAATATCAGCTCATTCTAGGCACTGGGAATTGTGCCAAAGAATTAGATGGCAATCCACTGGTATCAATACAGGCCTGCCCTTCATCACAACACATTCAGGAACAGGTATGTATAACAGGCTGAAAAGATTCAAAACTGGAAAGAGTGTCGAGAAGGCAGCATCATTGGTGAAATGGAGCTATGTGCACACCTATACCATCAGCTAGCAGCTGCTGCAGACCCCAGCCCTCTCCTTTGCTGTTGGCTATTGGATGCTGGACCTAGGAGTTTCCTCTATTTCCTGGGTGGAGTCCTCTATTCCACAGTGGTTCACATAGTCCTTCCCCAAGTGATCACAGTCCCTCTCTCAGCCTCCAGATTCCCAACTCAGCCCCTCGTCCTCCCAATGCTGCCAGACCCAAGTCTCCTCCCCATTATTACCAGACTCAGAATACCCCTGGTCTCCCGGTGTCCTTAGTGTGTACAGTCCCATCTCTATACTGTCAGACATTAGAACCCCCCCCCCCCCCGCCTCCACCACCCACCTTGCTGTGTGCTTCCAGACCCCAGGTTCTTTGAGCGCTCACCTAGCCTACCCACCCCCCATGTTACTAGACTCCACCTTCTGCAGTACTACCAGCCCCAACTTCCCTGAGTACTCAGAGATCCAAAGCCCAGCCCCTCATCACCTTGAGAGCTTTCAAGTCTTAGTTTCCGACCCCGCAACATTTCTTCTAGCCCCAGCCTGGAATGTTCCCAGCTTCCACACTTGCTGAGTTCTCACCTTTGAGTACTTCCCTGGAAAAGAATACCTGCTCTGTGTCCAAACCCAACCTCAGGGTTCCAGCTTTTACCCACTCTCTCCTAGCCCTGGACTCCTCTGTCCACTCTTTTTCCCATGCCAGGCCTCAGCTCCACCTCTTTTATTCCTTCCTGGCCTGGCCGCTAATTCCAAACCCCCAATTTCTCCATCACTTATGTTGCAGCCTCTCCTCACCCATTCCCATAGAGAGATACAGGCACTACATTGAGAAAAGTAAGTGCACAGAGAAAAAAATGATTGGAAGGCAAACTGAAAGATAGAGACAGCAATACAATGTAATGATAAATTGTATTCAATACTGGATTGACATTTCCTCTTTAAGAGAATTGGTTATTGAGTCAGGTGACTGACTTTGAAATATTTGATGTTGAGACAAACAGATGCTGAACTCCTGCAGTACGTTACAGAAGTAAAATAATGCCAGACTTTCTTCTTGTAAGTGAACCTGTTTAAAAGCCAAGACAAGCCTTGGCCTAGTTATATGAAATGACTACTCAGGAGTGAAGTAAGTTGCCATCTGTGGAAAGCAGAATTTGTTCAACATGTCAATATTCAATGTACCAAAAAGACTGAACTTTAGACGGCCATCACTATGGTCAGCGTGGAAAGAAAGACTTTGACGGTTCAGAAATACAACAAAGTTTCACGTGGAGGATAGTGATGTACAGGTTAGCATTCTTGTTTATGGTATGGCACAAGAAGCAGGGTGCATTATGAAGCTTTCACATTTGAGTTGGAAGATCAGAAAAATAACAATGAAATAGCAAAAACCTGATATTTTGTTCTAGAGCATAATCTACAAAGGGACATTCTACCACCAGAAAGTACAAGTAGAAGAAACTGTAGAATGCTTTGTCTAAATTTTTTATGAACTGGCTCAACTATGTGAATTCAACTCAAGTTAAAATGAGTGAATTTAGGTCAGAACTGTGATTGGTATTACTGACAGAGATTTGTCACAGAAACTGCAAGTGTTATCTGAGCTGACACAAGGCACGACCATCCAAATGGGGTGTCACTCAGAGCTGATAAAAATGCCAGGTAGCAGGTCGGAGGCCAACTAAAGAGCTAGATGAGGTTGAGTGAATGTTGGGGTTTAAGCACTGGAAGGAAAGAAATAGAGTAATCCTCAAAGGAGGAGAACTCACCAAGCTAAGATTACCTGTGGTCTTGTATACTGTATAATTGAAGGCACAGTCAAGATAACATATAATCTAAATCCAAGAAATGTAATAAGATGGGACATTTGAAATTGTTTATTACGTCAATGAAGTTAAAACTGTGATCAATACTGATAAGACACATGGCAAGGAATCATTCTTCCTTAGGTCAAATATGTGTGATGACAAAGCAGGCAAATCATCGGAGGTGGACATGAAGATGAATAGCAGGATTGTAAACTTTAAGATTGATACTGGTGCTGATTTACTGTAAAGTCACAGCAGAAATACCAGCGTCTTCACTTAGATCTCCCACAAAACAACAGTGACTATGATTCAAAAGAAATTAATTGGCTGTGAAGCACTTTTGGACAGCCTATAAAAGGTGCTATATAAATGCAAGCTGTAAACTAATGAAAGGCTGAGGGCTCTGCACAAATGGGTAAAAGGATTCATGTAACAAGAGGATCGTTTCCTCATGTTACACACAGCAGTTAATTATAGAAAGACAGATTAAAACTGTGGTTTCTACATTGAACAAAATTGCCCAGGTATGTCCTGTCCACAAAAAGCAGGACAAATTCAATCCGGCCAATTACCGGACACCAGTCCACTCTCAATCATCAGCAAAGTGATGGAAGATGTCGCCGACAAGCGGCACTTACTCACCAATAACCTGCTCACCGATGCTCAGTTTGGGTTCCGCCAGGACCACTCGGCTCCAGACCTCATTACAGCCTTGGTCCAAACATGGACAAAAGAGCTGAATTCCAGAGGTGAGGTGAGAGTGACTGCCCTTGACATCAAGGCAGCATTTGACCGAGTGTGGCATCAAGGAACCCTAGTAAAATTGAAGTCAATGGGAATCAGGGGAAAAACTCTCCAGTGGCTGGAGTCATACCTAGCACAAAGGAAGATGGTAGTGGTTGTTGGAGGCCAATCATCTCAACCCCAGGACATTGCTGCAGGAGTTCCTCAGGGCAGTGTCCTAGGCCCAACCATCTTCAGCTGCTTCATCATAAGGTCAGAAATGGAGATGTTCGCTGATGATTGCACAGTGTTCAGTTGCATTCGCAACCCCTCAGATAATGAAGCAGTCCATGCCCGCATGCAGCAAGACCTGGACAACATCCAGGATTGGGCTGATAAGTGGCAAGTAACATTCGCGCCAGACAAGTGCCGGGCAATGAGCATCTCCAACAAGAGAGAGTCTAACCACCTCCCCTTGACATTCAACGGCATTACCATCGCCGAATCCCCCACCATCAACATCCTGGGGGTCATCATTGACCAGAAACTTAACTGGACCAGCCATATAAATACTATGGCTACAAAAGCAGGTCAGAAGCTGGGTATTCTGTGGTGAGTGACTCATCTCCTGACTCCCCAAAGCCTTTCCACCATCTACAAGGCACAAGTCAGGAATTTGATGGAATACTCTCCACTTGCCTGGATGAGTGCAGCTCCAACAACAATCAAGAAGCTCGACACCATCCAGGTCAAAGCAGCCCGCTTGATTGGCACCCCATCCACCACCCTAAACATTCACTCCCTTCACCACCGGCACATCGTGGCTGCAGTGCATACCATGCACTGGATGCACTGCAGCAACTTGCCTAGGCTTCTTCGACAGCACCTCCCAAACCCGTGACCTCTACCACCCAGAAGGACAAGGGCAGCAGGCACATAGGAACAACACCACCTGCACGTTCCCCTCCAAGTCACACACCATCCCGACTTGGAAATATATCACCGTTCCTTCATCGTCGCTGGGTCAAAATCCTGAAACTCCCTTCCTAACAGCACTGTAGGAGAACCTTCACCACATGGACTGCAGCGGTTCAAGAAGGCGGCTCACCACCACCTTCTCAAGGGCAATTAGGGATGGGCAATAAATGCTGGCTTCGCCAGCGACGCCCACATCCCATGAACGAATAAAAAAAAATTCTGAAGCCAAAATGGCTAAGCAGACTGAAAAGGAAACTTACCAGCATTTCTTTACCCAGGTATATTCAGTTAGAGTACTTCTAGAACTAGAACATAGTGATGAAGTAAGGATCAAGCTTGATGGGAGGAAAGGTTGGGGGAGCTTTGCTGAAATGAAAGGCAAGGACTGAACTCTAAGGTCACATAATAGTGCGGATGGCTAATGGCACTATCTGCGGGACCTGGAGATGTCTACAATTGATAAAGTTCAAAAGAGAATGGGTTGGATCCAGATTTTAAGGCTAACTATGAGTTACCACCAGTACCAGATAAATCTGAGCCTGAAGATACTGTTGTTTAAGTTTTATTGACTAGTTGAATATCCATTCCAGGTGATGTTGGCCCAGAATGAACAGCAGAAACCCAAAATCTGAAGTGAGATCTTCCAGTAGTAGGATTGTAAGAAAACCTATTTTGTTATAGAGATCATAACTTGTTAGTAACAATAAGCTGCTGCCGGGGCTGAATAATCCCTTTGTTTGTTGCTGGATCTAAGGTAGTCTACTTCAAAGTCCACTTGGCATGTGTGAATCAGGTGACTGAAATTGGAACGATCACTCTTTACTTTTCTGTGAGACAATGGAGGAGAAATATAACTGATGGTCATTCTTTGCCTGACAAACGGTTTGCCAGGAGTTGAAGTTTTGAGGGTGGGGTGAGGTTACCTTAGCCACTCCATTGACGCTCAAGGCTTGCCTAATGCCATATTCAGGCGGATCTGTATATGGGCGAGCAATTCGATGACCTGAAACAAGCTGGTTGTAGGACCCCGATACAAAATTCAGGTATAAATGGGCGGAGTTTGCTCCGCACAACTGCACCTAGTTATAGCAGGTCTAGAGCGGTCTAAGCAGAGGTCATAAACGGGCCACTGGAGGCCGCTCAAAAAATGACCACAAAACTTTTACAAAGTTACATTTTTGTGGAGCTCTTCCTGGCTTCTCAAAGATATTACAACTGCTATAGGCCCAAGCTCGCCCCATTGGCTTCGCCTCCTCCCCTCTCTTTTAGGACCTACCTGCAAGCTAGCTTGGCTTCAGAGCTGGATGGAATCTGTCGGGCCCTGACCGGTGAGCGACACCAGAACACCCATTGGACACCAACAGCTCATTGCTTCTATTCAGTTGAGGCCCGTTGCCAAATTTGGCTCGGGCCTCAGACTGGCGCACAGAGCAATCGCTCCACTGACATGCTACCCATTTGGGGCACAAGTCGAATTTCTTCCCCCATTGTATTGTAGAAGTAAAGTCAAATGTTGTTTAATTTCTTCTTGTAAATAAAGCTGTACGAACACAACAGGCATTGACTTAACCTTAGGATATACAGAAGTGTTACAGAAAAGTGGGGAAGCAGAGAAACAGTTGCAGGAAGAGAAACGATTTTTATCCATGAGAAATGCCACAGAATATCAACTAGTATGTTTTTAAAAAAAATAGGATCCTTCAGAATGCTTTCCAAATCTGTAGGATTTTGGGGTAACGATGAATTAAATCTGATTGATTACAAAGAGATAAAGTAGTGGTTTTACTGCTGTGTCACCAATCACTGCAACCAACCTCTCTAACTAAATGAAATTATATACATATTATCAAACTAACTATAATCGGCTAAGAATGTGTTATGTTCTATCTTAAACGATGTTTACTCAACAGCAGAACATCAAGGGAAACCCTTTGTTTCCTGCCTGTGGCAGTTTAACAATCTCTTTATAATTTCTAGTGTTACATGTGAAAATATCTAGTAATGAGCTAATTTCCTTAATGAGCAGATAACACAAATTTTCTCGCAAACTTATTATATTTGAAAGAATTGATTGCGGGAGGGGTGGGGAGTCATTCACTTCATTATGCAGAGGAGAAAAGTTTTGCAATCATGGATTGTAATGAGGCTGGTGGGACCATTTCTTTGCAGCTGCTTATTGTAGAGGTATGTTTCTTTCTTTATGATTCAGAATATCAATGTTTTGGGGTAGGAGGGATTTGTATAAGCCGGACAGGTTGCACCTCAACAGAGCTGGAGCCAATGTCTTTGCAGGGAGGTTAACTAATGCTGTGGGGAAGGGTTTAAACTAATTTGGCAGGGTGGTGGGCACCAGAATGAACTATTAGAAAGGAGAAACAAGGTGCACAGAGGACTGGGAGAGACAAGTAGCACAAGAGTAAAGAACAGTTCAGAAATTGGAGGGATCAAATAGGGAGCAAATGCAAGGCAGTCTAAGATGAGTTTGGAGTGCATGTGCATAAATGCACATAACGAGGTAAATAAGGTTGGTGAGCTGCAGGCACAAGTCACCACATGGGACTGTGATATAGTGGCAATAAAGAGACCTGGGTCAAAGAAGAGGAGAATTGGGTACCTAATATTCTTGGCTACAAGATATTCAGGAAAGATTGGGAAGGAAAGAAAGGAGGGGGGTGGTGGCAGTATTGATCAAATAAACTATTGTAGCGCTGGGAAGGGATGATGTAGTTGAGGGGTCAAAGACAGAATCTATTTGGTTCGAATTAAGGAACAATAGAGGAGCTATTATGCTACTGGGTGTATACTATAGGCCGCCAAATAGTGGGAAGGAGATAGAGGAGCAAATTTGCAGGCAAATTACAGAAAGACACAAGAACTATAGGGTAGTGATAATGGGGGACTTCAATTATCCCAATATAGACAGGGATACTAACAGTGTAAAGGGCAAAGAGGGGATGAATTCCTGAAATGTGTCTGAGAATTTTCTTGATCAGTGTGTTTCCAGCCCAACGAGGAAGGTAGAAGTGGGGCAATTGGAGCATGTTTCAGTGGGGGAGTATTTGGTGATAATTTGGATCATAATATCATTAAGTTTAAAATAATTATGGATAAGGACAAGGAACAATCAAGCATAAAAATACTTAACTGGAGGAGAGCTAATATCACTGAGTTAAAAAGGGATCATGCCCTGGTGGATTGGAATCAAAAATTAGTGGGCAAAACAGTAATTGAACAATGAGAGGCCTTCAAAAGAGAAGATGGTTCGGATATAGAGTAGACACATTCCCACGAGGGGAAAACGAACAACATCCAAATCTAGAGCTCCCTATATGACTAAAGATATAGAGATTAAAATGAAACAGAAAAAGGAGGCTTATGACAAATGTAGGGTTCATAATATAATAGAGAACCAAGCTAAATACAGAAAGTACAGAGGAGATCTAAAAAATGGAATAAGGGGGGCAAAGAGAGAGTATGAGAATAGATTAGTAGCTAACATTAAAGGGAACCCAAAACTCTTTTATAAACATATAAATAGTAAAAGTTGAGTAAATTCAAGGCTGAGATAGATTCATTTTTGGACCCTAGCGGAATCAAGGGATATGGGGATCGGGCAGGAAAGAAAAGTGGAGTTGAGGTCCAAGATCAGCCATGATCTGATAGAATGGTGGAGCAGGCTTAAGGGGCAGTATGGCCTACGCTTGCTCCTATTTCTTATGTTCTTAAAAGGGTAGTCACAGGAAGGGTGGGGCCAAATAGGGACAAAAAAGGAGTTCTTCTTGAGGAGGCAGAGGGCATGGCTGAGGTAGATAAATCTCCGGGACCTGATGAAATGTATCCCAGGACGTTATGGGAGGTTAGGGAGGAAATTGCGGGTCCCCTAGCAGAGATATTTGAATTATCGATAGCTACAGGTGAGGTGCCTGAAGATTGGAGGGTAGCAAATGTTGTGCCTTTGTTTAAGAAGGGTGGCAGGGAAAAGCCTGGGAACTACAGACCGGTGAGCCTGACATCTGTACTGGGTAAGTTGTTAGAGGGTATTCTGAGAGACAGGATCTACAGGCATTTGGAGAGGCAGGGACTGATTAGGAACAGTCAGCATGGTTTTGTGAGGGGAAAATCACGTCTCACGAATTTGATTGTTTTTTTTGAAGGGGTAACCAAGAAGATAGATGAGGGCTGTGCAGTAGACGTGGTCTACATGGACTTTAGCAAAGCCTTTGACAAGGTACCGCATGGTAGGTTGTTACATAAGGTTAAATCTCACGGCATCCAAGGTGAGGTAGCCAATTGGATACAAAATTGGATTGACGACAGAAGACAGAGGCTGGATGTAGAGGGTTGTTTTTCAAACTGGAGGCCTGTGACCAGCGGTGTGCCTCAGGGATCGGTGCTGGGTCCCCTGCTATTTGTTATTTATATTAATGATTTGGATGAGAATTTAAGAGGCATGGTTAGTAAGTTTGCAGATGACACCAAGATTGGTGGCATTGTGGACAGTGAAGAAGGTTATCTAGGATTGCAACGGGATCTTGATAAATTGGGCCAATGGGCCGATGAATGGCAGATGGAGTTTAATTTAGATAAATGTGAGGTGATGCATTTTGGTAGATCGAATCGGGCCAGGACCTACTCCGTTAATGGTAGGGCGTTGGGGAGAGTTATAGAACAAAGAGATCTAGGAGTACAGGTTCATAGCTCCTTGAATGTGGAGTCACAGGTGGATAGGGTGGTGAAGAAGGCATTCAGCATGCTTGGTTTCATTGGTCAGAACATTGAATACAGGAGTTGGGATGTCTTGTTGAAGTTGTACAAGACATTAGTAAGGCCACACTTGGAATACTGTGTACAGTTCTGGTCACCCTATTATAGAAAGGATATTATTCAACTAGAAAGAGTGCAGAAAAGATTTACTAGGATGCTACCGGGACTTGATGGTTTGACTTATGGGGAGAGGTTGAATAGACTGAGACTTTTGTCCCTGGAGAATAGGAGGTTTAGGGGTGATCTTATAGAAGTCTATAAAATAATGAGGGGCATAGATAAGGTAGATAGTCAAAATCTTTTCCCAAAGGTGGGGGAGTCTATAACGAGGGGACATAGATTTAAGGTGAGAGGGGAGAGATACAAAAGGGTCCAGAGGGGCAATTTTTTCACTCAAAGGGTGGTGAGTGTCTGGAACGAGCTGCCAGACAATTTTGTCTTTTAAAAAGCATTTGGACAGATACATGGGTAAGATGGGTATAGAGGGATATGGGCCAAGTGCAGGCAATTGGGACTAGCATAGTGGTATAAACTGGGCGACATGGACATGTTGGGCCGAAGGGCCTGTTTCCATTTTGTAAACGTCTATGATTCTATGAGGTACTAAATGAATACATCACATTGTTCTTCACTAGAGAAGAGGATGCTGTCAATGTAACAGTAAAGGAGGAGGTCGTAGCGATAATGGATAGGATAAAAATAGATAAAGATGAGGTACTTAAAAGGTTGGCAATACTCAATGTAGAAAAGTACAGATGGGAATCATCCTAGGTTACTGTGGGAAGTAAGGGTAGAAATTGCAGAGGCTCTGGCCACAATCTTCCAATCCTCCTTCGATATGGAGGTAGTGCCAGAGGACTGGAGGCTTGCAAATGTTACACCCCTGTTCAAAAAAGGGGAGAGGGATAAACCCGGCAATTACAGGCCAGTCAGCCTATCAGTAGTGGGGAAACTTTAGAGACAATAATCTGGAACAAAATCAATTAGCACGTGGAAAAGTATGGGCTAAAAAATGAAAGTCAGCACGAATTTGTTAAAGGAAAATCATATTTGACTAACTTGATTGAGTTCTTTGATGAATTAACGGAGAGGGTTGATGAGGGTAGTGCAGTTGATGTATATATGGACTTTCAAAAGGCATTTGATAAAGTACAAACATAATAGACCTGTTAGCAAAGTTAAAGCCCATGGGATTAAAGAGACAGTGGTAGTGTGGCTACAAAATTCCTAAGGGACAGAAAGTAGAGAGTAGTGGTGAACAGTTGTTTTTCAGACTGGAGGGAAGTATACAGTGGTGTTCCCAGAGGTCAGCAACAGGACCATTGCTCTCTTTGATATATATTAATGACCTGGACTTGGATATAGAAGGTATAATTTCAAAGTTTGCAGATGACACAAAACTCGGGAGTGTAGTAAACAATGTTGAAGACAGTTAGAGATTTCAGGAGGACATAGGCAAACTGGTGAAATGGCAGACACATGGCAGATGAAATTTAATGCAGAGAAGTGTGAAGTGATACATTTTGGTAGGAAGAATGAGGAGCAGCAATACAAACTAAATGATACACTTTTAAGAGGGGTACAGGGACAGAGAGAACTGGGGGTGTATGTGCACAAATCTTTGAAGATGGCAGGACAAGTTGAGAAGGCTGTTAAAAAAGCATATGGGATCCGGGCTTTATTAGTAGAGGCATAGAGTACAAATGCAAGGAAGTTATGCTAAACCTTTATAAATCACTGGTTAGGTCTCAGCTGGAATGGAAGGATGCCATGGCTTTGGAGAGGGTGCAGAAAAGATTTATTAGAATGGTACAAGGAATGAGGGACTTCAATTATGTAGAGCGACTGGAGAAACTGGTGTTGTTCTCCTTAGAGTGGTGAAGGTTAAGAGGAGATTTGATAGAGGTGTTCAAAATCATAGACTGTTTTGATAGAGTGAATAAGGAGAAACTGTTTCCAGTGACAGGAGAGTTGGTGACCAGAGGACATAGATTTAAGGTGATTGACAAAAGAACCAGAGGCGACATGAGGAAACATTTTTTATGCAGAGAGTTGTTATGATCTGGAATGCACTGCCTGAAAGGGTGGTCGTAAACAATTTTACAACACCAGTGTTGTAAAATTGTTTACAATTGTCAACCCCAGTCCATCACTGGCATCTCCACATCATGAAAGGGTGGTGGAAGCAGATTCAATAATAACTTTCAAAAGGGAATTGGATAAATACTTGAAGGGAAAAAAAAATACAGGGCTATGGGAAAAGAACAGGCGTGTGGGACTAATTGGATAGCTCTTTCAAAGCTCCGACACATGCACGATAGGCCCAATGGCCTCCTCCTTTGCTGTAACATATTATGATACTGTGATACCTCGGTGGGGTCAGCAGCAGAAGTCACAACCAGGCACAATCCTGGCATGAAGGTTGATAAAAAGGAGTACAGTGGAATCTTGTTACAACATATGTAATTGATCAAGTAGAGAGCAAACTATCCTATAATAAAACAGGAAAACTGGACTGATATTTCATTTATCTCCAATTTCTGAGGGTGGTGACAAATTAGATATATCCAAGCCAAGAAGATCCGATGTTAACTAGAATGGCATAAATCAAATCAAAAGTAAATGTTTGAACATCTGGCTGCAGTTGACCAGGTTAGCCTTTCCCTTTGCAATTATCTTTCTACTGGGAGTAATTGTGTTCTGCTTTGTGTTTGTAAACTGTTTTTGTTTCAAAGATTTTGGTTGCATTCATAACTTAATTGCCTTAATCACATTACCAATGTTGTTCTATGGCATAATTTGATATTGATCTTAAAGGATATTTTTCTGCTTTGAATGCAGTGTAACTGTTCTTTTTCATAAAAATATACAAAGAGGCTATGTCTTGTGAAATAAAAATTTCAATTTGGATCTATTGAAGGTGTACATTGCAACAGTTCCTTTCATTTTTTCTGTTTCATTTTTCAAATTAAACAGAATTCTGTGATTGTAATTTGTGACATTAGACAAAGAAGGGGTGGGACCACTTCACAATATGTGCTCCCGGCAGGCAAGGCTCTGTGCTGGGAAGGTGCATTCAAAAAATCGTCACTAGAAACTTACTCACAGGGGTAACACTATTTGCCTATCATTTCCTGGCTTATCCTGTTTTGAACAGGGTTGTGATATTTGCCACTCTTCAGTTCTTTGGCACAAATCCCATTTCCAAAGATTTTTGGAAAATTATGGTTAATGCCTCTTCCCCAACTCCTTCAGTATCTTGGAATGTACATTATGGATCTAGTGACTTCTAGCACCATTAACTTTATTAATATAGTGGTTTTTTGAATGTATTTCTTTGGTAATGGTTCTTTCAGATCCTTTTTAGGTACTCACTTTCGCCTTCCTCTGGAAACAACTAATGTGAAATTCTTATCAAGCATTTCTGACATTTCTTCACTTTGTCTCTAAAGTAGTCCCACCCCTTTGGCTATCTTTTTACTTCGTACGGTGCTGAGAGAAACCCTTGTTATTTCCCTTTATGTTGAATGTCAGTTTTCTTTCATGCTCCCTCTTAGCCTTCTTAATCTTTTTACTTCCTTTCTACAGCATTTGTACATAGAAAATAGGAGCAGGAGTCAGCCATTCGGCCCTTCGAGCCTGCTCCACCATTCAATATGATCATGGCTGATCCTCAATCCTGCCCTCTCCCCATACTCCTTGATACCTTTAATGTATAGAAATCTATCTAGCTCCTGCTTAAATATATTCCGTGACTAGGCCTCCACTGCCTTCTGTGGTCTAGAATTCCACAGGTTCACCACCCTCTGCGTGAAGAAACCTCTCCTCATCTCAGTCCCAAATGTCCTACCCCGTATCCTGAGACTGTGACCCCCCATGTTCTGGACCCCCCAGCCAGGGGAACAGCCTTTCTGCATCCAGTCTATCTAGCCCTGTCAGAATTTTATATGTTTCAATGAGATGCATTTATTTTGACTCTCTGTTTCCTGTCTGTTAACCAATTTTCAATCCATGCCAGTGTATTACCACCAATCCCATGTGCTTTAATTTTGCACACTAATCTCTTATGTGGGACTTTATCAAAGGCCTTCTGAAAATCGAAATAAACCACATCCACTGGTTCTCCCTTATCTATTTTACCAGTTACGTCCTCAAAAAACTCCAGTCGGGTGTCAAACACAATTTCCCTTTCATAAATCCATGTTGACTTTGTCTAATCCCGTTGATATTTTCTAAGTGTCCTGTTACCACATCCTTTACAATAGATTCTAGCATTTTCCCTACTACTGATGTTAGGCTAACCGGTCTGTAGTTCCCTGCTTTCTCTCTCCCTCCTTTTTTAAATAGTGGGGTTACATTTGCCACCCTCCAATCTGCAGGAACTGTTCCATAATCTATAGAATTTTTAAAAAATTCATTCATGGGATGTGGACGTCGTTGGCGAGGCTGGCATTTATTGCCCATCCCTAATTGCCCTTGAGAAGGTGTGGTGAGCCGCCTTCTTGAACCGCTGAAGTCCATGTGGTGACGGTTCTCCCACACTGCTGTTCGGTTTATATTTCTCATAGTTTTCTTCTGTATTATTCCCCCTATATTTATCTGATCTCTTTTTTAAACCTCATTCTTTTCTTAACCTCTCACATAATTTGTACCCTCTCCTATTAGAAATCTGAATTGTTCACCGATACCTTTTGTTCTGTAATATAAAATGTACAGCACAGAAACAGGCCATTTGGCCAAATGGGTCCATGCCAGTGTTTATGCTCCACACTTCATCTAACCATATCAGCATATCTTTCTATTCCTTTCTCCCTCATGTGTTTATCTAGCTTCCCCTTAAATTCATCAATGCTATTCGCCTCAACTAATCCTTGTAGTAGCAAGTTCCATATTCGAACCACTCTCTCGGTAAAGAAGTTTCTCCTGAATTCCCTATTGGATTTATTAGTGACTATCTTTTTTTTATTCATTCTTGGGATGTGGGCGTCGCTGGCGAGGCCAGCATTTATTGCCCATCCCTAATTGCCCTTGAGAAGGTGGTTGTGAGCCGCCTTCTTGAACCGCTGCAGTCCGTGTGGTGAAGGTTCTCCCACAGTGCTATTAGGAAGGGAGTTCCAGGATTTTGACCCAGCGATGATGAAGGAACGGCGATATATTTTCAAGTCGGGATGGTGTGTGACTTGGAGGGGAATGTGCAGGTGGTGTTGTTCCCATGTGCCTGCTGCCCTTGTCCATCTAGGTGGTAGAGGTCGCGGGTTTGGGATGTGCTGTGGAAGAAGCCTTGGCGAGTTGCTGCAGTGCATCCTGTGGATGGTACACACTGCAGCCACAGTGCGCCGGTGGTGAAGGGAGTGAATGTTTAGGGTGGTGGATGGGGTGCCAATCAAGCGGGCTGCTTTGTCCTGGATGGTGTCGAGCTTCTTAAGTGTTGTTGGAGCTGCACTCATCCAGGCAAGTGGAGAGTATTCCATCACATTCCTGACTTGTACACTGTAGATGGAGGAAAGGCTTTGGGGAGTCAGGAGGTGAGTCACTTGCCGCAGAATACCCAGTCTCTGACCAGCTCTTGTAGCCACAGTATTTATGTGGCTGGTCCAGTTAAGTTTCTGGTCAATGCTGACCCCCAGGATGTTGATGGTGGGGGATTCGGCAATGGTAATGCGGTTGAATGTCAAGGGGAGGTGGTTAGACTCTCTCTTGTTGGAGATGCTCATTGCCTGGCACTTGTCTGGCGCGAATGTTAATTGCCACTTATCAGCCCAAGCCTGGATGTTGTCCAGGTCTTGCTGCATACGGCCATGGACTTCTTCATTATCTGATGGGTTGCGAATGGAACTGAACACTGTGCAATCATTAGCGAACATTCCCATTTCTGACCTTATGAAGGAGTGAAGGTCATTGATGAAGCAGCTGAAGATGGTTGGGCCTAGGACACTGCCCTGAGGAACTCCTGCAGCAATGTCCTGGGGTTGAGATGATTGGCCTCCAACAACCACTGCCATCTTCCTTTGTGCTAGGTATGACTCCAGCCACTGGAGAGTTTTCCCCCTGATTCCCATTGACTTCAATTTTACTAGGGCTCCTTGGTGCCACACTCGGTCAAATGCCGCCTTGATGTCAAGGGCAGTCACTCTCACCTCACCTCTGGAATTCAGCTCTTTTGTCCATGTTTGGACCAAGGCTGTAATGAGGTCTGGAGCTGAGTGGTCCTGGCAGAACCCAAAATGAGCATCAGTGAGCAGGTTATTGGTGAGTAAGTGCCGCTTGATAGCACTGTCAACGACACCTTCCATCACTTTGCTGATGATTGAGAGTGGACTGATGGGGTGGTAATTGGCCGGATTGGATTTGTCCTGCTTTTTGTGGACATACCTGGGCAATTTTCCACATTGTCGGTAGATGCCAGTGTTGTAGCTGTACTGGAACAGTTTGGCTAGAGGCATGGCTAGTTCTGGAGCACAAGCCTTCAGCACTACAGCCGGGATGCTGTCGGGGCCCATAGCCTTTGCTGTATCCAGTGCACTCAGCCGTTTCTTGATATCACGTGGAGTGAATGGAATTGGCTGAAGACTGGCTTCTGTGATGGTGGGGATATCGGGAGGAGGCCGAGATGGATCATCCACTCGGCACTTCTTGCTGAAGATGGTTGCAAACACTTCAGCCTTGTCTTTTGCACTCACGTGCTGGACTCTGCCATCATTGAGGATGGGGATATTTACAGAGCCTCCTCCTCCCGTTAGTTGTTCAATTATCCACCACCATTCACGACTGGATGTGGCAGGACTGCAGAGCTTTGATCTGATCCGTTGGTTGTGGAATCGCTTAGATCTGTCTATAGCATGTTGCTTCCGCTGTTTAGCATGCATGTAGTCCTGAGTTGTCGCTTCACCAGGTTGGCACCTCAATTTTAGGTACACCTGGAGCTGCTCCTGGCATGCTCGTCTATACTCCTCATTGAACCAGGGTTGATCCCCTGGCTTGTTGGTAATGGTAGAGTGAGAAATCTGCCGGGCCACGAGGTTACAGATTGTGCTGGAATACAATTCTGCTGCTGCTGATGGCCCACAGCGCCTCATGGATGCCCAGTTTTGAGCTGCTAGATCTGTTCTGAATCTATCCCATTTAGCACAGTGATCGTGGAACACAACACGTTGGATCTTATATTTATGGCCTCTAGTACTGGTCTCCCCCACAAGTTGTGTTCTCCAAGCTGGTTATGAAATTAGGGTCTCCTTGTTTAAAAACAAATTCTGTGGGCCTAAGCATTTTATTGTAATATGTCATGTAATACGTCCAATCTTATCAGCAGCCTTTGACAATTTTTTTTGGTAGTTTTGAAGACAGTTGAGTTGATTTTAACTTGTTTCACCCAGCATCAAAGTTGCGGTAACAGCCTCAAAATGGGGTCAGTAGCCTTATTGCCCCGTTAACACTGACAATGTGGCCGGCAACATTTTGAAAGGGGCCTACTGCTGGACTCTCAAAGCACCTGCCTGTTTCAGGGGTTAGAGTTTGCGCCGTGCATGTTCTGATCAGTTCCACGGGAGATAGAGGAGAAGAGGCCCAGCAAGGGTATGTTCAAAATTATTTTTGTGAGGCCCAGACGGGTCCCCCAGTCCTCACAAAAATAATCTGGGCCACTGCCACATCAAAACTTTCTGATTGGACAAACAAAAAAAAATTAGGATTGACAACAAGACTCTCCAATCGCTGAGCACGCCAAGACTTCTTGTTAGTAAGGCCTATACTTCCTGCCCAGTAATGTAATATTTGTAAACAATTTTACAACACCAAGTTATAGTCCAGCAATTTTATTTTAAATTCACAAGCTTTCGGAGGCTTCCTCCTTCGTCAGGTAAATGCTGACGAAGGAGGAAGCCTCCGAAAGCTTGTGAATTTAAAATAAAATTGCTGGACTATAACTTGGTGTTGTAAAATTGTTTACAATTGTCAACCCCAGTCCATCACCGGCATCTCCACATCAGTAATGTAATAGACTGAAGAGAGAGAGAGGGTTTCTTTATCTACATTCTGGCCATTGTAATCTTTTATAATTAAAAGCAAATTATCACTGGTGCAGACTTGTCATCTACAATGTTATGTGCACAGAGTGACACTGGTGTGTTGTGGAAGCCTCTTCACTCAGGGACCTGGGCAAGCAACAAAACTGCAGTTCCAGGCTTCTAATGCAAGCATAGACCTCTGAACATAAATCTTCATGAAGATATTCAAATAGATAAAAATCACCTATATAGGTAAGCTTAAGTATATTATTATTATGATTTTCTTTGTAATATGCTCATGTTAAACCTTATTCAACTATTGGTTTCCCTTCTTTCTTAATTGGTAATTGTTGCAGACTGCTAATTATTGCTTGGTTAGTTTTGTTCCCTCTTGGTATCTACTGATTGATATATTCCATGCCTCTTCAATAGTGATTTGTTGGTTTCTTATGAGAATGATATTTGAACCAAGCAGAATTAAAGTGTGATGCACACCTTCACGTGTGGCACCTTTTTATGTGTGATATTTTGAGGTGTAGTGGACATTTCCAATATGTGAGGTAAAAATATGTCTAAACTTCCTTTTTATTTAACTTTGGGGGTGGAGGGGGAGGGAGGGGGAGAGGAAAAGCACCTCGCACACAATGTATTAGTTGTGAACAGAAAAGCAGAAATCAACATACCTTAGGCCTCCGCCAATATATCTCCAGGGCCAGTCACTAGGAGTTCTATACAAGCATCATCAGTCAGCTCCAATAACCCCACTAATTTCTTTCTGATCGGCTGGGAAATTCCTCTGCTTCTACTTGGTACACTGGGCAGATAAGACGGCCAAGGCCAGAAACTTATTATATGGGAAATCACAGGAGCAAAGCCATGTTCTGTTAATCCAGAACAATATGTTTTAAATGTGTGTGTCAAAGGGGCATCATCCTACAATTTAAATATTAATGATGCACACAGCTGTAGTACTTTCTAAACTATCGCAATGATGTTCAAGTCAGTCATTTTGCCAAAAAGGATTCATTCACTATGTTGATAATTGTGAGCATGTATTAAACTTTGCTTTAGACAAAAATTTGTTGCCTATCTGAACATGAACATGAATATTCCAGACTGTCCATGGCAAACTGTATCAGAGAATGATACGATGCAGAAGCAAACAAATCTGAGAAGGTTTGGTTAACATGGGTCACTAGGCAACTGCAACTGTTTTGTCACAGATGAGAGCACAATGGAGAGTCGTCTTGGTTATTGAAAAGATAGCCTTATAAACATATCAATCCTGCCTCAGTGTCCTAGTCTCATATTTTAATATCAGGACAAGTTCTTCCCCCGCCCCCCCCCCCCAATCAAGTCTAATCAATCACCAGAGTCTTTGCAGCATTTCTGTTGAAAGCACAATATCTTGGTCGAGTTAGAACTTTTTTTATGACTGATTATTAGAATATTAGATGTATTATCACAAGTGATCATGAAACCGAGTCAATCACAATGTATGAAAGAATTAGCTAATACTTATAGAAAAATGTTAAAGGATACAGGAAAGAGCAAGAAAATGGGATTAGAATAGATATGTAGTGCTAACACAGGCACAGGCACAATAGGCAAATGGCCTCCTTCTGTGATGAAATCTCTATGATTCTATGGTTGATGGAACATAGCTCTAGGAGATGACTGTTAAACTCCAGAATGTAATAGCGTCACTCAAATACCATTTCATCACCAATTCAACAAGGACACAAAAGAATATGGTGAAAGGAAAATTAAACTAGATAACGAATTATCTTGTCAAGAAATGAGGTACTGGTGTTTATAAATGAATCAGATAGTTCTCTCCCAGGAGTGAAGATAAACTGAAGTCAACCTTCTCCTCATGTGTTATTCCATTTATT
Organism: Heptranchias perlo; assembly: GCF_035084215.1. Classification (NCBI taxonomy): domain Eukaryota; kingdom Metazoa; phylum Chordata; class Chondrichthyes; order Hexanchiformes; family Hexanchidae; genus Heptranchias; species Heptranchias perlo. Next base: position 34,013,008 of record NC_090341.1, on the reverse strand, counting down.
ATGTTTATACCCTTATGTGGCCAAAACTTACTTAGTTTTAGGTTGCTTTTAGAGTTTATTTAACACTGGAACAAAAACAAGTCTGTTGCTCTGCTGGCCAATAATGCAGCAAAGTACTACTGTAATATTAATTGTAATATCACAGAGCACAAAACAATCATTTTACAAGTGCAATGTATCAACATTCTTGATAAGAGTGCAACCTCTGGACAACCTAATGTAGTGTTCCTATGCAACAGATAAATATTTCACTTATTTTTATTAAGGCTATAGTATATAAAAAATAGCTGCAATTCAAATACCTTTCTGGAAATAGTTTATCAAGCTGTTCAGGGAAGTCTAATAACAACTTTCTAATGAAGAGAAATTCCTTCCTTATTTCTGGTACTACTTAGCAACGTACATGAAGGAACTTAATCACAATGTTACAACAGGCAGAGATTTGTACCTTATTCCAGGTCATTCTGGGCAAATAATAATAAGTCCAGGTTTTCATTCCGACTATTGTTAAATTTTTTGCTTCCTTGGCTGCTTTGTTGACATTTAACTGAAGCTTGATTTGAAAAAAAAACTCATTGCATAATGTATAAAATAAATAATATCAGTAAATGTAGAAAATTGGAGCTTGGAATAAATTTGCTTTTAATGGAAATGTTCTTACATCTATTTGCATATATAATAAGCTGACTATTTTTCTGAACTTGTTTTATTGAATTCAAATGCAGCATACAAAAGTTATTAGTGTAAGGGAATTACACACTGCAACTCATAGAGTCATAGAGTCATACAGCATGGATAGAGGCCCTTCGGCCCATCGTGTCCGCGCCGGCCATCAGCCCTGTCTACTCTAATCCCATATTCCAGCATTTGGTCCGTAGCCTTGTATGCTATGGCATTTCAAGTGCTCATCCAAATGCTTCTTGAATGTTGTGAGGGTTCCTGCCTCCACAACCCTTTCAGGCAGTGAGTTCCAGACTCCAACCACCCTCTGGGTGAAAAAGTTCTTTCTCAAATCCCCTCTAAACCTCCCGCCTTTTACCTTGAATCTATGTCCCCTTGTTATAGAACCCTCAACGAAGGGAAAAAGCTCCTTAGTATCCATCCTATCTGTGCCCCTCATAATTTTGTACACCTCAATCATGTCCCCCCTCAGCCTCCTCTGCTCCAAGGAAAACAAACCCAATCTTCCCAGTCTCTCTTCATAGCTGAAGCGTTCCAGCCCTGGTAACATCCTGGTGAATCTCCTCTGCACCCTCTCCAAAGCGATCACATCCTTCCTGTAGTGTGGCGACCAGAACTGCACACAGTACTCCAGCTGTGGCCTAACCAGTGTTTTATACAGCTCCATCATAACCTCCTTGCTCTTATATTCTATGCCTCGGCTAATAAAGGCAAGTATCCCATATGCCTTCTTTACCACCTTATCTACCTGTTCCGCCGCCTTCAGGGATCTGTGAACTTGCACACCAAGATCCCTCTGACCCTCTGTCTTGCCTAGGGTCCTCCCATTCATTGTGTATTCCCTTGCCTTGTTAGTCCCTCCAAAGTGCATCACCTCGCACTTTTCCGGGTTAAATTCCATTTGCCACTGTTCCGTCCATCTGACCAACCCATCTATATCGTCCTGCAGACTGAGGCTATCCTCCTCACTATTTACCACCCTACCAATCTTTGTATCATCAGCGAACTTACTGATCATACCTTTTACATTCATATCCAAGTCATTAATGTAGACCACAAACAGCAAGGGACCCAGCACCGATCCCTGTGGTACCCCACTGGCCACAGGCTTCCAGTCACAAAAACAACCTTCGACCATCACCCTCTGCCTTCTGCCACTAAGCCAGTTTTGTATCCAAAGTGCCAAGGCACCCTGGATTCCATGGGCTCGTACCTTCTTGACCAGTCTCCTGTGCGGGACTTTATCGAAGGCCTTACTGAAATCCATGTATACCACATCCACTGCGTTACCCTCATCCACACGCCTAGTCACCCCCTCAAAAAATTCAATCAAATTAGTCAGACATGATCTTCCCTTGACAAAGCCATGTTGACTATCCCTGATTAATCCTTGCTTCTCCAAGTGGAGACTAATTTTGTCCTTCAGAATTTTTTCCAATAATTTTCCTACCACTGATGTTAGGCTCACTGGCCTGTAGTTCCCCGGTTTTTCCCTACTCCCCTTCTTGAATAATGGTATTACATTAGCGGTTCTCCAGTCCTCTGGCACATCCCCTGTGGCCAGAGAGGTTCTGAATATATGTGTCAGAGCCCCCGCAATCTCCTCCTTTGCCTCACACATGTTTGGGGGGAGTGACTGAAGATGCAATGGGAAGAAATGTAAAGGCAGATTTTCCACAAATTTAATAAAAGAAACTGTGATGTAACAGAGGGGTGAGCTTTGCACTTGTCTCTTTCCAGCTGGGCTGATCATGCAGGATTTCCTGAGAGCAGGCCTAATTAAATATGCAGGCAAATTTCTAGTTCATACTGATCCTAGCTCTGGAACGTTGCCAAAGAGTGAGGAGCATCAATTGCATGCCAGCAGCTGTCAAAAGGGCAGCTGGGAAAATTAAAGGGATGCCACTTAAAGGTAAGTGACAGCATATGGGAGCAAAAATTATGTTAGCCTTTAAAAAAAGGCTGTATATTTTTTAATGGATTTTTCAGCCTTCCAATATCTGTTTGTGCCAAAGCATTGGCTAGGAAAGTCAAATGTCTAGCACAGTAAATGCAGAAGCAAGAAATGGATTCTGTGGGCAACTAATGGAGCAGTGCGGTTCGTGAATTAGTGATGGGGCTGGAAGTATCTGGGAGGAGGGTTTTCCTATTTGCCACTCAAGATTCACTTCACAGAGGACAACAGTGCAGCATGCATATCAGAAAGTGGCAGCAAAATAACTGAGGGAAGAGGTGACCTTAACTCTCACTGGTAATGACATCCCTACATTGCAGGTTGGTTTCAGGCACCATTACAGCAAATGGCACAAATCTGCAACTGGCTTCATGCTTACTTGAATCTGCTGAGCTGTTTTGTCATGGTCATTGCCAGCTAGATGTGGCAGGGCCTGCAGATATGGTTGGTGGTATAATGACACAAGCAGTCTGGTTCTGCTGGTGCCTGTTGGCCTCTCTGGCATGCCTTCTTTCATCTTGCGCCACTTCAACTATGATTAGTGAGGGTGATTTTGATCTCCTTACCATTTTGCTTGCACTCAAAAACGGGCAGAAAATGTTGTGTCAGATCGTCCTAACCAGTTTGCACCGGTTGCAGAACTCATCTGATTTACGGGGCAAGGGGAGGGCGTGGCTGCACCTACACTGGCAGTTCGCCCAATGGGAAACGTCAATTGTGGGCCACCAGTGGCGATCCTCAGGTAAGTCCCAGGAGGGGGTGTCAGAGTGGTCTACGGGGTGGGGGCGGCAACAGCACTCCAGCTCCACGGGACTCCACAATAAGGTGTTTCTTAAATAAAGATAATTAAAACACTTACCTTTGGTTGCCGGCGCAGAAGCTACTGAAGAATCCTGACACCTGCCCCACTTATCGGTGATGAATTTGTCAAAAGGGGTCCTTTAATAGGTGTTCAGCCCCTAATTTACATATTCAAAGGCCTTCACCACTGTTTTAGGTGTCCACCTGGGATGCCTCAAAAATGGGCCCCATGAATTTGGCAGTGGGACGGTCTGCGCCCAATCTGCGCAGGCGTTGGTCCCACTGCTGAATTCGTGGAGCCCATTTTCTAAGCATGGTATGCATTGCACCCATTTTAGCCTGACAAATGGGCGCAGCTTATACCAATTTCTACCCCATGAGCTCTTAGTTCAATTCCAGCAGGCAAACAGAAAATGGCACTATGCTTCTTTTTAAATGTATTATGGTATTTAAATGAAGTTACAGCTCCTTTTCAATAAGCACTTTAGGTTCTGAAACTCTAAGCACTTTAGGGTTTAAAAGCCCTGTGGAAAGGTTGCACTCCATGTGTGAGAGGGGCAGATCTGGCCATGTGGACCTTAGCCAAATTTTCTGGTCCTCTATTGCCTGTTTTACTCCTTTACTACGGGTCTTAGATCAGAAAATCTACTCTTATGATTTCAACATTACATGAAAGGAATAAGAATATTGGTCAAAATGCAACAATTTGGTATAAATTAAATGGACTTCCAGAAGGTATTCGATAAAGTCCCTCATAAGAGATTGTTAGCTAAAGTTGAAGTTCATGGAATTGAGGGCAAATTATTGACCTGGTTAGGAAATTAGCCCTGATTAGACTACACCTAGAGTATTGTGTTCAGTTCTGGGCACTGCACCTTATGAAGGATATATTGGCCTCAGAGGAAGTGCAGCATAGATTTACTAGAATGATACCTGGACGCTAAGGGTTAAATTACGAGGAAAGATTACACAAACTAGGGTTGTATTCCCTGGAATTTCAAAGATAAGGGGTGATTTGATCGAAGTTTTCAAGATATTAAGGGGAACTGATAAGGTAGATAGAGAGAAACTAATTCCGCTGGTTGGGGAGTCTAGGACTAGGGGACATAGCCTAAAAATTAGAGCCAGGACTTTCAGGAGTGAAGTTAGGAAACACTTCTACACGCAAAGGGTGGTAGAAGTTTGGAACTCTCTTCCACAAACGGCAGTTGATGCTAGCTCAATTGTTAATTTTAAATCTGAGATTGATAGATTATTGTTAACCAAAGGTATTAAGGGATATGGGGCTAAGGCGGGTATATGGAGTTAGGTCACAGATCAGCCATGATCTTGTTGAATGGCGGAACAAGCTCGAGGGGCTAAATGGCCTACTCCTGTTCCTATATGTTCCTTTGCAATAAATGTAAAGTTTGGATAAAAATTAAATATTCATCGATGAGCGCATTGCTTGGTGTGAAATTGAGCTCCATGTTTTGAAAAGGTCCCAGATTTGATCTCTTATGTGTGCAGACTTAGTTGATCTTAGCTGGGATATCACCAGGGCTACAATTAGCCTCAGCACCACTGGGCTAGAAGGAGAAAAACTAGCCAGCATTCCCACTCCTGACTGCTTTCCAGTGACTTCTGCTGGAAAGTGAACATATCTGATTGTCGGTTGAGGAAAGGGTTAGATGCAATTACTCCACACCCCCCCCCCCCAATAATGATTAAATAACCTGCCAAATCATTCATGAAGAACAAGCACTTGGATAAGGTACTGGAGTGCGTCCAACATTTGTGGATCTTAACCCTACCATGCGTGGGTGTCTTCAGGAAAGGAGAGGAGAAAATTAAAGGAGAAAAACATGAACAAAAATAATTAAACATTCTGTATGTATATGTACATTAGTTATTTTTTAAAATAGAACATTAATGTAAAGTCAATTATATATATCTCTTACAATATTGCATGTGTTTCCTTTGCTGTATAAATTGGGACAGGTTAGCTTTTGGGGGTTCTCATTTTTTTCACCATGCTTATTCCCATCTGAAGTTTAAAAAATACCAGAGTGCATTCCCCTTCTGCAAAGCTGTCAGTCAGAGTAACACCAAATCATCTTTTGGCAGAAAAAAATATATAGTCCCATTTGAGACAGTGTGTGCTTTCTCTGGGGCATCATCAGCACATTTCCTGCTAGTTCTGGTTTCCATGGCACTTGTCCAGGCTTATGTGTTTGACAGCTGTTCTGGTATGTGTTTCTTCCAGCTTTAACCTAGCCACAGCCACGCTTCCAATTACAGTCAGAGGCAATTACTGTCAGCTTTTTCATAGCTGCTTCAAAGGAGAAAGGAGTAACTGCATAATGCAACGCAGCAATATGGAAATTGTAACCCATGGCTACTAATAAGATATAAAAACACTGTTCAGAGGTAGAAGGTGTTCAAATTAACCACAGGGTGAGGGAAGGAAGGAAAACGGTGCAATAATGTGCAGGTAGCAACTGAAACTCAGTTGGAATGTTTCAGCATAAGATCTGATTAGAGTAATGACCAAGTTATCCTACATTTACAGATTATACAGTGCCATTAATTTTTATTATTTGATACCTTACTATGTCATACATTTATCTTGCATTTAAAGCATGAATAAAGTTAAAATTTAGGATCATATAAAAGCTTTTTATTCAGTTTTAATTCATTGTTGTACATTAATATTTGGTTAAAAAAAATTTGTAAGATAGATATCATCTCCTTACAAGTCCAAGTGGTACATTGAAATTTATTACAACATAAAAATAATCTATTCAGTTAATCTTAGAAATTAATTTAGCCTGTGTTGCCCAGTAACTGTAATTTTAGTAAACCTACATAAAGCCACATGACTGAACAGTTTGGAACATTTGTGCCATTTTGACGTTCCTTGTATTATAGTAGTTTAGAAGCACCTAAATTGTTACTTTAGATGAAATGATGCTTTTGTTGTGTTACTGCAGGGGAAAGGACTAAAATATTCTATTATTTTCAGATGCATTTTTGAGTGTACAGAAAAGTTATCATCAATGTAAATCTTAATATAGACCTTAATATAGGATCAAATGTGCAGAAAATAATGCTAAAATCAATACTTTAGCTTTTGAAGCCTAGGAACATAGAGAAACAAAATTCAGCTTACAACACAAAGTTACAGCTTCTTTTCAACACCCTAATGTCATAGAATGAAATTCTTTCCTCCATAGTTTGTAAGTTATCCACACTTACCCAAATATATTTTCAGTTAAGACCACATGGAGGTACATGGGCAATCTTACATGAAAGGTTTAGTGGTTCAGTTGTTTAATTGTCCATCTTCATGTTTTCTGTCTACGGTGTGTTTATTTTTTTTTTTAAATCTGAATTAAATATTTATATAATAGCCAAGTGATAAAAGATTTCTGCTTGTGTGTTACATTTTCACAGCTTGTGCCTCCAATTATGTCATGAACTCAAGCACTACAGAAAGATTCTTTTAAAAGCTATACATATTCAGAGCCTATAAGAGGGGTAGAGGTGTTGGAAAGAAATCAGACTGTGTTGGCCACTGGATTCACTGAGATATGTCTTGGCAGCTTGGCAACTGGTCTGGTAGCAAGAGCATGTCCATGGGTTAATGGTTTGTTCTGGCTTTGATTTCCAATGTATCAGACTTCTGGGTGAGTTGGAATCAATACTGGACCTGTTCAGAATGAATAATGTGAACTGGAAAAATAATGTAATGGAATATTTATTCAACACATGCAACACTAGAAATAGTTCCATTTTACTCTGTTTTGCTTCCTTTCTTTTAAATAATATTTATATAATGTATAAATATATCATGTGGTGTTGCTCTCAGTTGGAAAGAGCAAGTTGGTTATTCTTCAATATACCCTTGTATTAAAACTAGTTTATTTTACTATGAGTGTCATTCACCATAGGTCAGGATATTGGGGAAATATATAATTAATACTTATGCTCAAACATTATCCCTTTGAATATTGAATATTGTTCATGTTGACAGTTCAACAACATTTTCACTGACTATAAATTTGTCCTATGAATGCCGTGGGGACAACTGGGTATATATAGCATGAAGCAGATCACAAATTTACTATTGATGCTACAGTCAAAGCTCCATTTGTTTTTTAGTTATATTGATCAACGTAACATTTATCTTAATTTATTCAGATCTGTGTATTTAGAGGTTATCTCAGGATTTAAAACTGTGAAACTGCATTTATTGCAGCTTGAATGATAAAAATCTGTACTTCAAGATTAATTAAATTGTGCAAAGCTACCATTAAAAGCTCTAATTTACCGTACTATGAAATGAGAAGAGAGCAATTTCTTTAGTTTAATAATGCTGACAGCCACAAATATCTGAAGGCTAAGAAATGACAACATTTTTCAGACAGTGAACAGCACTAATAAGTTTGCATTGTTGTAAGATTGGTATTACTTTCAAGTACCTGTCAAATAGAACCATAAATGAAACCATTATCAATCATTAGATCAATAATCTGTTACTGTTCAACTTGAATCCATTATAACAAGTCACAGTGTTTATCTCCTTAAAAAACTTCTAACACTTAAGATTGTTGTGATATTTTGAGTTCCATAGGAATTTGTTGTATTGCTTTATCTCTATTGGGGACTGCACTGAATTGCCAAACCTCATATCAGACCAACACTAGGCCATGGGAAGTGACCTTGCATGGCTTACTTTTTGGTTGGATTTAAGCTCTGGATAGTTGACATCATTTAACATCACTTTCTTGCTGTCATATTGGATTTTACTGAGCCAATATTTTAGCCTACAACTGAGTTTAGCTCAAGCCAGCAAAATAACCCAACCCCGAATGCACTCTCCAGCAATAGCTGCCTTGCCTTGTCCACTAACCCTGGCATTTAAATGCAATCCCTCTTTCAAACCAACAAACTTCTATGGTCCACACCACTGACAGCTGACATGATTTATTTAATTAACTTCCTCAACATGAGTTACAATTGAAAAGAACTTTTGTACAATCTTCAAATAGAATATATATTATTATCTTCATTTTGATTTCTATAATAAAGCTGTGCTCTGAAAGTAATTTCAAATCTCGTTATCCCTCCTTAGTTCAACCTTTAATGCTTTTTTTTCATACTAGAAAGTCCAAGCTATGTCCTATTTTAAAAGCGAGGCATAGCAATAATGTTTCTACTATTCTAGGAGGATTTAGTGCTGCTTTCCTGCTCTTTATTCAGTCTCACAAAATAAACTCACTGTTGTCCAGACAGTCATTTATTTGCTTCTGTGCATTTCTTATTACAATCACTAAAGACAGGCAGGAGCTGCAGAAAGTGGTATTTTTGGAATAAGTTCACATTTGGCTGGATTGGTAGTACACAACAGAAACATAGATGGCAAAGGCTAGGGCATAGCTTGAGGAGATCGACCGTATATATAGGCTATCTATTCTTCTGTTTCAGTTGCTGTAGAACATAAATTACTATAAATCCGCTTGGGTAACTTGAACTATTTGATCAGGGTTTCTTTGTAGATTGTGACCAAGACTTAAACTGTGTAGAGAGCCAACTAGTGACTAATCAACTTTAGTCTTAACAAATGAATGTTTCAGATTTTAACCTGTACAATCAACCTCTTAAAGATTTCTTAACGTTAATTCCAGAGGCAGTTGTTATGGGCAAGTTTAAACATAAGTCACTGGAAGGCTTAAGTTATAATACATATAAAAAAAGTTGAAGCAACACTGAGACTCTGTCCCTTCAACCTGTATGGATGAACTCCGCCAATGGGTTAATGCACAGTGTAAAGTGTTACTGTTGTACAGGGTAGGAAGGTCTCAGCTTTACTCCATTAGCTGATATCAACAAGCATAGCAGTGGGACACCATGATTGGCAATGGCTTTTGATTGCTATTCATTAATCACTGCTGGCAATAGAGCTGTGGTTGTTGAATGATGACTGGATTGAGGTGAGCTGTGATGGCTCTGATGGTTGATTATCCTGTTGCTACTCACTATCTACACATGAAGAACAGCCATTTGAACAGATACAGGAGGATGACCAGTATCTGTGAAACCATATCCCAGCAAGAATCCTCGCTGTTAGCAATGGTGGAGTGAGGGTAGAAAACTGGAAGGAAAAAATGTCGGAGAAAGGAAGAAAAAGTATACCAGCTGTTAGGGCCATGTCATTAACACATTTGAGTTACAAATTAAAAGGAATTTGGGATTAGAAGTAATATACACCCTGAGGAATTGGATGAATTTTGGATCTTACATAGGAACAGGAATCAGTCATTCAGCCCTTCGAGCCTGCACCACCATTCAATTAGGCCATGGCTGATCTGTATCTTAACTCCATTTGCCCGCTTGGTAAAGCCTAGTCTATGCAACCTGTCCTCATAATTTAACCCTTTTAGCCCCGGTATCATTCTGGTGAATCTGCATTGCACCCCTCCAAGGCCAGTATATCCTTCCTGCGGTGCGGTGCCCATTACTGAATGCAGTACTCCAGATGGGTTCTAACCAGAGCACTGTACAACTGAAGCATAACTCCCACCCCTCTGTATTCCAGCCCTCTTGAGATAAAGGCCAACATTCCATTAGCTTTTAAAATTATTTTTTGTACCTGTCCACTAGCTTTTAGTGATTTCCATACTTGAATCCCTAAATCTCTCTGCTCATCCACAGTTCCTAACTTCTCGCCATTTAGAAAATACTCTGATCTATTTTTCTTAGGTCCAAATTGAATGACCTCACACTTTCTCACATTGAACTCCATGTATTAGAATTCATCTATTAGAGGGTCTCATACATGAACAGAGTTTTTGTCCTATTGGTGAGGTTGTTCGGCCAGACACCAGAAGGAGCAATCTAAGAATACAAAGAACTTTCTAGATTGGAGGCTATCTTAGCTTTACACCAAAAGCAAGGTGTATGCTACATAACGTGGTGTGTAATATGTATTAGCTAAGTTCCTGGCATGTTGCTAAATTACTTGTATTACTCAAGACGCTGCCCACACCCCACCTGTGGTTGCTAGTTCAAAGATCAGTGAAGAATGGAATCAGCTGACAAGGCATTCAGTTGGCTGTCAGCTGCTTGGTGGAGAACATCTGCTGATTTTCAGCAACATTTTTAGCCATTGCCATGAGGGGGTCCGCGTTGCTATGTCTTCTAACGAGCAGGTAACTTCTACAGAGAAATGTTGAAGCAATTATTAATGAACAAACCCAACAGAACAGATGGTTACATGTCAAACTAGTGGAAACCTATTGTAGTACTTTTCTCTCAAATTTTAACATGAAGTAACAATACATTATAATACTTTTGTTTTCTATAGTGCAAGTTTCCACAATGTTGGAAAGAAATTGGGGCAAAAAGTCTGTGAAATAGATAACAGATTGTACAATGCTGGTATATTTGTTTGCTTTTGTACAGGATATGGGGTTGGCATTCTTTATTAGGACATTGCTCTAGCTTAATTCAAATAGAGGCAATAGGAGGCCCTTCTTTTTTGATGGCTATTCAAAGTGACAAGTAAAATCGGTTCTGACAGCTTCATTACAGTACCCATTGAGATGAGTCCACAACATGAAACTTCCCTTATGATATGGCATTTTTTTTGTCATACTTTGAAAATCACAGTATAGAGACTGTGGGCAGTGCAAACATCCCAGTGGTCCAGAAGACAGTGAGGATGAGGAGAAGGATTATTTTCCCCTGTGATCATCAGCCTTACCACTGTCATGGAAAACAGGCTGCTTTTTCTAGTATGATAATTCCTTGATGAGCTCACATCGAATGACTTTGAGACATGATGCACCAACTTTCGGAAACTAGTTCAAGTGAGAAAAGTCATTAGGTTGTCAGACTGTTCGTTTAAAATATTGCAAAACACTTTTATGAGAAATTTTGAGAATTTTAATTAGTAGATTTGTACCACAAACAAAATCAGTAAAGTTTAAAATCATTTACTTTCGTGAGACTTTTTAGCAAATATTAAATTATTAACTTACTTGTATCTTTGACACATTGTTCACAAATCTCTTATGATATTCTCCCTACAAAAATTGTTAATGTCATTTAAAAGATTTATTATTCTCTGGCTGTAAACATTCCTCCTATTGACTGATAATGGAACAACACTGTTACCAGTTGTGGACACTTCATGGGCACAGACTATTCCTCGTCCTAGCTGAAGTCAGCAGGGTAGGTATCAGCCTTGACTTAGTGTTGGCATTCTCGCCTCTGAGTCAAAGGTTGTGGGTTCAAGCCCACTCCAGAGACTTGAGCACATAATTTATACTGGCACTTCTGTGCAGTACTGAGGGAATGCTGCACTGTTGGAGGTGCTGTCCTTCAGATGAGATGTTAAACCGAGGCCTCATCTCCCCTCTCAGGTGGATGTAAAAGATCCCACGGTGCTCTTCGAAGAAGACCAGGGGTATTCTCCCAATGTCCTAGACAATATTTATCCCTCAACCAACACCTAAAACAGACAAATGTTGTCGTCTATTTCATTGCTATTTATGGGAACTTGCTGTGTGCAAATTGGCTGCCGCATTTTTTATATTACAACAGTGGCTACACTTCAAAAGTACTTGGTCGTGAAATGCACTTTATAAATACAAGAATTTCTTGTTTTTTAGTGAGCATCTCTTACAGGTAAAGGTAAAATATCATAGAAGAGTAAAATAAACTGGAACAAATGCAATAGAATTGGGGTAATTGATATCTATATATGACTGTGAAAACGCAGTCCACGTTTCAAATAACTAGATGGTAAATTGGGTTAAGATTCTCTTCTGAAGAAACTTCCAGATCCATCTGAGAATTTGTTTCAAATTTAGCATAGGCTAAACTCACTCTGATGGATGCACCTGGTTTCTAATGGGCAAAATTGTACAGTGCAAAGTTTATCCTAACTTATACTCCTGGTGGAGGAGAATACATCAATCAAATCTTTTTTACAGTCATTTGCCACGTGTACACTTGAGGTTAGAATTTCAAGTTTAGAGGACATATGTATGAAACTGGAAAGCCTCAAACAATACTTGAAATTTTTGTTCCTTTGGATCAATCGATAAATGGAATAGACTCCCAGTATAAGTAATTGATTATATATTGATTAACTCCTTTATAGCGGAGCTGGATTAATATCTGGTTATGAAGGGCTAGAGGGTTCAACACAAGTATTGGTGGTCAGGTATTCTGTAGTATAGTATGGTTCCAGTCCCATTGAGTTGAATAATGTTCAACTGATATTACAGGACATTTCATTTTTGATTGCTTTTGGCTATAGGGAGAAATTTCATTTTTTTTCCTCTTAGAAAGTTACATGTGGTTATTTACCTTTTCCAGGAGACTGAACAGATTAGGGAGAGTCAATGTTAGTGCAAATCATACGTGACCTGTTAGAAAGAGCATGATCAATGCACCAAATAGCCTTTCTTGTTGGACCAAATATGTCCTATTGCATATATTTTTGAGTTGAACTGAATTTTTTATCACAGAATTTCATCTTCAAATGTCATCTTTGGAAAACAAAAAAATGTCTTTTGATATAATTGCTAAGTATATAGATATATTTTAAAATGTCAGCAACTCTGCAAGATTTTTCGTACTTAATTTCTTTTAGCACGTGGGTTATAGCTGTAAGAAAATGTAACAGTTGGCAGTGACTGAGTTAAGGAGAGAAATGGTGGTGGCCTTGGGAAGGACAGTACCAATGTGGGGGAACAGAAGTACAAACAGACAATAGCAGGATACCACCAGTCTCTCAGATGGTAGCGTACAGAAAGCAATCTGAAAGAACATAGCAGCGTCCTTGTGGGAGGACTCACTGGTGTGGAGATTGGAATAAATTCAAGGCAAAGTGTTAGTACTGTCTGATCAATTTAGGATTTTCTATTTGATAAAATCCTTATAGGTTGGAGTTAATCCTAATTGTGAGTGACAAATATATTCACCCAGTGGTTTAACATTCTTTTTCTACCATCTGCAATATTTTATTATACAAGCATTCATTTGACCTTATGAATATTCTAAAGTTAGGCAAAATTGAAACAGTAATTTTTTTTAAATGACCTCAAAGGAATAATGTTCACACAGAAGAGATATGATTTAAATTTTTCTCTTCAGCCTCAATGCAGCAGTAAGTGTTCCTCTGATGGCATGACAATTTTGCAAAGGCAATGTACAAAATAGCCTGGTACTGAAACCACTGCCATACATTTCACAAAACCTTAATGCTGTTCTTCAGCACTGATAGCAGATACAGCAGGTATACTGTTAAGAGAAATAATACCAGCAAAGAATTCGTAGCTACCTAATAGAAAAACTGAAAACAGCTTACAATCATTTTGCTGAAGGAAACTGCTCATGATGACTCTTAATTATTAAACCTGATGAACTTTCAGCCTCTTCTGATACCATCTTCAGATCGTAGTGAACTTATTAAATTTAATCATGCAGGGAATATTTATTTTTGTTTCCATTAAAATTAGTAATTAGCAAAAAAAACCCCTGCTCAATTTGATTTAATTGAAGCCAATCTACACTGGAATTCTGCTGTGCAGGAAACAAAAAAATATAATTTATGGTTCAATCAAATGAATAAATATTTATTAATATATAGAAACATTTAAATTAAAAGAAAGTATTTCTGCAGTAAGTACCCAATTGTTGCTGATGAGAAACATTATAAATGGCCTCCCAAAAACCTTCATGCCTTCACAAGCTTTTATATTCTGGGCAAATGTTTTCATTCATCAGTGGTTAAATACCCCAAAGATCAGGCACATTCAGTGCTTACCTAGGGGAGATGATGCTTTTCTCCTTCTGATTTTTGTGAAGCAGTTTTTTAAAAATTTGGTATGTTAGTTATTTTGAATTTATTGCTACATAACATTTACAGGACACAGATTCTCTTTGAAGAGGTGTAATATTTTGAAATGATGGTTCTGATTTAATATAGCACATTGGTGGCTATTCATATATCTCATAAAGAATCTTTAGTATTCTCATTGTAACATGTTTTGATAGTAATCAAGTTTGAAGCAGGTACATAAGACCGTGATGTATGGCACTGTGTGAAATATGGAATTTCACAAACGCGATGAGTCAGATTTGCTGTTCTCTTGGATGAGTATTGTCTATTAGAATTGTATATTAGAGCTTAGCTTTCTTGACATGTGATATAAACAATGATTTAAGCTTTAGTTTCTTTGTGAACTAATGTTCTTGTTCCCAATGGCGTATTATTGACCTTCACCAAAAAATGATCTTGATCAATTCTTTTACACAAGGTTGGAAAAATCATTAAATACCAATGGATCTCATATTTTTTGTTATTCGTTCATGGGATGTGGGCGTCGCTGGTGATGCCAGTATTTATTGCCCATCCCTAATTGCCCTTGAGAAGGTGGTGGCGAGCCACCTTCATAAACCACTGCAGTCTGGGTGGTGAACAGTGCTGTTAGGAAGGGAGTTCCAGGATTTTGACCCAGCGATGAAGGAACGGCGATGTAGTTCCAAGTCGGGATGGTGTGTGACTTGGAGGGGAATGTGCAGGTGGTGTTGTTCCCATGTGCCTGCTGCCCTTGTCCTTCTCGGTGGTAGAGGTGGTGGGTTTGGGAGATGCTGTGGGAGATGCTGTCGAAGAAGCCTTGGCAAGTTGCTGCAGTGCATCCTGTGGATGGTACACACTGCAGCCATGGTGTGCCGGTGGTGAAGAGAGTGAATGCTTAGGGTGGTGGATGGGGTGCCAATCAAGCGGGCTGCTTTGTCATATCGTGTTGCTCACAGTAGGTCTGAGGATATGCATTCTCTTATTTGTATCAGCCATCTTTGTGCTATTGCTTCTCTCTTCCTCTCTTTTGCTTCTGTCTCTTTCTCTTTCATATCTGGTTCTCTTTCTCATCTTTCTCCTTTTCTCTTTTTGTTCTTTATTTTCCTATGTATTTAATTTTCACCCATATCTTTTTTAAAGCAAAGGACACAAAGAAAGATAGTATGTAAAATGCACCAGGTTAGAAGCAGTTCCCAGTGTTTAGCAATACTCGGGAGGGCGTCGTGGGCTTTGTTAGCGCTGGGGGCATGGTCCTGAAGCTCAGCAGCACTGGAGATGGGATGTGCTAGTTTTTGGCTGCACTTTGGAGAGGAGCCATGGGCAAAAATAACAAGTCCAACGTTGGGTTTTTGCAAAATGCTAAGGTCTTCAAGTAAAGATATTAACGAAGGTACTCAAAGACACAAAATACAACGTTATAGTTAAATTTAGTCATGCTATTCTGAAATATGTAGTCTTAAAAATATTTTTGGACATTAAAAATTTCAGTTATTGAGAAAAAAATAATGTCTCAAATCTGAGGAATGAGGTTATTTAAAAAGTCAGTGGGTGGCCCGCGCCCGTACGGCTTCAACAGAGATGTTCATCCTGAATGCCAACTGGGAATGCTAGAGAGCCTTAAGAAAGAAGAAAGAGAAACCTGTATTCATATAGCACCTTACATGACCTGAGTATATCCCAAAACACTTTACAGACAATGAAGTACTTTTGAAATGTGTTCACTGTTGTAATGTAGGGAACCGCGACAGCCAATTTGCGCACAGCAAGGTCCCACAAACAGCAGTAAGATAAATAATCAGTTGGTCTGTTTTAGTGATATGGGTTGAGGGATAAATGTTGGCCAGTACACCGGAAGAACTCCCCTGCTCGTCTTCAAACAATGCTATGGGATCTTTTACATCTACCTGAGAGAGCCAACAAGGCCTTGGTTTCACGTCTCATCTGAAAGCTGAGCCAAGGCTGACACCCTGGGCCAAAGATACACTTAGTAAACATTACTTTCTCCCTCCAGCTAGTTTGGCTTCCATCACTGAAAGGAGGGTGCGCTGGCCAGAATTCCTGAGGTAACCCTAGAACGTCCCAAAGCTGTGTTTTGATGAAGGGGGTGAGAGCTAAAAAAAACTCGTCCAATTCCCCTTCCCAGCCAAAATTTCTCAGGTTAGTTAAAATGAGGTGGAAACCCAACAGATCTGTTTTGAGAGTGCAGACACTCTCGCTATCAATACATTTAAAATTAACCATCCGGAGGCAAAGTTTCACTTGTATATGTAGGTATACACACACATATCTCTGACCTAGCTCTGAGAACTGGGGGGGTGGATTTTAACCCCTAAGAACGGGTGGGTTGGGAGAGGGCGGGAGGTCAGAATTGCAGCATTTTAAATCGTGACCACAACTTCCGGATTTAACGTTGGCGCATTTGGATGTGCATGTGCAGCCGAAACCCAGAGGTTGCGATTCCAATTAATGCCGGCGGGCGCATCGTTTAACGGGGTGATTTACCTACTTCAGATACTTGAGCTAGGTCATTTTTTAATTGATTCTGAAACAGAAACGAATTTTCCTGCACAGGTTTCCCAGGACTTCAGAATTACTCCAGTGAAACGAAGGCGAGATTCATGCCGAAGTTGATTTGGCCTTTTAAACCTGTGATTGACACATCTCAATATAAGCTCAGGTATTGCAGCTGGTCTCTTAGTTCTCTCAGGCAAACGTTTGGCTGAGAGTTCTTGTGTTGAGACTGAGAGTTCTTGTGTTGAGACAGCTTTAGCAAAACTTTGAAGCCTCTCAAACTGACAAGATCAGTATGGGGTGGGTGTGTGTGTGCAATGGATGTATTCCAGAGGACATCTGAGGAGGAGGAAAATAACCATCCGCGGCAGCCACGTGCTGTATTGAGATCCGCAGATGCACAAATCAGAGGTGCACAAGGACCTAGAGAACGGCAGAGAGAAACAATAGAGGGGCCGATGTCACAGGAGGTACTACCCATATGTGAGGGTCTACAGGCAGAGGCTGAGCTTCCTGGACCTCTCTGAGAAGTAGTGCCTACGCAGGCTCAGATTGAGTTGGCCTCCTTCAGGAAGAGCTGCTTCCTGCTTGACCTGGTGGCCACCCATTGCCCATCGCAGTAAAAGTCACCACTGCCCTCAATTTCTTCACCTCGGGGCGCCAGCAGAGACATCGCCAGTATATGTCAATCATCTGCACGTAAGTGTATAAGGCAGGTAGTGGGTGGGTTGTTTGCCAGGGCCTCCGATTACGTGAACTTCCCCATGACGACAGCAGCCAGAATGCAGTGGGTTTCGCCTCTCTGGCTGGCTTCCCACGGATGCAGGGCACAATCGATTGCACACACGTGGCAATCTAAGGATCACCGCATGAGCCGGGAGTTTTCATAAACTGAAAGGGCTATCACTCCATCAAACACAGCTGTTATGCAAACATAACGAGATTTCTGCAGGTGTGCGCCATATTCCCTGGCAGCTGTCATGCTGCATTCATTTTGTGCCAGTCCAACATTCCAGCCCTCTTCCAAACAGGAGACAGACTTAAGGGCGGGCTCGTTGGAGACAAGGGATACCCCCTGCAAACATGGCTCATGACACCTGTGAGGAACCCCATCAACGAGGCACAAGAGTGATACAACCATAGCCACATGACCACCAGGTGTGTCACTGAGCAAGCCATCGGTATGTTGAAGATGCGCATCAGATGCCTGGATAGGTCTGGGGGCGCTCTTCAGTACTCGCCAGCGAGGGTGTCCAGAATAATTGTGGCGTGCTGCGTCCTGCACAATGTTGCGCAGCAGAGGGGTTTACAGGTGGAGGAGAATGAAGGCACTCATCAATTATCCTCTGTTGGCGACAACATTGAGGAGGAGGAGGAGGAGGAAGATGAAGATGGTGCACCCATCGCCAGACCATCCATGTGAATTGCTGCCCGGGATGTCCTCATCTTTCACAGATACTCATAATAAAAGTGGCAAAATAAAGACATTAAAATACTCAGGCCACCTGGCACGACCATCTTCACCACCAACCCTACCCCACCCCTTTGCACAAAACAGTCCTTCAACCACGCATACAACCATTGCACATCTGCCCAATGGGTATGGTCATGTATTTGCATTCATCACGCAGCAAATGAAAGGGTGACTTAACACTTGGGATGCAATAATGGCCAAGACGTGGAAGTGGTGATAATCAATAAATTTTACATGCCAATATAAAAAAAAGACTTAACAATATAACATTTTTTCAAACACCCTTGTGCGTATCCTTGGTGAACTACAATTGCTTAAACTTAAGCTTCCTGCCGCTTCTACGTGTGCATTCCCTGTGACTTCAACAGAGATAGTGATAGGCTGCTCAGATTCCTCTTCTGACTGCTAAGATGCTTTTGGCCCACGATCCCTGGATTTTGGAGCCCGTGCGGACCCCGTCAAAGAATGCTTCAACTGCACCTGTGCAGGGGCAGATTCGGCCATCGGGAGAGAAGGCAGCATTTTGGGTACTGGGTGAGTGGAAGGGCGGGGTGGGCAATGGGTGAGACATGGGAGCGCTTTGAATGGAGCTCCCACATCCATGTCCCCTTTCGCCTTCATCCCTCTCCTGGGCCAGCGCCACATCACTCCCATCACTCTGCTGGACAGCAGGTTGGTGAACATAATAGTTGGTGTAAGGCCACAGATAAGGTATCCGTCATCTGGTTTAAGGCAGCAGACATGCTGGCTGTGGTCATAGCCTGCATGGACTCATTTGAGAGCTATGCTTGAAGCTCCATGCAGGAGGCCACTCTTTCCATGGCAGAAATTCTCGCAGTTACCTGCGACATCAATCCAATAATGTTGGAGTTGGACTCCTCCTTCTTTTCCACCATTGTGGAGAGTGTGTGTGGCATATTTTCCATTACCTCGCAAAGATGCAGCTGTACTTCAATCATTCTCATTCTCAATGATGGCCCTCTGTGTCCAGCTGAGCAGAGCTTGGAAAGGAGTGCGCCCTCTGACGCGGACTCCCCACAGCTGGCCCTGTCACCAGTGCCTGCTCGTACTCACTTGTGAGTTGTGAATCACCAGGTGACAACCCAACTAACTGTCTAACAGAACCCACCGAAGTGCGAGTGTCTGCGCTGGTGCATGACTGTATGTCCCGTGACGGTGCACCCTCAGAAGGAATGAGGTCCTTTGAGGAATCGATGTCTTCCATCTCGCCACATTCTTGTTAGGTCATTAAACCACTTCCTGCTTTGCAGCCAAGACCTGGGCACCATTCTCCTGCTGTTCACTTCTTCTGCCACATCCAGCCATGCCTTCATGGTGACAGAACCAGGTTTCTTCCTCAAATCATTTTGGTAAATTATCTTCCTCCTGGTTCTCACTGCACCCAGCAGTACTTCAAGTGGAACATCCGAGAACTTGGGCGCTGCCTTTACTCTCTTGGAATCCATCGCTTCACTTCCTCCTTTCTCCTCCAAAATCCATTTTTGCATTGGGCCTTTAAATAGTGGATTTCAGATCACATCATGCAGGTGCGCATTAAGCCCGCTGCGCAGCTTGGAGATGTGAAACTCGGAAACAAAATTAATTGCCTTCAATTGATTAACTATTGCAGATTCCAACATGCACACTTAACTTCCAGGTTTCCCATGCGAAAATCTACCCACCCGCTCTCTTCCCGGCTCCAAGTAAAAATCATGCCACTGGAATCAGTATAAATAAGCTACCACTGACTGAAAATCAGTAATACTGTAGCTACTGATCTAAGATTGGTAACTAAATGCAACTGTAGCCTATCTCACTTAATAAAGGTTTCAAAGAGGTTGAGTTCCCAGCATGTGTTGATAGAGACGTCCTGTTTTTTTGCATCAGGTCAGGAAACATTGCAGGATTTGGGTCATCTGTTTTGTTTTTCTTGACGCTTATTTCTTTATTGCTATTAACTTTGATAAACAATTATTTACAGTTACAATTACCTTGTTCCCAAAAGCCTAAAGACTAACATTCTGTATACTCTTAGATTACATCCTCTCTATATATGACAAATCATATGGATACTTACCTCACATGAGTGACAGTACAAATTGTATATGGTTTGTCGGAAGGATGTCTAAGTGGCCTTTTCTTGTTCTATGCCTTTCAATGTTCTTATTGACTTAAGAAGCTTCTATTATTTTTCTTCTTTTGTTGTTGTGAATTTTTTTTCTTAGTTAAGGTAAAAGGAAACATTCTTAACAATTGAAATATTTTCATCCATCAAATACTCCAGGTTGGGTATTGCATGAATTATATCCAATATGGAGCTCCATCTATACTGTCAAGTAATGTACTTTAACATGCCTTACTGCACCATTGTGACATTTCCATTTCCCACACCATTTATCCCTATGGCCTCTCCAAGTGATGCTACCTAATTACTGCTCATTTACAAGCAGTTTTATGTTGTAGGATTCATGTCGACTCAGAAGTGGATTGAGATTAATGAAAAAATATTTCATTCAGGGCTTCCAACAGCGGAAAGGGGAACTTTGATTCCATCAGTTTAGAGAGGATCCAGAGGGGAAAGTATAATATTCTAACCAACTGTATGGTTGTCTCCTATTTACCCTCTGTGGTATATCTTTCAGCAGTTGTGACTGTGATATTTAGTTTGTGGTAAACCCCTTTCTTTATCGGGAATTAAATATTAATATATATTTACTATAACAATTAAAGTTAAAAAAAAAATCAATAAATATATATTACACATTCAGTAATCCTGAACAAATAAATATTTCATGATTTGAATTGTTAAACCATACTTTCATATCACATTCATCCATATTTCAGACATATGGACTATTCATATAAATATCATTTCACACTCATTTCTTTATAAAAGAAAAATAGTCTTGATCCACATTTGGGTGACTTAGAATTTTGATGAGTTCATATGACTGATTGAGGCTCAGGTTTAGTTTGAAGCAGGTTTGGTGTAATTAAGCACTAATAATATTAGGATTACATGCCGTTTTGTACAAAATTAGAATTGCACAAATCCATTTGTCACCAATGAACTGCACAAAATTACATTAACTCTTCAGAGTGGAAATTCAAAATCTTGGTAATTCCAAAAGGGTGATGTTTTACTATGTTGACATGTTGCCTTTCTCAGTGTGTGACTTCAAATGTTATGATGAATCTTCAGGACAGTCAGACTACAATCACAGAGTTTATGGCATAAAACTACATGTTCTGGTGCCTAAAAAAACATCCTCATTCACATTTCCTTTACAGCATTCTCCTTTTTATTTGCATCACCTTGCTGCAAACATTATATGATAAGACACAGGCATAGGTTCTGCAAAATACCAGAAAAGTTTAACACAGTACTCAAAGAGATTCAAAGCGGCTCACTTTTCCAAGTAGTTGGCATCAAACACAATATCAGATGCAATGAAGCTTAAATTTTCAGTGGGCAGATTTACCACATTTTCCATTTTACTTTCTACACCCACAGTTTGCCATTTTTCATATTTCGTACTCTGTGGACTTTTAAACAGTTCAGTGACTAAATGTCATTGAAACAGCAAGTGCAAATAGTCATTTCAATTCCTTTAGAAGCACAAAATGGAAACTTTTATGCGCTAAATTACACCTCAAAGTCAAAAATAAAAACAAAAGTACAAAAAGGAGAAAGGTTTTGTAGCTGCTGACACTGGAGAATAATACTGGGGTAGATGTCACACAAGAAACATGTAACTTAGCAACACTATTAGAGGCCTTTGAAACGATAATACAATGTGACAGTCATGCTTAAAAATTCATGTACCAGTCAGAATGAACTAATTTCATTCTTCACATAACCACATATTTTATTAAACCTAGAGGAAGTAGAGGGCAAAAGAAAGAGAAAGTAGCAAATATGACTTCAATATATATTTGTTTTGCTTATAGAGGTTTCTGAAAGATTGGATTATGGATTAATAGGTGACATAACTACGGATTTATGCTTTCTTTTCCATAAAATATTATTGATTATCAGAGTTGATATGTTTATCAACCTGCAATGCACTCTTACTAGTTAATGAATACCTTTTGGATGATGTCTGTTCACTCAAGCTATAGTAGAAATTATTGTGATTAATTATTTGTCTGAACTGAAAGCCTTGCACTTAAAAGTCCATATTTTAAGTGATGTAGTAGCCTCAGATAACCAAGCAGTTAAACTACATGAGGGACAGATTATATCTATTCTGAATCCCATCACAAATGTATTTATGAATTTAAAAAGAAAATCACTCTTGGACTATCATGTCAGATACAGTCAATAATCCAAAATGCTTCAACAATCAAATGATTATGACTGTAGATCTTAATTAAACTCCTTATACTTTAAAACAGGAAATAAAATACTGGATCTGTTTAATTGGATTCCTAGATATGAGACTTCTTCTAATGAAAAATGCTGACAAATTTGATTCCACCTAATTTTGAGTAGAACTTGTCTACTGAGGTTTAGATTACATTCATATTATGCTGCAAATTTGGCAACAGTCCTGTGCCAAGAGTTTAACCATGGTGATATCAAAAATGCACTGTACATCTGATGGTGTTGACTGCTATTGGAGGAAAATCACTTTTATCATCTGTAAAAATCTTTCCGGCAGTCAGGGCAGGTAAGCAGCAGTATGCAAAGTGTCCCTGGAAATGAGCAGTGTAATCATGGCTTTCCACTTGCATTGTTCCACAACTGTTATTAATACAAACAACATGAGGGCCCAGTTGGTAAATAAACTGCTTAGTGTGATGCTGAGCCAAGCAAATCAGATAGCTCCCAGTTTTGATTACCAGTCTGTGCTGATCTCAGTCCACCATATTAAGTGGAAATAGGGAGTCTACAATACCCATGTCTTGGGAGGGAACTGTCTGCCAGTTATATATCGCTCGCCAAAACAAGATAAACAGATACCATTCACAATTAGTCAATGAATCAAGACTGACCCACTGTGAAACAATTCTTGCACTGACAGACAATGAGTTAAGTTTCATTAGTATCAAGGTACCTGACTCAAGTGATTCACCCACCTTCAGGACAATGCAGAACTGCAAGTCTGGTAAACAGGGCCACCTTGTTGAGACACATATCACAGTTAATGGTCTTTCAAAGGCTTGCAACAATTGTAAATGCAATAGACTATACCTATGTTCTGTTGACAGCTTGGTGGTCAGTATTGATTATTTCTATCAACGGGGTAGACTTGGCATCTACTGCCATTTATTAGGTTTTTATGACTAGCTCGGTCCTAAATGACATATCCATGTGCTAAACAATCAAACTATTTTATCTTGACAGGAACTGCTGACAAGCAATCAATATAAATAAGGATGAGTCATTTCCTTTTGGAAGGTGCAGATAGCTTTGTGTATCCCCTGTCCCTTCATGAAAGCCACAGAAATGCTTTCTCAGCAAGCTCTAACAGTAGCAGGTTTCAAATTGTTACAGTACTTATGCAATTATAAATTCCTATCAAATATATAATGTAAAGATTCTTATGATCTGAACCAGATATCTGATGTGTCACATATGTAATGTTATATATTATTTCTCTGTAACATAGATAACAATCATGGAAAACAGTTCACTTTAGGTATACTGCTGGAGAGTGGTTACATATATCTCTGCATTCACTTGCTACTTTAGCACAGAGTATTGGAGAAGTGGTTGAGTTTGGGGAGGCTCTGAGTGATATAATGAATTACAACATGAATTGGGCCAACAATTGGAAATAAACAACTGGATTAAACATTAATTCATCCTCTGGTCCTAATACTGTATTTTTACAATGAGCATTCTATAGCACCCTCCCCAATACACAAAAGGACAGTGGTCACATTTGTATTTATTGAAGATGTAATTTTAATCTTTCCAGCCTAGACCAACACAAATTGTCTTCTAAACATCAACAAAAAGAGAAACTGTTAAACAAACAGCTTCAATTTGTAACAGAAAATAATGGCAATGTTTGAGTGTCACGACTGACAGCATTGTAGTCATTAGTAATGTCCTAATGGGTTATCAGCTAGGTTTGTTCAATCTCTGTATTTTAAAGGCAGTTAACTTGCCAGTCAAATGGACTGCAATATTAGAAACCACAAATTGCTGCCTGTCTGCTTTTTAGGAATATTATTTTTTTTTAAACTAAGAATCTATTTAACATCAGAACACAAAGAGGTATCTATTTTATATTGTTAGGACTTTACATTACTGCCCATTTGAAGATAATTTACATTCTTCACCATTTATGCTTACAATTAGAAGTTAATAGATTGAGTAGGTCAGTGGGGTGGTATAGATCATCAAGATTTCTGTGTTACTCTAAGTAAAAACTGAAGATCTTGAGAGAAGTGTTGCTCCAATAGCATACCACATGATTTAGCATCCTCCCACCCAAATATACGACATGGGCCAATGCACCATATAATATAGCACTAAGTCATCCAAACTAAGAGGATCCCTGGTATGATCCCTGATCTATGCTGAGTTAACTGATTTCAACCAGGAAGGGTGGGGGGAAGGACATTACAATTTCCCTCAATGTCCTTGAGGTAGGGGGTAGAAAAATAATCATAGTTCTTGCACCTAATGGCTATCCAGTGACTCTTGGTGGAAGTGACCATAAGTGTGCATGTCTGAGGAAGACAGGGTTGGGCTCTGTTGTAATGGACTCCACAGTCAAATGGCCTCAACAGTCAATGTTCAGAATTGCATTTGAAGATGCCCACTTAGTTCATGCCTATCTGTTACCATAACCTAACGAGTCACTGCCTTCAGACTGGGAACGTGCAGATTGTACAAATTGCTCTCAAGTTCTCTCATTAAATCAGGAGAATGACCAACTCAGCTTAACAAAGTTATCTAATGTCTGATATCAAATTCATATTTCAGATGAGACACTAACTTTGCCAAGCTAAGTTGGCCATTTTATTCCTTGCTTTAATGCCAGTTTTAGATGGCTAAATGGGGACAACAGGGGGGAAAACATGTTTTTCACCAAGAGGTACAACAATTCCCCAAATAACAGACATGACATAATGTAAATGAGAATGTGTTGCATATATATGATTTAGTCAGGCCCACACATTGGATAAGTATTGTATTTAAAAAGGGCCAAATGTGATTAATTGTTTAAATATAGACAGGAAGGATAATTTAAGTTCATGATTTGTGCTGGCTTTTAGATAAAAATGTGGATTCTTATTCCCTAAAAAAAAAGCATTATAAGCCCCAATATGAAGGAAAGAGAAGGCTCTGGGTGGATGAGGGGCACTATGGAATTTGCTTTCCATGAAGTGTTCTTTGTTTATGGACATGACTGGGTTCTAAATGCTAAATTCATCTCACCCCAACTGAAAGTATTAGGTTTTGCAGCCTATGGCCACTTGTGCATCTTCAGAGACTTATAGCAATAATCTTATCAGGTATTAGCTATAACCTGCTCACTGAATAATTCCATCAGGGCCCTTTCTCGGTAACATTGATCATCATTTCCATGATGCCAAATAATTTACAGGAGTTCAAATGGGGCTAGGAGAACTAAGGCAGGGAGAAATGAACAAAAGGACAAAGAAAGGGATGCACAAATGAATGAAGAAAGAATTAAAACAAAAAATGGAAAACACATAACAAACTTAGAGCATGTGACAAGGTAAGATACAAATAGCACAGCGGTGGACAGAATGTAACAAATAGGAACACACCAGAAAATGACAAAGAAACAGGCTCTCTTCTGAATTCTCTCCTTTTTAGGGGTTGGGGGGAATAGGTGACAAAAAATGTTCAGTCATTCTTTCAGATTACTTGGCGAGTAGGTTCCTACCACTATAGGCACTATGATATTATTATATGAACAGACTGCAGTGCCTGGGTAGTCACTGTCAAGAAAAATGAACCAAATAACCTTTCTTGCAGCCATAGGACATGTGATATCCATAGAGACATCATCTGATATGTTCTTTTGCAAATATGAAGAGAACAAAACAAAAATAATCAATATTTACTGTTACCTCGCATAAGTGGCTGACCAAACTAATATGATGAGAAGAACTAATATGTAAAAAAATGACCTGTTTTAAGAAAATACTGAAGGCTATCGAGTTTCATGCAATAACTTTATTAAGACCCCAACAATCATATAACTTCATGTAAAGTACTTGCGGTTGGCATTTCACAAGTTCTGTTCCAGGATTGCATTGATGTTATTGAGTACCCATTGAAAATTGGGGCTGGATAGAAGAATGGGTTAGTCATTAAGGTGCCTTAAATACTATCTTCAGAGGTTACTTTTGTTTCATTAACAGTCTCCAACATGAGTTTTTGCCCATTTTTATTTGCATGGGCTTCAAAGTTGGCTTCAAGCCTATTTTTTGCACTTTTTGGAGCCCTTTATTTTGCATCTGTGATTTATTCACAGCTGCAATTGGATCTGCTGCAACCACAATTAAAATGTTTGGAGAAGGAAGAGAAGGATCTGAGGGGGGATGAGAGTGAGATGCATTTACACCTGAGGCAGACAGTCTGTAACCATTCTTAGCCAAACATACTTGTCTACAGAGGAAAACACAGCTATCTAGATATGCCAAACGAGATCTGATGTTGCTGCTTCCACTTTACCGGGAAGGCAGTCATGGAATTATGCTGTCTCCTTAAGCATATCTACAGACAGTTCCACGACAGTGATAACTCTGCTTGTGGCTGTCAAGGTGACCACTGCCTTGTATTTTTATTCGATGTTTTCAAGCAACAGCATGGGATATATGCCAAGTATCTGAATCGGCAGTGCACTGATGCATAAAACGGGTAACAGATGCCTTGTTTCCCAGTGCTAGCTGCTTCATCACTTTCCTCATGGAAAGCAGCCAGCAGCATGAGAGAAATCTGCACTTTTTCTGTGTAGTGGATTTCCTTAAAGCGCAGGGCAGTATTAATGCCATGAATGTGGCCTTATAGGCTCCCATTCAAAATCCTGCAGCTTTCATAAGCAGCAAAGGGTTCCATTTCATTAATGTGCTGTTGGTCTGTGACCATTATATACAAAATTATTTGAATGTTTACAGCCTGATAGCAATCATGACACTTTCATATTATGTCAATCAAATGCTAACATTACTTCAAGAGGTAGGAAGACTAGACAGATGGCTCCTAGGAGACCAAAGATAGCATGTACTGCCAGGCTCATGACCCCCTTAACAACGACCCAATAAGGCACATGCTACCACAAGGATCATGGTTGAATGTACCATCAGAATATTAAGGCAATAGTTCCAGTTCTTGGACAGATCAGGGAGGGTTTTGCTGTATAGCACCATCTATATCTGAAAGATCACTGCAGTATGTTACATATTGCACAACTTGCCATATAAAGTGGCATTACCATTCAGTAGGTTAAAGATGATGCTCAGCTGCAACTATTTATCACAAAAGGACACTAAAATAGAGCCTGAAGGTATACTGGCTGGACCACAGTTGCACACAGGAAGGCGTAAACTTGACTTTGTGTGCTAGCATGATAGGGTGACAGCGGGTTGGCAGCCCATTTTACATCTCTCCTGATTTTTCTATCCATTGACTCCATTGAATGAGTTAACACCATTCCTGCTCCTCCAGGTCCCACAAACTAATTCCAAACTTGCCTTTGCTGGGCCTCTTTGATGCCATTGGCTGTGGAACTGAGCATTGCTTGTTCCAACCAGTTCCTATCTAAAATGACAAGCGGGGTCTTAGGACCCCAATTTGCATGTTGAATGGGGCCTATCACCTGAAACAGGCAAATGCTTTGGGTGCCCGGTGGTAAACCCTTTTCAAGATGGAGCAGCTTGGGTCTGGGTTAATGGGGTGGTAAGGTTACTGACCCCATTTTCAGGCTGCTACTACCCCATTAACTCCAGGCAGAACATGTGAAAATCAATCTCCATCTAAACTCCAAGATATCCCTGCCAGGTGACTGATGAGGCAAATTGTTGAGCAACAGGGTTCTTTATTTGACATGAGAAAGTTGTATCAACGATGATGCAGCCATTTTAGTCTTTAAATTATTGAGTTTTGAAGGATGCTTGACGCCAGTTTTCAGCCAATTTTTGATGTTGCTTCCACTTTCAAAATGGATAGTAGGAGCAGAAAGACTGAAGAATATCGATAAGAAAAACATTTTACATTTATTTTTTAAAAAGATAAGAGACATACAAAAGATAGATAAATTAGACGGGGATAAAATAAAAGCAGTTAAAATAATTAAAATAAACAGGGAGGTAAGGGAAAGTAAATGTTAAATATGTAACATCTGAAGTTGTTTGTGAAGCGTTTATTTTTGCAGTGTAGAGCTTGTTACAAAGATAAAGCTACTCTTAACATCCAAGTAGTTTTATTACTTTAATATTAAGGTTTGTTCCAGTACGAACACTGGGGAACCAAATGGTTACTTTATAAAGAAAGAAGAACTTACATCTATATAGTGTCTTTTCCATCCTTGTTGGCTTTGAAGTGAATTGGGATGATCTGAAGTACTTTTTGAAGTGTAGTCACTGGTGTAACATAGGCAAATGCGCACAGCAACATCCCACAAATGATTTGGTTTTAGCGGTGTTAGTTGAGGGATAAATGTTGGCCAGGATATCAGGAGAAATTTCCCTGCTCTTCTTCAAATAGTGCCTTGGGAACTTTTACGTCCACTTGAGCAGGTAGACGGTCCCTCGGTTTAACATCACATTTGAGACGATGAGTTTTCCAGCAAGCACACTATATTTCATGAGCACAAGGTGTTTTAAAACTTATATTTCAATGAGGTAATTGCTGTTGAAAATGTGTTGCTGAGCATCTGAATCCCTGCCTGACAGGATTTTAGAGTTTCATGCTCGCAAGAACTCCTGGGATTATACACCATATGCACAATATACAGGTCATTTACCTTAACTTATTTTTCTGTCAGTTAACAGGAGACAGAAGTGTAAAACTGGGGACAGAAAGGCAAATTGCACAAGTAACATTTCTTATGTGGTTCCTATATCATAATTTAGATTCGCTAACCTAAAAAATATAAAATACTTTAGTAAAATGTAAACTTTAAAACTATAACAGCTGGGCTCATCTGCGCTGCTACTTATAGTCAACGAAAATAATTATGAAACAAGATCATTTTAAATGCTGCCTCACAGATGGTCTTTTGCATGGATCTGTAGTATAGTGTGGCTTTCAGTGGTACCATGCGTGGTGAATTACCTTGAATTTTAATTGACAACAATGCAAAATGTTAGGAAATGCTGACACACTGTAGTATTACTCAAAAAATAAGGATTTAACTGAAAGATTAAACACATATTTACAACTGTGGCATCAAGATAGGCTTTGACAAATTATTGTACAATAATAAAAACTATATTAAACAGCCAGCAAAATAATCACTTATGGTAGATTCATGTTTAGTAATAATTCAACTCCCATTAATCATAGCTGCATCACTAATCGTAGACCATTAAAGATAGAAATCCCACCTCAGCACATTCCCACCAGGTTCAGAGGCTTGAACACTTCAGGTAGCTTTTAGAGCATTTCTGGTTCTTGCAAAAACAAAATCTGTGCAGTTTTATACAGCAGAATTTGAGAAATGTATCAAAGAATGAAGTGCTTTGTTATTCACTGCATTCTTTGTATAAAATGAAACATTCTAATCTTGTTCCCTCTATTATTTTGGTGGTATACTATTCAAGCTATCGGTTTACATGTTAGAAAAACATTTAGAAAGAATTTTAATCCATCTTTATAATTGTAGTTGACTAGCTTTGTTCCAAACGTCTTTCCTATCATTGCATTAATTAAACTAACATAATATTAAAAGGATTTCCTTGTACCGTGAAATTATATATATCATAGCCGTAAGATGGAAACGGATTGGAACAAAATATTAAGTGATTAAATTAAAACTCTGCAGATAAATTTTAGTTAAAAGTAACTGTTTAAAATTCTCTTATTTATATCGTAGAATATTTACTGAATTCCCCTGCGGCGTTAAACTCAGACTTTTTTTTTAGAGAATTTGATCAGCGCAGATTCTGCTAAGCAACAGCTTTTCTATTTGAAATCAAAGCTCTATCTATAGCAGTAACTGTACTCAGGGACTAATTGCTTTCTGATGTCCTTCCTTGGGACACATGATGTGATAATGTCAGATTTCCCCAGTTGTACTCCCCTGTCGGTCTCTTCCCATGTGCTGTGCGTGGAAAGTTATTCAAGGGTGGTGATATGTACCCTTCATGAATTATGCATCTTAAACAAACTTACATGATCGGAACTGCTCAGCTGTAAGCCTTTTAGCTGGAACTAGACCTCGAGAGAGCTCAACTACAGATCTTGAGTAATGGTTTAAAATAGCGGAATGTAGCCTGCCCACTCTCACTCACTCAGACTCATGGTCACACGCACTGTGCATATCGCTTCATTTGCTTGCTACAGCTCCAATGAAACTTTTAATCCCAATGGGAGCCCATTTTACAGCTTTTTTTTGGTGGTTAGAAGGACACATGCTTTTGGGTTAAATCCTACCAAGGTCAGGCTTGGGGCTTTTCATTAACTACAGCCTACGTACCTTGCCAATCAACTCTTCCACAATTTCAATCTGGCTTTACCTGAAGTTTTCAGAACTTGGAGTTTATTTTTAATAGTTAAACTCAGAGAATGTATCTTCATTCCTGAATAAATCTAGACTGAACACAAATACCTACATTGTCAGACATTGTGTAGAAAATTAAGATATTGTAAAATTTGTCTATGCAAAACTGTTACTACTTTGCTAAGTATTCTTTTTCAAAGTCCTTTATTGAAAATTAGGTGAAGCTACATTCCTGTATTCTTGCCATGAATCAAATACTGTATTTACTATAACTGAATATTATTTACATATTCTATAAAGTGATTAATGCAGTCATCAAAAGTTAATAAAGTAGCAGGAAAGCTGCTTAATATTGAACTGGAAATTACTTTCAAAATAACCATGAGCCCAACAGCGCTCTCTGTTATTAGTGGCGAAATCGAAGAGCAAGTTCTGGCACCAGCACATAAAGAAATCTGGAACTTGCTCTTCCTCGTTCACCGACAATGTGACAGCTTTGCCTTGAAGGGTCATTGCTGGTTGCAAACAATAGAATCAATGGACCAGCGCCAACTTGCTCTCCTGCTCAGCTGGAAACAAACTATTCTTGCCACAAAATAGGTATGCTCAGTTTTTTAAGTCTAAACTAAGTTTTAACAGCATGGTAAGTCTTAATGACTGTCAAACAACCTTTCTGGCACTAAAAATTAACTTTTAAAAATGTGGAGTTTCATTACTCCTGATTTCATTAGTTTTTGGACATTAAAAAAAATATTTTAATTAAGAAAATTAAAACTTTTCTTTTACTTTTTCCTTCTGTCGGTTTTATCTGAGTTTTTTAATCTTATCCTCTCTCTTTATTTCACTTTCTCTATATCATTTTATAAAACCTTATTGCGCACATCTGGGTTTTTAATCTGTGAATGAACTGCACTTTCTGGTTCTCACAGCGTGGCTTGCTGCAAGCTGGTTGGTTGAGGGGACAGAGAGCTCCTTCCACCACTCACACAGCCCAGGAAAGAATGCTGATGTTATTTGAACTCGCAGTTCAAGGAAGTTGCCACCAAAAAGAACATGGTAACTTAGTGGGTGAATTTAAATCTACTGCTGATTCGCCTCTCGGAGCAATTTACGGGCCATTATGTTTTTAAACAATCATTTTTGACACTTTTGTTTTCGTAAACCTTTCTTTAAATAATCCACCTGTTCTTAATTCAAAGCAATTTTATTTTCTTGTCCTTTGTTACATAGTAGCAGTTTCAGGCAGGAAAAGACCTCTTGCCCATCTAGCTCACCTATCCAGAGTATAACCTTGGTGCATTTCTAATAACTTTGAATTTCTCTGGAAATTAATTTCAGGTCAGTTTACAGTTTGTTCACTTCTGCGATCAAATTCACATCTTGATAGATTAGAAATTTTTCAAATGTACAAAACTTCCAAAAAGGTTTGAATTTTCAGTGTTTACAAGAATTGACTCAAGCAGCGAATCCTTCACTTATCTTTCATCTCCTTACTTAACTGTTGAAGTAACCTTTCATTGTACTTTTCAATTTAAGCTTTGCTCTGTGCTACAATCTGTAAAACAAATCCTGAAGATGTGAAGATAAAAAGTGCTGATATCATTGACAAATTGGACATCAGAAAAGTTTTTGCTGAAACTGAAAGCTGTTTCTTTGGCTGAAGTAATCTTTTGTAGGCAGAACAAAGCCACCATCTGGAGTATTGAACAGCTGGAAAAACATAGAAGCAGGAACACAACTGGGGAGGGAGCATTCCACTAATGTTATAGACCTTGATAGCAAAGCTTCAGCAATTCATACAAGTAATATGAACCCAGAAATTGCCTTACAACCTTCACTTCCTCCATTACACAAGTTTATTCATGCATTAAAATAAATACCAATTTTGTACTATTGTCATTTCCTCTTTGTTAGCCTAGTCAGTGAAAACTGAGGCAAAATATCTGTTCAATACAGATTAATTCTGTTGAAACGGAAAGATTCCGATGACTTGCCAATATTTAAATGCACTTCAGGTCTTAGCACCGTCGAAAAATTAAAAATAAAATTCAGCAAGATCACTGAGTGGAGAGATATCGATAATTGCGTGTTAACACTGTGGTTTGAAAGGGATGAGCAAGATAAGCTCACCGGAGTTGATCTGAAATGGCAGGGATACTAAACAAATATTTTGCCTCAGTTTTCATTGACAAGGCTAACAAAGAGGAAATGACAATAGTACAAGAAGTCAAGAGAGATATTACAACAGTTGAGATAGAAAGAAAAGAGAAACTAGATAAACTAGACAAACTTAAGGAGGATAAAACCTTGGGTCCAAATTGGTTCACCTGCAGATACTCAAAGAAACTAAGCAGAGATAGCAAAGGCACTCATATCCAAAGATGACACTTCAGTAGAAAAAGAAATAGTGTCAGAGCATTATGAACAGCAAATGTAATTCCTATCATCAAAACAGGTGATAGAACTAACCCAGTGAACTGTAGACCAGTTAGCTTAATGTCGGTGGTAGTATAGATTCTGGTATCTTTCCTAATAGATAAGATAACAAAACATCTAGAGATATAGGGGAGCAATTTTAAACCCCAAGAATGGGTGGGTTGGGGCGGGTAGGAGTTGAAAATAGTTGGTTTTTTGGATCACAACTGCAAAATTTTCCGACTTTGCATTACCAGTGAGGAGCCCGTACTTTTCTGCGCTGACGTTAAACCCGGAAATAAAGCCGGGTTGCGGTCGCGACCCAAAAAATAACAATTTTCAACTCCCACCCGCCCCCAACCCATCCATTCTTGGTGTTTAAAATCACCCCCATAATAAAGAATAGTCAGCATGGATGTAGACCATAGTAGGCCATTTAGCCCCTCGAGCCTGCTCCGTCATTCAATTAGATCATGGCTGATCTGTACCTCAACTCTATTTACCTGCCTTTGCTCCATATCCCTTAATGCCCTTACCCAACAAAAATCTATCTACCTCAGTTTTCAAATTTTCAATTGACCTCACCTCAACAACTTTTGGAAGGAGAGACTTTCTGATTTCCACTACCATTTGTGTGAAGAATTGCTTCTTGACATCACCCCTGAATGGCTTAGCTCTAATTTTAAGGTTATGCCCCCTTGTTCTGCACTCCCCCACCAGAGGAAATAGTTTCTCTCTACCTACCCAATCAAATCCTTTAATCATCGCTGATGTTTCACCAGTGTCCTGTTATAACTCTTTCAGGAGACAGGTGGAACCCCCAAGAAAACAGCCAAGACTTGGTTGCGTCGGATCTCTGCCATTTCTGGGAGTTTCCTTTTTGCCTTGTAAGGGGAGGAACTTCCAGGAGTTCCCACTCCTTAGGCTCCTGAGGGACAGAGCATGATAATGGCGGCCAATATGCTGAGTAAGTGGAGGCGTGACAGCCTCCACAAGACCGTACGTGAGCCCCACCACTGGGATCCAGGCCAGGCAAGTAAATTGGCTCCCTTACTCAGGGGGCTGATAGAACCATTGCTGTGAACGGGGGTTGGAGCCCTGGGCAACTATCCCCACGGGCAGGAGGACACTGTAGATTGTGTCCAAAGTGGAACTTGTGCTCATTTGACCCATGCAAATGAGGTGCCCTCCTGTTGACCTTGCAAACGCTGGCGGGGTCGACACTGTAAGACCTTGTTGGGCGGGATCCCACCATAATCGTCACGATTGTCACCAAAGGAACTGTAGGACAATATTTGCTTTAGCAACTAATTCGGCCCAACCTCATCATTGGCATTTTGTATCTTACTAACACTGTGGTATATGCTCTGTAATGTGCACTGGACTGAGTAGCTAATCTGACTCAATCTACCACCTATGGAATTTAATTCATTTGAGAAATTATGAGCTTACCATGTGAGTACCCACATTTCACCACACTGTGGTGTAGCATGTTGCAGTGTCATTGGCAAATAGGGAAAGACTATAGAAAATTGGCAGCTCCTATAAGAAAATTTAACACCATGGCTACAGGTCATACCTTATTTTATCATTTATTCTTGTAAGTGACGGTGATTTAAAAATGCTTGAAGGTTTCAAATATATAGGAACAATCAATTGGTGTTTCTCAAGTAATTGTGTTAAGAGTTGTGAGAAGTATGAACTAGTGAGAAAAAAATTGTGTATTGTGAAAAATTTAAAAAAACAAATTCCTCTCCACTATTTTAAAGGAGACTTTAATCCATTTAAGATAAAAGTGATAAGGTTTCCATTAAAATAGTGGTAAGAGGAATTTGAAGTGAGCATGTTAAATATTCTTACAATAACTTCACTCACAGTAATTTCCAGGCTTAAATATCATGGGTTAACTCTCCAGCGTGTTTGGAAGAGGTTGCTAAACTATAGCGAGATTACACACAAGCATCATTGTAAAACCTTTTTATTTTATTTTTATCACTCTATTCCGATATCGGTACACTACAGAATACAATTCAGCAGGTTTCATTGTTTTTTCCCTTTAGGAAGTAGTGAGCATGAACTTAAAAAGTCTGTCACTGTCAGTTTCTCCCTCTTCTTAAAAATACAACAGGACTAGGTCACCATAAACATTAAAGAAGTTCCAAGTGATTCCTGTGAAAATCTGGTTCCAGGAATTCAGATGTTGTGAAACCTTTGGTGAATCTGAAAGAAAGTGCTACATGATTAATTCCTCATTGGCAAACCAGACATAACAGGAAGCTTAATTATTGCCTGAATAACACCATTTAAATTTCCTTTTTTAAGAGGATAGCAAGAAAGGAATCCATCGGCCCAGATCTTTCAAACATCATTTTTCTGTTGGAATATGTATATTTTTCCTTAAATTGGCATTAAGGCAGATACAACATATCCGATGTATATTTGGAAAGAGAATTGAAATAAGATGATAAAGATGCTGTTTCCATAAATGATTGCCAGAAGGAAGAATTGCTTATAACGCTTCCATTAACTTACTGAATTTAGGCAAAATGGAATGAGAAGCCAGCTTTTAAGGTAGTGCTTTTGGTTTATTTCAGCTGCGAGATGATAGTTGTCAAATGAGATTGGAGTCCCATTTACTTATGCCTCATTTATTTTGTTTACCATGTCATACACAATGTTTGATGGGTGAGGTAAATTATTAAGGCACACTAGAACAGAAACAAAGCCATTATAGAAAGGAAGGAAGGGAGATGAGTTGCAGTGAAAACTTAGGTATACTTTTGCTGATGCAACTCACTTGTACTGAATGGAGAAAACCAACTGAAAGAGGTGTACACGGAGATGAAATGTTGCAGGAAAATGTGAAAAATTAAAAACATATTTTGTTAAATTTGTCTTGAACTTTGGGGAAAAAAAGGATGCTGTGGTTCAAAGTAGCTCCCATTATGAAACATTTATTCAGTGAAACTTCAGTGGAAGCCGTGACTGAGCTAGATTTGTTAAGAGTTCACTGTTTAAATTTTAAGAAGAAAATTTCAGGCTCAGCTTTAATTAATCTCCAGAAGCAAAGTTAACTTCGGTATGACTCTAAAGTCGACTATCTAACTTCTGGATTTTACAACTTTTCATCTGTTGAGAGGTCATAATACTGCTCCTGCTGGTTTCACTAATCCTCATCAACCAGGACAATCCAGTAATTACAGAAGATTTGAAAGGTAAGGAAGTCCCTAAATTCAGAGAGATCTCCTTTGGGAAAGACCTTCCCCCCAGGAATTTAGCAAGAAATTGCAATTTGATTTATCATCCGGAGTATTTCAGGTATATAAAGATCTTAGGGATCTCTTCCCACACACTAACCCAGATGGTAAGACAAAAGTTCAAACAAAAATGGGAGTTATGGAACCTTATCCCTCCTGCATTTAGATTATCAATTTCCAGCTGGGCTCCAAGCAGAAACCATGGAAAAATGAGGCAATTTAATTAACAAGGATCACCACCACCTTCACCATAGGACTGCAGCACTTCAAGGAGAAGATCCTCCACCACCTTCTCAAAGGCAACTAGGGATGGGCAAAAAATGCCGGCCTTGCCAGTATCCCGAGAATCTGAGAATTAATTTATAAAAACAGATATTCTTCTGCCAGCAATATATAATCAGAAAATAAAGGGAGCAACTGAGTTGATGGCTACTATCTCCCTAGATACAAAAAAGACATTTGATGGGGTGAAGTGGAGATACCCTTGCTATCTCCTAAGGATGAAATAATTACAATAAAAGGACCTCTTCTTATTGGAAAGATCAGTCGGCTGGCTCCACTTCTTACTGTTGCCATAATACCCCTTGTGCAGGCTCTGTATACTATCCATTGGGGATAATTACATATACATTCCAATCAGTAAAATTGAAAGATAATGAATTACTAATTTTAATAGAGAAAATGGAAATGAAAAGCTATCATTTTTGTTGCTGAATGATCTATGTACTTTCTATATTCATAGTTACAGTTTGGGTTCTATTAAAATACTAGCAGATCTCCCCTGGCATTGCACATAGTATGTCAGAGGATACGCTGCAGTATAACGTCTGAACTGTGACAGTTAAAGTGTGACAGGAAGTACATGCTATATGTAAGACTTTTAATGTATTAGAGATAAGCCACACTTCAATAAAATCATAAAAAGCAGAAAGCAATAATGCAGTTTGCTTTACTGCTATCGTCTGACGGACTGTTTTTGTTAGAACAGGGGTTGTTTTCATTAGAACAGAGGAGATTAAGGGGTGATTTGATAGAGGTGTTTAAAATTATGCAGGGTTTAGACAGAGTAGATAGAATTAGACTGTTTCCAGTGATTGAGCAGTCTGGAACAAAGGGACAAAGTACAATATTAAATGTAAGAATTAGAACAAAGAACAAGAATAACTTTTTTTTTATATGAAGGGTTGCGAGGTTGTGGATTGCACTACCAGTGTTAATGATTGAACCAGAGACAATGGCAACATTTAAGAATAGGTAAGAAAGTTAGTTGAAAGATAGGGGAATAAAGAGATGTGGGATTAGAGCTCCTACTCATGTGAAGGATAGAAATCAACATAGAATCATAGAATGGTTACAGTACAGAAGGAGGCCATTCGGCCCATCGAGCCCATGCCACCACTTTGTAAGAGCAATCCAGTTAGTCCCATTCCCCTGCTCTTTCCCCATAGCTCTGTAAATTTTTTCCCATCAAATATTTATCCAATTCCTTTCTGAAAGCCACGATTGAATCTGCATCCACCACCCTTTCAGGCAGTGCATTCCAGATCATTTGACTCTTCCGCCAATGGGAACAGTTTCTGGTTCTGGACTGGTTGGGCTGAATGACCTGTTTCTATGTTGTAATTTCTATGGAATTCATTGTGATATTATTGAGAATTGATCACACAAAGATGAGAAACTCATTAGGAGCAATAGTCCACTCACCAGGTACGACGGATATAATACTAGAAAAGGTTATTTTTTGGGAGCTTTTCCGAAAGTTATCATACTACATTTGCCTTTACTAATTCATGAGATAATAAGCCATTGTTACATTTTGTTTCCAAATGTTTGTCATGGAAATGGTTCCTAAATCACGTGTGCTATTTCCTGACACGTTTGGAAAATTATGGAATTTACTTCCACTGGTTTGTTATAACCCATGGATAAACAAAAGTTTCAAGAGATTTCATATAGAAAGGACAGCATAACATGGATACAGACAGGATCACGGGATTAGGCACTGAGATTTCATAGATTAACAACAAAACCTAAGAAGAATTTGGAAAAATCTTGCAATTTCATAATATTTGTGTTATTTATATGACCTGGATACCTGATTCAGCTCTAATAACTAAGCCTATAAAAGCTGTACCGTACAGAGATTCATTCCTACCTCGTTTATCCAACAAGGGTCAGAGTTTCACCCATGTTAACAACTCATTAAATTTCTACTAATGTTTTCGAAAGCAATATTGCAGACTGTGAGCTTGAAATTCCTTGGGTTGCGATACTGACAGTTAGAATTATAGAATCATAACATCACAGAAGGAGTCCATTTGGCCCGTCCAGTCCGTGCCGGCTCTCTGCAAGAGCAATCCAGCTAGTCCCACTCCCCTGCCCATTCCCTGTGGCCCTGCAAATTTTTTCCCTTCAAGTACTTATCCAATTCCCTTTCGAAAGCCACAATTGAATCTGCCTTCACCATCCCCTCCGACAGTGCATTCCAGATCATAACCACTCGCTGCGTAAAAAAGTTTTGCCTCATGTCGCCTTTGGTTCTTTTGCCAATCACCTTAAATCTGTAACACAGAAGTAAATGATACAAGATCCTCTTATTCAGATGCACTGCAACTAAAGGTTCACAGATGAAAACGTATTCTTATTAAGAATCTATTGATATAGAAATAACTGTGGGAAAAATCCATACTGTTCATATAGCTAACTTGCACTGAAATAAAGTAGCTGGCAGCAATTTGGAACTAGTAATTGATTAGCTCGCAGAGGCAAATGAAAGCTAGATTGTTGATGAAGCAGATCCCTTTCGTTAGTTTTTTGCATTGAGAAACCTAGATGAACTCCTATAAAGCAGGACACCATGAAAGTTTGAAAGAGTAGGAAAGAAAACGAGATAAATGATGTCTCGGTAGGTGACACCTAGTTTGGGCATAAAATTCTGCATTGTAGGAAGAACGGATGATTAAAAGAGGTAAGGAGTTCAACATTTTTGCGTACATGGCAAAAGAACGAATTACAGTGCAATGGGTTTTGATTTCCACACAATGAAGATACAGGGAGGAGAAAGAGTTTGTAGGATCTTAGGAGGAGCAAGGGGGAAAAGTTCACAAGAACAATTTATCATCATGGTATCAATAAAATAAAGATTGTGACAGGGAGAGAGGTTGGAAGCTCGAGACAAGAGAAGAACTGCCTACTGTTCAATTATAAATCAACTGTCTGTCTTGATTCCTTTCTGTATGTATCTTTGAGCGATGCATAATGTTATTCATGCCATGTTTCATCCTAACACAGAGGGGGTTAAATTAGGCTGTGTAGCACCTGTCTTTCAGGCGCTACGTGG
Source organism: Heptranchias perlo (assembly GCF_035084215.1). NCBI lineage: Eukaryota > Metazoa > Chordata > Chondrichthyes > Hexanchiformes > Hexanchidae > Heptranchias > Heptranchias perlo. Next base: position 33,973,061 of record NC_090341.1, on the reverse strand, counting down.
ATGGCTAAGACTCAAATGTGGTCCGAGATGCGCACGCACACTTCCGACGGGAAGTACACAGGGAATGGTGTGGCTGGTCTTTCAGTTCTTTTAGTGGCATTTAAAATATAGTGCTGAAAGAAGTTGCATCCAGACATGGGTGGTCTGGGAGGGCTTCCTCTGGGAATTGAACATGACTGGGAGAATGAAGAGAGGCCACGCAGAGCAGGTCAAGCTGCTAGAAAAGGGAGGAGAAGGAGCAGGGCACTCAACAGGAGGCCATTTTCGCAGATGGTCTTCAGAGAGCAATTCTCTCACCTTAACTTCAGCGACGACCAGTGCATCAGATGTCTTTGGTTCAGAAAAGAGGTTGTGATTGAAAATTGTCAATTGCTGCAGCCACACCTGCAGCCTCAAAGCAGGTCAAGGACAGCATTGCCTGTGGCTGTTAAGGTGACCGTGGCTCTTAATTTTTATGCCTCTGGCTCGTTTCAAGCTGCTGCTGGAGATATAAGCAACATCTCGCAGTTTGCAGTGCACTGCAGTATAAGGGAGGTCACTGAGGTTCTCTGTGCAATGAGAAACACATGCATCTCATTCCCTTTTGCCAGAGACAAGTAGGAGGAGTAAGTACAAGGTTTTGCTTGCATTGCAGGCTTCCCCGTGGTGCAGGGTGCCATTGACTGCATGCATATTGCCTTGCGTGCTCCTCATCTGAACTTGCCCATATTCATCAATAGAAAGGGATTCCACTCCCTCAATGTGCAGCTGGTGCATGACCACAGGCAGTGTATCATGCAGGTGAATGCCCACTATCCTGGCAGCAATCATGATTCCTTCATCCTTCGGCAGTCCTCTGTTCCACCTGTATTTGAACCAGTACGGCATGTCAAAGGCTGGCTAGTGGAGGATAAGGATTATTCCCTCATGACATGGCTCATGACTCCAGTCCGGAACCCATGCACACATACACAGCAGGCCACAAGGAACAATATAGAACGCACAATCGGCGTCCTCAAGCAACACCTCCACTGTCTGGACTGCTCTGGAGGAGCCCTGCAGTACTCAGCTGAGTGGGTATCCAGATTTGTGGTAGTATGCTGCATGCTGCACAACCTGGCCATTATGAGGGAACAGCCCTTGCCAAAGCCTATCAGGCGAGAACCTGAGGAGGAGGAGGAGGAGGAAGAGGAAGTGGAGGAGAAGGAGGAAGTGTAAGAGGCATGGAGGCTACAAGGTAGACAGTCCCTTTCTGCCAGGGCTCTACATCATCAGATTATTAATGAGCGATACCAGTAACCTCCCCATTCACCAACAGTCCAACACTCCTCACCTTTCCTCTCTCACTGACCATCATATCACCCTCTTTATGATTACACATTGGTTCCTCCCTCAGCTCACCGCAGAAATAAAAACCAAAACCAAATGCAAATTCAAATCCAAATTTATAAATTGACTTATTAAATAATGCAAACAAAATGAAACTAATCACTCTTGTGCATTCCCTTAGTGCCTGTCTTTCGTGTGCCTTCACCTTTCCTATTTCTCCTACGAGGTGCTTCCCCAATGGCTGGAGCATGGGAGGTGGAAGGCAGCTGACATTTAATTGAGGAGATTGCAGATGGCCTTGGATGATGACCTCAGGCAGCTCTGGGCCGAGAGGGCCCGGCTTCAGACTGCAGCAGTCTGGGCTGGCAGACTGACAGGCAACATCAAGGACACTGACAGAGTGGTAGGGGTGAGAGTAGGAATGCTGTGGTCCTGAGAGAGGACAGCAGGTTCCTCTTCCATGGAGCCACCACCACTCTCCCGGGGCGCACCTCAACAATCCTGGTGATCTGTTGGAGAACAGATTGCCCTGGAAGCCCCTTTCAACTGTGGCACCCAAAGCCACAATGGCAGCTTCCAATGCAGCAGTCAGATCTTTGGAAGCTGTGACATTGGTCATCAGACACTGCATCATGGTGGGTTCCACAGGTGCGCTGATGGAGGTGACCACCTGTTCCATGTAGGTAAGGATGGGCTCCAAGCTCTGTGCAAAGCCCTGTGCCAAGTTGGAGCTGGACTCCTCCATGACCCTTGACATTTTGTGCAGGCTTTCTGGCAGGTTTTCCAGTGCACCAAACATTTTGTTGTGTACCCCCATCAGCCATCTTCCGTAACCTGGACCATCAAAGTCCTCATCTGAAGCCTCTGCAGCAAAACTAGTGTGAGACCTCACCCTCCGGTGAGCTGGTACCTGCAGTATCCTTTCCCCCACCCTGGCTCCTGTGCATGTGTGCCCAGTGTCTCACCATGTGCCGATCCCTCCTCTATCCTAGCCTTTAAAGTATGCGCAATGTCAATCTCTGAGCTGGTGGCTGCGAGTGTTAGATTGAGTGACAGTGTCTCTTCATCATTGTTGTCTTCTTCCTCTGACGGGGAAGGTTCCTGAAGGTTCAGATGTCTTGGGTATCTGAAATGTAAAAGGGACAAGGGTTGGGTTGTGGTGATGGAAGAGGAGAAAGTAAGAATTGCCTGCTTACACCATCGGCAGCTTGTGAGTCAGAAAAGATTGTGGGATGAGGGAGGAGAGAAGGAGGATTAGGTATGCAGAGACCCTCATCATTGATCTCTCCTGTGCTGCCAGTGGCCACGGCCCTTCCCATGATGGCCATCACTGTCTCTTCCATGGGGTTTAGAACATGTAGGCTTGCTTGTCATCCTCCAGTTGTTCGTTGCTGCCTCCAGTGATGCGCCACCATCTCCTGCAAGAAAGAGGGAAGTGTCTCAGTGAGTATCCTGCAAGATGTTTGGGTGATGTGGTTGTCATGGTTCAATAGCTGCCAATGTGTATGTCAGCTGTGAGTTGTGGATGTGAGGCTTGCAACTATGCTAACTGTGTGAACGTGAGGTAAACTATATGAATTGAAGGGTTGAATACTGATCGATAGAGATTGTTGGTAGGTGAGTGATCGGGGTGCAGAGAATTGAGCAGTGGATGAGGCTAGTGATGCAGTTGGCAGGATATGCCATTTGAACATTGAACCCACTCACCATGACAACTCGTGTCAGATCATTGAACTTCTTCCTGCACTGTATCCGTGTTCTTGAAGCTATGCTCCTGACATTGGTCTCCTCCGTTACTTCCTTCCACTGCCTCCTGTGCATATGTTTAGAGGGTCACCTGCCCCCTGCGGCTACAGGATGTCTCTCCTTCTCTGCACCTCTTGCACCAAGGCCACCAGTGCATTATCAGAGAACCTTGGTGCACGCTCTCTCGCAGGTTGATCCATCTTCACAAAACGTCTTCCAAAGCAATCCACTTTCTGGATACCAATTCCTTCAGCCACAGTGCACATCCCCTTTAAGAGGTGCAGGCTGCCTTTAAATAGCTCTAGCCTCTCGCGATATCGGGCCCACTGATGCGTGCAGCCGATGAACAGGATGGGTAGCGCTGGCTGCACGCAGCAATCATAGAAAACAGCAGGCAGCATGAATTTAACAAATAAAATATCCATTATAAATGCGGACATACAAATTTACAATGGGAAAAATGACTGGAAGATGTAAGATTTTTAATCTATTATAGATAGATGGGTTAATGACTATTACAATCGCGGAGAAATGGATTTGATACAACTGTGCTAAGCATTCGTCCAATCACATCATTCAGTCATTTTCCAGCTTCTATAATTTAAGTTACCCTCTGTGACCTTTCGCCTTTTCACAGGCTGAAATTTGTAATGTGGTCTTCAGCCAATCCAGCATTATGACACTCTTTCTAACCTTTTGGATTCATACCTTGTATGAAATATCAAAGCATAGCTTTTTGGGTGAACATAATTAGCTGCATGTGTCCAAAATGCAAACATCTTCACTAAAGACTTTCATGCTGTCAAGACTTTATCTGAAATACATTTCTCCAGAGATCGTTTCTTGAAAAGGCCCCTAGTCAGTGGCCTGGATCTATAATGAGTCTTTGCAGGGAACATTTCCATTTATTTTCACACTGACTTTGGCAAGTTTTGCAATTAAAATAGTTGGGAAATCGGATGCAAATGGAACTTGTGATTCCACTGCAATCCCCTTATCATCAAATTCAATTAACCAGCAAAACTTGTGGCACCAAACAATAAACGAACTATGAAACTGAGACAACTTAAAAATGTGTCAATAAAGGTAAAACAGGATCAACATGGATGGAAAGAAATCAATGCAATTTAAGTAAAATGAAGATATTTGAAAGAGGGATTGTACAATTAAAAACAGCTGAGAATAAAAATACCTCTTATCAGAAAACAAAATCTTAGAAGGACAGACTAGAGAGTCAGAGCTGTTCATTTTATGGGCCAATATATTCATGATTTGTCATAAAATTAAACAGCTATTTACACCTAAATAAATAGAAATGACTAGGACCTAGTTCGGTGTTTAGCAACATATATGAAGTGGATTGCAGCATTAAGTGTTGAGATAACAAGTGGGCTTCACAGTACTCATGCCCTTCATTTCTGGGGCGGTTGTTATCAATAAATGTTTATTTGTAAGAAAGTGCATTTTGAAATACATTTGTTAGTTTTATGTCAGTTGAATCCCCAGTGATAATGTCGAATGGGTAACTGAGCCTTTCTCCACCAAAATTAAAGAGTTTTCATAGTTAACAATTTTACAGCTAATTAATGTCTGTGAAGTACAGGATACACATTCATTTCAGTTACCTTTACCAATGCTTTGATGAATCTGACTTTTCTCAGGCGAAATTTGGCAGCTAAACATTTACATGAAATGATACGGCCGATTTTCCTCTCACAACCGCCCACACCTGGGCGCTAGGCAGGTGGAGTGGGCCTAAAATGCTCCCTCTGCCTGGCCCAACTTGACCTGACCTGCACCTTCTTGTATTTATGTGTTCAGGTAATTTCTCCAAAATAACCAGCACTCCCTGGGTGCAGGTCTGAACCCTGGCAGGACCTTGTGCCTAGAAACAGGTGCAGAAAAACAACCATTGCTGCAGGCCTGAAAGGCCAGTGGAAAAAGCCGTTGGCTTTAGTTCCTTCTGGCTGCTAACCAAGAAAACAGCAGCCAGAAAGCCTCCAGGCCCAAAGATCTCTGGGGAGGCTGACAAAAAAATGGTCATACTTACATTATTGGGCATCCTCTTCCAATCTGACACAGGGTATACTGCCAATTTATTCTGGGGCCCTGTGTTTTGGTACCCATCTGGCATACTTGCAGGGATATTAGGTAGGAGGCTATGTTAGGCCCCTCCAACTTCATTTCTAAGGCTGCTTTGCTTGCATCTGCTTCAGGTACAAGCATTCTGCACACCCCTTGGGGGAAGCCCCAGAAATCCCAGAGCAATGCAAAAGAGGGTGGAGACCCAGCATTCTTGGTCTCACTTCTGTTTCCTCCCTTTTGGGCTTAGGCATGGAGCTTTCCCCACATACACTGGACAGGAAAATTGTCCCTCTAATCTTTACTTTTACGGTACCACGTTATGTGGGAATATATGAATGTATGGGACTGGAATACATCATTGCAGTCCATCTGGCCAGTTTCAAAGTTCAATCCCTTAATTTTTCCACCCTAGCAATTTGGGACTATTAAAACAAAGCTATCTGTTTATTTTCTTCTGATAAACTTGTGCCCCTATTAATAACTTCATTAAAATAGAATCTTCAAAATTCAACAACACTTTGTATATAGAACATATGAAACCCATCTCCTGACCCTGTTTGAACCTCTCTAATCAGATTTCTGCACTTGCCACAGCACTGAAATGGTCCTAATTAAAGTTCTAAATGCCATCCTCTGTGACTGTGATCATGGTGCACTATTCCTCCCCATCCTTCCTGACTTCTCTGCAGCCTTTGACACAATTGACCACACCATCCTCCTCCATCACCTCTCCTCTGTTGTCCAACTGAGTGGGATTGCCTTTGCCTGGTTCCGGTTGTAGTCAGAGAATCTCCTGCAATGGCTTCTCTTCCTACCCCTGCACCGTTACCTCTGGAGTCCACCCAAGGATCTAGCCTTGACCCCTCTTATTTCTCATTTACATGCTGCTCCTCGGTGACATCATCTGAAGAAATGGGCCCCGATTTTAACTCCTCCCGCTGCGGAAACCTGGTGAGGGGTGGGCAATCAAACTGACGGCAGTCACTTTCCCCCTCTGATCCCGCTGCCTTCTCGCCGTGTCCTGATATTGAGCTGCTCTTTTGAGCAGGCGAGCGAGACTCCTGGAAGAAAGCAACAGAGTCCTGTTTAAATATGCAGATCGGGGTCTGATGATGGCATTGCGGCCCGATCTGCAATTTTAGTTGAAGGCCTGAGCGGGAAAACAGTGACAGCTTCCCCATCAGGTCAGAGCTGTCGGGAGGGCAATCGTGGGCCAGAAAATGCTCAGGCAGATAAGATTTACATTTTTTTTAGGTTTCCTTGTGGCCCAATTTGGGCCCGGGTCAAACATACCCGTCCCCCCATTAAAATCAGAGCCATGATGTCAGGTTCCACATATATATTGGCTCTACCTAACCACTACCTCTTTTGACCCCTCCACTGCCTTTGTGTTGTCAGATTGCTTGACCAACATCCAGTCCTGGATAAGCAGCATTTTCCTCACATTGGGAAGACCAAAGCCATTGTCTTCGATATACAATACAAACTCCGTTCCCTTGCCACCGATTCTATCCCCCTCCCTGGCCACGGCCTCCGGCTAAACCAGGCTGTTCACAATCTTGGCATCCTATTTGACCTTGAGTTCAGCTTCCAACGCCATATCCTCTCCATCACAAAAACTGCCTCGCCGTCTCTGCCCTTGCTTTAGCTCATCTGCTGCTGAAACTCTCATTCACGCTTTTATTACCTCCAGACTCGACTATTCCAATGCTTTCCTGGCCGGCTTCCCATCTTCAACCCTCCATAAACTTGAGCTCATCCAGAACTCTGCTGCCCGTATCCTAACCCGTACGAAGTCCCATTCACCCATCGTCCCTGTGCTCGCTGACCTACATGGGCCCCGGTCAAACCCCTCCATTGCCTCGGCCCTCCCTATCTCTTATCCTCCTCCAGCCCTACAACCCTCCAAGAACTCTGCATTCCTCCAACTCTGGCCTCTTGTGCATCTCTGACTCCCTTCGCCCTATTGACGACTGTGCCTTCAGTCATCTAGGCCCTAAGCTTTGGAATTCCCTCCCTAATCCTCTCTCTCTTTCCTCCTCTCTCTCATCCTTTAAGATCCTCCTTAAAAGCTACCTCTTTGACCAAGCTTTTAGTCACGCCTCCTAATATGGCTCGGTGTCAATTTTTGTCTGATTACACTCCTGTGAAGCGCTTGGGATGTTTTCCTATGTGACAGACTGTATATAAATGCAAGTTGTTGTTGTTATAAGCATTTCAAAATGTACTTACTTAAGAAGGAAGCATTAGAAACCATTCAATTTGCTGGAAAACAGTGACTGCTCAGTGTCTGTTCATGCATTACCAAACTCAACTTCAATTTGGCATACTAAAACAGTAATAAAAGATCTATTCTTAATTGGATGATTAAACAGTATAACAAAGGCTGCATAGATCAGATGTACTTAAATAATGTACTCCTATGATAAGAAATATTTTTAAATTATGAATTTGAATTGCAGTTTGTTTGAAACTAGGAAATCAGCATCAGCAACTTCCAGGCATGTTATCCTTTGCACTTAAGCACAGGATGCTCACTGATATACTGGTATTTTTTATTCTATGCAGCAGTAACTGTAGAGATTTCACTTATTCAACAATTTCAGATCCATCAATTGTGGAACAGCATTACATGGAGTTTCTTGTGGACCAGAGTCAGAAGTTATGGTATCTTGTAGTAAACCAATGGTCATCAGAGCTGAACAAAAGACATTCCTAACCTTTTTGATTCATAACTATTGATGTCTGCTGCTGCTTCCTGAATTGCCTGTCCAAAGACTGACAGAAAAGATGACGCAACTCTGATCTGTGCTCCTCATTGCTGTGTATTGATTGAATTAACAGTATCGCTCAATGAAATCAATGTGAAATTTTCAGCCTTGGAGGAGACATGTAAACGAGGAAATGAAAAATTAAAGCAATGATAAATGATTTCCTTCCTGCTGGGCTGAGGCGCAGGCTTTTGAGATGGGAATGGTTTGATGTTCTGAGACACCTGCCTTCAGAAAGTTTCCAAGCAAAGCAGCTAAAAAGAACTCCCCTTGCAATAAATACATGGAAATGAGCTTCATTGTTTTTAATCAAGCCTTTAGACTTCAATGGCAAGGCACTTAAGACTTTAGCCTAATGATAAATAATTGACTGTTTCATTATGAACAAACTTTTGTATTTTCAACTGCTAAATTGTATTATACTTGTGTTGGCTATAATGAAATAGTAGAGTGCTAACAGTCTAAGATCTATTCTGATTAAGGCTGTACACACCACAAGAAATGAAATCATCTGAGCAACAAAGGAAGGCAAATAAATGACCTTTTAATGTGGTGAGAATATTGTAAAAACAGAGACAATACATTTGTATTGCATTGGCCCATGATAACTGTCCAGATAAAAGTGGTTTAGAATTGAAATTGAATGTGATTAGGATAACAAGAACTTAAAAGCATCCATTTTATATGTATTAGTCCTATGAATGAATGTCAAAACTATATACAGGATCTAAATTCATCCAAGTTGGGCCAATTTAAGTAAACAGGAAAATCTCAGTTTATTCCAATATAAATGGCTTATCCTTTAAAGAAAAACCATGGTTAGCTTTCCCATTTCATTCAAGTTCTTTTCGTTGCTTTGATATCTTTCTCTCTAATACCCCTGTTAACTTGCCTTGCTTCGACATTACCCTCCCTGCTCAGTGGTTGAAAGATGTAGCCTGCAGTCACCTTAATGTATACCGGCAATGCTACTGGTACAATTATTTGAGTATTACAGGAAGTGATCATTTTTCCCTCTCCCATAACCGATAGTAATCACATGTCCCACCCCCCACTGTCATCAGTATCCCTCATTTATACCAGACAATGGTCTAGTACTACATTGTCAATCAGGTCTCCTGGTTGAAAGTTAGGAACATAGGAACCCTTGGGCCTGCTCTACCATTCAATTAAATCATGCCTGATCTGTACCTCAACTCCATTTACTTGCTTTTGTTCCATATCCCTTGATACCCTTACCTAACAAAAATCTATTGATCTCAATCTCGAAAGCTCTAATTGTCCCCACATCCGCAGTCTTTTGGAGGAGAAAATTTCAGATTTTTACGACCCTTTGTGTGAAAAAGTGCTTCCTTATTTTGATCCTGAATGGTCAAGCTCTAATTTTAAGATTATGTCCCCCCAGTCTTGATTCCCCCACCAGAGGAAGTAGATTCTCCATATCTATCCTGTCAAATCCTTTTAACATTTTAAACACCTCGATCACATCACCTCCTCAATCTTCTATACTCAAGGGAATATAAGCCACATTTATGCAACCTGTCCTCATAATTTAACCCTCTAAGCCCTGGTATCATTCTGGTGAATCTGCGCTGTACCCCCTCCAAGGCCAAAATATCCTTCCTGAGATACGGTGCCCAAAACTGAATGCAGTTCTTCAGATGAGGTCTGACCAACCTTTGTACAACTGAAGTATAACTTCCACCCCTTTGTATTCCAGCCCCCTTGAGATAAAGGCCAACATACCATTAGCCTTTTAAATTATTTTTGTACACATCTACTAGCTTTTCATGATTTGTGCACTTGGACTCCCAAATCTCTTTTCTTCTCTATTTCACCATTTCAAAAATACTCTGATTTATATTTCTTGGGTCCAAAGTGGATAAGATCACACTTGCCTACATTGAACTCCTTCTGCCACACTTTTGCCCACTCACTTAATCTGTCTATGTCCCTTTGTAACTTTCTGCTCCCATCTGCACTACTTACTGTCCTTCCTAACTTAGTGTCATCTGCAAACTTGGATATACAACTCTCTATTCCTTCATCAAAGTCATTAATAAATATAGTGAAAAGTTGAGGCCCCAGGACAGATTCCTGGGGAACACCATTTGTCACATCCTGCCAATCAGAGTATATAACCTTTATCCCCATTCTCTGTCTTCTACCTCCCAACTAATTTCCAACCTCCAATTCCATTTGTTCTCATTTTTGCTAATAATCTCATTGGACATTATTGAATGCCTTCTGGAAGTCCATATAGATAAAATCCACAGACACGCCCTTGTCTGCATTATTGGTGACCTCCTCAAAAAATTCAACTCGATTAGTGAGACATGTCTTATCAGTTCATATTTGTTCAAGTGCTCAGTCACTCTATCCCTAATGGCAGATTCTAGTAGCTTCCCCACAACTTACGTTAAACTTGAAGGCCTGTAGTCTGGCTTTGTTCTAGGTGCTAACCAAAGTGTTAATAGTTCCTTGGAAACGAAACAACATGTGAGGACCTGCTCATTAGCATTCTACATGATAATTTACACTCATGTTGTTAATCATGCTTGACTGACAGGTCTGCCTTCATAGGCTTTTGGTTTATTTAAGCCTCCCATACACTTTAGTTCTGGCTGGAGATCTGAGTTTTGTGAGCACCCTGGAAATTCATATCATCCACATACAGCATCACTTCTCGAGGATCTACACAAGATTGTCTCATGCAAAGGTCTTTCAATTAATCAAATGGTGTAGAACATACATTCTCAAAATTTTGATGCTCAGTGGCTTGATTATATTTTATTGTTTTTAATTATTGTACTCTCTTACTTTGTCTCATTGTTTCAATAGTTAACCTGTAAATAAATGTGACTATTACTTTTAGGCTGAGCTCATTGGTCTGATAGCATAGCAACTTCCAACTTTTGAACGAACATAGAGAATTTGGTGAGCATTCTACATGATCTTCAGTATTCAATACTGAAATTAAGGGTTAAATCTTCATCTTATGCTGTCTATCCCACTCACAGCACTTTTAAGGATGCAGGATTCAGTTCATGGAAGACTTGGTCTACTTATAGAAACTACCTTTTTGCATTAGCACAAGACATGCGATGGGAAAGTACCTGAACTGTAACAGTGGTATCCTGCACTATGTGGCTTTCTCAATAACAAAAAGATATATCTACACTGCACTTTTTCTTAGTTTCTAGCCACCTTTGGTTAACTTGGAATAAACATTTTCAAGTTCGATATCTATGGTTATTTAACATTTTAAGTATGCAGTAATGAATTATGCAGTATCTTGCATCTTTCCTTTACCTGGCAATTGGTTTTATCCCACATTCAAATTTGAATAAGATACAAATTTAGAATAATATAAGCTGATGCTGGTTCATACAATGTTGCTGTGAATGATGAGGTAAACAAACTGATTTGCCATCAAATATGAAAGGGACTTTCTTTTTAGAGCTTTTTTCCTTCCAATAAAACTTCATTGAATTGTTACTTAAGCTTATTGATTCCCATCCAGACATATAGAAAGATTCCTGGAAGATGATCATTATCATTTCATGTGGCCAAATAAATCAAGGCATTTTTTATATTTTAAGAAGTAACACAGAGTGCATGCACTATGATTTTCACTCTTCACTTTATGAACTTTATTCTATACAATTTACTCTAGTGCCATCTAAATTTACTGGCCAGTTTTCTTTTACTTTGTAAGGGCAAGTCAGGGATTCACTATTGAAATAAGATTTCAACAAGTTTCCAGCTTCCGTAATGGCAACAATCCCCCACCCTGCCCCCAATAAATGTAATTATTTTACAATACTTAACACAACAATCTTCTCACAGAACAATATCTCCAGAGTCTCTAAACATTATTTATTGAAGGGTACACAGCAGCATGTATGACACGACATCAAGTCTAACCAATCATCCAATTAACTGTGCATAACAAAAGCTTGACATTTCTCTTTTCTTTTCCTGACCCAAAGATGTTTTAAAATCTTTTACTTTAATGTCAATAGAACTATGCAAAAGTAGCCTTATTCTACATCTCTTTCCTCTCCTCTTTTCCTGAATGACATGATCCATGGAGCAAGGTTTGCATGCTCCTGATCATCTTAATTTTGATTTGAGCAAAGCTCTATATATTCTTCTGACTATTTTCAAATAAAGACCATAGGCATGCTTTTCCATTTATTTTTCTACTGTTTGGCAGCACGATAGTTGGAACACAAGCTGCAACATTGAAGGACCCATATAATAACCTTGTTATTATGCTGTCTTTGGCATTAATAAAATAATTTAACTGGATACCCTATGAGAGGAACAGAGGATATGTTCTTAACAGGCATCATATTGTGTGGCATGATAGGCAGGGCAATATTATTATTATTTCTTATTTCTTATTTTCTGTAATTTGTTTAGATGGTAGCCATCTCAAAATGTATTCTTTGCTTTAAACTATTGATGCCCCTATCCTAACTCGCACTAAGTCTCGTTCTCTCATCACCCCTGTGCTCGCTGATCTACATTGGCACCCGGTCCAGGAAAGCCTCAATTTTAAAATTTTCATCCTTGTTTTCAAATCCCTCCATGGCCTTCCCCCTCTCAATCTCTGTAACCTCCTCCAGCCCTACAACCCTCCTAGATCTCTGTGCTCCTTGAATTCTTGCCTCTTGTGCTTCCCCAATTTTAATTGCTCCACCGTTGGTGGTCGTGCCTTCAGCTGCCTAGGCCCTAAGCTCGGGAATTCCCTCCCTAAACCTCTCCACCTCTCTACCTATCTCTCCTCCTTTAAGACGCTCCTTAAAACCTATCTCTGACCAAGCTTTTGGTCACCTTTCCTAATACCTCCTTATGTGGCTGTGTCAAATTTTGTTTGATAACGCTCCTGTGTAGTGCCTTGGGATGTTTTACTACGTTAAAGGCGCTATATAAATGCTATGTTGTTGTTGTTGAATGACCAGACCTGCTTCATACATATTATTGGGCTCATAGAGATCTTTGATATTCTTGCCAAGATTTATCTATTGTTCAGTTGCAGTTGGGCTTGGTTAACATTTTGACAAACAACAAGCAGTTATCCCTTTCCACAGGGATTCATTATTTTTCTGGGGAGATGCTCCATAATAATTCTGAGGACTACAATAGAAAATGAGTGATCAGATAGTGGAGAAGAAAGTTTAATTGCTTCACTATTTTTCTAGATGCTTCATAATGACAACAAGAAAACTGATTGTAATATTAGCCCTATTTGGGGGGATTAATATTAGGTTGCACACTTAATTTATGCCAAGACTTAATTTTAGAATGAACTCTTTAGTCACGTTCCTTTGCTTTAAGATCAGTTTTAATCTATTATTCTTATACTCCCTCCTCCATTATCTTAAATCTGCTGTGTAAATGGCTGCTATTTTTTTCAAACTCTTGACACATATTCTTACATGCAGGAATTCAGCTGTAAGTATAAAACTTGGTAATCAGATGCAATACTTTGAGTATTGTATTTTCAATTGTCATAAACTAAATCAGCCGGGTAGTCTCCAATCAAAAGTTGGATGGGAGCCAATCTCAAAAATCAGTCAAAGTAAGAACTATTTGGAAACTAATTTTCACAAGATTTCTGACACTGGAAGAGCAATTGAGACTGACAAATGTGTTGCAAATCAGCTATGTGGTATTTTTACGCTGAGGCATATTTTCAGGTCAGAAGATGTGAAGTTACAAAGGGCTTGAAATAGGTTGCGCTTTGGGACAGATATGCACAAAATCCCATTATATTTAATCCTCCTATGACTTCACAAAAACCAATTTCTGAGCAATCCCTTATGACAGGTTGAACCTGTCATATGGAATTGTTACATGTGACCATCACAGTTTGTTTTCAAATTGCCTGCCTGATCCATCTTAGCTGTCATCTATGAGGACTGCATAGTGTTCCAGTCACACTTTCAAGGGTCATAATGAATTTGTTCAATTTTAACTTTTTGCAGTGAGTGTGTTGCAACTGGGGGTCAAACGCTCTTGCATCTGTTTTTGTTTATGTGGCATCTCTTATTCAAACATCAGGATGTGACTGCTTGAAAATCATGAAAAATAATAGACTTCCAAAAAAGTGCTGGTGTGTATGAGGTTGTTGGGATGGAAGCCCTTATCACAAAATGCTGCGCACAATTTTCTCCCCATTCATTTTAATTCTGCTAAAAGAAGAATCTGCCCTCTGACTATCTTGCACTATAACAGGATGTGCAACAAAACTAGGGCACTGTAAGATTTTAAAAAAATGTTCCAATATCTTTGCCACTAATTTTGTGTTGTACCATACAAAATATTTGGGAAATCTGCTAATACTTCTGGGTCTTTTTTGTTTATTCAGGGCTAAAATGCCTCTCCATACTCCAAACGTAATGGTAGAAAATTTAGACTTTTCTTTAAGTAATTAAGTTGTGCTTGTAAAGTTCTCAAAATGTACAGTCTTAGGTATTGAGGCCATTGTTTACAGTGAAATATCACTGTGAAATATCAAATACTCTGTCAAAAGCAAAATACTGCAGATGCTGGAAATCTGAAATAAAAACAGAAAATGCTGGAAATACGTAGTAAATCAGGCAGCATCTGTGGAGAAAGAAACAGTTGACATTTCAGATCGATGACCTATCGTCAGAACTGGAAGAAGTTAAAGGTTTAACAGTGTTTACTCAGTCCGCGAGCGTGACCCTGACCTGCCGGTCGCTTGCCATTTTAATTCTCCGTCCCACTCCCATGCTGACCTCTCTATCCTCGGCCTCCAACACTGTTCCAATGAAGCCCAACGGAAGCTCGAGGAACAGTAACCTCACCTTTCGATTCGGCATTTTTCGACCTTCCAGACTCAACATCGATTTCAATAACTTCAGATCATAACCACTGCTCCCATTTCTTCGGACAACAGGTGCTGGTAATGGTTCTGCTGTTGCCATTTCCAGCTCCTCCAGACCCATCTTTTGTTTCTTTACTTGTCCCATTACCACCCTCCTTGCCTTGCACCATCATTCCTTTTGTCATTTAATCACTCCTGCCCTCCACCCTATCACAGACCTTCCCTTTTATTCTTTCCTCCCCTCCCCTTCCTCCCCACTTTCCCTGGCTCTCTACTTGCTTAAACACTGTTAAACCTTTAACTTCTTCCAGTTCTGACGAAAGGTCATCGACCTGAAACGTTAACTCTGTTTCTTTCTCCACAGATGCTACCTGACTTGCTGAGTATTTCCAACATTTTCTTATCAAATATTCCATTCTGTCAACAGCATAATTCTGCTCGGCTTGTTGTATGCTTTATATAAAACTATCCACGAGCTTAGATGATCACACCAGTGGCTTTGTCAGCTCTCTTTATTTATTTTCTCTTTCTTTGACATTCCAATTAATTTTATATTCTAAGAGTACACCTGCCTTTGTTTTAAGATAGCATTTAGTAGAGAGTAATGAATTATCAGAGTGTATATCTTGAGCGTTTAACATGATTCAAGTATCTTTTGGCTGTATACGTATATATATGTGTGTCGTTATATGGCTCGGTGTCAAATTTAGTTTGATGACGCTCCTGTGAAGTTCCTTAGGATGTTTTCCCACGTTAAAGGCGCAATACAAATGCAAGTTGTTGTTGTGAGTGTATGTATATATATATATATCTATATGTATGTATGTATATTTGTGTGTATATGTGTATAACAAATGTTACCCTACCGTCACATTATTTTTTGCTAGTTTTAAAATTTTGAACATGAATTGAATTTCATAATGCATAACTAAGTATATAACTTGATACAATACAACTTTATGGATGCCAGGTACAAGCGTGAAAATGCTTTTTCCTGTACATATACATATATATATATATATATATATGTATATTCAGATTCTCACATGCGGATAGATAACCCATCAGGGTCCATTGTGCATTCTAGATTTCTACAAGATATCAAAAGTTGAAGAAATTGACTGCCTCCCTTCAATCTCACCCCTACCACTGCGGAAACTCTCATGCACATCTTAAACACTATCCTGCTATTAATCCTTTATTACCCCATCTTTGCTTACCACCACTGTTTCCCCGTGACAAATCTTGTTGACAATGACTTCATTCCACTCTACTTCTGAAACCTTCTCAACGCCACCCATTCTGATTGACGTTATTCTCCCCTCCTTTGTTGGTCCTCTCGTTTAATTAAACATTTACCAATGAGAAAAGGCAAAAGTCAATAAGCTTTGGGAGTCTCATCACAAAAAAAGGACTCTTTCAGCTAAACCGTTTTGGTTTTGAATGCCTGCTTGAAAAGTATTGGACCGGAATATCCTTTTCTGGCTGTAGATGATTATGCGCAGTAATGTCTAGATTTTCCATCATAGATTTCCCTTTAAAATATCAAATGTTTAATATAATAAAATAAATAAAATCATAAGAATTGAACTAATAATCTATTGATACTTTACCAAGTGAATGAGCTAAAAGTGCTATCAGAATTTATTTTACTTCCTAATGCCTCTGTATATTATTTTCAAATACTGTATTATTTTCAACTTGCTCCTACAGTTTGGTTTCTCAATAAAATTATTTCTATACTCATGGGAGACAAATGCCAAGAAACCTGGCTCTTTGAGTGTTAGCATAAGAATGCTTAATGCTTGTGTATGAAATTCATTTTTTTCATTCTTTTAGTAGCACCTGTGTTAAAATAACAGACAAAGGAATTTCACCCAAGATATCAAATAACAAAAGAGCTAAATGTCAAAACAAACATCTTAAGTGGGTTAAAGGGAGCATAAGTGGAATTATGTTTCATAATGCATTTCTAGTACTCTATCTTAAAACTGTTTTTGAAAATCGATTGTCTATTAGGAACTGTGATTGTGGTGGAAATCTATCAAATATAAAATTATGACAGAACCAGATAGAGTGGATAGGGAGGACCTATTTCCCTTAGCAGAGGGGTCAGTGACCAGGGGGGGCGTAGATTTAAAGTAATTGGTAGAACGATTAGAGGGAGCTGAGGAGAATTTTTTTCACCCAGAGGGTAGTGGGGGTCTGGACCTCACTGCCTGAATGGGTGGTAGAGGGAGAAACCCTCAACTCATTTAAAAAGTACTTGGATGTGCACTTGAAGTGCCGTAACCTACAGGGCTACGGACCAAGTGGTGGAAAGTAGGATTAAGCTGTATAGCTCTATATCGGCTGGCATGGACATGATGGGCCGAATGGCCTCCTGTGCCGTAACTTTCTATGATTCTATGGAATGCTTCTCTGATTATGGCATATGAGTTGCCTCCAACCTCTTTCCAGAGATGACTGGTATCCATCTTGATAATCTCATTGTGTGGACTACATTAAAAATTAAGAGCCAAATACATTGAACATTACTTATTTGTTATAGTTAGTAGAAGTTCTCAACTCAGTAACTTACCTCTCTAATCCTTATTTTTATATGTTAATCGCTAAAGATTGTAGGATCACAATCTTAATGTCTGTTATTCCAGTCTACTAGTCAGCGAGAGGTACTCTTGGCCTGATAAAAAGTATCCATAAACACACTGAACTGCAGGAATACCAAGCTCGTATAAGAGCAGCGAGCATGACTGGTTAAGTTCGGCAATTTTTAATTTTTATTACATTTTAAAGAAAATATTTAGAGGACTAGTGATTTTGAAAAAAATGTTAAAGGTATGTGTGGAATAATAGCAACAAAAGGACTCCAGAAGGAAAAATGAAAATCAGATCTGATTGCTAGATTACACCAGGATTCTGCATAAAGAAAATCAAATGTAACAAAACAAAGAAGAATAAATAAAGAAATTGAAAATTAAAATCACACCTCGTTGTTATTGTTTTATATTGTTTTAACATTTGTCCTCAAATCAGACTTTCCTATTGTTTGATTTTGTTGAGATAGCCCCAAGGAAAGTAAGCTGTGAGGGGGACGCAAAGAGGCTGCAAAGGGATATGGACAGATTAAGTGAGCAGGCAAGAAGGTGGCAGATGGAGTATAATGTGGGGAAATGTGAAATTATCCATTTTGGTAGGAAGAATAGAAAAGCAGAATATTTTTTAAAAGGTGAGAGATTAAGAAATGCTGGTATTCAGAGGGATACAGCAAGCAATTAGGAAGGCAAATGGTTTGTTAGCCTTTATTGTAAGGAGGTCTTGCTGCAATGATATAGGGCTCTGGTGAGACCACACCTAGAATATTGTGTACAGTTTTGGTCTCCTTACCTAAGGAAGGATATACTTGCCTTAGAGGGGGTGCAACAAAGGTTCACTAGATTGATTCCTGGGATGAGAGGGTTGTCCTATGAGGACAGATTGAGTAAAATTTGCCTATATTCTCTGGAGTTTAGAAGAATGAGAGGTGATCTCATTGAAACATATAAAATTCTTTGAGGGCTTGACAGGGCAGATGCTGAGAGGTTGTTTCCCCTGGCTGGAGAGTCTAGAATTAGGGGGTCATAGTCTCAAGATAAGAGGTCGGCCTTTTAGGACCGAGATGAGGAAAAAAAATCTTCACTCAGAGGATTGTGAATCTTTGAAATTCTCTACCCCAGAGGGCTGTGGATGCTCAGTTGTTGAGCATATTCAAGATTGAGATCAATAGATTTTTGGACACTAAAGAGAATCAAGGGATTTGAGGATAGTGCAGGAAAGTAGAGCTGAGGTCAAAGATCAGCCATGATCTTATTGAATGGCGAAGCAGGCTCGTGTGGACGTATGGCCTACTCCTGCTCCTATTTCCTATGTCCTTATGACTAATGTGCACAGTAGCTGAGCTCAGAGACTAGCTGTGCAGAGACAAGCATGAAACCACTCCTTCACCTCAGCTGATAATTCCATTTAAATGTTAACTTACTTCCACTGATAGCTGTGCAATAGTTCAGCCAGCTGTCTGCAAGACTAAGTGGAGCAGTGCTGTGTATGTCAGGTGTTGCTGGACAAGACTCAGCTGGTGCAAATGAGCTTTGGAAGTCTTATGACAAAATTGTACTCTTTCAGCTAAATCATTTTGGTTTAGAATGCTTGCTTGAAAAATGTTGGTACTGGAACAGTCTTCTGGCTGTGGATGATTATGCGCAATAATGTCTAGATTTTTCAACAGTCCTTTAGAGATTATTCCAGGAAGTAAACACCAGATATACTTTTTCCTTGCATATTTGGGTGTTCGATTCTTCCTTATTCAAGTTGTTATTTTGATATGTTAAATTTTGCAGAAGGTAAATATAATCAAAACAAATTAAAAGTGATTCTACACCTATGATACAAATAGTTTTCTCTCAGGTCACTGCTGCCAGAGCCTCTTTCTAAAAACACAATCATTGCTTCCTGATTGAAAAGTACCTGTTAACCTACATGATGGGCTCTTTGGACACGGACATGCTGTCGTTCAATGCACTGTACACGTGGAGAGAAATGTGGCCCCTCCACAAAAAGTCAGTTATTCAGCTAACCCTTTCTTTACCCTTTCTGATTTGAATGTTTTTAAAGCCCCTGCTTTCTTGTATTTTTCCTCTCAATTTTCTTCCCTTTCATTCCAAAGATGGTGGCTCATGCTGGGCTATGCTGTTAACCTACTGGTCATTCTCCGTGTTGGCAGACCCTTTGACCAGGGAAGGCATTGCACCTGAACTGGATTTGTCTTTCCTCAACATCAACACTATTCCAACAGGGTTCACAAGATAGTAATTAGGAACAGGAACCCTGGAAGTGTTTCCCCTCTTAGCCCAAAGGTTTTGAGACCAATGCTAGCAACCCTATTACCACCTTGGGTGAGACCAACTAACTCAGCACAGACCACGGATTGAATCTGAGACCTGCTTGATCTGGTTCCATACCGCATTGGGCAATGTATTTATCCACACGGCTATTGGGATCGCACAGCTTTGGCTGGTTTAATCAAAATGAAATGTCAACAAAGTTGGCCGATGCTACATCTTTCCAAATTAAACTTCAAACAACTTGAAAGCTACCGTATCTGTTTTCCAATCATCTAGCTGTCACTGTCTCATCAGTTCTATGAATTCAAGATCAATGTCTAGTGATTTCTGTTTATCCAGACCGATGCACTGCAAGTACGACCCCCAGTAAGTAGCTAGCTAGGGTAAAATTCAAATGCCTTTGAAAAGAAAAGACGATTGGGTTGGAATAATTACCAGATTTCAGATGGAGATAAAATAATTTGAATTTGTTACAGATTGAACTACAGATCTATGAAAACTCTGGGGAAAATGATGCTCCAATTCAAAATACTTCACAATGGAGTCAAAATGAAATTGTAAACCTGGTGAGTCACATAGATAAATCTGAAAGGGTTTTAGATGAATGAGTGTAGAATTGTTTGTGACTCACTAAACAAATGATATCTTTATTCTGTATTACATACAATGATTTTGTACTAAACAGGTGTGCAGCTTGGGCAGAACCTGCCTCCAAATAGAAATATATGAATCCTGTGTTGTGAGTTAAATAAAAACATCCTAATTTCTGCTTTAAATAATGTAAACATAATTTACAAATTTTCCTGTAAAAAGGAGTGTAATGCCAATAGGTAGCTCTAATGGACGATTCAGCTATGGTTAGTGTTGCTCTGATTGTAATCTTCCAAAAATAGATTAATGAACACTCGCAAAAAATGTGGAAAAGCTTATTTGTGCTTGTTAAAGGTCATCATTGATGAACCAGTGCAGAGTTCTGTAGCTGCAAAGTCTGAAAATTGAGTATTTTATTCCAGGTCAGATGTGCGGTTAGAGAGCGTTACCAAAAGGAAGATTTCAAAGTCTCTACAGCAATGACAGAAGTGAACAGTTAATGGAAAAGGAAATCGAGCAGAGCTTAAAATGGTCTGCTGATTCGCTATAGCTCGTTTTGCGCTACTGTCCAAGACGAGTTTCAACTCCATAGTATTTAATTTGTTTTGCTGGTGATTTTGCCTTTTGTGTCTCAAAACGTTCTCCATGCTGGTTGTGCATGTGGCCTACTATTAATTGTTCGGCCAGTTAAAGGAGTGGCACTGGTGGATGACTGAATGGGATAGGGAAAGTTTGTTATCTACATTGGCAATGAATTCTGATACACTTGCAACAGTTCCAGGTTCTTCTTTGCTTTCAGAAATAGCACCTACTGCCGAATGTGCAAGGCCATGAAATGGCTACAGAACATTCACTGACATAATGTCAACTGGCTGCTCCAGTGCTACTTCATAGATGACTTTCAATGCAAACATTTTTTCTTATGTCTATGCTGAATAATGTTAGCTTTAGACTGCTGTCTAAAAGATACAAGTCTACAGTATACAAAGGTTATTTTTAAATAGTTTTACCCATTTCAAGTTGCTTATTGGTTCCATGTGTTACTAAGCTCTTTCAGCCAGGCATATTGACTTCTCCATGGTTCCTGTCAGTCCCATTGAAAGGTCAGCTGACAGGAAGTGCACTTCTACCAGGCAGTATTGATCCTGCCATTTTTTATTTCACACTGTGATACAGAGCAGCACACATTCACTTATTCAATGAAAATAATCAATTCCAAAAGTCACCCAAGAATAATATCATTTGGGTTGGGTGCACAGAAAATGAAGATTGTCCAAAGTACATTTGAAAGAATTAATTCTGATCATCTAATCAGTCTATCTTGTAAAGATTCATAGTATTGTGTTTCTAATTACCAAACACTAAATGATTAATTTTCATCTGGATTTTTATTGGAACTTCTGCATCTGTCTCAAAATTTGTATTATAAATCTACCCACACCACCTTCTCATCCTGCATTGTCCCACTCACTCACACCCTGCCTTTAGTGTTTGCAAACATTTTGATTTAACAAACTGGCCTGAACAATCAAGAAGAATTGAAATTATGAGTGTTGCATTACATTAGCAGTTTGATTATTACAGGGCATGTGGTTTAGGACTGAATTAACACGATCAGCTCAGCCATTGCTTTGTGATTACTTGGTTTACTGGCATGTGGCTGTTTGCAAAACATATCCCAATTTGTGCACTTAAAGATGTCTAAGAAAGAAGAAATATTTGCATTTACATAGCACCTTTCATGATCTCAGGATGTGCCAAAGCGCTTTACAGCCAATGGTACATTTGATGTGTAATCACTGTTGTAACGTAAGAACGCGGCAGCCAATTTGTGCACAGCAAGATCCCACAAACATCAATGTGATTATAACCAGATAACCTGTTTTTTAGTGGTGTTGGTTGAGGGATAAATGTTGGCCAGGACACCGGGGATAACTCCCCTGCACTTCTTTGAAATAGTACCATGGGATCTTTTACATCCACCTGAGAGGGCAGACGGGGCCTTGGTTTTAACGTCTCAGCTGAAAGACGGCACCTCCAACAGTGCAGTACTCCCTCAGTGCTGCACTGGAGTGTCAGCCTGGATTTTGTGCTCAAGTCTTTGGAGTGGGACTTGAACCTACAACCTTCTGATTACAAGGCAAAAGTGCTACCAACTTAGCCACAGCTAGTAAAAGAAAATGAAGGAGTTACTGCTATTACACCATTATACGCCTTGCCTTAAATAAAAACAGAAAATGCTGGAAGCATACAGGTCCATCTGCTTATGAAAATGAAAGATAGGTTTGCCTTTTAAATGAAATTTTTCATCAGAATGATATGTTGGAGAACAATTGGTGGAGTACTTCCTGTATATCACCAAAAATCTCTCCAGCACCGACTTTCCTTCTGCAATCTGGATCATCCCGTTCTGATCAAAAGTCCCAGCCGAATCAACCAATCTTTCTTTCATATGCTGACTGACCCGTTGTGCTTTTCCGGCATTTTTTGTTTCTATTTCAGATTTTCAGCATTTGCATTTTTTTTATCTCACTTATCTTGTCTCATGTGGCTGCCCCTAAAATGTTCACTATTTTCAATATTTCTATGTGATCAGAAACAAACCAAGTCAAATGCCTTTCAGAAGACTGTGAAGCCAGTAACAAATAGTTCATCGGTACATTTCAGGGCATCAAATACTGTGAAGTCAAGGTCATTGCAAATGCACACAAGTGAAATGTTTCATTATATTTTTTCATTGTTCAAAGCCCTGGTGTTCTACAAGAATATAAATCCTTTACCTGAGCATGAGCAATCTAGGTCTACAGTCAAACACTGAAATACTCTGGAAAACATGTCGGTGCTGTTACTTGCACCAGTATTTCAATTTTCAGACAAATATCCCAAGGTACAACTATTCATTTTTAAAAGAATCCTATTTGTAGAGCAACACATTTCATGTTGTTGCATAGCAACGCCACAAGTATAACTTTGTCTGCTGAACATAGCTGTGGAATTTAGAGATGGATATTGTTCATGGTTATAAGATGCATTTTGATGAAGATCTTAAGGAAATTAATTTCAAGGTTTTATTTATTATAATTTGTTTCAATATTTGTAGATTTCAAGTCAATTTCATTTTTCTAAATTAGGCAGCCAGTGATTTCTGGATACTCATAAAAAAGGAAAGAAGCCACATAGTGACACTTCCTTTCTGATTTTATGTTATATTTAATAATTTTTTTTTCAAATGATTTCCCAAAACTACCAGTTATACCCATTTCACCTGTGAAAACTCTTCCAAATACGCATTTTGAAGGTATTGTCAGGGCATGGTCTAAGCTGTATGTGTTTATTTCTTGTTTCTTTATGCCTTTTTACCATTTGTCTCCTATGATGAAAGAGTTAAAGACACATAAAATGTGAAGATGATATTATGAAAATATAAGTTAAAATGTTCCTTATTCCTTAAAATAAGTTAAAACATGAGACATCTCTATAGACCATTCAAACACCAAGAGCACAGACAAACCCGTTTTCAGTTCCCCACCAATGTTACTCTGTCATTGCTGCTGGGAAATGTGTGAATCACATCAGGCTGATCTCATGCATTTCTCATGTACAGTGCAGAACACCACCAAAGCTGAAAGGAATGGAGGAGAAATCAAAGTAAATCTGAAACTAATGATACTATGATACCAAGCTTGTGTTGAAAAGCATGAAGAATGTAAGGAGCTCCACAGTTTTGAGATCCTGGGAAATAATGAGTTAGAACGGGAGACTGCACAATGAGTCTTGAATATCAATACAGTGAGGATGTATATGGAGAGAGTGAAAAGTGTCGGATGGTAAGTTTGCAGCTTAGGAGGAACTAAAGAGGGTAGGTCAGAGAAGCACTTACCATAGTTGTATATATTAATGAAATAAATAGAGACAGAGAGATTGGAGGCTAGAGATGAGAAAAGGATCACCTATCAGAGGACAAACTTTCTCGTATCCTAACCCTGAGTGTAAGAGAAGTGTTGGAAGAGCCTCCTTAAATATGAGAGCTGCATTCAAGTCTTGGATTGTCTTGGGCTTTTAAGGAAGCTAAGAATTATTGAGGCATCTAAATCAATTCACTTTAAATAAATTCTTGGAAAGGAGATTGAGGCATTTGAGACTTTAGGATACATAAAAGTCCAACTGTAACTTTAGCTATTGTAGTTAATTTTACCACCACTATATTTTTTTATAATTGAATGAGTAGTAAAAGAGACAGAAGAAGGAGAACTGAAAATGACACCAGCAGGTTTATTTCTAAGCAATTATTTTAACCCAACCAGATATATGACCTGAAACCTATAAATTATTACATTTAAAATATTTCAAGAAACTCTGGAGATTTTGAAATTTAATCCTACATATCAGTATAAAAAAGTTCATTCAGAGAGTGTAACTTTACCTAATACAAATACAAATTACTCCATTTATTTATAGACCTCTGCTTTAGAAACTAATAACTGATGCAGTTTAAGTAACAATTTCACAGTGCAAGTGTTTTCAAGCTTTTAGTCCTTGTGGAATTAGATATGATTGACAGAGAAAAGCACACAGAGCTGGACTGAAATAATGACAGAAATCATTTCAATACGAATAACAGAGTCAAAGTATTAAAGTGGTGTTTAGCAAATAATTTGCCATTATAATGCACCATTCTGCTACTATTAATGATGTGCCAGCCTCACTGTGCCCTGTCTGAATGGACATGCTGCATATATAAATAGGTAAGGAAGCTTGTTTGCATTTTCATGTTTATTATGTGCTATTTGTAAACATAATAAGTCCCCTAGGAAGTGTCAAAAGTCCTCAAACTTGCATCGATACCCTTAGTAGAGTTCCACCTGAAAAATGTAATTAATATTGTAGCCTAGTTAGCACTTATAAATTTGGCATTATTCACTCTAATTAAAGTAATTTTAGCTGTGTCTGCCTCCAAAGAATTCTACATAGACAGCTTAAACAAATTAAAACCATTAATCACCATAGTATGCGAAAATATAGAAATATAGGGCTAATTTGCTCTAATTGTCCATATTAAAATTCTGCCCTTTGTTCTGTCAAGGTGGCATCATCCTTCTGGAGCTCACCTAACATATTCAAATCTGTGTGGATTGTATTTGAAGAGGAACGATTGAGATCTTGGGCTTGGTCAGTGGTTTCTTGAAAACTGTAGGACGTGCAAGCTTAGCAATTTCCTGTGAACATTTATATGATTTTATTAAGTGTTGTATTATTCATAGGTGCAAACTTGGTGAGAACTGTGGAGGGCATGACCAATATCCCCAAACTCAAATATGAAGAAACAAATTGAGCTGCTCAATGGCTGAATGAATAAATACAGTATGCAGTATGGGACTCAGCCATACAGACCAGGAACATCCAAGTCCACTGGGTGTGACGAATTAACTGATCTCAGCTGACATCAGTAGGGTGACTCATTTGGCCCCAGTGTTCCTAAACTACAGAGCAGACAAATCCAGCCAGTGACCCTCCCTAGAAAGTGTGCTTGTGTGATATCTGGTGTGGTCACACTTTATTCATAAAACCATTAAAAAATATATCTAAGCCTATAATATTGTGATAAATAGTAACTCAGAGCATAATTGAGCAGGGAGGATGGTTGCAGTATTTTTATACATTTGCCAGAGCAACATGCCTAGGAATGAAAATGCGTCAGCTTTACTAAACTGCAGCGATTTTATTTCTCACTGCTTTCTCCTGTTGTTCCTTCTTTATCCCCCTCATATCAGACCTTCATGGGTTGCTGCTCTGTAATTATCTGTTAGCAAGGAGAGGATAGCATTCCCCAAGCTCCCATACAGGGTCCTGATGGCTGTGCTGACTGGAGTAGCTTGTTGCTGGGCAGGACAGCGGAGTATTCAACCTGGAATAGCAAAACTGAATAGACATCACTATAAGAATATGGTTTGATTATTACGATATTACGATATTGTGCCACAGCTGCAGAAATAGTAGCCATTATGTTGGTCCATTTAAAATGCATTAGCAGGTAAGAAAGAAACCCATCTTACTGGCAGGATTACAGAGAGCAAATTTAAATTAAGTATATTAAATTAATTGTCAAAATTTTCACTTTAAAACTATGATCCCCAATGCCTTTACTTATGGGACATTCCCAGAGGAAGGGCAGGAGGCTATCAATGATCACTAACTGTTCAATTGATTCTGTAATAACAAATTATCTTTTTTTCTTTTGGATTTCACTGTAGTGTAGACAAAATGGACATGGGACAATCCAGCCATACATGTATAGACCATTTGAAGTTGATAGATTAGGGAAAACAAGGGAGCATGCACATGAGCTATGTAAAAATAGGAGTAGGTTAGATGTCAGGAGGTTTTTGTTTATGCAGAGGGTCATCAGCATTTGAATAAGTTATCGGCTTGAGTCGGAAAGTGCAGATTGGCTGCAACTGTTCAAAAAAGGATTGGACGAGTTCCTTGCTCTGGCTAATATCACTGTATACAAAAAGTAGGTGGGACAGTAGTTATGCGCCTTAATGTCACTGTGATCTCCTGGAACTTGTTTTGATTTCCTTCAGGAGTCGGAGAGGAATTTCCTAGATGTTTTGTTCCCTGAATAGGCAGAGGGTTGTTTGTTTGCTGTCTGGTTTTTCACTTCTCCCTAGTGATTGCATGACTCTGGGCTGGAATTTCCTGGATCGCACTTACGCAGAAATTACTACTGAAATTTATGCCAGTTTCAGTGCAGGTCTTGCCGATGGGAACTTACACCCAAATTTCCAGAGGAGCTCATTTTTCTACGTCCGAATGTAAAAACTAGCGTAAAGCAAATACAAATCCAGCGTCACTGATAAGGGTAATAGCGAGTAGGCTGCGTAATTCTGCCCTAGTGTCTCACTCTCAGAACCTCTGCTGCTCCTCTTCCTTTTCTATCATAATGCATAACAGAGGTATGCCCATTGGGAAGACTATTCCAGTTGCTTAGTCTTTCTGAACGGAGGTGAGGTGGGGTGGGGTGGTGGGAACGGGGGTCCAAAAAGTTTCAGCTACACTGAGACTGGCAGCACTTTGGTTAGATATAGTGCAGGTCTCAGTCAGAAAAAATGTTAAAAGTGAAGAAAATTACTGTCAAACTCCAGAAATCTCAGTTACACTAATATCAGGTGACTGGGCCTTGCTGCACCCAAATTTTTGGGCGTAAATCTATGCCTGCGTATTATTCGCAACAATTTAGGGAACTCATGTTAGGTCATCTTTTACATGGGGGCATGGAGCTATATAAACGAGTGGCAAACGATCGAGGAAATTCGTGCATAGTTATGCTTTAGCGTAAAACCGGAGTAAATCAATTACGCACAAATTTCCTTGAAACAAAACTCCAGATTAGACCTAGCATTATTGCAATTACAGATTAGACCTAGCATTATAGCAGTGACAGGTGAAACGGTATCAAAGAACGTGTACACAGGGTTATATCACATTGGTTATCTGACTGTTACAGGTTATATATCATTGTCAGAATCACACTGTGCATTATACACGGTGTTTAACAGTTGGTGTATATTACACTCCCTCTCTGCTATGTTACACTGTATTATATTATTCAGTCTGTTATTATACTCTATCCCTGACATTATCCACTTTCAGTTTCTGTAGGGTATATATTCCAATTCCTACCACCGGTACTTCTGTGTGGTGGAAGAAGGGAGATAGAAGCAGGTAATGAGGTAAGGATTAAAGGTCTTGCTATAAACAGCTGGGAGAAATTCATTAGAATATAACAATGA
The DNA here is from genome assembly GCF_035084215.1 of Heptranchias perlo. Classification (NCBI taxonomy): domain Eukaryota; kingdom Metazoa; phylum Chordata; class Chondrichthyes; order Hexanchiformes; family Hexanchidae; genus Heptranchias; species Heptranchias perlo. The sequence goes on along the minus strand of NC_090341.1, from coordinate 33,945,025 downwards.
ATCATAATACTATGCAAATCAGTACATGTGCCGTTTCCCATGATTCTCGTCAGGAATGTGCTATGTGTCACTGTCACTAGTATAACGTGGAAATTGCAGGGAAGGCTGTTACATGCTGACAGCATTTAAAGAGAAATTGAATTAGCAATTTAAGCGAAGGTTTTTGTTAAAGGTTATTTTTGCAGGTTTTGGGCCAAGTGTTTTGTCTGAAATATTTTAGTTATTGCAATTACAAGAAGACATTAATAATTTTGTAGAATGGGTGTGTAATTGGCAAATGAATTTCAAAATAGATAAGTGTGAGGTGGTGCATTTAGTAGGAAGAATAAGGAGGCCTCATGCTGCTTGGATAAGAGTCTAAATGGAGTAGAAAAGCAAAGGAATTTAGGGGTACAGATGCACAAATCACCAAAAGTAGCGACGCAAATTATTACGGCTATTAAAAAAAAAAGCAAACCAAGCACTGGGGTTCATTTCTAGAGGGATAGAATTGAAAAGCAGAGAAGTTATGCTAAACTTGTATAGAATCTTAGTTAGACCACACTTGGAGTACTGTGCGCAATTCTGTTCTCCATATTATGAAAAGGACATAGAGGCACTGGAGAAGGTGCAAAAAAGATTCACGAGGATGATACCAGAACTGAGAGGATATACAAATCAGCAAAGGCTGAACAGACTGGGGCCCTTTTCTCTAGAAAAGAGGAGGCTGAGGGGTGACCTGATGGAGGTCTTTAAGATCATGAAAGGGTTTGATAGGGTAAACATGGAGAAAATGTTTCCACTCATGGGGGTGTCCAAAACATGCACCTCCCCTTGAACTTAATATTTTAGATTGCTTCGTTCCTTCCCTATACATATTCTTAGCCCCTCCCCATATTGTCTGAGTTGCTCCTCACTTGTTTAAATCTTCCTGATCTATTTACCCTCAATACGAAGGCATTGGTACTAGTTCAGTTTATGTGGAGCTCATTTTGTCTGCAGCGTTTCCTCCATCTCAGAACTCATCCCAATGCCCTAGTTCTGAAACTCTCCCTTGTACACTACCTTTAACAGGAGATTTAATTGTTCTACCAAGTCATGTACTGATGTGCCTAATTTGCATCTACTGGCCTTTCAGGTGACATTAGGAGTAATCCTGAATTTACTATCCTAGTGGTCAGCTTTATAATCAAACACTTAACTCGTTAGAGCTCCATCCTGTTCTTCCCTATGTCATTGGTTCCAATGTGTGCCACAGCTTCAGGCTATTCAGTTCTGGGCACCGCACCTCAAAGGATATATTAGCCTCGGAGGGGGTACAGCGCAGATTTACCAGAACGATACTGGGGCTTAAAGGGTTAAATTATGAGGATAGGTTGCATAAACTTTGGTTGTATTCTCTTGAGTTTAGAAGGTTGAGGAATGATCTAATTAGGGTGTTTAAAATGATATAAGGATTCGATAGAGTAGATACAACGAAGCTATTTCCTCTGGTGGGGGAATCCAGAGCACAGGAGAACAATCTTTTAATTGACAGAAGTCATGTGCCTAACTGTTCCAAGTTTTAGTGATAAGCCTGAAATTTTTGGATGACCCCATTCTGGTCTATCCAGCGTGAACATTAACACTCTGCAACCTTATAAACATGTAAAAATAAATGTGAAACTGTGCTAAATTCACAGCCAGATGCTGGCGAACGAATGTTCCTGGCCTGACACTGGGATTTATCTGCTACAGTCATGATGAATTTTGTCAGTTCTGGGACAGGCTGCTTGGTGGAGGATACTGAAAGCATTCCATCTCAAGGGAGTAAGGATGGAGATGGCCATCTCACCCTATTACCAGCGAGCTTCCTGTTGACTGACTGTGGAGTGTTATTGGCAGGTGAAGTCTGTTGCTAGGCTTGTCCTATCTTGTGACTAAAAAAGTTGTTCAAAGGCATTTGGCCCTTGTGGGTGGTGTTGGAAATACAAAAAGGGATTAAATTAACTCTAAAAGTTGTATCAAGTACTATAGGATAAGAAGATATATTTTATAGAAAGTGAATATCACTGTAAGAAAGTCCCTTTTCAGGGAGGTCTAAGGAATATTTAATAGGCCAGTTGTATTGTACAGTTTTAATGCAAAACAGATTTCAGCTTCCTAGCAACAAACTATGTAGTTTATTCCAGGTGTGAAACGACTCAAGGTGCACCTTGACAAGAGGTGTAAGACCTATCTCCGCAAGGTACTCTCATACTAGTTGGTCTTTGTCAGGCATCAAGGAATCTGGAGCAAAGCCAAGTTTCAGAGGTTGATTGGCAGACCATTGGACTACTGGGAACTCCTTAAGCAACTTCTGGGACAAATAAGCTTGCTGGTAACTATAAAAAGTAATTACTTGTATGTACTAATGGTGCAACCATTCATATAACCCAATTTTGTTTTGGCAGAAAAGCAATGTGGAGCTGGCAGTATACGTGAGTCTGCCAGTTCAGTATCACTCAAAACATGTCTGACTATGATTTCTGCCGTAAAACATTACTTTGAATACTGTAGTCTTGTGCTTGTTTTAGGTGAATGATTTTATATCAGACCTCTATAGAAACATAGAAAAATTTACGGCACAGAAAGAGGCCATTCGACCCATCGTGTTCGTGCCAGTCGAAAAAGTGCTACCCAGCCTAATCCCGCTTTCCAGCACTTGGTCCACAGCCTTGTAGGTTATGGCACTTCAAGAACATATCCAAGTACTTTCTAAATGTGATGAGGGTTTCTGCCTCTACCACCCTTTCAGGTACTGAGTTCCAGGTCTCTACCACCCTCTGGGTGAAAACATTTTCCTCAGCTCCCCTCTAATCCTTCTACCAATTGCTTTAAATCTATGCCCCCTGGTTATTGACCTCTCTGCTAAGGGAGATAGATCCTTCCCGTCCACTCTATCTAGGCCCCCCTTTATTTTATACACCTCAATTAAATCGCCTCTCAGCCTCCTCTGTTCCAAAGAAAACAACCCCAGCCTATCCAATCTTTCCTCATAGCTAAAATTCTCCAATCTTGGCAACATCCTCGTAAATCTCCTCTCTACCCTCTCTAGTGCAATCACATCTTTCCTGTAATGTGGTGACCAGAACTCTACGCAGTACTCAAGCTGTGGCCTTACTAATGTTTTATACAGTTCTAGCATAACTCCCCTGCTCTTATATTCTGTGCCTCAGCTAATAAAGGAAAGTATATCGAATGCCTTCTTTACCACCTTATCTACCTGTCCTGCTACCTTCAGGGATCTGTGGATATGCACTCCAAGGTCCCTCTCTTCCTCTACATGTCTCAGTATCTTCCCATTTATTGTGTATTCCCTTGCCTTGTTGACCTCCCCAAATGCATTACCTCACACTTCTCCAGATTGAATTCCATTTGCCACTTTTCTGCCCACCTGACCAGTCCATTGATATTTTCCTCCTCAATATCAACCAGACCGCCAATTTTTGTATCATCTGCAGACTTCTTTATCATGCCCCCTACATTTAAGTCTAAATCATTAATATATACCATAAAAAGCAAGGGACCTAGTGCTGAGCCCTGCGGAACCCCACTGGAAACAGCCTTCCCGTCACATTACCCTTTCCTTCCTGCCACTGAGCCAATTTTGGATCCAATTTGCCACTTTCCCTTGGATCCCATGGACTTTTACTTTTTTGACCAGTCTGCCATGTGGGACCTTGTCAAAGCCTTGCTCAAATTCATGTAGACTACATCAAACGCACTACCCTCATTGATCCTCCTTGTTACCTCCTCAAAAAATTCAATCAAATTAGTCAGACACAAGCTTCTCTTATGAGAAAATATTATAAATCCATGCTGACTGTCCTTGATTAATCAATGCATTTCTAAATGACGATTTATGCTGTCCCTCAGAATTGATTCCAATAATTTGCCCACCACCGAGGTTAGACTGACTGGCTTGTAATTACTAGGCCTATCCTTTCCTCCCTTTTTAAACAACGATACAATGTTAGCAGTCCTCCAATCCTCCAGCACGCCTGTAACCAGGGAGGATTGGAAAATAATGGCCAGAGTCTCCGCTATTTACTCCCATGCTTCTTTTAACAGCCTGGGATACTTTTCATCCGGGCCTGGCGATTTATCTACTTTCAAATTTGCTAAACCCCTTAATACTTCTGCCCTCACTATGTTTATCCCATCCAATATTTCACACTCCTCCTCCTTAATTACAATCTCTGCATCGTCCCCCTCCTTTGTGAAGACCGATGCAAAGTATTCATTAAGAATCATATCCACATCCTACGCCTCCACACATTGGTTACCATTTTGGTCTCTAATAGGCCCTCCTTAGTCATCCTCTTGCTCTTTATGCATTTATAAAACATTTTTGGGTTTTCCTTGATTTTACTTGCCAGTATTTTTTCATGCCCTCTCCTTGCTTTCCTAATTTCCTTTTTAAACTCACCCCTGCACGTTTTATACTCCTTTAGGCTTTCTGCAGTATTGAGCTCTCGGTGCCTTATCTTACCTTGTATGCTCCTTGTCATTCAGGGGGCTCTAGATTTGGCAGTCCCAGCCTTTTTCTTTGTGGAAACATGTTTACTCTGAACCACTTGAATTTCCCCCTTGAATGTCCCCCACTGCTCTGACACTGATTTACCTTTAAGTAGCTGTTTCCAGTCCACTTTTGCTAAATCACTTCTCAGCTTAGTAAAATTGGCCTTTCCCCAATTGAGAACTTTTACTCTCATTTTATCTTTGTCCTTTTCCATAACTATGCTAAATCTAACTGAATTATGATCACTGCCAGCAAAATGCTCTCCCACTGATACTCCTTCCACCTGCCCAGCTTCATTCCCTAAAACTAAAACCAGAACTGCCCCCCCTCTTGTTGGGCTTGCTATGTATTGGCTAAAAAAAGTTCTCCTGAATGCAGTTTAAGAATTCTGTGCCCTCTATATCTTTTACACTGATCGTATCCCAGTTAATATTAGGGTAGTTGAAATCCCCCACTATTACTGCCTATTGTTTTTGCACTTCACAGAAATTTGCCTACATATTCGCTCTTCTAACTCCCTCTGGCTGTTTGGGGGTCTATAATACACTTCCAGCAGTTTGATTGCCCCTTTTTTGTTCTTTAGCTCAATCCATATGGCCTTATTTGATGATCCTTCTAAACATATCATCCCTCCTCACAGCCATAATTGTTTCTTTAACCAATATTGTCACCCCCCCTTCTTTTTTATCCCCCTCTCTATCTCATCTGAAAACCCTGTAACCAGGAATGTTGAGCTGCCATTCCTGTCCCCGTTAAAGCTATGTTTCAGTAATAGCTAAGATATCATACTTGCACATGTCTATCTGTGCCCTCAGCTCATCTGCCTTATTCGCTATATTCCTTGCATTGAGGTATATACCATTAAGCACTGCTAAACTCCTTTGTTGTCTATTTTCTAACCTTTATTTCCTCTGCCTTCCAAACTCACTTACTAATTTTCTGTCTTCCATTTCCAGCTCTGTTTCTGTCCCTTCTGACTCTATGCTCAGGTTCCCATCCCCCTGCCAAGCTGGTTTAAACCCTCCCCAACAGCACTAGCAACCCTCCGTGTGAGAATATTGGTCCCAGGCCAATTGAGCTGCAACCCGTCTGGCTTGTACAGGTCCCACCTCCCCCAGAACCGGTCCCAATGCCCCAGGAATCTAAAGCCCTCCTTCCTGCACCATCTCTCCAGCCACACATTCACCTGCACGGTCCTCCTATTTCAATACTCACTAGCGTGTGGCACTGGGAGTAATCTGGAAATTACTACCTTTGAAGTCCTGCTTATTCATTTCGTTCCTAGCTCCTTAAAATCTGCCTGCAGGACCTCATCCCTCTTTCTACCTATATTTCAGTAAGTTTATCGGCAAAGGTATCAGCTTGTTTATATCAGAATTGAAGCCACTTCTCTAACAGAAATGGAAAGAATATGTTAACAGCAAAACACGGAGGAGGAGAAAACACCTCGCGCATCCTCCAGTGAAAGGGTCGAGCAGAAGATGCATTGCAACAACGTAGAGGTAGACTGCAGAGTGGAAACAAAAGTGGGTAGTCAGATGTTATTATTATAAAGGCTTATAATAGAACTTCACTTTGTTTAAAAATGTAAAGCTTTCCCGGTTAGAAGCAAGGTTTTAGGTAGCTTGTGAGTTATATTTTTGTGGTTTGGGTTAACTTCAAGACCAGGGAAAATATTCCTGTGTTTCTCTGGGGAGGCCTGTCATTTATATTCCATGAGTATGTGTAACTAACATCTTATAATAAATAAATTTCATATCTGCTAATGGGTTGCTACTCAGCTTTTTTTAATGGTTCCCCTGTTACCCCTGTGAAATATCAACAAGACTGATCTGATAACTCTGGTAGTAACACTATCATTGCATGGCCTCCTTGTTGTGGTTTCACTATTGTGGTCATGTCATATGCCGCATCTAATTCCAAAGAGAAATTCAGCAGCCAGCCTTTAAATGTTGTCACTGCCAGTTTTACTGAGACTTTTCTAGCGAGACTGTCTGGAATCTATGCTGCTGAACACTACTGCCGAGAGCTCACAAAATGTTATTTGGAAGCTTTCTATTATCTATTGAAATGAATATATCATATTTTCAAGCACCAATTGGGGTATCCAAATGTCACAGTAAGGTTTGCACGTATATGTTAATATTGTAGAAATCATAGTGCTCCACGTGAAAAAGTACACCAAGGGTGACAAATGCATGCATTTTAATCATAGGTAATATATATTTACAAATTTTTAATGTAAGTTAATCATGCATCTAGCTGTAGTGTAAACAGATATCACTACACCCTCTAATACAGTGGAGCAATAGGGTTCTACAATCCCCTTGGACATTCCAAAGTAAGGTCCATAGGAAACTTAGCCTTCAACATTCAGCAGGCTGCTGGTGTGATAAGATCTTGTTCACTGCAGACATGATCCAGCCAGTAACAAATGAAACTATCAGGAAAGGGTCATAGCTATCAAATGTGGACTGATGACCTGTTTAACCTTAATATGAGTCTTCACCACATTCAGAGCCAACAACATTGTTGGTCTTTCCAAGTTTCATGTCCTCTATTCCATTGCTGGTTTTCTAGCATTAATTACGATCTGAAAAGTGGTGTGTCTTCAATTCATTGTACTGTAGATTACCTTCTAACTTTCACAGTCAGAAACAGCCAGACTGCTGCGTATGAATGCTTTTGCTGTGAGGGAAATTGAATGGCCCTCGTCTATCGCCTTGAGGGCAGATTCTGATTAAATGATTAAGTACACACAGGCACAGTCTCTTCTCTACTTCACTCCCTAAGGATCAGGAGCTTACATATCCCATCACAGAAAGGAAGACCTTCCTATACGCATGATGTGGAGATGCCGGTGATGGACTGGGGTTGACAATTGTAAACAATTTTACAACACCAAGTTATAGTCCAGCAATTTTATTTTAAATTCACAAGCTTTCGGAGGCTTCCCCCTTCCTCAGGTGAACGATTTCACATCGTTCACCTGAGGAAGGGGGAAGCCTCCGAAAGCTTGTGAATTTAAAATAAAATTGCTGGACTATAACTTGGTGTTGTAAAATTGTTTACAATTTCCTATACGCAAACATCAGATAAGTGACCTTTGCTCCCTACCTCTCTAACTGTTGTTAGGCACGTTTCTTTTCTATTTATGCAGTAGAATGCATTTTCTATGCTATTTTTGCGGCTGGGCGCCTCAACTGTGATCTTGAGATGTCCCTCCAATAACAATGGCATTCTTTGTGGTATTTCTCACACATAATTTTGATGCACAGAACCCATTTGTACGTAGTATGTGTTACAGGTAGGGTGGAGGAAATCATAAACAAAATGTAGTAACTTCAAATACTTGCTAAGTAAAAACACATTAAGTGAGGAAATGAAAGAAGATGAAGTTAATGAAAGGAAACCGTTCCCATTGGCGGAAGGGTCGAGAACCAGAGGACACGGATTTAAGGTGATTGGCAAAAGAACCGAAGGCGACATGAGGATAAACTTTTTTACGCAGCGAGTAGTTATGATCTGGAATGCGTTGCCTGAAAGGGTGGCGGAAGCAGATTCAATCGTGGCTTTCAAAAAGGAATTGGATAAATATTTGAAGGGAAAAAAATTGCAGGGCTACAGGGAAAGAGCGGGTGAATGGGACTAACTGGATTGCTCTTACAAAGAACTGGCACAGGCTCGATGGGCCGAATGGCCTCCTGTGCTGTATCCATTCTAAAGAAAGAGGAAGAGAAGCAGAGAAGAGAAAGAGAAAGAGGAAGAAAGAGGAAGAGGTGCTTTGATATTCTGCTAGCACATGCCAAAATTAAAGTTCAAGATGGCCAGTTATTTGAGATTCAATTTTTCTAGCAGACAGAAAAATTAAGTAACTTAGTTGTCTAGAAAAGCAGACATTGAAGTTAAAATCCTATGTTTTCTAAATCAGTGTGTTTAAAACTTGTGTGTGTGGCGATCTCCCTGTGAGTATTGACACAAAACTTGCTACGCTCACACTCTCAGGGCCGCTCATCCTAACTTCCAAAACGCAGTGTTAGCTACCCAAAAAATTGCTGAAAATTATTTTTTATTAGTGTAGAGCAACAGAAATAATGTTCTATAAATATGGGAAAAATCCAGAATTTTATACCAGATGCACAGAAATCTAGTGATCCTGGAATCTCTCCTGTCTAGGGACACCATGAAAAGTTAAGCTTTGAACACGTTTCAAAGGGTGAAAGTGCAGCTACCACACTTGGTTTTAGGGGTTTTTTTTCCTGCCCAACAAGATGAAGGATGTCAGTGCTGAAGAATGAAATATTTTTCTACCTTTTGCACCCAATGACAGCATCAAGTACTCCAAGTTCAGTTATAGTATGAGATGAATGCAGGTCGAAATGCTATTTACTCTTTCATAATAATGGACCCTGATTCCCTCCTGCACTAATGGGTCATAAAAAGCCATACCATCCACCCTTGTGGCCTCTCAAAGTGAGATTGCCAATTTAATTCTGAATGGCATGCGGTTTTGTGATATGAACTCGTATTCAGTAGGAACTGGGTTCAGACTCTTGAAGCTCATTACACAGAATCTTTACAGCTCTCAAAGAGGAAAGACTTTCATACCATCAATTTGAACTGGGTTGAAACCCAGGTCCAAGACTTAAAATAAGTATTTAAATTTCCTGTACCTTCTAGTCTCTTATTGCATGGATTATGCAAACCATTGAAAGCATGGAGTCTTTCAATGGTTTGCATAATCTGCTGTAACAGTAAAGTGTATTTCAACTGTAAACTATCTACTGAAGACTAAAATAAAAGTCCCAGTGTGTTTAATATGGGACCTTCAACTAATTAAAACATAAGGTGCACCTCTGTGCTTCTGTTCAGCATAAAGCATGAGGTGACATTCATTATAGTTATTAATGGATAGATCATTCGCTTATTTTGCATTTCAAATATATTCCAAGAATGCAGCTTGGTACAGGTTGGTTTTTTAAAAATTATAATTTTCAAGTACTGCATAACAAGGCCCAGATTACCAAGAGACAGAGGCAGCTAAAGCACAATATTTAGAATGCTCAGCTTACCTATGTCAGATAATTAAGAATTATAGGTAGTGAACTCTATATTCTGATTTTGAACTCTTGAGCTGGCCAGATGGACCAATATGGTCTTCCCCAGTCCGTTACATTCCTATGTTCCTAAGACTGGCTCATTTTCTGTGTACTGTTGCAGTCAGTCATGTTGTGAATAAACCATGCTAAGCAGCCATCATTAGAAACCTTTGGTCTGAAATCCTAAAAAATATTCATATCATGCATCACTTTGATGTACTGAATATTTAATCACTATGTACTAATAGACAAATTAACAGAACAAATCCCACTCATTTGTCCCATCAGAGACATTGATTTTGTGCTTGACACGAAGAGATATAGATACCAGGCAGCAAAACTGTCAGCTGGCAAATGGAGGTTTGAAGCTCCCTAGGTAGCTTAAGCACATGAGAAATCCATCAGGGACAATAAAACCCCAAACATGAATTACCCAACAACAAAGGAAATGAAGCACGTGTTAATTAGAAAACACATCTCCCCTCCACATACAGGGAATTTTGAATTCCACACACTTATTTAAAGTTGTTCTTACGAATCCATATAAATATTTCTGCACTATTAACTATATTTAGAAATAGAAAGTTTTACAGCATAAAGCCACAGAATACTTTAATAAAATATTGCATTGTTTTTAGTGCTTATTTGGAATAAATAGAGACACTCAGTAACCCTGCAATACTATTTTAAATGCATTGAGTGAGGAAAACTACATAAATCACAGGTGACAAAGTCGAGAATGAGTTCTGAAGGTCCCCCTCACAAGTAAGATAAAAATAGTGAGTTAGAATAACAGGGGTATTAATATTCAGTTTGAACTTTTATTCCCCTGCAACCACATTTGACAAAAAAATGGCAGCCATTCTTAAGGCACTGAAAATAGAAACTTTGGTCCTTTCCTTTTCAGCTTAAATGAGTGGAAGAATTATTTCCTTCATTGGACTTTAAGTTGTAATCAGTTAAGTGGATACTTTTCAATGGCAGCCCTGGAGAGCTTGTGGACTTGATTACTAACTGAGATAGATTATGTCCCATTGGACATTATGTGGCACAGTATGATCAGCCTCCTTGGGGTAATATTCTTGTAAAAATTAGCATTTGATTTATTTTTTCTATATATCTATAATTTGAAGTAAAAACGTTAAAAAGGAGCTGCTGTTATAATACATGTCACAAAGAACTGAATAAAACTATATCTAAATAAATGTTTTTTCTCCTCTCCTGGAGACACTGGTCATACTTTGGTATGGATCCACAATATTGGTCGACCCCTGTACTATATCCAGTGGCTACTTTTTATGTGCAAACCTAAAAAGTATTATTCAACCATGAGGGACATCATAACCAAGTCCAGTCATGTCCTCACCCAGTGTCCACGCACATGCCTGAACTCAGCACAGCCCAGGGATTTAACTTTAAACTAGGAGGAGGTCAACAGAGAAATAAGGAGAATTTGAGGAAGTGTCACAATGGGCTGCTTCTGGTGGAAGCTGGGGAGCAGGTGGAGAGACAGTGTATGACCCAGGAAAGAAAGGGGAGGAAATTCTTTTTTGAAAACCCCCCCATGCCATATTAAGGAAAAAACATGAAGTACAATTAGATCATTCTCTATAATTAGCACATATATAGTCCAAATAAAAGTCATCTAATTTTATTGGCACGAATTCACCACAGACCACGATTGAAAAGGCAACCAGTAGAGGGTTATGAAAGTTGGTTTTCCCTGGAAGTTCCCCTTTGGTTTTTAATTTATCCTCACTGAGACCTGATCTGTATTTTCTGTTTCTTTTAATACATTTTTAGGGAATAAGTATGTCACATTAAAAATTGAAAAGCTTCCTCGATTGCAGGTTCTTAAACATGCTGCTCCTGCTGTACATGAATAATGGTTGAATGAGTTGAAACTCGTTGGGTCAGTCATCAGAGGGGGTCATCGTGGGGGGATCGGAGATCGTGGTGGGGAGGATCGGAGATCGTAAGGGGGGTCAGAGAGCGTGGAGGGGGTGGGGATGTTCACTGCAGGTAGGCTTGTTGAGCCTGGGAGAAGCACTCTAGCTCCTTCGGGCCCACAAGCTATGCTATAAAGGCACTTACCTGCAGTTTCGGGCCTTCTCGCCTCCTCTCAGGTGGCGTGAAGGAGAAGGCCTGGGAATCCCGGCCCCCAGGAGCTAAAATCAAAAGAGCTTTGAAAATGGAGGCCTGTAGCCTCCTTAAAAGCTTTTAATGCCCGACCCGCCTCCTGAGAGCGGGTTGGTCGCCAGGTCCTCATCCTGCCCCCGTGAAAACAGGAAATGGGCAGGTTGGGGGCAGGTTTTAGATTTTTGCAATTGTTACTGCACCCCCCCTCCCCACCCTCCAGTCCCCAACCCACCCATTTTTCCAGGCTAAACTCATGCCCGACATCTTCAAAATGAGCACAATATTGGGCATATTTTTGGATCTAACTTCCAGGTTGTGCCCAAGGTGGAAACTTCAGGCCTTTATGTCGATTACTAAAATCACTGGGCCCAGAATAGTTCTCTAGGGAATCCTAATATTGTAATGGCAAGTTCCATCTGGAATAATATACTATTAGTCTAGACCTGGTGGTAAGACATTACCAAATAAGCCCTATATCCCTAATAGCCCCATCTGCAAGTCGTCTGCTTGCTGAAGAACAGATCATGGACACAGTATCAAATGAATATTGTAAATTCAAAGTGACCTGAAGGTGACGTGAATCTATGTCATTACTGATAATATGGTAGAGTGGAATGCAGTAAGTACACCTCTCCTGCCATTCCATCCTATGGTTGCATCCTTAAAACTAAAATGTTTCTTTGAGATGATCAAAGTGAAAAGATACTACAGCGAAAAGGTTTACATTTGGACTTTGACTTATTTCTATGAAATATTCATTAGAAGCAGGTCCCCATCTCCCCAAAATCAATATTATATTTGCCACTCAGAGACAAGGGCCCCAATATTAACTTGGAGCCGGGAAGAGAGCGGGGGGAATTGTGGACGGGAAACCCAGAGGCCCTACTGAATTTAACGGTAGGGCCTGCCTTTAAAACTTTTCAAAAGCTTTCCCGTCCGATAGCCAGCTTGATTGACAGGCTGGCTGCCTGTCGAGAGGGAAAGCAGATGGGAAGCGGATGGAAAGTAAGTCGGAGTTTGGATGGGGTTGGGGAAAGGGAGAGTCGGGGAGAGATTGGGATCTTTGGGGGTTGGATTGGGGGGTGGGGGAGAGATTAGGATCTTCGGGGTTTGGATGGGGGTATCACGGGGGAGTGGGGAAGTCGGAGATCGTTGGAGGGGTGAGCAGTCCGATATCGTTGGGTGGGGGGGTGGTGAGCAGTTGGACATTGTTCGGGGGGTGAGCAGTCAGACATCGGGTGGGGTCTCGGATATTGGTGGGGGGGCGGGGTCGGCCGAACGTTGGGCCCGGAGAAAATACTCCTGCTCCTCCTGGCCCACAAGCAGTGCAATAAAGGCACTTAACCTCGTGATCCGGCCCTTCTCGTCTGCTTTTCACTGGCAAGAGTCACAAGCCCCAGGAAACCCGCATCAGAGGCATCAAATTTAAAGGTCAGTGAAAATCAATTTTAAAAAACCTAATTAACGGCACAATAAGGGCATTAATTGCTGGGATAACTACCCACCTGCCTGGGCTAATTAGGGTCCTGACTGCGGCAAGTAGGTTACTCGCACGCATCCAAACGCACCTCTGTTAAACTCAGAAGTGGGCACGTTGGAGCCAGGTTGCGGTCGCGCTCGAAAAATCTATTATTTTATTTACCCACCTGCCCCCAACCCACCCAAATAGTGTGGGGCATCTTCTGGTCTTATCCTGTTTCAGAGATTTCTGATGGATGCAGCGCTCTCACCTGAGCTATTGAGCTATTCTGTTTTAGCTTTGTGTCAGCACTCACCAGTCTTCTTCCTCGGCGATCTCAGTTCAGCTCAGCAATTTAGATGCCTTCTTGTATTCTTTTCTGTTTTCAACCAAATACACAGCATCCAATAATAGAATCATCAGGATTTATTCTCTTGCTGAAAGATGAGCCACTTCAGGGGCATTTTACACTCCTGGGGCTGGATTTTCCTTCCCTATACCGGGCGGGGAGACCTGCCAATGTGCTTCTACTGTAACCTTTATTTCCCTTTCCCTGTTCGCTGCTCCTTCCCCACCAGCCGCATGTAAGTTATGGCAGGTAGGTGGGGAACCGCAAGCCATCAATTTTCCTTGCCTTTTGCCTATGATTCTGTCAACCCCAAGGACCAACAGTAGTCCCTGGGGCAGTAGCCGAAGGCTCTCTGATGCACCTTTTAGAAGGCGAGGGCCCAGTAGTGAGCACCTCTCACTCACATTAGGCCTTAGACTCTTACCTATTTAGGAACTGGCCCATTCCAAAGCCAGTAAGTCCCTCCCTGCCTCCTTTAAATATTCTCCATCTCGTAGCAGTCCCGCTGACGTGGCGCTGGGATTTTTCACTCCGGCAAACAGTGGGCTCCCTCATGGTGGCAGGGATTCTGCCAGGAGCCCGCCCTGCATAGATAATGATTTTGACCCAGGAAAATAAGTTGGGATCATGATAGTGTCAGGACAACGGGTGAAGTAGCATCCCACCCCACCCCTCCTGCTGTGGATTAGAAAAAAAACACCTCTTCATTCACATTTGGTCCAACAAATTAAATATTCAATGAAATATAAATCCTGAATAACTAAGTGTTTCAGCTAAAGAGACAGAATTTATGGGTGACTCTTACTAGCATTACTAGCACATAGATTATTTGTACTTACTTGGACCATAGTAAAACCACTGTGTTTCAGCTTGAACACTGAAGGATCGTTCTTTTATATCACATTATTGTCATCGTCTGAAACAATTCAAAGAGATTGGAAGAAAACTGGACTGCCCATATTACAATTAATTGTTACCAGAATAACAGACATTCTGCGATTCACTCTACACCTTAGCGCCAACCACAGCTAACAATAACTGTCGCTGACTATTGATCTCTCTCATGCACTACACATGCATATTATGCCCACTTTGCACATAATTTATTTTGCTGGTAGCTAAACTTTGCAAAATAGAAAAACTTGCATTATGTGTGCTAACCTGAAACTTAAATATATCACATGAGGGAATACAGTATCCAATAGCCACACTCCAATTATCCAGTAGAATGTCCATGGCACAAAGTCTAATGCAAAAGGTGTCCTTGTTGCACAGTCTGTTAACACCAATCAGCTCCTGCCTGACAGTTCAAGAAATATTAAATTCAGTTAATGTGTTCATTTTTATTGTACTTATATTCATTCCTGTGTTGTATTGATGTACCATACAGTAAGACCAAAATTTGGGGACTTTTGATTATCTCCCATTTCCCATAAGAGAAGTCTGTCATTATAGGAGATAATGGAGGTACGTCCCTTGCTAAATTGTTCAGTTTATAATTGACCCAGTTTGAATATTCAGATTATACCAAATAAACAGAATACAGTGCAATTAACCTCCAAGTCAAGGAAGTGTGGTGGCACAGCTCATTGGTGTATCATCGCAGTGTGCCACAGAGCTTCAGGATGTGGGTTTTAGCCTGTAATTCCCCATACAGTAAGTACACAATCTCAGCCATACAGTTGAGCTGAAGTCAGATGCCTTGCCATGTTGATCAAATGATGAATGGTACCAGGGTGCTGTTGCCCACCTCCCCTGACAGCCAGCTTGAGGAGAATTGGCACCAGACTTGCAGTAGCCCACTTGGGTCAAGAGAGAGCTAAGAATGAGAATAAATTACACAAAAGTATCCCTCCCGTTTTATAAATTAGTGCTTACAGTGTTGCAGTTACATGAAGAACTCTATTTTGTAATTAAACTAATTAATTTATGTAAATGAGAGCTAATTCTTTTAATTCATTAATTTCATAACTAATAGATACACCATCTTATATAAAGATAAGATTTGCAGTTTTTGAATTGTAGATCTAATTTACATATTTAATTTTGACTATATTAGCATAATCATTAACATAATACCCCTAACAGCATAACAAATATATCCTCTGAGCTTTAGAAAGATAGACTTAATTTTGTTTTTATTCATAGGGAAAAGTCTACCTTTCAGGTGTAATCTCAGGTTGATGACTTATCCGCTTGTTTTAAAAATTGTAATTGAGGGGGTTACCATCTATTCCGTAGTCTCCCCTCAAGGTATTGACTCTGGGTAGGGTTCCACATGTTCCTTCAGCTTTCTAACACCTTTCTCAAGTGGCCATTCCTTATTTGAGTCTAGACAATGAGTGTGGAAACTATGGAGAGCATGGAAGCCAAGCTCAATATTGACAGTGGATAGGACTCCCAAGCAGGAACACTGACTGACTTTCTTTTTCAGCTGTGTTTGCTGAAACCACTGTGGTGCAAATAAAGGAAAAGGTTATTCTCACCACTTGGAAGTAGGAGGACAATACGCACCCAACACTTTGCCTGGAATGTGTAATGTGTAATAGTCACTTTGTTCGTTTTCCCTTCTTTAGCCCAGGGGCATTGAAGCCAAATTGTACTACCCCAGCTACCAGATGAGACTGAGGATCAAACCTGGGACCTTCTCACTTGTGTGGCCTAGTAATACGGCAGGCGGTGTTTCCAATCACAAAACTATTGGTGCAGTTTCTGTTCTTTTAAAAAAGGTATGTCCTTCCCTCCCCTAGTCTAGGTTCTCCTTACAACACACAACATCCCTGGCTGAGTGGACCGGAGAACAGCCTTTTGTCCCATCCCTGTGAGAAAGCATCTGACTTAAAATATGTAATGAACAGTTGTTTGAAAGTGATTCCTAAATTTATTTTCTGGGTGGTTGATCTTTCTAGATTGGAGGGGGAAGCTCACACAAGCCAGCAATCAGAAAACTGAACACAGCCTGCCCTCCAAGAAAAGATACTTGCTGATCGTCAGCACTTCATGTTGTCAACATGTCAGTACCAGGTCTCTCAAATCATTGTTGTTGAATCCTGTAGCTTTTTGCTTTAGGTTATCCCTGATTGTCCTGAAATGTCATTGTGCACGCACTAACAGCTGTAACTTACACTTGTGCACAAAACTGCACGTCTGCACTCAAATTGTCAGTAGTTACACAAGTGGAACTCCACAGAGTTGTGCACATGTGAATAAACTGGAGGTACATGTGGAAACCATGCTGGTTCAACTGCAGACAGGTGAGGGGTTTATGTTTTAAGATAGAAGGGGGCTTTTTAAATGTAAATCAGCTGGTGTTGGAGCTTAGAAAAACCAAGGGAAAGATCATCTTATGTTGTTCCTTCCATGAACATAATAGTTAAGATCTCACCAGTTGAGCTGTTCCCATGAGGTTGCCCTTTTCTAGAAAATAGGTTCAAAGACTAAAAATTGAACAAAGTGTATTATGTTGAAATATGGGATAATTAATTTTCCCTTTTTCACCTCTACCTCTGTATACATTATTTACAGTATTACCTCACTCAGTTGTGGCACCTGCACACATGTAGGCCTGCTGGTTATACTCACTATGTTTTACCTTCGGATGATATGAAAATCAGGACAATTGTGACTCGTAACAAATACGTATCTAAAGCCATTTAGGAATAAATTACTTTTGGCTTCAAACACTGAATCGCAAAATGCTCCAAAAAGAGTGTCAAAATGAAAATTCCCGGGGGCGGGGTGGGGGAGAGGGAGAGGGAGAGGGAGGGGTGCAAGGGGGAATATCTCCAGACTACCCATAGAAAATAAACCTTTCGTCTTCACTGCTAATGGCCCCTTCACGAATTTCCAGATGCATCAATGCAAAGAATGCATTTTTGTATACTTCAGGTTTTCTTTGCAATACCACTGATAAATATATTTGGTATAACTCCAGCTTAAGTTACTTGAAGCTCAAGTCCCACTGCATTATTAGCATAACCACTTGTTTCACAGGGAAAGTCTAAGTAGTGAAATGTTATCCTGAAATACTGGTGAAAATCCTGGAATCCCATATAATAAAGAGAATGTAACTTATTCTGTCACTGGAAAGCAGCAGCTCTGTTCATAGACTTACATCCAGCGCAGTTTTGGAGTTGTTGCTTGTTCTTTGAATTGCCAGCTTTTTGGGAACTCTGTCAGCTTTTCTGGAGATGCTCAGCAGCTTTTGTGAATTTTTCTAGGTTAACATATATGCAAAAGATGAGCGTCAGCACTGCTCGCAGCAGTCAGTTAAATAGTTGCACTGGCACTAACATCTCTGGGGTGCCAGGGAAAATCACTTCACAAGGTTGGTCTTGAACGCTCCAGGGCAGTGGTACTGCCTCGTTTACTTCACATAACAAATAATGGCAGATATAGGTGCGATGTATCTCTACTGGTGCTTTTAGTGCACTTTGCTGAGTACATGCTGAAAATATGGGAGTTTTTGCACTTCTGGACAGGATATCAGAAAAAGCTTTTCAACCGATGGATTATCTCTCGCTCTCAATTATATCGATGCTACAATTATTATTACTTCCATTAATTATGCTCTCTTGTTCCTCCTAAATTCCAAATGCACCATGCTACATGTTCTTCCTCCTCCCTGCATCACTGTGTTGCAATCAAGGCTTATTGCAATTTTTCAAACTCATTACTTCCATTTCTTCTTCCTGCTGCAATCTATTGGATTTTAAATCCCGAACATGGTGTCACTGAACCACACTTTGATTTATCCTGTCATCTTTCTTCTTCCAACTTCAGTAGTTTCCTGCACTTTGGGCTTTGGCCCTTTATCCAGGTGTCTCATTTTTTTAAAAAAACTACAAATATTTGAAAAAGAGAAAAAACAGGGGAGTGGGACTAATTGGTAGCTCTTTCAGAGAGCTGGCACTGCATGATGGGCTGAATGGCCTCCTTCTGTGCTGTATAATTCTATTATTCCATGAAATTCATTGCAATACAATAATGCTGTAAGTATATAATAGCTGTGACCCAAACTATGGTCTTCCACAGTTTTGCAGTAATTTTTTACAGTAGTGCTGCTAGACCTTCTCCATAGAGGACTGAAAGAAACCTAAAAAAAAAACAAGCTTATGACTATTAAAATATTAGAGCATTGATCTGATGTATAAAGGGAGCATGCTGAAGCTTGACGCATGTTAAAAGAACAGGAGATTGTGCCTTGGATGAGGAATGAAATGGCTATCTGTCAGGGCTCCGGATCGCTCTTTCAGAGAGAAACTTTGCCTTGGGGTGACTTCCCCTGGCTTTCAAGTCCTGTGTGCTGCTGGCAAACGGTTTACAGAGGTGACAATTTAAAAGGTTTGATTTCAACTCTCTTTGTCTTGCAGTCAGTAATGCAACTTTAACGAGCAAAACCGATGAATACATTACCATAATTAATGCAACCTTCACAATCTTACCTGACCTGCCTTGCAGTTAGGAGCTCTTAGTTGTTTGTAAGACAGGAATCAGGTATTGATTAGTATGCATGTTCTGGGTTTAATATTGAGCTCCCAGCCATGCAAAGTGCAGTTGTTTCATTCCCTATGCATAAATTTAAGCAGTAGCATTTCAATTGCACAAAAGAGGTAAAATTAGAGGTAGTGGATATAAATGCAAAGAATGACTGGCTAAAGCATATATGAGTAGTTAAAACAATGCATGTGTTTGACAGTAATTGATATCTGTATATAAACAGTTTAAAGTTTAGGAATATTATAGTCGTTAGATTAGCTTTTTAATGTTAATCAGTACCAAAGAACACACCCTCATAAAAATATAATAACTCTGTCATTTTGCAATAATACAGGCAATGAAAGGCAAAAAAAATAATTGTAGGTTAGCATTACTCCACAATTTAAAGCTCAAAGTGTGCATCAATGCAGTGATGATCTAGAATCATAGAAGTTTACAACATCTACTACTGGTAAAACCACATTGAAGCTTTACTGAATTTCTTTCAGTTGTTCTGCCTTGTTCATATTTATAGTTGATCAGGAAATGTGACAGGTCTTCATAAGGATTTCATTTTCTTTCTTTTTCTCCATGTCGCTCTGATTAGTACTGGCATGTGGTTCTGTGCGTATTGACAGGCCTCCAATACCTCATGGCCATGCGCAATCCTACACAGAAAGTGACCAGAGGATATTTAACAATTTAGAGCACCATACCTGAGCCCAATTCTACTTTCACCTACCATCCATGCACACGTGCTTTTGAACAGAGGTTAGTTGATATCGGTCAGGAGTGGAAATCCTGGCTGAGTTTTCTCTTCAGAGCAGGGAAGTTCTTCCCGGCGTCCTGGCTAATGTTCATCCCTCAACCAACATCTATAAAAAAACAAATGATCTGGGTCATTACCACATTACAGTTTGTGGGACCTTGCTGTGAACAAATTGGCTGCTGTGTTTTCTACATTACAATAGTGACTACACTACAAAAGTTCATTGGCTGTAAAGTGCTTTGGGATGTCCTGAGGTCATGAATGGCACTATATAAATGCATGCCTTTCTTCCTTTTCTTCTGTTCTGGGCATTGAGACTGATTTGAAGCACCTTGGGGCATTTTACTACGTTAGAGCCGCTCTATAAATACAGGTTGTTGATTGTAGCACCTCTACTGAGATCACTTTACTCATCACAGGCCAGTGATCGAATCAGAGATCTTCTTAGTTCATATGACTCATTGCTACACTTGTAAGGAATCTTACAACACCAGGTTATAGTCCAACAGTTTTATTTGAAAATCACAAGCTTTCGGAGCTTACCTCCTTCGTCAGGTGACTCACTCACCTGACGAAGGAGGTAAGCTCCGAAAGCTTGTGATTTTCAAATAAAACTGTTGGACTATAACCTGGTGTTGTAAGATTCCTTACATTTGTCCACCCCAGTCCATCACCGGCATCTCCACATCATTGCTACACTGGCAGTGCATCCGCCACTGAGCCAATGGGGTGCTAGCATTTTTGTTTAATAAATGATCCTTAGCCCCCGATCTCAATATGATATGAATCATTCCATACAAATGAACAAAAGCCTAAAGTAGCTTTGGGATATATAAATTTAATAAATAAATAAGACTTTTCTATGCATAAAATCAGATTCTGTTGAAACATTTGAAGAAAAAAAAATCACTTAACATTTATTGACATTTGTGATTTATTTATTATCAGTAATGTTAAAATTATAAAGATGATACAGTGGAGATTCATATCGTGGGAAATTGCTGCATTTTTAATGTTACTTTCCTACAGTTTAGAATGCATATCTTCATATTTTACATAGAATTTACAGGACAGGACAGAATGTCTATGCCAGTGTTTATGCTCCACCT
The DNA here is from genome assembly GCF_035084215.1 of Heptranchias perlo. Classification (NCBI taxonomy): domain Eukaryota; kingdom Metazoa; phylum Chordata; class Chondrichthyes; order Hexanchiformes; family Hexanchidae; genus Heptranchias; species Heptranchias perlo. Next base: position 33,924,101 of record NC_090341.1, on the reverse strand, counting down.
GGAGAACCAAAGTTATGTAGATGATTAGGTTGGCTGTAAGGGCTGCTATTTGCAGCGTCTAATTCACTGTAGTGCAGCAGAATGCTCTGAGGGGCCTTCCCTTCTAAAGGCTGTGAAGTAAAAGGTAAATTACAAAAGTGCATTGAAGCAGAGACTTTGCTGAGATCTTGGAACATTTATAGCTTCAGTGATAATTGGATATTTTTATGCTAGCTGAATGGAAATGTGCATTTAAAACTCTTTCTACCTTTGCTCATTATGTTCACTACTGTTTAACTGAATCCATTTGGTCACTATGCTCCTGTTAAAGCTACAGTACCTCAGCTGTATCATAATTAAACTTCCCATGTGATTAGTTTAGGAGCTAAGACTATATACCTCTGCAAAAATGTATCCATTCCATCCTGCCCAAATAAATTATTGAAGACTTTGCAATGTAGATCAATGTAAGTAACACATTTTTTTGTTCTCATACTGCTGAGCTCTACTCTTTGTTAAAATTGGATAGCTGTGTGGTGAAGGATAGAATACGAGAGCCTGGTCTTTAGTTTTTTCAAGCCTTTATTCACAGAGATTCTCCTTACACACCCCACACCCTAGATAAACTCTCTTATAAAAAGGATATAAAATCATACAATTAACAGATTCCCTTCTCTCTCTAAATAAAAAAAATAATCTATCTATCTATATAAAGCAAACAAAAATTTCAAAAATCAAAAACTGCTATTCTTTACGACTTCTACTATTCACAGTATTACATTGTGAGGCGACCCTTCTCCAGGACCCCTAATAATTTCTTCACACATATACCTCTTAGTAAAACAATCCGACAGTTGATGGCTTGAATCCACCCATTTAATTTTAGAGATTTCCTTTCTCTCCAGCATTTGTTTCAAGCCAGCAAGGTCAATCCGTAATCTTTTCTCACTCACATTTTTAGTAGCACCTACATTATCCCACAATGAACGATTGTCTACATAACATTCAAGGAGTATACTATCTTCAGTATTCCCATTGTACAGGATGTCACTCAAAATATATCTTTTTTTTTTATTCGTTCATGGGATGTGGACGTCGCTGGCGAGGCTGGCATGTATTGCCCATCCCTAATTGCCCTTGAGAAGGTGGTGGTGAGCCACCTTCTTGAACCGCTGCAGTCCGTGTGGTGAAGGTTCTAACACAGTGCTATTAGGAAGGGAGTTCCAGGATTTTGACCTAGTGACGACGAAGGAACGGCAATATATTTCCAAGTCAGAATGGTGTGAGACTTGGAGGGGAACGTGCAGGTGGTGTTGTTCCCATGTACTTGCTGCTCTTGTCCTTCTAGGTGGTAGAGGTCGCGGGTTTGGGAGGTGCTGTTGAAGAAGCCTTGGCGAGTTGCTGCAGTGCATCCTGTGGATGGTACACACTGCAGCCACAGTGCGCCGGTGGTGAAGGGAGTAAATGTTTAGGGTGTGGATGGGGTGCCAATCAAGTGGGCTGCTTTGTCCTGGATGGTGTCGAGCTTCTTGAGTGTTGTTGGAGCTGCACTTATCCAGGCAAGTGTAGAGTATTCCATCACACTCCTGACTTGTGCCTTGTAGATGGTGGAAAGGCTTTGGGGAGTCAGGAGGTGAGTCACTCGCTGCAGAATACCCAGCCTCTGACCTGCTCTTGTAGCCACAGTATTTATATGGCTGTTTCAGCTAAGTTTTTGGTCAATGGTGACCCCCAGGATGTTGATAGTGGGGGATTCGGCGATGGTAATGCCGTTGAATGTCAAGATGTGGAGATGCCGGTGATGGACTGGGGTTGACAATTGTAAAATTGTTTACAACACCAAGTTATAGTCCAGCAATTTTATTTTAAATTCACAAGCTTTCGGAGGCTACCTCCTTCCTCAGGTGAACGATGTGGAAAACATCGTTCACCTGAGGAAGGAGGTAGCCTCCGAAAGCTTGTGAATTTAAAATAAAATTGCTGGACTATAACTTGGTGTTGTAAAATTGTTTACAGTTGAATGTCAAGGGGAGGTGGTTAGACTCTCTTGTTGGAGATAGTCATTTCCTGGCACGAATGTTACTTGCCACTTATGAGCCCAAGCCTGGATGTTGTCCAGGTCTTGCTGCTTGCGGGCTCAGACTGCTTCATTATTTGAGGGGTTGCGAATGGAACTGAACACTGTGCAATCATTAGCGAACATCCCCATTTCTGACCTTATGATGGAGGGAAGGTCATTGATGAAGCAGCTGAAGATGGTTGGGCCTAGGACACTGCCCTAGGACATTTGCCAAATACAATCCCTTATCCACTGCATCGACAAGAGCCAATGTTTCAGCAGCCAGAGTACTTTTAACAACTATTTTCTTAGCTTCCCAAGCTAAAGGACATTTCCCATTCTCACCCATAAGAAACACTATGAAACCAGCTGCACTAGAATACCTATCAGGAAGATTAGCATGTGAAGCATTGCTAGAGATAACTAGCTTCATTTTCTTTGGGTCACCTAAGGATGGGAACTTAGCTACACATTTATCTAGATTTAATTTTCATCATGTTTTATTTGCCCTTAAAACATTCTCTACTATGGGATGTTACATTGAAGTACTTAACTCCAACATCTCAAAACTAGCTTCTGGTCTAGTTTGAGTACACAACCAGTTCAACTGACCAATCAAACTTTGTAATTGCTCTGTCTCTTCTCCCGCTATAGCATCACCTTTCTGTGATCACCTAGTACAATTAACCAGATGGGAGTAGCACTCCAAATAGGACTGTTGATTTAAAGTTATATCAGACCCACTCTGCTTAATATCTAAGCCAATATATTTAAAAGTCCCACAGGCCTGACTCCTAATTTTAAATTCTACTCTAATCTTATTAATGACGAATCTCAAATTCCACAGTACCACCCCATAAGAAATCATCAACATGCATCTAGAAGATGCTGAAAGTTTTCCATTATGGTATCAATAAAACATTGTGGGATCTGCTCTTAGTTGAACACAACCTATTTTCAGCAAAAGAGATCTCACCGAAAAATACCATACCCTGGAAGCATCATTCAGGCCATAGACGCATTTGTTTAGTTTCCATAGTTTCCCTTCTGCATCTGCTGCCTCTTTAGGCTATTTAAGAAACACCTCTCTGAAAAGTATCACCCTGCAGGAATGCAGCTTTTGTCAATTGAGCTACACTCCCATGAATATGTTGCCAAAGGGATTTTTAAGATTACCATTCCAGCAGTGGGAAAGTCCATTCGAACATCTGTATCACCCAGTTTATCTTCAAATCCCCTAGCTACCAACCTCACTTTATCTTTATAAATCCTATCTCCAAGGACTTTTTCAGTACAAACCTATCTATCCAACAAAGCTGGTTGACTGTTACTTCAGAATAAACTCCAAATTCTTTCCAACGAGCTAACTCCCTTTGTTTTGCCTCCCTTACTCGTTTAGCCTCAAGTTTATTGGCAGCCAGCAAAATTTCATGATCATGAGGAATTCTGCTTCTAGTTCTGTGGTCTTTGTTTCATTTTCTGACCTAGTCAAGCTACATCCTCTACTTCCACTTTTATGTCTGAAGGGACTACTACTACAAGATCTCCCTCTTCCATCTCTAATTCACGATCGTTTTCTGACACGAGATTCACTTCCAGACTCCCTATCACTACTTGTACTCTGCTTTCATACTCTCCACTCTTTTACCCCATTCTGCCACTCCATGGACCTCGCCACATGGCCATCATCCTGAACAGTCAACCAAAATTTAAACCTACCAGTAGCTTTGCCTGCACTCCTAAAATTGTTGCATCCCTCCATTCATTAGCCCCTTCTGGAACACATGTCACTCATATACCTACTTTGAGTAATTGATCTGTGGATGTGATAGCTGTTATGTGTTTCTTGATCACCGACATTACCACTGTCCAACCCAGATGAGGATCCACCTCATTCTGTACCTTAGGAACCTCATTAAAAAAATCATGAACATTGGAGGCACAAGATGCCTCATTTACTTCTGTCAACTGCTCAGAGTCTGAGATTTTATAATTAATTCCAATTAATCGTAAGGAATGAACCCTAACAGTTTGATTGCCATGTTGGACAATTACTGTCTTACCATCACGACCTAATACCTTACCAGAGCCTTCCCAGTTCCTATGACCCTCTCTTTTATAGTATATCAAATCTCCTGAATTGAACTCGGTCTGATGGTCTAATACAATGCCTCATTGTGCTACAAATTTTCTGATACCTCAGCCTTGTCTCCCTGCATCCATGGCATTTAAATGCTCAGAAAAATGGCACTAATTGTAGTACCTTCTAGAGCAGGAGAATTATCACAAAGAATGAGGTAATTTGGGATTGCACCCATGGACTAGTTGGTAAGGAATATATCATCCAACCATCTGAAGAGAATTCTTTGCATGAACTGCCTATGCTAGGGCAGTTGACAATTTACACTCTGTTCGATCAGCCAAAATTTTATGCTATCAATCACAGCATAATTCCTTTCACAAAGACCATTGCTAAAAGTGCTCTCATGCCAATTCATGACAATTATATTCATATTCTCACACATATCTCTGAATTCCGCATCAGCAAATTCACGTCCATTATCAGTCAAAAACTTTGCTGGCGTCCCAAGTCCAGTCCCTATCCATTTTTCCATATTTTCTATCTAGAATAACCTTCTTCTTGCTATATTAGTGTAGAAACACTAAATCTCATGGCCAGGTCAATAAAATGTAAGATGAAAATATTTCTGACTTTGTCCCATACCTTTAGATCCATGGCAACTACCTCATTTAAAGCATATGCTAATGGAATGCTTACTAAAGGATGTGGGGGCATCTGTCTATATTTCTTATAGATTTTACACTTCTCACTAATCTTGTCTATTAGCCTCATATTCTTCATCAACCACACCTGCATCTTTTAGCAAGATTGATACCCACCACCTGACTACAATTAACACTAATTGATATAAATCATACAATTAACACTCTTCCTCCCTGGTTTCCCTTCAATCACAAAGCTACAATTCAGGGCAAAAAGCCTGTGAAAAATGGCACCTGGACATAGACCCCATGTTACTTGTTAATTGGTCTCCACTGTAGGACAAATGTAAGGAGTCTTACAACACCAGGTTATAGTCCAACAGCTTATAGTCCAAAAGCTGTTGGACTATAACCTGGTGTTGTAAGACTCCTTACATTTGTCCACCCCAGTCCATCACCGGCATCTCCACATCATGTCCACTGTAGGAAGTTAAATAACTTGAAAACAGAAGGTGTGGCCCACCCTAACACGTGGAAGTAAAAACCATGTGTGACCTTCACTGCATTCACCTGAAAGTATTGTACTAAAGCATGTATTGTGTTTAAAATCTTGCCCTGAGAGATCATGTAAATCATCTTGTACAAAGTAGAAAGGTGTGAGAAACATCATTTACCAGAGACTGGCTTCCCTCCTATATTTGAGGTAAATATAATTACTGGGCAACTGTTGAGGCCCTGCAGATTTAAACAAATATATTTTTGACCAAATTTCATATTTTACTGTGTTTACATTTTATATTATCATTTCCACAATTAACCAAGCTCTAGTAATGTAAATGAGCCAGGATGAAACAAGTTACACGTAAAAAAAAATCTTCCATTATACTGCAATTGGTGTCACGCCTCTGGGCTAGGAAAGGGGGAAAAAAACAATTACGATTCTCACTTTGTAATCCCACTGGAAAGAGTACATGTGTGCCTGTCACATGTGGACAGGTTAAGGCTCAGCTATGATGATCCCCATGATTAAATAGCCTTCCAATGCTCACTGTTTGGCTTACACCGGAAGAATCTTTGCTTGGACAAAAAAAAACACAGAATGGTTAGTGCCTGTGAAAGTTGACCCTGGCAATAGTAAGCACCTTTAGTACAGGAGGTGAGAAAATTGAAGTGGGGGAGAAGTCATTTTTAAAAAGTAGGAAACCGTGATAGAACATTCTCAATTTCTGGATTCCTGATAAATGAATATAATCTAACTGGATACATTATTCAGTGGCCCTGAACTCTGGAAGTGAAGTTCTATCCTTTACCATACCAATGTAGTCTTCTTTCAACTCACTTGCATTAGGCTTCATTACAATTTATAGACATAAGATTGTATTCTTCCTTTTAGAGTTTATGTATTCATTTTAATTGTAACACTTTTTATTCAAAAAATGTCAATCATTGATCTATTTGCTGGCAGTTCTGTGCTTAAATCAGCATAAGTACACAGGGATCACTAGCTGGTTAATTTTTTAACATATGAAGTAGACCTTAAATTGATAATTACATTAGAAAGGGGATACTGCTGCTTTAATTAAAGCCCTCTTCTGTGTATGATTGGTGTCTTACACTTTAATAATTCTTCTGAGATGTTTAGATTCAATTAGAAGGGGTGAATTTGTGGAATGTTGGAGACAGCTTCCCTTAATATAACTTTTAAAATTGTATCTGCACAAATTCCTTATTATTTTCTTCTGTTGTTAACCAAAATTAGATTTAATTTTGACAAAGGATCTATATATTTATATTAGATAATATTAATCTGTCTTTTCTCTTTACATATGCTAATACATCATTCATTCCCGGCATTTATTCTTTTTATTTTAGGTTTGTGGGAATTATCTTTTACTCTTTTTTTAGTTTCCTCTCAGACACTTGTTACACCACAGCCAGATTTTTTTCTCTTGCTTTAGCTGCCAGTAGTTGTAACAAGATGGCAACCGCATCACCAGAACTGGAGCAGATTTTAAAAATGTAATCTGCAAGTTACTGACAGGCATGGAATTTAAAAATGCACCAAATCGTAGATAAACAAATTTACTGTTGGCAACTTTTGCGCAAACTGTTTCAGACACATCCGACCAGGTAAAATTCCAGCAGCAGAAGGAATAGCTTTACATATGATTGACAATAACTAAACTGGTCCTGTATGTGATGTCAGTCAGATCAAGTGGGCTTCAGAGGCAGTGAAATGGTTAGCGAAAAGGACTGCTGGAGATGGCAAAACACTATACGTCTAGACCAAAGATGTTTGATTGTGAGGGAAAGGCCGAACAGTTGCCGAAAACATCCAAAGAAACCAGTGCATCTTTTGAAACGCTGGAACGCTGAAAAAGCAATTCATCAGATTTTTAACCTCCAACATTTTGCACTTGATTTTAAAACCAAATAGTTACTAAATAGCATAGTATAGTTTTACTTTTGTAAAAAAAAACTTGTCAGTGATTAATGGATGTACTAGTTGTAACGTTGTACAACTGAAGCGCTTGGGTTACTAATTCTGCCTTTGCTGATATTAACTGAGGTTCTTCACAGGCTCAATAGGTGCTTTAGGTCACTTCTCCCAATGATGTAAAAGTAGAACATAGTACAGCAGCTACGTTAACATCTTAAAGAGAAAAGACAGGCTTACATGTATGTAAAAACTTTAACCTGTCCTCCCTCTTTACCGATGCTGATGGACCTGTTCTGTATATTTCCAATGTTTATTGTTTTAATTTCAGATTGCTGGCACTTGCAGTTTTCTTTTATCCTCACAATGATGTCATCAGCACTCATTCTTTGAACAAGAGTACAGGGAGAAAAACAAAAGGACTATGAAATTAATTTTAATCTTTTGTAACTCGCTTGCCCGATGATTCAGTGAGTATCTGACCAGAAAGATTCCAGATTAGATTCTCAATTTGTGTTCATTTACCTGGGTGGTAATTTTACCCCCCAAGAACAGGTGGGCAGGGGACAGGTGGGCAGTAAAAATAACAGCTTTTCGGAGCAGGACCGCATCCCGGCTCCAACGTGCCCACTTCCGGCTTGACCCAGGCGCGTTTGGATATGGACGCGCTTCTGACTCCTGACCGATATTTAATGGGCCAATTAACCCTAAGCACATAGGGGATTAAATGTTTGTGATGGAGCCACACAAAGCATTTTAACTTTCCCTGAACGTGTCTCCCGTGGCCTCTGAAACATACCATGAAAATGTAGGCAAGTTGCAGCCGACCCTCATTTAGACCTTTAAACCAGTGATTGACACATGCAAATAAAAGGTGAGCAGTGCACTCAATTCCCTCAGATAAACCTTTGGCCGGGAATTCTTTGTGTTTAGACTGAGATTTCTCTGTTGAGACTGAGAATTCTTGTGTTCAGACAAGTTTACCCACATTTTGGACCCTCTCAACCTGACAACATCTGAGGAGGAGGCACATGACCATTTGTGGAGGCACTACCCATGTGAGAAGGTGTACAGGCAGAGGCCGAGCTCCTGGACATCTCTGAGGAGCAGTGCCTATGCAGGCTCAGATTGAGTTGCCAGGGTGGTCGCAGACATCTGCACGCTCCTTCATGCAGAGCTGCTCCCCGCTGGGCCTGGTGGCCACGCATTGCCCGTCGCAGTTAAAAGTCACCATGGCCTGCAATTTCGTCACCTCTGGACCGTTCCAGGGTGTAACTGGTGACATCTCCAGGGTCTCTCAGTCATCTGCACATAAGCGTATATGACAGGTGACGGATGGCTTGTTTGTCAGGGCATCAACTACATCAACTTACCCTGCATCAGCCAGACTGAGAGGGAAGTGGGTTTCCATGCTCTGGCTGGCTTCCCATGGGTGCAGGGCACAATTGATTCCACATACATAGCAATCTGAGGACCTCCACATAAGCCAGGACTCTTCACCAACCAAAAGTGATATCCCTCCATCAATGCACAGCTGGTTTGTGACCACCGGAGGAAGTTTCTGCAGGTGTGTGCCTGATTCCCGAGCAGCTGCCATGATTCCTTCATTTTGCGCGAGTCCAAAATCCCGAACCTCTTCCACGCACAAGACAGACTTAAGGGCTGACTCCTTGGAGACTAGGGATACTCCCTGCAGAAATGGCTCATGACATCTCTGAGAAGCCCCACCAACGACGCACAGCAGTGGTACAACGACAGCCACATCACCACCAGGTCTGCCATTGAACAAGCCATAGGAATGCTGAAGATGCTCTTCAGGTGCCTGGATTGATCTGGGGGGAGCCCTTCAGTACTCACCAGCGAGGGTGTGCAGAATAATAGTCATGTGTTGCGCTCAGCAAAGTGGGTTACAGGTGGAGGAGTTCGAATGCGCTCACGAAGCATCTGCATCAGCCAGTAACATTGAAGAGGAGGAGGAGGACGAAGATGGGGAACCCATTGCCAAAGCAATGGCACACATGGCTGCTCGTGATGCCAGGGATTCACTCATATCTAACAGGTTCTCATAATGAGATCTGCAAACTGAGGATAGTGAACTACTCAGACCACCTGGAACAACCATCACCACCAACACCAGCCCTCCCACTCCATTTGCACAAAACAGTCATTCAGCCACACATACACGCAATGTAAATGTGCCTAATGGGTGGCATCATGTCTTGCCGTTCATGATGAAGCACATGAAAGGGCGCTTTCACAAAAGGGACTCAAGAATAGGCAAGATGTGGCAGTGGTGATGACAATTATAACATTTAATATGCATTTAACAAAAAACAAATATAAATGAAAAACATGACACTCCGTCAGATACCCTCCACGTACCCTTGATGATTACAAAACCTTAGCCTTCCTCTTCCTACTGCTTCTACATGGTGCATTCCATGTGGCTTCAGCAAAGGTAGTGGTAGGTTGCTCAGATTCATGCCCTGACTGCTTAAATGATCTTGGCCTATTGCCTCTGGCTTTTGGAGCCCATGAGGGCCCTGCCAAAGACTGCTTCACCTGCACCTGTGAAGGGGCAGTCTCAGACGTCGGGAGGCAGCACTGCGGGTACTGGTTGAGGATGGGGCAACAGATGAGATGTGGGAATGCTTTGAGTGGAGTCCCCACTTCCATGTCCCCTTTTGCCATCATCCCTCTGCCAGGCCGGCGCAAGATCACTTTCACCACTCTGCTGGACAGCAGGCTGGTGAGGAAATGTGGCACTCTCTAGGGCCTGTTTAAAGCGGCAGACATGTTGGCATCCAGAGTCCACATGGCCATTGTCATGGCCTGCATGGACTCATTTGAGAGCAGTGCTTGAAGTTCAATGGAGGCTGCCACTCTCTCCATTGAAGACATTCCCACACTTACCTGCACCACCAATCCACTAGTGATGGAGTTGGACTCCTCCATCCTATCCGTTATTGTGGAGAGTGTGAGTGACACCTTTTCCATTATCTTGAAACGGTGGAGCTGTACCTCAATCATTCTCACTCTCAATGACGTCCAGCTGAGCAGAGCTTTGGAGATGAGTGCGCCCCCCAACGCGGACTCTCCACAGCTGGCCCTGTCACCATGTCTGCTCGTGCACACTTGTGAGTGTTGATTCACCAGGTGACAACCCAACTATCTGCCTAACAGGACCCACCGAAATGCCACTATCTGCGCTGGTGCATGGATGGATGTGATGTGACGGTGCACCCTCAAAGGAATTGAGCTCCTCTGAGGAAATGCCTTCTTCCTTGGTGCCTGCCTCTTCATCAATCCATGAAGGCCCTGGAAGAGAAATTAAAGCAATATTAAAAATCATCCCAGAAGTTTGTTTGCAATGAGCATACTGAGGTGTGCAACAGGTCAATCACTGATAACATCAATTCATGACGTGTGTGAAGGATGTTAAATTTCTGCAACCAGCCGATTACAGGGTGCCAGTCTCGCCATCTCCGACGGCCAGGCATTTCAATTAGAAAACTCAGCAGTGGTGCTGGGGCAAAAATAAATTTACACCAATTGGCACAATTGTTGCGGCTCAAATCCAACACCTCCTCCTTCGCATCTGTCGAGAGTACTATCTGTGATGGGCCCCCTCCAATCCTACTCCTCTTCTTGAAGGGGAGAAAGAATAGACGTGTAAGTGAGTGAAGGTGACGTGGTCACCCAATGGATGCAATGCTTTGGGTAAGGCTGTCAGATGCATCAGGTGGTGAGTATCAGACAGATTCATCACATTGCATTAGGATTGGGCTGAGTGGGAGCGGTGGGTTCACAAACGGAGAGGTGAGGTAGTGCACAGAAAATGAAGGTAAGTTGATGATGAGACTTAAGAGGGTGTGAGGAGTGATGTGATGGAGTACGCTTGGCAAGACAGAGTGAGAGGGGGGTGGGTACATCACAGGATGTAGTGAATCAGTAACTGTACTCACTTTTCCTGACCTGGTTCATTAAAGTGCTTCCTGCATTGTACCCATGTCCTTGCCACCGTGCTCTTGCTGCTCAGCTCCCCTGCCACTGCTGGGCCTTCTCTGCTGGGCCTTCTTGGTGATAGAAGCAGGGGGCTTCCTCCAGTCAGCCAGATATAGTATGTCGCTCCTGCTCCTGACACCAGCCAGTAGCAACTCAAGAGAGGAGCCTCTAAAACAGGGTGCTGCCTTACACCTGTGATGCTGCATTTCTGAAGATTCCACTCGCTGACTTCCCACCACCATGTTAAAATAATGCCCCTGATCTCAGCAGGAATGGTGGGAGGGGCACTGCAATTGACCTCAGGACCTATGGATTAGGGAGGAGAAAATCAGATAGACCCCCAACTCCTGAGCCAGATTTTCCATGAATGCTGACTGACTTATGAAAGGTATATTCTGGTGGCCAGTCTTGGAAAATGGGCCGAAGTCCCGCTGCACTGAAAATGTGCTGAGTTTACATTCCAACAGACTCCGGTGCGCGAGACTAGTGGCGGCAAAATATTAACTTGTGTGACTGTATCGGTCCTGCATGCCATTTCCCGCTATCCTAGCATGCAGAACATCAAACATAAAGAACACACGTTTGAAATAGTTGTCCGGGGCTGCTTGGCAACGGATGTGCATAGGACGTGGTGATATAAAGGTAAGTGTCTCTTACCCATTTCTTTACTGATTTTCTCCTTTTATTCCCATGATGGCGTTAGATCCTCCTGAGCCATTGCCCCAATTGGTGTAAATTTATTTTTGCCCCAGCACCACTGCTGAGTTTTCTAATTGAAATCCCTCTATCTGATGCTTGGAAGAAGAGAAGAATCTATAGAGGGATACCGAGCAAGTCAGGCTGCACGAAACATGTTCTGTCCCTACCAAATGTCCCTACCTGATGGTACCACTAAGCTATGTGAATGCATGACTGTCTGTAATGTTGGATGCTTCTGTGAAAGCAACCCATTCACAGTATGTCATGGTTTCAGTAACTCTGCGTGAAAGACTGCATGCAGAGTGATCAAACGTCTGATTGGGTGCACCTGCTAAGATGCCACCATGCATTTCTTCAGGCCTTGGCACACCTACCTGGTAAAGCCCTGGCACACATACTTGGTAATTCTCTGGGTCAGCAGAAAGGCAGATGTAGAGCCATGCCATCTGCTACAAAGACACCTACAATTGCCATGCAGCAGAGGGCTGTCACATCCAATAACAGTAATAATCAGCCATAGCCTGAAACTTGGCTCCACCTCCTTGCAGGCATGCTGCAGTTCTGATCTATGTGGATGAGGCTATGGATTAGCACACACAGGGCAAACCCTCCTCACAACTATCTCATGCAGCATCACCTCCATTTCAGTAGCCTTTAAACGAAGCCTATCGCTCAGCTGGTCTGCCGCTTGCCTGCAGATTCTTATCTATATCTTGGCTTTCGTCTTCATTCAGGTTTGCCTGTCCTTTCGTACTTCCTTGCCCTTTCAGCTGAGATTCCTTCTGAGCCTCTTCAAAGTCTTCCACAATTTTTGTCCCCCTATTGTGACACTCGCCTTTAATTGCCCCATCCCTTTAGGTTTCACTTATATTCAAAGTGATGCTCCTGTCACTAATGTGCTCTCTTGACCTGTCCAAATTTGCATATGAAGAAATGTTAATTAACTGACTATGGAAAATTGAACGTAAAAAACCCACTTCTGTTGTAATCTGTCTAAAATCTCGCCTGCGAAACAGGTGGCCGGCAATTGAATATTGTGTGTGTGTGGGGGGGGGGGGGTGGTCGGGGAGGTCCTTGGGTGCCATTTGGATGCCCAAGACCTGCCTGATTTAATTTACAGGTGGGTCTGCAAATGGGCGAGCAGATGGCCCCTCTGAAAGAGGTGTGAGGCTGCTTAAATATGCAAATCAGAGTAGCAAATCAAGATGCATGCTGCACTCATTTGTACCAGGCGTTGAGCAGCCTAACCAGCAGCCCTCTGACAGCCAGTTTGAAGTCCCTCCCCGGATTGCCTTCCTCCCCACCCACTGCTCCCACCTCTCCCCCACCAGAGCAGACCCTCATCCATGCCTTTGATACCTCTAGACTTGACTATTCCAATGCTTTTCTGGCCGGCCTCCCATTGTCCACCCTCCACATCAAAAACTCAGCTGTCCGTATCCTAACTCACACCAAGTCCCATTCACTCATCACTCCTGTGCTCGCTGACCTACATTGGCTCCCAGTCCGGAAAGGTCTCGATTTTAAAATTCTCATCCTTGTTTTCAAATCCCACTGTGGCCTCGCCCCTCCCTATATCTGTAACCTCCTCCAACCCTACAACCATCCGAGATCTCTGCGCTCCTCCAATTCTTGCTTCTTGCGCATCCCCAATTTTAATCGCCCCACCATTGGCAGCCGTGCCTTAATGGTGGAGCGATTAAGCCTTAAGCTCTGCAATTCCCTCCCTAAACCTCTCCGGCTCTCTCTCCTCCTTTAAGATGCTCCTTAAAACCTACTTCCTGTCCTAATATCTCTTTATGTGACTCGATGTCAAACTTTGTTTGAAAATCGCTCCTGTGAAGCGCCTTGGGACTTTTTACTATGTTAAAGGCACTATATAAATGCAAGTTGTTGATCTGCCAGCTGGCTCAGCGTGGGAGCAGACTTTCCACCCTCCGAGAACCGTCGAACTACAGTGGTCCATTAATGAGGCCTGGGCCGAGCACCGGCTCCCCCAGCTTCGCGCCCGACTTGAGCGCTACTTGAAAATCACCCCCGCAGAATTTAACCTGTAGCCTAACAGCACCGGTTCCCTTTAACACTTTAGGAACTTCTGCAATTTTTTCCACCAAACTATGTTTAACAGCATTGCAGCTTTCACCCAGAGACTCAATGTGAAGTAAGAAATGGGCCACAGTCCCATGAAGTGAACTAATTCTGTGATACATTCAGCAGCTGAAATCTTCGGATATATATATGAAGAAAAACCATCTTCACCCCATTTTACACACTTGCTGGGTCTGACTGCAGGAGATGTTGATAAGGAGCAGGTATAAAGAAAATCTATAAATGATCAGCATCTGAAAGAAAAATATGCATTGATATTTAAAGTGCTACCCTTCATTAGATCTGATGATGGACCTTGCTATCGTTAACCTTTCTTTCTTTTCAAATGTTGATTGATTTCTAGCATTTTCTATTTTTATTTTTGAAGTGTCTCAGGTTCTTTTGTCAGTGACTAAATAATTGCTTCTATGCAGTGTGTTGTAATGGAATTAATATCCCAAAGTCACACTGTGATTGAAACATAAAGGACACGGGTTCAAAATTTACAATCCTGATGTGAGATTAGAGATTTTTTTATTCTCTTCTCCCTATCCTGCATCCCCACCAAAGCAGCAAATGTAGAAGAGTCTCCCGGTAAGAGTACTTCAATGCTATCTTGACGCTTAAAACAGTTACAAGATTGAAGATCATAGAAATAAATACAGACATAAATAATCAACACCAAGGAATACACTGCTTCTAAAATGTTATCAGTGGAGTGCAACCAGTCAGGGCTAAATAATGTAGATTGTAACGTTTGATTGATATACTGTAGATTTGGTTCAGTTACCTTCAGGGATCAGGAAGAGTTTTTTTTTTGGAAGTGTCACCTCCTGCCTATTCTCCTCCCTTAGGAAATTAAAGGGCTGTTTCAGCAAAAGTGCAGCTGGGATCGCGGTGTTCCCCTGGTCCTTTGTTCAGGTAGAAAGGTCAGCTCATTATTATCATTTGAATGTGCTCCCTGCACATTTTTCACAAGTACAAGGCAAACGAAAGAAATCACGAGAGCAACAGCTCTTATCCACTGACGCTTCGTTTATCTGATTACTTTGGTTGCATTGAAGAGCAGCTATGGTTGGCGAGGGCAACCTCTTTGATGACAATAATTTGGAATAGGTGCAACAGAGGGATATTTGTGGCTGAGGGAAACCTTCCTCAATCATTGTGCAGCAAGCATGACAGAAGGTCATTGATCAAGTCATTACCACCTCCCATGTCCATAGGATGTGGGTACAGATGATGAAGAGATAAAAAGAGTACCAAGATAAAGCTTCCACAGTTTCATAACTCAAATAATGTTTATGCTGTTGGTATGTATGCACAAACACTGCACCCCCAACATACTGCAACATCATTGACAGAATACGGGAGGAAATGCCATAACTGCTCGCATCTTTCATAACCTGCGCTTTTATATCCGCAATGCTTAAGTTTGAACTCTGTGGCACCTAACTGTAGCATGTTCTGGCATCAAGTCAAAAATGTCAACTGTAACTACTTGCACACAGTTTCATCTTCCAGTCATGCAAGATGGAAGGGGCACTGGGAGGGGGTTGGTGGTACTCTATGTTGTTCCATATGGTATATGCTGTATCTGCTTTTAAAGGGAATACAAGCTGCATACAAGCACAGGGAGAGAAGCTGGATGGGTGGGGAACCTCCCAACAGTGTTTCCAAGAAAAAGTAACCCTACAAATCATCAGATTCAATGCAATATAGAGGATGTAGGGCAAAATGTGCTAATGGCTCGGTGGCAACATAACAAGGCAAACTTGCTCCCCCTTCAAACTCACTCAGTAACATGGATTTCTGTCCAGCAGCAGCATGGCCTTCAATGCATTATGTGTTTAAATATTTCATGCTGGCACCATGGCAACACAAGTTTTTTTTTGTATCGAGGCCTCCCTAGATGACATACCTACCACTGAACTTAGGCAAGAAGCTGGACCATCTTAACAACAGGCATTCATCAGCATGCACATATCAGTACAGATATATCCGCCTTTGGAGAAGCAACTGGAGGTCAATAGGGAGCACCTGGTGAAGTACACTGAGGTATGCAGTATAATTGAGGACGAGCAAAAAACGAGGCAGTGTAGAAATACGTAGAACTTGGAAACAGACCGCTCATCCCAATCAGTCCACCTCGGCATTTACCCTCCACGCGAGATTTATCTAACCTGTTTCCATATCCCTTCAACCCTTTTTTCCTTCATCCACCGATCCAATCTAATCTTGAATGTTGTCATAGTTTCTGCCTCAACCGCCAACCCTAGAAGTGAATTCCACAACCTCACAACTTTCTGTGTAAAGAGGTTTCTTCTGTCCTCTATTCTAAATCTCTTACATTTAATCTTGTATCTATGTCCTCCTGTTCTTAACTCCTCAACTACTGGAAACAGTTTGTTTCTATCTACCCTGTCTCATCCTTTCATAATTTTAAATACTTCTATCATATCTTTTTTAATCATTCATGGGATGTGAGCGTCGCTGGCAAGACCAACATTTATTGCCCATCCCAAATTTCCCTTGAGAAGATGGTGATGAGCCGCCTTCTTGAACCACTGTAGTCCGTGTGGTGAAGTTTCTCCCACAGTGCTGTTAGAAAGGGAGTTCCAGGATTTCGACCCAGCGATATATTTCCAGGTCGGGATGGTGTGTGACTTGGAGGGGAACGTGCAGGTGGTGTTGTTCCCATGTGCCTGCTGCCCTTGTCCTTCTAGGTGGTAGAGGTCGCGGATTAGGGAGGTGCTGTCGAAGAAGCCTTGGCGAGTTGCTGCAGTGCATCCTGTGGATGGTACACACTGCAGCTACGGTGTGCCGGTGGTGAAGGGAGTGGATGTTTAGGTGGTGGATGGGGTGCCAATCAAGTGGGCTGCTTTGTCCTGGGTGGTGTTGAGCTTCTTAAGTGTTTTTGGAGCTGCACTCATCCAAGCAAGTGGCGAGTATTCCATCACATTCCTGACTTGTGCCTTGTAGATGGTGGAAAGGCTGTGGGAAGTCAGGAGGTGAGTCACTTGCCACAGAATACCCAGCCTCTGACCTGCTCTTGTAGCCACAGTATTTATGTGGCTGGTCCAGTTAAGTTTCTGGGCAATGGTGACCCCCAGGATGTTGATGGTGGGGGATTCAGCGATGGTAATGCTGTTGAATGTCAAGGGGAGGTGTTTAGACTCTCTCTTGTTGGAGATGGTCATTGCCTGGCACTTGTCTGGCATGAATGTTACTTGCCATCATCCTGTAATCTGTGTTGTTCTATCAAAAAATGTTCCAATTTTTCAAGCCTTTCTTTGTATTTGTATTTCCTCATACTGGGCAGCATCATAGTGAATCTATATTATATCATCTCTAAAGCCTCAAAATCCTACTTATAGTGTGCAGCCTAACACCATGTACAGTACTCTATAACTGAGGACTTATTAAGGTGTTATATAAGGCTTATAATTATGCCATGGCTTTTATATTCAATAGCATGAGATAAAACATGCAGAAGCTGCAGAACAAAAGGGACAACTAGAATGGAAAGTCAGGGCTGGCTGTTCTTCTGCTACAGGGCCCAAAAAATCTTACCTTATGGGCCTGCATATAAAGGAGAAACCATTAGTAAACAGAATTGCTTACAGTTCTTTGGGAATCTGTTTAACTCCCTGCACAGTATGTCTGTGGGGGCTGCTCTAACATCTGTGCAGTATGATGAGATGGATTCGAAAATCTGCAGGCCATCACAGAGCCAGTGGCAACTCAATAATAACAATGTGCATTTAGATAACACCTTTAATGTAAAGAAACATCCCACGTGCTTCACAAATGGGCACAAGGAAAACGGATAGATTAAAGAAAGAACTTGAATTGATATGGCGCCTTTCATGTCCTCAAAATGTCCTAAAACACTTCTTAGCCAAGGAAGTACTTTTGAAGTCTAGTTTTTGTTGTAATGTAGGCAAACGGAGCAGTCAATTTGCATACAGCAAGATCCCACAAACAGCAATGAGATAAATGTCCAGATAATCTGCTTTTTAATGGTGTTCGTTGAAGGATAAATGTTGGCCAGGGCACCGGGAGAACTACCCTGCTCGTCAAATAGTACCATAGCATCTGACCACCTGAGAGAGCAGACAGGCCCTGATTTAACATCTCATCCAAAAGATGGCTGTTCCATTGGTGTAGTGCTCCCTGAGTACTACACCAATGTGTCAACCCAGATTGTGTGCTCAAGTCTCTGGAGTGTAACTTGAACCCACAACCTTCTGACTCAGAGCCAAGAATATTATCACCAAAGTTGACACTTAGGATTAAGAGGATGACCAAAAGTTTGGTATGAAAGATGGATTTTGAGAAGGCTTTTTAAATGTGGAGAAGGACATGTGGAGAAGCAAAAAGGTTTTTGGAAGGAAAGTGAGAGTATAGCACCAAGATGGCTGAAGACTCTGCTGCCAATGGTGGGACAAAAGGCAGGAGATGCACGGAAGAGGAGCAAAGCATTTCAGATGGGATATTGGGTGGAGGAGACTGTAGAGATAGGCTGGAGGAACTTGTATATGAGAGCAAGAATTTCAAATTTAATGCACTGGGGATAGGGAGCCTATACAGTCAGTGAAGACCAGGGTTTCTGATAAAGTTGCATTGGGGAATTCGAGAGAAATTCTCCCCTCTGATAAAACATGGCCACAGTGGCCCTGGTTATGTCCAACATATAGGTTTTCTTCAGTGGAAAATGCCGAAATGCTCTCTCGCACACCGGAAATGTTTACATCCCAATGACTATGTGGCCAGCACAAGAGGGAATATAATGGGCCAGAAATTGTGCATAGTGGTGTGGCCAGGCTCTCCACGCATCCTGTGGAAAAAAAGGAACTAATATACTCACTGCGGGGGTCCACGACGTCAACTTCCTCCGTCTTGACGTTTTCTCAAGCTGTGCGTTGTCAAATCAACTAAGTATGGGACAGACTGTGGGAATGGAAGCCACACCCACAGAATCTGTCAGGAAGAGAAGTCACGCCCACAGGCAGGCAAGTAGAAATCATTCATTTAAAGTAAACTTCTGTATGTCAGTGTAAATAAAAATTTAACATTTTTTAAATAAAAAGCCAAGCAAATTATTGAATTTAATTAAAGAGCCAGAAGTTAAAAGAAAAAAAAAAACTTTTTTTTAATGAAATGATCAAAAAATATTCCAATAAGAAGTAATATGAAATTCCACATTTTTAAAATTTACTTTTTAGTTATTTCGCAGTCATTATTAGTCATTGCGCTTTTAAAAAGTAGCGTAGACCTGGTATTTTTCAGCGTACCTTTTGGTAGCGTAAGTATTTTCGTTCCAGTTGGGTAGATGGGTTAGTTTACGATTTTTGAATGATTTCCCTTTAATTGCAGCTGTCAAACTGCTGGTGAACCAATGGGAGCAACTTCACGATTTCCAGGTTTTAGTGCGCATGTGCACATTCGTGAACTTGCTTTATTGAGTCAGCGGCGGAGAGAGAAAGGATGCCATTGAGGGACGGTATCCTGAGGTGTGTAATTTCTGCCCAAATAAATCTATCTGTCAAAGCATTAGCACTCGTGTCACTTCAGGGGGCTCTCAAAAGTCTAACCAGTAGCTATCACCTCTTAATTTATTAATTTCACCTTAATCATTCTTCATCTGTTGATATTCTGACTTGTCTTCTCTGACCTCAAATGCAACTCCAAAATTTCTTCCTTTTGCTAAAGCTGCCTCCAAGACGACTGTTTTCCTTTTTCGTACCAAATGCTTTTCCCCTCAACAATTTTTAACACTCTGTAAAAGCCCAAGTCCATCCAAGAATTGAACATTGTCCCCATATAATTGGAGGGAGGTTTTTGAAACACCTCACTGGTGCAGTACTGAGGGAATGCTGCATTGTTGGAGATGCTGTCTTTCAGATAAGTTGTTAAACTGAGGCCCTCGGTTTGGCTGATGCATGCAGGGAACATAAAGGATCACATGGCAGTATTCCAAAAAAACAGGGAGTAATCCTGATGTCCTGACCAACATTCCTCCTCCAACAGCACCACCAAAATCAGATTATTCAATCATTCATTGATTTGCTGTTTGTGGGACCTTGCTGTGTGCAAATTAACTGTCATGTTTTACTATATAACAACAGTGACTACATTTAAAAAGTAATCAATTGGTAGTAAAGTGCTTTAGGATATGATAAGACACAATAGGGGCAATTTTAACTCCTTCTGCCTGGCGGAAACTGGGTGGTAGCAGAGTTAAAATTGAAGTGATTGACTTACCACTCCGTTCCCACTCTGCCGTTATTTTAAATCAGGCCTTCCACTGGGCAGCCCAGCTGCCCACCTGAATCAAGCCTCATTAATCTATGCAAATTGGGGTCCTATGACACACATAGGACCTTGATGCATTTTTGCGGGGCTACTGGGTGGTGCGTACTGCTCAGTAAAACCTGACGGTCAAGAAGAAGAGGCTCCAGAAGATTAGTCTAAAATTATTTTTGTGGGGCCAGGAAGAGCAGGACTGCTCCTCTGAGCTCCACAAGAATCATGTGGGCTGCTGCCACTCACTTCCTACGGATTCTGCCGCATCACCTTCCCCCCGTCCCCCACTCTGGACCTACCTTCCTCCTGGCCAGGTTGGCCTCTAGGCTGCCCGATATTGTGTCATCCCAGAATTGGCGAACTGCAGCATGCTAATAAAGCCTTGCCCTCAAAATGGACCGGGCTCCCCACGGGAGAGATTGGGCAGCCTCTGCTCTGCTCTGCCGGTCGGCCACCCAATAGTTAAACTCACCCCTTCTATAAATGCAAGTTTTTTTTTACACTCCTGGACAGGATATGAGGAAAATCTTGTGTTCTCACAAGAAACTTAGCTGATTAATGGAGTACTGTCCCTCAGAACTGCTCTCAGTTTTCAGCCCTCAGTTGTACGTTTGCTAGTAGGGAGTCACTGGAAATACTTTGGACCTCAGTATTAAATATCAGTGAGCTGGGAGGGAGGAGGGGGCAACTGTCAGATGGTGTTATATTTTAAGCAGTGTGTTAGTATTGGAATTCACATTACAGCGAGGTTGAAGATTCAAAGTGCCAGTACAGATATGTCTTGTTTGATCTATTCATCTGACAATTCTGGATACTGAAATTCAAGTAAGTGATTCCTACATGAAAATCCTGGAAACCTGGTGCAGGAACGTACTCATGCAGAGGTGCTGATTTGACAGTTGCACACCAGTGTATTAAATAATTTATTTTGACTGAAATGATTACTTGATTAAAAAAAAATTATTCGCAGACCATGTGACATCTCCTCACCTTGCCTCTTCTCATAACTGTTAACATTACCTTGTGTCTTAGTCCCTTCTGTAGATAATGGGCTGCCCAGTGACCAATTATAAATGGAAATAAGTGAGTAGAAGAATTTATCTACCTGTGATAGCATCATCCAGTAATCTTTCTTACTTGTCTTTGATCCTGGTGGAATTCTAACAGTAACATCTGTGAAGAAAATTAACAACCATGTTCTGGGAAAAGATTGCCTTTTTGCAAGGCATGGAGTAGGACACATGATTGATTGTTATATGTTGTATATGTACAAGTGATCATGCATAATCCTGCGAGTTAAAAATACACTAGCCATTTTTCAGAATGCAGCCATTTTTACTGAACATAAAGATTCTGAAAGTGTAAGTCTTTTTTTGACTGGAAGTTCTGTTTGAGAGGGGAGGTGGGTTAGGGTGCTATTGTTTATACTGGTTTTGAATTCAGCCAAAATAGATGGGCTGAGAGCTTCCTCTGTCTAACAGCAATAAGCGGCCTACATGAATTGAGTTTTGTTAGCCTGAATGCAGATCTTAGTCGGCATGGGCCCACAGCACAAGATTATGTACAGTTCGGCACAACTGAACATTAGTTTGGCAATTTTATGTTTAAAAGCCACAAAGGTGGCCAGTCTGACAATAGAAATGTAGTGTATTAGAAAGTTTGATATTCAACCTTGAATGATTCTTGTAGCTTGTTTTAGCTTTTAGAAATCATGGAGTAGAGCAGTCTTTACAATTGGTCTGGAAAAGTTCTTTGTATCAGCCCAGATTTCTGATAGAAATAAAGAAAGCTAAAGAGATATGACAATTAACTGCTAAGCTCCCAGGTGCTTCAAATTATTGGCACCGAATTTGCTGGAGCAGGGCATCTCACAGCGTTCCCCGTTTGTTAGATTTTTTATCCTCACCATTCAGCTCAAAATTTTTTTGCGCCATAAATTGCTGGCAGTGAGAGCTGATAACAGCGTGGCCTGGGCAATGGGGCATCTGGGACCTTGATGAATGACGTGATCAACAGTGTACCTCCTTAACCAATGAAATGTATGGATAGAGAAAAAAACAGAGGAACAACGGAGCAAGAAATAGGGTGAATTAGAATCAAATTAGATGCAGAAACAGAAATAGAGGGAAAGAAAGATTGGATTAAGAGAAAAAAAGAGACAGAAAGGAAATGTAAGAAAAAAATTTAAAAATTTAAAGTTTTAATTTAAAAACTCTAGGAACAATTTACTATCTGCAGACTCCAAAGTTTCAATTGATCTCTTTCTGGGCCAAAGAGGTTGAGGGGCATTGCAGGAACATAAATCTCATCATTAAAAGTGTCCTTACGTCTTTAAGTACCAGACCTAACTTTCTGCGGCAAGTTTAATTCATTTTAATAAGGCAAATGCAGCATTCTCTTGAAACTCACGGGGAGGATGAGTGTGAGCTTCCGCTTTTGTGAGGCTTACGGCGGAGAGGTGCAAATCGTTCAGCAATTTGTGCCGATTCGTATCTCACACCCTATCTCTTCCAGCAATTTGTGGCGAGGGTTATTTACACACTAATAAGGACGTGCACCTTTAACTCACCATTATTTTCCCAGCAAATTCTGGGCCAATTTCATTGAGTAGCTGAGCCATACAGACTAAGAAGGTCTTGAAACAAATACCAAGGTTGATCTCTAGTGGCTGAAAACAGGTATTGCACAAGCAGTTATACTTTCACTGAACAGCTAGAATTTTAAAAATCCATATACTGTTATACTAAAGAGAGAGTGAGAAACAACCAAAATATCTTTTGGCAGTTTGAAAAGTATGAAATAACTTTATATTAAGAGGTTTTTAGTGCAAAAAGAAAACTATTACTTCTGGAATGATTTGTGTACATACTTAACCACAAAATAGATGACAGCAGCAGATATTATCTTTACTCATTGCCTTATTGAGGAGTTTCCCATCTACAAATATACTCCTTTAAAACTTATATTATGCTTTGAAAACAAATATCATTAAAATTATGAATTCTAAACTCTCAAACATACTCTGGTGCCCTCTAGGTATTGAAGGGTTTTTACAGTGGCAAGCTGCATCTTTTTTCCTCCAAGATGGGTTTCCAATTCCCCATTGTATTGCCCATGATTAATTCCGCAATGGCTTTGGAAGCTTTACTGCCAAGAGATGGAAATGATTTCTATCTCTCCCTGCACAATATGTTGGTCTGGACTTTGGATAAACACGCATATTTCATTTTGTTGTGAATCCACCTTTACTGCTATTCTCCCTATTGATATTAATTTAATTTAATTGATATTCACGTGGTTCTGTCTTGTTTTTATTTATGGTTTTCCTACCATTAAGAAAAGTTTAAAAAATGTTAAGTTAGATTTGTACGTGGTTTGGCAATATCAGCAGATTTTCTAATGAGATCCTTTAATGAGTACCTGATGAGGGATGAAGATTTGAATACCCCTTAAAACACACTGATGGAATAAGACTTGGAGGGCTGAAGAGATCTTTGAATTAACGAGTTAGGTTCTCTTGAGCTCCCTTGTCTCAGCTAGACAATCTTTTTTTCACTTCTAAGCCTGGGTATTCTGTGAAGCACAACTTGGAACATTCCACCTTGAGGGAAAAAACATCTAACTTGGATGATTTGCTGTGGTTGGACTGTACTTCCTCCTAGCTAGTCAGGGAGCAGTATCCAGGATGGCTGTGGAAAAGTCCACAGCCCAGATTGTGCTACTTTCCTGACTAGAGGCCACAGAACAATACAGAGTAGATTTCAAGAGGTATTAAATGAGAAGTTTCAAAACAAAAGAATATGTTCCCTTATTAAAGTTGGTGTGACTGATTTTCTGTAATTTACCTTGGACATATTGGACTGCCTGGGAACAGTGCATAGGGGAAAATCGGACAGGAGGAATTGCATGCAGGGATGGAGCTTGCCTGGTTTCCCATCCATTTAAATTGATAGTGAAGCTCGAACCTTCTGACTCAGATGTGAGAGTGCTACCAATTGAGCCAAGCCACACAAATGCTATACTTATTATAGATTGGGGCAATCTGGTCCCTCCCTGTGTCTTTAAAAAAAAGTAAAGTACTGCAGATGCTGGAAATCTGAAACAAAGGCAGAAAATGTCGGAAATTCTTGGCAGGTCAGTTAGTATCTGTGGAGTGAACAAACAAGTTGTGAAAGTGCGAATTCTTCATCAGAACTTGAAGATAATACAGATGAATGGCATTTAAAAAGGAACAGAACAAGGAAAGGAATAGAACAAGGAAAGGAACAGGGACTGCTGAGAGTTTCCAGCATTTTCTGCTTTTATCTCCAAGGGCATGATTTTAAAAGGGAAAAATGGGTGGGTTGAAGGCGGGAGGGGCATTCAAAATCGCAACCATTTCGGAGCCGCCCCAACCCGCCCACTTCCGGTTTTCACCGGGGTGGGACAAGGAACGGGCAACCAACCCGCTCCCAAGAGACGGGTTGGTGATTAAAACCTTTCAAGGAGGCTTCAGGCCTCCATTTTTCTACACTTTCTGATTTCAACCCCGGGGGACGGGATTCCTGGGCCTTCTCTTCCACGACACATGAAAGGAGGCAAGAAGGCCCAAGACTAACAGATAAGTCCCTAGAATGGCACAGCTTGTGGGCCCGGAAGAGCAGGAGTGCTTCCCCCAGGCCCAACAAGCCTACCTGCAACGACCCCCCCAACAATCGTGGACCCCCGTGATGACCCCCGCACCCCCCAATGATCGCAGACCCCCACAGTGACCCCCGATCCCTACAAATCCCCCCCCCGTGACTGATCCCTCACCCCATGACTGACTCCCCCCCATGCCCCCGTGTCAACCCATGCCCCCTATGCCCATCATGCCAATGCATTCCCCCGTGCACACCCATGCCCATCCCATCCATATAAACAAAGACGTACTGAAGACTTACCTGAACACGTCCTCTCCCTGGCTGCTCTCCTCTCCGACTGAGACCAGCCCATCAATCAGGCTGGTCAGTCGGACGGCAATCCAAAAAAAAAAAGACCTCCTTACTTTAAAATCGTAAGGATATCGAGAAATTACTTATCCAGACTTCACTATTCCAATGCTCTCCTGACCGGCCTCCCATCTTCCATCCTCTGTAAACTCCAGCTCATCCGAAACTCCTGCTGCCCGTATCCTAACTCACAACTTCCAGGTTTCCCATCCACAATTTTGTCCCCCCGCCCCCTTACCGGCTCAGGGTCAATATCATGCTCCATATGTTTCTCAGTTTTTTTTCCCATTACGCTGGGATGTTGGAATTTTCTACTGCCGATATTCAGTAGTTTTCTCTTTCCTTCTCTCTTCAGCGAAAGAAGGACAGAGAAAAACATAGCTTGAATCCTACCATCAGCAACATTGGACGGCCAGGCAGGCTGTGAACAGGGCCAAAGAAAGAGAGGAAATAATGAAAGCAACAGAAAACAGAAAGAAAAGAGAGAGAAAGAAAAAGGCAATGATCAGAAGCAGCCAGAGGGTAAGAAAAGAAGAACAGATAAAAAGAGAAAAAAAAACAGAAAAGTAAGATGGAAAAGACAAAAAGATACCCAAGAAAAAAATAATTGAGTGAGAGAGAAAACAGGAAGAGTGAGGTAGAGAAAGAATAAAATGATGTAGACTCAGCGATGACAAAAAAAGGTCACATTTCCTCTCTGCTGATATTTCTTTCCTTTATTTCCTCTCCTCTGCAGTCGGCTTTTTTTTGCGTGACAGAATGGGCTAAACGTGTGCTAGAGCCTTCAATCAATTAATTCTATAGCCAACCACTAGGAGGAGTGCAAAACTGGTCCATGGTGGCTGGCTGGCTGCTTTTATTCCTTTCTATATAAAGTGCTTCCCACTCGACTGTTTGCTATGGCATCAAAGAGTGAGTTCAGGAGTCCATTGTGTGCGCAATTATAGGCAAAGGCCTGCATCTCAACGTTCTGTGCTTCGCTCTGTTGTAGCTTTCTTGGGAAGTGGGAGGTAGCTTTGTCACTTAAATGTCCTGGCAATGCTGCTGGTAGTCATACTATTTGGGTTTGTAGTGTTAGTTTCCCACCATCATAACCACAATCATATCATTTTAATTTGAGTTGAACAAATAACATTAATAACACATTGAGGTGAATTTTAACTCAGAGCAGGTTTCCAGAGGCAGCAGGAGGCCATGGCGATTTTAACTGCTTGGCCTCATTTGAATGCTGCCAGTCCACTTCCCGCGCGGAAAGAGGGCACTGAGCGGCTGCCATCAATGGTTGGCCATCCGCCGACGTGCAGGTAAGTGGCGGGGAGAGGGCTTCGGAAGGATCTTGCAGGAGGGAAAGGGAGGGGGGTGAAGTCTGTGGCAGGGGAGGCCGCTTGTGGGGCTAAGAGGACACGTGCTCCTCCTAGCCTCACAAAGGAATTTTTTTGACTTACCTGTAGAGCCTCTTTGTCCTTCCCACCAGCTGCCGACCTGCTTCAGCCTGGCGGGCCCTGCTTAAAATGCCATCAGGGTCCTGTTGACGTAATAGGACACCGATTTGCATAAATTCAGGAGCTCGTGCCCGCTTTAGGTGGGCGCCTCATCCACCTACAGAACCCTGCAGGTTAATATCAGTGATGGCAGGAAAGGGTCGTGTTACAAGTGTGTGAGTTACCTGTTCGTTTTTAATTACCCACCTGCCCGGTTTTGCCAAGTTTCCACTGGATGGGTAGGGTTATAATCGATTGCACTGTATAGAACACACGACTGTCAAGTCTTTGTGATTAACCGGTACAAGCAATGTAGTTTGGAGAAGGAATAGCTACAGACCGTGAATATAAAGGAGAAGTTATGAAGCCTGTACTTTTGGGTTTATTCAGTTCCTTGCATTTACTGTGAGTTATCTAATTGATATGTTTGGTGAGGCATGAAAGAGCTCACTTCTTCAGTGGCCCTGAATGGGTACTGTTAAGTCTATAATTATGAATGATAATAGCTGTCGTATTTCACCTACATGGATAAAATTCACTATTATTAAAACACAGATCAAAGATTGAGTTAGCATACCTGTGTTTGACCAGGAACTTGTGCACCACAGATTTAAGCCCATGATTCCTGATATAGTGAGTTCCTAATGCTGGCTGTGGCACCATGGGGGCAAAGCATAAGGGTCAGGTGCTTCTCTGTATTGCGGGAGAAAAACTGAGGGAAAGCACTCTGAAAAGCCTGAAGTGCTTTTTGTTAGGCAAGGGTATTAAGGATTACAGAACCAAAGCAGGTAGATGGAGTTAAGATACAGATCAGCCATGATCTAATTGAATGGCGGAACAGGCTCGAGGGGCTGAATGGACCACTCCTGTTCCTACGTTCCTATTCCTATGTACCTAAATACCTGCCTTTTTGACGAAGAAATAATGTATGAACTGGTGATCGAAGATAGGGAGGAGGTCCCTCAAGGAAGAAGGCAGATGATTTAAAAATGGAAGCTGTGGGGAAAATTAAATTAGAATTTTAAGGAATTTTATCTTTCAAAACAGTCATAATTAAACTTTGCAGTTTTCCTAATTTGTCTGTATTAGCGTTCTACTTAGTCACCATGGGTGTTACAGTCAATACAAATTCATAGAGGGAGTGTTTGTTGCATCACTGGCACAGCAGCTGGACTCACTGTGGCCTAATGCTAATCCAGCTTGTAATTTATCTACAATAGAACACTTTCTATTTCATTGAACATTATCTAAACTACTTTTAATTGATTAAAAACGTGTTAACAAGAATCACTGTTAGAACCATCTAATAGATAAAACACGAGTCTTTATTGACCCACTAATTTATTTTTCAATTCTACCACATTTTTATTACCAAGAATGCATGTAATATCTCCCTGCTAACTGTGTATATATTTATTTACTGGTACAAATTGTACTGCACCTTTGCACAGATTATTCATTATTATAATATATTAGTCCTGTAATCCCTGCCGTGTTTCCCTATACACAGTTGTTTTTTTATGACAGCCAACAGTGGGCATCAAATAACATTCCTCCCAGGTACAATGAGGATGGTGTCGCTTTGCTTGGCTATTACCCCTATGAATCATTTTTTAGCAGGATTCCAGACTGTATCAAAAGTGTTATAGGAAAATGGAGTACTCTGTGTTTCACTCAGTTATTCTGCCATTGTATTCTCGCCCCTCTTATTAGAGCACTGAGCCGGACTCTTGGACTCAGCTACAATGCAATTGAGAGCAGGCATGATGTGCCCATATGACATATTGAAGTAATAAAACTCTATTCCAAAGGGAAGCTGATGCAGCTCTAATTAAGTACCACTGGTGTGACTATAATGTGGATGCCAGTTGTCATGGTGTAGAAATATATCTTCTGGGCCTATGTCAAACTAGATTACCCTTCCCCATGGAAGCACCAAGGTCATTACCACAGAAGGCACAATTGCAAAAAATCATCTCATCTTTAAAAGTTAGCTATGTTGACAGGCTCACTGGCATCCACCACTATGGTTCTAGCATAGGTCAAACATTTGTACTTCATGCATTTTGCAAAAGAAGTGCATGGAAACAGTCTTTACCAAATTGCCAATGAGTGGGATTGTAGTTTGAAGCAAAGTGCATGCAAAGGTTTCAATAATCTAAACAGATCTCAAGTGCAATGATGAATTAGCAGGATAGTGGAAAGGGTCTATTCTGTGAAGATGAAAGATCTCTAATTCACAAGTCATGAGGTGATAAAGGAAATAGTTTTATGTACTCAACTGTCTACCTATATTTGTCACTATCTTTTTGTTGATGGATGCAGTAAAAGGATGCCTGCGATGGTACAGCTAGTTAAAGAAGTGAGTAGTGGTCACTAAGACCAAGTTTGATTCCCAGTCCATGCTGATTTAGCTCATCTCAGCTGGGGCAACAGTAGCAGTTCTCTCATTGATCCCAGCACCCCTGGGTTAAAGAGGTGAAAAATGGCTGCTCACTATCCTGTGACCCTTGACACAAGTGTGCATGTGCCGACATTGGGTGAGGACAGAATCCATAGCTTGCTTGTGATGCCCCCATGGTAAAATAGCCTGTAGATGATAGTCTTTGTCAAGGTTTCCGCATGAAGAATGGCCAATTGGGTGCTCAGTGCCTGTTGGAAGCACACTCCAGCAAAGATTCAATACTTCGAGGTGGGGTGGGGGGGAAGGGGGAAGGACAGGAGAGCAAATTGGTAGCAAAAAAAGAATTTAAAAAGCAATAAAGGGCACTGAAGAGAAAATCACCATGCAGCTCTGAGCTACTTTTTGTTTTTGTTTTTACCATCTTAAGGATCAAGTTATGTTATTTTAGATGCAATAACATAACTGTTATGTGGAGGATGCTTTGGTGTACTAGCATGTCAGAGCACAGAGAGGTCATTTTTAAAAATTTGTTCATGGGATGTGGGCATCGCTGGCAATGCCAGCAATTATTGCCCATCCCTAATTGCCCTTGAGAAGGTGGTGGTGAGCCGCCTTCTTGAACCGCTGCAGTCTGTGTGGTGAAGGTTCTCCCACAATGCTGTTAGGAAGGGAGTTCCAAGATTTTGACCCATCGACGATGAAGGAACGGCGATATATTTCCAAGTTGGGATGGTGTGCGACTTGGAGGGGAATGTGCAGGTGGTGTTGTTCCCATGTGCCTGCTGCCCTTGTCCTTCCAGGCGGTAGAGGTCGCGGGTTTGGGAGGTGCTGTCAAAGAAGCCTTCGCGAGTTGCTGCAATGCATCCTGTAGATGGTACACACTGCAGCCACAGTGCGCCGGTGGTGAAGGGAGTGAATGTTTAGGGTGGTGGATGGGGTGCCAATCCAGTGGGCTGCTTTGTCCTGGATGGTGTCGAGCTTCTTGTGTGTAGTTGGAGCTGTACTCATCCAGGCAAGTGGAGAGTATACCATCACACTCCTAACTTGTGCCTTGTAGATGGTGGAAAGGTTTTGGGGAGTCAGGAGGTGAATCCCTCGCCGCAGAACACCCAGCCTCTGACCTGCTCTTGTAGTCACAGTATTTATATGGCTGGTCCAGTTAAGTTTCTGGTCAATGGTGACCCCCAGGATGTTGATGGTGGGGGATTCGACGATGGTAATGCCGTTGAATGTCAAGGGGAGGTGGTTAGACTCTCTCTTGTTGGAGATGATCATTGCCTGGCACTTGTCTGGCGTGAATGTTACTTGCCAGTTATAAGGCCAAGCCTGAATGTTGTCCAGGTCTTGCTGCATGCGGGCACGGACTGCTTCATTATCTGAGGGGTTGCGAATGGAACTGAACACTGTGCAATCATCAGCGAACATCCCCATTTCTGACCTTTTGATGGAGGGAAGGTTATTGATGAAGCAGGTGAAGATGGTTGGCCTAGGACACTGCCCTGAGGAACTCCTGCAGCAATGTCCTGGGGCTGAGATGATTGGCCTCCAACAACCACTACCATCTTCCTTTGTGCTAGGTATGACTCCAGCCACTGGAGAGATTTCCCCCTGATTCCCATTGACTTCAATTTTACTCAGGCTCCTTGGTGCCACACTTGGTCAAATGCTGCCTTGATATCAAGAGCATTCACTTTCACCTCACCTCCATGCTCGAACCAAGGCTGTAATGAGGTCTGGAGCCGAGTGGTCCTGGTGGAACCCAAACTGAGCATCGGTGAGCAGGTTATTGGTGAGTAAGTGCCACTTGATAGCACTGTTGACGACACCTTCCATCACTTTGCTGATGATTGAGAGTAGACTGATAGGGCATAATTGGCCGGATTGGATTTGTCCTGCTTTTGTGGACAGGACATACCTGGGCAATTTTCCACATTGTCGGGTAGATGCCAGTGTTGTAGCTGTACTGGAATAGCTTGGCTTGAGGCGCAGCTAGTTCTGGAGCACAAGACTTCAGCACTACAGCCGGGATGTTGTCAGGGCCCATAGACTTTGCCGTATCCAGTGCACTCAACCGTTTCTTGATATCACGTGGAGTGAATCGAATTGGCTGAAGACTGGCTTCTGTGATGGTGGGATATCCGGCTGAAGATGGTTGCAAATGCTTCAGCCTTGCCTTTTGCACTCATGTGCTGGACTCTGCCATCATTGAGGATAGGGATGTTCACGGAGCCTCCTCCTCCCGTTAGTTGTTTAATTGTCCACCACCATTCACGACTGGATGTGGTAGGACTGCAGAGCTTTGATCTGATCCATTGGTTGTGGAATCGCTTAGCTCTGTCTATAGCATGTTGCTTCCACTGTTTAGCATGCATGTAGTTCTGAGTTGCAGCTTCACCAGGTTGGCACCTCATTGTACCTGTACGTAGTGAGCTCTCCATCTGACCAGGGGTCACTGTCAGGAAGCATTGGAAAGAGAGCAGGCACTTACATCAGAGAGGGGGAAATTCAGAATGAGGGATTATCCAGTTTATTGCTAGTGATCTGTCGCTGAGTTGCATTGTGCAGAAGCATAAGGGCAGGGAAACTGCTTGCCCTCTCATCAGGGAATGGTTCAAAGCCTGAGAAACATCAATAGTGGCTTGTTATAATTGGCCTCAGCATCCCGGAACTAAGAAGGAGAAAGGTTATCCAGTGACCCCTGTTGGAAAGTATGTATTTGTGGATGTCTGGTAAGGATAGCTCCCATGTTCAAATAATCTGCTGACATTCACTCCTCCATTCGTACTAATGAGTACTTGAGCAAGTTACTGGAGGCTGCAGGAATGCATGGAAAACCAGTGCGCATCACTGCCTTCAGAAAGGAGGAATGAAGAAAAGAGTAGGATGCAAATTGTAACAGGGGCCTAAATTTTTACTCAGAGCAGGGAAGATGGCGGGGGGTGGGGTGAGATCCTGACGGGAAATCCAGAAGTATGGGATTCCCAGACGTTCTTACGATTTGGACGTAAGGATGTGTTTTTTTTGTCAGTTTCCCACCCGCCAGGCCTCAGTCGGACGGGAGAAGAGGAAGGAAGCAGATGCAAGAAGGTAAGTCTTAGATGGTTGGGGGTTATCGGTCATGGGGGGGGGGGGGGGGGTAGAATCGGGGTCCAGAGTCCGGCGTCATTTGGGTCGTCCGGGTCAGGGGGAATCGGGGTTGGGAGTCATCGGGGATGGGAGTCATCAGGGGGGCCCGGAGATCGTGGGGAGGTCGGAGATCATGGTGGGGGGGACCAGAGATCGTGGTTGGGGGGTGGGGGGTGCCGGAGATCGTGGGGAGGTCGGAGATCATGGTGGGGGGGGTCAAAGATCGTGGTGGGGAGGGGGGTGCCGGAGATTGTTGGGGGTGGGTGCTGGTCGCTGCAAATAAGCTTGTTGGGCCCGGGGGAGGCACTCCTGCTCCTCTGGGCCCACAAGCTGTGCTACAAGTGCACTTACCTTCTGCTTCGGGCCTTCTCGCCTCTTCTCACGTGACGTGAATTAGAAGGCTCGGGAATCCCGGGCCCCAGGAGTTAAAAACAAAAAACCTGTAAAAATGGAGGCCCGCAACCTCCTTGAAAGTTTTTTATGACCGACCGGCCTCATGAGAGTGGGTTGGTCGCCTGTCCCTCGTCCCGCCTCCGTTAAAACCGGAAATGGGCGGGTTTTAGATTTTAAACATTTTTATTGCCCCTTCGCTCTCAGCCCACCCATTTTTCTGAGTTAAAATTTAGGCTATGCTGTTTGAAACAGCCCCTTCCTGTAAATAAAGTCCCCTCACCACTGATGATATTTAGGGACTGGTTTCCAGGCGGATATAAGACTCAGAAGATCTAAAGATCTTTCCCATGAACTAAAGGACATTTATAATACACCTTCATTGCATGATCTATTTTTGAAGCATTTATCATGTTTTCAAACAGGTATAAGAATGCAGAGCGGAGATTAAGTGAAAATTCATTGCAGTGAGCAATTTTTTTTTAGTTTTACTGCATTGCATAAGTGGGACTCTTTGTGTGAAATTCTACATAAAAACACCACAGCATCTATCAACACTGTTCTGTAAATATTCTACATATCACCCCCAGTCTGTGCTGCTACAATATGAAGTTACGTCTATTCGTGAAGAGTTCAAAATGTTAAAAACAATAAATAAAACTGGACTTGATTATAATATTCATTAATTGATGAGAAAATAGACAGAAAGAATAGAATTTTAACTGTCTATATCAATAAACCATTTTCTGATCAATGGTTTGCAAACATTTCTGTGTGTGGGACCCCCTGCAAATATTAACACAATTTCAATGTCCTAATTTCCAAAAAAACTGTGTCAACCATTTAAAGGAGACGGTATTGTCATTGCAGGAAACATTTTTTTATTAGCATGAAGCAATCAAAATAATATTTAAGTCAAACAAATACAAAGAACTACAGAAACTGAATACCTTTATGGACCCCTCATGATCCAGGGACCCCAGTTCAAAAATCTATGATTTAGATGACTTGCTGAATGTGAATTACTGAATGTGACACTATCAAGCAGTGCAAGTCTGCCCTCAAATAAAATCCTTTTCTGACCATTCAAACCAGTCAGGATTAAAATATCACTGTGTGCTGACGATAAGGTGAGATGTAAGATCTCAGACACCAAATGGATTCTGTCAAAGGTCCTATACAGACAGATGAAGCAGAGTACAGCACATAATGCACAAGATATCGTCATCCACAAGACACAAAGTACTGAATGCTTTTGTTCCATTGTAATGCAAGCAATTATCAGAACAATAAAGTAAAGCATCACAATGGAGAAAGACTATGGAAATTTAAAACATAAATAACAGTAATTCAACCCGCTGCTTTCTATTTATCTGGGTCAGCTGAGGCAAACAGAAGCAATGAGCCTCACAGGTGTCTTGCCTGCCACAAGGCTGGGACATCAATTCTGTGAACTTCTCTTGGTGGGCCATAGCCAGCAGCAGGAAAGAGAGTTGAATTAATTATAGATGTATGTTAAATTACTTTCATTACCACCCTTGGTTCTGGGATGGGAATGTGCGAACAGGATGAGTGATGAAATAGTATTTTAATATATCCCCATGGCAGCCCCTGTTTTTTCTGGGTTGGCACTGTGTTTGACTGCTGAATGGAAAGTCTGGCAATTTATATTGCACACAGCTGAACTGTATAGAAAGCAAACTTAGATACCAGGGTACCTACAGTCTCAAATGTTCAAGTGACTGCTTACTGTGTCACTGACAATCGAACCCTGACACCTGAGTGAAATGTTAATATAAATTCAGAGTCCCCAATGTAACCCAGAGTAATGATGAATTAGTTTCTAGTCTAGATTACATCTTAAACTAAAGTAATGCATGTATGTTGCTTTGAGGTAAAATTTCATAAAAGAGATTTAAATATTAGGAAATTTACAAATGATTCTTTCAAGTAAGATGCTTTAAATTGTTGGTTTTGCATGATTGGTTTGGGAAGCCTGCTGATTACCACCTACCGCCCTCCCTCAGCTGATGAATCAGTCCCCCTCCATGTGAGCACCTCTCGGAGGAAGCACTGAGGGTAACAAGGGCACAGAATGTACTCTGGGTGGGGGACTTCAATGTCCATCACCAAGAGTGGCTCGGTAGCACCACTACTGACCGAGCTGGCCGAGTCCTGAAGGACATAGCTGCCAGACTGGGCCTGCAGCAGTTGGTGAGCGAACCAACACGAGGGAAAAACCTACTTGACCTCGTCCTCACCAATCTACCTGTCGCTGATGCATCTGTCCATGACAGTATTGGTAGGAGTGACCACCGCAGTGTCCTCGTGGAGACGAAATCCCGTCTTCGCACTGAGGACACCATCCAACGTGTTGTGTGGCACTACCACCATGCTAAATGGGATAGATTCAGAACAGATCTAGCAGCTCAAGGCGTTGTGGGCCATCAGCAGCAGCAGAATTGTATTCCAGCACAATCTGTAACCTCATGGCCTGGCATATTCCTCACTCTACCATTACCAACAAGCCAGGGGATCAACCCTGGTTCAATGAGGCGTGTAGAAGAGCATGCTAGGAGCAGCACCAGGCATACCTAAAAATGAAGTGCCAACCTGGTGAAGCGACAACACAGGACTACATGCATGCTAAACAGTGGAAGCAACATGCTATAAACAGAGCTAAGCAATTCCACAACCAACGGATCAGGTCAAAGCTCTGCAGTCCTGCCACATCCAGTTGTGAGTGGTGGTGGACAATTAAACAACTAACGGGAGGAGGCGGCTCTGTAAACATCACCATCACCAATAATGGCGGAGTCCAGCACATGAGTGCAAAAGACAAGGCTGAAGCATTTGCACCCATCTTCAGCCAGAAGTGCTGAGTGGATGATCCATCTCGGCCTCCTCCCGATATCCCCACCGTCACAGAAGCCAGTCATCAGCCAATTCGATTCACTCCACGTGATATCAAGAAACGGCTGAGTGCACTGGATACAGCTAAGGCTATGGGCCCCGACAACATCCCAGCTGTAGTGCTGAAGGCTTGTGCTCCAGAACTAGCTGCACCTGTAGCCAAGCTGTTCCAGTACAGCTACAACACTGGCATCTACCCAACAATGTGGAAAATTGCCCAGGTATGTCCCGTCCACAAAAAGCAGGACAAATCCAATCCGGCCAATTACCGTCCCATCAGTCTACTCTCAATCATCAGCAAAGTGATGGAAGGTGTCGTTGACAGTGCTATCAAGCGGCACTTACTCAACAATAACCTGCTCACCGATGCTCAGTTTGGGTTCCGCCAGCACCACTCGGCTCCAGATCTCATTACAGCCTTGGTCCAAACATGGACAAAAAGAGCTGAATTCCAGAGGTGAGGTGAGAGTGACTGCCCTTGACATCAAGGCAGCATTTGACCGAGGTGGCGCCAAGGAGCCCTAGTAAAATTGAAGTCAATGGGAATCAGGGGGAAATCTCTCCAGTGGCTGGAGTCATATCTAGCACAAAGGAAGATGGTAGTGGTTGTTGGAGGCCAATCATCTCAGCCCCAGGTCATTGCTGCAGGAGTTCCTCAAGGCAGTGTCCTAGGCCCAACCATCTTCAGCTGCTTCATCAATGACCTTCCCTCCATCATAAGGTCAGAAATGGGGATGTTCACTGATGATTGCACAGTGTTCAGTTCCAATCGCAACCCCTCAGTGTTAGCATGCAGCAAGACCTGGACAACATCCAGGATTGGGCAAGTAACATTCGCGCCAGACAAGTGCCAGGTAATGACCATCTCCAACAATGGAGAGTCTAACCACCTCCCCTTGACATTCAATGGCATTACCATCGCCGAATCCCCCACCATCAACATCCTGGGGGTTACCATTGACCAGAAACTTAACTGGACCAGCCACATAAATACTGTGGCTACAAGAGCAGGTCAGAGGCTGGGTATTCTGTGGCGAGTGACTCACCTCCTGACTCCCCAAAGCCTTTCCACCATCTACAAGGCGCAAGTCAGGAGTGTGATCAAATACTCTCCACTTGCCTGGATGAGTGCAGCTCCAACAACACTCAAGAAGCTCGACACCATCCAGAACAAAGCAGCCCGCTTGATTGGCACCCCATCCACCACCCTAAACATTCACTCCCTTCACCACCGGCGCACTGTGGCTGCAGTGTGTACCATCTACAGGATGCATTGCAGTAACTCGCCAAGGCTTCTTCAACAGCGCCTCCCAAACCCGCGATCTCTACCACCTAGAAGGACAAGGGCAGCAGGCACATGGGAACACCACCACCGGCACGTTCCCCTCCAAGTCACACACCATCCCGACTTGCGAATATATCGCCGTTCCTTCATCGTCGCTGGGTCAAAATCCTGGAACTCCCTTCCTAACAGCACTGTGGGAGAACCTTCACCACACAGACTGCAGCGGTTCAAGAAGGCGGCTCACCACCACCTTCTGAAGGGCAATTAGGGATGGGCAATAAATGCTGGCCTTGCCAGCGACGCCCACATCCCATGAACGAATATAAAAAAAAAGCCATTTGCTGTCGTGGGTCAAGGGATGGTGCTGACAATCTTATCTATACACGTTCATGTTCATTAAAGTGGCAATTACACATGAATTCAGAGTAGCTCCCTGGCACTTACAAACCACTCTTTAAAATGGGCCCAATTGCAGAACTCATTTTTGCTGCACAAACCCAACTATTAACATTTAACCCAACTAAGCTGCTCACTCCCAAGTTACACTAATCCACATTTAAACATAACTAAATTTTAAAACTAGTATCTTGTACGAAGTTTGTTTGAGATGTGGAATGTTTGTATGTGTGTGTGTGTTTAGGGGTGAGAATTCTGATCTGTGCCTTAATATTATTGAGAGTTGTTTCTATGGACACTGCTGGTATTTATAATTTTCAACCATGGGTGGACTGGCTCCCCCCAAAAGGCAGTGAGATTCTTTGGGATTCTCATGGAAAATCAAGCACCTCAGAAATCCACACAGGTAGAGTTTCTCATTGCCTAATATGAAGTGTACACTCTTTTCCTGTAGGGATACAGCCCACTTACCTAAGTTCAGAAAGCTTCGATGCAGGTTGGCAGACTTTGGGGACCCACCAAGTGATACTGCTGATGTTTAATTAGCTAAACCATACAGACTAGCAGCGCTGGTTTGCTTTTCTGTTGCTTGCCCAGCGAGGGCCAGCCTACTTGTAAGGGCATTGTTTTGCAGGGTTATTAGGAGCTGAGTGGGAGGAATTCCATCCCCCAGTAAAAGGTGCCATTAGCGAGTCACGTTGGCCGGACACTCATCAGTAGGGCCCTGGGGTACTATGGAACTTCCCAGTTCAGATATCAGATTACTGAGTCTATTACAAAGGATTGACTTGGTTCTGATTTGATATTGCTGATGGAGCCACCTCAACCATCAAGAAATCCCACCTGACTCCTTCAACAACAACTTGCATTTATATAGCGCCTTTAACATTGTGCAACATCCCAAGGTATGTCACAGGAGCGTTATCAAATGAAATTTGACACTGAGCCACATAAGGAGATAAGGACAGGTCAGGGATAGGTTTTAAGGAGTGAGTTAAAGGAGGAGAGATAGGTAGGGAGGCGGAGAGGTTTTGGGAGGGAATTCCAGAGCATAGGCCCAGGCAGCTAAAGGCACGGCCAGCAATGGTGGAGCGATGAAAACCGGGGATGGTCAATGTGCAATTCTGGGGTTTCCTGGGCTCTTCTACCAAAGTTACAGCGGTCAAGAAGGATAGTCAATGTGCAATATCGGTAACAAACACATTCATGTGGCGTTAATGCATTTACTTTGAATTGTTCAGCCTTTATTAAAATAGCAATCAAAAGAATTTTGTCCAAAAATGTTAACATATTCATTGTTAATTTTACACAATGATCAGGGCTATGGCACAGGTTTGTTTTCGCTGTCACAACATGAGGATTTACTTTACTAATCCAGAGCTTTCCACTGTGTATTCTGTTTATTGTCGTGACTTCTATATTAAAGAATGTTTAAACAGCTTTTAGTCTTTCACTAGTTCCAGGCAGAATTACCAGTATAGATACATTGAGAGGTGTGGAAAGACACTTACCGTGACATCACGTGCTGGCTGGCACTAAGATCACAACTGTCACAGATCAGTGCTGCATATTGCAGTGTTCACAGTTGTCATGGTTAACATTCAATTGGGGTTAACATCAATGATCTCATGAACGCGCTGTAAAACAATTCCAGCACTGGCTGCCTCGGGTATAACCTACCAAGGGTAAACAACCATGATAGATAGAATTCTTTGAGGTTGATAATGTGATGGCCAGCACCCATTTATTTGATGCACATTGGGCAACAGTTCCCTGTATTATTGGACATGAAGGGCTGAGGCCTACCATGCAGGCCTGAAGCATTGCCAGTGTTCAGGGCCCGTGCACTAACTGTATGCACAGCTCATTAATGACATTTATTTAAATGATGACCAAACCTCATAATGTGGCTGGTGCACCGAAGCAGGGTTCCAGTTGCTTAGCACTCATTATCAGTGGTCAAATTATCGGCCCTATAGTATATAGACATTTTTTTGGGTGAGGGATGCCAGTGTCCGAGAATGGAGCTTTTTCTATTTTTGCCACCTATAACTTTGATGGAAAAGCTGTGGAAACTCCAGAAAATTGGCATATTCAGTGTTTACACCATTTTTCCAGGTTTTCCGGGGTTCTTCTACCAACGTTATAGTGGTCAAGCAGGAGAACCCCTGCGAAAGGTCACCCCCCCCCCCTCCATTGACGAGCTCGAGCGTTTCCTTCATTAAGCCCCGGTGACGTACCTTAATTCCAGACTCAGAAGAACATCCCCACTGTAATCGTGCGGATGTTTCAATTTCTCATACCAGCTACTTCCAACAGCTCTCTGTGTGAGATTGTCATTTTTTACCCCAAATTATGGGTAGTCTTGTGGTGCTTTCGCTAGGACCTCTGTTAACATTGTCCAAATATGTGGTACCATTATAATCAGCAAAGGGGAGGCATTTTGTTCTTCAGGTTCCAGTTATGAAAGGGCATTATTCTAATCCACTGCATCGCCCAATGTCCCTGTGAGCAGTTTGATTTTATATAAGTGCACACATTGCTCTGCATGTATTGCAATGTCCTTTATCCAAATGTCAGAAATCTTTCTGGACCTGATGCTGCCATTTCCTTGATACAGTAAACTGTTCCACCCTAACACTGATACATTTAACGGCAGTTGTCATGTTATAGAATATGATGCCACTATGAAGGAGAACAGAAACTCTGTTCTTGTGTCAGTATTGATTTGTAGGCAGTTTCCAGCAATCGTCCACCATCTCACATCCACAAATAATGCTCCTGATTGATCAGGTGTGACCAAATGATAAAGAAAAACTCTGACAATGAAGACCTTCATATCTCCTGAGTGTCAGCAGGGGCTCTGGAATTGTGGGCCCTTCACTCCCATCATAGAACAGTGAGAAAGCACAGCAATCTCGGCTATTTTCTACATATTCTGAAAATGTATGATAATGTAACTTGTATCCATTCAGACTCGTAGGGATACGTTTGTCCTTCATGTAGTACTGAAAGACTCTGGACAGACTATAAACTCCTGATTTATCACTACACAACTTAAAATAGAGCTTGAGTTGCTAAAAAGAAAATGTTATAAAAGAGAGATTCCATGGCAATTCAAATGAATCATTTCTTTTTCTCGGTGGTAGCTATCACCATTTAATGGATTTTTTCTAGCAGCTGTTATTTGATTTAACATTAGTGTCTAATTGTGTGAGCTAATTATGCAATAATTAATGGCATGCAATGTGGGTTTTAGTGTTCCATGTTCATTTTGGCATAAGGCAAATCCAGAAATAATTTTGTGATTGCAGCTCTTATGCAAATATGTAAAGGTTCTGAAACTAAGCCAAGTCAATGGGTAAGTTTCAATGCAGAACTTGGCAAATTATTGGCCATTTCTGAGAAGTGCAAAAACAATAGGGCAGTAATAGTAGCAGATTTCAACTACCCTAATGTTAATTGGGATACAATCAGTGCAAAAGGTATAAAGGGCGCAGAATTCTTAAACTGCATTCAGGAGAACTTTTTTAGCCAGTACGTGGCAAGCTCAACAAGAGGGGGACAGTTCTGGATTTAGTTTTAGGGAACAAAGCTGGGCAGGTGGAAGGAGTGTCAGTGGGAGAGCATTTTGCTGGTAGTGATCATAATTCATTTGGATTTAGCATAGTTATAGAAAAGGACAAAGATAGAACAGGAGTAAAATTTCTAAATTGGGGAAAAGCCAATTTTACTATGCTGGGATGTGATTTAGTAAAAGTGGACTGGAAACAGCTACTTGAAGGTAAATCAGTGTCAGAGCAGTGGGAGGCATTCAAGGGGTTCAGATAAATATGTTCTCACAAAGAAAAAGGGTGGGACTGCCAAATCTAGAACCCCCTGAATGACAAGGAGCATACAGGGTATGATAAGGCAAGCTTATGCCAGAGACTAAGAGCTCAATACTGCAGAAAGCCTGGAGGAGTATAAAAAGTGCAGGGGTGAAATTAAAAAGGAAACTAGAAAAGCAAAGAGTGGGCATAAAAAATACTGGCAAGTAAAATTAAGGAAAACCCAAAAATGTTTTATTGCTACATAAAGAACAAGATGATAACTAGGGAAAGAGTAGGGCCTATTTGGGACCAAAAAGATAACCTATGTATGGAGGCGGAAGATGTGGGTATGGTTCTTAATGAATACTTTGCTTGTGGCTTCACAAAGGAGGGGGATGAAGCAGAGATTGTAGATGAGGAGGAGGAGTATGAAATATTGGATGGGATAAATATAGTGAGAGAGGAAGCATTAAGGGGATTAGCATCTTTGAAAGTAGATAAATCGCCAGGCCTGAATGAAATGTATCCCAGGCTGTTAAGAGAAGAAAGGGAAGAACTAGTGGAGACTCCGACCATCATTTTTCAATCCTCCCTGGCTACAGGCGTGGTGCCGGAGGATTGTAGGACTGTTAATATTGTACTGTTGTTTAAAAAGGGAGAAAGAGATAGATCGAGTAATTATAGGCCAGTCAGTCTAACCTCAGTGAAAGGGCAAATTATTGGAATCGATTCTGAGAGACAGCATAAATCGTCATTTAGAAAGGCAGGGGTTAATCAAGGACAGTCAGCATGGACTTGTTAAAGGAAGGTCATGATTGACTAACTTGATTGAATTTTTTGAGCAGGTGACAAGGAGGGTCGATGAGGGTAATGTGTTTGATGCAGTGTACATGGATTTTAGCAAGACTTTTGACAAGGTCCCACATGGCAGACTGGTCAAAAAAGTAAAAGCCCATGGGATCCAAGGGAAAGTGTCTAGTTGGATCCAAAATTGGCTCAGTGGCAGGAAGCAAAGGGTAATGGTTGATGGGTATTTTTGCGACTGGAAGGCTGTTTCCAGTGGGGTCCTGCAAGGTCCCTTGCTTTTTGTGGTATATATTAATGATTTGGACTTGAATGTGGGTGGCTTGATCAAGAAGTTTGCAGATGATACAAAATGTGACTGTGTGGTTGATGGTGAGGAGGAAAACTGTAGATTGCAGGAAGATATTGAATTTTTTGAAGAGGTGACTAAAGTAGTGGACAGGGGAATGTCAATGGATGTTATTTATATGGAATTCCAGAAGGCATTTGATAAGGTCCCACATAAGAGACTGTTAGCTCAGATAGAAAGAGGGAAAAGTACGGACTTGGTTAGGAAGTTGGCTGAGCAAAAGGTGACAGAGGGTAGGGATAATGGGTAGGTACTCACATTGGCAGGATGTGACTAGTGGAGTCCCGCAGGGATCTGTCGTGGGGCCTCAATTATTCACAATATTTATTAACGACTTAGATGAAGGCATAGAAAGTCTCATATCTAAGTTTGCCGATGACACAAAGATTGGTGGCATTGTAAGCAGTGTGGATGAAAACATAAAATTACAAAGCGATATTGATAGATCAGGTGAATGGGCAAAACTGTGGCAAATGGAATTCAATGTAGACAAATGTGAGGTCATCCACTTTGGATCAAAAAAGGATAGAACAGGGTTCTTTCTAAATGATAAAAATTTAAAAACAGCGGATGTCCAAAGGGACTTAGGGGTTCAGGTACATAGATCATTGAAGTGTCATGAACAGGTGCAGAAAATAATCAATAAGGCTAATGGAATGCTGGCCTCTATATCTAGAGGACTAGAGTACAAGAGGGCAGAAGTTATGCTGCAGCTATACAAAACCCTGGTTAGACAGCACCTGGAGTACTGTGAGCAGTTCTGGGCACCGCACCTTCGGAAGGACATATTGGCGTTGGAGGGAGTGCAGCGTAGGTTTACTAGAATGATACCCGGACTTCAAGGGTTAAGTTACGAGGAGAGATTACACAAATTGGGGTTGTATTCTCTCGAGTTTTGAAGGTTAAGGGGTGATCTGATCAAAGTTTATAAGATATTAAGAGGAACGGATAGGGTGGATAGAGAGAAACTATTTCCGTTGGTTGGAGATTCTAGGAGTAGGGGACACAGTCTAAAAATTAGAGCCAGACCTTTCAGGAGCGAGATTAGAAAACATTTCTACACACAAAGGGTGGTAGAAGTTTGGAACTCTCTTCTGCAAATGGCAATTGATACTAGCTCAATAGCTAAATTTGAATCTGAGATAGATAGCTTTTTGGCAATCAAAGGTATTAAGGAATATGGGCCAAAGGCAGGTATATGGAGTTAGATCACAGATCAGCCATGATCTTATCAAATGACGGAGCAGGCACGAGGGCTGAATGGCCTACTCCTGTTCCTATGTTCCTATATCAATGGACTGGTCTGGTGGGCAGAACAGTGGCAAATGGAATTCAATCCAGAGAATTGTGAGATAATGCATTTGGGGAGGGCAAACAAGGCAAGGGAGTACACAATAAATGGGACGATACTGAGAGGTGTAGAGGAAGTGAGGGACCTAGGATTGCATGTCCACAGATCCCTGAAGGTAGCAGGACAGGTTGATAAGGTGGTTAAAAAGGCATACGGGATACTTTCCTTTTTTAACCGAGGCATAGAACATAAGAGCAGGGAGGTTATGCTAGAACTGTATAAAACATTGGTTAGGCCACAGCTTGAGCACTGCATACAGTTCTGGTCACCACATTACAGGAAAGATGTGATTGCACTAGTGAGGTTACAGAGAAGATTTACGAGGATGTTGCCAGGGCTGGAGAATTTTAGCTATGAGAAAAGATTGGATAGTCTGGGGTTGTTTTCTTTGGAACAAAAGAGGCTGAGGGGAGATTTAATTGAGGTATATAAAATTATGACGGGACTAGATAGGGTGGATAGGGAGGACCTATTTCCCTTAGCAGAGGGGTCAGTGACTAGGGGGCATAGATTTAAAGTAATACGTAGAAGGATTAGAGGAGAGCTGAGGAGAAATTGTTTTACCCAGAGGGTGGTGGGGGTCTGGAACTCACTGCCTGAAAGGGTGGTAGAGGCAGAAACCCTCAACACCTTTAAAAAGTACTTGGATGAGCACTTGAAGTGCCGAAACCTACAGGGCTATGGACCAAGTGCTGGAAAGTGGGATTAAGCTGGATGGCTTTTTTTCGGCCGGCATGGACACGATGTGCCGAATAGCCTCCTTCTGTGGGGTAATTTTCAACGATTCTATGATTCTAATTAGGATTCTCCTTCTTGAAGACCAATAACTTCAGAATTTTATGAAAATATTCTTTTCAGCTTATTGTTATAGTACTTATATGTCCATTGCTAACACATAGAGTGCAGGACTGGGACTAACCCAACCAGAGTCTTAAGTACAGCCACACATGGCCTTGCTAATACTTGATCATGGTATGGATCTAATGAATATGTTCAAGGGTAGTAAAGTATGTAACTATAATTGCCTTTGGTGCTCAAAGTACAATACTTAAATATATGATAAGTGGCTGTTAGGTGCACATTTTTATGGTAAAATGTTTAATTTATTATGTGTTTTACATTCATATTTTTGGAGCCCTCTTTTCTTCTCAAAGAAAGTCCCAAAAGAAGACATTCCTTTTATTAAGTCAGCAGGGACTACATTAAAAAGACAGAGCAAATATGCTAAAATCAGTGCTGGGTGCTACACCCAGCAGGGGTCTCTCTGCATCACATTCTCTGGAGCATGTCTGCTTTACTTATTGATTGAATGGGTGTCATTCTGCCTTAAAATTGTTTTTTGCGTACTAGTTTTTTTAGTAATATGGTGTAGCCAGAAGC
Organism: Heptranchias perlo; assembly: GCF_035084215.1. Taxonomy (NCBI): domain Eukaryota; kingdom Metazoa; phylum Chordata; class Chondrichthyes; order Hexanchiformes; family Hexanchidae; genus Heptranchias; species Heptranchias perlo. The sequence goes on along the minus strand of NC_090341.1, from coordinate 33,879,143 downwards.
AATGGTATCAAGGGCAGACTGTCTTACAAAACTGACCTTGGGGACTTGCTGAAAGATTCTATCTACACTGTGGTGCTAGTGTGCTAGCTGCAGCTTCCCCGCGGCCTATTGCATGCTCCATCAACTCTGGTTCATCAAGTGGAGGATAATTCTGCACTTGTAACTAAGCAGACAAAAGATCAGAATTCCAGCTAAGTCACACAAGTAGAAGCAGTGATGTGCAAAACTTCATTGCTGGCATTCCTTGCAGACTTTTTGAGACAGAATGTTGAAGATATATATGAACATAAGAAAAATGTCAGACAGGAAAAGACCCTCTGGCCCATCTAGCCTGTCCTACACAATTGTGATGTTTTGTGCATCACAATATATACAATCCCCACCCCACCCAGAAGCAATATAATCTTCTGAGAGAGGTGAAACACCAAATAAAAAGCAAGGCCAATTAGGGGGAAAATCTGGAAAAATTCTCTCCGACCCCCCTTAGGCAATCGTACATATCCAGAAGATGTGGGAAAATGCTCCTGTGGTGATGATCTGGAAGATTGCAATTATCCACTTCTTAAATCAAGAGTAACTGTTCATTACTTCATCAATTATTTTTGACATTGGCCCTTACATTACTCCCATTTTGAATGTAACAGGGCTAGATACACAAAGACATTAATAGACTCATGAGGGCATATATTCTGATTGGCAAAGCTCATGTATGAATGCTTAGCATGCTCTACTACACTCTTCTGTGTGCCATTTGAATGCAGAGATTAACCCATTTATTTTAAATGTATTAATACTTGCCTAAAAATAGCAGATAATGAACAAGCTAAGCATTCGTACTTGAACTCCATCGATCACAAAGTGGCTGGATAAATGAGCCCATTTTGCATATACCATCTAATAAGGGTAAAATTGCTCAATTATAAAATTGCTCAATTATAAAAGTGGTCCATTTAAATGTATATTAGAATCAGACTTTTTTTCTGATTTTGCTTGTGCTCTTTTGTGTGTCTGCAGTAATGCAGGGTAACAGTTCAAGCTTGCCTTGCATCGTGCGATAGTAGATCCAAATCATGTCAAAAGATGACACTCCAACATACTTGTATTACAGGCCATGACAGACCACAGTTGATTTTCTAGTTAGGGATTCAAACCCCGGCAACTACAGGCCAGTGAGTTTAACCTCAGTAATGGGGAAACTTTTAGAAATGATAATCCGGGACAAAATTATTAGTCACTTGGACAAATGTGGATTAATAAAGGAAAGTCAGCACGGATTTGTTAAAGGAAAACCGTGATTAAGTAACTTTTTGATGAGGTAACAGAGAGGGTTGATCAGGGCAATGTGGTTGTGTACATGGACTTTCAAAAGGTATGTGATAAAGTGCCATATAATAGGCTTGTCAGCAAAATTGAAGCCCATGGAATAAAAGGGGCAGCGGCAGCATCGGTATGAAACTGGCTAAGTGACAGGAAACAGAAAGTAGTGGTGAACAGTTGTTTTTCGGACTGAAGGAAGGTATACAGTGGTGTTCCCCATGGGTCGGTAATAGGATCACTGCTTTTTTTGATATATATTAATGACTTGGACTTGGGTGTACAGGGCACAATTTCAAAATTTGCAGATGACACAAAACTTGGAAGTGTAATAAACAGTGAGGAGGATAGTAATAGACTTCAAGAGGACATAGACAAGCTGGTTGAATGGGCGGACAGAAGGCAGATGAAATTTAACACAGAGAAGTGCGAAGTAATACATTTTGGCAGGAAGAACAAGGAGAGGCAATATAAACTAAATGATACAATTCGAATGGGGGTGCAGGAACAAAGAGACCTGGGGGTATATGTGCACAAATCTTTGAAAGTGGCAAGATAGGTTGAGAAAGTGGTTAAAAAAGCATAGGGATCCTGGGCTTTATAAATAAAGGCATAGAGTACAAAAGCAAGGAAGTTATGTTGAACCTTTATAAAATACTCTTTCAGCCACAACTGGACTATTGTGTCCAATTCTGGGCACTGCACTTTAGGAAGGATATGAAGGCCTTAGAGAGGGTGCAGAAAAGATTTACTGGAATGGTTCCAGGGATGAGGGACTTCAGTTACCTGGATAGACTGGAGAAGCTGGGGTTGTTCACTTTAGAGCAGAGAAGGTGAAGAGGAGATTTGATGGAAGTGTTCAAATCATGAAAGGTTTAGATAAAATAAATAAGGAGAAACTGTTCCCATTGGCATAAGAGTTGAGAACCAGAGGATACAGATTTAAGGTGATTGGCAAAAGAATCAAAGACGACATGAGGAAAAACTTTTTTATGCAGCGTGTAGTTATGATTTGAAATATGCTGCCTGACAGGGTGGTGGAAGCAGATTCAATTGTGGCTTTCAAAAAGGAATTGGATACATATTTGTAGGAAAAAAATGTGCAGGGCTATGGGGAAAGAGCGGGGAAATGGGACTAACTGGATTGCTCTTACAAAGAGCTGGCATGGGCTCCCTCTGTTCTGTAACCATTCTATGATTCTATGAAACCCAGACAAATGGCGGTGTGAAATGAGCATCTTGACTGCCATGTATTCTAGTCATTTTGTGGCAATTATTTTTGCTATAAATGTACAAGAGTCTAACCGTATCACAGTTAAAACAAAGGATACCACAATTATACTTATTTTGACAAAATACTCATTAGCAAGTGTGTAGTGTCAACAAGCAAGAATATACAGAGTATCGTATGTTGCGATTTGGAATGTATAAATAAGCTAATTATTAAATGAGCCAATAACATATTAAAAATACCGCACATCTTTCACTAATTAAAGAGTTTTGTGGCATTCTTAGGTATTAAAGAGCTTCAATAGACACGTTCTTCATTAATTCATATTCATACAGAATTAAAGGGAAAGGCAGGTGTAAGTAAGGACTTCCTGTACTAAAGTATGACCATTTGGTGCTGCCTTAGGCTTAGCATACTGTGGATCAGCTCCCAGGCCTGGATCTTAACAGGGAGCCGTGAAGAGGGTGGGGGGATGTTTATCGGACTTGAAACCCGGAAACGAAGTTGGTGGGTCGGAATCTGCGATCGCAACTTAATTGATGGAGAAAGTTTTACTTCCGGGTTCCGTGCCCGGCAGCCAGCCAGATTGACAGGCTGGCTGCCTGTCGGGCGGGAAAGCAGCCGGGGAGAGATCAAAGTCTTCAGGGTTTGTATGGTGGAGGTCAGGATCTTTGGAGATTGAATGGGGCGGGCTTATTGGGGCGGGAGGAGGTTAATAGTCAGCCATCATTGAGGAGGTGAGCAGTCGGCCATCGATGGGGAGGTGAGAAGTCGGACGTCGGGGGACGTCTCGGAAAATTGGGGGGGGGGGGGTCGGCCGATCGTGGAGTCCGATCACGGCAGGTAAGCTTGTTGGCCTACAAGCAGTGCAATAAAGGCACTTACCTCATGATCCAGCCCTTCTCGTCTCCTGTTCACTGGGAGAGTTACAAGCCCTGGGAAACCCGCACTGGAGGCATTAAATTTAAAGGTCGGTAAAATTCAATTTAAAAAGACCTAATTAACATCTTATAAGGATGTTAATTGCTGTGATAACTACCCGCCAGCCTGAACAAAAAAATCTCCTGCCTCCGGCGAATAGGTTACTCTCACGCATCCAAACGCGCCTCAGTTAAACCCAGAAGTGGGCGGGTTGGGGCCGGGTTACGGTCGTGCTCGAAAAACAAAGATTTTAACTACTACCCGCCCCCAACCCACCCGTTCTTGGGGCTTAAAATCCACCCCCCCCCCCAAGCCTCCGGTGAAGTGAATGAAACACCTTCAGGATGCAGGGGGCCTTTTCCCAACCTGACATCACCGGAGAATCCCTGGTGAGAAAGAGACCCGAAATAACAAAATTAAAGTTATATCAGTAGGGGTGGTATATAGTGTATTCTTTTCATTAAAGAAGTAATTCATTTCTGTTTCTCCCTCCCAAATTCGTGTTAAATATCAACATTTGCATTTTAGAATCTAACAAAGTTCTAAATTTGTAGGGAAGTGTTAAAGTGGTCAGTTATGCATCATGAGTAGTCCTTTTTACTGATTCTGAGTTCATTGTGCCTGACAGAGTGGCTAGCATAGGAAGCTTGAACAGAAAGTAAAATAACTGCAATTGCTGGCAATCGAAAGCTAAAGCAGAAAATACTGGAAACACTCAGCAGGTCAGGCAGCATCCGTGGAGGGAACAGAGGAGTTAATGTTTTGTGTGCGGACTCTTCGTTTGTGGCTCAGTTGCCCAGTTTTGTTCCGAACTAAAAGGTCAGTTCTGAAGTGTTGATTATCAGTTTTAGAGTGATTTTCAGAATTAACCAGCCAGTGTTCTCACATTTCTAGAATGACACAGAAAAGAGACTCACAAAAGTAGCAGAACAAAATTAAATAACTTTTGATAACAATGAGAAGGAACAATATTTTAAACAAGTAAAAGATGCATAAATCTTCCCCTCCCCTTGGTTTGCAGTAGACTCCACAGTATGGACATGTCAAATATCAAACAATTCTTTATAAAATAGTTGTGCTGTCTGCAGCAGCATGAAAGCATTTTATCATGGGGCACCTTTTAAACTATCAGTAGGTCACCACACAGCAAACTGTTCAACAAACAGAACAAGCCAAGGACACTGAATTCTTGCTACAAAATAAACACCAATCCTACATGAAAATAAAAAAAATCTATAAATAATTTAAAAATAAACTTCACCTTGGTTGATTTCCAGCTCTCAAGTCTACCTCTTCTTCCCTGATGTTGTTGTGTTTCACTTTATGCATTCCCCCATCACTTCGACACAACAATCTTGTTTCTTTCTGACCTGTGTTGTGCTGTTCACTGTTCCCTTCCACTGATGACCACCTTAATGTCAGATAGCACGTTGATTGTGACACACGGCCCCGGCAACCGATCCATCCAGAAATGGTGCGCATCAGAAACAAACAGACAAAAAGAGCTTTAAAGTGCAGTTCAGAAAAAATGCTTTTTAAATAGAACACTAACAGGTGTCCCATTGTGACATTTATAAAACTCGTGGACACAAGTGATAACTTTTAAACTATAGATAAGTAAAAGACTACCAGTAGATCCCCACCACCCCAACCCACCGCACACCACACTATTGAACAGACACTTTTCTCATTTATGTATGTGTTATGAGGTTGGTTCCACTTCTACATCAGGACCCATGTGGTGAGCAAATCTAAACCCTACAGCTATGACAGAAACAAGTTAGCCAACAATGGAATACATATTCTTCCAAGTTTTATTTATTGCTCCTAAACTAAAAGCATTAGCAATGATATTCCATGAATATAACTTAATTATTATCAATGCCAGTAGATTGTAACATCTCTGGGTCTCACATGTGGAAAATTACTTGACAAATCCTGCAAAATTCAGCTGTCCTCTTTTTTTCCCTTGGACATTACAAACTCTCCGGTATAAAAGGGTAAGGGTAATTCAGTTTTAATTTTTTGAAAATCAGTTTTCACAGAGTAAAATAGTCTGCAACTGTAACCATCACATTTGGGGCTTGGAAAGACTGAAATATTTTAACAGAAGTATGGGCGTAATGTTAACCTAACTCGCCAGACGGAAAACCCACGGGAATTGGTGGAATTCTAGTTTTACACCCTACCCAATATTGTAAAATCGGGCCGGGTGTAAAACTAGCATTCCATCCGATCCCATGGGTTTCCCAACGGTGGGTTAGGTTAAAATTACCCCAAAGAGTGTAAGTGTGGATCAAAGGCAGAGGTATAAAGATAGAGGGGGAAAAGAAATTGGGTAAGGGCCATTTTTGGGCGCGGGTAGTGTGATGCGCTATTGCCCCACGCCCAATGAACCCTCGCAGGCCTAAATACTAACCTGCAATCAGCGTTCCATTCTGAGCCTTGCACGTGGAATCAATGCAATTCACACTTTCCACCAGTATGGGGAGCCCAATCTCTTAAAGGGAGGATATTTCTTAGAAATCTCTTAAAGGTAGCTAGCACCTGTTATTTGCTGAAAATAACAGTCTACTGTCTGCACGGAGTCTGAGTGGAGATCAGACATCGCACACGTAAAACATAGATGCAGGTCCCATCCCTATGTTTACACACTGATGAGTTATGTTAAAACATTGAATAAAGGTTGCGCACTACTAAATCCCACATCCTCCAATCTGCACGCCAGACCTCACCAATCTGCCGATCTGGAGTTGGTACCAGGCCAGCGAGAGAGCGTGCACCAAGGTTCTCTGCTGATACACTGGAGACCTTGGTGCAAGAGGTGGACAGAAGGAGGGACATCCTATATCTGCGGAGGTTGGGGTGGGGTGGGCAAGAGGCCCTCCTGACACGTGGGAGGCAGCAGGGGACAAAGTCAATGCCAGGCGCACAGCATCATGAACATGGAGGCAGTGCAGGAAGAAGTTCAATGCTTTGACATGAGTGGTCAAGGTGAGTGAGGTCAACTGTCAAGTGGTGTCGCCTACCAACTGAACCATGCATTACACCCCCCATTACCCACATACCAACAAACTCTTTCCATCAGTACTCATCTCTTCCAATCAGATGCTTCCTCTCACCCTTACACATTACCACTGTTGCAAGTCACCCATCCACAACTCACAGGCCATACACACAGAGGTGAGGTGAGAGTGACTGCCCTTGACATCAAGGCAGCATTTGACCGAGTGTGGCACCAAGGAGCCCTAGTAAAATTGAAGTCCATGGGAATCAGGGGGAAAACTCTCCAGTGGCTGGAGTCATACCTAGCACAAAGGAAGATGGTAGTGGTTGTTGGAGGCCAAGCATCTCAGCCCCAGGACATTGCTGCAGGAGTTCCTCAGGGCAGTGTCCCAGGCCCAACCATCTTCAGCTGCTTCATCAATGACCTTCCCTCCATCATAAGGTCAGAAATGGGGATGTTCGCTGATGACTGCACAGTGTTCAGTTCCATTCGCAACCCCTCAGATAATGAAGCAGTCCGAGCCCGCATGCAACAAGACCTGGACAACATCCAGGCTTGGGCTCATAAGTGGCAAGTAACATTCGCGCCAGATAAGTGCCAGGCAATGACCATCTCCAACAAGAGAGAGTCTAACCACCTCCCCTTGACATTCAACGGCATTACCATCGCCGAATCCCCCACCATCAACATCCTGGGGGTCACCATTGACCAGAAACTGAACTGGACCAGCCATATAAATACTGTGGCTACGAGAGCAGGTCAGAGGCTGGGTATTCTGCGGCGAGTGACTCACCTCCTGACTCCCCAAAGCCTTTCCACCATCTACAAGGCACAAGTCAGGAGTGTGATGGAATACTCTCCACTTGCCTGGATGAGTGCAGCTCCAACAACACTCAAGAAGCTCGACACCATCCAAGATAAAGCAGCCCGCTTGATTGGCACCCCATCCACCACCCCAAACATTCACTCCCTTCACCACCGGCGCACTGTGGCTGCAGTGTGCACCATCCACAGGATGCACTGCAGCAACTCGCCAAGGCTTCTTCGACAGCACCTCCCAAACCCGCGACCTCTACCACCTAGAAGGACAAGAGCAGCAGGCGCATGGGAACAACACCACCTGCACGTTCCCCTCCAAGTCACACACCATCCCGACTTGGAAATATATCGCCGTTCCTTCATTGTCGCTGGGTCAAAATCCTGGAACTCCCTTCCTAACAGCACTGTGGGAGAACCGTCACCACACGGACTGCAGCGGTTCAAGAAGGCGGCTCACCACCACCTTCTCGAGGGCAATTAGGGATGGGCAATAAATGCTGGCCTCGCCAGCGACGCCCACATCCCGTGAACGAATAAAAAAAAAACCATGACAGGCACATCACCCAGACACATGTCCCGCTTTCTTGCAGGAGAAGGTGGTGCATATCAGGAGGCAGAAAGTGGCAGTGGCATTTAGCCCGTCCAGCCTGTTCCGCCATTCAATAAGATCATACTGGACATGTGACCTAATTCCATATACCTGCCTTAGCCCCATATCCCTTAATACCCTCGGTTCACAGAAATCTATCAATCTCAGATTTAAAATTCACAATTGAGCTAGCATCAACTGCCCTTTGCAGAAGAGTGTTCCAAATTTCTCCCACCCTTTGCGTGTAGAAGCATTTCCGAACTTCAACTCCTGCATGTCCTGGTTCTAAATGTTAGGCTATGTCCTCGAGTCCTTGTATTCAAGTATAGGAGACCTCCAAAAACAGTTACAAATGTCTCAGCAGCCAGAGCAATAATCCAGCCACTAACCTGTAAATCCTGCATGGTCCCTTTAAATAGCGCTACTGGGGGTCCTCCAGGCACTCTAAGACGCTCTAAGTTCAGATGGTCGCGGTTAAGACTATGCGTTAAGTTGAGCGTTAAGTCCCAAAATGGTATCTATCACTTTAAATCAGTGTTGCAGACTGATTGAAGCCATTTTCTCCCTACTTTACATGATTCCAGCATTCATTATCTGTGCCTGCGCTAACTCCTATACCAAGATGGTGTCCGGCGCATGTCACGCTGGAAACGTGCATGCGCAGCCAAGACGCTATCTTGGATGTCGGAGAGGCCGTGTAGTGCCGAAACAATGGTTGCTACACGGCCCAATTTAGCGCCCAGAATTTCTTATCAGAGAAGTTCAGGTACAAATGTTTAAAGCACTCATGCTACATTCTTATGCGTACTATCTTGATGCAGACATTAACCAATTTATTTTAAATGCCTTAATATCTATATAAAAATCACAATCACCTATACAGGAACATAATATGAGTACATTAAGCATTGTTAAGTGAACTTCATCGATTGGAATTTTTACCCTATTGTGCCTCTTTAGGCCTGGACTGATGTGTGTTACTACAAATCTTATGGAGAAAAACTGCTAGAAATTACCAACAGTGATCTTCAAAATATGTTGATTATGGGGCTCCACTATTCCTTCATGTAATATATAGTGAATGGTGATGAAATAGGTAATAGTGGAATACATTTATTGGACAGCAACCTTCTATTACTGCATTTTAATAGTTAGAAATGGGAAAGTGGCATTAAAAACTCTGGCAAACTAATTTCAATTTAATTCCCTACTGGACTGCTGAAAGGTAGTTTGTCACTATCCTATGGTTGGCCTGCTTCTTGTTTTTCCCACTCAGTCTCCTCCAGCTTTGCAGATTTTGCTGTCAACTGAAGAGGTTCAGGTGTCTCTTCATCTCATTCTTCATCACTCTTAGCATTTTCTCTTTCCACTTTCTTCAAATAAGATGTCTCCTTCATTTCAACTTTTTTCTCTTACTTTGCTTTGCCTCTCTTTCTAGGAGCCAGTAGTTAATATAGTTCAAGATGAAACATCATGAGAGCCCTGCAGGCATAGTACATGTACTTGTACTCTCCAAAGAAATCCACAATAGATCCTGCCAACAGAGACAGGAAATGTGAGTATTAAAGTTGCAGTGCTTTGGCCTACACCTACTAGCATAGATCTTAACATGGAGTACTTTATGGAAGGCAGTTAGCAGTATCAGCAAATTGTTCATTCAAGATATCAGATGTAAATATATGGGAAAAAAGGCTTGTAATCTAAAATAATGTACTTTAGAGTGAGACTAGATGTGGTTCATCAAAGCTAATGTTCCATTTATGCTTTAATTGAGAAACTTAGTGCTTAGGTCCTGGGAGATTTGCCTACATCCCTATTTGTGAACTTCTATCTCTGGAAGACTACAAAGCACACTGTACACTGAGGATTTATTTGAAGTCTGTCTTATGATGTGTGAGGATTACGTTTTTTTGGAGGGGTGAGAAAAACAGGAAAGAATTTGACTTAAAGTTACTTCATATTTGGGTAGTAAATATGGAATATTCATCTCAAGCATTTTAGAACAGTAACTGAAGTCCTTACCACCACCTGGGCAGCAAAAGTGTAGCAGGAGGAGAGGGAGGAGGAAGAGCTGTATGATGAGGAGGCAGAGCAGAAGCAACATCGCCCCTCACTGCCACAGCTCTCAGACAGCAGCTCATCCAAGAGTGCTTCATGTGAACTATTCCGGCCATCCCCAATACAGCAATGCCCCTATAATCATTACCACCATCTTTACTACCACCATCCGATTGCCTTCCTTCAGTCCAGCCTTATGGGTCTTGCCCTCACTTCACTACAAATATAAACACCAAATCCAGAACAGAAACAAATTTATCCAACAACTCAATTCCATCTGTGCCTAATAGTTAACAAAAACAATTAAGCATCGCCCTTGTGCAAGCCCTTATTGCCCGTTTTATGCATTTGTTTACTTATCCTAGTGTTCCTATGAAGTGTTTTCCCAGTGGCTACAGCTTGGGAGGTGGAAGGCTGCTGAGCTTCCATTGAAGAGATTTCAGATGGTCTTGGTGGGCGACCTTAAGCAGCTCTGGGTCTTGTGTGTGCCAGGGCAGTCTGGCCCAGATAGCTATCTGGCATTAACAAAGCCACTGGCAGAGTGGATGACAGGGAAGCAGGCATACTGTCATCCTGAGAAAGGACAGCAGGTGCCCCACCCATAGAGCCATGTCTCCTGGGACTTAGGTGTGGCTTATGATCAGTGGGAACCCCAGACAGCACATGCATATTATTCCTACAGAAACATGTGGAAACTCAGATGTGGCACCATGGGACAACTAAATTTAAATGATTTTCTGAATGTCTGCAAAGCAGCATGCACCCTAATCACATCTGCATAGGTATTTTTAGTATAACAACACAAGCATTTAGTATCAATATTAGCAATAAAATGAATTCAAGTATTTAATTCCTCAGTCTCTGGAAGTCTAGTGGAGATGGTAGTGGAGAACTTCAGGCAGTAGTGCATCTGTCTGATCAGAAAAAAGGAACACAGTGTAGTTAGGCTCTTCCTCTTGATGTAATTGAAACTCCTTTATAAGGTTTCAGAGTATGTAAATCTGTACTAAAAGCAATGCTGAGAACTGTCACCATTATACGCTTCATTGCCTAGTAATGCTGCTTCAATACTGAATTCAAATTTTGGAACTTTAAAACAGAACTCAAACTCAAAGTCCGAAGAAACTCAAATTCAATGGAGAATGGATTGGAATGAACATTTGGATTAAATTATACATTAGATTGCGGCAATTCCAAATTCAGACGGTCTGAATCTAAAGTTTAAATGAATATCGCTGCTTTGTAACCAATACTAGATCACTGTAGAATTGGATGCACATCCAGCAGATTTTCAGAGCAATCAGATCTATCCTCCTTTCACCACCACCAAAACAAATTCACGAGGAAAATAGGACACACAGCTTCCAGTAGACCAGCAAAGAATTGAATGCAGATCTCAACTGGACAAGATACACATCCCTATTACGTCTGTAGACCGTCAGGAAATTGGACAGAAGGCTATCCTCTAGATCAACACTGAAAGCAAACATGTAACCAATACCACTATATAAAAAAACACATATTCAACACTGCCAATGTAGACAAACCTGGTGTTGTAAGATTCCTTACAAATGTAGACAAAGGGCACTGCGGTCAATTCCTTGTTCCCCAAAATAAAAACACATGGGAAGGAAAAAGTGCACAATGGCACCACCGAACCTCAGTAGTCTGAATACGACTATCATTCCAATACCGTACTCTTATCCCAGTTCAACCACATTTAATACGGTGCTCGTTCTAAATAGCTTAGACTGAGCAACTGCAACAAGATGAACTCACTTTATGAAACTCTTACAAGTGTGGTATATAACAACAACAGCTTGCATTTATATAGCGCCTTTAACATAATAAAATGTCCCACGGTGCTTAAGAGCAAAAAAATAAAAAAACAGTTCAAAGATTGGTGAGTACTTAACATATGACCATGAAAAATGGAAAGAGATAGCACCTCTTATGTTTTAATTTTAGAATGTTTGGGTAATGTATTAGCAACTGCACCTCTCTGGAAAATCGTGGAACTCATAAAAGTTGGTTATGTTTTCTATACAAGTGGTGACACATAAAGCAAACAAACAAATCCATATCTCAACCAAAAGCAAACTGTACATGAAAGTCAGAATGGATCTGTGATTGCATATTTTTAAAATAATTTGATATTGCACCATATATCACAAGAACCTTTTATGAAACCAGGAGATGAAAAGTCCAGGAGGAACATAAGCAACACTAGATCACATTTAGCTTTGAAAGCCAAGTTCATCCTGTGCAATTCATTTCTTTCTGTTTATACATACACGAATACACTTGACTCTGTCAATCTGCTTCCTTTTCAAATTCATAAAATGTTAATGGAAACACTACTTTCGCAAATGGGAATTGTATTTGAAAGCACTCAAAGCCATCTGCCTGAAGGAGAGCACGTATTATATTAATGAATAGCTGGCATGCAAAGCCAGGGCACCAGGTATGCTTTAGGCAGATTGAAGTGCAGAAATTGAACTCTTATTAAATTTAATCTTTAATGTAAACTCAGCAAAGGTTTAATAACTACTTTTTGCCATGACTGCACCACAGTTTCATTTGCAACCTCATCAACGTAGCAATAATTGACCAATTTAAATGCAGGCTTTACCACTGTTGCAAAGGGGAAGAGCATAGGCACACAAGTGGAAATTATGAACAGATGCTTGTTTGATAAAGTTGTGCTTTTTAAAAGGCTGAAAGGCAAGTGTTACTGTTACTGCCAACAAATGACAAGATGATAACTGTAACTAGAGATATTTTGAATGTTATTGTAACTCTTTCCCAATTACTAGTGTATGCCAGCAATATCTGGGAATCAGGGGGAAAACTGTCCACTGGCTGGAGTCATACCTAGCACAAAGTAAGATGGTAGTGGCAGTTGGAGGCCAATCATCTCAGCCCCAGGACATTGCTGCAGGAGTTCCTCAGGGCAGTGTCCTAGGCCCAACCATCTTCAGCTGCTTCATCAATGACCTTCCCTTCATTATAACGTCAGAAATGGGGATGTTCACTGATGATTGCACAGTGTTCAGTTCCATTCGCAACCCTTCAGATAACGAAGCAGTCCATTCCCGCATGCAGCAAGACCTGGACAACATCCAGGCTTGGGCTGATAAGTGGCAAATAACATTCGTGCCAGACAAGTGCCAGGCAATGACCATCTCCAAAAGAGAGAGTCTAACCACCTCCCCTTGACAATCAACAGCATTACCGTCGCCGAATCCACCACCATCAATATCCTGGGGGGTCACCATTGACCAGAAACTTAACTGGACCAGCCACATAAATACACTGGCTACAAGAGTAGGTCAGAGGCTGGGTATTCTGCGGTGAGTGACTCACCTCCTGACTCCCCAAAATCTTTCCACCGTCTACAAGGCACAGGTCAGGAGTGTGATGGAATACTCTCCACTTGCCTGGATGAGTGCAGCTCCAACAACACTCAAGAAGCTCGACACCATCCAGGTGATTGGCACCCCATCCACCACCCTAAACATTCGCTCCCTTCACCACCGGAGCACCGTGGCTGCAGTGTGTACCATCTACAGGATGCACTGCAGCAACTCGCCAAGGCTTCTTCCACAGCATCTCCAAAACCCGCGACCTCTACCACCTAGAAGGACAAGGGCAGCAGGCACATGGGAACAACACTACCTACACGTTCCCCTCCAAATATGTCGCCGTTCCTTCATCATTGCTGGGTCAAAATCCTGGAACTCCCTTCCTAACAACACTATGGGAGAACCTTCACCACGCGGATGCAGCGGTTCAGGAAAGCAGCTCACCACCACCTTCTCATGGGCAATTCGGGATGGGCAATAAATGCTGGCCTTGCCAGTGATGCCCACATCCCATGAACAAATAAAAAAACATAATGTAGACACTTCTTGTTTGCATTTCTACAAGTGATTAAGCCTAGTTAAAAAGGATACCGCGTTTTATTATAGGAAGCTTAATCTTCTAAATCAGCCTATCTAGGTACGCATGTGTATGTATATAAAAAGAAAACACGTCAGGCATGGATAGATTATAGAAAATAAACATCCAATGGTAAGCGAGTTATCTCAATTGGATTATTTTTCATTAACTACTGTTAACAGATATATAACTTGTTTCGACTTCATGCTCTGGTTTCTAGTCCATTCTAAATTACACACTGATATTTGCAAATGCTGTAAAATACACTCCAACCATTGTACAACTCCTATCTATAGTTTCCATACTTTTAAAATGTAAAGCAAAACTTCCCCTTTAAACATATAAGAACAACTTGTATTTATATAGGTTATCATAATTTGAATATTATTTCAGATAATCTGATCAATCAACTACTTTCCAATAAATTAAGGATGCTACAACCTAAACATTAACATTTTATGAACATATCTGTATTTAATTAAGAGTTAATTAAGATTTACTCTTAAACTGTTTCAAAGCCTTCGGTATGTCCATTCATTATCAGGAAAAGAAAGAACTTACATTTATATAGTTCCATTTATGTCATTAAAATGTCCCAAGGTATTCACAGCTAATGAATGACCTTTAAAGTGTTTTCACCGTTGTTTTGTAGGCAAATGTGTGGCAACCAATTGCGCACAGTATGGTCTTTCAAACAGCAAATAAGATAAAATTACCGGATAATCTGTTTTGGTGGTGTTAGTTGAAGGATGAATGTTAACCAGAACATTAGGAGAGCTCCTTTCCTCTTCTTCAAATAGTACCATTATATCTTTTACATCCACCTAAACTTGGTTCAACATTTCATTCGAAAGAAAGCACCTCTGGCAATGCAGTACTTGCTCGGTACAGCATTGAAACATCAGCCTAGACTATGTGCTCAAGTACTGGAGTGGTGGCTTGAAACTGGGAGCTTCTAACTCAGAGATGAGAGTTCTACCACTGAGCCAAGTAAACAATGCAACAAAACATTCTTTATTGAACGAATCATTTGATTAACAGTATTTCTCTGGGATCAGGAAGTCAGTGGTAAGGTTAAAACAACACTGATTTGTGCTAATGATTCACATTTGTACTTAATTATAAGTTAATGAGGCTATTATTGATCAACTATCTCCAGTCCCAATATTGCTGACTATGAGAGAAAAACTCTTCTTTGAACGATTTCATTTCACTCAGCTCTGCAGAGTTCACATTTGTTCAAGTACCAGCTTGCCCAATGGTCACAAAATCATGTAAAGAAATGAACTCTACAGAGATAGATTTGCCATAGTTACTTTGACATGTTGGTGTCATGGTGTATCAGAGGTCAGTAGTACTGGGAGCTCAGATGGTCACTGTGGAGTTCATGATTCATGTTGAGGAGCTCTGCGTAATAAACTAGGAATGGAGAACAACAATGATGAATGGCAGTCAAGGGAGATAAGGAGAGATAAGAATAAGAGCAGGACAGAGCAGAAGATACATAGTTTTATACAATTTTATATAGTGGTGTCCAGTAGTTCTGGAGAATAGTTCAAGTAGTGATAACCAATGCATGTAAACAAAGGGTTGTAAATTAATGTTGTAAGTTACACAAGCACTATAAGGGTATGATATATGCGTATATATGTCTTTGTAACTGACATAATAGCATGTCAACACAGATCAGCACTGGTGAAATTATAGCAAAGTTGAAAAATACATTGATTACCACAGTGGCCAGAATTAAGACAAGCTGTACATTCAGGTGGTTAAACTCTACCCATGTGTGCATAACCATGACAGCAGCAAACCGACTATTAGATCTGAGTGAAACATTTGTGGAAGTAATAAGTACCCAACAGTTTTTTTTTATCTTGTGTACAACAGCATTCCAGAATCAGTAACTGATTCACACATTTTTGGAAGATTATTTTTCTACTACAGAAGTCTCTAAGTTACTGAAATACATTCAAGGATTAAATCATGTAGGTTATCTCGATAAAGCAGATTTTCAAAACAGAACACAATGCACACATGCACTTTTGAAATAAACAACGTTGAATTAAGAAGAGTAGACCGTAGACTTTCTGATCTTAAAAGGAGAAGCCAAATTAAACACAGCGCCATGTTAGCAGCAGAATAATACTTTATGCATTGCATGGTATAATAATCCTGTTTTATAAAATAGCATATTATTTACAATATGGGAGATCTGCTTATATTTATATAATGCCCTCACATCAGAAAGACACCCCAGAGTGGTTATATAAAGGCAGATTTTCTGAGTCCTAACCATGGTGAGGTACCTGGCATACCGCAAGTGTAGATTGGGAAATTGTAGATGTATTGCTTGCAATTTCCTTTCATTGAAATGAAAGAAAGAACTTGCGTTTACATAGCAAGTTACCATGTCCAACGTCACTGTTATAATGTAGGCAATCATGGCAGCCAATCTGTGCACAGCACACAAAAAAAGACCATATATTCTGTTTTTGGTGGTGGAGGACGGAATGTGGGTTAGAACACTGGACGAACAGGATCTTTTACACCTACCTGAGTAGACAGATAAGCCTCAGTTTAGCATCTCATCCAAAAGACAGCACCTCTGACAATGTAGCACTCACTCGGTACTGTACTGAAGTGTCTGCCTAGGTCATATATTGATGTCCAGAGTGGAGTTTGAACCCACAGCCTTCTGACTCAGAAGCAAGAATACTACCAATTGAGCCAAGCTGATGCTTATACTATGTTTAACATCCTCTCTGACACTTTCTTATGTCCTCATTAATCAGGTGTGTAACATCCTCAATGACACTGTTTAGAGAATCCACACCAATAATGTTGATAACATCCTCATTGATCCTGTGTTTAAAGTCCTCTCTCACACTGGTTGTACAGTCTCTCTGACAGTGTTCATAGCACTTTCATTAACCTTGATTATAGCATCCCCTCTGATACTGTTTATAATATTCTCATTAATGCTGCTTATAAAATCCTCATCGTTCCTTCGTATAACATCTTCCATAGCATCTCCACTAACCCTGAATGTACCATCCCCACTGACAATATTTATAACATCCTCTCTTACACTGTTCATAATGTCTTCACTCATCCTGCACATAAGATCCTCATTGACACTTTGCATGAAACCCATATCTTTGATATTGCTTATTACATCCTCCTGGACATTGTTTGTAGCATCCTCACTAACCCTGAGCGCAACATCCCCTCTGAAATTGCTTATTACATCCTCATTAATCTTGTGTATAACATCTTTTTCTGATACCATTCACAACATCCTTACAAACCCTGAGTGCATCATCCCCTTTAACACTATTTATAACATCCTCACTGAACAGACGTGTAACATCTCCAGTCAATACTGTTTATAATAACCTCATTCACCCTGGGACAGTGCACTTCTGATTTTCCAATCCACACTCACAGCAGGCCAGGTACCTCACTGCGGGTTAAAACTTTGGAAAATCATACCAAATTAAATCTTGCATGTAGCACGTGGCCTTCACACTCCAGCCATTACACCTTGTGCAGATATTAAACAATCTTTAAAAGAAGACAAACCCAGTCTGGAGCCTACAGTTTACAAGCAGTAAAACTGCTCTCTTATTGACCTCCGCAGTTCATGAGTAGTTACAATTAGCTGGAAATGGCACATTTCAACAGGCGCCCTTAAAGATACAGGCCAGGTCAAAAGATGAACTCATTACCATGCTCCAGTCCCTAGACTATGAGAGAGTAAGACCTCAGAAATCTGCTACCAAAGCAGAAGTGCAGAATATTTTGCATCCACAGTGTATGGTTAACAAAATTCAAAATAGTTGAGCGAAAGGGATGATCCCACTTTTTGCAGGTAAGACTGAGTTAACTAGGGAGGCATACATACTGTATTGTGGTAATTGTAGTTTGTAAGGTGAATAACAGGATAGGACACAACACTGGTAACCTCATTCAGAAAGGTCATGAAGATGGCTGGCATAAGTAATGGAAATGTGATACTAATCCATTAGGAGGTGCTCTTCTGCAGATAGGATAAATTTATATGGGGGTTAATTTGGACAAGGTCAATAATCGAGCGTGGGTAGCGCGATCCGTGACTAACCCACGCCCGGTGCTTCCTGCGCAGGCAGGACGAGACGTTCGTCCGACCTGAGTACCCACCTGATAGCAACGTTACAAACCAGGCCTGACACGAGGATTCAAGGACATGAGCACTTTCCACCAGCAGGGGGAGCCCCAATCTCTTAAAAGGAGGATGTCTGGATGTCTTTTAAAATCCCTTAAAGGTAGCAGGTACCTGTTATTTGCTGAAAATAACAGTCTGCTGTCTGCGCGGAGTCTGAACGGAGATCAGACATCGCACACGTAAAACACAGATGCAGGCCCCGTCCCTATGTTTACAAACTGTGAGTTATGTTAAAACATTGAATAAAGGTTGTGCACTACTAAATCCCACATCCTCCAATCTGCATGCCAGACTTCACCAATCTGCAGATATGCGTTTGTACCAAACCTGCGCAAGTCCGTGCACCAAGGTTCTCTGCTGATGCACTAGAGGCCTTGGTTCAAGAGGTGGACGGAAGGAGGGACATCCTATATCCGCCGGTGGTGGGGGGAGTGGTGGGAACAGGAAGCCCTCCACACATATGCCCAAAAGGCAGTGGGAGGCAGCGGGGGACGAAGTCAATGCCAGGCGCATAGCACCATGAACATGGATGCAGTGCAGGAAGAAGTTCAATGCTTTGACACAGGTGGTCATGGTGAGTGAGTTCAACTGTCAAGTGACACCAGCTACCAACTGCACCACTAGCCACATCCACTGCTCCATGCATACACCCCCCATCACACACATACCAACAAACTCTTTCCATCGGCACTCAACTCTGCCAATCAGGTGCTTCTTCTCACCCTTACGCATTACCACTGTTGCAAGCTGCCCGCCCACAACTCACAGGCCACACACACAGGCAGCTATTCAACCATGACAGGCACATCACCCAGACACACATCCCGCTTTTTTGCAGGAGTAGGTGGTGGATAAGAAGAGGCAGCAAGTGACAGTGGCATTTAGCCCCTCGAGCCTATTCCACCATTCAATGAGATCATCGTTGACCTGTGACCTAACTGCACATACCCACCTTAGCCCCATATCTCTTAATACCCTGGCCCACAGAAATCTATCAATCTCAGATTTAAAATTCACAATTGAGCTAGCAGCAACTGCCGTTTGCAGAAGATTGTTCCAAACTTCTCCTGCCCTTTGTGTGTAGAAGCGTTTCCTAACTTCACTCCTGCACGTCCTTGCTCTAAATGTTAGGCTATGTCCCCTTGTCCTAGTATTCAAGTATAGGAGATCTCCAAAAACAGGTACAAATGCATCAACAGCCAGAAGCAATAATCCAGCAATTAACCTGTAATTCCTGCATGGTCCCTTTAAATAGCGCGGTGGGGGTCCTCCTGGCACTCTAAGACATGTTCAGATGGTCGCGATTAAGGCAGTGCATTGAGTGGAATGTTAAGTCCCAAGATGGTGTCTATCATTTTAAATCAGCGTTGCACACTGATTACATCCATTTTCTGCTTACTTTATATGCTGCCGGTTATTTGCGCATGCACTACTACATTTACCAAGATGGCGTTCAGCGCACATCATGCTAGAAACATGCGTGCGCAGCCATGACGCCATCTTGGCCTTTTGAAAGGCCGCGTAGCGTCGGAACAATTGATGCTAGACGGCCCAATTTCTAGCCCCATGAGTTTTACTCTGCCGATAACCTGTTCTCTACTAGACCTGGGAGTGTTTGAGGCTGGGTGCAAAGTTCGAAGTGTTCCATTCTCAAGCACTGACATTCCTTGATGGGGTTAAAAAAAACTCACCCTCCTTAAAATACAAATTACAGAAAACCTAAGAATGTTTCAGGAACTGGAGAAGCCTATGAGTCTGAAAGAATCAGTGCTATTTAAAGAAACTCTGCTGTTCTCAGACATTCTGTATATCCCATATAACTGTTCATCACTCATGTACCTGCATAGAGGTCATGGTTTTACTCCCACTTTTTTATGTAAATGCAACCCTGTTGGCTTACCGAGATAACCTTTCCTCTTGTGTGAGAATTTTGCCTGTGCAGTTTATTCCTGCTGATTACTCGAATGTTATATCAAGTTCTGCTTATCTCTTCCATCATCAGGTAGAACAGAGTCATTGCTGTAATTTTGAGATATGGTTACCTTTCAATTGTAAACAGTGCAAAATACTTCATTGCAGAACTGGCTTATTGTATGAAAATGACCACTCAACGCAAGTGCAATTAAGAGAAAGTAATGGAGCCAGGAAATTTGAAACCATCAATTTCAAACAGAATCATTATCAGCCTACCTTTAGCAATATTACAGGTATTCCCAGGTATTCTGATCTTGTACTGCGGGAAGCCTTGCCCACAAGAAGCTCATTGTCACATTTTGGAACTTTTGAATATATAGCCGTGGAGAAATTTCAGATAAATTTATATTAAAATGTTACTATTAAGAGAAATTCAGTTCACAAGGGATTAAATCCACGTAACAGGCCATCTATATGGAAATACATATTTGACCCAATCGCCAGATCCAGACAAAGCATCTGAACAGAATTCAGCGTTTTGCGTACCATATCACTTTGATTCAGTGAGGTTTGTTAACCTCCAGAGAGGAAATTGGGTGTAATATTAGACTGACCTCTCCTCACAGAGCACAGAGTGGGATTTTAGCTAAATGTAGATGCCGTCGGAGAGATTTCGGAGTCGAGGTAGTCGGTTTGCTTGGCAATTCCTGACACCGAGCTGATGAGGTGCAGAGGTCAAGTCTTTGGCTTCCTGCCCAACTAAAAAGACAGTCTACAGAAACTTGGGGCGTCATTTTAGCACCCGCTATCGGGTGCGTTCCTGGCGGGGGGGCTCCGAAAATCGGAGAATCCCGGCGCGGGACCGGAGCCTGCCCCGAACCCGTGCACTTCCGGGTTCCCCGCTGACGGGCCGGCATGTGTGCGCAGCCCCCGCTGGTGGGAATCCCGCAGGCAATTAAAGCCAACGGGATAGAATCATAGAATCATAGAAGTTTACAACATGGAAACAGGCCCTTCGGCCCAACATGTCCATGTTGCCCAGTTTATACCACTAAGCTAGTCCCAATTGCCTGCACTTGGCCCATATCCCTCTATACCCATCTTACCCATGTAACTGTCCAAATGCTTTTTAAAAGACAAAATTGTATCCGCCTCTACTACTGCCTCTGGCAGCTCGTTCCAGACACTCACCACCCTTTGAGTGAAAAAATTGCCCCTCTGGACCCTTTTGTATCTCTCCCCCTCACCTTAAATCTATGCCCCCTCGTTATAGACTCCCCTACCTTTGGGAAAAGATTTTGACTATCTACCTTATCTATGCCCCTCATTATTTTATAGACTTCTATAAGATCACCCCTAAACCTCCTACTCTCCAGGGAAAAAAGTCTCAGTCTATCCAACCTCTCCCTATAAGTCAAACCATCAAGTCCCGGTAGCATCCTAGTAAATCTTTTCTGCACTCTTTCTAGTTTAATAATATCCTTTCTATAATAGGGTGACCAGAACTGTGCACAGTATTCCAAGTGTGGCCTTACTAATGTCTTGTACAACTTCAACAAGACATCCCAACTCCTGTATTCAATGTTCTGACCAATGAAACCAAGCATGCTGAATGCCTTCTTCACCACCCTATCCACCTGTGACTCCACTTTCAAGGAGCTATGAACCTGTACTCCTAGATCTCTGTTCTATAACTCTCCCCAATGCCCTACCATTAATGGAGTAGGTCCTGGCCCGATTCGATCTACCAAAATGCATCACCTCACATTTATCTAAATTAAACTCCATCTGCCCATTCATCGCCCCACTGGCCCAATTTATCAAGATCCCGTTGCAATCCTAGATAACCTTCTTCACTGTCCAAAATGCCATCAATCTTGGTGTCATCTGCAAACTTACTAACCATGCCTCCTAAATTCTCATCCAAATCATTAATATAAATAACAAATAACAGCGGACCCAGCACCGATCCCTGAGGCACACCACTGGTCACAGGCCTCCAGTTTGAAAAACAACCCTCGACAACCACCCTCTGTCTTCTGTCGTCAATCCAATTTTGTATCCAATTGGCTACCTCACCTTGGATCCCGTGAGATTTAACCTTATGTAACAACCTACCATGCGGTACCTTGTCAAAGGCTTTGCTAAAGTCCACGTAGACCACGTCTACTGCACAGCCCTCATCTATCTTCTTGATTACCCCTTCAAAAAACTCAATCAAATTCGTGAGACATGATTTTCCACTCACAAAACCATGCTGACTGTTCCTAATCAGTCCCTGCCTCTCCAAATGCCCGTAGATCCTGTCTCTCAGAATACCCTCTAACAACTTACCCACTACAGATGTCAGGCTCACCGGTCTGTAGTTCCCAGGCTTTTCCCTGCCGCCCTTCTTAAACAAAGGCACAACATTTGCTACCCTCCAATCTTCAGGCACCTCACCTGTAGATGTCGATGCCACTTGACAGTATTTATTTAGGTATTTCAGGTCATTAACTGACCTGATTAAGGGATTTTGTGAGGAGGGGTGGGATTTTAGAGCAAACTGGGACTGTTTCCCACACTGGGGGAAACACTCCCAGGTCAAATGGACGTGTTGCAGCTGTCAGCCTGTGGCAGCTGCAAAGGTCCATTTGACAGGTGTGGTGGGGGGAGACCCTCACCCATTGCAGGAGGCCACTCCGTCACTTGGGACAAAGTTTGGCCTCCACCACCCTCCTCCTGACAGTCAAAGTCACCAACCTGCACACTTACCCCGGGGTCCGGAGACATGTACCTACCTTGCGGACCCCCTCAGATGTACATCTTGCGGATGGGGGCCGCCGTAGCTGCAGTCATGACCTCCTCGGAGGGCGAACAGCATCACCTGCCTCACCAGCCTCGCCATCCACGCCGTCCACCTCTGACACGTGGAGCTCCACAACAGAGTGCTGTGACACGTCCAACTGTACAGCAGGGGGGAGGGCAACCGCAGAGAGAGATGCGTCGCAGAGGGCACTACCCTCGCCACAGGGTCCACGGACCGAGGCTCAGCCTCCTGGACCTCTCTGAGCAGCAGTGCACATGGAGGCTCAGAGTCACTCGACATGTAGCCGTGGACATCTGCAGCCTCTTTCATGCCGAGCTGCTCCTGGCTGGCCCGAGCACCATCTTCTTACCTGTCGCTGTCAAAGTCACCACTGCCCTCAACAACTTCTCCTCTGGATCCTTCCAGGGTGCAACCGGGGACATCGCCGATGTCTCTCAGTCATCTGCGCAAAAGAGCCCTGAAAATACACCTACACCCAATCTGCAGTGACACAATGGGTGGCATCAGTTGTGGGTCCTCATAGTGATCCTCAGGAGAGGGCATTATTGCACAAACCAGACAGGATTCGCGAAGACATGGCAGTAGTGGTGCCAATATAATATGTAATGTGAGTTGGTCAGACATGCAATATAAGTAACAGCCATGACAAACCCTCAAACACCCTTGTGCATCCCCTTCATGTTCACGACACGTTTGCCTTACGCTGCCTACTGCACATATGTGATGCATGCCCTGTGGCTGCAGCACAGGTAGTGGCAGGTTGAGTGAGGCTGGCCGTGAAAGAGATGCACGAGAGGGTGAGTATGAGATAGAGCCATGAGACTGTATGAGGATTGGGTTGAGTGGTAGTGGCGGGATGAGTACTGGCGAGGTGAGTAGGTGCAGGTAAGATGAGGATGAAGTTTGAGTGGGTATGAGGGGTGATGTGACAGAGTAGTGTTGGCAGTGCTGA
Organism: Heptranchias perlo; assembly: GCF_035084215.1. Lineage (NCBI taxonomy): Eukaryota > Metazoa > Chordata > Chondrichthyes > Hexanchiformes > Hexanchidae > Heptranchias > Heptranchias perlo. The sequence goes on along the minus strand of NC_090341.1, from coordinate 33,855,380 downwards.
AGGAGATGTGGGTTGGGGGCAGTGATGTGGCAGACGGAGTGTAGGGGAAAGACTACGCGTACTCACCTTGGCTGACCTACTGAGGTCATTGGAGCGCCTCCTGCACTGTATGCAGGTGGGCGATATGTTGGTTGCGCTGGTGACCTCCTCTGGCACCTCGAGCCAGGCCTTCCTGGTGGCAGAGGCAGGCCGCTTCCTCCCGCACGCCGGGAGGAAGATCTCTGTCCTCCCCTTCTCCTCACCCCATGTATTGATACCTGGAGTGAGGCATCATTAAACTGGGAGCAGCCTTCCCCCTGGGCTGCTCCACGCTGTAATTTTTGCTATTTGTTGCAGCATCTGTCAGTGGAGGACTGCCCCTTTAAATAGAGCTCCACCAGCTGACAGATCTTACTGCGCACGCGCAGCCCGCCCAACGCGCAGATCAGCAGTGGGGAACCCGGAGGAGCAGGTAAGTGGATCCAATTGGTGGATTGGATGCTACAATCGCACGGGAAGCTGACTAATTTCACCGGGCGCGTTACCCACGTGCCCGATAGCCCCCCCGCCGAGAACCCGCAGCCCAGCTAACATCGGGCCCTTGGAAACAGTCACAGAGGAACATATTTCTACTACTCAATTTAAAGCCAATCAGTTCAGCAAATACTAACATAAAAATAAAATAAAAACAGAAAATGATGGAAATACTCAGCAAGTCAGGCAGCATCTATGGAGAGAGAAACAGAGTTAATGTTTCAGGTCAATGACCTTTCATCAGAACTGGAAGAAATTTTAAGATTTAGCAGTTTTTAAGCAAGTACAGAGTCAGGGAAAGGGGTGGGGGGGAAAGAACAAAAGGGAAGGTCTGTTATAGATGGAGGGCAGGAGTGTTTAAATGACAAAAGGGATGATGGTGCAAGGCAAGGAGCGTGATAATGGGACAAGTAAAGACAAGTTTGGGACGAGTATTTCCAGCATTTTCTGTTTTTATTTCAGATTTCCAGCATACACAGTATTTTGTTTTTGACATAAAAATGAAGCTCGGCTTGTGCCTAAGCTTGTGTAGTTTTTTTATTTTTGACATTATGAGGAACAATAGGGATTAGCTTGAATTTCAATGAAACAGGGTACTGTTTGTTGATATATTATGTGTAAAATAAACCAGCTTGTTAGTTTACAATTGGCCTCGTCTCACCAGAGCAGTTATCGGTCTGCTTTCCAGAAAATGGGAGAAATGCACCTTGGGGCATGGCGAGATTACAGTATCCAGTGCACACGATGAGGCGGTTTCATTGTTATGACCCCCAAGTCACGCTATCAGAATACTAGATATTTTGGATGTAAGATAACTTCTTGGTTATAGATGACATCGGGTCCACTTACGGAAAAGACCGCAGTTATTGAACCTGAGAGAAAATCGAGTGCAGACTTGAGATTTGTAAAACGGATATTGACAAATTTTCCTCAAAGTGCATGCCTGATTTTCTGATATGGTCAGTGGGTAATATCTCCAGCTAATGGCATGAAGTTGGAAAATTACTTATTTATTTATAAGGGAGAGACCCCAGGAAAAAAAATGGCAGGCAAATGCTGCATTTAAGCTGTACTATGCGCAATACTTCCTTTGATTTATTGATATATGTTTACCCAAAAGGGAAATTTGTTTAGAGCGAAAAGAATGGCCAATTACACTATAGGAGAATCTACCTTCCAAATGCCAATGACTTACCAGGTAGTTTCATCATCTTGCAGCAATTTTTCTGACATCTGCAAGCCTATCATACTGTAAAAGCTATTAATGTATTTCAGTGGCATACATAAGTACTCAGAATACTAAAATGGGGCAGAGCCTAATTAATATTGATGAAGCCGGCTGCATTTGGATCAGGTTTCTGCCTCACAAGATAACACAGATTAGTCTTCTTTCTCATTTAAACCTAACAGTTGAATTAGAGCACAGTTTCTCGTGTAGTGCATAACGCTTCTATTTTTATGCTATTGTGCATCCTTAAATTCTTGAATTATTAAAAAGAACCTAATTTACAATAAAAAGTTTAATTGTAACACAACTGGATGATTTTGAATGTGTATTGCGTGTTCAGGAGCACAGAAAGAGATATGGCAGCTTTAACCTAGCACTGCTTCACCTATCCAGATGTAAGGAATTTTACAACACCAGGTTATAGTCCAACAGTTTTATTTGAAAATCACAAGCTTTCGGAGGCTGGTGTTGTAGGATTCCTTACATTTGTCCACCCCATGCCATCACCGGCATCTCCACATCATCACCTATCCTGCTAAGTGTCAGCTTGGCCCAGTCGGTAGTACTCTTGCCTCTGAATCAGAATGTGGAGATGCCGGTGATGGACTGGGGTTGACAATTGTAAACAATTTTACAACACCAAGTTATAGTCCAACAATTTTATTTGAAATTCACAAGCTTTCGGAGGCTTCCTCCTTCCTCAGGTGAAGGTTGTGGAAATGAAATCCTCGAACCCTTCGCATTTATAAATCACAGAACAATACCTGGTGATTACAGGTAGTCTTTCCAACTGCCCGTTGCCAAGGTAATCACAGTGTGCAGACAGAGAGGTGTTACCAACAAGTCCACCGAATATACAAACCACCAAAAAAAAATAGAGAGAGAGAGGCAGAAACATAGAAAAGACAGCAAATGACCCGTTATATAAAAAACAGATAACATTTGTTCGCTGGTGGGATTACATGTAGCGTGACACGAACCCAAGATCCCGGTTGAGGCCGTCCTCATGGGTGCAGAACTTGGCTATCAATTTCTGCTCGATGATTTTGCGTTGTCGTGTGTCTCGAAGGCCGCCTTGGAGTACGCTTACCCGAAGGTCGGTGGCTGAATGTCCTTGACTGCTGAAGTGTTCCCCGACTGGGAGGGAACCCTCCTGTCTGGTGATTGTTGCGCGGTGTCCGTTCATCCGTTGTCGCAGCGTCTGCATGGTCTCGCCAATGTACCATGCTCTGGGGCATCCTTTCCTGCAACGTATGAGGTAGACAACGTTGGCCGAGTCACAGGAGTATGAACCATGCACCTGGTGGGTGGTGTCCTCTCGTGTGATGGTGGTATCTGTGTCGATGATCTGGCATGTCTTGCAAAGGTTACCGTGGCAGGGTTGTGTGGTGTCGTGGACGCTGTTCTCCTGAAAGCTGGATAATTTGCTGCGAACGATGGTCTGTTTGAGGTTGGGTGGCTGATTAAAGGCGAGTAGTGGAGGTATGGGGATGGCCATAGCAAGGTGTTCGTCTTCATTGATGACATGTTGAAGGCTGCGGAGAACATGGCGTAGTTTCTCCGCTCCGGGGAAGTACTGGACAACGAAAGGTACTCTATTGGTTGTGTCCCGTGTTAGTCTTCTGAGGAGGTCTATGCGATTTTTCGGTGTGGCCCGTCGGAACTGTCGATCGATGAGTCGAGCGTCATATCCCGTTCTTACTAGGGCGTCTTTCAGCGTCTGTAGGTGTCCATCGCGTTCCACTTCATCTGAGCAGACCCTGTGTATTCGCAGGGCCTGTCCATAGGGGATGGCCTCTTTGACGTGGTTAGGGTGGAAGCTGGAAAAGTGGAGCATCGTGAGGTTGTCCGTGGACTTGCGGTAGAGTGAGGTGCTGAGGTGCCCGTCTTTGATGGAGATTCGTGTGTCCAAGAAAGAAACTGATTCTGAGGAGTAGTCCATGGTGAGCTTGATGGTGGGATGGAACTTGTTGATGTTATCGTGTAGTCTCTTTAGTGATTCCTCGCCGTGGGTCCATAGAAAGAAAATGTCGTCGATGTATCTGGTGTATAGTGTCGCACACTCCGCAACCATCTCGTACACCAACTCTACAGCAGACGCCGCAACCTCGAAACTAAGATAGAGTCCGTACTCTCAACCTGTACTCAGGACACAGCAGACCAGCTACAAGATACCGCCAAACAGACGAGGCAACGGAACTACGCTGCCTACATGAAAACCAAGAGCAGGAAGCTTGAGAAACTCGGCATCACCACCAGCATCGACCAAGCTTCCCCTGGTACCACGGTTGCAACCACAGGGAAGTCTATCGTCAATTTGTCCAACCACACCTTTCAACCAGACGAAATCGAAGTTCTCAGCCGAGGGCTCAATTTCTGCCCCACTACCAAAATGGACCCCATTAGTCTCGCGGCGGACGCAGAGGAATTCATCAGGAGAATGAGGCTCCGGGAATTCTTCCACAAACCCCAAGATTTCAGCAGTGAACCCAATGAGACAATCAACGATCCGGAACAGCAGACAGAGGGATCCGCGGTACAGCAACCGAAGAGGAAAGAGTCACACTGGACTCCTCCGGAGGGTCGCTGCCCTCAGCTTGACATGTATGCTCAAGGTGTCAGGAAATGCGTCAATGCCAGATTCATCAGCCGCACTCACAAGACAGTCCAGAATGTCACCCGAGCACAACGCAACACCATCAACGCTCTCAAGACCAACCGTAACATAGTCATCAAACCAGCGGACAAAGGAGGAGCCATCGTCATACAGAACAGAACGGACTATTGCAAAGAAGCATACTGACAACTGGACAACCAGGAACACTACAGACGGTTACCCGCAGATCCGACCAAGGAACACACCCACCAGCTCAACAAACTGATCAAGACCTTCGATCCAGACCTTCAAAGCATCCTACGTGCTCTCATCCCACGTAATCCCCGCAAAGCCAACACACCCGGACGTCCTATCGTATCAGGCAACGGAACCCTGTGTGAGAACCTCTCTGGATACATCGAGGGCATCCTGAAACCCATCGTACAGGGAACCCCCAGCTTCTGTCGTGACACTACAGACTTCCTACAAAAACTCAGTACCCACGGACCAGTTGAACCAGGAACACTTCTCACCACGATGGACGTCTCGGCACTCTACACCAGTATCCCCCACGATGACGGCATCGCTGCGACAGCATCAATACTCAACATCAACAACAGCCAATCTCCAGACGACATCCTACAACTCATCCGCTTCATCCTGGATCACAATGTCTTCACCTTCGACAACCAGTTCTTCACCCAAACACATGGAACAGCCATGGGGACCAAATTCGCACCCCAATACGCCAACATTTTCATGCACAAGTTCGAGCAGGACTTCTTCACTGCACAGGACCTCCAACCAACACTATACACCAGATACATCGACGACATTTTCTTTCTATGGAACCACGGCGAGGAATCACTAAAGAGACTACACGATAACATCAACAAGTTCCATCCCACCATCAAGCTCACCATCGACTACTCCTCAGAATCAGTTTCTTTCTTGGACACACGAATCTCCATCAAAGATGGGCACCTCAGCACCTCACTCTACCGCAAGCCCACGGACAACCTCACGATGCTCCACTTTTCCAGCTTCCACCCTAACCACATCAAAGAGGCCATCCCCTATGGACAGGCCCTGCGAATACACAGGGTCTGCTCAGACGAGGAGGAACGCGATGGACGCCTACAGACGCTGAAAGACGCCCGAGTAAGAACGGGATATGACGCTAGACTCATCGATCGACAGTTCCGACGGGCCACAGCGAAAAATCGCATAGACCTCCTCAGAAGACTAACACGGGACGCAACCAACAAAGTACCCTTCGTCGTCCAGTACTTCCCCGGAGCGGAGAAACTACGCCATGTTCTCCGCAGCCTTCAACATGTCATCAATGACGATGAACACCTCGCTATGGCCATCCCCACACCTCCACTACTCGCCTTTAAACAGCCACTCAACCTCAAACAGACCATCGTTCGCAGCAAATTATCCAGCTTTCAGGAGAACAGCGTCCACGACACCACACAACCCTGCCACGGTAACCTTTGCAAGACATGCCAGATCATCGACACAGATACCACCATCACACGAGAGGACACCACCCACCAGGTGCATGGTTCATACTCCTGTGACTCGGCCAACGTTGTCTACCTCATACGTTGCAGGAAAGGATGCCCCAGAGTATGGTACATTGGCGAGACCATGCAGACGCTGCGACAACGGATGAACGGACACCGCGCAACAATCACCAGACAGGAGGGTTCCCTCCCAGTCGGGGAACACTTCAGCAGTCAAGGACATTCAGCCACCGACCTTCGGGTAAGCGTACTCCAAGGCGGCCTTCGAGACACACGACAACGCAAAATCATCGAGCAGAAATTGATAGCCAAGTTCTGCACCCATGAGGACGGCCTCAACCGGGATCTTGGGTTCATGTCACGCTACACGTAACCCCACCAGCGAACAAATGTTATCTGTTTTTAATATAATGGGTCATTTGCTGTCTTTTCTATGTTTCTGCCTCTCTCTCTCTATTTTTTTTAGGTGGTTTGTATATTCGGTGGACTTGTAGGTAACACCTCTCTGTCTGCACACTGTGATTACCTTGGCAACGGGCAGTTGGAAAGACTATCTGTAATCACCAGGCATTGTTCTGTGATTTATAAATGCGAAGGGTTCGAGGATTTCATTTCCACAACATTCACCTGAGGAAGAAGGAAGCCTCCGAAAGCTTGTGAATTTCAAATAAAATTGTTGGACTATAACTTGGTGTTGTAAAATTGTTTACAATTCTGAATCAGAAGGTTGTGGGTTTAAACTCATCCCAGGACTCCACACCTCAGTGCAGTACTGCATATTTGGATGAGATGTTCGACTGAGGCTCCATCCATTTTTGTTGCTGTGGTTCAAGGGGATGCTGAGAATTACTATAGCGCTGTTTGGAGAAAAGCAAGGAATTGTAGCCAATGTAGTTTCCTCAACAGGCATTACTGAAAAGAGATTAACTGGTCATTCAACACAAGACCTTGCCTATGCAATCTGGTGGCTGCATTTGCAAGCATAGCAACAGTGACTACACTTCAAAAACCAATCCATTGTATGTGAAGTGCTTTGGGACATTTTTGAGAGATGTAATAAAGTGCTGTATTAATGCAATTTCTTATTTTGTATTAAAATATTCACTTTTTTTTCATATTGGATTCCAATCATTTATGTCTCCCATAGTGATGGGGACAGGGGAGTCACGGTGGAGATGACACTCACCAGATCTCTGCCCAAGATACATTCTGATTAAGCGTGACTTGGGACCAGGAAGCTCCTGCTAAATAGAGGAGAAAGTTTTATTAAAATATTATAATGAAACAGAAATTTATACAAATAAATGCAGAAGGAATTTCCAGTGATTCCCACTTGGAATGCACTGTGCATTTATACTGCCCATACGTGGCAGGTGTTGAAGATATTGTAGTTTTTTTTATTCATTCATGGGATGTGGGAGTCACTGGTGAGGCCAGCACTTATTGCCCATCCACAATTGCCCTTGAGAAGGTGGTGGTGAGCCGCCTTCTTGAACTGCTGCAGTCCGTGTGGTGAAGGTTCTCCCACAGTGCTGTTAGGGAGGGAGTTCCAGGATTGCGACCCAGCAACGATGAAGGAACGACGACATATTTCCAAGTCGGGATGGTGTGTGACTTGGAGGGGAACATGAAGGTGGTGTTATTCCCATGTGCCTGCTGCCCTTGTACTTCTAGGTGGTAGAGGTCGCGGGTTTGGGAGATGCTGTCGAAGAAGCCTTGGCGAGTTGCTGCAGTGCATCCTGTAGATGGTACACACTGCAGCCACGGTGCGCCAGTGGTGAAGGGAGTGAATGTTTAGGGTGGTGGATGGGGGTGCCAATCAAGTGCGCTGCTTTGTCCTGGATGGTGTTGAGCTTCTTGTGTGTTGTTAGAGCTGCACTCCTGACTTGTACCTTGTAGATGGAGGAAAGGCTTTGGGGAGTCAGGAGATGAGTCACTCACCGCAGAAAACCCATCCTATGACCTGCTCTTGTAGCCACAGTATTTATGTGGCTGGTCCAGTTAAGTTTCTGGTCAGTGGTGGCCCTGAGGATGTTGATGGTGGGGGATTTGGCGATGGTAATGCCGTTGAATGTCAAGGGGAGGTGGTTAGACTCTCTCTTGTTGGAGATGGTCATTGCCTGGCACTCATCTGGCGCGAATGTTACTTGCCACTTATTAGTCTAAGCCTGGATATTGTCCAGATCTTGCTGCATATGGGCACAGACTGCTTCATTATCTGAGGGGTTGTGAATGGAACTGAACACTGTGCAATCATCAGCGAACATCCCCATTTCTGACCGTATAATGGAGGGTAGGTCATTGACGAAGCAGCTGTAGATGGTTGGGCCTCGGACACTAAAGCAGAGCTGACTGTTTTCATTTGGATTTGTGGAACCTGTAGGAGAACAATACTGTAGGTGCATTTTTTCAGGTTTTTTTTTTGGCCCGACTTTATTTTCATATATTTGTGCCATTTTGCAGTTGAAATTTGGGCCATTCCTATGCAAACACCAATATTTCTATTTGTTTAATGAAGAGGAGGAACAAAGAGGGATGCCAAGCAAGTTACATTGCAACAGATGTGAACAGACTGAACCCATTATCCTAGAATCCAAATATACAAGCATAGATGCACCTACTGGATATGCCTGAGGAATTCTGTCTTCATAGACTGCGATTCCTGAGAGAGGCTGTGACAAGTTATGTTGTATACAAAGAAAGAGCTCGCATTTATATAGCACCCTTCATGACCTCAGGATGTCCCAAAGCATTTCACAGTCAATGTTGGAAAATGCGGCAGCTGATTTGTGCACAGCAAGATCCCACAAACTGTAATGAGATAAATAACCAGATCATTTGTTTTAGTGGTGTTGGTTGAAGGATAAATACTGGCCAAGACACTGGGAGAACTTCCCTACTCTTCTTCAAATAGTGAGGATCTTTAAGAGAGCTGATGGAGCCTCAGAATTAACATCTCATCTGAAAGATGGCATATCCAACTGTGTAGCACTCCCTCAGTACTGCCCTGAAGTATCATCCCAGATTACTTGCTCAATGCATGGAGTGGAGTTTGAACCCACAATTTTTCTGTCTCACAAGTGAGTGCTACCACTGACCCAGGCTGACACATGGAACCTTCAACTAAACTCCACCATAGATGCAGCACTGCCAGTAGATGTGAAAGTCATTACAGTACTCAAATCTTATGCCTCAGGCTCGTTCCAACTTGCCACAGGGAACATCGGGCAAGATGTAATGAACAGATATATCAAGCAGGTTACAGATGTCTTGCTTGTCAGAACGTACAACTACATCATATTTCCCATGGTCAATGGCATTAGAGGACACTACATTTTTTCCAAATGGCAGGATTCCCTTAAATACAGGGCATCATTGAAGACATCTATGGTCTCCTGCATACGATAGCTGCACATTCATGAACTTCAAGGACTACTGCTCTGTCAACATTAACCTCATCTGTAACCATTAGCACATGTCAATGTCTGCTTTCCAGGTCGGATGCTTTTATTTTAAGGCAATCCACCATTCCCCATTATTTGACTGACAAAGAAGAGTGCAAGGTTGACTTCTAGAAGACCAAGAATATCCTTTTGAACCTGGTTTATGACATCTCCATGACAGTTGCAAACAGCTGGACATAGATAGCGTGAGGTCAATGAATCTATCTGAATGGCAATCGAACACATCTTAAGTATCTTGAAGAAGCTCTTCAGATGCCTTGATAGAACAGCAACAGCCTAGAATGCATCCCATCCGGACAGGGTGACTTTTCTACTTTGAGTGCTGCCAACCTTTTAAGTACCTCCTCGTTATCTATGTTTATCCTATCTAATTTCTCTACCCCTTACTCCTTTACTATGATATTGGCAGCATCCTCTTCTTTTGTGAAGACAAAGGCAAAGGATTCATTTGGTACTTCATCCATGCCCTCTGCCTCCACAAGAAGATTTTGTTTTTGGTCCCTAATTGGCCCCACCATTCCTTTGACTCTGTATATGTTTCTAAAAGACTTTAGAGTTCCCTCTTATGTTACCCATTAATCTTTTCTCATATACTCTCTTTGTCCTTCTTATTTGCTTTTTCAGTTCTCCTTTGTGCTTTCTGCTTGATTCTCTACTGTATTATGAACAGAACATTTATCATAAGCCTCCTCCCTCTGTTCCATTTTAATCTCAATTTCTTTAATTTAAACACAATTAAAAATTTTAGATTTGAGGCATTGGGGAGCAGGAGCCAATGTGAGTCAGCGAGGACAGGGAGATTGGTTTGGGATAGGATGTGGGAAGCAGAGTTTTTGTTTATTTTGTTTTAATGCCAGTGGTAATCCATTACAACTGGCATTACATAATACCAATGAGAAGATTTAAACTTACCTTTTATACCTCTGCACTGTATAAAAAGTAGAATAGTACTAACCACAGTGCACACACCAACTGAGGAGCTGCACTGTTTTTTCTTATTATTCACCATTAATACAGCATCAAGTTGTCTCTTACTGTTGTGACTACAACATAGCACTAGACAAACAGGTCCTCTTTATCCCAGTAGGTGAACTGCATTAAAGAGCATAATCCCTCAACTGGAATTGTTTATTTCTGGAGAAATCATTAAACAACAATTTCATGAAATAAAGTTATTAAAAATGATATTTTGAAAGGAAAATAATTAAAATGGTAATGTTGACAGCAATGATCAATTGGGCCAAAACTGCAGTCACATTTTATTATCTCAAAACCCTTTATCACCTGAACAAAAATGGCTTTTGTCATGATGTTTTCAGGAGCTCGCTATTTTAGAGATTAACTCAGATTAACCGGTTAAAACTATAGGTCACGGAGCTTTAAAAGACCATTGTCACGGTGTAAAGTATCTTACAGGACTCCTTATATGGATTGTACAGGTTACATAGACATAAATGGTGATGTAATAAAATCTCAGCCAATTGTATTTAAAAAGAAAAACAAATGCTAAAACTGAGTTGTGAAGGTTTGCACTGCAGTTAGTAAAACTTCAGCATTTTGTGGTGGTGATATAGGACAGCAGGTGTTCACTCTTTTAAAGCTGTTCTCAATACTGAAAGGGTAAACATGACATTTTGGAGTTTATATAGTGAGTGGACTCAATGGAATAACATGAGCAACAAAGTCATGGATTTGTAAATGCATTTAATGGAAACACAGTTTCTGTTTATTCAATGAATGTTATGTTACTTAAATACTGAGGCACAGAGGGTATTGGTGATTTGGTGTAACACAATCAATTCATATGGTTGAGCAAATTCTGCCTCAATTAAAATCGGATTTAAAACTCACCCCTGACCCCTCTGTCCTTGCAAACTATTGCCTCATCTACAACCTCCCTTTCCTCTCCAAAGTCCTTGAACGTGTTGTCGCCTCCCAAATCCGTGCCCATTTTCCCCACAACTCCATGTTTGAATCCCTCCAATCAGGTTTCCATCTCTGCCACAGTACTGAAACGGCTCTTATCAAAGTCACAAATGACATCCTATGTGACGGTGATGATGGTAAAATATCCCTCCTCATCCTTCTCGATCTGTTTGTAGCCTTTGACATGGTTGACCACATCATCCTCTTCCAAAGCCTCTCCTCCATCATCCAGCTGGGTGGGACTGCACTCGCCTGGTTCCATTCTTATCTATCCAGTCATAGCCAGAGAATTAGCTGTAATGGCTCCCACACCGTTACCTCTGGAATCCCCCAAGGATCTATCATTGGCCCCCTTGGCGACATCATCCAAAAACACAATGTCAGGTTCCACACGTACGCTGATGACACCCAGCTCTACCTCACCACCACCTCCCTCGACCCCTCCACTGTCTCTGATTTGTCACACTGCTTGTCCTAATGGATGAGCAAAAATTTCCTCCAACAAAATATTGAGAAGACCAAAGCCATTGTTCTTGGTCCCCATCACAAACACCGTTCCCTCGCCACCAACTGCATCTCTGTCCCTGGCCACTGTCTGAGCTGAACCAGACCTTTAGCAACCTTGGTGTCCTATTTGACCCTGAGATTAGCTTCCAACCACATATCCACTCCATCACCAAGACCGCCTACTCCCACCTTCGTAACATTGTCCGTCTCTGCCCCTGCCTCAGCTCATCTGCTGCTGAAACCCTCATCCAAGCCTTTGTTACCTCTAGAGTTGACTATTCCAATGCTCTCCTGGCCGGCCTCCCATCTTCCACCCTCCATAAACTTGAGCTCATTCAAAACTCTGCTACCCGTATTCTAACTCGCACCATGTCCCGTTCACTGTTACCATTGTGCTCGCTGGCCTACATTAGCTCACGGTCCGGTAACGCCTCGATTTTAAAATTCTCATCCTTGTTTTCAAATCCCTCCTTGGCCTCGCCCCTCCCTATCTCTGTAACTTCTTCCAGCCCTACAACCCTCCGCGATCTCTGCGCTCCTCCAATTCTTGCCTCTTGCATATCCCCGATTTTAATTGCTCCACCATTGGTGGCCGTGCCTTCAGCTGCCTAGACCCTAAGCTCTAGAATTCCCTCCGTAAACCCCTCCGCCTCTCTACCACTCTCTCCTCCTTTAAGACACACCTTAAAATCTACCTCTTTCACCATGCTTTTGGTCACCTGTCCTAATATCGCCTTATGTGGTTTTGTTTGAAAATCGCTCCTATGAAGCATCTTGGAATGTTTTACTGTATTACAGGTGCTATATAAATGCAAGTTGTTGTTGTTGTTGTACTCTTTATGCAAGGAAAGTTGTGCCATGGAGATCCCAGAAGCAGTTCTGGGTATGTGAGTGAAGCTTTATTGTATTGGAGAGCAAGATGGCTATGGGCAGAGAAAAATGATTGAGAATAAAAGGGGAGATAAATTCAGTGGGCTACAGTGCAGGGCAGATGAAATTGTCTCAGAGCTTGTGGCCATGAAGAAATTCTTTGAGCAGAAAATGTCTCGGGTGCTTGTTTAGGATCACATGACTGTTTTCTATATTTGGTTTGCAAATAGTCCCTCAAAACAAATCTGTATGGGTACAGGAAGCAAAACCGTAGCATAATGTGCCGGTTTCAAAAGTAAAATTGAAAAAGTTAACAATAATCCCAACAATTCCCTCAGACCATTGCTTGATTATTCCCTCAATCACCAATGTTAATTGAGGATTTTATTGCCACAAAAAATGGCTGATTGGGGCAGTAATTATGGTAAACCAGTAGCACTAGTTACTTGTAAATCACTCTCGGGCACAGAAAGTCACATGGCGAATAACCTTAATGAATTTCATTTACAGATTTTGCTCATTAAGACCCAAGTAAAGGCTAATTACCACAATTTTCCTTCCTTGCACTAATTAGACTGACCTAAAGGTCTAGTAAGCATGCCTCATCAAAGGTTATAATGCCACTGCTTTTGCAGGTACACTTGATGGTTGAATCTGGATAAACAATAAGAATCTGGAAAAGTAAAGTTTTCGACATGAAAGATGCAATTTATTTTTGATATATTAACAGGTTAGTAAATGCCAAAAGCTCACTCACTTGTATCCTTACTAAAAAAAGGTATGGATCGAGTGTTGAGGTTTCAGCATCGAAGGACATTTCAAATAAATTCTGGAGACTATTTCAGGATCATTTAAAAATACATAAATAAAAATAAATGGATGGATCACTGCAAACACCATGGTCACAATGCCTGGTAAAGCAGTGAAGTTTATGCATGTATAAGAGCTGGGGAAGGGGAACCTAATGAAACAACACAGGATGTCACATGGGGCTAATTTTTAATACAGTGAAACAGTGTTCAAATCAACTACTATTAAAGGTCATACATTTTAAGAGGGGTACGATGACATCTAACTCTGTTGATCTAGGAATTATTGTTAGATAGGTTTACTTTCAGATTGAGCTGAGGCTGATTCAACCCTACTGCACCTTGAAATACTTTGCGTCTGCAGACTCAATTGAAAGTGGAAGAAATTATATCTCAATTCAGCAAATTAAAAATTATATATCTGATTATCTCCTTTTCAGTTGACGATATCATTTGGAAATTTTTACAAGGTGCATTTTGGAAAGTAATCATAGTGTGAAAGAACCCAATTGCTAAATTATGCACAAGCTATAAATGAAACAGTATTCAATCTGATAAAAGAGCTCTATAGTCATTGTAAATTTGGACAGGCAGTAATTAAATGCATGCAGTAATTATCTACTCCTGTGGAATTACTTCCAGTTGCTGGAATTAAGTACAAGTTGATTAATACTAGATGAAATTTACACCAATTTACATGGAAAGTCTTCTTAATGAGTACATAAGAATGCCCAGAAATCCCTTGTTAATTCAATTCAATTAAAAAGGAAAAATACCTGTACAACAAATTTACGAAGTATAAGGTGTTCACAGAAATAAAGTGGCCTAAAATGCTTTGGTTCCTGATGTGGCAAACATGATATTTGTTCAATATTTTATTTACTTATTTGTAATATTCCAAGTTACATGAGCTCAAAGTATTAGAATGTATTTTTCTAATTGTACTTTAATTTTAACACTGACTTGTGTACCTCCTTTCAAAGTTAAACGAGCTTAAGCAGTTTATGTAATATTTTCAAAGCAAAATTTACAGCGAGTCAAAGAGCCAGAGATTGCTTCCATGAGCTGCGACCTGCAAACTCTGAAATAGCTAGAGTGCCCCAGCAGTCACGGAGATATTGCAATCTGCAGTGGGGCCATCTCAGGCCTGAGCTCCTGGAGGTCACTGACCATATGCATCTTGAGAGCCCTCATCTAAGCCACAGCCGCCTTCCACCTCCCATGCTGAAGCCACTGGGTGAGCACTTTGTAGATGTAGTAGAGTAGGTAAGAGATCACTTCAGAAATGGGCTCACATCTGGGTGAGAATTAGATATGCTGTCATCCTGAAAGAGGGCAACATTTTCCACTCCCATTGCAAGATTGCCCCAGCTATGGGGCTGCAACTCAGGACTCCCACTGATCTGTGGGAGAGTAGAATGTAGGCATTTGTGTAAGCCAGTCAAATTATAATCTGTTTTGAAATCTTTGCATGCAGTTTTCCTACAGTAGCTGGTGACCCTGCAATGTCAGGCAACAAGTATATCAATAATTATTTTTTGGGCAGAAGTAGTTTATTGGAAGAACTGCGACAGATGTTGGGACATGATTGTTAATGTGGGTCGAGCAGGAATTGTTCAGCTGAAGCACTGTTCAAAGAGCTGCTGCCAAAGAGCTGTGACTGCAGGTGTGTGTTGGTGCGCTCCCACTTCTTTGTCATTCTCAAAGAAGGTCTAATTCAAGAAGGTCTAAGACGGGTTTGCAGTGTATATGTGTGAACGCACGAAGCTTGGTAAACAAGGTTGGTGAGCTGCAGGCACAAATAGCCACATGGGAATATGATGTCGTGGCAATAACGGAGACCTGGCTCAAAAAAGGGCAGGAATGGGTACTAAATATTCCTGGATACAAGGTGTTCAGGAAAAATAGGGAGGGAAAGATAGGGGGTGGCAGTATTTATTAAGGAGAACATTGCAGTGCTGGAGAGAGAGGATGTCCTGAAGGGGTCAAGGACATAATCTATTTGGTTAAGGAACAATAGAGGTGCCATTACATTACTGGAAGTATTCTATAAGCCACCAACTAGTGGGAAGGATATAGACGAGAAAATTAGCAGGGAAATTAAAGAGAGGTGCAAAAACCATAGAGTAATGATTATGGGGGATTTCAACTATTCTAATATAGACTGGGATAATAATAATATAAGGGGCAAAGAGGGGGAGGAATTTTTGAAATATGTTCAGGATAACTTTCTCGACCAGTATGTTTCCGGCCCAACAAGGAAGGAGGCATTGCTGGACTTGGTTCTAGGGAATGAGACGGTCCCAGTGGAACAAGTGTCAGTGGGAGAGCATTTAGGAAGCAGCGATCATAGTACCATAAGGTTTAGAATAGCTATGGAAAAGGACTCTGTCCACTCTAAAGTAAAAATACTCAATTGGAGGAGGGCCAATTTCAGTGGGATGAGAACAGATCTGGCCCGGGTAAATTGGAATCATAGATTGGCAAACAAAACTGTAATTGAACAGTGGGCGGCCTTTAAAGAGGAGATAATTCAGGTACAGTCTAGACACATTCCCACAAAGGAGAAAGGTAGGGCAACTAAAGCCAGAGCTCCCTGGATGACGAAAGAGATAGAGAATAAGATGAAGGGGAAAAAGCGGCATATGACAGATGTCAGGTTGATAACACAAGTGAGAACCAGGTAGAATAAAGAAAGTTCAGAGGGGAAGTGAAAAAGGAAATAAGAGGGGCAAAAAGAGAGTATGAGAATAGACTGGCGGCCAACATAAAAGGGAATCCAAAAGTCTTCTACCGACATGTTAGCAGTAAACGGGTAGTAAGAGGAGGGGTGGGGCCAATTAGGGACCGTAAAGGAGATCTGCTCATGGAGGCAGTGGGCATGGCTGAGGTATTAAATGAATACTTTGCATCGCTCTTTACCAAGGAAGAAGATGCTGCCAGAGTCTCGGTAAAGGAAGATATAGTTAAGATACTGGAGGGGCTAAAAATTGAGAAAGAAAAGATACTAGAAAGGCTAGCTGTACTTAAAATAGATAAGTCACCTGGTCCGGATGGGATGCATCCTAGGTTGCTGAGGGAAGTAAGGGGGGAAATTGGGAGGTACTGGCCATAATCTACCAGACATCTTTAGATACGGGGTGGTGCTAGAGGACTGGAGAATTGCAAATGTTAGACCCTTGTTCAAAAAGGGTATAAAGATAAACCCAGCAACTATAGGCCAGTCAGTTTAACCTCGGTGGTGGGAAAACTTTTGGAAACGATAATCCAGGACAGAATTAACGGTCACTTGGACGATGGTGGATTGATTAGGGAAAGCCAGCATGGATTTGTTAAAGGCAAATCATGTTTAACCAACTTGATAGAGTTTTTTGATGAGGTAACGGAGAGGGTAGATGTGGTGCATATGGATTATCAAAAGGCGTTTGATAAAGTGCCACATGGTAGGCTTGCTATTAAGATTGTGGCCCGTGGAATAAAGGGGGCAGCAGCAACATGGATACAGAATTGGCTAAATGACAGGAAACAGAGCGTAGTGGTGAATGGTTGTTTTTTGGACTGGAGGGAGGTGTACAGTGGTGTTCCCCAGGGGTCAGTGCTGGGACCACTGCTTTTCTTGATATATATTAATGAGCTGGACTTGGGAGTACAGGGCACAATTTCAAAATCTGCCGATGACACAAAATTTGGAAGGGTAGTTAACAGTGAGGAGGATAGCGATAGACTTCAAGAGGATATAGATACTCTGGTGGCATGGGCGGACACGTGGCAGATAAAGTTTAACGTGGAAAAATGTGAGTTGATGCATTTCGGTAGGAAAAATGAGGAGAGGCAATATAAACTAGAGGGCACAATTCTAAAAGGGGTGGAGGAACAGAGGGATCTGAGGGCGTATATGCATAAATCGTTGAAGGTGGCAGGGCAGGTTGAGAAAGCGGTTAAAAAAGCATACGGGGTCCTGGGCTTTACAAATAGAGGCATAGAGTAAAAAAGCAAGGAAGTCATGATGAACCTTTATAAAACACTGGTTCGGCCACAACTGGAGTATTGTGTCCAGTTCTGGGCACCGCACTTTAGAAAGGATGTGAAGTTCTTAGAGAGGGCGCAGAGAAGATTTACTAGAATGATTCCAGGGATGAGGGACTTAAATTACTTGGATAGACTGGAGAGGCTGGGAATGTTCTCCTTGGAACAGAGAAGGTTGAGAGGAGATTTGATTGAGGTGTTCAAAATCATGAAGGGTCTAGACAGAGTGGATAGAGAGAAACTGTTCCCATTGGCAGAAGGGTCAAGAACCAGAGGGCATAGATTGAAGGTGATTGGCAAAAGAATCAAAGATGATATGAGGAAAAACTTTTTTACACAGCGAGTGGTTAGGATATGGAATGCAATGCCCGAGGGGGTGGTGGAGGCAGATTCAATTATGGCCTCCAAAAGGGAATTGGACAAGTACTTGAAACAAAAAAATGTGCAGGGCTACGGGGATAGGGCGGGCAGTGGGACTAACTGGCTTGCTCATGCATAGATCCAACATGGACTCGATGGGCTGAATGGCCTCCTTCCGTGCTGTAACCTTCTATGATTCTATATGTCATCTGTGTCGTTTTCGTCATCTGGTTGAAGGTCCTCATTCGGTGGCGGCTCGATGTGTTGACCTCATTGCAGAGCAGTTATGCAGCATGCAGAAAGCTATGATGATATGGGACAATCTCTATAAGCTGTATTGGAGGAAGCCACCAGACCTAATCAGGCGGCAGAATTATTGCTTGAGCACTCCAATGGACTGTTTGATGAGGTCCATAGTTGTCCCAGTTGATTTGGTTGTAGCACTGTTTGACCGCCAAGGATGGGATTCTGAGAGGAGACATGAGTCAAATGTGCAAGGGATAGCCCTTGTCCCAAAACAGCCAGCCTCTCACTTGCTGTGCAGTGGCAAATAATGTGTGGGTCGAGGAATGGTGTAAGATAAAAGCATCATGGCAGCTGTCAGGAAAGGCAGCACAGACCTGCAAGATACATGACTGGTGCTCACACACCAGTTGCACATTAATGGAATGGAAGCCCTTGCCACTCATGGTTCTGATTTAACACCTTTGGTTTTGATGGCAGATGAGGTGCCTGTCAGACTCAGGTGGGAGCCTCATACATAAATGCTCATCGAGGTTCTATGATGTCAATATGATGGCAAGATGAGGCAGGTCAGCAGTTGGTGGGAAGGATAACGAGGCCTTCCAGGCTGGTGAAAAAATGTCCTTTGTGGGGCTTGGGGGAGCAGGAATGCTTCTTCTGGACCTACAAGAAAGTCACGGCTCCCCTGCCCTCTACACTTCCCTCACAGGAGATTCTCCCAAAATCCCCTCCCCACCACTTGCCTGGTGGGGGGCCAAAAGCCGTTGCAGGCAACTGTTCTGTGCCCATTCAGCTCGAAACCCGACTGGAGTTAAAATCAACCTTTAATTCTAAGAAAATTGCATTCTCACCTTAGGCTGTGATGGGCAGGTAATATAATGCATTTAGTAGCAAAAAATAAACATAATTCATGCAATTACCAATATTCTGGTTATATGCCAGATAGCATGAACTCAAAATATTGCTCAAAATCCAGTATGAAGATGGCTACGGTCCTAACAGTGCTAAAACTAGGGTGAAGATTTCCAAACATTAATTTAAAAAAACATATTTGTATGCATTGTACAGAAAGGCTGCAGCTTTTGACCAAAATTGTGATTAATCTGTTACTTTCAGTACTGCACAGATTAATTATACAAGAAATGAAAAATATAGATGAGACCACATGGTAAATATTAATTGTAATCAGGCTAATACAATTCTCCTCATGAACATGGCTATTTTTAGCCAGGGTGCTGTTTTCTTGTCTCTCGCACTAATACAGCGTTCTGCCCACAGATTACTTCCACAGCTGGGTCTAATACCTGCCTCCATTCTCCAAAATGCAGCACTCCTGCCAGTAATCACTGTGTGTAGGTGAAGTGATGTGAAAATCAGAAAGGCTTTCAGAACCATTTATGATGTTTACCACTTACAAGTATTTCATAGGCAGCTGTTTAATGGAAATGATTAGTACTGTGAAGCAAGTTTAAATTGGCAAATCAATGTATAGTGTCCGGCTGCTTTGTGGCTCTCTCTCTCCGTGGCTGTGTTACAAAGTGTCACATTTTTCATTTTGTACTGAGAAGGAAACCAATAATACAATAAATATATATTTAATAAAATGGAATGACATGGTTCAGTCCCGATAAATGCTTCACTTGATCGCCACAATTTTTAGGTTTAAAGCAGGATTTCTATAAGCAGAAGATAAAAAGTAAACAGTTTTCTTCATGTGTCATAAATTGAATACAGTTCAAGGTGCCATGTATACATTGCACTGACAATGTGCCTCCATCTTGAGAAATGTTTCCCAATTCTTAATCCTTTTGACCTCTTCAAACAACTCTGTCAATTGCAATCTAATATTTCTTTGAAGTTCCTTGGTCACTGGGAACTTCATTGGGGTTATCTACGAAGATAGGATCTACATGAATTTTCTCATATTTAACTACTCAGGGTTGATTTACTTTGAACTCTTTAACTAAGTCGCCAAGGAAAGCAAACCCTTAACCTCTCTTTCTGGACTGACATGTTGGGATAGATGTTCAGACTGGGCCTCCAATTAGGTATTAGTTGGCATTATCAGCACGCACTCAACTGTCAGTGTGCTGACCACACCTGATTTTATAGAGCCAAATTCATTTACATACTGTTGGTAAACCTTTGGTCCATAATGGGACTTGTGTTAGGTGCTGAACTGGAGTGGGAAACATTTAGCTTTAGAGATAATGGGTAAATTTAAAGTAGTGTAACCATTTAAAAGTAAGTGGCTGCATATGGGGACAAAAATGTTGATAGTAATTACAAAGCCTACCAATGTTTTTAAATACATTTTCAGCCTTTGAAAAGGTTGTTTAGGTAAGAAGAATGTTTGGTAAATCCAGTGGCTGGCGTAATGAATGTGCGTGGATGAAACGGAGTCTGTATCCAAGTGATGCAGCAGCAGAACATTCTAAACCCCTCCCCTCTCCCCCGTTTTGATGGATGGTGAAGTGGAAGTGGTGCAGAATGAGGTGGTAGTGAGGAGTGTGACACTGCTTTCCATTCCAAGGCATCCTCTCCATAGGACTACAAGGCAGCATGCCTGAAAGGAGTTGGAGGAAGAGAAATTGTTGACACAACTGGCCATTACTGCTACTGGCAGTGCCAGCCCTATGATACATGTTAGCTGCAGGTGTTCCTGCAGCAGATGGCACAGATCTATGTGCCTCTTTGGACCGCTGTAGCCAGCTCTCCAAAATCATTGCCAAATAGGTACACCTCTGCTTGTAAATGTGGTGGCAGGCACCAGATTTTCCCATTCAGTGGGGCAGACAAGCACTGGAGACGTGCCTACAGTGGAGCCTGCCCATTGCAAATTAAATGCTCTCCCATGACCCTGTAAACTCTGGCAGGGTCCGTGCTGGAGGGCACCAGTGGGTGCAATCCCAACATAAGTGTCGGAATCAACCTTATTGAATTCTTTAAAGAAGTAACAGAAAAAGTAGATAAGGGCATTGTAGTGGATGTGGTATACATGGACTTTCAGAAGGTGCTAAGAGACATATGACACATAAGAGACGAAGGTCAGGGTGTGTGGAGCCAGGGGCCAGATAGCAGAAAACAGAAAACGGAAGTTAAGGGAAGTTTCACGGCCTGGCAGAAAGTGGGAAGTGGTGTCCCGCAGGGATCTGTGCTGGGCCCACTGTTGTTCACCATATAAATAAATGAAAAGAGACTAAGAGGAGATCTGACAGAGGGCTTTAAAATTATGAAGAGGTTTGATAGGGTGGATGTGAAGAAATTGTTGCTACTCATGGGTGAGTCCAGAACAAGGGGGCATAAATATAAGAAAGCCACTAATAGATCAAATAAATAATTTAGGAGGAAGTTCTTTACACAGTGAGTGGTGAGAATGTGGAACTCACTGGCGCATGGAGTGGTTGAAGCATTGACACATTTAAGGGGAGGTTTGATGCATTCATGAGCGAGAAGGGAATAGAAGGTTATGGAGGCAGAATGGGAAAAAGTCAATAGCGAGGGAGGAGGCTCGTGTGGAGTAAAAACACCGACATAGATCAGTTGGGTCGAATGGCCTGTTTCTGTGCTGTAGGTTCTATTTAATCACATCTGAAGCAATTTTGGGGCCAGTATCTGTTCAGAATGATTGACTTAAAAAGAATGAATAGTTTAAAAGCTAAAAGTGTCTTACAACTCTGCAAGGGTGAATTTCAGCTTCCAGATCATTGGGGATTCGATCCACTTACATAAATTCCTGTGAAACATAGAGGGAAAGAGAAAAAATGTTATATAAGACATTCTAAATTGTATCAGAAAAGAGAGGGAAATAGAGAAAAACAGAGGCAAGAGGATTAAGAAGAGGAGAGAAGAATATCTTAATGCCACTGGACCATTCTATGCAGTGCATCTGGAAGACACTTCTAGCCATGCTTTTGACTTTGGTGCAAATAGATGCCTCAGGCATATGACTTGTAACTGAAAATTACCTAGATAGGATTGTCCAACATTGACTGTTTTGATTTTGTAACAGTTAATTCACCTTTACATTCAAGTAGAATAATGTTAAAAGAGTAAATTAAAAAAAAGTTCTAGGAACTTCGGAATATATTTAGAGTCACTTTGATCTAACATTTCTAATGTTCACTTGAGTTTGATTTCCCAGAATCAAATTGTCAAATAAAAGTTAATACTGCTTCGATTGGAATCAAGTGATATGCTCATGGGGTAAGATTTCATCTATGTGTTAGGTGGAGTGAAATTGTAAGTTTATTATTTATAAAACAGGTTTACGATTTCACTATGGCCTATGCACAAAAGAAATCTTCCCCTTAATTTAGATTTTTCTGAGTAGATTTTAGGCTTATTGGCTCCTGCACTTCTTAATTTCTTCATCCAGTAAGTATTTAATATTTCAATCAACTAATGTATCTCAGAGCAGTGTCTTACTTTTTTCTAATTGTTTATAATTTGTACATTTTTTTTTGTATTCACAGAACAGAACTCCCGTACTGGATCCGCAAAGCAGCTTACCTCCAATGGGTGGTCCCAGTAGCCTTGGACAATATTTGACAATTGTCACGTCCTACAGCAGTGGAGAAACAAGGAGCACTCACAAGGTACTTGAGAATTTCAAATAACTTTGTACAGAGCATGCCATATGACATTCCAAAAAAGATGCAATACACAACCAGGCCTGTGTAATTTTGGGCAAAGGGGCTCATCAGATGACAGAAGCCAGTGTGAAAGACGGAAATGCTAAAGAAGTACTGAATTCTGCATCTGATCCACTTGATACTTGCAATAAACCCAATGGCAGGTCGTGCAATCATATCAACAATGGCAAGGACAAAAAGAAGGAATGTCACCGAATATTCATCAATACCAATATGTTTTGCATAGACAGTCATAAATACAATTGGAGCAAAGGTACCAAAGAACATGAGAGAATTTCCTGAGAGCTAGATGAGGAAACCCCTGTGTTTGAAGAATGATAGATCTAGACGCTGATGACATTTCTGACTGCAGCCTTTCTTTTGCTTCTTTCCAGTCAACAGGCCCACAGTCTCTGGAGTCACCATCTCCACTGTGCCACTGTTAGTGGAGGGTTTGCCTGAACCATTGACCTTCATGTCTTGATGTTTCTTGATGCTGCCAAGAGCAGGCCCTAGATGTCTGAAGAGTGTTGCAGCCATGCAGCAATTTAGCTATATTCCACCCAGGATCAAGAAACTACCCCACCAGCCAAAACTGTCAAATAAGACCTGGCAGAATGGGGCAAGAGTGCTGAGAAGAACTGGACTTCCTGCAATGGCATGGCCATTGGTTTTGTTCAATGTTTTACAAAATGAGTGCAGATTGAAGATTCAGAGATAGGCCAAAACCTGTAAAAGATTGATAAAGGCAAGATTAAAAGCACTTCGTGCTATATCTTAACACTGCAAATGATGTTATTAATATCATTTGCCTTACTCACTCATGGTAACAAATTTCTATTTCACTGCCATCAAATAGTGTAGCCTCTACTAACATATTTTGATTAAATGCATGCAATGTTTGTGAATACCTGTCATCTGAATTTGAAAAACTAGAGTAGGTCCCCTCTATGATGTTGCATTTGGGAGCCATGGAAAATCCTGTTGTATTATTGCAATGGGTGCACTCTAGACAGGCTATTTTAATCAATTTTTATTTACTATTAATATGTTTATCACACAAACTACGAATGAATGCTAGTAGAGATCCTGGACTCAGAGGGGTCAATTTTCATGTGGAGCATATATCGGGAGGGGCGTTTGCTCTGCCTGCCGATGAAGTCAGTGGAAGGCACAATTAATTTTTATGGTCAGGCTTCATCTCAATACAACAGGCTAGCTTCCAGCAATAATCGTGTTACTTATAGGCAGCTCACCGATTGGGAAGGAATGATATCTAGCGGGGCAGCCAACACTTAAAGGCATACTGCAGCCCTGAAAAAGGAGGTGCAATTTTCAAAAGTAGTCAGTGGAGAGTGAGTTATTGAAGCATCAGGCAGCATGATGTCAACCAGACCCCCTCCCCCCGCCCTCAATGCAGCCATGGAGGTGCTTGTGGGGAACGTGAAGAATGGGAAAGCGGTCCTCTTTCCCTTCGATGGGTGATAGTTGCCAAGTCAAATTTGCCAGCAGCAACGGAAACAGGTCAATGCCAGCAGCATTGTTCCCAGAGTCTGGCTGCAGTGTAAACTTTAATAAGCTCACTAGAGCAACCTTCACATTTCTCTTGCTCTCTGTACAACGATGCACCTCCATACTTTAGCTCCAGCAGTATCCACCATTCCGTCTTCCTGTTCCCATTGTCTCCCCTCCAATCACAACTGGACACCTCCTTCTGCTTGCACTCACACCTTCAAACCTGCTCTCACAATTACTTTTTGACCAGACTTGCTGCTTTTTCCATTCATCATCTACACTATGTTAATCTGCCTCACACATCTTCAAAACCCTTCGACAATGCACACACCAACCCACTTCCAATCTTCTTGCAGAAGATGGCACACAACTGAAAGGGGATTTCAAGAACACGAGGAAGTGTCACTACAGGAGGTGAAACTCTGACACCAATGGAGGACGCAACCATCAACGTCATTGGCAGAGAGAAGACACAAAGCATTGGAAATGGCGAGGCTGGAGGCCACGCACAGCAGGGTGTTTGGATGCCTTCCCCTCCTTTTCTCTTTCCACAACTCTTGTGCTCACGTACTCAGCAGGACATACTGGCACTGCACTGTGCTGACACTCATCTGCTACTGCTTACCCTTAACATTATGTCCTAACCCTTGTCCTCTGTCTCTTGTCTAGGTCCTTCACGTGACTTGAGCCCTGCAACCATACAGGCAGAGGGGGAGAACACCGTCACTTGCTCTGACCCTTCCAAGCACCAGCACAGAAATCAGCACCCCACGCGGTATAGATAGTGAGTTAGTGGGGTCTGCATTGGGTGACTCACCAAGCGCAAGTGAGCAGGAGCAAGACTTGGTGGAAAAGATGTCCCAGGAAATAGCTCACTGGAGGGCATGCTTAGCTTCTAGCTCTGCTGAAGAGGACAAAGATGAATACTTTAGGGGCCCAACCCTTAAAAGAAAAATGCTTTCTGTGGACTAGCAATTGCTGAATGCATTGGACTACCAGGGAGTTTCTGCAACACCTCAGAGGGTGCGGAGATGTCCACTGTCACCTTTTGTGGCTCCCGCACACGGCATCAACACTCCGCAATCAACCGTGGAGCATGTGATCATCTCAACGGAAAGAAAATCGAGCGGGGTGATTAATGGGCAGCAAATCCGCAACCGACCATTTGTGACTCCTCCAAAGTCGAATTTTACTTCCAATGAGTGGCAAGTCAATTAACATTCGTAGTTCTCTTTCAACTTTCCCTTTGGAAGTTCTATCCCACCCGTGGATTATATCCCAAAGCCTTAGATATGGCTCAATTCAGGCCATCAGCTTCAATGAACGTAGGAACATAGGAACAGGAGTAGGCCATTCAGCCCCTCGAGCCTGTTCTGCCATTCAATGAGATCATGGCTGATCTGTATCCTAACTCCATTTACCTGCCTTGGCTGCATAGTCCTTAATACCCTTGGCTAGCAAAAATTTATTGATCTCAGATTTAAAATTATTAATTGAGCTAGCATCTACTGCTTTTTGAGGGAGAGAGTTCCACACTTCTATCGCCTTTTGCATGAAAAAGTGTTTTTTAACTTCTCTCCTGAAGGGCCTGGCTCTGATTTTAAGGTAATGTCCCCTTGTCCTAGATTCTCCCACCAGCAGAAAAAGTTCCTCTCTATCTACCCTATCAATTCCTTTCAAAATCCTAAAACACTTAATCAAATCATCCCTTAACCTTCTATATTCCAGGGAATACAAGCCTACTTTATGTAATCTCTCCTCATAATTTAACTCTAGGAGCCCTGGTAACATTCTGGTGAATCTGCACTGCACTCCTTCCAAGGCTAATATATCTTTTCTAAGGTGCAGTGCCCAGAACTGTACACAGTATTCCAGATGTGGTCTAACCAGGGCTTTGTATAGCTGTAACAAAATTTGATTATTTTTTGTACCTGACCACTACATTTTAGTGATCTGTGTACATGGACCCCTAAATCTCTTTGGACCTCCACTGTTCCTAGTTTTTCACCATTTAAAAAAATACTCAGATCTATCCTTTTTTGGTCAAAAATGGATGACCTCACACTTACCTGCGTTGAAATCCATCTGCCATAGTTTTGTCCACTCATTTAATCTATCAATGTCTCTTTGTAATTTTATGCTCCCGTCTACATTACTTACTATGCCACCAATCTTTGTGTCATCGGCAAACTTGGATATATGGCTCTCTATTGTGTTATCTAAGTCATTAATAAATATAATGATGAATAGTTGAAACCGCAGCACAAACCCTTGAGGGACACCACCAGTCACTTCCTTTCAATTTGAGTATATATCCATTATCCCTACTCTTTGTCTTTTACCGCCTAGCCAATCTCCTAACCAGGTCAATAATTTGCCATTAATTCCATGAGCTTTAATTTTAGCCAGCAATCGCTTATGTGGAACGTTATCGAATGCCTTCTGGAAGTCCATAAAAACTACATCATAGACATTTCCCTGTCATTACCTTAGTTACTTCCTCAAAAAATTAAATTAGGTTCGTTAGACATGACCTACCCTTTACAAATCCATGTTGGCTCTCTCTAATCACCTCAAATTTCTCTAAGCGCTCAGTCACACTGTCCTTAATTATAGATTCCAATAACTTCCCTACAACAGATGTTAGACTAACAGGTCTATAATTTCCTGGTTTCCCTCTCACACCTTTCTTAAATAATGGAGTTACATTTGCAATTTTCCAATCTAAAGGGAAAATTCTTGAATCGAGAGAGCTTTGGAAGATTATGGCTAAAACATCTGAAATTTCCTCACCTACTTCGTTTAAATCCTTGGGGTGGAAACCATCAGGTCCTGGAGATTTGTCAGTCTTTAATGCCATTATTTTTTCTAATGCTGATTTCTTGCTTACGTTAAGTTTAATGGGTTCCAGTCCTTGATTTATTATTAGTTTCCCTGGAATGTCAGGTATATTATCCTCTTCCTCTACTGTGAAGACTGACACAAAGTAATTATTCAACAAGTCTGCCATTTCCTTATTTTCATTTGCAATATTACCCACATCTGTTTTTAAAGGGCCCATATTACCCTTGACTACCCTTTTTCTTCTAATACAATTGTAAAAGCTTTTTGTATTAATCTTGATATCCCTCACAAGTTTCTTTTCGTATTCCCTTTTTGTATCTCTTACTATCTTTTTTGTCTTCCTTTGCTGTTCTTTATATCTCTCCCATTCCCCGGATCTACACTATTCTTTGCACTTTTGTATGCTCTTTCCTTTAGTTTTATGTTATCTCTCACCTTTTTTGTCGACCATTGCTGTTTTATTTGGTAAGTAGAGCTCTTGCCCCTTAGGGGTGTATATTGGTCCTGTATTAAGCTAAATTCATTTTTGAACACCTCCCACTGTTCGACTGTAGTTTTACCCGATAACAGTTTTGACCAGTTTGCTGTTGTCAATCTCTGTCTCATCCCATTAAAGTTAGCCGTACCAATATCTAGAATCTTAGTAACTGCGTTATGTTTCTCCTTTTCAAACCCAACACTGAATTCGATCATGTTATGATCACTGTTAGATTAATGTTCCCTTACTGTTTGATTACTGTTAGAACGGTGCCTGTTCATTTTTTAAAAAAGCATCAGGCCTTTTTTCCTTACCTGAAATCAGTGAACGGAAGTTAGTATCTGGTTTCAAAAACAGGTTTCAGTTTCTCTTCAGACTCACTTCAGCTTTAAAATTGATCTTGACATTTTGGAATTGTAATGAAACAAGAAATTTGAGCTAATTCTGACATAACTAATTTTAATTATGGAAGATATTCTTTTTGGCAGTGTGCATGCATCCCATGTGTTACACTCTGTGGATCTAAATACTCAGACTTAAACTGCGCAGTAACACAGTTTAATCTGAAAGTATGTAACATTGTGTCAGACGCACTCAAGATTTTGAGAAAACAGCACTAACTGATAGCATTACAGACAGTCCCTTTCACCAATGAAGGCTGAACATCAAAGACCCCATTTAGATGACTGACAAGGAGCATAAGTTTAAACCTAATTCTTGGTAGAGAGGAGTTCTCCCCATGAACCACTGCTGAGAGGATGATCCTAGTTCTCTGAGACGTAGGTTAAAATGTTAATCTCTGTCAAGGTTAATGCTGCTGAACTGTGTCCGGATATCTGCATTCCCTACCATGCCTGGCCTACTTATGATCAAAGCTGGCAAATTCTCCTTTTAATCAGTACAAAGAAACATGTTCTACTGAAACATATGTAAAATATTTTTTCTTTTATTTGACAGAAAAATAAGCAGGAAAAAATACAATATAACTGAAAAATATATTTGGACAGTGGGGACTAATGAAAAATGTCAATGCTTGGTGTTGATGGACATTTTTGGCAAACCTAAAAATCAACCAGCTATTTCATATCAGTATGTAATTCACCCAAATAACATTTCCATCATTATTTATTCGCAGTGAGCCAGGATAATATTCAGTGAATACAGGTCTATGAATAAACAATTGCATATTTAGAGCATTGCTGTACTTATGACTGAGTGGTATGTATTTTTCATAAAGTAGCTCTGCATTCCCATGTAGTTCCCTAACTAGCCTCAGAGACTCCTTTCAAACAAAGTAAGTTCCAGTGAGGTTTTGAATTACTTCCCAAAAGAAAGTATGAGACATATTTTTCTAATTCATAAAGTAATCAACCCAGCTGCTGAGGTCTGCAAATACCAAAGGAGAAAAAAAGGAATTTGAATCTAGGCACCAGCTAGAATCAGACATACACAAAGGATGTTATAGCTGTGATCTTTGAAAAGGTAATGACCCAACTTAACCAGCAATCAGTTATGGTCCCGAAGTATCATACTGTCCTCTTACAAAATAGAAGGGGGGAGATTGGAAGGATTTTTTCCACTCAAACAGTTATTAGAAAATTGATTGCATCGCCACTAGTACCTATTAAAGCTAAGCCAATCATGACATTTAAGAACGGATTAGATAAATACCTGAAAAAGGGTACAGGGAAAGCGCAGGGAAATGAACTTAGAGTAGACTGCTCTGATGTTGCACTTGCACTAGTACAATGGGTTGAATGGCCACTTTCATCATTCTATGAAAATCTTTCATCGGGATTGTAAATTGAGGTTTATACAATGGCATGATTAGTGATGCACCATGATTGTGTCTGTCTCTATAATCCTTTCCATTTTAACTTTAAGTGAAATCTAAGAAGACCATTTTGTTTGCAGGAGCTTTCAAGCAGCTGAGATAAGATGTACAGTTAAGGTTGTGCGCATTGTTAGAAGCTTGCAAAACATGCTAATCTTAACTGTTCCACGAGTTCAGTCTACCACTGTGCAGAAGCTGTCAGATCCAAACATTTAATGCTAGAGATGCAAAAAAGCATAAAGAACCAGTAACTATTAATTAAAACCTTTTCTCATGTAGATTAGTGGGAGTGCTGAGCCTACTTTCTGCTAAAAGAGGGTGCAAACTCTTTTTGAAGTTGCCTGCTATTGGTTGTGTGGCAACATGGAGCTATTTATTTTTCTGAACCATATAACAATTCCGGATGCTTCCCTTCTTTGATTTAAAAACAAGGTTACCAAAAAAAAAAGGAAATTTGAGGAACAAGTGACTTTTCACGCACAATCCAGCTTTAACGGGATATCTAAGTGCCGGGGGGCTGCTTAGATTCAGCGTCAGTTAGTTTCTCACACCTTCTGCTAACAGGGTAACTAGTCTCAGAGGTTTTCCCAAGCAGTATACATGGAGAATGGTACCTCTGTCAAAAACCTTCAGGTGCAGTGAGAATGACACTGGATCAGTTAATTAAACCCCTCCCCCAGAACAAGAAATACATTCCCTATAGCATTTATTTAAATTTGTAAGAGGACTGTACATCCAGAAAGCCACACCCAAGCATGCTTTGTAGATATTCCTTATGTCTCAGAATGAATGGCCTTTTAATTTTAGACGGTTGCTTTCAAGATTTGATAATTAAATTGGAATTTTAAGAGCTGTTTTCCTTTCTTCTTTATTTAATTATTCTTGTTGAATTGTATTCTATAGATGTCTGTTTGAGAAAATCCCTTATGCTTCTAATTGTACGACATCAGGGTATCAGTAATAGGGAAGAGCTTGAAGCCAGGCTTGATCTCAGTGTTGTTATCCACATCTGGGAGTTCTGCCAAATTGTCACCATGCTAGTTGCTATCTGAATTGTAGACAATTGCATAATCCAAGTACCAGTGGGCAACAATTCTTTTTAGTATCACATTTTTATTTTCAATTTTTTAGTCTCTAACTTTGAAGAGATTATATAATCTTGCCAGCAGAAACTCAACAGGACCAAATGAGAGGTATCCAATATGGTGATGATCATTGAGGCCACTGCTATTTTTGTAATTATATTTCTGGACAGTTTTGAAGATGTTATCTAAAGCATTGTTCGGGCCGACAGGAATTTTTGTCTCATTTTAAAAAAATAAAATGATGTAACAACCTCCAGAGTCACATCATCCAAAATATTCTCGATATTTAGGACATGTGTACAGGAACCATAAAGTATGTTCATAACGTAGTCGTATTGCTGTATGACAATCTCATAAAATGCAGTTACTGCACCATTACTCCATCCTAATATAAAACACGACGCACATGTATAACCTAACCTGGCAAGCGATTTTATTGCGAGTACTACACTAAAAGAATAAGGTGTAAGATTGGGCGTAGCAACCTGAGTCTCCACTCCTCTTTAAGGAGAAATAGTTAAAACAAAAAATGTGCTTTTAAACTCAGGTTTTATTTTACCATTGCACTATTCTTTATGCAAATAAAGGTATCTTACAATAGGAATTAAATTAAAATGCATACATGTACCACAAACTGTCATTATATTCAGGTAAATTACAAGGCAGCACAAATTTTAGATTGAAAGTGATAATAAAAATGGTGTTTTGTTGATCATTATTAAATTTCTAAAACCTAACCCCTGAGGCTCCTGATATTTAGCATTTTTTTTTATGTATAAATAAATAAGGAATGGAACCTAAAAATTTAAGCTAGGCAAAAAAATATAATTGTTTCATAATATTAACAGTGACTATGCAAAAGTATGGATGACAAAAAGAATCAGAGCATTAATATTTTCTCTAATGTCACTGTCCTGTATAAGCTGGAAGAGAGTAAGGTTGTAATTCTGCACAGGAGCACCTTAAAAATACATTCCCAATGCATTATGAGGTGCCTAAGAGTGGTCACCTTCTCTATCTGGCAGCTACGAATGTTGTCCAGGTTGATGCTTTAACCTCTATCTTTTCTTCAGTTTTTGAAGGATGGATAATTCAAGATGTGAGGACTGGAATATAGTGGTTTATTTCCTGTTGGGATTACTAAGGTTCATAGATCATTTGATTTCTGTAATTGTTGAAATGTTTCAGATCTGTGTGGGAGGGAAATAGACACAGTAACCAGAATCAACTTCAGACACCTTGAACAATTTCCCACACCAGAATATTTAATTTTTAAAAAATTACTCCTATCTTCGCGTTCTAATGATTAGTTTTCTTTCTTATCTCATACCTTTGGTATCTTTCTTGTGTCCATTCTGAATATGCTGCCTGTTATCAATGTCTTTGTAGTCTATTGCTCAGTCTGATTCTCTCCAAGCCCACCTACACAACAGTAAAATCTGAGAAAAAAGCTCACTTGAAATTTCAGAATATCCGACATTTTCACAGCACCTGTGATACAGCAGGGGTGCTCAAACTGTGACCCGCAGTCCATGTGTTGTCTATGAGCTTAGCTATCCAGCCAACGAATGCTTCATCTATGGTTGGACTATCCTGCAGAAGCTAATTATGCTATAGGGACTGACATTCTTGCTGTATGATCAGTCCATCTGTCAATTATCTACTTTCTCTCCTCCAGTGCTTATATTCTGCCCAGGGAACCTTCTGCACAATGTGGTGCAGTGGTTTATAAAAGATTCAACTTTCTTGCAACCTTTTATTACTCAGTGGTACATTTTCATTGTCTTTCATTGAATATCTTGTCTAAAATATACATCTCATCAGATATATGTAAATTATTTTCCATAAATTTCTTATTCTGAGTAAGTGGATTTAAAAGAATTCTAAAATTGCAACATATTTCTTTGTGCTCAGTATTTTTGTAGCTATTTTGGGGTTTGCGCAGAAATGCTACAATAGTTCTGCAAGGGTTAATGTGACGTTACCAGCATTTCACAAATCATATGTAACGATGGTTGTTTAATGATCTCTGCCGACATTCAAGCCTGTAACCAGAGCGATGGGCAATTTACACAATTGATCCAATTAGGCAGCTAAATTTCATAGAAACATCCCTCCTCTAAATTATTTGATCAAATTGACTTTAGTGTGAAACCTGAAGTTAGAATAGATTTAACCAACACAAAATATCCTGGAATCATTAAAAATACAGTATTCACAAAGAATTAGATAAATGCTTGCCCAGTTATAAAATAAATGTGAAAGACTTACCTGCTCTTTAATTTTTTTTTTATTCGTTCATGGATATGGGCGTCGCTGGCGAGGCCAGCATTTATTGCCCATCCCTAATTGCCCTTGAGAAGGTGGTGGTGAGCCGCCTTCTTGAACCGCTGCAGTCCGTGTGGTGAAGGTTCTCCCACAGTGCTGTTAGGAAGGGAGTTCCAGGATTTTGACGCAGCGACGATGAAGGAACGGCGATATATTTCCAAGTCGGGATGGTGTGTGACTTGGAGGGGAACGTGCAGGTGGTGTTGTTCCCATGTGCCTGCTGCTCGTGTCCTTCTAGGTGGTAGAGGTCGCGGATTAGGGAGGTGCTGCCGAAGAAGCCTTGGTGAGTTGCTGCAGTGCATCCTGTGGATGGTACACACTGCAGCCACTGTGCGCTGGTAGTGAAGGGAGTGAATGTTTAGGGTGGTGGATGGGGTGCCAATCAAGTGGGCTGCTTTGTCCTGGATGATGTCGAGCTTCTTGAGTGTTGTTGGAGCTGCACTCATCCAAGCAAGTGGAGAGTATTCCATCACACTCCTGACTTGTGCCTTGTAGATGGTGGAAAGAATTTGGGGAGTCAGGAGGTGAGTCACTCGCCGCAGAATACCCAGCCTCTGACCTGCTCTTGTAACCACAGTATTTATATGGCTGGTCCAGTTAAGTTTCTGGTCAATGGTGACTCCCAGGATGTTGATAGTGGGAGATTTGGCGATGGTAACGCCGTTGAATGTCAAGGGGCGGTGGTTAGACTCTCTCTTGTTGGAGATGGTCATTGCCTGACAATAGTCTGTCGCAAATGTAACTTACACAATTGATCCAATTAGGCAGCTAAATTTCATAGAAACATCCCTCCTCTAAATTATTTGATCAAATTGACTTATGAGCCCAATCCTGGATGTTGTCCAGGTCTTGCTGCATGTGGGCTCGGACTGCTTCATTATTTGAGGGGTTCCGAATGGAACTGAACACTGTGCAATCATCAGCGAACATCCCCATTTCTGACCTTATGATGGAGGGATGATCATTGATGAAGCAGCTGAAGGTGGTTGGGCCTAGGACACTGCCCTAAGGAACTCCTGCAGCAATGTCCTGGGGCTGAGATGATTGGCCTCCAACAACCACTACCATCTTCCTTTGTGCTAGGTATGACTCCAGCCACTGGAGAGTTTTCCCCCTGATTCCCATAGACTTCAATTTTACTATGGCTCCTTGGTGCCACACTCGGTCAAATGCTGCCTTGATGTCAAGGGCAGTCACTCTCACCTCACCTCTGGAATTCAGCTCTTTTGTCCATGTTTGGACCAAGGCTGTATTGAGGTCTGGGGCCGAGTGGTCCTGGTGGAACCCAAACTGAGCATCGGTAAGCAGGTTATTGGTAAGTAAGTGCCACTTGATAGCATTGTCGACGACACCTTCCATCACTTTGCTGATGATTGAGAGTAGACTGATGGGGCGGTAATTGGCTGGATTGGATTTGTCCTACTTTTTGTGGACAGGACATACCTGTTGGGTAGATGCCAGTGTTGTAGCTGTACTGGAACAGCTTGGCTAGAGGCGCAGCTAGTTCTGGAGCACAAGTCTTCAGCACTACAGCTGGGATGTTGTCGGGGCCCATAGCCTTTGCTGTATTCAGTGCACTCAGCCGTTTCTTGATATCACGTGGAGTGAATCGAATTGGCTGAAGACTGGCTTCTGTGATGGTGGGGATATCGGGAGGAGGCCGAGATGGATCATCCACTCGGCACTTCTGGCTGAAGATGGTTGCAAACGCTTCAGCCTTGTCTTTTGCACTCACGTGCTGGGCTCCGCCATCATTGAGGATGGGGATGTTTGCAGAGCCTCCTCCCCCCGTTAGTTGCTTAATTGTCCACCACCATTCACGACTGGATGTGGCAGGACTGCAGAGCTTTGATCTGATCCATTGGTTGTGGAATCGCTTAGCTCTGTCTATAGCATGTTGCTTCCACTGTTTAGCATGCATGTAGTCCTGAGTTGTAGCTTCACCAGGATGGCACCTCATTTTTAGGTACACCTGGTGCTGCTCCTGGCATGCTCTTCTACACTCCTCATTGAACCAGGGTTGATCCCCTGGCTTGTTGGTAATGGTAGAGTGAGGAATCTGCCGGGCCATGAGGTTACAGATTGTGCTGGAATAAAATTCTGCTGCTGCTGATGGCCCACAGCGCCTCATGGATGCCCAGTTTTGAGCTTCTAGATCGGTTCTGAATCTGTCCCATTTAGCATGGTGGTAGTGCCACACAACACGTTGGATGGTGTGCTCAGTGCGAAGACGGGACTTCGTCTCCACGAGGACTGTGCGGTGGTCACTCCTACCAATACTGTCATGGACAGATGCATTTGCGACAGGTAGTTTGGTAAGGACGAGGTCAAGTAAGTTTTTCCCTCGTGTTGGTTCGCTCACCACCTGCCGCAGGCCCAGTCTGGCAGCTATGTCCTTCAGGACTCGGCCAGCTCGGTCAGTAGTGGTGCTACCGAGCCACTCTTGGTGATGGACATTGAAGTCCCCCACCCAGAGTACATTTTGTGCCCTTGCTACCCTCAGTGCTTCCTCCAAGTGGTGCTCAACATGGAGCAGGACTGATTCATCAGCTGAGGGAGGACGGTAGGTGGTAATCAGCAGGTGGTTTCCTTGCCCATGTTTGACCTGATGCCATGGGGTCCAGAGTCAATGTTGAAGACTCTCAGGGCTACTCCCTCCTGACTGTATATCACTGTACTGCCATCTCTGGTGGGTCTGTCCTGCCCGTGGGACAGGACATACCCAGGGATGGTGATGGAAGAGTCTGGGACGTTTACAGTGAGACGATATTGTTTCCTGAGTTCTAGGTACTTTGCAGCTTTATGTAAAGAATGTGCTATGGAAAATAGTTGTTTGGATGTATTTTTCTTTTTCCTTAAGATGTCTTCACATAACTGGGTCAGATGTGGACATTAAGTAGAAGTGTGGTGGGGAAAGTCAATTGTCCAGCAATTGGAGATATTAAATTGGTATCATGACTGCCTAATGAACACAGAAGTTAAGAATATTTCCATTTTAAAGAAAGCTCCAATGATGCAACCCATAATTTACATACCACAGGACGTGCTTATTTTTAGTCCGGTGGGAAAAGATGCTTGCTTCACACAAAGCCACATTTGCTTGACCTAGAACAGTTGGGCTTGTGAAAAATCTTCTGATTTTCCTTCGCACCTAGCTGTAAAACACTTTAACCCTTGTCAGCTCACATTGTGATTCCCACTGAATATAATATTTATCCAATGAGTGGATTTAACTGAATAACGCATCAATGACAAAATCACGTTATGATGTTAGGTCTGCAAGTTGAAGAAATCTGACTCAGATATGATGCTATTTATATGACAGTTCCTTTTTTAAAATCTTTTAAAAATATTACATTGTATTTTCTTTTGAAATTATGTGGACTTTCTACATGGACTAATAATTAAGATCTGATGGCAAAGGAGCTGAAAATCTGCAGCTGCTCCAGCGCACTCCCACTGTAATTCTAGTGCAGGAGTGCGGTGGAAGGGCTGCAAATTAGGTCGGGACCCAGATACACCAGGTGCAAACTTTGCCCTGGAGCTTCTGTCTGGCCTTGTGTGGGTGGAGCCTGGAGCCTCCACCTACCTCAAACAAGGCCACTGCTGCAGGAGGGGGTGGAGCTGGGCCTGGGACAGGGACTCCTTACATCAGGAATTCCCATGTTGCCAACCTCAGAGGCCTGAAGCAGTGGGCCCTGGCAAGTGGCAAATGTGGGCCCCTTCTTGTGGTTCCTGAAAAGGAGGATCATTTTTTTCTGGTAGCAAAGCTTTAGGCAGCCCCCTATACAAAGAGGGTTCTTACGGACAGTTCCAATCTTTTCCTGGGGGGTGCTCAGTCCAGTCAGTGGTTGGACTTTCCAGCCTCCCCAGCATCATGATGGAATTGTCAGGGGCAGGGTGATGAGGGAACTTGCCACTGACCTCAGAAAGTCTGCTGGATTCTTAGCAGGTGCAATCCTGGTGTAAGTACTGGAATCATAGATTTTTGACCTAGATATGTATTGGCTGTCCAGTGGTCATTGGTTACCTTCCATGTTTCCTTAGAAACAATGGGGAAAGTATTATCAAGGGAGTTGTGCTGCACTCAAAAATTGCTCTGTGTGTTAGATTTTAAACTCAACCCCATTTTTACTGTCACAACGCGCATGGGAATTTTCATGCTGTTCTGTATCGCTATAAAAGTACTCGCAAGAAAAGGACTGAGCAATCTGATGTACTTTAGTACCTGACTAGAACACTGTATATTCTGATTTCCTTTTTCAAGTTGTCTGTTGGTTGAATCTTTACATACACTATTAAAATGGTTTTGACAAAAATGTATAAATCAATTTCAAACTGGCTTCAGCCAGCTATATCTCCAAGGGAATCCCATTATTTCTATGGTAGTGATAGCCAAAAACGGGGATGAAATTTGGCCCCAAGGTCTTGTACATTAAACAGCCATACTGTTAGTTAAAGTCTCACTGTGACTTGATACTAAAGTCTCTGTTTCTGGGAAAAGTCTCCTTTGATAGGGAGCAACAGTCTCCAAGAAGGTTAAGTCTGAAGCCCTGAATATTCTGAGTTAATACAAGGCAAAAGCCTCAATTTTAACTCGGGGTGCGAATCACTGTGTAAGGGGCGGGGCAGGCTGGGCGGCTAAACTCCATGACCTTTTCAGCGTGAGGCAGAGGCCATCTTAACTCCTGGGCCTCATTTAAATGGTGAAAGGCTGATTCCTGCACAAAGCCAGTGTGAATGACGAGGAGGCAGGCGGGCAGTAATGGGATGTCAGGCGGCAGGTGATTGCCGCAAGGGACCCAAGGCACAGTCCCCGAAATAAGGTAAGAGTGTAAGGGGGATGGGAGGAAGAAAGCCTTAGGCAGGGGAGGCCCAAGGTTTCTTTGTGGGACCAGGAGGAACATTCCTGCTCCTCCTGACCCACAAGGAAACCTATAAAAAGTAATACCTGGGTCTCTTCTGGCCATGATCATGCCTGCTGCCAGGTTTCACTGGCAGGCCAGGCACTGAGTGTGGCTGCAGCGATCGGCAGTTAAGATCACATCGGGGTCCAAATGATGTCATCGTACCCTGACATTTAAATATTAAAGAGTCAAAGTATTTCTCTCTCTGCCTGTGTTACGGGAGGCTTCGCGCTGCTGAAAACCTGCAAGTTAATATGGCGGAGGTCACAAACGCATATGGAATGCAATGAATAGCACCCAATTGCCATTTTAATCCCCCGCCACCCTCCGTTCCGTTCCCACCGGGCAGGCAGGGTTAAAATCGGGCATTAAGAGAATATATCTCACCATTTCAATGCAGGTCTTTATTGGGAACTTTTGGTTTTACGGAGTAGACATCACTTACGAAAGCAAGACCATACTCCTCCTGAAAGGATCTACTGCTACATTCTCCATTTAAGACAAATACTGATCCATCATCAACACTTTGTGGTATCTAAACCCAACATGTATTCAGATTCATATTTAATTACATTCTCAGAATGCAGAGGCTATGATTTATTAGTAGCCATTCTCAGCTTTGGACAGAGGAGGAATGAACACTCAGGTCCTTTCCTTTAGGGGAGGAAAATTCTTGAGGAAAACTAGAACTACCATGTTGTTTCTATCACAAATTCATTTTCAAAGGATAAATCTCATATGCACACAGATACTACTAATTTCAGTAATCAGTATTTATTCCAGTACATCATGAGGAAAATTTGCTCTTAATAGGAATTAACAGAGTTGTAACAGCCCTACAACCCTCTCAGATCTCTGCCCTCCTCCAATTCTGGCCTCTTGCGCATCACCGATTGTTTGATAACACTCCTGAGAAGCACCATGGGACGTTTTGCTATGTTAAAAGTGCTATATAAATGCAAGTTGTTGTTGTTGAATTTAAACCACAGAGACAAATTGGTGGTGGGAAGGGAATCTATGCATGGATCTGTCTTGCTATTAAGTGGAGTAGCCTGCATTGCACTGTGCACAAGTATTTATTAAGAAATCTATTTTACGTTTGTATGCCTATTCTGTAACATTGTTTTTGATATGCCATACTTTTAAGTCCGTCTGAAGGACATGCTTCTGCAAAAGTATACTAGCTCATGAAGTAGGGTAGATTTTAGAACTAATACTCCTTTAATGATTAATCTTTAAATGGGTAATCAAAGCATGGACAAGCATGTTATCCATCCTTTGTTATTTTGCAGAACTAGTGTTAATATAATATATTTGCTTAAACAATGATCCCTCATATCTGAGTTCATTTTCTAGTTCTCCTGCCTTTCTTCCACACAAAGTGGTAAAATGCATGCATCATTAATCATCAGAATACTCCCAATGGGAGTAACAAGTATAATGTAAAACCCTACTTATACATGGAGTCAAAAATCATATTAATTCAATCTACTTCACATGCTGCATGGGTCTATCTAAGGGGAGGTTTGCAGGTCAAGCTGATAATGTATGCTGTCATCACCCTTGGGTTGTCAGGTGGATACAGTATATTAAATTTCAATTTCAATTGCCTATTTACATCAGTTTAATCTGAGTGAAATTGTAATTTCACTCAGATTAAACTGATGTAAATAGGCAATTGAAATTTCACAGCCTACTATCAAATCAACTCTAGACAGTTGTTCTGTCAACTATATTCAACTATGGTCACTTTTCTTAAGTAAATTACACAAATCCTAATCCATGCAGAATAAATACAAGATTCTCTAGAAATACAATTTCTAATCTGTTATTTGTTACTTGAAAAAAATAGCAACTGATAAGTATGAGTGATCAATCATGTTCATAAAATTGATCAAAGTCCTCTGGAACATGAAGTTTATTCCATTATTAAGAAAACGTAACCTAGGAATGCTAAAGTCACATATGGGTTATGAAAGGTGTTCCTTATCAGTGAAATAACTCAATATCTCACTGTTCCCCAATAAGTATTTGGTTCATACCACAGGTAAAAGTGCATATTCATAAATGAATTTACGAATAGATTTCTCCTGATTTTGGGATAACATACAGTGTGCACTCTTTTGCTCCATGTCCTCTGCATTTTTGCTATGGTATTATAGCACAGGTGCTGGCCACCGTCTAACATCTTGTCCAAGTGTCTACTCTATGTGGAACCCTGGACAGGCAATTCAACAGATTTATTGACAAACAAGGCATCATTTTATTGCACCTCACACGAGGACAATTCAATGCAGCTACGGAATGATGCACAGCCAGAAGCTTCACAGTGCTAAGCATGGAACCATGGGGTCAGGTGTTAAGAAACAAGGTAGTAGGATGACAAAATGGTCCTGCATCTTGAAACGCCAACGCATCATGCCAGAGTGCGAGAGAGAGATACAATGTGGGTTTGTACCCATAGCCCCCCACACTGAGTTCTTGATCTCAACTGTCTCATTGTGGGGATGTATTGAGCAGAGGCTAGGCCCTATCCCATTGAGTGTCTTTACACAATTATAACTGGGATTTGACTCCCATTTAGACTAATGGGTCAAAGTATTTCTCCATCTG
Source organism: Heptranchias perlo (assembly GCF_035084215.1). NCBI lineage: Eukaryota > Metazoa > Chordata > Chondrichthyes > Hexanchiformes > Hexanchidae > Heptranchias > Heptranchias perlo. The sequence continues at coordinate 33,815,068 of NC_090341.1, read as the reverse complement.
CTGGCTCCTAAGGTCCTTTGCGAAATGAGTTTTGGACAGTTTCAGTTCAGTTCTCAGACGGTACAAGTCCACAATTCAGGGCTAATGGGCACTACTGAATTGACAGATTGGCCACAAGGATGGCTATTATGGAAAAAGTGGGAAAAAATCTGCACTGGTACAGTATTGGAGTGCTGCACTGTTGGGGCAGAATACAGGTAGCATTGCTATTAAAGAGGATCTGACAGTAGTCAAAAGAAATAAATACACCTAAGATGAAGGGGAAGATGGAATTTATTTGAGTAGAAAACTATAAATTCAGTTAATAATTGAGCATTGTTATCGTCCACAAAAACAAAAGCAAAAGATTTCTATGGAATTATTCAGTAAGAGAGGAGAGGGTGGCCACCTTTGCAGGTAAAGGGAATGGATAGTGGGATTATTCCAAAAGAGGGAGTTAAGTCCTATGAAGGATTACTTTTTGATGTAGCATGTTAAAAAGGTTTTAGCTGTGTCAGCTTTTAGTTTCCCCAATCTTCACCCTTACCAAACCAACTACAATTCCAGTTAGATATGTGTTGAAAATGTGAAAAACAAAATCTACTTTGCAACTAATCCCCAGTGATGAGGTCTGTCTCCCTTCTCTTGGTGTGATCACACTAATGCTATTAAAATGCATGCATGTAACACCTGTTTCAAAAGATTTCAACTGTGTTTACACTTAATTCATCTGGAGCACAAGTGGCTGAGGGTTGTAACTAATGAGCTCACAGATAACAGGGAGGCCCTAATATGCCGGATTTTTAACTGTATTACTGGGCATTACAGCTCTGCCACTTGACCATCTGGTGTTTAGAGCCACCTGATTGCCAGTGATTATCCCTGGAGAACCCCCTATGCCAACCACTGCGACTGGCATACTTTTCCTTCACAGATTTCACTCAAACCTTTCCCAAGATTAAATCTCACTAGTTTGTTCAGTTTCCATTAGAGATTTGGAATCCTGCACAAATATTGCAACATCCTTTGGGACATTAGTTGCTAATTCTCTCTGGCAAGCCATCTATTCCTCATACCTGGCAACGTTATCCCTCAGTTTCAGGTTTGGCATGCTAAGAACATTCAGAGAATCTGACCTCCTAAGAGACTTCTCTTCTGAATCTTTTCAGTAGCTGACATCACCCACGGGATAAGCCAGAGTGACTTCTACCATTACTTTCAGGCCCACCACTTTGTTCGAGAGTGATCATTAATCATCCACCCCTCTCTTCCACTTAAGCTCCTTTGAATTACTAACAGCTTTGATTTGAAACTCCACCATAACTTTATTAACAGCTTACAAGTAATTTATCATGGTAATTCAGGACAAACGGGCTCAGTACTTGAAGGTACAAAGTGAGGAGTTGGCATACTCCGTTATGGACTCCTTCAGTGCTGAATTGTGCCAACCCATTGATGATACCTACATGCTGGTGAAAATGTGGTAAGAAGCTTTTTAATTTTTTGTAAATTTTGCACTTCTCTCCTGAAGGTACTCAATCACTCTGGAATATGGTTCCATGGGGGAGGCCACCCTCCAGTACCTCATCCATGTGGCAGTGCTGTATTTGTGAGAGTAGACACTGAGGGGTTGAATTTCCTGGGCCATTCTGCCAGATTCCTGCCATAACTCTGGTGACCGTTCAGTGAAACGGTTTGGAAATATGGCCAGGACTCGGGTACACCGGGTCCTGACCGGATATGGGAAATCTCACTGTAAGGGGTGGAGCCTTTTCCCACCCCTTACAAGACCAGCCACATCATGGGGGTGGGGCCAGGGGTAGGGACTCTCTATGCTGGGAGTTGCCGTTTCCCTGGCTTATAAGAAAACCAGTGTATCTCTGGAGGCTGGCACACTGAGTCAGATGAGGTGAACTGGCCTCCAGAAGAGCGCAAGTGGACCCCAGCAGAATGGGGGGTGGGGGAGGGTATCGACCAAGAAAATGGCCTGGACTCCCAAAGATGGTCATTTTATTTTCAAATGAAATTTAGGGAACTAAATGAGGCAGAGAGGTGGGTCTCCATGGGGGCCTGGGCACCCCTTCCCTTGATAGCAGCATAGGTAAGTGGCATCCCCTAATGTGCCATAGTGGTGCGGGGACCAGCTGACCCCATGCAACTGAGGTGCCTTCCCACTAATCTTACCAACAGCCACGGAGGACACTTATGGGTGCAAACCTGGCAGATTTTCAGCTACTGCATGTCCACAAGCTATTTGATCATTAGGGATTACAGCCATGGCTGATACTGTTCTTATTAGATGCACTCAGATGGGCACTTTCCAGTTAGAAACAGTGAGAACCCTGGCAGATTTATTTTTTCCTTTCTGAGTTCCAGGACATTGAGGCCAATAGTTCCATCCTTTCTGCTACTGTGACTAAGATCACCTAATTCAGCACAATCTGGGATTGAACCTGGCACCCTCTTGATCTATATGAGTGAACAGGCAGTGCCTTTGCTGAATGTGCTCTTGTTTTTGGGCTTGAAATTACCCTTTATGATATTAATGTATAATACCATACATTAAAATGTATTAATGTATGCATGTGAAATTCCTCTCTCTATATTAATGGAAGCATTAAGCTGTTTACTTTAAGTGCCAGTTTGGCTCAGTGATAGCACTCTCACCTCTGAGGCTGGATATTGTGTGTTCAGGTCCGAGTCCAGGATGTAAGTCCATAACCTAGGCTGGTACTTCAGTACAGTACTGTGGAAATGCTGTATTTTGAATGAGATGTTAAACCGAGGCCCCATTTGCCTGTTCAAATGGGCATAAAAGATTCCACAGCACTTTTCGGAGAAGAGCAGGGAGTTCTCGCAGTATCCTAGCGAACATTCATCTGTCAACCAACACCAGCGAAAAACAGATTGACTGTCCGTTCATCTCATTGCTGTTTGTGGGACCTTTATATGTACACACTTGCTGCTGCATTTGCATACAAAACAGTGACTACACTTCAAAAGTAATTTGCTTTGGAATGTTTTAAGGAGATGAAAGGCAATATATAACTGAAAGTTCATTGTTTTGCTTTCAGATTAATTCTCCTGTTAAAATAGTGAATAGCCAAATTTCATATAAATGCACTAAGTGTTCATACGTTAATATTACACAGCATAATTTCAAGGCCCGTGTATTTTTTCTCAGTTCACAGCATAATTTCAAGGCCCATGTATTTTTTTTCCAGTTCACCCTTACAGAGCTTCAGAACTGAAGTTCTCACTATGACTCATCCAATGATTTGAATTACAGCCCCTCATGATCTCATACTGAATGGCCAGATTTCCCCAGGCACAATTCCATTTCATTAATGAATGTATGTTGGCACCACTTGTCTGACTTATAATGCATAGATCACTTCCTTGGAGAGCCAAAGGTCAACCCCCATCAATATTTGGTCCTGCTTTTTAGGAGACAAGCATGATGCACTATGTCTGAGGTTGGACATCTTCTAGAAGACCTGATTAATCATAGAATCATACAATCATAGAATGGTTACAGTATAGAAGGAGACCATTCGGCCCATCGAGCCCATGCCGGCTTTGTAAGAGCAATCCAGTTAGTCCCATTCCCCTGCTCCTTCTCCGAAGCTCTGCAAATTTTTTCTCTTCAAGTATCTATCCAATTCCTTTTCGAAAGCCATGATTGAATCTGCTTCCACCACGCTTTCAGGCAGCGCATTCCAGATCATAACTACTGGCTGCGTAAAAAAGTTTTTCCTCATGTCGCCTTTGGTTCTTTAGCCAATCACCCTTATATCTGTGTCCTCTGATTCTCAACCCTTTGCCAATGGGAACAGTTTCTCTTTATTTACTTTATCTAAACCCTTCATAATTTTGAATACCTCGATCAAATCTCCTCTCAACCTCCTCTACTCTAAGGAGAACAACCCCAGCTTCTCCAGTCTATCCACGTAACTGAAGTCCCTCATCCCTGGAACCATTCTAGTAAATAATTCCTGCACCCTCTCTAAGGCCTTCACATCCGTCTTAAAGTGCGATGCCCAGAATTTGGCCGAACCAGTGTTTTATAAAGGTTCAACATAACTTCTTTTCTTTTGTACTCTATGCCTCTAGTAATAAAGCCCAAGATCCTGTATGCCTTTTTAACCGCATTCTCAACCTGTCCTGCCACCTTCAAAGATTTGTGCACATATACCCCCAGGTCTCTCTGTTCCTGCAACCCCTTTAGAATTGTACCATTTAGTTTATATTGCCTCTCCTCATTCTTCCTGCCAAAATGTATCCCTTCGCACTTCTCAGCATTAAATTTCATCTGCCACATGTCTGCCCATTCTACGTCCTCTTGAAGTCTATCGCTATCCTCCTCACTGTTTACTACATTTCCAAAGTTTGTGTCATCTGCAGATTTTGAAATTGTGCCCTGTACACCCAAGTCCAAGTTATTAATATATATCAAAAAAAGCAGTGGTCCTATTACCGACCCCTGGGGAACACCACTGTATACCTCCCTCCAGTCTGAAAAGCAACCGTTCACCACTACGCTCTGTTTGATGTCACTTAGCCAATTTTGTATCCATGCTGCCGCTGCCACTGCCCCTTTTATTCAATGGGCTTCAATTTTGCTGACAAGCCTATTATGTGGCACTTTATCAAACACCTTTTGAAAGTCCATATACACAACATCAACCGCACTGCCCTCATCAACGCTCTCCGTTGGCTCATTAAAAAATTCAATCAAGTTAGTTAAACACGATTTGCCTTTAACAAATCCGTGCTGGCTTTCTTTTAATAATCCACACTTGTCCAAGTGACTATTAACTTTGTCCCGGATTATTGTTTGGAAATGCTTCCCCACCACCGAGGTCAAACTGACTGGCCTGTAGTTGCCGGGTTTGTCCTTACACCCTTTTTTGAACAAGGGTGTAACATTTGCAATTCTCCAGTCCTCTGGCATCACCCCATACCTATGCAGGATTGGAAGATTATGGCCAGCACCTCTGCAATTTCCACCCTTACTTCCCTTAGCATCCTAGGATACATCCCATCCGGACTGGGTGACTTATCTCCTTTGAATATAGCCAGCCTTACAAGTACCTCCTCTATCAATTTTTAGCCCATCCAGCATCTCAACTACCTCCTCTTTTACTGTAACTTTGGCAGCATCTTCTTCCTTGGTAGAGACAGATGCAAAGTATTCATTTAATACCTCAGCCATGCCCTCTGCCTCTAAGCATAGATCTCCTTTTTTGGTCCCTAATCAGCCCCACCCCTCCTCTTACCAATCATTTACTATTTATATGCCCATAGAACACTTTTGGATTCCCTTTTATGTTAGCCACCAGTCTATTCTCATACTCTCTCTTTACCCCTCTTATTTCCTTTTTCACTTCTCCTCTGTACTTTCTATATTCAGCCTGGTTCTCACTTGTATTATCAACCTGACATCTGTCATATGCCCCCTTTTCCTGCTTCGTCTTATTCTCTATCTCTTTCATCATCCAGGGAGCTCTAACCCTACCTTTCCCTCTCGTGGGAATGTATCTGGACTGTACCCAAACCATAGAATCATAGAAAATTATGGCACAGAAGGAGGGGCCATTTGGCCCATCGTGTTCGTGCCAGTTGAAAAAGAGCTATCCAGCTTAATCCCATTTTCCAGCACTTGGTCCGTAGCCCTGTAGGTTTCGGCACTTCAGGTGCGCATCCAAGTACTTTTTAAATGAGTTGAGGGTTTCTGCATCTACCACCCATTCAGGCAGTGAGTTCCAGACCCCCACCACCCTCTGGGTGAAAAACATTCTCCTCAGCTCCACTCAAATCCTTCTACCAATCACTTTAAATCTATACCCCCTGGCCACTGACCCCTCTGCTAAGGAAAATAGGTCTTCCCTATCCACTCTATCGAGTCCCGTCATAATTTTATATAATTAAATCTCCCCTCAGCCTCCTTTGTTCCAAAGAAAACAAGCCCAGCCTATCCAATCTTTTCTCATAGCTAAAATTCTCCAGCCCTGGCAACATCCTCGTAAATCTCCTCTGTACTCTCACTAGTGAAATCACATCTTTCCTGTAATGTGGTGACCAGACTGTACGTAGTACTCAAGTTGTGGCAGAACCAATGTTTTATACATTTCTAGCATAACCTCCCTGCACTTATATTCTATGCTTCGGCTAATAAACTAAAGTATCCCGTATGCTTTTTTAACGACCTTATCTACCTGTCCTGCTACCTTCAGGGATCTATAGACATGAACTCCAAAATCCCTCACTTCCTCTCCACCTCATTACACCCTTGGTCCAAACATGGACAAAAGAGCTGAATTCCAGAGGTGAGGTGAGAGTGACTGCCCTTGACATCAAGGCAGCATTTGACCGAGTGTGGCATCAAGGAACCCTAGTAAAATTGAAGTCAATAGGAATCAGGGGGTAAACTCTCCAGTGGCTGGAGTCATACCTAGCACAAAGGAAGATGGTAGTGGTTGTTGGAGGCCAATCATCTCAGTCCCAGGACATTGCTGCAGGAGTTCCTCAGGGCAGTGTCCTAGGCCCAACCATCTTCAGCTGCTTCATCAATGACCTTCCCTCCATTATAAGGTCAGAAATGGGAATGTTCGCTGATGATTGCACAGTGTTCAGTTCCATTGGCAACCTCTCAGATAATGAAGCAGTCCGTGCCTGCATGCAGCAAGACCTGGACAACATCCAGGCTTGTGCTGATAAGTGGCAAGTAACATTCGCGCCAGACAATTGCCAGGCAATGACTATCTCCAACAAGAGAGAGTCTAACCACCTCACCTTTACATTCAACGGCATTACCATCGCCAAATCCCCCAGCATCAATATCCTGGGGGTCACCATTGATCAGAAACTTAACTGGACAGCCATATAAATACTATGGCTACAAAAGCAGGTCAGAGGCTGGGTATTCTGTGACGAGTGACTCACCTCCCGACTCCCCAAAGCCTTTCCACCATCTATAAGGCACAAGTCAGGAGTGTGATGGAATACTCTCCACTTGCCTGGATGAGTGCAGCTCCAACAACACTCAAGAAGCTCGACACCATCCAGGACAAAGCAGCCCGCTTGATTGGCACTCCATCCAGCACCCTAAACATTCACTCCCTTCACCACCAGCACACCGTGGCTCCAGTGTGTACCATCTACAGGATGCACTGCAGCAACTCGCCAAGGCTTCTTTGACAGCACCTCCTAAACCCACGACCTTTACACCTAGAAGGACAAGGGCAGCAGGTACTTGGGAACAACACCACCTGCACATTCCCTTCCAAGTCACACACCATCCTGATTTGGAAATATATCGCCGTTCCTTCATCGACGCTGGGTCAAAATCTCGGAACTCCCTAACTAACAGCTCTGTTAGTTCCTGACATTTACCTGAGGAAGGAGGAAGCCTCCGAAAGCTTGTAGATTTCAAATAAAATCGTTGGACTATAACTTGGTGTTGCAAAATTGTTTACAATTGTCAACCCCAGTCCATCACCGGCATCTCCACATCATAACAGCTCTGTGGGAGAACCTTCACTACACGGACTGCAGCGGTGCAAGAGGGTGGCTCACCACCGCCTTCTCAAGGGCAATTAAGGATGGGCAATAAAAGCTGGCCTTGCCAGTGACGCCACAGCCCATGAACGAATAAAAAGAACCTATCCTCCCATTTGTGTACTCCCTTGTCTTGTTTGCCTTCTGCAAATGAATTACCTCACACTTCTCTGGATTAAAATCCATTTGCCACTTTTCTGCCCACCTGACCAGTCCATTGATATCTTCCTGCAGTCTACAGCTTTCCTCCTCACTACCAACCACACGGCCAATTGTTGTATCATCTGCAAACTTCTTGATCAAGCCCCACACATTCAAGTCCAAATCACTAATATATACCACAGAAAGCAAGGGACCTCGTACTGAGCCCTGTGGAACCACAGTGGAAACAGCCTTCCAGTCACAAAAACACCCATCAACCATTACCCTTTACTTCCTGCCACTGAGTCAATTTTGGATCCAATTTGCCACTTTCCCTTGGATCCTGTGGGCTTTTACTTTTTTGACGAGTCTGCCATGTGGGAGCTTGTCAAAAGCCTTGCTAAAATCTATGTACACTACATCAAACGTGTTACCCTCATCGACCCTCCTTGTTACCTCCTCAAAAAATTCAATCAAGTTCGTCAGACACGATCTTCCGTTAACAAATCCATCCTGATTGTCCTTGAATAACCCCTGCCTTTCTAAATGATGATTTATGCTGTCCCTCAGAAATGATTCCAATAATTTGCCCACCACTTACTGACCTATAATTACTCAGTCTATCTTTCCCTTTTTAAACAACAGTACAACATTAGCAGTCCTCCATTCCTCTGGCACCACACCTGTCGCCAGGGAGGATCGGAAAATGATGTTCAGGGCCTCCGCTATTTCCTCCCTTGCTTCTCTTAACAGCCTGGGATACATTTCATCCAGGCCTGGTGATTTATCTACTTTCTAAGATGCTAAACCCTTAATACTTCCTCTCTCACAAAGGTTATCCCATCCAATATATCACGTTCCTCCTCCTTAACTATAATCTCTACATCGTCCCCCTCTTTTGTGAAGACAGATGTAAAGTATTCATTAAGAACCATACCCACATCTTCCGCCTCCACACATAGGTTACCTTTTTGGTCTCTAATAGGCCCTACTCTTTCCTTAGTTATCCTCTTGCTCTTTATGTATTTATAAAACATCTTTGAGTTTTCCTTGATTTTACTTGCCAGTATCTTTTCATGCCCTCTCTTTGCTTTCCGAATTTCCTTTTTAAATTCACCCCTGCACGTTCTATACTCCTTTAGGCTTTCTGCAGTATTGAGCTCTCGGTGCCTTATCTTACCCTGTATGCTTCTTGTCATCCAGGGGGCTCTAGATTTGGCAGTCCCACCCTTTTTCTTTATGGAAACATGTTTACTCTGAATCCTTTGAATCTCCCCCTTGAATACCTCCCACTGCTCTAACACTGATTTTACCTTCAAGTATCTGTTTCCAGTCCACTTTTGCTAAATCACTTCTCAGCTTAGTAAAATTGGCCTTTCCCCAATTTCGAACCTTTACTCCTGTTTTATCTTTGTCCTTTTCTGTAACTATGCTAAATCTAACTGAATTATGATCACTACCAGCAAAATGCTCTCCCACTGATACTCCTTCCACCTGCCCAGCTTCATTCCCTAAAACTAAATCCAGAACTGCCACCCCTCTTGTTGGGCTTGCTATGTACAGGCTAAAAAAGTTCTCCTGAATGCAATTTAAGAATTCTGCACCCGCTATACCTTTTGCACTGATTGTATCCAGGTAATATTAGAGTAGTTGAAATCTCCTATTATTACTGCCCTACTTTTTTTGCACTTCTCAAAAATTTGCCTCCATATTTACTCTTCTATCTCCCTCTGACTATTTGGGAGTCTATAGTACACTCCCAAAAGTGTGACTGCCCCTTTTTTGTTCTTTAGCTCAACTCATTTGATGATTCTTCTAACATATCATTCCTCCTCACAGCTGTAATTGTTTCTTTAACCAATATTGCGACCCCCCTCCTTTTTTATCCCCCTCTCTATCACGTCTGAAAACCCTGTAACCAGGAATGTTGAGCTGCCATTCCTGCCCCTGTTTAAGCCAGGTTTCAGTAATAGCTATGATATCGTGCTTCTACGTGTCTATCTGTGCCCTTATTTTCTGCCTTCCATTTCCAGCTCTGCTTCTCTCCCTTCTGAATCTACGCTCAGGTTCCCATCCCCCTGCCAAGCTAGTTTAAACCTTCCCCAACTTCACTAGCAACCCTCCGTGTGAGGATATTGGTCCCGGCCCAGTTGAGGTGCAACCTGTCCGGCTTGTGCAGGTTCCACCTCCCCCAGAACCGGTCCCAATGCCCCAGGAATCTAAAGCCCTCCCTCCTGCACCATCTCTCCAGCCACGCATTCACCTGCTCTGTCCTTCCATTTCTATACTCGCTAGCGCATGGCACTGGGAGTGATCTGGAGATTGCTACCTTTTGAGGTCCGGCTTCTTAATGTCTTTCCTAACTCCTTAAAATCTGCCTGCAGGATCTCATCCCTCTTTCTACCTATGTCGTTGGTACCGACATTGACCACGACCTCTGGCTGTTCACCCTCCCCCTCCAGAATGTTCTGCAGCCGCTCAGTGACATCCTTGACCCTGGCAACATACCATCCTGGAATCACGTCTGCAGCCACAGAAACGCCTCTCTGCTCCCCAAACTATAGAATCCCCTATCACTATCGCTCTCTTGACCTTCCTCCTCCCCCCCTGTACAGCTGAGCCACCCATGGTGCTATGGTCTTGGCTCTGGGTGCACTCCCCAGGGTAACCCTCTCCCTCACCAATATACCGGTTAGAGAGTGAGATGCCCTCTGGGGACTCCTGCACTACCTGCCTGGTCCCCCTTGTCTGTCTGGCAATCACCCAGGCCCTCTTTGCCTGCACTATCTTATGTAAGGAATCTTACAACACCAGGTTATAGTCCAACAATTTTATTTTAAAATCACAAGCTTTCGGAGATTATCCCCTTCGTCAGGTGAGTGAATGAATGAGTGAGTGAATTCATTCACTCACCTGACGAAGGGGATAATCTCCGAAAGCTTGTGATTTTAAAATAAAATTGTTGGACTATAACCTGGTGTTGTAAGATTCCTTACATTTGTCCACCCCAGTCCATCACCGGCATCTCCACATCATGCACTATATTAAGCTGTGGGGTGACTACCTCCTGAAACGTGCCATTTCCTCTTTAAAGGCCGCCCATTGTTCGATTACAGTTTTGCCTGCCAGTCTTTGATTCCAATTTGCCCAGGCCTGACCCGTTCTCAATCCACTGAAATTGGCCCTCCTCCAATTAAGTATTTTTACTCCAGATTGCTCCTTGTCTTTTTCCATAGCTAATCTAAACCTTATGATACTATGATCACTGTTCCTTAAATATTCCCCCACTGAGACTTGCTCCACTTCATTCCCCAGAACTAGATCCAGCAATGCTGCCTTCCTCGTTGGACCGGAAACATACTGACCAAGAAAGTTCCCCTGAACACACTTCAGAAATTCCTCAAAAGCAAAATACTGCGGATGCTGGAAATCTGAAATAAAAACAGAAAATGCTGGAGAAGCTCAGCAAGTCAGGCAGCATCTGTGGAGAAAGAAACAGCAAGTCGAAGACCTTTTGTCAGAAATTCCTCCCCCTCTTTGTCCTTTACACTATGGGGGAAAAAATTGGATAAGGGCCGTTTTTGGGCACGGGTAGCGTGATGCGCTATTACCCCGCGCCCAATGACCCCTGCGCAGGCAGGACACAAGTTTCGGCCGGCCGGAGGACTGACCTTCAATCAGCGTTCTGTTCCAGGCCTTGCACGTGGAATCAATGCAATTTGCACTTTCCACCACCAGAGGGAGCCCAATCTCTTAAAGGGAGGATGTTTCTTAGAAACCTCTTAAAGGTAGCTGGTACCTGCTATTTGCTGAAAATAACAGTCTACCATCTGCACGGAGTCTGAGTGGAGATCAGACATCGCACACGAAAAACACAGATGCAGATCCCATCCCTATGTTTACACACTGATGAGTTATGTTAAAACATTGAATAAAGGTTGCGCACTACCAAATCCCACATCTTCCAATCTGCACTCCAGACCTGACCAATCTGCCAATCTGAGTTTGTACCAGGCCTGCATGAGTGCGTGCACCAAGGTTCTCTGCTGATGCACTAGAGACCTTGGTTCAAGAGGTGGACAGAAGGAAGGAATCCTATATCCGCAGGGGGGGGGGGGGGGAAATCAAGAGACCCTCCAGACATATATCCAAAAGGCAGTGGGAGGCAGCGGGAGACAAAGTCAATGCCAGGCGCACAGCATCATGAACATGGATGCAGTGCAGGAAGAAGTTCAATGCTTTGACATGAGTGGTCAAGGTGAGTGACGTCAACTGTCAAGTGGAGTCTCCTACCAACTGAACCACACACTACACCCCCCATCACCCACATAAAACTTACACTTTCCATCAGTGTTCAACTCTTCCAATCAGGTGCTTCCTCTCACCCTTACACTTTACCACTGTTTCAAGCCGCCCATCCACAACTCATAGGCCACACACACTGGCAGCTATTCAACCATGACAGGCACATCGCCCAGACACATGTCCCGCTTTCTTGCAAGAGAAGGTGGCGCATATCAGGAGGCAGCAAGTGGCAGTGGAATTTAGCCCCTCGAGCCTGTTCCACCATTCAATAAGATCATAGTGGACCTGTGACCTAACTCCATATACCCGTCTTAGCCCCATATGCCTTAATGCCCTTGGTTCACAGAAATCTATCAATCTCATATTTATCATGCACAAGTGAGCTAGCATCAACTGCCATCTGCGGAACAGCGTTCCAAACGTCTCCCACCCTTTGCGTGTAGAAGCATTTCCGAACTTCACTCCTGCACGTCCTGGCTCTAAATGTTAGGCTATGTCCCCGCATCCTAGTATTCTAGGAGACCTCCAAAAACAGATACAAATGTCTAGGCAGCCAGAAGAAATAATCCAGCCACTAACATGTAAATCCTGCATGGTCCCTTTAAATAGCACTGGTGCGGGGTCCTCCAGGCACTCTAAGACACGTTCAGATGGTCGAGGTTAAGATTGTGCGTTGAGTTGAGTGTTAAGTCCCAAAATGGTGTCTATCACTTTAAATCAGCATTGCACACTGATTGAAGCCATTTTCTCCCTATTTTACATGATTCCAGCATTCATTATCTGCGCCTGTACTAACTCCTATACCAAGATGGTGCCCGGCGCACGTTACGTTGGAAACGTGCATGCACATCCAACGGGCACTACATGGCCCAATTTAGCGCCCAACTACATTCCCAGTCTATATTAAGATAGTTGAAGTCCCCCATTATCACTAATCTATAGTTCTTGCAACTCTGTAATTTCCCTGCAAATTTGCTCCTCTATACCCTTCCCACTAGTTGGTGGCCTATAGAATACACCCAGTAGTGTAATGGCACCTCTATTGTTTCTTAACTCTAACCAAACAGATTCTGTCCTTGACCCCTCCAGGACATCCTCTCTCCAGCTCTGCAATATTCTCCTTAATCAATACTGCCACCCCGCACCTCCTTTTTTTCCTTCCCTATCTTTCCTGAATACCTTGTATCCAGGAATATTTAGTACCTTTTTTGAACCGGGTCTCCGTTATCACCACTACATCATATTCCCATGAGGCTATTTGCGCCTGCGGCTCACCAACCTTATTTACAACGTTTTGTGTGTTTTCACACGTGCACTCTAAACCTATCTTAGACCTTCTCGTATTCTCCCTTAGTCTGATCCCACCTAATATTGTACTATTTCTTACTCTAGTGCTATCTGTCTCTCCCAATCCTTTGTGTACCTTGTTTCTCCTTTCTAATGTTACATCCTGGTGCCCATCCCCCTGCCAAATTAGTTTAAACCCTCCCCCGCAGCACTACTGGATCTCCCTGCGAGGAGGGAATTTCTTTAAAACACTGTGACCCAACCAGTCCTCCAAGCACTCACTCATCAGTTCCCCAATGTACCTACTATCTGTCTAAATGGCAAATCATCAGCCCATGGAACCTTGAACTCTTGTGTGCAGTCCATGATTTGGAATATTACATTGAAAATTATAAATTTAAATGAATGGAGGGATATCAGGCTGGTTCTGTAACAATTGTGCCATCCTCCCTGTCCAACTGGTCTCACACCAAATCTCTAACTGACTGTTTTGGCTGCAGGTTTCCTCCATGTTTTGCTTCACTGGGAAGCTAAAATGAACACAAAATGAATAGTAGAGCTCCTTATCAATGTACTACAATCATACTTTTATCTAGCAGAGCTAATACTCAAATCTAAACAGCAATGGGAAACCTTCAAAACTTTGACTAATGTGAATTCCTTATTAACATGATAATGTTCAATAGTTTATAATGCTGAATATATACTTTCAAAATTAATTTAAATTTTAAATTACACCACCTGGTTTCAATGGATTGTTTCACTAATAATGTCACGGGTTAAATCCCATCCATGGTCGTTACATTATCTTGTCAATTCCCGACGTAATTCAAGGGAGCTTTTCACGAAGAAAGAGGGGAACAACATGGCCTAGAAATTCAGCCGTAAACACAATTTGAGCGCCCGAGCGACACAGGAGACATTCCCTGCGCCTGAATAGTGAGTCCCGAGGCACACCCGATTTTGGGCCCCAGGCCTCATTATCATCGAGCCGGCGAGCTACGGACAATAACAGGCAGCTCGCCAACAAAGCGGGCTTGAGGACCATACTGCTGTTATTGTCGCAGCAGCCAACAGGTGAATGATGAAGGGGGTGACCGGGAAAGGTTGGGGTTGGGGGGGCGCAATCGGGTCGAGAAGGAAGCGGTGGCCGGGGGGAGGGTGGGTAGTGGCGGCGATCGGGAGGAGAGGTAGTGGTGGCGATCAGGCGGCAGCAGCTCGCGTTCTTTAACTGTGGGGTCGGGAGGAGCTTTCCTGCTCGTCCCGACTCCACATTCAGGTAAGCATAATTTAAAACATTGCCTGCCAGGCCACATGTACACGTGGGTTTCCTGAGTGCAGCCAGTGCTGGCTACCTCAGGGCAAACCAGTCTTGTAGAGGGGGCCTCAAAAAGGCATTAGGCCCCTTATTTGCATTTGGAAAGCGCCTAACTCCTGTTTCAGGCCTGGGCACTGCACACCGATTTTTTGGCCTTTATCAATGTGGTGGGCGGTGCACTTCCAGCTCGGAATGCGCACACATTTCCTGCCCACAATATTGGAGGCTTAGGAGACCGTTTAGCAGCCGAACAATGGGTGCTGCCCGGCCGAATTATGGCAATACAATTTGAGGTATGTATTCAACATTTCTAATTCTAGGCTTTTATAAAGGGATCCAATATCTACTAGAATTTAGGAAAGATGCTATTTTTCTGGGATTTATTTTAAATCGTATAAATTCAGAGAATTAACACGTCTCACTACCTCCAATGAATCCGACACAGATGTAAAGCTGTACAATGTCATTCCAGTCCCACTCAGGAAACCCCCTAGAAGCATCACACGCCTGCAACCAAAGCGATTCACCAAAATGCTGCGGATAGGGCCTAAACGAAGTGAAAAGTCAAAAAATAGTAGCTTTATTATCTTTGTGAAGTAGTCTTGATATAACCCTCTTTATCAGTGAAAGAGATTGTTTTTTTAAGATGATTAAAATTAAGCTTCCAAAAATATCCATGTCACCTTTGAGATTCTGTGCAATTTTCTTAAATAATAAACATCATTCTGAAGTGTTTTTTTGTATTCAATATTGGATGCTAGTTCATCACTGAATATTCTGATATGTTTTCTTTTGATAAATCAATCAAAAAGCAAATATATATACATGTATACATATACACACGCCCCTTTTAAAAAATTATTTCCCCCCAATTTTCTCTTTTCATCTCCTGAAGGCATACACTCCTGTGGCCCTGTGGGGTACAATTCCAGGGGACGGACACACCTCCACCCAGATAACCTATTTTTCACATGTGAGCCTAGACAGTGAATGCTCTGGGCTATTCCACCGTACAGGACATCACAACCAAGTCGGCTTCTGTCCACACATGCACACAGACCACGGTGATGTGCAGAATGGGAAGAAATGGGAAACAATGAACGTGCACACTTTCCACTCTGAGTCAATGGATAGTAATCTAGAGTGGAAACTCTGGCTAATATTTCCCCTTTCCTATGACAGGGGTGTTGAGGTCAATTGTAGCACTTCTACTGCTGCAATCAGCTAATTCAGCACAGACTGGGGATTGAACACGGGACCTTCTGATCTGTATGGTGCAGTGCTTTCAGGAAGCTAATTACATCTATTTTAAATAGTTTCCTTTTCTTCATTGTTTCCCATTCTGCACATCACCGTGGTCTGTAACTCCACACATCCTCTGAATGCTGGCAGTGGATATGAACAGGACACAAATTCCTCAGTTTCATTTGATGACAATACCTATTGCATGCAAAATCAATGCTGTTTGTACTTCCTTCTTAATTGATGGAAAACGTTAAATTGAATATGGTATTTTTGTGTTCTCTCTGTAAAATATGCTATCATAGTCTTCAAAGGGTTATATTAACACATAAAAACAAAAGGTTAAAAATTTCCATTCATTGTATCTTCAGTCTTTCACTTAGTAGCAAGTGTCTGATCCCACCCCTATACTGCAATACTGCCTTTGGGTGTTTATGTCTCAGTTCCTGATGATCTAATTCTGGGAAAAGCATCTGATCCTTTACAGTTTAGTTGCAAACTGTGTATTCTTAACAACAGGCCCAAATATGAGAACTAATTTTGACGACTAACTCCATCTCTTGACCCATATAATAAAGACCTCTTCTCCTTTCATATTAAGTCGAAGATTTCAATTCCTATGGTACCGACACTTATTCACTCTTTGCCTGGATTTTAATAAAGATCTTACTGAATTATGAATACAGCCTGCAAGTAATTCAGTTAATATGATTGTATGGAATTGGGTTAACTAATGAACCATTAAACACTGAGCATATAAAATGACATAAGATAAAGTTAATGTACCTTGTCTGACAGTTTTTAAATTTATTAGCAAGTACTACAGATTGCATTACTGAACACCAACCATGAAATGCGCTATTGTTACGTGCAATTGTCTTCATGATTCACAGCTTGGCAATATGCAGAATCATGATTAAAATGCAGTGATAGTATATGCTACATAGTTACAGTGGTACAAAAGCTCCCAAAGCAAAAGCTTCTAATTCCATTGATGCTGTCACATCTGCTTCACAATTCACAGTAATACCCTGAGACCTATGTAAAAAGGTCTCAACAATGCAACTGTCAGCTCAGCGCACTTACTTCATTATAGTAAAAAAACAGAAGTGGTGTGCATTTACAAAATGACCGTAACTTCAGCAGGACACTGGCAGAAGGCCCAGGAAATGGCAGTGGCCCAGTTGTGCCCGATCTCAGCCATTTCTAGGAGTTTCCAATTTGACTTGTAAGGAGCGGAATTTCCATCTGTTCCTTGCAAAGCAAATGACAGATTGGGGGATGGGATCAGTGGGGGGGGACTTCCTAAGCCGAGAATTTTTGCTACTTCTCCACAATAGGACCTGTAGGGATGGTTGATGTGCTCGGTGAGGTGAGATATACTGACCTCTACAAGGGTGCACCTGGGCTCCACCAGTGTGATTCAGACCTGGCAAGCAGCCTGGACCCCTGAAGAATTAAAATTTTTTCAAAAAAAAAATTCCACTAGGTCGGCTCCATTGCTCTGAGGGCTGATAGGACAATTTCTGGGGCTGGAGAGAGGTTGACCCCTCCAAGAGTGGAAGGAGGTCAGAATTAGCATGTGTCAAGCAGGATCAAGAGATGCACCTAAGTGGTGTTTGTGCTAATGCTAATGCGGTGCCCTCCCACTGACGCCACAACCTCCAGTGGGGTCAGCACTGGACGGCACTGTCCGGTACAGTCCTGATGTAATTGTATTTTTAGGGCCCATAGCTCAGCCATGATGCTGAGGATGCATTGACAAACTACTGCAGCATTCTCTTGTGGTTTATAATGTCACCTGATTCTTGAACCATATCCTTCTACATAGTTGTCTGTTATTATCTGCTATGGGTTAAAAATGCTATTAACGTGATTGATCCCTTCTTATCCTTTGTCTCAATCTATATGGATTCTGTTTCTATCTTAATATTAGTTATGTCCCTTTTTTCTAATGCCATTATGTTGTCTCTAATTAGTACAGCTATCCCCACCGTCTTCTTTCCCTATCCTTTCTAAATACATTATATCCTGCAATACTTAACTGCCAGTCCTGTTCTTTATTAAGCCATGTTTCAGTTATCCCTACTACATCCAGCACCTCGCTACAAATTATTGCCTTCAGTTCCCCCGGTTTTTTGGATGCTGTGCATATTGCTGTACAGGCAATTTAATTTGTTCTTAATAATTGTTCCCCTCACTTTATTTTTATCAGTCATTTTGTACTCGTGTTCGATAACTGTATTTGCTCCCTGACCATTTATGTTACCCTTGTTCCTTACCTTGGTCTGACATTTACCCTCTTCTCCTAGTTCTTTTATCTTCAGACTTATGTTATTTTCACGAGATCACTCCCTCCGTCTTACTAGTTTAAAGTCTTATCAACAGCCCTATTTATCCTTTCTGCTAGGACACTGGTCCCATTCCGGTTCAGGTGGAGCCCCTCCCAGTGGTACAGCTCCTTCCTGTCTGAGTACTGGTGCCAGTGTCCCTTGAAATGGAACCCCTCCATCTCACACCAGCCTTTCAGCCATGCATTTACCCTTCTGATCTGCCTATCCCTATGCCAATTAACACGTGGCTCAGGTAATAATCTCAAGATTAACACCCATGAGGTCCTATTTTTTCATTTAGTTCCTAACTTCTGATATTTCCTTAGCAGGACCTTTTCCATTTTCTACCCTATGTCATTGGTCCTAACATGGACCATGACAACTGGATCTTCCCCCTCCCTTTCCAAATTCCTTTCCAGCTGCATTGAGCTATCCTTTACCCTGCCACCAGGTAGTCAACACACCCTTCTGGATTCTCGGTCGCGACTGCAGAGGAAGCTATCTATCCCCCTAATTATCGAATTCCCTGTGACTACAACTGAGGGCTGAAACAAAGAGCAGGCATCGCAAAGAGAGTGGATCATGAACCGAGTGGGAACTTGAGAATTTGGTGAGAGGGGGAATTAGGTGTGGAGGGGAAGAAGGTGCTAAATTTTTTTTACAAATAAAAAACAGATTAATAAGTAATTATCTATAAATAAATAGATAGTTTAAGTCAAGAGAAGTGGCACTGAACACCAGGGCGGGAGCCACATTCACTAAGAACAGAGAAACATCACAGTGAACAGAGAGCAGGAGCTCTGAGAGAGCAGGAGCTCTGAGAGAGCAGGAATAAAGGCTAGGTTAATCGAAGTAAGTAAACAGTAAGTAAATGAATACTAATCGAGTATCTAAAGGGAGTTTAGAGAAAAAAGATTTCTAAATATAATGGACGGGCAGCTGAGACCCATTGCCTCTAATTCCTGCACCATGTGGGAACTTCAGGACGCTTAATAGATTCTTTGCGTCTGTCTTCACAAAAGAGAGGGACGATATATACATTGTAGTTAACGAGGAGTGTAAAATATTGGCTGGGATAAACATAGTGAGAGAGAAAGTATTAAGCGGTTTAGCATCTTTGAAAGCAGATAAATCGCCAGGCCCGGATTAACTGTATCCCAGGCTGTTAAGCGAAGCAAGGGAGGAAATAGTGGAGACTCTGACCATCATTTTCCAATCCTCCCTGGCTAAAGGCGTGGTGCTGGAGGATTGGAGGACTGCTAACGTTGTACCATTGTTTAAAAAGGGTGAAAGGATAGACCGAGTAATTATAGGCCAGTCAGTCTAACCTCAGTGGTGGGCAAATTATTGGAATCAATTCTGAGGGACAGTATTAATTGTCATTTGGAAAGGCATAGATTAATCAAGGACAGTCAGCATGGATTTGTTAAGGGAAGGTCATGTCTGACTAACTTAATTGAGTTATTTGAGGAGGTCATAAGGAGGGTTGATGAGGGTGGCGTGTTTGATGTAGTCTACATGGATATTAGCAAGGCTTTTGACAAGGTCCCACATGGCAGACTGGTCAAAAAAGTAAAAGCCCATCGGATCCAAAAGATAGTGGCAAGTTGGATCCAAAACTGGCTCAGTGGCAGGAAGCAAAGGTTAATGGTCGATGGGTGTTTTTGTGACTGGAAGGCTGTTTCCAGTGGGGTTCCGCAGGGCTCAGTACTAGGTCCCTTGCTTTTTGAGGTATATATTAATGATTTAGATTTAAATGTAGGGGACATGATTAAGAAGTTTGCAGATGATACAAAAATTGGCCGTGTGAGGAGGAAAGTTGTAGACTGCAGGAAGATATCAATGGGTTGGTCAGGTGGGCAAAAAAGTGGCAAATTGAATTAAGTCCGGAGAAGTGTGAAATAATGCATTTGGGGAGGTCAAACAAAGCAGGGGAATATACAATAAATGGGAGGATACTGAGAGGTGTAGAGGAACAGAGGACCTTGGAGTGCATGTCTACAGATCCCTGAAGGTAGCAGGATAGGTAGATAAGGTGATTAAGAAGGCATATGGGATACTTTATTAGCTGAGGCATAGAATATAACAGCAGGGAGGTTATGCTAGAACTGTATAAAACACTAGCTAGGCCACAGCCTGAGTACTGCGGACAGTTCTGGTCACCACATTACAGGAAAGATGTGCTTGCACTAGAGAGGGTACAGAGGAGATTCATGAGGATATTGCCAGGAGTGGAGAATTTTAGCTATGGGGAAAGATTGGATAGGCTGGGGTTGTTCTTTTTGGAACAAAGGAGGCTGAGGGGAGATCTAATTGAAGTGTATAGGCCTGGATGGAGTGGATTGGAAGGACCTATTTCTCTTAGCAATAACCAGGTGGCATAGATTTAAAGTAATTGGTAGAAGGATTAAAGGGGAGCTGAGGAGAAATTGTTTCACCCAGAAGGCGGTAGGGGTCTGGATCTCACTGCCTGAAAGGGTGGCAGAGGCAGAAACCCTCATCTCACTTAAAAAGTACTTGGATATGCACTTGAAGTGCCGTAACCTACAGGGCTACAGACCAAGTGCTGGAAAGTGGGATTAGGCATGAAAGCCCTTTTTCGGTCAGCACAGACACGATAGGCCAAATGGCCTCTTCTGTGCTGTCAATTTCTATGATTCTAAGTTTAAGAGGAGATTTGATAAAAGTGTTCAAATCATGAAGGGTTTAGATAAAGTAAATAAAGAGAAACGGTTCTCATTGGCAGAAGGGTCGAGAACCAAAGGACACAGATTTAAGGTGATTGGCTAAAGAAGCAAAGGCGACATGAGGAAAAACTTTTTTACACAGCGAGTAGTTATGACCTGGAATGTGCTGCCTGAAAAGGTGGTGGAGAAAGATTCAATCATGGCTTTTAAAAAGGAATTGGATAAATACTCAAAGGGAAAAGATTTGCAGGACCATGAGGAAAGAGCGGGGGAATGGGAGTAACTGGATTGCTCTTACAAAGAGCTGGCACGAACTCGATGGGCCGAATGGCCTCCTTCTGTGCTGTAACCAGTCTATTATTCTAACCTTTCTATTCTGCTCTTCCACACCATGAACTGCCTCTTGTTCCATGATGCCATGGTTAGCATTCTGGCTCTCCACATCGCAGCCTACATCCTTATCCTCACAGATAGCAAGTACATTTTACCTGTTGGACAGGACCAGTGTCTGCGGGACGTCCTTCTGTCTCCCTTTGGTTCCCTTTACCCTGCTGACTGACAGTCACACTCTCCCCATCCTGTACCTGTGCTTTCCTCTGAGGTGTGACTACTCTGGTGAAAACTACCCAAAAATTCCTCCCCCTCCCTTATGTGTTGGAGTGTCTCTAACTCATGAACCAGCTTAAAGACTCTGAACCAGAGTTACTCAAAGCCAGGGGCCTTTACTGCAGATGTGGCAATCCTGGACAGTCTTGTTGTCCATAAACTCCCTCATATTACAGTCCCGACGCATAGCCTGCACTGCCATTTCTAGTTTTTATTTATTTAGCTCTAGATATAATACAATTACTTGAGATTTAGATTATATTTAGTGGATTGATTTAGCTTGATTTCAGATTAATTTGTAGCTAATTAGCCTTGTTTTATATTTATTAACTTCTTTTATTTTCTTATTTCCTTAACTCCTATTTATTATTTATATATACCAGATTTTAACTTAATGAAATTCAGCACCCTTTAATGTTAGCATCCTCTATTTAGTTCATTTTAATTTTATCCCCTTAGATCTGATGAAATAATTAAACACTTAGCTTAATTATATATTAAATTAAACACGACGTATTTATATAATAAATTAAACACTTGGCTGTAATTCCTTGGGCTCCACCGCTCTTCCCTCTGCTCTGACCTCGCTTTTTCAGATTCAAAATTTTTTTTAAAGATTTTTCTCTGCGTTTGTTTTATAGGCTCCCCTCAGTCACTTATCTCCCGTGCTTTACAGTGCTCCCCTCAGTCACTTCTCCCGTGCTTTACAGTGCTCCCCTCAGTCACTTCTCCCGTGCTTTACAGTGCTCCCCTCAATCACTTCTCCCGTGCTTTACAGTGCTCCCCTCAGTCACTTCTCTCCCGTGCTTTACAGTGCTCCCCTCAGTCACTTCTCTCCCGTGCTTTACAGTGCTCCCCTCAATCACTTCTCTCCCGTGCTTTACAGTGCTCCCCTCAGTCACTTCTCTCCCGTGCTTTACAGTGCTCCCCTCAATCACTTCTCTCCCGTGCTTTACAGTGCTCCCCTCAGTCACTTCTCCTGTGCTTTACAGTGCTCCCCTCAATCACTTCTCTCCCGTGCTTTACAGTGCTCCCCTCAATCACTTCTCTCCCGTGCTTTACAGTGCTCCCCTCAGTCACTTCTCCTGTGCTTTACAGTGCTCCCCTCAGTCACTTCTCTCCCGTGCTTTACAGTGCTCCCCTCAGTCACTTCTCTCCCGTGCTTTACAGTGCTCCCTTCAGCCGCTTCTCCCGTGCTTTACAGTGCTCCCCACAGTCACTTCTCCCGTGCTTTACAGTGCTCCCCTCAATCACTTCTCCCGTGCTTTACAGTGCTCCCCTCAATCACTTCTCCCGTGCTTTACAGTGCTCCCCTCAGTCACTTCTCTCCTGTGCTTTACAGTGTCCCCTCAGTCACTTCTCTCCCGTGCTTTACAGTGTCCCCTCAGTCACTTCTCTCCTGTGCTTTACAGTGCTCCCCTCAGTCACTTCTCTCCCACACTTTATAGTGCTCCCCTCAGTCACTTCTCTCCCACACTTTATAGTGCTCCCCTCAGTCACTTCTCTCCCACACTTTATAGTGCTCTGCTCAGCTACTTCTCTCCCGTGCTTTACAGTGCTCCGCTCAGCCGTTTCTCCGCCATTTACAGTTCTCTGCTCAGTCACTTTTCTCCCGCACTTTACAGTGCTCCCCTCAGTCACTTTTCTCCCGTGCTTTACAGTGCTCCCCTCAGTCACTTCTCTCCTGCACTTTACAGTGCTCCCCTCAGTCACTTCTCCCATGCTTTACAGTGCTCCCCTCAGTCACTTTTCTCCCGCACTTTACAGTACTCCCCTCAGTCACTTCTCTCCCATGCTTTACAGTGCTCCCCTCAGTCACTTCTCTCCCATGCTTTACAGTGCTCCCCTCAGTCACTTTTCTCCCGCACTTTACAGTGCTCCCCTCAGTCACTTCTCTCCCATGCTTTACAGTGCTCCCCTCAGTCACTTTTCTCCCGTGCTTTACAGTGCTCCCCTCAGTCACTTCTCTCCCGCACTTTATAGTGCTCCCCTTGGCCATTTCCCCCGTGCTTTACAGTGCTCCCTTCAGCCATTTCTCCCACATGTCACAGTGCTCCACTCAGTCACCTTTCTCCTGTGCTTTATAGTGCTCCCCCAACCATTTCTCCTGCGCCTTACAATGCTCCGCTCACATATTTATATAGTTATATTCACACTGTTTATTTCCCTTCCCTATTTTTATTACTTAACATTTATCTATATTAAATACCATTTGTCATTCATCAGCCCACCTTCCCAACCCATCTAAATCCCTTTGTATTTGGTTTATCTGTTTCCTATTGTATGAATCCTTCTCTGCCCTCCCTCACCAACACCCCCATCCCCCACCCCACCAAGATTTGGTGTCATTAAAGGTTCTTAAAAGAGTCTAACAGTTTAGGTCTAACACTAAAATCTGAGATCTTTAGTGCTTCAATGGAGTATCAAGTTAGTTTAAGAAATAAAATGTTGGCGGGTTGAGTTTATTTAACTTGTTCATTTCTTTTTTATGTCAATTAAACCTGCTTCACTAACTATAATGGCAATGTATTAAATATCCATCTGTCTTTTCCTATCATTTGTATTCTATGCTGTCTTCATTATTTGCTGAATGTCATATAGAAGCTGCAGCTACTGTTAGGACATAGGGGTGTCTGAATTCCCTTGAGCAAAATGTGTAAGTATAACCTCTGCATATCGCAGAGAGCTTAACAAGTGAGTAGCAATCAGTTGTACCTCCTTTAGAATCATTGATCAGGATATGGGAGGTGTAGTACCAACAGGAAATTTCTGTAAAGATGACAAGTTGCCCTCTTTTACAGAGATTTCTGACAGAATTATTTCAAAAAAGAGTTTATTTAGTGCTTTTTTAAACAGATTTTTCAACTGTTGTAAAAAAAAATTAATTCGTTCCCTGTTAAAATCCTAGAATCTTAAGCACAGAAGGAGGCCATTCAGCCCATCTTGTCTGTGCCAGCTCTTTGAAAGAGCTATCCAATCTCTTGCTCTTTCCCCATAGTCCTGCAAATTTCTCCCCTTCAAGTATTTATCCAATTCCTTTTTTAAAGTTACTTTTGAATCTGCTTCCACCACCCTTTGAGGCAGCGTATTCCAGATCATAATAACTCGCTGCTTTATCTTTGTTATCTCTGATATTTTGAACTGTTTTTATAGAATCATAGAATGATAAACATGCCTGAAAGATATCTTGTCGATAAGGTTTATAGATATGAAGGACTTTCATAAGAATGAAAGAAGTCTTTGGCTTGTAGGGGGTTTCTGATCCTGGCTAAAGCCCCTGTTCCTGAGTCAGTTTTGACACTCTAACTAGAAGAGGTCCATGTCATTCTGTAGGAAAGTTCACAATAGGGATGACTGAAGGATTTGTAAATGACATGAGCTCTTTAAGGAATGTTACTGATTTCCATATTTATGGGGTGATGTTTTCAAAATCACAAGAAATAATTTTCACTACAACTGTTCTTTCAGATTTTCTTTCAATCTCATGGCGTAATTTCCCTTCATTTACCTTGTCTGTATTCCAAAACCTATTGTTAACAAGCATGTTTATTTGCAGTCGGAGACCTTTTTTTTACATTGTGATGCCAGCTCAGTTGATTAATGCTTTCTCTTTGTGTAATTTGTTCATTTCTACCCACATTATTTTGAGTTCAGGTTGACCAGTGTGTCCCCTGGTTAGGTTACATGTGCAATTGATACAAATGAAATAAAGATTAAAGCCTAGAAATTATAGTGCACTTTTTAAGGGTTAATAATGGGTTACATTTGGGTTTTGTGGGTTACATAAACTGCTGGTGTACATGTAATTTTACTGTGTTAATATGTAGGCTAAATGTGAGCTATGGTTCGCACACAGCAGACCAGCCAATGAGAAAGAAGGAACATTAATCCTCTTAATCAATTGAGTAATTGCAATTAGGAGGCAATTGAACAGCTGAAATCACATTGGGAAGACGAGCACCCTGAATAAAATTGCTTTAGAAATGGGTACTATAGAATTAGGGAAGACAGATTTACTGGCCGGGTTCTTTAAAAACTACTGCAAGAAATCAAGGAGCAGAGGAACAAACTTTAATGGACTAATGACCAACCACATTCTTTCCACCGATTTACACCACATAAAAAGCAGGCGGATAGATTTTTATTGGGTAAGGGTATCAAGGAATATGAATAAAAGGCAGTAAATGGAGTTGAGGTGCAGATCAGTCATGATCCTTTAGAATGGTGCAATAGCCCCTCAAGCCTGTTCAACCTGCTCTAACTTAATGTGAAAAGGTTGCAGCCATTTCTGGGTCTCGTCAATTATTAGCGGAACTTTATTCCAAACATGTCAATGGTCACATACCCATTGAGTAGATTCCTTCTTAAGAACGTAAAGTGGGAGTGGTTGAAGGACTGTCAAAGTAGTTTTGAACAACTGAAGACTGTGATAGCAAGTGCACATTGTGACCCTGATTTGCCACGGGTTTTATCAGTGGGAGCTGCGATTTCTCACCCATATCCTGAAAGCTCTGAACAATCAAAAGTGTTGCCCTCCTATATCCTAACTTCCTCAAAGACCAATTATTCACAGATCACACATGAGGCCCTTGCTCAGGTATCATGCATACCTATTCAGATGTCATTTTGTTCCATATACTGATCATAAACCTTTAGCTTTCATATTGTCAGAAATCTGAGGAAAACCTGTTTTAGCTTCAATAAGCTTCAATAAGAATTCAAAGATAGGCTATTCAATTATCAGTTTATGACATCAAGTTTGAACCATCAAAATCGAATACCAATCTCAATTGCTACCCCCCAATCTGCCCCTTCCCCTCCTGATCGCGCCCCTTTCCGATCGTGTCCCCAATCACCCCCTGCCCTCCCAATCTCGCCCTGTCCTCCCGATCAACCCCCTCACTCTCAATCACCTCCTCCCCTCTCAGGACCTACCTGAGGGCTGCTGCCGGTGACACAGTGACCCAAAATTTACATCCGCTTCACCGACAAGTCGCCTGGGTATGCGCAGCAGGCATCTGCAGTTCACTAATCTGATTTAAATGAGGCCTGAGACCCAATATCGAGTGTGCCTCGGGCTTACCCGTTCCAGCACTGGGATCGTTCCAATTTCAATTTCATCCCCCGGTTGTTTCAACTATTCCCATTGTAATGAACCAACCAGCTCCCAGGACATTGTTCATGCCCCTGATTATTGTGTGAATTCTCCTGGATGGTTTCTGAAGAAAGTTGAAACCCAATGGCATTAAAACTGTTCCTGAGAAGTTACCATCTACTGTACCTGTTATTGGTCCCAGCGCACCTAAAGTCAAAGCTAATTGAAGATATCCTCAGAGGTCAAGGAAACCTCCTAACCATTTGGACTTGTAGGTAGTTATTTGGACGTGTAGATACTTCTGAGTGCTATGGTTTATTTTGTTTATCATTTTTTTGTATGATGTAGTTGCAGAATTTCTTTACTTATTGTTTTTGTTAGCTGTTAACCAGGCTTATTCTTGGAGCTGGTTATTGTCACCTTGAATTTCTGAGGGGGGTGGGGGTAAGTCCTATGTATTGTACTTGCATATTGGTAGAACACTAGATGGGAGCAAGCACACTGCAGCAATTACACTCCAGGGTCTCCTCTTATATTGTTTATTATATCGAGAGGAGAATGTTCCAAAGTGTCTGAAATAACAGCAGCCATTACATTGCCACACCAACTTGAGTGTTTATTCGGACATAACACAAATATCCACGTTCTCCTATAGCCCTTTCCCAGATCAACTCAAAACAAAAGTAACTGAAAATAAAATTCAGAGGATTGTCTCTAAGCAGTAAAAATAGCAGTCATGTACCCCAAGGCTAAGTGATTTATTAGATTAGAATCTGATTTAACATTATCTTATTGATGTATGAAATAACTAATTTTTTGCAAAAATATAATTATGTTACAATGGTACATGATACATGTATTTCATTTCAATTAATTTTCAAATGGTACAAGCAAGCTTTATCATTATTAAAATATTTCATTAAACAGAATGTTCTCAGAAAAGTTTATAAATTGACAATGTTTCTCCAGCATTATGCAGTTCAGCCTGAAGACAGTTTGATGTCACTTCTATGTCTACTAAGCAATTATTAATCCTTAGTGAAGCTATCCATTGGTATGCGTTCTAATGGTCTGGCTGCCTACTACTGTATTTCAGTTTCATACTGAACGTGATGCATGCTAATGCATTGACCTTGGCTTTTATGAAACTGTGAGAGAAAAATAATGGCTTGTGCTGATAGACAGGTCAGCAGAGTGGGCTTGAAAAAATACATAGCTCCACGACAGTTGGAAGAGTGGTCTGCATTTCAACGAAGCATTCTTTCAGGAAAAGATCTCTACACTAATATCACTACCATAGTGATTTGGAAGCAAATCTCAAGCATAATTCAGCAATGTCATTGTGTCATTTTTAACAAAATTGAAAGGAACAGTATCATCTTGAAAAAGAACCCTTGAAGATGAGAGCTCAATGAGGCCAAATTGAAAGTATCCAACATGGTGTTGGTCATGCAGGACCGCCGTCATTTTCATACAGTGATTTTTTTTATTACCAATTTCAGAGATATGAGCTAGGCTGTATTTTTATAAAATCTTTCTGCTTCTAACTGCCAGATAGAGGAGCACTAGAGCAGCATGGGTTAACTCATCAAAATACTGTAGAAAGGATATTATTACAATTTGAGAGGACACAGCACTGGCCAATCTAGATGGTAACAGGTATAAGCTATGAGGAAAGGCTAAGAAGTTGGATGTATTCTCACTGGAAAAGAGGAGACTGGGTGAGCAAACACAATTTTTCAAAATTGTGAAGGAGATTGATAAAGTTGAGCCAAAATATTGATGAAGGGTTCAAAATTATAATTTAAAAATTATCAATTTGGGACTGAATAGCAAATTCAGACATAACTATTTCACACAAGATCACAAGATGATTACGGATGTATAAGGCCACTCTGCCCATCTTATTTCATCCATCCAGAAACAACCTAATGTCCCTTCCATTGTTTCTTAAATGATTTCAGTATTTTCACCTCCATTATTCTATCCGGAAGTCAATTTTACATTTTGGTTCAGAGTTTCCTGATATCAGTCCTAATATTATCTTTTACTCATTTGAACCTGTCTCATTGTTCTACTCCCACAATGAAACAAGACAGAAAGCTGCATTCATATGCAAATCAGGGTCTCGTGCTGGTTGTGGGACCCAGTTTGCAATTCTCAAGTACAAATGGGTGGAGCACACCCAGCACACGCTCTGCCCATTTGTACCAGGTGGAGAGCCTAACCAATGGTCTTAAAGGTACAGCTGGACGCTGCTGCAGAAATGGCCTGGAACATTTTGGGGGAAATTTTTGTTGGACCAGGAGGAGCAAGAGAGCTCCTCCTGGCTCTGCAAAAATACTGAGGCCCATTGTCAGCTGCTGCACAGGCCTCCCACTCCGTTTCTCGGCGTGCCCATGGGGATAGCGGATTTCCTGCCCCCGATATAGTGAGCTACCCATTAATATCATTGAGGGCTCAGCAGCGCACCCAAATTACACTGATGAAGCCTATACCTGAAAATGGTTTGGGCCTCTTAATTCAGGCAGGTGGCATGGTCACTCTGCTAACCTCAACCAGTTTTTTGGGAGGAAGTTAAAAATCTCCCCCGTGATCTGTGACCAGCAGAAATGGAAGAAATCAATGTGCAGACGTTGATGATATTATTTTGCATCTCTTTAAGATTTAATTTGCATTAGAACGCCAGTTTCAAGCACAATGATTCGGCCCCTTCCCAACCAGCAATCATAAGTGCACGTGAAGCACAAACAGGGCAGTCTTGCCACAAGGAGTCTTGTCCCTTTTCCCTCTGCATTATGCCTTGGAATAGACACACACAGGGCATAATGGAGAAGAAAATAGGTTCCATTGAAATTTGTTCTGGAATTTTCCATTTTGATTTCATCAGTTAATACTGGAAAACTGCAGTTTCTATGAATATACTCGATTACAATGAGAATTAAGAATAAATCACATTGCACCCCTTTAACATGCACAGTCAGAAGCTACTATGCTCTTTTAATGTGGAGAAATAGTAAGAGTAACTTTAAATGACTATAATGGATAGGATACAAAACTAATTAAAATAACTATTTCAAATGATTATAGATGGGCAAGGTGTTTCCAAATAAAATGTACATCTATATTGTTATATATATCATTTGAACTCCATTGGAACATGCATAATTTGATATGAAAAAAGATATATTTAATGCTTTTTATTTTCATATTTTAGAAACAAAGTAGAAGATATATTAATATGCTCCTTTTAATATGATATTCTCTTAATATAAGTAGTCAGAATAACAAAATTAATTTCTGCTCATCTTGGAATCATAGATGGATATCAGCTATTGAAAGTAGTCAGTCTTCTGTGGAATTGCACACAAGGGGTTAGGTTTTGACTTTGTGCAATAGTGTAAAATGGTTGATTAAATTAATGTACAACATAAAAACAGGCCATTTGGCCCAACTGGTCCATGCTGGCATTTATGCTGCACACGAGCCTCCTCCCATCCCTCTTCATCTAACCCCATCAGCATATCCTTCTATTCCTTTCTCCCTCATGTGTTTATCTAGCTTCCCCTTAAATGCATCTATGCTATTTGCCTCAGCTACTCCTTGTGGTAGCGAGTTCCACATTCTAACCGTTCTCTGGTTAAAGAAGTTTCTCCTGAATTCCCTATTGAATTTATTAGTGACTATCTTATATTTACGATCCCTAGTTTTGGTCTCCCTCACAAATGAAAACATTTTCTCTACGTCTACCCTATCAAACCCTTTCGTAATCTCGGCAGTCCATTTTACACCTCTCCCAATGTTATGACAGTACACCTTAAAAAGGGTCGACAACAGAAGCTGCAACTTCAATATTACGCAGATTAGAAAATAATGGAATAAATTGGAGAACTTCAAATGGAATAAAATGTGTTTTTTTTTTAACACCATACCCCCAATGAAAGCAAGAAAACTGAACCCACAGCGACCAACACATTGTGACTCACTGAAAGGATACTGATATATAATGCAGCACATCAGTGAATTAATAAATGAATGGAGCAGTGTGCACCATTGAATCAATAAATTCATAGAGCAGGGGGCACCAGGAAGTTAATAAACTAAGACAGCAATGGACACTGGTCAATTAATAAGTTAAAACAGCAGTGGGCATTACTGAATTAATTGGAGAAGTGGGCGGAACTGAATTAATATGTTCGTAGACCAGCAGGCACACCAACAGTAGATTATTGGAGTAGCAGGCACCAGTGAATTCATGAATTAATGGAGCCATGGGCACAGCAACAAATGAATAAATGGAACAACTGGCACCAATTAATGAGCAGTAGTGAACTAAGAACTTAATAGAGGACTGGGCATACCAACAAATCAATAAATGAATGCAACAGATAACACACCAATAAAACAATAAGTTAATTGAGCAGCAGGCACAAATCAATAAATTGATGGCTAAGTAGGGGGAAAAAAATATCCAAATATCCAAACATCAGGAATAATTGGGTGGTTTGTGAAAGGGGGAGCCTTACAAACAGGCAAGGGAATGCTGAATGCCTTGATTATCAAGTGTAAAACTGAGAATCAGGTTTTAAACATTCTAAAAATGGAGAAAAACAAAATGGCTGCTGGAGTTGCTTAAGTGACTCTGAGAATCTTATCCTGCAATACCATCTAGTGACCAGAATTTTGAACTTCATTATAACAGGCAACAATTTAAATAGGAAAATTATCAATATAAATGTTTACCTATTAATTTAACATTGTAAATGTTAACATAAAAGTGCTACCAAATATCATGACAACAGGAAGTGTGCAGGTGGAATGAAAAAAACACCCTCTCCACAGTAATAAAGGTTCAATTAAATCTCTGTGTACATGACCACCATATCAAAAATATGGGGAGAGACAGGGAGAGGATGAGCTAATCAAGGGACCAGGACTATCAAGGCTGATCCCAAATGTGTTTGTTGAGATGAGGGTTGGCAGCTCTGGGAATGGAATATTTTTTCCACTTTTTTGCAACAAGTGCCCACATCAACCCCAAAATCTGAAGGGTTAAAAGCAGGGTAAAATCCTTTACATTGCTCCAACGATTTGCTTCAATCCAATCTCTGAGGAGCACCCAGAACTGACCTAGTGTGCTACTTCTGTTTCCTGAGCAAGCCATTCTTATGGACATTTTGAGTGAGACTGCTAAAGTAGTACTGAATAGTGCTGTCTCATGAACAGTTTTGTGGCCAAATTTACAATTCTTATAGCTGGCCAAAAAAGGCTTTCATTCCATTTAGTCCATTGGATTCAAACCTAAGTTGCAGAAGTCTAAATGTAATTATGCACTGAAGTGTTCAGGTCAATTTTAATCCCACCCACCTGGTTTCCGCTGGGCTGATGGGGCAGTTAAAAGTGAGCAGGTTACTTACCCGCTCGGAACGCGACCATTTTGCATCGTTCCGAATTTTAGTTTGCAGATTTCAGGCGGATGTGGCGTCCGCCTAAAGCATGCGGGAGCTCCTGAATTTATGCAGATCGGTGTCCTGTTATGTCAATAGAGCCCTGATTCCATTTTAACCAAGGTGGCGAGCAGGGAAGTCACCTCAGCTTTCCCACCAGACTGAAACAGGTGTGCAGACAGAAGAGGCTTTCCAAGGTAAGTGGAAAACTTACCTATGTGGTGTCAGGAGACGGAATGCTCCTCCAGGCCCCACAAGGAAAGTCGCGGCCTCCCATGTCCCAAACTCACCCCTTTCCCTCCCGCAAGACTCTCCCGAAACCCCCTCTCTGCCACTTACCTGCAAAGTGGGCAGGACGTGGACCGGCGGTATTTAAAAGAGGCCTGGAGGATCAAGTCGCTGTGGCTTCCTGTTGCTGTTGGCGGGCAGGGAAATCAACTCGCTGGAAACCCGCTCCGAATTAAAATCCACCCCCGCTATGCCTATATCAAAAATTCTGTATAATGAACATAAATGACAGTGATTAGAATCATGGACATTCAGACTATTTGGAGATGACTGATGAACACAGATCACAGCCAACCTAAAAAGGAGAGTGGAATTCAGGCATGCTGCACCAGAGCTGAATTTTGCCACAAAAATGTGTGGAGTGGCTATTGAATTAGCCAGGGTTCAGAATACCAATTATGGGGTATTAAGCATTCATTAATTGGACCATCCTACACTGTTAAATAACAAGGACTGTGTGGTTGAGGACGCTCATGAGGTGGAGAGGCAAACCGAATTAGAAAAATAAATAACAAAATTCAGTATTTCTTCTATTTTAGGAAAGTAAGCGTCCTAGATTAGGAAAATAACAATGAGTATTGGAGACTACTTCTGATATTTGGATTAGAGAGAAATGCTGCATATATTAGGATGCGTGATAATCCCATAATATTTCAAGAAGTGCCAGAGCAGTTGTTTAATCATTAAGCAGCATATCATCTAGGATTATAAAGAAAAAGCTCTCAAAACACCTGCCAGCTACTTGAAATAGAAAGAGGAACACTTGGACTTCTGGGATGAATAGAATTCTAATTTTGAAGCTATTATTTCACGATTTCATTTTCATTTCACTTCAGTGAGAAAATTAAATGAGAAATTCCATAACCTGAGAAAAATATTATGGTCAGATTTTAACTCTACCGGCCAGGGAACGGCAGGTGAGTGGTTAACATTGCAAAAATCCACTTGCCGTCCCATTTCCACTGACACGAATCAGAAAGGCACCTGCTGGAAACTGGTGGGTGCCTATGATGTCATTGGGACCCCAATGTTAATGAGCTCAATAAAACCTTGCGGGATTGGCCTCAGAAACTGATGGACCAGAGCTTCTACAAGAATTTAAAAGGAAACCTACCTGAAGATTATAGAGATGCACGTGCATCTGAGCTAAGTGGATTTCCAAACAATTGGTAAGCTACCACATTTTTTTTTTTCTCATTTTTTGGCTTCACTCTCCCTGACTGAGCACCCTCTGCTTGTCCTAGCTGCCAGTATTACTTATGTACTTTTGGTTGGTGGTGGAGGAGGAGGAGGAGCAGCAGCAGCCTTGGCAACCAGAACGAGCAACAGCTGGCCCTGCTAAAGCACAGCATGTGAAGGAGGCAGCCAGCTGAAAATGGGTGGGTTTCCCGTAGGGTCAGCAAATTCAGTGGGAAACCCGCCAATAAGATTACAATGAGGCCTGGGAGTTAAAATACATCGAGCTTGTTCTGAGCAGCAGCGGATGTGTTTTAAACTCACCTCACTACTGACCTGCTGAAAACCCACCCGGAGTTAAAATCAGGCTCTACAGTATTCTGAATGCTGGATGCCATGACTTTATGATGAGATGGAACAGACATCCTGTTTTAAATGGTTAGATCACATTTTCTTCCCTGCTTCCCCACTAAAATCAAGCAATTCTGGTTGAAATACTGAATTCTACATACAGTAAAAAATTGCTGTGGTACCTGTTGACTATTATTACCTGTGCATTTAAGGCTGCACAATGTTAGCATGCTTTCCATTTACCTCTGGAGCCTGGGGATTTGAAGTCAATCTGTAAGAGCCTTACATAAAATGAGTTTAGGCAGTTTCAGTTCAGTTCCTATAAGGAGGTCTACTGGACAACCTGTCTATAATTTAGCACAAATCAGTACTAATATGGCAGTCTCAGTCTGAGAGTTCATGAAGCTAATGTGGGAAATGGAAATGTCACACTGGTGTAATGAGGAGTGATCTTTTGAGATTGGAATTAAGGCAAATTGTTGCTGCAAAATAAGGGGCTGCATGTTCAATTTACATCATTGTTGTGGAATGTATCTTCAGGCTGCAAGTAGAAGGGATCTTAGGAGTTTCTTTCCCTGTATAACAATGCCAACAGATGCCCAGGAGAATCTTATTGATCCCAATTTAGACGATCTTTTTGATTTCCACTAAGATATTTTTGGAAAATGGGTGTCCGGTGAGATAGGTACAGCTTAAGTGCTGCAGCACCATCATTGGTGGGAGATTGTAATTACAGCAAGATAAGTTGATATAGGCAGTTTCTATTACAAGTGTGGACATAGGAATTTAAAATGGAAACATAAAAATAAGGACACAAAATATGATTTTAAAATAAGGACTAAATTATATCTTCATGTACTAATCCAATTATCCTCTGCATTCTAACCCCATTTCAACTGAAGATTATGCTTGGTTTTGACTTCCCATCGGCTATGCCATGGGAGATCGACGAGTATATTATAAACAGTTGAAAGTACCATGGAGTTATGTTAGGACTGCAAGCTTAGATTTGAACACTTTACAGGTCATTCTATTCTCTTGGGTGTGTGTGTGTGTTAACCCTTCCCCTACCTTTTGTTCTGTTCCTTATTAAATCTGTAATATCCTCTAGCTCCGATGAAGGGTCCACACCTGAAACATTAACTTATCTGTTCTCTCCACTGATGGCGACTGACCTCCTGAGTGTTTCCTGCATTTCTTGTATTTGTTTGGGATTTGGATAATGACTGTAACCTGCTCAAGTTTAGCTCCTTGGTTTATGGACCCAGGGAAGACACTTTATAGGCTGTTGAGCTGGTGAAACACTTGTATGCTATTGAGATTAAAGCTTAGTGTCCACAAACCCCACTATTATAATATCCTCTGTCTCACACACACTTCGAGCAGAATGTGCGTCCTGAACAAGGGAAATTAAAAATGAAATGTGAAAAAAACGCACAAGCAAGTGGGAAGAAAGGCAGATTATTATTGGGGCTGAGAGTATTGTTGAAATAGTGTCATAACAGGTGATCTGTTCCATTAGTGCTGGACTGTTTCCTCAAATATTTGCAAATGTTTCTTTGTTTTGTGACCTGCTATTTTTTTCAATAAATAAGCTATAATGATAAATCCTTCAATTTATGAGAAAAATCATAAAATGCTATTTTAAAATTTCGAAAATGGAAAACCGATGCACTCCTCAAGCGTGTATTCAGACCATTACATCAGGTTTGTTGTGATCTTAGGTGTGAGATATTGGGCCCAATATTAGGAGGGAGGCGGGTTGGCAGCGTGGGTAACGTGCCCAGTGAAATCGGTGGGTTTGGCACGCGATCGTAAGTAAATTGAAGCCACTTACCTTGGCTTCTGGGTTTCGCACTGGAAAGCTGCGCAGCGGGCGGACTGCACACCCGCATCATAGGCTGTCAGCTGGAGGAGCCCTATTTAAAGGGGCAGTCCTCCACTGACTGATGCTGCAGAAAATAGGAAAAATTATTGCATGGAGCAGCCCAGGAGGAAGGCTGCTCCCAGGTTTAATGATGCCTCACTCCAGGTCTTACTGGATGGGGTGAGGAGGAGGAGGAGGAGGAGGAGGAGGAGGGAGATCTTCCACCCGGCAGACGGGAGGAAGTGGCCTGCCTCTGCCACCAAGAAAGCCTGGCTCGAGGTGGCAGAGGAGATCACCAGCACCACCATACAGTGCAGGAGGCGCTTCAATGACCTAACCAGGTCAGCCGAAGTGAGTACACTTAGTCATTTCCCTACACTCCGTCTGCCACATCTCCTTCTGCACTGCCAACACTACTCTATCACATCACTCCTCACATCCACTGAACCCTCATCCTCATCTTACTTGCACTTCCTCACCTCCCCAGTACTCATCCCGCCACTACCACTCAACCCAATCCTCATACAATCTCATGGCTCTGTCTCATACTCACCCTCTCATGCATCTCTTTCACAGTCCGCCTCACCCAACCTGCCACTACCTGTGTTGCAGCCACAGGGCATGCATCACATATGCGCAGTTGGAAGCGTAAGGCAAACGTGTCGTGAGCATGAAGGGGATGCACAAGGGTGTTTGAGGGTTTGTCATGGTTTTTACTTATATTTGATTTCTGATCAACTCATATTACATATTATATTGTCACCACTACTGCCACGTCTTGGCTATTCTTGACTGGCTTGTGCAATAAGGCCCTTTCATGAGGTACTCCATGAACACCCTTGATGCCACCCATTGGGTCACCCTACAGTGGGTGTATGTGTAGTTACTTTGTGCAGGTGCCTGTTGCGCAGCACTGTGTTGTGTAGCTCCACGTGGCGGAGGTGGACGGCGTGCCTGGCGAGGCTGGTGATGTTGCTTGTCCTCCAATGGAGTGATGAATGCAGCTATGGAACCCCCTCCCCTATCCTGACGGTGTGAGTGTGAGGGGGTCCACAAAGTAGGTGAATGTGTTTGGACAGCAGAGTTTAGGGTATGATTTAATAATTTGGAGTGTGGAGACAACCGTGTGGCAGGCAAAACTTTGTCTGAGGTGACAGAGTGCCATGCTGCCATGAGGTATTCCCCCCAACTGTCAAGGAATCCTCTGCATCTCCCAATGGCTGCTGACTGAAACACATCTGCAACAACAGGGAGTGTTTCCCACAGCGTGGGAAACACGCTGAGGAGAGTCCAAAATCACATCCCTGCTAAAATCTCTTCCCAATGAGGTCTGTCAATGACCTCAAGTACCTCCCTAACTATCTAAACTGTCATCCCGCTAGCTTTAATTGCCGGTGGGAGTCCCGCATGCGGGGGCTGCGCATGCACCGATTCGCGTCATTGGGGAACCCAGAAGTGGGCGGGTTGGAGCCGGGCTCCGGACCCGCTCTGGGATTCCCAATTTTAGGAACCCTCCGCCACGAACGCACCCGCTCGGCCATCCTAAAATTGACTCCATTTTATCCCATAAAATAGGGATTTGCTACTCCTTTGGAATTCTATAATAAATGGATTATGGTTTAAAATTGTACAGTGCATGCATTTCACAGTGTGTAGAAATTTTTTATTTGTTGTTAAATAGTCATGAATGTGAATTCTTTCTGACAAAACCTGAAATGGAATTATTTCATTTCACTGCCTTTCTCACTCAGCTCTTCAGGGAACAAAAAATGCAGTTTTTGTATTTACCAAGGATTAACTGTGATGCATCAACCTAAAGCTTTCTTCAAGTATTCTTTAAAGTTGTTCTCTGATAATTCCCAGATTATGTAAAATCCATTTCAAATTCTAACCGGACAAGGTTTACATCTCCTGTTTTGTTCTGTAAACTAGTAATTTGCGCCAACACCCACTAAGACAGCAAAACCCTGTTCTCTGAATAGCTGACTAAGCGCCTTGGGGCGTTTTTTCTATGTAAAAAGCACTATATAAATTCAAGTTGTTGTTGACCAGTGGATTATAACACTGGACTTAGATTTCAATGTATTTCAGTCCGCTCTATATCAAGTGCTGGTTGCAGTCTTACACTAGGACCTGAATTTAAAAATATTTTGCATGTTTCCTTCTTCATAATCAAAACATGCACACTCAGGACAAAGGGCCTGGCATTCCAATTAACTGGCCAGCTGACAGTCTCAATAACCAACTAAAACTCTTCGACCTTGCATTTCCATTAACCTCACCATTTTCTGTATACTTTTAGCAAATTCTTATTTTACGGTTATTATTTCCCAGTATTCTAACTCAATGGGCAAAGATGGGATGGAATTTATTTCTGCCGTGGTGATTTCCTGTAGAATGCTTACCTCATGTTCCCTGTTACTTTTTAAACTTTTTTTTTAACAGGAATTTATCTACAGTTTAGAAGTTGCAGTGTCTTCTTCCTGACAGCTTTTACAGTTATTGTCTGTAAATAAAATAAAATCTCACAATCTAATCTCTTTTTTCTTTGAGTAGTAACTATAGTAACTGATTGATGGTCCCACTTCTAAATCAGCTTGTGCGCACAGAGAGATCACAGGCTGGCTGATTATGAATATGGAAAAGTGACAAAGAATCCATTGAGGAGGGAGAAGAGTCTGAGAGCTGCAAAGGCTTAATGATTGGCATTTCTTTAAAATGTATATTTTAAATGAGATCTGTATCCATCTGAATTGTCAGATAATTTGTTCTCATTATCTAAGTATTAGATAATGAGAACAAATTATAATTATCTGAGTGAGTGGCATGGATTCTTAAGGTCATGAACCCAAAGGATAATGGAGTTTAGTCCTGCTGTCATGAAGCAATGTATTTTTCAGTAAATCACAGATACAAATAATAGTGAGTAAAGGACACACATATGCTTCTGTTTAAAATTCAGTATATTGTGTATACTATTCATTGCTCCCATTCCTGCCTGCTCGTAGCTCACACTTCCCTCATACCTTCCTGGGTCAATTACCTGCTGACCGTATCTCTCTCAAATCATGGAGCTGAACATGGCCAGGTGCACCATTTAAATAGTTTAGACTTTGGTATTTAGTGAAATTAATCATTTGCTTTAGGGATAAATCATGGGAGAGATAGGCCACTGTTGATGATGCTGAAAGCACAACATGTGTGGCATTATTTTATATTTTAATTGGAGGTGCATGGTCTCCTCATTAAAGTGTTATACAAGACCAATATTCTCTAAGTTATTTTACCACAGTGCACCAACATGCACTGTTTAATTCCACATAGCCTTTTTAATTCCTTTGACAATTTCCACCCCAACAGATAAAGACATTGGAATAACATATGTTTTTTTCTGATTGTTTATGAATCAGCTGTGACAGAAAATACAGCTCTTTTTTCACTAGAGATGGACCTTAATTCAGGCCGGTGTTTTTACTACATACCTTGTCTCATTCTACAAAACTGTTCACATATCATTTATACTCAGATTAGCTGTCATAATGTGGTTCTGAGAGTTAGGAGATACTACCTCCAGTTAGTGAAACTCTCCACATTTCTAACTCCAGATAGTTCTGTTAACTAGATGGAAAAAAACATTTCTGTGGCTCTCAATAAACATGGCTGCCATCAACCCACCCATTTCCCACCCTCTTGCTTTAATTTCACATGTGTTACATTTTTTTGTGACCATTTTTTAATCTGAAGAAATTAAAGCAGGAAAAAAAGGATTTAAACAAAATATATAGGCAAGTGGAGGTAACCAACATTGCTGAACATATTAAATCTTTTCACAGTTCTAAAGATGTGATGTTAAAATTGGGACTTTGAACAGGCCACCAGCCCATAATTTAATGTGGCAATTGCAGAAGACACTTTACTCATGCTGTGACACAATAACATCATTATGACACCCTGGGTTGTCTGCAATGTAAATTTATTAGCTGTTAAGCACTGGAGAAAAGTTCACACTGCACCAGATAAGAATGCAAAGATCTCTCAGGGAGCCATCATGCAATAACTTTCTCTGTGATTTTCATACCAATTACTTAATTTTTCTGCTTGACTCAGGATTTCCAACTCAAGACAAACATTTAGTATTTTTAAAACAAATGGAACATTTACAACAAAGCAGTCAAGCATTCCAAGAATTGATTACGCTGTACTCCAGTTTGTACACAGATGGCGATGATGTAAAAAGTCATCTGACATTTGGAATTGTTCCAAACTTGTATCTAGTCAATAAATTATCAGCTTTTGTCCCATGTTATTTACAAAACAAATTGGGCTGGAGGGGATTTCTTCTATCTCTTCCATGTAGGGTTCAAAACCCCTTTAACAAAAGACATTTGAAGGAAAGGGTTAACTGTACCCCTTTTAAACAAAGACATTTGAAATTCTGCAAACAATATAATGTGGTAAACTGCGTTCTCACAAATCCTGTTTTTCCCTCACTCACACTGATGGCATTGGAGAAGTATGAGGTTCTGAATCGAAGACATTGTACTGCGGATAGAGGTCTAGATCATCAAATAAATAAGCTACATGGATAATATTGAACTTAAAGCATTGTCAGGCTTTTGGAAGCACAAGCTTTTCAACACAGCAGGGGGTAATGTAAGAGAAGGCAACAAGGGCAACATCAAAGGCTTTGGATCAGGAAAGCAATGATAGGTGTGAAAAAAGCTTGGCTT
The DNA here is from genome assembly GCF_035084215.1 of Heptranchias perlo. NCBI lineage: Eukaryota > Metazoa > Chordata > Chondrichthyes > Hexanchiformes > Hexanchidae > Heptranchias > Heptranchias perlo. The sequence goes on along the minus strand of NC_090341.1, from coordinate 33,774,656 downwards.
CTTATTCCTATCTGGTAAAAGAACTGGGATTTGTAAAACATCAAATAGTATTGCATACAGCATATGGTCAAATGGTATAAGGAATGGATTTGAAGCCACTGAAGCAATCAAAATTGGAGACGTCAGGACCATTAAGAATGTCTGTGCATCGAAATGTAAGGGGCTATCTCTACAAGAAAGGCCACAAACAGAGTTAGGAAAGGGACTCTTTTACAATCCATGGTTCGAGCACATGGTCTTTTTTACATCAAACGGTCTCCAGTCACATGATCAAAGCCTAAACTGTCAATCATTGAAGTATGTTAATGATTGAGGCATAGCAACAGGGAGCGATTGGACAAAAAGAATGACCCTCACCAATCCTATGTCCAATTGTTAAAAAACAATATAAAAAGACAACTTTGAGAGAAGAACAGTCTCTTCATCACCCGGCAGTCACAAGGAACGCACACTGCAGTTAAACATCACGCAAGAAGAAGAGGACCTCGAGTTCTGAAGAGCTGATCAACCTTCAGGCCCGAGCAAAAGCCTTGGTTTAAAAGTTGTGTACGTATTAATGATTTGCCTGATGCGTATGAATTCTTGAGTCATTACATAATAATGTCGTGAATTATTAAGTATATAGTGGGATTTTATAAAGGAAAGTCATTTTTTTGGTTTGATTTTGCTTCATGAATGCTCATATGAATGATAAGATCATTAAATAATTACTTTTGATTAATGAAACTATCGTGAGTGAGGGTGACTTTCTTTGCTTGACTATTCGTCCAGTCTCCACGAATCACACAAAATAAGGAATTCCCTACATCCGTTACATTGCACAGCCAGTATTGGGTATATTGGAAGTTGTTCTGGGTTCCCCAATAATTCTGCTCAATGCGTCGAAGAGGCCCAGCTGAGAGCAGGCATAGCTCACATTTTGGGCCCAGGGAATGCCCAAAAGTCATTGCAATGATATTCAATCCTAGTGGGAACCTTAAGCAAGATCCCCCTGTTTCCTGAGAGGAATCCACAAAACTAAATTGTGTCTTAATGTGCATGAATGTGTTGCCAGTTGCTTCATGATTATTAACAAAGCATTAATGTATTTTTCACATACTCCTAAAATTCCTCGAGGAAAGTAATCTAGTTGAACACACAGTAACCCACAGACCCAACAATAATATTGATATTTTGACTTGTTAAGGATCTGTAAAGTATCAATTAAAGGCAAACATGCAAAATGGTTGAGTTCCAGTGCATGTCACATTAATGATGTCTGAAATAAAGGTTGCTTAAGAGAGAGAGTTGGTCCAGCGTGAAGCAGAGCAGGAGACATTCTAAAGAATGACCCGACCCCAACTCTGACTCTGGCCCTCAGTTTCAGTCTACATAGTAGTTTGGGGTCCACCAGCAAGTCTCACTTTGCTGGACATGTTGGACAGGAAGGAAGAAGAGGAGGAGGAGCAACAGAGAATGGACAGAGAGTTTCAGGGCAATAGTAGATAAACACCAAGACATGCTACTACTCGAACGTATTTTAAAGCAAATGATCATCTGTTTTAGTTCCTGCCTCAGCTGTCAATATTTCTCACAGAATAGGCACCATAAATTCATACTTCACACACAAACCGAGAAAACAGACATATGCCATGTAACCAGATTCCAAAACTGTTACATTTTAATTCACTGCTTAACTGCAAGGTCTATTATGGCAAAATGTTTCTGTTCTGCTAATGATCTCTTATTCCTTTTTTTTCTTTGCTGATTAAGAATTCATTAAGATGTATATGGCAATTAACGCAAATCAGGAAACAGGCAATTACAGAAAAGTGTTTTGCTGTTTGCATTCTGCATAGTGAATTGTGCTTATTATCTTGTAGCACAGGTCCATACTGGCCTCTCAAGTGAGGGAGTGTGAGCTACAGTCACATTGAATAAGTATGAAAATTTAACAGATACACTTTGGCAACAGTATGAATGGGTAGGCAAGGTAGACTACAAAACTGTACACTCAGAAGGAAAATTAATCTCTTTATGCATTTAACAGAACAGATTGCAAATAAAGTTTGTGAATCCTTAGTAATGACTTTGCACAGGTACTTGTGCAGGGATGCACTCTCTCTAAACTATCTCTTCACTACAGATTAAAATTCTTTATTTTTATCATGCTTTGTTCCCAAAAAAAGCCTGAAATCCCCAGACTGAATTTCTACATTGTCAAGACAATGCATTACAAAAATCCAACCATATGTTCATGTGCCCAATAAATATCCATGTCCTCTCATGTACATCCGTTTAAATGGTGCTACTTCCTCCTATCTTCACTCTGGTGAGGAATTCAGGTAATACTATTACCTGAGGCTGGGCTATCTCTCCCACTGGCCTATTCCTGATAAAGAAAATAAAGCAAAGGCACATTGAGCAGAGGGGGAAACACACAGGTTGAGAGGAGCCCCTGGACACAGTTTGAGAAACCAGGATTTTTCCCAGCAGTTCCGGGCAATCAACACAATTTCAACCAGAAAACAGATCCCTCCCCACCAATCTGAGAAACTTAAGAGGCCAGTATGGACCTGTGCTACAAGAACAGATGCACAACTAAGAAATTCAGGAGAAAACATATTTGTAGAAATTGGGTTCAGACAGACTCAAGGTGGTATACATAGACTAAAACAGGGTCTCTCAGTGTGGCCATTTGTCCTTGATTTTTGACGTCTTGTCCCTCATTAGCTGGTTTAGAGGTTGAGAGGTTTGGGCATACAGGTCTGGATTTTTCTCTGCTATACCATCCCAAATCGGGCAGTATAGCAGCGGAAAATGTGGAAAAATCGGGCGGGCCTACAACTGCACTCTGCCCCAAACTAAATTTTCCTTCTCCCCATTAGGGAATGCCACCTTTAACACCCCACTGTGTGTCAATTATGGCAGGCAGGTGAGGCCCAGTAATCTGGCCAATTTCACTGCTTTCTGCCACTGAATCTGCTGACTCCCAGGGTCCGCCAGGAGAGGGGTGGTGCCTGGAACAGCAGCAGAGGCCCGGTGAACCCACCTTTAGAGGGAGAAGGCCCAGCAGTGGGCACATGTCCCATTCTTCAGGCCCCAACAACTGACTCTTTTAGGCTTGGCTCTTGTCTGAAGCTTATAACAGTAATCAGTCTTAAGATCTTTGGGTCGCATCTGCCTCATTCAGTGGTCACTCAGTGCTGCAGCGGGTGTCCTGCGGCAGTGCTGCTGCATTTCCCTGATTGGCAGCTGTGGACTTCTCCTTGCTGGCAGGGAACCTGCCAGGAGCCTGTCCTATATAGAAGGAAGGTGGGGGGGGGGGGGGGGGTCACAGTGGGGTCTCACTCTGACACTCCTCTGGGGGAAGAAGGGAACTCCAGCCCATGAAGTTAGTAATTATGTCAACAGTACACTACATACAAGCACAGCCCTCTGTAGAAATAATAACTGATGTTTTTAACTTAAAAAAAAGATAAAGAGTTTATTTTTGAAAATCATCAGCCCTTAATACACTCCTTTGACATACTGAACACTTTGCATCTTGAATTTATCTCATTAGTCAGAAACTGCTCGTCCCATTAGGTTTATATTGTAAAAACTTCCGCAGAACTTTTTTTTTGTAAATATGTCCTCAGTCCCTGAACTGGATAGTTCCAATGCTCAGATGTGCAAGGGCATGAAATGGTTCTGTCCTGCTATCTCTTGGTTAACATGGAATCTTAAGATTACATTATGAATCCAGCATTCGTGAAGTTTAATGAGTATTAGCATAATACTGTTTTTTTCAAAGTACTCATTATATGTAGTGCTATTTTTAATGTGAACCTGTTTTAAGTATATACACTTGACAGGTGTATAAAGTTCAGTGGTGAATGGGAGAATTTCAGTATCTCTTAGAAGGTTATATGTCAAAGTAGCCAGTGCAGATATGTATTGATAATGTGCCTGTGAAGTCTTAATTGGTCTAGAAGGTCAGAAGAAAATGAAACAGCCAAGCTAAGCTCTTTCAACTTCTAAAAATTAATCCCAGCTTTCAGAAATCATCTACCATTTATTTTACGTGTCAGATGACTTTGCTTAAAACTGCCAAGGACAAAATGATGAAGGTTGCTGACTAAATACACATACACAGGTATATGTCAACCATATTCTTAGGCATTATTACTAGATGAGTGAATCTACACCATAGTGGTGGTATCAGGACATTATTTAGTAATTAATCTAAAAGTGTTCTGACATGAGAATCCAACCCTCATTTTGTCACACAGATATACATTCTACTGTGGGTGAAATGGATCAACCTGATATAGAATTGCATGCTTGTCTTTATTTTCTCCTTTAAAGAGAACAAACCAAAGAGCAAATAATAAAGATCTGTTTCATCATCTAGCTACTACCTGAAAACAGAAAGCAGGAATACTGAATCAATAATGTTCACTCACTCTACTCCTCAGAGAAGCTGTCAGCACTTAAAAGTGATTTGGTATAAATGAAGATGAAATTCCAGGTTACTGGACATCCTGGAGTTTTCAGGTGATTGAATGTGATGGTTTCCATTTCCACATCACCCTGAATAGTTTGTGTATCTGAAGTGATTTCCTACTAAGAATAATTTGCTTGCCGAGTAGTTAGCGAGCTCATTCCATGCTACTACAAATCTTGCTTAACATTTCAAAATGCTCTAAGCCTCAGAATCATAGTGGTTCCTCTAAACCCTCTTTAACACATCAACATACATTTTCAAGCTATGGTTTGAAAAACTTCATACTATATTTCAAATGTGACCTCACTAGTAAGAATATACAGTTAAATCATTTCCTTCAACTCCTCGTCAAGCCTCGTGAAATGTATTCCAGTGTATGATTAGACTCATTAATAATAGCTTCATATATTCAATGACTATTTAATGATCACCATCAAATTCTTTTTCCAGTTCCATCTTTAACATGTGTAGGCAGGTTTTATGTTTCTTGCTCCAACGTGCATAACATTTGTAATTATGCTTACTTACGTTAAAAATTAATTTGCCATTCCTCCACCCATTCACTTTTTGGTCTAGATCCTTTAGAATTCTATCAATTTCCAAGTTGAGTGCGATGAAAGGAGAACAGTCTTCTTCAAAACCAAGGAACCAGTCTCTGGCCAGTCCGGTCACCCTCTATTTACCTCTTTATTTCACATTAAACTCAAATTATAAATAATTTATTTACATTTTATATTAAGTTGTGTTTAATTTAAGATGTAACTTGCTGAATAACACTGATAAACCCAACCAAGAGAGAAACACACAAACAAATATGGAAAAAGAGAGACAGTTTGACCCCATTATAAAGTCCTGATGGCCCTACACAAAAAATAATGGACTGAAAAAGACCAGCTGCTCAATTGAGTCTGTCCCATTCAGCTGTGTTGCAACTAGGCAACGTGACCCCCAGTACTCTTTACCCACCAGCAGCTATGTAATCACAGAGAGATAGAGACTCTAATTTCTAACCCTTACTGGAGAAAGAGAGAGAGAGCGTGAGAAAAACACAAATAGGGAAAGGCAGACAGATTTCCCCCCTCATTCTAATTTGATGAAAAAAAATTGAATTTTGAAAACAAAGGGGGGTAAAAATCACAAGCTTTCAGAGCTTTTGTCCTTCGTCAGGTATGTGACACCTGACGAAGAACTAAAGCTCCGAAAGCTTGTGATTTTCAAATAAAATTATTGGACTATAACCTGGTGTTGTAAGATTCCTTACAATAATTCTAGGAGAGCACGGTTACCTTCTTTAGATATACTTCAAATAAACTACACTGTCTCTATATATTCCAATGTCCTCAGGAACAAACGACATTCTGTGGATCTGTCTTACATAAGTAGGACAAGACAAAAATATGCCCTTTCCCAGACTTGAATATAATTGTATGGAAGAATACAAAGGAATGGAGATATAAAGGTACACCAGGGTGTTCCAAGTCTTAGAGTTGTACACAGATAGATTTGTTGTTTTCTGTTGAGAGCACTCATTATAGACAACAGCTGAAGAAAACATATTGATAGCTGAGATATTTTATCAGATGATTTTCAGATGTGCATACCACCAGCATATATCATGGCCAGCATGATTGAGGAGCTCCATGCTATCTCGCTATACGATGATCCAATGGAATCTTGAATTTCCTTGAAAAAAATGGTTATAACTTTGGGGAGGGTATGGGGAAATTCCTATGGAAATGAAGGCTCCAACTACAAGTGCCTAGCCCCATCCCCCATCTGGGGCAGTGTAGCTGAGGTTTACATTCCCCTTTGGTGACATGTCTAGTTTCAAGTGACTCCTGGAACAAAGTGAGAAAAGATGAATGAAAAACACCACACAAGGATATGGTTATTACTGCTTCTGAAATTTACAACAAGTACAATCAATAACCTATGTAAACTATGCAAGATAAAAGTACACCCCGACCTCGACTATAAGGTTATCACTGTTATATGGATACTAAACCTTGTTTTTATCCTGTTTCATTTTATATTATGTTGTGGGAGAGCGACTCTAGCATGCATCTCATTATAATACTTAAAATCCTTGGCTCTTGAAGACTTTGCTATAATGAGATTGAAATCTGTATTCAGGTATGAAAAGATTTTAAAGGTATTATGCATTCACCATTAATTCAATTATGCAAGTTCAGTTTAATTGTAACAATAAAAGCATGGGAGAAAATTTACCTGACTACGTTTGGTAGTTTTCAATCAACTACTGGTCGGCTACCTCAGTGGCCAGTTGGTGCAATACCTGTTGTCACATGCCCCTTATACTCATGTGATGGGAGGGGCAACAAAGTATTCGGCAAGCTTATAGATACCCTGAAACAGATGATAAACCTAACTTTCTTACATAATTTCCATTTATCTCACCAAAGTTATTTTTTGTGATTACCATAGAAAATCATAAGTAAAATAAGATGATGAAATATTATAGTGAAGGCTATTATAAAAAGCAAAAAAAGCTCTACTGTCATGTGACTTTGCTTTTGAGGCACGATTACTTAAGTATCAATACCATTAGAATTACCATAGCATACAAACTGACAAATTCCCTCCATGGCCTTGCATCATTCGATATCTTCCACCATCTCCAGTCTTGTATTCCCTCACAGATCCTCCACTCCTCTGACTCTGGCGCTATGTAAATACAAATTGTTGTTATTTATGTACAAAACGAATTAGTTTTATCATCAGCTGATAGATTACTTCAAAGTTGGGTATGTTGAACCAACTAAGACTCCTAAGTCCCTTTCAGCTACATCTTTGGCTGTTTCAACACTATGAAGTATACATGTGGCCCATTTTTCCTTCCTATGTGCAATATTTTACACCTGTCTCCATTAAATTTCATCTACCATTGTTCGGCCCACTCACATATTTTGTTTAGCTCATATTGTAGTTTCTGGGCTGTCTCCTTCAATTCCACTGCCCCTCCTAGTTTGGTATCATCTGCAAATTTAACCAATATACATTGAGTTTCAGAATCCAAGGGGTGGCAGACTGCCTTTAAGTAGCGACCACCCAGCCAGATTTTTCACCAATTGGCGAGCTACCTATAGGGGGGGCCCAATTATTGCTGGCAGCTTGCCAATTACATGTTAATGAGGCGCAACAACAAAAATGGCTCAGGCCCTCTACCAATTGCATTGGGCAGATGGAGCGGCCCACTGCCCAACTGATGTGCGCACCACATGAAAATTAACCCCAATAAGTACAATAGCAGAGAAGAAGGAAGCATGCAAGTTAAGTTTTTTATTCTTAATTCGCACAATAAAAACCCATCCTCTAGTCTGATAGAACAGCCTGATTTTGATAACTGTAGCTAAAAGCTGCTCCCAATCCAAAAGGGATTATAATTTGTATCAATCTTTTTGAGAACTTTGAAATTCATATTTATATGTGCTAAGTTTGAGTTCTAATTGTGGCTAACTGAATTCACAAAGAGCTACACACTGTTTGCAAACCTAGAATGCTACATAGAAGCCTGTACTTAAGATGTTACTAAAGCCACACATATATCTCTGATGTAATGATATGGTTACCATAGGAAAATTTGTCAAAATACTTTATTAATCATCTGTTATTCCCTTAGTGCTCTTGATTTCTGCAGAGAGATGACATAAACTAGGTTTGCCTTCCTTGGAATATAGAAGGTTAAGGGGTGATTTGATTGAGATATTTAGGATTTTGAAAGGAATTGATAGGGAAGATAGGGAAACACTTTTTCTGCCGGTGGGGTAGTCCAGGACAAGGGGACATAAACTTAAAATCAGAGCCATTCAGGAGAGAAGTTAGGAAACACTTCTTCATGCAAAGGATGGTAGAAATGTGGAACTCTCTCCCTCAAAAAGCAGTAGATGCTAGCTCAATTAATAATTTTAAATCTGAGATTCATAGATTTTTGCTAGCCAATGGTATTAAGGGATATGGAGCCAAGGTGGGTAAATGGAATTAGGATACAGATGAATCATGATTTCATTGAAAGGCGGAACAGGTTTGAGGGGCTGGATGGCCTACACTTGTTCCTATGTTCCTGCAACTTGAGGGACTTCAGCCTTACCCTGCTAAATAAACAAGAATTTATATAGGTTGTGATAGAAAAGTAAATGAATGACATTTTGTAGAGATTTTTTTAAAATTTGTTCTCTGAATGTGGGTGATGCAAATCACATTCATTGCCCATCTCTAATTACCTGGAGAAGTTGGTGGGCCTTCCCCTTCAGCTGCTAAAGTACTTGTGCTAATGGTGTTCCCACAAAGGGATTTGTTCGGAAATTGCAGGCTTTTGACCCAACAGCAATGAAGGAACGGCAATATATGTCCACGTCAAGATGGTGTGTGACCTGGAGGAAAACTTGGAGCAGCTCCCAAGATTTTGCTACTCTTGTCCTTCTTGTTGATAGAGGTTGGTGGGTGGGGAGTTGCTGCAGCACATGCTGTAGATAGTACATATTGCAGCCACGTGCAGTGTTGGTGGGGATACTGATTGAGCAGATTGTTCTATCCAAGTTTCTTGAGAGTTGCTGCAGTTGCACCCATCCAGCTGAGTGGTGAGTATTCCATCACGCTTCTGACAAGCCTTGTGGATTGTGGAGAGACTTGAGGGGTCAGGGGGTGGGCCTCTCATCACAAAGTATCTAGCCTATACTCTGATTTTGGAGCCATGTTATTGATACGGCTGGTCCAGTTCAGTTTTCGATCAATGATGACCACCAGGATGTTAATGATGGGGGCTCAGTGAGAGTGGTGCCATTGAAGGTCGGGGAGGTGGTTGGGCCATTTCTTGTTAGGGAAAAAGTCATTGTCCGGCACTCATGTAGTGCAAATATTACCTCCCTCTTGTCAGCCCAAGCCCGGATGTTGTCCAGATCCTGCTGTAGGCTGGTATGGGCTGCTTCATTATTGGAGGAGTTATCAATGGAATTAACACTATAGAACTGTCAGCAAACAGTCTCACTCCGAACCTTATGATGGAGAGAAGGTCATCGATGAGTACCTGAAAATGGTTGGGCCGAGAATGCTGCCCTGAAGAACTCCTGCAGCGAAGACCTGGGGCTGTGATGATCAGTATGGGAGCCAGACGATTTCTTGCCCTCCCAGTACCAGCGGGCTCCACCCACTGCCTGCCCATTCTTTGCCAGTAGGTAATATCAGCCCTAGCATGTCTTAGTATGAAAAGTACTGGCAATCCATTACGAAGAGGGAGAGAGCCAGTTGGTCACTAAAGGAGTCTAACACTGAGCTAGAGGATGAGAGAAGTAACATTTCATTGAAGTAAGGAGGGAGAGACTAGGACCAGAACTAGGAGGAAGAGGGAGCCTGTTAAGTTAGGAGTTTAGGTTATTATTAGCATTAGAAAGGATGATGGGAAAATATTGTAAATTGTATACTGGCTGAAACTGCAAGGCATAATGGGTAGTATGGCCAAAAAGACTAAAAATATAGTGTCAAAAGCTTTGGCCGTAGCAGTCTGTTTTGTATGAAACCTTGAAACAAGAACACTGCGCAAAGATAGTGATAATTGGAGACCATGGAGGCCGGATAAGAGGGGGGTTGTAAACCAGACACTTCTGCATGTATAAAGCTTGATGTAACAATGTAATCGGGAGAAGTTTTGGTCCGCCAAGGCTTCTCCCTGCAGCTGCTTGAATTAAAGACCTGTTTGCATGGAACGGCTCTCCTGACTCGTCTCTAGAATTGTGGTGACCACTAGTAGCTCGTGGAAAAGTGCGGAGGGAATTCTGTAGACCACAACAGAGCCTTACAATGAGTTATGAAGAGAGACTAGAGAGGGAGAAAGGAAGGTCGAATATATTAGGCAGTGGGGTTGAACACTGATGCCTAACATTTAAGCCCCTCCCAAGGCACTTCTTTCCAGAAATCTTTGAGAACAGGCTCTGCTCTAAAGTCATGCAGCAAGTGTTCCCTTCTCTTCACATTTTCTCCAGAGTATGAAGCTCATAGTGCACAATTTTCAACTGTTGCACATCAGGACTGAATGAGGTTCCTCCAGCTTTAATCAAAGACATCTCTCACTAGGCCCCTTCCCCACCAAGGAAGTGGGAAGAAGCTGAAATGGTTGGGAGAGGAGAGATTGAGAAGTTTTGTTTTTGTGTGTGGTAAAATATCAAAATAATCTTCACAACCATCAGCTGCTTGCAAAAATAGACAAATGGAAATTAAGACTAAAGGTAAGGATATTGTTGATTGTTGACTAAAGGGGCAGCCAGTTACTCTCTCCAGGAGTGGACTATCTCATTGCTATCAGTTGCAGTCCTGTAATATTGCTTTAAATGTAATGGTTAGCCTCACGCCACTCACCATTCTGCAGAGTTTTTACTCTCATTCCTGGCTTTCTACTTTAACGTATTAAAAATGAGTAAATGTTTCATTAAGACCAAGAAATATCTTGGCAAGGACGGCCACAGCAACATTTGGAATAAACAACAGTCTTGTCAGGATATTTATCATAATCATGTTGGCACAACCTAACAAAGAAAGCAAAAGGTGTAATGTTTTGCAAATGTCATCTTGGATACTCTTCAGCAAAAGGGGGTTGTTAGTCCTTTAAAAAGAGTATTTTCTGCTGAGAGGATATTTATTCCAAGATATTTAAAGACTTTATTAGCTCACCAAAAAAGGAAGCCAGAGTGAATACTTTTAGCCATAGATGGATTAATAGGTATAGCCTCTGATTTATCTAACTTAATTCTGTAGCCTGAGAACTGACTCTAGTCATTAATCACTATGAGCAGGCTGGACAGGGAGACCAATGGCTCTGTCTCACAAAAGAGAATGCCATCACCGTATAATGATACTCTGTGTTGATGATTGTCTACCTGGAAAGCCCATAAAGCCAGAGCTTCTACAGGTTCTATTTCAAAGGCAAAGGTCAAGGGATTCAAGGTACATACGTTTTTTGCCCCTACGATCAGAAAGGTCAGGAATAAATGTCACTGGTTCTACATACCACCCATTGGAAGGAATAAAGCATCATGGTCCATTCTCTGTGAAGCTCGAATGATGAAGAATGGTATATAGCAATCTCCATTCAATTTCATCAAAATCTTTGCTTGCGTTAAAGGAGAATATTAAAGCTTCCAGGTTGATTGTTGAAGTGCAGTGAATGTTAATCAGGAACCTCTGCATGTTGACTTTGAGTGCCGGCCTTTAATGAAACCCATTTAGTTCGGGTTATGACCCTGACAAGCACAATCTTCAATCTAAATGATAAGAATATTTTTATCTGAGTGCGTTTTTCTTTTGTTTTTTTTGCCTCTTTCAGGAGATTACATGGCTGCGGAGGGTAGGAAGTGTCTAGTTATGATGCTATGTGACTGTGGGGCAGGCTTAATGGAACAGCTGGTCTTTTCCTGCCTGTCATTTAATGTTATTCATAACATAATAAAAACTATAATAATAAATAGGCCATTTGGCGTATTGAAGCTCATCCCTCTTGTACCATAACTATTCCAATGTAACATCCAGCCTCATTATTCCTAGATGATTCTACAAGTTTATTGCTCTTTGTGGGTAATTTTACAATTTTACACTTCCCGTGCATAGCATTCCCAGCTGGTACTGCATCAGGAATTTACAAGAGACAATTTTGGTAAACTGAATGGAGGACATCCGTAAGAAATCCAAAGAACTGTTGGAAAAGTAATTTGCTGACCAGAATTGCCAAAGACTGCCACTCTCTACTCTGTTTCACCTGTAGTTTAACTAAGTTTAAATTGGGTAGGTATTCATTGACATTGACAGTACATCAAAACATTGATCATTAGCATAGCAGAGGGTATCTTCCACTGAAGCCCCTGCTCTACTGCAGAGACTGGCTTACTAGATTTGGGATAGCCACATATTCCAAATGGAACAGTGCTCAGGAAGATGGTAGCAAGCACGTACAGTACTATACCCTTCTCCATCAACATAGGCTGGTAACGAAGTAAGCTGGAAACAGAGTGAGGACTTCTTAAACAGGAATTTGGTAAGAGTGGGAATTCAGTGGTAAGTAGTGGGTAAGTAGTACAGAAATTGTGGTTGAAATTCGTCTAGGCTCGTTTTTGGGCCCAGAATCGGAGCTGCAGAGGTAGTGTGCCCCCAAAATGGGAGGCCGGAGGCCAGTCCTGAGACAGCTCACCCATTTCAGACTATCCATTTCAGGTTTCTTGCCTCACTGGCAGCGGCCCTCGGGTAAGTGCAGAGGAGGGGGTGGTGCAGGACAGCAGAAGGGGAGCCAATCGCGTCCGTCAGCTCCTGCTCCTCCTGGCCCCACGTGAATTTTTAAAATAAAATTAAACTTACCTTTTTGGTGGCAGTTACATGCTAGGCCGCATCCACACCTGGAAAACCTGAGCGGAGCAGTCCTGGCACCTGAGGGGTTTTAAAACAAGTGTTAGGCCCCATATTAGCATATGCAAGGGGCCCAATACCTTTTTTAGGCATTCCTTGGGGCGTAGGGCATAGCCGTGCAAAATTATTAATTTTTGCCCCTGTTTGAAAATGTGGGCAACAAAGACCAGTGCTTTTGTTTTATCAAACTGAAATTTAAGCTAAGTTTTTAACTTTAAAAAATAGCAAGTCAGTTGGCAGTTAACTGTCAGTCGACTGTAAATAGGTCACTGGCCAGGTGTTAATTAGATACTTTTTGGCTGGGGGCTGACTGACTGGTTTGCGTCTGAAAGATATTTATATGGCTATGCCTGTGAGAGCATGTGAACAGGAGTAGGCCATTCAGCCCCTCAAGCCTGCTCCGCCATTCAATTAGATCATGACTGATCTGCACCTTAACTCCATTTACGATTAGTGGGACTGGATCAGTCATCCTTGGTGCTCTCCAACAGCTTCTCTCCTCTGGAAAGAGATGATGTGGAGACTCAAGAGTTAGCTGCGACAGGGAAGGATGTGCAATGCGCTGAGGCAATCCAGCAGCCTGTCTGGGAAGGAGGGAAAAAGAGAAAGAGTAGTAGACAAGTCTTGGTCTTAGGGCATTCGATTATTCAGTTTACAGATAAAATTCAGTGCAAACCGAATAGTACATTGCCTCTCGGGTACATGGTTCTGACTTCCCGGATTAACAGAATGCTAGAAGAAGTAGGTGAGAAACCACAAGGAAGAAATAGACCAGCAGAGATCCTTCATGATAAATTTAGGGCATTAGGAAGGAAGCTTAGGGAAAGGACCTCAAGTGTAGTATTTTCTGTAATACTACCTGTGCCATGTGTTAGTGAAGAAAGGTGACCAATGCGTGGCTAAGGCCTCCATACATTCATTCATTGTGAAATAAAGCTGCTTAATGATTCGTATCAAGCCTAGTCTCTCAAAGGAATTAAAGAATATACACTATTAGACCACGGTTCAATCTATGAACCACTGGACAAATTGATTGAGCATTAAACAGATAAATAAAAGTATTCAGTAGAAACAGTAAATTTACAGTAATTTCCTCAAAATGTCATAAAAACACCAAAGGTGCTTTTCCTGCATTCACCCTCAATGTTAAACTGACCCTTGAAGCATGGTTCCTTTAGCTCTGAAGCGAATGTACGTTACCACAGAATCGCTGACCCACCCCTCATCACTATTGGCTTCAGACAACCACTTTTATGCAATACCACCAAAGATGACGTTCCAAATTCCTTTGAAGATATACTACAACTACAACTTGCATTTATTTAGCACCTTTAGTGTAGAAAAACATCCCCAGGAGCTTCACAGATGCATGAGGAAAAAACAGACGTCAAGCAAAAGGAGGGATAACCAAAAGCTTGTTGAAGAGATGGGGAGGGCTGACACCATAGAGGCGTTTAAACACAAGGAGGAGAAGTTTTAATTTGAAGCACTGAGGGAGCAGAAGCCAACGTAGGTCAGTGAGGATGGGGCGATGGGCGAGCATGACTTGGTGTGGGATTGGATACAGGCAGCAGAGTTTTGGATGAGTTAAAAATTATAGAGGGTGAATGATGGGAGGCCAGCCAGGAGGGCATTAGAGTAATCAAATCTTGAGGTGACAAAGGCATATATAAAGGAGTCAGCGGCAGATGGGCTGAGGTAGGAGTGGAGGTGGGCAATGTTAAGGTGGTGCAAGTAATCGGTGTTTACAATGGAGGGGTATGGATTCGGAAGCTAAGCACAAGGGCAAACAGGATGCTGAGGTTCTGAACAGTCTCGAACAAAAGGAATTAAAAACTATATTTCTCTTATTTATAGCTGGATATATCGAAGGCATTGGCTAGCCACCCACAGGATTCTTGTACTTAAATGGAGTAGCTTGATTCTTTCCAGGGAAATCCATTGATATATTCCAAACACTTTCAAGAATCTGAGATAGGTCCCCATCCAAATATAATGGCAGCAAACAAACCATGCACATCAGTGCCTTCGATATACCAAACTGTAACAGCTATCAGGAACCAATTTTAACCCTATGTGTGCTGTGATCAACAAGAAAAAAATCCAATAGAGAATTCATCACACAAAATGTTTCTTGTTTTGCTGAGAAAAACAATTAGCTTATTTTAAATTTTTATTTGCAACAGTAATCAAATTCATAAAACAGTTAAGTTTTTCATTTTCAAATTTGGAACTAGTTGTAATGCAGCTTAAAGGTAGTTATGTAGGCAGATTCTGGTTTCATGAAGTAATTTTATACTTAATGACAAAATTAATATGAAATAATTATGGAAAGCTAAGGGAAAACGGAAGATGTGTAGAGGGTATAGAACAACAGTAGAGAGTGGATTTGATTTCAGGATACATTCACATTTTATTAAGCTTTGCAGTACAGTTTTATCAATACTAAATTTAATAGAGCATACCAAAGTTGAGGTTCATATAGTCTAAGCTATTTACTAAGGAAAGTCAACATTAAAGCACTCATCACACCCAACATATAAACATGGCACACATGAAAAGACACTGCCAACTTCAACAGGTTTACAAGTCAATGCCACAACATTTTACTGTTTGGCATTCTCTACTGTATGGCCCTAGATATCACGTTAAAATTCCAAACTGTAGCATATTTTGTACTACAGTGAACTTTCCACCAAAGCTACAGCATTTCCTTCATAAACATAAATGTTGGTAAAGGAGCTATATACCATAGTTTAAATTACTAAAACTTTAATGATCTGATCCATAAACTCTATCTGAACATTCTTAAAAATGCTTTTACTTATAGCAGTTCTTTAAGAAAGATAGATTTTATAAACATGATCTCACACTAATAATCCTAGTACCACCAATTTGGAACTTAAGCAGCTATATTGTCCCGTTCTGCAATTGTTGTAGTATCACAGTATGCTGTGTTTTGTTCAAATCAAAATTTCTAAAGTTGCTGTTCAATGTACCTTGTCCTGGAGGGTCAAGCTGGGTCTAAGTCCAAACTACCAGTGCTTTTCCCCAACGATCAAAGTTTAAATGATCTCACACATGCACACTTTCAATTAGCTTAAGGCTTTTCTGCTGATTTTACATGACTTGAAATTGTGTAACTAACCAAGACTGAGCAAAGATCATTATTAGAATAGAAAAATGCAACAAAGATTTAAGATCTTCGTGAGCTCCATATGAAATATCACAAATTTCCAATCACTTATTACCAGGGTGTAGTGGAAGATATACTAGGGCATACTCGATATCTGATTACTTAATGGGAGCATGTAATTGAGGGATAAAGTTTAAATGATGATTAAATATATATATGTGTGTGAAAGATATATTGCAATATTAAAATTAATTGATGGAAAATCCTGTGGGGCCCACTGCTTGTGCATCTGAATTCTCAATATGCATTTCTGACATACGAAGCTATGCACTGAGATCATAAATTCTTAAAAATTACTTCAGTATACTAAGTATACCCATTTTTCACTTTGAGGTTAAGGTATTAATAAGAAAGTGGGAATTTAGGTACAGGTGTCAGCAGCCTCCCCAGATTTTCCATCTCTTAGTTTTAACACAACAAAATATCTTCCACATTTATATACATGCTATACTTAATCCTAATTCAGACTTTATCATCACGCTCTCTGTTCAATCCACATTTATATACATTATCAATTACCACTACATACCACACTTAATCCTCATTCATATACATTGCATATTTTTCATAGCATTGTTCCCCTCAAATTTACAAATATTAATAATAAAGGACAATAAGAAAACCACAAACCATAACTAAATAGGTAATTAAAAATGGTTTGTGGTGTATAAATTAATTTATCCCAACCCATTGTTCAAAGCTGGCATTTGATTAATGACTTGGGTACATCTCATGCTTGAGTGTATCAGCCCTCCTTGAAAAGCAAGGGTCTCATTTAAGATTTTTTTCAAATTAAACTATATAACATTGCTCTGTGAGCTCATTGATCTAACTTTAGTTTCGATTGAACCCAAATTTTGAAGCATTACATATTAACAAGGGCACAGAATAATTATGATATGATGAAAGATAAAGAGAAATGATGATAGAACAGTACTCCTCATCTTAACCATGGCAAATCTGTAGTGGTAAAATTAAATGGGCACCTGTTGCCTTGGGAGAATCAAAGATGCATATCAGATCCTGGCCGCAAAGGACAGGACAGCACAGTCAAGGTGATCTGGGCAACCATCTTCTGATAAAGATCGGATTGTGCCGAGGCAGTTACTATAACGAAGAGTTATTTTTATACTATTGTATTATCAGTGACTTACTTTGAGACCAAAGCCCAGAAATGACTATTGGTGATAACAGCAGAAGAACACATTGTGGGGATAATTTTTATATTCACTGCTTGGGTGGTATTCTGGAGAAGCGGATCTCCCGTCCGTTGTAGAATCCGCCTGATTTTTGTCCCATTCAAATGTGTCATGTTCCTTTGCCTGCTATTTAATGGAGGTATTGACCTGCTTAAAATAAATGAGTTCATGTCTGTGTTCAAATAGCAGGCAAAAGAATATCACCCGAATGTGTTAAATGTTCAGTCACTGATACTGCAAATATTAATTTCTAGGCTGAATAATTCTAGTGGTGTAGCTAAAAGCAACCTGAAACAAGACTTAAGTAAGAAGTATATTATTTTCCTAGTAATCAATTACCACAATAAACACGATTCACCATAAATGTTATTTCTGTCCAATTTAGTGGATTACATTCACTCATACGAAGTGGGGTACATCTCAGAAAATATTTACATTTATATAAAAAGTCTACTCCAAATGCTGTAAACTGTACTAAAGTGTTAAAAGTCAAAATTCTCTGAGGGATCATACTCCCAGATCTAGAAAATAAATCCTATATATGACACACAGTACACTTACTCCTAAAATTAGCATTACACCACAGGCTATTACCATAGTATTAAAAAAGCAATTGGTTAAAGGTTTGTTCACGTTAGAGGAAGTGCTGAAGGTAAATGCGAAACAGTCGACACACTGTTAACACAGGGCTTCAATTAAAAATAAAATGCTTGTGCAATACCATTTAAAGGGATGTTTTCTTCATGGAAAAGTACTTGTGATTTTTTTTTTGTTTAGCAAAGGGAAAGAACCATGACTCAGTTACATCATCATAATATCATGTGCAAAATATGCAGTGATCCGAGTTAGATAATATATCAAACAAATTTTAAAATGTTAGCCGAGCTTTTATCCATAACGATGGTGCCCCTTTAAGTGCCAACAGCTGGCATACTTCTAAAATGCTCTTCCTACAGATATAGTGCTGTACCTTTCATGTAGAGTTAACAGGTAAGTTATGCAACAATTTTTCTGTACAAGAACAGGGGAGTTATACATTACCCACTGTACCAATGCAGTGCAAAGTCACCAGCTAACGTAATATTAAACTAGAAGATCTGAGGTTTGATTCCTGGCCATGATTTTAGCATGGCGGCGGGAAGTCAGCAGGTGGGTGGATTTGCGCGTGGGGAACCCGGAGGCAAAGTGAGTGCATTTAAATCTGGGTTCGTATCTTGACTGCTGTCAATTACCTTTGCTTCTGGGTTTCACATCTCCAAGCTGTGCAGCAGGCCTACTGCTCACCCGAATGACGCGATTTAAAGCCCACTATTTAAAGGGCCAGTCCAAGAATGGATTTTGGAGGAGGGGAAAGGAGAAATGGAGTTCAGGAAAGCAAAGGCTGCCCCTAGATTTAAAGATGCCTCCCTGGATGTACTGCTGGCTGCAGTAAGAGCCAGGAGGGAGGTAATGTTTCCAAGGGATGGCATGATGAAACCTGGCTCTGTAACCAAAAATGCTTGGCTGGAGGTGACAGAAGCAGTGAGCAGCAGGAGTACGGTGCCCAGGTCTAGGGTTCAGTGCAGGAAGCATTTTAATGACCTAACCAGGTCAGAAAAAGCAAGTACAGTTGTTGATTCACCCACATCTTGTTGTTCAACACCTCCCCCCAATCCCCCGTCACTTTGTGTTGGCACGCCTACCCCATCACATAACTCATCACACCCACTTAATTGTCAGCAGCAGCAACCATCCTGCACTTTCTACCCACTTCCTCAACTGCCCATTTATTCACCCACTGCTGCCACTCATCCCACTCCTGATGCAAGGTGATGTATCTGTCTGATAGTCACTCTCTGATGCATCTCTTTCAGGGTCAGCCTCACCCAAAGCAATACATTCATGGGGTGAATACGTCACCTTCAGTCGCTCACAGGTCTGTTCTTTCTCCCCTTGTAGAAGAGAACACAAAACGCAAGGGAGAGGAGCAGACCTCAGTATGAGGAATCAGCAGAAATGAAAGAAAGTGATTCCTCAGAGGAGCTCATTCTTTGAGGGTTCACCGTCATAGGACATACAGACATGCACCAGCGCAGATACTCGCACTTCGGTGGGTCCTGTTAGACAGTTAATTGGGTTGACACCTGGTGATTCACCACTCTCAAATGAGCACGAGCAGACACTGGTGGCAGGGGCATCTGTGGAGAGCCGTGTCGGGGGAGCACATTCATCTCCAAGTTCTACTCAACTGGACACAGATGCTGAACCTCAGGGACCATCATTGAGAAGAAGAATGATCAAGGTGCAGCAGCAACTTTGCCAGGTAATGGAAGAAGTGCCACGCACATTCTCCACAATAGCAGGGAGGTTGGAGGAGTCCAACCCCATTGCTAGTGGATTGGTGGCACAAGTAAGTGCGAGAATGTCTGCAATATAGAGAATGGTAGCCCCCATTGAATTTAAAGCATGGCTCTCAATTGAGTCCATGCAGGCCATGATAGCGGCCTTGCGGACTCTGGATGCCAACATGTCTGCCGCCTTAAACCGCCGTGGCCTTACAATGCGGCACATCTGCTCATTTGGCCAGCAGAGTGGTCGGAGTGATCTTGCGCTAGCCCAGGAGAGGGATGATGGCGAAAGGGGGCATGAAAGTGGGAATTCCACTCAAAGTGCCTCCATGTCTCACCCATTGCCCCCTCCTCAAACAGTACCCGCAATGCTGCCTCCTCTCCCGGTGGCCAAGTCTGCCCCTGCACAGATGCAGGTGGAGCAGTCTTTGGCGGGGCCCTCATGGGCTCCAAAACCCAGAGGTCATAGGCCGAAAGCATCTGAGCAGTCAGGGCAGGGATCTGAGCAATCTGTCAATATCTCTGCTGAAGCCACAGGGGCTGCACCACATAGAAGCAGTAGAAAGAGAAAGGCTAAGCAATTGTAATTCACCAAGGGTATGCACAACGGTGTTTGATGAGCTGTCATGTTGCTAATTTATATATTTTTTTTGGTTATGGCACATTAAATTTAATTATTATCACCACCACTGCCATATCTTGGCCATTATTGAGTCCCTTTTGTGAATTCGCCCTTTCATGTGCTTCAGCATGAATGCCAAGACATGATGCCACCCATTGGGCATGTGTACAATAGGTGTATGCGTGGTTAAAGGATTGTTTTGTATTAAGGGAGGGAGGGGGGTTTGTGGTGGTGGTTGTTCCAGGCGGCCTGAGTATTTCAAAGTCTTCAATTTGCACATCTCATTATGAAAATCTGTTAGAGATGAGGGTATCCCTGGCATCACAGGCAGCAATGTGCACGGCTGCTCTGGCGATGGGTTCCCCATCTTCATTTTCCTCCTCCTCAGATTTACCGTGGAATAGATCCATTGCACCCCTCATCCTGATCTTGTCAGTTTGAGGGGCTCCAAAATGTAGGTAAATTAATCTGAACAGAAGAATTCTCAGTCTTAACACAAAGAACTCCCACCCAAATATTTGTCTGAGAGAACTGAATGCCCAGCTGCAATACCTCACCCTTTATTGAGATGTGTCAATCACCGATTTAAAGGACCAAATGAGCTTCAGCTGCAACTCGCCTCCATTTCAATGGCGACATGTTCAGGAGTAGTTAAATCCATTTCTGTTGTAGAATCCACAAAAAATTAAGTACCTAAAGTGTTTCAATTACCTGAATTGAGTCTTTAAATATCAGCCCGCCGACTTTAAGTGGGGATAGTATTTCCGGGTTTCTGTTTTGCGTGCGCATCCTAACGCACCTGGGTTAAACCCGGATGTGGTCCCACTCCAAAAAACTCCTACTTTGACCTCTCACTTGCACCCAGCCCACCCGTTCTTGGCGATTAACTGGTCGGTGTTAAATTAGCTAATCTCGGCCAAGACAACAGTTAGACGGTATAATTGGTCTCTGTGTCCTGGGCTAGGGAGGTCAAAAATCTGGCTTCCAGTTCTTGATCATTATTCAGTGGACCCTGCTGCAAAGTACATGTATAGGTATCACGTTAGAATAGTACTGGGCTTAGTTGCGATGGTTTCCACAGTTAAATAGTCTGCTGAGAATCGCTGTTTAAGGTTACATATATTAAGATTGACCTTGAGGACTGGTGACAACCAGACAGCTATATCAAACAAGAATCAGCTCCTTAAGGAGGGGAGAGATGGTAGGCTGTTCTACAAAATATATAAGGACCCCACAGAGCTGTCAGCTTTTGGTAGCAAACTGAGAATGATTTCTATTCTAAATGGAGCAACTTTTAAAAACTAAAATTCTAATACAACCAATTTTAACATATTTTTCAAAACAATCTTTCATTATTTTTAACTAATACTATTGGCTATCTTTATCTTGCAGGTAAAGTCAAATAATGGGAGTCCTATTTTAGCATGACTGCTGTTTTTTATTGCTTGCCAAGTACAATTCCCCTGATGTTCAGCAGTAGTTTGACAGCCAATTTGGTAGCTATGATTGGGCCTGCATCTCAGAAAGTCTTCTGCGATATTATTAAAAATCAATCTATACTCCAGTAAGAGTTATGGGCCCTTTTGTGGGAATGTTAGTAATTTTACCATGAATTACTGTCAAGGTGAAAAATGGCACTTTAAGCAATAAAGTTCATTTTGCTGGTTTTAATGCCATGCCATATCATCTGATAAAAAGGCACAACAGTGACAGAAGGCTCAATGTTAGGGGTCAGGTCCAGTTAACTAAGTAAGTCTGCCATTTTTTGAAATTCTAAATGCTGAGTGGCACTGGCACTATAATCTACAGTTGAAGCAGACTCTGTTACCACAAACACACATAAGTCAACTCAATTATCTACTGGAACAAGTTACAATGTAAAATAAGTGGATAACCCTTTAGTGATGCATTGGGAATCATTCCAAAACAATACTAATGATGGACAAAGAACCATTCTGTGAATTATTTGTAATGAAATTGTATGCCCATTTGTTAAAGGGTTTTATGATTGTATTACACAAAGCACACAGAGGTAACATTCCACAGCTTTCTTCACATACTGATAATTTGTTAGATATGTGCTTTGGGATGGATGCAGGCAGCAGGAAGTTGGGACTGCAGCTGCATGTGCCCAATTTGCAGTGCACCCAATTTCCTGATGGCCAATTTCCTCATTGAAAATTAAGCTGTGCTGCCAGCATGCTTGGGCCTCATTTAAATTGAATAACTTGGAAATTAGGTCCCTAATCTGAACTTACAACTATGGGCAAAAGACTGCCCACTGTGTGCTGCTTGCCCAGTTGAATTGGGTGCACTCGAGATCCAGGGGCCAAGCCTGTACAGCAAGCCTCTTAAAGTCAGGCAAAAGTCATGGTCATCCAACTTTTTTTCTTTTTCTGCTAAATGTTACTACATTTGGTCCCAAGCATTAGTTGCTTTTGCTGGGAACTTCCTTGTTTGTCATTTAATGGTCTTTTTTGAGAACAGTGCTTTTTTTCATTATTCTCGGATGCTGTGGACTTTCAAATAGCACCATACAAAGTGCTGAGCACTGTCATTTCTAGCCGGTTTCCAAACATGCTGGATGCTTCCGATGGGGAAGACAGGTTGGTAAAGGGCTGTCAAATGAGCATGCAATGACACTTGAAGCATTCTGTCCGCACCCATCATTACCTTGGGACTCGCATTTGTAGAACCATCCACAGGCATATGCTTTCAAGTGCAAGATGTCATAGGGTTCGTCATGTCAACCCTCCGGCCTACATATAAAGAAAGGGTTTTCACTCAATGTCCAGGTGGTATAATACCTCAGAAATATCATTTGCACATCAATGGTCATTATCCAGGATGCAGTCAGGGTGCCATCAGTAAGCAACAAACCACAGTGGCCACATTTTTGGAAGGAGAACTAACATTGGGGAAAGGTGGCTCTTAGAAGACCTTGGCTAACCTCTGCATCCATGGTGGCTGACCCCACTGAAAAAACCAACAGCAGAGATGGGCGCTATGCTGAAAGCCTGAGCACCTGCTTGCTGTCCACATTTGTTACCTCCACATGTGAAGTGTGCCATGCACCTTTGTCACAATGAAAGTGTTCAAAAGGGCAATGGCTGTACATACAACTTAAAGTGGTATCACTTAGAGGTGGGTGGGAGTTCTTACCATAGGTTTGTACAATCCTTAACTGGCCCCACAAAAATGCATGCAACAGTGAGGACCACACTTACCATCACTTCCTTCTGATACCAGCAAACTTCTTCCTCATTTGCAGCCAGGTAAAAAGGATCTGGCAGTACCTCTTCAATGTAGCTTGCACTTGTGCTTTTACTGCAGGGTAAAAAGAGGTCCACCCTGCTTTAGTGCATCTCTTGCAGCAGGACCTCCAACTCTTCAACATCAAATGGAACAGTGTTACCCACACATCTCTGCTGTACTATTGTGATTAATTACCCCTCTTCTCAAAAGAAATCTGAACAGCAATATCCCCGAGTGGTTATGTGAGCATATTAGCTATAGAGCTCTACCAACCACACATAGTTAAACTGACTATCGTGTCATTGGATGTTGCCAGACTACAGTTTTAAAGACTAATGAAGCAGACAAGTGACCTTGCCCATTATGTGGTGTCTTTTTGTTGTTGACAGGGGCTATATTCACTTCCACTGTTGTGGACATATCCTACTAGTCTGGTTGGAAGAGTTAACATCTAGTATGCTTACATCCAGAAATGGGCCAATGGAGGATCTGTCAAGGGGCAATGTCCTCCTGTCACTCAATGGCACAGTGTGGTCCTAGTAACCAGAACCTTTTTGGGGTGTGCTATACTCCCCTTATCAGAAATGTTGCAATCTGCACCATCATAAGCCTCCTTCTTTGATACACTGATAGAAAGCTGATGAGATATTGATAAACAGAAAATGAAGAAATCATTTCTGGAGATATGAAAAGAATGTTCATTTTAATACTTTGGGCAATGAATGAACTGCAGATTTTTTACGATTGAACTGTTTCAGAAGACAAAGGCCCATTTGTATCTATCTATAAATAGTAAAAATATATCTGGCATGCAGTTCCTGTCAAAAGTCTTCATTACTGTCAAACTTCAAATGTCACACTCAAATTTCCATGGCACATTTAAAAAAAGTGTAAAGAAACAAAGGAAATCATTTCCATGCACAGAAAAACTCCCCAGCAATAGAAAATACCGGTCAGGATATCTGTATTGGTTAAATTCCTCTTAGTAATTAAACGTTAAAAAAAGACTAATCCAGCATTGTGACCTGCAGCTTGAACAGAAATTATACTCTGAATGACTTCAGCCAGTGATGGCTTAACAAAGTACAAATTAATTTTAGCAGAAGAATATTACATTCTGCATCAGCAGATATAATGCTTCTGTCCTTATAATACGAGATAGTCTCGAGCAACACCATGGAAGATCTGCTGGTATTATGAAAATAGTACAACTGCCTATATTTCCTGTCTGTGTCACATACACTTTGGTGTGTTACTTTTTGATGGGCTTAAATGAAAATGAGTATTCAGAAAAACTTACCAATAGAAAGACATTAATCAAATCACATAAAAACTTCAAAATTCTTTCAGCAACAAATCAGTACTCTAACTGGGAGAGTGAGGAAAATCTAACAAAAAACAGAAATGGAACCTACCAAATAATTCAAAATGTGTGTGTTTTTTTTTTAATTGATTCACTCGCTAATGTTTGCCCTTCAAGTTACTAAACATGGGTGAGAAAAACACGTCAAAACAAAAAAAAATTGCAAAGAAATATTTCAACTTACCCACAAAATTGCCCAACTCCTGTAGGAAATGCGTCAATTAGGTTTTGTCCCAAGGACTAACCTCTGCCGAGACTCATGGACTTGTGAGTAGTCTTCTGAACTTCCGTGCACTGTTTCTGGACTGCCACACCCTATTTACAGCCCACACACTGCCATAGCCCACCCTGGCCCTGATGCATCCTTGACCTATCCTGCCTCCTGACCAAAAAGCAATGGCCTGAGAGGCCAGAAACAGATTGGGGCAAGACTACAGGTCGGGGATGTTTTCGAGGCAGTGACTCAGCCCACCTCACACCAGTGCTGCCAGACCAAGGGATAATGCTCATAATAGCAGTAAATTTGAACAATTTCAACTAAAATCTGTTTGAATGATCTAACTTACCACCAGCGATAAATTGAATTACAGAGGACTGAAAAACAGTGGTTCAGCGGCACAGGTATGAAGTGTCTGTGCCTGACCATGCAAAAAATTGGTCCAAAGGTTGTAGCGTTAAAGTAATACCCTCAAAAAAGTCTCATCTGTGATGTGACATTGAAGTAAACTGATCTTTTAGGAATCAAAATACGTGAATTCCAGTCCCTGCAACTATTCATTTCATAATAGTTTTGTTGCTTACACGGTCTTTCAATTACATCATATGTCCCTTTAAAAGTTCTCTCTAAAATGTAAATTTCCTTTAAAATCTAGCCATTTCCTTTCAAAAGCTACAATTTAAAGGGACACAATCTGCATTAAAAATGTTTGCCAGACACATGGCACGACAAAATTTACATGAAACATGCTATTGTGTTACAAAAACATAATTGCAATGCTTGTGTTTAATATTATGCTGAATCCTCAACCCTCACCCTGCCTTCCCCATGTCAGACACCTCTGAAACAGTACAAAAGAGCTTCCTCCAGTGTCAGGTTCAGGTGATGCTCCTTGATTTGTAAACAGATTTGATTGAAGCTGCTGCTGTGAGCCCAAGTATTAAGCATACGTTGGATTTAAAAATGAAAAATAGGATATCGCTGATACGTCAAAGTTCAAGACAATTCTGATCCACTATATCACAAGGTGCAAATGGGTTTTCATCTTTGATAGGTTCAATATAAATTTGGAAACAATTTAAGAGTTACAATCTGGTTTTTATATCATTCTAAATTGTGCATTATGTTTATTGTCCTAGTACACACTAGTATTTTATTACAGTCACATTTTAGACACGGATTTGTGAGCTTACTTTTATCTCCTGTGTGTGTCTATGCTTTTAATATGATCCTTTACTGGAATCAAGACTTTATTGAAGTTCAAAGAATTGTTGGCGACTACCCTTCTTACGCAATGCAAGCCCTCTCTCTTTTCCATCGAACCATAGAAAAGATACAGCACAGAAGGGGGCCATTTGGCCCATCGTGTCCACGCCGGCTCGAAGAACAATCAGGTGCCCATTCTAATCCCACCTTCCAGCACCCGGTCCGTAGCCCTGCAGCATACAGCACTTTAGGTGCAGGTCCAGGTACTTTTTAAAAGAGTTGAGGGTCCCTGCCTCTACCACCAATTCAGGCAGCAAATTCCATACACCCACCACCCTCTGGGTAAAAGGTTTTTCCTCATGTCCCCTCTAATCCTTCCCCCAATCAGCTTAAATCTATATCCTCTAATTCTTGAACTCTCCGCTAGGGGAAACGGGTACTTCCTGTCTACTCTATCTGGGCCCCTCATAATTTTGTACACCTCAAACAAGTCACCCCTCAGCCTCCTCTGCTCCAAGGAAAACAGCCCCAGCCTATCCAATCTCTCCTCGTTGCTGCAATTTTCAAGCCCTGGCAACATTCTTGTAAATCTTCTCTGCACTCTCTCCAGAGCAATTACGTCCTTCCTGTAATGTGGTGACCAGAACTGCGCACAATACTCCAGCTGTGGCCTTAACAGCGTTTTATACAGTTCCATCATTACATCCCCGCTTTTGTATTCTATACCTCGGCTAATAACGGAGAGCATTCTGTATGCCTTCTTCACAACCTTATCTACCTGTACTGCCACCTTCAGGGACCTGTGCTAATGCACTCCAAGGTCTCTCATTTCCTCTACCCCTCTCAATATATTTCCGTTTACTGTGTATTCCCTTTTACTGTTTGCCCACCCTAAGTGCATTACCTCGCATTTCTCTGGGGGTTGAACTCCACTTGCCACTTTTCCACCCACTCCACCAACCCATTGATATATTCTTGGAGTCCACAGCTATCCTCTTCACTATCAACTACACACCAATTTTTGTGTCGTCTGCAAATTTGCCAATCATGCCCCCTACATTCAAGTCCAAATCATTAATATATACCACAAACAGCAAGGGATCCAACACTGAGCCCTGTGGCACACCACTGGAAATGGATTTCCATTCACAAAGTCATCCATCAACTTTTACCCTTTGTTTCCTGTTACTGAGCCAATTTTGGATCCAATTTGCCACATTTCCCTGTATCCCATGGGCATTTACCTTTCTGACCAGTCTGCCATGTGGGACCTTGTCAAATGCCTTACTAAAATCCATGTAGACACTACCCTCATCAATCCTCCTTGTCACTTCCTCAAAGAATTCAATCAGATTTGTAAGGCATGACCTTCCCTGAACAAATCCATGCTGACTATCCCTGATTAAACCATGCCTTTCCAAGTGACAGGATCAATACTGAGATAGGATAAACTAATAGTTTCCCCACCACCGAGGTAAGACTGACCGGCCTATAATTGTTCGGCCTTTACCTCGTACCCTTTTTAAACAACGGTACTACGTTTGCAGTCTTCCAGTCCTCCGGTACCTCCCCTGTATCTAGTGAGGATTGGAAAATGATCCTCAGAGCATCCGCTATTTCCTCCCTGGCTTCCTTCAATAGCCTAGGAAACAATCTATCCGGCCCTGGTGACTTATCAACTTTCAAGGATTCCAGTCCCTCTAGTACTTCCTCTCTCGTTATGTTTACCTTATCCAATATTTCACACCTCTCCTCTTTAACTACTACGTCCGGATCATCCCTTTCCTTTGTGAATACGGAGACAAAATATTCATTTAAAACCCTACCCACATCCTCTGCTTCTACACACAAGTTACCCTCATCATCCCTGATAGGTCCCACCTTTTCCTTAGCTATCCTCTTGTTCTTAATGTACTGATAAAACATCTTTGGGTTTTCTTTAATCTTACTAGTTAATATTTTTTCATGCCCTCTCTGTGCTCTCCTTATTTCCTTTTTTACATCATCCCTGTACTTTCTATACTCCTCTGGACTTTCTGCAGTATTTAGTTTTCTGTGACAGTCATAAGTTTTCTTTTACAGCTTCATCTTGCCCCGTATACTTCTAGACAACCAGGGGGCTCTAGATTTGGCAGTGCCACCCTTTTTCTTTGAGGGAACGTGTCTGCATTTTATCCGTAGAATTTCACTTTTTAGTGCCTCCCACTGGCTTGCCACTGATTTCTCAAGTAGCTGAGTCCAGTCCACTTCTGCCAAATCACCTCTTAGTTCTGTAAAATTTGCTTTCCCCCAATTTAAAACGTTTACTCCTGATTTAACTCTGTCCTTTTCCATAATAATGCTAAACCTAACTGAATTGTGGTCACCGTCCCCAATATGGTCTCCCACTGTCACTTCACCCACTTGCCCATCTTCATTTCCCAGGACTAAATCTAGAATTGCATTGCCTCTTGTTGGGCTTGTCACATACTGGCTAAAAAAGTTCTCCTGGACACCGATCAAGAACTTTGCGCCCTCTGTGCCTCTCACACTGTTTGAATCCCAATTGATGTCGGGTAGTTGAAGTCCCCTACTATTATTGCCCTCTTATTTTTGCCCTCAGAAATTTGCCTACATATTTGTTCTTCTATCTCCCTTTCACTATTCGGGGGTCTACAGTACACTCCTGGTAATGTGACTGCCCCTTTTTTATTTCTTAGCTCAACCCATATGGCCTCGATTGATGATCCATTTAGCATATCATCCCTTCATCACAACTGCAATTGATTCTTTAACAATAATGCTACCCCTCCTCCTTTTTTATCACCCACTTTATCCTGCCTGAAAACTCTATATAATTGAGCTGCCAATCATCCCCCTCTTTAAGCCAGGTTTCCATTATAGCAATGATATCATGCTGCCATGTGTCTATCTGTGCCCTTAGCTTATCTGCTTTGTTTGTAATACTCCTTCCATTGAAGTATATACCCTTTAACCCCGTCAAATTCCTGTGTTGAACACTATTTAACCTTTGCTTCTTTTGCGTTTATGAGTCGCTAACTACATCATTAACTGCTTTTCTATTTCCTGTTTCCTGGTCTGAATTTGTCCTATCAGTACCTGCCCTTTGGTTCCCATCCCCCGCCATACGAGTTTAAACCCTCCCCAACAGAACTAGCAAATGCCCCGCGAAGATATTGGTCCTGGTTCTGCTTGGATGCAACCCGTCCAGCTTGTTCAGGTCCCACCTTTCCCAGAATCGGTCCCAATGCCTCAGGAATGTAAACCCCTCCCTCCTACACCATCTCTCAAGCCACGCATTCATCTGGTCTATTCCCCTATTTCTGCTCTCGCTAGCACGTGGCACTGGGGGTAATCCTGAGATTGCTACCTTAGAGGTCCTGCTTTTTAATTTATTTCCTAACTCCCTATATTCTGCTTGCAGGACTTCATCCCTTTTTTTTACCGATGTCGTTGGTACCGAAATGGACCACGACCTCTGGCTGTTCACCCTCCCCCCCCTTCAGAATGTCCTGCAGCTGCTCCATGACATTCTTGACCCTAGCACCAGGGAGGCAACATACCATCCTGGAGTCACGGTCTGCGGCCGCAGGAATGTCTATCTGTTCCCCTTACGATGGAATCCCCTATCACTATTCCTCTCCCATTCTTTTTCGTCCCCTTCTGTGCAGCTGAGTCACTCGTGGTGCCACGGTCTTGGCTCTTGCTGCATTCCCCTGATTAGCCATCTCCCCCAACAACATCCAAAGTGGAATATTTGTTTGAGAGGGAGATGGCCCCAGGGGACTCCTGCTCTACTTGCTTAGTCCTTTTACTCTGCCTGGCGGTCACCCATTTCCTTTCTGCCTGAGTAATCTTTACCTGTGGTGTGACCACCTCACTGAACGTGCTAGCCACGATAATCTCAGCATCGCGGATGCTCCACAGGTGAATCCACCCGCAGCTCCAGCTCCGAAATGCGGTTAGCCAGTAGCTGCAGCTGGACACACTTCCTGCACACGTGGTCACCAGGGACACTGGTAGTGTCCATAACTTCCCACATTGCGCAGGAGGAGCATATCACGGGTGTGAGCTCTGCTGCCATGACTTGCCTTAGATTAAGCTCGTTAGTTACTCCCTTAAGGAGTTTACTCCTTTAAATTACTCTTAATTTTGAGAATGTTAACTACACTAGGGACCTTGATTCACTAAAAAACGCTACTTGCTATAAGACCTGCAGGCCTTCCCTTTCTTTTTACTTTACTTACTGCACTGTAGAATAGTAGAAACACTCACCTGAACCTACTTACCAATCAGCTGCCTCCCCTGTGCGCGTCACTTTTTCACTGGTGATGTCACCTCCGGAACTCCGCCGCTGGTCCCAGTTTATCCGCCTCTGATCTCGCTTAGCTCAGCTCTCCCGCTCTCGGGCCCTCCTTTATCCCCCTCTGATCTCGCTTAGCTCAGCTCTCCCGCTCTCGGGCCCTCCTTTATCCGCTTCTGATCTCGCTTAGCTCAGCTCTCCCGCTCTCGGGCCATCCCTTATCCGCCTCTGATCTCGCTTAGCTCAGCTCTCCCCCTCTCGTGCCCTCCTTTATCCGCCTCTGATCTCGCTTAGCTCAGCTCTCCCCCTCTCGGGCCATCCCTTATCCGCCTCTGATCTCGCTTAGCTCAGCTCTCCCACTCTCGGGCCCTCCTTTAGCCGCCTCCGATCTCACTTGGCTCAATTCTCCCCCTCTCGTGCCATCCCTTATCTGCCTCCAATCTCGCTTGGCTCAGCTCTCCCCCTCTCGTGCCATCCCTTATCCGCCTCCGATCTCACTTGGCTCAATTCTCCCCCTCTCGTGCCATCCCTTATCTGCCTCCAATCTCGCTTGGCTCAGCTCTCCCCCTCTCGTGCCATCCCTTATCCGCCTCCGATCTCGCTTGGCTCAGCTCTCCCCCTCTCGGGCCCTCCTTTATCCGCCTCCGATCTCGCTTGGCTCAGCTCTCCCCCTCTCGGGCCCTCCCTTATCCGCCTCCGATCTCGCTTGGCTCAGCTCTCCCCCTCTCGTGCCCTCCTTTATCCGCCTCCGATCTCGCTTGGCTCAGCTCTCCCCCTCTCGTGCCATCCCTTATCCGCCTCTGATCTCGCTTGGCTCAGCTCTCCCCCTCTCGTGCCCTCCCTTATCCGCCTCCGATCTCGCTTGGCTCAGCTCTCCCCCTCTCGTGCCCTCCTTTATCCGCCTCCGATCTCGCTTGGCTCAGCTCTCCCCCTCTCGGGCCCTCCCTTATCCGCCTCCGATCTCGCTTGGCTCAGCTCTCCCCCTCTCGTGCCCTCCTTTATCCGCCTCCGATCTCGCTTGGCTCAGCTCTCCCCCTCTCGTGCCATCCCTTATCCGCCTCTGATCTCGCTTGGCTCAGCTCTCCCCCTCTCGTGCCCTCCCTTATCCGCCTCCGATCTCGCTTGGCTCAGCTCTCCCCCTCTCGTGCCCTCCTTTATCCGCCTCCGATCTCGCTTAGCTCAGCTCTCCCACTCTCGGGCCCTCCCTTTCATGTCATTTTAGTTTACTTAGTTTACC
This sequence comes from Heptranchias perlo, assembly GCF_035084215.1. Classification (NCBI taxonomy): domain Eukaryota; kingdom Metazoa; phylum Chordata; class Chondrichthyes; order Hexanchiformes; family Hexanchidae; genus Heptranchias; species Heptranchias perlo. Next base: position 33,742,860 of record NC_090341.1, on the reverse strand, counting down.
AAATCAGATTTGACAAACAAAATGTTACAGTGTTATGACGATTATGAAACTGGACCGCATGTCCAAATCTATGCAGCTTGCTGTCAGTGCAAGCAATGAACAGTCCAAATTTTGTCACATCATATACAGTGATGTGCAATGGCTATTAAAGCTTTTACATGATATTTATTCTGCTGCCAACAAAGGCAGGGCATGTCATATGAAAGGCGGTAAGAAGTTGGGAAAACATTCCTACCGCTTCATCAGTCCCAACCCAGATGTACTAGATTTGTATTTCAATCAACTAGTTTAAGATAAAAGCAGTAGAAGTATTTTTCCCTTTATCTATACAATTTAAAGCTTTTATAAATAGGTTTATTTCACAGAAAAATATTGGGCCAAATCACATTTTATCATTTAATTTTAAACATGCAGTATTCTCCTAAAGCAGATGACACTTGATATTATACCGATTTCAAAAATGGACACCTTATGTAAAATTTTATGAATATCACCTAATTCTATTTAAAAACCTAATAAGCACCGTTTCCAATGGTCTCAACTATGTGGAGCTTCACTGGCATAACTGTTTAAGTTGAAGTTTAGGGACTGATGTCCCTTGTGTGTTAGTTTTTACAGTGCATTAACGTGAGTAAAATAATCAGGAGTAAAGAGGTCAATGGGACTAGCAAAAAACAGCAATAGTTTTTTTTCCTCCGTTACTACTACTGATTTTTTGATTCATTGCTAAAATGTGTTTGTAAAGATTACCCAAAAAGTTTTTACTTGTTAGGGACTGTAAGACCTTTTTATGGGCCAATCAAGAAAAACTTGTGCAGAATTACATGAGAGGGAAGAAGAGATAAAAGTTCTGAACTCACATTCAAACCTGAGAGTTAGTTATGCAAAAGGAAAAGCAAGATTTGCATGTTTCACTACAGCATTGTCAGAAGTGAATAGTTTAGCAGTTTTCCTCAGTAGCGTGGGTGCAGTACTGATGACATTATCTCAGCACAAAGCAGGTGGTTTAGGAGATGGTGACCTAGAAGCACTGAGTATATGGGAAATGCACTACCTGCTGAACAAACTAAGCCAGGTACATCTACCACAACAGATGCAGCTGTCTGGATGTTACGAAGGAGCATAATGAGGCTGAGGCTCAGCATTAAGTCCACAATCAGCAGGGGCAGTCAATCAATCACACTATACTACCAGTGGCAATGAAGGACCCGACTGCCATCATCACCTAAGGAAAGAATCTTACAACACCAGGTTACAGTCCAACAATTTTATTTGAAAATCACAAGCTTTCGGAGGCTTTCTCCTTCGTCAGGTGAATGTGGGAATCCTTGAACGTTTCGCATTTATATTCAGAGAACAATACCTGGTGATTACAGATAATCTTTCCAACTGCCCGTTATCAAGGCAATCAAAGTGTTCAGACAGAGAGGTGTTACCTACAGGACCACCGAATATACAAACGGCCAGAACACAAGACAGAGAGAGGGAGAAACATCCGAAAGGGAAAGAAAGACAGAGAATGACCCGTTGTATTAAAAACAGATAACTTTTATTCGCTGGTGGGGTTACATGTAGCGTGACATGAACCCAAGATCCCGGTTGAGGCCGTCCTCGTGGGTGCGGAACTTGGCTATCAATTTCTGCTCGACAATTTTGCATTGTCGTGTGCCTCGAAGGCCACCTTGGAGAACGCTTACCCGAAGATCGGTGGCTGAATGTCCTTGACTGCTGAAGTGTTCCCCGACTGGGAGTGAACCCTCCTGTCTGGCGATTGTTGCACGGTGTCCGGTCATCCGTTGTCGCAGTGTCTGCATGGTCTCGCCAATGCACCATGCTCTGGGGCATCCTTTCCTGCAACGTATGAGGTTGACAACGTTGGCCGAGTCACAGGAGTATGAACCATGTACCTGGTGGGTGGTGTCCTCTCGTGTGATGGTGGTGTCTGTGTCGATGATCTGGCATGTCTTGCAGAGGTTACCGTGGCAGGGTTGTGTGGTGTCGTGGACGCTGTTCTCCTGAAAGCTGGGTAATTTGCTGCGAACGATGGTCTGTTTGAGGTTGGGTGGCTGTTTAAAGGCGAGTAGTGGAGGTTCGTGTGTCCAAGAAAGAAACCGATTCTGAGGAGTAGTCCATGGTGAGCTTGATGGTGGGATGGAACTTGTTGATGTTATCGTGTAGTCTCTTCAGTGATTCTTCACCGTGGGTCCATAGAAAGAAAATGTCGATGTATCTGGTGTATAGCGTTGGTTGGAGGTCCTGTGCAGTGAAGAAGTCCTGCTCGAACTTGTGCATGAAAATGTTGGCGTATTGGGGTGCGAATTTGGTCCCCATGGCTGTTCCGTGAGTTTGGGTAAAGAACTGGTTATCGAAGGTGAAGACATTGTGATCCAGGATGAAGCGGATGAGTTGTAGGATGGCGTCTGGAGATTGGCTGTTGTTGGCGTTGAGTATTGATGCTGTCGCAGCGATGCAGTCATCGTGGGGGATACTGGTGTAGAGTGCCGAGACGTCCACCGTGGTGAGAAGTGTTCCTGGTTCAACTGGTCCGTGGGTACTGAGTTTTTGTAGGAAGTCTGTAGTGTCGCCACAGAAGCTGGGGGTTCCCTGTACGATGGGTTTCAGGATGCCCTCGACGTATCCAGAGAGGTTCTCACACAGGGTTCCGTTGCCTGATACGATAGGACGTCCGGGTGTGTTGGCTTTTGTATCTTTGGGAGGCAGTAGACGTCTCCCACGCGGGGAGTACGTGGGATGAGAGCACGTAGGATGCTTTGAAGGTCTGGATCGAAGGTCTTGATCAGTTTGTTGAGCTGGTGGGTGTGTTCTTTGGTCGGATCTGCGGGTAACTGTCTGTAGTGTTCCTGGTTGTCCAGTTGTCGGTATGCTTCTTTGCAATAGTCTGTTCTGTTCTGTAGGACGATGGCTCCTCCTTTGTCCGCTGGTTTGATGACGATGTTGCGGTTGGTCTTGAGAGCGTTGATGGCGTTGCGTTGTGCTCGGGTGACATTCTGGACTGTCCTGTGAGTGCGGCTGATGAATCTGGCATTGACGTATTTCCTGACAGCTTGAGCATTCATGTCAAGCTTAGGGCAGCAACCCTCCGGAGTAGAGTTTGACTCTTTCTTCTTCGGTTGCTGTACCACGGATCCCTCTGTCTGCTGTTCCGGATCGTTGATTGTCTCATTGGGTTCACTGCTGAAATCTTGGGATTTGTGGAAGAATTCCTCTGTGTCCGCTGCGAGACCAATCTGCTCAGACGAGGAGGAACGCGATGGACACCTACAGACGCTGAAAGACACCCTCGTAAGAACGGGATATGACGCTCAACTCGTCGATCGACAGTTCCAACGGGCCACAGCGAAAAATCGCATAGACCTCCTCAGAAGACTAACACGGGACGCAACCAATAGAGTACCCTTCGTCGTCCAGTACTTCTCCGCAGCCTTCAACATGTCATCGATGACGACGAACACCTCGCTAAGGCCATCCCCACACCTCCACTACTCGCCTTCAAACAGCCACCCAACCTCAAACAGACCATCGTTCGCAGCAAATTACCTAGCTTTCAGGAGAACAGCGTCCACGACACCACACAACCCTGCCACGGCAACCTCTGCAAGACATGCCAGATCATCAACACAGACACCACCATCACACGAGAGGACACCACCCACCAGGTACATGGTTCATACTCCTGTGACTCGGCCAACGTTGTCTACCTCATACATTGCAGGAAAGGATGCCCCGGAGCATGGTACATTGGCGAGACTATGCAGACACTGCGACAACGGACGAACGGACACCGCGCAACAATCGCCAGACAGGAGGGTTCCCTCCCAGTCGGGGAACACTTCAACAGTCAAGGACATTCAGCCACCGATCTTCGGGTAAGCGTTCTCCAAGGCGGCCTTCGAGACACACGACAACGCAAAATCGTCGGGCAGAAATTGATAGCCAAGTTCCGCACCCACGAGAACAGCCTCAACCGGGATCTTGGGTTCATGTCACGCTACACGTAACCCCACAAGCAAATAAAAGTTATGTTTTTAATACAACGGGTCATTCTCTGTCTTTCTCTTCCTTTCGGATGTTTCTCCCTCTCTCTCTCTGTCTTGTGTTCTGGCCGTTTGTATATTCGGTGGTCCTGTAGGTAACACCTCTCTGTCTGAACACTTTGATTGCCTTGACAACGGGCAGTTGGAAAGATTATCTGTAATCACCAGGTATTGTTCTCTGAATATAAATGCGAAATGTTCAAGGATTCCCACATTCACCCGACGAAGGAGAAAGCCTCCGAAAGCTTGTGATTTTCAAATAAAATTGTTGGACTATAACCTGGTGTTGTAAGATTCTTTACATTTGTCAACCCCAGTCCATCACCGGCATCTCCACATCATCATCACCTGTGCCACAGGCTCTTTCCAGGTATCCACAAGATATCATGGGAGTCAGCCAATCTGCCATTAAATCTCACACATTTACCTACACTTCCGAAGTGAATAGCAGTAGAAGTGAGGCAGCTAGTTTCATCAATCCATTTGCTTCCCGAAGGTACTGGATATCACTGACTATACCTGTACCCATTCACGCGCTTACCAGCAATCCAACAACATACCTAGGATGATATTCTATCTACTTATTGTTCAAATGGTATGCCACCACCACTAGAAAATAATGCTTCCTAGGGAGGCTGCATGGTACTTTCATTGAGGCATGAAAAGGGTACATGAAAGATTAGCTCCTCTGAGGTATGGGTTATAGTGTTAACACTTCTGCACAACCCCTGTACCCCAGCAGAATTAATGTACATCTTTATATCACGTCTTATGCCAATGTCCTAAGCCAGCTGAGGGAGGAGTGACACTAGACAACTGGTAAACTGCCTGTGCTTCAGAAGTTCTGGTACCAGTGTCAAGAGTGCCTTCTGAAGACTGCTTTAATTTTTCAGGTGATCCTGTTTATCAGTTCTCAGTCAGTATCACCACTAATATTACTGCCAATCAAAATTTTCCTGTGCTTGCTCATGCCACTTTTGCAGACCATCCAAAGATGCCCAATGATCTGCCTGAGTGCAGACAGTGACCTGAGATTTTTAAATCCCTCCCTCAAAAGTGTCTAAGTATTGTCCAAGCAAATTGAAGCCAATCTGGACTGCTTCCTGGATCAGTGGAGCATTGACTAGAGGTACACCTATTGCTATGTCAAGGAGCTGGGGGCCTTATCCAACAGCAGGCTGCAGTGTAAATAACTGTTCATTTCGCAGGAACCTTCACTTCTGCTAAACCCTCAACCAATGACCTTTGGTTCAATCTGCTGTCTCATCCACATCACTAAATAACAGACAAGTGTCTACCTGGACTGCTGCCTAAAGCATACATGGGTGATAATTGGTGCAGTGAATTTTCTTTTATATCTACCCCTAAAAATCCTAAGTTCCACATGCTGTGAATAAGATTGCCAACCCTCCAGGATTGCCCTGGAGGAAAATTAGGGGCATTAACAAGTGTTTCCCCCCCCCCCCCCATTTTCTTTGAACACTTTCATTTAAGTTATAAAAATATAGGAGTTGGGGGAAAAAGGCAGTTGACTGTCAAGGATCATCCAATCGAGTCAAGAGTCTATTCGCTTTCCAGTTGAGGTAGGAAGGCAATGCACCACAAGTATGGGCTTGCTGGGTAAACCAATTTGGGTTGGGGTGGGGGGAGGGGTAGGTTGGCATGCAATGAAAACTTCAGAAATACATTGAACCAGAGTTGGTAACCCTATTTCTGAAGCAAGCAGATTGGACAGTTAATACCCAAATGTACATCCATTTGGGGATCCTGCTTTGTACATAAGTGTTTCATTATTTGTCTCAGTATGTTTGGACATCAAAAACAGAGTACATGGGCCTTGTGCTCCCTCAACTTCCTGATAATTGGATTATTTCGTTTTTGTGCTGTTAAAAAGGTTTAGTATAAGGATCCACTAGCTGTTCCACTCTTTGCCCTTCTGCTCTGTGCAAATTTGCATTTAAACAGAAGAGCAGTGTAAATTAAGACAATTATCTTTTTCATTTGTAATCTTTTAAAACTGAATTTACATACATATTTTTCATCTCCATATTGAAATAGGGAAATATTCCTTTACTCTTACTCAAGTTGTAAAACTTCATACCTCATTCCAAGTCCTCTGTGGTTGACACTAAAGCACCTCAATTTGATATCCTCAGTTTGGGACAAATTTGGGAGCCATCACTAAATCAAAAGATTAATCACATTTTTCTAAAACACTTCATGTGCACAAACTGGCTGCTGCATTTCCCTACATGACAGTGACTATACTTCAAAAGTGAAGTACTTCGGAATGTTGTGAAAAGGTTCTATATATTGCAAGTTTTCTTTAGTCACCATTTTGTACAATAAAAACTTGTACTGATCAACCATGGGCAACACAAGCAATGATCATATCCCATCCACACAGATGCCAAGGATAGATTCCAACATCAGGGCCAACCCAAAATACACCAGTTTTTAAAACCATGTTTATTGAAAAGTCATTTAACCTTATGGTTAAGTACACAAAGTCCAGCTGAAATCCAAGTTTTCTTATAATTGAACTAAGTTAACAACCTCCTTCAAAAGCTTCATCCCAAATACTACTGGCTCTCAGCTGAAGTGCTCAGATCACTGACATTCTTGTTCAAGGAATTAGCTGTTCCACTGGCTCATCAAAGCAAGATTAAGAATTGAATAGATTAGAAACCAGTAGACAATGCCCATCTATAAAGGATCACAAATTAGATCACAATGACTACTACAGTATATTATCCTTTATCCAAAACATGTAAAGTGTCATGGAAACCAGACTGAATGAAAAGCTATTGCAACAATTCGTTTGCTAATCTGACTTCTGAGCAAACTGGTAAATTGTTACTCTCCTGGTCCAAAATTGAATGACTTTATTGATTCTCAAGACAAAAGCCTTACTCAGGATATGGCATCCTGGCCTAATTGAGAAGCTGGCCTCATGAATTGAACTAAGTACACAATTTCCTTTAGAAGAGACAATCAGGCCAAAACAAATTGCTCCCGAGACGCATGCTTAGCTCCATTTCAGTCTTCTCAATGGGGATAATCAAAACGAGAAAGTTGGGGGGGGGGGGGGGGGGTGGGAAAGAGAGGAGTCTAATTTTCGACCATAATGCACATGGGCAACCCCACCCTGATGAATCCAGGGAGTGGCCTAAACCATTTTGATGGTCAGGCCTCATCTAAATATTTTAGGTGAGTTACCAGCACTCAAATGCACACAAGCAGTTGTCAAAAGGGCCTGGTTAAAGGTGACATTTACACAAGGAAATAGAACATTTAGTCCGCAGTTCTTGAAAAACTCAGCCAAAAAGATGTCAATCAAGACCTCTGAAAAGTAACCATTACCCACAGTGGACCAAAAGCTCAACTCTTTGGCAAATAACCAGGGTCCAGTGAAGAGAAACTGGCAACAAGAATGAATATATAAAATGGATCTAAAAATCACAAGGGATGGTTAGGAAGCCTTACTCTTTTATAGCAAACTACATAAAGCAGTTTGCCCTTCACTAAAAATGATAGCAGAACATTGCTTGATACCAAAGGTGTAATTTCAGTTGTCAGCACTGAACAAATCAAAAAGAAAAACACCAAAAGGCACATTCCTTGGTGGCACCACCAAAGTAAGCTCATTGCAACTTACCAAATTGTTAGGACCAATGCTGTAGGGTATTAACCAGAAATTCTCAAAACATTTTTAGTCATGCAACTCAACGTTCAAGTTCAGCTAGATGTCATTTTACAAATTTATTCATACAAGCAAAAGTAGATTTCTCTCAGAAGCCAGGTGGCTATGCTATACTTAAGAGGCAGACACCATACTTGTCTAAAGTATAGAAACATAGAAAATAGAAGCAGGAGTAGGCCATTTGGCCCTTCGAGCCTGCTCCGTCATTCAACATGATCATGGCTGATCCTCTATCGCAATACCATATTCCCGCTCTATCCCCATACCCTTTGATGCCTTGTGTCTAGAAATCTATCTAGCTCCTTCTTAAATATATTCAGTGACTTGGCCTCCACAGCCTTCTGTGGTAGGGAATTCCAAAGGTTCACCACCCTCTGAGGAAAGAAATTTCTCCTCCTCAGTCCTAAGTGTCCTACCCCGTATCCTGAGACTGTGACCTTGTTCTAGACCCCACCAGCCATGGGAAACATCCTCCATGCATCCAGTCTGCCTGGCCCTGTTTAGTATGAAGCAAATAGATTTTTTGCCCAAGACAAGCTACAAAGCAGTAGAAGCTGGTAAATTGATGTGCAGGAGAGATGCCCTTTAAACATTCCATAAGGAAATCACAGCCATAGTGCTCCAAAAAAGGTGTTAAGTCTTATGTTCCCCACTATATTTATTGGGGTTACTTTGTGGCATGGAGGATTACTGTATATAGAATATATTTTTAAAATCAGAGAAACACTCAACCATCTTTTAACCTGTTTATTTCAAGAATATATAGTTTAATTTCATTACAAGTCACACAGTACTTTAAAAACACCACTTATCAAGTAAACCAGCTTATCCCATCTGAACACCAATCCTGAAGCATTCAATTCAAATCATGTGCAAGTACAGCTAGATGTCATTTTACAATCTCAAAAAATTCAAGTGATACATATAAACCTGAACATACATTTCAAGTCACATCAAAAATGTTAACTATAGCTAAGTCTTTGCACACAATGGAATGAGCAGCTTTGACAGCTGAAGCAAAAAAAATTCAGCAAATCTACAGTGCAAATATATCTAAATTCTTCTACAAAAATGCAGATTCAAATTCACAAATCAGAAACCAGCTTTTGTATTTGTACAATGCAAGTCAGATGGGTTAACCACCACATGGGGCAATGAGGGCTCACTTGCTAAACCAATTTGAAGCTATATTTAATTTTCCAAGCTAATTCAATTCCATTTTTTCCCCCAGAAGTCAACAGCCTCTAAAAATAAAAAGATTGTCCTAAACAGCAGCAATGTTGTTTAATTTAGAAAACAGGGTTTCTGAAAATTAAACATTACACTCTTCCATGGTATAGCTTCTTACACTACTTCATGCAACACTATCTGGAAAGGTGCTTCAAAAAGTTCGCAGTTACAAGTTGTACAGTGGTTAAAAATACAAAAAGATTGGAGCTAAAGTACTCCATAATGAAAACTCCATGAATCAACAAAAAAAAAAAAAATCACAGTTTGAAATTATCTTGGGGGATTTCTGTGGTGCACTGTTGTATGAGCTGCAGTCAAACAACCATATTAAGATGGTATAACTAACCTCTAAACAATGCCACACCTAAAAAATTATTGCCCATAGAACATTTATCTGGACCTTCATTATTGCTTTTAACCTAATGTAGTACTCAGAATATTCCCCACATACAGCATTCAAGGAAAACTAAGTTTTGCTATTTTGATTTCATAAAATATAGCTGCCATATTAACGTTTCTCCAGGCAGAAACTAATGAATGTTTATTCCAGATTTCCTCCATTCCCATTAGGTGTGGGTAAAGTACAACAGTTTGTAGACAGAACTCCCCCTCCAAAAGAGGTTTTAAATAACTTCAAGCATCTAAGAGGAAAGAAAAATTAGATGAGATATTTTGAAGTATATAAAAATTGGAAAAATGTACAATACCAGCTATAATATAAAGGCATTTAACCTATTAAGATGCACCATCTAGTACATAAAGACTACCTATGCTGCAACCAGTCACATACAATAGTGGGGGTTCTGTGTTAGTTTGAAGCAACAACCAAAATGTGAACAGACCAAGTCTACTCATTAGCCAGTAGCTTGCTTACCAGTTCACTCAAGGTATTGAAACTTCAGATCTTCTAAACTCTGGCTAATATAACCAGCAGCTATTGTGGACACCCAGAATGTTGCCATACATACTACTACACAATTTATAGGGCTTCTGAGATTTGGTTATATCTCAAAACTTTTTGCCACAAGCAGTGTGACTAAGGTAGCATGGAGCTCTGGTATTCAAAGCTGCAAAAAACAGATACAGGAAAACAAAATTCTCCATCCCTCTTTGGGTGGAACAAATTCAAGAGTTTCAATTGGAGATGGACCAGCCAATTGAAACCCAGTGCCAAACATCTCCAGTTCTGGTATAGCACTCATGGGCTCAAATGGTGTTTCATCTGGTATTTAGCACCCCCATGACACTAGTGTGCTTCCATTTCACACACTATTTTTAAATAAGATCTGAATGTGTAATTTGTGGGTAGTTCAGTGCCTAGTTCCTAGTCATTTTATGTAGTACCTTATAGCCAGAGAAAGTTCCCGTCAGTGGCAACTAGAGCTCAGGTATATATATCAAAGTGTGTGCAAACCCAATGCACCACCCAGTCCCTAAAAGGCAATAATCATACTGTCAATGTATCACCTATTTCAATAAAAACACCCAGCTCCTCCAGAGTTATATTCAAAAACCAATTAAATCACAATTGATTGCATTGTTTGAGCTACTTACAAGTGCAGAGAACACCATGCTTTCAGAATCAGTGATACCCACTGCTCACTAGATGAAAAAAAACAAAGTTGTGAAATTATTTTTATGCCAGGACTCATGTGGGTTGAATACTACATATCCATCAATTAGGGATTTACTTATTCACTGACAGTTTGACTGAACAGCACTTAGATTACATTGGCTTATCTGGTCCTTTTAGGCCATCAATTCATTGTAGGTAATTTGTCAATGAGATGATTCTAGCATTGCATTATGGACATTAGGAATTTAAAGTGTATCCTCACTTGAATGAAATGCAAAGACACTGTCAGCACTTGGTGTTGCAATTTCTACAGTAAGGTTTAATTTACAGACTTTCTGCTAAGGTGTCCAGTCTATTAGAAATTGTTAAGTGAAACTACAAAACATTTAGATGACAATATATAGAACAAATCAAATCTACTGGTTGTAGACTAGGAAACCTCAAATCAGTGCAGCTTCAAATTATTTAAGAGGAAATTTAAAAACTTGGAAAAGTCAATCTTAATTCCTTCCAACTAAAGTTAATGTCAAGGCTGATGGGCAAGGATGCAATTAGGACCACTAGGCAGTCTGTGGCACTTACATGCTGTTGTAGAATCAAGAGTTCCCCCATAGATGGATTTTACAACTCAATCTTTTTCCTGGGAAGATTTTATATGCTAATGCAGAGCAAGATGAATTAGTGCCATCTAGTGCATGCAAGCTATTTGCTGCATTAGGTACATGTTTGTTATTTTCATTCAATTTTAAAGAGCTTGTCAACTTTGTTTAGTGCATAAAGAACCTGTTACATGTGTATTGAACTTCTGTTCCAAAAAGAAAAACAGGCCAAGGTAAGCAAGTTAATGATCTTAAAATAAGAAAATGCAGCTTTAATAAGTCACTTATATGTGCAGCTTGTCAGAACTGCTGGAAATGTCTAATATTTTAATGTTACTTTATGTGCCAAGGAGGAATGGTTTTGAAATACAAGATTTAAAACTCAGCTTTTAAGACAGAACTATATCAAAACAGAGCAGACAACAGAAGTTTTGGGTAGTGGCCAGAATTGTGTAGAACAAGTGCATAGGAAACAGTTCAACTAAATAAATTAACATTTTATTCCCATCAGTATATCTTTAAGAATGGCACAAGTCTGGTCAAGGATCCAACTTGAATTTGCATCATGGTGTCCAGTGATTACCAGATTAAATACCAGGCTAATTATGGTTTTGTGCCATGTACAGATTTGTACAAACTGAAAATGAAATGTATTTTTTGTATTAGTTTTGCCTGGAAATTGAGCTCTAACAAGCACATGCACATCTGCACTGATGAGCAGAACGTAGAGGGGGATACAATTAAAATAGGGCACTCAGTATAACCAACATTAGGAAAACTGGTATGAATGTCAAACCAGTCTGAGATAGGAATGGTTTACATCTGTACCAATTCACCATTGTTTAGGTGAATTATGCTGCACAAAAGGTTGGAGTATAAACAGTGCATGAAAATAAGATTTACTGCTATGTAACACAAAAATGTCAGTGCTCCTACTTAGAAGGAAGGCAATCATTCATGGTTTTCAGCTTCTGCAGTAGTTGTATTCAAGGGGAAAAAATTATTTTCACAACACTATCCACTTCAAGTTACAAAATGAGATTCAACATCACAGCGATTAGTCCGTTCAAATTAACAACGGACTCAACTTTGAGCCATTGCCAGCTGCAGCACAAAAGGTAACTGGTAAAGTTCTATTTTTACTGCAGCACCACACTTGAAAGTGACCACTGCTAACTGAAGCCATTTCTCTCCAAAGATTAGGAATTTAGTTTACAAAGGGGATAGTTTGTTTTCCACTCTGCTCCACCCTAAAACACTATATACCCTGTTATTACAATAGGTAGATGCACCTAATTATATCCACTTCATTAACTGGCTAAAGGGTTGCCACTTGTTAATTGCATATTTTCAGTCTTTCAAAGCTGTGTAGTTAAAACTGAGATTTACCGAAGCTCTTCAGCAATGAAGGGACAGAGTGAAATAACTTTACATACCTGCTATTCTATGCAATGTGTACTAATTCCAAGACTTGATCCCAGTACAACATTTTAATTAAGTCACTGGTTAGCCCAGGTGTAGAAATCATTCAACTCACTTGCTTCTCATTAAGATCTAGCCACCAAAATACCTTCACATTTGAGTCAGGTAACTAAATGCAAAATGGTCATCTCAAATGTAGACACTTCAAAATTAACAGTATCTGTTATTTAACAAATTTATACCCGTATGTCTCATTAAAGGCTTCAGTTTTTCCATACCATTGGGCAAAGCAACTTACTGCTAAGCTGAATTTTGCCTGCTAGTCTGCATAGTTTTAAGATTGCCAGGCAATGGACAACTGGAATACTACAATTCAAGTGATGCCATTGAATGAGCCAGCTAAAAATAAAAAAGATAAGCTATAATCCATGTAAGTAATTGCACTTATATTCCCCAGCACCAGTGAAAAGTTAGTAAAATTTGGTTACAAAACTAAACTTCTGAATCAGCTCAAAACACTGCTACTTTCAAAAGCACCCATCCGGTCTCATTAGTGCTTTTAAAACAGCCATTTTGATTACACAAAATACTGTTAGCCCATGTCACACCGTTAGTTCATGCAAGTTGCCAAAAGAAAATCAAAACACTTTCTGAAGACATTGTGGATAAAGTTTGGCAACAACACATTCAAAATGGCGGCCAAGGTCCCATAGCTTGTCTGGTGACTCATACACTTTCTTCCATTGATCAGATTCTTCTTCATACTGGTACAAAGAGTTCTTCCGGCTTGTACGGAAAACGTGTTCCTCCACCACCACTTGTGTTGCTCGCACAAAAAGGTGCAGTTTGTTAAGGAACACGATGAGTTTAATGTAGGGATTGGTAGACTGATCCAGTGGAAGGTCCTTCTTCCGTAGCCATTTATTAAGTTGGATGTCATAAGTCTCTACAGTAAGCATCCGTTGATGTGCTTTACAAATGCCAGCTACATAGTAGATAGAATCTTTGCAGACAGCAGACAGTCCCTGGGATCGAGGCACGTTCATTGGTGTTAGACAGCCCCAGTAGTCTTTATGAGGGTTGTAGCACAAGAAAAATTCACCTAAACAAAAGAAATACGCAATTTAGACTTCATGCCCAACTCAATCATTGAAGCTAGAGTTCTGTAATCCAACTCATTACAAAAGCAAGAGAATTAATTAATTGCTATGCTAAATCCTGTAGTCAGTGCACTGGACCAACCAACTGCACCAGTGATGGACGAGTTTACACACAATTGCTGTAATGCTGAGCTTTGGATTCCAACCGCATTACTGTGGGACCAAGGCATCCGTAGACATTTCCCTGAGCTGGGTTCAGAACACTATTGACAAGATGTGGAAACTGATCACTTGTCCGGCCACAGATATGCATGGCAGTGGAGGTAGAGATATATAACTGAGATTCAAGTTATCCCACATATTAAAAGTAAACACTGAACACAACCATGGATTTTTCTTCAGTTCACCAAGTCCCCACATCTTGTTGACAAATGTAACAAAGGAAAAGCTTTGGGGGGGGGGGGGGGGGGGGCGGGGAGAAGAGGGAGAAAGAGAAAAAAAAGGGGAACACCCAACTGTGATGGGTATGGACAAATGGCTGGGCATTTAATCCATAGTATCCCACATATTTCATTTATGTTCTTAAATCACAGCCCCATGGTAGCCCAAGCCTGGTACTTAAAGCCATGCTTACAGCTTTTGTTTGATTTCAGGATCACAATGGGAGGTGTGCATTTGGACCTAATTTAGTACTGGCATTCAGGCAACATTAATGACCAGTTTCCCATTGATGGTTGAAACATTTTGTTGCAAATTCAAGTGCTACTTTCTGCAACTGGGGAGTACATATTATACAAGTATAAAAGTACACCAAGATTACACCAGAGCTTGCACAATGCCCCATTTCATAATCAGTCACAGTAGATAAAACCTGAAACAAGTGCTATTCCATGGAACAGTGTCAGAATATTCTCAAGAGAATAATTCATTTTTATTGTGTACATTAACACCATGTGGTAATGCATCATCAATAAGCTCAGCATTATAACCTACTAGCACTCAATTTTTGCAGAAAATTGTTAGTTGTTCCCAGTCTCCCAATCCCCATTACCTACTTTTAAAAACATAAGAAATAGGAGCAGGAATAGGCCAATCAGCCCCTCGAGCCTGCTCCGCCATTCAAGATCATGGCTGATCTGATCCTAATCTCAAATCTAAATTAATGTCCAATTTCCTGCCCGCTCCCCGTAACCCCCAATTCCCTTTACTTCTAGGAAACTGTATTTCTGTTTTAAATTTATTTAATGATGTAGCTTCCACAGCTTCCTGGGGCAGCAAATTCCACAGACTTACCACCCTCTGAGTGAAGAAGTTTCTCCTCATCTCAGTTTTGAAAAAGCAGCCCCTTATTCTAAGATTATGCCCCCTAGTTCTAGTTTCACCCATCCTTGGGAACATCCTTACCGCATCCACCCGATCAAGCCCCTTCACAATCTTATATGTTTCAATAAGATCGCCTCTCATTCTTCTGAACTCCAATGAGTAGAGTCCCAATCTACTCAACCTCTCCTCATATGTCTGCCCCTGAATTGCAATTAAAAGTCCAACATACCAAAACAAGAATTTAAGCAGCTACAAAATCCAAGACAAAACCACTGATGACTGGCTAAGTTCCATCGAGACAGTTGAGATGTATAAAATATATACTGCCAACTTGTATGCTGCATGGAGATTTATTTTTGGCACTTTTACTGTAATGACAAAACCACTGATTAAATAATTTTCAGAAGCTACTCTGAAAAATCAGTTACATATTTTAAAAATTCCAATACAAAACAAAGGTTTAGGAATCCATGAAAATGGCATGGAGGATACTCTGCATAGTCATTGTTTCCAAGTGTTAAATTTAAAATAGAAAATAGGCTGCAAATGCACAACTATATACTAGAAGCAGCAAAGGGGATATGGACAAGCAGGCCGATTTCAGCTGCAATTTTTTTTCTAACAGATTTTTATTTTGCAAAAACTCTTGCTCCTCCCTCAGTTTACTGCATTGCTGCTACTGGATCATATTGATCCTCTCTTCAGGTACAGTGTCTCCCTTTTTCTCCCCCTGTCGCCCCTCCCCAAATATACCTTAGGTATCAATTTTTGTCTGATTACACATCTGAAGCATCTGGCATGGTATAAGAGTTATGCAAGTTGCACATTAAATGCTAGTTTTTATTTTGTTCGAAACATCTGCTCAATTCTAAAATCATTTTTAAAGCATTAAATTCCCACTTTGCTGGATAGTGGATTTTTATGCAAAAATTAGGAAGGTAGTGGCAGAGAGTCAAACAGACTTACATCACAATTGGTAATACAAGAGTTAAAGGGAAAGGGAGGAATGAGAATATAGGAACAGCTTTAAAGCAAACTTTTATACCATTTAAACTAATATGCCCCTTTCCTGCAATTCATCTTTCACGTACAGATTTGCACATCCCAATGCTATACCTAGTGTACATAAAGTTAGTCCTCATTTATTTTGCACCCTAGGTACTGCAGATTTATACTCTGCTAAACTCTGTGTCATTGCTTATTGGAACAAAGAGGGAAAAAATGCATTACTCTGTGAAAGTTGCAATTAAAACAATGTTTTTCAACTTGATTGGGTCTGAAAACTAGGCTGGGTACATCATGTGACAGATTTACCACCAGTACTTGTTTTTAAATTTTGATAGACTTCAAAAGACTAGCAATGTTTTTGTTCAAGTGGGGATAGTAAATTGATGGACTCTCATTGCTTGCCACTAGGGGGTTAGTATCAAGGACATCAGACTATATAGCTCCTTCTATACTGCCCAGTTTTATAAACCCTGCCTCATAAGAATCATACTCCATTAATGTGACATTTCCTACAATAACTACTCCTGTGTCCTCAATGCCATTGCATTATGGCCAGTTTTGCATTGGATCCTGAATATCCAACAATTTCATTCCAAGAGATTTTCATCCTACCAAACAAACTGATTTGAACCCCAATCCCAGAGGTTAAAGGGCAGTGCTATAACTCAGTATATTACCCAGATCAAAAGTCAGACCCACACCCAAAATGCAACAGCCACAACACAAAAAAGTGTTAAATCAGCTCCATTGTAAGTGTAAGCATCCTGATTGATTCATTAATTTAGTGGGGAAAAGGTACTTTTATTACACTGCACATCCACCTTTCTTCCTCTCCTCCCCCACACCATTGCCAACACCTCATTTCAAAGAGCTGTATACCAGTAGCTTTGTGTGATATGAGCAGCTCCACTAAAACACCAAAGATGTTGACATGATCTCAACATAAACTGAAAAAATTGTTTAAACTTGCAATGGTTTTGTATTTAGTCTTTATCAGAAGTACTGTTCACTGGGTAAACTATCCCCTTTTGCTTTTTTGAGCAAGGAGGTTTAGTGCAGGAGTAAGTTTCCTTAGAACCATACAAATTTGCAGTACAGAAGGAAGATATTTGGCCCATAATGTGTTGGCTGTTTCAGCAATCCAAACCAAATCTAATCCTACTGCTCTACTCAGCTTGTACCTGCCTCAGCTTCAAATATTTATCCACTTGTCCCTTAAAAGATTCACTGGTCTGTGCCTCAAACCATCCTGTGACAAAGATTCCATGTGCCAAAAACCCTGTATAAAGACTTTTTCCAAACTCCCTCCTCACCCAGTTGATGACCCCTCAAACTATTCAACCAAGAGAGTCTTCCCCGGTGCATAACTATTAAAAAAAAAGCTGTTTTCCTCAACTGAGAAATTAGCCCCTGTATCTCAAGTCTCTTCACAGAACTCGAGTTTACTGTCCCTGGCACCATTCTAATGAATCTGAGTACACTAAGGCTTTAAATGTACTTTGGATAATGAGGTACCAAAAACTGCACAGTACTCCAATTGTGGAGTAACAAATGTTTAGTATAACTTCACTACTCTTGTACTCAAGCCTCTATTTATAAAACAAAATTCTACTGGCCTTATGGCTTTATCTACCTGCACGTGCACTGGCAGTTATGAATTTGAATGTGTAGTTCTGTTCATACATACTCTTCAGTATCTTGCCATTATGTGTATACTCCCATGCCTCAATTTCTCTCCCAAAATGTATTTACCTCACTTCATGTTAAATTGTATCTGCCTGTCCATACCCTTAACCTACCAATGTCCTCTTAAAGTCTGACCACTAGTTGCCAAACCATTTATATAGATCTCAAAAAGTAGACCTAGCAACACTTGGGGTACATCACTTCCAACTATACACTGGCGCACTGTGGCTGCAGTGTGTACCATCCACAGGATGCACTGCAGCAACTCACCAAGGCTTCTTCGACAGCATCTCCCAAACCCGTGACCTCTACCACCTAGAAGGATAAGAGCAGCAGGCACATGGGAACACCACCTGCACGTTCCCCTCCAAGTCACACACCATCCCGACTTGGAAATATATCGCCATTCCTTCATCGTCGCTGGGTCAAAATCCTGGAACTCCCTTCCTAACCGCACTGTGGGAGAACAGTCACCACATGGACTGCAGCGGTTCAAGAAGGCGGCTCACCACCACCTTAGAGGGCAATAAATGCTGGCCTCGCCAGCATCCCGTGAACGAATAAAAAAATACGTGGCTTCATTAAAAAAACGTAACTACATCAAATCACCGGTAAAATGATGTGCAAGTTCTTACAGCCTGACACCAGGTTATAGTCCAACAGTTTTATTTTAAATCACAAGCTTTCGGAGCTCACCTCCTTCGTCAGGTGAGTGAAGGGGTTCTAAAAACGCATAGCATATATAGTCAGAGAACAATGCCTGGTGATTACAGATAACCTTTCCAACTACCCCCTATAACACCTCACCTGGGAGACTATCACAGCAATCAAAGGTGTCGTTGGTGTTCAGACAGGTTAGCCACAGAAAACATTACATCCCAGTATACTGAATACACAATGGGTCAGGAGACAGTTGTATTAAAAACACAACTTTTTTCCCCACTGGTGGGTTTACGTGTAGCGTGACATGAACCCAAGATCCCGGTTGAAGCCGTCCTCATGGGTGCGGAACTTGGCTATCAACTTCTGCTCGACGATTTTGCGTTGTCGTGTGTCTCGAAGGCCGCCTTGGAGAACGCTTACCCGAAGATTGGTGGCTGAATGTCCTTGACTGCTAAAGTGTTCCCCGACTGGGAGGGAACCCTCCTGTGTGGAGATTGTTGCGCGGTGTCAGTTCATCCGTTGTCGCAGCGTCTGTATGGTCTCGCCAATGTACCATGCTCCGGGCATCCTTTCCTGCAACGTATGAGGTCGACAATGTTGGCCGAGTCACAGGAGTATGAACCATGTACCCGGTGGGTGGTGTCCTCTCGTGTGATGGTGGTATCTGTGTCGATGATCTGGCATGTCTTGCAGAGGTTGCCGTGGCAGGGTTGTGTGGTGTCGTGGACACTGTTCTCCTGAAAGCTACCTCATACGTTGCAGGAAAGGATGCCCGGAGCATGGTACATCGGCGAGACCATGCAGACGCTGCGACAACGGATGAACGGACACCGCGCAACAATCGCCAGACAGGAGGGTTCCCTCCCAGTCGGGGAACACTTCAGCAGTCAAGGGCATTCAGCCTACAATCTTCGGGTAAGCGTTCTCCAAGGCGGCCTTAGAGACACACGACAACGAAAAATCGTCGAGCAGAAATTGATAGCCAAGTTCCGCACCCACGAGGACGGCCTCAACCGGGATCTTGGGTTCACGTCACGCTACATGTAACCCCACCAGCGAAAAAAAAAGTTATCTGTTTTTAATACAACTGGACATTCTCTCTCTGCCTTTCGGGTCTCTGTCTTTGTAATCTGACCCATTGTGTATTCAGTATACTGGAATGTAATGTTTTCCGTGGCTAACCTGTCTGAACACCAACAACACCTTTGATTGCTGTGACTGTCTCCCAGGCGAGGTGTTATAGGGGGCAGTTGGAAAGATTCTCTGTAATCATCAGGCATTGTTCTCTGACTATATATGCTATGCGTTTTTAGAATCCCTTCACTCACCTGACGAAGGAGGTAAGCTCCGAAAGCTTGTGATTTAAAATAAAACTGTTGGACTATAACCTGGTGCTGTGCAAGTCCTTACATTTGTCCACCTCAGTCCATCACCGGCATCTCCACAAAATGATAGGAGTAATCCAATTTTTGAATGTGGTCTACTGCCAGGATATTCATCTTACAGATGATAAAGATAAAACAATTTAAGCAAAAGACTAAATCAATTAAACATGAATTTGTAGGTCTCCAATAAATTACACAACTTAAACGCAGGCTAGTGGCACAGTAGCACCATGTAATAAAGCAGCAATGTAATCCATCACTCCTGTTCAAACCATGTGGTGAAATATCAATCAGTTCAAATCATGCAATTTGATTACAGGAAACAGTTATCCATTACCATCCACTAGGTGTGACAAGGATAACTTTTCACAACAGAATAAAACCATACCATAATGTCAACTACAGCATTTCATGGCAACATCACATATCAAGAGACGTTATGATTTTATTTCACTGTTCCATCTTAACCTTTTAATTGGTAATACACCTTCAGTTATGCTCAATTCACCAAGAAATGCATCTCTCTCTACCCCACCCCTGAGCACGGAGACAGAGGGGTGAGTGTTTTTTAAAAAAAACTTTCTGGGTTATATGTCTTTATCTCCCTATGCAATCATTGCATTTCAAGCTAAAGAGAGATAGTGCTAAAAATAGTTACTTCAATCTTGGACTTCTAATATTTCCACCCCCATACTGAGTAACAACTGCTCTATCATAACCAAGGTGACTGGCACATCAAGAAACTGCAATTATGAATTGGTATGCAGGCTAATATTAAATTGACTTATAAATATTGTTTATTAATCCCCTTCTCTTCCTCTCCCAACTCCCAAGTTTGTACAGCCAATCTCACCTAATTTGCACCTCGCCAGCATCATTCCTGAGTCCTAGCAGATGCTGCAGTTCTGGGAATGCCATATCCCACAATAGATTTAGATCCTGGAGCAGCAGCATCAGGCAAGAGCCATGATAACTTTTTACATGGCAAGATTTTAGATTCCACAAGAATACAACTGCAATTTTTCAGTTTAAGGTCAGTATCAACTTTAGAACTGCTTTTAGTTTTATGTTGGAGCCAAAGTTCTGACAATTATTGCATTAAAAAGATTGAATTTGAAGTGCTAGAGCTGAACTTTAATACAGGGATAAGTAGTACCCTTACTAAGCAAGTACCCCAATTACTAGTATTCTAATCAAAATATCTCAAAATAAAAATGCTGCTTCACCTGTCCACTACCCATGAACAAAGACTGCTAGTACTAGCTCCAATAATCATATTGAAGCTGGTGCAGTGCTGCTCCAGTTAGCTGGGCAATCTCTAATTTAGCTCAAGTCTTAGCAGATGGACTTCCACCAACAGCTGGCATCAAACATGGTAGAGCAGTGATTAGAGTAAATCAAAATGACTGACATCTTCTCACATCAGAGCAAATTAGTGAATTGCTTTATGATTAATTTTCACCATGATATGCAATGTAATACAAAAGGTGCAAAACGCACCCACCCCCTTACCTTGTAACACATAGATATTATCTTGATACTCCACAGCAGTGTGAAACTCCATGGCAACAGGCATCGGACAGACAGCTATCCAGCAATTGTCCCTGCCATCATAGCACTCCACTGATTTTAGTGCATTTCGCCCATCGCCTTCATACACCCGACCTCCAATTGCATAAATTTTACTACAATAGACTAGTTTACATCCTATTCGTGCCCTCAGCAATGGAGCTCTGGGTAGCCATCTGTTTGTTGCATGGTCATACATCCAGAAATCGCTCTCTGCTTTGTGATCTATAGATACATCGCTGTTACTTGGCCTGTAACCTCCTGCAATATAAATGTCATTATCGGGTGACACCAGGATTCCCACCTCCCTTAAATCATTGGGAGGCTTGCATAATTTGAAGACTTCTCCTGTGACAGTATCTAAACAAGGCACAGTTTGTTTCTTTCCTGAGTGTTTGTTGGCAGCCTCAAAGCAGATAATCATCTGTGAAGCAGTCATACCAAGCCTTGGCCTACAGCCATCAGCCCCATCATCATGTCTCTCTTCTATGGAGTTTCTAGCCATAGCCTGTGCAAAAGTGCAAGGGATTTTCTGTAAAAAGGTCTCCTCCATGAGAGGTACACGTATACATTTGGCAAAAATGTCTGCAAGATGTGGCTCCCTTTTGTCTCTGTTATGCTCAAGCCACTGAATTATGCTTTCGTAAACACACTCTTCCTTTTCCACATTTAGATCATCACTGTTTAGAATGCTTGTTAGCTGGTCTTTAGTCAAATGGAGGAACTCCTGCTCTTTGGCAACACACAAAATTTTTTTTCTAATGTAATCTTGTGATTTCTCCTTCAATTCCTGGTGTCCATAAGCATCAGCAAACATGAAAACCCCAATGGAGTTTTGCGGATCCAGTCGGCTGATCATATACTGGGCACATTGGTCCTGCAAGGACGGAATCTGGAAGAGACTAGCAGCTGTGAAAAGAGCCTGCACGTTGACTTCTGTCAGAGATATTCTGGATGTATATGCATAATCCAACACAAGCCGCATTGCATCATCTTCCACTCCCACAATTCGCACCTCTTTCTGCGTGCTCTCTGTAAGGCCACTTGTGAACATAGACCTATGAAATAAAGAAGCTTAAATGAATTGAACCCATTCTGGAATAAAAGATTTTCATTCATATAGTAAAACATCATACCTCAAAAGCATGTTAGCATATGATTATTTACTTTGCAGTGTAGTGACTTATGGATAAACATGAGCTTTTTTGCACAGCAAGAAACCGCAAAAGCAATGGGGTGAACAACTGATCAATTTGTTTTTGATTATATTGGTTGAAGGAACGTTGGCCAGGACGTTGGGAAAACTCTTATTTGAAGAGATCTATGTGCTCTTTAATATTTACTTGAACTATTGGAACAGCTGGGAGCTCTAAAATTTCATCTGAAAAGACAGCTAGCTCCCTTGGTACTGCACTGGGGCATTAACCTAGATTATGCATTCATGCCCTGGAATGGGGTTTGTACTTTTAACCTTCAAATTTGGAGAAAAATGCTACCAACAGATACTGAAAATCAAATTTCCTGAATTCTCCAATATTTTTAATTATTTTACTTAAGTTTTGTGAAACCACATCTTAATACTGAATAAAAGATGAAAAACTGCTATAATCTACAAAGGTTTGAATAGCTTTGGTATTAAATCTATGGAAAGCTAGCTGCTCAATTTGGTATTTTTTCTACAGAAAAGAAAATTTAGAAAAAGCAATGAAAAACATTTAAAACTAATTTGACTGTGGCTTACTGGAACAAGAATAGGGCTATAATGAAGCTCTGGAATGTTAGAGTCTAGTTCCTTATAACAAGTCTTAAACACTACCTGGAATTAGGCTATTCATTCAATTCCATATCATTTGTACATGGTTGATTAGTTCCAAATTGGTGTTGTAATTAAAGGACTGGAACTTCAAAACATCCACAGATTAGTTTAGATTCAAAGATAAAATGGTTGTTTCAGTTCACATCTCTTGCCCTCATCCCCACCGCTTTGATACGCCATAAGCTGGTTTGTAATATTAGTATGCGACTAGCTACCAAAACAGCAAAAGCGTACCTAAAGTAAGGACTAATTGCAGCGAGTACATTTCGGTGACAGGAAAACGTTTTTCCATGATCTACCTCCACCACAATGTCTGTCAGCTGCCGTTCATCGTACATACATTTAAGCTGCTGCAGAATGCTACATGCATGTGCAGGGTCCATCCCGACATTCTGGCTTGTACTTGAAACTCCATTGTATCCCAGTAAAAATTTATTCAATTCTGTGGAAAAACAGGATACTAGTATTCATTTATATTAGACAAAGACACACCTGATACTCATACAAAATAGTCACACAGACCTCAAACTCAAGGAAACAAAATATAGTTCAAAATATTAAATGATTCTGATGTGTAATATTACACATCTCCAGTACCACGATTGGCCAAAAGGGGACTGTAACTTCAAGGTTTGTCTGTCAGAAATTTCAGTTCTGGTGAGGGGGTCTCTATCTGAAATATTAACCTGTCCTTTCAGATGCTGATGCATCTTGCTTGATGTCTATTTCAGGCAGTTTGTATTTTTATTCCAAAGCACAATTATCAGGACCCTGAGAACAAAGTGGAATATTGGGATTAGTGCATTTCCCCCGACCTAGAACAAAATCTAACCCAATTCCAGAATGTCAAGGCCCTAACAGCAACAGAGGGGAAATGGTCAGCCCCAAGTCCAGAAAAGTTTAGTCAGTCTCAAGCCAGCTCCTAGTAGCTGCAGGTCTGCAACTCAAAACTACTTACAATTCTTAGATACCACTAGGATAGTACACACACTAGTGGAGCAGGAAATGCTTGGTAGTGAAAGGATGCATTACATCTTTACAGCAATAATTGGATACAACAATACATTTCAGCATGCTTAAGTGACAAGGTCCACATTGTAGAGATATAATAGATGCACACCCCCATCACAACTCTCACTCACTAAGTACAGAATTCACAAACATTAAGGCAGTTCCCTCTTACTGATACTCCTACAATATGTTTAATTTGTAAATACCATACTTACAAGGAGTCACATTAAATCCAGAATCTACTTTGTTTGATGTATTTTTAAAAAAAAAATTGTGCAAGACTGGAGGGTAGAACTTATTGTGTACTTAAGTGTTGATAGGGAAGCCAGCCATATTCTGTGGAAATACTTAAAAAACCTACAAGTACTCAAGTGTTCACTGGATCCCAGGACATCATACATACTAACCAGGTGTCATTTTACTGTATTTTGATTGTAGACTTTGATCGATCCCAAATGCCTACACAACATAAATAAAGCATGGGATGTCACTGGAGAGAACAAACTTGTATTAATGCAGTGCCCAAGGGTAGTTGATTCTGCCTGGGTACAGCACTAAGATCTTTTCTACAGCCTTTGGCCAGTCCATCAATTCTCTTCCCCATCCCCCCCCAACCACCATTAATGCAGAAACAAACAAGGACTCCATGGGATCACAATCTCACATTCAAGTTTTACATTAGATGCTGGACCAAGATCAATGTTATTAGATCAGTGAAGCATTAAGTATCATTTAGTGAACAGAAAAATTGAAGTTAAATGTTATAATCTAGTGGAATTGACTGGATCTTTGCTAATGTTTAATTCTTATCTTTTAATAAGCCTGATTTGTACTTCAAGCCTCAATCTTCAAACTTGCACTAGTCTCCCTTGACCTTTTCCCAAATTCTTCATTTCCAACTCTCCACCTAGCATAGGGATTTAATTCTTCTATATGTGGTGAGGTGGAAAGGGAGGAAGAGGAGAAGGGAATTATACATTCAACAAAAACTGTACAAGTTATTGAATTTCAGAAGACTCCTATTGGAAGGGGCTACAGGTGCCTGAATTTCATTAGAAACATTAGATGAAGCTAGGTGCATTTTTCCTTTAAAAAAAGATTTCAAAAATCAAAATCAAATTGAACATGTCAAATTTCAGAATTGAGCAAAGCAGAAAGATTTGGTAGTTGTTGACTAATGTTTTGTAGTAAGGATGCTGCATTAGA
The DNA here is from genome assembly GCF_035084215.1 of Heptranchias perlo. Lineage (NCBI taxonomy): Eukaryota > Metazoa > Chordata > Chondrichthyes > Hexanchiformes > Hexanchidae > Heptranchias > Heptranchias perlo. The sequence goes on along the minus strand of NC_090341.1, from coordinate 33,717,508 downwards.
AAGGTGAAGAAAACAAACAATGAATCAGGAATGGCATGCAAATTTGTGTTCCCCTCCCACTGTTAAGCCAGAATGCAAAAGGGGGAAGTGAAGTCTAAATACACCAGACCAGAACAACTGCCCCACCCTAAACCCTTGGGAATTCAAAAGGGAATATGTTGAAAGTTGGGGAGGCATGCTAACAGAGTGGGAGAGATGATCTACAGAGCAGCAGTGTGGAAGGATGCAGTGGGACAGGAACAGTAGCCACCTGTTCTTCCTCACCACCACCTTCTGCTTCTTGCTCCCACAACTAGCTTTTTGATAGCAATGCCACCTGATCTCTGCCGCTCCTTGCTGGTGAGAAATATAAGCTGCTTAAAGCACTTACGTTGAGTAAAAATGGTGTGATATTAAATATTGAGTGCATGTAAAAAAAAAGTGAACAGCAAATCTGAGCTACAAAAAGCAGCCAGCAGGTACTGTGCCAAAAAGGTGCAATTGTAAACAATTTTACAACACCAAGTTATAGTCCAGCAATTTTATTTTAAATTCACAAGCTTTCGGAGACTTCCTCCTTCCTCAGGTAAATGTTTCAGGAGCTCCTTGAAGCCTACGCATTTATACATATAGAACAATACATGGTGTTTACAGACTGCCCCTGCAACTGCCCGTTGCCAAGGCAATCACCGTGTTCAGACAGAGAGGTGTCACCTGCAGAACCCCCGAATACACATTCTGCAGGTGACACCTCTCTGTCTGAACACGGTGATTGCCTTGGCAACGGGCAGTTGCAGGGGCAGTCTGTAAACACCATGTATTGTTCTATATGTATAAATGCGTAGGCTTCAAGGAGCTCCTGAAACATTTACCCGAGGAAGGAGGAAGTCTCCGAAAGCTTGTGAATTTAAAATAAAATTGCTGGACTATAACTTGGTGTTGTAAAATTGTTTACAATTGTCAACCCCAGTCCATCACCGGCATCTCCACATCAAAAAGGTGCAAGGAAGAGGGAAAGGGGGAGAAGCAAAATTCAAAAACACAAAGGACAGCAATTGGTTTGAGTTATTTACAGCCATGGATAAACTTACTGGATTCAGTGGAGCTGCCCATGAGGAAACACTTACAAGATGCCCTGGAGCTAAATTATTTTATTTTAAGATTCTGCTAAATCTAAATTCGATCTGCCCACCCTGGTGAATTAAAAGGCTCGCTGGTAGTCAGATTCAAGTGACATTTAGTATGGTAGTCTGTCAAAGTAGATGTGCTGGTAAAAATAATGCTGTATGAATAGTACTAGATAATTTGATACCAACTTCAGTTGAAAAATGTCTACAGACAGGCAGCCATTAACCATTTATGTACAATGGTAGCATGTCTTTTCACAGCAGATACTCATTGAAAATGAATTTAAAAGCTGTAGGTTTTTAAATCACTAGAGTTTTTGCTGGCAGCATTCCTAATGCATATAGAACTATAAGCAAGGCCACTTATGTACAGTTTTCACACTAGTCAGAATATGATCCCAAATACCAGCATCTCATGTTAAAATGTAATTCACACATTGAATTAGCTAGCTAATCAGGAGTATAATTGCAACAAGCACATTGCAACAGTGACAACATTTCTGTTATTGCTTAAATCATCCACACCATCACTTCTTGTTTAATTTGCAAGGGAGGAAACAGGACAGGGAAGTCAGTGACTGACTTTGGGCCAATTCACCAATATTCAAGTTACTTCCTAGTATTAATCCAAATCTACTTCCAGCTTGCCTACCCCAAAATATATTTTTTTTAAATCAATACTTACCACAAAACTGCTTTAGGTAGTTTTAAAAAAGAGCTTTACTGAATACTGATACACATGTCATTTTCACAAAATACTTGACAAACCACAATCTGTCTGATTTAATTTTAATAAAAATCAGACACTCATGCAGGTACCAAACTTTCAACTATATTACTTCACATATGGCCACCAATAGTAAAAAAAGGAATACATTTGAATTTTAAGATGCAGAAAATTAATAGAATGCTCTAGAAAACAACTCCTAAAACTGCAGAAGTAAAAAGCTTTGATTACTCAGTGAGCAAATGAGTATTTGCAAAACTGAACTGCAGTACTACTGGGAGTATCCTGAAGTTTTTTTTTTAAAATGCTGCAAATGAACACCAGCATCCTGGACAGAATTCCTTTAGCTGAAAATAACGGTCAAAATTATCAGCCATGAAGAAAATGACACAACCAACCACAAGCAAGCCAACTGGCTCCAATTTATTTTCAAGTATAAAATGAAACATACTCAAGCGTTTATTAAATAACCAGCACTCTTCAACAGGTGACAGAGTTAAAGCGAGCCTACAGCACAGAAACAGGCCATTCGGCCCAAATGATCTATCAAGTCACCCTTCTCTTTTCTAGAGAAAAGAACCCCAGCCTTTTCTGATAAGTATATCCTCAGTTCTGGTATTATCCCTGTTAATTATTTTTTGCATCTTTTCCCCAATGCCTCTATCCATTTTATAAATAGAGGCCAGCATTGTGCACAGTATTCCCAGTGTGGGCTAACCAAGGTTCTATATAAGTTTAACACAAGTTCTCTGCTTTTCAATTCTATCCCTCCAGAAATGAACTCCAGGGCTTGGTTCACTTTTTAAAAAAAAATAAAAATGGCCTTATTAACCTGCATCACTACTTTGTGATTTATGAATGTGATCCCCTTGCTCCTCTACCCCATTTAGACTATTTATCCAATCAGTATGTGGCCTCCTTATTACCACCAAAATGGACTACCTCGCACTTATCTACAATGAAATTAATTTGCCAATTACTCACCCATTCTGCAAGTTTATTAATGTCTATAAAATAATGAGGGGCATAGATAAGGTAGATAGTCAAAATCTTTTCCCAAAGGTAGGGGAGTCTATAATGAGGGGGCATAGATTTAAGGTGAGAGGGGAGAGATACAAAAGGGTCCAGAGGGGCAATTTTTTCACTCAAAGGGTGGTGAGTGTCTGGAACGAGCTGCCAGAGGCAGTAGTAGAGGCGGGTACAATTTTGTCTTTTAAAAAGCATTTGGACAGTTACATGGGTAAGATGGGTATAGAGGGATATGGGCCAAGTGCAGGCAATTGGGACTAGCTTAGTGGTATAAACTGGGCGACATGGACATGTTGGGCTGAAGGGCCTGTTTCCATGTTGTAACTTCTATGATTCTATTTTGTCACATTCTTCCTTTGTGTTAACCACACCCCCCCAATTTGGTGGTGTCTGCAAATTTTGAAGTTGTACTCCCAATTCCAAATCATTGATGTAAATTGTGAACAGTGGTCTCAGCACCAATCTCTGTGGAACACCAGTTCTCACCTTTTGCCAGTCTGAGTAGCTACCCTTAACCCCTAATCTGTTTTCTAGCCAGCTTGCTATCCATTCTGCTACTTGTCCTGACTCCACATGCTCTGACCTAGTCATGAGTTTACTATGTGGTACCTTTTCAAAATACAAATCTATGACACCTACTGCATTACCATTGTCTACCCTTTGTTACTTCAAAGAATTCAATACGGTTGGTCAAACATAACCTTGCCTTTTGAAACCCGTGCTGATTATATTTTCAGTTTCCAGATGTTATTCAATTACATTGGATTAAAGATTCCATTGTGTGTGTCTATACATAAAAAAAGTGCCTCTACTATCTCTCCCCTAACTTTTAATATGCATTGATCTAATCCATCCAGGCCAGGGGTTTTATCCTCTAAGTTTGACTAGTTTATTATCTACCCCCCCCCACCTTCCTATCTTAAACATCTTTCTCATTTTTGTTCTCTAATGCCGTGCCCACCTTGTTAGTCTCCCTGGTAAATACTGAGGCGCTATTCAATATTTCAGCCATTTCACTATTACCTGTGAGTTTATGTTGTGCATCCCTTAGTGGCCCTGTCCCTATTCTGAGAGTGAGTGAGAAAATATATATCATTTCTTTTTATGCACCATGGTAATTTAATTTTGTAGTTCCTCTTTGCTTTCCTAACCTCTTCATATTCCCCTTGGTCATCCTCTCCTTTATTGTCTATCTACTTGAGTATGCCTTTTTCTTTAGTTTAAATTTTGCATCTCTATTCATCCGTGGTGTTGCATTATCGGCTACTTACAAAATTAAGTTTAAACTAAAGCAAGAAGGAAAAGGGATGCAGTGCAAATTAGACAATTCAACTAATGTCACTCCAAAGTCAGACCAAAGTTCCTTGTTGATATTTTCATTGATGTTCACATTGAATTAAGGGCAATCATGGAATACACACTGGTGGAGAGATACAGAACTGAAATCATGTATGGATGGTGCAGTTTTTTTTAAAAACAGTGCACAAAAACCAAAACTGAATTGAAGCAAACAACTGTACAAAATTAAGAGGCCAAATTGTATTATACAAAATTAAACATGTGATCACTATTCAAGACGAGAGTTCTATTAGGGTATAAAAAAATCTAATTATTCTAAGTTTGTGATGTGCAATTTGACTCCACGTCAACCTAAACAGGTTCAAATTAGAGAAATCCAGAGTATATGTTAATCAAAGTTAGCCTTTTTCAGTTTATCATATGCTTCTTGTTTACTCAAAAACTTGCATTTATATAGCACCCTTCACAAAAGAAAACATCCCAAGATGCTTCACAAGAGCATAAATAGCCAAATATTGATAGTCAAAGAAGGAGATATCAGGCTATTAGGAGATGACTAAAAACTTGGTCAAAGGGGTAAGTTTTGAGGATCTTCAAGCCTGCTCTGCCATTCAATAAGATCATGGCTGATCTACCTCAACTCCACTTTCCCACCCTATCCCCATATCCCTGGATTCCCTTAGTATCCAAAAATCTACCAATCTCAGTCTTGAATTTACTCAATAACTCAGCATCCACAGCCTTCTGGAGTAGCAAGTGCCAAAGATTCACAACCCTGAGTGAAGAAATTGTTTCCTCATTTCAGTCCTAAAAGGCTGACCCCTTATCTTGAGACTATGATCCCTAGTGCTAGACTCTCCAACCAGGGGAAACAGCCTCTCAGCATCTACCCGGTCAAGCCCTCAGATTTTTATAAAAGATTATCTTTCAATGAGATTACCCTTCATTCTTCTAAACTCCATAGAATATAGGCCCAATCTACTCAATCTCTCCTCATAGGAGAACCCTCACGCTCTCAGGAATTGATCTAGGGGTATAAACTGGGCGACATGGACATGTTGGGCCGAAGGGCCTGTTCCCATGTTGTAAACTTCTATGACTATCTAGTGAATCTTCGTTGCACCCCCTCTAAAACGAGTATATCCTTCCTTCTTAAAGCTGTACATAGGTGTGGTCTCACTAGAGCCCTATATTATTACAGCAAGACCTCCTTACTTTTATACTCCAACCCCCTTACAATAAAGGCTAACAGACCATTTGCCTTCCTAATTGCTTGCTGTACCTGCATGTTAACTGATTCATGTACAAGGACACCCAAATTTCTCTGGACTACCAGCATTTTTGAGTCATCTTTTAAAACAATATTCTGCTTTTCTATTCTTCCAACCAAAATGGATAATTTCACATTTCCCCACATTATACTCCATCTGCCACCCGCTCACTTAACCTGTCTATATCCATTTGCAGCCGCCTCATAGCTTACTTTCCCACCTAGCTTTGTATCAACAAACTTGGATACATTACACTTGGTCCCCGCATCCAAGTATAAGTGGTGCGTGTGCGTGCGCATAAAAAAAAACACTGATCCTTCTGGCAACCCACTAATTACAAACCTGCCAACCTAAAAACGACCTGTTTATTCCTACTGTTTCCTGTCTGTTAACCAATCTATGCTAATATATTAGCCCCAATCTCATATGGCACCTTATTGAATGCCTTTTGAAAAATCCAAATATGCTACATCCACTGGTTTCCCCTTATCTACCCTGCTAGTTACACCCTCAAAAAAATCTAAGATTTGTCAAACATGATTTCCCTTTCATAAAAACATGTTGACTCTGCCTAACATATGATTTTCTAAGTGCCCTGTTATTATGTCCTTAACAGATTCTAGCATTTCCCTACTACGGATATCAGGCTAACTGGCCTATAGTTCCCTGTTTTCTCTCTCCCTCCTTGCTTGAATAGCAGGATTTACATTTGCTACCTCCCAATCCACGGGGACCGTTCTGGAACCTAGGGAATTCTGGAAGATCAAAACCAATGCATCCATTATCTCTGCAACCTAATACCCTAGGATGTAGGCCATCAGGTCCAGGGAGGGAATTCAAGCTCAGGGCCAACACAGCTGAAGGCATGGATGTCAACAGTGGGTCGAAAGGAGTGGGCGAAAGTCAGAGTTCTTAGAGGGCAGTAGGAGGTTAAAGACAGGGCACGGGGGGATTTAAATGCAAAGATGAGAATTTTAAATTTGAGGCATTGGTGGGCTGGGAGCCAATGTCGGTCAACGAGCAGAGGGTGATGGGTGAATGGGACTTGTTGCGAGTTAGGGTACAGGCAGCAGAGTTTTGGATGAGCTCAAGTTTTTGGAGGGTGACAGATGAGGCCAGCTACGATGGCATTGGAATACTCGAGTCTGGAGGTAACAAAAGTACAGATGAGGGTTTCAGCAGCAGAAACAAATGACATTAGATGTAGAAGTTGGTGGTCTGATGGATAGGTTCTGAAACTCAGCTCAGGGTCAATCAGGTCGCCAAGGTTACTCGCAGTCTAGACTATACACTTGAGCCCTCCAGTTAGCAGTGTAGTTGATTATTCACTCGAGACGTACTTAAGTGGTGCTGTTCTTCAGCATCACCCGCTTACAAGTGCTCCCACACCCATTTAATTTCGTAGAACTCCTGCTGCCATGCTCCCATACCCCATCAATTCCCTTCCCAATGCTCCCAAACATCACAACCACCCTTTCAAGTGCTCCCAAATCTTAGATCTCACACTTGCAATCATCCAATACTCGTGATCCCTGATCTCCAAGATCACCGCCTTAACCCAGAGCCCAACTTCCCACTATGGCAACATGCCTAGAATAATCTTTCCTGCCACCTCAGTGTTCTGACAAGTTAAGATTCCAATTTAAAGTGCACAAATACATCCATACCCAATTACACCAAGTTAAGATATTGTTAATGTTATCATAAAGGCTTGTTCATTTCTGCTCAGTCAAAAATAGGACACAAAGGCTCCTTTATTGGACTGAATCCGATCTTTCTAGGATCAATAGGTCAATGGAAGGTTCAAGTTAGAACAGCACCTCTTGCCAGCAGGTGCTTTGCATTTGTAATTAAAGGTTACAGAAGTATATTTAAAAGCTGACAGAAGCTCACGTTTGTTTTATGCCATTTCCTTACTCAAGGTTCAATTCACTTCAGTTCAGTTCAAAAACTAGCTTGCCTTATTGTACCATAATCAAAGTTAACCATGTAGAGTTGAATTTCCGACAGCTTCTACCAAGTTAACCAGTTAAAAATGGATGAGGTCTCAATTAAAAGCCACCATAAAAGTACCTTTTTAAAAAAAAGTTAGCGAATTCAGTAAGCTACAGACACAATTTGAAAAAAAAATAGAAGTGGGCTCGTACTATTTCTTCCCTATGACTCTCCAAACCACAGCTAATTAAATGACCCAAGGAGAATTTCAGGATCTGCTGTATTTGCCACCCTGCTTGGATTGCACAGGGGGAAAAGTAATTCACTCCAATTCTTCCATATTGGTATGCAGCTGAATCAAAGTGATAAATGAGAGATGCTGAAAGAGCAGGAAAGAAGCCAATTCATTTTGTACAGTGTTTTTTCCTCCCCTCCCATGAACTAGTCATTCTCCAAATATTCCAACAGAAAAGCTGGTCACCCTCTATTGTTCAACCATCCTTTCAGACTGTAGATTCTGAAGTCCTGCCCCTGATGTCATACATCATAATTAGAGCCATTGGTTTACAACAACTAAAGTCAAATTCCATTTCTATTACTATCAGATTCCAGAATTTTTAATCTGGAGTTTAGGAGCTTGCATGCAGTGATTCAGTCCATTTTCCACAAGACCATTTCTGTTCAAAAAGCTAAATTTAGATTGACATTTTAATATCATACATATCTACAACTTACTGAAGACAATAAAGCAGGCTTCAGTTCAACATACACCAACTCTTATTTGATGCTAATTAACCAAAGTCTATCAATATATTCAAATAAAAACAGCAACTCATGCATCCCTCCCAGAAATAAGGCTGTAAGGTGGGAAAGAAGTCTGAATGTTAACTGCAATGTCTAATTTCTTTTTTGTTGCCAATTCTCTTCCCTTTTACAAGCACTGGTCATCCTCCAGTACTTCACTCAAGTGGCCAATCTTCATGTGTACCCTAAATAATCTGACATTTGCTGTTTAGTATAGGGTGGGGGGGTAGGAAGACAAGACAAAGGAGGAAGGAGGAGCAGAATGGGGACAAATCATAACGTGCTAGGATCCTCTCAGATGGCAGCCACACACTGTCTGAAAGAAGTCACTGCAGTTGGGTGTGCAAAGCATCTGCAACTCTACACAACTTCACGGCCTGGCATATTCCTCACTCTACCATTACCAAGCCAGGGGATCAACCCTGGTTCAATGAGGAGTGTAGAAGAGCATGCCAGGAGCAGCACCAGGCACTGCTCAAAATGAGGTGCCAACCTGGTGAAGCTACAACTCAGGACTACATGCATACTAAACAGCAGAAGCAACATGCTATAGACAGAGCTAAGCGATTCCACAACCAACAGATCAGATCAAAGCTTTGCAGTCCTGCCACATCCAGTCGTGAATGGTGGTGGACAATTAAACAACTAACGGGAGGTGGAGGCTCTGTAAACAACCCCATCCTCAATGACGGCGGAGTCCAGTAAGTGAGTGCAAAAGGCAAGGCTGAAGCGTTTGCAACCATCTTCAGCCAGAAGTGCCGAGAGGGTGATCCACCGCAGCCTCCTCCAGATATCTCCACCATCACAGAAGCCAGTCTTCAGCCAATTCGATTCACTCCACGTGATATCAAGAAACAGCTGAGTGCATTGGATACAGCAAAGGCTATGGGCCCTGACAACATCCCAGCTGTAGTGCTGAAGACTTGTGCTCCAGAACAAGCCGCACCTCTAGCCAAACTGTTCCAGTACAGCTACAACACTGGCATCTACCCGACAATGTGGAAAATTACCCAGGTATGTCCTGTCCACAAAAAGCAGGACAAATCCAATCCGGCCAAATACTGCCCCATCAGTCTACTCTCAATCATCAAAGTGATGAAGATGTCATCAACAGTGCTATCAAGCAGCACTTACTCACCAATGCTCAGTTTGGGTTCCACCAGGACCACTCGGCTCCAGACCTCATTACAGCCTTGATCCAAACATGGACAAAGGGCTGAATTGCAGGTGGGGAGAGTGCGACTGCCCTTGACATCGAGGCAGCATTTGACCGAGTGCGGCACCAAGGAGCCCTAGTAAAATTGAAGTCAATGTGAATCAGGGGGAAAACTCTCCAGTGGCTGGAGTCATACCTAGCACAAAAGATGGTAATGGTTGTTGGAGGCCAATCATCTCAGCCCCAGGGCATTACAGCAGGAGTTCCTCAGGGCAGTGTCCTAGGCCCAACCATCTTCAGCTGCTTCATCAATGACCTTCCCTCCATCATAAAAGGTCAGGAATGGGGATGTTCGCTGATAATTGCAGTGTTCAGTTCCATTCGCAACCCTTCAGATAATGAAGCAGTCCATGCCCACATGCAGCAAGACCTGGACAACATCCAGGCTTGGGCTGATAGGTGGCAAGTAACATTTGCACCAGACAAATGCCAGGCAATGACCATCTACAAAGAGTCTAACCACCGCCCCTTGACATTCAACGGCATTACCACCGCTGAATCCCCAAACATCCTGGGGGTCACCATCGACCAGAAACTTAACTGGACTAGCCATATAAATACTGTGGCTACAAGAGTAGGAGAGGGGCTGGGTATTCTGCGACAAGTGACTCACCTCCTGACTCCCCAAAACCTTTCCACCATCTACAAGGCACAAGTAAGGAGTGTGATGGAATACTCTCCACTTGCCTGGATGAGTGCAGCTCCAACAACACTCAAGAAGCTCGACACCATCCAGGACAAAGCAGCCTGCTTGATTGGCACCCCATCCACCATCCTAAACATTCATTCCTTCACCACTAGCGCACTGTGGCTACAGTGTGTACCATCCACAGGATGCACTGCAGCAACTCACCAAGGCTTCTTTGACAGCACCTCCCAAACACACAACCTCTACCTAGAAGGACAAGGGCAGCAGGCACATGAGAACACCACCTGCACATTCCCTTCCAAGTCACACACCATCCTGACTTGGAAATATATCGCCGTTCCTTCATCGTCACTGGGTCAAAATCCTGGAACTCCCTAACAGCACTGTGGGAGAACCTTCACCACACGGATTGCAGTGGTTCAAGGCGGCTCACCACCACCTGTTCAAGGGCAATTAGGGATGGGCAATAAATGTTGGCCTCGCCAGCAACGCCCACATCCCATGAACGAATAATAAAAACTTAATCATGATTGTACACCTAATTATATTTAGTGCCTATCATTTTGCCTCCAGGTATCTCCTTCCAGCAGCTGTTATCCCCAAGCTTTATAGAGTACACAACATATGCCTTCATGGTGAAAGAATACATCCAGGACAGTTTGTGAAATGCTAGACATCTTGATATTCTGGACACAAGTCCGATGCTGCATACCAGCTTGCTTATTACCAACTGCTCATGTAAGAGGCATTGGCAAAGATATGCCACCCATGAGGTCAACTCCCTCACCAAGGTGCTGAGCAATAGATAAGCCTTCTCTTTCCCACAAACTTCATTTCATCAAAAATCCACCTCACAATTTGGTGCTGGATCTTACATGAGCCAAATGAAGCCCTTGTGTTGCATGCTTAATAGTTTCAGGTTATAAACCACACCTTGCATGCTATACACTTGACCTGCATTGGAACTTGTGTCAATTAAGATGGGAAAAGTTAAAGTACCCTTTTCACCTCAGCATAGTCCTGAAGAACTGTGTCCAAACCAATGTTAGCATCACAACCAGAATTCCCAAGTATTGATATAAAATGAACAATTGAGACAATGCCTTGTATCTTTCAACTGATAGAAATCTGCATGCCATGAGCTGTCAAACTACAGTATAGGAAAGACAAATGAAATTAAAAACTTGTAATGAAAACAGTCTCATTTCCTCCCCTCCCCCTCAACAGAGACAACCACAGGATCATTTAATAGAAGTGTTTAGAATTACAAAGATAGGACAGCATACATAAATATAGACCTTTTCCAGTGGTTGAGGGATCTGGAACAAGGAGACAGATAAAAGATGAAGTGTAAAATTTCAAAGCACAACTTTTTGTTTTAAACACAGACTTGTGAAAGCTGTAGAATGCAGTACTGGAGTTAGCAAATGAAGCAAGGACCATTTCAACATTTAACAGATTAGGTGGTTGAAGGAAAGGAGGATAGAGATACAGGCACATGGGATTAAAAACCAACACAAACTGGTTGGGTCAAACAGCCTGTTTCAATGCTGTAATTTCCACTAGTTAGCCCATTATTCATGGCAGCAAATAGAAAGAATAGGGCTGCAGCCAAGTCCTCCAACAGATTACAAAAAAGTATCCCAATTCTTTCAGAAATGCCTGAAAGAAGCACTTAAGACTGTCCCTTACAATGCTATCCAATACATAACTGAAAAGGCAACAAAGATGATGGGCAACAAACTTTTTTTTAAAAAAAAGAAAATTGGTTCAGTGAATTTCCCAGCTAGCCAACTCTCCAATCTTGAAACTATAGTACACATCCTGAATTCAGCCAGGTCTTTCCAAATCAATGAAAGCAGATCTGCTACATAGCTGATGATTCAGTCTTCTATAAAGCTACAACCTGCTACCCAAATTTCTTACAAGTAAAAATATCAGTCTGGTCCTTTCAAATTGCTTTATGAACCTCCAAAGTATCCAATGTGCATTACAATGAAGTTTTTCCCAAAATGTTTAACTTCACATCTAAAAAACATTTATAGATGAACAGAGTGCTGGAACTAAAACTCATGTCAGGTAGGGAAGGAGAGGGGCTACCATACCATTTAAAGTACTCAATTTTACCTCAAGGTAAAGCACAACTCATTACTCACAGCAAAGTCTTTGTTCTTATCCACGTTGGCACCTAAGCACAGTCATAATTAAACTAACATATACCTCCCCATCTCAAAAAGGCACAATAACAGTCTAATGCTATTGCGGCTCAGTATGAAATTATCTCTTTTAGAAATCAAATGCATGTGTTTTAGAATCGAGCAATCACCAATTGTTCAGACCACCACAAAAGAAACCTTCACCTAAACAACGAGGGGAAGGAAGACAGCAAATATATACGCAAATTCCATCAAAGGGGTAAGAGTATAAAAGACAGAAGTTGCGAAAAAGCAGCCGCTACAGCACAGGTCAGCTCCCAGGCACGGGGCCTAGCAAAATCCCCCCTAACCCTAAACTACCCCCTCCCTAACCCGCCCCTTTGTTTCAAGAGCTGTCCCAGATACACCTCACACATACACATATTTAAAAAAAAAGGCTGCACTCCGGCACCAGGTCACAACGGCCACTAGCCCGGAATATAACGGCGCATTAATGCCGGCGATGGCCATTGCCCCTGCCTGTCTCTCTGTCCATCTTGAAACAATAACCAGCACAGCCCCAGTACTGACCCGCTGCTGCAGCCATTCTACCGCGTCGAATGACGGGAAACGGCCGCCCCTTCACCTTTTACTGCACTGACGTCCGAGCGGCAGCCAATCGCAAGTGGCCCTCCCGCGTGCGCGCCCGCGCGCGTCCCCGCCCGTGCAACGCATTCTGGGATTTACCGTTCTAACCCCCGCAGCTCGAGCGGCCGATCGACCCTCTTCAGTCCCACCGCGCTTTGGAAAACAAGCGCCGCTGGTGCAGCACAACCCAAGGGGAACGGATTCTCGGCCTCCAGTCCCCCATCCTCCCCCGCTCACAATCACACAGCGTATCATCTCAGCTGGCTTTTTGTGCTGCAAAAGGTGAAGTGAAACTATCGATGGACCGCTAATAGCGCTGTCGCGCAATGGGAGTCAAAACCAAGTGTAGTCTTCTGGTGAAGTGGGGTTAGAGGATGGAGGATAATTGCATTGGGGCATATAGGCATAATTTAGTTCATAGGTTCTGTCATTATTAGTTTTCCATTGAAATGTGTATGTCCATGTTTATCATTGAAACTTCCTATGTAAACTTGTTACTGTAATTACACCCTCCTACCTATGGTGGCACTGCAGTGCTTCAACTGGGGTGGGTGGAGGGAGTAATTGCAGCATCAAATAACATAGAATGTATAGCACAGAAACAGGCCATTCAGCCCAACAGGTCCATGCCAGTGTTATAGTCCACACGAGCCTCCTCCCACCTTTAATCTAACCTCATAAACATATCCTTGTATTCCTTTCTCCCTCGTGTTTATTTAACTTCACCTTAGTCACCGCAACTACTTGTGGTAGTGAGTTCCACATTCTAGCCACTCTCTGGGTAAAGAAGTTTGTCCTGAATTCCCTTTTGGATTTATTAGTGACAATCTTATATTTATGAGCCCTAGTTCTGGTCTCCCTCATTGAAACATAAAATTCTGACAGGGCTAGTCAGACTGGATACAGGGAGGAACCTGTGGAATTCTCTACCACAGAAGGCTGCGGAGGCCAAGTCACTGAATATATTTAAGAAGGAGCTAGATAGATTTCGAGACACAAAAGGAATCAAGGGATATGGGGAGAGAGCGGGAATATGGTATTGTGATAGAGGATCAGCCATGATCATATTGAATGGCGGTGCAGGCTCAGATGGCCTACTCCTGCTCCTATTTTCTACGTTTCTGTGTTTCCCTCACAAGTAGAAACATCTTCTCTCCATCAAACCCTTTCATAATCTTAAAAACCTCGATCGGGTTACCTCTCGGTCTTAAAAAGAGCCCCAGCCTGTTCAATCTTTCCTGATAGGTATAACCTCTCTGCTCTGGTATTATCCTAGTAAATCTTTTTTGCATCTCCTCCAGTGCCTCTATATCCTTTTTATAATATGGAGACCAAAACTGTCTCAACGGTACTTCGTGTGGTCTAACCAAGGTTCTATACAAGTTTAGCATAACTTCCCTGCTTTTCAATTCTCTCTCTTTAGGAATGAATCCCAGTTCTTTGCTTTTTTATGGCCTTATTAACCTGTGACACTACTTTTAGTGATTTGTCTATCTGTACCTTTAGATCCCTTTGCTCCTCTATCCCGTTCAGACTCTTATTATCCAAGCAGTATGTGGCCTCCGTAATCTTCCTACCAAAATGCACAACCTCACACTTATCTATATTGAAATTCGTTTGCTAATTACAGGCCCATTTTGCAAGTTTATTAATGTCCTCTTGCATTTTGACACGCTCTTCCTTTGTATTATCTACAGCCCCCAATTTGGTGTCGTCTGCAAATTTTGAAATTGTACTTCCAATTCCCGAGTCCAAATTGTTAATGTAAATTGTGAACAATAGTGGTCCCAGCACCGATCCCTGTGGAACACCACTTCCCACTATTTGCCAGTCTGAGTAGCAACCCTTAACCCCTACTCTGTTTTCTGTTTTGTAGCCAACTTGCTAACCATTCTGCTACCTGTCCTCTGACTCCACATGCTCTGACCTTAGCCATGAGTCTACAATGCAGTACTTTATCGAAGGCCTTTTGAAAATCCAAATATATTACATCTACTACATTACCCTTGTCTACCCTTTCTGTTATTGAATTCTTTAAAGAAGTAAGGTTGGTCAAGCCCTTTTGAAATTAGTGCTGACTATTCTTTATTATATTTTCAATTTCTGGATTTTTTTTATTACATTCTTTGAGTAAGGATTCCATTATCTGTCCTATCACTGACGTTAACCTAATTGGTCTATAATTCCCTGGACTTGTTCTATTTCCCTTTTTAAATATCGGAATCACATTAGCTGTTTGCCAGTCTTTTGGTACTATTCCCTTTTCTAGTGAATTTTTATATATATGTAATAGTTCCTCTGCTATCTCTTCCCTAATTTCTTTTAATATGCGTGGATGCAATCCATCTGAACCAGGGGTTTTATCCTCTCTATGTTTGATTAGTTTATCAATTTCCTCCCTTCTTTCTATCTTAAATGTCTTTATATTGTTTTTGAGCTCTTCTTCCAATGTCATGCCCACCTTGTTAGTCTCCCTGATAATTACTGAGCCAAAGTAATTATTTAATATTTCTGCCATTTTGCTGTCATTACCTGTGAGTTTATCATGTATATCCCTTAGTGGCCCTATCCCTATCCTGATTTTTCTTTTGTTATTGATGTGTCTGTAGAATACTTTGGTATTTCTTTTTATATTATATTCCTTAATAGTTTAATTTTGTAGTTTCTCTATCTTCCTAATTTTTTTTTTGAGTTCTTTCCTAACCTCTTCACAGTCACTTTTGTCATTCTCTCCTTTGTTGTCTGTTTCCTTTTTCTTTAGTTTCTATTTTGCCCTTATTTCTTTATTCATTCATGGTGTGTCATTACTGGCTAGTTTGTTCTTGCTAGTGGGATATATTTCTCCTGGACTCTATAGATCACCGTTTTAAATGTTTCCCACTACTGTTCCATTTCTTTTGTTGTCAGTAATTTTTTCCAGTTTACTTTCCCTAGTTCCATTCTCATCCCCTTAAAATCAACTTGATAGGTTTACATGCACAATTTCCATTATAAAAATGTGGATCATAGAATAATTACATCACGGAAAGAGGCCATTCGGCCCGTTGAGTCCGTGCCGGCTCTCTGCAAGAGCAATCCAGCTAGTCCCACTCCCGCGCCCTTTCCCCTTAGCCCTGCAGATTTTTTTCTCCTGAAAGTACTTATCCAACTCCCTTTTGAAAGCCACAATTGACTCTGCCTCCACCACCCCCTCAGGCAGTGCATTCCAGATCATAACCAGTCGCTGCGTAAAAAAGCTTTTCCTCGTGTCGCCTTTGGTTCTTTTGCCATTCACCTTAAATCTATGACCTCTGGTTCTTGACTCTTCCACAGTGGGATATAAGAATTTATAACAGAAAAAGTTGACATGAAGTGCATGCAAGACGTAAGATTGTTAATAAATTATGGACGATCTTCCGTGGCTTTGAACACAGGAAGTCAATAATCAAATGCATTTTTTAGGTGAAGGGATTTAGAGGGGATAATTGGAGGAGCGGGAGGAGAAGCTTAACTGGACAACCATATAAACTCTCTGACTTTAAGGGCAGGGCAGAGGCTGGGGTGATCTGTGGAATGGCTCACCTGAACTCTCAAAGCTTCTTCACCATCTTCCAGGCTTGTCAAGAGTGTGGTGGAATATTCACCACTTGCTGTAACAATTATCAAGAAGCTTGACACCATCTAGGACAGAGCAGTTTGCTTGATCACTGCCGCAGGACTCAATATCCATTCCCTCCATCACCAGCATACTGTGGCTGCAATATTTCTGATCTACACAATGCACTGCAGCAACTCACTAAAGTTACTTCAACAGCATCTCCCTTGTGACTTCTACAACCAAGAAGGACAAGAGCTGCCATGTCATTGGAACACTTCACCTCTAAATTCCCCTCCATGTCACACAGTATCCTAACATTGAATAATATAATTATTCCTTCATCATTGCTGAGTCACTGTTCTGGAATTACCCAAAACCAATTTCAGCAGGCCACATTTTGCGGTGAAGAAATAACAACTTTTTGGAGGCTGTGCACCAGCACAAACCTCTGGTAGAACCTGCCATTTCTTTCTGGTCTGGCCTATGCATTCGAGCTGGTGGCCAAACTTACATATTTCCTCATTAAGCTAGCTGCCAGTGTAAGACCAACACAGTTGATCCTGCAAAATTGGGCGCAGTATCTATGGGCTAGCTTCAAGTGCTAAGCGGGCAATTAAGCCTCCAATATGACGGGCAGGAAACGTACGCTGATTACGAGTATAGGCAAAAAAAGGGTCAAAGGTCCGCGCCTGAAACGGGCAATAGACCATTTGCAGATGCAAATATGGGGCCTAACTCCTGTTTGAGGCCCTATGTGCAAAATTGGATTGCACCGAAAGCAGCCGACACTTGGGCTGGCTGTGTTCAAGAAAACCAGATCTACGTGCAGCTTAAACAGCGGTCCTTAAAGGGACCGCTGGAGGCCGCTGCCAAAAAGGTAAGTTTGTTAAAAATATTTACCTGCACCTGGAGCCAGGAGGTGCAGGAGTGCTTCTCCTGGCTCCACTGCAATCCCGCAGACCATTGCTGGCCCCCAGTCGCGCGCCCTCCCCACTCCCGATCGCCATTCTCCTCCTGATTGCCTTCCTTCCCAATCGACCCCCCCCCGATCGCTTTCCTTCCTAATCACTCCTCCTCCTGATTGCCTTCCTTCCTGATCGCTTTCCCGACCCCTTTAAGCACCTACCTAATGTACTGCTGGGGACGCAACGGCGCGCAATTCCAAGCTTCTTCACCTGCACTCTGCCTGGGGTGCCCAACAGATGTCCACAGCTTGGGGTCTCATTTAAATGAGGTCCAATATCAGGTGAGCCTCGGGCATACCCATTCAGGTGCAGGCTGACACAAACAAATTTCCAGGCCAATGCAAGTTTGGATGGACAATCTAATTTTCTAACATACTAATTTCAGTTACTAACCATTACGCTTTACTTAAAACCTAGTAAAAATAAAACTTCTCCAACGTGGCTATCTGAAAATTTTCGTTTCTTCAGCCATTACTTTTCCATGCATCTCTGGCTTAATTCTAACAAAATAATTTGTTGTCTTTTCCCCCCCCCCCCACCGCCTTAAACAGGCAATCTTGCCCCTTTTTTCCTTGCTCTCTCTTCATGGTTTCTCTTTGGATTTCAGTTTTTTTTTAATGTTTTGCCAGTATTCCAGGTTGGCTTCTACAACGATTCTGTCTTTGTAGAGAACTGTAAAAGGTTTCAGTCATAATTCAGTGTTTTATTCCCCCCACAAGATGTTTTAGCTAGAATCTGAGGTATGAGGTATTCAGCAGATACATGACCATCAACATTAAGAAGTAATTGTAAACAATTTTACAACACCAAGTTATAGTCCAGCAATTTTATTTTAAATTCACAAGCTTTCGGAGGCTACCTCCTTCCTCAGGTGAACGATGTGGAAATCGTTCCACATCGTTCACCTGAGGAAGGAGGTAGCCTCCGAAAGCTTGTGAATTTAAAATAAAATTGCTGGACTATAACTTGGTGTTGTAAAATTGTTTACAATTGTCAACCCCAGTCCATCACCGGCATCTCCACATCAACATTAAGAAGAGTTGTGAATAGACCAAATAATTCAAAGCTGTTGCAGCAGTTATTTATTGAGACTCCTGTCACAATTTCCCCTACTCACAGACTACAGAACTGTCCATTCCTCTTCATCTTAAATGACCACTAGCAGGGTTACAGCGACATTTGATAAGGTATTCATCAGTTTTTTTTTAAATGAAGTATGTTCACTGTACACTGGAACCGTATATACACTGGGGGTGAATTTCCTCGCTGCTTTCAGTGTTTCTCCGATGCATAATTTAAACAAGTAACTTTCTGTGGCAAAAAAATGGGTCACAAGCAGTTTATGCTGGTTTTCTACCATAAAACCGCTCCCCCTGAATTCTCTCCTGCTTTTTGGCCTTTCCCGCAATCCACCCGCTGAGCCACAAGTGCCCTCGCTTAAATAAATGAAATATATTATAATGAGGGCTGTTGACGCTGCAGCTCCAAGTTTCCTTATTAACTCTAGCAATGTACTCTGAGTAACGTAGACTGAGAATTATAAGACGGAGCCAGGATCAGCTGAGACAGGTGGAAGTGAGTAGTTTATGAGACTAAAGAGTGTGAAGAATTTCACTAGCAATTTCTGCAGCTGGGAAACACTTTTTGTTGCAATTTTTTGGCCCTTCTATCAATACAGACCCAAACTTGCTTCTAACTGAGTGAGATCACTGGCAGATTTTCACCCCTTTCCCTAGTGTGGGCTTCTCAGGAGCAGGTATGGTATTGCCGATGGGCAGACCTTTATATGTTACTATCATGGACTAGGCAGAAGAGCAGCACAGGATGGAGCAAAAGAGAGTCAAGCAGCATTTAAGAGGATGCACCCCACCAGATATTACCTTCTCATAGAAGAGCTCATTAGGAGATATCCTAAGATGCATAGAAAACTAATGGCTGAAGAAAGGAAAATTGATTTAACTGAGCATAACTAGGAATTTAGTAAACTGACATTTTTTAAAAATAAAAGGCAGTTTATGTTTTACACTAGATATAATATCGGGTTCAGGAGAAATCAAAAGATGGACCTTGGAGGATTACGTACTGGAGGGTATCTGGCTAGCTGATAGTCAAGAAGATGACAACAAAAACAACATGTATTTATATAGAACCTTTAATGTAGAATAAACATCTCAATCTTCACACTAGCATAATAAGATGAAATTGAAGGAGGCATTAGGAGAGGTGACTAAAAGCTTGGTCAAAAGGTGGATTTTAAGCAGAATCAAGGTAGGAGAGAGAGGTGAAGAAGCAGAGAGGTTTAAGGAAGGAATTACAGAGCTTATGGTCCAGATGGCAGAAGGCAAGGCTGCCAATGGTGGGCATAGGGAGTGGGGGATATACACAGGCAGATTTAGAGGAACACAGAGTTGTAGGGTTGGAGAAGGTTACAGAAATAGAGAGGGGTAAGGCCATTCGGGGATTTGCATATGAGGATGAGGTGTTGGAGGACCAAGAACCAATGTAAGTCAGTGAGCACAGGGATGATGTGTGAGTAGGACGTGGTACGGAAGAAGATAGAGGCAGAAGAGTTTTGGATGAGCTAAAGGTTATGGAAGATGAAGGTTGGGAGGAGAAAAGAAGCCGGGGGTTATCTTTTCTTTCGAGGATGATCCTGATGTAGTGAATATTTTTGGCAGAGGAGAACAGGGCCCAATAATGCTTGATGTGATCCAGCCAGACCTAGCAATGGATGGCTAAACCAAGTAACCAAGTTGTGTACCAAAGTCACCTTAAGTCTGTGCCTCTTGAACTTGGGGGAGCAAAGATCAGGGCCATACTCGGAGATCAACCAAGGTGGGAGAGTATAAGGGTTTTTCTAGGGACAAGGGCATCAAAGGTGGAGGTGATGGAATGGTTGAGCAGATTGACAGCTGCAGAAGTATTATGGTGAATGGAAGGCCAAAGGCTAGATAGTTCAGAGTTTGAAAGTGCTGTTGTAAGTGACTTGGGGGAAGAGTTATTTCCAGGGGCGGATGCAGAAGGAAGTGGGGTTGGAAGGGACTAGGGGAATGTGGGTGGTGAGGGATATAAGAAAGTGGTTGTAAATGGCCTTGTCTGTGATTGAAATGATTGGAGTAGCGAGGCCACATGAGATGGCAAGATTGAGGGGTGGCGTGAATATGGTTGTAAAGTTTATATGCAGGGAGAGGTTAAGGGAGGACACGAGGGCAGTGAAATCATAGGAGAGAGGGCAAGATGAGTTGAAGATTCACTCAGTGCAGAGGCTAAAGGAGGATATCTCAGTGAGAAACTTGGAGTGGAGCAAGGAGGGTTGGTAGAAAAAGAGGATTTTGAAGGAGAGGCGAGAGGGGTGGAACAAGGTCAGATGCTCAAAGGAGGAGAAGGTGCCAGAAGAATAGGGGTACCCCCCCCCCCACCCCAACGAGTGATTGGTGATAAGGGCCACACTGTCAGTGCAGTGGTTTGGGCAAGGCAGGTGGTATAAAGTAGGCAAGGAGGCTTCAGTAAAGGGCAACATGTCACCAACTGCCAAATTTCCATCAAAGCCATGATATCTATTCAGTCATCCACAATTAGGTTGCAAATAGCAAGGGCCTTGTTTGTGAGTAAATGGATATTTTGGACAGAAATGTGTAAAGAGGTGGTGATTGTTAGATCCGCCGGAAAAGTCCAAGGGGGTGGTAATGGGTAGGGCAAGCGGGATGGGAAGGATTAACTCACAGCGGGCATGTTCAGCAAGAATGTCGACGAGACAGGAGGATGGGACAGTTGGGGTTGCTGCTCATAAGTACGTCAGAACATAAGAAATAGGAGCAGGAGTAGGCCATACAGCCCCTCGAGCCTGCTCCACCATTCAATAAGATCATGGCTGATCTTCTACCTCAACGCCACTTTGCCGCCCTATCCCCAAATCCCCTGATTCCTTAGTGTCCAAATATCTATCAATCTCAATCTTGAATATACTCAACGGCTGAGCATCCATAGCCCTCTGGGGTAGAGAATTCCAAAGATTCACAAACCTTTGAGTGAAGAAAATTTTCATCATCTCGGTCATAAATGGCTGACCTCTTGAGAATATGACCCCTAGTTCTAGACTCTCCAGCCAGGGGAAACAGTCTCTCAGCATCTACCCTGTCAAGCCCTCTAAGAATTTTATACATTTCAATGAGATCACCTGTCATTCTACTAAACTCCAGAGAATATAGGCCCATTTTACTCAATCTTTCCTCATTGAACAACCCTCACTCCCAGGAATTGATCTAGTGAATCTTCGTTGCACCCACTCTAAAGTGAGTGTATCCTTCCTTCTCAGGTAAGGAGACCAAAACTGTACACAGTACTCTAGGTATGATCTCACCAGAGCCCTATATAATTGCAGCAAGACCTCCTTACTCATACTCCAACTCCAATCCCTTGCAATAAAGTCCAACATACCATTTGCCTTCCTAATTGCTTGCTGTACCTGCATGTTAACTTTCTGTGATTCATGTACAAGGACACCATAATCCTTCTGAATAGTGACCTTTCTTAGTCTCTCACCTTTTAAAAATTATTATGCTTTTCTATTATTCCTACCAAAATAGATAATTTCACATTTCCCCACATTATACTGTATCTGCCACCTTCTCACCCGCTCAATTAACCTGCCTATATTATACTTGATCCCCTCATTTAAGTCATTAATATATATTGTAACAGCTGAGGCCCAAGCACTGACCCTTGCGGCACCCATTAGTTACAACCTACCAACCTGAAAATTGCCCATTTATTACCACTCTCTGTTTTCTGTCCGTTAACCAATCCTCTATCCATGCTAATAAATTACCCCCAATCCCATGAGCCCTTATCGCGTGTAACAACCTTGTGTGGCACCATATTGAATGCCTTTTGAAAATCCAAATATTCTACATCCACTGGTTCCCCTTTATCTACCCTGCTAGTCACACCCTCAAAAAACCCTAATAGATTTGTCAAACACGATTTCACTTTCATAAAATCGTGTTGACTCTGCCTAATCATATTATGATTTTCTATGTGTCCTGTTACTACGCCCTTAATAATAGGTTCTAGCATTTTCCCTACTACTGATGTCAGGCTAACTGGCCTATAGTTCTCTGTTTTCTGTCTCCCTTCTTTCTTGAATAGTGGGGTTACATTTGCTAACTTCCAATCCATGGGGACCGTTCTAGAATTCTGGAAGATCAAACGCAATGCATCCACTATCTCTGCAGCTACTTCTTTTAAAACCCTAGAATGTAGGCCATCAGGTCCAGGGGATTTGTCAGCTTTTAGTCCCATTAATTTCTCCAGTACTTTTTCTTTACTAATATTAATTACTTTAAGTTCCTCACTCTCATTAGACCCTTGGTTCCCCACTATTTCTAGTATGTTTTTTGTGTCTTCTACTGTGAAGACAGATAAAAAATATTTGTTTAACATCTCTGCTATTTCCTTATTCCCCATTATAATTTGTCCTGTCTCTGCCTCTAAGGGACTCACGCTTACTTTCGCTAATCTCTTCCTTTTTACATATTTGTAGAAGATTTTGCAATCTTTTTTTATATTTCTTGCTAGTTTACTCTCATTCAATTTTCTCCCTCTTTATCAATTTCTTGGTCATCCTTTGCTGATTTCTAAAACCCTCCCAAATCCTCAGGCTTACTATTTTTGGCAACATGGCAAGCCTCTTCTTTTAATCTAATACTATCCTTAACTTCTCTTGTTAGCCACGGTTGGATCACTTTTCCCATGGAGTTTTACTCCTCAAGGGAATATATATTCGTTAAGAATTATGAATTATTTCTTTAAATGTTCACCATTGCTTATCTACCGTCATACCTTTGAATCTAATTTCCCAATCTGCCCTTAGCCAACTTGCCCTTCATATGTATGTAATTGGCTTTGTTTAAATTGCTCATAAGGAGGCAGTGACAAGTGCCTCAATGAGCCCTTTGACAAAAGCTGAAAGAGTCACAGAGGTTAGCTGTGAGCTTATCGAAGGGAAATTCAAGCCTGGAACAATGGCAGGTGAATAGGAAAGCAGAGGAGTAGTGATGGGTTGGGGTTGGGAATTGGGAGGGGGCAAAGTACTAGAGAGGGAAGAAATGAAGGGTGGCATGACTGGGGGACAGGTAGGGGAGAAGACAGGAGAGAAGGGTCAAGAGAAGAAAAAGGAGATAGAAATAATAGGCTGGTTTTGGTCTACACAATTAGTATTTGCCACTTGTAGTTTATGTAGGGAGAACTACCTATCAGCATTCAAATCACATTAAACCTATTGATAACTGCTGGAATCTGGGTTGCATTTATGGGACATGTGAAGAGAATAGGGACATGTGAAGAGAATAGGGTTATAAAAGAGAAATTCATTTTATTGATAATTTTAGCAAAAATATTGGAAATTTACTGTTGTGTAATAAAATATGTTTAGAATTTTTATGAAGATTATAAATGTATATGCAAAATATATCTTTCAAAAATGCAGGCATCAAATATATTTTCTAGGAGCTTTTTTAAATTATACATATACCTGCGTAACATTTGGGGAGAGGTCAGGGGTGGAATAGTTCAGTTGGCAATGAGTGCAGTCAGGATTTATTTACTAGGCATGTGGACATCACTGAATCTTATCTCCTGTAGAACTCTGAGGGTTTTGGGCTCCACTGTTCCTTTAATATAAGGCTGCAGCTGAGTCTCTAAGGATCAGTGACTGGAGAACTGGACATACACGTTGAAATTGTTTATAATAAAATGTGTTAAAAGAGATTTGTAAGCATGTTTCACCCAAAAAGCTACATTTAACTGACCACTACACAAGACTGACTTAAACATAGACTTTAGCAAATCAATAATGAATCTATTTTAAAATGTATCATGCTGATATATGTTCAAATCTAGGATTTTAAAATCCCACTGATTTAATGCCCTGCATCCACTACTGATTTTGGAGCTAGACCAGTGGACAATAGTGTGTAGTGTCTGCTTTTTGCCATTAGAGGGTACTATACAACCTGGTGACTGAATCTGCTGTAAATACTGGGGCAGAAATCGCTCGCGAAATAACGGTGAGCTCAACAGCGCTCTCCGTTTTTAGTGGCAAAAATGGAGGAGCAAGTTTGCACGTGCGGTGACCGTAACTTGCTCCTAGTGGTTCACCAGTGATATGACAGCTTCGAATTAAAGGGACATTGCACGCTGCAATCACAGAAATCATTGAAAAAGTGCAAATTTGCGTATCTGCCCAGCTAGAAAGTAACTAATTACGCCACCAAACAGGTACACTTAAAAATACAGGTCTAAACTTAGTTTTAACAGTACTGTTAGTCTTAATGACTGCCAAACAACTATAAATCAACTTTTAAAAACGTGGAGTCTCATTACTCCTTATTTTAATAGTTTTTGGTCATTTAAAAAAAATGTAAAATTCAAAAATGAAAACTTTTTTTTCCTTTCTCTTCTGTCTCTTTTAATTAATTCAATTATTTCTTACCCTCTCCTTTTTTTTTTCCGCTGTCTATAACTGTTTTTATATTGATTTATAATGTTGTACCTTTCACTTACTGGTTTAATGCTCCAAGCCTGCAGAGACAGTGAACGCAGCTGTCAAAAATGCTACGATCTGAGCGGTTGAGCGGGAGATCGCTCTTCTCACTTCTCCCAGGGTCCTAGCTTCGCCTGAACTGATGCTGGGCTCTTCTCCGCTTCCTATTCAAGGAAGTGCCCAAAGATCACGGTAAGTTTGAGAGTTAGTATAAATCTATGGAGTGACAAGCAGTGTAGGTTCGCGGCTCCGAGCAATTTCTACTCCACTGTTATTTCTGGTTACTAAGCTATTTAATTTGCATTATCTCATGTTATATTGCATTCCATTGCAACAGACTACATCATGGTATAGTTGCCCAGCTTACATTGTATGCAGTGACCTCCTGATATATTAAAAATCCACTTGCAGAGGGCAATGTGTTGTGGAGTAATAGATTATAGAGTCATAGAGTTATAGAGTTATACAGCACGGATAGAGGCCCTTCGGCCCATCGTGTCCGCGCCGGCCATCAGCCCGGTCTACTCTAATCCCATATAGAGTTCTGTATAATATATTATTTCTAATATATTATACAGAACATACCAAAACATATGGTATAATCAAGACAAAATATAGATAATAGAGCTCACTAGAATACTGAAGTAAATAACAGAGTGAGCTGAGCCTATCGGAATCACTTCCACTGGGGGCTTGTGGATTATGTGCACTCAATAGGACATAACTCAGTCAATATTAGACTTAGAGTCTTAGCTGGGTTCAGTTTAGTACAACACATGTAGCTCCATTTCAGAATTTTGGACTCAAAGATTACACGGTGTGGTGTCTCTTATAATTATACAGCAGCAGAACTGATAGTAGAATCATAGAATTTTACAGCACAGAAGGAAGCTAGTTGGTCCATCGTGTGTGTGTGTGTGTGTGTGTGTGTGTGTGTGTGTGTTGGCTCGCTGAATGAGCTATTCACTTATACAGTTAACTTCCACAAGGTTTCTTCCGATCATCTGCTGTAACTTTGGTGGAAGATCCACAGAAACCCTGGAGAAAAGGCTTAAACACCGTTTACGCAGTTACTCCAGGGTTTCCCTGGACCTTGCACCAAAGTTATGTCAGACGGTTGGAAGAACCCTTGCAGACATTCTACCCGTTAGTCCCTTTCCATATACCCTTATAATTTAAAAATATTTTCTTTTACATATTCATCCACTTCCATTTTAAAAGCTATTATGGATTCTGCTTCCACCATTGTTCCTGGCAGCACTCTGTAAAAAGAATCGCCTTATCTCTCCATTCTTTTGGTGATAGTCTGAAATTGATGCCCTTTAGTTATTAACTCATCAACCAGTGGAAATAGTTTTCCTCTATTTATCTTATCAAAACCCTTCATAATTTTGAACACATCTATCAGATCTTCTCTTAATCCTCTCTGTCCCAATGAAAAGAACCCCAGTTTCTATAATCTTCCATTAAAACTAAAGCTTCTCATCCCAGGTATCATCTTAGTAAATCTCTTCTGTTCCGTCTACATCCTTCCTAAATTAGGGTTCCCAAAAATCGATGTAATCACACACTTTCTATTTAAGTCTATAGTGTTAGTAGAAAGGCTTGCAACTTTTTGGTCTGGAAATGGTTGCAGCAAAGAGTTCAAGTTAAATCCTCAGTAACAGTAGTCTGGCCCCATCTCTTTTCCAAAAATGTGAAGAACATCTAGGTTATGCCTTCAATAAGTCCTCCATGATGAACTAGAAACAAAAGTCAATCAGATATCCTTATTGTTTCTTGTCCTGGAGGTGGCAAGACAAGTTGATAAAGCTGTTAAAATAGCATATGGGATCCCTGGCATTATAAATAGAGGCATAGTGTACAAAAGCAAGGAAGTTATAAATCACTGGTTAGGCCTCAGCTAGAGTATTGTGCCTAATTTTGGGCACCACATTTCAGTTGGGATGTTTCGAAGGATGTCAAGGCATTGGAGAGGGTGCAGAGAAGATTTATTAGAATGGTAGCAGGGATGAGGGACTTCAGTTACGTGGAGAGACTAGAGAAGCTGGGATTGCTCTCCTTAGAGCAGAGAAGGTTAAGGGGAGATTTAATAGAAGTGTTCAAAATTATGAGGGGTTTTGATAGTGTAAATAAGGAGAAACTGTTTCCACTGACGGGTGGGTTGGTAACCAGAGGACACAGATTTAAGATATAAATGGCAAAAGAACCAGAGGGGAGATGAGGAGAATTTTTTTAATGCATTGAATTATGATCTGGAATGCACTAGAATTCAATTGCCTGGAAGGATGGTGGAAACAATTCAATAGTAACTTTCAAAAGGGAAGTGAATATACATGAAATGGAAAATAATTGCAGGACTATAGGGAATGAGTTGAGTTTGGAACTAATTGGAAAGCTCTTTCAAAGAGCAGGCATAGGTACGATGGGC
This sequence comes from Heptranchias perlo, assembly GCF_035084215.1. Taxonomy (NCBI): domain Eukaryota; kingdom Metazoa; phylum Chordata; class Chondrichthyes; order Hexanchiformes; family Hexanchidae; genus Heptranchias; species Heptranchias perlo. Next base: position 33,690,173 of record NC_090341.1, on the reverse strand, counting down.
CGAATGGCCTCTTTCTATGCTGTAAGATTCTGTGATTCTGTTACTTAATTACTCAGTGCTAGATCTCTCTCTGAACTGCAGTGAACTTTTTTGATTTCTTAGCTGGTCCTGCACAAACTTCCTTCTGTTTCTGCTTCTCTTATTAGAGCTTTCCCAAGTCTTAGTCTTTAGTTTTACTATCGGACTTGAATCTGTCATTATTCTGTCTTTTGTGCCTTAGTCCTAATTTTTCTTAGTGTTCTTCTCAATTAATCTGTAAATCTGGAGTAAAATTGTCTCTTTCTGATATCTGAAGATCAACGCATTTCAAAGGAATGTAGTTATCCCACATCCTTTAGCCTTAATTTATAAAACACTTTCAGGGGTAACTCGGTGGTGCGGTGGATTGAACACTAGCCTCCCACTTCTAGAACCTGGGTTCAAATCAAGCAATGCCACTTAGACAATCTAAAGTTCATTGGTATGCAAAGTGAAAAAAAATACCAGCGAACCCTTTTCAGAGGTTGGAGTGAGGCCCATCATTGAGGCAGAGGAGAGGGAGTCTTATTTAGGTATAGCATATGAATTGTAGTGCTTGATTCTGACACCATGTGCCTGAAATGGAAAGTGTTTCTTTCCACCCACACTAACACCCCCTTACATTGATGGCCACCAAAAATTTAGAAAGAAATCCAGGAGTTTTCGTGGTGCCAACAAGTCCAGTATCTAGATGGTTTGCTTTTGGATTTAAGGGCTTTTGGCCTAATGATTATCAAAGGCTGCCCTCTGCTGGCCATCCTTAAGGTGTTTCTCCAGGAAGTACTTCCTTATAAGGAATTGCTGCTTTTCAACTCGGGAAAAATTACAATATTTTTATCCAAGAGCCATCTCAAGATCGGAGACGAGTATAAACACAGCAAAATACAATTATTTTGGTTCTTTTCTTAATCAATCTTTGGCTCTCCAGTTTTTCAGTTCTGTAAACATTTTCTTTATGCCTACCTCAGCAATCTCTATCATGATCTTTACTACTTCTATCAGGTCACCCCTCAGCCTTCTCTTTTCTAGAGAAAAGAGCACCAGCCTGTTCAGCCTTTATAGAATCATAGAAAGGTTACAGCATGGAAGGAGGCCATTCAGCCTCCTTTATGCAAGAGCAATCCAGCTAGTCCCACTCCCCCGCCCTAACCCTGTAGCACTGCAAATGTTTTCCTTTCAAGTACTTATCCAGTTATCTTTTGAAGGCCATGATTGAATTTGCCTCCACCACTACCCCCCAAGCAGTGCATTCCAGATCCTAACCACTCACTGTGTAAAAATGTTTTTCCTCATGTCACCTTTGGTTCTTTTACCAAACACCTTCAATCTATGTCCTTTGGTTCTTGACCCCTCTGCCAATGGGAACAGTTTCTCTCTATCTACTCTGTCTAGACCCTTCATTATTTTGAATACCTCTATCAAATCTCCTCTTAACCTTCTCTGTTCCAAGGAGAACAACCCCAGTTTCTCCAGTCTATCCACGTAACTAAAGTCCCTCATCCCTGGAATCGTTCTATTAAATCTCTTCTGCACCTTCTCTAGGGACTTCATATCTTTCCTAAAATGCAATGCCCAGAACTGGATATAATACTCCGGCTGTGCTTTATAAAGGTTCATCATGACTTCCTTGCTTTTGTACTCTATGCCTCTATTTATAAAGCCCAGGATCCCATATGCTTTTTTAACCGCTTTCTCAACCTGCCCTGCCACCTTCAACGATTTGTGTACATGTACCCCCAGATCTCTCTGTTCCTGTACCCCTTTTAGAATTGTGTCCTTTAATTTATATTGCCTCTCCTCATTCTTCCTGCTGAAATGCATCACCTCGCATTTTTCTACATTAAATTTCATCTGCTACGTGTCCACCCATGCCACCAGCCTGTCTATGCTCTTGATGTCTATTACTATCGTCCTCACTGTTCACTACACTTCCAAGTTTTGTGTCATCTGCAAATTTTGAAATTGTGCCCTGTACACCCAAGTCCAAGTCATTAATATCAAGAAAAGCAGTGGTCCTAGTACCGACCCCTGGGGAACACCGCTGTATACCTTCCTCCAGTCCGAAAAACAACCGTTCATCACTACTCTCTGTTTCCTGTTACTTAGCCAATTCTGTATCCATGCTGCTACTGCCCCTTTTATTTCATGGGCTTCAATCTTGATGACAAGCCTATTATGCAGCACTTTATCAAATGCCTTTTGAAAGTCCATATACACCACATCAACTGCATTGCCCTCATCTACCATCTCTGTACCTCATCAAAAAACACATCCAAGTTAGTTAAACACGATTTGCCTTTAACAAATCCATGCTGCCTTTCCCTAATCAATCTACACTTGTCCAAGTGACTGCTAATTCTGTCTTGGATTATCATTTTTAAAAGTTTCCCCACCACTGAGGTTAAACTGACCTGCCTATAGTTGCTGGGTTTATCCTTACACCCTTTTTTGAACACGTAAATTGTGAACAACAGTGGTCCCAGCACCGATCCCTGTGGAATGCCACTTCCCACCTTTTGCCAGTCTGAGTAGCTACCCTTAACCCCTACTCTCTACTTTTTGTTTTGTAGTCAACCTATTATCCATTCTGCTACCTGTCCCCTGACGCTACATGCTCTGACCTTAGTCATGAGTCTATAATGCGATACCTTATCGAAGGCCTATTGAAAATCCAAATATATTACATCTACTCCATTGCCCTTGTCTACTCTTTCTGATACTTCTTCAAAGAATTCAATAAGGTTGGTCAAGCATGACTTTCCCTTCTGAAATCTATGCTGACTATTCTTTATTATATTTTTGTTCTCTAGATGTCTTTCTATTACATCTTTGAGTAAAGATTCCATTATCTTTCCTACCATCAATTTTAAGCTAACTGGTCTCTAGTTCCTTGGGCTTGTTCTATCTCCCTTTTTAAATTTAAGAATAACATTAGCTCTCTGCCAGTCCTCTGGCACTATTCCCTTTGCTGGTGAATTTTTATATACATGTAATAGTGCCTCTGCCATCTTCTTCCTAACTTCTTTTAATATTCACGAATGCAATCCATCCGGACCAGGGTCTTATCCTCCCTAAGTTTGATTAATTTATCAATTATCTCCCCCCTTTCTATCTTAAATGTTTTAATATCTTTTTTGATCTCTTATTCTAATGCCCTGCCCACCTTGTTAGTCTCTCTGGTAAACAATGAGGCAAAGTAACTATTCAATATTTCTGCCATTTTTCTATTGTTACCTGCGAGTTTATTGTGTGCATCCTTTAGTGGCCCTATCCCTATTCTGATTTATATTTTGTTATTTATGTGTCCGTAGAATACTTCACTATTTCTTTTTATATTCCTTGATAATTTAAACTCGTAGTTCCTCTTTGCTTTCCTAATTGTTTTATTGACTTCTTTCTTAACCTCTTCGTATTCCCTTTTGTCATCCTTTCCTTTATTTTCTAGAGTACGCCTTTTTCTTTAGTTTCAATTTTACCCTTATCTTCTTTTCATCCATGGTGTTTCATTATTGGCTAGATAGTTCATGCTATTTAAAAGGAATTTATTTCCCCTGATCTCTATTGATCACTATTTTAAATATTACCCACTGTTCTATTTCTTTGTCTGTCAAATTTTTTCAGATTACCTGCCCTAGTTCCCTTTTCATCCCCATAAAATTAACTTTTTTCCAATCTATTACTTTGGTCTTTGTCTTACTTATGTCTTTCTCAATCATTATTTTAATCCTTATTATGTTATGATTGCTATGGTCTCGATGTTCCCCAATGTTTAATTCTCTTATCTGTTCTGGTTCATTTCCCATTACTAGATCCAACAGTGATTCCTCTCTTGTTGGTCTTCTTACATATTGGGTAAGAAAGGAGTCCTTTACACACTGTAAAGACTCCATTCTCTTTTCTCCTTTCCCTACCTCTTCTTGACAGTTTTATGATCAATAAAATAGCATCGCTTACAAACCTTTTTTTAAAAAAAAGTTGTACCAAATTTACATGCTTTCTCAGCTCAGGATCCAGTATAGAATATATTTAAAGATATGAACTGTGTTTATTGTTGAGAGTGGCATGTATCAAAATAAGTGACATTTTTAAACCAAAGTGAGTGGTTCTTTCAAAGTGATATTGTGTGTGTCTGGAATGCCCCATTTGCCATCAATGCAGAACTGTACATTAGGTTTGCAAATCTTCAGAGCAAGTATGGTGCAGCTGTGTTAAGTGCAGATTAAAATGCTTTGTTTTGTTGGAGTTCAAAATTATGTTTAATTTATTACACAAGGGTAAATAAAGTAATTAGCACAGTAGGAGCTCCACTACATATTGAATAATAGCTGCCTGTCAAAGGCACTTATCCATTATTCATGTGCATTAGGTTTTGTGGTCCTTAATAAAATATAACTGTCTGTGTTATCATATAAAACCTGTCTTTTCCCCTTCTTTTTCTGTGCACTGCGTCCTTAACTAACTCTGTCTGACACACTGTCTGGCATTGTAAATTGGTAAATGTGCATTGCTTCTCTGTGTGAAATTACTGCAGCTTGCAGCCCTCCCAGATTAAGCAGACCTCCTATAGACAGTACGTTAACATAACTTTAGTTAAGAATCATAACATATGTAACTGGAGCACAGAGAATTGAACTTGTATCTGTATTATTTGCAGCTGTTTAGCAGGGAATAAAGTCCTTTCCTGAGGGTATTATTGCCTGCAAAGCTGAGATAGAGGGCGGAGTGATGGAAATGCCAGGCAAGGAAAGGCTTTATCAGTCATTTGACTCTCTTAAGTTGCAGTTGTTCCTTCTTTCAACATATCTTGTTTTATTGCTGGACTTACGTATTTCCAAAACTGGTCTGAGTAAATCATCTGTTTAAGTGTAACTTATTCTATTTTAAGGTGTTTCAAAGGAAATTCCTGTCGAATTCTCCCATGAAACAGATTATACTGAAAATTTCTAATCACACCCAGACACTCCTGGAATGGATTTTTAACCTTAAAAGCAACCATGTTTATGTGAAGAAAGACTGTATTTTACACTATATTAAAGTATTAGATCATATACATTGTTCTGTGGGGCTGTGGGGAGGTAATTTTTCCCACATTCACATTTTCACTACGGTGCTATAACCAGGATTTCTGCAAACGAAGTTGTTAATTTATACTCATTAGCCATTCAGACAGCCATTCATATCCAATGCTATTAATCAGAAAATCTATGAAACTATAATGGAAAAGAAAGTTTTAATTGCCCATGCCTCTGGTGTCATTTTATAAGAATGGTCTTGACTCTTTGCAAAACAGAAATGACTGGAAAACAGCAGTTACAATGAAGATCATGGTGCCATTCAGGAACTGGCAACATAGTCCTTTTAAAAGGAATATAATTTCTGAACAGTATTTGATTTTTCACCATACTATTGTGAATGTGTACTTGAGAACAGAAGTGGTTTGTGCTATCAAGCTCCTTTATATAAGAACTGCTTAAAATAAGTAATGAATTATGTTAATTTTCAAATTTCTTGAAATTGTGTGAAAAAAAATCTACCTAATTTACCATGAAGCAGACAATTCAGAATGGTAGAAATTCTGCTAGTCAGGAATTTTGCTAAAATTCCAATTTTACAGAAAACAGGGAGAAAATTTACCGACATCTGGACAATTTCACCCATGAAGTTCCCAATCATTTGAAAAAGTAAATGTTGAATATTATAATTATATTATAATTGTGCAAGAAGCACAGCTGGATTAAGAGAGCTTGGTGGAACAGGCATTTTCTTTTTCTTCACATTCTAGTAGTACAGCGGTAGCCACCCTACTTTTAATCCTTTTGCTATGGAACAATTTCCAGCCTTTAGGCTTATGTTAGTGTTATGATGTACAGAATGCCAAATGGATTGAAGATAATTACAAGGCAGTAATCCAACTGAGGAGTTCAAATAACATCATAAAGCATGAGAGGCTGAATTATTGCTTCTAATTTGCGGGGTTGCGACTAAAAGCTTGGTCAAAGAGATAGGTTTTGAGAAAGCTTTAAAAAGAGAGAGACACACAGAAAGGTAGAGAGGTTTAGGCAAGGAATTCTGGCGATTAGGCAGCTGAAGGGCCTAACACCAATGATGAGGCAAAGGGAGGGGGAGGTCAAAAAGAGGTTAGGATTAGAACACTGAGTTTGGGAGGCGGATGTAGAGCTAGAGTAGGTTGTGGATATAGGATGTGTGTGGTCATGAATGGATATAAAGATGAGGATGTGGGTCAGTGAGGACAGGGGCGATCGATGAACAGGACAGTGTGGAATAGGTTACACGGAGCAGATCTTTAGACAAGTTAAAGTTTATGGAGGGTGGAGGATGGAAGGCCAGCAAGGAGACTCTTAACGTGACAAAGGCATGTATGAGGGTTTCAGTGCAGAGAAGCCGAGGTGGGGGCAGAGACGGTGTAGAGGTGGAAGTAGACAGGCTTAGTGATGGAGATGATATGGGACCTGAAGCTCAGCTCAGGATCGAACAGGATGTCAGGTTGTGAACAGTCTGGTTCAGCCTGAAACAGTTGCTAGGAAAGGGTGGAATTAGTGGTAAGTGAATGGAATTTGTGGCCAGGGCCAAAGACAATGGCCTTGGTCTGCTCAATGTTTGGAGGAAACCTCGGCTTCTCTGCACTGAAGCCCTCATACATGCCTTTGTCACGTTAAGAGTCTCCTTGCTGGCCTTCCATCCTCCACCCTCCATAAACTCTAACTTGTCTAAAGATCTGCTCCGTGTGACCTATTCCACACTTGGTCTGCTCAATGACCTGGAGGAAATTATGACACAACCAGGATTGGCTGTCAGTTAAGATCTCTGACAGCAGAGGCAGTGGAGGGGTTGAGAGAGGTGCTGGAGAATTAGTGTATGTGGAAGCTGAACCTGCAGCCTGCAGATGATTCACTGAGGGACAACATGTAGTTGAGGAAGAGGACGGGACCAAGGATAAATCCTTGGGAAACTCCAGAGGTCACAGTACTTGGGTGGGAAAGTAAGCCAATGTTAGAAATACTCTGGCTACATTCAGAAAGGAAAAAAATGGAACTACAAAAGTACAATCCCACATAGCTAGACAAGAGGTGTTGAAGCAGGATGGCAGGGTTGATTGTGTCTAACACTGCGGAGAGGTTGAGGAGGACGGTGAGGGATAAAGTACCATTGTTACAGTCACAGAGGCCATATGTGTGACTTTGGTTAGGGACATTTTGATGCTGTGAGAAGCACGGAAACTGGACTGCAGAGATTTGAAGTTTGAGAGGGAGTTTTGGGAGATTGTTAGGGAGCTGGGTGGTGAGGACAAATTTGAGGATCTTAAAAAGAAAGGGAGCTTGGAGATAGGGCAGTAGATGGCAAGGGTGGAAATGTAAAGGGTGGAATTTTGTCTGAAATTTCTCTCTCTCTGGCATTTTCAAATAGTGGAGAGAAAAATTTCAGATAAACCCATTAAGCATTCATCTGAAATTTTTCTCTCTGCTATTTTAGTTTTAGTCTTTTTAGAGCTAACCTTTTGACAATGTTAGCACACATCCTATAGTAGGTGATGGAGACTCCAATATAGTAACAGACCTTAAATTGAATGGATCAATCCTTTTATGGGCAATTATAGATGTCCGCCAATAACTCTGGCAGACATGAGCACTGACATTGAACTGGTGGAGGTCCGGGATACCTACACTCTCTGTTAGTGAGAATAACTTTTATTTTATTCTTTCTGTCATGTAATATACTCCCAAACTGAACTTATTTTAAAAATGAAGCTTATCAGTTCATTTTTATGCCTTTAACGTCTTCTATTACTGTATCGGGTCATGCTGCAAAGGACATCAGATTCCTTCCACTGATAAGGATAAATAAAATTGTTTCAAAGGAAATTTAATAACTCTCCATTAGAGGAAAAAATTGATCTTGATTGAGGAAGAAATAATGAGCTTTATGGCAATCAATAAAAGGACAGTAGATTCATCAGCCATTTTATAGGAAGCCTTTAAGGTGGTATTATAAGTCATGCTTCAGCACAGAAGAAATTGAATATTCAGAAGGCTGAATTAGAAAAATAATCAAAATTCTTGAGAAAGATCATGGAGCTAGACCTGAGGAACACAAATGCAGGACAGTCTTGAAACAAAATTGGCTCTATATATAAACTTTATATACAACCAAACAGAAGTTGCATTTCATAGCACAAGACAAAGTCATTTTGGAAAGGGACATGGAGCAGATTGTTAGTGTATCAAAGATAGCAGAAAATATTCTTCTATGCATGTAAGGCAGAAGGACAGTTTAACTGAAGATCTGCTGGAAATCATTGATGTTTTATAATGTTTTATGAAAATCTGCAGACTTCATAAAATTAAACACAAAACAAGGACATGGATAGCTTTTTAACAACTTTGGAATGCTGCAAATAGAGAATCATCAAGTGGAAGGTACAGAAAATTCATTATTTCTGCTAGAAATCAAGTCCGAAATGTAAGGAAAAGAAGAAAAGCATCAAAGCATATGGTGAAGATATACATACACTTAAGTTTAACGAATACCTCTTTCATATCGATTTTGCTGGAAGTAGTTCAGAGATTGGTTTTAAATGAGAAGATTTACAATTTTCTTGACATTCTGAAAAAAATTTGTATTGTGAAAGAAGAGGAGAAAATCTAAGCTATGTCAGTGTTATTGTCCCATATCGCTGCTAACTGTGGATTAGCAAACTCTTGCTTTATGGTTAAAATGACTTGACAGCCCAGATTTTCCTCCATGGCAGTAATTCCACCATGAAAGCCTTGGGGTGAGATTTCAGACCATTGGTATGACCCTGGTCTGACCAATCCTGTTCCTTATTGTAATCATGGTGGGATTCTTGCACTATTAGCAATTACTATGGGGACTTCACCTCTGGAGGGGCAGAAGGCTGGCACTATTGCATAGAAAAGGTTACAGCACGGAAGGAGGCCATTCGGCCCATCGAGTCTGCGCTGGATCTATGCAAGAGCAATCCAGCTAGTCCCACTCCCCCGCCCTATCCCCGTAGCCCTGCAAATGTTTTCCTTTCAAGTACTTATCCATTTATCTTTTGAAGGTCATGATTGAATCTGCCTCTAACACCCCCTCAGGCAGTGCATTCCAGATCCTAACCACTCGCTGTATAAAAAAGTTTTTCCTCATGTCGCCTTTGGTTCTTTTGCCAATCACCTTCAATCTATGTCCTCTGGTTCTTGACCCTTCCACCAATGGGAACAGTTTCTCTCTATCTACTGTCTAGACCCTTCATGTTTTTGAATACCTCTATCAAATCTCCTCTTAACCTTCCCTGTTCCAAGGAGAACAACCCCAGCTTCTCCAGTCTATCTACATAACTAAAGTCCCTCATCCCTGGAATCACTCTAGTAAATCTCTTCTGCACCATCTCTAAGGACTTCACGTTTCCTAAAGTGCGGTGCCCAGAACTGGACACAATACTCCAGTTGTGGCCGAACCAGTGTTTTATAAAGGTTCATCATGACTTTTGTATTCTGTGCCTCTATTTATAAAGGCCAGGATCCTGTATGCTTTTTTAGCTGCTTTCTCAACCTGCCCTGCTACCTTCAACCATTTGTGCACATATACCCCTAGATCTCTCTGGTCCTGTACCCCTTTTAGAGTTGTGACCTCTAGTTTATATTGCTTCTCCTCATTCTTCCTACCAAAATGTACCACTTCGCATTTTTCAGCATTAAATTTCATCTGCCACGTGTCTGCCAATGCCACCAGCCTGTCTATATCCTCCTCACTGTTAACTACCCTTCCAAATTTTATGTCATCTGCACATTTTGAAATTGTGACCTGCATACCAAGTCCAAGTCATTAATATATATCAAGAAAAGCAGTGGTCCCAGCACTGACCCCTGGGGAACAGCACTGTACACCTCCCTCCAGTCCAAAAACAACCATTCACCACTACTCTCTGTTTCCTGTCACTTAGCCAATTCTGTATCCATGTTGCTACTGCCCCCTTTATCCCATGGGCCGCAATCTTGATGATAAGCCTACCGTGCGGCACTTTATCAAACACCTTTTGAAAGTCCACATACACCGCATCAACTGCATATCTACCCTCTTTGTTACCTCATCAAAAAACTCTATCAGGTTAGTTAAACACAATTTGCCTTTAACAAATCCGTGCTGGCTTTCCCTAATCAATCCACACTCGACCAAGTGACTGTTAATTCTGTTCCGGATTATCGTTTCTAAAAGTTTCCCCACCACCGAGGTTAAACTGACTGGCTTATAGTTGCTGGGTTTATCCTTACACCTTTTTTTGAACAAGGGTGTAATATTTGCAATTCTCCAGTCCTCTGGCACCACCCCCATATCTACAGATGTTTGGAAAATTATGACCTCTGCAATTTCAACCCTTACTTCCTTCAGCAACCTAGGATGCATCTCATCTGGACTGGGTGACTTATTTACTTTATGTACAGCTAGCCTTTCTAGTACCTCTTCATCATCAAATTTTAGCCCATCCAGTATCTCAACTATATCTTCCTTGGTAAAGACGGATGCAAGTACTCATTTAGTACCTCGGCCATCCCCTCTGCCTCCATGGGTAGATCTCCTTTTTGATTCCTAATCGGCCCCACCCCTCCTCTGACTACCCTTTTACTGTTTACATGCCTGTAGAAGACTTTTGGATTCCCTTTTATATTGGCCGCCAATCTATTCCCATACTTTCTCTTTGCCCCTATTATTTCCTTTTTCATTTCCCCTCTGAACTGTTTATATTCTACCTGGTTCTCACTTGTGTTATCAACCTGAAATCTATCATATGCCCCTTTTTTCCCATTTCATCTTACTCACTATCTCTTTTATCATCCAGGGAGCTCTGGCTTTAGTTGCCCTCACTTTCTACCGTGTGGGAATGTGCCTAGACCGTACCCGATCCATCTCTTTAAAGGCCTCCCACTGTTCAATTACAGTTTTGTTTGCCAATCTATGATTCCAATTTACTTGGGCCAGATCTGTTCTCATCCCATTGAAATTGGCCCTCCTCCAATTGAGTATTTTTACTTTAGAGAGGTCCGTGTCCTTTTCCATTGCAATTCTAAACCTTATGGTACTATGATCGCTGCTCCCTAAATGCTCTCCCACTGACACTTGTTCCACTTGGCCCACCTCACTCCCTAGAACCAAGTCCAGCAATGCCTCCTTCCTCGTTGGGTTGGAAACGTACTGGTCAAGAAAGTTATCCTCAACACATTTCGAAAATTCCTCCCCCTCTTTGCCCCTTATTATTATTGTTGTTATCCCAGTCTATATTAGGATAGTTGAATCACTATTCTATAGCTTTTGCACCTCTCTAATTTCCCTGCAAATTTGCTCCTCTGTATCCTTCCCATTAGTTGGTGGCCTATAGAATACACCCAGTAGTGTAATGGCACCTTTTTTATTTCTTAATTCTAACCAAATGGATTCTGTCCTTAACCCCTCCAGGACATCCTCTCTCTCCAGTACTGCAATATTCTCCTTAATCAATACTGCCACCCCCTCCTTTCCTGAACACCTTGTATCCAGGAATATTTAGTACCCCAATCCTGCCCTTTTTTGAGCCAGATGTCTGTTATCACCACAACACCATATTCCCATGTGGCTATTTGCGCCTGCAGCTCATCAACCTTGTTTACCATGCTTTGTGCATTTACACACATGCACTGCAAACCAGTCCTAGACTTTCTTGTACTCTCTCAGTCTGATCCCACCTAATACTGTACTATTACTTGCTCTAGTGCTATCTTTCTCTCCTGATCCTTTGTGCCCCATGTTTCTTCTTTCCAATGCTACATCCTGGTGCCCATCACCCTGCCAAATTAGTTTAAACACCCCGCACCACAGCACAAGCGAACCTCCCCGCAAGGACATTGGTCCCAGCTCTGTTGAAGTGCAAGCACGAGTTGCAGCAGCTTAAGAAAGCATCAATTTTAAAACTGGGAGCAACAACATACTGAGACCAAAAGAAGCGTATCTGAGGGTGCTGCAGCAGAACACAGAGCCCCCAAGTTTTGAGACTCCTCTATAGAGATTTTCTTGAATTAAGTAAAGGAAAGGAAGAGTTATTTGGCGCTGAGGGATGGAGGTCAACCAAATGAATGATCTAGGTGCGATGGAAAGTAGCGGCCTTGGAAGTCAGTGTGACCTCCACCAATACCTGCACAGCAACTCAGTGCTAGAAGAATCTCAATGACCTCACTTTACTAGCCAACGTAAGAACATCCAGTCACACCAAGTAATAATGTATTGCTAAGAACTATGTTTCACATTTCCAACCACCTTGCTCTCACTATGGTGAACACCATCTACACCTTACCAGAAATGAACATGTGACACTTTCCCTGCAAATGTGTTTTAATTCACAGCCTAACAAGGAAGCAAATGGTAAAAGCTTCTCATGGTATATAGTTGGTCATTTCCTGCACTTGTTATTAGCCCTTTAAGGAATGCCTACTGATGGAAAGTCATCTTTCATAAAGGAAAAAATGGCCCACACCAATGTCAGAGAACAGCTACAGGTGCTGGTACTCCTGATGCCTAGCCTCATGCCTGATGTGATAGAAAGTAGCTAGGGCCAGGCTTAATTTGTAACAGAATATGAAACACAGTCTGCAGCAAGTCCCACTGAGATTTCAGCTGCCCTAAACAAAGAAGCCTCAGTCCCCAACGGCTCCTGGAGGAATGCACCAGCCAAACACTTCACAACCTCCTTCCACTGTGGGAACACTGAGGAGAAATAGAAGACTAGGACTGAAAAGGGATACAGTTTTAGGTACCAAGGGGAGGCATTGAGCAGACATATAGATTTCTGTTCATTAAAATATAGTTAGCACTACGAACACCCGAACATACAAACAATGACAGACAGCAAAAGACCCTCTGGTCCATCCAGCCTGACCCACACAATTGTGATACCTTGTGTATTGCAGGCCTTCTATTGCAGGCAATTGGGACTAGCTTAGTGGTAGAAACTGGGCGACATGGACATGTTGGGCCGAAGGGCCTGTTTCCATGTTGTAAACTTCTATGATTCTATGATTCTATATACACTCTACACCCCACCCAAAACCATGTGATCTCCTAGCAGAGGCAGAGAAAACAGATAAAAACCAATTTCGGGAAAAAATCTGGGAAATTCCTCTCCGACCACCCCCCCACCCCCAGGCGATCGAAACTAGTCCAGGAGATCACTCTGGTCCTAACAATTCTATGCAGTACCTACCTTTTGTAAGGGGTGACCTCCACCCCAGCCAGAAACAGATCCAGCTCTCGCTTGAAGGTAATTCAACGAATCAGCGTCCACCGCACAAGCCGACAGCCTGTTCCAGAGGTGCACTATTCTGTGGGAAAAGAACCACCTCCTGACATCTAACCTAGATCTGACCTTATACAACTTAAAATTGTGACCTTGGTCCTCCCTAACCTATTTAATTGGAACAAACTGTCAACTCGAACACAATCTATTCCCTCCTTCATCGTATAAACCTCAATCAGATCACACCTAAGTCTACACTTCTCTAAAGTAACTGATGTTATATTTCAGATTGTTTTGGGACAGGGTGAGGGAAGGCCTTGAAAACAGAGACGCTGAATGTTTGCAAAATGGGTGCCACAATAGTTGTGGATGAGATACAAATATTTATCTATGAATGATTTGATGGTTTATGGAAAAGTGGGAACATGGTGGTAGGACAGTTTTTGCATTGGCAGCAGTTATACCCCAATATCTAGAATATTGGTTAAAACGTTTGTGGAGATTTCAGATCTGGAGCACATAATTAGTCAAATAGTTTGCATATCTCACTTGTATGAAAGTGGATGGGATATGATTGAGAAATTCCACTCAAAAGCATCAGGGGCAAGTTAATAAATTGGCCTTTGCTATATAGGAAAGAGCTTGTGGCCAGAATAAGATGGCAGGATAGATAGCAAACAGTTCAGATAGCAGCTATTTAATTTTGGCAGTATTGTTACTTTGCCTAAGGTCCCAAGGAACACAGCCACCTCTTGTGGTGAAGTTCCCTCTTTTGGATGCGTGCTGGTCGACTCATTTGTATTACACCACTGCATCTGGAAGCAGCACTGTAATATAGAGTATAAGAGTAAGTTGTTAACATTAAGAACAAGTACATCAATCAGATCCAAGCAGCTGCTTCATCTTGTAGTGCAACATCGAGTTCAAAAGTCTTGATGTGAAATCATGTGTTGAAGAAAATGATGAAATTGATTAGTGGCATTGATAGGTCCAGGGAAGAGTAGCAGTGTAATGCACCATATGAGTGCGCCAGCAGCATTGACGAAGGAGTTGCAATCTGTTCCCCTCAACCAAAATAGTTTTTATTATAAATTCAAATTTCTGTTGTTACTAAATTATAGAAAACTTGGCACTGAAGAACCTTTTTTATGGTCAATTTGTGTCTGCTCGCAAATGTCAGAACTGTGTCAAGGCTGTTTCAAGAGCTATTGATTGATCATTTGATGAAATAACAATTCAAGTTAAATTCAACTTCAATTTGCAGCGTTCTCAACATTGATTTAAGGAGTGGCTCAAAAACCCCACTCCAATGAATACCCTGCTTTCTCTGTAGTGAAAAGATTCAGTTAGTGAGTGTACAGATTAAGATTGGAATATTGGGATTATTTATATGGAAAATGATCCACTGCACCTTATGTCCTCAGATTTTCACCATAAGCAATAGTCTCACTATAACATAATGTTATTCCATTCAGTTACATGCTGAGTGATTTGAAACATTAGAAATTAGCATATCCAAGTTCATTAAAAGTGGTTAAAATTGTAAATCACCCACTGGAGAAAATGCAAGAAAGCTGACATTGCTACTTCAATCAATCTTATGACTTTCATTGCTGCAAAATAAATATTATATATTAAAAACAGAAGAATTTAAAACTATGGAAGAAGATAACTTGGAAGAGAAATATTAATAAATATGCACAAATATGTCCTACATACCTAGGAACATGCAACTGGGCAAAGTGAGTTCCAGCGACAATCGAAAAACAGAATGACTATCCACAAAGACAAAATTCTTTTCATTTTAACCCAAAGCTAGGTGGAAGGCTTTTCAAACTGAACTCAGCAAAAGCTTAACAAAAAGGGTGAAAGCTAAGATTATATTTGTTTTTTTTAAAAGCCAAATTTACCACAAAAGGTGTTGGAACCACTTCTGAATTTTTAAGTCAGCTGCACATACAAATTTCAGAACCCAAGTTTTGATAAATGTTTGGAGAAACCATGCCCTTATGGTTCTTTAAACATTCTACAAATGATCATAGAAAATATTTGGTCTTTTCTTGGTGCAAAATGGCATTTATTTTGCACTAGTACAAGATAAGCAGATTAACTGTGCTAAAGTTACTTCAATTCAGCATTTTCTAGTGGTGTGAGAACATCTGGAGGAAGTGACCTCACATTATTCAGTTTCACATTGCTTGCTAAATTTAAGGTTAGAATTTGGTAAATTCCTCAGATACCTTTCCAACCCCCAGTATATTTTAATTAACATAGAATGGGTTAATCCTTGCTTCTCTATTTCCATAGCATCTATTTTCTATTAATTGCAATTTTTTGCCCTTAAGCTCCCGAAAGTATTGCTAGGTACAGTTCCCTGGGCAACCAGTGCCCCCCACTATCCCACCCAAATGGCCATGCTTCAAGAAAGTGGCCCACTAATACTTCCTTTGAGCAACAAGGAATAGGCAATAAATGCAGCCTTGCCAGCATCCCCCACACACCAACACTCCAAGAACAAGAAAAATGGCTGTCACATTTGCCTACAAAAACCGTGACTACACTTCAAAGAGTACTTCATTGGCTATTAAGAGTTTTGAGTTGTCTTGAGGAAATAAAAGGCACTAAATAAATGCAAGTTCTTTCTTTTACATTTTATGTATATCGATAAGCAACACTTTATATCTAGTACTACTCAACACCAAGACAAAATAATCTAATCCCACTCCCCAAGCTATTCAGAACTATTCTTTACTCCAGGCAAAGCTTGGTCATTTTTCTTTTGAACTTTCATTTCTTATTTCTCTTAAGCTCCAAATATGCCATCCTACAGTGTTCCTCTGTACTATGCTGATCTGTACACCTTTCACGTTGTTACCTATTCTTATTCTTTCCCAAAACCGTGGAACTACTTACCTCCTTCAAACTTCCCTTCTCCCTACAATTTACATGTTTTTAAAACTCATAACTGTTTGATTTACTTTGAGCTCACCTGGCACCTTCCTGATGTGGGCAGTGAATTTACCAACTGAGCCCTCAGTGGAGCCACGTACTGCTATGACCAAAACAAATCTGAAGTCTGTTCACTGACTAATGTAAGAATAGAGATGCTTGCAACCTTCTTTTTTGCATGTACTGTGAATACTAAGATTTATGCAAGTACCCTGCAGTACCATTAAATTTGAAATAATCTGACATAACAAAGAGAGATTATACGGTTTCAGCTTGATAATGCAAGCAGGATGTAGTTTTACAATTGAATGAGGCATAATCAGTTGGAGGTCCTTAAAATTATGACAGTTTGCAAAATAAATGTTACACAGCAATAATTATAGTGCATGTAATGTCAGTAACCACAGAGGTAAAAATAAGTTATCTCATGCAAATTACAGTGCTGGATGGTAAATCAGGAAGGGTATACAAGCATGTTACATTTTTTAAAGAGACAAATTACAAATAACTGATCAGATCTTTCAGGAAACATATTACCTTATTTTCAAAGAGTCTGATGACCCATTTACACTGAAAAAAAAGGTCTGCTCCTGCTCCTATTTGTCAAAAGGTTATTTGGGGATGGAAATTTAAAAGCAACTACAGCCCCTTCCTAGTTGTGTCACCATATTAGAACTGCATTTGCGTCCTGTGCAAGGCAATGCAGTGCTTTAGTTTAAGCTATTCATTTATATCTTCTTGCAGGCAGTAAAATGAAGCATTTAAACTGATTTGATAAAATGCTAGAGTCCGTTCAGAGTGAATTGGTCACTGTAAATGACATATTCCACGTACACTTAGACCTCTATATAAAAAAGGGATCCGAAAATAGGGCCATTTTGCATTGCAGCCTTTTGCTGAAAATTCTGTAGACTTCTGTAGCCAGTCTTGAATCGCATGGTCAAAAAGATGTTATTCATTGACCCCCAGTTGATTGGGCTGTTTATGAAACTGATGTGTAAGCCAGGTGCTCCAGAATGACTGAGATCCGGTTGACCGTTATAACCTCATCAAGAAACTGAATATAAGTCATATCCTTGAGACAAGCAGGAGCTAGCTGAGTTTGCAAGGTTTTTGTCAAAAATGCAGATTGGTTTGGTCTCTTCTCTTGCTGAGGTTAAATAGGAAAGAGACCCCAACAATCAGAATATTGACATCTGCAGGAAATGGATCAATAGAATGTTGGGTTTGCATTAGTTCTGTAAAAAGCCATATTTACAAAAGAGATTTTTGTTCACAGTGGTTTTAAAATCCATGGAAATACGAGCCCTATGTTTACTTTACAAACCCAGGGGATTACATTTAGTTCAATGAATAATGGCCCCCTATCCCCTTTTCTCTTCCCAAACTAAATGTCCATCCCTTCCCCTCCAGGCTTATACCTGATGCTGTTTAGAATGAGTTCATATCTTAGGAGTTTATTAAATGCAACTGCCAGCCAAATTTTTTTTTTAATTCGTTCATGGGATGTGGGCGTCGCTGGCGAGGCCGGCATTTATTGCCCATCCCTAATTGCCCTTGAGAAGGTGGTGGTGAGCCGCCTTCTTGAACCGCTGCAGTCCGTGTGGTGAAGGTTCTCCCACAGTGCTGTTAGGAAGGGAGTTCCAGGATTTTGACCCAGCGACGATGAAGGAACGGCGATATATTTCCAAGTCGGGATGGTGCGTGACTTGGAGGGGAACGTGCAGGTGGTGTTGTTCCCATGTACCTGCTGCTCTTGTCCTTCTAGGTGGGAGAGGTCGCGGGTTTGGGAGGTGCTGTCAAAGAAGCCTTGGTGAGTTGCTGCAGTGCATCCTGTGGATGGTACACACTGCAGCCACTGTGCACCGGTGGTGAAGGGAGTGAATGTTTAGGGTGGTGGATGGGGTGCCAATCAAACGGGCTGCTTTGTCCTGGATGGTGTCGAGCTTCTTGAAGTGTTGTTGGAGCTGCACTCATCCAGGCAAGTGTAGAGTATTCCATCACACTCCTGACTTGTGCCTTGTAGATGGTGGAAAGGCTTTGGGGAGTCAGGAGGTGAGTCATTCGCCACAGAATACCCAGCCTCTGACCTGCTCTTGTAGCCACAGTATTTATATGGCTGGTCCAGTTAAGTTTCTGGTCAATGGTGACCCCCAAGATGTTGATGGTGGGGGATTCGGCGATGGTAATGCCGTTGAATGTCAAGGGTAGGTGGTTAGACTCTCTCTTGTTGGAGATGGTCATTGCCTGGCACTTGTCTGGCGCGAATGTTACTTGCCAGTTATCAGCCCAAGCCTGGATGTTGTCCAGGTCTTGCTGCATGCGGGCTCGGACTGTTTCATTATTTGTGCGGTTGCGAATGGAACTGAACACTGTGCAATCATCAGCGAACATCCCCATTTCTGACCTTATGATGGAGGTAAGGTCATTGATGAAGCAGCTGAAGATGATTGGGCCTTGGACACTGCCCTGAGGAACTCCTGCAGCAATGCCCTGGGACTGAGATGATTGGCCTCCAACAACCACTACCATCTTCCTTTGTGCTAGGTATGACTCCAGCCACTATGCAAGCCCTAAGTTTAATTTCCAGTTTAAATGTGCAGGAGATCTGCATCAGTCATTTGTGACAGCCCAATGTAACCCTTCTGCTTCAGTCTGAGCAAAAGGAAAGAGCCAGAAGGTTTTCACTAGGCAATTCCATCAGAATAACTTCTCCCCACTGATAGCTCCCAAATCGTTGTTACGTGTTCTCAAAGTTCACAACAAAAATGATGTATAAGTTTGGATAACTTTCTGAAACAATAAACAAATAGCACAGATGGATTTAAGGGGAAGCTAGACAAACACATGAGGGAGAAAGCTACAGAAGGTTATGCTGATAGGGTTTGATGAAGATGAGTAGGAGGAGGCTTGTGTGGTACATAAACACTGGCATAGACCAGTTGGGCTGAATGGCCTGTTTCTGTGCTGTACATTCTATGTAATTGAAGCATAGCTACCAGATTGATGCCATAATTGGAACCTTCCAGATATTGGCAGGCACCAGGCCAACGGAAACAAAAATAGAAAATGCTATAAATGCACAGTGGAGGATTCAGCAGCTAAAACAGAAACATTAATCTATCAGAACTATGACATATTATTCACACAAAATATTAACATAACTCGAATCAACCCAGCTCCTAATGGGAGATGGGTCTCAAACTAAGTATCTCATACAGGTACAAAATTGGCAATTTCATCCATGGTGTATTTACACTAGAACTTCAACATTGATGCAAAGGCTTTGGCTTCGGCTTCGGCTTTGTACCATGCTAAACTTATAGGGGGTAATTTTGACAGTGTAACATGGGGAATATTGGATTAGCTGTTCGTTATACATCTCTCCCATTTTTAATTTCCATTGACTTCATTCAAAATGAAAATTGGGAGAGATTTATAACAGGCAGCTGAATTGATATCACCCATTTTACACTATCACCCAAAGTCAAAATTACTCCAGTGTAAATCAGGTGTGAAGGCCCAAACTGAGTGAAGCAGAGTGAGACTCACTCCTCCAGAGAGCTGCATTCTGCTTTACTCTAGTGTCAGTTTAGGCTTTGACTCTGATTCAGGTTACATTGACACGATAACTGTAATGTTAGACAGTTTTACATTGCACTAACACTGATGCCCCAGTTGTAGTGTGTACATACCCTTACAGAGCACACAAGGATGACCAAAGTGGGGAATGGAAGTGTTACATGGGTGTAGTGACATTGTTCTGGTGGAATAGAAGGAATTTGTAGGACTGACTAAACTTTAATCTAGCTTTCTCTTTGAAATTCTGTTCAATCTGCTGTATTTCGAGCACTTTCTGTTTTTATTATAATGAAATATTACTATTTAAATGGGATTTTTGCAATGAATAACCAAAGAGATGGTTTTACTTTGCTTCTATTTTCTTCAGGCTTTGTTCGATAGCAATATCCAATCTGCATCACATAAATCAAGCTCTGAAATACCATTGGCAAGGCAACATGGAGCTGGTGGATATTGCCCAGTTTAAATCTAATGGAACTAAATACAAAAGGAATAACTTATGAGTCAGCAATGGTAGAAATGCATGTGATTGATGAAAACAATAAGGTAAGGATTCACAGGCCTGATAGCTTCTATTATCAGCACAGTACAGGCTATCCACAGATAATAATCCTGAAAAATGCAGGGATGATAGGAACTATGATGAAAGAAGTGTAAAAGAAATAGGATTGCACTCAGGCAAATCAATTCCACATTTTTCATTTGGCCATTCTGCGTCTGTATTGGCTGTGAAATTGACCACAGCTGTCTGAAATGAAAACGAAGGGAAAATACCTATGGGGCCTGCACTGTGGCATGAGAAACAAATGGCACCCTGGCAATTTTTATTTCTTAGAGGCTTTGCAGTTACTTGCTGCTTAATAACTTCAACATGTCATTTCATAGGGCGGAAAGTGCATTTTCTGCTTAACTTAGTGTAGTATCTGAGGCACTGACACTGCCCAGCACTTTTTAAACAAGTAATAGCCTCCTTTCTTTAAAGTCCTATCCTCGCATCGGTTTTGGTTCTGCAAGTTACTGTTATGATATTGAACCAAAATATAACTGAGATAGGCAAGAATACTGAAAATGTCACCAGGAATTGAGGGAAGTTCTATATGAGCTGGGATTACATTATACATATTCTGGTTTAAATTTATTGCTACTTTAGATCCACAAGGATAATATGAAAATAGATGTCACCTGTTCTCAGTGATGGCATTTACATTAAAGTTGTACAATAGGGGATTCTAACTTTGTGAGTGAATGTAAAGAGACATGTGACTCTGTTAATAACCCTTTGCACACAAATAGCTAGTCAACTTTATGCCTAGTTTGAAACAATCTACAAGATAAACTGTTGTTGGACTGCCCTCACCTGGTTCTACTCTTACCTGTCCAGTCATAGCCAGAGAATCTCCTGCAATGGCTTCTCTTCCTGCCCCAGCACCGTTACTTTTGGAGTCCCGCCAAGATCCATCCTTGGCCTCCTCATTTTTCTCATCTACATGCTGCCTCTTGATGACATTATCCAAAACCACGTGTATGCTGATGACATCCAGCTCTACCTCACCACCACCTCTCTCGACCCCTCTGTGTTGTTAGCCTGTTTGTCTAACATCCAGTCCCTGATGAGCCCCAATTTTCTCCAAATAAAAATTGGGAAGACCAAAGCCTTTGGCCACAAACTCCTTTCTCTCGCTACCAATTCCAGCCCCCTCCATGGCTACTGTCTCAGGCTGAACCAGACTGTTTGCAACCTTGGTGACCTATTTAACCCTGAACTGAGTTTCCGACCCTATATCCACTCCATCACAAGCCTACCGAGTTCCACATCAGTAACATTGCTTGTCTCCACCCCAGCCTCAGCCCATTTGCTGCTGAAACCCTCATCCGTGATTTTGGTACCTCCAGACTCGACTATTCCAATGTTCTCCTGCCCAGCCTCCCATCTTGCACGCTCCATAAACTTGAGCTCATTCGAAACGCTGCAACATGCATCCTAACCCACACCAAGTCCCACTCACCTATCACCCCACGCTTGCTGACATACATTGGCTCCCGGACCACCAATGCCTCGAATTTAAAATATTAATCCTCGTGTTCATCTCCCTCCATGGCTTTGCCCCACCCACCTCTGAAACGTCCTCCAGCCCTACAAACCTGCGAGAACTCGGAGTTCCTCCAACTCTGGCCTTTTACGCATCCCCCACTCCCTTCGCCCCGCCATTGGCAGCCATGTCGGCCCCAAGCTCTGGAATTGCCTCCCTGAACCTCTCCGCCTTTCCACCTATCTCTCCTCCTTTAAGGCCCTCCTTAAAACCTACCTCTTTAACCAAGATTTTAGACACTTCTCCTAATAGCTCCTATTTTGGCTGGGGGTCACTTTTTGTCTGATTGTATTTTTGTAAAATGCCCTGTGACATTTTCCTTCATTAAAGGATATAAATGCCAGTCGATGATGTTGTGTTGCACCTCATCGATGTAATAATATTTTTGGAAAGACTCACAGCAATACCTTTTCTCACTTGACCCCACCCCCCTCCTTCCATTGCCTCTGTGCTATCAGGCAGCTTGTCTGATATCCAGTCTTGGAGGAGCTATAATTTCCTACAGCTAAACCCTGGGAAGACCAAAGTCATTGTCTTTGGTCCCCAGCACAAACCAGACTGTTCGACACGGAACTGAGTTTCCAACTCCATGTCCTCTGTATCATAAAGACTGCCTACTTCCACCTCCATAACATCGCCCACCTACACCTCTATTTCAGCCCATCTGCCACTGGCAGATGGAGGTGGAGGGATGCCCAGGGCAGGAGAGGTCCAAACACCACTATGCAAACAAAAACTGATTAGCCGGTCAGTCAAATGCTGTTTGTGGCACCTTGTTGTGTCCAGAACAACATTTCAAAAGTAATCCATTGGCTATTAAGAGCTTTGGAATATCCTGAGGTGTGAAAAAGTTTGTTCCTTTTTTGAGGGAGTACAGGTCGAGCAGGATGACCAATGGAAAACCCATTCTGTGCCTTGTCCGAAGGGAAAGGTTGAAAGGCAGCCCCAGAACAAAAGGTGATGTAGTTGGCGGCAGCAAAAAAAAAATGTAATTCTCAAAATTTTTTGGAGAAAAAAGAACTCTGCAAAGTTTCAAAATATCTGTACTTGACTCTTTAACTTTACTTCCACCATTTCCCCAGCATCTCGAAACCCTGGATGTCCAATGTTTATGTACACGATTGGCGCCGAGCGTAAATGAGGCAGTAATGACAGGTGAGAATTTTAACCCCCCAAGAACGGATGGATTCGGGGAGGGTGGGAGGTGAAAATCACAGCGTTTAGCACCGCGACCACAACCTGGCTCCATCGCGCCCACTTCCGGGTTTAACGTGGGCACGTTTGGATGTGTGCGCAGAACACACTCGCAGAGGTCGCGTCCCCAATTAGTGCCGGCAGGCGGGTCATCAGCAGGGCAATTAACGTTGTTAAGAGGCGTCAAGTAGGTTTTTTTTTAAATTGATTGTAACTCAACTTCAAATTTAACGTCTCCAGCACGGGTTTCCCGCCAGTGAAACGGAGGAGAGATTGAGCCGTAGTTCATGTGGGTATTTAAACTTGTGATTGCCCAATCTGAATAAAAGCTCAGTTGTTGCAGCTGGTGTCTTAGTTCCCTTTAGCAAATGTTTGGCAAAGAGTTCTTATGTTGAGACAGCTTTTGCAAAACTTTGGAGCCTTGCAAACTGATAAGATCAGGATGAGGGATGCAATGGATGTATTCGAGAGGACCTCTGAGGAGGGAGAAAATGGCCAACCACAGTAACGACATCGTGCTGTGTAGGGATCTGCAGATGCACAAGAGAGAGGTGTAGAACATAGATCTGGAGAACAGCAGAGAGAAGAGCTGAGTGGAGAACAGCAGAGAGGGGAGCAACAGAGGGGCCAAGGTCACAGAAGGCACTACCCACGTGAGAGGGTCTACAGACAGAGGCTGAGCTTCCTGGACCTCTCTGAAGAGCAGTGCTTATGTAGGCTCAGATTGAGCCAGCATGTGGTGGCAGACATTTGCAGCCTCCTTGAAGAACAGCTGGATCTGGTGGTCATGCATTGCCTGTAGCAGTAAAAGTCACCACTGCCCTCAATTTCTTTGCCTCTGGCTCCTTCCAGTGTGCCACCGGAGACATCTCCAGGGTATGTCAGTTGTCTGCACAGAAGTGTAAAAGGCAGGTGATGGATGGGTTGTTTGCCAGGGCATCTGCTTATGTGAACTTCCCCCGGAGCAATAGCCAGAATGAGCCGGCAGTGGATTTCGCCTTGTTGGCTTCCCTCAGGTGCAGGGTGCAATCAATTGCACACACGTGGCAATCCAAGGACCAGCACATGGGCCAGGAGTTTTCATCAACCAAAAGGGATTTCACTCCATCAATGCACAGTTGGTGTGTGACCACAGGAAGAGATTTATGCACATGTGCGTCAGATTCCCTGGCAGCTGTCATGATGCGTTTATACTGCGCCAGCCCAACATCCCAGACCTCTTCCAAACGTGAGTGCAAAAGAGAAGGCTGAAGCGTTTGCAACCATCTTCAGCCAGAAGTGTCGAGTGGATGATCCATCTCAGCCTCCTCCCGATATCCCCACCATCACAGAAGCCAGTCTTCAGCCAATTCGATTCACTCCACGTGATATCAAAAAACGGCTGAGTGCACTGGATACAGCAAAGGCTATGGGCCCCGACAACATCCCGGCTGTTGTGCTGAAGACTTGTGCTCCAGAACTAGCTGCGCCTCTAGCCAAGCTGTTCCAGTACAGCTACAACACTGGCATCTACCCGACAATGTGGAAAATTGCCCAGTTATGTCCTGTCCACAAAAAGCAGGACAAATCCAATCCGGCCAATTAACATCCCATCAGTCTACTCTCAATCATCAGCAAAGTGATGGAAGGTGTCGTCGACAGTGCTATCAAGCGGCACTTACTCACCAATAACTTGCTCACCGATGCTCAGTTTGGGTTCCGCCAGGACCACTCAGCTCCAGACCTCATTACAGCCTTGGTCCAAACATGGACAAAAGAGCTGAATTCCAGAGAGTGACTGCCCTTGACATCAAGGCAACATTTGACCGAGTGTGGCAACAAAGAGCCCTCATAAAATTGAAGTCAATGGGAATCAGGGGGAAAACTCTCCAGTGGCTGGAGTCATACCTAGCACAAAGGAAGATAGTAGTGGTTGTTGGAGGCCAATCATCTCGGCCCCAGGGCATTGCAGCAGGAGTTCCTCAGGGCAGTGTCCCAGGCCCAACCATCTTCAGCTGCTTCATCAATGACCTTCCCTCCATCATAAGGTCAGAAATGGGGATGTTCGCTGATGATTGCACAGTGTTCAGTTCCATTCGCAACCCCTCAAATAATGAAGCAGCCCGAGCCTGCATGCAGCAAGACCTGGACAACATCCAGGCTTGGGCTCATAAGTGGCAAGTAACATTCGCGCCAGACAAGTGCCAGGCAATGACCATCTCCAACAAGAGAGTCTAATCACCTCCCCTTGACATTCAACGGCATTACCATTGCCAAATCCCCCACCATCAACATCCTGGGGGTCACCATTGACCAGAAACTTAACTGGACCAGCCATATAAATACTGTGGCTACAAGAGCAGGTCAGAGGCTGGGTATTCTGTGGCGAATGACTCACCTCCTGACTCCCCAAAGCCTTTCCACCATCTACAAGGCAGAAGTCAAGAGTGTGATGGAATACTCTACACTTGCCTGGATGAGTGCAGCTCCAACAACACTCAAGAAGCTCGACACCATCCAAGGCAAAGCAGCCCGCTTGATTGGCACCCCATCCACCACCCTAAACATTCACTCCCTTCACCACCAGCACACAGTAGCTGCAGTGTGTACCATCCACAGGATGCACTGCAGCAACTCACCAAGGCTTCTTCGACAGCACCTCCCAAACCTGCGACCTCTACCACCTAGAAGGACAAGGGCAGCAGGCACATGGGAACAACACCACCTGCCCGTCCCAACGGAACAGCTCCCTCTTTCCCCAGTACTGGTGCCAGTGCCCCATGAATCAAAACCCCTTCCTCCCACACCACTCTTTGAGCCACTCGGAATCAATGGAAATTATAGTCTTGCCCCTAGATCGCAAAACTATAATCCAACTTTTTTGTCACAACTATCTCACAGAGTGATACATATTCCCAGTCTCCTGAATTTTGATCACTATTTTATCAGCTGAATTAGAGCAGTGAGATTCACAGTTCGAAATGTTTTGGATTTATCACATCTCTTATATTTGACTGTACCATCCTGTGTCACATCTGTAAGCTGCCCTTGGGCAGGAACTAATTGCAAACCAGCTTTTGAACTTACCAAGATTTGCTGTGCAAGTAAAATAATGAAGAAATAGGGAACAAAGGGTGACTGGAATATTTTGTAATACAACTCGCCAAGGCTTCTTCGACAGCACCTCCCAAACCCGCAACCTCCACCACCTAGAAGGACAAGAGCAGCAGGTACATGGGAACAACACCATCTGCACGTTCCCCTCCAAGTCACACACCATCCCGACTTGGAAATATATCGCCGTTCCTTCATCGTTGCTGGGTCAAAATCCTGGAACTCCCTTCCTAACAGCACTGTGGGAGAACCTTCACCACACAGACTGCAGCGGTTCAAGAAAGCGGCTCACCACCACCTTCTCAAGGGCAATAAATGCCGGCCTCGCCAGTGACACCCACATCCCATGAACGAATAAAAAAAGAGACAGACTTAAGGGCTGGCTCCTTGGAGACAAGGGATACCCCCTCCGAACTTAGCTCATCACACCTATGAAGAACCCCACCAATGAGGCGCAAGAGCAATACCAGCAGAGCCACAAGATCACAGGTGTGTCATTGAAAAGCCATCGGCATATTGAAGATGCGTTTCAGGTGCCTGGATAGGACTGGAGGCGCCCTTCAGTGCTTACCAGCAAGGGTGTCCAGAATTATCGTGGTGTACTGCGTCCTGCACAATATAGCAGAGAAGTTTAGAAGTGGAGGAGGATGAAGGCACTCATCAATCATTCTCTGTTGGCGACAACATTGAAAAAGGAGAAGGAGGAGGAACATATAGATGAGGCACCCATCGCCAGACCAGCCGCGCACATTGCTGCCTGGGATGCCCTCATCTCTCACAGGTTCTCTTGGTCAGAGTGGGAAAAAAAAAAGACATTGAAATACTCAGGCCAGCTCCCACCTCCACCACCTCAAACCCCCCACCCCCCGACCTTTTGCACAAAACATTCCTTCAACCACGCATACATCCATTGCACATCTGCCCAATGGGTCCCATCATGTATTGACATTCATCATGAAGCAAATGAAAGGATGAGTTCCCACTTGGGACCCAATAATGGCCAAGATGTGGAAGTGTTGCTAATCAATACATTTTATGTGCCAACATTAAAAAAAGGAAAATTCATAACATACCATTTCTTCGAACACCCATGTGCATACCCTTGGTGAACTACAATTGCTTGAATTTACGTTTCTTATCGCTTCTATGTGGTGCATCCCCTGTGGCTTCAGCAGAGGTAGACGCAAGCTGCTCAGATCCCTGCCCTGACTGGTGAGATACTTTTGGCCTACGACCTCTGGGTTTTGGAGCCGGTGAGGGCTCCACCAAAGACTGCTCCAGCTGCACCTGTGCAAGGGCAGAGCCGGCCTTTGGGGGGAGGAGGCAGCATTGCGGGTACTTTTTGAGGAGGGGCCAATGGGTGAGATGTGGGAGCACTTTGAGGGGAGTTCCTACTTCCATGTCCCCTTTCGCCATTATCCCTCTCCTGGGCCAGCAGCACGTCACTCCTGGACAGCAGCTTGGTGCACATCTGTGACACGTTGTAAGGCCACGGATAAGATATCTGTCATTCTGTTCGAGGCAGTAGACATCTCCTGCCCGGCCCTGGTCATGGCCTGCATTGACTCATTTGAGAGCAGTGCTTGAAGCTCCATGGAGGCGGCCACTCTCTCCACGGCAGACAATCTTGCAATTACCTGGGACAACAATCCACTAGTGTTGGAGTTAGACTCCTCCATCCTCTCCGCTATTATGGAGAGTGTGCGTGGCATGTTTGCCAGTACCACGCAAAGTTGCAGCTGTACCTCAATCATTCTCAACAAAGGCCCCTGGGATCAGCATCTGTGTCCAGCTGAGCAGAGCTTGGAGAGGAGTGCGCCCTCTGACGCGGACTCTCCACAGCTGCCCCTGCCACCAGTGTCTGCTTGTGCTCACTTGTGAGTTATGAATCACCAGTGACAACTCAACTAACTGGCTAACAGGACCCATCGAAGTGCTAGTATTTGCACTGGTGCATGGCTGTATGTCCTGTGACTCTCAGAAGGGATGAGCTCCTCTGAGGAATCGTTAGCATTAATCGCCGATGATTGGTCTTGTATGTGTGGAGGTCCTGGAAGACAAAATAATGCGATATGATTTAGTCGTGTCAAAGTAACAATCTTGGCAATCACCATACTCAGTCTTCTCATAGTACAACCAGACATTGATGAAATAAAGTCATTGTGTGTGTGAAAGATGTTTAAATTCTATCACTAGGCATCTGTGAGTTCCCAGTCTCTCCTTAGATTGAGAGGGATTCAGACGTGCCACTAATCTCCATGGTGTCCTCCTCTGCATCTGTGAGCGGGACTATTTTTGGAGGGCCACCTACAGTCATCTCTCTATCTCTCCCTTGTGTTTTGCGCTCTCTTCTCCTACAAGGGGCGAAAGAACAAACTTGTGAGTGACTGAAAGTCAAGTATTCACCTGATCAATGTAGTGCATTGGATAAGGATGGCAATGCCATCACATTGCAAAAGGCCAAATGGCCTCCTCCTGTGCTGTACCTACTATGATTGGTGTGAGTGACAGTGGTGGATGGATACGTGGGGAGGTGAGGAAGTGCACTGCTGAAACTTAAGTGAGTGATGTGATGGAGTACGCTTGGCAAGACAGAGCAAGAGGCGGGTAATGTGTACCATAGGATGTAGGTGAATCAGCAACTGTACTCACTTTTCCTGACCTGGTTGGATCATTAATCCACGTCATACACTGCAGCTAAGACTTGGGCACCATGCTCCTGTTGCTCACTTCCTCAGCCACGCCTTCTTGGTAGCAGAACTAGGTTTCTTTCTCCCGTTGCTGTGGTAAATTATTTTCCTCCTGGTCCTCACTGCACCCAGCAGTACTTCAAAGGAACCATCTGTGAATCTGGGTGCTGGCCTTGCTCTCTTTGAATCCATTGCTTCATTTCGTCCTTTCTCCTCCAAAATCCATTTTTGCACTGGTCCTTTAAATAGTGGACTTCAGATCGCGCCATGTGGGTGCGCATTACACCCGCTGCGCAGCTTGGAGACGCGAAACCCAGAAGAAAACATTTTTGGCTTCAATTAAGTTGTGATCGCAGATTCTGACGCGCTCACTTGACTTCCGTGTTTCGCGTAATCCTCCGCCCCAGCTCTCTTCCCGGCTCCATGTAAAAATTATGCCCTTGATGTCACCATGTTATTACCATCTCATTCATATTAATCTGTCTATTTTAGAACAGGTACTTCCATCATCTGCCAGTGGCGACAGCTGATTATTGGGTCAGTGGTAAAGTGGGTGAGGGTCTGGCACAATGCCCAGCCTGTTGGGAAAATTTAGGCTTCACTGTCTAAGCTCACACCTGAAGAATAGTCACCTAGGTAAGGTACAGCAAGGCTGCCAGTAGCTATGAACCAGGTCCGGCTTTTGCAGGAAGGAAGAAAATTGGAAGAAAAAAATACAACTCCTTCAATCTAAGTAGGAAATAGCATCCTTGTTTCCCCTGAACTTTTTCACGTTAGTTTCTTCCAAGCATTTCTCCAAACTCCAGTGCACCTTTTCAAAATCCTGCTAAGAAATATATGCAAATGTCCTATTCAGTATACTAGCGAATCTCGCTCATGGTTACTCCGAGAAAATCATATGTTTTTTTACACTGCTTGCTGCAATAAGATAAGTTACAGCACCACCTCTGGAAGAAGGACCTGTCCTGTTTTTCTCCCTCTGGCTGGGCCGTGAGATTAGAACGCCAGCAGGGAATGAAAGCACAGCTGCTGACATCGGAACCTAAAGATTGTCCAGGGGAGGGGCAGTACCTTGTCTGCAGTCTTCTTTAATCTCCAGGCTTTCCCCAAAACCCTTTGGTCCATGAGGGGTTTCAGACAGAAGCTTCAACACCAGGATATTTCAGGTGCCCCTTCTCTGGAGCACCCAACAGATGTTCACAATGCAAAATAAGGCAGGAGGCTGGAAATGCCCCCCCCCTCCTTCTGCCTCAATAACATCATAACGCTGGGTCTGCACCCACTACAGGTTGCAGGGAAAGCCCCGACAAATCTCATAGCAGTGCAGGTGCCCTATCCTAATAAGTCTCCACCCCATTTTTCACTTCCTTGAAGCTGGGGAATGCCTAATGTTGATTCCGAAGGCATAGGACAGAGAAGAATCTACCCTTTTTTTTGAAAATATAAGTTTTTGGAATGCCTCCTTTGAACTAGTAAGAATAGAAGGCATTATTATGTTATCTATTCATATCAATGGATTAAGGACTTTACAATCCTTGAGTTGATAATGATGTAATGTGCCACAAGTCGATTACCTATTGTGTTGCAGATATGGAATCAAGACTAAGTACAGTCTTCCATACTCTAATCCTGGTTCACCTGAAGATGATTAGACCAAGGCTCACAGATGTAATTCAGGCCCTATTTTGAAGTCATACATTTTGTCTTTATTTTTCTATTTCCATTATAAAGTTCTGTGGCCATATTAATAATAGAAACATGTCAATCTATGATTGCAGCCTCCTACCAGTGATGGTGCTGCTATGGTGGGAGGGTGTAGTGATATATGTATATATATGTATGCTGTGCAGTAGTACACTTTGGAGCACTGAGTTAAAATATGACTTTTACAGCATTGAAACTTTAAGGGAATTGAATTGGGCCTTTATTCATCTCTCATCGTAGTTGGTAAAAGACAGCTTACATCGATGCAAAGTGCTTTTGTGCCCAACCCATGTTCAGTTGCAGAGGTAATGCTAGTGCCTAGGGCACTCCCATTTAAAATGACCGATCTTTGCAGCTTTTTCTGTATTTTCTACACGTGAGCTGTTAGATCTGCTTTCTGAATGTTTTAGAGCAGGCTGTGCAAGGTGTGGCTAAATCCCTAACTATAGATATATTCTGCATCCCTTGGGTTCCCCCCCAGCCCTCCTCCCTTAGAATATTGGATTCCTGTTCCTGAAGGGATGGAAAAGCCTGGTCTATAAAAGCATTAACTAAAAAAAATTAATTCACAAAAAAAAATCAAGGCAGCTGGCTTCTACCCTGGAAGATGTTTCCTATGGTCTTTGAACCCAGCATTTACTCAGAAGCATAGCATTAGTTATGGAGCTAGTTAAAGTTGCATCCAATTTATCGTGGCCTTTACACCACTTGCACAGCTGTGATCAAATAGTTCTTTATTGCACTGGTACAAAGTGAGTTATTATACCCACCTTTACAATTGCACCAGGGAAGATGAATCAGGTCTTTTTTGATTTTCTCTCCCAATGACATTGACTCGTTAATAGGGTATGATCTATAGACATTGATCACCCTCTGGTACTTTGCCTTTGTGGTCATTAATCAGGTGTGATCCTTGAGAGTAGATATCAACAGTTGAGCCCAAACCCAATCCTCTCATCACTCAATTGGTTGCAGATATGCACTTCCAACAGGAAGTCTCTGGATAGTGATCAAAAGTAGGAAACCTGGTCAATTGTCCCCTCCCTAATTTTAGGGGTGTTAAAACCAAAACACTGCTACTTGGCTAAAATCTGTTAACTCAACACAGACCATAGATTGACTTTAGAACCTTCCTGGTCTGTATGACTTAGTTACTCACTGAGTCGTCAAGAGAGCACAATAAATGGTCCCTGTGTGTTTCAAAGAGTCAAAAGGCAAATCCATGAGCCACTCAAAAAAAATCCAAGTTTTACTTGATTATATCTCGTTTAGAGAAAACTTCAATCCATTATTGAAGTCAGCTGTCCAAAATGTCAAACAGTAACACAGCTGAAGAAGCATTTTTATGTGGCTATAAACAGAATATTATGCTAATATCAAAAAATCAATTTTAATCACAACATACAGGTTAAAGTCACATAATCCCTGACACATGTTCACTTACATTGTGGCTGTAGCATCTACCCATGCATGAAATTTTAATGGGTTTAAAATTGTGCATTTACTAGCATCCCGCTGTCTAAACAAAAAGATCTTTGCTTAGAACATACTTGTATTTCTCTATGCAAACAGAGCTATGAATAGGATGAAAGAGTTAAAGGATTCAAGTAACCTTTCATTGAATCACTGCCATCCTACTTCCATACATTGTAAATGAAACCCCCTTTTAATTTTGCTGAATAGAATTCCCACTGTAACATAGCCTCAAGTCCAATTCTCTGCCAGAAGGTGCTAATGGCAGAACTGCTCACAAATGATAAGCTGCATTTAAAGCAAGCAGACACTTCCATTACTTGAAGGCCCAATTAAGTAATGTGTAAAGTGGCCTTATTTGCTATAATTGTTATTTCCTTTTTTTGTTTTTCTGACAATTCAATACATGACGTGTTTTCCAAATCATTGTAGGCTGTAATGGGAAATCTATGAGGAACAGAAGCGCATTTATAATAACATAAAATGATTACCCAAGGCTTACTCTGATAGAGAGAAGACCGGGTCACAGAGCTGTGATAGATATAAATTAATGGACAATTAGTTACTTAAAGAGACACAGTCCTGTTTGTTGGGCTACAAAGCAATGAATCAAAAAGAACCTCCACCACATTTTCTTTTGTACAAGTCAGTCCTCAAAATAATGAAGGTAAATTTCACTTAAGGGGATTAGATGAGGGCAATAAACAGGCAACTATCCTTTTATCTATAGAAAAAACAGATCTTCCTTCCCATCAGATCCCATTTTGTACAAGAATGTCTTATTCAGAATGAATAAATCATATTAAAATACACTTTTATAGATTATTGTAATATAAAAAAATTCTATTTCATGGAATGAAGGATGTCAATGTTGAGAAATGAAACACTTTCCACTTTCGTCACTCAGTATCAGCATCTAACCCCTCCAGGCAAAGGACAGATCAGAGTAAACCTCTGGTTTAGGACAAGTCCTCAGCGTAGTATTTAGCACTCCGTGAATGCTGATATAAAGCCCGTGGTATTTGAAGAATGATACCTACTACACCAAAAAGATAATGGCCTCGAATTTCCTCAGAGCTGCTCTCAATCCACTGCAGTGATTTTGCCGGAAATGTGGCACAAAGTCCGCACACACGCATAAACCGGGGTTTCGATACACTTCTGGTGAAATTCTGGCAGCGAAGCAGTTCCAAGGAAGTTCCCAACCAATCATCGAGTTTTTAAGCTGGTCACATCGCCAGTGTTTAAAATAGTGTCAGTAACAAAGAAAATGTTTCAAGTCCCGTTATGTTTGTTTTCTCAATACGAAAGGCTGATGTCTCTCTTAGCATTCTTAGGAATAAGAAATACACATGTGCAGGGTTGCACATTCACAGCGTTTCACACTTTAAATTTCCCAATGACGGGGGTCGATCTCTACAAGTCAGCAGTGTAAAAGCAAAATAAAATTAACAATCAGATCCTCATTTAACATTTTTTTACATTTCCAAACCGTCATGGTGTCTTAACTCGCTCCTCTCTGTGCACCAGAGTGTGAAATATCCTGGAAGTTTCTGTAATTTTAGATAATGCTAACACAAATAATTTAAATCAAATACAGAAAACATTTAAAACAAAAAAAGTGTTGATCTTAATCTGAGAGTTGTGTTTCATTTCTAAAGCAGAAAGGTCATCAGCGTAGTATTGGGGGTACAATTGCCCTTACAGTAAGATTGATTAAAGCACCGTGGGGACCACCCTAATCAAGTTAATGCAGTGGGAAGCAAATAATAAGAATAGGTGTTGGAATACCTGTTGCCGAATTTGATAGTTTCATCAAAATGACTGTATGGTACATCAAGTCTTGCAGTACCAGGTCCGTGAGCTTATGAAGCCTGTGGGTGTGTTGTTTTTTTTTCGCCAATACTTGAAAGCTTTTTGTTCCTTGCTGCTGCAGCTGTTTAATTTTAGCAAACCATTATCATTTAACCCTCACTCTTCCTGACAGAACAGAAACGTCATGCAGGTAGCATAGATCTGGCCAGTCCTTTAAGGGTTAATAGAGAAACACATGCTTTTAATCACAAAAATATAAGAAATAGGAGGAGTGGGCCATAAGGCCCCTCAAGCCTGCTCCACCATTCAATAAAATCATGGCTGATCTTCGACCTCAACTCTACTTTCCAGCCCAATCTCCATATCCCTTGATTCCCTTAGAGTCCAGAAATCAGAGGTGATCTCATTGAAACATATAAGATTCTGAGGGGGCTTGACAGGGTAGATGCTGAGAGGTTGTTTCCCCTGGCTGGAGAGTCTAGAACTAGGGGACATAGTCGCAGGATAAGGGGTCGGCCATTTAAGGAGATGAGGAAGAATTTCTTCACTCAGAGGTTTGTGAATCTTTGGACTTCTCTACCCAGGAGGGCTGTAGATGCTCAGTCCTTAAGTATAATCAAGGCTAAGATTATACTTACTACTGCCTCTGGCAGCTCGTTCCAGACACTCCCCACCCTTTGAGTGAAAAAATTGCCCCTCTGGACCCTTTTCTATCTCTCACCTCTGATTTCTGGACTCTAAGGGAATCAAGGGATATGGAGATTGGGCTGGAAAGTAGAGTTGAGGTCGAAGATCAGCCATGATTTTATTGAATGGTGGAGCAGGCTTGAGGGGCCTTATGGCCCACTCCTCCTATTTCTTATATTTTTGTGATTAAAAGCATGTGTTTCTCTATTAACCCTTAAAGGACTGGCCAGATCTATGCTACCTGCATGACGTTTCTGTTCTGTCAGGAAGAGTGAGGGTTAAATGATAATGGTTTGCTAAAATTAAACAGCTGCAGCAGCAAGGAACAAAAAGCTTTCAAAGGTAGGGGAGGTAGGGGAGTCTATAACGAGGGGACATAGATTTAAGGTGAGAGGGGAGAGATAGAAAAGGGTCCAGAGGGGCAATTTTTTCACTCAAAGGGTGGGGAGTGTCTGGAACGAGCTGCCAGAGGCAGTAGTAAGTATAATCTTAGCCTTGATTATACTTAAGGACTGAGCATCTACAGCCCTCCTGGGTAGAGAAGTCCAAAGATTCACAAACCTCTGAGTGAAGAAATTCTTCCTCATCTCCTTAAATGGCCGACCCCTTATCCTGCGACTATGTCCCCTAGTTCTAGACTCTCCAGCCAGGGGAAACAACCTCTCAGCATCTACCCTGTCAAGCCCCCTCAGAATCTTATATGTTTCAATGAGATCACCTCTGATTCTTCTAAACTCCAGAGAATATAGGCCCATTCTACTCAATCTCTCATCATAGGATAACCCTCTCAACCCAAGAATCAATCTAGTGACCCTTCGTTGTACCCCCTCTAAGACAAGTATACCCTTACTTAGATAAGGAGACCAAAACTGTACACAGTACTCCAGGTGTGGTCTCACCAAAGCCCTGTACAATTGTAGCAAGACTTCCTTACTCTTGTGCTCCAACCCCCTTACAATAAAGGCTAACATGCCATTTGACTTCCTAATTGCTTGCTGTAACTGCATGCTAATGTTCTATGTTTCTTGTACGAGGACACCCAAATCTCTCTGAACACCAACATTTAAGTTTCTCACCATATAAAAAATATTCTGCTTTTATATAACCTCACATTTCCCCTCTTATTACTCCATCTGCCACCTTCTTGCCCACTCACTTAAACCTGTCTATATCCTTTGCAGCCTCTTTGGGGTCAGTTTTCGGATGGCCGAGCGGGTGCGTTCGTGGCGGGGGGGGCTCCAAAAATTGGAGATTCCCGGAGCGGGTCCAGAGCCCGGCTCCAAACCCCCCACTTCCGGGTTCCCCAATTACGTGAATCGGTGCACGCGCAGCCCCCGCATGCGGGACTCCCATCAGCAATCAAAGCCGGCGGGATCCCACTTAAGATCATTATCTGGGTACTTGAGGTCATTTACAGACCTCATTAGTTGGAGATTTTAGGAGGATTCAGATTTTGGACTACCCAGAGCGTGTTTCCCATGCTGGGGGAAATACTCCTTGCTTAAACAGACGTGTTGCAGCCAGCAGCCAATGGCAGCTGCAAAGGTCCATTTAACAGGTGCAGGGTAAACCCTCATTCATTCCAACAGGGCACTCTGTCACCTCAGACAAAGTTTTGCCTGCCATACCATTGTCTCCACACTCCAAATTATTAAATCATACCCTAAACTCTGCTGTCCAAACACATTTGCCTGCTTTGTGGACCCCCTCACACTCACACCGTCAGGATGGGGGAGGGGGATTCCATTTCTGCATTCATCACTCCATTGGAGGACGAGCAACATCACCAGCCTCACCAGGCATGCCGTCCACCTCCGCCACGTGGAGCTACACAACACAGTGCTGCGCAACAGGCAACTGCACAAAGTAGTCGTGCAACTACACATACACCCACTGTAGGGTGACAAAATGGGTGGTATCAAGGACGTTCATGGAGAACCTCATGAAAGGGCATTATTGCACAAGCTGGTCAAGAATGGCCAAGACGTGGCAGTAGTGGTGACAATATAGTATATAACGTAAGTTGATCAGAAATCAAATATAAGTAAAAACCATGACAAACCCTCAAACCCCTTGTGCATCCCCTTCATGCTCATGACACGTTTGCCTTACACTTCCTACTACAAATATGTGAAGCATGCCCTGTGACTGCAGCACAGGTAGTGGCAGGTTGGGTGAGGCTGACTGTGAAAGAGATGCATGAGAGGGTGAGTATGAGACAGAGCCATGAGATTGTATGAGGATTGGGTTGAGTGGTAGTGGTGGGATGAGTACTGGGGAGGTGAGGAAGTGCAGGTAAGGTGAGGATGAGGGTTCAGTGGATGTGAGGAGTGATGTGATAGAGTAGTGTTGGCAGTGCAGAAGGAGATGTGGGGTGGGGGCATTGATGTGCCAGACGGAGTGTAGGGGAATGAGTAAGTGTACTCACTTCGGCTGACCTATTTAGGTCATTGAAGCGCCTCCTGCACTGTATGCAGGTGCATGTTATGTTGGCAACCCGCCTCCCTCCTAATATTGGGCCCAATGTGTCCTCCTCACAGCTTACTTTCCCACCTAGCTTTGTATCATCAGCAAACTTGGATACATTACACGTGGTCCCTTCATCTAAGTCATTGATATAGATTGTAAATAGCTGAGGCCCAAGCACTAATCCTTGCAGCACTCCACTAGTTGCAACCTGCCAATGTGAAAATGAACCATTTATTTCTACTCTCTGTTTTCTGTCCATTAACCAATCCTCTATCCATGCTAATATATTACCCCCAACCAAATGGCCCTTATCTTGCGTAACAACCTTTTATGTGACATCTTTTCGAATGCCTTTTGGAATTTCAAATATACTACATCCACTGGTTCCCCTTTATCTACCCAGCTAGTTACATCCTCAAAAAACTATAATAAATTTGTTAAACATGATTTCCCTTTCATAAAATCATGTTGACCCTGCCTAATCATGTTATGATTCTAAGTGCCCTGTTACCACTTCCTTAATAATGGATTCCAGCATTTTCCCGACTACTGTTGTCAGGCAAACTGGCCTGTTGTTCCCTGTTTCCTCTCTCCCTCCTTACTTGAACAGCGGTGTTACATTTGCTACCTTCCAATCCACTGGGACTGTTCTTAGAATCTAGGGAATTTTGGAAGATCACAACCAATGCATCCCGCTATCTCTGCAGCCACCTCTTTTAGAACCCTAGGACATAGGCCATCAGGTCCAGGGGATTTGTCGGCTTTTAGTCCCATTAGTTTCTCTGGTACTTTTTCTCTACTGATATTAATTATTCTAAGTTCCTCACTCTCATTAGACCCTTGGTTCCCTACTATTTTTGGTCTGCTTTTTGTGTCTTCTACTGTGAAGACAGATACAAAATATTTGTTTAATATCTCTGGAATTTCTTTAGTCTGCATTATAATTTCTCCTGTCTCAGCCTCTAAGGGACCAGCATTTACTTTTGCTACTCTTCCTTTTTACATACTTGTAAAAGCTCTTACAATCTGTTTCTATATTTCTTGCTAGTTTACTCTCATTCTATTTTCTCCCTTTTTATCAATTTCTTGGTCATCCTTTGCTGGTTTCCAAAACTCTCCCTATCCTCAGGCTTTCTGCTATTCTTCATAAAATTATAAGCCTCTTCTTATAATCTGATACTATCCTTAACTTCTTTAGTTATCCACGGATGGATCACTTTTTATTTCTCAATGGAATGTGTACTCATTGAGAATTTTGAATTTTTAAAATAATATCGACTGTCATACCTTTTAATCTAATTTCCCAATCTACCAATCTACCTTAGCCAACTCATACCTATGTAATTGGCTTTATTTAAGTTTAATTCTCTAGTTTCGGATTTAAGTATGTCACTCTCAAACTCAATGTGAAATTCTATCATATTATGATCACTCTTCTCCAGAGGATCCTTTACTGTGCGATTACTAATTAACCCTGTCTCATTACACAATGCAAGATCTAAAATAACCTGTTCCCTGGTTGGTTCCACGATGTACTGTTCTAGGAAACTGTCTTGAATGGAATGCATGAACTCGTCCTCCGGACTACCTTTGCCAATTTGATTTGCCCAGTCTATATGAAGATTAAAGTCCCCCATGATTATTGCATTACCTTTGTTACAAACTCCTATTATTTCTTGATTATTACTCTGTCCAATGGTATGGCTACTGTTAGGGGGCCTATAAACCACTCCCACCAGTGTTTTCTGCCCCTTGTTACTTCTTATCTCCACCCACACTGATTCTGCTTCCTCATTTTCCGAGCCAAGATCCTTTCTCACCACTGTCCTTATGTCATCCTTTATTATCAGGGCTATCCCCCCTCCTTTTCCATTCTTTTTGAAACATCAGTACCCTGGAATATTTAGTTCCCAACCTTGGTCACCTTGCAACCATGTCTGCTTAATAGCTATTAGATCAAACCCATTTATCTCTATTTGTGCCACTAATTCGTCTGTCTTGTTATGAATGCTTCGTGCATTCAGATAAAGAGCCTTTAATTTTAACCTTTTACCATTATTCCTTGCTTTGACCTTATTCATTGATGTACAATTTCCATTAAACTCTCTGTCCCTTCCTGTCACACTCCACTTATCTTTACCCAAATTGCTACACTGCTCTATTGCCTTGTCTTTTCTCTTTAGATTTCTAAATTTCCCCTCACCTGACTCCCTCCCTCCCCCTTTTTAGTTTAAAGCCCTATCTACAGCCCTAGTTATTCAATTCGCCAGGACACTGGTCCCAGTCCAGTTTAAGTGGAGCCCGTCCCAACGGAACAGCTCCCTCTTTCCCCAGTACTGGTGCCAGTGCCCCATGAATCAAAACCCCTTCCTCCCACACCACTCTTTGAGCCACTCGGAATCAATGGAAATTATAGTCTTGCCCCTAGATCGCAAAACTATAATCCAACTTTTTTGTCACAACTATCTCACAGAGTGATACATATTCCCAGTCTCCTGAATTTTGATCACTATTTTATCAGCTGAATTAGAGCAGTGAGATTCACAGTTCGAAATGTTTTGGATTTATCACATCTCTTATATTTGACTGTACCATCCTGTGTCACATCTGTAAGCTGCCCTTGGGCAGGAACTAATTGCAAACCAGCTTTTGAACTTACCAAGATTTGCTGTGCAAGTAAAATAATGAAGAAATAGGGAACAAAGGGTGACTGGAATATTTTGTAATACAACTCGCCAAGGCTTCTTCGACAGCACCTCCCAAACCCGCAACCTCCACCACCTAGAAGGACAAGAGCAGCAGGTACATGGGAACAACACCATCTGCACGTTCCCCTCCAAGTCACACACCATCCCGACTTGGAAATATATCGCCATTCCTTCATCGTCGCTGGGTCAAAATCCTGGAACTCCCTTCCTAACAACACTGTGGAAGAACCTTCACCACACGGACTGCAGCGGTTCAAGAAGGCGGCTCACCACCACCTTCTCAAGGGCAATTAGGGATGGGCAATAAATGCTGGCCTCGCCAGCGACGCCCACATCCCATAAACGAATTTTTTAAAATTAATCTTAAAGGAACATTTTCTGATACCCATGATTTTTCAGTGGTATCACTGTGCAGGGTAGTTTTTTGCAACAACATAATTAGTTCACAGCTGACCCCACTAGATTTTCTGGGGTTGGCTGTCATTTCACATACAGAATGAACTCCCAGCCTGGGAGCCTGGTGAAGGGAGGGCATAATAGCGGCTCTTAAAAGGCTGCAGCTGGCATTTAAAGGCATCCAGCTACTTAAGGGCTGCATGTGGGGTCAATACTTTTTGCCTGCCTATCCCAAATGCTGTGTGGGACAAAAGAAGTGGCTGACAAAAACCACTGGATGATCGAACAAACATGTAGGCAGAATGTAGAGCCTATGAACTATTGATGGAGTGGCACAGTCGCTGCCATGCTGCTGATAGCGGTGGGTATGAAGAGGGCGTCTTCCTCAGAGGACTGCAGCATATTTGGCAGGAGGCGGCGCCCAGGATAAAGCGTACAGCATCCACAGGACCTGGGAACAATGCGGAAGAAGGTGGCAAACCTTAAGAAATATGCCGTTACATGCGGTGGTGCCAGAGGAAAATCAGGAACCTGATGCCTGAATTGCCACATTGATGTCAGTTCAAAGAATATGGGTGGCTGTGTCGTGCTTCTATTGCTATTCAGTGGGAAAGGAGAGGAAAATACTGGCCCTGCTAACTGATGCATAGTTATCTGTTTGATGTATGTGTGGACAGCGCCTTGGTTGATAGTGCAGAACATCCGCATGCTAGGCTGGAAGATGGTCAGGACATAAAATCTGAGTAGGGTGGTAATCTTACTGCCACTGGCAGTGCCATCTCTATGTTGTAGATTGGCTGCAGGTGTGCGGAAGCAGTTCTCCTCTGTTATTGCCAGTGAGGTATGCCAAGGTCTCCAGATACAGATGACAGCATAATATTAGGTGTGGTCAGTCCAACGGTGGTGCCTTCTGATTTGGCTGCTGTGTTTTCTTTCATCTTGTATCACTTCAATAATGAAATGCTGTGTTTGGGACACTTTAAAAGCAACCTACATCATTAATTGCACATTGACTTGCCAACTTACATGAGATTCCATGGTTTGCAGTTAGATGCTTTGTTGTTCACTGGGGTGCAGTGAAAGTTTGTATTGTAATAGTCTCTTTTTACATCCATTCTTATGATTTCCTTGCTCTGCTGAGTTCTTGTAAATGCTTCAATCTCAATTGGATTTGGCTGACAATATCTGACTGTTTTTTGTTTTGTCATAAACATTCCCTGAATGATGCCAAGAAGCATAAAAACAAATCCTAAAAAACCACTTAAAGTGTCACTGAAACAATGAAAAAAACTCACACAAAGTAATCTCTGCCCCTCCAAGAGCTCCTTTGTGTTCGAAGTTCCTATTTTCACCCATTCTAGCTGAGCACCAGAATGCACAGTGTGAGCCCATTATGTGACTGGTCATTTAAATTAATCGTAAGTGTGAAACAAGCTAGGATCTGGCATAAGGGACCCCTAATCGATTTCCTGGTCCCAGTATAAACATTCCATATTGCTGGGAGCACTGATAAGGAAATCTATCCTAATCTTTAGTCGTGGGGTTTTGTTAATCTTTTAAGTTGATCTCCCATTGCATTCTACAAAATCATTTTTAAACATTTTTTTTGTTTCTCTTCCTGTAACTGTCTCTCCGCTATCTCCTACACTCAAATTCTTTCTGATTCCCTGTCTATTTGTTTTCTACTCTTTATCTTCTTGTATAGCTCTTCATTATCTGTATCTGTCAGTCTCAGACTTTTCACACACTTCATTTCCTTTTCTCTGTATGTATCTTTTTCTGTATGCTTTTTAGTTTACTCTTTTCCATTCATCTCCCAAAGAGACATGGAGCCAGGTTTGACACATTAACCTGCTAGCCATAGAAATTATCTTATTTATTTCTAGGTTTTATATTTTTCATTCTTTTGTCACATTGTGATTTCCCGTCTTTATTTGATACATTTCTTGTGAAAGTAATTATCTGAATGATATTGCATGGATTCAGAAAGCTCATTGTAATTTCATCTTTTGCATTTAATGAATGAAAAAAGCCCAGATCCTCCATCCTTCTAATTCATACAGTAACTCATACCAACCTTTGCTTCCCAACTTGAACCATTTTGTTCCCAGACATAAGTCACCAATCAACTCTCATCCCAGCCAAGTTGTTCACATCATCTTCCTCCCCACCTGTGCTTCTTTCTAACCTATAATTTCCATCAGCCAAGGCTTCACCCTTCAAATACGATGTAGCTCACTATAATGCAGACTTGATCAGATGGTACCCTTATGGCATTTGCTGTACAATTCAGATCACCAGAAGTTCTTTGTGCCAAGCCATGGCACTTTCCACAGCATTCAGCCACACTGGATAACTGGCTTATTCAGAATTATAGAACAATGGTAGAATGGCATAAATCATATACACAACTCGGCCTCTACGGGCTCACTGGATAATACTCAATCTGGTGAGTTAGATGTCATAGCTTCCTAGCCTGACAGGTACAACCCTTCATTGCTCCATTGTTTCATTTTTCAGTAAATCTCCATTTCCAAATGTCTATTCTTTGCATTCCTCATAATGTGTTATCTCAAACACACCTTTGGATCTCCCTATGCCAGAGGTCTTGTTTTCTGATGGAAGATGAGGTTTGA
The DNA here is from genome assembly GCF_035084215.1 of Heptranchias perlo. Classification (NCBI taxonomy): domain Eukaryota; kingdom Metazoa; phylum Chordata; class Chondrichthyes; order Hexanchiformes; family Hexanchidae; genus Heptranchias; species Heptranchias perlo. Next base: position 33,647,387 of record NC_090341.1, on the reverse strand, counting down.
CTGAGAAGTGAATGAGATCCTTTTATGCTTTGGAATCTGGTTAAAACTTTACCAAGACCCTAACCTATAAACAAAGTGATGCGAAGGGAGCACTTGGTCTAAGCCAGCAGGCACATTTGTGGTGAAGAAACCTCACTAAAGTTCCTACATTTAAAAACAATAAACTGAAGCCCAAATGTGAAGACTCCCAATTATCCTTCCTATATACATTTTAATATCCATGAAATATCCCAATACTGTTTTTCTGATGTCTCACATGTATTTGTAGCATCACAGTTGGACATTCAACACTTAAAATTGCCGAATGAGAGACAAAATTGCAGCAGCTCAAACAAATTTGAAACAGCAGGGAATCTAGTTAAAATACAGTGAATGTGAGAGTTTCTCTGTGCATCTGATTAAATGGCACAGCTAGCATTTTTATTATCGAGAGTTCAGAAGAAGAATATAAATAGGAACTTCTTCAAAGGAACAATGTGCGGTAATAGAATGCATACAGAGAGCACCTAAAAAAGTTAAATGACCCATATCAGTCACATACTCATTGAATGAGTTGTTTGGTTGTGTATGGCTGCACTTTCAGATTCTGATTTGAAAGAAGCATTGACCTTAGAGGGCCAAATTACCATAAAGCGTTTTGAGGATCAATGCGAAGAGAGGCAATTTGTTGTGTTCAGTGAGCACGTTGCAAATAAGAAAAAGATTAGCATTAAAAAAGCGGAACCAGGTGAGCAACATACAAAACGTGGATGAGTGTAAATATTCCTTAAAGGGGCATATCAAAGCAATGCTTATCTTAATGAGTAAATAGGAAGTGAAGTACTTAGTGCCAATTTTTCTGATAACTATTACACTTGGATTTTATCTATTTAACCTATACTCACTGATCATTTCTACGAAAAGAACATTCTGTTGTGTTACATAGAAGACAAAGTTTGGAACAATAAGAGGTCATTCGACCCATCAAGCCTGTCCCTCCACAGACTGTACAATTTGCTATAATATAAACTCTACCCAACCAATGTTTAGAAAAAGTTCTCCAAAATTCCCTCCTACCCGAAACTTAAATCAAGTCGAACTCCAGAATACCAGTCCACACTTCCACCCAATATCATGGACTAGTGCCTTTCCTTGGAATGATATTTCCATGATGCTTGCAGGGTGGCATTCAATTATCTTTACCAATCCTGTTCCTAACCGATTATTCATCTAATTTGCTTGTTAAAAAAAATACTATTAATTAATCTTTTTTGCTGGAATTTCACATGTCCACTGTTCTCTAAATGGAAAAAGATCCTTCAAATTTCAACTTTTGTTGAAGGCTTGTTAATATTGTCCTAATTCTGATTTCAAATTAAGAAATCATCTTGGAACTAGATCATCCTTTCTGCTCAACATTTTAAAAACCCTGATCATGTGTCCTCTCTCTTCCTTTCTCCAATTAAAACAAGCTTCGTTCTCCAAATCTTCATACAGAGCTGTTATGTCGTGGGAGAATCCTTGTCACTCGTCTGAACTTTTTCCAAAGTTGCCACATTTTTCTATATTTAATAGAATCATAGAATGGTTACAGCACGGAAGGAGGCCATTCGACCTGTCGAGTCCGTGCCGGCTCTCCGCAAGAGCAATCCATTCCCCTGCCCTATCCCCGTAGCCCTGCAATTTTTTTCCCTTCAAGTATATATCCAATTCCCTTGTGAAAGCTATGATTGAATCTGCCTCCACCACCCCCTCAGGCAGTGCATTCCAGATCACAACCACTTGCTGTGTAAAAATGTTTTTCTCATGTCGTCTTTGGTTCTTTTGCCAGTCACCTTAAATCTATGTCTTCTGGTTCTTGACCCTTCCGCCAATGGGAACAGTTTCTCTCTATCTACTCTGTCTAGCCCCTTCATGATCTTGAATACCTCTATCAAATCTCCTCTAAACTTTCTCTGTTCTAAGGAGAACAACCCCAGCTTCTCCAGTCTATCCACGTAACTGAAGTCTGTCATCCCTGGAATCATTCCAGTAAATCTCTCCTGCACCCTCTCTAAGGCCTTCACATCCTTCCTAAACTGCGGTGCCCAGAGCTGGGCGCAATACTCCAGTTGTGGCCGAACCAGTGTTTTATAAAGGTTCATCATAACCTCCTGGCTTTTGTACTCTATGCCTCTATTTATAAAGCCCAGGAAACCGTATGCTTTCTCAACCGCTTTCTCAACCTGCCCTGCCACCTTCAATGATTTGTGCACCTATACCCCCAGATCTCTTTGTTCCCGCAACCCTTTTAGAATTGTGCACTTCAGTTTATATTGCCTCTTCTCGTTCCTCCTACCGAAATGTATCACTCCACACTTTTCTGTGTTAAACTTCATCTGCCACATGTCCACCCATTCCACCAGCCTGTCCACGTCCTCTTGAAGTCTATCACTATCCTCGTCACTGTTAACTACACTTCCAAGTTTTGTGTCATCTGCAAATTTTGAAATTGTGCCCTGTATACCCAGTCCAAGTCATTAATATATATCAAAAAAAGCAATGGTCCTAGTACTGACCCCTGGGGAACACCACTGTATACCTCCCTCCAGTCCAAAAAACAACCGTTCACCACTACTCTCTGTTTCCTATTACTTAGCCAATTTCTTATCCATACTGCCACTGCCCCCCCTTTTATTCCAAGGGCTACAACTTTCATGACATGCCTATTATGTGACACTTTATCAAACGCCTTTTAGAAGTCCATATACACCACATCAACCTCATTGCCCTCATCGACCCTCTCTGTTATCTCATCAAAAAACTCAATCAAGTTGGTTAAACACGATTTGCCTTCAACAAATCTGTGCTGGCTTTCCTTAATTAATCCACACTTGTCCAAGTGACTGTTAATTTTGTCTCAGAATATTGTTTCTAAAAGTTTCCCCACTACCAAGGTTAAACTGACTGGCCTATAGTTGCTGGGTTTATCTTTGCACCCTTTTTTGAACAATGGTGTAACATTTGCAAATCTCCAGTCCTCTGCATCAGCCCCATAACTAAGGATGATTGGAAGGTTATGGCCAGTACCTCCATAATTTCCACCCTTACTTCCTTCAGCAACCTAGGATGCATCCCATCCAGACCGGGTGACTTATCTACTTTAAGTACAGCTAGCCTTTCTAGTACCTCCTCTTTATCAATTTTTAGCCCATCCCGCATCTCAGCCACCTCTTCATTTACTGTGACTTTGGCAGCATCTTCTTCCTTGGTAAAGACAGATGCAAACTATTCATTTAGTACCTCAGCCATGGTCTCTGCCTCCTTGCATAGATCTCCTTTTTGGTCCCTAATCGGTTCCACCCTTCCTCTTACTACCTGTTTACTGTTTACATGCTTATAGAAGACTTTTGGATTCCCTTTTACGTTGGCCGCCGGTCTATTCTCATACTTTCTCTTTGCCCCTCTTATTTCCTTTTTCACTTCCTCTCTGAACTTTCTATATTCAGCCTGGTTCTCACTTATAATATCAACCTGATATCAGTCATACGCCCCTTTTTTCTGCTTCATCGTATTCTCTATCTCTTTTGTCATCCAAGGACGTCTGGCTTTGGTTGTCCTACCTTTCTCCCTCGTGGGAATGTATCTGGACTGTACCCGAACCATCTCCTCTTTAAAGGTTGCCCATTGTTCAATTACAGTTTTGCCTGCCAATCTTTGATTCCAATTTACCCGGGCCAGATCCGTTCTCGTCCCATTGAAATTGGCCCTCCTCCAATTGAGTATTTTTACTTTAGAGTGGTCCTTGTCCTTTTCCATAGCTAATCTGAACCTTATGATACTATGATCACTGTTCTCTAAATGTTCCCTCACTGACACTTGCTCCACTTGACCCACCTCATTTCCCAGAAACAGATCCAGCAATGCCTCCCTCATTGGGCCGGAAACATACTGGTCAAGAAAGTTCTCCTGAACACACTTCAAAAATTCCTCCCCCTCTTTGCCTCTTACACTATTACTATCCCAGTCTATATTAGGATAGTTGAAGTCCCCCATTATCACTACTGTATGGTTCTTGCACATCTCTGTAATTTCCCTGCAAATTTGCTCCTCTATATCCTTCCCACTAGTTGGTGGCCTATAGAATACACCCAGAAGTGTAATGGCACCTCTATTGTTTCTTAACTCTAACCAAATAGATTCTGTCCTTGATCCCTCCAGAACATCCTCTCTCTTCAGCACTGCAATATTCTCCTTAATCAATACTGCCACCTTCCCTCCTTTCAAATTGTCCTGCCACCTTCAAAGATTTGTGTACGTAGGGTTTACATACACAAATCTTTGAAGGTGGCAGGACAATTTGATAAGGCTGTTAAAAAGCATATGGGATCCTTGGCTTCATAAATAAAGTATACATAGAATACAAAAGCAAGGAACTTATACTAAACATTTGTAAATCACTGGTTAGACCTCTTCTGGAGTATTGTGTCTAATTCTGGGCACCACACTTTAGGAAGCATGTCAAGGCCTTGGAGAGGGTGCAGATGATATTTACTAGAATGGTACCAGGGAAGAGGGACTTCAGTTATGTGGATAGATTAGAGAAGCTGGGATTGTTCTCTTTAGAACAGAGACGGTGAGATTTATTAGAGGTGTTTAAAAAAGGCCCTCTCTACACAAGGTCATAAAAAGCTTGTTTTAAATAGACAGAAAGACTTTGCTCACAGGGAAAACTAATATAATGCGTTTCCATAACAAGGTTAACAATATTATATAGAAAGCTTGTATAATGCTTTTCTCACATTCCCTTCTTCTGAGCCTACAGGGGAAACCTTTAGGCTCACATTTCTGTCCCATACTTAGTTCACAGCTCGGTAGTGCAATACATCCATTTGCACATTCGGGTCTTATATATTGACTATACTGCACAAAGATTAAAATCTGTGAGAGAATTCTAGCCCAAGGGTGCTGACCTATGTCCTATACTGTTTCCCACCATGCATAATTCGAAAGGGTAGATGCCCCCTTTTCAATGTCAGCATTGGGTTGTTTCATTTCAGTCTTTCAATCTTAATCTCCAACAGCCCCCGGTGACCTCACATGGCCTTATCTAACATTCTCATCTTGTCAGCATCACATACTGATCTGACCCATTTACTCTTCTGGTCTAAATGGGTTGTGGACTTCCGACTGTCCAGAGAGCTCCAACTTTTGGGTGCAGAGTGCCCTATCTTTATACTATTCAGCTGCCTGGGCTGCACGTATGCATCTCTGGTCTTATATCCTAGTTGTAAATTATCCCACCCCTATGCTGTCTATGTATTAAGCAACTTTAGATGAACCTTACCACGTAACGTGACTACCTCATACTTACAAGCTGTTTTTGTTCACACAGAGACAGCAACTTTGTCTTCCCCAGCACCACCCTCTTGCTAAATGCCTAGATGCTAAGTGAGATGGGATAGTTGACTATGCCGAGTTTAAACCATATTCTCCTTTGAACCTGAATGAAACCACTCTGGGTCGATTTTCACCTTACCCTATAACTTTCTTCTCGGTCTTGTCTAAGATCACCTTGAGTTACATTTTATTAACATTATGTTTACATAAACACATGTAGACGTATACATATTGCTTCTAAGTTTCATTTGGTTAATATTACACATCGTGATATAGTTAAAGAAAATCATAATACACTGTACAGAAAACTACAGTGTACCATATTATCAAGAAATCATGGGCTTAAAAGATTCTCCAGGTCTCCTTTTACTATTATCCATCTTGTGGATATTTTTTACGAAGTATTATTTCTCGCTAGCCCTCAGTTGTCCCTATTTCATTGTTAACTCGAAGGAACCTAACTCTGAATTCTGGAAATCTAAATTTCCATGTCCCTCTTCACTTTAATTTGAGTCCCTCTGATAGGTACCAGTGTTTAACTCTCTCCTGATTGTTCCATTAATTAGTCGGTTTCTCTATGGAGCATGTGTTAGTGCCATGTTTAAAAGGTTTTTTCAATCTCCTGAACCACATTAACCATTTCATGTCATGCTGTTGTCAAGTAACTGAGCATATCTGAGACCTGTTCTTCAATGCATCTTCATCATGTATTTCCACATAATAGTTGTCTCACACGCAACATATCACAGGTAATGTTCTTGAATATTAACTTTCTGCTGGCCAGTTTCTTTTTCCTCATGGTAATTGGTGAATGTGTTTTCCATGTCACACTTCATGTGTCCAGTAAGATTCAATTCTGTGAGAGCAACTGCTCTATTTGAAGAGTGGTTCCAATAGCTCACCAGGCCGTAGCCCTTTGTAATCATGTTCTTTATCCTAGTCTCCATCTCCAACTGATGGCAACATATATTTGTATCTTTCATGTCCGCTGTAGCCATTCTTGGGTTTTCAGGTTACCTTATGAAAAGATTGGTGAATGTCTGGAGGTCTTTGCTTATTTCCCCCTGCAGGGTCCTGATGTTTCAGGTGGTGGCCAGGCTATCAAATGCAGTTTTCTCATCGTTCAGTATAGGCAAGGATACAAACATCTCCAAGAGAAAGCTATCAATTAACTATCCTCAGCTACACTTTTCTGACTTGCACTAGATTGTACATTTATACCAGATTGATATCGTTAGTAAATCATGCCCAGGTGATTTATGTTACTCATGGATGCACTCACACATCTTTCCCTAACCCCTTTGGTTTGGTTCCTGAAATTCACCTATAGTCACCTAGGACGCTGACCTTAGAAAAATTCCCATTTGGTGGTGTAATTCCCCTGTTTCTATCTCATATCCTCAATCACTTCCTCTCGTCGAATTTTACACATCCATTATTACCATTTCATCTCATTCATGAGCCTTGGAGGAACTTTATTGTCCAATACAATATTTACAGTCTGATCCGATATCAATACATTTTTTGTTCATTTTACTTAAATTCCTCTTGGAACGCTTTTCATTTCCCAAAATATCCCATTACATTGTGCCTGAGTCCATTCCATCATTTCAAAATTATCCCAATTCCAGAGAGCAGTATTGTTGGACTGACAGGACTTGTCAATGTACAATTTTACATCCCCCCCAAAATACTTTCTTCTTTGATACACAGCAATGGGCAAGAACCACTTAGACACGACTACTTTTATTTTAAAATATAATTTGATTATCCCCTCAAACTACAGGTAAATTTTCCCTTCTCAAGTGCTTGAACAGCAACTCATATCAATTTATCTTATCAATTCCAATTTCAGAAACAAATTATTCCCATGCTTTATGGTTTTACAGTAGAGACAGAAGTGCTTGTAATTACTTTTGAATATATTTTCCCCCTCCTTTAGGCACTCTGTCTCGGAAAATAAATGGATTAAAGCAAAACAAATCAAAACGTTTTCAAGAGGAAAAGTAACTTGGATCAAGGCTGATGATTGCTTTTCCTTCTCTATGTAATTTTGAATTTTCAAAATCCCTTTAACCCGAAACAAATCTAGAAAAACAAAACATGAGAGAGACTGCCTAGCTTCTCTGGCCTTTCTCTCTCTCTCTGGAGCTCACAGCCTGTCTGCAATTAACCCTGTCAATCCCACACACAGATATACATAGGACGGCTGACTTTGGAATTTCCAACTCCAGGTCCTTCTCTTTGTGTTTTTGATTGTTTTCATCTAATCTCTCAGGTAAGGAGGGTTCAGAATGTTTGAAATCCCACTCCTTATCCCATGTTATTAAAGGCCCATAGCCTGCGAATGTCCTTCTGGAGTCATTGGAGGTGGTCTCGTCCTCCTCAACTTGCACATTGTCATCGTCCATAAACCATAAAAGGATTATAGGAATGATGGCATGTACTGTTTTGGTATCCTGCCCCTGACACTTCTTTATCTGGTTAATGTGTACCTACCTATCCCTTTTATAGTCAGTCGTTGAGTATATTCAAAGCTGAGATCGATAGATTTTTGGACTCTAAGGGAATCAAGGGAAATGGGAATCAGGTGGGAAAGTGGAGTTGAGGTTGAAGATCTTATTCAATGGTAGAGCAGGCTTGAGGGGCAGTATAGCCTACTCCTGCTCCTATTTCTTATGTTCTTTTATCTGTCTGAATTGTGTACACATTACAACTCAATTTGTCTATTATTGAGAAGGGTCCTTCAAATGTCTTTGCCCACTTTCCTGTGACATTGTTCAGTTTCACCTTCACCTTGTCCCCCACTTCAAGACCCTTAACATAAGGACAGAACCTGTGCTGGCACTTATTATTGCGGCCAATGGATAGGGTGGAACTTAGGTACACTTGTTGTAAATGGGCGTGTCACTGCTCCATATATGTGTCCATGGTCACACTCTCGTGTTGAGGTCCAGAGAGGGCGCCGCCCAGCCAAAGCTCTGGCAACCTCATCTGGCATCCAGTCATGGACTCAAACGGAGTATGTCCCATTGTCCGGGAGGGGTGCCCCAAATTTCCATCAATATGAGTGGCAATACAACATCCCAAGTCTTGCCAGCCTCTTCCACTGCCTTAATAACTTGCTGCTTAAGGGTACGATTCATACGCTCAACCATTCCTGCTGCCCGAGGGTTATATGGAATGTGAAACTTGTGCCTGATTCCTAGGAGCTTCAGCTGACCAGTGAATGAAAACATGCTCAATGAGTACCTTTGCAGTTTGGGTAGCGGTGGCTTGTCTCACAGGGATAGCCTCAACCCTTCTGTTAAAGGCATCTTTGGGCCATGAGCCCTCACCTTTTATGGCCACCTAGACTGATTTAATCCAAGGATTCTCACCATGCACCCCTGAAGAAAAGGGAGTGTTTCACTTTGAACTTTTCAGACCAACTTCTTAAAAAACTAGTCCAGTCCAAATACTTATACTTCAGCAATACAGAAGGAAGGGTTAATTACTTCTTGCTTAATAAAACTTTAGGGGGTGGTTGAGGAGTCAATCACAATAGCGCAAAGTGATTTGAAGAAGTTAAAATTAATTTATAACCAGAGACCATCCTGCAACTGGAGCTTGTAATTTTTTAAAGCTGCATTTTATCCTTTTTTTAACAATTAAATTCTGGATAATAAAATCTATCCAGAATATAGACAGCATTTCAGTTCATTCATCTCATTTTAAAGTATTTAGCATTTATTTAAGAGGTGTCCAAAATATACTAACTCTTAGATAGTCCAACAACAAGACATTTCCAGATTGTTGTCATATTCATTCTTTTCCTTTCTCCGGTCACTTTTTTTCTGATTGCAGTCAATCGCAACATCAAAAGGGATGCTGTCAGTTTGCTATCAGTTATCACATTCCAGAACAACCAGTATCATTAAACAAATAGAAACACCTCCAATGTCAAAATTTTAAGACATCAATTCACACTCACCGTTAACATTACACAAAAGAAGAAGCATTAAAAAGGGGTGTAGCCAGCAACAGCAAAAAGAAAGCACTCACAATTAGGACAGGCTTTTTATCAGAGACAGTACACTGAAAACAAAAGAACATATTCTGTTGTTTGTAACACTCTTCCTTTCTCCTTCTTGATTCCATCATAGACTATCCTTTTTCACTTAAACCATATTTCAATTTCTGACGTTTGTGACTTAACCCCATTCTGTACTGACTCAAAGTCTCAAGCTCACAGTCTGTGTCCTCACCCAAGCCTGGTGTGGTGAAGATCCCTTCATCTTTCTCCTGCTTACAATTCATCAGAGCTTGCAAAGCAGCCTGACCTCCACTACCTCCTATCCCCACTGCTTTCCAGACCGCAGCTTTAGTATCTGCCCATCCCTGCCTGCCGTCTCGTATCCCTGATGACAGACACTTGAACACCTCGGGGCTACAGGCATATAGTATCACTCGCACCTTCTCTCTGCCATCACAGTCGTTCAATTTAGCAGTTTGATCTATTGCTACAACTGAAGCTACTGGGTCTTCCGACTTTTATTTTAGGAATAGTTTTCACTAATTCCTGTAAATGCATACCCGTATAGGGGATCTCTATAGTCTGTGTCACATTCCCTGCAGCGTCTGCAACATCTGCATCTGCACCCTCTGGTAGATAGGCTTCTTCCTGGACCCTAATTCCCCCGACCTCTAGTTTGACCATATGTGTGGGGGCCGTTCTGGGTATCGAGTCCCTCGGACCTCGATCATAATATGATTTTGGTCATCGTCCCCGTCCCAATAATGGTCTGCCCTTTCTGCGAGGTCATCCCAGTCTATACCTTTGTTCCCACTATCATCTCCCTCAGCTGCACCACACTGACTTATGACATGCACCAATCCCCCTGCGGGATCTCAGTTGTTGCTTAAGCTTTTCTATCTCTTTATTACATCTATCGTGATGGGGCCCCTTTTGGGTCACCTCTTTCTCTTTTCTCATAATATCGGCCATAGTTTTAGTAACTGCAGTCAATTCATTTGTTTCAACCTTCGCTTTCTCTAACTTATATTTAAGTACCTCCAATTCTGTCGGTCTTTAAGTAACCTCATGTGTTTTGCTTGCTACTGCATTTGCATGTATGCCACCAATCCCTGTAGCATCTCTGTATATTTTCTAATTTCATTGCCAGTCTTGTTACGCTCCTCCTCCTCTTTCTGTGCTTTTTCTTTTAGAATTTTAGATTTAGCCTGAACCACTGGCAATTCGACCTTTAACCTTTCCACCTCCTGAAGCTGCTTTTCAATCATTACCTTTGATCTTTTTCTCCTCAGTTAACTCCTTCATTTGATCCTCAACCTCACAAAATCTGAAAGTTTTTAATTAATAAAGCACAAGCTCCTAGCTTCTCCTGAATATATTTCTTTGTTTTATTGGCTTTCCTTCCATCTTCCTGTAACTATCAATCTCATCTGCCATGGCTGAACACTCCCCCTTTATATAAAAAAAATTAAAATCCGTGCAAGGATATAATCTCTTGCCACGTTAACTAGCCCACTCCTCAAAACTGTGAGTCCATGCGAGGATATAATCTCTCACCACATGAAATGACCCACCGCAGTACCACCCCGGGATTATTACATAAGTCTCCCACGACCCAAAATGTGTGATCCCAATTTTGCACGTTTAACATGTACAATAACCCAAATACTTATACTTTGCATAAAACTACACATTGCGTCCCACGTTGGAGAGCCAGTATGTGTGTTATCTATTTTACGGGTTTAGTCTTTGATCAAAAAGGCTGAAAGGTGTTTTGTTCCAAAGTATAATAGCTTTATTAAGAAGTTATAATAAGTAACAAAGATGTTAAAATATAAGAGTACAATTAAACATACTAACAAGATGAATACAACCTGACAAAGTTTACCACTGTACAAAGCTTCGAGGTGCACCTCTTGAAGATCTTTGATTAGTTGAGCGGTCCAGCCTCGCTCAGAGAACGTTCTAATCAATACAAAGAAGTTCTCATCTTACATACGTTTTAGACACATTAGCTCTGAATGGGCCTCCCATCAATCACCCTCTCTGTCTCATGGGGCTGCCATCAGTCCTATTCCCTTATATATACAACATCTGACTTCACCATCTCCCTCATGATTAGTAAAGCATAATAAAGCTAGAGACAAGTCCCCTTACCTATTTTATAAACAGTAGATGAGAATGACACCAGATGCTCATTACTCAAAGAGGCCCTCTCTGCACAAGGTCATAAACTTTGTTCACAGGGAAAGCTAACATAATGCTTTTCACTAACAAGGTTAGCAATATTATATAGCAGGTTTGTATAATGCTTTTCTTACAGGTAGGTTTTAAGGAGCATCTAAAAGGAGAAGAGAAAGGTAGAGAGCCGGAGAGGTTTAGAGAGGGAATTTTAGAGCTTAGGGCCTAGGCAGCTGAAGGCATGGCCACCAAGGATGGAGCGATTAAAATCGGGGATGCGCAAGAGGCAAGAATTGGAGGGGTGCAGAGATCTCAGAGGGTTGTAGGGCTGGAGGAGGTTACAGAGATAGGGAGGGGCGAGGCCGTGGAGGGAATTGAAAACAAGGATGAGAATTTTAAAATTGAGGCGTTCCTGGACCAGGAGCCAATGTAGGTAAGTGAGCACAGGGATGATGGGAGAACGGGACTTGGTGCGAGTTAGGATACGAGCAGCAGAGCATTGGATGAGCTCAAGTTTATGGAGGGTGGAAGATGGGAGGTCAGCCAGGAGAGCATTGGAATAAACAAGTCTAGAGGTAAGAAAGGCATGGATGAGGGTTTCAGCAGCAGTTGAGCTGAGGCAGGGGTGGAGACAGGCAACGTCAGGGAGGTGGAATAGGCAGTCTTGGTGATGGAGTGGATATATCGTCAGAAGTTCATTTCAAGGCTAAATAGGACGCTGAGGTTGTGAACGGTCTGGTTCAGCCTCAGACAGTAGCCTTGAAAAGAAAAATTTAGCAGGGCTATGGGGAAAGAGCAGGGGAGTGGGACTAATTAGATAGCTCTTTCAACAAGCCGGCACAGGCACGATGGGCCGAATGGCCTCTTTCTGTGCTGTATGATTCTATGAAATGTGTCAGATAAATAAATGGCAGATTAAATTTAATGTAGAGAAATACACAGTACTGCACATAGAATGGAAAAATAAGAAACGCACATACTCCATAAATGGTGTTGAAATAGCTAAAGATCAAATGGAAAGAAACCGAGGAGTCTTAGTAGGGTCCTTGCTAAATGTGTCCATCCAATGCAGAGCATCAATCAACAAAGTAAATAGAATGTTAAACTACATAGACAAAACAATTAAATATAAGTTAGAGGAAGTTATAATCAACAGGACAGTGCTCTGGTCAGAGATCATGGGGGAGAGAGAGATCGCGAGGGAGAGAGAGAGCGCAGGAGATAGATCGCGGGGGGGAGGGAGAGATTGCTGGGGGGGGAGGAACAGATTGCGGTGGGAGGGAGAGATCGCGGGGGGGGGGGGGGGGGGAGGGAGAGATCGCGGGGGGGAGGGAGAGATCGCGGGGGGGGAGGGAGAGATCGCGGGGGGGGAGGGAGAGATCGCGGGGGGGGAGGGAGAGATCGCGGGGGGGGAGGGAGAGATCGCGGGGGGGGAGGGAGAGATCGCGGGGGGGGAGGGAGAGATCGCGGGGGGGGAGGGAGAGATCGCGGGGGGGAGGGAGAGATCGCGGGGGGGAGGGAGAGATCGCGGGGGGGAGGGAGAGATCGCGGGGGGGAGGGAGAGATCGCGGGGGGGGAGGGAGAGATCGCGGGGGGGAGGGAGAGATCGCGGGGGGGAGGGAGAGATCGCGGGGGGGAGGGAGAGATCGCGGGGGGGGAGGGAGAGATCGCGGGGGGGGAGGGAGAGATCGCGGGGGGGGAGGGAGAGATCGCGGGGGGGAGGGAGAGATCGCGGGGGGGGAGGGAGAGATCGCGGGGGGGAGGGAGAGATCGCGGGGGGGAGGGAGTGATCGCGGGGGGGAGGGAGAGATCGCGGGGGGGAGGGAGAGATCGCGGGGGGGGAGGAAGAAATCGCGGGGGGGGAGGAAGAAATCGCGGGGGGGGGAGGAAGAAATCGCGGGGGGGGAGGAAGAAATCGCGGGGGGGGGGAGGAAGAAATCGCGGGGGGGGGAGGAAGAAATCGCGGGGGGGAGGAAGAAATCGCGGGGGGGGGAGGAAGAAATCGCGGGGGGGGAGGAAGAAATCGCGGGGGGGGAGGAAGAAATCGCGGGGGGGAGGAAGAAATCGCGGGGGGGGAGGAAGAAATCGCGGGGGGGAGGAAGAAATCGCGGGGGGGAGGAAGAAATCGCGGGGGGGAGGAAGAAATCGCGGGGGGGGAGGAAGAAATCGCGGGGGGGGAGGAAGAAATCGCGGGGGGGAGGAGGAAGAAATCGCGGGGGGGGGGGAGGAAGAAATCGCGGGTGGGGGGAGGAAGAAATCGCGGTGGGGGGGAGGAAGAAATCGCGGGGGGGGGAGGAACAAATCGCGGGTGGGGGGAGGAAGAAATCGCGGGGGGGGAGGAAGAAATCGCGGGGGGGGAGGAAGAAATCGCGGGGGGGGGGGGGAGGAAGAAATCGCGGGGGGGGGGAGGGAGGAAGAAATCGCGGGGGGGGGGGGAGAAATCGCGGGGGGAGGGAGAGATCGCCAGGGGAGAGGGAGAGATCGCCGGGTGGGATCTCGCGGGGGGTGGGGGGAGACCGGATCGCAGGGGAAATTGGATCACGGGGAATAGTCTGAAGACCGGATCACGAGAGGGGGGTCTGGAGATCGCGGGTAGGGGGAAGATTGGATCATAGGGGGTCAGATCACGGCAGGTTAGCTTGAGGCCCATGGAGAAGCACTCCGGCTCCTCCTGGCCCACAAGCAGTTTGGAAAATCACTTAATTGCTGGATCTGGCAGTTCTCACCTTCCTTTACCTGCCAGGTTTCCCAAGTCCTGGGAAACCTGGCCTGCAGCCGTAAAACCCAAATGGCTGAGAAAATCTGAGGCACGCAGCCTCATTAACATATTCTAATTACCGACCCGCCTCTCGAGAGTGTGTTATTCGCCCGACTCACAACTAGCCCCAGTTAAACCGGAAGTAGGTGCGTTTGCAGCAGGTTTGGTCAGGTTTGACAATTCTCACAATTTAAACCCCCACCCCTGCCACTGTCCCACCTGACCTGGGGGGGTTAAAAATTCCCGGGAAAGGATGAGTCGAAGAGATGATCTTACAGAGGTATATAAAGCTATAAATGGTATGGATATGGTAGATCCAGAGTATTACTTTAAATTAGGAGTAGGACAAGGGGACATGGGTTCAAACCTTGTAATTTTAGGACTGATATTAGAAGATTTTTCTTCATGCAGAGTCTATTTAGACTTCCGGGCAGAATTGATGAGGCAAAAACCCTAGATGCATTTAAGAAACGATTAGATACTGCAATGGGTTACTGTATTGTGTTTCTGGATGGATGAATCAGAAATGTAGCACTCACTCCGTACTACACTGAAGTATCTGCTCGGATCCTGGAGTGGGGTTTGAATGAAGAAACCTGACTCAGAGGGACCACCAAATGCACCAAGCTGGTAGTCCATAATACTCTATCCACTATATATCCCTAGTACCATCAGCTCATACTGTTCAAATACCCTTATTCTTTATAAGTTTCTAACTATTCAGGAAGCTGACCTTCATTTTGAACAGGCATCTAAGTTCTCTCTCACAAATTAGAAAGTCAACAAATCCAATGGCATGGAAGGGAGTCAAGAAATTAACTATCAGAGCAGAAGCACCTTCTAACATTTATAATAATAAATATCTTAAAATCATTAGGTACTTGAAAATTACACAATCAATTGAACTTTGAGGTTAAAAAACCTTGCAATAAATGCTTTCACCTTACACAAATACACACTGACGAGATTCATTTATCTGACTAGTTTTGTTGTAATCATTTAATATGTTTTGTGCAGTTATTTTAAGATTCCATAATATCAGTAAGAAAAATATAGCAAATGGTGTGGTCAAAAAGGTAAAGAAAGTCCAAAATGTAATCTTTGTTGCTGAATTAGCCAATCTCACATGGTGTGTCATTGCTACAATTATCCTCGGCGCACCTGATGTAGGAAGAAGACAATTGTCAGGACTAGTCCTGCAAACAGAAGCACACTTCTTGTTAGCTGATAACAAGAATAGAAGAATGTATCATTTTTAAAAAATGTTTCTTACCCAAACCTATAACCGTCTCTTTACTGAACCCAGAAATGATTCAATTCTTTTTTGACTGCTTCGACAGTCGGTATTTACTGCACGGGTGCCATTTTGTTCTATAAAGGGTGGTTGGGACTTTGAAGCTGTCTGATCCAGATGGCCAAAGCTAAATTATGATAATTTCACCTTAATATTCACAAATAGATTATTTTTCCAGCTTTTAAACTTCACATTATTTGATCAGTTTGCCTGCAGCTTGATTCCAATGGGAGCGGGAGGCTAGTAAGTACAGCCTGGGCCATGTGCTGCTCCATAATCTAACTCCAGGCATGAAGAAATTATTCCCAATGTTAAGTTTGGCTTCATGGCTTCCTTGGCTTTTAATTTTTTGGGTCTGCTCTCTTGGCTTTGCTTGAAATACTGTACCACATTCACCTATTGATTCTCTTCATTAAATTAGAAACAGCGATCATGGAGCAGCCCATGGGCCAGACTGTACTTACTACCCTCCCACCCCATCCGGATAGAAGCTGGAGGCTGAAGTTTAAAAGCTGGAAAAATAATCTATTTGTGAATATTAAAGTAAAATTATCATAATTTAGTTATGGCTGTCTGGACCAGATGGCCCCAAAGTCCCAACCATCCTTTAACATAAAGAACAATTGAACAGATATAACATTTTACTTAAACTCCAGAGACTGGTGTCTGAATGCAACGTCAGTCAGATAGGAACCTTTAGAAGGCATTAAATGCATTAAATGCAAGTTTAATAGTTCGCCATTCAGAAAGAAATCTTGGTCTGAAAAGATTTAACTGTTTCTATGGGTAGTTTTTTTTTCTCATTATCATAAATATGAGTACCAAATCAGGAAAAAAATGCACACATAAAACAAAGCACACAGAAGGATATGCTAAATGCAAAGTTAATCTTTTTGTTCTTATTTTTTCACTGAGAATGTCATTACAAAGAGAGAAAAACATATTCTTTTAGCAAGCCATAGGGGCATCCTAAATGGCCCAAATGTTGTTTGTCTAGGCAAATGCTAATTCTCAGTGGTCAATGGAAGGTCATTTCATACAACACAAAGAAGCAAAACAGCACTAATTAACATTATCATGAGGCTGCTTGGCAGCTATTTCTATCTAATGTATGCAACCAGTTTAGTATTCAAAATAGCTAGTCAACTCCATTTAAACACATGGGCTTTCTGATTCCCTACACTTCTCATTTCCCTTGATGTCGCTCTTTGGCATGAGGCAGAAAGTGCCACTAGTTGCAATTATTCGGCCTCACCAGTTAGATGTATGGTTCAGCTCATCAGATGTGACTCAAGGACAGCAGGCAGCCAGAGAGGTCTTAGACCTAATAGTAAAATAGGATTATGAAGCTCCCCAGTGACCAGCATGCAGTAGTGTGTGAAAGTTATAACTGTCATTATGAGCACACTGAAGTGTGAGACCAGGGGCAGCCTTTGGCAAAACTGCATTATGGAGACAGAAAAGTAGTAATACTTGAAGCACAAAAAGCATCGGGGTAGATGGAAAGTTACACAGGATTGAGAGGCAGGTACGTGCTGTCAAAAACATGCAAGTTGGCTATGAAGGAATCAAATATCTGAGATTCTTTCATATCTTTATTTATGTAAATGAGGCCAGCTCTGATCCTCAGAGGGATAAAGGAGAAAAAGACAACATATCATAACATTAATAATGTTCCTAAAGTATTCCACACCTGGTAACCTAGAAATAGCAGTATCTTATTAACGCTATGAAAGGCAAGGTTAGAGGAAGTGCATGAAAGAAAGATGTAGAATTGGTTTCTGCATGCTGAGTCGTGGGTGGAAGTGTGATGTATGTCTGGTGGAAGTGGGAATCATGCTGGGGAGATTCATGCTGGAAATGAGAAGAAAGGCTGGAAGTGCGATAAAAGTAATTGAGAGTACAGCGAAGAGGACATCAGAGAGCATTGCTATCACATGGCATGGACAAGAATAATTGTGTAGGAACTTGTGGAGATAGCAACTGATGGCTTACTAACTGGCCTGCAACTTAAGGAGTAGAGTTGTAGGGGTTAAATTCACCAAAGTGCCTATATGGTGAGCAAAGCAATAGTTTTTCTGTTTGTGTGATGTAATTCTGCTAACAAAAAGCATTTTAGCAATCACTAAAACAGTCAAGACTGCTTCCAATATCAATGACATACTTACAGCAGCAATATAAGACAAGCGTAGGCGTACACTTGGCAAACTGTTGTTGGTTTTCATTGCAAGTACAATTTTTTCATTTGATTTTCCTGCTTACAACAACACTGAGACTTCAAGATGCTGATTTAAATAAATGGCCATGAGTTCCTGTGTTAATCAATACTCAGAGTTGCTAGCATTATACCATTTGCAGCCAGACTGCCTTGATCAATTATTCCTGTAGGCAGACCATTGCTCTCGAGAGAGAATTGTACTCAAATCGTTGGTCTACTAGCCATATCAACTGACCTCTTGACTCCAAAAGAAGTGTGGAGATTGGAGTTCCAGTATGGCTTGTCATTGGAATTTGTCTGCACTAGCTAAGTGAGTGTGCAAGTTCTCAGCAGGGCTGAGATGTGAAACATTATGGAGCAGCATGGTGCTTCATTTCAGGAAGTAAATATTGACATTGTTTAGTTTACCCTACTTGAATTGCACCTATTCTTGAGATGATTACAGAGTTGAATTGTAGCCACATTGTCCCACTTCCCAGCTGGTGCAGAATGTCTACTGGCGAGCAGCCTTCAAGAGGGGGAAAAATTAGAAAGTGGGTTAATAAGATAGATTTTTCTCTTGAAATATGGCTCATTTTGCAACATTGTTAGGTCAACAATGGTTAACTTTTGTATCAGGAAGCCATCAATGAATTAATGGGTAGAGAGAGGTTGGCATGATCCATCAACTGGGAAAAGATGCACATTGGTCATTGAGAGTGCAGGGAGAATAACAATCCTTGGGTCATTAAAGGTGCTCTATAAATGCAAGTTGTTGTTGCTGTTGTTGTTGGAGAAGAATAATAACAATGGCTACAATTGGGAAGCAGTATTCTAATACCCTAGAATTTGTAATGATTCAATTCTGGGAATTTGTAAACAAGTCAATACCCTGGTTAAAAAGCAGAGGAGGAAATTTCATCTGTAAATGTTACGTGCTCGTACATTGCTATCCCATGGCATAATTTAAAAACCAATGTCATGAACTATTATGATGCAGATATTAATATAGCCAAATGAATATTCAAATCATCATTTGGTTCATTTCCTCCACATGCTCATATCAGCAACCTCAGTGTATATTATAGTGTAGTATCAGGGATGAATGACATTATCTGGTACAGAAGTAGAGGATATTTATTGGATGCCCATTGAGATCCATATTAATCCAATTGCCAGATGCAACTGTCTGATTTCATTAATGCAATGAGGAAGAACAAAAACAAATAATTAACACTTTTGAATCTTCCAGAACAGATATTTTAATTTTATACGGCCTGGTACACCTGACTTGTATATTATTTGCCTATAAAAGAAATACATTTTCAAATGCATCTGATGTTGGTATATTATTTGTACTTTCTAAACTAAATAAATTATTCAAAACAGTTGAGTAAAGGATTGAACAAATTTCTTCCATGTGTAATTCTTGCTTTTGTTCTTCTCCAATTTTCCTCACCAGCTTTCATTTCCATGTCTCTCCCCTTTTCCCCCCCGAAGATATTGACTCCTTGCCGTGATATTAGTTTACTCGAAGCCAGATCCAAACCAGCACAATAACAACAACAAGGAGAGTCCTAAAGGAGCAACGGGAGTTGGGGAGGTG
Source organism: Heptranchias perlo (assembly GCF_035084215.1). Lineage (NCBI taxonomy): Eukaryota > Metazoa > Chordata > Chondrichthyes > Hexanchiformes > Hexanchidae > Heptranchias > Heptranchias perlo. The sequence continues at coordinate 33,627,978 of NC_090341.1, read as the reverse complement.
AAAGGAATTCTAAACCGTGGAGCCTAGCTGAAGGCACGGCTGCCAAAGGTGGGGTGAAGGGAAGAGAGGATGCACAAGAGGCTGAAGTCAGAGGAACAGAGCGTTTGTGCGGATTGTAGGGTTGGATGAGATTACAGTGATAAAGGTGGGTCAAAGCCATGAATGGATTTAAATGATTTTCTTGAGAGAATGAGAACACACAATTGATGGATTCTAAAAGCAGTGAGAATCAGATTTTGTCAGGTTTAAGGCCCAATTAACTCAACACATTAAGCTTTAGAATAGTTTCACAGTTCCTTTCTCTGGTTGCAAAATTTCTTTCTACCACATTGAATCCAGATTCACACTTTCACAATGTCTAACAAAAATAATTGATTAATGTTACCATGGTTACTAGAAACTTAAAGCTGTCAAAAGCACCAGCATATTTACAACCTTCATTCAACATAAGAGCTCTTTGCACTCAAGGATACAATTTAAAGGACATGTTCTTTATGAAAATGCGTTGGGCAAACTATTTTACAAATTTATTTACAGACATTGACAATGATAAATTGACATTGAAATGCATCATCCCATCACTTGCACATAACTTTACCGTGATAAGAATCATTCATGGATCTTCTCCCTCCCTAGCTAGAAAAAGATTGGCCCAATACTTTGCCACAGAGACAGTGACCCTTTAATAGAGCTTTCAGCTCATCAAATACTGAACGCTGTAATAGCATCTTTTAAGTTACCGTTCCTTTCAAACTTTAATATGATATGGATTTAAGATCTTTACCCTGATATTGTACTCTACCTAACAGAAATATTGTTCACAAACTCATTCACGCACTGGAAGAATTTAATATATCTACTGTACAAACATATAAAAATATAGAACTTTAAATAATAAATAATCAAAAACTACATAGAAACAGAAGTTTTAAACATGGCTGCAGAAGAGCTGAGATTATTTGTTTCTGAAAATATTAAAGGTAACATATGCCTGGATTCCATACTTCATTTGTGCATTTAGACTATATCATTGGAAGTAAAGAGTTAGTTACATTGGCCCAGATTTTCCTGGGGACTTGCTTCATTGTAATGGTGCTTCTACATTGCAGGGACCCTTGAATGACTCTAAAGGAAGAGAAAATTGTGGAGTAAGTGACTTACTCCATTACTTATGCCACACTATATTTTCCTGGGACTTCTGCACCACTCCGCCATTACCCTTGCCGAAAAGACTAAGACGTTAATCATAGCTCCATCTCCTAATTAAAACAATGGCGATCACGATTTTCCTGGATTAATCCTGGTTTTCACATTGATTCAACTTATACTCAAAAATAATGATGCTGTTGACCTGGTAGTGGCGTGATGTATTGCTTCTAGATCGGTTCCTTGAAACATATTTCCAATGCCCTCAGAAGCTTAAGCAATAGAAGTTGCGCCTGAAAACATTGCATCTGCGGCTAGAAAACATTGCTCGCTGAGTACAACAGTGGGTGCGACAGGCACCGTTTCTGATTATGATCCTTCTCGTATATCCAAGATGCCCCGATGCTGTACGGAGAGCCCTCCCCTCCCGCTCTCTCCCGGTTCCAGTTCACAGTGTGGCAGTGGGGATTCGCGTTTGCGGAGTGCCAAGTCCCACCGAACTCTGCCTGCTTTGTTTAAAGAGATAAAGTTAGAATGAATGGACGAGGCAGAAGTTAAAACGACAACATCTTGCATTAATATAGCGCCTTTAATGTAGTAAAACATCCCAAGGCGCTTCACAGGAATGTAACCAGACAAAAAGAATTGACACCAAATCAAAAGAAAGAGACATTAGGACAGGTAATCAAAAGCTTCATCAAAGAGGTAGGTTTTGAGAAGTGTATTAAAGGAGAAGAGAGAGGTGGAGCGTATGGAGAACCTGTGGGGAGGGAATTCCAGAGTTTAGGGCCCAGACAGCTGAAGGCACCTTCAGAGAAGGCAGAAGAGGATTCAGAACTCCCACAACCAAATGAAAGAATGGCATTTTAATAGTGATGCTAATTGTTTTAAACTTTCTATGTGACCTGTAAGCTAGTTACAATTTCCCCACAGTTTATCAGACTTGCTCCGGTCCTAGTCTCTTTGCTGGAAGCAGAATTCCGAGTCGGGGTCCATATCCCACTCAATTCTACAGACACACCTTAGTACACGCACAATCCACTCAGCATCTATACATTGGCCATTCAGCTCGCTGTGGCATATTCTAATTAGAAATGCAGGAAAATATGGAGTAAGTTATCAATGACGACACTAGACAGCAAAATTTAGGATGTAAATCTCGCCGTTGCAGGAAAATCTGGACCAATATCTTAAAACAACATTCATCAGATGAATTTGAGGTTCTGAGAAATTCAGAATATTTGGATATCATTGTAATTTGACAACATAAACTGAGCAATTAAATACTCATACAATTCCCTCACCTTTTTCCTTTGTGGATATTAACTCAACCAATAAGTCAGCTTTTTGAACCATTAGCTTTTTAAGTTCAAACTTGTCATCGCTCAGAACCTGGTTATAGATTTTTCTCACTTGGAAAATTGGTTGTTGAGATGATAAAAGTAAGAGCTGCACTATGATTGTAATCTTTACACTGTGCTTCCTGCACTTTTTTGTTTTATTTCAGATTTTCAGCCTTTGCAGTTCCTTTTTATTTTATCTAAAAATCATTTTTATAGGAGGGTGAAAATGCTATTATAGGAATGGAAGGGGTTAATTGTAGAAAGCTTCAATTTCAGCATATTTTTCTAATATTTCTAGAAGTGATGAAGCCATTTGTTTCCAGTTCTCATAAAAATGTACCACACTAATGTGGCCACCAACTAGTCCCTCATTACTGTGTCCTTACACAGAAGTAAAGTGGATCATTTCCAAGAGTAAGAACTTTCTCCTTAAATCTCATTTATTGGCTGCTGGCATAAAAAGCCGACAAAGGGAAAAAAATGTAGTAAAATATTCACCAGAGTGAGCTAGGGCTGTCAGCATGGGAAGCCAAATATACCCAGAATATGTAGTAACATGCTCTGACAGGAATTTTAAACGAGATCTCTTTACAGATTCTTGACTTATTCATGATTTACCATGAGACCCTATTAAACAGGGCACAGAATTAGCTAGGGATTTTATTTTCTGGCCTTCTGGTGCCCGTCGTATATCAGATCTATCTGCCTGAAAGTGAAAATGCGCCTTGAAAGCTGGAGAAATCTTTTCAAGGATGAGTCAAAGTAACCTTTCAGTAGGAACAACTGCTCAGAGCACCTGCTAATCTCCCTGAGCTGAAGCAAAGCAGTTCAAACCAAGGCACAGCACATTCCACTGAGCTGAATTATTCAAATTGAGGATTGTTTCAGGTTTCTCCTTGTAGCCGTGTTCATAGGTTCAGGTCCTCAAGGAGTGGTGCTTAATTCATCTGAACCATCTACTGAAAATCAATGGCAAAAACCTCCAATGTGGTTACTCTGAATTGTTGCAATTTTGCATATATTTTGAATACCAAAGGAACTTTTAAGCATTAAGCCCCTGTTTTTTATTCACACTAGGTATGTCATGTTATGTAAAGTGATGATGTGGAGATGCCGGTGATGGACTGGGGTTGACAATTGTAAACAATTTTACAACACCAAGTTATAGTCCAGCAATTTTATTTTAAATTCACAAGCTTTCGGAGGCTACCTCCTTCCTCAGGTGAACGATGTGGAAAAGGAGGTAGCCTCCGAAAGCTTGTGAATTTAAAATAAAATTGCTGGACTATAACTTGGTGTTGTAAAATTGTTTACAAATGTTATGTAAAGAATTGCATTTAGTATTTTAGAGGAATGCAGTAGGAACTCTGCACAAGTATCAGAATGTGACACCCAGTCAGTACATTAATATTGAGCCAGTTAATTAATTTTGCTTCATCACATTTTCTATTAACTTGCATCCAAAGACAATTTTATACTTGATTTTTGATAGAAACTGTACTTAAAAGGGTTTAAAGTGTTAATGGCTTAATTTTGAATCTAGTATCATTTGATATTTTTCTAATTGTTTTTACTAAATAACTGATAAACAACCATTTTATTTTAAATTTATCATGAAGTGGACCCCAAATGCTAGTCAGTAATTTGATAGCTATGGTTTTTATGTTACACCATTTCAAGAGATATTCAACATGTGAATTCTTTCACATTTGGTTGGGAGAGATGAAAACGTGCACTGTACTCTCATTATAATTGTATAACAATTGTAATAATGGGACAGATTTTCATGTTCATGCATCTGGGCATAATGGATCATCTGAGTGCAGTACATTGAGGAAAATTAGGTGGGGAAGATTGTACGCCTACAGGGAATCTGCCTGATTTTCCATTAATTGGAATTCAATGATGAAAAAAAATCAACCTGTGATTTCCCCTGCTGGTGTGCGATTCTCCCCGCCTGATTTTCCTCTATGTGCTGTGCCCAGGTGATCCTTTATCACCATATTCACTAATGAGAAAAATTGCCACTTTTAATTAAAGATACATGTTAATGTTGCAAGTTCGGTCCATTCAGTTGTCTGATATTTATGTTCCTATCTGCACTTTACAACTCTAAAAGCCGGGATTAATTTTCATAATTAGGAAGTTCTTGCATTTTTCAATCCTGGAGCCTTTCTTTGGTCACGAGGAGAATTGCACAGATTCACAGAAATTACAACAGAGGAGGCAGCAATTTGGTGCATTTCACCTGTGCTAGTACCAGAGCCATCTCCCTGCCCTTTCCCTGTATCCTTTTATAAAAGTCCTTGCCTTTCCATTTTTCATCTTTCATACTTCCTCTTAAACTTTCCTAATCTTCCTCTTTGCTCTATTCTATATTTCTCTTAGCTTTTTTTCCTGTATTATCTCTTCATATTTATAATATACCTCCAACCTCTCCCTGCCTTTGATGCACTCTCTTTACTCCTAGTCAGATTGTATTTAACATGTACTAAGTTCAGTTAGTAGGATTATGAATCAGAAGATCTTGGCCCCAGATTTTCTGGATCGGGGGAGGGGTATAATTTGGCCATTATGCCTTTGCAGGGTTGGAAATTTCTGACACCAACGACGTACACCAGAATTACGCTGTAGAAGCATCCTGGCATAAAATCTGTTCAGTTTCAGGGGACACTGAGGAAGTTCCCACCCTCCCAGTGGCAGCCATATGCAAATGTCAGAGTTTAGACAGGATGACATCACCCACCTTTCCATTTGCCCATAAGAATGTAAGTCATGATTTGAAAGGTGCAGTTTGCAGGATCCGATCATCAAATGGAAGTACTTGGTTAAAGGGACACTGGTCAATTGAGATTGTCCTTGGAGACTCTTGGCCATATCTTGGGACTCACTTAGGTACTGGAATTTGTTTTCCCACTGTTATATTCAGGTAGCCTTCCCCTACATTACCCTTGGAAAGCCTTCTGTTTCAAGAGAATTACTGAGCTAATATTTGATGGCGAAGCAATGGGAATCCCATTTTACATGATCTACACATAAGAAGAGGAGGAAGAGGAGCACCAGGAGGCTGTAAGGGAAGCACCAGAGCAGGGCCAAACCATTGGTGAGTGGAGTGCAAGGTCTAGTTCTTTAGCAACCCTTCTCAGCCTCGGGAGGCCAAAATGGTATCATTAACTTTGATCTGCTTGAGCAGCGTTCTATCATAAGAAAGTGGTAACTGCTAAAAAGTTTGAAGAATACATAAAAACATTAAATAAGAAATGTATACATTCTCATGAACCCACTGAAGGCACAGAGATTTACACATCTCCATTCCCAAATGCCAGGCCAAAGTTGAAGCCAATTATTGCCATTGCTTCCTATTGATTTCATTCCCAAATTTTCTGCCTCCCCCGACAGGACTCTCGCTCTTGTCCCACTACAATTATTTAAATTAGCTTATTTCTCACAGGGTCAGCCTTCTCTGATTTTGACAGGCATAAGTCCTGTCCTGCCGCACTTACCCTGCCGCTATCAGGGGCAGGAATTTCCAAGCCAGCGCATTCAAACCCAACTGTGGACTTGAGCACATAATCTAGACTGAAACTTCAGTGCAGTACTGAGAGAGTGTGTTATTGTCTTTCAAATGAGGCGTTAAACCGAGACACCTTCTGCCTGCTTTGGTGGATGTTAAAGGTCCCATGGAACTATTCAAAGAACAGCAGGAAGTTTCCCAGTGTCCTGGCCACCATTCATCCCTTAACTGCCACCAAAAACAAATTATCGAGTCATTCAGTACTTGGCTGTTTGTAGGAGCTAGCTGTGCACAAATTGGCTGCCAGATTCACCTTAGTCAGAAAAGTTAGGTTATGTCTTTGATTCTCCCTTCCTTGATGTTTATACTATAACTAATATGATTTTTTAATAATCTTACTACAGACCAAATTGATGTTATCTCCATATTGGGGCACGAGCTACTAGGACCTAGTCTGCTGATGGGAGTTCTTGGTGATGTCTCCATTGAAAATTCAAAGAACTATTGCTTCTAGACCAAGACATTTTATGCTTAATTCAGTGTGTGCTTGAAGAGTATCTCAGAATCAATAATATCTGTAGATACCAGTGTTTGGGAGATTGCTAAGACTTACCTCACGAACTGTAATATATTCTTTGCTTACCATAAAAATGTAGGAAACAACAACAGGTTAACAACTTTGCAGCTAGAGATTAAAGCCTTGAAAGGGGCACATATGTATGAGAGCAATGGGAGTGGCGGGGGGGAAGGCAGCTGGGAGTTGACCTCGGAGCTATTAAAAACCAAGAAATATCAATGAAGTACTCTCTTATCTGAACAGCTGGTATTTGTGTATCCATGGATAAGGGTCTGGTACATTAAGATCAGGGTAAAGGCTAGTAGATTATTGGACCATCAGGTTGGACAAATCAAAGCAATTATGTCTGGCGTTAAACTAGGAGAGTGTCTCCTTTTACCTGGAAGTGATCAATAAAACTCCTTCAGATTCTATTAGTACCTCAGCAGTTTGAAATGCTTTCCTACAAAATCCATACCTGATCAAATCTATGGACCAGTCAAGAATTATAGCAATGTCCTTTTCGAGTTAAGGAGGTGGAGTGTACTATCAGGTCGGTTCAAATGAGTTTCCCATGGATTTTTACAAAAAGCTGCAGCCACAAATTGCACTATGCTTAAAAAAGATGACAGATTTGGCACAACCAACTGCAGCCATTCAAATCAATAAGGTAAAATAGTGAAATCTATTCTAAGGGATAGAGAAATACATGTAGAAGAATAACATGTCCCAGGTTGGATCTATACTGAGTTAAGTTGATCTCCACTGTTAGAACATTGTTAGTGCCAAAATTGACCTTAGCAGCCTGGATTAGCAAGAGGAAACATTAAGCAGGCTTCCCTCTCTTGACTGCTATCCAATAACGATGCTAGAAGTATCAGTACGTGGATGACCATTATGAACCGAATCAGGCACAGCTGTGATGTGCTTCTTAGTCAAGTGGTCTGCTGGCACTCGCTATCAAGGCTGACACTTGAATAGTGGCCACTCAGGTGAAGTATTGAAGGGTGACTTTTGCAAGTGGAACTGTATTTCAGGAGTAAATGGAAAGAAGGGGAGGGAACAGAATTAGAGATTTAAAAATTTAAATAAGAGACAGCCAGCATCGATTCAGAAGAGGAAAATCCTAGCTGACAAATTCCTTGATTTCTTTGGAGATGTAACAGTTAAAATAAGTAGTGGTACACCTGATGTAGTTTACTTGGAATTTTAGAAAGCTTTTGACAAAGTTCCACTTGAAGGGCTTCCAATTAAGTCAAAAGCCATAGGAATCCAGGTAGAGTATGGAACTGGATAAGGTTAAAAGATAGGAGACTGATCATGACAGTTGTAATGTCAGACTAAGAAAAGGTGTTGACTGAAGTCCCACAAGATTAGTACTTGGATCTTCCACTTAACCATCCTTGATACCAAAATTACCCATGAGCTTGTCGAATTTGTTGGCAACACTAAAATAACGAGAGCAGTAGAGACAAAGGATGCAACTGAAGATTTGCAAATGGTTTTAGGTCAGTTATGAAATTGGGCAAACATATAGCATATGAAATTTGACACTGATAAATATAAAGTAATGCATATTGTTTGAAAAAAATGTGGGTCCTACGTATACAATGAATGGAATAGAATTGGCTCAGGAAGAATTAAAACATGTCACATCACTTTCAGTGTTCACAAAGTAATGTAATGCAATCACAATATAATGAAGTAATAAAATAAGGTAATACATTACTAGGATATATAGCCAGAAGAGTAGAATATAAATCTGCAGAGGTTATGCTAAGGCTTTACAATGTACTGGTTGCATTATGATTAGAGTAAAGAAAACATAGATGCACAGGATAGAGTACAGAGAAGAGCAATACGATTGATTCCTTGTGTAAAGGGGATGAGCTTTGAGAAAAGGATAGACAAACTTAAGTTTTATAATCAGGAAAGAAGAATGTTAAAGATGAACATCATCAAACTGTATAAAGTATTAAATAGTATATTGATATGGCAAACTCAGATTAATTCCTCAAATTAATCCAGGAAAGTAGGACCAGAGGAAACATTTCTTTACTCAAAGAATGATAAATGTTTGAAATAATCTTTCAAGCAGGAAAGTATAGGCAATACACTGGGGTTGTTCAAAATGTAATTGGATGGTATAATGTGAGAAATAGAGTACCAGAGTGATGAGCTTTGATTGCCCAAATAACCTCCTCCTCATCCTACTTATCTTATACTCTTATGTTTCTATTGCTGCTCAGAGTGTATGAGGAAATCAAAAATGAAAGGTCATCTCACTGACCCCTTTGTGTAATGTGATGATTAATATTACAGTTTGAAGCTCAGCTCTCTCATTAACAGTGACTGCACAATCTTAGTAAAAATATTGGGAGCAGCAGTTGGAAAGGATTTTTTTTTATATTCGTTCATGGGATGTGCATGTCGCTGGCAAGGCCAGCATTTATTGCCCATCCCTAATTGCCCTTGAGAAGGTGGTGGTGAGCCATCTTCTTGAACCGCTGTGATCCATGTGGTGATGGTTCTCCCACAGTGCTGTTAGGTAGGGAGTTCCAGGATTTTGACCCAGCGACGATGAAGGAACAGTGATATATTTCCAAATCGGATGGTGTGTGACTTGGAGGGGAATGTGCAGGTGGTGTTGTTCCCATGTGCCTGTTGCCCTTGTCCTTCTAGGTGGTAGAGGTCGCGGGTTTAGGAGGTGCTGTCGAATAAACCTTGACGAGTTGCTGCAGTGCATCCTGTGGCTGGTACACACTGCAGCCACTGTGCGCCAGTGGTGAAGGGAGTGAATGTTTAGGGTGGTGAATGGGGTGCCAATCAAGTGGGCTGCTTTGTCCTGGATGACGTCAAGCTTCTTGAGTGTTGTTGGAGCTGCACTCATCCAAGCAAGTGGAGAGTATTCTATCACACTCCTGACTTGTGCCTTATAGATGGTGGAAAGGCTTTGGAGAGTCAGGAGGTGAGTCACTCACCACAGAATACCCAGCCTCCGACCTGCTCTTGTAGCCACAGTATTTATGTGGCTGGTAGAGTTAAGTTTCTGGTCAATGGTGATCGCCAGGATGTTGATGGTGGGGGATTCGATGATGGTAATGCCATTGACTGTCAAAGGGAGGTGGTTAGACTGTCTCTTGTTGGAGATGGTCATTGCCTGGCACTTGTCTGGCAATGACCTGACAATGTTACTTGCCACTTATCAGCCCAAGCCTGAATGTTGTCCAGGTCTTGCTGCATGCGGGCACGGACTTTCATAAAAGATTGCATTCATCGATAGCAAGTTTGTTTTCTAAAAGTTAAAAACATGATGGACAACTTCAGTTTTTTTGATGTACAGTTCTCAGCACTGTGGTTAATGTGGCCAGCCATTTATACCAGGCAACTAACGTTAACCATTCGAGCGATGTCAATGACAAAGGCTCCGCTTATACCGTATTAAATTCTTTGGCTATTTTGGGCAGACTCAGCTGTTCAATCAGCTGCTTGCATCACGTTAAGGTATGATTACCTTGGCTACTTAATCCTCTGTCATTAGTGTCAGGTTACATTTTGCACTGATTGCAACAGCAAACATGGCTTGAAAGAGAAAAGCGATAAGCCTCAGCATGAATCAACTATGTGCAGATATACAATGCCAGCAACAGATGCCTTCTGATAAAAACATTCAGTGGGTTGGAGCATGGTGTTCAACTATTTTGATATAATTGGGACAACCCAATTTTGTGGGTGAATTCTAGTCTTGTCCCACAGTCCTAACAGTGGAGCAGCATTTTTGAATTTTAAATGTCACTTCTTTGTCTTCAAAGCCTCCTGAAAAAGTTCCTGTGGGTCTCCCAATTCTCAACTCCAATCTCTGCACTGTAATGTACTCATCTCGACACCAGTGGAGGAACTGAGAGTTACTGCAGTAAACTTCAACCATGCTGGCAAGATGTAACTTGTAAGAATCAAAAGACTATTCCTGCAAATAGTCAGTGTTTAGAAAGACAGACATAACATTTTGTCTTTAGCAAAACTGAGGGTTAGGATTGTTCAATAATATTAAGAAGAGGTTTGTGGATAATTTCGAGGAGATTACGTTCAGGAAGTAGGAATACGATTAACTTCTCTATGTTATGTAGGCTTTCCTTAGCTGCAGGCCTGTGTATGTCTGTAATGAGCCAATAACCATTGCTCTATTGTATCCCATGTATCTATATCCATCTAATTAACAACACAATTCTACTGGTGCTATGGCCTTGGGATTGCTTCACATGGTCCCTTCAATCTTCTTCAACCCCTTCAGAGTGGGAATTGTCGGTGAAATTATTCAAGTATGTCATGACAGGCTTTGTCATCACCAATACTGTGCAAAATATAACTTTGCTTTTTCATTACGAGGGAGGACATTTCCCAGATATACTCAACACATTGTCTGATCCTGAAAGTGATGCCGCCTATGAAAGGTGAAGAAAGCCTTAATTGATCCTTTCACCTTTGCTAGTAAATCAATGATATTTCAACAGACTAAACACCACAAGAATGAAACAAAATGCTATTTCACTGATGGAGATTGTGAAATCCAAACACACATTACAGAAGTTGCTCATCTAAAATTTAGCGCAGTCAAGCCACGGAGATATACCATCAGCAGTATGTAGCGTCAATCAACCAACATCATCGGCTGCTTTTGGCAGTGAATTCTCTCACGAATTTGACAATATAAACAAGATGAAGGGCATGCCGGTCAATCTGCATATTAACAAGTCTATTATACCTGTTATTCAGCCTTGTTGCAAAATTCCATTTTCTCCATGGAAGAAATTGAGCCAAAACTAAAAGAGTTGGAGGATGATGGCATACTTGAAGATGCAGACGGTCTGACATTTTGGGTGTCATCTTTCGTAATTGTCCCCAAACCCAAAAATTCTAAAGATATATGCCTGTTACAAATTCAAGTCTGCCTCAGATATTCTTGTGGGTGGAGTGGTGCTGGTTACTCCTCTAAACAGTTTGAATATCTTCATTTCAGGAATGTGTCTAGACTTCCCAGTGTCTAACTATATGATAGCATAACCCAAGGCTGTAACAGTGGGACCCCCTTGTGATCTGAACTGAATATCGTGTCCTCATGTGTACTTCTCTAATCTTTTCAAAGGCATTTAGTGAGATAAAGCCAGGTACAAATTGTTAAGCTGCATTATTTTGTAGACAGCAAGGCCCCAATTTTAGAATGGAGGCGGGGTGGCAGCAGGGGGCGGGGTAAATGGGCGCGTGGGTAACCCGACCAATAAAATACGTCCATTTCTCACGCAATCGCAAGTGAATTGGTGCCACTTAATGTGGCTTCCGGGTTTGCCGTCAGAAAGCTGCACAGCGGGTGGACTGCGCACCCGTATCACAGGCTGTCAGCTGGAGGAGCTCTATTTAAAGGGCCATTGCTCCAAAGGCTTTTGCTGGAGCAAAGACACAGAAATCACAATGTAGCAGCACAGGGGCTCCAAGGTTTAGCGACGCCTCACTGCAGAAGCTATTGGACAGGGTGAGGAGGAGGAGGGAAGTGTTTTACCCCGCGGACGGGAGGAAGTGCCCTGCCACTGCAAACCTAGAAGGCCTGTCTCAAGATGGCAGAGGAGGTCACCAGCAGCAGCAACATCTCCCGCACCTGGATCCAGTGCAGGAAGCGGTTCAATGACCTAACTAGGTCAGCAAAAGTGAGTACACTTACTGATTCTCCTGCATTCCGTGTTCCACATCACCCTATCCCCAACTCATTCTGCATTGCCAAGACTACTCCATCACATCACTCCTCACACCCACTTAAGGCTCATCCTCAACTTACTTTCACTTCCTCAGCACTTCCTCACCTCCCCATTAGCCACCCCACCACTACCACTCATCCCAATCCTCATCCAATGTGATGGCTCTGTCTCAAACTCACCCTCTGATGCAGCTCTTTCACAGTCAGCCTCACCCAAAGCAATGCATTCATTGATTGGCCACTTCACCATCACTCACTCACATGTCTGTTCTTTCTCCCCGTCTAGGAAAAGAGAGCGGAAAATGCACGCGAGAGGGCAACAAGTAGTGGTCCTCACAGATGCTAAGCAGGAGGCGCTCGAGATCAGCCGCACCCTCGAGTGCCTGTCCATCGAGGACAATGAGAATGGCACCCCACAAATGTCTGGTGACACAACTTTAACATTCATCACACACAATATGAATTGATGTTAACAATGCTTGCCATGTTCAACACCTAAGTATGCTCATCGCAACATTACACATCTGTGATGATGCTTATTATTGCCTTCTGTTCTCCTACAGGCCTTTCAACAACCACAGTGACGGCAGAGGGCGATTCCTCAGAGGACCTGCCGGCGCATGGGTAACATCTTAGTGAGCCTTCCACCAGCGCAGATACTCACACCTCAGTGGGCCCTAGTAGTGAGTTAGTTGGATTGGCATCTAGTGAGTCACCACACATAAGTGAGCATGAGCAGACACTGATCGTAGGGGCAGCTGTGGAGAGTCCACGTCGGTGGGCGCACTCCTTTCCAAGCTCTGCTCTGCTGGACCCAGATGCTGAACCCCAGGGGCCATCCTTTAATAGGAGAACGATCGAGGGACAGCAGCACATTTGTGAGGTACTGGAACAGGTGCCACGCGCACTCTCCACAATAGTGCAAAGGATGGAGGAGTCCAACTCCTGCATTAGTGGAATGGTGGTACAGATACGTGAGGGAATCTCTGAGATAGTGTCACAGGGACTTGAGCAACTGTCTGAGATAGTGTTGCACGTAACTGCTGAAACGGCTGAGATAGTGTTGCATGTAAGTGCGGGAATGTCTGCGATGGAGAGAAGGCTAACCTCCGTTGAGCTTCAGGCACAGCTCACAACTGAGTCCATTCAGCCCCTAACAATGGTTGTTCAGACTTAGGGTGAACAACATTCTGCTGCCTTAAACAGGCTGACAAATACTTTAGAAGTGGCCTTCCAACGCATCACACATGTCCATCACATTGTTGACCAGCAGGCTGGTAGGAGTGATGTGGGCCTGGCCCAGGGGAAGGATGGTGGCGGAAGGGGACATGGAAGTGGGAACGGCACTCAAAGCGTTCCCACGTCTCACTCGTTGCCACCCTCTCACCAGTAACCACAATGCTGTCTCCTCTCCAGGTGCCCGAGTCTGCCCCTGCACAGGTGCAGGTAGAGCAGTCTTTGGAGGGGCCCTCATGGGCTCCAAAACCCAGAGGACGTAGGCCAAAAGCATCTGAGTAGTCAGGGCAAGAACATGAGCAACCTGCCACTACCTCTGCTGCAGCCACAGGGGATGCACCATGTAAAAGTAGTAGGAAGAGAAAGCTAAGGTTTTGTGATCACAAAGGGTATGCACAAGGGTGATTTTCATTTATATTTGTTTTTTGTTACAGTCACATTAAATGTTATGATTCTCACCACTACTGCCACGTCTTGCCCATTCTTTACTGGCTTCTGTGATAGGGCCCTTTCATGAGGTTCACCATGAACGGTGACACTTGATGCCACCCATTGGGTCACTTTACAGTCAGTGTATGCGTAGTTGCAGGACTGTTTTGTGCAGGGAGGGGTGGCAAGGCTGGATGTGGTGGTGAATGCAGCCATGGCAGCACCCCCCCACCGATCCTGATGGAGTCAGTTTGAGGGGGTCCAAAAAGTTGGTAAATATGCGGGTTGGAGCCGAGTTCCGAACCCACTCCGAATTTCCCCGATTTTCAGAGCCCCCCGCCGCCAACATACCCACACTTGGATTCCAAAATTGAGCCCCAAGTGGGCAAAAGTTTACAATCAAACCTTGCTTACTTCATTCAACTACTCTCCTCAAAATAAACGATTAAAAAAAATAATAAATCACATGCCCCGTCTCTTTTGTGGGATTACCTTTCAAAGCCAAAGTTTAAATGTACTCAAACACTCAATCCTGCCACCCAATGGTGGGACTCTTTCTACTTAGAAATCTAAGTAATGAACCAAGGTCATGGTGCAGGGCTCCAAGGTTGAAATTATAAGAGCAAAGATGAGGTAAGTGAAGAAGCAGTTGGGTGATTCCATGTTTAGTTTTTGACAGCTTGTAGACTGCAGGATGAGGTTATTGCAGATTTTCAGGTTTTGTGATAGGTATTTCTCGGGTTCAGCACGGCCAGTCACTCCCATAAGTGGACCTTATGTCCCCTACAATCCAGAGTGTACCTTCACATCTCAATATCTAGTTAGGCAATAGCATGATCCAGGATCATAACGTAGAACCCTTGTGTGTACTGGCTACTGTAATCTCTGCTTAGGCAATACCTGTAAAGCCCAAAATACAGCAGAGGTAAACAGTGAGGGAAGTAAAGATTTTCACAGTTTTGAGGTCCTTGGAAAGAATGAATGAGAGCAAGAAATGTTGCAATGAGTCTTGATTTCAACACAGCGAGTTTGGAGGGAGGAGGAAGTGTTGTAACTGGTGCATTTGGTGCTTAGGAGGAACAAAAGTATAAAGTTCAGAATAGCAATGATTATAGAAGTAGCGATAAAACAGATTTTTATTTCTTTTCATGACAAGTGATAAAAAGGCACAATATCATTTAAGTTCAGAATTATCAAGGACTGTAATCAATAGGTAATTTAATTGAAAACTCTCTCCATTTCCTCGTTATTTTGGGCACTAAACCAGGATAAATGTTTCATTCCAGATAAACTGAATGAGTTTGGCACACAACTCAATTTAAATGGCTCCTGTTGTATTAGTTTGCTTTTCTAAGCCACTAAATTGCTCAGTATTTGATAAATAGCCCCATGGGAGCCTATAAGTCCATAGGGTAAATACAGAAACCAGTCTGTTTGAGCCTCTCCCCTTTTAGGAAAGCTATAATCGACTACAATCACACAAGGGAAATATTATTACAATCATAAATTATATTTACTGCCTTATTTCTAATCCATGTATTGCACTAAAAACTCTGGTGACAATATTAATAAATTTGAGTAGGCCAACATACAGTCTCACATGTGCAGTAGCCAAGATAAAATTATATGCACCAATTACTAAGATTACATTCACTGTCAATGTATTTCTGTATACCTCACTCAAGACTCCCCAAAGAGAATGCATTAGCTTATTTTACTTTAATAAAGTAATTATTAACAATAAATTTAAACAGTCCACAACAAATTTAATAAATACAAAAGGAAATGGCTTTCATACGTATTTGGTTAAATTTTCATGAGGCACAAATTTTCTCCCCTTTATTACAGACCAACATTTGAAATGTTGCCTTCTCACAAATTACATTTCCTGTATATAAATAGTAGAGCTGTTTTATTCTTTTAGATGGAGAGCAGTGCTGAAAAAATACTGAGAAATATGGGCACAATGAATTTAACTGAGAACAAATGTAATAATAAACTATAAATTGCCTTGGTATCCATATATTATTGATTACATAGAATTACAGCATGATATTCACATCAACAAAGTGATAACACAAAAGCCATTACTTTTGCATGTGGAATTTATTTTAAGAAATAGCTGAGCTGTTGGTGGACTTAACTGTATTCTTATTCAATTATACACTGTAGACACATGAAAAAGATGAGTGCTTTTAATACAGTGGTATTAGTTTAATTTGTTGCCACTGGCTCTTGTTGGAATGTCTAACATTTGAATTCATGTTGTCAACTCCAGTTTAATTGAAGTGGTCCCATTACAAGATTTTATGAGTATGCCTACTACGGACCTGAATGGTCCATGTGTGTGTTGCTCCACACACACACACACACACACACACACACACACACACAGAGCTATGTTGTGAATATATATCACTGCATCAAAACAATGAAAAGACATCTGAGATTATCATTACTAGGGTACTGATAAGGCTTCCAGGAAGCACTAATGATGGAAAACTCATGTCCCATTTAGACTGCACTGCTTCCAAATTTGTTCTGGTATGATATGCAACTTCATGGCAGGGTGCATTCAGAACACAAAATTTACTCTGTTCATACAGAGTGCAGCAAATATTAGTGGATTACTGGTGTTTCATTCTTGCTGGTCACAGTGCACACAGGATTAAAACTGGTTATTGTCAACTGTTTCTGAAGGTTGCAGAAAATACACATGCCAGCAGCGGACCTGAGGACTTTTTGGGGACCCCGAGGAGAACTCTAATCCTCTTGGCCCCACAAAAATCTTTTTAAAAAAGAAAACAAGAAACTTACTTTTTGGGAGAAGCCTCCAATAGTTCCTTTCAATGCCTGGAGAAACCGGACAGGCATGTGCCATCCATGCTTTACCCATTTCACCTTAAATGTTGCAATTGGGGTCTAACAGGCCGATTTGCACATCTAAACAGCCTCCCGCCTTTTTTGGGTGTGAGTGCTGGAGGCCCATTAAAGGCCTGCTTGAAAGTTGATTCAGGTGGGCAAATGGGTGCACAAGGTCCCCAACAGACCTTCAACTATTGGTCACCCATTTTTCAGGCGAGAAACCGGTGGCCGGTACTTGAAAGTCTCCCCCTATATATCAATTTAATACATTTTGGCATAATCCCAGAGTGTGTACACTCTACTTTCATTATTACATTGAAACTCTTCCCAAGGTAGCTTTAGATGATAAAAGGCCTTTTATCCATTGATCTCATCCTTCTGAAATTCCATCCCTATTGTCTTTCCATTGCAGCATCTAGCTGTTTGTTAAATGAGTCATATCCAAGCCTGTGCCACTCCTGGCAACTTGTTCCAGCTGCTGATCTGCTCTGTGTAAAGAAATATTTCCTGCCATCTGTCCTAAATGTGTTCTTTACTTCCTTACAGTGCAAATATCCACTTAGTTTGGTTGTTTTACGTAGATTACAATAAGCAAAAAGAAAGGGGATTATGCCATCTTGTATCATTTTTAATGTATACAAATACTCTTTTTGTTTCTACACAGCCTCCTTCAGTTGAGCAGAAATATATTTCAGAAATGGACTATTTTTTCTTTTGCTAATTGTTTTTCCCTCCTCTTCCGAAGATGTTGGAACCACAGCCCAGGAGGAATCATGAGTGTCAGGTGCACTCTGGAACCTTGCCCACATGGCCATTCTTCATATGTGAACCATTAGGTATTGTTAGATTATTTGAATGTGGGGCCTATTATAGCTGAACCTGATTCTATCCATATATGCTTACTTTCTAACAGGACTGACTGGATGAAGGATCATGATTGATTTTTCCTCTCCTCAACTTAGGAATGCGGAGGCCAGTTATAGTGCCCCAAATGCCATCCTGGCTGAGATCAGCTAACTTAGCACATAGCAGGAATCAAACCTGCAACCTTTTCAGCAACAGACTGGCTATCCTTAATGTTCACCCACGAATCACCAACGGGAAGCAAGTTTGTTGCAGGGAACTTCTCCCCGATATCGATTTGAGGTGGGACTCCAGTGAGATGCTCCTAATAACAGCTAGAGACCATTACAAATTCATACTAACTGTGCTACACAAATTGAACACTCTGCTTCAAACCTATTTTATTTCGTGGAGTTTAGCCTAGAAAATATGCAATGTAATATTAATGAATGACTGCTTAACATGTTTGTATGCAATAAAGGTGTGGGACGTGTGGTAGCACTCTCACCTCTGAGTTAGCAGGCTGTACGTTCAAACTTTACTTGAGAGATTTGAGCATGTAATCTAGCCCGCGCAGCAGTGCAGTACTGAGGAAGTGCTGCATTAAACCCAGGTGCTGTCTGCCTGTTCAGATGGATGTAAAAGATCCCATGGCACTATTTGAAGAAGAGTGGTTGAGTTCTCCTGTTGTCCTTATCAACATCTATCCCTGAACCAACATCATTAAAACAGATATTTGGCCATTTATCTCATTGCTGTTTGTGGGATCTTGCTCTTCATATATTAGCTTGTTTCCCTGCATTAAAATAATGACTACACTTCAAAAGTACCTCATTGGTTGTGAAGCACTTTGGGACGTCTTTAGGTCATGAAAGGCACAATGTCAATGCAAGTTCTTTCTTTCACTGTCTTAGTTTCTTCTCCCCCACCTTCATGTAAAAGACAATTCCTTGAATCTGCACCCATTTAAAACATTGTAATACATCAGGGCTCTGACCCATACATGACCATGCCAATAATAATCACCTGATTGAGTCAGTATGAAATAGCTAATATCCATAAATAAAGGGACACAACATAAGCACACATTTCCCTTTAACACAACAAGCTCAAAATTTAGCAGAAGCCAACATATTGGGGTGAAATTCAACTTCAGAGGGTGAAAAATAGGCAGTAGCGAATCAATCACCTGTAATACACCCCTGCCAGATGGTAGAGGCTCCAGTGGTAGACCTTCTTGAAATGTGAGACAAGTACAAAGAGGTGCCGTCCTGTGCACCTACCTGACAGTCAATGGAAAAGATAAATGGGCATGGTGTAAAACGGGATGCCGATTTGCTATGAGCCCGTATCACGCTACTGGTATAGACCAATTTCACCCCTTCTCCAACCAGAAAATTAACCACAGGTTCAAGTCTTTCTACCGAAAAAGTTGACACATGTATAAAATTGGATTTAATGTTTGTTGATGTTGTTTGAAAGTAATGTTTTTAATGGAGATGCAATATAAAAAAAAAGGATCAAACATCTGTTTTTGTAAAATTGTTGTTAATTTTTGGCTTACAACCTATCGATTCATTTATTTGAGGTGCAGTCACTGATATATAAGCAAACACAGCAGCCAATTTGTGCACGGCAAGTTCCTAAAAACAGCAAGTACACAAATAATCTATTTTTGGTGAAATTGGTCGAAGGATGAATGTTGTCCATGACATGAGAAGAACTCCCAACTCTATTTTGTATAGTGCCATGGGATCCTTTTAACACTACATGCAAACAGAGCCTCTGTTCAACATCTCATCCATAAAATGGAACCTCAGACAATGCAGCACTTCACTGCGATGTCAGCGTAGATTATGCACTTAAATCTAAGGCGGAGTTTGAACCCACAACCTTCTGACTCAAAAGGAAGACTGTTCCCAACAAAGTCAAGCTCAGTTAGAAAAAAAAATTATAATGCACATCTCAAGATATTAATTCCAGTCTAAGAATCAAAATAACAAAGAAGCAGTTCTAAACTTCAAGACCGAAGAATAAATATACAGTCTACCTGTCTAAAGTGGTTATTGCTATGTATTACTGAATTTCCCTTGGGATGTGGGCTTGCAAGCTCAGCCTGTGGATTATCATACATCTATCATGTGCGATAATTGCCTGCCTCCTTTCTATGCCCTGTTGTACTGTATTCTTTGATAAGGGTTTAGACCTTCTTTGTATTGCATCTCCAATAAAACCATTACTTTCAAAGATCATTAACACACATTAAGCAGAAAAGTGAGCAACACTTACAAAAATCCCCTGCGGAAAGCATATTGATACAGGATGAAGGTTGGGAAATCATTTTTCTAAAGCAGCCCAAATGTAACAGGAATACAAAGTACCCATATGGAAAGGTCATTGCAAATAGTTTATTTATGTATTTAGATTCAGAAATGTTGCACTTCGACTATTAAAAACACAAATAAAAATGTGATCCAACAATGTACTTGGATGTAAAATATTTCTGATACATACGTACCACCATATCTATTGCAATAATAATGAGCAAAATACCCTGGAACATTACATTAATGCATGTGAATAACTGTTATAAACGGGTTTGCAGCTATGCAATTATGATGCATTATTTGCAAAGTCACATTTAGAACTAATATTTCAGTATTTTAAAATATAGACATTTGCCCAATGAATAAAGCAAAGTGTAAGAGAGAACATGAAAAGAAAAGAATAACAAACAATAGAAAAGGGTGCATAAGGACATTGGACTGGATACCAGTTGCATTGGAGAAATGGATAGGGAAGTTGTGGAATTACTAAATTATTTAGTTTTTAACCACTGAAAGTGGGGAGGGAAAGAAATGCTATGGTTGAGAGAAGCATATAAGGAAGAGCATAAACTGGAAAATCTCAGCATCACAAAAGAAGGAAAGTGGAAAGATTTAGGAAGTTTAATATAAACAGGCTCTGAAAATGTCTATTCGAAGGGTATTGTTGGAGATGGCCAACAAGATTGCAAATCCCCTTACTGATATCTTTCAAAGCTCCTTGGAGTCAGATAATACCCCACTTGATGATTGGAAAGTGTCAAACTTGACCTCTGTCTTCAAATAAAATGTCCTAGTAATGAACCCTCAAATTACAGACTTGTGAACCGTACCTCAACTTTAGCAAAAGTATTTGAGACTTTGATGAGGGATAACATAAAGCATCACTTGGAGGGACACGGCCTGATTAGAAAGAACCAGCATTGTAGCAAAAGAGCTAGGTCTTTTCTGATCAATGTACTGGATTTCTTTGAGGAAGTTAAAGATTTTGTACTGGATTTCAGGAAGGCATTTGACACTGATCCACATAACATTGATTCCCAAGGGCATGGTCATGGGATGGATTTCAAGGTATTAGGCTGGATTCATTTACACCTCGTTTCAAAGGATGGTGGTGTAAGGGAGGTGTCAGAGTGGAAATTGGTTGCCAGGGGAGTCCCACTGGGGTTGGTACTGGAGTCATTGGTGTTTATCATTTTTATAAATGGCTTAGTGGGCAGAGTCCAAGATGTCTAAAGTTGCAGATGACACCAAATTGGGTTCAGTGAAAGAAAGAATATGCATTTATATAGCACCTTTCACAACTTCAGGACATCCGGAAAGCACTTTATAGCCAATAATGTACTTTTGAAGTGTAGTCACCAGTGGTCAATGATATTAGCTAATGGGCAATAATTTAGAGGCACCTGGACAGGTTAAGCCAATAGGCAGAGAGATGGTAGATGGAATTCAACACAAATAAGTGTAAAGTGATGAGATTAGGCAGAAGAAGCAAGAATGTGGAGTACATGTTACACGGTAATATGCTTAACATAACAGAGCAGGAAAGAAATGTAAGGGTTTTGTTGCCAGGCTGTTAAAATAATTGATTCAATGCTCAGAGGCAGTCAAAACGCAAATAAAACAACATATATCAAAGGAAGTGGTGTTAGGAAGATGGTCTCCCCTGGTACTTTATTCTCTTGAGCAGAAAAGGATGAGGGTCTTCAAGACCATGGGTATGGAGAAATCAGATCTTTGGTCAGGCACAGGATTTCAAGACTGGGGACATAGTTTAAAGTTAAGGAAAATAGGAAATTTAGGCAAGAGAGTGATAGAATTGTGGAACAGATTACCAGTGAGGGTGGTGGAAAAAGAAAACCATGGTAGGTTTTAAAAAAGGACCGGATAAATTCCTGTGAGGGAATGGGTAAAGAGCTATTAATTCTAGAATCAAATAAATAATTTGATGGGAGCTTTGGAAAGGTAAGCAAGGTGGACCAATAATCTTCTCAAGTTCAAAACATTATAATCTCATGGCTCAGTTGAAAATGTACTACCCATTGAGCTTGAGAACATGGCTCCCATGGAGCACTGTTGGTATTTGCAAAGTTCAGGAACTTTGTGTGTCTGCGTGTGAAAGAGAGGATCTCACGTCTTAATGCAAGGTCAGATCAATTACATAATTTGCTGGTGGTCCAAGTGTCTCCCTCATGATGTGCCAGGAGAACCAGAGCTGATTAACATTCTCCAGCAGCCAGTAAAGGGTTCCTGACTCCCCTTTGTTCACCAGGCATTTATGCAGCATGGAGGAAGAATGGGGAGGGAAGTTTAGGAGGCAAGGGTGTACTGGGCAGCAGTACCAGGGGGTCAAGAGTGTTGAGGGCAAAAGACAGATGTTTTCCTTTTATTTTAAAAAGAGGCCTCCCATTCACTGCCCATTCTAAATGGGACCTATGCAGCTGGAGTGCTCCGCCACATTATTGGATGGACACCTAGTTTAAATGAAAATCGGGGACCAAATGAGTCTAGCGCACAGCTTGTGTGCTGGTTCCCTGCTGCCTTTGTGCTCTTGACTCATCCTAGTAATGCCATTCAGGTGAACTATAGGCCTCAGATTTCGACACTCAATTTTCCATGAAGTGGGTGCCCAATGCACCCTAGTGAATTGGGTATGGGTGGCCATAATTGTTTGTTGGCCGCACTGTTGAGTGAGACATACTGACCCTACAGGAATGTACGTGTGGGCTGACCGCAGGCGAAGACAGGATCAGACTCATTTGTAATGTTCCCGTGGCCAAATAGTCTGCCAAAACAGATAGCAAAGGCTCATATATGAAGAATGGACACTTTAAAGAGGTACCAGAGAGCTACCAGCACCTCTGGAATCTAACCCCAGCAAGAACCCACATCTTCAGGAAAGGAGGGGAAAACATTGGGAAAAGTAGAAAACAAGCTATAGACAAAGCTTAAATAATCAGAAGAAATATTTTGCAACTAGTATTACAAAGCACCCTTTCCTGAACAAGTAAACTCAGATTGATGTATGTAAATGATTTATATTAGTAAAGTATACATTTTAGTGAGGTGGAATTTGTTTCTTCACATATAATAGCATGGATTCCAATGTAGATGATGGAACAGAAGAACCAGTTTAGAGGCTGGTGGCAGTCATAGATGATGAAAATATGTTTTTTTGGCAAGGCAAGGTGGGTTATTTAGCAGCATTAAGAAACATTTTCTACCTTGAATTTAACTGAGGTTTTGT
The DNA here is from genome assembly GCF_035084215.1 of Heptranchias perlo. NCBI lineage: Eukaryota > Metazoa > Chordata > Chondrichthyes > Hexanchiformes > Hexanchidae > Heptranchias > Heptranchias perlo. The sequence goes on along the minus strand of NC_090341.1, from coordinate 33,604,729 downwards.
GAAGTTGGAGATGAATCAAATTTCAAGTTTACCTTTCTTTACACCATTCCAATCACTAGAGTCAGGAGAAGATACAGCTTGATGTTCCAGTGAGGAGGAATGTTAACGAATAGTTGATCAAAACTTGACAGGTTGAGAGTCTGTCAATTGTTAAGAATTACATGAAAGCCTTTGACAAAGTTTCCCATGAAAGGCTGCTGCATAAGCTCAAAGCAGTGGAAACTCAAGATAAAACCTGGGAATAGACAAGAAACTGGTTGAAAGAAAGGAAGCAGCAGGTGTTTGTTAGGGGAGTGATATTAGATTCCCACACAGCTTGATCATGGCACCCCTACTCTTTCTAGTTTACATCAACATCATTGTCTCAGACACTTAATACAAATTAGTCAAGTTCACTGGTGATACCAAACTGGGAGGGGGAGATAGGCTGATGTGGGGAAAAGTACCCAGGATAAAATCCATAAATGTATAGAACAGTAGTAGATGAAAGTAAGTATAAGGTACTACATATCGGGAGAAGAAAGTGCCAACATACATACTCTTCAAACAGTGTAGAAGTAGGTGAAGGTGAAAGATCTGCAGTTGTTAACAGGCTCATCATTTAGCTTGTAAAGGCACTGTGGAGCAGCAACTAACAAAACAAATAGAATACTGAACTATACTGTCAAATCAGCAGAGTGTAAGGAAGAGGAGGTTATGTTAAAACTATTTAGTATTCTGGTTGGACGACACATTGAATAGTATTCCAGTTTTAGTTACCATGACACAAGGGAAATATTTAAGTCCTAAACACAATTCAGTGACTGATATCATGGGCCCTTTATTAGGAGGGTGGCGAGTTCGCAGCAGGGGTTCGACTGGGCGCATGGGTAACGCGCCCGGTGAAATCAGTGTGCTCCACACGGAATCGCAGGCTAATTGGATCCACTTACCTGTGCTTCCGGGTTTCGCGCTGGAAAGCTGCGCTGCGGGCGGACTGCGCATGCACAGCATAGACGGTCAGCTGGAGGAGCCCTATTTAAAGGGGCAGTCCTCCACTGACTGATCCTGCAGGAAATAGGAAAAATTACAGCATGGAGCAGCCCAGGGGGAAGGCTGCTCCAAGGTTTAATGATGCCTCACTCCAGGTATTATTGGATGGGGTGAGGAGGAGGGGGAGGAGAGAGATCTTCCCCCCCCCGACGGGCGGGAGGAAGCAGCCTGCCTCTGCCACCAAGAAGGCCTGGCTCGAGGTGGCAGAGGAGGTTACCTGCACCACCAACATATCGCCCACCTGCATACAGTGCAGGAGGCGCTTCAATGACCTAAGTAGGTCAGCCGAAGTGAGTACACTTATTCATTCCCCTACACTCCGTCTGCCACATCACCGCCCCCACCCCACATCTCCTTCTGCACTGCCAACACTACTCTGTCATATCACTCCTCACACCCACTGAACCCTCATCCTCATCTTACCTGCACTTACTCACCTTGCCATTACTCATCCTGCCACTACCACTCAACCCAATCATCATACAATCTCATGGCTCTCTCTCATACTCACCCTCTGATGCATCTCTTTCACGGTCAGCCTCACTCAACCTGCCACTACCTGTGCTGCAGCCACAGGGCATGCATCACATATGTGCAGTAGGAAGTGTAAGGCAAACGTGTCATGAGCATGAAGGGAATGCACAAGGGTGTTTGAGGGTTTGTCATGGTGTTTACCTATATTTGATTTCTGATCAACTCACATCACATATTATACCACTGCTGCCACGTCTTTGCGAATCTTGTCTGGTTTGTGCAATAATGCCCTTTCCTGAGGATCACCATGATGACCCACAACTGATGCCACCCATTGTGTCACTACAGAGTGGGGGTAGGTGTATTTGCAGGGCTCTTTTGTGCAGGTTACAGAGACGTCAGCGATGTCCCCGGTGGCACCCTGGAAGGATGCGAAGGAGAAGTTGTTGAGGGCAGTGGTGTCTTTGACAGAGACAGGTAAGAAGATGGTGCTCGGGCCAGCCAGGAGCAGCTCGGCATGAAGGAGGCTGCAGATGTCCACGACTACATTCCGGGTGACTCTGAGCCTCCGTGTGCACTGCTGATCAGAGAGGTCCAGGAAGCTGAGCCTCGGTCTGTAGACCCTGTGGCGAGGGTAGTGCCTTCTGCGACGCATCTCTCTCTGCCGTTGCCCTCCCTCCTGCTGTGCAGGTGGATGTGTCACAGCACTGTGTTGTGGGGCTCCACGTGTCAGAGCTGGACGGCGTAGCCGGCGAGGCTGGTGATGCTGTTCGTCCTCCGAGGAGGTCATGACTGCAGCTATGGCGACCCCTATCCGGAAGATGTACATTTGAGGGGGTCCGCAAGGTAGGTACATGTGTCTGGACACCGGGGTAAGTGTGCAAGTTTGTGAATTTTATTGTTAGGAGGAGGGTGGTGGAGGCCAAACTTTGTCCAAAGTGACAGAGTGGCCTCCTGCAATGAGTGAGGGTCTTCCCCCACTCCGACCCCCGACCTGTCAAATGGACCTTTGCAGCTGCCACAGGCTGATGGCTACAACATGTCCATTTGAACTGGGAGTGTTTCCCCCAGTACGGGAAACAGTCCTAGTTGTTTGCAAAATCCCATCCCTCCTAAAATGTTATGTTAATCAGGTCACTAAACGACCTGAAATACCTTAATGAGCACTTTAAGTGGCACCCCGCCGGCTTTAATTGCTGGCGGGAGTCCCACATACGGGGGCTGTGCACGCATGTCAGCGCGTCACTGGGGAACCCGGAAGTGGGCGGGTTGGAGCCGGGCTGCAGACCTGCCCCAGGAATCCCCGATTTTCGCAGCCCCCCCGCCACGAACGCACCCACTCGGGGGTGCGAAAATCGAGCCCCATGCATCAGTGGACTGAACTATGAAGATAGAAACTAGGGTTCCTTTGTCTTGAGAAAAGGTGATTAATATTATTTACTTATATAAGACCATTCCTTAAACAGTTTAGAAAGGGTTAACCTGGAGCATTTTTTAAAGGTAAACCAAGAGTGTGGGTTCAGGGGGCAGAGGTTCAAACTAGTGAAGAGCAAATTAGAACTAATGTGAAAAACATTTTGAATAAACTTTCAGGAATAACAAAAAGGAGCTAAGATATGCCAAATGGTCATCCTCATTAGTATTCATCTTTTAAAAAGAGACAAAAGGAAGGGAGTGGAAAAGGGATGACAAACAGAAGCAGAGACTTTGAATATTTACTGCTGCATTTCGCCCACATTAGTTACTTATAAATGCTGTGGCTATCTAAATCATTGATTTTAGTCATCTTCAAATATTGACAGAGTTACAAATTGGTTGAGTAAGTCCACAGTTCTGCATAAACATATTTCCATCGGCCTGATGTCGGCCACACACTAGAATTGCAGAAATAATATGGGAATTTTTTTCCCCAGTTATGTTGGGAATAATCATTTTTTAGGCTATTCGGGATGAAATGATAAACCTTCTCTCCAAAATCACTGGGATTAATTTACCGAATAACCGAAGGGCAGTAGTCCTGAGAGATCTCTTTTGAGCTGGTGCCTGTTTTGAAGACTTGAAAAAATGTATTAGTTTTGGGTTGCTCGTTGTCAAGTGAATTGACTTACAAAAAATTTGTTTTGGCATCTTAGCTAGTTTAATTCTAATGACATTCCATATTGGTTTTGATAATTAGAGTGCTAAAACTTTTGCATTTGTTAGGTTTGCTTTTCAATACATTTCTGTCGCTTGACAAGTTTCAACTAACATATCAGATGCATTTTGAACTTTCAGTTAAATGCATCCTGCCTTTATTTTACATTGTGGACCAATATTTTTTTTTTATTCGTTCACGGGATGTGGGCGTCGCTGGCAAGGCCGGCATTTTCTATCATGGGTAAGATGGGTATAGAGGGATATGGGCCAAGTGCAGGCAATTGGGACTAGCTTAGTGGTATAAACTGGGCGACATGGACATGTTGGGCCGAAGGGCCTGTTTCCATGTTGTAACTTCTATGATTCTATGATTCATTTATTGCCCATCCCTAATTGCCCTCGAGAAGGTGGTGGTGAGCCGCCTTCTTGAACCGCTGCAGTCCGTGTGGTGACGGTTCTCCCACAGTGCTGTTAGGAAGGGAGTTCCAGGATTTTGTACATATCATGCATTCATGTCTGAGCTACATACATTTCCTGTAATATTATTTTTCTTAATATTTTACTTCTGCTTTCCTGAAGACACTAAATCTTGCTGGGCTGTATTCTATAAGTGTTGTCTGCTCTCCAATACCTCACCTCCAGGTGGCCATTCTTCATGTACCTGGACAATGAAGCCCACATTTACCAACCGATTTTGGGGTAGAGGTAATTGCACCTTGGATCTGTTCAAATCTGGACCTAAAGTTCTACAGATGATCTAGTCACAGAAAACTGGGTGCAAACAACACCCTTCTATTTGAGTCTACCTAAAACCCACCAAATGCCATTTGGATCTAAATGACGCCAAAAGCAGAAAATATAAGCTTGAATGTAGGAAATCTATTTGACCATGGAGGCATTTAGTTGATTCAATTCTATGTTCATTCTATGTAGTTTATACAGATGCACTTTCCAAGGGGTCACTTGATAGTGATTAGAAACAGGAACCTGAATTGATTTTTCCTTTCCCCAGGGGGTAATGAGGCAAAGTTTTGCATTCCTGTTACCACTCTTACTGCAGCCAATTCAGTATCTTATGATTGTACCCAACTAAGGCCAGGTCTGGGAATCCATTGTGTTAAGTCTACAGACATCATTGTGTAACCCTGAGTTGCTGGTATAATGAAGTAGCTTATTCTACAAACCATGAGAAGGATAGCCTCTTCATGCACAGCTCCTCGCTTATGCTTAGTTACGTTCTTCTTAGCCTGAACAGTTGGTTGGAGGTTAAAGTACTTCTTCCCTCTACTTCCTGACCTTCAGGCTGCATGGCAGTTTCCTTCCTTCTCCAAATAGAGTTGGATTCCCAATGATACCCATGGATCAAAGGACTAATCCAACAAAATCTTACTGCAAACTCTCTTCACACACATAGCCAATAATGTTCAGTAAGTCATTTATAGCAGGTCAAAAAAAAATCTATTTTTATAAAACAGTACCTGGGTTCAGCTGTTGGACCATTTCAGTCTCATTTGAAACTGCCAGCCATCCCATAGTTTGTGAGCAGGAACAGGAAGTGAAATTATGAGGGAGCAAAGGTTGTAAAATGGTGCCAGGGTTGTAATGACATCATAAGTGGCCTCATTAGAAAACCATTCATGAAACTTCTGCCTGTTTCAGACAAGCATATATATGAAAAATTAGGTGGGTCAAAAATTGGGTGGGAATTCCTGGCTGATTTCCTGATCCCTACCATTCTATTTGCACTTGAAACTAGGGAAGTAAGCAAAAGAAAATCTATCCTGTTGATTAGGGCATTGAGACCCAAAGGAGCGAAACATGCTGACTCGAGCAACAATCTGTCTATTGCGACAGGCAAACGTTATTTGACAATCTATTATCAGATTAATAATGATTGTGTCCTTTGACTTTGTAGATAAAGCAAGAGTTACATTTTCCCCCGCTAACATATGGCAGCAATATTTCTATACCCTCATTTTAAAGCAAGTGTTGGAAATCCCTTGATGTCAAATACTTTGTAATATTTGACATCAGCCTGCTGCTCATGGGCTTCAGGACTTTAAACTTACTCCACTGGGTAGCATATTGGTTTTAATGTCCTGAAAACTCAAGCACAAAAATCTGTCTTGAAATCTAAACTATTTATAAATTGAATGCCCAATGTGTGCTGGCAATATAGAGAAGAATCTGAAAGAGGAGAATGATTTAATTGTTTATCAATATTTACTTGTCCAACACGATGGTATTAGAATTACATTGAATTTTACAGCACAGAAACAGGCCATTCGGCCCAACAGGTCTGTGCTCCATGCAAGCTTCCTCCCACCTTACTTCATCTCACCCCATCAACATGTCCTTCCTTTCTTTTCTCCCTCATGTATTTATCTAGCTTCTCCTTAAATGCACCTATGCTATTCACCTCAACCACTCTATATAGTAACACATTCTCACCACTCTCTGAGTAAAGAAGATTGGTGATTTGATGCCATTTATTACCTTCTGGACTGGTTCAGTTAATTACTTGGTTGGGTCATACTAAGTATTATATCTTTCTCTGAAAAAATGCCTTAGATAGAAGTTTGCTTCTACTCACACTACAGTCCTAATGCTGAAACCATAACATTCAAGTGCCAATGGACATATTTTACACTTTTATTGATGAGAGTCTACCTTTTTCATAGATTTTAATGAACCTCAGTCTAAATGCTAGATAAGTATGATTTTGCTATGGGCAATTTCTTGTAACACAAATTGGTGCTTGAATGACAACTTTGGTCAATCATGACATAATTGCAATAATGTTCCTTTCACACTTATAAAGCAGCTAACAAGCCATTTAACCAGTACAAATGATGAACATTTTGTTAATCGTAAAATGTGGAATCGTCAGAATAATGGATCAGCAGCAAATTTGTAAAGCCTGTTTTACCACCACACCGTGCGGGTTATAAATGAGAAATGGGAGGACCTATTTTGGTCAGACAGAGCAGCCCACAAACATATCCTGGAAGCAAAGAGCTTGGCAAAATATCACAGAATAATATGAACTCATGTTTGATGATGTGAGGAGCTGGTAGGCGATGTTGAAGAAGATTTGTGACATGAAAAGGAGCACCAAAGTAAAGAAAGAATGTAATTGTAAAGTAGCAGCACAGCACAGTACAGATACGGAGATTAAGTTAAATGGTGGTAGTTAAAGAAATACATGCAAAACATTGTTGTATTCACAGAGGAATGAATGAATTTCCATGCGCCAGATAACTCCCCCTTAACATGGAAATGAAAGTAAAGTTAACGAGCCTTAGCATTATACAACATCACATACAAAAAATTATTTTGAAACACAATGAGGTAGATTTTGATTTTGTGCGATAGTGAAAAACAAGTGATAGTGAATCGGCAGCCCATTTTACATCTATCCTAATTTTTATTTCCATTGATGTCAATGGAAAGAAAAATCGGGAGAGATGTAAAACGAGGTACTGATTAACTATCGCCCGTTTTACACTATCCCACAAAGTCAAGATCCAACCCAATGACTCTTATGCAGGCAAATGCAACAGACATTTTGTACACAGCAAGCTTCCGCAAGCAGCAATGAGATGAATCATCAGTTAGTCTGTTCTTGTGGGGTTGCTCAATTATGCAGTATTATGGGCAAGGTCACCAAAGAACTCCTTACTCTTCTTTGAGTAGTGTCACAAGGTCTTTAATATCCACCTGAACTAGAAGATGGGACCTCAATGTGTCTATTAACAACAACAACTTGCATTTATATAGTGGCTTTAATGTAGTAAAATGTTCCAAGGTGCTTCAAACAAAATTTGACACTGAGCCACATATGGAGGTATTAGGACAGGTGACCAAAAGCTTAGTCAAAGAGGTAGGTTTTAAGGAGCATCTTAAAGGAGGAGAGAGAGGTAGAGAGGCCGAGAGGTTTAGGGAGGGAATTCCAGAGCTTAGGGCCTAGGCAGCTGAAGGCACGATCGCCAATGGTGGAGAGATTAAAATCAGGGATGCGCAAGAGGTAAGAATTGGAGGAACGCAGGGATCTCGGAGGGTTGTGGGGTTGGAGAAGGTTACAGATATAGGGAGGGGCAAGGCCATGGAGGGATTTAAAAACAAGGATGAGAATTTTAAAATCGAGGCATTCCCGGACCGGGAGCCAATGTAGGTCAGCGACCACAGGGGTGATGGATGAACGGGACTTGGTACGAGTTAGGATACGGGCAAAAGAGTTTTGGATGACCTCAAGTTTATGGTGGGTGGAAGATGGGAGGCCGGCCAGGAGAGCATTGGAATAGCCAACTCTAGAGGTAACAAAGGCATGGATGAGGGTTTCAGCAACAGATGAGCTGAGGCAGGGGCGGAGACCGGCGATGTTACGGAGGTGGAAGCAGGCGGTCTTGGTGATGGAGTGGATGTGTGGTTGGAAGCTCATCTCAGGGTTAAATAGGACGCCAAGTTTGTGAACGGTCTGATTCAGCCTCTGTCAGTGGCCAGGGAGAGGGATGAAGTCGGTTGCTAGGGAACGGAGTTTGCGGTGGTGACCAAAGAAAATGGCTTCGGTCTTCCCAATATTTAGTTGGAGGAAATTTTTGCTCATCTAGTACTGGATGTTGGACAAGCAATGTAACAAATGAGAGACAGTGAAGGGGTTGAAGGAGGTGGATGTGAGGTGGAGCTGGGTGTTGTCAGCATACATGTCGAATCAAGGACAGCACACCCCTTAATTCAATATTCCCTCAATATTGCTTGAGTGTCAACCTGGACTATATGTTCAAATGTTGATGTGGGGTTGAATCCACAACCTTCTGATTCAGGCGAAGGTGCTACTAACCGAGTCAAGCTGACAAAGACATTATTGGAGATGATGTTAAGTGGCAGTGCTATAGATCATTTCTGTAGATCCTACACAAAGCAGAGAAATGAATGTATTTCCATGTGTAAAATCATCCTTTCTTATTCCACACTGCTCTTATGTTTAAAGCTAATATTCACATATAATAGGAGAGTACAGAGTAGAACAAGTGGTGGACTTACCCCAAGAAAAACTATTAACTTAATGGGAGCAAGAAATTGTGGAATAGGGGAGAGAAGTTCTTGAATATGTTGGGTGGATGAGAAGACCAGCTCGTATATACCACATTAATCATATATCCTACGATTTGCACCATATGTTATATCAACTTGTTCATTTAAGTTGAGGTTTTATATACTATCTTTTTCGCTGAGAAGATTATTTTCATATAAAAATTTAAGAACTATCACTTCCTCCTTTTCCCTACCGAAAGTAACCATGTACCAGTATAGGTTCTAGCCCAGGTTTAGAATTGTAATAGTCAGTTGCCATTGTATAGCAAGTGAAATTACAAAGAATTTGTGAATTTTGCAAATACTTTTTCAATCCAGTGTACTGGCAAATTAATCTCACTCATCTTCATCAGGTACCTGAATAGGGAATGTTGACTGTCCTTTGGAAACATGGGGCATAATTTTAACATGGCGGGAAGTCAGCGGATTGGTGAATAGTTGCGTGGGAAACCTGGAAAACTTTTCTGCTTGTCGGTTCAAGCGACCACGACTAAATTGAAGGCCCTTAACGTTACTTCTGGGTTTCGTGTCTCCAAGCTGCACAGCGAGCGTACTGCGCACCCAAACAACATGCTGGGAACTGGAGTATTTAAAGGGCCATTGCAACCATGGATTTTGAAGGAGAAAGGAGGAAACTTCAGAAATGCAGCACCACAGGTGTAAGGCAGCACCCCGTTTTAGAGACTCCTCTCTTGAGTTGCTACTGGCTGGTGTCAGGAGCAGGAGGGGCACACTATATCCGGCTGACCGGAGGAAGTGCCCTGCTTCTGCCACCAAGAAGATGTGGCTGGAGGTGGCAGAGGAGCTGAGCAGCAGGAGCACGGTGGCAAGGTCATGGGTACAATGCAGGAAGCGCTTTAATGAACCAGGACAGGAAAAGTGAGTACAGTTGCTGATTCACTTACATTTTGTGGTGTACATTATCCCCCCTCTCATTCTGTCTTGCCAAGCTTACTCCATCACATCACTCCTCACACCCACTTAAATCTCATCATCAACTTACCTTCACTTTCTGTGCACTTCCCCACCTCCCCATTTGTGAACCCACCACTCCCACCCACTGATCCTGATACAATGTGATGAATCTGTCTGATACTCACCCTCTGTGCATCTGTTTCATTGTCAGTCTCACCAAAAGCAATGCATCCATCGGATGATCATATCACCTTCACTCACTCACATGTCTTTTCTTTCTCCCCTTGTAGAAGAAGAGCGCAAAATGCACGGAAGAGGAGTAGAACTGGAGGGGGGCCATCACAAATAGTGCCCCTGACAGATGCGGAGGAGGAGGTGTTGGATATGAGCCCACGGTTGAACGCCTGGCCATTGGAGATGGCAAGACTGGCATCCCGTGAACGGCAGGCAACAGAACTTGAACATCCTTCACACATATCATATTGATGTTATCAATCATTGAACTGTTGCACACATGTTCATTACAAACTAACTTGTACGATGATTTTTTAATATTGCGTTATGTTCTCTTCCAGGGCCTTCAAGGATTGATGACGAGGCAGGCACCATGGAAGATGACGATTCCTCAGAGGAGTTCAATTCCTCTTTGGTGGGTCCTGTTAGGCAGGTAGTTGGGTTGCCACCTGGTGATTCAACACTCACAAGTGTGCACAAGCAGACACTGGTGGCAGGGCCAGCTGTGGAGAGTAGTCCTCGTCCTCCTCCTCCTTCATGAGCACATTCGAGCTCCTCCATCTGTAACCCTCTTTGCTGAACGATGCTGTGCAGGACGCAACAGACAACTATTATTCTTCACACCCTCGCTGGTGAGTACTGAAGGGCAACCATTACTGTGCCTCGTTGGTGGGGTTTCTCACAGGCGTCATGAGCCTGTATGCAAGGTGTCCCTTGTCTCCAAGGAGCCAACCCTTAAGTCTGTTTTGTGGAAGAGGGCCAGGATGTTGGACACATGCAAAATGAAGGAATCATGGCAGCTGCCAGGGAATTTGGCACACAGCTGCAGAAACCTCCTCCGATGGTCACAATCCAGCTGCGCATTAATGGAATGATATCCCTTTCAGTTGATGAACAGTCATGTGCAGGTCCTCGGATTGCTACATGTGTGGAATCAACTGCGCCCTACACCTGTGGGAAGCCAGCCAGAGAGTGGAAAGCCACTGCCCTCTCAGTCTGGCTGATGTCGTCAAAGGGGAAATTGACATGGATGGACACCCTGGCAAACAAGCCATCCATGACCTGTCGTATACACTTAAATGCAGACAACTGAGAGACCCTGGTGACGTCACCGGTGGCGCCCTGGAAGGATCCAGAAGCAAAGAAGTTGAGGGTAGTGAAGACTTTGAGTGCAACGGGGCAATGGGTGGCCACCAGGCTGGCTCCTTGGAGACAAGAGACACCCCTTGCATACGTGGCTCATGGCGCCTGTGAGAAACCCCACCAGCGAGGCACAGCAGTGGTTGCCCTTCAGTACCCACCAGGCCCAGCCGGAAGCAGCACTGCACGAAGGAGCATGCAGATGTCTGCCACCACCTGGTGACTCAGCCTGAGCCTGCGTAGGCACTGCTCCCCAGAGAGGTCCAGGAAGCTCAGTCTCTGCCTGTACACCCTCTCACGTGGGCAGTGCCTCCTGCAACCTCAACCCCTCCATTGGTCTCCTCGCTGCTCTTCTCCAGGTCCTTGTGGCGCACCTCTGTCTTGTGCACCTGCAGATCCCAGAACTGCACGCCATGCCTGCCATGAATGGTGATGTGCCTCCTCCTCAGATGTACAGTACAATAAATCTATTGCACTCCCCATCCTGATGTTGTCAGTTTGAGGGTGTCCAAAATGTAGGTAAATATGTCTGAACACAAGAATTCTGAGTGTGAACAAAGAAATCTCAGTCTAAACACAAAGAACTCCCAGCCAAAGGTTTATCTGAGAGAACTAAGTGCCCTGCTGTAAAAACTCACCTTTTATTCACAAGTGTCAATCACTGGTTTAAAGGTCCAAACGAGGGTTGGCTGCAACTCGCCTCCATTTCCATGGCGTGTTTCAGAGGCCACGGGAGACACGTTCAGGGAAAGTTAAAATCGTTTGTGTAATTCGATACACAAAAAGTGAATCCCCTTAACTGGTTTAAATGCCTAAATTGGCCCTTTAATTATCGGGCCGGATGCTTTAAGTGCCAGCGGAACTTCTGGGTGTCAAACCTGGAAGTCGGCGCGTTGGGGCCAGGACGAGCTCCCACTCCGATTTCTTACAATTTTCACTGCCCACCCGCCCCCAGCCCACCCGTTCTTGGGGGTTAAAATTACCCCCATGGTCTTGTTTTCTTATTTCATCTCTCTTTCCTTTTAGAGAAGAGGTGTGCTCTTCATATATCCATCAGATTAATGCCAGTGGGTAGAATTGGCATTCTGACAGTCTCCTACTTAATTTTGCCACAACACTGACCTCTTTTTATGACTGCTTTCTTCCTTATGACTATGTCTGGGCTCAGATTTACTGCATCTGTCCTGGACAGTTATAACCCCAGATAGTTATGGGCTCTGTATGAATCTTCAGTTTTGTGTAGGTTTTCATTAGTTGGTTTGCACTAGCATTTTAACACACTCATTGCTTGGTCCCTGGTGGTGGTTTTATAAGTTTGATGAGAGGATTTTCCATCTAGGCCATTGATACTCATCTAGGAGTTGCTTTTATATGTCACATTTTTCAGATTCTCTGCGTTGCTCTTATCTCAAGCTGTCAAGTGGCAAAGTCAACATAATTGCTTTAAGTACATTCTCATACTTGCTTCTTCTGATTAATAAGTAAGATGTCATGTGACCTGATGTGTGTATGTTCCATGCTGAATAACACCCAAATTTACCACATTTTCATAATGGTCATTTTCCATAACATTGAATTGTAAATTGGATATAAAATTCATGCATTCATTGCAAACCCCAACCTTCTACACCGTGGGAAATTCAACCATAACTTTATAATTAATGGACCACGTGACTGGAAATTAATTCAACACAGCTTAAATCAATATTTGAAACCAAATAAATATTCTGACCATACCGTTAAATCACGCTACCTGAAATGGGCAAATCAGTTGGATGAATTTGTTAGAAAATAAATTGCTGATTGAAAAGAATACAAAACACTTTCACTGATCAATTTGCTCATCTACAAATGATTTATCACATTTAATAACTGAACAATTACTAATATTTTCAGCTGATTGCAAATTGTGGGCAAGCAACAAACCTTCTACAGACTATATTTTACAATAATCAAATAGGACTTTAATCAGATAGGTTTGGTGTAATTGTATAAGCCCATGTCAGAAGTTCAATCAAGTAAAACAGTTAAACTGATTTAATTAGTATTCATATGCAAATGTTAATGCACAATTATTGAAACAAAATAAAGAAAATAGCCAAACAACTAATTGAAGCAGGCATTCACATTGGGGTGAATTATTCTTTCCTGCATTGTATTTGCACTCTGTTTGCATGGGTTATGTGGTTAGAGATCTATGTGAAAGACAGTGCACTAATGCCATCTACTGTCCTCAGCATCAATACTGAAAAATAGTTACAAGATTTCTCACCGGTTCCTGATATGATTCAAGAATAGATCAAACCACAAATGCTTCATTCTGACAACAGTTTAACAGTATTTTCAGGTCAATCACATAGTTTATAGTAATTTTCTTTATTTTTCCTGTATGACTTTTTTGTTTCCAAATGAGGCAGATCAATGCAATGTCCAAACAATTAAATTGTTTTATATTCTTATATATTTTTATTCACTTTTATTACATTCTGATTACATTGTATTCCTATTGTTAATATTTTTCTGCAATTGTTATTGTACTATTTTCCTCTCTGGCTGACTGATTGTAAGAAAAGCATTATACAAGCTTTCTGTATAATATTGTAAACCTTGTTAGGGAAAAGCATTATGTCAGTTTTCCCTGTGAACAAAGGCTTTCTATCTATCCAAAACAAGCTTTATGTGACCTTGTGCAAGAGAGGGTCATTTTGAATAATGAGCATCTGGTGTCATGCTCATGTCCTGTTCATAATATGGGTAAAGAGAGTTATCCATACTTTGGTCGTAGTAAGAAATGCTTTAGACAGAGATAAGAATTAATGATAACTCAGAGGCATCTAAACATGGGGGTGGTGGTATAGCCAAATGTTGTGTGTATAAGGGAGTATTATTGATAGCAGCCCCATAGGACAGAGAGGATGATTGATGGGAGGCCCATTCAGAGCTAATTGTCTCTAAAACATATAAAGATGGGAGCCTTTTAGTATTGATTAGAACGTTCTCGGAGTGAGGCTGGACCGCTCAACTAATCAAGACCTTCGAAAGTGCACTTCGAAGTCTTGGACAGTGATCAACTTTGTGTCCGGTTGTATTCATCTTACTAATGTGTTTAATTGTGCTCTTGTATGTTCACATCTTTGTTACTTATTATAACTTCTTAATAAAGCCATTTCACTTTGGAACAAACCACCTTGCAGCCTTTTTGATTAAAGACTCGAACAGTAAAATAGATTGCTTACACTGATCCACGACTATGCCAATAATTCATGCTATTGCTCACTTTTGCAGACCTCCCTTGAGTAGTAAAGGGGCTCTGGCTGATGCAATATCTACCAGTACCTCCGTTGAAGCACAGTCATGGTCAATGTGTCCACTGTCCCTTAATTACTGCTGGTAAAGGAATACTCTGGTGACGTCTAATGCACTAGATATTATAAGAAGTCTATATGTCTACTTCCTCCTCAACAGACCACCAGCTATTTGTTCCACATTATCTGCATTAACATTGAAGGAAGACAGAAGGATACTGCTTATCTAATAAGGAATGGATAGTGAGAGGCCATGAATAACTTTTTGTTTATAATATCCACTTTTCTTTCATAATAACTTGCTGCATAAAATATTCTCCTCATCTCACCTCTGGCTCTTCTGACAATTACCTTAAATCTGTGTCCTCGGGTTACTGACCCTTTTGCCAGTGGAAACAATTTCTCCTTATTTATTCTATTTAAACCCTTTACGATTTTGAATGCCACTGTTAAATTTCCCCTTAACCTTCTCTGCTCTAAGAAGAACAATCCCAGCTTCTCCAGTTTCTCCACGTAACTGAAGTCCTGCATCCTTAATACCATGCTAGTAAATCTCCTCTGCACCCACGTTAAGGCCTTGACATCCTTCCTAAAGGATGTCAAGGCCTTAAATTGGACACAATACTCCAGCTGAGGCCTAAACAGTGATTTATGAAGGTTTGGCATAACATCCTTGCTTTTGGACTCTATGGGGGTAATTTTAATCCCAAAAAACGGGTGGGTTGGGGCGGGTGGGAGATTAAAATAATAACTTTTTGAAGTGCGTCCACAACCTAGTTCCAACGCATCCACTTCCGGGTTTAACCCAGGTGTGTTTGGATGCGTGTGCGTATCCGAAACCCGGAAGTCCTGTCCCCACTTAATGCCAGCGGGCAGATTGCTAAAGGGCCAATTTACCTAGTTGAAATAGTTGAGGTACTTAATTTTTTGTTGATTCTAAGTCTAAAACGAATTTAACCTCACCTGCAGGGGTTTCCCATGGCTTCAACATCTCGCCATTGAAATGAAGGTGAGATGCATCTGAAGTTGATTTGGCCCTTTAAACCTGTGATTTACTCATATCCATAACAGCTCAGGTATTGCAGCAGATCTCTCAGGCAAATGTTTGGCTGAGAATTCTGTGTGTTGGGTCTCTATTCACTCTTCCAGTCATCACTCAATTAAATTAAAGATTCAGAAAATAATCAATTGTTAACATCCTGAATCAATCTTGAGTGTGTGCACAAGCTTATATTTTCAAGAATGATGACAAAATTTGAAATATTCTGCAGTCAAGTTACTTGAAAGAATCATAAAATTTTATAAGAACTTGGCTATTTTGCCAATATAAATTCTACCACTCCAAATATTTGTCAAATTCTCATCCATTCTTTGCCTTTGTGTGGTCTATTTCTTCCCTTCTTTTTCTGGCTTTCTCACTCTCCATCTTTGGCAATAGGATTTCTATAGATTTTTATTACATGTTCAGACTCCCACATCTATTTGGATTGTGTTTCTTCACTCCCTATTTCCAGTAAATACGTCATCCCTTTCTCTAATTTTCTCCTTCTCTGTTATATCTGCTCTAATAAATCTACTTTCCACACCAGAGTTCCTGAAGGTCCTTCTTTTTCCTCAGCTGAGTCTTCCCTCAGCAGTGGTTGACAGGCCCTTTCATTGAATCCACCACATTTTCCATATGCAGCAGAAAATAATTGCCAGGGACATCCGTTATGCTTTTCATCTTTTAATGCTTATGCTAGTGCTGGTGCTGTTAGGAATTTCAAAATATGAATGTTACTTATATTGCACTGATCATCAATGTGCTTCTCTGCTGCTCACCCTGGAATAACGTTCTTTACTTCTGGCTTGAATCTAGAGCCAGCTCTCCATGCCCTCCTCCCCGTGCAGCCTCATGTACTGCAGTGGGTGAGAGGCTGGTGGCTCCCATTGACTCCCTACTCAACTTCAGTACGTTGACTGCAGGTCTTTCCTTGTTTAATGTTGGTATATGTTGTCTGCTGGCTTCTCCCCACCAATATATGGTCAGTAGTAAAAAATCTAAAGCTCTTTGTAAACATAAGGAAGCGTAGAATACCTTAAAAATACAACAAGATGTGTAACCTGCAAAGAGTAAACGTTCGTAGAAATCCAGGATAGGAAAAGAAAACTTCTCCTCCCCACCACTGAGCAGAAACTCTGGCATGGGATCATAAACCCTCATTCACCCCCAACCAAGAAATTGCTGGTTAGGATTTAAACCAACATTTACCCCGAGATCCGCACCCCCCCACTCCCTGATGGCTGAGAACCCCCCGATGTCTCCGAAGCCCTCCGTGATGTCTCCACTCCCCCCACCCCAGACTTACCTGGCATCCGCTGCTCAGATGCTTTCCCTCCTGACAGGCATCCAGCCTGTCAATCTGGCTGGCTGACTGTCGCGCGGGAAACCCGAAAGTAAAAGTAATTGTCTTCAACTGAGTTGCGGTCGCAGATTCCGACGGACTCACTTGACTTCCGGGTTTCACATGCGAAAATCTACCCACCCGCTGAGTTCCCGGCTCCAAGTTAAAATCATGTCCTTTGCCTCTATTTTTAAAGCCAATGACCTTGTATGCTTTTTTAACAGCCTTGTCAACTTGTCCTGCCATCATCAAAGATTCCTGTATGCATCCCCCATGTATTTCTGTTCCTGCACTCCCTTTAAGATTGTACCATTTAGTTCATATTACCTCTCCTCGTTCTTCCTTGTCAAATTTCTCTCGTTATCACCAGCCACATCCCCATCACAGAAAGTTTGTAATAGTGAAAATTGTGGAAGATAAAAGATATTTATGAATAAAGAAGGCATGATATCTTTAATTTTGTGTAATTCTGGATCTTCTCATCTCACACCACTGTGTTGAACATGAATTGATGAAAAATAGACCACAGCAATTATTTCAGATTTTTGGGTGCCGTTTTTACGGGTTTTGTGGCCATTTAATTGTATGAGATGTGGCGGTGCAAAATCCAACCAATTGTCCACGTCCACCATTTTTCTGCTCATATCTTCACGTATGGTAAAATTTATTTTAACCAAAGGAGCCCTGAAGCTCCTCTGAAGGCTTCTGGGGCAGTGTAGAACATCTGCCCACTCCATTCCTAAATGCCAGTAATGGACATCACTGCAGCACCTTACCACAGAGTAAGTGGGCTGACGATCCTGGCCAAAGATCTTACACTCCAATTCTGAATTCACCAGATTCCCAATGATCAATTGCCGTAGGGAAACCGGCCTTTGTAAATGTCACTGGTAGGAATTCCAACCAATGATATCATTCCATTAGTCCTGCTTCTTTCATTGAGGTCCATGCAGAAGGGGGTGGATGCAACAAGCATCCGTCCCCACGTCCAATGGAATTTTAAAATACAGCAAGGGGTGAGTGCCTAGCATCATTTAAGTCCTGCACCAAATTCCTTCCCTCACCCAGACTATACAATTATACATACAATTAAATGTTTTGATCTCTGTGAAGCTTTGAGAAGGTTTTCTACATTAAAGGTACTATAAAAATGCAAGATTGTAATGTTGTTGTACTGTACACCTTTATCACTTCCTCACTTATTTTATACAGTAAAGCATGAGTCCATTTTTTCTCCAAGGCTCCTTGCTGTTGAAAACAAATCAAAGCATTTTTATCTTCTTCACTCTTCCATGGCATTTATGTTTAATCCCAAATGATCTGGGAAAGTTAGCTTTCCATTTCTATCCCAGCTCCAATTCTATGCAAAGGATAGTAGTCTCTTTGAAAACAATTCTTAAGAGACCATCTTCAGCAGGTGATATTTATATATCAACCCCATCTCTGACCACTAGATGACTCTATATGGTTTCAACAAATCATTGCCATTCCTAAAACATGATTTGCCTCTTACTGAAGTTTTGTACTCTATTTTGCTTCATGTTACCACCAGGCAAACACAGTCTGATTTATTAGCAAAGGTCTGCTTCATTTCCTGTTGTTAAATTGTTTAATTTGGGTGATTACATCCAGAATTTTAGTAGCTATCTAAACTGCTAGTCTTAAGATGTGAAAGGGAGGTAAATCAGGTAGTAATTGGGGGGATAATTACCCACTTTTACCAATCAAATAACCTTAATGGTTGCACAGGATGTTTCTCCCATAAATGTTTATCCCAGTGAACCTAATGAGGACCTGGATATATCCTGATGAAATTCTGGTGAGGCATTTGAAAAGTGAACATGTTTCTTTAATAGGTGCAATTGTTATAAAAGAAGCTTTAAAAGATACGAAACAGAGTATTTGCCTAGATGAAATGTTAATATTGTCACTCAACTGTTGAAGCCAGCAGCTTCATATGTAAATTATAATAATTAATCGGGTGCCATTAATCATTTAGAAGAGTCTCCGCATCTTATGACATTGTAACTACAGCCTTAGGAATGCTTCTTTTGGTTGTCAGTTGTCAAGACACTATAATTGAATTTATCTTTTATATACAGGGCAGCAAAATACTATCTCAAGTCATTTCTCAGATGAAATGGTCCCATAATAGTCAAAATATGTAATAGGATTATAAATATTAATTTATATAAACCAAGAAAATTATATTCTGTTTAAAAAAATAAATATTTCATTTCTGTACCCAAAATGTATTACAACTTTGTTAAATTATTGAAGGACTGCTGTAAATCAATAAATGTTCCCTTTTGTAACATGTCCTTAATTTTACATTTTAATAATAGACTTGAGATTTACACAAAACTATCATTTGCATTTTTGGAAGAAAATTGAAAGCTAATGGGGAAATGGGGTAACAGAGGATGAAATCAGACCAACCAGAATGACTGATCCTTAATAAAACGCACTCTGACTTCCAATCTTTCACTCTGTGCTGCAACCTCTTCCTGAAGCCTAAAGTCCAGATGATATGTGATGGAATGGACAGAATATTTTATATATTGTTCAAACACACCCAGAGTACCACCATTTTCTTTTGAGAATTTTTTTTTATCTTGAGCACTGATGAGAAAGGATGGTGAGGTAATATTCAAACTGTTTTTTTTACTTAAGCCGGTGGAAGAGATAACACTCTTACCTTGCCATGGAATGCCAGTCCTCAGCATATACATCTATTATAAATCCTGAATTCTAAATTAACTTCCCTTCATAACATTCCAATACTCTTTCCATGTTAAAGCCACACTACGGTGCTGCTGATGTTTCAATTTAATGAGTGCACTGCAAAGGCAAAGTAAAGGATCAGCTGTTTGATGTGTCATTTTTATTGTTGTTTTACTCAGCTAATATTGCATAATTGGTTAATACCAAATACAATTTAAGACATTATTCAAGAACCTTTGCATTCAAGCACCATCATTTTACAAGCGATGTACTAACAGATGAAAGTTAATGCGTTATCTAGATATACTTTCCTATTGAGATATTATCTGACATAATAGGGCTAAAAGGGTTAAATTATAAGGTAAGGTTGCATAGACTAGGCTTGTATTGCCTTCAGTATGGAATGTTAAGGGGTGATCTAATTGAGGTGTTTAAGATGATTAAAGAAGTTGACAGGGTAGATAGAGATAAACTATTTCTTCTGGTAGGGGAGTCCAGAACAAGGAGACATAACCTTAAAATTAGAGCTAGACCATTAAGGGGGTGATGTCAGGAAGCGCTTCTTCACACAAAGGGTAGTGGAAATCTGGAATTCTCTCCCCCAAAAAGCTGTTGAGGCTGGGGGTCAATTGAAAATTTCATAACTGAGATTGATAGATTTTTGTTAGGCAAGGATTTTAAGGGTCATGGAACCAAAGCGGCTAGATGGAGTTAAGATACAGATCAGCCATGACCTAATTGAATGGTGGACCAGGCTAGAGGGGCTGAATGGCCTACTCTTGTTCTGTTATTACTAAATGAGCACATTCTGAGCTGAGGAATTCTATCATAGGTCCGCCTTCGCCAGTAGGTGAAGATCCTGGGTGGATAGTCTGGATCCTACTGCCAATGTAGAGATTTTTCCCTAAATATTCAATACAATGTAATAAAATATATATTTTTGATGCAGCCCATACATTTAGTTTGGATCTCTTCTTTGATAAATACAAATTTTTAATCTGTTTAATTATATTTGTACTACATCCTCTACTGATGTCACCTTTTGACAATGCTTTACATTAGAAGACTAGATTTCTGAGAATCTTAATTACAAAAAGTGTAATAAAATAAAAAGAAATTCTAAACAAATTGGCCACTTACATTTACTTGTTTGATACATGCTTTCAGTTTTATAAAAAACTAGCTGTAATTTGGCCCAATGAAATAGAATGGAAATGGATAGACCATCTCTTGTGCAAATTAGCCAACATAATCAAAAACTCAAAAAATAATAAATGAGAGAAAGCTCATAGGAGTATGACCGAAGGAACGGTTACAAACAAAGACGATGACTGTTAATTTGGGTTATATTTTCCTTGTTTGTTTAATAAAAGGTACTACAGTTTTTTTGGTTCTCAGAACCATAATTACAGTCATAGCTTTTACTATTCTATTAAAAATAGATGGAATTTTATAAATAACTGGAGTTAAGCTTTTTTAGATGTGCAGTACTTGCTGAAATCATATTTTAAGAAATTCAATGTATTCATTACAAATAGCACTGTTTGATGAATCTGTGGAACATCTGGATTTCAAACACTTGAGCGATAGCAGTTGTTCAAAAAGGGTGATTATAGTTATAATTTAGGATGGTCACTAAATGTTGTGGAGGGTTCATTTATTCATATTGCTAAACAGTTCCTTTAGCTGTGCCAATGGTTGTCAGCAAGTGGTTGTCTAATCCAGTTTAAGATCCGATTTAATTAAATTAGAAATCTGTTGGCTTTGAAAGGTACTAACTGCTTAAGTTTAGTCAAAGTGCTGAGATAAGAAGAATTAACTCTTATGATAATATTGCTGTTTCCTTTTACTTGTGGAATAGATCAAAAGTTATATCCATATGGCTCTCTGCAAGGGCATGCAAACAAATCCAATTCAATTTTTAAAACATCAAAGGAATATTGCAAAATTTTCACTAATCTTTAGTACAATTAATTATAATAACATGTTATTATAAAGAGCTATTCCACAAATGGATTTAGAGTTAAGCCATATCTACAATGCCTATTTATCTCAATTTGCATCTATGCTATTTGCTTGTAAGTAAAAATATATATACCAATATGCCTTTTACTTATACTGTTCATATCCTTGATTAAAAGCCATGAGGCTATTGGTGCCAAAGTATAATAGCTTTATTAGGAAGTTATAGCAAATAACAAAGATGTTTAAAATACAAAATTACAGTTAAGTATGATGGTTAGATTGATACAACCTGGCTTATTGTTCACAAAACCACAGACCCCAGAGTGCACATCCGGAAGGTCTGATGTACGTCCAGCCGTGTCCTGAGAATGTTCTGGTTAGTTACCGAAAAACATCTCACTTATATATGTTTTAAAGACAAACAACTCTGTATGTCTGAGCTTCCCATCAATCATCTCCTCTGTTTCAAAAGGGAGGCTATCAGTCTTACTCCCATCATTCGGCATAGCAACACTCCTTTCTGGTTCCCACAGCCCTATCTTAACTCCCTTTTGGTTTCCTCCAATGATACCACCATTAAGGCCCAGGTGCCAGTTAACCAAAAGGGCTTTCTCTCTCACAAGATCGTGAGCAGCTTGTTTTAATACAAACAGCAAGCTCTTTGTTCACAGGTGACTTAACATGTATTTTACTTTAACATAAGATTTATAATAATATAGAAAGCCAATTTAGTGCTTTTCTTACATTGCTATTCATGCCTTCCAATGCATCAGCTATTTGATGTTTGCTATTATTGTAATCTCGAGACATTCTGCTATCCATATAGCATTCTTGCCTCTTCCTCTTTTAATCTTTTGGAACTCAAAGTTATTGGGGACAATTTTCATCTGCCTATTGCTGAAATACGGGGGGCAGTATTGGCCATCCAATTTTTGAAAAAGGCCTCAAAGCAGGCTGCCTGCGCTCCTACCCGAAACAGGCGGCTCAGCTCCACAGGGTAGCTGCCAGATTTCCTGAGCCCTCCCCGAACAGCAAGCTGCCTATCAGCGCTCGTTGAGCACTAGCAACTCCCCAGTTCCATTCTAATGAGGCCTGAGCATGAAAATAGTTCAGGCCTCTTGGTGGTGCCAGCGACAGTGGGGATGCCAGCCCATTGCCTACCCAATTTGCACCATCGTCTAAAATCGCCACCATTGTGTTTTGTGCTGCAAGTCAAATTTGAATTGAGGCTTTTGAAGTAGTTGACTTGAGAATAGGAATGGCATCTCAGGTTGAATTGTACTGTCACTTTTGCATTGTTGCAACATATAAGCTCTCATGCAGGTGGGAGTGAGATCCTAGCTTTGGGCAGCCCACAGTACAACAGCAATCTTTCTGGCAGCAAACTGGGCTCTGCAATTACCGGTCTCAGTCGGGTACACAGTCCAGCTCTGAAATCAAAGCTAATTGTTCAGTGAAAAGGGGCATAACACCGTTCACCTGAGGAAGGAAGAAGCCTCCGAAAGCTTGTGGAATTTAAAATAAAATTGTTGGACTATAACTTGGTGTTGTAAAATTGTTTACAATTCAAAATCATTAACAGTTTTGACAGAGTAAATAAGAAGAAATTGTTTCCAGTGGCAGAAGGGTCGGTAACCAGAGGACACGGAATTAAGGTGATTGGTAAAAGAGCCAGAGGTGATATGAGGAAACATTTTTTTACGCAGCAAGTTGTTATGATCTGGAATGCACTTCCTGATAGGGTGGTGGAAGCAGATTCAATAATAATTTTCAAAAGAGAATTAGATAAATGCTTGAAGGGAACAAATTTACAGGACTATGAGGAAAGAGCTGGGGAATGGGACTAATTGGATAGCTCTGTCAAAGAACCGACACAGGCACGATGGGCCAAATGGCCTCCTCCTGTGCTGTACCTATTATGATACTATGAAGACACCACATTTAATGAATGGACACTTTGCAATAAGGGATACATTTTCCTCCATTCACTAATGTTAGAGAAAAAGTTTATGCAATACTTTCTGCAACATAATGAGGATGAAGTGTATGTACAAGGAAAATATAACAATTTTGATAATGGAACATTGATCCACCTGGGTTCTACCATGTCTCCAGATCGGGGGTGGTCCTGCCCCCATTTTGTTATTAAGTTCAAACACAGCATTTGGACACAAACAAAGTCAGTCTATTGAGACAAGATAAACAAGTTGGTGCTCAGCACTGCGAGATGACATGCTATGCTGCAGATCAGTCTGATACACCATGCTGAATGCAATCTCAATAGCTCATCGAATCAGGCCAGTAGGTTCTCTCTCCTCTCTGCACAAAGTGAAACAAAGCAATTTGAGTCAAGCAAATACTTTCATTTCATATGTAGTGCATCCAAAATTATTGACAGATATACTACATTAAAACAGAAGCTGCACAAAAGCCTGGGACCAAAGTCACCTATTTTGCCTCAGCCCACAATCTAGGTCCAGACCAAGGCTGTGGACTGCTAAAGGCTGGAGCAGCAAATCCCTGGGCTCTATCTTGCGGGTGAAGTGGAAAGAAGAGGCAATGTTTGAAACTGTACACTTAATTATGCCCGAGTTTCTCCCATAAGATGTTGCCTAGAAACACAAGCCACCTCTTGTATCCAGGCAGCCAATCATTCTTTTCCATGCAGTTCCTCCCCCGTGACTAATTTGCTTTTCAATAGTCTCATTGCCATGGTGATATTAAGGGTCCTTCCCAAGAGCAACAGAACAAACAAAGATCGTGCCAAGAGCAAGATGACTTCTCAATTAACCAACTCATGTGGAACTATTTTCCCTTTGTATTCAAATTACATATGCCGGTTCCCATCCCCAGAAAAGATGCCAGTTATTATGAGCACATTTTAAAAATAAAATAACTATTTGAGTTTTTATGAGAACCATAACAGAAGTATAACACCTATTACATACAGAGCAATGTGTAACATAGAAGCATCAACAACAGCTCAAACCAAGTAAGAAATACAAAATGGTAGAGCGCACAGCAAGGAACACAGCAGTAGAATAGTTGACATGGTTGCAAAACTTCATAGTTCTAAGACTATTCTCCTGAAGAAGCAACAGAGAGGAAAGACCAATAATATACAGACCCAAGGCAGTTTGAGGGAGTAGGGGATTGAAAGGTAATTATGGAGCACCCAGGCACAGGGGGGTACAAAAGCAAAGGCTGGTCTATCATCACCATCCTTCCAAAAGTCATCCTGCAGAGCTACCAGTTTAGGGGCTGTGCAACTAGACAGTCTGTGCAGTACTCCAAAAAAAAAGACTTCAAGCAGGTGAAAGGAAAAACTGTTTTGTACTCACACTGACTTTTTGCTGAAATTATTAATGGGAAAAACTTTGACTCTGAAGTTTGTGAGAATTTTGCTTGGTTAAAAGGCGGATGTATATTACTCTAACTGGACTACCATCCAGAGCTTTAGCAACCAGGCAGATCACAATTCCTGATGCAGGAGATTTGGGATGCATCTGCATGCAAATATAGCAGGAAAGCAATCTCAAAAGGGAGAAAGTATATTATTTAACATCTCACTCTCTAGCATTTCCTCTGAACTCAAATTTAATATTCACATTTTACGTTTCTCACCTTTTGAAGATATTAACATTCAAAACACAGTTTCCGAAACTGTTGTCATAGAAAGAAGATAATTTAACATCCAATTCTTGTACTGAGAATAAAAAGTTCAATTCCATAACTTAAGCACTTAAATTACTTTTCTGGTCTTAAGCTTATATATGATTTTCACTACTTAAAAGTGTCACAACTCATTTTTGTGTGAACTAAGTTTAAGTCTACTGCAAGTTCACAGCTGCAAAGTCAAACACTTGGTTCTTTTCATTAAAACCTGTACCAGTCAAGTCCGATTGGCTTCAATTTCCGAAACTTTACCATTTTATCTAGCAACAGTTTGAAGATGTTGGGTTAAACTAGGAATACTGTTTAAGAAGTGTTATTTATATAGAAAACTGCATCGTGACAGCTTCATTGAAAATGCATTAAAGAGAAAAGCAAATGCCTCTTCAAACAAAAGGTGAGAGTCTTTGGTGTGCAGATTCAGGTACAAAGGGCTCTGACATCCATTAATTGCTTGGCTGGTTGTATATTGATTAGATGAGTGAATCTTTCAGAGTTCTGCTCACCACACCATGTAGACAATTCCTTTTTACTACACAACCTATTTGTCATAGGATAGTAAGCATTAAGAAATAAATGGCGAACAGGAGATTACATTAAACAAGAAAAAATTAAAAACAATATGATGTCTGCTTGATGTTTAACTCTAATAAAGGTTGTTTTATATGATGAGCAGTAATTGTGCTGTTTAGACTTTGCAAAGCACCTTACCCCTCCAGCATAATCAAATGCATAAGACTCTCCTTACTTAGTTTTCATTTTCCCAAATTTGTTTTCTTTTATCCCCTTCTCTTTGTAAGGCAACAACAGCTGCTGCGATAGAATTCCATAGATCCCAGCTGCCGTAGAGTGCCTCACTCAAGTATTTTTCATATGTGCACCCATCACTGCAAGTGTTGATGGGCTATTCAACTGCAGGGGCATCACAGATATCACTGTTCTTATCTGATTCCCACGCACATGCATGTTCTAGCATGGGTCACTGGATGATAGTCAGGTGTGAGAGCTTGCTTGATTTTTCTCCTTCCTAAACCAAAACCCTCTCCTTATGCACCCAATAATAAAAGAACTACTTTAAAGACATATCTGTAGTTGTTTGCTGCTCCTGGTATTTTTCAATACATGTATGCTGAAAGTTTCATTAAAATGGATCATTGATTTTGCCAGCAGTTGTATTTAATGTAAGAGTTTGGTTCTTTGATGAAGAGACTAGGAAGCAGTGGGTTGCGAACAAGAGGCGCACTGGTAGCATTTTAGTAACACAAGCTTTGTTATCTAAACTTACTATCATGTACCCTGGTGGTATGTACATTATGTTTTATGCATAAGTGGCATTATCTATGAAATTTCTCAGCTTGTGTTCTATGTGGCTCTCTTCCTGCTGGAAAACTGAAGCAAATATAATAAAAATAAAATTGGCAGCCAAGATTTAATTAGCTAAACATATAATAACCTACTACTAGTTTAATTAAAATATTCCCTGTTATTATTGAATTGTCAAATCATTTAAATGCATTTCTTTTTAATTATAAAAATGTAGAATTAAATTCTTCCTACAGCTTCATAGAACAATGTGTTATTCCTCAGATCAGTAAATCATTCTGATCTTCTCAAGAACAGAAAACCCAAATGGAAACATGCTTTTCTAACTAATTAAATTGTTATGCTACCTCAAGATAGATATTCTATATAAATATTATTTGAAATCTCTATCTACATGCCTTTAATTCTATAATTGGGCTAACATGCTTTTTAAGACTAATTAATGAAAATTTAAAATTTAATTGAAATTATAATTCAAATGGTATCATACAAATATTTCTTCTCTGTCCATGTAAGTTACTTATTCTCTTAAGTATGTAAAAAAATTTCCATAATTTTGTAACCACTTATCAGGCTTAGAGAGGTGTTGCAGCAGTAAATCTCTTTTGAATTAAAATGAGCTAAAAATATTAAGCCACTGTGTAGTTCAACAGATATATCATGTGATATTATAATAATGTACTAACACATAACATGTGTTCATATTAAAAGAAACTGATTTAGGAAAATTATTTTTTAAAAGCTTAGAAGATGCTGTTCAGTGAACTAAACTGAGAACAGATTACCTTTTGCACTACAGCAGAAAAAAAACTGGTATGAGGGATGTATAATTATACAGCTTAAATATGTGTCCCTTATATTATACATTGAACAAAACCATCTCCCATGTAAATGAATTATTCGGTTAAATAAAACTAAAAGTGAGTAAATGTCAGACAGGTTTTGTTATTTGACTGAGGCTATTATATCATTGTAAATAATTATTTGGATTTCACCTAACCTCTATTATGTAGTAAATACACAGTTGAAAATTGATTCAAATATAAATCCCCATGCCAATCGACGATTGCCTTGTTAGGTATGACAGAAATGAGAGATAGATTTCCATGGAGTGCATGTAACGCATCAGCAATCTGCCATCACTCTGCAGTTACCCTAAATGACCATGACAATCAAAGCCAAAATCGAAATTTCATATCAAACAGAAAAATGAGGCAGTAATGACCTTTGATCAAATCAACTTTTGATGTAGTGCCACAAAAATTGCATTAAAACCATGTTATGTAAAGAATTACATTCTTGTGTGTTATAAAACAGCAGGGAGGTTAAGTATGAGTCTCATTAATAAACATGGCTGGGGGAAATTTGATTGATGTCCAGCGTTGGGAAACATGGTTCAGTACTAAAGGTCCCTTGATGCCTTAACCTGAAGGAACTAAAAATATATAGTCACTGTGTAAAGTTAAACAGACGAGGTTTCTTGAATACATTTCCTTTTAATATTTCTTGAGTACATTCACATCCATAATTTAATATTTTCAAATTTGTCCCAAACAGCATAAGCCAAAACATCAGGCAGTGCTGTTAATGTTTTACTTTTCCATAAATAAGCTGTGTGCAAACTGGAATGAACTTCAATTCAACAAAATGAAAATTACTCTTTTCTGAATCCTGAAAATCAGCAAGATTCACCAGTTAAGATTTTACTTCCATTAGTAAGGATCCTCTGGTAATGACTATAAGGCAGCAATTTGATATTTTATTATTTAGTCTCTGTTTGAGGCTTCTCCTTGTATTATTTTATGCTGTTTGTACTACAACAACACTATTTTATTTAAGCCAAATCGTCCATGATAATTTTTTCATTTCTGTTTTATTCAACTTTCCTAAGTATCAAATATTGATACTATCATTGAATATGTCACTTTAAAAGTGCCTTCTCTCATATTTAGTACCTAGGTATTTTATAGTCACAAGTTTATCTCAGAATGTTGTAATTATATTTGTAATGCGTTTATATTAAGGCTACAATCTGTTACAAAAAGGGATGGATGAAGCCATCTGTGGAGTGTGGATTTTATAGATTCCGAGAAAGCTTTTGGGAATACAGACAGACTGTTGTGGAAAATTACAAGACTGTATGGAATACCAGAAATATTTGCAAATGTTTTTGGAAAGTTGTACAACAGAATGGAATGTTGTG
Source organism: Heptranchias perlo (assembly GCF_035084215.1). Classification (NCBI taxonomy): domain Eukaryota; kingdom Metazoa; phylum Chordata; class Chondrichthyes; order Hexanchiformes; family Hexanchidae; genus Heptranchias; species Heptranchias perlo. Next base: position 33,576,128 of record NC_090341.1, on the reverse strand, counting down.
TGAAAGTGGATGAAGAGATGACAGCACATTTTCAAAAAAAGAGCAGAAAGTGGAAAACTGGCAAAAGCCGACCAACAGCTCCATCAAAGCTAAAATCTCAAAACTGCTCCTGAGCTGCAAAATCAAGTTAGTTACATGGCCTTTGTACCTTAAGTGTTAGATACATGCAACATTTCTTTGCTTGAGTACGCGAAAGGGAGAATCCAAATGTTGAACTCACAGAAAATAGCATTGCATTTCTAGGGATCAATGGCCGACTGCCCTGGAAACATGGTGAATTTTTACATTAAAGATTAGTCATTCGGGTTAATTTAGAGTAATTTTATACTTCACAATGAATAGATTTTTAATTTAAAAAAGGAAAAACAAATGACTGTTAGATTTTCAACAGAGTCACCTACCAAATGATACTCCATGTGATATCAAGAAACGGCTAAGTGCACTGGATACAGCAAAGGCTATGGGCCCCGACAACATCCCAGCTGTAGTGCTGAAGACTTGTGCTCCAGAACTAGCCGCTATCAAATTGTTCCAGTACAGCTACAACACCGGCATCTACCCAACAATGTGGAAAATTGCCCAGGTATGTCCTGTCCACAAAAAGCAGGACAAATCCAATCCGGTCAATTACCGCCCCATCAGTCTACTCTCAATCATCAGCAAAATGATGGAAGGTGTCGTCGACAGTGCTATCAAGCACCACTTACTCACCAATAACCTGCTCACCGGTGCTCAGTTTGGGTTCTGCCAGGGCCACTCGGCTGAAGACCTCATTACAGCCTTGGTCCAAACATGGATAGAAGAGCTGAATTCCAGAGGTGAGGTGAGAGTGACTGCCCTTGACATCAAGGCAGCATTTGACCGAGTGTGGCACCAAGGAGCCCTAGTAAAATTGAAGTCAATGGGAATCAGGGGGAAATCTCTCCAGTGGCTGGAGTCATACCTAGCACAAAGGAAGATGGTAGTGGTTGTTGGAGGCCAATCATCTCAGCCCCAGGACATTGCTGCAGGAGTTCCTCAGGGCAGTGTCATAGGCCCAACCATCTTCAGCTGCTTCATCAATGACCTTCCCTCCATTATAAGGTCAGAAATGGGGATGTTTGCTGATGATTGCACAGTGTTCAGTTCCATTTGCAACCCCTCAGATAATGAAGCAGTCCAAGCCCGCATGCAGCAAGACCTGGAAAACATCCAGGCTTGGGCTGATAAATGGCAAGTAACATTCACGCCAGACAAGTGCCAGGCAATGACCATCTCCAACAAGAGAGAGTCTAACCACCTCCCCTTGACATTCAACGGCATTACCATCACCGAATCCTCCACCATCAACATCCTGGGGGTCACCATTGACCAGAAACTTAACTGGACCAGCCACATAAATACTGTGGCTACAAGAGCAGGTCAGAGGCTGGGTATTCTGTGGCTAGTGACTCACCTCCTGACTCCCTAAAGCCTTTCCATCATCTACAAGACACAGGTCAGGAGTGTGAAGGAATAGTCTCCACTTGCCTGGATGAGTGCAGCTCCAACAACACTCAAGAAGCTCGACACCATCCAGGACAAAGCAGCTCGCTTGTTTGGCACCCCAGCCTAAACATTCATTCCCTTCACCACCTGCACACCATGGCTGCAGCGTGTACCATCCACAGGATGCACTGCAGCAACTCACCAAGGCGTCTTCGACAGCACCTCCCAAACCCGCAATCTCTACCACCTAGAAGGACAAGGGCAGCAGGCACATGGGAACAACACCACCTTCACGTTCCCCTCCAAGTCACACATTCCTTCATTGTCGCTGGGTCTAAATCCTGGAACTCCCTACCTAACAGCACTGTGGGAGAACCTTCACCACACGGACTGCAGCGGTTCAAGAAGGCGGCTCACCACCACCGCAAGGGCAATTAGGGATGGGCAATAAATGCTGGTCTTGCCAGCGATGCCCACATCCCATGAACGAATAAAAAAAAATAAGTACCTCAACATTCACTCTCCCACATCTTACCATCCAGTGCCTCTGGTCACCAATGCATTACACCTTTCCAGACCCAGTTTGCAGAGACCCTGCTCCCCAGCCAACTCCGTGCCTTTCAGGGACAATCTCTTCTCCAACTCTCCCAGTTCATATTGGCATATTCTTATTCCACTTTCTCTCCCTGTCATCAATTGAACCTGTCACTCTTCTCTCCATATAACCTAGGTAAGCAGATATTTTTTTCTACTCTCCCCTCTCTCTTTCTCGGAGTTCATGCGGGCACTCATTGCTCCCTCTCAGGTCATGCTGCCTTTGTCTTTCCTCCCCCACTCCTAATTGCTGCTCCCAGACCGAACGGCACTGAATACTGCTTCTCTATGTTGGAGGCAGGAACTCTCAAGTATCCAGCAGGGGTTATGTGGGTCTAGACTTTCCCAGGCTGGCCTGAAGTGGCAGCCCCCTACTAAAATTAATTGAATTTTTCTGGGATATACATGGCCTATCAGGGCAGCCTTGAAGGGTAGAAATGAAGGAGATGCAAAATGGCAGATCTCTGTAAGGCATCAAGTCAGCACTATTCCAATAAAGGTAATGTATATGTTTTTCAGACAGATATGGATGAATAGAAAATACACCCCTAGACTTTCCTTACTCTTTATGAACAGCAATAATAATAGGAAAAAAGCGATATAGCTTACTGTGAGTCATTTGTTTTATAGGAGCTGGGTTATTATGCAAAGTAGTTTTGGCCTTGGCTCAGTGGTCGCAATCTTGCCTCTGACTCAGAAGGTTATGGGTTCAAGCACTACTCTAGAGACTTGAGCACATAATCTATACCAACATTTCAGGACAGTGCTGAGGGAATGCTGCACTGTTAGAGGTGTCATTTTTTGGATGCAATGTTAGAACAAGGCCCTGTCTACCCTCTTAGGTGGACATAAAACATCATATCGCACAATGCAAAGAAGAGCAGAGGTTCTCCCAATGTCCTGGCAAACATTTATCCCTCAACAAACACCAGTAAAACATATTAGCTGGTCATTTATTGCATTGATGTGTGCAGATTGGCTGCCATGTTTGCCTGCATAACAACAGTTACTATAATTCAAAAATACCTCATTGGCCATGAGATGCTTTGTCTTGAGGGCATGAAAGGCGCTATATAAATGCAAGCTCTTTCTTTCTTTACAGCTAGGGACACTGACTTAACAGCATCAGGAGGGGGCTGCCAGGGCTCTAAGAACACTGAAGAGGGTGGTTCCAGAAGCATTGGGGCCAGTTTGCGATCTGGGACGTAAACCCTCTGGGAGGGTTTTTCAAGGTCTGTGAGCATTGGGGTGGTTATGGAATTTGGAAGCATTAGAACTTCAGTCAAAGGATTTGTGATCAGGAGGCAGGGGGGGGAGGAGTCATGGCATGTAGGAAAGAGGGGAGGGAGAAAGTATAACAAGGTCATTCCTGAGGTCCAGCAGGACTCGAGAGGGGATCTTAGAGCATTCTGGCAGTATTGAGAGAGCAGGGTCCTACACCCTTACAGGGGAGGGGGCCAGGAGAATGGCACCCAAACTGCCATTGGTCCCTTTTAAACTATAAGGCCTATACCCTCACCTATCTGTACCCTCATCACCATTTTCCCCAATGTGAACTGGTTCCTATCCATATGTTCTAGCCTTCGACCATTTAGGTTTAAATTTTCTGCTTGTTAAAATTAATAGATAGAAAATCATGGGCTGTGGGTGCACAATGTCCTGAAATGCACTCCTGGCATACACCAGGAGTGCACTATTTGTGAGTTGTCAACTTGTACAATCTTTAATAAATATAAATTTCCATAAACAAACAAAAAACTTAATAAAACACTCAAAGTTCATTGTTTATGCAGTTTCCAAGTTTTTATATAACAAAATCACTGACATCAAAATCAGCTCAGCAGAGATTTGATTATCTGAATGTATAAAATCAAAAGCAATGATGAACAAAAAAAAACATTCTCTATATAAAAAAACAATTTTCTTTTCTAACTACCAGCAAAAAACCTGCAAATAACTGATTATTTCCAATGGTGTCTCTCATGTAACAGTTATTACTGTTCACACTTGCTGCTTTTGTTTTTCTAGTAGAAAAGCACAATTGCAGCATATTTATAAAAATTCACTTCACCACTTGCCTGAAATAAAGGCTTTGAGAATGCAACCTCCAATTTCTTTCAAAGTCTTTTAGAAAAAACAAAGAAACTCTCAAATCCTCACAGGATGAGGGGACACAGCCTTCTATCCTTCAACTTCTGTTGATGCACAGATTTCATGCAGGGGAAATTGTGCACATGCTCAGAATGCACAGATGTGATCGAAAGCTTTCTCTTATTTATGGAGAAAAAATATCCAGCCAAAAACCAGGCTTTTATGGAGGCTTTACAAGGCACAAAAGACAATTCAATGGATAAATAAACATGCGATTTCTAAAATTTTGTTTAAACCCTTTTGGAATTAGAAATTTCAATTATTGAGAAAAAAAAGTTGAATCATTGGGCTGGATCTTGCTGGAGTGGAGCATCTTGCAGCGTGCCCTGTTAGTTAGACTTTTTTTCTGCACATTTCAGCTCAAATATTGTTTGCACTGTAACTTGCTGGAAATGTGAGCTGATAGCAGCGCAGTTGGGGCAATGGGGCATCTGGGACCCTGGTGAACAGCGGTATCTCCTTAATCAATGAGATTTAAGGATTGAGAAAGAAGCAAAGGAATGATGGAGAAGGGGGTGAATTAGAGTCAAATGAGGTACAGAAAGAGAAATAAAGAGAAGGAAAGAAAGATTGGATTAAGAGTGAGAGAAAAAAAAGACAAAGGAAAAAGTAAGAATTTTTTTTAAATTAACATTTTAAAAATCTCTAACAATAATTGGCTACATGCAAGAATGAGATTGCACACTTTTAATTGTTCCCATTCTGGGCTAGAGAGGTTGATTGGTAGTGCATTAACAATTATCACGTTGATATAAAGAAAGGTACTTATGCTCTTAATTACAAGACTTAACTTCCTGTGGCAGGTTTAATGGGCAATTAGTGTGCAACTCCAGCAAGTTCTTAAAAATAGTGGGGAGGCTAAGTGCAAGATGCCGTTTGCATGAAGCAAACGGTGTAAATCAGCCAGTGAGTTCTGGACATTCACAACTCATGGCGTATCTCTTAATCCCCTGAGTTTGCTGGCCGATTTGCATATTAATAATGTTATAAACTGGATAGCCAAGTGGTGAAGGATAGAATACTAGAGCCTGGTCTTCAGTTACTTCATGCCTTTATTCACAGAGGTCCACCACCACCAAGACCAGCTCTCTTACAAATGGGTACAAGAGCATTCCTAATTGATATGCACTACCTGAATACAATTAACACTAATTGATATAAATCACATGGATACAATTAACAAATAACGGCTTGATGATGGTTGTCAAAACTGCTACCGAGTGGACAGAGCGTGGAACTAGAGTGTTGGGTTTGTATGAACCCAGATGAAGCAGTGAGCAAAGAACAACTGAAATAAGAACAGAAAATGCTGGAAATACTCAGCAAGTCAGGCAGCATCTGTGGAGAGAGAAACAGAGTTAACGTTTCAGGTCGATGACCTATCGTCAGAACTGGAAGATGTTACAGATCTAACAGTTTTTAAGCAAGTACAGAGGCAGGGAAAGGTGGGGGTTGGGGGGGGGTGGGGGTTGGGGGGGTGGGGGAAAGAACAAAAGAGAAGATCTCTGCTAGGGCGGAGGGCAGGAGTGATTAAATGACAAAAGGGATGATGGTACAAGGCGAGGACGGTGGTAATGGGACAAGTAAAGAAACAAAAGATGTGTCTGGAGAAGCTGTAAATGACAACAGCAGAACTATTACTAGCACTTGTTGTCCGAAAAAATGGGAGCAATGGTTATTATCTGAAGTTATTGAAATCAATGTTGAGTCCGGAAAGTTATTTTACAACCTTTGCCTCGCACCATTTGTTATTTAATCACTCCTGCCCCCCCATCCTATCACAATCCTTCCCTTTTGTTCTTCCCTCCACCCCCCCCCCACCCCCACTTTCCCTGGCTCTGTACTTGCTTAAAAACTGTTAAATCTTTAACTTCTTCCAGTTCTGATGAAAGGTCATCGACCTGAAACGTTAACTCTGTTTCTCTCTCCATAGATGCTGCCTGACCTGCTGAGTATTTCCAATACTTCTTGTTTTTATTTCAGATTTCCAGCATCCGTAGTATTTTGCTTTTATTTTAGCAAAGAACAACTACTGGTCGGAGAATTCATTACTCTTGCCTTCCTTTCATCTTCCATGCAGAGTAATAAATATCAAAATAAAAACAAAGTCTCAGTCATCAAGCATTGGATTTAGCTGGGTACGAAATTAACGTACGAAGGATGTTATAGAACACTTGATGTGAAAAGACTAAATTAAGGCATTAGGATATGGACTTGGGCAGCTCGAAACTACAGGGGCATATTTACTCTTTGCATTATGTGCAGTGAGGTGTTTATAAAGAACGCATTTACAATTTGAATGGATGCAGCGCATGCTGGAAATATTCCCCAGCACATTATTCAGGAATGTAGCTTCCTATATTTTGACATTTAGCTTCCATGGCCAACAGTGCCCTTTCTAAACAGATCTTGAGCTGGAGACCACATGATGCAATGAAAAAAATAGCAGCAGATAACAACAAAAAGGATATAACATAGCAAAGGACAGGTCAGCTTTGTGTCGGATTGTGGCTGTCGTACTTGCGGATGAAACCAGAAGAATAAAGGGTTAAAAGTGAATTGCGTTGGCATTTCTGCACTAAAATCAGAAATATTGCCAAGTTACAATGTTTTATATTTATTCAGAGAACATCTTGATTTAAGAAATGTTCTGGTAGTTTTCATTCTTTTGATGAAACACAATCCCTCTATTTTCTCCCTATAGTGATCCTGTCAGGTCACGCACTTCTTTCTAAGGCTGCAGGTTCCCAAGACGCTGCCCACGCTACTCAGCCTAGAGCAATGGAACAATGGCCCAACATGGTTCCCTCTCTTCCCTGTAATGAGATCCTCCAGCAGAAGCCAGGCATCTCCCCAGAATAATGAGGCTGAAATTGAGAAATCAGTGTGGTGAGGTGGGGAATAAAGCTAGCAATTCTTTATATGGTCACATGTTGATGCTCCAAGATGCTTGGGATTGTGCTGTAGTTTTTGCATCCCCTACCTCTTCCCCTGCATTTAGGTAATCCTCCCTGATTGGGAGAGCTAGATAGTTGTCCCTCTTAATTTAGGTGCCATTAATGCTGCTGCAACTTCAACCATTGGGAGGAGATGCTGTGGTGCATTAAGTTATCTCTCTTCCCCACCCCCTCCCCCTTCATTCCTTGGGCAAGCCTCACATTTTTAAACAATGCTGTGCCTGACAATTCAGCTAAGATTGACATTTCCCATCCCGGTAAATACGGGTTTGAATCTTAGCAGAACCTAAGTATCAGACCTAGGCTTTCCAGTTCTTGACAATGCTGTGCCTCATTGCTTTGTTTACCAGAAACCAGTATGCATATATTCCAGAGTAAAGGATAATTTCAAAACCTGAATAATTCTCAGTCTTTAATTACATACCAATATGCTAAGACTATTTATTTTAATAGACAATAGAGATCCCATGTTTTCCAGAGGTTTTTCCTTTTTTATTTCAGAGTCAGAAATGTCGTGCAAAACTCAAGTCTGCTGATTTGTTTCCAATTAGGTTTGTGAAAGGGGGACAACATTTAATTGAGATTTACATATGTGGCACTCTCTGTGCTAAATATGAGCTTATTTTGTAGCATAGTGGGATTTTAATTTTCGTTAATTTGTCTCAGATGAACACCATTTAGAAATTAATTAAACAGCAATTTTCTAAATGGCCTCAGACCTATGCCCAGAAAGATTGCAGAGTAGTTTGAACCTGTGAAGTGAAGAAGTGGCTCCTTTTGAAAACTAGTTATTGGTCGACGTTACGAGTTCTTATTCAGCTGGTATAAAATGTCAAAGTTATTTGAGCTATACAGTGAATGACTTGACATCCAGTTGCTTTTGAACAGCGAGCTTGCCCCAGTAGCAGCTGGTACAAAGGAGTAAAGTTGTGAGCTCTTCCTTCCTTGCCAGCTGATTCCAAATTCCTGCTGACAGATGTTGCCTTGTAATTAGTTTTTAATGTAGAAGACCATATATCGGAGCAGCAGCTACAGCCTTTTACATTAATTTACCTTGCAAAATTGTACAGTGAGCTGTGTGAAAGGTCCAAATGTTATGAGTTCTAATAAAGCTGTGTTCATAACAGCATTGCTCTTTTCAGAACTCATCAAATACATTTCTGTTGTGACTGTGCAATGACACTCTCACTCTCCAGATAGTTTCTGATAATCATTTCTTTAAAATGCAAATTTAACCTTTTTGAGAGTAACAGATAACATAGAAAGATAAAATTACTACCTAATAGGGCCTATCTGAATAATCTGGTGTATAAATGCAATGGCATTCATATTTCATTTATTGTGAATATCAATCTGTTCTTGCATTCATAGCTCTGGGGATTTCCAGTCTCCCTGTGCCCACCATTCTCATATACCATGGCACTGAAATAAACTCTAATATAACAGTATAGCTGTCCCTCAATACAATGCTATCCTCAGTAAATATAACCAATATAATGTTGTACTGAATGGAACATTGTGTATGCAAAGAGATGTATATGCATTTGTGTATAAATGTTTATCATTGGTTATTGCACAGAACATTGGCTGTTGCACACACACACACACACACACACACACACACAAAGATTTCCAGTGGTCACTGTATACATCGAGTTACATCGGGCTCGATTTTCGCGTCGGGTTTCCGGCGGGTTTCCAGCGGGGGGGCCCCGAAAATCCCGATATCCGGTCACGTGACCGGATCGCGACGAAATCCCGGCCACTTCCGGGTACCGTGCTGACGTGCGGGGCTGCGCGCGCAAGCCCCGCTGGTGGGAATCCTGCAGGCAATTAAAGCCAGCGGGGTTCCACTTGAGAGTACTTACCTTGCTTGTTGAGGTCATTTAATGAGCTGAAGCAGCTGTCATAACAGGAAGTGTGGGATTTTAGGTTCAAGGCAGTGAGTTTCACACACTGGGGGAAACAGTCCTCCCTCAACCGGTCGTGTTCCAGCCAGCACCCTGTGGCAGCTGCCAAGGTGCACTCCACAGCGGGTGGGAGAGCCCTCACCCATGCAGGAGGCCACCGCGTCACGTAGGGCAACCCCTGCCCTCCACCACCCCCCACCAAGCCAGAGTACAGACCGACGTGAAACCGCAGCCCTAGAGCGAGAAACCACCCACCTACCCTGCACAACCCCTCAGACCAACACCTGCCAGATGGGTGGTGCGTTGACATCGTCGGAGGACGAACAGCATGACCAGCCCCAGCAGCCTCGCAGTCCACGCCGTCCGCCTCGGAGACGTGGAGCCCCCCAACACGGTGCGGTGGCACACCCACCTGCACAGCAGGAGGGAGGGCAACCGCAGAGAGAGATGCGTCGCAGGAGGCACTACCCTCCGCACAGGGTGTACAGAGCGAGGCTCAGCTTCATGGACCTCTCCGAGGAGCAGTGCATACGGAGGCTCAGAGTCAATCGCCAGGTAGTCGCCGACATCTGCAGCCTCCTTAATGACGAGCTGCTCCCGGATGGACCAAGCAGCATCTTCCTACCCGTCGCCGTCAAAGTCACCACTGCCCTCAACTTCTTCGCCTCCGGATCCTTCCAGGGTGCCACGGGGGACATCACCGGGGTCTGTCAGTCCTCTGCACACAAGTGCATAAGGCAGGTCACCGATGGGTTGTTCCACAGGGCCTCGCACTACATCAACTTCGCCATGGACGAGCGCAGCCAGATGGAGAGGGCGGTTGGATTCCATGCTATGGCTGGCTTCCCACGGGTACAGGGTGTAATCGACTGCACCCACATCGCAATACGGGCACCTCCGCATGAGCCAGGGCTGTTCATAAACAGGAAGGGGTATCACTCCATGAACGCCCAGCTCATCTGTGACCACCGCCAGAGATTCCTACACGTGTGCGCCAGATACCCCGGCAGCTGCCATGATGCCTTCGTCCTCAGGGAGTCCGCCGTCCCGCCCATCCTGCAGGCACCCAACGCCGGCAACGGCTGGCTCCTCGGCGACAAGGGGTATCCCCTACACACGTGGCTCATGACACCTCTGAGGAACCCCATCACCGAGCCGGAGCGTCGGTACAATGACAGCCACACTGCTACCAGGTCTACAATTGAGCAGACCATAGGGCTTCTCAAGATGTGCTTCAGGTGCCTTGATCGTTCTGGGGGAGCGCTGCAATACACACCATTCAGAGTGGGACGAATCATAGTTGTCTGCTGTGCCCTGCACAACATGGCCCAACAGAGAGGGGTGCCGCTGGAGGAGGCCCCATCCACACCCGCCACCCACATTGAGGACGGCGAGGGCGAGTAGGAGGAGGTGGAGGTGGAGGTGGAGGAGGAGGAGGAGGACGCGCCACAGGATAGTGGACGACCCATGCGCCGAACCACGACTCACCGGGATGGTCGCCGGGCCAGGGAGGCACTCATACGTCAACGGTTCTCCTAGAGTCAGACAGTGCGAGGCGCTCGCATCTCCTCACCTGCACATGCGAGCGGCCATACCAGCCCCCTCCACTGAAGAGTGCTGCCAGTAATCCTGCACCCACAGCAGTGTGCCCAATGGGCGGCAGCAGGTGTTCGCCGTCATGATGGCCGGCACGGAACGCACCTATTGCACAGGCCGCGGAAGAATGGACGAGAGGTGGCAGGAGTGGTGAGAATAGAGTATTTAATATGTACAATGTGACATGATATAAAAAAAATGTACAAATTAATAGACACCCTGGTGTATTCCCTTTGTGCTTATAACGCCTTTGGATTTCTTTTGCGGGTACCCCTACGTGATGCTACCCCTGTGGCTCCAGCAGAGGTAGTGGCAGGTTGCTCGTGTTCTTGCCTTGACCGGGTAGATGCTTTTGGCGGACGGCCCCTGGGTTTCGGTGCCCGTGAGGGCACTTCCACAGACTGCTCCTCCTGCACCGGGGCAGGGGCAGACTCGGCCACCTGGAGAGGAGGCACCATTGCGGGTACTGGTTGAGAGGTGGGCAACGGGTGGGACGTGGGGGCGCCTTGAGAAGCGTCCCCGCTTCCATGTCCCCGGTCACCATCATCCCTCTCGTTGCCTCGGCCCACATCACCCCTTCCACCCTGCTGGACGGCAGTTTGGATGGCATGTGTGAGGTCTTGCAAGGCCACCCCTAGTGTATCCGTCAGCCTGTTGATGGCGGCGGAATGTTGCTCACCCTGAATCCGTACAGACGTTGTCAGGGCCTGCATGGACTCGATCTGGAGCTGTGCGTGACACTCGAGGGAGGCCAGCCTGTCCTCCACCGCAGACAGTCCCGCACCTACCTGCGACACTGTGTCGCCGGTACCCTCCTGTGCCTGCGCCACCAATGCCCGCATGCAGGAGTTGGACTCCTCCATCGCCTGCGCAATTGTGGACAATGCGCGCGGCACCTCTCCCAGTACCTCAGCAATTAGCTGGTGCCCCTCGACGACTCTCCTTTTCACTGGTGGCCCCCTGGGTTCAGCATCTGGGTCCAGCTGAGCAGAGCCTGGAGATGAGTGCTCCCACCGACGCGGACCCTCCGCGGCTGCCCCTGCCACCAGGGTCTGCTCATGCTCACTCGTGCGCGGTGACTCACCAAGTGCTACCCCAACTAGTTGGCGAGGGGGACCCACCGAGGTGCGTGTCTCTGCGCTGGTGGATGGTTGGCTCTGATGTGACGATGCACCCTCAGAGACCGCCATGTCCTCTGAGGAATCGCCCTCCTCGATCGCTTCACTCGCAGACGGCCCTGCAAGAGAACAGAGGGCACTATGAGGCATGTGGACCAACTTTACGGTGCGCCTGATGGCAGGTGATGATACGGTCACTCGCGATCATGGGTGTTGAGTGTCAGCTTTCCCTTACCGGCCGTTTCTGCAGCGACACACTCGCCATCAGCCACCGACAGGCAATGTCGCGTGCGGGCGAGGTCGAGCGCCTCCACCTCTGCGTCGGTGAGCTCTACCACTTGCGGCGGGCCACCTCCGGTGCGTGCCCTTTCCCGATTGTTCTTGCTCCTCTTCTCCTGTCAAGGCAAAACACAGATGTGTGAGTGGGTGCGTATTGCATTGTGAGACGCATTGAGCATCGGTGTGAGTGGGTTGAGCGTGGCGCAGATGGATGGGAGGATGCGTGTGCCACATGCCCATCCCATTGCATAGGGATTGGGTGTGTGGTAGTGTTCGGGTGGGGACAGGGACGGTGGGTACTTGCGGGCACGGCGAGGATGGTGAATGAGTGGCTGTGAGGATTGCTGCTGGAGCGCAGTGGTGGCTCTGCAGGAGGGGTTGTGATCTGTTTGGCGTGATGGTGGGGACGGGCTGTGGGAGGGTGCGTTGGTGTACTCACCTTGCCAGACCTAGTCAGGTCATTGAAGCGCTTGCGGCACTGCTCCCAAGTCCTTGGGGTGTTGGCCCTGCTGCTCACCTCCGCCGCCACCTCTGCCCATGCCTTCCTGGTGGTGGCGGCAGGGAACTTGCGTCCATCTTCTGGGAAGAGCGTTTCCCTCCTCCTCCTCACGCCCTCCAGCATCAGCTGCAGCGCAAGGTCTGAAAAACGGGACGCAGCCTTTCCCCTTGGCTGAGCCATCATCACCAGCCTACTGATTGCAGCAGGAGGGGCTTTGGGAGACTGCCCCTTTAAGTGGAGCTCCTACATCGAGTCGACGGTACTGCGCATGCGCAGCCGGCCGGCACGCAGCTGGGGAGCGGAGAACCCGGAAGCAGGGCTTAATCTGTTCAATTATCCCGCGATCGCATGGGGGACGCACACGATTACCCGTCCGCGTTTTCCACGCTCCCGGAGGACCACCCGCTGGGAACCCGCAGGCCTGCTAAATTCGAGCCCATCGAGTCTACAGAGCAGAAACAGGCCATTCGACCCAACTAGTTTATGCTGGCATTTATGCTCCACACGAGCCTGCTCCCACCGTACTTCATCTAACCCTATCAGGATACCCTTCTATTCCTTTCTCCCTTGTGTGCTTATCAAGCTTCCCCTTAAATGCATCTATGCTATTTGCCTCATCTATTCCTTGTGGTAGTGCATTCCTCATTCTTACCACTCTTTGGGTAAAGAAGTTCCTCCTGAATTCCTTATTGGATTTATTAGTGACTATCCTATAATTATGACCTCTAGTTTTGGACACCCCACAAGTGGAAACATTTCCCCTATGTTGTCCAGGTCTGCATGCAGCAAGACCTGGACAACATCCAGGCTTGGGCTCATAAGTGGCAAGTAACATTCGCGCCAGATAAGAACATAAGAACATAAGAAATTGGAGCAGGAGTAGGCCAATCGGCCCCTCGAGCCTGCTCCGCCATTCAATAAGATCATGGCCGATCTGATCCCAACCACAAATCTAAAGAACACAAGAAGTCGGAGCAGGACCCGGCCACATAGCCCCTGGGCCCTCTCCGCCACCCACAGGGCATTGACCGATCCGAACTCAGCTTCATGTCCAATTTCCTGCCCGCTCCCCATAACCCCTAATTCCCTTTACTTCTAGGAAACTGTCTATTTCTGTTTTAAATTTATCTAATGATGTAGCTTCCACAGCTTCCTGGGGCAGCAAATTCCACAGACCTACCACCCTCTGAGTGAAGAAGTTTCTCCTCATCTCAGTTTTGAAAGAGCAGCCCCTTATTCTAAGATTATGCCCCCTAGTTCTAGTTTCACCCATCTTTGGGAACATCCTTACTGCATCCACCCGATCAAGACCCTTCACAATCTTATATGTTTCAATAAGATCGCCTCTCATTCTTCTGAACTCCAATGAGTAGAGTCCCAATCTACTCAACCTCTCCTCATATGTCCGCCCCCTCATCCCCGGGATTAACCGAGTGAACCTTCTTTGTACTGCCTCGAGAGCAAGTATGTCTTTTCTTAAGTATGGAGACCAAAACTGTATGCAGTATTCCAGGTGCGGTCTCACCAATACCTTATATAACTGCAGCAATACCTCCTTGTTTTTATATTCTATCCCCCTAGCAATAAAAGCCAACATTCCGTTGGCTTTCTTGATCACCTGCTGCACCTGCATACCAACTTTTTGATTTTCTTGCACTAGGACCCCCAGATCCCTTTGTACTGCAGTACTTTCCAGTCTCTCGCCATTAAGAAAATAACTTGCTCTCTGATTTTTCCTGCCAAAGTGCATAACCTCACATTTTCCAATATTATATTGCATCTGCCAAATCTCCGCCCACTCACCCAGCCTGTCTATATCCCCTTGCAGGTTTTTTATGTCCTCCTCACTCTCTACTTTCCCTCCCATCTTTGTATCATCTGCAAATTTTGATATGTTGCACTCGGTCCCCTCCTCCAAATCGTTAATATAGATTGTAAAGAGTTGGGGACCCAGCACCGACCCCTGTGGAACACCACTGGTTACTGGTTGCCAGTCCGAAAATGAACCATTTATCCCAACTCTCTGCTTCCTGTTCGATAACCAATCCTCCACCCATGCCAGAATATTACCCCCAATCCCGTGATTTTTTATCTTAAGTAATAATCTTTTATGTGGCACCTTGTCGAATGCCTTCTGGAAGTCTAAATACACTACGTCCACTGGTTCCCCTTTATCCACCCTATACGTTATATCCTCGAAGAACTCAAGCAAATTTGTCAGACATGACTTCCCCTTCATAAAGCCATGCTGACTTTGTCCTATTAAATTATGCTTATCTAAATGTTCCGTTACTGTCTCCTTAATAATAGACTCCAAAATTTTACCCACCACAGATGTTAAGCTAACTGGCCTATAATTTCCAGCCTTCTGCCTACTACCCTTTTTAAATAACGGTGTTACATTAGCAGTTTTCCAATCTGCCGGGACCTCTCCTGAGTCCAGGGAATTTTGGAAAACTATCACCAAAGCATCCACAATCCCTACTGCCACTTCCCTCAAGACCCTAGGATGGAAGCCATCAGGTCCAGGGGATTTATCCGCCTTGAGTCCCATTATTTTACTGAGTACCATCTCTTGAGTAATTTTAATCGTATTTAGCTCCTCCCCCCCCGAGAGTCCCCTGTTTGTCCAGTGTTGGGATATTCTTAGTGTCCTCTACTGTAAAGACTGAAACAAAATATTTGTTCAGCATTTTTGCCATCTCCATGTTTCCCACCATTAATTTCCCGGTCTCATCCTCTAAGGGACCTATGTTTGCCTTAGCCACCCTTTTTCTTTTTATATAACTATAGAAACTCTTGCTATCTGTTTTTATATTTTTTGCTAATTTCTTTTCATAATCTAACTTCCCTTTCTTAATCAATCCTTTAGTTACTTTTTGCTGTCTTTTGAAGAATTCCCAATCTTCTATCCTCCCACTAAGTTTGGCTACCTTATATGTCCTTGTTTTTAGTCGGATACTATCCTTGATTTCTTTACTTAGCCACGGATGGCTGTCATTTCTTTTACACCCTTTTTTCCTCAGTGGAATATATTTATTTTGAAAGTTGTAAAATAACTCCCTAAATGAACACCACTGCTCATGTACCGTCTTACCCTTTAATCTATTTTCCCAGTCCACTTTAATCAATTCCGCTCTCATACCATCATAGTCTCCTTTATTCAAGCTCAGTACGCTTGTTTGAGAATCAACCTTCTCACCCTCTAATTGGATATGGAATTCAACCATAAGTGCCAGGCAATGACCATCTCCAACAAGAGAGAGTCTAACCACCTCCCCTTGACATTCAACGGCATTACCATCACCGAATCCCCCACCATCAACATCCTGGGGGTCAACATTGACCAGAAACTTAACTGGACCAGCCATATAAATACTGTGGCTACGAGAGCAGGTCAGAGGCTGGGTATTCTGCGGCGAGTGACTCACCTCCTGACTCCCCAAAGCCTTTCCACCATCTACAAGGCACAAGTCAGGAGTGTGATGGAATACTCTCCACTTGCCTGGATGAGTGCAGCTCCAACAACACTCAAGAAGCTCGACACCATCCAAGATAAAGCAGCCCGCTTGATTGGCACCCCATCCACCACACTAAACATTCACTCCCTTCACCACCGGCGCACTGTGGCTGCAGTGTGTACCATCCACAGGATGCACTGCAGCAACTCGCCAAGGCTTCTTCGACAGCACCTCCCAAACCCGCGACCTCTACCACCTAGAAGGACAAGAGCAGCAGGCACATGGGAACACCACCACCTGCACGTTCCCCTCCAAGTCACACACCATCCCGACTTGGAAATATATCGCCGTTCCTTCATTGTCACTGGGTCAAAATCCTGGAACTCCCTTCCTAACAGCACTGTGGGAGAACCATCACCACACGGACTGCAGAGGTTCAAGGCGGCGGCTCACCACCACCTTCTCGAGGGCAATTAGGGATGGGCAGCAAATGCCGGCCTCGCCAGTGACGCCCACATCCCGTGAACGAATAAAAAAAATTTTAAAAACCCTATCAAACCCCTTCATTACTTTAAAGACCTCCATCAGGTCACCCCTCAGCCTTTTCTTTTCTAGAGAAAAGAGCCCCAGCCTGTTCAGCCTTTCCTGATAATTATATCCTTTCAGTTCGGATATCATCCCTGTGAATCTTTTTTGGACCTTCTCCAGTGCCTCTATATCATTTTTATAATATGAAGGCCAGAACTGTGCATAGTTGCAATTGGACTTGGAATCTTGACTGATTTTTTCCCCCTCTCTTGCCCAGAGGTTCTGAGGTCAGTTGCACCAAATTGAGATTAATTAACTCACATAGATAGAGGAACAAATCTGAGACCTTGTAGTCCATGTGGTTATATGGCAAAGTGCCCTTGCCCACTAGGTCAGCAGGGGAGCTAAGACTTCTTGTTAAATTATATTTTGTTTTTGTATAGTTTAGGGTTAATACTGCATTAATATAAGCTATTCCTGACATTTGAATAGCTTTATTATGTTTCAGCATCACAGTGCGCATTCCGAAAACTAACTTAAACTATTTGGTTCAGGGACGCAGCCATTTCCCTGGATCTGCCAACAGTCGAAGAAACCCATCGCTTGGCAGAATACAAGATGTTTATATTAGCACTTTATGTCAGGGATTTACTGTAAGATATCCACAGATTCAGTATGTCCTTCTTTTCCTTGATAAGGTTCAGATACAATATCATTGAACTGTGAAATAGTTGTTTTGAATCCAAGGCTAAAAAAAGACTTGGAAGCACAGAAAGAATTGGGAGCCAAATGCAGAATGGAGACCTGATAATAGAAGTTAAAAAGAAAAACAAAGAAACAGATTTTCTAATCAACTGAAGGAAATTTGAGATGATTTAAAAATACTTTATTACCCAATGAAAAATTAAGACTAAATAGAAATTACTATCAACTTTAATTTCATTTTGCTGTATATCCAAACAATAGGAATTATGAAATAAAGGATTTTTTTAATTCAATAAATGAAGCAAACCCCTCCAATTTACTAAAATACTGATGATAAATGTGAGAATGGCATTTCATCCTAAATGGAATAGCAACGTTAGTGCTTATAATCCCTCAATAGCTACAGTCTATCACATTATTCAAGTTTTCATTGTAGTCAACCACACCATTGTACTTGTTCCAGGATCATGAAGATTTGATACTTACATCTGTTCTTCAATTTAAACTAAGGTCCCATTAGTTTTGGGCCTATTTACACTCAGGCTGATAACATCCTCTCTTAATCGGTAAAGTGAGAGTTGGTAATGGTAAATTGGAATTTATTCCCATTAATCATGATATCTAGTTCTTGCAATAAGCAAGGTCAGAATATAGCTGACCTTAGCAAAACACAGCTTAGTTACACAGGGTACACTACCTCAGTTTGTTTATCACAAAGTGAAACACAAATACCCAATGCCCATGACACACTGATACAATACCTCAGTGAAGTTCAGGTATCTTTCTCTTATCTTCTCCTTCTGTATATCTCAACAGCACTTCAAGCCTCACTCCAGACTGTCCTGATGAGCAGAAGAACAGAGCTCCAGCCTCTAAATACTGAGTTGACATCCAGCGGGGTACTTGAGTCCAATAGGCGTGGAGTGGTGACCCCTCATTTCACCTAGCCGGTTCTCCTGGTAGAGAGTTGTGAGTCAGGTTAACAACCTGTCCAGGTAAAAAGGGACTTTATTATGGAAAAATGCAGCGCATGATCTGCTGGATATGAAGCATTGAATGAAATGGGTTGTTAGAGGAAAAGGAGAAGGGTAGTAACTCTATAAGACAGACATACCATGGTGGGTGACACAGTTACTTAGAGTAGCAAAATATACTGCCACAGAATAACAGGATACAGGAGTTCACATCCAACCAGTTCTTCTGTAATCTTGCAGGGGTATGATCTATATAGCGATCTAACTTTAAAATACCTGTTAGAAATTCAGTTTATATGTTATAGAATATAGAATGTACAAACTAAAAGAAAGAATTTTCATTTGGCAAAAGAACCAGAGGCGAGATGAGGAGAAATTTATTTACACAACGAGTTGTTATGATCTGGAATGCACTGCCTGAAAGGGTGGTGGAAGCAGATTCAATAATAACTTTCAAAAGGGAATTGGATAAATACTTGAAGGGGAAAAATTTGCAGGGCTATGGGGAAAGGGCAGGGCAATGGGACTATTTGGATAGCTCTTTCAAAGAGCCGCACAGGGACGATGGGCTGAATGACCTCCTTCTGTGCTGTATCATTCTATGATTCTATGAGTATTTTAATAAGATCATAAGAGCATAAGAAATAGGAGCAGGAGTAGGCCATACCACCCCTCGAGCCTGTTCCACCATTCAATAAGATCATGGCTGATCTTCGATCTCAACACCACTTTCCCGCCCGATCCCCATATCCCTTGATTCCCCTAGAGTCCAAAAATCTATCGATCTCAGTCTTGAATATACTCAACGACTGAGCATCCACAGCCCACTGGGGTAGAGAATTCCAAAGATTCACAACCCCCTGAGTGAAGAAATTTCTCCTCATCTCAGTCCTAAATGGCTGACCCCTTATCCTGAGACTATGGCCTCAATCAAATAAGTGAGGGCACAAGTGCACAAGCATGACTCAACTCCACACTAAGCAACATCACATAGTGTAAAACAACAAATGAATGAGACCCTTAGTTGGTACCAGAGATCGCCACTGTCCCTTCACAGGTACACCTCCTTTCCTGCCATTCCATGTCACATTTCCTACAATGTTTGAGTGAGAAATTAAGAATCTGCTGCATTGTCAGCACCTGTTACCTTTTTCAGAAGTGAATACCTGTAAAAACCCGGGTGATAAAAACATTGTAAATTAGTCTTTACAATGTCTAAATCTTTCCGTTCTTTGCAAAGGAGAAACATGTGCCCAACCAGAGACAAAGGACAGCCACGGGTGGAGGACTAGCTATTATCAGAACCCTCGGTAGGCATGATCAGCTCTGCAATTCCTAGGCAAACACACTGGGGATGCAGTGGGAAATGGAGAAATTGGAGGAGAACTTTGAAGTTCAGGTTGGTAATGGATGGCGTGCTCACACAATTGTGAGTTTTTGCAGTCTGCAGGCATTCTGATATTGTTCAGTTATGTTTCCTGATTCACAAGTCAGAGAGCATCTTCCTAAAATGAATATCCTTGTGTCCCTAACAGGTGCTGAATACTTACAGAAAGAAGCTGCCTGGCACCCCTAGAAGGACTCTTCCTCCACTGATTCACTCACTGCATATTTCTGGATCAGGGTCACAGTGGGGTCACTGGAGGGAAGTGGCGGTGGCCATTTTTAGGGACATAGTTTGGATAGAGGGCATCTCCACTCCATTCTACTTGCAAACTGCCTCTACACTGCCCAAAAATGTTTTTCTTAAGTAAAGTCCAGACCAGTAAATCAAAGTGAATAATATAAAACATTATATGCCCCTTTCTAACCTATCGTTTCTCACTAGTATTGAGGAACTATAAAAAATGCATCCTGCAAAGGGGATTTTTATAAGGAGTTTTACAATTAGATTCCAAATCTTGTGGCTAGATTAATTTTAATGATGTTTAAATCTGTGAAAACCCTCAAGCTATTAAAACAGATTTAAATATAACTAGTCTGAATGCAGTAGGATTTTAACCAATCACTTCACTTTGCAGAACAACAATCTTACGAAAAACTACATACTATAAAATCAGGTGTACACATTTAAATTCTCTAAGTACAGAGAACATTACCAGTGCAAATTGCACTAATTTATATAACATGTTTAATATCAGGGATGTGACTTATATTCAACTTCTACAACTGTCTGAGAAAGAACAATTGATTTTCTTCAGATTGAGGGAAGGCTAAGATGTTGCTAAGAATGACAGTGACCTGTTCATTATCAAATGGTGTTGTAGAGGCAAATAAGTTCTTTTACTGCTGATCATCCTTTGAATTTTAAATAAAGAAACTGTATGGCAATTGTTTTTCAGTATGCTATAGGTTGTTTTTAGTCTATGTGAGTGCTTGGCGCCAATTGAAGCAACACTTATGTTTTGAGCTATTCCAAGCTGGCTCAAACCTAATTTCATTGCTGCTCACTGCCCCCTTATAAACTGAGAGCCTTTTTTGGTGGGAGGGGAACCGGCTTTCTTATGGTTTACCAGTAGAGAAAAAATACTTCCTAAAATTGCAATGTATTATGGACTTGATTTTAAATTATTTTGTTATTCTGCTTTTGACTGTGCAAATCAAAATAAACAATTTGATGTTTGACATGTCTGATGTTCAGACCTGGGAACTACCCTATTCAGCATTCTAAATGGCTTGTGTATTTCTGGGAGCTAACCCTTCACAAGCTGAACCTAACCTTTAAAGCAACATGAATTATAACAATAATAAAGATAATCATGAGGAATATAAAAAGTGTACTGGGGAGGTGAATAGGAAGAGTAGAAGGACTAAAAGGAAATATTTTTTAAAACTAGCACATAAAATGAAAGAATAGTTTTTTTCCCACTCAGGATGTGGGCATTGCTGGCAAGGTTGGCATTTATTGCCCATTCCTAGTTGCCCTGAGAAGGTGGCGATGGGTCTTCTTCTTGAACCGCTGAAGTTCGTAAATAGTTCGTAAGTAGGATATAGAAGCACTGGAGAAGGAGCAAAAAAGATTTACTAGGATGATACCAGAACTGAGAGTTTGGGCCCGATGTTAGCAGGGCTGCGAATGAGAATCCCTACGTGGTCAGTTTTCGGTAAAATATTAAAACGCCTACGTGGCAAAGAAGCAGAATGCAAAATGGTTAGAAAGGGTTAATTAGTTAGTAACTGAGATTGGTACAGGTGGCCTGGCCTCCTGCTGGGCCATATGTTTGTGTAGTCAGCAGGTTTGCATGGTCTTAGCAATGTAGAGTCTTTGATGTGATTCAAGGACTGGTCTGAATGTCTCCATGTTTATGGCAGATCAATATAGGTAACGAGCTTAGCCAAAGTTGAAAGACATTCCAGGTTGGGAGATAAGGAACAGAAGGAACAGGGAAGAACATTCCAAGTTGGAAGGTGAGGAAGTATCCCCTTTGATGTCTAACAGCAGCATGATCAGCACATGGACGATTTATGATTGGCCGGAAATAATGTAACCTTGCATGGCAACCTATGCCCGGCTTATGATTGGTGTTGACCCTCGTTAAGTATGTTCCAACCCCTATTGATTTGTATAAAAACGTGTGGATTTCTGTATGTTTCTTGTTCTTGCTCTGCCAGCATAGAGGGACTCTATCAGGAGTCCAAATCAATGCTGCAGACTAAGAACCCTGCTATTAAAGTTGTGTTGAACTTTAAAATGTACTCGACTTCAGTTTTTACTGAACCAGACTGAGGGGAAAGAATCCGGATCGTCACGGGTTCCCGGCGGGGGGGCTATCGGGCGCGTTACCCACGCGCCCGGTGAAATTAGTGAGTTTCCCGCGCGATTGTAGCATCCAATCCACTAATTGGATGCACTTACCTGCTCCTCCGGGTTCCCCACTGCTGATCTGCGCGTCGGGCGGGCTGCGCATGCGCAGTACGATCTGTCAGCTGGAGGCGCTCTATTTAAAGGGGCAGTCCTCCACTGACAGATGCTGCAACAAATAGCAAAAATTACAGCATGGAGCAGCCCAGGGGGAAGGCTGCTCCCAGTTTTATGATGCCTCACTCCAGGTATCAATACATGGGGTGAGGAGGAGGGGGAGGACAGAGATCCTCCTCCCGACGTGCGGGAGGAAATGGCCTGCCTCTGCCACCAGGAAGGCCTGGCCCGAGGTGGCAGAGGAGGTCACCAGCGCCGCCAACATATCGCCCACCTGCATACAGTGCAGGAGGCGCTCCAATGACCTCAGTAGGTCAGCCAAAGTGAGTACACGTAGTCTTTCCCCTACACTCCGTCTGCCACATCACTGCCCCCACCCCACATCTCCTTCAGCACTGCCAACACAACTCTGTCACATCACCCCTCATACCCACTCAAACCTCAGCCTCATCTTACCTGCACCTACTCACCTCGCCAGTACTCATCCCGCCACTACCACTCAACCCAATCCTCATACAATCTCATGGCTCTCTCTCATACTCACCCTCTCGTGCATCTCTTTCACGGCCGGCCTCACTCAACCTGCCACTACCTGTGCTGCAGCCACAGGGCATGGCCTCCTCGGAGGGCGAACAGCATCACCAGCCTCACCAGCTTCTACTTTGGCTGACCTACTGAGGTCATTGGAGCGCCTCCTGCATATGTGCAGTAGGCAGCGTAAGGCAAACGTGTCGTGAGCATGAAGGGGATGCACAAGGGTGTTTGAGGGTTTGTCATGGGTGTTACTTACATTGAATTTCTGACCAACTCACATTACATATTATATTGGCACCACTACTGCCATGTCTTCGCGAATCCTGTCTGGTTTGTGCAATAATGCCCACTCCTGAGGATCACTATGAGGACCCACAACTGATGCCACCCATTGTGTCACTGCAGAGTGGGTGTAGGTGTATTTGCAGGGCTCTTCTGCGCAGACGACTGGGAGACATCGGCGATGTGCCCGGTTGCACCCTGGAAGGATGCGGAGGAGAAGTTGTTGAGGGCAGTGGTGACTTTACAGCGACAGGTAAGAAGATGGTGCTCGGGCCAGCCAGGAGCAGCTCGGCATGAAAGAGGCTGCAGATGTCCATGACTACATGTCGAGTGACTCTGAGCCTCCGACTGCTGCTCAGAGAGGTCCAGGAGGCTGAGCCTCGGTCTGTGGACCCTGTGGCGAGGGTAGTGCCCTCTGCGACGCATCTCTCTCTGCGGTAGCCCTCCCTCCTGCTGTGCAGGTGGATGTGTCACAGCACTGTGTTGTGGAGCTCCACGTGTCAGAGGTGGACGGCGTGGATGGCAAAGCTGGTGAGGCTGGTGATGCTGTTCGCCCTCCGAGGAGGTCATGACTGCAGCTACTGCGGCCCCCATCCACAAGATGTACATCTGAGGGGGTCTGCAAGGTAGGTACATGTCTCCGGACCCCGGGGTAAGTGTGCAGGTTGGTGACTTTGACTGTCAGGAGGAGGGTGGTGGAGGCCAAACTTCGTCCCAAGTGACAGAGTGGCCTCCTGCAATGGGTGAGGGTCTCCCTCCCCCACCTGTCAAATGGACCTTTGCAGCTGCCACAGGCTGACAGCTGCAACACGTCCATTGGACCTGGGAGTGTTTCCCCCAGTGTGGGAAACAGTCCCACTTTGTTCTAAAATCCCACATAATCCCTTAATCAGGTCAGTTAATGACCTGAAATACCTAAATAAATACTGTCAAGTGGCATCCCGCTGGCTTTAATTGCCTGCGGGATTCCCACCAGCGGGGGCTGCGCGCGCACTCCGGCGCGTCAGCGGGAACCCGGAAGTGGGCGGGTTCGGGGCAGGCTCTGGTACCGCGCCGGGATTCTCCAATTTTCAGAGCCCCCCCCGCCAGGAACGCACCCGGTAGCGGGTGCTAAAATAGAGCCCTTTATATCTATCAGGAAAAATTGAGCACGTGGGGTTCTTTCCTCTAGAAAAGAGAAGACTGAGGCGTGAGGTCTTTGAGATTATGAAAGGGTTTGCTAGGGTGGACGTAGAGATGTTGTTTCCACTTGTGGGGGAGACCAGAACTAGGGATCATAAATATAAGATAGTCACTAACAAATCCAATAGGGAACTCAAGAGAAACTTCTTTACCCAGAAGGTGGTTAGGATGTGGAACTCGCTACCACAAGGAGTAGTTGAGGCAAATAGCATAGATGCATTTAAGGGGAAGCTAGATAAACACATGAGGGAGAAAGGAATAGAAGGATATGCTGATAGGGTTAGATGAAGTAGGGAGGGAGGAGGCTCGTGTGGAGCATATACACCAGCATGGACCTTATGGGCCGAATGGCCTATTTCTGTACTGTACATTCTATGTAATTCCTTGATACAACTGAGTAGCTTGCTGGGCCACTTCAGAGGGCAGTTAAGAGTGAACAACATTGATGTGGGGCTGGAGACACATACAGACCAGAGCGGCTAAGGACAGCAGATTTCCTTCCCTAAAGGACATTAGTGAACCAGTTAGGTTTATACAGCAAAACCACAGCTTCGTGGTCATTTTTACCAATACCAGCTTTTTATTTCCAGATGTTTGAAACTGAATTCAAATTTTCAAATTACCATGGTGGGATTTGAAGTCAGGTCTCTGGATTACTAGTCCAGTAAAATAACCACAAGTAAACCCTTATATAAGCATAGAAAAAATGAAATAGTTAAAAAGAGGGTATGACCATTCATGCATGAAGGATGGAGTCTAATTATGGAGGATGAAGGTATGGAGGAAATATTAAATAAATATTTTCCATCATTTTTTGCAAATGATTGTGGAAGTCAGAACATAGGTATACCAGAGAAGGTTATGGAACAATTGTTAGAGATAACTCTAGTAAAGGAATTGGTTCTGATGTAAAATGTTTCATGCAATGGTGACCTTCACATCCAAGGGAAGAGCAGTCTCTGTGCTGGAAGCTGTCTGCAGGTTAGACTCAAGGAGATGGCACAGTTCTGTGACAGCACCCCATGCAAAGCAGAGCCATGAAAACTGGTTTTCTCTGGCATGGCTGCCAAGACAGAACAACAGCATGCATGAAGTACTAAACTAATCATAACGCAGATGAAACTTTCTAATAAGGCAAAAAAAATCCAATGTATACAAGCAAAATTCAAAATGTACAAAAGACTTTTAAGAAGCCAACTGAAAAGGCTAGGCCACCAGTTTTACATGGGCATGTAGTGCTAGGGGAGAGGAAACCTTTCCAAAACTGGGAATCTCTGTGTTGGACCAATTAGCGTGTATTAGCATGAAAATTGAAGGTATAATGAGATACGTACTGCATGGCAGCACAGCCTCAAAGCTTATTAAAAAAACATAATTGTGGAATGCAACATGCTGCTTGTCGGCCACACAGGCATCCTCACCAGATTCTGCAACTGACACTCCAAACCAGGGAGGCTCATTGCTGCGAGTGGAGCCTCCAAAAAAAAATGACCCTCAGCTATATTGCTGCAGTCACTGACTGTTGCCAAATTTTTATTGTTGGACATTATTTTCCCGCTGTTAAAGAATTTTATGAAGGATCACCATCCAAAGAAAATGTGTACTGTGTGCGGAATTAATAGTAAACTTGTGTTTAACGCTTTCATTTGTAAATTTTTACCAATAAGGGGTTTTGCCACTTGGAGATTGAGTAAGTCAGTATATAACATTTTCATGTGTAATATCAAATATTTCTTTTCAAAAAGGGATGTAGCCAGAAAAGGCTGTCATGTTGGCCCTCACTGGTTGAGTAAGTTCATATTTGGCATTTAATTTTGAAATGTTAACGTTTGTACGGGTTGTCATATTACTCACGGCACACTGAGTGTGTCTATGTCTGACATTTTCAGTTTCAAATTATATTCTAGTCAAATAGTGCTGTCACAATGCATGCGATGTGTAGATTAGATCCATGTTTGACATGATCATTTCAAAGTTATAACATTAAGTATGATCAATTCTGCAGCTTAATAAATGAAAGACTGAGGACTGAACAAGTTGCAAAACACGAGGACTGGATTTTAACCCTCTCACCAGCTAACATGTTAACCAAATCGTGTGCTGAAGATTTTTTATGTGCCCATTTAGGTGAAGGAGGTTAATATTGGAGAATGGAACATTTTACATTTCAAACACTGGTATCATCATTAAGCACTTTCAGACTGGGTATAGCATGGTTAGATACCTGTGCAGTGCTATCAATGAGAATACTCATTCAGCAGAGCCCCTTCTTGTTTTAACACATATTTATGTATTGAAGATTGATCTGATTGCATCTATAATGTAGAACTTCATTTTATACCAGATTTGACTCTTCCCATCTGAAGAGCTGTTATGACCGTTGTCACTATGATAGATATATTTTAAAAATGTTCTTATATATTATATAAAGAGTGGACATTGGGCTTTTTCTTTTGGACTCAAATAACTATACTAAGCAGTGTGATGTATGAGGAGGAAGGAGTATGTCTAACAGGTATATAATACACATAGAAAATAAGGGTGCAGTTTTCATCACAACACACTTCCTGGGTCACCCTTCAGTGTCACACTTCTAAATATGCAAATTTCTTGGAACTGACTGCCAGAAATTACATATTTCTAAAACACTAACAAATCAGAATTAAACAGATAGAGAACATACAAATTAAACATAAGCATAATATGTGTCAAAACTACCAATCCTGACCTCCTGAGGACTTATTAAAAGAATGAATCGAGTGTCAGCAGCAAAGGAAAACCACTAATAAAGCAAAGGAAAAATGCAATCGATGAAATAGCAAAAATATTTTTACTAAATCCTTTCTATCACCAGTATATAGAGCTGAAAATAAAATTTCTAATGTAATAGACAGACTAAAATACATAATTCACAATATAATTAAACATACCTGTAGAATTATCTATTATCTGTTGGATCGTCTTCATTTTTATTCGGAAGCCTGCTTGTTTCCCAGAACTTTGGATGAAATTGTGAACTCACATTGAGTCCACACTCCCAGAGGGGAGCCACATTGCAAAAGAAATGCAGATCAGAGGTAGGGTTACAACATTGTACCATCATTTTCTGACCCTTTGAGTGCATCTCCTCGGATCGATGAATTTGCCCTTATTTTTTAGCCTCAGTGCTGCATTCATGATCCATTTCCACACCTTTCTAGCCCTTTTTTCTGTTTCCATCCTAGCCTATGCCACACGCATGGCTGATGACTGCATGATACAAGCATGCACGAATGGGTCCAATTTTATTTTTGGCATTCTAAATGGTGTTTTTTTGCATGAAATCTAATTCCAGCAATTCCCAATTGCTTTTTATACATAGTGTCCTTTCCCTAAATAACTACTGCTACTGCTCATAATAGAAGTAATATTTCTTAATGTAAAACTGAAGAAAAATTCCTCTTCAAGATGTGCATCTCAAACAATAAAGCAAAAAAAATTAATTGGTTTGCTGAAATGTACTTTCAACTTTTTTGTAGCGTGTACCCAAAAGAAAATGAGTCAGTTTTTATCTTGGTTAAATCTATTTTTTTGATTGTAATTGCTGTATAGTTACAATACAGTCATGTCATACAGTAATATACAGCTTATATGGTTTGTAATACAGAGTGATGGGGGAGTAATCCTTACATAGTGACTTACAGATGACCCAGAGGCTGGTTCTGGTGTATAACATTAATACTTAGGTATTGTTTGCCTACCTGTTGCAGCAATTTTGATGTCCACTGAATCTATTTGATTGCATGACTGGAACTGTATGATAATCCATGGGCAGGTTGACATGTCCCCTTCATGTGATGTCTGGGCTAAGTATATTGTAGGTGTGCAAACCAGGCATTGGCAGCCATTTTTACAAATAAAATACTGGATGATAACTTCACAATAAGAATTCTTTCTAATAAACATGGGGCAATAAAATCAGGGCTAGAGTTCTAAACATTTGACACACTGCTTGTCATGAGTCATTGCGTTGTTGCATGTCTCCTGCATACCAGAGAGCGTTTGTAAACAAGTAATTTAATTTAAGAGCTTGGAAATTGTTAATATGTTTCTAAAAACCTGTTAGCTAAAAGTAAAATTAAAATCCTTTAGTTAATCATATGAATTGAAGCACGGTTATTGGAATGTTATCCATTAAAAGCTTTTAAAAGCTGTCAAGTTATCATCCATTACTATATTTGTAAAAATGGCTGCCATCAAGAGTAGGCAGAAATATTTGTTATTTAAAAAGCTATGGCCCCAGCAAAGTCCGTACTTAGTCACAGGGGCATGATGTTTGTCAAATAGCCAGTGTATTTATTAATATTGTCAGAATCTAACTGAACCAATCAAAATAAGCACACAAAAGCCTGGAAGGGATCCAAAGAAAGGGAGGAATGTGAGTGAGAGATATTAGCATATGGATGGAAACTTTGATTATCTGATGCATTACACAATACAGTCTGGTACAATGAGGCTGCCAACTTGGCTGGAAAATTTTAATCTGCTAAAACAGATGTCACAGCTGTAATCAATTCCCCAGGCACCAACACCTGCACCTTAAGCAGCTGAGAATTCATAACAATGAATTATTACTCTCAAAAGACACTTTCAGAATGAAAAGTATCTATTCATGAAGTGTGCAACCATAGAAAGAGTCCAAATTGCAATGTGACATTCTCATTAATCTTTTTTTTTCCAATTTGAACTTTAACTATCTCTGCTTTGTTTTAATGAAAATAGTAAACAGCAACAGTCCCAACACCGATCCCTGTGGGACACCACTGGTGACCGGTCTCCAAGCAGATCCAATTCCATCTTCAACCATTTTCTGCCTACAGACTTTCAGCCAGTCCTCAATCCAGCGCAGTAGATTACTGATGCCTGAGGCTTCGATCTTAGAGAAGCCCCTTATGTGATACTTTATTAAAAGCGTTTTGGAAGTCTGTGTAGATTATGTCTACCAGGTGTCCCTCTTCCAGGACGAAAGCTGTAGATTGCAGGAAGATATCAATGGACTGGTCAGGTGGGCAGAAAAGTGGCAAATGGAATTCAATCCAGAGAAGTGTGAGGTAATGCATTTGGGGAGGGCAAACAAGGCAAGGGTATACACAATAAATGGGAGGGTACTGAGAGGTGTGGAGGAAGTGAGGGACCTTGGAGTGCATGTCCATAGATCCCTGAAGGTAGCAGGACAGGTAGATAAGGTGGTTAAGAAGGCATGCAGGATACTTTCCTTTATTAGCCGAGGCATAGAATATAAGAGCAGGAAGGTTATGCTGGAACTGTATAGAACATTGGCTAGGCCACAGTTTGAGTACTGTATACAGTTCTGGTCACCACATTACAGGGAGATTTACGAGGATGTTGCCAGGGCTAGAGAATTTTAGCTATGAGGAAAGATTGGATAGGCTGGGGTTGTTCTCTTTGGAACAGAGTAGGCTGAGGGGTGATTTAATTGAGGTGTACAAAATTATGAGGGGCCTAGATAAAGTGGATAGGAAGGATCTATTTCCCTTAGTAGAGAAGTCAATAACCAGGGGACATAGATTTAAAGTGATTAGTAGAAGGATTAGAGGGGAGCTAAGGAAATTGTTTTTCAATCAGAGGGTGGTAGTGGTCTGGAACTCACTGCCTGTTAGGGTGGTAGAGGCAGAAACCCTCATCACATTTTAAAAGTACCTGGATGTGCACCTGAAGTGCCGTAACCTACAAGGCTACGGACCAAGTGCTGGAAAGTGGGATTAGGCTGGGTGGCTCATTTTCAGCCGGCGCGGACATGATCGGCCAAATGACCTCCTTCTGTGCCATAAATTTTCTATGATTCTATCTTGGTGACTTCTTCAAAGAATACAATCAAATTAGTAAGACAGGATCTCCTTTTTTTGAAGCCATGTTGGGTGTCCCTAATATGTCCTTCTCTGTCTAAAACTTGTTCAAACCACATTCAGCTAGCAGTAGCTCAGCATTCTAGAAGCACAGTGCCTGATCATATAGTAGAAACACTTTTTGCATTTATTACCCTGAAACGCCTTGAATCAGAACAAGGTATGCAGTTTTTGCAATGCCACCTCATTGAGTTTTTACACATGGCTGTGGTAAGAAATCTAGAGTACCCATTTGTTCATGGAAGATGATGTGGCAGTGAGTATAAAGCTATGAAGGGGGAAAGCATAAAAAGAGTGAACCAAAATTTCTATGCAATTCTAACTTAAGATAATATGGTCCACATTCCCTTTTTCTTTTTTAGTTAAACTAAGGTTTAAACTCAGAAGGCATTCATTAAATGATGGCAAATGTAGGGATTTTAAAAGCCAGATGATTGTAGAAAAAGGAAAGAAGGGGGAACTAAAGAGCTCCAGTCTTGAGGTCCTGGAAAACTGTATTTTGAGCTTAGAAGGAACAAGCGAGGGAAGTTCGGAGGATAAATGACCATAGTAGTGCCAATAAAGTTTTTATATATATATATATATATATATATAGATAGACATATATAGAAATAAAGAGAGAGAGAGAAAAGAATGGTTATAATGGAGAAAGATTGAAGGATGGAGGTAAGAGAGGGATCAGAATTGGAGTGAGCTGTTAGCACAGCTTAGCCAGAAATGGAAGCATTATTCAAGAGTTGGATTGGCTTGGGCTTTATAGAGCAATAATAGTTGTTGATAGGAAAAGAAGCATTTGGTTCAAAAGAAATTAATAGCTTCTTTGAGACAGTATTGCCAAAGGAGGAAACAAGGGAGTTTTATGTGAAGACTAGATGGTGATTCCTACTGTTAAATACTCAACAGCAACAACAACTTGCATTTACATAGAGTGGTTCTGGCAATTCTAGGGACGAGGAGATAAATAATTTTATTTTAAATATTTTATTATTTAATTAAAATTTTATTTTATTTTGAGAATAGAAATTTTAAAAATGAAAGTGAAAGTAACAAATGCTTGCCCAAAAATGCCACAATCTCCTTTGAGACTTGAATTGGAAGAAATTTGAATTGAGGAAAATTGTGGTGGTGTTATTATATGATGTGGAGATGCCGGTGATGGACTGGGGTTGACAATTGTAAACAATTTTACAACACCAAGTTATAGTCCAACGATTTTATTTGAAATTTACTAGCTTTCGGAGGCTTCCTCCTTCCTCAGGTAAATGTCAGGAACTCCTCGAAGCCTACGCATTTATAAATCACAGAACAATACATGGTGATTACAGATAGTCTTTGCAACTGCCCATTGCCAAGGCAATCACCGTGTTCAGACAGAGAGGTGTTACCTACAGAGCCCCCGAATATACAGTCAAAAAAAAAAACAGGAAAAAAAAGAGAGAGGCAGAAACATCCAGAAGGCAGAGAAAGCCAGCAAATGACCTGTTATATTAAAAACAGATAGCTTTTGTTCGCTGGTGGGCTTACGTGTAGCGTGACATGAACCCAAGATCCCGGTTGAGGCCGTCCTCATGGGTGCAGAACTTGGCTATCAATTTCTGCTCGACGATTTTGCGTTGTCGTGTGTCTCGAAGGCCGCCTTGGAGTACGCTTACCCGAAGGTCGGTGGCTGAATGTCCCTGACTGCTGAAGTGTTCCCCGACTGGGAGGGAACCCTCCTGTCTGGCGATTGTTGCGCGGTGTCCGTTCATCCGTTGTCGCAGCATCTGCATGGTCTCGCCAATGTACCACGCTCTGGAGCATCCTTTCCTGCAACGTATGAGGTAGACAACGTTGGCCGAGTCACAGGAGTATGAACCATGCACCTGGTGGGTGGTGTCCTCTCGTGTGATAGTGGTATCTGTGTCGATGATCTGGCATGTCTTGCAGAGGTTACCGTGGCAGGGTTGTGTGGTGTCGTGGACGCTGTTCTCCTGAAAGCTGGGTAATTTGCTGCGAACGATAGTCTGTTTGAGGTTGGGTGGCTGTTTGAAGGCGAGTAGTGGAGGTGTGGGGATGGCCTTAGCGAGGTGTTCGTCGTCATTGATGACATGTTGAAGGCTGCGGAGAACATGGCATAATTTCTCCGCTCCGGGGAAGTACTGGACGACGAAGGGTACTCTGTTGGTTGCGTCCCGTGTTAGTCTTCTGAGGAGGTCTATGCGATTTTTCGCTGTGGCCCGTCGGAACTGTCGATCGATGAGTCGAGCGTCATATCCCGTTCTTACTAGTGCGTCTTTCAGCGTCTGTAGGTGTCCATCGCGTTCCTCCTCGTCTGAGCAGACCCTGTGTATTCGCAGGGCCTGTCCATAGGGGGTGGCCTCTTTGACGTGGTTAGTGTTATTATATAGTCACTGAACTCTCAAAACAGTAAGCATAGATGCAATCACATAAAGACTGATTGGGCTGCTTGAGAGTTTTGGAAGCTCAATCATATCAATAGGTGCAGCAAAGGTTTGAATGAGGTAAGATTGATAGTTTAGCTTCTTGCATTTCAGTTAGTGGTAGCCTATCCAACCTTGTGCCCACTCTGAGAATGTTTGGATCCATTAATCAGATTGGCCTCTAATCTTTTGCCTCACTTATTGAGTCACAAATAACTGTGCAGATAGATATTGTCTCTTTTGACCTGTGATAGCTGAGCAAACCTTCAAGTTGATCAATTTAGTTTTCTCACTGGTGATTTTACTTGAATGTTGTCAAATGGCACTGTTAAATGCAATGTATCATTTATGTCCTTAGCTTATCTATTGAATAATAGATAATAGAGCTTGGTGAGAGTTGGGTGAATCTATTAAACAGAGTGACTTACTAAACAGAGTGACGACAGGAATTTGGTGAGAGTGGGAAGTCAGTGCAGAGGGAAAGGAAAAGCTAAGGATATGCTAACAACTGGGCGACATGGACATGTTGGGCCGAAGGGCCTGTTTCCATGTTGTAAACTTCTATGATTCTATAAGTTATTTAAACCAAGGAGCAACAGTAAATAGTAAATATATAAATAAATAATCAGCGTACTTAATTAGATCTAAGGGGATGAAATTAAAATGAACTAAATAAAGGATACCAACATTAAAAAGATCCAAATTGCATAAAATTAAAATTTGGTATAATTAAATAATAAATAGGAGTTAAGGGGATACTAGAATAAAGTTAATAAACAAAAATAAGACTAATTAGTTACAAAGAATCTGAAATCAAGCTAAAGCCATCTACTAAATATAATCTAGATCTCAAGTAATTATATTATACCTAGAATTAAATTACTACTATAAATAAATAAAAACTAGAAATGGCAGTGCAGGCTATGCGGGACTGTGATATGTGGGAGTTTGTGGACAGTGAGACTGTCCCAGATTGCCACATCTGCAGGGAATGTCTCTGCCTTGAGACAGTCCAGCTCAGAGTCCTTGAGCTGGAGTGTAAGTTAGAGACACTCTGACACATGAGGGAGGGGAAAGAATTTCTGGCTAGTTTTCTCCAGAGTACAGTCACACCTCAGAGGAAAGCACAAGTGCAGAAAGGGGAGAGTGACTGTCAGTCAGCAGGGTAGGGGGAACTGAGCGGAGATAGAAGAAGAGGTTCCACAGGCACTGGTCCTATCCAACAGGTAAAATGTACTTGATACCTGTTAGGATAAGGAGAAAGACTGCAGGGAGGACAGCCACAATGCTGACCTAGGCACTGTAGAGCAGAGGGCTGTCCAAAGTGGGGAGGAGCAGCATAGAAATGTAGTTGTCATAGAGGATTCAATAATTAGGGGGATTGATAGCATCCTCTGCAGCAATGATCGAGAGTCCCGAAGGGTATGTTGCCTATCTGGTGCCAGGGTAAGGGATAGCTCGATGCGGCTGGAAAGGAATTTGGAAAGGGAGTTATCATGGTCCATGTTGGGACCTATGACATAGGGAAGAAAAGGAAGGAGGTCCTGCTGAGGGAATATCGAGAGTTAGGAACTAAACTAAAAAGCAGGACCTCAAGTGTGGTAATCTCAGGATTGTTACCCGAGCCACGTGTTAGTTGGTATCGGGACAAACAGATCAGGAAGGTGAACACATGGCCAAAGGAGTGGTGTGGGAAAGAGGGTTTCCATTTCATGGGACAATGGCAACAGTACCGGGACAGGAGGGAGCTGTACCGTTGGGACAAGCTTCACCAGAACCGGGCTGGGACCAAGGTCCTAGCAGAAAGGATAAATAGGGTAGTTAAAAGGACTTTAAACTCATAAATTGGGAAGGAGGGCTCAGTAAGAAACAATAGTTAAAATGATAGTTTAAAGATTTAAAAAAGGGGTAAGAGCAGAATTCAGGTCACCACCAGTAATATAGATACTCCAGGTGAAGGGAATAATAAAATAACTGAAGTGGTTACAGCAGGAGTGACAAATAAGAAACGTGTTAAGTTAAACAGTGTGAGAAAGACAGCATCAGGGCAGAAGGACAGGTTAGGGTCTCTTGCCCAAATAAGAGTTTTATATACTAATGCACGTAGTATAAGAAATAAATTGAGTAAATTAGAGGCTCAAATGAAGCTTGGAGGGAATGACATCATGGTCACTACTGAGACATGGCTGCAAGCTGGAGTTAAATATTCCAGGTTATAAGGTCTTTAGAAAGGATAGGGAAACGGGAAGAGGAGGAGGTGTAGCCTAATTGATTAAATATGCTATTACAACATTAGTAAGAGAGGATATAGATAAGGGAAAGCAACCAGCGGAGACTCAATGGTTAGAATTGAGGAATAAGAGAGGACCAATGCAACAACGACCTGATAGCAACAATGAAGTGGCAGAATGAATTAATTCAGAGATTAGAGAGGATTGTAGCAAAGGCAGAGTTGTTTTAATGGGAGACTTTAATTTTCATGTAGAATGGGAAGAGCAGAGTAACTCAAGTCAGAAAGGTACTGAATTTCTCGAGTCTATTCAAGATAGATTTCTGGAGCAATATGTTCTAGAACCTACAAGGGGGCAGGCCATATTAGATATGGTAATGAGTAATGAGCCAGACTTAGTGAATAATCTAACAGTAAGGGAACATTTATCGAACAGTGAACATAATTTAATGTTAGGTTTGAAAAGGAGAAACTTACCAGTTAATAAGATTCTAGATTTTGATACGGCTAACTTTAATGGGATGAGACTGAGACTGACAAAAGCAAACTGGTCAAAACTGTCATCAGGTAAAACTACAGACGAACAGTGGGAGGTATTCAAAAAAGAATTTAGCTTAATACAGGACCAGTATACACCCCTAAGGGGCAAGAGCTCTACTTACAAATAAAACAGCCATGGTCGACAAAAAAGGTGAGAGATAACATAAAACTGAAAGAGCATACAAAAGTGCAAAGAATAGTGTAGATCCAGGGAATGGGAGAGATATAAAGAACATCAAAGGAAGACAAAAAAGATAGTAAGAGATGCAAAAAGGGAATACGTAAAGATAGCAAGACTAACACAAAAGGTTTTTACAATTATATTAGAAGACAAAGGGTAGTCAATGGTAATGTGAGCCCTTTAAAAACAGATGCGGGTAATATTGCAAATGAAAATAAAGAAATGGCAGACTTGTTGTATAATTACTTTGTGTCAGTCTTCAAAGTAGAGGAAGAGGATAATATACCTGACATTCCAGGGAAACTAATAATGAATCAAGGACTGGAACTCACTAATGTTAACGTAAGCAAGAAAACAGTATTAGAGAAAATAATGGCACTAAAGACTGACAAAGCTCTAGGACCTGTTGGTTTCCGCCTCCCTTTAGTTGCCGGGTTTCCCGAAACCTGAGGAACGGAGCCTCATTTAAATATTATAATTAAGGACCCGCTTCTCCAGAGTGGGTTACTTGGATGTCCCCATCCCGCCGCGGTTAAATCGGATCTCGGCACGTTCGTGGCGGGTTGGGGTCTGGTTTCACATATTTACTGATTTAACTGCCCCCCGACCCTCCCCCACCCATTGTGCGGGGGATGGGGGATGAAAATAACGTCCGTTGTGTTCGTTTACACAGTAGAGGAAAAGGATAATATACCTGACATTCCAGGGAAACTAATAATGAATCAAGGACTGGAACTCAGTAAAGTTAAAATAAGCAAGAAAACTGTATTATAAAAAATAATGGCACTAAAGACTGACAAATCTCCAGAACCTGATGGTTTCCACCCCATCGTTTTAAAGGAAGTAGGTGAGGAAATTGCAGATGTTTTTGCCATAATCTTCCAAAGTTCTCTCGATTCAGGAATTGTCCCTTTAGATTGGAAAATTGCAAATGTAGCTCCATTATTTAAAAAAGGAGAGAGAGAGAAACCAGGAAATTATAGACCCAATAGTCTAAGATCTGTTACGGGGAAGTAATTGGAATCTATAATTAAGGACATAGTGACTGAGCAGTTAGAGAAATTTGAGCTGATTAGGGAGAGCCAACATGGATTGGTAAAGGGTAGGTCATGGCTAACGAAACTAATTGAATTTTTTGAGGAAGTAACGAAAGTAGCAGACAGGGGAATGTGTATGGATATAGTTTATATGGACTTCCAAAAGGAATTCGATAAGGTTCCACACAAAACGTAGTGGTCAGGTACAAAAAATAATCAAAAAGGCTAATGGAGTGTTAGCTTTTATATCTAGAGTGTTAGAATTTAAAGGGGAGGAAATTTTGCTGCAGCTACACAAATCACTGGTTAGGCCACATCTGTCGTACTGTGTACAGTTCTGGGCACCACACCTTAGAAAGGATATATTGCCCTTGGAAGGATTGCAGCGCAGATTGACCAGAATGTTACTTGGGCTCTAAGATTTAAATTGTGAGAGAGATTACATGAACTAGGCTTGTATTCCCTGGAATATAGATGGTTATGGGGTGATTTGATTGAGGTTTTAGGATCTTGAAAGGAATCGATCGGGTAGATAAAGAGAAACTTTTTCCGGTGGTGGAGGAGTCCAGGTCAAGGGGACGTAACTTTAAATCAGAGCCAGGCCATTCAGGAGAGAAATTAAGAAACATTTCTTCATGCAAAGGGTGAT
This sequence comes from Heptranchias perlo, assembly GCF_035084215.1. Classification (NCBI taxonomy): domain Eukaryota; kingdom Metazoa; phylum Chordata; class Chondrichthyes; order Hexanchiformes; family Hexanchidae; genus Heptranchias; species Heptranchias perlo. The sequence continues at coordinate 33,539,009 of NC_090341.1, read as the reverse complement.
AGAAGTGTTGAACTCTCTCCCACAAAAAGCAGTAGATGCTAGCTCAATCAATAATTTTAAATCTGAGATTGATAGATTTTTGCTAGCCAAGGATATTAAGGGATATGGAGCCAAGGCGGGTGGATGAAGTTAGGGTACAGATCAGCCATGATCTCATTGAATGGCGGCACAGGCTCGAGGGGCTGAATGGCCTATTCCTATGTTCCTACATCAAATGTTATCTATTAGAAATTAAGTAGTTCCATGATTATTAATGACAGCATTTTATTTACGAAATTAGCATGTTATATTTAGAAAATTATGGAAATAGATCTTTTAAATAGTAGAAATAATATTTTTAATCTTTTCTGGTAACAAAGAAAGTCTATATCTGAAATGTTTATTCCAGAAGTATATCATATTTTGTGCACATTAAGCATGGCCGCTTTAAGACCTGGTTTTGTCAACAATTGCAATGACCATTTTTTTTTGCAAAATGCCAGCTTACTTGGTTATTAATTTTTCAAAGGTTAAACCTCTCACAAATGCTGTTCAGTGATTGAATAATCCCATGATAAATGCTTTTCACAACAGACAGTTTCATAACTGTACCAAACTAATTGAAAGATCATTTGTTTATAGCAGGAGAGTCAATTGAATTAAATGTTGTCATTCAGTGACTTTTAAGCAAATAAACTAGATTTTGATGCGCGAGACAGTAGCCATCTTCAATCATCCTGTTGACCTATGACCTTGTGCTAGAATTTTCATTATTCAAAACCTTTACTAAGGAGCAATTCATATTTCAAAATATGTCACCTTAACCCTTGGTTAAATTCATTCTGGTGCTTTGGCGTTTACCCAACATATTACACTTTCATGATTTATGTAACTTGATTCTATTGTAACACATGTTGTAACTCTACTACTTTCAATATCAAACATTAGTTATAAATACTTGAATATATTTTATAATCAGTAAATAAATTTTCCATGACTAATTTTGTTTCGAATCCTACAAGCACAAGGGAAAATCCAATTCAAATTGCAGACTTGCTTCCAAATTCCACTGTGGCTGATACATCATTGTGTCTCAGAAATGAAGGGAAAGTTTTAAAAATATTATTTTTTATTGTCGAATTCACATCTACAGTGCAAAAAGAAAAGTTGGTCTCAGCAGGAATCTGCTGTGCTGCAGTATCTTAAAAAAATGTTCCTACTGTTTGTACTTAGGAATATGCTGTGGAAGGTTGGTGTCAAAAAATTGTACAGTTGTTTCAGACCAATACATTATTACAATGACACATTGGCACCATCAGGGATGATTTGTGCATTATAATCATGGGTCATGGTAATCATTGTGAACCAGGAAATGCTGCAGAAAAATCAAGTAAAACAGGAGTCCGAAATCTCAGTCTTCAAGATTGACAATGGTCTCCAGCATGGTCTCAAACATGTAGGCATCTTGCTATTATATCCATAAAAGGTTAAACAAAACAGGGGAGTGAAAGGTTTGTAGTTTATAACCTTCCCAATACATGTAGGAATGCTAATCTAGGGTTGTGCAAGATACCCTGTTAAACATTCCCTCTGCATTAGTGGCCACTTCCTACAAGAATTGATAGGGGCAAAATAAACACCCATGCGATATCTTCCCTTCCCATCACACTGCTCGCACCAATCAATGAGTAACAATTTCCATCATAAATCCAAATAAGATAAATGGAGAATTGTTAAACAAGTGAGCTTTAATCTGATATTAGTATTTCATGAGCATTGACCCATACTACTTTTCATGGAAAGTTGCCAATTCTACTAAATCTTTTGAAAGTTATTTTATCCACTGTAAATGCAGTTAGTTCTGAATATTTATTTCTCATACTTTGTTAATTCAGATATTGGTCACCACTGACTATTTACGTTGTAACAATACAGTCAATAATATTTCACCCAATAGTACCAAACTAATATATAAAAAGTGAAGTTTGGGATGAGGGAGATAAGATCTGTCTCAGCTGCTCTAAAGGTCTGTCTGACAAATAAATAACTCACTATTTTTAATGTTCCCTTATTTCATACCAGAATTTCTATGACTGCTATGCTAGTTAAATTATATTGCCTCATTGTGTCTCAAAGTACTTTACATAATATACTAGTTTTCAAGTGCAATGGATTCCACTAGGGCCAACTTTAACCATGTCCGCCTAGCAGAAACAGGGCAGGCAGTTAAAATGGCCAGTGGGACTTACCTGCACCAATCTCACTGACTTCCTGTGGGTTGTGATTTTCACTTGCTCCTCTGAGCAGGTGAGAGATGTCCGCTGGAAGCTAGTAGGGTCCTTCTTTAAATATGAAGATCGGGCTCCGAAAAAGTCATCACTGCCTGACTACCATTTTAACTGGAGGCCTGCACGGGAAACCATTTTGTCTTCCCCACCCCCACCCAGGCCAACTTGGTGGCAAGTGTGCTCCTCCAGGCCTCACAAGGAAACCATTGGCTATCTTTGTCCCGGGCTTCCCTCATGCTCCCCCAACCACGAGGCCCTCCTAAACCCCCTTCCAACCACTTACCTGAGTGCCAGGGACCTCTGTCCTTGGTCTCTTACAATGTTCCAATGAAGCTCAACGGAAGCTTGAGGAACAACACCTCATCTTTCCTTTAGGCACTTTACAACCTTCTGGACTCAACATTGATTTCAATAACTTCAGACCAAAGCCAGTGATTCCATTATTTTATTTTGTGACATTGCAGCAGTTGATAATGGTTCTGCTGTTGCCATTTACAGCTCCTCTAGACCCATCTTTTGTTTCTTAACTCTCCCATTACTACCCTCCTTGCCTTGCACCATCATCCCTTTTATCATTTAATCACTATTGCCCTCTACCCTATCACAGGCCTTCCCTTTTGTTCTTTCCTCCCCTCCCTCCCCCCCTCCCCCACCTTTCCCTTGCTCTGTACTTGGTTAAAAACTGTTAACTCTTTAACATCTTCAAGTTCTGACGAAAGGTCTTCAACCTGAAACGTTAACTCTGTTTCTTTCTCCACAGATGCTGCCTGACTTGCTGAGCTTCTTCAGCATTTTCTGTTTATATACGCCTTTGCTACCAAACAGGAAAGATAATAACTTCAGCCCATTCTGTATTAAGTACTATTTTCAAACGGACCATGCGAGCACTGGCCTATATCCAAGTTACATGACAAAGAGCTATGTATGGGCTGAGCTTTAAATTTGGTGGAAGAGTACATTATTTCATGATTTTGTTTTTTTTTTAATCTTCTTCTTCCTGGCAGATCTCCAATGAAAGCCATATCTATGCTTTCCCCTCTCTGACAGAGAAATTAGATGTTTCCAAATATAGGATAAGCTGAGTTTCTGAGCAATCGTCTATTCATTCAAAGCCTTTAAAAATGATGCTGCTATCAACATTCCTGTATATCAGAATTTTCTCAGATGGCAAACAAAGGATGAATTCTCACTAAGTTCTGGATATGGGGAATGTTCAGTCTAGTGTCTCTTAATACAGATATTCCAGAGAAAAAAGAAAGGATTCCATGGTGAACATTTTGATCAGATGTCATCTATCTAGAATTAACCGTAACTGGTAGTTAGTTGAAGATGAGCATAACGGATCAACTTTGAACACAATAATAAAGTGTAGCTTGCACTGGGAATTTTCTCAAGTCCTATCAGTGATCTATATCCACCTGGAGTAGCGCTTTAAAGTCTCGTCATGAATTGTATGTCTTAATGTCTGCAAAGGACATTATTTTTCAACTAGAAAAGGTGGGGGGGAGGGTCATGTGCTTTGAAAAAAGATTAAAAGCACACAGTCTTAATACTCCAAAGAAGCTGTAACGTTTCAATAAATCGAGGTCAAAGCCAAAACTTTAACCAATTTCTGCAATTATAGGCCTCGGGTGAAGCACTGATTTTCCAGAATCAGAATTGTTTGTTCTTCAAGTGCTTGAATAATTTACTCCTTAATTCCAAGGGCATTTTGCAGGGTATAGCCTCAGCTGCAACCTATATCATGGAGATCAAGGTGAAATTAAGGTATTTCATAATATACAATCCACGTCAACAACGCTACATCAATCCAGCATCAGCGAGCATTTGGGATTAGATGAGAACAATCGCTTTATCTACTTTTAATGATGGTCATCCCACACTTTTTAATCCACCTCTGATGAATTGCGCGATCAAGAAATGATGTTACTGAATACGATAATTGTTATTGGTTAATTCTGTACAACTATTAATTGTTAGTCTGATGACTTCATGTGCATTTAATCAAAGGGATATATATATTTTTCAGTGCAATATACAAATGTCTGCTGGCATCCACAATATTTATTAAGGCAAATGATAGAAAGTTTGAATGAAAATAAAAGCAAAACAAGCCAGTGTTAATTGACTATTAATTATTTGCATTGCACTATCTTCACAAACGCCAGTAAGATAAATTGCAAGAAAGGTCTTTCAAAAGTTGCTGGGTTGCAAATGGTTTCTTGTGGTTGTGCATCTTGAATTATGTAGGCAACAAGCAAACGGTGTCTAGCCTTTCCCAAAAAGAATTCTGCGATACAAATGAGCTTCTATAACAAAACGGAAAAGCTGAGCAATGTCACGCACTTCAGTATTCATCAGTGAATTGTTCTAGTAGCTTTACAAATGATAGCTGATGTAGTTATCAAACAGCTGCACTAAACCACTGTGAACAGCATTTTGCTTTATGCTTCAGCTGTTGTGAACTGGACTGAAAAACTACATTGATTATGGTTGAAAAATTATATATAAAATGATTCTCCTGGTAAGCATTTCTGACAAAACTAGATCCCAGCTGGAATACAATCATAACAGCAAACTACCTTTAGGGCATTTATGGGGCTTTAGTGTGATAAAACAAAAGGCATAAAAAGCTGCAAACATTTTGCCGTCAAGAAATTGAAATGGGCTCATTAAACCATATGCTGGGCCTGGTAATACTGCTGCCATCTGCCTGTAACATACGCCAAGTATCCATATAACTCTCACTGGTCCATATGGAATTATTAAAAATGTCCTATAGAGTGCTGATGTAACCTCTTAAATCAGATGGTTATGTAGCGAAAGTTCATTTTCTGCAGAAATCTCTGCTGCACAATACGTACTGAAATGTGACCCCACCAGTTAAAAACAAGGCCCACAACAGACTGGTGCAGAGCGAAATTAGTGGCCACACATTTTAGAAGCCCCATGGGCAACATATCATTGTTAGGACGTCTATCTACACTGTTATGTAAAAGCTAATGGCAAAGTAATTACTCAGATGTCTTCTTATTCATCGGAATGAAACACAAGAGTTGTATCATTTCAAGAACAAAACTTTGAACAGCTGTCAGAAAAATCATTTAGCATTTTGACAGCTATTATCAGAACCTCCAACATTATGAAACGGCAAATTATTACAAATGTTTCATACATAAAGGGGAAAATGAGCATTCAATTGCATAGACTCCTTACAAGGGGACGAATTGCCAGATATTTTACATTTCCCATTCATCTCACTATTCCTGAACACTTATAGCTTTTTTCATATGAGATAAATTTTAAATAATACGACTTGAATTTTTAAAAAGCACAAAATGCAGAAGGTTAGCACACTGTCCTTCAAGTTTATGACCAGCATCTGAATCCAACATAGACTGATGGAATGAAAGTCCCTGAAAGGCACTAAGGATCCTAAATGCAAAAAATTTGGACCATCTCAATCCAGTTTCCTAGCGGCTCTGAATTCATAACACAAAACTGCCCATAATTTAGTACAACTTACCCCTGATGTACTCCATTTGAAATATATTTCCTGTTAGCATCGAAAACAGCCATGGAGAAGTCAATGATCCAGACTTCTCAGCTGCAAGGGCTTGCTAGGGACAATTAGCACCCATGAGGAAGAAAATGGAGGAAAAAAGGAGGAACTGATGTGTAAACTTATACGTTTGCTTTATATAAATTTATATTTTTTTTAATGGGAAACTTAGCAAGGACTAAATACTAAAAATCAGCTAAATAAATCTAACCATCCTGCACCTTTCCATAAATTGTAGATGTGTATTATTTTAACTGATATTTCCTAAAGTTCTCTATAATTCAGTCCATGAAAAACAGATCTGATATTCTATAACACTTCACGAATTTCATGGTATCTATCAAAATGAGTGGAATCCACAAACAATCATTGCACAAAGCACTTTTGGGAGACTGCACTCTCTTCCTGAATTCATTTTACACGTCCTTTGGTTTGATTCCATTGTCAGACCACCTCCTGAGATACTCGAATAACAAAACAAAATTGATGTCTTTAAAAAAAATACTTTTTCACATGAATGAAAATCTTTCTTGTTCTGATATGTTCTTGAAATTGAAAATGTTCTCATGTAAAAGAGATTTATTTTCACCTGTTTGGTGCAATAACAAATTTCCTTTAGGTTTCAAAAGCTATAAAAGGCCAGCACCTTCTTTTGGAGATTTTCTCTTCAGAGATACCAGCATGCAACAGAAAACTGAATATAGCTGATATCTGCAACTATACAAGGCCAATCATTTTTTGGAAAGCTATTCAGGGTTACATTTTAACAAAGGTCCATATTCACCTGTCATAAGTATTTTAATACAGTAAGCACCAATGACAACCAAACACAAAGATTCAAACAATGGCCCTAATTTTTTTTTTTAAAAGTTACTGCCCAGGAACAACATTTTCAACACCTTTGTGCTGACTTTAAACAGGCATTAATATGCACCCAGAGTTCAGAGTGGAAAGATATGGGGCCAAGTGACTGCCACTACTTTTTGAAAATTGCTCAGATAATATCATCACTTCTATTTATGATCCTACTTGAACTAAATTACCACAGAGGCCAGTGCTTACTGTTTTAGAATTGTCATATGATCATAACAACAACAACTTGCATTTATATAGCACCTTTAATGTTGTAAAACATCCCATGGCACTTCACAGGAACGTTATCAAAGAAAATTTGACACCTAGCCACATGAGGAGATAGTAGAACAGGTGGCCAAAAGCTTGGTCAAAGAGGTAGGTTTTAAGGAGCGTCTTAAAGGAGAAGTAGCGAGATGGAAAGGTTTAGGGAGGGAATTGCAGAGCCTAGGCAACTGAAGGCATGGCTGCCAAAGATGGGGAGGCGCAAGAGGCCAGAATTGGAGGAGCGCAAAGATCTCAGAGAGTTGTAGGGCTGGAAGAGGTTATAAAGATTGGGAGGGGCGAGGCCATGGAGGGATTTGAAAACAAGGATGAGAATTTTAAAATCGAGGTGTTGCCGCACCGAGATCAGTAGTCTTCCCATGTGCAAAGGCCCATTGGAGTAGTTCATTAGTGTTCCATCACACAGTGCCCTGGAGTGGGAAAAATCAGGTTCATGTTCCTTGCAGGTTCCTTACACGCCAAGTTCCAATCTAAGCTATCAAGGAATGTCACCAGCTAGGGTTAAGGTAAAAATGTTAGGTGTCACTCTGGGCAGCCCATCACAAGGCAGCAATGACAGAGGCTTGAGCACAGAGTACCTGCTAGGAACAACATGTGGTGTAATCAAACTGGAAAAAAATGGAAGAGGAAAATTAATTTTAAAATGGACTAGTTAGAAAGATTTTCAACTTGTTTTCTAACTCAAATAGTACAAATAAATATCATTCATGTCATATTAACTCCACCAGTTTCTTTGAAAATATAGGACAAATTATACAGTTTGAAGAAATATTTTTAAAAATTAATTCGCTGATTCAGAAAGTTTGCAGCTGGAGTAGTTTTCATGTTTTACCCCTTATGATATTACTGTTAAAAATCAAAGAAAATGGTGCAAAAGAAAAAAAGAGCAAAATGAATCATAACTATTTTAAGACTGCTAATTTCCCATGGTGTTGTTTCAATCCTGGTCTATAAATCTCTGCAGGAGGATTTCTGCTGGGCAAACCTAAGATAAGCACACATATTTTCTTCTCAAATAAGCTAAAATGACGTTTATAAAAAGCAACGCTTTTATAGACTGAATCCAATGTAGTTAGTAAGGTGTCACTGTATTTAGCAGAATAAATGCAAGAGCTTGGTATAATGTTGGTCATATTTATTGATTGTGATTTATCATAAAACCTTTATATGGTATAAGTGCTCATGGGTTTGCAGACTTGATAAAAGCTCAGTAATGTTGTAGCTCCTTATGATCCCACTAGGAGGTGCTGAATCCACATGTATAATTGCATAGGCAACAATGGAAAAGCCCAGGAACAAAAGCAAGAAAGGGACTGAGGCATAAAGGGAAAGGAATCAGAACTTAACCACTAAACAATGTAAAATATGAAAACTTTTGTTGAAGAGGTTGATAATGTACGTTTCTATTTCAAGATACTTTTAAACCACTAATTTGGTGACTTGGTCAAAATGCCTTAAAAACAAGATCATACTTTGGGATAACAACTTTTCCATTCCAAATTAATTATGAAGTAATAGAAACAAATCCAAAAGGTTTTGTCCAGTAAGTAGCAGGATAAAGAATCACTTGTAGCTCATTGTGAACAACTTATTGCAGTAATGCAAGATTCACAGATGTCTGAGCCACATTTTCAATATTCTCAGATTTATTGTAGAAATTGGAGAGCAGATTAAATACAAATCAGAGGATGGAATAACAAAGACAAAGCATTCAGTCACCATTTTTCAGATAGAATAAAGTTAAGAGGCAATAATCTGGGCCACCTAGAGAATTTAAATCCAGTTGTGAGGATTAGCTGAACATTGAGAAGATGAGACAATGCACATGGGACTGGAGTTTTAAGATTCAAAGGCTCAGTATGTCTATCAGCACCTTGTTTATCAGCCCAATGAAACTACTTGTGTATTCCATATTATACAAAGATAATTTTTTTCAAATTAACCAAGGCCAGTGAAGTGGATACCACTAACAGTGATTAGGAGACGCAGCTGCCTGTCCCAGCTCACTTGGTTATGAGCCAGCATTTTATTCAAATCTGTTTAAAGGCTGTTCAACGACATTCAAAAGTTTCTTAGAACAGCTTAATAAAACAGTGGAAAGAATCTGTTACTATGATGCATGGAAAGAATATTTTAAGTTATCATTTATTGTTGTAAAGTAAAAGTAAATAATATAACTTCAGGATAAATGAGGTTCCAATGCCAAAATGGTAACAGGTGAAATAGGTTATTAAAGGTCATCTCAGGATTAAATGGTATAACTTCTGTCCGCAGTGTAATTGGTTTATGATTCTAGATTTCATTGTGCAATGAAGAAAATGTAACTAGATGCAGTGAATTAAGCCAAAGAAAGTTTGTGATATTACAATGCTGAGATAAGATGGTGCTGAATCTTAGCAAGAGGGGCAAGTTGTTCCAAAGACATTCTTTTAGAATGTTTTTACGATTTTGCTAGAAATATCGAACATGGAAAATTACAGTGTGGTTAACACAACAACCAAGTAAAAACTTACCCCATTATTTTTAAGTATTTTGAGACTGAGAAAGAAAGAATTGTCAATGACCAGTGGCAGATCACTGCCTTCTAATCACAATTATATATTGCACACAAGTTACCTATCCTATGGCACCACTCCAGGAAATCAATATCAGTATTGATAATTTACTTTAAATGATGTACCAGCATTTTGAAGTTCTCTTGTTATGACGCAAAGTGCTCAGAATCAGGCTTGCTTTATTTTCTAAACATAGTAATATAAAAGGTCAGATGCCAAAACACATTCTCCTTCAGTGTCAGCTGTGGCTCAGTATTAGTGCTCTTGTTTCTGAGTCAAGAAGGTTATGAGTTCAAGTCCCACTCCAAAGACTTGAGAGCACAAAATCTAGATTCACACTCCAGTGCAATACTGAGGGAGTATTGTACTGTGGGAGGTGTCGTCTTTCAGATGAGATGTTAAACCGAGGCCCTGTCTGCCCTCTCAGATGGGTACAAAAGATCCCATGGTACCATTTTGAAGAAGAGTAGGGGAGTTCTCCCTTTATCCATCAACCAACATCACTAAAACAGATTATCTGGTCATTATCACATAGCTGTTTGTGGGATCTTGCTGTGCACAAATTTGCTGCCCGTTTCCCGCATTACAACAGTGACTACACTTCACAAAAAGTACTTCATTGGTTGTAATGCACATTGGGGCATCCTGAGGTCATGAAAGGTGCTATATAAATGCAAGTCTTTCTTCTTTTCTTCAATTCCATCATTTTACATGTAATTTAAGTTACTTTATTTACCAGGAATATTCTACTTGTTTACTCCTTCGTCAGGTGCTGTAATCTGTCCACTGCCAGCCTTTATACAGCGCATCAGTGGCTAACCATGGCATGGTGCCCTGTTAAATGACTGAGGTTGTTGCTGGAGCACATGCACCAGTTATACTAAGAGTTCCAGGTGATGTCGCTTTCTGTACTGGAGCTGGTACAAACCAATACCTGTCAGTGGATGGCAGTTTGAGGAATATCCTCTACACCAGTGTATATATGGCAATTCGGAATATGTCAACTGTCACCCAAAAAGTATTGTAGTCAATGTTCTTGAAAGCCAAGTAATTACTTTTCAAATAGAAAGAGCATTGTTATGAAAAAAATCCATAATTCATGAAAATGCCCATAGTGAAAACCCAAGCCTCACTATTTTAGTATGAGTTTTCAATAGTCTGATCCTTTCACACTATTTACTTCAATGCTGTCAGTTAAATTAACTTTTGTTCGTTTTCCTGTATTTTGTAGCTGAGTAGTGGAAGCTTTTCCATCTCACAAAAAAAGGAGAGAAAGAACTTTCTGCTCTAATGCAAGAGGTTTACTGTACAAATAAAGTATAATAAATCAATTCAAGATGTCTTACAAGGGTAGACACAAAACTGGGTTCTAATTCATCTGAATTAATTTCCAATAACAGAGGCAAATTAACTTGCAAATAGCAGTAAAAAAATCTCTAAAGGACAAATATGATTTGAAGTAGAATTTAAGCAAAAATGTTTAATATTGCAATCAAAAGATGGCACTTCAACAATGCAGGACCCCATCAGTACGGAACTAAGGATTATGTGCTCAAGTCCTGAAGTAAATTTTGAATCCATAACCTTCTCACTCTGAGGCAAAAGTGCTACTAACTGAACCAAGCTGAATATAATGTTTTGCTGCAACTCAGTATTAATTAGTTTAGAACAAATTATTTTGATAGACACAAGAAATGTTTATTCTGCACAAATAAACCCACCTGTCCTTCGTGGAAAAGTTTGTGCAGAAAAACACCTTTGACCACAAGGCGATCAGTAAGTGGTCCGCACGTAACGTCCTCAAGACCCTGCGGGAAAAGGAGATGGTGGATCCTGTTGGTTGGTTCCCCGAGCAGACTGTCAATGTCATTTGGCAGAACGCCTCATTGCCAGAGCTTTCAAACAAGCACCAAGGCCTAGCTTGGCTGGTGGTGAGAAGGGCCCTTCCCGTCAGATCCTTCACGTACTCCCGGACTCTCAGCGCCACCGCACGCTGTCCCCGAGGAAGCTGCACTGGAGACGAGACCGTCAGCCATCTCCTTCTGGAATGTGCCTTTGCAAAGAAGGTCTGGAGAGAGATGCAGTGGTATCTGTCCAGGTTCGTCCCGAGCAGTTCCGTAACACAGGATTCTGTGCTCTACGGGCTGTTCCCGGGGACGCACACTGAGACGGACATCAACTGCTGCTGAAAGACCATCAACTCGGTGAAAGACGCCCTTTGGTCTGCCCGAAACTTGCTGGTCTTCCAGTGCAAGGAGCTGTCCTCGACCGAGTGTTGCAGACTGGCACATTCCAAGGTCCAGGACTACGTGCTGAGGGACGCACTGAGGATGAGTGCGGCCGCCGCAAAGGATCCGTGGGGAAAGGCAACCGTTTAGAGCCTTCCCGCCATTGTATACCGAGGGGCTGAAATCAGGGAAAAACCCCCTCGGGCAGAAAGTAAAATTCAAAATTGATGTAATGCACCCGTAATAAATCTGTAATGTATCTGTCATGAATCACCTGTATTGATTGTGATGCAATGAGGCACCCTAGAGTGTCATGAACTGTAATTATGTCCAATGTGTTTCATTGAACTGTACTTGATGTAACCTGCAAATTGCATAATCGATATTGTGTATGTTTGGAATGTGATATGAGAACTGTATTGTATGAACTGCTGCAAATTTTATGAATAAAGTATATTTTTTGAAAAAAAAACAAGAAATGTTTATTGAAGTAGTAAATCTACTTGGTCACTGCTCTGAATTTCTCTTGTTCCTTTCTGACTCCAACTGTGTCATTCCACATGTTCTTTTTCCTTTCTAGCTCAAAACTGACAGCCAATCTGATCCTGTCAGTTTCCCGCCGGGTGGGTTAGGTTAAAATGAACCCCTTATTTCCATTGGTCTTTACTTCTCATACATGCTTCAAAACCCAAGTTTGTTGGCACCAAATAACCACTTTTTAGTTTATCTTATTTTTTCGCTGTTTGGCCGTTCACCCAAGTTTCTCACTGAAAAGAAGCACACCTGCAATATATTTTGCTTTGACTTAAGTAACCTCCAAAGGGATAATGTACTGTATTGACTGAGTATGTTGTATAGGTGCAAAGCCTCATTTGGATAAAGCTCCTCCAATGATACAATAGCTGAGCAGCAAAAATAACTTACTTACCAAGACTCTTCTCCGTGAAGACATTGGTGCAAATAAGTAAAAAAATGCTTGTTGATGTTCTGTAGTATGCTTTCTTGAAAATGATTAAAGGGAACAACTACTTCATCAGGTCCATCAATTTACAAGTTACCTCCTGATTATTTAATGGTACCTAACTAAAAATGTGAGGGGTCAATTTTAATGCCCACCACCCCCCGCCCCCCTCCCCCCACAGCAGAAATGGTGGATGGAGGGGATTAAAATTGGCCGCGTCTTCTTGCCGGCCTGAGGCCACACTGTTCCCAATCGGTGGCATTCTTTCTTCGCTGACTTTGAAGTCGGCTGCTGGCAGGCGGGGGCCTAATTTAAACCTAAAAGTCACAGCCCGATGGCATCATCGGCGCCGCAGAGTGGCCAAGGTCAGTAATATTTTTTCTTCTTCGGGAGGTTTCCTTGGGGGCTAATAGGAGCAGGAGTGCTCCTGTGGGCCCCGGAATGCATACTTAGGCCTCCCATGCCCCAGCCCTCCCTATCTTTTTGAACCCCCGCAGCACTTACCTTAAGCCGGGAACCATTTCCTCGGGTCCCTGATGGCAGACAGCTCCCGCTCTAATTCCCACTCCTGCCCACCAGCCTTGACATCATTCCCACCGGCTTCAGGCGGGAGACCGATTTCAAATTTTAAAATGAAGTCCAGCCGAGCCGAGCTTCCTTCTGAAGTTCCAGTTGCACAGCCCACGTCAGGCCTTCCATGCACCAATCCCACCCTCGAGTTAAAATCTCACCTCAAGATTCTGGATTGGAAACCAGTTAAACTTGATAAATATAACTCAGTATTAGGTGAAAATGTGAAATGCTCCACAATTCATATTTCTTTGCTGATTATTGCATAGGTTATCAACTGGCAAGAAGGATAAAAGCTCATACAACACAATTGAACCAGCATCTTCTGATTACTTTACATCCTTGCATTTGCAGATGTATTAGTTTATAACTCTTGGTGTCGTAATAAATTGTTCAAAAAATGTTTTAATGTAAAATTACATCATGCAGCACTGCCTTTTTCTTCTAATTGTAAACAATTTTACAACACCAAGTTATAGTCCAGCAATTTTATTTTAAATTCACAAGCTTTCGGAGATTTTCTCCTTCCTCAGGCAAATGTTTCAAGATCTCCTTGAAGCCTACGCATTTATACATATTGAACAATAATACATGGTGTTTACAGACTGCCCCTGCAACTGCCCGTTGCCAAGGCAATCACCGTGTTCAGACAGAGAGGTGTTACCTGCAGAACCTCCGAATACACATTCAACAAAAAAACAAACAGGGAAAAAAAACAGAGAAAAAAAAACACAGAGAGAGGCAGAAACATCCGGAAGGCAGAGAGAGCCAGCAAATGACCCATTATATTAAAAACAGATAACATTTGTTCGCTGGTGGGGTAACGTGTAGCGTGACATGAACCCAAGATCCCGGTTGAGGCCGTCCTCATGGGTGCGGAACTTGGCTATCAATTTCTGCTCGACAATTTTGCGTTGTCGTGTGTCTCGAAGGCCGCCTTGGAGTACGCTTACCCGAAGGTCGGTGGATGAATGTCCATGACTGCTGAAGTGTTCCCCGACTGGGAGGGAACCCTCCTGTTTGGCGATTGTTGCGCGGTGTCCGTTCATCCGTTGTCGCAGCGTCTGCATGGTCTCGCCAATGTACCATGCTCTGGGGCATCCTTTCCTGCAACGTATGAGGTAGACAACGTTGGCTGAGTCACAGGAGTATGAACCATGCACCTGGTGGGTGGTGTCATCTCGTGTGATGGTGGTATCTGTGTCGATGATCTGGCATGTCTTGCAGAGGTTACCGTGGCAGGGTTGTGTGGCGTCGTGGACGCTGTTCTCTTGAAAGCTAGGTAGTTTGCTGCGAACGATGGTCTGTTTGAGGTTGGGTGGCTGTTTAAAGGCGAGTAGTGGAGGTGTGGGGATGGCCATAGCGAGGTGTTTGTCCTCATTGATGACATGTTGAAGGCTGCGGAGAACATGGCGTAGTTTCTCCGCTCCGGGGAAGTACTGGACGACAAAGGGTACTCTGTTGGTTGCGTCCCGTGTTAGTCTAGCCTCTCTCTGTGTTTTTTTTTCTCTGTTTTTTTTCCCTGTTTGTTTTTTTGTTGAATGTGTATTCGGAGGTTCTGCAGGTAACACCTCTCTGTCTGAACACGGTGATTGCCTTGGCAACGGGCAGTTGCAGGGGCAGTCTGTAAACACCATGTATTATTGTTCAATATGTATAAATGCGTAGGCTTCAAGGAGATCTTGAAACATTTGCCTGAGGAAGGAGAAAATCTCCGAAAGCTTGTGAATTTAAAATAAAATTGCTGGACTATAACTTGGTGTTGTAAAATTGTTTACAATTGTCAACCCCAGTCCATCACCGGCATCTCCACATCATTTTTCTTCTAAAGCTTTTTATAAAATCCCTGAGGTAAACTCACCAGCCTCCCATGGGTGGCCACTAAGAAAGATGTGGAAGGATGAAAATAAATATTCCTCAGGTTCTTTCTCAAAAATTGTACAAATTTTTAGTTGAGCAAAACAATAATTTTGTTTGCCAATCTATGGCCCTAGTTGCCAAATGGTCAGATTGTACATTCATTATCTTCGGAAGGCTACTGGAGAAGAACGATCCAGTTGACATGCACCACAATAAATCCATTGGAGTTAAATATTCTTTCTGCTCCTCAATATATGTTATTTATATGAGTATTGAAATAACTTATGTTTCAAAATATTTGATTGGTTGATCTTTTTTTAGCAAGGACAGTACATCATTGTACTGTCTGACCATCTTGCAACTCACGTTGACTTTCCCATTGATTCCAGAGCCATGGACTATTTTGTTCAACTTTTGAGAAGGAATCTAAAAGCTATCTATTTTCATCATTCTCCATCTATCTCAGTGGCCATCTATGGGAAACTGATAATGTGTACAACAAGGTTTTATCACATGATATGCCAATAATTGGAAACAAATGTGAGAAAGAATGTGTCTGAATGAGAAAAGGGATTTGGAGCACATGATGGTGTTTTTATCTACTGTTATGTTGACACTGGATCCACTTAACTGCAAAAGACTGGAAAGTACAATTTTTTTGCAAACAACAAAATGTATGTACCATAAAACACCATCATTTTATTTTAAACATGTTGAGAAGGCCAGTAAACCTCTGCCTCATCAAATGAGCAGAGACAGAATGAGTAATTATAGCAATTAAAATGTCCAGGTGGTAGTGTATTGACGGAAGCTAGTGCCATTATTCAAGTATTTCAAACATTTTCCGATATTTTGTGTGTTTCAAAATGCAACAGTGCTACTGACCTTGAATCATTCCCAAATTAGAATTGCCTTGGCACACCAAATCATGGAATGAGGCCTTGTCTCAGCCTTGGATAGCAAATAAAATACTGTAGTTAATGTCATTTGTGATTCAATCCTCAGATAATGCCCTTGGGTTTGAGAATTGTGGCAGAATTTTATGAGGAACGCTCCTATCAGGGTATCAGTGAGGCCTTGGAAACCAAGCAATTACCAGATACATTAAGATTATCTAGAATCTATATATAAAATAAGAACAAACCTCCTGTTCAGTGAGAATTACTCCTGAAAAATAATTTCAAAATTCTGGCAAAAAATATTGGCACTCAAGAAGTAATAACACATCTTGACTCTTAACAGTTCTGAACCAGTGTGATTTTGTAAACAAGGTACAGAACAAAAAGAAAGCATTCGTTTTCAGTTATCTTTGCAGGGGATGGAGAGTTTATATATCCCATCATAACTGTATTTCCTTTATGCAGAAAAGATGTTTCAACTATGACCATAATCTGCATCATCAGTGCCTCATGTTTCAACATGTGCTTTCTTATCCACATCACTATATATCATAACTATATATTTGTTACAAGTTTGCTCAAGGTCTGTATGGTGACAAATGGTGATCTGCTCACTAGTGCGTTCTGTCTGAGCGCTGCACATCACTTTGTTTCTCTTTAGTCTATGGAATATTATGAGTGCAAAGCACACTTATCCACTGGGGGAACTGTGTGGTCCTTACATAAACGACTGAGGACTTGTGCACACTATAAATGGTTATGCTGATGTAACATATGGTACAAATCCTGGGGAGATGGGCTTTCAAAGGTGTTGGGTATGATGAAGTTGCACGGCTGCATAGATCAATTAGCATGTAATGTTTGGTAAGAATTTATGATTAATACACACTTACAAGTCAGTCTGTGCAGCCACCCATCTCATTATATCCAATACCTTTGAAAGCGCCACCCACATTCATTATCCATGAAGTTAATAGTTTTCCTTGGGGAGTCCACCACCTGCTCCACTTACTCTTGTTATATAAGAGCTTTACTTTGAAACGTACATGCAATTTGGCACATGGAAATTCATTAATTTTACAATTTTTAAAAATATCTATAAAGCCACCACTTAGCTTCATGACACATAGGTCTTTACAGTAATATTCTTACATAAACTTGGCGCCCTTTTTCAGGTCGTGAATCTTCTTCCATACCTCCTTCCAGCTCCTTATAATAGTCGAGCTAGAGTTCACATGCTATGTGACATATTGCCAAGTTCTTTGTCTCTGGAGCATGCTTGTGGGCTGCCCTGCTTGATCAAAAAGGTCCTCCCATTTCTCTATGGTGCAATTCACAAGGGCCTCCATAGCAGAGTCAGTGAAAAAAGGGAGTAAATTTTAACCCCACGAACAGTTGGGTTGGGGTTGGATACGAAGGTAAAAATTGTAAAAGAGTAAAACCTGACCCCAACCCGCCCACTTCCGGTTTTAATGGAGGCGGGTCGGTCAGTGCAATCTTTTAAGGAGGCTGCAGGCCTCCATTTTGACAGGTTTTTTATTTTTAACTCCTGAGGTCCGAAATTCCCGGGCCTTCTGCGTCACATCATGTAAGGGGAGGCGAAAAGGTCCAGCTCAGCAGGTAGTGCCTTTATTGCGCTGCTTGTGGGCCAGGAAGTGCAGTAGTGCTTCCTCCAGGCCCAACAAGCCTACCTGCCACGATCCCACACACGTGATCGGCCGATCCTCCCCGCGATCTCTGACCTCCTCCCCACAATCTCCGACCCCTTCCCCATGATCTCTGAACCCCCCACGATGTATGACCCCCTGATGACCCCCCCAATGACCACCGACCCCGATGACTCCCCGATGACTGACTCCCCGATGACCCCGACCCCATTGACCCCGACCCCCCGATGACCGACCTCCCCGATGACCCCAACCCCCAACCCCCGCTGCCATCTAAGACTTACCTGCTGGCATCCTATCTCTGGCTGTTTGCCCTTCCAACTGACAGCCAGCCTGTCAATCAGGCTGGCCTGTTGGGCGGGAAACCTGCAAAAAAAAACGTCCTTACGTACTTCCGGGTTTCCCGTCAGGAACTCCCCCACCCATCGTCCTCTTCCCAGCTCCCTGTTAAAATTTACCCCAAGTTTTCTGAATTTAAAACTGAGCCACAACTGAAATGTTTGCATGCCCTACTGCCGATCAAATTAAATTGGTTATTTATACCAGTTAATTACATAGAATTACATAGAATGTACAGCACAGAAGCAGGCCATTCGGCCCAACAGGTTCCATGCCAGTGTTTATGTTCCACATGAGCCTCCTCCTTCCTACTTCATCTAACTATCAACCTATGCTTCTATTCCCTTCTCCCTCATGTGTTCATCTAGCTTCCCCTTAAATGTATCTACGCTAGCCACCTCAACTACTCCTCGTGGTAACAAGTTCCACATTCTAACCACTCTCTTGGTAAAGAAGTTTCTCCTGAATTCCCCATTGGATTTATTAGTGACTATCTTATATGTATGGTCCCTAGTTCTGGTCTCCCCCGCAAGTGGAAACACCATCTCTTCGTCCGCCCTATCAGACCCTTTCATAATCTTAAAGGCCTCTATCAAGTCACCCCTCAGTCGTCTTTTTTCTAGAGAAAAGAGCCTCAACCTGTGAAGGGGCATTATTAAAAGTGTGCCATTCCTGCTAACAAATGTATGTTGCACAGACCCAGCTCCATAGAAAAACGGCTCAGACAAACCATTTTGAGCAGTGGTTATTAAAATCGAACCAAAAAATGTCATTAATCTCTACATTCAAAAAGAGGATATATGGTCTATGTTATTTTTATGAACTCTTTTACTGTCTGAATCAGGGAAATAAGCAGAGGTGCCTTCTACCATTACTACTATCAGTTATCTTTGTTCTAAACTACTTGGCATATAAAAATGTCAGAACCAAAGGCCAATCTGTCCATCTAGTTTACTCTAATTTGTAGGTCCTTGTACAGGACCCATTGAATACAGTTTTCATCTCCCTCCTGTTCCAACAACCAGTATTAGGATGTTGTTACACTGTAGGTACTCGTTTGAAACCAATCTACTTACAGTGATGTGGGGCCAGCAGACCCAAGTTATTCTGCAGGCTCTATATTACTTACAGGCCAGGAGAAACAGGGCTCTGCACATGATGCTTGTATGCATGTACGGCATTCTGTTCACTGGCACCTAAATGCCAGACAAAATTTCATGTTAGCAGAGAGCCGGTGGGACAGTCTGCTCTTTCCTAATATTAAAAGGATAAAAAATGAAGTTTAAAAAGCTCGCAGACCATCAAGTGAACTGTTTGGAAACTGTAAAGCTTTGCTTCATACCAATTACAATTCTACTGCAGCCGGTATGAGAGGTATGGGAGAGGTGCAGATGATCTTACACTAGCTGTCTAATTCAATACAAGCAAATTGCACATGACTGTTTGTGCTGATGCAAAGCTGAAACCATTTCACATTGATGCACACGTTAATACAACTGGCCTTTTTGAGCTCAGGGGAGTACATTTCAGAACCTGATTTCATAGAACCACTTTTGTACAGATAGTGTTCTTCTTTACCCTGTTGACCTACTTGAAGCTATGCACCATCTGTTTGTTGGAGCTGATTAAAATCTTTGGTTAGAACATGAAAATGGACAAATCTTTCGAGGCCCTATCCATATCAACAAATGGCTTCCTTGTAAAATATGACTAATTGCAGTGGCCCAGAAATGGAATCTATTACTTAGGTGTCTTGATTTCTTGAAATTTGGTCATCAGTAGATTTGAATCTGAAAAAGGATGAGTGATTGAGACTTCAAGTATTGATAGTCCTGTCTTCTTTCACTATATGACAATGATCTCCCACTATAGGGCCAAGATCAACTAATTACAATGCTGTTCAAATTATATGCTTTGTATATTGATTATTCAGCTCAATTAAAAAAATGAATATACATAATCAGTATCTGTCCTCAGGTGTGAAAGGGAGCAAAACTGTTTAAAATTACACATAAATATGTCAGGTGTTTAAGGAGCCAGGCCTTCTACAATCCAGGATATCAAATCCAATCATTACTTTGTTATTGTATCCATCTTTTGTTTTTTTAAAATAACCGTCTTACCTTGAAAAAAATAAGATGGCATTTAGCTTCCGTTAGATGCACTTTCTCTTGTGTTCTGATAAATTATTTATTCAGGCCTCAGTCCAGTCTTTCAATGACCTGATTGGGTGGACTAAAGTAAGATAAGTCTTATTTGTCATTAGTGTTTGTCTCTATTTGGGGCAAAATAGTTATTCTTGTACATGGTTTTACTTTTAAATAGGCTGAATAAAAAGTCAGGCTGTGTTTTGCCTTTTGTAGATTTATATACTGCTTCCTTGTTGCTTCAGTTTATCAGACTGAGACATTTTAGTCTTCTCTGGTTGAAACCATTTTCAAAAATATATTGATTCCAAAGCAAAACTTCTCTAATACGATGTACTCAGGATTCTGCCCTTGAAATCTTCATAGAGACTAAGTAATGGTGATCACTCAATCGTTTCACTGGGTAGACTCCATGATGGGGCAGATTGCATATTGTCTGTGGAAAAATGAAGAGTCAAATGGTCTTATTTTTGTTTCTTGCTTTATGTAATTAGTTCCATTAATAAAATATATATTTTAAATGTCTTCGTGGCCACCCAGCATAATTAAATTGTAAGCTCTTTGAACTATTGTTATAAACTAAAAATAAAACAATTAACTTTTGTTTGATAGGCAACTGTGTATGCCTTTGATAAATGTACAGGATTGCGGAAATATAGGACACACAATGGGACACTATGGTTTGCTGAAAACTAAACTGTTAATGTCTTTGTTTTCTAGGGTTTTCATGCTAAATGTAAAACTAATTGTGGGAACTCCACTCAAAAGTCCTGTTCAGGAGCAGCCAAATCGCACTTTGATTCAGCTACTCTACCTCCAGGATCTCCTCAGGTAAGTAGTCTGATGTTGTAGTAGTATTATATTGGCTCCATTATAATAGCTGGAGCCAGAATTGTGTCCCAGAAATCTTACACTGAAGCAGTTAGCATGTCGCTCCTTCCATTGGAAGTTATATACGAAAGCTTGTTGTAAGGATGCCATTGTAGTGTCTCACGCAATACAAAACTGCTGCCTACTTACCAGCATGATGCCCTCTGGCCAGTAGATGTGCAGCAGTTAGTAAGTTAAATACATAAGCAACCAGGAAAAGTGAGCTATACACATTGCGCACTTTAGTGTTCTCTAAAACATAGGAGTGTCAGGACTTTCTGGGTAGTATAGTCCACTGACATAAATGACATTGAAATCATTCTCCAAAACCAATAATATAAATTGTTGAGTTCCAGGATTACTAGAGTAAACCAGGATTTTTGAGCGGAATCTGTTTATATTTGGCTCTTTAACCTTCAATCCTGTTCCGAATCAGTTATTTATTCTCCTATTTTTTGAAGGAGGTAGTTGTACACAAAAAAACATAGAAGCCTCAATGTAGAAACAGGCCATTTGGCTCAACCATTCTGTGTTGGCGTTTGCTCTTCACACAAGCAAATAGTTCTAATCATATTTACCCACCTGTTCACATATTCCTTTATCATATTTTCCTTTATCATATTTTCCTTCATCCACCTATTAGATCTAATCTTGAATGTTGACATAGTTCCTGCCTCAACCACTAACCCTGGAAGTGAATTCCACAACCTCACAACTTTCTGTGTAAAGAAGTTTCTCTTGCTCTCTGTTCTAAATCTCTTACATTTAATCTTGTATCTTTGGAACCTCATTCTAGACTCCTCAACTACTGGAAACAGTCGTCTTCTATCTACCCATCCTTTCATAATTTTAAACAGTTCTGACATATCACCCCATAATATGCATTGATAAAACCACATTTTTCAAGCCAATTGACATATTGGGGGCAATTTTAACCTAACCCGCTGGACGGGACGCCCATAGGATCGGGTGGAATGCTGATTTTACACCTCACCCAACATTACTCTCCATTGACTTCAATGGAGAGTAAAATCTGGTGGGGTGTAAAACCAGCATTGCACCTGATGGGCAGGTTAGGTTAAAATTGCTCCCATTAACTCTGACACCAATGGAGGAAGCGGCAGTCAGCATCATTGGCAGAGAGGACACACAGCGTTAGAGATGACAAGGCTGGATGCCGTACACAGGAGTGTGTTTGGGCATCTTCACTTCCTTTTCTTTTTCCACTCAGCTCTCTCACTCACACATTCAGCATGGCATGCTGGTGCTGCATTGTGCTGTCACCCCTCTGCTTACCCTTGCCATTATCTGCTAACCCTCATCCTTTTTTGCCTCGGTCCAACAGATGACTCAGGCCTTTCCAGAAGATGCACCGTCACTAAGTCTTACACTTCCAAGCACCAGCACAGACATTGGCACCCTGCATGGTGAGTTAGAGAGGTCAGTACTGGATGACTCATCAAAGACAAATGAAGAGCAGCAGGTGCAAATGGAAAAGACAGCCTTTTTTTAAAGACTTAAATGGGCAACGGCAAGAAGAAAATTATCCCTTGTGACTTTTCACTGTTCTATGTTGATCCACATATTCCCAGTGGTTTATCTGTCAGCTTCAGTGCTCACAAGTCCTGGAAACATTTTGTTAACATATGCAACTCAGTAAGGTAATCAAAAAAACAAGAATTATTTTATTCTCAATGACTACTCATTAAGCATGTTACTAAAAATAAAAATATTTTAAAACTGCCAATTTTACAGGTAGCTCCAGTGATAGGTTTTATAATTTAATAATGTTCATTGATCATTTATTACTTGATAATCCTATCTAAAGTTGGTGTACGCATAGCTGGAATAGAAACAGAAATTGATGGAAACACACAGCAAGTCCAGCCATATCGATAATGAGAAAAGGCAAGTTAATATTGCAGGTGTAGATCGTTTGTCAGAACTGGAAACTGGAAGATAAGCAAGTTCATTAATATAACTAAACATGGAAGTAGGGAGAGGTGGAAAATGCTGCAGAATTTAAAGGCCTGCAGTAGCTTAAATGGACAGGCATTGTGCGTTACAAGATAGCATCATTGACCCAGAATTTGCTGTGGCCAGTCAATGAAGGGCATTCGCCGTTAGTTAAACTTGCCTTTACCCGTTTAATCTCCATGAGATTTTGCACTGCAAGATGCTGGAAGTGTGAGATAGAAATGGTAGGCCCCCTCTACAGGGCATCTGGGATCTGACTGAACAGGGCAAGCAACTGTGTATCTCCTTAAGCAATCAGATTGAAGGATTGTGGAATTGTGAAAAGGACTGAGAAGGAAGTGTAAGTTAGAGTGAGTGAATTCAATGTCAAATCAGGTACAGAAAGAGAAATAAAGGGAGAGAAAGAAAGATTGGATTAAGAGAGAGAGAAAAACACAGAAAAGTTAAAAAGAAATTAATTTAACATTTTTTTAAAATTTCCAACAACAATTAAAACCTGAAGGAATGAGGCTCCACACTTATAATAGTTAATTTTTAGTGGCAGAATGTTGACTGGCGATAATTAATACTTAACATGTCGTTAAAAGTGTATTTAGACTTGAAATGACTTGACTCAACTTTCTGTGACGAGTTTAGTTCATATCTACCGTGCAAATACAGGAACTTCACATCGTTCAATGCATTTCAATGGTGAAGCAAACAGCGAGATGCCGTTTATGGAAAGTTAAAGGCAGAGCGGCACATCTTGGACAGCAACTTTTGGATCTCTGCATTTAACCTCGCATCTGCCCTCATCTGAAGTCACTGTGTGATTTGCACATAAATAACAGTGAACGTCATTAGCCTCACCGTTATTTTGACAGCAAATTCTGGGCCATTACATTTTGAAACACTTTTGCAAACACTGCAGAAGGGCACAGAACAGAATACCTATTTCTCCAAAGGAACCATCAAAATTCTGAGAGAGGAACTGAGTCACAAGAGAGGGCTGTCATCAGGTTCGAGCACTGCAGGCTCCAACAAGAACAAATAGTGCGAATTCCATGAGCAATGTACCACAGACTTGGAACATATGTAAGAAAAAGTTTAATAGCCTTACTAGGTCAGCCAACATAAGATGAGATCTACTGGGGATTGAGTTAGGGCCAGCTTCATCCAAGGTTCTGAATTAAAATAACTCAAAGCTATTAACACTAGTTGGGTATACTTTCTTAAAACAACCAAACAAGGTTTATTTATAACAACTGCATAGGTATTTTCTTCCCTAACATGCTAAACGTCCAAATACAGGCAACAATGACACAGACTCACCATCATACTTAATAGGGAGTATGGCGGGTCCTACAGGCCCACTCACTTCTGTGTGTATAACCAAAAAAAAAATTCACATGGGGTTTTTATACCCCTCTGGTCCACTCCTGTAAGAAAAGGATCAGCAAATCCCTCCCCCATTGCCAGTCTGAGCCAATGAAACAATTCTGTTGCCCTGAACCCTGGAGCTGGTTGCACCTGGAAGCAGTTCCTCCCTTCCTGGGTAACAATGTACAGAATATACCATTATTTCAAAGCAATCCAACACATGAAGAAACATTGTTCCAGCCTTACTAGCTCTCTATTTAAATATTAATACAATGCAGTATTAAATTGAAAACCAAAACATTCTAAACACAGTTAGATAAACTATATATACATTAATAAAGCAAGGGAGAATTAACTCTACTTTACATAAGCATTTTTGATACCTACAATTATCCCCTCCCTCCTCACAGTGTCTTAAATTACTTTAGTGCTTGCCCTGAGCATTTAGCCCTGAAGTATTCCATCATTCTCATCCTTATATACATTCAGGCCAAAGTAATGATCCTATCTAATGTAGCTGCATGAAGTATGTACATGTCATCATGCTCACCCTTGAGTATTTCTGGATATCAACCGGATAATTGGAACCTCTCATTTGTACTCTGCTAGCAGGAGAAGACAAGCCATAGCAAAAACATGCACAGGGAGGTGAACCCCTAACCTTCCTCCACTAACCCTGTATGAAGAGAAATCGATGCAAATCCTGGAGAAAGAGGCCATCAAGGGGGCTCAAGAAGATCAACTCTAGCTCACGGTTTGCACTAACCAGTTTCTCCTGCTCTTTCTGCTCATCCTATTCTCTCATTCACTCACTGGTGACAAACCATTTAGTGAAGCAGTTAGCATGTCACTCCTTCTATTGGAAGTAATAAATGAAGGCTTGTTGTAAGGATACCATTGTAGTGTCTCATTAGGGCTGAGCCAAGCCCTAACGACCTTTGGTCCACTAACACTTTAAATCCTACACCATGACTCACTTTATCCCTTTGAAGCACCAGATCAGATACGTCTACACAGGGAGATTTAAATATGAATTGCACTGGGTGAGACACAAAGCACAAATGAGCAGGAGCAACTGGTATCAGGACAACATTAACATATTAAAATGAAGCTTCTCTTTCAAGTTGCAGCTTTCTCAGCTCATCAAATCCCCCACCAAAGTGCACATGATGCACTAAATGGTCAGAGACCTGATGTTTTTTGATTTGTTATGCCTACAAATTGGGCCGAACCGAGCAGCAAATCTAGGCTACTGTTCCTAAAGCTTGTATTGAACTTGTTTGGAACAGTGTAGGAGGCCAAAGATGCAGAGGTCAGAGTGGGAATGGGAGAGGAAATTGAACTGGTAAACCACAGTGACGTCAGGATTCTGCTTGTAGACAGAATGCAACTGTTTGGAAAAGTAGTAACCTCCATTGACAACTCCCTTCCTGTCCGTTTCATTCACCCCCATTTTGAAGGTTTTTTGTGTATTTCAAAAGCCACGTCCCTTGCCTTTTCATCACCTTATTTTGCTATTTTCAGGCTTTTTTTGTCTTTATATAACTCTATGTTGCCTCACTGAAGTGATACAGCAAAATTCGCTTGGCTGTTCCATTAGACTGCCATTTGGAAAAGGGCCAGGATGCAGATACACTGAGTCCCAATCGTAGATTGGAAATTTGTCCGGCCTTGTAAGGGGCAGAGCCTTAGCCTGTCCATTACAAGGCTAGCCATGTCAGAAGGGTGGCAACACGCTATGGTGGTCCCATTTTTCTGGCCCATAAGTGAACTGATGTAATTCTGAAGGCTGGCACCCCCAGTTAGATGAGGTATACTGGCCTCGAGAAAGGCTGAAGAAATGGCTTGGACCCCTGAAAATGAGTAAAGAATCGTTTTTTAATTTTAGTATCACCTCCCCATACATGGGGAGCTGAGGGGGGACTGTAGGAGTACCTCCATTACCCCTGATAACAGCCAAACACCAGAATTTACAAGCAGCATGGACCAGGCTGGTACCCAAGATGTGCCCATAGTGTTGCAGGTGCCTGCTGACCCCATGCAAGTGAGGTGCCCACCTACTAATCCTGCAAACTCCAGTGAGGTAAGCACTGGAGTGCACCTCCGGATGTGATCCAAGCATATCTGCCGGGATCACGGCCCATGAATTTTCAGGGTTGTTGCTTGTAGTAATATCCACCAGTTTTCACCTTTTTCCAGCTTTTCACAAAATGGTTTTGCTGGCCATTCAACCCATTAACTCTTTAAGACAAGAATCAACATCCTGCATTCTTGACATCTACCTGTCTCTCACTCAAAATGGCGTTGGGGTCCTATTTGATTCCTAGGACCCCGATTTGCATGTATTCATGAAGCTGCCTCTGGCAGGCACCTTGGCTGACTAAAAAAACTGTGCAGTTAAAATGGCGGTGGGCAAGAACGGAACGGTAGTAACTCTGCAGCGACTTTAACCGCTCGCCCTGTTTCCGCCAGGCAAGCAGGGTTAACATCACTCTATGTATTTCTAATATATCAATACAAAACAAAATGTGTACAATGATAGAACTACATTCCTTTGAGTAGCTGACACAGTCTTTCAAAGTTTAAGAGCCATTGGAAATATGTCAAAATTTGCAAGGAGTCAGTATTTGCAAGGTTTCTCCTGGAATGTGTTAATACTTGAAGTGGCTCAACACAGAAATGTTTGGAAACCACAGATGTAAAGTAACAACTTACTATCCTACAGATGATGCCAGTGTATGTAAGAACTTGAATTAATAAATGTTGCCTAATTTTCAGTCCATTGGCAATATTATTTGAAAGTGTACCACCCAGTTAGTACTGAATGATCTGTATAAAGCAGAAATTTAACATACTCAGAAAATGGTACTATAGCAAATATCATAAATCAGCAAGATTCGCCATTTTAAATGTCATTGTCACAGAATGTTGATTTAACAACAATAAGTTGCTAAACTGGTGACTTTTCTTATTTGTGAATTTCTTACTAATATTATTTTGCTATTAGTAACAACTTGCATTTATATAGCACCTTTAACGTAGTAAAACGTCCCAAGGCGCTTCACAGGAGTGTTATCAAACAAAATTTGACATCATGCCACATAAGGAGACAATAGGACAGGTGACCAAAAGCTTGGTCAAAGAGGTAGGTTTTAAGGATCGCCGTAAAGGAGGAGAGAGGGGTAGAGAGGCGGAGAGGTTTAGGGAGGGAATTCCAGAGCTTGGGGCCTAGGCAGCTGAAGGCACGACCACCAATGGTGGAGCAATTAAAATCAGGGATGCACAAAAGGCAAGAATTGGAGTAGCGTAGAGATCTCAGAGGGTTGTAGGGCAGGAGGAGGTTACAGAGCTTGGGAGGGGCGAGGCCATGGAGGGATTTGAAAACAAGGATGAGAATTTTAAAATCGAGGCTTTCCTGTACCGGGGGCCAATGTAGGTCAGCGAGCAAAGAGGTGATGGGTGAATGGGTCTTGGTGTGAGTTAGCATATGGGCAGCAGAGTTTTGGATGAGCTCAAGTTTAAGGAGGGTGGAAGATGGGCTGCCAACCAAGAGAGCATTGGAATAGTCAAGTCTAGAGGTAACAAAGGCATACATGGTTACATGTTCTATTGCAACTGTTTTGCCAGGAAAACCCAATAGATAGTAAATCTTAAATGTCCTGTCTGGTTTATTTGGCCAATTCACTAGGAATTCACTGTGTTAAGTAATTTATTGTAACCTTTTTTCTTAATGATATTATTTTACATTGATCTCTTTCAAACTTCATTGTTGCTTCTGTTTTCTTTATTGGGTGTAGAACTGGCCTTTCTCCCCCTCCTTATTTCAATCCCACCCTATTTTATTTTACCTCCCCGTTTCACCCTCAGTTTCTCAGCAAGTTACTATGTACAGAACAGCTGAACTGGGTTATAACTACCATATAGATAAAACAAGGCTAAGTTCAAAGATTTCACAACCAGCAGGCAATTCATTTTATCCCATCTTGCCAGCCAAGTTCTTATTATGGTAACAATGTATCTTAAAGTTTCATAAAAGTCAAACTAATTAGAAATCTTTGTACTTCCTTTGAAGAAGTTGCCATAGTCAAATTTGTTTGTTGCTTTGCAGGTTATTTCATGAAAGGAGACTGAGTCTTTGTCAGCGAGTGACTTTTCTTACATTTATATAATACTCCTTATTCTAAGCAATAGAAGGGAATCTAAAATAGATAGGTGACAAGCGTGTGAAAGTTTGAGTGCAAAATGTTTCACTTAGTTTAATAATAGACTAATTTTTTTCAGTCAGACACAACATGAAGAAAATACGGTCTTAAAATACAAGAGTGTTGGAATTTGTTTCTAAGCATCTTTGTTTGGCCAACACAAATGTCCTTTGAAGGGTAACTGAACAGCTGTGAGGCCCACAGTGTCAAAGGACAATAACGGTCTGCTAGTTACTATGGCAATAATACAACCTACAGAAACATGCTAATTCCAAACAATAATTTCACTGACTAACTGCAATAAAACTGGCTAGATACAATAAAGGCAGTTTTCTATTAATGTGAAATGATTAATACAGCCAGTAGCACTTCAAACAAAATGTAAATAAAAACACTATTGTTCATTGCTCTCATTACATCATATAACAACATTTAAAACTTAGTCTTTCATCTTTCTATAAAAGAGTATCGAAGCATGAAAGGCTAGGCTTTAAATGTTTTTATATGGTCAGAGCAGATTATTAGTCTCTTGTATTCTTCAGTAAACAGTCAAGCAGTATTTTTAAAACGATGCACCATAGAGCTGTACCATCTGTATTAAAGGGGATTGTCACAATTATTCAGAACTAACTTTCTCACCCTCAGCTACAAGCCATAATCAACTTATCTGGAGCACACATAGAGAAACAATCAACCAAAAAAACGCTCTCCTCTGTTTACAACCAGGACATCACTCCTAACCTTTGCCATGCCCCAGTAAACTGAATTCCCTCTGTGTCCATTTACATGTGCATTTTGCCTGTCACTCCAGACTCAAAACCCATTACCTCTACCTCCCCTTTTTTCTATTCTTCTCTTGACCCTTCTTTGGCACTTCTCTTCTGTCGCCTCCTCTTCCTGTCACTCAACTATGCCATCTTTCATTTCTCCCCTCTCGGGTACTTTCTCCAATCCCCACCCCCGCCATCCCTGCTCTAACCCATCACTACTCTGCCTTCCTACTCACCTGCTGCCGTTCCAGGCTTGAATTCCCTTTGGAGAAGCCCATTGCTATCAGCAATGCCTCTCTCAGCATTCTCCAAAGGGCCCATCGAGCAACCTGTCACATGAGGGGCAACCCCAAATGTCCCATTATCCTCTCTCACCGGCCTTCCCACCCATCACACTGTCTGGGGCTAATCTCAGCAACCTCTGTCCCGTCCCAGTGCTGACTCCTTGGGCTCCGCCAGTGGATAAAGAATCACTACTCCTCTCTATATTTCCCTACAGAATGTCAGTTCACTCGCCAACAAGGCCTTTGCCATCCATGTCCCCATTGCAGATGATTGTATTGACATCATGGGGGTAATTTTAACCCCCAAGAATGGGTGGGCTGGGAGTGGGTGGGTAGTAAAAATTGTTGAATTCTTCAGCGGGACCCCATCCCGGCTCCAACGCGCCCACTTCCAGGTTTAACCCTGGCGCGTTAGGATGTGCGTGAAACAGAAACCCAGAAGTCCCATCCCCACTTAAAGCTGGAGGGTCAATACTTAAAGGGGCAATGTACCTCATTGCGATAATTGAAGCACTTCATTTTTTGTGCACTAGAAACGTAAAACGAATGTAATCTTACCTGTTCGGATTTACCATCACTTCTGATTCACGTCAGGTGAAAACAGACGAGGAGGGCCGGATCCATAAGGAGAGTGCCTTTATTGCACTGCTTGTGGTCCAGGATGAGCAGGAGCTTCATCCAAGCCCAACTAGCCCACCTGGCATGACCGGACCCCCGCGATCAGCCGTTTCCTTCCCCCTCCGCCCCCGATGGTGGACCCCCCCCCCATGGCTCTGACTCCATCCCCCCACAATGATGGACCCCCCCCCCCGATCTTCTCCAAGGCCCACCCGATGTCGTCCACATCCGCAACCCCCCACCGCCCCTCCCCGATTTCTTCTACAGCCCACGATCTCTCTCTCTCTAGTTTGCGGCTCCTTTCCCTCCCATCAGGCAGCCAGCCTGTCAATCAGCTGCCTCGCAGGAAATCCAGAAGCACAAATACTTACCTTCAGTTGAGTTGCAATTGCAGAATGTGACACACTCACTTGACTTCCAGGTTCCCCACGCGAATATCTACCCATCCACTAGGTTCCCGGCTTAGAGCTAAAATCACGCTCCATGGCTTTAACGGAAACTTGTCTCATGGATGATGGCACCTTGACCCGTACTGAAACCTCCCTGCCTATCATTACTTTCCACTATCTGCCCTGCCCAAACACCACAGTTGCGGTGTGGCTCTTAGCACCAAATCACATCTTAGTCTCTCCCCTGTCTCCTCTGGTACTTTTTCTTCCTTTGAGCACCTTTCCTTGTTCCCGTCCTCTCTCCCCCGATCAGTGACCTACCTGTCAACACTCATTAAATGCTTGCAGCTCACTGAACAAATTTAAATGAGGTCGGACTATGCAAGTGGCTCCGGCTTCTCACTAGTGCCATTGGGCAGGCAGTGAGATTGAAAGTTTCACCATCTCAGTGAGGACACCCTCAATTGTGCAATGTGCACTACCACTGTGCTAAGTAGGGTACACTAAGGACAGATCTAGCAGCTCAAACTGGACATCCATGAAGCGCTGTAGTCCATTAATAACAGTTTAATTGTATGTTGTCACAGTCTGTAACCTAATGGCCTGGCACATCCCTTACTCCTTCATCACCATCAAAGCAGGATATCAACCCTGGTTCAATGCGGAGAGTAGAAAGGTGCGCCAGAAACAACATGAGGTATACCTTAGAATGAGGCACCAACATCATGAAGTTACAATATGTGCTATCCACCAAAAAAGCAGCAGGTTATAGACAGAAATAAGTAGTCCAAAAACCAATTGATCAAAGCAAAGCTCTTTAGCCTCAACACATCCAGTTAAGAATTATGGTGGGCAATCAGATAACTAACATCTTCATCATCAATCATCAACAACTCGCATTTATATAGCACCTTTAATGTAGAAAAAAAATCCTAGGATGCTTCACAGAGGCACAAGGAAAAATGAATGCCAAGCCATCCATGGTAGAGCCCAGCACGTGTGCAAGATACTTGGAGGCTGAAGTGCTTATAAGTCTCTTAAGTCAATAGTGCCAAGTATGTCCTATCCACAGAAAGCAGGGCAAATCTAACCTGGCCAATTACCACCCTATCAGCCTCCTCCCATTCATCAGTAAAGTGATTGAAGGAGTCATCAATAATGCCATCAAGCTCAGTTCGGGTTCTGTCAGAACCACTTAGCTCCTGACCTAATCACAGCCTATGTCAGAGCAGAGGTGTGAGTAGCTGCCCTCGATATCAAGACAGCATTCAACTGTGTTTGGCACCAAGGAGCCCTAGCAAAAATGAGGTCAATGGGGGTCAATGGGAAAACCCTCCAGTGGCTAGAGTCACAGCTGACACACAGAAAGATGGTCATGGTTGTCAGAAGCTAATCATCGTAGCCCAAAGACATCACATATGGAGTTCCTCTGGGCAACGTCCCACAATTGCGCTCACAAGTTCCCAGGATGTGCTGGGAATTTTGGATCACGGAATCATCCTTAACTGATTTTGAGCATCCTTCGGTCTGTCTTGATTGTGGAGAGCATGTTGATATTGTCGACGATCATTTTGAAACATCATCCTTTTTATGGAAGTGTAAGCCATGTTTTGCACCAAGCAGCTTTTTCTTTTCTGCTTCAGGAACTATTCAATGAAGAGATCTACCTTTCATTCTCACACAGTTGATTTGTCCTGAATTATTTCTTGGGCACAATCTGAGCTATTTTCCATCCAGCTGGAGCACCATTCATTTGATATTGCCAGCAGTACCACTTGTATCTGTGACAAATACACTTCTGACAATAATTAAATCACGAGGAAGAGTTTTTTTGCATCGGGATCCCAAAAAGGTGTCTTGATTTTTGTTGTGTATGCACACATTTGACTCAAGTACTGAATTTTAAATATACAAATCACTTCCCCATATATTCCTTTTGTGTAAAGTTCCTACACCCAGACATAATATTTGCATGTATAATCTTTATCAAGGGAAAATATTTCTTCAAACTTGGAATTTCAGTCCTACGCCTATTCAATGACATGGATCAAATTTCATCTGCAGTACAATATACATTTGAACTATGCATTTGTACATTAGTGCCATATTATAAATGATGATTTGGTTAATATTTTACAAAATTAAAAAGCTGTGTTAATTCAGTTTACAGGGCGAACAAGTGAATAGGCTAGATATACCACGTTTGAAGAAATAGCTCAAAGGTACTTGTTTACTTGCACTATTCTCTTGTAAGAGTAGTATTTTTTAACAATCTAATCAATAAACAAATATTGCTGTGTGTTGACCGTCTACATTAAATGAAATCCCTAACAAAAGGAAAGACAGGTGCCATGGCACAGTCTATTTACTGCACCTCCATTTTTAAACATTACATCAAAAATACGTATTAGCAATGTTTGACTAGATATAGTTCTTGTTTTGCAAAGGCAGCTAGAGTTGGTAATAAGCATTCTGTATTTTGTAAATATTGCATACTATTGTAAATGAAAGTCATTTCAATGTCACTGACTTTCAATGTTTGAACTGCAGCTTCACATAGCAACTGACAGAAGGAGCCATTTTATGGCTACTGTAAAGGGGATTTGAGTACGAATGTTTCACAACCAGGAATGTTCACTAAAAGTATTTTTGATTGTTGATATGTAAACTGTAGTTTGCCGCTATATACCATGTAAATATAGGGCTAACACTTTCTGAAGGATTTGTCCTGTAATCCAGTGCTTCTGTTGCTGTGTTTACAGTGTCCAACTCCTAATTCTCAAAGTATGTATATCTCTCTCACAATGCACTTCACAAATCACCAGAAAGATGTGAGCATAACTTTCCCTCTGGTGTATATAAGGGTTCTGGGGCTGAAATTCCTGTGTTGGGAGAGGACGCAGCTCAGGTGGATCACCAGCGGGGGGTAGGAATTCACAATATGTCAAGTATATGCCCTTTTTACACAGCGTTTCAAATACCAATCGGTGCGCTAGACGGGCTAGAAAGACTGGATGCAGGGAGGATGTTTCCCCTGGCTGTGGGGTCCAGAACAAGGGGTCACAGTCTCAGGATACAGGGTAGGACATTTAGGACTGAGATGAGGAGAAATTTCTTCATTCAGAAGGTGGTGAACCTGTGGAATTCTCTACTACAGAAGGCTGTGGAGGCCAAGTCACTGAATATATTTAAGAAGGAGCTAGATAGATTTCTAGACACAAAAGGCATCAAAGGGTATGGGGAGAGAGCGGGAATATGGTATTGAGATAGAGGGTCAGCCATGATCATATTGAATGGCGGAGCAGGCTCAAAGAGCCGAATGGCCTACTCCTGCTCCTATTTTTTATGTTTCTATGTTTCTATGAGAGAGAGTGGGCAAGTCTTCCTCCTCCCAAGTTTCAAGGGTTCCATTGTGAGCCTAAATAAAGGCCTGAGAAACGTAAGGAGTGAAAGGTAATCAATCCCTTCTAACTGTAACTCCTTTGATCCCTTGAAAAAATTTTAAAAATTATGGAAATTACTACTTTGCCCAAAAGGGCTACAAACTTACTACTTTGAAGGAGTTCCCTGCCGCTCTGATTTTCTAGCACTTCATTGGAGCGGGTGCTTCTGTTGCACCTTTGGGGGGGGCGAGCGCCCACCCCGGTTATTAGAATGACTCCATCCTGGGATTTGGGATGGGGGTCAACATCCTTAGCAGTCGGCAGCTGGTGGTCCCTCCCTGCCAGACATCCAACGACAGGGCAAGGACCAAGGAACTTCAGGCCCTCCCTGTGAGAGTCGGCAATGTGTCTTATTTTCTAACAATAAAAGCTATATTCAGGAAACTCTAGAAAGCTGGCATTACAAATAAAGGGACCAGTGTGCTCACAGGGCATGCATTGGAAAGTGAAAAGTTCTTTATGATCTTGGGAAGCACATAACTTCTCTGGGCACAAAGAATGCACAGAACTGTTGTATATCAAATTCAGTTTAATCTTACCTTCCCCACAAGAAACTCATTTAAAACTAAAATGGTGGGTCAATACTAGTCAAAAGCACAGTATCAGTAAATATAGCCAGAAGACCTCCTATTCTATTCTCTGTGATGCAGTGTTCGTAGGTTGAGATTATAGCACATGGGTATCAGTTTACCACTCCTCAGTGTGTTTTAAGGCTTCGTTAGATTTAGAAGAGCTTGTTTATATGACGCCTTTCATGCACAAAGAGCTTTAGAGCCAATGAATTACTTTTGAAGTACAGTCACTGTTGTTTTGTTGGCAAATGCAGCTGCCAATTTGCACAGTAAGATCCCACATACAATAATGAGATAAATTACTTTTTAAATATGTTTTGGTGATGTCAATTGAGAGATAAGGGATTCTATGGATGCTGGGAACATCCAGTACCATCACAGCCAAATCCAATCTTACTATCACCTGATATCCAAACATGAACACTTTTCAGCAGGCAGTAATTCAGCCGTCAGGAGTAGGAACCCTGACTGATTTCTTTCCCCTTTCAAACCCAGCACACTGAGGCCAGTTTTAGAACTCCGACTGTTGCCCAGACTAACACTAGCTAACAGCATAGACTGGGAATCAAACCTGGAACCTTGTAGTCTGGACAGCTTAGTGCTATGCCAGGTTTCTACAACATTTCTATTTGTTTATCCAGTGTGCAAACTAAGAACATATAATTAGTAGGTGCCTATATAAAGTTGTAAAAAATAGGTAGAGCAATTAGCAGTTAACAGACACCCTATTAATGGGAACACTAATATAAAAAGAACATTTATTCAGACACTGTTTCAATTTCACATACATGGGTAGCTATTTTCTATCCCCCAAAAGCAAAAATAGCTTCGAAGAACAGTATAGAATGGATTTCTACTTGATATTCAAAATTCTTGCCAGCACTCCAACTTCTTATTGAATTACATGTTTAAAAAAAAAGCATATGCAATTGTCCTATACTTGAAATAGTATTAATGATGACTTTAATGAACAATTTGACCACAAAGAAGCATAACCTAGGAGTATCACTAGAAGGCTGAATGGGAAATTCGAAGAAATGTTTTCACAAAGAGGGCTATTAGAGCATGGAATAGTTTAGCACAAGTGGCTATTTAGACTTTAGAATGGAATTGGATATTTGAAAAGGAAGAATATAAAAGAATAAGGGAAAAGGGCATGGAAATGGGATTAGAATCGATAGCTCCAAGAGCCTGAACTGACACAGGCATGATGGAACAAATAGCCCCTTTCTGTGCTATAATTTCTATGATTCAAGGTATAGCTAACATGATTGAAAAGATCCTATACAAACTCCTGCTAGGCCAGGCTCAGTTCTAAGGAACTGAATTAGATCATTTTATATTTTATTACTACATAATGTGAACCTGCTCCTGAAATGGGTTCTTTGGTAATAGTATCTTTTGTAACTAACTATCCGGATCAGTGTATATACTATTAATAATGTATGCTTTATATATTTAGATAAAAAACCTACTTTGCTTGCCACAGTGATTTTCTATGGATAGGTTCTAACTATACTTTAATCATCATACCTAAATATTCTAAAAAGTATATAGACAGTGGAGCTCATATAGAACAAATATTTTATTTGGGAAACTATTTATTTACATACAACTGTGTTTAATTTCAAAAAAATAATGTGGAAAATACTCCTAAATACAATTCATCAACTGCAATTTGCACTTTTTCAATGAATAATAACTAAAATGGAGATGAAAGTAATATGTTGCTAAAAAGAATTATGGGTGAGATTTTGAGGCCTCCCATCTGGTGGCAACTGGGTGGTAGTGTCCCAAAAATGGTGGGGAATGACTTACCACATCGTTCCTGCCGATAGTGTGGCTGTCCCTATCTTTGCCAGGACCTACTGCTGGATGGGCAGAGTGCCCACCTAAGCCAGGTGGTAAGCCCTTTTAATATGCAAATCGGGGTCCTATGATGTAAATAGGACCCTGATTGCCATTTTAAGACAGTACTGGGAAGAGTGCAGGCTGTGCAAACTCCTCCCAGCATCAGTTGGCGGTCCAGACGAAGAGGAGCCCAGCAGGGATGTTTTAATTTATTTTTGTGGGGCCAGGAGGAGCAGTAGTGTTTCTCCAGGCCCCACAAAAACAACCTGGCCTGCTGCGATGCCGGCTACTCCCCTTGCCAAGAATGGACTCTCCCCTTTACACTTACCTTCTTCCAGCCCGCCCAATCCTGCGGGCTGCAATGGGGGATGCTCATTTTCTGCCAATAGTCCACAGCACTATGCTAACCAGGCCCAGCCCTCTCAATGTCACAGGCCTTCCCTCGGGACTATCGGGCAGTCGGCAGAGAGAGTAAGCTTGCTGGCCGGCCGTTAAAAACCCGCCAACGGTCAAAATCTACACTCCATAGAATGTTCACAGATGGTAAAATTACCAAAGAAATTATTTGGATATAGGAAAAATTCTTTAATGAGATAATTTTCCAGTCCAGGTTTGCAAAATGAATAAATCACATCTAGTTTCAAGATAATAACTATTGTATGTAGATATCTGTAGTTTCATGGGTATGTGATACATTTAAAAATCCACTTTTGTAAACGCAGGAGTATTAGTCAGAGAAATGGCTGTTAAGTTGTGGTCTATGAGCCATGCATACTCATCTTTGACATACTATGGGAAAACAGTTTGTGGAGCTGAACTGTTGACATCAGTGGAAGGCAACAGTTATTCATCTCTATTGCAGGCGCTCAGCACATCGCTGAATATAAATAACTTTCTAATTCCTTATACTAAAGTACAACACAGATGTCTGGCCAGATGGTGCTTTATTTATAGGTATAAATCAACCTCACAACAACTAGTTTTAACATTGTATGATACCAAATCTATTATCCTTATTAATCACTGGGGTATCATTTTAAAACAGTGTACACCTCAATTAGAATATCCCGTATCTGGACGCAATATAAAAGTTTCCAGTAATTGCAATGTTATGACTTAAAATTGCTCCATATGTTCAGTTAGATGTGAAAATAATGGGTCTTTGTAAAATTCTCAGCTAGGACTAATTGGTCATTATCTATATCATTTTCAACTAAATAATATCTAAAAAGTGGCAGGTGATTATATTATTTCTCAAAAGCCATTAAACAGTTTTTGTCGCTACATTAAGCCATTGTATTTCTGGAGTGTGTGCAGTAATGGTGGTGTCAGAAAAGATCCATCAATGACAACATTACAGTGAAGTGAAGTAATTGCTAAGGATGGCTTAAACCATATCCTGTTGGGATTAGGCTATGTGTGAGTCTACAGCCAATTTGGCACCATACCACAATATATTATTCACAGAGGCTGTTTAATGAATTTCATAGCAATTAAACTGGGTGAGGGTCGGGGGGAGGAACCTGACAGCTGATCCAGGTTCACATCA
The DNA here is from genome assembly GCF_035084215.1 of Heptranchias perlo. NCBI lineage: Eukaryota > Metazoa > Chordata > Chondrichthyes > Hexanchiformes > Hexanchidae > Heptranchias > Heptranchias perlo. Next base: position 33,500,933 of record NC_090341.1, on the reverse strand, counting down.
TAAAACCAAGGTTTTCCCCATGATGTTCAGAAGTATTATGTGGACACATGCGCCATATTACAAAGTCTAGAGTCAAAGCGGAAGAAATTGGACCTTGTTGCGCCCCTTGCTGGGGGAAAAGGTTCAATTTCGTGGGGCTCTGTCTCACGCACCAAGGGTGCCTGAAATACGTCCGGCGCCATTTTGACTCGAGCGATATTCAGGCATCCTTGGCGATTGCCATAATCAGGGGCCTGTTTAAGGACCCTTCTCGGGAATTGGTCATGCTCCACTGGGCATGCTCCATTAAGGTTTTCCTATTCTTGCCGCAGCCTCCAATGGTCCCCTTAAAGAAGAAGAGTATGCGAATTCTCCTGGTATCCTACCTAACATTTATCCCTCAACCAATGTCACTCGTTGTTTGTGGGTCCTTGCTGTATGTAAATTGGCTGCCAGTTTTACTTATATTACAACAGTGACTAGACTTCATTGTACTTCATTGGCCATGAAGCACTTTGGGACGTCCTGAGGTTATGAAAGACGCTAAATAATTGCAAGTTATTTCTTTCTTAGAATAAGGGGACTCAGGTTCAAACTAGGGTAATTTTAGAATTGTATCATAACATTTGTCTTCACACAAAGAATGATAAACATGTGGAATAAATTTCCAGATAGAATAGTGAGGGCAAAAACCCTAGAATTGTGTAATGGACATTTGGATGCTACAATGGCTGGGAGGGGATGGGGTAGGATCTCTCGAGATGGATTAATCAAATGGCCTTCCTCATCCATAACTATCTTGTGATCTCAACTGTATCCCGTGGAAGTGTGCATTCTACTGACTGATTTAAGAGCTTAGATATTCCAGTACAGGTGCAGTTCAGTCATAAATAGCTACAAACAAGCAGAAAGCTCTCCTCAAGTGTAGTGTGCAGATTGCATAAAATTTCCTATGGCCAACACTATTAGAATCATGGAAAGGTTACAGCATGGAAGGAGACCATTCGGCCCATTGAGTCCGAGCTGGCTCAATGCAAGAGCAATCCAGCTGATCCCACTCCCCCGCCCTTTCCCCATAGCCCTGCAATTTTTTTCCTTTCACGTACTTATCCAGTTCCCTTTTGAAGGCCATGATTGAATCTGCCTCCATCACCCCCTCAGGCAGTGCATTCCAGATTATAACCACTCACTGTGTAAAAAAGTTTTTCCTCATGTCACCTTTGGTTCTTTTGCCAATCACCTTAAATCTATGTCCCCTGATTCTTGACACTACCACCAATGGGAACAGTTTCTCTCTATCTACTCTGTCTAGGCCTTCACATCCTTCCTAAAATGCAGTGCCCAGAACTGGACACAATACTCCAGTTGTGGCCGAACCTGTGTTTTATAAAGGTTCATCATGACTTTCATACTTTTGTACTCTATGCCTCTATTTATAAAGCCCAGGATCCCGTATGTTTTTTTAACCGCTTTCTCAACCTGCCCTGCCACCTTCAACGATTTGTGCACATAAACCTCCAGATCTCACTGTTCCCGTACCCCTTTTAGAGTTGTGCCCTCTAGTTTATATTGCCTCTCCTCATTCTTCCTACCAAAATGTATCATTTCGCATTTTTCTGTGTTAAATTTCATCTGCCACGTGTCCGCCCATGTCACCAGCCTGTCTATATCCTCTTGAAGTCTATCACTATCCTCCTCACTGCTTACTACCCTTCCAAGTTTTGTGTCATCTCCAAATTTTGAAATTGTGCCCTGTACACCCAAGTCCAAGTCATTAATATATATCAAGAAAAGCAGTGGTCCCAGCACTGACCCCTGGGGAACACCACTGTACACCTCCCTCCAGGCTGAAAAACAATCGTTCTCCACTTCTCTCTGTGGAGAACGATTGTTTTTCAGCCTGGAGGGAGGTGTACAGTGGTGTTCCCCAGGGAATTCTGTATCCATGTTGCTACTGCCCCCTTTATTCCATGGGCCACAATCTTGATGAGAAGCCTACCGTGCGGCACTTTATCAAATGCCTTTTGAAAGTCCATATACACCACATCAACTGCATTGCCTTCATCAACCCTCTCTGTTACCTCATCAAAAAACTCTATCAGTTTAGTTAAACACAATTTGCCTTTAACAAATCCGTGCAGGCTTTCCCTAATTAATCCACATTATATATTATATATATATTATATTATCAGTAACCAGAGGACACAGATTTAAGGTGATTGGCAAAAGAACCACAATATTATAATTACTTATAGCTCCAGGTAAGGCTTTTGATGTGTGCGAAGAGCTAGTAGTGAGAAACTGGAAAATTGGGTCATATTTAAAAGGATGCAGGCATTAAAGGAAAGTGACAGAATTGGGGTCCAAGAATTCTTTCAGCCTTTGGAAAGGGTTCACAAGGTATTTGAAATTGTTGGCAGCCTTTGCCAAGACTGAAGGAGGAGACAAGTGACAAGCGAAGATTGAGTGAAAAGAAACCAATGTGGTGGAGTCTGCAGGCAAGTGATGGACCAGCACGACACCTGTTTAATTGGAAACTCCAAATGCACCCATCCTTTCACAAAGCAAGGTATGTGCACCTCTGTCTGTTAACGCAGATGTGAGGGTACCAGAAGGTGGAGTATTGTGTTCAATTCTGGGCACCACACTTTAGGAAGGATGTCAAGGCCTTAGAAAGGGTGCAGAAGAGATTTACTAGAATGGTACCAGGGATGAAGGACTTCATCTATGTGGAGAGACTGGAGAAGCTGGGGTTGTTCTCCTTAGAGCAGAGAAGGTTAAGAGGAGATTTAATAGAGGTGTTCAAAATCATGAACAGTTTTGATAGAGTGAATAACAAAAACTGTTTCCAGTGGCAGGGTCGGTAACCAGAGGACACAGATTTAAGGTGATTGGCAAAAGAACCAGAGGTGAAATGAGGAAACTTTTTTTTAAGCAGCAAGTTGTTATGATCTGGAATGCACTGCCTGAAAGAGTAGTAGAAACAGATTCAATAGTAACTTTCAAAGGGGAATTGGATAAATACTTGAAGAGAAATAAATTTACAGGGCCATGGGGAAATATGCAGGGGAGTGGGACTAATTGGATAGCTCTTCCAAAGAGCTGGACAGGCACCATAGGCTGAATGGTCTCTTTCTATGCTGTACTATACTATGATACTATGAAGATGAGCACAGAATACCTCTGGTGTAGACCGACTTGCTTTGCGTTCCTGCTTTGGTCTTCTTGCCCTGAAAAGTTCAGATATGGGGGGATTCCCAATGAAAAACCCATTATGGATGCAGGAAAAAAAAGGCAACAGCAAAACAGTTGCCACAAAAATTCATGAAGAAAGTAAGTACTTATTTCTATATGTAGCTCATTCCATAGCGATCCTCAACACCCATTATGTACGGATCACTCAGCATAATGTACACTGGAAGGTTGAGAAATTGGGTGGATCTCAAATTAATGTCACCCTGTCACCATTGAAATATTCCAATGAAGCTCCTGCCTGTAATGCACTAAGTGAGCAGAGGTCCAATGGTACATTTCTCCACCCAATCTCACAACTGAGCTCACCCAATTTATGCCTGTTTATCAGGCTAACCCAATCAGCTAGTATAGCCTAAGATGTGCCCTGAAATTGAAAGTTTTTTTTAATGAGTCTGGTGCTGTAACCCGCTGACACGATGGAAGCTTGGATATAAGTGAATAATTATAATAACAGGAGAAATAAATGGACCAAATTATCAATGGAAAGGAAACAAAAAAAATGTTTTCTGTAGGTAGAAAGTTTCCAATTTTGAAAAAAAGACGAATTAATTATTTTCTGTGTATTTGTACAATAGGTTTGTGGCCCTTCATCCACACAGGGAATTATCAGTGATCAATTATTTTTCTACAGAAGCTTGAAATGTGACGTTATGTGAACTCAGGTCACCTATGGTCATGAACATCACAACAGTCATTAGTTAATTCTTTCCTAAAAGGCACGGAGGAAGACGATATAAACTGGAAAAACAATATATGAGCACGGAAAAATAAATCTATTTGTGATGTCAGACCCACACTGCCATCATTTGTCATCTATACAATTGTTTTAAAGTAAGTAATTGCCTATTTGATTTGAACTAAATAGAAACATACTTTTCACACCAGGAGGAAAATCTACGTTGTGTCTATGTAATGTTGAAATTCCTAGCAAATCCTATTTACACATTTTCTTTCTGAGACACAGATCTAGTGTGAAATTTCACTGCAAACTGACAACTACCTTCCACATCTGTTTCTCTTCCTGTTTCATATGACTTGGCTAAAGTTCTTATGCCCAGTATAATATTCTAGGCATTTCAATAAATGTTCTTATAAATCATATACTTACTGCAATGTTTTCCTGAGAATGTCTGTGTCTAATTTTACTGAGCATGTGAAAACAGTGCAGACAATAAAAATTAATCCTTCAAATCATGCAGATTGACTTGCAGACACAGAAAACAAGAGCCTTAAATCTTTTCCTAGTGTTGAAATTCTTTTGCAGATTTCATAATATCTGCATTATCGTGTCACAGACGCATAAAATACTGTTGTTACACATTTCTAAATATTGTGCAGAAGAATGATAGAAATGGGCATAGTTGTATTGCAGTTTATTTGAAGCATTTTCTGAGGCAAAGGAACATCATACTTTTAATTGGAGACCAGAACTGAAATTCTGACCATAGGTGCTAATGCAATGAATTCCTCGCTCTGACTCACACGTCACTTCAGATGACCCCACTTTGGAGAAAGAACTGACTAAATCCTCCCAACATTCCTCTTTTGCATACGAGCTCTATATGACTGACCATCCATTCTACCTACTATACACATTTTTACAATAGTTACAAACAGACATACATCTGATGCACGTATAGATATAAATTAGAATTACACTGATGGAACTACCTTGCTGAGAGGCAGCAGTACTAACATAGCAGTTGCCCTCAATGTTTCATGTACACTATACAGACTCAACACATTAGTATAACTCTATATTCCTTCATGGATTCTAATTATATGTTAATCTAAAATTATTATAACTTGTCATAAAATACAAGATCATTACTTAGAATAATTTTAATGTATTTCTATTATGAATCAATATAGATACAGATAGGAAACCAACAAATTATATGTTTTTTTACTGTTGGCTTATAACAGGATGGTCCCATAGGTGTAATTCTAATTTATATCAATGCTTCTAAAGATATGTGGGTCAGATGTGTAACGACAAATAAATGCACTACATTAGTTTCCCTCCTCAAAGTCTTCCATGTCATAGTTATCAACTTATATCAGTTATAAAGTTCTCGATAAAAAGCTGATTCAGGATTGTGAGAAACTAAAATATATGGAGATTGTTTTCCAATATGCGCTCCGGAGGGCGAGGTACCCTACTGGGAGTGTGAAGTTGGAAAATTACCCCGAAAATTTTAATTATAACTAGTCGATTTTCCATGGCAGATTAAGACCAAATACAGTGTTCAGGTCAGGCATAGTTGGAGGACAGGAGAATAATTTGACCAAGACAGTTTAAGGGGTCGGGGGAAGGGGAGGGGGAGAAGGCAGATGGGAGGTGGATAAAGGTTAAAGGTTACTGACCTTTCAGCCAGTGGAAACAGTTTCTCCTTACTTACTCTATCAAAACCCTTCGCGAATTTGAATACCTTTATGATCTGGAATCCCCCCAAGGATCTATCGTTCACCCCCTCCTCTTCCTCATCTACATGCTGCCCCATCCGCGACATCACCCATAGACATGGAGTCAGCTTCCACATATACACTGATGACATCCAGCTCTACGACCACCATCTCTTTCAACCCCTCCACTGCCTCCGGACCAATATCCAGCCTTGAATGAGCCATAATCTCCTCCAGTTAGATATCGGGAAGACTGAAGCCGTCATCTTCGACCTCTGTCATAAATTCCATACCCTCGCCACTGATTCCATCCCTCACCCCAGCTATTGTCTGAAGCTGAACCAGACTGTTCATAATGTTGGCCTCCTATTTGACTTTGAGCTGAGATGCTGACCCCATATCCTCTCCATCACAAAGACCACCCATTTCACCCAACTCTACCCCAATCTCAGCCTTTGCCACTTTCAGACCCAACCATTCTGAAGATTTCCTGGATGGCCTCCCATCCTCCACCCTTCATAAACTTGATCATCCAAAACTCTGCTGCCTGTATTCTATTCCTCACCCGGCCCCACTCACCTATCACCCCGTCCTTGCTGACCTACATTGGCTCTTAGTTCCCCAACACCTCCAATTTAAAATTCTCATCCTCGTGTTTAAATACCTCCAGCCCAACAACCCCCAACCCAACCCCCCACCACCCTCACCACCGCCCCAACTCTGACTCTGGCCTTTTACACATCGCCCCTCCCTTTGTCCCACCATTGGTGGCCGTGCCTTCAACTTTCAAGGCCCAACGCTCTGGTATCTGCTCCCTAAACCACTCTGCTTCTCCACCTCCCTCTCCTTCTTTAAGACCTTCCTTAAAAATCCACGCTTTTGTTCAACCCTCCTACTATCTCCTTTTTTGTCTTGGCATCCAATTTTATCTGATTACACCTTTGTGAAGTGCCTTGGGGTGTTTTTCTACTTTAAAGATGTTATATAAATGCAAGTTGTTGTTGTTGTTGAGTTTAACTCATTCACCAGTTGGTAAATTACTGCTAATGCTAGTGGTATTTTGTATTGATACAGTGTGTGAATAGCAGTCACTGTATTAATATATGTTAATGAAATTTAGAGTGCACTTTGTTCAATTCAACGTACAGACTGGGCTGATAAAGGTTCAACACTTCTTTTCTGCAACAAAGAGATATATAAAAGATGTTTTTACAAGATACATGAAACCTAAGATGAAAAGCAGACACCAGACTTTTAATCCCAATAAATTTAAAATACTCCATAGAATACTCCTACAATGTACACAACAGTTACAGCTGTCCTGAACAAGCAGTGTGTGATCCTTTTCTGTGTCTAAAAGCAGACACATGCATGGTTTCAATGATTTCTTTGTTATCAGATCAAGCTTCTACTTTGATTTGCAATTTTAATCAGACACCTGGACTGCAAATGATTGCTACCCCCAAGGATTAACAAAAAAAAATCATCCTTATCTGTGAAATTTAAGCTGCTGATATATCTGGTTTCTGAAACCCAGATTATGTTTTCAGATGGCACAAGGAAGAAAGAGGCTCTTTATCCCAGATATCTGACAGCAATCCTCTCAGATGGTGAAGAAATCAAGCGCATGGATTTGCCATTACTGCAGGTTGAGTTTTGAATACACACTAGGGACCAGTGACCTGCCTGTGATCTCCCTATAAGCTTCTGAGGCCACACTGTAGCTGTAATCTTTCCAGCGAACAAAGCATTCTGGGCAGTGGCCATCATCCTCTGCTATCTCTTCACCAATGTGGCCTCTAGGGAACATAAAAAAGAAAAGGATCCTGATCTTTTTGCTAGATCTATCAGAATCAAGAGCTGGCCTGCTTGTTTGATGCAAGGTTTTCAACCTGTCAAAACAGAAAGCTAGATCTTCCTTTCCATTGAGAGAAGAAGTCATATGAGAAGCAGCTTGAGTTCATATTCTTCCATTACTCAAATCCAAGAGAAAGACAAATCCTTCTTTCTCTCAGATTCTAATGTTAATGAGAGATTAGAATATGATCAAGAAAACACTTCTGTTCATGTCTGTAACAATGAACCCATTACACCGCAACTGTGGGATTGGCCGTGACCTATAATGAGTTGGGTTCTGCTTAACAAAGTCCTGCAGTCCCCATCTCATTACTGTCAACCAAAACAACTTTCAGAGAACTGGGAAAAAACCCTTCTATCCCATCAAAGTCAAAACAGATTTGTCACAGTCAATAAGATGGACAAATGATATAGACTCAAGTAAAGAAGTTAGAGAGTAACACAATTACAGCCCATTTACACAGTGAAGTGTTGTCCCTCCCACTTCAAGTGCCTCGTTTGATTTTTCTTTTTCACAAATTCACAGCCCTATCTACACTACGACTGTAAATTTGAACTGGTTACTGATTTACAGCAAATTCAAATTTAAGTGCACACTGTGCCTGCAAACTGATTAATACTGAACATAAGAACTTAACTATTGAAGCACCAGATTGAGGTAAATCCAACTATATCGTCCAAGAATTCATTAACTCCCCTTTCCCAACGTTAATTAAACACTGTGTGACCCATTGTCCTAGTTTGGTGTAAACAATAAGGTAGTAATTGAATTCAGTTTGCATCTCTTAGAAAGGGATCTGGAGGTATGAATTTAACTCGGGGCGGGAATCGGACAGGCAGGGCCGAGGCAGGTGGCAAACCTTTTTGATTTCGGCAGCATGAGGCCCAGGTGATCGCAGGACTCATCTGCATGCCCCCGATCAACTTCCTGCCCAAATCCAGGGGGATGCAGCAGCTGGCTGGCAGATGGGAGAGCAACGTTAAGCTGCATGAGGCCACCGCCAGGGACTGAAAGAACGGTTCCCGATAGTCAGATAAATTGCGGAGAGGAGATTCGTGAGGGACTCATAATCAATGGGGAACCCAGGGCAGGGGAGGTCCAGACTTTCCTTGTGAAGCCCAGAGGAGTACTCCTGCTCCTTCTGGCCCCTCAAAGAAAGCAATTTTTAAAAACGTCTCTCTTTTTTTTTTATTCGTTCACGGGATGTGGGCGTCGCTGGCAAGGCCGGCATTTATTGCCCATCCCTAATTGCCCTCGAGAAGGTGGTGGTGAGCCGCCTTCTTGAACCGCTGCAGTCCGTGTGGTGACGGTTCTCCCACAGTGCTGTTAGGAAGGGAGTTCCAGGATTTTGACCCAGCGACAATGAAGGAACGGCGATATATTTCCAAGTTGGGATGGTGTGTGACTTGGAGGGGAACGTGCAGGTGGTGTTGTTCCCATGCGCCTGCTGCCCTTGTCCTTCTAGGTGGTAGAGGTCGCGGGTTTGGGAGGTGCTGTCGAAGAAGCCTTGGCGAGTTGCTGCAGTGCATCCTGTGGATGGTGCACACTGCAGCCACAGTGCGCCGGTGGTGAAGGGAGTGAATGTTTAGGGTGGTGGATGGGGTGCCAATCAAGCGGGCTGCTTTATCTTGGATGGTGTCGAGCTTCTTGAGTGTTGTTGGAGCTGCACTCATCCAGGCAAGTGGAGAGTATTCCATCACACTCCTGACTTGTGCCTTGTAGATGGTGGAAAGGCTTTGGGGAGTCAGGAGGTGAGTCACTCGCCGCAGAATACCCAGCCTCTGACCTGCTCTTGTAGCCACAGTATTTATATGGCTGGTCCAGTTAAGTTTCTGGTCAATGGTGACCCCCAGGATGTTGATGGTGGGGGATTCGGCGATGGTAATGCCGTTGAATGTCAAGGGGAGGTGGTTAGACTCTCTCTTGTTGGAGATGGTCATTGCCTGGCACTTATTTGGTTCGAATGTTACTTGCCACTTATGAGCCCAAGCCTGGATGTTGTCCAGGTCTTGCTGCATGCAGGCTCGGACTGCTTCATTATCTGAGGGGTTGCGAATGGAACTGAACACTGTGCAGTCATCAGCGAACATCCCCATTTCTGACCTTATGATGGAGGGAAGGTCATTGATGAAGCAGCTGAAGATGGTTGGGCCTAGGACACTGCCCTGAGGAACTCCTGCAGCAATGCCCTGGGGCTGAGATGATTGGCCTCCAACAACCACTACCATCTTCCTTTGTGCTAGCTATGACTCCAGCCACTGGAGAGTTTTCCCCCTGATTCCCATTGACTTCAATTTTACTAGGGCTCATTGGTGCCACACTCGGTCAAATGCTGCCTTGATGTCAAGGGCAGTCACTCTCACCTCACCTCTCGAATTCAGCTCTTTTGTCCATGTTTGGACCAAGGCTGTAATGAGGTCTGGAGCCGAGTGGTCCTGGCGGAACCCAAACTGAGCATCGGTGAGCAGGTTATTGGTGAGTAAGTGCCGCTTGATAGCACTGTCGACGACACCTTCCATCACTTTGCTGATGATTGAGAGTAGACTGATGGGGCGGTAATTGGCCGGATTGGATTTGTCCTGCTTTTTGTGGACAGGACATACCTGGGCAATTTTCCACATTGTCAGGTGGATGCCAGTGTTGTAGCTGTACTGGAACAGCTTGGCTAGAGGCGCAGCTAGTTCTGGAGCACAAGTCTTCAGCACTACAGCTGGGATGTTGTCGGGGCCCATAGCCTTTGCTGTATCCAGTGCACTCAGCCGTTTCTTGATATCATGTGGAGTGAATCGAATTGGGTGAAGACTGGCTTCCGTGATGGTGGGGATATCGGGAGGAGGCTGAGATGGATTATCCACTCGGCACTTCTGGCTGAAGATGGTTGCAAACGCTTCAGCCTTGTCTTTTGCACTCACGTGCTGGACTCCGCCATCATTGAGAATGGGGATGTTTGCAGAGCCTCCTCCTCCCGTTAGTTGTTTAATTGTCCACCACCATTCACGACTGGATGTGGCAGGACTGCAGAGCTTTGATCTGATCCGTTGGTTGTGGAATCGCTTAGCTCTGTCTATAGCATGTTGCTTCCACTGTTTAGCATGCATGTAGTCCTGAGTTGTAGCTTCACCAGGTTGGCACCTCATTTTTAGGTACGCCTGGTGCTGCTCCTGGCATGCTCTTCTACACTCCTCATTGAACCAGGGTTGATCCCCTGGCTTGTTGGTAATGGTAGAGTGAGGAATATGCCGGGCCATGAGGTTACAGATTGTGCTGGAATACAATTCTGCTGCTGCTGATGGCCCACAGCGCCTCATGGATGCCCAGTTTTGAGCTGCTAGATCTGTTCTGAATCTATCCCATTTAGCACGGTGGTAGTGCCACACAACACATTGGATGGTGTCCTCAGTGCGAAGACGGGATTTCATCTCCACGAGGACTGTGCGGTGGTCACTCCTACCAATACTGTCATGGACAGATGCATTTGTGACAGGTAGATTGGTGAGGACGAGATCAAGTAAGTTTTTCCCTCGTGTTGGTTCGCTCACCACCTGCCGCAGGCCCAGTCTAGCAGCTATGTCCTTCAGGACTCGGCCAGCTCGGTCAGTAGTGGTGCTACCGAGCCACTCTTGGTGATGGACATTGAAGTCCCCCACCCAGAGTACATTTTGTGCCCTTGCTACCCTCAGTGCTTCCTCCAAGTGGTGTTCAACATGGAGGAGGACTGATTCATCAGCTGAGGGAGGACGGTAGGTGGTAATCAGCAGGAGATTTCCTTGCCCATGTTTGACCTGATGCCATGAGATTTCATGGGGTCCAGAGTCAATGTTGAGGACTCCCAGGGCCACTCCCTCCTGACTGTATATCACAGTACCGCCACCTCTGGTGGGTCTGTCCTGCCGGTGGGACAGGACATACCCAGGGATGGTGATGGAAGAGTCTGGGACGTTGGCTGAAAGATATGATTCTGTGAGTATGGCTATGTCAGGCTGTTGCTTGACTAGTCTGTGGGACAGCTCTCCCAATTTTGGCACAAGTCCCCAGATGTTAGTAAGGAGGACCTTGCAGGGTCGACTGGGCTTGGTGTTTTGCCGTTGTCGTGTCCGGTGCCTAGTGGTCCGATGCCGGGTGGTCCGTCCGGTTTTATTCTTATTATGACTTTTCGTAGCGAGATTTTACAACTGAGTGGCTTGCTCGGCCATTTCAGAGGGCAATTAAGAATCAACCACATTGCTGTGGGTCTGGAGTCACATATCGGCAGGCTTCCTTCCCTAAAGGACATTAGTGAACCAGATGGGTTTTTACGACAATCCGGTAGTTTCATGGCCATCATTACTAATACTAGTATTTTAATTCCAGATTTTATTTTAATTAATTGAATTTAATTAATTAATTGAATTTAAATTCGCCAGCTGCCGTGGCGGGATTTGAACTCATGACTCTGGATTTTAGTCCAGGCCTCTGGATTACTAGCCCAGTAACATAACCACTATGCTCCTCTGACCCCGACTTCTCTTCCCGCTAGCTGGATCTGGTGGAAAAGCCACAATGGCTTCCCTGCTCAGGCCGATGGCTAAAATAGCAGTCACACCACAATGATGTCATCAGAGCCCAATCTGCATGTTTAAAGAAGGGTCTCACCAGTTTCTGGCAGGTGTCCTTTCTGCCTGCTCAGAAGAGCAGGCTAAAATGGAAGAATGCAGGAAGAGAACAGGACCTCAACAGGTATGTCCCCCAGGCGATGTTAACTGCCCATCTGCCCGTCCAGTTTTGACAGGCGGGCAGGGTTAAAAGCACACCTTGGGTGTTTAGAAAAGGACCTGTAACTTCAATGTCTACACAATGGGGGGAATTCCCTGCTTTGAATTTCCCAGCAGGGAGCACTACTCGTAGGGATCATATTCCAGGAAATCACAGGCTGTGCTCCCATAATTTCCCAAGATCCTCTCTCCACTGGGAATGCTGGATCATGGAATCACTCCTCTTATGCCAAAGTCATTTAAAAAGCTAATAAAATGTTGGACTATATAACCAAGCAGTAAAGTACAAGTTTACAGATATGTTACGATATTACAATGGTTAGATTACATTTGGAGTATTGTTTTTCGGTACTGTGTTCAGTTCTGTGCAGACATTGGAAACAAGAATGATATCACTTGTAAAGATGGGGGTGGAGCTATGGGGAAAGACTAAAGAAGATCTATAGTCTAAATTGAAGACATTTAAGGGAGGATCCATCAACATATATGAAAAATTGAATGACATTGATAAAGTTATCCTAATATATTACTTCAGAGTAAATCAGGAAAGCCAGATCAGAGGACATAAATTTAAATTAGTAAAAGTAAATTTCAAATCAGATATATTAAGAACTTTTTTAGTCAAGGAGGAATAATTATTTAGAATAATCTGTCAGGCAGGATAACGGAGACAAAAACACTAAGGTTGTTCAAAATGCAATTCAATTCAATATCGAGCAGGGAAAGTTAGAGTACTGGAGTATGAATTTAGATGGATTTAATGGCCTTTTCTCATCTTTGACATTTTGATTTTTTTATAATCTGCATTTAACTGACTCTCCTGCCATGAAAACCAAATTTTATGTAATTCTCAAAGTCACAGACATGAGGCAAGAGAAGGTGCTGATGTTACTCCAGGGGGGGACTCCAGGTTGCCTGCAGAACCATATCCCTAGTGTCAATTTTCACTGTCAAGTGCACTCCAGCACTGGTGGGCTTTTCTCTGGAATACATCTCCCTTCATATTTCATGGACAGCCACAATTAGGACTGGAAATGGTGGCAATAAGAAGAAATCAGTTGATTCATCTCCATTTACATAGAATTTACAGCACAGAAACAAGTCTATGCCGGTGTTTATGCTCCACGAGCCTCCTCCCACCCTACTTCATCTCATCCGAACAGCACATCCGTCTATTCTTTTCTCTCTCATGTACTTATCTAGCATTCACTTAAATGCATCTATGCTATTTGCCGCACCACTCCTTGTGGTAGCGAGTTCGACATTCTAACCACTCACTGGGTAAAGAAGTTTCTCCTGAACTCCTGATTGTTTTTATTATTAACCATCTTACATTTATGTCCCCTAGTTTTGGACTCTCCCACAAGTGGGAACATCTTGACTACGTCCACCCTATCAAAACGCTTCATAATTTTAAAAAGTGGCGATAAATATTGGGATAGATTTCCAACTTGCCGCCCAGGTGTAAAAGTGGCTCTGCCAATGGCCCGCCTGTTACAGAACCCACCAGATATTTATCCTGTTGAAGTCGATGGTAATCTGGCAGGTTGGATTCTATAACGGCCAGGTGACCCGCTCTACCAGTTTTATGCCCGGATGGCAAGCTGAAAATCTGGCCCGTTGTGAATGAAATAAATTAACCGTAACAAATAAGATTGGCTTACACAAGATAAGGGCTCATGGGGTTGAGGGTAACATATTAGCATGGATAGAGGAATCCCGACAGAGAGTAGGGATAAACGGGTCATTTTCAGGTTGGCAGGCTGTAACTAATGGGGTGCCGCAAGGATCGGTGCTTGGACCTCAGCTATTTACAATCTATATTAATGACTTAGATGAAGGGACCAAGTGTAATGTATCCAAGTTTGCTGACGATACAAAGCTCGGTGGGAAAGTAAACTGTGAGGAGGACACAAAGAGTCTGCAAAGGGATATAGACAGGTTAAGTGAGTGAGCAAGAAGGAGGCAGATGGAGTATAATGTGGGGAAATGTTATTCACTTTGGTAGGAAGAATAGAAAAACAGAATATTTTTTAAATGGTGAGAAACTATTAAATGTTGGTGTTCAGGAAGACGTGGGTGTCCTCGTACAAGAAACACAAAAAGTTAGCATGCAAGTATAGCAAGCAATTAGGAAAGCAAATGGCATGTTGGTCTTTATTACAAGGGGGTTGGAGTACAAGAGTAAGGAAGTCTTATTACAATTGTACAGGGCTTTGGTGAGACCACACCTGGAGTACTGCATATAGTTTTGGACTCCTTACCTAAGGAATGATGTACTTGCCTTAGAGGTGGTGCAGCGAAGGTTCATATTAATTCCTGGGATGAGAGGGTTGTCCTATGAGCGAGGTTGAGTAGAATGGGCTTATAGTCTCTGGAGTTTAGAGGAATGAGAGGTGATCTCATTGAAACTTATAAGATTCTGAGGGGGCTTGACAGGGTAGATGCTGAGAGGTTGTTTCCCATGGCTGGAGAGTTTAGAACTAGGGGGCATAGTCTCAGGATAAGGGGTCGGCCATTTAAGACTGAGATGAGGAGGAATTTCTTCACTTAGGGGGTTGTGAATCTTTGGAATCCTCTACCCCAGAGGACCGTGAATGCTGAGTCATTGAGTATATTCAAGGCTGAGATAGACAGATTTTTGGATTCTAGGGGAATCAAGGGATATGGGGATCGGGCAGGAAAGTGGAGTTGAGGTCGAAGATCAGCCACGATCTGATTGAATGGCGGAGCAGGCTCGAGGGGCCATGTGGCCAATTCCTGCTCCTATTTCTCATGGTTTTATATTCTATTTTATTCAGATTCCGAATGCCACTGCCAGATTCCCATTGAGGCAATAACATCCTTGCCATCTTGACCAGTTGCTGCACATCCTGTGATGGTGCTTTCCTACATTGAGCCATGCCAGCCCTCTGAGCTGAGACTATGGAGTGTGCCTACACCATGGGCTAGCTCAACCTAGCCACATTTTTCCAGAAATAATCTAGCTAGAATTCATGGATTAAGTAATGGTTTCCCAGCCTCATCTCTAAGTCACTTTTCATTTTCCAATATTATTTTGAATGTTCTGATTCATTTTATCTTTGTCTTGCCTGCACAACAAAACAAATATCTAGGCAGGGCAATGACGTACCTGGTGACTTTGTTATAAAAGTTTTTTATTGGTACCTTGAAAAATGATTGGCTAGGAATTATTGGTAATGCAGTCTCCACCGCTTATAGTGGTTGGGTTCGTGTGAACATGATTTGCCCATTAAACTCGATGACCGGTAGAACATGGTAGCGCTCTATATATGTTGTCATCACTCATCAGCATCCGCAGCTCCCTGAACCACTACCTCAACGAACCTCCTTCATGCTGGACATTAGACCTGACTAAGGACTTACTTATTTCAGTCCTTTCCAGCTTTCCCCCTTCTCCTCTGGAGTTGTCGCTCTCCAGTACCCAAGGACTCCTCTCTGAAATGCCCCAAACGAAACTGGACCAAGGCTGCCTTTTCACTATTCTTTTGTTGTTTCACATGGGAAGTGTAGCTCAATACTAAACTGCGATGAATTCTAAACATTGAAGCTTCATAGTCTGAATAGTGTCAGGCAGGTCCTTCACCAGGGTGGAGGAGCTGAATTACATCAGCCACGGGCATGACGTCAGATTAGAAACCTGAGCTTCAGTAGATATTTCTTAGGTTATTTTACACTATTAAATTTTCCAGCATATTACAGATAGGGTGCTGCGAAGTGTTTACCTTCTGTGTAATTCCCTGACTCATACATAAAAATAAATGGAGAAAATTGATATATATTTTCATGTCTATCACAGTAAGCACAGCTGTTTCTGCCAGAAATAAACAAAGCACTTAAGATGCTATAACGGGCAACTTTGAAATTGACATTAATGCAAATGTCTAGTGGCCGATATATGCAACTGCCCATTTTAAATGTGGATGTTTTAAGTGGTGGGGATTCTATTAGTGTCTGAATGCTTAACATGTCCAATATGTTCAGCAGAGGCACTAACCCATTTAAAATACTGGACAAAGAAATGTCGCATCATCATAGAATCATAGTATGTTATAGCACAGAAGGAGGCCAATCGGCCCATCTTGCCTGTGCTGGTTCTTTGAAAGATCTATCCAATTAGTCCCACTCCCCTGCTCTTTCCCCATAGCTCTGTAAATTTATTTCCCTTCAAGTATTTATCCAATTCCCTTTTGAAAGTTACTATTGAATCTGCTTCCACCATCCTTTCAGGCAGTGCGTTCCAGATTATAACAACTCTCTGCGTAAAAAAATGTTTCCTCATGTCGCCTCTGGTTCTTTTGCCAATCACCTTAAATCTGTGCCCTTTGGTTACCAGCCCTTCTGTCACTGGAAACAATTTCTCCTTATTTACTCTATCAAAACCGTTCATGATTTTGAACACCTCTATCATAACCTTCTCTGTTCTAAGGAGAACAACCGCAGCTTCTCCAGTCTCTCCACATAACTGAAGACCCTCATCCCTGGTACCATCCTAGTAAATCTTTTCTGCACCCTCCCTGAGGCCTTGGCATCCTTCCTATAGCATGGTCCCAGAATTGAACGCAATACTCCAGCTGAGGCCTAACCAGTGTTTTATAAATGTTTAGCATAACTTCTTTGCTTTTTTACTCTATGCCTCTTTAATAAAGCCCAGGATCCCATATGCTTTTTAAACAGCCTTCTCAACTTGTCCTGCTACCTTCAAAGATTTGTGTACATACACCCTCAGGTCTCCCTATTCTTGTATCCCCTTTAAAATTGTACCATTTAGTTTATATTGCCTCTCCTCATTCTTCATACCAAAATATATCATTTTACTCTTCTTTGCATTAAATTTCATTTGCCATGTGTCTGCCCATTTCACCAGTTTATCTATGTCCTCCTGAAGTCAGGTTAATATCCTCCACATTGTTTACTACATTCCCGAGTTTCATGTCATTTGCAAACTTTGAAATTATATCCAGTATAACCAAGTCTAGGTCATTAACCTATATATCAAAAAGAGCAATGGTCCTAATACCGACCCCTGGGAACACCATTGCACACTTCCCTCCAGTCTGAAAAACAACCGTTCACCACTACTCTCTGCTTTCTGTCTCTTAGCTAATTTTATATCCATGCTGCCACTTTCCCTTTAATCCCATGGCTTTAATTTTTTTTAGATGTCTATTATGTGGTACTTTATCAAATGCCTTTTGAAAGTCCATATACACAAATCAACCGCATTACCCTCATCAACCCTTTCCGTTGCTTCGTCAGAACTCAATCAAGTTAATCAAACATGAATTTTCTTTAACAAATCCGTGCTGACTTCATTAGCTCATACTTTTCCAAGCATCAATTAATTTTGTCCCGGATTATTGACTCAAAGTTTCCCCACCACCGACATTAGGCTGACTAGCTTGTAATTACCGGGTTTATCCCTCTCCTCTTTTTTGAACAGGGGTGTAATATTTGCAATCCTCTTGCACCACCCCCATAGCTAAGGAGGATTGGAAGATTGTTGCCAGAGCCTCCGCAATTTCCACCCTTACTTCCCTCAGTAACCTAGGATGCATCCCATCTGGACCGGTGACTTTTCTACTTTGAGTACTGCCAATCTTTTAAGTACCTCCTCTTTATCTATTTTTATCCTATCCAATATCGCTACGATCTCCTCCTTTATTGCTACATTGGCAGCATCCTCTTCTCTAGTGATGACTGGTGCAAAGTATTCATTTAGTACCTCAGCCATGCCCTCTGTCTCCACAAAAAGATCTCCTTCTTTGTCCCTGATCGGCCCCACCCTTCCTTTGACTACCCTTTTACTATTTATATGTTTATAAAAGACTTTTGGGTTCCCCTTTATGTTAACTGCTAATCTATTGTCATATTCTCTCTTTGCCCTTCTTATTCCCTTTTTTAGATCTCCTCTGTTCTTTCTGTATTTAGCTTGGCTATTACACAAGATAGGGGCTCATGGGTTTGGGGATAATATTTCAGCATGGATAGAGGATTGGTTAACTGACAGAAAAGAGAGAGTAGGAATAAATGGGTCATTTTCAGGTTGGCAGGCTGTTATTAGTGGGGTGTTGCAAGGATCAGTGCTTGGGCCTCAGCTATTTACAATCTATATTAATGACTTTGATGAAGGGACCAAGTGTAATGCATCCAAGTTTGCTGGCGATACAAAGCTAGGTGGGAAAGTAAGCTGTGAGGAGGACACAAAGAGTCTGCAAAGGAATATAGACAGGTTAAGTGAGTGGGCAAGAAGGTGGCAGATGGAGTATAATGTGGGGAAATGTGAGGTTATTCACTTTGGTTAGAAGAATAGAAAAACAGAATATTTTTTAAAAGGTGAGAAATTATTAAATGTTAGTGTCCAGAGGGATCTGGGTGTCCTTGTACACGAAACACAGAAAGTTAGCATGCAGGTACAGCAAGCAATAAGGAAAGCATGTGGTATGTTGGCCTTTATTGCAAGGGGGGTTGGAGTGCACACTTAAGGAAGTCTTGCTGCAATTGTACAGGGCTTTGGTGAGACCTGGAGTCCTGTGTAAAGTTTTGGTCTCCTTATTTAAGGAAGGATATACTTGCCTTAGAGGCAGTGCCACGAAGGTTGATTAGATTGATTCCTGGCATGAGAGGGTTGTCCTATAAGGAGATATTGAGAAGAATGGCCCTATATTCTCTGGAATTTAGAAGAATGAGAGGCGATCTTATTGAAACATATAAGATTCTGAGAGGGCTTGACAGGGTAGATGCTGAGAGGCTGTTTCCCCTGGCAGGAGAGTCTAGAACTAGGGGGCATAGTCTCAGGATAAGGGGTTGGCCATTTAAGACTGAGATGAGGAGAAATTTCTTAACTTAGAGGGTTGTGAATCTTTGGAATTCTCTACCCCAGAGGGCTGTGGATGCTGAGTCATTGAATATATTCAAGGCTGAGATCAATAGATTTTTGGACTCTAAGAGAATCACGGGATATGGGAATTGGGCGGGAAGGTGGATTTGAGGTTGAAGATCAGTCATGATCTTATTGAATGGCGGAACAGGCTCGAAGGGCCATATGGCCTACTCCTGCTCATATTTCTTAAGTTCTTATGTTCTTATTTTTATGCTTGATTGTTCCTTGTCCTTTTCCATAACTATTCTAAACCTAATGATATTATCACTGTTCCCCAAATGCTCCTCCACTGAAACATGCTCCACTTGCCCCACTTCATTCCCCAGAACTAGATCCAGCACTGCTTCCTTCTTCTTTGGGTTGGAAACACACTGATCAAGAAAGTTCTCCTGTGTACATTTCAGGAATTCCTCCCCCTCTTTGTCCTTTACACTGTTACTGTCCAGTCTATATTGGGATAATTGAAGCCCCCCTTTATCACTACTCTATAGTTCTTTCATCTTTTGTAATTTGCCTGCAAATTTGCTCCTCTATCTCCTTCCCACTATTTGGTGGCCTATAGTATACACCCAGTAGCACACTAGCTCCTCTATTGCTCTTTAATTCTAACCAAATAGATTCTGTCTTTGACCCCTCAACTACATCATCCCTTTCCAGCTATAATAGTTTCTTGGATCAATACTGCCACCACTCCTCTCCTTTCATTCCTTCTCTATCTTTCCCGAATACCTTATAGCCAGGAATATTAAGTATCCAATCCTCCCCTTCTTTGAGCCAGGTCTCTGTTATTGCCAATATATCACAGTCCCATGTGGCAACTTGTACCTGTAGCTCACCAACCTTATTTGCCAAGCTCCATGCATTTACGCACACGCACTACAAACTCATCTTTGACTGCCTGGCATTTGCCACCTGTTTGATCCCTCCTATTTCTGAACTGTTGTTTATTATAGTCCTATCTGTCTCTCCTGGTCCACTGTGTACCTTGTTTCTCCTTTCTAATGTTTCATTCTGGTGGCCATCCCCTTGCCAAATTAGTTTAAGCCCTCCCCCACAGCACTAGTTAACCTCCTCGCGAGGACATTGGTTCCAATTCTGTTGAGGTGCAACACATCTGGCTTGTACAGATCCCTGCTGCCCCAGAATTGGTCCCAATGCCCCCAGGAAAGTGAAGCTCTCCCTCCTGCACCATTTCTCTAGCCACGCATTAACCTATTTTATCCTACTAATCCATAGGTTACTACCTTTGAAGTCCTGCTTTTTAATTCCCTCCATTGCTCCTGAAACTCTGACCGCAGGACCTCAACCCTTTTCCTTCCTATGTAATTGGTTCCCAGCTGGACCACAACTTCTGGCTGTTTCGCTTCCCCCCTCAAAATGTTCTGCAACCTCTCAGTGATGTCCTTTACCCTGGCACCAGGGAGGCAACACACCATGTGGGTTACATGTCAGTGGTTGCAGAAACATCTGACTATCCCTCTGAATGTTGAATCCCCTATAACAACTGCATTGCTACACTTTCCTGTGCCCCCCAGTGCAGTCGAGTCTCCCATGATGCCATGGATTTGCTTCCGACTGCTTTCTCCCGAGGTGTCATCATCCTCAATGGTTCTCAGTGCTGAATACTGGTTTGTGAATACCACACTCCCAGGGAATTCCTGCCTATTCCTCCTAATCTGAATGGTGGTCACCCACACCCTCTCCTCCTGAACTCTCCGTAGCTGTGGGATGACCATATTCTGCTACCCATGTAACTCTCAGCTTCCCGTATGCACTATAGTGACGCCAGCTGCCCCTCAAGCTCAGAAACTCTGAGCTCAAGCTTAAGCAGTTGGCGGCACTGCCTGCGCATGTGGTTTTCCAGGACGCACAAAGTGTTCTGGAGTTCCCGCATGGTGCACAATGTGCATGCAACGGGCCCCAACTGTCCTGCCATGTTGGTTAACAGTTATTTAAAACTCTTATTTTTAGAGCTAAGGCTATCTACTCTTTAGTTAACACTAAAACACAAAGTCTAACTATTAAAAAAAACTAACCAATCAACTGAATACTTACACTAATTTAACGCGAACCAATAAACAAAATACTTAGCTGTAACTTATCCCCGTCGCTCCTGCTTGTGTTGTGACATCGCTTTTTGATTTTTCTGTCTGTTTCAGACTCACTGCTTGCTCCGCTTTATGGGGTCGATTTTGAAATGATGGCGGGTTGGCAGCGGGGGGTGAAGGTGCGCGTGGCAAACCCGCATAAACAAAATTACCGTTTCTGACGCAACCGCTTGGTGATTGACGACGATTAACGTCTTCTCCAGGTTTCGCGTCCGGCAGCCAGCCTGATTGACAGGCTGGCTGCCGTCAGGAGCTGCAACACAAGGGGGGAGGAGAGAAAGAGAGAGAGCGAGGCGTCATCAGACGCAGGAACAGAAGATCGGGGGTGGGGGGGGAAGAGGGGAAGATCGGGGGCGGAGAGGGGAAGATCGGGGAGGAGGGCCGGAGAGGGGAAGATTGGGGCCGGAGAGGGGAAGATCGGGGGGGGGGGTGCGGAGAGCGGAAGATCGGGGGGGGGAAGAGGAGATGATTGGGAGGGGGGGGGGAAGAGGGGAAGATCAGGGCCAGAGAGGGGAAGATAGGGGGCAGAGAGGGGAAGATCGGGGGGGGGGAGCGGGGAAGAGCGGGGAAGATCGGGGACACATCAGGGAAGATTGGGGGACATTGGGAGAAGAGGGGGAGATTGGGGGGACATCGGGGGGGTGAAGAGGGGGAGATTAGGGGGACATTGTGGGGTGAAGAGGGGGAGATTGGAGAGGGAGACATCAGACATCGGAGCAAGGTGGAAAGGTAGGTTGATTTTGTGTTTTAACTTCCTGCAATGGTTTTTTATTTAATTTATTTTGCTTCTTTTTGCCTGATCTGGCCCTTCATACCTGATTTCACCAGGTGTGAATTAGAAGCGGTGGGCAAACTACCCAGGTAAGTTAAAAATCGTTATAACCAGGTAATCTATCACAAGTAAAGTGCCTTAATTACCTCAATGAGGTACATTTGGCTCTTTAACTATCTTCCCGCCAGCTTTAATTGCCGGGGTACTTCCGGTTTCGGGATGCCTGGGCTCACACAGGTGTGTCCGTGGGGAACTTTGAAGTCGGCGGGTTGGAGCCAGCTTCCGAACCTGAACGGGATTTCCGCGATTTTCGGAGCCCCCCCCCCCCGCCCGCAACGCAAGCGCAATTTCCCCGTAAAATTGAGCCCATGGTCTCTCTCAGGTCCCCCTCTCACATCACTTTATAGTCTCTCTCAGGTCCCCCTCTCACATCACTTTATAGTCTCTCTCAGGTCCCCCTCTCACATCACTTTATAGTCTCTCTCAGGTCCCCCTCTCACATCACTTTATAGTCTCTCTCAGGTCCCCCTCTCACATCACTTTATAGTCTCTCTCAGGTCCCCCTCTCGCGCAGCTTTATAGTGTCTCTCAGGTCCCCCTCTCGCGCAGCTTTATAGTCTGAACATGAAAGAGTTAAGCATTTGTCTGAGGCTTATGAGCCCGAGGCTTATAAGGTTAGTTAGAATATATGTAGTATTTCATCATGAGTAACATATGCCAATTAAATCTGCTAGTTAGACCCAATATAAGCAAGGTAAAGGGATCAGCTAATTGACTTTGCCCTAAAACTCAAAACCTGCAAGCTCCAACCTTGCAAATCTGGTCCATCATTCGAACATAACATAGAGATCTAGTGTAGAAAGATTATAAAAATCTTTCAATCCTGTGTGAACATTAGCGTGAACTAAATATACCGATCGCACCTTATTCTGGAAAACAGGAAGAATCTTGTTTAATTATCTGTTACACAGACAAAAACCATTGCTATGTTTTATTCACTACATTTGGTTCTCTGTTTTCTGTTTCTAAAAAAAGTTCCCATTTACTCCTTTAAGTTACTGTTTCAATGAACTACAATAAAAGTAGCGGACAACAGAAGCACATGCACAAAAACAATGCAGAGGCCTTATATAAACCTATTAATTGACTACAACAAGGGTAAATCAAATCAGAGAACTGTCTGGTGTTGTTTAAGGAGATCCAGTATTATGATTACAGTGGGTTGATGTGTAGTCCCAGTTGGGCTGTGATAAGTATTTCAAGTCAGATCTCCTTGTGAGATGCCAATTCCTTGTGTGATGATATGCCTATAGTTCACACTCTGCCACATACAGTTGACACTAAGTGTCATTCTGACCTTGATGTCTATTTTCAAAGAAGGTAAATTAAGTTCCATGCGCTATTCCAAGCTTTGATTTTGTAAACCACAAATTCTGATGACTCTGGGACCAGTGACTTTGAACTATCATTCTTATAATAAGTGTGTTGTGGAGATGCCGGTGATGGACTGGGGTGGACAAATGTAAAGAGTCTTACAACACCAGGTTATAGTCCAACAGCTTTATTTGAAATCACAAGCTTTCGGAGCTTTCCTCCTTCGTCAGTTTCCTCCTTCGTCACCACTCACCTGACGAAGGAGGAAAGCTCCGAAAGCTTGTGATTTCAAATAAAGCTGTTGGACTATAACCTGGTGTTGTAAGACTCCTTACATTTATAATAAGTGATTATTCTCTCAGAAGAATATAGGAGAGCTGAATATAGGAACTATTTAGCAAATAATAAACTTATTTCAGAACTTCATGATGTCACAGCACAAGGGAGTGCTTCAAAAATTGCTTGCCTATATCCAGCAATTCTAAAGCATAACATAAGGCAATCAGGAGTAAGGAGAGATATCAGTGAATGTACAGATATCTCCATTTATAAAGTTTAGGGATCAGTAAAAAGTTTTGCAGAATCTCCTTTAATATTTTATGCATGTGACTTTGTCACTTGTGAATTAGCAAATTTTTCCTTAGTGATGGAATAAATTGAATGTTACACACTTCCCCATTGAGTATTCCCTACTTAATCATTCAACTGACTCAAATGTTTTTCAGGAAAAACTCTTATCCTCCGCACCTATCTCCGAAGGATAAATGCATGCGTCCCTGTTCCCACTCACTTTCTTCAATATGACAAACCCTTTATTCTTTGCGCCAACCACCATTTGATGTTGTCTGGAACACATATGCAACACATCAACCAAATATCCCTTCTACAGGAGAGTACTGTGGGTTATAAAACATCTCTATATGTTTTGTACAGATCATGTCAAGAATACAACTAAAATTCTCATCTATAATGTCAAGTTGTCCAACTTGGCAGATGAATATTATTTACAGAGATCTGGTTTAAAGTTTATCTCAGACATCACTAGAAACTGCAAGTCCAACAAAACATTTAAGAAGATATATGTATATACACATATCCTAACCAGATATGTAGCTTTTACTTCATTTTAACATTTTACTCAAAGAATCTAATATAATTTCACATTCAGGAATTATCAGCTTATGTTTATACTTTAGACTATTAATTGATTTATACTCTTAAGTTCTATATATTGAATAAGTTCTTAGAGTTACTTCAAATCAGAATTTTAACACTAATGCTACATTACCAATGAGATTACCAAGATAAGAACTTGAGCAGTTTTTTTTAGAACAACAATGGCAACATTTTGTACAGATTTTGGAAGCTAAGGAATCTCTGGACCTTGTAAGATGCTCTTTTGTAAAGCATTTACACGAGGTTACAGTCCAGTTAAAATTAGAAGCTCCATTGCCATCTGGTCCACACAGGATACAACGGCTGTTTGTGGATATAAGGCAAAAATTTGGAAAGGAAAACTTTGAGACTAAGCCACATCTGCAAAAGGCTTCAGTGCTTCCATGGAAACAACATGAAGGCCACTGACAGCCTGTGGCCTATGCTTGTCAGTCTGATGCTGTGATTAATAGAAGCACAGTGCAAAGCAAGGTCCAGGATCTCAGATGAGGCCTTACTGGCATTTAGGCCCTGCCCCAGGGTCAACAATGGATCATATAAGAACTTTATTTGAGCAGTATGGGTGGAATGTAGGGTGTCAAGGGAATTAGAATGGGAATCACAGGTGCTGGTGTTTCGCCTTACAGGCTTATTGCATGCAAATTTGTCCTATTGGTTTGGCTGCATTTGTGCTACTAAATCATTTATTTTCTCTTCGTTATTTAAACAGCTTTTGTTTGGTTGCTGCTAAGAAAACAGCAATAGCAGTGGCCTGGGACAGCTTAAAAAGGGTCATTGGTAAAGAGTGAAAATGGCTTAACAAAGCTTTACAGATGGATTGATAGCAGGGAAATTAGGACATGGGGAGTTCAAAGATCATGTATGTTATTTTAAAAAGCACGAAGATGAGGATAGCATCTGTTCATGTCCTTTCACTAAATACATTCAGCCACTGATAAGATATACTTAGGTTTTATCCAAAAAAAATTCTTAGCGATAAGCCTCTTATAAAAACTATCTGTCATTTCAGAAGGTGCTTAGTCCTAATAGCTAATGTCTCAATTACTTTATGTGTTTTTTTTCCCCTCTTCTGAGGCAGCAACTCTGGGGTACAGTTCCATCAGCACTGGTTGCTCCCTGGTAACTTGCCCTGATGGCCTTTCTTCACATGTCAGCCTGATCTATGAGTGCCAGAGAGCTGTTCGACTATGCAGGGCATAACAGCTATGTCCTCATCCGGTATCCACAAGTGCATATTTATAGAAGGGGTCACTAGGTCATTGTCAGGAGTGAGAACTCTGGCTTATTTTCCCCTCTCTAGATTAGGGAGGCTGTAGTTAACTGTTGCAGTAGTACTGGTAGAGAGAACGAGAAATGTGTATGTCACGGGGGGATCTAAAGAGTGGAAAGGGAAAAATGCAAAATAACTTGGAACAAGATTAGTAAATAAACCAGCATCAAATGTTACTTAACATGTAAGAAACAAATAGTCAGACTTGGTTTCCATGACAAATCATATCACACCACTCAGCTATATCAACCCAGAGACAAAAACACTTCAAACTTCAGTTATATTTGAAAATTCAATGTTATTAATTTTCTGCACAAAATTAGAAATATTAATTCCCCTTGTCGCTTATTCATACACTAGTGATGTCAAGGGAGTTCAACCAGTTCAGATGTCTGGCTAACAGCCTTCTGACTACATCTTAAGTGGGAACAATAGCAAAGAAGAAACAAAAACGTGAGAAAGACCAATGATGTGTTGGCAGCTGTGGGGGAGGGAGAGGAGGCAGTGGGGGGTAAAGAAACTCAGCAAAAGTTTGTTCTTTTCTTTTTTGCGTGTAATTATTTCCTGCTTCCTGCTGCCATGCTTCCTTTTTCTGATGTGGAGATGCCGGTGATGGACTGGGGTTGACAATTGTAAACAATTTTACAACACCAAGTTATAGTCCAACAATTTTATTTGAAATTCACAAGCTTTCGGAGGCTTCCTCCTTCCTCAGGCTTCCTCCTTCCTCACCCTCCTTTTTCTGGAGGGTGGAATAATCAATCACAACACTCATCAGTTTTGCTTCATGATAATCAAAGAAGAGATAAGCAGGAAGGGCTGGTCCCAATAGTTTCTTTAATCACCCTTGAGATTGTACTGTGCTCCATATAGAAAGCCTGACTAAAACTGGATCCTTCCCTCCCCCTTTGAAGGAGGACAGAGAAGTTGAATAAACAATTGAGGCTAGGATTCAAATAATTTTACAACTACACATCATTTATTTTTGCCAAAGTACAAAATATAGCTGGTTAAGCAAACATAAGTTTTATCCCCTGCAAAGCATGTAATTCATGATACATAAACAGTATCGTGTTCAACCTACATACTTATTACTAAGCCCATTATTCTCCTCACTGAGTAGCAATTTGTCTCTATACAGCAGCAAAGTGCTCCCTCAAGACCCCAACGAGCTCATGTCAGCTTTAGTTTAATGAGAAAATAAGCACTTCTGTGGGCATAAGGTTGGAATTTAGAGCTCCACAAGTGAGACTCTCAAGTGTCTAAAACCTTTGAGAGAGGTGTTCTTCCATTGCCTTTCAGCTGAGTGCATGTTAATTCAGTCATAAATTTCAACTGGAGATAAGATCAGTGCTAAAGGGTGAGAAATACTGGTAGCACTTTGCTGCCACCAACACCTAGATGACCTCTACATCATCAATCACATTCTGTGGAGCCATTTGGAGGCAGTTGAATTTGCTCCTTACTTGCTTGATGTACCAAACTACAACCCGACAGGACTCACTTTTTCAGATTAATAGGTCAAAGATCATTTAGAATACAAATTTGACACTGATATTCAAGACAGGAATTAAACTGAGAAATTGTTGGAATTTTTTTTAAATGGTGGAAAGTATAGGACACAACCTAAAAGTTACAAAGCCCAATAAATAAATAGAGAAATATTTACCCATACCTCCCGCCCCTCACCCACACACATACACGCAAAGATGCTTCTCTCACTGACAAAGCTTGTTTGCCAAAAATTCTTTTAGACTGATGATCAGGTTGTTCCTACCAGAATGACCTTGAATTCCACATTCAAGGTCAAATAACAGGACTGGATTCTAAACGCAGTTTTGAATAATTGTTGTATTTCATTTTTTGTTTTTACAGTTACTGATTTTATTGTTTTTGGTTGGGTGTCTGTAATGTTCTCAACAAAACGCTGAGTTAAAAAAATTGATGTTTGTTTAATTAAAATATTAATTTCCAAAAGCATATTGTGACAGCTGTGGCAGCATAACTGTCTCAATACAAACATTTAAAAAGAGTACAATTTAGTTTATTTGGGAGGCTTTGAGCATAGGATCTTTGGTTCTAATTATAAAATTTATTAGAACGTTAAATAAAACAGGCAGTTATGAAATAAAGGATGTGCAGATTCTAGGAATGGAGAAGAGAGACTCCATTTCACTTGCCTTTGAATTACGCTATTTGTAGACTGACATAATGATGTGGTTTATTAGAGTCCCAGCGTACGAGAGGCAACAGAGAAAGTTCCAGAAGAAAAAAAAGGGGCATTATCCTCAAAAAATATAATGGCCCAGAATTTCCTGGAAAGTTTCGGCGTAACTACGGCGTACGAGCGACATTGATTTACGCCAGTTTTAAGCTGAAACATTGTTACGCACGAATTTCCTCGATCATTTGCACCACTTGCTTTCCAAGCTCCCTCCTCCATGCAAAAGACCAGCTCACACAAGTTTCTTGGATTTACGCCGGTAATGTGCTGGCGCAGAATTACGCCCACAAATTTAGGTGCAGCGTTGCTCAAAGTCACCTGATATCAAGGCAACAGATTTCTGGAGTTTGATAGCGATTTACTCAAAAATTGTGATTTTTAAAAAATAAATTCTTAATGAGACTTGCAGTATACATGACCAAAGTGCTGCCCACCTCAATGCACCTGAAATTTTTCAATCATTCCCCCACCCCCACGTGTTCAGGACTAAACAGCTGGAATAGATTTCCCAATGGGCAAACCCCTGTTCAGCATAATGATGGGAGAGAAAGAGGAGCAGCAGATGCAAGAGGCTCTGAGAGTGAGGCGCCATGGCAGAAGGTACTGGCAAAGTGAAGTCACTGGCACAGCAGCACAATGTCAATCAGAAGTAAAATATGGTCCTGATTTTAACTCTAGCCAGTTTTTGGCGGGTGAGCAGAGGCGAGAGATCAAAACTCACCCACTTTTCCAGAAATGAGGTCCGGGGTATTTTAATTGCTGGGCTTCATCTAAAGCCTGCTGGCCGACTTCCCATCCATTCCGAGTGGGAAGTCAGCAGGAAGCAGCAGAAAATCGGCAAGACCAGGTAAATGACGGGAACGGCTGCTGAGGCTAACCCGCGGGACCTGGGTCACTGTCGGGAAGGGAGGTGGGTGGGGGCGAGTCCATTGGAGGGAAGATTTAAAGTTTCCTTGTGGGGCCCAGAGGAGCATTCCTGCTCCTTCTGCTCCCAAAAGGAAAGTAAAATAAAGTTTAAAATCTTACTTTTCTGGCCCTGATCCACTCCCCTGCAAGGTTGGTCTGCTGGGAAACTCACTGCAGCTTCCAGCTCAAGCCTCCAAGTTAAAATTGCAGCCGGGTCCCAATGATGTCATCGTGACTTGATAGGCATACGTAAAAAAGGGCCTTGCCAGCTTTGGGCAGATGTCCTTGCCAGTGAAAATCATCGGTCAGCTCTTGGAGTCTCCAGGGCGGGTAATTAACCTAGGTGATTTTAACTGCCCTTAACGTCAGTTTTAGCTCAGTGGTAGCACTCTCATCTCTAAGTCAGAAGGTTGTGGATTCAGGTCCCTCTACAGACACTTGAGCACATAGTCTAGGCTGATACTTCAGTGCAGCACTGAGGGAGCACTACACTGTCGGAGGTGCTGTCTTTCGGATGAGACGTTAAACCAAGTCTGTGCTCTCAGGCAGATGTAAAAGATTCCACATTACTATTTGAAGAAGAGCAGGTGAGTTCTCCCTGGTTATCTTTTTGGCCAATATTTATCCCTCAACCGACATCACTAAAACAGAATATCTGGTCTCTTCACTCAGAGGGTGGTGAACCTGTGGAATTCTCTACCACAGAAGGCAGTGGAAGCCAAGTCATTAGATGTATTCAAGAAGGAGATAGATATATTTTTTAATGCTAAAGGGATCAAGGGATATGGGGAAAAGCAGGAAGAGGGTACTGAGTTAGATGATCAGCCATGATCATTTTGAATGGCGGAGCAGGCCCGAAGGGCCGAATGGCCTACTCTAGCTCCTATTTTCTATGTTTATTATCTCATTACTGTTTGTGGGACCTTGCTGTGCGCAAATTGGCTGCCACGTTACCTACATTACAAGAGTGACTACATTTCAAAACTACTTCATTGGCTGTCAAGTGCTTTGGGATATCCCGAGATCTTGAAAGGCACTGTTAAATACAAGTTCTTTCTTCCTTTTCTTTCTTGTCCGCCTGCCTGTTTTCAGATGGGCGGGTGGGATTAAAATGCCTCACTACATCTGGTAGGGATGCTAACCTCAGAATGTAATTCTGAATAGTTCAAACCTCAATGATGTTAACAATGGGTATTTGAGACTACTATAGGATCTTGCCCTAATTGACACCAGGGTGAAGGTGTGCAAGTTAATCTTTGTTACTGGACATAGCAATAGAGTCGCTGCCTCTTCAGTGACATGTAGAAAGAAGAGGCTATACCAGAAATAAGTTCCTCTCCAGTGGGCCTGGTGGTAAAATGTTGGGGATCTCAAGTGGACAACTGTGAGGTCAAACCCAGATTTAACTGAGATTGACACTGCCTTGCCCTCATTATGCAAGTCTCGATGGTTCTTGCCAGACCAGGAAATCTTGCAGCATTACTGCTGGCAAGCATCAGCGTGTTCTGTTTCACACTCCACACTAGCAAGTTTCCTGATTTTACAATTAAAAAAAAGTCTCTCAACAGCAATACGGACACACACAGTAAGTATTTTCTATGGGGAATACACCATTTTAAAAATAGTTTATAAAGTAGTTGTAACACAAAGGGGCAACAATATGGTGTTGCTGCATTTGTGCTTGTTTTATGCTGGTTTCCGTAACACAGTTTCTACGATTCTAGATTTTGGTAAGGCTTAATGGGATAAGACAGAGACTGACGACAGCAAACTGGTCAAAACTGTTATCGGGTAAAACTACAGACGTACAGTGGGACGTGTTCAAAAAAGAATTTAGCTTAATTTGAACTGATTAGACAGAGCCAACATGGATTTGTAAAGGGTAGGTCATGTCTAACCAAAGTAATTGAATTTTTTGAGGAAGTAACTAAAGTAGTAGACAGGAAAATGTTTATGGATATAATTTATATGGACTTCCCGAAGGCATTCGATAAGGTGCCACCTAAGAAACTGTTAGCTAGAATTAAAGCTCATGGAATTGAAGGCAAATTATTGACCTGGTTAGGAGATTGGTTAGATGGTAGAAGACAGATAGTAGACATAATGGGTACATACTCGAATTGGAAGGAAGTGACTAGTGGTGTCCCACAATGATCTGTGCTGGGGCCTCAACTGTTCGCAATATTTATTAATGACTTAGATAACACAATAGAGAGCCATATATCCAAGTTTGCCGATGACACAAAGTTAGGTGGCATTGTAAGTAATGTGGACGGGACCATAACATTACAAATAGACATTGATAGATTAAGTGAGTGGGTAAAACTGTGGCAGATGGATTTCAATGCACGTAAATGTGAGGTCATCCATTTTGGACCAAAAAAGGATGGGTCCGAGTATTTTTTAAATGGTGAAAACCTAGGAACAGTGGAGGTCCAAAGAAATTTAGGGGTCCATTTACAAATATCACTAAAATTTAGTGGTCAGGTACGAAATATAATCAAAAAGGTTATTGGAATGTTAGCTTTTATATCTAGAGGGCTAGAATATAAAGGGGAGGACGTTTTGCTACAGTTATACAAAGCCCTGATAAGACCACATCTGAAGTATTGTGTACAGTTCTGGGCACCGCACCTCAGAGAGGATATATTGGCCTTGGAAGGAGTGTAGCGCAGATTCACCAGAATGTTACCAGGACTCCAAGGATTAAATTATGAGAGAGATTACATAAACTAGGCTTGTATTCCCTGGAATAAAAAAGGTTAAGGGATGATTTGATTTCAGGTTTTTAGGATTTTGAAAGGAATTGATAGTGTAGTTAGAGAGAAACTTTTTCCACTGGTGGGGGAGTCTAGGAGAAGGGGACGTAACCTTAAAATCAGAGCCTGACCATTCAGGAGGGATGTTAGGAAACACTTCTTCACACAAAGGATGGTAGAAGTGTCACGAAAAGCATTAGATGCTAGCTCAATAAATAACTTTAAATCTGAGATCAATAGATTTTTGTTAGCCAAGGGTATTAAGGGATATGGAGCCAAGGCAGGTACAGATCAGCCATGATCTCATTGAATGATGGAACAGGCTCAAGGGGCTGAATGGCCTACTTCTGTTCCTATCTTCATATTCCGTGGTGGGCAAATGAGCTTTGCAGGAAATTTCGCGTAAGTTCCCTTCGGCCATATAGATGCAGAAACTGATGCAAATTTTGCCGGTATTTCTGTTTAAGTACAGTCCAGGAAATTCATGGCTTCCACAAAAAATAGTTCAAATTCCAGGCTCTAAAAATTGAATGAAGAATGAAATGTTTCTCTGCTCTGTTTCGAAAGTCCCAAATTACCAGCCTAATCGTACTTTTTGAAATGCAGGCTAGTATCGAATGAGCTCTTGGCTAAGCAGAAACTCCTGCTGAAATTTATTACCACTAAAGAGAAAAGTCAGACTTCTGGCATCCAGCAAGACAGGAACAACCTGCCCTGAAGGACATGTTCGAAACCCAGTAGTTTATGAGCACACAACTGGTCTGGAGTAGACAAGAGGATCAGATACAATCCCTTACCTTTAAATATTGAATGTCACTTACCCCTTGCTGTAAAGACTTTTCACAATAATGCAGATCAAACATGTCTTGAAAATATGCCATGTACAGTAACTGTAATTATATAATATTCTAGTTAGAAATAATACCGCACAATTACATACAGGTAGAACTGAATATAACAGATTTAAATGGGCACTGATTTGGGTTCTGAAGATGCACATATTAGGTACATAGAAACAAAATTGGCACAACTCTACTGGTTCCTTGGTCCTGTCACAGTAACAGCGGGATTGTTGCGCCCCCGTCCTCCCAAGCACAACACACACTATCAATACACTCACTTGGCCTCACCCAAGTTCACGAGATCAGGTCATTTAAGTCACTTAAATTTCATTAAGGGCTGCTGAAAAATTTTAAAGGGATGTGGCCACTTGAAGGTACATGGCAGCAACTTGAAGTGGCCACCTGGAGGAACGTTCAGTGTTTGAAAATGTTGAAAGTAATTTGCAGCTTTAGGTTGGAATTTTAACTCCTGGATGGGAAAGCGGCCTCGTTAACATGCTGCTGGGGTTATGGGGGGGGGGGGGGGGGAAGTGGAAAAACAGGCATAGCGGGGCGGTCAGTGGTTTGCAAAGGGGCGGGGTGGGGGGGGCTATACTTGATTTTTTGTTGCCCCAGGGAGCGGATTGGATAGCATGCAAGAGTTGGCGGCAGACTTAGGGAAGTTGAAGAGGTACGTTTTCAGGATGTTTTTGAATGTTGGGGAATAGGTAGCAAGTCAGATGGGTTTTGGAAAGGAATTTCAGAGTGTGGTACTGTGATGACGGAAGGTTCTGCCACTGATGTTGGAGCATGAAATGCAGATTATTGACAAAGTTAATAATTATTATTGCATTTAATAACAGTTCAATTTCATTTTGAATGGGGAGCATTTTCAAAGAAGAAAACATTTGTTGCTATCTGATTGAGTACTGTGTATTTTATTACTTACCCTTCCAACCTCATTGTATTCATCATAAGGAAGCATTTTACAATCACCTTTGCCACTTTATGATAATGCTGATGATTTTGTGAGCACTTTTATGAGACAGAGTGGAAGCACCTCACAAGGTGGCAGGTAAAATTGGCATGAGAGAAGACAATAACACACCATTCCTAAAATAGAATGGAAGACCCTCGCTGCTATGGATGAAGGATATTTCTGATGCAAAATTAAGGTCTGATGAGGGTAAAATAGAAGATTTCTCATAAAATACTAGAAAAACTGAGGTATACATTACACTTGTGTAAAAGTTTGCCTGAGAGCCAAGAGTCAAAACATTGTTTGCACAACTGGATAAGTCACATCCTCAAAATTCATAAAACATCATAAGCTGTGAGAAGTTGCAGCAGTAGAATGGAAAATTCCAGGAGGTAGTATGGAAAAATCATATGAAGTAAGGCGATGATCCCCATGAGAGAGAATGTTATGGAAACCACACATAGCCGCCTGGGAGAAGCCCACATGAGATTATACTTTTGATCAGATAACACACATAAGGTCCTGTGAAAATGGCCATAACATAATGAGGCCGTTAACTAATTGAATTTCATGTTTAAAGGCTACATTCCCCAACACATTTTTTGGGGTTAAAATAACTACTAACGTTTAGGAAAAGCTGCTATTATTGAAATTGCCACATAAATGTAACAGTCCAAAAAACACAGCTGAAAAACATTGTGTAAGATTATTCGGATCAGCATTAAACTTATTCCCCAGCTGAAAGTTCCTGCCATAGCCACTGAATCCCATCCACATGGATCACAGAAGAAACCTAGAATATGGAATTTGAACTCAGTTTAATAGAAGAAAATGGATGTTTGCTGAAATGGCCTGGCACACAGCCCTGTGACCTCTGAAGATTTAATGGGAGAATTTTCTCTTTAATTTTGCAGCTCCCCTACAAAGGGGGCGAAGTGGGAGGGGAGGGAGGGGAGAATATCTAACACCCCTTCCCCTGGACCCAGCAACCAGTGCTGCAGTCGGCGGTCTGATTGGCACCTGAGGTTGGCCCAAGCATCCAACACTGGAATTCAAAGTAAAAAACCTCCCTCTGGCCCTGGAAAGCCTGCCAGGGTCAGTGACGGACATCTCCGATGGGTTTATCCCAGCATTTATGCCAGGATGTAGCCCCACCCAAGTGGATTCTTGGTCCCGCTGTATCCATTATAAAACCTCATGTTGGAACAAAGAATAAGCATCTTTGTTTATGATTTTGTGCCATTGTTTCATTCTACTAATTCTTCTTTTAAACACCTTTCAAAACTGCCTGAGTT
The DNA here is from genome assembly GCF_035084215.1 of Heptranchias perlo. Classification (NCBI taxonomy): domain Eukaryota; kingdom Metazoa; phylum Chordata; class Chondrichthyes; order Hexanchiformes; family Hexanchidae; genus Heptranchias; species Heptranchias perlo. Next base: position 33,466,096 of record NC_090341.1, on the reverse strand, counting down.
AATAGAGATCAATGGTTGGATACTTCTGAATTTATGAAATTGGCCTGAAATTGACAAGAAGGTGACCAGAGAATAGATGCTGCAACTTTCTGAAGACTCACAGCGTGTGTGTTTTTGCTCTTGCATAATTCAGTAACTTGACTTATTTTGGAACAACAGCTGTCGTAATGAAGGTGACCTGTTATTGATGCTGAGTTAAGAACAAATCTGTTGAAATGTCGGCCTTGCCATTTACTGGATCCACAATGCCTTTAAGTCACTGAGTTCAGCACAGTTTTGAAGTTGTTTGATTACGTTTAGCCAAATACTTTTTCACAAGGCAATGTCAAATTTACCAGATTCACCAAGCACGTAAGAACTGTACCATCATCCATACAACGCTGGCATCAGAGTTGTCAGTAGAAAAAGCAATAGACTTTTACATTTGGGTGAATGTTTTGTTCAATGCAGGACACACTTTGGAATAAATATAGGCAGAGCTAGCAAAACTATTAAAATTTTCTTTGAGTGACATGTTTGTTTAAATATTAATTATTTTCTTAATATTGGTTTGCACTTTTGTACACATTTACAGGATAGAGTGTTATGACAGAATCACTTTTGTGCTCTGGTGTCCATTTCTGGCAAGGAATTAGTGTTTGGGGTGGGTGGAAACCAACAGCACAGAAACAAGTGTTAGTTATAAATGCTTCAATGAAACTCGGGCTGTTCTTTCAGGTAAACTTTTCAATGGTTGTTTCGATGGCTAAACAAAGTGAAGAGGCTGAAAAAGTTCACCAGGTATCTCTCCCTATGATAAATAATCACCACACCACAAAGTCTCAAAAATCTATAATCTACTGTTGCTGTCACATTTGATTTCCATCAATCAATATTTGTCGAAGAGACAATCTCCTTTCCTTCAGCAATGAACACAATGGTTCAACACTAGAAAAATGAAATGTACAGCAACTTGCATTTATATAGCAGTGTAAAAAAAATCCCAAGGAGCTTCACAGAGACATAAGGAAAAATGAATGCCAAGCCAAGGAAGGAAAGATGAGGACGGTCAAAGAAGTAAATTTGAAGGATAGTCTTAAAGGAGGAGAGGGAGGTAGATCGACAGAAGGATTTAGGGAGGAAATATGTATTTCACAGGACTGGAAATAGATTGAATGCTACTCAGGCATCTGTCCATAAACAAAACAACTTATGTACCATTATTTAGTGAACTATATATGCTAATTTAGGAGATATGCAAGTTATTTCTATGTGTGTGTTTGCTCCAGTTTTCCCAGAGTAACGATCAGCCTAAGTGAGAGTGGGTACTGATCAAATAATCACTGGATGTGAATACAGGAATGTGTTAGTTTGAGTAGGAGAGAATTGTTTCATTCATGTGCAGCGAATATGTACGAGTCCAAAACAGCAGAGTTTTTCCCCATGTCAGGCCATGGTGCATTTATCAACTACAGTATTTAGCAAGCAGTAAAGTAACTTGTAGTCAATATTTTAAGTATTTTTGGGTTTTTGAATTTTTTTTCACAATCTGAATATTCCCCATTGTAGCAGCCTTTGTATCTGGCAAACATTTGGGAAAAGCAGAAGGAAGCTGGCAATAATTCTGACCTTGTGGTAATAATACTGGAGGTGGGGGGGCGGGGGGCGGGGAGATTGTACTTTGTGATTATTGGCATGTACAACTGAAGCCCCGTGTCAAGAATAGAACTCTAAGCCATAAATACAGCCATGCAGTGGAGGAGATATGTTTGGCTTCTATCTGATATAGTAGCACTGAAAGGAAAACAATTAGTAATGGGTCAATAATATGATGCATGGAGGAGAGGCCATAACTATCATTTAAGGTATTCATCAGATACTAATAATTGGATCACGGTATAAAGAAATCTGCCTCGGGACAACTTCTATTCTGTAAGTAGCTAACTCTTAAAAATATTAAATTAATACTGAGAGTTGAGTTCTGTTTTGGCAATTTCAGCTCATGCCATAGTCAGAAGTAGAGTTAGAATGCTGAACAGAAAAGTTTCAGGTGGTTCTGTTTCACTTCAGGAAAGCATTTGTGACAATCGTCCTTATATATAACTGTGATTTTTCCTCAGCACTTTACAGAAACTCTGTCACTGCTAACAAAGCATTTGTTGGCCAGTAAGTAGCAAACAAATAGTAGATGGTACTTGAAGTGGATCAACACTGCAAGAGTAACAAGGCTGTGAAGCGAAACCCTTACTGTTGCAGTGTGAGTTCAGCCAACAGTAGACTGATTGTGGACTGAACCTTTCACTTAACCTGCAGTCAGGCATTGCGAAAAAGCCACATCTCCTTTTATTTGGCCAATTCAAACATGGGGCGGAAAACTACCCTGACGAGTTAATTTCTAGCCCTCCTGCAGCAGAATGAGACCAGGCTGATTGTGGTGAGTTTTCCCTTATTTCTGATAAGAAATGGCCACTGGAATTCAAGGCTGTAGTTGCTAAATCTGAATGTTAAGTTATTTAGACAGCTGACAGAGTTACATGAAGGCACCTTTATTCCTTCTCCTCAGTTCCCATCATCATTTTCCTCCTCCCAGTCCACACTAGCACTCTTTTTCTGCCACCACATCCCCCCCTCAGTTCATGCTGGAACCTTTGCCCCTCTCCTCTCAGTTCATGCTGGCAGTCTCCTCCTGCACCCCTTCTGTTCACACTGGTACCCATTCCTGCCTCGATTCATGCTTCCACACTCTTCCCCCACACCACCCATCCCACTTTGATACCCTTTTCCCCTCACAGTCATGTAGGTTGACTTGCTGATTTCCCCCTCCCCTGTTCATAGACCAATTTCTCTGAGGAACTTTCTTGCAGGTACTTAGTGATTCCTACAGGTGCAACCAAGAACTCATCTTCTGTGAAATCACTGCTGGGCCCAGTGCTCGTCTGATGTTTCTGCTGTTCAGGGTGGGAATTCTTGATCTCACAAAACCAGTACAAGAATTCCAACCCACAGTAGAATTCCATCCCCCCTGCCCACCCCAGAGCAGCAGCTGCAGCATCAGGTAGGAGCCAGAAGCATGGTGTGGGATGGAGAGGAAAAAGTAAGCACAAAGTGTGGACTGAATGCAAAAAGCATTAAATAATAAATACACACAGTTGGATTCATGCTCAACTTTTAATTCAATTTTCTTGTCAAATGATACAAAAATAGGGAACTGTACACTCATGAAATGGAAAGTGTGAGCCGGACAGCGTGAGAAAATAGCTTCATCTTGTATCTACAAATTAAAGACGATTGCAAAATGGGGGCAAAGGAAATGTCACCCACATGAAAAGGAGGACATAGACATCAATAAGCAAACATAAATTAGGGGAATATGCATATTGTTTGGAGATGGGCAAATTTAACATTAAATACCTAAAAAAATGTTCAAAACATAAATAAAATATAATGGTTTTCTTAAAATGAAAAAAGCCATTTATTCAAGATAAGTTAATCACGTTACTTGATGTGAAGCAAATGAACAATGTTTCATGGTCAGGTGGCAGACACATTCCATCGCCAAGTACTGTAAAAGAAAATACCATTGGTTTCTTTTGTGAGATGAGATCCCCAAATACTGTTTACAGCACCTGACTTGACCAGAACTGCTCATTTACACCAGCATGTTTAGAAAGGCATCAATCAGCAGGCGGGTGGGCAGAGAGGGAAACGGGACAAACTGAAAAAAGGACCTGGGATCAGGTTTTGGTTTAACAAAGGGGACAGGAAGTATCAAATACTACACGTTCATGCAATAAATAACACACAGAACTAAAGACTTTTCTCAAGCATTTTTATTTATTTTATACTTTACACATGCAATCCCTTGATTTTAATTGGAGATGAAATGTTTGAACAAACTCATTATCCACACTAAAGCAAGAGTTTAATTGTAATAATGGCAGTAAATTGGCTGGTAATGTCATTTTTTTAAAAACTCTACAAATTGCATTAAAGTTTTGCAGGCCTTCATTTTGCATTAAAATAATTTAAATTAACATTCTCTTAATATTAGAAGTTAAAATACAATTTCCAAAGCACATATGCAGAAACAAATTAAATGTATTCTATTTTTCCCAGAGAAACATAGTTCTAATTTGTTTATCTACCACAATTCAGAAACTAATTTAGTTACACAAAGAAAATGAATATTTTATCATAGTGACATCTTTCCCTTCCTCAACTGTCAATACCACTTGGCTCCTGACCTTCAGGAACTGAGAGCAAATGAATAATTGAAAACAAATCTTCTATCATCCTGTTTGGTCCAGGAGGGGAAAAATGGAGGTTTATCTGCAAGGAAATCTGTGCAGTCATCACACTGTGATCTATCCTGTTCTGCGTAATTGGTGAAAGAGAAACCTTATTTTCTAACGTAACAAAAGATCAGTAGTTTGTAGTATCAAATTAATGGGATCAATTCTTGGTGTTGTCAATGTCATTTCCAACTTCAGCTACTCATTAATGTTATTTTCTCTCCTTCACAAGGTTTCAAGTGGCAATATATTCATCTGCAATGTCAATGCCCAGTTTAGCTGAAGTTTTTGTCTTTATACCAACTGATTAGCCACTTATGCCTTTTCTACTGAGCCAATAGCAGGTCTAAAATTGCCAAATATAAATCATAGATAATATCAAACTTCTCTAAAAATTAATCCTTGAATTTAATCTTAACACGTGGAGACTCTGGTTTTACTTTGCTGTGAGCTTTGGCTGATTACAACTCTTGAATACCACTTGTGGTGCTTTGTTCCATTTCTTTTATGGAACTGGTGACCATCACCAATACCCACTAGTCGTTCACCATAACTACAATCATTAAAATTGTAATTTTACTTTTCCCAAGACTTGCCTGAATAATCTGTACTAAATGGCTTACAATAGGTTGTGTTGCGTTGATCTCACCAAACATTGCCATTTTGGAATGCCAGCATGCAGTTGGTGTAACATCACAGTGACCTGTATTACTTTACAAAAATCAGAATTAATAAAGTTGCTGAAAAAAAACAGTTCCTGCTGCTGAAAAATGTTTTTTAAAAAATCAAGGAGATATAGTGGATGTAGTTTATAGCAATTTTCAAAAAGCATTTGATAAGTTGCCAGATAGAGAACTTATGACAAAGGTAATGGCACATGGAATTAAGGAGAATATGGCCACATAGTTAGAGAGATGGTTAGAGGGCAGAAAGCAAAGGGTAAAAGGTAAATATACAGGTCATTAAATGTGGAAATACAAGTAGATAAAGCCAAGAAAAGGCAAAAAAAATCCTTGGTTTTTGCATCTAGAGGCATAGACTACAAAAGCAAAGGGGTAATGGTAAACTTGTACAAGATTAATTAGGCTCCAGTTGGTGTATTGTGTGCAGTTTTTGGAACCATATTCTAGGAATGATATAAAAGCAATGGCAAGGATGCAGCATAAATTCATTAGGATGTTACCAGGGATGAGTGATTATAGTTATGAAGACTTGAGCAATTAAGTTTTTTTTCACTATACCTGAGAAGGTTAAGGGGAGAACTGATAGAGGTGTTCAAGATTATGAGGGAGTGTCCCACTTAACCTGGAGAGTTGGAAGGCCTGCCTTTCAGATGGGTCGTGCAGGCATTAGCTGCAATAATAAATTAATTGTTTAGTTTGTTTTTTATGAATTCCTCCATTCTCTGATTTTATTTTATTTTCTCCTGTATCCTTCAGCACACCCACAGCACGTACCATTGTAAGGTTGCTGCTAATGCTGTTCTAAAACAAGTCACTTGCAGACATCTGGTTTGACTCATGGTCCACATTTTCATCCTCTGGCAATGCATTTTATTTCCATCGGTGCTTTCCGAAATACTCCGGTAGGAATGAGAAACTCCCTTGTGGTGATACTGGTGGCAAATCAGCATCTTACTACTCCATGGCACAGTACGTCACCACATTAAAAGTCTGGATGTTATTTTTGTTCAAAGAACTCCCCCATTTTGTTGAAGAAAATAGTCTAAGAATTGTATTTGATGCTTCAGAAAAAATGCAAGTTTCTCACTGCCAAATGCATCCTGGAGTCAGATCTCCCTCTCTGCCCGGTCATTCCAATGTCACCCAAGACTAGAAAACCATGCTAAAGGATGAGAAATCAGCATCCCTAGTCCATAACATGGTTTCCTGGGCTTGAGATCTCTGGACTAGCTCTAAGGGTGGTTTAAAGTTGTGTCCTATGGAATCATTCCAGATGAATTAGGACAGTCCATGGCAGTGACACCTCAATGTCCCTACAGTGAAGGATATCTTATTCTAAAGTCTCCAAACTGGTAAGAAACCGTTTCCACTGGGAAGAAGTTTGGTAACCAGAATACATAGATTTAAGATAAATGGCAAAAGAACCAGAGGGAAAATGAGGAGAATTTATTTACACAGCAAGTTGTTATGATCTGGAATGCACTGCCTGAAAGGATGGTGGAAGCAGATTCAAAAGGGAATTGGATAAATACTTGAAAAGAGAAAATTTGCAGGACTATGGGGAAAGAGAAGAGGAGTGGGACTAACTGGATAGCTCTTTCAAAGAGCCGGCACAGGCGCAATGGGCCGAACAGTCTCTTCTTGTGCTGTATGATTCTATGAAACATCAGAAAGAAAATTCTGCTCAGACTACTATCTTCTATAACACAGGGGAGTACTTCAAACAAAAAGTATTCTGTCCAGATTTTCTTACCATTTTAATGTGCTGCTGCACCAACTGTTACAGATCAGCTGTGTTCAACTAGGGGTGAACATAAATCCAGGATAGAAATGCTAAGGCTCTTTGGAATCTAGTGCTAGGGTTTCTAACTTCCAACATATGTAGGGCTATGATACAGGTGGACTTTTCAAGAGTAAGGCAGAAATTATACCTGATATTTCTGCTCCTCCTCAGTTCAAATTAATATGGAGCTCTCCTTTAGGTTTATTCCAATGCTCATTTAGTATGTTTCGCATTGATTTTTGCTCTTACTTTATGGATACAATAATCTCCATGATAAGTCAAAGTCTTTTATCATATGCTATAAATATTCTGCTGTCAGCTGGCTCCCTCCATGGTGCAGCAAGTTCATCCAGGGAGTAGCTGAGCCATACAGATTAGGGAGCTCCCAGGTTTGGTTTCCAGTGTGTGCTGAGTAATTTGATCTCAGATGGGGCAGCAGCAGAAGCGCTACAATTTGCCTCAGCATCCCTTCATTGAGGGGGGAGGGGGGTGAAGGGATCAATTACACGCATATATAGGATTCCATACATAGAATGTACAGCACAGAAACAGGCCATTCAGCCCAACTGGTCAATGCCAGTGTTTATACTCCACATGAGCCTCCCCCTACTCTAATTGCCTCTTTCGACTCTGTCCCCCATATCCGACTATTTCGCTCTCTTGTATTTTTCAAGCCTCCCCTTAAATGTGTCAATGCTATCTGCTTCAACCACTCCACATGGCAGTGAGTTATACATTCTTACCGCTCACTGCGTAAAGAAATTCCACCTAAATTCTTCATTTGACCTGTTAGTGGCTATTTTATATTTATGTCCCCTTGTTCTGGACTCACCCACAAGTGGAAAGAGTTTCCACCCTATTGAACCCCTTCATAATTTAAGACCTCCACTGGGTCTCCATTTACATCTGATAGCTTCAAAAAAAACTATCCTAACATACTAAGTATAGATAAGTAATTGATCATGAATGTTTTAAAGTATAATATACTTTACATCGGGTACGGTAGCAAAGTGGTTATGTTACTGGGCTAGTAATCCAGAGGCCTGAACTAAAATCCAGAGTCATGAGTTGAAATCCCGCCACGGCAGCTGGCGAATTTAAATTCAATTAATTAAATTCAATTAATTAAATAAAAATCTGGAATTAAAATACTAGTATCAGTAATGATGGCCATGAAACTACCGGATTGTCGTAAAAACCCATCTGGTTCACTAATGCCCTTCAGGGAAGGAAGCCTGCCGCCCTTACCCGGTCTGGCCTATATGTGACTCCAGACCCACAGCAATGTGGTTGATTCTTAATTGCCCTCTGAAATGGCCTAGCAAGCCACTCAGTTGTAAAATCTCGCTACGAAAAGTCATAATAAGAATAAAACCGGACGGACCACCCGGCATCGGACACGACAACGGCAAAACACCAAGCCCAGTCGACCCTGCAAGGTCCTCCTTACTAACATCTGGGGACTTGTGCCAAAATTGGGAGAGCTGTCCCACAGACTAGTCAAGCAACAGCCTGACATAGCCATACTCACAGAATCATATCTTTCAGCCAACGTCCCAGACTCTTCCATCACCATCCCTGGGTATGTCCTGTCCCACCGGCAGGACAGACCCACCAGAGGTGGCGGTACAGTGATATACAGTCAGGAGGGAGTGGCCCTGGGAGTCCTCAACATTGACTCTGGACCCCATGAAATCTCATGGCATCAGGTCAAACATGGGCAAGGAAACCTCCTGCTGATTACCACCTACCGTCCTCCCTCAGCTGATGAATCAGTCCTCCTCCATGTTGAACACCACTTGGAGGAAGCACTGAGGGTAGCAAGGGCACAAAATGTACTGTGGGTGGGGGACTTCAATGTCCATCACCAAGAGTGGCTCGGTAGCACCACTACTGACCGAGCTGGCCGAGTCCTGAAGGACATCGCTGCTAGACTGGGCCTGCGGCAGGTGGTGAGCGAACCAACACGAGGGAAAAACTTACTTGACCTCGTCCTCACCAATCTACCTGTCGCAAATGCATCTGTCCATGACAGTATTGGTAGGAGTGACCACCGCACAGTCCTCGTGGAGATGAAATCCCGTCTTCGCACTGAGGACACCATCCAATGTGTTGTGTGGCACTACCACCGTGCTAAATGGGATAGATTCAGAACAGATCTAGCAGCTCAAAATTGGGCACCCATGAGGCGCTGTGGGCCATCAGCAGCAGCAGAATTGTATTCCAGCACAATCTGTAACCTCATGGCCCGGCATATTCCTCACTCTACCATTACCAACAAGCCAGGGGATCAACCCTGGTTCAATGAGGAGTGTAGAAGAGCATGCCAGGAGCAGCACCAGGCGTACCTAAAAATGAGGTGCCAACCTGGTGAAGCTACAACTCAGGACTACATGCATGCTAAACAGCGGAAGCAACATGCTATAGACAGAGCTAAGCGATTCCACAACCAATGGATCAGATCAAAGCTCTGCAGTCCTGCCACATCCAGTCGTGAATGGTGGTGGACAATTAAACAACTAACGGGAGGAGGAGGCTCTGCAAACATCCCCATTCTCAATGATGGCGGAGTCCAGCACATGAGTGCAAAAGACAAGGCTGAAGCGTTTGCAACCATCTTCAGCCAGAAGTGCCGAGTGGATAATCCATCTCAGCCTCCTCCCGATATCCCCACCATCACGGAAGCCAGTCTTCAGCCAATTCGATTCACTCCACGTGATATCAAGAAACGGCTGAGTGCACTGGATACAGCAAAGGCTATGGGCCCTGACAACATCCCAGCTGTAGTGCTGAAGACTTGTGCTCCAGAACTAGCTGCGCCTCTAGCCAAGCTGTTCCAGTACAGCTACAACACTGGCATCCACCCGACAATGTGGAAAATTGCCGAGGTATGTCCTGTCCACAAAAAGCAGGACAAATCCAATCCGGCCAATTACCGCCCCATCAGTCTACTCTCAATCATCAGCAAAGTGATGGAAGGTGTCGTCGACAGTGCTATCAAGCGGCACTTACTCACCAATAACCTGCTCACCGATGCTCAGTTTGGGTTCCGCCAGGACCACTCGGCTCCAGACCTCATTACAGCCTTGGTCCAAACATGGACAAAAGAGCTGAATTCGAGAGGTGAGGTGAGAGTGACTGCCCTTGACATCAAGGCAGCATTTGACCGAGTGTGGCACCAAGGAGCCCTAGTAAAATTGAAGTCCATGGGAATCAGGGGGAAAACTCTCCAGTGGCTGGAGTCATACCTAGCACAAAGGAAGATGGTAGTGGTTGTTGGAGGCCAAGCATCTCAGCCCCAGGGCATTGCTGCAGGAGTTCCTCAGGGCAGTGTCCTAGGCCCAACCATCTTCAGCTGCTTCATCAATGACCTTCCCTCCATCATAAGGTCAGAAATGGGGATGTTCGCTGATGACTGCACAGTGTTCAGTTCCATTCGCAACCCCTCAGATAATGAAGCAGTCCGAGCCTGCATGCAGCAAGACCTGGACAACATCCAGGCTTGGGCTGATAAGTGGCAAGTAACATTCGCGCCAGATAAGTGCCAGGCAATGACCATCTCCAACAAGAGAGAGTCTAACCACCTCCCCTTGACATTCAACGGCATTACCATCGCCGAATCCCCCACCATCAACATCCTGGGGGTCACCATTGACCAGAAACTTAACTGGACCAGCCATATAAATACTGTGGCTACGAGAGCAGGTCAGAGGCTGGGTATTCTGCGGCGAGTGACTCACCTCCTGACTCCCCAAAGCCTTTCCACCATCTACAAGGCACAAGTCAGGAGTGTGATGGAATACTCTCCACTTGCCTGGATGAGTGCAGCTCCAACAACACTCAAGAAGCTCGACACCATCCAAGATAAAGCAGCCCGCTTGATTGGCACCCCATCCACCACCCTAAACATTCACTCCCTTCACCACCGGCGTACTGTGGCTGCAGTGTGCACCATCCACAGGATGCACTGCAGCAACTCGCCAAGGCTTCTTCGACAGCACCTCCCAAACCCGCGACCTCTCCCACCTAGAAGGACAAGGGCAGCAGGCGCATGGGAACAACACCTCCTGCACGTTCCCCTCCAAGTCACACACCATCCCGACTTGGAAATATATCGCCGTTCCTTCATCGTCACTGGGTCAAAATCCTGGAACTCCCTTCCTAACAGCACTGTGGGAGAACCTTCACCACACTGACTGCAGCGGTTCAAGAAGGCGGCTCACCACCACCTTCTCGAGGGCAATTAGGGATGGGCAATAAATGCCGGCCTTGCCAGCGACGCCCACATCCCGTGAATGAATAAAAAAAAATACTCCTTTACAAATTGAGATATTTATGTTAAGTTGAAAAAATACGCATTTCACACAGACAAGCATGCATTGTAATTTTTATATTTTGTATGTAATGTTATTAATTTTGCTATGTCAGACAAATGCAGTGAAAGCCAACATAATTATTAAAATAATTACATTATATAACTACAATAAAAGCTATATGGTGAAGTATACATCTTATATTTCTATTCCAAGTCACCCTATCAGAAATGGAATTTGCTCCTGTTCTATCAATAAAAATGACCCCAAGATACTTTAAAAGAACATTATAGAACGGGATAGTAATGGTGACCACTTCTACACCATTCATTTCTAATCTGGCTGTATTTCCAGAGAGGAACCTATCACTTTATAAATATTGTTGTGGAGAAAACGGCCATTTGTGAAAACATCCCATCAAAATGTATTAAGTGTGAGATGTGCTCCCAGTGCACTCCTAACACTAAATGATGTCAGTTTGATTAGTATTGGTAGCTGTTCTCTGAATGAGAATCCACTTCAAGAGACCAAGTTATAAGCCGAAGTGTCAACAGTATCAAAGCAGACTGATGGCAGATTGACTCAGAGTAAACTGTGAGGCCAGGAGCTCTCAGATATTTATAAATGTAAAACTGAAGCTACTTTGAAATACAAGGAACTATGTGGGAGATATCAGCATCAAAAACCACTGCTGACAGAAATTGCTTGTTAAAGGGATTCTTCAAATCGGAATCTTTAATTCATATATTGGTTTCTGGCTCATCAGCCGCATAGAGAAATTACTAAATAAAACTCAGTTGTATGCATCATTCTGGCCAAGTGCAGCACTGATCTTTTTTTTATTCGTTCATGGGATGTGGGCGTCGCTGGCGAGGCCGGCATTTATTGCCCATCCCTAATTGCCCTCGAGAAGGTGGTGGTGAGCCGCCTTCTTGAACCGCTGCAGTCCGTGTGGTGACGGTTCTCCCACAGTGCTGTTAGGAAGGGAGTTCCAGGATTTTGACCCAGCGACAATGAAGGAACGGCGATATATTTCCAAGTCGGGATGGTGCGTGACTTGGAGGGGAACGTGCAGGTGGTGTTGTTCCCATGTGCCTGCTGCTCTTGTCCTTCTAGGTGGTAGAGGTCGCGGGTTTGGGAGGTGCTATCGAAGAAGCCTTGGCGAGTTCTGCCAGGCCTAAAACCCAGTGGGCGCTAAATTGTTTTGGTGTCTTGGTATAGGAGCTAGCGCAGGCGCAGATAACGTAGGGAGAAAATGGCTTCAATCAGTGTGCAATGCTGATTTGAAGTGATAGACACCATTTTGGGACTTAACGCTCAATTCAACGCACGGTCTTAACCCCGACCATCTAACCGTATCTTAGAGCGCCTGGAGGATCCCCCACCAGTGCTATTTAAAGGAACCATGCAGGATTTACAGGTTAGTGGCTGGATTATTGCTTCTGGCTGCCGAGATATTTGTAACTGTTTTTGGAGGTCTCCTAGACTTGAATACTAGGACACGGGGACATGGCCTAACATTTAAAGCCAGGACGTATAGGAGTAAGTTAGGAAATGCTTCTACACGCAAAGGGTGGGGGACATTTGGGACGCTCTTCTGCAGACGGCAGTTGAGGCTAGTTCATTTGTGAATGTTAAATCTGAGATTGGTAGACTTCTGTGAACCAAGGGTATTAAGGGATGTGGGGCTAAGATGGGTATATGGAGTTAGGTCACAAGTCCACCATGATCTCATTGAATGGTGGAACAGGCTCGAGGGGCTAAATGCCACGGCCACTTGCTGCCTCCTGATATGCGCCACCTTCTCATGCAAGAAAGCGGGACGTGTGTCTGGGTGATGTGCTTGTCATGGTTAAATAGCTGGCAGTGTGTATGGCCTGTGAGTTGTGGGTGGGCGGCTTGCAACAGTGGTAATGTGTAAGGGTGAGAGGAAGCATCTGATTGGAAGAGTTGAGTACTGATGGAAAGAGTTTATTGGTACATCGGGGATGGGGGTGTAGTGCGTGGAGCAGTGGATGCAGTTGGTAGGAGACACCACTTGACAGTTGACCTCACTCACCTTGACCACTCATTGAACTTCTTCCTGCACTGAATCCATGTTCATGATGCTGTGCGCCTGGCATTGACTTCGTCCCCCGTTGCCTCCCACTGCCTTTTGAGTATATGTCTGGAGGGCCTCTTGCGCCCCCCCCCCCCCCCCCGCGGATATAGGATGTCCCTCCTTCTGTCCACTTCTTGCACGCAAGGTCTCTAGTGCATCAGTGGAAAACCTTGGTGCACGCTCTCTCGCTGGCCTGGTACCAACTCAGATCGGCAGATTGGTGAGGCCTGGAGTGCAGATTGGAGGATGTGGGATTTAGTAGTACGCAACCTTTATTCAATGTTTTAACATAACTCAGAGTGTAAACATCTGTGTTTTACGTATGCGATGTCTGATCTCCGTTCAGACTCCATGCAGACAGTAGACTTTTATTTTCAGCAAATAACAGGTACCAGCTACCTTTAAGAGATTTCTAAGAAACATCCTCCCTTTAAGAGATTGAGCTCCCTCTGGTGGTGGAAAGTGCAAATTGCATTGATTCCACATGCATGGCCTGGAAAGGAACGCTGATTGCAGGTTAGTGCTCCGGTGGGTCCAAATTTGAGTCCTGCCAGCGCAGGGGCCATTGGGTGCGGGGTAACAGCATATCACGCTACCCGCATCCAAAAACAGCCCCCATGGAATTTTTCCCCCATAATCTCTGTAAAGGGAATCCTGAGCTATTATGCTATTGGCAGTCATTCATTGAAACTAAACTATAAGATTAGAGGAACTTTCATTTTATATTTATTATTTATTAAGGGGGAATACTATCCTTCCAATTTGTCACAAAATCCATTACATATAGTAGTCGATTCTCCGTCAGGTTGCATTGGGAAAGTCAAGACCAATTGTAACCTTCAGGTTTAGTAGGGTTATAAGATAGAAGTATTAGACCAAGGATCATAGATATTATTCAGTACCCAATGTAATAAATTCAACCCTGACAACTTGTGGGTGGTGAAGAGCTCTTTATTGAGGTGATCAAAAGAAGCACAGATTAAAGCAATTACAACGCTCAAGCCATAGTTCTAAGAACAGAACAAAATTCTGAGTAGAGATGTTCGACCTGCTCGGGTGCTTCCTTCTTCTTCGTAGCTTCTTCCTCTCCCACTGACCTCTTACAACCATCTGTACTTATACTAGTCTCGTAATCAGAAAAAGCCCAACCCTTGCATCTGGAGCCTCAAAAATGTGACGTCATTTTTCCAACATAAGGTCAGGGAAGATAAGGTTGTTTGGTTATTTTCAGCTGGATGAGTTTATACTGGAAGGAGACGAGGCCGATCAGCAATGAGCTAATCATCAACAGGCTAATTTCTTTAAGATACAGGTATTGTCCAGAGCTACAGTGGTTAAGAAAAGGCTGGTCGACCATGAGCCGCTTATCTCAACAAAGCATTCTTACTAAATTCTTTTAAAGACATTAACTAGGACTACAGTAATTACGCTAAGCACAGGTTATTTCAGCATTTTAGTTTTTTTAACTGTTTCATTGCCAGGCAGTGTAATTAAAATTATATACATACCATATCTTCATGGGCTCTTGCTCTAATCTTCCTTGACCTGTCCATTCTTACACCAATGTAAAGTAATTGTTAGAGGAAATGGGTAGCCATGGTTTATGATCCTGTAAAGTCACACATCCTGAAAAGTCACACATCTACCTGTACTTTTATATAATATTTTGATTCGATATTATTTACAGTTAAATAGCATAACCGATGGCAATTTGAGAAGCAGAGTTGGTTGGTGCATAACATTTCTCTGCAATGCATGGCTAGAGAGCTGGGACTTGCAATACTAAGGTATTGCATTTCCATCACTGTTGTAGTTACAGTGTGACAAGTTTACATAGGCAGTTTCCATAATAAATGTGAACGTAGGAATTTATAATAGGAAAAAGTTGACAAAACCAGAAAAAGTAAGGTTTTGTAGACAGGAAG
The DNA here is from genome assembly GCF_035084215.1 of Heptranchias perlo. NCBI lineage: Eukaryota > Metazoa > Chordata > Chondrichthyes > Hexanchiformes > Hexanchidae > Heptranchias > Heptranchias perlo. The sequence continues at coordinate 33,451,020 of NC_090341.1, read as the reverse complement.
TGTGAATAGATCTTAATATATTATAATGTGGAAGATTGGTCTTAATAGACCAGAATGCAAAGAATGCTGACTAAAAATATAGTATAAACAAACAGAAAAATTGTATAGAATTTGAGATTGAATTTAATTGAAAAGATGAAAAGATATATAGTGAAAGGTTTTTGTATAATTGTAGAACTTTATTAATAAAGGTAGTTAAAATCAATTAAGGTGAAACATGTTTATACACAATTTGTGTAGATTAAATATTTTTGTAAGGAGATTTTTTTTATGTGTAGATATAAAAAAAATTGAAAGATTTTGCATTTATGAGACTTTTTTAAAAAATTCGTTCATGGGATGTGGGCGTCGCTGGCGAGGCCGGCATTTATTGCCCATCCCTAATTGCCCTTGAGAAGGTGGTGGTGAGCCGCCTTCTTGAACCGCTGCAGTCCGTGTGGTTTGGCAGTTTGTTTGCTAGGGAAAGGTTATGCTTATGTTACTGAGTGGGAATGTATCATGAGGCAGGATTGGATCTAGTGCGTAATTGGAAGAAGGAGAAGAAGAGAATGAGGCTCAGGCGAGGTTGTTGGTGGTGAGTGATAAAGTGGAAATTTAGATTCAGTGATAGGGAGCAGTAAAAGGTTAGGGGATAAAGTAAGAAGAAATTTAGGGGTTACAGAGAGTTTGGTGGAGAGTGGTGACTGTGAAAGAGATTGGAGGCGATAAAGTGACAACAGGAAGGAGAGATATGGTGGTGGCAAAAGAAAGGATGGTGAGAGAAAAGATATGGAAGAAAGTAATGCACTGGAAAGGCGACTCTTGGGCATTTTGGAGTATTGGGTGAATTTCATGGTGTGGCAAAAGTTTGGGAAGGCGGATTATAGATTTGGGAGAAATGTGAAAAGTGTTTCTAGAGTATGGGAGTATTGGAGTAATGGAGAAAGATTGCTGAATATGGGATGGTTTTCTGGACATGGGAATAATAGGAGTGGTGTCCTGGAGTGTGAAAGTAGTGTGGGTCATGTATGCAGATGTAGCAGTAGTGGGAAGTGGATTAAAGGAAGAGAGACTGGTGCCAGGAGGAAGGAGAAGCGGGAGTGGAATTGTGAGATTTAATAGTGGAGGTGGTTTTGTGATGGAGGGGGATGATGTAATACTGAAGGCCTGAGTGTGGGTATGGCACACTGGCAGAGAAGAAGATGCCACAATTTCATGGAGTCTGACCGTGAAGCTCTCCTCCATGAGATTGATATCAGGAGACGCAGACTGCTTGGTGTCTGTGGCAGGAAATCTGCTAGAAATGTCATTCATGCCATCTGGAGGGAGATGGCACTGGCACCAGATGCCAACTCTCACCCAGGACTGCAGACAATGACACGACCAGGGCAGGAAAGGCAACACACAAGCCACTCTTTTTTTCATCCTTGGGCACCAACATACTCTTCACCCTCTAAAAGTAACAGCTGTATAACCAACCCTTCACAATGCACTCTGGTTAAGGGGCACACTAACGCAGGATCATAGACCATGGCTACCCATTTCCTCTAAAAACCTTTCCTCCACCTTAACAGGCTGATACCCCTACATTTCTTGCAATAGCTCTCCAATGCCATTTGGTTCATACTCCTCACCTGTTAGTCCTCCCTAACTGATGCAATCTTGTTGCAGGAGAAAATGGCACAATGCCCATGAGTTAGGCTCCCGGAGAGGCAAACTGAAACATCTCATGTCCTATGAGGGGAAGCTCATAGAACTAATAGGTAGGCATTCTGCTCTTGCCATGAGAGACAATGAGATTACATGCACATTGCCAGCATCAGGTTAGTGACTGAAAACCAACACTAACACCCTGGCATCCCTGTGAAGTCACACAGCCACAACTTTACACCCCTTTCTCTTTTTCCTTGCTCCAAAGTGGTTAATGCCAACATATTCTTAGCTTCAATCTTCCTTCTCTGCAGGTGGGTGGCTGGGATGATAGAGATGAAGTCAGTCTCAACAAACCCATCAGTTCCGATCGGTGCTCCTCTGCCATAAGCCCCTTGAACTCATGCCCTGTGTCACTTGCTTCTGCACACCCATGCACCACTTCAGATACTTTCACCCAGAGGGAATTAGATAGTGTTAGTGAGGCCGTGGCATGGCAATTCACAGAGCATGAGGGAGCCAGATGAGTGGGAAGTGACTGAGGATGTACAATCTTCCCGCTGGAGGCTGAAGAGGCTATCTATGGCTTCAGCACGATGGGACCCAGAACTCATGGGTACTCACCTGAAAAGAAGGATGTTCGAGGAAAATCACACCTATGTGCAGGCTCCAAGACTAATCTCCGAGCATGTGCAGCAACTGATGTATGACTCTTGAGCCTCTCATTTGTGGCAACTTCAGGGAAACTTTTTCTTTGTTTCAGGCAACAACAACTTGCATTTATATCGTGCCTTTAATGTAGTAAAACTTCCCAAGGCACTTACACATTGGAATCTATGCCAGATTGGAGAAGGGTTGGAAGTGGTATACCCCAGGAGTCAGTACTGCGTCTACTTCTATTCTCCTGTATGGATGGTTTGGACTTTGGTATAGGGAGCATGATTTTGAAATTTGCTGATGACACACAAGTAGAGGTTTGGCAAATAATGAGGTGGACTTAAGGATGACATAGACAAGTTAGTGGAATTGGCAGAGAGCTGGCGGACACAGTTTAATGCAGAGAAGTGTACGGTCATGCATTTTGGGAGGAAAAACAAGAAATGGAAGTGTACACCAAATGGAAAATCACTGTACGGTGTAGGCAAACAGAGACCAAGGGGTTCAAATATATCAAAAGCACGAGTGTAGGCAGATAAAGCCATAAAAAAGGCCAAAATCATTTTGGATTTTATAAATAAGGACATAAGAATACAAGAGTCAAACAGTAATGATAAATTTGTACAAGGCAATGATTAGGATATGGATGCAGTTTTCAGCATCCAGTTATAGAAAGGATGTTAAAGCCAGAGAGAACAAACACCAGAGATTCACTAGGATACCACCAGGGATGGGAACTATAGTTATGAGAAGTGACTTGAGATACTGGGACTGTTTACACTGGAGCAGAGAATGACATTTAAGACAGGTTTTTAAAGTTTTAAAGGATTTTGATAGGTTAAAACTATTTTTCCAGTTGAGGAGCCAGTGACGAAGGGTCATCAATTCAAAATGGTCACTGAAAGTGAGGAGAGGTTAGGAGAAATTTCTTTACCCAGAGAGTTGTTACAACACGGAATGCTTTATCACTGGGAATAATCGAGGCAGAGACCATTACATCTTTTAAGGGAAAAGTGGATAAATATTTGAAGCAGAGGAAAATACAAGACTATGGGGAGAGACAGGGGCAGTGGGATTAGTTTTGGATTATTCTCACAAGAGCTGGCACAGACTCAATAATCTGAATGGCCTCATCCTATGATGTAAACTTCAGCGACTAAAATTCAAATTTCACAGCTTCAGAAGAAGCTCTGTCTAAAGCATGGATATTAAATGGGTGCACCAGAATCATGGGATCTGGCCTGCTCAATATCTGATTTCTGGGAGATTATTACTTGAGTTGCTGTTAAATTTAATTGATTTTTTTGTGCTTGTAAATATATTTTGCTCCATTCATTAGTTGGTTTTGCTGGATAGGCTGGCATTTTTGCAAATTTTTTTTCTGCTATCATTTTCCTCCATCGTACTTGGTTGCTGCTGCTATTTAAATAGCACCATAGAAATTTGTATGGATGATAATTCCTTTGGGGATCCTGATGAGGAAGATGAATTCATGAGGGGACAACAAACGAGGATGCAACAATATTTGAGGCATTTTGTCCACACCTATGTTTATAGGCCACTCCACAAATACCTGGATATGTCAGAAGCAACCTATTTTCTCCACCTCAAACTAATGCCGATCAGAAAATTCCACTGATCAGAAAATTCCAGCCCCTCACTTTATTTTTGGTCCTGTTTAAATATTCTTTAATGAAACAACAAAGCTAATTGAGAATGACCTCTGTCAGCAGGGTAAAGAGGGAAAGCTCTAAACTTTTTAAGTCTCTACCTCTAACGTACATGTGTGATTAATAAGTAAAAATGGTCAGTTTTTTTTAGCTGTCATGCATTGAATATCCTTTTCATAATGTGAGCTTTCCTTTCATCAACTTGTACCCACAAAAATGAGAATAGCGATTGTAAGAGAGGTTAAAAGATACAACATCCAGGCTTGGGCTGATAAGTGGCAAGTAACATTCACTCCAGACAAGTGCCAGGCAATGACCATCTCCAACAAGAGAGAGTCTAACCACATCCCCTTGACATTCAACGGCATTACCATCGCAGAATCCCCCACCATCAACATCCTGGGGGTCAACATTGACCAGAACCTTAACTGGACCAGCCATATAAATACTATGGCTACAAGAGCAGGTCAGAGGCTGGGTATTCTGCGGCGAGTGATTCACCTCCTGACTCCCCAAAGCCTTTCCACCATCTACACGGCACAAATCAGGAGTGTGATGGAATACTCTCCACTTGCCTGGATGAGTGCAGCTCCAACAACACTCAAGAAGCTCGACGCCATCCAGGACAAAGCAGCCCGCTTGATTGGCACCTCTTCCACCACCCTAAACATTCACTCCCTTCACCATCGGCGCACCGTGGCTGCAGTGTGTACCATCTACAGGATGCACTGCAGCAACTCGCCAATGTTTCTTCGACAGCACCTCCCAAACCCGCGACCTCTACACCTAGAAGGACAAGGGAAGCAGGCACATGGGAACACCACCACCTGCATGTTCCCCTCCAAGTCACACACTATCCTGACTTGGAAATATATCGCCGTTCCTTCATCGTCGCTGGGTCAAAATCCTGGAACTCCCTACCTAAGAGCACTATAGAAGAACCTTCACCACACAGACTGCAGCGGTTCAAGAAGGCGGCTCACCACCACCTTCTCAAGGGCAATTAGGGATGGGCAATAAATGTCGGCCTTGCCAGCGACGCCCACATCCCATGAACGAATAAAAAAAACCACATACATTAACGGTTTCATTACAAAAGATCGTCCTTAAATTTGATATTAAATTATAAATCAAACCATGCATATCCAAATCTTGTTAAATTGTGTTGAGTAGTGCAAAGTGCAGCACTGGTACCCAAAGGGTTAACTGATCCATTTATCTTCAAGGACAGACAACAGGTATAGCAGGCATCACAACAGACATCTACAAAGAACTGGCATGGGCTTGATGGGCCAAATGGCCTCCTTCTATGCTATAACCATTATATGATGATTCTATAACAGTACTGATTTACTGGGTAGAACTTCCAAACTTTGATGGGGGCATAAAGCAGATTTCAGTGGCTCGGCCGTCTGCTATACACTCCGCCTGATTTTCCTTTCCATTGAAGTAAAAGGAAGGCACAACTCCACTCTTACATCGTTGTTGTTAATTGTATCCAAGTGATTTATATCAATTAATGTTAATTGTATTCAGGTGGTGTATATCAATTGGGGCTCTCTTGCACCCATATACAAGAGAGCTTATCTAGGGTGTGGTGTGTGTAATGTGGAGCTCTGTGAATAAAGGCTTGGAAGCAACTGAAGACCAGGTTCTAGTATTCTATCCTTCACTACTGGGCTATCCAGCTTAAAACAGTTGTTATGCTGAAACTTGCCAGGAAATTCTGGGACATTGTTTTATCTGGTGCTAAGGAATGTCTTGTTTCAAATAGCCTCTAATTATTACATTACAGTAAAGCACACCTCTTGTTATATCAGCGCGCATCAAATACTAACGCAGCAGACTGTTATTTTTATGTAGTTTATCCTCTCATATGTCATAGTATGTTTCATTTAATCTCAAGGTGAAAGTACCACAGCCAGACCTAACTAACTATAGGTGCCTATGATTGGTGATGTGCATAGAAGAGATGTTCAATATTCTGTGAGCAGTGTTTAAAATACATCCTCTCTTTAGCTGAATCTATCATGGGCAGTTAAGCTAAGATATTTGGACGACCATAAAACATGTCTATGTTAATTTGGACTCCTGACTGTTACGAAGGTTACCTTGACCAGCTGCGAATCTCAGTATGACACCAGTTTTATGATATTGAAGCAGGAGATGCCAAAGTTATGACTTGAGAAACTTGAATTTACTTTAAATGATAAATAGCTTGATCTGAGATGATGTCGGCTCCATTTTTCCCATGTCTGTGGAATAATAATGAATGGATATTGCAGAATATATTAGTCACCTTAATCAATCACAGTCTTACCTCATTACATTAGTGCTTACTTTCTTTCTTTCCTTTCTGTCTCTTTTTTCTTTCTCTCTCTTAATCCAATCTTTCTTTCCCTCTCTATTTCTCTTTCTGTACCTGATTTGACTCTAATTCACCCTATTTCTTTCTCTGTTGCTCCTCTGTTTCTTTCTCAATCCTTGAATTGCATTGGTTAAGGGGATAGACTGTTGGTCCAGTCATTCACCGAGCCCCAGATGCCCCATTGCCCTTTGCCGTGCCGTAATCAGCTCGCACTTCCAGCAATTTGCAGCCCAAAAAATTTGAGCTGAAGGATGAGGGAAAACATCTAACTAATGGGGCAAATTCTAGGCCGGCCTGTTCATTTTTGGAGAATGTCCCTATCTTTGAGATCAGCTAATTAGACTCTGCTGTTGGCTTTCAATACAAGAGAAATAAATACTTGCATACTCTATTACAAGCCAATGGATTGATTTAAACATAAATATTCCTGGGCAGTATTAACTTACATTCCTGTTTGTTATGCTGTTTTTTCTGTGATTGCTGATATTATTTGAATAAAATGTACAAGAAACAAAAGCATTCCAGTAAAAATGTTAATATAGCAGTAATAACAAATGTAATATATTTGGATATGCAATGTAATATATTTGGATTTTCAAAAGGCCTTCATTAAGGTACCACATAACAGACGCATGACTAAGATCAGAGCATGTGGAGTTAGGGGACAAGTAGCGGATGGATAGCAAGTTGGCTACAGAACAGAAAACAGAGAGTTGGGGTTAAAGATAGCTACTCAGAATGACACAAGGTGGGAAGTGATGTTCCACAAGGATCGGTGCTGGGACCACAATTGTTCACAATTTATATAAACAATTTGAACTTGGAAATCAAAAGTACAATTTCAAAACTTGTGGACAACACCAAATTGGGGTGTATAGGAAATACTGAGGAATAAAAGAAGTCGTTAATAAACTTGCAGAATGGGCGTGTAATTGGCAAATGAATTTCAATATAAATAAGTGTGAGATGTTACATTTTGGTAGGAAGAATAAGGAGACCATATGTTGCTTGGATAATAAGAGTCTAAATGGAGTAGAAAAGCAAAGGGATCTAGGGGTACAGATACACAAAGCACTAAAAGTAGTGACAGATTAATAAGACCATGAAAAAGCAAACCAAGCACTGGGGTTCATTTCTGGAGGGATAGAATTGAAAAGCAGAGAAGTTATGTTAAACTTGTATCGAACCTTGGTTTGACCACACTTGGAGTACTGCGAACAGTTCTGGTCTCCATATTACAAAAAGGATATAGAGGCACTGGAGAAGGTGCAAAAAAGATTCACAAGGATGATACCAGAACTGAGAGGATACACTTATCATCAGGAAAGGCTGAACAGGCTGGGACTCTTTTTTCTAGAAAACAGAAGGCTGAGGGTAAGCTGATAAAGGTCTTTAAGATTATGAAAGGGTTTGATAAGGTAGACATAGAGAAGATGTTTCCACTTGTGGGGAGACAAAAACTAGGGGCCATAAATATAAGGTAGTCACCAATAAATCTAACAGGGAATTCAGGAGAAACTTCTTTAGCCAAAGATTGGTAAGAACATGGAACTCGCTACCACAAGGAGTAGTTGAGGCAAATAGATTAGATGCATTTAAGGGGAAGCTGGATAAGCACATGGGAGAGAAAGGAACAGAAGGATATGGTGATAGGGTTAGATGAAGACAGATGGGAGGAGGCTTGTGTAGAGCATAAAGACCAGTATAGACCAGTTGGGCGGAATGGCCTGTTTCTGTGCTGTAGACTCTAGGTAAAATTACCCATCAAATAGAAGTCAGGCACAAAATGTAATTCATGTCAATTAAAGCCCCATATCCTCAAAACAACTGTTGAATAACACAATGTCAGAATTATTTCTCAATATGGCCAATAGTCTTGGATACAAAGTACCTTGGATACCTTTTACCAACACATTGAAAAGTGGCAAAAATATTTTCACTTTACTGCTGAATAGGAACTTCATAGAATTAGCATAGCAAATATTATATTGAAACTTTAAGGCTTAATACTGTCTTTACTCAATATACTTTGTTAACATTTTGCTTTATTATGTTTGCAATAATTTTATGAAATAGCACATATTGTGATAATCTTGTTCTACTATGAATAGTGAATTCAGCATATAAAAGGTTATATAGTGAAGTGAATTCAGCATATAAAAGGTTATATAGTGAAGTGAATTCAGTATATAAAAGGTTATATTTTTGACATGCATATGCTACACCATACAAAATTAACCACTTTCATTCATACTCTTCACATTAAACCCACATTCCACATCCCCCCCACCAAAAAAAAATGTTGGAGTCATTATCCACTGCCATGCAGGAAAAATGTGCAGATTTAAGTGGTGTAGTACAACATTTTTATCTAAGTTATTACTTGACTATTATTATTATAATCCTTTATTAGGGAATTTTTGTCCCAGGTCAATTTATCTTATTTCATTCTGATTTTTTTTCCACTGTGCTAACAAGAAGCAGAAATTTGCAGGAGCAATTCTAGCTGCCACGTTAGACATATCTGTACATAAAAGCAGCATTGAAATTACAGAAAATCTAAAATATCTCCCAAGCCCTACTTCAATTCATTACATATTAGCTTAAAGTCACATTAAATTATTTGGTAGAGAAACATCACCACCCTCATTCATGACAAATGTCCACATTATAGGCTTCTGCCAACACATGTTCTCCCAGTCTCAAATAAATGATATTTATTTTAATGTGATCGAGGAAGTCTCACTTCAATCTGTTGTGTTTTGGATAATTCGACTGAAAGAAAGTTAGCTTAGAATTTTATTTCACTAGCTAAGGCTAATTATTTTGTAAAGATACAATTTATTGATAGTCACTGGAAGCCAAGGTGGGGGGGGGGGGGGTGGAATTTCCTCAGAAAGGGCGAGGGAGAGTTACGCCGCTGTTGCACCTTTGTAAAAGGGTGTTGCACCCACCAATGTCCTGTAGGGGGAGTTAAATGCAGGTCTCCTGGACCTGCTCATTTGCATAGCAATCGGAGTAGGCATTGGGGTGAAACTTGTGTAAGTTACTGAACTACTTAGAAGCTCATTTGCAGCCTTTTTAAACACTGTCCAGCCTGCAGACTTCAGCAACAGACTGGGGATCCACCGGGTAAGAAAAGAGCAGTGCTTAGCTCTCTCAATTTACTTGTACATGACTGAACATCTTATCAATAGTTTTATCATACTTTTCAAGAAATACGACATCAGGTTACACAGCATGGCGCCAAACCAAAGAAGAAAACAGAACTTCACTAATTCAGATCTCAATGCCCTCCTGGAGAGGATTGAAGGCAAGAGGAACCTCATCAGTTATGGCCAAGCCCATCCCTTTCTGACATGCAAAGCTATAACTAATCTAGACACCCGGTCTGGAGCATACTGCAGTGTCGCTCCAGGCCTGTCCAAGCAGTGAGAGTGTGTTTTTAACGCCTTGATGGTCCTCTTCATGACTAGTCTAGTAGAGGCATGTGCCTCGCTGTAGTGTTGCTCTGCTGCTAACTAGGCCACTCATTTGAGTAATGAGTCATGGGAGCATGGGGTAGACTTTGTCATCCAGAAGCCATCCATTGATTTGATACTCTTCGCTGAACAGATGAGGGAGAGCCGAATTACAAAAGGATGAAGGTATCATGGCAACTTCATGGAATCATAGAATCTTACAGCACAGAAGGAGGTCATTCGGCCCATCATGCCTGTGCCGGCTCTTTGAAAGAGCTGCCCAATTTAGTCCCACACCCCAGCTTTTTTTCCATAACCCTGCAAATTAGTCCTCTTCAAGTACATGTCCAATTGCCTTTTGAAAGCTCCTATGGAATCTGATTCCACCACTCTTTCAGGTAGTGTGTTCCAGATCTTAACAACCCTGTGTGGAAACATTTCTCAATTCCCATCTACATCTTCTGTCAATTATTTTAAATCTAAGACCTCTGGTTACCGACCCACTTGCCAGAGGAAACAGTTTTGCCCTACTTGCTCTACCAAAATCCCTCATTATTTTGAATATCCCTATTAGGTCTCCCCTTAACCTTCTCTGCTCTAAAGGAGAACCATCCCAGCTTCTCCAATCTCTTCACATAACTGAAGTTCCTCATCCCTGGTATCATCCTGGTAAACCTCCTTTATACCCTCCCCAAGGCCTTGACATCCTTCCTAAAGTGTGGTGCCCGGAATTGTACACAATACTCCAGCTGAGACCTAACTAGTGACTTGTAAAGGTTTAGCATGACTTCTTTGTTTTTGTATTCAATGCCCCTATTTACAAAGCCGATTCGTCTTAAATCAAAAGGGCTCAGAGGTGTTTTGTTTCAAAATATAAAAAGGTTTCATTAAGAAGTTACAATAAGTAGAAAAGATGTTAAAATACAAGTACAATTATAACATACCAATAAGACTTAGGATGTGACCTGGCATACCAAGGTTCCGAGGTTCACTTCTCGAAGGTCCTTGAAATCACTTGAGCGTGTCAGTCTAACCAGAACGCTTTAATCTCGAGAGATATATATAACAACCACGCACCAGTTCATATAGGGCCTTGAGTCCCCCCTTTCCTCCCTTTTTGGGCCCACGCATCAATCAATTTGTTGACTCCTGCACATTCCACAACATTACAGAAGCAGACAACTAATGGTTTCCCATACCTTGGCGCACTATAAACATTAGATAATAATGGAGACATGGGCCCCGATTTTCAAATGAAATTGCGGGTGCATTGGGGGCGGAAGGACTGCGAAAATCGGGAAAATCCCGAGCGGGTGAGGAAGCCGACCCCAGTTCTCCCCCTCTACCCCGCACCCCCACCCCAATCTTCAGCACCCTCCATTCTCTGTTCCAGCGCCGGATGATGTCTCTCTCTCTCTCTCTCTCTTTCTTCCCACCCTTGGCGTTGCAGCTCCTGTTGGCAGCCAGCCTGTCAATCATGGCTGGCTGCCAGGCACGAAACCCGGAAACAACTTTATTCACCATCAATTACATTGCGATTGCTTCGGAAAAGGCAAGTTTTATTTTAATTTCGGGTTTGCCACGCGCACCTTCACCCCCCCACCCCCCCACGCCCCCCACTGCCAACCCACCACCATTTCAAAATTGAGCCCATGTTGTCTCATGATGAACTATTATGACAAGATTTAAGCAATCTTTAGATGAAGGTTGACAATAATGTAGGCACATTTTGTTGATGCTTTTAATAATCTTTAACCCAAAGCCTTTCTCATATTAACCACCTTATCAGCTTGCTCTGTCACCTTCAAAGATTTCTGAATATGCACCCCCAAGTCCCTCTGCTCTTGCACCCCCTTAAAATAGGACCATTTGGATTACACTACCTCTCCATGTTGTTCCTCCCAAAGTGCATCATTTCACACTTATCTGCATTAAATTGCATCTGCCATGTGTGTCCATTTCACCAGTCTGTCTATGTCCTCCTGAAGGCTGCTACTATCCTCCTAAATATTTACCACGTTGTCAAGTTTTGTATCATCACAAACTTCAAAATTGTGCTCCTTATACTCGAGTCCAGGTCATCTATGTATAACAAGAAAAGCAATGGTCCTAATACTGACCCCCAGGGAACCCCACTGCATACTTCTCTCCAATCAGAAAAACATCCATTCATATTACTCTCTGCCTCCTATCCCTTAGCCAATTACATACCCAAGTTACCACCATCCCATTCATACCGTGTGCTTCTATGTTCCAAATAACTTCATGCATATCAGACATTGACATGCAGGATCCTCTGATTGTTGTCACACGCAATCTGGTCATTGAGGGAGTGGAAGCCCTTCCTGTTGACATAGTAGAGGGGGCGTTTTGTGGGCATGCTCAAAGAAATGTGGGTGCAATCGCACCCTGGACATTGGGGAAAGATAACAACCTCATAAAACTGTACGGCAAGTGGCCCTTGCTGCTGTATTGTTGTAATGCCAAAGATGTTGAATTAGCCTGCTCTCCTGGAAAATGCATCAGTTATCTAATGAATGCATGCCCGTACTGCATCTAGGCTGTTCTACATAGGTTCCCCCATATCTCCTTGAAATGACCCTGTGCCATAGACGTTGAGGGCAGTGGTCACCTTCATAGCTACTGAGAGAACTTTGTGAGCAGATGAGCCTGGTTTGAGGTCTTCCTGCAGCAAGTCACAGGTAAGCCCTATTGCCTATTTGCAGAAGCACACTGTACGTAGGCACAACTCCTCAGAAGACCTGCGCTGTCTGTGTATTCTACGGGGGAAGATTACTAGCTGGTGGGGTGCATCCTACTTACATGGCACCTGACTCTCCTTAGTTTCACCCTGTGCTCCTCCTCTTCCTCCTCCATGATAATGGTATACAAGGGTATGACCATAGGGAATGCCATACCTACTCATGAGAAGCCGATGGGTTGACCCTGTCAGAAACAGCAGAAGCAAGTGCAAGTATTTATAGCCAGAAATTTAAAAAAGTGCTTTAAAAAAAATGTTTCCCAGCTGCAAAAATCAGTGTTTAAACTTTCCAGACTCTCCAGGCTCAAAACCCCCCCACTTCTGCTTTGATCAGGTGATACCAGCAGCTGCTACGTCTCATATATCTCAGTCCAACTTACCAAAGTACATTAGCAATGAAAATCCAGGAAACCCGCAGCTGCTACACCACTGGCCCTTGCTGTGAAGCAATTAGGTCAATGGGGACTCAGCAGGCAGATCTCAGGAAGGGGAACGTGAGGGGAACGTTTTAATGGTGCAAACCAGGATTCCACCTGAAAAGTTTCTGATGCCATTTATACACTGCTAATGCGCTGAACAGAGTGAGGAAATTACCTCCCAATATGTCAAATTCAATTATGCTGTATTCACAGTATTTTCCTTGATCTGTCCTAGGTTGAGAATAATATTGAGTCCAACTATCTGGCTCCAACATCATCACTAGTGTTTTGGGTTCAATGAGGTAGCAAATCTACCATATTTCTGATAGTCCTGTGTCCCCTTATCAGATGACTCTGTCTAAGATCAGATCTACTTATTCGTAATTTCTATTCTGTACATTGAATAGACCTGTAACTACTGCAGAAAATCCTTCACAAATATTCAGGGTTATGAAATAATATTATTTGATTGCAGTAATATCACAAAGGATAGGTTTGTTATTCCTGTTTGAGTCAAACTATTTCACTAACAGCCGTCATCACATCCTGTATAAAACTCTTAACCAGCAGCTGACAATTCTGTTTAACTTTTCTTTTAAGATTACATTTAGAAAATATAAGAGGCACCTAGGAGTTTAAAGATGGAATTCAGGCATTCCTAAACTATTCAAGCTTTGCTGTCAATTTCTGAAGCCATCTGGACCCCCAGATTAGATTACATATCTTGTAGCTGCTCATTCCCAGATAATCATTATTTCTACGCAGATTAGCATAAGTGAAATATTACGTTCAATATTTTTAACACCTGTGAATTAATCATCGTGACATGACTTTCTATGCCACAATTCATTGTTAAAGAAAAACAGGCCCAGTTTACATCTGAATTGGAAGTTTGCCTTTGTCGAGAATTTGCAGCTGATTCTCAGTAAAACGGAGAAAGTAAATAGGGTGAAGTCATTAATTCAGTTTCATTCAGTGCAAACTTGTCCATCTTTACATCCGAGCCTGAACCCTTGGTGGCACTTCGGTCAACTGGGCTGCAAGGGACTCTTCAAATTAAAATATTAACATGCAACTAACATGGATTGCTTTTAATGTTAGTTTCGTTCATTTAGGAATGTCACATGTGGCAGGGCGAGGGTAATGATGATTTTATTAGTTTGGTATTGATTAAACTTAGCAACGATGGGATGCATTGCAGATCAGTAGATTCCAGAGATTTTTCTCTGGGGAAAAAAACAATAAATAGCTCTTTGCTTTTGTTCTGTAACCATGTGTTCCATCATAACAATTTGAAGTTTTTAAGAGCCTTGTATAGTATCCGGAACATTCAGAAATCTTAAACTATTTAGAAACGTCGACAAACTTCATAAACATTATAAAACCTTCTTGGGCCTTCTACAACCCTTCTGTATCATCAGCAGGCTGTGTAAAAAGTGCTATCATTTTGGTCAGAGAGAATAAGTTACCAACTAGGGCTTCAGGAAGATCATAGGCCTAGATTTTCCTCAGCAGCAGCCTTGCTGTGGGAACTGTGGCCAGGCAGGTTTTCCATCCACCTAAAATTCCCAAGGTCAGCCTAATTGGCATATTTCAAGCAGGCTTTTGATTGGATTTCCGCCTGTGTCCATTATGCAACATACAGGGTATTCTATCATTCTACTGAGCTACATTATATATTTGTAAATTAACACATTAGGGTAGTTTTTTTTTAAATCATGTCTCTGATCGGACATAAGTCAGGCAGAGCACCCACTGATAGTGCACTTCCACCACCTGATTTTATACATTAGTGTAATTTATATGGGTGAACTCCCAGCTCACATTTTGCCTGGAATCAGGTTGGGGGTTGGGGGGAGAAATTAGGCTGTTTACAAGGAGTGGTGAGTAAAATTAAAGGCATGAGGCTACTGAAAGATAACTGGGTACTAAAATGTAGGGAGCCTTTACACATGGTTCTAATAATTTTATTATGTATTTCAGCCTTTACAAAGGTTGTTTGGATATTAGAAATGGATGGCAACTTCCAGGAGTTGGCACAATAAATGTGGAAGCAAGAAACCATGTGTTTGGCCAAGGTGTGGAGCAGCACACCTTGGGATTACCTATTTTTCACAGCTGGCGAACTGGACATGGTGCTTAGTGAGGTGTTAGTGAGGAAGCTGGTACTGTTTGCCATTCCATAGGACAACATTGCAGCATGCATGGAGGGGGACAGAGACGGAGAATTTGAAGGCACAGCTCACTGTTACTGTTACTGCCACTGGCAACTTTTGCATACTTTCCCTACTCCACAAAATGCCACAAGTACTGTTGAAACTAGTCCATGTAGCAGTGTTGTCGACTGCGCAAGACCACTGTGTTAGTCCTAGTCCTATGTTAGCTGCAAGATGGCACAACTCTAACAGTGCCTCCCTGGTGATTCAAAGAATCAGCAGGTAGACCATTTGTGACAATTCCAGGAAAATGCATCTCTGCCTGTAAATGTAAGTCCTACTAGGTAGGTGCAGTCTGCCTCTGGTGTAGTTTGACCTGGTCGGACATCCCCCTGTTCCTCCTCCTCCTCTTCCTCCAAAAAACATAAGTAAGGGAGGGGGCAACAAATCGTGCCAATATTATGAACATTTTTTAAAAAGTGAGTGCCAAAACACTTGATACAAAACCTCTTGAGTAACTAACACAAAAAAGCTGGAAAACAACCTCAAACTATAAATCTTCTTATAGGCCTCTTTAAATACACTTCTGCATACAATACAGCTCCTAGCAACCCTGGATGTCTACTTTATATGAGCAGCTTTATGGTTCAGTCCCATTCTGAAGCAAACTCATGGAAATTGTGTCATTTGAGACCTTGTTTAAATATTGCAGCTAGGAAACTGGTGGGCATTTCCAGCAAGACTGGAAAATCCAACTGGAAAATTAAATGAGGTGCTATATGGGCAGAGATCCGGTGCAACCAAAGGGATAACTTCCTCCACAACTTCCTGGTTCACTTTTCTACCATCAACTCCCTTTAGTGTGAGACAACAACTTTTGTGTACTTTCCCTACTCCACAAAATGCCACGAGTACTGTTGAAACTAGTCCATGTAGCAGTGTTGTCGACTGCGCAAGACCAATGTTCCTGGGTCAGCAGCACTACAGTAAGGTAACACCATCTCAAGAAAGAGTTAGACAATTAGCATTGTGCCCATAAATTCTACTGTGATAGTACATCCTCCACGTACGCTCCTGCTGCTATTACCATCCGAGAAAATATCAATGTTACTTGTGAAAGGATTTCTTCAAAAATAAGAGTGTGCAAAGAATATTTTTTTTAAAAGTTGACTGATATTAAGTTCAACTTCAAGTGGGATTAAACACAGCCTGTACTTAACACTGGTACATTGAGTCTGACAATCATAACTGGGCAGTTTCTTGCCATTCTATCCATAGCTACTGGCTAACTGTAACTGTTGGGTTTTAATAACTTTATAAATGTTATCGACATTCGTCAACGACAAGCTCACAAAATGTAATGATTGGAGGTAATTCCATAACAAACTGAAAAAAGAAAGCACCCAAAAAGAAAAAAATCTTCTGCCATTAAACACTTCAGACATATCCAATAGACCCAAAGAAATAGAATGTCGCACAAATGATGATAGTCTAATACAATCCAATATGTGAATTGAAATGGGGCAAAGAATAGTGAAAGTGTATTGAGAGCACATTGGAACAGACTGTCTTCATCTCAAAACAACTGCTTGAGAAACAAATGAAAGAAATACTGTAGTTGTAAACTAGTTGGGGCACATTGGTTAATATGGTGTTACGATTCTCCAGAAATTATTGTCCTTATTCAGAGATTAATATTCATGTCTTCACATAGCCAAAAGCACTTCAGGGGGGCATGGGCAATGTGTCCCCTACACCAACTTGTGAATTAATGTTTCTCTTTCCCTTAGTTCTTTATGCATGGTTGTGCCTCTGTGTATTTAATACATATGTTGAGATGGACATGTTGCTTGAGGGTAGACTAAACCACCTCAGAGGTTGCCTGATTAGTGGCTGGATACTTTCTCAAACTTTCCTCAGTGGAGTATGTTGTTGGTTCTGAATTGCCAGCAGCTGTCTATTAGATTCAATTATGGGTTGACACTCCAACCCCTTCCATAATTCTCTGTGTGGAACACTTCACTGAACTCCATTCTTGGCTGGAACACCATGTTAAGTTTGGCTGCAATTTTTAGTTAAATCTGGCTGTGGTCTCCCTGGGACAGTTTTAAGTACCCAAATCTTCAACAATGACTCAACGGGGACTGTCTTCCATGAAAAAGTAGCTGGCAAACCTTTTTTCTTTTCAATGTACATTTCCATAAACACATAATTACAGCAATTGTGTGCATGATGTCAGTGCTACAAAAGTGATGCATGGCTCTTCTCCATCCCCAAACAAAACAAGGTTTGGCAAAAAATTTTACAAAAGAATGCTCCTTTAAAATTTCCAAACACTGTTAATTATTAGTGAGTGGAGGCCAATTTCTTCAGCTGCAAAAAGTTCTTTGGAATAATTATCGCCTCCTCACTGGTTTGGCTTAAGTTCTATGATGTGATGTCTACTATGTCAAATAGAGGTTTTATGAAAGGTTTTGATAGGATAAATAGTGCAAGATTGTTTACACTGATGGAACACATGTTGCACTCAAAGCCCATATGACAACTCCCTCAACTTCATGAACATGAAGAACTTTTAATTTATTAATACATGTGCGTGTCAATCACCTTATTATGTCCATGAATGGTCACTATCCAGAAAGCTGCCACGATGTTTTCATCATGCACCAATTGACCATAATCAGCCCTTCTGACCGAAAGCCATGTATCAGGTTGGTTGATTGGTGATCAGGGCTATCCCTTGCAGTCGTGATTTATGACTCCAGTGAGGCTTCCAGAGGTAGAGGAGTACAATAAATATAGTGAGGCCCATGCCAGCACAAGAAGTGTAATGGAGCAAACAATAGGCATCCTGCAGTCTAGTTTTGGGTGCCTGCAATACAGTCCAGCAAGAGTCTCCGGAATCATTGTAGCTACATAACATTGCTATGAAGAAAGACTTGCTACTTCCAGAAACTGAAGGGGATGAAGAAGATGTTGGAGAAGTTCTTCCCTCCCAACAGTATGACGAGGATGTGTGGGAAGGAGAGCACATGGAACAGGAGAGCCAGCTGCCAGGGCAAGGAAGAGATAACTTATAGCCCAGTGCTTTCAATAAATAAAAGTTGACACACTTAACAAAATTTCTTCCCACCTGTCTGCACAGCCCCCTCACAAAGTCCTTCACCCTCAAAAACATCATCCTATTCAGACTTCAGTTCTTAAGACAGAAGTTTATCTTTCCCCTGCCACCATCCAGGCCCAAAGAGTAAGCAAGCACCAGGAAGGCCTCAGGTTCCATCCCTTGTCTGTGCTGAGTTAGCCTTTTCAATATTAGGAACTGGGGGAGGGGGAAGGGGAGGAAGGAGAAAACATATCACAATAAATCTTAATATCACTGAGTCAGGAAAGAAAAGAAATGGTTTAGGGTGCCTTCTCCTGATTAACAAGAATAATCCCAGCTGGAAGTATACATGGACACTGAGTAAGGACAGCATCGGCTTGGCTCTGATGCTTTCCACGGTTAATTATCCATTATATATGGTTAATTATGAAGTATGGAAACTCAAGTACTGGACACATGTTGCTGCATCTGAAACTAAAGCCCAGCATGCCTTCAGGAAAAGAACAGTAAGACAGAAAGTCACAGGGAAAAATTATAGGGAAATATCTATAAATTATTTTTTTTTTCTTTTGGTTGAATTACACTCAAGTCATATTTATAAGTTATAATTAAATTGTTATTTATTGAATTACTGTTTATGTGTTAAGTGCATCAGGACTTTTACAGAACAATACAGGCCCGTTTGCTTGACAGCTAAGCATATTAGAGTAGCTTCCTTATTTGTTTAAAACCTCAAAAATAAAGTTGTGCACTAATACAACTGGCTTGTATATTAGTGCAATGTTTGAACATATCGTTCTGGCATTGCCCCTCAAAATTATATGTTGTGACAATGATGTTGAGTTTACATTAAAAGGCACTCTAATAGGATCCACAAAGTAAGTGGCATAAAATAAAGCTAAAGATGAACAGGACCCTTGTTCTTTATGAATATGGATGCATTTTCTTTTCTTAAATTTAGACTTTTCACATCAGTCAATGAACATGAAACTGTACCCAGATTTGGTCTCTGTGCTGAAGGAAAAAAAGTGGTGATCTCATGCTATCCTGATTTTAGCATGCTCATTGTAGGGCTGTCTCCTGTAGGAGTAAGTTGATGGCAGGAAAGGTTGTTAATTCTTCAAACAGAGGTACAAACATTATCTAAAGGCCTTCAGTTTTGGGGATAATCACCGGGGCAAATAGTGTGCACACATGGAAAAAGATTAGGGGCCCCATGCCATTTATTATTTGCAAGTAACTATACACAACCGTAAATAGTCTGGTACAATCAACATTGCATGTCAACTCTGACTAAGTGCTCAGTTGTACCTTCTCCAGTGAGAATTACATTACTCAAATATTGCCACGACTGGAACCAGGTTGTTCCAGGTGTTGCATCCCCGCATGAAAGTGCTGGCAACAGGAATCAGCATGTCAATTTTGTCATATCATTCTTATGAATTAAAATTCCTCTCTCTTAAAGCAAAACCAGTAGGCAGCAAGCTGAAAACATGGATCCAACAGGAACTAGAAAGAAGAGCGCCTCAAACTTCTCAGTGATATAAATATTCTTCTAACTAAAATTAGGCATGGGGAATGGAATAATGGGAGTGGGTAGCAAGAGACCTACCAATACAGCCGTCAGGACCATGTGGAAAGAAGAGGCACAGGTAGCGAGTGGCAATTCCCTATCCCTCCAGATCTTTCTCCAATGCAGGACAAGGTTTAGTGATTGCACAAGGTCAGCACAGGTAAATATTATTCACCCTTGTCACTGATTCCATCCTGCTACCCGGCCACAGTCTTGGACTGAATCAGGTTGTTTGCAACCTCAGTGGCCTATTCGACCCAAAGCTATGTTTCTGATCCCATATCCTAAGGGCTTTCTCTTGTTCAAGATGGTCATGACCTGGCACTTGTGTAATAGCAAATGCTACCTGCTATTTGTCAGCCCAAGTCTGGATGTTATCCATGGTGTTGAAAAATGTAGATCCGGAATTAAATTGTGGGAGTAAATCAAAGGAATATAGGTTCAAACTAGTGAAAGGCATCAGGAAATTCTTCATGGGGAGAGTGGTCAGGACTTGGTATTGGAGGAGGAGAAAACTCTGGAAATATTTAAGAAACAATTGAACACTGCAATAGGGCGAATGCAGGGTGTTTCTGGATGGATGAACTAATATGGGCCCAATGGTTTTCCTTGTTCATAATTGTTTTGTGACTTTATAATAGAGGGGGTTAATCAACAACAACATTTTGTTTGCATGTTATTGTTATATAGAAATGCTACTCTGCCAATAAAAGCTAGCCCATAAGTGTGGATCCACAATAACTCCAGTGTCCCTCTTTGAAGAAGGTTACATATATCCAGACAACAGGGGACGCCAGTGATAGTATTTGCATCTCATAGATGTGATATATGTTGCTACACTGGTGGAGATGGAGCATGTAGAGTGCAATGTAGAAGCTTCTATCCTGTCAGAAATAGAAAAGCCTGCCTAATACTTCAAACCCTATTCTGGAATTTACTGATGAAGCTTTTTAAAATGTCCACCTGTGAACTATCGCAATGGGATGGAGGGGGGTCTCCTTCAAACTAAAAAGATTTAAAAGTTTCACGAATCCCATAAAAAGAAAACTTCAAGAGCTGTTGGAATCTAATTCAATGACATTCATCAAGGAGCAACGAGGTCAAAGGTCTTCTGACAGCAGTGTAGCTGCAGATTGTTTTGCTATCTAACCCCAACAGGTGAGCTGTAAGGAAATCACACACCACATTTGGCAGGAACAAAGAGTGGACAGTGTGCCAGTAATCAATGGAACAAACAAGTCCTATCACTCAATTCCAACCTCTTCAAAAGAAATCAGCAGACAGCGTCTCATTTCAATAGCTTCCAGAAATACAGAGCTTTGCCTGATTCAGCAATCCACATCCCATCACAGAGGAACTGTCAGTATTTTCTTGGACTGGTACAATGTCAATATTTTGTTAGTGATGTCTAGTTCGTGACAAGTAATTTAAAACAAATAAACTCACAGCTGTGCTCAGAAATCTAGCCAAAGTGTTAAAAGTAAGAGTTTGAACAGATCTAATTAATATCTCTAAGATAATTCTTCTGGAAGCAGATGATTGATTTTTGGGAGCAGAAATTAAAGCGTCTTGGATGGTAGCTTATCGATGAGTGCATCGTACCATGAACTGAGACCCAGCTTCAAATCTTAACCTTGGATACATTCACAATAAAGTTTCAACTTGACAAGTTCCCAGTCCTGGTCAGATCACTTGACACAACATTGAAAGGGCAGGAAGTACATAGGAAATGAAAGGGAGAGATAGTTGGTATGGTCAGTACTCCAGATTGGCGCTTGTGGAGAGTGTGGCGATGTTTGCATTTGGCCACCCGTAATCTTTAGATGGCGTTCAAGGTGCAGGCTGAGAGGGTACAAAAGGGTGAAATGGAACTAAAAAGAAATCAATATAAAGAACAGCCAACAAATAATTTAACTAAAGCTTATGAACCAAATAAATAAAATGAACATGTAAGAATGGTTTCAACAACAATAACCCTGGTACTCTGCCATAATGAATTTTTAATTTTTTTTAAAAAAAGGTCCCCATAAAGACAAGTATTAAACATAACATTAACACAAAAAAAAAGAAAATTGATATTAAATACTTTAAGCAGATAAACTGAGTGGAAAAATAATGACTTAATTTTCTAACAAATCATGACCATTCTTCCCAGCACATGGTGCCTCCAACATCTATTCGAACCAAAAGTCACATTTTCATCTAATCTATACACAGTACATGTGTTGCTAAAATGGGGTGAATGAATGACCCCATCAGGTGCAGAGCCAAGAATCAGCACTTTCCACAGACTACTTAGGTTCAACAAAGTAAGTGAGATATCAGACTACAAAAAAAAATTGATAGGCCTAGGATCACAATTTTATATTACACATCAACAGAACATATAAAAAAATCTGGAGCAGTAGAAGATATAACAAAATAGGTCTCCCACTGAGACACCATCAGAAGCACATTTTTACACCAATAGAACAGTCCCATCATGATTTAAATTTTAAACAACCTTAACAGAGAAACAATTCCCAGGCAGGTTTTGAAAACAGAACACTCATGGTAGATGAATCTAAATTGTTGATGAAAGAAGAGGAATTGCTAAACTCTGCTTCCCATCAAAAAGAAACTGGCAAATGGCCCTTCACCCACCAGTTATACTACAGTACTGAGAAGAGAGAGTTTGTTAAACATCTACAAAACAAGAGACGAGATAAAATAAATAAGTTCTTCAATACTAGAAGTGAACTGTAAATGAATTGTTTTTTCTGCCATTTTATGTATAACCCAATAATTAACCTTTTACTCTTGTAGTACAGAATATCTATATTAAGGACTTAGATGAAGAGACCGAGTGTAATGTATCCAAGTTTGCTGATGATACAAAGCTAGGTGGGAAAGTAAGCTATGAGGAGGACACAGAGCCTGTAAAGGGATATAGACAGATCAAGTGAGTGGGCAAGAAGGTGGCAAATGGAGGATAATGCAGGGAAATGTGTGGTTATTCACTTTGGTAGTAAGAATGGAAAAACAGAATATTTTTTAAATGGTGAGAAACTATTAAATGTTGGTGTTCAGACAGATTCGGGTGTCCTTGTACACAAAGCACAGAAATTTAGCATGCAGGTACAGCCAGCAATTAGGAAGGCAAATGACATGTTGGCCTTTATTGCAAGGGGGTTGGAGTACAAGAATAAGGAAATCTTACTACAATTGTACAGGGCTTTGGTGAGGCCTCACTTGGAGTACTGTGTATAGTTTTGGTCTCCTTATCTAAGGAAGGAAATACTTGCCTTGGAGGCGGTGCAACGAAGGCTCACTAGATTGATTTCTGGGATAAGAGGGTTGTCCTATGAGCAAAGATTGAGTAGAATGGGCCTATACTCTCTGGAGTTTAGAACAATGAGAGGTGAGCTCGTTGAAATATATAAGAGTCTGGGGGGGCTTGATAGAGTAGATGCTGAGAGGTTGATTCCCCTGGCTGGAAAGTCTAGAACTAGGGGGCATAGTCTCAGGATAAGCGGTTGGCCTTTTAAGTCTGTGCTAAGGAGAAATTTCTTCACTCAGAGGGTTGTGAATCTTTGGAATTCTCTGCCCCAGAGGGCTGTGGATGCTGAGTCGTTGAGTATATTCAAGGCTGAAATAGATAGATTTTGACCCTAGGGGAAATCAAGGGATATGGAGATCGGGCTGGAAAGTGGAGTTGAGGTCAAAGATCAGCCATGATCTTATTGAATGGTGGAGCAGGCTTGAGGGGCTGTATGGCCTACTCCTGCTCCTATTTCTTATGTTCTTACTTATTGCATGGTTTCTATTTTGCAAAGTTCTGCTAAGCTCTGCTCAATAACAGATCAGCAGAGGATGTTCTGGAGAAGCAGATAAAGGATCAGGGTCCTGTGGGAACAGAATGAACCATTGGACCGATGCAGTATGACTCTCACCTGTTTCAAAATGCCTCTGTTCATGTGACATGTGGCATCATTATCCATGCAATGTTACGCAGCATTCCTTTATAATTTTTCAAACCTTCTCATACATACTGTAAGGTCTTTTCTTTTTTTTTTTAACAACAAAGCATCTTACTCCTGTATTATCCCCTGTATATGGCTGGGAGGTCCCTGTCGCAAAGATGTTTGGAGAATTAATGACCTTCAAAACCGCTGGTAATGCAGTTCTAGTAGTTAACTGTCCCTGCAGGTCCTTGCTGGTACTATTTAGTCACAATCTCACTGGTGAATCCGAGCATTCGTATGCACTGCTTCTCCATGATGCCCAGGTATCTGATACTATTGCAGCAATCCTGATGTCTGAGGCAGTACATGCTACAACTCATGAGCCTCCGAAGTCCTCTGTGCTCCTGGATCTCCCTCTTTACATCCTAAACCACAAAATCCCAGCAATGGCTGTTACGTTCATGCTCTCAGTCAATAACCACTGTAGTCTTCACTGCTCTGCTGCTACCTAGAACCCTTCACATTCATGGGGTCAGAATGTTCACAGCAATGCTGAACATTGTCCAATAACTCTTTGGTATTTTCTTGCAACATTCCACCACTCTTTGCTCAGGTCTACTTTTTTAGCTACATTTTGCAGAGGAATGCCAGGTGCAGAATGTTTCATTAATATAAAACACCGATTTGATGTTTTTAGTCCGCATTATCATAAATCTTGATGGCAGCCACTATAAGGGTGCTTGTGTGGCAGAAAGTCAAGGGGTTTAATTTATTCTGGAAAATGTTATTTTGTTTTCCCACAAACATTAAACCCTCTGGCCCTGAAATTCCATGTTGCTTTCAGCGGTTCTCCAGTATTAAATTGGGACAACTCATTTTTCTGGCCTACTAAAAAGGCCCTTCCACCTCTGCATGAGGACCTGCAGCTACAGTTATCTGCCCACACTGCTTTCTCTGCTATGAAGGTGACAACCACGCTCAAACTTTATGGCACCAAGTCATTTAAGGCAGCCGCAGAAGATCTCAGTAATATCAGCCAGGGTGCAGTATAGGTATCTATTCATCAGGTGTCTGGTGCATGTATCAGGACAACTGTGGACTTCATCCAGTGCGGCATTACAGCAAGGCACCAGTGAGACATGGCCATCCAATTTTATAGGGTTGTTAGCTTTTCCGAGGTCCAGGATACAATAGTTGGCACTCACAATAGTTGCTTTGAAAGCTGCGACAGTCAATCCCCTCAACATCGTCCAGAAAGAGCTTCCACACCCTGAATGCACAGATGATGTGCAACAACATGCAAAGAATATTGCACACCAACAAGAGATTTGCTGGAAGACATCACAATGTATTTATCCTTTGGAATTCAACCTTCCCTGAACACTTTGAGGAAGAAGTAGCTTGTGGGTGGCAAGATGTATCCCTTGCTCCCATGATAATGATCCCATTTAGAGTGCCCCAAATAGCAGCAGAAGAGTGCTACAGCAAGGCACATGCCTCTACCAGAATAGTCATTGAAAAGACCATTGGGGTCTTAAAGGGATGCTTTTGCTGCCTTAACAGGTTGGGAAGGCCTCTGCAATACATTTAAGCTTGTGTTCTCCATGTTCTTCCAGCATGCTATGTCGTATACAACTTTGACATCCAAAAAAGATCTGGATATGGACGTTCTTGAAGAGGTGAACTCTAGCTGCTTTGGAGGCTGAAGTACATGGAAAACATTAGGATGACTGTCACTCAAAGGGCTTCTCAGTGACTGCCGCATGGGCCAGAGCACAATTGATCATTGAAGCTTTCTCTTCTGTTTACCACAGTCTACCTTTGTCACACCATTGGTTTAACTCCTTCTCTCCCACCTTAAAATAATGAATCCTTCCATCTAGCACCCGTCCTAGAGCATCAAAACACAGTAAACCTCTTTGTCTCCACATGACCATGCCAATAATAACCACCTGATTGAGGTCAGTGCACCCTTTCCTGCATGGCTCTAATCTCCATGAATAACAAAGCCCAACAGAAGTACAAATTCTCTTTTAACACAACAAGCTCCAAAGTGAACCTACTCTTTCCCAACACTGTGCTTCCCCTTGGTGATCAAATGTGCCTTTCCTTTTCCAGTTCAAGTGCTTCTCCTAGGTGTAACCCAAGGGACAGTATTGCAAGAGGTGGTTGACTGACTCAGTGGACTGAGGTGGCCCTCCTATCATTGGCAGCTTAGTCCTGGGAAGGACCACATGCTGGCTGCAATTCTGGAGCTTGTACCTGGGCAACATGGTGTTGCCTCCTAATGGTATGATGCCCTGAAGATGCCGGGCATGTGCTCCTGCTTGTGAGATGGTAGCCTCATGAAAGTCACCTCCAACCATTGCCATTTTACTGTGCCCTAGGTCTGTATCCCCACTGGTCAGCAGGGTGGCTGGTTTCATGACATCCTGGAAGCCCTGAGAGATAGCAGCCTGTATCCTAGCCCTTCTTAAACTGTCTGTGCCGGTCCCTCAAGTGGAAGACATTCTTGGAAAGTGGGACAAAATCACAGGTGAGCCATGCACTGCAGGTACTCAACAGTAAACTCTGAGGGAAACAGTTTCCTACTTACCTGCTGCTCCACCAGCCTGCAGCTGCAATCTGAAACATTTGCCTGAGGAAGGAGGAAATCTCCGAAAGCTTGTGAATTTAAAATAAAATTGCTGGACTATAACTTGGTGTTGTAAAATTGTTTACAATTGTCAACCCCAGTCCATCACCGGCATCTCCACATCACAGCAATCTCCAGCCAGATTTGGCTTTTTAAAAGGTTGCACTCTAATTTCTAAGCACCCCTTCATCACCACCCCCAGCACATTACTCCTATTTCACACAGGATTTACACTGGAAATTCCTCCATAGGTAATGTAAACAAGTTGACCCATAAAATTCTGGCGGATTCAGCTCTGCAGAGATGGGCACAACCCCAGAAATATTGGCGCAAATCCAGCACAACTCACCATGTGAAATTTCGTAGCCACTTTATTCTTTGCTGCAATAAGGAAAGGCAAAGAAGCACAATGAGTAAATAATGGAGTTATTTCCCTTTTCCCTCCCTCTAATATTCTTACTGATATATGTTTTATTTAAATATAATAGAAAGGATTCTAACCTCCCTCTAACCTGGAGGATTATTGTCAATTAGAAATTGGAAATCTTTTAAAATATAGGATTAATATTTGAACCATCGCAGTGTCCTTTTGTGGGATTATTAACGTCAGCAAAAAAAAAACTTTCAAAACAACATTTTAAATTATAAAATACAAATGTCAGCACTTCTTGTGCCAACACACCCACCACCCACAACAGGGCATGCTGCCACCAATGGCAAATAACTTGGCTTTTTCAAATGTTCAGTATCGGCACAAAACTTTGTTCGTACTCGTAGTCAGTGTAAAATATAGGGTTCTCTGGTGCTAAAGATAAAAATCCCATTTGTTTGTAAATGTTAAAAGGTCTATTTTGATCAAGGTATCCAAAAGAACTTGGCACAGGGAGATTTAAAGACAAAAAAAGCCTTATTCTCTCAGCCGCTATGGGAACAAAACAAGTTACTTGGTTATTTGCCCACCATCTGTGTGTTTTGTTTCCCTTATTTGCCCAGGAAAGACTGGATGAAAAGTCACTCCTCTTTTCAAACACAAATCGCTAATTATCTTTTAAACTTTAATGAACAGAAAGGGAAAATTAAGGCAACCAACATTTTCATAATCTCTTTGTATCTAAATTTGTCCTATAGCCATGCTTCTTCAAAAGTATATTTGGAAGCATTCTCTGTCTAAGGTTGCACCTCAGAAGAATTGAATTGAGTCAGCCCTGAATCACAAAAGGCAATGCACTTTCTTTTATATAAGAGAGGAAATTCACTGAGAAAAACTGTATAGTTTGTCTAATTTTGTCATTTCTGTTCTAAAAGGTGTTCTAGTCAGACAGGCAACAACAAAAAACGTTATAGCTACAGTTTACAGTGAAGGATCTATGAATTATTTAGAACTGCTTGACAGACTAATGAATATTGTAGTCCCTAACTGTGTGGAATTTCAAACAGACTTTGCTAAACTTGGCCACAGATAATAAAGGGCATTCTTCAGCATCTTTCTGGCTTTGAAGAGTGGCAGCAGGAACACCATGGTCTGGATTGCTTTAGCAATGAGCAAATGAGATTTAGAGGCCTCAATAAATCACAGCTGTTTCTAAGAAACCTGTTCAAAGTGTTGTGTGCCTCTGTTATTTTAGCACATACACAGAACTGTAGAACACATTCCACCAACCAAGTAGCAGGCAATGGTAAACCACCTCTTTGCTATATTTGGGATTTTATTGACATCAGATGAGAAGTTTTAAAAGATTATAGTTGACTACCCCAGTGCTGAAGTGTGTGCTCCTTAATTGTTTCATATCTTTCACAGCCATAAATAGGATTTATTCCATTACAATAGTATTGGTGTGGAATTTTACATAGCAACAGACAGAAACATTTAAAGCATAAAATATATAATACAAATACTTTTCACTTTCTGTGTAAACTGTTTAAAATTAAGCTTTGCCTAACATTTGTCTGCCTGCGATATAATTACAACTTCACATTCATATGTAAGCCGTATGGTGCATTTTGGCTTCAGAGAACACTGGCCTGCCAAAATACTTTATATAAACTAAGTGCGGTTAACCCATTGGCCTCAAGTCCACTTGTTATGTAGTAGCTTGGTAGAAAAGGTAGTTCATTGACGGCAATAGGTTAATATTGAACCATACATTATTGTATAAACAGAAATGTAAGTGCTCTCTTTTTTTTAAAAACAAAACAGGGCCTTTCATCAAGGATCAATGGCAAAATAATTTCCAAATTCAAATTGAATCCAAGCATATTTGTTCAGATTTTTGTTTAAGTCAACCAGTGTAGATGTGTTCACACTGGTAAGGTGCAGCCAGCTGAGCTTAAATGCAGCTTCAGTTCATTTCTAATCACACCATGAAACCTGAAGGTACACAAAAATGTTGGTAAACGATCCTGGATCTGAACTTCACAACTGGATATCCAGACATGGTCTTGAATCCCAATCTTGAATTTAGAATCAGATTCACTCCCATGTGCACAAGACTGGCTTTAATCAAAAGCTGGTATCAGTAAAAGCCACCATGAACCTGTCAGATTGTCATAAAAACCAACTGGTTCACTAATGTCCTTTAGGGAAGGGAACCTGCTGTCCTGACCTGATTTAGCCTATATGTGACTCCAGTCCCACACCAATGTGGCTGAGTCATAACTGCCCTCTGAAGTAGTCTAGCAAACTACTCAGTAGTCTATCAAACTGCTATAAAGAATAGTTCAAGAAGGCGGCCCACCACCACCACCTTCTCAGGGCAACTAGGGATGGGCAATAAATGTCAGCCTTGCTAGTATTCTGAGGATGAATTTTTAAAAATGGGAAAGACATAATAGGAGTAAGTTTCCAAGTGTTATCAGCTTTGTGATACCCACCATTGGGGAATTTAAGGTGCCAAATCAAAGCTCATCCATGGTGCCTCTTGAATACAGGTGGATATAGTTCTTTGTCCAATTCCAGAGAAATTCCACATCCCTCCAGGTATCTAGAATGATCCTGTACTGAAAATATTCAGGGCTGTGTGACTTGCATAATCACAGGCAAAGCAGTTTAATACAGATACTATCAACTTAACAGCTACAATTAAAAAAATATAAAAGGAACTACTGCTTCCTTGTGTATGGCTTTGACACTTGTTTCCAGGTTTGACTCCTAGTCTAAGCTCAGTTACCTGATCTCAGTTACAGCAGTAACCAGGGTACTACAATTAACATCAGTGCTGGAATAGGAAGAGGAAGATAAAATTTTAAAAATCAGCAAGGTTCCCACTCCTGGTTGCTAGCTAATGACCCCCACTGGACTGGTTGCATTCCATAAGATGCCAAGTAGAGTGCCTTCACACACTTACTTCTTAAAGGGGAAAATTGTCCACAACCAAAGAAAAGGAAGTGCCACCTCAGTCCCCCAAAGCTCCTGCTGGAACCTCAGTACCTCCTGTCACAGAAGGAGCATGAGGAGAAGTAGAAGGTCAGGATCGGCAGGGCACACAATGGTAAGCACCTAGGGCAGGCACAATAGTGAAACAAAACAGAAAGAAGGCACACAGATTTGATTTCCTTCAAATGTTTTTAGTGCTGGTGGGATACATGGAGAATGAATTGGGACAAGGTGAGGGCATCACTGCAAAAAAGAGAAAATAGCACAACGCTTTCCAAAAGGCAGGATTGGAAGTTGTGGAGGATAACTGGTCAACAGCTGAATGAGTTGATGTAGTTGCTAAATGGGAACCGTGACTTTAGGACTGACTTTGCAGTTGGTATGGATTTTATTCAGGTTACGTTATTCCTTACGAGCTGCATGTGCAGATGCCTGGCAGCTGACAACAGGTTCTCCTGGGAAACTTCATCCCAAAAAGAGCCTCAGCTGCCTGCTTACTCTGCTCTCCTTCACTTTCCTGTTCTTCACTCTTTGTAACACAGGTACAAGGGACTCCTAATAGAAGCACCATTGTGTCCTATGTTTCATGGATGAACGTCCAAAATAAATCTACACAGTACTAAGAGCAATGAAACAGCTATTAGCTAGCTGCAGACAGAAAAACAATAAAGAAAAACAATTCTTCAGCAATAAATTTGGACCAAGTACACTATCCAAATTAGACCATCTTTAACAGTATTTCTGCCTTGCTGACTTCATCCAGTGGCCAGCAACACTTCTTTTATATAGGCATTTTTTTCAAAAAGTTGGTCCACAGTCAGCAGAGGAGGAAAATCCAATATGCTTCATCATTTGAATGCGACAGATCAGTTTACGGCAGGCACTCTCAGGCTGCCAACATTGGGCTAAAGGAAAACTGCAACAAACTCATTTTCCTCCACCATCTGCTCAGAATCCAACACAAAACAGGCACTAAATGGGAGGAAAATCCAGCCTACTCGAAAAAAAATGTCCAAGTTCTTAATTCTCTTGGCCTTGGAAGAACATAATCAGATTTTTTTGTTCCTAGTAAATAATGTTTAATATTTGGTATTTTAAGTACTTATTGAATGGTAATGGAAATAATACAGTGTGAGATGCATTCCAATAATTCATTGTAAAACCATTCATCTCATTCTTCCAACTCAGGGAGGTAACTATTCAGAGTTTCACTGAGTCCTTCAGTAACTGGACTGGTGTAACTTGTTTTCTATCCCTATATAGCTGAAGTGTCACTTCATTCAGATATATGACAGGATGACCTTGTTTTCCAAAATTCCATCGAATACCTTCTTGAAGGACTGTAATGAATCCGTCTTCACTACATCCTCCACAATCCTGTTCCATAGCTCAGTTACCCACAGAGAAAATAAAACTTATGAACATTGAACCTCACCCCCTGCTTTCTCGATTTGGACAGGTGACCCTTAGTTCAATCCAACCCCATCACATCAAACACACTATCTTTTTGTCCAAGGCCATAACAATCTTAAATACCTGGATCTGATCCCCTTTAAATCTCAATTTCTCCAGTGACTGTAAACCCAATACATCAAGTCATATAATTACATAGAATCTACATCACAAACAGGCCATTCAGCTCAACTGGTCTATGCCGGTGTATATACTCCACACGAGCCTGCTCCCACTCTAATTACCTCTTCCCACCCTGCCCCCATATCCCTTTGTTCCCTCACATATGTATCAAGTCTCTCCTTAAATGTGTCAATGCTATCTGCTTCAACCACTCCATCTGGTAGTGAGTTCCACAATCTCACCACTCACTGTATAAAGAAATTCATCTTGAATTCTTTATTTGATTGGTTAGTGGCTATCTTATATTTCTGCCCCCTTGTTCAGGATTCACCCACAAGTGGAAACAATTTCTCCACGTTGAACCCCTTCATAATTTTAAAGACTTCTATCAAATTTCCTCAGTCTTCTCTTTTCCAGAGAAAGAATCCAAGCCTGTTCAATATTTCTTGATACTTGCATCCTCTCAATTCTGGTAACATCCTTGTAAATCTTTTCTGCACTTTCTCCAATGCTTCAATATCCTTTTTGCATGGAGACCAGAACTACACACAGCATTCATCTAGAAATGAACACAAGTACTTTGTTTGCACTATTTTTTTAGTTCCATGTTTCAGGCTGGGTATCCTCCCAGTGATTGCTAAAAATATTCTGCTTCTGTACATCCTAAATTTATTCTTTACTTGTAAATTAAAATATTTATATTATTTTGTTACATATCAATTAAACAATTCTTTATGTCACTTCATGTTCAGACCCCTTAACTCAATTCATGTGTTACCATTTCATATATTTAAAATAGTACTTTTCTGGCTTCTGTATCTTTTTTCCTCACTTTGGCATGTTCCAATATACATGACTCTCTTTATGGTATTGTCCTCATTTTCTTATTGTGTGTATGTAGAAGGTGGCATTGGACCAAATAAGCTGGGGGTAGGAACTGCAAAGAAAGATGAACCTTGCTAGGAAAGGCAAAAGCAATTAGGCCATGGCAGCCATTTCGTAATGGAGTCCAGCTGCCCTTTTATACTTGTTCGGCTCCATCTGAATAGTTCCAAGTCTGAGTCCTTCTCTTCTCATGGACTTTGTTGACCTGGAGCCAACTTACATTGTAGTGAAAAACAGGAATTGAATTTTGAACAGATTTGACTCAGGTTTGTCAATATGTTAATGCAGTTCACAGTTCTCACTCTCCTTGCTGATAGGGGCCGTCAATAGTGAAAACTTAAAATAAAGTTTATAAAGATTGCACAAGTGAATACTTGGCAACACAAACAGTTAACAGCTTGAATGTAGTCTTTGAAGCTGCAGTGTTAAAAGAATGTACAATACTTGCCAATATGTTTCCAGTAATTCCTCTCTTGCCTTCTTATAAAGCCCCACTTTAAAAATTACACTCAGTTTGAGAACAATTGTTCTGCAGGGATTTTCCCAAAAGAATATCAAGAATCCAAATTAAAGTTCTGGAGATGATCTGTGTGTTTTCCTTAAACATCTGTGCACAGCAATAGCTGTGAATAGTACTCTGCAAACCCATTAAAATGACATTAATTCCTCTCTAAATAGGTTTTGCTGCCTGTTTACTAGTATATGCCTTTATTATTCTGTAAGACATTGCACATTAATACACACCAAAACCCATGATAGAAGAAAGACTTTTCCCATTAAAATTAGTAACTAAGTGCAATACTGTATAATTTTTTGATTAATATCCAGACTGGTTATATTTCAACCTGAATACATTAATCTGATTGGGTCTTTAGTGACAGCTCATTCAGTCCAATCTGCACATAACTGTTCTTTATGGTCTGGTTCAATATGAACCCTATTCCAGTTCAAATTGCAGTAAAATCTCCTTAAGCATAATAGATTGTAAAAGATTACTTTCAATGTAGTTTTTACACAAGAATGCCTGTACAATAAGACTTCCATTATCCACCATAATGGACCCCTGATGAATACTAGAAATTGGTGGGTAATCAAGAAACCCAAAATTTAGATTTTTGTTAACCCCAAAATATCCGAGACACAGAAATTAGTGCAATACAAATAACAAACTCTGTTTAACTTTCATTGGTCAGGAAGATTAATTTATGTGAGGTATGAGGAGAATGGTTAGGGAGCTGTGCAATGAGGCAACACCTTATATATAATTTGTTTTGCAAAAATTCTGCTGGATAATCAGGAAAGTGGATAATTGGAGTGCAGTACAAGTACAATAAAACATTGATTGACAGTGATATGGCGATTTCTCTCCCACCTTGCCATTTTTGTTCTCTAGGGAGATAGCCAGTCTAAAAGGCAGTGGGTTAGCAGGCCTGAAAAACCATCAGTTGATTTTCTTTTCCCGTTTTCCTTTGGAATACCTCATCCGATCTTCTGCAATGGATGTTTTCATCAGAATTTCATCAACACATATACTTTTGGAGTCAGGTCCTCAACATGATAGAACTCCAATCTCGTATTTCAACTATCTCCAATAAAGCTAGAAAAGATTTTAAAACTTTATTTTGAAGATACTAATTCATTTACTATTGTCCCAGTCCCACTGGCTACACACTTTGCAGCCAAAGGGGTAGATGGGAATGGTGGATCCTGTTCTTAGGTTTCAGCAATGCTATTCTGAGCTGGCCACTTGAAATCAAATGATAAATCTGAGATTGAGTTCAGTTTCCCCTGGCCCCATGTGAAGATATGTGGCTTCCTGCTCAGTATCTCTCCTCAGCAGTGTAAGAAAAGCCACTCAGCAATATATGGGATTGGTCTGACACTTATTGCTCTGATAGACATTTAGATCACCATGTTCCATCGCCAAACAAGAAACAAAATGCAAAGTCCATTTCATGATATTTAGATCCATTACCACCAGGAGATAATGTTTTTAATTTATGGGAATGAAAGTTATGAGGGTTATTAGAAATTTTGGGTCTGCCTTAGATATTTTCTTGGGTGCAACGGTGCTGGTCACTCCCGTAAGCAGACCCTGTGTCCTTTACATTAAAGGACATCTTCCGTATTAACCAATATTTAGTGATGCAATAGAAAATAACCAGAGGGGTGCAACAATGAGAACCTTTGTTATACTAACTGGATATCATGATCTTCACACATGCCCTCACATGCACTTTTCCAATCATCTGAAAAGCAAAACCGACGAACACTCTGGTGAGAGGGGCTCAATATAAAGTCAGAAAGCTGGTTTATTTTACAAAATGCCTGTGACTGAACAGAGTAACAATTCCAGACTTTTTTCACTTCTTCTATAACATTTCCTGTAAATGCAAAACAACAAAGCATGCTACACTATCCCAGTTAGCAGGCTAAATGGGCATTTTTTTCCTTTCTGGTCAGCCCTAGCTGAAATCTGACCACCTTGGTTGTCCCGAGTAGACAGTTAGATGCAGCAACAGAGTCCTTCGCCAAAAGGCTAGCCTAGGCACCGAAAGGAATCTTGCAAAAATTGTATACAATTTAGACTGCACTTTTTTCTGTTCTGTGTCGTTAAAGCAGGCCTGCTTGACCATCTCTTCATTAAGTTTCAAAGTGCACTACAGAGCTTCATGCAAACTATTTAATATATTGCAATATATGTCTGCACCTTGACTGTTCTGTTGTTGGTCACTAATGTAGTTTTATGGAGAAAGCTCTGGATCTTGCTATTTTTGTAGCCTGGTTAAAAGTTCACTGTTGTTGTTCATGAAAGCCTGTTTGTGTACTGTTATTAGTTGCATTAAAGTTAAATTATCACTTTAATTCTCTGGTCTGTTACTCATTGAGAAAACACAGGGAATGGTTCACACAAATGGTTCAGACTTGCTCACTCAGCTAATGAAATTTGGCTTAGTTTTCTATGATAGTGAAGCCAATGACTTGCTGAACATCTCTGCTAGGAGCTGCCCTCTGACAGCTTGAAGCGATGACCCATCTGAACATGCATCACCCCTAGGCTTCAGGACCTGCAGCTCAGGATCTTCTGGTTCTACAGGCTCCTTGCCAGGTATGTCCAGGCTGAGCCCTTCCCGCAAGGCAAAATTGGGAATTGAGCAGCAGGCCATTAATAATTCTTGCCGCCCTCTCTGACACGCACTGCAGGACAACCCCTGACCTGTATGGGAACCTGAAGCAGCCCTTCACTTCCCCGATGGCCCTCTCCACCACCAGCCTGGTCGCTGTATGGGCACGAGTGTAACACTCCTCTGCTGTGTTGTGCGTCACACAGAACTGACAGTATTTGGGTTAAGTTTTGCACAGGTCTCAGTGACAAAAACAAATAATTGCTGTAAAACTGCAGAAATAAAGCTACAAAGTTTGAGGACTCTACTAAGGCTGAAACTGCTCAATTACGCTAATAACTGGTGACTTCAGGTCCTAAATGTTTGGACTTAAATCTATGCCAGCGCATTACTGGTAGAAGTGCAGGAAACTCATACATGCTGGTCTTTTGCACAGGGGCAGAGCTACATAAATGAGCAGCAGAGTTTTTCAGCAGATCTCTCTCAGAAGTGGTGCAAACAATCGAGGAAATTTGCACGTATCGATGTGTCAATATAAAAACGGTGTAAATTAGTTACATGCGAATTTCCTCCCCAAAAAAAAGGTGCTGTGCTGCTCTGACACTGAAAAGTTCTAGGAAATTCCGGGCCGATAAATCAGTCATTTCTGACAGTGGCTTTCATTTTGCAGTTCTGTGACCTGGTTACAAGCTCCAGTTGAGGAAGAGCACTTTACAGTGCAAGAATGCTGCTATATACAGTGCCCCAACTGGCTCAATCCAAACAAACCGTTTTCGGTAGATTCTGGTATTGCAGTTGGAGGAATAACTATTTACTTAAATCAGCACATTGTGCGGTCTGCCATTGCAACATCTATTAAAATCATGTGCTATTTAATCGACCTCTGCAGGAAAAGAAAATCCCATAAGAACTTTGGGAAATGATATGCAAGCTTCTGGATATTTTATGTCTTTATGCGATCTAATGGGATCACTTAGAACTATTTCAATATTGCTGGAGTATTGATTTCACAGGATGGGATGACATGCCTGCCATAGACTATTTCATTTACTAGCAAAGGGAGTGTTCTTATGTTAAATATAGAGTAACTACAGACTATCTTTAATGTTAATTGGGTTTTGCTGTATACACTTTTGAGTTTGCACAGTTAAAATCATATGCCTAAAAGATAGCCAGAAAACATTTCAGAAACAGTGACATCAGTGTCTAGAAACACAAGCATATGTGCCCTTGCCCAAGTGCCAAAGCCTTGACCTAAGATGACAGGAATATACTTTATCCATGACAAAATTAGCCATGGAATGTATTACAGTGTAAATGGTGGTTTAATTTTTAGTCAGAACCTAATCCTAAATATAGCACCTAATGTAATTCTATCTCAATGTTTCTAAAGATAGTACATTGTCGAGAACTGTCATGGGTTCCATTGTAATTATTCAACGGTTTGTCTCAGCAGCAAAGAACTAAGCTCCATAATTAATTCTCTAAGCACAATTTCTGTTCCCAAAATCGTAACCAAATTTCAAGGTGTGCACTGAAGTATCTTACAAGGTTCAGTCCATTCCTTTGGCTTTACTTTCTGAAACTCAGTATTCGACAATTAGAACAAATTAGAATTTTTATTTGTGTTGATGTTTCCACAAATCTAAAGTGCAATTTAGAGTGGCACAATAGTTTTTAAAAATTGACAAAATTTAGAAAATAGTACAGCCAAATGAACACTTATTTTTGCATAACTTCCACCATGTTATAACTTACACATCCGTGTGCCCTCACCCCATCATGGCTATGAAGCCTGTTACAGGTTTTCCACTTGTAGCCAATCTACTCAAAACTGACAGATTTATGCCTTATGCATGAATACAAAATTGGACAGCCTTACACATTTTGCTGTGTGGAGCTCTCTGTATATTAGCCTTGATAAATATAGCTAAATCTCAACCTCCAATGATTAACTCATACTTCACTAACATGACTTTTCTATTTTCAATATTGACCCATCTCATAGCCTTGTGATAGGGCTTGTTGTACGGAGCTAGTGCAGCAGCTTAGTGACGTCTTAAAGCTAAAAATATCTGAAACCCTGTAGGTATTTCACAAAGATCCTTAACTGACACGAGAACTGGTTCTTATTATCTAAAGCTTGATCCAAAGTTTGAGCTAAATTTATACCAGGATCATTGGGTAGGATAGTTTTGTAACTCACTACGTGATATACTGATGTACTTGACTTGCCAATCTGCCTCATTAACTTATGAATTGGAGCATAAAGCAAGCCCTCAAAAAACAGCAACCGACTGCTTCCTCCAGTCTCCTACCAAAGATATCTATTGAGGTATATTGGCTTGTACGTGAGGAACAGCACTTATGATTAACAAAATTACTTATTTTCTGTTGTGTATACAATTTTATTCCACCTCTCTAAATCTATAAATAAGCTTCAATAAAAGTGTTTTCAATTATGTTAAATAAATTGAAATGTATATATTTTTTTATGGAAAGTAAAAGGGCATCAGTTAGTGAAGACTGATGTTGGATCAGCCCTATAATAACTGAGGAAGAACAAGAAATGTTCTGTACCCACAGAAGGCAGCAGAGACACATGAAATAATTAAGCCCTGGCTTTATAATGGTAATGTCTTCTATTAAGCCTGAACAAAGGCAGTTATCATATGAACCACTCCTCTTCCCCTCTGTGCCAGTTGACATTTGCTACAACCAGAGACCAGACTTCTGACACACTTCATAAAATAAAACATACCACTGCTGTACTGATGTTTTTCATTATTTGAAATGGATCGTTTTTATTTTGTAAAGTAAAAGACCATCAGAAAGACATGTTCACTTCTGCTTCAATGCATTTATCATCTGAACTAGTACCAGCTTCGCTCACTCAGCAGCTTTCCCCTGAATCACTGACACTGTAGCTTCTCAGGATAACATGCACAGACCTATAAGGTCAGCCACGTTTTTCACCCAGCTCTTTTAGCTGGACTTAAGTTACAGCCCCACCGAGAAATACATATTTATGTCAAATCAGATTGAAGAAAGAATTTGCATTTATATAGCACCTTTCACCTCCTAAGGATGCCCCAAAGCACTTCACAATCAATAATATACTTTTAAAGCGTTGTCACTGTTGTAATGGAGGGAAATTCAGAACCCAATTTGGGCACAGCAACGCCCCACAAACAGCAATGAGATAAATAACCAAATGATCTGTTTTTGGTTTCACTGGTTGAGTAATACATATTGGCCAGGATATGAGGAAAACCCACCACCTTCTGACTCAGAGGCGACAACTGAGTCAAATCAAAAAGAGCCGTTACTCCATTTGAGAATTGTCACCCATTTGCACAGGACAGTTGAGCAGGATATAAAAAAATGATCCTTGCTTGTACACAATTTTCTTTCCAACCAAGGAAATCAGTTAAAATATGCCAGTTTGAACTTTTCACACGTTATGACATTTAACCTTATGCAGAAGAAATACAACGTGCAATAATAATGCATTCCAGGTGAGGGTGTTCCTGAAGCAGTTTATTATAAATATTTTCCTTATTCAATTAAATGACTAACCAAAATATTCCCACTTGTCTGAAATTTCTAATAAAGAATGAAGTTGCTTACTTTTTAATATAAACAGGAAATGCTGGATGAGCTCAGCAATTCAGGCAGCATCTGTGGAGAAAGAAACAGAGTTAACATTTCAGGTCAAAGACCTTTCGTCAGGTCTTTCTCCACAGATGCTGCCTGAATTGCTGAGCTTTTCCAGCATTTTCTGTTTTTATTTCAGATTTCCAGCATCCGCAGTATTTTGCTTTTTACTTTTTAATATTCAGTTGTTCTTTTCTGATTGCAAGTGAAACTATGAATTGGTGTAATTTTTTTTCCTTCCAAGACTACAAATAAAATGGTTCTCATTCCTTCTATTGCAAGTAGACCACACAAAACTATGGGAATCATCGCTAAGCAAATTGATGTTCAGTAGTACTCAGTGAATGGTACCTGTCCTTGAATAACAATTAAAAACCATACAAGGAATATTACATCTAACTCGTGTTCTGACTATGCAGAAGGCTTCTAAACTGACTCAAGCTCAACCCTTGCTCCTATTTATAAACATTATGCAGAACTACAGTCATGCACAGCTGTGATAAAGTAACCTAATGATACTAAATCCATTTATAAATATCTACTTCAATCAGGTAATTAACCGATCACTAGTTACAAAAAGCTTCTTTTCCAATTACTATAATTATATAGAGCTATTGGTGTCAATGAGCATGATTAATAAGCCCGTACAGAACTACAGTAATTATCATTCTCGTACTGTAAAAGTAATTATCATTCTCCTGCAGTCTGTGCATGATCAGAAATGTCTTGCTTT
Source organism: Heptranchias perlo (assembly GCF_035084215.1). NCBI lineage: Eukaryota > Metazoa > Chordata > Chondrichthyes > Hexanchiformes > Hexanchidae > Heptranchias > Heptranchias perlo. The sequence goes on along the minus strand of NC_090341.1, from coordinate 33,411,296 downwards.
CTGTTCATCCTGAGGTTATTACTGAAATAAACCAAATGATTTTCTAAAATACATTAGAAATGGGAGCAAACAGATATTCAGAGTTCTGCTCTTGACTGAACTGCCTAAAATGATGCTTATTGTGATCTTTACACTGGCCTGGGAATATCGGTCAGTAGGCACTTTTTCTATTTGAACAAGAAATTCTTAATAATACAGGAAGTTTGACATCTTATTATGCTCCCTCGCTAAATCTAATTCCCACCTGCTTCTGGTTAATTGAGCAAGCTTATCAACGAAGCTTTGGTTAAATTGGCCTAATTAAATGAGACATTTAACAAGAGTATTCAAACACTTCTGTTTAGGTAGTTGCCATATAGCAGCTTTAACTTTAAATACTTTAGTTCTGCAGCAGGTTCTATAAAAACCTATATCTTTTATCAATACTATTAAATATACATAACTCTCATCTGAGTTAGAGATAGCTTTTCTGTCCAAAAATTGAATTGTTTTACTCTTGACTTTTTTTCCAAGTTCTACTATGCTCTTGTGCTGAGTGAATTTTGACTGATACTATACTTGACTAGGCAATAGCAGCTGGTAATAGAGAACCCTAAATCTACAACCAATAAAAACTGAATTGTGTGAACAAAATAGGGCAGTTCCTTTCATACAGGCAAACTGTGGAACGAAAGTTACACAATCCTGGTTTATAGACACAGTGCACGCAGACCATTTTTTAGCAAATATTCCACATGTATGATGTTCCAATGTTTGTTGGTGGTGATGCACTGACTGTGTTGGAATGATACCAACCATCATAGAGACACCAAACCACAACCCAGGGCACAAAACACAGATGAAAATTCTATTCCACTCATGCAGAAATAGAAATTCTAGGACTGGAGAAGCTCATACAATGGAATGTCTAGTTCTGCCAGAAACACTTTGATGGTCTGAAGCCCCTGAGAACAGATAATCATGGCAATACAGATGGACAACACAATGCAGCATGTAAGCAAACAATATTGGAATGCAGTTGAAAATAAAACCTAAATTATGAATGACAAAATCTAGTTTTGAAGGTTGTAATTGGCCCATGAAAGTTCTTTGTCCGTTGATGATAAATCTTACTGGAAAAACTTTGTTGCACCACTGATACATAATATCGTTCACCAGATAGGTGAAACTCGGCTATTCCCAAACTGAGTAATTGAAATTGCCTTACCAAAGTATAAATGACCATCCCCCCCCCCACTTTAACTTTGTTTAAAGAAGATAAAAGGCAATCAACCAGGCCACAGTCTAACTTAATAGTTTATTTATTACCAGATCTGTCTTGCCAGGAAGAGTTGTGAATTTTGGTAAATAGATTCATCCCAGGCTATGTATCTATGACCTTTTGGTAGATTCTGATGGTCTTTTCCAATTAATTAAATATGGTCCTGATGAATGAATCAATCAAGGACCCTGACAAATAGCCTGGTACCATTTAGCATAATCAATAGTTTTTGAACAAGGATGGTACAGATATTATACACAAAATATATGTAAATTCAAGTACATGCCTCAGTTTTTTGTGTGTCCTCACAAAAAATAAAAACAACAGAAGACGTGCCAGTATACTCACTGCCCTATTGGACCTTCGTGAATATCTTGACCATCCAATATCTATTCTGTTATGCCCTGGATATTTTGGGATGGGAATCCTGGCATTACCCCAATCAAAGGGTTGATCCCACTCCTATAATGGAGGTTGATGGTAAGATTGACAATAACCATACAAGATCATATCCTCACCTGTCTTTATTGTGCTCTCTAACTCTGAATGACTTCTAAAATTAAGCAGTTTGAGCTAAATCTTTCAAAGGGTTACAAAGTTTCAGTCCTTTGTTTTTCTTATTATAGAAAATATGTTTGCTGGCAAATAGAGACTGAAAGCTAATCTATTTTTTGATCTGAACCACATAAGGTTAGATCTACCAAAATACACAGTTTGGGCACAAAGGTGATGTACATCCTGAGGGAGTTGGCAAAGACATCTACAAAAGTGTCGCTGTAGAAGGTCCTGAAATACTAATCCCACATTTTTTAGATTTAAGCTACATACTGTATCCATACAGAATACAAGGCGGCACAGAAAAAAGTGCCAACAAAATCAATACTGAGTCTAGAGCAAAGAGGGCGAGAAAGCGCTGGAGAAGTTTGCTCAACAATTAAAGAAATAGACAAAAAATAAACAACTGCAAACAAGCAGTCTAAGAAGACCTCTAAAGAAGAATTTCCCGACAAAGCCAAACAACAGACTATTGATTTATTTTTCCTGGAATACATATGTAAGGAAGTCTTACAACAATTGTACAGGGCTTTGGTGAAGCCTCACCTGGAGTACTGCATACAGTTTTGGTCTCCTTATCTAAGGAAGGATATACTTGCCTTAGAGGCGGTGCAATAAAGGATCACTAGATTAATTCCTGGGATGAGAGCATTGTCCTGTGAGGAGAGATTGAGTAGAATGGGCCTATACTCTCTGGAGTTTAGAAGAATGAGAGGTAATCTCATTGAAACATATAAGAGTCAGAGGGGGCTTGACAGAGTAGATGCTGAGAGGTTACTTCCCCTGGCTGGAGAGTCTAGAACTAGGGGACAGTCACAGGATAAAGAGTCGGCCATTTAAGACTGAGATGAGGAGGAATTTCTTCACTCAGAGGGCTGTGAATCTTTGGAATTCTCTACCCCCGAGGGCTGTGGATGCTGAGTCATTGAATATATTCAAGGTTGAGATAGATAGATTTTTGGACTCATGGGGAATCAAGGGATATGGGGATCGGGCAGGAAAGTGGAGTTGAGGTCAAAGATCAGCCATAATTTGATTGAATGGTGGAGGAGGCTCGAGGGGCCATATGGCCTACTCCTGCTCCTATTTCTTATGTTCTTATAGCCCCAGAGAGGGCAAAAGGGATTGATATTGCCTGCTGATTGCACCCGTGAGGAGGGTTCGGGTAAACTATCAGTGCAATATTCTTGTAATTTAGCTATGTTTTTCCTCCAATTTAAAAAAAAAATGATAGTCTTCCTTCAAAAACACACACATGATTAGGCACACATAGTTAAGAATGATTAATCTATAACATATGATCTAACCCATCATTAATGTTGAAAGTTGAAGACATAAGTTTTATCATCTTAGTTATGTTTCTTATTACCCACAGTGGAATTTTTCAAATGTCTTATTTATTCTTATGCATCAGTTCAAATATCATGACCCACGTATCTATTTTACATGTTGCTAGTTCAATAGTAAAAAAGGAACACCGAAGACAACAAACCCAGACATCCCTGTCTGGACAATAGGAACACTTAATCCATATGAATGTGTCCAACTGACCCCATAACAAACAGGAACCACAAGAACATCACAAAAAGTAGGAGACAGCCCAACAGGCCCACATAACACTGGCCAGTTGAAGTAACCCAGGAAGAAAAGACAACCTTGCACAGCAGATATTTCAGCTTTCTGGTCTCATTATCTGCTGTACTTGAAATGGGAAAAGCCACAAAAAACTTTTAGGCAAAGGTGGATCTCACATTATCAGCAAACTTTGCACAGTGAGATGTCCCAGATTAAGTAACATCTGGTTAGTTAGGGACCAATATGCAGTCTCTTGTGGACAAGATACAGATGATCTTCCAGAATGGCATGAAATTGTTTCCAAGGAAAGGTCCAATGTGGTTCCACTTAGGGAAGGTACACGTCGCACAAACTTTTTTTTATTCATTCATGGGATGTGGACATCACTGGCAAGGCCAGCATTTATTGCTCATCTCTAATTGCCCTAGAGAAGGTGGTAGTGAGCTGCCGCCTTGAACCACTGCAGTCTGTGTGTTGAAGGTACTCCCACAGTACTGTTAGGTAGGGAGTTTCGGGATTTTGACCCAGCAATGATGAAGGAATGGTGATATATTTCCAAGTTAGAATGGTGTGTGACTTGGAGGGGAACGTGAAGGTGGTGGTGTTCCCATGTGCCTGTTGCCCTTGTCCTTCTTGGTGGTAGAGGTCACAGGTTTCGGAGGTGCTGTTGAAGAAGCCTTGGTGAGTTGCTGCAGTGCATCCTGTAGAACTGTGGTGTAGCATTATGGAAACCAGCAATGTCACAGAACTATTGTCTTTGCTCTGGTTTCTCCTCAGCTTTAGGGAAGTTCATATATCTTGAGGTTGAGGTTCTATAGGCAGAGTTTCAGGAGCTAGGAAAATAATTAAAGAACAAAGGTGGTAATCTCTGGATCACTTCCTGTGAGACATGCTAATGAGTACAGGAAGATCGTGCAGGTGAATGCATGGTTGGAGAAATGGTGCAGGAGAGAGGGCTTCAGACTCCTGGGGCATTGGGACCAGTTCTGGGGCAGGAGGGACCTGCACAAGCTGGGCCGGTTGCATCTTAACAGGGCTGGAACCAATGTCCTCGCTGGGAGCTTAACTAGTGCTGAAGGGGAGGGTTTAAACTAATTTGGAAGTCGGGGGTGGGGGGGGGGGAAACGACAGGAATTACCAACAGAGAGGAGAGACAAGGTGCATAGAAAACTAGCAAAGACAAATAGTAACAGAATAAAGAATAGTGTAGAAAGATCAGGAATTAGATGGATGAAGAAAACAAAACAGACCAGCATGGTGTTGGAATGCATGTGTGTTAATGCAAGGAGTGTTACAAATAAGGTTGATGAGCTGAAGGCATAAGTTGCCATGTTGGGAGATGGTATAGTGGCTATAACAGAGATCAGGCTTAAACATGGGCAGGAATGGGAACTAAACATTCCTGACTACAATGCATTCAGGAGAGATAGGGAAGGAAAAAAGTAAGGAGGGGGGTGGCAGTATTGATCAAGGGATAATATTACAGTTCTACAGAGGGATAATATACTAGAGGATTCAAAGACTGAATCTATTTGGTTAGAGTTAAGGAACAGAAAAGGAGCTGTTACATTGCTGGGTGTTTACTAAAGACCCACAAATAATGAGAAGGAGATACAGGAGCAAATCTGTAAAAAATTTCAGAGAAATGTAAAAATAATAGAGCAGTAATAGTTGGGGGCTTTAATTACCCTAATTTAGAGTGGGAAATAAAGTGTTATGGGCAAGGACGGTGAAGAATTTCTAAAATGTGCACAGGAGAACTTTCTTAATTTTAGCCCAGTGAGGAAGGAAGAAGTGCTGGATCTAGTTCTGGAACAGAGCAAGTGGAGAGTGCTTCAGTGAGAGAATATCTGGGTAATAGTGATCATAATATAATTAGGTTCAAAGTAGTTACGGAAAGAGACAAAGAAAAATCAAAGGTGAAAATATCCAGCTGGAAGTGAACCAATTTCAGTGATTTCAGCAAGGAACTAGCACAGACTGGAAACAGAGATTGACTGAGAAAACAGTAAATGAGCAATGGCAGACCTTCAAGGCGGAGATAGTTCAGGTCCAAACCAAGCATATTCCCATAAGGAGGAAAGACAGGGCATCCAAAGCTAGAGCTCCCTGGATGACAAAGGAAATAGAGGTTAAAATATAGCAGAAAATGGAGGTTTATGACAAAGGTCAGGTACAGAAAAAAATAGAAAACCAGGCAGAATACAAAGAGTGCAGGGGGAAATTGAAAAGGATTATAAAGGCAAAGAGAAAATATGAGAAAAGATTAGCGAGTAACATAAAAGGGAACCCAAAAATCTTTTATAAACATATAAAAAGTAAAAAGATAGTTAAAGGAATGGTGGGGCAGATTAGGGACAAACGAGGAAATCTTCTTGTGGAGGCAGAGGGCATGACTGAGATACTAAATAAATAATTTGTATCTGTCTTTACAAAAGAGGATGAAGTTAATATCGCACTAGGAGGAGGAGGGAATAGAGATATTGGATAGCATAAAAATAGATAGAAAGGATGTGCTAAATAGGTTGGCATCACTCAAAGTTAACAAGTTACCCAGTCCAGATGGAATGCACCCTAGGTTGCTGAGGGAAGCAAGAGTGGAGATAGCATATGGGATATGGGAGTGGTGCCAGAGGAATGAAGGATTACAAATGTTATACCTCTGTTCAAAAAAGGGGTGAGGAACCACTTGGTAACTACAGCCCAGTCAGTCTAATGCTAGTGATGAGAAAACTACTAGAGGCCTTTGTCAAGGACAAAATTAATTCTCTCTTGGGGAAGCATGAGTTAATAAGGGACAGCCAGCATAGATTTGTTAAAGACAAATCGTGTCTGACTAAGCTGATTGAGTTCTTTGTTGAAGTATCAGAGAAGGTTGATGAAGGTAGTGTAGTACATGTTGTGTATATATGGACTTTCAAAAGGCATTTGCTAAGGTATCACATAATAGACTTATTTGGAAAATAGAAGCACATGGAATTAAAAGGACAGTGATAACTTGGGGTACGTAATTGACTAACAGATAGGTGGCAGAGAGTAGTTATAAACAGATGGTTTTCTGACTGGATAGAAAAATGCAGTGGGGCCCCCCAGTGATCAGTATTAGGACCTTTGCTTTTCTTGTTAGAAACAAATATCCTGGACTTGGGTATAGGGAGTACAATCTCAAGTTTGCAGATGATACGAAACTTGGCAACATAGTAAATAGTGAACAGGATAGTAGTAGACTTCAGGAGGAGATAGACAGACTGGTGAAATGGGCAGACACATGGCAGATGCAATTTAATGCGGATAAATGTGAAGTGATGCACTTTGGGAGGAACAACATGGAGAGGTAGTGTAATCTAAATGATACTATTTTGATGGGGTGCAAGAGGTTACTGTAGGGTCTATATGTGTAGTTTCTTCTTTTACCAGGGTTTACTCTTTCTTGCAGCAGGGAGGGAACCTACAGTTGCAATTGCTTTTCCCTGCAATTGGGTGTCTGAGCCTGACTTCAATTTGCTCTTTTTAATAATGCTATCTGGAGGTTAATGCCAGCTAGAGACATGTCTTGATAATATCAATGTAATACTGCTTTCATCAGTTTTGGAAAATTGCACATGATGTAATTAAGGTAATTATATTCTCTTGTATGTACAGTTTGACATTAATCTGACCAGGCAGTCTTTAATACCACGAGGGAGAATTTGGGCAGATAGTAATTCTGTCAGTAGTTATATTACTGCTGCAGGATTAAGCTGTAATTCATGCTCATACAGTAATATCACAGAATATATTTCACATTACATGCCCTGCACAGAATTTTGACTCTTTTTGATTTACAAATACACAAAATAAATCAGCAGCTCCCACCTTTTTAATCAGTCCCACCTCTCTACATGACATAAATGTCAATGACTCCAAAGACATCCACTCTCTTTCCATCCAAACTGCCACTCAACCAAAGGCAGAATAAAACAGTCACCAATATGTCATCTTTATCAGTGACTGGATTATGTTGAATTAAATGAGTCATGCTGGGTTATTGTTTACAAAGTCAGTGTCTAATTCTGAAGCTACAATGTTAAACCATAGTGAATTTAGGAACTATTCATCCCTTATACAGGAAATAGTTAATTTGATCTCTACTGCCAAAGTGTTAATATAAAAAAGGTGTGATGAGATGAAGAAAAGATCTGATTTATTGAAAAATTTATATAGTTTTTGGCTTCTGCTTTCAAGATATTATTGCAACAAAAACAAAGCAATGACCTGGTTAAAACCACAATCACCAAGGTATCTTGCAACAATATCGGGCACACTAGATAAAAAGGAAGCATGACTGGTGTTCTTGTCAGAAACTATGAAACCTTGCCAGTGCTGGTGGAAGTAACGGCAACCCAAATGTGTTATGGCCCCCATTCCCATACCAAAAGTAGTTTATATACAATATGGCGCTATCACTGGCTATTCTGTGAAAAAGCGTGTCCCTGTTCACCCCCAATATACTGCAACATCAGTGACATATATCAGAATGAGTTCAAATTAGATAAGTAAAAGTATGGGGAAGAAATGTCAAGCAAGCACAATGTCTAGAAAGGAAGATCTAAGCAGTAAATAGGCTGTAGAATGAAAAAGATTTTGAAGGACAACTTGTTGCTAGAACAAATCTCAGTGATGTTATCTATTAACACAGTACTTGGCCAGCCTGAAAGGGAATAGGACGAGGAAGCAGAATAATTAATGGTAACTGCAGATTTGGAAAATTGTATGTATGTTGCAGCTTTGTGAATGGGTGTGCTGAAAGAATAAAGCAATAAAAGGGTGAAAGGATTTCTTTTGTATTACTATACTCTCGGTTTACATCTATTCAATGGCTACCACTCACAATAATGTGATAACATCTCATGCGATGAGGCTGATGTAATACTAAATTCAAGTTACAACATGAAATAATATCAGACTCAAGAAGGGCATCAGGAGATTTTCCAATGCTGACTTAGTAATTGAAAACCCTAATAACTACTGATGGAGTTAATACGCAGATTTTCAATAATCACTGTAAGGGCTTAACTTTTCTTTTATGTGAATCTTGTCACAACATCCAGGTAGATTGCTTTATAGACCTGGTTATCAAAATGCCCTGTCGAAATAGATGAATCAGGTTACTATGTGCCTGGGGATGCAAGATGTATTCTTATGTAAATTTGGTTATGCAGCACACTGATATATATCCAATCATAGCCAGAGCATCACAAGCAATGGCTTCTCATCCAACCCATGCATATCACTTTGGAGTCCCTTAAAAATCCATCCTTGGTACCTCCTCTTCTTCATTGACATGCTGCCCTTGGCAAAATCATCCAGACACGAGATCAGCTTTCACACATATGCTGATGACTCCTGGCTCTGCATCTCCACCAACTCTCTTGATCCCTCCCTGCCTATGTGCTATCAGGCTGCTTCTGTGATATTCAGACATGGATGAGCTAAACATTGGGGCCACTGAAGCCATCACCCATCTCCACCCTTCCCGCAGCCCATCTGCAAGTGAAACCCTCGTTCATGCCTTTGTCACTTCCAGACTCGATGGGGTTGAACTTCTGCAGGGACTCTCCCGATCGTCGGCTGTAACTTTGGTGGAAGATCCCTGTAAGCCCTGGATAAACAATGCAAATGCCATTTCTCTGATGTTTCCACAGATGTTCCGCCGAAACTATAATGGACATTCGGTGTCCTGGCCAATATTTATCCCTCAACCAACATCACTAAAACAATTTATCTACTCATTTATCTCATTGTTGTTTGTGGGACCTGGCTGCGCGCAAAATTGGCTGCTGCATTTCCCTACATTACAACAGTGACTACACTTCAAAAATACTTCAATGGCTGTGGAAGCACTTTGGGACATCCTGAGGTCATGAAAGGCACTATATAAATTCAAGTTATTACTTCATTCTTCCATTTTTCTTACTCCTTTCGCCTCTTCATTGGCAGCTGTGCTTTCAACCGCTAAGCACCATGTTTTGGAATTCCCTCCCTGAACACTTCCTCTCTCCCCTCCTTTAAAACCTTTCTTAAAACCCACTTCTTTGGCCAAGCTCTTGCTCACTCCTAATCTTTCCTTCAACATCCATTTTTCCTTACATTTCTGTGAAGTTCCTTGAGATGTTTTTCTTTGTTAAATGAACTATATAAGTGCAAGTTTTGTTGATATGTCAGTAATGAGTCCACTGTGTTACAGTGAGGTAGGGCACAGCTTCTGTGCTATCTGAAGAAGACACTGAGCAGCATTGAAGTGCTATTTCAGAAATGGAAAGCCAGAGAGTGAGTCACCAAGAGCCACTCTAATGCATCCTGTGGAGCAGCATTAGCAGAAGCCTGAGAACTCCCTCTTGGACACGGAAATGTATCTGGAATGGAGGAACCTATGGGAGAAGTGGGATTTAAAATAAGAGTCATTTTACTTTAATACAGTTGATTCCTATTACTTGACTCCCAATAGTGCTGTGTAAAACATTTAAAACAGCAAGGTGTCATAAAAAAGTGTTTAACAAATTGTGCCAGAAAAAAGCTTGAATATTTTTAATTACAATTGGATCATGTATGAATAATGTCATTCAATATGCTTTATCCAATTCCACTGAAACAAAAATGTTTGCAAAGTGATTTGTTTTATGAAAGCCAAATCCCTTTAAATGTAATCAGTTAGGTAGAGTATAAAATAGCTGAGAGTGATTACAGGGCAGAACTCTAATTGTGGGGTTCAGATGATGACATAGGTTGCAAGAGCGAAGCTTCAGCATTTTATAGCAGCCATCTGGACCCCAAGGGTGAATTAGATCACTTGAAAATCACTCTAGTCTATCTGTTAGCCTATATATTGTTGATGTTAGGGATTGTTTGATTCCAGTATTGGTGCCAACAGTGAATGTCAGTGTGCAGGCCAACTGTCAGTGCTCCCTGTGTTGTTGATGTGTGTTGAAGGATTAATGATGGTGACCTAATCACTACAGGCTTATAGAGAAATAATTTGCAGTTGATTGCTGGGAAATTCTATGGCCATCATTATACTAAAAGTAGATCAAAACTAACTTTTTCATGTAAACTGTTTAGTCCTCTAATGGAATGTATGGAAACCTAACCTCTAAGTATTACATCCCTTTATTTTTATGCATACAAAATATTCTTCCCTAATTATTCAGTTTTATCACATTGCAGCAGATAAATATTCACAGTCTGTACTGTTCAAATGTCAAGCTTACTTCTTACAACAAATACAGTTTGCATTAATACAGCATAGTAAATTTTGTAAGGCCCTTCACAGATGTGAAAGCAGACACTGAGCAGCAATGGAAGACCATTGGTGATAAGGATGGAGGAAGCAGAGAAAGGGGGTCAGAGGAGACAGTTTGACATCAAGAAGTGGAGCTTGAGATTGTCCTAACTCCCACGATAATCCTAGAGTAGTGGAAACATTTGACTGTGGACAGGAAGGTGCAGCATTTCTTGAAGTTGTCCAGCTAGATGAGTTGCTCCTTCACTATAAATATATTCACATGCTTAAATATTAAGAAGTACAAACTCAATTCCACCTGTTTAATGCAATTCAAATACCAAAAAAGGACTATTTTAATAAAAAGAAAACCTACAAAGTTTTAAAATCTGAAAGAGAAATAGAAAATGCTGTAAGTAGGCAAGAGATCTGTCAGCGTCTGTAAAGAGAAAAGACAGATTCATGTTTTGGGTGTAGAGCCCTTGTGTGTTCTGGAGTGTTGTATATTGTCTGGATCAGCAGTGGTCAGAACTTTCTGATTGAAACATGATTAGTAATCCTCTTCTCACCCATACTGGCTGGGTTGGTGCCAAGATAATCAAGACCCCTGACAATGGGTTTGGTGAATGTAATAATTGCCCAAGTATAGCCTTTCCTACGTGTACCATGAAGCCCGTAACGGGGCGGCTGCTTCAACCAATGCATTTCAACCAGGGAATAGTGATAATAATCTCCATTGTGTGACATCCCAATAAAATTGGCAGAGGGAGTATTTTAAACCTGACCAGCTTACAAAAGCAAGGGAACGAGCACCATTGATTATCTTAATGTTAGAATTCTAGAGTTCCTCCTTTAATGGCCCTGAACAAAGTAGAATTAAGCAACAAAGGATATGTATTTCCATCACTTTCTGCTTTTTACTTTGTAGTTTTATTAATTTAAAATAATACAGCACTCATTACGCTTATACTGTGCTGCCAATAGTCACTCTGTCCACATTCTTAAATAATTACTACATATTCTGGAAAGGGAAAGATAACAAAAGTTACAGTTTAGTATTGTCACAATATTACTCCTTAACCAATAAGGCATAATATACAAGTCAACCATTAAATAATGCATACATATGTGTCCTAAGTGCTCCACTTTCCTATCTGTATACTGCTGTGGGATACTTCCTTAATACTCTCAATTAGTTTGGCATTTCCTCTGAATCACATACAGATGAAAGAATGCATCTGCCAGCCATCACAGGCATCACCCACATCATTCTTTTAAACTGAGGCCATTGAGCACAGACTGTAAAAACATGAGGATGACCACAGCAAATCTCTAATTAACCCTATCTGTAAAATGTACTTGTAAACACTTTCTGATTAAGAACTCTTCTTTTGTTATCTTGCAGAATTTGATTTCACATCTTATTAAACTGAAATAAATAGGGAACATCTGTATAGTTCCAGCATGCTAGAAATCTCAAAGCTCTGGAAGTGATTTGGAAACGATTATGCTCTTGAAGCCATGCTATATACAGCATCCACAAGCTAGGCTCTACTGTCATATTTTGCCAGATTTATCTCCCTCTTGACAGCTATGACATCTGAAAAGAACGTAGATTCTGTTTGTCCCAACCAGGTGGTTTGAAGTAAATGCTAATGAATCAAAAAGTCCACTTGTAAATCGAAAACAAGTTTGACAGAATTAGTCACACTGTGCTGCAACAAATCAGTGTTGTAAAGATTCCAGAGTAAGTCCTTAAATAAGCTCCAAAAAGAGATAACATTCGCAGTATTGTGGCTGTTAAGAGATCTTTGAACAACATATGCTGAGGTATATTCTTAAAATACTTAAAGCTATAACATTCAATATGTCTAAGATTTTAGAATGTTTTCTCATTCGAGCTTACAATAAAACCTTATAAATTTGTAACTTCTAACAAAATTCCAAGCTTTCTGACAATTTAGCTTAAACTCTTAAAAATAATTTATGCAGATAAAACTTAAGATTTATGTCAATGCTGACATTGGATTAACTCTTTGATCATCACAAACCTTTATTTAGATTTAAGTAAAATGTATCTAGGTTGCCATTTACCTATGTTTCTGTTCATGCTATTAGCTTCATTTTTTTAATCTCTTACTTGTTTTTATATATGTGTTTTTATAGCAAAATGGAAAAACTCACGGTAGTTAACAAGAAAAAAAAGACATTCAACGATAACATTACAAGAAACACAAGGTAATACAGGAATTTTCAGAGCAGCTCCATCAGAACTGGCCAGTCAAACAAATAGGACAATGGTCCCCCAAAGAATCAGTTGGCAAAAGCAATGAGTAGCTGAGCATACATACAGACAAGAAGGTCCTTGGTTCAATCCCAGATCGATCCTGATTTAGCCATACTCAGTTAAGAGCATCACAATTGGCTTCAGTGCTCCTTGGCTAGGGAGAGGTCGATCAACTAGAATTTCCACTTTGAATCAAATCCAGTGACTCCTGCTAGAAGTGCTCATGTGTAGACACTGTGGGAAGAGGAATAGAGAGAACAGGATCAGGCATGGCTGCAATGCATCTGAAAGTCAAAAAGCCTGTTGACACTCACTGTCTAGGTTCATAAACAAAGAATGGCCACTTGAGCGAGGTTTTGGAGGGTACCCCAGTATGACTCAATGCCTTCAGGGGAGAAGGAGAGAAAATTGGCAAAAAAATAAATAAGGATCAGGACACTTTTGTGTAAAGATGATTTTTAGTAACTATACAATTTGGATAAATAAAGTAAATGACAGTTAGTTTTCCATTTCCTCCTCTTTCAGACATTGTGTTTGTGCATTGGAATCTCATTATGGGTGTACTGCACCGATAAATGTTTTAAGCTGCATGTATTTCAGTTCCTTGTCTGCATTTTATCAAAACAAAAATTGCACTTGCTACAGTCCAATTAAAGCCATACTAATTTTTGAAGGTTTAAATGTTTGAGGATGTTAACTATTTCAATATTGTTTTAAATAAGCTACTTGTCAGATAAAAGATCACTGTTCTGTATGAGGGGTGAACAGCACAAATGAATTATCAAGTGGAATCAGACCTTATAGGTTCTCAGTGATTTTTATGGATCAGTGTATGGATGGTCTAAACTGGCTGTGTACAAAATTACAGAGGCATCTATTCAGTTGGACTGAAGGAAGTTCAGCTAATGTGAAACAGTCTGTTAAACAGAATGATAAAATGTACATTAATTCTCATAAAGATACCTGCAAAACTTCAGCTCTCCTATTAATAAGTTTGTGGTAAATACACACATAGGACTTACTTTTCAACATGAAAAATTGTGTTTTCCGCAGTTTTCCAGAGAGACTTCAAGCTACATTTGGCTACATGGTTGCAAAGATCAATATAGATTTTCCCCTGCTGTGTGCAATTATTTGCTGCAACAAACCCAAATGTGACAATTAACATCTTGACTAAATTACTAGCAGAGATTCCACTACAGAGAGGTACATAATGTTTTACTGCCATTTGGCATTGTAGTTGACATACAGACTGAAAGAAACAATCCCTGTCCATTATCATTTGAAATCCCTTGTTTCTTTAAGTTTATTTTCTTTTATTTTGATGTCCTCCAGTTTTCTTACCTAAAACAGATTTTGAGTTGCGATGTTCAAGTTCCAATTCAGTCCCACCTAAGTGGATAGCTGATTGGTTTAAGATTGTCCTTGGTTTAATTGACCGATGACAGTTGAGTTTAAACCTACCTCAATGATATCATAATGATGTTGGAAGACCATAATTGATTCAGCCATTTCTGTTCCAAGGTATATGAAAACTAAAAAGAGTTAACAATGCGACTAATTTGCAGTAATGGACTCCATAGGCTAAATTTTCATTTTAAATGATTCAATGCAAAGTCAACCCCCAAAAAAACTTTGTATGTGTTAAGCAACCGAAACTTGCTCTTTCCTCACAGCCCAGCAGTAACAGTCATGTTTATCGGTGTGAGATGGAGAAAAGAAAGATTTTCATTTGGACTAGTAGCATTTTCTATTCTTCACCATAGAAGATAAGGGCAATGTGCAATACAGAGGTAAGTATCAAAATGTCCTTTTATTATTCTTTTCCTGAATTGATATCCCCTTCCTGCTCCTACACATCGTTCACCTGAGGAAGGAGGTAGCCTCCGAAAGCTTGTGAATTTAAAATAAAATTGCTGGACTATAACTTGGTGTTGTAAAATTGTTTACAATTGTCAACCCCAGTCCATCACCGGCATCTCCACATCCTAAAAAAAAGGCTCCGCTTGTCCTGGAAACAGAAGCCTATTAAGTTTCTGTTTTATATGCTTCATTCATTTTTTTATCCCATATAATCCAATAATATTAGATCACAGCTGGTTGTAATTGCACAATGACCAACCTGGAATTAACACTGTTTTTAATGGGACATATAAAGGTCTCAATTCAGTGGAGCTGAGAGTGTCTACTTTGCAAAAATCCTAGATCCCTGCCAATATTCAGCAAAAGCTAGTAGGTTTGAAGGTTAGAATAGTGGTCTTCAGAGGACACAACTCAACAATCACCCCAGGTGCATCTCTTTAGGTAATGACAAGGATCAATTTGGGCAAAATACCTTTGCTCTGACACAAACGATTATAGTCCTGTGCTAAAGGGAAATGCTTGGCCCATGTGTACTGTCTTACCAATATAACCACATGCTGAAAGAATGATAACCTTGGCCCTTGAACTTATTCAGCCTGTTCAATCTGGCAAAACACACTATATTCATATATCCATTGTAACCGCAATTACATTCTAGTGTTCTATAATGCTACAGATGTAGTTCATCATTGTGGTTCTTCACTACTTCAGAATTAATCACTTAAATATATTACAGTGACATAACTTCTGTGGTTCGCAATGCCACAGAGTGTATTATTCATACTGAGCCTATCATTTTACGGTGTAGTCAGAATTAGCAACATATGTGTTCATCATATATACTATGTTGCTGAGTATACTCTTCAGCACTGATTCTAGTGTGTATTGAAGCCTACCATAAATACTATGACTTTAGGGAAAGTGATTAGCATATACAGTTGAAAAAATAATAAAAATGTGGTGCATGGATTAGCCTAGCAATCATACAGCAATCTGAGAATTAGCCTTTTCCTTGCCCTATCGGTCACAAAATGCTTCAGGAGCACTTAAAATTATGTGGATGTGTACAACAACAACAACTTGCTTTTATACAGCGCCTTTAATGTAATAAAACATCCCAAGGCGCTTCACAGGAGTGTTATCAAACAAAATTTGATCAACAGAGTCACATAAGGAGATATTAGGACAGGTGACCAAAAGCTTGGTCAGAAAGGTAGATTTTATGAAGTGTCTTAAAGGAGGAGAGAGAGGTAGAGAGGTTCAGGGAGGGAATTCCAGAGCTTCGGGCCTCGAAGCTGAAGGCACGGCCGCCAATGATGGAGCGATGAAAATCGGAAATGTGCAAGGTGCCAGAATTTGAGGAGCGCAGAGATCTCAGAGGGTTACAGAGATAGTGGGGGGTGGTGGGGCGTGGGGTGGTGTGGGGTGGGGGGATTTGAAAACAAGGATGAGATTATTAAATCATGTACACTATTTTAATTCTGTGAAACAAAATTAGCTACTGTTGAGAGGTCATTGAACTTATTCCAGCAGTTCATGGGGAGGTAGAGATTGCGCTGACTGCCTCTGCCACCTCCCTCTAGATAGCCTGCACCACTGTCTTGTGGGTCTTCCTGGTGGCAGCCAATTTGAGCACAGCAAGGTCCCACAAACAGCAATGTGACAATGGCCAGATAATCTGTTTTTTAGTGATGTTGGTTGAGGGATAAATATTGGCCAGAGGAAAACTCCCCTACTCTTCTTCAAAATAGTGCCATGGGCTCTTTTACGTCCAACTGAGAGGGCAGACGGGGCCTCGATATAAAGTCTTATCTGAAAGATGACACCTCTGACAGTGCAGCACTCCCTCAGTACTGCACTGAAATGTCAGCCTAGATTTTGAACCCCACAACCTTCTGATTCAGAAGCAAGCGTGCTACCACTGGTAGATTGTGGGATAAGGGTTAGGGGAGGTGGATTTAGGAAGAGAATTCCAGAGTTCAGGACCAAGATGAATTAAGACTTTGCCAGTAATGGTGGAACAGAGGAAGGTGAATGTTGAGGAAGTCCACAGAAGAATTTGCAAACGAGGATCAAGATTTTGAAATCAGTCTGTTGGGGTATGGAGAGCCAGTGAGGTTGGCAAGAACAGAAGCTGAAATGAGGGTGCCAGAGTTTTGCACAAGTTAGTGTTTATGTAAGGTAGAGTTCTGGAGGCCAGTAATGTGTGTTGGAGAAGGTGAGTGAAGAGGTAACTAAAGTATGGATGAGATTTTCATTAGTGATGAGAATGAGGCATGAATGGAGGTGGGCAATGTCAGGTGGAAATAAGCTGTTTTGGTAATAAGATAAGGGTTTTGAAGCTCAGCTTGGGGTCTTAAGCCTAGATATTCCAGTTAGTATTATCTTAATGCTGGCAGTAGGCCAAAATTGGTTACCACTGTTGTTGAAATAATGGTGATCAGAAAATCTAAGCATGAGGTTGTACACTGGAGGATTCACCCAGACCGAGGAACTGGGAAGGAAAATAGAATCTGGCTGTGATGCAGAGTTGATGGGAACGGAACAGGATGGCTTCTTGCTAATGTTAAGCTAAGGAAAAATTATTTCTCTCCCATAACTTAATGTTGGAGAAGCAGTGAGACAGCACAGTACAGTTATGGAATCAAGGGTAGTAGCCGGGTGTTAAAGCTGACTTTCATTAGCATACACGTGAAAGCTAATCCTTGCCTATGGTTAAATCACAGAGGGGCAGCAGGTAGGAAAGGAATAGGAAGAGCCGAAGGATGAAGCCCTGTAGATGTGCTGGCTATGTTGAGACAGCTAGGTCATTATTAATGTAAGACTTACCCTAAAACAAGCTTTATTAGTGTACAGAAGATTTGGGGATATTAATTAGGATTATCACTCCATGCTAAGTTAGAAACTAGAAAGGAGGCAGAATAAAGGGGGAAGCATGGGGTGGCATCTCAGCTTGAGTTCTACTGTTTGCTGGGTTGTTGACGATAAGTGATTGTTTGAAAATCTTAACCATGAATGACTTTACATCAATTTACATCTATTTTAAAAGCAGGTTTTTGATGTATGTTTGCATTAATGAAGCATTACACTTTATTGCTTCCTCTAAGGGAACAAAGCAAGATAAATATGCCAAACCTTCTGACAGTAACAATGTTATAAGAATATTCTGTAAGTCTCTAACCAAGTGCATTAATGCATGGCCTGTGCATGTACCATTAACCATATTGCAATCTAATTCACTTATTTAGATTGTAGTTCAGCCAGTGTTACACCAGTGGCAATATTCATATACAGAACCAGGCTGGTATAGCAGAAAGATTTTGCCAGTGCCGAGTTAACATGAACATTTTTTTAGAAGTAAAATCATAATATTGCGCAGCTGCATCCTACAGAGAGCATTTCTTAAAATCATAATGGGTAAAAAATGAATACATTTTGGATAAATCATCAACAGAAGGGTAAAATCTTGAAGGCAGTAGTTTTGGTTAAGAGTATGATTTTTTTGCTGAAAACATCATCTTGCTTTTAATAGGAATTTGCTATGTATAAAATCTGTCTTCCTCCTGAGAGATGAGACTTGTTTACCCTGGCCATATATGCCATTACTATAAATTCAAAAAGTTTTGTTTCCACCCCCACTTTGTAGGTTATTTTCCCTCTGTCAATAGTTCTCCCCACCTACGCAGTCCAATCACCCACCGGCTGACAAAACGAATGGACAATCTGCTCCAAAACCTCTGTCGAATTTGTTCCTGCGCAGGTTCACAAGAGATGCATAAGAGCAGTAGGGGTCACCTTCACATCAGATATTTCTCTCCTCCCTTTAACAAAGTTCTCCCGGTATCTAAGATGACTATACCGAGATCAGAAACTCGCTTTGGAAGGAACAGAACCCCGGTTCTGCCATGCTGTGATGCACGTTAGTGAATCAACACTTGCACAACCAAGCAACCAAAGGCTTTGTTATACAGGCAATATCTTGTGTGAATTTATTGTTAGGCCTAACGTATATGTTATGACATGAGTCACCCCTTTTGAATTTAAACCAAGTATCATCAGGTAAGTACAGAATAAGCTGAATGTGAAGTAGGGCTGATCAGAACTAGAAAGCAGCCAACAAAACATCTCCTGAGGGGTTAGTCATAGGAAATGTCTGGAAGATGAATGTTTATAGGTTATGTGATGCTCAATCATCAGTTCAAGCAATCTCAAAAAGGACAATGTGAAAATGACAAGTGTACCAGTGAACATGCTTAGAACCAGATTTGATTTTGGGGTTTATCGATCCATTTTCTTGCCAGACTGTTTACTGTTATTTTTTTTCCCTTACAAGTAAGAAAATGGCTAATGCCATTGTACCCTACATATAAAGAAAGATTATGAACATTGCAGTAAGTAAGTTGACCAGAATAAAAGCTGCCTGTAGTTGATGCTGGCTCCTTTTTAACTAACTGATCTAAAGCACATTCTTATTGCATTTTTTACTTCAGGATAAAAAGTTAAATTTTCCATTCTGCTGCTGTATACTGAATCATAACAATGTCAAGAGTACTTAAATCAATGCATTACAGATTTCACTAATTTTAGTTGCCATTTTTTGAAACTATGCTGGTATTTTGGGAAATGGGAATACAACAAGGAAGATCAGAATTGGCTTTGTAAAAAGAAAAAATGAGATCAAGAATGTCTCAGAAAACTCCAATTACAAAATTATCTGAAATAACTGCATCTGCAGTATTTTGCCTTTGACGAAGTTATCTGAATTTGCTGGATGAGCACATTATAGAGAAATGTGCTTTTGCTAGCATTTCAGCCTTTTTTCACAAAACAAAGTGAACATTCTGTATTCTTTACAGTTTGTGTCCCTTTTCCTTCCAATTTTCAATTCTCTTTTCCTGAGATAGTTTTGTGGATGCCAGCAGCTCTTCAGCAACTTGCCCAAAGTAAGTGTTGCAAGAGACATAGACAATAAGGAGGTGATTTTCATCTCCAGCATAAATCGGGCAGGATACGTGCTGTGCCCACCCGACGGAATTGGAGTGGGGCACATACCATTTTTGTGACTGGGCCTAATTTGACTCCCCTTCACCTCTCTCTTACTCTCTGCACAATCCTGCAGGACCTTACTTCAGCCCCAGCACGATCAATCCTTCCCAGCTATACAAAGTCCTGGTTAGACCACATCTGGAGTACTGTGTACAGTTCTGGGAATGCACCTTAGAAATGATATATTGGCCTTGGAAGGAGTGCAGTGCAGATTCACCAGAATGTTACCAGATCTCCAAGGGTTAGATTATGAGGAGAGATTACATAAACTAGGCTTGTATTCCCTGGAATCTAGAAAGTTAAGGAATGATTTGATTGAGGCTTTTAGGATTTTGAAAGGAATTGATAGGGTAGATAAAGAGAAACTTTTTCAGCTGGTGGGGCAGTCTAGGTCAAGGGGACAGAACCTTAAAATCAGAGCCAGGCCATTCAGGAGAGAAGTTAGGAAACACTTCTTCATGCAAAGGGCAGTAGAAGTGTGGAACTGTCTCCTACAAAAAGCAGTAGATGCTAGCTCAATTAATAATTTTAAATCTGAGATTAATAGATTTTTGCTAGCCAAGGGTATTAAGGGATATGGAGCCAAGGCAGATGGATGAAGTTAGGATACAGATCAGCCATGGTCTCGTTGAATGGCAGAACAAGCTCGAGGGGCTGAATGACCTACTCCTGTTCCTATGTTCCCCCTTCCCATGTCTCGTCCACAAGTCAGCAGGGAGAACTTCACTGCACTTCCTTTCTGCTTGCGCTCATACATTTAGAACCTGCTATTGCCCTCACAACTACTTCTCCCACTCAGTCATACTTGTTGTTTCCTTCTGTCATCAAGCACATTATGCTAAGCTACCTCATATATGTTGAAAACCCTTAAATAGGGCACATATTAATCCACTTCTATGCTTCTTGCAGGAAAAACTGCCAAACAGGAGGGAATCATCAAAAACAGAAGACAGTCTTGCCACTCTACAAACACTGGCACCAATGAAAGATGCCACCATTGGCATTATTGGCAGAGAGAAGAAAAGCAGCATTGGAGATGGTCATGCTGGAGACCAGGTACAGCAGGATGCTTCAGAAGGTTGTTATACATGTTCTCTTCCCTTTCTCTTTATACTTAACTCTCTCACTGGCACTTCACATGACAACCTGGTAGTGCGTTATGCTACCACTCATCTGCGACTGCTTACCCTTGCAGCTATGTACTAGCATTTGTCCTTCTGCCCTTTTCTATGTCCATCAGATGACTTGCTCCTTGCAATCACACAGACTGAAAAGGAGCACCCTCCAGAAGATGCACCATCACTCGCTCTTGTCCTTCCGAGCACCCACACAGCAATAGGTACCCTGTTTGCTTAGATGGGTCTGTACTGGGTCATTCACCACGCACAAGTATGCAGGTGGAAAGGACGACCCAGGAAACAGCTCACTAGAGGGCCAGCTTGCAGGTTAGCTCTGCTGAAGTGCTCAGACATTCAGACTTCAGGGCCCTAACCTTTCAAAGAAAGATGCTTCCTGTGCACCAGCAATTGCTCAATGCATTGGACTGTCTGACAGGGAGCTTCCACAACATGTCAGAGGGTGGAGGAGTCCACTACCAACCTGTGTGAGGCTCTGGCACGTCATCGATGCTCTGCAGTCAATCATGGAGATTGTGGTCACCTCAATGAGCGCTGCAGCTGGGCCCTCCCTGCAGGAGTCTGTGATACCAGTAATGGCATCTCTCAGGGATTCTCATACTGGAGCCATGCAAGTTCTGGCTTCAACTATCTCCTCCATCTTGGACAGACTGGGAGTGCAAATGGATAGTGGCTTCAATTGGGTCACGGATGTCCTACAGTCTGCTTTCCCGCAGATCAATGGGAGTGCTGAGCCATAGCCTGATAGCAAGGATGATAATGCAATGGGAATGGAATTGCCATTTCTCAGGTTGACAGCATGACTGGACCCTTGTTACCCCCCACTGAACCAACGTCCACCTTGGTGCCAGAGAGTCCGCTGGGCCGGACTACCCCAGCAGCCGCCATGTTGCTGCAGCTGGGCCCCCTCAGTGCCTAGCTCCTAGAGATTGCTGACCACCAGCATCTCAAGGGTCCTTGACTGAGCCACAGCAGCCTTCCACCTCCCGTGTTGCAGTAGAGTAGGTAAGAGAGCACTTAAGACATACACTAGGGACTCACACCTGGTTGGTAATCTTTGTAAGCTAGAAAAATTATAATCCGTTGTGAAATCTTTGTGTGCAGAGAATGTTCCGGTAGTAAGTGGTGAGCCTGCAATGTTAGTTGACTTGCATGTTAATGTTGGTCTTTGGGCTGATGTAGTCTACTTGAGGGTGGAAAGATTGGGAGAGATGTTGGACATGACTGATAATGACAGGGAATGAGGGATAGTTCAGTTGACGCACTCTTCAATCAGTTGCCGTTAAAGACTTCTGGTTGCAGGTAAGTGTTAGACTCCCATTGCTCTCTCACATTCTCTGTTATCAGTGCCTTCTCCCTCATCATGCTGAAGATCCTTGTCCAATGGCGTATCCATGTGTTGTCTCCATTGCAGAGCAAAATTTTGCAGCATACAGCAAACCACTATCATACAGGATACTCTATTAGGTTGTGTTGCAGGATGCCACCAGACCTGTCCAGGCATCTGAATTGTTACTTGACGACTCCAATGGTCTGCTCGGTGAGGGCTCTAGTTGACCCATGAATCTGATTGTAGTGCAGTTTGGCTGCTGAGCGTAGGTTCCTGAGAAGAGTCATGAGCCAAATGTGTAGGGAGTGGCCCTTGTCCCCAAGCAGTCCAACTCTATCTGCGCAGGGACAAAGATTGGGGGGAATGGAGGATTGCCACAACATAATAGGGTCATAGCAGCTGCCAGGAAAGCTGGCAAAGACCTGCATGACACGCTGCTGATGATCACACACCAGTTGAACATTAATCGAGTGGAAGCCCTTGCAATTCATGAAGGCAGTGGTGTCATGTGAAGGAGTATGCCGGGCGATATGAATGCTGTCAATAACACTCTTGACTTGGGGGAATCCAATAATCTGTGGCCTAACCTGCGGTTTCCAATTGTCCATGGGGAAAATGATGAAAGTGTTTGCTCTAGCAAACATGGCATCAGTCACCAGCTTAATGCAAGCATAAACTTCAGACTAGCTGATGTTACTGATATCCCCAGTGGCAGCCTTAAAGGAGTCGAGGCTAGAAGTTGACTGTAACAGGCAATGTTGTGCCAGCTGTGGCAGTTAGTTACAAGTCTGTCACAGCCTCCCTAGAGAAGCAAAGCCCACTAATACACTGCTCCTCAGAGAACTGCAGGTATGTTGTCCTGAGTCTATAAACTCTGTGTTGGGAGGGTATGGATTTCTGCAAAGATGCCTCCTTCTATTTCCTCTCTCTGCAGCTGCAGCTCTATTTGCTCTTTTCTCCTGCTGCTACTGCTCCTCCTCTTCCCAGAGTGGAAATGCCAGAAGGACACCCATGAAGAAATAAGTGAGATACCAGAAGCCCCTTAGGAGTTCAGAACATTCTTCAGCAACTACAAGCACTTTGCAATTGTCTCAGTGACAAAAGAAACTCTATCTAATGCAAGGAAAATGTCTCCCAAAACTTTCCAGCATATTACTTAAGAGCAGTTGAGGATCCCTTTAAATATCACTAGAAATAGCCTGTACCACCCATGGCTCCAGGCTGGGAACAGGAACAGGTGGTCGCAACATAGTCAGAGACAAAAATAATGTCGAGAGTAGTAACTATATCATCTGACCCTGATTTACATTTATTAAAGAAACTCTAGTCTGTTTCCAAAGTTCTGGCTACCTAGATCGAGATCCGCTTGAAAATCCAAGTGGGAGGAAACCAAGTGGTGAGTTGGCCTTTCAACCATGAGTGATATTTTGACCTGCTACTGCCCTGTTTTGAAGCCCAGATAAGGACACAAAAATTGCCCCTTAAGTGTCTGCGGTCTATCCTGTCATGTGTGGTATCATGGAAACATAGAAAATAGGAGCAGGAGTAGGCCATTCGGCCCTTCGAGCCTGCTCCGCATTCAATATGATCATAGCTGATCCTCTATCTCAATACCATATTCCCGCTCTCTCCCCATACCCCTTGATGCCTTTTGTGTCTAGAAATCTATCTAGCTCCTTCTTAATTATATTCAGTGACTTAGCCTCCACAGCCTTCTGTGGCAGAGAATTCCACAGGTTCACCACCCACTGAGTGAAGAAATTTCTCCTCATCTCAGTCCGAAATATCCTACCTCGTATCCTGAAACTGCGACCCCTCGTTTTGGACACCCAGCCAGGGGAAACATCCTTCCTGCATCCAATCTGTCTAGCCCTGTCAGAATTTTATATGTTTCAATGAGATCCCCTCTCATTCTCCTAAACTCGAGTGAATACAGGCCGAGTCGACCCAATCTCTCCTCATATGACAGCCCGGCCATCCCAGGAATCAGTTTGGTGAACCTTCGCTGTACTCCCTCTATGGCAAGTATATCCTTTCTTAGGTAAGGAGATCAACACTGCACACAATACTCCAGGTGTGGTCTCACCAAGGCCCTGTATAACTGCAATAAGATATCCTTGCTCCTGTACTCAAATCCTCTTGGAATGAAGGCCAACATACCATTTGCCTTTCTAACTGCTTGCTGCACCTGCATGTTTGCTTTCAGTGACTGGTGTACAAGGACACCCAGGTCCCTTTGTACATCAACATTTTCCAATCTATCACCATTTAAATAATACTCTGCCTTTCTGTTTTTCCTTCCGAAGTGGATAACTTCACATTTATTCACATTATACTGCATCTGCCATGTATTTGCCCACTCACTCAACTGGTCTAAATCGCCCTGAAGCCTCTTTGCATCCTTCTCACAACTCACGATCCCAACTAGTTTTGTGTCGTCAGCAAACTTGGCCAAACCTAATTCAATCCTTACCCAAGGTCCATACATGCACTTCCCAGTAGGGGTCACCTGCATAGCAATTAGATTGGGGATCCTAGCCCAGTAACACTGAGGCCCATTGTAGTGCCCCCTGTTCTATCTGGACCTTCCTGATCCATATTGGTGCCATATCACATGGTGCACTTATTCACTGGACCATTGGGGAGCTGGATAATAATGGATGTTTAAATGATTATTTTCAGGTTTACTTATCCATACCAGTACATGACCAAGGCTCACGCCATCAATTGACACTCAATCTATCACTTCAATAAGTGAACCCTTGTGCTTTGAGCAAAGCAGTCATCTTGGCTTAAGAAAGGGGCTCCACAAGGGTTGATGTTCATTCTATTTTAACAAAAATATGATAATTCCCTTGATGTTCCAAAAAGTTTATCCAATGAGTAGTTGTGCCATGCAGACCAGAAAGGGCCCAAGTTCGATCCTGGTCTATACTGAGCTAGCTCATTTTAATCGGACAGCAATAGGGATGCTACAATTGGCCTCAGTGAATCTGAGTTAGGGAGGGGAACATCGCCAGAGTCCTCATGTCTGTGGATCTTGCATGAGGACAGGATCTGACTGTCGGTGATATATCTCCCTATAGTCAAATAGCCTACGAACATACACTGTCAAGACTCACACTTATAGAACAGCCAGTTGGACTGAGTGCCAGAGGGCAACTGGCACCCATGGAACCATAGCCCAGCGAGGAGTCAATGCCTCCAGGGACGGAGAGAAAGGGAAAAATTGGTAAGGAGAAAAATAAATTAACATTAATGAAATGTAATTCTTATATAAGCATCCTCTTAGCATATTCATCTGGGGCCCTTATGCTTCATGTGGTTTCTTTAAAAGTAACATTGATAACATATGTATTATTTGAAGCTAAAAACAAAAAAGCTGGAAATACTCAGCAGATCAGGCAGCATCGTTAGGAGAACAGAAGTCAATGTTTCAGTTCTTGGACCCTTCCTCAGGACTAGAGGATATTACAAGTGAACAGCATTTTAAAAAGGAACAGAAGAAGGGCAATGGGGAAAGGGAAAACACTTTCAGGTGTCAAGAACCGCAAACTTCAATTATTTCACCTTTCCTGTTTCGGATTAACCCAGGATTACCAATATCTTCGCAATGTTCAATGTTCCTGTAACTACTACTCTCAACACTTCATAAAATCGATCCACCTTGTGCTGCCACATTCATGCTCTTGACCTATCTCCCTGCAGCAGCACTGACTCACTTTATTTCAGAGCTGTCCTGGTCCTCAATTCTACTTCATCCTTTGTCTCATCCAGTGCTTTAATAAAAAAGGTTTTTTTTCCAGATTTTTTTTACCTAACCGGCCTGGTTTTTGATCTAGTTTATCACCTCTTCGAAGAGATTACGCAGCTCTAAATGGGTGGGGAGATTCACATGGCATCACAACTATATGGGACAGGCTAGATGGACCAGTGGGTATATTCCTGTCTGTCATTTTAAATTTTACTACCACTAAGCCGGTGGTCACTCCATCTGGACGCGAGAACCCTGCTGGACATCAATCCAGTATTTAGAGACCATATTCTAGTTAGCACTCACTACAGCTGTCTGGAGTGAGGCTTGAACCTTTCACCTTCTGACTCAGAGGTGAAAATGCTATCACTAAGCCAAAACTCTTACCCCACTCCCAACCCTATCAGAAAGCACTCGGTAAATAAGAAGGATTTCTCATTTCTATTTAACTCTAAATTGCACTTTTTCAAATATTGTTATTTATAATAGAATTATTATATCACCAACAAGTAATCCAGTCAAAATACATATACTATATAATATACTTTTTGTAAAATGAAGTAAAAATAATTTGAGTAATTCTATGTAATGCATTTTTTAAATTGAATACTAAGTAAAGATAGACTGGTCCAATAATTGGTGTGTCATTGTGCTACACCTGTAATAGATGTGGGTCAACCCTGTGATTCCTCTCTACAGCCAACGTCAGGCCATGGGAAACAGTTTGAGAAGAAACAGGATATAGATTGCGATCCAATTCAAATTAGTAGACTTGGGCTCTATTTTTGGTGAGATGGACAGAAGAAGGTTAAGTATTTTCACAAAAACAGTGAATGCTTCCAGAAACATGTGAAGCTTGAAAGCTCTGTTTCCCACAGGGTGTGCCTGTTTGGCTGGAGAGTTGTTGTAGTGTGGGTGTGGGTGTGGGAAGACCTTTTCTTTATTTATAACCATTTTATATTCTTACAAACCTAAACAAACATTTAAATATTTACAGTCAAGGTATAAGCATGTTTCTTTTTGAAAAATCTTCAGAGAAAGATCACAGGCTGGTTTACATATTAGTATAGTTGTAGTATATTTTCTTAATGTTTGCAGGAGGGTATATCAACAATATAGTTGTGTATATTTGTATAGTTGTGGTACATGCTTCAGGGTCAGGGTGTTTACAAGAATGGGAAAGAGTTGTCAGACATGAGTGCACAGGAGCTCTCCTACCATTTCTTAGAGCTTTCTTGGGTTCACTGTTCTTGTGTACTTGGGAGAGGGTTCTGATGTGTTTCCATTTTCTATATGGCACCAGCCTACTCCTCCAGGGGTCTGATGTGGGGTCAGTGGCTTGAGATCCTCTATGGGCTTCCAGAAAATGGCCTAAACTGCTTGGATTTTTCCCAGTTATAGGCAAAGGCTGCATATAATGTGTTCTGGGTGGCATATGAACCACACATGTGTAACAACAATATGCATTTATATCGCCTCTAACATAGATTAATGTCCCAGAGCACTTCACAGAGGTGTAATCAGAAGAGTGCTATACCAAAGAATGAAAGATTAGGGGGTGAATAAAACCATGTCAAAAAGTTGGGTCTAAAGAAGAGTCTTAACAGGAGGAGGGGGGAGGTGAAAAGGCAGAGAGGTTTAAAGAGGGATATCCAGAGCATAGGACTTAAGTGGCTGAAGGTACGGCCACCATTGTTGACGCAAAGGAAGGGAAAGATGCAAAAGAAGCCAGATTGAAAGGATTGGAGAATTTGGGCAGGGGGGTTTTAATGCTAGAGGAGGTTAGAGATGGGGAGGGGCGAGGCCATGAAGAGATTTAAACAAGGATTTTGGCAGCAGTGTTTTGGATGAGCTGAAGTCTACAGAGAGGGAGGATGGGAGGCCGGTAAGAAGAGCATTGGAATAACAGTCTGGATGAATGTTTCGACAGCAAGGGGTGGAAGCGGGCTATGTTAGAGTGGAAGAAAGCCGTCTTTATGTTGGAGCAGATATGGGTCCAAAGCTCAACTTGGAGTCAATTAGAATGCTGAGATTGCAAACAGTCTGGTTCAGCCTAAGACAGTGGCTGTGGAGGGGGGTGGAGTCGTTGGCAAAGGTGCAGAGTTTGTGGGGGAGCAAAGACAAAGGCTTTGGTCTTCCCAATGCTTAGCTGGAGGAAATTGTAGCTTATCCAAAACTAAATGTTGGACAACTGGACAAATTGAAGGAGCTGGTGGAGAACTAGAGCTGAGTATCATCAGTGTACATGTGAAAGCTGGCCCCATGTCTGCAGATGTTGTCACCTAGGGACAACATTTAAATGAGGAAGACAGGTGGCGGGGGGCAAAGACAGATCCTTGGGGGAATCTGGAGGTAACAGTGTAAGGATTGGAAGAGAAGCCATTGCTCGCACTGTTCTAGCTATGGTTGGATAGGTAAAAATGGAACTGAGAGCAGTCCATGGAGCTGGACTAGTCATAGGAGAGGAGTACGGCCTTGCTAAGCATCTTTTTAAAAATGAAAAAAATACCCATATCGCTGTCCCTTCCTAGCAGTCCCCCAGGAAGAGGAGGAGATGACTCACATAAGGAGAGTTGATGTGCAAAGTGGAGTGAAGGACACTGATCAACAACCATTTTCAGTAATGGACATCTCCTGGCACCATCCACTTGTAGTAACCCTACCAACTCTCTGGCACTTTCTCACTCTTTTGAGGGGACTGGCTGGAGTGGTAACTTGTGCTGAATCCTTGAGGAGGCTGCTTCCTTGGATGCCATTGTCGTTGGTGTTGTGTCTCCCAACCGGATGTCCTGTGATCTGTATGAAAACAATTCATAACGTATCTTGGATGCAGGTGAAGTCCACTGTCACTGCTCATTCAAAACAATCTCCCTTTCTATCTGGCAGTAACAGCCTTCTATAACAGCCTTCTATAACAGTTGTTTCAAGGACGCCAGTCACAGCATTCATGAACAATTCTGTTCTGTGCTGGCTACCTCAATGCTTTGGGACTCCTCTGCAGAGTAATGCAGCTTCATGGTCCTTGCTGCATGGTCTTCTGATACTACAGTGATGTCAGAGGTGCATTGCTGTATATTTTCTGATAGTTGCTGCAGTACACTCAAAAGGGATTGAAATGCCTTTAGTTTCTGCACATTCTTATCTGAAGGCAGGCCCAGCATAGGCTTGTAGCTTCACCAGATCTTTCTGCCTCTTCTCCTCACATTCACTTGCTCCTCTTCGCATGATTTGCACTTCACCCAGTAACCCTTCCACAAACTCAGACCTTAGGGTGCTAGTATCTGTGCTGCAGCTTAGGATAGGCGGAGTGCTTGATGCAACATGCTGTGCAGTAATTGGAGCTGAACCACCACTTCTTCTGGTCTCTTTATCTTGGGAAGAACCTACAGAAAACAAAAAGGAGGACAGTTTACAATGTATACCCAGACAATGGCTTCCAAGACATGTAGATCATATGACTTTAATACAACACACAATTGATTAGCAAATGTAGCCTCTGCTGCCAAGATTTCAACAGAGTCACAACACAAAGGATCATAGCAAATGGAGGTTACCCGTTAGGTGTTGACATAACTCCAAATTTGCCCTTGCCGATGTATTGTGCATATTTCTGTCTAAATAAAGTGAGTACCATTTCCTCATATTTTCAGATGCTTCAGTGGAGCTGGCCCACCTCCTGCTTTGGTTCTCTCTCAACGGTTGTGGTCGCCTGCAAGAAGAACACACGAGTGAAGATGTTTGCAAGTGGCAGGGTAGATGAAACAGCACTCTAGCACCCTGCGTCTTTCCAGCCCTGGCTCGACTACTCCCATGAGTTCATATAATATTTTTAAGGTGTGGCTCATGGTTCACAAAGCTCTGTGCATGGAATTATTGGCCCCCAGTGGCAATATGTCATGCAGCTTCAATGGAATGAAGGTGCATTGCAAGAAAGAATCAATGTTGTGCACTAACGTAGCAGGATAGCTCCCTGAGGTTGCAGCTAATAAACAGCTACACACTGGGGCCACACCTTCTGTAAAAGAATAGTATGAATCTATGCAAAGATGTCAACACCTACCTTGCCACTTATTTTGATACCAGTGAACTTATTCCTCATCTCTCCCAGGTATAGTAATCCTGAAAGACTGCATTTCCTCGCAGCATCATTGGATTAAGAGATGGCTGGCCGCCTGCTCCCAAAGAGGACCACCCTCATTCACTGCAACTCCTGTAACAGAACCTTCAAGATACTGATACTGTCTTGGTACTGCATCGTGGCATACATCTCAGAATGCCTGCTATATAATCTACCTTTACCCAGCTGCAGTATTCCTAAATACTCCTTTAAGGGCAAGCTGTAGGCCTTTAAGAGCAGCTGTTTGTCCCTATTTCTGACTTGTAGCAAACCAGCTTCCAGGCCAGACTTCCTGCAGATGTTTTCCAAATTAAGGGGAGAAGCCTAAATTAGAAAATTGACCCAGGCCAGCCCCCCACGTTGCTGGCTTGGTCACAGCCCCAGTCTTGGTGAGATCAGAAAACAAGACTTGCATTTTACCTCAAATAATCTCAACATCTTTTCTGATGTCCAATTTTTTTCAGACAAGAACACTTTAAATTGTATTATATAATTTTAACAAAAGAAAGTAAATTAGTTACACAATTGTTCTGAATCATTCTTTCAACTTTACTTTCGACCTTTATAGTGACTTGAAGGGCAGATCATGTTACAAATGATATGAATAATGAATCATTTAAGAAGTACATTGTAGGAAAAATAAGGAAACTGGAACATTTGAACATCCACCACGAAAGTGATTCAGATCCTTTCGATAGGCGAATCATTGTGGAAAAGAATCTTGCAGGATAAATAATCCTTGCAGCCAAATTGGGGACATCTAATATGACAGTTCATAATTAAGTTGTTAAACAGTATCAAAGATGCAACATAGAACACCTGTCTGTTCACAACTGATTCAAAAACTGTTACCAAACAATTCTCACCACATTGGATACCCCAATTTATCTTTGTGAAGCTTTTTGTTTTACAAGTTTGCTTTTCAGTACAGAACAGTCCCTTTAAATATACTGCCTCACTCTCCTACTTTGCTCAGCAACCATAATTATCTTTGGTTCAGTCAGGCCTAAAGGAGCCTGAGGCTTAGTCAGAACATTCAACTTACAATCACAGTGCAATCTGCATTGGAGGACACCTGGACCATTGAAGAGACTGGTTCATTAATATTCAGTTATGGCTTTTCACAGATTAATTAGATGTAAACCACAGAGGTTTATCTGCATACCAGTTATTGGCACTTAAGTAATAGATGTAATCTGAACCATTCTGCATACTGAGCCCTAAAATGCTTTATAAAATATATTAAGCGTAGTAATGTTTCTCAGCTGAAAAGACCTATAGGCAGTGTAAAATTGTTTCAGTCCAACATTTACAATTATAAGAAGGCATATTGAATTTGAGGGTAAGAATGAAAACTGAAAACGCATAACAACATAGAGCCATAAGACATTCACACTGGAAATAGCCCTGTAAACATGAATTCCATAACAGCACAGAGGCCTGAAGGAACTAAATTCATGTAAATGACTGTTCAATTTTTGATCTTTCCATCATACTTTGCAGCACAGGCATGTCTAACTATGATGCCTTGTTTGGGACGACCATTGTAGCACAAGTGGTTAAGTGCTCATTCTCCACCAAATAGTAAACAATTTTACAACACCAAGTTATAGTCCAACAAATTTATTTTAAATTAAATTCCACAAGCTTTCGGAGGCTTCCTCCTTCGTCGGGCGGATGGTGGAAATGCGCCCGACGAAGGAGGAAGCCTCCGAAAGCTTGTGGAATTTAATTTAAAATAAATTTGTTGGACTATAACTTGGTGTTGTAAAATTGTTTACAATTGTCAACCCCAGTCCATCACCGGCATCTCCACATCATGTCCACCAAATAGGTGACAGGTTTGAGTCCCAAGGCTGTCTTTTATCAAATTCACCTGCCTCACTTGGGTAAGTTTAATTATTTCTTGGCTAGGTGGTTAGATAGGATGGCAAGTCAAAGCAAGATCATCCATTTTGGGGAGAGGCGAAAATGAGTCTAAGTCTGACTTGTCCAGCTGGATCTGCCTACTGTTTTGTTGCAGTGTGATATAGAGAACTATAACAAGGAGAACTCAAATAAAAAACAGAAAAGGCTGGAAATGCACAGCAGACCTGTCATCATCTGAAAAGAGAAAAGATAGATTAATGTTTCAGATGGAGTCCCTTCATTAAAACTAGCCAAGGAGAAATCTGAGGCCACGCTTGTCAGCTTCCTGAATAGAGGAGAGCATAAGGGTGAAAAATAAATTTGAAAGAAAAAATAAAGTTGATTCCCTTCAGTTTTGACTAAGGAGAAATTTAATGCAGAAACATGACTCTTCATTGTACTTGATGTAGGTATAGCACAGCTCCCAGTCTCAAAGTTTCTGTTAAGACCCATAAATATTTTTGGCTTGCCAATATGGGTCATGTTAGCAGTACGCTATCCTTCAGTGGTGCTGGCAAAAATGCAAATGCAAATCAAGCAACCCTAATTTAAATATAAGCAGTAGAATATGGAACTCTACTCAAAGGAACATGTTAAATAAATGTAACAGTTCTTTAATCATCACAGATTTTTCAGAAGTTGGCTTAATTTTGTCCATGCTCAGAACTCAGTCAGGGGAGCACCACAATTTGCTATTTTTAACACAAAAAGGGTGATTTCAACTGTGCTTGCTCAACAAAAGCCAGGTGGGCAGGCTGTTAAATTCACCCATAGGACTCACCGACATCCCACACTGATCCCAAAGGCTACAGTTTTAACCTGCAGTTCTGAGCAGACGAGGTAGATACCTGCCGGGTCCCTCATTAAATATGCAGATTGGGATCTTTTAACCTTGAGCCTGAGCCATAAAGAGGTCATGGTTTTCCTCATGGCAGCCTCCTGCTGCCCAAAACCGTGCTCCCACTTGCTGGCTGTCGCTTTCCACTGGATTCGGGTGGGAAACTAACTGCGGGAATGCAGATGAGGCTTGGGAGTTAAAACCACGTCCACTATGATGATCTGGTCATTTATCTTATTGCTGTTTGTGGGACCTTGCTGTGCACAAGTTGACTGCCGCGTTTTCCTATATTGCAACAGTGACAATACATCAAAAGTACTTCATTGGCTGTAAAGCGCTTTGGGACGTCCTGAGGTTGTAAAAGGCGCTTTGTGAATGCAAAGTCTTTCTTTCTTTCTTTCTTTCTTTAGTAACCAGGTTGAGACTGTGCCAACTCATTTCATCCAACAGAGACAGGAGACTTTCATCCTATCACTTGGGCCTGGATTTAAGCTTAGCTTTCAGAGGAGAAATAACTGTTGCTAATCCACTATGGCAGCCAATCCCTAGAAATAGACTTTTTAAAAGCATATGCATGTATGCAAGTTTTTGTTGAATCTTAGTTTTATATAAATACATTTGACAGCATTTTCTTTCCACTTGAACCTTCACTGCAGTTAGCACATGCCACCGCCAAAGGCAACAATCCAGCAAACAGAAACCACAATGTTAAATATTAAGCCCTCTATTCACAAAGCTTTTGTCGATCTGTTAAAGAGAAATTTTTGCAACTACACTGCAAGTTTTCTTTCTGCTCTTTGTCCAACAATTGCAGAAAACCAGCAGAAACCACATTTTAGCAGATGAGCAAAATCCTAATGAATAGAGTCTTCAGAATTTTACATACTAGTCAAAAGGATTCAGTGGAGCTATTAACTTGTCAGTACTTGATGCTTTTGTGACACCTGCCATGGGAATTTTATGCAAATGTTACTGCAACACAAACATCTTTCTGTAGCCTGATTGCATATGTTGTCAAATATCACTTTGAGAAGAAGCTCTTTAAATGTTTCTCATGGTTTAGACTTATGATGGTCAAAGAGAACACTCATACATGTTGTTCCCCTTTCCTGTTCAGTCACATTTAAATTCCACCCTACTCATCACTCTGCACATAAAGAAACACAACAAGTCATGGCTATCATGTAATGCTAAATCATTATGCTGATCAGTTACTGCCTGCTTTAAAAGCAACACTGGCATAAGTTTGGGAATAGGTCATCTGCCAGCCCTATCTGTCAGTGAAGGGTCCAAGCTGTGGGAGAATCTAAGGAAGTAAGTGAAAATTACTTAGAAAACAAGAGAAATAAAAAGTTTAAGTCAGAATACTTCTTTGAGTGCTCAGCGATAATTGGTGTAACCCTAATTTTAAGCAGCCTTAGAAAATAAACTGTTCTAAGTTTGATCCACTTTTGGTGCCTCATGCTTTAGAAATGTAAACAGGCATTGTATTATTCAAACTCGATTTTTCCTCAGTGGTGGCTTTCACTAACTCTCAAGCTACACTGCTGGAAAGTATTTCATTGAAGTGAAACTCTCATTTCATAGAGAAACAAAAGGAACTGGACCCATCCAATCCACAGAATTACACAACTTGCCTGCCAGTTACAGAATGGCACTGATGGGATTCCTTATCAGTTCTATAGCCTAGATTATTTTTTTCCCCTTTCCTCACAGAAGGATGAAGTACAAAAATGGGATAAAAATGGAAATATTTACTAACCTAAAGAAAGCATGGTCTTAAACTATCCTGATTCCAATGCAGTGCACCATAGAGTGGCAGTGTGCAGGTTTATGGCCACAAGTACCCACCCGCTAGCTTGATATTAGTGATAGGGAAGATGCTTGAGGGAATTATTGGGGTTGCATTATATGACTACTTAGACAGAGAAGGCCACATCAGGGATACCTGAAAAGGAAGGTCCTGTTTTACCAATTTGATTGTATTTATTGAAGAAGTCACCAGGATAGTTGATGAAGCAAACCCAGTAGATATTGCTACCTGCAATTATTTTTCACATATTCCCAGTCTCAGCTTGTCCATTGGGCCAGACAATGAGTGGAAATTAACTTTATTAATGTACAAAAATCATATCGCACTCATATAAAATTCCTTTTTTACTAAAGGCATTAACCAATTTATTTTAATAAATTTCATTTAAAAATTCATCTTCTAATATCGCACAGCATGATTCACTTCCAATATTTGGACATTCCAGGATTGCCTTCAGAAGTAAATTCTAAGAATTAAAAATAGAAATACTTTGTCTCAGATTGTTTCATTTACACGGTACACAACTACTAAAAAAGCTCCCCTATGGCTTAATGCACTGCTTTGTGTGATACTGAGCCGTTTAGACCAGAATTCCCCATGTTTGACCCTTGCTCTATCCTGAGTGAGCTGAACTCAGCCAAGACAGCAATTGGAACCCTATAATTGGCAAGGGTTCCTATCCTTGGTCACTTGAACATGCATGTGTAAGGGTATCAGTTGAAGATGCTCAGCTGTGATGTTCTCAACAGTTGAATAATTTGACAGCAGTCACTGTCTATGCTTACATGAAAAGAATGGCAACCTGGGTTGGGTACACACGTGGAAATATACCACGGCATCTTCGGAAAGGAGAAAATTGCAGATTTTTTTTTAAAGTATGTTAGATAGTTGGTAAATGCACTCCCCAGTCTGGAAATGAGTCGCAGATTCAATCCAAGTTATGTGCTGAGATAGCTGATCTCAGCTGAATGGTGGTAGGGGTGCTACAATTAGCCTTAATACCCCGGGACAGGAAAAAACCTGGCCACTTTGGCATGGCATTAAAGGGCGACCGCTGTCTGGAACCATACCCTAGTATGAGCCAGTGCCATTAAGAAAGAAGGAGAGAAAATTGGAAGAGACAAAACTTTCTTTCAACAATCCTGCTTAGTGAAAAAGCAAAAATTGTGAAAATTTTATTTTGGGATAACTACTCATCAGTGAAATTATTATTTTATATGTGGGGTAAAATCACACTTTACAATATAGTATATAAACATCATATCACATTCATATGAAATGTCTTTATCTGCTATTTTATTGAAGACATTGATCTATTTATTTTAACAAATTTCATACAAACATTTATTTTCTAATATTGCACACCATGATTCACTTCCAATATCTGGAAATTCCATGGTTATCAGGTCAGTAGATGTCCCTGCATTACAGATAATATCTCCAGATGATGAATTGCTCCACCACAGCACATGGTTCATGTTCAGAACTGAACTCTTAATATCCACAGTAAATATAATCATGAATTAGTCATACAAATGATGCGTGAAGACATGATAAAGTTAGTCACTGCAACTATTGCAAATTTTAGCCCTTAACTGGCATTCTTCCAGAACAGGTTACAACTTAGTCACAGAGAACATGTTTAGGAGGAGGATGGAATATCATTGAGTAAATATTTTGTTAAAAATATAATAGCATATAAGAAGAACTTACACTTATATGGTGCCTTTCCTGTTTCAGGACCTTCTAAAGCACTTCACCTCCAATGAATTATTTTTTTAAGTGCAATCATTGTTGTTATGTGGACAAATGTGGCAGTCCATTTGTACACAGCAAGGTCTCACAAATAGCAAATGAGATAAATGACCAGTTAATCTGCTTTGGTGGATTTAGTTGAGGAAGGAATGTTGGCTAGGACACCACTAAAACTCCCTGCTCTTCTTTGAATAATGCCATGGGATTTTTTTACCTCCACTTGAGCAGATAAAGCGTCAGTTTAATGTCTCATCCAAAAGACAGCATCTTCAGCAATACAGAACACCCTCAGCACTGCACTGAAATGTTAGCTTAGATTATGTGCTCAAATCCTGGACTGGAGTTTGAACCACAACATGCTGACTCAGAGATGTGACTGCTAGCACTGAGTCAAGCTAACACTCTGCAGCAGGTCTACTGGTCCATGAAAAAATAAATAAATCAGAATGATCAAGAAGAAAAACTAAAATTATTACTAGAGTAAACTCTAGTGATAAAGAGTTCAATAATTGCTGGTTAAATCATCTTCATTATTATATTAAAATTCAGTACAATTCTACCATTTTGACTGAAACATAAGAATTTTTCCTATTCACGGAACTGTCAACATCGGGAAACGTCAGCAGTTAAATTTATGATCTAAAACCATGGCCCAGATTTTGCTGAAAAAATAATGGCGTCTGAATGACGCACGCCATGATTAATGTTCAAATCGGCCAGAAACTTGTGGCGAGGAAGAGAATTGTGAATCGCCACAAGTTGATGGTCGATTTGTGCCACTCCACCGTTAGCTTTGTGAAAACGGCATCTCGCCCTTAACATCCTCGTAATTTTCATGAAGTTGCTGCATTTGCACATTAATTGCCCATTAAACGTGCCACAGAAAGTTAAATCTAGTAATTAACAGCATAAGTAGCCTTTTAATGATGTAATCATTGTTAATGACTGCTGATCAACCGCTCTTGCCCAGAAAGTGAGCAATTATAAGTGTAGAGTCTCATTCCTTCAGGTTGTGAACTGTTGTTGGAGATTTTAAAAATGTCAAATTTTAAATTAAAACTTTTTTTTCTTACTTTCTGTCTTTTTTTTCTCTCTATCTTAATCCAATCTTTCTTTCCCTCTCTATTACTCTTTCTGTACCTGATTTGACATTGAATTCACCCACTCTAATTCACCCTCCTTCTCAGTCCTTCCTCTGTTCATTTTGCAATCCTTTAATCTCATTAGTTAAGGAGATGCACTGTTTGTCCCCTTGTTCACTAAGGTCCCAGATGCCCTGTTGCTCTCACCGTGCTGTTATCAGCTCGCACTTCCAGCAACTTTGTGGACAAAAATGTTAAAAACCTAAATGTGCACAAACAAGTCTAACTGACAGGGCATGTTGTGAGATGCCCCACTCCAGCAAAATCTGGGCCCATGAAATGGATTAATAACCCATTTAGATGTGTGGAGCTGTATTTATTTTTAAGAGGCAGAGTATCGAAATAGGTCACATTTTTAGCCAAATTGAGTGAGCCCCAACCCAAATGAATGAGACTGGACATGGTTCACTGGTTTACCCAGGCAATTTATTCCCCATGTCTGTCACTCTTTGGCTGAAAAATTTTCCCTTCTTACTCCAAAAATTACCAAGTTGTTCATTTCAACAATAACTTCCAGAGTGTAAGATGTATTTTATATTTTTTTACCCCAATATTTGGCATTGCTTTACTAACAGTATTTAACTGACAAATGTGCCTATTATATTTTGCTATTCGAGTTGTCCTGTCAGAAACGGCTACATAATTACTTAAGTACATTTTCTTTTTTCGTGGTAACTGCTCTTGTCATTTGAAAGCACAGCCTGATACAATTTTGTCAGTAAACTGCTGATAAAGTCTGCAATTTGGGCCTTTTACATACTCAGATTCTGATCACTTCTCTAACAAAATGGCAGTGAACATTAGAAATAACTTGTCACACCATGCTGATATCTTTTATGTTGCGTCAGAATAAATATTTAATTCTTTTATCCGGCCTTTTATGAATGAAAAGATGAACACAGCCAGTGGTGCCACACTGTTCTTCTACTCTATTAATCAGTTTATTCAATGAAAAAGCTGAACCACAAGCTGTTGGCAGCTGTGGAGAAAGACCTTTTCCCCTCAGCAAAAAGCTGGCACAGTGAGTGACTGGGTGAATAAAGTGGAAGATAGGTTTAAATAGGGAAAGTCCTTCTACTGTGGGAAAGGAAGAAATTTATTATAACCAACTATGAATTAAGTATTTCATTTGCTACTGAATCATGCACATATTAGTAATCTATCAAAGTTAGCTATGTGTCAAGGCTAGGAACTCCAGAGTGAACTTTTAATTTTAATGGCCCCTGAGGTAATGTCTCTAATTTTCTAGAAGTGTCACAGTCCTTGCCAATGTAATACACTGTAATGTGATAATTAATTATGTCACTACTGTGTATGATTCTGAATAGTTGCACATTCGAATGTTTTGCTATTATTTTGTTGTAGCTGAAGTCTATTTCCTTATGAGTTGATTTTTTGGCAGCAATTTTAGGTAAGTAAATTATGATATTCTTACTTATTTAATGAAATAATTTTCTGATACTCTTTAAGTTTACGCACAAGGCCTGACACCTGGGGTGGCATTATTCAATGCTCCTTAGCTTTTCCAACCAAACTGTAGTGGCTACACACATTTGGCACTCCAACTTCCCTGATTCACAATGTACCAAGATGCATGTAACTCACCATCTCAGGTGACATAGAGTTGCTGATGCAAGGATGCTCCAACTTTTAGAAGAAGCTGGAAAGTTCACTTCCTGCACCCTGCATAACCTGGTCAGCACCTGTTTTAGTTACATTAAAATGCATCATCAGCCAATCCAATGACTGCTGTGTTCTAAACATTACTGATGCATTTTAATCCATCAGGATGCACTTCAGATGTGAGTACACCTTGCATATGTAGATTAGAATCCCTGTGGAGTCTAAAGAAACAGCAGCAAGTCTGATAACCTGTCAGGGGGAGGGTCATTTATTAATATGCAATTTTTAAATATTTATAATAATTAAATCTGGCATTGAGTTAGACTGTACAGAGTTTTTTTACAGAGTCTATGTATAATAGAACAAACTATGTACATACAGTTACCAACTTATTAATATCACATATGCTACACTGACTCCAAACATACTAAAGTTATTCATGGCAAAGTTAATACTGTTTATCTTAAAGACTAAGGCAAAGCATTATGTAATCTATCTAAGGCAAGATTTATCATATACACTCTGCAGCTTCCAGTCTTTTCAGTCATCTTCATTCTAGCTCCAGTACAGTACTCTTTACTGCACCACCCCCACTCTGCCTTGAAATCCTAATCCATGTTTTATCACTTTGTGGCTGGACTCTCATTGCCAGCCTCCGCAGTTCTACCATTTGTAAATTACAAATCATCCAGAACACAGCAGCCCATGTCTTCTTCACCTGTACCAAGGCCCACATCTCAATCACCTCTATCCTCACCAAGCTCCACTTGTTTCATATGTCCCAGACAACTGACTTCAAGATTCTCGTCAAGACCTCCACAGCCTCATCCTCCCTACCTCCATGATCTTCTCCAGTTGCATGATCTTGTGAGCACCTTCCAATTAACATGGCGTTCTTCTCATTCCACATCTTTAGTAGGCATTGTTGGTTCTTCAATCTGCTGCCACTGAATTCTTTTTTTCAGTCACTGTTCCAAATTCACTGCCTCTGCGTACATCACTCTTCTGTCTCCCTCATTTTTTTCTTTTCTCTGCATTTGATTTCAGTATTTCAAATCCCTTCTGTTATCACCTAAACTCCTGCTGGACTTTTTGGGTGTTTATTACAAGCACAGACTTCTCTGCTCACTATCTTTGCCTTATAGATAATAGTCTTCTACTCATTCTGAAACAGAACACTAACTTTAGCACAGTGTTTGATCAAGTGAAGTTGTTTTATTTGTTCTACATGTATATGCACACTCAAACCAATGGGATAAAACATACTTGAAGGTGATATTGAATTCAGCTGTTCTTATTTATGTAAAATTACACAAGGTATGTAAGTTTCACCAGTTACTCCACATTATTCCTTTGCCACCTGGGATGGTAAGTTGGTCTGTCCTCAATAAATTGGTCATAAGTTGCTGAATTACCTTCAGTCTGCCCACTGCTATCATCCTATATAAATGTTGTAACTTATCATTCCAGATCATTTCAGGATCTCTGTTTCTTCTGGCTCTCAGCTGCATTCCTTTTTCATTTGTTCTCTTTCTCAGTTGCTCTTTGCCTAGCTGGTTTAACCTGATTGAAAGTTCACCTGGGAACCTCACTGATACTGGGACTCACCTGATTCCTACTTGGAGCTTAAGCAGTATCTTCCCAATGCTTTCTTCACCCTATACTTGTACTTTGGAGCCTACCAGCTCAATACCAAATGCCATTCTGATGCCCTATCTCCCACTCACTTGGTAGCTTCCTGGTACTCTAGTGGTCCTGTACCTATCCTTGAGTCCCATCTGCCCTCTGCTATGCCAGCTTTGCTCTGTTACCTCACCTAACGCTCAGTTGGTTCCTATTTGGTTCCTGTTTGTTACTGCATGACAAAAGCAATTAAGTTGTTTAATTTTTCAAAAGTAACTTTAATAAACTTAAAATTACTGAATATATGCTACAAATCAGGATACATGATGGTGGCTTATATTAAACTATTGAATCATGTTGTACATCTTTCATTTATTTTGCTTTTTAAATTTTCCCTGTTGGATACCCTGCCTCACAACTGACCTATACTGTTACTACTCCAGTATCTATAGCCAAGTCTGCATACACGTATCCCATATATTCCAACATTCAGCCCCTCCTATATGTTCTACCTGTCACATAGTCTTCCCAATAATTAAAAGTTTCCTGACTTCCACATTCATGTGCTACCTTGTGAGTATTTAATATTTGCAATGTACCAGGATATATAGGTTCATGTGCTGCAGTGCATATTGTAGTCACATTGAATTTTTCTTTTTTTTCCAAAAAATTAATAACTGATGAAGTTGCCTTATTATTATCCAGTAGCTACTTCTCATGTTTTTCAAAAACCTCCTGCAATTTCTTGAGATCTTAGTGGATAAATGTACTGCGTGGGGTAACATTAACTCAGATAGAGCAGAAAGTCCCAGGTTTGATATTTGGCATGTGCTCAGCATCCTGATCACAACAGAGGCAGCTAAGTCCCTGGACGGGGAGGAGAGAAAAACTCAACCAGGGTAACTGCTCATGCTGCTGGAGAGTGCGCATGTATGTCCTTCAAGCAAAGACAGGATTAGGCTCAGTTGTGATGCAATCCACAGTTGAACAGCCACTTGGGCTAAACATCAGGGGCCTGCTAGCACCTGCAGTCTGTACCCAAGTATAAGTCACTGCTTTCATGAGAAAGGACGAGAAAACTAGGGAAAGAAATGGTTCTGAATATGAACCTTACTCGCTTTGTTGCACAGTCCCTGAGATTCTCCACAAGTGATTTCTCAGTCTCAGTTACACTGAGAAGTGTTATGGATGTGATGCACTTCCTTAAGCAAGGGAGTCACCAGAAGACTCAACTGCTGCACTGTTGCACATCTCCCAGTGGGCAATGAGAGAGACACACACTAGCAGAGCCCCAGTAACAGTTTGCCTGCTCTTTCTTAGAGTTTAGCGCTTTCATGTTGGGATACCTATGAAACCTGAGGAATTTACCGTTTGTGGAATTTTAAAATTTAAATTTTTAAATGACATTATTGATGTCTGTTTCAAAGTGAACCTTACTTCAGTGTTTTGCAGCAAAGTAACTCTTCTTGAAGTAAACCAGTTCAAAAGTAACCTTAAAAATGAAATGAATACTGCAGCAGCATAAATAAAATATATTGGCCCAGATTTTGCTGAAAAAATAACGAAGTCTAAACGACATCGTTATTAATGCACAAATTGGCCAGCAGCTTGTGGAAAGGAAGCGATTCCCTGTTAATTATGAATCGCCACAAATTGCTGGCTGATTTGAGCCACTCCCCGTTGGCTTCATGAAAACGGCATCTCGCCCTTAAACATCCCATGATTTTCAGAAGAACAAAAGAAATAGAAGCAGGAGTGGGCCATACGGCCCCTCGAGCTTGCTCCACCATTCAATAAGATCATAGCTGATCTTCTACCTCGACACCACTTTCCCACCCTATCCCCATTTCCCTTGATTCCCTTAGTGTCCAAATATCCACTGATCACAATCTTGAATATACTCATCAACTGAGCATCCACAGCCCTCTGGGGTAGAGAATTCCAAAGATTCACAACCCACAGAGTGAAGAAATTTTTTCTCATCTCGGTCCTAAATGGCCGACCCCTTATCTTGAGACTATGACCCCTAGTTCTAGACTCTCCAGCCAGGGGAAACAGCCTCTCAGCATCTACCCTGTCAAGCCCTGGAAGATTTTATATGTTTCAATGAGATCACTTCTCATTCTTCTAAACTCCAGAGAATTATAGGCCCATTTTACTCAATCTCTCCTCATAGGACAACCCTCTCATCCCAGGAATCAATCTAGTGAACCTTTGTTGCACCCCCTCTAAGGCAAGTATATCCTTCCTTAGGTAAGGAGACCAAAACTTTACACAGTACTCCAGGTGTTGTCTCACCAGAGCCCTATATAATTGCAGCAAGGCCTCCTTACTCTTATATTCCAACCCCCTTGCAATAAAGGCTGACATACCATTTGCCTTCCTAATTGCTTGCTGTACCTATATGTTAACTTTATGTGATTCATGTACAAGGACACCCAAATCCCTCTGACTACCAATGCTTCTTAGTTTCTCACCTTTTAAAAAATATTCTGCTTTTCTATTCTTTCTACCAAAGTGGATAATTTCACATTTTCCCACACTATTCTCCATCTGCCACCTTCTCGCCTGCTCTATAACCTTTTGCAGCCTCTTTGCGTCCTTCTCACAACCTACTTTCCCACCTAACTTTGTATCGTCAGCAAACTTGGATACATTTCTCTCGGTCCCCTCATCTAAGTCATTGATATGTATTGTAAACAGTTTAGGCCCAAGCACTGATCCTTATGGCACCCCACTAGTTACAACATACTAACCTGAAAATGACCCGTTTATTGTTACTCTCTGTTTTCTGTCCGTTAACCAATCCTCGATCCATGCTAATACATTACCCCCAATCCCGTGAGACCTAATCTTGTGTAACAACCTCTTGTGTGGCACCTTATCGAATGCCTTTTGAAAATCCAAATATACCACATCTACTGGTTCCCCCTTATCTACCCGTTACACCCTCAAAAAACTCTAATAGATTTGTCAATCACAATTTCCCTTTCATAAAACCGTGTTGACTTTGCCTAATCATATTA
This sequence comes from Heptranchias perlo, assembly GCF_035084215.1. Classification (NCBI taxonomy): domain Eukaryota; kingdom Metazoa; phylum Chordata; class Chondrichthyes; order Hexanchiformes; family Hexanchidae; genus Heptranchias; species Heptranchias perlo. Next base: position 33,367,386 of record NC_090341.1, on the reverse strand, counting down.
TGATTTTCTAAGCGCCCTGTTGCTACGTCCTTAATAATAGATTCTAGCATTTTCCCTATTACTGATGTCAGGCTAACTGACCTATAGTTCCCTGTTTTCTCTCTCCATCCTTTCTTGAATAGCGGGGTTACATTTGCTACCTTCCAATCCATGGGGATCGTTCTTGAATCTAGGGAATTCTGGAAGATCAAACCCAATGCATCCACTATCTCTGCAGCCACCTCTTTTAAAACCCTAGGATTTAGGCCATAAGGTCAAGGAGATATATTGATTTTTAGTCCCATTAATTTCTCCGGTACTTTTACTTTACTAATCTTAATTACTTTTAAGTTCCTCACTCTCATTAGACACGTGGTTCCCCATTATTTTCAATATCTTTTTTGTGTCTTCTACTGTGAAGACAGATATAAAATATTTGTTTCCTTATTCCCCATTATAATTTCTCCTGTCTCTGCCTCTAAGGGACCCATGTTTACTTTCGCTAATCTCTTTCTTTTTACATACTTGTAGAAGCTCTTACAATCTGTTTTTATATTTCTTGCTAGTTTACTCTCATATTCAATTTTCTCCCTTTTTATCAATTTCTTGGTCATCCTTTGCTGATTTCTAAAACCCTCCCAATCCTCAGGCTTACTACTCTAATTGGCAACATTGTAAGTCCCTTCTTTTAATCTAATACTATCCTTAACCTTGCTTGTTAGCCACGGTTGGATCACTTTTCCCATGGAGTTTTTATTCCTCAAGGGAATACATATTCATTGAGAATTATGAATTATTTCTTGAAATGTTCTCCATTGCTAATCTACTGTCATATCTTTTAATCTAATTTCCCAATCCAATTATCCAACTCGTCCCTCACACCTACGTAATTGGCTTTGTTTAAATTTAAGATCCTAGTTTTAGACTTAACTACATCACTCTCAAACTCAATATGAAATTCTATCATATTATGATCACTCTACCCCAGAGGATCCTTAACTATAAGATTACTAATTAACCCTGTCTCATTACACAATATTAGATCTAAAATAGCCTGTTGCCTAGTTGGTTCCTCGACATATTGTTCCAGAAATCTGTCTCGAAAGCATTCCATGAACTTGTCCTCCAAAATACTTCTACCAATTTGGTTTACCCAGTCTGTATGAAGATTAAAGTCCCCCACAATTAATCTAATACTATCCTTAACTTCTCTTGTTAACCACGGTTAGATCATTTTTCCCGTGGAGTTTTTATTTCTCAAGGGAATGTATATTCGTTGAGAATTATGAATTGTTTCTTTAAATGTTCTCCATTGCTAATCTACTGTATTGTATTACCCTTGTTACATGCTCCTCTAATTTCCTCATTTACACTCTGTCCAACTCTATAACTACTGTTAGGGGTCCTATAAACTACTCCCACCAGTGTTTTCTGCCCCATGTTATTTCTTAGCTCCACCCATACTGATTCTACATCCTGATTTTCCAAGCTAACATCCTTTCTCACTACTGTCTTTATTGCATCCTTTATTATTAGGGCTACCCGCCTCCACCATCACCAGCCACCAGCCACTCCCCACCCCTTTCCATTTTGCCTTTCTTTTCTAAAAGTCAAGTACCCTGGACTTTTTATGAAGTTGCTGCATTTGCACATTAATTGCCCATTAAACATACCACAGAAATTTAAGTCTAGTAATTAACAACATAAGCACCCTTTAACAACATGATAATTGTTAATAACTGCCAATCAACCGCTCTTGCCCAGAAAGGGAACAATTATAAGTATGGAGTCTCATTCCTTCAGGTTGTGAATTGTTTTAGGAGATTTTAAAAATGTCAAATTTTAAATTTTACATTTTTTTTCTTACTTTTCCTTTCTCTCTTTTTTCTCTCCCTCTTAATCCAATCTTTATTTCCCTCCATTTATTTCTCTTTCTGTACTTGATTTGACATTGAATTCACCAATTCTATTTCACCCTCCTTCTCAGTCCTTCCTCTTTTATTTCTCATTCCTTAAATCTCATTGATTAAGGAGACGCACTGTTTGTCCCCTTGTTCACCAAGGTCCCAGATGCCCTTTTGCCCTCACCGTGCTGTTATCAGCTCGTACTTCCAGCAACTTTGTGGGCAAAAAATTTCTAAACGTGCACGAATAAGTCTAACTAATTGGGCACGCTGCGAGATTCCCCACTCCAGCAAAATCTGGGCCAATTAATACTGTTGCACTATGGTCTGGATTTTGCTCCACTATACAGCTGCGAGTGAAGGCTATTCTGAGGCTTTTGTTAAAATTTTCACAAAAATCTTCGGGGCACTTCTGCCCCCTTTAACACTAGGTCTTCCTCCTTATGGCACTGCAGTTGATGTTGCCTCCCAATTTTGCAATGGCGGGCTTCCTCTGTGTGGTGGAAATTCTGCCGGGAGACCATCCTGCATCGACAGTGACCTTTGGCCCGGGTAACAGCATCAGAGTCGTAGTGGAGTTGGGGCAGTGGGTGGAAGTCTGACCACAATCCACCTCTGGCAGCAAAACTGCCCCAGAGGGAAAATCCAGCCCTGCCTCTGTGTATTACAACTCAATGATATTTGATATTTAACATAATAAATTCCCTATGCATTCATTCTGATGTGTACACTAAATGTAATTCATCATTTGTCTCCTTCTAACCCTTGCAGCTATCTTTATAAAGCCAACAATCTTTGCTGAGCAGTATTATAAACACAGTACAGATGCAAACAAGCATTAGCTAATCACACTGTATGTGGAAAGGGATTAGTTAGTAATGTTTCATTTCCATTACGTATTACATTTCCATGACATCTTTGATGAAAATTTCTGCATGCAGGACACGGTGTGAATTGTTGAGGCAGACGAAATCATATCAGTTTCAAAGACGTGTCCAACCACATTTTGGCAGCTGTGGTCAGTTCAGTCATCAGTGACTGCTTGTGATGAAGGAGTGGATACTGGAAACAGCTGCTCAAACCTTCGGTTCTCAGGTGAAATACCTGTAAAAGACCGTTGGCATTTATAGCTGGATACAACTGGCCCTGGAAAATGTGCTATATCGCAATGTTTAAAAACAGCACCGACTAATCTCATTAACACAAATCCTGCTGACACATACACCTGTTGGGTAGTTATTTTCATGTGGAAGTCAATCTTCTTCAAAGAACTCTATTCAATAACTGTCTCTCCTTTAAAGCCTAAAATACTGAGGTTCAGAGGAACAGCTCTTGATGAGATTAGGCTTTAACAGGTGTGTGTTTGTCATTATCAAGAAAGGCATTTAATGACAGCATTAAGCACTCTCGGTACAAATTCACTACAAGCAAATTGCAATGGAGACCTTCCTCAATGCAGCCTGAGTAGTGTACCTCAGCAAGAACTTCAGGTAAATCTCTCTTTCTTCTGTCTAGTTTCATCATAAGAAAGGTCATGGATCAAAAAAGGCCATCAGCTGAGCAAAGTTCGTCGTCATATATAAACTCTCTCATCGTAGAATCTAACGGTATTTTGAATAACCTCAATCATTTTTGGCTTCATTACCTTGTTTGATAAATTATTCCAAACACCTCCTACTTATTGAATAGATATTTCCCTGATATCTGTTAAAAAAGTTAATTTTCACTATTTTCCATTTCTGTCTATGATCCCACTTTTGTTGCACTTCAAGGTAATAATCTGAGTTTATCATATCTATATCATTTAATATTTTATGTGCTGTAATGAAGCTCCCTCCCCCACTCATGGCAACTTCCTGTTTCTGTTTATTTTCATAGTGAGCTTTCCAAATTTGTGTAATTTATTGTCAAGCATGGGGAAATGGAAGGTTGTGGACTCTGCTGGAAACAGCTTCGGACCAGCCAGAGTCATTTCATTTGTGACCTGTTACAATGATCAGATGGGAAATTGTCATCACCTTTGTCTAAACGTACTGTCATATTATTCTAGTGCTGTGCCAGTGCTGCTGGTTCCCGATGAGCAGGTCATGCACAGTCAACAGCAACACCAAAGTAAAGATGCCGGATCCACTAAGTAAAAAAATGGATCTTACCAGCTGCCTGCTATGAATCTGCAAATTTACCTTGATATCGCCCCACCTACATGGGTCTCATGCATTGAAAGCTAGCGGTACTACCACCTCTATGGGATATAAACAAGTGACCCATAAGGAGCAATCTGCCCTATACGTTCCAGTCACTATATCAGTTAGGATATCAGGAAGAAGATGACTGGAGGCCTGTTGTTTCGTCATGAAAAAGGGGAGAATATTAGAGGGATTGTCACTTCAGCCTGCCTTCACATACCTCCAAAGACCTATATAGACAGCCTTGGGAGAAAGCTAGGAATATTTTATTTATCCACATGGTAGATGAAAGGCTAGAAACCAGGTAGGTCTATTAAAGGATAAGTAGAAATGTTAGAGTTGATCAGATGTGCTACATGAGTTCTTCATATCGTCTTCACAAATAAAGACTTGTAAACAAATTTCAGATCCAGCTGTTTTAGTTCAATAATCTATAACATTTGTAAACATCATTAACTCATGTGCTATGAACAAACTACAGTAATTTAATATACGCAGGGCACCTGGATCAGATGGATGTACCCAAGAACCCTCATTGAAATGAGAGGAAGTAAGTGAGGCTCTAGTGAGCACAGAACTAGATGATATGAGTATAAGATTAGCAAGCCTCAAGCGATAAGATCAGAAAGGATTTTTTTCTCCATTGAATTATGGATGCGATGGAAACTTGATTGCCATAATTGAGGGGACTGCTACAGATACAGAAACTGGTGGACAATTCAGGTTGTACTGAAACAAGAACTGCACAGGTCAGCTGTTCAGAGGGACTGGAGGGGCTTCTAATATATGTCTCTCCTTTCATGGTGTTTCTTTTCAGAATTTCTATTACAATTTGAAAAGAAATAGGATGTATAGAAAGCCCTGTGTAAGAAGCTCATCTGCTCCTCTGAATAGCTGATCAGTGTACTCCTCTCAAAGATCCTGGTGCTTTTGCATCCTTTTTCTCCACCGACCTCGCCCATCTGCTGCCAATGCCAATCCCTTTTCTACACATTCCTTTCATGTCCCTACCACCTATTTGTGCCTAAAAAAGAGGCTTGGCAGGACCGCAAATGAAATTGTAGCATAGACTTACCGCTTGCGGTCTACGTGTTCCAATTTTCAGGTGGACACCAAACTAGGCTGCCAAAGCTCCTGTTGGAAACAGCTGGGGGCCTCAATAATAAATGCGAATTGGGGTCATATGACGTAGTTACGAGTCCCAATGCCATTTCCATCTGCACTTCATACCTCCTGTGGCATTCTAACCCACAGACTGAGATACAAGTTAGCAAGATGTCTGGACGGCAGGTTGTATGATAGAGAAGACCTCATAAAATTGACAGGTAGGAAAAAGTCATTGAGGCAGTAGCTGAGAAGGAAGAGGAGTCAGGCAGCAGATTGGAAAAGAAAAAGAAGTGCAAAAAGCAGCTAGGTAGTCCAAGGAAGCATGTAAGACGAGTGAGAAAGTTGGAGGCTTGGACACCAGGCATGAATGGAGATGAGGTCCAAATGGTGTTTGGGAACGGACATTTTTACTTTTCAGTGGGTGGCACTTCCAGTGAATTAAATTGTCCAATGTACAGTTATGGTGATACTGCAAATAAATCCATTATTGTTAAAAGAAAGGAAATCCAAGATTTTAAAAATAATTAACAAGATGGTCCAGAAGAGACTGAAATCCAGCAACTTGAAAAGCCTTTAGCTGAATTTAACATAAGCTCCTTTAAGTGAAAATAAAACACACCATATTTTTTTGAACATTTATTTTGCGGTATTTCTGGGTCAGGCTTAAAGTATTTGAAATATAGCTTGTTTTACCTTGGGTGTAGTCACCATGGAAGAATCTCTGTGCTTGTGCCTTTTAGCTGATTCACTGTACAACCATACCCTTTGTGAAATCTTTTATTGGTAGACTTTATTGTTCCATTGTCTTTATTCATAAACCCAATTAATCACTTGATATTTCAGTTTACAGTGTGCTGGCAGTAAATCAATATTGTCTCCAACACATAGGGCTTTTGGCACTGTGAGCAAATGACATTGTAAGTTACACTCCTGAATGTTAACTAAGGTATAGAATGTGTACGTATTCATCATCAACTAATTGGTCTAGCATTTTATATTTCTTAAGACATGCAGATTTCAATATAAAAGATTTGTTTATAGTCTTTTATTACTGAGAAACAGTATTGTGAAGAATGTATATTTAATCAAATACCAAATAATAATAAAAACATACTGAGATAGTTTACTTTTAAGCAACTGGCACTTTTTCTTTGTTTTCAGACAGTATATTCAGTACATGGATAATTCATCATTGTCACAGGCTTGTTTGGAGTCCATTATAAGTTAAGAAAAAGAGCTGATCGGTATTCAGTGTATTCATGAATCTGGATACAAGACTATTCATACAGCTATGTTTTATTAATGCAAGTTCTTTTTATTTACTCATGTTCTTTAAGAAACCAAAAGAAAAAATAAGAAACACAACACCACCCAACTTTATTCACAATTGACAAAACAGAAAAGGGAAAAGAACTTCTTTCAACAGTTTGTGTCTGGGCCTCCTATTGAGGATGAATCACATTGAAAAGAACTTGGCACCAGGGCTGTGATTCTTTGGTGTAGTCAGTGGCAGTTCAGGACCTAGGGCAGAGGAGACATCCTGGGAACAGTAGACACTTAGTTAAAAGTTAGTTTGCAGATTTCCAGACACAGTGGGTCTTTTCAATTCCAATTTAGAATTTGTAATTCGTGTTCATACAATTTCATAAATGCGGGTTTAAAATTATGACATTATTTCCAATTAATCTTTTTGTAATCCTGGAACATTATTAAGAAGCTGATGTACATTATGGAGCTGATGTACATTTTTAAACTTAACCATCCATCTGCAGCCCTCTCCTTTCTAATAGCTGAGTGTACTCAACAAGCCTCATCTGTTACAGAGACAAGTGAGCAGGTACAACTCTGAACCACCATGTTACTCTGTAAGTCAATTAGCACAAGTTTTTCCCCGCTCAAGAAACGTTTCCACTTTCCACTTTCCAGCTAAGATCTGATGAAACTCGTCATGCAAACAGCACATAACTCTCAATTTCTTAATCAGTCAATGTGAGACAAAGGTCATGTGGATGTGGAACAAGCAACTTAAAATGAGCAAGAACTGTGTTTTTTTAATTACATATAGCAACTATATAGCGCCTATAGCAGGACAGTGGGAGAAGCTTTGGATTGTTCTCAGAAAGAGCCAGCACAGATATGATGGTTCTATGGTTCTAACACAGTACTTAATTAAGGAATAGTTTACAGGGCTCTGCAATCTAATAAGATCACCTTTCAAGTAATGTGAACTGAAACAGTTAATATAAGCAGAGTGTCTGAATGTGTGAAACTCCACATATATGGGATTACTGAAAGGCAGAGACTCTGATTCTGTGGCACACACCGAAATTTTTTTTAAAATTCCTGGGCTAATTTCCGGGTGGCCTCCAATGGTCCATTTAAGGACTGCTGGTTAGGCTGTTTGCCACCTGGTACAAATGGGTGGAGCTTGCACGGCGCACACTGTGCCCATTTGTACCATGAAATTGCAATCGGGGTCCATGGGATCCTGATTTGCATATTACATGTGGCCTCCTGCCTGAAACAGGTGGGCGTTCCAGCTTCCCATCTCAGGACCCTACCCAAGGTTGCAGCAGTCGAAGCACCAGCATAAACGCGGCAGTAAGTGACCCGATGCCCACAAATCGAACATGTGAAAAAGAAAACAAAGAGGAAAATGTCTACGAATGTAATCCTACACAGTTGGCTGAGTTTTGATGCTTTCTGGATGCTTTCAGTGAATGTCTCAGATGTTTTAAATTAAATTCACATTGATAGAGGAACAGTCAAGTCAGAGGATGCAGCAAGGGACCTATGTAAAGAGTTAGACAAAATCTGCAAATGGGAAAATCTGTAGCAGGCAACATAGACAAGTGCAAGGTACTATACACTGGAAGGAGAATGAATGTCACAATTATACTATTTTCTATACTATGGTGTAGAATAGTTAAAGGTAAAGTGGAAAATAATCTGATGAATAGTGGTTTCAGCAATTAACACGTCAAATCACTATGGAACTCTACACAACCTCCAATTCATCCAAAGCTCCACTGCCACTTCCTGTCCTGCATTAAGTTCTGCTTACCCATCAACCCTATCCTTACTCATCTCCACCTACTCGCTGGCCCCAAACGCATTGAATTCAAAATCCTCATCCTTATTTACACATCTTCTCATGGCCTTATCCCAACCTACCTCTCCAACCTCTTCCAGCCCTACATGCCATTTGTGCCCTTCAGTCCCCTGACTCTGGCCTCCTGTGCATTGTCCACCCCTCCACTCAACCGTCATTGGCAGAGCGTTCAGCAGTCGGTCCCACTGTCTGGAACTTCCTTCCTCAATCCTTCCACCTTGCTATTTCCCTCATTCTTTAGGGCCTCTTTGAAACCCTATCTTTTCAATCATACTTTTGGTCATTTCTCCTAACTCTTCCACTCCTACTCAGCATTCATTTTCTCTGGGTGAAGTTCCTTGCAATCTTTGATTTCCCAGTTGTAGGATAGCACTGAAAGGAATTTAGGAACTCTTTCCAATGCTGAATGGCCCAGACAATTCTAAAGAGGAAATCAGACATATTTAATGAGGACACTTTGGAGGGGCTTACCAAGCAAAGATTGGTATGCAAAGTTGCCAATATCCTGAAGGTGGTTTCAAACTGTATAGCAATATTCATTTGCATCAAAGCATTTATTTTAGATTAATAACTATTTCAGATTCAATCTAAACAAATGACGAGCAAATAATTCCCAAACCAAGAGATAATCATCCCTTCTAATAATTACAGTGAATTATTTTTCCATTTACTGTGCTTTTTGGCATATCATAACTAACTCACCCTGTGGTGATGTGCTTTCGATGTTATGGATGAATCCTTGGATAGTATCTGATTTTTGAATCTTAGTGATGCTTAGTTAAACTCAACAATAATAATGTAAGGGTCAGTAAGCTGCAATAAAAGCATTCCTCTTTCCATACTCAAGATTTCTCCTGCACACAACAAGCCACAGCCAGAATTGACTGTTTAATAGAACGATAATGTTTTCCATATTTGTGGTTTTCGTGTTTTACATTTGAAGACCCTGACAGATTTTTGTGATGAATAACTGACAAGTCTGGATGAGTGATTCAAAATGATATGAGATACCAGCTTACAGAATTAAACTCTCTCCACTTTGTATTTTTCACATAATGTCAGCTCTGCTTTCATCTGCCTCCAGTGCATCACGATGCTTTGACTAATGGTTAAAATATAATCCAATATTGAGAAAAGCTCTTATTGTTTCTTTCAGCAGTTATTTATGTACAGAAAGTGTTTTAAACAGAAACTGAAGACTCATTTCGATGTGTATCACTAAAACAACATCCTAATAAAGACACACAAAATGTTGCTAAAATAAGATGCAGCTGTAATCACTCTAATCGCATTCTCTGAAGTGGAGGGTGGTAAATCTTCGAATCTTTGAATGTTTGCCAGGCATTCTAGCGAAAAAATAAACTGTTTCTAATTGTCCCCACAACATGGAAGGGAAAGTAGTCACTACTGACCAATGTATAAATGAGGTCAGTGAATGAAAACCCATGACCCTTTTGAATTACACAACAGAAGAACTGTAGATTACACTAGTAAGGCAACTGAGAGTCCATGCCAAATTACCTGGGCTCATAGAAAATCTATCAGATACAGATATGGTCACATTATTTGATTCATAAAAACAAGAGAACTGCACATGATCCACAAGAGTGGTATTTTTCAGTATAAAATATCAGAATAATAGCAATCAGACAGTATTTATTTATTATTTAGTAAAATATTGTCAAGATTACAATATTTAGATATTTTATTAGGCTGCATTTAATTTTTTGCCAGTACACAAAGCAAGTACATAGAAAGAAGTTTCAAACTGTACAGGAACATTTTGACAAAAGACAATCTAGAGCTGAGGGACCTGGTTAGATTTGAACTATGTCTGGAGAACCTCCAGACTTGGTGGGCCAGGAAGATCACCTGGAGCACCACCAGGCTGTGTTTTTGTTTGAAATAAGAACAGAACATTATGGAAATAGATAACATTTTGGGTGTAGATGCTGTTCAGTCAGTTTGTGAGTGTTATCATTCATCTTTTTATTATTAAAAATGTTGTGTAGGACATGCACTTCATGTCCACAGACTTTACTTCTGTCAACATTTACCACTGTAAATTGCTGTGTCAGCATTTTCCATTCTATTTTGCTATGTCAACTGTTGCAGCCTTTGCTACTAAGTGACTCTGTGGAGCCAGTTTTGAAGTCTTTCACTCCATCACCATTTTGTACATGAAAGTACTATACTCATTAACTGGCTATAGGCAACACCACAGGCAATTTACTAGTAATTATAAAAAGTTGAAATACAACTTAATCTGCCAAATATGACTATCCTCCCCAAATTAGGAACAGCTGGTCTGAAGTTGCAAGCATCGATTTATCAAAGTTGTGAAAGAAGTGGCAACTGTTCCCTCAGATCGAAAAGGAAACTGTCAACACAGTGCTTAGCTGTGGAAAAGAGGCAAATAAGGTACTGTATTATATTAGCAGAGGAAAACAGGACAAATCACAAGAGGCTGTATTGTTACTCTATAAGATATTGTTTGGGCCACATCTGAATATTGTGTGCAGTTTTGATTATTTAATCATAGGAGGGTTATTATTGCTATTAAATGGGTATGGAGATAAGCAACAAAGATGATTCGGCTCATCAGGAATTAAAATTGTGATGAAAGGTTAAACGGATTGTGAAAGAGTAATTTTTGAGGTAATCTAATTTATATTTTCAAGAATATAAAGGGAATTGATAAAATTGATCCAGACTAATTGTTAACTATGGTGAAGGTTTCAAATACTACAGGAGACAAGTTAAAAATGAGTAGGTTAGCGGCAAGAAGAGAATCATAGTATCATAGTATCATACAGCACAGTAGGAGGCCATTCAGCCCATCGTGCCTGTGCCGGCTCTTTGAAAATTAGAAGTTAGACATAATCTTCTCACTCAAAGGCTAATACAGTTGTGGATTGAGTTACCAGGGAACACAATTGAAGCAGATAGCATAAATCAGTTAAAGAGACAATTGAATGCATTTCTGCAAAGAGTGCGATGTAGTGAGAAGATGTTGGTGGGCTGATCTATGTAAATTGGACTTTCCCATTTCCTAAAAATTATTATGATTTTCAACCCATGTTAAACCAAGGTCTCAGATCCCAGAGATGAAAGTCGGGTGTCTATCCCGCTGCGCCACTCAGTCCTCAAAAATGTTTTTAAAGTAGATTGTTCAGGTAGCGGCTGGATATCAAATTACAAAAGTTTCAGCAATTTTATTATAAAATAATATCGCTCTGTTTCTGAGTAGACACTTTCTCCCCACAGGGACACTTGCCCAAGTCCAGAGAGCTTTGGCAAAGCCAAGGCTTAGGAACCCCCAAGCATGCGCAGGAGTACTGCTGGAGTTTATCTAGCTAAAAACATGAAATTTACTAGTACAGAGCACTTTAAACTTTTTGCTGCTTGTCTAGGACTCCCTTACCTATTGGGGCATTGGCTTTTAGGGTTATCTGAAACTGAAGTGGGAAGAATCCTAGTCCCCTGTAACAGGTCTATGCCTCCAGGTTTTATTAGTGTGCCAGGCTGGCTGGTCAATCATTAACACTGCCCTGGAGTACTGCAGAGGTATCTGATACAGATATTGGATTAGCAAGTCTACTAGACTTGGTTATGAGTTTCCATCTTCCTCAACCATCAAGAAACCTTGCTTACCTCCCCTTCTTCCCCCAGAGGATATTCACTATCTGATACACAACTGACCAACATGGGTTTGAGTGCTCACTAAGTGTACAGTTGGTGCCAAGAACTCCTTACAATGGTGTAATGAGCAACACAACTCACCATAAAATGTGTGAGTGCATTGTCACTATCCTCCTGACCAAAGCATGAGCACATAGCATATCCAGTTGAACAGTGCTTCCACCAGCTATAATTGCAGAGCTTCAACAGCAGCTGTTTGCCTCTCTGCAACTCAATCATGGTAGGCACAGAACCATGAATATATGAGCGGATGTTCTTATACCCAGTTTCCATGTACCACCTTCCAGCAGCTGTGTTCCCAAGTCTTAGAGTTTCCTCATTGACTATATATCAGGCATCTGCTTTCAGAATAGGTGACGGTTCTGCATAAAAAGTTTGTGTCTTGTAAGCCATCTTATTGATAGGCCTACTTTTAGATATTTTAGATGTGCAAGTCTATAGCTGTCTACTGGGCTAATTCATCACAAACTACTTGACCCAGATCCTCACAAAAAGGGCATTAATCAAAAGCCACAACCTGTTGAACGCATTCCTCATCAGAGGCAAAATCCTGCCTGCTCCTTTTTGATTGCTCCATTATCCTCCAGAGCATCTGATATGCATGCTGTGACAACATGAAGATCCACTTTAAATGCCTTTGATATCAGTGAGATTCCTTGATAGATTTCAGGCTCACTATAATCCCCTTTCTTCTGAATAGAGACTACAGCTGTGCTCCGCATCATTAAAAGCATCCACACTTCAAGCAGAATCCATTAACCATCCTCAGAAGGTCAGTTCCTGGGCAAGTTGTTGGTTCTTGGCACTGTTCTCCAAGACCATTGCTGTTCCCCTCTCCCTTGGAGCAGCTTTTATTAATTTGGCATGAATACTGACCACACCTACTGCCCTACCATTGGCTGAGCAGTGCAGTGCAGAATTCACTCCCTCCATTAACTCCTTTGATCTTTATGCATCAATTTCTTGCAGAAATAACTGATTTTACTGGAGTCCCTGTTAAACATCCTGGAAATAGCCCAAAAAGGTTCAGGAGTCCTATGACCTTCAATGCACTGGCAATGCTGTGGTTGCCCTGGAGTTAAATTGGAGGTTGTCCTGGAGCATGTTGGACAACTCTGTCACCACCTCATTTCTGAATCTGAGTCACCACATGCATTGCCCCTCTCTCAAGTCAAGATAATTCTGCCATGGCCAATATAAGCAGTTTGAAGAGTAATGGTGAGTAGGAACCCTCTTCCTGCAATGTGGCCTTCCTTCCCTGCCATCCAAACATTCTTCCATTCTCACCTTCTTCCTCCAAGTAACACATGTACAGTGGTATTCCAAAGAGGACACACATTGTACAAAGTGGTATGGTCCAAGCTCCAAACAGTAGCCCAAATGAAGCCTTAAAAATCCCCCTGTTCCACATAGAGCAGCACAGGTCCCACGAAAATGGCTGAAAATTGCTCACAAACACTAGCAAAAACTACCATTCAATTCCAAATGGAAGCTACTAGCTGTCCCTTTGAAAAAACTTTTCATCTAAATTCGCAGCCTAACAATTCTGAATGCCCTGTTTATGTGAGCAGTAATTAAAACTGATGTGTGTTCAGCATTAACACAGGAAAATGCATCATTTGCTACAAGTAGAATATCTTATGCACTTTGTTAAATGAATGAACTGCAGATCGTGATTCAGATCTTTTGGAGTCTGGTAAGTAGGAAATATCATGCAGTATTTATTACAGTTATTTTTTATATTTAGCAGTGCCAGAAAAGAATGCTCCTATTTAAAATGCAAACTCAGCATATATAAGACCACAGGACGTCCCGAAGTGCTTTACACCCAATGAAGTATTTCTTGAAGTGTAGTCACTGTTGTAATGCAGGAAATGCAGCAGCCAATTTGCACACAGCAAGGTCCCACAAACAGCAATGTGATTATGACCAGATAATCTTTTTTTAATGACATTGGTTGAGGGATAAATATTGGCCAGGACACCCAGGAGAACTCCCCTGCTCTTCTTTGAAATAGTGCCATGGGATCTTTTATGTCTACCTGAGAGGACAGACGGGGCTTCGGTTTACCATCTCATCTGGAAGACAACACCTCCAACAGCATTCCCTCAGTACTGCAATTGGAGTGACAGCCTAGATTCTGTGCTCAAGTCCCTGGAGTGGGACTTGAACCCACAACCTTTTCTGACTCAGAGGTGAGAAAGCTACCCACTGAACCAAGGCTGATCTCATGATCTCATGTTTCCCATTGTTATAGTGATTGACAGATAGCAGCCTGGCAGTTTTGGCTAGAATCACAACAGGAAAGATTGAATTTGATGGTTCCTCATTGCTTCTTTACAGAGGGAGATATATCCAATGCTTAGTGGTATTATGGTTAATGCATAGAGAGACATATATATGAAATGAGCTAAAGCTTATCAAACCCGTTTTCTCCACAAATTATGTCTAATTGTCCTATCATGGACTCCATCTGGCTCATTTAATCTCCTGAAGAAGGTGACAAACCACATGAGATACATCCCAGAAGACAAATCAGTGTGAAATTTATCTCTGGCCCTGTAATATTATTTAGCAAAATATCAATTCAATATTATAACCTTGATCAGTTGCATTCCACAGAAAACAGTTCCATGATCCTAGCACCACACGAGCCAACATGGCCCACTGAGTATATAATCATCATAACCTTCAATCAATTCATAACCAGATATTTATCTAGCTATGTTTTAAAGGAGCCATTACATTAAATCAGAGGCTATGGACATACTTATTATTCTGTGGGAGAAAAATTCTTCTAATCATTGGTTTTGCTGAAGGTTTGTTGATTTTTTATTTGTCTTCTATTTATGCAAACAGAGTTTGAGATAAATAACCTGTTTACATCTAAATTATCCATGCCTTTTAGAATCTATTCCCTGGTTATGCTGTACGTTTGTTGCAGTGCACCAGTGCCAAATGTGTAGTATAATAATGCCAGTTAGAAATTAGCAGTTTGGTGTCAGCAACAAAGTCACCTCCACATTGGCTGCTACATAACTGCAACTAATATGTAAGTGATAAAGCTTAAAAAATGTTCAACCTACCTGCTGTAACGCTTTAGAAATAAGAGTTAGCTCCCCTAATGACCTAATAGGTAAAGTCATTGCTCAGCATAAGTTTTAAAATATGCAGACCAGAAGTTCGATTTGATTCTCAGTTACCTCAGTTCTGAGTTAGCTGATCAGAATCGGAGAGGTACAATGCTCCCAAGTTGGGAGGGTTCTGCTCCTGATCACTATCCAGTGATTACTGCTGGAAAGTGTGTGCGTGTACGTATGTATGCCCACACTTATCAGACTGGCTCCATACTACCGTGCCCTAGTATGTCCTCTTGGTGGCACTCCTGGAAGCACTCATGGTGGCACTCTGTTAGCCTGGACATAATAGCACCATGCCACATATCAGAACCTTCATGAGTGGAGAAAATTGGAACAATAATAGGATAGAGATAACTGCTTTTTAATTACTTCTCTAATGTTAGAGATTTCACCAGTAGGTGAGCAGAGTTGGGAGCCTTCTAGAACTTGACCAACTTAACCAATTGTGCTAGGTCTCTGCTGCTTCCAGGAGTTTCTGACTTGTCATTTATGGGGCAGAACCTTAGTGGCATTAACGCCTGCCTACCCTATGCTAATTATGCGGCCTCCCACTGATCCCCCGCCCCCAAATTCTGATATATCAGCACTGGAGAACACCAGTAGACTCGATCCCAATGTAACCAGCGGGATTATGTCCTGAGGAATTTCGGCCCGAGCTGTCTTTGGCCTCTAAAATTATGTGATGGAAATTGGTTGCTATGAGTGAAGTGGTTTGGTCTTTACTGCACTGGTGCTTTTTCTTAAAATTATCCCTCCCTCCAGCCCACAGATGCAAAATACAACTACCAAGAAATAAAAACTTTAGATTGATTGTTTTAAGAGGGTCTTCATATATTATCACATATCCTCATAACATATAATGGAAACAGAAGTTTTTTTTTCAATAGAGAGACCCGTATGCAGAAGTAAAATCAACCTTTAAACCTTTAAAATAGGAACACATGTGAGTGCCATTAAGACACCAGTTTCAGCTTTGGATGTCCATTTGGAATGAATTATGTGTTATCAAAAAACCATTATACCACTAATACTGTAATGAGTTTCAACGAGCTGTACAAAAAAAAATGAATTTGGACCTACAATAGCCTTAGGTGCTGTAAACTAGAATGGATCCCAGACTCAACAAGTAAAGAGACTTTTTGTCTCTGTACTCTGCACGTCTTTAAAATGATCCTTTCTGTTGCCATACTTACTGTATTGATTGTACAAACATGTTCTTAGCATATACTTTTACAGTAAAAGATCCTTTGCAAGTTGTTCTTTTGTTACATTTACTTGCTGTAAGAATGCTAATTGTTGTAAAAATATTTTCTTGACAACTTTATTCAAAGTGCTGTGCCTTGAAATTTACGAAGAAAAGTGCCCATTCAGTTGAAGAATCTTCTGTTGGTTAATTTAATGCTTTCCAAATATAGCACAACTAGATTTTAAAAAGTGATCTGTATCTTCAGATCAGGGAGTACAGTGTATACTGTGCATTTAGCTGTAGCAATACTCCAGGAGGGTCTTTACAATCTACCACATTGTCTGGTTTTAATTTTGACAAGTTATTCTGGTGCTACTTCTAGTAAAGCCTGTGTGGTTGTTAAGCTGATTATGACCTAACCAGTTATTTATTGTTGCTAAGCTAAAGATGTCATAAAGGCACTGTGGCTGTTATATGGTGTAATGATATACTAGATAAGATTAGAAATGACAAAATAAATTAGTTTAAATAATTCCAAAATCAGCATGTTCTGAAATTTGATTCTTCTACTTATCCAAGACTTCACTAAATTTCATGTTGTAAGTAGGATATAGTGTTAAGGGTATTATCCATTTAATTGTAGATATATACACAACACACATTACAAGTTTCACTAATTCAGTCCATTACCTCAATAAAATATACTTTGAACTTTGGTGTTTATGTCACACCCTTATACATGTTTATGTCCTCTAAATATATATATTTACCTTCCAAGTCACACACCATCCTGACTTGGACATATATTGCTGTTCCTTCATTGTTGCTGGGTCAAAATCCTGGAACTCCCTATCTAACAGAATTGTGGGAGAACCTTCACCACATGGACTACAGCGATTCAAGAAGAAGGCCCACCACCACCTTCTCAAGGGCAACAAGGAATGATCAATAAATGCCGGCCTTGCTAGAAACACCCATAATGAGTTATATAATGAAATAGCAATTGTAAAATAATGGGAGAAATTTGCACAGTAGTTAGCACTGTGTCTCATGATGAAGATTGCTTTAATAATGAACCCTACAGCAATGTAATGGTGGTATAACCCCTCCTTCCAGCCCACTATTTGAAGTTAATGAGGGAAAGGCTCAAGTAATAAAAGGTAGTAATAAATTTAAAATTAAGGAAAATTTGAATAAAATAACCCACATTTAAAATGATATAAATAACAATTACAAATCAAAAATAACTGTAATAAATCTGCAAATTATTGTTCTTTTCAATTTCTTAAACTAGTTACATTGCCCTGCACTCATTAATCTCTTCCTGCCCAACCGGTGCTACTTCTGTTGCAGCTGCACAATGTTCCCTTTACAACCATAGCAACTAACAACTAACCTATCAACAGTAAATATAAATACAAGTCCAAACAAAATCAAACATTGCTACATATTCACAATAATAATGAAAGAGAACACAGAAGACAAACTGTAGTCCACGCAAACTGTAGTAGATTTTGATATGAATTATACCACTCTAGCAAATACTAAGGAAGGAAACTGTACACCAACAAAATCTACAAGACACATTGAAACCTGAAAAATATTTACACTACCAAACTATTAGAAACTGTACCTTATAATGCAACAAATGAAACATTAACTCGTTTATTTTTAATTTTAAAAAACTGCTTACAAAAACTCCATAATGCTAGATTTCCCAGATTGTAATGAAACTTTTTCCGTAAACTATACAATGGGCTGGAAAAAATAATGGTGTGTTAACAACGCACATTGTTATTCATGTGCAAATCGGCCAGCAAGTTCAGGGGAAGAAGAGATATGCCATGATTTGCTAATCTTCAGGACTTGCTGGTCAATTTACGCCGCTCCACCGTTTGCTTTGCACAAACAGCATCTTGCCCTTATCCTCCCTGTTATTTTTAAGAACTTGCTGGATTTACACATTAGTTGGCCATTGAACATGCTATAGAAAGTTAAGTCCAGTAATTAATAGTGTTAGTACCCATTTAACAATGTGATAATTGTTAATGATGTGGAGATGCCGGTGATTGCCTTGGCAACGGGCAGTTGCAGGGGCAGTCTGTAAACACCATGTATTGTTCTATATGTATAAATGCGTAGGCTTCAAGGAGATCCTGAACATTTACCTGAGGAAGGAGGAAGTCTCCGAAAGCTTGTGAATTTAAAATAAAATTGCTGGACTATAACTTGGTGTTGTAAAATTGCTTACAATAATTGTTAATGACTGCCAATCAACCTCTCTGGGACAGATAGGGAACAATTTAAACTGTGGAGTCTCAATCCTTCAGGTAGCGAATTGTTGTTGGAGATTTTTAAAATATTTAATTTTTAATTTTTTTCTTACTTTTCCATTCTGTCTCTTTTTTTTCTCTCTCTAAATCCAATCTTTCTTTCCATCTCTTTATTTTTCTTTCTGTACCTGATTTAACTCTAATTCATTCTATTTCCTTCTCTGTCATTCCTCTGTTTCTTTCTCAATCCTTAAGTCTCATTGGTTAAGGAGATACACTATTGAATACAATGTTCACTAAGGTCCCAGGTGCCCCGTTGCCCTCGCCGTGCTGTTATCAGCTCACACATCCAGCAATTTACGGTGCAAAAAAAATTTCAAGGGTGCAGCGTACGTAATGAGATGTCTTGCTCCAGCAAGTTCCAAGCCTTTGTCCTAATATCTTTTCCTCCCTGTAAAAACACACATGTAAGAATACACCAAGAAAAGTACCTAAGCGGATAAACTTTTAAACTGTATAGATTCAAAGTGTATATATACAAGAGAACTACCAAGGGAGTACAAGAAAGTACATACATATGAGAAAACATTTTTAACATACTTTGCCTTTTGGAATTTCTCCCTGGGTCATTTGTGTTTCCTTTTCTTTATCTTGTTGCTACGTACTTTTGCTTTATCTGACGATACCACTTTTGTTTTTCTTTCTGCCTTCCCTTTTCATTCTCTTTCGGCACCTACTTTCAGATATACTAGGAAATACCATGTAAATATTAATCATTTAAACATGAGCAAGTCAAACAGCAGGGTAAACTTCATAAAATAGCAAGTTTTGCCATTTTTTGCTCCATTTGGATTCTCATTGAAGATCCCATTCAATATGGACATTATCATGGATATTGGAATGCTAGACAGCTATAATACTACAGTAGTCATAGGATCATAGAATGGTTACAACACCGAAGGAGGCCATTTGGCCCGTTGAGCCTGTGCTGGCTCTCTGCAACAGCAATCCAGCAAGTCCCACTCCCCTGCCCTTTGCTTGTAGCCCTGCAAATTTTTTCCCTTCAAGTATTTATCCAATTCCCTTTTGAAAGCCATGATTAAATCTGCCTCCACCACCCCCTCAGTGTATTCCAGATCATAACCACTCGGGGGGTGTAAAAAAGTTTTCCTCATGTCGCCTTTGGTTCTCTTGCCAATCACCTTAAATCTGTGTCCTCTGGGTCTTGACTCTTCCACCAAAGGGAACAGTTTCTCTCTATCTACTCTGTCTAGACCCCCTCATGATTTTGAACACCTCTATCAAATCTCCTCTCGACCTGCTCTGTTCCAAGGAGAACAACCCCATCTTCTCCAGTCTATCCACATATCTGAAGTCCTTCATCCCTGGAACCATTCTAGTAAATCTTTTCTGCACCCTCTCTAAGGCCTTCACATCCTTCCTAAAGTGCGGTGCCCAGAATTAGACACAATACTCCAGTTGTGGTCAAACCAGTGTTTTATAAGGTTCATCATAACTTGTTTGCTTTTGTACTCCATGTCTCTATTTATAAAGCCTAGGATCCGGTATGCTTTTTTAACCGCTTTCTCAACCTGCCCTGCCACCTTCAACGATTTGTGCACATATACCCCCAGGTCTCTCTGTTCCTGCATCCCCTTTAGAATTGTACCCTTTAGTTTATATTGCCTATCCTCCTACCAAAATGTATCACTTTGCACTTCTCGACGATAAATTTCATCTGCCACGTGTCCGCCAGCCTGTCCATGTCCTCTTGAAGTCTATCACTACCTTCCTCACTGTTCACTACACTTCTAACTTTTGTGTCATCTGCAAATTTTGAAATTGTGCCCTGTACACCCAAGTCCAAGTCATTAATATATATCAAGAAAAGTAGTGGTGCTAGTACCGACCCCTGGGGAACACAACTGTATACCTTCCTCCAGTCCGAAGAACAACCGTTCACCACTACTCTCCGTTTCTTGTCACTTAGCCAATTTCATATCCATGCTGCCACTGCCCCTTTTATTCAATGGGCTTCAACTTTGCTGACATTATTATGTGGCATTTTATCAAATGCCTTTTGGAAGTCCATATACACCACATCAACTGCATTGCCCTCATCAATGGTCACATAAAACCCTTGTCTGACCTTTTCTCTTTATACCACCCAATTTTCAAGTGGTACTAGGACAGGAAATGGAATGGGATCCTGTAACTTCAGACTCCACCCACTTTTTCATTCACTGATTTTTCTGACATCACTTCTGCCAGACATTGGAAGCACTTACCCAGAAATGGACGGGCATATTTAAAGATGAGCAAGGACATGGTCATATTAAATGGCACATTTTCTGCCTCATTAATATGTATGTAGATCATACCTGTATAAAATGAGCCTCCAGCATTGCTATGTGGCAATGTAAAGATGGAACTGGATTAAAAGGGTCCAAGCAGCTTTTATAAAAGGATTCATCAAAAGCTTTATCCACAATCATTTTTGAATTTTATGTTTTTTGTTTTTGTTTTCATTTCTGACAGCTATTTCATCATCCACTTTACTGCCTTTTGCTGTAGGGCTTCCATTTTCCACCCATCACATATTCTAAAGAGACCATTATGGGCTTTCTTTGGCAATGCCCTTGTATCTTTGGGGTTTTTTGGTAGAAAAAGAGGAGGCCAGGCACCACAGGAGACTACTACAGACTATACAGACTAAGGTGCTCCTATCTCGATGTAATTAAAGAAAGAACTTACATTTATATAACACCTTTCATGACCCCAGGATGTCCCAAAGCGCCTCACAGCCAATGAAGCATTTTGAAATGTAATTACTGTTGCAATGTAGAGAAACCAACAGCCAATTTGCATGCAGCAAGGTCCCACAAACAACACTGGGATAAATAACCAGATAATTTGTTTTTAGTGGTGTTGGTTGAAGGATAAATGTTGGCCAGGACACTGGGAGAACCCTCTGCTCTCCTTTGAGTCGTACCATGGGATCTTTTACACCCATCTGAGAGGGAAGATGGAGCCTCTGTTTAACATTACACAAGAAAGACGGCACATCCAACAGTGCAGCACTCCTTCAGCACTACAATGAAGTGGCAGCCAAGGTTATGTGCTCAGGTCTCAGGAGTGGGATTTGAAACCATGACCTTCTGACTCAGAGGTGAGAGTGTTACCACTAAATCAAGGCTGACACCTTAAGAAGCTGCCCTCACAAAAGAAGCCATCAGTGAACTATACTGCAATCCAAATGACATGCTATCTTTACCATTGGGACTATACTGCCTGTGGCTGTGAAGGTAACAAATGGCCTGAGGTTTTATGCTACGGGGTCATTCTAGGCTGTCAAGGGGATACCAGTGAGGCTAGTCAATCAACTGTGCACAGATGCATATAGCATGTCAAAGATATATTGTTTGCTCAATCAAGCCAGGTCATTGACTTTCCCATGGACAATTGTTGACAGCATGACTGGCACTGCAATTTTACTCAATTGCAGGATTCCTCAACGTCTAGGGAATCATCGACTTCACCTACGTGGCCAGTTGTGCTTTCTTGACCAATCCTATCACTCACGTCTATGTCAAGGCATTTGTGATCAGCAGCACCAAGACATACAAGTGAATGCTTACTTTCCTGGCAGCTGCTATGATGTCTTCATTTAGTCCACCACACCCACACTCTTTGACCCAGAAAGGCTCTGTGTGGATCCTGGGAGATCAAGGCTACCCTCTAAAGCCATGGCTGAGGATACCTGTGAACTTTCCCAGATACCAGCTGAGCAGCACTATAACAAGATCCATCCTTCCACCAGATTCATCATAGAGCGTTCAATTGGAATTCCAAAGGCACACTTACTAATTTTAAGTATTACTAATTACTAATTTAAAAGTATTGTCAAAATCAAAAGTGTTAATAAAAGAAAGAACTTGCCTTTATATAGTGCCTTATCATAGCAGGACATCCCATAGTGTTTTACAAACTACTTTTTAAGTGTAGTCACTGTAGTGTAGGCTAGCATGATAGCTGATTTGTGCGTAGCAAATTCCTACAAACAACAAATGAATGACCAGAAATTCTGTTTTTTTGTAGTGATGGTTGAGGGAGGAATATTGGCCAGAACTCCTCCCTACTCTTCTTCAAATAATGCCATATGATGCTTTACATCTACCTGAATAGGTAAACAAAGTCTTGGTTGAATATCTCAACCAAATGATGGCACCTCCAATAATTCAGCACCCCTCAGTATTGCACTGAAGTGTCAGCTAGATTATATGCTCAAGTGGGGCTTGAACACCCAAACTTCTGGCTCAAAGGCAAGAATGCTACAAATCGAACCATGCTGACACTTGTGAAAAACAATATAAACTATTAGAATAGTGTTTAAAATAAGTTAATAAAATGAAGGCTTTATTTCATGTTGAAGTGGGCGAGTCAAAAGTTCCAGGTGTTTATTATATGTTCTGTATCATCGTGGACACTTGGACTTTGATAAATTCACACTTCTCATTTATGATAATTGCAGTCAATCACTGCAATTCTTGGACGAGGTGTATTCAGTACTGTTAATTACATTCCTGACCTGAGAAGTACTTTCGTTACACCTTGCTCTTGTCTGTAAAAAACATTATTTTGCAAACTTTTTTTTAATGAACAATATAAATTCAAAGGGAGGCTCTGTTTGAAATGTCACTATTAATAGGTTTAGCTGGAGTTTTCTTAATCAATCTGGAAAGAAGAGGTCGTCCACTATCATGCAATACCTGAAAGAGACTGATACTTATTATTTTGTACAGATGCATAACAAATTTTAATCAAGGCAGGGTACATAAATAATCAATTCAAAGACATTTAGGTTCACATTCCATCATACCCAGCAGTACCAGATGGAGATCAAGATCAGATGTTTCCCAGGTCAAAGGTTCTGTATCATCGTGGACACTTGGACTTTGATAAATTCACACTTCTTCCCACTTTCCTCTCCAGTAGCAATATCAGTGACTCCCACATCTTTTTTGCCACATATATTAGCCTTTAGGTCTGAGTTTATTTTTTCTCATTGAATACAATAATATGTATTTCTCTCATGTTAAAAACATATTTATTCTGTCTGCAAGTTCTCCCCATTTCAACATGTTTCTTGCATCTTACCAGAAAATCGAAATCAAATGTTTCCTCAATATTAACTTTCTCTACTAAAACTCAATTTCAGACAAATTGCTTTTCCTTGCGTAACCAATTGAAACAAGAGGTTGGTTTTTAAATTTTAAAATTGCAAAAAAAATCATAAACCTATCCGTAGAAGTGGCTGCAACAACCCACCTCCCCTTTTGCAAACACACCCTGCCAAGCTTCTGATGCATTATGGACTCTAGATAAACCCTACACCACTTCCAATACTGCACAATTACCTCCAGCCAGCTGACTCTCCCACATTCAGAAGTCCTATGTAACAGCTGCAATGTAAGAAAACAAAATGCATGTGCGACAGAATCCATTGCCAGTGTAAATTACTGCAGTTCCTAGAAGCCACCTCACTGCTGGGCCTGTGCAAAGGAATGCACTTATGTCTTCGTATAACCAACAATGGGAAGGTTATGCGCATGAGGCATGTGTCCATCTCCAGTGAACAAATGGCTGACTTTATTTATTTATCGCAGAAGAACTGCAGCCCTGGGAATGGGGAGAAAAGTGAGAGGCAGACTGAGGTAGATGCTGTTGAGGGAGAAAGGGGGAGAGTGAGACCCCTTTGAGGGTGACGAAGAAAAGTGAAGGAAACCTTCTTAGGGAAGAAGGGAGAGGGAAAGAGACCTCTTTGGAGGAAGAGGTAAATGGCATCTGGGGCAGAAAAGGATAGTTTAAGAGAAACCCAGTTGGGGTGGAGGGTAAGGGAGAGAGGCCCTTCTAGGAACCCAGTTAAGAGGAACAAAAGAGAGAGAGACAGACATCCCGTTCGGCTGGAGAGAGAACAACGCCCTGTTCAGAAGGAAAGGAGTGGGAGCAGAAAGACAGCAAGAGAAAAATCTTGGGCTAGGGGATTTGAAAAGAGAAAGGGCGAGATAGTCTGTTGTGGAAGTGCATAGAAAGAACCTGTTAAAGGGGTAAGTTCTTGTTAAAAGAAGGGAGGGAGAGATAGCTTAGAGAGGAAGAATAAGAGAGAGCAACCCATCTGTTGAGCATCTCTGGCTCTCTCGGGTATGGGAAAGGTGATGCTGTCTGTAGCTTAGTGGCCCAGGATGTAAAAACACCACAGGGCATCTATAGTTTTTTGAAGAAATATTCATAATCAAACAACATTGGTTTAAAATTGCAAAATCATTTTGATTTCTCAAGAGATGCTTCTTTTTAGTATCTCACAGTCTGTCTATTTTCAAAGTGGTATATTAATATTCATTTTTATTACTAATATGGCAACCCCAATAAAGTGAAATTATTAACAATTTGATAACATCATATGCATAATGTATCGTTGCTGTTATTAATACAATGACATAAACATACTTTAGATGCATAATGAATACTTTCCAAATAAATATGAGGAGACTTTTTTTTACGCAGAGAGTTGTTATGATCTGGAACGCAATGCCTAAAAGGATAGTTGTAAGGAGTCGCAAAACACCAGGTTATAGTCAAACAGCTTTATTTGAAATCACAAGCTTTCGGAGCTTTGCTCCTTCATCAGGTGAAGTGAAGAGATGCATATAGGCACAGCATATATAGTCAGAGAACAATGCCTGGTGATTACAGATAATTTTTCTAACTGCCCTTTATCACACCTCGGCAGAGAGATAATCACAGCAATCAAAGGAGTGAATGGTGTTCAAACGGGTTAGTCAGGGAAACATTACATCCAAGAATACTGAGGTGGGGTCACAAGGGGTCAAATGTAGCAGATACTGGGGTTTGTATGAAGGTCTGGATCGAAGGTCTTGATCAGTTTGTTGAGCTGGTGGGTGTGTTCTTTGGTCAGATCTGCGGGTAACCGTCTGTAGTGTTCCTCGTTGTCCAGTTGTCGGTATGCTTCTTTGCAATAGTCCGTTCTGTTCTGTATTCAATAGTAACTTTCAAAAGTGAATTGGATAAATACTTGAATGGGAGAAAATTGCTGGGCTGTGGGGAAAGAGCAGGGGAGTGGGACTAATTAGATAGCTCTTTCAAAGAGCCAGTACAAGCAAGGTGGGCCAAATGACCTCCTTCTGTGCTATAAGATTCTATGATTCCATGAATATGAACCTACTCTTTACATTATATTAAATTACCAAAAGTAATAACTAGTCTTTCAAAGTTCTCAAGAATATACTATCAATACAATGTGAGCAGCTTTTCTATTAATGAAGCAGTTGTTCGTGGAATACCATTATTGTTTAATGAATGAGGAAGACCACAATTCTCATGAGTGGCAATCACTAGTACCTTATGAAGATTGTTATCATTCACAAAATCAATATTTTATTCCTGTTAAATACTAGCTATTCTATGAATATTATTATACAACATATTTATCTAAAATTAATTTTACTTCACTGTTGTAGTGACTATTAAAGTGCATTTACATTACCAATTTAGTGATTTCTGCTTTGCACTGACACGAAACTGGCAGTATAAAACTGGCCCGACCTGACTCTGGAGCAAAACAGTGTGAAACTTTCTGGAAGGTAGTCCCATACCACTTCAGTCTGACACAACATGGGGTATAAATCCAGTGGGGTGTCAAATCTGGTTTGTAAAGTACTCAGGGGTCCTCCAGATACTTTGTAAACTTACCTGATCCTAATTTAAATGTTTAGAGAGAGAGGGTTCTCCCTTCCTTGCTTTCTAAACATTTAAAATTTCAATCTTTTAAAGACAGCTCTGCCCATGTATGTATCCAGGCTCTTTTCTAAACAGGACAGTTAAAGTTTCAGCCAGGTAGGAGTCAAGCAATGTAAACAGGGTTCTGCCTAGCTGGAATCCGACCTGCAGCTACCAGTCTCAGCCCAGTATAGCTGCAGTATAAACGCACCCCTATATGGCCATAGTATTTCGGTTATTAACAGTAAAATAGTGGATTACGAAGGTTTTCAAAAGCGATAGACAGTTTGGGGTTATCATGCCTATATTACTTGGATTATCAGATCATGAGAGGTGTCTTTTGGCTCATGACAGTACTAAAAAATTCCTTGAACAATGATTCAGGTGAGGTGGATTGTTTTACTCTCCTTTATAGAGCAAGTGAAACTGCATGGTTCTGTAGCTGAATCCAAAATCAAAATATTTTGAAAAATAATCAGTCCTGCACGTGAAACACAGTGATACTGAAACAGTCAATATTACTGTCAACACTTGTCAACACTGATACTGAAAATGGAATTCACTCTTGGTTAGTACACTTATGGGGCTATGCTAGCAACCATCATTATTTCACCCATTTAATGGCTTTTCAAAAGGGTACGGACGTGGAAGAGGCAGCAAAGAAGCCAAAGTGGATCCAGTACTGTTACATTTTTTATTCTAAAAGGTGAAAGTCCATGCAAGTGGTATACATTTGTTTTTTTACATTCCGGTCTCAATTAAATTCTGACCGCGTTTAAAATGATTGTTAATTCGTTTCAAATGAATAACTTGTCTATAAATACTGTACATTGCAGTTCCGGTATATGGCGCGCTTTTGGACCTTGTGCCGCTGTTTTTTAAACCATGTGCGCGAAACTTCCTGAAAACTTTTCCTTCTATTGCACTTTTGCAATATTTTAATATCAGTTTTTTGGCGATTAATGTAATCTACACTCGCTAAGGCAAAGAAACAAGTTCACTCGTAGATCTTTTGTGCATGTCGCTCAGACAACCCGTGTCACATATTGGAGATGAATCGACAACTGAGACCCAATGAGAAAGTGATTTGAATAATTGGGTCAATTTCTCTAAATCTTCATACGTTTGTTTCAGGCCGGCAACAATAACAATAAAAATTCTTCAAAGTTATCAGACGTTGTGGGGATACGATTTTAATGGAGAAAGGACAGATTACTTTCCGCAATTGGAACAACGAATGGATTGGGCATAACGATAATTAATTTATATCTCTGACTCTGCAATCTATGTATAATCTTATTACAATACTTCGCTTTACTGTTGATCATTGTGTATTGTTTAACCCTTTTATTTCAATACGTTTAGACGACCGTCAAACTGGTCCCATTTCATTAAACACATAATAACAATCCTAAATACTTGTAAACAATTTTACAACACCAAGTTATAGTCCAGCAATTTTATTTTAAATTCACAAGCTTTCGGAGGCTACCTCCTTCCTCAGGTGAACGATGTGGAAATCCTAAATACAATTATATTGATTTCAGCGTATTGTAACTTAATTCGCAAATTCTCTATATCTTAGTAAAATAAGCTTATAATGTCCTAATAAAAACAAGTTGTGGTTGTTGCAGTTACAAATAATAATTAGCAATATTTTGCTCAACAAAATAGAGTGTCTGCTGTGTTCTTGGTTTCTGGATTGGGAGGGTACACTATTAGAGAAAGACATATATCTTAACCAAAGAAAAACATCGGCAGTTAAATTCGACCTAAGTTAAAAGCAACCTTTAATCGATTTCTCTCTCTCTAAAGAGCTCGCAAAGTTTGTAGGAGGTTCAAAATATCTCCTATGATAACAATGAAGCTGTATGTGTATTGTTTTAGCACAACTATTTATCAAGAAATAAAGTAATATGACTAGGAATTGAACGTATATTGCAATGAAAAAAAAAAGTTATTGCTTCTCTTGCGAATGCTCGGGAATTATTGTTTGCCTACCTTACAGCGAGCAATGTCGCTTAAACACTCTGCTGTGTTTTCAGTAAGATTTACTTGTGGATACTGTTTGGTGGGGACATTGAACGCCACAAAGACTATACTGACGTGCTTTCTAATCATCAATGTATAAACACTGCTCCATGTAGTTAAGAAAGCCGGTCAACCAAAACTAAATTATCAGCGTAAAAAAAATATTTTGTTGTTAGATTAATTTTTGGCGCTGTTTTTAAATTTCAGCAAATATATTTTCTATGCCTGGAAAAGCCAACAAAAAAGACGCCAACGTGCACTTGACATTATATATTTTGCTTCCATTTGATTTTATAGCCAGGTATGCTGTTTGTAACCCACGGGCATATTTGTGGCTCTCTCCTGGGTCCCATCAAACGGGGAATGGATTTTTAAAATAAATTAAAAACAATATAAATAACAAGTAACATTTACAGCTTAAAGTCGCGCTTTCTGTGGTAAGGGTCCCACTGGGCATTGCCCTTTAAAGGCAGTGGCAGAGGTTAGAGGAGGTGAGAGAAGTGCGGGACTTTTCACACCCGAGCATTGGGCGGGGGGAGGGAGGGGAGGGAGGGGGGCGAGACCTCTTGGAACCCGCCCCCTTTCGCCCCTTTTTTGTGATTGATGTTCCGATCATCCAATAGGAAGCGCCGAAGGGTGAATGTTTGTTCATGTGATCGGAAAGCTGGGCCAATGGGAAGAAGAAGGGGGGGGGTCAGGAATGTCTGGTGCATCCAACGTGGGTCGCGGCTCGAAAGCGCGAGCGTGAGCCGTTTAATATTAACGAGGCAGCTTCTCATTATAACCAGAGAGCTCGCATCGCCGAGCGCATCGAGTAGCGGTCGCCTTGTGTTGCGGGCCTTCTGAGTTCGGTTTTTATTTTTGGTCGACTTGAGCTGGAGAGACGCAGAGAGAGAAATACGCGCAGTTGGTCGGCGTCGCTTGGTTCGTTTCTTTTTCTCAAGCTGCGGTCCGTCTGCGTTACAAAGTGTGATCCAAAATGGCGGCGCTCGGGCTGCGGCGCTGGCTGCCGGCGCTGCTCTTGGTGCTGGCGCTTTCGACCCTCAGGCCGTGTTCGGGCACAGGGCTAGGACGTGGACCCGGCTCCCATTCCGTGACCCCGGGGCCCTTGCCGTGCATCTCGGGCTGTACGTGTAGCGGGGAGCAGCTGGACTGTAGCAGACAGGCCTGGACTCACATTCCTCGCCAGCTGCCTGCCTGGGTCGTCTACCTGTAAGTACACTCGAGGTGTTTAATGACCTGTTGCAAGGACCTGTCAGGGTTGGGACAGGGGGTACAATCCACCGCTGGCATCTATTAGCTCACTGTACTGACGATGCAAACCAACAACATGGCTTTTAGCACAGCTTCTAAATTGCACCGATCATAGAAGCCAACTAAACTAATTGTTCTAACTCATTTGCAGATTTAAAAAAACACAATAATGTATAAAAACTAAAAAAATGTATTGTAGTTTTCTTTCTTTTTAAATTTTTTTTTTAAACTCCGGAATTATAATCATCCTCAGAAGTGAGCCTTTATGTTCATGCCTTTCGAATATGTATCTGTTGTGCAGAGATGCATTTTAATTAACACGAGTTCAGGAATGTACCGAGGTACCTTTTACTTTTGGTAGTGGACCGGACTTTGGAGTTGTCATGGATTGTGCTCGTTTCTGAATTGTTTATGTTGAAGAATACTTAAGAGTTTGGCATTGGGATTTGTAACTGAATGTTTTCCCGAAAACGATCTGCATTTATTGACAGAATGGAACGAAAACGCCCAGTCTGAAATCGGCAACCAAAACAAATGACTGTTTAGGATGAAAGATAAAACGGTAAAAGTTTCAGAACCGAGACATTGCAACTGATTAGTGATTATTTGCTTTATTTTTGGAGTTTGGAATATTGACAGATTGTTGCGAAACAAAATCTTGTCGAGAAAGAAGTTTTTTGGGGGTGGTGATAAAAGAACTTTAATTTTCCTTAATGGTTTGCATCGCTTGTGCCTAAAGCAGGTGGCCGAAGAAAATCCCATACCTAATAATAGAGTATCAGAAAAATGAACTGAATGCTTTAAGGTTAACCCAGTTTGTTTAATAAAAGTGAATTTTGTCGGTGTTATCGAATACCTCGATTTAATGTAACACTTTAAGTTTCAAAAGAAAGTCATAGACATCGCATTGGAGACAATGCAGACGGCGCAATGTACAGTCACTCTGTTCTCGGAATTAACGACCTATTTAAAGTGCCGCAGATAACTGTTGGAAGTTCTTTTGTCGTGGATGGGGTGGATTAGTTAAACTTTGACTTTGTGTTGTAGCATCTTCATTTGCAGTTTCTCCTGGTTTGCCTCTCCTAGCTGTGCGAGGCTAAGTCTTTGGAGTGCTAATCCCATAACTAGGTAATTAGGCGGCTCACTGTGTTGGATGGCGATGGAGTTTTCAGATATTGTTCGTCTCATTGTCACTGCGACGTGGTTCTCATTCACTCGCCTGTTGCCCAGAGATGCTGATTGGCAGCGTGCCTGCCCCCAGTTCAGTGTCCATATGGTCCAAATGCCCGATGCAACTCGGGTTTGCAAGTCCTACTGTAGCTGTGTCGGTCAACTGAAAATGCTAGTGTTGGAAAAAAAGTAACTGATAGTATAAAAAAATTGAACTTGATTAGAGTTAATCTGCATGAAGTTACATTTGTCCGGTTATTCCCGTAGACCCGATGCATTGTTAGAAAATAGACTCTATTAATCGTCCTGTCTTTTGGTGTCTCGAGTGCGCAAACTCAATTCGTGGTTTTAATTTTTGAACGCACGGTATAGCTGACGGTATTGTTTAAGCATTGCTATGTTTTACTTTCTATATACATCTGTTTAAATTGTTATGCATGTATGATTATCTTGGGACTTTTTAAAGATAAGAAACAAACTGTTTTGCCAGAGGCAGTCTGTTAATGCAGTGTTTATCAGTTGTAAAAATATTGAGAATTTTTTTTCATTGTCTGCCCAAAAAGTTTACAGGATTAATTGGTAACATGTTAGTGATTTTATTGACCGATAGCAAGATACTTGAAAGGACAGTGTTAAAAACAAATTCTTTGTTGCTGCCCTAATGGTTTAGCAAGTTTATTCAATGTTGAACTGAGCTGTACCAACCAGAAAAGTCATAGGTCCAATCCCCAGTCTGTTAAGTTAGCTCACCTCAGGTGGACAAATGTAAGGAATCTTACAACACCAGGTTATAGTCCAAATTGGTTGAGAAAATAAGTACCAAAAAGATAAGTACAGTTTTTAATGCAGAAGAAAAAGTATTTAATGCTTTCAGCATAGCATACAATTTCTGCCCCAATATGGTTATAACTTTTGTTTCATAGGACCATGTAAATTTAAGACCTATTCTTACACATATAACAGACAAAACTTTATAATTAATGGCTGTACATGTATAAAAGTATGCTGATTGAAAGTTGTGGAGCATATGCAGTACCAAATAGCTAAATATTCTTTCTTAAAGAAAGTATGACAGTTTTCCTTTTATTTTCCTTTTGGCAGCTTTCATTTTAAATCTTCTTGATAGTACTGAAATTTTAAAAGCAACTTAGGTATACGTTTTCTTTAGACAAGAAGCAGGAAGGGAATAATATGATCTCTAGGATCAGTGCAAATTGGCCTTTTCCTATTCTGACCGTAAGGTCTTCATTTCTAAAAGATGTTAAACTATACAATGTAAATTCAGTAATGGTTCATGGATATGACACATTTGTTTAATGAATTACAAAATTAAATCATTACTACATCTAGAAACAGTTTTCACAATAACACCAGAAGTGAATTTCATTCTACCTGTAGAATATAATATTCTAATATCCTTTTAAAATTAAGGACATACAGTTGGAATAAAAAAGCATTCAGTTTGCCTACAACCATATTAGTCCTCTGCATCCACAGTTTTTCTTTCCCTTTTGCCTTATTGTCAGAGAGAACATCGATCTAATTTATTTTTAAATTATCAGTACTCAAGATTTAAGATGAAACTTGTTCAGATTGTTATCTGAAACTCTACTTTAGAGTGAGTGTATCTAGTTTTGGTCAACTAAGATTTTGCACTGGTTTAAAATAATGGATACTATGATCTTGAGAGAGTTTTTGAACTTCGTATGTTTCTCTCTCTCTCCATCCATAACACAATTACAGCAAATGCAAATTGAGGAGGAAATGCAGAGAAGTCTTGCTTCCAAGGCTATGTAACAATCATATGTGCTCACAATGGGTGCAGATTTAAAAAGGAGAGTGGTCTGTGGGGAAAGTTCCCAGGAGGATTTGTGCCATGGTACATTAATTAGGGGACTTAATGTTGTAAATTTCCCATTGCAATTGATGTCAAACCACAAAGTCTGAATATAAAAGAGAAAGTTACTAAACGTACCATTGTTAGTGCCTGATTTTGCATTAGAAAAGAAACTGGCTATCTTAGCAAGAAATCAAGAAGAAGTAATAATTTTCCAAGTCTGATCAGAGATTTTGGCTAATCCTTACAGGTTGCGTATATCCTTTTGCTAAAGAAAACTTTCTCACACTTCAAAAAAGACTTTGAACAAGTAATAACTTCAAGTTTTATAGCAATTTGCTTAAAATCAGCTGAGACTGACCTGGAGAAATTGGATCATGACCTTTCATTCTCCCCATCTTAATTCTTTGAAAACAGTAGTATGATTTCAGCATTAAAATTCTGTTTTTTGGCACGGGTGAAGTTGAACAGTACTGTGATTTAAGTCCTTCAAATCTCTGTTATATTTGTTTAATTCTACTTTAGAGTTTTTATAAGATTTATTTTTTGTGAAATGCTCTGTATTGAAAGTTGAATATGTCTTTGTGTTCTTGGTTTGATGGTTTTGTTGGTTTTTAAGTGTTCCCTCTGCTATTGGTGCTTTATTACTTTTCCTTGTTTTAAAATTCTTAATGTTTTTACAATTCAGAAATGTGTGTGACTTGTTAATCATATTTGGTTTAAGAATATGTGCTGTTTTGCATTTTCTGCAGTGATTGTTTTCATTAAACATTTTCCTTAGAATACTTCCCATTTCAAATTTGAATTTACATCAGTTAAATATTTTAAAACTTTAGAGAATAGCAGATTTTTGTATAAAAGACATTTCTAAATGTTAGATTTTTTTTCCCCCTCTCCAGTTTGTCACCTTTATTTGTTTAGTAATTCATGTCCGAAGCAGATTGAGCAGATAAAATAGCACAATGATGTATGGTACCAAAACTCAAAATACTGTGGTTGCTGGAAATCTGAAATAAAAACAGAA
The DNA here is from genome assembly GCF_035084215.1 of Heptranchias perlo. Classification (NCBI taxonomy): domain Eukaryota; kingdom Metazoa; phylum Chordata; class Chondrichthyes; order Hexanchiformes; family Hexanchidae; genus Heptranchias; species Heptranchias perlo. The sequence goes on along the minus strand of NC_090341.1, from coordinate 33,333,684 downwards.
AATGCTGGAAATACTCAGCAAATCAGGCAGCATCTGTGGAGAAAGAAACAGAGTTAACGTTTCAGGTCAAAGACCTTTCGTCAGAACTGGAAGAAGTTGAAGATTAAATAGTTTTTAAGCAATTACAGAGCCAGGCGAGGGAGGTGATGCTGAAGGAAAGAACAAAAGGGAAGCTCTCTGATAGGATGGAGGGCAGGAGTAATTAAATGACAAAAGGGATGATGGGACAAGTAAAGAAACAAAAGATGGATCAAGAGGAGCTGTAAGTGGCAACAGCAGAACATTTACCAGCATCTGCTGTCCGAAAAAATGGGAGCAATCGTTATGATCTGAAGTTATTGAATCAATGTTGAGTCCGGAAGGTTGTAAAGTGCCTAATCAAAAGATGAGCTGCTGTTCCTTGAGCTAATGTTGTTCCTCTTTGGAACAGTGTAAGAGGCCGAGGTGGGAGTGGGATGGGGAGTTAAAATGACAAGCGACTAGAAAGTCGGGATCATGCTTACAGGTTGAGCGGAGGTATTCAGCAAAACGATCACCCAATCTGCGTTTGGACTCCCCAATGTAGAGGAGACAGCATTGTGAGCAGTGAATACAGTATGGTACAGGACTGTATGATACTCTGGCTAGGTTGCCATAAAACTACAATTAACCAAGTATGTCATGTTTAGGAAACTCATAACTGGCATTTTTCTTCATTTTAAGACCTTTTTTTTGTTACTTCAGTTATCTTGTAATACAGCAATTAAAAAATCTTAAGAGTAAGAGTTGCGGTATTTTAATCCAGGGTCTCCATGAAGTTCAAAACTGCAAGGGGAAAGAAATGTTAATTGGTTTGGTTTGGGGATGCAAGAAGAATTCCGAGGCTGAATTTAAAAAAAAAACTTAAATTCTGTTATTTGTGTGAATATTTTCATAACTAGTGGATCGTTCATGGTGTTGGATGATATGCTGTTTATAATGTGAGGAGTGCACTATAGTGTATAATGCATTATTCTGTTGCTAAGGTGGAGCTGTGTGCCATCGAGGCTGAAAGCTATAGTATATAATGCATTATTCTGTTGCTAAGGTGGAGCTGTGTGCCATCGAGGCTGAAAGTCTCCTCGTGTTAAGGGTGAAGTTGATGAATTTAATTGCAAACTGCAAGGTACTGCTCAGTCAGTGACTCACTCTCTTTCTCTTTAAAATAATTTTGTATATGTCTACGGATGTTGTCTATGTAGACTTACAGAAAGCATTTGAAAAGATTCTGCGCAAGAGATTATTAGCAAAATAAAAGTGCACAGAATTGGAGGCAGCCTTGTGATGTGGGTTGGTAATTAGTTGGGAGTTAGACAGAGTAGGGATACAGGGAATGTTCTTTGATTGGCAGACTGTGACAAGTGGTGTTCCAGTGGGATCTGTACTGGGGCCTTAGCTTTTCACCATATATATTAATGACATGGATAAAGGAATATAGAGTTGTATATCTGTTTGCATGTGACACTAAGTTAGGAGGCACATTAAGTTGTGTAGATGGGAGCAGGAAGTTTCAAAGGGACATAGACTAAGTAAGTCGGCAAAACTACGGCAGATGGAGTTCAGTGTGGGGAAGCGTGAGATGATCCACTTTGGATCTGAGAAATCAGAATAATTTTTTAATAGTGAGAGACTAGAAGCTGTGGAGAAGCAAAGAGATTTAGGTGTCCAAATATATAAATCACTAAAAGCTAGTGCACTGATACAAAAAGCAATCAAAAAGGCCTCCCTCCCTGGGATTTTCCTCACGTCATGTCTGAGTTTGTTGTCGACTAATTGGTAGAGATTGATTGCTATGCTTAGTCAACAACTCCATTATCATTGTATCATTCCATGCAGCTACCAGGATGGTAGAAGGCGAACTCGACGGACCTTGGACTTTTTTCGTCTAGCAATTCCTATGTTCCAAATGGAATGTTGGCCTTTTTCTCTAGGGAGTTAGAATTCAAAAGTGAGGAAGTGATGCTTCAGTTGTATAGATCCTTGATCAGACCCCATTCGAAGTACTGTGTTCCGCTTTGGGCACTTAACCTCAGGAATGATAAATTGTCTTTGGAGGTGGTTCGGTGCAGATTCACCAGAATGGTGCCAGGGCTTAAGGGTTAAATGATGAGGCAGGTTGCATAAACTTGGCTTGTATTCACTTGAGTTTAGAATGTTGAGGGGTGATCTAATTGAGGTATTTAAAATGATAAAGGGATTCGATATGGTAGGTGCAGATAAACTATTTTTGCTGCGGAATTCAGAAGAAGAGGACATAGTTTTAAAATTAGAGCTAGGCCATTTAGGAGTGAAATCAGGAAGCACTTTTTCACGCATTGGTGGAAAACTGGAACTCTCAAAATAACTTTCATTCATATAGCGCCTTTAATGTTGTAAAACATCCCAAGGTGCTTCACAGGACCGTTATCGAACAAAATTTGACACCGAGCCATATAAGGAGGTATTGGGACAGGTGACCAAAAGCTTGGTCAAAGAGGTAGGCTTTAAGGAGTGTCTTAAAGGAGGAGAGAAAGGCAGAGAGGTTTAGGGAGGGAATTCCAGAGCTTAGGGCCGAGACAGCTAAAGGCATGGCCGCCAATGGTGTAGCAATTAAAATCGGGGATGCACAAGAGGCAAGAATTGGAGGAGTGCAGAGATTTCGGAGGGTTGTAGGGCTGAAGGAGGTTATAGAGATAGAGAGGGGCGAGGCCATGGAAGGATTTGAAAACAAAGATGAGAAATTTAAAGTTGAGGCGTTCCCGGACCGGGAGCCAATGTAGGTCAGCAAGCACAGGGATGATGGGAGAACGGGACTTGGTGCGAGGTATAGATTAGCCAGTGATCTAATTCAATGGCGGAACAGGCTTGAGGGGCTGAATGGCTTACTCCTGTTCGTATGTGTAACAAAGTGTAGTGTCTGGAGTGTAACAAGCACACAAAATGCAAGATATATTTCATGCTTTTAAAGTCAAGTTGAATTACAAATTCTGAATGGAAGAATTGAGCTTGAGTGTTTTATGCACATTTATCTTTGTAATTTTTTTGTAGGAAGGATTACATTTTCATTCATTGAATTTGGATATTTCAGAGCTTTCTTGAGTTCTTTTGGTTGGTGGAGGGCAATGGTTATGGTTGCAGGTGCCATAAACAAGTACATTTTAATTGCTCATGTATCATATTAAATGCTTTTTCTTTATATAATGGGAACAGTTACAGTCATGAGCATGTGGTCTTATCCGATTTGGATCTGTGCTGCTTATTTGCCAACCAGTAAGCAATTGCATAGAACTCAGTAGTTAATCTTTGATCCTTGTGTTCTTGTATATGTAATAAATGTTAACAGGAATTTTGTCGTCTTTCTCTTCTTCCCCCCCCCCCCCCCCCCCCCCCCCCCCTCAGAGTCTGTTGTGTTTATAGAGGTTGGGGCAGGAAGAGTTGAGCTGTCAACCTTGGCAAACAGGCCGATTGCAGTTACGTGCTTCAATTATGTTACAAGAGCAAAATTCTACAAGTGCATTGTTTGAACATTAAATATGAGCAAGTTGTTTTTAGACAGTGCAACGTGGTGAGTTAGCACATGGTCTTTTATCATCTTGTGTCTGGGTTAGAATCCAGCTCATATTGATGGATTGATATCTTTCCTACTCTGCTGCTGTAAGGATCCTTCATGAAACAAGTGTAACAGTCTTAACACAGTTCCTGATGGCAGTGAGCCCATAGCATAAAGCTGCCCCAAGATAGGCACTCCATTAAAGAGCCATACAGATGGCTTATATAGGTAACAAAAATTTCAGACTGGTATGGCAGGAGAGCTCTTCAGGAGGGCTGCTGGTTAGGGACACATTATGCAGGAGTGCCTGTTGCTGACATTGGGCGCATAGAATGGTAAGTCATCCATTCCTTAGTAACAATAGTAACTTTTATACTGATTGTTGTTTAGATCTAGTTCCGTGGTCTATGATTCTGTTGTGGAATAAGGGAGAGACAGACCTAGTAGTATAAATGCTGGGAGCTGTCTCGTGGATGGCAATTTCCTTGAATCTGACTTAAGCACTAGTGTAAAAGTAGCAAATAAATCTAGTCTTGATAAGTGTAAAGGTTCACTTTTTAAACTTTTTTTATGGGGAAGATGGGTGTGGAAGACAAGAGAGGGACATTGGTTGCATTCGTTAAAAGGAATGCTTATGGAATCATACTGCACAGAAGGAGTCTATTCAGCCCATTGTGCCAGTGTCGGCTCTTTGAAAGAGCTATCCAATTAGTCCCACTCACCTGCTCTTCCCCCATCGGATTGCAAATTTTTCTTTTTTGTTTTTTTCTATAATGTGTCCTTTGGAACGATACTATTGAATCTGCTTCCACCACCCTTTTCAGGCGGTGCATTCCAGATCCTAACAACTAGCTGTGTAAAAATTGTTTGTTCAGGTTCTCCGATACTTTCCAATAGTAGACGGAAGACTTTTTGGATAAGAACATTCTTGCGTTATGTTAACGAGTTTCATTTTGGCTAGAAGGTGTTCACTTTTGACTATCCCAGGATACCTACTGAGACCTGGCCCAAGTCTGTTTGCTAGGCACTAAGTGCATGTACCTTATCCAAGTAAGACTATTTTTAGTTTAATTCTGAAGGGGATTTTGTTTGCCAGGTGTTTATACTAGCCTAATGCAAATTTCCTATTTTTTTCTAGTCTCTGATAAAGCTGATGGAGTTTTGAAAAAAATTCTCGCACTTGTATACTTTCCTGGGCGTGTAAAGTGTTACAAATTAGAAACTGATAAGCACTTGTTTGAAAGTAGTATGAGGGAGAACTACATTTTAGTACCCCTTTTAAAGTGGTAAAAATTGATTACTTTTTTGGCATGGATGTTTGCTTTTAAAAATTTCTGCTGAATTCTAATGACATCTCAGAACACTGACATGGCAGAGAGTTGCATTTTGGTATTATTGACTATTTTAGGTACGGAAGAATCTTGACTTTATATTAAATTTTGCGCTCAAATTAAATTGTCTAACCAACAGTATGGGAGATGTGACTTAGAATCCAGATGAAGCATCTATCCAGATTGCTTGAGACAAAGGAAATTCATTTAATATCCCAATGATCCTCCACACCTATTATTGGGATGGCTTGGTTCATTTGCGTTAAGCAGGGGTTAGTTGCCATTGAACTTTCATAAAAGCGAGGGCGGTATCCAGATTAATTGGCTGGCCAATCCCAGACGAGGAAGGAGTCAGAACAAAAGGACAGATAACCATGTAGTCTGGGGTCATTTCGATAAGGTCTGGGTAGGGAGCGCAACCTTGCGAGAGAAAATTTGCTCACTTTTAGCTCCGAGCCGGTCAGATTCAGAGAAAAAGCAAATGTTTAGCCCGCTAACAGGATGATTGTGGAAAATTTACTGCCGTTAAGTTGAAATCAAGTGAGATTACTATGACTGTTACTCCATATGTTCATTTACTGACTGTAAATGACCAGATATTGATTAGCAAATTAAACTTTTGATTGTAATGTACATGGGATTACTTATAGAGGAAACTAGTGACGCTAATGCCCAGAGAATAACTCGAACGGACCTGAAATTTGTAAGGGTTATGGTGCTGAACTAATGTATATAGTTTAAATGATGGGAATGATATTCCCGATTTCGGTGAAGTATTCAGTGAGTGAAAAGTATTATAATGCAGATTTTAAAAAAAAATACTGTTTTTGCGCTGCTGAGGATTCCTATCTTTCCTAAAATGGATGAATGAGCATTAGCGGAGGTGAGCGGATAAAAGCTGCTTTTCTTCTCACAAAAAAAGAACATTATGTAGCACCGTTCATGACCTCAGGACATCCCAAAGAGTTTCACAGCTAATTAAGTACTTTTGAACTGTAGTCACTGTTGTAAACTAGGGAAATGTGGTAGCCAAAATGCATACCTCAAGCTTCCACAAACAGCAATGAGATGATTTCCTGGCAATTAGGCCAAAAATCTGAGGTAATTTCTGCTTAATGCCGATTTTCGGCGCAGAATGTCGAGGAATTTCGGGCATAACTGACGTACACCGGTTCTTGCACTATGCCCGAATTCCCTCGATCTTTTACTCCTGTCTCTACCCCCGTGTCCAAATGCGTTGCAGCTCGTTATAATGGCTCCGGTTCCGTCCCCAAGCTAAATAACCGTAGACGTGAATTTTCTGCAAGTATGCTGGTTCAAAATCAGTGTAAAATTATGCCTGGAACTTTAGGCACATCAGGAAACGAGACCATTTTTCTGTTGCGTATTGCAATTTTTTAAAGCTTTTTTTTAATCCCCTCACTGAGACCTGCACTGTGTTTTCTGTTTCTTCCACTAGTTTACGCCATTTTTTTTTACCTTCCGGTGTATACTAACGAGATTGGTGGAAAATTTAGGTATAAATTGACATTAGCAAAATGGGCAAACGAATGGGTGTCATTTTGGACCTAACTTCCTGATTATCCCCTGACATGAAATTCCATTCCAGTATGTTTGTGATGTTGGTTGAGAGATAAATATTGGAACTCCCTGCTCTTCGAATAGCACCATGAAATATTTTACATCGATGAGGCCTTGATGATTAATGAGCATGTGTAGCTTTCCTCAGCTGCACAATCGAATCAAACGGGGGGGAGTATTTTATTCTCCCATTAGTCAGTGAATTTAACAAATGGAGAAAAATTTTAAACATCTCATGGAAGTGAATAGTGCACAGGAGGCTTTTTTTTTGTCCGTGCATGAATGTAGCAACCATTGGTGGATATATTGCAATGGAGGAGGAAAGCAGGCCTCGGACTGCTAAGTTTCAATGCCATATGAATCACAACAGGCAACAATGGTTGGATATGTGTGCGTGGTGGTGGAAGAGCAGCTCAAGAGGGCACTCGAAGTTATGACTCAGTTTGTGAGTCCACAAAGGCCTGCAGTGACAGTTGGCTATCTGCAGTGCACTACCAGTGGATTCAGTGGGGCTCTTCTAGGCATCTGAGAATCTCTTGGCAGTCTGATTATTTGTCTCTTTGTGCAAGAACATCAGTTGTCCAATGAAAAAGACTACAAAATATAGTAGAAGTGAATTATTTTTATTCAGTTGTGGTATAAGTGTTCGATGTCACTTTCTGGTGTGATTGCCTTTTATGTATCCTGAACTTTCCTGTGCTGGTTGTGCATGTTTAATATTAAATGTTCAAGCTGAAGGAACACTACTGGTGGGTGGCTGCACAGTAAGCTGCAGGGGATCTCGAAGAATTGCTGTCTGTACCTGCATCATTGCCAGAAGTCTCCTTTGCTAGAGTTGCTGTGGGCTGAATGCTTTGAGGTGGCACCTATTGCAATTTGTTCAGGGCTACATAATGGCACTGAACAGCTGCTGACCTGAGTGCCAGCCAGCTGCTCCTCTGCTACTGCACTGCTGGAGGATATCATGTTCACTTATTGGCCAGCGTGTATATAGTGGCCATCTGAGATCTCAGAATCCTTCTGTGTTGTCCAATAGAAATTGCTGACTTGCTACAGGCGTGGCTATGGTAAAACTGTTTTAGCCACATGCACTAATTTTATTAGAAAATGGCTCGTACACAATATAGGTAAATGTATTTCAAGTGGATGTTTACTTGACAAACATCTACCACCATTCAGTGTGAAACTTTCTTTCACCAAAGTTTGGAATTCTGGCATGAATTTATCAGGCACAGTATATCTTGGTGCAGCATCTATTTCGTTCAGCAATTGCGGGCAGTATTTTGACTTCATCAGCTTGATTGCTGACAATACTTGATTGACTTTCTCTGATTTTTGTATTCTACTGTTTTGGCGACGTAGTTCAATATTCTATTTGCTTTCTTGATTGCTGCTCTGTATTGGTTGGACATTTTGAGCGTTGCGTCTACTGAGACTTGTATGTCTGTCTTTTTCATCTTCACCTTTAGTTATTTATGGAGTATATGTGTTGGTGATTTTTCTTCCAATGTGTAGTACAAATTTCACTTGGCTTTTGTTCTGTCCTCTTGCATTTTGTCTAGCTCTTGTTGTAATTTCTGAGTTCCCTCCTCCAATTCCATTGACCCTAGTTTGGTATCATCTGCAAATTTGATTGAATTTGTTTTGGATTGCTGGTTCCAAATTACTGATCTAAATTAGAAACTGTAATGGTCCCAACGCTAATTCCTGCGGCATCTTACTCTGTACTCTTATTAATACATGTTTTTGAAAAGCGAGATTCTTGCAATTTCTTCAGCGGTTCACTAATCTTGACCAAAGATTGGCATTTTCTTTTTTTTTAAGTAAGAGTCAGTCCTAGATTACTGAAGTGTTTTGCATTAATGACTGGATATATAGATATGATTTCTGCTCTCTCTTGACATTTGACTCAGTAAGTCCCTCCAAAAAGTTCTCCCAATGAGGTCACCAGAACTTCTTATTTTAAAATGTGTGTATAAAAATGAATGCTATTTGAAATCCCTTTTAACATGGTGAAAATTTGAGGCATTTGTTTCAAACTCAGTGATAAGTGCAAACTTGAGAATTATTATGCAATGATTTCTGTATGTCTCTGTCCACCTAGGCATCAGCTCGTTTCCTGCAATAGTATGTGGCAGGATTTTATTGCTGATTGTTTGAAAGGTGCTTGTTTCTGAAGTGTTTGCACTTTGTCAGCAGTGTGATAAGGTTGGATAGATGGCTTCTATTCTAGTACTCTGATCAGTCATTTCTGTGAGATGTCACTCAGTGCAGTGTGTGTGTGTGTGTATAAAAGTAAAATAAGTAACTAATGGTGTACAACAAAAGTCTTCTGTTTTCTTAAGACATGATTTTGTAATCGCTTATTCCTTTAGATAAGGATCTTGATTTATAAATTGCTAATGGTTGTATGTGATCATATGAGCCACCTATATCAATTTTTGCAACTTGTCAGTTTGTCAGTGTTTTACAAGAAAAAAAATCCCCTGCTATTAGAAATTGGTTCTGACAACCAATTTGGTGCACATCAGTTGGCGGGAGGAAGTAAAGGTTACTAGAACCAACCTTTTTTCCTACTGTTGGTTGCGCAAGAACGTGAAGCAGCAAAGTTTTAAGTTGAGCTGATGGTTTCTGAGAGTCTTGTTCAAAGTGTTGTTATTTAGTGCTTGTCTCCAAAGCAGTTATGTATAACAAATAAGATGCTTAAATGTAGAATTTTAAAACTTGTAATTTTCCTCTAAGGAACATTTTTGGGCCCTGGTTGACTGTTGCCTTTTATGAAGGTTTAAGGCTGGTTGCAGCTGCTTTTTTGAGAGAAGGAGGATGTCCCTTGATGTGAAATCATTAACTAGCTTTATTGAGCATTCTTGTCACTGCATTGGACTTGTCAGAGTTTGAAAGAGTGGGAGAGAATTGGTAATGAGCATTACTTAATTTAAACAGATTACATTGTGATTCCTATATTTAGGATTTTACTACAGTGTGATGTGCATAGTTGGCTTGTTTGTGTGTGATTCACAGTGCCTGGTAACTTAGCTGCTTTCAGTTTGTTTACACACATTTGGTTGAGGTCCCTTTTGTTACTGTGGAGTAACCAGGGAGAGAGCTCACCTCACCAATGTGAGTGGTCAACTTCCACTAGAGAATATGAGGAGTCACATTAATAATCAGTAAGATTATAATTGCCTCCAATCTGGATGTGAGAATCTCAGTCAAGTGCGTTTGAAAGAAAAAATTCAACTTCCCCTACCTATTCCTGGAAATTACATTTTTGTGCTTTTTTTTAATTTAAGATTGCAATGTGTAATTTTTTATTACCAGTGGAATAAAAGCAACCTTTCCGACCAGTTTAAGAGAGCTATACAGGCTAGAAATTACTATAATACAAAAATAACAATCACTTAACTCATTTGTTTGATATTCCTCTCTGTTATTTTAATAGGAGGGTGATAACCCTTTTATTTTAACTTTACCCTGCAACATCATGTTGAAGTCCTTGCAGCTACTTTTATTAAATTCTTAAATTTCTTCAATTCTTCCAGAAGAAACTATTTTTGGTTTGAAAGGCCAGTAATTGTATAGAAAACAATCAATTTTCTGTGAGTGGGAGCACGCCCCCAGACCCATCTAGAAAATAAATGTTGCCTTCAGCAATCTCATCCCTATTCATTTCTAAATTCACCATTGTCAAAAGTGCATTTTTTGGGTACTTAAAGATTATCCCCTACAATAAAAGTGATCAGACGTTGGGTATAGCTTTGATCTGCTAATGCTGTACTACACTTTCAAAGCAACCCTTACATCTTGAAGCAGTGTTGTCTAACGGAAATTGCTGACGAGCCACAGGCGTGGATGTGGCGAAACCATTTTAGCCACGTGCACTAATTTTATTGGAAAACGTCTTGCACACAGTATATGTAAATATGTTCCACGTGCATATTTACTTAACAAAGATCTACCACCATTCAGTGCAAAACTTTGCAGTCTTTCTCTTTCACCAAAGTTGGAATTCTGGCATGAATTTATCAGATACAGTACATCTTCGTGCAGCATCTATTTTGTCCAGCAGTTGTGAGCAGTACTTCGACTTCATCAGAGTGATTGCTAAGAATGTTGACTCGCAGTAACCAAGGAAGTAAAGCACATACAACAGTCAAAAAACACTCACACACTCTGGTTTGTGTCTTAACCAATTTACCAACAAATGCACAAGAAGCTTAAAGTACTCATGCACGTGCCGTGCGAATAGGAGTATTCAGAACATACGTCCTACTACGTTTAACAATTTACTAATCAAAAATGCAATTAGCTACATCTGGATTGCCAATTAGCTACATGTGGCTAATGGCTAATTTATTGGACGACATGGTCTTAAAGTGAAATAAAGCTTATACCTATGGCTGTTTCTGAGCTGTCATTTTTAGGGCCGTATCAGCTATTGGGAAGCTGTTGGCCAGTTTTTCCTAGTTTCTTGGTGTGCTTGTGTAAACTGTACTTGTATCTCTTTTGAATGCTTCATGTAATATTTCTAACTGCCGTGGAGAATAAGGTTTTCAAGTTCTAAAGTCTTTTGCATTAAAGATTTTTAAAGAAGCCCCAAGGTCATGTACCATTCCTTGAAATATGAAGGTGGAGGCAGCTAATCTTAGACCAAGCAGCCTGCTTGATTGGCACTCCCTCCACCACCGGCGCACGGGATGCACTGCAGCAACTCACCAAGGCTTCTTTGACAGCACCTCCCAAACTCACGACCCCTACCACCTAGAAGGACAAGGGCAGCAGGCACATGGGAACAACACCACCTGCACGTTCCCCTCCAAGTCACACACCATCCTGATTTGGAAATATATCGCTGTTCCTTCATCGTCGCTGGGTCAAAATCCTGGAACTCCCTTCCTAACAGCACTGTGGGAGAACCTTCACCACACGGATTGCAGCGGTTCAAGAAGGCGGCTCACCACCACCTTCTCAAGGGCAATTAGGGATGGGCAATAAATGCTGGCCTCGCCAGCGACTCCCACATCCCATGAACGAATTTTTAAAAAAAGTAGGCATCTGTCAGTACTTCTGATTGGTAGCTGTTTGAGAGTGGTCTGGATTATGCCTTTTTTTTTCTTGCCTTTCCTTCCCTCCTCTTAACTCTGGTTATATGTTTTGACTGTTCTGCACTTCATTGGAACAGATTAGTTGAAATTGAGAACTAAGTGGGGAATTGTGAGCAGGTGCTTATACCATGCCATTACATATGGGGGTTTTAAAACACGTAACTACATTCAGCACTTTTGCTTTATGGTAACCACTTTCTATTCTTCAGTGGTTTTCCCTGTGTGACAACTGGTGCTTGTATGATTTGGGTTTCTCTGTGGCTTTCCATAATGTGACACATTTTCCCCAGTGAAGGAATACTTGAAATAGCTGTGCTAATTTTATAACATTTTGTCTGCCTAAGTCATTGCTACTTCCAAGCCTAATTTGCCCTTTGCTTCTGGTGTTTTGTAAACACGGGAATGAGGGCTTCCTCTTCAGGAAATTGGTTTGTTGATAATCTGGTGTGATAGGAAGCAATAGCAGGAGTCCTTGTGGGATTGTATGTGCTTTCATTTGTGAGTCTATTCCAAACTGTGTTGTAAAATGGTTTATATAAATGTCATGGTCTGCTACATTCCAGACCCTATAATTTTCTAAGTAAACAGTATGATGGTACTTGCAGCTGGGTTATGAGTTATTTATTTGGATGCACTTGTGCAGACAGAATATGGATATTAAATATCAGAAGGGGTGAAGAGAGAAACGATTGCACAAAAAAGAAAAAAAACAGTAGAACAGTTTTGAAAGATTAAGTCTGATTTTAGATAACATTTCTTCAGTAATTAGTAGTCTTTACAGAATTATACAAATTATATTGGCTAATACATCGGTTATATTTCATAGCTGTTTTACATGATCTGTTTTCCATGCTGTTTTATAAAGCTGCATTTAGGTTTTTCTTTTGTACATGTTTTAATTGACTTGCTACAAAAGGACGTGTTCCCAGGTCTATTTTTAAATGTGAAGAGTCCAGGAAATGTTTTGATTCATTGCAAGAATCACATTCTTTAATGTTTTTGTTAAAAGAAAAGCAAACCAATGAGTTTCTACAGAGGAAATCTGTGGCGAAGAATGATGCAAGTCCCATGGAGTCCTATGTAGAAACATCTAGTCATTATGAGTAAATGCTCTTGGGGGTTTTATTCAGGAGCTGATCCCTTCAAAGTTCGGTAGTAAGCCTTTAAAAATAATATATTCAGTGTAATAATGGTGTTCATTTTAAAACTTGATGGTTTACATATCACTGTCTTTCATTAAAATTTTACAATTTTAAGAGATCTCTTGCAAAAGATCACTAAAATGAAATACTCTGTTTCAAACTTAATTGTTCACTGTAGATACGATACTACAGTACAAATTTGATGTACAGTCCAGTAACCTATTCCATAATAGCTTGTCTCTGCTAAACTACTGCAAGGCATGTTCAATTTTGCGGTTTAGTTGGTTTTGAATTGAACTGATCAGAAATGGCACTGCTTATTCTGATTTGAAAGCTACTGCTTTAATATCTTCTGTTTGTTGTGTTGGAATTAGACATGTCATATGACTTTGTTTGTTTGGCCCTAGTTGGATAAGTTTTTAAAGAGATTTGACTGTCTCGGGCCAGAAGTTGAAGAATGTAAAATATTATAGAAAATAGTTTGTTTGGTAGTCTAGAATTGGTGCAACACAGCTGGGAGACAGAATGCGGAGATCACCATTTGAGAATGTGATTCTAGAACATGGATCTGAGTAATGACTCCTCTGAATTCTTCACATTTGGAATTAATTTATTCAGAAGGCTTTAAAAACTAAGGGCAAGATCTGGAAAATTATGAACCTCCAATTTAACCTGAATTATTGAATGAGTGGAAAGAAGCTGCACTGTCCTTTTTCTATACGTTTGTGGCCAGCAGATCTAACATTATGCTGCAATATTAAAGCAGGAATGAAAATCAAGAAGAAAATTTGAAGAAAGCTTCATCATTAATATTGAATAATTATATATCCTGAATTGTAGCATTTTTATACTCAAAGCTCAACCTTCTGAACTTGCTAATTTCAAAAGAAAACTTCAATTTTTTTGTGGCTTGTGCATTTTTTTCCTTCTTTAAAATCCTTACTTCTCAATAAGAAGTACAAAGGTCTCACAAAAGCAAAAAAACACAAGCCACAAAAAGCTATGAATTAGGATCTTTTTAAAAAAAAAAAAAAAATATTTTTAGAAAAACTTGATTGTGATCCTATTGCTCCTCTAATGATAGCAGTACTACTGGATGATCAACTGGGGAATAATATTTTTGGATTAAGGAACAGTTGAAGGCTTTGCATCACTTCCAGATGCTGGGAAATTGGGGTATGACGTCCCTCAGATGTGCACTTTTTATTACCCATGCGGCTCTGATTTGGGCAAAATCAAGGGTATTATACAACAAATTTCAGTGGGGTATGTGGAGAGTTTTTTTGATTATGCAGACATCAAAGCCAGGATTTTGACTCTTGATATCCTAAGCTTGGGTCTGTGGTGGTGGCATTTTCTGTTGGATGCAGGTACTTCACTAAAGCTAGGCTGCAATTACTTTAGAGCAGGAGTGTCTAATACCTTTGACTTTGTGGGCTTGAAGCTCTGTGGGACACACATAATGTTTAAATTAATGTTCCTGTTAATTTGCATGTATCTCAAGCTGCAGATACTAACAGGTCTTGGTGTTCCATTTTAGGATTTATCTACCAATGAAACAACCAATTGGGAAAGTTAGAAATAGAAGCGCAAATAGAATGGAGCTGACCAACTTTCTGGGTCAGAGTTGGAAGAGCTCGAAACCTGGAAATGGCCTATATGCTACAGTTTGGGCATCCCTGAAAGCACTGACTGAAAAGCGTTTTGGAAAATAATTCTCAGATCGTAAAAAGCTACAATAGGGATCTTGCATTGATGCTGTTGTGTTTAAGTCCCTTAAATGACTGTTCATTGGCACTCACCATGAAAGTTGTGTTTTTATCCTTGGAGGAAGGCACCATAGCCTGATTGTGGACAAATGTAAAATATATCTGAGGGAGTTCTCTGGCCTTCTCAACCTCACCAGTCACATTGTTCAGATGCCAGACATTCTGCACATCTTGATGATACTCTGCCACTTTAGAGTGTGTGACTTCTATATCATTACCAACATACGAATTAAGAGCAGGATTAGGCCATTTGGCCCCTCGAGCCTGCTCTGCCATTTGATAAGATTATGGCTGATATGATTCTGGCCTCAACCCTACTTTCCCGCCTACCTACTATAACCTTTGACTCCTTTGTTAATCAGGAATCTATCTAACTCAGCCTTAAAAATATTCAATGACCCTGCCTCCGCCGCTCTCCTGGGGAAGGGAGTTCCACAGACTCATGACCCTCTGAGAAATTTCTCCTCATCTCTGTCTTAAATGGAAGACCCCTTATTTTTAAACTGTGGCCCCTAGTCTCTCCCACAAGGAAACACCCCCTCAGCATCTATCCCTTCTAGTCCCCTCAGGATCTTGTATGTTTCAATAAGATCACCTCTCATTCTTCTAAACTCCAATGTATACAGGCCCACCTTGTCCAACTTTTCCTCATAAGATCACCCCCTCATCCCATGAATCAGTCGAGTGAACCTTCTCTGAACCGCCTCCAAAGCAATTGTGTCCTTCCTTAAATAAGGAGACCAAAACGGCACACGGTATTCTAGATGTGGTCTCACCAATGCCCTGTACATCTGTAGCAAAACATCTCTACTTTTATATTCAATTCCCCTTGCAATAAATGACAATATTCCATTTGCCTTCCTAATCACTTGCATACTGACTTTTTGTGATTTATGTACTAGGACACCCAGATCCCTCTGTACCTGAGTTCTACAGTCTCTTTCCATTTAAATAATATTCAGCTTTTCTATTCCTCCTGTCAAAGTGGACAAGTTCACATTTTCCCACATTGAACTTCATCTGCCAAATTTTTGCCCACTCACTTAACCTATCTATATCCCTTTGCAAACTCCTTATGTCCTCTTCACAACTTACGTTCCTACCTACCTTTGTGTCATCAGCAAATTTAGCAACCATACATTCGGTCCCTTCATCCAAGTCATTGATCTAGATTGTAAATAGTTGAGGCCCCAGCACTGATCCCTGTGGCACTCCACTCATTACATCTTGCCAACCTGAAAATGACCCATTTATGCCTACTCTTTGTTTCCTGTTAGCTAACCAATCCTTTATCCATGCTAATACATAACCCCCTACACCATGAGCTCTTGTTTTGTGTAGTAACCTTTGGTGTGGCACCTTGTCAAAAGCCTTCTGGAAATTCACAGGATCCCCTTTATCCATGTTACCTGTTACTTCCTCAAAGAACTCTAATAAATTCGTCAAACACGATTTCCCTTTCACAAAACTGATTGCATTGAGATTTTCTAAGTGCCCTGTATAACCCTATGACAGACGTTGAGCTGACTGGCCTGTAGTTTCCTGCTTTCTGTCTCCCTCCTTTCTTGAATAGAGGAGTTACATTCGCTATTTTCAATCAGATGGGACCCTTCCAGAATCTAGGGAATTTTGGAAAATTAATACCAATGCATCTACTATCTCTGCAGCCACTTCTTTTCAGACCCTAGGATGAAGTCTGTCAGGACCTGTGGACTTGTCAGCTTTTAGTTCTAATAATTTTTTCAAAACCCTTTCCTTGGTGATTGTAAATCATAGATGTTTTACGTTCTTCCCTCTTCATCTCTTGAGTCACAATTATTTCTGGCATGTTATTTGTATCCTCTACAGTGAAGATGGACACAAAATATCTGTTCCAATTCGTCTGCCATTTCCATATTCTCCATTGTTAATTCCCCAGACACACTCTTTAGAGGACCAATGCTTACTTTACTTATTCTTTTCCTTTTTTTAAATACCTGTAGAAACTCTGACTATCTGTTTTTATATTTCTAGCTAGCTTTCTCTGGTACTCTAATTTCTCCCTCTTTATTTTTTTAAGTCATTCTTTGCTGTTTTTTATATTCTGTCCAATCTTCTGACCTGCCACTAATCTTCACTGATATGTTCCTCTGCCCAGTGATGCCTTCTCAGGCATTGGTCAACCTGATCCACTTTTGATGGTTCTAACACCTGTCTTGTCAGGTGCATTTTCTCATGGTGCTGTGTTACCACCTGTTGTTTGTGTAGGTGGTTGAGTGATTGCCCATTGCCATATATGGGCTAAGTGCCCCATTTTCTGTTAAGGTGCTAAATTGTAGGCTGTTGGCAGAACTTGATGGGATTTTCAGTAGAGCACTATATTTTGCATGCAACCAGATCTACTTGACACTAAAACCAAGTCACTACGTTTGGGAGTTCGTCAAGATAATTGTAATATACCTTTTTGATAGATTTTGCTCAAATTCAGAGCTGTTCGGATAAGTTCACAGCGGAATGTTACTGACCTCAGATTGGCAGTTGAACTACTTGAGCTGAAGTCTGGATACTACGAAATTTGTTCTAAAATAGCCCGAGAATACAGTCAGTTTGTTGACCAAAGAAACAAATTAACTATAAATTTCAGCACAATAATGTTCTAAAACATGTAAAATATTACAGTATTTTTGTTTCCAGCTTTTCTCCTCCAAATTTCTCCACTTTTAACTGTTACTGTGTGTCAGCTCACCCAGATAGCTTTGTTGATGAGTGAGCCTTAACTGAATATTGGTAGGTTATTGTGGAGCAGCTTGACCCTATCCCCAACAGGTATCTACAAGTGTACACTTTCCGCATGGGTCGGCGTGTATTGGTTAAGTGCAGGAGTGCACTCCTAACTTGGACAGTATCCTTAACTTTGGATACTGTGGGCAATTGTAGGGGTCTCACCGCCACCCTGGTTGGGACCTTTTTCTGGTCTGTGTGACGTGTAGACTTGAGCATTATCTTGGAGCCATTGAATTGGCTTCTTAATTATTCTGACTTTTTTTTAATCCTTGCAGTAATGGAAGAGTGTGTGCTGCTCTAAAGTAGTTGTAGCTGTTTGTTTTCTTCATATTGGATTGCAGCTCACAGCTACTTTCATTGGACACTATTGAACTGGCTTGAATTCTGCTGAGTGATACGCAGTGAGCTAAAAGGGCTGTAATCTGGCATGGGCGGCATAGTGACTGCAACTGTGTATTGGAGACTGTTCAAACATTCTGACCAGTTGAGAGCCTCCTTACCAACAAAAATTGCTTCCCATTTTCAATGTATTCTGGTTTGAAAAGGACAGTAATCAGTTTGGACT
Source organism: Heptranchias perlo (assembly GCF_035084215.1). Classification (NCBI taxonomy): domain Eukaryota; kingdom Metazoa; phylum Chordata; class Chondrichthyes; order Hexanchiformes; family Hexanchidae; genus Heptranchias; species Heptranchias perlo. Next base: position 33,315,881 of record NC_090341.1, on the reverse strand, counting down.
GTGAAGCAGCCGAAACTGGTGTCTGTCTGACTAGTTGGCAATTTGTAGGGATAGCTGTTTGTTTTCTTCATATTGGATTGCAGCTCAGAGCTACTTTCATTGGACACTATTGAAACTCCTGGATTTTTGGAATTTTAAAGGAACATCTTTTGATCAAGGAAAATGTAAACTTCCAGCTCTTCTTGAACTCAGATATATTAAGAAAAATAATAGATGTACTTATGGGATTTACAGTGATCATATGAAATTCATGTTTTTTGGGAGAGCGGACAGTCTCTGCCAGTGCACCTTGATCTGGCCATAAAGAAATGTGTAAGCATTTCCTGGGAATAGCTTCATCTTTTCCATCTTACTCTGTGAGAAGTGCTTGATATCTCAGCACAATAGCAAGGCTGAGATCAGGAACTCCGAAATGCGATGTCAGATTGCATACTATGGCACCAGACCGTTACGAGTGATCATTTTAATTTGGAAGGAGTTCATGGATAGTGAAACTTACTTGAAATGCGCAAGCTATCTGTAAATTGGAACAGAGCTGAAGACACCTTGGGTCATTTCAACTGGACTCCATTATGATCAAGGGATGAGAGGCTGTTAAATTAGTCAGAGAAATAAAATGTTGAAATGAAACTATATGGCTTTAACATAATTGTTAAACCGTTCATTTCATTTTTAAGGAGAAGGGAGTAGGAAGGCGATCCATTGAACTTAGTAAGTTGAATTCTGTAGAAAATATTGTACAGAGAGCGCTGAACCTTACCTGAACCATTAAAATGAATCTCTGTAATTTTTTTGTGACCACATTGAACTTTGTCAGTGACTCATTAAATACAATGACTTAATTGTTTTTCTCCAGGTTAATAGCCAAAAGAAAATTATATTTAGCCACTAAATCATAATATTAGCAGTTGGTGCATAGCCATAATGACCCATGTTTTGGAATTCTTATGCAATCACATTTTTAAAAAAAAAAGATATTTACTGGCGCTATTGAAGTCTTTTAGTAAAGTTATATATTTTGTTAAATATTGCTGAACATTTCTGAATGCCTGAAGTGACAAGGAAATGAGATATTGTAAACATTATAGATGGAAAAGCAGATATAAAGTTATTCCTTAAAAAAGATTAAAAAATCATGCTGAAGTATAATTGGGGTAAACTACCTTTGCTGCAACTGCTCATGAAATGTTCATATTATTATGGAGAAATTTTTGGAGGGTTAGGGATTTTAAAACAACCTATTTTTAAAGATATATTCCAAGTTTTATAAGTGAATGGAAGGGGTCATTTTGATATAGGAGATGCCATTTGATTTAATTTAAAATCCCCTTTTCAGTTTTTAACTTCAATGTTTTAACACCTTTTTAGAGTATGCTTAAAGCTGTTTTGCTTGAAGAAATTTGAAACCATATATCAGCCAGAATGAGAGAGTGGAAACATATGCTGATGTATTAAGAGGCCAGTCCTCTTTGTTCAGATAGGTTGTGCAAGCTCAAGCAGGGAGGCTAGCTGCCATATTTTTGTGGCTGAGCGCCTGTGAGAACCAGTCAGCTCTGATTCTTGCCAGCGTCAGGAGTGAGAAAACACAGTATCAGAATGAACTTTGTACTTCTATTAGTGAAGTGAGTTCATTGATACTATTTTAACACACAGGTGGAACAAACAAGTTGGTGCTAGATTTTAAGATAAATTAGTAAGAAGGGGTCAATAAATACGAAATAGCCACGTGTAGATAGAGCACTTCCATAACTGACGACTGACTTGACATCTTTTTTTATATTCCTTGGCTAATGCAGAAATTAGTGACTGAGAACCAAAAGAAAGACTGGACATATACATATAAGCCATATGTCTGTGTAAATCTGTTCGTACAGAATCAGTAATTTTGTTATTTTTACATGGGTTCTTATTTCTGTCGATTACTATTTCTACTATACACAAATGTAAGCTTAAGCAGGATTTGTCTGTTATCACCTGACTTATATTTTAATTACAGGATTTGACTGTATTTGTAATGAATCATTTTCACTCAGAATTTGGTGCTCAGACATGTATACAAAGCTAAATTGGTAGTGTTTATATTGTGGGAAGAGACTTATCTACTTACTTTCCAATTTGATCTCAATGCTGCTTAAGAATGAAGACCATATTGGAGCATAAGCATTGTAAAGAGATGGCAATTGAAAGCATGTATGACAGCCCAGCTTTATGCATATGGACTGGACCGTTGTGCTGATTTTTGATGGGTGTGTGCAAAGTCTATCACTCAGTTGCTGAGAAGTCAGTTGTGTGTCCCATTAATTTGGTGTAGAAGAATTCAAAGCTAGGGAGGTAGACGAGTGAAATGCAGTGAAGCAGACACAATCCATCCAAGTGTTGCAGATGGCTGTTAGGAGAAGGCACTTTCTGCTTCGGAGTATGATTTGAGGCACAATTTTAACGCAGATGAAAGTGATCTCTTGATGTATGCTGCACAGCAAGATCTTACATTTCTCTGGAGGGACATGTATGTGAATATTACACAGTGGTATAAGGTGATGATTAAGATTTGCAGATGAATTTTAAGGTAACAGTGGACCTCCTTTCTGCTGCTTTGATTAAGATCAGTCCAAAAATGATTGTGTAAAGTTGGCATCACCAAAGATGACCATTTGAGGAATATCTATGTGAAACCATTTAAACCAGCTGCTGATGTTTCTAACCATGGTCATCAGTTGAAGCACATTAGGGAGTTACTTGATATGCCTGTCAAAGTGAGAACTGAGGCATAAAACCAATGAGCAGGTGATCAGCAATGAGATGCTATGTGATTCAGATTGTAGCACTAGTACGGTCACAATACAGTCACAAAAATGGATTACAATTGACTTTCCTTTGGCCAACTGAATTGCTTTGATCATAATTGTTTAGTTACTTGAATGTGACAAAAATAGTTCTTGTTAAGTGAGAGTCACATTCTTGTTGAAAAGACAATGTGACTACCTCAAAAATGGGTCTTTTGTATAATTTTCAAACTGTGCTAAAATACTATATACAATATCCTCTTAAAAACCAGAAGTATTGTCTCACCACTTTTTTAGTATCACTCGTTGATCTCCTAAATCATTGCAGTCAAGACCTGTACGATGTTGAAAAGTTGTATCTCAATGATCTCTGATGTGATGGTACATCCTAAAACAGTGGACAACGGAAGCTGCTCCAATAACGTGGAGTTTGTGCTTTCAAGATGTAGGGCATGGCTTAGCCATCACAGAGAGGCCAGTGGGAGGAAAACTCCTAGATAAAGATCAGGCTAGGTGATTGGGGGAGTGGGGGTCAGGGGTGGGGCGTCAGAGGTCTTGGGTTACCATGTGGTGTGCAGGGTGCGAAACCTGAGGTGATGGGCTCAAAGCCAACCACTATACCACCAGATAGTGGTGCAAATAGTGGGAATCAGGCTTGCAAACGAGCAAAAGGGTCCCAGGTGCCCCGTTTATTGGGTGGAAAACCCCCCCCAAAAATTTCTCTCGAACTGGGGGGGGGGGGGGGGAAATATCTGAAGACCGAGAAGATTAAAAAATGACAGCAGTGGAGGTGCTTAACCTGTGCCTCGAATGGTGATCGACTGCCTCTTAATTGTGCCAGGCAGCTATTTACATACAGAATTGCCATTTGTCAAAGCAGTTTTAATATGAAATGTTGACATAGCTGCATTACTAAAAAAATTGTGACTGCAGGATTTGTTTGCACCATACACAAGATTTTACTGTACATGTGTAAGTTCAAAAGTATTAAATACAATGGCTATAATATTCCATTGAAATAAATGCAAAAACTTATGGAACAAAAATTGATAACTCACTTTTATGGCTACAGAAATGTATTCACTCGTTGCTATTTTGTAAAAATGGAACTACTGTACCTGGTTCACAGACACAAAGCAAAATAGGGTATGATGTGGTTCAGGAAGCTTTCTAATGTTGAAACTTAAATACTGTACATGAATGTTCTAGTGAAGGAGCAAAATATAATTGGTTTAATACTATGTCCTGTCTTGTATAAGGCAGTGAGTGGGGCACTTTTCTCTATATAAAAGGTACCTGAATGGTTCCAGCAGGCTTTTGATTGTCATTCTGCCTAGAGGCCAGCCCTCTGCTGTAGACTGGGCTTTTTATTTATAAATTGGATAATGTTTGTGCTCTGGCCCCATCAATATTGTAACTGAGTAATTGCTTTAGACAGGTTTACAGTAGGAAAGTGTGAAGGGCCTGCTGACTATTGTGGTTTTGTGAAAATTGGGGGCAGGGACTGAGCTCGACATGAGTTGGAAGCAGCTTGCCTTAATGCAAAAGAGGCTGTAGTGCTGGGTCACTAACTTTGTGATGTTTTGCAAATGTGTCAAAATAATGGGGGAGGGGGACAAGAGGACATGATGTACATAATTGTTCTAAAACAGGAACAAGACTCAACTTTTGTTTTTGTCAAAATGTGCCTTTTCCAAATTTAGTTCAGTTCAAATGGGAAAGTAAACACAGGATTATTGAATTCGATCACAATAAACTAGCATTCACTTCAGATGCTATAGTCAGTTGTTTTTGTGTTGAAAACTTGTCAGTCATGAATTTTGCATGGATTTATTAGATGCACCTTGGCTTTGTATTCACTGATTATGCTGATTATCTGTATTTTAAGACAACCTAGAATATTCTGATAGTTTTACAGTGCATGGAAAAAGACATTTCTTTTGGTTTCTGTGACCTATAAAGTGATATTTCAATGATTTTATCAGAGATTTGAGAATGTGTGCCTCCTTTTTTTGAAATTTGTCTCAAACCACTTATTTTAAAATGACAAGCATATTGGTACTTGGACCACATTGTAGCTTGTTACAATTGTTCAGGTTGGCAGTACTTTTCTGGAATTACATGGAATTTGATCTTTTTAAGATCCAACTATATATCTTTTACAAGTATCTCAAACTAGATAGATAGTGTTAGTAATTGATTTTGTGATATTTGTAAAAGATATATGATGGTAGGATTCTTGTTCAAATTGTAAGCTCCCACTGTGAGTTTTTGATATTTTGCTAGTGCCATCTGTTTCCTCCTCCCGCCCCTCTTTTTTTTTTCCTCCCATCCATAAGAGAGACTGTTGTCTTGCCATTCATGATAATTCTGCTCACATGGTTACAGTTGGATCAGTGGAAGTAAGTTAAAGATTCTCCCAGTTGACTTAATTTAAAGGTACGTGGTGTATGGGACTTAAAGCAAAAATAGAACCACAGAAGTTTACAGCATAGGAGGCAGCCATTTGGCCTATTTTGTCTGTACTGGCTTTTTGCTAGAGCAATCCAAAACTAATGCAATTTCCCTGCGCTCCCCATTGCCCTGTATCTTCCCATACTTCAAATATTTATCCAATTTTCACTTAAAAGATGCAAAACTCTCTGCCTCAATTGCTCCCGGTGGCAAAGCATTTCATGCTCCCAACAACCCTCTGCATAAAGAAATATCTCCTAACCTCTCTCCTCACTCGCAGTGACATTTTAAATTGATAAGCTTCACTTCCCTGAGTTCTCCGACTCAGACATAATAGAAGTCATAGCAATTGTGTGTTGTTTCCAGTGAGAGTTTCACAATTTCAAGGAGCCCGACCAGGAATTGTTGGCTGTACAAGCCAAGAATCATTGTTCCACCCAATTTCTGCAAGCCATTTCACTTCCCTGTGGAAGAGTCTGGTGTAATCTCCATGATTTGATAATCCAATATTTTTAAAATAATGTTGAAAAACATTTATTCATTTTGCTTTGAAATGCAGATATTTAAAAAATGTAATGTGGCATTTACATTCCCTAGGTGAACAGCAAATTGCTCAACTTGCTTTCAGTCAATACTTCATAAATGCCTCAGCTACTACAGTCTTGCAGAACTAAAATATTTAAAAACTGTAAAAATTATTGTTTTTGAAATGTGTTGGCTTGAGCATATTAATTTTACACCCATTATCAGTCATGTAGGAGAGAAGTTCTGTTTCATGTGAGATTTGTTTTTAAAACATTGGGCTGGGACAATCATTTTTTTCCTGCAGTAGTTGAAATTGACAGGATGGGTTTACCAACTAGTGTTGGTGCCTTTTGAATGCAGCAGTTCTGAACAGGAATGAGGTATTGCTATTGAGAAGGTTTTTTTTTAATGTTCAGTATTGTCTAATATTGCATATTGGGTCATGCAAATCTATTATTAGGTGACCTGACGAAGGAGGTAAGCTCCGAAAGCTTGTGATTTTCAAATAAAACTGTTGGACTATAACCTGGTGTTGTAAGATTCCTTACATTTGTCCACCCCAGTCCTTCACCGGCATCTCCACATCAATCTATTATAACATTGCTGTAAAATATTTGGTGCTTTTTTAAAGAATGTTTACTGATTTACTGCTTGCTGGTTTTTGTTGAACTAAATTACGTTATCAAGCTAAATTAATGGAACTTTTTAGTGGTTTGAAAAGGAAATAACTAGTTCATCAAAATCGGAACTAAAGATTGTAATTTGGGGGCTTCTGTTAGAACACATTGCACAGCCCTGGATAAATATTGACATCCAAGGTTCTTGCAGGACAAGCTTTTATCCTCCGGCTGGGGAATAAAATGCCTTCATTGTCAGTCACCTCAGTGGTAAGCCTATGATGGGTCAATACAGGTGGTGCAAATATGACATGTTTTTGTGTGAAGGAGCTTAACATATTGATTCACGCAGAGGCAAAGAATCCACATCTCAAAGGGTAAGTTCATATGGAAGGTCAAGCCGGGAAAGATCTTCTCTGAAAGACTTTTTAGCATTCTGTTTATTAGTTTAGCACCATTTTGAGCAATAGCCTGGATTAAAGAAAACTTATTATAATTTATTCTAAAATATGAGTGTATTGATCTTTATGGACCATTCTTAATGGTATATAACACCTGAAAATATTTATGACAATCTTATTACTTTCAACTTTTTGTTTTTCTTAATTATTTTCAATCTAACTCTTAAGCTTTTCATGGTGTGAAAATGTTTAATTTACATTTTAGTAAGAAACTCGTAATGGCATTTTACCGACATCCTTCCAAATGTGATCAGATTAGCACCTTTTTAAAACCACCATTTATTTTTCACCTCTTTGTGCAGGTTAGAAAAGATAAATGATAAATCTGAGGTTCTCTTTTTTTGAAGTGAAGTTTGGGAATCTATAAAAGTCCCTGGTTGAGTTAATAAAAGAATTTTGTCTCTGAATGTAGAAGAAACTATAATATTGAGGGAGTTCACCATCCATTTAAACATTTTTTAAATTATGCTAACACTTATCAAATACAGAAGGAAACTAAGGCCCCCATTCTGGGAGATTGTTTTGCATGGTGAAGTCACAGGATCAGAGTTGTTGACACTCTCACAGGTGGGGTTTGGCCTTTACCACCCAACCTTGTACCTGTTCTTTTACAAGTGCTGACCCTAAGCTCTGAGTGTTGAAAACAGACCCGGGGCAGTGCAGCAATCAGTTCAAACAAGAGAGGTGCCTATTATGTTGTTAAAAAATGCTTCTGGAGTTTATGCAGTTTGTTCTAACGTATCACTAACTGAACATAAGACTGAAAAGCTGTTTGGGAATTTGAAAATCGAATCAGAATTCCTCCGCAGTTTAGCATAGCTGCACTTCCCGACGATTTATAATAATTCGGACACTTAAAATAACATTTTGGAGGAACATATATAATTGCCTCAATTTTGAACATATTCTGAAGACCTTTTGTACCTACAAGAACCTGCTGTTGATAGAGTAGGTGTGAATCAGAAAGCACACTGTCCAAAATGAATTGGGTACCTCCAATGAAAATTGACAAAAAAAGTCAGTGAACAAGCCAATCTTCATTTTGTACCTATTTTTATACAGTACAGCTTGTTCTGAGAGCCCTGAGGTTCTGTGTCTTCCATGCGATTACATTAATTTAAAATTATTCCCGAAAGGTATGATCAAATTCAATATATATAGTCACTGAACAGGATTATTCTAATAGAAAGAGATTAGAATGCCGTGCCTGATTGAGGCAGGAGTGTTACCAACTGAGCCAAGCCTTGAATGAGGATTTATGAGACAGCATAAGTTTATAAAACTGTTCCATACATAATATGGGAACAGTACTGTGGGGGCTACTGACAAAAGGAAAAGTATAGCATGGTACGGGAGGGAGGTCATTGGGGCATTTATTAATCTGCTTTAAGGAAAGCTATCTGAGTATGGCACCAGAAGTCCAGTAGAATAGGAGTATCACACTGTTGGATAGGATTAGGACCTATTCAAGATAAGATATACCTGAATTTTTGCAAACTTTATTCTCTCTCTTTGCACCCCCCCCCCCTCCCCCATGGACAGTCCCAATGTTGCAACTTTAACCCATAGAAGTTTATGCAAGATAGAAAGTAAAATATTGTAATCTAGTGTTCAGAACACTGAAAGAGGATTCTGTCATTGGGTCATTGCATGTCCTGTTTAATATGCTGTAGATAGACTACATTTATAGAAAAGTAACTTTTGGGTACTTTTTTGTGTTTTTATCAAGAAATAATTGGTGGGGGCTGGAGAAGGTGGAGAACTGCGTTACATATAATTTGATCAAATATGGCCAAACAGTTGTCCTTCCATTGCTGTGATGGGTAAAGGTACACGTATACCAAGGAGGTTGTATTTACTTTGGACTAGGATGACTCGAACTAGAGGTATGCTGATTTTTAAACTCTACAAAACCATTCCCAATTTCTAAAACCTCCTTTTTATAATTGAGTGCTTAATTGAAGGTATCAAATTATGTGCTCTTTGCTGTACCTTCTCCAATGTCTGGTTGTGCCCATTGTAGTATTGTGCACTGTACTACATATGGGGTTGAACATGTGTTTTATATAAGCTCGTTATTATTTCTTGGAACTTGTACTCTATCCTTCTTGCTGTACACCTTAAGATCTTTGGTTTCTTTGCCACTGCTACGTACCTTTTTGATGGTTTCAGCAAGCTGTTCATGAGTACCTATCTATCTGTTCAGTATTGTATCTTGCATGCCAATACAGATTAGTTGATCGTCAACTCCTTATTCCCTTTCCCCTGTCTCAGCATTTTGCAATTATCCACATTTAAATGACATCTGCCATTTTTCAGCTCAATTTCCTAATCTACTGAATCCCTCTGTATTTCATACTATTATTTACAACCTACACTCTTTTCAGCCACCTCCACATTGATATCATCAGTGAACTCCGTTTTGTTTCTGTTAATTATGTCCATTGCAAACAATGACTAGAGCATGGATCTCTGAGGTATTTCACTAGGTCATTTCTTCCCATGCTGATGTAGCTTCATGTAGGCCTAGCCTTTATTTCCTCTGATTTAGTCAATTTCTGATCCACTTCAAATCCTTACTTCCCTTCTTTCCTCCTTCCTTCACTCTTTTGGAGCAGTCTGCTGTGTAGCATTATTTCAAAAGATTTGAGGCATATAAATATTTAACATCGAGTGAGTTCCTCTTGTCTGCAGGTCTGTGAACTTTTTCAAAGGACTCTTAAAATACTTGGGCATGGCCGTCCTTCCGTAAATCCATACTGATGCATTTATTCCATATTTCTTTAAGTATTTCATTATTCCCTCATTCAGGATGCCTCTAATGTTTTATCTACTAGAGATATCAGGCTGTAGTTCCCAGGGTTACCTTTATACTACCTATAAATTGGCATTGCATTTATCCTTCTCCAATCATTTCAGTTTCCAGTGATTGACTTGCCAGGATGTGACCAATTTTCATTAGCTACTTTTTTTGATTTTATCATTTCAGATCCTGTTCAGAAGATTGGTGATGCTAAAATACACTTTGCAACCGTTAGTTTTATTAGCTTATTGGTTGACAACAATGAACTGTAAATTGAGCAAACTAGGGTTCACTGTATAGCAACTAACTCATTTACTGTATGAGACCACAACTCACTTACTGTACAAGAGACTGGAAATTACTTTTTTGGATGATTCTTAAAAATTAAATTTTATATGAATTACTCAAATTAGTTGGCAAAACACTAAGGCATACATTTGAATTGTAGTTAATGTGCTGCAGCAGTTATTAATCAAATTTACAGCACTTTGTAGATGTGAATCTAAATATGAAGAAGAGATTATATATGAAGTTGAAAAAAAATGGTGTTTTACAGTTCATAGCAATTGTCTCCCCCTGCCCTCCCCCCCTCTTCAAATCCTACAATCCACTTTACAGTGAATTGGCTGGTTCCCCCTCCCCCCTTCCCAATGTAATGCAGCAAGCGGTGTTAATAGTACGTTGCACAAGACTCATGCTCACCTGCTGCTGATTTTTGAAGATTGATCATGCACATCTGGCTGCAAACAATGTAGAACTGCCAGGACTTGCCAAAACCAGCTGTAAGGAAGACATTCACCCCCACCACACCCCTCTCTTTTCTCCCCTTTTAATTTGTTGTGGGCTTCTCCCTTCTCTTAACTAGTCTATTCTCTTGATTTTTAACATCTTTCTGTTGGCTCACTTTTATATTATCTAACGGTTTGCAACTCTTTGAATCAATTAACCGACGTGGACGTGATGGGCCGAATGGCCCCCTTCTGTGTATCTTTTCTATGGTTCTTTGTTCTGTAATTTGATTATCTGTTATTTTCCCCCCTCAATATTATTAAATTGCTCACTTATCTTTTTAGTTTTTGATTCTGATGATGAGTATACAACTGAAATATTCACTTGTCCTTTCTCTTATGGATTCTGATTTGCTATGTGTATTTCTCATTTTTTGTTTTTATTTGTTATAACCTTAAAGGTGGCGATCAGGAAAGACTGAACAGGTTGAGGCTTTTTTTCTCTAGCAAAGAGAATACTGAGAGGTGACCTGCTGGAGGCCGTCAGAAATTATGAAGGTGTTTGATAGGGTAGACATAGAAAGGATGTTTTCACTTGCAGGGCCATTCAAAACTAGGGTCCATAAATACAAGATAGTCACTAATAAATCCAATAGGTAATTCAGGAGAAACTTCTTTACTCAGTGATGAAAATGTGGAACTTGCTACCACATGGCATGGTTGAGGCAAAATAGCATTGATGTATTTAATGGGAAGCTAGATAAGTACATGAGGGGGACAAGAATAGAAGGATATGTTGATAGGGTGAGATGAAGTAAGGTGGGAGGAGGCTTGTGTGGAGCATAAACACCAGCATAGACCTGTTGGGCCGAATGGCTTTTTCTGTACTGTAAATTCTATATAATTCTATGGAACCGAGCAGACTACAATGTGCTTGTAAATTTTGGCTCCAGAACAATGATTGCCTTTCTATTTTTTAAAGATTCTTTTACATCTGTAACAAAGTGTTGCTGTGAAGCGTGTTTGATAAAAGATAACTATTTTCCCACCACTGAGTGGGAAAAATAGATCCGCTTTTAGTTGCTTTCTGGGTGGGATGGGTTTAATTGGACAGTTGGGTTTTTTCATCTAATTATGGCACCATACTTGCAGGCCAGTTATCTATTTGTGTTCAGGAGTATACAGTGAAGATGAGAAATTATTTGAAGAGAATTATATTAGTATAGACAAGTTTCTGTGCAGTAGGCCTGCAGGTGTATTCAGCACATTGTACTAAAGAAATGGAAGGTCTTATACATTGTACAGTAATTTCTTTGTTCTTCGTCCAAGCGTACACTTGGGTAAGGTGTGGCTACCTTTTTGAGGAGTGATGTATCATAAGCTCATCTAAAGAGAGTCAAAATAGATACCGGTGTTTAGATTAGACTTTCTGTACAAATGAATTTATAGTCATAGATGTTTTTTTTCTCCATGAAACTGGGATTGGCCTTATGCAAACAACATTTTTCAAAGGCTTAACATTTTTATGAGCACTTGATTTTTCCTCATCTTGCCTTCCCTCTTCTTACCCCACCATTTTTGTAGGTAAAAGCTAAGTTTTCTTAGCTGCAAGAACATTGTGAGTTAGTTTAAAACTTTCCAGTTTACATATTGGTGAGAGGTGGGATGTGGGCTAAAGTTTGTAAGTAATGGCTGCAGTGTATTGCAATGCACTATAGTCGACCCGTCCTAATTTGAAGTTGCTTAGCCTGAATTGTCTATTGATTTGAATTGAAAGTACAAAGATGCCTCCTTTGCTTTTTGATTTAAAATTGCTTAATGCAAATTGCCAGTTAATTCATTGTTTTTGAGCAAAAAATGACTTCAGACTAATAGGAGTATACTATATTACATTGTCCTTTTGAATATAACATGAGTTGGATTTGTGATTAGTTGCTATTTGTGTGTGGTTTTTTTTCTGCCCTGTTTGGTATTGTCAGAGAAGGATTAAGAATTTACTCTAACTATTTTCATGCTGCACTGCAATACTTAAAATTATGATACTGAAATATTCTGTTTAGAATTTTGTTACCGGGATGTGGGCAACTCTGGCAAGGCCACATTTATTGCCCATCCCTAGTTGCCCTGTGAAGGTGTTGGTGGACTTTTTCTTCAATGGCTGTAGTCCTTATGGTGTTGGTGCTCCCAGATGGGTGTTAGGCAGGGAATTCCAGGGTATTGACCCATTGACATAATCACTGTTCCTTCTATATATCCAAGTCAGAATGATATGTGACTTGGAGGCTGTAGAGGTCTCAGGGGAAGCCAGTGCTTTTGGAAGCAACCTTGATGAGTTGATGTTTGTATGATATACAGGATGCAATATTACAGCCACAATATGCCAGTGGTAGAGGGGCACCAATCAAGTGATCTGCTCTGTCCTGGATGGTGTTGGGCTTCTTCAGTGTTGCGGCTGCACCCAGCCAGGCGAATGGTGAATTTTCCATCACACTGCTCACTTGTGTCGATTAGATGGTGGACAGGCTTTGAGGGGTTAGGAAGTAAGCCACATGTTGCATAGTACCAGGCCTTTGCTGTGTCTAGTGCACTCGGCCACTTTATTAATGTCACATGGAGTGAACTGAACTGGTGGGAGACTCATGCTTCCTAATTTCTTTAGACTCCAGAACGTGTGGTATATTTTCTGGAAATCAAGTTATAAACTTTTTTAGAAGCCGCACTTAATATTTTTTGGATAAATGCACCATGTTGTATAGTACTGAGCCGTACAGATCAAGAAGCCTCTAGGTTGGTGGTGGTAGCTGATCTTGGGTGTGGTGTGGTGGGGATGAAATGATTTATTTTGTTAGCCTTTCCAGACGAAGAAGGGGAAAATCAGCTGTAGTCCCCAGTCCTGATGGCTACTAACTGCCCCTTTCTGCAAGTTATGAATTTGCAAACTACTAGTGTGGACAGGATTACACTAGGCTGTGATGCCCTCCACTGTAGTGTAGCCTACACATGCTCACTATCTCGAATGGCTGCTTCAGTATGACTCTGGAACATAGGAACAGGAGTGAGCCTGTTCCACCATTCTGTTAGATCATAGCTGATCTCTACCTCAACTCCATTTACCTTTTTCTCCATCTCGCTTGATATTCTTACCTAACAAAAATTTGTCTATTTCAGTCTTGAAAATTTCAATTGAACAAACATTCACAGCCTTTTGTGGGAGAGTGTTCCAGATTTCCACTAACCTTTTGTGTGAAAAAGTGCTTACTGATTTCACTCCTAAATGGCCTAGCTCTACACAAAATAATAAAAAAATAGCAGGAGTAGGCCATACAGCCCCTCGAGCCTGCTCCGCCATTCAATAAGATTGTGGCAGATCTTAATCTCTAATTTAAAGATTGTGCCCCAATGTTCTGGATTCCCTCACAAGAGGAAATAGTTCCTCTGCATCTACCATATACAAACATATGAAAAATGTCAGGCAGGAAAAGATGAGCTGGTCCATCAAGCTTGCTCCACACATGATCCCTGGAGCTCATGAGTAGAAGTTTCCTACCCCCCACACCCCTGCAGTCATTTGATCATAAAATCATACAGCACAGAAGGAGGCTGTTCGGTCCATCGTGCCTGTGCTAGCTCTTTGAAAGAGCTGTCCAGTTAGTCCCACCCCCCTGCTCTTTCCCCATAGCCCTGCAAATTTTTCCTTTTCCTTTTCAAGTATATATCCAAACCCTTTTGAAAGTTTCAATTGAATCTTCTTTCACCACCCTTTCAGGCAGCGTAGTCCAGATCATCATAACTTGCTGCATTAAAAAAAAATTCTCATCTTCCCTCTGGTTCTTTTGCCAATTATCTTAAATCTGTGTCCTCTGATTACCGACCCTCCTGCTAGTGGAAACAGTTTCTCCTTATTTACACCATCAAAAACATAATCTCCTGGGAGAGGCAAAAAAACTCTATCATTTTAAATACCTTGACTAGATCGCCCATCAACCTTCTAAATTTGAGGAAAAACAAGCCAAGTTTATGCAACCTGTCCTCAATTTAACCCTTAAGCCCTGTCATCACTCTGGTGAATCTGCACTGTACCTCCTCCAAGCCATCTTTCCTGAGATGGGTGCCCAAAACTGAACACAGTACTCCAGATGGAGAGCTCTTGGTTAATGTCAAGCATATCCATGCACAAGTTATTCTTGTTCTCTCTTCCCCCGATGTGCCGCTTTCCTTCACTTTCATTGCTAGTTCTCTGACACTGTGGGCGAGTTCTTTGGTCAGGCTTCTGTGTGTTTACCTTTATTCTGTAAAGGTGTTTTATTGCAGGCAGGTTATTGCTGTTCTCTGATTCACCATTTTGCATATATTGCCAATAAAAATGTAGATTGTATGTGGTGAAAGCACTTAATGTGTGCATTTCTAAAGTAGATAAAGTTGTGGAATTGGTGGAACTTTATATTCAAACTCTCTAAAGCTACATTAGTCATAAATGAAAAAACCTTAAAGGCAGAGATACATTATTTATAAATATCTTGGTATCGCAAAGAGTACACATTTGTCAAAAGCAAAATACTCTGGATGCTGGAAATCTGAAATAAAAACAGAAAATGCTGGAAAAGCTCAGCAAGTGAGGCAGCATCTGTGGAGAAAGAAAGAGTTAACATTTCAGGTCGAAAACCTTTTGTCAGTTCTGACGAACGGTCTTTGATCTGAAAACGTTAACTCTGTTTCTTTTTCCACATAGGCTACCTCACTTGCTGAGCTTTTCCAGTATATGTATGTTGATAGGATTACTAATTTTTATTATGACTGTGCATATTATTTCCATTTAAAAGAAAAGTAAGGCATTTACAGAAATAATTGTGCCACTTGGATTTTGTATTCTTTTGAGGATTTAAAAATAAGCACTGTATAAATGACATGTCTGAACAGTAAACATTAGAATCTAATATTGTAATATCTGAATAATCAGTCTCGATCATGGGTGGGTTGGCTTACCTCAATTTTTAAGTATAGTTGAAATGAACTATTTTACTAGTTCAAAAACTTAAATTATTTTATACATTTAAAAAAAAACTTTGCAGCTCTATCAAGGTTACTGCTTGCACAAAGCTGCAATATTTGTGCACATTATTTATACTGTTCATTGTAGTGTATTGTTCAGAAAGAAGTCTGACCTTTTGGTGTAAAAGTATGATGAGCCAGACTTTGCTGTGAACGGCGACAAATGATCAGGGCAGCCAACTATGTATCTCTTTAACCAATCAGATTGAAGAATCGTTAATGAGTAGCGCAGAGCTTGAACCAGA
Source organism: Heptranchias perlo (assembly GCF_035084215.1). NCBI lineage: Eukaryota > Metazoa > Chordata > Chondrichthyes > Hexanchiformes > Hexanchidae > Heptranchias > Heptranchias perlo. The sequence continues at coordinate 33,300,216 of NC_090341.1, read as the reverse complement.
AAGTATAAGTTAGAATAGTGAATTCAATGTCCAATCAGGTACAGAAAGCGAATTAGAGAGGGAAAGAAAAATTGAATTAAAAGAAAATTTCCATCGACAATTAAAAGCTGAAGGAATGAGACGCCACGCTTGTAAAAGTTAATTTTCAGTTCCAGAGTGGTTGTTTGGCAGTCATTAAGACTTACCATGCCGTTAAAAGGGTGCTTAGACTGGAATGGACAAGCCTTACCTTTTTGTGGCGAGTTTAGTCCATAATCTATGACTTCAGTAAAGGAACTTCATGCTGATCAATAGGGAGTCAGATGGCGAGATGCTGTCTTCGCGCAGCTTACGGAGGGACAGCGCATCTCTGACAGCAACTTCCGGATTTTCGCGCTTGACTGCACATGTGTGCTTGGCGGAAGTTGCTGCCTGATTTGTGCATAAATAACGGCGAGCGTTGTTAGCCTCACCGTTATTTTCACAGCAAAATCTGGCCCAATATGTTCTTTTCACTGTAACAGCTCTCCTTCAACTAATCCCCCCCCCCCTCATAAATGTATCCTAAAAATAAGCAACATTGTCACAAAAAATATTTAAGCCTAGAGATTTGGTGTATATTGCTAATTGATAGCCTTCTACAATGTACCTTCAATAACTTGAGGGAATTATTTGGACCCCCAACGCTGAAAATCATAGAGGGATTAGTGTAACTGTTTTCTGCATCGCAGATCTATGGCAGCAGTATTGGTGGTTTGCTAATGTAGCTGGCTTAATGTCAAGGCTATCTTGAGCAGAAGTTAATCTTTTCATTGTCAGTCCCTTTGATGTGGTTGAAAAGCTCCTTCTGCCTTATCTTTTCCTTCTTATTCAGATAGAGTAAGAATGTTATCCCTGCACCTGCACCTGCACTGTGAGACACTGCTGTCCTTGAGGTGATTAGAAAAAAAAACTGCTGGAAGAGGGAACAGTTAATCCTTAAATCTGATAGTGGAGTGAAACAGGCAACACAAGATTGACATCTAGTCACTGATTCCCAATTTAATAGTCCAGGCCCCAATAACAGTTGCATTCATTTCAGATCAGGAAGTGGTGCACAAAATGCAGATTTCGAGGGTTTATACATGCGGATTCAGATTAATTTCTTTCAGGGTAATAATACCCATCTGGTGTATGCATTGGGTTTTTGTATCCTGTAAATTTGCAGTGCATGTTTAAGATACCATGTTTTAAATCCTAGACCAGTTTACAGATAGCAAGTGTTGCCCTGATTTGTGATTGGACCTAATCCTGCAAAGTTCATGTGTATAGCAGCTGGAGACAAATGTGAAATTGCATATTTGAAATTATAGCTTTAAACTGGGCATCTTATTCAGTTTTGGACATTGTACAGAGTGAAATGGTGTGCTTGTGTGAAACAATAAAATGTTTAAATTGGTAAGTGGTGCTCAGTAGGAAATCGAGTAGATGATGGCGCTCTTGGAAGTTTCATCACTGCATTTAGCTACAAATTTGTGTAAGGTAGCGAATCTCACTGTTTTGTTACCTTAGATCTATTGTACCATAACCAGCAGGCCCATTCAGTGTTCTATTTTAATTGAGAAATGGAGGTAAATGGCCATGGCTTATAAGTGTAGGACACTCCATGATTGACAGGAGAGAGAAAAGAGGCAGAATAAATAAACAAGTAATGGTTGGGTGACACCATGCTTTGGTGTTGAAATAGAATGCTGAATTTCAGATACTCCTGGATTATAGACCAATTAACTGGATACATTTCTGTAATGGTCACCAATTGAAATATTTCCACAAATTAAGCTGACTCATTTCTAGGCTGCCTTTGTTTCTGAATGTACAACAGGTATGACAACAGCTGATAGTGTTTGACTACACTTGGGGTTTTTATTGTAAGTGAGCTTGTTGCGGTGCTCCTCTTCAAACCTTTCCTGTAACTCCATAATTTAATCTATCTCATTAGGTTTTAGTGCTGTGGCAGGGATGGAAACCTATCTCTTTAACCATGCTTTTGATCACCTGTCTTAATGTTGTCGTCTTTGGCTTGATGTCAGTTTTTGTCTGATTACACTCCTGTGAAGCCCCTTAGGATGTTTTACTACATTAAAGCCGTGATATAAATGCAAGTTGTTGTTGTCCTTGCTACTCTAGATTGGCTCTTGGTCCCCCAATGCCTCAAATTTAAAATTGTTATCCTTGTATTTAAATCCCTACATGGCCTTGCCCCTCCGTGTCTCTGTATCCTCCTCCAGTGCTACAACTCTTTTCTCTCACCACCCCCCCCCAGCCTTTTCATTCCTCAAACTCTGGTCTCTTCTGCATCTCCCCACTGGTAGCCATGCCATCAGCCGTCTAGGCTCTATGCTTTGTAATCCCCTCCTTTAAACCGCTCTGCTGCTCCACCTCCTTCTCCTCCTATAAGGCCCTCCTTACAGCTCACCTCTTTGACTAAGCCTTTGGTCACCCCTCCTGATCTGTTTTTTTTGTCTGTCACTTTTTATATAATGTAGATGTTTTTCTACACTAAGGGTGCTATATAAATGCAAGTTGTTTTGGACTTAAGGTTGTCTACAATACTGAAAATGTAGATGTAACTGTCCTGGCCCAAAAAGAACAGGCTAAAAAGGTTGCTAAAGTAAAGTTTGGTTTTATGCACTAATCACTTGTAAGTTTCTGCTGAAAGTGACAATAATTAAAATCTACACCAAAAATGATTTCCTTTTTTAAAGAAAATTGCTAGACTTGTCACAGCTGGTTGGCTTTCTTTCCAGACAACTAGCACAGTAGAATTTTCAGTTCGCTTGTAAAACATGAGATTAGTTTACAATGCAATTGAAATAAAATTGACAATATTAGTGGAGTTCTGCTGAACAAAATCTGATTTGCACATGCTTCTCTTACAGAAATCTGAGCTACAACAGACTGGCATCAATTGATCCCTCTGTCTTCACAGAACTACCCAACCTCCGTGAAGTGTAAGTATTGAACTTAATACCTTTAATTATATTTTTAAAGGAGAACACTTAGGTTTGTTCATTGTGATGGTAACTATTAGATATTCTAGAAATTTCCATGGGGCCATACATCGTCAATTTAATATTCTTTAATAGTTTACAACCCTTCATTCTGTCTGCTGTTTTTAAATATAGTAACTTGATTTTAAATTGCGGAAAGTTCTTAGTGCTTTATAAGGTCTGTAAATGGTAGTCTCACACATGGCAGCTACTTGCACGCTACTGAAATAATTTCACGATTTAAAAAAAAAAGTCCTGTTTGGTTTCTAGTTAACAGAAGAAGGAATTAAGATAAGTTGAGCAAGGGAATAGAAACGTGTCTGGGGTTGGGAGCTTGGTTTAAAAATCAGCTAAAATGGAAAATCAACATTCATAGACCTCCATTCTCCTTACCAGATAACAGTGTCTGTGTATCCATATTTTAATTTATTTTGTGGGGAGGGGGGAAAAGAGAAGAATAGAAAAAAAGGAATGTTTGGGCTTATTGGCTTCTTCCCAATAATCTCTCAATATTCAGCTGTTGCTGTTGGGTGGTATGCTTATTGTAGGATGAGAGACTGGCATAATTTTCATTTTGTTCATTTAATGAATAATTACCAATGTTTATGAATGGGCTTTATATATATTTTTTAAAAAATAGAAATGAGTTCCAAGCCAATCTGGTTTTTTAAAAGTGAAATTGGTAAAAATTTGTTCCTTTTTTTGATTGATTTTTATCCCAGTATTACTATTTTTGTCACGCATGGATTACTTGGGCTCTTCCTTCGCTGCTGTACTTGGGGAGTAGGCCACTCATCTCTCAATTTAAGATTTTTGTACATTTCAACTGGGCATCTAGAAATCATGGCACTCTTTTTTTTAATCCTGAACTGAGCTTCCATTTTTCAATCTGCTTTTTTTTCACCTCCAAAACATTGTCCACCTCCACCTCACCCTCTCTGCCAGCAAAATCCTAACCCACATCTTGCCACCTCAAGGTTTAACTTTTGCATTGCCATTCAAAACAGATTGTACCCTCCATGAACTCAACTCGAATCTGAACGCTTTCTTTCCTTCTCTCGGCCCCCCCCACCATGGCACGCGCTGTCTGTGTCTGTGTCTTTCTCCCTGTCTTCCCCCTATATGACTTACTTTCAGCCCTTTTTCTACTGAAAATGCTTGTTGTGGTTGAAATGTCTTTGTTTCATATTGAATATACCTGAAGCATATTTTCAAATTGAATAAAGTGGTCTTGATCAAAAGAAATTAAAGTTGATATTTTGGTGTGCTTGTTATTGTCTACTGTTCAGGTACAGAGTTGTTTGAACTCAACTCCAACCTGCTATCTGGATTATAAATATATTTATAGTTTTGAAGTGTCTTGCCCATTACTGCTTGAGGAAAGCTTGCTATTTGCATACCCCGCCTGTGGAGAATCTACTTTTGTTGGGAGATGAAAATGCCGCAAGATAACTTTTTTGAATTGTTGTGTTCTAGAGTTGAAGCATAAGATGCAAGTTCTTTTTTAAAATTTAACTATATTTTTGTTTTAAACAGCTTAGAGTTGGTTTCTAAGCCTAAAGTGTTTCAATGCCTTGGCTTACCTTTTGACATTTCATTTATGTTAAATACCTTATGCTTTTGGAGCGATGTAGCTCCACCAAGTTAGTTTTTGTTAACTTTCTCCTCTCCTCCTCTTTTATCCCCCCCCCCCCATCCATTATCAGCATGTTGTGTTTAATAAAATATTAAAATCAAAATGTTTCACATTTCTGAACTTATTACTGCTAAAGGGGTACTGATGATGAAATTCTGAGTGATATGTTTTGAAATCTCATTTGAAAGTAAAGAGGAGGAAATACTGGCAGTTTGGAGCAGAAATGTTATGGCACAGCATTGTTGTATAGTACGTGGTCTATATTCAGGTAATACTTGTACAGTGAAAGGCATAAAGGAGAGGACGTATCACAGGTTTTGTATTTATTCTCTCTTACAGGCGGCTTGATCATAATGAGTTGACTGCAATCCCTGAGATAGGACCTGCTTCAGCCAGCCTTGTCTTTCTCTATCTGTAAGTTATTTCCAACAGTTCATCTGTGCTCTATGTTTTTGAAATCCTGTTTCTAAGTTAATTTATAACCTCATGTGAAACTAAGAGGTCTCATGTTTTAACATTACTGAAGTTTTCAGTTATTCATTGTATCATTAAATGGGCAACATTAATTTTGTTTTTATTTAAAAAAATTCTTTCAATTTCTGACCGAAGCATAGCATATACAAAGTCTATTCTCAGGAAGTGAAGTCAATTTTCTTTGATTCTTAAGATTTTTTTGTAAATGATATTTTAAACTGATTCTTGTATTTGTACATGTGGTCTCAGTTGATGTTTTTGTGGTTCTAAGTGAATGCATGTGTGCATGTTGTGTATTTTTTTAAGTCATTGTGACCCAATCATATAATAGAAGCTCATTAAGCCACCACCTAAGGGACTGATCAAAAGTGGTCAACTTGATGAGGTGGTTGAGTTATTGGGTACAGTCCACTTACTTACTGGGAGTGTGCCAGGAGTATTCGCTTTAGCGTGGTTGCAATATCTGAAAATCACACTTATTCTCCATTTGTATGCCAGATCAACTTAGCAGGGTGGTTGTATTTTGTAATTGGTGGTTATTTTAATGGTTAGTTTTGGAGCCAGTTGATGATGTTTGAATTTGGTGAAGCATTTACTGTCACAAATTTATGTTATCATCTCTGTTTCTTCATAGCACTTGAGCATGGTAGTTACAAATCTATTTTTTTAAAAATTGAGAGTAAGCCTGTCACAAAAAATTATAGCCAAGTCTGTAAGTATTCTATGCCGGTGTACATAGTGGATACTTTAGAAAGATAGCTCTGTTGGGTATAGCTCAAAGCTGTCTCTTGAGCAGTTTGTAGTGTATGCAAGCATTGGTGAAGCTTACTTCATGTTCACATAAAGCTATGACTAGTTAAACTAAATCCCATGTAGGTGTGCTAGTCGCCTCTGCTCATCTGTATCTACCTTTGAAAAGTTGAATTAAATCAACAAGTCAGCAAAGACGACTTGGCATAACAAGCCTATTAATAAAAATGATGCTGGTGTAATTTTCAAATCAGAGATTTATCTTGGCACTGTTTCTAGTTTCTTTAGACAGAACTGCCAAGAGCACTGCCCATTTTAATCTTTTGGTGACTGATTGTAGAATGAAATGTATTCATATCTCTCCGAAGAGCTTTCAGTTATCTAGATTTACCGATTAGAACTCTCTCCCTAAACACCTTTACCTGAGCTCCTCTTTCAATTTTTGTGCTTAAGGCGAGGGATGTTTGTGTAGGAGAGTGGAACTTTTAACATTTCAAACACCCACTGTCTGTATCGAATACTCCCACGTCAGGTATAGAATAGCCAGATGCAGAGTAAAGCTCGTTGTACTCTAGTCCAAGAATTCGCCTCAGCCCCACGGCCACAAGAGCATCATCTGCAGCAGTAATGTGACATTTTTTTCCACTTCTCACATCAGCCATTCTGTGGACTTTGAGATTGTTAATTCGTGCTAAGTTGGGGACAGTTTTATGCTGTTTATCCACACTAGCTAGGAAATAGATTGAGACTGTCTGCCCCATTTCACACAGGACCCTTGCAGCTAGCAGATAGAGGGGAATTTCATCTGAACAGTCGGGTTGGATTTGAACCCAGATCTCTGAGGTGAAAGGCAAATGTCTAAGTCACTGCAATTCCCATTTTCCCCAATTTTTAAAAGACTTTTCAAATTCTATGCTTTCGATCAACTCACCTAATTCTCCTACTACCATTCAATCTTTTCTCGTTTGGAGTGCGTCGGGATTTTTTTTAATGTTAAACACCCTATACAAATGTAAATTTATTGGATTTTTAAAAAATTTCTCAATTGACTGTGCTTCCTATTTTTTGTATCTTAATATTTAATTGTAAGGTGCTGATCCCATAAACATAGTTTCTCTTACAGCCAAGGGGTGGGGGAAGCGGTCTGAGTTGTCTTCTCTACAACCACTATTCAGCAATCACCGTCAGTGGTGATCCTTAATAAGCCATGAGTTGCAATTCATTGAACAGGAAAAAATGTTTTTTTAAATGTAGTGTCATGGATTCAGATTTTTGCATCTTCATTTACGATGTAACAATTGTTTTTTTTAAATTTGAAGTGCAAGGAGGAATCGCAATGCAGTAGCCAACCTTCCAGTCCCTTCTCTTTGTCACTTCATTTATAAACAATTTTACAACACCAAGTTATAGTCCAACGATTTTTATTTGAAATCTACAAGCTTTTGGAGGCTTCCTCCTTCCTCAGGTAAATGTCAGGAACTCCTTGAAGCCTACGCATTTATACATCATAGAACAATACATGGTGTTTACAGACTGCCCCTGCAACTGCCCGTTGCCAAGGCAATCACCGTGTTCAGACAGAGAGGGGTCACCTACAGAACCCCCGAATACACATTCAACAAAAAAACAAACAGGAAAAAGAGAGAGAGGCAGAGAAAGCCAGCAAATGACCCATTATATTAAAAACAGATAGCTTTTGTTCGCTGGTGGGGTAACGTGTAGCGTGACATGAACCCACGATCCTGGTTGAGGCCGTCCTCATGGGTGCGGAACTTGGCTATCAATTTCTGCTCGACGATTTTGCGTTGTCGTGTGTCTTGAAGGCCGCCTTGGAGAACGCTTACTCGAAGATCGGTGGCTGAATGTCCCTGACTGCTGAAGTGTTCCCCGACTGGGAGGGAACCCTCCTGTTTGGCGATTGTTGCGCGGTGTCCGTTGTCGCAGTGTCTGCATGGTCTCGCCAATGCACCATGCTTCGGGGCATCCTTTCCTGCAGCGTATGAGGTAGACAACGTTGGCCGAGTCACAGGAGTATGAACCATGCACCTGGTGGGTGGTGTCCTCTCGTGTGATGGTGGTATCTGTGTCGATGATCTGGCATGTCTTGCAGAGGTTACCGTGGCAGGGTTGTGTGGTGTCGTGGACGCTGTTCTCCTGAAAGCTGGGTAATTTGCTGCGAACGATGGTCTGTTTGAGGTTGGGTGGCTGTTTAAAGGCGAGCAGTGGAGGTGTGGGGAAGGCCATAGCGAGGTGTTCGTCGTCATTGATGACATGTTGAAGGCTGTGGAGAACATGGCATAGTTTCTCCGCAACGGGCAGTTGCAGGGGCAGTCTGTAAACACCATGTATTGTTCTACGATGTATAAATGCGTAGGCTTCAAGGAGCTCCTGACATTTACCTGAGGAAGGAGGAAGCCTCCGAAAGCTTGTAGATTTCAAATAAAAATCGTTGGACTATAACTTGGTGTTGTAAAATTGTTTACAATTGTCAGCCCCAGTCCATCACCGGCATCTCCACATCACTTAATTTAGTCAGAGGGATCAAGGTCTTGTTCAGACATTTTAAAAGCTTTGCAGTTATATTCTTAACTTTTATTTCTCTTTCTCTGTACATGAGTCATTTCGTAAATCCCAACTTATAACCATAAAATTTCACACATACTGTTTTGACTTAAGGTAAACAGCATTGTGGCTTTTCTGAACATTGTTTTGTGTAAGATGAATGCTTATCACAGCTGTTGAAGAAAAGTTCATCAACTTCTTAAGTTTTGCAATGTTTTGGCTTGTCAGTTTGGGTCAGTTGCTAGTACCCTAACTCCGTTGTAGATTCAAGCTCTAAGCCAGGATTTCAGCACATAATCCAGCTTTACACGTCAGTGCATTACTGAGGAAGTCACTGCATTGTCTGAGGTACAATCTTCTGAACTGGGCATTAAACTGAAGCCCCATCTTCCTGTTCAGGTGGATGTAAAAGATCTTGTGGTGCTATCGGTCAAGAAAGATTTCTCCCAGTGCCCTGGCCAACATTCTTCCCTCAACCAGCACCACCAACAATCAGATTAATTGGTCATTCATCTTGTATGCTGTTTGTGGGATCTTTGTGTGTGCAAATTAGCTGCCACAAAATAGTGACTACACTTCAAAAGCGATTAATTAGATTTGAAGAGCATTGGGACATTCTGAAGACCTAAGGTGCTACATAAATACAAGTTCCTTCTTTCCTAAAAGCAGTTTGATTAGCATTGTAAATGGAACAAGCTATCGGGCATCAGTGTTGCAAATGTTTATCTCTGCATGTTAACACTTTTTGCATCTGAGTGAAATGCTATAATTTACTGGCTGTGTTAACTCACTGGTTTAAAATATGGCTCTCAACCTGTTGAACTTTGGCAATTAAACATTAGAACAAAAAGAGGCTACAGAGGATAAAAATTAATTGATACTTTAGAAAATTATCCAAATAAAATAATGGCAGAATAATGGCAGCAAACTCACTGCTCGACCCAGTCATGTACTTTGCATAACTTCAGCTAAATTTGATGCAGGTTAATCAATCAGGAAATTATTGACCTGTTTTGTGCAGCTAATGGTGGAATATTGGTTCTACTTCTGTGAAGAGTTCTGATGATGTGTACTTTTGCAACCTTCATTTCCACTGGTGGTAGTCCTGTTGGCACGAGGAAGGGTTTGAAGTGACATGCTGTCAGTATCCCTCCACTTCCTTTGGGCAGCACCTTGTTGTTATCTCATCACTGATGCCTTTCAGTGTGGGGGGGAGGAAAAAGAAAAGAGAAGAGAGGCAGAGTCCACCAAATGGAAAGAGCCTATCGTGATATTTCTTTGAAGGATTATTACAATCAACTGAAACTGAACTTGGCAAGTGCTTTTGTAAAAGACGCCTAATGGAGAACAGCAGCCTTAAGTAAGGCTGGAGGTGGCAGTAAAAAGGCTTCTTTCCATGGTTTAAAAAAGATGTTGGTTTTTTAATCCTTTAAATCCTTTTAATCCTTTTTGTCCTTGAACTCTTTTTTTTCTGTAACCTTTTCTGAATATAAAATTGTATTCAGGGTCTGAGGAAAAAATTGAGTTTGTTGGAGGTTGTTTCCAGTATCTGAGGTGGAGGGTGGGGTGGGCGATAGGGCAGACTTCCTCACAATAACAGCTGGCTTTCATTATTTATCAAATTTTATTTGGTGTTGCTGTATTGAATGCAGACAAAAACCGGAAGCTGAGACAACAGCTGCTGTGAAATTTCACAGGCACAGCACAATAAATATAGTGCAGACAGACATGTAGGATGATGTTACTGAGTCCAGGGCTGAGACTTTACAGTATAACCAGACTGCTGTGTGCTATCATTTTTTAATTTACATAGATAGTTATAGTAGATATGTCCAGCAGTTTTCATTTGTGAAATAGCTCTTCCAGTTAAACATAAGTTCTTTACATCACATGCTCCACACATTGGTGGAATGGGCCCACATTTTTGCTGTGAGAAGAAAGTCACTTTAAGCCTTAAATCATTTTAAGATATTTTGTGATGTTATAATATTGGAGACTTCCCTAAGTGATCCTTCAATGAGGGCGTCTGAGAATCAGTTTTGTTTTCCTGAGCTCTAGGGTAGACATTTGCTTGTGCGTGCCTCACTCTTGAAAGTTCATTACAGCATCAAGTTACTGAATTTGTTAACTTTTTATTCATTCATGGGATGCGGGCACCACTGGCAAGGCCGGTATTGATTGCCTATCCCTAGTTGCGCTGAAAAGGTGGGTCCTCTTCAACTGTGGTTTGCTAGGCCACTTAAGTTAAGAGTCAACCAGGTAAGAGTGGCAGGTTTCCTTCCCTGAAGGATATTAGCAAACCAGTAGGGTTTTTCTGACAATCCAACAGCTTCATGGTCAATTTTATTGCCTTGCTTACATTTTACGCAAGTTTCTGTGGGATCCACTGCCAAAGCAATTCATGATGCTACCACTTCCATGATGATGCACATCCAGAAACGGTTCACGTTATCAAAGCAAAAGTTGTAATGTAACTAGGGAGTGAGCCTGATTATCTGACTCTGGACCACAATAAAAACAAAACACAGTCTCCTGTTGCTTGAGTGCTACAATTGAAGTATAACTGCAGTTTGATGTAAATGAGGTGGGTGATCCTCACTCAGGTATGATTCCTGTGCATTGACCTTCCTCCGGTATCTTGTCCAAGTGGACATTCTTCATTAGTGAGCCCAAATACTGAATGTTGGCAGGCATTTCACCGTAAGGGGCAAGATCCTGTCCTCATCCAATGTCCATCTGTGCACATTCAGCAGGGTGCTTGTTGGAGAGCACTCAGGATTGGAACCCTGGTTATATATGCTGAAGCAGTTATGTCCCTGTTGCTGTCCTAGCCAAATACAGACCAATGATTGTACCTGGGACTTCCCTGCTCCATATGGCACAGATATCCCTGCCCTAACAATCAAAGTCATTGGGAGAGCTACTTTCTGTTTTCAGAAAGGGTACTCTGGTTTACTTTCAGCAGAATACTGTTGTCCACAATAAGGAATGGAATACCATTTGAGTACATACTCCATAAGCTTTAATGGTAAAAACAAGAGACCATCAGGGAGCAGGGAGGCTAAATCTTTTGTAAGAACTTAATGCAGAAAGTGATCAACAGTTGGAATGGTGTTCTGAATAGTGAAAACCTTCCGATTCATTCATCATACACTTTGGGAAGGACTTTTTTTTTTGGGTGGATGAAGTAAGATGGGCTGAACAGCCTCCCACTTCTGTACTTGTGCTAACTGTTTATAAATGTGCTGTGCTTTTATACACCTGCTAAGATTATTTGTCTTGCAGATTGAGATTCTTCTTGCTTGTATGTCCTCCTCCAAGTTGAGTCATTGGCATTAATACAGGGCACATCTGCAGTATGATCTTTAGGTCGAAGATCAACGGCAGAGCGATTAACAGAAGGAGTAGAGCTAAGAATGATCACATCTGAAGCTTTTCACACATGCTTGAAGAAAAATTGCAACTTTAAAATTCTTTCCTTTTTCTCCAACTTCCCAATATTTTTGAGTATTCTTGAAAGTTATTTCGATAGCTATTTTGAAACATGGTAGGTTTTGACATTAATGTGTTTATTAAGAAATTTATATAACCAGGTTAGTATGGGTTTGTTGATTGAGACCCTGGTGATGTTTTGGTTTTGTCAGTAAATATTGGGCAAGAACTTCCTCTGACTGGCGTGGCACAGCGATATCTGAGTTTTACTGCGCATGTGCGCATTCGCGAACTTGCACAATGGATTCACTGACAGTTGGAGAGGACGCCATTGTGGAGTGGCGTCCTCGGGTGAGTAATTTCTAGCCCACTAATAGTAGCTAGCATCAGTCCATGGTTTTGGTTTTTCTGTAGGGTGTGCAAGTATTGCAGAAAGGAGGTTTGAGATTTATGATTTTAAGCTTGCTTCATTCTTAAGTTTTGAAGTTACAAGATTAACACGTCCAAGGCCACCATTGGCCCTTGTGGGAATTGGGTTAACTCAGAAGAGGGAGTCTTCACTGGCAATGTAATTCAACATAATTTCTTAGGGATTAGCTAGCACTGGACTCTTATTTCTACTCTTGCAAATCCCCCTTTGATCTTGGCTTCCCCCAGCTAGAGTCTATTTGAGGAGGCCATTTGGGCTATCCTAAAATCATTTGATGCAGACTCCCATAACTGCTGACCTACAACCATGTCAGCGACATTACATTCTTTGTATTTCTCTTGTGCAAACTTTTCTAAGTGCACAACAAAGTCTTGAAAGTACAAGGAAATGTAACAAAAATTGAAGTAGTGTAATTGTTAAAAAGGGATGAGCAAATCTAAATCTATGATATTATAAGATGTTTGTGGGCACCTGTAATTGCTTGCCGAGAAGTTGGTGGATCTTGGTTGGTTATAGGAACAATGGACGGAAAAAGGAAGATGGTGATGCAGAGTGAAAGCCAGGTGTTCACCCAAAGGGAGGAAAAACTTGGAGAGCCACTCTGGGACATTGTCTCTCCCTTTTTAAGCAAGCAGTTGAAAGACTGGATGTGACAACAGAGGAATTGGAAGTCTGTCAGCACCGTAACTGTCTTTATGCCAAACTGATATTAATCTAAAACTGCATATTTTGAGCTGTTGTGTATCCAACTGAGATAGCTTTGTTCCTTCTTGCAATCTAAATAACGGGTTAGTTTGCCTTCATATAAAGCACATTAAGAGGTCTGATCTACACATTAGCAGGCAGGTATTGTTTAAAGACCTCAATGTAAGTAACACAGAAGCTTCTGCAAGCACTTAATTTTAAATTAGGAGAGTTGCTTTTTTACTGCTTATGCCAAATGCTATTGTTTCTGGGATGACTGCGATTGTTTTTAACATGCAAACTTTTTAGACTTTTAAAAAGACAAGTACTTACATGAGCATAAAGAAGTGTACACACTTATATTCTAATTATTGCCGTCTTTCAATGTTTTACCTTACTAAGAAGTGTAAACTTTTAGATTGAACAGCCATTAATGGTTTAACTTGTAAAGGTTAATCATGCAGTAAACTTATTTCCCTTTACATGAATGCCTTGCAAGTCATCAAAGGATGCTGTGCTGCTAAACAATTCAGAATGGCAGTTCGAGTAGTTGGGTGTACTACCTGTTTTATTTCTGGCACGGGGAGGGGAAAAAGCCAGAATCATGGAATCGTACAGCACAGGAGGAGGCCATTTGGCCCATCTTGCCCGTGCCGGCTCTTTGAAAGAGCTATTCAATTAGTCCCACACCCCTGCTCTTTCCCCATTGCCTTGCAGTTTTTTTCCCTTTCAAGTATTTATCCAATTCCCTTTGTAAGTTACCACTGAATCTGCTTCCATCCCCTTTCAGGCAGTGCATTACAGATCATCAAAACTCGCTGCATAAAAAAATTTCACCTCATTTGCCCTCTGTCTCTTTTGCCAATTACCTTAAATCTGTGTCCTCGGGTTATCGACTCTCCTGCCCGTGGAAACAGTTTCTCCCCGTCTTCTCTATCAAAAACCCTCATAATTTTAATATAATGCCATTAACATATTTAATATTATAGTATTTTGCCTTCATGTTTTTTCAATTCGTAGAGTATGTTGTAAATGTATACAGTAAGTCTGTTTCAATTTTTAAAAAAAAATGTGGTTATAAATTTCATCTCTGCAGTGCTTTAAAACAATTATTATACCAGCTAATTACACATGATGGGTTGCTGGACTGAGATCTCACCTGAGCCTTTTCCAGGATGTGTCCATTGGAGGTGAGAAACTTCGCTGAGGAGAAGGAAATGTTAGGTTTAAACATCTGGTAATTTAGTGGCTGGATAGTATACTATTTCAGTGTCATTTCCTCCTTGCTTTGGTTATTTATTTGTTTCTATGGAGATGAAGATTTTTTCTCCTCTGGATGGAGAAATTAAAAATGAAAGTAACAGGATAGACAACTAGATGAGAGGTTCTTTATATAAACTAATCTTTCTCTGGATTATAAAGTAGTTTGTACATAAAATGAAATCACTTTGATAATTAATGGTGAGCACTATAATGAATTTGAGACTTTCGGGTTTGAAAGGTCAGTTGCCAAGGATAACCAAGCTTTGCCAGACAAATCAAAATGAAAGGGAGTGCTGGGCTAAAATCTTGGGCGGAGTGGAAGCAGATCACATTTAGAGCTTCAAAGCCAAAGTTTTAGCTGCAAACCACATGGAATAATTTTTTTGCACCATTTTTTTACTATCTTATTGAAACAGGAAGCTTCCTGTTTCAATGTTATCCAGTTTGCAGACTTCCCACTGGTTTCGTCAGACCTCTGTTCCTTAGTAATCTACTGCCAGTGTGTGAGGAGCTTGGCTGCAGTAAAACTGCTGGCAGAATTCTCTTTGTTTTCAATAAGGCCCATAATTTGAGTGAAATCTGTTTTAATAAACACTATTTAAACTCGTGGCCGGGTGAAGGGACTAGCTTTTGATGGAGAAAAAGTCAATTGCTAGCGGTCCTACAGTTTTAAGTATTAATGTGTGTATATATATTCTGTTTTTATGGAGTGCTGCAGTTAACATCATTACATCATTGTGGCAACCTGTGCATGTATGTATGTTGTATCTTTAAAAGCCCAATCATTAGAAATCCCTTACAGGCAGCATAATTGTCATGAATTGTGTAAAATGCTTCAAGTGGAACAGAAATGAAATCAGAAGTAATTACCTGCTTTTGGAGGCAACATAATTGTGGTGGTAGTCTGATCAGTGTGTTAGGTCTGCCCCTGTAGATTTTCCTAACAAGAAGAAATATGCTCCAATCAGGGATACGTATGTACTGCAAAACCATCTAGTCAGCCTAGACCTAACTGATAGTGACTGGAATCCAAGCACCTAAAATGCCTCAAATTCTAACAATTTTGTTTATACTTGGAATTAATGTTTGTATTGGAAAGGAAGGTGTCCTTTACTTTTAAGTGAACTTGAAATTTCCCTACATTTCCTGGGAGAAAGTTAAACATACCATATAAACAGCTTGTTCTGTCTGGTGGTTTTAAACTTTTAATTTTTGAGTATGCTGTTGAATCTGCATGGCATTGCTCAGTGATTCAGAGAACATGCTGTTTCATAATGGTAGGTCTGCTTGCAGCTGCAACCTTTTTTCCCAGCAGAGCTGGATATTCACCCTCTTCTGCTCTTGAAGTTTCTTACCTGTTCTCCACCCATTGTAGAACTGTCCATCTGTCTGTCTCCATCAGCCTCCCTGTCCCTTCCTTTAAATTCTAGACATCTTTTTCTCCCCCCCCTTCCCCCTGACCTCTGTCTCTTTTTTGACTGTTTCTCTCTCTGTCTATATACCCAGTTGATAATTTATTGAACAGGGAAGGAATCTTGTGCATACACTTATTGGGGCCATTGTACGTTCCATTTAGAAAGAAGCATGTTCCTTTGCACATGTTTTGGAACTCCATTCTTGTGTTGGCTGCTGGGAATTATATTGGGCCTCCAAATTTAGGGAGTCAGTTGGCCAAGTGGAAATCATGAAATAGGAGGAAGGTTAACCAGAGGCCATGATGGATGAGTCATGTTTATGGAGGGTCATCATGCACAAGGTTATGAGCATGTGGAATATATCTGTTGAGATGTTTGAAAGAGAATGTAGGACTATTAGGAGGGATGGAGAAAGGCAGGGAAGTGGTATTTTTAAAAAGATAACATTGCCATGGCTAACAAAATGATGAGCAGAATGGCCTAAACTTGGCCCTAGGTTTCTAATAGTGAATTTAGCCCTATGGATGCAATGTATTCTGTTTTTTTGATCAGGTGTGAAAAAGAATAGCAGGATGGCTGCTATCTAGTCATGGGGCTAAAAACCTAGGCTTATATTTGATTAACATGCTTGAAGACCATGTTGGTTTCTAAGCTTAAAAGGTGTTCAAATCCATTCCAGTTACTTATGCCAACCTACAAAACTCAAAAGCTGACGCAGCCCCCAAAAGTTGGCAACTCAAAAAAAACATGCAACTGAAAATCAGACCTGAATTAAAGGCCCATAAGCAAGACTATTGCTTCAAGGTGACTGAATAAGTTGAATCCCTTTTTATTACATTGGATGTAAGGATTTTTATTGGTGTTTTGGGACCACATTCTGCAATTCAGTTTGTTTTTCTGTGAAAGCTGAAACCACTGACCTCACGTATGACATACAGAGGACTTGCAAAGTGTGTGCAGTGGGACATGAACTTGCCATGACATAAGCTGCAGCAGTATGCTGTTTGAGGATCTGCTGTGATTTAAGTATCATCATTAATCTATCATCTTTATAGCTTTAACTTTGCAAAATGAGATATATAAGTTACTTACAAATTTACTTAAATGAGCGAGTATGATAATTTTTGATAACTTTGAGAAGGTGAAGCCATGTTATAGTTATTTTGAAAGGTCCAGAAAATAGTACTTACTGGACAGCAGTGTTGGGAGCTTCAGGTAGTTCATACACAACAAGTGCCACTTTAGCTTAGTTAGTAGTACTCTTGCCAGTGTCAGAAGGTTGTGAAGACCATAGACTTGAGCACATTTTCTAGGCTGATTCTTCAGTGCAGTGATGATATGCTGCATTGTCTGGAGCCTTTGTCTTTTAGATGAGATGTTAAATTACAGCCCTATTGTCCCGTACAGTTGGGCGTAAAAGATCCCATGGCACTATTCTAAGATCTCCAGGTGTCCTGGTCAGTATTCTTGACAATTTATTGTGTTATTTGCATGCCATGTTTATACTCAGGGAATGTGAATTTTCAGTGATCATGCAGCATAATCACAGCTACTGGTCCATTGTAAGTATTGAGGAATTATTTACTCTGATTATAATAGAAAGAGGTGGGAAATTTTACTTTATCGGTTTTGCCTGTGAACCAGGAGGGACGCTCATATTCATGTCAAGCCATTATGATTTGAAATAAATGTGGCCTCCAAGGTTAAGTCTAAACTGGTCAGTCTTCACATGTACTTTAACCAAGTCAGTTCTACCTTCACAGCAAGTTCTTCTCCCATAGCTGCATAATGATTCTGTGTGGACTCCTGTGTGTGCAGGAGCTGAGTGGGGGTTGGGGGAGTACAGCCAGCCAGAAGCACAAACAGCAACAACAGTGAAGTGATCAAGATGTTTTTCAAATGTATCATTATTCATTTCTACTAGAGATGAACCAGGCTGCATTGCAAGGTTGTGTGTACTTTAGGCACTACATGGGTGGTGTGAATGGGTATCCAAAAAGCTCACTGCTCAAAATGCGAGCAGTTGGCAACTGCATATCTATATGTATTTCCTCTCTTTTTGTTCTTTGTATCTTTTGCATTAACAAAAAAAAGCAGTTAAAACTGACTTGGGGCATAATTGGAGGGAAATTTGGCATTGGTGTGAAATACTGCACCAGCTTGAAAGTACAGCTGCTATGTGGAAAACCAACAGCTGAAATGACACAAGCCACCTGGAAACCACCAAAGCATCATCCTGAGTATTGGACTTTGTCAAATTCTTTCAGCATTAAAATTTCTGTTGGGCATGTGGTGGCAGAAGCTGGGTGTGAAAGTGGGGGATTTCACATAGTCTGCAATGAGCCAGATCTGTGTTTCAAGCATAGGCCTCTAGTTTAGTAGAATTAATTATGCCTGGATATGTACCTGCACAGAAATATGGTAAAACATGTGCTGAAGAAACTATATCCATTTAACTTGAATAATATACATTTAAAGTGTAAATGATACTTGTCTCCTTGTAACTGGAATGAATTGTTGTGCAAACTAAGTTTACAAATAATGGCAATAAATAAATATGTTGATGAGTTGCTGTAATATATTCTTTTGTTTTGAAAGAGCTAGTCTGAAAGATAGTGTTGTATTGAAAAGAATATCCTTTCAATTGACTAAAATACAGTCTTTGTATGTTGACTGGAAGGTTGAAAATGAAAATTTGCTCTCTTGTAGGTTACAAAAAAACTTGCAACATATCTGTCAGTTTTGAATCTTGATTTTCATTCTTGTGTTGAGTAGCAGTTCCATGCTGACTCCTTCAGCTATTTGGGCAAGGCGTTCCAGGATATGGGAATCTTGGTAATCACTGTGCTACTTCTTCATAACCATTGGCCAATTGATGTGTTTATAATGGAGTTGTTCAAAAATATGACGCATATGTTTGCGCTGATACACTTCAAATGAAATTACACGATGCTAATAGCTTATTTACAGTTCCGAACTGGAATCAGATTTCCATGCTGTTCTGAATCTGGTTTAATTTTTTGATTTGGAACAGGAAACATTCCAAATTTCTAAACCTTATCAGGATTTTAAATTAGCCTAGCCCTACTTCACACCTTGCTCCTATGATCGGGGCTAGTCTGAAGTCATCATCAGTGAACAGGCTTGTGGACAAAGAATAATCTCCAGTGCCTTTGCCTCTTACCTGCCACGCTATAGTTTCCTTGCCATATATCATGCCTGGCTGAAGAAATCTATCATTTTTTCCTAAGTAACTCATATGCACAAGCATCCGCAGTGCTTAAATATATAATACTTCCATGCACAATTCGTTTTCTGTTTTTTTTAAATCTTTGCTAGATTTCTTCATCTCTAATTCCTACATTTTGTGGAGATAAACCACTGTATTAGAAGATGACATTAGCAGGCGTTTTATCTGTAAATGGATTGGTTTTGTAAGTTAGCAGGAACACTGACATTGGAATGGTCTGCAAATTTTACGTTCAAAATCTGTATAATTTTGTATAACTGTAGGCAATGTGAAGCCTGATTTTCATGCTTATATTTTCAAACAAATAACTCTGGCACTACAGTAAGCTGCCATTCATTTTGCAATAAAAGAGCTCACTGTCTTATCAGCTCTTCTCAATCTAGAAATTTTGCTGGTAATTTGAGATTAAATAAGCGACATCTATTGAGTGTGCATGTGCAAAGTTTTGCATTCCTGGATTCTACGATAGACGGATAGCGTAATGGTGGCTCTCTGCTCGCACCTTAAACATGCTGCTGCTAACACATGACCTTAAGGTTTTGCAGTAATGTGCTAGTATCTTTAGCAATGACACACGACAATTGGCTTCATCCAGTTGTTAGCTTTACTTAGTCAAGAATGTTTATTTTGATAAGAGGCCACTTGGTAATGAGAAGCCCTATTGGTATATCTGCATTTAACAAACATATTGATTGACTAAAGATACAACTTGTATGTTTGCACAGAAAGATTGATTGACTTGTAGCACTGGTTTGCAAAATACAAGTTTCAACACACATTTTGTGTTGAAGGGGATACTGAAGTGTCAGTTTCACTTTCCTGAGGTTGTATTTGATATGTGACTTTTTTTAAAACAGGCACCACAACAAGATCCGTAGCATTGAGGCAAATCATTTGAAGTTCTATGAGTCTCTAGAAACACTGGACCTAACCTACAATGAAATAACTGAAATCCGAAACAATTGCTTTCCACAGCGACTCAAAATAAAAGACCTGTGAGTACTATATTCTGACTTAACATATTGAGCAGGGGGAGGGAAACAGTTTTTTGTTTTCTGTATCAACAAAAAGGTATTAGTTCCATTAATTTGCTTCCTTTCTTCTTTGTTCTCCCCCTCCCACTATGTCCTTGGATTTGTAGCTGAACAAATTTATACTGAATATATATTGCAGTGTTGCTTCTGCTTTTTCCCCCTTTTGTTTTGGCAGTTTTCTTTTCCAATCGCCCTTCTTCCAGTACTTCGACCAAGTGTCCATTATTCATGTGTAAGCCTCAATAGTGAATATTGGGTTCCCATTTTGCCAGAAATACATCACTGCTGCCAAAGTAGCTTGACTATCTTTTGGGTGAAAGACTCAGCTTAAAAGTCTATGTGGTTTTATTATTTTTGTTTTGAACATGCTGCAGGTATATCTATGAAACTACTTCACTTGGGGCCAAGCACAAAAGCAACAGTTGAATGTTTGACAACAATCTGTTTTCTTGTTTAAAGTGTCTGGATTGTAAAATGGTGAGTTTAGATGCAAGTTGAAGTTCTGAGGATAAGGCCTGTGCAGGGACTAAGTAAGGACAGCAAAGAAGAGATTACTACAAGGAAGTTGTGGGAGGGGGAGGCTTTGGAGTACAGTAGGTGAGGGACTTGAAAAGGCAGGGGTGAGTGTTCATTGCTAGAGGAATAAGGGAACAGATTGTGATCTGAAGGACATGGTGGAATGTGAGGGGAAGGAATCCTTGAGCTCTATGTTACAGCCATTCAGGCTATGCTGTCAGTTGGCTTATCGAAGAGACAAAGGCGTGAATTGGGAGAAGCTGGATAACTAGTAATCTGCTCAGGGGATTGCATGGGGCAATGAGGGGTGGAAAGGAGAGCATCGAAGAGATTGGTGAAATTGGCTCCCAAGGTTCAAGGTGGCGGAATGTATCCTGGGTAGTGAGAATGGAGCAGCTCATGGTTTCCTGTAAGGTGGGTGTATTGGAGGGTACCTAGGTTGGAGCAAGTGGGATGTGAAGTAGGGATGATGGCAGGAGAGAAGAGCAGTGGTGATTAATGATTGATGTGGTGAGGGATTGAGAAGGGTGTGATGTAGTAGGACTGGGGAGAGGAAGTATGAGCGGTAAAGACTGAAGAATGAGGCTGTTCCTACAGCAAGAAAGTGGCACCTGTTCCAGAATTATTTCAGGAAGCAGTTCTGAAATATAAATACACTACTAATAACTGTTTAGATGTGAAGAAATAAACCATTTGATTTCTGTTTCTCTTTTGAAAATTATTTACTGGGGATAAGTAAGCATAAGTATTTTGGAATGCTACATGTGCAGGCTTTCTGACTTAAGTAAAATAGTTAATGCTTTTGTTATGTTGGGGGGTAATCAACTTGAAGCCTCTAAAATGAAGATGAGATGTGCTGAGCTTGTACATCTCTATGGTGAGAACTGGGACTGACGTGCACAGTTACAGGCAGGAATGCAACACGAGTGCTTCGGAGTTGCCAGTGTTGAGCTGCAGAAATTTATGGCTCATTTACGACTTGATGTCAACAAGCAGTTGGACACTGCAGTGATGATCATAGTGCACAGTGGCTATGGTAATGGACAAGTAACTCAGGTTAAATCCCATCATGGCAAATTATGAAATAGAATTCAATGAATCTGGTAATCTTTGGGCTGTCACTGGGAAATAGTGGCCATGTAAGCTGCCGTTTTGTTGTTTAAAAACTCAAATTGCACCCCCTACCCTTTGTGGCTTACATGTGACTCTTGTTTGCTATGTGGTTGATTCTTCATGCCCTCTGAAGCCTAGTAAACCACTCTGTTGTAAGTATAGGGATGATCCATATTATATGTGTGTGTGTTTATATGTATATATTTTATGTAGAATAAGGGCATATATGAAAGCTGACCCCATGCTTACATGTAACATTGCTGTGGTGGAACATATAAATGAGGCGTACAAGCAGGATCAAACATTGGGTCACATTGGAAGAGAAGCTATTGCGGGAGATGTACTTGGTGTGTTGGAGAAGGTAGGAATGGAACCATGTGAGGGCAGTGCCATGGAAGTAGACCGCAAAGGCAAGGCATTAGCGAGGATGGTGTAGGTGACTGCATCAAAAGTCAGAGAGGATAAGAAGAGATATTGCACCTTGGTTACAGTCGCTCAGAATGTTGTTGATAACTTTGACCATGGTGGTCTTGATATTGTGGAAGGGATTTAAATAGGAAGTAGGGGTTTGGATAGCCATGATACATTCCAGAATCTTAGACAGTGAGAGTATGTTGGAGATGGGTCAGTGGTTGGAAAGGCCGGAGTGATTCAGAGTAAGCTTTTTAAGGAGTGGGGTGATGATGGTGGTTTGACTGGAGAAAGGAAACGCTGCCCAAGTAAAAGGAACAGTTAACTATGTTGAGCATTGGGAGGAGAATGGATAATTAAATAATCAGAAGATGAGTTGGGAGGGGGTTAAGAGAGAAGGAGGTAGCCTCATGGAGGAGATGAGAATGGTGAAGGTTGGGTAGAGATAGTGGAAAACTACGCAGTGTGGTCAGGTTAGAGCTGGGAAAGAGAATGAGTTGGGAGTGGTTGAGGAAGGTAGCCTACCTCGTTCGACTTTTCCACACAGTTTCCAGCAGGAGTCACCACATTGCAGCCAGGAGTGGGACCCTTGTTTTTCTTTCCCTTCGTCCTAGTACTAGGACACCAAAATAAATCACTGTCAACACTGCCCCAGCTGAAATCAGCTTATAGCCTAGATGATTGATCCTGGGTCCTTCATAGTCTGCAAGGTTCAGTACCTCACCTTGAGTGATGTTTATCCACTGAGTCATGTGGAGGGGGTGGGCTGCTGAGTTTTTGCCGCTGATAGCATGCTCTCCTATTTTGCTCTTTCAGCCACTATAATCATGCAAGATTGGGTCGTGACATATCTCATTGTGAGGCTGTTGCAGCTGTCAATCAAAGAAGTACAGCAGACTAGTACCTTCAGTTTTGTGTGCTGCTAACCATCATTGCTGTATAATAGAAATATGCAACCACTTTCCTCAATGTAATACCAGCAGTGCACAATTTTGAACCTAATATAAAATACTTTGGGTCTGGATATCATGCTTTGTGTATAAGTTTAAAAGAAATTCTAATTTTAATAAAAGTAATTGGTATAGTCTCAGATTCTGCACATAATCAGTTTCATAGGACCAGGAGTAGGCCACTCAGCCCCTCGTGCCTGCTCCGCCATTTGATAAGATCATGGCTGATCTGTGATCTAACTCCATATACCTGCCTTTGGCCCATATCCCTTCATACCTTTGGTTGCCAAAAAGCTATCCAACTCAGATTTAAATTTAGCAATTGAGCTAGTATCAATTGCCGTTTGCAGAAGAGAGTTCCAAACTTCTACAACCCTTTGTGTGTAGAAATGTTTTCTAATCTCGCTCCTGAAAGGCCTGGCTCTAATTTTTAGACTGTGCCCCCTACTCCTAAAATCCCCAACCAGCGGAAATAGTTTCTCTCTATCCACCCTATCTGTTCCCCTTAATATCTTATAAACTTCGATCAGATCACCCCTTAACCTTCGAAACTCGAAAGAATACAACCCCAATTTGTGTAATCTCTCCTCGTAACTTAACCCTTGAAGTCCGGGTATCATTCTAGTAAACCTGCGCTGCACTCCCTCCAAGGCCAATATGTCCTTCCGAAGGTGCGGTGCCCAGAACTGCTCACAGTACTCCAGGTGCAGTCTAACCAGGGTTTTGTATAGCTGCAGTATAACTTCTGCCCCCTTGTACTCCAGTCCTTTAGATATAAAGGCCAGCATTCCATTAGCCGCCTTGATTATTTTCTGCACCTGTTCATGACACTTCAATGATCTATGTACCTGAACCCCTAAGTCCCTTTGGACATCCACTGTTTTTAACTTTTTACCATTTAGAAAGTACCCTGTTCTATTATTTTTTGATCCAAAGTGGATGACCTCACATTTGTCTACATTGAATTCCATTTGCCACAGTTTTGCCCATTCACCTAATCTATCAATATCCCTTTGTAATTTTATGTTTTCATCTACACTGCTTACAATGCCACCAATCTTTGTGTCATCGGCAAACTTAGATATGAGACTTTCTATGCCTTCATCTAAGTCATTAATAAATATTGTGAATAATTGAGGCCCCAAGACAGATCCCTGCGGGACTCCACTAGTCACATCCTGCCAATGTGAATATCTTCCCATTATCTCTACTCTCTGTCGCCTTTCGCTCAGCCAACCTCCTAACCAAGTCCGTACTTTTCCCTCTATTCCATGGGCTTCTATCTTAGCTAACAGTCTCTTATGTGGGACCTTATCAAATGCCTTCTGGAAGTCCATATATATAACATCCATTGACATTCCCCTGTCTACCACTTTAGTCACCTCTTCAAAAAATTCAATCAGGTTTGTCAGGCACGACCTACCTTTCATAAATCCATGCTGGCTCTCTCGGATTAACTGAAAATTCTCGGTGTTCAGTCACCCTATCCTTATTTATAGACTCCAGCATTTTCCCCACAACAGATGTTAGGCTAACTGGTCTATAATTCCCCGGTTTCCCTCCCTCTCCTTTCTTAAAAAGCGGCGTGTGCAATTTTCCAATCTAGAGGGACAGTTCCTGAATCAAGAGAACTTTGAAAGATTATAGTTAGGGCATCTGCAATGTGCTCACCTACTTCCTTTAAAACTCTGGGATGGAAACCATCTGGTCCTGGGGATTTGTCACTCTTTAGTGCTATTATTTTCTTCATTACTGTTGCTTTACCTATGTTAATTTTATCGAGTCCCTGTCCCCGATTCAATATAAGTTTTCTTGTGATTTCCGGCATGCTATCCTCTTTTTCGACTGTAAATACTGACGCAAAGTAATTGTTCAACATGTCCGCCATTTCCCCATTGTCAATGACAATATCCCCACTTTCAGTTTTTAAGGGACCAACACTGCTCCTGACCACCCTCTTTTTCCTAATATAACTATAAAAGTTCTTCGTATTGGTTTTGATATCCCTTGCGCGTTTCTTTTCATACTCTCTTTTTGTAGCTCATACTATCTGTTTTGTGACCTTTGTTGATCTTTGTATCTTTCCCATTCGCCAGGATCTGTGCCATTTTTTGCCTTTTTGTATGCCCTTTCCTTATGCCTTATACTGTCCCTTACCTATTTAGTTGTCCATGGCTGTTTTTTTTGGCAAGTAGAGTTCTTGCCCCTCAGGGGTATAAACCGATTCTGTATCACATTAAATGTTTCTTTAAACATTTCCCACTGATCATCAGTAGTTTTACCCATAAACAGATTTGCCCAGTTTACTGTGGACAGTCTCTGTCCCATCCCATTGAAGTCGGCCTTGCCCAAGTCTAGATTCTTAGCAGCTGATTCACTTTTTTCCCTTTCAAACATTACATTGAACTCGATCATGTTATGATCACTATTGGCTAGATGTTCACGCACAGTTAAGCCGTTAACTAAATCTGGTTCATTACTCATTACTAAATCTAGTATGGCTTGCCTCCTTGTTGCCTCTGGGACATACTGCTGCAGAAAACTATCCCGGACACACTCAAGAAATTCGCTACCTTTCTGACAGTTGCGAGTCTGCTTTTCCCAATCTATGTGAAGGTTAAAGTCCCCTATGCCTTTCTTACACACTTGTCTAATCTCTGCATTTATACAATCTAGCACTTCAGAGCTGCTGCCAGGGGTCCTATACACAACTCCCACTATAGTCTTAGATCCTTTCCTATTTCTCAATTCAACCCATAAGGTCTCTGTTGGCTGCTTACCTCTCGTTATATCCCCCTGTATCATTGAAGTGATTTCATCTCCAATCATTAAGGCTACTCCTCCCCCTCTTCCATTTTCCCTATCTCTCCTGTAGACCTTATAACCCGGTATAATTAGTTCCCAATCGTGACCATCCTGCAGCCAAGCCTCAGTAATAGCTATCATGTCATACCCTCCAATTTGAATTTGAACCTGTAGTTCATTTAATTTATTCCTTATACTCCGTGCATTTGTATATAGAACTCTTAGTTGGGCCACACACCCTAGCCTGACCTTCAGCTTTGATGCTGGGTTAATCGCCTTTCGCCTTCTAGTTTTTATCTTGTCTGTTGTGCCTAAAGTACACTTTCTTTCCGCTGCTCTACGCTTTTCCCTTTCACTTGTTCTTGAACAACTGTTTGTACTATTTGTATTGTAGATTTTCCCTGGGTCTTCCCCTCTCTTGCTGCTCTCAACTTTATTCCCTTCTGACTCCCCGCTCAGGTTCCCATCCCCCTGCCACTCTAGTTTAAACCTTCTCCAGTTTCATGATCTTAATAAAAACAGAAAATGCTGGAAACACTTAGCAAGTCAGGCAGCATCTGTGGAGAGAGGAAGGTAGAGTTAACATTTCAAGTTTGTGACCCTTCATCAGAACTGGATTCCGACAATGGTTCATGGATCTATCACGTTAACCCTACCTTCCTCTCTCCACAGATGCTGCTTGACCTGCTGAGTGTTTACAGTATTTTTAGTTTTTATTTCAGATTTGCAGCAACTACACTATTTTTTGGTTTCAATTATATGAAAAAAAAGGTTAAATCAATTGCTCCATGGTCAAATTCCCTGAGGGTAATTAATTCTTTTGCCATTTTGAAGTGGTTTGAATTAGAATTTCTGCTTTTACTTTCTCATGGGTGGTAAAGGAATCTTTGTAACTAGACTGAAGCACCATTTTTTATTGCTTACCAGTTTTCTGATTTTTAAACATTTTCTTTAACAGCAACCTAGTTTCCTGTGCAAATGAGAAGGAACCTCAGGGAGTTGCATTGCTCTGCTGAGTTCTTTAAAGCAGTTGAGTACAAGGTAGTATCTTCCAAATAAGGCAGCAATCGCATGAAGTTAGGTTCTTGGTTTTTTCAGAGTACATTAGCTTGGAGTGAGGTCCTTTGTAATTGCAACAAAGTGAGTTTGTTTAATATGTTTACAAAATATCAAGTGAAGGTGATGATTGCGGGGCCAGCATTTTTTTTCCAAATCTATATACTCGTAGTTTTAGAAAAAGTCAAACCAGTTCTTTTTTTCAAATCCTTTTACTTTTGCTGTTGTTGCTCCCCTGTCGCCACAAGAGGCTAAGTAAATTTCATAATGCATCTCAGTTTAAAATCTCATCCTTTCAAGATATTTTAGAAAAACCTAATTTTCTGTAACAGATATTTGCTTTAATGTAATTTTTACTAAAACTAATACCATTTATTCTGCCTCCAATGCTATGCAATTCTGGTAGTGACTCCATTGATCACACTGATCCCTTTGCTTAATACCTTTGTTGAGCACAGAAACCTTCCAGAAGATGATGATGATTTTTCTGCAGTAGTCAAGACAGCAGAGCAATAGCACTCAGTAGCCTGTCAAATGTTTTGGAACAGGAAGTGTCCATGTTCTTTTCTCCGTTTCCTCTAATAGCAAAGATCTTTCATAAGATCCAAGTGGAGGGGACCACAGTTGTTCTCATAATCCCCTACTCATCAAGTAAGGCTTGGTTTTTGGACCTTAGCAACACCCTTTTTGTATCCAGAAAATCCTCGGTTCTGAAAGTTTATAATGCTAAGTGGGAGAAATTTGTCTACTGGTCTAAAGACCATAATTGCAACCCACTGGAATGGGATATGCAAGTGACTGGGTCAAGTGATATTTGTAAGACAAAGAGCTCTTTTCCAGCACATGATCAAAACCCTTTTTTTTGGAAAAAAAAGCTTTGCTTCCAACTTTCAAATAGATGATGAAAGAGGGGAAGAAGAATAATAAACAGTAAGTGGTTTTAAAGTTAGCAACAAATAGGGGAGAGATCTTCAGAGTTGGTAGAATCAAATATAATGAAGTAGAAATAAAATAGAACATAGAATGGAGAAGAGAAACTGGGAGAGGGGAAAGGTCAACAGGCGTATTAAACATTGTTTGATTTAGTACTTTAGGGCTAATGAAACTATTCCTAATTGACTAGTTTTAATATATTTCAGATTCACAGCATGGATACATATTTGAAGCAGAGGAAGATACAGGGCTATGGGAATAGAATGGGACAGTTTTAGGTTGTTCTATCTAGTAAAGAGCCAACACAGATATGTGATGGGTTAAATGTTCTCCTGTGCTGTAAACTCGTATGGTTTACCTGAAGCTAATACCTCACTAGCTCTTACTTTGTGACAAAGGATTACCAAGCTATATGATTTGATGAATGAACTGTTTATATGTATTGAATGCACCTAAATTTTTGCTTTTATTTGAGGATTTTTTTGAATAAAACTGCATAAATGATAAGTGGATTATTTTGAATGCATCATAAATTAATGTTCTCAAATTGCAGGTGTCTTTAGTTATAATGTTGCCATGTTTTGTTTTCTGTTGTAATAATCTGTATTGTAATCTATAAATCTTACAGGTATCTGGGCAACAATCGAATAAGTATCGTGGAACCCGGCACGTTTGATAATTTGTCGAGCTCCTTACAAGTTCTTCGGCTAAGTAAAAACCGAATCGCACATCTGCCTGTCAAGGTCTTCAAGCTACCAAATTTGTTGCATCTGTGAGTAGAAATCATGAACATCTTTTCATTATTGTTGATATTCTGGTTTATTATACTTATTGAATTGTAAATAGGTTTAGATCAATTAGTTCTTCAGTCTTCCAGATTCATCGGTATGCCAAAGATACTGTACAGAACTTGTTCAAGCATGATGCTTATTCCATGTATGAAGGAGCCTCTGTAACTTGCAAGTAAGTGATTTAGGTCTCCTTCATAAGTGGCATAAACCTGTTGTTCAACAACTTCCTGTACAGTTTTCTATTTCTAGAACATGTTTTAGTTCCATATTTAAGTACAAACTTAAAATAATTTAATTTGGCAGTTATGTTCTAGCATGGCGTTCTTATTCCCTACAGCAATACTGCGAAGTAGCACAGCTTGTCATACTGCATGCAAATGCTCAGTGTGCTTGATTGTCAGCTGTGTAGCACAAATATGCTATGTTCCAATGATGCTGCAGAAAATGCAGCAATAATTGTGTCTTGAGCTCCAATAGTTACAGTTG
Organism: Heptranchias perlo; assembly: GCF_035084215.1. Taxonomy (NCBI): domain Eukaryota; kingdom Metazoa; phylum Chordata; class Chondrichthyes; order Hexanchiformes; family Hexanchidae; genus Heptranchias; species Heptranchias perlo. The sequence continues at coordinate 33,271,217 of NC_090341.1, read as the reverse complement.
GCACTTAGTGTTGCTGGCAGCACCTAAAGTTTCAAATTATTTTTTTCTCCAACCATTGGGCTGCGTGGGGACGTAATTCCAGTTGGGTTGTATCTCTGTGCATGGAATATATTTAGTGTTCCATGTATGTGGAACGGTTTTACCATGTGGTTTTTATTTGCTACAAACATTCGATAAAGGCAAATCTTTATTTAGATACCCAATCTGGCCTAATGGTTACTGAATTAGTTTCTTTTAAAACATGAGGGATTTAATTTGTCCTATTAAGGAGAGAGGTACACAGTGCTAACATCCAGGGTGGTTGCAGTTTAATTTTTTTTATATGATGAAGTTAACCTGCTTATGGAGGAAGTGGATTACATCTTTGAATACAAAGCTATTACAGAAACATGAGGTGTATGTATTGGCTTACTTTACTACGTAACAACTCCCAAATACCTCCTTTTAATAGGAAATGATGTCTGACTACATTATGATGGCATCCACACTCTTCAAGCCTCCCTCTCCATGTTTTGATTTTATTTATCTCTTGGGGGGGCAAAATGACTTATGCCCAAGTAACTCCATTGGAGCTGGGTCAGATTATTCAAGGGTGTGGATAATTCCATAGCTGCTAACAGTATTATATAACCAGCCTCTATTCAGCACAGAAGAAAAGCTAGTCAAACCTAGAGCGAGACATTAAAGAGGTTACTATCTTGTTTGATTTTCTATTGTTCAGAAACCAATTAGTATGGTAGCCTTTACAGGTGCCCTAAGTTGATTACCATAGCTATATTCTCTTGCTGTCACCAATGAGACGAGACATGGGATTGAAAATGGAGATTGTTTGTTAAGGATTTGAATTTTGATTCTTGTGATCACAATTTTCTTCCTCAAATTGATGAGCGAGACCTGAATAGTGATTTGAAGTTGTGTTTTTAATCAATTCAACCTATTACTGCTGGAATTAGTCCCATCATTAAAGTAAAGATCACTGGATGACTTTGCATAACTGCTTTCTAAATCTTGTGAAATTCACAGCAACCAGATGGAAAGCAGAACTGACATTGGCCACAGTGATGCAGCGTATGGTAAAACAAAGACAATCTTCTGGCCTGTTGTGCATTCTGCACAGCATCTAAATGACTGTCTCATATTATAAAACCATCTTATTTTCATCTGGTCCTGTTGGTCAGTTTTGTTGTAGTTTGAAAATACTATTTTGGGAATCAAATTACGAGGCATTTATGAATGTCGTGATAAGTGACATAGGTGAATGACATAGATTATTTGTTCTTTTGAGTCTGAAGAGGTTTTGATGTTGACCTCTCTTCCTCCCAGGTGTAGGTAGTGAAAAAGATAATGCCACTATTTTGAAAATCGATCAGTTACCTCAGGAACTGCCAGTTTTCTCAACAGAAGAGATAGGGCAGTGGCAAGTGGAAGCAGGTTTAAAGATGGGTTTTGTATGTGTTGTGTTCCAGAGAGCTGAACCGAAACAGAATACGTCTCATTGATGGACTAACATTTCATGGATTAGACCACTTGGAAGTGCTTAAATTGCAGCGGAATAATATCAGCAAACTCATGGATGGAGCCTTCTGGGGCCTTGCTAAGATGCAAACTCTGTAAGTCACTTTTAGGGAATTGTGTCACAGATGTTAAGAATATGCAAGACCAAATATTGCAGGAATGCAATTACATTGTAGGATCATACACTGTCATCTGTCCATTTATTCTTTTTCTCTCTTCCCCTTCGCTCATGCACATCTATGTATGAATCGCGTATTAATGATATCAGGCTTGGTGTTCAATCTGAGGATCTGTAGGCTGTGGTTTTAATAGATTCATGTGATTTGTCTTTTGCCTTATTTGTACTTTTTAGCTTATGCTGTAGTGAATCTGATGGATACTGCAATGTGCCATGAACAATTTATGTAAAATTGTATGTTCCAATGTCATGGTATGAAAAGCGGCATTTTTGCAGCTCATGCTAGTATCCTTCTTGGGTTGCTACAGTGCAAACTGAGCAGCTGTGTGAAGTTGGTATCTATACCCCAGTTGTGCAACTGATGGCCAGTGGATTTTTCTTCAGAACAGTTTGCAGCTTTTTCCACCTGGTGTTTCTTGTCACATCTCTATGGTGGTGCTAATTTTGTTTTGAAAATTTGCATTGTAACCACTTTTAAGTGTAGAAATAAAATATATTTGACCTTTTTAATAAATGTAGTTTTGGAATGTGCTTCAATAGAAGGCAAATACTGAATTTATTTCTTTTAAGATGGCTTGTGTTGCTAGTATGAGGGAGATATAACTCAAATCTTTAACCTTTTCTAGGCATTTGGACAATAATATCTTGAATGAAGTGACTAGTGGCTGGCTTTATGGGCTGTCCTCCCTGCAGCAGCTCTTCCTGAGCTACAATACCATCTCTCGAATAAACTCTGATGCCTGGGGATTCTGCCAGAAACTAGTGGAACTGTAAGTGACTTGTGATATCTCTGCATTATCTAGATTTAGATTATTGAAGGCAATCTCAGAATTTAATTTTTTTTTCCAAAAAAGCATTCATAAAGTTAAACACATCTGTTGTAATCTTTTACCCACAGTATTTCATCCTGGTTTATGTTCAGTTTATTTAAAGATACTACAACGAAAACTATAACACTGCAAACATTATCCCTCTGTATTGGAAGGAATATAAAAACCTCTTTTGGGCTAGTTGACTCTAGACGAATGCCAACCAGATTCAAGCATAAATTGCAGTACTTCAACTTATTTCTGTTGCAAAGAATTTCTGATTCAAGTGTGGAATGATGTACAATTACTATTATTTCTAGTGCTCAGCACATTGAATACTTGTCAGTTTGTTACCTAATTTAACGTAATAGGAGCTGAACCTATTGGAAGTATAATGTCACTTTGGGATACTTGATTTTTCTGGCGCCAGGGAGCTGAAGCGGAATTAAATTCTAGTTGACCATTGAAGTCTGTTTTCTTCAATGAGCAGATTTGACTCTTCTTTATCCCTTTCCACAGAGGAGATGTTTTCTTGTATTCTAGGGTGGCACCAATGATAGCAACGGAGAAATCTGCAAAACATACTATACCATATCATTCTTTTACCTGAAAGACAACTCTGTGGAGATTAAAGACAGCAAGAGTGATCTACAGTAAAAAGGGGAAACTTTCAAAGGTTTAAATTAAATCTTAAAATAGCTTATTTTTGGGGATATTCGTGTCTATTTGGTTGCTGAATAATTGATTTTAGAGCACAAAGATTATGAATAGAAGGTGGCATTTCAATATTCTAGCCCCAAGTGAAAACTCTGTTAAACTAGTTATTTGCTTGGATTTTCATTGCATAAAATAAGTAGAATAGTTGAAATTACATAGTTAACATAGTTTTGAGTTTAAGACCGTTAGTGCAGTTATATTACACAAATCAGGTTGCTATGAAGCGGTTTTTGTTTTACGGTGATGGAGTATACGTTATAACTGCAGCCAGACTTGTCTGTTTATTTGTTGCTGGGTGTGAGATTATCTTCAGGGAGTCGTCCCTGCTTTGACTTCCCACTGGTTGCAACATAACTAAGCGGAGAGAATTAACATTTTTAACTTTGAATTTAAAGTTTTGAATGTGTTAGAAAAGAACTGAAAATGTCACTGGGTTGGAGGCCCATGAGCCGAATACAAATATGCACATACTGACCTTTTGAGAATAAAATTTCATTTTAGTTAGAAAAGAAAGAGCTTGTTTGTTACTAGAAGTAACTCCAAGATGGATTTTGAATTTAAGTGGGAGACCTGTCAATAATATTCTTTTGTAGTTTTTGTTTAAATGAGTCTAACACCTAGAAGCATCTTAACCCCTAAAATCACCATCTATTTCAGTACCTTGAACTGCTTGATGTGAATTAGGGTTTTGGTATCCAGATGTTGCTTTTTGATGGCTTATTGATGTTTAATGGCTTTTAGCCAGAGATGAAAAACCTTTTGAGATTTGTCAAATATGTGAGGATATTTGGGATACAATCAGTGTAAAAGGAATAGAGGGCGCAGAATTCTTAAATTGCATTCAGGAGAACTTTTTTAGCCAGTATGTAGCAAGCCCAACAGGGGGACAGTTCTGGATTTAGTTTTAGGGAATGAAGCTGGGCAGGTAGGAGGAGTATCAGTAGGAGAGCATTTTGGTGGTAGTGCTCATAATTCAGTTAGATTTAGCATAGTTATGGAAAAGGACAATGATAGAATAGGAGTAAAAGTTCTAAATTGGGGAAAGGCCAATTTTACTAAGCTGAGATGTGATTTAGCAAAAGTGGACTGGAAACAGCTACTTAAAGGTAAATCAGTGTCAGAGCAGTGGGAGACATTCAATGGGTTCAGAATAAACATGTTCCCACAAAGAAAAAAGGTGGGGCTACCAAATCTAGAGCTCCCTGGATGACGAGGAGCATACAGGGTAAGATAAGGCAAAAAAGGGAAGCTTATGCCAGATGGAGCTCAATACTGCAGAAAGCCTAGAAGAGTATAGGACGTGCAGGGGTGAAATTAAAAAGGAAATTAGGAAAGCAAAGAGACGGCATGAAAAAATACTGGGAAGTAAAATTAAGGAAAACCCAAAAATGTTTTATAAATACATAAAGAGCAAGAGGATAACTGAGGAAAGAATAGGGCCTATGTGTGGAGGCGTAAGATGTGGGTATGGTTCTTAATGAATACTTTGTGTCTGTCTTCACAAAAGAGGGGGACGATGCAGAGATTGTCGTTAAGGAGGAGGAGTGTGAAATATTGGATGGGATAAGCTTAGTGAGAGCAAGTATTTAAGGGGTTTAGCATCTTTGAAAGTAGATAAATTGACAGGCCCGGATGAAATGTATTTCAGGCTGTTAAAAGAAGCAAGGGAGTAAATAGCAGAGTCTCCCGGGCTACAGGCGTGGTGGCGGAGGATTGGAGGACTGTTAACGTTGTACCGTTGTTTAAAAAGGCTGAAAGGATAGACCTAGTAATTACAGGCCAGTCAATCTAATCTCGGTGGTGGGCAAATTATTGGAATTAATTTTTTTTATTCGTTCATGGGATGTGGGCGTCGCTGGCGAGGCCGGCATTTATTACCCATACCTAATTGCCCTTGAGAAGGTGATGGTGAGGCGCCGCCTTGAACCGCTGCAGTCTGTGTGGTGAAGGTTCTCCCACAGTGCTGTTAGGAAGGGAGTTCCAGGATTTTGACCCAGTGATAATGAAGGAACGGCGATATATTTCCAAGTCGGGATGGTGCGTGACTTGGAGGGGAATGTGCAAGTGGTGGTGTTCCCATGTGCCTGCTGCTCTTGTCCTTCTAGGTGGTAGAGGTCGCGGGTTTGGGAGGTGCTGTCGAAAAAGCCTGGGCGAGTTGCTGCAGTGCATCCTGTAGATGGTACACACTGCAGCCACTGTGCGCCGGTGGTGAAGGGAGTGAATGTTTAGGGTGGTGGAGGGGGTGCCAATCAAACGGGCTGCTTTGTCCTGGATGGTGTCGAGCTTCTTGAGTGGTGTTGGAGCTGCACTCATCCAGGCAAGTGGAGAGTATTCCATCACACTCCTGACGTGCCTTGTAGATGGTGGAAAGGCTTTGGGGAGTCAGGAGGTGAGTCACTCGCCACAGAATACCCAGCCTCTGACCTGCTCTTGTAGCCACAGTATTTATATGGCTGGTCCAGTTAAGTTTCTGGCCAATGGTGACCCCCAGGATGTTGATGGTGGGAGATTCAGCGATGGTAAATGCATTAAATGTCAATGGGAGGTGGTTAGACTCTCTCTTGTTGGAGATGATCATTGCCTGGCACTTATCTGGCGCGAATGTTACTTGCCACTTATCAGCCCAAGCCTGGATGTTGTCCAGGTCTTGCTGCATGCGGGCTCGGACTGCTTCATTATCTGAGGGGTTGCGAATGGAGCTGAACATTGCGCATTCATCAGCGAACATCCCCATTTCTGACCTTATGATGGAGGGAAGGTCATTGATGAAGCAGCTGAAGATGATTGGGCCTAGGACACTGCTGCAGGAGTTCCTCAGGGCAATGTCCTGGGGCTGAGATGTTTGGCCTCCAACAACCACTACCATCTTCCTTTGTGCTAGGTATGACTCCAGCCACTGGAGTGTTTTCCCCCTGATTCCCATTGACTTCAATTTTGCTAGGGCTCATTGGTGCCACACTCGGTGAAATGCTGCCTTGATGTCAAGGGCAGTCACTCTCACCTCACCTCTGGAATTCAGCTCTTCTATCCATATTTGGACCAAGGCTGTAATGAGGTCTGGAGCCGAGTGGTCCTGGCGGAACCCAAACTGAGCATCGGTGAGCAGGTTATTGGTGAGTAAGTGCCGCTTGATAGCACTGTCGACGACACCTTCCATCACTTTGCTGATGATTGAGAGTAGACTGATGGGGCGGTAATTGGCCGGATTGGATTTGTCCTGCTTTTTGTGGACAGGACATACCTGGACAATTTTCCACATTGTCGGGTGGATGCCAGTGTTGTAGCTGTACTGGAACAGCTTGGCTAGAGGCGCAGCTAGTTCTGGAGCACAATTCTTCAGCACTACAGCTGGGATGTTGTCGGGGCCCATAGCCTTTGCTGTATCCAGTGCACTCAGCCGTTTCTTGATATCACGTGGAGTGAATCGAATTGGCTGAAGACTGGCTGCTGTGATGGTGGGGATATCGGGAGAAGGCAGAGATGGATCATCCACTCAGCACTCACGTGCTGGACTCCGCCATCATTGGTGATGGGCATGTTTACAGAGCCACCTCCTCCCGTTAGTTGTTTAATTGTCCACCACCACTCACGACTGGATGTGGCAGGACTGCAGAGCTTTGATCTGATCCGTTGGTTGTGGAATCGCTTAGCTCTGTCTATAGCATGTTGCTTCCGCTGTTTAGCATGCATGTAGTCCTGAGTTGTACCTTCACCAGGTTGGCACCTCATTTTTAGGTACGCCTGGTGTTGCTACTGGCATGCACTTCTACACTGCTCATTGAACCAGGATTGATCCCCTGGCTTGTTGGTAATGGTAGAGTGAGGAATATGCTGGGCCATGAGGTTACAGATTGTGCTGGAATACAATTCTGCTGCTGCTGATGGCCCACAGCGCCTCATGGATGCCCAGAATCAATTCTGAGGGACAGGATAAACTGTCATTTAGAAAGGCATTGATTAATCAAGGACAGTCAACATGGATTTGTTATGGTAAGGTTGTGTCTGACTAACTTGATTGAATTTTTTGAGGAGGTAACAAGGAGGGTCGATGAGGGAAGTGCATTTGATGTTGTCTACATGGATTTTAGCAAGGCTTTTGACAAGGTCCCGTGTGGCAAACTGGTCAGAAAAGTAAAAGCCCATGGGATCCAAGGGAAAGTGGCAAATTGGATCCAAAATCGGCTCAGTGGCAGGAAGCCAAGGGTAATGGTTGGTTGTTTTGTGGCTGGAAGGCAGTTTCCAGTTGAGTTCTGCAGGGCTCAGTACAAGGTCCCTTGCTTTTTGTGGTGTTTATTAATGATTAAGTCTAAATCATGCCCTCTACATTTAAGAAGTTTGCAGATGATACAAAAATTGGTCATGTGGTTGATAGGAGGAAAACTGTAGACTGCAGGAAGATATAGATGGATTGGTCAGGTGGGTAGAAAAGTGGCAAATGGAATTCAATCTGGAGAAGTGTGAGGTAATGCATTTGGGGAGGTCAAACAAGGCAAGGGAATACACAATAAATGGGAGGATACTAAGAGGTGTAGAGGAAGAGAGGGAGTGCATGTCCATAGATCCCTGAAGATAGCAGGACAGGTAAATAAGGTGGTTTAAAAAGGCATATGGGATACTTCCCTTTATTAGCTGAGGCATAGAATATAAGAGCAGGGAGGTTATGCTAGAACTGTATAAAACATTGGTTAGGCCACAGCTTGAGTACTGCATACAGTTCTGGTCACCACATTGCAGGAAAGATGTGATTGCACTAGAGAGGGTACAAAGGACATTTATGAGGATGTTGTCAGGACTAGAGAATTTTAGCTATGAGGAAAGATTGGATAGGCTGTGGTTGTTTTCTTAAGGAGGCTGAGGAATGATTTAATTGAGGTGTATAAAATTAAGAGGGACCTAATAGGGTGGACAAGAAGGACCTATTTCCCTTAGCAGAGAGGTCAATAACCAGGGGGCATAGATTTAAAGTAATTGGTAGAAAGGTTAGAGGGGAGCTGAAGAAATGTTTTTTTCACCCAGAGGGTGGTAGGAGTGTGGAACTCACTACCTGAAAGGGTGGTAGAGGCAGAAATCCTCATCACATTTAAAAAGTACTTGGATGTGCACCTGAAGTGCCATAAGCTACAAGGCTACGGACTAAGTGCTGGAAAATGGGATTCGGCTGGGTAGCTCTTTTTCGACCGGCACAGGCACGATGGGCTGAATGGCCTCCTTCTGTGCTGTAAATTTTTCCATGTTTTTCTATGACCGTTCCACACCATTACACAAAATACAATAAGTCTCTTTAAATCACTATCAACCTTTCTAATGTAAACCTGAAACTACAAATATGGCATTTTAAAAGCCTCTTACTCATAATAGAAATATGTTTTGGTGCATGATGTAGCATGTTCCAAGTATTAACTTCAGAAAGTTTCCAGCTGGGTTTTTATAGTGACCTATTTTAAAGATCCCTTGAAACTGCCTCACTAAGTATAATGTTTAGTTTACAAAAAGAAAGTTGGGTTGTACACAAATTAGGGCAAATCCATCTGTTTTCTAAACTAACTCTTGTAGACTGAGTTTTGACTTGGCCAGACCCACCTTGGGCTTGATCTGAAATCCAGATAAGGTTGGCATGTAGGCAGTAAATATGCATGGAGGCTTCACACTTGAGTGCAGTGTACCTTAGCTGTTTGCTCTCCCTCCTGCATGGTGGTTTTCTGTTTTCTTTACCTGGGTTGCATGGAGCATGAGGAGTGATGAGAATAGTCTTCAACAGTTGCTGTTTTTTTAAACTTCCCCCCACCCACCCCATTCCCCTTTCGCTGCCAGCTTGTTATAGTTTGGACACTTTAAATATTTATTCAATTAATCTAATATGGCTCAACTGGTTAAGACAGTAAGTAGCTGAGCTAGAGAGACCAAGGTGGTGATGAGAAGGTCCAAGTTCAATCCCTTGGCTTGTCTGAGTTTGTTGATCTCAGCTAGGAGTGTTGGTAGGAATGCTGTATTGTCTTCAGTGTCCATGATTTAGGGAGTTCCTGCTGCAGATCACTGTGCAGTAACCTCTACTGGAAATGCATAAATGAGGACAGGATTGGGCTCTGAGCCGTTTCCTCCCGTGATTGAATTGTATGCCATCTATCACTGCTGGGGCTCATGTGATATTGGTCACTTGAGTAGGTCACCGGAGGGTCAAGGCACCTGTGGAATTGTGCAGCAACAAGGTGTCAACAAAGGGGAAGGGAAAAGATTGGTGAGGTTTTGGCGGGTGGGGGGGGGAAGGGTCAATGCATAGGGAAAGGTATTTATGAATACAAAATAGCTAATAATTGATTATAAATTTTAGTTCTAATAGTTTTTTAAATCCCATAGTTTTTGTCTTCCACAGGAACCTTTCTCACAATAACCTGATGAGGTTGGATGAGGGAAGCCTAATGGGGCTGAGTGGGCTACAGAATCTCCGCTTAAGCCACAACACAATAAGTCATATTGCTGATGGGGCTTTCAAAGGACTCCGAAGCCTGCGAGTATTGTAAGTATTAAAATCTGCCATACAGTGAGACGTGAACAAATTTGGTTTCTGTGTGGATGATAATCTATGGTAACAATTTGCAACATACACTACTGTGACAGGTATTTAAATGTAGTAATACTGTACTTTAGGGTTCAGCAAATCTAGCTTGTGTTCACACACTTACAAATTAAGATTTTTATAATAAACTGTTTCCACCTTAAAATACAATACTCTGCAAAAACCCATCAGTTTTTGTGAACCTTCATAGTATTGTGATATTACAGTGGAATGCTATGGAATTGATCAAATAAGATTTTAAACTGAGGACTAATCTGATTGTTTAGGTGGATGTAAATTCCTTAGCACTATTTTGAAGAATAGGGAGTTCTCCCTGTGACCTAGTAAAGATTCCTCCCTCGATCAACACCATCAAAACAAATTAACTGGTCATTCATCTCATTTACTAGTTGTGGGACCTTGCTGTGCACAAATTGGCTGCCACATTTTCCTATGTAATAAGAGTGACTACACTGCAAAAATACTTCATTTGCTGTGAAGTATTTTGGAATGTTCTGAGGTCATGAATGCTGCTATGTAAACACAAGTTCGTTCTTTTTCTTTTTATATTGAGTAGTCTAAGATCAGTTCTGAAATGAGGCTGTTATTGATGATCATCAGCAGGAAATTAAATATTTTTCATGATTTTGCAATTCTGTGCCACAGATTAACATATGACCACTCGATTCACTATGCTTTTTTTTTTAAAAAAAAGAGTCTGAGTAGATCCAATCTTGTGCAGCTGCACCACAAATTCTGTAGACCATGCATGAAATTGTAGTAAGGATCTCATGCTTTCCTGTGCTTGGAATCATAAATAATAGAATTTTAAGTGAGTGTGGGTATTATTTGAAAAGGTGGTAGGGGACAAAAAGACTTGGGATATATTTGTTTTTATAGTTTTAACCTGGTTTCAGATCTCTCCTGATTTAAATTTTGATAATCATAACATTGGAAAAGCTGTTTGCAGGAAAGTCAGGCAGTTGTTTTGACAAATGCAAAGCTTTCCTCAGCCTTTTATTAGTTTTCCATGCCAGTCTACCTTGTAGAAAGCCATTGCACTTGCATTTCTCACAAGGAGGGTGTTGGGGAAAGCTACTGTGTGGCCAGGCTGCATCTGCTCCTTCCTGGTGAGGAATAGATCAGCTTCATGATGTTGAAATGGCTGAGATAATGCACTTCTCAAGAGCTTTGCTATACGCTCTCAATTGCAAATGTTTTATATCAAGCAAGGGTAAACATAACAGGTGAAGGAAGAGCCATCGAGGTGGAAAGTGAGACCGAGGAATGGGAAGTGGGCTTCAAGGGTAAAAAATGGGATGAAATGGGAGGGAAAGGGTTAATAGCAAGGAGGTGTCAGCCTTTGCTATCAGTTTCATTTAGGTGTCAGCCTCATCCCCTCACCTCTGAGTCAGAAGGTTGTGGTTTAAAGTCCCACTCCAGAGACTTGAGCACATAATCCTGGCTGACACTCCAGTGCAGTACTCGAGGAGTGCTGCACTGTTGGAGGTGCCGTCTTTCAGGTGAGACATTAAATCGAGGCCCTGCCTGTTCCCTCAGGTGGACGTAAAAGATCTTATGATATTATTTGAAGAAGAGCAGGGAGTTCCCACCGTGTCTTGGCCAATATTTATTCTTCAACTAACATCACTAAAAATAGGTAATCTGGTCACTTATTACATTGCTGCTTGTGGGACCTAGATGTGTGCAAATTGGCTGCCACGTTTCTTACATTACAACAGTGACTACACTTCAAAAGTACTCAACTGGCTGTAGAGTGCTTGGGATATCCTGAGGTCGTGAAAGGTGCTACATATTTTTCATGTAGTATTTTTCATTCTTGGAATGAGCAAAAGAGGAATATAATAATGAGGATGCCATAATTCTGTGTTTTTCCCGGAGAATTAGATTCCAGGATTCAAATGCTTGTGTATCTTCCACGTTACATTAATTCTTATACTATAACTCCTTAATGGTGCCATCATTGAGTACTGGGATTTTATTAATGGGGAAAATATCAAAAATGAAACAGTGGTGTCCACTCCTCTTCTGCGGTAAGAGTGTGATTTTGGTGCAAAAAAACCTTGTTGAACACTTGCCACTTGCCTTCTGCTTAAAAACTTAATTATGAGCCTCAACTACTATGCTAGTTGCGCTGGTATCTGGGGCATGATTTTATCGGAGTGTGGGGGGAGGTGGAGGAATTCCTGATTGGAAACTCAGAGATAAGGGTTTCCCGGACGTCCCTACAATTTTGAGGGAGAAGAGGAAGGAAGAGGACATGAACCGGTAAGTGTTAGATGGCGAGGAGGTGGTCAGACATCGTGTGGGAGGTGGTGGTTGGAGATTGTGGCGGGGTGTCGTTGCAGGTAGGCTTGTTGGGCTGTGGGGCCTGGGGGAAGCAATCCTGCTCCTCCAGCCCCACAGGCTGTGCTATAAAGGCACGTATCTGCTGTTTCGGGCCTTCTCGCCTCCTCTTGCGTGGCGTGAAGTAGAAGGCCCGGGAATCCTGGCCCCCAGGGGTTAAAACAAAAAAGCTGTTAAAATGGAGGCCCACAGCATTGCATTACATCTTTTTCTAAGTGTCCACTGTTGGGCTGCACGGGCAAAGATCTACTCCAGTAGCCTCTGCTAGTGTGAGAGTGACCCGTAGAGACTACCTGGTCCATAATAAGAGGTCTCCCGCCCCTCATCCTGCCTCAGTTAAAACCAGAAATGGGTGGTTTGGGGGTGGATTTTAGATTTTAAAAATTTTCACCGCCCTTCCCTCGCGCCCCCCCCCCCCCCCCCAAACCCATCTGTTTTTCAGAGTTAAAATTATGCCCCTGATTTTTGAATTGGATAGTAGCAGTGACTTCTGATCAGGAAAGATCAGGTGTGCATTTTTTATTGCTGTCCAACTAGGAAGTATAAATATATTGATAAAACTTGCTCACCCCAAAACTACATTATTTCTAATGTAGTCTACATTATCTTTTTCTAAGTGTCCACTGTTGGGCTGCACCGGGCAAAGATCTCCAGTAGCCTCTGCTAGTGGGAGTGACCTGTCGAGACTACCTGGTCCATAATAAGAGGCTCCATAAGGCTGAGACTGGGGAGCTTGAGTGTTCTCATAGATTTCCATTGCACTTTGCTGCTCTTCAGGAGCATCTTTTTCAAAATGGGAATAAATAGGTGCAATCAAACCAGATTTACTTTAAGAATAGGTTCACTATATCTTAAGATAGTTGTGTGTTGTGTAAATATTATTTCCCAATGCACTATGCTGATCCTGAAATCTTAAAATATAATGAACATTTACTTAAGAAGGGCTGGGTAAATATGGTAACAAATTTAATAAATATTGTGCTAATAAGACACATGTAAGTGGGGAAAATTGATGGACAGTTTTGAAATGTCAAGGCTTAGTAATGCTTCCATTTACAACTTACCACGAGAGTGTAAATTTCTATAACTATGTCTGTCATTTTGTAATTGACTTTTTAATAATATGCTGCAGTACTCAAGGATATGTGTGTGAAATATGTTTAATTGAAAATGAATGTTCAGGTGTATTCTAGCTATACTTAGTAAGTTTTGCTGTGAACAATATTGTAGTATTTATTTCTCTTCTATATCCTTGACTACCAGTGCTAAGTTTTTCTGTCAACTTCAAAACTGACTTCAGAGTGGGGAAGCAGCTTTGAATGTCCCTAAACTTACAAATGTACTGCTATGCAATTACAGTTAGAGTTTTGGAAATCTTCCATGATTTGGAAAAATTACAATTTTTGTTAAAATTCAGCAGGCAGCAAAATACCAGAGGTCCAAGTATTCCTAACCTCCAGTCACCTATAATATTAGCTATACTTGTGAAAACACAAGATAATTAAATGTAATGGGAAGCAATACGAGCAATACTTTTTCTACAGCTAGAAACCACTAGAATGTATTGTAAATGCAATATTTAGTATTTCCAAAGTATGCTCGAAACATCCAGTGACTTAAAAATTGGCAACTCAATCATAAGATTTAAAGAATAGGGGTGTTAATTTTTATTTTTCTCTTGGAACAGGAATGGTTTAATTGTTGTTATCTTAACAACTAATGTTGCATTTTGAAGACCTGCTTTAGTTCTAGTTCTCGGATAGCTGCCAAATCTTGTCTTTAGTTGTGAGTTTGTCAGAAGAAAGGAATTTAAAAAGAACCTAATCAGACACCACCTCTCCTTCGCGACACCCAAAGCTGGAAGTAAAAGACCCCCTTTCCTTGAACTGCTTACAGGAAGATGTCAGACACAAGTTTACTTGGTCATTCCTGAAACCTTTTAGTTTTCAGAGAGAGGTTTTTGTTTGTATTTTGAATGACCAGTCATGGCAAAGTGCTGAGGCTTTCTACTCAATGCAGAGAATTCTAATTAAATAAAGCAGAGGCCCATAGGGTCCTGCACCTGGTGAAAGAGAAACGAGCATGCTTTAATTATGGTTCCATTGTTGCTGAGGATTGACGAGCCTTCAGTGGGTGTGAAACTGCTGAAACACATAGCTATTCAAATAGAGGTCAAGCCTGGGGCCTTCACACAGCAATGATTAACAAGCCAGCAGGCATTCAGGCCTAGCCAGCCAGAAAGAATAGGAAATTGCCAGTGAAGCCTGGGAGAGAAAGGAAGTAAATACAAAAAGAGCTCAAATCAAAGGTTTTGCTAGTTTGAGAGAACATTTTTTCTTTTACTTCACCCTCCTTCGTTCTTTTCAAAGAAAAGAAAACATGCAATGAGCAGGACATTGGCATTGTATAGAATACAATGTCATAGCCAATTTAAAACCATATATTTAGAGAATAAATAGCCCCAGATAGAATGCCACACTATTCTACTTGTACATACTTTCATGTCGAGAGAAGTGGACTGGTCAAGCCTAGAAACAAATTCTGTATTATTTAACTAAATTTTCAGCTAAAATGTCATTATATGTTAGTTTCAGACACCTTCATATTGAATAGATTTTCTTTTTACCCTTCAAACTATGTCCCTAGTCCTGCAATCCTGTACCTGACACAAAAAAAAGTCCCAGATCTGTTATCATACCCTTACATTTTATTTTAAGGCTCTATGAAGCCTCTTCTCATCTGATAAGATTTATTACTTCATTTATAGTAGCAGATGGGTGCACAATTCAGTTCCCATAGCAACTGTAAATATCCAATTCTAAAATCATAACTTAAATGAAATTCAAATTTTTCTCTTTTCCAAATGCCAGTGATAGCAATGATTTTGACTTTCTTGCATGGTTTACGTTGAAGTTGTAGGTTATTTGGGGAATTACTTCAGTGAAACCTATTTGGAAATAGTACAGAAACATGCATTCCTCAAAGGATTAATTGCAAAGTGGCATGCCTTATTTGACAGTGATAGTTGTCCAACTCACTAATAAATTGTCTCTCTTTTGGTACTTAATGCCCGTGGTTTGTATATTTATAACCTGTATAGGGAAGGATAATAACCTCAAACAACCTGAACATTTGTCTACTCCAGCACGGTTTTTAAAAACTACATTACAAAAGAAACATGTAGGTTAAACCTGGCCGGGAATGTCTTTTTAAGAAGGGGTTTGAAATCCTCAAATAGCATTGTACTGTTCTAGTGTAAGGCTGCTACATGCTGTAGAATATCCTGTTAGATACTATTTAAGGTTTTATCTTTGTCACCACTTTTTTAAAATCAGAATCATTCAGAATCAGAATTTGCATGATTATCGTGAAAACATAATTCTGATTTCTTATGTGCCTCCGCAGTATTTGGTTGTATTATTCTTTGTTGAGAGAAGTGGGCCAGTCAAATGTACAAGCTTAATTTTGGAAGACTCTTAGCACCAGCCAATGTTCTTGAAACTTTCAAGTCCCAAAGGCAACTTACATTTTCAGAACTTAGAAATCTTGAACTTTGAAACCCTTTTAAACATTCTGATGGGAATTCCAAAGTGATATTAAGTGCACTACTGATATGGGGAAATTCCTGCACGAGTAAAGAACCTTATATGCAAGGGAAAGAATCCCAGAAATTGGTTGCTTGTGGCAGGATGGCGTACTTCATATACAAATAAGTACAGTTTCATGTCAGCTGCCCAGAAAAAGTTATATACAAGGGGAAGCATACAGCTTCCAGGCTGGTGCATGTTTCTGTGGGATTAATGCATTTCCATTGATTCATTTGAATTTGGAGACGAAACCACTCCAAATTTGCACTGAGACTCTCCTCCAAAAATATGCACAATTGTACATCTTATCTTCATCTGAATCGTAAGAGCAGAAGTTCTTTTGTGAAGAGAAATTCCTGTCCTGACAGGTTAAAGAAATGGAATAATAATTTTAGAAATACCAGCAGTACTTAAAAGCCACAACAGGAATGACCCATGGGGGTAGCCAACTTTGAAAGCAGCAAGTAACAAAGTTTTATTCCCAGGTGACCTTGAAAAAGAAACTAATAAGGCAGCAGGAAGAAACCTAACCATCCTGGATTCTATGCCATAACAGCATAGCAATGGCATTTGCTCCTTTCCTTGTCTTTAGGAAGTAATTTTGCACCTTTGCAGGCATGAGATGACATCATATTACCAAACAAAGGGAAACCAAAATTGTCCGATAACCATACTCATCAGATTTTCTGTATCAGAGTCTCCTTAGTGGGTAACACTACTTTCAGTATTCTTCAAAGTCATAAAAATGGATATATTAAACAGGAGAGTTTTTAAAAGTCTTGTCTCCCCATACTTTAATATATCAAAATGATAAGTTGTTCTGTTCAGTTAGTCACACCATCATTTAAAGGATTTCAAAGCTACATATCCTATTTGGAAATGTATATACATGACCTAAAGCAAGATTGTTGACTGGAAATGTAGTTTTGAAATCCTTTAAATGATTGTGTGATTCTTGTTGGCATTGATAGTGTTGCCTAGTAGATTTTTTTGGGTGGTGGGAGAAGCAATAATGGGAGAGAGAGAACCTGGGGTGAATTGAAGAAAATTTTGCTTTACCCACTGCAGCAACTTTTTTTAGATAATTTTTTAAAAATTAGATTTTCTTCCCTTTGGATAACCCAAACATAATACATCAGAGGGCAGCGGTGAAACTAAGTAACTACCTCTTACTGTTCATTATATTGCACAATACAGCAATGTAAGTTTTGTAGATGCATTCTCCTTCAAAAACATAGTGCTTTTGGTATTTTCACTCTGATTATGTCATGGGAGCAACTGAAATTAAGAAAGCCTGAAGCAGAAATAACCAAAAAGTGCAGATTGTCACTTCCTCATACTAATATTTATAAAGCTGTGGTGGTGTTACAGTAGTATAAGCATTAGAGCTACACCATACCCTTTCCAACATTTTCCAGACCACTTCTGGCATTCACAGTAAACCAATCAGTTATTCCTGTGTATTTTTTGTTTGGAATATGAAGTGAAATAGTCAGTAAAAGCAGTTATTACAATAACAATTTTAAAAAATAAAGTATCCTACAGAAATTCAAAAACAGAGTGTGTTGGATAGTAGTCTGTTTAACAGTCCTGTTTAAATCCCAAGATAATAGCTGTTTCATCTTGTAGAAAATACCAGATCCAAAGAACAGTGGTGGTCTCTTGGGAATAAGAATGATTGGCAGTTTTAAAAGGACTCAGTTGGATAAGATTTTATTTTGGTACTGAATAACTTTATAAAATGATAGATCTCTTATTTTTTGTACATAATGTAGTGAACTAAAGCAGTACTTTCCTGCCCCTTCTCTTTACCTTTCATAATGTAAATGAGCGAGACTGGAAAATTGATTGAACTTTCTTCTTTTTCTTCCCTACAGGGAACTGGACAATAATGAAATCTCGGGGATAATAGAAGATACAAATGGGGCCTTTGCTGGCTTGGATAGTCTGAGCAAGCTGTGAGTATCTCATCTTTTGAAGTCAGCCGAACTGCATGCATAAAAAGGTTATTCCTTTACAGCCATTGTTCTTGTGCTTGTGCTTTGAATAGGAACTCTGGGAATTAGGCTCATCTTTATGCAGGGTTCAGGAAAGTGATGAGATGCAATGGCTTCTAATTAGCTGTTCACTTCAGAAGATGTGACATGCTATTCTTTAATATTGTAGTTATTAGAACACTTTCTATCTAAGTTATAAAATACTGGAAATTAAGTACACCTCCAGATATTCATGGCACATTAAAGGACCCACATTTTACACACACACTATTTTATTAATTCTACTGTTAACTCGTGAGAAAGCCTTTCAAAAGGATGAGGGAGGTGAAGAACAAAGACTGGTCAGAGTCTGCTTTAGTTATACTGAACTCTAGTGTTTTGTCTTTGCCTTTATATTGGAGTCTTAATACTGCATTCATACTGATACGATTGTAAGTGTGGCACAATTCCAGTCATCGAGATCAAGGTGGTGATGCAACAGATTAGAGTTTTTGGCTACAGTATAACGAGAGACCACAGGAAAAACCCCGGAAACCATCATGTATCATGAAGTCATGACATGCACCCGTGTCATGAAAATGCTGCCATTTGTATTTACTTGCTGGTACAAGTCAGACTCTTCAGTTCTACTCCCATGTATGACTTTTACTGATGCAACTGGACACCAATGTTGCAACATATGGTTCCCTCTCAAATTGAGACCAGCATGACCATCTACATTGCACACATACCGACATTTGAGATGCATGCATTTGTCATGGCCAAAGTAACACATGACCGCCTGTGTGATTGTGACCTGCCATGGTGCATTATTCTTCCTTGACCTCTCCATGTTGTTCAACACAGTCAACCACACCATCCTTCGTCCCTTTCTGGTCCAATTTTGTGGGACGGCTTTGCATTGTTTCACTCCTATCTGCCCAATGAAGCTAGCTTACTTACAGGATTGGCTTCTCTTCCTGGTTCTGCAGTTAACCCCCAGAGTTGCATAGAATTACATAGGAATTACAGCACAGAAACATATTCTTTATTCCCTTTTTTCCTGCAACCACCTATCTAACCTATTCTTAAATGTTGACCTGGCCTCTACTTCAGTCACTAACTCCTGGAATGCACTGCACAACCTCGCAACCCTCTAAAATTGGTTTCTCCTGCTCTAAATCTCTTACATTTAACCTTGTATCTATGTCCCCTTGTTCTAGACCCTTCAGTCACTATAAACAATCTTCTTCCATCTACTTTGTCCCATCCCTTAATAATTTTAAATATCTCCATCCAATTCTTCCCTTAATTTCCTCTGTTCCAATGAAAACACCCCCGTTTTTTTCAGATCTTATTCATATTTCTATTTCCTCATACCAGACAATATCTGTGCTGTACCCTCTTGCCTCAATGTCCTTCCTAAAAACTGCACACAGTACTCCATCTGTGGTCTTACTAAGGTTTTATATAGATTCACCATTACACCTCGACTTTGTTTTATACTTCTTGCCATAAATCCCAGTATTCCATACCTTTTCTTTATTGCATTAATCATTTGAGGTCCTGCTTTTAAGGTCTGAATTTAAATCCTAAGATCCCTATGTTCTTCCACATCCCTCAGTCTTTCCCCAGTTGAAAGTATAATTATTAGGTTTTTTTTAACCAAATTCACCTCCTCACACTGACATTGAATTTCATCTGCCAAAATTCCTATCTATTCCACCATCTTATCAATATCCCCATGAGGTTTCTTACAGTCCTTAGAATTATTTACTTTGTTTCCTATTTTATATTGTCCTCAAATTTGGATACCACTCCCTCTAGCCCTACATCCAGATTATTAGTCTACACAGTGAACAGAAGCGGTCCTAGAACAGAATCCTGTGACACACTGCAGCACTCTTAAGAAACTGCCCTTAACTCATACTCACGATTTTCTCCCTTCTGACCAGGTTTTAATCCAATTTGCTACCCTCACCCAATTCCATACCCATTAATCTTCTCCGGTAGTCTGCTGTATGGTACCTTGTCAAAGGCTTTCTGAAATTCCATATACACTACATCCATTGGATTTCCCCCATTTCCTCCATCTGAAAACCATAGTTTTTTGGCTGCCAACATAAACTCCCTTACCACTGATTCCATCACCTTGTCTAGCAACTTGAACAAGCCACATGAAACCTTCATGTCCTGTTCAACCCAGAGTTTGAAGCATTGCATCCGTCACCAAGACTACCTCTACCCATCTCAGCAACGTTGCCCACCTCCGTTCTTACCTCCCCCTACTGTTGTCGAAAATTGTTATCCACCCTTTGTCACTTCTAGACTCCACTTTTCTCCAGTTTCTTTCTTGTCGGCCTCCCATCCTTCTTTAACTTGTCCAAAAATGCATCACCATCTCTCTTCCAGTTGGGTATATTCACTTTTGATTTTTCTTTGTCCCATTCAGCAACTGCTTTAAACCCAATTATATTATGATCACTATTCCCCAGATGTTCTCCCACTGAAACACACTATCCTATCCTGCTCATTCATCACTCCTGTCCTCATTGACATACACGGCCTCTCCATTGTATTGAATTCAAACTCCTCCTCTTCTTCAGATCCTTCTATGACCATGTCCCATCCTATTTTTGCAACCTCTTTCTGCCTTGCTTCCCGTCCGGTCTCCCATCGCGCCCTTTGATCCTCCAACTCAACTTGCATGTATCACTGCCTTCCCTTTGCCCCGCTATTGGTGGCAGGGCCTTCACGCACTTCAGCCCCACTGTCTGGATCTCCTTCCATATTCTGCTTCACTTTCTCTTCCCTCTCCTTCATTAAAAGAGTTCTTAAAACCTATCTTTGTCAACCAAGCTTAATGTCACCTTTCTGAACTCTGCTACTATAGCTCGATATTCATTCTTTATTACTTGGTCTCTTATAATTTTCTCACCACTGACATTGGTCTGATTGGCCTGTAGTTGCCATGTTTATTCCTGTCCCCTTTTTTGAATAGGGGTGTAACAGTTGCAATCCTCCAGTCCTCTGGCACTACTCCCATATCCAAGGAGGATTGAAAAATTGTGGTCAGAGCTTCTGCTATCTCCATCCTTGCTTCCCTCAGCAATCATGGGGATGCATCGCATCTGGACAGGGTGACTTGGTAACTTTGAGTAATGCCATCCAAATTAGCACGTCCTTTCTATCTAGTCTAATATCTCAACTCCCTCCTTCTCTACTGCAACGTTAACTTCATCCTCTTTTGTGAAGACAGATGCAAGGTACTCATTCAGTACCTCAATCATGCCCTCTGCCTCCACAAGAAGATTTCCTTCTTTGTCCCTAATCGGCCGTACCATTCCTTTAACTATCCATTTACTTTTTATATGTTTATAAAAGATTTTTGGGTTCCCTTTTT
Organism: Heptranchias perlo; assembly: GCF_035084215.1. Classification (NCBI taxonomy): domain Eukaryota; kingdom Metazoa; phylum Chordata; class Chondrichthyes; order Hexanchiformes; family Hexanchidae; genus Heptranchias; species Heptranchias perlo. Next base: position 33,250,112 of record NC_090341.1, on the reverse strand, counting down.
TGTTACCCGCTAATCTTTTCTCATATTTTCTCTTTGCCCTTCTTATATCCTTTTTCTATTTCCCCCTGCACTCTCTCTTTATTCTGCCTGGTTTTCTACTGTATTCTGTACCTAACATTTGTTATAAACATCCTTTTCCTGTTTTATTTTAACCTCTTTCGTTTGTCATCCAGGGAGCTTTAGCTTTGGATGCTCTATCTTTCCTCCTTATGGGAATATGCTTGGTTTGTATCTGAATTATTTGCCTTGAAGGCCTACCATTGCCCATTTACTGTTTTCCTGGCCAATCTTTGTTTCCAGTCAACCTGTGCTAGATCTTTTTTCAAATCACTGAAATTGGCTCTCTTTCAGTTGGGTATATTCATTTTTGATTTTTCTTTGTCCCTTTCAGTAACTGCTTTAAACCTAATTATATTATGATCACTATTACCCAGATGTTCTCCCACTGAAACACTCCACTTGCCCTACTTCATGCCCCAGAACTAGATCCAGCTCTGGCTCCTTCCACATTGGTCTGGAAACATACTGATTAATAAAATTCTCCTGTATACATTTTAGGAATTAGTCACCCTCCTTGCCTTTTTACACTTTTTTTTTCCCCCAGTCTATATTAGGATAATTGAAGTCCCCTACTATTATTGATCTATTATTTTTGCATTTCTCTGAAATTTGCTCTTCTGTCTCCTCACTATTTGGCGGTCTATTGTAAACACCCAGCAATGTAACAGCTCCTTTTCTGATCCTTAACTCTAACCAAATAGATTCAGTCTTTGAACCCCCTCTACTATATCATCCCTCTGTAGAACTGTAATATTATCCTTGATCGATACTGCCACCATTGTCACCAGGAATGTTTAATTCCCATTCCTGCCCATGTTTAAGCAAGGTCTCCGTTATATCCACTAAATCATCACCCCATTACTGGATGTTAGGAGGATGTTCCCGATGGATGGGGAATCCATAACCAGGGGTCACCATCTCAGGATACAGGGAATGCCATTTTTAGAACCGAGATGAGGAGAAATTTCTTCACTGAGGGTGGTGAACCAGTGGAATTCTCTACCACAGAAGGCAGTGGAGGCCATGTCATTAAATATATTCAAGAAGGAGATAGAATCATAGACGTTTACAACATGGAAACAGGCCCTTCAGCCCAACATGTCCATGTCGCCCAGTTTATACCACTAAGCTAGTCCCAATTGCCTGTACTTGGCCCATATCCCTCTATACCCATCTTACCCATGTAACTGTCCAAATGCTTTTTAAAAGACAAAATTGTACCCACCTCTACTACTGCCTCTGGCAGCTCGTTCCAGACACTCACCATCCTTTGAGTGAAAAAATTGCCCCTCTGGACCCTTTTTGTATCTCTCCCCTCTCACCTTAAATCTATGCCCCCTCGTTATAGACTCCCCTACCTTTGGGAAAAGATTTTGACTACCTTATCTATGCCCCTCATTATTTTATAGACTTCTATAAGATCACCCCTTAACCTCCTACTCTCCAGGGAATAAAGTCCCAGTCTGTCTAACCTCTCCCTGTAAGTCAAACCATCAAGTCCCGGTAGCATCCTAGTAAATCTTTTCTGCACTCTTTCTAGTTTAATAATATCCTTTCTATAATAGGGTGGCCAGAACTGTACACAGTATTCCAAGTGTGGCCTTACTAATGTCTTGTACAACTTCAACAAGACATCCCAACTCCTGTATTCAGTGTTCTGACCAATGAAACCAAGCATGCTGAATGCCTTCTTCACCACCCTATCCACCTGTGACTCCACTTTCAAGGAGCTATGAACCTAGATATATTTCTTAATGCTAAAGGGATCAAGGGATATGGGGGAAAAAGCGGGAACAGGGTACTATCAGCCATGATCATTTCGAATGGCGGAGCAGGCCCAAAGGGCCGAATGGAGTACTCTTGCTCCTGTTTTCTATGATTCGACGTGGCAACTTGTGCCTGCAGCTCATCAATCTTATTTGTAACACTCCTCGCATTAACACACATGCATTCCAACACCATGCTGGTCTGTTTGCATTTTTCCTTCTCTTTCTATACTACTCTTTATTCTATTGCTATTTGTCCCTGCTAGTAGTCTATGCACCTTGTGTCTCCTCTCTGCTGCTACGTCTTGGTTCCCCTCTCCCTCAGCACTAGTTACTCTCCCCGCGAGGACATTGGTCCCAGCCCCTGTTCAAGTGCAACCCGTCCTACTTGTACAGATCCCTCCTGCCCTTGAACTGGTTCTAATCCTCCAGGAATCTGAAAAATTCCCTCCCGCACCACTTCTTCAGCCACACATTCACCTGCACTAGCTTCCTGATTCTGTACTCACTATCACGTGGCACTGGGAGTAATCCAGAGATTACCACCTTTTTGAGGTCCTGTGCTTTAATCTTTTTCCTAGCTCCTGAAACTCTGTAGGACCTCAACCCACTGTATGTCATTGGTTCCAATATGGACCACAACTTCTGGCTGTTCCCTTCTCGCAGAATGTCCTGCACCCGACCAGTGAAATCCTTAACCCTGGGACCAGGGAGGCTGCACACCATTCAGGACTCACATCTGTGTTTGCAGAAACATTTGTCTACCCCCCTGACCTTCGAATCCCCTATAACAACTGCATTTCTACACTTCCTTGTGCCCCACTGTGCAGCCGAATCTCCCACAATGCCGTGGATTTGCTTCAGACTGCACTCCCCCGAGGTCTTGTGACACTCACTGGATACCGATTTGTGAGTGCCACACTCCCAGGGGAATCCTGCACTTTATTTTACAGATATTTAGATAACACCATAAGGGAGCCACATATCCAAGTTTGCCAATGACACAAAGATTGGTGGCATAGTAAGTAGTATAGACTGGAGCATAAAATTACAAAGAGACAGTGATAGATTAAATGAGTGGGCAAAACTATGGCAGATGGATTTCAACGCAGGTAAGTGTGAGGTCATCCATTTTGGACCAAAAAAGGATAGATCAGAGTTTTTTAAATGGTGAAAAGCTAGGAACAGTGGAGTCCAAAGAGATTTAGGGGTCCATGTACACTAGATCACTAAAATGTAGTGGTCAGGGTCAAAAAGTAATCAAAAAGACTAATGGAATGTTAGCCTTTATAACCAGAGGGCTAGAATACAAAGGGAAGGAAGTTTTGCTACATCTATACAAAACCCTGGTTAGACCGCATCTGGAATACTGCGTACAGTTCTGGGCACCGCACTTTAGGAAGGATATATTGGCCATGGAAAGAGTGCAGCGTAGAATCACCAGAATGTTACCAGGGCTCTAAAGGTTAAATTGGGTGGAGAGATTAAATAAACTAGGCTTGTATTCCCTGGAATATAGAAGGTTAAGAATGATTGAGGTTTTTAGGATATTGAAAGGAATTTATAGGGTAGGTAGAGAGAAACTTTTTCTGCTGGTGGGGGAGTCTAGGTCAAGAGGACATGACCTTAAAGTCAGAGCCAGGCCATGCAGGAGTGAAGTTAGGAAACACTTCTTTGCGCAAAGGGTGGTAGAAGTGTTGAATTCTCCCACAAAAAGCAGTGGATGCTAGTTCAATTAATCATTTTAAATCTGAGATCGATAGATTTTTGCTAGCCAAGGGTATTAAGGGATATGGTATCAAGGTGGATAATTAGAATTAGGATACAGATCAGCCATGAACTAACTGGTGGAACCGGTTCGAGGGGCTGAATGGCCTACTCCTGTTCCTCTGTTTTAAAATGGATTGGCAAATAGCTGACTAGTAGACAACAAGTAATAGTGCATGGGCAGGTATATGATTGGCAGCCAGTTACAGGTGGAGTGCCACAAGGCTCATTGTTGGGGGCTGCTGTTATTTATAATTTTTATAAATGCTTTAGAGGAAGTAATTATGTCCAAAGTGTCCAAATTTGCATCTGAAGAGAGTGGCAAATGATGAATATGATTGCGCACAAATCCAGTAAGAGTTTGATAAGGTTGACCAGTGGGCAGAGAAGTGGTATTTGCAGTTTAATACAGGGAAATGTAAAGTTATGAGATTTGGTAAAGGGAAGGATGATGTGCTAAATGGGAATTTACTTTAGGTCTCGGAGCAAGAGAGGGAACGTGAAGTTTTAGTGGACAGGTCACTAAAACCATCAGCACAATGTTCCCAGGCAGTTTAAAAAAGCAAATAGTGTTTAGATGCATGGTAATGAGTATAACAAAAAATCCAGAGAGGTCATATTAAAATTATATTTGATCTAGGTGAGATGACATCTACAGTAGTGTGCAATTTTGGTCTCCTTATTTCAAAAAGGATATTCAGTTATTAGAGGGAGTACAGAGAAGGGCTACACGTTTGATCCCAGAACTTAAGGGAATGAAGTATGAGGAAAGATTGACTACCCTGGTCTTTTCTCTCTCGGGGGGAAAAAGACTGAGAGCAGATATGATGGAAGTGTTTAAAACTGAGAGCTTTGGACAAATTCAATCCAAAAGCTTTCTGCTTTGTATAGAATTTAAGCACAAGGGGTTATATTTACAAAATTAAGGACAACAAAAGAAAATAGGAAATGTAGGAGGAACTTTTTTACTAAAAGGGTGGTAAGTATGTGGATCAGATTACTGGCATGGGTGGCGGAACAAGAAACCTTCATGGTTTTCAAGAAGGATTTAGACAGATTCTTGTCAACTAATGGGATTTGGGGTTATTAGAAATATACCAAGGGAATACAGTGGATAGGTGGGCTACATGGACAAAAGGTCTTCTTTCTGAAACTTGCTATGGGGTAAATTTTAACCCCCAAGAATGGGTGGGGAGTAAAAATACTGTTTTCAGAGCGGGACGGCATCCCGGCTCCAACCTGCTTGCTTCTGGGTTTAACCCAGGCAGGTTTGTCTGTGTGGAGAGCAGGTACCAGGAAGTCCCGCCTCCACTTAAATCTGACGGGCCGATACTTAAAAGGGCAATGTACCTCATTGAGATACTTGAGGTACTTAATATTTTGTGTATTGGAATAGTAAAATGAATTTAACCGTACCTTTTCGGGTTTCCTATTATTTCTCATTCACATCAGGTGAAAGCAGGCGAGAAGGGCTGGATCCATGAGGTGAGTGCTTTTACTGCACTGCTTGTGGGCCCAGAGAAGCAGGAGTGCTTCATCCAGGCCCAACAAGCTCACCTGGCCGACAGGACCCCCGTGATCGGACGACCCTTTCCTCCCCTCATCCCCACAGTGGACCCACCTACTTCTGGCTCTTCACCCGAACTCCAGCGACGTCCGATCTCTTCCTCAGTCCCCCCGACCTTCTCCCTAGCCTATGATTCCTTCCTCCCTCTGATCCCCAGCTGTGGCCTGCTGCAGCAGGCCTTCCTGGCCGACAGCCAGCCAGCCTGTCAGTTACGCTGGCTGCCGTGTGCGAAACCTGGAAGTGAAATTGGGCCTCATTAAAGTCGCGATCTGCACCTTCCGGGTTTCATACCTGGAAATCTCCCTTCCCGGCTCTCAGTTAAAATTTACCCCTATATCTGATCCCTGATCGTCACATAAGAACATAAGAAATAGGAGCAGGAGTAGGCCAATCGGCCCTTCGAGCCTGCTCCGCCATTCAATAAGATCATGGCTGATCTGATCCTAACCTCAAATCTAAATTCATGTAGGCATGTAGCTATTATTTAGGAGAGTAGATGATGTCCTGGGAGAGAAGTCACGTAATAGGATATGCATTGGTCTAAGAAGGAGGGTTTAGATGAAAAGATATTTTTGTGGATATTCTAGGAGCATTTGAGGAGTCTGATTTATTTGATCCTTTGAATTCATCAAAAATTGAGAGAATTCTGGTGTTGAGCTAAAAGATTTACACAAGTTAATAAATGCCGTAATGCTGTGCTCTTGCATGAGAGCAGCTATGTTTTGATCTACAGAGAATTGGCCAATGAAGAGCAACTCATGAGCACAGCAGTGAGAATGGAATTCAAAATAATACAGTTGCTAAATGAGAGAAGGATTGCCACTTTAAAGGTTTACATACAAATTGCTTGAAAAATGAAACACTTGGGCTGTTTTTTTAAAAAAGCGACTATGAAAATTATTGCTAAATGACTTCAGAATTCAAGAGGCAGCAGCTGAAACATGAGTACAGAAAGGTGTTTTGCAATTGTGTGTTTAGCAGTGGTAACGCCTATGAGCAAGTAATTTGTTATGCATTAAATATGTGACACAAAGTTGCCATGACATTGGCTGCCAGCCAACTGTATTGGCTGTATTGCCAGAGAAGAGGAATTAGAATGTTGTCTTTCTTGGTTGAGACAGATTTGGCTTGCAGGGTTCCTGATAAGGAACCAATTGGCATAACGAGCTGGTTTGAGCGATGTTGTGTGAATCAGGAAGGGTGGAGAGGGAAGAGGTTCCTTAGAGCTAGCTAGCATCATGCCATAAAAATGGGAAATGTACTTATTTACACAGGAATTTCATCTTAACTGAAACTATCCACTTGTACGTGAAGAGAAAAAATAAACATGGATTTTTGTCACCTCCTGCACGCAAAATAGAGGGCTTTAGTGATGCATCATTTTATGCATTATCTTACCAGTGTTCAGTATTTTCATATTGATTGATTTTTGAAAATGCAGGTGCCTGCTGCAACATTCACTTCATAGATCAATAGATCAGAGGACTGTGGATGCTCAGTTGTTGAGTATATTCAAGACTGCGATCGATAGATTTTTGGACACTGAGGGAATCAAGGGATATGGGGATAGGGCGGGAAAGTAGAGTTGAGGTAGAAGAGCAACCATGATCTTATTGAATGGTGGAGCAGGCTTGAGGGGCCACATGGCCTACTCCTGTTCCTATTTCTTATGTTCTTATTGTGAAATATTTGCATGTGTCCTAAAATGCAAGTTCTTTCTTCTTAGCTGTTTATTGTTTGGCATTGCTAAACCTTTATGTTGATATGCTTACAGTGAGAGTTGAAAAATGAATATGATTTTGCTGTTTTTAAAGATGGTAGTACATGGCATTAGATATTTTCTTTAAAATGTGGTGCTTTAAAAAGTTTCCCACTTCCCTCCACTGCAAAAAGTACTGATGCATGCTGGGATGCAGCTGTATGGGTGGCATTTGCCCAAATGGGTATTTTTCATGAGTTCGCCATGTCAGTATTGGCAAGCTAGAGTTTGATGTAACCTCACCTATTGTTCACATGCATGCACTTTCCATCAGGGATCACCGGATAGCACTTTGGAATGGATATCCTGGCAGATTTTTAAAAAAATCTTACCTCCTTGGTCTAGGGCACTGGGGCTGCAAATTCTAGCACCCTTAACATGATCCTACTTGGATCAGCTAACTCCATGCATACTGAGGTTCAAGTCTAGTATTCTTCTGTTCTGTATGGCTCAGCTCTACACTGGACAACAAAATTACCTGAGCCAATATAGGGAGCTTTGGAAACATTCTTTGCTAAATTTCCGGAAGAGAGATAAAGAACCTTTCACTAAAGGGCAGATTAGTGCATGTGAACCAAGCATATCAGCAGTTACATAGTCTAAAACTGTTCTAAGAGTTTTGTTTTGACAGTTTGCAGGATGTAGTTAGATTGTGAGATTAGTGTTTCTAGAGTGTTTCAGAAAGGCACGCAGGGGCAGGAAGTAAAGTAAAAGTGAGTGGATTTGGCTGGAGGGCTTTGGAACTGTATAAGCATTCTGTCCAATGTAGTACTGGAGCTGCAGCTGTTAGTGCAGTCAGTCTAACTCATTATTTGTTGCTGATGACTGGACAGATTTTTATTTAGCAAGCTGATATTTTTTGGTAATTAGAACCTGATTTAATGTGATCCACATGGTTTTGTCCTCTGCAATTTGTGAATTCTCATAAGATTTTTTTTCAAAGCAGCAGACCCTTGTACTAAACTTATATTTTAATCTGGGAACAGTTCAGATTTCCTGCTGCTCTTATAGTTTCTTTATCTGATTTTGCTGAACTAATTGTGCATATTCTTTTTCCATTTATCTGCTGTATGTGTTTGGAAACTGCAGAACTCTGTTTGGAAACAAGATCAAATCTGTAGCCAAAAAAGCATTCATAGGACTGGAGGCCCTTGAGCACCTGTGAGTATCCCACAATACATTGAGTTTGCAGTGTGCCAATAGTGGCTGCTTTGGTAGACTGCTAGCAATTTAATAGCTTCTTTGTAAACTGAGACGAAGTTACATTTGCAGAGGCCATCTGCTTCCTTCTCGTTATAGTCTGTTTAAACTTTGGCCCTATTTTTATTTTGCCCTTAAGACATTAAAGGAAAATCCTGAGCTCCAAATAAGTTTAAATTTAATACACAACCTTCTTCCCCCTCAATATAGCCTTCCTTTGCTAATCCAATTTTATCTTTTTTTCAATTCTGAATTTTGTTTTCCTGGTGAAATCCTTGGTAGTCTTGCCAGACTGCTTGCTATTGCTTCCTTGAATAGAAGGATAAACTAGAACTGTTGCTGTGGAAAAAGACGTTTATTAAAATATTTTATCGAAATATTTATAGTGACTCCAAGCTGTATTACCCACAATTTGTAAAGTTTCATCAGCTTGCTCAAAATTTGTGGGATCCAGCCTAACAGGAAATACTGGTGTCAAGAGTTAAAACTTTTAATATTTGTAAACCAATAAACTGTTGGGTCTGTAAGGATGGCTGTTGTATCTAATCTCCAGTATTTAAGAAATGTAGTTTTGTTTGTTGATTTGGGTGATTTGCTTAGCATGCTGGGTAGTTTCCCCCCTTAAATGGGTCCAGTAAGCTCAATACAAAATTGTACAGAATTGAGAGTTTTGCACTTAACTGAAATGTTTTCTCCCTCCTTTTACATTTCTATGAAATTATATAAAAATTGGTGCTAGGCCATTCTATATGTTAATATGGGAGCAGTTTGGTACTTGGTCTGTTCTTACAGGAAAAACCTATGTGCGTAATGAGGTTCCTGTAGTGAAGTGCAATTCTTATTTGTTGCGAACTAATGTTGCAAGTTAGGAAAGGACTTGCATTTATATAATGCCTTTCACGATCTCAGAACGTCCCAAAGTGCTTTACAGCCGATGAAGTACTTTTGAAGTTTAGTCACTGTTGCAATGTGGGGAAACGCAGCCGCCAATTTGTGCACAGCAAGGTCACACAAACATCAATGAGATAATGAGCGGATAATCTGTTTTAGTGATATTGATTTGAGGGATAAATATTGGCCAGAACACCGGGAGAACTCCCCTGCTCTTCCTCTATTAGTGCCACGGGATCTTTTACATCCACCCGAGAGGGCACCTCCAACAGTTCAGCATTCCCTCACTACTGCACTGGAGTGTCAGTCTAGATTTTGTGCGCAACCTTCTGACTCAAAGGCGAGAGTGCTATCACTGCGCCCAAGCTGACACCTTGGTTGACAATGGTTAAATGGGTTCTGCATTGATTTTTTTTTGACCATTCGGCATGCTTATTAAATGTATGTATATTGATTTAGCGCAGATGTACTTGAGTAAAACAGTTTAGAAAACTCTTGCATTAGTAGAGCTTGACCTAATTTGGCATTATATCTCTTGTCCTGTTTTCTTCACAAAACAGCACTTTTCCTATTAGGCTTACCTTATTGCATCAGCAACTCATTGTTGGGTGGAATGATGTTTCAAAGGGGTTATAGCATTTATATATTTTTTTTGTTCATAGCTCAATATGATTAACTTAAATAACTCCAGGTGTGGATTAACTCCAGTTTCTCTTTCCTAACCCTTTAAAAGAAATTGTATGGTCTATGTAAGTTGTAAAATATCGCCAGCTCAAATTTAACAGATAGATGTCAAGGTGGTACATACAGCAATAGATTGTCTTCTGTGTATAATGCTTTTTTCTCATGCTGGTTATAAAGCTACTTTATTGAAAAAGTAATTTGGCATAGTGTAGGAAAGGGAATGAGGTTTAGTTGGATCCAGAAAAAACAAATATTAGATTAATTTGCAGATACTATTTTATGAACAAATTAGTTATGACATTTTGAGGGGAAATTTTGAATTTTGTTTGTCTTTAAATGGCCTGTGAAAGTATGCATTATAAACTACAAAATGATTTGTCCTTTATAGAAATCTGGGGAATAATATGATCAGATCTATCCAGGGAGAAGCCTTTGTCAAAATGAAGAATCTGAAAGCAGTGTAAGTAAACAAAAATGCACCATACTAACTTGTTTGAAATCTGTTTTAGCTAAAAGTAACTCAGTAGACACATACTGTAATTACATTTTGGAAAAGTGACTCTTGATCATTAACAACAATGGATGGTTGGTTACAGGTGATGAGGAAGGGTAGTTTGACTGATGTTTTAATCAGCCTGTCTTCCTTTTGACAGTGCACAATTATCTATTACTTTTTCTATTGCATCTTCATTTTTTATGGAGGGGGGTAATCTCCCCCTTTCTCGGGGGAAAAAATGGTTTATTTGCTTACTTGGCACAATTGCTTCATATTTTAAACTAAAACAAGCTAAAGGAACAAGGCATGCACTATTTAAATAAATAGTTACATTGTTTAATCTTAACTGCAGTTAAATGTATACTGTTTACTTCCATTAAAAGTTTAACATGGTTAGTTGATGTGGATGTTTAAAAAATATTCACGTGTAATATTTAGATATTTTATGGCAATGATTTTCAAACTTTTCTGCGTGAGCAGCACCTGCAGCTATTAATGCATAGCCTAGGATCCATTGCAAATGTTCTTTATATTCAGAAGTTGTGTCTTTGGATAAGAAAATTCCAAATATCACTCCATTATTTAAAAAGGGAGGGTAGGGAGAAACCAGGTAACCACAGACTTGTCAGTCTAACAGCAGTTGTAGGGGAGGTGCAATGAAGAGTCAACTTCACATTAAAACTAATGAATCCTAGGCAAATGCATTAATAAGGTCCCTCTCAATTAATCGTATCCTTTATGCCTGGTTTTATTTTTGAAACTCTATTACATGCTTATATATTCAAAAGATTCATGTACTCGTTTTCTTTAAAACCAATAACTTGTTTCTACAGATCTATGAACAGTGATAGCTTTTTATGTGACTGCCAACTAAAATGGCTGCCGCAGTGGCTCATAGGAAGAGACTTCCAGTCCAGTGTAGTAGCCACATGTGCACATCCAGAATCACTGAAAGGCAAAAGTATCTTCATTGTGCCTGCAGAAAGTTTTGTTTGTGGTAAGTTTTTTCTAGAGTAGTTAAAAGTTTGGGATATTTGTGGGGCATATTTTGTTGGGACTTTAGTCATTGTGCTAATAATTAGCTGTTGAAGTACTACACATTATCTGGAAACATTGGCTCGAACTGAATGTATTTTGTATTAATAGAGCTTTATTGGAACGGCCTCTATTTTTGATTTAAACATTTCACTTGCAGGGTCACGTTATACACACCCTCCCCGAAGAGATATGTATAGGTTGAACCAACTAAAAACATTGGTTCTCTACTTTTCCATATGCTGTTTTTATTTTTGTTCCCTCACCCTTTCCTACGTGTCCCCATGATAGAGCGGACAGGGAATGACCTGCTGTAAGACCTCTTCCAATAGTATTGTGTAACTGACTGCAGGGAGGTATGTGACAGTGGTAGGGGTGACTGATGCAAAAATCTATCTTGGTAGGGAACTGCTTGCCTGTGATTAGTGCCCCCATGGCATAGCTGACATAGCAAACTTGCTCTGTGGGAATAGCAGGCAGAAGCTTAATTCTGTAGTGTGTAGTGCAAGGAGTTGATTTAATGCACTGTGACAAAGTGCTTTTCTTTTATGCCGTGCTAAAAGCATGGCTCATGACTTTTAGAAAATGTTCCTTAAGATATTGCTTGACTTGGGATGCATCAGATTTGAAATAGTAGAAGGAATTCTGAATTGAGACCAACTGTTCATTGCAGTTTTTGCAGCTACAATGTTGACTTTGCCAATACTTTAAAAAAAATCTTAATACCCTGTTTACAGTTAGCTGAGTGTCTTTAGCTAGTCTCCTTTATTGTCCCCTATGATAATTCTAGTATTTGTGAATACTGAAAAGCAAATCTATTTTTTGATTCAGAAGTTTTTATGGGGCAGCACACCAAAATGTTCCACTTTAGCTTTCAAAGTAATTTTCCTCAATGATTCTGTTAGCTTAACATGAATCTCCATGCTGAAATATGGAATCGGGAAAACTAGACTTTTGTTTAATTGGTTGTTATCCTTTATAATTCACTTTATTCATTATAGTGTTGATTATATCAGTGTTCTGTTTCTCCAGCAATCCCCCCTCCCCCCCAAAATCCCAAGCAATATATGTTCTGTTTTTACAAATTGCGAACTATTCCTCATATGTTTCCTGTTTAATCATTCAGATGACTTCCCAAAGCCTCAGATCATTGTTCAGCCTGAGACAACTATGGCTATGCTTGGCAAAGACATTCGTTTCACTTGTTCAGCAGCAAGCAGTAGCAACTTTCCAATGACATTTGCCTGGAAGAAAGATCATGAGATTCTTCATGATGCTGAGATTGAGAACTTTGCACATGTTCGAGCAAAGGATGGTGAAGTAATGGAATACACCACCATTCTTCATTTAAGAAAAGTGAAGTTTACAGATGAGGGAAGATATCAATGTATGATAACTAACAACTTTGGCTCAACCTACTCCAATAGAGCCAAGCTTACAGTCAATGGTGGGTATAAACAGGATAAGCACCTGATGGTGTGCTAATAATTTACTTGTTTTTAATTTAATTGTTGCTAAAATGAAAGTTCAAAATGGTGACACTCTCCCAAATCCAGGAGACTAGCTGGCTGCAGTAAACCTTAAAGATGCTTGTATTTATATTGCAATTTGAACTTGCTACAAAAAGATCCTGAGTTTCTACACCATTTGTGGTTGCCTTGTCTTCCTGCTTCAAACCTTTTTCAGTGATCTACTAACCTCTTTTGTATCACTGCTGGTACAAGATTGTTTGAGATGCTTGCAATTGAGCCTATTATGTTAATGGTATCCATGGTAGTGGAGGGAGACATGACCTGAAGAGATAGCCCTGGAAGTAGAACATGCTTCAAGGAATTTCCCTTCAGCCTCTTCACTGATGCTGATGATTGACAACTCCCCCCCCCCCCCCCCCCCCCATTCCACCCAATCCCACCCATATGGTTGGAGCATTACTTAAAAGAGCAGAGTGTCAAGGGCCAGTGGACTCTAGTTGGCACACAACAGACTTGTACTATGAATATTATAGTTAGCTGTGGCCTGATTTCAGGCTCTGGTGCAGGGTCAAATCAGTTGCTTTTGGGTAGATAGTGCAACAATTCCTTTGGCAGAGTGCAATGTTGATTGCCCATTGATTGGAGAACAATGAGGGACCACTCTTGGATCAAAATTTAGCCTGGATGGACAACACTACTCAAACCCTGAGTCAATCAGAAGTTTACCCAAGCCAGTGGAGGATCCATTCAGATGTTTTCCAGGATATTTTTTAGAGTTGTGGTTATTCTTTAGTATCAATGTGTCACTAAAGTTGCTTCTGGAGCAATGAGTAGGAAATCAAGTATGCTAATCCTAACATATCTAAGTATATGTGAAAAATCCTTTGGGACCCTGCACTATGGTAATACAAAAGTAAACTGTTCTGGCAGAAGGCTGTTGAGTTGTTTTGAACTCAAATGGTTGTGTGGATGGGAGGAAAATAGGACAACAGTAAGGGCTAGTTTTAAACCTCTGCACCCGTTTCCACATTAAAAATTGGTGAACTTGGCAAAGTTGTGTGAGTACTGCAGCAGTTTGGTTTTAATCTGTTTGAAAGTGTAAACATTTAATTTTTATTTTGCTATCCCTATTATTCCTATATTTAAAAAAAATCCTTTTGAGGATGAGCTTGCATTTAAAAAAAAATGTTTTACAGATATTCAAAGCTGCAGCAAAAACAAATTGAAACATTGTACCAAGACGGTATGCAACAAATTATTCTATTATTTTTTTTAAAAAACTGATTGTGTTAAGGCTCCTTTATATTGTTGTCAGTGTTGTATTGGCAATGCTGGTCCCTGAAGTGCAGGTTTCACGGCTTACATTGGCGTCACTGGGGTATTTGTGTTGCTGCTTCCTTAAGCACAGGTCTTACTGTTGATCTCTGGTATTATATTGGGCGGTGTTTGTGCCACTGGTCCCCAAAGCACAGATCTCAGGTTTTCCAAACCAGTTGTCTTAGCGGCTCCTGGCAGTTTTATGTTTGGCTTGCAGACAGCTGGCAGGACGTGTTCTTGGAGAACTTGCAGTGCAAACATCCCAATAAAGTCCCAAACTTTAGTGACATCTTGTAAGAAGGATTTGTTTGCTTATATGATTTTAAAAAAAGGTCTGATAGCTCTACTTCAGTTTTCTCCTTCTGCGTTTAATCTAAGTAAGTTGGGCAAAGGAGATCTGAAGTGACCATTCATCCTCAACTCATTTCATTTATAATGTTTGAAGAAACTAAATTGTACTAAATCTTCATTGAGTTGCGTTTTATGTTTACAGTGTTACCATCATTCATTAAGACTCCAAGAGATATAACGATCCGAACAGGAGCAAACGCTCGTCTTGAATGTGCGGCCACTGGTCACCCAACTCCACAGATTGCGTGGCAGAAGGACGGAGGCACGGATTTTCCTGCTGCTCGCGAGAGACGGATGCATGTGATGCCTGAAGATGATGTTTTCTTTATTGTGGATGTAAAAACTGAAGATATGGGAGTTTACAGCTGTACAGCTCAAAATATTGCTGGCGCCATTTCAGCTAATGCTTCCCTCACAGTGTTGAGTAGGTGGATTCAGCATTTATATATAGTATATTTTGTTCAGAATTGCCTCTGATTTAAAAATTCAATATCATAGAATCATAGAAGTTTACAACATGGAAACAGGCCCTTCGGCCCAACATGTCCCTGTCGCCCAGTTTATACCACTAAGCTAGTCCCAATTGCCTACACTATACCCTCTATACCCATCTTACCCATGTAACTGTCCAAATGCTTTTTAAAAGACAAAATTGTACCCACCTCTACTACTGCCTCTGGCAGCTCGTTCCAGACACTCACCACCCTTTGAGTGAAAAAATTGCCCCTCTGGACCCTTTTTGTATCTCTCCCCTCTCACCTTAAATCTATGTCCCCTCGTTATAGACTCCCCTACTTTTGGGAAAAGATTTTGACTATCTACCTTATCTATGCCCCTCATTATTTTATAGACTTCTATAAGATCACCCCTTACCTCCTACTCTCCAGGGAAAAAAGTCTCAGTCTATCCAACCTCTCCCTATAAGTCAAACCATCAAGTCCCGGTAGCATCCTAGTAAATCTTTTCTGCACTCTTTCTAGTTTAATAATATCCTTTCTATAATAGGGTGGCCAGAACTGTACACAATATTCCAAGTGTGGCCTTACTAATGTCTTGTACAACTTCAACAAGACATCCCAACTCCTGTATTCAATGTTCTGACCAATGAAACCAAGCATGCTGAATGCCTTCTTCACCACCCTATCCACCTGTGACTCCACTTTCAAGGAGCTATGAACCTGTACTCCTAGATCTCTTTGTTCTATAACTCTCCCCAACACCCTACCATTAATGGAGTAGGTCCTGGCCCGATTCGATCTACCAAAATGCATCACCTCACATTTATCTAAATTAAACTCCATCTGCCATTCATCGGCCCACTGGCCCAATTTATCAAGATCCCGTTGCAATCCTAGATAACCTTCTTCGCTGTCCACAATGCCACCAATCTTGGTGTCATCTGCAAACTTACTAACCATGCCTCCTAAATTCTCATCCAAATCATTAATATAAATAACAAATAACAGCGGACCCAGCACCGATCCCTGAGGCACACCGCTGGTCACAGGCCTCCAGTTTGAAAAACAACCCTCTCCAACCACCCTCTGTCTTCTGTCGTCAATCCAATTTTGTATCCAATTGGCTACCTCACCTTGGATCCCGTGAGATTTAATCTTATGTAACAACCTACCATGCGGTACCTTGTCAGAGGCTTTGCTAAAGTCCATGTAGACCACGTCTACTGCATAGCCCTCATCTATCTTCTTGGTTACCCCTTCAAAAAACTCAATCAAATTCGTGAGACATGATTTTCCTCTCTCAAAACCATGCTGACTGTTCCTAATCAGTCCCTGCCTCTCCAAATGCCTGTAGATCCTGTCTCTCAGAATACCCTTTAACAACTTACCCACTACAGATGCCCAGCTCACCGGTCTGTAGTTCCCAGGCTTTTCCCAGCCGCCCTTCTTAAACAAAGGCACAACATTTGCTACCCTCCAATCTTCAGGCACCTCACCTGTAGCTGTCGATGATTCAAATATCTCTGCTAGGGGACCCGCAATTTCCTCCCTAACCTCCTGGGATACGTTTAATCAGGTCCCGGAGATTTATCTACCTTGATGCGCGTTAAGACTTCCAGCACCTCCCTCTCTGTAATATGTGCACTCCTCAAGACATCACTGTTTATTTCCCCAAGTTCCCTAACATCCATGCCTTTCTCAACCGTAAATACCGATGTGAAATATTCATTTAGGATCTCACCCATCTCTTGTGGTTCCGCACATAGATGACCTTGTTGATCCTTAAGATCCAAAATCGTTAATTCATTGCAAAGTAAAATACTGTGGCAAAGGTGAATTCAAATATTTAATTCCACTTTCTTAGGGAAAATTTGGAGCTCCTACTTTTAGTTCATGGCCATTTAAGATAGTTTACTGCTCCCTATCCCTTATCATGGTAACTTGTTGATACAATCTTTGTGCGAATCAATGCAGATTTGGGTTGTGATAAACACAGAGGCATAAGCAAACAAATTGTTTTCTGTATAAAGTTCTCTCACCTATTTTTAAAAGAATCAAGATACTTCTTGGTTGGTAAGATTTTTCTTTGAAGTATTTCCCTTCCTAGGAAGACCTACTATTTTGGATCTACCTTCTCTCTGAACTGTTCCAATGACATCATCTTGCTTGTGTCCTGCAGTGACTCCATTTCGTATGCTGTTCCTTCTTTAACCTTTATATATTGATTATAAATGTCTAAACTGTGGTGGGTAGGCTTCTCTATAAAGTATAATTAGTATAACTACATTATAATATACAGACTATAAAGTTGCTCCTCTGTTTAATATTACTTTTTTTGACCAAAACCCAATCAATCATTTTGGTGTACCAGAAATATAGAAATACAGACAAGTCACAATATGGAAATAGGCCTTTGGCCCAACAGTCTGTGTCGATGTGTTCTCTCCATGTGAACAAACAATTCGAATCACATTTACCCACCCTGTTCCCATATCCCCTTATCCCCATTTCCTTCATCCACCTATCCAATCTGATCTTGAATGTTGACATAGTTTCTGCCTCAATTACTGACCCTGGAAGTGAATTCCACAACCTCTCAACTCTGTGTCTAGGAGTTTCTTTTGCACCCTTGTTCTAAACCTCTTGCATTTAATCTTGTATCTATGGCCCCTCTTAACGACTGAAAACAGTCGGCTTCTATCTACCTTGTACCCGCCTTTTATTATTTTAAACACTTATCATATTGCTCCATAATCTGTATTGTTCTAGTGAAAAAAGACCCAAATTTTCAACTTTGTGTTCGTATTTACCCATACCAAGCAGCATTAAAGTGTATCTGTGTTGTACATTCTCTAAAGTCTTAATATCCTTCCAGTAGTGTGGAGCCGGATACTGCCCACAGTACTCTGAGGTCTTTTTAAGGTTTTATATAGGCTCATCATTATGTCTTGGCTTTTATAGTCTATGCTTGTGACAAAACCTGGAATTCCATTACCTTTTTTTTTTACAACCTTATCAACCGTAGGTGTTGCTTTTAATGTTTTGTGAACCTGTATCCCCAAATTCCTCTGCTCATTCACATCACAAAGCCAATTACTATTCAGAGTACAATTATGGCTTTTTTAAAACCAAAAAGTATTGCCTCACACTGACATTGAATTTCATCTGCCATTTTCCCATCACATTAGTATCCCATTGCAGCTTCCTTTGGTCTTCTAAAAAAAATTGACTATCTCCTATATTGGTATCATTTGTAAATTTCAGCACTACTCCCTGTAGGCCAATATCCAAATCATTGATGTGCACAATGGTCCCAGAATTGAACCCTGTGGGACACCACTACCTACTTCAGCCACTTTGAAAAACTGTTAACTCCTACTGTTGTCTCCCTTCTCCCAGTTTTTAATCCAGTTTGCTATCCTTCTGCTAACTGCATACAGCTTAATCTTCTCTAATAATCTTCTGTGTGGTACCATGTCAAAGGCTTTCTTAAAGTCCATATACACTACAGCCAATGCATTTCCATCATCTGCCAAGTCTATTACCTCCCTCAAAGAATTCTGAGTGTTGTCCAGCATTATTGTCCTTTTTATGCAATTTGTGCTGGCTACTTCAATTTTCTCTTTATTTAGATATGTGGTAATTTAATTCTTAATTATAGGTTTTGAAATTTTCATTACCACAAATGTTATAGTAACGCCTGTAATTACCCAGATTTTTTTAAAAAGAAAGCGTTACTAATTGGCCATTCTCCGATTCTTTGGCATACATCCACCTTCAATACAGTCCTGGAATATAATTGCTGAGGTCTTGGCAATTCCCCCTCATCTCCCTCAGGATCCTAGGATTGGGCCCTACCACTTTGTCTCCCTTTTGCCTGACTAACTTAGCTAAAATTTTCCTTTTTATCCATCACAATAACGCTCGTCTCAATCTTAACCACTTCCAAGATTCACTTCCTCTTCGATATCCTTCTGTTGAGTTAAAAACTAATGCGAAGTGCTTTTTCAATATCTACAAATTGACTGTCTTCTCCTCTCCAAGGTCCCACCTCACTTTCAACAATTCTCTCTTTACTGATATACTTGTAAGACACTTTACTGTTCCTTTTGATTTCCTTATATGCTCAGCTTTCCTTATCTTGCTCTTAACCTCATTTTTTCTTCTATTATTTTCATTATTACAGTCCTTACAGGCTTCTTCAATCTTAATTGGTTTATAACCTCTTTTTATTCATCAATGGCATCCTATTAATTTCCTTCTCTCTTAATGGAATATATTTATTCTGTATATATGCAATCTTTTTTTAAAAAAGCATCCCACTACTGCTCTGTGGTTGTCTGCCAATTGTCCTTCCACCTCACCTCAGCTAGTTCGCTCCTCATCTTTCTGAAATTTGCCCTACTTCAACTTGGTGTTCTAGTTTTTGTATTGACTTTTTCTGGTTGGATCTTAAACCATATCATATTTTGGTCACTACTCTCAAGGTACTCATCACATTTAGCTTATCTACCTGATCTATTTCATTACTCATCACCAGATCTAGAAATGTCTCCACTCTTGTAGGCCTACTAAAGATACAGCTTGAAGAAGGAGTCCTGCACACATTTTAGGAATTCCATTTCCTTTTCTCTGTACTAATCGATAAATGGATAATCATAATCTCTCTGAACAGTAATTGTGTTGTTCTGACTAATTGCTCTAATCTGACTGCAGATTTCGTCTTCTGTTTCTTTCCCACAATTTGGAACTTAAAGGTGCATTACAAATGTAACCAGGCCCTTTTTGAACCTTGACCTTCAATCATATTGACTGTGCCTGTACCCCTTGTCGACATTAACAGAGGGGGAAGAGGGAGATTACGGTATTGATCAGGGGATCCTGGCAGTGGACAGGTAGATGAGTGTTGGTTTTGTTTCTCAGTATCTTGGGTTTCTTGGCTGCAAAATGTATTGGAGCCACAAAATAACCTAAATTTTAATAGATGCCCATGTTTTAGATCACTTTAAGAATCCTCTCTGGTTGCAGACCATTTTCTGACTCTTGAGAATGTGATTTTAACCTTCAGAAGCGTACACAAATCACTGCTAAACACTTCCTGTGCTTAGGCTTCGGTGCATTGGTGCCCTTTTTGAAGGGAGGATGCTGAAAATTGCATACTGTATTTCAAATGTGGCCGTACCATTAATCTTAATGAGGTCCTACAGCCCATCAAGCCATTGCTTGTACAAATTGTGTGCCATTAATCTTCGACCCAATGTGTTTAATAACCTGGAGAAAAGTTGATCTTGCCCCTATTATGCCAAAGGTAAATTAACTAAAATTCCTCAAAGGTACGACTGGGTTGGTATCTTGTAATGTAGAGATGATGATGGAATGAAGAAAGCTTAATTATGTTAGTTATTTCTTCAATGAAAACATCATCTCTATAGTAGCTTGCCACCTTACTTATTCCACATTTCCTTAGTGTTAAATGTAATGTGCAGATATGAATGTATATTTAGACTGTTCTTTGAGTTAAGTTTTATGTTTATAGTATTACCATCAATTGTTAAGATTATTAGATTGTCAGCTTTAGAAAGTGCACTGAAACAACACAGGAAGGGATGGTTAACTTGGCATTGTTACTGATATTAGAACATGGGGCAGGAGCAGCATGGATACAAAATTGGCTAAGTAACAGGAAACAGTAGTGCTGAAAAGTTGTTTTTCCGACTGGAGGAAGGTATACAGTGGTGTTCCCCAGGGGTCGGTGCTGGGACCACTGCTTTCCTTGATATATATTAATGACTTGGACTTGGGTGTACAGGACACAGTTTGCAAATTTGCAGATGAGACAAAACTTGGAAGCATAGTGATAGACTTCAAGAGGATATAGACAGGCTGGTGGAATGGGCGGACACGTGGCAGATGAAGTTTAACGCAGAAAAATGCAAAGTGATACATTTTGGTAGGAAGAACGAAGAGAGGCAATATAAACTAGAGGGTACAATTCTAAAAGGGGTACAGGAACAGGAAGATCTGGGGGTATATGTGCACGAATTGTTGAAGGTGGCAGGACAGGTTGAGAAAGTGGTTAAAAAAGCATACAGGATCCTGGGCTTTATAAATAGAGGCATAGAGTACAAAAGCAAAGAAGTCATGAACCTTTATAAAACACTGGTTTGGCCACAGCTGGAATATTATGTCCCGTTCTGGGCACCGCACTTTAGGAATGATGTGAAGGCCTTAGAGAGGATGCAGAAAACATTTACTGGAATGATTCCTGGGATGAGGGAGTTTAGTTACGTGGATAGACTGGAGAAGCTGGGTTTGTTCTCCTTAGAACAGAGAAGGTTGAGAGGAGATTTGATAGAGGTATTCAAAATCATGAAGGGTCTAGATAGAGTAGATAGAGAGAAACTGTTCCCATTGGCGGAAGAGTCAAGAATCAGAGGATGTAGATTTAAGGTGATTGGCAAAAGAACCAAAGGTTACACGAGGAAAAACTTCTTTACACAAGTGGTTAGGATCTGGAATGCACTACCAGAGCAGGTGGTGGAGGCAGATTCAATCACTGCTTTCAAAAGGGAACGGGATAAGTACTTGAAGGGAAAAAATTTACAGGGCTATGGGATAGGGTGGGGGAACAGGACGAGCTGGATTGCTCTTGCATAGAGCCGGCATGGACTTGATAGGCCGAATGGCCTCCTTCTGTGCTGTAACCTTTATGATTCTATAACATATTAAAAGTCAATAACTTAATTTTTCCCTGTGTTATCAACCCAGATTTACTCATTTGACCATGGGTATAAAACTTAAGTGGAAATGGTCCTAAGTCAATTTGCAGACTAGAATGGGAAATTGACAGATATAGAAATAACACTAGTGTCAGGAATTTCTGCCAAACATGCCATTCAGATTAATATCTTTTGAGAGAGTTAAAAACTCTTTTTTTAACTAGCAGTGCAGCGAATAAGATGCTGTTGGTCTGAGACTTCTCTTTTCCACCTCTTTTCTCTCTTTTCCCCCCCCTCCCCCCAACCCACACCATCCAACTCAAATACACTCAAAAGTGTTGCATATGGCAGCACATTGATGTTATAATAGTAATTGGAGGACACATGTCCCAGCCAACAGTTCTGATGCAATTGCACTAAATAATATCGAACTTCCACTAGCTGTTCATAGATTAAAATGTGTAAAATTGAAGGTAAGAGAGAATTTCAATTACTAACCTGTTCATTTTGTATTTCTAGAAACTCCATCGTTGGTTTATCCTCTTGATGACCAAACTGTGGTGATTGGCGAAACTGTGGCTCTGCAGTGCATGGCATCAGGAAGCCCATCCCCACGGATAACCTGGCTAAAAGGTGATGAACCCCTTGTGGTTACAGAGAGGCATCACTTCACACCTGGAAACCAGCTGCTAATCATACGAAATGTGGTGTCGGATGATGGGGGTAAATACACATGCGAGATGTCTAATACACTGGGCACTGAGCGAGCTCACAGCCACCTCAGCATTTTACCATCATCAGGTTGTGTTGTGGGACAAAGCAAAAGGGATGGAACTATGACTGTGGGCATTGTCATCATTGCTGTAGTCTGCAGTATTGTGATTACCTCACTTGTATGGGTATGCATCATCTACCAGACCAGGAAGAAGAGTGAAGAATACAGTGTCACCAATACAGGTGGGGAAAGAAAGAGCTTATTATATAATGCCTGATCAGGTGTCTCAAAGATCCTAAAGCACTTAACATACAACAATTAGTCTGAAGTGCAGTCGTTATGTAGGATCGTAAATCAGTAATTCTTTTGCCCATACAGCAGATCAGTGGCATCTAAAGTATAACCGAAATGTTGTATATGGTCCTCTGGCATTTCCTCTATAATCCTGTTGCCAACTTAATAGATTTTGCAGTTTCATGTCCCTGGAAAAATCCTGCTTCTTTCTGTTCATTGAATTTTGCATAAATTGGTAAAACTACTCTTTGGCTAAAAATGTTGGTAAGCAATTTTATGACATTTTAATATTCTGGCCATGTCAATTATGTCATTATCATCAGACTTTGTTCACAAGCATTTTTTGGAAACAGAAAAACACCATTAGGCCCTACCTTATCCATTTTGATAGATCAGTTGCATCTACCTGCATTGATACCATATCCTTCAATCCATACTCTCTATAAATGAAGGTTTTGAACTTTAGGACCAACTTGTGCTGTCTTCAGTGGTCTGTATCTTTTCTAACAAGCAACAGAGCTAATAACTTAACATTGTTGACCACTAAAACGTCTGTTTCCTCCCACTACTCAAATATGTTTGGAAATCAAGCTATGCAAAGTATTGTACATTGCAGTAAATTAAGGATATAGTAGCAGTAGTACAGCCAAAATAGTTTTGATTCAACTGCACTAAATAGTGCCCACACCCACTTAGCTGTTCTCTAATTTTAGAAGTAGTAAAACTTTCATAGATTAACATATCTGTGTAAAATTGAGGGTGAGAAAGAACTTCAACAACTAACCTGTTCATTTTGCATTGGTAGCTTATATGACTTATATGACTTCCTAATTTTTAACACTGGTTTTTGAATCCTTCACCATAGTGAACAGTTGCCCAGATAACTTTAATTACCTCTTAATTTTGAAAATCTCAATTAGGTCGCTTTGATATTTCCTTTTCAAAGAAAATGCCAATCTCCTTCGCTTTCTTCTGTTTAAATTCTTGATATCCAGAATCATCATTGCTTATCTCTACCCTCTTGAGCACTCGTATCTTTCCCATGATTAGGTCACCAGAATTGTACACAATACTCAAAATGGGGTCTGACTAATATCTCTTACAGCAGCAATGCCACCTTATTTGTATTGTATCTTCTGCTAATGCAGCTCAGTACCTTATTTGACACCACCATACCCCTTATTTTGGTTCCTTTGCACAGTTTTTCTTGTATATAATTTCACTATTCTTTCCCCCATTTATTTATTCATTCTGGGGATGTGGGCGTCGCTAGCAAGACCGGCACTTATTGCCCATCCCCAGTTGCTCTGAGAAGGTAGTGGCAGGTCGCTGCCTTGAACTGAGTGGCTGGCTAGGCCACTTCAGAGGGCAGTGTCAACCATGATGGTGTGGAACTGGAGTCACAAAGAGGCCAGACCAAGTAATGATGGCAGATTTCTTTCCCTAAAACAGTGAACCAATTGGGCTTTTAAAACAATCTGACAGCTTCATGGTCACTTCTTTACTGATACCAGCTTTTTATTTCCAGATTTTAAAAAAACTGAATTCAAATTCACATTCTCTGGATTATTAGTCCAATAACATAAGCAGTATCCTACCATACACCTTTTTCCACGAGGAGCAATAACTTGTAAGCAAACATAAGTTACAAAACTGAGAAATGTTTGCGTGATGTCAATATTTTTCTGGAGCTTGCTAATTTGTATGCTAAAGCAGGCTTTCATTTAATCAGTAGTTAATGAATTAAAAACAATCAAAAGAGCTTTTTACGTTATGTGGGTTGAGTCATGTTTGGAATTAGGGAGGATCGATGTGCCAATCCTCAATTGTAATTCTGGTGTAAAAAGAAAAATGTGACCTGTCAGCCTTACACCTGTGTTTACCTTAGCATGTGTCTGTGCATATATTGCAGATGAAACCATTGTACCGCCTGATGTACCAAGTTACCTCTCTTCACAAGGGACGCTGTCTGAGCGTCAGGAAACATGTGTCAGGGTGGATGGTAGTAGCAATCTGCAACTAGCAGTGACACTTCCCAATGGGCATATGGAGAGTAATGGTATGATTGATTTTGTTTTTAATCCTCATTTTTTATTAAGTTTTTCTGCCATAGCAACAAGGCACACTTTAAAGATAAACATTCCTACAGCTATGTATTATTTTGTTTGAAAAATTATAGTCAACCACACAAAAAAAAATCTTGCCATGCTAAACATTTGTGATAAACAGGTGTTTATTTTATGTGGGGTTGACTGTATTAAATGTTTGTCTGTCTGTGCTTTTTTTTTATCCTTTGAGCTTGTTGATTTCTCACACAACTTGGTATGTTCTACAAACTTTATACAGTCTACATTAACTGGTCTACCCAATCTTCTGTCTCCAAAACACTCTTGCTTTCTTTTACAACACATTTAAGGAGAGCTAGTAGGATAAGGTTTATTGAGTGCAATGTATATGATTTTTGAAACTGGGAGAAAGGATAGTGAGTAAATATTAAGAGAACTTTATGCCTTTTCTCTGCCTGAGGCATTTGCTGCCAGGATACTAATACTTTTGAATTCAGTACCTTACTAGTATTCAGCCGCAGTAGCATCACTAAAAGACACTTAAGGGTAGAAAAGGTGGCACCAGCAAACAAAACTTTGCATAACGATAAGCCTGATCTTTACACCACAACCCATCTTAGTGCTACAAGCCACTAAAGGTTTGGTTCAACATCTGTAGGTTGATCAGTTTAAATACTTTTGTGATACTGAACTTGAGAGCAGCAACAGTCTTCAATCTGAGGGCTTTTACAAAGTCCTACTGTGTTGATCCGACCATTCAAGATTGGCCGTAACATTTTCAGCAAATTGCATCTTTTTCTGTACAATGTATTTACATGGAGGTTGAACAAATGAGAATTTTTAAATTGTTCTTCATTCCACATCCTCCACACACTACAGGAGTATAGTCCCAGGGAAACCATGTGCTGAACTTGCACATCAAAATATGATGTAGGCAGGTGGTGCGGCAAATGATCTCCAACTCCTGTGTAGAATAATGCCTCAGAACCTTGTGTTGGATGTTGTTGAGATGGCACTGGTTAACTCCTTTTCTACTCTTGGATGCTGGTGTGCGTGTTTGTTTGAACCATGGTTTCCTCAGAATCTATCAAGCTAGTCTTTAAATAGTAAGCACCACAAAGGACTGTGAGTGGCTTGTGATTTTACTTTTTGTGTTTATTTTCAATAATGTCACCATCTTTCATAGGAACTGTGATCTGTTTATTGAATGAGTCCTACATATATAGCAGGATAGGAAACTAAATGACCACTGGATTTACCCTGTGGTAGATGAGGGCCTATTCATTATTATGTGGAGGTTGAACTATGTTTGGAGAATGAGGAAGATCATATCACATCTAACAATTGTGTTTATAAGCTGTGACCATATACTGAAATATCAGGATTGTTAACTGAACAATAATTTTACAGGACAGCTAAAATTTGATTGTGAAGCTCTGATAGGCTATCTGATTGCAGGTATATGTCGGTCTGATGCTAGAAGCTGTGCAGATGTGGAGTCTCGTAATATTCCCTGCAGACAAACAAAGCATTGTGTTGGGTGTAATGTTAAAGATGGATGTAAACATGCAGCAGGAGGAAGACTGTGCTCAGAAAAAATAGGTATGTGGCTTTTGCAAACAGAAGTCCATCTAATTATAAAAATGCTTAATCAGTTGAGTTAAAAGTATCCATATTCTGTTGCAATTTATAGTAATTTCTGCCTACAGCTTCAAAAAAGTGTATAAGGGACTTGTTTGAAGACTAGTAATTTTAGCCTCTAGTTTACAGGTAAGTTTTTGGGTGAGCAGCTTTGGATATGGTCTGTAAAGTGTGTATGGAATGTTTTCATGGTACATGAATAAAAACAAACAGTTCTGTTCTTTGAGAAAGGGTTTAATAAAATTGAACACAACTTTCACACAAAGGATAATAGATATATGAAATAAGTTACCAAGAAAGACCATTAGGAGCTAAAATTTGGCAGGTCTGATAAACACTTCACTTTTCTCCGTAAGTAAGACTCCTGTTAAGGTATGGTTCCACTGGTACTGGCAGTGCTCCAATAACTTGCCAAGTGGCCATTCTTCATCTATGAGCCTAGATGCTGAGTAATGTGGATTGTTTGGCTATGGGTCATTGCTGCCAATGCTGTTAACTATGCATTGCCAGGAGATGTCACTGAATAGGCCCTTTTTTCCCCCTCTCTGCTCCTTTCCCCAGCTCCAGGACATTGAGGCCAATTATGCTACTCACGACCTTGGACTGGCTAAGTCAGCAGGTTATTTCTAACTGACACATTCTATGTTTCTATTCTGGCAGAGGTACTAAATCTTTTTTTCTTATGTCCTACACACGCTGCAGGTTTGAGCTGAAGTCATCATATTGGCAGCAGGGAGGGGGAGGTAACCACATAGCCCTATGAAAAGTTAGAAAAGTGCTTTGAAACCATCCATTAAGAATAGAGCCTTCAGTTCACTCTGAACATTGTCAACACTGCACTTTGCAGAGCTTTGACCTTTTTTAGGTGAATAAGACTATCTCTCCATAAGGATAATGAGCTCTTTGTACCTTCAGTCGATTGGCTAAAGCTGTTTCCAAGCGATATTGACATTGATATCCTGTGCTAATCTGAAGAAAGTTTGACATAGAGTAATCTTCATTCTTTCATGAATATTACTCTTTGCTAAATTGGAATATCAGCATGATAAAACCAGATGTTCTTTAGTCCAAAAGGGGCTTTCCCGGGTCACTACCGGGCTGGGCTCCTTACAGCACGTGGAAAATGATAAATAGAGGAGAGATTATCTATCAGGTAACATCATGTTCATTCTTTGAATTGGAGTATTCTGTCTATACAAGATCCAATCCTTCAGTCCCTGTAAGGATTCTTTATGTTCAGTACTACTGAAAAGAATGAAGGCTCTGTCCAGTGGAATTGGAGAGGGATTATAGCACATAGTAAGAGAAAGAATATGGACATGGAGGATGCTTTGAATACCAGTTAAGTAATTTTAGTTCTGGTCTATGTGGGAAAAGCACTTTTGTAGATTTAAAATTTCTCCCCTTTCTGCTAAAGTATCATTTGTTCTCCTCTTAAATATTCTGCAGTCTTTGAGCAAAACTTTGTGACACTCAACAGAAGAAAAAGCATGCATGATTACTCACTCTCAACGTTTCATTAATTCTGCACCATGATAAAAGTGTCATGAGGATAAAATAGATGGATAAAATAATATACCTATTTTGTACAAGTAGATTTGTATTAGTGGTAAATGAGGCCCGTTCACTGCACTTTATGTATTAACTGTCATGACAGCTGATTACTTTTTATAAGTTTTTTTGTAACATATATTAATGACTTAGATTTGGGTGAACAGGGCACAATTTCAAAATTTGCAGATGACAAAAAATTTGGAAGGGTGGGTGAAACAGTGAGTAGGATAGTGATAGATTTCAAGAGGACAGGTGGTAGATGAAATTTAATGCATTGAAGTGCGAAGTGATACATTTTGGTAGGAAGAACGAAGAGAGGCAATATAAACTAATGGGTACAATTCTAAAGGGGGTGCAGGAATAGAGACACCTGGGGCTATATATGCACAAATCGCTGAAGGTGGCACGGCAGGTTGAGAATGCGGTTAAAAAGCATACGGGATCCTGGGCTTTATAAATAGAGGCATGGAGTACAAAAGCAAGGAAATTATGATGAATCTTTATAAAACACTGGTTCAGCCACAACTGGAGTATTGTGTCCAATTCTGGGCACTGCACTTTAGGAAGGATGTGAAGGCCTTAGAGATGGCGCAAAGAAGATTTACTAGAATGGTTCCAGGGATGAGGACTTCAGTTACGTGGATAGACTGGAGAAGCTGGGGCTGTTCTCCTTAGAGCTGAGAAGGTTGAGAGGAGATTTAATAGGGGTGTTCAAAATCATGATGGGTCCAGACAGAGAAGCTGTTCCCATTGTTAGAAGGGTCAAGAACAAGAGGACACAGATTTACCGTAATTGGCAAAAGAACCAAAAGCGACACGAGAAAAAGTTTTTTACACAGCGAGTTGTAATGATCTGGAATGTACTGGGTGGAGGATTCAATTGTGGCTTTCAGAAGGGAATTGGATAAGTACTTGAAGGAACCAAATTTGCAGGGCTATGGGGAAAGGGCAGGGGAGTAGGATTACTCTTGCAAAGAGCTGGCACAGGCTGAATGGCTTCCTTCTGTGCTGTAACCATTTGATGATTCCTTGCATTTCTGGTCATGATAGGAATTCCTATCTTGAGAATGTGAGGCCTTCATCTTTACCAGCACACAACTAGACTATTCTCAACTATAAAAGTGCTTTCTAATGGATATGTGTACCAAGCTGTAGGGTTAAAAAAAATTTTTTTTAACGCAGTGACTGAGAAGCTTCCTCTCTCTCCAAAATAGGTTCATTTGGTGTTCCAGCAATGGTCTGTGTGGATCGGTTTGATGCCAACATTTATTCCAAGGAAGTTGAATGTTCAAAACCATACAGAAGTCTGGATCATCCATATGAGGAACAAAGTATAGAACAGAATAGAATCGATGGAGGCATTTTAAATCATTTTCCATGCAATGGGACTTCTAGTAGCATGAGGGAGAGACAAGGGCTTGTATATCCTAGCAACCATGACAGGATGACATCACAGCCACAAAACTTAACACCTGAAATGTTTGCTGACAAAAAAGGTAATGTTTTGCCTGAACTTGGACTTTCTTGTTGAAATGTAAAGTATAAAAACAGTACTTCATGAAATAAAATTTATTTTACAGTAACTGAAAAAGCTAAGCAAATGCCAAACCTTTTGAGGGATAAAGCACTTAAGTTGTAAATATAGTTTGTTTTTCCACAAGATTTAGATTAATTATGAAAATACAATTCTTAACCAACTTTGCCAAGTTTAAAACATTTTTAATTTTTCAGGTTTGTTTTCCCAACCTATGCAGTTATCTCAGGAACTTCACAATCCTGTTCAACCTCCATCGTTGTGTGAAAAACCTCAGACTTTATTGTGCAGTGACACTGAGGTTGACGTCAAACAGACATTACTACTTAATGGACAGTTAGCACAATCTTGTGACTTCGTCTGAAAATCAGAAGTAATTGCAGATGAATGCAAACTTATGCCTGTGCACTGAGAACTTTCAGCTTTTTGTTACTACCTCACCTCTTCTTAGCATACCTCTCCGACAAGATGAAGAGACGTGACAGGACAGAGCTTGTGTGGGAAAAATCCTGTTCGAGCGTTCTTTAACTGTATATATTTTTTTAAGCTTCCATGGGAAGTATTAGTAGCTCAACAATTGACTTGCATTTGAAGCATGTAAATGCAGGGAATAATGTACAGACAAAGGAATGTTTTGTTTTTATATGTTTGTACATAAGAGTTTCCATATATGTATCTTTTACAGAAGATATTTTAAACCTATTTAGTGCATGAATAACATGAATTTTTAAAACTATTTCTCCTGGTTATGTTGGTTGCTGTTTTTAAATTTTGCAAAACCTTCTGGTGCCTTATTGCAAGAGGTCATAATAAAAATAACACTGCTTATATAAACCCACTTTCCCTTCCACTGAATAGCTACGTTATAATTATCAATACCTACATGGCAGAATAAAACAAAACACTTCGAAATTAGACACCATATTACTACAGAATTCCTACTTCATTTGTAGACACAGTTGATTCTTTAATTATAAATCTCCAGTGGTTGCTCCCTTGATAGTTTGGTGTAGAAGTATTCTTGTAGAAAAGTCACTAGCGTCATATCCTGTGATCGTATAGTGAGTTGTACTACAAATTCTGACACTGGAGGAATTGAAAATGCATCATCTAATTATAAACTACTTATCCAGAGCACTTGGAACAAATTCTCATTAGCCATCAGTCAATGTCCTTGTTAGTGCCAATAGTTTGATGGACTGCATTATTATGAAAATAGCATTTGGGTTAACCAAATATTGCTCACTGTAGTTCTTGTATTTGCAATTTTTGTTCCTTAGAAATGATATAGTAGAAATGTTACTAATTAATACTGCTAAAATTGGAAACAAATGTAGAATTTTAAAGATCTTGGAATAAATAATCTGGTCAAAAATCCTAACAGAATGTTACCCCCTTCCAGCAAATATTTCCATGTTGAATCTGCCTCAAGCCACACAATGTAAAATGACTATCCAGTTAATATTTCCTTTTATATATAGCCAGAAAGGACACGGCACAGCTGCTTAAAGGAGGCAAACAGAGTAAAGTGTTACTTTTCTGCACAAATATTTATTTATACAATTTGGTAAAATATACATTGTTACAGAAATGTAAAATATAGAAGTGTCTAACAAAAGGTATGGCAGTGTCTAATAAAAATCATTTATAATACCTTTTAAGAATTTTGTATTCATTATTACAGTTCAATTCTGTTACAGCTCAAAGTTCTTGGTCACTGATTATAGAAGCAGTGTGTGCACTTTATCGTAAGTTCCGAGAAAAAGGAAAGCACCAAGACTGATCCATGTTACTCTGGGAGCAATGCCTGAAAATAAGCTGAAAGGAGAAAACCTGTTAGTATTAATTTGAGCATTGCAACTTCAAGCTTTGAATATGGAGATGGTGTATCTATCTCTATCATCATGACTTGTACCTTCTTTGTAACTCCACTTTCTCGCGACTTTAGGTTTTTTTTATGCTCTCGTATTAAGCTATAAACTATTCTGGACAACTCATTCAAGGTCAAAATAATACCATTATATTCAGTGCTTTCTGCATCGCGAAGGTGCTGACTATGAAAGACTTGTAGATTTATATTGCATCTTTCAGAACCATTACATAATACAATGCAAAGCACCATTTGTAGGCATATGTGGGCAGCAAGGTCCCATACAAATACCACTAACCAGTTAATCTATTTTTAGTGGTGTTAGTTGGAGAACTCACTGCTTATCAAATAGTCATGGGATGTTTAACTACCAGACCATCAAAAGGATGGCTGGACTGTCAGCTTAAACTGTGTTCTGAATCTTTGGGGGCCTTAAAACAAGAGTGGCACTGCCACTGTGTTAAATATAGGCCCAGAAATTTGACCATACAGCATCCATTTTTCAGGCACTGTATGGTCTAATTTCTAGGCTTATGTATTTAACACAGTAGCAGTACAAGCCAGAGGTGTGCCGCCCACCATATTGGTAAAGGCCAATAAATCAGTGTGCAGTGCCCATGCCTCAGACAGACGTTAGGACCTTTGCATATGCAAATAAGGGGCCTAATGCCTGTTTTAGGCTCCCATGTCAAAATTGGTTTGTCCCAGAGGCACTGGCTGCACTCCAGCTCACAACCAACAAGGTAAGGTTTTAAAATATACATACCTCACTAGAGCTGGGAGGATCAGGGCCAGCCAGTGATGGTCCAATATTGGGTGAGTGGCCTCACCCTTCAGGTGCAGATTGCACAAAAATAGGAATGCCTGAATTTCTAGGCCAGATTAACTAGAGAAGTTAAGTATAGTTTAGTGTACTGTATTTGCTGATCACAATGCAGTCTCCTCTACATTGCGGAGACCAAACGCAGATTGCGTGATCGCTTTGCTAAACACCTCTGCTCTGTCTGCAAGTGTGACCCTGACCTGCTCGCTTGCCATTTTAATTCCCTGTCCCACTTCCACTCTGATCTCAGCCTCTTACACTGTTCCAATGAAGCTCAATGGAAGCAGCACCTCATTTTTTGTTTAGGCACTTTACAACCCTCCAGACTCAACATTGATTTCGGTAACTTCAGACAGTAAGTGCCAGTAATAGTTATGCTATTACCAGTTACTCCATACCCATCTTTTATTTCTTAACCTGTCCCATTATCAGCCTCCTTGCCTTGCACCATCATCCCTTTTCTCATTTAATCACTCTTGTCCTCTATCCTATCACAGACCTTCCCTTTTATTCTTGCCGCCCTGCCCTTGCTTAAAAACTTTAACATCTTCCAGTTCTGACAAAAGGTCTTCGAACTGAAATGTTTATTCTGCACAGATGCTGCCTCACTTGCTGAACATTTCCAGCATTTTCTGTTTTGATTTCAGACTTCTAGCATCCACAGTATTTTGCATTTGAAGTTAAGGGGCTTACAATATTGCCAAAAAGAGTAATAAGCTTGAGGATTGGGAGGGTTTTAGAAATCAACAAATGATAACCAAGAAATTGATTAAAAAGGGAGAATATTGAATATGAGAGTAAACTAGCAAGAAATATAAAAACAGATTGTAAGTATGTAAAAAGGAAGAGATTAGCGAAAGTAAACGTAGGTCCCTTAGAGGCAGAGACAGGAGAAATTCTAATGGGGAATAAGGAAATGGTAGAGACGTTAAACAAATATTTATGTCTTCACAGTGGAAGACACAAAAAAAATACCAGAAATAGTGGGGAATCAAGGGTCTAATGAGAGGGAGGAACTAAAAGTAATTAAGATTATTAAAGAAAAAGTACTGGAGAAATTAACGGGACTAAAAGCCAACAAATCCCCTGGACCTGATGGCCTACATCCTAGGGTTTTGAAAGGTGACTACAGAGATAATGGATGCATTGGTTTTGATCTTCTAGAACTCCCTAGATTCTAGAACTATTCCATTGGATTGGAAGATAGCAAATATCACCCCACTATTCAAGAAAAAAGGGAGAGAGAAAACAGAACTATAGGCCAGTTAGCCAGTTAGTTGTAACAGGGCACTTACAAAATCATAATATGATTAGGTAGAGTCAACATGGTTTTATGAAAGGGAAATAGTGTTTGACAAATCTATTAGATTCATTTGAGGGTGTAACTAGCAGGGTAGATAAGGGGGAAACCAGTGGATATAGTATATTTGGATTTTCAAAAGGTATTCGATAAGGTGCCACACAAGAGGTTGTTATGCAAGATTAGGGCTCATGGGATTGGGGGGTAATAGCATGGATTGAGGATTGGTTAACAGACAGAAAACAGTGTATGAATAAATGGGTCATTTTCGGGTTGGTAAGTTTTAACTAGTGGGGTGCCGCGGGGATCGGTGCTTGGGCCTCAGCTATTTACAATTTATATTAATGACTTGGATACATCACACGGTCCCTTCATCTAAGTTTGCTGATGAAACAAAGCTGGGTGGGAAAATAAGCTGCGAGGAAGACGCATAGAGTCTGCAAAGGGATATAAACAGGTTAAGTGAGTGGGGGAGAAGATGGTAGATGCAGGTTAGAGTGGGAAATGTGAGGTTATTCACTATGGTAGGAAAAATAGAAAAATTGAATATTTTTTAAATGGTGAGAAATTATTAAATGTCAGTGTTCAGAGGGGTTTGGATGTCCTGGCACACGAAACACAAAGTTAACATGCAGGTACAACAAGCAGTTGGGGAGGCAAATGGTTTGTTGGCCTTTTTTGCAAGGGAGTTGGAGTACAAGGGTAAGGAAGGCTTGCTGCAATTGTACAGGGCTTTGGTGAGACTACACCTGGAGTACTGTGTATAGTTTTGGTCTCCTTACCTAAGAAAGGATATAGTTGCCTTAGAGGCAGTGCAACGAATGTTCACTAGATTGATTCCTGGGATGAGAGGGTTGTTCTATGAGGAGAGATTGAGTTGAATGGGCCTATACTCTCGAGTTTAAAAGATTGAGAGGTAATCTCATTGAAACATATAAGATTCTAAGAGGGCTTGACACGGTAGATGTCGAGAGGATGGTTCCCCTGGCTGGAGAGTGTAGAACCAGCGGACATAGTCTCAGGATAAGGGGTTGGACATTTAAGACTGAGATGAGGAGGAATTTCTTCATTCTGAGGGTTGTGAATTCTTTAGAATGCTCTACCCCAGAGGGCGGTGGATGCTTCAAGACTGAGAACTATAGATTTTTGGACACTAAGGGAATCAAGGGATATGGGGATCAGGCGGGAAAGTGGAGTTGAGGTCGAAGATCAGCCATGATAGTAAATGGCAAAGTGGGCTCGAGGGGCTGTACGGCCTACTCCTGCTGCTATTTCTTATGTTTATTCATGGCCGTCATTATGGCTTAGAGTTTGTTCTAAGCTGACCATTGTACCTGGTTACGGTACTGAACTAGCAACCCAGAATTCCTGTGTTCAAATTCCACCGTGGCAAGTTGTGAAATTGAATTTAGTAAATCTGGTAATTTGTGGGCTGCCACTAAGAAGAAATGACCACAAAAGCTGCTGGATTGTTATAAATAGAACGATCTGTAGGCCTACCATGTTCTCAGGGCAATTAACGATGTGAAATAAAAAAAACTGATCTCAACTGGAACAGGGAAAATCAGCCAGGATTCCTGCGCCAACACAGTAACCCTCTACACAAATACATAGACACTGGTGCGACCGTAATTGTGATAGACTGTAATGTTCTGCACAGTCAAATATCCTTCTAGGTAGCGCTGGTACACGAATAATGGATGCGATACTGGAGGGTGACTGCCCCTTATGAACTATACTTTAGGGAGAGGAGCAGCAGAGAAAATTACAAGGGGAAAACACATTTTTGATGACCAAAAAATAGCCACGATGCTGACAGTTTGAATTTGGGTTCTGAGCATCAAACATCTAGATATTAAAATCAACAGGGCCTGTCACTTCCCATTGAAAAGTCCTATGTGAAACCCAAAGAAACTATTATATCCACATCTGATGACACCCACTCTCATTTTTAACATGGTTTTCCATTAATGTGACATCTATGATCCTGGTATACTTCGAAAACTACTTTGTCTGCTTATACTTGGCTCTAACCACCTGATGTAGAGCACTCTATTTTGTCAAGCTGAATTGTAATCTCCATCTTGCTTTTCTGTTACAGATAAGTACTTCAGTTTTTAAAAAAATCTATCTTAAAATTATTTTTAACCCAAAATTGCATCCAGTCACCTTCCCTCCGATCCCTGGAACACTTTCAGCCCATAACGTTACCACCCGCCTGCCTCGCCTCCTTACAGGTTCCAAATGCTGACCCTGAGTCTGCCCGACCCCCAAGTTACTTGCCCTGGCCTGATTTGTTCAAAATTTGCAGCAACCAGGTCTGACCTGCTCCAACTTTTCCAAAGCCTGTGCCGACTAAGTGCTCCTCTGCCACTTTCATAGATGGATTGTCCTACCCCAAGGTTCCCAGCACCCGCGCTGGCCCAATTCTTAAACATTTAGCAGGTCTAGCCTCTTCCAAGAATATTTTTTTTAAATGCCAAGACTCTTCCAAATAGTTCAGTCATCCTCACTTTATACTTTTTAGTGCATTGATTTTAAAAGCTGTAATATATTTCCTGTAAAATAAATTTACCTTTCTGCTGTGCTTGGTAGAATAATTTAAAACATATGAAGTGCTTTAAAGCATTTTTAAATGTATATATATTTCAATGTATGAAAATGAAATGGATTTAAATATAAAAAGACTTTGGTCATTGGTCTGTCATAGTGAGGATCCCTGGGTCTCATACCATTGTATGCAGATAGGGTTCATTTAGAAACATTAAGAGTTTCCTATTGATATAGGAGAAAGTGATTTATTGCACTTTCTGAATCTACAAGCAATATACAAAACACGGACTGCTGAGTTTGCTTTTTGCCATGAAAGGTGATCCGTGTCTGTTCACACATTCTTGGTGTCAGCTTCCTGAGAATCTGTATCAAATTTGCTATGTACATTCCACACTTCTTATTTGAGCATCACCATTCTGTGACAGTCACACCAGCAGTTGCCCACCTCTAGATGGAGCTTCATACGCTCCAGAAGATGGAGCTCCTCATACCCATATCTACATCATCTAACGCATTCTGAGGGAAATTCACTTTTTCTTTACTTTCCATAGACAAAGCAATGGGAGATCCAATAATCTAATAAATAGTGACCCACTGTGAAATTAACTGAAATTTGTCAGGTCTCATTCCAATCCTAGCATTCAGTACAAAATAAATCATTGTGAAATGATGGTTATAAAGTTTATAACACATATCACTCTACTAAAACTCACCATGCTCAAAAGATTTAGTCCAATAAAAGCAAATAACAATGCATTCAAAAGCTTCATTTCCTGGTGTCTAAACACTTAAACATAGATACTCCCTCACCATCCCAAATAAATATCAATAAGGAGATGCTGGTAAATAGCTGCTATTCCTTATACAAAAACAGCTGCATTAGAATGAACAATATTAGGCTGCTGGCCTTTGGGTGGAATGGACATCTTTAAAGGAAGATTCTCCGTAATTGACAATGGCAAACAATGTCGCTGGGAGAGGAGTAATTACAATCACTTGTACTTGCCCAAAACTCATATGACACTATCTTGTATAATGCCAGAACACACCAACCTTCAGTTATTTTTACCAGAGGAGGCACCTAGTGAAATCCTACACATCATGGGACCCAATGGATGATCCATCTCGGCCTCCTCCCGAGATCTCCATCATCACAGAAGCCAGTCTTCAGCCAATTCGATTCACTCCACACAATATCAAGAAACAGCTGATACAGAGGATACAGCAAAGGCTATCGGCCCCGACAACATCCTGGCATGTTGTGCTGAAGACTTGTGTTCCAGAACTAGCCGCGCCCCTAGCCAAGCTGTTCCAGTACAGCTACAACACTGGCATCTACCCGACAAAGTGGAAAATTGCCCAGGTATGTCCTGTCCACAAATTCCAATCTGGCCAATTACTGCCCCATAGTCTACTCTCAATCATCAGCAAAGTGATGGAAGGTGTCGTTGACAGTGCTATCAAGCAGCACTTACTCACCAATAACCTACTCACCGATGCTCAGTTTGAGTTCCGCCGGGACCACTTGGCTCCAGACCTCATTACAGCCTTGGTCCAAACATGGACAAAAGAGCTGAATTCCAGAGGTAAGGTGAGAGTGACTGCGCTTGACATCAAGGCAGCCTTTAACCGAGAGTGGCATCAAGGAGCCCTAGTAAAATTGAAGTCAATGGGAATCAGGGGGAAAACTCTCAAATGGCTGGAGTCATACCTAGCACAAAGGAAGATGGTAGTGGTTGTTGGAGGCCAATCATCTCAGCCCCAGGACACAGAAACAAGAATCAAACCTAGAACCTTCTGCTCCATATGTCTTAGTACTAAACTGGAATCACTGACCTAGTTATGAGATTTTCTCCCCATGCCATACACAATGGTAGACAAGCATCCTGCTCTGGACCTGTGTCAATGGTGCTCAATAACATATTGCTCCTCACATTGAAGAATGTCTCAGAGCATTTGAGAAATGGGAGTGGTGAACACTGAGCAAGAAGTGAAGGAAGTCAGGCGGAGGGACAGGAAGAAAGAGACAGAACTCACAAAAGACGGGTTTCAAAGAGGTTTTTGAAAGCACGGAGAGAAATAGTGAGGTGAAGTGTTTTCAGAAGAGAATTCCAGAAATAAGGGGTATAGTGGCTGAAAGCATGGACTTCAGTGGTGGAGTGAAGGGAACAAGGAACATCCAGAGTGAGAGGAATAGAGGGTGTAGGCTGCGATGTATGGCTGGTGAAGAATTTCCAGATATAATGGAGCAAGACTAAGGAAGAATTAAAAAATTAGTACAAGGATCTGGATGTTGATTGACTGGGATACAGAGAGCCAGTGGAGGTTGCTGAGGATGGGATGATGGGTGTCTGTAACTATGTGGGAGAGGACTCAGGCTCCAGAGTTCTGCAGTAGCAGAAGTTTACAAAGGGTGAAGAGGGGGAGTCCAGCAAGAAAAGCATTAGAGAAATCAATCCCCAAGGTGATGAAGGTATGGATAAGGGTTTCAGCAATGGTGGTGTGACATAAGGGCATAAAAAGTAATGTTTCAGAGGTGGAAGAATCCAGTCCTGGAAATGGACAAGGAAAGGGTAAAAAGTTCAATTCTGTCTTGTGCAGAGCACTGAGAGGACAGCCACAGATGATTATGGATCCCAGCGCAGGCTGATACCGGGCATCAGCTATTTTCCAGCCCTTCCACTGAGGGCCAAGAAATTTCTATCCCGCTGTTGTCCAATTGCTTAGAAAATGGATCTTCACAATGAAAGACAAAAACTGTTCAGTGGAGGGCAGATCACTTTCTTTTATTGAAAAGTCTAGACGAAGGGCCATGGTTCATCACCCAAGACACCACTATAATCGAAAAGAACAGGCGAGAAGACAAGATAAATCAAAAAGCCTTTTTTGAAATGAACACTGATGAACTGCAAGGAGGACGGAGTGTGTGGCCTAGGTGGCTAAGGACAGCTGCCTATGCTGGGACGAAGGGAGGGGGAGAATATGCAAGAGTTAGAGGAACGGAGGCTGGAGAACAGGGGGTGGGGTTTTCGGGCTGGAGGAGGTTACAAAGATAGGGAGCGGCAAAGCCTTGAAGTGATTTAAACATGAGGATGAGGTGTTGGGGGACCAGGAGCCAATATAGGTCAGTGAGGATGGGGTAACGGGTAAGCAGTATTTGGTGAGGGGTAGGATTTGGTGCAGTGGAATATTTAGATGAGCTGAAGTTTACAGATGGTGGAGGATGGGAAGCCCGACATGAGCATTAGTCAGGTCAGAATATGACAAAGGCACAAAGATTTCAGTAGCTGATGGGTGAGGTAAAGGTGAGGGCAGCCGATGTTTTGTAGGTGGAAGTAGGCGGTCTTTCTGATGGGGTTGGAAGCTCGGCTCAAGGTCTGATAGGACTTCCGCAGTCTGGTCCAGTCCGATACAGTGGCTGGGGAGGGGATGGAATCAATGGCAAGGATACAGAGTTTGTAGCAGGGGCTGGGGATGATGGCTTTGGACAACCCAATATTTAGTTGGAAGAAATTGCATTTCACTCAAACTAGATGTTGGACAAACATTGTGACAGCACAGACGCAGTGCAGGGGATAAGAATGTTGGTGGAGAGGTAGAGCTCGGTGTCGTCAGCGAACATCTGGAAGCTAACCCCATGTCTGCGGATGATGTCACCAACAGGCAGCATGTAGATTGGGAAAAGGTGGCGGCCAAGTATTGATGAGGTGGTAAGAAGAGAAGCCATTGCTGGAAATACTCCAGCTACATCAGATAGGTAAAAGTGGAACCAAGCAGCAGCAGTCCCACTTAGGTGGACAATGGAGGAGAGGTGTTGCCGGAGGGTGGTATAGTTGACTGTGTCAAAGGCCGCAGAGAGGTCGAGGAGGATAAGGAGGAATAATCACAATCTCAGTCACAGAGGGTATCATTTGTTAGGATTGCTTCAGTGCTGTATGACAGGGAAAACCTGTTTGTAGAGATTCAAACAGGGAGTTACAGGTCAGTTAGACACAAATTTTAGAGGCTTTGGAGAGAAAAATGAGGTTTGAGTTGGGGAAGTAGTTTGCAAGGATGTGTTGAGGGTTTTCTTTTTGAGGAAGGGGGGTGATGGCAATTTTTGAAAGAGAGAACCATTTACAAAGCTGCATACATGGGTATCAAAGGTAGAGGCGAGGGAGAAGTTGAGAAGACAGTTACTGCAGACGTATCATGACAAATGGGGGCCAAAGGCTAGACAGTTGGGAGCTTGAAAGTGCAGTTCTACTTGGCGTGGGGGAGAGTTTTTTCCATGGGTGGATGCAGAAGGAAGTGAGGTTGGTTGGGGGTGCGGGGGATGAGGGATTCAAGGCAGTGGTTGAAGATGGCTTTATCAGTAATTGAGACCACAGGAAATGGCAAACTCAAGGGGTGGCCATGAATACGGGTACGAGTTCATGTGGACAGAGGGGTTTGAGTCAAGACGGGAGGGCAGTGAATTCAGAGGAAAGAGAGGAGTGGAGTTGAGATGGAGATTGAAATCACCAAGGATGAGTTGTTACTCAGAGCAAAAATTGAGGGAGGATAACTTGGGAAGAAATTCAGAGTGGGGCTTGTTGGGGTGGGGGGTCGGCAATGGATTGGGCAGATAGATGGTGCAAAGTATAACCAGACAGGAAGCCTTTAGTTAGGGGAAAGGCATCAATGTCGTGCCTCATTCCTTTCCCTATGTGCTAACCTTGCATGCCATCTTACTCCCCTACACTTCAGACATTTTAGAATCAATGAAACGATTGGCAGTCCTTCAAACCTGAATATTAAAATATATATTAAGATTATAAATTGGATAGTCAGAGTTACAAAATGAGTATTAGATCTTAGCTTCTACCGCTCTGAGCTCAGATATTCATTAAGCCCAAAGGCTTATTGTATGGGGCCAGTATGTTAGACCCTTGAACCAGCAGAATCATCTACTACCTTCAGCTGAAGAACAGTCCAACAAACGTTCCATATTCTTATCAGGACAGAATACAACACAGATGTCAATCAGGAATACGGCTAATTCTTTTGGAAAATAAATCTCTCTATATAGAAATAAAGGGGTTGATATTAATTCCCCCACGATGGGCGGGAGGGGGTCGGGGAGGTTAAAAACCCAAAATGTGTCCCCAACCCGCCACACACACGGCTGCCACCATTTTTACGGCGGGACACTTCATTATGATATTTAAATCAGGCCATTCGGGTCATCGTGCCTGTGCCAGCTCTTTGAAAGAGCTGACCAATTTAATCCCACAGTGCAGTTGGGAGCCTGATTTAAATTTAACGCTGACCGGCCAGGTTTGCCAGGGCTCGGGAAACCCGACAGCTAAATGGAGACGGGAGCTGCCACATCATGCAGGTAAGTGCTTTTTATAGCACTGCTTGTGAGCTAGGAGGAGGACTGCTCTCCCCAGCCCCTCAAGTAAACCTTCTGCCAATCGCAGTCTCTCCTCGCTGCCGCGATTGGCCGACCCTCCCCCTCTAACCCCCGATCCCGAGCCTTCTGCCCCGTGATCTGCCGACACCACCACCACCCCCCCTCCTTCTGCCCTGCGATCTTTCTCTCCCTCCTGAATGTCCGTCTGGCCACTGGCTTTTCCACCGGGCAGCCAGCCAGCTTGTCAACTTGGCTGGGTGGGAAATGGAATAAAAAAATGATTATGTGACCCTGCCGTTAAATTCGGCAGGACCTCCGCGCGCCCGGGACTTCCCGGTTTCCCTGCCGCAACCGCGTTCCCCCGCTCCCTCCCCGCAAATATCGGGGCCAAAGTCTCCTTTTCCAAAGTTGGCAAACAAATTCAGAAAGAATTAAAAGAAAATCTGAATCTACATAGCTAAACACAATAACAAATCAGCATGATGATCTTAACTATTTTAAAACAGAGTTAAAATATATTTCATTTGTATGCAATCTCCTCCTGAGATTCGGAACATCACATCTGTGGTATGAAGCAATGTCACTGAAATATAAGATTCATGCCAACGACATGCATATGCCAAGAATGAATTTTTAAAAAATTGTACAGCACAAGAGATCATTCATCCCATCGTGCCCATCCACTTGGTCCTATTTGCCTCCCTTTTTTCCCAAGCCCTTTTAATTTTACATTTTTCTTTATCTACTTCTCTTCTAAAAGTTAGCATCGATTCTGCTTCCACCACTGTTTCTCATAGGGCATTACATGTCCCAACAAACCTCTGTATAAAAAAATTCTCCTAACCTCTCTCTTCATTCTTTCGATAATCTTAAATTGATGCCCTCTTGTTACCAACTCAGAATGCAGAATTGCATTTACTTACATGAGAAAACTATATTAAAAAACAAATCGACCTTGCTAAATCTCCTAAATATAGCGAAATCAAAAAGATAGCTATGGAACTATAAATGTACATAACCAGTTGGAGTATTAAGGTCCCTTGGTTTGAATCCAGCTCAGACTGATGGGATATTCACAGAATCATAGAATCTTACAACACAGAAGGCGGCCATTCGGCTCATCGTGCCTGTGCCGGCTCTTTGAAAGAGCTGACCAATTTAATCTCACATCCCAGCTTTTTCCCCATAACCCTGCAAATTAGTCCTCTTCAAGTACATGTCCAATTGCCTTCTGTAAGTTCCTATGGAATCTGCTTCCACCACCCTTTCAGGTAGTGCGTTCCCGATCTTAACCTTCTATGTGAAAAAAAATTCTCATTTTCCCTCTACTTCTTTTGCCAATTATTTTAAATCTGTGACCTCTGATTACTGACCCACTTGCCAGAGGACACAGTTTCTCCCAACTTGCCCTATCAAAACCCCTCATAATTTTGAATATCTATTAGGTATCCCCTTAACCTTCTCTGCTCTAAGGAGAACAATCCCAGCTTCTCCAATCTCCCCTCATCCCTGATACAATCCTGGTAAACCTCCTCTGTACCTTCTCCAACGCCTTGACATCCTTCCTAAAGTGTGGTGCCCAGAATTGTACACAATAGTCCAGCTGAGGCCTAACCAGTGATTTGTAATTTGACTTGCCCTGCCACCTTCAAAGATTTGTGAAGATGCAACCCCAGGTTCCTCTGCTCTTGCACCCCCTCAAAATAGTACCATTTAGATAATACTGCCTCTCCATGTTGTTCCTCTCAAAGTGCATCACTTTACACTTATCCACATTAAATTGCATCTGCCATGTGTCTGCCCATTTCACCAGTCTGTCTACGTCCTCCTGAAGTCTGCTACTATCCTCCTCACTATTTACTACTTTGCCAAGTTTTGTATCATCTGCAAACTTTGAAATTGTATTCCCTAGACCCAAGTTCAGGTCATTTATATACAACAAGCAATGGTCTTAATACCGACCCCTGGGGGAACCCCCCTGCATACTTCTCTCCAGTCAGAAAAACATCTGTTCACTACTACTCTCTGCCGCCAATCCCTTAGCCAATTATGTACCCAAATTACCACTGTCCCTTTAATACCACGCACTTCTATTTTCCGAATAAGTCTGTTATGTGGTACTTTATGAAATGCCTTTTGAAAGTCCTAATACACAACATCCACTACACTACCTTCATCAACCCTCTCTGTTACTTCATCAAAGAACTCAATTAGGTTAGTCAGACACGATTTGCCTTTAACAAATTCCTGCTGGCTGTCCCTTATTAACCCATGCTTCTCCAAATGAGAATTAATTTTGTCCTTGACAATGGTCTCTAGTAGTTTTCACACCACTGACGTTAGACTGACTGGCTTGTAGTTACCAGGTTTATCCTTCTCCCCTTTGTTGAACAGGGATGTAACATTTGCAATCCTCCAGTCCTCTGGCACCACTCCCATATCCAAGGAGGGTTGAAAGATTGTGGTCTCTGCTTTCTCCACCCAAGCTTCCCTTAGCAACCTAGGATGCATCCCATCTGGACTGGGTGACTTGTTAACTTTCAGTGATGCCAATCTATTTTTATCCTATCCAATATCTCTACTCCCACCTTCTCTACTGCGACATTAACTTCATCCTCTTATTTTGTGAAGACAGATGCAAAGTATTCATTTAGTACCTTCGTCATGACCTCTGCCTCCACAAGAAGATTTCCTTTTTTGTCCCTAATCTGCCCCATCATTCCTTTAACTATCCTTTTACTTTTTGTATGTTTATAAAAGATTTTTGGGTTCCCTTTTATGTTACCTGCTAATCTTTTCTCATATTCTCTCTTTGCCCTTATATTCTTTTTCAATTTCCCCCTGCACTCTGTATTCTGCCTGGTTTTCTACTATATTCGATACCTGACATTTGTCATAAACCTTTTTCTGTTTTATTTTAAACTCTATTTCCTTTGTCATCCAGGGAGCTCTAAGCTTTGAATGCCCTATCTTTCCTCTTTATGGGAATATGCTTGGTTTGTACCAGAACTATCTCTGCGTTGAAAGCCTGTCATGGCTAATTTACTGTTTTCCTGGCCAATCTTTGTTTCCAGTCGACCTGTGCTAGATCCCTTCTCAAAGCACTGAAATTGGCTCTCTCCAGTTGGGTATTTTCACCTTTGATTTTTCTTTATGTCCCTTTCCATAATTACTTTAAACCTAATTATATTATGATCACTATTACCTAACAGCACTGTGGGAGAACCTTTACCACATGGACTGCAGCAATTCAAGAAGGCAGCTCACCACCACCTTCTCAAGGGC
Source organism: Heptranchias perlo (assembly GCF_035084215.1). NCBI lineage: Eukaryota > Metazoa > Chordata > Chondrichthyes > Hexanchiformes > Hexanchidae > Heptranchias > Heptranchias perlo. The sequence continues at coordinate 33,205,558 of NC_090341.1, read as the reverse complement.
AATTAGGGAGGGGCAATAAATGCTGGCCTTGCCAGCGATGCCCACATCCCATGAACGAATAAAAAAATGTTCTCCCACTGAAACATACACCACTTACCCGAATTCATTCCCCAGAACTAGATCCAGCACTGCTTCCTTCCTCGTTGGGCTAGAAAAATATTGATTAATAAAGTTCTCCTGTACACATTTTAGGAATTTTTCACTCTCCTTGCCCTTTACATTGTTTTTTCCCCAGTCTATATTAGGATAATTGAAGTTCTCTACTATTATTGCTCTATTATTTTTACATTTCTCTGAAATGTGCCTACAGAATTGCTCCTCTATCTCTGTCTTAATATTTGGGGGTCTACAGAAAACACTCAGCTCCTTTTCTGTTCCTTAACTCTAACCAAATGGATTCAATCTTTGAACCCCCTCCAGTATATCGTCCCTCTGTAGAACTGTAATATTATCCTTCATCAATACTGCCAAACCCCGTCTCCCCCACCTTTCTTTTTTCCTTCCCTATCCCTCATGAATACATTGTAGCCAGGAATGTTTAGTTCCCATTCCTGCCCATGTTTAAGCCAGGTCTCCATTATAGCTACTATATCACCCCATGTGGCAACTTGTGCCTGCAGCTCATCAACCTTATTTGTAACACTCTTCGCATTAACACACATGCATTCCAACACCATGCTCGTCAGCTTTGCTTTTTCCCTCCATCTAATATTGTGGCTGATTATTAGTGATATTTATGCTCCACTATCATAACTTTGGCAGAGCTGGAAGTCTAAAACATCTGGTGTGCCCCAGGTGAGACTATTTACATAAAATAGGCAGGTGTCCGCACCAATATGGACTCATATTGGATGCCCACTGGGTGGGTGGGGGGAATATGGTACTCACAAGCCACACGTGGGTAAATCTGGGTAAACTCCACCGGCCTGTGCCTCAGGACAGAGATCTTGCATTGTTGGATCCCGCATTATTTTCAGCTGTCGCCCATTGGAATCCCACCACTAGCCCCGAGGAAATTTGGGCTGATCCTCTCTTTGCTGGCTGTAAGGTTCCTACATAAAACAAGGCTGGGCAGCCTCAGGCCAGTTTCTAGGCCCATAGCACAAAATCGCACTGAATAAAACATAAACTGGGACTTAATTAGCAATCTTACTCGGAGAGGCCCAAAGATAACTGGTGTGGGAGATAAAAATAGAAATCAGCACTACTGCAATGGGAGTATTTTTCTGGGGTTAAGATGAAGACATGTTTGCTGATGAAAAGTAGCTTTTCTCAAGTGGCCATATTATACCTGATCTGGGAGTGTTTGACACTTAGATTGAAAATCCAAAACAGAAAAGAAAGCACTTGCTTTTGTATGGCACCTTTCATGCCTTCAGGACATGCCAAAGCACTTTACAGCCAACAAATTACTTCTTTATTGAAGTCACTGTTGTTTGGTGGGCAAGCATGATAGTCAATGTACACACATCATGATCCCACAAAAGGTAATGAGGTAAATGACCAGTTACTTTATTTTTGGTGGTGTTGGTTGAGGAATGTGTGTTGGCCAGGTCACCGGGAGAACTCACCTTCTCTTCCTGTGATGCGGGATCTTTTATGTCCTCCATACTGCACTGAAATGTCAGCCTAAATTATGTGTTCAAGTCCAAGGGTGGGGCTTGAATCCACAACCTTTTAAGGCAGAAGCAAAAGTGCTAACACTGTGCTAAAATTAATACTGGACAAACACACACACACAAAAATTAAGCGAAAAAATAGTATCCTTTATGGACCAGCTCTACCCAGTAAACATTCTTAAAACTTATATAGTTTAATAGTTAGGCAGATTGTTTTTCCAGTTGTTTTGGTTTTCTAAAATTGACTTCGAGCAAGCAGTTTATGGTTTTACTGGACAGTGATTCAGCTTATTACTGTAATTATAGCTTTAAAGCAAAGCAATTTGTATCAAGCACACACTGGTCACATTGTCAAGTAGATTGACATTTAAATGTGTTAAGCTTGTAAACGTTACCCACAATTTTCTTCAGGTTATTTCCAGTTTCACATACGAACTACAAATTAAGAGCAGGAGTAGGCCATTCGGCCCCTCGAGTCTGCTCTGCTATTTGATAAGTTGATGGCTGATCTGATTGTGACCTCAACCCTACTTTCCCGTCCACCTACTAAAACCTTAGACTCCCTTGTTAATCAGGAATCAATCTAAATCAGCCTTAAAAGTATTCAGTGACCCTGCCTCCAACGTTCTCTGGGGAAGGGAGTTCCACAGACTCACGACCCTCAGAGAAAAAAAATTCTCCTCATCTCCGTCTTAAATGGGAGACCCCTTATTTTTAAACTGTGTCCCCCAGTTCTAGCCTCTCCCACAAGGGGAAACATCTTCTCAGCATCTACCCCTTCATGTCCCCTCAGGATCTTATATGTTTCAATAAGATCACCTCTCATTCTTCTAAACTCCAATGTATACAGGCCCAACTTATCCAATCTTTCCTCATAAGATAACCCCCTCATCCCAGGAATCAGTCGAGTGAACCTTCTCCGAACTACCTCCAAAGCAATTATGTCCTTTCTTAAATAAGACCACCAAAACTGCACATAGTATTCTAGATGCGGTCTCACCAATGCCCTGTACAACTGTAGCAAAACATCTCTACTTTTATATTCCATTCCCCTTGCCTTCCTAATCACTTGCTGTACCTGCATACTAACTTTTTGTGATTCATGTACTAGGACACCCAGATCCCTCTGTACCTCAGAGTTCTACAATCTCCATTTAAATAATATACTGCTTTTTTATTCCTCCTGCCAAAGTGGACAAGTTCAAATTTTCCTACATTATACTTCATCTGCCAAATTTTTGCCCACTCACTTAACCGATCTATATCCCTTTGCAGACTCCTTATGTCCTCTTCACAACTTACTTTCCTACCTACCTTTGTGCCATCAGTAAATTTAGCAACCATACATTCGGTCCCTTCATCCAAATCATTGCTATAGATTGTAAATAGTTGAGGCCCAAGCACTGATCCCTGTGGCACTCCACTCATTACATCTTGCCAACCTGAAAATGACCCATTTATGCCTACTCTCTGTTTCCTGTTAGCTAACCAATCCTTTATCCATGCTCATATGTTACCCCCGACACCATGAGCTCTTATTTTGTGCAGTAGCCTTTGATGTGGCACCTTGTCAAATGCCTTCTGGAAATCCAAGTACACCACATTCACAGGATCCCCTTTATCCACGTTGCTTATTACTTCCTTAAAAGAACTCTAATAAATTTTGTTGCAAAACATTTCAGATTATCAAATTCTTCCTGCACATTTACATGGCATACTATAATTTATGATTAAATCAAAAATAGGTGCAATGTAAAAAATGCAAATTTGAAGTATTTCAGAACCATAGAAGTTTACAGTACAGAAAGAGGCCATTCAGCCATTGTGTCTGTGCTGGCTCTTGGCTGGAGCAATCCAAAACCATTCCCGTATCTTTTCTCGCTTCAGGTATTTATCCAGTTTTCCCTTAAAAGATGCAATGCTCTCTGCCTCAACGAGTTCCTGTGCAAAGTGTTCGAAGCTCCAACAGTCATCCTGTGCAAATACATTTCTCCTAACCCTTCTCTTCGCTCTCAGTGATAATTTGGAATTGATGAGTCACTGACTCCCCAACCAGAGGAAATCGTATTTTCCTATTAACTCAATTAAAACCCTTCATAATTTTAAAAAGCTTCATTAAATCTCCTCTCAGCCTTCTCTGCTCCAGTAAAAAGTCAAGATCTCTCCTCATAATTACAGATTCCCATCCATGACATGATCCCCATGAATCCACGCTGTACGCTCTCTTCGGCTTTAATATCCTTTTCATAATGCAGTGACTAAATCTGTGCAGAGAGTATTCTGTGTCTCTTGCTGTTTGCCAACCCTCCATCTTTCTGTCGTCAGCAAATTTTGAGACTGTGTTCCCTTATGCCCAAGCCCAAATCATTGAAATATATGTATATATTTTTGAGAACAAAAGTGGATTTTTTTAAATTATTCGTTCATGGGATGTGGGCGTCGCTGGCGAGGCCGGCATTTATTGCCCATCCCTAATTGCCCTTGAGAAGGTAGTGGTGAGCCGCCGCCTTGAACCGCTGCAGTCTGTGGTGAAGGTTCTCCCAAAGGGCTGTTAGGAAGGGAGTTCCAGGATTTTGACCCAGCGACAATGAAGGAACGGCGATATATTTCCAAGTCGGGATGGTGTGTGACTTGGAGGGGAACGTGCAGGAGATGTTGTTCTCATCTACCTGCTGCTCTTGTCCTTCTGGGTGGTAGAGGTCGCGGGTTTGGGAGGTGCTGTCGAAGAAGCCTTGGCGAGTTGCTGCAGTACATTCTGCGGATGGTACACACTGCAGCCACTGTGTGCCGGCGGTGAAGGGAGTGAATGTTTAGGGTGGTGGATGGGGTGCCAATCAAGCGGGCTTTGTCCTGGATGGTGTCGAGCTTCTTGAGTGTTGTTGAGCTGCACTTATCCAGGCAAGTGGAGAGTATTCCATCACACACCTGACTTGTGCCTTGTAGATGGTGGAAAGGCTTTGGGGAGTCAGGAGGTGAGTCACTCGCCACAGAATACCCAGCCTCTGACCTGCTCTTGTAGCCATAGTATTTATATGGCTGGTCCAGTTAAGTTTCTGGTCAATGTTGACCCCCAGGATGTTGATGGTGGGGGATTTGGCGATGGTAACGCCGTTGAATGTCAAGGGGAGGTGGTTAGACTCTCTCTTGTTGGAGATGGTCATTGCCTGGCACTTGTCTGGCGCAAATGTTACTTGCCACTTATCAGCCCAAACCGGGATGTTGTCCAGGTCTTGTTGCATGCGGGCTCGGACTGCTTCATTATTTGAGGGGTTGCGAATGGAACTGAACACTGTACAATCATCAGCGAACATCTCCATTTCTGACCTTATGAAGATGGTTGGGCCCAGGACACTGCCCCGAGGAACTCCTGCAGCAATGTCCTGGGGCTGAGATGATTGGCCTCCGACAACCACTACCATCTTCCTTTGTGCTAGGTATGACTCTAGCCACTGGAGAGTTTTCCCCACGATTCCCATTGACTTCAATTTTACTAGGGCTCCTTGATGCCACACTCGGTCAAATGCTGCCTTGATGTCAAGGGCAGTCACTCTCACCTCACCTCTGGAATTCAACTCTTCTATCCATGTTTGGACCAAGGCTGTAATGAGGTCTGGAGCCAAGTGGTCCTGGCGGAACCCAAACTGAGCATCGGTGAGCAGATTATTGGTGAGTAAGTGCCGCTTGATAGCACTGTCGATGACACCTTCCATCACTTTGCTGATGATTGAGAGTAGACTGATGGGGCGGTAATTGGCCGGATTGGATTTGTCCTGCTTTTTGTGGACAGGACATACCTCGGCAATTTTCCACATTGTTGGGTAGATGCCAGTGTTGCAGCTGTACTGGAACAGCTTGGCTAGAGGCGCAGCTAGTTCTGGAGCACAATTCTTCAGCACTACAGCTGGGATGTTGTCGGGGCCCATAGCCTTTGCTGTATCCAGTGCACTCAGCCGTTTCTTGATATCACGTGGAGTGAATCGAATTGGCCGAAGTCTGGCTTCCGTGATGGTGGGGATATCGGGAGGAGGCTGAGATGGATCATCCATTCGGCACTTCTGGCTGAAGATGGTTGCAAACGCTTCAGTCTTGTCTTTTGCACTCACGTGCTGCACTCCGCCATCATTGAGGATGGGGATGTTTGCAGAGCCTCCTCCTCCCGTTAGCTGTTTAATTGTCCACCACCATTCACAACTGGATGTGGCAGGACTGCAGAGCTTTGATCTGATCCGTTGGTTGTGGAATTGCTTAGCTCTGTCTATTGCATGTTGCTTCCGCTGTTTAGCATGCATGTAGTCCTGAGTTGTAGCTTCACCAGTTTGGCACCTCATTTTTAGGTACGCCTGGTGTTGCTCCTGGCATGCTCTTCTACACTCCTCATTGAACCAAGGTTGATCCCCTGGCTTGTTGGTAATGGTAGAGTGAGGAATATGTTGGGTCATGAGGTTACAGATTGTGCTGGAATACAATTCTGCTGCTGCTGATGGCCCACAGCGCCTCATGGATGCCCAGTTTTGAGCTGCGAGATCTGTTCTGAATCTATCCCATTTAGCACAGTGGTAGTGCCACACAACATGTTGGATGGTGTCCCCAGTGCGAAGACGGGACTTTGTCTCCACGAGGACTGCGCGGTTGTCACTCCTACCAATACTGGTCATGGACAGATGCATTTGCGACAAGTAGATTGGTGAGGACGAGGTCAAGTAAGTTTTTCCCTTGTGTTGGTTTGCTCACCACCTGCCGCAGGCCCAGTCTGGCAGCTATGTCCTTCAGGACTCGGCCAGCTCGGTCAGTCGTGGTGCTACCGAACCACTCTTGATGATGGACATTGAAGTCCCCCGCCCAGAGTACATTCTGTGCCCTTGCTACCTGAGAGCTTCCACCAAGTGGTGTTCAACATGGAGTAGGACTGATTCATCAGCTGAGGGAGGGCGGTAGGTGGTAATCAGCAGGAGGTTTCCTTGCCCATGTTTGACCTGATGCCATGAAATTTCATGGGGTCCAGAGTCAATGTTGAGGACTCCCAGGGCCACTCCCTCCTGACTGTATTCAGCACTGACCCCTGGGGTACGCCACTTCCAACCTTTTTCCAATCTGAACACCCATTTGTCTTAACTCTTTACTTCTGCTAACCAACTTTCTATCCATGCTGCAACATTTCTTATATCATATGCCTGAATTTTTCTAACAAGCCTCCAGTGAGACACTTTATCAAACGCCTTCTGAAAATCCACATACATTACATCTACTGCATTCCCTTTATCTATCCAATCTTTTCAAAAAAAACTTTAATTTGCCAAACATGACATGCCCTTATCAAATCTGTGCGACCTGGCCTTGATTAATCCATGCATTTCTAAATGCTCACTCATTTTGTATTGAATTATGGAGTTTGCCAACAACTGACAAACCAGTCTATAATTACCCAGTTTATCCTTCTTTTTCTTCTTGCACAACAGTGTTACATTGGCTGCTCTTCAGACTCAAAGCACAATTTTCAGTTTTAACAAGGATTGAAAAATAGTGATCAAAGCCTCTGTTATCTCCTCCCTGACTTCTTTCAAAAGCCTAGGGTGACTGACATCAGGGTCCAGTGACTTATTCATCTCGCATTTTGCTTCTGCCTTAAAAGGTTGTGGAATCAAGCCCCACTACAGTTTCGATATTCCTCATGATTACCTTTAGCATTGCCAGGCGTAATTTTAATTAATAGTAGCCTATTAATCCACAGAAGTTTATTCTTTGTTACACCCCCTTTCACCCGACAGGAATTTTTTTATTTTGCCCTCTACCCATCTCATATTTGAAGATTTCCTACTGATGATCAGTTGAGCTATTTGCTAATTTTCTTGCCAATTAATTTAGGCCAAATCCCATCGTAACTTGCTGAACTTTGCATTTTTCCTGTAAAGCACCCTTATGTTTGGCTCTTTGTTATCCTTTTCTATTCTTATATTAAGCCCAACATTAAGCCTATGTTGTTGTCATTATTTTCCAATTACTCTCCTGCTCTCATCAGTTATTAGCTCCACTTCATTTCCAAGGAATTAAATTAGGCAAAGCTTCTCAGACGAGAAACGTACTAATCTAGGAAGCAGCTTTTGATGCATTTTAAAAACCGTTCCCTGTTTTGACCACACACATTACCTTTATTCCAATCTTTCTTGGGATAGCTAAAATTACCCAATATTATTGCCTTGTTGTTCTTACGTATCTCCCTGAACTGTCTGCAGATCTCCCTCTTCATTTCATCTCCACTATTGGTGTCCTCTAATGAACAATGAGAACTGCTGAAAAGGGATAGATTCAGGCCGAATGTAAGAAAGCTTTATTTCACAGAGGGTTGTTGGTTTTTGGAATAGCTCACCAAGGGAAGTTATAGGGGCAAGTAGCTTAGATCGCTTCACGATTAAACAGGACAAGTATCTGGAAGAGTAATCCATCATTGGTTACAATGTTACTCATAGTATATTATCACTTGCACGGATTTATGGTGATTGAATAGGATAATCTGAATTTTTATCAGAGTAACCTAGGAGCGCTAGTGATCATTTCAGGTTCAAATTCAATGAATATTTACATATTTAGGTGGAAACTATAAATCAATGGGCTTGATTGCTGTTAAAAGTTAGTTTAACAGTGTAGTTCATTTTATCTCTTACCATGTGATGGATAGATATTAGAACAAAACACTATAGTCCATTTTTACACATTATACCATTTTCTTTTCACACAAAATAGCTCCAGAGCATTAAACTGAGTTTGTCGAGATTCTCAATAGCTCTTCTGTCCACAGCAACCCTACCAAGATTGCCAAAATAAAACTTCCATTCCTTTTTGCTGTCTCACTGTATACAAGGTCACTTTGTTTAAGAGAGGCTATTTACCAAGGCAACAATGCAATTTCAAGATGGCATGTTGGCTGTCTAGTGATGACGAGAGATTTGGCATTTTTCTTTGCAATCGATTAGGAACATAGGAACAGGAGTAGGCCATTCAGCCCCTCGTGCCTGCTCCGCCATTTAATAAGATCATGGCTGATCTGTGATCTAACTCCATATACCTGCCTTTGGCCCATATCCTTTAATACCTTTGGTTGCCAAAAAGCTATCTATCTCAGATTTAAATTTAGCAATTGAGCTAGTATCAATTGCCGTTTGCAGAAGAGAGTTCCAAACTTCTACCACCCTTTGTGTGTAGAAATGTTTTCTAATCTCGCTCCTGAAAGGTCTGCCTCTAATTTTTAGACTGTGCCCCCTACTCCTAAAATCCCCAACCAGCGGAAATAGTTTCTCTCTATCCACCCTATCTGTTCCCCTTAATATCTTATAAACTTCGATCAGATCACCCTTTAACCTTTGAAACTCCAGAGAATACAACCCCAATTTGTGTAATCTCTCCTCGTAACTTAACCCTTGAAGTCCGGGTATCATTCTAGTAAACCTACGCTGCACTCCCTCCAAGGCCAAAATGTCCTTCTGAAGGTGCGGTGCCCAGAACTGCTCACAGTAGTCCAGGTGCAGTCGAAACAGGGTTTTGTATAGCTGCAGCATAACTTCTGCCCCCTTGTACTCTAGTCCTCTGGATATAAAGGCCAGCATTCCATTTGCCTTCTTGATTATCTTCTGCACCTGTTCATGACACTTTAATGATCAATGTACCTGAACCCCGAAGTCCCTTTGGACATCCACTGTTTTTAACTTTTTACCATTTAGAAAGTACCCTGTTCTATCCTTTTTTGATCCAAAGTGGATGACCTCACATTTGCCTACATTGAATTCCATTTGCCACAGTTTTGCCCATTCACCTAATCTATCAATATCGCTTTATAATTTTATGTTTCCATCTACACTGCTTACAATGCCACCAATCTTTGTGTCATCGGCAAACTTAGATATGAGACTTTCTATGCCTTCATCTAAGCCGTTAATAAATATTGTGAATCATTGAGGCCCCAAGACAGATCCCTACGGGACTCCACTAGTCATATCCTGCCAATGTGAGTACCTACCCATTATCCCCACTCTCTGTCGCCTTTCGCTCAGCCAACTTCCTAACCAAGTCCGTACTTTTCCCTCGATTCCATGGGCTTCTAACTTAGCTAACAGTCTCTTATGTGGGACCTTATCAAATGCCTTCTGGAAGTCCATATAAATAACATCCACTGACATTCCCCTGTCCACTACTTTAGTCACCTCTTCAAAAAATTCAATCAGGTTTGTCAGGCACGACCTACCTTTCACAAATCCATGCTGGCTCTCTCTGATTAATTGAAAATTCTCGAGGTGTTCAGTCACTCTATCCTTAATTATAGACTCCAGCATTTTCCCCACAACAGATGTTAGGCTAACTGGTCTATAATTCCCTGGTTTCCCTCTCTCTCCTTTCTTAAAAAGCGGAGTGACATGTGCAATTTTCCAATCTAGAGGGACAGTTCCTGAATCTAGAGAACTTTGAAAGATTATAGTTAGGGCATCCGCAATGTGCTCACCTACTTCCTTTAAAACCCTGGGATGGAAACCATCTGGTCCTGGGGATTTGTCACTCTTTAGTGCTATTATTTTCTTCATTACTGTTGCTTTACCTATGTTAATTTTATCGAGCCCCTGTCCCCGATTCAATATAAGTTTTCTTGGGATTTCCGGCATGCTATCCTCTTTTTCGACTGTAAATACTGACACAAAGTAATTGTTCAACATGTCCGCCATTTCCCCATTGTCAATGACAATATCCCCACTTTCAGTTTTTAAGGGACCAACACTGCTCCTGACCACCCTCTTTTTCCTAATATAACTATAAAAGTTCTTCGTATTGGTTTTGATATCCCTTGCGCGTTTCTTTTCATACTCTCTTTTTGTAGCTCATACTATCTGTTTTGTGACCTTTGTATCTTTCCCATTCGCCAGGATCTGTGTCATTTTTTGCCTTTTTGTATGCCCTTTCCTTATGTCTTATACTGTCCCTTACCTCTTTAGTTGTCCATGGCTGTTTTTTTTGGCAAGTAGAGTTCTTGCCCCTCGGGGGTATAAACCGATTCTGTATCACATTAAATGTTTCTTTAAACATTTCCCACTGATCATCAGTCGTTTTACCCATTAACAGATTTGCCCAGTTTACTGTGGACAGTCTCTGTCTCATCCCATTGAAGTCGGCCTTGCCCAAGTCTAGAATCTTAGCAGCTGATTCACTTTTTTCCCTTTCAAACACTACATTGAACTCGATCATGTTATGTTCACTATTGGATAGATGTTCATGCACAGTTAAGCAGTTAATTAAATCTGGTTCATTACTCATTACTAAATCTAGTATGGCTTGCTCCTTTGTTGCCTCTGGGACATACTGCTGTAGAAAACTATCCCGGACACACTCAAGAAATTTGCTACCTTTCTGACACTTGCTAGTCTGCTTTTCCCAATCTATGTGAAGGTGAAAGTCCCCCATTAAGGCCACTATGCCTTTCTTACACGCTTGTCTAATCTCTGCATTTATACAATCTAGCACTTCAGAGCTGCTGCCAGGGGTCCTATACACAACTCCCACTATAGTCTTAGATCCTTTCCTATTTCTCAATTCAACCCATAAGGTCTCTGTTGGCTGCTTACCTCTCGTTATATCCCCCTGTATCATTGAAGTGATTTCATCTCTAATCATTAAGGCTACTCCTCCCCCTCTTCCATTTTCCCTATCTCTCCTGTAGACCTTATAACCTGGTATATTTAGTTCCCAATCCTGACCATCCTGCAGCCAAGTCTCAGTAATAGCTATCATGTCATACCCTCCAATTTGAATTTGAACCTGTAGTTCATTTAATTTATTCCTTATACTCCGTGCATTTGTATATAGAACTCTTAGTTGGGCCACACACCCTAGCCTGACCTTCAGCTTTGATGCTGGGTTAATCGCCTTACACCTTCTAGTTTTTACTTTATCTGTCGTGCCTAAAGTACACTTTCTTTCCGCTGCTCTATGCTTTTCCCTTTTACTTGTTCTTGAACAACTGTTTGTACTATTTGTATTGTAGATTTCCCCTGGGTCTTCCCCTCTCTTGCTGCTCTCAACTTTACTCCCTTCTGACTCCCTGCTCAGGTTCCCATCCCCCCGCCACTCTAGTTTAAAACTTCTCCAACAGCACTAGCAAACACCCCCGCGAGGACAGTGGTCCCAGTCCTGCTCGGGTGTAACCCGTCCCGCTTGTACAGGTCCCATCTTCCCCAGAACCGGTCCCAATGTCCCAGGAATCTAAATCCCTCCCTCCTACACCATCCCTGCAGCCACGCATTCATCCGGTCTATTCTCCTGTTCCTATACTCACTAGCACGTGGCACCGGTAGTAATCCTGAGATCACTACCTTTGAAGTCCTGCTTTTTAATTTATCTCCTAACTCCTTAAATTCACCTTGCAGGACCTCATCCCTTTTTTTACCTATGTCGTTGGTACCAATATGGACCATGACTACTGGCTGTTCACCCTCCCCCTCCAGAATGCCCTGCAGCCGCTCCGTGACATCCTTGACCCTAGCACCAGGGAGGCAACATACCATCCTGGAGTCACGTTTGCGGCTGCAGAAACGCCTATCTGTTCCCCTTACAATTGAATCCCCTATCACTATAGCCCTGCCACTCTTCTTCCTCCCCTCCTGTGCAGCAGAGCCACCCGTGGTGCCCCGAACCTGGCTCTTGCTGCTTTCCCCTGATAAGCCATCTCCCCCAACAGTATCCAAAGCAGAATATCTGTTTGAGAGGGAGATGGCCCCAGGGGACTCCTGCTCTACCTGCCTGGTCCTTTTACTCTGCCTGGCGGTCACCCATTTCCTTTCTGCCTGCGTAATCTTTACCTGTGGTGTGACCACCTCACTGAACGTGCTATCCACGATAGTCTCAGCATCGCGGATGCTCCACAGTGAATCCACCCGCAGCTCCAGCTCCGAAAGACGGTTAGCCAGTAGCTGCAGCTGGGCACACTTCCTGCACACATGGTCGCCAGGGACACTGGTAGTGTCCATGACTTCCCACATAGTGCAGGAGGAGCATATCACGGGTGCGAGCTCTGCTGCCATGACTTGCCTTAGACTCTCAGACTCTCCTCCCACTCTCGGTCTCTCCTTTTATACTGTGCTCACCTCTCGGACTCTCCTGCCTCACCTGTGACGTCACACAGTAGTTTTCTCTTGTTGCACGTCTGATTTCACATCTGACTAGACAAAGTAGAGGTGAAATAAGCAGCATTCTTAAAGCAATTGTACCATACACTTTTGACCAAGGTTTGCATACATAACCATAAAATCAATTCTTAGAAAACTGTTAAACTTTTCCTGCAAGAATTAACATATTTCCATTTTGTTTTCCATCTGGGTGACATTAAGTGATGCAACCACAAAACTCTTCGTAACCTTGGTGATGGATTTTTGAATCTGGCCCAGTAAACTGTCAGAACAAGTACTTGAAGAGGAAAGAACATCAAGGGGGAGTAATTTCTGTTCAAAGCACTTCCCTCATTGTGTATTAAAAAAATACCTGTGTATATAATACGTCTTGCATCTCGAACATCCATCACATTTATAATGGCACAGCTATTGGACTTGAAAGTCTCATATAACCTGGTGCCTGATTGGCTCCAAAATCACATTCATAAAACAGTTACAAATCACAAAATACGGAACCCACCAATGAACAAATAGCAACTTGAAAGAGAGAAAGAAGGTCTTTTCCTGTTATTTTATTTATATGTGGCCCACAAGACTCCATGGTATGAATCTAAATGACCCACAAAGACAAAAAGCTTGGATGTTCATTTCCTAGACTTTCATTCCCCTTTAATAGTTTGGCTCCTTGCCAAGGTGTCTGTGGAGAAATAGACAATGACCCCTCTACTTCTGCAGCAGTCAAACTAATGGCCATTTCAGTATTTCATCTGTATTTTCTTTTGTGGAGGGAGGTGGTAAGGGAGTAAATATCTGTGAGAAGAGTCATTGTTGGAGACAATGAGGCTTTATGGTTGTAAAAATGCAAATTGGCAAGAGAAGGGATAAATAGGTTACAATTGCTGTTGCCTTAAATGGACTCAACACACTACACTAGAATGCACCACATCCAACATGTAGTGCTTGGATATTTTTCAGAGAAAACAATGCTGTAACTTGCAACACGGAAATGTATTTGCATTATATATCACCTTATCACATTTGAATGTCTCAGCGATTCACATTGAATTACTTTTGGAGTGCAGTGACTGTTATATAGGCAAAGGTGCAGATGATATCTAGACCTCAATAGTGCTGAATTTGCTAACAATCATAGGAGATACAATTACTGTTGCAACTTAACTGGAGGGATACAACTCCCACAGCTGTTTTTAGCAATTGGGAGGCCTTTCTTTTGGCCATCAGATCCTGTTGTACACCACTTCCAATTTAATAAAAGAATGTCAGGAGGGAAACCAGGAAGAGACTGCAAGCTGGAAAAGGAAGTCAAAAGGAGGATAAAGTTTCCATTTGTACACAAGTTTGATGAAATATTGCAAATTACACATGTCCAAATTGCATACAAGTTAAGGTTTAATTAAAAAAAGATAAAAACTTACATACAATTTTGTACATGCAAGTCACATACATGTGCATTTGACTAATGTTATGTAAATAGTCAGACCCAAGAATAATGGCTTTTGATGGTACAGGGTGTTATGATTTAATTGTAACTGTTTGTAAGCCTTTTATGGACTTGAGAGAAGAGTGTTCAGAGGACATACAAGAGAAAGCAATGTGTTTTCTTTTAAACTCAGTGGGGGTGAAATAGCTCAAAGACTGTAGAGTAAAACGGGCTGATAGTGAATTGGCACCCCTTTTACACCACGCCCAATTTTCCAATGGAGAAGAAAATCGGGCGCCATGTAAAACGGGCTGCTGATTCGCTATCAATCCATTTTACACCACTGATGTGGGCTAATTTCACCCCCAGTGTGTTTGCTGCTGTTAAAGATTATTACATTTGGATCTTTGCAAAAATGGACTCCCTAAACCCCTCAAACTCTCCACCTCCCTCTGCTCCTTTATGATCCTCCTGAAAACTACCTCTTTGGTCAAGCTTTTGGTCACTCCTATAATCTCATTCTTTGGCTCGGCATCCATTTTTGCCTGATGATGCCTCTGAGAAGCACCTTGGGATGTTTTTCTACATTAAATGTGCTATATAAATGCAAGTTGTTGCTGTTGTTGTGACTGTTTACTCTGTAAAATAAATGTTGAACAATTACAGGCAACTCCCAGTGTCCTATTCTGCCACGTGCCATGGGACACTGGGAGCTAACTGTAAAATAAATGTTAAATGATTTATAGAGTATTCAATCATTTCAAGAATATACAGAATTATTTGGCTCCTGATGTTATGGAGCACTTTTTATTGCAAAAGATGATAACATAGTAAAAAGGTTCCTAGCAGATATTGGGATGAACATCTGTTCTCATTACCACATTATTTCACAGAAATGATGTTTGCAAGAAAAAGTTTAACTGTGGTAATTTAATTTAAGCTGCACCACCACAAAAATGCAATTTCAAGGTACTCATTCACAAATATGACCCGACTCTGCTTCAATAACA
This sequence comes from Heptranchias perlo, assembly GCF_035084215.1. NCBI lineage: Eukaryota > Metazoa > Chordata > Chondrichthyes > Hexanchiformes > Hexanchidae > Heptranchias > Heptranchias perlo. The sequence goes on along the minus strand of NC_090341.1, from coordinate 33,190,347 downwards.
ACATATACTGATGCTATGAATTGTCTCCCAATGCAGGTTTCAATTCTGATTCTAGTTTTAATACCTTTTTAAGTCAGCCAATACACATTGAAATCCAACACCATGTTTAGGAGTATCCAAACCAAGTTATTGAGAAATCCGGACAGATAAAGTTTCTGCATCCCCAACACACAGCGCACACACTCTCCCCACAGGGACATACAGCACTTACCCAAATCCAGAGGGCAGAAAGGTAGATTGGTAGAACCAAGTCTCAAGGACCCCCAAGTGGATGCAGACCAGTAAGCTTAAATTTGCTTGTCCAGCTAAGATGCACTCTACTTGCTCGGCATTGGCATGCAGCATATTTGGAGATGAATGGGAAGAATTTCAACCTTCAGTCAGAGGTTTATTCCTTCAAATCCGATTAAAGAGCCAGGATGTCTAGTCAGTCTTCAACAAAACCCCATAGTGCAATGGACTTGCTTGCCTCGGGCATGGATTACCAAGTTGACCACAGACGGTAGACTCAGTTTCAATTTTCCATTCGAGGCATGTCATCTTGAAGCCATGTTGACCGCTCATCTTCAACCCCCAATAAGGATAATCACTATTTGGTTATTCTACAACTGACAAGCCTGCTTTTGGGGACAGTGGATACCAGAAGCTCATGAGCAGCACAGCTCACTATAAAATACGCCGGTGCATTGCTGCCATCCTCCTGACTACAGCACATATGCCATCTAACAGTGTTTCCACCAGGTGGAGATGTGAAGCTTCAGCAGCAACCCAATCATGTTAGGCATTGTACCCTGGGTACATAGCACGTCTTCTCATATTTATCTTCAGACTATATGATGGACATTTGCCTTCAACATGGTGCAAAGACCTACCTTAACATTCTAGATCTTAAAGTCCAATGCCATGTCCTAGATTTACTTCTGACTGCTTAATCCAGGTCCTCATGTGAGAGGATTAGGCAAAGAAACATGCCCAGTGAGTGGCTAAGTCCCCCTCTAAAATACTGAATGACTGGTTCATTTGGCTGGAGGCCCCTCACGCTGCATCTGTCATCCCTTCTTGCACAAATCTATCTCACAGTTTGTTCCTGAATTTTGCATATGATCCAAAAGCCCTTCTGTTACATGCCGAGCAATTTTGAACCCTGAAGAACAATTGGACACACATCTTATATGACAAAAGCTTAACCAGCATTGAGATTTTGACTCCATTTAAATAAAGATTAAGGTGACCAAAGTGCTCTTCACCCCTTCTTAGCACGGTCCTGAAGAAGTGTCTAATCTAATCGGGGATCTGTCAGAACCCATAGTATCAATATGAATCAACAATTGGGACTGATAACCTTTATATCTTCCAATCAATAACTTTAAGATTCCTTCTTGAATTATCTTTAGTTTGAATTATCATACTGCTAAATCATTTATAGTCCAAATACAGATCTCACGTTGAGAAACTAATTGACTGCTGATTTTCTATGAACATGGCTAGCTTCACTCATTAGTTCACCACCTCAAGTCAGATAACTCGTTTAAATGGTGAGGCAGACAGTGAAATGCCGTTTTCACAAAGCTAACGGCGGAGCGGCGCAACTCGGACAGCAACTTTTGGATATCGGTGAGCGCCATTAGCCTCACCGTTATTTTGACAGCAAAATCTGGCCCAGAATTGCATACAGTCTTCATCATTGCTCAGACACATAGCAGAAAACGGGTCGAGCTATTTTAGACTCAATACACTTCCAGGAAATATAAACCCCTATTTTGATCTAACCTGCCTGGTGAGAACAGAGCGGGTTTGGGTTGGACTCATGTTTTACATCCCAGCCGATTTTACACTCTATTGACTTCAATGGAGCAGAAAATCAGGTTGTGTGTAAAATGGATGTCCGACCCGGACCTGCCCCGTTCCTGCCGGATGGATTAGGTTAATATTGGGATTTTCATTGCTCTCTTTAAAAAGGAATATAAATGCCATGATGTCATAAAGCATCCATCAGTTGAGGTGAAGAAAGTAAAGTCTTACCCAGGAATCCCTTGAGTCTTCCAGATGTTGGTCAAGATAGGTAGCACCTTTCCACTGGCTACAGTGGTACCTGTCTGCATCAAAGGATAGCGCAGGTCAGACTTACAGAAGAAACAATGGCAGTAAATCATCAGCTGTCTCAACAGCTTCCTTCTTCATGTCACAATAATGCAAGTTGCACCTTGTTTAGTCTCTGTGAACTGTTTCTGTGTCAGAAATCTGTTTTAGAATAGTCTTCTCATCAAAAGGTACTTTGTGACCCTCGACATTAGATACATTAGCTTAAAGAAAAAAATTCCCAAATGTTACAAAGGACTAAATCACTTCTCACGCAATAAGCTGCGTCTCCAATAACTATCAACCAAAGAAACAGCCTACTAACTTTACCATATCTGTACTTTAGGCAAATAATTTGATGTCTACCTTTTAAAAATCAATTTTCACATACAGCAATCTATGTAACTGCTAGACTAATAGCTTAGAAAAAACTTGATTAGTTGCATATTTACATAGGCACAATTTTGAAACAAAATTAAACCATTTGACAATGATAATTTTTTCCCCATTAAAAAGAATTTTACCACACACTGTCGTAAATTCTGCATCCCAGCAGCAGAAAGGCAACAGAAACGTTTATCTAAACTTATTACAGTAATACATTTGTGCTTTAAGGATTTGGCTTGCATAGTTCATTCATTAAGGCTAAAGATCTTATTTCACAGTATTAATGGGCAATGTATTATGATACACAAAGACTAAAGATGTAAAAGATGTTCATCCGTCACCAGTAATATAAAACATCCCTTTTGTCTTTCCTGCAGTATTATTCCATTATCTTACCTTTGCCAGCATGATTCTTGTCTTTGCTACATCTAGAGGTGTGGTGACTGCAGCTGCAAACGCACCTGAAAACAGACCAAGTACAAGTTATGATGTGGAGATGCCGGTGATAGTCATAAACCAATTTGTCAAAACGTATTACATAATTATATCTAGAAGTGAATGCCAATTTGCAAGCATTCTATTTTGTTCTCAACTTCTCAATGCAAAATTTCTGTTTAATCTACAGGATCCAGCCCATGGAAATTTCAACAGATGCCAAAATAGTCCTTCGTCAGCCTGTAAGGAAGTGAACTTAAGCAGTGAGGTAAATGACCTTCCGCCCAATCAATTTACATCCCCACCCTCAAATGACATGGTAGAAACTGACAAACTCATTCCAATGGAGAAGCTATATCAGTTGGGTCTAGGGACTTGAGCTTTCAACTTGAGAATCCAGTGCTCCTGCTTTGCACCTAGACCCCTTCAGTGTCGAAGCTCTGATTTTCCCTTGTTTGCCGAGATCTGATTTTCAGAAACAACAAATTTTAAAACATTATATGTTTTCCATGTACTTAAGCACAATCTTTATGTTTGTGCCTAAAATAACAGGTGCTGGGAGCTGGAAGCAGTAGGTTCTAAACTTAAACTTGGCCCTTGGGGCTTTTATTGCGAACTCCACCCCTGCCTGTATTCTCAACAGTCTTTTTTCCCCTCTAAGGACCAGGGAAAATCTAAATGCAGCCAATAAACTTAGCTCAGTGGGAACCTCAGGTTACGACGGAGGAGAAGCAAGATTTTTAAAAATTGAGAGATACAGCTTTACACGGTAAACTGAGGAATCAAAGTATATAAAACAAAAAGGAAAACAGAGCAATAACCAATAAAGCAATCTAGTCTAATACCAGTTTATTGTGAATTATTCTAAGCAATCTGAACATAAGAACATGGCTAGTCAAAACCCATATCTCTCTATACATTTCTCAAGCCAATGATGCCATGTCATCTGTTATTGTCATTAGCTAATGCCACACACTTGGTTCATTTGCATTGCTGAACAAATGATGGCTTAATTGAGCTTTCCATTTCACTAGTTCATGGTTGTTAGAGTGGGTAAAATCCAATGGAAATCACAAATATGTTGCAGTTTAAAACTTACTATTCTACAGCTAAAACTCCAAATCAACTTTTTGTAACAGTTAGAAAAGGGAAGCTGAACAAACAGTTTAGATTCAGTTACTTCATGCAGAAGCTGATGAATATGTGAAATAGATTGTCGGTGGTTGCAGTGGTGATGGATAGCACCGGCAAATTTAAGAAGGAGCTGGAAAATTTTGTGGAAAATAGAAGCAACTGAAAATATACAAAATAGATTTTTTTTTTAACTTTGCGACTGATTAGATGGACTGCAATAGTCGTTTCCTGCCCTGCACTTTCCTATATAAATATTTAGCATCTAGATTTCTGATTAATCCTCCACCTAATTCACCTACAGGAAGGGGGCAACAGGTTTCCTCTGTTTATTAGTGGTAGTGAAATCATAAATGCATGCTTTATACTTGTATTTATGATTTTGCTACAAATAGCCAAATGAAGGAAGTCGCTCCCTCACAGCTTTTTTTTTAAAGTCCCATTGTGAAATCTCTTTACCATCTTTGCTTCAAAGCTTTATAATTTCACTGTTTTGGACCAATCTGTATAATGTCATCATACACATCACTCCATAGCCACAGTAAATCCATGTTGTTAAATGATATCGTGAAAAGAAAAAAAAAAAAAATTTATGTTGTATAATGAGATTATACATATATACCAGTGGGTGAGACAGAATAAACCACTCATCTCCAGTTTGCCACAACTCACTTACGACACTTGTGCATTATATAGGAGACACCATGTGGTGGTTTACTTACCATAAACCACCAATTCCCAACATGGACACTCTACTTAATCCCTCACTGATGGAAACGAAACATTACAACTGTTACTCACACAAAATCAAGTAGATTTTGTTTTCAAAACTTCCTCCATACAAATATGGCATGGTTAATTGATCTTTTGCTCCTTTGAGATCTCACAAAAGGAAGAAATACTGAAAGGCAGAAAAGAGAAAAACTAAAATGAAAAATATAGAGAAAAAGAGTACAAGGAAAAACAAAGGGAAAGAAAAAACAGACATATACAGGAAAGGCACATCATTGTAGTCTTTCCTTCATTTGAGTAACTCTTACAGAAATGTTTTCCACAGAGTACAACTTCAAATGCCAGATCTGAAATTTCTCAGACACAAAGCCATTCTGCACCAGCAGAGTTAAGCCATCTCCCATTGGCTATACTGACACAAGGGCTGTTTCTGAGGTTACACATGGTCAAAAACGAACAGAAAATTCCAACTTGTTTTCTAACAGGTAACAGTGATAACTCCAGGCATCGTGTCATAATTTAACAGTGTTTATTAATCTTCATCATGATCCCCAAATGACCTCTGTGTGTAGCCTGGTACTGAATTATAACATCTGTAGTGTACGGAAAAACGGCACCAAATTACATCAATAGCTGATAAGACTCTGCTGATGGGCAATTTTGTGAACAAAAACCACCACAAATATTGGGAAATATTCTAATTGCTTCTATGTCATTCATTTTATTTAGAAAAAAATTACATCCACCCTCTATTAAATGCGTAAGCTACATTTAAGAATATTAGGACTATTATCAGTTACAGTGCTTTAAAAGCATCATAGGATTGCGAGAAAGATAATCACATTTTTTGCCATTTTGATGCAAGTGAGCTTAAGATTGGTGAGTGTACTGTTGCAAAGCCCAGTTTTCAGTATTTGGCTGTCCACTACCTTATTGATTTAGGATTCACTTAAAGAGCACACATGTCGAACAAACAGGCAGGTTTAACCAGCTGTCCTGTAGATCAGATTTACAGCTGGCATGCAACTGCAACTGTCTCGACATTTCTCTACAGCCTCTCAGAATACTCCAGCAATGAAGGGAATAATCATATTTGTCAACTTGAGGTTACCATGTAAAGTTGCATTCTGTAAATCACCTCAAGTTGACAACAATGTGTAGCTCCACCAGAGCAGACGTCATCGACTAGAGCAAGTCTTGAGCAACACTATTATTTTATTTTCCAGTTATTAGTGGTTAAGCAACTGGAGTCTCTTGGAACAGCACCGACTGCCTTCACTGTTCACTCACATGGCAAACTACAGCAAGTGACAGCAGCACAGGATATCCATTAATTTCTTATCGAAATGCCAGCTGTTCCACCACCCCAAGGAAAAACCACCTACTAACAGAGGATAAATGAGGGTGTCTGCATCCTGTTTTAAATGGTGGAATGAAACAGTTGGGCTGTCAAAGTCATGTGTAGTCAACCCCCTCAGAGCTGGATAATTTGTGATCTGAAGTCTTGCAACAAGAGGTTTATTTGTGTTTAGACTAACAATGTAGTAATTAAAGCACACATTTTGCTAAGTGTGAAATTGGTATTTAGAATTTAATATTTTCTAATGAGAAAAAGTCGTGTCAAAAAGACTTGCTAAGTGGCAAAGCGGCTTTTATGCATTATGCAGACTTGCCAGATAATGAATTTTGACAGGAAACAACCATGCCCATGTTTGTTAATGTGCACTAAAAGCAGTCTCAACACTGAGTATTGGGCAGTAGTCTGTACTGGCAGATGCTGGATACTGGATATAAATAATTAATTTTAAATCAAACATGTTTGAGTTCAGGCCAGTAGCTGAATCTCTCATCAGGGACACCACTAAGCGTGAAAAAGAGGTTTACTTCTGATGTCAATATTGGAATGTAGTCAGTTCTTTCATGGTATGAGGCAAGATCAGTCACTCCAGTATAAGGTAATAAAAACTTTTGAAAAAAGAATTGGTGCAAAAACCTTTTCCAAATTAAAAATGTGGACATATCTGAAAATAACTGAGTTTCTAGTACTGGTAAATAATCCCAATAAATATATTTCCAATTAGGTGCCGGCTCATGATCCAATGGTACTACATCTGACTTCATAGTAGAAGGTTGAGTATTCAAATTAGGATGCACAACTTTGAGGCGAGCACCTCACATAACCTGGAGTATTAGGAATTTATGAGAAAAACCACTGATTTTGTGTTTTCACAGAAAAATAGATAGAATTGCCAAATGGAATGCACAGAATCCCATACAATAGAAACTTGACTGTAAACCAGTAACCCTCGCTTCGAGGAAAGTAAAGGAAATTGAGCTTGTTCACTTTGGACAAGAGGAAACTTCAAGGTGATCGAAATTAAAGTTTCAAGATTATTGAGGGGACTGACAAAGTTGACACAAGCAAATTCTTCACTATGGTGAAGGGTTTCAATAATAGGAGCAATAAATTAAAAATTAGGAAGTTCGTGATAAGAATGGAAGTCAGGTGAAACCTCTCTTCTAAACATAAGAAGTAATAAAGTTTTAACCAAAATACCAGGAGTAGTCATGGAAGCAAATGGTAAAAATTGGTTCATGTGTTTCTGGAAAAAGAAAGGATTGAGAAATATGGCAAAATGACAGGTAAAGTGAGGCTGAAATTAATCAAAAAGGTGTGGCCAATTGGTCTCCTGTTCTGAAAAAATTGTGTGTTCTTATGTTCCTTTACTTCACTTAACTTTAAAGGTAGAAAGATCAATTAAGTGGTCATGGGTAATTGGTAGCTGTGAATGGGCTTTGTATAAAGTGGCTCTATCAAGCAGCAAATGTACACAGAAGCTACACTGGCAGTAGTGTCGACCAAACCTACATTTGGTCATGTGCAAAGAATTTGTTCAGTTAAGTTTGTTCAAATTACACTGAACAGACTAACAGAGTAAATTCCTGCTGTACGAGACAAAAAAAAGCAGTTCTTTTTTAAAAAAATAAACAAATCAAGAAAATGTCTCAGTAGAAAAATAGTAGGAGCTGAAAAAAAAAACATAGCTCCGGATTCAACAGCAGCACAATCCCAAACAATTCTATCTTTTTTTGTGCTTTGCCCGAGGACAGTCCAGGTGTCTGTGCCCTGCAGCCTTGCGAGTGCAGCAAATGGCATGTCTTCAGTCCTCGAGGTCCGTGCAGTTGTATCCTCCGTGCTCCTCACTCTAATTAATCTGCACTTCTGTCAAACCTGTCACATGAACTGTTAATCATGGGCCCTTGTTGATATGACTTTAAACCCCTGAAGAACAGTTTGTAGCAGACAGCTGCACAGCTGAGGACTCAGCAAAGGACTCTCTTCACTGAGAGATTTGTAAATATCCCTTTAACAAATGCAGAGGCCTGATTGACAGGTTCTATTTTCCCACAACTCAAATTTGTCAAATACAAATTGCTTGTCCTTCATGCAAACACCTTTCTCTTCTACCTTTTCTGTTCTGTGGACCTGCCCATCCCTGAACAATATTTCCAAACTACCGCTGGAATTTTAGAAGAATGTTTCTGTTAACTTGATTTTTTTTGGCATGTTTCCCTCTCTCAGCCCTCCAAGTATATTATTTAATCCTCTGCACCTGCAAATGCTCCACAGACTGCAGACTGCCAAGAATCAACCGCATGATTTTGCTTCCATGACCACAGGGCCTGCAGTTGAAAAAAAAGAAAACAACATTATTAGTTATATTCAAAATCATTTGAAAGCCCAGGGGTTCGCTGAGATGATGGGAACCCATTTTGCGAAGTGTGTGGCTATTTCTGTGCTTTTCATGATGTAACACATCCAACTTCCCAAGGAACCAAAATGTATTTTAACACACAGGCAACTTGGGAAAATAGCTTAGGAACATACTTGTATTACATCAAGGGTCAAACTTAACAAAGATGCAAGAGGTGTGGTCTTCAGCTTTGCAACTGTTCCAGTGAAGTCTTTCCAATTGTAATTTGTTTTACAGTGATACTTTTCATAATATTAAGGTGCTCAATGGCTGCTGGAACAGTGGACATTATTAAAAAGTTCATTTTGTTATACAATCAGTTTTGTCACTGTTCAAGTGTCTATAGTTCGAATACTACTAAGAGGTTCCCTATGGCAATGCTCATGGTAAGTTTATGAAAAGGTTAGGGTGAAATGGAGTTTGAGAGAGAGTTGGAGTCGATAGTGGTCGTTGGGTAGTGTTAGAGTGGGGACTGGTTGGGGCAGTGGCAAGTTTAGGAGGTGGTGAGATTTAGCAGACAGGAAGTGAGTGTTTGGTAAGCTCAGGTGGTGGCGGATCTAAGAGGCAGAGGCGGCAGGTGACAGAAAAGTAGGGCAGTGGATGAGCAGTGGTGTGAGGAGGATGGGAGGCAATGGGTGAAAGGGAAGAAGCGCTCATACCAATGTTGAAATGAAAGTGCTGCTTTGCCAATGAAGATCAAAAAAAAGATCCAGCAGTGGAGCAGGCAAAACGGGAGAAGAATTAAGAGAAGCAGTAAGGCCTCAGCCATTGCAATATGCCAGGGGACCATATAAATAAGTTATGTGAGGATTTGAAGGAACTTAGGTGGGTTGGGGGTGGGGGGACAAGAGAGAGAAACGCCAAGGCCGGCAAATATGATGCAGCAAGCCCTGGCTTGACGGTGGACCACTCAAGCAGGGTGGGGGGCAGATGGTCGTCAGGTGTGACAAGGAACAAGGACGCCTCATTGCTCAGATTAAAACGGAAAATCATGTTAATGCACCACCTACAGGCATGAGAAGAAATAGTGACAGCTAACTCTTGATATTTTAATATTGGAAATCCCACAGGAGATATTTATCTATTCATTTTCAAGGAAATGTGTGACCTATATACCAATGTTAATGTGTTATTGATATTTTGTTAGTTACATGTAGAAGTTTTATGAGATGTGCTTTTACACTTATTTACATGACAGAATCAGATGACCTTTTTGCCCTGTAAAACATACAAAAGGTAAAATTTGTGCATTAAATTCAATTAAGTTTACACACTTGATGGAGAGAAACAGAAATTTCCTCTCCATATCTGAAAGGAAAAGGCGTATTAATTAAAATAGAAACTATATCACTGGTATGCATCAACGCATGCTTCTCTCCCTGCTAAGATTTATGGTTGTGTCATTTCTTAATAAATTAAACACAAGAAATCCCTAAACATGAAAATTTAACATACATGGCTGCTAGAGCACTTGTGCCAAACTGACCCTGCAGTGCAGTCTGTAGACACGGAAGAAAAAACGAAATTATACATTGATGTAAATCCAGTCTGCCATTCCATACAGTCAGACTGTGAGTGTGACTATAAACCAGGGCTGCGTCAGTGCTGGTAATGAATACGCTACAATGACATTGTTGGCCTACCACTGTCAACACACCAGCAGAGTAAATGAGGTGGCGCCACTGGTCTTTTGGAAAAGCTGTGCACCACTAAAAAGAATGATTTCCACTGGCCCCTTTGGCAGCACCACTGCCTTCAGTGCCAATATAAAAAGCAGGCTGGCAGTCCGATTTGGAGTCCGTATGTCTTCTGTCTGCTGGTGGCTGGTAATGACTGAAGCTTCTGTGCACCTGGTCGGGTCAGTATACTAATTGTGGGGTCAGTGACCTGTATGGACTGTGCCCAACCACTGGAGGGGAAAGAAAAACTATAGAGTGCCAGTCTGGATCATTAGGAATGCTTTGAGATTTTTTTAAAAGGTCACCTGCCACACCTCAATGGAATTTCCACCTCCTTCCCCCTTGCCAAAAGCCTACAAAGAGAGTCCTTGGGTACACATTTAGGATATGTGTTACAATAAAACAGGTGCTTTTGGGGTTCCCCCTGCACATGATGTTTGGTTAAAATGCCATAAACTATCTATAACATCATTAGTGTGTCTTGTTGCAACATCACACTACTCTCCTGCCAGAAATAAGCAGTGTGTTTGCACTGAGGCCCACAACTGCAGGAACAGCATGAAGTAATTAGATTTTTTGTAAAAAAGGGAGCTGCCTCTCCCACCATCACATGCAGTCTCCTAAAGGGGATGTGCCAAGCGATATTTTCTGAGGCAGGCTGCAATGCCGAGCCTGCGTCACGTGTATTCCATTAAGCTGCAGATTGAATAGAAGACTTTGTTTTCCACTTCAAAGCCTCTTGTCACAGAGAGCCATTCCCGTCTCCTGCTCTTCCCTTATGAATAACAAATTGCAAATAAATCCACTGGCTGCTGAGCCTGGAAACCCACACAGGCAGATCTCTGTTGGCAGATCTCTGTTAACCTTCCTCAACAGCCTTTCACTTCAACTCCTCCCTGCTCACTATTTTTGCTGTAAGGTTTCATGTACATAAAAATCTGACTACGTTTTATTTCAAGAACGGAGGTTTGCATTTATGATGCCAGGCAACATGACTAAAGCCAGATAATCCTATTTTGTGAGCATTCAAAGTGGAGAGGATCAAACCTAAGTCCACTGGAAGCTTCAATATGTGCCCAATTCCTCGGAGCATTCAACTTCCTTTGTATCACCCAAACAACAATTATTCTGAGATTGCTACTGTAACATCCACAAGGATAACATCCAAGAAATTCTGTTGTTACAAGTAAGAGGAACAAACTGGAAATGGGGCACTCTTGCAGTACTTTCCATTTGGTGCCGAAATATAACCTGAGGTTTTTTTTTTAAGAGTTAACAGCTGCAGATCTGGTTGTCGGCAGCACTGCAACAAGTTAATCAATGAGCTGTACCATGGAAATGCTTCTTGCCCCTTATAGCCAAATCCAAATTTTTGATTTAATTTTCATGCATTTTTTTTAATGTAAAACTTACCCTCTATTATATATTATTAAATGCATTATGATTTTTAAAAATGTGTTCTCAGGATGTGGGCGATGTTGGGAAGGCCACATTTATAGACCATCCCTAGTTGCCTTGAAAAAGTGCCTTGGCAGGCCTGAGAACAATTTCCATTTACACAACGCCTGTAATATAGAAAAATGTCCCAAGGCACGTCACAGAAGCGTAATCAGATGAGAATTCACACCGAGCTAAAGGAGGAGATGTTAGGAGGCGTGATTACAAGCTTAGTCAAAGAGGTAAGTTTTAAGGATGGCCTTAAAGGGAGGTGGAGAGGCAGCTAGGTTTAGGGAGGGATTTCCAGAGCTTAGGACAGGGTTGTCAAACGTAATGTACATGGTAGGCCTGATTTGACATCTGGCACTTGATGTGGGCCACATTCAGCAAAAGTTATTTGGACACACTGTGGTAGAAATTAGTAAGTGTTTCACCTGTTTTTTAGATGTAAACTGAGTGCAATATATCTAATTTTTGGGTCCTGCAAGGTCCTACACCCAATCTGTGCCAGCGGCATGGCTGCCGCCATATTGATCCTCACTGCTTTTTGGCATCCCTGGCAGCTGCCTGAAATCAGTGGTGGATTAATTTAAATATACAAATAAGGATCCTGTGCCTGTTTCAGGACCCTTATGCAAAATGCTTGAAAAACTAGATGGTGCAAGCTCTGACTAGTTTTTCTAGTTCTAGAGGCCGAAACAGCGGTCCTTAAAGGGACCACTGAAGGCCACTGTATAACTGAGGGCCGCAGTATAACTGAGGTAACTAGGCTGGCGGAGGTTGCAGAGCTAGAGTGGGGTCAGGCCTGGGAGTGACTTGAAGATGAGGATAAGGATTTTAAATTCAATATGTTGGGGGACAAGGAGCTAATGTAGTCAGTGAGGACGGTGTGATGGGTGAGTGGGACTGAGTGCAGTACAAGATGTGGGCAGCCAGGTTTTGGACAACATGTAGATTATGGAGTGTGGAGGATGGGAGGTCAGCAAAGAGTGCACTGGAGAAATCCAGGTTGGAGATGATAAAAGCAGGGATAAAGGTTTCAGTGGCACTCAGGCTGAGGTGGGGATGGAGGCAGCCAATGTTCAGAGGCAGAGGTATGCATTCTTTTTGATGGATAGGATGTGGGGTTTGAAAATCAACTCTGGTCTAAACAGGACACCAAAGTTTTGCAGTTGGGATCAGACTGACCAGAGAGGGGCATGGAATCAGTGGCAAGGACCAAAAATAATGGCTGACTTGCCGCTGACTCCATATAAATCAATCTCAAACCTGCATTTCCCTTCCCTAGCCTTCACAGCCTCGCTCTGTGTTATCAGCAGCAATGCTTTTTTATGTATTTGTACTTCAGCGCTGAAGTTTATTTATTGATTCACAATAGAAAAAAGTTAACCTACCTTTAGAAACTCCCACAGGGGAAACTGGATCAGAGCGAAGGGAATCTGAAAGTGAGAAGCAGACGGATCCGAAAGTTCAGAAGCATATTCCTGTTGCATCATTTAAAAGAGAGTCACAACATATGGCTATTACAATCTTTCAGAACGCTTATTTAGAAATGAAACATACAGTACCTCATGCACTCATACGTAGAGTGAAGACCATGTGGAGTCGCAGGTGCCACAGAGTTAAAGGACAGGGTACAACTCGACAAGGGTGAACAAACGTAATTCAGTGCCTACTTTAGCCTCATATATTCTGCACTTATTTTGACATAATACTTGGATTTGATGTTATTTACAGCATTGGAGTCTCTTTGCGGTACAGGCTGAGGAGCTGGGACATGCTAAACTGAAGTGCTACAGTGCCACCACTGGCAGATGGGTGTAATTACAGCATGACAAGTTTACATAGGCAGTTTCCATTATAAATGTGGACATAGGAATAGAAGTGCACAGAGGTGTAAAATGTTTTAATGTAGTGTGTGTGCGTGTGCATGTGCATACACACTGAATAATGGGAGCTTTGTTCACCAGAAACCCTAATCCACTGTATTACAATGTTACAACTGTTAGAATGAGGGGATTTTCATCCATCAATCTGGGCTGAATTTGAACCCAGGTGCTTGAGGTCAAGACAGAGTCAATGTATTAAGACCATTGAATCACAGTTCTTCTTAAAGTTCACCACCTGTTGCTTACCATGTGTTATTTCATATGTTAATTATCACCTTATAAAATATCCCAAAAATATGTTCTCTGCTAATCCATTGCTCAAGCAAAAACTCTTATAACAGCACATAGCATATAATATCATATAACTTAATGGTGAATGCCACAGTAAGTATCTTTTCACCAACTATGCCAGTATGTTCAGTAGAAAAACACTATTTAAGAAATACTGAACATTACCGATAATAGCAAATGGCTGGCAGTGCAGTTAAAGCTTTAATTCAATCTCAGGGGCTTGCTACCATTCATAAACTAATCAAACTTAGGGAGGATAAAACCCCTGGTCCAGATGGATTGCATCTGTGAATATTAAAAGAAGTTAGGGAGGAGACAGCAGAGTACTTTTACATATATATATATATAAAAAAACTCACTAGAAAAGGGAACAGTGCCAGAGGACTTGGCAGAGAGCTAATGTTATTCCTATATATAAAAAGGGAGCTAGAACAAGTCCAGGGAATTATAGACCAGTTAGCTTAACGTCAGTGGTAGGAAAGATAATGGAATCTTTACTCAAATATGTAATTGAAGGACATCTAGAGAACGAAAATATAATAAAGAATAGTCAGCATGGATTTAGGAAGGAAAAGCAAGCTTGACCAACCTTACTGAATTCTTTGAAGAAGTAACAGAAAGAGTAGACATGGGTAATGCAGTAGATGTAGTATATTTGGATTTTCAAAAGGCCTTCGATAAGGTACCGCATTGTAGACTCATGACTAAGGTCAGAGCACATGGAGTCAGGGGACAGGTAGCAGAATGGATAGCAAGCTGGCTAAAAAACAGAAAAGAGAGTAGGGGTTAAGGGTAGCTACCCAGACTGGCAAAAGGTGGGAAGTGGCATTCCACAGAGATCGGTGCTGGGACCACTGTTGTTCACAATTTACATTAACAATTTAGATTTGGGAATTGGAAGTAAAATATCAAAATTTGGGGACGACACAAAATTGGGGGGGGGGTTGTAGTTAATACAAAGGAAGAATGCGTCAAAATGCATGAGGTCATTAATATACTTTCAGAATGAGTATGTAATTGGCAAATGAATTTAAATATAGTTAAGTGTGAGGTGGTGTATTTTGGTAGGAAGAATAAGGAGACCATATACAGCTTGGATAATAAGAGTCTAAACGGGATAGAGGAGCAAAGGGATCTAGGAGTACAGATAGACAAATCACAAATAATGACAGTGGTTAATAAGCTCATATAAAAGGCAAATCAATCACTCGGTTTCATTTCCAGAGGGATAGAATTGAAAAGCAGAGAAGTTATGTTAAACTTGTACAGAAACTTGGTTAGACCAGACTTGGAGTATTGAGCACAATTCTGGTCTCCATACTATAGAAAGGATATAGAGGCATTGGAGAGGGTGCAAAAAAGATGCACAAGGAGGATGCCAGGATTGAGAGGATATCCTTATCAGGAAAGACTAAACAGGCTGGGGCTCTTTTCTCCAGAAAAGAGAAGGCTGAGGGGTGACCTGATAGAGGTCTTCAAGATAACGAAAGGTTTGATAGGGTAGACGTAGAGAAAATGTTTTCACTGTGGGGGAGTCCAAATCTAGAGGTAATAAATCATAGAATCATAGAATCATAGAAGTTACAACATGGAAACAGGCCCTTCGGCCCAACATGTCCATGTCGCCCAGTTTATACCACTAAGCTAGTCCCAATTGCCTGCACTTGGCCCATATCCCTCGATACCCATCTTCCCCATGTAACTGTCCAAATGCTTTTTAAAAGACAAAATTGTACCCGCCTCTACTACTGCCTCTGGCAGCTCGTTCCAGACACTCACCACCCTTTGAGTGAAAAAATTGCCCCTCTGTACCCTTTTGTATCTCTCCCCTCTCACCTTAAATCTGTGCCCCCTCGTTATAGACTCCCCTACCTTTGGGAAAAGATTTTGACTATCGACCTTATCTATGCCCCTCATTATTTTATAGACTTCTATAAGATCACCCCTTAACCTCCTACTCTCCAGGGAATAAAGTCCCAGTCTGTCTAACCTCTCCCTGTAAGTAAAACAGTCGCTAATAAATCCAATAGCGAATTCAGGAGAAACTTCTTTACCCAAAGAGTGGTAAGAATGTGGAATGTGCGAACACAAGGAGTAGTTGAGGCAAATAGCATGGATGCATTTAAGGGGAAGCTAGATAAGCATGAAGGATAAAAGGAATAGAAGGGTACCCTGATAGGGTTAGATGAAGTAGGAAGGGAGGAGGCTCATGTGGAGCATAAACGCCGGCATAGACCAGTTGGGTCGAATGGCCTATTTCTGTGCTGTAGTTTCAATGTAACTTGATAAACCACGCAAGTGTTTATGTCAGCGCAATCCCTTGATTGAATTACTCGTTACTTACTACCAACTATTACCCGATACCTCTTTCAGTCATGCAAAATATTGATCCTGTGGGCAGTGAAACTACCAATCATGACCTGAAAATAAACAGCTTTATCTGTTCAATACTATGATTACTACAGCTAATGTAGTATCAATGAGGTAACACTGATCTTTCATGGTTTGATGACAAACTACTGACATGCACCTAAATCATAAGAGGTTTTGTTACCGTTTTCTCCAGAATGCAATGCGGGTTTAAAGCTTTTTGGAGCAGGTTTGCCTTCAGTGAGCTACGACTTTTCTCAACCCTGCTGTCATGATTAATAAATGAGAGGATTCTGCTTCGATATTCAAGCAAAGGCGTGCTTGACAGACACCTGCCACAGCACATTTGTTATCAGCGCAGACAGGAAATGGTAGTGAGAAGAAATCAATGTCACTGCTGTACACGAAGCTGACAAAATGAAATCTCAGAGGATGTTTGTCATCTTTGACAGAAAGCATTCTCCCCAGAGACATCTTGAAACTCCAAAGAAAGGTCAGCCTTGGTCTCCTTTGCCAAATGCTTGCAATTCAAGTGTGCTTAGAATGTGCTGTTTTACTGTTGGGCTCATCATAGAGAGATTTTTTTAAAAATCCACTTCTGAGTCAAACAAGGTGCATTGCTGAAAGCAAGTGGCAGGCGACCTTGAAAGAGCTTTGATCGTCGGTGGTAAATAGGTCATTTCTACTTAGTTAAGAAACCTGTCAACACCAATTTTCTCATACGTTCTTGGACTTAGTTCTAAATTGGTACAAAAAGATTTGTTTAACCGATAACTTGATTTGAATTGATTTCCTGCCTTGTAGCTTGCGATTTGTGGGAACCAGCAAAGATAAATGGGGTATATTGGTCATTATTACCTAAATATTAAAGATATCACACAAAAAATGGAAGAGCCATGGAAATCTTGGATATTAACACACGGAATTGAAAATCTGAGACTGCAAGAGTAAAGCTTTAAACACTGTTCTTTCACCCATGTAATTTTCCAGGTGAGAAGTTCTTGATTTTGGTCAATCTGTCAGGAGATGATCAGAACGGACTTGGGCTCAGGCTCTTCCTCAATCGGGAGAGAGGTGGGGCCTGGCAATTGACTCGAAACTACTATTATATATTAGGGACAACTTTGGTGCAGGTCACAGTTTGTCTCCTGAGCTTCGGACATGACGAGAACAAAGGAGGAGAAGTTAACAACATAAAAATAAAAAAAACACATTTACAAAATTGGACCTAGAATATTTTATATAGACAAGTGTGATTAAACATATTAAAATAACCATCTTATCCTCAATGTTAATATTCATATTTATATTTCATTAAAAGAATATTTCCTCAAAGTAATGTTAAAGTTTTGTCTTATATCACTTGGACTAAACTGCATGCTGTATGACAAGTGCAGAGTAGCCACCTTTTGGCCATTTGGAAACCAAACACAGATAGAATGTAGGATGATTAATAGTAACAGTGCATAAATCTATGTTCCCCTGGTCTTTTGTAACCTTCAACCATTTTCGCATCTTGTTCTTCTATTTTCCGCTTCAAAACCTCATCATTTTACAGTATCTTCTTTTCCCCTAAAAACATACCCTTCCTTTTAAAACAAGAGGAGGCAGCAGTGTACAGAGCGGGAAGAGACAGCAGTGTACAGAGCGGGAAGAGGCAGCAGTGTACAGAGCGGGAAGAGGCAGCAGTGTACAGAGCGGGAAGAGGCAGCAGTAGGAGTGCAAGAAGCAGTGACACATATAGTGAGGAGAGAAGAGGCAGTGCTGGGGACAATGGGAAGAGGCGAGGTCAAGAAGAGCAAGTAGAGGTAACGCCAGGAACTAAAACTATTTCATACATTACACATATGTGAAAGGTCCACATGTGCACAGAGATTTTTGAAAAGTGAACTTTTAACTTCCTTTTTTTTAAAATGGCATATATACCATGTGGACAAACAGACTGTCCAATGTAAACCATATGGTCAGTGACACTAGACTGGGGATGGATCTAATGTAAAACTTTTGTTAGCAATATACAGTATACTCTGCAGTTTCTTTGTAAGGAGAATCCAATATTCCACTTGAAATGGTTTAAGAGCTCACTGTCTGCAAAAATTCGAAGGATTCCTTTTATACAGACAAACAAACAACTGGCCTGGTTGTTTAATCTAAATTCCACAAATGTTGAAAAGAAGATCTGCTACATCTTTTATTACAATAACATTAAGACATACCACACTTAGTCAGTAAATACCTTGATCAGCATATTTAATCCCATCAAATATTTAATTTCTTGGGAATAATCCTTTCTGGTTACAATAAACCTTGTTTTATTTTGAAGAAAGAACCACCTTTAGAGCTCATGCAGAAAATATGGGTCAAATGGACTGAATTATTTTATTTTTATCCAAAAGCCACTATATAACTGACTACTTTAACTACTGACACTAAATAGAAAAACAAACAAACATCTGCATTCCGGCTTGCTTTAACGTTGCCTGTATGATTTCAACTGTATGGCTTAAAAGTAGATTGAGTA
Source organism: Heptranchias perlo (assembly GCF_035084215.1). Classification (NCBI taxonomy): domain Eukaryota; kingdom Metazoa; phylum Chordata; class Chondrichthyes; order Hexanchiformes; family Hexanchidae; genus Heptranchias; species Heptranchias perlo. The sequence goes on along the minus strand of NC_090341.1, from coordinate 33,171,641 downwards.
TTTGTGCATACAAAATTGCATTTTCATTCTTCAAGCTGCAAGCAGCTGAACAAGGAAATGTGGTCACGTGGTCCCACTTATCCGATGCCTTTAATTACAGGAACAAATTAGCTCCCACCAAACACCATTTTCTTTTTCCTATTGTGTAATTTCTGAGTAGGAAAAGTTGTTTTCTTTTATAGATCACAGGCCTCAGGCATTACTGCTCGAGTTGGTCACTAAGAAATGCACAAAAGTTAAGGTTTGGAAACTATCGGCACAAATCCCTATCTTAGCACCATGTGGCACAGTACGTTAGGGTACAGATGTTACAGTGCTAAACCCTGTAATGACAGAGAACATTATCGTACATTTAATGTATTTGTTAAATTCCACAATCTACAATTTTAATTGAGGTGCTAACTTGCTTATTTTCTTTTTTTCAACATATGCTTAAAATGAGACAATGTAAAATACGTTGTTGTATGAAACAAAGTTAATTCTGAAACATCCCATTTAAAATAAGCATAATGGTAGGATTGCTTGAAGTGCTTACAGTGTAACAATGATCAATAGAGCAGTGAACCCTTAATAGATAAGCATGTACAACAGTGAGAATACTCAAAACCAGCTCATGGAAAACTACCTAAATGGGAGAGTGTTCTTCTATAGAATTACATAAGAATTTATAGCACAGAAACAGGCCATGTGGCCCAAATGATCAATGCCAGTGTTTACAAGCCTCCTCCCACTCAACTTCATCTAACCCTATCAGCATATCCTTCTATTCCTTTCTCCCTCATGAAATTATTTAACTTCCCCTTAAATCTATGATGGTCGCTTCAACTACTCCTTGTGGTCACAAGTTCCACATTCTAACCACTTGCTGGGTAAAGAAGTTTCTTCTGAATTCCCTATTAGATTTATTATTGACTATTTTATATTTATGACCCCTAGTTTTGGACTCCCCCACAAGTGGAAACATCTCTATATCTACCCTATCAAACCCCTTCATAATTTTAAAGACCTCTAATTGGTCACCCCTCAGCCTTCTCTTTTCAAGAGAAAAGAGCCCCAGCCTATTCAGTCTTTCTTGATATAGTTATAACCTCTCAGTTCTGGTATCATACTTGCAAATGTTGTTTCACCTTCTCCAGTGCCTCAATATCCTTTTTGCAACATGAAGACCACATTTCTCTTTCTTAAGTGAGTTGGGTCGTGTTAACTGTCCATGCACCTGTTATATGTAGGACTGGTTGAACACATGGGGGGTGGGGGGGCAGGAAACTGTTGTTGCACACTGACAATTTTTAAAACTTTTTTTTTATTACAAGAGATAATTCCAACTTTTTACCCACTGATCAAATCCTTTGTTTCTAAAGTTCAGAAAGTATATTCTTTGTGGCCATTTGGACAACATAGCAATGAAGTACCAACTGAAGTTTGGAGGCTGTATTATCAAACTATTCTACATGACAGCCATTATGCTAATCATATCCTTTCAAATTTGAAAATAAACTCCCCCCCCACCGCCACCCCCCAAACTCAACAAACGTTAAGCAAACAAAAGCTAGAAGTTTCAATGTTGGTGTACAATTCCAGTTTCTGTGAATATTGTACTTTCAGGCCTTCGCAATGTAACATTTGGCTTAAAGCAGAAGCATTCCTTTTTATGTCTGAAAAGCAAGTTATATACTCTTTATAAAACCACAAAATGTCCTATTGGTCCTTAAAAGCTGTTCATTCCTTGAAAAGCTATATTTGCTTTTTGTGTGCTGATAAATCTATAGAAAAAATTTACAACTGTCACCCCCAGAACAAATCTCAAAGAATGAAGGATGTAGTTCTAGGTCTAACTTCAATAATTATAGCCTAACTAAGCCAAGAGCACAAATCTGTTACACACATGCAGACAAGGTAGTGCATCGGTCAGTACTTTTAAATGACAAACACCCAAACCCAAAACAGTAAATGTAATCTTAGTCTTGAATAGATTAAAATATTTTGCCAAAGCATCACACTTCTTTCAATTATCTTCATTCTAAAATCATTCTTTATTTATATTTAGTCATTCTGCAATCACAAACTTACAACTTATCATTTGATAAACAAATTGTAGCTCTAATTTTTTTCCAGGCAACCACCTGAAAATGTTAATGACGGGCCTAATACCTGTTGAAGGACTCTTTCCAGGAATTGGGCCTGCTCCACTTGGATTTTCTAGATGTGGATGCGGTCTAGGAAACATTTGTTTTTGTTTACTTTTAAGGTGGAGCAGGAGTGCTTCCGACGGCCGCTGTCAGGCCTCCCTCCCGCTGACTTGCCTGAATGTCGCTACCAGCGACAGGCAGTTGGCAACTTACCCAGAAAACTATGAGGCCCAAAGCCCAATTTATGCCAGCCTCTGCTCATGAAGTTCTGAGCCTGGGCCCATAAATGAGCCCAGACTAGTTTCTACCCCATAATCTCTAAAGTAAAAACTGACTACCACTTTTCAATACAATAAACAGAAAATCTTCTTGTCTTAGAATGCCTTCCAATAGCTAAAGAAATCTGAGAAAGGCTGCATTTACTCTTCAAGAACATAAACCACCCTGATAACTTTCTAGTGGGGAGTACTCTTATCATAAGTGTTTCTAACAATGCAAGTAAATTAGAGATGGCAGCAGAAGTGAGTTTGCCATTATCTTCACTGCATTATCTATTCTGGAGTGCTTTTAAATCTTCAAATAAAAGCCTTTATGTTAAGAACAGGCTTTTAAAACTCTACAAAGCTATCGTCACTCATTAATGTGTAGGCTTTAAGTGCTGTAAAACCTGCTGACATCACTGATGAAACTGCACAAGGTACAAACAGAAAACTGCAACAGGCAACACTCGAGATGAAGCTGTATGTCAAGTACCCAAAACATAAACAATCAAAACATTTTAAAGATAATTTATGTAACAACTTTGGATTTATATTGCGCTTTTAATGTAGTAAAGGTTTCAAGGCATCTCAGAGAAAATGGAAGACAGACAAAATAATTCGGGGAGCTGACTGAAACAATAGTTAAAAGGTAGGTTTTGAGGAGCCTTTTGAAAGTGGGGAGAGAACTAGCAAAGCAGAAGGGTTTTCCAGAATTCACTGAAGGTCCTGCCAGTGAAGGGGGTGGGTAACATTTGGAGAGCAAAAAGTGTCATCTGGGACATAGGCCTTGATGAGGTTGGAGAGAGAGAGAGAGATAGATAGATTTGTAAATGAGTATGACAATGAGAGATTTTTGAGTTCAATACACTGTGGAACTGTGAATTTTGCATGGTCAGTGGTGATGCACAAGTGGTAGATGGTGTGAGGAGAGCAGTGGGGGAGTTAAGTGTAGTAATTCCTGAGGGAAAGGCATGGATGAGGATTTCTGCAGCAGTGGGGTGAGGCAAGGACAGGGGTAGGTGATGTTTCAGCGTGGAAATAGGAGGTCTTAGTGACGGATAGGATATGGGGTTAGAAGCTCAGGTCAGAATCAGAAGAACACTGAGTTCATGTACTGTTGGATTTTGCCTGAGCAAGTAGCTGGGGAAGGAACAAGATTAGATGCAAGGTAATGGAGTTCTGGTGGGAGCTGCAGTTATATCAATACAGCATTAGGTTGGATATAGTTCTGGCTCATCCCTGACACTGATGGTCATGGAGTTGAGGTGGTGGCAGAAAGGGGTGAAATATCATCAACATACATATAGAAGCTGAACCAATATTTACAGATACGATTGCCAAAGGGCAGCATCTGCAGAAGGGGGTGAAGGAGGGATGTTGTGACATGGAAGGAGATGCGCTGGCTACATTCAGACAAACAGGAATGGATCCAAGCAAGAGTAGTACCACAGAGATGGAGCATGTAGGAGAAGAATCAAAGGATGGAATAATCAATGATGTGAAAAGCTACAGAAAAAACATGGAGGGATAAACATGCTATGATATACATGATGTTATGTGTAAAATGAAATGAAATGTCAGGGATTAAGGGACTTCAGTTATGTGGAGCAAATAGAGAAGCTGGGATTGTTCTCCTTGGATCAGAGAAGGTTAAGGGGAGATTTGATAGAAGTATTCAAAATTATGAGGGGTTTTGACAGTGTAAATAAGGAGAAACCGTTTCCACTGGCAGGAGGGTCAGTGACCAGAGGACACAGGTTTAAGGTAATTGGCCAAAGAACCAGAGGGGAGATGAGGGAAAATTATTTTACACAGCGAGTTGTTATGGTCTGGAATGCATTGCCTGGAAGGGCGGTGGAAGCAGATTCAATAGTAACTTTCAAAAGGAAATTTTATAAATACGTGAAGGGGAAAAAATTGTAGGGCTATGGGGAAAGGACAGGGGAATGGGGTAATTGGATAGCTCTTTTAGAGAGCCAGCACAGGCATGATGGGCTAAATGGTAGCAAGGGCACAGAATGTACTCTGGGTGGGGGACTTCAATGTCCATCGCCAAGAGTGGCTCGGTAGCACCACCACTGACCGAGCTGGCCGAGTCCTGAAGGACACAGCTGCCAGACTGGGCTTGCGACAGGTGGTGAGCGAACCAACACGAGCGAAAAGCCGACTTGACCTCGTCCTCACCAATCTACCTGTAGCAGATACATCTGTCCATGACAGTATTGGTAGGAGTGACCACCGCATAGTCCTTGTGGAGACAAAGTCCTGTCTTCACACTGAAGACACCATCCAACGTGTTGTGTGGCACTACCACCGTGCTAAACGGGATAGATTCAGAACAGATCTAGCAGCTCAAAACTGGGCATCCATGAGGCGCTGTGGGCCATCAGCAGCAGCAGATTGGTATTCCAGCACAATCTGTAACTTCATGGCCCAGCATATTCCTCACTCTACCATTACCAACAAGCCAGGGGATCAACCCTGGTTCAATGAGGAGTTTAGAAGAGCATGCCAAGAGCAGCACCAGGCATACCTAAAAATGAGGTGCCAATCTGCTGAAGCTACAACTCAGGACTACATGCATGCCAAACAGCGGAAGCAACATGCTATAGACAGAGCTAAGCGATTCCACAACCAACGGATCAGATCAAAGCTCTGCAGTCCTGCCACATCCATGAATGGTGGTGGACAATTAAACAACTAACAGGAGGAGAAGGCTTTATAAACATCCCCATCCTCAATGATGGAAGAGTCCAGCACGTGCGTGCAAAGGGCAAAGCTGAAGCGTTTGCAACCACCTTCAGCCAGAAGTGCCGAGTGGGTGATCCATCTCGGCCTCCTCCAGATAGCCCAACCATCACAGAAGCCAGTCTTCAGCCAATTCGATTCACTCCACATGATATCAAGAAACGGCTGAGTGCACTGGATACAGCAAAGGCTATGGGGCCCTGAAAACATCCCAGCTGTGCTGAAGACTTGTGCTCCAGAACAAGCCGCACCTCGAGCCAAACTGTTCCAGTACAGCTACAACACTGGCATCTACCCGACAATGTGGAAAATTGCCCAGGTATGTCCTGTCCACAAAAAGCAGGACAAACCCAATCCGGCCAATTACCGCCCCATCAATCTACTCTCAATCATCAGCAAAGTGATGGAAAGTGTCGTCGGCAGTCATATCAAGCGGCACTTACTTACCAATGCTCAGTTTGGGTTCCGCCAGGACCACTCGGCTCCAGACGGCATTACAGCCTTGGTCCAAACATGGACCAAAGAGCTGAATTCCAGAGGTGAGGTGAGAGTGACTGCCCTTGACATCAAGGCAGCATTTGACTTAGTATGGTACTAAGGCACCCTATTAAATTGAAGTCAATGGGAATCAGGGGGAAAACTCTCTAGTGGCTGGAGTCATACCTAGCACAAAGGAAGATGGTAATGGCTGTTGGAGGCCAATCATCTCAGCCCCAGGACATTGCTGCAGGAGTTCCTCAGGGCAGTGCCATAGGCCCAACCATCTTCAGCTGCTTCATCAATGACCTTCCCTCCATCATAAGGTCAGAAATGGGGATGTTTGCTGATGATTGCACGGTGTTCAGTTCCATTCGCAACCCCTCAGATAATGAAGCAGTCCGTCCCCACATGCAGCAAGACCTGGACAACATACAGGCTTGGGCTCATAAGTGGCAAGTAACATTTGCACCAGACAAGTGCCAGGTAATGACCATCTCCAACAAGAGAGAGTCAAACCACCTCCCATTGACATTCAATGGCATTACCATCGCCGAATCCCCCACCATCAACATCCTGGAGGTCACCATTGACCAGAAACTTAACTGGACCAGCCACATAAATACTGTGGCTACAAGAGCAGGTCAGAGGCTGGGTATACTGCGACAAGTGACTCATCTCCTGACTCCTTAAAGCCTTTCCACCATCTACAAGGCACGTCAGGAGTGTGATGGAATACTCTCCACTTGCCTGGATGAGTGCAGCTCCAACAGCACTCAAGAATCTTGACACCATCCAGGACAAAATAGCCCACTTGATTGGCACCCCATCCACCACCCGAAACGTTCACTCCCTTCACCACCGGCGCACTGTGGCTGCAGTGTGCACCATCCACAGGATGCACTGCAGCAACTCGCCAAGGCTTCTTCGACAGCACCTCCCAAACCCGCGACCTCTACCACCTAGAAGGACAAGGGCAGCAGGCACATGGGAACACCACCACCTGTTCCCCTCCAAGTCACACACCATCCCGACTTCGAAATATATCGCCGTTCCTTCATCGTCGCTGAGTCAAAATCCTGGAACTCCCTACTAACAGCACTGTGGGAGTACCTTCAGCACACGGACTGCAGCGGTTCAAGAAGGCGGCTCACCACCACCTTCTCAAGGGCAACTAGGGATGGACAATAAATGCTGCTCTGCCAGTGACGCCCACATCCCATGAACGAATTTTTAAAAATGGCCTGCTTATGTGCTGTATTATTCTATGATCAACATCTGTTTGTGGATATCTGGTGTATTGTGATTGAGTCTTTTGAAACAAACTAATTTGAAAACAAATAAGACAAAAGCAATCTTCTAGGTGACATTACATCAGTCAGTATGGGTAATTTGTCAGTAAATATGAGCAGTTGAAGGAATTAAATAGGATTCATAGATCCCTTGTATACCTGTTGCACAGGCTATAAATCATATCCTAGTTTAAGGTTCCAATTGTGATGTAGAAACCATATAGTAGGCCAGTGTATATCACTCACTCTCCCATATTTAGAGATTACAAAAGCATATATAAAATTATGATCTATACAGCAGATTTTATAGTACTGTATAAACAAATTCATAATCTAGTTAAGTACCTAAATGTCTGGAGCATATGTTTCATCTCTATTTTACAGTTATCATTTTAACAAATATTCTTTAAGGGGTCATTCCACTCTCGTCTTTGAGTCAGAAGGTTGTGGGTTCAAGTCCCACTCCAGGGACTTAGGAACATAGGAACAGGAGTAGGCCATTCAGCCCCTCGTGCCTGCTCCGCCATTTGATAAGATCATGGCTGATCTGTGATCTAACTCCATATACCTGCCTTTGGCCCATATCCCTTAATACCTTTGGTTGCCAAAAAGCTATCTATCTCAGACTTAAGCACTAAATCCAGGCTGATACTCTAGTGCACTACTGAGGGTGTGTTGCATTGTTGGAGGTGCCGTCGTTCGGATGAGACGTTAAAACCGAGGCCCCGTCTGCCTTCTCAGGTGGGCGTAAAAGATCCCATGGCACTATTTTGAAGAGGAGCAGGGGAATTCTCCCCAGTGTCCTGGCCAACATTTATCCCTCAGCCAACACCACTAAAACAGATTATCTGGTCATTATCACATTGCTGTTTGTGGGAGCTTGCTGTGCTCAAATTGGCTGCCGCGTTTCCTACATTACAATGGTGACTACACTGCAAAAAAGTACTTAATTGGCTGTAAAGTGCTTTGGGAAGTCCTGAGGTCATGCAAGTCTGTCTTTCTTTGTTTATCCAAGGGATAATTTTTATTTAAAGTTACATTTCTTCCAATTATTTTTTTAAAATTGTGAGGCCACTAAAAAATGTCACTTAAATCCAACCAATTTTCCAAATAGTTAAAGTTTTGTTTTTTCTGTACAAGGATTCTCACCATCTGTTCAGATCAGCTCTCTCAGACGAGCTTGTCAATCAGTCCCACACATAGCTGAAACAATGATATAATTTTTTTTTTTTTTTATTCGTTCACGGGATGTGGGCGTCGCTGGCAAGGCCGGCATTTATTGCCCATCCCTAATTGCCCTTGAGAAGGTGGTGGTGAGCCGCCTTCTTGAACCGCTGCAGTCTGTGTGGTGACGGTTCTCCCACAGTGCTGTTAGGAAGGGAGTTCCAGGATTTTGGCCCAGCGACAATGAAGGAATGGCGATATAATCACAGAACTCTTCTTGTGATTGACAGACAACATTGTAAATTCAATGTACATAGATGGTGGGCATCAGAAATCTCATACGTTAGTTCAATAAATTGAATAAAAGAATATAGTGACTTTTTATCAAATCACTGCTCTCACATTGGCAGATTCAGTGGGGAAATGTTCTTCTGAGTAGTTTGCTTCATAAGTCTTCGTCTTAATTGCTGGACCAGCTAACTGAGTCTGGAGGACTTGGACAAGGCCAGCAACTAAAGCAACAGAATGACCAGCCAGTTATGCAATTCAAGTTTCAAAATGTTATTGATATTAGAGAATAAACTTGCTTTCATAATTCCAAAATAATTTGAAATAGCACTATTACCAGAGTTCACCACAAATGAATTGTCACTGAATATCAGTTATAAGAACATAAGAGATATGAGCAGAGGCAGGCCATTTGGCCCTTCGAGCCTGCTCCGCCATTCAATGAGATCATGGCTGAACTGATTCTGGCCTCAACTCCACTTTCCCGCCTGCTCTCCATATCCTTTGACTCCTTTGCTGATCAAAAATTTGTCTAACTCAGCCCTGAATATATTCAATTTCTCAGCGCTCTTTGGGGCAAAGAATTCCAAAGGTTCACAACCTAAAGAAAAGCAATTTCTCCTCATCTCTGTCTTAAAAGGACAACCCCTTATTCTGAGACTATGCCCCCAAGTTCTAGATTCCCCATGAGGGGAAACATCCCCTCAGCATTTACCCTGTCAAGCCTCCTCAGGATCTTATATGTTTCACTAAGATCTCTTATTCTTCTAAACTCCAGTGAGCAGAGACCCAACCTGCTCAATCTTTCCTCAGAAGAAAACCCTTCCGTACCCGGAATCAACCGAGTGAACCTTCTCTGAACCGCCTCCAATGCAAGTATATCCTTCCTTAAATAAGGGGACCAAAACTGTACGCAGTATTCTAGGTGTGGTCTCACCAGTACAGTTGTAGCAAGACTTCCCTGCTTTTATACTCCATCCCCCTTGAAATGAAGGCCAATATTCCATTTGCTTTCCCAATTATCTGCTGCACCTGTATGCTAACTTTTTGTGTTTCATGTATGAGGACATCCAAATCCCTCTGTACCGCAGCATTCTGTAGTCTTTCTCCATTTATATATTTTGCTTTTTTAGTCTTCCTCCCAAAGTGGATGACTTCACATTTTCCCACATTATACTCCATCTGCAAAATTTTTGCCCACTCACTTAACCTATCTATAACCCTTTGCAGACACTTTGTGTCCTCCTCACAACTTACTTTTCCACCTATCTTTGTATCAGCAGCAAATTTGGCCACAACACGCTCGCTTCCTTCATTCAAGTCATTGATATATATTGTAAATAGTTGAGGCCCCAGCACTGATCCCTGCGGCACCCTGAAAATGAACCCATCATCTCGACTCTCTATTTTCTGTTGGTTAGCCAATCCTCTATCCATGCTAATATATTACCCCCAACACCAGGAGCTCATACCTTGTGCAGCAACCTTTTATGTGGAACCTTACTGAATGCCTTTTGGAAATCCAAATACACTACATCTACTGGTTCCCTTTTATCCACCCTGCTCGTTACTTCCTCAAAGAACTCCAATAAATTTGTCAAACATGATTTCCCTTTCATAAAGCCATGTTGACTCTCCTTGATTTTATTTTGAGTCTCTAAATGTCCTGCTACTACTTCCTTAATAATCAATTCTAGCATTTTCCCAATGACAGATGTTAGGCTAATTGGCCTATAGTTACCTGCTTTCCATCTCCCTCCTTTCTTGAATAGGGATGTTACATTTGCTGTTTTCCAATCCGCTGGGACCTTTCCAGAATCTGGTGAATTTTGGAAGATTACTACCAAGCATCCACTATCTATGTAGCCACTTCTTTTGAGACCCTCGGATGCAAGCCATCGGGTCCAGGGGACTTGTCAGCCTGCAGATCCATTAGTTTACCTCGTATTTTGTCCTCCCTCCCCTTTGCCGCTTGATTATTTACTAGTATTGGTATGCTACTCTGAAGACAGATACAATATATCTGTTCAATGCCTCTGCCATTTCCTTGTTTTCCATATTTATTTCACCAGTCTCATCCTCTAAAGGGACCTTTACTTACTTTAGCTACTCTCTTCCTTTTTATATACTTGTAAATTCTCTCAGTGTCAGTTTTTATATTTCTTGTTAGTTTACTCTCAATCTATTTTCTCCCTCTTGATTTTTTTTTAGTCCTCCTTTGCTGGTTTCTAAAGTTTTCCCAATCTTCGGGCTTACCACTAATCTTTGCCACGTTGTATGCCTTTTCTTTTAACTTGATACCATCCTTAACTTCCTTAGTTAGCCGTGGTTGGTACACCCTTCTTGTGGAGTCTGCTCCTTACTGGGATATATTTTTGAGAGTCATAAAATATCTTTCTAAATGTCTGCCACTGCTTATCCACCATCATACCTTCTAATCTGTTTTCCTTGTCTACTTCAGCCAACTCTGTCCTCATGCCATTGTAATTGCCCTTATTTAGGTTTAATACAGTAGTTTCAGATCCAAGATCCTCACTCTCAAACTGGATGTGAAATTCTATCATATTATGATCACTGTTTCCTAAGGGATCCTTTACTTTGAGGTCATTAATTAACCCTGTCTCATGACCCATTACCAGATCTAAAATGGTCTGTTCCCTGGTTGGTTCCACAACGTTTTGTTCTAAGAAACAGTCCCGAATACACTCTATGAACTCATCCTCAGGGCTACTTTTGCCAATTTGATTTGTCCAATCCAAGTGAAAGTTAAAATCACCCACGATTATTGCATTGCCTTTTTTACAAGCCCCCATTATTTCTTGATTTATATTTTGCCCTACATTGTAGCTACTGTTAGGGGTCCTACAGACTACTCCTATCAGTGATTTCTTACCCTTGCTATTTCTTACTCCACCCAAATTGATTCTACAACTTGAACGTCTGACCCAAGATCATTTCTCGCTATTGTACTAATTTCATCCTTTATTAACAGAGCTACCCCACCACCTTTTCCTATCTTCCTATACTTCCGAAATGTCAGATAACCCTGAATATTCAGTTCCCAACCTTAGTCACCTTGCAACCACGTCTCTGTAATGGCAACGAGATCATACACATTTGTTTCTATTTGTGCCGTCAATTCATCTATCTTATTACAAATGCTGCACGCACAGATAAAGAACCTTAAATTTTGTCTTTTTACTATTTTTTCTTCTTCTGATCCCATTTGCTGGTGCACTCTTATGTTTGTTTACTCAGTCCCTTCCTGTCACACTTTGGTTATTATTACCCCTATCTTTTCCTTGTCCTTTCTCTTAAACATTCTAAATTTCCACCCACCTGAATCCTCCCCCTCATGTTTAGTTTAAAGCCCTATCTACAGCCCTAGTTATTTGATTCACCAGAACATTGATCCCAGCATTGTTCAGATGAAGTCCGTCCTGACGGAACAGCTCTCTCTTTCCCCAGTACTGGTGCCAGTGCCCCAAAAATTGAAACCCACTTCTCCCACACCAATCTTTGAGCCACGCATTCATCTCTCTTATTTTATTTACCCTGTGCCAATTTGCTCGTGGCTCAGGTAATAATCCAGAGATTACTACCTTTGTGGTTCTGCTTTTTAATTTAATCCCAAGCTGCTCATACGAGACCTGGGTGTCCTTGTACACCAGTCGCTGAAAGCGAGCATTCAGGTGCAGCAAGCAGTTAGGAAGGCGAATGATATGTTGGCCTTCATTGCAAGAGGATTTAAGTACAGGAGCAGGGATGTCTTACTGCAGTTATACAGGGCCTTGGTGAGACCATACCTGGAGTATTGTGTGCAGTTTTGGTCTCCTTATCTGAGGAAGGATGTCCTTGCCATGGAGGGAGTGCAACGAAGGTTTACCAGACTGATTCCAGGGATGGCTGGACTGACGTATGAGGAGAGATTGGATCAACTAGGCCTTTATTCACTAGAGTTTAGAAGAATGAGAGGTGATCTCATCGAAACAGATAAAATTCTAACAGGACTAGACACACTAGATGCTGGGAGGATGTTCCCGATGGCTGGGGAGTCCAGAACCAGGGGTCACGGTCTCAGGATACGGGGTATGCCATTTAGAACCGAGATGAGGAGAAATTTCTTCACTCAGAGGGTGGTGAACCTGTAGAATTCTCTACCACAGAAGGCAGTGGAGGCCAAGTCATTAGATGTATTCAAGAAGGAGATAGATATATTTCTTAATGCTAAAGGAATCAAGGGATATGGGGAAAAAGCGGGAACAGGGTACTGAGTTAGACGATCAGCCATGATCATTTTGAATGGTGGAGCAGGCCCGAAGGGCCGAATGGCCTTCTTTTGCTCCTATTTTCTATGTTTCTAAGTTCCATTCATTTAAAGTTAGTATTCTGGATGTCATTGTAAATAAAAAATTTAATTTTTTAAATTAAAAGTCAACGAAATAGTTGAATTAAATAAAAGACAAAGGAAAAGTAAAAAAAATCTTTTAAATTAAAAAAAAAAATTTTAATGACGAAAAACTATTAAAATAAGGAGTAATATGAGACTCCACATTGTTTCAAGTTAATTTTTAGTTGTTTGGCAGTCATTAAGACTTAGTTAAAACTTCGTTTAGACCTGTATTTTTAAGCATACTCAGCTGGATGCTGAGTCGGATAGATTTTTGGACTCTAGGGGCATCAAGGGATATGGGGATTGAGCGGGAAAGTGGATTTGAGGTTGAAGATCAGACCTGATCTTATTGAATGGCAGAACAGGCTCGAGGGGCCGTATGGCCTACTCCTGCTCTTATTTCTTAAGTTTCTTATGTACCTCTTTGGTGACTAATTACCTAATTCACTGCGCATGTGCCAACACTGGAACTTTCTCCTTCAATTCGCCACTAACAACGGAAAGCACTGTTGAGCTCCTCCGTTAGTTCAGGAGTGATTTGTCCCCTCATAAGTTTAGACGGTTGTGCTCCCCGAAGCTCCAGTGGCAAATTTACGCCAAAATATGCTGGAGAACTGATTAGAATATACCACAGCAAGTAAAGCGACGAATCAGAAGTGGTGCAGCCAATGTCCAATATATATCCAAGGCGCCAGAGTCGGACACAGAACAGAACAACAGATAATTTAACCTTTCTATAAAAGCCACAGTCTGTTAGCTTTAACTGCTTTTAACACTGAATATTCATTTAAGATTATTTCCTTTTGAGTTGGTTATTTAATCATTTTTTTATAATAGCAATCGATTCTTTATTATATTTAACAAATGAATAAATACTATTACTATATGAATAAAACTCCTCCTGTTTTCAAAGCGAAGTGATCGAACAGTGTACAAAATGCCGACTGCCTGCAAGATCGTTTTAGAAATGAACACTGCTAATTTCCCCAATTCGTAGCTAAATAACCCCCGCCTGTCAAAACTAGTTTCCTGAAGCTCAACAGGGTGCTTCTGATTTAACATTTAGATACAAATGAAATTTAGAAACTTTCTGTGGAGTGACCACAGTTGTCCACAATTGCTACTTTATATTGCAGCAATTTAAGTCACACATCTACGTCACTATGACTTGGAAGGACTGCACTATGTATAAACTTACAAAGTCTAAAGCTACCGAAAAAAGGTAGTTTTTTTGTCATTTCTACAGTCCTCTACATTGTGCCTATTAATTTGGCATAGCTTCGGTCTGCTGATTCATATTCCTGAGGTAGCCCGAGTCGAACTTGGGGAAGAAGCTCCAAGAGACACCTCTTTGGCTGATTTAGATTTGAAATCGGTCTGCCACACAGTCCCAGGAGGGTGCCAGGTTTGATCCCCTGCCCATAATGAGTTAGCCAATCTAAACAGAGGTGGTGATGGGGCTACTACAATGTTCCCGGGTTGGGGAGAGGAACTAAAATAAAATCAGACACAGCTGCAACTCCTGATTGCCCGCAATGACCCATGCTGGGAGTGCACGTGTGGGTGGACTAAGCTCTGATGGCCTCAACTGAATAGCCCCCAACACATAATATTTAGGCCTCAAATAAATACCCACATGATGTGTTGGTGTGTGGAACCATATTCCAGGATGATTAACAGTCTGCATGAGCAATGGAGTATAGAGAACATTTTTTTAAAAATTGGAACATATATATCTTCCAAATTTTGTTTTATTAGAAAAAGCAGGCTCTTATCATTAACTTAGGATGATGACTTAGGTAGGAACGCTATATTCACTACCACGATTGAACCTTCATTAGGAGTTAAGAACTTAATGAAGGTTAAATCATGGTAGTGAATATAGAGTTCCTACCTTAGTCATCATCCTAAGTTAATGATATTATTTAATAGTTTATTTTCAACTGCTAACCCAAAGTTGAAGCTTGCATTTGGCAGATATTCCATAACTGTTGCAGGAAATATCCACTTTATATAATTACAAGCCCATGGTAGGGATTATATCTAGTTGCGGAACGTAGAGGCTGAATTTCTGAAAGTTACACTAGTGTAATGGCTGAACTAGTTGCCTACGGTAAACAACCGAAATATGGACATTAGACTTACCTGGCAGAATAATCTTTGATTAACTGGGAACGGTACAAATGGCTTCTGAATTTTATGACTAGTAGACAATTTCCAGTTGTTGCAAATGTCATTGATAGTACAGAACATGGATTAATTGCTTACTGCAAATGTAGCTAAAAATGATCCCAGTTGAACATCGTAACTCAGCACTAGGAATGCACTTGCCGAACAATTCCACCTGTCAGTTGTAAACCTTCTCCCCCACCCTGTGAACCACCACCACATATGTTATGTTTACAGAAAATGAATTAAAGTTGTCACTGAGCATGTCAAAACAATAGCACAGAGCTCCATAGAATTTCTCCAAAACTGGCTGGAGGACAAAATGGGTATTAGTGAAGGGCAATTATATTTCACACAAATTAGGATGAGGAATGAGTGCTTGGCCCAGTATTATGGCTCTTTTCCAGGACTATAATCCTTACCATGAGAAATAATTCTCAACAAATGTTAAATTATCTTCACATTGCGTTTTTGCTGTTAAACACTTGAAACTCTGCACCCCTGCAGTATCACTAAGTGAAGGAAATACAAAAACAGCATCTCACTTGACTGTTACACTTTAGTACTTTAAGCAGGCTTTTGTGACAAGAACATAAAGAGGATATGAAAGGTACCTGTGACTCAAACAAGATGAAATCTCTTGCTACAATATTACACAGCGGCTTTGTAATTTTGTAGGAAAAATACAGTTTCTTTTCTTGATAAGAATACAAGTATTAGCAATTATCTTGGCAAAATAATGTCTCAGTGTTTAGGTATTCGTTAACATCTGTTCGGATTATGTTTTTCTCTGGCTAGTGTCAGACAGCAGAAAGTGATTATGAATAACACTAGTATGTGGTAATATAATCAAGCAAGTGAGTGAGTGTGTTTGTGTGTATGTATGTGTGTGGGTAATATTTCATTGTCTCTGCACACGCTTCCAGCCTGCACCACTTGACGTCCTGATGTCACTTTTTGCGTTGACTTTTGCCATTAAAAGTTCCTGAGGCCGCATTCATAGTGGAAATTGTCTCCGTAAACTCATCACTCTAATTGCACAATCCAACCACTGGGTTCCCATAAGCATCTCAAAATGCTTTCTGAAAATAAAATTTCATCTGATATTTTTCTTCTCAGTAATTGAAATTTCCAAATGTCCAAAATTAAGGTTTAACTAAAATAAAATATGAAAAAATTATATATTTCACAGTAAAATGATTACATTTATGCATTGTTTTATTTTTGAAGCCAGCTAATTATCACACCTGTGCTTTGTTGACAGTTGGAAAAGATCAATGCTAATGGCTTACACCTGTGAGACAAAGGATCTAATTTCTAACAGCAATGAGTCAGAAGGGAAGAGAATTTGATTCCTGTTGTTAAAAGACAAATTGAGTTTTGAAAGCAAACAAAGCCTCTGGGGGAAACATAAAGGAAGGTAAGGTAGACGGGGAGGAGGGAAACTGATTGAGGATAAGAGGGCCTCTGGCCTCTCACCATCTGCCCTTGGGGATGGAGAATTAAGCCAGAAATACCGAGTGGATGATCCATCTCGGCCTCCTCCCAATATCCCCACCATCACAGAAGCCAGTCTTCAACCAATTCGATTCACTCCACGTGATATCAAGAAACATAAGAACATAAGAACATAAGAAATTGGAGCAGGAGTAGGCCAATCGGCCCCTCGAGCCTGCTCCGCCATTCAATAAGATCATGGCTGATCTGATCCCAACCACAAATCTAAAGAACACAAGAAGTCGGAGCAGGACCCGGCCACATAGCCCCTGGGCCCTCTCCGCCACCCACAGGGCATTGACCGATCCGAACTCAGCTTCATGTCCAATTTCCTGCCCGCTCCCCATAACCCCTAATTCCCTTTACTTCTAGGAAACTGTCTATTTCTGTTTTAAATTTATCTAATGATGTAGCTTCCACAGCTTCCTGGGGCAGCAAATTCCACAGACCTACCACCCTCTGAGTGAAGAAGTTTCTCCTCATCTCAGTTTTGAAAGAGCAGCCCCTTATTCTAAGATTATGCCCCCTAGTTCTAGTTTCACCCATCTTTGGGAACATCCTTACTGCATCCACCCGATCAAGACCCTTCACAATCTTATATGTTTCAATAAGATCGCCTCTCATTCTTCTGAACAACGGCTGAGTGCACTGGATACAGCAAAGGCTATAGGCCCCGACAACATCCTGGCTGAAGACTTGTGCTCCAGAACAAGCCGCGCCTCTAGCCAAACCGTTCTAGTACAGCTACAACACTGGCATCTACCCGACAATGTGGAAAATTGTCCAGGCATGTCCTGTCCACAAAAAGCAGGACAAACCCAATCCGGCCAATTACCGTCCCATCAGTCTACTCTCAATCATCAGCAAAGTGATGGAAGGTGTCGTCGACAGTGCTATCAAGCAGCACTTACTCACCAATAACCTACTCACCAATGCTCAGTTTGGGTTCCGCCAGGACCACTCGGCTCCAGACCTCATTACAGCCTTGGTCCAAACATGGACAAAAGAGCTGAATTCCAGAGGTGAGGTGAGAGTGACTGCCCTTGACATCAAGGCAGCATTTGACCGAGTGTGGCACCAAGGAGCCCTAGTAAAATTGAAGTCAATGGGAATCAGGGGGAAAACTCTCCAGTGGCTGGAGTCATACCTAGCGTAAAGGAAGATGGTAGTGGTTGTTGGAGGCCAATCATCTCAGCCCCAGGACATTGCTGCAGGAGTTCCTCAGGGCAGTGTCCTAGGCCCAACCATCTTCAGCTGCTTCATTAATGACCTTCATAAGGTCAGAAAGGGGGATGTTCGGTTCCATTCGCAACCCCTCAGATAATGAAGCAGTCCGTGCCCGCATGCAGCAAGACCTGGACAACATACAGGCTTGAGCCGATAAGTGGCAAGTAACATTCGCGCCAGACAAGTGCCAGGCAATGACCATCTTCAACAAAAGAGAGTCTAACCACCTCCCATTGACATTCAACGGCATTACCACCGCCGAATCCCCCACCATCAACATTCTGGGGGGTCACCATTGACCAGAAATTTAACTGGACCAGCCATATAAATACTGTGGCTACAAGAACAGGTCAGGGGCTGGGTGTTCTGTGGCGAGTGACTCACCTCCTGACTCCCCAAAGCCTTTCCACCATCTACAAGGCACAAGTCAGGAATGTGGTGGAATACTCTCCACTTGCCTGAATAAGTGCAGCTCCAACAACACTCAAGAAGCTCGACACCATCCAGGACAAAGCAGCCCACTTGATTGGCATCCTATCCAGCACCCTAAACATTCACTCCCTTCACCACCGGCGCACCGTGGCTGCAGTGTGTACCATCTACAGAATGCACTGCAGCAACTCGCCAAGGCTTCTTCGACAGCACCTCCCAAACCCGCGACCTCTACCACCTAGAAGGACAAGGGCAGCAGGCACATGGGAACAACACCACCTGCACATTGCCCTCCAAGTCACACACCATCCCGACTTGGAAATATATCGCCGTCCCTGCATCGTCGCTGGGTCAAAATCCTGGAACTCCCCGCCTAACAGCACTGTGGGAGAACCTTCACCACACGGACTGCAGCGGTTCAAGGCGGTGGCTCACCACCACCTTCTGAAGGGCAATAAGGTATGGGCAATAAATGCTGGCCTTGCCAGTGACGCCCACATCCCATGAACGAATAAAGAAAAAAAAGTGAGGTGAGTGACAATGCCGGATAGGGGAGGGAAAGATTAAAGGGTCAAGCAGATAGTTAAAAGATGAAAAAATAGGGGTGCTGATGGGAGTAAGGATATGGTAGAAAGGGGAATGAGTAGTAAGAAGGGGTAGGGTTAGGGAATACGATGGGGGTGAGGGATGTGGGAAGCATGAATGAATTGGGGAGGGAACCACAATCCCCACCACCAAATACTGCTTGCAGCCATTGGTGGCTCCATTCCCTGCCACATCACAGCCTAAGAAAAGAAGAAAGACAGAATGAAGCAAAGAGACAGACAGAATCAGAGCAAGAGAGATAGAAAACAGCAACACAAAGACAGCAAAGACCATATTTTCTGATTCATTGTGTGCAATGCCATGAGATAAGTAACTGATTAAAATTCTTATGTACACACAGCACTTCATGTCTCGAAAATCTTAATTCCATTTGTCACTTTTTTTGGCACAAATTGTGTCAATATTTTCCATTTTAAATTTCTATGCCCACATTTTATAAAGGAAACTGCCTTTGTAAGTGGTAGATCTGTAGCTCCTCCATCTCCTGTTGCCTAGGTCTACTACCAGTGGTAGCATTGTAACACCTATCTTCAACTGCTTTTGTTTTAACTTTCCCCAGGTTCCCCCTGGTGAACTCACTCCCACAAGTCCAAAAACTGACACCACTCTAAATAAAATGCCATCCCCATAAAATATCTTCCTCACTTCCCAGCCAGAGCTGACTGCTTGAAGTTTTTTTTAAATCACCCTGCTTCTCAGTGACAGAAGATGTGAGCTGCTTGCTCAACCTTGCTCCTGATCTGCTATTCTCTTTTACTCCCAACCCCCCCCCCCCCGCAGTGATATATATACACACTACTTTTGGTTTAGTCCGACTCTCTGTTTTATTTTAAAACTCCATATACTGTAAAATCTCCCAAGACTCCCATCCCAAATTCTTTTAATTATATATGACTTTTGCCTCACTATCTTTTCACTCACCATTCTCTTCAGTATAATATACCCAATCCCACAAACATTTTCTGTGCACTGCACCAAGTTCTCTGGAATCCCCCAACTTTCCTTCTGAAACTTGCAAACGCTTATCGCATTATATTGAGTGAAACAGAAGAAAGAAACGGACTGGTTTGCAAATGTACTATGGCAGTATGCACACTAGCTTGCAACTGTACTGTGGCAGAATGCACACTAGCTTGCAATTGTACTGTGGCAGAATGCACACTAGCTTGCAATTGTACTGTGGCAGAATGCACACTAGCTTGCAATTGTCCTGTGGCAGAATGCACACTAGCTTGCAATTGTACTGTGGCAGAATGCACACTAAGCTTGCAATTGTACTGTGGCAGTATGCACACTAGCTTGCAATTGTACTGTGGCAGAATGCACACTAGCTTGCAATTGTACTGTGGCAGAATGCACACTAGCTTGCAATTGTACTGTGGCAGAATGCACACTGCAGTCAAGCAAAACTACAGGTCTGCTGCCACGCAGTTTTGAAGCATAGTGATGCAGTTATACTACACCTTAGTGACAGAATTCTATGGCTAGGACTAGCTGGCTCCTAGCAGGACTTCAGCATTACAGCCAGGATGTTGTCAGGACCCACAGCCTCCACTGTGTTGAAGTAGAAGATAACATCAGACATGTTACCCAGGTAAAGAGGTGGGTTCAACAGTGTGAGGTAAAAATGCTTATATGAATACATAGCAACAATGTGACTAATTGGTTGATAAGGTAACACTAACCTCAAAAACAAACTATTAATTAAATTTATAATTCAGCATAACAGTGTGTTCTGAAAGAGATAGTTTGGTAGACTGCAGTTTCTTGCTTCAGTCATTTTTCTATCCCCTGTTCTAACCCAGGACCTGTAAGTTCCTGCACTGAACCATGTACAGCAAATTGGAACAGCTTCAAAAAGATTCCAGTGGACAATGTCAACTGTTTTCAAGTGAGCTGACTCCAACCTGATCCAGACACAAATCCTCAAAGCTGGTGTAAACAAAATGATTTTGATGTGACTATAGAAACATACTGGAATTTAGTGGAAGTAATGCTTGCACTTCCTATATCAACTAATCAGTGGGAAAGTGACCTTTAAGCAATAAAAGTTTGTTTAGTCATTTGAGTACTAAAAGTTCTCTAGTTTTTTTGGAATATACAGCCCTATTTTCTTTCACACAACATCTGCAAAAATAATTCTCTGGATTTTCAACAATCAATGTTATGAAGTGAGAAATAAATGTACAGAGCAAGGTAATCAAATCAGGTTTTTCTGGGAATAAAATAAAATGTTGCAATCTTGTACGACTGGAATCCTTGATTTGTGAAATTACAACATTATTGGACCAAGTCTCATTCTGGACTTTAAATATACTGTTATTAAAAACTCATGCCTCAAACCACACTAGATTATAATCTGGAGTCTGTATGACAACAGTGATCTGTTGTGATCATCAAATGCTGCAAATAAAGCTAGAATTAGATTTTACTCATTAGTACCTACAAAAACAATATTTTCCTTTATCAGCACACCCAATATTTATTCAATTGTATTCAGATATGGTTTTGCACTGGTGTATTGTATATCTGCATTTCTTCAGCTCTCCGGACAGCGGACTCAAGATAGATATTCTCTAGGACAAGATGACTAGTTTAAAGTATACTTCTGAGAAATCATTGCTGATGAGCAAGAATGGAAATAAAGATGGCATATTATGCTCAACAAAGGTAACCCTGTGGACTTAGTTTTTTTGTCTGGAAGGGTACAGAAAAAGGGATTACATCCCAAAGTAGTGAGGAAAACATCAAGGACTTGACTGAAGCAATGATACATTTGGACCAGAAGAAAGGGTTCACAAAGTTAAAGGAGCAGTTGATCCTTGATTGGACAGGAGACTAAGGGAATTCAGCAACTCTGTTTGATGCGTTCGCTTACTAAAACACAGAGAAAAATTTACGACTTCTGCACAAAATTTCCTGCAGTAACATTCAAAAAGAAAAAGGGTTTGCGTGGTATGTCAAACAACAGCAAGAATAATCATCTATAAATATAATTGTTCCAATGACTGACAAGGCAATTCTTCTCATACGGTCCAAACAAAGCTCATACCAAAAGATCATTCACTATGCATCATAAAAACTTGTGTCAATTCAGATTAATTCTAAATGTTGTGTTTAAACCTTAGGAGATCATTTTTAATCCTGGGCGGGCAGCTTGGCATGAGGCCCTAGCCATTTTGTGGGGCCAAGAGGAGAGTACATGCCCATCCTAGCCCCATAAAAATTTGAAAAAAATAAAACCTATTCAGGAGCTGCCAGCAGCGGTCCCTTGAAGGACCACTGATTAGGGCGCTCAACATCACGTACCAATGGACAGAACATGCATGCTCATCTATTGCTACCTCAAAATCGCCTCAGGGTCCTTTACACATCATGGGTCCCGAATAGCACATTACAAATAAGCCCCCACCTAAAACTGGCAGGCATGTAGGCTGCCAATTTAGAAGCCGCAACCAAAATAGCAGCAGGCATGATTGGGGTGGTAAGTGAATCGCCACGATTTTTGGGGCACTACCATCCCATTCCCACTAGGCAGATAGAATGGGTCTCTTGTACAGCTGCAAGGCAAATGTAAAATTGCTGAGACCCATTAAGTCAATAAATATATATATATAAATAAATTAAAAACAAAAGCATTGCACCATAGGAACCAATATGTATCTCAGATTATCTGGGGAGTAGGCTTGAAGCTGGTGCCAATACGGACATTTGACAATACAAACTCGTGACCAAATCCCCTGCATCACTTTCTACATTCCTAGAATGTTCATTCCAAACAACATTCGATTCAAACAAAACGTTATTTGCACAACCATAATCTAAAGCAGATAGCACCATTTGTATTTGCAAAAAAAAATGCATGTGGAGTTGGCCCATTGAGAGTCAGTGGTAGAAATAGGGCATCTCCATCCAATCCACTCACATTATGGGCCTGGGTTCCATCACCTGGTCTCTGTATAAATGTGTATAGAAATTGTACTCATCACAATACAAAACATTAATCATAACCTGTCTATGTGAATATGATACCTGAGTCTACATTCTTTCTGCTGTACGTTGTGCGGTTGGGTCTTGCCAACAAACTGCATAACTTGGGTTTTGTGGAAAGATCTCATTGTTTCCTTGACCACATTTGCAGGTGTGTTTACTATAATTGTAAGCTGTTTATGAAAGAACTTCTTGTTATTACGGTCTGAAAGCTGCAATGTAAACATTTAACCTCGTTTGAAAGCTGTAATCTTTCATGACTTATAAGCCATATTAAAACATTTAAAAATACTGGTTATGAGGATTATTCTTTTCGGGATAGAGCAGGAGAACATAAAAACAAGAAGTCAAAACGTTCAAGAAAGGGAAAATGAGACAAGAACCAGTGCTTTTATATCCCCTTGTATGACTCTTCCATGGCTGACTTGTCTTGACTTGGAAACTAGATTGCAGGAGGACTGTTTTTTGGACCCACTGAGAACTTTGTCAAAGGCAGTGATAGGTTTGAATGAGTGTTTCACAAGACACAACGGCCATGTACATTCCTAAAAATGTCAAGTTGAAGGGGAAAAGATACTTATGGAAAGGGTGTCGAACAATCAGAGTAAAAAACTAACTTCTACTACTCTTAATACATTTCTTAATCATTTTTACCAGTTAGAAGTAGCAGGTGGTAGTTGGTCTGCAACATTTGTGGGCGTGGACTATTATACTTGAAACTAATGGAAGCTGTTTACTTGCCCCAGATCAAGGAGGTTTGCTTCTGGTCAACGGAGTAGAGTTGGCTGCTCTTAAGATCCCTTATCTTGTGTATCCCTCATTAATACCAAAAGCAGGGGAAGGTGATGGATTGCAACTCAGTGCAGAAAAGAACCTCAAGATGCCTAATGGAATGGTCCAGTTTCTTCCATTCTTGCCAAGAGGGAAAAAAGAAAGGGAAATACAAGTAATGGGCTCAGGTCCGGATCGGCAGCCAAAATGCACACATGAATGGACACGGAAAGAATTCAGGTTACATAACATGGCAGAGATTAGAAGAGACACGTCCTAGTCGTAAACACCTGGCCCTTACACCAGGTGCTTTTTTATCAAATGGAGCAAAACATTTTTAAACTCAGTACCTTAATGTTACAATAAAACGTTACAATATCTAATTAACCAACTGTCACCCCAAACTTCACTGGATCAAAAACCCATCAAACACTAAAGTACTCCACTAAACAAAGCTCACAAACACAACAGAAGTTGTCTTCTCTTTTTAAAGTGAGTTTTCCTCTGCGGGCTAACTTCACCAACTTCCTCGCCATCCTGCTCATTCCGCCCATTGCTGCCCCCTGGTCTCTGCTGGGCGATCAATCACTGCCCTCTCCACATTTCCCCACAGAATATCCAATCATTCATGTAAAAGTCCCTTGCCTTCCACAGTCTCATTGTAGATCAAATTGACATCCTGGCTTTGACTGAAACTTGGCTCACGGGTGACAACGCCTTGTCCCTTTCCTAAGCCTCCTGGCTATACCTTCAGTGACCCCGCCCAAATTGCCGCGGAGGTGGCATGGCCCTCATTACCAAGTCACATCTTTCCCTTTCCCCCAATCCTCTGGCACCTTCTCCTCCTTTAAGCACCTCACCTCTCCTTTAAAATCTTCATTGTCTACTGCTTCCCCCAAGCTGCATGCTGATCTTATCCCCAACAGATTTTCCCTTCCATCTTCCCTCAGCCTCTGCAGTGAACAACACCTCATCTTCAGTGATTCTGATCACTGTCTCAGTGCCACTTGCTCTCTCATCCTCCCTAACCTCTCCCACCCATATTAATTCACATCCCTTTACCCTCCTTCAACCCCTTTTCCTTCTGAATCCACCGAGAAAAACTTCTGCCCAAGTCATTTACAACCACACTCTCAAACTCTGTACTGCCTAACTTTTGACTTCCATTCGCCACAATACCTCTACAGCTGTTGATAAACTACTCCCTCACCTTCACTTTTGACGCCCTTGTCCCCAGCAAAACCTTTCTGCAGTGCAGGCCCCATCTCGTCTTCCTTAGGTCCAAGGGGCACAGACTTAACTGGCATCGATCAAGCACCTCCTTAAACCCCTCTCCCCTGTCCTTGCCACCAAGTGTGACCAGCTCATGGATTTCTTCATATCCAAATCAAGATGAAGAAATCCATTCAGCTGCTTCCCTCGTTCTCCATGTGCAACAAACCATACTTCTCCCATCCTAGAACCTTAAACCTCAGCTCGCACTCTCTCTTCAGTTTCTCCCCCCTGCTTTCTCCCAGCTCATCTCAAAGGGAGGTAGATTGTGCCTGAGGAGAGGGGACTCCTGACCACCCAACTTCCCTACCTAACCATTTTGTCCCCTCTCCTTAGGCACTAACCCCCTCCCTTTCAAAACTGCTATCATCAGTGCCTCCTCAAAAAGCCTCAACCCCCTTTGTCTTTATTAACCACCGTCCCATCTTCATCCTCCCGTTCCTCTCCAAGGTTCTTGAATGCGTTGTTGCCGCCTAGATCCGTGCTCAATCCTCCCACAACTCCCAGCTTGAATCCCTCCAATCAGTGTTCCACTCCTCCTACAGCAATGAAACAGCCATAACTAAAGTCACAAATGACATTTCCAGTGACTTGCGACCACGGTGCATTATTCCTCCTCAGCCTCTCTGCAGCCTTTGACATAGTTAATCACATCATCCTCCAATGCCTCTCCCACACTGTCCAGCTAGGTGGGACTGCCCTTGCTTGGTTCCACTCTTACCTATCCAATCATCGCCAGATCAACTCTTGCAATGGCTTCTCTTCCCACCCCTATACCATCACCTCAGAAGTCTTCAAAGGGTACATCTTTGGCCCCCTCCTCTTCCTCATCTACATGCTGCCCCTTGAGCATGTCATGTACAGAAATGGCATCAACTTTCTCATGTATGGTGACAACCCCCAAATCTATCACCTCATCACCGCCTCTGTGCTGTCAGACCTGTTGTCTGACATCCAGTCTAGGATGAGCCGTAACTTTCTCCAGCCATCTTCTTTGGCACGCAACGCAAACTGCGTACCTTTTCCACTAACTCCATCCCCTTCTCTGGCCACTATATCAAGCTAAACCAGATTGCTCAGAATCTCGTTCTACCACTACCAGATTTAGTACATTAAACTGAAACCAAACCTTTATTTTATGATCTACCATTAAATAGCAGAGGCATTGGCAGAACAATAAGCAAGAACAGAAGCTTCTCTTTTAAAAATAGTTTACCAAATGTTGGAAGAAATTTGTAGCTTTGTACTAACTTTAATATAATAAACTTTGTACAGAATAAAATAAAAACACAAGTGTTAACATTACACATCACAACTATGAGTATTGTCATTCCCATTGGCACTTTGTGTTTCTATTAGTGGTTACTGCTCATGGTTCTTGGAAAACTTTCCATATGCTGTGACATGATGATATGCAGGTAGTAGTACTGCTTAACACCAGGTGGTTATCCAGAATATTACACTAATGTTGGGATCTTGTCCAGTAAACTCTATTTTGGGTCAGTGAAAACAGCTGACAGAGAAATATTCCGATCTGGCCATAAGTTAGATTTTTAAATGGAGACAATATTTGTCTGGTTATGCTTTTCTCTAAAATCCAGCAGTAGTGTTGTAATCTAGTAGAACAGAATCTAATTTCTCAGTGAAATGGAGCCTTCCTGTCAGCTAACACTATCGCAATCCTTGATTGGCATTGCGATCTTGTTGCAAAAATGGGGAGGCAAGTTACAAAACTTTCTTTGAAACTGCTGATTGCTTCTCTTGGCCTGGGCTCTGTTACAAGATACAGGAGGTGAAGTCAGTAGGCAAAGTTCCAGTTTAGCCTAGTTAGAAGCACTCTTGCCCATGAGTTAGAAGATTATGGATTCAAGTTCCATAGGACTTGAGCATGTAATCTAGCCTGACACTTCAGTGCAATACTGAGGGAGTACTGCATTGTTAGAGGTGCCTTCCTTTAGAGGAAACATTAAACCGAGTTCCAGTTTGCCTGTTCAGGTGGGTGTTAAAGATTTCAAAGCGCCATTCAAAGAAAATTAATCCCAGTCTCCAGATTCTGAGCAATCTGATTTAGCTTGATATAGTGGCCAGACAAGGGGATGGAGTCAGTGGCAAAGGTACGCAGTTTGCGTTGCGTGCCAAAGAAGATGGCTGGAGAAAGTTACGGCTCATCCTAGACTGGATGTCAGACAAGGGGTCTGACACCACCAAAAGAATGGCCATTCTTCTCAAATATTTGTAGGATCTTATTGTATGCAAATTAGCCATTGTATTAACCTACTTAAGTGACTGCACTTCAATGTAATTCATTGAATGTGAAGTGCTTTGAGATATTTCTGGTATGATAAGGCAATAAATGCGAGTCTTGGGCCCAGTGCAAGCATGGTGGTTGTGGATAGCAGAATGTAAATAGCAGTGAAATACATCAAAGTTGTTCAAGTTTTAGAAAGCTACATCTATTGTACAACAATAAAAAATCTGCACAGAACTCAGGACAGTATGAAATTATTCTAAATCATGTATGCATATAAAGTCCTACATATTTGATACGTTCCTTCAATGCTTTGCAATAGGAAGTTTCTGTACTATTATGTCCATAGAAAACACACTGGAGCATACCCTTTAAGCAAGGTCATCTAGACTATTGATGTGCAGAGGTTTTACAAGTTTAAACATGTTACTGAGAAGATGATATATGAATACACAAGTCATGGTTACTCTGTTGTTGATTGTGGATATATACCTAATAATTGGGAACTGCGATTCACAACCAGTTCCTTCATTTGCAGCTCTGTTTCAAGTGGTGGGAGGTCACTTTACAAGCCTAAATAGACTTATTTTAAATATAGAAAACACAGGAGCCATCAGGGGAGCACAAGCAGCAATTTGGGGGTGGGGGGAGGGGGGAAACCAATAGCTCCTTCAACAGAAATTTGAGGGCTACCTGATGATATTCGCTGCCCAGTGTGGTTGCAGATGGAATTCCTGGGTCTAAGGGAGGGTATCGATTGACTTTCTGCTTGATTGTTTCATGACTTTATATACAGCAAGGGGGCAAGTCCTGTGAGACGTGTTTGGTCAACATATGGCAATTGTAACTGCCTGTGCCATGCTGGGGTGGAATCAAAGCAGAGTTGTTCCTCTTCTGGCTGTGCACAATCACTGACTTAGGGGGAAGCAGACATCAGGGGAACAGTATTTGAGGTTCAAAAAAATTAAATGCACATGCCTCACAGAAAGGGTCAATGTGCACTTGCATAGGGGCCATGTGTGGGGAGCAGAACTGGGACGAGGCTATCAGAGATTCCAGGAGTAAATGACCTAAGGAATTTCCTCTCACCTTGAGGTGAGAATAGATATGTCTGTAATGCAGAGGGAAGCAGCATTAAGTTGTAGTTAATTCAAGTCTGCTACGGATTGGGAAAATTGGAGGACTATTTAATACCAAGTCATTGGTGGTATCGGGTTCTGACAGCACATGCATGCTGCCCCTCCAGTCTTGCTCCTTCAATGTTACACGTAAATCAATATGGATGAAAAGAACCTCCTTTATTCATAAGAGATATGTTGGCAGGCATTTAAATATTAAGTTAACTGTGCAGTAATTTAGTAACAAAAAGAATCTTTACCATGTCATAGGTAAAATGGTTTTGAAAGACTTTCAAGTGATGGAGAATGCATTTCAAATTCTTCTTGCATACATACTAATACATTGAACACTGTGCAAATGGTCACTTCAGAGATTGTTGGAAAATTTATTTATTTCTCATCATTTGCAATGAGAGCAATTTTAATGAAATAAGATATTCACTTTGAGAAAACATTAAGGAAATCGTTTTTAAAATGTAGTTAACATGCGTTTCAAAAAGAACGATTCATGGCTATTTAATATCCTAACATTGTTGATTTCATTCGAAGGGCTATTATGCAGTGGCTTGAGTTAAAAAGCTGATAGATAAAGATTAAACTACTGATTTCAGAAAATATCAAACATAACGTATCCATACCATAAATAATGTGTTCTATTTTTTATACAGCACCAACAGAAACCTAAGCCAGATAGTTAAGTCACACTGTATCAGCAACAACTCTTGTATAATGGGAATCTTGCTTTGTTTATTAAAACATATTACATTTCAGATAAACACAAGATGCAGAAAACTATAGGTAAAACACCACATTATAAAACTGAAGCAGTTTAGAAAACCTTGCAGCGTTTATTGTTTTCAGACATACAACATTTTTCAAAGAAAGGCTTTATGATTAGCATTGATGAAAAGAACAGTTTTGCTTCATCTGAAACACACAACTGTGCAAGGAGTAGAATTAATGAAGCATGATCTCATCAAATGTACAGTACTTGTTCAGAGAGAGCAACAGATGGAAACCGGCACATATTAAGCCCTTGAAGTGCCGACTTCCCTCTAAGTCTCCAGTATATTCTTTTATTTCAAATTATGAGTAAAATTCAAATTCTAATTATAAAAAAGGATTAAATAAGTTTAAATGTCTTTTACAGTTCCCATATTAAATTCTATGCTGCTTAGAATTGTTCCTGTTATTGATGAGCAAATAGTGCAACTATTACGAATACTGTCACAGACTTACACACTTCATGTCCATATATTCTAATAGTTTTCGCTTTATCTAATGTTTAAGGAAATTCTTCCAAGATATTTCAGTTCATTGTCAAGTCTCCCTTGATGTTACTACAGAATTTCAAACATTACTCCTTCAATCCTGCATGAACCCTGTCTGTCCTGAGCACCAAAGTGAATTTTTCTCGCTGACAGTAAAATATAAAGCACAACAAAGTATGCTCGAGAGTATAGGCTCCTAGCATCCGCTAAAGGTTTGACAACGTGGTAAAAAAATCATTCCTAATTTGCAGAAATTGGCATGGTGCAAAACAAATAATTCTAACCTGGCCAGAGACAGTTTCATTGAACTGACCTTCACAAAGTTTGGCCCTTAGAGTAATTCAGTAGACATTTCCTAAAGGAAAGGCACAGGCAAACATTTTTATAGCAGCCAGTTGCTACAGAATCTTGGGGTATTTTCATTTTATGCATGGAAGTACATATTTGAAACTGTACATGTAATACACAGTACAATCATTTCTGTGCTTAAAGTAGCTGAAGCTAGAACCCAGAGAAGCAATGAATGAACCAGCAGATGACCACAAACTGGCTGGGTTTTCATCTAGTCTGTAATCTGAGTATTTTAAGAAGTTGATCTCCATGGAATGGATAGATCAAATTGAAAAAATAAAATGACAGATTGAGAAGAAAGCAACTTTATTACAACAGGTTCCCTAACATTACTACAGTGACTACATGTCAAAAGTACTTGACTGTGAATTGCTTTGGGACTGAGGTCGTGAAACACACGATATAAATGCAAATTCTATTTTTCTTTCCTTTATTAAAGAATCAAAAGAACATGACAGACATGAAATCTCACAACTTAGACGCGAAACAAGACATAATGAGAAACAGAATGGATTATTAAATGGAGAAATGGGGCGCAATTTTCCAAGTACATGCTAGTGGTGGCGAGGTTCCTCATCACCAACAGGTGATCCGAGAATTTAGGATAGGAACATTGGAACAGGAGTAGGTCATTCAGGCCCTCGAGGCTGTTGCGTCATTCAATTACATCATAGCGGCTCGAAATCTCAACTCCATTTACCCACCTTGGTTCCAATATCCCTTAATACCCTTACCTAACAAAAATCTATCAATCTCAGTTTTGACATTTTCAATTGACGAAGTCTCAACAGCTTTTTAGGGGGAAGAGTTCCACACTACTACTATCCATTGTGTGAAGAGCTGCTTCCTGATTTCACCCATATAAGGATAGAAAGCAAACTAAGTCCAAGCTACCTGACAGATAAATAGTCAAGGAAAAAAGATAAGGAAATAAAAGCTTTAAATACAAGAGGGAGGTAGAAACAAAAAAAACCTACGAGGAAAACCATAAAAAGAATGTAGAAATAGAGAAAACAGATCAAATTCTTATATTCCAGGTGGAAAAGATACATTGTTGAAATACCCCCTTTATCAGAACTCAGTTCTGACAGAGCAATAGTTCTTCTAAAGAATAAACAAGCATTACCTTTACCATACTACTTGCCTTGTACAGAAGTTCATTATTTAAAAAATTTGTGCTAGTACTAGATACTATCATCTTCTCAAGCTATAAAGTTCAACCGGTAGATGTGCTTTAATTTTGAAATACATGGAAGTCACTATGTGTAAACATTACAAATTTATTTCACCATTATACTTAAGAATCATACTGCATTTTTTAAACACTTATTTACAAAATTACACTGCAAACTCTGTAGATTTAAACAAACCATTTAAACATGCAAATCCAGTGCGAGGCAGCTGTCAGGCTCCACTGCAAGGTTTCTAATCCAGAATTATGGTCCCAAGATCATCTTACATTTGGCAATATTTAGTCAAGGGCTTTATTAATTTAAAATAGCTGCAGAGCTGGAACTTTCTCAGAACAGCAATATGAATTTAATTATAGAGACACCTTTGATAGGATTAAATTTTAGTGGTGATCGTCAAAAATCAGATCACATATGGTATAAATATCAGTGACAGATTTATTCAGTGCCAGATTGTCACTGACCGAGACCTCTTGCCAACAGATTATCCACTGTCTAGTTCAGAACCAAACGTTTTCTGCATATAACTAATCTTAAATCAAATACAGTCGGAACAAGGAGAAAAAAAAGTGTCTGTTGTAAAGCTGTGTGTGTGATGGTGCAACATTTGGCCCTTTGAACATGAAGCAAGGTGATTTTTTTTTAATGTGAACCGCAACCTGAACTCCAGAACATACCCTCACTTCAAGAGATACAGTGCAGTTTGAAAAAGCATAAAAGTCAATGAAACTGAATCAATCCTAAATCGATGTAAACGGTGATGAAATCAGATTGTTGGGAAGCTTGGGTGTTATTATATCATGCATCAGCCTGAACTGATGAAAGTGAAAATAACAATGTAAAATACATATATTAAACACACATTTACTCTCTCCCCAAACAGAAATAATTTTACACAATTCACACAGGTCTTTTATGATTTTTAATTGCTCCTTTTCCTCCTCTGCACAGGTACCATGGTGACTGTTAAACCTCCTTATTAGAAATTGGTGGCTCAGAAATAATTTATTCAAGTTTAACAGTACTAGGTAATTGGTGAAAAGTCCTAGCATCATCGTCTGCATTTTCCTTATAAGAATTCTGGAGTTAATCCAGCAAAGGCCAACAATATTGCATAGAGAGAATAAGGAAGGTTCTAGAGGGCCACTGTGATAAACGGAGTTGGCTGCTGTTAAGCAGTACACAGTGGAAATATATTTGCCATGGAGCAAAACAGATTCAGAATATTAGCCAAAAAAGTATATTGTGGGACCCACTAGAATCTCTATGATTGCTCAGGTAGTCCATTAATGTTTTGAGACATCTTCTGCAGCAATGCCAAGAAGTTTAAAGAGCTAACATATGTTCATAGGAATTTGGGGCTCACTAGCAGCATAAGAGTAGTGGTTGAATATGAGTAGTGGCAAAAACAGAGGCGGATTAGCAGCACCAGGGATGGTCGCCAATGATGAAGATCAATGTGATTGAGAGGCTAAGAAATTTCCAGCATTGAAAAATTAGCTGGAAAAAGCAGCAATGGCTTGGTTACATAAATAAGGCATAATGATTTCTCTGTGACTCCTTTCCCCTATTTTCACAGTTCGCAACGTTATGGCGAAGTACCTTGTGCAGCTAATGACAAACAGCAACAAAACAGAAGATAACACTCATGTTCTCAAGCGAATCAGCATTGGTTGAGATTTTGATGAGGCAGTCTACCAACTTTAAAGAAGAAATTAAGAGAAAGGGCAACTGTGGAACTATACCTCGCTGGAAGACACTGTCTTCTGGAGGAGATAGGAGAAAAAAAAACAGCAAGAGAAATTTTTTAAAAAGTTCAATGTGTGTGCCTTTCTCCTTGCGCACTTTGAGTTGCTGAAGTTGGAGTGAGGCTTCCAGAAACACAGCAGTCACCAATCTCAGATTCCAAGTCTTACAGCAGCTAAACATTGCGTTACCAGACATGCACAACTCAAACAGACTAGATTAGGGTTTATTTTTGGTCAGTATTTAAGGATCTTAGTATAGAATAGCTGGGGCAAAATATTTTTGCATTTTTGTACTCCCCCCGCACCCATCCCACGTAAATGCGTCCTTTTTTCAAAAAAAAAATTGTATTCTTTTTACTGCAGCTTGAGTGGTAAAACTGCACAAATTTCATAGGCATAAAGCAACTTCCCAGGCACAAAAGACCCCTTCAAATGACACATGGCAGGTCCAATTTTGTCTGACTTTCATTCTGTTTAATCCGGGGTGCCCCGACATTATTAAAAAAAACCTCAGCTCTGGCTAGGGCTCAAGTCCCAAAATGAGCGTGAACTTCAGTGGTATTGATTTGGGGATGTGAAAAAGGTCATGAAATGTTCTCAACCCAGTAAGAGAAATTAAATGATTAAAAAAAAATAAAAACATGATTTTGGGTCACAGTTTTGTACTGTTCACCTGTGAGTTGTTCTTCTGCCTCTCATTTATTTCCTTCCACAGGATATTACTGCTTCTCATCAACCCCCATTTTAAAACAAACGCACAATTCTCTCTCCTCCTTTCCCTTCTCCCTCAACCCCAAAACACCTGGATCGTGCAGGACTACTGTTCAGGAGTAGTCCTTGCAATGTATTTTTATTTTATTTTCAATTTTTATTTCTCTGCCATATTGTACTGTGATAATGGTCAAAGTAATTTGCACGATCACAGCACACTACAAAAACTTTAACACAATGATGGCAGCTGACCCGAGCCTGAAAAGTTACTATGCTGATAGTAACCTACTGTACTAGAATTCATTGTTTAATATTTAGTACCCTTTTCTATATGTTATTTTGTTTAATTCTAAAAGCTCTGCATTGTGGCCACTGAATTCCACTCCACCCAGCTGGTAGAGTACACCATTGAGCCACTGTGGACCTCACAACTACTGAAGCCAAGATTGGAAGGAGCATCAACCATCATAAGGAGCATTTCCAAAGAAAAACAGCAGAAGACAGTTTTTCTCAGCACAAACTGCACCACCTACAGCAGCGGGCTAGTTAAAAACAGATTGCTTTCCTATTGGTTGTGGTTTGAAATACTGGAGTGTGTAGTGATGCCAAGTTAGTATCCTGTTATGTCAGCAAGTCCCCATCTGTTCAACAGCTGTCTTCCTCAGATTGTTCACTTAAAGTTTTGCTGTCTTCCAACGTCTGTTCATACAAGTATTGCTTGTAGAAACACAGAAGGCCAGACTGAAAAAGCAGAATTGTCTGCAATGAAGGTTTAGTAGCAACATATTGACAGATGTATAAAAAGGGTGTGAAGGTTCACAGTTTCATGTGTATGCATGTCAAAAATCAAATACACAATTATTAATAGGTAATATTTTACATTTTTGATATCAATGGCTGGTTTTAGGTAGGGCTGGATCAGCCAGATAGATGGCTTGAGAGTTATAAAGGAGCCAGTTGCTGAGGGAAGATAGCACCAGATGTAACGGGAGCTGTAAGTTTAGAGGACACCGCCAAAATAGTGCACAAGCAGGAAGTAAAAGGAGAAATGAAGAAATAGGAAGGTATCGAGGTGGAAATTCGTTTCAGAGCATTTTGGGGCCTTAAATAGGAAGCAGCTAGGAGTGTGCGCCAGAAGCAAGTTGTTATGATCTGGAATGTACTGCCTCAATAGGGTGGTAGAAGCAGATTCAATAATAACTTTCAAAAGGGAATTGGATAAATACTTGAATGGGGAAAAAAAAATCAGGGCTATGGGGAGAGGGCAGGGGAGTGGGACTAATTGGGATTGCTCTTTCAAAGAGCTGGCACAGGCACAATGGGCCAAATGGCCTTCTCGTGTACTGTATCATTCTATGATTCTAAAACCCAAACGCCCAAGGCTCACCCGAAATTGGGCCTCATCAGCATATTGCCGGCGCCAGCTGCTTTCAGGGTAGCCCAATTTCAGAAAGGAGGGTTCAAACAGGCGGTAGGCCCCCTTTGCACATGCAAATAACCTAACGCCTGTTTCAGGCATAGGCCCTAGACGCCTATACTGGAGCCTTTACCAATATGGAGGGTGGCACATTTCCTGTGCGCAATGTGCGAACACCGCTGCCCATCATAATGGATGCTTAGGGGCCCGTTTTACACTTGTAGAATGGGCCTGGTGTCAACAAATTTCTTGGCCATCCATCCTGTTCTGACTGGGATCACCTGTCCTTACCTAATTTTATTGTAATTTTTTTTACTTCCTTTGGAAACTGTTGTGTTTCTCCATATGAATAATGATTTTGCCTTGTTTAATGTGGACCTCCCATCTTGCATGTATCTTAATTCCACCAGGAAACAATCTTCTGTGGGATAATTAGCCTGTTTGAATAAATTACAAGCAACTCTCAATTGTTTTTTCTTTTATTTTTCCTGGTCTGTTTTTTAAAAAAAATATACAGGCCCAGAAAAAAAAACTCAAAGTTGTTTTTTTATTTATGCCCCACTGTGTATATAACAGTTTTAGATAAAACAACATTAAAAGAGAGTCATACAAGGGAAAAGGTCATTTGGCCAATCAAAGCTTATCCTTCCAATGCCAGGGTTCCAGCTTCTGGCAGCATGTTGCCTGGGCTCCTGGGCCATTGCTGCCATGGTAATCTGGCTCACAAAGACATAGTGGCTTAGTTTCTATTTGTGTACTCATATTTCTTGTGACTGTTTTGCATCCTTATTTTGCTGGCATAACCTGTTTGAATTTGGAAAGGGCTGCTCCCTCATGGGTGGATTTAGAATTTGTTTGTAGATGGCTTGCAGAGTTCCATGGGTCATGTGTCCCAGCAAGAAAAAAGTGTGCATATCCCTGCTGTATTACATTAACTATCCCATCTTGGCAGCAAATTGTATTTTGAATATATGTTTACTAATATATAAAAATTCATTAGAAAAGGGAATAGTGCCAGAAGACTCACGGACAGCTGACGCGATTCCTATATTTAACATCGGTGGTAGGAAAGATAATGGAATCTTTACTCAAAGATGTAATAGAAAAACATCTAGAAACCGAAAATATAATGAAGAATGGTCAGCACAGATTTCAAAAGGGAAGGTCATGCTTGACCAACCTTATTGAATTCCTTGAAGAAGTAACAAAGGGTAGACAAGGGTAATACAATAGATGTAACATATTTGGATTTTCAAAAGGCCTTCGATAAGGTACCGCATTGTAGACTCATGGCTAAGGTCAGAGTATGTGGAGTCAGGGGACAAGTAGCAGAATGGATAGCAAGCTGGCTACAAAACAGAAAACAAGAGTAGGGGTTAAAGGTGGGAAGTGGTGTTCCACAAGGATTGGCGCTAGGACCACTGTTGTTCGACATTTACATAAACGATTTGGACCGGGGAATCTGAAGTACAAATTCAAAATTTGCGAATGACACCAAATTGAGGGGTACAGTTAATACAGAGGAGGACTGTGCAAAATATAAGAAGTCATTAATAAACTTGCAGAATGAGCGTGTAATTGGCAAATGAATTTCAATATAGATAAATGTGTGAGGTACTACACTTTGGTAGGAAGAATTAGGAGACCACATACTTCTTGGAAAATAAGAGTCTAAATGGGGTAGAGGAGCAGGGGGATCTGGGGATACAGATACACAAATCATTCAAAGTAACAACGCAGGTTAATAATGCCATAAAAAAAAGCAAACAAAGCACTGGGGTTCATTTCTAGAGGGACAGAATTGAAAAGCAGGAAAGTTATGTTAAACTTGTATTGACTTTGGTTCGATCACTCTTGGAGTACTGTGAACAGTTTTGGTCTCCATATTATAAAAAGGATAAAGATGTTAATTGTATGATTTGTATCAATTGAGGTTATTTGTATTCAGGTGGTGGGTATTGATTAAGGACTCTCTTGGATTCCTTTTTATAGGAGAACTTAGCTAGGGTATGGGGTGTGCAAGAGGAAACTCTGAATAAAGGCTTGGTAGCAACTAAAGACCAGGCTCTAGTATTCTTTCCTTCACCACACGGCTATCCAGTTTTAACAATAGAGGCATTGGAGAAGGTGAAAAAATGATTCACTAGGATGATGCCA
Source organism: Heptranchias perlo (assembly GCF_035084215.1). Taxonomy (NCBI): domain Eukaryota; kingdom Metazoa; phylum Chordata; class Chondrichthyes; order Hexanchiformes; family Hexanchidae; genus Heptranchias; species Heptranchias perlo. The sequence goes on along the minus strand of NC_090341.1, from coordinate 33,134,715 downwards.
GAACTGAGAGGTTACACCTATCAGGAGAGATTAAGCATACTGGGGCTCTTTTTTCCAGAAAAAAGGCTGAGGGGTGACCTGATAGAGATCTTGAAGATTATGAAAGGGTTTGATAGGGTAGACATAGAGATGTTTCTACTTGTCGGGGAGACCAGAACGAGGGGCCATAAATATAAGATAGTCACTAATAAATCCAATAGGGAATTCAGGAGAAACTTCTTTATCCAGTGAGTGGTTAGAACGTGGAACTCGCTACCACAGGGAGTAGTCGAGGTGACCACCGTAGATGTATTTAAGGGGAAGCTAGATAAACACGAGGGAGAAAGGAATAGAAGGATACGTTGATGGGGTTAGATGAAGAAGGGTGGAAGGAGGCTCGTGTGGAGCATAAACATTGGCATGGGCCTGTTGAGCCGAATAGCCTGTTTCTGTGCTGTATATTCGATGTAATTCTATGTAATGAATAACACTAATTTTTTCTCCTCTATTACCTTACTTTTATTATTGGAAACACGTTACTCTTTGAATGAAGAACTTTATCGTGATATCTACTATAAATTTAGTTTCCACCAACGTTCATTTAGGTCTTCTGGTTCTACTTGCTTGGCACATTATTAAGTAATAATCTAGATTTACTTTATCTATACCATTTGATATATCTTATAGACTTTGATGAGGTCCTCCCCTAACCACCTTCTTTCTTTACCTCAGAGCTCATCCCCTTTACACTTGGAATCAGTCTTGCTTATCTTTCCTGTACCTTTACTAATGTAAGCATATATTATGTTGGTTCCCTGTCCCCCAACGCATTCAATTTTAAATCCTTGTCCATAAATGCCTCCAGAGCCTTACCCCACCCTATGTCCACAATTTCCTCCAGCCCTATATCCTCTCCTGAACACCGTTTCCCTGACTCTGGCATTCTGTACGCCCACCCCTCTCTTCACCCCACCATTAGTGCCAGAACCTTGCTATGTTGGCGCTACTTCCGGGGAATTCTCTCCTTAAAAGTCTCTATTGACCATTAAAAACCTTCTCAATACCCATTTTTTTGACCAAGCTTTCAATCCCCCCTCAAAATCTTGTTTCCCCCCATTTTTCTTCCCATGTCTGTTCACTACGCAACTTAGTTATTTACATGCCCCTTTCTTCTTTTGTGCCTTTTATGATGCATTCAGAAATAAGAAGCAAACTGAAATTGAATTGCCGTGGATTCACTTTGGGTTTAGAGAGCCAATTCCTGCTACCTCCTCCAAAATTCGATTTTATCCTCTGTGTTTAATAGACTATCAAGACAGTTAATGTTATTGTGTCATGATGTGTGCATTATGATGTGACCACATATGTGCACAAGGAAACTGGTAAAATTTAATTAAAAGATTTATTGCATTATTGCTGGAGGAACAGTCAATCTTATCAAGCTTTTTCCTTCAATTTCCGTGTTTTCCTGCCTTGCCACAGAGTCCCTGCTGTGCCACCTGTCTACTCAGCACTTTTGTACCTAAACTGCAGATGTTTGCACTGCGGTCTGTGATTTGCAACTGGGCCTCAAATCATCAGGTGCTCGGGTTCCACTTCTGGGTCTAGAGTTTGATGGAATCTGACATCGCTTGCGGTGAAGCAAGAAACCACATCACTGCAATGCTGAAGATGATGCAAAATGTTACTTTAATTGCCTTGAGATGATCTCCGTATATCATTCATCTCTTTCCTACTTTTCAATAAAACCTGTTTGGGCATTCAACTCATGAATTCCCTTCCTCCCTCCCCCACACCTTTTTGTTTTGTTCAGTTCCATTGAAGGGCTCACTTCTCTACCAGTTACCAGTTCTGACACGAGGTCCACACCCAAACTGTTGGCCTGTATCTCTTCTCTTTTATAGATGGTGATAAAATGCTTTGTTTTACTTTTAAAAAAGAAAATTATGTGCTTAAAAGGCAGAAACTCAGTGAATTGAACGATAATTTCATATTGTGGTCAGTTTTTATTTCGATCCTGACGCCCAAAAGATTTTTCAGTGCTCGTTCCGTTTTGATGGTGTTGCATTAAGACTGAATAAAATATTCCTCCTGGAACCTCACTACATTGAGCAATCAAGAAGGTTTTGAAACTGTGAACCTTTATGCGCTGAGATGCTTAAAATGTATTAAAAAGTGAAACAAATGACTGCGACATGCGCACAGGTTTTTGAGCAGGAAGAGCTATTGCAAAAGGAACCTCCTGCCCCAAGTTACAACATTACTGCTTAAGGGTCAGCACTATGGAAAGAGGCTGGCTCTCAAAAGTCGACCCTACCGCACGTGGTATTTTTGCTCAACTTGTTTTCAAAACTTCTCAATTGTTTTTAGCCCACCCAATCATATTTTAGGCTTGATTACTTTTTCAAGATAAACAGAAATGTTGCAGCATTCAACCCTACTATTGCTGGTAGATTTCTCAAACAGATCAAACTTAGTTTAGAAGCACAATATTTACTGTTGAACTGCACATTTATCAGTTTAACTTATTTTTATTCATCTGCACAACCTCAAAAAAATAAAAATGACCAATATTTAAATTTCCCTTTTGTACCTCACACTATCCTATGCTGCAAATCTTTTAAAATTTTACAGGGATATAAACACATCTGTTTGAGTGAATTATAAATCTCCTTACAATTGTAGTAACTGCATTAAAACTGACTTCAGCTCAGAAAGAAGATATCTTGACTTTGTTATAGGTTGATTATTTTGTGCCATAATTGTGGTACAATTCCTTTCTTCTTCTGAAAGGCACAGTTGGGCATTTATTTCCCCACTCTCTGAATAAACATTTGAAGCCAAGGTAATAATTCATTGTAAAAGTTATTTGTATAAAATGTCAGTCTAGGATCTGCAATATGTACTCTGGTGATACAGTTAATTGCATCTGTCACACATTCAAATGGTGAGACGAGAGTGAGCAGAAAAATGAAATTGAAATTCTAGCACTCTATTACTAAAATATTAGATAATAAAAGATTTATGGTATAGGATTTTTCTCTCTTATGTGTTCAGATGCCTGGATGTCAATGGGCGAGTTCCTATTTCAGATTATTACGTACTTGATTCTTTTTTTGTAATGATTGTCCCAATTTTTACATTCATACCAGACAATAATCTTGCTTTCACTGCTGTCTACCTTTAACTGGAAAAAAAAACTGTCTGACCAGCGACCCTCTCTTTAGTCAATGTCAACTTCACTATATATCTGCTGCCAGGATAGATTCTCCAAACCAAGTTAGCAAACTGCTTGTTCTATTCTTTTTTATTAATCAAATTTCAATTTCATAACTATGCACCTGGCTACAGAGGAGATGCAAAGCTGCATTTAGACAAGCAGGAGGCTGTGCAATGACTGACCAGCCTCGAGGATAGAGGAAGCCTGGAATGGCTCAGGACAGATTATGATATTTAGCTTAAGGCAAATTAACTAAAAAAAAGAAAACCTATTTTACAATGCACATGGGTGATTGTACAAATTTAATACTGAATTAATCGTACAATATGAGTGTTGCTAACAAGTGAATAAAAAAGGAAAATATAATACCTAAGCAGCTGATCACTTCTCATTTGCTATGATGCAAAGTTACATAGCAAAAATCAAATTAATCCAAAAGTTCTAGTCATACAATCTGCATTGAAGAAATTATGGCCAACATTTACATAGTGTCTTTAATGTAATAAATGCCTCAAGATGCTTAACAAAGGAGAAAAATGATCCTAAGCATTAGTAGTAAAGTTGGGAGAGCTAACCAAAGGCATGGTTGAAGAGATGGATTCAGAGGGAGTTTTTGAAGCTGAAAGAAGGCTAGTGAGGTACAGGTTTATGGAGAGCAATCCAGATGTAGGGCCACAGAGACATTTTATTAAGGCTTGAGGGTGGGCCATCGACCAATAGTCTATCCTGGAACCATGTACCCGCCACCTGGAATGCTTAGCTGAAAGCCATGCAAAAATATATTTCTTTTAAATTAAGCATACCAAGCAACTCCCAGGCATATTCCTTAAAAAAAACATTTGAATGACTTACCTCACTCATACATCTGTGGTGATCTCTATTGATTTATGAAATATTTACATTATTCCTCTTTACAGCCTTGTGGTAATGCAGGGAGTGGGGGTAGGGTTAAGAAGCTTCAGATGTCAGGGGTCCTGAGAGACTACTTGTAACATTGTCTTTGAATTTTGCTAAGAAGATACTTTTATAGCACTGAAAGCAACTCTGCTTTGACATGACCTGTATGCTCTCTTCCTTTCTGTGAAGGATTTTCGCTTGTGGAGTAAGCCTAGTTGTGCAATCTTAGCATGTGAAATCTGTTTGTACTTGATGAAAGTATCCTGAAGCTCAAAGGCAGTCCCGTTGGTCTGGGACATAAATTTTAACCCATGAGTAATGTTGCCCACTTGGTTGTTATGAGGCCCACATCAAGGGTTTCATAAGCTTCCTATATTTGCAGCTTGCTATCTTCCCAATATATCCTCAATAAGAGAAAAAACTCCACCTAATACGAGGGATCGTATTTTCCTAATCACATCACAAAGCTAGCCCATCCAGCAAGATATAAATGTTCCTAAAATAGCCAATCAGACCTGTAGAGTTCCTTGTAGGTACAGGCTACTTCTTGCATTATCCAATTATCCATGAGATAGATTTGCCTTCTTATTTCACTTGCTCAGAAGTTGTGACTGAAGCTTGACATGGGTAATAACTAACAATAGAGACAATGGAATGAACTTTGGTGTCAGTGATGCCCACTGTTGGTGTTACTTGAATCACTTTTGAACCCAAACCCTTTCCCAGAACCAATCTAGCCAGCCTCTGGGAATCTTGGCCCAGATAGAAAGTAGGTACCTTCCTTGAGTTTTAATTTCTGCATAGTTTTACACAAAGCACTCTTTAATGTTGAAGCAAACCACAGATTTTGAAGTTGAATATTTGGCAAAACATTTCAACTCCGAAACTTTTGTTTGCCAATGCTTCTTCACTAATTTTTCCTTATGAGAGCAAGAGTGGGAAGAGCTTTGTAGCATTGACTATGAAAGGCTTTACTGTTTCAGCTATTCTAGATTTGATCATATTGTCAAACCACTGGAGCCCCTTTGGAATTTTTAGCAGAACTTTCAGAATGCAAAGCGGTGATCCACCAGAAGAGAATATTTTGACCATTGGTCCATATGCAGCAGAAATCGATTTTACAAGCTGCCTTGGCAAAGATCAAGGAATGTACACAAATAGAACTGGGATTTTAAATTTACCAAAATAATAGTAAATCTTGGGCACATAGGCCAAAGTGGACCTGCTCAAGAAAAGATTTGCCTAATGCAGATGTACTTAATGGGGAGAGGGAGGGTGGAATAAAGTAGACTGATGATAGACCAAAGAAGCACTGAGTGTAGGAATGGGAATGGAAGGATATGTTGTGCAGAATGAAAAGCTGAAAGAAATAGGTGCCTTTTCTGACTCCCCCTGGGGCTTGCTAAATTATCCATGGTGTGTGGAAAATAATGGTCCCATTACATTGCTCACTGTAATTTAGAGAATACACTGTTTTACAAGGACAGCAATATTATATGATATCACTGCTAATATATTATTTTGCTACACACATAGAATTCTCTCTAAGTTTAATTGTAGGAAGAATTAGGAATAAAACTAATAGGATAAGGCTAAAAGTCATTTTTTGATATTCAGAGATTCTATGAACACAAGATTGTTTCTGTGTTTAAAGTGTTGATACTAAAAATACAAGTCAGGCTATACACACATTGCTATATGCAAAGACACAATTTGATTTTTACACTGAGAAAATAATAGGTTGTTTTGAAATTTGAAGATAAACAAAAGCACCACAGGTGTGCAAGCTGTACTGTCAGGTTTGAAGTAGACTCTTCCTGTTTCTCTCTTTCCCACAGTTTCTGTTCTCAAAAAAAGATGATTAGCTTTACCTAAATAAAGCTTTTGAAATACGTTCTCCAGCTTTTCCTGAAATAATGTTGGAAAACAACCAAATACTCTTGGAGGCCAAAGAGAAACATTCAGCTGGGCTGCCAAAATATTAACTGATGCGCTGAGAAAATGTCCACACTTTACACACTGAGACTACAGAATCCATCTACTCTGGGGAAAAATATCAAATCCAAGGCCAAGTTTTTATACTACAGATCGAGGTTTTCAGGAAAAAACATTAATGAAGGTACTCAAAGACTGCAAAAGAGAACTTTCCATTTAAATTTAATCATGTTGTGAAATCTATCATTTTTTCTGTCCTTTGTTACAAGCCATAGTTTGAACTTCTAAAAATGTTAGTTACGGAGAAGAAATGATAGATGAACAATGTTTCAAAAAGTGCTTTAAGTGATTTGTTTTTCCTTCTCCTTTCCTTTATTAGTCAGTTCACCCGGTTGGTCATATAGGATTGATTGTTTTGTAGGCAGTTCCCTCATTTTTGATAGTCATACTTCATCAGATCTGAATTGCTGCCATTTTACTTTTAAACCATCAATAAAGTGTGACATAAAAAGTCTGACTGTAAAAACAAGATGGAAATAAGTGTTAAGCAAACTGGAAGCATGTTACATACAAGATGTCCAATACATTACTACTGGATCACCTGCAGTGTTGCTCACTGTGAAACAAAAGGGAGCACTATTGTATGCTCAGGGCTACTGACTTCTGGTGATTGAATAATTAGTTTAGTTAACTGTAGTTTTTATTACAAAGTGCAATGGGAGTGTGAGTAATATTTTCATGTTTAAATTATGTGATTCCATTCATGTTTTTCTGACATTTTTAACTCAACTGTTGTAAATATATTTAAAAATTACTTCTCGTCATTTTTTGTTAGTTATACCATCTTCGTACAGCTGTGCAGTTAAGAATAGCTTGTCATTTTATACATATCACATACCAAAAATGGTTTATTCCTCCTATGAGCCACTGCTGGAAGTACTTAACTCCACTGGCATGGTCTAAACTGAATAATCGACTTGATAGCAGGGCTTTCCTGAAAAGTATGCTCCCTCACTACAAAGATGCTTCATAACTCTTAAAAGTTGCCAAGTTATGCATCAATGTCAGTGCTCGTAGTTTACTTTTTAATAAACTACCTCTCACTATTAAGTATTCTATACATATTTTGCAATTAAATCACAGTTAAATTATTCCATATTAAGACAATGTTAGATTTATATTAGATACACACTACTAGATAGCTCGGGGTGAGTTATGGGTATATATGTGGTCCCAACGTATCAAAGTCCAAACCAATTAAGAACTCCATTCTGTATACATTTTAATTCAATACTCATTACCTTCAATACAAAATACCAGTTAAGTTGTTTCCTCATTTCTACTGCTGAAAAATGGCCATCGGGGCAGGTGAAATGTTGCCTGACAGGCCCTTCGAATTCATGATTAGTTTTTCTATAAAGTATTTCCCACTTACTAATGACCACATTTTATCTTTTCCTATGAAAATGCACCCAGAAAATGGAAGGAAACAATTGGCCCAAATTTCCTGGACCCTTTCGACGTAAGTATGGCATAGCCCCATTTCTTTTGCAAGGATATTAGCATGTAACTGCTTTACTACGGTTTTACGCTGTAACATTGGTACACACGAGTCGTTTGTGCCAGTTCCGAGATATGCCCACCGAAACGCTTTTCCCCCCATACAAAAAACTAGCTCACGCGAGTTTCCTGCATACACTTCATAATGCGCTGGTGCAGATTGACAGCCAAAGTCATCAGGTATCAGCGTAACTGAAATTTCGATTTGTTTTTATTCTTTTCCACCTCCTTGCGCCTCAATATACCATGCCCTTTTCCCAGTCAAAAGGACAGTCCAGAAGCCTGCTTCAAGGCCTCAAAAAAAGCCACTCAACAGCCAACTACAACGTAGTACGAGAACACAATGAGTGATTAACTCTCCTTACTGCCTGGCCTAAACCCAAAAGCAGGACAACTGAAACCCTTATGGGAATCATAGGCACAAATTCATGTTACACCACTCCATGAAACAATGCACTAGTGTTTCAAAGCACAATGGCACTGGGTTATTTATTCTTTCCTTCGAATTAGAGAATGAAACACCAAGCCTGGAATGATGGGGACAGAGATGAAAAATGCTTGACTAATACACTTGGGGATCCCTAAATTTCTTTCTAATATTTCAACTTCAACCAACATCACTGAAACAGATTATCTGGTCATTATCGCATTGTTATTTGTGGGACTTTGCTGTGCACAAATTGGCTGCCATGTTTGCTATATTACTATAGTGACTACACCTCAAAAAAAAAGTACTTTATTGGCTATAAAGTGCTTTGGGACGTACTGAGATTGTGAAATATGCCATTTAAATGCAAGTTCTTTCTTTTTTTCTTTCTTCGATTGCTTCATGTTTTCTTGTGCAGTCTGTCAAATCTGCTGCCCTCTTCTTGATTAATATTTAGAGTCCTATCCAAATTTTAGATGGAAAAAAAATCTTCAAAATGAGAGAATTTGCTTTTTATACTAAAACACTCCATTTAGTTATATTTTCCCACATTTTGGCACCATTTCCAATCCAGAAGGATGGACAAACAATCTTGTCTTAAATCTCTGCCTGTGTTATTCTGAAACCAGATGCAAGGATGGTCACTGGAATGCCCAAGTGACAACTAATTTTCTCTGCTTCTTCGGTGAAGAAGTGCCCAGCCTCTCCTATACACTTCTTAACTATCCAGCTGCGATCATGAAGTCTGTGCTCAGAACTGCAGGGGCAATGTCACATCCTAAGGCATCTTGACAAAGTGCCAGGGCCAGTTCCTTCTTCTCAAGTACAACACATTTCATGTACTCTCTACATTTCCAGCAGGAATTTTGTCTAGTTCCCCACCACCCAGTCATCCATTCCCCTGAATGTTCCATGCCAACTGCATCACGTGATTCCCCAACACAATATTTTCATCTGAAATGGTAATTTCACAGTTAACAATGTATTTATAAACTAAACAGAGAAGGTGCTCACTATTCCTTCTATCATCATTTGGTTGAATTCTAGCGAAAGCATGGAAATCTAATTCCACACATTAACTTCAAACTGAATTTAGGCACGTGCAAAGCACAAGCTGTACATTTTGGTCAGATGTTCTGCACTGGAGAAGCAATTTATTCTACCTGGAAATTAATTCTACACATCTTCCTGCAACAGAAATATGTTGCAGTTGTTTGAAAGCATCTACCAACAACTAATGTTAATGCCACTGTTCAGTTAAAGGGAACATTTGCTTTGACACGGATTTATTCTTCAGATGTCCTTAACAAAAAAATGCCTGAATCTGTAATAACGGTGGAGACTACCAATCACAAACAACATACCCAATGCAGCCAGCTAATCTATTATTGCTTTAATGTAATGTATTTAATTTAAGCATTAGCTGGTTTCATTTGCACTATGTTAACCAAGTACCAGGACTACTTGCGATGAGAGCTAATTAGGAATTTGATCAATGAACAAGGCTAGCACGACTCAATAGATTTACTACCATCTTCAGATGCTGCTATGTAACAGATCCAGTCTCAAGGATTACAGTGAGCTACTTTTCCACAAATGTATCAACTAATTCTAATGAGATATAGAAGACAGGTTAATAGCTTGAATATCTGCAATACACATTCATGGGCTAACCAGATGTTTTTCAACATCAGACAATCATGAGTCTGAAGTGGTATCTTTCTGATATCTAATGTAGCATGCTGGAACTCTAACTCACTGCGCAGTCACGCTGCCCATTGGACACAGTTTTAATGGCATTTTCTCGCCATATGACAAACAAAAGGCATTTACTGCTTTTAATTTAAATGCAGAATTAGCACAATCTTTTGACGAGTTACAGTAGCAACTTTGCTTAAAGAACAGGCAACATTGAATGCACCATGACGGGAGCTGTTTTAATGCTTTTCGTTTCTAAATATTTCTTTTTACATTACTCTTCCTCATAGTCCTATATATCCTCCATTTCCTCAGTAAAATGGTGGAATCAAAGCATTGTAGTGACAACAGCCAAAGGCATTCCCATGGCGCACATCTCCTTCTGCCACTGACTGTCAGCAAAACTCAAGAGGTTGGGAAACAACAAAAAAAGATGGCTTGCAATCAATCTGCTCAGAAACACGTTTCTTTACTACTCGGACGACTCCAATCACCACCTTGCTGTTTGTGGGCCCTTGCTTTGTGCGAATTAGCTGCCTCGTTTTCTACATTATAACTATGACTACACTTGAAAAGTACTTAATTGGCTGTAAAGTGCTTTGGGACATCCTGAGGTCATGAAAGGTATATAAATGCAAGCCTTTCTTTTTCTTTCAATTTGACTTATACTGTCCTTCTTTAATGATATCACATGCACAAATGACTGTATGGACTGAAGTAGAAAGTTACACAGGAAACGATATTGACTAATAAATTGGCAATATCGTTAATTTTTCTCTTTGTATGGATCTTAATATTCACATCAGCTCTGTGATCCATGTGATTGGAATAGTATTTGTGACAAGAAACCAAACAGAGGTAAACACAATAGAATATAAAGCAGTAATTTACCCACATTTCTAGTGCTTCTAAGCAAAATTATCCCCACATCTGGTGTATAAGTACAATGTAGACAGTGGAATGTCCAGATTAGCCACTTGTAAGGAAGAATCTCAATCATAATTCACTTGAGTTTTATCAGATCTCCCTCACTCTTGGAATGAAATGAATATTCCACTGTTTCCCATTATCTATTTCCATCTTTTTACTTTCAAATTCTCAATATTGAAACATTACAGACTATAAACCTTATAGGCAGGAGGTGATGAAAAACATGTTCCTGCACTCACAGCTAGAAGGTAAGTTCACAATCCTGAAGATTAAAAGGAAACTTGTAAGAAAAAAGGACATTTGGCACTCCCAAACATTTTTCTGTCTGTCAAGATAAAAAAATGTGATGAACAACTTTGATCTGTGAACAATTTCAAATTTACCTATGAACTATTCAGTGAAAGTAAGATTAGACTTTTTTGGGCCAGGATTTCTGGGCCAAAAACCTTCGACAGGCCCGATTGGTAGTGACTTGTCATATTGCATTTATCAGTCTGCTCACTGCTATGAAGGCTTGCTAAAACAATAGTTAAAACAGACCTTAGTTTTAAATCTTGACAATTATTTTTACAATGAAAAGTGGAAAATGGGGCACTTATTTTTTCTCAAGTAAATTTATAATGCACAAGCTTGCAATAGCCACTCACAATGTCACAGACCTTCATTTATTTATGGTAACTTTTCAATTCACAATCTGGTAATGCTTTTTGATTCTAGCTCATTTTTACAACATATACACACAAAATGGCAGATGCTATAAAGAGTAAGCGGGTCCACCAAATGGCTCAGTTGGTAAATGCACTGTCCAGTGTGGTCTTGAGGCAGACAGGCCAAGAAGGGTCCCAAGTTCAATCCCTGGTCTATGCATTATAATTAGCATCAGCACCCTGGACGGGAAAATCAGCTCACATACAGATGCCTGATGGTTATCAAGTAACCCACGATGGAAAGTGTACTTGTGTGAATATCTAGTGGGGACAAGACTGGGTTTAATTGTGATGCACAGGAATTTCATAATTGCCCATGAGTTAAAAATGCAATCTTGAGCTAATTACCTGTGACTTGGCAACTGTTTTTAAATTAGTGAATTTGGTACAATTAATCCTTACAACCAAATGCATATACAAGTAGCACTCCTAAATACATACCAATACTACAATGTGGTGATTCATTCATTTTGAGCTAATTACAGCCAATAATTCAAAAAAGGCAATTAGTAATGACACTGCAAAAAAAAACTTCACACATTATCATATGAACAAAGAACCTAGAGCAGGGGGTGTCCAAACTGTGGCCACTGGGTCACATGTCCAGTCAACTCAGTTCTATTTTCTCAAACTTCTTATTTATTGGTTTGAATTTTGAGGATTTGTAGGTTTGGAAAGGGCTGTTCTTAGCACTGTTGCCTCATAGTTGAATAAATCCTAAATCAGAACATAACGATCTGTTCATATCAGCAACTTGAGAGGTGCAAATTTAATGTTTTCATGGATTAAACTTTATTTGTGCCTCCAGATTCTGTGGCATGCACCTATTATACCGATAAAGACAAAAAAATCTTGAACACCCTCTGTTACAGTGTGAGAACCTAATTCCTGTAACATACAATTGCTTACACCGCAGCATTGCAATTTCAATTACTAATGAATGAACAGAAAATTAGTTAGCTGGACTGTAAACTGGCTTGGCAACAGGAGTAGGGAGAGGTGACAAGTGGGGGAAAAAGAGCAGTGGGTGTAGGTGTTTGTTCAAAGTCCCTTCCCGTTCACATTGTTGAGAAATATTTGAGGGTATTTCTTGCAATGTCATAAAATCTGTTCATATGTGTAAGTGACGCATACAAGGAAGATGTGCTGCGTTCAAAGAGAACTTAACTAATTCAACAGATAGACTAAGGCAGTGGCTTTCAAAAATGTTCAGACAGGCCCCACCAGTTCATTTTGGCTCACCTCCTTCCAGATAAGATACTGATAACAGTAATTTTGGGGGAAAAGTCTCTCTCTTTCTCCTCCATACTTCTATCTCCCTTTCACCCTCCTCGACTTCATTTGTCTCTTTTTTTTCTCTCCTCCTCCACTTCTATAACACTCCTTAAAATTAACTTGTTACACCTCTTGAACTTCTGTTTCCTCATCGTATTGCTTTCCTCTTTCGCTTGTTTCTCCCCTCCTCCTTTGCTTCTGTTTCTCCCTCACTTCTCATCTGCTTGTATCTCTCATTCCTCCACCATTATTAGCATGTAACATTTAACATATCTTTGGAAAACAAATGTGAAGTAATAATTAGCAGATTGCAATCACGGTACAAAATCTGTCAGAGGGCAGCACCATTTTCATCAAGAACTAAGTGGGCAACATCTTTCTCCCATTCCATAGCCTGGGTTTCTTTTCCTTTTCCATCCATGCCCTCCTCTCATTATCTGATGCCTTGTGATTTCCTGGCAGGATTGAGTCTAACATTGGAACCCAGATGTCAGAATTTGTCAGTCATGAAGTCCAAAATCACTTCAATTTAGTAAATTTTGTTTTGTATAATTGCAGATTTTAATCAAATTTAATCCAATTGAATCAGTCAGAAAAAAAATCCTCACTATATTACCTTTCTTTTTCAAGTTAGGATTTGCAGTTTGAATATAGCAAGTGAGTCCCTCGTAGAGTTCATCTGCCAAGGTGGTGAAGAGCTGTTGCCCCGACCAAATCCTGTCCCCATCCCTGGTCACAGCATTTTCTCGATCTCTTGTGGTTATACGGCATCTGGGAAGTCCTGTTTGATGGCAGAGATCATGACAATATTATCCCTCATTTCCTGATCACTCAGTAAACTGCTGACTGACCTCTCCTATCTGCAGTCCACCAAATTGATTGCAGAGCAATCAGTGGAACTTCAAGCAATCTGATTTTTTTTTCTGAACCGATTCAGTTGGATAAAGATTTTGAGAAGCTTACTTTGCACATGACAAAAAAAAGGTTATTTAATTAAAGTAATTTAGGATTTCACAACAGGCTAATTCTACCATCCAAATCCTAATGTCATACTCAATCCAGCTAGATGATCACAGGACATAAGATAAGCATAAGAGCATGGTGGGGCGAGGGGGAAGTTTCAATGGAATGTTGTTAGATCAGAATTAGGCCCTTTAATATTAGGTATCCAAATTACAATCATAGAAAGGTTACAGCATGGAAGGCAGCCATTCGGCCCATCGAGTCCGAGCCCGCTCTATGCAAGAGCAATCCAGCTAGTCCCATTCCCCGCCTATCCCCGTAGCCCTGCAATTTTTTTCCTTTCAAGTACTTATCCAGTTCCCTTTTGAATTTGATTGAACATATCTTTGGAAAACAAATATGAAGTAATAATTAGCAGATTGATGAGTGAATCTGCCTCCACCACCCCCTCGGGCAGTGCATTTCAGATCCTAACCACTCGCTGTGTAAAAAAGCTTTTCCTCATGTCACCTTTGGTTCTTTTGCAAATCACCTTAAATCTATGTCCTCTGGTCCTTGGCCCTTCTGCCAATGGGAACAGTTTCTCTCTATCTACTCTGTCTAGACCCTTCATGATTTTGAATACCTCTATCAAATCTCCTCACAACCGTCTCTGTTCCAAGGAGAACAACCCCAGCTTCTCCAGTCTGTCCCTCATCCCTGGAATCATTCTAGTAAATCTCTTCTGCACCCTCTCTAAGGCCTTCACATCTTTCCTAAAGTGCAGTGCCCAGAACTGGTCATAATACTCCAGTTGTGGTCGAAAGAGTGTTTTATAAAGGTTTATCATGACTTGTAGTCAACACTTTGATTCACAAACTTATCCATTCAGTTCCATAGTGCTGGATAAGATTGTAGATCGAAGAATTTGTTACAATTTGGTTACTTTGTATCCAAAGATTTGAAACTGATCACACGACATTCCATTGAAACAGAAATTACCATTGATAGCTCTGCGGCTTGCATCGATTACTGCATTTTGAGTGGTGGACTGCACCAACTGAAACTACACATTCCATTCCAGCGTGAATTCCATTTTTGGCCTTTGATGCACCCCACCGGCACAGGCCTCAGTTTGAGAAGCACCAAGCAAAGGAATGTAGATAAATGTAACCAGAACAAGAAAAATGAAAGATGCATGTAATGAAAAGGTTTTATTTTTAAGTGGCTGGTGGACTTAAGTGCCTCCCCCTTAATCGGGCAACACCACTAAAATTCCTAGGCGTGTTTACTCAAACAAAATTGACCCTAAAATAACTAGATTAAATCAAAGGGGTCAAATCAGGTGAAATGCAAACAAGAACTCCATATGGTGCCCTCTGGTCACAGAGTGAAGAAGGGCACGAATCTCGATCGATTTCTGGCTATTCCTTGAAACTATCCAATGTGAAGCTGTATCAACAAGGCTAATCAATGGATGTATTGATTATTGGATGCACCTGGACAGGTGTTTGTCTGGCTGTTAAAACAAGTTATTCTAAACTTGTATGATATAGGAAGGCCACTTTTGGAACAGTGTTTGCAACTTTGGACATCCTACCTTCAAAAAAACATTGATGCATTGGAGGGGATTCAGAGAAGTGCATCAAGGATGATTCTAGGACCTAAGGGTCTAGGTTATGGGGTGAGGCACAAAGAGTTGGAAATTATTCAGAACTTTCAAAACGCTTAAAGGTATTAAAATTAAGGGACTTGGAGTGTTAGCACAGAATCAGAGGAAATCAGCTAAAAATGAACAAACCTGAGCAAGGCTTGAGATTAGATTTAATTCTTCCCCAGAGTAGGGGGTATGTGGAACAGACTCTCAGCAAAAGCAATCAAGACTTTTTTTTTTTAAGTGGCTCCTTCAAAATGAACTGGATAAATATCTAGTTGGGGAAGGATTTAAGATCTAGGAATAATTACGGTCAGACATTATGAAATACTCCACAGGACAGAGCAGTTCATGTGCTGTTGGGGTCAGCAGAGAAAGCGTCATCAGTGAAGGGCAGCCAGATACAAGTCACTAATGGGAATATGGAAATTGATGGACATTGTGAAATCCTGTTCCTTTGGGAATCAGAGAATTATTTGTGTGGAACTTTGCCGCAGGAGATTAAGTAACATGTTGCACTGCTGAACGAGGGGCTTGATGGATCAAACGATCATTTCTCATTGCATGCTTTTCCTATGTTAACATTACTGCTATTGGTGCTAATAGAAAGAATAAATGTCCAAACTGAAGCGATTGTACAGTCCTATATACATAGATGAGTGCAAGTTAGACTCTCGCAGTTTTATCAACATCGCAATTGTGCTCAACTTTTTAATGCCCTTCCAGCTGCCTGTTAGTCTAAACTTCAAATTTACAAAGATTTTGAGCGATTGCACCAGGAAGCACAAGTGAAAAGTTATTTCCATTATATATGTAATACTATTTGTTCCTTTCCCCAAGGCCAACCCTAAACCTGCAAGATCTAATAGGTACAGAGTTCATTATCAAAGTTTCCACACCTCAGACTAATTTTTAACTTTGCAATTCATTAAACTATCAAATTATACAATCATCTGGTCTTTATTTTACAAAAATAATTTTGAATAGTATAAGCCAAAATTGAAAACTGCAGTTAACCTACACTAGCAAGAATAAATGCTGCCATAGTAACGTCATCCACATCCCAAGAACAAATGACAACAATTAAAAAAATTAGTTTAAAGGTCACTGACTGATCAAATTGAACACTGAGGCCAGAAACCACCGAGATTTACAAAGTGAATACTCAGTTAAATAGAACACAGCTGGTAATTCTGATATAAATCACCGTGCTAACCTTTCCACAGCTTTTTCAAATCTTTTTTCTTTTACTTTTAAATTGAGCAGACAAAGGGAAGAACAGAAACTTCATCTGAAAACAGCAATGAATACATGCATCAGTGAGTTATGGATTGCATAGCGCTTTCAGAACTCTTTCCAAAGCTAGAGTGCACCATTCCCACACCTGCTTGAATTGGCAGTGAACTGCAGCCCCAACTGTCAGTTAAATGAAAAACTGGTGGCACTGTTGGCATGTGAGGTGGTACAAATGAGGCACTCAGCTACACATAAGGTTAGGCAAAATAAAAGCCTGCAGATCCTGGTAAGTCTAATAAATTAAACTACAGGGTTTAAATTCTCCACAGATGTACATCTTTTGATAGCGGATGTTGAGTTCTTCGAACAGATAAGCATGGAGAGGCTGGATAATCAGCAGAAAATCAAACGTGTACATCAACACTAAGTCATACAAGAAATATATTCTATTGCAGTGGTAGCAGTGCATTCCTGGATTTCATGCCAAATGAATTAGAAGTTCTTTTTCACGAGTGAACCAAACCCAGTATTCGCTCCTGCCTCTGCAGTTTTTTTTATTCTTATGAATAAACTGCAAAATCATCATGGTAAATATTGAAAGTAAGATAAAAGGAGAATAAATACATATGGCTTCTTTAATATTTGCCTTCAAATAGACTGAAAAGCACATACAAAACCTACATTTATTGACAAAGAAAAAAACTTAAATTGAAAATAATCTTTGGGGCATCACAAGCTCATACATGGGTCCCATTGAAGAATGCCCTTCAGCGATTTAATCTCATTCTTCCAAAGTACCAACCTTACTATCTTTCCATTACAATATTGAGCTGCTTATTAAAGTGTCCTGGCATCAACCAACCTCCCTGCCATTGATAAGTTTCTGTGCAAAGAAATACTTCGACTCTGGGTATCACAATGTCCTTTCATTTTTAGGATATAGGTTTGAATCCTGCCCAGACTAATATGACGAAATTCTACACTGCCCGCTGGAGTAAGGATCCCACAGGAAATAAGTTTGGACATTCTCAATCCAATTACTAACAGACAAAGGCCCACAACAAAAAATTGAACGATAATTTAGCACTAAAATGACAATCTCACTCAGAGGCCAGAAAGATGACTGATCGGAAAGGGCAAGATTAATGCGGCAATGTTATATTGAAGATGAAGTTAAGGTACAATGTTGTTGACAGTAAAGAGAACTTTGCTGTGTACCTATTTATAATTGTAGAACAAATAATTGTACATACTAAGGTATGCATATTGCCAATTGACTGGTCACTTGTTCTAATGCAGTCTACAGAAATCCTGATCCAAACAAGCCTCTGTCAAATGAGTCTGGTGCCTGGCAAAACACAGGTATGAAACTCAGTATTGATAATGCAGTTTGAAATTGGATACACTTTTCCACCCAACCTTTTACTGTTTGCTCACTGCATGCTACGTCTGATGTTGGTAAGTTTGTATGAACTTTCAGAATTGTACAATATGTGTAACTAATAACAATAACTGAACTGGACTGTTCAAACTTACTTTTCAAAGGCTCTGGCATGAAATCAGTTGAACAAATTTAACTCATAATAGAAACAGAGCCAAAGATTGCGTTGTTTAATATGAAGATAAGGAATGGCTGTTAAATGCAATTAAGGAAAACATTCCCCATCATCATCAGTCATAAATCTAGCAAGTTATTCAATGAAAATCAGAAAAGCTGAAGGTAAGTGAGGAAAATATATGGAACGAAAACAAGTATTACAGTTCATTGCCAGAGGCATAATTAACCAGACGGTAGTGTTCTGTAATACCATTTTCATGTGCTTTATCAATGAAAAATTATGTTTTCTACTAAGTATATATATTATATAAATATATAAAATCACTTTGTACTGATGGTAGAACACATCAAAAAATCAGACATGGTCTATTGTTAATCATATTATTAACCAATATATATGAATTTATACAGGGAAAGTGAATGAGTTTTACTACAGCATCAAACTCACACTTTTCCTGTATAATATTGGTTAGATAACAGGACAGAGTCGGAAGCAACTATACCAAGTGCAAATATCTCAATTTTTACCCTCGTATCTGCTGGAAACAGAGAAAGATTTGGAGAAATTGTACTGTGGTAGCAGCATGCAAGTCGCAAAATTCCCACGTTCTAACACATGCTCCACCAACTCTAGGATTATTTAAATTTCGTGCCTGCCTAAAAGCACCATGAAGCAACAGCCCAGTCAAATCATCTCTTGCACACATCTGATGCTGGTTTGAAACGGTTTAATCATTTTACTAACATTTTCAACCATAGTGTGAAAAGTGAGATTTAATGTGTTTTCACATGAAGGATATATTAAAACCAAATCATATGATAAAATCTAAATTAGAAAAATTCACAAATACCGCTTGAAACAAATGCACTGTTCATCTGATCTGTGACAAGCACATCCCCCTTTGGCTGATTATAGACCAACATTGTTGAAGCTCATTAAAGTCTCTTGCCCCAACTCCTCTTTCTCCATCTTGACCCCAGACCCACCTGAAGATGGACTGAGAAATGAACTTTGGCTGTGGGGGAGGAAAAACTATTTATAAAAATGAAGTTTTAATGCACCAACCTGCTGTATTAAACCTTGCAGTTCACATCTACTATGCTGAAAATATCCTTAATAATCTGACAGTACTGTTGATGATCCATCTTCTTCAGATCAAAGTGGCTCAAAATGTCTCAAAGTGATGAATGGGTTAGAAGAAGAATCTGATGTCATCCGTACCTACATTTCCCTTTGAACTTGAAAATCACAAAAATGGTCAATAGAATAAACTGATTAGTGCAATGAAGGTCTGCCAATCTAGATTGCAGTAACAGTTCGGACTGAAGTTGCGAGTTAAAAGGATTAGTATAAGTAGAAAATGTTATCTTGGTAATTTGTCATACTCAAATAATTGTATCAAAGTATGGGCTTGTTTGAATAAATAGAGACATTATCTAATTCAAATACACTAGATGATCTTTTTGAAACCCTCCACATCAGGCTATTGAGCTTGAATTATACAGCCTAACTTTTAGATATTACATTTTGATGAACTAGGTAATTTTGTTACAACATTGAATGACACACATTAGTTGTTACATAGTAAGCAGCTGTGATATTTGTCTAATGGGAAATGGAACAGATAGTCTCAACCAACCTAAACTGTCATAACTTTTTAAAGGACAAAATGAGGCCAGGACAAGTGGAAGCACCTTATTCATCCAGTCTCTGCAGGATTCAACAGCAACCACTGTTTTCCTTTTTTAATTTTAATTTGTCACTTTATACTTTCCTATCTGATTTTGTCCCACATGCTTCACCAGTCTTTTCTGCAGTGCTTTCTTCGAGCTTAGCAAACAAAGCTTTGTCCTAAGAACAACGCAGTCAACAAAGACACATATAAAAGGTGCCAATGTACATACAAAAAGATGAGAAAAGCCCATCAGGTCCATCGTATCCTTTAGAAGGTGCAACAACCCCAACCGCCAGTAATACTAACTGAAGGAGACAATTGTAAACAATTTTACAACACCAAGTTATAGTCCAGCAATTTTATTTTAAATTCACAAGCTTTCGGAGGCTTCCTCCTTCCTCAGGTGAACGTTTGTTGGAAATGAAATCCTCGAAATGAAATCGCATTTATAATTCACAGAACAATGCTTGGTGATTACAGACAGTTTTTTCAACTGCCCGTTGCCAAGGCAATCAGTGTGCAGACAGACAGGTGTTACCTGCAAGGTCTCCGAATATACAAATCACCAAAAAAAAACAACAAACAAAAAAAAGAGATAGAGAGGTAGAAACATAGAAAAGACAGCAACTGACCCATTATATTAAAAACAGATAACATTTGTTCGCTGGTGGGGTAACGTGTAGCGTGACATGAACCCAAGATCCCGGTTGAGGCCGTCCTCATGGGTGCGGAACTTGGCTATCAATTTCTGCTCGACGATTTTGCGTTGTCATGTGTCTCGAAGGCCGCCTTGGAGTACGCTTACCCGAAGGTCGGTGGCTGAATGTCCTTGACTGCTGAAGTGTTCCCCGACTGGGAGGGAACCCTCCTGTCTGGCGATTGTTGCGCGGTGTCCGTTCATCCGTTGTCGCAGCGTCTGCATGGTCTCGCCAATGTACCATGCTCTGGGGCATCCTTTCCTGCAACGTATGAGGTAGACAACGTTGGCCGAGTCACAGGAGTATGAACCATGCACCTGGTGGGTGGTGTCCTCGTGTGATGGTGGTATCTGTGTCGATGATCTGGCATGTCTTGCAGAGGTTACCGTGGCAGGGTTGTGTGGTGTCGTGGACGCTGTTCTCTTGAAAACTAGGTAATTTGCTGCGAACGATGGTCTGTTTGAGGTTGGGTGGCTGTTTAAAGGCGAGTAGTGGAGGTGTGGGGATGGCAGGCGAGTAGTGGAGGTGTGGGGATGGCAGGCGAGTAGTGGAGGTATGGGGATGGCAGGTGAAGGAGACAAAACATGAAACAAAAAAAAACCTGTGGCTAATTTATGAACCAAATCCCTTGATACCATTACCTAATAAAAATCTGTTGATCTCAGTCTTGAAAATTTCAATTGACCCAGCATCCAGAGACTTTTGGGGAAGAAAATTCCAGATTTCCACTACCCTTTGTGTGAAAAAGTTCCTTCTGATTTCACTCCTAAATGGCCTAACTCTAATTTTAAGATTATGCCAACTTATTCTGGATTCCCCCACCAGAGGAAATAGCTTCTCTGTATCTATCCTAACCTCAAGGGAATACAACCAACGTTTATGGAATCTAGCCTCATAATTTAACCCTATAAGCCCTGGTATCTGGTGAATAACTGCTGCACCCTCTCGAAGGCCAATGTGTCCTTCCTGAAACGCCACACCGAAAACAGTACTCCAGATGGGGTCTGACCAAGGCTCTGTACAAGTGGAACATCACTTTCTCACTTTTGAATTCCAGCCTTTTTGAGATAAAGACCAACATTCCATTAGCCTATTTGATCACTTTTTGTACCTGTGCATGAGCTTTTAGTGATGTGTGTACCCAGACACTCAAATCCCTCTGCTCCTCCACAGTTCCTAGTCTCTTGCCATTAACAAAAAATGTTTTTTTGTTTAAAAGAAGTCAACGCTATATCCCAGGCGCACGTAGCATCAAATCCAACTCTATGGAATTCCTGATCACAGCTGTGGTGATGCGGAGAAGTCCAACTCTGAGCAGGAGGGAGAATGAAAGAGTCATCATCAAGCCACTTGCATGTGCTATCTGGCACCTGCTCAGTAGCAGTCTTGTGGAGACCTGGGAGCAGGTCATATGTCCCACCTTCTTGATCACAAAACGTGACTGGCCTGGGAAACTATAAGGAGAAAAAAAGTCAGGTGTAAAAAAAATAAAAGGTCACATACCCTTGTAAATCAAAAAGGAGATAAAATATCATATCAAAATAAATTTTGAGAAACCCCAAAACACAGCGAATGTGATTAGATCATTTGTTTCCAAATGTTCCCTCTTCTTGTCCTAAAGCTGGTGATTCATACTGGGATATTGTTCCACAAACATGATCACTTCACCTAAATAATAATTATACATGTATGAGCCCAGATAGTGAGTGTCGACTAGTTATTCCATCACGGGGTGGGGGGAAGGTGGGACGGTCAGAAGGTCATAACTGAGCCTAATCTTCGCACCGACATTGACTGACACACACACACACACACACACACACACACACTTTCCAGCAGGTGTCAATGAATTGCAAACAGAAGTAGAAACTGATTTTGAATTGCCTTGGTTTGGGGACGATGACTCATTCTTCAATTAGTTTAATTCCACTCATCAAACTAACTTGTAATTTGTCACTCATGAGTCATTCAGGCAACTCCACACATGGAATCAAAAACTGTATTTCATAGAGTGACACTGACTCTTCGATACATGGTACAACAACACTGTGACTCTCCAGAGCTTCAGTAGTACACTGTTGACTTGCTGTGATTCCAATCAAATCAAAAGACTGTCTTGATCTGTACGTGTTCTTGTTATCTAGGTTTTATCATTTAAGAGAAATTCGAAAACTCATACTCAGCAGTCGCTTGAGCAAGAGAAATCTCCAGGGCTCACAACCTGTCACCATCTAAACTGGAAGGCAGCGACACTACAGTCGACATATAGGCTGTCCTAAACTACTGTGTGCTAATCACACACGTACCAGTACAAGTAGCATTTTTTTTATAGCATAAAATAGATCACCTATCCCCGTAAACCATTTTTATCTCTCAAAATTGTAGAAGAATTTTCCTGGAGGCGCACAGTTCTTTTTATGGCAAAAAGATGATGAGTTCAACCCAAAATTATGCCCAGAGGGGACCCTGTAAAAGCTGTGAGCAAAGCTACAAACAGGGAACATGAGTAACACATGCATTGCAGAAGTGAATCCTTGAAGAGTGAGACAAGGGCACAAAGTCTGGGAAAACTTTCAAATTCAATTCCAAAATGACACAATTTATTGCATTTTTTTCCATTAGATGATCCATTGCATAAGGAAAAGGACAAAACCATTTTAACAGAGCCATACCATATGTGGAGTTTTTTCCCCCTCCCAGTTATGTAATTACAAAAAGAGTAATGAATTCAGCTGCAGGTGTCTCCTAAGAACCTCATGTTCTGGAAGGATAGCGAGGAATGCATTTTATTTTCTGCAATAAATCAAACATCTGCTTCTTTACACACATCCTCTGCATTTGAAACAACTAGAAAATAAATGACCAATTTCTAGAAAAATTTTGTTTACTTAAATACAGAGAAACCTCAACCAATGCAAAAGCTTGTCATGACAATTCCTGGCAAGCCTCACATCCCCACAAAGCAGCTGCAGCATGATAGTGATGCTGTCATATTCCCAACTTGCTACAGTTACGAGCATCTTGTGGAATCTGCTGAAAAATTGAACTTTCAGACTTTAAGTGAGTGCTGTCAGCTGCTAAAGATTCAACTGCAGAGGGGGTTCGTCACAATTGTTTAACAGAATCTAATCAGCAAAAAAGAACGTCTTCAAAAAACAGGCAAGTGTTCTTTTGTAGAAGGTCCCAGTTCTCTCGGGGAAAAAAAAAGCCTTAGAATTTGCCCCCATTTTTATGGCAACGTTTAGCAGAGGCATTGCAGCCAGTTGGAGCCAATACAAAATGTCCAACAGCCTCATTGTTTGCCCTGATGCTTTATATGAATCTGCCTTTAATTCAGGCAGACTTCATCAAGCATGCTAGACACAAATTCAGCAGATGTGCTCACTGCACTGTGCTGTATATATTATATGACAAAATAAAAACGAACTGGAGGTTGTTACATTAACCATAGATCCATCCTGCTCTCTAGTGGTCAAATGTATATCAACTGAATTTTGATACAAATTTTTCTAGGTTCATCGCTGAAAATTGATGGAAAATACTTGATTTGTAAGTTCATCAAACAAAATTTAAAAAATGATAAATATATTTTGCATATTTAACGCGATAATTCTATGTACACTTCTAGCACAATAAATAAGTAATGAATCAGAACAAAATAAATCTATAAAAATTTGAGTAGCTGTTAGCTGCACAATATTCTAAAACTTAGAAATCATTCTAACCAGGACTTAAGCAGATTAGCAAAAAGGTAAATGCAAATCTTACGAAGTGATGGCACAGTCACTAAAAGAAAAGCAAACTTTGAGGGAAAAAAAGGAAAAGACTTCCATAGTCTCAAAATACTCAGCACATGAATGTACCTACAGTTGAACGTGCAAACTGAAAACCTTTTCTTGAAACTGTCAGATTCCTGTAGAGGTCTATAAAGTATTTTCCAAAAAAAAGAGATAAATGTGATAATTAGTTTACTGTACCTATAACAGTGTTTACAAGTAAATAGGTTTTACACCTCTCAAGACAATGGGGGTAATTTTATCCCCCCACGATGGGCTGGGGGGGAATTTTATCCCCCCACGATGGGCTGGGGGGGAGGGGGTGGGGTGGGGGAGGTTACAATTTCAAAAATCTGAAATACGACCCCAACCCGCCTTGAACTTCCGGTTTTCACGAAGGCGGGTGCGTAACCTGCTCTCGAGAGGCGGATCAGTTATTTAAATATGTTAATGAGACTGCGTGCCCCAGATTTTAGCAGACTTGTACATTTAACCTCTGCAAGCCAGATTTCAGGAACCCGGCAGCTGATGGGAGGCGAGGATGGCTAGATGCAGCAGGTAAGGGCCTGTTCTGCACTGAGTCTGGGCCAGGAGGAGCTTGAATGCTACCTCCCCGGCCCCCACAAGCTAACCTGCCACGATCAGCTTCCCTCCCCGCAATCCGCCGAATCCCCTGATCTCCAGGCCAACCCGCGATCAGATTCCACCCCCGCCCGTCTCTCCACTCCTCGGCTGTTGCCTTCCAGTGCAGGCCTTCCCGCCCGACAGCCAGCTTCTCAATCCGAGGTCCTGCTGTTAAATTTGCAAGACTTCCCTGTTCCCCGCATTTCTGGGTTTCCCGGCCGCTACAACCCCCGTCTCCCCATAAATATCGGGGTAATGAATCTATTTCATGAAAACACCTTTCCAATCAGCTAACAACCATGGCCTAGCACCATGTTGTAAAGCACTTTTCTTCTGACATAATGCAGACTGACAGTAAAACAGTGGAAATAATAACAGTAACAGAATACCCAAATTCCAGTCGCAAACCAAAACAATTTAATGAAAAAAGACTAATGTTCAAGGCCTTAACACAGTCATGGGCTTAAAGAACTATGTAAATGATGTAAGCTTGTACCCTTGAATCATGACATCTGAAGTGCTCGAATGTGTGACTGTCCTGTAACACACTTTCAACTACTGATTTTGTTCACAGTATTTTCAGAGCAGCTTCTCTAATTACTGTGCAAATATGCAAATCATTAATCAGTGATTTAACAGCTTACTTCTTGAATTATAATCATCACTGAATCCCTTCCAAAAAGCATTGCATAAAAGTTTAATTCAATAAATATTTTTACCCCCAGAGAAATTGCTCTACCAATTGATGTTTCCTTTTTCGTCATCTGAAGTGTTGCACTTTTAGGAAAAGATATGAAATGTATTATGCTTCAGGGAAGTTATTTGGAGGAGTGCTGAACAGGGAATGCTTCATCTGATAAATTTTAAATCAATAAACGGTGCACAAAGCATTCTGCAGACTGGGTGTTATTAATATTAGAGTTGCAAGGTGGAAAAAGATTCATTAATTTACTTCATTAGGAGTGCCATATACATAGAATATACAGCACATAAACAGGCCATTCAGCCCAACATGCCAGCATTTATGCTCCACATGAGCCTCCTCCCTCCCTACTTCATCTAACTCTATAAGCTTTTTCAAAAAAAGTGATATGCATCATTTTAAAAATTAAAACATGAGATTGCAAAATGACATTATTGGGGAAATTATCTGATCTATGTACTTTTGAAAGGTACAAAATTGATATATTTTTTAAAAATTGCAAGAAGATTCATTCTGCAGAAATGGAAAACAGGTTGTGAGTTGGTGGATACAGAGGCACAGCAAAAAAGGGCACCTGACAGCATAAGAACATGGCGCCGTACTTCAGCATCTTTTCTGGGAACTCAGTCATTCTCAAACAATCCCTAGGTATTTCTTATATATGTATTTAAAGTTCAGGTGCCAATATATGTGTAATTTCCCCTAATATATTTCAAGGTTGAGAATGTATCTTCTGATTTTGAAATGAGATGCATTACAATGTTGGCATTCTTTTGGATTAATGAGTGTTCTGGTTTGTATATAAATATCTTTACATTGATTTGGATATGATATACAACAAAAACAATCAAGAAAATAACCAAGTAAGTTGGAACATGATGAATGAACAAAAGAAACCAAGAAATGCCAGTGGTAATGGAAAATCTATTTGTGGACTAGGAATGAAATGCAGAATCTGATGAGGGGAAGTCAAGATATCAGGTTTGATGGAAACCTTTGCAAGTGCTTGAATGGCTTAGATGATAAATGAGTCCTTGTAGAGAGATAGAGGGACAGACAGGTTGATCAGTGACAGGTGTAAGACTTTATAAGTGAGGATTTTTTCTAGTTGCTAACATTGATGTTTAATTTTCAATGGATATATTAACCATTTTATAGATTACAGAAAATTCTGAAGCAAACATTTCTTCCTGCTTGAAAGAACAGTCTTTTTTAATGAAAGAAAGAAAAAACTAGCATTTATATTGCACTTCCCACACCCCACAGAACACCCATAAAGTACTTTGTAGCCAATCAATTACTTTGAAGTGTCGTTGCTGTTGCCGCATGTCACCCTTGGCTCAGTGGTAGCACTCTCACCTCTGAGCCAGAATATCATGGGTTCAAGACTTGAGCTTGTAATCTATTCTGACACCACTGCAGTACCGAGGGCCTGTTGCATTGTCAGAGGGGCTGCCTTTTGGATGAGACATTAAATTGAGGCTCTGTCTGCTCAAGTAGATATGAAAGATCCCATGGTAGTATTCAAAGAGCAGAGGAGATCTCTCAGTCTCTTGGCCAACATTTATCTCTTAACCAACATCACTATAAACAGATTATCGGGTCATTGATGTTTCTGGGATCTTGCTGTGCATAAATGAATGCCCCATTTGCCTACATTACAACGGTGGACTACACTTCAAAAGTACTCTATTCGCTATGAAGCACTCAGGGCATCCTGAGGATTTGAAAGGAGCTATATAAAGGCAACTTTGTTCTCTCTTTATGTAGGCAACACAACAACAAATTGGCTAGCATCAGGGTACCATAAACAGCAATGAGATAAATGACCACAATCTGTTTTGGTGATGTTGATTGAGGGAGGAATACTGGCCAGGACACCAGGAGAATTCCCCTGTTGTTCTTTGAATTTTGGATCTTTTACATACACCTGAATAGACAGAGAGCGCCTCAGTTTAACGTCTCAACCAAAAGATGGCAGCTTCTACAATGTAGCACTGAACTCACTCAGTATAGCACTGGAGTGTCTGTCCAGATGATGTACTCGTCCCCAAAATGGGCTTGAACCCTCTACGTTTGCACTTGAGGTAAGAATGCTATCACTTCGCCAAGCTGCCACTTACATTACCTGATAAGGTTCTATTATTCTGCAAAAATAAAAAGCATGTTATGCTCCTCCACCCACTGACACAGACCTACGTAAGAATCACTCCTGTTGACATTTTCAGGAGTATCAGTTACAATGCATTATACAATTCTAAGACAATGGGACTACGAAAGCTTAGTGATAACCAAGACATTAGGAGTAAATCAATGCAACAATTCTATTTGAAGCTCAAAGAATCAGAAATCTGAACGTGAAGCTGTGGAACCCTTCAGTGACAATGAGCACAGAACGATCAAGTTCAACATGATCGGTGATTCAGAAATAACTAAGACCAGGAGTCACATACACAATTCTAAAAAGGTTAATTTCAGGCAAATGAAAGGAGAGCTTAAGCAAAGTGTTTGGGGAGCATATTCAACAACACTTCAGTCACTACTGGAAAACCTTCATAATCACAACAAGCATGCAGGGTAAATACTTACCTAGAATTAATAAATGTAGACCAAACAATTGTTCAAATGGATTAACAAATTAAGGAAAAGGAAGCAAAATAAGGAGGAATAAAGAATGCTACAAATCTTGCGGGGAGAGGGGTGAGGGTGTTG
The DNA here is from genome assembly GCF_035084215.1 of Heptranchias perlo. Classification (NCBI taxonomy): domain Eukaryota; kingdom Metazoa; phylum Chordata; class Chondrichthyes; order Hexanchiformes; family Hexanchidae; genus Heptranchias; species Heptranchias perlo. The sequence continues at coordinate 33,106,508 of NC_090341.1, read as the reverse complement.
ACTGGGACAAATAGAAGAACATGCAGAAATATGATTAAAAATGTGGCCAGATGGGCAGGGAGACCCAGGAAAAAATCATATCTGTAGCCGCAAACCATAACCTTAAGAAATGCTTCCAGTGTTATAACGTTAAGAGGGCAGTCCAAGACACAGATTACCCTCTTGGTTAAGAGCCCTAAAAAATGCTAATGTGGCTGAAATTAAGGAGGATGGGAAAGTAAGTCTGGAGGGGGTTGTAGCCAATTAAGCTAGTAAACAGCAGCCAGTATGGGTTCAAAAAGGGAAGCTCATGCCAAACTAACCTCCATGACAGTTTGAGGACAGTGGAGAGCCCGATGGCATAGTGCACCTTGGTAGCATGGCCCCTACTGTTTCTAATTGGCATTACAGAGTTTGATTAAGAACCTCAATGAAAACTACTCAGATTTGTACGCTGTACGAAACTAGCAGAGGCAGTTAAATCTGAGCTTAGGAACTACAAAATGAATCAGACAAATATGAGTTTGACAGAACAACAGATGAAATTTAAAAGAGATGAGTGTAAAGTGGGGCAATAAAAAAATGGGCAATATAAGTACTCCATGAACGGTGTTAAAATATTGTAAACAATTTTACAACACCAAGTTATAGTCCAACAATTTTATTTTAATCCCACAAGCTTTCGGAGGCTTCCCCCTTCCTCAGGTGGTGTGGAAATGACATTTTCGAATCCTTCGCATTTTAAAATCACAGAACAATGCCTGGTGATTACTGCCCGTTGCCAAGGCAATCACAGTGAGCAGACAGAAAGGTGTCACCTAAAAACGCCACCGAATATACAAACCCCCCCCAAAAAAAGGTGTTAAAATAGATAAAGGATGAAGTTGAAAAGAATCCGTGGGTTTTAGTATACTTGACCCCTCAGCAAGTCCAATCATTGCAGAGAAGCAAATCAGCAAAGCAAATAGGATGCTGAATTATAAAGCTAAAATGTTGGTTGGAGTACAAGTCAGATGAAGTCATGCTCAAACTGCCGGTCAGCCCAGAACACTGACCTGCATTCTCACCCAAACCTCCGTCCTCACCAAATTCAACTGGCTCCCCATAAACTGACTAAGATCCGAACAATCACCTTCAAATCCATCTGCTTTACCCCGCCCACTCCACATTCTTATGCACACACACTGCTCTTCTGATATTGGATTATTCCCCATTCTCTGCTCCCTCCTGCAGAACTTCCACCTCATCACCTCCCTCCCTGCTTTCAAAACCTTCGAGATCCTTCTCTTCAACCCTCCTTTCCATCCTCACTCTGTCCACCACAATATAAAGCACACAGACATCTCTCTGTAGATTAAGAGCACAATAGAAATGCAAGGAGCTGTTGTTCTCAAACAGGGAGATGCCATGCAGAGGATGTGTAAACTCCCATTGGGGAAGCAGAATTGAAGTGGGCAGTTGTGCCTAGGTGGCATGTGGTACTTCCTAGCCATCTGCAGCAGGAGGCATTGGTGGTTACCTGAGTTGAGGTCGTATTCCCTCTCAGGTGCAAGATTCAGGTCAGATAGATGGTAGTTTTTAAAAATACAAAAAAAAGTGGCAACTAACCTACAGAGCCCATAAAAATAAAAGTAAAAAACAATATAAGGACTTATTTTTTTGTCTGATTATGCTCCTGTGAAGCAATTTGAGATGTTTTACTACGTTAAAGGCACTAAATAAATGCAAGTCATTGTTTGTTGTTATGACTTCTTGATATCCAACAGCAGTCAAGACAAACTCTTACTTCTAGAAACTGAAAAATACAACAGCATAGATGACCTGGGCATTGAGAATATCCGATCTTCTGCAATTAGTTAGTGGTAAATTACCACTGCAAAATAGAGCGCATAATTAATCGAAGGGCACACAGCTGGTTTCAATCTTCATAAATCTGATGCCACTTACTGAAAATCCATTAAAAGTGGGCACCCTTCAACGTTCTAAAACCACCATACCCACAGGAAATAATGCACTGTACTGTGGATGAACTTTGATTCACTAACATTCGTAGGAGACATGAGAAATATGGTTACAACAGGGATTTGCTATTGAGTGAAATTTAGAATAATGTCAATAGCTCAAGAACCCTGCTGCCAGCCAGAAACCGCGTGTATTCTACTTCCAGCACAGCAGCAAAGAACACTTGAATTATCACTGGGGATCTGCAGCATGGACATTACAAAGAGAATTAAATGGAATGTTAATCATTTACAGCTTTTATAAAATGTTATGTTATCCTTAAAATCAAACAAGTTACCAGAGATCAATCACAAACTTCTGACTAACCTTCCATTTAAGGATCAGTGGTGGGCCAGTTTCTAGACTGTTCGATGCTGGTTACTATGTTCAGCACACATCTCTGGGATTTTGTGCATTACATGACAAAACATTAACAGTAATTTGCTCATCCAAATGTATTAACCACACTAGTTTGCAAAAAAGATGTGTGCCATAGACAAACTCAACACATTTTTATTTTCTTAAACATTACCTCTTTACAGTAAGCCATGCTGAGGGATACTCGCATACAAACACATAATTCAAATGGGTTGCCATCTTCATTAAAGCAGCAGTGTGGGAGATTTTAAACAATTGCATTATGCACTGATACTCTATTAACCCTCGGTATAATTTCGAACCCCATCTCTTGGTTCCAAGAAGTGTGAAGCAGGGCCTTGCGATAGTATGCACTCTAATTATAATAAATATTCAAATTTCAGAGTTCATTAACAATTTTAAATGAACGGAGACAAAACTTCAGTTTAATCTGCCTAAAATAAAACACACTTCTGTTGGATTTCCCTGCTGGTTATTATAGGTGGTGCACATAATTTTAAGGATGTAGGAAATTCATTTGACTTGTAGTCAACGAAACTAAATGGCCTGGAATTTGCTCCAAAAATAATGGAGAGGCAAATGCCGCTCATCGTTATTTAAGGGCAAACGGAAGAGCAACTTCCGGAGAGCGCCAATGCACAGTCAAACATGCAAATCCGGAAGTTGCTCTGAGATCTCCTGTTCGTTTGAAAGCTCCATGGGAAGGATAGCTCGCTGGTGAAATGAACGGACCAGTGTGAAGTTGCTGCACTGCCCAGCTGGAAATAAACTAATCTACACAGTAAAGGGTACACTGGGGTTTTTGTTTAGGTCTAAATCAGCTTTTAACAGCATGGAAAGTCTTAATGACTGCCAAACAACTTCTCTGGCACTGAAAATTACCTTTTAAAAATGTGGAGTCTCATTCCTACCAATTTTAATTGTTGTTGGAGATTTTAAAAAAGTAATTTTTATTCTTTTACTATGTATTTGTCTCTTTTATCTGTCTTTTAATTCAATATTTCTTACCCTCGCATTATTTTGCTTTCTCTAATGGATTTGACATTGAATTTACTGTTCTAGCTTTCACTTCCTGGTTCTGACTCTTCGCGGCTTGTCAAGGATGATTCAATCTGATTGTTTGAGGGGACAGAGACCCTTTCCCTGTTCACACAGCTCACAGATGCCCGGGAGAGGACGCTGCACTTTTTGCAGCTCACCATTAGGGGAAGTTCCACACCAAAGCCCATGGATCGTTTGTGGGCAAGTTTAAATCTAATGAGCAGAGGGCACCTTTCATTTGCCGCTCAGAACAAATTCCAGACCAATATGTTTTCACCTCTATCTTTTTTCCTTCATCTATATATTTTTTTTTAAAACCATGAATTTTCTATTTTAACCAAGTTTCCCTCCCATTTTATACATACCAGCTGCTTTCAAAATTTCTCCCCATGCCATATATATTTCACCAACTGAGGTTTTTCTTCATGTCATGACATACGAAAATGTCAGGCAGAAAAGACCAACTTGGCCATCTAGCCTGTCCCATTCATCGTGATGCCACATGCATAAGAGACACTCCCTACCCTCCCGGAGCAATGTAATCTCCTGGGAGAAGTGAAAAAAGATTAAAACCTACGGCAATTTGAGGGGAAAAAAATGGAAAATTCCTCTCCGGCCCAGTGAGGCGATTAAAACTAGTTCAGGAGACGTGTTGACTCTGACTTACAGGGTACCTACCTCTTGTACAAAGTGATCTCCGCCCCAGCCAGAAACAGGTCCAGCTATCTCTTGAAGATATACAGCGAATCAGCATTCACCACACGAGCTGGCAACCTATTCCACAGGTCTACTATTCTCTGGGAAAGGAAGAACCGCCTAACATCCAACATAGTTTTACCCTTATGTAACTTGTAAGCATGACCCCATGTCCCCAATAAAGCATCTAGTTGAAAATTTTTGTCCATGTAAACACAATCTAGTCTTCATTATTTTTATATACCTCGATCAAATCACCCGAGTCTATGCTTCTCTAAAGTATACAGACCCAGCACTTTAAGCCTGTCTGGGAATCAATCCTGTGGCCCCCCTCTGTACCTTTTCCAAAGCCTCAATATCCCCAACCATGAGAGAGGACCAAAACTGGACACAATATTCTAAATAAGGCCTAACCAAGGTCTTGTAGAAGGACAAAATGGATTGTTTTGTTTTGTAGTGAATTGTCCCGTGAATGCAAGTACCCTGTTTGCTTCAGATATAGCTTCATAGCTTTGGTCATGAACCGTTAGAGTGATACACTATAACTACCAGATGTTTTTCTTTCACCACTGGCTTTAATTCTGTTCCCTGGTGTATGTTTATTTAGCAGTAGATCTGCCCACGTGGATAACACTGCCCTTTTCCAAGTTAAACATCACTTGCCGAACACGGGCCCAGTCCCCCAACACATCAAGAATTGCTTGCATTAGTTTATCACCCTCTACAGTCCCAACAATCACACATAGCTTCGTATAGTCTGCAAACTTGTGGATCATTCACCCAACACCTACATCTAGGTCATTAATGAAGATAGTAAAGCGCAAGGGTTCTAACACCAATTCCTGTGGTAACCGGTGTCCAAGCAGATCCAAATCCATTGACAACAACTTTCTGCCTATGGACATTTAGCTAATTCTTAATCCACTGCAGCAGCTTATCACTAATTCCACATGATTCTATTTTGTAGAGTTGTAACTCTTATGAGTTACCTTATTAAAGGTTTTCTGAAAGTCCACATTGACAATGTCTACTGCGTTGCCCTTATCCAGTACTTCAGTAACATCTTCAAAACATTTGATCAAATTAGTAATAGGAATTAGTAACAGGCTTCTTTGCCAGAAGCTGTGTTGAGTGTCACTGATAACGTCTTCTCGAGTGAAATGCCATGGGACATTTTACTACGTTAATTAGCATCCTTCCAGTCTGAGGGAACGGTCCCAGACTCCAGCAAACTACTGAAGATACAGGCAAGGGGCTCACATAGCATCTCCAATCTCACATCTGTCACATTTCTTCAAGGTCACTTGGGTGGATGTCATCTGGGCCGACAGCCTGATCTATTTGAAGGTTCCTTATACTGTCTAAAACTGTATCCTCATCTATTTCAATATTAACAATTTTACTGTTAACAGCACAATTTATTGCTGTTAGTTGAGCATTGTCTTCAAGAGCAAAGACTGATGCCAAGTCCTCATTTAATATCTCTGCAATACCCAGATAGTCCCTTCTAATCTGTCCGAGAGAATCTTTCAACGGCCCTCTAGTCTTTGATGGTCCCCTGACTCCTATCATAGTTAAAAAAGCTTTTCCCATTCATACCACAATTGTCCACTAATGCCATGTACAGGCTCACCTCAAAGGCACGCAGGTTACCAATTCCTTGGTCTCTATCAAAGCCATTCTTGAACCAGCATTACAAGGTATGCAAAAGGTCTTTGCGTGCTTGCAATTTGGTTTTCCCTCCCGCTGCAGGAACACCTATTTTCTGCATAGTGACTCACTCAGATGACTCAGCTAAAATTGGAAACTTATATTCTTCAGCCTCTGTATTCACTGAACGAGTGAGAGTCATTTAGTACCTCATAATCTCTCAAACTTCGCATTTATCATTCCATGTTCTAGACCCAGAATTTTTCATGTTTGTCAGTTGCTTGAAATATTCTGCCCCATGGTCATAGTTGGGACAAATTCCATATTTCAGAAGGGCTCACCAAATAGTCTATACTCATAGAATAGCACAGAACTAGAGCATACAGTTGGCAAGCCTCCAATAAGACTTCACTAGAAGGATTTACCCCCCAGCACTATCAAAATAGTGGATATGTGGAATGGTTTCCCATCTAAAAAAATGGACCAGAATTAGCTTCCAAAATAATGGCAAGGCTAATAGTGCTCGCCATTATTTATGCACAAATGGTACAGCAACTTCAGGTGTGGGGCATTGCGTGGTTAAACACTGAAATCCAAAAGTTGCTGTCCGAGATGCACCAGCCCGCCGCTAGCTTCTCAAAAACAGCATCTCGCTGTCTGCCTCACCATTCAAATGCATTGAACGAGGTGAAGTTGCTGTATTTGCAAGATAGATACGAACTAAACTCGCCACAGAAAGTTAAGTCTTGTCCATTTCATCTAAGTACCCTTTCAACGACGAGTTAAGTGTTAATTACATCCAGTCAACCTTTCTGGAATTGAAAATTAACTATTAAGTAACAGTCTCATTCCTTCAGGTTTTAATTGTTGTTGCAGATTTTAAAAATATAAAATATTAAATTAAAACATTTTTGTTTCCCTTTCTGTATCTTTTTTCTCTCTCTTAATCCAATTTTTCTTTCCCTTATTTCTTTCTGTACCTGATTTGACATTGAATTCACCCACTCTAATTTACACTTCCTTCTCAGTAATGTGTTGTTAATTTCACAATCCTTCAACCTGATTGGTTAAGGAGATACACAGTTGCTTGCTCTGTTCACTCAGGACCCAGATGCCCTGTTTCCCTCGCTACAACGTTATCAGCTCACAATTTCAGCAACTTGCCATGCAAAAAATTTAAAAACCTAAAATGTGCAAAGGCAAGTCTAACTAACAGCAGACACCGTTAGATGTCCTGCCACTGCAAATTATGGCCCAAAAAGTTGCATTAATTAACCATTAAAAAAAAAGCTAGGCGAATACCTGATTAGTTACAGAATTGAGGATTATAAATACAGATCATGAAGATTGTATTATGTTGTATGATGGCTCCTCAGATTTTCATTTGATTTGCCTTTAAGAGATAGGGAGAATTTTTCCATGATAAGCGGTACAAGAATCATTGTTTTCCACAGAACCTTTGATTCCATAGGAGTACACCCATTGCTACAACCTTGATCTTTATTTAGCACTTCTTTTTGGAAGGAGTTCAACTGACACAGCACTAGTTGCTTTTGTTGGGAGTGTGTTCAACATATTCACTATTTTGCAGGAAAAAGTTCTAACCTGTAGTCTCACTTCAGACTTGATAAATTTCCACCTGTGCCTTCTGGTTCTGCACTCATAGTCAATATTAAATAAGCTGATTAAAGGACTACATTTAGGGTTGCCAACCCTCCAGGATTGTCCTGGAATCTCCAGGCATTAAAGATTAATCTCCTGGACAGTGTTGTGAACAAGCCAGGAGAAAAATCATAGGGAGATTGAAAAGAAGTGTTTTTTTTCATTTTCTTTAATTGTTTTTGTTCATTAGTTATAAAAATATCGGAGATGGGCAAAACGGTTGTTTGACCGACAGTCAAGAATCATCCAATCAAGTAACGAACAGTCTATTTGCTTTCCAAATGGCGTGGGAAAGCAGTGCGATGTGAGGATGGATCAATGGCGAAGTGTGGGAGCGGGGCAGTTGGAGGTCGTATGATGGAACCTCCAGGAACAGATTCAACCACAGTTGGCAATCCTAACTACATTTTTGAGAGATTTTTTCCCACTCTTGACCTGAAGTTATACTGGTGGTGTGTCAAGGATACCAGTGGAGAGAAAAAATAGTCCCGAAAGTGAATATCATTTAGAATCTGCAACTTATACCGTAGGGTAATTAGGCTACTGTGTAAGTCACAGGATGTTGTAGGTCACCATCATTTAGAGGCCTCTCTTGTTTTGGTTAAGATTTTTGTCACACACTCAAAGCAAAAGGGGGAAAAATCCTAGACTGAGGTAAACATTCAGCAAATCAGCAGCCTTAAATGATTGCTCGAGTGCTTAAGCGTTTGGTAAGTAAGCCTCAAAAATACGTTGCAAGATTCAAGCTCTATTTTCAAGAAACCTTACACAACATAAGCTTGAGTGATTGCATACCTTTATTCAATCAAGATTTGAATTTTGTGAATTTTGACCTATTTGGTTTAGGTACTGTAAATAAGGTATATTGTCTCACACAGCTTAAAGACTTTCATTTTGAAACTTAATATTCTCAGCAAAATCTCTAGCTTCATTCAGGATCTTCACCAGATTCCCTAATTTTATAATACTTTTTAAATAGCTCTTTGAATTGAGATTTGATTTCATTCACAACATTGTTGACTTCCCAAATTAAGTTTGCATTGTATTACCTTAGCAAATGTGCTCAGAATAGATAAAAAGAAGAAATTAGTCAAGGGATTGAATAGGTAAGCAGTAAATATTAGTCTTGATTCTCTGTGGAAATGCTAACATATATTCATTTGAACATGGAGGCAAGTTAATTAAACAGCTGAATCCATTTCATTTCATGTGCTAAAAGTGAAAGGTGTTGAGCTCTTTAAATTATGCATAACTAAAGACATGTATTGAATAAAGCAACATGAAAATCACTGTTCGTTACTTTCCTTCTGCATGTTTGCAACAGATTGAATACCAATGTATTTTTTTGCTACTGTTTACACATTTCACTTTAATGAAGGCTAAGCTACAATAACCACAATACTGATTCAGTTAGTTCTGGGGGAAATTTTCTCAGGGGGTTCTTTGGTGTATTCAGGGATAAAATAAGGTGCTTCAAATATTTATCTGATGTAATCCATTGTCCTCACCACAAAAGCAATTACCAAAAGACAAGTAGATACCTTGGAAGCTTTTTTTTGCAACCTTAAGTTCTAAATATTCATCATCAGTATATTAAGAACTGTTGTAATTGAAGTGTTAGATGCAATTTGATTAATAACCTAAGTGGGAATTTTGTTTGCACAATTTTGTATACATTTCTTTTCTAGCTCTTGAATTCTAAAGTATTGGAATGGCCAAAGAGCAGAGTGGTTCATTTGATACCTATGTACATTTCAGTAATGGTAAGTTTTATTTTTCATCACCAATATGTTTTAACAAATCTTCAACTTTAAAACAAAATGTTCCTCTCCCTCCTCCACACACATCCCACCCAGTTGTCTGATCTCTGATTGGACCAATGAACACAAGTATGAAATGAACTATATTATGTTTCAAAGTAACTATTTTTAGAAACTGCAGTTTTTGTTGTATTTGGGGAACATGGGAATGTTAGGAATTTTTTTTGTTCCTGAAACCCCATTTCTCCCTCTCCTAAAGGTGATGGGTCATGTGGGATTACAGTGCCTCAGACACTGGCTACCTTGTGTTACATTGCCCAAATATCCATTCTTTATATGTGAATTTAAAGAGCATTGGGGTTGAATTTTCCTCCACGATCCAACCTGAAATCAGGAGGTTGAGCAGAGTAATGGTGGAAAAATGGAGCATGAGGTCTACTGCTCCCTCCCTGCCCCAACCATAATTTCTCTCCCCCACTGGCTACCGCTTGCCCATAACCACCTGGTGGAAAATGGCTGAAGGCCCAGGGAAGTACCACCCTGAAGAGAAAAATCCAGCCCCAAGTGTCATTAGGGTATTAAGGCCATGATACCAATTCTGCCTTCACCCAAACACACATGCACTTCCTTAGCAGGGGTCATTGAATAGCGAATGGGAAACATGGCTGACACTTCCTCTCCAAGATCAGGAGCTCTGAAGCTAATATTTACACCCACAGTATCACCCTGGCTGAGCTCAACTAATTCAGCACAGGAGCTCTGCCAAGAATAATATGTTTTGAAATGGCTCCTATAGAAAATTCCTGTAACGTACTTCCTATCTATCAGAGATCGAAGAAGTGTGGGGAGCTGGTTGATGGAGGCTGATGGGCCTGGCCTCAAATTTTTCTCAGTGGGCTTTTAGGCAAGAGCTCAAATCTCCTGAGGATTGTTTCCATCTAGATATACTCTAGAACACTTGGGTAACAGGAAGATATTAACCAAAGAGGGCAAAATAATTTTAAGCATTGACCCTACATTGAGCCAGGAGAATGTTGGATTATCAAATGTTCTCAAATGCCAGATTTTGTAGATTTTTTGAATTATTTTGTTTAAATATCAGCTCTGATGAAATCACTGGCGGGAAAATAGTTACTGCACATGGCAGTCCGGGGAGCTAAATTAACACATACAGTTAAATGACTAGATTATTTAAAGCAGCCTGGGTTAGTAACTCCACCTATTCATTTTAATTCACCTTCCATGTGAAGAAGTCGTACTCCAGGTAGCTACTTTATGCAGAAATTCATAGAGGTCATTTTATGATGCTCACTGGGGTTGAATAAGCTTTCTGATTACGTCTGCAATGATGTCTGATTCTTTGCCAGGTGTCGGCCTGTTTAGAGATATTGTGTGTTAGCTGTAGAAGACCCAGAACATGCTTTGTTATTTATGTACTTCACCACTGTGACTTTGTTCACAGATGAATAGATTGATCCTTGATCTGAGGCAGGAAATGTTATAAAACTGTACAAATTGCCTTCAATTCCAGCCTGTTGATTTGCCATTTGACTATTGAGGGGACCATAAATTTGGCAGACATCTGCCTCCCAGATGTGCTCTCCAGCCAGACAGTGAAGCATTTATCAAGATGATCAAAGAACGTGAAGGCCATTGCAGCCTGACACCTGCTTGGACATGGATACAGTCTGTACATCATTGTCCAGTTTTACAAAGCTGGAAACTACCAAGCTGGGATCGGAGGTTAACATTTGATCAACCATTGTATTTGAAGGATCCTAAATGGTCCACTATAAAAATGGCCATAGCCACCATACCCACGGTGACCTAGTGACCTTGTCCTAACTTGAAACAATCATTTATAGACGTCTGTAAAACATGCTTTAGAAGTGTCTGCAATTCATGGACCATCTGGAACCTGGTTACTAAGACGGTGGCACGCTGGTAGGATTTCAAGTAGGAATCAGCTAGATTTATCATAAGAATTAATCTTATGAATAAGCTAGAGACAAGTTCCCTTGTGAGTGCACTATAAAAGCCTAACTTTGGGTAATCAGCACGTCATGTAACTCGAGGAACAGTATGCAACTTTCCCTTATGAATTTGGAAAAATAGACATGCTTTTGGCAGATTGCTCTCAGCCAGTACTCTGGGCAAATGATTTGGATAATGGTCCAAATGACCATATGACCATTTTGAACTTCTTTTTAAGAAGCTTGTTTGGATTGCTTAGATTCAGGACTGGCTTGAAGCTATGTGTTATTATTAGGATTATGAAGTACCAAATAATATTTCTCCCAATTATGGGGTTTCATCTATATAGCTTCACACTATGTTGAAGCTTCTATTTCAACAAGATACCTTGAGAAAATGGAAAGGAGTTGAAAATTACAGCCAATATGATGCAATGCTTCTAAAACCTGGGAAAGGAGTGCCACCATCCATTTGCAACAGTTCACTTTACTCATTCATCTGTTACAATGTTCAACAAAAATTCTATGATGTTTTAATAATTTCCCACCCCAAAGGGAAAAAAATACTTACCTCTGGAATGCCAGATAGTACTGTCTGTTTACCATATGCCTAACTGTAAAGTGCCATGGGAGTTTTTTTTACATTAAAGGCATTACATAAATGCAAGTTGCTGTAGATCTGATGTCACTGAACTATGGTAATGCAATTGCATAGATTTTCTTGTGGTTAACTGGAGGACTTAAGCCCAGGAAATGCCAACAGAAACTTCAAACCTAGAGACTATTTTGGATGATGCATCACCTTCCTTTAGACTTTTTGGCCCGCTTTCCCTTGGGGGCTTGGGTGAGATTAGAGTTTTGGGTTAACTTCATCCTTCAGTGATCTCATTGTGCTCTTTCACCTACATTTTATTTGATCTTCCCTGGAATCTGTAAAAGAATTTGCAAATAAGGGAAATTATGATTTGGAGAAATGGATCAAGCACCAGTCACGCCTGTCAGTTACAGGAAATCTCTTCCTACAACCAAAGCAAATGTTGAAGCTAAAACTTGAGATGAATCAGGGATTCAATAATTCGGGGGATAGATAGCGTCCTCTGCACTTGCAACTGAGAGTTCAGGAGGGCGTGTTGCCTCGCTGGTGCAAGGGCGAAGAATATCTCGGAGCAAATGGAGAGGAACTTGGTCGTGGTTCATGTCGGGACCAATGACATAGGGAAGAAAAGGGAGGAGGTCCTACTAAAGGAATATCAGAAGCTAGGAACTAAATTAAAAAACAAGACCTCACGGGTGGAAATCTTGGGATTACTACCTGAGCCACCTACTAATTAGCATAGGGGTAAGCAGATCAGGAAGGTGGACTGCATGGCTGAAAGACTGTTGTATGAAGGAGGGATTCCATTTCATGGAACACTGCCACCTGTACTGGGACAGGAAGGAGTTATACCGTTTTGACAGGCTCCACCTGAACCGGAATGGGACGAGTGTCCTAGCAGAAAGAATAGGGCTGTAGATAGGACTTTAAACTAGTAAGACGGGGGAGGGATTTGGTGAAAATAACATCAGCCTGGAGATAAAAGAAATAGATGAGAGTAAAGGGCAGACCAAGGTAAGGAATAAGAGTGACAAACGGTCAGGGAACAGATACAGTCATGGAACATAAGTATAAAATGACTGTTAAAAATGAAGTGAGTGGAACAATAAAAACAAATTCAATTGCCTGTACATCAATGTGCACAGCATTCAAAACAAAATAGGGGAACTGGAGGCAATAATTCGTAGTGAGGAGCCAGATGTAGTCGGGATAACTGAAACATGGCTATATAAAGAACAGGACTGGCAGTTAAATATTGCAGGATATAACGAATGTAGAAAGGATAGGGAAGGAAGGGGGGGGGGGTAGCTCGACTAAAACTGTACATAATGGCAGTAGAAAAAAGGGACGTAACTAACAAGATAGAAACAGAATCCATATGGATTGAGATAAAGGATAAGAAGGGATCCACCACACTAATAGGGGTAGTCTACAGACCACCTAATATGTGGATAAATTTATGAAACAAGTAAAAAACAATGAATGATAATCATGGAAGATTTTAACTACCCCCAAATAAACTGGCAAGAGGGAACAAGGAAAGGGGAAAAGGGGATAGAGTTTTTATAGTGTGTTCAGGACACCTTTCTTACCCAGTACCTAAGAAACCCAAGAGAGAAATCATGGGTAAGATGGGTATAGAGGGATATGGACCAAGTGCAGGCAATTGGGACTAGCTTAGTGGTATAAACTGGGCGACATGGACATGTTGGGCCGAAGGGCCTGTTTCCATGTTGTAAACTTCTATGATTCTAATGCTAGATTTAGTAATGGGAATTGAACCAGAGCAGAGAAGTAAGCAAGCGCTGGGGAACATCTAGGCAATAGCGATCATAACATAATAAGGTTTAAAATAATGATTGAGAAAGATATAAGACAAAGACCAAAGTAACAGATTGGAAAAAAAGCTAATTTCGAGGGGATAAGAATGGAACTGAGGAAGGTAAACTGGAAAGAAATGTTGACAGACAAAGAGATAGAAAGGAGTGGGAAATATTAAAAAGGTAATCAATAGAGTTCAGGGGAAATATATTCCGCTAAAAAACTAGTACAATCTAGCCAATAATGAAACACCATGGATGAATAAAGAGATACGGGTAAAATTGAAACTAAAGAAAAAGTCATACACTAAGTACATAGACAATAAAGGAGAGGATGATAAAAGGGAATATGAAAAGGTTAAGAAAGTAAAAAAAAAAAATCAGGAAAGCAAAAAGGGACTATGAAATTAAATTAGCAAAGAATATAAGAGGAAAGAGTGAAGTATTCTTCAGTCACACAAGTAGCAAAAGGATAATCAAGATAGTGATAGGACCACAAAGGGGTGCACAAGATAATCTCAAAGTTAATGACAGCGAACATAAGAGCATAAGAAATAAGAGCAGGAGTAGGCCATTCGGCCCCTCGAACCTGCTCAGCCATTCATTCAGATTATGGCAGATTTTCAACCTCGCAATGCTTTCCAAAGCACGGGCCCCTCTCTCAGGATGAACCCATTCCAGGGCACCCTGCCCATCACAAAGAAAAGAGAACTCTCCCCGGGGCTCCCGCTGGCTTCTCCGGAATCATTTGAGTTACTGCACTGGACGCCGTGAGGTGTCCATCTCCACCACTCCGGATTCGGGGATCTGAACCCAATTCCCTTTTGAGCGGCTAAGAGCAACGGAGGCCATCACCCATCCCTTCAGAATGGCATTCGCCTATCTCTTAGGACCAACTGACCCACGTTCAACTGCTGTTCACATGGAACCCTTCTCCACTTTGGCCTTCACAGTTCTCATTTGGATATTTGCATTGAATATTGAAACTGCAGAAATATTGAAAAGTTACTTACCAGGGAAACTAACAAAGGGGACATGACATTAAAAGAAGATATCAAAAAAATATGAAGACATTTAAGATAGAAATGGGGGAGATAACTGATAAACTAATAAAAACTTAGAGGCGATAAAACCCCTGATCTGGATAGAATTACATAGAGTCTCGAGCACAGAAACAGGCCATTAGGCCCAACTGGTGGCCTCCTCCCACCCCTCTTCATATAACCGTAACAGCATATCCTTGTATTCTTTTCTCCCTCGTGTGCTTATCTAGCTTCCCCTTAAATGCATCTATGCTATTCGCCTCAACAACTCCTTGTGGTAGCGAGTTCCACATTCTTCCTTTGGGGAAAGAAGTATCTCCTGAATTCCCTATTGGATTCATTGGTGACTATCTTATATTTATGGCCCCTAGTTTTGGTCTCATCCTCAAGTGGAAACATCTTCTCTATGTTAACCTTACCAAACCCCTTCATAATTTTAAAGACCTCTATCAGGTCACCCCTCAGCCTTCTCTTTTCTACAGAAAAGAGCCCCAACCTGTTCAGCCTTTCCTAATAAGTGTATCCTCTCAGTTCTGGTATCATCCTTGTGATTTTTTTTGCACCCTCTCCATTGCCTCTATAATCTTTCTAAAATTTGGGTTCAGAACTGTGCACAATATTCAATTGTGGTCTAACCAAGCTTCTATACAATTTTAACATAACTTCTTAACTTTTAAATTCTATCCTTCCAGAATGAATCCTCGTGCTTGATTTGCCTTTTTTATGGCCTTATTAACCTGTGTTGCTACTTTTAGTGATGTGTGTATCTGTACCCCAAATCTCTCTGCTCCTCTCCCCATTAGACTCTTATCCAAGAAGAATGTGGCCTCCTTATTCTTCCTACCAAAATACACCACCTCACGCTTACACCAGGACTGGTCACAATTATAAATACTTTTACAGTAGCAGTGTGATACTTCACATAAAAAGAATTACATGCAGTGCTGCTATGAAAAACTGCCTCTTTAGGCAAGATGAAGCTTCACAGAGTCTGTGAGAAAATAACAGATTCTTCACGACTGAAACAAAATTCAGTGAAAACTAGCCACGCATTTCAATGCAGTAACAAAAATTGAATAGAAAGGAGAATGGAACATAAAATACATGGGAGCTTTTGTTATAGCTTGGAAATATTTTTGTGCCACTGGAAAATGAGGACTGAAGAATAAAGATGATCTATAGCAAACCATCTTATTGAAAAAAGCTTTGCTTTCTGGATAGAAGCTTATATGGCATGGATTTATTTCGAAAAAGAAAATGACATCATATATTCTTTTTATTTGTCTACTGGCCAACTCTACAGAGGATATTTAATGCAGTTACATGGCTTTCAGTCATCAGACTTCAATCCAGCTCAGCATCTGAGGAAAAATCTAAAAGCTGAAAATGAAAAGGCACAAATCACAAAATCTCCTACAGTGCTGCAATGTTAGACAATGGTACGTACAGACTAGAATCCTGCCAGACCATGTCAGAAACCTCACGCCCAGGAATACCTATTTGTGAGCAAGTTATAAACATAAATCCAAATTATAAGACAAACAATGGTTAAGTGTATAGCTAAACTAAAAAATGAAACCTGGTTAAAAATGTAATGAGCTCGGAACTTTGCTCAGCCTTGCGTTGCACCCACACTGCTGATACTTATACAACAGGAATAAGGGATTTCAGTTATCTGGAGAGACTAGAGACGCTGGGATTGTTCTCCCGAAAGCAGAAAAGGTTAAGGGGAGATTTGATAGAGGTGCTCAAAATGATGAGGGGTTTTGATAGAGTAAATAGGGAGACACTGTTTTCACTGGCAGGAGAGCTGGTAATCGGAGGGGACAGATTTAAAATAATTGTCAAAAAAGCAATGGGGGGGGGGGGGTAGATGATTTTTTTTACTCAGAAAATTATGAAATGCACTGCCTGAATGGGTGGTGGAAGCAGATTCAATTGTAACTTTCAAAAGGGAATTGGATCTCTACTTCAAAAGGAAACATTTGCAGGCTATGGGGAAAGAGCAGGGGGAGTGGGACTAATTGGTAGCTCATTCAGAGAGCCAGCACAGGAAAGATGGGCCGAAAGGCCTCCTTCTGTGCTATATTATTCTATGATTCTGTAACATAACTGAGGATGCACAGTAATTGCGTCAACCTTTGGAATGTGCAGGCCTTTGTGCGGTATTACTCTGCTAGCTTCAGCCTCCTGCTTTCATTTTAAAGCTCAGTTTGTTTTGTTTTGCAGACGAGAACTAGACATTAATTTTACCTGATTTTCAAAGGCCAAGTTGACAATCTGAAAATCGAAAGACAAATCTCTTGAGAAAGTGTAATTAAAATGTCCATTGCCTTTACTGAGTCTTACTTTTGTACAGTAATGCTAAATTATAGGTATAAACCAGAAATCTATCAATACCTAACAATGCTACAGCTGAATGCTTCAGCATTAAGCTCTAGGAAAATCAATACTAATCACATTTGTATGAAACTCAAGTATTATTGTTTGATATCTACAAGCCCTGATATATATATTAAAAGAACAGCGATTGGACATGACAATACACAAATTTAAAATGAACAATTTAGTCTATTAAGGAACAAGTACCATTCTAAGTAAAGTAGTAGAGCTGATTAAGCAATCACCAGAGTGAAAATCTATAAGAAATACAAACAAAAGTCAGCATCACTTTACTCGGTCATGAAATCCTGTGATCTATATTTGGTAAGATTTTTATTTCTGCATACACTGAGTATTTATGTCTGTGTTTAAAAGACAAATGAATCTCACAAGCTACAGGGCTACATAAAAGCTCCATATAAGTTCACAATTATGGATGAAGAACGTCATTCAGCCCATCATAGTTCATCTGTCTGGAAAGATTCTAAAACAAAACAATGAGCCTTTAAATAGCACCTTTAACGTAGAAGAAAATCTCAAGGTCTTTCACAGAGATGTAATCTCAAATAAATAATTTTACAGATTTCCCTTTTCCACACCATTTACTATTTTATATAATTCTATAAGATCATTTCTCAGACATCGCCTTTCAAAGACGAAAAACCCAACTTTCTCCAGTCTTTCCTCATAACTCAAACCTCCAAAATTAGGGATCAGCTTTGTTGCTCTTCTCTGCACTGCCTCCAGCACCTGAATGTCTACTTTGTATCTCAGTGGCCAGAACTAGACACAGTACTTAAGGTGTGGTCTAACCACAGCAGTATACCGTTTCAGTATGACTTCCACTCAATTGTACTCTACTGGTTTGGCTATAAAGTTCAGCATTCTATGGATTTTGCTGCTTTGTTGAGTTGGACATGTTCAGTGTCAGGTCCAATAAGACTTCTACATCTTTTTTCAACTTCCTCCTTAGCTATCTCAATACCATTAATTTCCTTCCCACGTGCACTATTCCAATTTGTTCAAATTAAATTTCACCTGCCATTGTTCTTCCTAGTCACATATTTTGACCTGCTGACTTTAATTTCTGATCTGCGTCCTTCAAATCGACTCCCTTCCTAGTTTGGTATCATGTACAAATATGACCAATTTGCATTTAGTTTCTAAGTTAAAAAGAGTAGTGGTCTCAATAGCAATCCCAGGCGCACCCCACACTGAAATTACCATCCCCACCTCCCGACATAACTCCTCCAACGAGTATCCATCGTTTGACATTTCAGCCAATTCCTTAACCATTCCCAAGATTTACGCTGTATCCCCAAAGATGAATCATTTCATGCAAACTGTTGCTGTTGCTCTTTGTTTCTTTCGAATGATTTATACCCACTCAAGCCTTCCAGAAGATTTACTGTAATTTACAGAAAAATATTAATACCTTTCAACCAGCAGCAATGATACACATTACTTTTGAAAAACATCTTTATTATTCTGTTTAGTACCATGCTCTAATACTCAAAACTCTACCGTCAGAATTTTCCTACAAAACACTCTATATTGTCTTGTTTCTAATAGAATGAATAAAGCAATTAACTGGTCATTCATCTTATTTGCTATTTGTGGGGCCATGCTGTGCGCAAATTGGCTGCCACATGTGCCTACCTAGAAAATGACTACATTGGACAAATACATTGAATATGTAATACCCTGGGACACAGAGTATGATAAGTCCTTATTCAAATGTAAAATCTCTCTCATTGTTTTGCTATCAGTAAATTAATTTTAAAGGCTATGTTGCCATATATTTGTATGATTAAGACTGAAAGTAAATTTTAAGTTATTGTACTGTCGAAAAGAGGGAAAGGACATCAGTGCTTTCACATTTTGATTTCTACATGTAATGAATACAAAGGTGAAATGATATACATATTGGACAATAGTCTTATTTAAATTGCCATTGTCTATACATTCACATGTGGCTGCACTGAAATTCTTTTATGTTTTATTCAAATGACAGAAGAATCTATATGTTTTCAATAAGGAACTACAGCGTACTGTAGGTTAAGTATAATAAACGTTGTGATGCCAGACTCACCAATTTTAGCGGAGCAGAAGCACAGATATAACAGAATAATTATATCTAGTCCGAAACAATAACATTCTGGTTTATTCCCTTTATGTTCTTCCCTGTCCTTGTGTATGTTATTCATAATGTTAGTTTTATTTTTAAAACAGATACTCACATTGCAGAGTTCTGCTGAAAATGTATTTTTTGCTAAAGTCAGCTTCTTTTCTTAACTACAGTGGTGTAGTGGCATCTTAGTACTTATTTTTACTTTAACAATAGAACACAGTGAATGTACCAGAGCACATTATGTCCTTAAGGCAGATCCAATGGGTGTGGGAAAAACATGTGAAGAAATCAGTAAAAGAAAATCGACACAAAAAAAATTGAGGAACTTGAATAAATGATAAGATGTACTACAGTTAAAGAGGATTCATTAACTTCTGGCTGAAGTCCAACTGGTTTCTTGCTCCAGAATCAAGAGGTCTGGATTTATCAGGTTGCAATAAAAGTACAATAGTTGTGGTTGAATGATTAACTTTTGAAAGTCAGTTATTCAACATTTCATAGGTCAAAATTTCTACCAGCCAGAGATCTACAGGTCTGGCCAATGATGTCTTGGAAAGTTTATTCTTTGAATCTATCATTTCAGCGTGCAAATAGGAATTTCCTTCTTCAACTTAGGTCCTTCATAAGAAGTTGTAAACAATTTTACAACACCAAGTTATAGTCCAGCAATTTTATTTTAAATTCACAAGCTTTCGGAGATTTTCTCCTTCCTCAGGCAAATGTTTTTCATAAGAAGGACAAGCTATATGCAAACTACCTTTAGTGATTAATATGTTGTATAATTTATTTAAATATCACTGGTGTATATCCTGTGATTATCATAGTTTTTTTTAAAAAGAAAGGAAAAATTATTTTTTGCTTCAATTAACAATTTGGAAAAAAAAGCTACAAACTTGGGCCTTGACAATACACTGTGGAATACTAGTATGCAAACACAACTCATTCATCTAAGATTACTTTCTCTGCTAGTTAGCTGCAGTGGCCAGGGGGATGGAACAGGTGGCGAGGGTATGGAGTTTGTGGCTTCAGTCTTCCCAACTGGAGGAAACTGAGGCTTATCCAAGATTGGATGTCGGACAAGAAGTTTGACAACACAGAGGCAGTAAAGAGGTTGAGACAGGTGGTGGAGAGGTCGAGCTGGGTGCCATCAGCTTACATATGGAAGCTGATGCTGTGTCTGCGGATGGATGTCGCCAAGGAGCAGCATGTAGAGGAGGGGGCAAGAACTGAACCTTCAGGAACTCCAGAGGGAACGGTGTGGGGGCGGAAAGAGAAGCCACTGTTGAAGATGCTCTGGCTACAATCAGATAGGTAAGAATGGAACCAAAAGAGGGCAGTACAACTGAGCTGGACAACAGAGGAAAGGCATTGGAGGAAGATGATGCAGTCATCCATGTCAAAGACTGCAGAGAGGTCGAGGAGAGATAATGCACCACAGTGGATGTCATTTGAGACTTTGGTTAGAGCTGTTTTGGTGCTATGGCAGGGGCAAAAACCTAATTGGAGAGATTCAAACAGGGATTTGTGGTTTGGCTACCTCTGCTTATAGAAAAACACATGTTTTCCAAATATTAATTTTGATTTGTGTTTTGTAGTAGAAGCTGGTTGGAGTCAAGGAAGAGCAAATTTGAGACCATTTTGTGAAGAACTTTATGCTGAGAAGTATAACTGATTTAAAAAATGACCTTCACTCTTAAACTAGAAGTAAAATTCCAGTCACTAAGTTGTGCTGTCTTTTGAAAGTACAGTGCTATCTGAATTTAGAGAAAGAAAGATGATTTAACCTTCACACATTTATTTAACTTCTCAAAAATATTCTGGGTTAATGATAAATTTACAGAAGTTTTAAGATTGAAAACATTGAAAATCAACCATTTCCTAGTTTAACGAGTCAAAATATTCTGAAAAATTAATACAGTCAAGCCCACTCAAGTGAATAAATGATAAAAGAATAAAATGTTTAATAAAATCTTCATGCACAAATCCCTTTTCTGTCTTTTCCAATGATAGTTATTCATTTAGCGAAGGCAACTGTTAAATTAATAAAATATTTAAATGAATAAAATGTTTAAATGAAATGCAAAAGTCTGGATTTATTAATTTGTGTGTCATATTGCCTTGCTAAAGCTGATGTGTTAAGCTTTTTGCCAATCAATGTGTTTTTTTTTTACACGCATTTTTGTCTAAGTGTGAAAAATGCCTAGTAACCAATTCAGTGATATTTCAGAGTCTTTTCACCTCATCAGGTGCTAGGGCTAAAGCACTTCTGGCAATTAATGTGACAAGCATTTTTGTTCAGGTGCAAAAACCCCCTCATCAGGTACGAATGCTCAAGTTTTGTGCTCAAGCAGTTCATCTGGTGTCTCTAGCTAAAAAGCAAGCATTCATTGACAAACTTTTTTTTAAAAAACGATTAACTGTTAAATATGATTAAGAATTGCTAGATGTGATTAATCTGTTTCTAATGGTCCTTTTTTAAAAAAGATTTTACGTCCATTTTTAAAAAAAAATTTAAGTTTTTTTTAAAAGATTTGTTGTGCTGCACTGTAACGTGTATATTGTAATGAAGCAAATGACAAATACACTGTGAGACCATTTTTAAAGTGCTGTAATTGCAATCCAGTTTGCATTCTATTATTAGCTTCTTGCCAAACTTGATACAACAGTTAAAACTGATAAAAGAATTCAACAGTTAAGTGGATAAATTACTTGGCACGATCATTATTCATTTAACTGTTTTACACTAGCTCTTCTCAATAAATTTTAACTTAGCAAACTTGATCACATTCTGGGGGTGCAGTAAAGATTCTATCTGCAGCAGACACATCCAGCTTTCTAACAGGAGTCCAAACTGACAAAATGGAGACCAACAGAATATAGCTACAGAAAATGCAATCGTAGTCATCTCTGACACCACAACCACCTTTCAGAAAACTCATTTTAAGGACTGCTTTTAATTCTTCCCATGTAATTCTATGCAACAAATAATTGTTTTTATTGAAAAAACAAAAATATTGACAATTATAACGTATGAATATAATTTAAATTTTGTGCCTTGGCTTCCAACATGCTGATTAGTTGCTTTTTAATGAATATGACACTTGATACCATCAAAACAGACAAATGCTCACAAAACACAGACTACTTGATGTTCTCCAAAAATTTCCATTTGTACGAAAAAAAATCATATCTCTAAAAGGCACTGAAGATGGCCAAACCGTCTTCAGCTGCTTCATCAATGACCTTCCCTCCATCATAAGGTCAGAAGTGGGGATGTTCGCTGATGATTGCTCAGTGTTCAGTGCCATTCGCAACCCCTCAGATAATGAAGCAGTCCGTGCTTGCATGCAGCAAGATCTGAACAACATCCAGGCTTGGGCCTAATAAGTGGTAAGTAACATTCGCGCCACACAAGTGCCGGGCAATGGCCATCTCCAACAAGAGAGAGTCAAACCACCTCCCCTTCAATGGCATTACCATCGCCGAATCCCCCCACCATCAACATCCTGAGGGTCACCATTGACCAGAAACTTAACTGGACCAGCCACATAAATACTGTGGCTACAAGAGCAGGGTATTCTGCGGCGAGTGACTGACTCACCTCCTGACTCCCCAAAGCCTTTCCACCATCTACAAGGCACAAGTCAGGAGTGTGATGGAATACTCTCCACTTGCGTGGATGAGTGCAGCTCCAACAACACTCAAGCAGCTCGACACCATCCAGGACAAAACAGCCCGCTTGATTGGCACCCCGTCTACCACCTTAAACATTCATTCTCTCCACCACCGGCGCACCGTGGCTGCAGTGTGCAACATCTACAAGATGCACTGCAGCAACTCGCCAAGGCTTCTTCAACAGCACCTCCCAAACCTGCGACCTCTACCACCTAGAAGGACAAGGGCAGCAGGCACATGGAAACACCACTACCTGCACGTTCCCCTCTAAGTCACACACCATCCTGACTTGGAAATATATCGCCGTTCCTTCATCATCGCTGGGTCAAAATCCTGGAACTCCCAACCTAACAGCACTGTGGAAGTGCCTCCACCACATAGGCTGCAGTGGTTCAACAAGACAGCTCTCCATCATCATCTCAAAGGTAATTAGAGATGGACAATAAATGCTGGCCTTGCCAGCGATGCCCACATCCTATGAATGAATTTAAAAAAAGACTGCGACAATTTTCCAGTTCCCCTTACTGTCCCTTCTTTTAATTCTCCCCCCAAGCTGCCATTTTAGGGATGCCTGGGACTCAACAACACGCCTGTTTTCCTTCAGGAGCCCCCACTGACCCTCCATCTCCATTACAGCCCTCCACTTTTGATCAACCTTGACCTTCCATTTGCTCCTTTGTTGAAGCTTTCACCATTCACTTCGGTTTAGTTTCGCAATATTTTTGGGTCTACTGAACATGCACAATCTTTCTGTGCTGTGCACGTGTGCAATATTCCCAGATTGAGACAAACTATACTGTTGCATCCGTCACAAACATCTATTGATTGTTTTCTCTTCATCGGCTAAATGCCTATTCTTCTCCCTGGCTGGTTAATATTCCAGGAAGCACACAAGGGAGCAATGCTAGTATCTGAGTCAGGGCCACAATGAGGGTGCTGCTTCAGAGCAGGAGCAAGTGTCCTGGGACCTCAATGCTGTGCCACTGTATATATCAGGAACACCATGATAAAAATCAGAAATGCCACTTCAGACACTCATGAGGAATAGCACAGGAGATCTACGGGTAACGGTAAAAGATTCTGAACTCAGATTTCTCATACAGCACAGAATCCTAGGCTGTCTGGTGGTCAATGCATGCATAGTCTAGTCATTTACAAGCAGACAATGGTTCGATCTATGAAAACATCGGTTAAATCGAATGATAGAAAGATGTTTTTTTAAAAAAGAAAATAACCTTATTTGCGAAACAAATGTCTCAACTTATGGCTGTGCTATTTGTTTGCTGAATGATCAGCACAATATTGGCCCTCAATTTCTGTGCAATTTTTACTTCATTTCATAATCATTACTCCTGCACCCATATATGGAAGTACTTGATACTGGAAAATCTGTCAGCTGCCCTAATGGCTACTGGAACATTTAGATATTTGGTGAGGGCAGTACATCAAATGAAAATTTCAATTCCCAGTGTTCTACTGTAATAATTTTACTGATGGTGAGGATTCTAATAACTCTTCACCAAGAATCTTTGCAAGGTTTTATGCTAAATGCTAGGTCACTTGTGATTTCTTTAATTTTAAAAGGAAATAGCATTTCATTAGCCAGTAATTTGTCCCACTTCATAATACGGCAAACGCACAAAAAAGCAATATTTCTTCAGAAATCAGTTTTGAAGGTTGTTTAATGAATATACATGATGGAAAAGACCCCAATTAAATTGCCACTGGAGTTCTGCCATCTTCCGTAAACAAAGTTATCTAGACAGGGTCACATCTCACACGAAGATAGCAGACTGAAAATTAATTACCTGCGTGACATATGTCAAAACAAATTCTAAAGAGAATAGCATCCATTTGTAGCCGTGTGTTTTATCTAATTGTTAGTATGCAAAATCTGTATTCACTTGGTTCTAAATTTATTCATTTATTCAGAACCCCTTGGAGAAATCAAAAAAGAAGCTTGTTACCCTTTTCCTGCTTCCAGATGGAGGTAGGCTAAATAACACTTGTTTAGTGAGGCAGAAAATAAGTACTAGATAGGATCTATTTCTTTTTGTTGAAAAAAAATAGCTGATGTCACCTTCTGGTGGGTATGACAGAATGAAAAGGAAACTCATTTTTGCCTTGAAAATAAATACGTGCCACAGCACATTACATCTTCTACATAAACCTAAATACTATAGGAGATAACTAGAGGGTACTTGTTAATTTTATATATGCCACTGCATGAGGAGCAACTTAACTAAAATTACTTTCACCTGTGGATCTAAACTCTCAAGTTATGTAGCTCTGGGTGAGCGAGTAAGCAGTACACTCGAAGATATTCTTTATATTTTATCCCCTTCCCCACAGTAATTGTTCTTGCACATCGTTTAAAAAACTTTTTATGGAAACTATTTTGAGGTCAGAGAGCCTTTTATCCATCCACATGAGATGTCCTTTGTGTTTATCCAGAGGTGACCAACCACCACATTGAAAATCCCCTTCATTTTTCCAATGTTACTGCAGAATTTGCTCAATTATTATTAGAGGTAGGTACAACCCCAATGACAACATACAGTTAATTCAAATTCTTTATTAATTTGAATTGGAATTATGCAAACAACACCTCCCATTGAAATTCATTGTTTACTCAAACCTCGACTCGAATTACTGGCTAATTTGAATTCAAGTTCCTACCCCAAATGTATCCTGACCAGTGAAATCTGCTGTTCGACTCGAATTCAACTGGTTTCAAGCAAGCCAGAGCAGCTAACTTCCTGAGCTGCCTAACCTCGTCCTCTGGAAAAGGAGAATGAATTTCATGAAGAATTTGGAACCGACCCTGCTTCTAAATCATGGATCAACCTTTTAACCCACCACGCAAACAAGTCCAGATCCACAGAAAGGGAGACAAGCGACATTCTCACAGAAACCGTTGACAAATGGGTGCATGAAAAAGTTCTCATTATAAGCACAAAGACATCTAAAATGCTGATGGAACTGGCTTTTTCTACAAGCTGTACCCAAGCAGAATGAAAAATGCTCAGGGGAGAAAAATAAAAAATAAACACCTTGCATTTATACAAAACCTTTAATGTAGAGAAACATCCCCAAAGCGCTTCACATAGGTGTAATCAAAAAAAATGGAGGAGATACTAGGCGGGGTGGTCATAAAGGTGGGTTTTAAGAGGGTCTGAAAGGAAGAGAGGGAAATGGAACTGCTAGTGGGAGCGAGAGCAAAGAAAAGGCCCCAGCAAGTGGATCCAGTGAGCAAATGGAGGTCAAGCAACCAGTGTCCATCATGAGCATGGTGTTATTGCCGAGGAAGTGGCTGACAACCAAGCCAGATATCCCAGTGCAATGTATCTCTGTGCTAAATACTTTGTCAGCAAGAAGTGAGCCACAGAGTATTTTGTGAAATGGCTGCACTTTGCTTTCTGCAGCTTATACAGTGCTCAGCTTCTTTGATGTTTTATAACATTATTTAGCGTTCAGGGATTTCTAGCTGTACTGTTTGCTTAAAATAGTTTAATTTGAATACTGGGTAAGTCAAATTATTTTCAGGCAAACAATGACTTAATATCAACAGGAGTAGACTATACTTGCAGCAACTTAAAATTGCAGACCTGCCAAATATATTTGTTTTAAAGAAAAACTATGTAAGGTTAGTACTTATTGGTACAAATGCTCAACATCATAGCTGTGATTGCCAAGTTCAGGTGATGCACAGCCTTACAAATATTGCACTCTTGCACAAGTCCCCAGCTGAAGGTTGCTTCCAGGCCCTGCAAATGCTGCTGGTGGCAGAAATTGCACCACCCACTGTAAAAAAAAAAAGGTCCTTTCCTTAGTTCAATATCTCTGACAACACAGCCGCGTTTGAGAATTTACCAAGTGGAGAATTACAACTGCAAATTTGTTCCCCACTGCAGCTTGTTGGATCATTAATGCGACAGGGCCCAACACCAACATTTCACAAAATTTTCATCTTAATTATTGACGTCGGCAAAAAACATGCGAACATTTTGGTAAGGTGGCACGTTAACAATCACAGAGTTGCCATCAAGAGGAGCTGCTGGATTGAACCCATGAAACTTTCCCACAGAGAGCCCAACAAATACTGGAAGGCGAGTCATATCAGGCGAAGTTGTGTACTTGCTGCCACCTGGATAAAGTACAATATATGCACGGGAGCCACCTACATCAAGTAAATCCTTCTGCAAGTCTCCACACATCTGTATAAAGATCGTGCCTAATTTCAAGCAGCTGCTTTTCATTCATAGAATGAGATCTGATCCCATCTGATCATTTTCCCATAAGGAAGCAGGGAACTACCAGAAGCCACCATACAACAAAGCATTCTTTTGCCCAGGGCAGTCATATGTCATTGATGCTGCAGCATCAGTCAGAACCAGCTCTAGGCTTCAAAAAAAAAATCAATAAAATGCAGGCAGATGCAGACTTTTCTAGAACTCTGGACACTGAATGTGATCGATGGACATATCAAAAAAACTCACTGATTCTCATTGCTCTATTATTTTTGTTTTGTAAAGTTAGAGACTGCATGGTGAAATCTGTTGCTTATGGCTCCATACTCAGCTCTATTTCTTAGCACCTCTGAGTTCCACACGGTGCTTATACACATCTCATGAAACAGATAAATGCATTTGTTGAAATTTGTACCAATAGCTGGAATAATATAGGCAAGATTTTAGTCTAGCAATTTTTAACTTGAGGAAATGCACAAAAGGTTTGAGGTGGTAAGAGTCACAGGATTCCTTATCAATAGGTAAAAGATAATCAGGGGAGCAATGGAATAGGATTGTTGTTGGGACTGAGCATCATATAAGCCCTCATAGCAAGTAACATTCCATTTGTGAAAATACTTCCCCAAGTTATTACTCACACCTGTGGTGTCAAGTACAGTGACTAGGTACAACATTCATCAATGTCAATTATAATTTTTACCAGAGAATACATGGCTACAATTAATTTCAGAAAGGCTTGAAGTATTTCAATTCATTTTGAAATTATGTAAACAGAGTAAAAATGTTACCAAACGGCATGAATAATTGTACTGCCTCAAATTCTGATGAATAAATCACACATCTGTAACTTTATGCAAATCACTTGCATTGCATTAGTGTAACATTGATACTGGTGTAGAAGTCATTTGCTTTTACTCAGAGGACTAATGAGGCTCCAGATAGTGATTATATGCCAGATGTTACTTGTTTATGCAATTTGCCACCAACTTTATATGGTCAATTAATGGGGTTATTGAAGTGAGTAAAAATAAAGGTGAGTTGATATTTGAAAATATTTTACAGTAGAAAGATAGACTGTCATATTTAAAATCTAATTCAATGCATTTTTTGAGTCAGCATTTTATGACGAGCATCCAAAAGTGTCTCAGGCACAAAAAAGGATGTCTACCAATTATAAAATGCTCTAATTTCAAATTATCTTAAACTACCTTCAAACTTAGCTGTAACTGCAGCACATATACAAAAACTATTATACATAAAGAGGAATGTAACCCTGGAAGTGAATCTATAGATTGTAAAGTACTTGCTCCTTGATGTGTTCCAAGCAATTATTTTGCCATTTTAAGTCTTAGTTTATCTGGACATTAATCTCATCGCTGTTTGTGGGACCTTGCTGTGTACCAGTTGGCTGCCACGTTTGCCTACATTACAACAGTGACTACACTTCAAAAGTAATTTACTGGTTGTTCACCGAGGTTGTGAGAAAGGCTATATGAAAGCAAGTTCTTTCTTCTAGTTTTGTTTTCTACATATAACAGAAAGGTTTCTCTACAAGGTTCAGGAAACAAAGTGCCACATCCTGATGTCAGCCAAACGAACAACCAGGAAGAGTTTGTCAGTCACTGGGCATCATGATAAATGCCATCAGTCTACTTCAAAACCAACCTGCAGCAAAATAATGATTCATTGTCCATCTTGGAAGAACCAACTGCACTGATGCCAATCCTTGGTATCTGATGCACTCTGCAGACATCACTGGACCATGATCTGTTCAAACGTTGACAAAATAAATTTGACCCTGAATTTCTTATAAGGTTTTTATGTTCGAAAATACTGATTGTAAAAATCAAAATCTCAAATTCATTCATTCATTCCTTGGTGATCCTTCCTATAAAGTTAGCAATAAATTAAGTTTATGAAATATAATTCTGTACCCAGAAAATATCCTCATGGACTTTAAATTATTCCACCATCTTTTAAATTCCGCAAGGCCAGAAAATACAATCTACACTGAACTGACTCACTCAGGCAGAATGTGGTTTCTTTATATAATTAATAATCAGCTCCAAATAACAAAATCACCATAAAAATGCAAGCACACATGCTCTAACAATGCATGCCAACATCCATTACACATGCTACATAAAGATAGAACACTGCTATATCTGTTAATTTCCACCATTATAAATTCACATACAGAATGAAGGGACAGGTTTATTCAATTGGGGGGCAGTTCAACAGTTGTCTTCTCTCTATTGCAGTCTCTCTATGGAGCTCTCAGTAAAAAATATCAGTTGCATTAAATTTAGAAAAAAAATGTATAAACTAGAGTAAAGACATGCATGGTATTTCTGACCTCTCGTTTTATTGTACTTCCGAAGCCCCTGTAGAGTCCTAGGATACCCTGGAAGAAAAAAGGTAACAATAATTCTCCAGATGAAATTATGCAATACTTTGAAACATTTAATGCAACAAACTGTTACATTTCTAATCAGTCATAGAACTTTTGAACAATCATTCCAAACAGGCTCTAAAGTTAGAAGGTGGCAATATTTTCTCCTCAAATGTGACCTTTGCAGGATAATAGCAGGATGTTAACAAAGCCAACATCATCCAATGCCCAACATCTTGACTGTTACAGATCTAGGGATGCAGTGCAGAGGCTTTATAAAACGAGATTGCCCTGGAGCAGGAAATATGCAGATACAGAGAATGATAGCAATATTAGTGTGAAAAAAAGAGATCATGGTTACAACATACAAAACTAACGTAAGGGACTCTGGAACAAGATGATGAAGGACCTTAAACATTGAGAGTTCTGCAAAGTTTCAAGCTTTAGGCACCAAGTCCCCTTCACACATCGTCCCTGTGCTCGTTGACCAACATTGGCTCCCGATTTGGCAATGCCTCTGTTTTAAAATTCTCATTTTTGTTTTCAAATCCCTCCATGGCCTCGCCCTTCCTTTTCTCTGTCGCTTCCTCCAACCCTGCAACCCTCCGAGATCTCGGTGCTCCTCCACCTGTGGGGACTAAGGTGCGAACAAAACAAATGAAACTCTCTGCTCACCCTCCAATAGCTCAGTTAGTAAAAGCAATGTGTAATCGACCTGTAAAGATCAGAAGGTTCGAGGTTTAATTCTCATTCTGCAATGATTTAACAAGGTGGTGGTACAGATGCTACAATTTGCTTCAGGACCTTAGAATAGGAAGGAGGCAAGAAAATTGAGCCATGATCTCTGCCTCCAATAGCTGCTGGAAATACGTGTTTATAGACATCAGATAAGGTTGGGTTAGGTTTAGTCGTGATGCTATCCCACAATCAGGTAGTCTGCTGACACACATGAAAAGCAGGACAAGGTACTGAAGAGCAGGGGAAGAAGGGACAAAATTGGAGCGGAGAAAAGTGGTACTGTGCTAAATATTAAAAATAAAAACGCTACATGGGAAAATGTGTACTTTTTGAAGTACAAAGTAACTATTGCTAGTAAGCAAAACAAGAGAGATACAAGAAACCAGCCCCTTTCCTGAAAGACAGCTACAGTGACAAAGATGTCCCAACTGTTAAGTGGCAAAGTAGAGAGAGGATTTCCAAAGCTATTTGAAAATAAAGTCGAAGCCCTCAATGATATAGATGGTATTGTGGAAAATTGAAGGCAAAATTTACCTTTCAGAAGATAGTTAAATGGGTTTGAACAGATTCATTTGTCCACCTGGGAGCTAGCAGAAGCCAGCCACTCAAACATAGGGAAAGGCATCAACAAATGAGAACAGAAGTATTCTATGAATCGCCACTGTCTGTGGTTAAGTTATGAAATCAATTGAATGAACTTACGTTGGTTATGAGTCTAGAAAATTGTTCTCACAGAAGTAAGCATCCTGGAAAGATAGCAGTGGTTCTTTTTAAATTTATCTTCATTGATACTTTTATTCAAATTTCTTAGCTTCAAAATGTGCTGTCGTCTTATCTCTTTGATATACAAGTAAAAACTGCTTATTATAAATGAGACACGTTCTGTGACATCTGATGGTGGTAAAGATGGTTCTATCATTTCAGAATGCGATTTTTGGAAGTGGCCAGTAGAATTGCTCAAATTTTAATTATTCTGAAGTGAGCAATCTTTGGAATGGTGTAAGGAAAACCTGCAACATGAATTCACGATCCTCAAGAGTCTCAAATTGATAAATGCCCACTCAAGAGAAATGTGCTATATGTTGCCCAATGATTTCACTAGTGATGTGGTAGTGGAAAATGTAGCTGATTGCCAGTTACTGTCCAACCAGACAACCTTCCTCCATAGTCATTAAAACCTTGCCTAAACTTGGAGAATGGTCAGTTTCTTAGTGGGGACTGGCCCAAATGAATACAAAAGGAAGGAAACAAAGATCCTTCCGAAATGTTCCTTCATTGTTTGAAGTTCTTAAAAAAAAAATTTACCCCCCTAAACTTTAACCTTAGAATAATAACTGCCACCCAGTACACAAGTGTGGCAATTACATTTTCTACCTCACCTTTCTTGTGGCTTAAGAGTGCGCTTTCCAATTAGTGATAAATTATCTATAATTTTTGAGCCGCAGACGTGCTCACAGGGAACAAGGCCAATTAAACCAACTACAACCATCTGGAAACCAACCTTTTTACCCCATCACTGTGGGCTGGATTTTAAAAACAGACCCCACTGGTGAAAGGATAGTGCCAAAATATGTTCTTTCAGATAATTTCCAGCACTGCAAAATTCAGCACAGAAGATACAATCCTCTGTCTAGACTTTAATCTTCATTTACACATCCTCCAGATGGTGCTATGCTGTACAGACAATAATGATGATCTTGTAAAGTCTATTTGATAATTAGAGTCATTTGTGCACAAAATTCAATCTAATTACCAAATTTGTCAATATGATCTATGAGGCAAAAGGCCCAGATAGATACAGATTGAAGTAAATGTCATGAGTAGGCCCGACTTGAACCATCCCTCAAATTTTAATTCTAATCATTAGAATGCACTGGAACAAATTTGGTGACTGATGCATGCATAGATTAAATAAATGCGTCATTTACCACATTAAGTGGCTTGCACTATACAATTCTTGATTTTTATTTCATATAAGTCAACAAAAGCAAAATTAGCAGCAGCTCAGGCAAATAATTCATAACGCACATATGGATCTGCCAACAGGGATTAGGTCTTGTAGTCTGTGAAGGGTGCTTGCAATCGCTGGAACAAAATGTGATTCTTATCGCACATACAACTGCAATCCACTCTCCAACTCCAAAGACTCACTCTTCAACTACCTCTATTTCTCTGAAGGTTTCTCTCCTTCTTCCTATACTTGCTCTATCCCAACCTCACACATCTCACCACAAGTCCTAGTTCACATAAATTTCCAATACGAACAGCTGGCCAGCTGCCCTACTCTCCTAAAATTCACGGCAGAAATTTGCGTTTATTTGCAGAACGAACAAGGCAATTCAGTATTTCGTAATCTGCACTACAAAGGTAAATTGAATGTGAAAATTTTTTCTATCACTATTCCTTTCGGTGCCATTAAAAGCAATTTTTTCTTCAATTATCTATTGATATTACATAAGATGGTCGTTGTGAACAAAAGCATTACTCAGTTCATTTCTTATTTTATATAAATATATTATAAAATAAAACTTAAGCGAAAAAAAGGAAAATAGATCAACAAATAAAGCAAGGCCCATGAACAAAGGAACAGGGTTGGATTTTCCTCCACCACCAGAAATGCGCTGTTATGACTCCATCCAATTTTCCCCATGCGAACCTTCATTAAATATACAGGAAGGGCGTCAAGTGTCATTTGTTCCGTCTATAGGGTGCCCAATGCTTGGGGGAAGAGAGTGGAGAAAGGACGAATATGCAGTGCTACTGTAGCATTGAAGTAGCAGCAACAACTTGCATTTATATAGTGCCTTTAACATTGGAAAATGTCCCAAGGTGCTTCACAGAAACGTTATCAAACAAAATGACACCGAGTCACATAAGCAGATATTAGGACAGGTGACCAAAAGCTTGATCAAAGAGGTAGGGTTTAAGAAGCATCTTAAAAGGAGGAGAGAGAGGTGGAGAGGTGGGGATTTCCAGAGCTTGAGGCCTAGGCAACCGAAGGCACGGCCATCGATGGTGGAGCGATTAAAATCGGGGATGTGCAAGAGGCCAGAATTGGAGGCGCGCAGAGATTGCGGAAGTTGTAGGGCAGGGGGAGGGCCGAGGTCATGGAGGGGTTTGAAAACAAAGATGAAACTTCTAAAATCAAGGCATTGCTGGACTGCGAGCCGAAGTAGGTCAGCGAGCACAGGGGTGATAGGTGAACAGGACTTGGTGTGATTTAGGATATGGGCAGCAGAGTTTTGGATGAGCTCAAGTTTACGGAGGGTGTATAATAGGATATCATTGGAATAGTCGAGTCTAGGAGGTTAAAAAAATGCATGGATGAGGGTTTCAGCAGCAAATGAGCTGAGGCAGGGACTGAGACGGGCAATGTTACGGAGGTGGAAGTTGGCGGTCTTGGTGATGTGCAGATACAGGGTCAGAAGCTCATCTCAGGGTCAAACAGGACGCCACGGTTGCCAATGGTCTGGTTCAGCCTCAGACAGTGGCCAAAGAACGGAATTTGCGGCGGGGACCAAAGACAATGGCTTTGGTCTTCCCAATATTTAGTTGGAGGAAATTTCTGCTTATCCAGTACTGGATGGTAGACATGCAGCGTGATAAATCAGAGGCAGTGAAGGGGTTGAGGGAGGTGGTGGTGAGGTAGAGCTGGGTGGCATCGGCGTACCTATGGAACCTGACGTATTTTTGGATGATGTCACCGAGAGGCAGCGTGTAGGTGAGAAACAGGAGGGGTCCAAGGATAGATCCTTGGGGACTCCAGGAGGTTACAGTGCGGGAGTCGGAAGAGAAGCTATTACAGGTGATTCTCTGGCCACGACCGGATAGATAAGAATGGAACCAGGCGAAGGCAGTCCGACCCAGCTGGACGATGGAGGAGAGGCTTTGGAGGAGTATGGTGTGGTCAACCGTGTCACAAGCTGTAAACAGGTTGAGAAGGATGAGGAGGGATAGTTTTATCATGATCAGTCAAGTAGGAAGTAATTTGTGACTTTGGGAAGGGCTATTTCATTGGAAGGGCTATTTCATCAGGAGGAAACCTGATTGGAGAGGTCCAAACATGGAATTGCAGGAAAGATGGGTACAGATTTGGGAGGTGACAACACGTTCAAGGACTTCAGAGGAAAGGGAGACTGGAGCTAAGCAGCTTAAAAGGAGTAGGCCAGCAATAATTTTCATCACTGCAATATCTCAGTGGTCTTCTTTAGGGCCCTCAAATTTGCAGACTCTTCATTTCCAGCTACCTTGTTGGAAATCCAGCCTCACTCAAACCCTAGCATGAAAGCATCAGAAGA
This sequence comes from Heptranchias perlo, assembly GCF_035084215.1. Classification (NCBI taxonomy): domain Eukaryota; kingdom Metazoa; phylum Chordata; class Chondrichthyes; order Hexanchiformes; family Hexanchidae; genus Heptranchias; species Heptranchias perlo. Next base: position 33,072,044 of record NC_090341.1, on the reverse strand, counting down.
CTGACATGAGATAAATACACTCATTTCCTGCAACCGTTCGCACCCTCATTAAGGAATGTTTTGTTGCACTCCATATGATGGCCAGTAAAGTGCCTTCACACACTACTTTCTTTTCAAAGGGAAAGGTGACCCACAACTAAGTACCCCAGAGTGCCTCAAGACTCCAGCTGGAAAGCATCAGCCACACCAAACCATCCTGCCACAGAGAGCACTGAGCAGAAGTAGGACATTCATATTGCAAGGGTACGCAATTGTAGGCACCAAGAGGACAAAAGGTGTTGAAAAATAATAGGAAGGCACACAGATTTGTGTTTGTGCTCTTTGAAAGATTTTGTTTCAATTCATTGATGGCATATGTGCAGAATGGTTTGAGCACGGTGGGGGAACGTCTGCAAAAAGCAGCAGAAGGTTTTCCTAATGGGAACCTTGATAAATGTGGAGGGGAGCTAATGAATGGCTTTATGTATTTGGCAAAGGGGATCAAAGATGGCAGGACTGGTTTTGCAGTGGGCACAGATCTTGGGTAAAAGTGCCTTTTATCAGCCGCACGTGCATATTTTGGCAGCCTGCAATGGGCTTTTTGGAATCAGTGTGACAACAGCATGAGCTTCATTGTATCAGTGCTGAGCAGGGGCAGAAGGGACGTAAACTAGAGTCATGAGCCACTGCTGCAGAGAACAACTCTTATGATCAACTATCCAGACACCTGCCTTTCACCAGTAAAAAAATGGGGGTTATGTTGGGCTGGTGTAACATAAAATGTAGCACACATTCATATACATGGTTAGGTGATTGGCATCACACACCAGCTGGAGATTGAGCGAGTAATACCTTTTCCTGTCCACAAAGGTAATGATGTTCCCAAATGGGCCACAAAGATTGAATACAAATTGAAGCTACACAGCACCAGCAGAAATGCTGAAGCATTCAGCAAGATGGAGATGGAAAAGCATTAAAAAAATTAAACAAAAATGATTGTTCTGCAGAGAAGTTTCAGCAAGTTCACCATGCTGATGAAAATGGTTTTGACTATCCTTACTTTGCCTTACCCCAACTAGCAATGCAGGTTTTTTTTTTAAAAAAGGCAGGTTACAGGCAATAAGGGAGGCAAGTCCCCTGGAGCAGTAAGCCATGCCTACTCGCTGTCTTTTTCATTCAGTGTACAAGCGGCAGGCGACTTGGGCCACATATTTGGAGGGGCAGTTGTGAAAAATTACCCCTGTTTCTTTGGGATGGGAAGGAATCACTGCTCCATTTTCCTCTTGTGGCTGCCTGGCACAGTCCAAAAAAGGGAAATTAACTAGGAAGAAAATCCAGCCCATGGTATATTGTCTTTTTCAGTCTTTCCCTCTCATGCCATAGCTGAAAAAGATGCAGCCTAGTTTCTCTTTCAATTTGATAAAATAGGTATCTGCATCGAAGAGAACGCTGCCACTGAATTAAGGGCAATAATCACATACTTCACTACACAACTAAGCTTACCTCTTGTCTTATGGTGTCAATAAACACCTTGTAGGTACCCATTGAGGGACAGGCTTGTGCGCGCTGTTTGACAACTTCCGTAGGAACCCGTATCAGACATGCAACCTGTAAATAATCAAAACGTCACATCAAGCACAAATAGAGCTGGATCAATACATATTATCAGAGAATAGATGTGACTTGTCAAAATGTGATCACGTGCCTAACAAAATAAACATGCAACTTTGAGAACAAATCCTTTCAGTTTGCTGTCATTTAAAGAAAACAACTCCTTTACTAATCTGTTGAACTCTACTTCACACAAGTGCAATGTTCATTATACGGCCTATAAACCAAGTGCCATTATATTGACGCAATAAGAAAGCCTCCTAGATTAACATGACACAAGGCAGCTAACCTTTTACAAAAACACAGTCAATGTTTTTAATGTACTAGTTAAGGGATATCCAACATTTTGAAGCTGGGGCCAGTTACATTAGTCAAAACCAGTGAGTGGGCCACAGGTGATTACACAGAAATGTGAGACTCCCACACACAAAAATACAAGACTCCCAAAAGTGAGAGCCCTCATACACAAAAATAATCAAAACCTCCCATACAAAAAAACTTGACAATCCCCACACAAATATTTCAAGCTCTCCTCGTCCTCTCATCCTCCCACCCCATGCACCCGCCTTCCATTCGCCCGAAGCTTGAAAACATGGAAGCTTCAACTCCTTCAAATTCGTGGGCCAAGAAGAGTGATAAATATCGACTCCTGACTGGTGCAAAAAAAATTCTCCCTCAGTCAAATCCATCAATCAGGGAACAGCTTGAAGAGTTGAACCTTCAACTACAGCTTCACACAAAAGCAGGCAAAGGAAGGAACCGGGTTTGTGGGCTGGATCTTGGGCACACCATATTAGTGGATCTCCTGTGACATTGTTTATAAGCAAAAGGAAAATACAATTTGCATTTCTTTTTCTCCATGTAAATGTTGTTCTGCTCACTTCCTCAAGATCTTTGTTCCGATGTCTTCTCTTCCTGTTCATCTCCCACAGTCTTTTTCAATCTGGATCTGTCTAATTCTGAGACACTTTCTCTGTATCTATCCATCTCAGTCTCTCATTCATTCTGTCTGTCTCTATCTTTCAATCACTCCTTCAGTCATTCACCTCTTCTTCCATATATGTCTAACTCTCTGCGTATGGCGGTCACACAGCATAAGTTTGTGTTCATGCCTTCGTCTCTGTCTTTTTTTCCCCCGATGTATCTGGTATTGTGTATGCTCCTCATGGTCGTCGCATTGTGTTCTTAATCTGGGCACAACAAGGTCTCACAAACAGCAACGAGATAAATAACCAGATAATCTGTTTTAGTGATGTTGGTTGAGGGATAAATATTAGCCAGGACACCAGGAGAGCACCGCTGCACTTCTTCAAATAGTGGAATGGGATCTTTCATGTCCACTTGAGAGCGCAGACGAGACCTCTGTTTAGCATCTCTACCAAAAGACCGCATCTCCAACAGTGCATCTCTACCTCACTGGTGCATTGAAGTGTCAACCGACATTATATGCTCAAAACTCTGGAGTGGGCTTGAACCCATGACCTTCTGATTCAGAGGCGGGAGTGCTACCATTGAGCCAAAGCTGACAAATGCTATCCCTGCCTAAATCCAAAAACCTCAGCCATATCCCTTTCAGGTCTTTGTTTCTCCACGGTAGATAGCCCTAACTCTTGGAGCTTGTCCTCAGAATGGGTAGGTATTATTTTGATTATCCTCTTCTGCACCTTTTCCAGAGCCTGAATATTCTTCACCATTTGTGGGGACTATTGTTTAATGCTTTCTGGAAATCCAGATATATATCAAAAGAAGTACAATCTTGTACTTACTGGCCACTTCCTTAAAGAACCAAAATTAGGTTAGTGAGGCAGGAACTACATTTCCTGAAGCTATGCTGGGAATCTCTAATAACCACAAACTTTTCCAATGATTGTAAATCACAACCAATGTCATACTTGTGGACCTATAATTCCCAAAGTCCAATTTCTTCATAAATAAATGGAATCACAATGCTTTTCTCCAATCCTCAGCAACTCTGGGATAAATGGAATCAGGTTCAACTCCATCAGAGTTTTTTTCTGAATGGAAATGTCAGTACCAGGATTCCCCAAATACTGGGCGAACATTAAGGTTCTGGTGATATTCCCATCGAAACAAATGGAAGTTTATTTACAAAAATTGATGAATCCTCCAAAGAACTTGCTGAAAAATTCATCTGCTATACAATACTGCATAGTTGATGATCATTTCACCTTTTGAATTTTGTTTAATTTCAAACCTGCGATCACATAAGCAACACTTTCATTTTTTCCTCCACAGTAAAACTTCCAAAACAGTAGGTTAGCTCTTCTAAATATTTCATCTGTTGTTGGGAGTTTGAATTCTTTCCCTTCAGCCTCAGTTAACATCCTGATAGGAAGGGTAGTCCTAGGTGGACAAACAGCAGAAATAAGCTGAGCAATTTTATCTGGTTAAACTTCAACAGTAATCCTTGCATGTACTTGAGGATCACTAAACTCTGACTCTGCCAACCTGTGCCTAAACTCTGTTGACTTGTAGAAGTGGGATGTGTCCCTATGTTGAGAAAGTGTGCATTCCATATTGAACCAACAAAAACCCCAAAGGTTCCTTACCAGCTTTATTCAAACACAGTGATGGACGGGTTTCCAAGTGTCAAACAGCCAAGAAAAAAGTTAATTGTTGCAAATATAATGGAAAGAATATTTTTGCAATATACACATTCATTGGTGCTATCCCAGTCATTTGTCAGTTTAGCCATATTTGTACCTGGATAATAGAGCATTTTTCTTTACCAAGTTCATGAAAGCAAAAGTAGAAAAAACTAAATGTTAACTCAGACTAACATGCAATTATAAGCTATACAAAATGGACTAATATAGTACAGATTACACACATTAATATAAAAGTAAAATTGAAAGAGTGTTTATAAAGGAGTTTGATACATATTTGCAAGTATATTAGTCAAGGCATAGAATATAAGAACAGGGAGCTGGAGCTGTATGGAACACTGGTTAGGCCACAGCTTGAGAACTGCGTGCAGTTCTGGTCACCACATTACAGGAAAGATGTGATTCCACTACAGAGGGTACAGAGGAGATTTACGAAGATGTTGCCAGGGCTGGAGAATTTTAGCGATGAGGAAAGATTGGATAGACAGGGGTTGTTTTCCTTGAAACAGAGGCGGCTGAAGGGTGATTCAATTGAGGTGCACAAAATTAAGAGGGGCCTAGATAGGAAGGACCTATTTCCCTTAGCAGACAGATCAATAACCAGGGGACATAGATTTAAAGTGATTGGAAGAAGGATTAGAGGGGAGCTGAGGAAAAAAATTTTCACCCAGAGGGTTGTAGGGGTCTGGTACTCACTGCCTGAAAGGGTGGTCGAGGCAGAAACCCTCAAATCATTTAAAAAGTACCTGGATATGCACTTGAAGTGCTGTAACATCCATGGCTACGAACCAAGTGCTAGAAAGTGGGATTAGGCTGGGTGGCTCATTTCCGGCCAGCGTGGACACGATGGGCCGAATGGCCTTCTTCTGTGCCGTAAATTTTCTATGATTCTATAAGCCAGTCTCGACACAAAATAAAAATGCACTCATTTGCATTACCAGGTTTATCACTTCTGTTTCACCTCAGATCAAAAAGGCTTTTAAAAAAAGTTTAGGTACCGATAACTGAGCTTTTTAGAAGTATCCACAACCGAATAGCAAGTTAGTATGTAGCACATTCGTCCATTTTCTACAAGACCTGCTGCAAATATAATTTGCAACAAGACTAGTCTGTTTTGACTTTCTGCTACTGGACCCTCTACATCAATTCTTCCCATAAGCTTCAGTGCAATACTGAGAGAGTGCTGCACTGTCGAAGGTGCTGTCTTTTGGATGAGACATTAAACCAAGGCCCCATCTGCCCTATCAGGTGGATATAAAAGATCCCATGGCACTTTTTCAAACTGCAGGGGAATTTTCCCCAGTGTCCTGGCCAATGTTTATCCCTCAACTAAAACAGATTATCTGATCATTATCACATTGCTGTTTGTGGGATATAGCTGTGCACAATTTGTCTGCCGTGTTTCCTATATTACAACAGTGATTACACTTCAAAAGTATATCATTGGCTGTAAAGCACTTTGGGATGTCCTGAGGTGTTGAGAGGTCCTATATAAATCTAAGTCTTTCTTTATAAAAGAGTGTTTGTCTTCACGGCTGCCGCAGGGACCCAAGAAAACACACCACATACAAAGTGCACATAATTTAATGGAAAGAACAAAACCACTGAAGGAGCGGGATAAAGATTGACAGAATAAAATATAAAATAGGACAGGAAAGAATGATAAAATGAAAGAGAGCAAGAAAAAAAATGAAAAGACGAGTCAGTTCATTCTTCTATTATTCAACAGAGAAATTACAAAATAGAAACAGGCTGTTCGGCCCAGTCTGTGTTGATTTGTTCTCCACATCAATAGTAGTCCTAATCCCATGTACCCACTACGTTCCCATATCGCTTTATCCCCCTCCCTTGAACCACCAACCTAACATTCTTAAACGTTGATGTGGTCTCCGCTTTAATCATTAATCCTGGTAATGCATTCCAGTCTCAATCCTGTTAAAGTTTCTCCTGCTGTCTGTCCTAAATCTCTTGCATCTATGTCCCCTTGTTCTAAACCCCTTCGTCACTTGAAACAGACTGTTTCTATGTACTCTGTGCCATCCCTTCATAATTTTATCTTTATCAAATCATCCTGTTATCACCTCTGCGCTTATACTGAGGTATTAAACACAATTATTCTAGTTTGATACTGATATACACAGGAGATGCCGTTTATACATATGAATATATCATAACCAAGTGCGCAATTCTATATACAATAAATGGTCAGTGGTTACATACATAACTGCACTTGGTGGCAGTCCATTGACGCTTCTCAAAACCCAAGTAAGAAGAACAGCTATTTAAATTCCTGGCTTCATCTTTTTTGAAATTTCTTACAAAGATTAATTTTCTATGCACTGCATCTATTATGAAAAGCATATTTAAAATAAAAGGTATATTTTAACATTCATATAAACTAATTACATTACATTCCCCATCAATCTCCTTGACTCTCAAGAGAACAGTCAAAGTTCCTAACCTATCCACACAGCACTTTGATCTTATGCCTGGTAATCAGTGCAGCTACTCAAATACAAATTCTGAGATTTCAAACGATGAAACAATTTTAACAAGTCCAAATATATTTTGCTTCAATTAGGCTTTTGTTATTTTCAATAAAGCATAATCATTTTGTAGACAAATTATTTAAATCATGTAAATTTTAGTGGCTAGTGAGCTCAAATATTTTTTGTAAAAGGCCTCCCTGAATCATCACTATTCTACTAATGTAGGTAAACTCAAGTTAATTGTGAACACATTTAGGAGTAGACTTCACTTGTTATATCCATTGTGAATCCAAAAAGCTAATTCTAAGAAAACCCAGAATTCTTAAGGTTAAGAATAACTTATGACCTCAATAGGTCAAGAAAATAAGAATTGTCAACTTTTGAAGTTTGCATAAATATTTATAGGACTTCACGCTTCATGTCACCACATGTCCTTATGCTGGCTTTTTATCTCTTATTAATATGGTGACAAGATGAACTGTTAAAAAGTCAATGATGAAAAGCAATCTCTCCAGCTGAGGGGTACAAAGGAGCCAGCGGGGACTTCTGACTTCCATAGTGCAGCAATTTCACTATCCAACGAGGTACAAAGTGGTCAGCAGGGCTTCCTGATTTCCACATTCTTCTTTGAATTAACTTTGATCTCTTTTCTGTATTGAAGAACAAATTTGCATGTCACCTGAATTCCACAAGAGAATTTGGCCAATTCAAATACTTAGAATATTTATCATTTATGATATTAAAAATTCTATAAGCATAAACTGCAGATTATAATTTTACAGGACTGTGATGTTTCATTTGCCTGAATTTTTAAAAAATCTTTCTTTCAGCTATGCTTTGTTAATTCTCAAACAGTTTCTTAAATGGAAGAGATATAGCATTAAGCAGTTCTGATTTGGATACAAATTCTGTCCTGGAACTGTGGCCAACCCTTTTCCCAGAAAATAATTCTCCTCTACCCTAACATAATAATTTGCAACAGCTGCAGGTTGATTACAATAGTCTATCTGTATTCAGTTTGGGTTGAACAGTTGTTTAACACACTACAAATATTTATTGAATTATGATACAATTTAAATATTCTGTACTTTTGACATTTGCAACAGCAACTGAAGCTTCCATGCAGTGGGTGAGAAAGACTGCACAACTTAAAGATGTCAAAGCCACAGATGAATTTTCAACATCTTCCTTAGAGTGGGATAAACACAGTAACCCTCTGAAAATATCGTCTCCAGGTTATTACAAATCTCCAGACTGCACAAGCTTTTTGTTCACAGACTTTAATTCCTGTGTCACTTTTGAGTAATGCTTTTTATAGGGACAGGAGTAAGCTATTCTATCATAACTGAACTGTACCTCATCTCCATTTACCCACCTTTGCTCCATATCCTTTGATACCCATACCTAAAAAAAAAATCTATCCCTCTCTATCTTGAAAATTTCAAATGACCCAGCATGCACATCCTTTTGGGAGAGAGGTCCAGATTTCCACTATCCTTTGTGTGGAAAAGTGCTTTGTGATTTCACTTCTAAATGGCCTAGCTAATTTTATTATACCCCCTTTCAATTTATAATTGAAATAGCCTAAGTAAACATTTATAAACGATAATTCCATATATGAACGGCTGCCTGTCACAAGGTTGTTGCCGACCTATTGTCACGAGATGCACTATGGCAGATTCACCCAAGTCCAGCCACCAATTTCACCTCGGCAGATAAGTTTATTTTTAAATTTTCTTCTGTTTTTCATGTATTAATTTAATCTTTTCACCCTCCCTGGCACTTCTCCCCCACCCCACTCACTTCCAATAGTGGTTCCATTTAAGCCCCACAGCCCATGGCTCCACTCCATCCTGCCCTGCTTTTAAAAAAAAAGTTCAGGCCAACTGCCCGAGTCCCTGCTGGCTGACTCAATTTCAACTCCAGGTCTATAGCTACAATTCAGACTCCTAGTTGTCTTAAAAGCATCTCGTCTGGCCAATGGCTCTGCTGTTCTCATCTCATCTCAAAAAAATAGAAAATTTCATTGCGATTCCATCCAAGCCCGCTGTGTCCGAAAAAAAAAGTTTCAAAATTCAACCGCCTGCTCCAGTAAGAAGAAAATGAAATGTCGCACTCTTTGCCTACCTATTCTCCAAAAAATTTTTACATGCAGCCCTATTCCCCATTCTTCCACCTTAGGCTCTATTAGCTCTTCCACCTTCATTTGAAGTGCAGCACCATGTAACATCACTCATGTCCACTCTGCAACGTCAAACCTAAAAATAAAATTATGACTCCACTCCCAGGGGTGTTGCCAGCTATAAGATAAAACAATTACTAAAACTCTGACTCCCCACTTCCTCTTCTGCCCGGCTCTGCAATGCGGTCTTGTAAAAATGACCATTTTGCTGCTCCATAGAATCAGAAATGTACAGCACAGGAGGCAGCCATTCGGCCCATCGTGTCTGTGCCAGCCGAAAAAGAGCTATCCAGCTTAATCCCAATTTCCCGCTCTCGGTCCGTCGCCTTGTAGATTGCGGCACTTCAAGTGCATATCCAAGTACTATTTAAATGCGATGAGGGTTTCTGCCTCGATCACCCTTTCAGGCAGTGTTTGAGACCCCCACCACCCTCTGGGTGAAAAAATTTCACCCTAACTCCCCTCTAATCCTTCTACCAATTACTTTAAATCTAAGCCCCCTGGTTATTGACCGCTCTGCTAAGGGAAATAGGTCCTTTCTATCCACTCTATCTAGACCCCTCAATTAAACTTCCCCTCAGCCTCCTCTGTTCCAAAGAAAACAACCCCAGCCAAACCAATCTTTCCTCATAGCTAAAATTCTCCAGTCCTGGCAACATCCTCGTAAATCTCCTCTGTACCCACTCTAGTGCAATCAAATCTTTCCTGTAATGTGGTGACCAGAACTGTATGCAGTTCTCAAGCTGTGGCCTAACCAATGTTTTACACAGTTCTAGCATAACCTCCCTTACATTCTTTGCCTCGGCTAATAAAGGAAAGTATACCGTATGCCTTCTTAACCACTTCATCTACTTGTCCTGCTACCTTCAGGGATCTGTGGACATGCACGCCAAGAGCCCTCACTTCCTCTACAGCTCCCAGTATCCTCCCATTTATTGTATATTCCCTTGCCTTGTTTGCCCTCCCCAAATGCACTACCTCACACTTCTCCGGATTGAATTCCATTTGCCACTCTTCGGCCCACCAGACCAGTCCATTGGTATCTTCCTGCAGTCCACAGCTATCTTCCACACCATCAACCACACGGCCAATTTTTGTATCATCTGCAAACTTCTTAATCATGCCCCCTACATTTAACTCTAAAGCATTGATGTATAGCACAAAAAGGAAGGGACCTATTACCGAGCCCTGCAGAACCCCACTGGAAACAGCCTTCCTGTCACAAAAACAACCATCGACCATTACCCTTTGTTTCCTGCCACTGAGCCAATTTTAGATCCAACTTGCTACTTTCCCTTGGATCCCATGGGCTTTTACTTTTCTGACCAGTCTACCATGTGGGACCTTGCCAAAAGCCTTGCTAAAATCCACATAGACTACATCATACGCACTACGCTCATCGACCCTCCTTGTTGTCACCTCAAAAAAATTCAATCAAGTTAATCAAACACGACCTTCCCTTAACAAACCTATGCTGACTGTCCTTGATTAATCCGTGCCTTTCTACATGACAATTAATACTATCCCTCAGAATTTTTTCCAATAATTTGCCCACCATCATGGTTAGGCTGACTGGCCTATAATTACTCGGTCTATCCCTTTTTTTTAAAATTTATTCGTTCATGGGATGTGGGCGTCACTGGCGAGACCAGCATTTATTGCCCATCCCTAATTGCCCTTGAGAAGGTGGTGGTGAGCCGCCTTCTTGAACCGCTGCATACTGTATGGTGACGGTTCTCCCACAGTGCTGTTAGGAAGGGAGTTCCAGGATTTTGACACAGCGACGATGAAGGAACGGCGATATATTTCCAAGTCGGGACCGTCTGTGACTTGAAGGGGAACGTGCAGGTGGTGTTGTTCCCATGTGCCTGCTGCTCGTGTCCTTCTAGGTGGTAGAGGTCACGGGTTTGGGAGGTGCTGTCGAAGAAGCCTAGGCGAGTTGCTGCAGTGCATCCTTTGGATGGTACACACTGCAGCCAGTGCGCCGGTGGTGAAGGAAGTGAATGTTTAGGGTGGTGGATGGAGTACCAATCAAGCGGGCTACTTTATCTTGGATGGTGTCGAGCTTTTTGAGTGTTGTTGGAGCTGCACTCATCCAAGCAAGTGGAGAGTATTCCATTACACTCCTGACTAGTGCCTTGCAGATGGTGGAAAGGCTTTAGAGAGTCAGGAGGTGAGTCACTCGCCGCAGAATACCCAGCCTCTGACCTGCTCTCGTAGCCACAGTATTTATATGGCTGGTCCAGTTAAGTTTCTGGTCAATGGTGACCCCCAGGATGTTGATGGTGGGGGATTCGGCGATGGTAATGCCGTTGAATGTCAAGGGGGGGTGGTTCGACTCTCTCTTGTTGGAGATGGTCATTGCCTGGCACTTGTCTGGCGCAAATGTTACTTGCCACTTATCAGCCCAAGCCTGGATGTTGTCCAGGTCTTGCTGCATGCGGGCTCGGACCGCTTCATCATTTGAGGGGTTGCGAATGGAACTGAACACTGTGCAATCATCAGCGAACATCCCCATTTCTGACCTTATGATGGAGGGAAGGTCATTGATGAAGCAGCTGAAGATGGTTGGGCCTAGGACACTGCCCTGAGGAACTCTTGCAGCAATGTCCTGGGGCTGAGATGATTGGCCTCCAACAACCACCACCATCTTCCTTTACGCTAGGTATGACGCTAGCCACTGGAGCGTTTTCCCCGATTCCCATTGACTTCAATTTTACTAGGGCTCCTTGGTGCCACACTCGGTCAAATGCTGCCTTGATGTCAAGGGCAGTCACTCTCACCTCACCTCTGGAATTCAGCTCTTTTGTCCATGTTTGGACCAAGGCTGTAATGAGGTCTGGAGCCGAGTGGTCCTGGCAGAAACCAAACTGAGCATTGGTGAGCAGGTTGTTGGCGAGTAAGTGCCGCTTGATAGCACTGTCGACGACGACACCTTCCATCACTTTGTTGATGATTGAGAGTAGACTGATGGGGGCGGTAATTGGGCGGATTGGATTTGTCCTGCTTTTTGTGGACAGGACATACCTGGACAATTTTCCACATTGTCGGGTAGATGCCAGTGTTGTAGCTGTACTGGAACAGCTTGGTTAGAGGCGCAGCTAGTTCTGGAGCACAAGTCTTCAGCACTACAGCTGGGATGTTGTCGGGGCCCATAGCCTTTGCTGAATCCAGTGCACTCAGCCGTTTCTTGATATCAAGTAGTGTGAATTGAATTGGCTGAAGACTGGCTTCTGTGATGGTGGGGATATTGGGAGGAGGCAGAGATGGATCATCCACTCGGCCCTTCTGGCTGAAGATGGTTGCAAACGCTTCAGCCTTGTCTTTTGCACTCACGTGCTGGACTCCGCCATCATTGAGGATGGGGAAATTTCTCCTTTTTTGAACAACAGCACAAAGTTAGCAGTCCTCCAGTACTATGCCTGTAGCCAGAGAGGATTGAAAAATGATGATCAGACCCTCTGCTATTCTCAACAGCCTGGGATACATTTCACCCAGACTGAGAGCGGGAAATTGGGATTAGGTTGGATAGCTCTTTTTTGGCTGGCAGTCACGATGGGCCGAATGACTGCCTTCTGTGCTGAACGTTTCTGATTCTAAGGAGCAGCAAAGTGGTCATTTTTTACAAGACCGCATTGCAGAGCCGGGCAGAAGAGGAAGTGGGAGGCCAGAGTTTTGTTTTATCTTATAGCTGGCAACACCTCTAGGAGTAGAGTCATAATTTTATTTTCAGGTTTGATATTGCAAAGTGGACATGAGTGATATTACATGGATGTTAAACCCCTTAATATTTCCTCTATGTTTATCCCATCCAATATTTCACACTCCTTCTCCTTAACTACAATGTCTGTATCGTCCCCCTCTTTTGTGAAGACAGACACAAAGTATTCATTAAGAACCATACCCACACTTCCGCCTCCATACACAGGTTACTTTTTTGCTCACTAATAGGCCCTACTCTTTCCTTGGTTATCCTCTTGCTCTATGTATTTATAAAACATCTGGGTTTTCCTTGATTTTACTTGCCAATATTTTTTCATGCCCTCTTGGCTTTCCTAATTTCCTTTCTAATTTTACCCCTGCACTTTCTATACTGCTTTCTGCAGTATTGAGCTCTCGGTATCTGACATAAGCTTCCCTTTTGTGCCTTATCCTACCCTGTATGCTCCTTGACATCCAAGGGGCTCTAGATTTGGGAGCCCCATCCTCCTCCTTTGTGGGAACATATTTGCTCTGGATCCACTATCTCCTCCTTGAATGCCTCCCACTGCTCGGACACTGATTTACCTTCAAGTAGTTGTTTCTATTCCACTTTTACTAAATCACATCTCAGCTCAGTAAAATTGGCCTTTCCCCAATTCAAAACTTTCACTCCTAGTCTATCTTTGTCCTTTTCCATAACTACATTAAATGTAACTGAACTGTGATCACCACCACCAAAATGCTCTCCCACTGACACTCCTTCCACCTGCCCAGCTCCATTTCCTAAAACTAAGTCCAGAACTGCCCCCTCTATTGTTGGGCTTGCTACTTACTGGCTAAAAAAAAGTTCTCCTGAATGCAGTTTAATAATTCTGCACCCTCTATACCTTTTATACTGATTCTATCCCAGTCAATATTAGGGCAGTTGAAATCCCCTACTATTACTGATCTATTGTTTTTGCACCTCAAATTTGCCTACATATTTGTTCTTCTATCTCCCTCTGGCTGTTTGGGGGTCTATCGTACACTCCCAGCAGTGTGACTGCCCCTTTTTTGTTCTTTAGCTCAATCCATATGGCCTCATTTGATGATCCTTCTAAAATGTCATCCCTCCTCACAGCTGTAATTGTTTCTTTAACAAATATTGCCACCACCACCCCCCTCCAAACTTTAAAAAAACAAAACTACAGCTCCACTCTCACCTGCGCACCCTGCTGAAAAAAATTTGCATAACAACCAAACAAGATGTAAATTAATAGATCTCCTGCAGGGTTACACACAGCAAGTCAGAGAACATGGCCTTTCTCTTAAGTGTTATTGTCTTCATCTTGCTATTTCTTTATCTGCCTCATTTTCTTCTGCTTTTCTCCCTCATTTTTCTTTTTGCTTCTGTACATGTTTCTTTGTCTTTTCTTTCCTTTGGGGTGAGAGGTGGTGGGTGCAGTTATGTAGCATGGCACAGAAAGGAACTGCTAGCTCCTTTTCACATGGACTACAGTGGTTCAAGATGAAGGCCCACCACCACCACCTCAGGGCAACTAGGATGGGCAATAAATGCCAGCATCTCCAATGATGCCCAAAACCAGAGAATGAATTTTTTAAAAACTGCATTTTTCCCCAATGGGGGTTGCAGGGAAAACGTGGCCTGCAGTCAACAGCAGCTTCCTTTCCATACCTGCTCCATTGCTCCTGCTTTCCCCACCCACTTGCTCCTATTGCATTCCTAACTGTTTGCCTTATAAGTCCCCCATCCCCTCACTCTATTGCTATCACTACCTACTTCCATTTGAATTACCAGTTAAACCTGGGTATCCCTCCCTCCCCCTCATCCCACAGTCATTCACCTCATCTTTAACCTTCCATCCACTCTCTTTACTCCCGCTCTACCAACCCAAGAACAGATGGTGAGACCAGAGGCCCCTTCATCCTCAAACTGTTTCAATTTCCCTCAGGAGGTTGTTTGTCAAAAAAAACACAACTAATTCAAATTTTGAAAAGTATCAAATTACTGTAAAGTACACATTTTGATTTGTTTAAAACCTTATTTTGGACATTAGAAATTACAGTTGAAGAAAAATGTTAGAATTTTTTTCAGGAAGCATTTTGAATAATTTGTGGGGGAAAAATGCAGCATCACCTAAGGTGTTGCAAGGAAATATAATGGGAATCTTAAAAAAAAAGTCTACCTATTATAAATCTAAGAGACTGAATGTATGGCTTCAAAATAAGGACGGAATTATGTTTCAGCCTGGTCCAATTATCTCCCAGTCTCTATCCTACGAGTAAGGACTTAACTAAACAGAGTACTGAAGCTCAACTAGGTTAGCAGAACTTTTCTTCCCGAGTAAACCATACTTAACCCAGAATGGGACAAACTGTATAATCCATTGGTGAATTCTAACCTCAGTCGGCACCATTTTTGTATCAACTCTAGATCAATCATTTTGGTCCAAAATAATTGACTTTAAATGGAAGATCAGTTTTGAGTCTTTGAGGAATATAGTATTTAGCTGCATTTTTCAATGGCTATAAAAATGATACTGCAATTATTTTAATTTCTTTCAATGCAATATAGGGCACTTGATCAATTTAGCGAAATCAAGGACATTTTAATTACATTGACAGCGTCAAAGGCAGATCAATCAGTTTCAATTTACCGAAACAAAAACACGTGAAGCGTTAAACCCTAGGCCAGGATGGACATAAAACAATGAGGGCACAATTTTTGAAATGAAAAATATTGTAAATTTCTTGGACTGCCCAACTTGTATAATATGTTGACAAGTAGCCTTATTGATTTAATATTACACATCTAATTGCCAATATTAAAGGATTTTGTAGGCACAATAGTTCATTGTGATTAACAAAGCATTTGGAGTGTTCAGTGCAACATATTGTAGAAATATCAAAAATCAATATATCATGCACGAAACACAAAAATGTCCCTATAAAAATAAAGTCTATCTACCTTCTTTAAAACGATGCATCCTCCACACAGGTGAACCTAGCTCAATTCAAAGTTCTGCAGAAACTGCGATAGGCAAGCACTGCCCCCAAATAACATTTTCAATGTCACCCCACATTGTAACCCTACTCTCATGCATTGAAGTCACCAAGATTCAAAACGGCAGTTTGAGCCAAGCCCAGTGGGACTATGGTGTGTGAAGGATGCATCATGTCGAAGACGACTTAGAGGGTACGTAATCTCTCTTTCATTCAGTATCATCCACGAACTGCTAGACACAGGATTAGGGAGACACACCTTGTGGGGATGGAGTGAGAGATTGGGATATGCATAGAAATCTCAGCCACTAAGGCATATCTACCAGGTCTCAGTTGCAGAGAGTGATAAATGTAGGGTTCTCATTACGCAGCTTTACATATACTATGGATGGGCACCCGTTTCAAGGATACCCAAGAAGCAGCCATAGTAGAGTGAGTGGACCACGGTGTCTTGCCAAAGAGGTGTTGTACAATTTCAGGTATTTCAATAATTTGCACTTGGAGTTGCATGACACTGAGATTAAGGGTTAACCTTATCTGCAGGACCTTGCTTATTGCATTAATTGTGGTCTTGCCCTACGATTCCATTCTCTTTAGATGGCCAGAAAATTAAACAAACCAGTTTTTACAAGCTATTCTTGGACTGTGAAGAATTGAAGCATTTTAAACTTCATAAAAGCAGTAATAGCATACAGTTACAACGAGGGCACAATGCATATTTGGATAATTTATGACTGACAATTTGGGATAAAGTTTAAGACATCTAATGTGAAGTGAGCTGAAATTATTCAAAGTCATTGCCCGAATGAGTGAGAACAAAGTACGTGGCCTGTGTTAGTGAATGCAATGTTAGATATGTTGATGGTGGTTCGGGAAAGGAAATGGAACTAAAAGAAAAAATAAACACGTGTATCTAAAGCTAAATTGTTTATTCTCGTCAAATAAAACCCTGCCTTATTCTCGCACAAAATCTGCTCTCCCAAACACAAATGGTACAAAAAGGCTTCGAGCACATCATACATAAAAATCAACCTTTTAGACATTTCCATTGAGTGTTCAGTTCTGCTCTAAATTCATCAATAAAATCTAAACAGTATCAAAAGATGAAAGTCAACTATAATGTTCTAAGGCCGTACTGTGTGGCAAACCCATAATCCTTGCAGGGTATATTACCTTAAAAAAAGGCACCAGATGCATCCTTAGCTACTTCAGTTTGACTCAAAAAACTATCTGGGGACTTGAACATCCCTGCCTAGGGAATTATTTGATGCCAAAATTTGGCCCACTGAAACCATCTTAAATGAACCCATCCAAATTTTATTACCCTTATTTTTAAATGAACTCAAACAATCAATCTCCCTTCAGGAGGACCAAGACACCACAGAGTCAATGAATTTATCTCTCCTTGCTAAATCAAAGTCAGACAATGAAATTGTGAACTAACATTTCTTTATTAATATTTATAAGAACACAATTACCAGCATTTAATACTAAACATTAGAAATACACAAGTACTTAAGCAGACATAATTAACTGTGGAATTGATAAGCTTATGGTTACTAAAGGCAGTTCAAGTGTATCTCAGTAATTTGGCATCAGCTGGATTTTACTTTTTACAAGTTGATACTAAACTCAATGTCCAAGGTTGATAAAGTTTGTACAGTTAGTTTATTATATTCCTTTTAAACCTGACAAGTTAACAGCTTTGAACAACAAGCATACCAGATATATTAAAAGTCTAGTTAGTTCAGTTTATTGCGGATAAGATTGCAGCTTTAACAATGATTCTGAGATCTTAAAATAACCTTGTCCTTCTGGGTCAGCATCGTACAGTTGGTTGTCTTGCCTCCCTCTGGAGGCAGTGTCGGTCTTCTGCACCATCAGAACAATAAACCTCCGTCCATAGATGTGATATCCGTTCCCTCTCGCATCATTTGCCTCTTTTGGGTAGATCCAGCACTCACATTCGAATCTATTATTTGGACTAGAGCTAGTTCAAATCTTTATTCCCTTCTCAGGGAAACTTCTCTTGCACACAATGGCACAATTAAACTACATCTGACGCAACATTTGACCTTTCCTTCAGTTCTACTCAAGCTTCTCTGACCTTAAACACACACTCAGGAGCCTTTCTGTTCATCTGAAAGTGTCTGAAACCACCTCTAGACTTTTCTTACTCTTTCATTTGGGTGTTACAATTACCATTTTTCATACTTTTAATTTTCACAAAGTTGAAGTCCTCTGACAGTTGGGCAATCTGGGTGATACATGTACTACAAGGTGTCAATCACCTTAAACAAACACCCGTCAAGAGCTTACAATAACTCAATTTTATTTACAAAACAAGCCAGAAATGCTAGCTGATGAGAAATTACAGGGAGTCACCAACCTACAAGAGAACGGACAACACCAGATAGAAGTAGCATTTAGCTGCATCACCCCAGCATGCTAGCTCTAAGCTGGTTTCTTTGGCAATCTAAATATGCCATCCTTGGTTGTGAAAGGTTTTTGACTCAGTGCCATCTTGAAGCAGCTATAATTCTTAGCATTAACAGAGTTCAGCAGAATTGCTTCAGTCTTAAGACCACTGTCCACATCAAAAAAGGGCCACGATTCCTCACCCAAACACAATGTAGTTGGCCTGATCATCCAAAAAATTAATATTTTTTCCTCCTTTCCTGGCCTGAAAATGACAATTACTGTAAAAATATAGTTCGAAAGGGCAGCAGCCTCCCTCCAGTAATTCACTGAGGTGACAGTTCATGTGTTAGCCAAGACATGGAGGTGAGCAGGATATTGAACTCTGGAGGGCAACAAAGCCAAGCCCAATTCTGTCCTCACCAGCCATCCAAAAAGTTCACACTTTCCAGCAGGAGTCACTGGATAACAATCAGCAGCAGGAACCCTGGCTGATTTTCCCCTCCCATGGCCCAGGGACACCAAGGTCAATTTTATCACCCCTTATGGCAGCTGAAATCAGATAACTTGGCACAAACTAGAAAGGGCCTTCACCCACTAAGCAATCAGGGAAACTAATGTCAATCCTCTACACAAGTGAGATATCACCTCTTCAGTTTAAAGTGCAAAATTTTAAATAGCCTCATACATTAAAAACATAGAAGCAAGTGAAGAAATTCCTGTGTCATGGTCCCGTATTACACTTCAACTGCAGAAATTATGTGCCTGCCTGGCATCTGAGACAACCATCCTGTGTTTCCAGTGTATTTGCTGCTCAAAGTAATTAATGACTGCACTGAAAAGTTGACTTTCCTTCAGTTCCACTGAAACACAACCCTGACACAATTGCCATCTCAGAGGAGGGCAGTGGCAAGACACAAGGACACTGGATCCTCAGGAGATGAAGAAATCAACAGCAAATACTGAAGATGTGCCACCCAGGGAGCATATATCAGACCTTGCTTCCAAGTGCTGTGAACAGCCTACACTTAAGAGATTCTCCATGGGGTCCAGAAGATCATAGATTAGGATATACATGAGGAACACAAGATTAATGCTGGCCCTTCAACACCCTACCACTATCCCAGAGACTACTGGGCGATAGTACATACCAACTTTCAGGTCATTGAAAACGCCTACATGTGTGTGAAAACACCTAATACACACTGAAATAATTACCTTGCATAATATTTTTCCTATTTGTTCATGGGATGTGGGCATTGCTGGCGAGGCCAGCGTTTACGCCCATCCCTAATTGCCCTTCAGAAGGCGGTGGTGAGCCACCTTCTTGAACCGCTGCAGTCCATGTGGTGCTGTTAGGAAGGGAGTTCCAGGATTTTGACCCAGCGACGATGAAAGAACGGCGATATATATCTAAGTCATGACTGTGTGAGACTTGGAGGGGAACATGCAGGTGGTGTTGTTCCCATGTGCCTGCTGCTCGTCCTTCTGGGTGGTCGAGGTCGCGGGTTTGGGAGGTGCTGTCGAAGAAGCCTTGGCGAGTTGCTGCAGTGCATCCTGTGGATGGTACACACTGCAGCCACAGTACGCCGGTGAAGGGAGTGAATGTTTAGGGTGGTGGATGGGGTGCAAATCAAGTGGGCTGCTTTGTCCTGGATGATGTTGAGCTTCCTGAGCGTTGTTGGAGCTGCACTCATCCAAGCAAGTGGAGAGTATTACATCACACTCCTGACTTGTGCCTTGTAGAGTCAGGAGGTGAGTCACTCGCCACAGAATACCCAGCCTCTGACCTGCTCTTGCAGCCACAGTATTTATTTGGCTGGTCCAGTTAAGTTTCTGGTCAATGGTGACCCCCAGGATGTTGATGGTGGGGAATTCGGCAATGGTAATGCCGTTGAATATCATGGGGAGGTGGTTAGACACTCTTGTTGGAGATGGTCATTGCCTGGCGCGAATGTTACTTGCCACTTATGAGCCCAAGCCTGGATGTTGTCCAGGTCTTGCTGCATGCGGGCATGGACTGCTTCATTATCTGAGGGGTTGCTAATGGAACTGAACACTGTGCAATCATCAGCGAACATCCCCATTGCTGACCTTATGATGGAGGGAAGGTCATTGATGAAGCAGCTGAAGATGGTTGGGCCTAGGACAATGCCCTGAGGAACTCCTACAGCAATGTCCTGGGGCTGAGATGATTGGCCTCCAACAACCACTACCGTCATCCTTTGTGCTAGGTATGACTCCACCCAGTGGAGAGTTTTTAATGCAATTGGGCTGGACACAGCTAAAAAGTAGCAGGTTGGCACCTTTATCAATCTGCTACACAGCTCCAGCGTGTTGCCAAACACTAGTCTCAGAAGGACTTTCTGCAGAGGATCTTAGGCCAACATCCAGTTCTCCTGTTACTGAGGTGGCCTCTGATACAGAATCTATGCGTGAGGGATCCTTTGACTGATATGCCTCCCAAAAGGTCGGTAGTCAATTCTGTATACACAATAAAAGTAGCATTTTTTTTTAGAACAAAGATTATGGCAGGAGATGCTGCAGTCCACAATCAACACTCCTTTTTTGAATGACAATGTGGTGCGTAGCATTCCACTACTGGCCAGAGCTACTGTGGAATTGCAATTTTTTGAGGAACCATTAAAAAGGTGGTGCCGCACTGACTTCATCCCTGGAGATCCAAGGCTAATGCTCAGTTCACAAAAAACAAATAAAACAAGGGAATCTGCAGGGGACTGCTGACAGAGTATATTTAATTTCAAGCTCTGGTGAAAAGACAGGCACTAAAAACTATGAAACTGGTGGCTTCCATAATCCCAATATCCACAGCCTCTTAAGTGTCAATGACAGGTCACACCCTGCCCACAAGCTCCTGGAAGGCGCACCTAGCTTATTGTGTTGATCATGTTTGGGCTCGAGTACATTAGACCTGGGTGCAATCTAGAATTAAAAAGTCCTCTCAATGCATTGAGAATATCTATCTCTTAGAACCTTCGAACTGGCCAATGATGGTGAATTTCTGACAGGAAAAAAAACTAACTTACGGCAAATATAGGTTATAGAATCATTTGACCAACAAAAAATGTTTCAAATAAAGATTATAAACTCTACAAATATGTTTTGTCCAGAATTAATTAAATTTAGCTGCATTACACCTAGAAAATTAGCTTATTGCCTAAAATGAATGAAATAAAAAAAAACCTAAATATGACATGCTCCTCAGATACTACACAGAAAACGAGAAAGGGATTTTTTTTTAAATATAAAAATTTCTTGATCACGTGCAATTAAAAAAAAATGGTAACTTTACAGGATAGCATGCATCCTTCTTAAAAGTAGAACAATCTGGTTATCTTCTTCGGTGCAGTGAAAAGGACACATCAGAATTCAAAAAAAAAATTTGCTGTGGCAAGACTGACCCCTTCAGGGTGGAAGTGGATAATGCTACTTTGCAAAACCCTCTATTGTACCATATTTATACTACCATGTTTTGAAATAAATGCCATTTAATATCTTTAAACACAATAATTATAAATTACTTCGTATAGTATTAAAGTTGGCTGTGAAAATATTTTGAGCGCAACCATTTAGAAGATTCAAAATGCACTGAATTACATTTGAGTATGAATAATCCTGGAACTTTCTGAAATTGTAAGGTGTACATTAAAAACTTGATTTTTTATTTTATGAATCCCTTGTTACTGTGTTTTGATGATTAAAACCAGCACTGTATCATAACGTATGATATAGGCTAAACATTCTGTAGGTTTTTTGTATTATCGGTATATCCCCATAACATTTTTACATGTAATAAAACCAGTTTTATTTGTTGCTTGTGCAGTTTGTGTGTGTGGCTGACAGGTCCTAATTTACAGGTTTCAGCCCCTAATTGTATGATGAATTTGCTAGCTGTGTCGGAGGGTTTCAGACTCCATTCATCTTTATTTACAGGCAATTTCCACTCCAGGTTTAATTGGGGATTTGGTCTGATATGACCACAACTCTCGCCTGCGTTTCACAGCAGGTCTTTATGGTAGCAATCCCATTTCCTGGGCGACTATTAGGTTAAGGTAAATCATATTGGTGTTTCAGGGTGACCAAGCACAACAGCAACTACAATTCAAAGGACACAGTTGACATTTTACAGAAACACTGAAGCAAGCAATCAGCATTTTAAAATGGATGAAACCAGGAAGGCTTCTGAATAATGCCATTTTGCAAAGGCAGATGAAAAAAAGAGAAATGGCACCAGATACAAGGTTACAGGATACAGAATTTCAACTAAAAAATATTTTTCACCACCATGGGACTTCTCAAACTTTGTAGGTGGATGAACAACTGGAGTGTAAAAAATTTGAGCAATGGTCACTTCAACGGCAAGGTATTTATGATTAATTGGAGGTGAACTACATGGAATTGAATTAAGCATCTTCTCAGTGTAGCAAACGGACAGCAAAACTGGAAAATCTGCTGAAGTGCATCAAGATAGACAGAAACTTTGGTTAAACACTGTCAAATTAAGTACTAAAACATCCAAAAACTTACATTGCAATAGCAGATGAATCTCATGGATGCCTTATTTTCCCCAATAAATCCTAGTCATGCTTGCTCAGCCATGTGATGCAGTACATATTCAGAAACCAACTGCTACAGGTTCAAGTCTCAGCAGTTGATGTGTGTGGGTGCGAGAGCGAGAGCAAGTTCACAGCCTGGCCACCAGGTGGGATATCTCGTAACAGCATCTCATCTCAAAAAGGTGAAACTGACAGCTCTCTCATCCCACAGCAAATGGTCTTCACTTCAGAAACTGAAATGTAGCAACACCATGTGTCTTAACCCTAAGAGATAAAAAGTCACTTCCCATTTCCCCACTTGTTAACTAAAGTTGGTTACAAGGAGAGAAGCTATTTTTGGCACAGACAGAAGAGAGGAGAGATGAGAGAAAGAAAACAATCGCTCTCAGCCCTCCTCCAAAATAAACATACAATATTCTCATTCTATAGTGCTGTGTGTCAGGGTGAATGATGGAGACAAATGGAATTGTTTTTGCACTTTTCAGTACAAGCCACGAAGCTCAGTCTCAGAACCACTGCACCGTTACACCTAATACCCTTGATCTTCATGGTCTTATTGAGATAAGAGAATTAACACCAATTGTTCCAAATTAGGAGTACTGCTGTGATATCGACATATTCAATGGGAAATGGAGAGAGGCTTCCAAGTTCATTTCACTCAAGACTGCCAACATTCTGGATTTCTGCACTGCATTCAAATCCAGGCTCAGGTAGGATGAAAATGGAATGTAAAAATCTAACCCATTTTTATTCCATTCTCAGTTTCATGAAACCAGTAGCATTTTAAAATCAGGCATGGAGTAAATGGCACTCCAACCCATCTGCACTGCTGGAACCACTCCATCCCAAATTCATGCAAAGAGAGTAGCCCATATCACTTTATTAAAAAATTGTCTCATGATTAGGTTCCCTCCCAACACTTTTTAAACTTGTGATCACAGCAAAAGGACAATTTCCATAAGTAGAATTATCCTGTCAATTGAAATTCACACTGTTCTGTGAATACACTGATGTGCTACAATTAACAATTATCTTTCTTATACAGTACAACTCAAGACCACATGGGATATCCACCATACTGTCCTGTCCATGCTGAAAACTAATAACTATCACACTGTTACACTATCGTATTCAGGTGAAGAGTCAAACTCGTTTACAAGTAATGTAATTGCAGATGCAGAAATAGACAATGTGCTGATGGCAGAAATACTTTGAAAGCAGCCCACAAGTTAATGTCTTCTTCAGGACATATTTCTTAAGCAGCCCAATAATCAGCAAGATTTATGGAGAAATTAGACTATGAACTTTCCTGTGTGACACTTGAATGTCAGTTAGGCAATATTCCCACCCACTACATCGAGTTACATTGAAACTACAGCACAAACAGGTCAATCGGCCCAACTAGTCTATGCCGGCATTTGTGCTCCACATAAGCCTCCTCCCACCTTCATTTAACTATCAGCATACCCTTCTATTCCTTGCTCCCTCATGTACTTATCTAGCTTCCGCTTAAATGCATCTATGCTATTTGTCTCAACTACTCCTTGTGGTAGCACATTCCACATTCTAACCACCCTCTGGGCGAAGAAGTTTCTCCTGAATTCCCTGTTGGACTAGTTAGTGACTATCTTATATTTATGACCTCTAGTTTTGGACTCCCCCGCAAGTGGAAACATTTTCTCTATGTCCACCCTATTAAACCCTTTCATTATCTTGAAGACCTCCATCAGGTCACCCCTCAGCCTTCTCTTTTCTAGAGAAAAGAGCCCCAGCCTGTTTTGCCTTTCCTGATAAGGATATCCTCAGTCCTGGTATCATCCTTGTGCATCTTTTTTGCACCCTCTCCAATGCCTCTATATCCTTTCGAGAGTATGGAGACCAGAACTGTGCACAGTAATCTACGTGTAGTCGAACCAATGTCCTATACAAGTTTAACATAACTTCTCTGCTTTTCAATTCTATCCCTCTAGAAATGAACCCCAATACTTTGTTTGCTTTATGACTTTATTAACCTGTGTCGCTACTTTTAGTGATTTGTGTATCTGTACCCCGAAATTCCTTTGCTCCTCTACCCCATTTAGACGACTATCCAATCAGTATGTGGCCTCCTTATTCTTCCTACCAAAATTTACGACCTCACACTTATCTATATTGAAATTCATTTGCCAATTACACACCCATTCTGCAAGTTAATGTCTTGGTGCATTTTGATGTATTTTTCCTTTGTATTAACTACACGCTCCAATTTGGTGTTGTCTACAAATTTTGAAATTATACTTCCAATCCCAGAGTCCAAATAGTTGATGTAAATTGTGAACAACAATGGTCCCAGCACTGATTGTGGAGCACCACTTCCTACCTTTTGCCAGTCTGAGTAGCTACCCTTAACCCCAACTCTGCTTTCTGTTCTGCAGCAAGCTTGCTATCCATTCTGCTACCTGTCCCGACTCCACATGCTCTGATTTTGGTCATGCATCTACAATGCAGTATATTATTGAAGGCCTTTTAAAAATCCAAATGAATTACATCTACGACATTATCCTTGTCTACCTTTTGTTACTTCAAAGAATTCAGTTGGGTTGGTTAAGCATTAGTGCTATTATATTTTCAGTTTCTAGGTGTTTGTCAACTACATCGCTGAGTAGAGTCCATAATCTTTCCTACCACTGGTGTGAGAGAGCGAGAGAGAGAGCGAGAGAGCGAGAGAGCGAGAGAGCGAGAGAGCGAGAGAGCGAGAGAGCGAGAGAGCGAGAGAGCGAGAGAGCGAGAGAGCGAGAGAGCGAGAGCGCGAGAGAGCGAGAGCGCGAGAGAGCGAGAGCGCGAGAGCGCGAGAGAGCGAGAGCGCGAGAGAGCGAGAGCGCGAGAGAGCGCGAGAGAGCGAGAGAGCGCGAGAGAGCGAGAGAGCGCGAGAGAGCGAGAGCGAGAGAGCGAGAGAGAGAGCGAGAGAGCGAGTGAGTGAGAGAGATCTATCCCCCACAACTACAACTTTTCTATTGCTTGAGATCTAGATTATATTTAGCTTCATTTCAGATTGATGTGTGACTAATTAGCCTTGTTTTTTTGTTTAACTTCAGTATCCCCGTCACTCCCATTTATGTACACCAGATTTAATGTGATTCCAATCCCTTTAATGTTGCTATCCTCTATTTAGTTAATTTTAATCCCCTTAAATAATCTAAGTAATCAGATCTATTTACTGTTGTTCTTTGGTTTAAATTACTTATCGCCTCCTTTCCCCCTCTACACCCAGTTCCCACTCACCAAATTCCTATCGTTACCAATCCCAGTGCTTAAAGCTAGGAAAGGAATCAGAATGACAATTACTGAAATGGAATTGAAAGTTGGGCATGGAACACAAACGCAGACAACAACCAACAGGAATGTCTCTATACCAAAAGAAGCCTTTCATGTCACAGATCTTAAACTTGAGGCATGTAACAGACTTCCTTTGAGGAGAACTCAATGGGTCAGATTATGGATAATGAATTCCTCTTTTCCCCAGTCTGCAAACTCATACATTAACACTTCAAAATGGACAAAAACCTCGAAAATACAGCGAAAGTGAAGCCAATCTTCAATACATTTTACTCTATTTAAAGTCATATAAAACAGAGTACAGAAATTTTCTCTGTTTGATGCATGATAAAGTCCTTTCCATGCATTGATCACAAGAATTTGAATCAATTGGCAATTCCTGCATTGTCTGCCATGCGGCACATCACAGCAATCCACCCAAGTCCAACTGCACTGGAGAGCAGTGTATTAAGACAAAGTCATATTCACTTTTTGATTGTACCACAATACGTTTCTTCAGACCATTTCTGGAGCACTGACAGTGTACTAACGTCAACGCTCCACCGTAAGAACAGCTCTAACACATCAGTAGCACTTGACATGGAAGTGCCTGATACCAGATATGAGGAACCCAGTTTTCACCATCCGTCTGCAAGTTCATTGACTTGGATCCATAATATTCCTGCCTGGGTCCAAATGAATAATCCTCCCTTTCTTTCCCCTTCATCTGGCTTTGGCAGAAACTGGCCCTTTACACTTTGGTTTAGATACTCCGGAGAAATGTACAATTCATAAATTTAGAACTAATAGCCGTGTACCCCCTTTTCCAACAGGAATTCAGTCTTTTTTAAAAAAAAACGTTTTCTGTTCTACCAACCCTACCTGTAATCTGTTCCATGATTCTACTGCCCTCTTACTGATGAGAGTTGCAAATAGTGGCAATTGTAATGCTTAATGCACCACAATGGTCAGGGACAGGTTCTGAATCTCAGCTATGCTCAAAGTGAGAGGGACAATTAAAAGTCCAAGCATGAAACAAAGTCAGTCAGTCACTGTTTGCTCTTATGCACCTCCTAATTTACATATGCTGCATTAGACATTTGACAAACAAAAACTTAATTTTTGCTGCACTCTCAACCTTATGAGCACTGACTGTTCCTAGAGGCATGATCGGTTTATTGTATTATTTGGTCCATTTGACTGGATAGTTCCTTTTACTGTGTACTTTTTGCAAATAGATTGGCTTCTTGACAAAGAAGACCATTAACATTTTTTTCTTAACCATCACTGAACGTAAAGTTGCTTGGTTATCATCAACAATGCCAGTAATTGTTTCATAAAACAGTTACCAACATAGATTCAATTTATTCCTCGAAAGCCAGCAGCTGGATCACAGAATATTCTGGTGACATTTTGTGTTTGTTTTTATTAAGTACTGTAAACCATACACCTTATAGGTCCAGTAATGATGTGTGCAGCTTTGTTGCAGATTAAAGATATTGATAGGAGTGCTTGATTTGGAAAGTGTCACAATACTTCAGATTCTATGATGGATCCAGCAATAAGACGCCTGCATAAACATCCCACCTATTTAGAAGGGACGGTGACATACTTATGCAAAATCCTGCTTTTGTCAAATATGTAGTGCTGAAATATACTAAATTGCATGCAGTCACCATAATATTTTAAGGAATGAGAACTATACATTAAGAAAATTACTGGTAACTTACCACAATTAAAAGGAAACTGCTCAGTGTTAACATTACATTTGTTTTGTTTTAGTTCTTAATCTCTCATTCCATGCAGGACAAAAATACAGCAATGTGGTTCTGTTTAAAGTGAAAAGCAGTCAACAATTCAGTTCCACACGGTCACAAAAAAAAAGTTTGCTTGCATGAAAAGCCAATTGAACTGTGCTAATTGATTGTTTCGACCAAGATAAAATAATTGCTGAAAATACAGTACATCAAAATAATCCTATTTACCTTTTGAGAATTTTTGGTGCTGGATGTTACATGACCTTACTATAGTATGATCTTCCTCACAAAAAGCACAATCAATAAGGAAGAATACTAAGGGATACTGTTGCTTTGAGACAACATCCTCAAGGTGAGGTTCACTGCATGAAAAGACTACCTGAAAACTGTACCTTAAAGCATTCAGCAATCCTCATCACCAGTTTCAGAGCTCACAAATGGTAAAAACATGCACAATAGAAATAACGTTTTGGCTGCAAGGTCATCTTCAGGCAGGATATGTTGGTAAAAGTCATCTTTCCTACTGGCCCCATCCAAAGAATTGCTAATGGTCATAATTTCTTTTAATTTTTTCACCAAACTTAAAAATGTAACAATCATAATACTGAAAGTGGATATTCTCTTCTCTGACTCCAGTGTTTCACATTCCACAGTCCAACAAAATGACATTATACATTCCAAACTGACTACACTTAATGTACAAACTTTAGATCAGATGAGCTCTTCCAGTAGATAACGTATGTTTTAATATTCCATATGCATGTCAACATTTTATGTGGAGATGCCGGTGATGGACTGGGGTTGACAATTGTAAACAATTTTACAACACCAAGTTATAGTCCAGCAATTTTATTTTAACATCGTTCACCTGACGAAGGAGGAGGCCTCCGAAAGCTTGTGAATTTAAAATAAAATTGCTGGACTATAACTTGGTGTTGTAAAATTGTTTACATTTTATACAGGTGTGCATGGATTTTAAATCACTTTCCTTGGGACTGCCCATGTCAGCATCATTAACTGCTTCAGCACAAAAATCTCAGGATCTGACAGGAGGATAAAGGATACTTAACACAACTGGATGAATAAAAACGGACAGACCACTAGGCACCGGACACGACAAAAGCAAACCAAGCCCAGTCGACCCTGCAAAGTCCTCCTCACTCACATCTGGGGACTTGTGCCAAAATTGGGAGAGCTGTCCCACAGATGAGTCAAGCAACAGCCTGACATAGCCATACTCACAGAATCATACCTGTCAGCCAACGTCCCAGACTCTTCCATCACCATCCCTGGGTATGTCCTGTCCCACCGGCAGGACAGACCCACCAGAGGTGGCGGTACAGGGATATACAGTCAGGAGGGAGTGGCCCTGGGAGTCCTCAACATTGACTCTGGACCCCATGGAATCAGGTCAAACATGGGAAAGGAAACCTCCTGCTGATTACCACTTACCGCCCTCTCAGCTGATGAATCAGCCCTCCTCCATGTTGAACACCACTTGGAGGAAACACTGAAGGTAGCAAGGGCACAGAATGTACTCTGGGTGGGGGACTTCAATGTCCATCACCAAGAGTGGCTCGGTAGCACCACTACTGACCGAGCTGGCCAAGTCCTGAAGGACACAGCTGCCAGACTGGGCCTGTGGCAGATGGTGAGCGAACCAACGCGAGAGAAAAACCTACTTGACCTCGTCCTCACCAATCTACCCATCGCAGATGCATCTGTCCATGACAGTATTGGTAGGAGTGACCACCGCACAGTCCTCGTGGAGATGAAGTCCCGTCTTCGCACTGAGGACACCATCCAACGTGTTGTGTGGCACTATCACCGTGCTAAATGGGACAGATTCAGAACAGATCTCGGAGCTCAAAACTGGGCATCCATGAGGCGCTGTGGGCCATCAGCAGCAGAATTGTATTCCAGCACAATCTGTAACCTCATGGCCCGGCATATTGCTCACTCTACCATTACCAACAAGCCAGGGGATCAACCCTGGTTAAACGAGGAGTGTAGAAGAGCATGCCAGGAGCAGCACCAGACATACTTAAAAATGAGGTGCCAACCTGGTGAAGCTACAACTCAGGACTACATGCAAGCTAAACAGCGGAAGCAACATGCTAGAGACAGAGCTGAGCGATTCCACAAGCAACGGATCAGATCAAAGCTCTGCAGTCCTGCTACATTCAGTCGTGAATGGTGGTGGACAATTAAACAACTAACGGGAGGAGGAGGCCCTGTAAACATCCCCATCCTCAATGGTGGCAGAGTCGAGCACGTGAGTGCAAAAGACAAGGCTGAAGTTTTTGCAACCATCTTCAGCCAGAAGTGCCGAGTGGATGATCCATCTCGGCCTCCTCCCGATATCCCCACCATCACAAAGGCCAGTCTTCAGCCAATTCGATTCACTCCACGTGATATCAAGAAACAGCTGAATGCACTGGATACGACAAAGGCTATGGGCCCCAACGGCATCCCGGCTGTAGTACTTAAGACTTGTGCTCCAGGACCAGCCGCACCTCGAGCCAAACTGTTCCAGTACAGATACAACACTGGCATCTACCCGAAAATTGCCCAGGTATGTCTTGTCCACAAAAAGCAGGACAAATCCAATCCGGCCAATTACCGCCCCATCAGCTTACTCTCAATCATCAGCAAAGTGATAGCACTGTCGACGACACCTTCCATCAAGCGGCACTTACTCACCAATAACCTGCTCAGCGCTGCTCAGTTTGGGTTCCACCAGGACCACTCGGCTCCAGACCTTACTACAGCCTTGTACCAAACATGGACAAAAGAGCTGAATTCCCGAGGTGAGGTAAGAGTGACTGCCCTTGACATCAAGGCAGCATTTGACCGAGTGTGGCACCAAGGAGTCCTCGTAAAATTGAAGTCAATGGCAATCAGGGGGAAAATTCTCCTGTGGCTGGAGTCATACCTAGCACAAAGGAAGATGGTAGTCGTTGTTGGAGGCCAATCATCTCAGCCCAATGACATTGCTGCAGGAATTCCTCAGGGCAGTGTCCTAGGCCCAACCATCTTCAGCTGCTTCATCAATGACCTTCCCTCCATCGATTGCACAGTGTTCAGTTGCATTCGCAACCCCTCAGATAATGAAGCAGTCCGTGCCCGCATGCAGCAAGACCTGGACAACATCCAGGCTTGGGCTGATAAGTGGCAAGTAACATTCGCACCAGACAAGTGCCAGGCAATGACCATCTCCAACAAGAGAGTGTCAAACCACCTCTCCTTGACATTCAACAGCATTACCATCGCCGAATCCCCCACCATCAACATCCTGGGGGTCACCATTGACCAGAAACTTAACTGGACCAGCCACATAAATACTGTGGCTATAAGAGCAGGTCAGAGGCTGGGTATTCTGCAGCAAGTGACTCACCTCCTGACTCCCCAAAGCCTTTCCACCATCTACAAGGCACAAGTCAGGAGTGTGATGGAATACTCTCCACTTGCTTGGATGAGTGCAGCTCCAACAACACACAAGAAACTTGACACCATCCAGGACAAAGCACCCCATCCACCACCCTAAACATTCACTCCTTCACCACCAGCGCACTGTGGCTGCAGTGTGTACCATCCACAGGATGCACTGCAGCAACTCGCCAAGGTTTCTTCGACAGCACCTCCCAGACCCGCAACCTCTACCACCTAGAAGGACAAGGGCAGCAGACACATGGGAACAACACCACCTGCACGTTCCCC
This sequence comes from Heptranchias perlo, assembly GCF_035084215.1. Lineage (NCBI taxonomy): Eukaryota > Metazoa > Chordata > Chondrichthyes > Hexanchiformes > Hexanchidae > Heptranchias > Heptranchias perlo. Next base: position 33,040,685 of record NC_090341.1, on the reverse strand, counting down.
TCCAAGTCACACACCATCCCGACTTGGAAAAATATCGCCGTTCCTTCATCATCGCTGGGTCAAAATCCTGGAACTCCCTTCCTAACAGCACTGTGGGAGAACCTTCACCACATGGACTGCAGCGGTTCAAGGCGACGGCTCACCACCACTTCTCAAGGGCAATTAGGGATGGGCAACAAATGCTGGCTTTGCCAGCGACGCCCACATCCCATGAACGAATTAAAAAAAACTAACTCAGAGCATATCACATTACGGCTGCTTAATCACAAACTATTTCACATGTGCAGATCACCGTGCTAAAAAGTTATAAATACTCATAACTTAAAACTTTTTTTTTTAAATTGGAGTTAACAATTATCAATTAATAAATTTAAATTTACTTACAAGGAATACATGGTACAGTGTTCCACCGGCTGCCCCAGCACCAAATGATACTCAAGCTCTAGTCCTCAAAACCCAGTCCTGTTTGTATTTATACATGGCGAATGTGTTTGTTTGTCCTGTTTCCTCTGCCCCAAGTGCTCGCTTATAAATATGTGCTAAATATAACATTCGGCTTGTCTATGCTGTCTGCCGGCATTACAAGAGTAGCTGGTTGGTGGGGTAATGAAAGCTGCCTGTGGAACCATTCTCCCAGAGAGAAAACAGCATGGGGGAGGAACATTTCATCTTCAAAGTGGAACAGAAGTTTTCAAGAGTATAAAATAGTAACTACAAACGGTATTTTGTTAAGTGGATCAATTGATTGTATTTGTCCTGGCTGAATGAAAAAAGCAAAAATTGCCATCAGATCCATGGATGAAAGAGCTGATTGAGAAGACAAAGTGCTCTGTCACTCTTCAACAGATAAACACTCCATCTCCTCAATCAGTTCCCAATGTGAAGTGATGCTTTCTCACATTCAAGCAGATTGGAAACAATCAATAAATAAAAGACAACCTGTGTCTTATTGGAAAACCTTGTATTTTGAAAACCAACCAGATTTTCAGTTTTAGGAGCTCATTAAAATTATAAAACGATAGGAGTACCAAGCTTTAAAAAAGGTAAAATCCAATTATTTATTTATGCCTTCCACATAAAAACAAAATCTTCTGAGTTATAGGTGGAGTTAAAGTCACATTAACCCATCAGTAAGCTGCATAATTACAATATCAAGCATCATAACTGGCAATTAGGCTCTTTTTTGCATGTGCATACCTTTGACAATTGTTATTAGGCTCTGAAAAATAGCACCTTAAGATTTTCAGCACTATAAAGACACAGAACAAGTATCTTGTATGTAACATGTATGTTTTAGTGCTACAGGTAGCACTTGGAATTATTGCTGCAGTGGGGATTATGAAAGCAGGTATCAAACAAGATGTAAAAAAACACAAAATGCACCACAGGTCAGTCAGTATCAGTAAATAGAAAGGACAGGTTATGGTGTTTTGGGTGTGTAGCCTTCATTACTCTGATATAGGATACATACCCAAAACATCATGCCCTGTCTTTTGTCTTTACAGATACTGACTGATGTGTTGTGCATTTCCAGTTTTTGTTTCAGATTTGCAGTTTTCCTTCGCAAGAAACAATATATTCTGCTCAACATAACATGTACAATTTCAATTCAATTAAAAAAGTAGAAACTTCCCGAAGACATGATAGGACACAACATATTCACCACAGTTACTTCTGAATTTAATCTATCCAGCAGAGACATGGCACTAGTAGATCTTTAGCAAGCACCTCTGTGCAGCAGCATAAGGTTCAGAATACGAAGTACTTCACAAGAGGTCATGCTAAACATTTTTGTGAAAATTAAATTTCACTCTTAGCACCAAAAGGACTGGTCATGAGGAAGGGAGAGACAACCTTAGTAAAAAGAACAGTTATCAATGATTTAATGGCTTTAACTTTTACATTCAGTGCACATTTTTGCTTTAAAAAGCAACTACTATATACGGACAGTGTCCCTTGAAATTCAAGTCCACAGCTACACAATATTTTACGTAATCACTGCTTCAATGTACAATTCACTACCTTCCAAAAAACATGCCAACAGATAGGAGAAAATACTTGAGAGTTAGTCTTAAAATAATCAACAATCCCCATTTATATAGCTAGATGGCTGAAGGCACAGCTGCCATTGGTGGGGCGAAGGCAATTTGGTTTTGGGGGGGGGGGGGGGGGCGGGGGGAGAAAAGGAGATGAGTGAGAAGGACAGCCAAGTGGTAGCTTCCAGCTTGGCAGTCAGATCATTGTGGAAACTGCTCAAATAGTGAAGCACTGTGCTAAATATCAGCCCAATCCTCTTCTATGCTTACTAAAATAGGGAAAGGGTTAACTGCAGACTTTCTTATTGTTCACATTTGTATGTTAAATTTGTTACACTGCAATACTTCCAAATTTCCATTCTCTACTGCCAGAATATGGCACTCAACAAATGTAAATTTTTTGAGTAGTTTTTCAACTTAGTAAGGAATAGATTATTCCTGATAATGTCACCTTTGTTTATACCCCTGCAAAATTATCTAAGCATTACTGTACAATAAAGGGAAAAACAATGGAATCAGGCAGCCATTGTCATTTGTTATAAATGTAATGTATTTTGTTTCAAGTAGCTTTTGGCATCTCAAAATTTGTGGATGAGTTGACATGCCAAGTTAAATGCCTGCCAATTGCTTTGCCTTGTCATGTCACACTGTATTTTCTAGTATGTCCTCAGGGAGAAAAGGTTTATAAATGCAAGTAAGCGATTCACTTCAACTTGACAAATGAGCTCTCCAGGAATACATACGCTGAATACAAATGAAGTTAAACCAGAATAATATCTACAAAAACACAGTACTTAAGAAATACAGCAGCGTATAACAAACCTTTTGAGGCCCATACACTTTTGCATCAAAATAAACTCAAAGTTAGAGGTTTTTAAAATATAGATTGAATATGTGCAAATAAAATGTTCAGTGATTTTACAGAACAAATTTTCCCCCAAATTGTGATATTGAGAAGGCCAAAAACTTTATTATATGCAGTGATACACTATATAGTCATATGCACTACAGAAGCAGTATTTACATTTGGCTGTGGCTAGTATTTTTATGCACTGCGAGTGTAATAGAATCATAGAATGATAACAGCACAGGAGGCAGCCATTCGACCCATCATGCCTGCTCTTTGAAAGACCTATCCAGTTAGTCCCACTCCCCTGTTCTTTCCCCATAGCCCTGTAATTTTTTTCCCTTCAAGCACTTATCCAATTCCCTTTTCAAAGTTATTAGTGAATCTGCTTCCATCACACTTTCAAGCAGCGCATTCCAGATGATAACTTGCAGCATAAAAAAAATTCTCCTCATCTCATCCACAGTTCTTCTGCCAATTAACTAATATCTGTGTCTCTTTGTTACTGGCCCTTCTGCCACAGGAAACAGTTTCTTTACTCTATCAAAACCCTTCAAGATTTTGAACACCTCCATCAAATCTCCCCTTAACCTTCTCTGCTCGAAGAAGAAAAACCCCAGCTTCTCAAGTCTCTCCACGCATCCTTGGTACCATTCGAGTAAATCTCCTCAGCACCCTAAGGCCTTGACATGCTTCCTAAAGTGTGGTGCCCAGAACTGGACACACTGCTCCAGCTACAGCCTAACCAGTGATTCATGCAGGAACACTAGGAACAAAAGGCCAGAATCAATCTGGGTGTATTAATATTCAATCAGAAATGGTTGATCGTGTTCATACATTTGAAGTACATATTAAAATGAATGCAAGAAATGCCCTGAGCACAGATGTGGAGATGCCGGTGATGGACTGGGGTTGACAATTGTAAACAATTTTACAACACCAAGTTATAGTCCAACAATTTTATTTGAAAATCACAAGCTTTCGGAGGCTTCCTCCTTCCTCAGGTGAATGTCAAGAAATCCTCGAACCTTTCGCATTTATAAATCACAGAACAATACCTGGTGATTACAGATAGTCTTTCCAACTGCCCGTTGCCAAGGCAATCAAAGTGTTCAGACAGAGAGGTGTTACCTACAGGGCCACCGAATATACAAACAACCAAAAAAAAAAGGCAGAAGCATAGAAACATCCGGAAGGAAGAGAAAGACAGCAAATGACCCGTTATATTAAAAACAGATAACTTTTGTTCGCTGGTGGGGTTACGTGTAGCGTGACATGAACCCAAGATCCCGGTTGAGGCTGTCCTCATGGGTGCGGAACTTGGCTATCAATTTCTGCTCGATGATTTTGCGTTGTCGTGTCTCTCGAAGGCCGCCTTGGAGTACGCTTACCCGAAGGTCGGTGGCTGAATGTCCTTGACTGCTGAAGTGTTCCCCGACTGGGAGGGAACCCTCCTGTCTGGCGATTGTCGCGCGGTGTCTGTTCATCCGTTGTCACAGCGTCTGCATGGTCTCGCCAATGTACCATGCTCTGGGGCATCCTTTCCTGCAACGTATGAGGTAGACAACGTTGGCCGAGTCACAGGAGTATGAACCATGCACCTGGTGGGTGGTGTCCTCTCGTGTGATGGTGGTATCTGTGTCGATGATCTGGCATGTCTTGCAGAGGTTACCGTGGCAGGGTTGTGTGGTGTCGTGGACGCTGTTCTCCTGAAAGCTGGGTAATTTGCTGTGAACGATGGTCTGTTTGAGGTTGGGTAGTGGAGGTGTGGGGATGGCCATAGCGAGGTGTTCATCGTCATCGATGACATGTTGAAGGCTGCGGAGAACATGGCATAGTTTCTCCGCTCCGGGGAAGTACTGGACGACGAAGGGTACTCTGTTGGTTGCGTCCAGTGTTAGTCTTCTGAGGAGGTCTATGCGATTTTTCACTGTGGCCCGTCGAAACAGGCGATCGATGAGTCGAGTGTCATATCCCGTTCTTACTAGGGCGTCTTTCAGCATCTGTAGGTGTCCATCGCGTTCCTCCTCGTCTGAGCAGACCCTGTGTATTCGTAGGGCCTGTCCATAGGTGATGGCCTCTTTGACGTGGTTAGGGTGGAAGCTGGAAAAGTGGAGCATCGTGAGGTTGTCCGTGGGCTTGCGGTAGAGTGAGGTGCTGAGGTGCCCGTCTTTGATGGAGATTCGTGTGTCCAAGAAAGAAACTGATTCTGAGGAGTAGTCCATGGTGAGCTGGATGGTGGGATGGAACTTGATGTTATCGTGTAGTCTCTTTAGTGATTCTTCGCCGTGGGTCCATAGAAAGAAAATGTCGTCGATGGCTGTTGTTGGTGTTGAGTATTGATGCTGTCGCAGCGATGCCGTCATCGTGGGGGATACTGGTGTAGAGTGCCGAGACGTCCATCGTGGTGAGAAGTGTTCCTGGTTCAACTGATCCGTGGGTACTGAGTTTTTGTAGGAAGTCTGTAGTGTCGCGACAGAAGCTGGGGGTTCCCTGTACGACGGGTTTCAGGATGCCCTCGATGTATCCAGAGAGGTTCTCACGAACCCACTCAAGTCCACATACAACTCGGATTACGCTGAGAGACTCTGCCGTCGTACCTCTCGCACAATCCGCAGCCATCTCGTACACCAACTCTACAGCAGACGCCGCAACCTCGAAACTAAGATAGAGTCCATACTCTCAACCTGTACTCAGGACACAGCAGACCAGCTACGAGATACCGCCAAATAGACGAGGCAACGGAACTACGCTGCCTACATGAAAACCAAGAGCAGGAAGCTTGAGAAACTCGGCATCACCACCAGCATCGATCAAGCCTCCCCCGGTACCACGGTTGCAACCACAGGGAAGTCTATCGTCAATTTGTCCGACCACACCCTTCAACCAGACGAAATCGAAGTTCTCAGCCGAGGGCTTAATTTCTGCCCCACTACCAAAATGGACCCCATTAGTCTCACGGCGGACACAGAGGAATTCATCAGGAGAATGAGGCTCCGGGAATTCTTCCACAAACCCCAAGATTTCAGCAGCGAACCCAATGAGACAATCAACGATCCGGAACAGCAGACAGAGGGATCCGCGGTACAGCAACCGAAGAGGAAAGAGTCAAACTGGACTCCTCCGGAGGGTCGCTGCCCTCAGCTGGACATGTATGCTCAAGCTGTCAGGAAATGAGTCAATGCCAGATTCATCAGCCGCATTCAGAAGACAGTCCAGAATGTCACCCGAGCACAACGCAACACCATCAACGCTCTCAAGACCAACCGTAACATAGTCATCAAACCAGCAGACAAAGGAGGAGCCAATGTCATACAGAACAAAACGGACTATTGCAAAGAAGCATACCTACTACTGAACAACCAGGAACACTACAGACGGTTACCCGCAGATCCGACTAAAGAACACACCCACCAGCTCAACAAATTGATCAAGACCTTCGATCCAGACCTTCAAAGCATCCTACGTGCTCTCATCCCACGTTCTCCCCGCGTGGGAGACGTCTACTGCCTCCCAAAGATACACAAAGCCAACACACCCGGACGTCCTATCAGGCAACGGAACCCTGTGCGAGAACCTCTCTGGATACATCGAGGGCATCCTGAAACCCGTCGTACAGGGAACCCCCAGCTTCTGTCGCGACACTACAGACTTCCTACAAAAACTCAGTACCCAGGGACCAGTTGAACCAGGAACACTTCTCATCACGATGGACGTCTCGGCACTCTACACCAGTATCCCCCACGATGACGGCATCGCTGCGACAGCATCAATACTCAACACCAACAGCCAATCTCCAGACGCCATCCTACAACTCATCCGCTTCATCCTGGATCACAATGTCTTCACCTTAGATAACCAGTTCTTCACCCAAACACACGGAACAGCCATGGGGACCAAATTCGCACCCCAATACGCCAACATTTTCATGCACAAGTTCGAGCAGGACTTCTTCACTGCACAGGACCTCCAACCAACGCTATACACCAGGTACATAGACGACATTTTCTTTCTATGGACCCACGGCGAAGAATCACTAAAGAGACTGCACGATAACATTAACAAGTTCCAGCCCACCATCAAGCTCACCATGGACTACTCCTCAGAATCAGTTTCTTTCTTGGACACACGAATCTCCATCAAAGACGGGCACCTCAGCACCTCACTCGACCGCAAGCCCACGATGCTCCACTTTTCCAGCTTCCACCCTAACCACGTCAAAGAGGCCATCCCGTATGGACAGGCCCTGCGAATACACGGTCTGCTCAGACGAGGAGGAACTCGATGGACACCTACAGATGCTGAAAGACGCCCTAGTAAGAACGGGATATGACACTCGACTCATCGATCGACAGTTCCGACGGGCCACAGCGAAAAATCGCATGGACCTCCTCAGAAGACTAACACTGGACGCAACCAACAGAGTACCCTTCGTCATCCAGTACTTCCCCGGAGCGGAGAAACTACGCCATGTTCTCCGCAGCCTTCAACATATCATCAATGACGACGAACACCTCGCTATGGCCATCCCCACACCTCCACTACTCGCCTTTAAACAGCCACCCAACCTCAAACAGACTATCGTTCGCAGCAAATTACCCAGCTTTCAGGAGAACAGCGTCCACGACACCACACAACCCTGCCACGGTAACCTCTGCAAGACATGCCAGATCATCGACACAGATACCACCATCACACGAGAGGACACCACCCACCAGGTGCATGGTTCATACTCCTGTGACTCGGCCAACGTTGTCTACCTCATACGTTGCAGGAAAGGATGCCCCAGAGCATGGTACATTGGCGAGACCATGCAGACGCTGCGACAACGGATGAACGGACACCGCGCGACAATCGCCAGACAGGAGGGTTCCCTCCCAGTCGGGGAACACTTCAGCAGTCAAGGACATTCAGCCACCGACCTTCGGGTAAGCGTACTCCAAGGCGGCCTTCGAGAGACACGACAACGCAAAATCGTCGAGCAGAAATTGATAGCCAAGTTCCGCACCCATGAGGACGGCCTCAACCGGGATCTTGGGTTCATGTCACGCTACACGTAACCCCACCAGCAAACAAAAGTTATCTGTTTTTAATATAACGGGTCATTTGCTGTCTTTCTCTTCCTTCCGGATGTTTCTGCCTTTTTTTTTGGTTGTTTGTATATTCGGTGGCCCTGCAGGTAACACCTCTCTGTCTGAACACTGATTGCCTTGGCAACGGGCAGTTGGAAAGACTATCTGTAATCACCAGGTATTGTTCTGTGATTTATAAATGCGAAAGGTTCGAGGATTTCTTGACATTCACCTGAGGAAGGAGGAAGCCTCCGAAAGCTTGTGATTTTCAAATAAAATTGTTGGACTATAACTTGGTGTTGTAAAATTGTTTACAACTGAGCAGAGTCCAACATTAAAAAGAAAAAATTTCAACAGGAGGAGAGCAACAAACTTAAAATACCATCATTCTGTTTTAATGTATTTTACAATCTCAGTTATAACATTAAATACAGATGGGTAAAGGTTATATAATCAATGCTACTCATTTATGGATTTCATGATAAAATGGATCAAGTTAAATAATTCAATCCATAAAACACCAGCAAAAATCCCAGAATACCACAAAGAATTTGACTTATTCAGTCACCATAAATCAATGATCCTGATATATTGTGCATTATACCCTATTAAAGAGTGTACTTTCCAGCTAACCATGAGCAATGCCACAAGAAATCCAGTTTATTTTAAAATATAGTACAACACATGCCACACATCATACTTCATTACAAATGCAGAACCATCTTTTAAAAAGGTGAGCGAAAAGTTTATTAATTCTGCGTGCTCTGGCCTGGATCAAAAAGTGATAACACTTCACATTTAACCAAGTAGCTAACATGCCAGAGATACAATATGGCACTAGCCTTTCTTCAAATAATTGATAAACATTTGAGGAGAAAGTGCTAGAAACTGAAGAAAAATACCATCAATACAGTTGACTTAAATGTACTATGCATTCTGGGAAATTCGGAACCCTGCACACACTAAATTCAACGCATAGCATCACAGCTCTAGGAAAAAATGTCAAGCTTAGAGACGGAGGCCTTCAGGTAAAAACTAATAAAAGCATGAAAGAGGCATATTCAATGGATGCATTTAATCCTATTATTGTGAATTGTGTACATTATTGAATTTTTATTTTGTATAAAAATTATTTTGGACATGAGGAATTTCAGCTACTGAGGAAAAAATTGCAAGTCAAAAATGTTCAGGAAACATTTTGAGTGATTTGTTGGACAGAGATAATAGTGCCATTAGGGATCAGTTTGTGCAATTAGATAGTGACAATTATGTATTTGGAAAAGTTGGTGCAAAAGTGTGACAAAAAGACCAACAGGAAATGTGTGAAGATCCAAAAATTCAAAGACATTAGGTTTGTGTGTGATTATTTTAACATTTGAACTTTCAGATGCAGCATAACATTCAGCACTCACCATCTCCCCAAGAGAAGCAGCAATCATGTGTACAAATGGAGCCTTATTTGTAGACACACGAGGTCCCAGCACAGATTTTGTACACTCATAGGTAACGAAGAAAAGAGCAGCTGAAATTAAATCATACACAAAACAAAAGATTTCAGTCAGCTGAAAAATAGCTATCAAATTGTTCTAAAAAGAAATATGCAATACAGTGATAGAACAACTGGTCACTCACTCCAGTTAAATTTGGAACATTTATTCATCAAGTGTCCAACTCATTTAAACTTAACAGGTATGTTGAAAGGTTATATCCTTACTTGTCTACATGGACATCTGTCCTCTTGAGGGCATAAGACTAATTTTCTTTTAAGGATATAGCCCAAAGTCCCACTCAGTATTAGCTATTGACATGTTCATTTTAGTCTAGCCACTACAGGCATTTTGGATGCAGCACCTTTACATTATCACATACAAGGACAGCAAAACAAATATCCCAGTTAGTGAAGCACTATGGTGACCAGCACTATTTTCTCATTTCTTCTCAGGGTGGAGGCAATGCTGGCAAGGCTACATTTGGTGTCCATCTCTAGTTGTCCCAAGAAAGTGGTGGTGGCCTTTTCCTTGAATCACTGCATTCTTTGTGATGATGGTGTTGGGTAGGAAATTCCAAGATACTGACCTAGTAACAATGAAGGAATGGTGATATACATCCAAGTCAGGATAGTGTATGACATTGTTTATCTTTCTGTTCAATCTTTTACTTTCGTCTGGGTATGCCTGAAATAAACATTGAATGTGGGGTTGTGCCCTTGACAAATTAGAATGAGGAGCATCAAGAGAAAGCAAAACCATTGGCTTTCGATTGTCAACTTTTGTAAGTGGCAGTGTTTTCAGAACAAAAGTACCTCTGATCAATCACCGGTTACATTTCCCTGATCGAGCATTCCCATCTGGTAGTGTCTTGATCAATTTATAAATTTCTCTTTAGCACCATCAAAATGCACAGGCACCAAACTCATCAGAAGGAAATGCTTAACTTGTGAAGAAATATCAACTGAAAGCTCAATTTGGAAATACATAGGAATATAGGAACAGGAGTAGGCCATTCAGCCCCTTGTGCCTGCTCTGCCATTTGATAAGATCATGGCTGATCTGTGATCAAGCTCCATATATCTGCCTTTGGCCCATATCCCTTAATACCTTTGGTTGCCAAAAAGCTATCTATCTCAGATTCAAATTTAGCAATTGAGCTAGTATCAATTGCCGTTTGCGGAAGAGAGTTGCAAACTTCTACAACCCTCGGTGTGTAGAAATGTTTTCTAATCTCGCTCCTGAAAGATCTGGCTCTAATTTTTAGAATGTGCCCCCTACTCCTAGAATCCCCAACCAGCGGAAATAGTTTCTCTCTATCCACCCTATCTGTTCCCCTTAATATCTTATAAACTTCGATCAGATCACCCCTTAACCTACTAAACTCGAGAGAATACAACCCCAATTTGTGTAATCGCTCCTCGTAACTTAACCCTTGAAGTCCGGATATCATTCTAGTAAACCTACGCTGCACTCCCTCCAAGGCCAATATGTCCTTCCGAAGGTGCGGTGCCCAGAACTGCTCACAGTACTCCAGGTGCGGTCTAACCAGGGTTTTCTATAGCTGCAGCATAACTTCTGCCCCCTTGTACTCTAGTCCTTCAGATATAAAGGCCAGCATTCCATTAGCCTTCTTGATTATTTTCTGCACCTGTTCATGACACTTCAATGATCTATGTACCTGAACCCCGAAGTCCCTTTGGATATCCACAGTTTTCAACTTTTTACCATTTAGAAAGTACCCTGTTCTATCCTTTTTTGATCCAAAGTGGATGACCTCACATTTGTCTACATTGAATTCCATTTGCCACAGTTTTGCCCATTCACCTAATCTATCAATATCCCTTTGTAATGTTATATTTTCATCTACACTGCTTACAATGCCACCAATCTTTGTCTCATCGGCAAACTTAGATATGAGACTTTCTATGCCTTCATCTAAGTCGTAAATAAATATTGTGAATAATTGAGGCCCCAAGACAGATCCCTGCGGGACTCCACTAGTCACATCCAGCCAATGTGAATACTTACCCATTATCCCCACTCTGTCGCCTTTCGCTCAGCCAATTTCCTAACCAAGTCTGTACTTTTCCCTCGATTCCATGGGCTTTTAACTTAGCTAACGGTCTCTTATGTGAGACCTTATCAAATGCCTTCTGGAAGTCCATATAAATAACATCCATTGACATTCCCCTGTCCACTACTTTAGTCACCTCTTCAAAAAATTCAATCAGGTTTGTCAGGCACGACCTACCTTTCACAAATCCATGCTGACTCTTCCTGCTGAACTGAAAATTCAGTCACCCTATCCTTAATTATAGACTCCAGCATTTTCCCCACAACAGATGTTAGGCTAACTGGTCTATAATTCCCCGGTTTCCCTCTCTCTCCTTTCTTAAAAAGTGGAGTGACATGTGCAATTTTCCAATCTAGAGGGACAGTTCCTGAATCTGGAGAACTTTGAAAGATTATACTTAGGGCATCTGCAATCTGCTCACCAACTTCCTTTAAAACCCTGGGATGGAAACCATCTGGTCCTGGGGATTTGTCACTCTTGAGTGTTATTATTTTCTTCATTACTGTTGCTTTACTTATGTTAATTTTATCGAGTCCCTGTCCCTGATTCAATATTAGTTTTCTTGGGATTTCCAGCATGCTATCCTCTTTTTCTACTGTAAATACTGACGCAAAGTAATTATTCAACATGTCCGCCATTTCCCCATTGTCAATGACAATATCCCCACTTTCAGTTTTTCAGGGGCCAACACTGCTCCTGACCACCCTTTTTTTCCCTAATATAACTATCAAAGTTCTTCGTATTGGTTTTGATATACCTTGCAAGTTTCTTTTCATAGTCTCTTTTTGTAGCTCTTACTATCTGTTTTGTGACCCTTTGTATCTTTCCCATTCGCTCGGATCTGCGCTATTTTTTGCCTTTTTGTATGCCCTTTCCTTACGTCTTATACTGTCCCTTACCTCTTTAGTTGTCCATGGCTGTTTTTTTTGGCAAGTAGAATTCTTGCCCCTCAGGGGTATAAACCAGTTCTGTATCTCATTACACATTTCTTTAAACATTTCCCACTGATCATCAATCGTTTTACCCATTAACAGATTTGCCCAGTTTACTGTGGACAGTCTCTGTCTCATCCCATTGAAGTCTAGATTCTAAGCAGCTGATTCACTTTTTTCCCTTTCAAACACTACATTGAACTCAATCATGTTATGATCGCTGTTGGATAGATGTTCACGCACAGTTAAGCTGTTAACTAAATCTGGTTCATTACTCATTACTAAATCTAGTATGGCTTGCCCCCTTGTTGCCTCTTGGACATATTGCTGTAGAAAACTATCCCGGACACACTCAAGAAATTCGCTACCTTTCTGACAGTTGCGAGTCTGCTTTTCCCAATCTATGTGAAGGTTAAAGTCCCCTATGCCTTTCTTACACACTTGTCTAATCTCTGCATTTATACAATCTAGCACTTCAGAGCTGCTGCCAGGGGTCCTATACACAACTCCCACTATAGTCTTAGATCCTTTCCTATTTCTCAATTCAACCCATAAGGTCTCTGTTGGCTGCTTACCTCTTGTTATATCCCCTTTATCATTGAAGTGATTTCATCTCTAATCATTAAGGCTACTCCTCCCTCTCTTCCATTTTCCCTATCTCTCCTGTGGACCTTATAGCCTGGTATATTTAGTTCCCAATCCTGACCATCCTGCAGCCATGTCTCAGTAATAGCTATCATGTCATACCCTCCAATTTGAACCTGTAGTTCATTTAATTTATTCCTTATACTCCATGCATTTGTATATAGAACTTTTAGTTGGGTCACACACCCTGGCCTGACCTTCAGCTTAGATGCTGGGATAATCGCCTTACGCCTTTTAGTTTTCACTTGATCTGTAGTGTCTAAAGTACACTTTCTTTCCGCTGCTCTACGCTTTTCCCTTTCACTTGTTCTTGAACAACTGTTTGTACTATTTGCATTGTAAATTTTCCCTGGGTCTTCCCCTCTCAACTTTACTCCCTTCTGACTCCCCGCTAAAGGTTCCCATCCCTCTGCCACTCAAGTTTAAAACTTCCAACAGCACCAGCAAACACTCCCGCGAGGACATTGGTCCCGGTCCTGCTCGGGTGTAAATACAAATGCTGACAGAGCAAGGCTCCTATATAAAGACCGAATTAAACCTTTGCCTGCCCGTGGAAATATGATGAGTGAATAGCCAAAGTAGTAGCCAAATTTTTGAACGTCATTTTGCAACTCGAAGCAACCGAAACATACTTTGAGAAAAAGCTGTTTGACATTTGCCAAGTTGTGACTTGCAAATAGGCAAGTACCTTATCACCATAGCAACTGTATGGATAATGGTACATTCTGTTTTTCTCCCATTTACAGTATTTCTTTATTTTCAATTACCCAGGTCCAACCACCCGTTGCAAAGCTATGATTCTTTAGAGGTGACCTTGAATAACTGTGGAGAGGGGAGGGGAGGAGGGGTTCAAAGACAGCTGAGTACGGTAGTGATGTTTAATTTGTTTCTGGCAGAAATATTATTTGTCCTCAAGAAAATAGTGAAGACACAAAAGCTAACAGCCAAGCACATCAAACAAGTTATCTGCCAATTTTCAAGGGAGTTGGTAAGAAATCACACTGAATCCAAGAGAATGCAAAGCATTAAATTATAGAAAGCAGATGTATCTATGAAAAATACATATAATGCAAATGAAATGTTAATCCAAGTAGAATTTTACAATTTAAGAAAAAAGTTTTAAAAAACATGCATACACGAGTGTAGGAAGGCACATGCACAGTGCATTAATGCACACATTTTCTTACCCTTTGAATGACAGTTGCAACAGTAATGAGTGAAAACTGAGCAAGGTTAGTTGGTACAGGTGTCTTGAAAAGCATGTAAAGCAAGGAGCACAAGACTAAGCTAGATCTCAGCCAGTGGGCAGCCTGGTGGGTTAGCATGGATAAAGGCATTGCCCTATTATAGACGACGTATAAAAGACCACAATCATTACAACTCGATGACAGGTTATATTACAACTGCAGATCAAGCCATTCAGAAATTTACCATCAAACTGAGGGCCCATTGGTGTGGTCTTTGATCAGTACTGTATTAGGCACCACTCTGTTGCACAGAAGCAACAACTCACCATCGACAAACACTACATGGAATGGAATCATAGGAATGCAGTTTGTAGCAAGTGACATTTTAAGCAGCTTATTCATATTGAATTCCCTGTAAGTTAATGTATTATTGATAAGTAGAATTTAAATGCCCATTTAAACTTTACTGCCTTAAACATGCATTATCTTAATTTCAGCATGCTTTCTTCAACCCTTGCTCAGTGTAGACTCTTATCTCAGTCAGAACCTTTTGGGCTCAAGCTACACTCCAGAAACTTGAGCACGTAACCTCGGCTTACACTTGGTTGCAGTACTGCAGGAGTGCTGCATTATCTGGAGATAACGTCTTTCAGATGAGACTTCAATTCTAGATTCAGTGTGTCCTTTCAAGTCGATGTAAAAGATTGCATAGTACCAACATCTCAATCACCAGCACTGCAGGGGCGAAAGAGTGAACGTGAGCATGCGTCTGCGATATATCTATTTAATAACATATGTAGACACACTATAAAAAAGGTGTGTCAATGGGTGTTAGAGGTTTTGCTAGTTGAAAGACAGTTTGAAAAAAGTTAGTTTATACTCTCCATATATTTCACAGCCAACAGCTATTAAATAAAGCACTCACACTAAACGCTAGAATGTGTGATTTTTTAAAAACTCAGTTAGTATTCTATTAACTGAGCCTTGGAGGACAAGTGTAGGAGAATAATTATGAGCCTGCAAATAAATGCAAGTGAAGAAAAAATATAAATTTTGGTACAGTCATCTGCTAAATTCAAGTACAGACACCATCACTGCACTAACCTCTTGTTCAAGCAAACTGCAATAAGCTTCTGATTAATTTCATTTTAAGTGTATCGAGTTTTTAAGCCCACTTCAAGTTATTGACAAAAGTGCCCTGAGATTTAAGGTGCTGCAGTCACCAACCTCACAAAATTGAATCAAAATGTCTGTTTAGATGAAAAAAAAATCTAATAACCAGAACGTATTTTTTTTTAAGAAAACAAAATTAGAAATTTCCTCAGATACCCCAAGGATCACATGTAGTACAAGGGTGGAGGAGGAAATTTTAAATATTCTGTCTACATTCTTGCATACATACAAAACCAGGCACACTTGGGGGAGGGGGGAGATTGGAACTTGGTATCTCACATTCAAACATACACATCTTTTAAACACAAAGCAATTAAGGGCTACAATTTTCCATAAACATATGTATATTATATATCCCGCAAGTTTTTTTTTTTGAGTTGGTCATAATTGAGATATTCGGTGCAAGAAAATCAATGGGTAAAGCTGCAATGCCTCCATTCTGTAGAATTCAATGAGCACCGTGCAACAGTAACTAAACGCCTACAATTGTTATTTCCTCTGAAGGATAGCTGTTACCTCTTCAAAATAAGTTACAAGAAAGTCTGTCATTCTTGCTTGCTCCATAACCTGTCACAGCCTATTACAACACGTGCAGCTTAAAAACATTGTAATTCCTCCAACTAACCACAAGCAAGGCCACGAGAGGTTCAGTTTACAAAGAGAAATATGTGGAATTAAAATTATTTTCCTCAATTTCTGAACTGCAGAATGTCTCCTTTCCCATTAGTTTCTAACAAGGAAGTTTCAAAACTGCACCTTAAACTTTGCCCAGTGTGACTTTGCTGATTGCAAAAAAGTTACAAAAAGCTACATTTTAGACTTTAACAATGAAATTCTTATATTAAAACAGGGATTTTGCTCTCTTCTCCCTTCTGCACCATCAATCATGCACACCAACCATCAATCATGCACACCAACCATCAATCATGCACACCAACCATCAATCATGCACACCAACCATCAATCATGCACACCAACCATCAATCATGCACACCAACCATCAATCATGCACACCAACCATCAATCATGCACACCAACCATCAATCATGCACACCAACCATCAATCATGCACACCAACCATCAATCATGCACACCAACCATCAATCATGCACACCAACCATCAATCATGCACACCAACCATCAATCATGCACACCAACCATCAATCATGCACACCAACCATCAATCATGCACACCAACCATCAATCATGCACACCAACCATCAATCATGCACACCAACCATCAATCATGCACACCAACCATCAATCATGCACACCAACCATCAATCATGCACACCAACCATCAATCATGCACACCAACCATCAATCATGCACACCAACCATCAATCATGCACACCAACCATCAATCATGCACACCAACCATCAATCATGCACACCAACCATCAATCATGCACACCAACCATCAATCATGCACACCAACCATCAATCATGCACACCAACCATCAATCATGCACACCAACCATCAATCATGCACACCAACCATCAATCATGCACACCAACCATCAATCATGCACACCAACCATCAATCATGCACACCAACCATCAATCATGCACACCAACCATCAATCATGCACACCAACCATCAATCATGCACACCAACCATCAATCATGCACACCAACCATCAATCATGCACACCAGCCATCAATCATGCACACCAACCATCAATCATGCACACCAACCATCAATCATGCACACCAACCATCAATCATGCACACCAACCATCAATCATGCACACCAACCATCAATCATGCTATCAAAGATGGCAAGGACAGTTTGGAAATCACTATAAAGTCATGTGTCTCTACAATATCACAGTTAAACACTTACCAATTACGCCTCATCAAAACTCAGCTATTTTTGAACTGGCTTTGGTCAATGCAGTGCATAAGTTGCAGGCTCTGTAATCGATTCCCGATCAAATGATCATCGTGCATCAATCTGCTCATTTAAGTAACAGCTAATATGTTGATCTACGGACTTTTAATTGTAATGCTGTTGGTAAGAAAAAAAATTGACAATACCTACTGGTTTTAATTTGACAAGATGACTAACTGCTGACCTTCGCAGTTAATTAAGCAATGCTAATCACTATAGGAGGAGCATAAAACTTGCCTTTGTTTCAGGGATGAAAGTCTAATGGTTTCTCCAAACTGTTAGCTGATAGACATGTGACATTTGAAGGTGGTCAGCAAATTATATGCCAGTGGATTTTTCATGTTTAACTTCATTGCTGTGTGCTGTGATTGTTAATCAGTGATCAGGCCATTCAATGGCTCGTTCCAAATCTTTGAGACCACAAATTTTGCATTCCAATAATGAATTAAATTTGGGCTTATAATTTAGACAAGCTATGCACAGCAGGTCCAACTATGGCTATAAAGAGCAAAAACTTCCAGCACCTGGCTGAAATCACTCTGTGGCATTTTTGCCAAATGTTTTATAAATAGATGAAGGGAACATATTAAAAGCAAAGTAACATTTTTCAGCAGAGAATTACATCTCAAGCCTTAATATGTCAGTTTGTGAACACTAAAATGCTACTCGGTCAGTACTTCAACCTAGTTCTTTCAGTACTGTGATAATGAATTTCAGAGTTTACAAGCTTACTGAAGCACGGTGGTTATAAATTACTTTAAGCTCATTCCACATCAAGATGACCAACATCAACTGAACATTTAACCCTTTGAGCTCCTTTATCCTTTGCACTATAATGTCTGCTTCGAATATTGGTGCCTCCACAAACTTACTTTTCTTTACCTTCAAGGATTTCTGGTTTTATGTTTTGTGTCGCCAAAGCTTCACTTTTAGAATTAGAAGGGGCGACACACAAGAACTCACAATACAATACTGTTCTCAGCAGACAACATTCCTGAATTCAGAATTAAAAAAAAAAAATCAGGTGGAATCAACTGAGTAAATGAATGCCTTTTTGGATGAGAAAAGCAAAAATGTTGACAATAACTTAACATTAGGAAAACAACTTTGGAAGGAATAAATACACAACACTAAAAGGAAATTATAAACACTTAAATTTATCTTTGCAAAGTCTAATTTTGAAAAAGGAGCTGACATGCATCTCTGCATCCTCAGCACCATCTCCCTTAAGCTGCCTCTACTTGATGCAAATGATGTAAAATGCACTCTGTACCCAAGAGTAGCATCGATGTCGAAAGAAGATGAAATTCTCCCTGTGCCAAAAGCAAAATCCACTGCATGCATCGCTCTAGAATTGTAGTGCGTTAACAGTGATGTTTCTGCATTTAAGTCACATTTTGGAAATCACCTTTCCGGGTAATCATGTTTAACCCTAAAATCAAAAGAATTAACAATGATAGAACTATAGCATAATACAGATGGGTGGCAGTAAGTTATATTGAAAATAATAGATACATTGGATTGATAATAAAGCAGTGATCTCAAGATGTTCAGACATAAAGCAAAACACGGAAACTGGGAAGAGTAATGAATTTGCAAGTTATATTTCTGCTCCGAGTCCTAGATTACAATAGGGTACCTATCGATAGTATCAAAGGAGCTTGCTGTGTGCTGGGGAAAAAAAAGCATCACTGGTTTTGTGCAGAGAAGTCTTCAGTGTTAAGATATATTGCTGGCAAAGATTAGAAAGAACATAGCACTGCATCTGACAAAATATGGAAAAGCACCCAATACCAACATCCCTCAGCTCTCTATGCCCACAGACAAACAATCGCAGGGCCTTTCTGCATAACTTCTCAACCTCCAGGCGAAAGAAAAAGAACAAACTTGCATTTATTTAACACCTTTCATGACCTCATGACGTCACAAAGTGCTTTACAACAATGATAACACCTCAAAAGTACTTTATTGGCTGTAATGTAGGAAACATGGCAGCCAATTTGCACACAGCAAAATCCCACCAAGTAAAATGAGACAATTGTTGTCAGCTATTTGTTACATGGGCCAGAAACTAGCTTCAGAAATGTGACTTGTCCAACAGTAGACTAAACAAAACATTTTCCCAATAAGAATTAAACACTTACACCAACCTCCACAGCCAGGTACCTTAGAACAGTGTGAAAAGCATTTTCATTGTCCCTGGACAGAGCATGATTTGCTACAAGTCTATAGCACCTTTGACATAGCAGCATAATTAGGCAAACATTGACACCGAGCCAAAGGAAGAGACATTAGGAAAGGTGAGTAAAACCTTGGTCAAGGAAGTAGGTTTTAAGGACGATCATAAAAGGAAGAGAGAAAGAGGTTTAGGTAGGGAATTCTAGAGCTGAGGGCCTACAAGGATGAAGGCACAGCTGCCAATGATCCAGCAAATAGATAGTCTCACCTTACACTTCAACAGGGACCCGCAGAAAATATCAAACACTGAAGACTGTCAGGATTGCTTCGCCCCAGAAGGCAATAAGATATTGAATGTTTATTAATTTGCATAAAATACTGTTCAAATAAACATACTACAGAAATTTCCATGTTCTATACAGTCACATCTTTTTCCAAAAAGTGTCAGATGAAAACTGAAGTTATGTAAACAAGAATTTACCATTAGGAAAAGATCCTATGGCAGCAGAAGGAACACCAGCATAAATCCCACGAAACCCTCCAGCAGTGTAGAAACCCTGCTGACTCTGTAGTCTGGTTTTTATGGTGTCTAGTGGGAACAGTGTCAGATCCACACACATTCCTGCCATGCCACCAGCCTAAAGGAACAAGGAAAAGCAAAATGGATCAGTGATCTTGGCAGCACCACACTCACATGTAGGTTTACACAGACTGTATGGCACTATACAAACTAGTGATAAATTGTCCAATTACAGCCTCAAAACTGCCAAATACTTGGATGGCTGATGTTTGAGGGACATTATTGAAACCACAAAAATATTAATCATTTTTCTGTCTCATTTCTGGGATTGTCCATTTGCTAAAAAAGATTAGTATTTAAATCACAAGATTTTTATTAGCACAAACTTAAAGATCTGAATTTGCCTAATTTCAAATGACAGCAAGCCTCGGAATCGTCCAAGTAATTAACTGTGGATTGTCACTGATCCTATTACAATTAAGTGTTCAACATGGGCATCAGATTATCCATCATACTCATCACCACCTCTTTTCACTGTTTATAACATCTTCTGCAGCCCGACGAAATTACTGCTTTATAAATCACTCCTATCTGAAGTTTTGGGATTTTGATCATTTTTCACAGAAAAGATTTGGAAAAAAGATAAATGTAAATGTTGGGTTTTTAAAGCAAATTTTATTTCTACAAGAAAAAAAAAGACGAAAGCTAGTTAAATGAGCTAAGCACTGAAGTTGTTTCCCCAAAGATTGAAGAGAATAAGCAGTTCGTTAACTAGTCTTGGTAATCAATAAACACCTCGCACCCATTGTGTTGAAAGGTCTCTGATCCCAGGTGCTGAGCAATGGTTGTCTGACATTGGCCCCACCCTTTGGTTGTGAACATGGAGATGAAATAGGGACAGTCAGATTATAAACAGAAAGCTACTAGAGTAGGCTTTCATCAGATACAAAAGGTTAGGATGCAGGACAGTAATTAGAAGTGATCTTAAGTCAAGCAAGATGACATTGCTGTGGGGAACTGTTGTTTTTAGATGATATTGAACACACAAGTTGCACTGAGTGAATTAAGTGAATCCAAATATAACTATCGCTCTGTACGTTGATTTGCTGTATTCGTATCGGGAAAAGTATCTCCTCTGTCCACCTTCAAAAATATGGAGGCGTACGTGCGACGAGTGCAAAAGACACGACATCCAGTTCAGATCAGAAGAAGGTTCTATTGTTACAACCGTGGGTTATGCTATTATATAGTTAGATATTGGGTAGTACGGACACATCCCTAAATGCAAGATGCTCAGTGTCACTATACCTGACAGAATATCTAAGGAGACACCAAAACTTGTGACAGTATCCAACAATAGTGTTATTCCTCTGCATCACAGGTACTCTCAATAAAAGCCCCGTCGTTCAGTGACTCACCAGATTTGGATGAATTCAAACCCCTCCAGCACATTTCAACCTTCCGATGTATTCTCAATTTCCCTTTATTCATGTTGTCTCTCAACTGCCATCCACACATTAAAGACTGCTCAGGATGAATGACAATTCCAACATATTTAGATTCAGGAGGGTCCAAAAATCAAGAACCTTCAAATCTGAAATTCCAGCTTTGCAAGACTGTTCTTTGAAGTAAGACAAATGCTTCTACTAGACTGCTAGGGACACAAATGCATAACTCCACCCTTCTGCTCCCCTCAAACATGAGCAAGTTAACCAATGATCCTCTTCCTACACATACAAACAGAATCATTTTTCCCCCAAATATAAATGGTGGTGGCCATTCATATCTGATGCCAAATAGGCCCAATTCAAACCTGTTGAGCATTTCAAATGAGCTTATGTCTATTGGTTCAAAAATGGAGATAGTAACTATGACCAACTCATGTTATATGATAATATTCAATAGCAGAATACTACAGACTGTACAAGAAACAGATGACATTTATAAAAAGTGCAAAACTTTGGATCTGCTTCACTCCAATGCTTGTTCCAATTGCAGGTACTAATCAATAGGGTAATTACTTTTAATCTCTTTAAATTTTGGATATATTGATTTATTTTATCACATTAGTATTCATGTCAAGCTGGAAAAAGAAAACATCGATCAGCTTTAATCTGGCTTCCCAAAATATGAAATTATTTTTTCAGACTCTACTTTGGAAGTAATTCCCTCAAGTACTAAGCATATCACTTTTTACTTCAGGCCTCCAGCTAACAGCCTCACTTCCCTCTCCTTCCTTCCTGCCTGCCAGCCCCACCCAAGACTTGAAGCTGTTAGAGTAAGACTATCTATAATACAATGCTCACAATTCAGGACTGCCAAGCGGGGCCTATTAAAGTACAGGCAGGCATTACAGGAGAGATTTCCCCAAATATCATACAGCAGTGGACATGTCGTATTTCAAACAACCACTTGGCATTTTGGCCAACTGTTTGCAGATTCAGATTTTTCAACCTGAATGTAAGATGTACGTTAAAACTGCTAACGACAGTCAGGAATGTACCTGGAGCAAGGGAGGGGGAGGGGGAAGGGAAAAGGGAGACATGCTCACAAACCTGTCTGAAAAAGCAGAACAGCTCATTGTGGTGGTAAAAAGATGTGTTTTGGAGCAAAGGAAATATTGTGTTACTAAGGTCAAAGAGGCCTGAAAAATACAATATAATGACCTTAGTCAGTCAGTTAGAAGTGACATTATAGCTTTGCCAGGTTTCAATTCTGGTCACCTACACAGACTGGTGTAGCGAGTCTTTTCACATCACATGTAAAATCAAAAAAGCCTCAAATTGTTCATACTTAACGTGGTTATGTAGCTGTAAAGTAACATATCTAACTGTACACTAAGTTAAAAACAAGGAATCCCCAATGGCCTGGTGGTTAAGGGCACAACCTGGTGCAACACTAAGGAATACAGCTCATCAAATCAGAGCACTGATTGCATTGTAAATTTGTCATGTGTAGCCAGGTCTTCGTAGCTGCATCGAGTGTCCTTTGCGTACTTTACCACAAGGCAACGGTATTGAGCAATCCGAAACCTTCTCACCCGGCTCACAGTGGCCATTTGGCCCATCTTTGAAAGAGCTATTCAATTAGTCCCACTCCCCTGCTCTTTCCCCACAGCCCTGAAAGTCCCAGGTTTGATTCCTCCTTTGTGCTGCAGTAGTTAGCCCAAATGCCCAAGCAAGAGTGTGGGGAAAAAAAAGCCAGGATTTTCTATCCTGATCACTGTCCAGCAACCTCTTCTGAGAAGTGCACGTGGAGGCCTGATGACAGCAGGATCAAGCTTGATTGTGATGCCCCCAAAAGGATTAATCATCTGCCTCTATTCATAAACGAGGCTCATTCATGAGGGATGGCCAGTACTGGGAGCTGCCAGCACCAGTGGATCCATAAACCAACACAAGTCAGGATCTTCATAAATGGAAGGAAGAGAAAAATTAGAAAACTATTTAGCAAAACAAACTATTTTGCTCCATTTGCCCTCTCCAAATCCTGATATTGTCTCTGGGAATGTAAATGGCAGCAGAATTTCTAAATGTCTTATTCCACCAGTTCAAATCTTAAAACATTTTTATTAGTTATTTAAAAATGTTGGTCAATAAATGTGTTAGTTTTAGGGCCCACGTCAAATGCTGAAGGATCTTGTGACATCAGTTCAAAATCTTTAAATGGGGAGCGTCTATACATTCAGAAGTACTTTTTTTGCTGCATTTAAACATTACTTATTTGCATACAATTTCCTCAACACTTCAAAGATTTGCAACTTCACAGTTTGCATGCATTTTGATGTGTAATACTGAAATGAAAGCACAGACATTCTTCCTCGTGAAATTTATTGCTCTGCTATTCATACTGAACAGTTATCAGCAAACACATTGCAGTGAATAGACATTCCTACCATTGCTTGACCAGGACACATTCACATCCATCCTGAAATCTGGCCACAGGTTTGGCAGACAGAGGCACAGCAAGCAATTCAGCCCATCATGTCTTTTGCTAGCTCTATACTACAGCAAGCCAAAACTCACCCCATTGCCCTGCTCTTTCCCTCTGCTTCAAATATTTATTTTTGCTTAAAAGATGCAATGGTCTTGGTCTCAACCACTCCCTGTGACAAAGTACTGATGCTCCAACAATCCAATGTAAAGAAATTTCTCCTAAGCACTCTCCTTACTTTCTTAGTAAATACTTAAAATGGATAAGCCCATATCACTGACTCCCGAAGCAGAGAAAATGGTCTTTCTCCATAATTTTTTTTAAAAACTCCATCAAATCTCCCTTTAGCCTTTTCTACTCCAATGGAAATAGAGCAAGTATGTCAAGTTTCTCCTCATGACTATTTCTGGTATAATTCCAGTAAATCTACACTATATGTTCTCTATAGCTTTAATGCTCTTTCTACAGTGGGGCACCCAAAACTACACAATATTCTTAACAGTGGCCTAACCAAATTTAGCATTACTCCTTAATTGTTGTACTCTAAGTCACTACTGGTAAAAGCCAAAATGCTATATATTTTTTAATTCATTCATGGGATGTGGGCGTCACTGGCCCTTTTTAATATTAAATGGTTTTGTCTATCTGCACATGTACTGAGAATTACATATTTGAACTGCTCGGTCTCCTTGTTAATCCAAACCTTTCAGCATCTTTCCATTGACTGTACACTCCCATTATCTGCTTTCCTTCTTCCACCACTGCCCCCCACCACCAAAAGTTATTGCTTCACACTTCACCTTAAATAACTGCCACCTGTCTGTCCATTCTGCCAAATTTGTTCATGTCCCACTGAAGTCCTCTTCAATGTCAGAAAACTACAAAAAGTCATGTTCCCGAGGCACAAGTCCAAATTATATATCTCAAAAACAAACATGGATTCAGCACAGACTCCTGGGGTATACCATTGCCAATCCTTCTCCAACCCGATCACCCATTAACCCTAACTCATTGTGCTAACAACCCTCCTGTGGGGCGCCTTATTGAATCCCTTTTGAAATTTCATATATACACCTTATCTAATGCATTTGCTTTATCTATCCAATTGGTTGCATTTTCAAAAAGCTCTATTGTATGTTAAACACAACTTGCCTTTAATAATCCAGGTTT
This sequence comes from Heptranchias perlo, assembly GCF_035084215.1. NCBI lineage: Eukaryota > Metazoa > Chordata > Chondrichthyes > Hexanchiformes > Hexanchidae > Heptranchias > Heptranchias perlo. The sequence continues at coordinate 33,015,534 of NC_090341.1, read as the reverse complement.
GCTGTACTTGATCAACATTTGCTTTTCTAAATGCTCACTAATTTTATCTCAAATTACAGATTCTAAGAGCTTGCTCACAAATGATGTTAAATTAACTGGTCTATCATTACCAGTTTATGCTTCTCTCCATTCTTGAGCAGAGGTATTACATTGGTTACTTTCAATTCCCACTTCGACAACTTACAAATCTAAGGAAGAATGCAGTGGATCTGCAGGAATGGAGGTTAAAGCTAAGAATGGGAGAGTATTACTCCATTGGAATTAAGGAAACACAGAAGCGGGTGGAAGCTTATGGTGGTATACTACTTCACCAGGCTGCAGCGCCGGTGTTCAGTAACTAACCTGGCACCAGCAATATGCCCCGTAACTCACCATCTCCCTTGGCAAGAGCAGAGTACCTCCCTGCAAGCTCCATGGCCTTCTCATATCCTGTGAGTTGTTTGAAGTTGGGGTGCTCCCTCCAATGGCCTGCCGCTCACTGTACTTGTGTACAATTGTTCCAGCAGCAAGATTGAGTAATTGAGTGGAAGGCTAGCAGTTAAGAACAGTGTGTCTCGTTGCATGGGAGAGCTGAAGTAAGAGATGTGGGGCTATTAGCCTGTAAAAGTGGAGGAAGGTGTTTTGAGGGTTGTGCATGTAATTGCTGTAAGGTTAGAGGCTTCCCCCCCCCACTCCCACCCAGTGTGCATTGTGAATGATTAGTTGTGCAAGCATTTCTTTTATACAGTGAAGAATGCGCTCGTGCCCAGAGCGACCAAGGAAGAAAAGGGAGAGCATTCAGTGTCTTGATAAAGTCATTGAACCTTTTTGCCGCATTGGCCTGAAGCCCTGGGAGTGAGACAATTGGCACTCTGCCATCAGGTGGCATGAGTGACATTTCAGCAGGTTTTCTGCCACGGGCACCCAGCACTTGCATCCCTGATATCAATTTCCTCAAGGAGGGTTTGCAGTCTGTGAAATTGTGGCATCTTCTTCTAGGCCTGTGTCCTATGCCCTGCTACCTTGTTTGGCTGAGTGTGCCAGGTTCTGCTGGAATAGACAGTCTTGTTATAGGGCAGAAAAAGATTCATGAGACACACAGTCAAGTTAGCTGAGAGTAAGGCAAGTGAGCCAAGCACTGTTGCTTACTTACCTGCTTGTACCCCAGTCCATTGCAGTGTGGAATCCAGAACTGTCTTTTCAAAGGCTGTACTCCAATTTCAACACCCACTTTTGACATGATTTACAGCAATGATGCCTTCAATGGATATGCAAACAAGCTGACACTAAAAACTCTCATGTAAATACTTATCCAGAGCACTGGTAGGCACAAGTCATCTTCCATTGGTATAAAAGCAGGGCAACTCACCATGTGGAAATTCTAGGCCCTTGTGTCTTTTGATAGTACCTTGGTCATAGTATCCCATTCACCCATTATATTTCAGAATCAAAGACCACCATCCCTTCAGCTAATCAGATCCAAGAACTGCATTCCACCATATCTCAGAACCATATCTGCAGCACATTGCTGAGTGACAGATCTCATTACATTTTAATTTAATATTTTGAAGCCACCCCATTATATACACCTTTAAAATTAACTTTTCTGCCCTGTTTAACACAGCACACGGTAAAATGTCCAGAATCAAGTTTCACTTCACTTTGCACAGTGGAAGTAGTTAAGCATTGTTCCAAGTCTCCACACTGTGAGGTCACTCTCCATCTCAGTGTTGGTAATCAGCCCTACGGTCTGTAGCACTTGAACTTATTTCTGAACAACAAATCCCACTGACAAATAACACATACCCTGAAATTTATTGATGTGGAGATGCCGGTGATGGACTGGGGTGGACAAATATTAGGACTTGCACAACACCAGGTTATAGTCCAACAGTTTTATTTGAAATCACAAGCTGACGAAGAAGGAAAGCTCTGAAAGCTTGTGATTGCAAATAAAACTGTTGGACTATAACCTGGTGTTGTGCAAGTCCTTACATCTGAAATTTATTGCGTGTCAACAGCTGGGTGGAAGAGTTTTTCCATAACCTCAGTTCAGGGACATCAGAAACTATGCTCCAGCCCCCGGACTCTCCATTAGCAACACCATGAGAGCTACGGTTTTACTTATTTAAAACATTACTAACTATTTGAAGTCAGTTTTCATTTCAAATTTCCAGCATTAGCATTCTTAAAAACATGTTAATAAATGCCACTGACCAGGTTAACAAGGCAAAAATCTGACCTCATTGTAACTGCACCAAGGACAGTGAAAAGAGCCTACAAATTTTTAATGCATATATAAATTTATGAAAATGACAACACTGTATGCTGAGTGCTTTACTCCAACCATTCATGTAATTCTTATTAGGAACAGGCGTAGGCCATTTAACCCCTCGAGTATGTTCCACCATTCATAGAATCATAGAAAATAGGAGCAAGAGAAGGCCATTCAGCCCTGCTCCGCCATTCAAAATGATCATGGCTGATCGTTTAACTCAGTACCCTGTTCCCGCTTTTTCCCCAAATCCCTTCAGCATTAAGAAATATATATCTCTTTTTATTCATTCATGGGATGTGGGCGTCGCTGGCGAGGCCAGCATTTATTGCCCATCCCTAATTGCCCTTGAGAAGGTGGTGGTGAGCCGCCTTCTTGAACCGCTGCAGTTCGTGTGGTGAAGGTTCTCCCACAGTGCTGTTAGGTAGGGAGTTCCAGGATTTTGACCCGGCGACAATGAAGGAATGGTGATATATTTCCAAGTCGGGATGGTGTGTGACGTGGAGGGGAACATGCAGGTGATGTTGTTCCCATGTGCCTGCTGCTCGTGTCCTTCTAGGTGATAGAGGTCGCGGATTTGGGAGGTGCTGTCGAAGAAGCCTTGGCGAGTTGCTGCAGTGCATCCTGTAGATGGTACACACTGCAGCCACGGTGCGCCGGTGGTGAAGGGAGTGAATGTTTCAGGTGGTGGATGGGGTGCCAATCAAGCGGGCTGCTTTGTCCTGGATGGTGTCGAGCTTCTTGAGTGTTGTTGGAGCTGCACTCATCCAGGCAAGTGGAGAGTATTCCATCACACTCCTGACTTGTGCCTTTAGATGGTGGAAAGGCTTTGGGGAGTCAGGAGGCGAGTCACTCACCGCAGAATACCCAGCCTCTGACCTGCTCTTGTAGCCACAGTATTTATATGGCTGGTCCAGTTAAATTTCTGGTCAATGGCGACCCCCAGGATATTGATGGTGGGGGATTCAGCGATGGTAATGCCGTTGAATGTCAAGGGGAGGTGGTTAGACACTCTCTTGTTGGAGATAGTCATTGCCTGGCACGAATGTTACTTGCCACTTATGAGCCCAAGCCTGGATGCTGTCCAGGTCTTGCTGCATGCGGGCACGGACTGCTTCATTATCTGAGGGGTTGCGAATGGAACTAAACATGTGCAATGATCAGCAAACATCCCTATTTCTGACCTTATGATGGAGGGAAGGTCATTGATGAAGCAGCTGAAGATGGTTGGGCCGAGGACACTGCCCTGAGGAACTCCTGCAGCAATGTCCTGGGGCTGAGATGATTGGCCTCCAACAACCACCACCATCTTCCTTTGTGCAAGGTATGACTCCTGCCACTGGAGAGTTTTCCCCCTGATTCCCATTGACTTCAATTTTACTAGGGCTGCTTGGAGCCACACTCGGTCAAATGCTGCCTTGACGTCAAGGGCAGTCACTCTCACCTCACCTCTGGAATTCAACTCTTTTGTCCATGTTTGGACCAAGGCTGTAATGAGATCTGGAGCCAAGTGGTCCTGGCGGAACCCAAACTGAGCATCGGTGAGCAGGTTATTGGTGAGTAAGTGCCGCTTGATAGCACTGTCGACGACACCTTCCATCGCTTTGTTGATGATTGAGAGTAGACTGATGGGGCGATAATTGGCCAGATTGGATTTGTCCTGCTTTTTGTGGACAGGACATACCTGGGCAATGTTCCACATTGTCGGGTAGATGCCAGTGTTGTAGCTGTACTGGAACAGCTTGGCTAGAAGCGCAGCTAGTTCTGGAGCACAAGTCTTCAGCACTGCAGCCGGGATGTTGTTGGGGCCCATAGCCTTTGTCGTATCCAGTGCACTCAGCTGTTTCTTGATATCACGTGGAGTGAATCGAACTGGCTGAAGACTGGCTTCTGTGATGGTGGGGATATTGGGAGGAGGCAGAGATGGATCATCCACTCGGCACTTCTGGCTGAAGGTGGTTGCAAATGCTTCAGCCTTGTCTTTTGCACTCACGTACTCGACTCTGCCATCATTGAGGATGGGGATGTTTACAGACCCTCCTTCTCCCGTTAGTTGTTTAATTGTCCACCACCATTCACGACTGGATGTGGCAGGACTGCAAAGCTTTGATCTGATCCGTTGCTTGTGGAATTGCTTAGCTCTGTCTATTGCATGTTGCTTCTGCAGTTTAGCATGCATTCATCCTGAGTTGTAGCTTCAACAGGTTGGCACCTCATTTTTAGTTACGCCTGGTGCTGCTCTTGGCATGCTCTTCTACACTCCTCATTGAACCAGGGTTGATCCCCTGGCTTGTTGGTAATGGTAGAGTGAGGAATATGCCAGGCCATGAGGTTATAGATTGTGCTGGAATACAATGCTGCTGCTGATGGCCCACAGCGCCTCATGGATGCCCAGTTTTGAGCTCCGAGATCTGTTCTGAATCTATCCTATTTAGCATGGTGAATAGTGCCACACAACACGTTGGATGGTGTCCTCAGTGCGAAGACGGGACTTCATCTCCACGAGGACTGTGCGGTGGTCACTCCTACCAATACTGTCATGGACAGATGCATCTGCGATGAGTAGATGGTGAGGACGAGGTCAAGCAGGTTTTTTCTTCATGTTGGTTCGCTCACAACCTGCCTCAGGCCCAGTCTAGCAGCTATGTCCTTCAGGACTCGGCCAGCTCGGTCAGTCGTGGTGCTACCGAGCCACTCTTGGTGATAGACATTGAAGTCCCCCACCCAGAGTACATTCTGTGCCCTTGCTACCCTCAGTGCTTCCTCAAAGTGGTGCTCAACATTGAGGAGGACTGATTCATTAGCTGAGGGAGGGCAGTAGGTGGTAACCAGCAGGAGTTTTCCTTGCCCATGTTCGACCTGATTCCATGAGATTTCATGGGGTCCAGAGTCAATGTTGAGGACAACCAGGGCCACTCCCTCCTGACTGTATATCACTGTACCGCCACCTCTGGTGGGTCTGTCCTGCTGGTGGGACAGGACATACCCAGGGATGGTGATGGAAGAGTCTGGGACGTTGGCTGACAGGTATGATTCTGTGAGTATGGCTATGTCAGGCTGTTGCTTGACTCGTCTGTGGGACAGCTCTCCCAATTTTGGCACAAGTCCCCAGATGTTAGTGAGGAGGACTTTGCAGGGTCGACTGGGCTTGGTTTGCCTTTGTTGTGTCCGGTGCCTAGTGGTCTGATGCCAGGTGGTCTGTCTGGTTTTATTCTTATTATGACTTTTTTTAAGCGAGATTTTACAATTGAGTGGCTTGCTAGGCCATTTCAGAGGGCAATTAAGAATCAACCACATTGCTGTGGGTCTGGAGTCACATATAGACCAGACCGGGTAAGGACAGCAGGTTTCCTTCCCGAAAGGACATTCTTGAATATATTTAATGACCTGACCTCCACTGCCTTCTGTGGTAGAGAATTCCACAGGTTCACCACCCTCTGAGTGAAGAAATTTCTCCTCATCTCAGTTCTAAATGGCATACCCCGCATCCTGAGACTATGACCCCTGGTTATGGAATTCCCCATCCATCGGGAACATCCTCGCTGCATCTTGTCTGTCTGGTCCTATTAGAATTTTATACGTTTCGATGAGATCACCTCTCATTCTTCTAAACTCCAGTGAATATAGGCCTAGTCGACCCAATCTCTCCTTATACATCAGTTCTGCCATCCCAGGAATCAGTCTGGTAAACCTTTGTTGCACTCCCTCCATGGCAAGGACATCCTTCCTCAGATAAGGAGGCCCAAACTGCACACAATACTTAAAGTGTGGTCTCACCAAGGCCCTGTACAACTGCAGAAAGACATCCCTGCTCCTGTACTCAAATCCTCTTGCAATGAAGGCCAACATACCATTCGCCTTCCTAACTGCTTGCTGCACCTGAATGCTCGCTTTCAGCGACTGGTGTACAAGGATACACAGGTCTCGTTGCACCTCCCTTTTTCCCAATCTATCACCATTCAGATAATAATCTGTCTTTCTGTTTTTACAACCAAAGTGGATAACCTCACATTTTATCCACATTATACTGCATCTGCCATGTTCTTGCCCACTCGCCCAACTTGTCTAAATCACATTGGAGCCTCTTTGCATCCTCCTCACAGTTCACATTCCACCCCAGTTTTGTGTCATCTGTAACATTTCCAAGTTTGCATTCAGTTCCCTCATCCAAATCATTGATATATATTGTGAATAGCTGGAGCCGATGCACTGATCCCTGCGGTACCCCACCAGTCACTGCCTGCCACCCGGAAAAAGACCCGTTTATTCCTACTCTCTGCTTCCTGTCTGTCAACCAATTCTTAATCCATGCCAGTATATTCCCCCCAATCCCATGTGCTTTAATTTTGCATACTAACCTCTTGCATGGGACCTTATCAAAAGCCTTCTGAAAATCCAAGTGCACCACATCCACTGGTTCTTCCCTATGACCTCCTCAAAAAACTCCAGTAGATTTGTTAAGCATGATTTCCCTTTCATAAACCTATGCTGACTTTGTCCAATCCCATTAATGCCCTCCAAGTGTTTTATCATCACATCCTTTATAACAGACGCTAGCATTTTCCCCACTACTGATGTTAGGCTAGCATTTTCCCCACTACTGCTGAAGTGTTCCCAGTCGGGGAACACTTCAGCAGTCATGGACATTCATCCACCGACCTTCGGGTAAGCGTACTCCAAGGCGGCCTTCGAGACACACGACAACGCAAAATCGTCGAGCAGAAATTGATAGCCAAGTTCCGCACCCATGAGGACGGCCTCAACCGGGATCTTGGGTTCATGTCACGCTACACGTTACCCCACCAGCGAACAAATGTTATCTGTTTTTAATATAATGGGTCATTTGCTGGCTCTCTCTGCCTTCCGGATGTTTCTGCCTCTCTGTTTTTTTTCCCTGTTTGTTTTTTTGTTGAATGTGTATTCGGGGGTTCTGCAGGTGACACCTCTCTGTCTGAACACGGTGATTGCCTTGGCAACGGGCAGTTGCAGGGGCAGTCTGTAAACACCATGTATTGTTCTATATGTATAAATGCGTAGGCTTCAAGGAGCTCTTGAACATTTACCTGAGGAAGGAGGAAGTCTCCGAAAGCTTGTGAATTTAAAATAAAATTGCTGGACTATAACTTGGTGTTGTAAAATTGTTTACAGTTAGGCTAACTGGTCTGGAATTCCTTGTTTTTTCTCTCCCTCCTTTTTTAAATAGTCAACAAGATCATGGCTGATCTGTGACCTAACTCCATATACCCACCTTAGCCCCATATCCCTGAGATAGATTTTTGTTAACCAATCTCAGATTCAAAATTAACAATTGTGCTAGTATCAACTGCCTTTCGCAGAAGAGAGTTCCAAACTTCTACCACCCTTTGCGCGTAGAAGTGTTTGCTAACTTCATTCCTGAAAGTCTTAGCTCTAATTTTTAGGCTATGTCCTCTAGTCCTAAACTCCTCAACCAACAAAAATAGTTTCTCTCTATCTACCCAGCTTCCCTTAATATCTTGAAAACTTAGATCAAATCACCCCTTAATCTTCAAAACTCCAGGGAATAAAACCCTAATTTGTGTAATCTTTCCTCGTAATTTAACCCTTGGAGTCCAGGTATCACTCTAGTAAATCTACACTGCACTCCCTGCAAGGCCAATATATCCTTCCTAATGTGCAGTGCCCAGAACTGAACACAATACTCCAGGTGCGGTCAAACCAGGGCTTTGTATAGTTGTAGCATAACTTCTAGCCCCTTGTATTATAGTCCTCTAGATACAAAGGCCAGCATTCAATTAATCTTTTTGATTATTTTCTGTACACATCCATGACATTTTAATGATCTATGTACAAAGTCTCTTTGGACCACCACTATTTTGAGCTTTTCACCATTTAGAAGATATTCTGATTTATCCTTTTTAGGTCCAAAGTGGATGACCTCACACTTGCCTACACTGAAATCCATCTGCCACTGTTTTTTGCCATGTCACTTAATCTATTAATAACTATGTAATTTATATACTTCCATCTACACTGCTTACAATGCTGCATATCTTTGTGGTCATCAGCAAACTTGGATATGTGGCTCTCCATCCAATCATCTAAGTCATTAATAAATACAGTGAATAGTTGAGACCCCAACACAGATCCTTGCAACACACCACTCGTCACTCCTGCCAATTTGAGTATCTGCTCATTATCCCTACTCTGTCTCCTGCCACTCAGCCAATTTCCTAACCAGGTCAATAATTTGCCCTCAATTCCACAAGCTTCAACTTTAGCTAACAGTTTCTTATGAGGGTCTTCATCAAACACCTTCTGGAAATCCATATAAAACTACATCCATAGACATTCCCCTGCCCAAGACTTTAGTTACCCCTTCAAAAAATTCAATCAAGTTCATCAGGCATGACCTACCTCTTACAAATCCATACTGGTTCTCTCTGATCAGCTGAACATTTTTAAAAGGTGTTCAGTCACTCGACCCTTATAGACTCAAGTAATTTCCCAACAACAGATGTTAGGCTAACTGGTCTATACTTCCCTGGTTTTCCTCTCTCGCCTTTTTTAAATAGCAGAGTGACATGTGCAATTTTCCAATCTAAAGGGAACAGTTCCTGAATCAAGAGAACTTTGGAAGATTATAGTTAGGGCAGCTGTAATGTTTTCACCTACTTCTTTATAATAGAGATTTAATTGAAAACATTGCCTTAGTGCTTCTTGCTGTATAATGATAGATAAATATCCAAAACACCTGTTAAAACATCCAAAAAAATTAAATCCCTCCTTATTAATGGTTCTATTTTAATTTCCCATTTAATCAGCGCGGAGCGTTTAAAATTACAAAAAAAACAAACTGGTCACCTTACTTGCAGTCTCTGGAAATAGTGTTTAAACTGAGGCGGTAATTCCAGAACAGAAAGACTCACCACAAGTGATGCTACAAATTCTCTGCCGTCCATCATTACACCACCTCCTGCTCGTAAACTCCACTCAGCTGAAAACAGTGATCTGAACTTAACTCCAACCAACGAAACACCCGCTCCTGCACGGCGCCATGTTCACCATGACGCCAGACAGCACTTCCGGGGTCAAATACCAGTCAAAGCACGGGTTTCCGGTGGGCTCCTGAGGGGCTCCACAAACCAAGCAACTGAGATGGTTCATGTTTTCAGCAGCGCTTCAGCGTAATCCTCAATATCAGCAGTCAGAAGCAATCATGAGTGCTGATCCAGTGGGCATAACATGACTGTATGTAAAAGGATTTTTTTTTACCACTTTCAGAGCTGTCAACACTGAGGAAGTGTTAGAAACAATTCGTGATCAGGAAAAGTGACACAGTTTGCAAACCCATTTAAACACCAGGACTGATTGCCAAATCGCAAGGCCTATGGTACCATGATTGAACAGGACACCCTAACGCTAACCAACCACAACGTAACTCAACCCTAACCCTAACCCTATTCCTACCCTAATCCAAACCTGTCAACACTAAGGAAATGTTAGAAATGATTCACAATCAGGAAAAGTGACAGAGACTGTAAACCTATTTAAATACCAGGATTGATTTGCCAATCTGCATGGGCGATGGCGCCAACATTGAACAGACAAACAGGTCTGGGAAATTGTGCAAAAAGGTCTTCACGCATTCCTCGCCTGATGTGCACTAAGTGCAATTTTTTGTAATAGAATTATAGATTTCACAGCACAGAAGGAGGCCATTCGGCCCACCACACCAGTGCTGGCTTGCTGAAAGAGTGATGCACTTAGACCCAATCCCTTGCCCGTTTTCCACATCCTTTTAATTTTTTTTCTTTTTCAAAAATGTACCCACATTCCTTTTAAGAGCTATTATAGATTCCACTTCCACTATTTAAGTGCTTCACCCAGATACAAACTGAGGGCTAGCATCACAAGAGATGGTTGGCTGTTCCTGTGCTAAAAAAAGCTCATGGTACTGAAGTGGCCCTCTTCTGATGGCATTGTGCTCCTGGGAGGGAGCTGCTGCTGTCGCATCTCTGGATCTTGTGCCTGGGAAGCCTGGTGTCACTGCCCACGTGCCACTGGCATGGTACTCTTTGAGGAGAAAGAAGGTCGTATGCCTGGCATATGCTGCCAACATGAGAAACGGCAGATTGACACAGGTCATCTCCAGCGGCCACCAATCAACCAGGCCCTGGATCTGTGTCCACACTGAACAGCAGGATGGTTGGCCGAATGAAAGCTCTGAGAGACAGTTACCTGCATCCCAACCCTCAGAGTCTAGAAGCTGGTATGCAGGGTGCTATCTAATCTCTTCCCCACTGCCACCAGAGCTGCAGTCTTTGCTTCCGTGGAGGAGTCGTCTCTGGCCACTTCTTAGGTGAGGGGGTGCTTCAGATTCAAATGTTGCTGTCACATGTTCCATTGATGCCTGCACTTAAGAAAAAGCCTCCCTGATGTTGCTGCCAATGATTACTGTAGTCTTCAAGGTCACACTTATCAGTTAATGCACATCCTCAGAAATTGACCTCAGAGTCTTCAGGCAAGTACCCATGAGATCTCGATCCCACAGCTCTGAAGCCATCAGTAGCCTTCTCCTTGGCCTTCACTGGGAAGCTGCAAAGATCCTCACCAACTCTGCACTCGTCTGGCTCCTTTGTGCTCTGTGAATCATCCAGCACCATATCTAATTCCCCTGAGTGAAAGTATCTGAGCTGTTGCATGGGCTGAGAAAGTAAGTGACATAACGGGTGAGATAGAGAAGGTTGCGACAGAGGAACACGGTTCACAATCTTGATCCAGCTTGACCTTCACATTCTCTCCTTCATCATCATCTTCCTCCTCATCATCTTCTTTCTCCTTTTCCTCATCATCTGCCCCCCATTGCTGTGGTAAATCTGGAGGAAAGGAGGGTACAAGCTAAGAATGGGTGAGCATAACTCTCTTGGGATTTCATGTTGCTTGTGCTGCTTCACAAGGATGCCATAGTGACTGTGTAGGTGTGTACCCATTAATCTGGTGCTGGCTGCTCTGCCATGGATCTTACCATCCCCTACAGATAGAGCAAAATGTCTCCGCAGCAGCTGTATGACCTACTCCTGGATGGCTCATGTGCGATATTGTCCCACTGCTAAAAGGCCGACTGATTAAAACTTTAGTGAGATGAGGCCAGATATGAATTCTCAAGCTGCTTTATTCTATAATCAGCAAGCGAAAGTGTAAGTAACAATTATAGTAAATCTCACTGTACTTCGACTTCAGCATCACTTCTCACAACAATAAAATACACCCTACTGTTCCTGTTAGTGAGCTGAATGTTGCCTTTGTGGCCAGCCCTTACTCTGATCCTAAATAAAAATAGAAAATGCTGGCAATACTCAGCAAGTCATGGCAGCATCTGTGGAGAAAGAAACAGTGTTAACGTTTCAGGTCGAAGACCTTTCGTCAGAACAGGAAGATGTTAAAGAGTTAAAGTTTTTGAGCAAGTACAGTGCCAGGGGAAGGTTGGGGGGGGGGGGGTGAGGAAAGAACAAAAGTCAAGGTCTGTAATAGGGTAGAGGGCAAGAGTGATTAAATGACAAAAGGGATCATGGTGCAAGGCAAGGAGGATGGTAATGGTAGAGTTAAGAAACAAAAGATTGGTCTAGAGTAGCTGTAAATGGCAACAGCAGAACCATTACCAGCACTTGCTGTCCGAAAAAATGGGAGCAGTGGTTATGATCTGAAGTTATTAAAATCAATGTTGAGTCCGGAAGGTTGTAAAGTGCTGTTCCTCGAGCTTCCGTTGAGCTTTGTTAGAACAGTGTAAGAGGCTGAGGACAGAGATGTCAGAGTGGGAGTGGGACGGGGAATTAAAATGGCAAGTGACTGGCAGGTCAGGGTCACGCTTGCGGACAGAGCGGAGGTGTTCAACAAAGCGATCACCCAATCTGCGTTTGGTCTCCCTGGTGTAAAGGAGACCGCATTGTGAGCTGCGAATACAGTATACTTACTCTGATCCTGATTGGTTCTATCTTAGGGAGGACTTGCCTCCTGCCTCTCCCTCTGCAGAACTTCTGGAACTCCCTGTGGACCATGTGCTTCCAATTCTTTTCCTCGCTGGACAGAAAGCCAACAGCTTGACCTTGGACTCTCTTCCGGTCCGGAGGTTGGCCAATAGGGCTACCAGTTAAGCCGGCCTCTGCCCCTTGGCATGAGAATCCCTAGAAACTATCTCCTGCTGTTCTCAAATGAATGGGACCATCTTGACATAATGACAGAAGCAAAATACTGCAGATGCTGGAAATCTGGAATAAAAACAGAAAATGCTGGAAACACTCAGCAGGTCAGGCAGCATCTGTGGAGAAAGAAACAAAGTTAATGTTTCAGGTCGATGACCTTTCATCAGAACTTGACATATTGAGTTTGGATGACTCATAGGAAGGTCTGACTGCACTCCATTGTGTAAGAATTAACCCAATAACAGATATAATTTCGTACAATTATTATCAATAGTAGAAATAGAATGAAATGTACTATGAATCTATATATCTATAAAAGCAAACTCTTCTGTGTATTAATATAGTATGAAATGTCTAGAGCTGAAGTACTAAACGAGAAGCAACCTTCCACAAACTGGTTTGTCTTGTTTGAATGACCCTTCAAGAGCAAAATTTAACAATTAACATTTTAATATAAATCATATTAAGATCCTTCCATGAACAAGTGGTCCGAGATACCGAAATATGACTTGGTCTCATTTATTTCTGTTTTTGACATTTGTGCCCCGGACTGTACAGTCTAAGTCAAATGACCAAAAGCTACATGTCTCCATCATGCCCCTGGAACTTTCATGGTACAAATGGCCTTTGTAGTGGTTGGCCACCATTCAAACCCATTTTCTATGTGAACAAGATAATGGCGTTAATTTTCAACTTCATCACCAGGGCAGATAACCTGGCAGAGCTGGTTGTCCATCCCATTGAAATCACTCGGGTGAAAATCGGGTGGGTTCTACAATGGGCGGGCAATCCGCTCCATCGGGTTACCACCCAGCCGGTGAAGTTGAAAATTAGCTTCAATGTATCCAGCATTAGAAAATGGAACATCATCCTATTTGTACCCAGTAAAGTACTGAACATGCCCATATCTGTTATGGTTAAGTTACAATGTGTGCTCACCCTGAATATCATGACTGTACTTGCAATATTGTCATGAATGATGAGACATAACTAACTTGTGTGGCACAGTTTGGAAAATGCATTTGTATATCAAATATGTATTCCAAAAGGTAAACATATATCCTATTACAATATAATTGAAATTATCTCACCACAGGAATACAGATCAGCTAATGGTTACTAAATGCAATTAATTAAATCTCTGATCCTAACTGGTTCAAGCTCTATAGTGTCTGAAGAACATATGAACATAAGAACGTAAGAAATAGGAGCAGGAGTAGGCCATACGGCCTCTCGAGCCTGCTCTGTCATTCAATAAGATCATGGTTGATCTTCAACCTCAACTCCACTTTCCCGCCCTATCCCCATATCCGTTGATTCCCTTAGTGTCCAAAAATCCATTGATTTCAGTCTTGAATATACTCAACATCTGAGCATCCACAGTCCTCTGGGGTATAGAATTCCAAAGATTCACAACCCTCTGAGTAAAGAAATTTTTTCTCATCTCTGTCCTAAATGGCCGACCCCTTATCTTGAGACTATGACCCATAGTTCTAGACTCTCCAGCCAGGGGAAACAACCTCTCATCATCTGCCCTGTCAAGCCCCCTCAGAATTTTATACGTTTCAATGAGATCACCTCTCATTCTTCGAAACACCAGAGAATATTGGCCCATTCTACTCCATCTCTCCTCATAGGCCAACTCTCTCATCCCAGGAATCAATCTAGTGAACCTTCGATGCGCTCTCTCTAAGGCAAGTATATCCTTCCTTAGGTAAGAAGACCAAAACTGTATACAGTACTCCAGGTGTGGTCACCAGAGCCCTATATAATTGCAGTAAGACCTTCTTACTCAGACTCCAACCCCCTTGCAATAAAGGCTAACATACCATTTGCCTTCCTAATTGCTTGCTGTACCTGCATGTTAACGTTCTGTGATTTGTCTTCCAACAAGTTTTCTCACATCTAGTCCCATTGCCTGCAATAACACCCCTGTGCAACTATCACCAAAAATCTTAAAACAAATGCTGTTGATTTTATAGACTTCTATGTGTCCAAAAAAATTGTAAACAATTTTACAACACCAAGTTATAGTCCAGCAATTTTATTTTAAATTCACAAGCTTTCGGAGATTTTCTCCTTCCTCAGGTAAATGTTGGTGTTGTAAAATTGTTTACAATTGTCAACCCCAGTCCATCACCGGCATCTCCACATCCAAAAAAATTGATACGTGAAAAAGTGCTCTCGCCCATGTGTTTCTAACCTGAAAATTTAATAGAAAATTAATTCCTCTGTTTAAGCTCCAGTCATTTTTAGTTCTATATATGCACCAGATGGCACTGCAGTATATATCGTACAATACTGAATAACACAAAGATTTTTTTTTCTGTTTAGTGTTTGTAGAGAAATTGTAATCATTCATATGAAGAACTCATTAACAGTATTGCCAGAAATATCAAACAAAGATAATCTCATCCCTCCATATGAACTGAGACTGTTAAATAGACAATGGGCCGGATTTTGCTCTGAGCAGTGAACAAACGACTCCTGCTGCTCGTTAGACTTGGACTTGCCCATAGACTTTTCATGGGCTTTTGCACTGCAAGTTCCTCTTATCAGGTTCACAATCCAGCACAGCGCCTTCTCCCAGGCATCTGGGACCTGTCTGAACTGGGCAAGCGGCCTTAACCTTAACCAATCAGATTGAAGCATGTTAATAAGCCAAGCAGTCAGAACCAATGTAAGGAATCTTACAACACCAGGTTATAGTCCAACTGTTTTATTTGAAAATCACAAGCTTTCGGAGGCTTTCTCCTTCATCAGGTGAAATTCACATTTCACCCGACGAAGTAGAAAGGCTCCGAAAGCTTGTGATTTTCAAATAAAACAGTTGGACTATAACCTGGTGTTGTAAGATTCCTTACATTTGTCCACCCCAGTCCATCACCGGCATCTCCACATCAGTCAGAACCAGGAAGTGTAAATTAGAATAGTGAATTCAATGGCAAATCAGGTACAGAAAGGGAAATAAAGAGAGGGTAAGAAATATTGATTTAAAGACAGTGATAAAAGAGACAGAAAGAAAAGTTTAAAAATTTTTTTTTTTTTTAAATGTCCAACAACAATTGTAATGTGATGCAATGAGACTCCACATTTGTAAAAGTAAATTTTCAGTGCCAGAGAGGTTGTTTGGCAGTCATTAAGACTTAACACGCCGTTAACTATCGATCCACAGATTGATGGGTATCTGCGACCGTTCTGAGCTGGCCTTGGGGGCCAGAGTGAACCGAAGTAAGAGTGAGGCCATGTTCCTTGGCAGGTGGGAGACCTGATCCTTTGTCCACTTCACTGTTGGGTCCAACTACCTGAAGGTGCTGGGAATCTGGTTCGGGGGGCCCCAGGCCTGCACCAAGAACTGGGAGGAGTGGATCACCAAGGCCAAACAAAAGCTTGGTGTGTGGGTGGGGTGCTCCCTCTCCATAACCAGCAGGAACCTGGTGATAAGGTGCGAGGTACTCGCGGTGTTGATCTACGTGGCCCAGGTCTGGCCCATCCCCCGCCAATCTGCCGTCACAGTCACCCGAGCCAACTTCCACTTTGTCTGGAGGTCCAAGATAGAACGTATCCACAGGGACACCATTTACAAACCCCCAGAAAAAGGGGAGGAAGGGGTCCCCAATGTCATTGTGATCCTGATGGCCATATTCATGTGTGGCAGCCTCAGGATGTGTGGAGCCCCAGTACGCAAACACCAAGTGTCACTTTGTGCTGAGTTTCTACCTGTCCACTACACTGAGAAGACTGGGTCTGGCCCAACGGCCGAGCAGATGCAGGGCATCCTGTCCAGCTGGACGGTACCTCACAACTTGTTCCAGGTAGAGAAGTTCCTGAGGAGGAACCCCTTCGACCACAAAGCCATCAGACAGTGCTCAACACGGAACTTTCTGAGAATCCTGCAGGGAAAGGAGAGGGTGGATCCGATCGGGGAGTTCCCCGACTAGACGGTCGACGTCATTTGGTCAAACGTCTCATCGCCAGAACTGATCAACTGGCACCAGGATGAAGCCAGGATGGTGGTGAGAAGGGCCCTCCCAGTGCAGTCCTTCCAACATGCACGGAATCTCACCGCCACTGTGAGCTGCCCTTGAGGCTGCGGTGGGGACAAGACCATCGTCCACCTCCTGATGGACTGCCCCTTCGTGCAGAAGGTGTGGAGAGAGATGCGTTGGTATCTGTCCCGGTTCAACCCCAACAGTTTGGTAACACAGGACGCTGTGCTCTATGGGACATCACACCGTTTCTTTCATTTCAATGGTGAGTCAGCAGGCGAGATTTCCTTCCCGCGAAGCTTCTGAAGGAGCAGGGCATCTGGTAGAGCAACTTCCGGATTTCCGTGTTTAACTGCGCATTTGCGGTTACCGAATGTAGTTGTACGATTTGCACTGAAATAACAGTGATGCTGTCAGGCTCGCCGTTATTTTAGAGCAAAATCTGGCCCAATTAATTGACAATTTTTAAAAAAAATGTTATTTAAATGTACAAAAATTACAAACTTTCTCATATCAGGATAGAATACAAAATAACATTGTATAATATAAAATATTGTTCTAAACACATACTTTAATTTCATATTGTCGTAACCTCATACTTTAATTTCATATTGTTGTAACCTCATACTTTAATTTCATATTGTTGTGACCTCATACTTTAATTTCATATTGTCGTGACCTCATACTTTAAATTCATATTGTCGTAACCTCATACTTTAATTTCATATTGTTGTAACCTCATACTTTAATTTCATATTGTTGTAACCTCATACTTTAATTTCATATTGTTGTAACCTCATACTTTAATTTCATATTGTTGTAACCTCATACTTTAATTTCATATTGTTGTGACCTCATACTTTAATTTCATATTGTCATGACCTCATACTTTATCTTCATATTGTTGTAACCTCATACTTTAATTTCATATTGTCGTAACCTCATACTTTAATTTCATATTGTTGTAACCTCATACTTTATCTTCATATTGTTGTAATCTCATACTTTATCTTCATATTGTTGTAACCTCATACTTTAATTTCATATTGTTGTAATCTCATACTTTAATTTCATATTGTTGTAACCTCATACTTTAATTTCATATTGTTGTAACCTCATACTTTAATTTCATATTGTTGTAACCCTATACTTTAACTTCATATTATTGTAACCCCATACTTTAATTCCATGTTGCTGTAACCCCAAACATCAACTTCATATTACTCTAACCCCATACTTTAATTTCATATTGTTGCAACCATTCACTTTAAGCCCATGACTACAGCAACAAAACAGTTTCAACAAATTCAGAATAGCTTTTGTACTGTGGTCTTCTATTTATTGAGAACAAGCTTTAAAAAGTCAGAATCCTTCAATATCAGTGAGGATTCTATGGTTTAGATAACTGTTCTGTGAGATTGTTTTTTCTACTGCTGTTCATAGAAGGTGAAACCAGTGAATTAGTATTGATTTATTTTAATATCTGATTTTTTTTTCCAGTGTCATCACAACTGGAATAATTCACGATTTTCTTCTTCTATGATTGGTAGAATACATCTGCAATGGAAAAATGTGTGCACCTGTGACAGATCAGAAAATCAAAGATGTTATGTTTTACAATTAAAATTAACATTGTTTATTGTATTTATACACAAATGCAAAATGTAGAGATATAATAAATGACTTTGCAGCAGTAGAATACATAAAGCAATCACATTCTTAAGCAAACTGCATAACTCGTCCTTCCAGCTCAAAGTGCAACATTGCTTGGTGGATTATTTTAAATATCCACTGTTCTACATGATTTATTATTACCTAACTTACAATTTGCAATCCTGCCACTTCAAATTTAAGAAAGTATTCCATCCTGATCATTCTTAAAATAAAATTTATGTAAAGTTTTTTAGGTAAATTTTTATTTACCTGTTTTGTTCGTGGAGGCTCTGAGATCACAACAGATGGTGCTAAATTTAAAAAATGACACACAGTGTGGTGGACCTCAAATTCATCAATTATCATTGTTTGGCAGTCATTAAGACTTACCACACTGTTAATACTTAGTTTAGACCTAAAAAACTGAGCATACCTGTTTTGCGGCAAGATTAGTTTGTTTCCAGCTGGGCACGAGAGCAAGTTGGCACTGGCCCATTGATTCCATTGATTGCAGCCAGCGATATCCCTTTAAGGCGAAACTGTCACATCGTCGGTGAACCAGGAAGAGCAAGTTCCGAATTTTCGCATTTGACTGCGCATGTGCAGTTGCCGGAACTTGCTCTTCAATTTCGCCACGAATAACAGTGAGCTTTGTTCGGCTCACGATTATTTTAAAAGCAATTTCTGGGCCAATATTGAGGTTCGGATAGAATGTTACTATCACAGTAAAGGAGGAGATGGTAGAGAAATTGGCTAGGATAAAAATAGATAAAGAAGAGGTACTTAAAAGATTGGCAGCGCTTAAAGTATAAAAGTCACCCGCTCCGGATAGGATGCATTCTAGATTGCTGAGGGAAGTAAGGGTGAGAATAGGGGAGGCTTTGGCCACAATCTTCCAATCTTCCTTAGATATGTGAGCAGTGCCAGAGGACTGGAGGGTTGCAAATGTTACACCCTGTTCAAAAAAGGGGAGAAGAATAAACCAGGCAACTACAGGCCAGTCAGCCTAACGTCGGTAGCGGGGAAACTTTTAGAGATAATAATCCGGGACAAAATTAATTGTAACTTGGAAAAGTATGGGTTAATAAATGATAGCCAGCATGGATTTGTTAAAGGCAAATCACGTTTGATTAACTTGATTGAGTTCTTTGATGAAGAAATGGAGAGGGTTGATGAGGGTAGTGCAGTTGATGTGTATATGAACTTTCAAAAGGCATTTGATAAAGTACCACATAATGGGCTTGTTAGCAAAATTGAAGCCCATGGGATTAAAGGGACAGTGGCTGTGTGGATACGAAAGCAGAGAGTAGTGGTGGATGGTTGTTTTTCAGACTGGAGGGAAGTATACAGTGGTGTTCCTCAGGAGACAGTATTAGGAACACTGCTCTCTTTGATATATATTAAAGACTTGGATTGGGTATACAGGGCATAATTTCAAAGTTTGCAGCTTTCACACGGAAATGTCGTAAACAGTGAGAAGGATATTAACAGACTTCAGGAGGACATAGACAGACTGGTGAAAAGGGCAGACACATGGCAGATGCAATTTAACGCAGAAAAGTGTGAAGCGATGCATTTTGGTATGAAGAATGAGGAAAGGCAATATAAACTATATGGTTCAATATTAAAGGGGGTGCAAGAAGAGAGAACTGGGGGTGTACACACACAAATCTTTGAAGGTGGCAGAACAAGTTGAGAAGGCTGTTAAAAAAGCATATGGGATCCTTGGCTTTATAAACGGTGGCATAAAGTACAAAAACAAGGAAGTTATGTTAAACCTTTATAAAACATTGGTTTGGTCCCAGCTGGAGTATTGCGTCCAATTCTGGGCACCTCACTTTAGGAAGGCCTTGGAGAGGGTGCAGAGATTTAGCAGAATGGTACCAGGGATGCGGGACTTCAGTTATGTGGAGGGATTAAAGAAGCTGGGATTGTTCTCCTTAGAGGAGAAAAGGTTAAGGGGCGATTTAGTAGAGATGTTCAAAATCATGAAGGGTTTTGATAGAGTAAATAAGGAGAAACTGTTTCCAGTGGCAGAAGGGTCAGTAACCAGAGGACACAAATTTAAGGTAATTGGCAGAAGAGCCAGAGGCGAGATGAGGAGAATTTTTTTTACGCAGTGTTGTTATGGTCTGGAATGCACTGCCTGAAAAGGTGGTGGAAGCAGATTCAATAATAACTTTCAAAAGGGAATTGGATCAATACTTGAAGGGGAAAATTTTGCAGGGCTATGGGGAAAGGGCAGAGGAGTGGGACTAATTGGATAGCTCTTTCAAAGGGCCGGCACAGGCACTCTGGGCCAAATGGCTTCCTTCTGTGCTGTATCATTCTATGATTCTATGATCTCCATCTTTCATTCTCATCTATTACACAGTTTTGAATTTGACTTGCCAGATACCTATCTGAGCTTCATTAAAAAGAGGTACGATGAAATTCTAGAAAATTCAAGGGAAATATCCTTTAGGGAAAAGAATACCTTAATTTTAAAAATATTTTAACAAAAATAGCTAATCTCCAATGGCCTCTAATGGCATGGTTCTCAAATTAGTTTGATGTGCTTTCCCATACTTCTTCAGTTTTATAGCAACTGGTAACTACCTAATTAATATACTTTAGCAGAAATGACTCCTCAGGGCATTGATAAAGATATATTTAATACTTTATTGTACAAATGCATGAGGATACTGTTAAAAATCATGTTTCAAAATTTATTTTTTATTTTTGTGCTAAATACGTCTGAAGATATAGAATGAATGTACCACAAAATGCTTTATCTTCACTAAAAAATCTGCTATTTTTGCAGTTTGTAACTGTCCAATGAATTTATTTTTTACCTTTTTAATTATTTGCTACTGATTTTATATCGTGCTATAACTGTAAAATGCTGTATGCTTTAAAATAGAATGGTTTTTGACAGCTATAATTAAGGTACAATTATTAAAAAGATATACAACTGAGGTAGTGCAATTTCAATTCAAGCAGCACAGAAACTACATTATTGAAGGGTTGCTCCACTTTGGGTTTGTTATTCAGTGTTGCATTTTCACAAGATTTATTGTTTTCCTTTAATGTTATTATTGAGTTGTTTCAGAATTTACATGCTTTCTCAAGTCATGATAGAATACAGAATGATAGTACATGCTGCTTCGTAGGTTATACAGTACTTGCAAATACATATATTGAGGGTCATATGCAGGTCCACAGTTCTTGCCACTGGCTATAGTTACTAGTTTTGCAGGGCCAGGTTGTGAGGACAAGAAGGAGGGTCTTGTTGGGCACCAAGTTGGAGTGGTGGCTGCAATCTGGTGGAGGTGAGGGATTCGGTGGTAGCAGGAATCTGTCCCTTCCACAGCCAGGCTAAGGGACCCCTTCAGGTGTGGGTCTTTGGCGTGAGTGGACAGTGAGCCTGCAGGAAGGGAGTCCACGTCACATATGTGCATCAGTTGCTCTGTTTGGCAGATGTCCCACATTTTCTTTGTCTATAAATTTGTTGTGAGGGTGTCAGGTTACACCAGAGCTAAGGGTGGACTATCATGCTGCCAAGAACTTCCAGTCGGCCAAGTAGGCATGGGTTCAAATTCAGCAACATTGTAAGGCAGGTCATAGCTCTGTGGCCTCCAGGACCTCCATCCAGAATGGCTGGAGGTAGGGCAAGTCCAGAATATGTGCTGAGTTATACCCTTAAACAGGTTGTTATGTAAGATAAAGGCTTATGGAGTTGGGGATAATATATTAGCATGAATAGAGGATTGGTTAATGGACAGAAAACAGAAAGTAGGGATAAACGGGTCATTTACAGGTTGGCAGGCTGTAACTAGTGGGGTGCTGCAAGGATCTGTGCTTGGGCCTCAGCTAGTTACATCTATATTAATGACGTAGATGAAGGGAGCAAGTGTAATGTATCCAAATTTGCTGACTATACAAAGCTAGGTGGGAAAGTAAGCTGAGGAGGACAGATGGAGTATAATGTGGGGAAATATGAGGCTATTCACTTTGGTAGGAAGAATAGAAAAACTGCATATTTTTTATATGGTGAGAAACTATTAAATGTTGGTGTTCAGAGAGATTTGGGTGTCCTCGTACAAGAAACACAAAAAGTTAGCATACAGGTACATCAAGCAATAAGGAAGGCAAATGGCATGTCGGCCTTTATTAGAATGGGCCTATACGCTCTGGAGTTTAGAAGAATGAGAGGTGATCTCATTGAAACTTTTAAGATTCTGAGGGAGCTTGACAGAGTGGATGCTGAGAAGTTGTTTCCTCTGGCTGGAGAGTCTAGAACTGGGGGGCATAATCTCAGAATAAGGGGTCGGCCATTTAAGATGGAGATGAGGAGGAATTTCTTCAAACAGAGGGTTGTGAATCTTTGGAATTCTCTACCCCAGAGGGCTGTGGATGCTGAATCGTTGAATATGTTTAAGGCTGAGATAGATAGATTTTTGGACTCTAGGGGAATCAAGGAATATGGGGATGCGGGGGAATGTGGAGTTGAGGTCAAAGATCAGCCATGATGGAGTGACGGAGCAGGCTCAAGGGGCCGTATGACCTACTTCTATTTCTTATGTTCTTATGTAAGGAATCTTACAACACCAGGTTATAGTCCAACAGTTTTATTTGAAAATCACAAGCTTTCGGAGATTATCTCCTTCGTCAGGTTAGTGAGTGAATGAGAGGTTCTCAAATCGCATATCTTATATTAGGCTGGGAATCAAAGGTGTCGTTGGTGTTCAGACAGGTTAGCCACGGAAAACAGTACGTCCCAGCATACTGAATACACAATGGGTCAAATTACACAGACAAAGAGAGAAAGAGACCTGAAAGGCAGAGAGAGAGAGAATGTCCAGTTGTATTAAAAACAGATAACTTTTTTTTTCCCTGCTGGTGAGGTTACGTGTAGCGTGACATGAACCCAAGATCCCTGAAAATGAGCCACCCAGCCTCATCCCACTTTCCAGCCCTTGGTCTGTAGCCTTGTAGGTTATGGCACTTCAAGGGCATATCCAAGTACTTTTTAAATGTGATGAGGGTTTTCGCCTCTACCATCCCTCAGGCAGTGAGATTCAAACCCCCATACCCTCTGGGTGAAAAATGTTTTCCTCAGCTCCTCTGTATTCCTTCCACCAATTACTTTAAATCTATGACACCTGGTTATTGGCCTCACTGCTAAGGGAAATGGTTCATTCCTATCCACTCTATCTAGGCCCTTTATAATTTTGTACACCTCAATTAAATCACTCCTCGGATTCCTCTGTTCCAAAGAAAATGACCCCAGCCTATCCAATCTTTCCTCATAGCTAAAATTCTCCAATCCTGGCAACATCTTCGTAAATCTCCTCTGTACCCTCTCTAGTGCAATTACATCCTTCCTGTAATGTGGTGACCAGAACTGTCCGCAGTCCTCAAGCTGTGGCCTAACTAGCGTTTTATACAATTCTAGCTTAACCTCCCTGCTCTTATATTCCATGCCTTGGTTAATAAAGGAAAGTATCCCGTATGCCTTTATAACCACATTATCCACCTGTCCTGCTACTTTCAGGGATCTGTGGCCATGCACTCCAAGGTCCCTCACTTCGTCTACACCTCTCAGCATCCTAGCATTTATTGTGTATTCCCTTGCCTTGTTTGCCCTCCCCAAATGCATTACCTCACACTTCTCCAGATTGAATTCCATTTGCCACTTTTCTGCCCACCTGACCAGTCCATTGATATCTTCCTGCTGTCTGTTGTTTTCCTCCTCACTATCAACCCCATGGCCAATTTTTGTATCATCTGCAAACTTCTTAATCATGTCCCCTACATTTAAGACCAAATCATTAATATATACCACAAAAAGCAAGGGACCTGGTACTGAGCTCTGCAGAACTCCACTGGAAACAGCCTTCCAGTGACAAAAACACCCGTTGACCATTACCCTTTGCTTGCTGCCACTGAGCCAATTTTGGATCCAACTTGCCACTTTCCCTTGGATCCCATGGGCTTGTACTTTTTTGACCAGTCGGTCATGTGGGACCTTGTCAAAAGCCTTGCTAAAATCCATGTAGACTACATCAAATTCACTATCCTCAACGACCCTCCTTGTTACCTCCTCAAAAAATTCAATCAAGTTTGTCAGACACGACCTTCCCTTAACAAATCCATGCTGACTGTCCTTGATTAATCTGTGCCTTTCTAAGTGACTGTTTATCCTGTCCCTCAGAATTGCTTCCAATAATTTGTCCACTACCGAGGTTAGACTGACTGGCCTGTAATTAATCGGTCTATCCCTCTCTCCCTTTTTAAACAACTGTACAACGTTAACAGTCCTCCAATCCTCCGGCCATGTAGCCAGGGAGGATTGGAAAATGATGGTCAGAGCCTCCGTTATTTCCTCCCTTGCTTCGTTTAACAGCCTGGAATACATTTCATCTGTGCCTGGTGATTTATCGACTTTCAAAGATGCTAATCCCGTTAATACTTCCTCTTTCACTATGTTTATCCCATCCAATATTTCACACTCCTCCTCCTTAAATATAATGTCTACATCATCCTTCTCTTTTATGAAAACAGACACAAAGTATTCATTAAGAACCACACCAACATCTTCCGCCTCCACTTGTAGGTTACCTTTTTGGTCTCTAATAGGCCCTACTCTTTCCTCTTGCTTTTAAAGTATTTATAAAACATCTTTGATTTTCCTTGATTTTACTTGCCAATATTTTTTCATGCCCTCTCTTTGCTTTCCTAATTTGTTTTTTAATTTTACTCCTGCACTTTCTATACTCCTCTCAGCTTTCTCTTATTTTGAGTTCTAAATCTAGAGTACTGTGCCCAGTTTTGGTCCCCTCACATGGTGGGTGATATAATGACCTTGGAAAAGGTCCAGAGGAGAGCTACAAAAATGATTCCGAGCTTAAAGAATCTCAGCTACTCAGATAGGCTCAAGGACCTTGGTCTATTTACATTAGAGCAGCGTAGACTTAGAGGTGACCTAATAGAGGTCTATAAAATAATTATAGGGCTGGATAGCATCCTTATTGACAGATCATTCCAGTTTAACAGATTGGGGAGGACCAGGAGACATGAGTTTGAACTATGGAAGAGTAGGAATAGATTGGAAGTTCAGCGGTTCTTTTTTTCCCAGAGAATTGTGAGCCTCTGGAATACGTTGCCAGCTGTTGCGGTGGATGCTGACTCTCTGCATGCCTTCAAGAGGGAGCTGGACCAGTGCCTACTGGGGCAGAGATCGCATCATATAGAAGGTAAATGTCTTTATAGATAACACTTGGTCCATGTGATCTCCTGGACTGGTTTCAATCACTTGAGAAGGTCGGAGAGGAATTTTACAGGGTATTTCTTCCCTAATTGGCCCTAGGTTTTTGTGTTTTTTGCCTCTCCCAGGAGATTACATGGATACGGGGGCGAGTGTGAGGGGTGGAGGTCAGGGGAGGGAAGAAGTGTTTAGTCATGATGGTCCAGCCATCGTGGTGTGGGTAGGCTCGATGGACCAGCTGGTCTTTTCCTGCCTGTCAATTTTGTATGTTCGTATCAATTCTGGTACATCTGGATGAAATGGCCCCGGACAGGGACTTCTTCATCCATTCTGTTTCTTCTAAGGCCAAATTTTGCTACAATGAATGAATCTGTTCATTTTTATATAATTTATTTTCTTACAGTAATTTAGCTTTGATAAATAAATATGAAACAATACCTGAGATCATTAAACAAGATTGGCCTGAATCATTTGTTCGACAAACTTCTCATGTATTGTCACAAGGCATCTTTAAATGGAATTTGCCCACTGTCTGAGGTAACCTTGAAGCTTTACAGCATACAATGCTGATATCTGTCAGAGCTGCAAAGAAAATACAGTGTTAATTTTTTTCCCTTTTCTCAGCTGGAAAAAAAGGCTTTAGGTTTTATTCCATGTCACAGTTGAAGATCTCTAGGGAAATACATCGACAGTAAAGCCATTCCTGGTATTACTTGTGAGAAATGCCCAGAACAAGGCAGGTATTGCTTCTGCATGCTTTAAGAAAGCAGAACGGCAGTAATGCAATGAACAATCATCTGTAAATCACACAGTGTACAAGTAAACCTATTCTGAGATCTCCTTGACTTTAATACCAAAGGACATGTGAAAACTGATGAAGCTAGGTTTATCTGATCTCTTGAGTTTTATAAATAATAGCTTTTCTTTTGCTTTGATGTTTAATACAGTTTTGAAATGCAGAGCTGCATCTTACAATGTACTTGAATTGATAAAATTATATGTGAAATGTAAAATTGCAAAGCACAGTATTTCTATCACTAAGGCACAACTACATAAAATATTTTTTCCCAGAGAACGAAAGACCAAAAGTTTATAGGCATAGTTCTTAATGTCACATACCCTGAGTAGTATAATAATGATGATTTATAAGGTCATTTTCTGAACACTACAATCATTTCCAGAATGCCAACATTGTATCAGGCTTGTACCTTCCTGCCAGACAGGCACTTTACTGTGTCAGTATTGCCTGGAAGCTGTTATTATAATCCATATTGTAAACTGAAATAATAATTCATATGAAAAATGCAGAGAGGTGACTGCAGGTATGACTGATAAATGTATTATAATTTTAGCTCTGTTGACACACATCAAACGTACATGATAAAAAGGCATTGTAAAATAGTGTTCTGCCTTTGGGTGTTTTAATGTTGGAGATGAGGCTGAGAGAACCTACGGACCACAAGATTTGTGTAACAATTGTTCTCCTTCCATTCCCTCAAACAATTCACTGTTCACTATGTATTTTGTCTGCATCTAACTATATATCGAGATTAGTTTCATAGCCTGAGACATTATTCATTCCAGTGAGTTTATTGCGTAACACTAGAATTGAGATTGATGGTTTGGGGTTCATTTGAACTTTCGGAGATGGTGCAAAACGGATGATATCGGATTGGTTGCCCTTTAAACAACCGGCTCGATTTTTCTTTCCAATCCAAGATCGCCCATTGACAAAATTACCACCTTTTAAAACATTTCTTCAGCTATGGATTTATGGGGAAAATCCTTCATAGCTAACAGTTTGTGTGATAGAGTCTGAATTGTTTGTCTCCTTTAACTGTGATCTAAATAGCAGATAGCCTCATTCAGTTAATTAGAAGGGATCATGTGAAATTGAGGGCTGGTTTGTTCAGTTGTTCAATGAAGACACTGGAGCATCAAACTAACATACCTTGTCTGATACATCTGAATTGACATTATTCACCAGACAGATTCACATAATATAACAAGCTGAAAATATACTGTCTTTAGTTGAATTTATGCATTTGTTCAGGAAATTACTTCAGCAATCTCCTATGTTAATTACAAAATGCATAAGACATTGGCTTGTCTGAGAGTTCCAGAAGTGTTGTTTTTGACACAATAGTAGTTAAAAAGCAAGAGCTTTCAGACATGAGGGGAGTTGTTTCAAAAGCTGAAAAGGTGAAGGAGTTTTCATCAACAAACCCGATGTGGGGGAAATGAAGCATAAAAATGGTGGTTGAAAGGAGACTGAAATTGCAGCATAGTAACCAAATTTTAACCGAATTAGAAGTTGTATCTAGGAAGGATAATTAAAAGCAAGACACATTTATAAAGTACCTTTCACATGTTCGTGACATCTCAAAAGTGTTTCACAGTCCATTAGTTTCTTTTAAAGTGTAGACACTGTGTTTTTGTAGGCAAGTGGAGCAGCTAATTTAAACACAGCAAGGTCCCATAAACAGTAAATCAGATGAATTACCAGTTAATTTGGTTTTGATGTTGTTGGTTGAGGAATGAATGTTGACCAGGCACGAGGAAAACTCTCTGCTCTTCTTCAAAAAAGATCTTTTGGGCTCGATTTTCTCACCCTCAATCGGGTGCGTTCATGGCGGGGGGGCTGCGAAAATCCGTGATTCCCAGGGTGGGTCTGGAGCCCGGCTCCAACCCGCCCACTTCCAGGTTCCCCAGTGACGCGCTCACATGCGTGTGCAGCCCCCGCATGTGGGACTCCCACCGGCAATTAAAGCCGGCGAGGTGCCTCTTAAAATACTTAAACACGTACTTCAGGTCGTTTACAGACCTGATTGACCTGATATTTTAGAAGGGATGGGGCTTTGAAATGAACTGAGACTGTTTCCCGTACTGGGGGAAACACTCTCAGTTCAAATGGAAGTGTTTCAGCCATCAGCCTGTGGCAGCTGCAAAGGTCCATTTGACAGGTCGGGGGTGGGGGGGTGACCCTCACTCATTGCAGGAGGCCACTCTGTCACTTTGGACAAAGTTTGGCCTCCAACACCCTCCTCCTAACAATAAAATTCACAAACTTGCACACTTACCCTGGTGTCCAGACACATTTACCTACCTTGCGGACCCCCTCAAACTTCCAGATGGGGGCCGCCGTAGCTGCAGTCATGACCTCCTCGGAGGGCAAACAGCATCACCAGCCTCGCTGGCCACGCCGTCCACCTCTGACACATGGAGCTCCACAACACAGTGTTGTGACACATCCACCTGCACAGCAGGTGGGAGGGCAACTGCAGAGAGAGATGGGTCGCAGAGGGCACTACCCTCGCCACAGGGTCTACAGACCGAGGCTCAGCTTCCTGGACCTCTCTGAGCAGCAGTGCACATGAAGGCTCAGAGTCACTCGACATGTAGTCGTGGACATCTGCAGCCTCCTTCATGCCGAGCTGCTCCTGATTGGCCCGAGCACCGTCTTCTTACTTGTCGCTGTTAAAGTCACCACTGCCCTCAACAACTTCTCCTCCGCATCCTTCCAGGGTGTCACCGGCGTCTCTCAGTCGTCTGCACAAAAGAGCCCTGCCTATACACCTACACCCACTCTGCAGTGACACAATGGGTGGCATCAAGTGTGTGTGTTCATGGTGAACCTCATGAAAGGGACCTATTCCACAAGCCGGTCAAGAATGGGCAAGATGTGGCAGTAGTGGTGATAATAATAAGATTTATTGTGCATGTGAAATAAAACAAATATAAATAAAAAACATGACAAATCGTCAGACACACTTGTGCATTCCCTTTGTGCTCACAAAACCTTCAGCTTGCGTTTCCGGGAACCCCTACGTGGTGCTACCCCTGTGGCTTCAGCAGAGGTTGTGGCAGGTTGCTCTTGTCCATGCCATGACCGATGAGATGCTTTGGGCCGACGCCCTCTGGGTTTCGGTGCCCGTGAGGGCTCCTCCAAAGGCTGCTCCACCTGCACCTTTGCAGGGGCAGACTCGGCCACCTGGAGAGGGGGCAGCATTGCGGGTACTGGTTGAGAGGGGGGCAACGGGTGAGACGTGGGAGCGCTTTGAGTGGCGTCCCCATTTCCATGTCCCCTTTCATCATCATCCCTCTCCTGGCCCAGGCCCACATCACTCCTTCCACCCTGCTGGACGGCAGTTTGGAGGACTTGTGTGAGGCCTTGGAAGGCCACTTGTAAAGTATCTGTCAGCCTGTTCAAGGCGGCAGAACGTTGCTCACCCTGAATCTGAACGGCCGTAGTCAGGGCCTGAATGGACTCATTGTTGAGCCATGCTTGACGCTCAAGGGAGGCTAGCCTTTCCTCCATCGCAGACATTCCCACACCTACCCACCACACTATCTCAGAGATGCCTTCACGTCACTGTGACACTATCTCGGAGATACCCTACTGTACCTGTGCCACCATTCCCCTCATGCAGGAGTTGGACTCCTCCATCCTCTGCGAGATTGTGGGGAGTACGTGTGGCACCTGTTCCAGTGCCTCGGCAATGTGCTGCTGCCCCTCGACGACTCTCCTTTTCACGGCTGGCCCCCAGGATTCAGCATCTGAGTCCAGCTGAGCAGAGCCTGGAGAAGAGTGCACCCACCGACGCGGACTCTCCACGGCTGCCCCTGCCACCAGGGTCTGCTCGTGCTCACATGTGCGTGGTGACTCACCATGTACAAGCCCAACTAAGTGAGGACGGGGACCCACCGAGGTGTATGTATCTGCGCTGGTGGATGCGTGGCTCAGATGTGACGATGGACCCTCAGAGGCCGGCAGGTCCTCTGAGGAATCGTCCTCCACGGTCACAGTGCTCGCAGATGGCCCTGCAAGAGAACAGAAAGCAATATTAGGCATGTGGACAGATGTTGAGGTGCTGCAGATGCCAAGTGATGCTAAGATCATTCGCTATCATGAGTGCTGAGCGTTAGCTTTCTGTCACCGGCCGCTTGTGCAATCCCAGCCTCGGCATCCGCCACGGACAGGCACTCCAGCGTGCGGCTGGTGTCCAATGCCTGCTGCTCTGCGTCCGTGAGGACCACCTGGTGTGGCGGGCCCCCTCTGGTCTGTGCCCTCTCCCGGGGGTTCTGGCATCTCTTCTCCAATCAAGTCAAAACACAGAGGCGTGATTGAGTGATGGTTGCATGGTAAGCCACTGCATGCATTGGTGTGGGTGGGGTTGAGCATGAGGGAGATGCATGGGAGGGTGCGTGTGCAACATAGCCATGATGTTGTATGAAGATTGGGTTGCGTGGTAGTGTTCGAATAGGGACAGGGGCGATGAGTACGTGCAGGCAAAGTGAGGATGATGGTTGAGTGGATGTGAGGAGTGATGCGAGAGCGTTGTGGTGGCAGTGCAGAAGGGGTTGTGTGGTGTTGGAGGTGATGTGGAAGATGGAGTGTGGGAGAATGCGTAAGTTTACTCACTTTGCCTGACCTGGTTAGGTCATTAAATCTCTTCCTGCACTGGATCCAGGTTCGTGGCACATTGCCGCAGCTGGTGACCTCATCGGCCACCTCCAGCCAGGTCTTCTTCGTGGTGGAGGGAGGGCACTTCCTCCCATCAGACGGGAAAAAGATTTCCCTCCTCCTCCTCACCCCATCCAGCAGCAGCTGGAGTGAGGAGTCTGAAAATCTTGGGGCAGCCTTCCCTCTGGCCTGCTCCATAGTTCAGCAGTGGTTGTTTGCTGCAGGAGGAACATTGGTGGACTGCCCCTTTAAATAGGGCTCCTCCAGCTGACAGACCTTACTGCGCATGCGCAGTCCACCCACTGCGCAGTTTACCAGTGGGAAACCTGGAAGCAAAGGTAAGTGGCTCCAATTAGCCTGCGATTGCATGCGGAGCACACTGATTTCACCGGGTGCATTACCCACGCGCCCAGTCGACCCCCTGCTGAGAACACGCCGCCCTGCTAATATCGAGCACTTTGTGTCCACTTGAAAAGGTATTCAGGGTCTAGGTTTAACATCTCATCCAAAAGATGGCACCTTCAACAATACTCCACTCCCTCAGCACTTTACTGAAACGTTAGCGTAGAAAGTGTCCAGGCAATCTGAAGCCATAATCAGTAAAACTCATCAAGTACATTTTAAGGGTATTTGACTATGTCAATCAAGTTTCTTAACTTGTATTGCACTTAAATCCTGGAGTAGGTCTTGAACCTATAACCATCTGAGTGTGTTAGTACTGAGCCAAACTGAAATTAACTCATTACAGACATGAGGCCCGATATTAGGAGGGAGGTGGGTTGCCAGCGGGGGTTCGACTGGGCGCGTAGGTAACCCACCCAGTAAAATCGGTGGGTTCCCCACGTGATCGTAAGTAAATTGAAGCCACTTACCTTGGCTTCCGAGTTTCGCACTGGAAAGCTGCGCAGCGGGTGGACTGCACACCCGCATCAGAGGCTGTCAGCTGGAGGAGCCCTATTTAAAGGGGCAGTCCTCCACTGACTGATGCTGCAGAAAGGAGCCAAAATTACAGCATGGAGCAGCCCAGGGAGAAGGCTGCTCCCATGTTTAATGATGCCTCACTCCAGGTCCTACTGGATAGGGTGAGGAGGAGGGGGAGGACAGAGATCTTCTCCCTGGCGGATGGGAGGAAGTGGCCTGCCTCAGCCACCACGAAGGCCTGGCTCAAGGTGGCAACGGAGGTCACCAACACCACCAACATATCACGCACCTGCATACAGTGCAGGAGGCTCTTCAAGACCTAAGTAGGTCAGCCGAAGTGAGTACACTTACTCATTCCCCTACACTCCGTCTGCCACATCATCACCCCCACCCCACATCTCCTTCTGCACTGTCAACACTACTCTATCACATCACTCCTCACACCCACTCAAAGCTCATCCTCATCTTACCTGCACTTACTCACCTCGCCAGTACTCATCCCGCCACTACCACTCAACCCAATCCTCATACAATCTCATGGCGCTGTCTCACACTCACCCTCTCGTGCATCTCTTTCACGGTCAGCCTCACTCCACCTGCCACTACCTGTGTTGCAGCCACAGGGCATGCATCACATATGTGCAGTAGGAAGCGTAAGGCAAACGTGTCGTGAGCATGAAGGGGATGCACAAGGGTGATTGAGGGTTTGTCATGGTTTTTACTTATATTTGATTTCTGATCAACTTACATTACATATTATAATCTAACCACTACGGCCACATCTTGGCCATTCTTGACTGGCTTGTGCAATAATGCCCTTTCATGAGGTTCTCCATGAACACCCTTGATGCCACTCATTGGGTCACCCTACAGTGGGTGTATGTGTAGTTGCACGACTACTTTGTGCAGTTGCTTGTTGCGCAGCACTGTATTGTGTAGCTCCACGTGGCGGAGGTGGACGGCATGCCTGGCGAGGCTGGTGATGTTGCTCGTCCTCCAATGGAGTGATGAATGCAGCAATGGAATCCCCCTCCCCCATCCTGACGGTGTGAGTGTGAGGGGGTCCACAAAGCAGGCAAATGTGTTTGGACAGCAGAGTTTAGGGTATGATTTAATAATTTGGAGTGTAGAGACAACAGTGTGGCAGGCAAAACTTTATCTGAGGTGACAGAGTGCCCTGTTGCAATGAATGAGGGTTTACCCTGCACCTGTTAAATGGACCTTTGTAGCTGCCACTGACTGCTGGCTGCAGCATGTCTGTTTAAACAGGGAGTATTTCCCCCAGCATGGGAAACATGTTCTGGGTAGTCCAAAATCTGAATCCTCCTAAAATCTCCAACTAATGAGGTCTATAAACGACCTCAAGTACCCAGATAATGATCTTAAGTGGGATCCCGCCGGCTTTGATTGCCGGTGGGAGTCCCGCATGCGGGGGCTGCGCGCGCACTGATTCGTGTCATTGGGGAACTCGGAAGTGGGCGGGTTGGAGCCGGGGCTCTGGACCCGCTCCGGGATTCCCCAATTTTAGGAGCCCCACCGCCACGAACGCACCCACTCGGCCATCCGAAAATTGACTCCATTGCCTTTGTGCTATACTTATATTACACCATTAATATTTGCCAATTATTGTGTTTCAGTATTTTTACATGTTTGAAAACAAAGTTTTTTGTGGCTTTAATTTCTAAACCTCTGGCCTGTGTAACTATATCCATTGTTTCCAACAGAATTCGGCAGCATACTGCAAATTTATGTTTAAATCGAGTAGCAGATTACTGCAGGTACGGGTAACTTTGGCTCTCAGGTACACACTTCCCAGGGCGAAGTATAGAAATGGTCGTTTCTGGATCATTACAAAGATCCACTTATGGGAGCTGCTATTGAGAGAAGAGAGCACTAAAAATCCTGAAATAATATGAGTTAAATAACTTGATTGACATAGTCAAATATCCTTAAAATGTATTTGAGTATTTGATGAGTTTTACTGATTACAGCTTCAGATTGCCTGGACACTTTCTAGCATGAATTTAACGTGAATATGAATATAACTTGAGAATGTGAAATATTTTAAAGCTTTACATCTGTTTTTATCTTAAAACCAAACATCTTTTTAAAGTAGTCTTCTTTGCAAAGTTCAAGATTTTAGATTTTGCTACTTGATGAAATGGGAACATGAGTCACCTCAGCAATATCATACTCGAGGTGTGATTTTGTAGACGGAAATTTTAAAAAAGCACAGTGGGGGACGATTAGCATTTTGAATTATTGCTAACTCATATTTTCAGGTAAGGCAGTCATTGATGAATAAAATATGAATTATTTGCTTTTTTTAAGTAGGATGACATTGTGATATTCAGCTTTTTGAAAGCTGGGGCCATGCACCCTGTCCTCACCACCAAGCTAATCCATTAGTAGAGATAATAAGAAAAAAGGCAAATGCTGGAAATCTAAAATTAAAACAGAAAATCTTGAATATGCAGGTCAGCCAGCATCTGAAAGGGAAAGATGAGTTAATGTTTCAGATGGGACTCTTCATCAGAACTCAAAAATAACCCTTCACCCTGTTGCACATTATAACCATTCTTTTATAGACCACAACTCCCAATGCTCAATAAACTATACTTATCATTATGTTGACATTTGAAATTAATTTTCATTGTGTTACTCTAAAGGTTAGATACCTAAGCTATGGACAGCCCATATCCTGATTGCAGTCTCTGTCCTGGTCCTTGGCTTTCCGTCACACCAGTCCTCAAATTGTGACACATATGTAGTCGCTGATTACCTCTCGCTTGTGGTGCAGGGAAAGATAATTACAGGGCTCCTGTGTGACACGTGTCTGACAGAAGCAGCTATGAGAAGTGACTTTTGTGAGTAATAGAACTGCCATTGTGGTCTACGTTATTTGATGTGTCTGTCTGGAGCAGATGGCACATCAGCGATTGCATCAGGTCACCAAACTGTTTTCTGCATTTGTCCACAAGTAGGTTTATTCTCATCTTTACCCATTTCTAGAAGGTTGTGTTTGTGAAGTTATTCCAGTGCTGTGCAAAAGTTTGGATTGCCCAAGTTTCATTGCTCCCAAGTTGTTTTTATTGATGGTGTAAACTATTTTTAGTTCAACCATTTTGGTATTAAAGTAGGTGTCAAAATCATCAAAATCCTACAAAGCTAAGTATGTTAAACATATCCAAGATGAACCAGCTTCTCAAGCAGGTCAGTTGATCTTCTTTCTTTGGAAACATTTTGCTTTTTAACTTTTTGTTCTCCAGTAAATTTTGTGCTTATTAAGATGAAGGATATTAGTGCTGGATATGGAACACTTTCAGATTTGAGTCACCCAGTATCAGTAAGAAATACTTCCAGGTCATGGTTACATGCAGAATCAAACTCCCTCAACTCTATTCCAACAAGTACCTTTATAGTAGGAATACTATAATATGGAACATTATAAGGAGCATAAGGAATAAACTGATGAAGCTCAGAGTTATGTAGGTGACCATGATTACTTCAAATGAGACATGGTTGAATGCAAAGGGTAAGAATGTTTTAAACAACATGTTATAAAACCTTTAGAAAGGACAGGAAAAAATAAATTGGCAGTTACCAAAATTGTTGCTGTAACGTCAGTCAAGGGAGGTCTGAATTAAGTTAGATAAAAAAAATTGTGACACTGAAAGAAAGATATAAATCACTAAGAATTGTTAAAGGCCAAAAGAAAGAAATTAACATGGAATTATTCAAATGAATTGGAGGAAAGTGTAGTTACTGTTTATGGAATGGGAGTAGGGATCTTTCGAAAAGGAGAAAAAATTTATTAAGGGAGCACAGCTCTTGTGACAATGATTCAAAAGAGATATTGGGAAGAAATTGGCCTAGAAATTTGGGAGTGCATATTTTTGGCTACTCGGAAGGGGGAAGGGGAAAGGGGGGGGTACAAAGGGTAAGTGCGCTGTGCCAGAATGGTGAGGTCCGAGGCTCCAGTGATATTGGGCCTCGGACCTTATTGTCATAGAGTCAATGCAGCGCAATGGCCTGCTGGCGAAAACCGCAGGAAATGTGAAGAAAAATTGGGCTCCTGCTCATGTCGCAGCGGCCCTCAAGTAAGTGGGTTCAGGGGTCAGGTCGGGGATGGGTGGGGGAGAGGCGAGACAAAGTGGGGCTGCAGGTCGGGTCAGGAGATCTGCGATTGGGAGTCCGGACCAGACGTCTGCGATCAGCGGGTGGGGCCGGGGGAGGATCGGGAGTAGTGGCTATGAAAGGGAGTGGTGATCGGGTCCTTTAATCACCAAACCCTATTATAGTGAACTCCCTGATATAACTTTCTTTTCTGCCTGTCTTAAGGGGGTTCGTTATAGTGACTTTTGACTGTAGTTAATCAATTACCAAAGGAAAGAGAACAGTTTATTGACCATATTGGCATTGGCCAGGGTACAGATTGTCTTCTTGGCTTCTTGGATCTAAGAAGGATAGAATAAATAGGAAATACTTTAATGCATCTTTTCAAATTGCTTAGAGCTGTGTTTTCAATATAAATATTCAGGAAAGATGCTCTGTAACACATTAAAAATTGCATTTTAATTCAGCATCACAATCAGTAGTATTGAAATACACTGCTTTCCAACACACCAATCAGTAAAATATATTTGATCTTTCACACAGTAACATGTAAGTTGAAAGTTTGCATGCTCCAAATCTACAAGTCAATAAGCTGAATACTGACCAAGTGAAGCTGTACATAATGAAAACGTTACATTGGTCACTAGTTTTATTGATTGCTGCATTCTATTTATGGAATTCTCCAAACAGATGTACTCACACTGGAGGCAATGGAAAAGCATATCACAATAAGTGTAATTAAAGGGAAATATATGCTTCATTCTGCCTACCAGTAATTATTGAAGGAAAGCATGGATGAAAGCTATCATTTCCAAAACATGTTTCTAATTAATTTGTTATGGCTAATGTGTTATGACATTCTTGGTACACTATCATTCTAGTTTAATCTTAACAAACCACATTGAAAGTACTACAACCATAGGGAGTCACTCGACATCCTTTTGGTCCTGAGGGAAACAGAAACAAGATGCTGAGGGGTAGTTACATTTTGATATGTATAAACCACATTTATGGATTTATATATTTAAATTAAAAAGATGAAATATTGGATTATCCTATTTTGACCTTAGCTCTAGCAAAATATTTAAAAACACTTAAAAGGGTTAAATAGTTTGGTACAATGATTGTGATATGCATATAAAAATAAAAGAATATTAATAGCTTGTTTTGGAAATGATAGCTTTCATCCATGCTTTCCTTCTATAATTACTGATCGGCAAAATTAAGCATATATTTCCCTTTAATTACACTTATTGTGATATGCTTTTCCATTGCCTCCGGTGTGAGTAAATCTGTTTGGAGAATTCCATAAGGGAGAGAAGAACAATATAATAGGATCCAATAACTATTGATTTATCAGTGGCTTGGTTCAGTTAATTCATGCAGAGGGGTAGATTTAATTTTTCACCATCAGGTGGAAAACAATTGGGTGTTAGTGTGAACAACTGAAATTCAGGCATTGGGTCAACTTCACTTTGCCACCACACCCACCCATCGGCATCACTCCGGATCCACCGACTGACCGCCGGGAGTTAAAATTCACCCACAAAAACAGTATTAATGAGGGTGTTATTCCAACGGTTATTTTCTACATTTCACTGTTTCTTAAGGTACCTGCAACATTTTTAGCTGTGCAAGTGCAGTTTATTCTCTTGAGGAATAAAAACTACATGGGAAAAATGATCCAACCGTAACTAACTAGAGAAGTTAAGGATAGTGTTACATTAAAAGAAGGGACTTACAATGTTGCCAATTAGAGTAGTAAGCCTGAGGATTGGGAGGGTTTTAGAAATCAGCAAAGGATGACCACGAAATTGATAAAGAGGGAGAAAATTGAATATGAGAGTAAACTAGCAAGAAATATAAAAACAGATTATAAGAGCTTCTACAAGTATGTAAAAAGTAAGAGAATAGCAAAAATAAACGTGAGTCCCTTAGAGGCAGAGGCAGGAGAAATTATAATGGGGAATAAGGAAATGGCAGAGACATTAAACAAATATTTTGTATCTGTCTTCACAGGAGAAGACACAATAAACATACCAGAAATAATGGAGAACCAAGGGTGTAATGAGAGTGAGGAACTTAAAGTAATTAAGATTAGTAAAGAAAAAGTACCGGAGAAATTAATGAGTCTAAAAGCCCCTGGAACTGATGGCCTACATCCTAGAGGTAGCTGCAGAGATAGTGGATGCATTGGTTTTGATCTTCCAGAATTCCCCAGATTCTAGAACGGTTCCCATGGATTGGAAGGTAGCAAATGTAACCCCGCTATTCAAGAAAGGAGAGAAAACAGAGCACAATAGGCCAGTTACCGTGACATCAGTAGTAGGGAAAAAGTAGAATCTGTTATTAAGGACGTAGGAACAGGGCACTTCGAAAATAATAATATAATCAGGCAAAGTCAACACGGGTTTAAAAAAGGGAAATCGTGTTTGACAAATCTAATAGAATTTTTTGAGGGTGTAACTAGCAGTGTAGATAAGGGGGAAACCATTGGATGTAGTTTATTTGGATTTTCAAAAGCCATTTGATATGGTGACACACAAGAGGTTGTTACACAAGATTAGGGCTCATGGGATTGGGGGTAATAGATTAGCAAGGATTGAGGATTGGTTAACAGACAGAAAACAGAGAGTAGGAATAAACGGGTCATTTTCAGATTGGCAGGTTTGAACTTGTGGGGTGCCACAAGGATTAGTGCTTGGGCTTCAGCTGTTTACAATATATATCAATGACTTGGATGAAGGGACCGAGCGTAATGTATCTAAGTTTGCTGATGATACAAAACTAGGTGGGAAAGTAAGCTGTAAAGTGGATGCAAAGGGATATAGGCAGGTTAAGTGAGTTAGCGAGAAGGTGTCGGATGGAGTATAACGTGGGGAAATGTGAAATTATCCACATTGGTAGGAAGAATAGCAAAGCAGAATATTTTTTAAAAGGTGAGCGACTAAGAAATGTTGGTAGTCAGAGAGATTTTGGTGTCCTTGTACATGAATCACAGAAAGTTGACATGCAGGTACAGCAAGCAATTAGGAAAGCAAATGGTATTTATTGCATTTATTGGTATTTATGCCTTTATTGCAAGGGGGTTGGAGTACAAGAGTAAGGAGGTCTTGCCGCAATTATATAGGGCTCAGGTGAGCCCACACCTGGAGTACTGTGTCTAGTTTTGGTCTCCTTACTTAAGGAAGAATATACTTGTCTTAGAGGCGGTGCAACGAAGGTTCACTGGATTGATTCCTGGGATGAGAGGGTTGTCCATTGAGGAAAGATTGAATAAAATGTGCCTATATTCTCTGGAGTTTGGAAGAATGAGAGGTGATCTCATTGAAACATATAAAATTCTTAGAGGGCTTGACACGGTAGATGCTGAGAGGTTGTTTCCCCTGGCTAGAGAGTCTAGAATTGGGGGACTTAGTCTTAAGGTAAGGGGTCAGCCATTTAGGACAGAGATGAGGAAAAATTTCTTCACTCAGAGGGTTGTGATTCTTTGGAATTTTCTACCCCAGAGGGCTGTGGATGTTCAGTCATTGAGTATATTCAAGGCTGAGATCGATGGATATTTGGACACTAAGGGAATCAAGGGATATGGGGATAGGGTGGGAAGATGGATTTGAGGTATAAGATCAGCCATGACTTTATTGAATGGCGGAGCAGGCTCGAGGGGCCATATGGCCTACTCCTGCTCCTATTTCTTATGTTCTTATGTTCTTATTTGAATTTGTAATTTGGAGGATAGTGGGGGCAAAGTTGGGCCGTGTAGCACCCATTTTGTAAGCGCTACATGGACTCCTAAGCCCCAAAAATGGTGTTTGAGATGTGCACGTACACTTCCGACGTGAAGTGCGCAGGACGCCATCTTGGTAAAGGCGGTTGCGCCTAACGAACGTCGGCAGCATGTGGAATAGTTAGATTGTGACGTAAATCAGTGTGCAACGCTGATTTGAAGCAGCTGGTGGCATTTTGTAACTCCACGCTCCAGCCAACGGACTGTCTTAATCTCGCACAGCTAAACAGGACTTAAACGGCATGAAGGACCCCCCTCCAGCACTTATTCATGAGTTAAAGGTTAGTTTCTGGATTAGTTATTCTGGCTGCTCAGACAATTATGCATGTTTTTGGAAGTTTCCTATACTTGGAGAAAGTTGCATTATTATATCGAGAGTTGTCTAGCTGGTCTTGCAGTACTGTTGGTGGCATTTAAAATAGTTTGCGGACCAAAGTTGCTTCCAGACATGGGTGGCCTACTTGGGCTTCCTCTGGGAATTGAACATGACTGGGAGCATGCAGAGAGACCACGCAGAGCAGGACAAGCTGCCAGAAGAGGGAGGAGGAAGTGGAGGAAGAGGCAGGGAGGCAACAAGGTAGACAGAACCAGTCTGCCAGTGCTCTGTGTGATCAGATATTTAATAAGCGATACCAGTAACCTTAATGACACCTCCCCATTCACCAACAGTCACACACTCCTTACCTTTCCTATCCCACATGACCATAAAATCGTCCTCCTTATGATTACACATTGCTTCCTCCCTCAGCTCATCGCAGAAATGAAAACCAACACCAAATACAAATTCATAACCATATTTATAGATTTACACATGAAATGATTCAAACAAACTGATACTATTCACTCCTGTGCGTTCCCTTAGTGCTTGTCGTTCATGCGCCTTTACCTTTCCTAGTGCTCCTATGAGGTGCATCCCCAATGGCTGGAGCATGGGTGGTGGAAGGCTGCTGACCTTCTGTTGAGGAGAGTGCGGATGGCCTTGAAGGACGACCTCGAGCAGTCTGAGCCGGGAGGGCCCAGCTTCAGTCTGCATCATCACTGTCCTCTTCCTCTGCCTCCCCCGACAGTGCCGGTTCCAGTTCTTGGATATCTGAAATGACAAAGGGACACGGGTTGAGTTGTGGTGCGGGGAAAGAAGAAAGTAAGACATGCGTGCTTACACCATCTGCAGCAGGTGAGTCAGAAAAGATTGTGAGCTGAGGGAGAAGTGGGAAATGAGAAGGAGGATTAGGTATGCAGAGATCCTCATCAGCAATACTTCTAGCACCGCCAGTGGCCACGGCCTCAGTGACGGCCCGTCCAATGATGGACAGCACTGTCTCCTTCATGGGGGTGAGGACATCTAGGCGTGCCTGTCCTCCCCCAGTTCTTTCCTGCTGCCTAGTGTTGTGTGTAACCTTCTCCTGAAGAAACTGTGTCAGTGAGTGTCTTGCAAGATATTTGAATAATGTGGCTGTCTTGATTGAATAGTCTGTGACCTGTGAGTTGTGGGTGTGCGGCTTGCATGAGTGGTAATGGTGAGATGCAGCATCTGATTTGCAGGGCTGCGTACTGATTGAAAGTATCTGTTGGTAGGGGTGGGGTGCAGTGCGTGGAGCGGTGGATGAGGCTAGTGCTGCAGTTGGTAGGATGTGTCACGTGGCAGTTGAACAAACTCACTCACCTTGACCACTCGTGTCAAATCATTAAACTTCTTCCTGCATTGCATCCATGTCCGTGGTGCGATGCTCCTGGCATTGACCTCGTCTGCCACAGCCTCCCACTGCCTCTTCAGCATATGTCTGGAAGGCATCCTGCCTCCCCCTGTGGATATAGGATGGCCCTCCGTCTGTCCACCTCTTCAACTAAGGCCTTCAGTGCACCGTCCAAGAACCTGGGTGCTTCTCTCTCCCAGGCGCAGCCATTCTTCAATAACTTCTAGCACTTCCAAAAGGACTTCCTGCAGCCACAGTGCACCCCACCTTTAAGAGGTGCAGGCTGCCTTTAAGTAGAACGAGCCACTCCCGGTAGCAGGGCCCCCTACTGGTGCTTGCAGCCAATCAACAGCGCAGGTAGCGCTGGCTGCTCGCAGCAATCATTCAAACCATCAAGCAGCACGAATGTTATGTGCTGCCTGCATTGCAACCAGCAGGTGTGGGTTAATCACGCAACGCAATCCCAGTACCTATTTTCGGGGGCTATCCAATATAACCACCAGTAACTTTGGATCCGAGAAGAGGGTGATTTTACAGTGACCCAATGGTGTGCGTAATTAATGGCATTTGTCTCTAATGTTTAGTGCTGGAGAGCTATGTCTCGTCACATATCATGTACAATGAGACAACAACTCAATGATCCATTATCCTGTGTGACTGTATAATTCTCATAATCCATCCCAGAACAATTGTTCATCATCACCCATAGAGAAAAACAGCAATGTAGGTGAACTGCAATCTTCTGTAAGGGTGACTTTTAGGCATGAATGAACTAAATTAGTCTAAAAGCAGCATTAATCAATCCGCTACTGTCAGAGCATTTTAATTTCTATCATGACGCAACCCATTCTTCATATACAATATTTCGATAGCATTCCAAGAATAATTAGTTGGTTTTCAGTGTGTAGTTGATCATTATATGAAGCTTGGTGAGCATAACAATTGTAGACTCAGTGGGCGCTAAATTGGTCCGTGTAGCACCCGTTGTTTCGACACAGCTTCTTCGACATCCAAGATGGCGTCTTGGATGCGCACGCACGTTTCTTGCGTGACGCGCACCAGACGCCATTTTGGTATAGGAGTTAGCGCAGGCACAGATAACGAATGCTGGAATCATGTAAAGTAGGGAGGAAATGGCTTCAATCAGTGTGCAACGCTGATTTAAAGTGATAGACACCATTTTGGGACTTAACACTCATCTCAACGATGGTCTTAACCCCGACCATCTAAACATGTCTTAGAGCGCCTGGAGGGCCCCCCACCGGCGCTATTTAAAGGGACCGTGCAGGATTTACAGGTTCTTGACTGGATTATTGCTTCTGGCTGCGGAGACATTTGTAATGGTTTTTGGAGATCTGCTACGCTTGAATACTAGGAAGTGGGGTCATAGCCTAACATGTAGAGCCAGGACGTGTAGGAGTGAAGTTAGGAACTGCTTCTATGCACAAAGGGTGGGAGAAGTTTGGAACGCTCTTCTGCAAACGGCAGTTAATGCTAACTCAATTGAGAATTCCAAATCTGAGATTGATAGATTTTTGTGAACCAAGGGTATTAAGGGTTATGGGGTATTAAGAGTTATGGGACTAAGGCGGGTATATGGAGTTAGGTCACAGGTCCACCCTGATCTGATCGAATGCTGTAACAGGCTCGAGGAGCAAAATACCACTGCCACTTGCTGCCTCCTGATATGTGCCAGCTTCTCCTGCAAGAAAGCGGGATGTGTGTCTGGTTGATGTGTCTATCATGGTTGAATAGCTGCCAGTGTGTGTGGCCTGTGAGTTGTGGGTGGGCGGCTTGCAACGGTGGTAATGTATAAGGGTGAGAAGGTTGAGTACTGTTGGAAAGGGTTTATTGGTATGTGGGTGATGGGGGGGTGTAGTGCATGGAGCAATGGATGCGGCTAGTGGTGTAGTTGGTAGGAGACGCCACTTGACAGTCATCTTGACCACTCATGACAAAGCATTGAACTTCTTCCTGTTCCGCATCCATGTTCATGATGCTGTGCGCCTGGCATTGACTTCATCCCTTACTGCCTCCCACTACCTTTTGGGTGTATGGCAGGAGGGCCTCTTGTTCCCCGCCCCCCCCACCGTGGATATAGGATGTCCCTCCTTCTGACCACCTCTTGCACCAAGGCCTCTGGTGCATCAGCAGAGAACCTTGGCACACGGAGTCTCAGATCGGCAGATTGGTGAGGTCTGGCCTGCAGATTGGAGGATGTAGGATTTAGTGGTGCGCAACCTTTATTCAATGTTTTAACATAACTCATCAGTATGTAAAAATAGGGATGGGCGCGGGGTAATAGCAGATCGTGCTACTCCCGCCCAAAAACAGGCCCTATCCAATTTTCCCCCCAGTAAGTCTAAAACAGACCATTCTGATCAAATATAACACCTTCATAATATAGAGATTTCTTGTAAATAAGTGGGGTGATGTTTGCACTATGAGGGAGAAATTCAACAATGTTACGCCATTTTTTGGACGTAAATTCAACATAGGGCACTAATTTCAGGGGGTGATCTCCCGTGCCCGATCTGCCCTGGAAGCGCGCTGGCTGCCAAATTGGTATCCGCTGCTCACTGGTTTAATGCAAATGAGGCCCAAAGCCCAATATTGATCGGGCCTCAGTCCAATGTCCTATTGCGCTGCCCATTTTGCATCAGAAGCCGGCGCAAGTTGAATTACTCCCCCTATGTTTCAGAATTGAAAGCTTATGATCACGGCTTGTATTAAAGACTTGCAAGAAAATTTATATTTCCACAGCTGCTTATACCAGATTTCTAAAGAAACCAAAGTGAAGTTGACCCAGTGCCTGAATTTTAACTGTTCACTACTAACACCCAATTGTTTTTGCAGAAAGGGATAATGTCATAAACATCTAGTTTTTTAAAATGTTGATTCTTGGGATGTGGGCGTCGCTGGCAAGGCCAGCATTTATTGCCCATCACTAGTTGCCCTCGAGAAGGTGGTGGTCAGCTGCCTTCTTGAACCGCTGCAATCCGTGTGGTGAAGGTGCTCCCACAGTACTGTTAGGTAGAGTTTTCCAGGATTTTAAGCCAACGACGATGAAGGAACGGCGATATATGTCCAAGTCAGGATGG
Source organism: Heptranchias perlo (assembly GCF_035084215.1). Taxonomy (NCBI): domain Eukaryota; kingdom Metazoa; phylum Chordata; class Chondrichthyes; order Hexanchiformes; family Hexanchidae; genus Heptranchias; species Heptranchias perlo. The sequence continues at coordinate 32,971,125 of NC_090341.1, read as the reverse complement.
TGTGTGATTTGGAGTGGAACCTGGAGGTGATGGCGTTCCCATGCGCCTGCTGCCCTTCTCTTTCTAGGTGGTAGAGGGTGAGGTTTGGGAGGTGCTGTCAAAGAAGCCTTGGCGAGTTGCTGCAGTGCACCCTGTAGATAGTACACAATGCAGCCATGGTGCACCGATGGTGGAGGGAATGGATGTTTAAGTTAGTGGATGGTTTGCTGATCAAGTAGACTGCTTTGTCCTGGATGGTGTTGAGCTCCTTTTGTGTTGTTGCAGCTGCACTTATCCAGGCAAGTGGAGAGTATTCCATCACACTCCTGACTTATGCCTCATAGGTGGTGGAGAGGCTTTGGAGAGTCAATTGTCACAGAATACGCAGCCTCTGACCTGCTCCCGTAGCTACGGCATTTATGTGACTGGTCCCATTGAGTTTCTAGTCAATGGTGACCCCCAAGATGTTGATGATGGTGGATTTGGCGGTGGTAATGCCATTGAATATCAAAGGGAGGTGGCTAGACTCTCTCTTGTTGGAGATGGTCATTGCCTGGCATTTGAGTGGCACGAATGTTTCTTGCCTCTTATCAGCCCAAGCCTGGATGTTGTTCAGGTCTTGCTGCATGCGGGCATGGACTTCTTCATTGTCTGAGGAATTGTGAGTGGAACTGAACACTGTGCAATCATCAGTGAACAACCTCACTTCTGACCTTATGATGGAGGGAAGGTCAATAATGCGCTGAGGAACTCCTGCAGCGATGCCCTGAGGCTGAGATGATTGGCCTGCAACAACCACAACCATCTTCCTTTGTGCTAGGTACCACTTCAGTCACTGGAGAGTTTTTCCCCTATTTAGTGCTGGGACTGAAAGAAATTCCCAATTATGCTACCCCAAATGGCTCAATTGCATGGACTAAGAAACTCCCAGGTTTAGTTCTCAGCTGAGTTAACTGATTTCAGCCACGTCAGTGGTACAATTGACAGTTGACATGGTTTGATGCAGGTAGCACGGTAAGCTACTTATGCTTTTTTGTCATGCTAATTTTTTTTTACAAAGGCAAAACTTAGACTAAAGTTTTCTGCTGGTATTATTCCTCCAGTTTACTTTTTGGTATAAAATAAGAAAAGAAATCCAATTTGAGTCAATCTCTAAGGGACAAAATCTCACCAGATAAATATTACATTGTTAAAAATTGATGTAGAACTGCAACTAAGCAGCCACTGCACAGAATGAGTCAGTATTCATAAATTAAGAAAGACACACAAAACAGGTTTATTTTTAAAAAGGGGAATATATCATTTTGTAACTGAACATTTTGGATGTCTTTTATGAACAATAACTCCAGCTGAAAATGTCCAGAACTAATTTGTTCCCTGAATGAAATGATTGACTTTTACCTACAAGATATTTCACTAAACAGCTTGTGTATTTTTGCTTCTTTTGTACCAAAAACAATGGAAAACGGCAGCAGACTTCATAGACTCTGTTTTTAAATCAATATTTTCTTCAGCAGTGTCGCCCTTGAATGGTGGCGAAATACCAGAGTATGAACTGTTGTTTTTCATGAACTTTCAACATTCCCTGCTGCTGAACCCCTGTAACTGATGCCCCTTTCAGCCATTAGCAGCCATTTTCTTCATTTTACACAGTGCATCCCTTTATTTCCCTCAGAAATATGATCCTCAACCTGTGTTTCCTTTATTTATCATCCTCTGTCAGGAAGGTACAATTTCTGCATTAGGAAGGTCGTAACCTTGCTTTTCATCTAAGCTGCTGTTCTGTTCTGTTCTGAATGAACAAGCTCTGTTTGATGCGACAGACCCAACATCCATCTTTGTGAAATGTCGCTCAGGGGGATTTTTCATTAAAGCCCAAGAGGATAGCCATACAGAAAGAGAATGGGTCTGTGCAACTTAATGCAGGTGCCACAGAGAGAATGCAGTTTTAACACGCTCTCCTCTGATATCAAGAGGACCAGGTGTGAAAATAAGAGGAACTTTTGTTTCTTTTATCAGTTACTGGTCGGTCTATTGGTCCACAAAGGAACGGATTTCAGAAGAATAGTGAGAACTTGATATGGAATGAGCAATGTAAACTGAGAGTGGAAATTAACTATGCAACGAACAGCGAATGTCATTAAGTTGATTGACAACTTCATTCATTACAATACATGAACATTAGACAATGCAATAACCATGCAGTTTCTAATTCATCCATTTTTAAAGGTAAAGCTAATAGGAAAACCCATTTGCTGCTGGAAATAAATTATTGCCTTTGAAATGGAAGGCAACTTAATGAAACTTCCTAACCTTTCGAGTCTCTCCGTTAAAATACGTTTAGGTCACTGCACTGAGGTTAATGCCATCTCTTTTATTTCTGAACAGTCATGGAGCAATAGTACAGCAGAATCGTGAGTGAAAGAGTTTTCTATGACCAACTTGGATCGCACCTTTTTAAGCCAAGTCAGTGCATCTGCGAGATTTCTGTGACCTGTGCATTTCAGCTCAACATTGGGCTTCAACATGGTTCATCCCATTTAAGGACAATACTAATTATGGGCAGATTTATTGCTCACCATGATGTTGTACAGACTATGAATGAATCCAATAAAAAGCAAGACATGGGCTCGACGTTGTTCTTTGCCAAATGTCAGGTTTTCAATCTCTGTTGTTCTGTCGAGAGGAGTAATGATGAAGAAATATTAACAATAATTTCTTTCATGCATCTCTTTCAACTGGCTTAAAAGTGGCATTGACAGAGGCCTGGCAGATTTAAATGAGGTCGGGGCCTCAAAATCACAGAGGCCTCTTCACCACCGGAATGGGCAGCCAACCAGCGCACTCCGCCGTTCAGTCGCCCAAAAGTCAAAATAGACCCCAATATGTCTTTTAGATGCAAAAGAACTCTTTTACACCCATTGGAGACCAAAACACAACCACAAGCCCAAATGACTAAAGTTAACTCCAGCCCTCAGACTGATGGGATAAAAGTTTCCTCTGTCTGCTGGTTGTAAATGTCCTATATAAAATTAGTTTGGGCAGTTTCAATCCAGTTCCTACAGGCCATCGGTCCACAGAAGAACACTGCCATCACCTGAGCACGGATTGACCCTAAAATTGGCAATCTTTCTGAAAGATGTGCAGTAGTGATTGCTCTTCTTATGAAGGGATTAATATTCATTGTTGGGGCTGGGTACACGGAAATTACTCTGCAATGAACTGTAATTTACCTGACCTGGGAGTGCTTGGTGATGACATTATATCATTAATTTTGGAGTTGAAGGAATGGTCAGAACAGTGCTAAATACATTAGTCCATTGTGTTTTCTACTGACATTTCTCCACTTCTTACTTGTGCTTTTTCACTAAAGTTAGTGAAGGAAAGAATTTCAACATTCAGAGTTAAAAGGCGGCCAATTTCTATTTGATTGACATTTCATCAAAGACATTTTTTTCTTATATTCTAAATCCCAGTTTACTTCAGATGACTATTTTTGCACCATTAAAAAAATTCTAACAAGGCTAATTATTTTCTACATTATTCTAAGGTTACTATTAATAAATATTTTTATGCTTTCTTTGGTCCTTTGCAACATGTAGTTACTATTCTATCGAATACCATTGCCGATGATCATTTTAACATCACATATCCAGTCATTGTGGAGCAGCAATCAACAAAACAAACAGAATGCTGAATTAGATTGCAAAATTTTTGGAGTACAAGTCTGAGGCTGTCACGCTGAAGCTGTGCAAGGTTCTAGTCATCTCATACCTTAAATACTATATTCAGTTCTGGTCACCGAGGTACAAAGGAAACGGCTAAGCCCTGGAAATGGTGGGGAGAAGGGCCATTAAACTGATCTCTATGGTCAGAGGACTGAGTTACTACAAAACCTTAAAGAACTTGGGGGGAATTTACAACTTCGGCCTAAAACAATGTAAAGTTGGTGGTGATCCCGCGGCAACCACCCAAGGCCCAAACCATTTTCAGGGTCAGGCCACATTTGAACTTTACCAGCGGGCGCCAAACAGGCGCTCCGCTGAAACTTGTCAGTTTTGAACAGGGAAAATTTGTCGGCTTCTGTACGGAGCTGGACGGCTGGTAGAGCCTGTTGGGACGAGGGGGGGTGGGACGCAGATCCCAGGGGGTGGTGGGGGGGTTGCTGGAATGGGTTGGCAGTGGGCCAATAAAAATCTTTTAAAAAATCAAAGACTTACTATTTCCTCAGCAGGTCCCTTTAAGTATCGCTTGTTCGGCTGCTCAACACCTGGTACAACTGGGACTAGCATGCAGAGTGCATGCGGGGCCCATTTGTACATTAAAATTGCAACCGGGATCTTACAACCGATGTAGGACCTTGATTTGCATATTTAAACGGATTCCCGCTTGTTATGGTCGGGAATGCTGAGCACCCATTTCAAGGCCTGCCTGAAAATTGAATAAAGCAGGAAAATGGATGTCCAGTTGCCCACCAGAGTTTCCTCTGCTGGTCACCCAGAAACAGGCAGCCAGTAGTCGAAAATCCGCCCCTTGTACTCTTCAACCTTGAAATTAAGTGAATGAGAGGGGCGTGCATATCAATCAGTCAAGGCCACTTCCTTAAAATTACTCACGTTGATGCAGTGTTAAGACACAAACATATCATTATGTAGCATTCAATTTTTACAGCACCACATGAAGAGGCTACAAAACCTCACACAAAGAAACCTTGCAAAGATTCTGATGTGAGAGTCCATGCTAAAGGAGTCATTTATTTCCAGAATTATTGTCCTTATTATAATGCTGTTCTGAAGAGAGAAGAGAGAGGAATTACAATAAAATAAGGAGTGAAGCATGTTGTGACAGGCTGATGGATTATCTTTTCTTGATATTGATCAGAACTTAAAGATGTAAATTTCGCAATAACACTATAAACACCGTCACTGATAAAAATCAGCCCTGTTTTTGAGATTAAATCAATCCAATGTAAATTGGGTGGCTGACCTATGAATGGATTTGTTATTGAACAGACAAGCAGAAATGTAATTAGTATTTAAATACTAACTAGATACTTGTTTTAAAGATTAAAATAACGGACTTGAATGAAACCCTTGCTTTCTTGGTAAAGAACATAGCTGTCAGCGTGACCAAATGCCGGATTGACAAACCGACTTATTGTTTTACACCATTAGAAATGACCAAAGTGGGTGAAGCTATTCCAAGTTCTGTCTGAGTACACAACACAACAGGGATACAAGTCAACATCACCTTACAGGCGGAGGCCTTGAGAGCAGTTGTACAATTTGGACACCCTATCCCACCAATATCACTCAGCCTAAAGTCCACTATAGAAAGGACTGTCATTTCCCAAGAGAATTTGGTGCAAATGAAGCAACAAAATGCTGATATTGAAAAGGGAATAAAAGCAGTGGGAAGTTATCAATGGTGGGAAGTTGCATATAACATCGGGCAACATCCTTGGGTGCAAATTATGATGATGTTATTTGTTGCAATTCAATTTGTTATGATTATAATTCTCAGAATTTTAATCTGTGTAGTGAGACAGACATTTAGACAAAATGTTAAAGACTTGTATGCTTTGTGTCGTCAAAATTTGTTACCCAGCATGATTTAATACAGTGATTCCTTGATGCAGTTTTGTATGGAGAGTGGTACTCAGAAGACTGTGGTGAAAGTGGATTTTGGATGTAGTCCATTCACACTTGAGGAGGGATTGAAGGTATTCTGGTCCTTTAGTCCTTTAGTAATATCAAAAAATATGATGGACTGCTTGTCTGCTATGTGCAGAAACTTCTTGTCACAAGGTCACGAGAAAATGCTGACACTTTAAAGTAAAATCAGTAACATCAGAAAGCTGAGACTTCAAAGCAAAATTGGTGTCAATGCCACATAAAGCAACAATGGTTGTTCGATTATTAAAAAGAACTGTCAACAAACTCAAGAAGAGGGGAAGTCATGTCTTTAAATCGACACCATTCGAAAAGATTGGACAAAACAATGACTGCAGAAGATTTTAATCTATCCCTTTCTTGATCGGAGCTTGTTTTATGTAGACATGAAAGCAGTGATGAGGTATAAAGAATGAAGTGGAGATGCCGGTGATGGACTGGGGTTGACAATTGTAAACAATTTTACAACACCAAGTTATAGTCCAGCAATTTTATTTTAAATTCACAAGCTTTCGGAGGCTTCCCCCTTCGTCAGGTGAACGATTTCACATCGTTCACCTGACGAAGGGGGAAGCCTCCGAAAGCTTGTGAATTTAAAATAAAATTGCTGGACTATAACTTGGTGTTGTAAAATTGTTTACAGGTATAAAGAAGGCATTACACCTAAGCTGAGGTGTGCTTTCTGAATCAAGGGATTCAGAAGAAGAGACGTCAGGGGAAGTCTAGAAAACACCAACACTGGTAAAGAAGGAAAAGAAGACGATGTGTCAGGCCAGCTCCCAAGACTGAGGATCTGATCATCCCGAGGTCTTGAGTGCCACTCTCCAAGTAAAGGTTGTATTACTGTCATTCTTTCCATGTATAACCAGTGTCGTTAAGAAAGTTAATTTTGAATTGACAAAGTAACATACATTTATCCTTCCGTAATCGGTACTCTCTACCGGTTGAACTTATGATAAGGGAAGGATAGAAGTGATCTTTTATTTGACAAAATAAGGTTAGAAAAAGTACTTGATAATCTTTTCCAATGTTTAGTAACCCGAAACCTCTTCAAGTTTGTCTCTTTAGTGGACCTCTTATTAGTCAGAAAAATCTCTTTTTGATGATCTTCATTGGTACAGTCAATGAAACGAAGTAGACAAAATTGAGATCTTTTCAATTCTTACTATTGAAAATTGTATTGATTATTACAGAATTTTTCTTCTTTAACTACTGATTATCTCCACTTCTTTATTTGATTGCTTGCAGAACTGGAGCAACTCGAGAGTTCACACACAGCTGATCGATAATGCTTCTTCCATAGTAATTCTCTATTTGATGTCAACTAACATTGCCGGGACATGAATAATATAATTACTTAGCAAAAATATTCTGCTTGATAACAGTATTATTGAAAACTATTAGGAGAAAAACTGTAATGCAATACAATATATCTCAATATATATGCAAACTAGAATCAGCACATAAAAATCCAAGGAGAGCCAGCAAGAATGAAGTGAGGAATTCTCCCCACTTTCATCATCTGTCTTATACCACTATAAATCAAGTTATCTAAAATATCTAATGCATAAATAATATGATTGTTGCGATACAAAACAAGGCTTTCCTATAATAATGTTACAATTCATAATGCTGTACTGTACATTTCAATATCCATGCAAATTGTAACCACCACAAACATATAGCACTAGTCATATCATATAACAAATTACAAAATGATAAAAAAAACATCCAAAACCTTTCAGACCACCAAAACATCTCAATATCAGAAGTTGCAGGACACCACTCACCAAAGGCAATTTAAATATTTTTTACATCAAAAGGCTCAACTTTTTCCTATGAGGATATCACTGTATCCTCCTTGCTCTTTTTCATTTCTCCCCATTTGTATCAAGTATCTTTCTCTATTCCCCTAAAATAAAAATAGCCCTGTAATCTTTTTCGCATTAGATTCAAATAACATTTCTTACTGCAAGAACAAAGAATAGAATTAAGGTTCTCTTCTCCCGCCTGCAACAATTCATGTATTCAGTGAATTAACTGAAACTGTCCCATTTTGGGTCACTTCTTATTTAAAATCAGTTTAATATCTCTTGAATGAACATAACGGGGTAGAAATTGATATGTGTTGTACCCATTTTTCAGGTGTAAAATGGGCACAAAGCATACCAATTTGCAGTGGGACGGCTTGCGCTCAATCTGCGCAGGCTTTGGGCCCACTGTTAAATTTGTTGAACCCATTTTTTAGATATCCTGGGTGGCTATCTAAATCAGGAGGCCAGTCGCTTGAATGTCACTGCCAATGGATTACACCATCATCTGATCAGCCTGATTAGATCCCTGTCTTGTAACCATGTGGCCATTGGGGATAGGGCAGGAAAGTGGAGTTGAGGTAGAAGATCAGCCATGATCTTATTGAATGGCGGAGCAGGCTTGAGGGGCCGTATGGCCAACTCCTGCTCCTATTTCTTATGTTCTTATGTTCTCATCATTCCTAGGTATCTACTGGTCTGTATACTGTATAAACATTAGACTTTATAACATCAGCTTTATTTCACAGGTGTGTCCAAATACACATCTCCTGCACTGTGACTGTAATTGTCTCAGGAGCAAGAACAAGTGGTATAATGGGCTCAATTTTGAAATAGAAGTCCAGGAGCATTGAGGGTGGGGGGACAACGAAAATTGGAAAAACCCGGAGTGGGTAAGGAAGCCGGCTCCAACCAGCCAACTTCTGCGTTTCACACAGATGCATCTGTGTGTGCGCTTCAGCAATCCAGAAGTCCCGCCAGCAATTAAAGACGGCGGGCTGATATTTAAAGCAGACATTAAGATATTTAAGCTTGTTAAAGTACTTAATTTTATGGCGATTGAAGCAGGGAAAGGATTTTCATTCTGCTTTAGTGTGCTTCCCGTGCTGTGTGAAACACTCCATATTGAAGGAGCTGTGTTTCAGCCAGCAGCCATTTGGACATTTAAATGCCTGTTTGACAGATGGGGATAAAAGGTCAGTTATTGCAGCAGGGCACTCAGTTCTCTCAGACAAAATTTTGGCTGGGAAATGCTTGTGTTTAGACTGAAAATTCTTGATTTCCACCCAGAATTCTTCTGTTTACACATATTTACCAACTTTTTGGACACCCTCAAATTGACACCATCAGGATTGGAGGGTGGGGGCGGGGGGGGTGGTGGGCACGATGACTGCATTCACCACGACATCTGAGGACAAGCAACATCACTATCCTCACCAGGCATGGTGTGCACTTCCGCCACTTGGAGCTCCACAACACAGTGCTGCACCACCGGAACCAGCACAAGAGCACAGAGGGGAACAACAGAGGGAGCGACGTTGCAGGAGGCACTACCCTCGTCAGAGGGTCTACAAACCGAGGCTTAGCTTTCTAGACCTCTTTGAGGAGCAGTGCATACGGTGGCTGAGAGTGAGTTGCCAGGTGGTCGCAGACCTCTGCAGCCTCCTTCATGCCGAGCTGCTCCCGGCTGGGCCTTGCGGCATCTTATTACCCGTCACTGTTAAAGTCACCACTGCCCTCAACTTCTTCGCCTCCAGATCATCCCAGGAGGCCACCGATGACATTGCCGGGGTATCTCAGTCCTCTGCACACAAGTGCATAAGGCAGGTCACCAACGGCTTGTTTCGCAGGGTCTTGCAATAAGTCAACTTCCCCATGGACAACCCTCAGCTAGATGGAGAGGGCAGTGGGATTGCACTCTGTGTCTAGCTTCCCATGGGTACAGGATGCAATCGATTGCACGCATATTGCAATCTGAGCACCTCCACACGAGCCAGGACTGTTCATCAACAAAAAGGGTTATCGCTCCATCAACGCTTAGCTCATTTGTGACCACCGTGGCAGCTGCCACGATTCGTTCATTCTGAGGGAATCCAACATCTGAGGCCTCTTCCACGCACCGAATACCCTTAAGGGCTGGCTCCTCGGGGACAGAGGATACTCCCTACACACGTGGCTCATGACACCTCTGAGGAACCCCATCAGTGAGCAACAGCGTCGATACAATGACAGCCACATTGCCATTGGGTCTATAACTGAAGATGCGATAGGGTTGCTGAAGATGCGATTTCGATGCCTCGATCGTTCTGGGGGAGCGCTTCAATACGCGACAGTGGGTTGCATTATAGTAGTGTATTCTGTCCCACACAACATTCCGCAACAGAGGTGTAACGATTGAGGAGGCCCCATCCCCTCATCCACCATCCATACCTGCCATCCACATTGAGGAGGAGCAGAAGCAGGAGCAGGAGGAGGAGGGGGAGGAGGAGGGGGAGGAGGATGAACCCATGGGCAGAACAGCGGCTAACCTGGCTGCTCGTGAGGCCAGGGAGTCACTCATATGTGAATGGTTCTCGTAAGATCAGAAAGCGTGAAGAGTCCATTCCTGCTCCCGACACAAAACAGTCCTGCAACTACACATACACCCACTGTAAAGTGACCCACTGGGTGGCATCATGTGTCGCTGTTCACGGTGAAGCACATGAAAGGGCGCTATCACCCTTGCCAGTCAAGAATGGGCAAGACATGGCAGTAGTGGTGAGAATGATAACATTTAATGTGACTTTAGCAAAAAACAAATATAAATGAAAAACATGACAGTCTGTCAGACACCCTTGTGCATACCCTTCGAGATCACAATTCCTTAACCTGTCTCTTCCTGCCACTTTTACGTGGTGCATCCCCTGTGGCTGCAGCAGAGGTAGTGGCAGGTTGGTCATGTCAATACCCTGACTGCTTAGATGCTTTCGGCCTATACCCTCTGGGTTTTGGAGCCGGTGAGGGCCCCTCCAAAGACTGCTCCACCTGCACCTGTGCAGGGGCTGACTTGGCCACCTGGAGAAGAGGCAGCATTGTGGGTATTGGTTGAGAGGAGGGCAACGGGTGAGACATGGGAGCTCTTTGAGTGGTATCCCCACTTCCATGTCCCCTTTCGTCATCATCCCTCTCCTGGGCCAGGCCGACATCACTCCTACCACTCTGCTGGACAACAGTTTGGAGGACATGTGCCAGTGCTATTGTATCTGTCTGCCTGTCTATGGCAGCAGAATGTAGTTCACCCTGAGTCTGCATGGCCGTTGTCACGGCCTGAATGGACTCATTTGTGAGCCGTGCTTGAAGCTCAACTGAGGCTAGCCTTATCTCGATCGCAGACATTTCCGCACTTACCCGCGACACTGTCTCAGACGTTCCAGCAGTTACGTGTGACACTATCTCAGACAGTTGCTCAAGTCCCTGTGTCACTATCTCAGAGATTCCCTCACGTACCTGTGTCACCATTCCACTCATGCAGGAGTTGGACTCCTCCATCCTCTGCACTATTGTGGAGAGTATGTACGGCACCTGTTCCAGTACCTCGCAAATGTGCTGCTGTCCCTCGATCATTCTCCTTTTAAAGGATGGCCCCTGGGGTTCAGCATCTGCGTCCGGCTGAGCAGAGACTGGAGAGGAGTGCGCCCACCGATGCGGACTCTCCACAGCTTCCCCTGCCACCAGTGTCTGCTTGTGTTTACGTGTGTAGTGACTCACCAGCTGCCAACCCAACTAACTGACTACTAGGACCCACCGAGGTGTGAGTATCTGCGTTGGTGGATGGCTCGCTAAAATGGAGCTCCTCTGAGGAATTGCCCCTCTGCCATCACTGCGGTCGTTGAATGGCTTGTAAGGGAACAGAAGGCAATATTAAGCATCATCACAGATGTGTCATGTTGCGATGAGCATACTGAGGTGTTCAACACGGCAATCATTGTTAACGTCAATTTACGTTGTGTGTGATGAATGTTGAAGTTGTGTCACCAGACATTTGTGGGGTGCCAGTCTTGGACAGGCCCTCGAGGGTGCAGCTGATCTGCAGGGCCTCCTCCTCCACGTCTGTGAGGACCACGATTTGTGGAGGTCCCCCTCGAATCCTCACCCTCTCGCGTGCATCCTGAGCTCTCTTCTCCTAGAAGGGGAGAAAGTACAGACGAGTGAGTGAGTGAGGGTGAAGTGGCCAGCCGATGAATGCATTGATTTGGGTGAGGTTGACTGTGAAAGAGGTGCATCAGAGGGTGAGTATGAGACAGAGGCACCACATTGGATGAGGATTGGGGTGAGTGGTAGTGGTGGGGTCACAAATGGGGAGGTGAGGAAGTGCTGAGGAAGTGAAGGTAAGTTGAGGATAGGCCTTAAGTGGTGTGAGGAGTGATGTGATGGTGTAGTCTTGACAGTGCAGAATGAGTTGGGGGGGTGGGGGGGGGTGGGTGAAGTGGAACACGGAATGCAGGAGAATCAGTAAGTGTACTCACTTTTGCTGACCTAGTTAGGTCATTGAAACACTTCCTGCACTGGACCCAGGTGCGGGAGATATTGCTGCTGCTGGTGACCTCCTCTGCCACCTTGAGCCAGGCCATCTTGGTGGCAGAGGCAGGGCACTTCCTCCTGTTAGCCATGTAAAAAATATCCCTCCTTCCCCTCACCCCGGCCAGTAGCAGCTGGAGTGAGGCATCACTAAATCTTGGAGCAACCTTGTCCCTGTGCTGCTCCATATTGTGTGTTCTTGGTCTTTGCTACAGCAAAAGCCATGGAGCAATGGCCCTTTAAATCTAGACGCTGCAGCTGACAGCCTGTCATGCGGGTGCGCAGTGTGCCCACTGCGCAGCTTTTGGACAGCAAACCCGGAAACCACGTTAAGGGCCAGCAATTAACTCGTAATCGCGAGGGGAACGATAAGTTCTTATTATCCGGGTTTGCTGCGCACCCATTGACCCCCCAACCCCCGCTGCCATCCCGTCGCCCTTTGAAAATTGAGCCCAATGTTTCTCTCCAATACTGATGAAGGGTCCTCATCTGAAATGTTAACTTTTCTATTCACTTCCCAATTTCTGATTGACCTGATAAGTGTTTCCAGAATTTTCTGTTTGTGTTTCAGATTTCCAGCAACTGCAAGTTTTTTTCTCTCCAATACAGTTTGATATCTGATTCATTAACTCTTTTATTTACCTGTTGATATGAATACAAAGTTTGTATTGTGCTTCTAAAGTTCCTGTAGCTTTGAAGTTCTTTAATGCTTCATTATGCTATTTGAATGGTTCTTTCTTTAACAGTTCTCAAGTTTTATTAACTACACTGTGTGTTGTGTTATTTTAAATAACATGTGGAGGGAAAAGCTGTTTTCTCTACATTTTTTCCTCTATTCCTAATATGGAAAATCATAAAGAAGATTCAAGGGGTGTAGAGACGCAATGCATTAGAGTACATAAGGACATAAGAAAATATGAAACAATAGTAGGTCTTCCACGGACCATGTAAATTCCACCCTAACATTGACTCCATTCAATCCATTTAATCTCCTCAGTAAGGTTATAAAAATTTTCTCCTGTTGTCCAAAGGTAAATGAAGCAAAATTTCAGATGGCCTATCCAACACTATATCCCTCATTATACATCAATAAGCAATAATCGCACCTCGGTTGAACTTCATGGGCTACAATACAGCACTGTTGCTTTCCTTAATAGGATGTTTCCCAGAAGCTCAGGAACCATCATCTTCCAAATAAAATTTGAATATCTCCATTTGTACTCATTCTTATAACCCTCAATCCCATTACTAGCCAGATATTAATCCAACTTTTTTTCCAAGATACCAATCAACACGTCATCAAGTGTTATTACTGGGAATACATTCCACATATTAACCTTCTCGTGGGAAAAAATGTCCAAATCTCAAGCTTTGCTTGAGGCTTGTTACTTTTATGCTCATATCCTCTAATTCTGTGCTTCCACACTGATTAAACAAATTGTTTGTGCCCATTCTACTCACTATGTCCATTCTACTCACAATTTTAATAATCTTGATTGTGTCTCTAGATTTTAATCTCTGTGACAAAAAGTATCTCCTTCTACTTTTGAGTGCAAAGTCTGAGAATATCAAAATACTGTGCCATAATGATAGGATGGAGATTTAGTCCTATAACCACTTCTCACCCATCTCCCATGTTGAATTGGGCTGTATTGACAGAGAACTGGTCTCCATCTCAGTTGGTGGTGATGTCCAGTGAAGGGAGACCTGGAAAGGGGAGGGGGGAGCAAATTGCAAGAAATCAACTCTAAAAATTTATATTTGATTCCAACTTTTTGTCACCTTTTGAATGCCAGTGCTACCACCTGCCAAGACATTTCTTCCTCTAGGTATTTGATGAACAGCCGATGAGCTGCACTTCTATGGGGCGAGATACATTTTAATAGTTATAGCCTCCAAAATGGAATATGTCACTCCACCAGTATGAATCTTCCATCCAGTGATTTAACTAGTCAAGGCTAGGATTAAAACAGCTAGTATGATGGATCCCTGATTCTCTATTGATGGAAGCATTGGAATATCCAGAGTTAATTTCCTAAATCACTATTGTCCAAATAAATGAAAAATTATAATTTAGTTATTCATTATATTTTGTAAAAATGTTTAATTTATAGCAAGAGTCCCGATATTACAAAATACATAATTGTGAATAGGTCCTTGATGCTAATAAACAAAACATTTTAATTTTTTAAATCTTTTCTGTGCATGTCCCCTATCTTGTCTGGGGGGAAAGGAAGGAGGGGCAGGGAGGTCATCTGCCTATGATTTCCTCCCCACATCAGCACCCCTGTAACCCAATTCCCCTCATATCCTGTGGGAGAGTGTCTGGCCTTCCCTTAGTACCTCTCCTCCAACAGAATATCCAAAATGGAAAATTAGTGTGTGGAGAATTGCAGACACAAATTCACAATCCCTAATATGGAAGAAAGGAAGATAAGTAGAAAAAGACAGAGAGTGTAGCAAAAAGAAGAGTTGAGGAGAGTTAAGCAGAAGAGAAAGAGTCAGTCAGAAGCAGAAAAGCAGAGACACAGAGAGAAACAACAACAAGAAGACAGCATTTTCCAACTTAGCGTGTGCAATGCCACAGGAGATGAACTAGCAGTAATAAATAGTGATAATAACCCAACCATATTTTATGTTGGTACAAAGGGCAGAGAACATTTTAAAGTAAGGAATAATTGCTGTCTATTTGAATTAGTTTGAAATTCCCTAACCAATATAAAAGCTACCATACCATTTATTTGTAGGGGAAGCTAGATGAGTACAGGAGGAAGAAAGGAATAGAAGGATATGCTGATGGGGTGAGATGAAGTAGAGTGGGAGGAGGCTCATACGCAGCATAAACCCCAGCATAGACCAGCTGGGGCAAATGGCTTGTTTCTGTGCTGCAGATTCTATGTAAATTCTATGTAATATGTGCTTACTTCCACCTATTCACTGCAGTGAACTCTCAGATGTCATCTGTTATTACCATTTAGAAAAATGTAAATTCCCTTCCCACATAATATTCAACTGATGCAAAATCCTCCAATTTCCACTCACTAATTAAGAAGCTTGCAGAAACAGGTGTTTTGGCCTAGCCATTATGAAGCTACACAACAACAGAGAAGATTTACTGCTGACCTGAATAGTAATTTTTCTAAAGTTCTTAAATCTTGCCATTAGTCATCTCTTCTGTCGATGCAAACATCTTTCACTGGTTTTCTTTCAGTTCCTCTTCCTGTTATTCACACCTTACATTGTGCCCACTGGACTGTGATGCTTATTTTGTTAAATACACAGAAGCTGCAGCATAAGGTTTTCAACACTTCAGGCACTCAATTCAGTCCATCAGAACATAAACATGTGACGTGAACTGTCTGCCTTTTCCAAACTGTGACCTTGTTAAGATTTTCTAAACATTATCATTTTAACAATGGTTTCTTATGACAGTTGATGCATCACATTCCAAGGACAAGTACCAAGGTCCTTTTGCAATCAACCCTATCTTGCTAAGTCTTTCTCTTATCCGCTTTTCTAATTTAAAGTCAGTGCTGGGCATCTAACTGTAACACAAATACTAACACGCTCAGCATCTTCAAATTTAGCTGGTTGTGTTGAATTTGGGGATTAAAAGATTCACAGGCAGATTTAATTATATAATTTTAAATTATTTCATGTTTAACTCTATTTTCTTCCTCATTGGTCTTCCTGAATCAACCGTTCCCAAACCTCCACCAATGCCATTCCAAAGCAGTTGCAAGGGGGATACATGAGAATACCTGATGACTACTTGCCCACTAATTTCTCTTTCTTCCCTGTGAGGATGAGCCTGAATTTGGCCTAGTATTGCCCCACCACATCAGGCTGAGATCAGGAACTGAGTACATAAGAGATGAAGCCTGAGCTGCATCACTCCATGGCACAGCTCCATCCCCACTTGTCAGGCTTACAGATTTGATCTAAATAAAATAATAGAAGATGCTCAGTGGCAAGTCAGTAGCAATGTACCCTTCAGCATCTAACACAAAGAATAAAGCCCCCATGTGAACTAATATGTTGGTAAGATACTTACATTTCTGGTCCATAACTTGTACAAGTATATGAGAGAAATCAGTCTGAATTTCTGCACATTTACAGTAGGCACAAGTGGCAACGCTAATCTTATTCTCTGCTTCAATATTCCCTCTGGTTCCATCATTCATGCTAGTGTATTATTCTGAATGAACCTGGAGCACCCAGGAGAGACGTCTGTGCCCGGGAGCTCCCAGTGATATCAGTAGATACTTCATCATGAAGGCCATCACAGCTAAGCTTCAGTGCCTCTGAGCAAGGAAAGAAAAAAAAATCAGACAGGGCTCCTGGTCTTGACTGCTACCCAGTGTGCATATGTGGATATATGAGGACAGGATCAGGCCCAGCTATGATGACTGCCATGTGTGAATAGTCTGCTGACCATGACTGATTGTTAAATCTTTTTAAATTATTATTCCACACATGAATAAAAGATGCTTTGGTGATGTAGTGATGGTGTGCGAGTACCCATAGCACTCCACTCCAGGATAATTATCACCTACAGGGGAGAAATGGAGGAAATTGAGGACGAAAAGAAAATTAGCATCAGGGTATGGAATTATTTGAAATAAAAATATCTAAATGGCATGTGTGGTGTAAATAGTATAACCAACTTTTTGATACAGAGTAAGAGATGAGGAACTAATATGCTCATGATTTCAATTCATATGAGCCACAACACTTTGGGTCTGCTGATTATAATTACCAATAATCCTTGGTAAATTATTTTTAATGTCTCACAACTGTCAGGTCAGCTATTATTGAAAAGAAAAGGTCAGATAGAGTGTTGAAAAACACTAACGGGAATGATACCTGAAGGCTTTTATCTTAACAAAGTGTGTCTTACTGTTGCAATAGCATTTTAAACGGCAAGAGCTGATTATTGCAATGCTTTTCTCCTCTGATGATGAAAGTTCATTCACTTAATTAAATGCATATCAGAATTAAAAACAAACAAAAGGAGCTGCAGTAAGGTGTAATGTAAATATTACAGATGAAATGAGGGTAAAGGAGGGTAAAATCACTAGTACAGCATTTGTTGTGGAAGTGTGCTGATACAATGGCCATGATTTTAGCATGGCGACGGGAAGTCAGCAGGTGGGTGGATTTGCGCGTGGGGAACCTGGAGGCCAAGTGAACGCATTTAAATCTGCGATCGTATCTTGACTGCAGTCAATTACCTTTGCTTCTGGGTTTCACATCTCCAAGCTGTGCAATGGGCCTACTGCTCACCCGAATTATGCAATTTAAAGTCCACTATTTAAAGGGTCAGTCCAAGAATGGATTTTGAAGGAGAAAGGAGAAGTGGAGTCCAGGAAAGAAAAGGCTGCCCCTAGATTTAAAGATGCCTCCCTGGATGTACTGCTGGCTGCAGCAAGAGCCAGGAGGGAGGTAATGTTTCCAATGGATGGCAGGATGAAACCTGGCTTTGTAACCAAAAATGCTTGGCTGGAGGTAACAGAAGAGGTGAGCAGCAGGAGTACGGTGCCCAAGTCTTGGGTTCAGTGCAGGAAGCATTTTAATGACCTAACCAGGTCAGAAAAAGCAAGTACAGTTGCTGATTCACCCACATCTTGTTGTTCAACACCTCCCTCCAATCCCCCGTCACTTTGTGTTGGCACGCCTACCCCATCACATAACTCGTCACACCCACTTAATTGTCAGCAGCAGCAACCATCCTGCACTTTCTACCCACTTCCTCAACTGCCCATTTATTCACCCACCACTGCCATTCACCCCAATCCTGATGCAATGTGATGTATCTGTCTGATAGTCACCCTCTGATGCATCTCTTTCATGGTCAGCCTCACCCAAAGCAATACATTCATAGAGTGAAAACGTCACCTTCAGTCACTCACAGGTCTGTTCTTTCTCCCCCTGTGGAAGAGAATGCAAAATGCAAAGGAGAGGAGCAGAACTGGAGGTGGCCCACCACATAGTGGAGGAGGAGGCCATTGAAATAAGTCGGGCCATCGCATGCCTATCCATTGGCGATTGAGAAACTGGCAACCCGCAGATGCCTAGTGACAAAACTTTAACATCTTTCACACACATGATGAATTGATTTTATCCATGATGTAACTGTGCCAAACGTCAGTTTGTCACTTTTGCAATGAATCATTAATATCGCTTTCTGTTGTCTTCCAGGGCCTTCATGTCTTTATGAGGAATCAGCAGAAATGGAAGAAAGTGATTCCTCAGAGGAGCTCATTCCTTCTGAGGGTGCACCGTCACAGGACATACAGACATGCACCAGCGCAGATACTCGCACTTCGGTGGGTCCTGTTAGACAGTTAATTGGGTTGTTGCCTGGTGATTCATCACTCACAAGTGAGCATGAGCAGACACTGGTGGCAGGGGCATCTGTGGAGAGTCCGCGTTGGGGGGGCGCACTCCTCTCTAAGCTCTGCTCAGCTGGACATGGATGCTGAACCTCGGGGACCATCATTGAGAAGAAGAATGATCAAGGTGCAGCAGCAACTTGGCATGGTACTGGAAGACGTGCCACGCACACTCTCCACAATAGCGGAGAGGATGGAGGAGTCCAACTCCATCGCCAGTGGATTGGTGGCACAAGTAAGTGTGACAGTGTCTGTGATATAGAGAATGGTAGCCTCCATTGAGTTTCAAGCATGGCTTTCAAATGAGTCCATGCAGGTCATGACTATGGCTGTGCGGATTCTGGATGCCAACATGTCTGCCACCTTAAAAAGGCAGACAGATATGTTAGCCGTGGCCTTACAATGCGGTACATCTGCTCATCAGCCTGCTGGCCAGCAGAATGCTGGGAGCGATGTTGCGCTTGCCCGGGAAAGTAATGATGGCAAAAGGAGACGTGGAAGTGGGGACTCCACTCAAAGCACTCCCATACCTCACCCGTTGCCCACTCCTCAACCAGTACCTGCAATGTTGCCTCCTCTCCCGATGGCCCAGTCTGCCCTGCACAGGTGCAGGTGGAGCAGTCTTTGGCGGGGCCCTCACGGGCTCCAAAACCGAGAGGTCATAGGCCGAGAGCATCTGAGCAATCAGGGCAGGGATCTGAGCAACCTGCCACTACCTCTGCTGAAGCCACAGGAGCTGCACCACATAGAAGCGGTAGAAAGAGAAAGGCTAAGCAATTGTAATTCACCAAGGGTATGCACAACAGTGTTTGATGAGCTGTCATGTTGTTAATATTTTTTTTTGGTTATGGCACATTAAATTTAATCATTATTATCACCACTGCCGCGTCTTGGCCATTATTGAGTCCCTTTTGTGAATTTGCCCTTTCATGTACTTCAGCAAGACTGCCAAGACATGATGCCACCCATTGGGAATGTGTACAATAGGTGTATGCGTGGTTAAAGGATTGTTTTGTGCAAAGGGAGGGAAGGGGGTTTGGTGGTGGGGGTTGTTCCAGGCGGCCTGAGTATTTCAAAGTCTTCAATTTGCACATCTCATTCTAAAAATCTGTTAGAGATGAGGGTATCCCTGGCATCACGGGCAGCAATGTGCACGGCTGCTCTGGCGATGGGTTCCCCATCTTCATTTTCCTCCTCCTCAGATTTACTGTGGAATAGATCCATTGCACCCCTCATCCTGATCTTGTCAGTTTGAGGGGCTCCAGGATGTAGGTAAATTTGTCTGAACAGAAGAATTCTCATTCTCAACAAAGAAATCTCAGTCTTAACGCAAAGAACTCCCAGCCAAAGGTTTGTCTGAGCGAACTGAATGCCCAGTTCGCTCAGACAAACCTCACCCTTTATTGAGATGTGTCAATCACTGGTTTAAAGGACCAAATAAGCTTTGGCTGCAACTCGCCTCCGTTGCAATGGCGTGTTTCAGATGCCACGGGAGACATGTTCAGGAGTAGTTAAATCCGTTTCTGTTGCAGAATCCACAAAAAATTAAGTGCCTAAAGTGTTTCAACTACCTGAATTGAGTCTTTAAATATCAGCCCGCCTGCTTTAAGTGGGGCGGGACTTAGGGTTTCTGTTGTGCGTGCATCCTAATGCACCTGGGTTAAACCCAGAAGTGGGCGCATTGGAACCGGGATGAGGTCCCGCTCCAAAAAGCTGCTACTTGAACCTCCTACCCGCCCCCAACCCACCTGTTCTTGGGGGTTAAAATTACTCCCAATCTGTGTCTTGTATCCACCATAATTTTACTCATTAACTCGCACAAAAATCGGAATCATTATAATAAGGCATGTCAGTAAAGTTTCCATCAGCTGAGTAGAGATCAGAAGAAGATTACTGAAATCAGATTGGGAGGTCCTCAAACACTGTCAGTTCACTGAAAGCAGATGTCTTTGATAAGATATCCAACATCCAAACTACCCTTCACTTCACAATCAGTAAGGACTCAGGATTTACCTGGCAAATTGAACTGTGGGACATTTTAAATTCAGATGCATAATCTCTGTTTATGAACTAGAGATGATTACTGAGGTATGCTTCCTCTCACATAAGGAATTAATATTGTATGAAGGTCAATAGACAATATCCATTTTCCAGAGATTACCACAGCCCTATCTTTAATTTAAATTGATCTGTTCAACTATTGGAAAGGTCATTTTTCTGTGTTTGATTTTATTTTCTGAAGCCATCTACCACTGTAGTTCTAAAATCTGTTATTTTCTTTAAAATATCAGAGGTTTTGTGGCAGGCGATGACGTGACAAAAATCCCTGGTCAGCACTGGTTCATTATTGTTCAGACTCTGGCAGAACACTGGGGGACAGAAAGTAAGAAAATAGCTGCTTTGTCACCTGAGTGATTTACTTGCTTTAAAACATCAACTAATAAATGGTAAAGAGATCATCTTGTCACTAGCATCCATTTTAATAATTCAACTCGTAAAGGAACATTGCCACCCTGCGAACTTATAAAGCAAGAGTTTTTTTAAGCTGTTTATCAACACACAATATGACAATGTCATTAATATGACAAAAATATCATCCATAGATCTACATATTATCTGCTCACCTTGGCATCTATCCTATCCCATTTTTCTTTATTCTTTCCCATTCTTCTAATTTTACTTTAATAACTTCATTTATTTTTTTTCTAATCTGACCTATATTTTTTTCTATACATTAAATTTCATTAAATTCCTGCATGCACTACATTAAAGAGGCCTTGAGTTAATGACTTCCTGAAAGTAGTGCACATTGGAATTTGATATGAACACATTAACCACTGCAGTTAAAGAGCACATAGAAGCTATTTTAAATAATACATAAAGAACTGAGCTACCACAGTGTCCCAATAAAATCATACAGTTAAATTATGTTAAGCAACTAAGTTTATAGTTGCTAGAAAAAGACCAGTTGATTGAATGGTTCAGTTGAATAGATTCTAGAAGCATTTCAGAATTAATTCTAAAAGGATGTGGCACCCTGTGAAACCTGGATGCTATCACTACATGAATTAAAGTGTAATCACCCAACGAAAATAATCAAAATTCATAGCTTGTGTAGCAGGAATCACTACATCTTTCTAACAAAGAACAATATGTCACCTTTGTACTACACTGTACCCTATATCAATAACCAACATAATGAGTGCCATTAATAAATGAACATTGATCTATTCTATCCAAAAGTCAGAGCCATTAAATGCCAAGAACACAAAAACATTTTATTTTCAAATTACATGGAATACTTACAAAGCTGATTCAAAAGGGCCAGGTGGCACATTGTGTTTGTGTAATTAACCTTTCATTGCTGGAAACTGGGTTTAAATAGAACCAAGGCAGATGGGATGAAGATTCTTTCTCTAACATGACCCAAGTTTTGGTACTTCAAATCCAGTTGCTAATCGACATGAGCTCCAGTATTGTTACCATCCATTCTGATAAGTACATCCACATCACATTCAACCTCCAGCCGTAGACAATTCAAATAAATATGATTCATGCATCCTTTCAAGCATCTTTGTAATCAAAAGTAATTCAATTTGAACCTGACAAAGGTTTCTGCATAATATGGGTTTAAAAGAGATCAAAAATGAATCCTAAATGACACTCAGGCTGTGCTTATTGTGCACCCAGTGTTTTGCCTTCATTAGTCACTGAAAATGATCATTCATTACTAATTTGAAGCAGCTTAAAATTTCAGGGTTAATTTTGCTGATAATTTGGTTGTTTTCCTAATTCTGCTGTATAATCATAGTATTTGTCTTAAACACCAACTTGTTTATAGTTTACTTATAGGACACCAAAATAGTTATCCAGATATTCAACTGTATTGTTCTGGTGCAAGGAACAATGTAATAATGTTTTACATTTGCTGTTTGTTTTCCAATTGTACACAAAAGCTTCACCTCATCAAGTTTTTGTTCAATACATGAACATTTTTGCATTCTCGCAGCAATCTTTGCATAATTTGATTCTCTAAAAACTGCTGTATGTTTCTTACCAAACTATTTGATAATCTAAATAATTATCAGCATTCCCAGGTTTTTCTAATGTCTTTTTTCCACTCTGACTATACCATTTATCACCATGCACTCTCACCAATTCAGACATCAAGATACCAAGGTGTTTCTCCTTTAACGACAAGCAATGTCAGCCAGCAAGTGGCACAATTCAAGTGAGTACAATTGTTTTTATTGCTTTCTTGTATTGTTCCATCCAACAACTGGCTGAAACTCACTGGATAAAACTCATGTCTTAGCTGGTAGGCAAGTGATCTACTGCTTGATCCACTAGACTGTGTGGGTATTTTTGAAGTAAACACTACAGAGTAGAATAGGACAAACTCTAATCCCATGGGTGACTCACTATCCATTTTCCCATCCCTCTCTGAGCCTTAGTTTCTCTGTAAGCTTCAACAGTGGAAGACTAAAGGAACCATTTCTATCTTCTGCAGAAGGGGTGACAGCTTCTTTTAATTTTGTTAATTATTTTAATTTTGTTAATTATTTCATTACACTATGTCCTGGTCCCAGACCTCTGCCAACAGCAGTAGGAGGTACACAACAGCAGTCCACATTGTTTCTCCCTCTGATTTCCTCTCTAGCTGTGATGAAGTACCTCCCTTTAGTTCAGTGTCCTCCCTGCATGGTGCAGCTAAGATCAGGAACCCACATTTTACCATTCCACGACGCAGACTGCTGGAGCCTCAACACACTATAGTACGTCAAAAAGCAAATCCTACATTTTTGAAAGTAAAAGAAACAGATTGTCTTTCCAGCACTTTCTGTTTCTTCATATTACACTTCTGGCTAGGTTTTCATTAATTCCTTTGCCAGGACCCAAAATTTTTTGAAATGGTGCCATGGAGTGCTGCTGTACTAATCGGCTGCATCATGGAGTACAGCTGCAGAGGCCTCTCTGCTGACGAGGCTTGTCTGTTTGGCACAGGGATGCAGCAAATTAAGCAGGGGAAAAAAAAATGTTGTGAGGCTGTATTCCTGCCATGGAGCCACAAGAGCATACAGGTCAGAGACAGGATTATAACATTATAAGAACCAATTCTGCAGCCGATGCTCTCATCACATTGGGATCAGTGCTTTGCAGAATTACAATCCAGAGGTTTTACTAAACCTGGAATTCCAAATCTGAACAAGGTTACTTCAAAGCTACTTTCAAAATTAGATATGGTGTGTGCTGCCTCTGTTATTAATTATTATAGATTACTTTGAATTTGTAGAAATCTTTCCTGGTCATTCAATTGAGTTTTCAGGATCATATGTTAAATTTGTCACAGTGAAGATTCATTGGGTCTTTGTTTGACATTTAGTTTTCTTCTTATTGATCGGTTTAGAAACATCAGATGTGAAAAATACCCATGCTGATGTCACTGTCTAAATACATCTGATTCCTTTGTTCCTTAATTACTACTTGTCTTGGTAAATCACCATTTACAGGAGATAAAACAAATATAACCCAATGCACTAGCGTCTGTCAGTCTCTTTTTTGAATGTGCTATTTGACTTTCTATAATATAACATGAATAATCAGCAGGAGTCCAAAATGCTATCTGCCAAAGCTGAGCAAATAAGAATAATCAATTCTTGTAGCTGCCTGGAAATATTTGATGATAATTTCCTAAAATAAGGGAAATAAATAAATTGAAATTTTTGGGTTGGCTGTGGAATTTTTATATGCACTACCTAATTTGGCCCGATTCATGAGGTGAGTGTCTTTATTGCACTGCTCGTGGACCTGGAGGAGCAGGAGTGCTTCATCCGGGCCCAACAAGCTCACCTGGCTGACAGGACCTCCCCGATCAGCCGATCCCCCCACTCAATGGTGGATTCCCCTCCGATAGTGGACCTCGGTCCCCCATTGTGGATCTCACCTACCTCTGACTCTTCACCTGATCTCCAGCGATCTCCGATCTTCTTCCAGGCCCCCCGATCAATTCCTCTGTCCCCCCACCACCGCCCCGATCTGTTCCTCTGGCCTCTCGATCTGTTCCTCGCCCGCTCCCCCCCACCGAACTTCTCCCTGGCCCATGATGCCTCCCTCCCACCAATCCCCAGCTGCAGCCTGTCAATCAGGCTGGCTGCTGGGCACGAACCCCAGAAGTGCAATTGATTGGCCTGATTAAGGTCACAATCGCCCACTTATCTTCCGGGTTTCGCACCCGGAAATCTTGGAACCTAAGAAAATTTCTAGCAGTAAAAGTGAAAATGAGGCTTAAATACCAATAGGATAATTTCCCAAAATAACATTTTGGTACATAAGAAAACATAAAATTAAAAGATGAATTAACTTACATAGGAACCTTTCAGCCCCTCGTGCCTGCTCCGCCATTTGATAAGATCATGGCAGATCTGTGATCTAACTCCATATAACTGCCTTTGGCCCATATCCCTTAATACCTTTGGTTGCCAAAAAGTTATCTATCTCAGATTTAAATTTAGCAATTGAGCTAGTATCAGTTGCCGTTTGCGGAAGAGAGCTCCAAACTTCTACCACCCTTTGTGTGTAGAAATGTTTTTTAATCTCGCTCCTGAAAAGTCTAGCTCTACTCCAAGAATCCCCAACCAGCGGAAATAGTTTCTCTCTATCCACCCTATCTGTTCCCCTTAATATCTTATAAACTTTGATCAGATCACCCCTTAACCTTCTAAACTCGAGAGAATACAACCCCAATTTGTGTAATCTCTCCTTGTAACTTAACTCTTGAAGTCCAGGTATCATTCTAGTAAACCTACGCTGCACTCCCTCCAAGGCCAATATATCCTTCCGAAGGTGCAGTGCCCAGAACTGCTCACAGTGCTCCAGGTGCGGTCTAACCAGGGTTTTGTACAGCTGCAGCATTACTTCTGCCCCCTTGTACTCTAGTCCTCTAGATATAAAGGCCAGCATTCCATTAGCCTTCTTGATTATTTTCTGCACCTGTTCATGACACTTCAATGATCCATGTACCTGAACCCCTAAGTCCCTTTGGACATCCGCTGTTTTTAACTTTTTCCCATTTAGAAAGTACCCTGTTCTATCCTTTTTTGATCCAAAGTGGACGACCTCACATTTGTCTACATTGAATTCCATTTGCCACAGTTTTGCCCATTCACCTAATCTATCAATATCCCTTTGTGATTTTATGTTTTCATCTACACTGCTTACAATGCCACAAATCTTTGACAGGGAAATTAAAATACCTGCATCCAAGTGTGTTTTAGAGGCACAAAATGTGGCCAGTAACCAAATATTACCAATCTTATCAAGAGGGAGAGCAAACTCACCAGCCTGACAATGAAACATGATATCTTCAGGCACTGCAGTGAAAGGGTGGTTCCACAGCCAAATTAAATCCAACTGGAAGTGGAATTCCAGCTTGTATATGCAGCCTTAGAACAGGGATAGAATGCATCACACAAGTGCTGGTAACTGACAGATTGTATTACACACAAGGAGAAGGGAAACATCAGATCAACAGTATTATCTAAAAGGCCAAAATAAGAGTTCTGTTACTTAACCTCCATTTCGTGTGAAACGTAGCCCAGACTAGATGGAGATGAAAGGGGAAGAAAAGTGGGTTTAAGAGGATTATCTAAAAGCATTAAAAGGTTAATTCACTTGTGCTGGAATGAAACATGCCCAGTCAAGGTGTAAAAGGCTGAACAGCTGGAAGACAATCAAATATGAGTCTAGTTTAGCGGGTGAGGAGCTATATGATTTGTAGCACACACGGTCTCCTCTTGCTAGCTGACTGTCAACAATCCCTTGAGTATTTCCTTACACTCTCATTGATCTCATCGTAATTCCTTCATCAAATGTTGGAGATGTACTTGTTATCACAACATAGCTTGTGTCAGTCCAAATTTTGCCTTGCTGTTTCAAGTCTCAAGGAGCAATCCAACTCTTTCACCTTTATAATCTTTCCTGTGCTTTGCAGGAAAAATATGCATGGGTTGGACAAAGCAAATAAAATTACAAAATCATTACATTTATCAGGTTTTGGCCTCCTGTTATTTTCTATCCAACTCTAAAACAAGTGTATTCTGTTTCCAGAATCAAGCACAGGCATGGTTGTATGTCACACTAAAATGGCTTGCTAGACCACAACCTGGAAATTGCTGTTTGTGGGCTATTGAGGGGGAAACTTTGGTTCACTTTTGTTTTTTATGGGCTACAAAAACTATTGATTAACACTTGACTTTACTGTCTTCAGTGTGTAATGAACTATTACTGCCACACAGATTGCCAGCCAATGAAAAGGATGGAGTACTAATCCTCATAGAATGCAATTAGGAGGTACTTAAACAATTGATCTAGAAAGACAAGCACACATATGCTGAGCAAATTTACATTAGAATGGAGCATTACAGATTGAATCATAGAATCATACAGCACAGAATTGGGCCATTCGGCCCATTGTGCCTTTGCCGGCTCTTTGAAAGAGCTATTCAATTCGTCCCACTCCCCCACTCTTGTCCCACAGTCCTGCAAATGTTTCCTTTTCAAGTATATTTCCAATATATGCCTGAGGGAAAGCAGATGCTGGCAACTCTACTGCACGGAGACAGGGAGAGGAGGAACACATTTTCTGGGACTGTTGGGCACCCTTCTCCAGAAGTGCCATCTTGGGGAGTGTTGAACAGGGCACCAACTTCATACCCGCAGTATGTCCATTTCACCAGCCATCAAGTAGGGAATAGGAATATATAAATGCAATGCAAATCATATGGGGGTGATGTCAAAGTGCCTCCCACAATATTTTCAGCAACTCGCCAATGAAAATGAGCCTTAGAGGTTGCGTGCGGCCCTTTCAGATTGGAGGATCTAAAAAAGAACTAAGAGCAACTCTTACAACATCCAGACAGATAGGTTTCTATTCCTGCGGGGCAACTGAGGAGCAGCAGATCTGATGGCCATTTGGCTGCAGTTTTTGACAGTGGCCCTTCCATTCAGGTCGGTTGCTCGTTACCACTGGAAACACGTGGGCAGTCTGTCAATGAAATATAAATGAGGCCTGACCATCAAAATGGTTCGGCATTGATGACATCAAGCGGGCTGCCCGATTGCCCCACTCACCATCTGCCTGAAAATCGTCGTAGTGAATATCTACCCTTCTATTTCACCCCTTGTAATAAAATTTGGAATAATATTGAGTTTAATAAGATTATTCTGTAAAGAGTTATGGGTTGAATAAACTAGATCCCCATTCACCGGTTTCATAATCATTAAGCCCTGCTCTGCCAGTTCAAGTGTATGTTAGTGTCAATTCTCCTTTTCCTCGTGTTGGCATTCCAAGTCATCCTTGGAATTCCACCAATGCTCTTTTTCTTCAGACTTGTGCTTGTACTGAGCCTGCTCATGCCGACATTGAGCTCTCCTGTGCCTGTGTTGCTCCTGTGCAGCCTCAAGTTTAAGCATTTATGACTGGTATACGGGGTCGTTTTCTTTTTCCTCCACTGCCCAATAAGCCAATTCTGGCTTTGTCCATGTTTCCTTGAACTCTTACTCACTGCTGTGTGGTTCTGATAATTTAATTTACCTTTGAACAGTGTGTTTGATCTGCAGGTGATATTTATCTTACTTTATTTGCCACTATTATACTTGTGATTCCTAAACATGGCAATATGAGCTCTCCCGAGTAAAGGGCATCGGCTGGCAACAAGCTTAATTAATCTTACAGATATGTGGAGAATACTGTAGTGTCCAGAATACTGGAGGAAATAATAATTTATACATTGAGAGAAATGGATAGATTACAGGTCTGTACTGTTCCATTTCTGCCAGCTTTAGGGAGTAGTATCCAGGTCTATATTTCATGATGCTGTTTCAATCATGGATGTAAACTTGATGAAAAATGATCAAACGCTTGGGAGGAAAATGTAATGCTGTGCAACATACTAGGAATGTTTCATTGTGATCTGCAAGCAGAGAACCTTCCATGATTAGTGAAAGCCAAATCCTGAATTTCCCAATCGATAATACATCCTGGATCTTTTGTCTGCCTGACTTTCCCATATAAAATCATAGAATCATAGAAAGGTTACAGCATGGAAGGAGGCCATTTGGCCCATCGAGTCCATGCCAGCTCTATGCAAGAGCAATCCAGCTAGTTATCCTGACCCTGTTTTATTTTAACATGAAGCCTATGATCCATCTCCTCCAACGGATTTGTTAGCTGAATTCTCTATTTATTCCCTTTATTTTGTGAAGTGATCAGTAAATTTGGGAATTTGAAGACAGCAAGAAGTATTGATTCTTCTTCACTCAGCTCTGGTTGCTGCCTAAAATCTTCACTATGTCAGCAAATAAGGATCTGATTTCTGTGTGATAAAATCTGTTAGAATAAGTTACATTTTACTGTGTGGAAATTGGAAGATAAATTTGCTTAGTCTCTCCATTATCTCTTCTCTTTATTCCAGTCCTTCCACAGGTATATTTATGTGAGTTATTTTTATATTTTCTGCTTAGTTCCATATACAATTATCCACCTGTAAAGCTGACTTGCTCCCATGCTTCAACCAATGTCAATCTATTACTGGCTACCAGGAGCATTATACGAGCAGCTGTGGTAACTCTTGCTCCAATTGTCCTTCCCTCCCTCTGGGGAAGGTACTGGCTTCTGTTCAGCACTTCCCACTAATAGTACAGTGTAGACTGGAAACACTTTGGGGAGCCATGAGCACAGACCTATGTCCCACCATTGAATGGAAGCATGCATTGCCACATCAATGCACAGTGGCAGTCCAAATGCCCATTTTTGCTGGTTAAAAAGTGATATTGGCATTAGGTGACTCACCACAAAGCTCTGGTCAGACATGTCAGGGTACAAACATTTTAGCAGTGTTGTCACATTTCTGGATTTTTTCACCATTTTTCCACAGAAAAGATTTGAAAATGAGTTATATTAAAATGTTTGCATTTAAATTGAAGTGAATCCACAAAGGATTAAAGTCTTGCTTGCAGCTCAGGTTTTTAGAAAAGAATTGTATCATCAAGCCAGACATTCCCAACCCATTGAAGCTGCATTTCTTATGTTCTTATGTTCTGGGACAATAGGGAGTCATTATCTCGTTTCAGAACTCCCAACAAACATCTACACCTAATAATTTGAACTCAACATGGTTGAGTTGCCAGGATAGTCCGGTGAGAATCCACTCTTGGGAAGGAGGGTAGCCAGTTTAATTGACAGGCCTGCACCAAACTTCTGGTCAGGAGAGAAGCCACTAGGTCACACCTCCATCCCTCCACCCATCCACCCCTCCACCCTCACCCCCACTTTCTGCACATAGGAAAACAAGACAAAGGAACACTGGTGGAAGTTGAATCGGTTGAGATGGGCGGCTGAGAAAAAGACAAGGAAACCCTGGGCAGTTTATTGTAAGATTGAAACTGACCAAAGGTCTTCAGCACTATGAGAAGACGGACAAAAAGCAAATGTATTTAGCCCACTAACACGGACAGGGCTGTCTGGTTCATTATATTTCTTATTCACAAGGAGAGGTTTGAAAATAAGTGAAGTCAATGATTTTTTATGCAAACTGCTGCTTTGTAAGTTCATTTGCTGTCTGTAAAAGAAATTAATGTAACAATTCGTATTTGGCCTTTTCTCACTGAAGTATTTTCAGTCCACCTACTGCAAGATTCTAGAAATGCACGTGAGGGCATGTGTGGAACATTCAATATGCAGTTCATATCACAAAGGAGTATTATTGTTACACCCCTGCGTTACACTAGCAAATGATTAGATATTGGCGGTACAGGCACACTCCTGAAAGTGAGACATGGGGACCACTCACTGGACTGAACCCAAGAGAATTTCTGAGACAGACCGGAAATATGTATCAAGGGTCTGAAATTCGATGATTAGGTGGCTCCTCTCACCACCATCCAAAAATAAATTGCATTTGTATATTTTCCTATGTGTCAAAATTGTGGTAACAGAGCCAATAACAGTAATATCTGAATTCTGAGCCAAGTACTGGGGTGGAGGAAGAGTGATTTATATAAAATGCTTTGTTCAGACACAAATGCAAAGAAGCTGGACAGACAACATTAGCTTTAATTGTCAGCAAATGTGATTGAAAAGTCTTATTGATGTATATATGTATTCAATTCATAGATCAGTTACAGATTATCATGCTAAATATATAGTGCAGTAAGTACGTCTGCTATAATGATAGATGATAACACAATCCTGACAGACCAAATCCCCCTTCAGGACACAGCAACAAAGACAGCACTGGATGGAGAACACTGCGATACTTCACACACTACTAGATTTCCACAGAAACAACCATCGTTATGACTTGGCAAGGTTACACAAAGGAATAAGGACGTTTTCTGCCATACCTAAAATCACATAATTGAATGTTTTGAAACTCAACTGAATCATTAGGGTTTCTTGGCCCAATTTGCTTGTGATGAAGCACCTAATTTCAGAATCCAGATTACACCTGGCATTCCTTTTATCTCTAACAGGGCACTAGACATTTGCCATTATAGTGTTGATTTGTTTTATATTACTCTTCTATTATGACTCATGGTTTATTACACACAGAGGAGTAAATAACACTGCCTTTTTGCAGAATTAGCAGATGCAGTACTGTAGGTTTTGGAAAATGAACGTGAGGGCCTAATTTCAGTACTCTGTCTTTGACATATTTTTGAGCTATTTTTCTAGCTAAATGAGAAATCATTTTCATTCAGTCTGTTTCATTGTGGCACTCGGCAAAGCATTATGTTCAAGGATTAATGTTCCTTGGTTCCACTTTTTAACTCTTACATCCTCAATGTTCATGAATTTTGAACCAGTTTTCACTTGAAAGTTGGTGAAGTTGCCATCCTGTGTGATTTCTGAATTCCTCACCTGATTTGATTCTGTGAAGCTTAGCTGAGAGTAATATTATGTACAGCATTATCCCCCTTTTGATCTCTATGCATGAGCAATACTCTGTGATACCTGACTAATATATAGTTTTTTGTTCTCCACAAGTGAACTTACACTGTCTGGAGTACGGAAAACACCATTGAACGCATAAGAAGCCACCTGCATGCTGCCATAACGAGACCAGGTTAGAGTTACTCAATTACTAAATCATGAGTACTCACCATGCACAGAGGATGAAGCACTTTCACTACTGCAGAACATACTGAAGAGGTAATTTATTATCGATTTACCCAATAATGGCCCCAAATGTGTTTTTTTTGTCTGCTGGCAGAAAATTGTTACTGCAATTTTAAACCCATGCCAAACATGGGTGCAGCAGACGATATACGTGGGTACACACCGACTCAAAATCTTTGCTGATGAGCGACATATGCTCATCAATCCACTACCGGAACCCCCAGTGTCAGTCCTATTCTACCCTTACCTGAACCCTGCCGAATACTATTGAATTGTGTTGCTTTTAAAGCATAAATGCTTGAACTCAGCTAAGTACTATGGGCAGGGTCGTTCATTTCCATTTTAGCAGCAACAGAATTCATTACAAGTCGAATGGGGCTGGGCAAGTCGAACTCCAGGAGCTAGTGGGACTCAGGTAGGTTTTAGAAAGAGAGAGTGGGCTAACCCAGTTGCGCCACTGGGCTAGGAATGGGAACAAAATGCCAAAATGTGCGGAAAGGGACACAGTGGCAGCTTGGGGGGAAAGAATGCAATGACAGCAAGGGGGGGAAAGGATGCAATGACAGCAAGGGGGGGAAAGGATGCAATGACAGCTTGAGGGGAAAGGATGCAATGACAGCATGGAGGGAAAGGGTGCAACGATAGCACGGGGGGAAAGGATGCAATGACAGCATGGGGGGAATGGATGCAATGACAGCATGGGGGAAAGGACGCAACGATAGCATGGGGGGAAAGGACGCAATAATAGCATGGGGGGAAAGGACGCAATGACAGCATGGGGGGAAAGGACGCAATGACAGCATGGGGGGAAAGGATGCAATGACAGCATGGGGGGAAAGGATGCAATGACAGCATGGGGGGAAAGGACGCAATGACAGCATAGGGGGAAAGGATGCAATGACAGCATGGGGGGAATGGATGCAATGACAGCACGGGGGGAAAGGATGCAATGATAGCATGGGGGGAAAGGACGCAATGATAGCATGGGGGGAAAGGACGCAATGACAGCATGGGGGGAAAGGACGCAATGACAGCATGGGGGGAAAGGATGCAATGACAGCATGGGGGGAAAGGATGCAATGACAGCATGGGGGGAAAGGACGCAATGACAGCATAGGGGGAAAGGATGCAATGACAGCATGGGGGGAAAGGACACAACTACAGCATGGGGAGAAAGGATGCAATGACAGCATGGGGGGAAAGGACGCAATGATAGCATGGGGGGAAAGGACGCAACGATAGCATGGGGGGAAAGGACGCAATGATAGCACGGGGGAAAGGACGCAATTATAGCACGGGGGAAAGGGCGCAATGATAGCACGGGGGGAAAGGACGCAACGATAGCACGGGGGGAAAGGACGCAATGACAGCATGGGGGGAAAGGATGCAATGACAGCATAGGGGGAAAGGATGCAATGACAGCATGGGGGGAAAGGACGCAATGACAGCATGGGGGGAAAGGATGCAATGATAGCATGGGGGAAAGGACGCAATGACAGCATGGGGGGAAAGGACGCAACGACAGCATGGGGGGAAAGGACGCAATGACAGCATGGGGGGAAAGGACGCAACGACAGCATGGGGGGAAAGGATGCAATGACAGCATGGGGGGAAAGGACGCAATGACAGCACGGGGGGAAAGGATGCAATGATAGCATGGGGGGAAAGGACGCAATGATAGCACGGGGGAAAGGACGCAATTATAGCACGGGGGAAAGGGCGCAATGATAGCACGGGGGGAAAGGACGCAACGATAGCACGGGGGGAAAGGACGCAATGACAGCATGGGGGGAAAGGATGCAATGACAGCATAGGGGGAAAGGATGCAATGACAGCATGGGGGGAAAGGACGCAATGACAGCATGGGGGGAAAGGATGCAATGATAGCATGGGGGAAAGGACGCAATGACAGCATGGGGGGAAAGGACGCAATGACAGCATGGGGGGAAAGGACGCAACGACAGCATGGGGGGAAAGGATGCAATGACAGCATGGGGGGAAAGGACGCAATGACAGCACGGGGGGAAAGGATGCAATGATAGCATGGGGGGAAAGGACGCAATGATAGCATGGGGGGAAAGGACGCAATGACAGCATGGGGGGAAAGGACGCAATGACAGCATGGGGGGAAAGGACGCAATGACAGCATGGGGGGAAAGGATGCAATGACAGCATGGGGGGAAAGGATGCAATGACAGCATGGGGGAAAGGATGCAATGACAGCATGGGGAGGGGCTAAGGATGTTGGCACTTTCTTTCCCCTTTCAGTTAATCCTGGAACTCTTCCCCACCTTGCAATTAATGTTGACATCCTCCTTTCTTTCCCACTCCGTTTTTCATCTGTGAATGTGGTCACACAGACTGGGCCCCCAAAACACTGACTATCTGTTTCAAACGCAGGCAGTGAATATGTATGAATCATCAACAGTGCCCTGGAATAGTGCAGAAGATACCCTTGATTAAATCCCAGAGCCGCAGTATGCCAAAGCTACTTTACTAATAGTTTGCACACACTCGTGCTATCTTTTTTTCCTGTTCAGGCTGAAACTCTTTTTAGCACTTAGACAATGAGGAAAAATCCAGAAAATGCTCATTACAAGAAGCCCAAAGGATCTTATGCACATTGACTCACAATGCTCAGTTTTTGCTAACAATAGAATAAGCAAATTAATTTAAAGTCGTTTTCTGTGACCCCTGAGTATCCTTCAACAGTTTTTAAATGCGGAAGGACAACAACTGAGATTTGTTGGGTTCAGAGCAATCTATCTGTTGTCTCCTTTGTGCTTAAAGCTTCAGTTCCATCAAAACGACACTTGAAAGTGATGAAGTCATGCATAAAATGAGGAAATATATTAAACGAATCATTCCAGGACAACATTTCATATGTAGCATTGTTCTATAAAAGCATAACTTCAACTGATATTTAAAATCGAGCTCAGTTTTAGCAAAACTACGATCTTTATTTAAAGACACAGAGCTTTTCTGGACGCTGGGAGCTTCATGACAATTTTCTTAATAATCAGATTCTGGGATGTTCACCGTTTTTGGACAACCCCAATCATTTGCTGTACAAATATATTTCCACATTTAGCTCACAAATGTAATTGCCATGTACCTATCAGTGAATGGAATGTGACACAAAGTACACAGTTTATTTCCCGCACAGGTCACTGTTGGAAGCAACCTGGAATGCTACGTTACCAGTCATTAATCCCTTCTACCTTTAGTTCCAGGCTACTATCCACAAATTCACTCACTTGCTCGCAGAAGTAAGAAAAATCAATGCTCTTCTTAAGGAAAAATTTAAAAATCATTAAAATAACTAAAGCTGATCATGAATTTAAGGCATTCATAAAATGTCGAAGTTGACAGCTATAAGCCACTCAAGCTTCAGTGTCGGAGTTAAGAACATTATCACACATGCGGAATTGAATGATTACCTTTATTTTTTAGTTTTCTCCCTTTGCCTCCTGAAGGCACTGGCTCATGCTGGGGGAGGATTCCAAATTCAGGCTTCTTGTACTTCACCAAGGAAACGATATTTGTGTGCGTGTCCAGAAAGAAAATATCAACAGGTTATTTAACTATGGACTGTATCACAGCCTAGTCAAACATGGATTCACAACGACACACTTTCCAGGAGGAATCACTGAATAAAAACAAGGAGCAGAAATTCCAGCTGATTTTTATTTTTCCTCTTGCTATGTCTGATGCTGTGGATCAGGCTGAGGTCAACTAACTCAATACTGGCCAAGGATTGAATTTGGAACCATCCTGACTTAGTGATACACCGCAAAACAAAATAGGGTCAAAATTCCACGATGGGGAGGGGAGGTATAACTAAGGCATGATTCTGACAGGGGGTGAGGGGGCTGTAATTTAAGGTGGAACTCGGATCCACGGGGTTTCTGCCGCTCTGAAGTTCCATGAAAAATTGTACTCCAAGGTGGCCAGAGCTGCTTCTGCTCACTGCCATTACATTGAAATCTAATTTTGAGGGTGTACCTGGGGGCATTTCAGGGCTTCTCCAGAAATTCCTCCGATGCTCCCTGCCAGTCCCAGCAGGGTCTACATTGGCTGAGAGCAGACAGAGGTCCTACAATTGGAAAGAACAGTAAGGGATCAATTATCTTAATTAAGTTGCCCCTCTGTTTTCCTAAGGAGAAGTAAAATATTTTTTGGGCCAACTTTCTTCAGCCTGATCCAGACTTTGGGTGCCACCCACCCTCTCCCCCCTGGGAATTGGATCAGCAAGGTGCTGTTCTCAATTCCACCTTCTCAGTGGAGTGGGTCCCCTGTTGCACTACAGGCACAGGCACACACCCTGAATATTTAAATAACCCTGTCAATGGGGAAATGGGATGGGGTCAGTGATGGGTATAGCAGCGGATGGGATTTCTACCCTAACGCCTTTACCGACTGGTCTATTGGGGGAGCTTAATGACTAGCTTTTAAATCAGTCAGTCATTTATTAATTACTTATTCACTCTGATTGTAGGAAGCTGGAAACAACTTCTAATTGCAATAACTTAGTATCACTTCATTTTCTATTGATTGGAATGTGAAAGGTAAATTGGTGTCTTTTATCAATACCACCTTCAAAGTATGGCTGTAGTATGAAAAGTCTATTGGTAAAAAGGTGCTGAGAACTTGCTAACTATTTAACTGCGTGTTAAAATGGCATTGGGTTCTGAATTACGTCATCAGACCCCAGCTTTCTTATGTCAATTCGACCCTCGGGTGCCTGGGGCGGGGGTCTGATGTGGTGCCCAAAACGCAACTGCAAAAATGGTGTGAGGTGCGAAGTCAGCACTGTATCACACTAACATGATTTTAACCCTGGCGCACACCCCATTCTTGGGGGGAGTGGGGGTTTTAAAATCGGAGCTTTCTATTTCAGTTTGCACTGCATGAAGATTCATTTGAATTCCAAGTGCTGAAAGCAATCACTTTTCATGTCTAACCTTATTTTCATAATGATTCATAACTCCAGGTACAAACTCGAGTGGGTCTAGGGATGATATCATTGGTAGAAGACAAAAATTGCACGTAAGTCAAATTTAAAGGGATGGGGACAATTATAGAAGGACTCCAAAATTTATAAAGCTTCTGGAGAGCATTAAAAGGCATTTCAGTCCATCAGCAACCTTTGTCAAGGCTGAAGGGGCAGGGGATTAAGTAGCAGGAGGCCAGGATGAAGGGAAAGGAACCCATAGGTGCAGATATGTGTCTATAGACAAGTGATGGCACAACT
Organism: Heptranchias perlo; assembly: GCF_035084215.1. NCBI lineage: Eukaryota > Metazoa > Chordata > Chondrichthyes > Hexanchiformes > Hexanchidae > Heptranchias > Heptranchias perlo. Next base: position 32,934,280 of record NC_090341.1, on the reverse strand, counting down.
TACATTTGGCCTCTTCATTGATGGCTGCTTAAGTTGAGGTGGAACTGCATGAGATGCTTGCAAATTACAGAATCATAGAATGGCTACAACACGGAAGGAGGCCATTCGGCCCGTCGAGTCCGTGCCGGCTCTCTGCAAGAGCAATCCAGCCAGTCCCACTCCCCCGCCCTTTCCACGTAGCCCTGAAAATTTTTTCCCTTCAAGTACTTATCCAATTCCCTTTTGAAGGCCATAATTGAATCTGCCTCTACCACCCCCTCAGGCAGTGCATTCCAGATCATAACCACTCGCTGTGTAAAAAAGTTTTTCCTCATGTCGCCTTTGGTTCTTTTGCCAATCACCTTAAATTTGTGTCCTCTGGTTCTTGACCCTTCCGCCAATCGAAGTGGCAGTCAATATTAAATCCTTAAATTTAAATTCTTTTTCATGAACCTGGCAGATCTTAAAGCAGTAAAATGTGAAAATCTTTACATTCCAGCGTATGTTAATGAGATAGGCAGAAAATTTGGGTGTAAATGGACATCGACAAAATGGGTACACAAATGGGCGCAATTTCGGGTGTAATGTCCCGATTATGCCCCCACAGGAAATTCCATCCCAAAAGACCACCTTTTCCCATTTTTTGATTGATTTATTTTTATTTCATTTTACTTGTCTCTGTTTTTTGTGACTTGTTTCAATAAACCTACTTAACATCATGAATGTGGCTGGTAAACTGCACTTCATAATAAGAAAGCTGCAACATCCCACTAATAATTGCATGCATCTATAAAGCTCACTTATGCTCTCCAAGGACAATGTGCTCATCTCCATAAACATCCACTTAACAGAAGGAAGTATGACTTGTCAGGCTTATATACTGCCCAATCTTTTTATAGTGCCCTTCAGCTATAACAGTTAATACATAATAAAGCTCATCATTGGTTACTTGGCATCTTGCATTTTATTAAATGGTTTTTATTCCAACTCATTACAAGAAGTACATTTTTCAGGATTTTTCAGGATCTCCAAGACAGCTCTGTTAATCTGCCTTCATTTGTAAATAATCATAGTTAAGTTGTACCCTATCTCCACTAGGCACAGACCCGGACAGAAGACAGTATTATATTATATCTAATAATTTTCCTTAACCAACTGAATTAAACTATCAGCTTCATTTATATAGTACCTCATTTTTTATCATACACAGTTTTCATATTCTCCCTTGTTATTTAAGAAAATAGACAACTTAGGGGCTTTTCAAAACCATCTCCTCTATTGGGAAGATGCTTTTATGATTCCCTGCCTTGTACTAAGTGATGACCATTTCCTTGAATCATTAAAGGTTTATCCACGAACCCATATTGTTTATTTGTTAAATAAAATCTTTAAAAGCTATGTATTACATTTGCGCCCAATATTAATTTCATGGGGTGGCTCTCCTGCAGCTTGGGAATGTTTTGATCATGTGTGGCTTTTGTAGGTGTCACTTGGAGCACAAAACTCACCCAAGACCACAGAGCAATAAATCAATAATAGAAATTTAAAATGTTCCACCCGCACCTTTATAGTTTAGCCATCTCCTTGTGCTTACAGATCTGGTGTTGGAGGATTTTGGACTGTTTAGTAGCTTTGTGCTCACCTGTTCTCCTGAGTGCTGATGTTGGTGGATCTTCTGAGTTCAGGATTATTTACATTTCTCTGGTGGGCTCCTGGTGGTATTTGTGCTGCCACTGGGTTGCCCACCTCAGGTGGCACAGAGAAAAGGCCCATTGCAACATTAGGTTTGACAGCCACCCAATCCCTCCCCCGCTGCCTTAGCAACACTAAATGCCAGGAATGCAATGGCACTTCTGATGCCTGATTTGCTAAAGTGTTAATGGTGTCAGATGATGATGTTTTCCCATTATTACCCTATGATTTGAATACACTGTATTCTACATTAGCCACCACTTCTGTTGGAAGTGGCAGTCAATATAAGGGAACTGATGGAATGGTTTCCTACTCCCTGAAATCAGCATAGAAAATTCCCTTTAAACTTTGGTTATGTTCCCACGGGCTTTAATTTTGGCTAGAGATCTTAACTCCGCAAGTGTGCTGGAAATTTGCATCATCCACATACAACATTGTAAAGATCTACTAAAGACTGTCGCTTAAAACATTGTGCAAGAAACATATTCTAAAATAAAGTATTTTATCTCCCTGTGGACTGACTCCATTTTTAATATTTTTAACTATAGTATTCTCAGTATCTTGCTATAGCTCATTGCTTCTGTGTATTATTCAACCTGTAAATAAATCTAATGATTAGTTTTAGCCTGTAGACATTGGTCATCTGATGTAGTATTTTTCACCTTTCAAAAGAATCAGTAGAACAGTGTAGCACATGATCCTCAGCGTTCAATTTCACAAGTTGGGAATGATTGTTAAACACTATCCTAGGGCAGAGTATGGGTTTTAGTTAATTGGAGATTTGATCAGCTAATGGAAAGAACCTTTTTGTTTTGAGTGGCAAGACAAAAAAGTGTTGGGAAGAAGCCTAAACTATAATTGAAACATGGAAAGGAATTTCAGGGCTTTAATCCATTCGAGAGAGTTTAGATTATTTTGTTATGGAATGATATAAAATACATAGTAACATCAGAAAAAATAAAGGATGAGGGAAACCATTTGGTTCACTCAACCCATCCCCATTGTATACCAACTCTGAGCATCCAACTGTATCTTGAACTCCTTCTAATGTCTTTGACCTTATCCAGAAGAATGTTCCAAATGTTTGTCAGCCTTTGAGTAAAGACATCTTTTATTCTGAGATCAGTTTTAAATTTACTTTTAACTAATTTAAATGAATATCTTCTTGACCTGCTGGCTTGATTTACCTGGAGGTAATATTCCGTGCTCATCTTACCTATACCATATAATATTTTTTATGTATATCTCAGTATTATCTCCCCCATTTACCTTCTCACTTAACTATACAATTTGAGATTCTTTCATTTTTCCACATAGGTCATCCCTCTTGCACTTGAGGTCAATCTGTAGCTCTTCTCAGAACCCTTTCCAATACATGAAACACTAACAGTAAACAAACTGGTCAGTCTGTGTCCATCTACTGAAAATTAACACCATTCTTGTCTGTGTGTAGTGCAACCTTGATATATATAACTGACTATATACCTGCCTATAGGTGAGAAATTAATATTGTTGATAAACTGTTTAAAATAAATGTTAAGTGTAACGTTCCCATTAAAATAGTGGATGAAGCATGTCTTATGAGTGTATTTGGCATTCATCTGCTCCAATAATTCTTTTTTAACAAAACATAACAAAATGACAACATATTTAAGTTAGCAAAGATGCAGAATGTCTAATTTGAACTGTTGAACTCCTTCGGAACCTTCTAGGGAAAGATCACGTTGCAAAGTCAATTAGAGAGTGGAGTGCTCTACTCTCTGGGAGGCACGCTAAATGGATTATCTGGATGTACTGTTATTTAAAGTCTATCTTGATTGATTCCCAGAGAGTACAGCATTGGCAGGTGCCAGGAAATCTCAGATGTTATAATCAGCAAAACAAAATCTGAAAGGAGACCCCTGCAACCACCATGGTACCTCTGTGGAGCAGGTAGAATACCCATAGTTGTTACCCAAAGCAACAAAAAGTTAAAAATAAATAGCTATTTAAATAATGTGTTTACCAGCTGTTACAACACCAATGCAGGCTCAAAGCTTTCAGCTGTATCAATAAACTTTATTAATTATGTACATTTTGGCACTTGTTTGCTCCTTTCCAAGTTAGATACAAATTGCATTGGTAGAGGTAAAAAAAAGGAAAGGATTTGGATGTGCAAACTGATCATTCACTGAAAATTTCTAGACAACATAAAGCTGCTAGTAATACAGCTGATCAAATACTTGGGGGGGGGGGGGTGGTGGGGGGTTAAATTGGATAGGGCCTGAAACCAGGTGCGGGTATCACAATCCGCGATTAACCCATGCTTCGTGCTTCCTTCACAGGCAGGACGAGATATTCATCCAGCCTCAGCACTCACCTGAAAGCAGCATTCCAAATCAGCATCGCCATGAGGATTGACTGACATTCGCACTTTTCACCAGCAGGGGGAGCCCTAATCTCTTAAAGGCAGGCTGTCTCTCTGACAGCTCGCCAAACTCTCTTAAAGGAAGCCGGTACCTGTTATTTGCTAAAAATAACAGTCTGCTGTCCACACAGAGTCTGAACGGAGATCAGACATCGCACATGTAAAACACAGATGCAGGTCCGTCCCTATGTTTACAAACTGATGAGTTATGTTAAAACATTGAATAAAGTTGCACACTACTAAATCCCACATCCTCCAATCTGCATGCCAGACCTCACCAATCTGCTCATCTGAGTTTGTACCAGGCCTGCGAGAGTGCGTGCACCAAGGTTCCCTGCTGATGCACTAGAGGCTTTGGTGTAAGAGGTGGACAGAAGGAGGGACATCCTATATCCGCGGTGGGGGGCAGGGGGGGGGGGCAAGAGGCCCTACAGACGTATGCCCAAAAGGCAGTGGGAGGCAGCAGGGGACGCAGTCAATGCCAAGTGCACAGCATCATGAATATGGATGCAGTGCAGGAAGAGGTTCAATGCCTTGACACGAGTGGATAAGGTGAGTGAGGTCAACTGTCATGTGGCATCGCCTACCAACTGCACCATGCACGACACCCCCCATCACTCACATACCAACAAGCTCGTTCCATCAGTGCTCAACTCTGCCAATCAGATGCCTCCCCTCACCCTTACACATTACCACTGTTGCAATCCGCCCACCCACAACACACAGGCCACACATACTGGCAGCTATTCAACCATGACAGGCACATCACCCAAACACACGTCCTGTTTTTGTACAGGAAAAGGTGGCACATAACAGGAGGCAGCAAGTGGCAGTGGCATTTAGCCCCTCAAGCCTGTTCTGCCATTCAATGCGATCATGGTTGTCCCGTGACCTAACTCCATATATCCGCCTTAGCCCCATATCCCTTAATATCCTTGGTTCACAGAAATCTATCAATCTCAGACTGAACATTCACAAATGAGCTGACATCAACTGCCGTTTGCAGAAGAGCATTGCAAACTTCTCCCACCCTTTGCGTGTAGAAGCATTTCACTCCTGCATGTCCTTGCTCTAAATGTTAGGCTATGTCCCCTTGTCCTAGTATTCAAGTATAGGAGACCTCCAAAAATAGGTATAAATGCATAAGCAGCCAGAAGCAATAATCCAGCAACTAACCTGCAAATCCTGCATGGTCCCTTTAAATAGCACTTTAAGACATGTTCAGATGGTCGTGGTAAAGACAGTGCATTGAGTGGAATGTTAAGTACCAAAATGGTGTCTATCACTTTAAATCAGCATGCTGCACATTGATTGCATTTTCTCCTTTCTTTACATGCTGCTGGCGTTCGTTATTTGCACATGCGCTAAACCCTTTACCATGATGGCGTCAGGCGCACATCACGCTAGAAGCATGCGTACGCATCCAAGACTCGATGGGCCGAATGGCCTCCTTCTGTGCTGTAATCTTTCTATGATCCTTTCTAAGACGCCATCTTGGATGTTCAGGAGACTACGTAGCACCGAAACAACAGGTGCTACACAGCCCAATTCCTTGCCCTAGGATGGCTATAAAGAGCACTTGACCATAAGCAGAAACAAGTTAGTATAACCTTATACAGATCATTGGTGAGCTCACTTTTCAAATATTATCTGCCATTTTATGCACTTTACCTTCGAAAGGATATTGAAGCACTGGGGAGGACTCAGAGAAAAGTAGCAAGGGTGAGACATACAGGTCCAAGTTATAAGGAGAGATGGAGCTGAGCTGGCGAATGAACATTGAGGGGAGACATTGATCCAGTCTTTAAAATGTTGAGGTATACATACAAGCATTTTACTTGAACTGTGAACACAGAATCTGAGAGCACAGATTCAAAATTAACAAGTCTCTACCAAACCTGGAGATTAGGGAAAACGTCCCCTTGACCAATGGATATGTGGAATGGACTCCCAGTAAAAGCAGATTATGTCAATTAAGAAAGGAGCTGGATAAATATCTGGTTGGAAATGGATTGACGGTTACCATAATGATTACAACCTAAAACGATTGAATAATCCACAGGATACAGTGGTTTCTTTACTGGAGATGTTGGGGTGGTCAGTCAAGGAGGGGTCCAAAGCGTTGTCTTTGGGACCAGTCGATCATGGCAGTGAAGATACGGGGATGGACATTTTGGAGTTTCATCTGGGTATCAAGGAGTATTTATACATAACTTTCACTGAGATTATTAAAGAGGTTGGATAGAGTCCCCAAAAGTACAGATTGTTAGTGGGCTGTGGAAGGAGTGAGCTTATTGGGCTGATTGGTCTTATCTTATTCCATGTTTTCTTATGTTCTTATTTTCAGAAACATATAGAGATACCCACAGATGCCATTAGTGATACTTATTCATTGGCTCACCAGGTCACATACTTGAGATGCATTAAAAAAAAACCTTATTCTACTCTTCCATAGATGGTCCAGCAAAGAAAACAGGTCCCGTGGTAGAATGACTGTGGATGTCAGTTGAGAGTGGGATCAGTACTCAAGACACTTACAAGTCCAGTGCTTTGGTATCATTAATACTGGACCAACCTGGAGAGTAAAAATGATAATTATCCAGCACCAATTGTAGGATTCAAAAGTTTCATCTTAATAGTACAAAGTTACTGTGGAATAGGAAAAGTGAAGCATAGACAGTTCACAGCGTTCAGTGCACTGTTACACAAATGTGCTCCATCGTGGGCCCAGAAATTGCTTGAAAAATAATGGCAAGTTCATGGTGCCCACCATTATTAACACGTAAAAAAACAGCAATTTGCACGCCTGCCCTCTGGACAGAAGAACTAACGGTATGGGGGACCTTAAGGAGAAAAAAAATCCACTTACGTTCCCTCCGAGTTGAAGAAAGGGCAATGGGAATGAAAATGTTGTGGAGAAAACCAAGGACAAAAGGCAAATATTTTCCACCTTTGCCTTAAGTGGGCGATATCAGCATCAGAAATACAGCTTTCTGATGAGGGCAAAGGAATACCATACCATCAAAAAGACTTTAAAAAGAAACATTTTACAGAGAATATTATTCAAATATGATTTACGATATTCAGCTTTCAAAGAAAACATGGCTGATGATTAATTCCTGGATCATTATCTTTTAAAAGCTTGCTTCCTCTGACTTCATACTTATTAGATACATTTTTTACTTAAGCAGAATATTTATAATTACTGACAAAGTGCTGACAGTAAATAGAACTGTCTTTCTCTACAAGATTGTGATGTACAGATACAGCCAGACGGCTGTCATGGACCTAGCATTTAAACACAAGCAGGGAGTGGGCGTTGCTATGAAATCTGATTTACTTGACCTGTTAAAATGTTCCATGTTTACAGAACCATTAGGAATAAAACAACTGTATATATCAACAAATCTAGAATCTGGATAATCAAGCAATTTTCTTTTGACATCTTGGACATTTATTTTTTATTAAATTGTTCTATTACTATTTTCCCATGCAATTATAACTCATGTAATTTCATACATAGTTTCAACTAATATGGAACATTGAAGATTGATGTTATATTTCTATTTTTTCTCATTTTCAGTAATTATCTATCATATTTTTCTTGCCCTCTCCTCTAATTAGGTCCCTTTCTCATATTTGTGTCTTTCATCTTATTTTTATTTTCTCTTCAATAATTTTTTTAAATCAGATTTGTTTTCACTGTCACTGATAACCTCCATTATTGCCTCACTTATTTTGATACCTTTTTACCTTTTAATCTGAGCTTCTCTATCCCTCCTTAACCTCAAGCTCTTTCTCTCATTTTAACTCCACCTGTGAAATAGGCCATTATCCCCATAGATCTGCACCAGGTTTCATCTGCCATCCAGCAAGTAAGATTGAGTAATGTATGACAAGTCGTGAAACAAGACCAGAGCACACAACACCTTGCACAGGCACCAAATGAAATATTAGTTGCCGTGAGCATATTGATTCTGCACCTCATTCCTGCCTAAATATAGATATATCATGCTAGAAAGAATAATGCTTCAGATAGGTCTTATATATCTATGCCATTGTAACGCTGCCCAGCATCGATTGTAATGATGCATTTCTTTAGCTTTCGATAATTTTTTCGGCTGAGGTTTGTGCTGAGCAAGGCTCATCACTAACAACGCTGGCATGTATTGATTGGCTAAAGTCAATCCGCTGAGTATAGTTCACAAACTGTGACTGCTTACATAAGAGCAATTTTCAAATGGATGAAAATCAGGCCATGCTTAACTCTTCGAAATATTGAAAAAAGCACCTGTTTGTTAAATTCATTACTGGATTCAAAATTACATTTTTGTGTGGGTGGCGTGTGGGTGTGTGTGTGTGGGTGTGTGTGAGGACAGCCAATTACAAAAAGGAAGCACTAATCAAAGTATTAAAGTATTGTTATCGGGCGCTGATTTCAGAAATTGCCTTGTTAGTTTCCACAGAGCATCATAGTAGGTACAGCAAAGGAGGAGGCCATTCGGCCCATCGTACATGTGCCAGTTCTTTGAAAGAGCTATCCAATTCGTCCCATTCCCCTGCTCTTTCCCAATAGCCCTGTAAATTTTTTCCCTTCATGTATTTATCCAATTCCCTTTTGAAAGTTACTATTGAATCTGCTTCCACTACCCTTTCAGGCAGTGCATTCCAGATCACTGCAACTCGCTGCATAAAAAAATGGTTCCTCATGTCGCCTCTGGCTCATTTGTCCATCACCTTAAATCTGTGTACTCTGATTACCGACCCTTCTGCCACTGGAAACAATTTCTCCTTATTTACTCTGTCAAAACTGTTCATAATTTTGAACACCTCTATCAAATCTCCTCTTAACCTTCTCTGTTCTGAGGAAAACAACCAAAGCTTCTCGAATCGCTCCACATAACTGAAGTCCCTCATCTCTGACACCATTCTAGTAAATCTCTTCTGCACCCTCTCTAAGGCCTTGACATCCTTCCTAAAGTGTGGTGCCCAGAATTGGACACAATACTCCAGCTGGGGCCTAACCAGAGTTTTATAAAAGTTTAGCATAACTTCCTTGCTTTTGTACTCTATACCTCTGTTAATAAGCCCAGGCTCCCATATGCTTTTTTAACAGCCTTCTCAACTTGTCTTGCCATCTTCAAAGATTTGTTTATGTGCACCCCCAGGTCTCTCTGTTCCTACATTCCCAATAAAATTGTACCATTAGTTTATATTGCCTCTCCTCATTCTTCCTACCAAAATGTATCATTCCATACTTCTCTGTGTTAAATTTCATCTGCCATGTGTCTGCCCATTTCACCAGTCTGTCTATGTCCTCCTGAAGGCTATTACTATCCTCCACATTATTTACTACATTTCCAAGTTTTGTGTCATCTGCAAACTTTGAAATTATACCCTCCATACCCAAGTCCAGGTCAGTAATATATATCAAAAAGAGCAGTGATCCTAATACTGACCCCTGGGGAACACCACGATATACTTTCCTCCAGTCTGGAAAACAACCGTTCACCACTACTCTCTGCTTTCTGTCCCCTAACCAATTTTATATACGCACTGTCACTGTCCCTTTAATTTTGGACTTTAATTTTGCTAACAAGTCTATTAAGTGGTACTTTATCAAATGCCTTTTGTAAGTCCATATACACAACATCAACCGCACTACCCTCATCAACCCTCTCCATTACTTCATCAAAGAACTCAATCAAGTTAGTCAAACATGATTTTCCTTTAACAGATCCGTGCTGACTTTCATTTATTAGCCCATACTTTTCCAAGTGCCGATTAATTTTGTCCCAGATTATTGTCTCTAAATGTTTCCCAATCACCAACGTTAGGCTGACTTGTCTGTAATTGCCGGGTTTATCTCTCTCCCATTTTTTGAACAGGGGTGTAACATTTGCAATCCTCCAGTCCTCCAGCACCATCCCCATATCTCAGGAGGATTGGAAGATAGCGGCCGGAGCCTCCGCAATTTCTACCCTTACTTCCCTTAGTAACGTAAAATGCATCCCATCTGGACTGGGTGACTTTTCTACTTTGAGCACTGCCAATCATTTAAGTACCTCCTCTTTATTTTTATCCTATCCAATATCGCTACTACCTCCTCCTTCACTGCTACAATGGCAGCATCCTCTTTTCTAGTGAAGACGGATGCGAAGTATTCATTTAGTACCTCAGCCATGCTCTCTGCCTCCACAAGAAGATCTACTTTTTTGTCCCTAATCGGTCCCACGCATCCTTTGACTACCCTTTCACTATTCATATGTTTACAAAAGACTTCTAGGTTCCCATTTACGTTAGCCGCTAATCTATTCTCATGCTCTCTCTTTGTCCCTCATATCCCCTTTGTTAGATCTTCTCTGTACTTTCTGTATTCAGCCTGGTTCTCTACTGTATTATGGACCTGACATTCACCATTAGCCTCCCTTTCGTGTTTTATTTTAATCTCTATATCTTTAGTTATTCAGGGAGCTCTAGCTTTGGACGTCCTTCTTTTCTCCCTCATAAGGATGGGTTTACTCTGTACCCGAACCAACTCCTCCTTGAAGACCCCTCATTGTTCAGTTACTGTTTTACCTGCCAATTTTTGATTCCAATCCACCTGCACCAGAACCCTATTTAATTCACTGAAATTTGCCCTCCTCTAGTTAAGCATTTTCACATTTGATTGTTCCTTGTCCTTTTCCATAACTATTCCAAACCTAATGATATTATGATCACTGTTCCCAAATGCTCCCCCACTGGAACATGCTCCACCTGCCCCATTTCATTCCCCAGATCTAGATCCAGCACTGTTTCCTTCCTGGCTGGGCACACTGTTCCAGAAAGTTCTCTTGAACACATTTCAGGAATTCCTCCCCCTCTTTGACCTCATCATTTCCTTTTAATGATTCTATTTTTAACATCAGGAATCTTTATCCTGTCTGTATAATTACTCATGGGCCTGCGACTGCGAACAAAGTGAAAGCTCCATGACCAAATTTGAAAGCTAACCAGACCTACTGCCAGCAGCAAGTGTGAAACAAGACTGATACAGCAGCAAAAAGACTAATGAGGCTGTGAATTGCCAGCTAGACATAATGAAGAAACATCAGCCTTTAAGTTCCTATCATATATATTATATGTACAAAGACATCCACACACATATACACAGGGTTCTTTCCCAATGCCTTTCCACTTCAGTAATTTGAGCAGGTTTGGTATTTGTTTTTTTTTCTTGCTAGGTTTGTATTTGTTGCTTTGCAAGACGAAGCATAGATGTAAATGATCTAAGTTCCTTGGGCATTAAAGCGGTCATGAACGCTGCAGTCGCATCAAAATAACATTGATTTTAATTATTTTTTTCTGGGTTTTCTAACAGCTGCACAAATTATGAATCCTCTCCCCCACCATGCATTAATTTGATCAGTTATTAGAATGAAACTCTTAAAAATAAGAGTCCAGCAAGATTTTCACCTCGAGCCGGGAAGAGAGCGGGATTGAAGGCTTTCGGGTGCGAAACCCGAAAGTAAAGTTGGTATGTCAGAATGTGCGATCGCAACCTAATTGACTGATTACAATTTTACTTCCTAGTTTCCCGCACGACAGCCAGGCAGTAAAGTAGCCGGGGAGCAGATGCCAGGTAAGTCTGACATCATGGTGTGGGGCGGGGGGTGGGTTGGCCATCGCTGTGGGTGGGGGAGGGGTGTTGGTCAGTGGGGTTTGGGGCCTGACATCACGGTGGGGGGGGGGGGGGGGCATCGGTCATCAGGGGGTTTGGGAGCGGACATCGCAGGGGAGAGTGGATTAAGTCTTCGCCGGGGGGGCATCGGTCATCAGGGGGGTGGGGCCTGACATCGCGGAGAGAACGGTTAGTCATCAGAAGGGTTTGGGGCTGGATATCGGGGGAGTTAGGGCTGGATGTCGGCGGGGGGAGGGTCGATCATCGGGGGGGCAGACATCAGTGGTTGGGGTTGGACATCACAGAGGTTGGAGACGTCATGGGCTGTGGACATCGAAGGAAGGCTACGGACATTGGAGGAAGGCTGCAGATATCAGGGGGAGTGGTCAGACATCGGGTGGGGGTGGGCTTCGGACGTTGCTGGGGCGGGGGGGCGGCTGATCGCAGGAAACCGATTGCGACAGGTAAGCTTGTTGGGCCTGGAGGAAACACTCCTGCTTCTCCGGGCCCACAAGCAGTGCAATAAAGGCACTTAGCCGATGAATCAGCCCTCCTCTTCTCCTTTTACCTGGCGAGATTCAGAAGCCCCTGGAAACCCGACCTGGAGGTGGTAAATTGGAATCGGTTTCAACAATCAATTAAATAAAACCTACCTCAACTATCTCAACTAGGTAAATTTCCCTGCTAACGATCCACCTGCCGGCAGTATCCGGGGACGCGACATATGCGAATTGGCTGCGCGCACCCAAACACACCCATGTTATACCTGGAAATGAGTGCGTTGGAGCCGGGTTGTGGTCCACAATCGCAAAAACTGGAATTTGCACCTCTCACCCGACTGAAACCCACCTGTTCTTGGGGGTTAAAATTCGCCAGGGTTCTGTGAACTTTTCTGTGGTCAAATTCAGACAAACATAAACTCAGTGATTCCAGTCTTTGCACCCCATGAGCCCTTACCCAAATCCAAGTAACTGGATCATTTTTTCTGGCACTCAGTGTGTTGATATTGTTTTGGTTTCATTATCTTATATCTATCTATATAATACAATAAAAGTTTAGGGCTTTGGGTTGAAGGATGGTGGAACACCCATTAGCAGACCGGAAAATAGATTGGAACCCAGTTCTGCCAAGATACCATCATGTTTGCACTCTGAAGCAAATTTCCTGTTGGGACAGGAGAGCGATTCTCCCACCCTCACACCTTACTTTAAGCGGGTGCGTCTAAGGGAGTTTCCAGGGTACCCCAGCGATTCGGCACCCTCGGCAGATCTCAGGGGAACCCACACCAATACAGCTACAACACTGGCATCCACCCGACAATGTAGGAAATTGCCCAGGTATGTCCTGGCCACAAAAAGCAGGACAAATCCAACCCAGTCAATTACCACCCTATCAGCCTACTCTTTTTTTTATTCGTTCATGGGATGTGGGCATCACTGGCGAGACCAGCATTTATTGCCCATCCCTAATTGCCCTTGAGAAGGTGGTGGTGAGCCGCCTTCTTGAACCGCTGCAGTCCGTGTGGTGAAGGTTCTCCCAAAGTGCTGTGAGGTAGGGAGTTCCAGGATTTTGACCCAGCGATGATAAAGGAACGGCGATATATTTCCAAGTCGGGATGGTGTGTGACTTGGAGGGGAACGTGCAGGTGGTGTTGTTCCCATGTGTCTGCTGCCCTTGTCCTTCTAGGTGGTAGAGGTCGCAGGTTTGGGAGGTGCTGTCGAAGAAGTCTTGGCGAGTTGCTGCAGTGCATCCTGTGGATGGTACACACTGTAGCCACGGTGCGCCGGTGGTGAAGGGAATGAATGTTTAGGGTCATGGATGGGGTGCCAATCAAGTGGGCTGCTTTGTCCTGGATGGTGTCGAGCTTCTTAAGTGTTGTTGGAGATGCACTCATCCAGGCAAGTGGAGAGTATTCCATCACACTCCTGACTTGTGCCTTGTAGATGGTGGAAAGACTTTGGGGAGTCTGGAGGTGAATCACTCGACGCAGAATACTCAGCCTCTGACCTGCTCTTGTAGCCACAGTATTTATGTGGCTGCTCCAGTTAAGTTTCTGGTCAATGGTGACCCCCAGGATGTTGATGGTGGGGGATTCGGTGATGGTAATGCCGTTGAATGTCAAGGGGAGGTTGTTAGACTCTCTCTTGTTGGAGATGGTCATTGCCTGGCAATTGTTTGGCGCGAATGTTACTTGCCACTTATCAGCCCAAGCCTGGATGTTGTCCAGGTCTTGCTGCATGCGGGCATGGACTGCTTCATTATCTGAGGGGTTGCAAATGGAACTGGACACTTGCAATCTTCAGCGAACATCCCCATTACTGACCTTATAAAGGAGGGAAGGTCATTGATGAAGCAGCTGAAGATGGTTGGGCCTAGGACACTGCCCTGAGGAACTCTTGCAGCAATGTCCTGGGGCTGAGATGATTGCCCTCGAGCCACTGGAGAGATTTCAACCCTGATTCCAATTGACTTCAATTTTACTAGGGCTCCTTGGTGCCACACTCGGTCAAATGCTGCCTTGATGTCGAGGGCAGACACTCTCACCTCACCTCTGGAATTCAGATCTTTTGTCCATGTTTGGACCAAGGCTGTAATGAGGTCTGGAGCCAAGTGGTCCTGGCGGAACCCAAACTGAGCATCGGTGAGCAGGTTATTGGTGAGTAAGTGGTGCTTGATAGCACTTTCGACGACACCTTCCATCACTTTGCTGATGATTGAGAGTAGACTGATGGGGCGGTAATTGGCCTGTTTGGAGTTGTCCTGCTTTTTGTGAACAGGACATACCTGGGCAATTTTCCACATTGCCTGTGTTGTAGCTGTACTGGAACAGCAAAGTGATGGAAGGTGTCATCAACAGCGCTATCAAGCAGCACTTATTCACCAATAGCCTGCTCACTGATACTCTGTTTAGGTTCCGCCAGAACCACTCAGCTCCAGACCTCATATAGAGGCATTGGAGAAGGTGCAAAGGATGATACCAGAACTGAGAGGATATAATTATCAGGAAAGGCTGTAATAAATGGGATAGCCAAGTGGTGAAGGATAGAAAACTAGAACCTGGTCTTCAGTTGCTTCCAAGCCTTTATTCACAGAGCTCCACATTACACACCACATCACACCCTGGATAAGCTCTCTTTTCAAAAACATACAAGAGAGTCCCCAATTGATACACACCACCTGAATACAAATAACACTAATTGATATAAACCACATGATACAATTAACAAAGGTTGAACAGGCTGGGGTTCTCTTCTTAAGAAAATGGAAGGGTGACCTAATAGAGGTCTTTAAGATGATGAAAGTGTTTGATAGAGTAGACCGAGAGAAGGCGTTTCCACTTGTGGGGGAGTCCTAAACTAAAGGTCATAAATATAAGACAGTCACGAATAAATCAAATGGAGAATTCAGGAATAACTTCTTTACCCAAAGAGTGGTAAGAATGTGGAACTCGCTACCACAAGGAGTAGTTGAGGCAAATAACATAGATGCATTTAAGGGGAATCTACATAGCACATGAGAGAGAAAAGAATAGAAAGATATGCTGATAGTGTTGGATGAAGAATACTCTCCACTTGCCTGGATGAGTGCAGCTCCAACAACACTCAAGAAGCTCGACACCATCCAGGACAAAGCAGCCCGCTTGATTGGCACCCCATCCACCACCCTAAACATTCACTCCCTTCACCACCGGCGCACTGTGGCTGCAGTGTGTACCATCCACAGGATGCACTGCAGCAACTCGCCAAGGCTTCTTCGACCGCACCTCCCAAACCCGCGACCTCTACCACCTAGAAGGACAAGAGCAGCAGGTATATGGGAACAACACCACCTGCACGTTCCCCTCCAAGTCACACACCATCCCGACTTGGAAATATATCGCCGTTCCTTCATCGTCGCTGGGTCAAAATCCTGGAACTCCCTTCCTAACAGCACATGTGGGAGAACCTTCACCACATGGACTGCAGCGGTTCAAGAAGGCGGCTCACCACCACCTTCTCAAGGGCAATTAGGGATGGGCAATAAATGCCATCCTCACCAGCGATGCCCACATCCCATGAACGAATTTAAAAAACGAAGAGGGGTGGGAGGAGACTCATGTGGAGGATAAATGTCAGCATAGACCAGTTGGGCCGAATGGCCTGTGTCTGTGCTGTAGATTCGATGTAACTCAATGTAACTCATTTCGGCCTTAGTCCAAACAGGGACACAAGAGCTCAATTCCAGAGGTGAGGTGAGAGTGACTGCCCTTGAAATCAAGGCAGCATTCATCGAGTATGACACTGAGGAGCCCTTGTAAAACTGAAGCCAATGGGGATTACAAACTTAAAATTGGAGCTAGATCATTCAGGAATGAAATCAGGAAACACTTTTTTCACACAAATGCTAGTGGAAATCTGGAATTCTCTCCCCAAAAGGCTGTGGATGCTGGTTCAATTAAGATTTTCCAGGCTGAGATCGCCAGATTTTTATTAGTTAAGGTTATCAAGCGGTATGGATCAAAGATGGGCAAATGGAGTTGAGGTACAGATTAGCCATGATCTAATTGAATGGCTGTGCAGGCTTGTGGGGCTGAATGGCTAATTGTGTTCACATGTTCATGTCAGGGGAAAAACTCTGCTGTGGTTGTAGTCATGTCTGGCACAAAGGAAGATGGAGGCCAATTATCTCAGCACCAGGACAACATCCAGGCTTGCTGATAAGTGGCAAATAACATTCATGCCACACAAGGACCAGGCAATGACCATCTCCAGCAAGAGGGAGCATTCAATGACATTACCATTACCAACTTCCACAGCATCAACTTGCTAGGAGGGCACCATTGACCAAAAACTAAATTGGATCAACCACATAAATGCTTGGCTACTAGAGCAGTTCAGAGGCTGGGTATTCTGCAGTGAGTGGCTCAACAACACTCAAGAATTTCGACACCATCCAGGACAAGGCTGTCTGCTAGATCAGTATCTCATCCACTAGCAAAACATCCATCTCCTCCAACACTGGTATACCATGGCTGCAATGTGTACTATCTACAGGATGCACTGCAGCAAGTTGTCAAGCCTTCTTTAGCAGCATCTCCCATATCTCCAACCTCCACCACTTAGGACAAGCTCAGCAGATGCATGGGAACACCTTCACCTCCATGTTCCCCTCCAGGTCACACACCAACCTGACCTCGGCATATATCACCGTTCCTTCATCATCACTGGGTCAAAATTCTGGAATTCCCTCCAGTTCAAGAAATAGGCTCACCATCACCTTCTCAGGGCAACTCTGGATGGGTTATAAATACCGGCCTTTACAGCGACACCCACATCCCAAGAATGATTTTTTAAAAAAAGTTGAAAGCTGGTGAGATTCTTACTGAGGATCCAGGAAAGGCCTCATAAGTCTTGATGCCATAGGTAATCAGTTGAGGAGGGAAATGCCCAATAGCTCCTGGAGAAACTGCAGAATTAAAAACTTATTTTCACTGGGCCCTTCCCAGGCCTCTTTTCTACAATTAGAGCAGCCTGTTGCTACTGTGATATTGCTGCAGGCAGTGCAGGGCAGGTGCCGCTGATGCGCCCTGACAGGTGCTGGTTGTCTATCCCAGGCATGCAAATTACCCTGTCCCTGTAACCTGGGAAGGGGTCTGGGGCTCCAAGTTTTGGCAGACTGAGAGTTAACTCTGCTACACTCCCACCAGCAGAGTGGGCCCATTAAAATTTCAGGGCCCTTGTGTTCAGCGTGCCATCACACACTTTATGTTAAAATTTTGTGTAAAACTTCCTGTAACACTTCTCTGTAATGCCCCTCAGTCAAGTTTCATCGCAGTCAAAATTTATTCTAACCTAGGCAAATTTAGCAGGCAAATTTGCTCTACCACACCTAATTGCATCATTCTTCTTGTAAGATTCATTCCCAACCTTGGTCCTGTCAGTCCTATGATGTCCATCGGACCCCAATGGCATTTCAACAGGGAAGAAGAGAAAGCCCTCTAAGGTATGTCAAAAACTTTCCTTTGTAGGATCCAGAGGTGCAGGAATGCTCCTTCGGACCCCACAAGGAAAATCAGGCCTACTGCTGCCCCAGGCACCCACTTCGTCTGATTTGTGAAATGGCCTAGATCCATCCCCCTTCATCTTGGTTCCGGCAGGCAGCCTCCAGGCTCCGTAATTTTGACCTGCCCAAAGCCAATTATCTGGTTCTTTCTGCCCGCTTTGAGTGAGCAGCTGGCAGGCAGGATGTAAGTGAGGCCCAGGTGTTAAAATCACCGAGATCTCCCACAGAAACTCCCGAGTGGGACTCTGGCTGGTTTCCTGACCAGGAGTAAAAACCCACCCCATTAGGCTTCAGCTCCCACTCTCTAAGAAGATACCATTGTCTCCCAACTTCGTAATTGAACTGTCAATCAAACCAAGCCTGGGTTTTGATCTGCAGTCTGACCTGCAACTGATCCTAGCATTCGTTTCAAGAAGCCACAGCAATGACACTTCCCAGTTTTAAAGCGACAAATACATGCATTCTATACTGCTTGGCATGACGTTCCTGTCCTTGTAGAACAACATTGACTTATCCAAGCCGCACCATGCCAGATTCATTCGCATTTTATTCATTTTTTAGAGATTCAAATATTGCATCATTCCATTCATTCACTTCCACCCTGCGTGCAACTTTATAGTGTTCCCTAACTCAAAGGCCAGCTTTTGGTTGGAACAGTGATACACATCACCATAAAAACAACCTTCTACTGGCCCCGTCGCGTGTAGTCTCTCCGTCCAAAGCTAGAAAGTAAAGCTGCTTTTAGTTAATCCCTCCACGAGGGCTTTTAAGTCACCAATGACTTTTTTTCTTTCCTCACCTTGCCCTGAAAACCATCTTTGAAAACTTGGCCCTCAATTCACCTTATAATTATACAGAAGGACAGATTCCAAGTAGTTCATTCCTGAAGGCAAGGCTGAAAGCTCCATCTGACCCACAATTTAATTATGGCCATTTTATTTGTTGTGCCCACTGAACCTTTCATATGTTTTAACCTCGACGAAGATCCAACCTGGACCCTGAGATCAAAAAGGTTGTGACTATCTCCCAAAGCTGACATTTATGAATGCTTTCCTCACCTGCCAAAAGGGCAATTTCATAAAATCAGTCCTTTACAGTCATTTTGTCAGAGATACATCTTTCTGTTTTCAGACTGTAGGGATATTTTTATGGTAAATTTAAACAAAAATATCAATAATCAAAAATTCAAGAAGTTCCCATGTCCAGTCCCCAGAATGTTTTCACTTAACTGAGCACTATTGGGCTGCAACAAATGGCCTCAAAGTCCCTGTGCCAGAGAGGGGAAAAAATAGCCAGTGTTTCCACTTTTAATCACTATCCTGTGATCCCTGTGGGATATTACACTTGAGGATGTCAGGTGAGGACAGAGTCAGCCTTGTCTTGATGCCCATCTTAGACAAATAACCTGACAGCATTCACTATCTAAGCTTACACATAGAAAATGGCCATTTTGTTGAGGCACTCTTGCTGGGATTGAACATAGAAACATAGAAACTAGGAGCAGGAGTAGGCCATTTGGCCCTTCGAGCCTGCTCCGCCATTCAATATGATCATGGCTGATCCTCTATCTCAATACCATATTCCCGCTCTCTCCCCGTACCCCTTGATGCCTTTTGTGTCTAGAAATCTATCTAGCTCCTTCTTAAATATATTCAGTGACTTGGCCTCCACAGCCTTCTGTGGTAGAGAATTCCACAGGTTCACCACCATCTGAGTGAAGAAATTTCTCCTCATCTCAGTCCTAAATGTCCTACCCCGTATCCTGAGACTGTGACCCCTTGTTCCGGACCCCCCAGCCAGGGGAAACATCCTCCCTGCATCCAGTCTGTCTAGCCCTGTCAGAATTTTATGTTTCAATGAGATCCCCTCTCATTCTTCTAAACTCGAGTGAATACAGGCCAAATCGACCCAATCTCTCCTCATATGACAGTCCTGTCATCCTAGGAATCAGTCTGGTGAACCTTCGCTGTACTCCCTCTATGGCAAGTATATCCTTTCTTAGGTAAGGAGACCCACTGCTGATGCCTGTAGATCCATATGCCAGCAAGAGTCAGCACCTATAGGAGCTAAGAGGAGAAATTTGGGGTGGGGGGGGGGGGGAGAAAAACATTTAAAATAAAAAATAAAAAATTCTGTTACATTTCATAGAACCATAGAAAATTTATGGCACAGAAGGAGGCCATTCAGCCCATCATGTCTGTGCCGGCCGAAAATGAACCACCCAGCCTAATCCCACTTTCTGCTGGCACTGGCTTAAAACTGATGATTGTATTTCACAAGATCACAGCACAGATATGGATGAGCACGGCCATTTGGCCAATTCTAGTTTATCCATAAGGAAAAGCCTAGACTCTCCCATCAGATTCTTTATCATTGTCATCTAAATGATGTTGTCCAGGAATTGAAATAAATGATTTCATTACTCAATTCACAACCGATAAAGAGTTGAGAGAATAAACTATTCAAATCTGTGTTCGGTTGTTAAAAATAACAAAATTATAATTTCCAGCAAAAACCTATAGATGCGGTGTTTATTCAACTTCAATTTTTGTAAGAAAAGAAAGTACTTGCATTTATGTAGCACCTTATCATATACTCAGCACTTTCCAAAGCTCATTATACCCAATGGATTCCTTTTGAAATGCAGTCACATTTCTCATGTAGGCAAATATGGCAGCCAATTTACACACGGCAAGTGAATTAATGAACAGATAATCTAGGGTTTTTTTTAGTGGTAATGGTTGAGGAGGAATGTTGGTCAGAGCACTGTGTAGCCAAGTAATAGTTGTGTTAGAAATAAATCAGATCAATGGGTGATTTGCCTCATTTTAGAATGAGTGCTCAGCAGCAAAGAAAAAAGGGAAATCAAGACAATTTACAATAAAATAATGGAATAAATTTTCAGGAGTAAATTTGAGGATTACCTAATTATAACTTAGTAAACTGCAGCCCCCAACATGGATTCATGACCAACCACCTTTACTTTTTGGAGAAAGTAACATCCCAGAGGGCATTGTGGAAAGCCCTATAAGGTGGTGCACCTTGACTTCTGAAAAGCACTTGACAAAGTTCCACATGAAAGGCTACTAATTAATCTTAAAGCAATAGGGATTCAGAGTAAGACCTGAATCTGGATAAAAATTAATTGAAGAGTCGGAAGCAGTGGACCCCTGTTGTTTTTAGTTTACATTACAAACTTGATTCAGAAGCTCAATCAAGCTGACCAAATTTTCAGATGATAGCAAACTAGGAATGGCAGTTGAATCTGATGAGGCAGATCGGGAACCACAAAATGAATTAGAAATATATAAGATAGTAGGTGGCGTAGAAAAGTTTGGTTTGGAATGTAACTTCAAACTTAACCGTGACAATAGGACAAGGGGACTTCTAAAAGGCAAACTTAGGACTCATATCAGGAGGTCTTTCTTCATAGAGACAGTGATCATCACGTGGAATAGTCTGCCAGGTAGGGTTGTGGAGGCAAAACCCTGGAATCATTTAAGAAATAGTTGGATGACATGATGGGGGAGGAGACTGTGGCCTTTCTTGTCTGTGTGTATCTTAAATTTTCTGTTATTACACCCAAAAATAAAATCTATAAAATATGATGTGAGTCAAGAATTCCAGGTAAAGTCCTATAAAGGTTTGGAAGAAAGGTGAAAAGAATGCCCTGCAATTCCCTGGACAACAAACTCTCGCAATTGAAGGATTATTTGCAAAGCGTCCACTAAATCAAATTGATCGATCAGACTCCACACGTACAAAACATGCCACACTATAGGAATAGTGGATAAAAAAATGTAGGAAAGCACCCAAAAAAGACACAACATATACTTGCCATCCTTATATTATGAAAATGATGTACAAAGTGTGAAAACTCCATGTCCATTTGGACTGACACTGTACAGTAACCCAGATATATACCTGATCCAAGCAGAATTCTTATCAAAGCTTTGCATTCTAGCGTACCCAACCAGACCACCTCCTTTTGCTCATAATGTGCAGATTTCCTGATCCAAGCATAACGGTTAAATACAAAATCCCAATCAAGCAAAAAATGTCCCACAATTTTGTTTTTTATGCTCCACACTCTAAATATAACCAATTCACTGTTTTGTTTGCTATAATAACAGCAGAATTTTAGAAACCTAATCAATTTGACCTTATCTATATATTTTTCAAGTATTTTCTGCTCATTCTCTATATATTGAATTGCTGAATGGTTAAATGTTTGAAAATTGGCAATTTTTATCTGCAGTTTTCAAGCATAATCCAAGCATAACCTATCTGGGCAAGCTCGTCATGCTTTTATCAAGATTCAGGTGTATTATTACACTTCCTGTTTTTGGCTCTGTACACCTAACCTGCTGTCCCATCTTGGGCCTCAATGGTGAGAGTCAAGATCAGTCCAAAGCTTTATTTTTATGTGGACTGCCACAAAAAAAGTACAAAATTCAACAAACACAACTTTGGGAACATTTTACAAAATGAAAGATGCTGAATAAAGTCCAACTCATTTTATTAGCCTTGAGGATTGCAGGTACTGCTTGCTGCCTTCAGTCTGATAGACATCTCAAAGGAGCTTCATGTAATTTAGATTATATTCATAATTTTCATTTGTGTGACTTCCAAAGCAATGTTTTTTATCTATTTTAACCAGGCTCCTGAGATGCTCCACTGCCACTTCTTTGTACTGTTCACACACAAAGTAATCTAACAAGGGACTTAATACTTAAAACGAATTGTATCTGATTTACACCACCAATTCAATCTTTTTAATTAGCTTCACTAACAGAATTAATCAGAGCCTTAAATACAGGGCTCACTGGATTTAGAAGTCCTATCTATTCAGAAATGCAATTATGCTAACAAACTCAATTACATGCATCAGCTGTTTTTCAAATTACAGCCTCAAATTAAAGTCTGACCAGATTTGGCTTTTTGTAAAGTGAAATCATGACAGATTTTTTGAAAGCTTCAAATAAAGTTCGGTGTATAGTTGATATTCTCGGCAGAAACAATGTTTACGTTACCCATGTACTTAAATAAATTCTACAACATGAAAGAAAATGGGTGGTTATTCAAGAAATGGAATTCTTCTTACAATTTCAGAATAGTTTCACTTTTTCAGCCTTCACTTGAAAAGACCAACTGAGGAAAATGTAACTGATGCTATTGGTTAAGATATGTAACACTAGGCACAAAATTACACAAAAATTACACAAGGAAGTTAGAACTAAAAGTAATCCCTCAATCATTTTGTTTTCTTCAAAAAGCAGTTGAACAAAGATACTTTACATATTCTTTTAACGGTGTAATAAGATTCCAGTCTCTTTTGAAACCAATTTTCTCCCCTTCTCTTTTGAAGACACTGATTCTTGCTAGGCGAGAATTCAAAAGCACTAATGGCCCTCTGGCACCTTGTCCAAATAGCCATTCTCAATGTGTGATCCTAGACAGTGAGCGCCAGTGGCTTATTCAACTATGAAGAACATTATAGTTGAGCCCAATCCTGCCTTTGCTCAATGTCCACACACATTCATACTTGAATCTCCCTACTCAATGGTACTAATGCCAATTGCAACACCTAAACAAGTGCCAGAGCTGAGATCAACTAATTGAGCACTGATCAAGCACTAAACCTGGATGTAACCTGTACTGCTCCTTACCACAGTGATGGTGCACTTAACCACTATGGCATCAGGGGAATTCACTTCTAAAATAATTTAGGTCATGTAATTGGAATTTTATTTTCAATTATATATTTTATAAATTATGTGTTCAGAACAGTTTTAGAAATTGTAAGATTCAAGTTCATTTTTGAAATTTGCCTAATTAAAATAAAGATCATGAATGACAAAGAAAGTTCCAAGAAATTAACAATAATATTAGAAATCTTTTCACTATCACAAATGCATTAGAAGCTACAATGCATCCCGCCAAAGGTTTCTTGGGGCCTGCACAGCAGAGATATATATCCCTTTGTTCTCTAATTTTAGTTAAAGAAGGGGTGCAAATATAAACTGAAGTTCTTCGCTGTGTCTGGTCACAGATAACTTTAAGGTGGACCTTTCAAACTAACTTTGCCGCCGTGCACCCCAAAAAGTCTAAAGTTCCAGAGTACTGTGTTTGTTTGCATTTTGACAGTTTACTATGACTGAAGAAGTATCGCTTTTCTCTAGAAAAGAGAAGGCTGAGGGGTGACCTGATAGAGGTCTTTAAGATTATGAAAGGGTGTGATAGGGTAGACGTAGAGAAGATGTTTCTACTTGTGGGGGAGTCCAGAACTAGGGGCCATAAATATAAGATAGTCACTAATAAATCCAATAGGGAATTCAGGAGAAACTTCTTTACCCAGAGAGTGGTTAGAATGTGGAACTCGCTATCACAAGGAGTAGTTGAGACGAATAGCATAGATTGATTTAAGGGGAAGCTAGATAAACACATGAGAGAGAAAGGAATAGAAGGTTATGCTGATAGAGTTAGATGAAGAGGGGAAGGAGGAGGCTCGTGTGGAGCATAAACACCGGCATTGACCAGTTGGGTTGAATATTCTGTTTCTGTACTGTACATTCTATGTAATTCTATGTAACTAGGGTCTTTGTATATTATAGAATCATAGGAAGGTTACAGCATGGAAGGAGGCTATTCGGCCCATCAAGTCCGCGCTGGCTCTATGCAAGGGCAATCCAGCTAGCCCCATTCTCCTGCCCTTTCCCCATAGCCCTCCAAATTTTTTCTTTTCAAGTACTTATCCAGTTCCCTTTTGAAGGCCATGATTGCACTTGCCTCCACCACCCCCTCGGGCAGTGCATTCCAGATCCTAACCACTCACTGTGTAAAAAAGTTTTTCCTCATGTCACCTTTGGTTCTTTTACAAATCACCCTTAAATCTATGTCCTTTGGTCCTTGACCCTTCTGCCAATGGGAACAGTTTCTCTCTATCCACTCTGTCTAGACCCTTCATGATTTTGAATACCTCAATCAAATCTCCTCGCAACCGTCTCTGTTCCAAGGAGAATAATCCCAGCTTCTCCAGTCTATCCATGTAACTAAAGTCCCTCATCCTTGGAATCATTCTAGTATGTTCTATTATAGGGGAGGAGCGCATTTCATGGTACTTTTATATAAGTTAAACTTGTTTTTAACAACTCTTGGGTAGCTGAGCTCACATGAAATTTGAAATAAGCATATAGCATTCACATTGGAATCTCAAGCACCAAAATAACGGTCGTCCTTTTCATTGCTTGTTCCCTCCTGTATTCAGCAGTTGTTGCCAACATACCTTGCCTACTGCACCACGAGTCACTATAGAAACCTATGTTCGAAAAGCAAGTTTAAAAAACATTGTAAAAAAATCAATGCCGTGCATGAGCACTCTGCTTCCGTGTACAGCTATGTCCTGAGTTTTAAAAATGGAAATTAAACTTTTCTTTTTTAAACCTCTTCAGCCAGTCTTCCTGCAACAGCCAAAGTAAATTGGGAAAAAACTACTGCTCAGAAAATGCCAACTCGTCACAATGGGGAAGCGATGAGGAAGCCTTGTTTTCTCTACCTGCTGGCTTCAATGACATCTTGCAGTACAACAGCCAACTGTTAGAGCTGCTGCCTGTGGATCTGGGCTCTGAATAAAATTTTACAGGATCACTGGCCTGGAAATTGCTCATTAAATAAGGGCGATGCTAACAGGGCCCACCGTTACTTCAGGGCAAATGGAAGAACAAGTTCCGGCCAGCGCACACGCGCAGTCAAACACAGAAATCCGGACATTGCTCTACCATTTGCCTTGCTCCTCCAAAAGCTGTGCCGGAAGGACAGCTCACCGGCTGAATGAATGGACCAGCACAAACTTACTCTCCTGCCCAGCTGGAAATGAACAAATCTCTCCATAAAAAAGATACCCTGGGTTTTTTAGGTCTAAAGTAACTTTTAACGGAGTGGTAAGTCTTAATGGCTGCCAAACAACCTCTCTGGCACTGGAAATTAACTTTTAAAAATGTGGAGTCTCATTACTTCCGATTTTAATTGTTGTTAGACATTTAGAAAAAAAAAATTACTTTTTCTTTCTGTCTCTTTTATCTCTGTCTTTTAATTCGATATTTCTTACCCTCTCGTTATTTCGCTTTCTCTAACTGATTTTACATTGAATTTACTGTTGTAACTTTCACTTCCTGGTTCTGTCAAGGATGCTTCAAGCAGATTTGCTGAGGGAAGAGAGTAATCCTTTCTCACAACTCACAGAAGCTCACTTTTTGCAGATCATCAATGAAGCAAGTTGCTGCCCAAAAGCCCACGAATAGTTTGTGGGTGAGTTTATGACTAATGAGTGCTGGGCGACGTTTGATTGCCATTCAGTGCAATTTCTGGGTCAATGTTTCTGTCTCTCAGACAGCATTACCCCACATGACTAACTCCCTCTGCTGGATACATAGGCAATTACATTATGCAGTCTTAAAAATGAGAGACACTGGGCCCGATTTTAGCACCCGCTACCGGGTGCGTTCTCGGATCGCGCCTCGATCCAGCCCACTTCCGGGTTCCCCGATGACGCGCCGGCGTGCGCGCGCAGTCCCCGCTGGTGGGAATCCCGCAGGCAATTAAAGCCAGCGGGATGCCACTTGACAGTATTTACTTTGCTTGTTCAGGTCATTAACTGACCTGATTAAGGGACTGTGTGTGATTTTGGATAAACATGGGACTGTTTCACACACTGGGGGAAACACTCCCAGCTCGAATGGACGTGTTGCAGCTGTCAGCCTGTGGCAGCTGCAAAGGTCCATTTGACAGGTGGGGGAGGGAGACCCTCAGCCATTGCAGGAGGCCGCTCTGTCACTTGGGACAAAGTTTGGCCTGCACCACCCTCCTCCTGATGGTCGAAGTCACCAACCTGCACATTTACCCCGGGGTCCGGAGACATGTACCTACCTTGCGGACCCCCTCAGATGTACATCTTGCGGATGGGGGCCGCCGTAGCTGCAGTCATGACCTCCTCGGAGGGCGAACAGCATCACCAGCCTCACCAGCCTCGCCATCCACGCCGTCCACCTCTGACACGTGGATCTCCACAACAGAGTGCTGTGACACATCCACCTGTACAGCAGGAGGGAGGGCTACCGCAGAGAGAGATGCGTCACAGAGGGCACTACCCTCGCCACAGGGTCCACAGACCGAGGCTCAGCCTCCTGGACCTCTCTGAGCAGCAGTGCACACGGAGGCTCAGAGTCAGTCGACATGTAGCCGTGGACATCTGCAGCCTCTTTCATGCCGAGCTGCACCTGGCTGGCCCTTGCACCATCTTCCTACCTGTCGCTGTCAAAGTCACTACTGCCCTCCCGAACTTCTGCTCCACAGCCTTCCAGGCTGCAACCGGGGACATCCCCGATGTCTCTCAGTCGTCTGCGCAGAAGAGCCCTGCAAATACACCTACACCCACTCTGCAGTGACACACTGGGTGGCATCAGTGGTGGGTCCTCATAGGGGTACCCAGGAGCGGGCATTATTGAACAAACCGGACAGGATTGGCGAAGACATGGCAGTAGTGGTGCCAATATAATGTGTGATGTGAGTTGTTCTGAAATTCAATATAAGTAACAACCATGACAAACCCTCAAACACCCTTGTGCATCCCCTTCATGCTCACGACACGTTTGCCTTACGCTGCCTACTGCACATATGTGATGCATGCCCTGTGGCTGCAGCACAGGTGGTGGCAGGTTGAGTGAGGCTGGCCGTGAGAGAGATGCACGAGAGGGTGAGTATGGGATAGAGCCATGAGATTGTATGAGGATTGGGTTGAGTGGTAGTGGCGGGGTGAGTACTCGCGAGGTGAGTAGGTGCAGGTAAGATGAGGATGAGGTTTGAGTGGGTATGAGGGGTGATGTGACAGAGTAGTGTTGGCAGTGCCGAAGGAGATGTGGGGTGGGGGCAGTGTTGTGGCAGACGGAGTGTAGGGGAAAGACTACGTGTTCTCACTGTCGCTGACCTACTGAGGTCATTGGAGCGCCTCCTGCACTGTATGCAGGTGGGTGATATGTTGGTGGCGCTGGTGACCTCCTCTGCCACCTCGAGCCAGGCCTTCTTGATGGCAGAGGCAGGCTGCTTCCTCCTGCCCGCTGGGTGGAAGATCTCTGTCCTCCCCCTCCTCCTCACCCCATCTAATGATACCTGGGTTGAGACATCATTAAACTGGGAGCAGCCTTCCCCCTGGGCTGCCCCATGCTGTAATTTTTGCTGTTTGTGGCAGCATCTGTCAGTGGAGGACTGCCCCTTTAAATAGAGCGCCTCCAGCTGACAGATCTTACTGCGCATGCGCAGCCCGCCTGATGCGCAGATCAGCATCGGGGAACCCGGAGGAGCAGGTAAGTGAATCCAATTAGTGTGTTGCCTGCTACGATCGCGCGGGCAACCCACTAATTTCACCGGGCGCGTTTTCAACGCGACCGCTCGCCCACCGGCCAGGAACCCGCACCCCTGGTTAAATCGGGCCCACTGAACGGGACAAGGGCATCAAATTCAAAAGCAAATATTAAAAATATTTTAGTACTGAATAATGTCCAATGCAGTTATATTGCTGCCAAATTGTTAAGTTACTTTGGCTTTCAACTTATCAAAGTTTAATTGTAGCTTGCCCAAGGTAGTCAGAGGTTAGAATTTAGCATTTCTTGGTTTGTCAATAATTTTGGAGACCTCATTGGCGGAAGGATTGAGAACCAGAGGACACAGATTTAAGGTGATTGGCAAAATAACCAAAGGCGACATGAGGAAAAACATTTTTACACAACGAGTAGTTACAATCTGGAATGCACTGCCTGAAAGGGTGGTAGATGCAGATTCAATTGTGGCTTTCAAAAAGGAATTGGATAAATATTTGAAAGGGAAAAAATTGCAGGGCTACAGGAGAAAGAGCGGGGGAGTGGGACTAACTGGATTGCTCTTACTAAGAGCCGGCATGGGCTCGACGAGCCGAATGGCCTCCTTCTGTGCTGTAACGATTCTATGATTCTAGATTCTAATGGAGAACATTTTATTTTTCAAGGCTCGTCAATAATGATTAACTGAATTAGCTGTCCCTCAAAGAAAAAATGTCAACAATTCAATGTGACCAGCAACACCACAGGTGAAGCGACTTGTCATTATATCTGCAATGGCACTGACCCAATAGCTTAAATCACTGGTGTCGATTTTTACTCAAAAAAGGAAACCAAGTGGGGAGCAGTTAAAATGGAGCTGGGGGACTTACCCACTCCTTTCCTGCCCTGATGTGGTCGACTGCAATTTTCAATTACAGGCAGCAAGGACAGCCACTCAGCCCTCTTTAAATATGCAGATCGGCCTCCGATGAGGTAATTAGGCCCGATCTGCCATTTTAATCTGAGGAATGGGGGAGCAGTGGTGGCTTCCCCGCCAGGCAAAACCTGCCGGGAATAGGAGCCAGGACCAGAAGGAGCACAGTAAATGCAGGGTGCTCTTCTGGGTCCCACATGGAAACCCTGGTCCTCCCCTGCCCTTGGCTTCCACCTTTCAGAGCACTTACCATATACTGGAGACCGTGCCTCTGGGTTCCTGATGGCAGTCTCCTGATACCCGATTTTAACAGAAGAGCAGCCGTTTCCCGTCGGCTTCCTGGCTGTTTTGGTCGGGAAATCGGCAAGCGAAATGTTAATGAGGCCCGGCCGTTAAAATCGGCAGAGCCTCCCTGCTACCGCTTCTGGACAGACCAGACTCTCGCAGTGCCGCCTGGGAGTTAAAATCAAGTCCAATGTGTCAGCACAGTGCCTGGTGCCATGATACTTGATTTTCTTCTGATACTGGAATAAGTTGTAAAGCCACCCATAGTTTCAGTACCCATTTGTGTTAACAAACTGAAATGTAATTTGACTTGCATTGTGCAGAAAAATGGCATATTAGCTGCTGCCGGTCTGAAGTCATAAGAATGTTCCAGTCAGTGTGACAGAAATTGTTGTGACTGTAACTCATTCAGTGGTTCTGATCTGTACTGCAATTGTGCTGACCCAGATTCCTTTGCTTGTAATCTGAAAGTGAATTATACTTATCTAGGTCACAAAGATGATGCCCTTCCATTACTCCTTCACACCTAATATTGGTTCCATTGCTGCAAATGTTATAAAAGTTGTGACGCTCATTTCGAACCATTTAGGACTCTTGGCTTTCTCTGTTTTTTCATCTATTTCACTGCCACTTTTATTGTCATTTATCTCTGTTCCTGTAAACATGCGATTTCTTTGAGCTGGGAGACTCGCGGTTCAGAAATTTCAGGCAATGATCTTTTAAAGCATGTATCCCAACTATATAATAACAGGGCCCACAACAGCCAAACATTTTGCATATTATAATGAAATGGATCTACTGTGAATAACCCTTTATATAATGTGTCATTGAAAACAAGAGGAGCCAATGCCCACTAGTCTTCCAGTAGAGTTGTAATCAGACAAAAATGGATGCTGAGCCAAAGAAAGAGCTATTACGGGGGCTGACCAAATGCTTGGTCAAAGAGGTGGGATTTAAGGGGGGTTTTAAAGAGGAACGGGAAGTGAAGAGACGGAGAGGTTTACGAAGGGAATTCCAGAGCGTAGGTCTTAAACGACTGAAGGGACAGCTACCAATGGTAGCAAAGGGAGGGAGGGTTGCACAAGAGGCTCGATTCGGAGAAATGGAGAATTCTGTGGGGGGGCGGGGGGTTTCAGGCTGGAGTATCATAGCACCAGGTTGGAGATAGGTTGCTCGACCATAGAGGGATTTAAACATGAGGATGAGAATTTTAAATTGGAAGACTGGGAGCCAATGTAGGTCAGCAACGACGTGAGCAATGGGTGAGCGGGACTTAGGATGTGGGCAGCTGAGTTTTGGATAAGCTGAAGTTTACAGACTATGGTGGAAGGGAGTCCAGCCAAGTGAGCGTTGGAATAGTCGATTCTGGAGGTGACAAAGGCATGGAAGAGATATTCAGTAGGATTTTCAGCAGGAGATAGGCTGAGGCAGGTGATGTTACAGAGGTGGAAGTAGGTGGTCTTTGTAATGGCAAGGATATGGAGTTGGAAACTCAGGCTGACGTTAAGTAGGACTCCGAGGTTGCAAACAGTCTGGTTCAACCTGAGACAGTGGCGGGGGAGGGGAATGGAATCAATGCCAACGGAACGGAGTTTGTGACATGGACTAAAGACAATGGCTTCAGTATTCCCAAGGTTTAACTGGAGGAAATTGCAGCTCATCCAAAACTGGTTGTCAGTCAAGAAGGTTCGCAGGACAGGGCAGACTGAGGTACATATGGAAGGTGATCGGTTGATGCTACCAAGGGGCATCATGTTGTTAAGAAAAAGGAAGGAGCCAAGGATAGATTCTTGAGGAACTCCAGAGGTAACAGTGTTGGGGAGGGAAGAGAAGCCATTGCTGGAGATGCTCTGGATATGATTGGATAGGTAAGGATAGAAAAAAACGAAGGGAGTCCCATTGAGCTGGACAATAGAGGAGAGGTGTTGGAGGAGGATGGTGCGGTTGACAATGCAGCTTAACAATTCATATCTGGCCTCGTTTCACTGAAGTGTTTAAAGTCCACCTATTGAAAGATTGGAGAAGTGCATGTGAAAGAATATGCAAAAGACATGGAGGCTGATTTTCATAGCCTCTGTCGGTCGGGAACGGTTTGTTAGCTCTCCGAAAATTGCATGGCTGAACTTAAGACCCTGTTTCTCCTCCAGATCCACCCACCAACATTTTGTTTGAGGCCTTTGCAAGGCCAGTCCCCAAAGCGCCTGCCTGTTTCAGGCGGGAACCTCATAAATATGTAAATCAGGATCTTACGCTGTACATAGGTCCCTCATGCAATTTTGAGATACCAATGAGTGGAGTGAGTGCCGCGCATCATACTAGGCTTAGAGGAGCCTAACCAATGGTCCCTAAAAGGATCCTCTCAAAGCTAAGTTTTTAAAAAAATATTTTTGTGAGATGAGGAAGAGCATAAATGCTCCTTCTGGCCCCACACAAATCTTCCAACTCACTGGAGGCGTGCTGTGCCCTCCCGCTGTGAGTGCCTCCCCTCCTTTTTAAGTTATTACTTCCAGCTCAGCCTCGCGAAAGAGCTGCAGGATTTCCAACACCCTCCGCCCCCCCATGAATATGAATATTGAAATGAAACTCAAAGAAAGACTTGCATTTATATAGCGCCTTTCACGACTTTGTGTCTTCCCAAAGCGCTTCACAGCCAATGAAGTACTTTTGAAGTGTAGTCACTGTTGTAATGTAGGAAACTTGACGGCGAAGTTACTCACAGCAAGGTCTCACATACAGCAACGAAATAATCTGTTTTAGTGATGTTGGTTGAGGGATAAATGTTGATGTCTGCTCAAAGTTCAAATTAGCTCCATGATGTCCAGTTCAGATCACAAAGGGGTCCTATTGTTGCACCCCTCCGGTTACAATATCATATGATTAGACATTGGGCAGTTTGGTCACACTCCTGAACAGGGAATGCTTACAGGAGTGACCAACACTGCTGAAACCAGGAAAATATCAAAGGCAGACCTGAGATTTGTAACACTTATTTTTAAATCAAATAGCACTTCTTCAGTTTGCAGTAAAATTATATCTCTACCTAATAATTTCCTTCCAAAACTATAACAGTACTATCCTTGCTGTGTTCTGGCTCTCATTTATTCTACACGTGTTCCAGCAGTCAGTAATGATGCATTAGATGACATTCAGAAAGGCTTACAGAACCAATACAATATTAGATCAAAATTACAACTGAGAAGCTATTTTGATGCTATTTATTTTCATCAGCTGAAGATCAGTCTCCGAAATGTCATTCTGTTTTGGTCGATATTGTGTTTTCGAACTCTTAAAGGTTCGTAATTCTGTGCGGCTGATGTATACAAACCAATACATGTGTGTAGCTTCATTGTATCCAATGCTTAGCAGTTTCATTTCCTTTTCATCTCATGAGGCAATAACTTTAAATATAAAAATAAATAAATAAATAAAATCCCTTGATAGTAAATTTGCGGAAAAAAACTAAATTATAGTTTAATTGTCCTAAACTTTGCACCTTCGTTTTTTTTTACAATGGAGTAGTAATGTTCATAAAGAAAGCCATTTAGTACTTAATATAAGACAAATATTGTTCAAACTATCTCAAAACACTATTATATCCCAAAATCTGGTCTAAACTACAACAACTTGCATTTAATGTGGTAGTCAGGTGTCCGCCTTGGCTCAGTGGTAGCACTCTCACCTCTGGGTCAGAAGGTTGTGGGTCAAGTCCTACTCCAGAGACTTGAGCACATAACCTAGGCTGACACTTGATTGCAGTACTGAGGGGGTGCTGCACCAGTGGAGGTGCCGTCTTTCAGATAAGAAGTCTGTTCTCTCAGGTGCAGGTAAAAGATCGCACAGCACTATTTCAAAGAAGAACTGGGGAGTTTTCCCCGGTGACCTGGCCAATATTTATCCCTCAACTAACACCTAAAAAATACAGATTATCTGGTCATTTATTTCATTGCTGTTTATGGGAGCTTGCTATGTACAAATTGGCTGCCGCGTTTCCTACATTACAACAGTGACTACAATTCAAAAGTACTTAATTGGCTGTACTGAGGTCGTGAAAGGTGCTATATAAATGCAAATTCTTTCATCCCAAAAATGTCCCAAGATGTTTCACAGGAGCGTATTAAGCCAAAGATTGACACTGGTCAAAGATGTAAGATTTAAGGAGGTTCTTAAAGGAGGAGTGAGAGGTGGAGAGACCAAGAGATTTAGGGAGGGAATTGAAGATCAAAGTGTCTAAACTGCTGAAGGCACAGCTGCCAATGGTGAGGCGAAGGGAGTGGAGGTGTAAGAGTCCAGAGATGGAGGAGCTCTTGGAGGATTGCATGGCTGGAGGAGCATAGAGAGATCGGGAGGGGTGACGTCATGGAGGGATTTGTATATGAGAATGAGAATTTTAAAATTGAGCCAATGTATGTTAGTAAGCATAGGGTGATGGGTGAGCAGGACTTGGTGTGAGGTAGAATATGGGCAGCAGAGTTTTGGATGTTCAAGTTTATAAAGGGTGGAAAATTGGAGGCTGGCCAGGAGAGCATTGGAATAGTGGAATCTGGAGGTGACAGAAAATGGATGAGGGTTTCAGTAGCAGATGGACTGAGGCGGGGTGGAGATGGGCAATGATACAGAGGTGGGAGTAGGCAATCTTTGTGATGAAGAGGATATCGGGTCAGAAGCTCAGCTCAGGGTCAGATAGGATGCCGAGGTTGCGAACAGTCTGGCTCAACCTGAGATAGTGACCAGAGAGGTTTCGGAATTTGTGAGGGAACGGAGTTTGTGCCGGGGGCCGAAGACAACGGCTTTGGTCTTCCCAATGTTTAATTGGAGTAAATTGCTGCTCATCCAGGACTGGATGTCGGACAAGCAGTCTGACAATACAGGCAATGGAGGGGTTGAGAGAAGTGGTGGTGAGATAGAGCTGAGTGTTGTCAGCATACATGTGGAACTTGACATCATGTTGCCAAAAGGCAGCTTGTAGATTGAAGTGGCCAAGGATAGATCCTTGAGGGACTCAAAAGGCAACGATATGGGGTGAGAAGCCATTGCAGGAGATTCTCTGGTTGTGACTGAATAGGTAAGTGTGAAAATACACGAATACAATCTGACTCTGCTGGACAATGGAGGAGAGGCGTTGGAGGAGGACGGTGTGGGAAAACGTGTCAAAGGCTGCAGAGAGATCAAGAAGGATCTCGGTAGTACAACAGATCTCTATCCTTAGACACTGACTTGATATCAGTTATGGATCCATTTGAATTGTTAATTTGTTTTCCCTACTTTTACTATAGTGGTCATTCAAGTGAGACAGATACCTGTGTTATGGACTTACATTTTCTGAGAACAAGAACTAGAAGCCCGATTTTGACTCCGGGCCAGTTTGCGAGTGAGTAGCTGTGTGAGTTCGAAACACACCCAGTGCTTCAGAAATGAGGCCCAGCGTATTTTAGCCACCAGGTTCATTTAAATGTTGTTGGCCAATCTCACGCACAATCTGGCTTGGAAGCCGGTGGGAAGCAGTGAAAACAAGTAAGTGCGCAGCCGAAAGCCGCCCACCGAGACCAGGTAAGATGGCGGGGTGGGCTGCCGGGCCTTCCCGCGGGGATCTCGTGATCGGGAAGCGGGGGGGTTGCAAGTCCATGGCAGGGGAGGCCTAAGCTTTAGTTGTGGGGCCCGGAGGAGCATTCATGGTCTCATTAGGAAAGTAAAAAAAATTTTTTTAAACCGTATCTTTTTGGGCTTTTCTGGCCACGATCCTCTTCCCTACTGGGTCAGCCTGGTGGGAAACTCACTGTAGCTTCCCGCTCAGGCCGCCGAGTTAAAATTGCAGTCGGGTCCCGATGATGTCATTGGGTCCTGACATTCAGATATAAAAAAAATGCTCTGCTGGCTTTGGGCGGGTGTTCTTGCCACCTGCACAGTTGAGCAAATTAAAATCGGGAACCATCAGCTCCCGGCATCGCCAAGGCGGATAAATATTCATGTTTGATTTTAATTGGCACCCGTTCGGTTTGTACTGGGCGGACATGATTAAATCGCCTCCTCAGTGTCAGAAATCACTTCTACCTTTTAGCAGCCAACATAACGAGGCAGACTGGGTTGGATTTGGGTTCAGTAACTTATTATAATAATATAATGATGCATGAAATCCTGCTGGTCAATCGACAACAGCCAGGCCATGAGGCAACGGCGGCCGCGGCAGCGGCCACAACAACAACAACAACAACGTGCATTTATATAGCGCCTTTAACGTAGTAAAATGTCTCAAAGCGCTTCACAGGAGCATTATCAAACAAAATTTAACACTGAGCCACATAAAGAGATATTAGGACAGGTGAACAAAAGCATGGTCAAAGAGGAAGGTTTAAAGGTCGTAAGAACATAAGGAATAGGAGCAGGAGAAGGCCATACGGCCCCTCGAGCCTGCTCTGCCATTCAATAAGATCATGGCTGATCTTCTACCTCAACAATTTCTCACTCTATCCCCATATCCCTTGATTCTCTTCGTGTCCAAATATCCATCAATCTCATTCTTGAATATACTCAACGACCGAGCATCCACAGCCCTCTGGGGTAGAGAATTCCAAAGATAAGGAGCATCTTAAAGGAGGAGAGAGAGGTGGAGAGGCGGAAAGGTTGAGGGAGGAAATTCCAGAGCTTAGGCCTAAGTAGCTGAAGGCACAGCCGCCAATGGTGGAGCGATTAAAATCGGGGATGCACAAGAGGCAAGAACTGGGGGAATGCAGAGATCCCGGAGGGTTTTAGGGCTGGAGGAGGTTACAGAGATAGGGAGGGGTAAGGCCATGGAGGGATTTGAAAACAAGGATGAGAATTTTAAAATCGAGGTGTTCCCAGATCGGGAGCCACTGTAGGACAGCGAGCAAGGGGTGATGGGAGAACGGGACTTGGTGAGAGTTAGGACATGGGCAGCAGAGTTTTGGATGAGCTCAAGTTCATGGAAGGTGGAAGATGGGGCGTCGGCCAGGAAATCATTGAAATAGTCGAGTCTAGAGGTAACAAAGACATGGATGAGGATTTCAGCAGCAGATAAGCTGAGGCAGGGGCGGAGACGGACGATGTTACGGAGCTGGAAGTAGGCGGTCTTGTGGATGGAGCGGATATGTGGTCGGCACAGGTGGAACATTTACTAAAGAGCCCCCTCCCATCATCCACAGTACAAGCATTTCCATTCCATAAGAGAAATAAAATTGAAGCAGTTACAATTTGTAAAGAAAGATTACATACAGACCAAACATATTTCTGAAAGATAAATTCAAATATATATTCACTTTTGACATAAATCAAGGATTTAGCAAACATTTCTAATTATAGTAAGTACTACCAACATTTGGACCAGCATCAATTGTATGTTCCGAACGACTGAGAACCATGAGTTCTTTCTTCCTGGTGCTAACACTGTAAAGGTGGTTCAAGATGTCAATTTTCTTTCATTTAAAGATGCATGTGAAATTGTATTTTATTACTTACAACCAACAGTACCCACTACATTAAAGAGTGGAATGAGATGTAGTTTGCAACCAAGGGTAGATTGTGAGCTTTAGGACTGAGAGCCATTCTGCAACTCCAACTTGGTCAATTAAATTTTAATAATACATCCTGCTGTTTTGAGATGATAATATCAGAACCACAGGTTGCAGCTCTATGATTTATTTGTGGTCTCTAAACCTTAGGGTGCACCAGTAGAATTGCATTTTTGCTGACCTCAGATGTGACTTTTACACCAATGTACCCAATATACCAGGGCTGTATGCAACAAGGGACCTCTCCTTCTTATTGCCTCTTTTACTCCTGCAGCGAGCAACCTGATCATGAATAAGAAATGGGCAGTGAACACAGGTGGAAACACTGATATTGTGCAGAATTAATATAGATATGTCTTTCTACCAGTAACACTGAATAATGTGCTCATGTATAAGGTAAAGCTCATTTGATGTACAGTAATTAAAATTGTATTCAACCAATGTGCAGAATGAAAATTGATTATAATTACAGGTGCAATTGCAAAATGTAATAATAACAACATGGTGAGTGCTGTTGGGCAACAGCTTGCATGAAAATGAAGTGCGGTTGTCATGATAAACAAATACAGTTTACTCTAACCTTATTCCATGCTCTTTCATGTTACATTGTTGAAGTGCTATGACTACCTATTAATTGTGAATAGGAACATTTTCCTGCACAAATTATTTACTTGCTATTCAGTGGCTGTTCATCCGTTTCATGTCAGATTTGAAGACAATAGCTGCCCAGCTTTATTCCTTTCACAAGAGCTTCGTGCCAGCAATGTTTTTAATATCATTCATAGTCACGTCCAGGTTTTGAAACATCAATGGCTAATTCTCAGCGACGTGACACACCACTACCAACTTTGCTTTTTGAATTTTTCAATGTTTAAAAATATTTCACTCTTTCTCCTATTGGTAGAAACACATTCAGTTTTACCTGGATGGTTGGGCTGCTCTTTGATCACGAATTCATGCTGCAGCTTCAGTTCAGGCGAGGTGGCCTTGTTTTGGATGAGATGGATGATTACATATTATGGAATGATACCTAACTTTGCAACCCAGGCCAGGCTGCAGTAGTAGGATTGAGCATCATTCTGCGACCCTCCTTGGTCAATCATATTTCAATAATACAGATTCTGGTACCATAATATCAGTTTCATAGGTCGCACTATCATGAAAGATGATATACCTGCAGTGGGGATTCATATTTGCATTGGTTTGATGCCATTTATGCTTGTCTCAGTTGTGACTTTAACACCAGTTTACTCACTAGATTCTGCAGTTAGATTTTGATTTAGTTGAATTATTTTTACTTTAGAACGAGCAACAGTTTCAGTAACATGTCTGCTATTTTCCTATCTGATTCCCATGGTGTTGCTCATGGGTTACCTGGGACTTGCAGCACAGTTGTGATGTTTAGCTGCTGAGAATGGAGCCATTTTTAACTTGTCCTGTACCATTAATATCATTGATCAGCTGGCTATTCCTTGTGCAAAGTAGTATAAGCGGGACAAATATCCTTGCGGGGAGGTTTGCTAGGACTGTTGGGGGGGGTTTAAACTAACTTGGCAGGGGGATGGGATACAGAGTGGAGCTACAATAGGGGGTGATGTGCAGCCAAATATAGAGAAAAAAACAAGTCAGCTTGGAAGACAGGGCAAATATATGAGGGCAAGGCTGGATGGCATCTATTTTAATGCAAGGAGTCTTGCGAATAAGGTGGATGAACTGAAGGTGTTGATAAACACATGGGAGTATGATATTGTTGCTGTCACAGAGACATGGTTGAGGGAGGGGCAAGACTGGCAGCTCAATATTCCGGGGTACAGAATCTTCAGGCGAGACAGAGGGGGAGGTATAAGAGGAGGGGGGGTCGCAATATTAATTAAAGAATCAATTACTGCCATAAGGAGGGATGATATATTAGCAGGTTCCTCTAATGAGGCCATATGGGTGGAGCTTAAAAACAAAAAGGGGGCAAGCACTTTAATGGGAGTGTACTATAGGCCCCCAAACAGTCAGGGGGAGATAGAGGAACAGATATGTAGGCAAATCTCAGAAAATTGTGCAAATAATAGGGTAATAATAGTGGGGGATTTCAACTTCCCCAATATTAACTGGGATACTCAGAGTGTAAAAGGCTTAGAGGGTACAAAATTCTTAACGTGCATCCAGGAGAGCTTTTTGAGCCAGCATGTAGAAAGTCCTACAAGAGAGGGGGCGGTACTGGACCTAATTCTAGGGAATGTGGCCGGCCAAGTGGAAGAAGTGCTAGTAGGTGAGCACTTTGGTGACAGTGACCATAATTCGGTGAGATTTAAGGTGGTCATGGAAAAGGACAGGGAGGGGCCGGAAATAAAGGTTCTAAATTGGGGGAAGGCCGATTTTAATAGGATAAGGCAGGATCTGGCCAAAATGGACTGGGATCAGCAGCTTGTAGGAAAATCCGCATCGGAGCAATGGGAGTCTTTCAGAAGGGAGATTGAGACCATACAATGGCAACATGTTCCCGTAAAGGTCAAGGGTGGTTCCAAGAACTCCAGGGAACCTTGGATGTCAGGGGATATACGAGAATGGATTAGGAAAAAAAGGAGGGCTTTTGGCAGATACAAAAGGCTAAAGACGGAGGAAGCCCTAGAGGAGTACAAAAAGTGCAGGGGGATACTTAAAAAAGAAATTAGGAGATCAAGGAGGGGCCATGAAATAACACTGGCGAGCAAAATAAAGGAAAATCCTAAGATGTTTTATAAGTATATTAAGGGTAAGAGGATGACTAGGGAAAAAATAGGGCCCATTAGGGACAAAAATGGCAATCTGTGTGTGGAGCCGGCAGATGTAGGAGGGGTTCTAAATGAATTTTTTGCATCTGTTTTCACTATGGAGAAGGACGATGTAGACATAGAAATACGGCAGGGGGACTGTGATATACTCGAACATATTAACATCGAGCGGGAGGAGGTATTGGCGGTTTTAGCAGGACTAAAAATGGATAAATCCCCAGGCCCGGACAAAATGTATCCCAGGCTACTGTGTGAGGCAAAGGAGGAGATTGCGGGGGCTCTGACACATATATTCAGAACCTCTCTGGCCACAGGGGATGTGCCAGAGGACTGGAGAACCGCTAATGTAGTACCATTATTTAAGAAGGGGAGTAGGGAAAAACCGGGGAACTACAGGCCAGTGAGCCTAACATCAGTGGTAGGAAAATTATTGGAAAAAATTCTGAAGGACAAAATTAGTCTCCACTTGGAGAAGCAAGGATTAATCAGGGATAGTCAACATGGCTTTGTCAAGGGAAGATCATGTCTGACTAATTTGATTGAATTTTTTGAGGGGGTGACTAGGCGTGTGGATGAGGGTAACGCAGTGGATGTGGTATACATGGATTTCAGTAAGGCCTTCGATAAAGTCCCCCACAGGAGACTGGTCAAGAAGGTACGAGCCCATGGAATCCAGGGTGCCTTGGCACTTTGGATACAAAACTGGCTTAGTGGCAGAAGGCAGAGGGTGATGGTCGAAGGTTGTTTTTGTGACTGGAAGCCTGTGGCCAGTGGGGTACCACAGGGATCGGTGCTGGGTCCCTTGCTGTTTGTGGTCTACATTAATGACTTGGATATGAATGTAAAAGGTATGATCAGTAAGTTCGCTGATGATACAAAAATTGGTAGGGTGGTAAATAGCGAGGAGGATAGCCTCAGTCTGCAGGACGATATAGATGGGTTGGTCAGATGGGCTGAACAGTGGCAAATGGAATTTAACCCGGAAAAGTGCGAGGTGATGCACTTTGGAGGGACTAACAAGGCAAGGGAATACACAATGAATGGGAGGACCCTAGGCAAGACAGAGGGTCAGAGGGATCTTGGTGTGCAAGTTCACAGATCCCTGAAGGCGGCGGAACAGGTAGATAAGGTGGTAAAGAAGGCATATGGGATACTTGCCTTTATTAGCCGAGGCATAGAATATAAGAGCAAGGAGGTTATGATGGAGCTGTATAAAACACTGGTTAGGCCACAGCTGGAGTACTGTGTGCAGTTCTGGTCACCACACTACAGGAAGGATGTGATCGCTTTGGAGAGGGTGCAGAGGAGATTCACCAGGATGTTACCAGGGCTGGAGCGCTTCAGCTATGAGGAGAGACTGGGAAGATTGGGTTTGTTTTCCTTGGAGCAGAGGAGGCTGAGGGGGGACATGATTGAGGTGTACAAAATTATGAGGGGCACAGATAGGATGGATACTAAGGAGCTTTTTCCCTTCGTTGAGGGTTCTATAACAAGGGGACATAGATTCAAGGTAAAAGGCGGGAGGTTTAGAGGGGATTTGAGAAATAACTTTTTCACCCAGAGGGTGGTTGGAGTCTGGAACTCACTGCCTGAAAGGGCTGTGGAGGCAGGAACCCTCACAACATTCAAGAAGCATTTGGATGAGCACTTGAAATGCCATAGCATACAAGGCTACGGACCAAATGCTGGAATATGGGATTAGAGTAGACAGGGCTTGATGGCCGGCGCGGACACGATGGGCCGAAGGGCCTCTATCCATGCTGTATAACTCTCTATGAATCTAAACAAGTCAATTGATAAGTCAGAAGGTTGTCGGTACAAGCCACACTCCAGGGCTTGAGCACTTAATCTCAGTTAACACTCCACTGCAGTGCTGAGGGAGCGCTGCAATGTCGGAGAGGTCTTTGTTCGGATGAGACGTTAAACCAAGGCCCTGTTTGCCCTCTCAGGTGGACGTAAAAGATCCCATGGCAATAGTCAAAGAAGAGGAGGGGAGTTCTCCCGATGTCATGGTCAACATTTAAACCTCAACCAACACCACTAAATTAGCTTAACATAGTTTAATTAGTCATTTACCTCATTGCTGTTAGTGGGACCTTGCTGAGTGCAATTTGGCTGCCGTGTTCCCTGACATTGCAACACTAACC
Source organism: Heptranchias perlo (assembly GCF_035084215.1). Taxonomy (NCBI): domain Eukaryota; kingdom Metazoa; phylum Chordata; class Chondrichthyes; order Hexanchiformes; family Hexanchidae; genus Heptranchias; species Heptranchias perlo. Next base: position 32,892,494 of record NC_090341.1, on the reverse strand, counting down.
ACTTCAAAGGTAATTAATTGACTGTGAAGCGCTTTGGGACATTCTACGTTTATGGAAAGCACTATTTACATGCATGTTCTTTCTCCTTTCTACTTTTAAAGGTTCTATAGATTGGTACCTGCTTGTAAATCTGTCACTTTTGCTCTTGGGGAGATGCCCTGTTATAAAGGTCCAAAAAACAAGAGGGAAATGACTGGCTTTCTTATTTTTTACACTTTTGACATTTTAAAGTTTGATATGTGAAGTGACATGAATGTGTTCTGGACCTGAAACTTGTTTAGATAGATTAGGAGATTGTAGAGACAGTACCTTCTTCTCCAGCAGTGGGAGCATGACTGCACATAAAATATCATCCTGCTTGGAGCAATGTTTATTGACCACACACTCCCTTTCTTAGTCAATGGAAACATGTGAGAGACCTGTTATAAAATTCATTTTTCCATCACGGTAGAGGTCTAGCTGAAAATAACAAAGATAATTGAAACTACTACAAGGAAAGGGTTAATCACACTGTCCTGAAGTCTGCTAATGTTGCACTGCTATTGATTTCTCCTCTGTTAAAACTGCTCACTTCTCCAGGATTATCCTGGACAGCACAAATAATGCCCGGCATTTTTCTACAATACAACCACATCCTGAGAACAAATCTTTTTTAAATTGCACAACCCAGAAATGAGGGAAAATCCGACAAGTTAGACCTTCACATCATTACTTCTTGAATTCTGATCCATTACCCAATCTCAGACCACCATCTAGTGGCCTGATATAATCTGCAGCGAGTAAAGCACTGCCCTGAGGGGTGTTCATTCAGCTTCTTTATTCCTGGAAATCTTAGGGGTTATTTTAACCCTCTGCTCGGAAGAAACTGGGCAGGAAGGCAGTTAAAATCGGCCGTGGGACTCAGCTGCCGAGGTCCTACTCTCTTCCCACAGGTTCTGATTTTAACCTGCTCAATGACAACCACCAGAAACGAGCAGGGTCCTTTCTCAAATAAGCAGATTTTTTTTATGGGATGTGGGCATCGCTGGTGAGGCTGGCATTTATTGCCCATCCCTAATTGCCCTTGAGAAGGTGGTGGTGAGCCGCCTTCTTGAACCGCTGCAGTCCATGTGGTGAAGGTTCTCCCGCAGTGCTGTTTGGAAGGGAGTTCCAGGATTTTGACCCAGCGACAATGAAGGAACGGCGATATATTTCTAAGTCAGGATGGTGTGTGACTTGGAGGGGAACGTGCAGGTGGTGTTGTTCTCATGTACCTGCTGTTCTTGTCCTTCTAGGTGATAGAGGTCGCGGGTTTGGGAGGTGCTGTCAAAGAAGCCTTGGCGAAGAAGCCAGACTCTGATGATCTAACTGGGGCCCGACTGCTATTTTAACCTGAGGCCTGTAGAAGCCATTGTGAGAAGATGAGTCGGAGGCCAGAAGAAGTCCAAGTGATTACGTTTTTTTTACTTTATTTGACTTTCTTCCAGGCCCCACAAGGAAAGTTCAGGCCTTCCTTGCCCCGGGCTTCCAACCCCCCTCTCCCAATCGCAAAGCCCTCCCAAGCCCGCTCCTGGAAAGTTACCTGAGTGCTGGGGACTGTTCCTTCGGCCCCCAGCGGCGGGTCCCGGACGCTTCTTGCTGGTTTCAGGTGGGAACCCGGACTAGGCCTATGCAAATGAGGCCCAGGAATTAAAACCTCTCAGGCCTCATGCTGCCGAGGTTGCAACGGTTTACTGCCCAGCTCGGCCCATCCCACACCCGCACGACTCCTGTCCCGAGTTAAAATCGGGCTCTTATTTTAGATTCTGGGAGACCAATGTCATTACTGTAGATGGCAATGGAAATTAATTCTCATGACTTATGAATTATAGATTTCTTCATTGTATTTTTATTAAATTGAAGTTTACTGGAAAGGACTCCACTGACTGATAATTTTCACCATAATGTATTCAACTGATGACTCTCATTTAAACAGTAGCATGTTATATACTTATGTTTTATACAATCAGAACAGAAAAGCGCAGTCATGTTCAGTTATATTTGTTATGACCTGTAAAAGACTTCTTTAGCTCTGCATTCTAATTACAAAGCATTGTCCCACAGATGGACATGGTTTCTGTGTGCAATTGGAGAAATATTTTCCCCTTACATTTTAGTCCAGAAATTGCTTCTAAAATAACGGTGAGCCTAACAGTGCTTGCTGTTATTAATGGCGAAATCGATGAACAAGTTCCAGCGTCCACATACGCGCAGTTAAAAGCGGAAATCTGGAACTTGCTCTTCCTGTTTCAGCAGCGATATGACAGACTCACATTAAAGGGACCTCGCCGGCTGGAATCACTGAAATCAATGGACCAGCGCCAGCTTGCTCTCCTGCCCAGTTGGAAACTAAGTAATATCGCCACAAAAAAGGAACACTCAAAAATATCAGCTGTGGACTCCAGTGGAAATTTTGGACTCTAGGGGAATCAGAGATATGGGGATCGGGCAGGAAAGTAGAGTTGAGGTTGAAGATCAGCCATGATCTGATTGAATGGCGGAGCAGGCTCGAGGGGCCATATGGTCGACTCCTGCTCCAATTTCTTATGTTCTTATGTTCTTATAAACTAAGATTTAATGGCGTGGTAAGTCTTAATCACTGCCAAACAACACCTCTGGCACTGAAAATTACATTTTAAAAATGTGGAGTCTCATTAATTGTGATTTTAAGAGTTGTTAGACATTTTTTTTTAAAATGTTAAATTTTAAATTTTAATTTTTTGACTTTTTCTTTCTGTCTCTTTTATCTCTATCTTTTATTTTGATATTTCTACCATCTCTTTATTTTGCTGTATGTCACTGTTTTTACAAGGTTTTCAATTTTTTAACCTTTCACTTCCTGGTTTTGACTCACCGGGGGTAATTTTAATCCCCAAGAACAGGTGAGTTAGGGGTGGGTGGGCAGTGAACATATTATGTTTTCGGAGTGGGACCACATTCTGGCTCCAACGTGCCCATTTCCGGGTTTAACCCAGACGCGTTAGGATGTGCGCACGCAACAGACACCCAGAAGTCCCAACGGCACTTAAAGCCGTCGGGTCGATATTTAAAGAGCCAATTTAGGTACTTAAAACACTTAAGGGGATTACATTTTTGTGGATTCTGCAAGAAAATCGAATTTAACTTATACTGAACGTGTCTCCAGTGGCTTCTGAAACACACCATAGAAAAGGAGGCGAGTTGCAGCCGAACTTCAGTTGGCCCTTTAAACCAGTGATTGACATATCTGAATAAAGGGTGAGGTTTTGCAACTGGGCACTCAGTTCCCTCAGACAAGCCTTTGGCTGGGAGTTCTTTGTGTTTAGACTGAGATTTCTTTGTTGAGACTGAGAATTCTTGTGTTCACACAAATTTACTTTCATTCTGGAGCCCCTCAAAGTGACAAGTTCAGGATGGTGGGGGCGCAAAGGATGTATTCCACAGTACATCTGAGGAGGAGGCACATCACCATCCACGGCAGGCACGGCGTGCAGCTCTGGGACCTGCAGGTACACAAGACAGAGGTGCGCAACAAGTACCTGGAGAACTTTGGCAGGTAAAATCAGAGAGGAAGTTATTACCTTAATGGCGAGAAACTGGAAAGTACTGCAGTACAAAGGGATCTGGGGGTCCTAGTGCAAGAAAATCAAAAAGTTAGTATGCAGGTGCAGCAGGTGATCAAGAAGGCCAATGGAATGTTGGCTTTTATTGCTAGGGGGATAGAATATAAAAACAGGGAGGTATTGCTGCAGTTATATAAGGTATTGGTGAGACCACACCTGGAATACTGCATACAGTTTTGGTGTCCATACTTAAGAAAAGACATACTTGCTCTCGAGGCAGTACAAAGAAGGTTCACTCGGTTAATCCCGGGGATGAGGGGGCGGACATATGAGGAGAGGTTGAGTAGATTGGGACTCTACTCATTGGAGTTCAGAAGAATGAGAGGCGATCTTATTGAAACATATAAGATTGTGAAGGGGCTTGATCGGGTGGATGCGGTAAGGATGTTCCCAAGGATGGGTGAAACTAGAACTGGGGGCATAATCTTAGAATAAGGGGCTGCTCTTTCAAAACTGAGATGAGGAGAAACTTCTTCACTCAGAGGGTAGTAGGTCTGTGGAATTTGCTGCCCCAGGAAGCTGTGGAAGCTACATCATTAAATAAATTTAAAACAGAAATAGACAGTTTCCTAGAAGTAAAGGGAATTAGGGGTTACGGGGAGCGGGCAGGAAATTGGACATGAATTTAGATTTGAGATTAGGATCAGATCAGCCATGATCTTATTGAATGGCGGAGCAGGCTCGAGGGGCTGATTGGCCTACTCCTGCTCCTATTTCTTATGTTCTTATGTTCTTAACAACAGAGAGGGGACATCCTCTCTCTGCAGCACTGCATATTCTCCTTAATCAATACTGCCTCCCCACCTCCTTTTTTCCTTCCCTATCTTTCCTGAACACCTTGTATCCAGAAATATTTAGTACCCAATTCTGCCCTTTTTCGAGCCAGGTCTCCATTATCGCCACGACATCATATTCCCATGTGGCTATTTGCGCCTGCAACTCACCAACCTTATTTACCATGCTTTGTGCCTTTACACACAAGCACTCTAAACCTACCTTAGACCTTCTCCTATTCTCTCTTAGTCTGATCCCAGCTAAAAACTGTACTCTAGTGCTAGCTGATTCTTCCAATCCTTTGTGCACCTTGTTTCTCTTTTCTAATGCTACATCTTGGTGCCCATCCCCCTGCCAAATTAGTTTAAAGCCTCCCCCACAGCAGTAGTGAACCTCCCTGTGAGGACTTTGGTCCCAGCAATGTTGAGATGCAACCCATCCAACTTGAACATGTCCCTCCTGCCCCAGAACTGGTCCCAATGCTCCATGAATCTGAAGCCCTCCCTCTAGCCATGCATTAACCTGTCCTAGCTTCCTATTCCTATACTCACTAGTGCATGGCACTGGGAGTAATCCAGAGATTACTACCTTTGAGGTCCTGCTTTTTAACTTCTTCCCTCGCTCCTGAAACTCTGACCGCAGGACCTCACCCTTTTCTTTCCTATGTCGTTGGTACCTGCATGGACCTCGACTTCTGCCTGTCCCCCTTCCCCCCGCAGAATGTTCTGCACCCTCTCAGTGATGTCCTTTACTCTGGCACCAGGGAGACAACACACCATGCGAGACTCACATCGGCAGTCACAGAAATGCCTGTCTGTCCCCCTGACTATCGAATCCCCTATGATTACTGCAGTTCTACACTTCACTGTGCCCCCCTGTGCAGTACTTTCCCCATGGTGCCATGATCAGGACTGCACTCCTTCGAGGTGTTGTCACCCTCATTGGTATTATACCAGTTTGAGAGTGCCACACACCCAGAAGATTCATGCACTGCCTGCCTCTTCCGACCATTTCAGATGGCCACTCAGTTGCTATCCTGAACTCTCTGTGGCTGCGGGGTGACCACCTCCTGGGATGTACGATCCAGGAAACCTTCAGCCTCCCTTATGCTCTGCAGTGGCTCCAACTGCCCCACAGCTTGAGCTCAAGCAACTGGAGGCATTTCCTGTACATGTGGCCCTCCAGGACACATGAAACGTCCTGAGGTTCCCACATGGTGCAGGAATTGCAGGCAATGGGTCTCAGCTGCCTGTCCATTATATTTAGAAACCTTTTTTTCTAAACTCCCTTTAGATATTCGATTATTATTCATTTACTTGCTGTTTATTTACCCCGATTAACCTACCCTATTATTCTGGGTCTCTCGGGGTTCCTCCTTTCTGTTCACTGTGACGCACTGTCCTATCTCTGTCCGATATACTGTCTCGCCTCCACAGTGACAGAATCAAGAGAAAATTTAAAAGGAGCATGAAAGTGAGATCTCGGTCACAAAATGGCAGAATAATGGAGGAAAATCTAGGAACAAACCATTCAGGTGCAGAGAATGTACCCTGCACCCCCGCGCACCCAAAAATGGTGCATCCGGATTTCTGGGTCACTCTCTCTGTTCTTAGTGAATGGGGAAAGGGCTCCTCCCCTGGAGCTCAGCACCACTTCCCTCAACTCCGCTTCCCTCCCCCCCTTGTACCGATAGCTGGGGCTCGTCTCGATTCCACTCTGCTCCCACTTTTGTACTGATATCTGGGGCTCCTCCCCTGTTGCTCAGCACCACTTCTCTCAACTCTAGTTGTGTTCCATCTATGGTGGGTGGCTGATCAAATTGTGCTTAAGTTGTCTTTCTTGTTATAGTACTGTGTATAGATCAAGGCCCAGAAATCCGGATGCACCATTTTTGTGTGCGCGGGGGTGCAGGGTACATTCTTTGCAATTGAATGGTTTGTTCCCAGATTTTCCTCCATTATTCTGCCATTTTGTGACTGAGATCTCACTTTCATGCTCCTTTTAAATTTTCTCTTGATTCTGTCACTGTGGAGGTGAGACAGTATATAGGACAGAGATATGTTTATAGCTGTCTTAGGGGCCGAGATTGAATAACTCCAGAGGGGCCTGCTCTTGCTGAAGTTGTGGACCCTGACTGGCTCCAAGGGCAATGTTTGATTTGGAGGTACCTGAACACATCCTGCTGAGTGAGGCAGAACCTGCCTGTTAATTGTTGAAAGAACAAGATCTTACCCTTGTTAACAAGTTGGCTTCGCCTGGTGATGCCTTTCTAATTCCAGGTTATCCAATAAACCTGTGCTATTTATATTACATTTATACCATGTACTATTTTTAATCGTGTGTTATTTATTCTTTGTCTTTGAACTGATTTGGCAATACATAAATAATAATAGATCATTAGAGAAAAGAACAAGGTTGTTTTCAGCTGTACCTGGTTTATTGTCTCAGAATGCATGAGGAGGCATTTGTCAGTGATTCATTTTGAGACCATAAACGGTGTAGTAATAAAGCAAGAAACAAGTTGAAACAGGAATTAAAAAGCACTTTCACTACATCACTGATTATAATATCTAGTTGTATATTAAATGAAACCCTCACACTATAATAATTAGAGCTCCAGCAAAGAGTTTAGTCTCCGCTGTATCAATTCCCCTGAGGCTCTGGTGACTTACTGTGTTCACTGGTCTCAGGAGGTCATGTACAAAATGGAGAATGAAAAAGAGATCTGATTCATCACCTATTCATTCAACCACCTCCTTCCAGACTGGTTTCCCTCTTCATCTCATTGAATTAGCAGGATTGGTGGTAGCAGAGACACAAAAGCTTTTGTGGCTAAAATATGGTAGAAAGCAGAAGTACAGGTGCCTGACAGTAGATCACAGCAGTCCTCTGATATATATTTATAGATGATCATTTACTCTAATATGTTAGAGCATTCCCTTGCAGGATGCAAACATTTAACAGTTATTCAGGCTTAAGTACTTCAAAAAATAATCAAGTAAAGTTAGAGAATGAGCTGGATTCGCAGCTCACTGAGAAATAAATAAATAATGTTGAGGCAAATTGTGACTTTTATTTTTTTCTCTGCTTTTTGCAGCGCCAGCTAAATCCCTCAATTCATTGCTGGCTTCCCCTAACAGGCCAATTAGATTATACAGAAGCATTCGGCAGATACATTTTTTAAAAAAAATATTGGACAAAATGACTGAAAACAATATACCTTTACAATAGAATATAAACATATTTGGCAATGTAAATATAGCTGCATAAAGTTGTCAATGATCAAACTAGACAGTAGGTGGCAGTAACAGTTCAGTTTCAGCCTTACCAACGCCCTGTCAGTTTTCTGTTATCAGACCAGCATTTATACTGTTTCCTCATTCTAGTTCTACTAAACCAAAAATAATGGGCCCGATGTTAGCTGGGCTGCGGGTTCTCGGCGGGGGGGCTATCGGGCGCGTGGGTAACGCGCCCGGTGAAATTAGTCAGCTCCCCGCGCGATCGTAGCAGACAACCCACTAATTGGATCCACTTACCTGCTCCTCCGGGTTCCCCACTGCTGATCTGCACGTCGGGCCGGCTGCGCATGCGCAGTAAGATCTGTCAGCTGGAGGCGCTCTATTTAAAGGGGCAGTCCTCCACTGACAGATGCTGCAACAAACAGAAAAAATTACAGCATGGAGCAGCCCAGGGGGAAGGCTGCTCCCAGTTTAATGATGCCTCACTCCAGGTATCAATACATGGGGTGAGGAGGAGGGAGAGGACAGAAATCTTCCTCCAGGCGGGCGGGAGGAAGCGGCCTGCCTCTGCCACCAGGAAGGCCTGGCTCGAGGTGGCAGAGGAGGTCACCAGCGCAACCAACATATCGCCCACCTGCATACAGTGCAGGAGGTGCTCCAATGACCTCAGTAGGTCAGCCAAAGTGAGTACACGTAGTCTTTCCCCTACACTCCGTCTGCCACATCACGGCCCCCAACCCACATCTCCTTCAGCACTGCCAACACTACTCTGTCACATCACCCCTCATACCCACTCAAACCTCATCTTCATCGTACCTGCACCTACTCACCTCGCCAGTACTCATCCCGCCACTACCACTCAACCCAATCCTCATACGACCTCATGGCTCTGTCTCATACTCACCCTCTTGTGCATCTCTGTCACGGCCAGCCTCACTCAACCTGCCACTACCTGTGCTGCAGCCACAGGGCATGCATCACATATGTGCAGTAGGCAGCGTAAGGCAAACGTGTCGTGAGCATGAAGGGGATGCACAAGGGTGTTTGAGGGTTTGTCATGGGTGTTACTTATATTGAATTTCTGAACAACTCACATCACATATTATATTGGCACCACGACTGCCATGTCTTCGCGAATCCTGTCTGGTTTGTGCAATAATGCCCGCTCCGGAGGATCACTATGAGGACCCACAACCGATGCCACCCATTGTGTCACTGCAGAGTGGGTATAGGTGTATTTGCAGGGCTCTTCTGCGCAGACGACTGAGAGACATCGGCGATGTCCCCGGTTGCACCCTGGAAGGATGCGGAGGAGAAGTTGTTGAGGGCAGTGGTGACTTTGACAGCGACAGGTAAGAAGATGTTGCTCAGGCCAGCCAGGAGCAGCTCGGCATGGAAGAGGCTGCAGATGTCCACGACTACATGTCGAGTGACTCTGAGCCTCCGTGTGCACTGCTGCTCAGAGAGGTCCAGGAGGCTGAGCCTTGGTCTGTGGACCCTGTGGCAAGGGTAGTGCCCTCTGCGACGCATCTCTCTCTGCGGTAGCCCTCCCTCCTGCTGTACAGGTGGATGTGTCACAGCACTCTGTTGTGGAGCTCCACGTGTCAGAGGTGGACGGCGTGGATGGCGAGGCTGGTGAGGCTGGTGATGCTGTTCGCCCTCCGAGGAGGTCATGACTGCAGCTACGGCGGCCCCCATCCACAAGATGTACATCTGAGGGGGTCCGCAAGGTAGGTACATGTCTCTGGACCCCGGGGTAAGTGTGCAGGTTGGTGACTTTGACTGTCAGGAGGAGGGTGGTGGAGGCCAAACTTCGTCCCAAGTGACAGAGTGGCCTCCTGCATTGGGTGAGGGTCTCCCCCACCACCTGTCATATGGACCTTTGCAGCTGCCACAGGCTGACAGCTGCAACACGTCCATTTGACCTGGGAGTGTTTCCCCCAGTGTGGGAAACAGTACCAGTTTGTTCTAAAATCCCACACCGTCCCTTAATCAGGTCAGTTAATGACCTGAAATACCTGAATAATTACTTTCAAGTGGCATCCCGCTGGCTTTAATTGCCTGCGGGATTCCCACCAGCGGGGGCTGCGCGCGCACGCCGGCCCGTCAGCGGGGAACCCGGAAGTGCGCGGGTTCGGGGCGGGCTCCGGTCCAGCTCCGGGATTCTCCGATTTTCGGAGCCCCCCCCGCCAGGAACGCACCCGATAGCGGGTGCTAAATAAAGAAATACGTTTAATCTGTAATAATGTGCATGTCTGTTTTGTGATTCAGATTAAACATTATCTTGATAAGAAAATACATAAAATAAATTAAATTGAACATGAAATATTTCATATTGTATCCTGAGTACACACTCTAACATTTAATTCATAACTTTATCTTTCTAACAAAGTTCTTATTCATTATTACCATGTGTTAATGTTGTGCTTGAACATTAATATTTTGATTACATTTTTAAGTGTTGTAACAATGCACCCACACTGCATACTACCCCTGGGTACAGTATAAATGGTGCCAAGCCTAATTTTCTTCCATTTTGTTATTTACTGATGCTCTTTCAAGCCAGAGAGCAAATGGCTTTCTTATTTTCTAGCTCGTGTGAGGTTTCATTTTGCTTTTTAACACCTGATACAACTCTGGTTAAAGAAAAAAAATCAGATGATTGTATGACTGAAATGTATGCAAATTTTGATGATACATATTAATTGGCCAGCCTAAAACCTTTGCTCTGATGTATAAAGCACTACATTGAGGTTGCTAGTGGCATACATATAGGGAGCACAGTTTATATGAAGCAGAGGATTAGGGAGAGAAAGGGAAGCTGAGATGCAGTTTGAAATTACCCAGAATGGGGAGTTTCTCAGTGCAGAGGCTGAGGGAGGAAATCACAGAGAGAAACTCAGCTTGGGGCTTACCAGGGCGGTACCGAACGAAGATTTAATAGGACGGCTGGGAGGATAGAACAGAGTGAGGTGCTTGAAGGAGGAGAAGGTGTCAGATGAGTAGTAGGGAAGGGCAAGGTCTGACTTGCTGATAAGGGCCACATTACCCCTGCGGTGGCTTGACCAGTGTAGGTAGTGGAAGGTACAGTCAGGTGGGGAGGCTTTGGTAAGGGGCAAAGTCTTGTCATCACCCAGGAGCCACGTTTCAGTCAAAGCCATGACGTTAATACAATCATCCACAATGAAGTCATGAATGACAAGGGCCTTGTTCACAAGTGAGCAGACATTCTGGAGGGAAATGTGGAGAGGATGATAAGAACATAAGAACATAAGAAATAGGAGCAGGAGTAGGCCAATCAGCCCCTCCAGCCTGCTCCACCATTCAATAAGATCATGGCTGATCTGATCCTAACCTCAAATCTAAATTCATGTCCAATTTCCTGCCCGCTCCCCGTAACCCCTAATTCCCTTTACTTCTAGGAAACTGTCTATTTCTGTTTTAAATTTATTTAATGATGTAGCTTTCACAGCTTCCTGGGGCAGCAAATTCCACAGACCTACTACCCTCTGAGTGAAGAAGTTTCCCCTCATCTCAGTTTTGAAAGAGCAGCCCCTTATTCTAAGATTATGCCCCCTAGTTCTAGTTTCACCCATCCTTGGGAACATCCTTACCGCATCCACCCGATCAAGCCCCTTCACAATCTTATATGTTTCAATAAGATCGCCTCTCATTCTTCTGAACTCCAATGAGTAGAGTCCCAATCTACTCAACCTCTCCTCATATGTCCACCCTCTCATCCCCGGGATTAACCGAGTGAACCTTCTTTGTACTGCCTCGAGAGCAAGTATGTCTTTTCTTAAGTATGGAGACCAAAACTGTATGCAGTATTCCAGGTGCGGTCTCACCAATACCTTGTTATTCCGCCAGAAATTGTTAATCTGCTGGCAGGGTCTGGGGGGCAGTGGTGGGTAGGGTATGTGGGTGGGAAAGGAGGTTGGTGAGATTAGTGGACCGGTGCCATGATTGCAGAATGCTGAAAGAGTAGCCATGGGTTTGTTCAAGAGGGATTCAAGCCTGTTACAGTGGCAAGAGAGGAGGAAGAATGAGGAGTAGAGACGGATAGTGTTACCCGACATGAATCACCACCTTCAGGAAAAGAGGAAATAAAATAGAAGGGGAGGGACGAGAGAGGGGAAATTAAATAATGACATTTCACAATTTTTAATATTCGTAGGTCATGAGGTATTTTGTTCATGCTGAGAATCATCCCTAACCTGCTGTTACAATATGGCTTGTTCCTGTTGTTCTGAGCAAGTTTGGCAATTTTTTCCATTGTCCCCGGGGATATTTCACTGAGGGAGTATTGCAGTGTTGGAGATTTAATACTTCAGATGAGATGTTAAACCTGCCTATTCTGGTGATTCAGGTGGATGTAAAAGATCCCATGGCACTATTCAAAGAAAAGCAGGGAGGTCTCCCATGTGCTCCGGCCAACAATCATCCCTCAACCAACACCACCAAAAAGACAGAGTAACCGGTCATTCGTCTTATCGCTGTTCGTGGGACCTTGCTATGTGCAAATTAGCTATTGCATTTATGCACATTAACAGTGATGGCACTTCAGAAAGCACATTGGAATGTCCTGAGAGATGTAATCTGGTGTAATATAAACACAAGTTCTTTTTAGTTTCTGTTGATATGTCACAGTAGCAGGATTGCAGCATGCAGCTCGAATTCCTAGCCCTACAGATGATCATATAATTGTATCATTATTAATGATAAGATGCCTCAATATGATTTTCAATGATCTGATTATAACACTGCAGCTAACAAAAGTGCTATTTATGAGGTTTATTTTGTGTATGATTGCAACACAACAGTGCGTGTATCACAATAAAATATAACTGCTGTCCAACAGTGGTAATGGGAGGAATTTTAACCCCCAAGGACGGGTGGGTTGGGGGCAGATGGGTGGTTAAAATATTTCATTTTGGAGTATGACCACAAGCCAGCTCCAACGCGCCCACTAATGGGTTTAACTCAGGCCTGTTTGGATGCATGTGGGTAACCTACTTGCCGCAGTCGATACCTTCATTAATTCAGGCGGGTGGGTATTTATTGCATCAATTAACGTCCTTGTGAGACGTTGAGTAGGTCTTTTTAAATTAAATTTGACCTAACTTTAAATTTAACGTCTCCAGCACAGATTTCCCGGGGCTCGTGAGTCTCGCCAGAGAAACAGAGGCGAGATTGAGTCGCAGTTCATGTGGGTATTTAAACTTGTGATTGCCCCATCTGATTAAAAGCTCAGTTATTGCAGCAGGTGTCTCAATTCCCTTCAGCAAATGTTTGGAAGAGAGTTCTTATGTTGATACAGCTTTTTCAAAACGTTGGAGCCTGTCAAGATCAGGATGGGGAGGGGGCACAGTGGATGTATTTGAGAGGACATCAGAGGAGGAAGAAAATGGCCATCCACGGCAACAATGTCATGCTGTGTTGGGATCTGCAGGTGCACAAGAGAGAGGTGTACAACATAGATCTGGAGAACAGCAGAGAGGGGAGCAACAGAGGGGCCGAGATCACAGGAGACACTACCCACGTGAGAGGGTCTACAGACAGAGACTGAGCTTCCTGGACCTCTCTGAAGAGCACTGCTTTCATAGGCTCAGATTGAGCCAGCAGGTAGTCACAGACATTTGCAGCCTCCTTGAAGAAGAGCTGCTCCCAGCTGGACCTGGTGGCCATGCATTGCCTGTTGCAGTAAAAGTCACCACCGCCCTCAATTTCTTTGCCTCTGGCTCCTTCCAGTGCGCCACCGGAGACATCTCCAGGGTGTGTCGGTCATTTGCAGATAGATGTATAAGGCAGGTGATGAGTGGGTTGTTTGTCAGGGTATCCACTTACGTGAATTTCCCCCGCGACAACAATAGCCAGGATGAGCGGGCAGTGGGTTTCACCTCTGGTTGGCTTCCCTCAGGTGCAGGGTGCAATCAATTGCACACATGTGGTAATCTGAGGACCACCACATGGACTAGGAGTTTTCATCAACCAAAAGGGGTTTCACTCAATCAATGCACAGTTGGTGTGTGACCACAGGAAGAGATTTTTGCAGGTGTGCTTCATGATGCGTTTATACTGCGCCAGTCCAACATCCCAGATCTCTTCCAAACAGGAGACAGACTTAAGAGCTGGCCCCTTGGAGACAAGGGATACCCCCTTCAAACTTGGCTCATGACACCTGTGAGGAACCCCAGCAATGAGGCGCAAGAGTGATACAACCAGAGCCACAAGACCACCAGGTGTGTCATTGAAAAGCCTTCGGCATGTTGAAGATGCGCTTCAGGTGCCTGGATAGGTCTGGGGGAGCCCTTCAGTACTCGCCAGCGAGGGTATCCAGAATCATTGTGGTGTGCTGCGTCCTGCGCAACATAGCGCAGCAGAGAGGCTCAGAGATGGAGGATGACGAAGATACTTGTCAATCATCCTCTGCTGGCGACAACATTGAAGAAGAGGAAGAGGAGGAGGAGGAGGAGGATGACAATAAGCAATATGAAGATGGGGCACTCATTGACAGACCAGCCGTGTACATTGCTGCCCGGGATGCCAGGGATGCCCTCATATCTCAAAGGTCCCATTAGTCAGAGTTTGAAAAAAGAAACATTAAAATATTCTGGCTGGCTACCCCCACCACCTACTCCATCCGCCCTCCCTCCACCAACCCCACCCCGGCCGCCGTTTTGCACAAAACAGTCCTTCAGACACACATACATCCAGTGCGCATCCGCCCAACTGCTGAGAGTTTGGTATGTGTGGGAGTTTAAGGGTTAATCTCTTTAAAATCTAGTGCATATTGCTTTCAACTGTTTAAGTTCAATTGCTATCAACTGTTTAAGTTCAATTTTAAAGTTCAAATTTTTAAGTTTCTGTCAGGCTTCAGCAGAGAGAGCTGCTGCAGCAAGTTAATTGGTTAGCAAGATTAAACTGGTACCTGAAGGTGGGGCAGGCCTGACTCATCTGAGTCACAAACTGTAGAAATACAGGGGCCTGTCAGTGCGACAGCATGGTGAAGTGGGGGAAGGAGGTTCTGCTGCTCCTGCTCTCAGGTCCACTGCCACTCTGGAGGCGGAGCAGGAGCAGGAGCAGAAGACTGAGATTGGGGAATAAAAGCAGCAGCAGACCTGCAACAAGAGACAACTACTGTGTGATGTCACAGGTGAGGCAGGAGAGTCTGAGAGGTGAGCACAGTATAAAAGGAGAGACCTAGAGCGGGAGGAGAGTCTGAGAGTCTAAGGCAAGTCATGGCAGCACAGCTCGCACCCGTGATATGCTCCTCCTGCACTATGTGGGAAGTCATGGACACTACCAGTGTCCCTGGCGACCATGTGTGCAGGAAGTGTGTCCAGCTGCAGCTACTGGCTAACCATCTTTTGGAGCTGGAGCTGCGGGTGGATTCACTGTGGAGCATCCGCGATGCTGAGACTATTGTGGATAGCACGTTCAGTGAGGTGGTCACACCGCAGGTAAAGATTACGCAGGCAGAAAGGAAATGGGTGACCGCCAGGCAGAGTAAAAGGACTAGGCAGGTAGAGCAGGAGTCCCCTGGGGCCATCTCCCTCTCAAACAGATATTCTGCTTTAGATACTGTTGGGGGAGATGGCTTATCAGGGGAAAGCAGCAAGAGCCAGGTTCGGGGCACCACGGCTGGCTCTGCTGCACAGGAGGGGAGGAAGAAGAGTGGCAGGGCTATAGTGATAGGGGATTCAATTGTAAAGGGAACAGATAGGTGTTTCTGCGGCCGCAAACGTGACTCCAGGATGGTATGTTGCCTCCCTGGTGCTAGGGTCAAGGATGTCACGGAGCGCCTGCAGGGCATTCTGGAGGGGGAAGGTGAACAGCCAGTCGTCGTGGTCCATATTGGTACCAACGACATAGGTTAAAAAAAGGGATGAGGTCCTGCAAGGTGAATTTAAGGAGTTAGGAGATAAATTAAAAAGCAGGACTTCAAAGGTAGTGATCTCAGGATTACTACCGGTGCCACGTGCTAGTGAGTATAGGAACAGGAGAATAGACAGGATGAATGCGTGGCTGCAGGGATGGTGTAGGAGGGAGGGATTTCAATTCCTGGGACATTGGGACCGGTCCTGGGGAAGGTGGGACCTGTACAAGCGTGACGGGTTACACCCGAGCAGGACCGGGACCAATGTCCTCGCGGGGGTGTTTGCTAGTGCTGTTGGGGAAGGTTTAAACTAGAGTGGCAGGGGGATGGGAACCTGAGCGGGGAGTCAGAAGAGAATAAAGTTGAGAGCAGCAAGAGAGGGGAAGACCCAGGGGAAATCTACAATACAAATAGTACAAACAGTTGTTCAAGAGGAGTTATTTTACAACTTTCAAAAAATATATATTCCACTGAGGAAAAAAGGGTGTAAAAGAAATTACAGCCATCCGTGGCTAAGTAAAGAAATTAAAGATAGTATCCGACTAAAAACAAGGACATATAAGGTAGCCAAACTTAGTGGGAGGATAGAAGATTGGGAAGTCTTCAAAAGACAGCAAAAAGTAACTAAAGGATTGATTAAGAAAGGGAAGATAGATTATGAAAATAAATTAGCAAAAAATATAAAAACAGATAGCAAGAGTTTCTACAGTTATATAAAAAGAAAAAGGGTGGCTAAGGCAAATGTAGGTCCCTTAGAGGATGAGACCGGGAAATTAATGGTGGGAAACATGGAGATTGCAAAAATGCTGAACAAATATTTTGTTTCAGTCTTTACGGTAGAGGACACTAAGAATATCCCAACACTGGACAAACAGGGGGCTCTAGGGAGGGAGGAGCTAAATAAGATTAAAATCACTAAGGAATTGGTACTCAGTAAATTAATGGGACTCAAGGCGGATAAATCGCCTGGACCTGATGGCTTACATCCTAGGGTCTTGAGGGAAGTGGCAGCAGGGATTGTAGATGCTTTGGTAATAATTTTCCAAAATTCTCTGGACTCGGTAAAGGTCCCGGCAGATTGGAAAACTGCTAACGTAACACCCTTATTTAAAAACGGTAATAGGCAGAAGGCTGGAAATTATAGACCAGTTGGCCTAACATCTGTGGTGGGTAAAATTTTGGAGTCTATTATTGAGGAGACAGTAGTGGAACATTTGGATAAACATAATTTAATAGGACAAAGTCAGCATGGCTTTACGAAGGGGGAGTCATGTCTGACAAATTTGCTTGAGTTCTTTGAGGACATAACGTACAGGGTGGATAAAGGGGAACCAGTGGATGTAGTGTATTTAGACTTCCAGAAGGCATTCGACAAGGTGCCACATAAAAGATTATTGCTCAAGTTAAAGAATCACTGGATTGGGGGTAATATTCTGGCGTGGGTGGAGGATTGGTTATCTAACAGGAAGCAGAGAGTTGGGATAAATGGTTCATTCTCCGACTGGCAACCAGTAGCCAGCGGTGTTCCGCAGGGGTCGGTGCTGGGTCCTCAACTCTTTACAATCTATATTAACGATTTGGAGGAGGGGACCAGGTGTAACATATCAAAGTTTGCAGATGATACAAAGATGGGAGGGAAGGTAGAGATTGAGGAGGACATAAAAAACCTACAAGGGGATATGGACAGGCTGGGTGAGTGGGCGGAGATTTGGCAGATGCAATACAATATTGGAAAATGTGCGGTTATGCACTTTGGCAGGAAAAATCAGAGAGCAATTTATTATCTTAATGGCGAGAAACTGTGAAGTACTGCAGTACAAAGGGATCTGGGGGTCCTAGTGCAAGAAAATCAAAAAGTTAGTATGCAGGTGCAGCAGGTGATCAAGAAGGCCAACGGAATGTTGGCTTTTATTGCTCGGGGGATAGAATATAAAAACAGGGAGGTATTGCTGCAGTTATAAAAGGTATTGGTGAGACCGCACCTGGAATACTGCATACAGTTTTGGTCTCCATACTTAAGAAAAGACATACTTGCTCTCGAGGCAGTACAAAGAAGGTTCACTCGGTTAATCCCGGGGATGAGGGGGTGGACATATGAGGAGAGGTTGAGTAGTTTGTGACTCTACTCATTGGAGTTCAGAAGAATGAGAGGCGATCTTATTGAAACATATAAGATTGTGAAGGGGCTTGATCGGGTGGATGTGGTAAGGATGTTCCCAAGGATGGGTGAAACTAGAACTAGGGGGCATAATCTTAGAATAAGGGGCTTCTCTTTCAAAACTGAGATGAGGAGAAACTTCTTCACTCAGAGGGTAGTCGGTCTGTGGAATTTGCTGCCCCAGGAAGCTGTGGAAGCTACATCATTAAATAAATTTAAAACAGAAATAGACAGTTTCCTAGAAGTAAAGGGAATTAGGGGTTACGGGGAGCGGGCAGGAAATTGGACATGAATTTAAATTTGAGGTGAGGATCAGATCAGCCATGATCTTATTGAATGGCGGAGCAGGCTGGAGGGGCCGATTTGGCCTACTCCTGCTCCTATTTCTTATGTTCTTATGTCATGTATTGACATTTATCATGAAGCAAATGAAAGAATGAGTTCCCACTCAGGACCCAATAATGGGCAAGACGTGGAAGTGTTGCTAATCAATAAATTTTATCTGCCAATATAAAAGAAGGAAACTTCACAACATAATATTTCTTCAAACACCCTTGTGCATACCCTTGGTGAATTACAATTGCTGGAACTTACACTTCCCGTCGCTCCTACAAAGAACATCCCCTGTGACTTCAGCAGAGGAAGAGGCAGGCTGCTCAGATTCCTGCCCTGACTGCTCAGATGCTTTTGACCTACGACCAATGGGTTTTGGAGCCCATGAAAGCCCCTCCAAAGCCTGCATCTGTGCAGGGGAAGAATTGGCCATTTGGAAAGGAGGCAGCATGTCGGGTACTGGTTGAGGCGGGGAGGTGGGGGGGGGGCGTGCAACAGGAATGCTTTGAGTGGAGTTCCCACTTCCATGTCCCCTTTCGCCATCTTCCTCCCACCCCCCTGTCTTCCCAGCTCCAAGTCAAAATCCAGGCCAATGTGCTTATTTGGTCACCTTTTTAATACACCCGTTAATTTTCATTACATTTGTTAGTTGTTGTACACATTTGCTCAAACATTCTGCTTACTAGTTCTGATGAACTCAAAATTTCCTCTTGTTGAAATTCACAGCAACTTTTATTTCCTGTCTGTAAATGTATGCAATTCATCTGTCCTGCCCATCAAACATGATAGAGGGTATCAGCATCCTCCAATGTGATATTTATCATTTATCTGTATCTGTTCTCGAACTGGTACAGTTTTAATGTATTGATGTGGATGATACAAAGGAATGGATTTTCACCACTTTGCATCTCAAGATACAGGAGATGTGTGGATTTAGAAAACAAGCTTTTGAAAATCAGACCTATATTGTTCTTGTCTGTAACTTTTGTAATGTTCAATTACCCATTTGTTTAAATACTACTTGCTCCTCTGACACATTTTACCACACTACAGACTTAAAAATAATCAAGTGCCTATGTATCAGAATGTCTTTTTTTTAAAGAAAATGTCCTAAAGATGTACCCCCCACCAAAGAAAAATGGTATCACTAACTATTGGATTACATTCAAATCTCAGGCTTTACCTGACATTTGAATTTGACTGACTTCATTGGGTGACCGATAGCAGTTCTTGACTTAACTACAAAACGGATCAAAGTGCAGCAGCAAGTGTTCCTGTGTTTCCTTGAAGGAGAAGTCAAATTTTGCAGGAGAGGAGAACAGATGGCTGTGGAGACAATCAGGTGACAAGAGACAGCAGTTGGGGACTGAAAAATCTGATAATGTTGGAGGGTATCCGCATTACCATTATTGTTGTATTTTACTTTAATTTACAGTGTTGTAGCAATTAATTTTATTTATTGGCATAAAAATAATAAAATGTGGATAAAAATAATAAAATGTGGATAAAAATAATAAAATGTGGATAAAAATAAAGTCTGGCCTAATGCAGTCAATGTTTGATTCCCTGTTGCTACTGGCAACAGTAGTTTCTTCTAAACTGTTAGTATAATCATTCAACTTTCTCATCTCTCCAGGAGGATGACAATGGCTCTTTAATATACTAATGGTTTCTCATTAAACCTTAATTTAAAAGCAATTAATGTAGTTTCAAGGGAAATTAAAAACAATGCAGGGTAATTGCAATTTACATGTATAATAAGTCTAAATTATAAACTATAGAAAATATCTCAGTTTGGTTTATTCTGGAAATATTTCTCAATGGTAATGTGACGGTGAGATCCTTTATCCTACATACTGAATGATGTGGTTTCAAATCATCCTTGAGCTAGGCTTTCAGGTACCAGGAAGAGCCAATATGCCTCGCTGATGTCTTGAGGAGAGGCACTTTGTAAAGGTTCGATCTCAATTTGTAATTCACCACCTTTTACTGCCTGTTTATGGGGCAGCATTGACAGAGAGAAACATCTGTATTCACCCACTCAAACTCTCAGGTCTGGGACACTGAAAGGCAAAAATTAAGGACAGAAATTCATTCAAAATCAAGTTAACCAGTTATAAAATATCAGACAGTTATAAAAAATTATGATTTTTAAAAAATAGTTTTTGTTTGCACCAACAGGCTTCGAGAAGTTACTCAGCCCAACAGTGTGAATGAGCTGAATCAACACCAGCAGGTGCAATTATTAACCTAGGAAGCTTTAGTATCATTTCAGGCCTGCAACTTAACTCAACATCTTCATACTGTCAGGCTATTAAATTCTCCAAACCAGAATCTACAACAATATCATCAGCACTTGATCTTCATGCAAAAATAACTTTTCAAAAAATGGGAAAAGGAATCTGAAATGATTCTGAAAGCTAATCAGAATTCTTTTGCAACTGATGTTTGAAAGAGCTGAAACTTGTTTATATTCCTATTTATGCCTTTACCTGTTGTTTATCCAGGTATGTTGACTTATGCAAAATAAATGGATGGGAGGCTTAAATGTGCACATTCTATGATTGCAATTTCATATAAGAACTCCTAAATTTAGGCATAATTGGATGATACAAGGAAAATGAGTGCAAATGATGTTTAATTCACTTATGAATTGGAAATGAATCAAGCAATTAATATCTATAAAGTTAGGACTTAAAGCCATTTTCAAAATGTTTGCAATAGGGTGAAGATTTCCACATTTCAAATCACACATAGGCAGGATAATTGGAAAGTGAGCCACCCATGCTTGGTTAGCTTGGCACCAAAATCTAGCTGAGCAATGATAAAGAGTTCATGTGGTTGCCCTTTAATCCAGCGAACAGTCCATACAACTGAGAAGAATGGGCAGAAAATAGAATTTTTAAAAAAAATCTGGAGCAAAAATTTGTAATGATAATTTGAAAATAGCACCTAATATGTATGTTTCGGAAGACAGACTAACAACAACAACAACTTGCATTTATATAGCGCCTTTAAAGTAGTAAAACTTCCCAAGGGGCTTTACAGGAGTGTTATCAAACAAAATATTACACCAAGCCACATAAGGAGATATTAGAACAGGTGACCAATAGCTTAGCCAAAGAGGTAGGTCTTAAGGAACGTCTTAAAGGAGGAGAGAGAGGTTGAGAGGAGGAGAGTTTTAGGGAGGGGATTCCAGACCTTAGGGCCTAGGCAGCTGAAGGCACATCCGCCAATGGTGGAACGATTAAAATTGGGGATGCACAAGAGGCCAGAATTGGAGGAGCACAGAGATCTCGGAGGGTTGAAGGGCTGAAGGAGGTTACAGAGATAGAGAGGGGCGAAGCCATGGAAGGATTTGAAAACAAGGATGAGATTTTTAAAATCGAGGTGTTGCCAGACCGGGAGTCAATGTAGGTCAGCGAGCACAGGGATGATGGGTGAACGGTACCTGGTGCAAATTAGGATATGGACAGCAGAGTTTTGGATCAGCTGAAGATTGTGGAGGGTGGAAGATGGGAGGCCGTCCAGGAAAGCATTGAAATAGTCAAGTCTGGAGGTAACAAAAGTACGAATGAGGGTTTCAGCAGCAGATCAGCTGAGGCAGAGGTGGAGGCGGGCGATGGAACGGAGGTAGAAGTAGGCAGCAGAGGCAGCTGGAGTGGATATGTGGTCAGATGCTCATCTAAGGGTCAAATAGGATGCCAAAGTTGCAAACGGTCTGATTCAGCCTCTGACAATGGCCATGGAGAGAGATGGAGTTGATGGCTAGGGAATGGAGTTTGTGAGGGGGTCTGAAGACAATGGCTTCTGAATGTCGGACATGCAGCGTGACAAATCAGAGACAGTGGAGGGGTCAAGAGAGGTGGTGGTGAGGTAGAGCTGGGTGTCGTCAGCGTACATGTTGCACCTGACATTGCGTTTTCGGATGATGTTGCTGAGGCGCAGCACGTAGATAAGGAATAGGAGACCAAGGTTAGATCTTTGGGAGACTCCAGAGATAATGGTGTGGCAGTGGGAAGAGAAGCCATTGCAGATGAACCTCTGGCTATGACTTGATAGATAAGAATGGAAACAGGCGAAGGCAGTCCTACCCAGCTGGACGACGGAGGAGAGGCGTTGGAGTAGGATGGTGTGGTCAACCGTGTCAAAGGCTGCAGACAGGTCGAGAAGTATGAGGAGGGATAGTTTACATGGTTACAATCACATCGGATGTCATTTGTGACTTTGATAAGGGCTGTTTCAGTGTGGTGGCAGGGTCGGAAACCTGATTGGAGGGATTCAAACATGGAGTTGCGGGAAAGATGGGCACAGATTTGGGAGGCGACAACACATTCAAGGACTTTGGAGAGGAAAGGGAGGTTGGAGATGGGGCGGTAGTTTGCAAGGACGGAGGGTTCAAGGGTGGGTTTTTTGAGGAGTGGGTGGTGACGCCAAATTTGAAGGGAAGGGGGACAGTACCTGAGGAGAAGGAACCGTTAACAATATCAGCTAACATGGGGTTAGGAAGGGAAGTTGGGAGATCAGCAGTTTGGTAAAAATAGGGACAAGGGAGCAAAAGGTAGGTCTCATGAACAAGATAAGCTGGGAGGGGGCATGAGGGGAGATAGTAGAGAAACTAGAGGAAGATGTATGTTCAGGGCTAGGGCAGGAGGAAACCTTAGGGGAAGTTTGGCTTGGTGGGCTAGGGGAAGGGAGGGAAGCAGCAGAGGCAGCTGAACGGGTAGTCTCAATCTTAGTGACAAAGAAGCCCATGAGCTCCTCGCACTTGTTGGAGGTGAGGGTGGAGGAGGCAGAGGAGAGGGGTTTAAGAAGATGTTTTGTAGTGGAGAAGGGAAGCCAGGGTTTATCTTTGCATTCCAGTATGATCCTGGAATACTGAACAATTTTGGCAGAAGAGAGCAGGACCCAATAGTGCTTTATGTGATCCAGTCAAATCTGGCAATGAATGGCTAAACTAGTTGTCCACCACAAACGTTCAAGTCTCTGAACTTAAGGGAGCGGAGATGAGGGCCGCATCAGGGGGAATGACCAGGGTGAGAGAAAGTAATGGTTTTAATGGGGTCAAGGGCATCAAAGGGGGAGGTGAGGGTGTGATTGAGCAGATCGGTAGCTGCAGAAATGTCATGGTGAATGGAGTGTCAAAGGCTAGACAGTTGCGAATTTGAAAGTGCAGTTGTAAGTGACTTGTGGGCGATTTTTTTCCAGGGGTGGAAACAGAAAGAAGTGGTGTTGGGAAGGGGAAGCGGGATGTGAGTGGAGAGGGACACAAGGAAGTGATCAGAGATGGCCTTATCTGTGGTTGAGATGATGAGAGTTGAGAGGCAATATGAGATGGCAAGGTCTTGGGGGTGGCTGTGAATATGGGTAGGTGAGTTTATATGCATAAGGAATTACTTTTTTTTACCTGTTATTGATTGCATGTTGCCATTGAGGTCCATTTTATTTTGGGGCAAAACTTCTTGGTTAATAGGGTCCCTTTAACTCCTTCTTTGTCCCCAATTCGTATTGCTAATATATACTAAAAACATTTTCCATGTTGTGCAATGGTTTTGGTTTCAAATAATACTTTGTGCCACTGAAATACAATTTGCATCACCCACCTGATTAACCTGACACAGTACTGCATGGCTTTAGAAAACAGTAAAACATTGATAGTAGCAGTTTTACAAAAGTTGCCAAAAATAATCCATCTCACAGGCACAAAGTTTGCAAAAGGCAAACCTGCAAAAATAGAGCCCAACATCTCTTCTGCCTTCAAACATTCTCATTCTCCCAATCTTACACTTATTTCTCTCTCATTCATTTTTGCACAGTATGCTCTGTTCCCCAGTGGCAAAGTCATCTGAATGGAAATCAATAGAACAAGTTGCTATCTGGATTGCTATGGGAGTGAGACTGAAGTGCTGTGAGGCTGAAGCAGAAAGAAATCAGACATTATCATTAGCTGTTGTCACTACTGACTTTCTATGGTTAAAAAGTTCCTTTGAATGCCAAATGTTGACACACAGAAAGGTTACTCTAGCCCTGGTTAAGAATATGGTTATCCACCAACTAAGCCATGAAAAACGGATTCAAATTCTAGTTGTAAATGCACTAAAGGGATTTGAAGATAGAACCATTTCACTAGTCAGTGTCTGCTACCAATCAGTCTTCTTTCACAAGTGAGGAAGACTCGTAACTCACAAGTGCCTCAGGCACAAGTTAATTATGATGGTCTTTTGCATGAGTGAAAGAAAGCTACTGGAAATGTAGATGGCCTTCAGCTTGATTCCAGAGTGTACTGTCAAGTAATAACTCACACTGTATTACTGTTGTATTTTCACAACTGTCAATCATCCAACTCACCAAGGCTTCTTCGACAGCACCTCTCAAATCCGCGACCTCTACCACCTAGAAGGAAAAGGCCACAGAACCATAGAACCATAGAAATGATACAGCACAGAAGGAGGCTATTCGGCCCATCATGTCTGCGCCGGCTCGAAGAACAACCAGGTACCCATTCTAATCCCACCTTCCAGCACCCGGTCCGTAGCCCTGCACTTTAGGTGCAGGTCCAGGTACTTTTTTGCAGGTGCAGGTACAGGCACATGGGAACAACACCACCTGCATGTTCCCCTCCAAGTCACACACCATCCTGACTTGGAAATATATCGCCGTTCCTTCATCGACACTGGGTCAAAATCCTGGAACCCCCTTCCTAACAGCACTGTGGGAGAACCTTCACCACACGACTGCAGCGGTTCAAGAAGGCGGCTCACCACCACCTTCTCAAGGGCAATTAGGGATGGGCAATAAATGCTGGCCTCGCCAGCGACGCCCACATCCCATGAAAGAATTTTTTAAAATCCATCACTCTGCTGGTTCATGAAAAGATTGCTGACTCCCATTTTGCAAGCATGAGGCATTATTTAACTTCTTCATCCAAAGTATTGACCATTGAATAAAACATTCGGGTTTCAAAAGTTCATCAGTCACATGGCCTTGGAGCTGAGCTGGACAACCGCAAAGCTCCGTCTCCTCGGCCCCATCTTTCTCTGATACATGTTAAACAAACAGCTGTGCCTGTAAAGCAGAATTAGAAATAAAGATAGATCAGAGAGACCAAGCCATTCTTTGTAGGCCACTTGGCAAGCAGAGGGCATGACTCAAATACTTTGTCCAAAGTCTACTGCTTTTTAAATACCAGAGTGTTTCTTTGTGTATTGCAATTAAGTTAAATAGTGTATTTGCTTTTTAAGTGCATTAGTTTAAAATATTCAGTGTTCCACTGAGTATTTAAGAAGTGCTGCTCCTTACTTTGGTTATGTGCATGGAACTGTGAAAAGCAGCAGATGTTGTTGAAGTTCTTCTCTGCATGAGCATGATGCCATTACACAGTTCTGTTTACAAATGGGTAAAGTGACTCTTGCAGCACGGCTCCCCTTTAAACTGTAAATCCTGGTGAAACTAGTTTGAAGAGTTCCTGAGCCTGGCGGTGTGAGGCAGCCAAGCTAACATGCACTTGAAATGACGTGCTCTGAAGCTCGCTAGCTTAATAACAGTACAGTACCAACTGATACAAAAGTAAAATACTGCGGATGCTGGAAATCTGAAATAAAAGCAGAAAATGCTGGAAATACTCAGCAGGTCAAGCAGCATCTGTGGAGAGGGAAACACAGTTAACTTTTCAGGTTGATGACCTTTCGTCAGAACTGGAAGAAGTTGAGATTTAACAGTTTTTAAGCAAGTACAGAGCCAGGGAGGAAAGAACAAAGGGGAAGGTCTATGATGGGGTGGAGGGCAGGAGTGATTAAATAACAAAGGGATGAGGGTGTAAGGCAAGGAGGGTGGTAATGAGACATGTAAAGAAATAAAATATGGGTGCAGAGAAGCTATAAATGGCAACAGCAGAACTATTACCAGCACCTGCTGTCCGAAAAGATGGGAGCAATGTGAAGTTATTGAAATCAATGTTGAGTCCGAAAGATTGTTAAGTGCCTAATCGAAAGATGAGGTGCTGTTCCTCAAGCTTCCATTGAGCTTCATTGCAAGAGTGTAGGAGGCCGAGGACATAGAAAGGTCAGAGTGGGAATGGGATGGAGAATTAAAATGGCAAGCGACTGGAAGCTCAGGGTCACTCTTGCGGACTGAGCAGAGGTGTTCAGCAAAGCGATCACCCAATCTGCATTTGGTCTCCCCAAAGTAGAGGAGCCCGCATCATGAGCAGCGAATACAGTTTATTAAATTGAAGAAAGTACAAGTAAATTGTTGGAAAGAGTGTTTGGGGCCCTGGACGGTGGGAAGGGAAGAGGTGAAAGGGCAGGTGTAGCATCTCCTGCGCTTGCACAGGAAGGTGCCGTGGGGAGGGGAGGGAGTGTTGGGGCTGATGGAAACGTGGACCAGGATGTCACGGAAGGAACGGTCCCTTCAGAATGCTGAATGGGATGGGGAGGGGAAGACGGTGGTGGCATCGCGCTGGAGATGATGGAAATGGCGGAGGATGATCCATTGAATGTGGAGGCTGGTGGGGTGGAATGTGAGGACAAGGGGGACCCTATTATGGTTCTGGGAGGGAGGGGAAGGGGTGAAGGCAGAAGTGCAGGAAATGGGATGGGCACAGTCGAGGGCCCTGTCAACCACAGTGGAGGGGAATCCTCGGTTGAAGAAAAACAAAGGCATATCGGAAGCACTGGTGTGGAAGGTGGCATGGTCAGAACAGATGTGACGGAGACGGAGAAACTGGGAGACTGGAATAGAGTCCTTACAGGAAACGGGGTGGGAGGAATCAAGGTTGCTGTGGGAGTCGGTGGGCTTACAGTAGATATTGGTTGACAAACTATCCCCAGAAATGGAGATAGAGAAGCCGAGGAAGGAAAGGGAAGAGTTGGAGATGGACCTTGTGAAGGCGAGGGAGGGGTGGAAATTGAAAGCAAAGTTGATGAAATTTTCGAGTTTGGGCCGAGAACCCATTGATGTTCGTTTAGGTCTCTCACAGTGTCCGACTCAGTAACTCTTCCTAGCCAGTAGGATTGATGACACCATTCAAATAAAAACATTTCATATTTTGATAAAGAATAGAAATAAGGAAACAAAGGATTTTGGAAGTAATTCATACTCTGCAACAGATAGCAAGTCCCCTACTTTAAAAAAGCTTATTGAGCCTAATCAGCATATGCAATACTGTTCTTGTACCTGTCAAATAATTTTTACCCTTGCAATATTCCCTCCTCCCCTCAATGTTCTGATTCATGCTGGGGTACAGTCGCCCTCTGACACCTTGCCCAAGTGATGGTTCTTTATGTGTGAGATGAGACGGTAAGTGTTTACAAGCTACTCACCCATAGGGGAACAGGATCGCATTCAAGTCTAATACTGTGTTCACCTGACACTCACACACATCCACCTGATATCACTGGATAACCATGAGTAGAGACCCTGGCTGATTATTTATTCTTTCCTATTCCCTAACCCTGAGGCCAATTGTTGCCCTCCTACTGAGATCAGCCAACTCAGCACCAACAAGGGACAGAACCTTGGAACTTCTGATCTGTGTGGCTCAGTCATACACTACCTTTTACCATCTGAGCTATTGGGCCTGCTGTAACTAAATTGAACTTATTAATTAATGTAAAGGCTCTTTGTCTTATTTAGGATACTTCAACCTTTCTTATGTTGCAGTTCTAAATATACAGGATTATAATTTTTTTTCAATCCAACATGTTACTATATTAAGTTAACTTTATCTGATTACTTACTGTTCCTCGTACATTTGTTCAAAATTTGCTGGCATCATAAAATTTGCAGAAAGCTTCTGGTGGGTACACTGGACAGGACAACAGGCCACATCATTTCCAACTAGTTTACCTGCAGGCCTTCAGTCAAACAAGACTATGGGTGGATTAATGCACGGAGTTACGGACATTAATCTGCGCTGGATTTATTTGACTGAAGGGCTACAAGTAAAATGATCATGGATCCATTTTTCTTCTTAGTAAACGTCTTCCAGATCATTCAGAAAGTGTATGTCTCTTCGTGTTACAATGTGGTCTGCCATTATATTAATACAGGGAACGGGAGTATCATCAAGGGTGAAGTTTCTTTGCCTTCTCCTGTCTTCTCACTGTATCAATTTAACATTTAATTTCAATCACTCTTTTGTATCATGTCCTTCCTTTACTGTATAAATACAGCATGTCCTATAAGGGTAAAATGTGATGCTCCAGCTCGGCACAGAGCCTCACTAGACAGGAATGTGGATCGCAAATGGGTAACAACACAATTGGCCTGATTCTACGACCTACACTTTTGTCTAGTGAGGCTCCAGAGGTGCAAAGCCTTGTAAAATTTACCTAATAACATATACCATTTGTGGAATTTCTCTGCAAGCTAATTTCCTGTAAACCTTCAGTAATAATAGAAAGGAGTAAGTTAGCAGAATATGCCAGTGATTTGCCTGAAAAGTCACAGTAAGCTATCAAATGTCATAGGTGAGGAATGATTACCAATAACAAAGCCAGACTTGAATGAAGGTATAAAGTCGAAGAGTTAAGCTCAAGTGTTTAATAATTTCATCTGGACTATAAAGTTATGGCACAAATTTCAAATACGTACAAGGTGAGAGATTGGTGAGGTTCGGATAAAGTAGAATGTAAAGAACAAAATAAAGCCTGGAAAGCCTGTGACAAGCCTGTAATGCAACTGATGAATTTTAATAAACTTATAATACATGAGAGAAAAGGTCATTAAAATCCAGAGAATGAACCTGAAATACACTATCTTTATTTTATTAATATGGAAAGTAAAGCCTTCCCCATTCAAGTTCATGTCTTTTGCAATTGCTAATTTTTCCCATGCTACTACCATTAAGGCGGATGGGTTTCTTGTGCAGCTTTGTATTGATGTGAAAGAAGAAAAGTACTTCATTAGAATATAAGATTTTGTGCCTTTTATAACATAGGAAAGAACAGTTATATTAGGAAAAGAATACATTTTTTAACTAGGATTTACAATCTTCTCTACATCCCAGAGCTTAGTCCATTTCTGCTATTTATTTTTACTCCTCTAGCCTGTGGCCATGGAAGGAGAATAGATGAGAAAGAACAAAGTAAAAAAAAAGTCCACTTATTTTAATATTAAAAGCAGATGGAAACAAAATGAATTAAGAAAAACTGGATTGAGCCTTGCCGATGTGAAAGTGAGAATGCCAAGTTCCCAACATGATTGCGTGTTCAAAGTTCATAGCAGTCTGCCAATTAGATACTCAGAAATGGTTGGGATACATTTGTCAGTTCAATAGGCCTGGTCTGTGTGCTTCCTATTATTATCTATGATGTGGAGATGCCGGTGATGGACTGGGGTTGACAATTGTAAACAATTTTACAACACCAAGTTATAGTCCAACGATTTTATTTGAAATTTACAAGCTTTCGGAGACTTCCTCCTTCCTCAGGTAAATGTCAGGAACTCCTCGAAGCCTACGCATTTATAAATCACAGAACAATACATGGTGATTACAGACAGTCTTTGCAACTGCCCGTTGCCAAGGCAATCACCGTGTTCAGACAGAGAGGTGTTACCTACAGAGCCCCCGAATATACAGTCAACAAAAAACAACAAACAGGAAAAAAAAAACAGAGAGAGTTATTATTATCTAGGGAGTGGCATTGACAGTAATTCTGGGAGTCTTCAGCCTGGACTACCTGTCCTCTCATACAACAGAAAGAAATGGAATAAATCAGAAAACATATCTTGATCTTTGTTTATTTTGGGATAAATCAGTTAATAAAGGTATTGCAGGAGGTGATCATTCACCTTTACTTATAGTCAAGGCCACTGGTTTACAGTTTTCACAGAAAAACAGACAGAATTGCAGAATGCAATCTCCAAAGCACTGGCACAAATCCCGGAATCTCATAATAAAAATAGAATTTTTAAAAATTCATTCATGGGATGTGGGCGTCGCTGGCGAGGCCAGCATTTATTGCCCATCCACAATTGCCCTTGAGAAGGTGGTGGTGAGCCGCCTTCTTGAACTGCTGCAGTCCGTGTGGTGAAGGTTCTCCCACAGTGCTGTTTGGAAGGGAGTTCCAGGATTTTGACCCAGCGACGATGAAGGAACGGCGATATTTTTCCAAGTCGGGATGGTGTGTGACTTGGAGGGGAACGTGCAGGTGGTGTTGTTCCCATGTGCCTGCTGCCCTTGTCCTTCTAGGTGGTAGAGGTCGCAGGTTTGGGAGGTGCTGTCGAAGAAGCCTTGGCGAGTTGCTGCAGTGCATCCTGTGGATGGTACACTGCAGCCACAGTGCGCCGGTGGTGAAGGGAGTGAATGTTTCGGGTGGTGGATGGGGTGCTTTGTCCTGGGTGGTGTCGAGCTTCTGGAATGTTGTTGAAGCTGCACTCATCCAGGAAAGTGGAGAGTATTCCATCACACTCTTGACTTGTGCCTTGTAAATTTGACTTATTCAATCACAGCAAACCAGAGGCCCTGATTATAGGGAATAGCAGCCCCTTTGTATATGATAGGCATTGCCCCAATTTTTTTGTTTTTACATACAATACATATTGTATTATGAGTATGATCCCTAAAACATTGGTAAAATTCTCAAAAAAGCTGAATGTTTTCAGTCACCACAAACCAATGGTCCCACATTACAACAGTGACTACACTTTGAAAAGTACTTTGTTGGCTGTAAAGTGCTATGGGATGTCCTGAGGTTGTGAAAAGCGCTATATAAATCCAAGTTCTTTCTTTATGACAGCTGACAATCAATTATCAATAAGGGATATTTTTGTTGTTACAGTGTCACTTGCCTTTATATGTGATGTATATGCTTTAGATGTCGGGTACAAGGCTGCAGTAAGCTATGAGGCCAGTAGAAGGAGCTCTTATACCGAACACACAACTTTATTTTTGGAGAGAAATGGCTGTCGTTCAGTTTGGAAAATGTGGCTGAAACCACTTTACACAAATTGTGTCCTAAAAACTAAATTTCCCAACAAGATAATTTCAGAAGCAGATTTTGATAAAAAGCCTCTGACTCTTGCATCATTTCAGTTTTTTATTTGCAGATATGCAGAAAGTTTATTGTGTTGATAAAAATGTGTATGTGCTAGTGGGTAGACTTTTTACAATTTGTTTTTTATTAGCACTTATTAAAAA
Source organism: Heptranchias perlo (assembly GCF_035084215.1). NCBI lineage: Eukaryota > Metazoa > Chordata > Chondrichthyes > Hexanchiformes > Hexanchidae > Heptranchias > Heptranchias perlo. The sequence continues at coordinate 32,861,350 of NC_090341.1, read as the reverse complement.
GTGGGTGGGAGAAGAAAGGTTATTTGGCCATCCTGTTTATCCCATTGTAGATCCATATTCCTGGTCCACATAAAACCATTTTCATGTCTTTACACCTTAGGCACTAACTGCATATCTCTGCATTTCCTATTGAATTAGGAATTTATCCATCTTTCTTTTGAAGGCTGCTATAAAATGTATGTTTACCGTAATCGTGTATTCTATAGGGGCAATTTTCCAACTTCACGCTTCCAGTCAGGACCTTTGCCTCCCCATAGCACTTTACAGAAATTCAGGCGCACACAGCATACCATTTAAAATAACCATTGGAAAATTGTGTGCGAGTGTGTCCAAATTTCCAATATGTGCTGCTGGCAGGTGAAACTCTCCGCTAAGGACATCATGTTGGATAATTACCCCTTATAAATTAGCTCTAAGTATGACTTATATTTTCCCTTAGCTTGTATTTTTGAGCCCCTGATTTTTTCAAAAATTTTTTCAGTTCTATTAGCTCCCTGCATGAGATTAAAAAGTTGAATCTTAGAATCATAAAATAGAATCATAGATTCTAGACAGCAAAATTGAGGCCATTCTGCTTATTCCATCTGAGCTGTCCACCTTTTCCCATCCACCTTCCCTTTCTCCGTAACCTTTTAAGATTTTCTTTTCAAATATTTATGCACTTTCCTTTTAAAAGATTCCATTTCCACTACTGCTTCCACAACTGTTCCACGTCCTAAGAACACTTTGCGCAAAAAAAAAATCACCATTTGTTCTTGATCTTAAATTTCTGTGTTCTAGTTACCAGCTCATTGACCAGTGGAAATAATTTCTCCTGATTATCAATACACCTCATAGTTTAGAGCACCTCTGTCAGAACTCCTTTTCTTTGTTCTAATAATAAAAAGCTCCAATTTCTCCAGTCTCTCCTCGTAACTAATGCCTTTGAGCCCTGGTATCATCTTAGTACATCTCTTCTGCACGTGCTCCATGGCCTTCATGTCTTTGCTAAAGTAAGGCACCCAAAACTAGACACAATATTCTAACTGTGCCCTAGCCAATGATTTGTACAGGTTTAACACTACCTCTTTGCTTTTGTACTTTATATCCCTATTTTTAAAACCTAGGATCTCATTTTCAGCTTTATCAACTTGTTCTCCCACTTTTATGTGCATCTGAATCCCCACGTCTCTCTGCTCCTCTTGAAGTTTTACCATATAGTGTATATGTCCTCTGCTTATTCTTATTCTCAAGATGTAACACCTCACATTTTTGCATTAAACTTTATCTGACATCTATTTTCCCAATCTACTAACCTATCCAAGTCCTCCTGAAGTCACTGTAAACCATGTTCCCTATTTTTGTGTTGTTTACAAATTTTGAGATTGTGCTCCCATACCCAAGTGTAGGCCATTCATATACATACTGAAAAGACCCCTGGGGAATACCACTGTTATATAAATGTTGTAATTTATATAAATTACGAAAGTTATAAGAAAATGATTAAGGTTATTCAAATGTCAGTTTGTTTCAGTGGTAACACTTTTACCTCTGAATCAGCAGGTTATGGGTTCAAATCTAAGGTGACACTTTTGTACTGAGGGAGTGTGATACTGTTACAGGTGCTGTCTTTCTCGTGGCTGTATTAGATCCCAAGGGTATTTTTGAAGAAGAGCAAGGAGTTCTCATGATTTCCCGGACAGCATTTATCCCTCAACCAACATGGAATCATAAAATGATTACAGCATAGAAAGAGGCCATTCGGCCCATTGAGCCCATGCCGGCTCTTTGTAAGAGCAATCCAGTTAGTCCCAATCTCCGTTCTTTCCCCGTAGCCCTGCAACTTTTTTACTTTCAAGTATTTATCCAATTTCTTTTTGAAAGCTACAATTGAATCTGCTTCCATATCACCAAAACAAATGAATTGTTCACATCTCATTTGCTGTTTGTGGAACCTTGCTGAGTGCAAATTGGCTGCAATATTTGGCTACCAATCAACAGTGACTACATTTCAGAAAATTAATTCATTGGAATGTCCTGAAGATGTGAAAGCAACTTTTCCTTCTTTTATAGAATTGTATTGCCAAACAACATTTTTCACTGGAGGCTTGTACCTCTAATAGAAGTCTGGGACTTGAGTTCATGGGGTTTCCCAAAGCTATCACTTGATCAGCTCAAAGAAAGCCCAAATAAGTGAGCAGACCACAGTGCCCAACATGTTCTTGTGCAAATGTGTGTAAGCAATCTGTGGAGAAAACTCTGAACATGCACCAGTGTGACTTTGTGTAAGAGTCTGTAGATAAACCCTTCAGTGCGTGAAGCTGCAACTCTTCTGGGTCTAATGATAACCTCTACATTTTAGAGCATGGTCAAATTTTTTTATTGATTTGACAGCAAGGCTGGCCATTCTTGTCAGGGCTTGCTATTTGAAAGCCCACCTCTCCTCCTCCCCATTACAGCAATGACCAAGGTGTTGCTGAGGAATGCCAGCGACAAAAAGCCAAAGAAGCTTTTATCTGGGACAGTGAATACTTGAAATGTAACAGTGAATTTGTTTTCTTGTTTCTCACAAACTTCTTTCCAAATTCTTTCAGTAATTATGCATATCTCTCCCGACACCAGCAGTCGTCTCCCTCTCCCCCCAAAAGCAGAGTAACCTCCAAATCTCTGCAAAAAAACATAACATGAAATCTCTGGTATGTTATGTAAAAATCCTGTGTCTAACATGCATCTGTCACACTTCAAAGTTTACAAGCTGCTACGATTATCTGGTTTTGTCTTATTTTATCACATTAACACAAGGAGTACTTCAGTCGTGCATTAAAAAACATGCAGTTAAACATCACAATCGTGCGCCAGATCCGAGACCACATGTAAGCAACACCATGGGAGATTTGCTAGTTATTACTTGATTATTCTACATTCAAAGTCAAAGCTCCATATTACAATCTGTATTTCAATCTTGTTTTAACATTCACTCAGTCGTGTAACATTTGGAGTTTTTTTTAAATAGCGAGGGGTAAGTACTGTAAAGGATATATTTAAAGCATATATTTTCCCTTTGTGTATATATTGTTAAATTTGTTTGGAGGACTTGTTGTTACAGTGGATTAGAGTAGGCGAGTCCAAGCTTATTGTCTTCATAGGCCACATAATGTGTATAATGGAGCCTCAGGACCCACAGATGAGGAAAAATTAACAAATCTCGCAATCCCAGCATGGGGCTGTGCTCAAAAAGAATGCAGGTCTGAGAAAGAAGTACAACATTATAACGCTGGTTCTCTGACCTGCATTCCCTCCAAGTGTGACTCCCTGTGAATTTACCTTGTAAAATTTGAATCCATCGTCATTTTAATTTCCATACATCTCAAGTTGCTGATACTAACAGATCCTGCTGTTCTGATTCTGGATTTTTATATCTGAATGCCCTCTGGGCAACAAAACACCATTTATTGCCCATCCCTAGCTGCCCTAAGAGTATTAAGAGTCAACCTTATAGACTGGGACTAGAGTCACATGTCGGCCAGTCCAGGTATGGGTGGCAAGCTCTCTTCCCTTCCCTGAAGGACATCAGTAAACTTTTTGGGGTTTTCTTAGCAGCTGTCACTGTCATTTTCTTCCATTTCTAGCCCACAAGTTACCAGATTTAGTGAATTCAGTTTCACAAATTACCATGGCGGGATTTGAATTTATAATCTCTGAGTTGCTAGCCTAGCACCATAACCACTGTACCTGCCATTTGTTCATCAATAGGCAAGAATACTGGAACAGCTCTTTCCAAGCTTTCAGAGCCACAAAATTCAAACAGAACAAAGTAGTAAATAAGAAATATAAGCACAAATGGGACCGAATTACCTGAGACTTGAGGACTGTATCCATTGTGCTGTGGGACTCCATATCCCCATGGAGCGTAGTTTGGACACTCCTGGACACTATGGAATATTGTCTTTTTACTTCCAAGACTCCTAGATTTGGCTGCAGTCCAGACTGATGCAATGAAAGTCTCTGCTCGCTGGAAAGGTCCTACATGAAATGAGTTTGCATCTGCTCAGCCCATTTACTAGTGGAAGCAGATACACGGTACAAAGCTACCTGCTGTTTGACACAGGTTGGCACTAAATTAACAATCTGACAATAAGAATAGTTTGTTTAGGAAAATAATTACACCGGTGTTGTAGTGGGTGCTTTTCTGAGTCAGCAGCTGGGGCACAATAGTTGTGACACTCTGCATTTAACCATGCTATGTCTGATCTGGGCATGCTTGCTTTTGATACTGGATACCTAAAAATTGGGGGGAAAGTATTAATTTTCCAGCATTGACCTCCCTTACTTTGATAAACACATGAAGTCACAGCAAAACCAAAATTTTCAAATTTAATTTTTCGGTTGTTGCATTATTCTCAACCTGCGATATACAAGACTATCATTGGTATTTATGTTGGAAAACAAGAAGAAAATCTCTCCTTTTGGACTCCTAATGGTAGTGCCAAAAAGAGAGATTCTTCAAACATCATGACCAGTACCAACTCCTCATCTGACATGCCAAATTGGTGGAAGAAAATGTTTGCTCCATTGTAGTACAGGAAATGTTAAACCTCAAATTAATAATGGAATATTATTGAAGAAAGATTGGCCTGGTGTGGGAAGAATCTATGACCCCATCTGGCAGTTCATGGACTACTTTTTTTTTAAAGAGATAGATTAAAAAGAGAGGTGTTTACTTACATTAACGTGATAGCTGTAACAGGAGAGGGCCTCATGAGTCAGGGGATCTTGACTTCGAATCCTAGATATTTTTATGGTGTGCTTTTAGGCTGCTGGAAGGCATCTGACATGAATGTCCCAACTTGGAGAAGAGAGGTGAAGAAGAAAAGTTACAGGAGGACCTGCCCCATTCCAAAAGTACACCTCATGCCTGACAATTTTGAGAAGTTAGTGAACCCGATAGCATGTAGAGAAACTCAAAAGAAATGTTGGATTCAGAGAAGGCCTTGTTGATATACATCAGTGTGAAAATAATCCATATACTGTGAACTAGCCTGGCTTACTCCAAGACTGGGAGCCAGATCATTTCAATGGGTTGCTCTACTCTATTTTCCCTTCTTTTGTTGCCGGTCAATATTTTCTTGTATGCCTGAATGACAAAGCCTTTAATTTAGAGAATAAAGCCTTATGGTTTATTTACATCGAGTTACATCGAAACTACAGCACAGAAACTGGCCATTTGGCCCAACTGGCCTATGTCGGCATTTATGCACCACACAAGCCTCCTCTCCTATTGATACAGTACATTAGTACTGTGAAGCTGCTGGGTAGAACAGACCAACTAATATATTTTAATTTTCAACCCCAGGGCAGAATTTTACAAATCATCAAAACAAAGCTTTCTTATACATACTTCTGTATGATAAACGAGCACAAGTTAAAGTAAATCACTTTGTTGTTTACACTTCAGGGCCTTTTGATATGGTAGCTCTCCATCCATGTTCTTTTTGTTTAGAAAAGTGGACATTGATCATGATGCAATCTTGGTGCATCCAGTTAATTATTAAGTATAGTAGGAGTCTCTTCCATTTGTTTCATTACATTTGTTCCGTCTACATGGACTGAATTCCAATGAAATTGGTTCAACTTTAACGTCAGATGTGCAGGCTTTAATTAAGATCAGCAGGGAATTTGGAGTCAGTCTGGAAGAACTCCAAATATGTAAACAGTGCTAATAGGAGATGCTGGCACTAAGTACTAAATGCTGACAAATCATCAGGGAGTCCTATCCAGCCCACAAAGCATGTCAGATAATTTGGAGTTAGAATGATGAAGACCAAGAAATGTCTGCAGGGACCTGTCTCTCTATCTTATCAAGGAGGACAACATGGGCATAGTAATTCAGCATAGAGAGCAATATAACAGAGGAACAAATTATAAAGTGGAAGTGGAGAAGGATAGAATTCAAAGGAACTGATTTTTGTTTGCTTACTGCCCATTTTTCCAAGCCTGCTGACTTATTTAGTGTGGCACCTATCTGTCATCTGAAATAAAAAGGACCTCCTTCCTGGCACTGAATTGTTCAATAAGCAACTTGTCAGAAGTATCCAAAAATTGCGGTGCCTTAGCCAATACCATTGTGCTTGTTGCTACAGAAAGGTGCTTTCCACACACTACCGATGAAACTCCACCTCCCCTTCAAGACGTGCAGGCTGGCTTTGGGAAACGGTGGGCCCCACAGTGAGCTGCCTATAACAACTGTTTTATTGCTGTCGTTCATGTTTTGTTAAACAGTAGAAAAATCACTGTACGTGAGGATAGCTTGATGATTCTTAGATGGACTTAATACAAACCTTCTTGGTTTGCTACACGATGAATAGAAACCCCGAATGAAGCAGAATAACTAGGCTAAGGTAACCCGCACTCTCCACTCTTTCACTGACTACTTAAAGTTACTGTTAGGAACCCCTAAATAAGTAAGTTGGCTAATGGAATCTATAGTTCCCTGGTGTTCTACCAGTTCCAAATTGCGATGCCTAACAGAGAATTTGCATTTTCCCCCTGATAAGGTGTGGCTCTGGGGTAAAGTACATAACCTTTGAATGATTCACATCTTTCCCATTGTTATTCCCTAACCCTGTTTCAGGGGATTTACCTACTCCTTGCATAATTTCCTAGCTCGCCTGCATTTTTCCAGGCTATTTGGCCTAACTGGCCTACGTCGGCATTATGCTCCACATGAGCCTCCTCCCTTACTGATACAGTACATTAGTACTGTGAAGCTGCTGGTTAGAACAGACCAACTAATATATTTTAATTTTCAACCTCAGGGCAGAATTTTACAAATCAACAAAACAAAGCTTTCTTATACATACTTCTGTATGATAAACGAGCACAAGTTAAAGTAAATCACTTTGTTGTATACACTTCAGAGCCTTTTTGATATGGTAGCTCTCCATCCATGTTCTTTTTGTTTAGTAAGGAGTCGCACAACACCAGATTATAGTCCAACAGCTTTATTTGAAATCACAAGCTTTCGATTTCAAATAAAGCTGTTGGACTATAACCTGGTGTTGTGCGACTCCTTACATTTGTCCACCCCAGTCCATCACCGGCATCTCCACTTTTTGTTTAGAAATGTGGACATCGATCATGATGCAAGCTTGGTGCATCCAGTTAATTATTAAGTATGGTATGAATCTCTTCCATTTGTTCCATCTACATGGACTGAATCCCAATGAAATTTAACAGAGCACATCTTCAAAATTGGATAAGTTCAGATAGTTTTCATAATTAATTACATTAACATCTGACAATTGGCAGAGAAGTGCTCAACTATTAAACATTAGGGTAGAACTTTGATGCTTCGATTAGAATTCACCTCTTCCGTAAACAAAACAACTGAAATGGCTGTGTCTTGAACTAATTTCTCTTCTTACAGCTTTGATGAATTTATTAGTTAATAACAGAATAAAATGGCCGAGCATCCCAGTAGATGAGTTGTACGCTTGAATCATTCTTCAGGCTCCAAAACTATTAGCATTAACAGCATTTCTGGATTCTGCATTTCCCCCTCCCATCCTACTGTTAAATTCCATCATACAGTCAGGTACTTTGAATCTTAATGAAAATACAATATTAAATGACTTTGCATTTTCACTTCAATTTGCAATGTCAGTACAATTGCCACTGGTTTATTTTCTGCTTTTGAAAGTAAAACTTCAGATAAATTGACTGAAATATAAATATTCTCAAACAATGCCAATTAAAAAAAAGATTGACAATTATAATGGGTGATATTTTCCTTTTAACCTGTTGTTTGTAAATCTGCAGATTTCTGTCAGGAAATTGCTTCGCTTCTGTAATGAGTGTGTACGCACCAAGGAAGCTGTCCTTAATAATAGTTTATGCTGAATGCATGTATACGCCAATTTCAGTGTGCGTGTTTTGAGCAGGTTCAGTATTAAGTGGTTCATTTTAGTTACTGAAACCACTGTATAGCCCAAGTTCCAGTTCAACTGGGATTTTGTTTCCTTTTCATAGATTTCAATCAATTCTTTTGCGAAACACCAAGTTGTTCCAGACTTAATCAGAGGACTGCACTGCAATCAACTCAATCAATTCTGCCCCATGTATAATCACATTATTCTTTTTCCAATATCACTGTATTTTGTTTGAGAATGGCACAAAATGAAGATTTAAAATACATGAGTGTGGGGGTGATAACAATAGGAAAGCACTTGGCATTTTAATTTTTTATTCTGGTGTCTTGCGTCTGAAACCCAATTGAGTGTGCCGATTAAACTCGATTGACTTTGATTCCCTACTGTTAGCAGTTTTATTTTTATTACTTACTTTTCCTCTGTTCTTTGGTCCCCCAAGCCACACACCATTCCCTGACAGAGAATAGACAGACAAACTGTTCTTAGTTCTCTATCATTGATGCTTTATAACTAGTTATCACTTCGATTTATTTTTTCCTTCATTTCTTACTCAGGGAAGCACCATCCATTTCTTTAACACCTCTTGATGGCACAATCAAGGCTGGGAACTCACCATGTGGGCAATTGAGAACATAAATCAGCATTTTACAATTCAATGCTACATTGGAGCACACCCATATTGCATTATGATGATGCCTAATTTCGACTGATTTAGTCCATTTGTATTCAGGAAAATCTACTGTTCCCAGTTAACACTTGTTCCCAACACTTGTGTGATTTCCATAATCAGACTAAGTTTCCTATGACCCAAAATCTTCACCCTTATACATGCCCTGTCTAAGATAATGTGCCCTGGATTAACAGTTAACTCTTTATTGTGATTTCAACTAATGGAGACCATGTCGGATGCCCGTTAAGTTATCCTTATCTCTTTCGAAAGGCAGAAAATACTATGGTACCAGGCAAAGAACTTGCATTTATTTAACATCTTTGATATGCTCAGGATTTCCCATAGCACTTCACAGCCAAATACTTACTTTTGAATGGGTGTCACTGTTTTTATGTGGGCAAATGTGGTGGCCAAATAGCACACAGCAAGGCCTCACAAACCGCAAATGAGGTAAATGACCAGGCAATCTGTTTTGGTGGTGTTGGTTGAGAGATAAGTATTGGCCAGGACACTGGGAAAGCTTCTCTGTTCTTCTTCAAATAATGTCAAGGCAGCTTTAATGTCCACCTGAACAGGCAGGTGGGGCCTAAATTTAACATCTCATCTGAAAAGAAAGCACCTCTGACAATGCAGCACTCCATCAGTACTGCACTGTTGTGTCAACTGAGATTATGTGCTCAAGTCATAGAGTGACGCTTGAACCTACAACATTGTGACTTAGTGCTACCAACTGAGCCAATTGATGGGGTTACACGAAGAAGGGTGGGAAGTGGCTCGTGTGCAGCATAAACACCGGCATGGACCTGTTGGGCCGAATAGCCTGTTTCAGAACTGCATATTCTAAGTAATTCTATGTAATTTAACATATATAGCATCATGGTATCATAGTGTGTTACAGCGCAGAAGGTGGCCATTGAGCCCATCTTGACTGTGCCGGCTCTTTGAAAGTGTTATCCATTTAGTCACATTCCCCTGCTCTTTCCCCATAGCCCAGTAAATTTGCTCCCTTCAAGCATTTATCCAATTCCCTTTTCAAAGTTGTAATTGAATCTGCTTCCACCATCCTTTCAGGCAGTGAATTCCAGATCATAACAACTCTCTGCATTAAAAAAATATTTCCTCATGTCGCCTCTGATTCTTTTGCCAATTACCTTAAATCTGTGTACTCTGGTTCCGACCCTCCTGCAACTGAAAATGGTTTCTCCTTATTTACTCTATCAAAACAGTCCATGATTTACCTCTACCAAATCTCCTCTTAAACTTCTCTGTTCGAAGGAGAACAACCCCAGCTTCTCCAGTCTCTCCTCATAACTGAAATCTCTCATCCCTGATACCATTCTAGTAAATCTCTTCCGCACCCTTTCTAAGGCCTTAACATCTTTTCTTAAAGTGTGGTGCCCAGAATTGAACACAATGGGCCCGATATTACCACGGCGGTGGGTTCGCGGAGGGGGGGCTATTGGGCGCGTGGGTAACGCGTCCAGTGAAATCAGTTTGCCCTGCGCGCAATCGCAGGCTGATTGGATCCACTTACCTCTTGTTCCGGGTTCCCCGCTGCTGAGCTGCGCGGTGGGCAGACTGCGCATGCGCAGTAAGGTCTGTCAGCTGGAGGAGCCCTATTTAAAGGGGCAGTCCTCCACGGACTGATGCTGCAAGAAATAGGAAAAATTACAGCATGGAGCAGCCCAGGGGGAAGGCTGCTCCCAGGTTTAATGATGCCTCACTCCAGGTATCATTGGATGGGGTGAGGAGGAGGGGGAGGACAGAGATCTTCCCCCCGGCGGGCGGGAGGAAGCGGCCTGCCTCTGCCACCAAGAAGGCCTGGCTCGAGGTGGCAGATGAGGTCACCTGCACCACCAACATATCGCCCACTTGCATACAGTGCAGGAGGCGCTGCAATGACCTCAGTAGGTCAACCAAAGTGAGTACACTTACTCATTCCCCTACACTCCGTCTGCCACATCACCGCCCCCACCCCACACCTCCTTCTGCACTGCCAACACAACTCTGTCACATCACCCCTCACACCCACTCAAACCTCATCCTCATCTTACCTGCACTTACTCACCTCGCCAGTACTCATCCCGCCACTACCACTCAACCCAATCCTCATACAATCTCATGGCTCTGTCTCATACTCACCCTCTCATGCATCTCTTTCACAGTCAGCCTAACTCAACCTGCCACTACCTGTGCTGCAGCCACAGGGCATGCATCACATATGTGCAGTAGGCAGCGTAAGGCAAACGTGTCGTGAGCATGAAGGGGATGCACAAGGGTGTTTGAGGGTTTGTTATTGTTATTTTTACTTATATTGAATTTCTGAACAACTCACATCACACATTATATTGGCACCACTACTGTCACGTCTTTGCGAATCTTGTCTGGTTTGTGCAATAATACCCTTTCCTGAGGATCACAATGAAGACCCACATCTGATGCCGCCCATTGTGTCACTGCAGAGTGGGTGTAGGTTTATTTGCAGGGCTCTTTTGTGCAGATGACTGAGAGATGTCGGCGATGTCCCCGGTGGCACCCTGGAAGGATGCGGAGGAGAAGGTATTGAGGACAGTGGTGACTTTGACAGCGACAGGTAAGAAGATGGTGCTCGGGCCAGCCAGGAGCAGCTCAGCATGAAGGAGGCTGCAGATGTCCACGACTGCATGTCGAGTGACCCTGAGCCTCCGTGTGCACTGCTGCTCAGAGAGGTCCAGGAAGCTGAGCCTCGGTCTGTGGACCCTGTGGCGACGCATCTATCTCTGCGGTTGCCCTCCCTCCTGCTGTGCAGGTGGATGTGTCACAGCACTGTGTTGTGGAGCTCCATGTGTCAGAGGTGGACGGCGTGGCCGGCGAGGCTGGTGATGCTGTTCGCCCTCCGAGGAGGTCATGACTGCATCTACGGCGGCCCCCATCCGGAAGATGTACATCTGAGGGGGTCCGCAAGGTAGGTACATGTGTCTGGACCCCAGGGTAATTGTGCAAGTTGGTGAATTTTGTTGTTAGGAGGAGGGTGGTGGAGGCCAAACTTTGTCCAAAGTGACAGAGTGGCCTCTTGCAATGAGTGAGGGTCTCCCCTGCCCCATCTGTCAAATGGACCTTTGCAGCTGCCACAGGCTGATGGCTGCAACACGTCCATTTGAACTGGGAGTGTTTCCCCCAGTACGGGAAACAGTCCCAGTTGTTTGCAAAATCCCATCCCTCCTGAAATGTTATGTTAATCAGGTCTCCAAACGACCTGAAATACGTTAATGAGTACTATAAGTGTCACCCCGCCAGATTTAATTGCCGGCGGGAGTCCCACATGCGGGGGCTGTGTCCGCATGTCAGCGCGTCTGTGGGAAACCCGGAAGTGGGCGGGTTGGAGCAGGGCTCTCGACCCCCCCCCCCCACACACCCCCGGGAATCCCCGATTTTCGGAGCCCCCCCCCGCCAGGAACGCACCCGATTGTGGGTGCTAAAATAGAGCCCAATACTTCAGCTGAGGCCTAACCAGTGCTTTATAAAGGTTTAGCATAACTTCCTTGCTTTTGTACTCTCTGCCTCTATAAATAAAGCTCAGGATCCCATCTGCTTTTTTAACAGCCTTCTCAACTTGTCCTGCCACCCTCAAAGATTTGTAAACATACACACCCAGGTCTCTCTGTTCCTGCACTCCCTTTAAAATTGTACCATTTATCTCATATTGCCTCTCCTCATTCTTCCTACCAAAATATATCACTTCACCCTTCTCTGCGTTAAATTTCATCTGTCATGTGTCTGCCTATTTCACCAGTCTTTCCATGTCCTCCTGAAGTCTGTTACTATCCTCCACATTATTTACAAGCTAATTTTAGATTTATTTACAGATTATACAAAGCAGTAAGACACAAAAAATTACTGGAAAGACAATACCTAAAACAATAGAGGTAGAATCCATCCACAAGGGATTAAAATTCCCTTATAAGAATGTATTTCTTGTACAGCTTCGTAAACAACAAGACTTTAGATGAAAGACTCTTCTGTACATAAATGGAAGGAATCTTACAACACCAGGTTATAGTCCAACAAATTTATTTTAAAATCACAAGCTTTCGGAGATTATCTCCTTCGTCAGATGAATGAATGAAAAGGTTCTCAAATCGCATATCTTATACTATGTTGGGACAGCATCACACCAATCAAAAGGTGTCGTTGTTATTCAAACAGGCCAGTCACGGAGAACGGCACGTCCCAGTACACTCGATATACATTGTGTCTATTACACAGGCAGGCAGAAAGAAACTCAAAATGGCAGAGAGAGAGAGAGAGAGAATTTTTAAAAACATATAAATTTTTTCCCCCTTTTTGCTGGTGGGGTTACGTGTAGCGTGACATGAACCCAAGATCCCGGTTGAGGCCGTCCTCATGGGTGCGGAACTTGGCTATCAACTTCTGCTCGATGATTTTGCGTTGTCGTGTGTCTCGAAGGCCGCCTTGGAGAACGTTTACCCGAAGATCGGTGGCTGAATGTCCTTGACTGCTAAAGTGTTCCCCGACTGGGAGGGAACCCTCCTGTTTGGCGATTGTTGCGCGGTGTCCGTTCATCCGTTGTCGCAGCGTCTGCATGGTCTCGCCAATGTACCATGCTCCGGGGCATCCTTTCCTGCAACGTATGAGGTAAACAACGTTGGCCGAGTCACAGGAGTATGAACCATGTACCTGGTGGGTGGTGTCCTCTCGTGTGATGGTGGTATCCGTGTCGATGATCTGGCAAGTCTTGCAGAGTGCACCCATGAGGACGGCCTCAACCGGGATCTTGGGTTCATGTCACACTACACGTAACCCCACCAGCAAAAAGGGGGAAAAAATTTATATGTTTTTAAAAATTCTCTCTCTCTCTCTCTCTGCCATTTTGAGTTTCTTTCTGCCTGCCTGTGTAATAGACACAATGTATATCGAGTGTACTGGGACGTGCTGTTCTCCGTGACTGGCCTGTTTGAATAACAACGACACCTTTTGATTGGTGTGATGCTGTCCCAACATAGTATAAGATATGCGATTTGAGAACCTTTTCATTCATTCATCTGACGAAGGAGATAATCTCCGAAAGCTTGTGATTTTAAAATAAATTTGTTGGACTATAACCTGGTGTTGTAAGATTCCTTACATTTGTCCACCCCAGTCCATCACCGGCATCTCCACATCATGTACATAAATGGAGCAAAGTTGCAATCCACAGAGTTCACAGGGATGATTTTAATCGCTCCACCCAATGGAAACGGGGCGGTAATGCCTCTAAAATAGCACTGCTGGAATTACTGCTCCATTCCCACTCGGATCGGGGGGACTTTTGCTGGGCGACCAGGCCACCCGACTGAATCACATGGGAGCCTCAATACAACATGCCAATTGGTGTCCTGTGACCTTCATAAGATCAAAAGGTAAGTACAGAATTATTTTTGAGGGCTCAGGATGAGCAGGAGTGCTCCTGCGGGCTCCACAAGAATACAATGGGCCATTGCTGACTCTTGTTCCCCCTCCCCCCTGGCCTCCATGATCAATTCACCCCCATCTGAAACTACCTGCCTGCATCCAGGCCACCCGACATAGCGCCAGCCCAGAGCCAGAGAGCTGCAGCAGAATGCCCATTTAGGGCATGCAGCTCATTGGTGATATGGTAATGAGGTCCTCAAAATAGACCGGGCATCCCACTGGCAGGAACAGGCAGGCATTCCGCCTGTTCCATGTCTGGAAATCTACCACCACCCCCCACATCTCTACATAAAACTAAAACTGAACAACAAAAGCTGTATTTTTATGCCATGGGAAATCTTTCAAGTTACAGCCATGCCTTTAAAGTTCACAGCAAACCTGAAAGCACAACACAACTCGCACCCTGTAGGGAAAGGTGTTAATGTTCCCTTCCTGCAAACATTTCCTTTTAATGGTTCAGCCATTGGAGTGATGTCTGTTCATATGCTAACATATCAAACAGTTAATCCTAGCCAACAAGCAACCTTTGAAACAAAAAGGAAACACCGCCGATGCTGGAAATCTGAAATAAAAACAGAAAAAGCTGGAAATACACAGGAGGTCAGTCAGCATCTGTAAAGAGAAAAGCCTAGAGGTTCGAATGTGCCCGGAAACAGGTGTGCAGGGGGCAGGGCGTGATGCAGCAGTGTACAGCGAACTCTGAGATGTTGCTGATTTCACCTGCTGCAGCCTGGAACAACCCTGTGGCATAGAAATTCAGTGACCTTGACGTGGTTTCGGGCTCCAGTTGTAGATGCAGCAAGTGACAGAGCTCATTACAGCCTCTCTGATAAAATGCAGGCACCTCACACATTGCTCCGCTGTCAGGTTGAGGTATGAAAACTGTTGCCTGAAGTGACATCTCGGAGTTGTGTACTGCTGCCCCACCCCTGCTGTGGGTAGGACCTCCAGCGCAGTGGCCTCCTCTTCCTCCCTCTTCTCTCAGCTGTTCCTGCTTGTTCCGGTCTTCTCCACTGCTTCCCCTCCTCTTCCAGCCCCAAAGGCAGGCCTAACAGACCACCCATGAAGGAAATAAAATATTTACAAGCAGACAAGCCATCCAGCACTGGCAAAACATTCTTCCCAGAACTCACAATTCAATTGTGCAATGGAGAAAATTGCCAAAATCAGGCCGAGAAGTTGAGCAGCAACCTAACAGGACAAACCAGCAACTATCCTGCATAAAGGGGATGGCCCTTTAAATAGCGTTCCTGCAGGGTCCTCCTGGACTGTTAGCATTATGAGTTGCTGGGCAAGTTTATCAGATGGTGAATCAGGTACTGGGGCAGACCAATTTCGCAAAAGGCTCCTACAACCAGCATACTTCCCTTATTTAAATTTGATAAAGAAGTTTATGCATGCTTCCAGCAAAAGCCCTGGATGCCAATGGGACGCCCAATCCAACATGGTATGCAGCATATTTCCAGTGCGGGACAGGCATGCACACTGCCCGCCATATTAGCCACCCATTTCGTGCCTGAAAAAAGAGTCAAATTTCTAGGCCACATTATGACATTTCAGGCATGTGAAACCTTCATCAGAAAACATTACCCTGCCTTTTCATATTAGAGAAGCTGTCTGTTAGACTGTGTATTTCCAGCTTTTTGTGTTTTTATTTCATGAAATCTTTGACTTAATTTTTGACCAGGTATGTTGACACAAAGGGAATCGTTCAATAACAACTTGCATTCATATTGTGTTTTTAATGTAGAAAATGTTCTAAGGTGCTTTACAGAAGGTAAGGGGATATGTTCCAAGACATGGAGGGAGAAATTACAATGGTTGACCAAAGGCTTGTTTGAATAGAAAGTTTTTGAAAAGTGTAGAGAGAATTGGAGAGTCAGGGGGGTTTTGGGGAGGGAGTTCCAGACATCGCCCATAGCCGTGGTCTGATTCTGCAGCCAGTTATATAAATTAGTCAGCCTTGGCATGGAAACAATTAGCTTTGCCCTGAAATACTGCTGGCTGAAGCTAATTTTCAAAAGCATATTTACCCAGTCTGCCTAAAAGTTACTTAAAAATATTGTGCAGATCCCCCCCATTTTGTCACTTACTATCTCCACCATTATGCCTCCTATGCACAGAAGGGGGGGGGGGGAATTTTAACTCCCAAGAAGAGTGGGTTGCACAATTTTCCAGTGCAACCACAACCCAGCTCCGGTGAGCCCACTTCCGGGTTTAACGGAGGCGCTTTTGGCTGTGTATGTGTAAGCTACTCGGCAGAGGAGGGTCAATAATTAGTGCCTGCTGGCGTGTGCTTATCAGAGAAATTTATCTAATTATGAGATGATAATTAGGTGATTTTAAATTGAACTTAAGAGACCTTCGAATTTAACACCTCCAGCATGGGTTTCCCGGGTCGTGGGAATCACGACAGGTAAAAGGAGGTGAGAAGGCCGTATCCATGAGGTAAGTGCTTTTATTGCACTGCTAGTGGGCCAAGAGGTGCAGGAGTGCTCGCGTGGCTCACCAAGCTTACCTTTTATACACCCAACGATTGGCCGACCACCCCCCAGGATGTCTGATGCACCCCAACCCACCCACGATGTGCTATTTCCTTCTCCCCTACCGTGATTGCCCCCCCTCCAAAACCCCAAAGACCCCGATCTCTCAACGACATCCCCCACCCAAACCGCAAAGGCTCCGATCTCTCCCCGACCTCCCTCACCCAAACCCTGAAAATTCCGATCTCTCCCCAACCGCCCCCCACAAACCCCAAAGATTCTGATCTCTCCCCGACCTCCACCACCCAAATCCTGAGGACTCCGATCTCTCCCCAACCTCCCCACCCAAACCCCGAAGACTCTGATCTCTCCCCAGTCTCCCCACCCAAACCCCGAAGACTCCGATCTCTCCCCGACCTCCCCCACCAAACCCCGAAGACTCCGATCTCTTCCCAACCTCCCCACCCAAACCCCGAAGACTCTGATCTCTCCCCAGTCTCCCCACCCAAACCCCGAAGACTCCGATCTCTCCCCGACCTCCCCCACCCAAACCCCGAAGACTCCGATCTCTCCCCGACCTCCCCCACCAAACCCCGAAGACTCCGATCTCTCCCCAACCTCCCCACCCAAACCCCGAAGACTCTGATCTCTCCCCAGTCTCCCCACCCAAACCCCGAAGATTCTGATCTCTCCCCGACCTCCCCCACCAAACCCCGAAGATTCTGATCTCTCCCCAACCTCCCCACCCAAACCCCGAAGACTCTGATCTCTCCCCGACCTCCCCACCCAAACCCCAAAGATTCTGATCTCTCCCTGACCACCACCCAAACCCCAAAGACTCCGATCTCTCCCTGACCACCACCCAAACCCCGAAGATTCTGATCTCTCATCGACCTTCACCACCCAAACCCCGAAGATTCTGATCTCTCACCGACCTTCACCACCCAAACCCCGAAGATTCTGATCTCCCCCCAACCTCCCCACCCAAACCCCGAAGACTCCAATCTCTCCCCGACCCCCACCACCCAAACCCCAAAGATTCTGATCTCTCCCCGACCACTACCCAAACCCCGAAGATTCTGATCTCTCGCCGACCTCCCCCACCCAAACCCCAAAGATTCTGATCTCTCCCCGACCTCCCCCACCCAAACCCCGAAGATTCTGATCTCTCCCCAACCTCCCCCACCCAAACCCTAAATATTCTGATCTCTTCCTGGCTTCTTTCCTGCTTGACAGGCAGCCAGCCTGTCAATCTGGTCTGTTGAAAAAATGTTTTAAATGTCCTACTGTCACAATCGTCACGATGTGTGGGAGACCCTTAGTTCCAGGTTTCCTGTCTGAAAACCCTCCCCACCACCCCCGCCCGATCTCTTTCTGGCTCTATGTTAATCTCCAGGCCAGTGACACTGAACATCAATATCGTCGTGTAACATGAGGCTCCACTTGCTTCTTCTCTTGGCTGAGCTAATTCTGTTAGTGGAAAAGGTCAATGTGTGGGCTTCAATTGATCTACAATATAAAGCAACTGCTTTATTGTTGATGTTGAGAAAAGACATGGCTTTGAGAATTGGTTAGCTTAGGGCAGCATGTAGTGCAGGTTGTAAAGTGCTTGCCTCATGACCAGAGGGCTATGAGTTTGGTAGCTATAACACAAATCCATGTACTAGTTAGAGGGTTTTGTCGGTTCTTCTCAGCCAAGCTATTTGATTGAACTCTATGAGGAAACAAGCGGAGAGAGGGAAAGGCAGCACTGCCTGCCACACTTTGATTGAACACTATCTCTGTTTGCCAATTGTGGAGTTGTCCGGGTGACAGTTACGGAGAAGGGTGGAGCCCTGCCCTCCCGGTTTCAAGGAATGTTTTCATATCAAGTATTATTCAAGAGCAGAATATCAAGATCTAAAAAAGAAATAGAATAGAATGATCCTAAATTCTTTATTGACTGCCAGAATAAGTGACCAATTTACTTTCTGGAGGTCTCAGTGTTTCAGATTGGTCAAAGTGACCCAAAATGCCACAAACAATATGAGCTGGAATTGTTCTCTTTCAGACTTTATATGACAGTTTACAATTCTGAAAACAGCCTAAAAAATAAATTTATAGCCAGCATTTGGCAACGAATTTGGAAGGTTTCCAGTTATGTCGTCATTTAAGGGAACCTCCCTTTCTTCACTGGAGAATCAGCACTCTGACAAAGCTTGGTATAAGTCATATGCTTTTAATTTGAAATGGTGAACTTTGGAATTCTTATAATTCTGTGTACATGGAAAGGTGTAGGGATTATGGTGGAAGTGAACAAATGAATACATAAAAGAAGCAGATTTTAGAATATCTACTTTTGCTTAAAATAGTGCTATGTGAGTATTTTGATTTTTATCCATTTGTAAAATGGTTGCTGTATGAAATCATCTGAATAGTGCATGTAGGGTGAGATGTGGAATGCAGCATGAAATTTAGTCTATATTCCTAATTATATTGCAGAACATTAATTAAGCCAAAATGATTAGGCATTTTCTGTTATCCTCATCTTCAATCAAATTGGGTTGTCTATCATCTCCAAGTATTCACAATTATAAACCAAGGAGTTGAAAAGAAATATAAATGCAGAACAGAACAGATCAGTTTGACTTTCCTGTGAACTGAACTCAAAGAATAAGGGCTACTTTAAATTCAGGTTCAGATCAATATGGATATATGTGAAAACCAAACAAGTAAAACAATATGGAACTTTTCTTACATTGTAGGAACTCTGTGGGATATTTTTAAAATTGTCTGGACTGCTATACTCATGGTTTCATTAATTTTCTACCCTATCCAGCATGGTGTCCCAGATTTTTAAATTTAACTTGGCATGTTGTTATTATTTTCTTTCTCAAGAGTTTAACACTCTAAACATTAATGCAGCCTGGACCTTGTGCTTTCAACTCCTGCCCAACAACTGCCTGTCATTCAGTATTGCAAATATCTGCTTGCAGTATGTTTATGATGTAATTTCATCCCATGTGTCTTTCAATCTATCTATTGGACCAAATTCATTCACAAGGTCAGCCTCCAGTAAGATTGTAAAAAAAGTCACAGCAACTCACACTCATTGGAACCTGGCTAAATCTGGTGCCTTTGTACTGGACTGCAGTCTGTGCCACCCTCACAAACATTGTGCACTAGAAACCACCTCCCACAAGCTTTGCACTCACCTACTGCAGCAGTAAGAAATTCCTTACATTTTTATTGCTTCTTTGAATTCATTAGGCAAGTTTCAGTTGCCTAGATATTGTATTAAAGTATTTGTAGGGCTTAACTTATATAGGCTAGAAAATTGTTGTCAATTTTGCATACAGATACTTAACATACTCGTATAATAGTTTTTTGTCTGCCATTTTAGTTGAAATATTATTTCATTTCAAATAAACAGGTCAATATCTAGGTTTCCTTTAACACTAAAACTAAATACTCTGTGGCCCTGGGATTACTAATGCAAGAGCAACACACTTAAGATCTAATGTATCCTCGCATAAGCTTTAGTGATGCTTAGCTAATAGCTCGGTTATACTTGTCACAGCATTTGTTTTGCTAACTGTATAGTACTTGTAAAATCTGTTTACATCCATATTAATTGTCCAGTGTAATGCCTTTCAGTTTAGGCATTTATGCCCCATGTTGAGAAGGCATTAACATAACACACAAATTTCACACCATGTTCATAATTAATGTAACAGGTTAGCTGTCAGTGACATTCTTGTTATCAGTGGTAAGTTGGCTTTCCAATCTCTCAAGCAATAAAGAACATTACAAATGGGATCCATATAGCAATCTGTTGCTTCGTTAATATAATCAAAATAACATTAGATGGCACATAGTTTCTTTCAAATGCAAATTGCTTAGTCCTACCCACACCTAAGGCATTGGCTCCATAATACAATATCTGACATTCTACAGCCCAGCAATCAGTGGTTTACTGGAAATGTGTTGGGAGTGAGAGATGCTGAAGGCAGTATGCCTTTTGGTCTGAAAGGTTAAGGATGCAAAATCCAATTTCAAAATTAAAATGGCTCAGATCTCCTTCAAAGTTACTGAATCGACTGGTGGTACAGTGATGCTCGTTGTAAACAACTCTGCAAACCAGATCATCCAATGTCACAGATGAAGAAGGATAGTGTGACGGTGAAATTGGGGCGATCACATAATATAGCCACCCACAAATGAGCAGGTACATTTTATCACAACATTTAAGTGAGGCAAATGTAATCTGGAAACTGGCGTACTGAACAAAACAGAGCATTTGGAAAAATTTGAACCATTTCAAGCTGTTGTGGGGCCACTTACACTGCAGCAAGCATAGATCTGTGAACAATGGGTGAGGACAGGATTGGGCTTACATGTAAACAGATGGTGACACTTGCTGTCTAGATTCACAGAGGAAGAATGATCTCTTGGGTGAGGTACCATACTCTAGTATGAGTTAGTGCCATCATCAGAGGAGGGGAATAAACTGTGACAGAAATGTAATGAAATAGTAACCTGGCATATAGGGGCTAATAAGAACATAAGAAATAGGAGCAGGAGTAGGCCATACGGCCCCTCGAGCCTGCTCCGCCATTCAATAAGATCATGGCTGATCTTCGACCTCAACTCCACTTTCCTGTCCGATCCCCATATCCCTTGATTCCCTTAGAGTCCAAAAATCTATCTATCTCAGCCTTGAACATACTCAATGACTCAGCATCTACAGTCCTCTGGGGTAGAGAATTCCAAAGATTCACAACCCTCAGTGAAGAAATTCCTCCTCATCTCAGTCTTAAATGGCCGACCCGTTATCCTGAGACTATGCATCCTAGATCTAGACTCTTCAGCCACGGGAAACAACCTCTCTGCGTCTACCCTGTCAAGCCCCCTCAGAATCTTATATGTTTCAATGAGATCACCTCTCATTCTTCTAAACTCCAGACAGTATAGGCCCATTCTACTCAATCTCTCCTCATAGACAACCCTCTCATCCCAGGAATCAATCTAGTGAATCTTCGAAGCACCACCTCTAAGGCAAGTATATCCTTCCTTAGTTAAGGAGACCTTAAAACTGTACACAGTACTCCGGGTGAGGTCTCACCAAAACCCTATGTAGTAAGATCACATCGTAGTAAGACTTCCTTGCTCTTGTACTCCAACCCCCTTGCAATAAAAGCCAATGTGCCATTTGCCTTCCTAATTGCTTGCTGTACTTGCATGCTAACTTTTTGTTTTTCTTGTACGAGGACACCTAGATCTCTCTGAACACCAACATTTAATAGTTTCTCAACATTTAAAAAATATTCTACTTTTCGGTTCTTCCTACCGAAGTGAAAAACCTTACATTTCCTCACATTATACTCCATCTGCCACCTTCTTGCCCACTCACTGAACCTGTCTATATCCCTTTGCAGACTCTTTGTGTCCTCCTCACAGCTTACTTTCCCACCTAGCTTTGTATCATCAGCAAACTTGGATACATCACACTCGGTCCCTTCATCTAAGTCATTAATATAGATTGTAAATTGTAAAATTAAAGATCTCATAGAAAGCTAAGACACATTTGCTCGTTGAGCCTCTTTTCTTATTATGTGCTATGAAATCTTTCAACTTCTGTAAACTTTCAGCCAAGGTAACAGCTCTGTGACATCTAAATCAATTCCAATCTGTCTGCACTCATTCATACCTGCTCCACACAGTTTTCATGTATCAGCACTTGCTAGGCAGAAATAATGAGAAGTTGCAGAAATGGTTTGAAGGATTGATCAGATTTTAAGAAGGCTAAATCACTTTATTTAATTTCTGAAATAGAAAAAAAACAGAAAGATTGCTGATATTTGACATTTATCTAAAAGCTAAAATAAAAGCTGAAAAAGCAAGGGCAGTTTGACATTTAAAAGCAGTGAAGAAATCAGTGGATAAAGAATAAAAGAGCATTCTGCTTTAGAAAGAAGCCAAATGTGAAAAATAACATGTTATGACATTTTCTTCCAATACATTTTGAGAAAATTATAGCCCACACCTACCGCTGTCTATTTTCTGTTAACTGTTGACACGACTGAATGTGATCTTGTAATTAGGTTCAGCATTTTGTAAGATTAGGGACAAATACAATATCTCCCACTGAACAGCAGAGTCTAATTCCACAACCCACTTATATATGATAGAAGCTTACTGCTGTTACTTTGTATCTAAACATTGACCATCTTTTCTGAAAATTAGTTTCCATATATAAATTCCCAACATATTTGCATGCAATTTTTGACTACATAATATGTTCAAGTCCTTTTGAATGACTATTTTGTTGCACGTAACCTGGCTCATTTACTTCTAAGCCACTTGAACAATCAGGAATGTGAACTCATAGTTGAATGATTTTAAACATTTTATTCATGAATAACTTGTAATTTTGGGCTTTTATAGAATTGTCTTCTCTTACATTCAGCAGCAGTTTAAGCAGGGTTTGCCCCCTGCGGTCTGTGATATGAAAAAATGAAACAAAGCAAAATTTAACATTCGTGACAATAGTGCCTAATTTCACTTAAACTCTATTTAGCCGTCAGCATTACCTAATCACACTACAGAGCAACTGGACATGAATGCGGAGATGTGCCCCTACCAGCCTCATCTTACCTCAAATTGGCTATCTGTTTTAAGTTGGGTTGAACTGCAGATAAACTTCATTCTAAAAAGTTTAAATCACTGCATGCTATATATAATAATACTGCATGGATTAGATCAGCATCACTTTCCCCTGAGGGTTGCCACCTGCAAGCTCCAGATCTCACATGGACCATCTCGGAATATCCCAAGCAAGCGGAAGATCCATCCCCAAAGAAAAGGGGACAATAATGGGATACAAGACAGCCACAACTCCTTGGCAATCATGGTACACCATTGGTGGAGGTCTGGGAATATTTGGCTTTCTTGCTTTTTCTTGCTCTCTGACTCATTTCTCTCACTCTGGTTTCCTACTATTTGCTTTTTTTCTCTATTCCCTTGTCCCCCTCTTCAGTGTGGAGATTGGGAGGGAGCATTGGTCTGGAAACACCTTTGGCTACAATAGGGCAGGCAGGAGACACCACAGACTGCACATTATACTGTACATTATTGACCAACAATTCCATGATGATGTTCCAGTGGCAGTCCTACTTGGCAAGTGCTTGGGACAGCAGGATGAATATGCAGTTCAGCTCAATAACAAAACAGATAGATAGATAACAAGCACAAGGAGAGAAACAGCATTATAGTTAAAAAGTTATTACTCAGGTTTTTTTTGGAGAACATTGCAACAATTTTAAAAATGAACAAGAAAAGCCAGGATTGCTGTTTTCTGACTTGTAGGAATGAAGAACCAAATTTTCCCGTTTAATAAGGTAGACTGGTGTCGCTCACTGATTAAGGATTTAGTACAGCAGTCATGTGTCAGTGCAGCAGAACAAAGTACTAATAAAAAGACACGTGGTGCAGTTCATGATAAATGAATGGACTATACTTATCGAGCAGCCATCTGTCCAACTGGCTTTCCACTTTCATATACACTGGCCAGTCTAGATTGTGTGAGGAGGACTATCTATTGGAGCTGGGATAGTTGGTACACATGTCTGCGAAGAAATTCATTGGTCACACATCTCTTTAATGTTCACTGAGCAGAAAATCTTTTGTTCATACAAATGTTTGTATACAGTACAGATACATGGCTGACCACAATCAAGAAACAGCCAAGAGCTGAAAAGACCTTTATACTAGGTGATAAAGAGGTCTGTATAGTTCCCATTCACTACTGGGATATTACAAGAAAGTTGAAAAAATAATGGACCCTCCTGGATAATGCACCTGGACCAGAGAAATTAATTTTTCTCGGAGATAGCACTGGCTTAGATCTGAAAGCTGCCAGCTGGCATAAATGGGAATGCAATAACGGTAACCTTCCATGGCATCAACAGGCCATAATTTGTTGAAAGGCGATGCTGCAAATCTGTTTTCCACCAAACCAGAAAGTTTAGGACCAGTCTTTCACTATGCTTATTTTTACTATAAAGATTTGAAAATATTGTAGATAGCTTAGGATTTGAAGCAGCTTCTGTTGTTGTTGAGTTTTACTTTCTGCTTTACTGAATGAAAATTGCACCATTATTAAGGGTCCAGATGGTAGGTTTTTAGTGTATTTCAATTGGTTTAGAACATTCCGATGTGTTGCTATTTGTTTGATTGCTAAGAACATTGGAGAATGCTGATACATATAATCATCTGTGACACAAAATGTAACAAAATACAGTGACCCCAAAAAATGCACTAAATGATTGCAGTGCTGGGTGCTGGTATGGGCATGAAATCAGCCCTGATACAACCAGTAAACTGACTTTTCCTTTCAAGGTTTTTTTTTCAGGACTTCTTATTTTTCTGTTGTGTCCTGTGTGTGTTGGGATTATATCGCATAATGTTTGTGGATTTCCAAAAAAGCACTATTTTCAGTGCATTTACACTTTTTGCTACAAAAATTGCACATTGCTGTACACAATTCAACAGCTGTGGTTTGCAAATAGCGAATAATTTGATTGATTGAAGGTCAAAGGTTATGTGTAATGTAAAGTAAGCTATATTTTCAGTACTACATGCTGAGTTAGCTGGTGTAAACCAAGGTGGCGTTAGGGACACCAAAATTGACTTCAGTCCTGAGCTGGGGAGCAAAATAAATCACCCAAATATCCACTGAACACTGCTGGAAAGTGCATCTGCGGATGTCAGATGAGAACAGGATCAGGTTCGTTGATGATGCCCTGGTGGCTGAACAACCCATCAGCAATCACTGTCTAAAATCAGGCATTAAGAATGGGCACTTGGGTAAGGCACTAGAATGGTTGGTTGCCTTGGAATCATACCTCTTCATGGCTAAGCACATTCAGGATAGAAGGGAAGGAAACTGAAGGGGAAAACATTAGAACTGCTCTTCATCTTTATAAAACTCAATGCTTTCTTGTGATCGATATCAGCTTCTTTGCTCCTTATATTCAGCACTCCCCGCCCATTTGAAATTGTGCTCCATTACATGCATTTGTTGTTCTATATATTGATGTAAAAGCATCATCGTTCCTTTAAATTGATAAATAGCTCCTTATTCTGACAATTAAAAAGTCCTGGACTAGACTGTTGTGTTAGAGTGCTACAAAATGAGATATTCTTGCTTATTTTCAGAGGAGTGGAAATGCATAGATATATTCCATTCCTGTGTCTTGGCAGTATTGCTGCTAGTGTTACATTTTTGAAGATTATTATTCAGTGAAGACCAGTTTTAGTGCAAACTGACACAATTAAATATTTAAAAGGTTAGGGTCACATACTGAAACCAATTCATTATACACTGCAGACATTCCTGCAGGCTTGCCATCCTGATAATGCAGTTCAGATTGCTTTCAGCTTCAATAGGAATCTCCATCAGACAATAAATGCTTTGCAACAAAATATTCAGAAAAATCAATTTTTCGAAGGAAAGTACCAAGGTTGCAATTTTAAAAATATTAAAATAATAGATTCGGGCATCTGCAAATGTTGTGGCCAAAATGTGTTAATGATGCTTCTCTGATTCTGTGCTTTGTCTGTGTTCTGGATATTTCTTTTATCAGCTGAACAATTGATCCATTCATCTTTCAAGGAAGATTTAGTATTCAGTGAACCATAATCAGGAGTAGAAACCCTGGCTGCTATATTTCCTCCTCAGCCCACTTTAGTATAAATCGTACCCTTTTGGAGGCTGGCATCCATGGACCCTGCACTGGAAAGAGCAATTATTCTCCCAATGTTAAAGTTGTGCAGTGCACCCCCAATCTGAGATAACATCTTTGTCTCGCTGGGGGTCAACTTGTTCCCAGAACTTGCTGGCAGCATTTGGCTGTCAGCATTTGCAGTGAGCTAAATCAGAGATTCAAATTTCTGGTGCTATGGGAAATTGCAGTGACTGATGGGGTAGCTCTCTGCAGCATGGGAAACTAAGGCAAGCATGGAGTCCTCTGGATATGCAAGCCACTTTAAGATGGTTTTTCTCACCGTATTGCACTGAAAATACTTATGGGGAGAAATTCGACTTGCACCTGAAACAGGCAACGTGTCGGCGAAGCAATTGTTCCTTGCCGGCCTGAGGCCCAAGGCAAATTCAACACCGGGCCTCATTTGCACGGAAGCGGCGAGCTGCGGGCTCCAAACAGACGTCCTAATGCAGCTCACCAGTCAGGGCCTGATAAATTCTGGCCAGCTCTGATGCCAAGCCGGCCCGGAGGTAGGTCCGAGGGGGAGGCGAAGCGGAGGGGGACGAGCAGCGGCCCACAGTATTTTTGTGAAGCCAGGAGAAGCACTCCTGATCGGACCCTGATTTGTATAATAAAGCATCCTTGCACCTGTTTCAGGCAGGTGAACTGCTTGCCCATTTACAGGCCCGCTGGTTTCAGGCGAGCCTGGATGTCAATGAGGTGGCTAAGGTGCCCCCAATTTTCAACTCCTGGGTGCCTGTTTTTCAGGTGCAAAATGGATGGCCATGAGTTGAATTTCTTCCCCTTAGTTTTATTTGCCCTTTCATTTCAGAAAAAACATTCCTCCTCTGGCTTCTTCCTAGTCCCACCACCGGCAATTAGGTTCCAGCAAGAAGCCCCCCCACCGTAAACAAAGTAAAGGCAATGGGGGCAGGTTCCTTGCTAGAATTTGCCACATTTAATTTCAACATGGATATAAATGGCTTGTCTGGCACACCCACTTACATTCCAGAGTGAAGAGCTTTTCTGAGAAAATTGCATTAATACAGTTATTCTCAAGAACAGAGTTGAAGACGTGGAGAAAAGGTTGCATCGAGACAATCCAATCTAAACATTTGCACAGATATTAATGAGCACCAGTACAATTAAAATAGACAGAACTGGTTTAGAGTCGATGTATGTTGACGGCACAATGTGACCCAATGTCTACCTGTTACCAAGTATTGGAAAAATATTTCCACTGTGCCAGACCGATATATAACTTATAACAATGTAAGGTTAATGGTCCAGAGAGATGAGTCTGAAGTCCTTTATATTTTCAGAGAATATGTATAGAGTAATTTTGCCTGCTAATGAATACTTGCAAAATTCAAGCACTTGTACTCAAGCACTGGCATACCTCTGGCTGGCCTTCTCTGGATGGATGGACTGACTTGGCTCAGACACAGCCAAATATGAACAAATCTGCCTCAACACCAGAGACACAAATGACTCATTTGTAAGAATTTGGTCCTAAATTTAACCTTTTGAATTCTAGAATGTCATTGGAAATGATAGGAATGTGAGATGAGTACTGCTGCATCAAGGCAGAAAGACATTAATGGAAAAATAATTACAAATAACCCACTGTGTTCTATATTTAATCTTGTTGTGTATGGTTTTAGGTGGGCATCATTTAACTTCTGATATTTTTACTACCTAAAATGCATATATGTTGCACAATAATTTTATATATCTACTGCTCTCTGTATTTCTGCAAATTCTTTATGTTAGTGTCCAGTACAAGGAAGTCCTGCCCTTTCTACTGGACAGCTGCTTTATGAAAAGACATTGAACAACTTCTGTGGGATTCATGTGGCTGACACTATTATTGAACACTAAGATTTTAGCGAGCTCACCGCATCTGACAGCTAGTGCTTAAAATTCATTTTGCTTAATGTAAATATGGACATAGCTGTGAATTAATTTGATTTGAGATTTATCTCCAGCAAAGCTGAAGAATAAAAAAAATGTTCTGGCAATAGAAAAGCGAATTTAAAAAGTGATCCTACACATTAAATAAAGACCTGCCATTTCCTTAAAGAGGAATTGTGCTTCTCTGATTTACCATATAGCGCTGTGTGTTGTAAAGAGAGGCATATTGTTGTCTTCCAATCATCTCTTGTCATTACAGAACTGGCTTCAGGGCATATTTTTTGTACACAAAGCCCTTCGGTGATATAATAAAGTTTTATTCCACGTACATCATGGGATATGGGCTGACCTCACCCTTACGGTTCGATTCCAGCCCACCGCCGCTTCAACTGCGCATTTGTTTAGGTGTCCAAGGCGCCCAACAGCCCAGCTGGCCTGTGATCATCGCAAAAAGATCATGCAATTCTGTGCCAGTTTCGCAGGCAGCTGTCACGATGCCTTTATCCTGCGACCGTCAACTATTCCACCCTTCCAGGGATATTAGAGGATGGCTTCTTGGGTACAAGGGCTACCGCCTCCACACATGGTTGATGATACCCCTCCACACCCCCACCACCCCTGAACAGCATGGGTACAATGAGAGCCATGGCACCACTAGGTACATCACTGAGCACACTATAGGGCTTTTGAAGCCATGGTTCAGATGTCTGGATGGGTCTGGGAGCTCCCAACAACATGCCCCAGACAAAGTTGGTTGCATCATTGTCGTGCCCTGCATGTTACCCAACATGATAATACAGAGATGATTACATTTGGAGGCAGAGGAACAGCAACTGTCATCATCTGATGAGGAAGACTTGGGTGAAGGCAAGGTAGAGCAGAAGAAGGAAGGCCAGCACAACGGCTTGCAGCCAGAGATGCCTGGGATCATTTGATAACACAGTGATTCTGGTGACCTGCTCATTCCCCTCGCCTGAAAAGTTACACAAAGTCCCTCTGCATTAACAGTCCTTGTATACCTCCTTCACCACTTCCTTAATTCTGCATTAAAGAACATTCAAACCATTCATCCAACTTTTATATGAATGACATACCGACAATATAGACTCATAAGCTGCAATGAATAGACACTGCAGACCAAAGGGTCAAAAGTGATAAAGGTGATTAATTTAATGCCAAACACAATAATTACCTTGAATTCATTTTTTACCCAAGTGTCAGCCCTTTCTTGAAACAAGATTTACTAACTCAACTACTCCTACGAACTGCTCCCCAGTAGCTTCAGCAAAGCTGGTGGGAAGACTGCTGGTGCTATGTTGGAGCCCTTAAGATGCTCGTGGCTGGTGACTACTGGGAGCTCAAGCCTATGAAGGCCCGGCTGCAGACTGTTGCACTTTGGCTGCTGCCAGGGCTGTCTGGCCCAGCTGGTTTTCTGGCACCATGGCAGGTATTGGTTGAGGGAGTGGCAAGGGAGCAGACTTGCTGATATCCTGAGAGTGGGCTACACGTGCCACTCCTGTTGTGCCACTGTCATACCTATGGGCTACGGCTCATGACTTCCACTCATCTGCAGGAGATCAGACTTGAAAGACCCAATCCATGTGGTCCACCAGTCTCACCAAGGTGGAACATACAGTGGAGCCCAGAGTCTGGATGGCGGTCTTTTGAGCTTCCATCAAAGCTACAAAGGCTGGTAACACAGACTCCTGGGGTGAGGGCCGAGCTGCAGCAGTCCCTGGAGGTGGTCACATGCTCCGATAGACTGCACAGTGCTTGTGCCATACAACAGGACACGACACAAGGTGGAGATGGTCTTCTCCATACTTTCAGCCATGGTAGTAAAACTCATCAGGATGCCTTCCAATACTTCATAAAATTGCTGTGTGACACAAGCAGTTTTCCTTACAAGGCAGCATCTCTGTCCTGCTCAGCAGAGCTGGGAGACGACCTTACTCTTCGGTAAGCCCTCTTCTGGGCTGTCCCTGCCACCAGGCTGGTTGGTTAACACTCTTAACTCACTCTCCAACGTATCCGGGGTGTCAATGTCTGTGCTGGTGCTTGAGAGGGATGGAACGCATGACTGTCCATTCTCAGGAGGATTTTCCTCCTCCAAGGTGTCTTCTTCAGATCTTGCTGTTGAGAAAGATCCAGAGGAAAGAGTAAAAAAAAGGCACAGTAGTAGGTGACAGCTTCAAAATGCAACTTGAAGTTGTCAAGCTGGCTGAATGTGTGATTTTTTTTAACATACATGGAGTAATAGGCAAAGACCCTGTTCAGATAAACCACCAGTCTCGCTGTCTACAACGTGCATCATGCTTGAGGAGCCACTGATTTCCAGAGTTTCCTGCTCCATCTGGGTGAGGATCATGATACAGGGTGTTCCTCCCACGGTCTTATTCCTCTTCTCTGTGTTCTGCGCTGTTTTGACCTACAGACAAAGAGAGCGAGAGACTAAGTGGCTACCGAAAAAGAAAGTGCACATGTGGGGCTTCTGCATGTAGTTCATACACTGAGAGGGAGAAGAAGCAAGATGCAAGCAGGGTGGGGAGGTGTTGAAAGCAAATGGTTGGAGTGTGAAGTGAGGAAGGAGTCATGAGAGGAGTTCCTGATTCTGCAATTGCTAACATGTGAGAACAGAATGCTGTTCGTGGCTGTTGGGAAGGCAACATGCAAGAGGTGAGTGTGTGTTTGGAATGAGAATGAGAGGTGGTATGGTGTGCCGATGTGATTAGTGATAAAGGGTCTGGGGAGGGGGGAAAGACTACTGCCAGTAGTTATTGAGAGAGTTGGAGAAATAGAGAGCTATACTCACCCTTGCTGCTCTTGTTACATCATTTAAACGTTTCCTACATTGAATCCAGATCCCGGGGGTGATGCTCCTGGAACTGACCATCTCTGGCATCTCTCTCCAGACCTGGTGTATGCAAGTCTTGGCAATCTTCTTCCCACTGCTGGGAAACAGAGCATCCTTCCTCGGTCTCATCTTTTCCACTAAGACCTCCAGGAAATTATCAGAGAACCTGGGGGCTGCTTTGCAACTCATTGCTAAGAATCTCCTCTTTCCAGATCAATCTGGCAGCCATGAATGCAGCCTCCCTTTAACAGGTGCATTTGCACTTTAAATAGGCCTGCTAGAAATCTCGTCTGGAAAGTGAACGGGCTGCCCATTTTCCTGACGCGATTACACGGGCAGCCGGATAATCAAATGTAAATGAGGCCCAGGAGTTAAAATAGCTCCGGCCTCAAAGTGATGGCGCAAGCACGTTTGACACACCACCCACCTACACAAAACCCATTCTGAGCTAAAATCATCTATCTATCTATCTATCTATCTATCTATCTATCTATCTATCTATCGATCTATCGATCTATCCATCCCTCATTGTCTTTCTTGCTGTCTCTTTCTTTATATAATGTATATGTGTATATCTTTTAACGTTTTCTCATTTTAAATTCATTGTTTATTCACCCATGTTGATCTCCAGAAACCAGGAACCATTCCCTTTTAAGAAGATGGAGATGTAACATACTGCTAAGGATGTCATTGTTGCTCTTGAACTTGGGGACAGTGTAAGAACAGCCTGGTTTGATTCATTTGCTGATAGTACTTCCCTTAGTTACCTACCTTAATTTGCTTTCACCAGCTAATGGCAAGAATAGGAATTTTTCATGTGACGAATTGAACAAGTTGAACTATACCCTACAATTCTGTGGCACAGTGTGCTGGAAAAAGCACACTGAACCAGCACATTGCACTGGATGCCTCTTTTTAGAACTCGTTAGCTTTATAAGGCAATTTAAATGGGTACAGATAACATAATAAATGAGCAACAAAGGCTTGTGTAACCTACAGGTCATTCACCCTCATTTAATTGAAGTGATATTTCATTGTCTAAAATGCACAGAATTCAGTACATGTCGGGTCGATTTTGCAAGTCTCTGCTCCCGATACGGTCTCACTATGGGCACGATGTGTTTGTAAAATTGGGCCAGCAGGCACATAAGCCTGAGGCATTTTGCAGCAAAGAAATCTCAGGCTTTGCTGGAGGCTTGGCAAAGCCTCATTATAGGCTTGAAAATTAATTCCTCGTTGGATTTCACATATTTCGGCTTTGCTTCACCCCCAGGCTAAGCTCGCTCGTATAAAATGGGCACATGACAAATCATTTGTCCTGGCCTGTTACTGTGGAATTGTTAAAGCAAGGTCACTATTAGAAAACTAGATTGCAGCCTTCTTTTTTCCCTTTGCCTTGATATTTGTTGTATTTTTCTCCCTGCATTAGTTTTTGCTGCTGAGGACTGCAACTGTGGGGTACGGTAGCATAGTGATTAAGTTACTGGACGAGTAATCTATAGGCCTGGACTAATAATCCGGAGTCATGAGTTCAAATCCCACCATGGCAGCTGGGGAATTTAAATTCAATTAATTAAATAAAAATCTGGAATTAAAATACCAGTATCAGTAATGGTGGCCATGAAACTACCGGATTGTTGTAAAAACCCATGTGGTTCATTAATGCCCTTTAGGGAAGGAAACCTGCCGTCCTTACCTGGTCTGGCCTCTATGTGACTCCAGACCCACAGCAATGTGCTTGATTCTTAATTGCCCTCTGAAATGGCCTAGCAAGCCATTCAGTTGTACCATCTCGCTAAAAAAAGTCATAATAAGAATAAAACCGGATGGACCACTAGGCATCGGACTCGACAAAGGCAAACCAAGCCCCGTCGACCCTGCAAAGTCCTCCTCACTAACATCTGGGGACTTGTGCCAAAATTGGGAGAGCTGTCCCACAGACGAGTCAAGCAACAGCCTGACATAGCCTTACTCACAGAATCTTACCTTTCAGCCAATGTCCCAGACACTTCCATCACCATCCCTGGGTATGTCCTGTCCCACTGGCAGGACAGACCCACCAGAGGTGGCGGTACAGGGATATACAGTCAGGAGGGAGTGGCCCTGGGAGTCCTCAACATTGACTCTGGACCCCATGAAATCTCATGGCATCAGGTCAAACATGGGCAAGGAAACCATCTACTGCCCTCCCTCAGCTGATGAATCAGTCCTCCTCCATGTTGAATACCACTTGGAGGAAGCACTGAGGGTAGCAAGGGCACATAATGTACTCTGGGTGGGGGACTTCAATGTCCATCACCAAGAGTGGCTCGGTAGCACCACTACTGACCAAGCTGGCCGAGTCCTGAAGGATACAGCTGCCAGTCTGGGCCTGCGGCCGGTGGTGAGCGAACCGAACACAAGGGAAAAACCTACTTGACCTCGTCCTCACCAATCTACCTGTCGCAGATGCATCTGTCCATGACAGTATTGGTAGGAGTGACCATCGTACAGTCCTCGTGGAGACGAAGTCCTGTTTTCGCACTGAGGATACCATCCAACGTGTTGTGTGGCACGACCACCGTGCTAAATGGGATAAATTCAGAACAGATCTAGCAGCTCAAAACTGGGCAACCATGAGGCGCTGTGGGGCAGCAGCAGAATTGTATTCCAGCACAATCTGTAACCTTCATGGCCCGGCATATTCCTCACTCTACCATTACCAACAAGCCAGGGGATCAACCCTAGTTCAATGAGGAGTGTAGAAGAGCATGCCAGGAGCAGCACCAGGCGTACCTAAAAATGAGGTGCCAACCTGGTGAAGCTACAACTCAGGACTACATGCATGCTAAACAGAGGAAGCAACATGCTATAGACAGAGCTAAGCGATTCCACAACCAACGGATCAGATCAAAGCTCTGCAGTCCTGCCACATCCAGTCGTGAATGGTGGTGGACAATTAAAC
The DNA here is from genome assembly GCF_035084215.1 of Heptranchias perlo. Taxonomy (NCBI): domain Eukaryota; kingdom Metazoa; phylum Chordata; class Chondrichthyes; order Hexanchiformes; family Hexanchidae; genus Heptranchias; species Heptranchias perlo. The sequence goes on along the minus strand of NC_090341.1, from coordinate 32,827,381 downwards.
AACTAACGGGAGGAGGAGGCTCTGCAAACATCCCCATCCTCAATGATGGCAGAGTCCAGCACGTGAGTGAGAACGAAAAGGCTGAAGCGTTTGCAACCATCTTCAGCCAGAAGGGCCGAGTGGATGATCCATCTCGGCCTCCTCCCGATATCCCCACCATCACAGAAGCCAGTCTTCAGCCAATTCGATTCACTCCATGGGATATCAAGAAATGGCTGAGTGCACTGGATACAGCAAAGGCTATGGGCCCCGACAACATCTCGGCTGTTGTGCTGAAGATTTGTGCTCCAGAACTAGCTGCGCCTCTAGCAAAGCTGTTCCAGAACAGCTACAACACTGGCATCTACCCGACAATGTGGAAAATTGCCCAGGTATGTCCTGTCCACAAAAAGCAGGACAAATTCAATCCGGCCAATTAGCGCCCCATCAGTCTACTCTCGATCATCAGCAAAGTGATGGAAGGTGTCGTGGACAGTGCTATCAAGCACCACTTACTCACCAATAACCTGCTCACCAATGCTCAGTTTGGGTTCCGCCAGGACCACTCGGCTTCAGACCTCATTACAGCCTTGGTCCAAACATGGACAAAAGAGCTGAATTCCAGAGTGACTGCCCTTGACATCAAGGCAGCATTTGACCGAGTGTGGCACCAAGGAGCCCTAGTAAAATTGAAGTCAATGGGAATCAGGGGGAAAACTCTCCAGTGGCTGGAGTCATACCTAGCACAAAGAAAGATGGTAGTGGTTGTTGGAGGCCCATCATCTCAGCCCCAGGACATTGCTGCAAGGGTTCCTCAGGGCAATGTCCTAGGCCCAACCATCTTCAGCTGCTTCATCAATGACCTTCCCTCCATCAGAAGGTCAGAAATGGGGATGTTCGCTGATGATTGCACAGTGTTTAGTTCAATTCGCAACCCCTCAAATAATGAAGCAGTCCGAGCCCGCATGCAACAAGACCTGGACAACATCCAGGCTTGGGCTGATAAGTGGCAAGTAACATTCGTGCCAGACAAGTGCCAGGCAATGACCATCTCCAGACAAGAGAGAGTCTAACCATCTCCCCTTGACATTCAATGGCATTACCATCGCCGAATCCCCCACCATCAACATCCTGGGGGTCACCATTGACCAGAAACTTAACTGGACCAGCCATATAAATACTGTGGCTACAAGAGCAGGTCAGAGGCTGGGTATTCTGCGGCGAGTGACTCACCTCCTGACTCCCCAAAGCCTTTCCACCATCTACAAGGCACAAGTCAGGAGTGTGATGGAATACTCTCCACTTGCCTGGGTGAGTGCAGCTCCAACAACACTCAAGAAGCTCGACACCATCCAGGACAAAGCAGGCCGCTTGATTGGCACCCCATCCACCACCCTAAACAGTCACTCCCTTCACCATCGGTGCACTGTGGCTGCAGCGTGTACTATCCACAGGATGCACTGCAGCAACTTGCCAAGGCTTCTTCGACAGCACCTCCCAAACCCGCGACCTCTACTACCTAGAAGGACAAGAGCAGCAGGTACATGGGAACAACACCACCTGCACATTCCCCTCCAAGTCACACACCATCCCGACTTGGAAATATATCGCCGTTCCTTCATCGTCGCTGGGTCAAAATCCTGGAACTCCCTTCCTAACAGCACTGTGGGAGAACCTTCACCACACGGACTGCAACGGTTCAAGAAGGCGGCTCATCACCACCTTCTCAAGGGCAATTGGGGATGGGCAATAAATGCCGGCCTCACCGGCGACGCCCACATCCCATGAACGAATAAATTTTTAAAACATTTTTGCTTTATAACTTTCTGTTGGCAATTCTTTCCTTCCGTACTGTTGCTTGCTGCTGTTCATCAACTTGCAGCAAAGAAAGTGGCGAGGATGGGAATTCATTTGGTGGTTCCGAAGGTTCTCCATGATCTAGATGAGAAAGACGATTTCATGAGGAGACAACAAATGCAGATGCAACAATACCTAAGGAATTTTGTCTGCAGCTATCATTACCCCAGGAACAGAATTTACCGTCCCAATCACACTTACCCGGATATGTCAGAGGAGACCTATTTTTGTTGCTTTCATTTCGCAAGACAGGCTATCACAGTGCTATGCCATCTGCTGCTCACATTTAAAACAGTGATGACTCCTCCCATAGCAATGAAGGTTACCACAGCCTTAAGCTTCCAAGCCACCACAGGAGACATCTGCCAGATTAGCCAACTGGCAGTACGCACATGTATCAAACAAGTAATAGATGCAGTGTTTGCAAGGAGCAACACTTCAACCACTTCACCTGTGGAAAGAAGGCATCAGCTTGACATCCGCACAGAATTTTCACTAGTTGGCATTATAGATGACATCATGTGGGCAACAGAGCTCCTCATACCAACTCCATGACCTACATAAACCAAGAGGCAATCCATTCAATTAATGTTCAGATAGTGTCTGACCATCTTTGTACATGTATTCACATTATCCAGGAAACAGCCATGATTCCTTCATTATGCAGTAGGCCACAGTACACATTACATTGTTTGAAAGCTCGCAAACACTGAGTGGATGGTTGTGGGGAGATAAAGGATATCCTTTGCCATCGTGGCTGCTGAGCCCACTTAGATACCCCAGAACTGTGATCAAATAGAGATACAATGAGGCAAATACTTTGAAAAAGAAAGAAACACTTGCATTTATATACCTCAGGACGTCCCAAAGCGCTTTACATTTTAATGAAGTATTTTTGAAATGTAGTTACTTTTGTAATGTAGGGAGTATGGCAGCTAATTTGTGCACAGCAAGGTACTGAACCAGAATTGCAGCAGAACACACTGTAGGCATGCTGAAACAAAGATTTCACAAAGGTTGGACCACTCAGGCAGAATTCTTCTCTTTATGCCAAAGGCCTCCAGAATAATCATAGTCTGCTGCATAACTTTGCAATATGAAGAGGAATGAGAGTGATAAAGATGAGGTCCATGTTGCAGTAAAAAAGGAAGATGAGGTAGAAGTGAAGGAAATGGAAGAAGATTATGTGCAGCTGGGAAGATTGGTATGACAGTCACTGATTGATAACTGTTTCTGGTATTTGCCAGATCTGGCAGTGTGTAAGTGTTCCAGAGTAATGAAACATGACACAGTGCACTCAGAAACACAATGAGCTGTCCATTTCCATCTACTCTAGCATATTGTCACCTTAATATGGCCCTTCTCAAAAAACACTGCTCACACTAACGAGAAAGAAAGTGCTCCAAATTCATGTTATATTTACATGACATAGTTCTTTTAAATCCTATCACTGTGTTTCCTCTTGGCGACTGTATAAGTGACTAGATACTTGGTCCTCCTACTTCCTAGCCTAGCGTTGAATGGGAGGAGCAAGTTTGGTGGCAGGCTGTTGTTGTTCACTGAGGGCCTCCAGGGATGGAGGTGCTGTTTACCTCTGGGTACAAGGTCATGAGATGACACTGCTGCAGCTGGAGTCATGTTTGATGAAGCACTGGATGCCAGCACTATCAGCTAACTGGCACTCCATCACTCCTTTGAGGGAGCAGGCTGGATCAGACAAATGTGTGGTCACCCTGAAAGTGAGATGTCTCATTCCAGATGCCAGGCACTCCTGCAGGATGACTAGCTATCTGTGGGCAAGTAGACTGATGGGTTCAGTGGAAAGGAAAATTGGACTGGATCTATTACGGGTGGCCGACTCGCTACCACTCGTCTTGTGTCCCCGCCAAAGTTGAATTTCACCTTCATAGACTCTGTTTTCACCTGTCGGGATTTCCGTTCTCTGTAACAGAATTTTTGATGAGAATAAATCTTTTAATGTTGTTATGCTAATTTCTTTGATGTGAAACCAATAAATTTGACAGTTGTGTAGCATTTTATGAATGATGAGTGTGCAGAGTGGTTCAGTAAAGTCTTGATTCTAATTCTTTGAAGGATTCAGCCAATTAAGAAAGAATCAGGACCTTCAAACATGGCATCGCCTCAGCCAGAGCTTCATATTTGTCCTGGAATCTTCTCAACACAAAGGGCATTTGAATGAGTTGAAGATATACATCTGGGGTGAAATCAAGTGCCTAGCCTTTGAGAGTATTATCTCCTACTTACATATGTAGATGTGTGACGATTACAGCTCAGTCTGTTAAATGTTAAAATGTTAGACATGTAAGCATTCCCATTTTCTAAATATTTATAAAGAATGGAAAAATATCATTTTAAAATTATGGGCCCAGAAATTCGGCCATACTGCGCCCATTTTTTGGGCACTAAACTGCCACCTAAGCAAGCACGGAGCGCACGCTCCTTACGAGCTGGAAGTGTACCACCCACCATGTTGGTAAAGGATACAAAATCGTCCTGCAGTGCCCATGCCTGAATTAAGCATTAGGTCCTTTGTGAATGCAAATCAGGAGCCTAATGCCTGTTTGAGGCCCCCACTGCGAGATTGGTTTGCCCTGAATCAACTGGCGCAGGCTGCACTTAGGAAAACCCCAGGTCTACATTCCCCGTTCCATCTGTACTCTAGATGCAGTGAGTTTTGTGGTAGATGTTCATCTATTTGATCCTTGATACTCTTCATTGGGAGATTGGTTCAGGTCCAAGAGACTTCAGGTGGTGATACTTGACACTGCCATCTGGAAGATACTGAATATCTTGCAGGTTTGTGACAAGACTATGTCCATTTGATCCCTGGCACTATAATAGGGAACAATCTATTTTTAAAGTAGTGGAACATCTTATAAAAATATGACATCAGCTGGTTGGCTGTCATCGGCTTGCTGAGCAGATGTAAGCACATATGCATGACATGACATACTGGGGAGTTAGACAAGTTGAATTGACGGATGGAGATGTTGTTGAACATTCAACAGCAATGTGTAGAGGAGTAAAGCAAAATCCCCATCAGTAATACGAGTATGGAAATCCGGACCTGGCGCAGACCTTTGTGAATCACTTCAAACTGATTTATTAATACATTATATGTGACATCAGAAAACAGAAAACTGAAACTACAAGCAGCCCACAGCCACTAGATGGCATCTGTGCGATTTTGCTTATATTTTATATATTTAAAAACATTTTCAAAAAAATTGTATTTGTACGTAGCTCATAATGTTGGAGTTTGATTCCCCACATAATAACTTTTCCTATCTTAATTTGTCTTTGAGATGTTTCGATTAAAGCCCAGTCAATTCTCTGAAAGCACGAGAAGAAAATTTGATGAGCTGGTCACCCTATGTTACTCACATACACATCCTACTGGCAGCTTGCAGTGTAACATTGATTGAATTCTGCAAATAAGTCTTAACCTGTTTCCTCAACTGGGAAAGACGCATGGCATATCATCTCACACCTACAATAGATTATGAACTAAAAGTAAATGCAATATATTTGTTTTCTCTAATCTAATTGCTCATCTGGATGTTGCTTTATTAGTGAGATGATAACTTAAAAGGTGTTTTATTCGCAAAGACTCATTACATATGCTGGACCTGGTGTGACATTGGCACAGATATTGATTCAGTATTCTTGAACTATGATCCAATGACATCAGGAATATAGTAAGAATGTTTTTGGAGGCAGGTACTGTGTATTCTGCTCTTGATTTCATTGTTACCTGCAAATCTTGAAACATAGCTAATTGCAATTTATCAATTTTACAAAATGATTGTAAAAAGCAAAATAATGTAGATGCTGGAAAATCTGAAGCAAAAATAGAAAATGCTGGAAACACACAGCAGGCCAGCTGGCATTTCTGGATAGAACAGCTAAGTGTAGGTTTCTGGTGCAGACTCTTCAGTTCTGCTGTGTGTTTCCTGCATTTTCTGTTTTTGTTAAAAAAAATAACTGCGTGGATCTAAATCATGAAGGTTTGATAAGAAACTGCTGCAACTGAATATTCATGAACATTGTGACTATTGAAACTAACCAGATACATGGTGATTGTCAACTATTGCAGACCTTTTGTTACCCCAGACATTCCAGCCTGGCCTTGCCCTGTGGCTTCAAAAACAGAGAGAAAACTATGACCCCTACAGACATATTTCCATGCCAGACACACCGACACCAAGCATAATGGGTCTCAGTCCAAGATTTTCTAGCCAACCCATTAATCCACCCTCTCCTAACTCTTCAACTCACAAACCTACGTTGACCAAAGACAGGGTCAATGTTTGATATAATGCTTTACCATATGGTCCTTGTTATTTGTTATTAAACAAAGGCTATAATTTTACTTTGAAGGTTCCATGCTGCATACTGTCTCATCTACATCACACATTTCTACATGATTGGTATTTGCGTAAATGGGCGGCCAATTTGCTACCCGCCATTTTGCGCCATCGCTGAACTTGAATTTCATCCCCTAAAACTTGGACAGTTTGCACGAGTAATTCCGATGGTATTCCTCCACATGCAGAGAAACTGTTCACAATTTATGCTGAAAGTTGACATTTTGGAGCCAATGCTCAACATTTGTTTGCAAGAGCTGGCCCTGGATTTCAATTTTCTGAGTTTCCTCATCCCTTTAGAGATTGTTGCACGAGACACCATAACAAAGTTCTGCGCACGCACTGCCCTATCACATGGCCCTGAGAGGGACTGGAAAAATTATCTGCTGCTCTGTTTTTACTCATTTATTTTGGGTGAGACAATTTCAGGGCTATTATGTAACAGGACTGTTCTGAAGGTAAATGCACAGTGATCTGCTCAGTGATTCACTCTCCCCAAATTATCCTTTGTCACCTTGTCTCATTGTTTGTGATGAAACATTTTACTGACGTATCTATACAATAGATATAACTGAAGTGTGATGCAGGTTTGGTGGCGGCTGCTTCTTCAGCTTTCGTCCACCTTAATTTATCCTTTTGCAGCCCTGTTAAAGTTACAAAATCTGATTTTGATGTTTAAGAGAGATCAAGATTTCCTATAAAGAGAAAGAATGGTTCAATTTATTTGCAATGTTCTCAGACTCTTAGGCAGAATGGAACCTAAAAAGTGAACTTGCAGCTTCACATTTTGTCACAAAAATATTGAGGTCAAAATTGCATCATGGTCAAGGAAACAGTGGGATCAGTGTGCTGTATGATATGCCTGAATTGGACGCATGGCTCAGGGCCTCAATTTCCATTTTGTGGGTTTTTAATTGCCAGCGTGACTTGAACCTACATTTGGAGACCATCACAGCAGGATATGAGTGATGCCTTGAAAGCTCCTATCTATTAAGTCTAACAGTTTCTTCGACATTGATCCAGGTGCTTGGGATGGGGATCCCCCCTCGGTACAACGCCTGTGGAGTGGTCTGTACCCCTAGTGTTTACTTGCCTTTTTCTTCAATGAGACTCCTGGGCTATCGGAGCATACTCTGCTTTGCCAGGATTTCATGCTCCTTTCTCCAATTTAGATAATCTGCTTTAAAGATTCACACATTCTCTGGGTCTCATACATGTCTCTAATTTTTCGAATTTCTCTCATTATGCCTCCTTTTGCCTTGTGCTGTTATCAATGTCAGTTAACTATCTCCTGTTCTCCACCCAACCACTTTACAGTTCATTCTTTCTGTTTTCATGTGTACAGTATATGTTATTTTCTTTCCCCCCTTCGATCGCTCTGTTCCTTCTTATAAGCTGCTCATCTGTAATATCTTCCGATTCTGATGAAGGGCTATGCCTGAAACGTTAATATTTTCCTTCCTTTATAAACTTGCTGAGTGTTTCCAGCATTTTCTATGTATTATTTTTCAGATTTCCAGCATTTGCAGTATTTTTTTCTAAACAATGCCATACCTGCATCACCCTTCAGAAATGCGTAAATCCATTATTAGGTCATTTTGACATGGTTCATGAAATTACATCATCATTGGTGGAGCTGGAGTGACTCCAGAGTTTCTCCTTTTTTTCTGTTTTGGACTGGTTTTCAGTTTTCAGCTTTCTTAAGGCTGCATCAGGTTTGTTTCAGGTTGTTGGTACGTATACTTATGTCGTGAGTTGGCATGCACACTTTTATTGTGAGCTGCCACAAATTACTATACATATAGGTTCTTCCTTGACACTATGTACAGAATTATAAATCCAGGCACTGGTGTTGCATGCACTGTGAAATCACTAGAACTTTGATCCGAATGGTTCAGGCTTAAGTCAACGTTTTCCTGATGGACTGTAGGAATATCAGGTTGCATTTTGGTTATCCCTTTGATGTCTTAATTTTTTCTCGTTGCATTTGAAATACAAATTAGCCAAAACTCTTCACAAAACTTCTCACGTCTCTCAGAAACAATAACCAGTTTGGAATTACAATTTAATGGAGCTTGATGGAGGTGCAGTGCTTTTATTCTCAGCATGATGGTGCTCTGGTGTCAATGGCTAGGAATTTCTTTAGGGAATCCTTGGTGTCTCAAAATCAGTTGATTAAAACTATGTTCAGTTGGTAGTGTGAGCAATCACAGTACCTTCCATCACCTCAGAGTGAACCAGAGATGTTAATGTATTGATTTTAATAGCTGTGAAAACATGATATCAGACACTGCAGTTCTGCCTGCAGTGGCTCTCGCTTGGGTTTCTTAGGGGAGAATAAATGAAAAAACAAGTATACATCTCCACTGGTAAAGGTATACTTTTTCTCAACTCAGAAACTCAATGGGCCTGATGTTAGCTGGGCTGCGGGTTCTCGGCGGGGGGCTATCAGGCGCGTGGGTAACGCGCCCGGTGAAATTAGTCAGCTTCCCGCGCGCTCGTAGCATCCAATCCACTAATTGGATCCACTTACCCGCTCCTCCGGGTTCCCCACTGCAGATCTGCACGTCCGTCGGGCGGGCTGCGCATGCGCAGTAAGATCTGTCAGCTGGAGGAGCTCTATTTAAAGGGGCAGTTCTCCACTGACAGATGCTGCAACAAATAGCAAAAATTACAGCATGGAGCAGCCCAGGGGGAAGGCTGCTCCCAGTTTAATGATGCCTCACTCCAGGTATCAATACATGGGGTGAGGAGGAGGGGGAGGACAGAGATCTTCCTCCCGGCGGGTGGGAGGAAGCGGCCTGCCTCTGCCACCAGGAAGGCCTGGCTCGAGGTGGCAGAGGAGGTCACCAGCGCAACCAACATATCGCCCACCTGCATACAGTGCAGGAGGCGCTCCAATGACCTCAGTAGGTCAGCCAAATCTTTCCCCTACACTCCGTCTGCCACATCACTGCCCCCACCCCACATCTCCTTCAGCACTGCCAACACAACTCTGTCACATCACCCCTCATACCCACTCAAACCCCATCCTCATCTTACCTCATACAATCTCATGGCTCTATCTCATACTCACCCTCTCGTGCATCTCTGTCACGGCCAGCCTCACTCAACCTGCCACTACCTGTGCTGCAGCCACAGGGCATGCATCACATATGTGTAGTAGGCAGCGTAAGACAAACGTGTCGTGAGCATGAAGGGGATGCACAAGGGTGTTTGAGGGTTTGTCATGGGTGTTACTTATATTGAATTTCTGACCAACTCACATTACATATTATATTGGCACCACTACTGCCATGTTCTCGCGAATCCTGTCTGGTTTGTGCAATAATGCCCTCTCCTGAGGATCATTATGAGGACCCACAACTGATGCCACCCATTGTGTCACTGCAGAGTGGGTGTAGGTGTATTTGCAGGGCTCTTGTGTGCAGACGACTGAGAGACATCGGCAATGTCCCCGGTTGCACCCTGGAAGGATGCGGAGGAGAAGTTCGGGAGGGCAGTGGTGACTTTGACACCGACAGGTAGGATGATGGTGCACGGGCCAGCCAGGAGCAGCTCGGCATGAAAGAGGCTGCAGATGTCCACGGCTACATGTCGAGTGACTCTGAGCCTCCGTGTGCACTGCTGCTCAGAGAGGTCCAGGAAGCTGAGCCTCGGTCTGTGGATCCTGTGGCGAGGGTAGTGCCCTCTGCGACGCATCTCTCTCTGCGGTAGCCCTCCCTCCTGCTGTACAGGTGGATGTGTCACAGCACTCTGTTGTGGAGCTCCACGTGTCAGAGGTGGACGGCGTGGATGGCAAGGCTGGTGAGGATGGTGACGCTGTTCGCCCTCCGAGGAGGTCATGACTGCAGCTACGGCGGCCCCCATCCGCAAGATGTACATCTGAGGGGGTCCGCAAGGTAGGTACATGTCTCTGGACCCCGGGGTAAGTGTGCAGGTTGGTGACTTTGAATGTCAGGAGGACGGTGGTGGAGGCCAAACTTTGTCCCAAGTGACAGAGTGGCCTCCTGCAATGGGTGAGGGTCTCCCCCCACCACCTGTCAAATGGACCTTTGCAGCTGCCACACGTCCATTTGACCTGGGAGTGTTTCCCCCAATCTGGGAAACAGTCCCAGTTTGCTCTAAAATCCCACCCCTCCTCACATAATCCCTTAATCAGGTCAGTTAATGACCTGAAATAACTAAATAAATACTTTCAAGTGGCATCCCACTGGCTTTAATTGCCTATGGGATTCCCACCAGCGGGGGCTGCGCGCGCACGCCGGCGCGTCAGCGGGGAACCCGGATGTGCGCGGGTTCAGGGCGGGCTCTGGTCCCGCGCCGGGATTCTCTGATTTTCGGAGCCCTCCCGCCAGGAATGCACCCAATAGCGGGTGCTAAAATGCTGCCCAATAACTCTGAGGCATAATTGAGGACCAAAGAAGAATGTTAATTTCTGAGAAATAAATGTTTCTTCTATTTTGTTTCTTAGTTTCACACCCTCCTCTCCTGAAGGTACTGACTCTTGCTACGGTTTTGTTCCATGCTGTCAACTTCCAGAACTTTGCTCAAGTGGTTATTCTTCAGCTCAGATAATGATTATCAGCAGGCTACTTAATTGAAGAAGGTGTTACACCTTAGACAGATCCTGCAGCTACACACTTACCAGCAGAATTTACTGGATAGCAACCAAGAGCAGGAACCCAAGCTGACTTTCCCCTTCCAAAACTCAGAGGTACTAAAGTCAATTGTAACACCCACCCTGCCACTTCATCTGAGATCAGCTAGCTTAACATAGACCAGGGATCAAATCTAAATGTTCTGGAATCTTTTTCTTGAGCCATCTGTTCAAATTGTAGAGAAACCAGAGCGTCTTCCAAGTAAACATTGTTACTGATGCCATCCTATTTGTTTCTTATCAAAAAATCTGTACCCTAGCTCCTGATGACATTTCCCTCCCTGGAGGCTCACTCAGGTTAAATACTACTGTCCAACTCAGTTGGTAGCTTTGACACAGAAGGTTGTGGGTTCAAGTCCCACTCCAGGGACTTAAGCACAAAATCTCAGGCTGATACTCCAATGCAGTACTGAGGGAGTACTGCAGTGTTAGAGGTGCCAATTTTGGGATGAAACTTTAAAATGAGGCCCTGCCTGTCCTCTCAGGTGGAGGTAAAAGATCCCATGGCACTATTTCGAAGAGGAGCAGGGGAATTCTCCCCAGTGTCCTGGCCAACATTTATCCTTCAACCAACATCACTAAAACAGATTATCTGGTCATTATCACATTGCTGTTTGTGGAACCATGCTGTGCACAAATTGGCCATCGCTTTTCCTATGTTACAACAGTAACACTTCAAAAAAGTACTTCCTTGGCTGTAAAGCGCTTTGGGACGTCCTGAGGTCATGAAAGGTGCTACATAAATGCAAGTCTTTCTTTCTTTTAATTTCCTGTCCAAGGTTGGACTTTGAAACCCAGATCAAGTCCATTACTAAGACTACTTACTTCCTTTCTTGTAATATTGTCCACACCTGCCCCTTCTCATCCCCAATGTTGCTGAAACACTTATCGATATTTTTGTTACCTCCAGGCGCAATGTCTCTTATATTTTTTTGCCGACCTCCCAAGTTCCACCCCACACAAACTCCAACTCATCTCGAACTTTGCTGCTATTGTTTTATCCTGCTCACATATCACTCCGGTCCTCACTGACCTCCACTGGCTGCACATCCTACAACAGATTAAATTCAAAATTTGCAAATCCCTCCATGCCTCACTCCACCCTATCACTGCAACCTTCTCCACCCCACATCCCAGTTCACAACCTCCACTATTCTGAGTTTGGACTGATGTGCATCCACTCCTCCCTCTGCTTTACCATTGGTAGCAGAGCCTTTACCCATCACAGCCTGCTCTCTGGAATTCCCTTCCTAAATCCTTCATTACAGTTCATCTCTCCCCACCTTCAAAAGATTTTCAAAACCTCCTCCTTCAGTCACCTTCCCTAACTCTTCTCCCAATTGCTGATGAGTTTCCAATTTCTCCTCTCCACTCCTTACATAGTACCTTGAGACATTTTCCTACATTAAAGTTGCGATAAATTCTTTGATGCTGTTGCTGAAATGAAGCATAAAAACAGACAGTGACATATTTGGCATCAGTGTATTTCAAAATATTGCCAAAATTTAAAACATCCTGAACCACAGCTGAATATTTCCCTGGTAGAATCCCCTAAATACATTGATAAGTGGGAAATAAAGTGCCATTATGGGTGATGTGTGATGTCACATGCATCACAACATCACTGTTATGATGTCACAACAGTGGTGATGCCAGACTTATCGACACCAAGTTCAGAATTTTTCCAGAAACATCGCACCAACCACAATGATGTATAAGCATAGATGTAGAACACTGTTGTAAAGAAGTGTAGAAAAATTAGACAGTTTTGATACAGTTCAGCAAACGGGCATGTGCAAATGGACGAAAAAGCTGAATAATTCAGAAACTTGTCCTGGACATTCGTATCAGTGTGTATCTCTCCATGGCTTTCGAAATGTTTGACCCTTTCATCTTCTGCAACTATTTCACCTCCATTGTCCATAAGTGTAAGTTGTTTTAGATTCAGTTCAGACTAACAGCACTAAGCAGAAAATTAGACTAATGTGTTCTTTTATTGTTTTAGGATGTGGTGAAAAAAAATCTCACCTCATGCAGCAAAAAAAGACTATTTTTGGCTTGGTTTTGAGTGTTACAAATCACTATAAATGGCCTGATCACAGCCTGATCAGTACGATCAGGACCTTCACAAGAGTCTAATGTTAAGGCCAGATCAGTGGTACTTGTAATATGGCCTCCTTGTAGGGTACCCCCCCACTCCTCCGTACCCTCATGAGACTGCTGACACAAGTGTCTCTTCACTTCGATTCACAGCCACCAGGTGACAGGACAGAGAAAGAAAGAGAAACAGAAAGACATTGTGATAGCGCCCCTTGCCAAAAAAAAATGAGTGCGTAACCCTGCATTGTTTCATTATTTATACTGAGAGTGGTAGTGTCACTTACAACTCACACAACAATGGAGAGCTCCTTTCACTCTCTTTCACATGCCACCAGGTCATTTATATTGTTACATGAAGTCTTTATAAATCTGATTTTTGAGGTTGCAGATGCATTGATGAGGATAGACGTGAATGCTAGACATTGTTTACCTTATAACAGTTCACAGTAGTACATTTTGTTGTAGAATTTGGAAGATTATAAGAATTTTCAGGTCGGCCAATATTAGATTATTAATCTGAAAATATATTCATTGAGTGACTGATAAAATCTGAAGTCTAATATTTTAATGTGACAGGAATTGACTAATGTGTGCGTCACGCATAATTACTCAGGGATTTTGCATTTGACATCAAAGACCACCTCCTCAGACATGATTCTAAGCACAGCACAATGTCAGAGCAAGGATTTCACAAACTGAAAATGAAACAAAACAGCAAATGGCAAAATAGCTAAATATCAAATATCATTCGACCAGCCCCTGGGAGTAGGGTGCAGTTTCCAATGTATCGGTTTGAAATTCAATAACTCAACGGTCATATTCAAAGAACTGAAATACAGTACTGTAATTTCTGATTAAATAGGCAGTTGCTGCTAGTTTGCTAGTTGGCATAAAAATGTAAAATTCTTTTCATTAAGAGAGTTGAAAGAAAATAGTTCCTTTAGATTACTCTTAGTAGGATAAGTAAGCTACCTGGGCCTGGCAGAGAAGCAGTACATAAATTGCCTCAGGCTGACTAAATTGTACTTTCTTTCTGAGACAAGCAAGTATGCTGTACACTTTTGAAAGAGAAGGGAAGAAGGATGGATGGATAGATGGCTTCTCAGAGATATGGGCTATGCAATGTAACCATTGATGCTGGCACTTCTGCATAACCCTGTACTACAGCGGAGGTCAAATACAGTGAGTGACATGGTCAAACCAGGGCCCACATTAAATATTTGTGGTGCTAAAGCAATACTTTACATGCTTGGATCAACCAATAGAGGTCTTACTATATCCCCCAGAGAAGGTCTTCAAAACTATAACAGAATTCTGCATGCTGCATTGTACTGCTAGGCAAAGAGGCTTCACCATGGACTTGGATGTTTAGCAGTTGCAAGCCCTGAAAAAGCGGTAGAATAATGGTGCACCACAGCCACTGCGGACAAGCAGATAGGCATATGAGGGACCCACTGCTCAGGTTATATCGGTGAGCTTTCTTGGGCACTATAACTTTCTATTTACCCATTTATTTTTTTTGTGGAGGATTATATGGGGCTGCATTTCTGTGCCAATGTCAGCATAAAAGCATCATAATCTGGGTGGGAAGGGGCAAAACTCAGTTAAGCTAGGTCCCTACCAGCTTTTCCACCCATCAGAATTTGTGCAGTATTTGATAGTACATATATTATGACATCATAGGACATCATAGAATGTAAAAGAAGAATGAAAGAACTTGCATTTATATAACGCCTTTCATGATCTCAGGATGTCCCAAAATGCTTTACAGCCAATGAAGTACTTTTGAAGGATAGTCACAGTTGTAATGTAGGAAAACATTCAGGCAATTTGTGCCCTTTCTTCTCAACCTTAATAAGATCTTCTTCCTAACTGTATGACCACGATTTTAACTTTGAAGTCCGGGTGCATTGAGGGTGGGGGGTGGGGGGGGCAAACAAAATTGGGGATTTCCGGAGTAGGAAGGAATCCCGGCTCCAACCTGCCAAAAAACGCACACGACCCCAACCCTGACCCATCTGGGTGCACATGCGCTTCAGGAAGCCGGAAGGGGACGATATTTAAACCCACAATTAATTGGAATTGTAATGAATCTTGTTATTGATGCCAGGAAGTGATTTCAACGCTGCCTCAACGTATTTCCTGTGTTGTGTGAAGCACACCATGGAAACCTAGGCGGGTTGCAGCCGGCAACCATTTGGACATTTAAATCCCTGTTTGACAGATGGGGATAAAAGGTGAGTTATTGCAGCAGGGCACTCAGTTCTCTCAGACAAACTTTTGGCTTGGAGTTCTTTTTGTGTTTAGACTGAAAATTCTTGATTTCCACTCAGAATTGTTCTGTTTACACATATTTACCTACTTTTTGGACCACCTCAAAATGACAACATCAGGATCGGGGGGTGCAATGGCTGCATTCGCCAGTACATCCAAGGACGAGGAACATCACCATCTGTGGCAGGCACGCCGTTCAGTATCGCCACTTGCACCTCCACAACACAGAGGTGTGCTACAGGGACCTGCATAAGAGCAGAGAGGGGAACAACAGAGGGACCGACATCGCAGAGGCACTATCCATATAAGAGGGTCTACAGACCAAGGCTGAGCTTCCTGGACCTGGAGGAGCAGTGCCTATAAAGGCTGAGAGTGAGTCGCCAGGTGGTTGCAAACATCTGCGTGCTTCTTCTTGCAGAGCTGCTCCCGGCTGGGCCTGGTGGCATCGGATTGCCCTTGGCAGTTAAAATGACCATTGCCCTCAACTTCTTTGCCTCTGGATCCTTCCAGGGTGCCACCGATGAAATCGCCGGGGTCTCTCAGTCGTCTGCCAAAAAGTGCATAAGACAGGTCACCGATGGTTTGTTTCGCAGGGCGTCCCACTACATCAACTTCTCCATGGACGACCTCAGCCAGACAGAAAGGGCAGTGGGTTTCCACTCTCTGGCTGGCTTCCCATGGGTACAGGGTGCAATTGATTGCACACACGTAACAATCTGAGGACCTGCACATGAGCCAGGACTGTTCATCAACAAAAAGGGATATCACTCCATCAACGCTCAGCTCATTTGCGACCACCAGAAAAGATTTCATCACCTGTGCGCCAGATTCCCTGGCAGCTGCCATGATTCATTCATTCTGCGGGAATCCAACATCCCGGCCCTCATCCACGTACCAAACAGACTTAAGGGCTGGCTCCTCGGAGCACACGTGGCTCATGACACCTGTGAGAAACCCCATCAGCAAGGCACAGGGTCAATACGACAGTTACATCGCCACAAGGTCTGTCATTGAAATGCAATAGGACTGCTGAAGGTGCGATTTTGGTGCCTGGATGGGTCTGGGGGAGCGCTTCAATACTCATCAGCGAGAGTGGGTAGAATTATAGTTGTCCATTGCGTCCTGCACAACATCGCGCAACAGCGAGGGTTAGCAGTTGATGAGGCCTCATGCCTTCATCCAGCATCCACATCTGCCATCAACATTGAGGAGGAGGAGGAGGAGTAGGAGGAGGATTGTCAACCCATCAGCAGAGCAGCGGCTCACCTGGCTGCCCGTGAGGTCAGGGAGTCACTAATATTTGACCGATTCTCATAAGGACATCTGCAAAGTGAGGATAGTCCAGTCCTCAGACCACCTGGAGCGAGCAGCACCAACACCAGATCCTCCCACACAAAACAGTCCTACAACTACACATGCACCCACAGTAAACGCACCCACTGGGTGGCATCAAGTCTCACCGTTCATGATGAAGCACATGAAAAGGCTTTATGACAAAAGGCAATCAAGAATGGGCAAGACGTGGCAGTAGTGGTGAGAATAATAACATTTAATGTGACTTTAACAAAAAACAAATATAAATGAAAAACATGACCATCTGTCATACACCCTTGTGCATACCCTTTGTGATCACAAAACCTTAGCCTTTCTCTTCCTACTATTTTTACATGGTGCATCCCCTGTGGCTGTAGCAGAGGTGGCGGCAAGTTGCTCATGTTCACGTCCTGACTGTTGAGATGCTTTAGGCCTATGCCCTCTGGGTTTTGGAGCTCATGAGGGCCCCGCCAAAGACTGCTCCACCTGCACCTATGCAGGGGCAGACTCAGCCACCTGGAGAGGAGGCAGCATTGTGGGTACTGGTTGAGGTGGGGGGCCAACAGGTGAGACGTAGGAGTGCTTTGAGTGGTGTCCCCACTTCCATGTCATCTTTCGCCATCATCCCTCTCCTAGGCCAGGGCCACTTCACTCCTACCATCTTGCTGGAGAACAGTTTGGAGCACGTGTGAAGCCTTGTAAGCCTACTTGTAAAGTATCTGTCTACCTGTTTAAGGCGGCAGAATGTTGTTCACCTTGAGTCCAAACGGCCATTGTCAGGGACTGAATGGACGCATATGTGAGCCGTGCTTGAAGCTCAATGGAGGCTAGCCTTCTCTCCATCGCAGACATTCCCACAATTACCTATGCCACCAGTCCAGTAATGCAGGAGGTGGACTCCTCCATCCTCTCTGTTAATGTGGAGAGTGTGCGTGGCACCTGTTCTAGTACCTCGCAAATGTGCTGCTGTCCCTCGATCATTCTCCTTCTAAAGGATGGCCCTCCAGGGTTCAGCATCTGCATCCAGCTGAGCACAGCCTGGAGAGGCGTGTGCCCACCGACGTGGACTCTCCACAGCTGCCCCTGCCACCAGTGTCTGCTCGTGCTCACTTGTGAGTGGTGAATCACCTGATGCCAACCCAACTAACTGACTACTAGGACCCACCTAGGTGTGTGTATCTGACTGACTAAGATGTGATGGTGCTCCCGCAGAGGCCAGGAGCTCCTCTGAGGAATCGCCCTCTCCTATCACTTCGGTCGTTGAAGGGCCTGGAAGAGAACAGAAGGTAATATTAAGAATCATCACAGATGTGTAATGTTGCGATGAGCATACTGAGGTGTTCAACATGCCAATCATTATTAACATCAATTCATGTTGTGTGTGATGAATGTTAAAGTTCTGCCACCAGACGTTTGTGGGGTGCCAGTCGCGGCATCCCCGACAGACAGGCACTCGAGAGTGCTGCTGATCTGCAGGGCCTCCTCCCCCACCTCTGTGAGGACCACTATTTGTTGTGCCCCCCCCCGCCCCAGTCCTCGTCGTCTCCCGTGCATTTTGTGCTCTCTTCTCCTACAAGGGGAGAAAGTACAGACGTGTGAGTGAGTGATGGTGAAGTGGCCAGCCGATGAATGAATTGCTTTGGGTGAGGCTGACCATGAAAGAGGTGCATCAGAGGGTCAGTATCAGACAGAAACATCACATTGGATCAGGATTGGGGTGAGTGGTAGTGGTGGGGTCACAAATGGGGAGGTGAGGAAGTGCTCAGGAAGTGAAGGTAAGTTGACAATGAACCTTAAGTGGGTGTGAGAAATGATGTGATGGAGTAGTCTTGACGGTGCAGAGTACACCACGGAATGCAGGAGAATCAGTAAGTGTACTCACTTTTGCTGACCTAGTTAGGTCATTGAAACGCTTCCTGCACTGAACCCAAGTGCGGGATATGTTGCTCCTGCTGGTGATCTCCTCTGCCACCTTGAGCCAGGTCTTCTTGGTGGCAGAGGCAGAGCACTACCTCCTGTCCACTGGATAGAATAGTCCCCTTCTCCTCCTCACCCCGACCAGCTGCACCTCAAGTGAGGCGTCACTGAATTGTGGAGCCGGCTTGCCCCTCTATGGCTCCGTTCTGCCTGGTTGCCCCTTGGTGCAGCAAAAGCTATAGGTGCAATAGCCCTTTAAATACAGACACTCCAGCTGACAGCAGGTCTTGCGGGTGCGCAGTCCGCCCACTGCATAGCTATCGGATGGCAAACCTGGAACCAATAGTAAGGGCCATCAATTAAGTCCCGATTGCGTAGGGAAAGGCATGGATTTATTTTTCGGGTTTCCCACGTGCCCGTTGACCCACCCCCGCAACCCCCAGCTGCCATCCCGCCGGCATTTTAAAATCATGCCCTATGTATCCCTGCTGATGTCCAAATCAAACATGGGTGATGGTGGTTGATATACTACTGGGTGGCACTCTTCATGTGTGCCTCGTAGACCACAGGGTTTTTCTTACTCTTTGGAGAGCAGGTGGGACATTGTCAATACTGAGTACATAAGCACACCTGTCCATTTGGGTACTGTTTTGCCATCACATGCACTATTATATAATTATGGACAATAAGTATGTTTGAACATATTAATGCAGCATATTGTGTAAATCATAGATTATATGATTAGTGTGCTGCATACCACTTGATTTGCACATATGAAATTTAAGCTAGTTTATTTTTACAAGAAAACCACAACCAGCATCATTAGACTGGCTTTTGGCACCAAGTACCAGACCCAAACATTCCATATTGAATTAACATCATTAGTTCACTCTCTTTGAAAGGTAACAAATTGTCCCCAGCAGTGTGAAATTTTGTATCCTGTTTCATTTAACTCTTTTTTTATAGTCCTTCCATCCCCTCCCTTTTTCCCCTACCCAGAGTCCATTATACCCCTTTCCTCCTAATTGTAAAGTGCTCACAGACGCCTTCCTGAACACAAAGAACGCTACAGCAGTGGAATTTGGTGTTAAATATAAGAGCAGACGTGTGAGTGAGTGATGGTGAAGTGGCCAGCCTAACATCCTAACTATAATCTTTCAAAGTTCTCTAGATTCAGGAACTGTCCCTCTAGATTGGAAAATTGCACATGTCACTCCGCTTTTTAAGAAAGGAGAGAGAGGGAAACCAGGGAATTATAGCCCAGTTAGCCTAACATCTGTTGTGGGGAAAATGCTGGAGTCTATAATTAAGGATAGGGTGACTGAACACCTCAAGAATTTTCAGTTAATCAGAGAGAGCCAGCATGGATTTGTGAAAGGTTCCTAGTGGGGATAGTGTCAGGGTGACTTGGTCCAGGGAAATTCCTTCCTGCAGTACATTCTCTTTTTCATCAAGGCCTGTATAATATGATTTTCATAACCCTGCTATTTTCACTTGTAGTACCTTACTTTTTTATCCCCATATCATGTTTATTTGAAATGTGTATTTCTGCAAATCAACCTTACAAGTGTTGATTATTTCCAAGGGAACAACAAAAGAACAAATTTGGTGACCAGGAGCTAAAACTAAGTCATTTGTACTCACCAAATCATCTTTGCAACAAATTGTCACCAGACTCAATATCAATTCTGTCCATCACTGGCATACTGTGGCTGCGGTATGTATGATCTACAGGATGCACTGCAGCAACACACCAAGGTTATTTTGACAGCATCTCTCTCCCCTGTGACTTCCACGCCTGAGGATAAGAACAACAATGTTGTGGGAACACCATTACATCCAAGTTCTCCTCCAAGTCATACACCATCCTGACCTGGATATACAGTTCCATTCCTTCATTGTTACTGGGTCAATATACTGGAATTCCCTACCTAACACTATTTGTAAGCACCATCACCACAAGGACTGTGGTGGTGCAAGGAGAAGCCCCATCGCCACCTTCTCAGGGCAGCCAGGGATGGGCAATAAATGCAGCATCGCCCACATCTTGAGAATAAATAAAAATAAATAAGCAATACCAACTGTGTTTATGATCACCTGGAAGATTAATGTAGGATTTAAAATATACAACAGATGGGATTGCACTATTTTCTAGTAACTCAGATATTACCATCATGTCAGGTCCTGGATGTATAGCGCTCAACACCATTCCTAACCCCTTTATTAATAGGAATTTCTGTATTTTACAGGAATATTTATTTGTATAAAGATAAGCACTTACAAATCCGGACGCAGGTACCAATTCTTGCCGCTAATCAATTAGAACAGTAATTTTTCAGAAGTGAAAATTAGCAACTCTCTAAGTATCAAGTTTAAATTGGTCTTGATCTTAAACTTCCAAGAAAGAGCCGTAGTTCTTTATATGCTTGTTTGGACGACAGACGACAGTGCTGAACACCAGATGCTTTTTACAATGCTGGATTGAATGACATGGCTAAAAAAAAAATCATGGTTTGGTATGCCACTGATTGACAATGACAAGCTCCTTTAATAAGTGCCCTTCAGCTCAACCTGGTTCTTGCAGCACCAAAACTCTACTTTTTGATACAATGGTTAACTGTGCGAACAGGCCTCAACTGTGTTATCATTTTATTTCAGAGTATATTTAAAATTTGCAGATTTGCCAAAAGCTGTTACACGCCCATTAATCTACAACAGTCCAGATAATTTTCTCCTAGTTTTTAATTTGTCTCCTAAAATTATATTTATAAAAGCCATATATGCTGTCAAGAGTAACTTTGAGAGCTGGCTGAAGATATTTATTGTTCATCCCCTGTCATCAGTAAGCTAGTGATGGTTTAATCAGTTGTGCTGGGCTGTAATAGTCACTCTACTACCACGTGTGCACATTTTCATCTGATTTAGCTCTCGGAATAGTGGAGGTGAATGCCACTGGGATCACTGCAATGGTTGAAGTGTGGAGACATTTGCAAAGGAAATATGACCATGTTTACAGGCTGGATATTGAAACAACCAGGCATTCTCTGTGGATGAAGCCATTAATCACATGTTTCATAGCAAAGCTGTAAATAATAAAACATTGCACTTCCGAACTGAGTTGCAGGAACGACATTGACTTAAAAATGCCATGGGTTTTCTTATAATATTGCTTTTACCAATGTAAGTCATACAATAATAGATCAATGTGTTAAAATATTTTGGGATTTCCACTGTATTTATAGTTCATTTTAACACAACAAAAAGATAGTAATGATATTTCCCTCCCTCTCATTCTCTGTGATTTTAGGATGATATCAGAATAAAACAGAATATTAATGCTGAAGGCCGACTGACCTGGATTGTCTTATGTGCAGTAAAACTACTGCCTATTTAATGCTAATTGGGTACATTACCATTGGTAGCAAAATACCATTACTGTCATTCCACAACATCTAGTTAATATTAAATATCACTTGAACTGAAGACTGCCAGACCAGAACATCAATTCAAGTAAAAACTATTTGAATAGGTAAGACTGCAATTGGTCTATTTTTGCTGATGGTAATCATAGCCCATTTAAGCCAGATTTGAATTAGGGCCTATTACCTCCCGACCTGTCACACTAATACTGCTACATTATCATTTTTGAACTATTCCAGCTCTGGAAATTAATTCAATCATCCAAATCCTCTCAGGCTGTGGGGTTCATCCATCCAGTAACTCTGCTCCAAGATATGTCAAAGATTGAACTGGTTGCATTTTCTAATGTGACCTAATCAATCTTTCAATTTGTTGGAAAAAATCACCTTTAAAGCTAGTTTTCATGCAATGAAAGAATGGGAGCCAGAAAATAAAAATATCAGAACATAAGAAAAAAGAGCAGGAGTAGGCCATACGGCCCCTCGAGCCTGCTCTGCCATTCAATAAGATCATGGCTGATCTTTGACCTCAACTCCACTTTCCCGCCTGATCCCCATATCCCTTGATTCCCCTCGAGTCCAAAAATCTATCTATTTTAGCCTTGAATATACTCAATGACTCAAGTGAATAAATGGTTCAAAGTTATTTCTTAGGGATTTGAATAAATAGAATTAGTTAGATTTGGGAGGAAAAAGTGAAATTAAAATTAAAAAACAAAACTGGAACCTATAGCGAATGGAGAAAAAAGGACTGAGTCAAATTGGGATGAGACGGTATCAGATTTAAAGTGTTTACATTTTTAATTTTTGGTTAAAATTGGGCATTTTATCCTTAATAGCTCAGTAAGTGAGTAGCTGAGCCATGCAGATCAGGGAGATTCCAAGTTGATCCCCAGTCTGTGCTGAATTAGCTGATCTCAGCCGGAGGGTGGTATGACTCTTTTAAGTGGCCACAGTGCCCTGAGTTAGGGAGCGGAAAGTCATTGGGATTGCTAAGCATCAACCCCTGATGAAGTGCATTTGTGTGAATACTGGTTGAGGAGCAGGCTTGACTGTGATGCCTCCTGTGGTCAAATATCCTGCCAACACATTAACAAGGCTCGCACGTAAATAATGACCACTTGGATGATGTAGCAAAGGACAACCAACACCCCTGAAACTCTACTCCAGCAGGGAGTCACACTTCAGAACAGGTCGGGAAGGGAGAAAGCTGGAGAGGATTTTTAAAAAGAGGGGCTTGGAAAAACTGAAAAATGGAGAAAAAACTATGTTAAACAAAGTTTGCATTTTAATAGTTAATGACTAATATTAAAGTAATTAAGCTTTTCTTGATTTTTGAGCTGCTTTATGATTGTTACAATATTATTTTCAACACCACAACATGTAAGATGAAAATACATAAATCCAGAAATCCTTGGACCTATTGGCAGTCAAAGGGTTAATATTTGCACAAATGTATTTGCAATATATGTTAACAGATACAACTATAGGGTAACATCATAGGGAAGATTTTTCTCTGAATTTAAACCACTTTTCTAATGTAGCCCAGGTGGGCAAGGATGTAAAATTGTGCAGTGACCTGCCCTGCTGGATCCCTGCCCATTTCCTGGCCTGTATCAATCTTTTGGCCCCTCTTTTGTCAGATACCGAAAATGCCTGTCCAAAAAGGGGCAGGCATAACCAAATTAGACAGTACAGCTGGAGTCAGGTCATATGTCACATTTTTACCACTATAATGACACTGGATGTAAGGAACACTTTTATATAACTTGTCCAGCGATGCTAGGGCCCACCCTAGAGAGAATAGATCCTAGGGTGGATCTTTTAAGCTGCTTTAGGTGCCAGAATCTTGCAGCAGCAGGGAAATCCTGCTGGAAGCCCACCAAAAACAAAATTAAATTAGGTAGGCGCCGCAAAATTCACCAGGGTCAGCTGTGCATCTGGTGGGAAGGTAAAAATTCCACCCCCACCTCCACCCAAAACCTCAGCTATCTTTGTGCGTAATGCAATACGTTATGTAAATTATTTGAAGGAAATTTTAGATATTTTCCATGTATTATCCTTTAGCTTATGCAGGATTGTTCACTAGTATTACCAATGATAAACAAATTGTATATTTTCTGTCATTTAATTGGCACTCTCCAAGTCATCTTCTGCATCTATCTATTACTTACTAAAAGTGGTGTGTGGTCACAATGTTCAAAAAGGCAGTGCTTAAAGGCACTTAAAGGCAGCCCGCACTGTTTAAAGGGGAGGTGCACTCTGGCTGATAAAACAAGGGAAAGACTTGCAAGCAAAGATTTGGCTGAAACAAGCACTGTGAGATCATCAAGGTTCTCGAATGAAGCCTTGGAGGCACTGGTGCAGGAAGTGGTCAGAAGGAGAGAGAGCCTCTTTCCCCCAGGGGGCAGGAAGCCCTTCAAGCATCAACTACGCCAGCAATAGGAAAAGGTGGCAGAGTATATAAATGCCAGGAGCCTAGCACCCAGAACATGGCTGCAATGCCGGAAGAGGTTCACTGACCTCACTAGAGTTATCAAGGTAAGAATACTGCTCTCTTACTCTGTGCTCACACCTCCACCATTTACAGCCTCACTAATCACAAGACTCACAACACTCATAAGACTCCCCTCCCCGGCTTACCTTTATTTTCATACAATCACTGCACCACACTTCACTGCACCTCCTCCTCCACACACTCACCACTATTACAACCCTCACCCACAACTCACATCTCACACACAACTACCAGCTATTCTACATTGACAGGCACATTCTTGAAATACATCATAAGACTACCCCAAAAACACTCCTTTCTTTCTTGCAGAAGGTTGCACACAACTCAAGGCAGGAGGCCGGCACTGGAGGAGGAAGAGCCCGCCTGCACACCATGTCCTCCCTCGACGAAAGTATGCTGGCTATCATGGGCAGAGTCGAGGTTGTGTCAAGTAGCAACGCTGAAGGAGACGTCGCACAGGGTTTCTTAATACCTAATCCTCTTTGTTCCTTCTGACTTCTATCTCACCCCACACACTCTGCATGACAAGCTGCAAATGCTTTCACCACCCACTTCTCTCTCTCTGCTCTCCCCTTCCACCAAAAGCCAACCCTTGTCCCTCTCTATCATTTCAGGTGACTCACCAGGTACAAGTGCGCAGGAGCTAGGGCAGGGAGACTGGATGCCACAGGTGCCAGCTCACCAGTGGACGAGGTCGCATACTAAATCAAGAGCAAAATTCTGTGGATGCTGGAAATCTGAAATAAAAACAGAAAATGCTGGAAATACTCAGCAAGTCAGGCAGCATCTGTGGAGAAAGAAACAGAGTTAACGTTTCAGGTCGATGACCTATTGTCAGAACTGGAAGAAGTTGAAAATTTAACAGTTTTTAACTAAGTACAAAGCCAGGGAAAATGGTGGTGGGGGGGAGAGGAAAGGGAGGGGAGGAAAGAACAAAAGGGAAGATCTCTGCTGGGGTGCAAGGCATGAAGGGTGGTAGTGGGACAAGTAAAGAAACAAAAGATGGATCTAGAGGGTCTAGAGGATCAGAACCATTATCTGCACCTACTGTCTGAAAAAATGGGAGCAGTGTCTTTGATCTGAAGTTATTGAAATCAATGTTGAGTCCTGAACGTTATAAAGTGCCTAAAGGAAAGATGAGGTGCTGTTCCTCGAGCTTCCGTTGAGATTCATTGGAACAGTGTAGGAGGCCGAGGACAGGGAGGTCACCCTCCTTGCCTTGCACCATCCCCCCCTCCACATTTTTGCCTGGTTCTATACTCGCTTAAAAACTGTTAAATTTCTAACAAAAGGTCATCGACCTGAAACGTGAACTCTGTTTCTTTCTCCACAGATGCTGCCTGACTTGCTGAGTATTACCAGCATTTTCTGTTTTTATTTGAGGTCGCGTACTAGTTCTGCTGCAGAGAATTCATGCTAACTTCAAGGACCCAGGCTACCTTAGAAAGCTGATAGACATATATTAGGAAATGCTAGGTGCACTAGGCAGCCTGCCAGGGTGCTTGTGCAGTGTCAAGGAGCATGGAGGAATCCAGCTCCAACTTGTCTCAAGGCTTAGCGCAGAGCATTCTGTCCAACATGGAGCGAGCAGTTAGTTCCATCAACAGTGCAGTGGCTCCCACCATAGTATAGCCTCTGCTGATAGATTCCATGGGAGCACACTCCCCTACTTTCCCCCCCTTTCTACCCTTCCCCTCTCTCTACCCTTTATCCCTCACCTCAGCTTGCCCCCATACCTCTCTCATTTCTTCTCTCCCCCTTTCTACACTTCTGTCTATGCCCTACTGTTGTTCTCCTCCTCCGTCTGCCCTCTCCTCCTCTCCTCTCCCCTTCTCTCTTCCCTGCCCTTCCCCTCTCTTCCCTCCCCTCCTCTTTCTGCCCTGCCCCCTACTCCCTCCTCTCTCCTTCCCCTCCCCTCCACATCCCTCCTTTCCTCTCTTCATCCCCTCCTCGCCCCTGTCCCCTCCCCTACTCCTCTTCCCCATTCCCCTCTGCCCCACTCCTCTTCAATGAAGAAGGATATCTGCTTGAACAAAATAGTCCAGAAAAATATTAAGTATCAGCTTGAAAAATTGTTATTTTGTGGGATCTGTTGCTGATGTAACAAATACTGCACACCTCAGAGAATAGAGCTGAGGTCACATCCCGGTGCTGCTCACCTAGGCACCACTCTAGCCCAGGGGTAGTTTTGATTTGTGGTATTCCTTAGGAGAACAAAGATAACCGTTTGCATAATTACTACACACAGAGTTCCCTTGGGTAAAGATTATTCTTGAAAAGCAGATGGAAACATTGTCTTTCACACTACTGAGAAATAAACACAATTACATGTAATGGGAGACAATTCAGTTCTTTTCTCATCTGTTATAGCAACTTGAGGAAAGATCGCATTTAACACGAACAGTCATCATTAACTGGAAAACAAAATGCACGCTTCACCGCATGGATTTACAGGTGGTAGTGACAGCTACACTTTTCTTTTTCTTTAGAGACTACTTATTTATAAAGCTTCCTTGTTTTATTTTCACTTGCAGCTTGACCGGGAAATATTCCAAATCCGCTCACATGCCTCCTCCCCCAGGGCCTCGTTTACTATGCCTTTGTAGCTTTTGATATGCCAGTTGTGCTTTTTACTCCATGAAAAAATATAGATTGAAAGAGGCCATTGGCTGTTTCCACTGACCCAAGAATATGATTTTAAAAATTCATGCTGATAAGATCACGGTCAGGTTTGCATAATGGGTAGATATATGACAGATGTAGTTCAAATGAGAGAAATGCGAAGTAGTTCATTTTAGGAAAAAAAGTGAAAGGATACCTAAATGATAAAACTATACAGAGCGAAGGAACAGAGAGATCTTGGAGTGCAGATTCATCGATCTTTTTTAATATTTTTTATTTATTCAAAAGATCCATATGTACATCTTATAAAATCATCGTACAGTTTTGTTACACAAGATTGTCAGGAGAATACAGTGGCATGTTGAAGTTGTTGGTACAGTCAAGAGTAAGCTGGGAACTGCATGCCTTGAGGTTGTAAGAAAACTGGGATTAATACTCTGACAAAAATATTCATTAAGGGTGCTAGATGAATTCTTAACCGTTCACCTTAACTCCTCATTAAGGAAAGGTCTGGAGTTTACCACCCAGTTTATGCCTAAAAGTTAAAGATGCCTAATATGGCTCACAGAAGAGCCTTAAGAGTTTGGACGTGGATATTATTGCCTTTACTATTGAACTATGGGATAGAAAATCAGTGAAGGTCCTGGGACCTTGTTCAAGATCATCTCCTGATTGGTCTCCAGTGGTCCATTCTGGAAGATGCACACATGTGAATGTTGGGTGAAAGCATGATTGGACACAACAGTGTTGTTCCCCCCTACCAAAGTCAATGTCAAAACTCATAGAATCATAGAATGATACAGCACAGAAAGAGGCCATTCAGCCCATCATGCCTGTGCCTGCTCTTTGAAAGAGCTATCCAATTAGTCCCACTCCCCTACTCTTTCCCTGTAGCCCTGCAATTTTTTCCCTTCAAGTATTTCTCCAATTCCCTTTTGAAAGTTACTATTGAATCTGCTTTCACCACACTTTCAGGCAGTGCATTCCAGATCATAACAACTCGCTGCGTAAAAACGTTTTTCCTCGTGTTGTCTCTGGTTCTTTTGCCAATTACCTTAAATCTCTGCCCTCTGGTTACCTACCCTTCTGTCACTGGAAACAGTTTCTCCTTATTTACTCTATCAAAACCCTTCATGATTTTGAACACTTCTTGTTATAACTGGATAGCCTCATGGTGAAAGATAGAATCCTGGAGCCTGGTCTTCAGTTGCTTCCAAGCCTTCATTCACAAAGCTCCTCATTACACCCACGCCACACCCTAGATCAGCTCTCTTATAAATGGATACAAGAGAGTTCCCACCTGATACACACACCTGAATACAATTAACACTAATTGATATGAATCACATGGATATAATTAACACTTCTATCAAACCTCCCCTTAACCTTCTCTGTTCTTTGGAGAACAACCCCAGATTCTCTAGTCTTGACATGTAACTGAATTCTTTTAACCCTAGTACCATTCTAGTAAATCTCCTCTGCACCCTCTCTAAGGCCTTGACATCTTTTCTAAAGTGTGGTGTCCAAAATTGGACACAATACTCCTAACCAGTGTTTTATAAAGGTTTAGCAGAAGTTCTTTGCTTTTGTACTCTATGCCTCTGACGAAGGGGATAATCTCCGAAAGCTTGTGATTTTAAAATAAAATTGTTGGACTATAACCTGGTGTTGTAAGATTCCTTACATTTGTCCACCCCAGTCCATCACTGGCATCTCCACATCAGGGCTTCTATTTATAAAGCCATGGATCCCGTATGCTTTTTTAACAGCCTTCTCAACTTGTCCTGCCACCTTCAAGGACTTGTGTAAGTACACCCCCAGGTCTCTCTGTTCCTGCATCCCCTTTGAAATTGCACCATTTTGTTTATATTGCCTGTCCTTATTCTTCCTACCAAAATGAATGACTTCGCACTGCCCATTTCACCAGTCTGTCTATGTTTTCCTGAAGTCTGTTACTATCCTCCTCACTGTTTACTACATTTCTGAGTTTCGTGTCATCTGCAAACTTTGAAATTATGCCATGTATACCCAAGTCCAGGTCATTAGTATATATCAAAAAGAGCAGTGGTCCCATAACCGACCCCTGGAGGACACCACTGTATACTTCCCTCCAGTCTGAAAAACAACCATTCATCATTACTTTCTGCTTTATGTCCCTTAGCCAATTTCATATCCACGCAGCAACTGCGCCTTTAATCCCATGGCCTTCAATTTTGCTAACAAGTCTATTATATGGTACTTTATCAAACATCTTTGCAAGTCCATGTACGTAACATCAACCGCACTACCCTCATCAATCCTTTCCATTACTTCATCAAATAACTCAATTAATTAGTTAAACACAATTTGCCTTTAACAAATCCACACTGGCTTTCATTTATTAGCCCATATTTCACCAAGTGCCAATTAATTTTGTCCCAGATTACTGTTTCTAAAAGTTTCCTCACCACTGACGTTAGGCGAACTGACCTGTAGTTGTCGGGTTTATCCCTCTCCCTTTTTTGAACAGGTGTGTAACATTTGCAATCCTTCAGTCCTCTGGCACCACCCCCATATCTATCGACGATTGGAAGATTTTGGCCACAGCCTCCACAATTTCCACCCTTACTTCCCTCAGCAACTTAGGATACATCCCATCCGGTCCGGGTGACTTTTCTACCTTGAGCGCTGCCAACCTTTTTAGTACCTCTTCTTTATTTATTTTTATCCAATCCAATTTCTCTACTACCTCCTCCTTTACTGTGACATTGGGAGCATCCTCTTCTCCAGTGAAGACCGATGTGAAGTATTCATTTAGTAGCTCAGCCAAACCCTCTGCCTCCATAAGAAAATCTAGTTTTTGGTCCCTAATCAACCCCACCCTTTCTTTGACTACCCTTTTACTATTTATATGTCCATAAACAAACTTTTGGGCTCTCTTTTATGTTACCCACCAATCGATTCTTATAGCCTCTCTTTGCCCCTCTTATGTCCTTTTTCAATTCTCCCCTGTGTTTTTTGTATTCAGCTTGGTTCTCCACTGAATTATGAACCTGACATTTATCAAAAGCCTCCTTTTTCTGTTTCATTTTTATCTCTATGTCTTTAGTCATTCAGGAAGCTCTGGCTTTGGATGCCCTTCCTTTTGCCCTTGTGGGAATGTGTCTAGTCTATACCCAAACTATCTCCTCTTTGAAGGCCTCCCATTGCCAATTTACTGTTTTACCTGCCAATTTTTGATTCCAATCCACCTGGGCCAGATCCCCTTTCAACTCACTGAACTTAGCCCTCCTCCATTTGAGAAGTTTCACATTTGACTTTTCCTTGTCCTTTTCCATAACTACCCTAAACCTAACGATCTTGTGATCACTGTTTCCCAAATGCTCCTCCACTGAAACATGCTCCACTTGCCCCACTTCATTCCCCAGAACTAGATCCAGCACTGCTTCCTTCTTCGTTGGGCTGGAAACATACTGAACAAAAAAGTTCTCATGGACACATTTCAGGAATTCTTGCCCCTCTTTGCCCTTTACATTGTTATTTTCCCAGTATAATTCAAGTCTCCCATTATCACTACTCTAAAGTTTTTGCATCTTTCTGCAATTTGTCTGCAAATTTGCTCTTCTATCTCCTTCCCACTATTTGGTGGCTTATACTATACACCCAGCACCATAATAGCCACTCTATTGTTCCTGAGTTCTAACCAAATAGATTCTGTCTTTGAACCCTCAAGTGTATCATTCCTTTGATCGATACTGCTATCTCCACCCCCCAAACCTCTTTTTCTTTCCTTCCCTATCTTTCCTGAATACATTGTAACCAGGAATATTAAGTGCCATGTGGCAATTTGTGCCTGCAGCTCACCAACCTTATTTACCACGCTCTGTGCATTTATGCACATCCACTCTGAACCCATCTTAGTCCTCCTTGCATTCCACCCTGTCTGATTCCTTCTATTTCTGAACTACTCTTTATTCTAATGCTGTTTGTCTCTCCCAGTCCCCCGTGCACTTTGTACCTCCTCTCCAATGCTTCATCCTGGTGCCCCTCCCCCTGCCAAATTAGTTGAAACCCTCCCCCACAGCACTAGTTAACTTTCCTGCGACAACATTGGCCCCAGCCCTGTTGAGATGCAACCAGTCCATCTTGTACAGATCCCTCCTGTCCCAGAACTGGTCTGAATGAAGAACCATACATGAAGAATTGCTACATAGGTGCGGTACTGGAGAGTGCCCGGCATCTGTGGAGCTCTATCCCAACAGAAGGCAACTCCTTCAGGAATTGAGGAAAAAGAAAAGCAGCAAAAAAGCTGGATAAATGGCTCGTTAAAAATAGAAATGAAGGTGATAAGAATTACAGAAATAGATGGTTAAATCTTTGTCTCCATAACAACAGTGATTGCACTTCAAAGGGAGTCCATAAATTATGAAGTGTTTTGGGATGTCCTGAAAACATCCATCACACTCCAGCCATCACATTTTATATAAAACGCCAACACATCACAACTAAACAATCTTTAAAACAAAGTATTCAAAAAAGAAAGAATCCCAATCATTTTCTGCTGTTATTTTTCTGACTGAGATAGTGTAGCCTTTTCCCAAGGATAGAATCGAAGCTGGTACCAATTTTAAGAAACTTCCAACAAAAACAATATTTAGCCTTAAATTGACCTCAGGACCTATTGAGACCACTTCTCCACAGTTAGGGAGTGCAAAACGGGCAAAAAAATTATCGGCCGCCTGTTACTTGCCCCGCCAGACTAATGAACAAAACTGTAGGACATCAACCATTTTATGAAACGTGATAGTTTCTGTGGCCGTTTAGGTGAAGAAATGTCTTTAGTGGAATGTTAAGGATTCAATAATGTAGGTTGTGTGCAGGCAGGGGAAAAAGGCAGCGTGCGATGTTTAGTATTGCTGATGGCAACTGTTCACTTTAATTCTCCATCCCGCTCCCACTCTGACCTCTCCTGTCCTTGGCCTCCTACATTGTTCCAATGAAGCTCAACTCAAGCTCGAAGAACAGCACCTCACCTTCAATTAGGCACTTTACAGCCTTCAACATTGAGTTCAACAACTTTACACCATAACTACCATTTCCATTTTCTCAGACAGCAGGTGCTGGTAATGGTTCTGCTCTAAGCATTCACACCTCCTCTGGACCCATCTTTTATTTCTTTACTTGTCCCATTACCACCCCATATTGCTTTGCAACATCATTCCTTCTGTCAAATTTTGTTTGAAAATCACTCCTGTGAAGTGCCTTGGGACGTTTTACTAAGTTAAAGGCGCTATATAAATGCAAATTATTGTTGTTTAATCACATCTGCCCTCCATGCTATCACAAACCTTCCTCTTTGTTCTTTCCTCCCTACTTTTCCCTGGCTCTGTACTTGCTTAAAAACTGTTAAATCTCTAACTTCTTCCGGTTCTGATGAAAGGTCATCGACCTGAAGCATTAATTCTGTTTCTCTCTTCACAGATGCTGCCTGACCTGTTGAGAGTTTCCTGCATTTTCTGTTTTTATTTGTTCATATTTACTGCTGTGCCTTTGCTGGCACAGGGAGAGTAAAAAATCTCTTGAGGTCGTATTCCACAGCCAGAGATACTTGTACCACCTGATTTATATTACAAATCTGCCATCAAAATCAGAGCTGCTCCCAGCAACAATTTAATATTAATGCAGCTTCTTGTCTCTGGTTCACTTTATCTTTTATAGGGCTGGCCGAAGATTGATGACAGTTGCAGGCGTGTCTTAATTATGCCACAAATTAATATGCTTCTTTTCTGGAAAGGATTTGATGTTACACTCACAGACTGACTGACTGTGCACTTTGTAATAATGGCGAGAGTTTCCCTGGAAGGGAATCCTGGCAGATGTGGTCTTGCTGCCTTGGAGATGAGCAATAAAAGGCATGAAGGTTTGCCGAACACCGGTTCTTGTCCTAACGATACGGAGTACATCCTATTTCAATAAGGAAGCTGTTTTCTAGCTGTATCAGTAGCACTTTTGTCGTGTTGTATTTGAAATTATTTCATTTTTGCAGGTTAGGCCTTATTTGAAGCCTGTCTATTGGGCTGATTTTATGAGGCCCTGCAGAGCCTGGCCACAGTAGTGATCACGGGTTGCGGGGTTACACCGCACTAGAGTTTGACGAGATGCGATCTCGCCCGTCCGCCTGATCAATACTGCGCTTCAGGGGGGTGTTAAACTTTCATTTAAATGAGATCTCTCGTCCTATATTATGACTGGGTCAAGCTCTGCCCTCAGCATGCACTCGAACTGCATCAAATGGATGCCTTTTCCATAAGGCGCCCAGTGTCATCAAACAAAAAAAAACAAAAGTGCCCCCTTTTTACAGGGGCACAACTAATTAGGAACTAAACCATAAAACAAAGGAAACTTAGAAACTTAAATAATAATCTTGTTGCCAGTATCCACTGTGCACTCCAGTCCCTGCGGTGACCACTGATCGCGGGAAGTCTCAAGCGTGCCAGCGGACACCGCTTGCCTCTTCTCCAGGGGTTCCTGGGCGCAGACAAGGCCGCGGAGGAGAGTCGGGGAACCAGCGTGGCCACCCCCACGGGCAGTGCATCACATGATGCATGACTGCTCCGTGAGGCTGATTTGCTTCGGTAATTCTTTGGAGCAGACAGAAGTTTTCACCAACTTTGGCTACAAAATGCATTATGCAGCATTTACTATTAAGCTGTAAAGTATTTTGCTGGTGAGATGGCTGACCTTTTCCTGCACTGAGTGAAGATCCAGATTTTGATCGATGCTCCTTAGAATCGAATATTTCTCACTATCAATTACCATGCTCGTGTCATTTTTATTTGACTCGCGCTGAAGGTGAGAAGTATTTAAAAAAATCAGAACGAGGCTGCTGAGTGACAGAGGCTGCGAAGCAAAAATGATCTTGGCTGCAGTTATGGTATTTGATGTATCTGGGGTTAATTTAGAAATCCAAATGAAAAAAATTCAGCCTAAATTGGCTCCCTGACTTGATTTATCAATCTCATCACTGTATATGGTAATATTCAAAGAATACCTCCATACTTGGGGATATTTCATGTTTCATAAGTGTATTACTCCAGGTTCAAGATATTGATGGTAGTATAACAATAAAACACTTACGTCAGACCACTGAACCCAACAGTGCTGAACATAATTCAGTTACAAAATGGCAGAGATAAGAGAATTATTGTGTGGCACATATTTTGGCTGTTATTGATTTTCCTTCAACTATGCCTGCTCTTGTTAATGGTTCAGCAAGTTTATCCAGTGAGTAGCTGAGCCATATATTCCAGGTAAATACCAAGTTCAGTCCCTGATCTTTACTGAATTAGCAGGACTGCTGCAATTAGCCTCAGTGTCTCTGACCCAGGGAGCAGAAAATTATTAGCCAGGGTTCTTGTTCCTGATCACTGTTTCAGTTGGAAACTTCATGTGTGCTGAATGTGCGGTCCTCCAGCGAGGTCATGATTAGGCTTTGTCCTCAGGCTCCTATAAGGTTGAATAGACCACAATGTCTGAATGGCCAATTGGACGAGATATCTAGAGGTAATAAATAAAGTACACAGCCTAAAAACGTAACGGTGGATTTCTAACTTAAAAAGATATGTCTACCCTTTGTTGTGTGCTTCCAACTTAGAAGCAAATGGAGCTGGCTTCAAGCCCTTCTTGTATTTTTAAAATATATTACCTCCAAATAGTCAGAAGAAACTCATTACTAAAGCATGGTGATTCATGGGTGATAACCCAACAAATAGCTAGATTGGCTTGAGCTACTCTATGTATTATCCAACCATTTCTTTGGAGAAATCCAAACACTTATCATTTCTTTACTTTGCTACTTTGCCGCAATCCCTAAGCAAATGAGATGATGTCACTGACATTGGAGGTGAAGACCACTATAATGGAGGTGATGTTGGCCCCCACCTTCGACATCAGTGCCACGTTTCAAAGCAACGTGCATATTTGTTGGTGAAGGCAGCCATGTTTTTTTGCTGAGCGCAGTGAGTGATTGGACCATTTAAGCACATCCTCATATAGGCCAGTGTAGGAGTTTCACGCTCTCTGGTGAAGGCAACAGGTTCCAGCAAAAAGCTGCAATCAGTGATCTTAAAACAACTATGCATGTGTGGATTCAGTGCTACAGAAACCTCCCTGTAAAGATTCATGAAGCAGTTCCCACATAATCAGGAGTGCCAGTCAGCCCTGCTGAACCATTCTGAAACAGTTCTACAATATAAATGCAGCATTCGACAAACAAAAAACATGTATAAGAATCACATATGTGCATAAAATGCCCATATAGGCATGTCTATAGGTGTATTTTTTATCATATCTGCTGATTTGGAGTATTGCAGAGCTTCTTATTGTAAAAATGAACTGGTCTAGTTTTCCCTTTTCCCTCCTTGCCCTAAGTTGAGATCTCAGAGCATCTGAATTTTCTTCTTGGTGAAGGAATGGACAGATTATGAAGGTTGGATTTGGGTCTCTGGAATCCCTG
This sequence comes from Heptranchias perlo, assembly GCF_035084215.1. Classification (NCBI taxonomy): domain Eukaryota; kingdom Metazoa; phylum Chordata; class Chondrichthyes; order Hexanchiformes; family Hexanchidae; genus Heptranchias; species Heptranchias perlo. The sequence goes on along the minus strand of NC_090341.1, from coordinate 32,791,839 downwards.
TGACTTAAGCCTGCAATGACAGATTTGAAATGCAACCGCATGCTACCAGGTCAGAGTTACTTACCCTTCAAATGTGCCTCCATACACTCATGCACAAATTGATCTAGGAATTTGTTTTTTATTGAGAAAGCTAGGTGAAGATCCAAGGCCATAATACAGAACATCATCAAGGTTGGAATGAATGGAAGAAAAGAGAAATAAATCAATAAGTAGTGCATAGGTGGCTTCATGTTTGGATTTTAAAAGCCAAGACTGAGAAAGATAAGAAGTTCCACAGTTGAAAAGTTTAAATTGGATTTTTATCCCATGGGAGTGACACAACTTCCCAGATTTCTGATGAATTCATTTTATAGCAGTTGCTCATAACTGAAATCTTTTAGTTCCAGACAGCCTAGCAATCCTGTCATTGTGCTTAAGGTCATTCTTGCTATTGTACTTAAGGTCCTGTTATGTCCTGTCACGTATGAGGTAACCAAATGAAAATGTGGGTATAATTTATAATTAATACATATCACAAGCAACGTTTTACACATTAGCACACACATAATATGTTACATGTTAAACAAGATATATATTAATCCTACAGCACAAAAGAACATTTAAATTCTACTATTTAAGAATAACAGTAAACATAAAGGCTCAAGTGGGATCTCCTTACATCCCTCAGTTCTCCTATCCTCAGACAATGTAAAGTTATAAGGAAACTGAGGGACTGGGAGAAAAATAAAGAGGGATTTGACAGCCTCACAAAAATTACAAAAAGATGAAAAAAGGGCACGGGGGATTTCATTTTGTTCCACTAATCCTTAAACCAACTTCAGTAGCAAAATCTTAAATTGCTCTATTTTCACTCAGAATTGTATTCATTCAATTGAGATCAGACTGGTCACTCTCAGGGTACACACACCCCCGCCCCGCCCCTGCTGATTCATGTCATCCATCAGATAGTGTTAAAGTATCAGTAAGTATATGCTTTGCCTTTCTGCGCAGTAGAAAAAAAGAGATTACATCAGCTATTTATATCTGCCTTCTGACATCCCATGATGACATGGAGCAGATTTACATCTGAAGTAAGTTTGGCATAAGTAAATGCAGCATTTACACCAGAAATAATAGACTGAAAGTCCACTACAAATGTCCAAAAATCCCAAATTTGCGACACTTATTCTGGATAGGCAATTAATTTACTCAGAAAGCATTATAATGAGATTGTGCAAGGGAGATACCTCGATATAAATTTATGAGGGGGCTTGACAGGGTAGATGCTGAGAGATTGTTTCCCCTGGCTCGAGGGCCGAGAACTCGGGGGCATAATCGCAGGATACGGGGTTGGCAATTCAAGACTGAGATGAGGAGGGATTTCTTCACACAGAAGGTTGTGAATCTTTGGAATTCTCTACCCCAGAGGGCTGTGGATGCTCAGTCATTGAATATATTCAAGGCTGAGATGGATAGATTTTTGGACTCCAGGGGAAACAAGGGATATGGGGATTGGGCGGGAAAGTGGAGTTGAGGTCAAAGATCAGCCATGATCTGATTGAATGGCAGAGCAGGCTCGAGGGACTGCATGCACCACTCCTGCTCCTATTTCTTATGTTCTTATGCATTTTATAGGAAATTAAACTTTCAAAAACCCAAGCAGTTTCCTTCGGAGATTAAGTAGTAAATATATATTGTGTCACGTTCTGTATTTCAAAGGCTAATTTAAATTCAATAATAGGCTCACAAAGCTTTGACAATCATTTATGAGTCACAACAGTGTAGCGTGAGTGATTTTTGCTGCAGTCAATGCTTTCTTTGGCATGAAGCCGTATTGACTGTCACTGATACTTTTATTCTGAGTCAGACCTCAAATAGCCTTCAAAGATAACTCCCAAGATTCTAGGTAACCATGGCAATAGGAAAAGAGGCAAACACACAGCTATGATTTGTGATTTTTAGTCACTTTAATATTACACATAATATTCAACAACATCAAAAATACATTGGCCCTGAATTTTTTGGAGGTTTTCTTGTATTATCGGGGCTTAGTGGCAGCAGGGGACTCATGAGCATGGCATATATTGGAGTGGAACCCGTTTCCATTGGGTGTCCACCCCATATTCAGACTGAAAAGAAAGAAGGAACTTGCATCTATTTAGCACCTTTCATGACTTCAAGATGTTTTTTTTTTATTCGTTCACGGGATGTGGGCGTCGCTGACAAGGCCGGCATTTATTGCCCATCCCTAATTGCCCTCGAGAAGGTGGTGGTGAGCCGCCTTCTTGAACCGCTGCAGTCCGTGTGGTGACGGTTCTCCCACAGTGCTGTTAGGAAGGGAGTTCCAGGATTTTGACCCAGCAACAATGAAGGAACGGCGATATATTTCCAAGTCGGAATGGTGTGTGACTTGGAGGGGAACGTGCAGGTGGTGTTGTTCCCATGCGCCTGCTGCTCTTGTCCTTCTAGGTGGTAGAGGTCGCGGGTTTGGGAGGTGCTGTCGAAGAAGCCTTGGCGAGTTGCTGCAGTGCATCCTGTGGATGGTGCACACTGCAGCCACAGTGCGCCGGTGGTGAAGGGAGTGAATGTTTAGGGTGGTGGAAGGGGTGCCAATCAAGCGGGCTGCTTTATCTTGGATGGTGTCGAGCTTCTTGAGTGTTGTTGGAGCTGCACTCATCCAGCCAAGTGGAGAGTATTCCATCACACTCCTGACTTATGCCTTGTAGATGGTGGAAAGGCTTTGGGGAGTCAGGAGGTGAGTCACTCGCCGCAGAATACCCAGCCTCTGACCTGCTCTCGTAGCCACAGTATTTATATGGCTGGTCCAGTTAAGTTTCTGGTCAATGGTGACCCCCAGGATGTTGATGGTGGGGGATTCGGCGATGGTAATGCCGTTGAATGTCAAGGGGAGGTGATTAGACTCTCTCTTGTTGGAGATGGTCATTGCCTGGCACTTATCTGGTGCGAATGTTAATTGCCACTTATGAGCCTAAGCCTGGATGTTGTCCAGGTCTTGCTGCATGCAGGCTCGGACTGCTTCATTATCTGAGGGGTTGCGAATGGAACTGAACACTGTGCAGTCATCAGCGAACATCCCCATTTCTGACCTTATGATGGAGGGAAGGTCATTGATGAAGCAGCTGAAGATGGTTGGGCCTGGGACACTGCCCTGAGGAACTCCTGCAGCAATGTCCTGGGGCTGAGATGATTGGCCTCCAACAACCACTACCATCTTCCTTTGTGCTAGGTATGACTCCAGCCACTGGAGAGTTTTCCCCCTGATTCCTATTGACTTCAATTTTACTAGGGCTCCTTGGTGCCACACTCGGTCAAATGCTGCCTTGATGTCAAGGGCAGTCACTCTCACCTACACCTCTGGAATTCAGCTCTTTTGTCCATGTTTGGACCAAGGCTGTAATGAGGTCTGGAGCCGAGTGGTCCTGGCGGAACCCAAACTGAGCATCGGTGAGCAGGTTATTGGTGAGTAAGTGCCGCTTGATAGCACTGTCGACGACACCTTCCATCACTTTGTTGATGATTGAGAGTAGACTGATGGGGCGCTAATTGGCCGGATTGGATTTGTCCTGCTTTTTGTGGACAGGACATACCTGGGCAATTTTCCACATTGTCGGGTAGATGCCAGTGTTGTAGCTGTACTGGAACAGCTTGGCTAGAGGCGCAGCTAGTTCTGGAGCACAAGTCTCCAGCACTACAGCTGGGATGTTGTCGGGGCCCATAGCCTTTGCTGTATCCAGTGCACTCAGCCGTTTCTTGATATCACGTGGAGTGAATCGAATTGGCCGAAGTCTGGCTTCCGTGATGGTGGGGATATCGGGAGGAGGCTGAGATGGATCATCCATTCGGCACTTCTGGCTGAAGATGGTTGCAAACGCTTCAGCCTTGTCTTTTGCACTCACGTGCTGGACTCCGCCATCATTGAGAATGGGGATGTTTGCAGAGCCTCCTCCTCCCGTTAGTTGTTTAATTGTCCACCACCATTCACGACTGGATGTGGCAGGACTGCAGAGCTTTGATCTGATCCGTTGGTTGTGGAATCACTTAGCTCTGTCTATAGCATGTTGCTTCCACTGTTTAGCATGCATGTAGTCCTGAGTTGTAGCTTCACCAGGTTGGCACCTCATTTTTAGGTACGCCTGGTGTTGCTCCTGCCATGCTCTTCTACACTCCTCATTGAACCAGGGTTGATCCCCTGGCTTGTTGGTAATGGTAGAGTGAGGAATATGCCGGGCCATGAGGTTACAGATTGTGCTGGAATACAATTCTGCTGCTGCTGATGGCCCACAGCGCCTCATGGATGCCCAGTTTTGAGCTGCTAGATCTGTTCTGAATCTGTCCCATTTAGCACGGTGGTAGTGCCACACAACACGTTGGATGGTGTCCTCAGTGCGAAGACGGGACTTCATCTCCACGAGGACTGTGCGGTGGTCACTCCTACCAATACTGTCATGGACAGATGCATTTGCGACAGGTAGATTGGTGAGGACGAGGTCAAGTAAGTTTTTCCCTCGTGTTGGTTCGCTCACCACCTGCCGCAGGCCCAGTCTAGCAGCTGTGTCCTTCAGGACTCGGCCAGCTCGGTCAGTAGTGGTGCTACCGAGCCACTCTTGGTGATGGACATTGAAGTCCCCCACCCAGAGTACATTTTGTGCCTTTGCTACCCTCAGTGCTTCCTCCAAGTGGTGCTCAACATGGAGGAGGACTGATTCATCAGCTGAGGGAGGACGGTCGGTGGTAATCAGCAGGAGGTTTCCTTGCCCATGTTTGATCTGATGCCATGAGATTCAGAGTCAATGTTGAGGACTCCCAGGGCCACTCCCTCCTGACTATATATCACTGTACCGCCACCTCTGGTGGGTCTGTCCTGCTGGTGGGACAGGACATACCCAGGGATGGTGATGGAAGAGTCTGGGACGTTGGCTGAAAGATATGATTCTGTGAGTATGGCTGTGTCAGGCTGTTGCTTGACTAGTCTGTGGGACAGCTCTCCCAATTTTGGCACAAGTCCCCAGATGTTAGTAAGGAGGACCTTGCAGGGTCGACTGGGCTTGGTGTTTTGCCGTTGTCGTGTCCGGTGCCTAGTGGTCCGATGCCGGGTGGTCCGTCCGGTTTTATTCTTATTATGACTTTTCGTAGCGAGATTTTAGAACTGAATGGCTTGCTAGGCCATTTCAGAGGGCAATTAAGAATCAACCACATTGCTGTGGGTCTGGAGTCACATATAGGCCAGACCGGGTAAGGGCGGCAGGCTTCCTTCCCTAAAGGACATTAGTGAACCAGATGGGTTTTTACGACAATCCGGTAGTTTCATGGCCATCATTACTGATACTAGTATTTAATTCCAAATTTTATTTAATTAATTGAATTTAATTAATTAATTGAATTTAAATTCGCCAGCTGCCATGGCGGGATTTGAACTCATGACTCTGGATTTTAGTTCAGGCCTCTGGATTACTTGCCCAGTAACATAACCACTGTGCTACCGTCCCACGACGTTTACCAGCCAAAGAAGTACTTTTTGAAGTATAGTCACTGCTGTAATGCAAGGAAATGTTCGCACACATCAAAATCCCGCACACAGCATTGAGATAAAAGACCAGCTAAAATGTTTTAGTGGTGTTGCTTGAGGGATAACTGTTGGCCAGGACAACTCCTCTGCTCTTCTTCGAATAATGCCATAGAATCTTTTGCGATCACCTAAGAGGGCAAATAGGACTTCGGTTTTATTATCTCAACCGAAAGATGGCAATTCCAACAGTGTAGCATTCCATTAGTACAGCGCTGGGGTGTTAGCCGAGATAATGTGCTCAAGTCATGGAACTGGAGCTTGAGCCCACAAGCTTCTGACTCAGAGGTGAGAGTGCTACCAGTGAGCTGCAGCTGACAAATGTTATGGAAATAGTGGGATGATATCATACATCCAAATTCCCATAATTTCTTCCCAATTACACTCAGTGTAACTTACAACCAAATAAATGAGACGTATTGAGCTTCCCATGAGTAGCTGATCCTGGGTGGAGTGTTACATTTAAAGGTGTTTACTGCCTGGACAACTTCTGCCGACAAATCAGATTTTCTTGCAAATTTTAGGAATTGTATTGCCTTGGGAAGCTAGTGAGGTGGACCTTAATCCGACTCTCTGCCCACCTTACAACCCCACCCACAGTAAAGGATATGCAGCAGCATGGATTCTCCCTACAAGGATTTCTCTGTATGTAATCTGAATGGAGGAAGATGAAGGGACAACAAGGAGCAAAGGAGAGTGTGGCAGCATTGAGTATGGATGAAGCCACCATGGATGAGAAAGAAGTGGAAATAGAATCCATGGTGGGGGGGAAGGGGGGGGTGCGAGGCCCCACTGTTGTGGAGGCTGAGGAACTTGGAACTCAACATCATGAGGATGCTGACTCGAAGGCTGCTGCTCCATCTGCCCCAGGGAAATTTGTCGGCAGATTATTAGTAATACATTCTTTTCAAATTAAAGCACTCCCTGACTAAATTTCCATCACTACATCTCCCTAGCCTTCATGACTACTACCATTCTTCTACGACAAAACAGATATATTTTTGTCTTCCTAAGCAAACATACCACTGCATCCCAACTAGACCTCCTGAGACCTAATGAGCTCATTGAACAACAGAGCCGATTCAAATAACAACCTCTGGTTTATTATTCTTATATATAGTTGTACTTCAATACAACGCCCTACTTATCATCGTGTTTCCCCTGGGTGCACAGATATGCTATTCTATGACCTACCGAGGTGCCATGGAGGGCCAGTGTTGTGAGAAGTGGTTGGCTGCTCAATTGGAACAAAAGCCTCTTGAGACTGAGGTGGCCTTCGTTTCATGACAGCTGAGTCCTGGAAGGCGCCCGCTGTGGGCTTCATTTCTTGTGTGACTCCGTGGGCAACCAGGTCATACTTCCTATTTTCTCTTTGAGTAGGCCTCTGAGGGGTTAGGCCAGAGACCTGGGGGTGGGAGGGGAGTTTTAACCCCAAAGAACAGGTGGGTTGTGGTCAGATGGGAGGTAGAAATAATAGATATTGGAAGCGGGACTGCACCCGGCTTCAACGAGCCCACTTCCAGGTTTAACCCAGGCCGGTTACCGAAACCCGAAAGTCCCGTTCCCACCATGCCGGCTTGTTAAAAGGGCAATTTAGATAACTTAAACAGTTGAGCGACTTAATTTTTTGTGGATTCTGAAACACGCTATTGAAACGGAGGCGAGATGCAGCCGAAGCTTATTTGGCCCTTTAAACCTGTGATTGACCCATCTCAATAAAAGGTCAGGTATTGCAGCTGGTCACTCAGCTCTCTCAGGCAAACATTTGGCTGAGAGTTCTTTGTTGAGACTGACAATTCTTCTGTTCCAACAAATTTACCAACATTTTCGAGCCTCTCAAAATGACAAGATCAGATTGGGGGGGTGGGGGGTGGAATGGATGTATTCCACAGTAAATCTGAGGAGGAGGCACATCACCATCCACAGCAGGCAGGGCATGCAGTTCTGGGATCTGCAGATGCACAAGACAGAGGTGCGCAACAAGTACCCGGAGAACAGCAGAGAGGGGACCAACGGAGGGGTCGAGGTTGCAGGAGCCACTATCCACATGAGAGGGTATACAGGCAGAGGCTGAGCTTCCTGGACCTCTCTGAGGACCAGTGCTTATGCAAGCTCAGATTGAGTCAGCAGGTGGTTGCAGACATCTGCAGCCTCAGGAAAAGCTGCTTCCCACTGGATCCTTGTGGCCACACAGTGCCCGTCACAGTAAAGGCAACCACAGCCCTCAATTTCTTCTTCTCTGGGTCCTTCCAGGGCACCACCGGTGACATCTCCAGGGTGTTACAATCATCTGCACATGTGTATAAGGCAGTTGACGGATGGGTTGTTTGCCAGGGCATCCGATTACGTGAACTTCCCCCACGACATCAGCCAGAATGAGTGGCAGTGGGTTTCGCCTCTCTGGCTGGCTTCCCACGGGTGCAGGGTGCAATCGATTGCACACACGTGGCAATCCAAGGATCACCGCATGAGCCAGGAGTTTTCATAAACCGAAAGGGCTATCACTCCATCAAACACAGCTGTTGTGCAACCATAACAGAGATTTCTGCAGGTGTGCACCAGATTACCTGGCAGTTGTCATGATGCCTTCATTTTGTGCCAGTCAAACATTCCAGACCTCTTCAAGACAGGAGACAGACTTAAGGACTGGCTGCTTGGAGACAAGGGATCACGATACCTGTAAGGAACCCCACCAACGAGGCACAAGAACGATACAACCAGAGCCACAAGACCACCAGGTGTGTCACTGAGCAAGCCACAGGCAAATTAAAGATGTGCTTCAGACGCCTTGACAGGTCTGAGGGAGCCCTTCAGTACTCGCCAGCGAGGATCTCCAGAATAATCGTGGTGTGCTGCGTCCTGCACAACATAGCGCAGCAGTGAGGTTTAGAAGTGGTCGCGGACAAAGGCGCTCGTCAATCATCCTCTGTTGGCGACAACATTGAGGAAGAGGAGGAGGATGAGATGGAATAGGAGGAGGAGGAGGACAAGGAGGAAGAATATGACAATGGTGCACGCATCGCTAGACCAGCCGCACACATTGCTGCCCGGGATGCCAGGGGTGCCCTCATCTCTCACAGGTTCTCGTATTGACAGTCTAAAAATAAAGATATTTGAGATCCTCGTACCGCGGTCCTGGCACAATCACCACCATGACCAACAAACCGCCCTCCCAACCCCCCCTTGCACAAAACAGTCTTTAAACGTCGCATACACCGATTGCACAGCCACTCAATGAATGTCACATATTGGCATTCTTCATGAATCAAATGAAAGGTCCACTTGAAAGTCTGGAAGCAATAATGGTCAAGACTTGGAAGTGTTGATAATGAATAGATTTTATGTGCCAACATAAAAAGAAATAGAAATCACAACATAACATTTCTTCAAACACCCTTGTGCATCCCCTTGGTGAACAACAAGTGCTTAAACATACGCTTTCTACTGCTTCTACATGGTACATCCCCTGTGGCTTCAGCAGAGGTAGAGGCAGGCTGTGCAGATCCCTGCCCTGACTGCTGAGATGCTTTTGGCCCATGACCTCTGGGTTTTGAAGAGCCAGGTCAAAGAATGCTCCACCTCCACCTGTGCAGGGGCAGACTCGGCTATTGGGAGAGGAGGCACTATTTCAGGTATTGGTTGGGGCGGGGGGAGGCAACGGGTATGACATGGTAGCCGCTCTGAGTGGAGTTCCCACTTCCATGTCCCCTTTTGCCCTCATCCTTCTCCTGAGCCAGCACCATATCACTCCTACCACTGTACTGGGGAAGCAGCTTGGTGAGGATCAGTGACACGTTGAAAGGCCATGGATAAGGTATTGGTCATCCTGTTTAGGGCGGTAGACATGCTGGTTTCCAAAGACTGCATGGCCGTGCTAATGCCATGCATAGACTCATTTGTGAGCCGTGTGTGAAGCTCAATGGAGGTGGCCACTCTCTCCATTGCTGACTTTCTCACACTTACCTACGACATCACTCCACTAATGTTGGAATTGGACTCCTCCATCCTCACCGCTATTGTGGACAGTGTACCTTCCACTACCTCGCAAAGGTGCAGCTGTCCCTCAATCATTCTCCTTCTCAACAATTGTCCACGGGGTTCAGCATCTGTGTCCAGCAGAGCAGAGCTTGGTGAGGAATGCGCCCTCCGACGTGAACTCTCCACAGCTGCCCCTGCCACCAGTGTCCGCTCGTGCTCACTTGTGAATCACCAGGTGACAACCAACTATCTGTATAAGAGGACCGACCGAAGTGCCAGTATCTGTGCTGGTGCATGGCTGGATGTCCTGTCATCGTGAGCCCTCAGAAGCAATGAGGTCCTCCGAGGAATCGATGTCATTTATCTCCATAAATTCTTCTTGTACGTGTGAAGGTCCTTGAAGACAAAAGAAAGTGAAACGACTTAATCTTGGCACAATAACAATCTTGGCAATCTTCATACTCAGACTTCTCATACTGCAGGCATTGATTATATAAAGTCAGCATCTTTGTGAAAGATGTTTGAAATTGTGTCACCAGCCATCTGTGAGCTCCCAGTCTCTCCATCTCCAACTGAGAGGACCGCAGATGTCCCAATTATTTCCACTGAGTCCTCCTCTGCATCAGTTAGTGCCACAATTTGTGGAGGTCCACTGCCAGTCCTCGCCTTCTCTCTTGCATTTTGTGCTCTTTTCTCCTACAAGGGACAACAGCATAGACCTGTGAGCGACTGAAGGTGCCGTCTTCACTCGGTGATGCAGTGCCTTGGGCGAGGATGACTATCATTCAGATTCATCAGAGGGTCACTATCACACAGGTACATCACATTGCATCAGGATTGGGGCGAGCGACAGTATTGGTTGCACAAATGGAGAGGTGAGCAAGTGGACAGAAAGTGAAGGATGGTTGCTGCTGACACTTAAGTGGGTGTGAGGAGTATTGTGATGGAATACGCTTGCCAGGACAGAGTGATGAAGGGTGTGGGGGGGATGGTGTTATACACAACAGGATGTGGGTTAATCAGCAAATATACTCACTTTTCCGTACCTAGTCAGGTCATTGAAGCGCTTCCTCACTGTAGCGAAGACCTGGGCACCATGCTTCTGCTTGTCACCTCTTGTGCTACCTCCAGCCAAGCCTTTCTGGATACAGAACCAGGTTTCTTCCTGCCATCCCTTAGACAAAGAACCTCCCTCCTGGCTCTCACTACAGCCAGTAGTACATCTAGGGAGGCATCAGTAAATCTAGGCGCTGCTTTTGCTCTCCTGGACTCCATTTCTCCGTTCTCCTCCAAAATCCATGTTTGAACTGGTCCTTTAAATATCGTAGTTCCGATCACATAATTCGGGTGTGCAGTAGGCCTGCTGCGCAGCTTGGAGAAGCAAAATCCAGAAGCAAAGATAATTGCCTGCAATTGAGTTGCGATCACAGATTTAAACGTGCACACTTGACTTCCGAGTTCCCCACGCACAAATCCACCCACCTGCTGAGTTCTTGGCTCCAGGTTAAAATCGAGGCTCTGGTATTCACTTCTATGCTAAGAGTCAGCCACAATAATAAGGAATAAAATATACTTTAACTATAAAAATCTTGTGGTACAGATGAGAGAAAAGCTTACAATGAATTAACCTGTCTGTAAATATTATGTAGGGTTGGAATATCTATCCTGTTCAACAGTTCAACTGTGAAATCAATTGATTGCAGGGAATCCTGCAGTTTGGTTTACCAATTCCAGAAAAGGGGATTATTTGGGAAACTTATTCCAATTAGGGAACATGAGTAACTGATGATTATCTACACAATCATGAAACTCTTCAGAAGGAGAAACATTTGGGACCTTAATTTCCATTGGGATAGGAGAGCAGAAGTGAAGCATATTGCCCATTTTGGGGCAGGGGTATGGGGGGTGGGGAATTTAGGTGAGAAAACCCAGAGCTGCTTGGTTTTTGCCCTGTGTAAGATATACCCCAAATTCAGGATGGGGGCAGGAGGCAGAGTGGACAAGCCTCCTACGTACCCCTCCTCCATCTGAAAGGATGTCTGGAGGAGGTCCTGCATTACCCTGGGAATTCCACCCATTACACTCTCCCTAGGCACAACAGAATATTTTCCAGCTGGGAACTGCATAGGTCACACACTTGCCTTTCCAAAGACTCCAAAAGGGTCAATGGCAAAGGTAAACAATCCCTGAGGGGATTGATTGCTCTAGAATTAAGGCTGCAATGCCCCTTTGAGGAAATGGCTACAAAATGTTTCAGCTTATCTTCGGCCCATCAAGGACCTCTGCCACTATCCAATGGAGTGGCAGGGTGCCACTTCAGTTTTCCTCTGGTGCCTCTGTTGTGCCTGTACAGGTGCGAGCTACCCGCCCAACTATTTAAAAGACACATCCCAAGATTTGGGATGGAATGCACAGCATTGGCCACCAGCAGTCTGGAGACGTGCTGTGATGCACTTCCAGTGTTGGAGCAGGAACTTGGCAATTTCAAGGCCTCAGTTCCTAAGAGGCTTTGATGAAATGTTGGAGCAATCATATACCACCTGTAGGGGCTACAGTCAATGAACACCTGTATTGAAGAAAGATTGATAGTAGATAAAATGATACCGAGGTTCATGTCTTTGTATGTACAACTGTCTGGTAAATTTGTTGAAAGTTGTTGTATGTTATAGCTCCACATTAATTTGGTTTTTTTTAGATTAAAAGGAATATTCAGTGTAAGGCCCTTCAGTAGCCGAACAACAATATCCCTTCTTAAAATTATTTGTTATCAGGCTTCATGTAAAAGTGTATAAAAGTGAATATCATTGCCCAACTTGCATATGATGTCAGCATGGCATTTCTGGCTCCCCAGAGACAAGCACAGTTACCATTTAGGTGCAAAGAGCTCATGGAATTTTTTTGTCACCAAGATCGAGGGCATCTGTGCAGCTGCCTTGCTGTGTCCTCCCTTGCCCTTGCCTTCAGCTCTCTCCAGCTTCCCCACCCATTCTAGCCCTGATCCACTGTCTGTCTGCAGCTTCTGCCCCTTTTCCCTCCTGCCCTCTCCAAGCTAATCTCATTTATGATACCCACCTCCTGCTCAATCCCCTTCCTACTCAACTCCTGACAACCCAGCTTCCCTACCTGGCCCCCATGCCAGCTGACATTTTCAATGGTTCCCTCGCCTCATGCACTGTGCCTCTTCCCTTCAAAACTGCTGCCATCACCTGTTCCTCAAAAAAAATCCCTCTCAAATCTTCTGTCCTCACTAACTATTGGCCCTTTCCAAACTTCCATTCTTCTCTAAGATCCTTGAACAGGTCACCATCTCTTAGCTCCATGCCCATCTTTTCCATAATTTCAAACCCCTCCAATCTGACTTCCACATTTCTCGTGGGGCTGAAAGGGTCATAACCAAAGTCCTGAACAACTTCCTTTGAGACTGTGATTGTGGTGCTTCATCCCTTCTTGATCTACTCGGGCTCCCTGCAGCGATTGATGTGGCTGACCATACGTGAGAGAGAGAATAATTTAATTCATGAACAATTTGGATTTTCTTTTTGTTATTTTTGTTTGTTTAGCCATTTTCTTTTTTTGTCTTTCCAAAAGCACAGGTCAGTTTCCACATATATTTTGATGACACTCAACACTTCCTTTCTCATCAATCCCAAATCTGTTGCTGTATCCTCCAACTGCTAATCTGATATTAATACCTAGATGAATCAAAATTTCTTACAGTTTAATGTCAGCAAAATCAAACCACCTTCTTCAGATCTGACTGGCACCTATGTGTCTCGTCTTGGCTCTATCAACCTTCACCTCAAACTCAGTCAGAAGCTTTGGAACCTTGGTGTTCTGCTCAACCCAAAGCTCAATTTCCTCCCCTCACTCTTCTGCTCCATTACCAAGACCACTATCTTTCACCTCTGCAATGAGTCCATGCCTTCATTACCTCAAGGCTCAATTTCTCTAATATTTTCCTAGCTGACCTCAACCCTTGGCAAGTTGCAACTCATTTTCCCACTCCCATTAGTCCTGCCTGCTTTAAGCTCCACTGGCTCCCCATGTCTCTTCAAATTGATTTCAAAATTCTCATTTTCCCTTCCAAGTCCTTCATAGTCTTTCCCCACCCTACCTTAGTAATCTCTTGCCTTAGACACCATGCGCTCCCTCCACTTCTGTAACATTGGGCTTATTTGTTGTCGCCCTCTCCCTCCACTCCATCATTTGTGGCTGCTCATTCACTGACTTTGCCCCTGCCCTCTGAAATTTTCCCTGTTGTTCCCTTTGCCTTGCCTCCTCCTTCCCCGCTTTCAGAAATCTCCATAAAATTCTTCTCTTCAATGTCTTCTCAGCCTAATTCTCTCCATTTTCCTTTTTTCCTTCCTGTTCAGTGCCCACAATTTTTAACATAAGAACATAAGAAATAGAAGCAGGAGTAGGCCATACGGCCCCTCAAACCTGCTCCGCCATTCAATAAGATCATGGCTGATCTTCAACCTCAACTCCACTTTCTCGCTTGATCCCCATATCACTTGATTCCCCTAGAGTCCAAATATCTTTCTATCTCAGCCTTAAATACACTCAACGACTCAGCATCCACAGACCTCTGGGGTAAAAAATTCCAAAGATTCACAACCCTCTGAGTGAAGAAATTTCTCCTCATCTCAGTATTAAATGGCTGATCCCTTATCCTGAGACTATTTCCCCTGGTTCTAGAAACTCCAGCCCAGGAGAAACAACCTCTCAGCTTCTGTCAAGCCCCCTCAATATCTTATATGATTCAATGAGATTACCTCTCACTCTTCTAAATTCCAGAGAGTATAGGCCCATTTTACTCAATCTCTTCTCATAGGACAACCCTCTCATCCCAGGAATCAATCTACTGAACCTTTGTTGCACCGCCTCTAAGGCAAGTATATCCTTCCATCGATAAGGAGACCAAAACTGTACACAATACTCCAGGTGAGGTCTTACCAAAGCCCTGTACAATTGTAGTAAGACTTCCTTATTCTTGCACTCCAACCCCCTTGCAATAAAGGCCAACATGCCATTTGTCTTCCTAATTGCTCGCTTTTCCTGTATGCTGACCTTTCGTGTTGCTTGTACGAGGACACCCAAATCTCTCTGAACACCGACATTTAATAGTTTCTCACCATTTAAAAAATATTCTTCTTTTCTATTCTTCCCACCAAAGTGGATAATTTCACATTTCCCCACATTATACTCCATCTGCCACCTTCTCGCCCACTCACTTAACCTGTCCAAATCCCTTTGCAAGCTCTTGGCGTCGTCCTCACAACTTACTTTCCCACCTAATTTTGTATCGTCAGCAAACTTGGATACATTACACTCGGTCCCTTCATCTAAGTCATTAATATAGATTGCAAATAGCTGAGGCCCAAGCACTGATCCTTGCGGCACCCCATTAGTTACAGCCTGTGAACCTGAATATGACCCGTTTATCCTACTGTCTGTTTTCTGTCCGTTAACCAATCCTTTATTCATGCTAATATATTACCCCCAACCCCATGAGCCCTTATCTTGCATAACAACCTTTTATGTGGCACCTTGTCGAATGCCTATTGAAAATCCAAATATACTACATCCACTGGTTCCCCTTTTTCTACCCTACTAGTTACATACTCAAAAAACTTAGATATGTCAATAGATTTGTCAAACATGATTTTACTGTCATAAAACCATGTTGACTCTGCCTAATCATATTATGATTTTCTTAGTGCCCTGTTACCACTTCCTTAATAATGGATTCCAGCATTTTCCTGATGACTGATGTCAGGCTAACTGGCCTTTAGTTCTCTGTTTTCTCTCTCCCTCCTTTCTTGAATAGCAGGGTTACATTTGCTACCTTCCAATCTGCTGGGACCATTCTAGAGTCTAGGAAATTTTGGAAGGTCACAACCAATGTGTCCACTATCTCTCCAGCTACCTCTTTTAGAACCCTAGGATGTAGGCCATCAGGTCCAGGGGATTTATCGTCTTTTAGTCCCATTAGTTTCTCCAGTACTTTTTCTCTACTGATATTAATTACTTTAAGTTCCCCACTCTCATTAGCCCTTGGATCCCCATTATTTCTGGTATGCTTTTTTTGTCTTCTACCGTGAAGACAGATACAAAACATTTGTTTAACGTCGCTGACATTTCCTTGTTTTAGGACTATCTTCATCAGCAACACTAGAAAGGATATCTTAAGCTGTTTCTATATTGGGTTTATTGGGATCCTAGGGCTGCCGACTCCTGAAAACATGGGCCTTAAACAGCTGGTGGCAACCCCAGGATAAACTTACCAGATTTGCTAAGTCAAAGACCGTTAAGGGGCTGTTTTAAATATAATACTGTGGCAGCTAAGTAAACAATAAAGTATTTGTTTCTGAATTATATTATAACAATGTTACCAATGTACATCAATACTTACCAGAGCATACTAGCTATAGGAGATGGTTAAAGATTTATAGTTCAGTAGAAATTGCCATAACTTGCTGTTTAAGTGGTCATCATTCAGAACTATTTCAGAATGCAGCCTCATATAACTATAAACAAGGAGTAATAAAAGTGTATGAATTTAGCCTGGAACAAGCAAATGGAGAGAAAGATAAGCAGTAAATTTATAAATGTAACTTTACGCAGTACATATCTCCTAATAAGAACATAAGAACATAAGAAATAGGAGCAGGAGTAGGCCAATCGGCCCCTCGAGCCTGCTCCGCCATTCAATAAGATCATGGCTGATCTGATCCTAACCTCAAATCTAAATTCATGTCCAATTTCCTGCCCGCTCCCCATAACCCCTAATTCCCTTTACTTCTAGGAAACTGTCTATTTCTGTTTTAAATGTATTTAATGATTTAATAAAGTACTATTTGGCTGCTTCCCAAGAAGCTTGTTATGTTGAGTATCTTGTATGTTTTGCCATAAAAGTACAAACTGGTAAACTGTTTTCTATTAGATGAAAGTCATTTTGATGAAGCTTTTTATTGGAATATTCATGTGCATATTCTTGATGTAGGCCGCACATGATCATTTGCACTCTATATCTCACACACCACAATTGAACTCTCCCTATGTCAAACGAACTTACAGCCTGCTTCCATCAGACGTGCCTCGTTATTATAATCTTCAACACACTTACAAATTTTTTAGGCCCCACATAAGATTTTGTCCATCCCACGCCCTCTAGAAGCTGCATAGCAAAGTATTTGGTCTGGATTTTCCTGCAGTTGACCACCTGTTTTTGGGTATAGCCAAGGTAATCAAGAGAGGGAAATCAAAGGAGGGTTAAAGTTATTGCAAGGTTATTAAGCCACTTTTTTTTCATTCATGGGATGTGGGCATCGCTGGCAAGGCCAGCATTTATTGCCCATCCCTAATTACCCTTGAGAAGGTAGTGGTGAGCCGCCTTCTTGAACTGCTGCAGTCCGTGTGGTGAAGGTTCTCCCACAGTGCTGTTAGGTAGGGAGTTCCACGATTTTGACCGAATGGCGATATATTTCCAAGTTGGGATGGTGTGTGACTTGGAGGGGAACGTGCAGCTGATGTTGTTCCCATCTTCCTGCTGCCCTTGTCCTTCTAGGTGGTAGAGGTCGCGGGTTTGGGAGGTGCTGTCGAAGAAGCCTTGGCGAGTTGCTGCAGTGCATCCTGTAGATGGACTGCAGCCACGGTGCGCCGGTGGTGAAAGGAGTGAATGTTTAGGGTGGTGGATGGGGTGCCACTCAAGCGGGCTGCTTTGTCCTGGATGGTGTCGAGCTTCTTGAGTGTTGTTGGAGCTGCACTCATCCAGGCAAGTGGAGAGTATTCCATCGCATTCCTGACTTGTGCCTTGTAGATGGTGGAAAGGCTTTGGGGAGTCAGGATGTGAGTCACTCACCGCAGAATACCCAGCCTCTGACCTGCTCTTGCAGCCACAGTATTTATGTGGCTGGTCCAGTTAAGTTTCTGGTCAATGGTGACTCCCAGGATGTTGATGATGGGGTATTCGGTGATGGTAATGCTGTTGAATGTCAAAGGGAGGTGGTTAGACTCTCTCTTGTTGAAAATGGTCATTGCCTGGCACTTGTCTGGCGTTAATGTTACTTGCCTGGATGTTGTCCAGGTCTTGCTGCATGTGGGCACGGGCTGCTTCATTATCTGAGGGGTTGCAAATGGAACTGAACACTGTGCAATCATCAGCGAACAACCCCATTTCTCACCTTATGATGGAGGGAAGGTCATTGATGAAGCAGCTGAAGATGGTTGGGTCTAGGACACTGCCCTGAGGAACTCCAGCAGCAATGTCCTGGGGCTGAGATGATTGGCCTCCAACAACCACTACCATCTTCCTTTGTGCTAGGTATGACTCCAGCCACTGGTGAGTTTTCCCCCCGATTCCCATTGGCTTCAATTTTACTAGGGCTCCTTAGTGCCATACTCGGTCAAATGCTGCCTTGATGTCAAGGGCATTCATTCTCACCACACCTCTGGAATTCAGCTCTTTTGTCCATGTTTGGACCAAGGCTGCAATGAGGTCTGGAGCCGAGTGGTCCTGGCGGAACCCAAACTGAGCATCGGTGAGCAGGTTATTGATGAGTAAGTTCCGCTTGATAGCACTTCGACGACACCTTCCATTACTTTGTTGATGATTGAGAGTAGACTGATGGGGTGGTAATTGGTCGGATTGGATTTGTTCTGTTTTTTGTGGACAGGACAGACCTGGGCAATTTTCCACTTTGTCGGGTAAATGCCAGTGTTGTAGCTGTACTGGAACAGTTGGGCTAGAGGCACGGCTCGTTCTGGAGCGCACGTCTTCAGCACTACAGCCAGGATGTTGTCGGGGCCCATAGCCTTTATTGCATACAGTGCACTCAGCCGTTTCTTGAAATCACGTGGAGTGAATCGAATTGGCTGAAGACTTGCTTCTGTGATGGTGGGGATATCGGGAGAAGACCGAGATGGATCATCCACTCGGCACTTCTGGCTGAAGATTGTTGCAAATGCTACAGCCTTGCCTTTTGCTGGACTCTTCCATCATTGAGGATGGGGATGTTCATGGAGCCTCCTCCTCCCATTAGTTGTTTAATTGTCCACCACCATTCATGACTGGATGTGGCAGGACTGCAGAGCTTTGATCTGATCCGTTGGTTGTGGAATCACTTAGTTCTGTCTATAGCATGTTGCTTCCACTGTTTAGCATGCATGTAGTCCTGTGTTGTAGTTTCACCAGTTTGGCACCTCATTTTTAGCTACGCCTGGTGCTGCTCCTAGCATGCTCTTCTGCACTCCTCATTGAACTAGGGTTGATCCCCTGGCTTGTTGGTAATGGTAGAGTGAGGAATATGCCAGGCCATGAGGTTACAGATTGTGCTGGAATACAATTGTGCTGCTGCTGATGGCCCGCAGCACCTCATCGATGCCCAGTTTTGAGCTGCTAGATCTTCGTCTCCACAAGGACTGTGCGGTGGTTACTCCTACCAATACTTTCATGGACAGATGCATCTGCGACAGGTACATTGGTGGGGACGAGTTTAAGTAGGTTTTTCCCTTGTGTTGGTTTGCTCACCACCTGCCGCAGGCCCAGTCTGGCTGCTATGTCCTTCAGGACTCAGCCAGCTCGGTCAGTAGTGGTGCTATCGAGCCACTCTTGGTGATGGACATTGAAGTCCCCCACCCAGAGTACATTCTGTGCCCTTGCTACCTTCAGTGCTTCCTCCAAGTGGTGCTCAACATGGAGGAGGACTGATCCATCAGCTGAGGGAGGATAGGAGGTGGTAATCAGCAGGAGGTTTCTTTGCCCATGTTTGACCTGATGCCATGAGATTTCATGGGTTCTTCTAGAACTAGTTCCAAATGCTCTGTACATTGGAGGTGGCATTCACTTGTTTGCATTCATCCTGGACTGCCTCACTTCCTCCACCAAAATTGCTATGCCCCCATCATAGAAATGGAGTGCTCTCTGGCTTCTTGCAGTCCTTCAGACCTGATTTTTATTTACAAACTGGCGAACTTCCAAATTTGAATTTTAATCCTGCCGCAGCAGTCAAGTTCCTATTCATCAGGTAAGCTCTCAATCACAGACATTTTGTATGCCTGGAACGCCACAAATTTATTAAAATGAGTCTGACCTCGAAATTCTGCATGGAGTCAGCACAGTATGTATAAGTTGGATGCGATTCCTGCACTGGCCCAGTTCCAGCTGGGCTTTGGCATGATTGGAAACTCTACCGTTCTGCATTTCTGCAGAACTCTTAAAATAGCACGATTGCTGAAGTTATATCGTATCTTGATTGACTGATTATATTTAGACTCCATTGTAAAAAGAGACCCCAGCACTGTTGATGCCATTTTCCTGGCGTTTTTGCAGCAGTTCCATCTAAGTTACGATGGATGAGAGAGAGAATGCAGTGGAAATTTACCTCCAGCCACGAACACAAAGCCAGTGACAATTATTTTATAACCATATTGGGTACACATTTTTGTTCTACATATTTTTTTTGTTATGCCTCTTTCAGATGACAGTTAGGAATTTGGAATTTATTCCTAGGATGTAACATTTTTGTTCTGCTTTCCGTTTAGAATTTAAGAATTGGTTCTGCAATCCAAATGTCTTCATGAGAAATTAATGCCTGCTGGCCAGCAAATCAGAATCTTAAACTGGACTCAATTTTGTATTAGCATGAAAATAATGAACATTTCAACAAGATTACACTGGAACAAGGAGCTCAGAAATGTTTAAAGCTTGAGATATCATTGAAGAATATTTTTTGTAAATGACTGCCACGAGATATTAAAGTATTCCCTGCTGATTGTTTAATGTGGTATTTGGGCAGTAAATGCAATCACTGTAGTGGTGTGTAATGGAGGTGGTGTCACACAACAGCTGAAGACACACAGCAGTAGCTGTTTAAAGAATGCAGGATTTTAAAGCACATTAATGCTTAAATCAAGCATACCAATTGGATTTCTTGATTTAATTAATCCATCTGCTAATAAATATAATTGAAACTCTGAATAAGGATTTTTAAGAATGATTAAAGCAATATTGAGGAGAGAATTAAAGGACTGTGGTCGGCCGGGTCAACAGAATCCCATGAAAATTGATTATTTCAGTTCTCTCAGTGGAATTTCCCGAGTCCCGAGTAATAAACACATTTCAAGCACATGATGGCTCAGTGACACAGTTTACCAATGCACTAATGTGCTGTGTCCAACTGCAATAGGATACTGGTGCTATCTTCTTTGGTCTTTACTCCAGATAATTTTCTCGAGTTCAACTTGTGATCGCGATGGTCATTTTCTTCCTCCTCAGATGTCTTCTTGAATACATCCATTGCGCCAGCACTTCTGATCTTGCCAGTTTGAAAAGCTCCAAAGTTTTGCAAAAGCTGTCTCAACACAAGAACTCTCTGCTAAACGTTTGCCAGAGGGAACTAAGACACCAGCTGCAATAACTGAGCTTTTATTCAGATGGGGCAATCACAAGTTTAAATACCCACATGAGCTGCGGCTCAATCTCACCTGCGTTTCACTGGCGAGATTGTGATGCTCCGGGAAACCTGTGCTGGACACGTTAACTTTGAAGTTGGGTGACATTCAATCTATAAACAGCTGCTTGACATCTACTATCAACATTAATTGCCCCGCAACGACCCACCTGCCGGCACTAATTGGGGACATGACCTCGGCGAGTACGTTGCGTGCATGCATCTAAACTCGCCCATTTTAAGCCTGGAAGCAGGCACGTTGAAGCCGGGTTGTGGATGTGATCAAAAGAACAGTGATTTTCACCTCCTACCCGCCCCCAACCCACCTGTTCTTGGGGGTTAAAATTCCCCCCAAGGTCCCTGAGTATTGTTTCATGGTGGTTTGTTACTGACTGTCCAAGGAGTCTCTCTTATCTGTCTGACTGTCTGTCTGACTGTCTACCTATCTAGCTAGCGAGCTATCCATCTATCTATCTATCTATCTATATCTCTCTCATGGCTTCCAAATAACAGCTCAAGTGTAGCAAGACAGACAGAAATACTTCTCAAAATTTGACTCAAACTGTGGAAATTTAAACATGTGCCTCATAGATCCCAAAACAGCTGCCAATTAAACATAGTCAAAAAACCCATAAGATGCCCTTGTATTTGAATTGAATGGCTTGGTGTCTCCCTTGGATAACTGGAACAGACATAATGGCTAGGATTGTCCTCCCAGCGCCGGTGTTCTGACAGGGTAGGGCGGGATTTCCACCCATCCCTCTGTCACTGACAGCACCTTGACTGCGGCCTACACAAGAAGATCAGTGAGGGTAGTATGGAGGGAGAGGAGACGGTTACAGGGCTCTCTATGTCCATTGAAGAACCCACTTCCTGAGACATACCACCACCTGCCCCAGGGCAGCGCCAGGAAGTGGCTGTAACTGGTGCGGACAGAATGGAAATCTACTGGGGCCCAGACCCCGTGTCCCCACCATCATTTGCATGTGCCGGGTGGGGAAGGAGCGGCCAGCATTGGTCCCAGCATAGGGGAGGATGTAAATTCCTGTCAGGGTAATGAAGGCCTCACCGGTTGCATTTACAATCATACTCCAGCACAATGCCGCCCAATTTTGAGTCGGATCGCAATGCAAAATCTTGGCCAATATCTGTTATGGGACTATTATGTATCAAGCAAGCTGGGTCATTTTCTGTGAGCGAACCTGGTTTTTAACCCCATATGTACATGAGAGAAAGAAGGATGCCAATACCAGGATACACCAGAGAATTAGTCACTTGTGCTGCTTTTTGCTGGTAGCTGTCTACAGATTGCAAATTAATGTGGCCAGAGATAAAAGCCAAGTGTCTAGATTCAGTCAGGGAGTGGTATGTGATACAATGATGAGACTAAGATGGAAGAAAAAAGGACTTTTAAAAAATGGGTTCTCAGTTAAAGAAATAAGTTAAAATTATCATCTTAGATTTTTAAGAGAATTGAAGAATGAAATCAAAGCTCTCTAATGTCTGCCAATATCCTGATTGTTTTAATTGTCCTAAAGCCATGAGAATTCGTTGCAATTCCCTGCAAATTCTTACATTTCCCACAGATTTGCATGGTGCTTAGTAGTCTGTTCCATCTGTCCTTCAGCTCCAGGAAAATATCTGTCAAAGGGACCCTATTCTCCAACTGCTTTAAACTAATGAAGACTGCATTAATCAAATCGCCAAAAATCACTCTTTCAGAGTCGCAAAAAACTTTACCACTGGCTAGTACAGCAGATCGTAATAAAAGTCTTTTCTGTACCTTGGGCTGTATTGTCTAACCCACAATACAACCTGAGACGATTTTTCCTCTATGAGATATCACAGTAACTGAATTGATAGATATTTGAAATAACTCCCTGGGTAAATCTATTACTTCTTCAGATTTGTTTTATCATTTTAACATTAGTTTTATATTTGTACCCCTGGTTAAACGAAAAATATTTAGAGTGCCTGTTGAATGCGATATTTTCTCACCCCCACCCCCCCCTCCCGCCCACCGACCCCCCGCTCACCATTTCCCCTTCTCTCTTGGAGTTACTAATCCTCGTCCACGTGGCTGTTTTCTTTTCGTGTGAATGGAGGCAGTGAGTTTTGACAGGGCTACACAACTGTGGAGGATATCATCGGGTAAATCTTCTGATTGGCAAAGTTCACATTTGAATACTTAATAAGCGAGCAATATTTGTGTATGCTGGCATTAACCTTTGTACCTCACTGTTTATTGAATCTACCCATATAGTTCAACCTGATCCTGAGACGAAAAGACAGTGTTGTCACAAAAAATTACATTCAACTTAGAATATCGATTCTTGGGTTGGATTCAGATGAGAGTACACCTATCCTCACTAATGCACACACATACACACTTGTTGAAAGAATTTTCCAACTTCCCTCTTTGTTTAGGTGGGTTTGTGACTAAACTGAAATAGATCCTCCCAATATTTGATTCTGTTTCCTATGACAACCACTCTTTCTCTTGACTTTTACATTTGTCTATTCATTTTCAATCTGGTCCAGTGGGTCATAATGCTAGAAGGTGGTCCTTATTATCCTAGTCCTGCTGTAAATGTCTGCAGTGAACTCTGCTACCATATCCATTTCAGTTTTAGAATGTCATTTTTTTTCTATTGATTCTATGTGATTTGTCTTCATCTAATAAAGATAAAAATTGATTTACGGTTAAAGACTGGAAATTGTAAGTCATAGTAACATCTTCTTCCTTTTTTGTAAATTGGTCGAATCAACCTTGTTGGTCTCCAAGGATGTGCAATGTACCAACAATTGTATCATCTCCAGACTTGCTCATTTTTCTAAACCACTTATGAGCATGAATGGCTCACTTTAGGTGATATAGTAATTTGAACTGCTGGAGATACATATTGAATGGCTGAGTATGTTTTATTTATGATACTGGGTTATTTATTTTTTCTTCAGATGCAACCTGTGTCAGTTTAACCTTTTAACACTTAGTCACAGGAGCAATTCTGCAATGAGTTCAAAGATAATACAATTCTGATATATTCCATAGTCTCTGTTGGTACAATAATAGAGGCATTTTTAAAGTCCTATACTTCATCCTCATTCAGTTCTGCATGAGCCAAAATAATTTATTTATGAGCTGTATCATTTTAACAAGGTGCCAGGGTAATGCCTGGAGCTCCCACAATGTGGAGGCACACTCTGAGGGGACCTTGTGGAGGCAGGCTTAATGCTGCACGCCAGAGAGGCAGAGACATCTGCTCCCACTCCTTGCAGCCCTCTAATGCTGAGCACAGGCTCAGTGGTGTGACTGGTTGGTGTCATTCATCGCAGACTAAATGGTCTCAATCAGCTCTTGCAAGCCCTTTGAAATTCTCCTGCAGATAGCATCTATGGAAGTAGTTGTACCTGCCACTCCAGAAGATCTTCCATTGTCCAGTGGTGTTTCTCTGATGCTGGTTGTAGGCCATCATTGAAACATGTAAGATTCTGAGGGGGCTTGACAGAGTAAATGCTGAGAGGTTGTTTCCCCTGGCTGGAGAGTCTAGAACTAGGGGGCATAGTTGCAGGATAAAGGGTCAGCCATTTAAGACTGAGATGAGGAGGAATTTCTTCACTCCGAGGGTTGTGAATCTTTGGAATTCTATACCCCAAAGGGCTGTGGATGCTCAGTCGTTGAGTATATTCAACGCTGAGATAGAAAGATTTTTGGACTCTAGGGGAAACAAGGGATATGGGGATCGGGCAAGAAAGTGGAGTTGAGGTCAAAGATGAGCCATAATCTTATTGAATGGCGAAGCAGGCTTCAGGGGCCATATGGCCTATTCCTGTTCCTATTTCTTATGTTCTTATGTTCTTTGCAGGGGGAGAAGAATTTCTTGTAAAGAATGCAAATAAAATCAAAAACAGCTTGTAATGCAGTTCAATTCTTGGTCAGCATTACACCTTCTGTGTGGGGGAAGGATAGCCAGGGATCCTGCTGAAAGGTTAAGGGCCATCTCTCTCCCCTCCCCCTGCCCTGCCTTCCCACCATTATTATTACTTTTCATTCAATTGTGTTCCATCTTAAAACATTTGCCTTGTGTCATGGACCAGAACCTCACCAGAGATAGGTTTCTATTTGAAAAATCACATTTTCTTCATTGTTGAAAACATCTAAGTACCACAACTATACCCTCAACTTCTTAAAGTATGTGAAGTTTTGATGTGGAGATGCCGGTGATGGACTGGGGTTGACAATTGTAAACAATTTTACAACACCAAGTTATAGTCCAGCAATTTTATTGTGAATTTAAAATAAAATTGCTGGACTATAACTTGGTGTTGTAAAATTGTTTACAATATGTGAAGTTTGTCCCTGTTGGAAGTTTGTGTTGGATTTTCTAGTGACACTATAATAAAAGCTATTTTCAGAATAATATCCTTTCACAGTGTTATGGTTACAAAGAAAAACAACTCATAACAAAGTTTCTAGTTGGTTTCTCGTGGGTCAGAGTCAGCTTCTACATCTTTTTTTACTAAGCCTTGGTCATATACTTGCTGATAAAAGATAGCAATACTTTGACATGTTACCAACAGACTGTCACACTCGCCTCTCTGGAATCCATGAAACCTGAAGCAAAGCCCATTAGGTCAAGAGGAAGAACGAGTGAGCACCAGTCATCAGAAGCCTTAGAGATTGCCATAGAACTTAAGTCAGAACTTAAGTAACTTATAGACTGTGGGCCCACTTTTCACCTCAAATCATTTTCCTCACCAAACCAGACAATAGCTTATCAGCACTGTACCATATCCTGGAGAGGAATGCATTTGCAAGAAAGGATATTATTAAACTAGAAAGAGTGCAGAAAAGATTTACTAGGATGCTACCGGGACTTGATGGTTTGACTTACAGGGAGAGGTTAGACAGACTGGGACTTTATTCCCTGGAGAGTAGGAGGTTAAGGGGTGATCTTATAGAAGTCTATAAAATAATGAGGGGCATAGATAAGGTCAATAGTCAAAATCTTTTCCCAAAGGTAGGGGAGTCTATAACGAGGGGGCACAGATTTAAGGTGAGAGGGGAGAGATACAAAAGGATCCAGAGGGGCAATTTTTTCACTCAAAGGGTGGTGAGTGTCTGGAACGAGCTGCCAGAGGCAGTAGTAGAGGCGGGTACAATTTTGTCTTTTAAAAAGCATTTGGACAGTTACATGGGGAAGATGGGTATCGAGGGATATGGGCCAAGTGCAGGCAATTGGGACTAGCTTAGTGGTATAAACTGGGCGACATGGACATGTTGGGCCGAAGGGCCTGTTTCCATGTTGTAACTTCTATGATTCTATGATTTGCCTTTGAATATATTCACACTTTATTACAGTTCTTCAAAATTCAGCACTCATCTATTTAAGATCACGTCAACATACAAAAAAGTCAGACAGATAAAGACCAACTGGTCATTGAGTCTGATTCAGCCGTGTTGCAGGTAGGCAAGAAATAAAGTTAATTGAGCTACATCTGGATGCTTTTAATGGTGAAAAGAATGAAACATTTACATTGTTGATTTTTGCATGTTTAATTTTGTGAAACACTTTTGAGCACCCATAGAAATCCTGATAGTTTTGACTTTACAGATTCTAAATGACTGGATGAGGCCAGATGAAAGAATTCTCTTGGTTGGGCTAAAGGACCAGGCAGAATATTGGTTCCTTGAAAGGCTGTAGCTGGGACGTGTGACAAGAATCTTCTTATGGGTGACAAAATGATTGTATGTATTGGGGAAGAACAGGGTATTCATTAGAGGAAGTAAAAATACAAATGTAATGTCCAAATAAAACAAGCAAAAGGCTTTATAAAGGGCATCATTATCCACCGGAAGAAGGAAATTATATGTTAGTGTATTTTCTGTCACATTGCTCACCGGGAGACAAGCAGAGGCCTGCCAATTGGGGTGTGATGTGTGGGACTGAGGTAGGGCAGAAAGTGAGTGGCAGTCAGATGCCAAGACCCGAAAAACAGCAGGAGTCTATGGCATGGACCATAGAAGGGCGAGTCATTGGTAGGGCAGGGAGCACATGGCAACCAAGGGACAAGGCCCATGGGATGGGAATCCCTATGAAGCAAGTGGTAGAGAAAGTGAAAGATATCTGGGGAGGGAGTAACAGGAGAGACTGGTACTCCTGGTGTTGGACATGTCCTGGCAGTTGTTGTAGAGTTATTTTTTTTGATTTGTTCATGGGATGTGGGCATCGCTGGTGAGGCCAGCATTTATTGCCCATCCCTAATTGCCCTTGAGAAGGTGGTGGTGAGCTGCATTCTTGAACCGCTGCAGTCCGTGTGGTGAACGTTCTCCCACAGTGCTATTAGGAAGGGAGTTCCAGGATTTTGACCCAGCGATGATGAAGGAACGGCGATATATTTCCAAGTTGGGATGGTGTGTGACTTGGAGGGGAACGTGCAGGTGGTGTTGTTCCCATGTGCCTGCTGCCCTTGTCCTTCTAGGTGGTAGAGGTCGCAGGTTTGGGAGGTGCTGTCGAAGAAGCCTTGGTGAGTTGCTGCAGTGCTATTGACTCACCTCTTTGTTTTTCTATGTTTGACGAGTGACTGTCTAGATTTCAGCAGTGAACTATAATAACATCGGAAAGGGAACTTATATTTTTCCTAGTTTCTGACAGGTCCTCTGTTTGTACTGTGAAAAACAACTGATCAATGGGAGGAGCTCACGATTTGTCCTATTATTGTCTGATTGGTTAAGCATTTCTGCTGTGGAGAACAACCAATCAGTAAACTGGAACAGTCACCTCTGCTGAACCAAACAGGAAGCTAGCTCGATAAATAACTAACCTCTGGAACTTTGTCACCAGATCCTGGCATGTTAAATAATCTACATTTGCTGAAAGGTGCCATTCAAATCAATAGGACTGGTTACAGCATGGAAACTAATGTGTGAAATCTGCACCATTGTTAAACTTAGAAACCGGTCTTTGTGAATGGTCTTGGCATTTAACAGCTTTTCTATGGTCACATGCTAAACTGAATCTCCATTTGCAAATCTGCTGTGCTGCTTTTACAGTAAATTTGCACCTGTGGAAATTTCTGGAGCTCTAAAACAATTTTGTTTAGTAATGGACCAGTACAGTAAGTAGAATTTCAGTTCGGCGTTAGTGGGACTGGTGCAGTGTTAGTGGGACTGGTGCAGTGTTAATGGGACTGGTGCAGCACACCATCTTTTAATGTTAGCTGCTTAGGTTTTAAAGTAGCCCTGTCTGATGGAGTGAAAGTCTCCTGGCTGTAAGGGCCCTTACAGTTTGTGTAAGCTGTTTTTAAATTGTACACGACCCGTGGAAGTGCCATCAGTTTCTTGCTAGTGACTGTTCCCTAATCCTGGCATGACATTCCTATTGCTGATGTGCTAACTAGCTGCACTAAGAATTACACTTAAAGTGTTAATATGAACTGAGTAATGATAATGGAATGAAGAATTTAACACAGCTCGCGGCCTGATGTTACATTTTGATGATTAAAATGGGGAGTGTATCCAGTATTAATTTGATGCTGCACCACAATCCACGTGGTGTCCTGTGCAAGTAAATGGTTAATAAAAAGTTTCTTTGGACTTCTTTGCTGGAATTAACTAGTCAGTAATTAAATGCTCCCTCTATGTTTGCCCGACATTGTGTCTCAACCCAGACTTCCAAAGAGTGCTCTTACTACAGCTTGGTGAGTTTGAGCATTTCCTTTAATTCCAGACTACGTCCATGTTCCTATATACTGAAAGTCATTAGCTATGTTTGCACAGGGAACAGAGGGTATTTATATCATTGGTTCCTGATTGATGGGGTCTTGTGGTCCTTTACCAAGCCCAAAGTAAATTTGTTGGACTTGCTAAGATTGGCTGTCAGGAAGGCCAAATGAACAAAACTTTTTGCTGTGCAAAACCTTTGGTCATGGTTTTCACTTGGAGCCGGAAACCCAGCATGTGGGTAGATGTTTGCGTGGGGAACCCGGAAGTCAAGTGAGTGCGTCGTAATCTGCGATCGCGACTCAATTGGAGGTAATTATTTATGCATCCGGGTTCCCCACATCCCAGCCAGCCAGATTGATAGACTGGCTGCCTGTTGGGAGAAAAAGAGCCATGAATCGGAGAGGAAAGAGGGAGGGAGAGTTCATGGGCCGTGGACGACATGGAGGGGGGAGGGGAGGTGTGGAGAAGATCGAGGGGGGGGCCACGGAGAAGATCGAAGGGGTGAGGAGGTGATCAGGTCGGGAGAACAGTTGGAGGTCAGAGAAGGCTGGAGGCATTGAAGAAGACTGGAGACATCAGAAGACTGGAGTCATCGAATAAGGCTGGGGACATTGCAAGGCTCGTTGGTGACATCAGAGAAGGGGAGGTCGGAGACATTGAAGGAGGGGGGGTCGGCTGTCGTGGGGAGTCGCCCGATTGCAGGGGTCTGATCACACCAGTTAAGCGTGTTGGGCCTAGATGAAGCACTCCTGCTCCTCCTGGCCCACAAGCAGTGCAATAAACCTCATGGATCCGGCCCTCCTTGCCTCTTCTCATCCGACGAGAATCAGAAGAGATGAGAAACCCATGCAAGTCCGGTTAAATACATTTTACCTTTATAATCCACAAAAAAGTAAGCGCTTCGACAATGGCAATGAGGGACATTGTCCCTTTAACAATCCGCCCATTGCCATTAATTAAGGACGGGACTTCTGGGTTTCGGATGCGTGTGTCCCCAACCCACCCGTTCTCTGGGGTTAAAATTAGCCCCTATGTGACATCAGGAGTTGGTCTCTGCTCTCTTGTTGCTGTAAAAATTATATGTAAAATGAGTTTGGGTTATATCAACCCAATTTCTAATGGACACAGGTGTGCACCACAAACCTGTTTATAATTCAACACTAATTGACAATCATCCACAGAGAAGCTATAAGGATGGCTGGTGGGAGAAGTGGAAAAATTCAGATTGGTGCCACGGGGAGAGCTTTCTTCAGGTTCACGTTAAACAGAATTATTGAAGCAGAGCAGAAGGAGCATTACTTTGAATCTGACTCCCGCAATGCTGCATCTGGGAAAGCTTGAAGCTGGCACTGGTGCTGAAGTGGAAAAGTGTTCCAACTCCAGCACTGCCATTCCTCACCTTTAAGCCATAATCAATAAAAATATATTTATGACATAAGTACCCTTTAATGTCTGTGTAAAAGTAACTAATGACTTTGTATATATATATCTTTATAGGACCATGGATGTAGTCTGGAATTAAAAGAAAAGCTCACCATGTCCAGTAAGAGCACTCTTTGGAAGTCTGGGTTTAGACACAATACCAGGCAAACATAGAGGGAGCATTTAAGTTCATCTCAGAAAGTAAAGTAGGAAAAAAGCATGATTATCTAGCAGAGAAGTCCAACGTCACATTTTATTAACCATAATAAACCTTGCATACGAGAGAAAATCACAGTTTTGTGCTCACTTTTTCAAAATGACTGACTAACTCTAAAGGAATGGGGTAAATAGAAATGTAGGTGGATTAGCTCCCCCAATGATTCAGTCGGTGAAGGCGATGAGTAGGTGAGTCAAAAGATCACAGAGCTAGCCAACGTCAGCCAGGCTGGCTCTAGGATGTTACAATAGGCCTCAGTGCCCTGGATTGGGAAGAGGAAAATTGACCTCAATTCCTGCTGTGGAAAATGCATGTGTGGACATTAGATGAGGATTGCACAAGATTTCGAATCTGACATCCCTTTTCTCAATTAGTCCGCCAGCATTACATTCTGCTTATACATATGAGAGACCACTTGGATAAGGTACCGGAGGGTAGCTGATGCCACGGAGCCATGCCCCAGCATAAGTTAACACCTGCAGAACAGAAAAATGGGAGAAAATTGATCAAAAAAGAGAACTGTGCCATGTTCTTTATTTTTTCACAATAGATCCGGTGTTAACCAGTGCTGTTGACACTAGAGATGAGCATTGTTGGGTAAGTACACCTACAATTGAATTTTTTTGGATACAGATTTCTTTTTCAACTTTTCTTCAGTGCAGCTTCAGGTTAATTTGCTGGACTTGTGTTTTGAAAAGCCTAAAGCTGTGTTTTTCTGATCCAAGTAGCAAATATTAAGAAAAAAATTCTGTATTAGTTTGAGCCAGATACATCAGTATAAATCCAAAAAAGCACAAGCTGACAAAGTTTGGTACAAATCAGACCTTGATTTTATCCTGCGCTGATACTATTGAGAAACCACTGTCAATTTTGGTTTCACCTGCTTGCCAGTTGGGCCCATGCAGCACCCAGAGAAACCGAGGTTGCCTGTCTGCTAGCCCGGCCAAAAATGCAATAGTTTATGGAGAATTCAGGCTCCAGGCACTGTTCTGTTGCAGCATCTTCCTGGTATTATATTTCTTTCCAAATTTTCATTAAAATACACCTTTGTGATGGCAGATGGAAAAAAATACTTCTGAGATTAACATTCAACAGTTAAATGGTATTAAACTTAACTGCATCAACCCAACAGAACTTGTTAGCCTTTTAAAAAAAACCATAAAAACAAGAATGCTGGAGTGCTGCCATCTATTGACCATTGCCTATCCTGGACCATGATAAAAAATCGACTGTAAGTGTACATCAGTAAATTCAACCACAAATTCTCTGAATGCTGAGATTTATTACATCATGGGTATTGGCAACTATTTTGTACTTCACCGAACTGCTCATTGTTATTATTGATATAAATTCAAGTTTTATTTGTTTATGTTATGCTATAAGGGCAGGAGTATAATGTATCATGATATAGTTGATCTCCTATAGCATTGCTCACAGTATTAAAAAAATGTTTCTTCCAGCAACTGTCTCTCTGCTTCTTTCCCACTTGCTCCACTTCTATTATGTTACTCTCCCTGCTTCCATCCTTTTTCTCTCTCTCTCGCCATTTCTTGGCTATCACACAGTTGACTCTCCACCTGACTTTTTCTCTCTCTTTATGTAAGTCTCTTCTGCCCTTCGATATTCTTTTTCCTTTGTACGCCTAATGTCTCTCTATGGCCTACTCACATGTTACTTTACTGATGTAATCAATACCTATCTCTTTCTAAGATACTGAGCATGTAGTGGGTGAGAGGCAGGGGTGGTGAGAGGTTGTGAGGTGAATGTTGCAACATGGGCAGCTGAGAGAGAAGGTGGGGCTGAGAATCAGGCCAGCAGGAAATTTGGTCCAGGAGAAAGCAAAGGACTGGGGTTGGTGCATGGGAGGGGATCCACAGCTTGGGAAGAGTGGGAGAGGGCTGGACCCTGGGATTTATCATGGAAGAAAAAGTGCTGGGGCCCCATCAGTCTACTCTCAATCACAGCAAAGTGATGGAAGGTGTCGTCGACAGTGCTATCAAGCGGCACTTACTCACCAATAACCTGCTCACCGGTGCTCAGTTTGGGTTCCGCAGGACCACTCGGCTCCAGACCTCATTACAGCCTTGCTCCAAACATGGACAAAAGAGCTGAATTCCAGAGGTGAGGTGAGAGTGACTGTCCTTGACATCAAGGCAGCATTTGACCGAGTGTGGCATCAAGGATCCCTCATAAAATTGAAATCAATGGGAATCAGGGGGAAAACTCTCCAGTGGCTGGAGTCATACCTAGCACAAGGGAAGATGGTAGTGGTTGTTGGAGGCCAATCATCTCAGCCCCAGGACATTGCTGCAGGAGTTCCTCAGGGCAGTGTCCTCGGCCCAACCATCTTCAGCTGCTTCATCAATGACCTTCCCTCCATCATAAGGTCAGAAATGGAGATGCTCGCTGATGAATGCACAGTTCCATTTGCAACCCCTCAGATAATGAAGCAGTCCATGCCCGCATGCAGCAAGACCTGGACAACATCCAGGCATGAGCCGATTAGTGGCAAGTAACATTCACGCCAGACAAGTGCCAGGCAATGACCATCTCCTCCAAGAGAGAGTCTAACCACTTCCCCTTGACATTCAATGGCATTACCATCACCGAATACCCCACCATCAACATCCTGGGGGTCACCATTGACCAGAAACTTAACTGGACCAGCCATATAAATACTGTGGCTACAAAAGCAGGTCAGAGGCTGAGTATTCTGCGGCGAGTGACTCACCTCCTGTATCCCCAAAGCCTTTCTACCATCCACAAGGCACAAGTCAGGAGTGTGATGGAATACTCTCCACTTGCCTGGATGAGTGCAGCTCCAACAACACTCAAGAAGCTCGACACCATCCAGGACAAAGCAGCCCGCTTGATTGGCACCCCATCCACCCCCCCCCCCCCCCCCCCCGCTAAACATTCATTCATTCCTTCACCACCGGTGCACCATGGCTGCAGTGTGTACCATCCACAGGATGCACTGCAGCAACTCGCCAAGGCTTCTTCGACAGCACCTCCCAAACCCGCGACCTCTACCACCTAGAAGGACAAGGGCAGCAAGCGCATGGGAACAAGACCACCTGCATGTTCCCCTCCACGTCACACACCATTGCGACTTGGAAATATATCACCGTTCCTTCATCGTCGTTGGGTCAAAATCCTGGAACTCCCTTCCTAACAGCACCGTGGGAGAACCATCACCACATAGACAGCAGCGGTTCATGAAGACGGGTGACCGCCACCTTCTCAAGGGCAATTAGGGATGGGCAATAAACGCTGGCCTTGCCAGCACACCCACATCCCATGAACGAATAAAAAAAAACGATTCCTCTCCCTTATGACTTTCCTGCCGCCATTCCAGGCTTGAATTCCCCTTGGATAAGCCCCCGGCGACTCTGTGCACTTTTCTTTGTATTCTTCAAAAGGCCCACTGCTTCCTTATGAGCAGCAACACCAACCGCCCTGTCCTCCTCTCTTGCTCACTTTCCTGCCCAGCGTGCCTGCTGGGGGGTGACCTCACCAACCTCCTTCTTGTCCCATTCACCCCACCCACCGCTGCCATTTTAGACTCTGTCAACGGACCATCAATTACTGCCCCTCTCCATATTTCCCTCCAGAATGTCCCTTCACTTGTGAACAAGGCCCTTGACATTCACAATCCTTATTGTGGATGATTACATCGACGAACTTGGCTCATGGGTGGTGACAATTTACCCTTTACTGAAGTCTCCCAGCCTGACTGTACGTTCTATCATGTGCCCCGCCCAAACCTCTGCGGTGGTGGTGTGGCCCTTATCATCAAATCACACCTCGATTTCTTCCCCTACTCCTCTGGTACTTTCCTCTCCTTCAAGTACCTCACTGTCTTCCATTCCTCTCACCTCTCCTTGAAAATTCTTGTTGTCTGCCATCCCCCAAAACCCACCCCACGTTTCATAGAAACATATAAAAGCATAGAAAATAGGAGCAAGAGTTGGCCATTTGGCCCTTTGGGCCTGCTCCGCCATTCAAAATGATCATGACTGATCGTCTAACTTAATACCCTGTTCCCGCTTTTTCCCGATGTCCCTTGATTTAGTATTAAGAAATATATCTATCTCCTTCTTGAATACATCTAATGGCCTCCACTGCCTTCTGTGGTAGAGAATTCCAGAAGTTCACCACCCTCTGAGTGAAGAAATTTCTCCTCATCTCGGTTTTAAATGGCATACTCCATATCCTGAGACTGTGACCCCTGGTTCTGGACTCCCCAGCCATCGGGAACATCCTCCCTTTCCCACCAACATATCCTCCATCCTTTCTTCCCTCAGCCTGTGCATTAAGCGAGTCCTCATCCTTGGAGATTTAGATCTTTATCTCAGCTCCCCTTGCCCTCTCTCCTCTGAATTTCCTACTCTCCTGTCCTCCCTGAACCTTTTCCTCCATGTAAACTCTCTGACCATACTCACAGCCAACCTCTTGACCTTGCCATATTCCGTGTCTTCTCTAATTCCATGGTTTCTATCACAGGCATGATCATCTCCAACCACATCCTTAAAACCACATCACCCATATCTTCTTACCTCTTTTTAACCCTACTTCCTTCTGTGTCCATCCATGGATAAAACTCTTCACCAAATCACTTAAAACTGCACTTTCTAAATCCCAACTGCCTAATCTTTGGATCTCTATTTGTTACAAATCTTCTTCAGCCATCAATCTGCTTAACCACTTCCTCACATTCTCCTTTGATGGCCTTGTCCCCAGCAAAACCTTTACTCTCTCCCATCGCTGTTGATCCCGCGGTATGGCACCTATTTTTCCTCCTACAGGTCCAAGGGGCGCAGACTTGAACATGTCTGGTGCATAGCTGGTTCAGCCATCCGTTACCAGATCTCTCTGGACCACATTAAGCACTATTGGGCCTCAACCTCCTCTACCAAAATCACACCACTCTCCAGGATCATCCTGGAGAGCAAGGATTGCCCCCAGCTTCTTTTCTCTACTACCAACCATCTCCTTAAACCCTTCTCTCCTTCCCCCTCCAACATCACCTCCAAGTGTGAGGAGGTCATAGACTTCTTTGTCATTAAGATTGAGGCCATCCGTTCAGCTGCCTCTGCTGCTTTCCCCCCTTCCTCTTGCTCATCATTCAACCTCTCCCCTGCCAATCCCAGGCTCACCCTTCACCCCCACCTCACAGTCCAGAGCCCATGCCTTTCTCCAGTTTCTCTCCTATCTCCCCATAAGCCCTCACTGAGCAGGAGAAACCAAAGGCATTTGCTGAAAAACAATGGGCAACAAAGCTCAACCCAATAATTGTAGCTCTCGTCTCACCAAATACTCCAAATTGATCCCCAGGCTCTTAACATAAGAGTTGGCATCTCTGAGAAAATGTTTCACAAAGATTTACAATATTATATCGGCAATTCTGAATGAAAATAAGCATTTTATTATGAATTTTTTTTTATGGGTTTCTTAAGTTATAAATGCTACTTTTATCAACAAATTTTCAGATGGATGGAAAATTAAAGATGGTGGTTCAAACCAACTTTCCTAAATCAATTTAGAGATTTGATTCATGACTTGCTCCTACCTTGCCAGTTTGGGACTGATAGCTGTAAAAACAAATGAATGATTTGGTTGCTCGGTTTTCTGCTTGTTACTCATTCCTCATTAGTACTTGTTGACTGAATCTAGCTGCTTTTGATTAATTTACATTTAGTCAATTGGATATTTGCTTGGTGACTTAACAGATAAATCTGTATTTCAGCCAATCATTATTTTTGTCCTGCAGAGGCAATCTCAGTGATAAAGCCCTGACACTTCTAGATATGGTGCTTTTGACAGGGATATGCACAAGAAAAAAAGACTTTTAGTTGTATTGATCTGTGAGCTTAGGCTGGGCACTTATCGAGGAGAGCATCATTGCCAAGCCCAATCGTGTCCGCATTCAGCATCCATATGTACTTTTGAAATGGGCCAAAGGATAACCATCAAAAGACGGAACTCCGGTTGATATTTTACACTCTCTACTCCCGAGCACTGAGGCCAATTATAGTATCCCAACTGCTACCCCAGCTAAGTTCAGCTAACTCAACGCAGAATTCAACTTGGGAAGTTTTGCTCTGTTTGGCTTAGTATTGTACTAAACACTGCCATTACCAACTCGGGGGATCGGGAAAACTTGAGCTCACATTTTCATCTTCCTGTACAAACTTTGACAGTTGAAATGTAATGTATTCTATACATAACATATGTCATTGCCTTCCTTTCTGAAAAACAGAAAGAATTTACACATTCCTGTTTCTTCCCTTGCAATTTTCATAGGCTTGTATTTCATCCTTTGGATCCAGTTTGTGTTTACTGTTCTTTTGTAGTTTAGTGTGTGATTTCTTTTTAAGGTTTCTTATACAGTAGTGTTTCATACCACTGGATTATTTATATATTTCTATTTTTCACACAGTTTTAAAAAGTCCTTTACCCAGTAGAACAAGGGCACGGTATTACAAAGACATGAGCAACAGCCCTAACATTTTATACCTATATACATTTTATACATATATACATTTTATGTACATGTCTCTAATCCTAAATAACATGTTTTAATGCTTGTTCCTTCATTAAGTATTTATTAAAGAAAAAATATTTTTCCCTTTGTCACATCCCAGTGACATGTACCATTCCAACGCCAAAGCGATAGCAGGTTACTTAGTCACAGGTCTGTTCTGAAGCTAGCTGCTTGGAAGTAGCAGCAAATGTTAACCTGAAAACTGAAGAGAAAAGAAAATTGGCAAGTTACCATGTAGGGAAAGAGCACTCATGAACTAATATTTCATTTGTGAAATACTCATCGGCTTGAAATGCATGGTGCATCTTACCAGAATGCTTTGAACTTATTCCTTATTTTCTCTGTTTTTGTATGACCTTTTTTATTTCCACCATCTGAGCACTGATGACTCAAAGGTTAGTATGCTCTGTTCAAAGAGCATTACCAATAGTTTTTAAAGGAAAGTGTACTCATCAAAGGATCATGTTGTCATAGCCAAGAATGTCCTGTATTGTAAACTGCAATAATTGTTGTTGGGTTTTTGTTGTAGTTTTAACTTTTCTCAAATGGGATTTAGAAGTAAAGATGCACTTATGCTGATAAAGATGGTGAGTGCACTGGATATAGCAAAGGCTATGGGCCCCGACAACATCCCGGCCATAGTGCTGAAGTCTTGTGCTCCAGAACTAGCCGAGCCTCTAGCCAAACTGTTCCAGTACAGCTACAACACTGGCATTTACCTGACAATGTGGAAAATTGCCCAGGTATGGCCTGTCCACAAAAAGCAGGAAAAATCCAATCCGGCCGATTACTGTCCCATCAGTCTACTCTCAATCATCAGCAAAGTGATGGAAGGTGTTGTCGACAGTGCGATCAAGCACCAAACTCGGCTCCAAACCTCATTACAGCCTTGGTCCAAACATGGACAAAAGAGCTGAATTCCAGAGGTGAGGTGAGAGTGACTGCCCTTGACATCAAGGCAGCATTTGACCAAGTGTGGCACCAAGGAGCCCTCATAAAATTGAAGTCAATGGGAATCAGGGGGAAAATTCTCCAGTGGCTGGAGTCATACCTAGCACAAAAGAAGATGGTAGTGGTTGTTGGAGGCCAATCATCTGAGCCCAAGGACATTGCTGCAGGAGTTCCTCAGGGCAGTTTCCCAGACCCAACCATCTTCAGCTGCTTCATCAATGACCTTCCCTCCATCATAAGGTGAGAAATGGGGATGTTCGCTGATGATTGCACAGTGTTCAGTTCCATTTGCAACCTCTCAGATAATGAAGCAGTCCATGCCCGCATGCAGCAAGATCTGGACAAAATCCAGGCTTGGGCTGATAAGTGGCAAGTAACATTCGTGCCAGGCAAGTGCCAGGCAATGACCATCTCCAACAAGAGAGAGCCTAACCACCTCCTCTGGACATTCAACGGCATTACCATCACCGAATACCCCATCATCAACATCCTGGGGGTCACCATTGACCAGAAACGTAACTGGACCAGCCACATAAATACTGTGGCTACAAGAGCAGGTCAGAGGCTGGGTATTCTGCAGCGAGTGACTCACCTCCTGACTCCCTAAAGCCTTTCCACCATCTACAAGGCACAAGTCAGGAGTGTGATGGAATACTCTCCAATAACACTCAAGAAGCTCGACACCATCCAGGACAAAGCAGCCCACTTGATTGGCATCCCATCCACCACCCTAAACATTCACTCCCTTCACCACCGGTGCACCATGGCTGCAGTGTGTACCATCCACAGGATGCCCTGCAGCAACTCGCCAAGGCTTCTTCGACAGCACCTCCCAAACCAGCGATCTCTACCAACTAGAAGGATAAGGGCAGCAGGCAAATGGGAACAACACTACCTTCACGTTCCTCTCCAAGTCGCACAAGTCACAAAACAAACATTATACATGATAATTACAGTTCATGACACTCTAGGGTGCCTCATTGCATTACAATCACTACATCTTATTGATTACAGGTACATTTAAAAAATTTATTCGTTCATGGGATGTGGGCGTCGTTGACAAGGCCAGCATTTATTGCCCATCCCTAATTGCCCTTGAGACGATGGTGGTGAGCTGCCTTCTTGAACTGCTGCAGTCCGTGTGGTGAAGGTTCTCCCACAGTGCTGTTAGGTTGGGAGTTCTAGGGTTTAGACCCAGTGAAGATGAAGGAACAGCGATATATTTCCAAGTCGGGATGGTGTGTGACTTGAAAGGGAATGTGCACGTGGTGTTGTTCCCATGTGCCTGCTGCCCTTGTCCTTCTAGGTGGTAGAGGTCGCTGGTTTGGGAGGTGCTGTCGAAGAAGCCTTGGCAAGTTGCTGCAGCGCATTCTGTCGACGGTATGCACTACAGCCACGGTGCGCCGGTGATGAAGGGAGTGAATGTTTAGGGTGGCGGGCTGCTTTGTCCTGGATGCGTCAAGCTTCTTAATTGTTGGAGCTGCACTCATCCAGGCAAGTGGACAGTATTCCATCACACTCCTGACTTGTGCCTTGTAGATGGTGGAAAGGCTTTAGGGAGTCAGGAGGTGAGTCACTCACTGCAGAATACCCAGCCTCTGACCTGCTCTTGTAGCCACCATATTTGTGTGGTTGGTCCAGTTAAGTTTCTGGTCAATGTTGACCCCCAGGATGTTGATGGTGGGGTATTCGGCGATGGTAATGCCATTGAATGTCATGGGGAGGTGGTTCGACTCTCTCTTGTTGGAGATGGTCATTGCCTGGCACTTGTCTGGTGTGAATGTTACTTGCCACTTATCAGCCCAAGCCTGGATGTTGTCCAGTTCTTGCTGAATGCATTACATTTCATTACATTCATTTGTCATTTTACATTCTTCCCAATGAATTTTTCCCTGATTCTAGCACCTCATTATACAATGGCAGGAGGGCTCTAAATGGTGTCCTTTCTCCACAGAGCCTTTGCGGCAGCCGCACCCACCTTCAATGCATCCCTCAGCACGTAGTCCTGGACTTTGGAATGTGCCAGTCTGCAACAATCGGTCGAGGACAGCTCCTTGCACTGGAAGACCAGCAATTTTCGGACAGACCAAAGGGCGTCTTTCACCAAGTTGATGGTCTTCCAGCAGCAGTTGATGTCTGTCTCAACGTGCATCCCTGGGAACAGTCCGTCGAGCACAGAGTCCTGTGTTACAGAGCTGCTAGCCTTTTGAAGCACTGCAGCTCAGACCAGCTAAACTGGAACAAGCTGAAGATTGAACCTGAAGCCTTTCTGGTCTGTATGGGCCAGTTCCACAGTACACTTACCAACTGAGCTTAGGGAGCAACTTTTTTTTCAAAAAATATACTTTATTCATAAAATTTGCAGCAATACATACAATACAGTTGTCATTTCACATTCTAAACGTACAGCCCTATTGAAGAATGGTTTTCCACCATTAAATCACTTCCCCAAGTTCCCTTATGCTTTTTGGCCCTTCTCATTATCCAACCACTGAGTCCCTGTTGGCCTCATTTAAATATATGATAATTCAGGCCAATGGTATTGCAGCTCTGAGTTTGCTGTTTTTGTACTTACAATGCACTCAGTGTAACTTAGACTGTGAATTATAAGGTACAGCTATTGCCAGGATCAGTTGAGATATGTGGAAGTGAGGTGTTTCTGAACTGGAACAGTCTGGAGAGTTTGACCGATGATTTCTACAGTGGGAAACATTTTTTGCAGTGATTCCCCGCCACCCCCCCCCCCCAACATTCTGCCGTCACACCTGGACCTGCTTCTTGCAAGGTCAGACCAGTGACAGATTTTCAGCCCCTCCCCCTAACCCAACCTGCAGTGCAGTTTTCTCAGGGGCAGGTATGGCATTCTCTATTGGCATACCCATCCATGTATTCCATTATCATGGAGGAGAAGGACTAGCACAAGATGGAGCTAAGGAAGTCAAGCAGCATTTAAGGATGATGCATCCCACCAGATATTAATCCCACATAGAATATACAGGTAGCCCAGGGTCTTATGAGGGTATAAATGAGATGTGTATAAGAACAGTGTTGATTCAGCCAATGCATCACAGAATAAAATTCGTTCAGAAACGACAAATTGTCTTCTGAAGTAGTCGTAGTACAGTGCTAAGTGTAAACTTTTTCAAAATTGCCTCTTAAGATAATTTCCTCCTTTAAATGCAACTCGTTGCAGTCTCAATTCGATGACCTGGACTAGGTTCTTCCCGCCTCCAGCAATTCAGTCGCTCTTTGGCCCAGTTCGGACACAATGACTGGACATTCCGCAATCCGTGCAGCTCGGAACGCAACGGGCTTTAGGACCCGGTGAGGGCGGCGCTCTTTTCCATGAGTGGTTTGAGGGCTGGTGAGCGCATGCGCCCGGGGCCGCTGGTTTGAACCGTGTTCGATGTGAGCTGGAACAAACAGAGTTGTAGGAATTCAGCAGGATCCTGAAAAGAAAGTCGGAAACAGTGTGTGTCGGATTAAAACAACCGCGCTCGTCCCCTGCACCCACAGGCAGGGCTGGGAGAAAGCACAAAAACGTCCTGAAGTTGGGATACTTGAGCCCCAAAAACACTTTCAAAGTGGGTTTTTTCTCCCTTCTGTTGGGAAATCCTGGACCGTGGACGTTACAGTCGGAGCCAGGAGCAAATGTTTATCGTGCCTTTGAAAATGTGAAGCTATGGTTTCTCTGGAAAGAACATGGGTTCGTGATTTAGAGAAGCTGTTCCAGAGGATGTTCAGGGACTGATTGCAGAGCTGGAGGAGGGGGGCGGGGGGGGAAAGAGGAACAAATCCAAGTTATTGAGGGGGAGAGAATCTATGAGTCGTTTATCACCTGTTTGTGTTCACTTTATTGACGCAGGCTGCTGGCCGTAAGCACCATGTCTAAAGTAATTCAGAAGAAGAATCACTGGACGACCAAAGCGCACGAAAGTGCGGTCTGCAAGAACGGGCACGGGGAGCTGAATTTTGTGATCTCAGGTGGAGCGGAGAACGGAGAGTTCTCCTATTTGAGGGAAGCGAATCAGGATCAGATCGTTTACAGCACCGGGGAATTAAAGGAAGGCGAATTGCTGTTGGAAGTTGACGGAGTCCATGTGTCCGGGCTGCCTCTTTATGATGTTCGTGGTGTGGTCAAGAACTGCAAAGGTCCGATCCGCCTGAAAACTGTCAAACAAGGTATGAAACTGTCCCAAGCACAGCCGCCTTCGGCTCGCTTGGAGTCCACACAGTATTGGAGCTACCCGTGCTCCTAAGGTTATCATTTAGCTTTACACACACTTGACTCAATATAATTTGAACGCTTAAATCATATGTTAGATATTTGATTTATTTTATTGCTCACCTGGTTAGTGTATTAACCAAAGTTGCAAACCCACCCAAGAAATTTTTCCAAGGTATATAAAGATTCCATCAGTCTGGGCGTTTGATGATCGTTTCCTATTTTTAGAGGAGCAGCGACACAAATTACTGTTAATGGTGCTTATGCAGAGAGGGAGAATTAATTGGTCTATTGGGACTATATGTAGCGTTACAAGTTTATATAGGACTTGAAAGATGCCCAGGTTTATTCAAGTGAACTGAACGTTAGTAAATAGTGAAGAAATACTGTTGGCCATTCCCAACTGTTATTCTCCTGAAACCGTTGTAAGGCAAGAGTAGGAATCTCTCACCTGCTTATAAACATTAGCATAGATGAAAAATTGGCACCAACTTCCTGAAATTACCGACCGGCTTTATAACGCCAAGTCCTTTACTCTACGTACTGCAGCTCTGACCGGTAGTGCTGATATTTTTATTATCTTCTCTTATCCGTTTAATAAGCAGGATGGTCCCGAACAATCTGTCAGCGGCCTGAGAAAATGTACGTTTTATGCCTCGGTTCTCTCATCCAAGTCGTGGCCTCTCGTCTCCCACCAAGATTAATCATTTTTCCATTGCCCTTATTTGGAAGGTTTTTAAAACTTTAATTTGAGATTTCTGTTTGTGCAATTACTTTCCGGGAAGAGAATGGAATCTAACAAATGAAACCCCTCTTTAGCAAGTTTTCTTGGTGGTTAAGTAACATAAATTTTGAAATCTAATATATACTGGGTCCTGCAGGAGAAGGTAAAACTTGAAGAAGTTGATGACCTGCCTTTGATTTGTTGCCAGTGATATTTTAATTCACTCTGACTGTAGGGTCCCTGTAGAAATGTATTATAAACCAAAGTCTGCAAACTTAGCGTTGTGTATAGGATAATGCTTAGGAGGGAATGTGTTCACTGACCTGAATAGCAATGTCTCTCCTTTTGTAAACATAAAAGAAATCCCTTCTGCTGCATTTAGTGTAAGGAATGGGAGGACACAAGCTTGGCAATGGCACAGGTTTGGGGAGTTAATCCCTGCCCACTCTCTTGGCTACAGGCACTACGTGGCCTGGTAGTGGGTTGCGAAGAAGAGGGATTTAGCACTTTTTATACTAAAAAAAAAGCATGAGCAGAGTTGCGTTGCAAGGCTGTAACACATTGAGGGATTTCTGATGACGACAAACTGTAAGATCAAAGCTGTTGTGCGTTGTGGTCCCTGCTGTGTATTGTTTAAATGTGCCTCAGTCTGTGTTCTTTATAAACGTGTGCAGGAGAAGAAATTTCTCTTTTTGTTTGGGAATTTCTCCCTTCCAATTTGCCATTCAGTACAGTTGGAGTTTGTGGTTGTCCTTTTTTCCCCCTGTTTTTGGTGAGATTTTTTTGTTTCGAGTGATGGGTGTTGTGGTGGCCATTAAGCTCAGAGTTGAGGGATTCTGCCTGTTGCTGTTGTCCAATAAGATCTTCTTCTATTTTAAAAAAAAACTTCAAATGATATAGAATCGTCCACTCCCCTCCTTATGACGATAAAACCAGCATGGTTATGTTTACTTGAGTTCCATTCACAGGAGTGTTGAATATAATTGTTCATATTGGCATGGATAAATGGAAATGTACTGAAGCATGTTGTTTTAGGGCATACTTGAACTATAGGTTACACTGGGTATAGTTGAAGTTTAAGTAGAGATAATGTTACAGTTATGGAATATTCTCAGATTAGGTTATCTGAATAAACATGCTCAGTTGTCTAAAGTTCAAAGTACATTCCTGAGAAGGAGATTTTGTTTAAACACTTGGAATTCTCCATGTCAAGAGTTTAGAGAACACCCTTTCAGTTAAGCAGGCCCACCCTGTAAACGTGCTGGCAGTTGGACAACTAAATAATTTTAATATATGTTAAGTTGTGATTATGCACATCTAGCAAACTGTCTCATTCTGGCTGTGCAGGAGCTGTTTTTTTTGTCTTTTAAAGATGCCAGTCAGATTGCAGGTCATTTCATCACCTTCAAGGAGACAGCATCTGTGCATTCATTCTGTCACAATCAAAGGACAAAGTCCTATCTGG
Source organism: Heptranchias perlo (assembly GCF_035084215.1). NCBI lineage: Eukaryota > Metazoa > Chordata > Chondrichthyes > Hexanchiformes > Hexanchidae > Heptranchias > Heptranchias perlo. The sequence continues at coordinate 32,747,568 of NC_090341.1, read as the reverse complement.
GCATGTGTGTTTTATGTATGTTTCATGCCACTATTTTTGGGGCTGAATTCACCATGGCTTCATGCGTTTACAGGAGTTTGCATTCAAGTGACTGCCTGTTACACGGAGATTAGACCAAGATGGTGTAATGGCCATTATTGACAATGGAGCCAGTGCATCATCAGCTGTTGAGGGTAATTTGTGCGGACTAAATCCTTTTACTATCTCTTGTGATTAGTTTATGATCACTAAGGCTGCCGTCTTAATGACTTGTGAAAACCCTAATCCTTTTTCTGAGTCTGGGGATTTCTGGAGATAAAATAGAGTATACTCATACCATATTTCAAGGACAGCTTTCCAAATGGGAAAATAAATCTTACCCTTTTTCTGCTCCTTTTGATGCATCAGTGGGCACATTTAGTGAACGTGGTGTTGATGAGCCATACAAATAAAGGAACATAGGATAAGGAGTAGGCCATTCAGCCCCTCAAGCCTGTTCTGCCATTTAATTGGATCATGGCTAATCTGTACCTCAGCTGTATTTACCCGCTTGTGTTCCGTATCCCTTGATACTCTTACCTTAGTGAGATCCAGATTTCTGCAATCCTTTGTGAGAAAAAGTGTTTCCTGATTTCATTCCTAAATGGCTAAACACTAATTTTAAGGTTATGTATTTGTGTTCTGAATTCTGCCATCAGAGGAATTAGTTTCTTTGTATATACCCTATCAAATCCTTTAATGATTTTAAATACTTAAATTAGATCACCCCTCAACCTTCTAAACTCAAGGGAATACAAGCCAAGTTTATGCAACATGTTCTCATATTTGACACTTTAAGCCATCGTATCGTTCACGATCTGACCTGAGTTAGTTGATCTGATTTGGTCAGTGGTGAGTGCACTCTAGCTGATTCAAATGCCCCAGGATTCCTACTCCTTATTGCTGTCCAGTGACCCCTGTTTGAGAGTGCATATGTATGGACTTCATGTGGTCACTATCTAGTAGTGATAGACTTCAAGAGGACATAGGCTGGTAAAATGGGTGGACACGTGGCAGATGAAATTTAACGCAGAGAAGTGTGAAGTGATGCATTTTGGTAGGAAGAATGAGGAGAGCCAATATAAACTAAAGGCTACAAGTCTAAAAAGGGTGCAGGAACAGAGAGACCTGGGGATATATGTGCACAAATCGTTGAAGGTGGCAGGGTGGGTTGAGAAAGCGGTTAAAAAAGCATACAGTATCCTTTATAGATAGAGGCATAGAGTACAAAAGCAAGGAGGTTATGATGTACCTTTTTTCATCACTGGTTTGGCCACAACTGGAGTATTGTGTCCAGTTCTGGGCACTGCACTTCAGGAAAGATGTGAAGGCCTTGGGGTGCAGAAGAGATTTACTCGAATGATTCCAGGAATGAGGGACTTCAGTTACGTGGATAGACTGGAGGAGCTGAGAAGGTTGAGAGGAGATTTGATAGAGGTATTCAAAATCATGAAGGGCCTAGATAGAGAGAAATTGTTCCCATTGGCGGAAGGGTCAAAAACCAGAGGACATAGATTTAAGGTGATTGGCAAAAGAACCAAAGGCATCATGAGGAAAAACTTGTTTACACAGCGAGTGGTTATGATCTGCAATGCACTGCCTGAAGGGGTGGTGGAAACAGACTTCAAAAGGGAACTGGATAAGTACTTGAAGGGAAAAAAATTGCAGGGCTATGGGGATAGGGCGGGGGAGTGGGACTAGCTGGATTGCTCTTGCAGAGAGCCGGCATGGACTCGATGGGCCGAATGGTCGCCTTCCATGCTGTAACCACTCTGATTCCACAAAAAAAGGGCACTTGGTTAATTATCAGAGGGGGTTGTTGATACTTGTGGAACTGGACCCTGACATCAGTAAGTGCTTTCAAGAGATGAGGAGAGAAAACTGGAAAAAGGATACCTACCTTCTCTGCTAAACGAATGTCTACTATTGGGAATTTTAGATAGGTCATTGTGTGAGTAGGCAAAGGAGCATTTAACAACTTATATGGTGCATTTAACGTAGAAAAATGATCCAAGGTGCTTTTTAAAGCATAATCAGACAAAAATCGATGCTGAGCCACAGAAGGAGATATTAAGAGGGGTGGCCAAAAACTTGGTCCAAGGGGTGGGTTTTAAGCTGGATTTTGAAGGAAGAGAGGGATGTGCAAAGATGGAGAGGTTTATGGTGCAAATTCCAGAACATAGGGTCGAGATGGCTTCACCCGAACAAGGAAGGAGGGGTTGCACAAAAGGCCAAAGTTGGTGGAAAGCAGAGTCCTCGAAGGGAGCAGCCTTGGAGAAGGTTACAGAGATCGGATGGGGTGAAACCATGAAGGAATTTAAATATGAGGATGAAAATTTTAATTCCTTTTTTAGGTGTGTATTTTTGTGTGGCATGTTGGAAATAGCTGGAATGGCCGATGTGTTAGAGTTTGAGATGTTTCACTTTCTGTCATTTCCAATATAGCTGCAGCTACAAGGTTATCCAGAGGTCACTTGAAATCATGACATAATCATGTGCACTTATCTCATCTGGGATTCGTAAACTGGCTGAGTGGCACTATGTACTATTCCACAGTTGCATCTGACCTCAAAACTGAAGTTTGAGTTGTTCTGTTCCAGTTCTCCAAGGGGTTTTGTTCCTGACTTTATTCCTGAAAAGTCTTGGGGTACACTTCTCTTTGAATTGATATTTCAAATGTTTAATTCGCAGCTAATCATAGCCTTCCAGCTTCTCACAGTTGTCAGTTTTTTCTTGCATTGGAATTATGAGAAAGAAACTTGGGGTTTAAAGCCTTGGTAGTTTTTAAATACAACTTGTGGCAGAACTGGAATAAGATGGGTGAAATTGAACTGGGAATTTCTGTGTTTTGTTGCATTTAGTTTTAGCATTTATAATCAAGCTGCTGAGAGTAATTTTATCCTGATGCTTTTTTGCCTTTTAGTACTTGCTGCTGCCCATGAAGTCAGATAATTGCGCAAGTGAGCATTTGCGATTGACAGTCATTAATTTTTACTGTTCCATGTTGAATTCCATCCCATAGTCTGGTGGTGGTATTAGAGATCATAGAACTAATGAAGTAATATTACCACTAATGGCACCGAACATGACAATTCAAGTTCAATAGAATGTCTATCATGTTTTTTAAATGGAGTAATTTGGAACCATTCCGCTGTTTCATCTGGTGCCATTATCGTGGCTGGAGTGTAACATAGGGAGTTGGTTTTTCTATCCTCTGTCGCTTGATAGCTCCTTTTTATTCTGTGATAATATGGATCCCCCTCAATTTTTGTTGAAAATCTATGCTTTCTCTCCTTTAAGTCTTGCGGACCCACTCACAAAATGCAGCTGTGAGGGCAAGTGGGAAACCGTTCTGGCTAGCTACCAAGCAGTCGCCTGGCACTCACTCGTCCTACAATTGTCCTGTTTTTATGTGACAAAATGCCTAGCCAGCTCCAATTGGTGCTTTCCGAAGCCGCGTGATGAGGTAGAGCTCACAGTCAGAAATTGTCTCTCTCTTCTTTGTACTCAGTTCAACCATACCCTTTGATACAGTTCTACAGCACTGCCTCAGCTCATCTGCTGAAACCCTCATCCATGCCTTTGCTACCTCTAGATTTGACTATTCCAATGCTCTCCTGGCCGGCCTTCCATTTTCCACCCTCCATAAACGAGCTCATCCAAAACTCTGCTGCCTGTATCCTAACTTGCATCAAATTCCGTTTACCCATGACCCCTATGCTTACTGACCTACATTGACTCCTGGTCTGGGAAGTCTCGATTTTAAAATTCTCATCCTTGTTTTCAAATTCCTCCATGGCCTCACACTTCCCTACCTCTGTAACCTCCACCAGCCCTACAACCTCCCAAGATCTCTGCGCTCCTCCAATTCTTGCCTCTTGTGCATCCCCAATTTTAATCACTCCACCATTGGCAGCCGTGCCTTCAGCTGCCCAGGCCCTAAACTCTGGAATTCCCTCCCTAAACCACTTCGCCTCTCTCTCCTCTTTTAAGACACTCCTTAAAACCTGGTCACCTGTCCTAATCTCTTCTAATGTGGCTCGGTGTCAAATTTTGTTTGATAATGCTCCTTTGAAGCGCCTTGGGACGTTTTACTACTTTAGAGGCGCTATATAAATGCAAGTTGTTGTTATTTAGGACCAGTTTGTCATTGCACTTGATCCTGAGGAAGCATTGAGAATGTAGTGCCCCAATCATATCAAGCTTTTCAAAGAAAAAGTTTGGCAGTTTTAGGGGAAGGGGAAGAAAATTTAACATTGTTATTAGAGTATACTGGTTCCTTTAATGGAAATAGAAAAATGAGAATTAGCGTGCACATGACTTTTTTCTGCTTTATCTTTCCCTTGAGAGATGATGCATTGCAAAAGATAAAAACATTTTTTTCTCTTGCTGCTGTTTGATGTTTATTTTCTGGCTGCAACAAAACATAATCTTAAGAATCCTACACCTGGTTCTTAGTTCTGTTGATTCTTGGCATTCTAAAAACTCTAGTGTATGTTACTGATTTTCATCCACCCCTTTTTTGCATCTTGGCTATTCAAATCCATTCATCCTGTCTGAGCTGTGACAGTTGGCAGGCGTTCGGGCAGTCGGTCCATTGCCTGTGCTTCAATCACGACCAGGTCCTAATTCCTCTCCTGGATGTTGGAATAGGCTTGGCTGCAAATGTACCCTTAGTGGCCATCACCCTGCTGTATGTAGTGGGGTTGAAATGGGGAATACAGGATTTGTTGTTTCCTGTGGCTGGAGAGTCCAGAACTAGGGGGCACAGTCGCAGGATCAGGGTTCAGCCATTTAAGACTGAGATGAGGAGGAATTTCTGCACTCTGAGGGTTGTGAATCTTTGGAATTCTCTACCCCAGAGGGCTGTGGATGTGAGTCATTGAGTATATTGAAGGCTGAGATAGACAGGTTACTGGACTCGAGGGGAGTCAAGGGATATGGGGATCAGGCAGGAAAGTGGCGTTGAGGTCAAAGATCAGCCATGATCTGATTGAATGGCGGAGCAGGCTCGAGGGACTGTATGGCCTACTCCTGCTCCTATTTCTTATGTTCCCATTTATGATCGAGGCTGAAAGATTGCAGGGACAGCCAATCTGAGGAGTTAAAGCTGTGCGCTTTCTCACTGTGCCATAATTATTCTTTACCTAACACAGAGCGCATAACATGCGTAATCCTGTAAAAACCCAAGGTGAGACGACTCTTGCGGAGGGTGGCGGGCAAGTCGGAGTATCGCCTTGTGGGCCTGGCTCCTGGGCCTGGCCTAGGTTGAGGTTACACACGTGTCACCCAGGCTCCATTGAGTGGTGGTCAGATTTATGACTTCTTGCACGATAATAACCAGATACCCCTGGTCTTTAAACATGTTCAGCGAATAAGAGAACACAAAGCCAGGGGTGGTTCATGGTACAGGACAGCCAGCAGCATGACACTGTCTGCCCCATTACACAAGCTGGTTTCTTCAACTGGCAAAGTTTTTGAACAGAATTAAAAGGAAAAATCAAGCTTAATGAAAGAAAAATAGCCAGTTGCAGACAGATTGTTGGAAAATGATAAATGTTAACTGTGATTCACACAAGAAAAAAAATCACAGTAATAGGGAAGGATGGTAATTTTGACTGATTTTAAAATAAATAACCATGGAAATTAGACCAAACCTGACTGACTGTATTTTTCCTCCCTGGAGAATGTACTAAGTTGGACAGATATTCTTCAGTGATGAAAGGCTTTTTATTTTTGAAAGAATCATGAAAAACACATTGTATTATAAATGTTTTTTAAAAGTAAATATGTGATTTATGAAATGAATCAGTAACAAAAACAGCCAGACATGGGAAAAACTTGGAGAATGTAAAAATGCCTTTAGAAATAGTCAGAAAAAAGTATTAAAGAACACTCTTAACCTAGGTTTCATTTTAAAAGTCCTATCAATGTGTTTGTAAATGCCCCTTCAGAATTCTACTCTTGCAATTGTCTTTCAGCTACAGAGCTGGGGGTTCTGTGCCCAGGTGTAGTTGCCAACAATCGCACTCCAGTCAGTCGACTGGAGGAGGTGTACTTAGATAGCAGGACAGACCTGTCTTCAGATTTTGCCCTCTGAGAAGGAGTGCACTGCTATCCCTAAATTTTTAGCTGTGTTGACCACTGAAAGAAATTGAGTTTGAATGTAAGCCTCAAACACACTCCGACTCACTCGCTGTTGGAGTTTCCCAGATTACCTCAGGCAGACACATAAATGAGGTAACATCGAAGTGTCACCTGCTAGGGGCACAGGTGCTCCAACATAACTGTTGAATGAAGCAACGTGGGTTTCTGGCTGCAATTTCCCATGTGGTGGGTCCCTAATTTTGGCTCATTTTTGTTACCAAATGGAAGCCACACTTTCCTGTTGGGGTGCATGGGGATTGGACTCTGCCAGCGAGTCATCCGATGCCACTGTTGCACATCTTTTGTGCGCCAGCTCAAAAACAGCATTGACGGAATCCTGGGAGTAAGTCACTTGTCGTAAATCAGCTGCCATGTTCTGGTCATGGGCATTGTGTGTGGCATGGGGGTCCCAAAAGTTATGAAAAAATAATTTAAAAAGACCCCAATTTAAAAAAAACCCAACATTTACAGATTACAAACAACAATAAAAAAGGAGTACAGAAACATTCAGAGGGGGAATTACAGGAAGCTCCTTGGGAGTGGACGTTATTGTGAACAAAGAGATCCTGTGTCCTTGCTGGTGTTCCTGGTACTTCCCTACATTCTTGGATGTTTTTCCTGTTGTCGTTCTGTTTTAGCAGGGTGTACAACATTACTGTTTTACTGGAAGGAATGTAGAACTTCAGTACTGTAAGGAATACTGTTTCACTTCTTTCTAAAAACATGTTGATTTCAATTTTCAAGAGTAAGGATGCTGAAATAAATTATGTGCCCCTCATTAGTTATGGGGTTGTCGCAACTTGTACCATAAACCTGTCGTAGGACTATGAGGGCTTGATAAGGAATGGTGTTGTTATTGGTCGGTATTCTCTGTATTTGCAGAGTATTGACTTTTTTTGACTGTGTTTTGCATTAGCTAATTTTTCATTTAAGCACTTCCTTGGGACTAACGAGTCCTGTTTACATTACAAGTGATGAAGTGATTTGTGCAAGAAACAAGCAGATTGTGCAATGTACAAGGAGTGAGGTACAAGGAATGAGTGGTGGAATTCATTGGATAGGCTCCAGACTGATAAAGCAAGCTATTCAGTGATTCACAGGATGTAATGCCTAAATAAGATCCAGGTATCTGTGGCAAACCTGAAACCAAAGATACCACAATATCAAAATTAATTTGTAATGGGGGAAAAAAAACAAGTATTTTCTAATTGAAGCAACATGTGCAGGCTGAATTTTTCAAGCTGCTGTTCTTTTAAGGCTCTTGTTTGACATCTTTCAAACAGTTACTGTCATCATCGTGTACATGCAATAAAATAGGAAGACAATCCAGATATAAGAAGCTGGTTATTCTGCCAATTCAATATTAATTGTTCGAAAATAAATACTTGCATTTATATGGTGCTTTTCATGACCTTTCACAAAAGGTAACACGGCAGCCAATTTGCACATAGCAAACTCCCACAAAAAAGAATGAAGTAAATGATCAGATCATCTGTTTTAGGTGTTGGTTGAGGGAGGAATGTTGGCCAGGACATCGGGAGAACAGCCCAGCCATATATAATTGAATGCATGATCTGATAGAGACTGTCGTAACAATAGCATAATTTATTGGTTAATGCAAGTGTGTTCAGCAGATACAGCCTTTTGCCACCTCTCTTGGTCCACTATTTATTCCGGGACGATTTCACAATGCCATTATGACATTGTTGTGCGCCTTCAGTAGAACTCTCACGTTTTTTTTTGTTACTCTGAAATCTCGCCCAGATGGCCTACTTCACGTATGTTGCCACAGGTGCATTGAAGTTAGTTGTAGCGTTTCTACTGATGTTTCAGCTAAGACCAGCTGACTTGGCACAGATAGGAACTCGATCCTGGGAATTGTTCCCAGTGTGAATGCCACTGTTCCACACGAAGAGGTGTATTTACCAAGTGAGCCATCGGGAGTGCGAGTTCAACTGTCCTTGAATGGAAATGAAAGGGCATCTAGCAACCAAAGAAATGAGCAATGATTGTGTGAGCGAGGACTGAATATGGTGTCATTGTAAGAATTTTGTTTGAGCCTGTGAGTAATGCCTGAGAATACAAAACACCCACCTTTTTTTTAACGTGATTTCATTTTGTTATCTTTTTGTGTTGAATCAACAAAATCAAGTGGTTGTGTTTGTACCAAAAACCTGCCTTGTGAGCAGTACTAGCTGCCAAATGTACGTGTTTCGAGCTCCCACGATGGGTGTGGTGGGCAAAGAAACTGCTAGGAGCTCGTACAAAGCAGAAAGATACCAGGTTCGATCTCTACTCTCTGCTCCTATAGCTGATTTTAGCCACTGCTACAACTGGCCTCAGCGCCACTGACAAGGAATTAGAAAAACACAAGCTTAGGTTCAGCTCACGACAGTTACCCAGTGAGCCCTGCTGGAAAGAGTGTGTGTGTGGACATCTGGTGAGGAGAAGATTGGGCCTGTCGAGATAGGCCCCACAGTCTGTGATTCACTGCAGGCTCATGCATGAGGAATGGCTCTAAGTACCAAAGGGCTCCAAGGATCTCACCTTGGCATGAAATAGAAAGAAGGGGAGAAAATTGGAAGGGGGAAAGTATCTCATTTAAAAAAAAAAATCATAATTAGCCATCAAATGCACAGATTCTCCATTTCTCATGGCCAATCATGTTATATTGGTGAAAACAGTAATGGTTTTCCTTTCAGCCACAACCCTCCACTGAATGTCACAGAACTTCAATTTGAATCTTGTAGAAGGGGGCAAGACCTTACAGTGGCAGTACCATTTTATTCAATTACTGTCAAGCTTTTTGTTGAGAATTCTAAATCGTAGCTATGGTTAACAAAATTACCAAGGCCTGGAAATCACTTTAACCCCAAAGCTGCATATTTTATATGAAAATACAAGGAATCATTTTTAAAAATTGCCTTGGAGGACTTTGAACAAACACTTGTACGTCTGTCAGACGAAGAATTCGGTTGCATGGAATGCAGTTGTACCAGATAACAGTGTTTCCTTTGTACTAAATGGTGCAATTTTGCTCCTGTAACCTCTGCAGTACCTTAATTAGGGAGTTAAGGGTGGAACTAAAGTAGTAAAATATTTAAAAGCAACAGAAAAGGAGCTGTTACATTGCTGGGAGTTTACTATTGACCCCCAAATAGTGAGAAGAAGATAGTAGACAAATTTCAGAGAAATGTAAAAATAATAGAGCAGTAATAGTAGAGGACTTCAATTACCCTAATATAGACTGGGGAAAAAACAGAGTGAAGGGCAAGGAGGGTGAAGAATTCCTAAAATGTGTACAGGAGAACTTTCTTAATCAGTATGTTTCTAGAGGGAGGAAGCAGTGCTGGATCTAATTCTGGAATGCAGTAGGGCAAGTGGAGTGTCTTTCAGTGGGAGAACATCTGGGTAATAGTGATCATAATATAATTAGGTTTAAAGTAGTTATTGAAAGGGAGAAAGAAAAATCAAAGGTGGAAGTACTCAACTGGAAGAGAGCCAATTTCAGTGATTTGAGAAGGGATCTAGGACAGGTGGACTGGAAACAAAGATTGGCCAGGAAAACAGTGAATGAGCAATGGCAGGCCTTTTAAGGTGGAGATAGTTCAGGTACAAACCAAGCATATTCCCAAAAGGAGGAAAGATGGAGCATCCAAAGCTGGAGCTCCCTGGATGACAAAGGAAATAGATGTTAAAATAAAACAGAAAAAGGGAGGTTTATGACAACAGTCGAAAACCAGGGGGAAATTGAGAAAGGATATAAGAAGGGCAAAGAGAAAGTATGAGACAAGATTAGCGGGTAACATAAAAAGGAATTCAGAAATTTTTAATAAACATATAAAAAGTAAAAGGATAGATTAAAGGAATGGTCGGGCTGATTAGGGACGAAGAGGGAAATCTTCTTGTGGAGGCAGAGGGTGTGACTGGGGTACTGAATGAGTACTTTGCATCTGTCTTCACAAAAGAAGAAGATGAAGTTAATGTCACAATAGAGGAGGTGGGAGTAGAGATATTGGATAGGATAATAATAGATAGAAAGGAGGTGCTAAACAGGTTGGCATCACGCAAAGGTAACGTCACCTGGTCCAGATGGGATGCATCCTAGGTTGCTGTGGGAAGCTAGGGTGGAGGTAGCAGAAACATTGACCACAATCTTTCAATCCTCCTTGGACATGGGAGTGGTGCCAGAAGACTGGAGGATTGCAAATGTTACACTCCTGCGCAAAAAGGGGGAAGAGAGATAAACCTGCTAACTACAGGCCAGTCAGTGGTGGGAAAACTACCAGAGACTGTTGTCAAAGACAAAATTAATTCTCACTTGGAGAAGCATGGTTTAATAAGGGACAGCCAGCACAATTTGTTAAAGGCAACTTGAGTCTGACTAACCTGATTGAGTTCTTTGATGAAGTCATCGAGAGGGTTGATGAAGGTAGTGCAGTAGATTTTGTGTATCTGGACTTCCAAAAGGCATTTGGTAAAGTACCACATAACAGACATATTCGGAAAATAGAAGTGCATGGTATTAAAAGGACAGTGGTAATTTGGGTATGTAATTGGCTAAGGGATAGGCGGCAGAGAGTAATAGTGAATGGATGTTTTTCTGATTGGAGAAAAGCGTGCAATGGGGTTCCCTCAGGGGTCATTATTAGGACCATTGCTTTTCTTATATATAAATGACCTGGACTTGGGTATAGGGAGTACAATTTCAAAGTTTGCGGATGATACAAAACTTGGCAACGTAGTAAATAGTGAGAAGGATAGTAGCAGACTTGAGGAGGACATAGACAGACTGGTGAAATGGGCAGACACATGGCAGATGCAACTTAATGCAGATAAGTGTGAAGTGATGCACTTTGGGAGGAACAACATGGAGAGGGAGTAAAATCTAAATGGTACTAAATGGGGGGTGCAAGAGTAGAGGGATCTAGGGGTGTGTTTTCACAAATCTTTGAAGGTAGCCGGGCAAGTTGATAAGATAGTTTAGAAAGCGTATGGGATACTTGGCTTTGTAAATAGGGACATTGAATAGAAAAACAAGGAAGTCGTGCTAAACCTTTACAAATTACTGGTTAGGCCTCAGCTGGAGTATTGTGCATAATTCTGGGCACCACACTTTAGGAAGGATGCCAAGTTGTTGGAGAGAGTACAGAGGAGGTTTACCAGGATGGTACCAGGGATGAGGGACTTAAGATATGTGGAGAGATTGGAGAAGCTGGGATTATACTTCTTAGAGCAGAGAAGATTAAGGGGAGACCTGATAGAGGTATTCAAAATTATGAGGGGTTTTGATGGAGCAAGTCAGGAGAAACTGTTTCCTCTAGCAAGTGGGTCGGTAACCAGAGGTCATAGATTAAAATAATTGCAGGAGTAGAAGAGGGGAAATGAGGAGGAATTTTTTCTCACAGAGGGTTGTTAAGATCTGGAACACACTACCTGAAAGGGTGGTGGAAGCAGATTCCATAGAAACTTTCAAACGGCAATTGGATGTGTACTTGAAGAGGGCTAATTTGCAGGGTTATGGGGAAAAGCTGGGGTATGAGACTAAATTGGACAGCTCTTTTAAAGAGCCGACACAGGCATGACGGGTCGAATGGCCTCTTTCTGTGCTCTGATTCTATAATTCTATGATTCTATAATTTGTGGTTTGGTGCCACTACATTTCTGCTGGGTTCAGAACTCTTTTGAGTGTGCGGGGTTTTTGTTTGTTTTAGCACAATTCTGCATATGATGCAGTAAAGTAAAATCTGCATGTAACAGAATTCTGCTAAAGTAAGTAAACAAAATGAGTTTTGGGGGGACTGTGGTGTTTTATCACTGTCACCTGTTTCAGTTTGCCCCTCAATTTTCTCCCCTCCTCCTGAAGGTGTTGATTTGTGCAGCCAGCCTTCTGTTACTGTGTCTGAGTTGCCATTCTTTATGTGTGAGTCCAGATAATCAGTCTCAGTGGGCTATTTAATCATGAGGGGCATCGTAGCCTATTTAAATCTGTCCTCACTCAACATTCACACATGCACAGTGAGGCCACTTAGGTAGAAGGAGTCAGGATTCTAGTTATGTTTTGTTTTCCCCTCCCAAATCCAGGATCAGTTGTAATGCCTGTGCTGCCAACCCAGGAACTTTATTCTGTCGTTGCAGTAATGTAGAAGTGGTACTTTTTATTGAGTTTTATATGATGTTTAAAATCATTTTGGAATGGCAGAAATTACAGCACAGAAGGAAACCATTTGTCCCTTAAACCTGTGCTGGTACTAGATCTTCCATTGGAGCTCCCGATTCTAATCCTATTACTGTGCCCCTTTCCTGTATCCTTTTATATTCCTTTTCAATGATGCTATGGTCTCTACCTTAATAGTCATGTGATAAAATATTGCATGTTTTAAAAGTAATAATGTTTCCAGTGGCTGAGGGGTCTAGCAGAAGGGGACATAGATATAAGATTAAATGTAAGAGATTTGGGACAGAGAACAGGAACAACAGCAGAGAGCATGTCAACATTTAAGAATAAATTATATGGATGGTTGAAGGAAAGGGGAATAAAGAGATTGAGTAACAGAGTGGGCACATGGGATTACGACTACATCTCATTTATGGAGGATAAACACCAACATAGATTGGTTGGGCCGAGTGGTTTGTTACCATGTTGTAATTTCTATGTAATTCTATTCAATAATATTCTGTTTGAAAAATTTCTTCTGATTTCCCCTTTTCATTCTTCTCGTGATGATCCTGAGCCTATGCCCCTCCTTCCCTGCACCCCTCCCCCGCCCATTACCAATTTGTCAACCAGCGAAAGTAATCTTTCACGATTCACCCTCACAAAGCATTTCAATATTTTGAAAACTGGATCCTCCCTTGACCTCCTTTCTAACTGAAAGTGTCCACTTTTTCAAGCCTTCCTTTATAACTATCACCTGTTACCTGGTATCATTCCAGTGGACCTTCCAGTATATCCTCCACATAGCTCTATATCCTTCTTGTAATGGGGTATCGAGGGTGTGATTGCAAATCTTTATCAGTTTATCTTTAAATTGACTTCTAGTTCAACTGGAGAAATCACGTCACATTTACAAACAGAATAACATCAGGCTTTTAAAAAAAAACCCTGACCCCTCTCTCTCAAGTGTATGTCCCACGGTGTCTGCTGTTCTCTCACTGTCTTGTTAGTCTGGATCTTTCTTTGTCCTGCCTGTCAGCCTTCCACATTTCTGATTCAGAGAGTTGGAGAAATGCATGAATCAAATGCCAGACCGTTACCCTCACAGACCAAAAGCCAGGCTGCAAGTGATCTTTTATAAAGGGCAGAAGATTACGTGATGCTGCACTAATCGCCAGACAGTATCATTCTACATACTTGCCAGTTTCCACATAAATAAATAGAAAATGGCAGTAAAATTCAAGAGGAAATATCATGTGTTTTTCACTATTTTTAATCTCAAAATCACATAACCTATGGTGGGGACAAGATATACAATACAATTTGTTTTACAGAAAGATAAATCAATGGGTGGATTAATTGGGCATTGAGCCCATGAGTATGTGCTTGATGTCCCATGGCTCGTTTTTGATTAAACTACTATATGCCTTAACAATGTATCTGCTGCACGTAGTGCATTAAGAGAGATGGCAGTGTAACTATGAATTCTTTATGCTCATATTCATTGAAGAAGCAATTTTGGCAAGAACAATATTGAAATGCTAATGATTTTTAGAGAGTGGCTTCGCTACTTTAATGTAACTTTCCCTGTTCAAGGCCAAATACAGTCTTTCTAACTGCTGTGTGTACACTCGGGGCGTGCTTCCACTGCTGCTCCCTTTGATTTCTGAGTGTCTCCTGGCTGCAGAAATCCACCTGCTCTTCCTGCTCCACCTGTTCCACCTTTGTGACGCAGTGCATTCCAGAGCCAGCCACCTGTTTATGCTTCAGGCTGCCAGTCGCTTCCTCACAATAGTCAACTTGACTTAATACAGGAAGTATTTGCAGAGCGCCAGATACTGAAACCCAATGGTTTCGATAGTGATTGATCTGCTGATACAATTGTCATCCTTCACCAAGCCCAATTATGGACTTTGGCACAATACTTTGGCTGCAGCTTTTCTCTTTTAATTCCCTATTGCAGGGAGAGCTGCTGGGAGACTTAAATGTTGCAAAGACTGTGTTTAAACCCTGCTGCAACCAATCATGAGCTGCGTCGTGATAGTGCCTTCTGGATGACGACATGATGCCAGGACCCCAGACAATACAGTGCAACAGAAATAAGTGAAAATAAACAGAATTCTATTTTAAAATGGGAATTTTGGTGTTTAGTTTAGAAGTACATATCTACTCTTGATAATTCAAAGTTGTTTATTGCACTAAAATAATTTTATTACATAATTTGAATTAAGCAATGGAAGTGTCACAGCAGTGTCCGAATTTGCATTAAAAAACTGAATTATCAGATCATTTGAATCAAGCAACTTTGAATTGAAGAGTTGACGGCATTCAGGACCACCTGCTTAAAAAGGAGACTGTCCAATTCAAAACTGAATGGGTGGTGCCCAATTAATTGAGGTAACAACCTCTGCACAGTTTTCATGAAATAAATAACAATGTATTCAACATAATGAATTCATATCATGTTGAACAATTTATATTGTGTTCTCTAAACAATGATTTTAGTGGTTTATGTTAAAATTGGATAGCCATGTTGTGAAGGATAGAATGCTAGAGCCTGGTCTTTAGTTGCTCCCAAACCTTTATTCACAGAGATTCCCCATACACACTCCACACCCGAGCTAAGCTCTCCAATAAAAAGGGTACAAGAGAGAGTCCCCGATTGATACCCACCACCTGAATACAATTAGCACTAATTGATAGAAATCATACAATTAACAGTTCACTAACTCGTTTTTTTAAACCATGTCTTCATAAACAAAATGTTTGCACTACTGAACAATCAGGAATTACAAATGCAATGAAACCTCCATTATCTACCATAATGAACAAACTATTCCGCTTCCTGAACTCTCCCAATGGGTAATGCAAATTAGTGGTTAAATGAGTGACCTGAATTTTTTGTTTGAAGGTAATACTATGGAAATGAAGAGAAGCATGGTACAAATATCATAAATTAATTTTTCATGGACTGATGTGGATGTGGCTGTCGCTGGCAAGGCCAGCATTTATTGCCAATCCTTAGTTGCCCTGAGAATGTGATGGTGGGCCTTTTTGCATCACTGCAATTCTTTGTAGTGGTTTGATATAACTGAGTGGCTTGCTAGGCTGCTTCAGAGGGCATTTAAGTCAATCACATTGGTGTGTGACTGGAGTCACATATAGGCCAGACTGGGTAAGGACATACGTGAGCCAATTGGGTTTTTACAACAATCCACCAGCTTCGTTGTCATTTTTACTGAAACAAACTTTTTATTTCCAGCTTTTTTTTAGAACTGAGTTCAATTTCTTAAACTGACATGGTGGGATTTGAACTTGAGTTCTCTGGATAACTAGTCAAGTAACCTAACCAGTACAATTCGTGCCCCATGTCAGACATGGAGCTGCCACTTTTTGCTAAGTTCAAAGCAGGGCCGAGGGCAAAGCTAAGGGAAAACGATAACTTTTTTAAAAAAAAAAATTGTACTGAGGCAAATTTATTTCTACAACACTGTGGCTTCAACATGTGTTGTAGAAATCAACAGGTGTTGACAGCATATTTATTTAAATTAAGTTGTTTTTCCCTCCCTCAAAAAATGAACTGTCTGGCTAAGAAAAGCAAAGCTGATAACCTTAATCAGACAGGAGGAATTGGTATTGTGTAGTGAGGTGCTGCTTTGCATGAAGCTTTGTTGGCAAAAATTCTGGTGCCTAACTGGGAATACAGATAGTTGGACCATGGATAATAAAGGTTGCCTCTGTGGAATAAGCACAATCAACATGGTATACAGTATAAACCAGTGTACAGGTTTATTCATTATTTAGCTACCTGATGCTGAATTAAATTCTTCACAGAATCTGAAATTGAGGCTGTAACAGTATATGCCTGCTGGAATCACCAGTGCCTGTATGAGCCCCCGTGAGAAGGCTGGAGTCACCGGCTCCTCTGTGTACTGCCACAGGAATGCCCAAGTCGCTGGCTCCTCACAAGACTATTGGAGTCAGTGAACATTTGTGTATATTGCCATGATTGACCTTAATTGAGCATCTTGTAGCTGGGATCGCTGCTCCTATGTCTGCCATTACAAGACTACTGAGGTCACCACCACCACCTATATGTATTGCCATTGAGCAGGCAGTAATAAGAAAGCAACTTCTTTTCCTCCTCCCTCTGAGGAACATGCAAAAACTGAATTGTCTGGGTTTGAAAACAGAGTAGCAAATGTGGAATTTATATATTAGAAGTGTAATTTTTAAAATCCATCCATCTTGTATTGCTGCAGCTCCAGCTTGTAAACCATGCTGCTCAATCTCCTGAACATGTATCCATTGTAGTTCTACGAGTATCTTATGACAATACATGTTTACTCCGTTCAAGTGGCATAATCCATCAATCACTCAATATAGATAACATGTACAGAAAACGTTGGTAACTGCATATAAAATTACTGATCAAGGTTAAAGAAGCCCAAAACATTTGCCACAGAGAGCCTCGCAAAGCGTATGGCTGGCCTTTCCAAAAGTGAATATTATTCTTGGGTAGAGCCAGAGCTACAGAAGCTTTAATCTGCATCTGGCCGTTCTGTACCTCACGTAGGAGTGGTTAATGCTGACACAGGGTTCAAAAAGCAGAAGCATTTTCTATTCCTCATCGCTGATGGCCTTCATCTTGTTGAACACGAGAATCCAAATTACAAAAAGCAGTCTTGAGGGGCTACATGTGAATGTGAGAGATGTTGATGCTCTGCTCTTTATCCTGCAATTCTCTTTTGTAAATCAGTGGTTATGAAATTCTTGGGCCTGCAGGACCTGTTTCTTTAAACAGCAGCAGCAACAACAACAACAACAACAACAACTCGCATTTATATAGCACCTTTGACGTCGTAAAATATCGCAAGGCGTCCCAAGTGCAGATTCTAAAGGTTTCCAAAAGTATTCTTTACTTTTATAAATTGCTGTGCAGTCCACAATTAGGAGAACTTTGATCATAAAGTATATATGTTTTTAAGTGCCATTTTTTAACTAGATGTTCAATGTTCTGCAGTCAGAATGAATCTCGATCCAGCCTAGTTGATGCGTTGAAGAGAGCCCTGTTGAAGTGAGCAAATTGTGTTTGCAAAATACACTGCCGGTAAAAGACTAGTTTAATTCTCATTGATGCTGATAACTTGTTACTCATTGCATCAGCGCTCCAAAGATAGAAATAATTTGCATGTCTATAAGAAGTATGTTTACCTCAGATTTGGAACGGAACATGAGCAATTGGGTAATCCCACTGTCTGCAAGTGTTTACTGTTTCAAATTCCATTTAAACAATACCTACTAGGAGCATTTTGTTAAACTGTCTAATGATCAATATATTTTGTGCCAGCCTTTAAGAAGTTAAGTGGGGCATTAATTGTTGATCTAGAATTGCATACCAGCATATTTCTTTTTGTCATGGTTTGGTTTATGAAGTGGCCAGTGAAGTGTGTGAACACTGAGTGGACCACAGATCTGAATACATGTACAGTACACTAAAGAGAGCCACAGCAAGGTCTGATATCTAGCAGCAGATTTATGACAATTATTCAATTAATTCTTCAGCTCTGCTTTTGAGTTCATTGGGACAATTGTTCTGCCTAATCCAGTGTAGTAAAAGTTGCAGTGAAAATGTGCAGAAGAGGCACAATGTGATGCCATTTCAGCGAACTGCTGCACCATATCTTGGGATATATCTGTATATGCACCAGAATAATAAGAATGTTCCATTATGTTCACGATTGCCAGTGCACACTTGTTAAGTGCAGTCTGTCCCGTTTTCTCTCTTATGCCTTGAGGTTTAGTTAAGTTTGCTTAAAGGGCATTGTCCCATTGGGCAGAGCTTTGAAACTATTCATAAAAATGTGTCACAAAAACATCACGAGTGGTACAAAAACATGGCTTACGTGTGACGTTCAATTGTAAAAATGAGACTCGGGATGCTGGAATTCAAGGGTACGATTTCCCTCTACAATGCGGTGACACATCCTTTTTAAATGGAGACTTCAAACAGTATGATTTTAATGTGCAAAGGACCCTTGGAGTCCTTCTAAAATCTGTGAAATGCCATGTGTCAAACACCATCCATCACTCACTTTAAGATTTCAATTTTAGGTTGTTGGCATGAGGGAGTAAAAAAGTGTTCAGAAAGCCTTTTGTCCAAGGTTGTTTGATGATTAGGTGGGATATCTGGAGCTGATTATGCGTCAGTAATTTGATGAAATCGTTGTTACCGGACACCAAGTAGTTCAGTTCCAAAACCTCAGTTAACCTTGCGTTACTTTACAGAAGGTTCGGAAGTGTTCCATATGCTTTGATTTAGCTAGCCTTCTATCATATATGTCTAATATGGAGAATGATTGAGTGCCTTGATCTTGTTCAAGGCAGATTGAGGAAGTGTAAGTTACCTGTCATTTCATTTTCGTTCCATATCATGATATTTGATATCATCATCATATCAGAATTGTATGGGGCTAAAAGTGGATGAGCTGAATGGAGAGAACCTGCCATTGGTGTGGAAAGGAGTTGGAAAATCATTGGGGGCTCATTATCTGAGTGAAGGAAGCTGCCACAATGTGATGCTGAAAGTAATAAGCTTATACAGAACACACACCGGAAAATCTGCAGGTTTTCAAGGTCAATTTTATGTTTCCATTCATTGCAATGTGACAAGTTGCATATGATTTTAGAGCAGGTGTGCTGGAAAAAAAGCAGCATAAAGCATTCGAATTACTGGGCACTTCAAATCATTTCATTATGTGGAAAGTTGTGCAAACTCAGGAATGATCACAGCATCCATTGTAATTTGTAAATATTGTCTGAAATTGGGGAAGGCAGATATGTCGTTTCAGCTTTTACTTTTTTTTGGAGGAAATGAATAGAAGGGTTATCAACAGCATTCTCTACTGCAAAAATAAGATATCCTCAGAATACAGGGTGTGAAGGAGCACAAATGTTTCATTGCAGACTTTGTTTTCGCTTCTCCCCTGGAGAATTTTCTGGGACGTTTTGCCTGTAGCTACTTCAACCCAACGATTCACCTTGCTACAATTGGGATCTGTCATTTGAAATTTTGAAATATAGTAATCTGCTTTAGATATCAACTGAGTTTGACTGTTGTGATATCCTTCATGTGTAACATGTCACGACCGCAGATCACGCTACATCTTCTTGGGCTGATCTGGAGTTTTTTTTTAAATGAATGCAGTACCAAGAGATGGGATGCTTTGAAGATGCACATCTGGTGACGAACAGGATCTGCACTTTAAACGTCAGCAGAGGAAGTGGTGATTACATGACATAAACATATGGGAGAAGGTCCAGTGTTGGAAGCAGAAGAAAGCTGACCAATATATACTTTTATCATGACTTGAATCATATTTCTTCATTCTACAGAGAAACATTATTTTCCCCTTAGTTTTCAAGCGATGCTGTTTGTTGGGGAAGGAAGTATCCACTCCAGGAGCTGAAATTGCCATATTCCATGCACTGAAGCACATTGCATGAGAACAATTCTTATTGATTTCAGTTTGACAATCTATGAAGCACGTTGTTGATAATATTGTAGCATCCACTATAAAAATTAACTCCAGCAGAAGTTTCGTGAACTGATACTGTTCTCTAAGCCAGGACAGTAAACATGAAATGTTTCCCAAGATAGATTAACCTGACAATAATGTACCTTGCTGTAAAATTAATATAGTTCATTTGTACCAGTTCTTTATACATATATAAAAAAAATTAGGCTGTTTCTTTAGTTTGGCTTTAAACTTGTCACAAGTCACTACTGAAATTTTCATTAACCAAATCAGTTTTCTTTTCTCCCATATAATGTATCTTCTAACATGGTCACAAAATGGAGAAAGGTAATTTGAGTCTAAGTGATTGAAAGGATATGATCGGGCCAGATGTCCGAGCTATGCTTTTATCAATGGCTATTTTCTTGATATTTTGGGGCCTATTTTCCTGTTTTCACTAATTTTAGTGAAAAAAATTACTGAGTGAAAAGGGGTGTAATGACATCAGAAAACTTCCTCTGTATCTAAAGATAGATGAACGGACATTATTATAGCAAGAGGTAAGAGCAAAAAAATGTTTTTTCTAACTTGTTACTGGCTTACTAAAGTCAAGTTAAACATTAATTATGAAGTCACGTTGCATTTTGTACTTGCAGTCAAATTGAAGAGTGAATGTTTTACTTTAGGTCAGATGAAAGGGAAGATTTTGATGTATCCCCACAGCAGTGAGAAAGTGAATGGTACAAGACAGTTTTCTGCCAATAAGGAGAGGAGTCATGTCCTTTAGCAGGTTTAATACAGTGTAGCCGGAAGAAGAGAGGCTAAGATGGGAATGCAAACGACATGGGAAGTGCATGACTCACAGCAGGATTTACCCCAAACAGTGATCGTAATGTGACAGAGCTACCTGGGCATGACTGAGGCGCAGTGCTTGAGGCCACGGTCATAACTGCCTTGAACTTTTGTCCACACTATCGTCTCATGCGCCCATAGAGGACATGATAGGAGTCACACTTTGTTTGGCTTTTCGACACCTGACATTTACTTTTCTGTATGATGCAGTCATGAAGGACTGCAAGATATTTTAAGTGAATCAGGTTTAAGTTAATGATTGTTAGTAGTATACTTGCTCATTGCATTTTGTGGCAGCATTTACTCCTTATGCTGTGAAGTTCTTTGTCTTAGTTGTAGATATGCCTACTCCTTAGTTGAGGGAATACCACCAGTGGATGCCGACATAGCTAACTATTGA
This sequence comes from Heptranchias perlo, assembly GCF_035084215.1. Classification (NCBI taxonomy): domain Eukaryota; kingdom Metazoa; phylum Chordata; class Chondrichthyes; order Hexanchiformes; family Hexanchidae; genus Heptranchias; species Heptranchias perlo. The sequence continues at coordinate 32,726,477 of NC_090341.1, read as the reverse complement.
GTTACAGGAGACAACACAGAAGGCCTACCATCTATATCTTTGACTCTCCATGATGGATCCTCATCAGTGGGTCAGAGGTCTTTTTTGAAGTTTCTGTGGGCTCATAGCTTTCAGAGACGTAACTTACCATCACTTGTCTAAAGCTGTGTGATGGCACAACACTGCATCTGACATGAATTCCACATGGCTGCACTTGTGCTACTTTGTACCTGCTGCTACTGAAAGAGATCTGCTTATAATGCACATTGCTCTGAGTATGGAATAGTGAGCACCTATGAGATTTTGGAATCCTCCCTCATGATTACCTGTAATCGTTTTCCAAGGAGCTTGACGCCAGCCATGACTACCTCTTGAAGCTTGGATCCCAAAGATTCCAAAGCAGCAGTGAGAGCTTTGATCAGAGTATGTACGGCCTGTGGAATCGGGTATTAACTGCAGATGCCACTGGTGTTAAAATGTACTCGCTGAAGCCATTATTGGCCGAACCTAACCAATCCACCAAATGTATTGTGTGTATAGATGCAAATGACTCTTCAGAGCGCTTTGCTCTTACTGCCTTTGTTCGGAAGAAGATCTGCTAAGCTCTGTCTTCCTGTGCAATTCAGGAGGGGCAGTATAGATGCTGGATTTCCACCTATTACCAGTCAACTTCTCATGAACCCTCAAAACTCTGTCCCTTCATGACAACTGCCAGATTTATCACTCTAATCTTGCCTCATGGCATGTTAAAGATGAAAATTTACCCTGTTCTGAGGACATTGGCACACATCCACTTGGGTGCTGTGTTCTCATGGTATTCAATCACTGTGGGTAAGCCTGTTACAGTAAGATACTGTACAAATCATAAAACACGTACATACTTCCTAGTGAGAAGCTAGGAACTATGAATGTGCGGAGAGATTTAGGGGTCCAAGTACAGAAATCACTAAAAGCTAGTGGACAGATACAAAAAATCATTTTACAAGGCTAATAGAATGTTATCTTTTTTATCTTGTGGGCTGGAATACAAAAGGGTCAAAGTTATGTTACAGCTGTACAGAGCTCTGACTAGACCCCATCTGAAGTACTGCATTCAGTAATGGGCACCGCATCTCAGGAAGGATATATTGGCCTTTGAGGGAGTGTTATGCAGATTCACCAGAATGATACCGGGGCTAAAAGGGTTAAATTATGAGGATAGGTTGCACAGACGAGGCTTGTATTCCTTTGAGTATAGAAGATTAAGGGGTGACCTAATTGAGGTGTTTAAGATGATTGAAGGATTTGATAGGGTAGATAGAGAGAAATTAATTCCTCTGGTGGGAGAGCCCAGAACAAGCATAATAAAATTAGAGCTAGGTCTTTCAGGGTTGATGTCAGGAAGCACTTCTTCGCAGAAAGGGTCGTGGAAATCTGGAACACTCTCACCCAAAAAGCTGTTGAGGCTAGATCAATTGAAAATTTCAAAACTGAGATTGATAGATTGTTGTTATCCATGGATATTAAGGTTACGGAACCAAGGCGGATAGATGGTGTTAAGATACAGAACAGCCTTGATCTAATTGAATCGCAGAACAGGCTCGAGGGGCTGACTGGCCTACTCCTGTTCCTATTACTACTAGTTTTCTGCAACTCTCTAATTTTTGCCTTCAGACTCCCTCTCAAATAAATCAATTGTTGCTTGCTCATATATAATGAGTTCTTTTCTATCAAACAGTCCACCACCTATTGCACATTGTGCCTCCTGTTATGTTCCACTACACGATTATAAAACTGCAATTAAAATTTGCAACAAAACCAACCCTTTGAGGCTGATTTAGTAATCTGATACCTGAATCAGCCTGGTCTGCAGTGCTCCAGGGAACTGATGATGATTGACCAACTATTCTGGTTTAACAGGAACTCACTGGGGCTGAACTTCTTCCTACTCAGTTCCAGATAATCCTGCAAACTTGCCAACCTGCACCCGAGCTTTCTGGACTTGGGTAAGTGGGGACTATCCTTATGGGGAAAGTGTGTGTACTCCATATTGGGCAAAGAGAAATTGAACGGGTATGGATTTCTCAGTATCTTGATTTAGTGACTGGTAAACATGGTGATGGGTTTCTGTGTGTGTCATATAGTGACACCACAATTCCCAGCCAGAAAGGAGATGATTGGGTAATTTCCCCATCAAACACGTCTTGGGACCGCACTGCAGTAAGTGACTGGGATTGATTTTACGCATATTAATTGCAAATAAACTTTGTTTGCTGTAAAACACACTGGCTGCAAGTCCTACCGGTGATAAGTCCCGCCCACCTCCACCTCATTGGCTGACACAGTGGTGCCGATAGACACTCTCGTCAGAGATCCAGCTGACAAGCCATCAAAAAATTTCAGGAGTCAGGGCCCAACCTGCTGGAACGAAACGGGGTCAGACCCTGGGGATGAAACTGCTTCGTACTGACACTACAGTTGTGTTGTAAACACAACTTAATACTCTCAGATAAGTGTTACCTTTAAGATAACTCCCATTGCTTATGCATCTTTACTTGAGAAACCAAATACCCATTCCATAGCTTGTCCCTGGCTTCAACACAAAGTAAATGAGTTTATAAGGATGTTAATTGACTAGATTTTATGTACTGTACTGTAACACATCACACAAAAAATATTTATTCAGACCTTTATTTCCTCCAGTTAAACATTGGGAAGACCAAAGCCATTGTCTTTGGCCTCTGCTCTAAACTTCGTACCGTGCCACCGATTTTATCCCCCAACCTGGCCACTGTCTTAGGTTGAACCAGACTTGAACTTTGATGTCCCATTTGACCCTGAGCTGAGCTTTTGACCCCTTATCCTCTCCATCATAAAGATCACCTACTTGCATCTCTAACATAGCTTCTGCCCCTGCCTCACCCATCTGCTGCTGAAACACTCATTCATATCTTTTGTGAACTCCAGACTCAACTGTTCCAGTGCTGTGCTGCTCGTATCCTATGCTGCGTCAACTCCTGCTCACCCTTCACTCCTGTCCTTGTTGATCCACATTGTCTCCCTATCCCCCAATGCTACCAACTTTAAATTCTCATCCTCATATTTAAATCCGTTTGTAGCCTCGCCTTTCCATATGTATCCCCCCCTCCTTTCACCCCACTATTGGCGGCTGTGTGTTTAGCTATCAAGGCCTCACACTCTGGAATTCCTTCCCTAGACATTCTGTTTTCTGCCTGTCAACCATCCTCTGTCTCCCTCTCCTCCTTTTACGACCTTTTTTAAAACCCACCTCTTTGAAAAAGCTTTTGCTCACCCTACTCCCGCACCCCCCTCCCCCACCCCCGGCCAATATCTTCTTCTTTGGCTTGGTGTCTCTAATTGTCTGATTACGCCGCTGTGAAGTGCCTTGGGGCATTTTTCGATGTTAAAGGCACTGTATATACACAAGTTGTTCAGAAAAAGTCAACTGAAGTTCTGCTCTTTGAGTTGTCAGTGTTGACAGAGCCCAGGAGGAAGATTTTTGCAATCCACATCTTGCTCTAAACAGCGACTTTCATTGAGGAGCCCCCACCTTCTGATGCCTCTCTGCCAACGTCCGTGACGGCCCGATTCAGGAAAAAAGCTGTCAACTGAACAATTTCTTGTTGAAGCTGCTGGTGCTGAAAGGGATTTCCTCATCTCAGACCTTTGCTTGTCGCCACCCTGATAAGCGGAAGCCATGTTTGCTGAACGAAGCAGGATCCTTTTTATTCATTGTTATTCTTAGGGAAATAGCTGAAGGCAACGCGTAACAAAACTTGGATTTTAGTGTCTGCTGACCAACAACATCATGCCAGTCAGCCCTCTCACCAGCTCAGTGAACTGTAGTACTAAATCATTAGCATCACAGTTGCTGTTTGTTATCCACAAGCTCTGCTTTTGTTGCTGTGATTTATATGTAAGATTAAATCTAGCTAGAACATTTTGCATAAGTAATTTATAGTCTGTCTATTCCTTTGGTATGTTCTTGAATCCCATCTTGGTTGGAAAGGCACAATGGGGGCTGTCCATGAAGTATGTGAGTGAAAAATCACAATTCTTTGACTTCTCCTTCTTGTTGCTAAACATTTCCTATTTCAACCTTCAAATAGATATGCTTTTAATTTCCTGCAGTCCATCTCCTACCCAGAATTCAATTCATTCAGAGTTCAAATACAACTTTTTATTTCAGTTCACTTTTTAAAAAAAAATTACGAGCACATAACTTTTTTTTGTTTAAAGAGTTTGAAAACATCATACATGTACTTTGGCAAAACTGCCACTTTGGTGCTTTGGTTCTTTTTTTTTTAAAAAAGAAATTAATTCTTGAGATGTGGGTGTTGCTGGCAAAACCAGCATTTATTGCCCAATTCTAGTTGCACTGAGAAGGTGTCGGTGAGCTGCGATCCATGTGGTGATGGTGCTCAAACAATGGTGTTAAGGTGGGGAGTTCCAGGATTTTGACCCAGTGGCGATATACGTCCAAGTCAGGATTGTGTTTTTAAAATCCCTATCCTATTTCTGCCTTTTATTTAGAGAATCAGAACTGGAGCGACTTGGGCCTGGATTTTGACTTGGAGCCGTGAACATAGGTGGATGGGGGGCAGGATTTTCGGATGGGAAACCCAGAAGTATGGGTTTCCCGGACGTTCGGGTGAATTTAACTGTCAGACGACTTTTAAATTTTCTCAGTAGGTTTCTCGCGTGACAGCCAGTGAGATTGACAGCCTGGCTGCCTGTCCGACAGGAAAGCAGCCGGGAAACGGATGCCAGGTAAGCCAGTCATCGGTGGGGGTTGGGACTGGACATTGGGTATGTTGAAGACATTGTGGCGAGGGGTGGGGGGGCAGGCCGTGGACAGATGGGGGTGGGGGGGGGGTTCAGACATCGGGAAGCGGGGCTTGGATAGATTGGGGGGTGGAGGGACATGGGAGGGGGTGGTGAGGAGCGATCAGGGGTCAGTGGGGGGGGGGGGGGTCAGACATGGCCGGGGGGGGGAGGACGAGGATAGGTCACGGGAATGGGGGGGGGCGTGGATAGATCTGGGGGATTGGACATGGGATGGGGGTGTGTGGATAGATCGGGGGGGTTAAATATGGGATGGGGGAGTGTGGATAGATTGGGGGGGGGCGGGTGAGGGGGTTGGAGCACGGCAGATGAGCTGCTTGGGCTTGGAGGAAACACTCCTGCTCCCCCTGGCCCATAAGCAGTGCAATAAAGGCACTCACCTGATGATCCAGCCTTTCTTGCCTCCTTTAACCTGGTGAGAATCATGAGTCCTGGGAATCCCGGCCCTCGTGAGTTAAAAATAAAAAAGCTGTTAAAATGGAGGCACGCAGGATCCTTAAAAGATTTCAGTGACTGCCCCTCAACCCCCCCCCCCCTCTATTAAAACCAGAAGTGGGTGGGTTGGGGTCGGGTTTTACTTCTTCACAATTTTTACCTTCCAACTGTTATTGTATTCACTATGTGCCATGTAGTGTAAATTTTCAGGGCACTCTACTTATTTATCTGTGTATCTTTGAACCTAGAGATGTCTTTCCTTTTCCAGCATCTTCTGGGTTTTCTTTTAATTGTCTCAATACTGCTTATTCTAATTTCTACTTTTAATTGGTGTCTAAAGGCTACATGGCAGTAATTAAAATGAGAAACCATTGCAGGCAGACTGGAAGATTACTTTTCAAGAACTCTCATATTTAGAAAAACAATGACCCTTCAAACTTTTTTCTTGAAGATCATTCTTTTTTCCCTGCCTTTCTTTATATGTACCATTTCCAGCTGAAAGTGTCCTCTGAGTCTACATTTGAGGAAGGGTAACACACAAAAGCTGAATGACAAAGGATTAAAGTATCTTTTGATTTTGGCGATTAGAAAGCAGACACCAGTTTCCACCAAGGTCAGTGAAGTATTAAGATCTGTTCCAGTTCTTAATGTACATATGGTGATTGACCCTCACACTTCCTGCAGTGTTTTCTATCTTTTACATGAAGTTTGTTTTGCAGCCCACTCTGCAGAACACCTCTGTCTGTAATGGACAGTGGACTTGATGCAAAGTCCTTTCCTATGTTCAAAAAGTTTTGTGGGACAAGGCCAGTGAGTGTACACACAGTGTGAATAGAAGTCCAATTGGAGAGGAGAACCTCAGCTGCTCTTCACGTTGGAGTGTTCACTGAATAGGCAATAGTAATTATGAAGGTGGTCCTATAATCTGGGTTTAGTACAATTTCAGTGCTTGGTATATGGGGAAGTCAAGTTGTAAAATAGATAATGAAGTTGTTCAAAATCATCAGATGTTAGATTTTTTCAAAAAAAATTCTTCCCTCTCAATTATAAAAATTATAGATACGAGGTTCTTATGTCGTATTGTTATTGGGGGCTCTATTAAATCAGCATTAAAGATAAAGGAAAACAAGTAGATTTATTACATTTGAAAACCAGTTTACATTCAGCCGCTCATTCTTGCATTAGAAACTCCATTTTGTGGCTGAACTCTCCAATTTGGATCTAACTAACTTGTTTAAAGGTAATATTTATAATTGAAGGAATATCTCTCAATGCTCAGAATCAAACAGTTATTTCATTAAAGTTACTTACTGCAAAAAGTGTTTCTCCTCAGCTGTTTTTCTATTGACTTTGTGCCATGTTTGTACCACTGCCTCTTGATGCAACTGGCAGTAACCTCAAAGTAAATTTGTTGGATTTCTGGTGGCTGCCCGTCAAGTTTGAAAATTTTTGACTATTTGGCCTAGAAGGGATTTTGGGTTAATTTATATTATGATGTTGTATGAAGTTACATTCAGCCTCCAAAGGGGTTAACTCCCAGTAGCACTGAAGCTATCTAAGATACTGATTAGGTCCATTAGCTGAAGCACCAGACAAAGTCGTTAAAAGGATTGTGTATTTTCCACTACCTTCTGACTCCAAGTGCTACTAATGGAGCTAAGTTGGCATTAAAATTTGCATTTTACACTCGTACCACTGATAGGTATGCATTGTAAATTACCGAAGTACAGGTGCCTGTCTTCATGATGAGTGCTGTGGTGTATGAATTTTTTCCTGAGAAATAGGGTCTGTTCTTTCACTGCAACACCGACTTCAGCGCTATACATTTCTATTCATTACACAGTTTGCACATTGCACAGATTTTTGCACAGTACATCACAGGAGTCAGCAGCCATTGAAACAATATAAAAGATTGGAATTAATGTAGCCCCATCCAATACAGAGTTGTTAATTTTTTTTTAAACAAGTATATTTTCAAGACATTTAATTGAGGATTGTTTTTGGTAAAGTGACACCTCTTTTCCCTTTTCTTTAAGTAGCGGTTCCCTCCCCCTTACTTACCTTGCAGTATCCCCAGTTGAGAAAACGAATGACCTGTTGCTGGGCCAGGCCACTCCCAAGGCTGCTCTGAAACCATTGTCCTTCCTTCCTGTAGGAGGCAGTAGCTGTAGCAGCACAACTGAGATTGGGAACTTGGGTCGAGGCTGCAGTTCAGTGAACACAAAAATAGAGACCGGGAGAAAATTGTTGCACAGATTTTTTTACTTTAAAGAGTGGATGTGAGATTTGCACTGATTAGTATGCTTTATGCCCTCTGTGCATGTCAATTTTTTTCCCACACTCTGAAATATTTTCCCAATTCCCATGGATGAGCCTAAATAATAAAAATATTCAGTAATTATATTTTGGTGTAATTCTGTCTTCTGTATCCTTGTTTGGGAAGAAGGATCAATTCAGCCTGCAGACACGTGCACAGATGCTGTCAAGTCATTCCTTAACAAATTGACTAGGAGCATTGTTTGAGTGATTTTATTGGAAACAATTTTCTCTAGCACCATTTCTCTTTCCTCTCTCAGACCAGTATCAGTCGAGCCTTCGATAATTTACACTCAAGTCTCCTAATTGGTAGTCCAGCCATTAATCCACCTTTTTCTTCCCCTCTCCTGCCCCTCCCCCCCCCCCCCCCCCCCCCAAATCACCATTATGACAGCTAGTAACAGACATAAAATCTTTATATATTTGTTGAAGGCAATTTCTGCTTGATTAATTCTTTACTTGATAAGTAAGGCCAGTTAGCACAGTAATGTGTGAAATGGTTCTGCAATTGATTGTGCTTTTGGATCAAAAATGTATATAAAGCAGCCATGTTTTGAATTTCTTTCTGCTGCTAAATCATTCCGTGTTGGCTCATTGTGCGTTCCTTTTTAATCATATACCTAGACAATGAGATTCAGCAAGAACCTCTTTCTATTTTGCCAATATCTCAGTATATCTTCAAGCACCCTGGAAAGTCTGATTGACAGGACTGATAGAAAAGATGGACCATTATCCTGTCAAGGAACTGAGTAGTTCTTGGCCTGAGCTATTTCAACCACGCCAGTGAGGGGCCAGTCAGCTTAAGTTACAATTATTGATTCTTCCATTGCCTTTGAAGTCTCTCAAAGATTACTTCTGTTGATGTGCACTTCTGTAAGGCAAAGCACAGATTGTTGAATATCCCATCACTGGTGTTGAAATATCTGTACTAAAGCTTGGTATGGACTCTTGCTTCAGCCGCTTGTGATTCAGAAGCTGTATAGCACTGGATATTGCTGCTGGTATTAACTGCCCAGTCTCTTGACTGCGGTTTTGACACCCCGAAATCCCATGCAGGCTGCAAATGGTTGAGGAAGTTTGAGAATTCATACAGTTGCATTCCAATGTGTCTAAAGTTCATGATATCAGCTTTCATCGAAGAAATGAGAACTGACTATCTGTGGAGCGATGTGAAGCTGAAAGGACATCTGTCATGAGTTTGTAAAATCAACTGGGGAAAATGAACTTTGAAACCTGTTTTACAATTCAGAGTGGAGGTCATTAATGTACTTTTGTAATGTTCAGTGCAAATGAGCTCGGTCTGAGCTCTGTGTTGTACTATGTAAGTGGAGTAGCAGAACCAGTATGAACTCTGTGTAGTTCAGTACAAGCCACACAGTAGATATAAATGAGGAAGGCCATTTGGCCCATCCTACCTCATCTATGCAGAAAGAACCTACAGCCCCACTCCCATCACAGCACCCATCTTTTTCTTAAATTATTCCAGGGGTTTTGCCTACACCAAGCAGGTTAATCTATCCTTTCCGGAAATAAATCCCACACATTGATCACTTTTGTGTGTAGAAAAATTTCCTGATAGTTCTAATTTTGCCTTCCACTATTTGAACATATATTTCTTTGTCTTGATGTCACTGTTGAATTTGAAGTAATGATCTGTTAAGCCAAATAACGTCTTATATACTTTAGGTCTACTCTTAGTTACCTACTTTCAAGGCTGAAAATCTCCAGTCTTTCCTCTTATTTAAGTCTTCCGATGCTAGGAATTAGTTTCATACTGATTCTTCTGATTCATATAGATTCTTCTTTGCACTGCTCCAGGACTTGAATGTCTCCCATGTGTTTTATTGACCATAGTTGGACACAGTACTTTGAGTGTGGACTGAGAAAGAGATGTATTGGAATCAGTATGAGATCCATGCCGTTCACTATAAATGAAGTAATGGGACCAGTCTGGGCTCTTATTTTCTGTATTCATATAGGTGCAGGACCTGGATCTTCTAAACCAGTGGTGTAGCTATGAAGGAAGAAATGGAATGTGGTTACCTTTGGTCATTACATGGCCATGAATTGTTTGGAAATGCACAAGTAGACCTGTGGCACATAGGTTCATAATTGCACTGCTGTGATACAGTTCTTGGTGGAGGTGGAGTTTACACTTTGAGTGTAATCTGTTTCTTGTTTTCACTTGGGAAAAGATTGTTTGTGTACAATAGGTTTTAGCCCTGGGTTTTGTTTGTACAGTGAGAATGATTTTAATGCAATCTGGCAGTCTTACAACAATATGTGAGAAGAGTTTAAATTATTCAGTAATTTAAAATGTAAGCCGTTGTACACATTTGACTGAGGGGGAAAGAAACTTTAGGCAAAGCATGCAAGCTATTGGAAGAAGATAAGTGAAGTTTTTTTCTCTTTTTGACAAAGTTGCATGTATTCTGTTTTGTGAATGTGGAGTAGTGGCTAATTAATAGTGCAGATTACAGGTTCAGAGAGGATAACTTACCTCTATAGAGCACAACAGCTGCAATTTGGCATGTAGACTTTACACATCTGCCAGTGGGAGTAGTAATAAACCTCTGTATGCTGCTAATTGAAGGTGAACGAACCTGTTCTACGTGATGGGAATGTAATAGTTGTTTGATGGGGAAATCTGAAATACCTTTATTTTGCTCGAAAGAATGAGCTCAGCTCATGCCTTGACCCACGTGTGGCTAAATTGCGATACTAATCTGCACCAGTTAAATATAACAACTTAATTACACTGGAACTAATGTCATGTGTTTTTTTAAAGTGGTTGAACTTTTATTATTTTCTATGTCCTGTAAGGAAGCTTCTGTGACCACCAGAGCGGTTTCTGCAATGATATTTCCAGTCTGGACGGTACAATTACAATTATGATTCTCTCATAATCAACTGTAGATGTGAGGTAATCACTACTTGATCATTAACTCTTCAGTGTGGACAACATCGCCCATCAAGTGCAAGAAGTGACGAGCTCTCAGTGTCCACCATGATGCTAGTGGACAAAGACTCAGTTGAAAAGGCTCCACCAAATCGACAGTGTGTAATTTTAAGATAGATGCTCATCTTGGGTTCCAAGTGACATTCATAAACCACAGGGTTTATGAATGTCACTACCAAGGGTGAAAAGAATGGGAGAGAAGACGAGGTTAAGTGATGCCAAGCTTGAGTTTTATGAGCATGTAATTGTAGGCAATGGGGAAAGACTGAGTGAAGTGACAAATTCTACAGTTTGTAGATCTTGGGGAAAGAATGAGTTTAGAATAGGAAATCATGTAATAGGTGATCTTACCACAGTGCAGATGAAGGATGTGGAATTTGGAGCTCAGAAGGAATGGGAGGAAAGTTCAGAAGAGCAAATGCCACCGTAGTATCAACACGATATCAAAAAGACTAGAACAGTTGCATTGCAGAGAGAAGAATCATGCTGTCAGATGACAAGCATTTTCTTGCATTCTGGCCAGGTATTAGAAGTTCTCAAAATATTGGAATAACAGCCTTAACAACGTTTAAAGGCCTTTCAGGGAGCTTTGTGGGGCCAAAGGAAGAGCGTACATTGTGCAGGAGCGAAGAAACCAAAATTAGGAGGGATGGGGATGAAGGCATCGTTGAAGAGTTTTTAGCAGGGAGAATGGGAGGAGTGGTGGCAGGGGGAGGAATTTAGGGAGGGAGACAGTCGGGAGCAAGGAATAAGGGAGCATTTCAAAAGGCAGCTGTTAGAACAGACTCCCCTCATACAGAGTGGTATTTAGGTTATTATGTGGTCATCTGTGCCTCTAGATGAGATTACTGTTTTTCTAATCACTCCTGTTAATCTTTAGCGTACAATACAATTTTCTGTATTCTGGAAAAATATTTCTGTGATATTGGTCCTATGATATGATATAACTTCAGATGTTATGTCACCGCAGCCTTTTTTATAATCCTCTCTCCTGTGTCACGACGTTTTTGTCATCCTTTGTGTGTACGCTATATATCAGTAAACATTAAACTTCATAAACATGATATTTCTTAAGGAAACAGCTGGTATTGAGCTAGAAATTCAGTTTCCGACATCTGACATTCATAAATCGCCACAACTTCATTCTTGTGGTTTGTGACGCCATCAGGACCATTTGATTGATTTACTGCTCTGTAACTCACCGCCAGCTATGTATTATTATCGTTTAAATAGTTTGCTGACAAATCTCTGATCTCTGATAGTACAGCTCTTTTATCAAATGGTAAACAATGAGTCCTCTCCCGCTGTGAAATCCTTTCGGCTTCAGGACAAAACGCTGATCTGTGAGTTTATATGGCAATTAGCTGCTGAAGTGTTGTTCGCTAGGGTATTTACTGTTGATTTAAATAATAGATTAAATGATGATTTTTGAACCCTGTTCTGTCCCAAACCGAAGCCAGTAATATGGCGGCAGCTGTCAGTGCAGCACAGATAATCTGCACGATGCAGGTTTTTCTGAATTGATTTCTGATGGTGTTTAGATAGAGTAAGCTGTGCTTGTTAATAAGATTTTTCTTTGCCTGCGTGTATCTTGAAATGTCACCGAGCAGAAGCAGATGGAAATGTCGCAAATTGTGGTTTAAAGACTTTTCTGCTTAAATTTCAGAGGTTGCATGATTCATACCTGATCTTAAGTGTGCAAAATTATAATGGGCTTTGAAATCTAACACTATTAGATAAAAGTAATGTTAAAACACTTCGACTTGTTGGTGTGCTTTTTTGTGAAAAGCAGATTCGTTGCGAATAGGCTAATTGAGGATATTAATAAGATATCAGTCGCCATCTTGCAGTTACAATCCAATGAAGGTCTCATCTGTAAATCCTTTCCGGGCACAGACTTCAGATCTTGTAAAATCAAGTTTGCAGAGTATTTCATCTTTGCTACGTCTCCAATAACTTTGCGCTGCATGGTATTATCAGTTCCTTCGTGAGAGAGAAATGTGTTAAATTTACTCACAAATACCAACAGATGGGGAAACCACATTGCCCTGCAGGTCAGAACAGATCCATAAAGTGCCACTGGCCAATCCTTGCATCACTCTGAAGTCTCCTAGCTGGTGAGCAGTTTTCATTCATCTACCTATTTCTCTTCAACTGTGACCCACATGCCCTCACTTTCCAGTATTCCACTATCCTCCTAGAGGGACTGGTTTTCAAGCCTTTATCAGACCTCTGGATTTTATTTTCCCTTTAAAATCTCTTTGGGTCCAGCGTACTGGGAAATTCATGGGAAACAAGAAGTTAAGAGCTGTTCTAATCAGAGATAACAGAACTGATTTTAAATAGCAGAGTCTGGTCAAACTGACCAGTCAGACAGAGATATTTCATTAGTCCCAAGAGTGGTGGGTGGGCAGCCAGAGCATCTGCTTGAGTTTCTGGAACCTGTCTAGAGGGTGGGTGAGGTGCCCAACACACGAAGGAGTAGATAACTCTTGTTTTGGTCCATTTGTAACACAGTTACTGTTTTTAAACTGTCCCCATAAATTCGATTGTCTGCCTTGATGTAAAATGTAACTTAAATCATGCTTGATCAAAGTGTTGCTTTGTATGTAGTCAAACAGATGTAATGCTGCTGTGACGTTGCATGATTCAGTGAGCATAACTGAGAGTCCAGTTAACCCTCTAAGAGAATCAATCAGCCCAGTGGGCGCAACGAACTCCCACATCCTGGCATAACAGAAGCTATGGTCACTGTTCTTAGCGACAAGCGAACCCAATGAATGTTCATGTCGATGAAGGGAGTTTCATTATGTGACTGAATTAAACCTATAACATTGCAATTAAAACTCATTATTACTAAAGCAGCAAAGCAGTATCAGGGATTCAGCAAATGTAGTTTCTTATGCCTTTACTGTCGATTATACAGCTCCCTGAGGGACTAGAGGAAAAGAATGTTGGCAATGAGGTTCCACCATTCTTTCATATATTGTGCATGGCTGTGAGTTGAATTTTGGCAGAGATAAATCAAGAAGAAGTTTTGTCTTGTCAAAATATTTTCTTTCTCTTTTACATGTTAGCAAGTTAATATGCTCCCAGAACTTCCCACAAGAGGAAAATGGTCGGCTTTGAGCACCACGAGAGCAGATATTACTATCGGCGATATTGTATGAACGCGTAACACACTCCTCCCTGCTATTTTAAAATAAACAAGTTAACACCTCTGTTACAAGAGCAGAGTGTGGAATGTTATACCAGTTCATTAAGTGTTCATTTGATAACATCACCACCAGTGATTTCTGCCTTAAATCTTTTGGTCATGTCTGCTCAGGGACAATGATAAATGTGGGATTCTGTTTTTGAATTATTGGTAGCATAATTGAGCGCCTTGCTTGTTTAGGGTTTGATGGGTACATGGAGCCATCGTCAGGGGAAAAGATGGAGAATTGGTTGCAACTGGATTTTAAATTAGTCATTCAAGATTTTTTGTTGACAAGAATCGGAATCAAGCCTCATAAAATGCCCCGGTGTGGACAGCACTGGCAGGTAGAAAGTACAGTTTTAAGCAACTGAAGTCTTGGTTTCCCTCATTAGGACAGGTTTATTGCTGTGGGATATGTGTTACCCAGACACACCCCTTTCTCAGTCTCAGTGGATAACAAATCAAGGGATAATATATCAGTACTGTTGTGATGCTGCAGCAGCATCCGGGGCCTTTCTCAGTACTGAAGAAAGCGCTAACTCCCTGTACGGCGATGCAGTAACACGCTGTATCACAGTATGTAGTTAAAATTGATCTATAGACTTATGCGTCATTATATGGCCTCATTCAGTCAAGTGCTGTGATTGTATAATACCTCAAATGCCTATCTTAATGGGATGGGATAGTTGTGGAATAATGAGATTAAAAAATAAAATCAATTCTTTCTCACTTAGGCCTTAAATTTTGATTGCTTCTGTAGCCAATGAACATTTTCCAAGAACATCAGCAATGAGATCAATTCAATTCTCAAAGTAAGTGAAAGTAATGATAGCTGCTTTATTGGCAATATGGCTGGGAAAAAAGGTAACAGATAGTGTTTAGTAGTCTAGAAATGCTGCAGCTGGCTAGTAACTACTGACTTTGTTTGGCTAAACAGCTAAATGCAATAAATGAACTGATTACAGGCTTTCAAGTGAGAAACAGAGGTGACCTTGTTCTTAATGTTTGTACATAGTACAAAAGACTTTACAGTACATTGCAAAGCCATTACTGAAAAGAGCTCAATTGCATAGAAGCTGGGTGTGGCTTGATACCATGGTGAGCTGGGCAGTACACTACACTAAGGATTGTACTGAACAAAGTACAGTATATGGGATTAATATAAAGTCTTAAAAATAACCTAGGTCTATTGTATAAAAATAGCAGATGTTACACAATGGAAAGATTGGGTAGGAAGTGTGCTCTTTCACTTGTGTTTCATGTGCTTTGGTTAAAAATGTTTTAGTAATAAGTGAATTGCCATAGATTGGGAGCAATAACTGCAAGGTGCCAGATGAAGGCCAATGTTAAACGTTGCCTAATCAGTGCAAGTGAAGTGGGCCTTGATGCTACAAGATTCAGTTGTTGGCAAAAGAAAATCCTGGTGAGAAAGCTTCCAGTAAGACTTACATTTAGCAGTCAGTCCCTCAACTGAATGTAATTGATGTCATACTGATTGCTGCCACTCTGTCAAGGCCTTAGGGTGCAGAATGATACCAGGGATGAGGGAATTCAGTTATGTGGAGAGACCAGAGAAGCTGGGATTGTTCTCCTTGGAACAGAGAAGGTTAAGGGGCGATTTAATGAGATGTTCAAAATTGAGTGGTTTTGCTAGAGTAAATAAGGAGAAACTGCTTCCACAGGCAGGAGGGTCTGTAAACGGACGATACAGAATTACGGTTATTCGCAAAAGAACCAGAGGGGAGATGAGGAGAATTTCTTTTACACAGTGCGCTGTGATCTGGAATGTACTGCCTGAAAGGGTGGTGGAAGCCGATTTAATAGTAACTTTCAAAAGGGTATTTGATGAATACTTGAAAAGGAAAAATTTGAAGGGCTATGGGGAAAGAGCAGGGGTGGGACTAATTGGATAGCTCTTTCAAAGAGGCATAGGCATGATGGGCTGAATGGCCTCCTTTTGTGCTGTATGATTGTAGATGCAGCCTAAGTACTGTAGATAGATTATAATATTTACAAGATTTGATTGGCTAATAATTAGATATTCATGCGTGCTTTATTCTTGTACTTGATGAACATTGTTTTGAATTTTGTGTGTGTCAGAGAGCAGAATTTAACAGTCATGGCCTGAGAGAGTGATGCAGCTGCAGATTCCGTTCTGGCTTTTGTCAGTTCTCTGATTCCTACTTAAAATCTCAGTTACAATTTCACTGAAAACCTGTCAGATGAGGTTTATGAAAATAGTAGGCAAGAGAAACTTGGGGGAAGAGCTGAAAAGACATTGTTTATGGTGTACTAGTCCATGCAGCCTGTGGAATTCTGTTTCAGCCACATTTTCTGATTGAGGATGTTTGGTTAAGATCAAAACATAAGATTTCTTCAAAATTGCTCTTGAAACAGACATTTCAAAATACACGTAATGTTGACAAATGTCTTGCGAAGAAGATTTCTGACCTGACTTTAATCATCCACATCTGTACATCGCTGGAAGCCAATCTCAGTGCAGCCGTCTCTGGTTTGTACTCAACCATGCATGGTTAACGTCACTGCCTCCTGTTCAAAACATTTAGCAGTGGAATTAAACACTTTTTTTCTCTCCCCACAATGCTGAGTTCACCGTCACAAATGACGCAATTGCTATTAAGGAAATCTTATCATTTGAAATTTTGATGATTGGGGGGGGGGGGTTCCCCAAAAATCATTAGAAAATCATATCAACTGAACTCTTGCTTCTCTTTTCTCGCCTTCCCAAATAGGAAAACTGACTGATCAAAAACTAACTGATCAAATGCGTACAGGCCCAGTAGATGGGCCTGAAAATTTGATCAGTATTTTCTTCTTGTCTTCAGCTGCCAGGGAAGCTAGCATCTTGGATTCACGTAGAGTCTCTTGACTAAAATCAGTTGAATGGGATTAATGTCCCCTTTCCAAGGGCTAACAAAACAAATGGACACAAATCCCAGTAGCCCTCTATTAAACTGACTTGGTGAGCCACTATGGAAATTGATGCTTAGAAACAATCCACAGTCAAAACTGAATGGATGAAACAGACATCAATATAATCTTTAAAAATTCTTCAACATCACAAAAGTAGCTACCAGAAGCTGAAGGTGTTCAAACTATTGGCCTGATATCATTGCCATGATGTCATTTGTGTTCAGAACAGAAAACTGGCTAATTGTTCCACTACATGCATCTTAGCCTTGAAATGAAAAGGACAGAGGCATCCAAAACAGTGTGGCATTTGAATGTTTCTGGAAATTGACCCAGGGATCATTTCAGCTTGGAGAGAGTCATGACTATGGCGAACTGCAGAGCTCCCGTATCATGGAAGAAAAAAATTATTTCGATTCAGCTTTTAAAATTAAGCTTCTTAGGCTTGAATTCTGTGATTTTCCAAAGGCGTGGTAAACATATGCCACGCTGATGTAACTCTATTTACATGCTCAAAAGAAGAGATGGAAAGCCTACTGAAAATGGTTGTCAACAAACTGTCACATGACTACAGTACATCTTCATGCTGATTATGCAAAGAGCTTGATTGAAACTATCTCCTCGTCCATGTGCATGAATATTCCAGTCTTTTATGTAATGTGTGTAAGGATGTATTTTTATGTTGTAGCCTAATTATTTTAATACCAATTATAGCACAACTGAATAAACCTGTCTTTACATTCAAATGTTTACTTTTTTAAAAAATCATTTGAATTTATAAACATTTATGATGTGGTTCCTCCTTGGCATTTAGCCATGTCGGAAGTCTCCTATCATTTAGGTGAACAATGCACTTTCAGATGCCACAGCTGCACACAAAAGCAAAGGTTAAATTGATGCTCATTTGAGGGTCAGTCTTTAGTTATAGTATCAATGTGAACCTCTGAAGACTGAAAAGACAATGTTTCTTTCAAAAGCCTGTGCAAGTATGGATAATACAGGGTGACCTAATACGGGTGGTATTTTTCTTCCCAACAAAAATTGGAACAAAATTGCACATTCCCACAATTTCATAAGCAGGTCAATAAATAGAGCAAAAAACAACCTTCTTCTGTTTTTCACTAAAAGTGAAATTTCACTCCCTGAAACATTTAACACTCCTTTTTATAGTGAATGGGGTACAGTAGAACTCTTCATTTCAGAGTGGGGTATCTGACTATATCTTTCTGCATTTGTATTCATTGTTTTTATTAATGAAGGATGTGTGAACTAAAAGCTGTGGTTGGCTTTTGTTGCTCTATAAAAGGAAATGAACTGGGAGTCCTCCATCTGCCGTCAGTTCTTTAGCTATCAGGAGACTGATTGATTAATGTGTGTCGTTCATTAATGAGCATTCTGTGAATGCAGGGGTGTAGAATCTTGCCAAGTTAAGGAAAGAATGATGCATTGAAGGACAGCATCACATGTCAAGGTCTTTAGTAGTTCTTCTCGCCAATTCGGTTCATTTACACACATCATCCTTTATTTCATCACCTTGTGTGCAGCTCACCCCCTCAGCAAATCTCTGAATTACTGGGGGAGGGGTGGGGTTGGGGTGGGGGTGGGGGGTGAGTTTCCATTACAGGAAGGTTCATTATAAATGACTGATGTGAATGTCTTAACCCATCTTACCACTTGTTTAGTCATAGAACTCAGCTTCAAAAATGTTTGCTTCTGGTGAACGAATTCCAGGTCACCACCACCTAATCATTGTATCCTTATCTAATTAGTCTTTGCTTCTGCTGTACTCAACCCTGGTGTTGTCCTATACTTTTGATCTTCATGTACGTTTCTCCATTTAAAAAATGGATATAGATACAATGTTAGTCAAACGTGGTAATGTTCAAAAAGGCTATTTGACAGTAATTTGCTGGGTTGTTCACGAAGAATTATTTCTAAGAAATTCACATTTAAATAGATGTGAACTGGCTGTTCCACTTCAGATGATGATTACAGTGGCACCTAGGGAATACAAACACATCAGCGCAAACGTCTCATTATATAACCAGCCTTATTTCTGCTTAATTATAGGAGCTCAAACCGCAGTGAGATGAATCCCCGCTGAGAATGGCTGTTTTGCCAATTGCTATGAATTTGTGACTTAAAGAATTAACAAATTAGGAACATTGTGTCATGGTATTCCATAATTGGCATTGTTGCTGGTGAAATCATCAAGAATGGCACTTAAAAAATGTATAATTTCATATGCTTCCCCCAAATATCTCCTGGGTGAATGCACTGCATAATTTAGTACTATGCCATACAGCAAAATCCCAGTCTTTAGCTGATCTCATCTGGGGCAGAATACAGTTGGCATCAGAATCCCTGGGATAGGGAGGTATGTAGTGAAAACTGTTGTTAAGAAGGCAGATACGCCAGCCATTGTACATCTGCAATGTTAGCAATGAAATGAATAATCAGCTAATCTGTGTTTTGATGGTACTGGCTGAGGGAGTGATGTTGGTCATGGCACTGGAGACCACCCTGCTCTTTACAAAGTGCCATGACAAATTTAACAGCTACCTGGACTACTGCAATCAGCAGCTGTGACCCGTTGAGAGATTCTTCTGACAGTGCCGCACTCGCTCAGTAGCGCGCTAGTGTGCCAGCTGGATTTTGAGTTCAAAATCTGGTATAGGGGTTGAATGCACGATCTTGCTACCACTTCGACGTGTCCCACAATCAAGTAGCCTTTCAGCAAACCACTTGGGTGAGGGGTTGGAAGTCTGCTGGTATCATATCTGAGCATAGTTCTGTGCCTCCAGCATAGGAGGGAAGAAAATTGGAAAAACAAATGCATCATTTCAAAATAAACAAATAAATTCAGACAGAGGACTCCTGTTCCCTTTCGAATGCCAACACTGAAACTGGGCAGATGAACAAACTGCAGCTGCATGTTTAGTATTAGCAATAAATCTTGCTGAAAATTGACACAAATTGTTGATGTATGTAATATTGCAGAAATCTATCAAGCATACTGCACAAAATAGATTCTTTGTCAGTACAATATGATTCAAGTTAGTCTTAAAGTTAAGAATAACTGCACTGTTGCATTCTAGGATGGCAGTTCCTCATTTATTAGAGCCTGGATTTAATGCTTCATTTCTTGAATGGCATGGCTTTTACCTATTCATTATGCTGCTTGTAAAATAATGGAAATGTATTTCATTTGAACAAAACCCAGAGCCAGGAAGCAGGGATGTCTGCCTAATTAATCTTTCCTTAATGTTGGAAGCTGGGCTGTTGCCATGGCATTGATCAGAGCTATTGAAATGGGGTTGTGATTGAAGAATGTCATTCTTCACCTTCCAGAAAGGATGTATGTGGTATTTTTTAATGTGAAATCATTTATTGGAGTGGTTTTGTATGGGGTTTTACCCACATCATGTGTTTTTTATCCCCTCTCTTGGCACTGGAATGTGTCTGAGGATGATGAATATGTATGGCGTTTGGCATTGCAGGAGTTGCATTTCAACAGGCTTTAACACCCTGCTTCCAATCTAAAAATGGTACAAAGGCTATTCTTTTCAAATCAGGTCCTGGGCTTCTCTGACCTCTGGATCTATCTTGACTTGAAACCGCATCTAATCAATGTGCATCCCTGTTTGAGCTCAATGACTTGGTGAACAGAAGAATTAGAATGAAAAACCATGACTGCTGGAAATCCAGAATAAACACAGAAAATACTGGGGCTACCAGTATCCAAAAAGGGGAAAGACCATCGTGTAATGTTTGAGAACAGTTAAAGGGTCCTGCCTGAGATAACCTGTCTTAAGATATGAAAACAGAAAATGCTGGAAACATTCAGCATCTATGGAGAGAGAAACGGAGTTAACGTTTCAGGTCAATGACCTTTCATCTGCACTGAAAGATATTGGAGATGAACAGCTTTTAAGCAAGTACAGAGTCAGGGGGAAGGGGTAGAAAAAGAACAGGTCTGTGATAGGGTGGAGGGCAGGAGTGATTAAATGACGGCGACAGGGCGGTCTGCTCCCCTGGGGTGTACCTGCCTTTCTTCCGCTCCCGGGCCAAGGAAGCCTTACTACCTTTGCCAGATTTTCTATGCTTCCCTCCTCCTCTACTATTCCGTTGTAACCATTTACACCTCCTCTGAACCCATCTTTGGTTTCTATATTTGTCTCACTATCACCTTATTTTGCTTTGCATCACCATCACTTTTGTCATTTAATCACTCCTGCCTTCCACCCTATCACAGATCTCTCCCTTTTGTTCTTTCCATCCCCCTCCCCCCCCCTTTATCTCTGGCTCTGTACCTGCTTAAAAGCTGTTAATCTCTAACATCTTCCAGTTCCGATGCATGATCATTGATCTGAAACGTTAACTCTGTTTCTCTCTCCACAGATGCTGCTTGCTGAGTGTTTCCAGCATTTTCTGTTTTTTTTTTCAGGTGCTGAGGAACCTGTCGTATATTTCCAGCATTTTCTGTTTGTATTTCACACTGGGTGGTTAATTGTGTGAAACAATTTGATATATTTTGATCTGATAAATGCAAGTGATAAAATTAAAATCTTTGGGGATTAGCAGATCTCTCCATAGCATTGCTCATGGTGAGATCGAGGATAGGCTGTTTTGTCTCCCCAACCATGTAAATGTCCCCTGTGGTGGATCTTATTGCAGCACCTGCACTGACAGGAAAAGCACGTTAAAAACTAAAAGCTTTTTTATATATAATAATGTGTAATCTTTTCATGTGTCAGCCGTGGCTCTATGGGAAGCACTCTCCAGTGTAGTACTGAGGAAGTGCCGCACTGTCGGAGGTGCAGTCTTTGGGATGAGATGTTAAACCTGTCTATCCCCTCAGGTGGCCGTATAAAGTCCTATGGCACTATTCAAAGATATGAAATGGGATGGGGGAATGGAGAGACAACCGCAAAGGCAATCGAATGACCAGAAATGACTGGGGCAGGTAGGCTTGAGGCCTGCCACTGTACCACCAAGGAATGCAAACAGGCTGGGTCGGAAGTGAGTGAGCTGAGGCCTGAAATTGAAGAGTCACAAATTGGGTAGGGGAGATGGGAGGAGTATTCACAAATCCTGGGCGCTCCATGTATCAGATGAAAAACTCAAAAATTGGGCCGGACACTCAATAAACAGGCAAGAACACCCAAAAATAAGGTTTAAAAGAGATGGCAGGTGGATCTGTGTGAATCATGCCACCTAGTGGCGACAGGCTTACATTTACAATGTGACAGGCAGATAGACATTTCCCATTATGAAAATGTTGACAGTGTTTTACCATTTAAAAAATGTTGATGTGGAGACAGGTTTTGTCATTATAATATGACATAACAGCATGACACAAAAACTGAGACACCAGAGGAAGAATTACATGGACAGGAAGTGTATGCCATATATAGGACTTAATGTAGGACTTAAAAGTCTTGTGTAGAGCATGTACTTCCCATAAGTGTCACACTTGTGTGCAGCACTTTCCCCATCAGGATATGATTGACTCACACAAATTCCTTGAGGAGCTCTTGGTATCTCTGCTGTTGGGGTAGCAGCAAACTTAGCACACAAGTGCACAATCACACTCCACTGCAGAGACTAGCAATGTGGATGTGGAAATAAGCCACCTAGCTCCCATAATTTCCAATTTGAATCTCTTCAGACTGGTAGTCTGGCTTATACCCTGCTCACAGGATTGAAATTGCCTTAGCCAAAGTCACGAATGACCTGCGATGTGATGTGGTGGTTCATCTTTCCTTGCCCTCGACCTCTCTGCAGCATCTGATATGGTCGATCGTGCCATTCTTCTTTTATAGTCCAGCTGCTTGGCTCCTCTCCTACCTGTCCAAATGCAGGTAACACATCTGCAGCCATGGTTTCCCTTTTATCCCCCAGCCGTTGACTACTTGGGTCACCCATGGATTTGTTCTGGGCCCTGTCCTCTTAGTCATTGATGTGCTACCCCTCCAATGACCTCACAGGTACGCAGTCAGCTTCCAAATGAATACTAATGATGCCCAGCTCTACCTCCTCACCACTTCCTTTGACCTCATGACATTCGTGTTGACAGATTGCCTGTCCAACATTAAGTCATGGATGAGACACAGGTTTCTTCAAGTGAACATCATGAAGGCCAAAGACATTGTTTTTTGCTTCCACCATAATCTCTATTGCTTCTGCAATGGCTCCATCCTTCTCCCCAGCTCAGACTGAATTAAACTGTGTGAAACCTTGCCTTCCTGTTTGTCTGAGTTGAGCTTCAAACTTCACATCCTATCCATGGCCAAGACCACTTAATCCTACCTGCACAACATTTCCCACCTCTGCCCCTACTTAACCCCATGCTGCTGAAGTCTTTATCCACACTTTTGTCATTTTAAAAAAAGATTTTCATGAGTCTTCCTTGCTGACTTAACTCCCTGTCTCCTAATACTTTGAATTTCAGATCCTCGTCTTAATCTTCAAGTTGCTTTATGGCCTTGCCACATTCTATCTTGCAAACTCTGCCAACTTTATATCCTCTCCTGTCTCATTTCATCCTCTGACATTTTCTGCACCACCATTGGTGGCTAAGTCTTCAGTTGCTTCAACCCTATTCTCTGGAACTCCCTTCCTTAACTCTTCTGCCTTTCCACTTCATTCTCCTCTAAAAACCTTCGTGAAACCTTCCTTTGT
This sequence comes from Heptranchias perlo, assembly GCF_035084215.1. NCBI lineage: Eukaryota > Metazoa > Chordata > Chondrichthyes > Hexanchiformes > Hexanchidae > Heptranchias > Heptranchias perlo. Next base: position 32,703,129 of record NC_090341.1, on the reverse strand, counting down.
GACCAACCTTTTTAGTCACCTCTCCTAATGCTTCTTACATGGCTATTTTTGTCTATTTTTATTTTTTCTTTTCCGCTCTGTAAGTACCTTACTTTATGTTAAAGACGGTAATTGCAAGTTGTTATGGTCGTAGTCATTATCGTCAAATCTTTATGAAGGGCACTTTGGCAACTATACTTACATAAAACTAAGGACATTTGTTGACCTGGGCAAAGTGTATCCACCCAAATAAACCTTTGTGCAGTATATCCTTTAGCTGTTATCTTTCTGTCGCACAGGGTTCCATTTCTGTTAGGTATTCATTGCTGGATTGAACATCTGACATCCTCTTAACCTTCTCAAAGTGAGATACTTAGTGCAAACATTTCTGTTATTCAAACTGTTTTCTGTTCATAAAATACAATGGCACATTGTTGGATGGCTTCACTTGGCATGTTGGACCCAACTCCATAGAACCCCAAATCGGAACCAAAACCTGGACAATTTTCACGGGCAGTTGGTTGAGAACATACACGTGACCATAGCACGATTTTGTATTTGAGATGACATGCTGTTCATTTCCTGTCAATGCTAGTTTGAGAACTGAGTTCATGGTGAAATGCTGTTAAGTTTTCCTTCAATTTGCTGCCTCCTTCCATATGAACTGGTTGAGATGAGGAATTTGCTACAATGTGCCTGTTGTATGGCTTTATGCCACTCGTCCCAGCTGCACCATTTCTACAGACAAGTTTAACTTGCTTTCTTGAAAGCAATTAGTTTCTGACTGGAAAAGGTATTAAATTCATTTATTTAAAAAAGCAAGAGGAGTGCAACTCCATTTTATTCTAGTGTGATTAGACAAGCGTGTTGTGATCTTTGATTTCTGGTCCAGATTGTGCTTGTTCTAATTAGAGCCTATCTATGTTGATAAAAGTAGACAAATCTGCCCCATAAACAAACGTTTACATATTCAGCCAGTCAGTAGCAAAATTCTCCTTCACTGGCAGAGTTTAGCCAATTTCTGAGGAGATTTTTTTTCACCTCGACACAGTAATTATGTTCTAATGTATGCTGAAGATTTAGGGTAGTATTGAAGGAATACTTCAAAAGGTTTGTTTTGTCAAGAGATTGGACTTTTCAAAAGCTCCCAGTTTGCAAACATTCTCAAATAATGACAATACCTGCCATTAGCTGTTGCTCAAATGTGATGTAAATACCAATCAGTACATGTGTCACCTAATGGTAAAGAAACACCTTTACGTCTTAATTTAAGTCACATTTATAAATACTGCCTGATGTCTAAGATCTTAACCTATGAGGCCAAGGTATCCAAACACGTAGTCTAATATCGAGCAGTTTTCGCCTCCTCTCCCTAATTTTAGAGGGTCAAGCATCAGTGGGCCGATCGATCATCTTCGACTGCTCTTCGGTTCATTTTCTCCCCTCCTCACATGCTTATTTTGCAGGAAGGGTCACTGAATAGCCATCAAGAATTGTACAGTCATATTCCTACCACATTCCCCAACCAAGTGTAGTGTCCTTTACTGCTCTGGCTAAGAACAGCTAATCCAACAAAGGCCAAAGATCATGAGGTAATTTTCTTCACGAACCTGATCCTTGATCGTGTTTATCACAAAACATTGAATGGCTTTGAGCTTTTGCCTGCTTTTTAAAAGTTTTATTTGCTTTGTGTGCAGTATGAGCAATTGATTGTGCAGTGCTGCACAATTTCACCATCAGGCCCCATTGTCAACAATAACTTGCACTTTTTTCGTTTCAAAATATACTTTATTTCATAAAATTTAAGGATACACACAGTTCATCGTAAATATTACAATTACAATTCAAAACAATACAATACAGATTGTACACACTACGATCCCATTATTACAATTCAAAAAACAGTACATATCTTCTAATACATGGTATACAACACAAAGGTGAGATGACCTTACACGTTGGCCTTTCCCAATAGAGCCTTTGCGTAGGCCGCACTTCGCTTCAGTGCGTCCCACAGCACATACTCCTGGACCTTGGAGTGTGCCAGTTGGCAACACTCTGTCGTGGACAGCTCCTTCAGCTGGAAGATCAGCAGGTTTTGGGTGGACCAAGGGGTCTCCTTCAGCGAGTTGATGGTCTCCCAGTCGCAGTTGATATCTGCCTCGGTGTTCGACCCGGAGAATAGGCCATAAAGCACAGCGTCCCGTGCTTCCGAGCTGTTGGGGATGAACCAGAACAGATATCAACGCATCTCTCTCCACACCTTCTATGTGAAGGGGCAGTCCACCAGGAGGTGCACAATGGTCTTGTCCCCCCTGCAGCCTCAAGGGCAGCTTGTGGTGGAGCTGAAATTCCATGTGTGTAGGAAAGACCTCACTGGAAGAGCCCTTCTCACCGCCATCCAAGCTACACCCTGGTGCCTGTTGGTCAGTTCCGTTGACGAGACGTTCTGCCTAATGGCTTCGACCATCTGGTTGGGGAACTGCCCGATTGGACCCACCCTCTCCTTTCCCCACAGGACCCCCAGAATGTTCTGTGCCGACCACTGTCTGATGGCCTTGTGGCCGAAAGGGTGCATCTTCAGGAATTTCTCCACCTGGGTCAGGTAATGGGGTAAGGTCCAGCTGGACGGGATGTCCTGCGTCTGCTCAGCCAGTGTGGCCTGACCCAACCATCTCAGTGTGGTGAACAGGTCGAAATCCAGCACGTAGTGACTCTTGGTGTTTACTTATTGGGGCTCTACACACATCCTGAGGCAGCCACACACAATGGTGGCCATTAGGATCAGGGTGGCATTGGGAACGCACTTCCCTGCCCCCCCCCCCCCCCGACCTTTGGGGATTTGTACACGATGTCCTTGTGGACGTGGTCCATTTCAGTAGCAGAATAGATTGTTTGGAGAAAATAGAGACTGGGACAGGCTGGGAGGGAACAGGGCAAACTGATCAACTCAAAATGGAGCTGACACAGAACAATGTGTATTATCAGGAAATTGAAGAAAGTGGAAGGAGAGCAAACTCATTTTAAACAAAAAAACTGTTAGAATCATAAAATCTTACAGTACAGAAGGGGCTCATTGTGCCTGTGCCAGCTCCTTGAAAGGTTCAGCTTAACTTCCTTGCTTTGATACTCTATTCCTCTATTTATGAAGTTAAGGATCCCGTATGCCTTTTTAACAGCTTTAGCAACTTGTCCTGCCACTACTAAAATTCCTCCCTATGCCTCTATTTATAAAGCCAAAGATCCTATATGCTTTTTTAACAGCCTTCTCAACTTGTCCTGCCACCTTCAAAGATTTGTGTACATGCACCCCCAGGCCTCTCTTTCCTGCACCCCTTCAAAATTTATACCATTTAGTTTATATCGCTCATTCTTCCTTCCAAAATGCATCACTTCATACTTCTCCGCATTAAATTTCATCTGCCATGTGTCTGTCCATTTCACTCGTCTGTCCATGTCCTCCTGAAGTCTGTTATTATCCTCCTCATTGTTTACTACATTTCCAAGTTTTGTGTCATCTGCAAACTTTGAAATTGTGCCCTGTATACCCAAGTCCAAGTCATTAATATACATGGAAAAGAGCAGTGGTCCTAATGCTGATCTCTGGGAGGACACCACTGGATACTTCCCTCCAGTCTGAAACACAACTGTCCGCCACTACTCTCTGCTTTCTGTCCCTTAGCTAATTTCATACCTAGGCTGCCACTGTCCCTTTTATTGTTGTCAACAATGAATTTAGAAAATCACCAACTGCGTGCATTCGTTGATTTGCAGTCTTTTACAGGAAACAATTGCCTCCTTACACGTAATTGCCCATCATCAGAATATCAGTTTTGGTAAATTTTTACAGTGATCCTCTAATATTGTAACAACCTGAATTTGAGATGTTAGTAGTTATTGTGCTGGCAATTAGTGTGAGGTGAATTGTGACGTTACGTAGCTATAATTGAGATTCATGGTTCATTTTTTTGTCTCAGTACCTCATGTACTCTGCTGAGAGACATCCAGACAGAGGAAGAAGAGACGAGGAATGGCTTGCAGAAAGAGTTACTGGGAGAAAGAGTGAGGGGGAAAAGAAAAAGAGTTCAAGGAAACAGTCAAGCAGGAAACAGATACAGAGATGATGAAAAAAGTGATGTGACACATAGGAACATTCAGCCCCTTAAACCTATTCCGCCCTTCAATTAGATCATGGCCGATCTGAAACGTACAGAGAAATAGGGAAATAGAAACAGTGGAAGCGATCAAAGACCGAGAAGAAGGAAAGAATTAGTGTTAGGGAAGCAAAGAAAAAAGGACAATTTTTAAAAAAATGATCTTTCAACATACCACAGGAAATAATTCGTTTTGATTTGGAAAAAATGAGTAAGTCTAACAGAAAAATATTTCCAGAGTTTTCTTTGATAAAATTGAAAGGAAGAAAAGGCAAATGACTGGCTATTTTAAGGGTACAGAGATTGCTTAATTTTATTATATATGTCTTGCAACACCGTGCTAAAATATTCTACTGCATTTATATATTTTTTTATTATTCGTTCATGGGATGTGGGCGTCGCTGGCGAGGCCGGCATTTATTGCCCATCCCTAATTGCCCCTGAGAAGGTGGTGGTGAGCCGCCTTGAACCGCTGCAGTCCGTGTGGTGAAGGTTCTCCCACAGTGCTGTTAGGAAGGGAGTTCCAGGATTTTGACCCAGCGACGATGAAGGAACGGCGATATAGTTCCAAGTTGGGATGGTGTGTGACTTGGAGGGGAATGTGCAGGTGGTGTTGTTCCCATGTGCCTGCTGCTCTTGTCCTTTTAGGTGGTAGAGGTCGCGGGTTTGGTAAGTGCTGTCAAAGAAGCCTTGGCAAGTTGCTGCAGTGCATCCTGTGGATGATACACGCTGCAGCTACTGCACCGGTGGCGAAGGGAGTGAATGTTTAGGGTGGTGGAAGGGGTGCCAATCAAGTGGACTGCTTTGTCCTGGGTGGTGTCGAGCTTTTTGAGTGTTGTTGGAGCTGCACTCATCCAGGCAAGTGGAGAGTATTCCATCACACTCCTGACTTGTGCCTTGTGGATGGTGGAAAGGCTTTGGGGAGTCAGGAGGTGAGTCACTCGCCGCAGAATACCCAGCCTCTGACCTACTCTTGTAGCCACAGTATTTATATGGCTGGTCCAGTTAATGGTGACCCCCAGGATGTTGATGGTGGGGGATTCGGCGATGGTAATGCCATTGAATGTCAAGGGGAGGTGGTTAGACTCTCTCTTGTTGGACTCTCTCTTGTTGGAGATGGTCATTGCCTGGCACTTGTCTGACGCGAATGTTATTTGCCACTTATGAACCCAAGTCTGGATGTTGTCCAGGTCTTGCTGCATGCGGGCTCGGACTGCTTCATTATTTGAGGGGTTGCGAATGGAACTGAACACTTGCAATCATCAGCGAACATCCCCATTTCTGACCTTATGATGGAGGGAAGGTCATTGATGAAGCAGCTGAAGATGGTTGGGCCAAGAACACTGCCCTGAGGAACTCCTGTAGCAATGCATCATTTACTTCAAAAATAAATAAGATTGTGAATGAATCATCAGAACCTTAACAGTATTCAAAGCTTTTGTCATGATTTTTTAATATCATAGATGTGAACTAGTAGTTTCCATCATGCATTTTTATTCTCAAAACTGGATAAAGGCCCATGAGCCAGGTCAGATCCATGTGTTCAAATGCTGGCAGTGTGCAGACTTGTGTAATTTGAGTTTTCAGCAAATTTTACTGTAAAATTGTCTTCGTGTAAAACCTAGGTTGATTTTAACTTTTCTGAATTGTGCTCTCTGCTGCTTAATGCTAGCGATAGCACATTTCAAAATTCAGACTATACTGTTTACTGTGAAAATAATTTCCATCCATAAAGTACTTGCACAGACCATAACTGTGCATGTGACATAATTTTGAACGGAATAAAATAGAAATACAAAAATCTGTGGATAACTGAGTTTAACAGAATTGGGCATATGAAAACACAATTTATAGGATTTCAGAGCAGACCACCTTGTTTTATACCACCACTGATTGAGTCAGAAGTTCCCGTACGTTATAATTTAAGAACGCAGCTGTGTGTGCATGAAGGATTTCATGCCTTGCGAGAGATAATAGACTTCAGGTGGCTGTAGGAAGAGTAGGAGCTGAAGTAAAGTTTCACAACTCTCTTTGTACTTCCTTTCATTGCGTATCTCCCAACAATTACATTGAGAATGTAACCCTGTATGAGGAATATATGAGGAATTGCATTGTTCTCCCCATATTAGTAGCCACTGTCTGTATATCTTTGCTTTAGCTAGGTGACGCTCTTACAGTGCCATTCCTCATGTGGCTGACACATGTGAACATTAGACTTAATTGGGACACTATAGCTGCCCACAGTAATTGGGATGTTTTGAACTGTTTAACATAATAGTATTCAGGGGAATCTGGCTCAGTGGCTGGCATGGCATCTTTTCACTTTCTGGTTTAGAGTTCAAATCCAGCACAGACTAGTGGATGCTAAGTTAAATGATTTGGAGACCGCCTCAAACTATTTCCTTGGTGGCAGGTATCAATAATGTATTATTGCCCACAACCTGCTGCTAAGTTGGTAATATCACTGTGTATGATCACAAGATGAATGATAGGGGAATGGAAATGTTACAGTGGTGCAATAGGGCATGCTTTCCTGAGGTTGGAGTGAAGCTACAGGATTGGATTGGATTGGATTCGGGTTGCCAACCCAGGAGAAAAATCATCGGGGCTTTTAAAATTATTTTTTTTATTGAACACTTTCATTTATTAACTATATTAAAAAAAATATTGGTGATGGGGGGAAAAAGGCTGATTGATTGAGAGTCAAGATTAATCCAATTAGGTCATAGTGATCGCTTTCCAATTGGTGTGGGAAGGCGGGGCACTGCAAGGATGGACCAATGGCGGGAGTGTGGGGATCAGCCAACCTCCAGGAATGCAGCCAAACACAGTTGGCAACCCTAGATTGGTGTAGAGAAAGCCTTACTGTACATCCAAACTCTATGATATCTAACCTAGCTGTACTAGATGTTGATGGTGGTGTGAAAAGTGTTCCATTCCTCAGCCCAACCTGTATAGCAGAACACATCAATGAGAAATAAATAACCACTCCACAAGAGAGCGTTCAAGACCTCAGATAAATGGCTGGTTCTAATACAGGCTTTAAATATGCCCAAATAAAATTCTGGCTGTGATTGGTATGGTGTGTGGGATTCTTTTGCATTGCGTCATTTAATTGTCATTTCTTTAAATGTTCTTTTGGTTTTATTTTTTTCTAACTCAATAATTCAAGCAATATTCCATCATTTTATGAGCTTTATAGGGTAAAGTAAGAATTTGTCATGCTTTCTTGCATTGCTATCTGGTGCATCATTTGTATCAAGGTAATGTCATTTTCTAGTAGAAAAAAGACATTTACTGCTCAGGAACTGGGTGACTAGCAAGCCTCCCCAACTACTAGTTGTGAGCTTTTCCAAGTGAGGCTGGGGTTGAATCTGAGCTTTATCTGATCTTTCTGCTTTGAGCACTTGTCCTCCTGTGCAGTGAGCGTGGATTGACTGCTGTTCTGTGTAGAAACCCTGAACGAATAAATAAAAATGCACATTTACTTTCCTGTCTGTATTTCTCTTAATTCTGGTGTATTTTGTTGAGATTGTGATTTAGACTACATTAGAATAATTTCTTATGTCCTGTTTTTTGCTTTGTGAAAGAATTAAAAGAGGTGTCATGTACCAGAGTGCAGTGATCGAAGAATCAGAATCAAGACTGAAGAGTCAAAATCTTAATATGGAAGAATAACTAACAAATTCTCTGGAGTTCCTTGTGATTGAACTAATCCTCCATTTCAGCAAATCTGCTAGATTTACATTTACATTTTTACTGCAGTGGACTGTACCTCTAGCCAATAAAAACAGGGAGATGTCTGTGAAGGTCAGGCTGTCACCTTTGACAGAAATGTTTCCAAGAAATCCAAGAAATGTTTTGCTCTCTTTTTCTCACCGTACCATTTCAACTGTCTCCCCTCATCTTAAGGTGCTAACTCCTGCTTGGTATGGCTCGCTCTTCAGTATCGTGTCTCAGTGGCATTCTTCGTACGGGAGTCACTGAGTGCCGTCAGGGTATGTGAATGTGGGAGCTGCATTACAGCTGGGTCCAACCTACGCCTTCCCCTGTTCTCATAAATGCACTTTCTAGCATTAGGTAGCAATGAAAACCTGGCTGATTCCGCCACACCCTCTGCCTTGCCACTTGCTCCAGTCCAGGGGCATTAAGACTACCCTTAATGAGATAACTAACTCAGTTCAAACCTGGAATTTTCCTGGTCTGTACAGTTCTGCTGCACATTGGGCAGCGTCGCAAGCAGCTAAAGCATCAAGGCAGTTTGTGCAGAAACCTTCAAACAAAGGGAAGGTTGGAGCTTATTAATATATAAAGAGTATGTAACAAAATATGGATGCTGTCATGAAATGCTCCCACCAATGAAGAATAAATACTTGTACTTGTAATGGGGATCTGACTGTCAACAATATTAGGACGTATGAGTGGTCTGTGAGATTTCCCATGTGGAGGATTTTTTTCATGTCTGTTCAGAACAGGTAGAAATTTAAAGGATATTTCACACATGCACCTTTACTGTTTCTTTCTGATACAAGGAGGGAAGAGAGCACTGAGGCTGCAACCTTGCTGTGATGTTGGCTCAGAAATTTCCTGGAAAGTGTTGATTCAACTACGGCATCAGAATTTCTGAAGAAATTTGTGCAGAACTGAATTTTGCCACTTTTACTTTCAAACATCACTGTGTAAATTTCATCAATCATTTGCGCTGCTTCTGAGAGATGTCCGCCGAAACCCAAAACCACTCCTTTACATAGCTCCGCCCCCATGCAAAAAAATAGCTCACGTCAGTTTCCTGGATTTACGCAAATAACACGCTGCCGTAGATCGAGGTCCAAAAATGTAGGCGCAGCATGGCCGTAGTCACCTAATAGTGGTGTAGCTATGATTTGTCGAGTTTGATAGCGATTCTCTTCGGAAAGTTTTTTTTTAAATGCTATGTGCACTATCTTTAACCAAAGTGCTGTCCATCTCATTGCACCTGGCATTTTTCGGACCTCGCCCCTCCCCCTGCCCCAGAAGGACTAAGCAGCTGGAATGGCCTTCCAAAGGGCATTCTCCTGTTGTGAATAATATTGGTAGAAGAGCAGCAGAGGCAGGAGGCTCTGAGAGTAAGGTGTCGTGGCAGAAGATAGTGGCCCGAAATATTTCCTCTATCGGTGGCACTACATTTGCACTTGTTTTACGTAACAGTGTAGGCAAATAAGCTTCGCAGACAATGTGGGCGTAAGTTCCCATCCGAAAGATTGGCACAGAAATTGGCATTAATTTTGGTGTAATTTCTGCATTAAATGCACTCCAGGAAATTCCAGCCCAATTTGTCTGTTCTATGGGTATGGCCGCAAGTGTGGAAAGAAGAGATAATGGAGCTTCCCTCAATGGCCAGACACATTTAAAATTCGCAGGCTTTTTTCTAAGGGCTTCAGCCAAGGATATTACAAAACTCTAGTAGTGAACTCGGAAATCCCATAATACTGCATGTCTGTGGTGCTGGCCCCAGAAATATGTATCCAGCAAATAGACCATTTTCCTAGAACAACACATTTTTAAAAATATAATTATCCAGTTATAAGAAATTGTGGTTGAAACAATAAAAATATTGTGGAGTATAATGGAAAAGATTAAAACTAATATTTCTGGAAGATCAAATTCATACAGTTTTGACCTTCTGTGGTTGTGTATCTTTAATTCATGGCATGATACCGGTTCAGGAAAGTTAGGCAATACTGGATGCTGTTACATCATCAAACCTCTCCAGTGTCTAGATTTTAGTGGGATGTACTAATTTTACAGGATGACTTTGAAGGTGTCCTGTTTTTATTTGGGAGTGGCAAATCCTGATTTTGCTTCTCCACTTCAGAGTCATATTAAAATAGTTCCCCCTACTTTAGTGCCTCCTCTTGTAGTCATCCTGGCATACGCCTCCATCTCCTCAACAACCCTTGAGTAGCCTGCTCCTCTTGTATTCTCCTAGCCACTGCTGCACCTTTCCAATCGTATCTCGGGCATCCCATGCAAAACAATTTATGATAGAATCACCGTACCAAAGGAGCACAGAAGGAGGCCATTTGGCTCGTTATCTGTACTGGCTGTTTGCTACAGCTATGCAAAACTGCCCTGCTCGCCCCCCGTAGCCCTGTATCTTCCTCTGCTTCAAATATTTATTCACTTTTTCATCAAAGATGCAGTAGTCTCTGGCTTTGGCAAAGCATTCCATGGTGAAACAATTAGAATCATACAGCACAGGAGCAGGCTATTCGGCTCACTGTTCCTGTGCCGGCTCTTTGAAAGAGCTATCCAATTAGGCCCAATCCCTGCTCTTTCCCCATAGCCCTGAAACTGTGTTTATTTTCAAGTGTATATCCAATTCCCTTTTGAAAATAATAGTACAAAAATCTCAAAATATTCAATGATTTGAATATTCATGGCACATATTGTAAAATAAAACAGCCTTCATTTTGGTCATATGCCCCTAATTTTTAGAGACTCCTATATCCCTGATTTTTCAGGGATTTTGCATGTTGAAGGGTATGTATACCGCTGATGTAAGTCTTAAATCTATTTTCTTCTCGTTTCTGTTCTGATTTGAGACCTTGGTAGAATTCATCTTAAAAAAAAAACCTCATCTTTCAATCTTAGTTATGTGCCTGTTAGATGGGTTGCTATGTACATTGGGACAGAAGCTTGTTTAGTCCTACTTTGGTAAATCATTCATTGTTAACTGGATTTTCAGCACTCAAGTGATAGGAGTTCAGTAAAACTCTCTGTTTGCAAATGAGTCACATTTGAACTTCCAGCCTTCAACGCTGCTTTGCCTGACTTCAGAAAATGTTGTGCTCGTTGTGCATAGCCCTGGGAGGTCCCTGTATTCTGAGAATCATCAAAGAGAGACTGAGGCTGAACAATTCTGAGATGAAACACTTCACAGAAAAGAATGTCCCAGTATTGCCCTTGAGTACTGTGATCAGTAAAAAAAAAACATATGGAGCCCTGTTGTGATGAGGATAAGCTACAGTAACCCTGACAGATATAAGAGAAGCATCCACAGAACACAGGTTGTGGTGGATTCTATATTTGGACAAATAAAAACTTGGGTTCCAAGCAAAATTACTGGATTAATGATATTTAGCAGTGTTGTAATTATTAAAGCACACCTTTGTCTAGATCGTTCCTCAGTTTGGACCTTCCACCTTATGAGTAAATGGGGAGACTACTTTTGTTTTTAGTAGCTGCCGACCTGCAGGTTTGATTTGCATTTTAGCAGGCTTTTGTCTGCAAGTTGTTCTCTTATTTACGATTCCAGTCTTATTCAAATCTTCGCAGTGCATGTTAATATTGGCCCTTCATTTCAAAGGTCAAATCTAACTTTTGCCTGGCAGCCTATTGCAGAGCAGGCAGGGCCTGAGCTTTATTCTATGTGTTTATGATGCTGCAGGGTGAATCCCTGATTCCTTCAAGCTCAATCTTTGCGCTGTTACTGTTGCTGAGTATTTAGAAGTTGTCGCAAAGCTATTTAATGAATAGGCTTGACCTATTACCAGAGTAATTGTGATATTGATGAGATAAAAAGAAAAGCTGCAGGGCTATGGGGAAAGAGCGGGGGAGTGGGACTAATTGGGTAGCTCTACCAAAGAGACAGCACAGGCACGATGGGCCGAATGGTCTTCTCCTGTGCTGTATGATACTAAGCGCAGAAAATCTGAAATAAAATGGAAAATGCTGAAGGTGCATAGCAGGTCAATGAGCATTGGAAAGAAAAGGAGAGGTTAATGTTTAGATGAAATGGCTGCTGATGAAAAATTATACCTGAAGCAATAACCCATCTTTCATATTCAGATACTGATTAACACGTACATTTGTTTTTATTTCAAGATCAAGTTATTGCTCGACACCATATTTTGCAATTGCAAAGCCAGATTCAGGTTTGAATACAGTGAAGCTCGTGACGAAAATGAGAATTTCTGCCTTCATTCTTGCCATTGCGTTGCTCACAGTAGTCTTGACGTTCTGATATTTAGCTGTTAGACTGGACTGTCCAATAAAGGTTACAGCCCCTGTGAGAATCCAGGTAATTGTAGCTGCTTGTATATTCTAAGATGAATTAGAACTCAGTAAATTGCTTGTCAGTTTTAGGCTGTATGCCAGAAGGACCCAGGATGAAATGCCTGGCTTTAATTTCTCTTTTTTTAAATTTTGTTTGAAGATTGTTCTGCATCAACAACAAAATGTACTGTCTAGGGTGTGCCAGGCATGTGCCACCTGACTTTCTTCTATATACCAGTGGATTTTCTGCAGGGTTGCTCACAGTAAATTGGACGGGTCACTGTTTTATAATATAAAAGCACTATACCATGTGTTACTGTTGGGTTTTTACTTCAGATATTTTTCTCATGTCAGCTGCCTCAGACCACTCCCTTAGGTGTGTCCTTGCTTTCTATAGCCTAGAGTGTACCTTTGCCTGCCCAGTATCTAAGTAATTTGTAGTGAGCCCAGTGTTTGAACAGAAAACCCTTGTTCCTGTATTGTGACTTACTGGTTATATCACTTGTCCTTGTACAACCTTCCTCAACATTGGAAGGTGGTAGAATAAACACTGCACTAGATTATGATTTAGACGATAAGATGGCAAACAAATTTCTTAACTAATAAATAGTGAAGTGAAAAGAAGCAATGACATGCTATAGATTTTGTTGTTGGGTACGATAGTGTAGTTGTTACGTTGCTGGACGAGTAATGCAGAGGCCTGGTCTAAATCTGGAAAACGTGAGTTCAAATCTCTCCATGGCAGCTTAAGAATTTGAATCCAGTTTTTAAAAAAAAATTAAAAACCTGGTAATAAAATGCTGTTATCATTAAAAGTAACCATGAAGATGTCGGATTGTTGAAACCCCAACTGGTTCACTCATGTCCTTTTAGGGAAAGAAAACCTGCCATTCTTGCCCGTTCTGGCCTAAATGTGACTCCAGTCCCACACCAATGTGGTTGACTGTTAGCTGCCCTCTGAAGTGGCCGAGCAAACCACTTACTCAGGGCAGTTAGGAATGGCCAACAAATGTCGGCTTTGCCAGCGACGCCCACATCCCAAGAATCAATAAGAAGAAAACTTCTGTAATTACAGGCTTAATTATCTCTCCATGGAAGATAGAAAATAACAAACTATCACATCTAGTATGCTAAACTGCAGTGTGAACAAGGCTCGTCTGTATCTCCCTGTTGGCTTCTAATGAATGACCAAATTTGGAAAAGATAGACTGAGAAATAGTTCACAAAATTTGACCAAAACAAAGAAAGTTTAAATATGTACTTCTTAAATTCAGAGCTGTCAATCACATATTTACAAACAAGACCCACAAGATGCTAGTATTTGAATTGAGTGGTTTGGCTGCTCCCTGAGATACCTAACTGCATATAAACACCGTGAGTTTTCTCGGCTGTTTGACCAATTGGCTGTCGTGAACAGGGTTTCCGCCAGCCAAAGTTACGATGGCTGCTTGGGAGAACCCCTGAGGAAATTCCAGATGAATGTCTATGTTCAGGGTTTTGTGTATCTAAGTAAGATGGGCCATTTTCTGTGATTGTAAATGCTTTTTCACTCTAAATATACTGTCAAAAAGAAAGAAACAAATACTATGTTACATTATGGACACACATGCTTCACTTTTGTCATACCAGGTAATGCTAAATGTATTATTTTGTTGCTAACATGCAGCTTTGTTGAAGTTGGTCTGTTTCTTGAATGCCATAAAATCAAATTGTTACAAGTGAAAATAGCCTGAGAGTTTAATTTTTATTTGGTGAAAGAACATTTTGTAGATTGGAATATGCTTGCCAGTTTCATATTGCAGTTCAGAAATAACCATCATTTTAAGATTTATTTGTGTCTGCAACAGAATGTAATGCCTAGAGTGCAATGTATCATGTTAATATATTATACACTAGCAGCGAAACTGTGATGTTGCTTTACATTAAGTCGGAGGTTACGCTTTTGCAAGGAGGAGGGTTGCACATTTCTGCTGAAAGGATTTGGAAAGAGTTTGAAGAAATTGTTTTTTAGTTTGTGGAAAGGAGTAGCGTTTTCCTTACCCACTGGAGGTAGTTAAATAATTTTTTTTCCCTCATATACCACTGGTACATAAATAATTCTTCACATGCGGGGAAAAGGCCAGCTTAGTGGCTCAAGGGAGAAAAGAAAAACTCAGCACTGAGCAGGCAGCTCTGAGTAAGAATAAGCATTTTATTCTGATTTGTTCTGGCATTTTATTGGTTTCTTATGTTATAAATGTTAGTTATACCTCCATACCTTTTGTAATATCGTGCCATCCTCTTCGTGGTGAAGTCGTGGTCACATTGTCATTAAAAAGAAACTGTGCATGAGTAGTGAGTGGTACAGTGGGTTAAGCCACTGTTGCTTCACCTCTGGGATCTAGAGTTGAATGCAGCTGAGGTTGACTGAAGGAAAGGCTACTCTGCTGTCAGCAAGGGTCTTGGGACAAATCAGATTGGGCAGTTTCCACCCAGCTCCTGATGGTCAAAAATCCTTCGGACAAAACTGCCATTGCACAACACTAAGGCTGTCTTATTCGGGAAGGCCACAAAGATGATTGGTGATGGAAATGGAACGATGGCACTAATGCAGCAGGACCACCTCCTCGGATGAGGTGGGTCAAGCTGCATTGCTAAGGCAGTGCCAAGCAGGTTTTGTTCAACATCTAATCTGCACTGTACTGACCTGCGAGCATTTGAAACTGTGTGCAAATAGTGAAAACATCTAGCATTGACATTCCAGCACAGTGACCCTCAAATTACACCCTGCAGATAAAGTTAACTCCACAACAGCCAGAGGTTAAATGTTGGGCTAAGAGCTTTTGAATAATCGGTTTCCCATTACACAGTGACATTGGTCCTATGGTATCATCATTATAGTGGCAGCTGGTACTTCATACCACTTACGTTTCAGTGACTGATGTTCTGGCAGCCACTAAAAGATATGTTGAAAACTGGGTGAAGGGTGCAGTGCTATGGAGCTGTGCCTTCACCTGGAGCTTAATATGACAGCACTAGAAAGTGAGTACCTATTCAATGAAATTGTTAATATCTTTACTCAATATGATGGAAAATATATTAACAATCACTAGTAAATAAACAAGATATTGCAAACAAATGGAAGTACACTGCTAAATCTTCCAGATCATCGTCAGACTTTTCCTTCAGGCAAGGTATTCTTTGTACTGTCCTGGTATTCTGGAACTAAGATTAACTCAAATTAAATAGATTTTTTAAAAAAAAGGTGCCATTGTCAGGTGTCGTATACATTTAGGTGCATGGGCAATTATTTGTTGACGTTATTGTTGTGAATATTCTGTTCTGAAATGTAAGTAAACTCACAATCCAGTTGTAGGTTTATGTGTTGCTGCACTGTATCATGGTATCTCTAATGTCTAGCCAGATGGCTGCTGATTCAGAGCTTCTCGTGAAACTGCCTACGGAAAACTGATACGTCACTGAAATCTGAACAATCTGTTAAAGTTGACCTCAGCTTTATGTTTCTTTGAAGGTTCACTTTCTTTTTTTTTATTTCCTCCCTCCATTTGCAAAATGTTTACTCTTGGGCTGAAAGCCTTTTATGTTTGAACAGTGCAGATACATCTGATGATAAAGTCAGCTGAACAAGTTCCTTTTTCACTTGATGGAATTTTACTAATTCAGTGGTTGATTTGGAAAGTTCCCCTATCTGTTTGTTTCGAGTTTTTTGCAAAATGCACACCTCCAGAACAGAGTACTGTTTTTGTGCATTGGCTGTGCCCTCTGTGCTGGTGTAGATGCCCTGTTGATGGTTGAGCAGCATAATGGCACACAGGGGGCTAAAGACAGGAATGGGGAAAGGCAAGTCTTAAATCTGTTTTTAAAAAAAATTGTTTTAAACGTGACCATGAGGGATTCTCGATGGATAAATGCCAAAGCAAGATGTGGTTCTGCATCATATAAAGCTAGAAGGTTCCACCTTGATCCATGGTTTGTGCTGAATTAGCTGAGCTGGATTAGCTGGTCTCACTGGCCTATGGTAGGGAGGGGTAACATGGGCCAGAATTGCTTCATCTGCACACAATCCAGTGAATTGTGCTTAAGTGTGCTGGTGGATTTTTATTGAGGACAGCACGAGTTATAGCTGCAATGCTACCTGGGTCAAATAGCCCACTGATGTTCACTGTCTGTATTCACGCATGATAAAGGCCCTGCTTGATCAAGTTATTTCAGAGCTACCCGAGCCTGTAGAACTGTATTCCAAATGCGAGACTGACTGGCTTGAAATATTACATTTCTGGTGCACACGTTAAAGACGCAAACATCCGTTTCAGCAGATACTTTTTTAAAAATGCTTTCAAGGACACGTGTTCATTAATGGAAGTATTTATTAGGTTTGCTAAAACTAGCGTAAAACTTTTCAGTTTCATTGTGTCACTGGCAGAATCCCCCCCTGCCTGTGGCATTGCTCACGTTAGATAGGAAGAGATGATGTTTTGTAAGAATTGGGGTGTTATACCATGTAACGTACAATGTATTATCAGGGTGACTGTTTCTTCATTATTTTACTCTGGTAATTTTAATGGTGCTTCGGCTATTAAATTCTATTACACTATTATTCGGTGAAAACTGTAAAGGAATAGCTCGGATTATGTGCTGCATCATAACAATATTGGTATTGTTAACTAAGTGTGATGGGAAAGGTATAACAGGAATAAATGTGACACAGCTGTTGTGTGCAACATTTTAATATATTTATATATGTATGTATATTCCTTTATTTATATATTTAATTTTAATCCCGTACATTTTTTTATTAAGTCATTAAGACTTATCACGCCTGGACTAATAATCCGGAAACATGAGTTCAAATCACGCCACGGCAGCTGAGGAATTTAAATTCAGTTAATTAAATAAAATTTGGAATAAAAAACTAGAATCAGTAATGGTGATCATGAAACTACCAGATTGTCGCTAAAAACCCATCTGGTTCACTAATGTCCTTTTAGAGAAGGAAACCTGCCGTCCTTACCTGGTCTGGCCTATATGTGACTCCAGACCAACAGCAATGTGATTGATTCTTAACTGCCCTCTGAAATGGCCTAGTAAGCCACTTAGTTGTACAATCCCACTACAATAGGTCATAATAAGAATAAAACCAGAAGGATAACCTGGCACCGAACACGATAAAGGCAAAGGCAAACTAAGCCCAGTTGACCCTGCAAAGTCCTCCTCACTAATATCTGGGGGCTTGTGCCAAAATTGGGAGAGCAATCCTACAGACGAGCCAAGCAACAGCCTGACATAGCCATAATCACAGAATCGTACCTTTCAGCCAATGTCCCAGACTCCTCCATCACCATCCCTGGGTATGTCCTGTTCCACCAGCATGACGGACCCAACAGAGCTGGCAGCACTGTGGTTTACAGTCAGGAGAGTGGCCCTGGGAGTCCTCAACATTGACTCCAGACCCAATGAAGTCTCATGGCATCAGGTCAAACATGGGCAAGGAAGCCTCCTGCTGATTACCACCTACCGTCCTCCCTCAACTGATGAATTAGCACTCATTTATGTTGAGCACCACTTGGAGGAAGCACTGAAGGTAGCAATGGCACAGAATGAACTCTGGGTGGGGGGCTTCAATGTCCATCACCAAGAGTGGCTCTGTAGCACTACCAAGCTGGCCGAGTCCTGAAGGACACAGTTGCCAGACTGGGCCTGCGGACACGAGGGAAAAACCTACCTGACCTCGTCCTCACCAATCTACCTGACACAGATGCATCGGTCCATGACTGTATTGGTAGGAGTGACCACCGCACAGTCCTTGTAGAGATGAAGCCCCGTCTTCACACTGAGGACACCGTCCATCATGTTGTGTGGCACTACCACCGTGCAAAATGGGATAGATTCAGAATAGATCTAACAGCTCAAAACTGGGCATCCATGAGTATCAGCAGCAGCAGAATTATATTCCACCACAATCTGTAGCCTCGTGGCCCGGCATATTCCTCACTCTACCATTACCAACAAGCCAGGGGATCAACCCTGGTTCAATGAGGAGTGTAGAAGAGCATGCCAGGAGCAGCACCAGACAGAACTAAAAATGAGGTGCCAACCTGGTGAAGCTACAACACATGCATGCTAAGCAACGGAAGCGGCATGCTATTGATGGAGCTAAGCGAGCCCACAAGCAATGGACCAGATCAAAGCTCTGCAGTCCTGCCACATTCAGTCATGAATGGTGGTGGACAATTAAGCAACTAATGGGAGGAAAAGGCTCTGTGAACATCCCCATCCTCAATGATGGCAGGGCCCAGCCCGTGAGTGTAAAAGACAAGGTTGAAGCATTTGCAACCATCTTCAGCCAGAAGTGCCGAGTGGATGATCCATCTCGGTCTCCTCTCGATATCCCCACCATCACAGAAGCCAGTCTTCAACCAATTCGATTCACTCCACGTGATATCAAGAAACGGCTGAGTGCACTGATACAGCAAAGGCTATGGGCCCCAACAACATCCCGGCTGTTGTGCTGAAGACTTGTGCTCCATAATTAGCTGCGCCACTGGCCAAACTGTTCCAGTGAGTCAGTCGGCAAGATGTCCTTCCCACGCAGCTTTCGGTAGAGCAGGGCATCTGGTCGAGCAACTTCCCGATTTCTGTGTTTGACTGTGCATGACATCTACCCGACGCAGTGGAAAATTGCCCAGGTATGTCCTGTCCACAAAAAGCAGGACAAATCTAATCCAGCCAATTACTGCCCCATCAGTCGACTCTCAATCATCAACAAAGTGATGGAAGGTGTCGTCAACAGTGCTATCAAGCGGCATTTACTCACCAATAAACTGCTTACCGATGCCCAGTTTGGGTTCAGCCACGACAACTCTGCTCCAGACCTCATTACAGCTTTGGTCCAAACATAGACAAAAGAGCTGAATTCCAGAGGTGAGGTGAGATTGACGGCCCTTGACATCAAGACAGCATTTGACCGAGTGTGGCATCAAGGAGCCCTAGTAAAATTGAAGTCAGTGGGAATCAGGGGAAAAACTCTCCAGCAGCTGAGTCATACCTAGCACAAAGGAAGATGGTTGTGGTTGTTGGAGGCTAATCATCTGAGTCCCAGGACATGGCTGCAGGAGTTCCTCAGGGCAGTGTCCTAGGCCCAACCATCTTCAGCTGCTTCATCAATGACCTTCCCTCCATCATAAGGTCAGAAGTGGGGATGTTCGCTGATGATTGCAGTGTTCAGTTCCATTTGCAACCTCTCAGATAATGAAGCAGTCCGTGCTTGCATGCAGTAAGATCTGGACCACATCCAGGCTTGGCCTGATAAGTGGCAAGTAACATTCGTGCCAGGCAATGACCATCTCCAAAAAGAGAGAGTCTAGCCACCTCCCCTTGACATTCAACGGCATTACCATCACTGAATCCCCCACCATCAAAATCCTGGGGGTCACTATTGACCAGAAACTTAACTGGACCAGCCAAATAAATACTTTGGCTACAAGAGCAGGTCAGAGGCTGGGTATTCTGTGGCGAGTGACTCACCACCTGACTCCCCAAAGCCTTTCCACTAACTACAAGGCACAAGTCAGGAGTGTGATGGAATACTCTCCACTTGCTTGGATGAGTGCAGCTCCAACAACACTCAAGAAGCTCGACACCATCCAGGACAAAGCAGCCCACTTGATTGGCACCCCTTCCACCACCCTAAACATTCACTCCCTCCACCACCGGTGCACAGTGGCTGCAGTGTGTACCATCTACAGGATGCACTGCAGCAACTTGCCAAGGCTTCTTCGACAGCAGCTCCCAAACCCGCAAACTCTACCACCTAGAAGGACAAGGGCAGCAGGCGCACGGGAACAACACCACATGCACATTCCCCTCCAAGTCACACACCATCCCGACTTGGAAATATATCGCCGTACCTTCATCGTCGCTGGATCAAAATCCTGGAACTCCCTAGCTAACAGCACTGTGGGAGAACCTTCACCACACGGACTGCAGTGGTTCAAGAAGGTGGCTCACCACCACCTTTTCAAGGGCAATTATGGATGCGTAATAAATGCTGGTCTTGCCAGTGACGCCCACATCCCATGAATGAA
Source organism: Heptranchias perlo (assembly GCF_035084215.1). NCBI lineage: Eukaryota > Metazoa > Chordata > Chondrichthyes > Hexanchiformes > Hexanchidae > Heptranchias > Heptranchias perlo. Next base: position 32,682,875 of record NC_090341.1, on the reverse strand, counting down.
TAACAAAAAAAAACTTTTGTTTGGACTAAAACAAAAACTGGACGTACCATTTTCTGGCATAAATAATTAGTTTCCAGCTGGGCAGGAGAGCAACTTCACGCCATTGCATCTATTTTACCGGTGAGTCAGTCGGCAAGATGTCCTTCCCGCGCAGCTTTCGGTAGAGCAGGGCATCTGGTCGAGCAACTTCCCGATTTCTGTGTTTGACTGTGCATGTGCACTCGCCGGAAGTAGCTCTTACATAAGAACATAAGAAATAGGAGCAGGAGTAGGCCATACGGTCCCTCGAGCCTGCTCCACCATTTGATAGGTTCATGGCTGATCTTCAAACTCAACTCCACTTTCCCACCTGATCCCCATATCCCTCGATTCTCTTAGAGTCCAACAATCTATCTATCTCAGCCTTGAATATACTCAACGACTCATCATCCGCAGCCCTATGGGATAGAGAATTCCAGAGGTTCACAACCCTCAGTGAAGAAATTTCTCATCTCGTCCTAAATAGCCGACCCCTTATCCTGAGACTATGCCTCCTAGTTCGAGATTCTCCAGCCAGGGGAAACAGCCTCTCAGCATCTACCTGTTAAGCCCCCGCAGAATCTTATATGTTTCAATGAGATCACCTCTCATTCTTCTAAACTCCAGAGAGTATAGGCCCATTCTACTCAATCTCTCCTCACAGGACAACCGTCTCATCCCAGGAATTAATCTCGTGAAGTCTTCCATTTGCACAGAAATAACAGTGAGCCCTGTTAGCATTGTCGTTATTTTCAGAGCAAATTCCGGGCTAATGGCTTTTGTGATTGGTTCCTGGTAAGTAGGTAATTACTGTTTTCCATTGCATAGCTACATCAGTGATTAGAAAGATTCTCTTGCATCTCTGCCACTGTGGTACAGTGAAGACATGGTTGGTTTAATATTTATTTTACATTCAAGCTGCAAATTCTAGTCAGCAATTTTTGCGTGGCTTAGAAAGCGGGCAAGGCTTGTAGCCAGAATCCCCTGTGGTTGACCAGTCTTGCTATCAAACATAAACACATCCAGAAATTACCTGAGAAGAGTCCCAAAGTATTTGTTTTTCAGATTAAAAACCTTGATAACAAAATTGTTTATATTGCTATCAGGTTAATATTCACAAAAATAACTATCTCGAACGACTTCCAGGATTTTACACTGAACAGCCAGTAATTAGTGCTCGATAAGCAAATTGTGTAGAAACAATAGCCCCGATTTTAACCCAGGATATCAGGTGGGCATGGAATGAGGCCAGCAGCAAACCCCCCCACCCCTGCAAAGGACCTCCAGCATGAGGCCTGGATGATTTAAACTCCCAGGCTTCACCTTCATGCCGCCGGTCAGCTGCTTGACTGAAATGGGTGGGAAGCGGTCGCAGGCCGGTGGGCAGGAGCGGAATATCGGGTAGCTGGAGGTCACCAGCCAGCACCAAAGGAAATGAAATAAAAGCATGGTATTGCCTTTCCTTATTTTTATTTTTTCCCCCTCCCATCTGATGCTAACTCATGCCATATGCCTTCCCAGGCCAAGGTGAAAGCCTTGATCTCAGACCCTAACAACACCTCTCCATATTTTGCAGTGGGGAAACATGAGAGAGTAACTAGGGTGACTCTCCCTCTTTTTTTCTCCTTCCTTTCACCAAGCCTCTGGCCTCTATTTGACATCTTGACAGCATGCCAGTGATCCTTGCGTGGGGTATTGCAGACTCAAATAAAGATCATATCATTCAGTGACACGACATATTGGAGATCCATGTGCTCTGCTGCTGTGGAATTTTGCATTTGAATGAGACACTAAATTTGTATCTGGTCTATCGTGTTAATAGTGCTTGAAATGGGTATGTGACAACAACAGGAAAAGGAAAGAGACGTTTGTGAAAATTAGGCCCTTTTATTTTAGTGTCTGGATGCACTTTGTTGTAGTATTATGACTGCTGCTTCAATTATTTACACAATTTTTATTATCAGTCCTTAATGGGGGTGGAATTTCTGCAAGCATTGCTCAGGCGTTTAGTTATGTTATTGAGCTGACAACTTTAATGTTTGTGAGCATTGCCGTAACATCAATCTACTGGCTTAGAGATTAAAAATTTAAGGCTATTTCGAGTTCCAAGGCTTCTTGTCACTTGAATCTGCCAGGTTAATTTATCATGTGTTTCATCTTACTACTTTCTCCATTTTTCTCCCCTCATCTTGTGAACTTTCCAACTCCTTGATGGGGTTTGGTTCTATGAGTGCAAGCAGCTCTCTGATATCTCAGTAAAATGCTATTCTTTATGTGGCAAAAGCCAAGGCTTGGGGAACCCCAAGTGTGACTGGCATGCTGCTAGAGATTAACCAGCTGAAACTGCACAGCTTACCAGTGCAGCACACTGGTAGGCTTCCCACTGCTTGTCCAACTGGGACCATGGTACCTAGTAGGGCTTTGATGGCCAACGTTCTCTGGGTTGATTGGGAAGAATCTCAACCTGCAGGTATACCACTCCATTTCCCATGGGCTTTCTAGTCAATCACCAACAATGCCCCAGGATTTTCTAGCCTCTCGCAAACAACCAGCACAGACATAATGAATGGTGTAAACTTTCATGGTTTTATGGATCAGTTTGGCTTAGTGTCCGGTTACTGAGTCTACCATGGAGGGTCGATAGTTGCAGTCTTCCATCGCCAGGTGTGTCAACTTGGAGCCAACCCGACTCCAAAGAAATCCTGCCCTACCCAAGGAGGATGGTCACTTTTTAGTCTTAGACAATTGACAAGTGTGGGGCTGAGCCTTGCTAAGTCGACATCAGATACCAGGACCATCTCACAAGGTCGATGGTGGGCAACGCAACGCAACATAACATAACATACATGAGTGCATTGCCATGATCCTCCTCAGCACAGCAATGTAAGTGGGTTTCCTCAGAGCCTGATCTCTTATAACACCAAAAACTGCCCTACGTATACCCAGAAAGACTTCCCATTCCTTTTTGATTGCTTCACAAGCTTCCAAAGCATCAGAGATGCATGCTGCAATGATCCAGAGACACACCTTAAAAGCCAGTGACGTTAGCAAGATTTCTTGGCAATTTATGGTCTCACAGGATCTCTGTTTTATTGACAGAAATCACATTTACGCTCTACAATAGTGAGGGTATGCATGCCCCCAAAAAGAATCCTGTTTGTTCGCCTCAGAGCAGCAGCTCCAAAGGGAGTTAGAGGTTCCTGGGAATAATCTGCAAGACCAGTACCATATTTCCTCTCCACACTCACTGAGAGCAACTTTGAATTAATTCATCATGAATACCATTATACATGCCACCCGACATTTACCTAGCTGGTGTAGCGTGGAGACCATAAATTGCCAAGAAATCTTGCTAACATCACTGGCTTTTAAGGTGTGTCTCTGGATCATTGCAGCATGCATCTCTGATGCTTTGGAAGCTTGTGAAGCAATCAAAAAGGAATGGGAAGTCTTTCTGGGTATACGTAGGGCAGTTTTTGGTGTTATAAGAGATCAGGCTCTGAGGAAACCCACTTACATTGCTGTGCTGAGGAGGATCATGGCGATGCACTCATATATGTTATGTTATGTTGCGTTGCGTTGCCCACCATAGACCTTGTGAGATGGTCCTGGTATCTGATGTCGACTTAGCAAGGCTCAGCCCCACACTTGTCAATTGTCTAAGACTAAAAAGTGACCATCCTCCTTGGGTAGGGCAGGATTTCTTTGGAGTCGGGTTGGCTCCAAGTTGACACATTGCTCCCAATGCATTGGCTTGTTCAGACCTTTGAATCTGTGCGGCGCATTTCACCAGCTTTCCAACCTCTATGCAAAGGGATCATTACTATAGCCTATTGGGTTAGACCCCAGGAAGGTCCTCATTGGTTTGATGAAGTGCGTCAGTTCCAACAGTCATTAGTAACCTGAAACCCTTCAAAGTCAGTGTGGCTAATGGCCCTTGAGCTATAAGTGATCGCACCAAGGCGCTCAGCCACAATTGCCATCCATGAAACTTGGAACCAGATCTCTGTCAGTGCTGACAGGATGGACTCAATGGTGTCTTGCCTGTACAGGTCACTGGATACTGATCAGGAATGGGAACCATGGCTGATCCCTCCCTCTTTCCTGATATAGCTTTCCAATAGCTGCCATGGCTGAGACCAGCATACTCGATATAAATGGGGGGATCTGAACCTATGATCTCCTGGTCTGTATGGCTCAGTCCTGTACTGGGGCACTGCATTTTTGTACCTAGCCATGAGGATAGCTCAGTTTCTTCTTTGGTCGAGGGTGCTTGGCATAACTCTCTCAAATGTATTGCCCTACTTTTGGGTGAGAGGGTGGGAAAGTGGAATAGACTGCCATGCTGGCTGAAGGTGGCTGTATGGAAATAAATATCTTGATGGATAAATGAAAGCATTGATGATTGGGGAAAGGATAAAAATAGCAGGAAGGGAGAACAGAGGGAAATGGTTTTAAATTAATGCCGGAAAGTACTTTATCTTAACCTTCATGATTGGTTATAAATTAATTCATGGAGAACCAGATTTCCGAAGGTGAACTCATTTAATCAGCATTTTGCAGCTGTCTCAACAAATGTTAGAAAGCTGCTGTCTGCCTTTTTTTAAATCCCGGGAAATAGATGGCAATTTGGCAGATTTTGGAATGAACGGTTAACTGTCCAAATTATTTCATTCCTCTTTCAGCTATCACCCAGCACAATTGGCCCATAAAGCAGCAATAAATTTAGATGAAGTCTTTTCAATCAAAAGTTAAAATCTATATTCTTTGGCTGTGTCTATTTTCTTCTGCTTCTGCTCTTAGTTATAGGAATTTTAGTGCCATTGTGCTGTTGAGGACCATATATAAGAGTGAATCTAAGTGCAGAACACAGTGGGGGTAATTTAAACTTTCGGCATTGGTATAAAACAGGCGATATTGATAGCCGCCCATTTTACACCACGCCCGATTTCCCTTACCGTTGAAATTGCAGGAAGGGAAAATCCACCCGGTTGTAAATTGGATGACCAATCCAATATCAAATATTTTACACCAGCACCCAAGGTTAAAATGAACCCCAGTGAGTAGTGGGATAGTTTCAAGTGTGACATGAACCACACTGCTGAAATTGGTTAAGGTTTCACACTGGATTCATTAACCCAGACCAAGGAGGAAAATGTTTTGGAGGAGATTTGTCAGGAATTTGTTGCAATTCTTTCTTGTCACACTTCCCATTTAGATCACACATTTGCATCGAAATTACGTACAGTTAGGAGAAAATCACAACAGTTCAAGGTCTAACAGATCAGTCCGCTGTTCCTTGTTCTTAAATGTGGGAGCCAGTGGTATATATCACTGATATTAAGAAATGGTGGATGCTGTTTGGTTTTCACTTGAAGCTCTTATCATTTCTCATAATTGTCATATTGGTCGGCTGCAGAATTGGCTACCAGATACAGGCCTGGAATTTCCTACTTTTTTGCACCCAGAGTCACGCGCAATGGAGGTGACGATCAAATATGTGGCCTAAAAGATCGCAGGATTTTGAGCGTGAGTTACACGCGCAAGTACAATGCCTCGATCTTTTAGGGCCATCTATCGAACCCTACGCCCAAACACATCTCTGCGCATAATAAGGGAGTAGTGTATAATGGGCTGCCCCAAGTTACAGGGGCCTTGTATGAGAGTTTCTTGCAATTGCACTTGCGCAGTCTCTCTTCAAATTATGGCCAGATTTTCAGGTGCAGCAGGCATCAGTCATTTATCTGCTGCTTTATTGCAATTTTTGAACAATTTTAAAAAAAAATTATCATTGTTTCTTTGAATTTTTATGGCATCAGTATAAGTCACATTAAAAATTGAAAAGCTTCCTTGATTGCTGGTTCTTAAAACATGCTGTGCCTGATGTGCACGAGTGATGGTTAAATGAGTTGAGACTTTTTACTTGAAGAAGAAATATATGGTACATGTTCAGCGCCACGATTATTTACGCTGATTTCTGCCCATTTCACGTTCGGGCGTATTCCAATAAATCGCATTTTTGGGTCTGTCTTCTGGATTGCGTCCAAGGAGGAAATTACATTGTATTGGCCACTAACAAGTATATTTAATGTCTAATGTCTCTACTGTGGTGATAAATGAAGTGAACTCAGTGTTTTAACATTACTCCTGATGTTCTAAAAAGCATAAGAGTGAATTGATTATATTAGTTACATGGGGTAAAAATGTAACATGCTCTTATAATTTGTTTCTAAATTCTTTTGTAATATGGGCATATTGCAGTGGTCCAAAGTAATACCATTATATATTATTAAAGCTAAGCCATATATATTTTCGTATTTCAATTTTGGCAGCCCTCTTCAGCATGTTATTACTGTTGAGATTGATAACTTGGAAAGGAGTTGCTGGTCTACATCAAGGTGCACGGTTACATTCATAGCCCACAGAGAGTCGAGTGAGTTTGTCAGAGGCACATGGGGTGAAATTGGTCTCGGGTGGTAGTACAGAACAAGCAGTAGCGAATTGGCAGCCTGTTTCATGCTCTGCCAGATGTTCTTTTCCGTTGACTTCAAATCTGGTGGAGTGTAAAACAGGCTGCTGATTTGCTGTCGCTCATTTTGCACTACTGCCCAGGACCAATTTCACTCCCATTGAGTCAATCCAAAGTTTCCATATTCCAGAGTATGTTGAAACCTCTGGAGGACTGGGTTTGGATGCAGGTTTTGTGTATGCCTTAGATTTCTGAATTCTGATGGATGACCCGAAACTAAATTGACCAGGAGATGGCAGATTTAATTCCCTGTCTGTGTGAGTTAGCACGGGTCAGTCAGGGTGGTGGTGGAAGTATTACAATTGGCCTCCGGGCTAAGGAGGGGAAAATAAGCCAGGGTTCTCCCTCCGGATGCTATCCCAAGTTTCTTGCAGGAAATGTGCACATCAGGTGTGGACATCATTGGATTCAAATGTGATGCCCAGTACGGTCAATTTGTGGTGATGCTTATGACAACTTGGGTAAAGCACCAAAAGAGGCAGACATTTGTGAACTCTATCACAGTGAGGAGTCAGTTCCTTCAGGATGAGAGGAAGGAGGAGGGAAAACTGGCAAGGAAAGAAAATTTATCCTAAATTGTGATGTTGTAAAAGTTTTGGAGGTTGGCATAATCTGGAGATTTGAACACATTCCCCAATCCCCTGTTACTACTGGTACTGGTTTGATTCTGGTACAGTTTTTGGATTGGTGCAAACTGACAACCCATAATAGAATCCACACTTTGTGTTTAATTCGTAAAATTGATTAGTATTACTATTGATGCTGTGTTGGCGAGATGTGAAGTGATGCTATTTATGATTCAGTAAGATGCCTCATGAAAGCCACACACTGCAGCATATTGATCGTCAGGTAATATTATTTGGTGATCACAATGGTCTGATTTGTAACTGTTTGTTTAATTTATGTAAGAATTATTATACCTGTAACTACATATCATTGGTATATTAACATTAGTTAAGTTAATTTGTGAGCATCTTGTATGTACCATTAATATAGTACAGATATGTGGTACTGGTGTTTTTTATTGATACTGTCCTGTGAATATTGTCCCTTTTGGATCTGTACAGATTTTGTAGTATTGGCAGGAAGAGATTAATAGCTTTAACAGGAATGTGGCTGGAGTTTGTTTTAAATCACCAGTATTGTTTCTCCAATTATTAAGTTGTCAATTTCAGGTCACTTTCATTAATTCAAAATCAATTAACTGGTGATTGTGGTTTACTCAGGCTGAATTCAGAAAGTGACACAAAATTTAGTCTGGACGATTGAATGCTTGGAAGAAAGGACCTTCATGTTCGAGTTCAGTAACAATATCTTGCATGGATCTTTTAAAAATTGACTCTTTTTCTCAAAAGTCGCTCACTTAGCGATTTTTCTTTTGTTTTTATATTTTATCTTCATTGGTCTGTATGTGTATTTTGCAGTTCTTTTTAGTTTCTTTCTCTCACCTACTCTGGCTTTCACCCTCTCTCCTTCTCTCGTATGTTTGCTCTCGCCCTCTCTCACTCAGTCTCCTTATTTGAGCTGCTGAAGAATTAAAAAATATGCTGCAAAACCCCTCACCTCTATCAGGTCTATTTTTATTTCCCACTCCCTTAGTCTTCCCATGGACCATTCTGCAGCTGAGAAGGTATGTAGATGATGCCACTTTGTAACCGGCTGCTAAGACATACATAAGAGCTCGCATTTGTTCTCCTGAGGACCATGGTGAGGCCAAAAATTGTAGATTTGTACCTCTGAGCTCACATTCTACTGCTCTATAAAGCAACGCTTTAGCACACCAGCACCTATGAAATCAGCCAAAATATGCCAGAGTCGAACTTGATCTTATTCAATTCTCACATTTTAAAACTCAATACTATTACATAGAATTACACAGAATGTATAGCACAGAAACAGGCCATTTGGCCCAACAAGTCTATGCCAGTGATTATGCACAAAGCTAAAGAATGTTGGAGTACAAGAAATGTTTGTATTCTCACAGCTACACAATAAAGCTTCTTGCAACTGGTAGCACAAAGTCCCCAGATCAGAGGTTATGCTGCAAAAATTCACAAGTTATCCCAATGAAACTGTTCAAAAGTCTGTGGAGTAACATTTCCAAAAGCAATTTTTTTTAGATTTAAAAAAAATAGGTGGTGGGTCTACATATGTTAACTCTTGATTTTCTTTGAAAATGTTCCTAACCCTGACGATTATGTCTCATCTCTGAAATATGAGTATTAAGATTCTGCTTAATGATAACTATAATGTATAAGATCATTAATAACCTCTTGTAAGACTGTACAATACCTGCCAGTCTCTATAGACTTCCTAAAACACAAATATTTTTGTAGCCTGGTATTCAGAACTAGGTACACTGCATCAGTCTGCAAAGGTTTAGTTTAGGTTAAAATTAAAGCCGGTACACTTGTGCTCCACGCTTATCATTATAGACCAGCACAACCTGTGATCTGGGGACTTAGTGCTACCAGTTTTAAGAAGCCTCATTGTGTAGCTGGGAGAATGCAAACATTTCTTCAGCATTCTTTAACTTAATGACACAGAAAAGTACTTCCCAGTTTTGTGTAGTAATGCACCTAAAGGATAAGTTCTGAAAGAGCTCTGAATAACTTCGTAATGGCTTGTGGCATGGCGATGCTATATGCAATAACACGGCAGTGTTACATGCAGTGACATGATGTTGCACACAGTGATATGGTGACGTGATGTTACATATCATGAAATAGTGACATTGCACACAGTACACAATGATATTACACGCGATGACACAATACACAACGATGTTACACGCAGTGGTATGATGCTTCAATGCAAATTGTGGCACCGGCTGATTGCTTCACAAACAATGCAGAAAAAGCTTGCCTTGAAACTTAGCATGTTCTGGATGTTCCTTAAACATATTGAGCAATGTTTTCTGCTAAAATAGCATGGAAGAAACCTTCCAGGCAACTTCTTTTTGTTTGCAATGGGAGTTAAATCTGTTCTTTATTAATGGGATACTCAGGCAGATATAGGATTTTTTTCTTTGTTACAGGTAACTATTTTCTAATGTAGAATGTTAGCTGTAACACAAGATGAAGATACACTATCCTCATAAAAGGGTGGGATACGTTTATGATGTTCATTTAGGGACGTTCGCAGGTCTTTTGCTGTACTTCAGAATTCCCATGCACTATTGATAGCATTCTGTTTCTGCTTGGTTTGTATTTAGCAATGTACAGTTCCCAAATATTACTGGTTATTTTTCCTGAAAAACAGTGTGACTGTTTGCCATTCATTAACATGGAAACAGAGACATTGTTTATTATATGTTCATATGGATATCTGGACATAGTGTACTGAAGAAAATGGGACTATTCTTCATAGCAAATGAAATTTGTCTAAATTTAAAGAATTATATAAATATGTGCTTGCTCTTTGAAAAATGAACCCTAATCATGATCTCGCAACTAAATGAGTTGAGTGGTTTCATCCTCTGGAACTCCTCTGAATGCAGTGAATCAACTGAATTACTTCAGAATTGAGATCGGTTTGCTGTTCTTTGGATCTCTCCTGGAGGCCTCGTTGCAGCTGGTTAATATTGGATGTAAAATTGCACGTGGGATGCTAGTCTGTAGTATAGGAAAGTATTTACAATCATTCCAGACATTATTGCCAAATTCTATTCCCACGTGGACCAGGTACAATGGAACAGTTTGTTGTGTTTATACAGATTTTTTTGGGGGGGTACAATATAGATGTCCATAACATATTGATCAAACTTATCTTCTGTGCTTCCAGAGATTGTCATGTATATAAAATCACTCCTTGACCTGGCGAGCTTGACTGTGTTGAATACATTTTCTGGCCCTCTGCTTCTGTCTGGAAGTGTGGTGCATTGTGTGATAGTGCTGTTGCTGCACTTGTGCCCAGTGATCAGTTGTAAATAGCATTAACGCGAGACCTAGAATACTTTCTTGATTTAGAAGTGTACTGTTTAGAGGACCAGAGTTAAAATGCAGCAAAGAGGAGAAGGGGCAGGATGACTATGAAACAAATCCATTACAAAGTACTTGGTGCTCGGTTCATTCTGCATGAATCTTGGCTTGTCGGTGGAACTTAATGTGATGCCACGTTGCAGATTATCACAAAACACAACTGTTTTGAAAGCTGCAACCTATGGCCTCGCTCTCACAAAGATCTGCACTCCCATCAACTCCTGTCCTTTCCTCTGGTTCGCTTAGCCCAGTGAATTGATTTCAAGATTTTCATGCTCCCGTTCAAATCCTCCATGGTCTCTCCCTACCCTACGTTCCCACATGCACCGTCTGCTCATGTGAGATCACTTAACTCCTTTACCTCCACTCCCTTTGCTCCACCACTGGGGCTGCTCTTTCAGTCACTATATCCTGCCTTTTGGAGTACCCTCCCAAAATTCCTCCCTACTTTAATAAACCTCCTCAAAACCTTCCTTTCATATTTCCCAATTTCTTCTGTTTTCTCATTTTGTCTCCTGTTCACCGTCCACTGGCCTGTCTTCGCCTTTTAAAGCAAACTGAGGTGTCTATCTCTGCAAAAGCAGTACAGTTGTTACTGGATATCCTACATTCAGGTTACCTGCTGTCAGCTGAATGGGTCTCTGGGTCTCTGAAGAGCTGATCTCCCAGTCAGTTGGCAAGCACTCAATTATAAATTAAAGGTACATGGCATTTACCTATACCTCCATGTTGTATGTGAGTGGATCCATACAGTTAGAGCCACTTGTGTGCAACATGAAGTGGTACTGAATTTAAAGGTGTTGATTGAGAGGAAATATCATAGTAGGTACTGCACAGGAGGAGGCCATTCGGCTCATCACGTATGTACCGGCTCTTTGGAAGAGCTATCCAATTAGTCAAGTTCCCCTGCTCTTTCCCCAGAGCCCTGTAATTTTTTTCCCTTCAAGTAATTATCCAATTCCCTTTTGAAAGTTATTATTGAATCTGCTTCCACCACCCTTACAGGCAGTGCTTTCCAGATCATAACAACTCGCTGCATCAAAAAATGTTTCCTCATGTTGCCTCTGGCTTTTTTGTCAATCACCTTAAATCTGTGCCCTCTGGTTACCGACCATTCTGCTGCTGGAAATAGTTTCTCCTTATTTACTCTGTCAAAACTGTTCATGATTTTGAACACCTCTGTCAAATCACAACCTCAGCTTCTTCAATTGCTCCACATAACTGAAGTCCTTCATCCCTGGTACCATTCTAGTAAATCTCTTCTGTACCCTGTCTAAGGCCTTGACATCCTTCCTGAAGTGTAGTGCCCAGAATTGAACACAATGGGCTCGATATTAGGAGGGCTGTGGGTTCGCGGCGGGGGGGGGGGGGCGACTGGGCACGTGGGTAACGCGCCTGGTGAAATCAGTCTGCCCCGCGCGCGATCGCAGGCTAATTGGATCCACTTATCTGGACTTCCGGGTTCCCCGCTGCTGATCTGCGCGTCGGGCGGACTGCGCATGCGCAGTAAGGTCTGTCAGCTGGAGGAGCTCTATTTAAAGGGGAAGTCCTCCACTGACTGATGCTGCAACAAATAGGAAAAATTACAGCATGGAGCAGCCCAGGGGGAAGGCTGCTCCCAGGTTAATGATGCCTCACTCCAGGTACCATTGGATGGGGTGAGGGGGAGGACAGAGATCTTCCCCTCGGCGGGCGGGAGGAAACGGCCTGCCTCTGCCACCAAGAAGGCCTGGCTCGAGGTGGCAGAGGAGGTCACCCGCACCACCAACATATCACGCACCTGCATACAGTACAGGAGGCACTGCATTGACCTAAGTAGGTCATCCAAAGTGGGTACACGTACTCATTCCCCTACACTCCGTCTGCCACATGATCGCCCCCACCCCACATCTCCTTCTGCACTGCCAACACTACTCTGTCACATCACTCCTCACACCCACTCAAAGCTCATCCTCATCTTACCTGCACGTACTCACCTCGCCAGTACTCATCCCGCCACTACCACTCAACCCAATCCTCATACAATCTCATGGCGCTGTCTCACACTCACCCTCTCGTGCATCTCTTTCACGGTCAGCCTCACTCAACCTGCCACTACCTGTGTTGCAGCCACAGGGCATGCATCACATATGTGCAGTAGGCAGCGTAAGGCAAACGTGTCGTGAGCATGAGGGGGATGCACAAGGGTGTTTGAGGGTTTGTCATGGTTTTTACTTATATTTAATATCTGACCAACTCACATCACACATTATATTGGCACTACTACTGCCACGTCTTTGCGAATCTTGTCTGGTTTGTGCAATGGTGCCCTTTCCTGATGATCACAATGAAGACCCACATGACTGCAGCTACGGCGGCCCCCCTCCGGAAGATGTACATCTGCGGGGGTCCGCAAGGTAGGTACATGTCTCTGGACCCCGGCGTAAGTATGCAAGTTGGTGAATTCTATTGTTAGGAGGAGGCTGGTCGAGGCCAAACTTTGTCCAAAGTGACAGAGTGGCCTCCTGCAATGAGTGAGGGTCTCCTCCCCCCACCTGTCAAATGGACCTTTGCAGCTGCCACAGGCTGATAGCTGCAACACGTCCATTTGAACTGGGAGTGTTTCCCCCAGTATGGGAAACAGTCGCAGTTGTTTGTAAAATCCCACCCCTCCTAATATAACAGGTCAATCAGGTCTGTAAATGACCTGAAATAGCAAGATAAATACTGTTAAGTGGCACCCCGCCAGCTTTAATTGCCTGCGGGAGCCCCACATGCGGGGGCTGCGCGCGCACATCGGTGCCTCTGTGGGGAACCCGGAAGTGGGCGGGTTGGAGCCGGGCTCCCAACCCGCTCCGGGATTCCCCGATTTTCGGAGCCCCCCCGCCAGGAACGCACCCGATAGCGGGTGCTAATATCGGGCCCAATATTACAGTTGAGGCCTAACCCGTGCTTTATAAAAGCTTAGCATATCTTCCCTGCTTTTGTCCTCAATGTCTCTATTAATAAAGCCCATGAGCCCATATGCTTTTTAAACAGCCTTCTCAACTTGTCCTGCCACCTTCAAAGATTTGTGTATGTACACCCCCAGGTCTCTCTGTTCCTGCACCCCCTTTAAAATTGTTCCATTTAGTTTATGTCGCCTCTCCTCATTCTTCCTATCAAAATTAATCACTTCACATTTTTCTGTTAAATTTCATCTGCCATGTGTCTGCCCATTTTACCAGTCTGTCTATGTCCTCGCTACTACCCTTCTCATTATTTACCACATTTCTGAGTTTCATATCATCTGCAAACTTAGAAATTATACCCAGGTCATTTAATATATATCAAAAAGAGCAGTGGTCCTAATGCTGACCCCTGGGGAACACCACAGTATACTTCCCTCCAGTTTGACAAAAAATTGTTCACCACTGCTTTCTGTCCTTTAGTCAATTTTATACCCACGCTGCCACTGTCCCTTTAATCCCATGGGCTTTAATTTTGCAAACAAGTCTATTATGTGGTACTTTATCAAATGCCTTTTGAAAGTCCATGTACACAACATCAACCGCACTACCCTCATCAACCCTCTCCGTTACTTAATCAAAGAACTCAGCCAAGTTAGTCAAACACGATTTTCCTTTAACAAATCTGTGCTGATTTTCATTTATCAGCCCATATTTTTCCAAGTGCCAACGAAATTTGTCGCGGATTATTATCTCTAAAAGTTTTCCCACACAGACGTTAGGCTGACTAATCTGTAATTGTCGGGTTTATCCCTCTCCCCTTTTTTGAACAGGGGAGTGACATTTTTAATCCTCCTGTCCTCCAGCACCGTCGCCATGTCTAAGGAGGATTGGAAGGTTGTGGCCAGAGCCTCTGCAATTTCCACCTTTATTTCCCTTAGTAACCTGGGATGCATCCCATCTGGACCAGCTGACTTTTTTTTACTTTGAGTACTGCCAATCTTTTACGAACCTCTTGATCTATTTTTATCCCATCCAATATCACTACTACCTGCCTCCATGAGAAGATCTGCTTTTTTGCCCCTAATTGGCACCACTTTTGCTTTGACTACCCTTTTAATGTTTATATATTTATAAAAGACTTTTGAGTTCCCTTTTATGTTAGTCACAAATCTATTCTGATACTCTCTCTTTGCCCCTTATTCACTTTTTTTAGAACTCCTCTGTACTTTCTGTATTTCGTCTGGTTCTTTACTGTATTATCAACCGTACATTCGTCATAAGCCTCCTTTTCCTTTTTCATTTTAACCTCTATATCTTTAGTCGTCCAGGGAGCTCTAGCTTTGGATGCCCTTCATTTCCCCCTCAGAGGAATGTGTCTACAACTGAACCAACTCCTTCTGAAAGGCCTCCCATTGTTCAATTACTGTTTTGCCTACCAATTTTTGATTCCAATCCACATGGGCAAGATCTCTTTTTAACTCTCTGAAATTAGCCTTTCTCCAGTTATGTATTTTTAGGCTTAATTGTTCCTTGTCCTTTTCCATAACTATTCTAAACCTAATGAAGATGATCACTGTTCCCCAAATGCTCCCCCACTGAAATATGCTCCACTTGCCCCACTTTATTCCCCAGAACTTGATCCAACTCTGTTTCCTTCCTCGTTGTTCCAGAAAGTTCTCTTGTACACATTGTTGGAATTCTTCCCACTCTTTGCCCTTTACACTGTTACTGTCCCAATCTGTATTGGGATAATTGAAGTCCCTCATTATTGTTGCTCTATAGTTCTTGCATCTTTCTGTAATTTGCCTGGAAATTTGCTCCTCTATCTCTTTCCCACTATTTGGTGGCCTATAGTATACACCCAGTAGCATACTAGCTCCTCTATTCTTCATTCATTCTAACCAAATAGATTCTGTCTTTGACCCCTCAACTGCATCATCCCTTTCCAGTGCTATAATAGTTTCTTCGATCAATACTGCCACAACCCCCTCCTTTCTTTCCTTCTCTATATTTCCTTGTAGCCAGGAATATTAAGGACCCAATCCTCCCCTTCTTTGTGCCAGGTCTCTGTTATTGCCACTATATCACAGTCCCATTTGGTGACTTCAGTCTTCCGCTCATCAAAGTTTATTTATCACGCTATGTGCATTTACGCACATGCACTCCAAACTCATCTTAGTCTGCCTCGCCCCCCTGTCTGATCTCTGCTATTTCTGAACTCTTCTTTACTCCACTCTTGTGCTATTTTCCCCTCCCAGTCCTCTGTGCACCTTGCTTCTCCTTGCTAATGTTTCATCCTGGTGCCCATCCCCCTGCCAAATTAGTTTAAACCCTCCCCCACAGCACTAGCTAACCTCCCTGCGAGGGCTTTGATCCCAGCTCTGTTGAGGTGCAACCTGTTCATCTTGAAGAGATCCCTCCTGCCCTAGAACTGGTCCCAATGCCCCAGGATCACTCCTGCACCATTGCTTCAGCCATGCAGTTATCTGTCCTGTCCTACTATTCCTATACTCGCTAGTGCATGGCACTGGGAGTAATCTAGAGATTACTACCTTTTGAGGTCCTTCTTTTTAACTTCCTCCCTAGCTCCTGAAATCCTGACTGCAGGACCTCAACCCTTTTCCTTCCTATGTCATTGCTTCCCACCTGGACCATGACTTCTAACTCCCCCCCCCCCCCCCCCCCCCCCCCCCCCAAGTTTTTTTAAAATGCTGAGAAGAATGATGATGTAGATGTGGATAGCATTAACGCATTAAAGGGGAGGCTCGATGCTTACATGAGAGAGAAAGGAATAGAAAGATAAGGGTGTGGGGTAGGAAGAGGTCATTAGAGCAAGAGGAGGCTCTTATGGAATATAAACATTGGCATAAACCAGTTGGACCAAATGGCTTGTGTCTGTGCTGTAGATTCTATGTAATGTAGGTTCCACGAAGTTAACTAATTTGGAGGAAGTGTAAAATTAACCACCCTCAAGTCAGGCTTAAGATGAGAAGGACGGATGCAATACCACATCTGGTTCTGAATAATTAATCTAATATAATAGGACAATTAAGTGAGATGAAGGTAGAGAAGACTTTGGAAATTGTTTCACATTGAAAATATATAAAGTAGAAGAAGATTCAAAGATAAATATGATAGACTAGAAATTAGCTCATTTTAGTGAGGTGAAAGGGCACCGATCCAGATAAACCGGTTGGAAAAATTCCCAGATGGAAAAATGGACCAACAGTGGGACCTGAGCTGCTAGAATCATGGAAATTCAAGCCAAGAAAGGCAACTGGTTCAATGTAGGATGTAAGTTTACCTCTGGGGGACAGGAAAAAAAGTTCCTCAGTAGATTAAATTGGTTGGTTAGAGTTTATGAGAGACACATGGGTTTAATAGGATAAATTGCATTTCTCGTTTTATTGTCTCTTAGGTTCTTACACAGCAGGAGCCTGTTCACTGGAGACAACATTGGACCACACGAGAAAAAAAAAGGAATGGAATATTCTCTGAGGGAATTGGATGGCTCAGAATCTATGATGGCCGCCAAAATTCCACGAGGCTATATTGACTCTGTACTTTAAAGTAATGGCTTGTGACTTAATCACGTGCTTGTTATAAGAATTTTTTTGACAGAAGCAAGCATTATGTGAGCAGTAGTAAAATGGGAGGAGGGAGAGAAGGAATATCATTGCTGTGTTTTGTCATTAGACAATGGATTAAACATTGCCTTATATCTAAACATAAACACTGCAGGATACAATTTTAATTTTGGACTGAACGATAAAAAATCTTATTTTCCACTTTTTGGTTCAGGTATCAGTGGTGCCTTTGCAGAAACTGTCTTTAATAACAGTCCTAAAGTGTCTTAACTACGAGTGAGCCACGCAGTACGTACTGTTTAATGGTCCGTACTCCAGTTAGTCATTCGTAAAGCTTGGTGTCTACCAAAGCTATTCATCATGTCAGTAATGGCTGCTGCAGCTTATGGTTTGCCCATAGCCTCAGCAGATTTCAGAATACTTCTTCCCACACCTCTGCCATATAATTTGTAGCCATCATATTTCAATGTAACACTTCACTGCCCTATTGGCGTTACCTTGTATCTTGTATGATTATCTCAGGCGAATAATATCTCTGCAAGGCAAAACTGCTTTAATTTTTCTTAGTGTGGGGGCAATTTTCTCAATGAATCACATTTATGCCAATGTTCATTTTCCGTAACTGCAAACTATTCAGAAGCTTTTTTAAAAATTATTTTTTTATTGTAATGAGGTTTATTTGACCCATCTACCTAAGCCTGCAGTGTTGATCTGTTTCTGAAGACAATGGGTCGAATTTGATTACATTTGTGTAATAAAATGAGGCTTTGTGGGCCTACAGAAACACTTTGCAAAATATTCGATTATCCTCTTTAGCAATGTCCTGCCCTGGGAAATTTTCATTGTTGCAAAGTGCTGATGACATTTTTTTGCATTACCAGGACCCGATAGTACTGTGTGGACAACCTTTGTAGTGGTGTAAGGGGGTACTGTACTACCATTTCCTCTTTTTTTCTCTTGATGAGAAATGAACTTTAAGAGAGCAGGTGTCCCCAGTAACATTGCCAGTTCTTGCGTATATTTTTTCCTGACTTGCCCTTTTCTGAGGGGTATTCAATCATAGAATCATACAGTACAGGAGGAGGCCATTCAGCCCATCGTGTCTGTGCCAGCTCTTTGAAAAGCTATCCAATTAGTCCCACACCCTTATTCTTTCCCTGTTGCCCTGTAAATTGCTCCGATGTCCCTACCCTCTGGAACTCTGTTCACCTTGTCACCTTCCTCCGATCTTTCAATAGCCTCTTCAAAACCCTTTTCTTTGGTTGGGCTTTTGGCTTTCTACCCTAATCACTTACTTCCCTGTTTTCCCTTTTTCTTGCTCAGCGTCCACTGTTCTGTCATCCCGTAAAGCGCTTTGACACATCTTTCTGCACATGAGGAATATGATAGATGATTAGGTTGTTGGTGGTCTCTAAGTATCGGAGAGATGTGTAACCATTCCCAATACTTGGACATTCATGAAAATGGAGTGAATGGATAAGGTAATGTCAATTAAATTAATTGGACTGTGCTACCAATAGAAAAAAGCATTATTTTGAAGTCGTGTCCAGAATTTCTCTGAAATCTATTTACAGATTAGTAAGCTGTCATTTCCTGCACTTTGTATAATTGATCTACCAAATATTAGTGTTTACGTGTTCTTCAGGTCGAAAAAAAAGAAATTTGTTTTTATTTTGTGCTTTATTAAATCTCTCAGGAGTATCCCAAATGTAATGAATTTTTTTTTGAAGTGTAGTCGTTGTTTTTATGTGGACAAATGTGGCAGCCATTTTGAGCATTGCAAGGTTCCACAAACAGCAGTGAGATGAATGATCAATTAAGCTATTTTTTGATGGTGTTGCTTCAGGGCGGTATGTTGGACAGGGCACCAGGTGAACTCTTGGCCTGTTCCTCTTCGTATCATGCTTTAACATCAACTTAACATCTCTTTCAAAGAATGTCATCTCTGATGATATATCGCTCAGTCGTGCACTATAGTATCTGTCTAGATTATGTTCAGGAAGATTATGTCCAGCTCAAGTCCAGGAGCATGCATGAACCCACTACTTTCTGACTTGGTGGCAAGAGTACTACCAACTGAGCCAAGCTGATGTTTTTCTGTGAGAACTTTTTTTCACAAGGATCTAGCTGCTGTGCAAGCTCAATGGGAATAGCCAACATGCAGCATTTACATATATTAATGTCTCAAGGATTGTCAATATGAGAAATAAGTGTATGATTCCACTGACCACAGAGTGGCTGTATTAGAGTTGTTGTAGACAGTATTTTTAGATGCCATGAGACCTGGACCAGCAGGACAGAGCTTTACCTGCCAGACTTCATAGTTTTGTTTTCCATGTATATCTGTGAATTGAACAAACTAAGCAAACAATGCTTTGAGGAAAGAGGTCTATTTAAAATAATTCAAATAGCCTGTTCAGATGTTGGAGTTTAAGGGGTCGAGATTTGGTTTTGTAAATATTGGAGTCTGATGGGGGCGGTGTTGGGGTGTACTATTCCACTGTACTGTGGGTGAAGAGGTTAGGAGGGACAATCATTGCACTTTTTGAAAATCTCTGCCTCTTTTTACATCTCAAAACCAACTTGGGGAGGGCTGAAGTGGAGGAATTGCAAATGTTGTGAATTAAGAAAGAAATAATTTGCATTGATAGCCCGCCTTTCATGTCTTCAGGATGCACCAAAGTGCTTTGCAACCAATGAATTACGTTTGAAGTGCGGTCACTAATTATTTTGTAGGTGAACACGGCAGCCAATTTGCACACAACATGGTTCCAGTTGAAATGTTTTCGGTGGTGTTCGTTGAGGGATAAATATTGGCCAAGACACCAGGCAAACGTCCCTGCTCTAATTTGAATGATGCCCTGAGATATTTTACATCTACCTGACAGGGCCTCAGCATAGGTTCATTTAAACATCTCACCTGAAAGACGACATCTCCGACAATTCAGAATTCACTCAGTTCTGCACTTAAGCGCCAGCTTAGATTATGTGCTCAAGTTGTTCAGGGGTGGGGTTTGAACCCACAATCTTCTGATTCAGAAGTAGGAATGCAACCACTGAGCCAAACTGACACTTGATTAATACTATAAGCAGATTTCACTTTTTGCAATGTAACAGCATCATAGTATTGGAAAGCCTTCATCATTCAATAGCATTACTACAATCTAGTTTTGTTAAATCAATGTCGGAAAAAATGTGAATAATCCAGTCGGACGAATTAAGCAATTTAAATAAAACAGCCGTTTTTTCATAGTTTCATTTCATTAAATCAGCAATGGATCTGTTTCAATTCAGATTAACAAATTATTTGAATTAAGCAACCTTGAATTAAGGGGTGCAGACTCTACTTGATAACTTGCACTGTGAAAAGGTACAATTATTTTATAACAAGAATCAATGTTATCAAAACTCGTCAACTCCTTAAAGGAAGGGGAAGATAATGACCTGCTTCAGGAGATTCATTTACACAGAAATGAACTGGCAAACCTGCAAAGGGGGTGTGGGTAAAGTTTCTTATATTTGTATGTTGCTTTGGTTGTACCCGTGCTTTTGCACAAACTCTGATTTGCATATTAAACACAAATTAATAGATCCCAGTGACAAAGGATCACAGCTGATGAATTTTTGGTGGAAATAGATAAAGCCTCCCGAGCAGATGAAGCTGCTTTTTTTTTCAAATTTACGTAATTCCATTTCTGACGTGGGAGCAGACTTGGAGGTGATTTCAACCAGGTTTTAAATTACCATCTGGAATAAATCAACTGGAATTTTCTTTCTGAATCTTTGACTGTTTTGATAACGGAGAGCAAAATTGTTGATGGCTGACATTTCACCCCCCCACTGCGAGGATTTCTCTATATCTGTCGACACAAGCTTTATAACAAGGGAGAGGTACTGTTCTTGTTTTTCATTAGTTGGGACGAAAATGCTGCAGTTCAGGCAGTAGTGTTCTGTAAGGTCGCACTGTAGTCTCCACAGGGGCTAATAAAGGATCTTCCCTAGCCCTTTCCCCACTGAAGATTTGCTTCATGTTTTGGCCCATTTACTTTACCAAGTTGACTCAAACAATGTCAATGGCACTAATATGGCTTCTGTAATCTGGAAGTCCAGCCAATGGCATGTGTGCTATCCTCCTGCAGTAGGTTGCACTGTTGACTTACCTTGTTCAAGCAATAGTGAAATGCTGGTGGATTGTGAATGCCCATCGTCTGATGTGGGAAAGTAAATGGGCAGCATGATGCCAGGAGGCCGGCACAGCTCCGCTCTCCTGAAGTCAGAACTGCAGACTGAGGGTGTGCCAAGTTTTCCCTTGGTGGCGGGGAGGGGGATGGGGGTCCCTGGAATGTCTCCAACCTCTCGGTACTGCTGCTAGCAGTAGAAAAGAAAATATCCCCTCCACCCCTTTTCCAGGTTTTGTTCAGCAGAAATCTGCTTGTCCCCCATGTTTTAAGCATTTTTATTGCCATCTCCAAGCTATATACTGTCTGGGTGAGTGATGGCACATATAAGGTCACGACAAGTATGCAGGTATTTACATATCTGGATGAGTTATTTTGGAAATGGCACAGCAATGGTTTTATTAACTATGCAATTATTTGTTATTGAGATAATTAATTGGAAGGAACGAGGAAGATTTACAGCTGCTTTTACAGAAGCACGTCACTTGTTTTTGTGTTTGCTGATTGGGCATACATTAGAGAGCTCCCTTTTTACTACCTTGATAACACTCCTCACCTCCATGCCAAATAAGGCCACCAATGTTTGATACCGCTTTACTGCATTTCCTAGTGTCTGAGGAAGATTTACAATTTACGATACAATTCCTGAGTTGTTTTTCTGTGATGGATTGAATCCGATGTAAACTGGAGTGAGGCTGGCCTTTTGCCCCCAGCCAGACTCATTTCAATTTGTATCCCAAGCAACTGTTTGCGAGATGAGATCTTCATTCCTTCTGTCCAAGCTATATTTGAACCTGGCTCCCAGAGGTGAAAGGATCGTAGTATAATGTGCTGCATCACTCAGTTCCCCGAAGGATTTTACACAAACAAGGCCATGACAAGTGAGATGCATTTCATTTTCTATCAAACACTGTATGACAAATAACTGCTTTTTATTTTTATTTTTCACAAAAATTGACTGCGTGATCCAGCTCTTTGCTGCTGTTTACTTAGAAGCAGTTTTAAGCACATCTTTAAAACTGGAACGTGCTCACACTGTTGCTCTTGATCAACATTTTGGGCGTGGAGATCAAGGATAACATGGGACCAATGAAATCACTGTGATCACCACATGCATTTATCATATTTATAGGGTTGTGTCCAACTTAAACAAAAGAATCTTAGCATGCTTCGAATTGAATCTTTAAAGGTTCTTGTTTCAAAGTCAGGATCCCAGGTAATAAAAAGTGATACTGAGATATATTAGTACTTCATGATCTCAATTAATGGGTGTTTACTATCAAGGGTACCGTTTTCATTGCTAGTTGTGTTCTGCATTGGATGTGGCATAGATTCAACTGTGGAATAAAAAGAAACTGTACAAATTCCAGGGTCAATCGATGTGAGAACTCCCCTTGAGCTGTCAAGTCAGGCTGTAGTAAATGGCCAGCCTGCAAGAGTGTAGAGTACATATCCTGCCTGACTTTACAGTTGCCTGGCAACACAGATGTTGACATAGCAGAGGCTTAAAGGTATACAGGGCACGTGCAACTCCCGATCAGTATGCAGAGCTGTTCTGTGAATAGTTTCAGGAATTAAGCTTATATCTTGAATTTGTATTAATGGGGTTAAGGCCATTTCCATGGCAATTAATATCCATTAACTCAAATTTTCAAACAATGTATTTAAATCTTTATTTTTCTCCCTCATCTTTGTTTCCATCACCTTCCTACTCATTGCACACCATTCCTTTGTCAAATATCATGCTCCATTCACTTTGCAGGGTTGCCTTGTAAGGTAAGTTGTTGGACTGGACTCTATTAAGTAAATAATCAATGTTTGATGCCTTTGAAGTCAGCAAGCCTCCACTTGGGAGGGATTTTTTCCGGGTGCCTTTGACCTCTGGATGTCGCCATTGATGAATATAACTACAACCAGCAGATCACCCCATTGGCCATGTACCTGCGATAGGGGATTCGCATCCCAAACACCAACTCATAACCTCCACTCACCCCGCACCCCCGCCCCAATCCCTGGATGTGCTGGTACGCCAATCCTACATTACCAGCACCTGCTGTCAGAGAGAAAATGGGAGCCCTGGTTAAGGGCTGAAGCTGTTAAAGTCAATGTTAAGGCCAGAGGGCTGCAAAGTTCCGATTAGAAAGACGAGATGGTGGTCCTCAAGCCTGCTTTGAGCTCCAATGCAACAGTGTGGAAGGCCAAAGACAGAGAAGTCAGAGTGGGATAGAGAATTTAAGTGGCAAGCGACCAGCAACTCAGTCAATCTTTCAGATAGAATGGAGTTTTTCAACAAAGCGATCACCCAATCTGCATTTGGTCTCACAGAGCTAATGATCCCTTTGGAATGCTATAAGAGGGGGGAGAATAACATATAACTGGTAGTGGGATTGCATTGGAGGTTGCCGAAATGGACGAAGATGATCTGTCAAATATGGAGACTGGTGAGGTGGAAGGTGAGGACAAAGGGGACCCTACCATAGTTCTGGGAGGGAGGTGAAGGGGTGAGGGCACAAATGCAGAAAATGGGACAGACTTGGTTGAGGGCCCTGTCTGCCATGGTGAAGGGGCATCATTGGCTGAGGTAAAAGGAGGATATTTTGGAATCTCTGGTGTGGAAGGTGGCATCATCAAAGCTGATGCGACTGAAAAAGTGGTTATCACCTCCTGTTGTATGCCAGCTTCTGCAAGCAGAGTAGAGGTGGGTGAATTTGTTCCCTGGGCAAGGACTTTCAACCCTCAACATATGAGCCAGCTTACCGTTGTATGCATGATCGGAAGAAACAGTAAGTGTAGCCAAGAGGGGGAAGTAGTTGTGAGGGCAGTAACAGCTTTTGAAAATGTGAGTGAAAACAGAAAGTCCATGCAGTGGAGCTTTATCTGCTGATTGCTGGACAACCATGTGAAGTGGGGAAAAGAAGAATTGAGGCAAAGGTAGGATCCTGCAGGGCTGTGCAGAAATTGAGAGCTGTGAAGGGAAGTCTTACCTTGGCATTCCTGGTGAGATCATTAAATTTCTTTCTGCACTGGAGCCAGGTGCCGGAGATAATATTGCTTGCATTCCCATGTTGTGCCACCCCTTGCCATGCCCATTCGCCACCTTGGCTTGGTATCCACCGACCATCCCAGAGGAAGGGGTCCTCCTTTCTTTTCTGAATTTGCTTCACCAGCCTCTCCATAGCTGTACTTGAAAGTGAGGGGCTTTTGCTGGAACTGTTCTTGCCCCCATACACTTTCCTGCTTTGGCCACAAAAAATGCACTTCCCCTTAAAGCAGCTTCAGCCCCTTAAGAACCCGTAGCAATGCCTAATTTTCCAGCTTCTAATTGGCGAACTGTCTATGAGGAATGCGTTTTGTGCTGGCAAGTCGCTTCAATCATGTAAATAAGGGATGACTTGGAAACTAGGATGGGTTCCCTGCCAACTCTTCCAGGAGGCTGTTACACTTGCCCCTCTCCCCCACCATCATCAGTAAGGCAGAGCAGGCTGGAGGGGCTGAATGGCCAACTCCTGTTCCTGTGTTCCTCCTGCCAGTTTTCTGGAGAGACAAAAAATCTACCCCATTATGTTTTCAATTACAATACCCCTGAAAATTCAACTGTAATACTAGGGGGAGGGGAATGAACGTGTCATTTTTCTGCGTGTTCAGCATCAGTGAACTGTCATGCAATTTTTTTTAGATCGTGTGTGTACACGACAAGGGGAAAAGAGGGAGGAGAGAGAAAAAGAATTAGTTTTATGAAGCAGTGTTGTAAGTGTTGCTGAGGAGTCATCAATTAAATCATATGTTAAAATTAACAAAATGATTGCTTCCATCATGGAGCAGAGATTCCTTGTAAGATGGTAAATGTTTGATTTTTCATATAAAATATTGGACTTTTGTTTGCCATTCAGGTGGCAGAGGCTTGCTGGGAATGTATTCGGTATTCCTGGGATTCTCTTTATAGATACTTTTTGAAAAGGAAGTTCAGCATTTAAAAATCTCTTATAAATATGATTGCAAAAAGTTATTAATTAGGATATATTCAAGTATTGACAGTATTCATTTAATCAGTACTGCCTTGTGTTTTGTTAAACAGTTACACTACCTCAGTATGTCAGTATAATATGGTTTCATATGCCTAAAAGTGCCAGTATAACCTGATTCCTTTTTGTTTATTTAATATTCCAAGTATCAAAGCAATGAGAGCCCTCTAGTAGAAATATAATTCCAGCCTAATACAAAGCTGTATTTTAAAAGTGTCTAGGTGGTCCACTGAAATCTTGGAGACTTCATAAACTTATTTTTCAGTTTTTAAAAAATCATGAGTCAGAAGGTTGTGGGTTCAAGCCCCCCTCCAGAGACTTGAGCACCTAATCTAAGCTGGCACCTCAGTGCAGTACTGAGGGAGTGCTGCACTGTTGCAGGTGCCATCTTTTCGGTGAGATGTTAAAAATGAGGCCTTGTCTGGACGTAAGAGATCTCATGGTACTATTCAAAGAAGAGCAGGGAAGATTTCCTTGTGTCAGGGTTAACATTTATCCCTCAACCCATATCAACCAAGCAGATTATCTGGTCATTTTTTTAACTTGCTGTTTGAGGAACCTTGCTGCGTGTACATTCGCTGCTGTGTTTCTTACCTTTCAGTGTGACTACACTTCAAAAAGTGCCTTATTGACATTGATGTCCTGAGGTCATGAAAGGTGCTATATAAATGCAAGTTCTTTCACGTTTCTTTCTTAAAAGCCAGGGAGCAAAGCTGTTTGTACGCACTCAATTGTAGCTATGCAGAACAGAGGTTCAGTTGGCAGTATAACTCAGGTTTGCTAACTGAGCTTTGCTTTATATAGGTATCGCAACCCAAGTTGAAGTTCTGTTCATTTGCATAGATTCAAAAAATCACAGATAACAATGGCGTAAGCACAATTCTGTCAAGAGTTAATTTTGTCTCTATCTGATGGATTTCTTCACTATTATGGTTATCTGTATCATGTATTGTCAAATTTCCTTTTAAAATGGTTTAAACTGTGGACATTCCCATAGCAGATGCAGTGGTGTCCTTTTCTCAGTCTCCCATTTACAGTATAGATTTCTATAGGATGGCTCCTTGGTATGCTGATGTTGAATACTCCAGTTGTTTTCTTGCATTGGATGAAGCAGAGTTTGGCAGTCATGGTCAGCTCATGTAAAGTGGATTAGATTCTGTACTATACCATCGTCTACCTGATAGTGAAACCAATATCACGTGCTTATTTGAGGACAGTGGACTGGGAAGAGCTGCTCTCTTTCATATTGCTATTTCTTAAATATGTTTTTAAAAAGTCTTCCAAAGACATGGAAGTTACGACTCTTCTTTACCAAAGCTGAAGAATTCTGATTTAGGCCAGATAGCCCTAATCTCACAGCAATGCATAAATTGGAGTTTTTCTTCCTCTGATCTCCAAACAAAAAAAGGTGGGCTATCATATAATTTGAAGTATATTGGGTCATCAACATTAATGGTATTACTTGAAGTAAAGCATGGTTGACATTTTAATTCTGTGTTCCTCCCGTAGTCACCATATAAGATCCACCATGTCTTTAGGACAAAGGAACCTGTGTTGTTTTATTTCTGTACAAATCCTACAGGCAACAATGGCTAAGTATTAATTTGAATTATTCATTTTGTTATTTCTGGGTGTTTGCCGTTAAACAAGTCTCGGATACCATCAGTGCATTGGTTTTGAACCAATTCACAGAGTAGCCAGATAATAATCTGTACTTTTGAATAATACGCTGAAGTGTGACTTCCGACGCTAACATTAAGGTATTTCTGCACATAAACAGTTGTTGCATCTTCTTTGCCAGCCTAACTCCCTGCATGCTTACACTCTGCCTAATGAAACGAGGAGCGGATGTGTAAAGTGGTCTGCTTGATACATTTATGAAGATCAGAGGTGGAGAAAACGGTCTCTTTTAATCATCATTGATATCCAAGTCAGTAATACATCTTTTCAGAATCAAATATTTGAGGTAGTATATTGTGCAAGAAAATCTCTGGGTCTCACAGTCAGAATCTGCACTTACCTCTGCTCTTGATGCTGTCCCTCCCAGTTGTGATTATCTTCAGCATCAAGACTGCCAGCCATCTGACTCATTAGCTCCTACAGGGCTTTGGTGAGACCTCACCTGGAGTACTGCGTACAGTTTTGGTCTCGTTATCAAAAGAAGGATACACTTGCCTTTACAGGCAGTGCAACAAAGGTTCACTAGATGGATTCCTGGGATGAGAGGGTTGTCCTATGAGGAGAGATTGAGTAGAATGGGCTTATACTGTCTGGAGTTTAGAAGAATGAGAGGTGATCTCATTGAAACATACAAGAGTCCAAGGGGGCTTGACAAGGTAGATGATAGGTTTTTTCCTCTAGAACTCGGGGGCAAAGTTTCAGGGTAAGGGGTCGGCCATTTAAGACTGAGCTGAAGAGGAATTTCTTCACTCAGGGTTGTGATTCTTTGGAATTCTCTACCCCAGTGGGCTGTGGATGCTGAGTTGTTGATTATGTTCAAGGCTGAAATAGATACATTTTTGGACTCTAAGGGAATCAAGGGATATGGGGATTGGGCGGGAAAGTGGAGTTGAGGTCGAAGATCAGCCATGATCTTATTGACTGAAGGCTCGAGGGGCTGTATGTCCTACTCCTGCTCCTATTTCTTATGCTCTTACAGCACAGTCTTCTGCTTCCAAGACAACCCCATCCTGTCTTGTAGTATGAATGATCATCTTATTTGTTTCTTCGCCTTTCTAGTTGAAGCATAGAACCATTATCAGCATCAGCCTCGAGCAATACTTCTGGGTTAGATTTAATTCCCTCCAGTTCTTGGAGTAATGTCATGCTGGTGATTGCTGAAGATGATTGATCACCAGCCTGACTTGTTGAAAGGAACTTCAGCCACTTTTTTTTTCCTGAGTTAGCATTGCATTTTGGAAAGGTGGTTCTCTTGTTTGCAACTGAAAACCTATTTCTTCACGTTTTAAACTGATTATTAGGTGGTGTAAAATTGTATTGCTGTGTGTGGGCTTCAGTCACCCCATTATCCCTCAGTGGCATCACATGATTCCGTTGCCTAGAGTTTTAAAGTAAAGTTTGGGTTTGATGTACACTCTCCTAATGCATCCATATGTTACTGATTGCCTTCAAAATGTGCAGCAGCCTCTTGTATCATAAGTTAGTCATGAAATAACAGATTATACTATTTCAAAAGTATTAGCAAAATACATTTCAGATAAACAATGTATTTCCCAAGTCTGTATGCAGGATCACTAATGATCTTTAATGAATACTGTAACCCACAGAGTTCAAATGCTGTTTTTACCAAAACAGATGCTAGAATTATAGTTAACATTTTTGCAATTTATATTTTAGGAAGCTCAGCATCCTAAAGTAACAGCAAAGTTTTGCATGCATGTGCTGCATTAAAACTGTGTATTTTGATAGCTGCAGAAGACGTTCCATAGTTGGAGAATTCATACCTTGACCCAGTAGCACAATACCAGCCATGTAGTTGGGCTGTAGTATGGCTACGGTATAATTTCCTTCCTCTTTGGTCAATAGCGTTGAAGAATTTCTTCTCCCCTCCCCCTTATACTCCTAGATTTAGCATGTATATTATGATAGAAAATAGCAAGCTACATGAGAACTTTAGGAGCTTGGGTGCTCAAAAGGTTATAGGTGACTGGTTAACCCATCCAGTAGACAAAGAACTGTTGCAGTTTGCTAATTGTTGTAATTTGCAGCACGAGTGTTACTTTATAAAATGTTGTTGTAGAATGCAATCCTTTTAAATCTCCTGGCCTGAGCTTCCATTTTCTGCTTCATTCAGACTGAGCCCAGTGCTCTGATTCATAACCCTTTGCCCTCTCTCTAAATAAATCTTTTTATTAACCATCAATGCACCATGATTGGATCAGCGCTTTCTGCAGTGGCATGGGTTGTGGGCTGCGACAGTCTGAAAGAAAACCCTGTTTGTAGAAGACCTCTGTTGCAATTTGCATAGGCAGTGCAACCATCCAAATTGCTCTTTTCTGCTTAATTGTTTGTATCAGGGACTATTGGGCACATTGTGGCAGTGCAATATTATGGTAAGCAGGCTGATGGGTCACATGGGGGAAATCCGAAATGTGTTTTAGTAAGGCAGCAGCACACATCTGTGAAGGTCTAGTTGGTGGATCACAGCACTTGTTCTACATCACAACAGCTCAATCCGAATGGAAAACTTTATAGGTTCTAAAAAGTATTCTTATGAATACAACTTTTGAGATAGGTGTGGGTTAAAGTGATACATTTGTTTTAGGTGAGGGATAAAGTACATTTCATTTACTATGCTGTCCAGTTTACTGTAGACGTATGTTTAGAAACAAGATTTTATGCATATACTGAATAAAGAACAGATGAGATTTCAGCTTAACATTTTTCCACATTACTGAGCCACTATTGGCCATGAGTAAGCATATTATAATGTTACGTTTGACCTCAATTACTTGTCAGGAGGCTCAGAAGAAAATTTCTGCACCGATAGAAGTGGAATTGATACAAATTGTGAATGTATTCACTGTTAGTTTGTAGTGGAAGGTTTGAGCTATTTCCACTGACATGGGCACGGCTCGTAATCCCAACAATTCAGCACTTAATTTGCAATCTTGCTCAGAGGATGGCTGATGTGAGAAATTGAGAAAATGTCACACTATTGCAGTAGTGGATACCTTGCAGAGGTTGGGCTGGGGCACATTGTTGGGCAGAGTCGAGGAAACTTCACTGTACAGTTGGCTGTCCTGTACTTGACTTGAGGTGCTTAATGATTAAATTGGAAGTGTTCCATTTCCAGCACTAGCATCCTTCATCATGATGAGCACAAAAATTCAAGATTTTTTTAAAGCATTTTATAAATGTTGTTATGACTGCATCGGCATAAATCGTGGGGATTTCCTGTGAGCTGAATGAAAATGAATTATCCATTGTGAGTATCTGGGAACTTGTGCATGAGGATGTTCATGATGGGAAGATGTTATCAGCTGTTGTTGAATTTCCCAAATTGTCCTGCATCGCATCAAATACCACATTTGGTACTGGTTAGGTGGCTTTTTGTACCAAAGCACAAGCCTGTTTAAACACTTAAGTTATGTGCTGAGTCTGTTTATGGAAAACAAAACCTTTGTCAGTGATTTGAGAATCACTATAAAATACTTCCGTAACCAGCAAAAACAAGGCTGACCTGGTTGGAAATGGTCGAATGTGACTATAAATGTACCATTGTTGGATCGGATGTTTGTACGTCAGGTGTCAGGATGAACTGTAGTTGCCATGTGTTCCTGAACTCCGGTTTTCAAGGTCAGGATGTGAATATTTAACTACGTGTGTTGTCAGTATGCCAATGATAATTAAAGGGGTAATGGAACAAATTCCTCCTTACGTGAGACCTTTTTGAAATGTCTTTATTTTCCATCCTTCCAGAGACGCTGTCTGGTGTTGTCATCTGCTTTTGAAGGCAGTTGCATTTCTATCTTTCTTTAGTTCATCTTCCAGACCCCAAATATTTATCACCTCCATGAGATTTGGTGCAATTTATAAGCAATTTTAAAATAAATGTTCAAAGGGGGGGGTGGGGAGATTAAATCTGTGAACTACAAAAATTAGATTTGTATTTATTCCTTAGTGTTTTGCATTCTGTGTTGCAGTCCGAATGTCTTGTATTTGTAACAATTAATAGTGTGTTTTCTCATCCTGTTTGTTGCTTCATTATACTCATTGGGGGAAGATTTGCTCTGTGTTCTCCACTTAGTTGAAGCGAAAACAAGTTACTGAAGAGCAGATTTACGTTTTCATTACACCGAACACACAGAGGAAAGCATCATTCTCTGTTTATATACTCTGTACTTCCAGAACGTTTATGCCATGTGAAGTACTGCTTCACAAGTCCAAATTACGATAACTTATTTAAGATTTAGAGTGACCTCTTGCTTTAAAATGTTGAATCTTTCATATGCTTTGCTATTCATCAATACATGAGCCCCCTCTGGAAGGATGAATCCATGGAGGTATATGTTAGGAGGAACATTTTTCATGGACAGCTCTGTTTTCCTGGTTTTATCTGTCACCAGCTTCTAATTGCAGAATCCATCTTAGTGAAAGCAAGCCCCATGACCAGGATGGTAAAATGAAGGCTGCTGACTAGAATGCATAAACCTCGGGTGGAGAACTTCAGCAAACACTTGGCTTGTGGCTAAATTGTTAATGTTCAAAAACTGACAACAGTGCAGCAGTGTTTTCCTAAATTTGGATCGTCAACTCAAATGTTTTGTCTGAGAATTTTTTAATGCATTATCCCAATAGAGGTAGACTGATCAGAGTTGATTGAATCATATTGAAACAATAAGATAGGCCTAAATTTCATTCCAGGTGTGATCTAAATTTTAATAAGAGAATTGAGCACCCATCAGAATTCCAGTTTATCACTTGTGAGAATGGTACTCATTGAGTTGTCAGTATTAATTTTAATACACAAAAGTGGTTCCAGTGTAGGCCCCTGCTTCATAGCCACTGAGACATGTTTGCGCACTGATTTAGTATAGCTCAACTGATTTAGTTCAGCTGAAGTGAAATACAGTTATGCTGAGATCTACAGTGAGATATAAATATGTGGGAAGAGGATCATAGAGCTGTAAAATTTATTAAAGATGCTTGAGTTTAAAATAAACTTGTCGTCATTGTTTTTCTAACCCAGTTTTGCACTGTGACTTGTGATTGTACAAGAAAAGGCCACGAGCAGCAACATTAATAACCTTTAGTTTGCTTTATCAAATGGAACAGCTGACAGAGCCTATCACATTGCTAACAGAATAACTTGTGATAATCCATCGTGGGTACTCCACTTTTTCATTGGAAAACTTTGGACTGCAGAATTTATTTTGTAGTGTGAAGACCCAAGAAGTTGCCAGAGTTACACAGCTCATCCTTCTGAAGAAAATTATTCTCCAGTTGCCACTTGTGCATTCTGTTTATAAAATACATGGGCTATGTTACTAAATATTAGAGGTGAATAAAATATGTGATAATGCTCCTGTTGGTGTGATAACTCGCATTTTTCGCACAGTCTGTGTAGCCATGCCTGTTGCATAAATTTATGTTTGTGTTCATTGTAACTCTGGGGTGGGGGGATCCTTCTCAAAAGTCTTGTTCCATGCAGCGAAACTGTCTCTTTTGACTTAATCAAAGGCAAATATTGCAGATGCTGGAAATCTGAAATAAAAATAGAAAATGCTGGAAATACCCAGCAGGTCAGGCAGCATCTGTGGAGAGGGAAACAGAGTTAACGTTTCAGGTCAATGACCTTTCGTCAGAACTTAATCTCTGCACCACAAGCATACAAGTAAGCAGAAGGCAAGCTCGATGACTGGGAGAGTGCTTTCACATCTGGGTGTTAATGCTCATTAACTGTGAATTGGTTCCTTCTAAATTCTTTATGCAGGAATTTGCCATCCATTGAAACTGCAAACTTGAACTCTAATCTGTAAAGTGCTTAACAACCACGTCCACCTTTGTTCTAAACCACAGTATGTTTGCAAATGTACAGCAACTGGCAGGGAGGCATTGCATGTCTGTACATTTATCCACTGCGCCACAGGATAGCAGGGCACATTCTGGTTTGCGCACACGATTCCAGATGTGAACAAGTTCCTGATTTTGGTTTGTCAGGGAAGGCACCCAACAGAAGCTGGGTATTAGAGGGACAATTGGTAGCTGATTGTGTACCACTTAATGCTAATGTGCAGATCCAGAGGCATCAAATCAGGTCATGGAGTGGTCAAATCATCTGAGGAAGAGAACCAGAAAATAAAAAGTTACTTAGAACATTCGGAAACTGTTGCTAATAAATGTGGAAGATATCATGTGCATTTCATTTGAATTCACATTGTGAGGCAAGAGACGTGCAGTTAATTTTATCAGCACCAAAATGTCTAAACATGTGCCTATTTTTAATGTTGCTTCCTGTGACATGTCTGATAAAGCCAGTGTTCGCTGGTGACGTTTTACATAATATTCTCCGTCTTGGTCCACACATTTTTCCATGTCTGGAGCATTTTGCTTTTACTTCACATCTCGTAATTTGACAACAAGATCCGTTCTTAAAAATAATGTTGTTACAGTAAACATTTCAATAATATGTTTTAAGATTGCATGCAGTCAGGTGTATTCCCAGCAACAGTTCACATAAGTGTATCACAATATGAGTGAGCTTCGTTATTAGGGAAAGTATGCACTATAAATGTTATATCCTAATTGCTGCTGAGAATGGAGTCGTTGGTAGTGTGAATTGTCAAACTCTCTTCCAATTAATATTGTGTCTCACATTGGTTGCCATTTTGCATGTAGGTGTGCTGATCAGATTGTAAGTGCATGTTCCTGCATATATATGACCTGACCTTATTTCCCTGTCAGCAATATGTGTAGTCGTTCATTATTATGTCCGTTGCTCAAGATGATCACAATGGTGGTAGAATCAATTGGGTGTTGGGCAAGATGGACAAACTTTAGCATAGATCTTCCAGGGTGATGAGGATGTATTCTAGTCTTCTAAATAATATAAGTACATAGGCTCCTTCAATGAACAAGGTCAACTTGGAAAATATAAAAGAGGCGGTGTGAAACACTTGGTGAAGGAATGAAATAAAGATTCACGCTCATGAATAATGATTCCAAACTGAGAACAAGCAACGACATCTATTATGACACAGCCTCTGATTGGAATTATGAAGGTATTGTAAACAAACAATTTCCTTTCCAATTACTGAAGGTTCAAAGAAATGGGTGAGCTCTCCTGATGGTTCAGTGAATAGCTGAACCATACAGACAGGAAGGTCACAGGTTAATGGTGTTATTAATGACTTAGGTAACACAATAGAGAGCCATTTATCCAAGTTTGCTGATGACATAAAGATTGGTGGCATAGTAAGTAGTGTAGACGAGAGCATAAAATTATGAAGAGACATTGATCGATTAAGTGAGTGGGCAAAACTGTGGCAGATGGATTTCAATGCAGGTAAGTGGGAGGTCATCCATTTTGGTCCAAAGGGACCTAGGGGTCTGTGTGCACATCACTATTTTTGTACCTGACTACTACATTTTAATCAAAAAGGCTAATAGAATGTTAACCTTTATACCTAGAGGGCTAGAATATTAGGGGAAGGAAGTTTTGCTGCAGCTATACAAAGCTCTGGTTAGACCACATCTGGAAGGAGCACAGCGCAGATTCACTAGAATGTTACCAGGACTCCAAGGGTTAAATTATGAGGAGTGATTAAATAAACTAGGCTTGTATTCCCTGGAATAAATAAGGTTAAGGGGTGATTTGATTGAGGTTTTTAGAATTTTGAAAGGAATTGATAGAGTAGATGGAAACTTTTTCCACTGATGGGGGAGTGTAGGACAAGGGGACATAACCTTATAATCAGAGCCAGGCCATTCAGGAGAGAAGTTAGGAAATGCTTCTTCACGCAAGGGGTGGTAGAAGTGTGGAACACTCTCCCACAGAAAGCAGTAGATGCCAGCTCAATTAATAATTTTAAATCTGAGATCGATAGATTTTTCTAGCCAGGTATTAAGGGATATGGAGCCAAGGTGGGTGGATGGAGTTAGGATACAGGTCAGCCATGATGTCAATAGAATGGCAGAACAGGCTCGTGGGGCTGAATGGCCTCCTCCTGCACTTCTTTTCCTAATTTCTTATGCAGCAGTAGTGGTGCTACTGTTGGCCTCAGTATCCCTGGGTTAGGGAGAGGAAATTGGGCCAAGGCCCTCAGTCCCAGTTGTTATCCAACAACTGCTAATAGAATCACATACAAATTGCAACATGGAAACAGGCTTTTCAGTCTAACCAGTCTGTATCGACGTTTATCCTCCACAGGAGTAACAGTCCCATGTGTGAGCCCGGTTCCTATGTCCCTTTATCCTCCTCCTGTTCTTCAACCACCTTTTTAACCTATTAAAAGTTGGCATGGTGTCTGCTTCAATCATTAACTCTGGTTGTGCATTCCACAGCTTTCAAACCCTCTGTTTTAAAAAAAAATTCTCCTGCTGTCTGTCCTTAATCTCTTGCGTTTAATCTTGTACCTATGTCCTCTCAGTCACTGCGTCCTTTTTTTGAACAAGCTTATTAACACGACAATTTATTTTCTAAATGTCTTTCACCATCCATGCTTCACATCATTCTTCAATCCAGCAAAATGCGTGTTGGGCAACCTGACTGCCAGCCTCTGCCAGTGATGGTCTTCAGCCACATGCTTGGAGGTTACTTGTCCTCTTTCTTATTTTGGTGTTTTTCCCCCATCTTTGAACAAGTACCTCAACTCGACTCCACGCCTTTCTTTAATGACAATGCCAAGTTCAGGAACTCAATCGAGAGATTTTGGGCACCAACTTATCCCTCCATCAATGTTCTGCACCACAACATTGTCCTGAGGGGAGTTTTGGGGAAATACATATGTACTTCATCAAAATTCCCATCTGCTTCAGTAAAGCTATTCCTGCACTTTTGTATAATTCTACTTTATACAGAAGATATTGCTGAGGGAAAAATGTGTTATTCACCATATGTGTTCCTGCTGTGTGATATTTGGTATTAAAATGTACAGCAAACAATTTTAGCAAATCTAATACAGTGGAAGACATATTGGAAGGTTTTGAGAAATTCAATTCCCAAGTGCTTGAGATCAGTGGTTTGAGGCTCTCTGACTGAAGATAATGTAATTTAATTAAAACAAAGCTAACAATTAAAATAAGTCTCCAGGTCCCTGATGCGGATGGTTTGAGACATCCTGGGTTGTGGTTTCATGCCCTCAAACTGGTTTCTGTGGCGCACTAAACAGCTCTATAACTGATAGCTTTGTGCTATCACTGATCAGTTGCAGTTCCACCCTAACAGCTTGTTCCCATTAAACAATGACTTACATAGCTTCTTTAATGTAGAAAAACATCCAAAGGTGCTTTAGAAAGGGAAAAATTAAAGGACCACACCATGTTAAGATGATACAGGAACTCACACCCAAGAATAATTCTCTAGGTGTTCAGTATTGACGACCGGGCCTGCAGCTGCCTAGGCCCTAAGCTCTGGAATTCCCTTGTTAAACCTCTCCACCTATTTAAGACGCTCCTTAAAACCTCCCTCTTTGACCAAGCTTTTGGTCACCTGTCCTAATATCTCCTTATGTGACTCGGTGTCAAATTTTGTTTGATAATCGCTCCTGTGAAGCACCTTGAGACGTTATATAAATGCAAGTAGTTGTTGTTGTAGCATGGACTGCAGAAATCCAGCTGATAATGTTACTTTTTAATGCTATTTTTTAACCAGCATTCTTGGGGGAAAGAGTGAATGATGTTGTGCGATTACTTTTGTGACCACTGTGTGTTTTGGGTAGGATACTGTCATTGTGCTCTGTGGCTGTGGTATATAGCTATGCTTACATAAAATAGACATTTCATCGATTCTTAAGAAGCCAAATTCTAAAATTCAAAGCTATCCCCTTCAGCACATAACCTTTTTAAGTATATTGCGTGTATTAAATCCTGCATTCCTCTCAATGTGTGAAAACCTGTTCTGTTGAGGATATGAAAACAAGTGTAACTTATAATTTAAATATAGTTTTCCATTCAATACCTGTTTTGTACTCTTGAGCAGTTTGTTAAATGTTAAATATGTGGGGAATAAACATTATTATATCTCAACCCTCTGAAGGGTGGATTTAAAAATATTTATTCTGATTGTAAGCCAACCTCAAGCTTCCACCGTTTCTTTGTGAATAGTGCAGCGATGTCCGTTATCATGTCCATTCCTGTGTGGTGCTGCAGGGTAGCCTTGTTTTGCCTGCAGGTTTCTTTTTTATTTATTTTCAGGATGTGGGTTGGCAAGGACACATTTATTGCCCAACTGATGGCTTGCTTGTTCACTTCAGAGAACATTAAGAGTCGACCATATAGCATGAACTGGAGCCACATGTAGACCAGACTGGGTAGAGGTGCTTAATAAACCATTATAAACATGCAATTTTTTGTGGCTTAAAAAGATATTGTAAATTTCAAGTTTCATCCAAACGCCCTATTCACCCATGGAGCGCCAGCCTTCAACAAGCTCCCTTTTTTCTTTACTTGAATACACTTAATGTGTACCCTATTCATCTCCTGACTAAATATTGCTAATCTATGCTTCTATTTGCCAATTTTTCCTTCCATCTAATCTGACCCAGGTCCTATTTTTATCTTGCTAAAATATTCTTTTTCCAGTCAGGTACCCTTGTCCTTGACTACTTCCTTTTCTGTTCTTACACTAAATGGAATTATATTCCGGTCACTGCTTCCCAGATATTTCTTCACATTTAGATTCCATACTTGCTCTGCTTCATTGACCAGAACCATGTCAAATATTGTTTGTTTCCTTATTGCAGTAGAAACATACTGAAGATGAAAAGCAAAACTCCCTTTTTCTCACCACATTTTCCCTATTCCAGGCTGTTTTCGGATTAAAATCTCTTACAATTATAATGCTATTGTAAAAACACGCCTCTCTATTTTGTCTGCGAATTGTGGCCTTTATTTCTTTTCAACTGTTAATTGGTCTACAGTATATGTCCAGGAGTGCTACTGATCACTTGCTATTGCTCAATCCAAAGGGATTCTGTTTGAAACACTTGCCTATTTAAATCTGCACACTCTAGTGCTATGATATTGTCTCTAATTAATAGCACTGATCCTCACCCCTTTCTTCCCCCCCTAACCTTCCTGAATGTTTTATATTTAATTGCCAATCCTGACCCAGCTTCAGCCACATTTCTGTTACTGCTATTATGTCATGAAATTCTACTCGAATCAACAATTCTAGTACCCCAGTTTTGTTTGTTACACTCTGTGCAATGATATAAGCACACTTCTATTTGGATTTCTTTAATTTTTCAAAGTTTCTTTTTTTCTTCACACCAAAAGCTTACTTTATCTTCCAGGCCATCTTCTCTGCTCTATAGCGTTGTATCTCCCCTGCAAAACTTAAGTTTAAAACCTGTTTGTCAAATATCCAGTTTCTTCTTTGGTTCTTGTCTAATGATTCCCAGCCGTCCTTTAATTGATGCAGCGCTTAATGTCTGTGAGCTCCTGGTACCAAGTCTAAGGTGTGCCCAAGAATCATATTGCTGCTTCTTTCCTCCCTCCCTTTTCTTTGGGTTTTGCTCCCCAGCCTATGTTCTGTTATTTTCACCTGATCTCTACAGCTTCCCTAAATGAAGATTGTAGCTGGATAAAATTATTAGTGGATAAGCAGGACATATAAAATGTTTCTTAGCTCAGCAAGTATGTCACATTACTTTTTTATAGATTTGCTCGTGACTTGTGGGTGACACTGGCAAAGCCACATTTATTGCCCGTCATTAACTGCCCTGGGAAGGTGACGATGGGCCTTCTGCTAAATGTGCTTCCAAGATGGTGTCATGGCAAGTTGTGCAATTGAATTTAATGAATCTGGTAATTTGTGGGCTGGCACAACGAGAAATAATCATCAAAGTTGTTGGATTTTCATAAAAACCCAACTGGTTCACAGATGTCCTTCAGAGAAGGAAACCAGCCACCTTGACCCAATCTGGTCTATGTGTGATTCCAGTCCCACAATATGTGGTTGATTTCTTAATACCTCTGAAGTGGCCTCACAAACCAGTTGGCTGCAGTTGAATTTTGCTCTTGTGTTGGCAGTACCAACTGTGGAGGTGATCAGTACAGCTCAAACTGTTACTCACAAACGATAATTATTTAATGAAATCATTTATGATGTAACAGACTGCTGTGTACCTGGAGAAAGCAAACAAGAAGTATACTTTAACAAGAATATTAAAATAGCATAGTAAAAGTGGAAAGATTTCCCATTGTCGGGTTTCACATGGTCAATCTTAGTTCCTGCTAATGGTCTGCAGATCTACTAACCCATTCTATTAGTGTCCTTTTAATAGTCCTGTAATTTTGCTACTACTGTCCCAATGTATATTTGCTGTTAATAAATAAGATAGTCTGTTGACACCAATTTTATAAATATAAGTGTTCTTTTTACAAGGATACTTAAAAGAACATGAATTACAGTATGTTCTGTGGAGTGGCAGAAGTTGTTAGAATTAGGGGCTTCTAATGCAGATGTTATATTGGACTACTCCAACTCTCTGTAACCATAACATTAGACTGAAAATGTTGAGATCTGCTGAATTTCATGTTGTACCAAAATCCCACAACTAATGAACACCACCTTAATACTCCACCCCACAAAAAAGTTCTGTAAAGAACTAGGACCTAAGATGCAATGTGTGGCCATTAGACACTGACTTTATATCCTGCATAATAAGTAAAAGTCAAGCAAACTGTGCAAGTCTCAAATGCAGGTATTTTAATGCACATCTGATGTATGGTAATTGAGAATTTCTGTTTTGTAAGCTAGAAAACTCCAGATTTTAAGAAATGGTCAAGTTGGAGACTGATGGGCATTCAAAAAATGAAAAAAAATCCATTTTGTTTTAACAGCAAAGATGTTTTTAAAAAAAAGTTGAAGCTGTGACGCTCCCATAATATATCTTTCAAACCTAAAACTGTTTCTTTGTCAGTGCACTTTTAATCTTTTTTGAATGTCCACGACGTGATAAGTGTTAATTACCGCCAGTCAACCTCTCTGGAACTGAAAATTAACTACGACAAGTGTGAAGTCTCATTTCTTCAGGTTTTAATTGTTGGAGATTTTAAAAATGTAAATGGAAGGTATAGCACTGAACACAAATTGGCAGCGACCCTCTTTATATTTTTCTTGCATTCGTTTTGCTTCCCCCTGTGGATATTCTCGTGACCTCTCTAAATCGCTAACGCCTCGTTTGATGACTGAATGTTTTGATTTGCTTTTTTTTCTCTTTTTTTTCTTTGGCTACACTCTGACCTTACTTGGCTTGGCTACATGCAGCCCTTGTGATCAGGAGTGCTAGCAAAAAACACTGACTGGCTGTTTCACTTATCACTGTGGAAATCTGTATTATTATTAATCCTTGCATTATGTAACATGTTTCACATAACTTGACACCAACAAGAAGGTCCCTTTCATAGTCTGGTTATGCTAAATTTTGTCCTATCAGTAACTGAACCAAAACATGTTGTTTTACATCCATAAATTAAAAATATTTAAAGAAAATGTCAAAGAAATTATAGTGTTTTAGTTTAGTAGAAACTACCTTCTATCTTCATTTGCTTGCAGTAAACTATTTACTTATTGCACCTCCACTGCATTTCTGTTACCCTCAAGTTGGTGACTCATACTTGGCATTGATCTACAAATATTGGCAGCTTTGCTGTGCCTCACCCAAGTGGCCATACTTCATTTGTGAGCTTTGATAATGGGCCAGAATTTGCTGTCAAAATAACGGTGAGGCAAATGGCGCCAGCTGTTATTTATGCCCAAATGCTACAGCAACTTCAGGCGATGGGCAGATGAGTTGTTAAACGCGGAAATCTAAAAGTTGCTGTCCGAGATGCGCCTCTCCTCCGTTAGCTTCATGAAAACGGCATCTTGCTGTCTGCCTCATCAAAATGCATTGAATGGCATGAAATTCCTGTATCTGTGTAGTAGATACGAACTAAACTCACCATAGAAAGTTAAGTCTTGTCCATGTCAGTCTAAGTACCCTTTTAACGAAGTGATAAGTGTTAATTACTGCCAGTCAACCTCTCTGGAACTGAAAATTAACTACGACAAGTGTGAAGTCTCATTTCTTCAGGTTTTAATTGTTGGAGATTTTAAAAATGTAAAATTTTTAATAATTAATTTTTCACTTCCTTTGCCTCTCTTTCTCTCTTCCCCCCCAATCCAATCTGATTTGACATTGAATTCACCCACTCTAATTTACGTTTCCTTCTCAGTCCTTGTGCTGTTAATTTCACAATCCTTCAATCTGATTGGTTAAGGAGATGCACAGTTGCTTGTCCTGTTCACTCAGGCCCCAGATGCCCTGTTCCCCTCACCATGACGTTATCACCTCGCACTTTTCAGCAACTTGCCACACAAAAAATTAAACGTGCAAGTCTAACTCATGGCAGACGTCGTTAGATGCCCTGCAACAGCAAATTATGGTCCATTGAGTATTGGCGGATTGTTTGACCACAGAAGGCATCGTAATCAAACCCATTTGTGACATCACCCGACATTCACAGCAGGAATCATTGGACAGTTATCACGGGCAGGACTTCCCCCTTTCGAGATGAAAGGGAAAGCAGAGTTGCTGAGGCCAATTGTACATTCTGATTTTGCATAGATCAGTGATTGAGCCTGGGACCCACCTGATCTGGATAGTTCAGTGGGTGATTAACTTACCCATTGAGCTATTCGGAGCAGCATTTTTTCTGGCTCCCTCGATGTGAATGGTGTATTATGGTGCCAGGAGTGGAGCAGTGACCTCATTTAAATACAGTTAATGGGCTCTTGGTTTTAATGAATGCATGAATAGAGGAACAGGCTGAGGCCATTCAGCCCCTCAAGTCTATTCTGCCATTCACTTAGACCATGGCAGATCTGTAACTCATCTCCATTTGCCAGCTTTTGTTCCATGTTTCTTGATGCCTTTACCTAATAAAAATCTATCGATCTTGGTCTTAAATTTTCAATTGACCCTGTATTCACAGCTATTTCAGTAGATGCCACGCGAGCAACATGAATAGTGAATGAAAAAGTTGGCTGCCCAAACAAAAAGCGGACAATTGGCAACTATGATATTTTCTTAAATAGCCTGTTAAGGCCACTGTTTGGTTGCAATAAGGAGATATATGTCTTATCACATGGTTCTAGGTTACGCCACAATAAATCAGAAGTCTTTAAGTATTGTTCTGCTAGCCCTTTTTTTGTATTGGGGTATCTGGTTTAAAGAAGGTTTACTCAGAAACCGAATGTTTAAAATGAAAACCATTGTCTGATGTAGAGAACTATCCTGTTAGCTTTACAGACTAAATATTTAACTTTCTGAGATCCTAAGGGCTTTTAGCCAGGAAAGAGGTGAGAAATCTTCAGACAAAGCATAGTGATGTGATCTGCAACCAGCATGGCCTCATCTGTTTCTAAAAAAGGTAATGCTGGTACAGTTATAGAAAGCTGCTGTTTAATGATGCGAGAGGCAAAAGTTTCTGCTACAAACTCCCACATCATTTTGAACACATCTCTAACCTAGTAAAGAATGAATCAGCAACATGCATCCAAAGGTTAGATTTTAATATTCAAATGAAGGCCTTGAGTACTGCACATTGAAGTTATTCATTAAATGAGTAGCATGTCAGTAGTGACTTTGATCAACGTACATAAACCTCTCACACAGCTGGCTTGGTTTCAACATTTCAATTGCTGTATTATGAACATAGTATTTGCGGGATATAGTATCTGCTTGGACATAATTTCTACCCTTCAGTTTTCCCCCATGTGTTCCCCTTAAGTTAGTGAAATGGAGCATTTCGATTAAAAACAGGACAGTCCTGTGGTTTGTGTTTGGAATGTTTTCCCTTTTAAAATACAGACGGTGAAATGTATAGAATTGAATAAAAAGTCAAGAACTTTTTGAAAGAAACATCTAATAGTTGCTGCCCTCACAACTACTACATACTATAGCTGTCCTTCAAAAAATATATATACATAGACAGGGGGGGGGGGGGGATTTTCCAAGTGCATGGCCGTAACTTTCCAATATGTGCTGGCAGTATACGGGTTTAATATTTTTTAGTGCAATTGCTGCTTATTTAGAAAGAGTTTTGTCCTGTGGACCATGCCCATTGGAAGCTGTGATGTGGAGATGCCGGTGATGGACTGGGGTTGACAATTGTAAACAATTTTACAACACCAAGTTATAGTCCAGCAATTTTATTTTAAATTCACAAGCTTTCGGAGGCTTCCTCCTTCCTCAGGTAAATGTTCAGGAGCTCCTTGAAGCCTACGCATTTATACATATAGAACAATACATGGTGTTTACAGAATGCCCCTGCAACTGCCCGTTGCCAAGGCAATCACCGTGTTCAGACAGAGAGGTGTCACCTGCAGAACCCCCGAATACACATTCAACAAAAAAACAAACAGGAAAAAAAAACAGAGAGAGGCAGAAACATCCGGAAGGCAGAGAAAGCCAGCAAATGACCCATTATATTAAAAACAGATAACATTTGTTCGCTGGTGGGGTAACGTGTAGCGTGACATGAACCCAAGATCCCGGTTGAGGCCGTCCTCATGGGTGCGGAACTTGGCTATCAATTTCTGCTCGATGATTTTGCGTTGTCGTGTGTCTCGAAGGCCGCCTTGGAGTACGCTTACCCGAAGGTCGGTGGATGAATGTCCATGACTGCTGAAGTGTTCCCCGACTGGGAGGGAACCCTCCTGTTTGGCGATTGTTGCGCGGTGAACCCAATGAGACAATCGACGATCCGGAACAGCAGACAGAGGGATCCACGGTACAGCAACCGAAGAGGAAAGAGTCAAACTGGACTCCTCCGGAGGGTCGCTGCCCTCAGCTGGACATGTATGCTCAAGCTGTCAGGAAATGCGTCAATGCCAGATTCATCAGCCGCACTCAGAAGACAGTCCAGAATGTCACCCGAGCTCAACGCAACACCATCAACGCTCTCAAGACCAACCGCAACATCGTCATCAAACCAGCGGACAAAGGAGGAGCCATAGTCATACAGAACAGAACAGACTATTGCAAAGAAGCATACCGACAACTGGACAACCAGGAACACTACAGACGGTTACCCGCAGATCCGACCAAAGAACACACCCACCAGCTCAACAAACTGATCAAGACCTTCGATCCAGACCTTCAAAGCATCCTACGCACTCTCATCCCACGTAATCCCCGCGTGGGAGACTTCTACTGCCTCCCAAAGATACACAAAGCCAACACACCCGGACGTCCCATCGTATCAGGCAACGGAACCCTGTGTGAGAACCTCTCTGGATACATCGAGGGCATCCTGAAACCCATCGTACAGGGAACCCCCAGCTTCTGTCGCGACACTACAGACTTCCTACAAAAACTCAGTACCCACGGACCAGTTGAACCAGGAACACTTCTCACCACGATGGACGTCTCGGCACTATACACCAGTATCCCCCACGATGACGGCATCGCTGCGACAGCATCAATACTCAACACCAACAACAGCCAATCTCCGGAAGCCATCCTACAACTCATCCGCTTCATCCTGGATCACAATGTCTTCACCTTCGATAACCAGTTCTTTACCCAAACACACGGAACAGCTATGGGGACCAAATTCGCACCCCAATACGCCAACATTTTCATGCACAAGTTCGAGCAGGACTTCTTCACTGCACAAGACCTCCAACCAACACTATACACCAGATACATCGACGACATTTTCTTTCTATGGACCCACGGCAAGGAATCACTAAAGAGACTACACGATAACATCAACAAGTTCCATCCCACCATCAAGCTCACCATGGACTACTCCTCAGAATCAGTTTCTTTCTTGGACACACGAATCTCCATCAAAGACGGGCACCTCAGCACCTCACTCTACCGCAAGCCCACGGACAGCCTCACGATGCTCCACT
This sequence comes from Heptranchias perlo, assembly GCF_035084215.1. Classification (NCBI taxonomy): domain Eukaryota; kingdom Metazoa; phylum Chordata; class Chondrichthyes; order Hexanchiformes; family Hexanchidae; genus Heptranchias; species Heptranchias perlo. Next base: position 32,638,037 of record NC_090341.1, on the reverse strand, counting down.
TTTCCAGCTTCCACCCTAACCACGTCAAAGAGGCCATCCCCTATGGACAGGCCCTGCGAATACACAGGGTCTGCTCAGACGAGGAGGAACGCGATGGACACCTACAGACGCTGAAAGACGCCCTAGTAAGAACGGGATATGACGCTCGACTCATCGATCGACAGTTCCGACGGGCCACAGCAAAAAATCGCATAGACCTCCTCAGGAGACTAACACGGGACGCAACCAACAGAGTACCCTTTGTCGTCCAGTACTTCCCCGGAGCGGAGAAACTACGCCATGTTCTCCGCAGCCTTCAACATGTCATCAATGAGGACAAACACCTCGCTATGGCCATCCCCACACCTCCACTACTCGCCTTCAAACAGCCACCCAACCTCAAACAGACCATCGTTCGCAGCAAATTACCTAGTTTTCAAGAGAACAGCGTCCACGACACCACACAACCCTGCCACGGTAACCTCTGCAAGACATGCCAGATCATCGACACAGATACCACCATCACACGAGAGGACACCACCCACCAGGTGCATGGTTCATACTCCTGTGACTCGGCCAACGTTGTCTACCTCATACGTTGCAGGAAAGGATGCCCCAGAGCATGGTACATTGGCGAGACCATGCAGACGCTGCGACAACGGATGAACGGACACCGCGCAACAATCGCCAAACAGGAGGGTTCCCTCCCAGTCGGGGAACACTTCAGCAGTCATGGACATTCATCCACCGACCTTCGGGTAAGCGTACTCCAAGGCGGCCTTCGAGACACACGACAACGCAAAATCGTCGAGCAGAAATTGATAGCCAAGTTCCGCACCCATGAGGACGGCCTCAACCGGGATCTTGGGTTCATGTCATGCTACATGTTACCCCACCAGCGAACAAATGTTATCTGTTTTTAATATAATGGGTCATTTGCTGGCTTTCTCTGCCTTCCGGATGTTTCTGCCTCTCTCTGTTTTTTTTTCCTGTTTGTTTTTTTGTTGAATGTGTATTCGGGGGTTCTGCAGGTGACACCTCTCTGTCTGAACACGGTGATTGCCTTGGCAACGGGCAGTTGCAGGGGCATTCTGTAAACACCATGTATTGTTCTATATGTATAAATGCGTAGGCTTCAAGGAGCTCCTGAACATTTACCTGAGGAAGGAGGAAGCCTCCGAAAGCTTGTGAATTTAAAATAAAATTGCTGGACTATAACTTGGTGTTGTAAAATTGTTTACCATTGGAAGCTGAGTTGATATTGTCCAAACCTATTTTAGCGAAGACATTTGTCCGAATCAGTCTGGGTTAGTTTTGAATCTGAGCCACTGCGCTACCCAGCATGATCCTTCCCATTTTCAGTTATGTCCGTCCCCATCCCCTGCACTGTTCCTTGACAAACTGTACATGCTGTATCGCAAACGTACCCTGATGGTCAACATGGATATCTTTATTGAGGCCTGTTTGTGATTGGTACTTTTTTTTTCCCTCTCCATTTTTCATCCCTCTTCTGAAAGTTCTGCCAGATGTTTTGGTACAGTTCCACAGAAGTGGCCACCAGCTGGTACTTCAGCCATATGGCCATTTTTGATGTGACCCTAGATAGTGATCCTTAATAGGATGTTCAAATGTGGGGGAGACCGTAGCTAATCCTGATCCAGTCAACAGTCTACTTTCACAAGCAGGCACTTTTCAATGGAATAGTGATGAGGAGTAGGGATTCTGGTTGATTTTCTCTTTCCCTCCCACCCCCATTTCCTCCTTCCACCACACCATCCCCCCCCCCCCCCCTTCCACAGTTTCCTATCAAGTCAGCTCAAACCAGGGATCAAGCCTTGGATCATCTTGATTTGTATTTCCTGTCCTAGAAACTGAACCTACCCAAAAACATATCACAGAAACATCACTTTTAACATTGATGCTAATACACATTATTTGAAAATAAAATCTACCCAGGAGCTTGTTGCTTAAATACTATATATCACTGAACTGTCTTCCTCTTGATTTATGAATTTAATTAAAACCTTGTTAGTTGTGAGATGATTAGTAAAGTCTTCACGTATAGTACTTTCAGCAGGAGCGCACAAAGTGATTTTGAGAAGATCATTCTTCAAAACCTTGCTCAATGTGAAACCTTATTTCTTATACCTGTTGGCGAAGTGAAACAGATGACACTTGACAAAACACAGTGTTCTTAAGCCTGGTCTGGTCTGATTGTGTTTCTAAAATACTTGGAAACGAATGTAACTCTCCCTCAAATGACCAGTACTTTTTACAATATTGCTGGCAGCTTCTTGATAAACTGAATTTATTGCCACAGTTGGCTGGATTTGCACTGGCCCTAATTCTTCAACTATCTGAATTGCCGACATGCCAACTTGCAAATGTTAGAAAAACTGACCATTTCAAAAAAGGTAACAATGTACAACTGAATATAGCCCCGAATAAAGGCCTATAACCAAGGCCACTGCTTCAAGGTGATTGAATAAATTAAATTCCTTTTTATTACGTTGAGCTTCAGGATTTTTATTAGTGTTTTCAGATCAAATTCTGTAATTCAGTTTTTTTTATTGTGGAAACAGAAACCCAGTAACCTTTTGCATGACGTAGGAAAAGATTTACAGTGGGAGGTACAGTTACAGAGGCAGCAATCGTGAAAGTGGTGCTGGAAGCACACGGAGAATAGGACCAGGGCCTGTCTGGTGCACCAGCACTTGGACATGGGAGAAATAGAATGAGTGGCAGCGGCATTCGTGTTATCCATTGACTATGGACAACACAAACAGAAGTCTCAAGTGCTGATTGCATGTGTGTGACCCTCACTAACACATTCCAGCCTTAATGACACCACCTTTGTACATTAACATGCTGCAGCCTGTATATTACTCTGTTTCTAATAAGTTCCAGCCTGTGCACTTCTGTCTGTAACCAGTTCCAGCCTGTGTATTGCACTGTAACACGGTCCAGCCTGTGTATTATCTCTCTAATATGCTCTGGCTTTTGTGTCGCCCTCACTTAAACAGAATTCAGCCCGAGTTATGCTTACTGCATCATTTTGCCTTGAAACTCATTTCCTTTTCTCAGCTGTTTCCCAACCGCTTGTTAGCCAAATGTTGGAAGGTCCAAGTCCATTGTCTTCTCCAAGGCCACATGAATAATGGGATCCTGATCAACTGACAGCTTACTCAGTGGTTATTTTGCTTTAACTTATTACTTAAAAACAAATTAAGTATTTATTACAGGCAATGACTCTCCACAAAAGATTGAAGGAGGCTTGTTGCTCCAGTGACTGATACTCGGAAAATTTGTGGATGGAATGCATTTATTCCAGAAAGTGAATAAGAGGAGCACTGAGTCATCTGAACAGAAGGCTGAAACAGTGATTGCTCATTCAGAAAACAAGCAATTGGCAACTAATTGCTTGGAATTAGTTTGTTTGTGATGTGTCCTTATGAGGGAGATGATTTCTACCCCCCCCTTTTTTTGTATCCAACTGAGGGTCATTAGTACTGGAACTTGACACTTTCCCACTTTCTCTTGGCATCAGCTGCTTCTGGTGAATTGCAAGGTAAAGCTGCATGCTCTCCTGGTCGACCTCCCATCTCGCTTCAAGGCCTTGTCCTTCCCGAGCTCTGCAACCTCCTCCAACCCGACAACCCCTTTGCAGAATTCCATTCCTCTGACTTTGTCCTCTTTGCATCCCCCCTTCCTTTGCCCCACTATTGGTGGCTGTGCCTTCAGCCACCTAGGCCCCATGCTCTGGAATTCTTTCCCTCGACCCCTCTGCCTCATCTCCTGTTAAGTTCCTCTTTAAAACCCACTCCTTCAACCAAGCTTTTGGTCACCCCTCCTAATCGCTCCTCCTTGTGATTTGGTGTCCATTTTTGTCTGATTATGCATCTTTGAAGCACCTTGGGACGTTTTTCTGCATTAAAGGTGCTATATAAATGCAAGTTATTGTTTGGAAAACAGAACAATGGCTGGCAATGATGGAACTGGGCTCAGCACATTGTCTTTGTCTTTGAACGGTACCCTCTGCCTTTCAAATAAATTTCAGAAGTTTGCGTCTTAGTTTTATATATTAGCTATAGAGACTGGCCTATTTTATTTGCTGAACAACAAGATGAGTGTATAGTGCAGAACATAGTTTTCAAGATTGTTACATTCTTTTTTAAAAATTCATTCTTGGAATGTGGGCATTGCTGGCAAAGCCAGCATTTGTTGCCCATCGAAGCTGGTGAGCCTTCTTTTTGAACCACTGGTAGCAGTTTGATACAACTGAGTGGCTTGCTAGGGCATCTCAGAAGGCAATTAAGAGCCAACCCCACTGGTGTGGGACTGGAGTCACATATATGTGACACTGCGTAAGGACAGCAGGTCCCTATACGACAGGAAACCTGGACAACTGGTTCGAAATTAATCATAATTCAAAAGACCAGCTGTTAATAGTCATTCAGCACAGTGATAAAGGAAGGAGATCTAAACTGTGCCTGATCCTGCCCCAAGACAAACAGCCTGCTGAGATAAGGTACCCAATCAGACTGCTGTCACATTACTTATCAAATGCAGTTGCCTGGGTCTTGGAGATGTATGAGTGACATACTCCAGGCTAGACTACTTGTTTCCTGAAACAAATCCATTGAGCACTTGTTGAAGCTGTACTACCTGTAACATAACTATCTCTGGCCATGCATCTATTACCCTCCGGCCACCAATATACAATTTGCTGCCCTGCCCCTTGATGCTGGTGTTTCAACGCCTTTCTCTGGGATAAACATGAATTCCTGTCCTCCGTATACACCAGGCTAGCCCAATTAATTTTGAAGGACGAGGGCCCTGATACAGAGAGAATTTGAAAATCCTGGGTCCACCAATGCCCAGGGAAACATTGAAGCTACTGAGCCTGATCCTGACGGTCTCCACGCACAGCATGCTGAGTTAACTCTAAATTTTCCACCTCACTTATCTCACCCCTCATGTACTGAATAAAATCTCTCTCTCATCTCCATTCTTCCTGGACAGGAGTCTTGAAAGACACCGAAGCCAAAACTAGCCTTACCATGCCAGTCGATGCGATCACAGACTACTCAGCTTGTTGCTAGCTGCGCAAAGAGTTCCTGTTATGTGCCCGCTTGCCCAGCTTTTGCTGCAAGAAACCCGATGGCCTCACAGTAAAAGACATCTGCATCTTGCACCACTAGACAAGCACTCTGATGTGCTGAACCAGGTCAGTGTGTTCAAAAGGCTACAGTGCGAGGCAGTAGCTGAGCAGGCAAGTTGAGAGACCCACAAAAAGTTAGCTCTCTGTGTCATCAGCTGAACAGAGGCTGGTAAGTTCAAGTTTGCCAGTATGTCAACTGTGCAGGATTTGTGTTTTATCTTCTGATGCCAATCATCATTTAATCATCTCTGGGTGAGATTGGCAATTAGTGGTAAAAGTATTGGTGATTTACAGATGGAGATAGAATGAGACTGCAGAAATTTTCTTCACTTCCAACATTTCTGAGATAGCCCTGTTGTAGAACTGTACTTAACTCATACAGTGTAGAATGGAGAACAATGGGGAATCAGTTGAATGCAATGTTTCAAGTATTAAAAATAGCAGGTTTTGGGTGAAGGTTAAAGAGAGCTTCTGTTATCAGGAAAATATTTTTTTTAGATTTTGTTTTACCGTTGTAAAAGTATAAAACTAGCTGTTTCATATGGTCTCATTTGGACAGTGCCCATAAGTACCACAAGGTCAGGAATGCCATATGACAACTTCAAAAACATCTTTATGTAGATGTTGATATGAAAAACAGTTCCTGAAACTGGAGCTAGTCAGAAGATTTATATTGCATCAATCCAGGCTCTGGATTTAAATCCAATGCACTCTTCCATTGTAACATGAGAAGTTTCAAGAATGAGATGCAATTTAGCCCATTGATCTCATCTCTTTAGTTTTTCAACTCACCTGGTCTAGCATCCAACTGTATTTTAAAATCCCCTAACTCTTTTGGTTCCACTACCTCAACTGGTAGATTGTTCCAAATGTCTATCATCCTTTGAGTAAAGAATGTTTTTCTAAGAACTGTTTTGAATTTATATTTTATTTTCACTAATTTAAATTAATGTTTTGTCCTACTGACCTCACTCAGCTGCTAAAATTTGGGTTCACTTTATTCATAATCATTTATATCCCGTGGTGAAGTCCACCCTTTTTAACCACCTTCTTTCCAGATTTAAGGTTTATTCTCTCCTTAAAGCTCGTCCCCATTATCGTTGAGATCATTCTTGTTTTTCAAAGCATCCTTGCCAATGCATGTACATCTTTTTTGAAATGTCGTGACGTTGTTGTCAATGTGACTGGAAATAAATTACAATAAATGGACCTCTGCTTTGGAAAGGTGTTAATTGTTATGTCAGAAAAACTGTCAAAGCAATGTCCCTTGGAAATATGGTGAGCAGAATTCCACAAAGTAGTCCAAATGAGTTCTGATCATTACATTACAAAGCCTCATCAGAATCTCATCACTCTCTATTCTATGTGTCCCCACATTTGCTTTTTTAATTGCTTATCCACATTGTCTTAACATTGAAAGCGACCAGCTACCGTTACTAAAAGAAAAGCAAAATACTGCGGGATGCTGGAAATCTGAAATAAAAGCAGAAAATGCTGGAAACATTCAGCAAGTCAGGCAACATCTGTGGAGAGAGAGAGAGCGATTGTTTCAGAACTGATGAAAGGACATCAACCTGAAATGTTAACTTTGTTTCTCTCTCTACAGATGCTGCCTGACCTGCTGAGTGTTTCCAACATTTTCTGTTTTTATGTCTGCTGTTATTCCCAGGCCTCTTTCATAGTCTCTCAGCAAAATGCATTCCCTTTGTTGCTTATTCTTTCTATATTGTGGAGTTGGTTCCACATTGTGGCAAGGCTGCTGCAGTCCCCCAGGTTTTGTTAGAAACTCTTTGGACAGACTCAGCAATATTAGCCAACAGGCAAGAAGGCTTGTTATTTTGCCTATCGGTAAATTTTAACTTGTTAAAATTGCAGTTCACGATATTGCCTCAGCTTTGAGTTCCAGCAGCTTCTGATGCTGCCAATAACCACCTACGGGCGTGAGGAAGTCAGTAGTTCTCCATCGTTCAGTGGGGTAGGGAAGGAACATAGGAACAGGAGTAGACCATTCAGCCCCTTGAGCCTGTTCTGCCATTCAGTTAGATCATGGCTGAAATGTATCTTAATGCCATCTACCTGCTATGGAAGAAATGCTGTTTGTAATGGGGCTGGCAAACAGCTTTCCAAAGCAGAAGGCCATGCATTTTAAATGTGACTGGAAATACATTACAACAATAACAGTGACAACAGTAACTTGCGTTTATTTAGCACCTTTGTGTAGAAAAAGGTCCCAAGGTACTTTATGGTGGAAAAAATAAAAAGGAACGGACTCTAAGCCATGGAGAGAAAGTTAGGAGAGGTAACTGAAAGCTTGGTCGAAAAGGTGACTTTTAAGAAGACTTCTAAAGAGTTCAGGAATTTTATTTGACTTGAATATTACCGATAATCTTATTGTATTTTTACATTGTGGAACTGCTTCCACCCGGTAAGCACTACCCAAACTTAATTTTTGCATGTGAAATACTTTCGGAAGTCTCTGAAAAACATGGTTGAGATGCTAGGTAAACAAAGTGCATTCTTTCTTTTATTATAGTCTGCCATTTACGTGAACTTTACTCAGAGAACCTAGAACCAAAAAGAATAACACTTAAATTAGGAAACATGTTGGAATCCCAGGGGATATGATTTGCATCCAAACAATGGACCTTCCATCAGAAAGCAGTCCCTGATTCTGCCTTGAACCTGCTGCTCGCTTGGTTCGGCCCACTTTTTGGATAAATAACAAATTCAATAGCATCCCAAGGTGAACTCTTTGCCCATTGGACCTGATTGTTTAAGATGGGTATGGTAGTTTTTGGGTGTCCCATTTAGCTGAATGTCAAAAAAAAATCAGTTTGTAATTACCATTTGAAGATCTGATTTTTTTAAAATATAAAATTATAGCCATCCCTGAAAATTCTTTTTGGTTGATTCCACACCTATGATTGGAAGTGTTGAAAAAAAAGGTTTCTCCAGCTTTCTAAATGAAGATGGTTCAGGTGCCCAGTGTCTAGTCTGAGCTCTCCAATTTGACCCTTCATCTGTCTTGAGTTAGCTGATCTCAACAAAGGTGGTGGTAGAGGTGCTACCAATTGCTTCATTGTCTCAGGGACAGGAAAGAAAATAGTCAGGATTTACACTCAGGATTGGCTATTCACTGATTGCTGATGGAAAGGATGTATTTGTGGGCACTGGGTGACAATGATATCTGACTCCACTCATGCTCACCGATGCTCAGTTTGGGTTCCGCCAGGACCACTCGGCTCCAGACCTCATTACAGCCTTGGTCCAAACATGGACAAAAGAGCTGAATTCCAGAGGTGGGGTAAGAGTGACTGCCCTTGACATCAAGGCAGCATTTGACCGAGTATGGCTCCAAGGAGGCACAGTAAAATTGAAGTCAATGGGAATCAGGGGGAAAACTCTCCAGTGGCTGGAGTCATACCTAGCACAAAGGAAGATGGTAGTGGTTGTTGGAGGTCAATCATCTCAGCCCCAGGACATTGTTGCAGGAGTTCCTCAGGGCAGTGTCCTAGGCCCAACCATCTTCAGCTGCTTCGTCAATGACCTTCCCTCCATCATAAGGTCAGAAATGTGGATGTTCGCTGATGATTGCACAGAGTTCAGTTCCATTCGCAACCCCTCAGATAATGAAGCAGTCCGTACCTGCATGCAGCAAGACCTGAACAACGTCCAGGCTTGGGCTGAAAAGTGGCAAGTAACATTTGCCTCAGGCAATGACCATCTCCAAAAGAGTCCAACCACCTCCCGTTGTCATTCAATGGCATTACCATCGCCGAACCCCCCACCATCAACATCCTGGGCATCACCATTGACCAGAAACTTAACTGGATCAGCCACATAAATACTGTGGCGACAAGAGCAGGTCAGAGGCTGGGTATTCTGCGGCGAGTGACTCACCTCCTGACTCCCCAAAGCCTTTCCATCATCTACAAGGTACAAATCAGGAGTGTGATGGAATAGTCTCCACTTGCCTGGATGAGTGCAGCTCCAACAACACTGAAGAAGCTTGACGCCATCCAGGACAAAGCAGCCCGCTTGATTGGCACCCCAACCACCACCCTAAACATTCACTCCCTTCACCGGCGCACCATGGCTGCAGTGTGTACGACAGCAACTCGCCAAGGCTTCTTTGACAGCACCTCCCAAACCCGCGACCTCTACCACCTAGAAGGACAAGGGCAGCAGGCACATAGGAACAACACCACGTGCACATTCCCCTTCAAGTCACACACCATTCCGACTTGGAAATATATCGCTGTTCCTTCATTTTCACTGGGTCAAAACCCTGGAACTCCCGACCTAATAGCACCGTGGGAGAACCTTCACCACACAGACTGCAGCGGTTCAAGAAGGTAGCTCACCATGACCTTCTCAAAGGCAATTAGGGATGGGCAATAAATGCCGGCCTGGCCAGCGATGCCCACATCCCATGAACGAATAAAAAAAAGAATGGCCGCTAGATTGAAGTACTGGAGGATTTCCAGCACCCATGGAATCAAAACCAACCTGAGTCACCAGTTCCATGGGAGAAAATTTGGGAAAAAAGATAAGTTCACATATCTCTTAACTTGTTCTTTGATCCAATTACTTTATTTAGGTAGGAGAATGCTGTCTCATCATTAGCAGTCAGAATTGTGTGGAAAAGAAATCACTGTCTCACTTGACTAGGCTACTTAAAAATATCTATTACCCACCACATCTCAGTGCACAGACAATTAAACACCAGTTAAACATCCTCTGCACTGGCCGATTGAACATTGTCGTAAAATGCCTTATTAGGGCATTGGATTGGGTTAACATTTTATAACCAGACACAACGGCTCCCCCATAGAGATACCTGTGGTTAAATAAATTACTGGCATTACTTATGAATACGCTTCTCGCCTTAAGATCTGTCCATTGATTTTTTAAAAATTCATTCTTGGGACGTGGGTGTTGCTGGCAAGCCCAGCATTTATTGCGCCTCCCTAGATATAATTGAATGGCTTACTAGGCCACTTCAGAGGGCAATTAAGAGTTGGTGTGGGATTGGGGTCGCATATAGGTCAGAATGAGTAGGGACGAAAGGTTTCCTTCCCAAAATGACATTACTGAAGTAGTTAAGTTTTTACAACAAAGGAACAAGAGTAGGCCATTCAGCCCCTCGTGCCTGCTCCGCCATTTGATAAGATCATGGCTGATCTGTGATCTAGCTCCAAAAAAGCTGCCTTTGGCCCATATCCCTTAATACCTTTGGTTGCCAAAAAGCTATCTATCTCACGTTTAAATTTATCAATTGAGGTAGTATCAATTGCTGTTTGCGGAAGAGAGTTCCAAACTTCTACCACCCTTTGTGTGTAGAAATGTTTTCTAATCTCGCTCCTGAAAGGCCTGGCTCTAATTTTTAGACTGTGCCCCCTACTCCTAGAATCCCCAACCAGCGGAAATAGTTTCTCTCTATCCACCCTATCCGTTCCCCTAAATATCTTATAAACTTCAATCAGATCACCCCTTAACCTTCTAAACTCGAGAGAATACAACCCCAATTTGTGTAATCTCTCCTCGTAACTTAACCCTTGAAGTCCGGGTATCATTCTAGTAAACCTACGCTGCACTCCCTCCAAGGCCAATATGTCCTTCCGAAGGTGCGGTGCCCAGAACTGCTCACAGTACTCCAGGTGCGGTCCAACCAGGGTTTTGTATAGCTGCAGCATAACTTCTGCCCCCTTGTACTCTAGTCCTCTAGATATAAAGGCCAACATTCCATTAGCCTTCTTGATTATTTTCTGCACCTGTTCATGACACTTCGATGATCAATGTACCTGAACCCCGAAGTCCCTTTGGACATCCACTGTTTTTAACTTTTTACCATTTAGAAAGTACCCTGTTCTATCCTTTTTTGATCCAAAGTGGATAACCTCACATTTGTCTGCATTGAATTCCATTTGCCACAGTTTTGCCCATTCACCTAATCTATCAATATCACTTTGTAATTTTATGTTTTCATCTACACTGCTTACAATGCCACCAATCTTTGTGTCATCGGCAAACTTAGATATGAGACTTTCTATGCCTTCATCTAAGTTGTTAATAAATATTGTGAATAATTGAGGCCCCAAGACAGATCCCTGCGGGACTCCACTAGTCACATCCTGCCAATGTGAATACTTACCCATTATCCCCACTCTGTCGCCTTTCGCTCAGCCAATTTCCGAACCAAGTCCGTACTTTTCCCTCGATTCCATGGGCTTCTATCTTAGCTAACAGTCTCTTATGTGGGACCTTATCAAATGCCTTCTGGAAGTCCATATAAATAACATCCATTGACATTCCCCTGTCCACTACTTTAGTCTCCTCTTCAAAAAATGCAATCAGGTTTGTCAGGCACGACCGACCTTTCACAAATCCATGCTGGCTCTCTCTGATTAACTGAAAATTCTCGAGTTGTTCAGTCACCCTATCCTTAATTATAGACTCCAGCAATTTCCCCACAACAGATGTTAGGCTAACTGGTCTATAATTCCCCGGTTTCCCTCTCTCTCCTTTCTTAAAAAGCGGAGTGACATGTACAATTTTCCAATCTGATAGCTTTATGGTTGCTTTTACTGGTACCAGATTTTTTTATTTCTGGATTTTTTTTTTTGTTAACTTAATTTAAATTCTCATACTGCCATGTTGGGATTTGAAGTGACATCCTTATGGATTATTAGTTCAGACTAGTCAAGCATCAGTCTGACATAGCCATATTCACAGAATTATACCTTTCAGCCAACATCCCAGTATCCTCCATCACCATCCCTGGGTATGTCCTGTCCCAAAGGCAGGACAGACCCACCAGAGGTGGCGGCACAGTAGTATACAGTCAGGAGGGAGTGGCGCTGGGAGTCCTCACCATTGAGTCCGGAACCCATGAAGTCTCATGGAATCAGGTCAAACATAGGCAAGGAAACCTCCTGCTGATAACCATCGACCGCCCTCCCTCAGCTGATGAATCAGTCCTCCTCCATGTTGAATACCACTTGGAGGAAGCACTGATGGTAGCAAGGGCACAGAATGTACTCTGGGTGGGGGACTTCAATGTCCACCAAGAGTGGCTTGGTAGCACCACTACTGACTGAGCTGGCTGAGTCCTGAAGGACACAGTTGCCAGACTGGGCCTGTGGCAGGTGGTGAGAGAACTAACACGAGAGAAAACCTACTTGACCTCGACCTCACCAATCCACCTGTCACAGGTGTATCTGTGCATGACAGTATTTTTTTTATTCGTTCATGGGATGTGGGTGTCGCTGGCGAGGCCGGCATTTATTGCCCATCCCTAATTGCCCTTGAGAAGGTGGTGGTGAGCCACCTTCTTGAACCGCTGCAGTCCGTGTGGTGAAGGTTCTCCCACAGTGCTGTTAGGAAGGGAGTTCCAGGATTTTGACCCAGCGACGATGAAGGAACGGCGATATTTTTCCAAGTCGGGATGGTGTGTGACTTGGAGGGGAACGTGCAGGTGGTGTTGTTCCCATGTACCTGCTGCTCTTGTCCTTCTAGGTGGTAGAGGTCGCAGGTTTGGGAAGTGCTGTCGAAGAAGCCTTGGCGAGTTGCTGCAATGAATCCTGTGGATGGTACACACTGCAGCCACTGTGCGCCGGTGGTGAAGGGAGTGACTGTTTAGGGTGGTGGATGGGGTGCCAATCAAGCGGGCTGCTTTGTCCTGGATGGTGTTGAGTTTCTTGAGTGTTGTTGGAGCTGCATTCATCCAGGCAAGTGGAGAGTATTCCATCACACTCCTGACTTGTGCCTTGTGGGGAAAGGCTTTGGGGAGTCAGGAGGTGAGTCACTCGCCGCAGAATACCCAGCCTCTGACCTGCTCTTGCAGCCACAGTACAGTCCTTGTGGGGATGAAGTCCTGTCTTCACACTGAGGACACCATCCAATGCCAGGAGCAGCACTAGGCGTGCTTAAAAATGAGGTGCCAACCTGGTGAAGCTACAACACAGGACTACGTGCATGCTAAACAGCGGAAGCAACATGCTATAGACAGAGCTAAGTGATTCCACAACCAATGGATCAGATCAAAGCTCTGAAGTCCTGCCACATCCAGTCATGAATGTTGGTAGACAATTAAACAACTAATGGGAGGAGATGGCACCGTGAACATCAGATCTTCAACAATGGCAGAGCCCAGCACGTGAGTGAATGATTCATCTCTACCTCCTCCCGAGATCCCCACCATCACAGCCAGCCTTCAGCCAATTCGATTAACTCCACGTGATATCAAGAAACGGCTGAGTGCATTGGATGCACAAAGGCTATGGGCCCCGACACCATCCCGGCTGTCGTGCTGAAGACTTGTGCTCCAGAACTAGCTGCACTTCTCGCCCAGCTATTCCAGTACAGCTACAATAGTGGCATTAACCTGACAATGTGGAAAATTGCCCAGATATGTCCTGACCACAAAAAGCAGGACAAATCCAACCCGGCCAATTACCGCCCCATCAGTCGACTCTCAATCATCAAAGCGATGGAAGGTTTTGTCGACAGTGCTGTCATGCGACACTTACTCACCAATAACCTGCTCCCTGATGCTCAGTTTGGGTTCCGCAAGGACCACTCGACTCCAGACCTCATTACAGCCTTGGTCCAAACATGGACAAAAGAGCTGAATTCCAGAGGTGGGGTAAGAGTGACTGCCCTTGACATCAAGGCAGCATTTGACCAAGTATGGCTCCAAGGAACCCCAGTAAAATTGAAGTCAATGGGAATCAGGGGGAAAACTCTCCAGTGGCTGGAGTCATACCTAGCACAAAGGAAGATGGTAGTTGTTGTTGGAGGCCAATCATCTCAGCCCCAGGACATTGCTGCAGGAGTTCCTCAAGGCAGTGTCCTAGGCCCAACCACCTTCAGCTGCTTCATCAGTGACCTTCCCTCCATCAAAAGGTCAGAAATGTGGATGTTCGCTGATGATTGCACAGAGTTCAGTTCCATTCACAACCCCTCAGATGATGAAGCAGTCCGTGTCCGCATGCAGCAAGACCTGGACAACGTCCAGGCTTGGGCTGATAAGAGGCAAGTAACATTCGTGCCAGGCAATGACCACCTCCAACAAGAGAGAGTTTAACCACCTCCCCTTGACATTCAATGGCATTACAATCTCTGAATCCCCCACCATCAACATCCTGGGGGTCACCATTGACCAGAAACTTAACTGGATCAGCCACATAAATACTGTGGCTACAAGAGCAGGTCAGAGGCGCTGGGTATTCTGCAGCGAGTGACTCACCTCATGACTCCCCAAAGCCTTTCCACCATCTACAAGTCAGGAGTGTGATGGAATACTCTCCACTTGCCTGGATGAGTGCAGCTCCAACAACACTCGAGAAGCTCGACACCATCCAGGACAAAGCAGCCTGCTTGATTGGCACCCCATCCACCACCCTAACCATTCACTCCTTCCACAGTTGCAGTTTGTGCCATCTGCAAGATGCACTGCAGCAACTCACCAAGGCTTCTTCGCCAGCACCTCCCAAACCCGCTGCCTCTACCGCCTAGAAGGACAAGGGCAGCAGGCAAATGGGAACAGCACCACCTGCACGTTCCCCTTCAAGTCGCACACCATCCCGACTTGGAAATATATCGCCGTTCCTTCATTTTCTCTGGGTCAAAATCCTGGAACTCCCTTCCTAACAGCACTGTGGGAGAACCGTCACCACACTGACTGCAGCGGTTCAAGAAGGCAGCTCACCACCACCTTCTCAAAGGCCAATTAGGAATGGGCAATAAATGCCGGCCTCACCAGCGACGCCTACATCCCATGAATGAATAAAAAATGGTTTCTGGGTTACCAGTCCAGTTACATAACTGCTACACTACCGTACCCTATAATTGCAGAACAGGTCCATAGATTATAGGAGTGAATTCTGAAGTTTGCACAGAACTCGTAATGGAGTCATTTTCCAATTACAGAAAATTGACTGTTATATTTGAAGTATTTACTACTTCAACAAACTTTTCTTGCAAAACTGATTTATGCAAATTTATTGTATTTAAAAAATATATTCAAGAATGCACAGAGATGTGTATTTTTCTGGAGCCACTGCACACTTTGTACGTGCTTCTATGAGAGTACTTTGATACATTACATTTGTTGTCTGTTGTGAGCAACGGGTATTTGGGGTTTGAAGCAATTTGTTGGTCTTGGGCCCTTGGGTTGATTTTTGCTGTGGAGGAGCAAAGATCTTGCCTATGTTAACTAATAGCATTATTGGTTGGGGTTGTTGGATCATAAAAAGGAAAAAATTGTGGAAGGAAAGAAGCTTTCTTCGTCCTCATTATTTTAATTTCTGTGGCACTCAGAGAATTAACACTGAAAAGCATCTTTGACATCATGCCAGTGTTTAACTGAACCATTTCTGAACACAGTTTTTTCCCATTGAGACTATAGTTAATGTTATTTAAGATGATGCATAGACCTGATTAATATAAACTAAAATGAAAGTGTGGTGAATCTCCATGTGACAGTGTGCAAACCATTCAGTTATTTTCTCTGGAAACAGTGATGTGCTCGCCTCTCAGAGCTGAAAATGTTGTTATAACTTTTAAGCAAAAAAAATCAGATATTGAGTTTATATTTTTGTACCCCTCTGCATTTTTTAAAGATTTTTTTTAAAAAGGCTCTCTTCAGACCAAGTCTCCAGGTTAATAGTTTTTCATTACGTTCTATTCCTGTTTAATTGACAGATTCCTAATGGAACTAATTTATATCCCGTATATCTCGGGTGTGAATTAAGATCTCCGAGACACTACCACATTATTCTTTATTGCAACAGGCCAAGATTAAAAGACAAGATGGTGCTTTCTTTCTTTCAAGACTTCTGAGGGTTTGTGGACAGTACCATTTTAAGAACTGCATTAACATGGTCGAACCACAACATTTAAAACACGATTAAAGGTTCCTGTGCCCAACAGACAACAGTCTTCAATGTTCTGTGCATTTCTTGACTCTTTCAGCATTAACAATAGACGATGTACAAAAAAATTATTTCTGAAAGAAGATGAGCTGTTATGAAAACTCAGTGCTCTTAAGTGTTGAGGTCCATTTACGTGAGTTCAGATCTCTGTGAATCAGGTTTGCTGCTACATTCCTAGATTTCCCCCATCTCTTAGATGGAATCACCATTGTGCCAGGAATGTTAACCATCAAAGAGAACGCTGATAAATTTGTTTGAATTTGATGGAGTTACTGTCTCTATCAGAGGAAAATTGAATTCAGAATATGTGTGTGTGTGGTGGGAGTGTGCATGTCTAATTGTATGCGTATGTGTGTGGGTTAAACCAGAATTTACAGGCTTTAAAACGCTGGCTGGAACAAGTTAAAGTAACTCCAACAGGTCTCCTGGTGAGATAAAAAGATTTCTCACTCTCACGTGCCACAATGTGCTGCTATTGTGAAAATAGACTGAAATACAGTGTATCATGTTTTCATAACGATGTCAGTCTTGCATATGCTGTACATAAGGAGTTGAGATAATTCCCTCCCCCAGCTGTACATTTACCTTTTCATTAGCTGTCCTTGAAAATTCTCTTGGTCTCAAAGCATAATAGTTCTATTACAATTGCTCAACCCAGTTGAGAACTTTATCGGCCTGCTACCTAGCCTTGAACTTTCACGACCCTTTGCAGTGCTGGAAGTAAGATTTATGAGGGGAGGGAGAATTTAAAAAAAAATTATTTGCCATTCCTGATTTACGAACCACTTTCTAACCCTACACAAATTGCTTCTAATTTAGACAGGAGTTTATTCCCAGTGTATAAAGAATATCATGTGTTGAACTGTGGGAAAACCTACCCTGAGGTTTGGACCAGAACTTTGTAATTTCCCAATTGCACCATAACTGACTGTTTCCATTGAAAGTAACAGAAATTGCTCTGATTACTGGGAGTAAAAGGGTTCCCAATAGGAATTATTGAAGGTACTGACAAATGTACAGACTGAACATTAAACTTTCAGATTGTTGTTACTTTCCTTTCTCCTCCCTCGTGATTTTAAAAAAAATACTTTTCAATTGGTAAAAGATAACATCAGGGAGTTAAGATTGTAATTTCTAGGAGACTTGCTGTTTGGTGAGAGAGGTTTTACCATCTTGTCCTTCTATGTATCTTATTTTTCCAAAATAAACATGGGTTTATAAATTGTTCATTTAAATGGGGTCGCAAACCACTTCAAAAAAACTGCTAAGAAGTCTCCCTCTTTTGGAGCCAAATGTAACCTGTTAAAATGAGGACTCTTGTCTAATATTTAAACGGCTTACGGCTTTACCAAAAATCCACAATTCTGATGTGTTGAATTAGTTTGTCAGTTTCACTTTCAAAGTAAGCCAGAAGTCTTTTTATGGCAGATCATAAAAATTTCGAAAGTGCAAAGGTAACTCTGCCTTCCCTCCCAATGCCACCCAACCAGTGCAATCAAAGCCAAAGGAGGTGTTGAATTAACAGCTGAAGTAGTTAGCTGGATTGCAGTGCAGGTTATAAATTCCAAGCCCTTTTCTATTCATTTCTCAGGTATTCATTTAATTCCATTAACTGGATTCATGAAAATTAATTATTTTACTGCATTAGTAATTCAGAATAATGCCCGTAACACCTTGAAGTGTACCTGCTTGAGGTTCCATATCCACGTAGTCATGGATCAATGTCAGGCTACAAACTGTAATGCGAGTAAATTGGTGGAGGTGATTATTCATTATATTTTGTCTGCAATTATAAAAGGGCCTCTTTTCTAGAACCACAGTTCACCACAGCAGGATCCCCCAGTGTATTATGCTCCATTCATCTCAATGTCACACTTCAATTAAAGCTTATGGTTTTAAATTTTTAATTGAAACAAAACCTTTCAGTCAGCAACTCCTGACTGAGCACATGACCAGCAGGCGGGCTGCTATACCACATCATGCTGTACAAACAGGAGCCAGTGTCAGGTCAGTGTCCTTTTAAGCAGATTTTTGGGTTTAATTCTCTTCCTCAATTTGGGTGAGAAATTTGAATGAAATCAGCTGCGGATGAATACATATATTTTGTGGTCAAAAAATGAAACTGAATGTTTTAAATCAGAAAACTTTGCGTTCAAGTAGTGAATTAATTTTGAAAAGAATAAACTACTCTTACATAGAATCTGCAGCACGGAAACAGGCATTTTGGCCAAACTGATCTATTCTGGCCTTAATACCCCACATGAGCCTCTTCTCGCTCTACTTACCTCTTCCCACCCTGCCCCCATATCCCTCTGTTCCCTTCTCCATATTATGCACCAAGCCTCCCCTTAAATGCATCAATGCTATATGCGTCAACCGCTCCAAGTACCAGCAAGTTTCACTTTCTCACCATTTACTGTGTAAAGAAATTCTTCCTAAATTGTTTAATTGATCTGTTAATGGCTATTTTATATTTATGCCCCTTCATTCTGGACTTACCCAAAGGGGCAAACAGTTTCTCCACGTTCACCCTATTGAACCCCTTTAGAATTTTAAAGACCACTATCAAGTCTCCTCTTCGTCTTTTTTTAAGAGGAAAGAGCCCCAGCCTGCTCAGTCTTTCCTGATCGTTTCATCCTTTCGTTCTATCCTTTCAATTCTGTAACATCCTTGTAAATCTTCTCTGCATTTTCTCCAGTGCCTCAATATCCTTTTTGTAGTAAGGAGACCATAGCTGCACACAGTGCTCCATTACCTCCCTGCTTTTGTATTCTGTTCCTCTAGAAATGAACTCCAGTACATTGTTTGCACTTTTTCCGGCCTTATCAACATGCGTTGCTACTTTTAGTGATTTATTTATCTCTATTTCCAGGTCTCTCTGCTCCTCTACCCCATTTAGTTTTTTATCTTTGAAGTAATAAATAGCTTCCTTATTCCTCCTACCAAAATGAACCACCTCACACTGTGCTACATTGAATTTTATTTGCCATTTATTCACCCACTCTGCAAGCCTGTTTATGCCTTCCTGTATTTTAGTGCAATCTTCCACTTTATTGGCTAAACCCCCTCCAATTTAATATCATCTGCAAATTTCAGCACTGTATTGTAAGACAAATGCTGGTTTTTGGTACCCTGACAAATATATGCCAAATAACCAGACAAATCCTTAATTCCTTATTAAAGAATCATCTAGGGTTGTACCTCCCAGCGTACGTTTTGTTATCTTACCTTTTAAATTCCAGTTTTTTTTTCTACCATTGACGTTAAGCTGATTAGTCTTTTGTTCCCTGGATTAGTTCTAGCTCCATTTTTTAAGATAGGAATTATAATTGCTGACATCCAGTCCTTTGGCAATATTCCTTTTTCTATTGTGACAAAGAGAGAAGATCTACATCACAGTCAAACTAGTCTTGTGCTGCAAGTGGTCACTCTTTGCTACAAAGCAACTAATCACTTTAAAGATTTTATATTTACTAGTGAATCTCTGGTGGCCTTGCTCAGTTAGACAGGAGAAATGGTATGCTTCATAGCTATGTTTGTTGTGATAGGCTGACAGAGGTAACAGTGCCATCTTTGGAGCAAGTAAGAGCAGCAGATGACATTTACAGCATTCTCCGTTGATATCCATGGACCAGAGGCATGACAGCCATACCAACTCTAAGATTTTAACAGTGTTGACTGCAAACCAGCATTTATTGAAGAATGTAGAACATAAAATCCTGAACTGAATAAACGGAATCCCAAGTTTTGCATGAAGATCTTTGATATTGGGAATAAGGTAGTGGATAATATGTACTTCATAGCCTGATTTGTACAGAGCCTCTGTGTGAAATGTTGTTTGATTCTATTGGTGTCCACTGTCAAAGACTGACCCAGGCCATCATTCCTTTCAAATTAATCAGTTTTCACGCTTAAAGTCACAAGTCAGCTATTCATTTTCAAATGGAGACATCAGCTCTGATGTGAACAAACAACTCTTTTTCCGAGGCTCACAATAGAGCAGAACCCAAGAGCTTTGAGGCTGGAAGTAAGGGCTATAACTGTTTGTGGTTTCTCAGAATGTTAAAGATGGTTATAAAAAACAAAAAGGTAGTTGTGCTACTATTTTTGTAATTGTCATTCCTGTTTCTTTCCACTCAGTCCATTGTATCTATCACAGTTGGGTGAGAACAACTGCCTCCAGTTCTTCGCCATTTACTTAGCTACTGCTTTCGGTGGTTGTTCCAGAAAAATCACTGATCTGGGATGTGACCACCTTGGCTGAGACTGGCAAACTTGTGCGTGTGGATAAATCTAAATTATCAGTCAAGGCTGAGTTGTGAACTTGAGGCTTCTGTTTAAGAGTTCAGCAGTGTGGTGTTGTCCTATCAGGCTAGACTTATTTCTTGTTCTGTCTCTTCAACAAATTGAGTTCACCCAGCACCCCCTACTCCTTAGTTGAGAGGGCAGTTCAATGACCATCTCTCCGGCTTCTGCCAAAGCTGTTCTTTAACTGACTAATTTAAGTTGTCAGACAGTGTTACTATACACTCTTACATATTATGTAGCCAGGGCAGTCAATGGGGAACTAGTAAACAACAACTTCTTCTCCAGGTGAAAAGGACAAAATAACTAAACTGCCACAGTTGGGCATGGACTGTAAAAATCTCATCGTGGATGGTAAACACTGTATATTTACTTGCCTTTGAGCATTTTTTTTTTGTCCACAAGTGTAACATAAAATAGTGTATGTTTTTATTTTAATATAGGCAGTGCTCCTTAGACGTTTGAGACTATACTCTGCTGTCCCACTCAAAATTGGAAAATCGGACGGTGAGATCTGCATTAGAGATTTGTAGTATTAAGTATTGATGTATGCAGATAAAGTTGGAGGAGTTTTATTGGTGGAGAAATGTTCTTCTGTTGCTGGCATTTCTTATCTCAATGAATTGAAATGAAACTGCAGATTCCATTTAATGTTCAATGTTTATGTTGGCAATTTATTTTTAAATAGTACATTTGCTGTCACCTCTTTGTTGCCTCTAAGTAGCGTTGAAGACAGTGGAAGCTTGCATCAGGAATTCTGGTGGGTGCACTTGTTGCTGTAGACTCTCATTTTCATTCGAAATGTGGGCTGAGGAGTAGCAGCAGATCAACCTCGGTGACATTTCCCTACTGATCCTGTCGTGATATTACCACAGGTACAGTGCTAATCAGCCACACTAGAAATGACACTTCAAATATTAATAAGTACCAAAATGAACTCTGTAATGACAGTGAAATGGAGAGTTCAGCTCTGATCCTGGTTTGATGATACATTTTTAATAATGAATGAAGTGGGGAATGTGTCTTGTTTGTCCATGAGATTTATAAATATCATGTTACGCCAAAATCTATGTTGTAGCTTGCAAGTATTTGATTAATAAAAAGCATATTTGGGCTTCCCTGCTGGTGAATGATGATTACTTTTCTACTTCACTTTCGGTGACTCCATTAATCAGTCTTGGATCAGATACACATTGAACCAGATATGGAATACTCTCTCCATGTTACCCTGCCATTGTGCATAAACCCAGACTCTCAAAAGTACTTGTACTGGACTATGGTGAGCTTTGCTGTTGGTCCCAGACTACATCATTGATCCTAGGCATAAAAAGCCATTGTGTGAGAACAAATATGTAGTTGAGTAGTTTGTCAGTGAGGTTTGGTGTTTTAATGACTAATTCATTATAAAGCAAATAGTATAGGCTGACTTATTTGTTAGGGGAAATGTGTCAATATCCTGTAAACCAGTCAATGACCTAGTTATTCTAATTTTTGCCAACAGGAAGTGGCTATTTGTGGTGACAAAATTTGATGGAAACCGATTGATTTAATTAATAGCAGAAAATGCTGGAAATACTCATCAAGTCAGGCAGTATCTATGGAGAAAAAAAGTTAACATTTCAGGTCGATGACCTCATGTCAGTTCTGACAAAAGGACATTGACCTGAAACGTTAACTCGGTTTCTTTCACTGCAGATGCTGCCTGACATAGAAACGTAGAAAATAGGAGCAAGAGTAGGCCATTCGGCCCTTTGAGCCTGCTCCGCCATTCAAAATGATCGTCTAACTCAGTACCCTGTTCCCGCTTTATCCCTCATCCCTTGATCCCTTTAGCATTAAGAAATATATCTATCTCCTTGAATATATCTAATGACTTGGCCTCCACTGCCTTGTGTGGTAGAGAATTCTACAGGTTCACCACCCTTTGACTTGCTGAGTATTTCCAGCATTTTCTGTTCTTATTTCAGATTTCCAGCATCTGCAGTATTTTGCTTTTGATTTAATTAATAGACTCTGTGGCAAGTAATAGATCTTCAGTTCTGACTATATGAATTGTACCAGATGTGAGGGGCTCCAAAATCCATCCTTCTACAAGGGGAAAACTTGCTGACAAAATACTGACCACAAACAAACAGCCAACAGTTCCTTTTTTCCTGTTTGTCAATTAGATTCAAACTAATAGTCAAAAGAATATAACACTATTAACTTTCTATGAATAGAGTACATTGGGATGTTCTCGGTGAACTGCCGAACAGACCAGAATTGCTTTGCAGTTGGAGGCCATTGTGTGCTGTGGGTTTGGACTCAGAACTTCACTGAGAAGACTCTGTCATTTCTTTTAACTTTATGGTGCTGCCCACAAGGTAACTTGTTTTGTCAGTTTGCCGTTCCCTTCACTACTGTGAGTTAGCTTGTTGAGTACTTGGGCAACTTCAGGTTGACAAACGTCGGCCTGCAAATCATATCATTGTTTGATCTCTGGCATGACTGAACTAAATTACACTAATCAGACAAATAAGTAGTTTTTGAATGCCTTTTCTTAAATTATTTTTTTTTAGGAGCTGATGATTTTAGCCTAAGTGGATTGACCTTGAATAGTGGTTGGGGGAGACAAAAAAAAATCAGGAATGGATATAATATAAACTTAAATAAGAAAAAAAAAGCAAAATAAAAGATAAAATAGTATGCATAGAAGAAAAAACAGGGAAAGAATCAAGAGAAGATAGCAGAAATAATATTGAAAAATGTTATCATGCCAATTTCTACCTTTCTCTCTTCTGAAAACGTCGACTGGCATATGATTCCATGGGCCCTCCTTCACTCAATGGACACAAATGTACAATTCAGCAAGAACTGCTGGATAGAAATTAGGAGCAGCAACGATGGCCAATTTTCCCTTCTTTAACCAAGGAATGTTGAAGTCCAATATGCCCCTGCTGCTGCCAGGCTGACATTGATTAAGTTGGCACAGACCAGGGATGGAAGTTGGGACCTTCCTAATGTGTACGACTCAGCTACGCACTGAATAAATTTGCTGAGCCATCAGTAAGCTGACGTTAAAATCTTTTTCTCAGAATAGTTAAAAATACAATATTTTAGTGGTGTAGCAATAATATTGCAGGAATTGTGTCCATTCCCATAGTGAGTATTTTCGTTAGATTAATGAAGAATGCCTCAGTATCTCCGTGCATGAGATGAACTCTTCAAAAAAAGAACGGGCTGGTCCAAGGAGCACAGAATTCCGTGAGGCTGCTAGAGGTCTCAGGAATTTTAACATGGGTTGTGTGTGTGTGAGAGACAGACGGTTTCACTGGACTGGATATGAAATTTCTTAGTGACCACCATATTGTTCGAACTCTCAATGCTACATGGTTCAATCAAGAGGTTTTTTTTAAACTTATGATGGTTGGGGTATTGATTAATAAAAATTTTAAATACTACACGCTCCTGTCATCTGTCAAGAATATTGTAGAAGTGTTCTGACTGACATGAAGTTAGCTATATAATTACATCACTACTTTGATTATGAAAACAACCTAGGGCTTTCTTTGACTGCACTATGGGATCTAGGTTTTTGTATTTTATGTTGTGCAACACACTCTCTTTCACGACTTGTCCTCAAAAGATTTTTTTTAAATCGCCGTTTGCCCATGGCATTTCCATATTCGAGCTGCTTTAAAACCTCTGAATCCAAGATTTTGCTTGAACTCCTAGTCTGTGAATGGTGTAACAGAGACAAAATATTAATCTCAAAAAGTTGCATATAACAGTTGAACAGTCCTAGATATTTCACACAATCTGTAAGAAAAATGTGGAGCCTTTATACCTGTACGCTAGCAGTTCAATAAAACTGGTCAATCTGCAATGACATAAATATATGCGGACATGTTTTGAACCTGGATCGGATGATGGAAGCAGTCTCTGACCTTTTGAACTGCTGTAATCCTGGCTTGTGGTTTTAGCACTGAGTTCCCTTTCTAGCTGTGCTGTGAAATAAATTTCTGTTGTTCCCAGGAATTTGCTTTGGAACAAGATTTTGTTGACTTTTAATTTATTACTGTATCCGATGAAGGATGAGCTCAAGGTTAACATGCGATGATGTTGACACAAAAAATGCGAATATATGGTGGCAGAAAGCGTTCTATGACAAGTCCTAAAAGAAGCAGAATGCCTTAAATTTTGTATAATTTTTTAAGTGTACCCTCTTCCCTTTAGAAGATACTTTTGAGAACATTTTTTTTACAGGCCTGGTGCACCTGTAAACCAGAAAATCCCACCCCCAATGCAGATCAGCTAAGGCAGTGGACACAATAGTGAGTCTGTAGCATCTGTCACTGAACCATGGGCAACCTGTGAAATGGGTCAGGCAGCAGGTGTTTGAGTGCACAGCTGCAGTTTGTTCAGCCCTCTAAAGTATGTAAACAGCAGTACTGGCAGGAGAGCGAAAGAACTTGTGTCCTTGCAATTAAAATCTTCTTTGATTGGTAGACTGATGGTAGAATCTGTTAGGGTTGCCAACTCTGGTTGGACATATTCCCAGAGGTTTCATCACATGACCATCCGCCTCCAACTGCCCCGCTCCCACGTTCCCGCCATTGGTCAACTGACACATCCATCTCACAGTGCACCGCCTTTCCACGCCATTTGGAAAGTGAAGAGACTCTTCGTTACCCGATTGGATGTTTCTTGACTGTCAGTCAAACAGCCTTTTCTCCTGCTCCAATATTTTTGGAACTAATAAACAAAAGTGTTTGAAGAAAATGAAAAAAAAATGTTTTAATGCCCCTGTAATTTTTCTCCGAGGTTGTTTGTGGCAATGTCCTAGAGATTAGTCTTCAATTCCAGGAGACTCCAGGGCAATCCTGGAAGGCTGGCAACCCTAATCTCAGTGTGAACATTAATGCCAGTTGAGGAATGTAGGAATGCTATTGTTTTAAAGGCTCCATTGTAGGTGGTACTGTTTATCTCAAGTTGTGTTATTCTAATTTCTAAGACTAGTTAGACTTGGAGCCAAGTTTTGTGTTGATGTTAAGCAGGCCCAAAATTAATAGCTCCTTGAGAAAGGGTGTGCAGGACATTTGCACCTTATCTCTCGTTCTGTAGTCAGTTGAATCCTATAAATGACACAGTTTCAAGCAACAAATTTATTTCCCCAACCTGTAGGAAGGAGCCCCTATAGGAGGAGTCCAAGCCGTGATTCTCGTTGGTACAGTTGAGTTTGAATAATTCTTTTGTCCAGATTAGGATGTATTTGTTCCAGCTCTCGGGCAAACCAGCTTGAAGCTTCACATTCTACCATAGAATTCAGAAAAAAAACAATGGAGCAGTTTAATGTTTCATTTCCAAAGAAAGTCACAGAATGGCTGTCATAGAGTTATCAAGTTGAAATGTGATTTATTATCACATATCCCTTATGTGTCAACGAGAATTATTTACTATTGACGATCTCTCACAGAAGTCTTCAAGGTATTGTGACTTGACTACACCTCCCTTATATCAACACGAGCTTCAGAGCAACCATAATTCTTTCCCCCTGCAAGTAAATGCTCTGTTCACACATTGTCTGAAACACAAACTAGCCTCGTAACATCAGGACTGCACAAAGACAATTCCTTCAGACTTGAGAGATATGCAGTCATTACATCAGGCCATTATTTTTCACAACCTGAACATTATATTGTTCTTCTCCTTTTCAGATTCTTGCATGCTGATGAGAATGTATACCTTTTTGCCCTTTTCTATTCTTCAGGTATGCCTATGCCCTCTAGTGCACTGGCAGACAAATTACAATTTCTCTTCATCGTAGAAACTAACACTACACTTTTACATATTTCATACTCTACAAGTGGACCATATATATTAATAAAGAAGTTAATTTCCCATGACTGGCCTAGAGGGAGTCTTTAAGTAGAAATCTTGAAAATATACAAGAACTCTGGACTGCAATTTGTGAAATAATTCATCAAAATGAATAAAATATTTGTTAATTCAGTCAGTTGCACAATTTCCCAACAGCCAATGGACAGCCAATTGTTATAATGATTCTGTGTCTCTATATTCTCCTTGTCCAACTATCCCAAACCTCCTCAGTTAGGTCCAGCTTTCAGAATCCTTTTGTACCCCATTTAGCTCACATGGTTGTCTCCAAATGCAAACAGGCTGTTGGATATAACCTTGTAGTAGTAACTTGGTGTTCGTGCCATTCGGGCATCCTTGTGCCTCTAAAGCAAATTGGTGGAAGCTGCAAAGGGAAATAACTGCGATCAAAGGGCACTTACATTAGATCACCATTTTGACTCTGGCTGTGAATGGGTTGAGTCTGCTATATAATCGACCAGTACAGAACTACCCCTGACATTTATATAGCACCTTTCATGACCTCGGGATGTCCCAAAGTGCTTTACAGCCAATTAAATACTTTTTGAAGTGTAGTCACTGTTCTGATGTAGAGAAATGCAGCTGCCAATTTGCGTGCAGCAAGGTCTCACAAACAGTAATGTGATAATGACCAGATAATTTGTTTGTGATGTTGGTAGAGGGATAAGTATTGGCTCGGGCACCAGGGAAGACGACTCTGCTCCTTTTACGTCCATGGGAGAGGGCAGACGGGGCCTCGGTTTAACGTTTCATCCAAAAGCCATGGGAATTAATCAAGGAAATATGTGTAAAAATAAGGGTAGAATGTTCAGGATGTGAAGCCTGTTGATAACTGTACTGGCAGCCATGTTGGAAGAAAAGAGAGACTAAAAGAGATTAAAATCCCCACATTTTTTGGACACTAAGGGAATCAAGAGATATGGCGATAGAGCGGGAATGTGGAGTTGAGGTAGAAGATCAGCCATGATCATATTGAAGGGTGGAACAGGCTTGAGGGGTGTATGGCCTACTCCTGCTCCTAGTTCTTATGTTCTTATTTGACTGAAGGAGTAAAAACAGGAATTTTGGTGTTTTTTTGAAAAATGATTCTCAATGCTGATTTAGAGCTGTTTTTTGTTTGCGCTAAAACTGGTTGTCCAGCGTTGATTTCAGCAAAAAGGGTTAATCTTGGGTAAGCAACAATTGATCAACCAAAGCCTGTCAGCAGCTTGTTGTTAATTTACTACCAGACCCATGTTGGTTTAGTTTTCCATCAGGTCACTCCAAAGCAAGGCTTTTCTGCCACAGTTGACCCCAAAAGAATTCAAGCCAGCTTCCTTAGTTCCTGTCAATAAACCAGGAAAACAAGATAAAATGATTTTGTGACGAATGAAAAGCAAGTACAGCTTTCCCGTGACCTCATCAACACAGCACAGGATTTTGACGGTTCACAAGAAAATCTTTCATCTTAAATCTCTGAGCTATGATTGAACGCACTGTAATACCACCGAAGAGAAAAGAAAGAGGAGACAAAGTATAATCCTACATATAATTAACACCTTATCTGATTGATTTTGCAGTTTGAGTGGCACAAAAATTTGAGGTGCAAATCACTTCGCTGTTTTTTAAAAAAAAATTCATATTGATTTACTCCTAATAGACAGGAACATATAGAATGTGTCCATTCCTAAATAATTCTTTGGACCTTGAATCCATCTGAGTGCTCTACCCAAACCTATTTGTATCAGATTGGATAATGCTACAGTAAAGGAGGATTTCCAAAAAAATCTTTGGCACTTTATAATATACTTATCTCATTGTACAGTTTACAAGTACATTTTGTATCCAACGGAATAAATGAAGGGGTTATGACAACCTAAAGCTTCTGAGGGTCCAGACATGCAAATGAATTATAAGGAGATTAGGCTACACCTCACGCTTTCTCCATTTGGTTGCGTTTTCACCCTCATTAAATTTTCCTTAGGTTGAAAGGCCAGTGGAGTATATCAGCTCTCTCCAGTGCCCATTGTGGTAACTTGAGAGCAATGGGAGATTGATCACAAGCAAACAATGGTGTAGTGGTGAGGTTGTAAAAACCCCACATCATGCATTTATATCTTTCAAATGAGGGTTTTTTTTTATTCGTTCATGGGATGTGGGCGTCACTGGCGAGGCCAGCATTTATTGCCCATCCCTAATTGTCCTTGAGAAGGTGGTGGTGAGCCACCTTCTTGAACCGCTGCATCCCGTGTGGTGAAGGTTCTCCCACAGTGTTGTTAGGAAGGGAGTTCCAGGATTTTGATCCAGCGACGGTGAAGGAACGGCAATATATTTCCAAGTTGGGATGGTGTGTGACTTGGAGGGGAACGTGCAGGTGGTGGTGTTCCCATGTACCTGCTGCTCTTGTCCTTCTAGGTGGTAGAGGTCGTGGGTTTGGGAGGTGCTGCCGAAGAAGCCTTGGCAAGTTGCTGCAGTGCATCCTGTGGATGGTGCACACTGCAGCCACTGTGCGCCAGTGGCGAAGGAAGTGAATGTTTAGGGTCATGGATGGGGTGCCAATCAAGTGGGCTGCTTTGTCCTGGATGGTGTTGAGCTTCTTGAGCGTTGTTGGAGCTGCAATCATCCAGGCAAGTGGAGAGTATGCCATCACACTCCTGACTTGTGCCTTGGAGATGGTGGAAAGGCTTTGGGAAGTCAGGAGGTGAGTCATTCGCCGCAGAATACCCAGTCTCTGACCTGCTGTTGTAGCCACAGTATTTATATGGCTGGTCCAGTTAAGATTCTGGTCAATGGTGACCCCCAGGATGTTGATGGTGGGGGATTCGGCGATGGTAATGCCGTTGAATGTCAGGAGGAGGTGGTTAGACTCTCTCTTGTTTGAGATGGTCATTGCCTGGCACTTGTCTGGCGTGAATGTTACTTGCCACTTATGAGTCCAAGCCTGAATGTTGTCCAGGTCTTGCTGCATTGCCAAAGCCCTTATACCAAGTCACAAACACATATCCGTTTTAGGGACAAATACTTCTTTTTATGTGCCTTTATACCTATGCTTATACTGGATCCAGGATTAGGAGAGCACCATCCAAGCACTCATCTCTCACTTTTACATTTGGATGAAGAGTCATTATCCCCGTAACAGAATCTTAGACACGTATATTTGTCGGTCTAGCATGCTGCTGGTCCCTGGAAGTTTGGCTTGTTTACACTATAAAAGGCAGCTAATTGAGGGAGATCTTGCACATTTGCATTCAGCATTTAGTGCAAAGCTGCTTTCATACTGATTCCTGGAGATTGATATTGATGAACTGGTTCTCGACATCTACATTGCTAAATCTAGCCCTCTGATACCATAACATGTCGGCTTCTGGGTCTGGTTCCAGGTAACAAAGCTGAATTTAACAGTGTAAACATCGGAGGCCGGGTCATGGCTGTTGGGCTTCTGGAATCTGAACTTGAGCTGCTTTCGTTACATACGAGATCCATGCTGGCACTGCCATTCCATAATGCACTGGTCTTGCACAGCTTGTGGCAATTCAAAGGTAACCATGCCAGGATTCACTAAGGTAGCTGCCAGGAAATCCTTGCTATAAAGTGGGTTTTCCTGCCCACTGGCCTTGGAGAATCCTGGCAGGTCTACCTGCTGCATGAGACCCATGTGTTGGGAACCAGCGTTTCTAGCATGGATATCACATAGCATTAAAGCAGCATCAAATGGCGCCAGTATAAAATCGATTTTAAAATGTCCTTTTTCGCGATTGGTCTTTCGTGTGTTCAAATATTGGCTGCAATTTCCATCTCGTGCTATGTTTATGCTAAAGAATCACTTGACGAAATGGTCCTGCAATATTGCTTCAGGGTCCAGATGCTGTAGAAATCATTCTGTTGACATCATGGGGCAGATCTTACAGCAGCTGGAACAACCGAGAAACAACTGCGCTAAAGCAAGCTTTTAAAGGGGATATTATGTTTGTGTGTTCGGATACTGGAGAGAAAGCACAAGCAGATGCTGGACCTATTTTGGTCAGTTGGAGGGCCAGTAGGAGAGAGGCCTTTGCTTTGCTCTACCTCTGGTGTTAGTCCTTCAAACCCTTAAAGAGGCACAATCAGGTGCAGAATTCACTTTCTTCAGGTTGATGATGTGCCAGCAGTGGGAGGATTACTGTGTAGGTCCCACTGCCCCCACATTATCAGTACAATAAATCACCTTTCAAACATGGTTTCCAACCTTTTTCTGGCAGCTGTACTTCCCCAATGGCTGCTTGAGGTGCATGGGAGCCAGTGAACACAAAGTATTTAACTGGTCCGAGCAGGTGGAATGAACTGCCTAGGTCACCTATGACCAGAGAAGACTGCTGCGTCCATCTCTGACAGCAGTGTTTATATTGCCATCAGGGTGGCGTTACCTCCGAAGACTTTCCACTGAAATCACCTCTTCAGGCAGACTTCTCCACCACCTCCCTGCCTTCCCCCGCACCCCCCCCCCCCCCCCACCCATTTGATGTGAATTTCAATAATTTGTGCTGATTGATTCAAGTAAGCATCTATGTGAAAGAAAGTTATAAAGATTTGGATTTGTATAGCCCAAAAACACATCTGTGTTTTGCACCGTGTTTTGTGACATAGCTGCTATTTTAGTGCATGGTAAGATCCCACAATGAGATGATTGACATGTTAATTCTATGGTGTTGGTTGAGTGGGCAATGTTTGATAGCTAACCCAAGAATGCCTGAATGTAGCTGTTCCACATATGAAAGGCTGCAAATCCTACAAACATTTTGACTGATTTTAAGTACATGTTGATGAATCCTTAAAGTCACAATGACTTCAATATAAATTGTAGAGAGAAATAAGTGTCCTGTTGGAACTATCTTTTACACTTTTTTTTAAAAGTGTGACGTGTATTCTTGGTTCTCTCCATGTCTTTCAAAATGACAAAGTTTCAATCTGTGGCCATGAAGCCTAGCTCCTACTACACTCCCAGGAGTAAATTTTATGTTCAGTGCATATACTGTGCAATTATATGCACGCGCACGACACGCGCACTACACTGGGATAGAGCACCCTCGTGTGGCCAGGTTTTTCTCATGTACTTGTTACTCAGTGAGTAATGATAAAATAGAATACAATGAAAGGTCATTCATTTGGAAACTTTAGCATGTTCTGAAGTGAAATCTTAATCGTTTATTCAATGAGATATTCCCACAATAATTAGTTTTGCAGACGGTTTAAAGTTGTCTGAACATTAAAATATGACTGATTTCTGAGCACAGCTGTCGGGACTGCTATTTGGAAGTCAGACAGGTGATATTTCAGACAGGTTTCATTGTCAATCTTTTTAACAAGAAAGGAGGCACTTGTTACAGTAAAAAGGAGTTTGAAAATGCCATATTTCACCTCTATGATGTGGGAAAAGCAAGCATGGTGTGCTCTTCAATCCCTTAAGTTAAGAATGGGTGATTTAATTGGACTTGATCACATCTACCTTAAAAAAAGGCCCTTTCTTGAAAATCAATCTTTGAGAGGAAATGTCAGGACT
The DNA here is from genome assembly GCF_035084215.1 of Heptranchias perlo. Taxonomy (NCBI): domain Eukaryota; kingdom Metazoa; phylum Chordata; class Chondrichthyes; order Hexanchiformes; family Hexanchidae; genus Heptranchias; species Heptranchias perlo. The sequence continues at coordinate 32,606,263 of NC_090341.1, read as the reverse complement.
GATATGATGAAAAAGGTCATTGCTGTAATAATGTTTACTGAAGCATGGATTTAGTACAGCGTGGTGCATAGAAGTGCAGGAAATCTGCCTTTTAGAATTTAAGGACTTTCACAATGATAATGATTATATCATTTCAGACTTGATGTTCAGTAACTAAATTACCAGAAACTCCGCACCTGTAGATTGAGTCAGGATACACTTGAGAGTATCCTGACTCTCGACTGATTCCTCACTGGGTTGTTTTTCCACGTTGGCATCCTGTATTTTATACTCCTGCCTGAAATCTCTGCATGCTTAAAGATTAGCTCAGTAGTTTCTTATTTTACGCTCTGGGGGATTGGTTTACACTTTGTGGCTAACGGTACCCCTTAGAGTGTCGATGAATTTTTCTTTGATTTGACCCTCCCTTCCCGTAGGGAAAGTGTCTGTTTCCTCCCCACCCCTTGCTGACACTCCCAAGTCAGAAGTTTAATGTGATGGATCTGTCCCACATTTCACCATTCTCTTGTGCAATGTGTTTGGGCTGCAGCATGCCACAACGTTCTCTTTTTTAAAAAAAGAGATCTTAAACGTAAAAACGTATCTTAAAGAAAAATTTGGAAAACAAAATTTACTACAGTGATGTTCGAATAGTTTAGGATAAAGTTGCAAACAGGCTCCAATTTTTTATCCATACCCATTTCCTGAAGGTGGTTCATGCTGGAGTGCAGTTTGAATACTGTTGTGGCTGCAGAATGGGAGCTACCAGTTGTGGTTTGCAGGATTAACAAGTCATTCAGCTCAGGACCAACCTCTTGTTGTTTGGCTTAAAATCAATTCCCAATAAGTTACCCATACCTCTCACTGCAGTGACTAGTGTCGACAAAGTCCCTGATATTCTATCCATTCTAAACATTGATAAGTTATACTAGGAGGAGCTTGACTTGTAGGAATTGCACCTTGCTGACTTGTGGAGCAGCCTGCCATTCCTGTTTCGGTTCCTGGTGCCAATGTATGTTTTAGTTGACATCTAAACTGGCTCTGTTTTGCTTATCGGCGCTCATTGTAGTGTATTGCTGTTAGCAAAGAAAGAACCGTTGAGTATTGATGTAGTGTATTCATTTGGGAGTTTCCTGAAAACAAGTTTGGGCTTAAAACCATGGTTGATTAGAATGTTCTATAGAAATCAGCAGTGAGAGCAGAATATACAGCCAGAGTACTCTTATGCAGGGTAGAACTTAAGAAAGAAATGCCTCAATGCCACTGTGTAGTAGTACTTACACACTGCATTGTAAATGCATTGCTGGACATCTAATGGAAGAAGCTGTGTGCCTTAATTCAGCATTGCTGATAGCAGAATCAAAATATGGTGATTCTATTGAGCCCGTTCTGCGAAGTGCAAATACAATTCTACAGGCTAATTCTCCTTTCATAATCTTTTTGATTGTAAAGTTGAAAATTTAACGTAGCATGTGTCAGCTCATGTGTGTTTCAACTAGCTGCAGCAGTTCTTGATAGCAGGGAAATGAAACAACTTCATCACTCTACCTCTGATGCTGGACTCCTGCATTGTTTGTCATCTTAAGAAACACTGCACACTGCCATTTGCTACGTGTTTAGGTCAGGACCGTTACAGTTTGGATTGAGGAGATTTTCTGTGACGGATTCTTTGAGTGAAAGTGATTGGGCAGGAAGAGGGAGAGGCCATGGGCCCGAGCTGCTGGGGTGTGGATAAAGATCAAGTAATCTTGAAGTACACAGGTCGTGATTGTTCACAATTCTGAAGCTGACTGTATTTCTGTGGGAGGCTGCCTGTCTTTATGTTTGTGACAAGTTTGGGGTGGTGGATTGGTGAAAGGAGTAGGGGCAGCCTTGGAAGGGAAGCACCAACAGGCATGCAGGAGTAGACAAGGCAGGGGAATATGTCCAAAGGTGATGCAAACTGGTTTCTGTTTCGGTTATTTTAGTATAGACAAGCAGAAAACACAAATTACGAGTCACCAGATTAAAGAAACTAAACTGTATCGTTCACCCCCATCAATCTCTGTCCTGTGTTCTTTGCGGAGGCCTGTTGTTGCAGTTTTAATTTGCTTTTATATTGGCCTTATTTAATTAATATTCTAAGAGACTGGTGTTTGAGTGGCTCCTGGCATTTACACTGCAAAATCTGTCTCTCTAGTCCTGGCGGCAGATTGGTAGGCCTAGTTTTTGAGGGCCTATGAGCAGCTGCAGGAACAATGGAGCCAGATTCAGTAGTGTCAGCACTGGGAGCTGGCTCAGAAACATCAGTCTCCCAGAATCCAAATTAAAACCAGGCCAACATAAACTGAGCTTCAGTACTTCAGATACAAGAGTGTGTCAGTTGTAGTGTGGAGTTGAGCTAAAAGTGGGTCCACAACAATGGTATTGTTGAGGCAGAGTGGGGTGGGGCTGCACAACATGACATTACAATAGTAAAGAGATAGTTAAAAGAATTATATTGAAATTGGGAGAGTACATCCCTCTAATTGATTTCCCACTTTCTCCTCTTCCTCCTGTTTTTCTCAGACTAAGATTGACACTGACCGAAACTGTTAATAAAAATTTTTTAAAAATAAGACAAAGCAAAACTAACCTTGCTAACTGCCCCAGCGTGTAATGAAGTTGCACTAAAACCAGGCGTATCTAAGCACACAGTAAAATGTGGCTGTACATTGCCTAAATTGCTGTTTATCACCCTGGCAGGGCTGTACAATTAGTTTAGCAGTCAGCAATACAACTCACAGGGCCAATAGCATCCAATCATTTCACAGGGAATAAATCCTGATAAAGTTCAGAGAGAAGCACTCACTTCAATTGTTTGTGAAATGGGAGGGCAAGAAATCATCTCCCTCCCATCTGCCATTGGCCCATTGTCGGATTTGCAGGCCTAATTAGAGACATTTGTTTTAGCCCTGCCAGGCTGGACCACCTCAAATGTGATTAGGCCTTGGTAACGAAATGTTTAATGTGCAGATGGCAGCCTGTCGTTTCCACAGTAAAATACAGTCAATCAGCAATTTCAGTAGAAACTGTGTTCTGGGTGAGCATTTGTGCTCAGTATAGAATGTGTCATACAAGTGCAAATAGTTTTTGATTGTTGTCCTAAAAGGTTTGTAACCTTATACTTCCTAATGCCATGGAATGTTTTTTTGATATGAATTGGTTCCCTGAGTTCTAAGTTCACCTTGTCTGTACCCCAGGGCAGATTCGGAGATGGGCAGCTGTAATGGAGGAACTATGATCTTGTGCCTGCGCAATTGCTCTGTAGACACGTTACAACTTTACCGTTCTGGTTACAAGCCTTCCCCCATGTTGGGTGGAAATCCATACAGTGCAATAATGTCAAAATCGCATTGCTGGGCAGGTAGCAGTCATTTAAATTTTTCCGCTTCTGCCACTTTAAAAAAAAATTCGTTTGTGGGATGTGGGTGTCGCAGGCAAGGCCAGCATTTATTGCTCATTCCAAATAGCCCTTGAGAAGCTGGTGGTGAGCCGCCGCCTTGAACCGCTGCAGTCTGTGTGGTGAAGGTTCTCCCACAGTGCTGTTAGGAAGGGAGTTCCAGGATTTTGACCCAGCGACGATGAAGGAACGGCGATATATTTCCAAGTCAGGATGGTGTGTGACTTGGAGGGGAATATGCAGGTGGTGTTGTTCCCATGTGCCTGCTGCTCTTGTCCTTCAAGGTGGTAGAGGTCACGGGTTTGGGAGGTGCTGTGGAAGAAGCCTTGGTGAGTTGCTGCAGTGCATCCTGTAGATCGTACACACTTGGCCTCCGGAGATAAGTCCACAGGTTTGTTTATATTAGACCTGGAGGCAGCTTTGTGATATAAATGTGATACAAGAAATCAATTATCTCGGGTCAGTTGTTGCTATGCTGGTGATCAGTCTCCAAAACCAATCAACTACACATGGCCCAATTAAACATACAGGCATTCTACAATTTTCTTTGCTTTAGGGAGCACTGAGGTATTTGAAATGCTGTGCTGGTCGCACCACAGTGAATAATTTCTCATTTTCTATCGGCTAATGTCTCCTACCTGGAGACTTAGTACAGAGTAGGAATCCACTCCATGCATACCGTAGTACTTGCAAAACAAGCAGCAGCTAAACCCTAGAAACCTTGTCAATAAGCTGGACAAATGATAGAGAGGTCATTACGTAGAGACAGTGCAGAGTGACTTAATATCGTAAATAAATCGATGAAGACATTTACTTTCTGTATCAGCAGCACTGTGAAATTAGATTAGTTTTTTTCAGTCAACTTTTTCAAATTACATTTAAACAGCTTTGTTTCTTCATTGAACCAGTTCATCAAGATGCCTCAAATCTTAATCTGAAAATGAATTGGAAAAAACTTGCTGCTTACCGAGGAGGTGTTCTCACAAATAAGCAGGGATGGGATAATTCATGAGCTCCACAAGTGTGAGTCAGTTGCATTGCTCCCGGTCACACGGGGAACTTATTTGTTATTGAGCATTTATAAATGACTATTCCCTTTATACCATGGCTAAGACTTCAAAACATCATTTTGGAATAAGTATGGTTTGCCTTTTTTCCCCCCAGTTTTCTCTCAGTTGTCTTTTCTCCTGGTGATGGGATACATTTCCATGGGAGCTAGCTTCCTAAACCTTGTCTACGCAGCCATTCTTCATTTCTGCACATAATGGAAGGAGGGTCATTAACTATTCATACCATACATTTATATAGCTCCATTGAGCCCCATTTTTGCCTTCCACTCCTGCTGGGGTTTAAACCCCAACTAAGACATTTTGGTACATGAAAGTTACTGTATTAATGTTGAGGAGGTAGGTTTTAAAAAGGATTTTGAAGGTGGGGAAAGGTGAAGGGGTTTAGGAAGAACAGTTCTGAATGTGAGGCAAGATGGCTGAAGGCTCTGTCACAGGTGGTGGGGGAAATACAAGTGGACCAGAGTTGGAAGACGTAAGGCTGAGGGAGGTCGCAGAGGTACCTCTTCACCAACAAGTTACATTTATATTGTGCCTTTAATGTACCAAAATGTCCTAAGTGGGGGGTCAGTCCGAGTACGGGCCAAATTAGGGGACGCAGCCTGCTACGTTCACTCTCCAGCAGTAACCCTGTAAAGTATGTTCAGTGAGGCCTCCATTGCACCAAGACTCTGCTGGAGAGTGAATGTAGCAGGCTGCCCCCGACGTCTGGGTGCTAACAGCAGCAGATTTAAATCGCAGCCGCCATCAGTAGCAAGGTGTAGTTGATTTCTCAGCCTATCCATATAGGCTGGAAATTTGCTTCCCTCTTTGCTGGCTTATATGGACCTTCCCCAACACCTGGTCAAATCTACAAAGTTTAGAATGATAACATATGTTCAAGGTTCGTGGCTGTGACTTTGGAGTAACTATGCACATGTAAATCTCACGTGCGCAGTTACCTACTGTTGCTGAATCTATCCTGCAGTATAAACATGCTGAATCATCAGCAAGGGAACCAGCAGTTACTGAACCACTTCCAATGAAAGCCTTGGGACATTTTACTACGTTAAAGGCGCCATATAAATTGCAAGTTGTTGACATAAATTGCAAGTTGCTGTAACGTAAGAGGGATGTGAAGATCCCTGCGCTCTACCCCAATAATATGCCTTGACTCCCAGCATTGGAATGGTGCCTCTTTCTTCACTGGTGTGAAATGTTTCCTGTCCCACATCAGCCAAATTTGTAGCCTTTGAGTGAGACTGCCAAGTTTATTTCAATTTGTGATGAGGTGTGGTTGATTCCCTGCTGTGGGTCCACGCCCAGTAGAAACTGTTTTGAGACTGCCCAAGCTGGTTTTCTTTTGACTCTTGTAGCCAGGAGGAGGAGAGAATTTTGCTTTCATCACTCCAAGCTGGATTCCGACTCAAAGGTGAAAATACAGTGTTCTAAACCACTGCATCACCTCATCCTACAAGCTGACCTTCCCAGTTAGGGAGACCTCCTGCATCTGACCACCTTTGTCAACTTGCTGAAACAGGGTGTGTGACTTTTATAGGTAAGGGACTAAAATATGATTATCTCTGATGAAAGTAAAACTACTTATGTTACATTAGAGCTCCAGAGACTGAGGTATGATCTTTTGGAAAAGTAATCCCTGTTCCTATGTGGAATTTAACAAATGAGTAAGTGTGAAGGAAAGAAAGAACTCTAATCTAAGTAACACCATATCATGTCTTTTCAGTGCGTTTCTGCCAATCAACAAATTACTTTGCAGTGAATTGAATTTTTTTGGTGAAGTTCACTGAGGGAGTTTTGGCCAGGTTACCAGGAGAACACACTGTTCCTCTTTGAGTAGTTGCATGGGATCTTTAAAATCCACTTGAACTGTCAGAACAGGTGTAAGCTCATTTAAACATCTCACCTGAAAGATGGTACCTTTGGCAGTGCGGCACTCTCAGTACTGCACTCAAGTGTCAGCCGAGGTAATGTGTTCAAGTTCGATGGGGCTTGAACCCACAACCTTCTCACTCAAACACAAGAGTGCTGCCATTGATTCATGCTGTCACAAATACATTTATGCTAAATCTGTTATATAAATGGGGTATAACTCTCCTTATTTATTGCATGTATATTTATTTTACTTATTTACTGTATCAGCCTATTTACAAACAATTTAATCGAATGTGAGGGAATCGTGGTGCGTGTCGGGAAGTGCTCAATGATCGGTGATGGGACCCTTAGTGTTCTAATTTATGTTAATGACTTGAGCCATTTTTATACTGTGCTGTTTTAGAGGAGATTTCTGAAGACCAGTGTCTGTGAGCCAACTCCCTGAGTTACACCACTAAATCAAGCTCCCTTATCCCAACAGCAGAATTGTAGAGATAAATCTACAATTGCCACCCGGGTGTAAAACTGGCGTAGTGGATGGGCCACCCATGTTACTAGAGAATCAGCATGATTTTCGTTTCCATTGAAATCAAGTTGAAAGTCTACCCCATAGACTTTGTTTTTGTGGGTTTACAATTCAATAAGGAAGCCACATTTTAGCAGTGTAAACTTGGCAAGCAGGCTCACGGGTGATAGGTTACCAGAATCTGATCTGAAACGGCACCATTGTAAAAGTGACTTTAGATTGAGAAGCTCAATGGAAACTGGCCATATTGTCATACAATACCAATCTGGGGGTGGGGAAAGGCACAGTTGAATCTGTTTGAATTTGTAGTCTGGGGACTACAGAATGCTTGAGGTCAAATATTTAAGTGAGCAAAGAATGTCTGATGAAATTCAATCCTGTGAAGTACTAAAGTTTAGAAGAATTCGTAGGTGGTATGAGTTCTCCATGTTGCCAGGCTTTTATCAGTCCACTTTACTAGCCATTTAGGTAAAACATAGCAGCTAGTTGAAACCAGACTTACAATCTACTTCAACATATCTACAGTTCTTTTGCTGACATAATGGGTTTCAGTCTGTGGTTCAATCCATAGCATCATCTTTCCAGAATGAAGCAATTAAATAACATTTAATTATTTAACCGTATATATTTATTTACTATACTAGCAAATGTTCCATGACGTTAATAAGTTGGGTATTGTGATGTTACTAATGCAATCGGCTCTTGCCTGTAATGTGCCAGTGATGGATATTGGTGGTTAGGGTGTGGGAAGAATGTAATAAGTAAGGAACTAACAAGAACACTGACAATGAAGAGAAAGGAATTAAGGAAGTAAATAGGAAGGGCCAAGCTGGCAAAGGGAAGAAATGAAGCAAAAGCAAAATACTGTGGGTGCTGGAAATCTTAAATAAAAACAGAAAATGCTGAAGAAGCTCAGCAAGTCAGGCAGCATCTGTGGAGAAAGAAACAGAGTTAACGTTTCAGGTTGAAGATCTTGCCTCAGAACTGGAAGATGTTAAGAGTTAAAGTTTTTGACCAAGTACAGAGCCAGGGAAAGGCGGGAGGGAGGGGAGGAAACAACAAAAGGGAAGGTCTCTGATAGGTTGGGAAGCAAGAGTGATTAAATGACAAAAGGGATTTTTTTTTTTATTCGTTCACGGGATGTGGGCGTCGCTGGCGAGGCCAGCATTTATTGCTCATCCCTAATTGCCCTCGAGAAGGTGGTGGTGAGCCGCCTTCTTGAACCGCTGCAGTCCGTGTGGTGACGGTTCTCCCACAGTGCTGTTAGGAGGGATGATGGTGCAAGACAGGGAGGGTGGCAATGGGACAAGTTAAGAAACAAAAGATGGGTCTAGAGGAGCTGTAAATGGCGACAGCAGAACCATAACCAGCAGCTGCAGTTCAACAAAAAAAATGGGAGCAGTGGTTATGATCTGAAGATATTGGCATCAATGTTGAGTCCGGAAGTTTGTAAAGTGCCTAAATGAAAGATGAGGTGCTGTTCCTCGAGCTTCTGTTGAGCTTCATTGGAACAGTGATAGAGGCCGAGGACAGAGAGGTCAGAGTGGGAGTGGGACAGGGAATTAAAATGGCAAGCGACCGGCAGGTCAGGGTCAAGCTTGCGGACTGAGCAGAGGTGAATCAACAAATGAGCTGAAGCAGATCTGTCCGGAAAGAAATAAAAATAGGAAAGGAAAAAAAACAATTGAGTGAAAGAATAGGGATGAACCCGTGTGGAAAAGAAATCAATAACTGAAAAGGGACGTGTTCAAACTAGTAAAAGACAAATTTAAGGCTGATGTCATTGAAACCAGAATGAAGGAATAGTCTGTTGGGAAATCACTGAATGGGAAGGGCAGACCCAGATGCAAAATAAATAAAGAACTGAGACTGCAAATAATAAACAAGAGCAACAACAGGCCTCATTGGAAATAAATGAGAGGTATGGGAGAGCTGAGGGGCGAAAGAATTGAAGGACGAGAAGAATAGTGGTGTAGACTAATTGAGGATCCAACATGAAAGGACTTGGGGAGGAGATGATTTTCAGAAATGTGCTCTGAGACCATGAAGTAAGTACAGAATTGTTTTTTAATTGGTTGCTGCAAATTCTGAGGCAATCAGAATGCTCTTGCGCCCTATGAATGTCAAATTTTTTCCCATGGCTTAAGAATTTTCTTATGACCTGTGAACATTTTAAGTAGTTGGATCTGTTCTTCAGAGTTTCCCACATATTATCTTCACTTAACATGAGTGAATTTTTATTGCAGAAAGATCTGTGTGTTTAATTAGGGTGAGATGATAATTAATCTTAAACTTTTAAAATTAACTTTCAATAAAAATACGTAGGGTGACTGTGTAATGCAGAGAGGTGCTGTGCGATAAAGGTGACACAATTTCTATTCATGGCCCAATGTGATGTTTAAAAGTACAGATATTAATTTTACTAGAGGCCTAATTTATCTTGTGTATAGGGTATTTGTACAGTGCACTCCACAAGATGCTTTTTGATTAATCTTTCACACTAATTGAAGAGAACTTACTTGCACTTTTTATTAGGTACAAAATATTGTTGTTCAAGGAATGTTATTTGTTGGACTATGGAAGTATATACTTGAAGCAGCAAAGTTGTTCAGAATGTTTGACATTGGAATGTGGCAGTCACATGTAAGAGGCTGAAACACATCTTTAAAAATTAAAAATTAAAAATTCCAGCAAGATACGGTAGGTAAATCAGCAGCCGAAAGAGAAAGGTAGGTTAGTGTGCCGATGTGAAATCACATCAGACAGAGTTTCCTCAAGATCTCCATTTAAGGCTGTTTTTGCTGCAGTTGTATTTTCTGGGCATGTGGGATTGAAAATTCTATGAGGCATAAATTAACATTGTGCGCCTGTTTTATGGGTGCAATGATAGCCAATTTAGCAGGACAGATGTCCGCGCCTGGTTTGCATGGGCGTTTGGGCCACAGCTAAATTGGTTGGGGTCTTTTTTCAATCAGCCCTGGCGGACGTCTGAAATGAGCAAAGTCCTAATTTCAATATTGATACGAGATTCCTGCACTTATTTCCAACCTAGATTCGTAAATTTGTTTGCACCAGTATTTATGGGTCATTAGCGGCTTACCCAGTGGTCTGTAAAGGGACCGCTGGAGGCCACTCAAGAATAGGCTCCAAAACTTTCAGAAATGTCGGAAGGAACACGAGTGTGGGCCACCATCGATTGTAGTATCAAAGGTCTTTTTACATTGTGGCTTGGAGCAGTTTTGAAGCCAAAACAATTTCCTTGTACTGCGTTCCCATTTTTATATTTGAAGTCTGTTACTAGTGTCCTGCAGGCGTGGAGATCATAGGCTCGATTTTCGGACGTCCGAGCGGGTGTGTTCGTGGCGGGGGGGGGGGGGGGGCTCCGAAAATTGAGGATTCCTGGGGCGGGTCTGGAGCCCGGTTCCAACCCACCCACTTACGGGTTCCCCAGTGACGCGCTTGGATGCGCGCGCAGCCCCCGCATGTGGGACTCCCACTTAAATCAATTAATTGGATACTTCAGGTCGTTAGCAGACCTGATTTGTAGGATATTTTAGGAGGGGTGGGATTTTCATCTAAACTGAGCGTGTTTCCCGTGCTGGGGGAGACACTCCCAGTTGAAATGGACGTGTTGCAGCCACCAGCCTGTGGCAACTACAAAGGTCCATTTGACAGGTGGGGGTTGAGACCCTCACTCATTGCAGGAGGCTACACTGTCACTTTGGACAAAGTTTGGCCTGCACCACCCTCCTCCTAACACTAAAATTCACCAACTTGCAACCTCAACCCCGGTGTGCAGACACATTTACCTACCTTGCAGACCCCCTCAAACATACATCTTCTGGATGGGGGCCGCTGTAGCTGCAGTCATGACCTCCTCGGAGGACGAACAGCATCACCAGCCTCGCCGGCCACACCGTCCACCTCTGACACATGGAGCTCCACAACACAGTGCTGTGACACATCCACCTGCACAGCAGGAGGGAGGGCAACTGCAGAGAGAGATGCGTCGCAGAAGGCACTACCCTCGCCACAGGGTCCACAGACCGAGGCTCAGCTTCTTGGACCTCTCTGAGCAGCAGTGCACACGGAGGCTCAGAGTCACTCGACATGTAAGTTGTACACATCTGCAGCCTCCTTCATGCCGAGCTGCTCCCGGCTGGCCCGAGCACCATCTTCTTACCTGTCGCTGTCAAAGTCACCACTGCCCTCAACAATTTCTCCTCTGCATCCTTCCAGGGTGCCACCGCGGACATCGCCGGCGTGTCTCAGTCGTCTGCACAAAAGAGCCCTGCAAATACACCTACACCCACTCTGCAGTGACACAATGGGTGGCATCAGTTGTGGGTCTTCATCATGATCCTCAGGAAAAGGGATTATTGCACAAACCAGACAAGATTTGCAAAGACGTGGCAGTGGTGACAATATAATATGTAATGTGAGTTGATCAGAAATCAAATATAAAGAAAAACCATGACAAACCCTCAAACACCCTTGTGCATCCCCTTCATGCTCACAACACGTACGCTTCCTACTACACATATGTGATGCATGCCCTGTGGCTGCAGCACAGGTAGTGGCAGGTTGGGCGAGGATAACCGTGAAAGAGATGCATCAGAGGGTGAGTATGAGATAGAGCCATGAGATTGTATGAGGATTGGGTTGAGTGGTAATGGTGGGATGAGTACTGGCGAGGTGAGTAAGTGCAGGTAAGATGAGGATGAGGGTTCAGTGGGTGTGAGGAGTGATGTGATAGAGTAGTGTTGGCAGTGCAGAAGGAGATGTGGGTTGGGGGCCGTGATGTGGCAGATGGAGTGTAGGAGAATGAGTAAGTGTACTCACTTTGGCTGACCTACTTAGGTCATTGCAGTGCCTCCTGCACTGTATGCAGGTGCGTGATATGTTGGTGCTGGTGACCTCCTTTGCCACCTCTAGCCAGACCTTCGTGGTGGCAGAGGCAGGCCACTTCCTTCCATCCGCCGGGGAGAAGATCTCTGTCCTCCCGCTCCTCCTCACCCCATCCAGTAGAACCTGGAGTGAGGCATCAACAAACCTGGGAGCAGCCTTCCCCCTGGGCTGCTCCATGCTGTAATTTTGGCTCCATTCTGTAGCATCAGTCAGTTGAGGACTGTCCCTTTAAATAGGGCTCTTCCAGCTGACGGCCTCTGATGCGGGTGCGCAGTCTGCCCGCTGCGCAGCTTTCCAGCGTGAAACCAGGAAGCCAAGGTGAGGGCCTTCAATTAGGCTGCGATCGCGTGCGGAGCACCCCAAATTCACTGGGCGCATTACCCACGCACCCAGTCTACCCCCCGCTGCCAACCCGCCTCCCTCCTAATATCGAGCCCCATATTTCTGATTTCCAGAGGCCTACAAAACACGAACAAGGTAAATTCGATGATTTACACTTGGAAAGGTCACTGACCACTGTTTGATGGCACTGCAGTTGTGCGGGTCATTATAGACTATCGAGCCATACAGAGCAGGAAGTTCCTCGGATTGATCTGTGGCCTGTGCCAGGTACTATAATTAAACACATCAATCTTAGGCAAGTGAGGAGAAAATTAGCTGGAGTTTCTGGATTATTATCCAGTGATACTTGCTGAAAAATGCTTGTGGTGTGGAACTCTGGTGAGGACATTACCTGCTTAACTGGGGATTCCCCCATTCAATAACTTCCCCCGCCCCCACCTCCACCAAGAACTTTCCAGCTTTTGATTATTTTTTTGGCGCCCACCCTTGTTCTTCTGTAGCTTTGAAAGTCAACTAATCTGTGAATAGTAAAATAAAAAGAGAAACTGCAAATGCTGGAAATTTGAAATGAAAACAGAATATGCTGAAAAAATACAGCAGGTAAGTCAACATCTGTAAAGAGGAAAAACGGGTTATAATATTTGGGTTATACACCCAGAGGTCAGAAATCTCTTCTCTTTCCAACCTGCTGTGCAATTCTAGCATTTTCTGTTTTTTCATCTATGACGAGAATACAGAAATAATCTATAGAATTAGTTTTTGTTTCGTTCTGTCTTTTACTTATGTTATCACGGTCAGTGCTTATTTTCTCAATGACTCAGCTGGGCGGAATCTTAGTAATACATAATAGTCTGCTTAATTGACCAGAAACAATAAATGATGAGCTGCATTTTCTGACAGTAGGTGTATGTTCAAAAAGTTCAGATGCTTAATCTCGCTGAAGGAAATAATTTAGTCTCATTTGCACAGGTCGCATTTTAAATGCTGATGTCATTATCACCTAATTAACAACACATTTACAATTGCATACCTTAACCATCAAAGCAAATGGAGGAGCAGACCACTTCATAGCTTTGCAGCAATAAATCGTAAGTCTCTAAATATAGAATTCCTCATGATGTTTAACAAAAGATGGTATTTATTGATTAAAATAAGAAGTACATCATCTACAATATAAATATCTCTTTTGATTATGGCGAATGGAGTAACTCATTGGTTTTTGACTATAACCAATGCAAAACTGGGTTGGTAGGTCAGTATTTTAAAATAACAGAAAATATTGAAAATACACAGCAGGTCTGTCAGAACCTGTAAAAAGAAAAGGTTACATATTCAGATGTAAATCTTCAGCAGAATACATCAGTTCTGATGAGGGTATACACTACAAATGTCCCAGCATTCACAGTTTTTAATTTCCCATCTGTCCAGTTTTTATTGGTTCATTATACTTTCTTTAAGTTGTTTCTTTTCTTCACCATGCAGCTCCAACTTCACATTTATAGTCTCTCATGAGTGCTCGATTTGTGTGAAGTACTTAAAATTATACCAGCAATAAAGTGAAACGTGATTTATTGAATGTCTCAGTGATTGTATTGGATAACATCCTATCCCGCTAGTGATCCAATACAGCATCACCTTGCCCACACTTGCCTACATCAGCTACTTTTCAGCAAAGTTTGTGAATTAAAATGCACTTAAATTAAACTGAGGAAAGTACAATGTGCTGGATTTTACATACATTGGACATTAATGAGTTTCCTTCTGATGCAATCAGACAAAAGCAACTGAGCTCCCACCAGATTCTTTCATTTCTGTCATGTCTCACTGAGATATCTTCACTGCTTTCCTCCCTCGGCCTCTGCACCAAGCGACTTCTCATCCTTGCTGATTTCAACCTCCATCTCAACTCATCATGCTCTCTCTCCTCTGAGTTCACTGCCCTCCTATCCTCTCTTAATCTCTCCCTCCATATAAACTCCCCTACCCATATTCCCAGCCAACCCCTCGACCTTGCTGTCTCTCTACTCCCATCGTGTCAATCATGGATAAGGCCATCCCTTATCAGTTCCTTGTATCCCTCTCCACCCATATCCCCCTTCCCTCTCCCAACCCCATTTCCTTCTGTGTCTGCCCCTGGAAAAAACTCTCGCCCAGGTCACTTACAACGGCATTTTCAACTTCCCAACTGTCTAGCCTTTGGCCCTCCATTCACATGACATTTCTGCAGCTACCAATCTGCTTTATCACACCCTCACCTCCACCTTTGATGCCCATGTCCCCATTAAAATCATTACTTTCTCTCACCCTGGTCATTCCCTCAGGTACGGCCCTCATCTCTGCTCCCTCAAGTCTGAGGAATGCAGACTTGAACGTTTATGGCGGATAACTGGTTCAGCCATTCATCGCCAGATCTGGCTGGATCACATAAAGCACTATCGGGTCCTGCTCTCCACTGTCAAAATTGCTCACTATTCCAGGATCATCTGGAATGCAAAGATAACCCCCGGCTTCTCTTCACTACAAACCGTCTTCTTAAACCCCTCTCCCCTGCCTCCTCCAACCTCACCTCCAACAAGTGCGAGGAGCTCATGGACTCCTTTGTCACTAAGATTGAGACCACCCATTCAACTGCCTCTGCTGCTTTCCTCCCTTCACTCGCCCACCAAGCCAAACGTCCCCAAAGGCTCCCCCCGCCCTAGCCTTGAACTCGCATCTTCCTGTAGTTTCTCTACTATGTCCCCTCGTGCCCTCTCCGAGCTCATTTTAAACATCCCCTATTCCCACCAAACTGCTGACCACCCAACTTCCCTTCCTGGCCCCCATGTTAGCTGGTATTGTTAATGGTTCCCTCTCCTCAGGTGCTGTCCCCCTCCACTTCAAATCTGCCGTCATCACCTCCCTCTTCAATAAAACCCATCCTTAACACCTCTGTCCTTGCAAACTACTGCCCCATCTCCAACCTCCCTTTCCTCTCCACCGCCCTTAAACTTGCTGTCGCCTCCCAAATCCGTGCCCATCTTTTCTGCAACTCTATGTTTGAATCCCTCCAATCAGGTTTCTGCCCCGCCACAGTACTGAAACAACCATTATCAAAGTCACAAATAACATCCTATGTGACTGTGACGATGGTAAACTATCCCTCCTCATCCTTCTCAATCTGTTTGCAGCCTTTGACACGGTTGACCACACCATCCTCCTCCAAAGCCTCTCCTCAATCATCCAGCTGGGTGGGCCTGCACTCGCCTGGTTCCATTCTTATCTATCTAGTCCTAGCCAGAGAATCACCTGCAAAGGCTTCTTTTCCTGTTCCCACACCGTTACCTCTGGAGCCACCAAGGATCTATCCTTGGCTCCCTCCTAATTCTTATCTACATGTTGCCCCTCTGCGGCATCATCCGAGAGCACGACATCAGGTTCCACGTGTACACTGACAACACTCAGCTCTACCTCACCATCATCTCTCTCGACCTCTCCACTGTCTCTGATTTGTCACACCGCTTGTCTGACATGATGAGCAATAATTTCCTCCAACTAAATATTGGGAAGACCGAAGCCATTGTCTTCGGTCCCCACCACAAACTCTGTTCCCTCGCCATTGACTCCACCCCTCTCCCTGGCCACTGTCTGAGGCTGAACCAGATCATTCGCGACCTTGGCATCCTATTTGACCCTGAGATAAGCTTCCAGCCACATATCCGCTCCATCACCAAGACCGCCTACTTCCACCTCTGTAACATTACCCGTCTCTGCCCCTGCCTTAGCTAATCTGCTGCTGAAACCCTCATCCATGCCTTTGTTACCTCTAGTCTTGACTATTCCAATGCTCTCCTGGCTGGCCTCCCATCTTTCGGCCTCCCATCTTCCACCCTCCATAAACTTGAGCTCATCCAAAACTCTGCTGCCTGTAAACTGCCTTGCACCAAGTTCCGTTCACCCATCACCCATCACCCCTGTGCTCGCTAACCTACATTGGCTCCCGGTCTGGGAAGTCTCAATTTTAACATTCTCATCCTTGAT
This sequence comes from Heptranchias perlo, assembly GCF_035084215.1. Taxonomy (NCBI): domain Eukaryota; kingdom Metazoa; phylum Chordata; class Chondrichthyes; order Hexanchiformes; family Hexanchidae; genus Heptranchias; species Heptranchias perlo. Next base: position 32,590,131 of record NC_090341.1, on the reverse strand, counting down.
TTCAAATCGCTCCATGGCCTTGTCCCTCCCTATCTCTGTAACCTCCTCCAGCCCTACAACCTCCTCCAGCCCTACAACCTCCCGAGATCTCTGCCCTCGATTTTAATCACTTCACCATTGGCAGCCGTGCCTTCTGCTGCCTAGGCCCGATGCTCTGGAATTTCCTCCCGAAACCCCTCTACCTCTCACTCTTCCTTTTTCAGATACTCCTTAAATTAGACAAAGCATTTGGTCGACCTAATATCTCCTTATGTGGCTGTGTCAAATTTTATTTGATAAAGCTCCTGTGAAGTGCCTTGGGATGTTTTACTATGTTAAATAAATTTACTATATAAATGCAAGTGGTTGTTGTCTGTATCTTAAAAGGTCAATTTGGATGTAAATCCTAATAAAAAGGGAAAAATTGAAAATGTTGGAAATCTGAAGAAAAACAGAAAATGGAAACTAGTATTTTACTTGAAAAGAGTTGAAAAGGCGGCCAACTCTACTCAGAGGGCCTGCCTATATTTCAGTCTTCAGTTCTGATTCAGTGCTGGCTGTCCTGCTGTTTATTTCCAGCAGTTTCTATCTCTGTATGTAAATACTGAGAGTGCAGAACTACAGCAGCCTGTTGGGAGAGGGCCTGGTGAAATGACTGGTCTTAGCAAAAAAACAACTTGCACAGTTGAGCCTGATTGTTATCCCTTTTGCCGGGAGGTGTGAAGGTTAATTACCGAGGCTCCCACAGTTCATCCATCTAAAATCAGCTCGTTTAGCACAGATTAGGGATTATCCTTGAAGATGGCAGGGCCACCACATAGTTGGGCAGCAGCTTGGTAGTTCTGCTTACTTTTATATGGATGGGCCAACTTGTGTTGTGTATTTTACTATATGGAATGAGTATCAGTCAGTTTCTGTAATTGTAGCTGTCTTTCATAATGCCTGTAAGAACTGACCAGGCCTGATTGAAACTATCGGCTAGGATTATTTCCTCATGCTTTAATTACAATGTAGCTTGGTAGATGACAAAACACATATGCAATTTCTTAGGAGGATGATTATCCAATTATGGATGAGTGTCTTGGAGAATTTTTTAAAAAGGAAATATTTATCAGTATTTCATCAAAAATATTATGCTAAATAATTATCTCAAAAATGATATGACAGCTGAAAGCTCAAAGTATCCTTTGGGAATGCAGATTAGGGTGTTATGTTCTCACTGTTTGCAGCAGTGAAAATGGAGTAATATTGCGAACCATTTTGTGCAAGTATTAATCAGTATTATTCTGACTATAAGTTGTAAGTATTTAGTTTAATATGACTGAAAAATATTGCTTCCAACATTTTCAGAAAGGATAGTAAAGAAAAATAACTTTCTTCCTCGAATCATATGGCACAGAAGGTGGCTATTCGACCCATCGTGTCTGTGCCGGCTCTTTGAAAGAGCTATCCAATTATTCCCACTCCCCTGTTCTTTGCTCGTAGCCCTAGAAATTTCTCCTTTTCAAGTATATATCTAATTCCCCTTTGAAAGTAGTTCTCCAATTGTCTTCCAGTTGTTTTCCTCCAGATTTTCATCCTTTATAGGCAACTCACACTGTGGTTCAATTTCTTGGCAGGGGCACCCTCTAAAACCTTGCCCAAGTCACCATTGTTCATGTCTCAAAATCTCCACATGTTATGTGCCATTCCCCGGTCAGCAGTTGAGGGGATGAGCAGGTGCTTTGCTCCCAAACTACTACCAGTGGCATTCTATGAATGCTTGAGGTTCTATCTCACCACCACCTCTCTCGACCCCTTCACTGCCATTGTCTTTGGTCCCTGCCACAAACTCTGTTCCCTGGCCACCTACTGCATCCCTCCCCCTGGCCACTGTATAAGGCTGAACCAGGCTGTTTGCAACCTCGGCATACTATTTGACCCTGAGATGAGCTTCCGATCCCAGATCCTCTCCATCGCCAAGACCATCGACTTCTACTTCCATAACATCACCCATCTCTGCATCAGCCTCAACTCATCCGCTCTGAAACCCTCATCCGTGATTTTGTTACCTCTGGACTTGACTATTCCATTGCTCTCCTGGCCGACCTCCCACCTCGCACCCTCTGTAAACTTGAGCTCATCCAAAGCTTTGCTGCCCATATCCTAACTCGCAACAAGTCCCGTTCACCCCTCACCCTGTGCTCGCTAACCTACATTGGCTCCCGATACGGCAATGCCTCGATTTTAAAATTCTCATCCTTGTTTTCATATCCCTCCATGGCTTTGCCTCTCCCTATCTCTGTAATTTCCTCCAGCCCTACAATCCTCCGAGATCTCTGTGCTCCTCCAACTCTGGCCATTTGTGCATCCCCGATTTTAATCGCTCCATCAGTTTCGGCTGTGCCTTCAGCTGCCTAGGCCCTAAGTTCTGGAATTCCCTCCCTAAACCTCTCTACGTCTCTCTCCTCCTTTAAGACGCCCCTTAAAACCTACCTCTTTGACCAAGCTTTTAGTCACCTGTCTAAATATCTCCTTATTTGACTCAGTGTCAAATTTAGTTTGATATCGTTCCTATGAAGTGCCTGGGGACATTTTACCACATTGAAGGAACTATATAAATGCAAGGTGTTGTTGTTGTGTTTGCCAGAGAATTTCTGGGAGGAATCTGCACTCAATCCTTCCCTCAACAACTCAGCTAAAATCAGGAATTCTCTGTGGGCAGTCTGCAAAGTCACCTCTTCCATTGCTCTCCTGGCCGACCTCCCACCTTGTGACGTAGTGGGTTGGTGTTGCAGTAGGCCGCACCTCCTCTGCAATGCACCATTGATCTGGTACTGGCAATGACATTATATTCCACCCAGGTGATTTTTATTTCTTGAAGGTGCTGAACTCGTACTGATACGGATACGGTTCCATGGGCACTGGTACCTCTCTCAAGTAGACATTCTTCTTATGTGAGCCTAGATGGTGTGTTTCTGCAAGCTATTTAATCACGGGGATATTGTAACCGAGCTTGGCTCTTCCCTCACAGTATGTCCATGCACATAAGTTTTTCAGTGGGGTCGCTAGGTAAGAACCTTGGGCTGATTTTTTTTCCCCCCCACCAAGCACAAGGACACTGAAGTTAATTGTAATGCACTACTACCGTAACAGCTGAGACCAGCTAATGCAACATAGGTGAGATTGATGGTGTTAAATAGGTTATCTTGTTAGTATGCAACATATTAAAAATAACCACGCTTCATGGATGTTCTTTAAAGTCAGGCTGGAGCTTTGACTTTGAGATAAAGAATTGTGTAATGCAGAAGGAGGCCATTTGGCCCATCGTGCCTGTGCCGGTTCTTTGGAAGAGCTATCCAGTTAGTCCCACACCCCTGATCTTTCATTCATAGCCCTGCAAATTTTTCCCCTTCAAGTATTTATCCAATTCCCTTTTGAAAATTGCTATTGAATCTGCTTCCAGCACCCTTTCAGGCAGTGCATTCCAGATCATAATAACTCACTGTGTAACTCATGTTGCCTCATTCTTTTGCCAATTACCTTAAATCTGTGTCCTCTGGTTACTGACCCTTCTGCAGCTGGAAGCAGTTTCTCCTTATTTACTCTATCAAAACCCTTAATGATTTTGAACACCTATCAAATCTCCCCTTAGCCTTCCCTGCTCTAAGGAGAACAACCCCAGCATCTCCAATCTCTCTGTATAACCGAAGACCCTCATTCCTGGTACCATTCTAGTAAATCTCTTCTGCACCCTCTCTAAGGCCTTGACATCCTTCCTAAAGTGTGGTGCCCAGAATTGGACACAGTACTCCTGCTGGGGCCTAACCAATGTTTTATAAAGGTTTAGCATAATTTCCTTGCTTTTGTACTCTGGCCCTGATATTTACAGGGAGGGAGCGGGTGTTGAGGGTTGTGGTGGCTGGGAAATGTGGGTAACGAGGAGGTCCTGCTGAATTTGATGGCAGGATCTCATTTGAATTTTTTTGTCTCCGTTTCCCTATTGGCAGCCAGCCAGATTGAGAGGCTAGCTGATTGTCGGCGGGGAGGGGGGGGGGGCTTCTGATCGCAGGTTAGTGTGGGAGGGGGTGGGCTTCGGATCGCGGGTCGGTTTGGGGGGGTTGCTTCAAGTCGGTGTGGGAGGGAGGGCTTCGGATCGTTGGGGGGGTGGGCGGCCGGTGTTGATTCGGGTAATTTCCCAGTCTGAAAAGCAACCGTTCACCACTACTCTCCACTTTCTGTCCCTTAACCAATTTTGTATCCACGTTGCCACTGTCCCTTTAATCCCATGAGCTTCAATTTTGCTAACAAGTCTATTATGTGGTACTTTATCAAACTCCATCTGAAAATCCATATACACATCAACCGGACTACCCTCACGAACCCCCTCTGTTATTTCATCAAAGAACTCAATCAAGTTAGACAAATGCGATTTGCCTTCAGCAAATCCGTGCTGGCTTTCATTTGTTAACCCATTATTTTCCAAGTGTCAGTTAATTGTGTCTTGGATTATTGTCTCTCAAAGTTTCCCCATCACTGACGTTGAACTGCTTGGCCTGAGTTGCTGGATTTATTCCTTTCCCCTTTATGAACAGGATTGTAACATTTGCAATCCTCCAGTCCTCTGGCACCACTCGCATATCTAAGGATTGAAAGATTGTGGCCAGAGCCTCTGCAATTTCCACCCTTACTTCCCTCAGTAACCCAGTCTGCATCTCAACCGGACCAGGTGACTTTTCTACGTTGAGTACTTCCAATCTTTTAAGTAACTTCTCTTTATCTATTTTTATCCTATCCAATATCGCTTTGACCTCCTCCTTCACTGCTACATTGGCAGCATCCTCTTCTCTAGTGAAGACAGATGCAAAATATTCATTCAGTACTTAGCCATGCCCTCTGACTCCACAAGTAGATCTCCTTTTTGGTCCCTTATCGATCCACCCCTCCTCTGACTACCCTTTACTGTTAATATATTTATAAAAGCCTTTTGAGTTCCCTTTTATTGTTAGCCACTAATCCGATTCTCATATTCTCTCTTTGCCCCTCTTATTTCCATTTTTAGTTCTCCTGTGTAACTTTTTTGTATTCGGTTTGGTTCTCTATTGTATTATGAACTTGGCATTTGTCAAAAGCCTCCTTTTTCTGTCTCATTTCAATCTCTATATCTTTATTCATGCAGGGAGATCTAGCTTTGGATGCCCTTCCTTTCTCCCTCGTGGGAATGTATCTTGTCTGTACCCAAACTATCTCCTCTTCGAAGGCCTCCTTTTGCTCAATTACTGTTTTGCCTGCCAGTCTTTGCTTCCAATCCATCTGGACCAAATCCCTTTTCAACTCACTGAAATTAGCTCTCCTCCAGTAAAGAATTTTCATGCCTGAATGTTCTTTGTCCTTTTCCGTAACTACTCTAAACCCGATGATATTATGATCACTGTATCCCAAACACTCCCCCACTGAAACATGCTCCACCTGCCCCAGTTCATTCCCCAGAACTAGATCCAGCATTACTTCCTTCCCTGTTGGGCTGGAAACACACTGTTCCAGAAAGTTTCAGGAATTTCTCCCCCTCTTTTCCCTTTTCACCATTACTATCCTGTCTATATTGGGATCATTGAAGTCCCCCATTATCACTCCTCTATAGTTCTTGCATCTTTCTGCAATTTGCCTGCAAATTTGCTTCTCTATCACCTTCCCACTATTTGGTGACCTATAGTATACACCCACTAGCATAATAGCTCCTCTATTGTTTCTTAATTCTAACCAAATAGATTCTGTCTTTGACCCCCAACTACATCATCTCTTTCTAGTGCTTTAATAGTCTCTTCGATCAAAACGTTTTACACCCTCTCAGTGATATCCTTTACACTGGCACCACGGAGGCAATACACCATGCGGGACTCACGTCGGTCACTGAAATGCCTTTCTGTCCCCCTAACTATTGAATCCCCAATAAGCACCGCTTTCCTACACTTTGCTGTGCCCCCCTGTGCAGTCCTTTGCCCCTCGGTGCCATGCTCTGGACTGCACTCCTTTTGAGGTGTTGCCACCCTCTCCTGTATTCAATACTGAAAACTGTCTTGTGAGTGCAACACTCCCAAAAGATCCCTGCACTGCCTGCTTCTTCCTACCCTCCTGGGTGGCCACCCACTTACCATCCTGAACTCTGTGGCTGTGGGATGACCACCTCCTGGAACATATGATCCAGGAAATTTTCAGCCCTCCTGTATGCTGTGCAGTGATTCCAGCTACTCATCAATCTCAGAAGCCTTGCTGTTCCCACATGGCACAGGAATTGCAGGCAAAAATTTGAATCTTTATATTCAGCCTCCTCAGTCTGCTGGTCCAGTTTTATAAATACTTGCACTATTACAAGTGCATTGGAACTTTTCTTGTTTGACTGTCTGATACTTGTGCGCATTTCGGAAAAGGTGTTTTACTTTATAAAGGAAACCACTTCAAATCCTCACGTACGTAAATAGTTGTACAGTAGTGATTCAATCCAGGCGCATTTCTCGTGTGTTTAATTAACAAGGCTGCTAAATCAACAAAGTTGAGTTATACAGAAAGTGACAAGTTTTGACTGACAAACATTGGCAATTTCTGAGTGGCTGATTACCAACACCCTAATACATCACTGGGTTTGGAATATCTGCAGTGTTTGCTTCTCTGATTAAATGCGGTAACTGCGATCATTTTCTCATGAATTATGGATGATCAGGCTTTTCAAATGCATAAACATTGATGTCAGTGCAAACCAAATTCTAAATGGTAATTACCTAATTTTTGCATCAGTAGAGTCTCCTTTCCCTGTACATGACCCTGATGTTTTTCAGTTTAATTTTTCTATCCAAACATACATAATGAATCTTGGGAGCAGTAACCTGTACTTTGCCAGTGTTCGCAGTCAGAGAGCAGCATTGCAAAATGAGCATGTAACAGTCTGGAGTTGTAAAACCTCTGCCACAGGACTGGACATGGTGTTTGGTAATTAAAAATTTAAAACCATTTTTTTTGCAGTAAGCAGTGTCGATTTAAAAACATAGAATTCACTGTAAAATCAGTTCAAACTGGTAGGGGTCAATTTAGGTCTGCCCTTCGAGACCGAGACACACACCACACATTGCTCTGGCTCCAGCCTCACTCCCCTCCAGCCTCATTCTTCCCTCCCCCCCAAAAAACCCTTTTGCTAACAGCTTCCTCCACGTCAAGCCTATATGCAGACCTGAATCGTTGCTCTTACCTTGCTTAGGAGAGGCTCATTGGTGGAACTTGTTGGCCAGTGGCTTTCCTGTCCTTTGCAGTCGGTTAAATCAGATTCAAAATGTCCCATGTTGCTGAGAGCATCTCTTATCCAACATCATGGCTGCTTGGAGTGTGGGAAATTCAAATCAACGAGCTGCAAAAGACAAATGGGCAGCTGACTGGCCCTCGCCAACCAACACAAGGACAATAACAGATCTTGCCAATCAGGATAGACCCTTTGCATCTCCAGACGTGGTGAGTTGACCGAAGACATTTCAGCACAAAAGGAGGCCGTTTGGCTTATTGTGTCTCTGTTGTTGCTATCTTCACATTGGTGTATCTACTCTAATCCTGTTTCTTAGCTCTTTTTCTGCTACCTTTAATATTTTTCGTCATTAAATGTTAATGTAAATACCGTTTAAATGCCTTGATTGACTCAGCCTCAATAGTTACTTATGGCAGTGCATTCCACATTCTAATAACTTGTGCAACTTTCCCCTTTATGCTTTTAGTAAAATTCCTAACTTGATGACTTTAGTAATTCACAGACCAATGGAAATAATCTTCCTCTATTTACTTTCTCAAACTCTTTGAAAACTTAGAACACTGATATAAGACCACCGCCCCCCCTCCCCAACCCATAACCTTTGCTTCTCCAGATAGTTTTTCAAGTCACTTATCGTAACTATATTCTGTTATCCCTGGTATTATCTCAATGATTCTACGTTGCACTTTTTCCATGGCTCCAATATCTTTTGCATAATGTACACAGTGCACATTATTCCAATTGTGACCTAACATACCTTATGCAGTTCAACACCAGCTCCGAGCTTTTGTGTTCAATATAAATAAAAACTTATAAATAAAACTCAGGATCCCATTTTTTCTTTTTATGGCTTTCACTTCTGAAAAGCTGCTTCTAAAGTTTTGTGTATCTGTACCTCTAGATCTCTTTGTTTCTCCACTCTATTAAGAATTTTACTGTTCTTTTTCCAAAATGGACAACTACATTAGGAATCAGGCAGGCAGTCCTCTCCCCAGTATTTCACCCAGGTATGTAGCCATGGTGACCTTCCTGAAATCCTGGGTATGCCCCTGCTGCTTACTGCCAGGTCACTGCTGACGCTTGTTCTGAAGATTGGCAGTCAGGCAAGGTCCTGAGTGGCGCCTGTGGACGTGTAGCCCAGCAAGGAATCAACATCTTCTTCAGGAGCACTCAGGAGTTGCTTCCTCTCATGTTGGCACACTGTCCTGGACCAAGCTTTTCTTTGCTCTCACTCTTTGATTAAAAATTTAGGGACATATTTTTCACTTTATGAAGAAATACAACTCTCAGTTGTAGGAAATGAGAAACAGATTTTTTTTTTGATCTTCTGTGAGAGAACAAGCTATTGAGTTGCTAACTGTACACTTGAGACATTTTTTTATCTGTGGAACATCATTCAGAATTAATGAGTGATCTAACCTGTTAAATGGTCCAGATGTTTGTCAACTGTTTGTTCTACATCTATAGACGAGTTTTAGAATATCTCTGTTGCATGTTTTTGAAGTAATGTTACACAGTAAATATTTTAATTGATATTGAAAACTGAGTCGGAGGTTTTTCTGTACAGTTCGGAGCAAAATAACAATCGAGAACTTTTTATAGTAATTTCATAATGCTATCCTGGTTGCTTTTATAAATGCCCAGTAACTGTTCAGCTGTGTTATGGAAAGTTCTTGATTGTTCAGTATTGGATGTGACTTTAAACAGATTCGCAATGTAGTATAGATCATGAGCTTTGGATCAATGAGCTTGAATTTCCAGATCAAATTAAGCTTTTGGAATCTTTCTGCTTCCATCACTCATCACACCGAAGGGCACATCTGCGACTTGGTTCTTGCTGAAGTACAATGAACAATAACTCACATCTTCAGCCACTGAGTCCTTGGAAGGCTCCCTACATCAAGGTTTGTTTAGCTGTTAAACTGGACCCTGCAGCTGTTTGTTTTCAACATCCTCCTCCTTTAATCTTGCAGAGTTTGACTATACTTCAATATTAGAAATATGATTCATCTGAAACGAAGAGCCAGGTTCAATTTCAAACATTTGTGGTTTTGATAGAAAATAGAATTAATACTTAGAAAAATTCAGTATTTATTTTTGATTAACTTTTTTTTTCTACTCAGAATAATAACAAAAACATTTTGTTCCATACTGTAGTTAAAAAGAAAAAACTACACATGCTGAAAATCTTTTTTTTTAAAAATAGGAAATGCTGGAAATACATCTGAAAAGAGAAGACAGGTTTAATATTTTGTCAGAGTCTCCAGTTCTGATGAAGGATCTACACCCAAAATGTTAACCTGCCTTTTCTCTGTAGATGCTGATGGAACTGCTATGCAATTGCTTTTTTTTTGTTTTATTTTTCTATTTTTAAAAACTATTTTGGTAGTTTTTTCCACTTAGCTGAGACCAGGTCCAGCCTCATGAACTCTCAAATGGGCTTTACTCCATGAGGCGACCAAATCCACTTCAACAATTGGGTTACCCAGTCACGGACCTCATGCCAGTCTACTATGCAGAGTTTGTCAAGGTTCTGCACTAGGGGTCAGGATAATTGGCTGGGAGCTCTCAATAGCATATAGATTCTTTTGAACAAAAAGTTGCTATGCACCTCCCCTCTACTCTCATTCCCAGGACGATTTACAAGGAGCCAAGTGTAGTCATTCTCTTAATGTCCCATTGGCAAACGAAAGACTTGTTTTTGGATCTTTCAGTCCAACGGGTTTAAAAAACCTAACCAGATTCTTTGAGACACAGATGGAGGGTCAGCCACCTACAGTCGATGCAGTGATTCTTGAGAGGACTAGCTTAAGCAGTGCTTCACACCCTGCATAGCTGAAATGCTTGTGGTATTAGGAAAGCTTCAACCCTGAAAGCTTGCAATAACAAGTGGAAGCTTGTTCACTGGTACAAAGATTATAGCTATAACCTACTGGTGTGCAATATCCCAATTGTCTAGCTTTACTTGCCAACCCTGCTGGAATAGGGACTTTTACCCAAGTTCAGTAAAAGCCCATCTTCTGTGTAGCAAAATCGTTAACTTGATAATAGTAAATGTTATGATTTCACTATTAATATTGAACAGAGGAAACCATTCCCCCATGTGGCAGTTATATTGGCGTATCACGTTTTAGAAGTACTATATCACTAAGAAACAGCTATGCCGTCTGTGAAATCATTTTAAAGAAATCCCAAACTACATATAAGTGCTGAAGTAGACTGCTTTACAGACCCGTGGAGAATGCAGGAAACATGGCTTTTCAATGAATAAAGCCCTCGTCATCGAAAGCTCTTCTAAATATGATTTAAACCTTCGAACGGCAGCAGATATTGAAAACTCTGTTGAATCATAGAATCATAGAAGTTACAACATGGAAACAGGCCCTTCGGCCCAACATGTCCATGTCGCCCAGTTTATACCACTAAGCTAGTCCCAATTGCCTGCACTTGGCCCATATCCCTCGATACCCATCTTCCCCATGTAACTGTCCAAATGCTTTTTAAAAGACAAAATTGTACCCGCCTCTACTACTGCCTCTGGCAGCTCGTTCCAGACACTCACCACCCTTTGAGTGAAAAAATTGCCCCTCTGGATCCTTTTGTATCTCTCCCCTCTCACCTTAAATCTGTGCCCCCTCGTTATAGACTCCCCTACCTTTGGGAAAAGATTTTGACTATCGACCTTATCTATGCCCCTCATTATTTTATAGACTTCTATAAGATCACCCCTTAACCTCCTACTCTCCAGGGAAAAAAGTCCCAGTCTGTCTAACCTCTCCCTGTAAGTCAAACCATCAAGTCCCGGTAGCATCCTAGTAAATCTTTTCTGCACTCTTTCTAGTTTAATAATATCCTTTCTATAATAGGGTGACCAGAACTGTACACAGTACTCCAAGTGTGGCCTCACCAATGCCCTGTACAACTTCAACAAGACATCCCAACTCCTGCATTCAATGTTCTGACCAATGAAACCAAGCATGCTGAATGCCTTCTTCACCACCCTATCCACCTGTGACTCCACTTTCAAGGAGCTATGAATCTGTACTCCTAGATCTCTTTGTTCTATAACTCTCCCCAACGCCCTACCATTAACGGAGTAGGTCCTGGCCCGATTCGATCTACCAAAATGCATCACCTCACATTTATCTAAATTAAACTCCATCTGCCATTCATCGGCCCACTGGCCCAATTTATCAAGATCCCGTTGCAATCCTAGATAACCTTCTTCACTGTCCACAATGCCACCAATCTTGGTGTCATCTGCAAACTTACTAACCATGCCTCCTAAATTCTCATCCAAATCATTAATATAAATAACAAATAACAGCGGCCCCAGCACCGATCCCTGAGGCACACCGCTGGACACAGGCATCCAGTTTGAAAAACAACCCTCGACAACCACCCTCTGTCTTCTGTCGTCAAGCCAATTTTGTATCCAATTGGCTACCTCACCTTGGATCCCATGAGATTTAACCTTATGTAACAACCTACCATGCGGTACCTTGTCAAATGCTTTGCTGAAGTCCATGTAGACCACGTCTACTGCACAGCCCTCATCTATCTTCTTGGTTACCCCTTCAAAAAACTCAATCAAATTCGTGAGACATGATTTTCCTCTCACAAAACCATGCTGACTGTTCCTAATTAGTCCCTGCCTCTCCAAATGCCTGTAGATTCTGTCCCTCAGAATACCCTCTAACAACTTACCCACTACAGATGTCAGGCTCACTGGTCTGTAGTTCCCAGGCTTTTCCCTGCCGCCCTTCTTAAACAAAGGCACAACATTTGCTACCCTCCAATCTTCAGGCACCTCACCTGTAGCGGTGGATGATTCAAATATCTCTGCTAGGGGACCCGCAATTTCCTCCCTAACCTCCCATAACGTCCTGGGATACATTTCATCAGGTCCCGGAGATTTATCTACCTTGATGCGCGTTAAGACTTCCAGCACCTCCCTCTCTGTAATATGTACACTCCTCAAGACATCACTATTTATTTCCCCAAGTTCCCTAACATCCATGCCTTTCTCAACCGTAAATACCGATGTGAAATATTCATTCAGGATCTCACCCATCTCTTGTGGTTCCGCACATAGATGACCTTGTTGATCCTTAAGAGGCCCTACTCTCTCCCTAGTTACCCTTTTGCCCTTTATGTATTTGTAGAAGCTCTTTGGATTCACCTTTGCCTGATCTGCCAAAGCAATCTCATATCCCCTTTTTGCCCTCCTGATTTCTCTCTTAACTCTACTCCGGCAATCTCTATACTCTTCAAGGGATCCACTTGATCCCAGCTGCCTATGCATGTCATATGCCTCCTTCTTATTTTTGACTAGTGCCTCAATCTCCCGAGTCATCCAAGGTTCCCTACTTCTACCAGCCTTGCCCTTCACTTTATAAGGAATGTGCTTACACTGAACCCTGGTTAACACACTTTTGAAAGCCTCCCACTTACCAGACGTCCCTTTGCCTGCCAACAGACTCTCCCAATCAACTTCTGAAAGTTCCTGTCTAATACCATCAAAATTGGCCTTTCCCCAATTTAGAATTTTAACTTTTGGGCCAGACCTATCCTTCTCCATAGCTATCTTAAAACTAATAGAATTATGATCACTGGTCCCAAAGTGATCCCTCACTAACACTTCTGTCACCTGCCCTTCCTTATTTCCCAAGAGGAGGTCAAGTTTTGCCCCCTCTCTAGTCGGGCCATCCACATACTGAATGAGAAATTCCTCCTGAATACACTCAACAAATTTCTCTCCATCCAAGCCCCTAATGCTATGGCTGTCCCAGTCAATGTTGGGAAAGTTAAAGTCCCCTACTATTACCACCCTATTTTTCTTGCAGCTGTCTGTAATCTCCTTACATATTTGCTCCTCAATTTCCCGTTGACTATTTGGGGGTCTGTAGTACAATCCTATCAAAGTGATCTCTCCCTTCTTATTTTTCAGTTCTACCCATATGGACTCAGTGGGCGAACCCTCGGATATATCCCCTCTCACTACTGCCGTGATGTTCTCCCTAATCAAGAACGCAACTCCCCCTCCTCTCTTACCTCCTGCTCTATCTTTCCTATAGCATCTGTACCCTGGAACATTGAGCTGCCAGTCCTGCCCCTCCCTTATCCATGTTTCAGTAATAGCTATAACATCCCAGTCCCATGTACCCATCCATGCCCTGAGTTCATCTGCCTTGCCCATCAGACTTCTTGCATTGAAATAAATGCAGTTTAATCTAGTCTTCCCTTGGTCTTTGCCCTGCTTTCTCAGACCATCTGTCCGGTCATGTTCTGTACACTCTCCCTTACTGCCTTTTGTTTCTGTCACCACTTTATTTCCCACTGACTTCCTGCATCGGTTCCCATCCCCCTGCCACATTAGTTTAAACCCTCCCCAACAGCACTAGCAAACACTCCCCCTAGGACATTGGTTCCAGTCCTGCCCAGATGCAGACCGTCCAATTTGTACTGGTCCCACCTCCCCCAGAACCGGTTCCAATGGCCCAGGAATTTGAATCCCTCCCTCTTGCACCATCTCTCAAGCCACGTATTCATCTTAGCTATCCTGTCATTCCTACTCTGACTAGCCCGTGGCACTGGTAGCAATCCTGAGATTACTACCTTTGAGGTCCTACTCTTTAGTTTAACTCCTAACTCCCTAAATTCAGCTTGTAGGACCTCATCCTGTTTTTTACCTATATCGTTGGTGCCTATATGCACCACGACAACTGGCTGTTCACCCTCCCCCTCCAGAATGTCCTGCAGCCGCTCCGAGACATCCTTGACCCTTGCACCAGGGAGGCAACATACCATCCTGGAGTCTCGGTTGCGTCCGCAGAAACGCCTGTCTATTCCCCTTACAATCGAGTCCCCTATCACTATAGCTCTGCCACTCTTTTTCCTGCCCTCCTGTGCAGCAGAGCCAGCCACGGTGCCATGAACCTGGCCACTGCCACCTTCCCCTGGTGAGCCATCTCCGCCAACAGTATCCAAAACGGTATACCTGTTTTGGAGGGAGATGACCGCAGGGGACCCCTGCACTGCCTTCCTACTCTTCCTCTGTCTGTTGGTCACCCATTCACTATCTCCCTCAGTAATTTTTATCTGCGGTGTGACCAACTCACTGAACGTGCTATCCACGACTTTCTCAGCATCGCGGATGCTCCAAAGTGAGTCCATCCGCAGCTCCAGAGCCGTCAAGCGGTCAAACAATAGCTGCAGCTGGACACACTTCCCGCAGGTGAAGGAATCAGGGATACAGGAAGGAGCCCTGAATTCCCACATCCCACAAGAGGAACATGACACGGCGCTGGGATCTCCTGCCATGACTTAACCCTTAAATTAGCTTAAGAACAACTACAATGTCAAGAGAAAAAAAAAGGAAAGAAAAACTACTTACCACTCCCTTTAAGGAGTTTACTCCTTTAAATTGTTCTCAATTTAGAGAATGTTAACTACAAATGTTGAGATTTCTGTTAGGTTCCTGCATCAACAATTTTTTTTACATGATTTTAGGATTTTTTTGTTTCTGCTTGTACTAGGGTTATTTCACTGATGAGTCTATTTTTAAAAAAAATAGATATGTCATATCAGAAAAGGATAATATACTACATTGTCCATGTACAGAATAAACACCTGTAAATGGCTGTCGAAAGAAGTACTAGGCTTTAGGTAAATTGTCACTGTTTTGTGGAAGGAGCACACCCAAAGACATCTTCATCAAAAAACACAAGGCCTTTTCTCAGCATGAATGATGACTGCAAACAATGGAGAGAAGCTTAGCCAAGACCTCTTCAGGCCATCAGTCCCCCAAACAATTGAGTGTTTTTATGTTGCCTCAGCAACATAAGATATCTGATCCCCTCTTCAACTCTAAGCTGAATATCAAACCCCATATCTCTCCATCACAAAGACCATATATTTACACCTGCATATCACTGCCCGCCTCTGCCCCAGTCTCAGTCCATTATGCATGCTTGTGTCATCTCCTGATTCGATCATTCCAATGCTCTCCATGTTGCCCTCCAATCCGTCACCTTTCATAAACCCCAGTTTGTCTCAAACTCTGTCAAATGTTTCCTATCTGACTCGCCCATCACATCTGTCTTAGCTGATCTGCAATGGCTCCCCATTCGCCAACTTGTTAAATTTGAAATCCTTGGCCCCATCTTTAAATCCCTTCATGGCCTTGCCCCGTCCTATTGCCATAATCTCCTCCAGCCCAAGCCTCTGTACCCAAGCAGTCCATTCTTCCCACTCTGGCCTCTTGTGCGACCCCCCCTCTCCCTTTGCCCCAACATTGGCAGTGGACCACTTGGGTGCTGCTCTCTGGAATACCCTGCCTACCTCTCCTGCTCCTCCAAACCCATCTCTATGACAATGTTTTTGGTCACTCCTCTTAATATTTTCTTTCCTGGCTCGGTGTCCATGTTCCTACCTATGAAGTGCCTTGGGATTTTTAAAAAATACTTGAATATGTCATGTTGTAGTGGTTGTAGTTATTGTGGTAGTAGCATATTTTAAATTTTGTACTTCTATTTCCAAGCAGAAAATATTAACACTGGGGGAAGATTTCTTCTGTGCACTAGGTGTATAAAAATCTTAAACCATATCACTTGGATACACTGAGCACATTGTGATTATAAACTGGGTAAATTATATTTGTTTATATAATGTTGGTAATTTCATTTTCAACAATAATTTTTGCATAGGAATGATATGTTGCATTCCATTAACTAATGACTAATATTTGTAGATATGCAGAGTTACAACCTTTACATTTCTAAGTAACTGATGTTCCTACGTTTATTCGGTGCTCTGTGTTCAATCACGTCCTTGTTGCTACCATTATTCTTTATTTAGAAATGTGGATTCCCTTTCATATAACTGCATATATTTACTATCTAACGTTGTCTCTTCATGTGGCGGGTGTCACTCTCTTGCATTTCATTTTTTAGCAACTTCTTGACTTCCCTCCACAGTCACAAACACTGAATTTGAACATATAAATGTCTGCTTAAGGTATTTCATGTGCTGCGGCTGTATTGAGTCAAATGATGCCATTGCACAGTGAGCAGGCAGACGGCTGAAGTGGTATATTTTCATTCCATTGTAACTGCTGCCCTGCAAATATCTCCTTCTTTGTCCCGATGTCCATTTTTGACTGATTACGCCTCCAAGTTAAA
This sequence comes from Heptranchias perlo, assembly GCF_035084215.1. NCBI lineage: Eukaryota > Metazoa > Chordata > Chondrichthyes > Hexanchiformes > Hexanchidae > Heptranchias > Heptranchias perlo. The sequence continues at coordinate 32,573,703 of NC_090341.1, read as the reverse complement.
GGCGCTACATAAATGCAGTGCTGTTGTTCCTCATTGTCTTAGGGGAAAAAACTAAAACATAAACTCAGGCTTTGCTCAGGTTTAAATAATGTAAAAAAAAATTTTAAACCACCTCACAATCATTTACTCCTTTTGACCTAATGGTTATGATACTGGACTAGCAATTCAGAGATCAAATCCCAGAATGGCAAGTGTGGAATTGAATTGAATTAATGGTAATTTGTGATTTGGCACCGGAACAAAAATGACCATGAAAACTGCTGGATTGTTGCCGGAACCCAACTGGTGCATTAATATCCTTAAGGGAAGGGAGCTGCCTCCCTACCCAGTCCAAGCTACATGCAACTCCAGTCCCACACTTTGTGACTCTTAATACCCTCAAGGCAACTAAAATTTAAAAAAATGTTAATGTGCTGTATTAAATGTATTTTAAATGTATTAACACTGCAGTACCAGCAGACCAATGTGATCACAGGCTTATCCAAAATAAATCTTCATGATGAAATATTGATAGGTGGAGATAATCATACAAAATAGGTCTAAGACGTTTGATTTTTGTTTTAAATGCGTTCAGTATAGTCACAATCAGATAATAGAATGGAATACAGGTTCATCAGGTATTAACTTATGTGGGGATCGCTTAAAAACTTTCATGTGTATTCATGAATATTTATTGATCCTCTGGAAGAGGCAAAGCTGGCATTTGTCTGTGCAGTACAGGGATAACTGATGTTTAAACATTCAGTGGACACGTGACCAAACCAAGCTGAACAGTTTGTCCCCTTCCAATTTGTACCCTCTGCTCATGAAGGTACTCTCTCATGAAGTTGTACTGTTCCAGAGGCACCAGCTTTCCTCTCATACCTCACCAAATCACTTTTTGTCTGTGAGCCTATACAATGAATGTTAGGTCGTTTGACCATGTCTGAGGGGAAGGAGGTTTGGGATGGAGGAGTCACAATTAAACCTGATCTTGCCCTCACCTGAAATTTAGAGGGATACACTTTCTAGTGAGAGTTACTGGACAGTGTTCAGGTTTGGTAGATTTTTTTTCTTTTGTTAGTCCAGGGAGTGTAAAGGTGAATTGCAGCAACTGGGGCACAGCTGCAGCTGAAGATTTTTGAGAGCTTGGGTTCAATCTAAATTCCCTTAAAATCCTTCCTCAGTTCCAGAATCATTTGTTACATTTGTACTTGGCTCTATATGGCTGCCATAGTATCATTTTTATCTTGCTTACTGTGTGACTGGCTTTGATGCTGCTGTGTTTTCACAAGGTCTGCTTCAGCTGACTTCCCTCTGAACATTTCACCTTGATGTCACCTAATCTCAAAAGCAAAAGGGAGATTTGCTTACCAAAGCACCCAGTGGGTGGCAGTATGCTGGGCTTTTGAGCAAGTCTAGCTGTGTATTCATCTTGGTTTCCAGGGTGATAATTTTCTGGCGGTCAATGTGTTAGCTGTTCAGAGGAAAATCCTTATAGGGGGCAGCGTTGCATTGAAACAGCAGATAGGTTACTGCAGAATTAACTGAAGCAATTGCACCAGTAGCGAGGCTCCTTTTCAGAGGACAGACACCAGATTATGTTAGAAATGGTTTCATTAAATCTAATGAAAATGTGGCTGTGTCTTCCCTTATTTTGTGCATTGTGTTGAATGACATAAATGAAAAAATACATTTCTTCAGAACCATCTTACGTTGACACTATGAACTACAACAGAACGTACTCGCACTGCAACTACTTGTCGTGCAGTTAGAGTTGTTAACTATCTGGTTCTGTACTGGACAGTCCCCATTTTGCGTGGTGTCTGTAAATATCAATACCAAAGGTAGATATCAGTGTAAGGTTTAAAATAGAACATTTCTCCATTCCTGTATCTGTAATGTGCAGGTGTTTGCTGGTAAGGTTTTCAATCAATTTTCATCAACAAGACAAACAGAATTGAAGCTACTATCCCACCCGTAGCTTTGCCCCTGTCTCTCAGAAATCTCTACACTCCTCCAATTCTTGCCTCTTGCGCATCCCCGATTTTAATCACTCCACCATTGGCGGCCTGGCCTTCAACTGCCTATGCCCGAAGCACTGGAATTTCCTCCCTAAACCCCTCTGCCTCTCTCTCTCTCCTTCTTTAAGATGTGGAGATGCCGGTGATGGACTGGGGTTGACAATTGTAAACAATTTTACAACACCAAGTTATAGTCCAGCAATTTTATTTTAAATTCACAAGCTTTCGGAGACTTCCTCCTTCCTCAGGTAAATGTTTCAGGAGCTCCTTGAAGCCTACGCATTTATACATATAGAACAATACATGGTGTTTACAGACTGCCCCTGCAACTTCTTTAAGGTGGTCCTTAAAACCTACCTCTTTGACCAAGCTTTTGGTCACCTGTCCTAATAGCTCCTTATGTGGCTAGGTATCAAATTTTGTTTAATAACGCTCTTGTGAAGCACCTTGGGACTTTTACTACTTTAAAGGCGTTATATAAATGCAAGTTGTTGATGTTGTCCTACCACCTGTCCAGTTTTGGACTTTGTGAAAGGTGGCAGTACAGAAACACAAGCTCTTATCAGTTCATCTTATTACACATTGTCTTATTCATCCAGTTCTCCCTTCCTGGGAGCCAGCTCAATAGAAGCTTGTAGTTAGGAATAAAAAGGATTCCAATGGCTTGGATCAGGGAGCACATTGTTTCACCTAGCTTTGCATTCTTCGTATGGCTTTGTATGCACAGAATTGTGCACTGATTCTACGTACTACCTTTTTGCCCCCATGGGGATGGGGGAGAGCAGGTTCCTTTCTCCAATGGGACAGATGTCAATCCAATAGTCCAGGTTATTTAACAATCTATAATATATTAAAAATGTTGGTTCTGCATGCACTTCCTGTGTCTACATTTATAATAAAAACTGTCCGTGTAAACTGATCACAGTGTAATCACACCCTCCCACCAGTGCCAGCCGGCTGCTCAGCCTGTACTGCAGAGAGACATCTATGCTCCAACCAACTCTACTTCTCTGCTTCCCAAATTGCTGAACTTTGTGCTATTTAACTATAAATAGTAATATGAAATCAAAATATTACATAAAATTAAAAACAAAATGTATGTATTTAAAACAGTAGTGGGATCCCCAAAGAACTTAAATTTAAAAATAATAATTTTCCAAAGGGCCGATAGAACCCTTGGTAGACTCAGGGTGACTGCCTCGCTAAGGGTAAGTAGGCACCAGAATTTCCAGCAGGCAGATGGCAGAGTGCTTAAAGTGGTGCTTGCAAATGAGGTGCTCTCCTATTGACCCTGCTAACTCTGTTTGGGGAATGGGGGGAGGGGGGGGGTCAGTGCTGGAGGGCACTTTCTGGGTTGCATCTACTGCCACCAGCACATTCTGGTATTGCCGCCGACGGGATGTGGGAGGAGAGTACTCACCCAACCCTTTATCCGGAATGTGTAATTTGATCCAGCCTGCTGCAGAGTAATTCAAGTTCTCTGCAATGTGTAATTTGATCCAGTCATTGTTAGACAGGCTGCAGAGTTCTAACAGTGCTGTTAGAGCTGCTAACACTGCTGATTTCAGAGAACAGACAGCATGGACACTTCCGAGTTCAGATAGGAAGGTGTGAGGCCATGGAGGGATTTCAACATGAGGATGAGAATTTTAAAATCAAGGTGTTGGTGGACTGGGAGCCATTGTAGGTCAGCGAGCACAGGGGTGATGTGTGAACAAGACTTGCTATGAGTTAGGATACGTGCAGCAGAGTTTTGGATGAGCTCAAGTATATTGAGGGTAGAAGATGGGTTGCCGGCCAGGAGAGCATTAGAATAGTGAAGTCGGGAGGTAACAAAGGCGTGGATGAGGGTTTCAGCATTAGAGAGGGGTGGAACAAGGTGAGATGCTCACCAAGGTGCTATAATGGATGGGTAGCTGAGACCCATTGCCTGCAATTCCTGCGCCATGTGGAAACTTCAGGATATTTCATGTGTCCTGGAGGGCCACATCTGCAGGAAATGCCTCCAGTTGCTCGAGCTCAAGCTGAGGGTTTCTGAGTTTGAGGGGCAGCTGGAGTCACTATAGAGCATAAGGGAGGCTGAAGGTTTCCTAGATCGTACGTTCCAGGAACATAGGAACAGGAGTAGGCCATTCAGCCCCTCGTGCCTGCTCCGCCATTTGATAAGATCATGGCTGATCTGTGATCTAACTCCATATACCTGCCTTTGGCCCATATCCCTTAATACCTTTGATTGCCAAAAAGCTATCTATCTCAGATTTAAATTTAGCAATTGAGCTAGTATCAATTGCCGTTTGTGGAAGAGAGTTCCAAACTTCTACCATCCTTTGTGTGTAGAAATGTTTTCTAATTTCGCTCCTGAAAGGTCTGGCTCTAATTTTTAGACTGTGCCCCCTACTCCTAAAATCCCCAACCAGCGGAAATAGTTTCTCTCTATCCACCCTATCTGTTCCCCTTAATATCTTATAAACTTCGATCAGATCACCCCTTAACCTTTGAAACTCCAGAGAATACAACCCCAATTTGTGTAATCTCTCCTCGTAACTTAACCCTTGAAGTCCGGGTAAAGTAAATAAAGAGAAACTGTTCCCATTGGCGGAAGGGTCAAGAACCAGAGGACACAGATTTAAGGTGATTAGCAAAAGAACCAAAGGCGATGTGAAGAAAACCTTTTTTTCGCAGCGAGTCGTTATGCACTGCCTGAAAGGGTGGTGGAAACAGATTCAACCGTGGCTTTCAAAAAGAAATTGGATAAATACCCGAAGGGAAAAGATTTGCAGGGTTGCAGGGAAATGGGACTAACTGGATTGTTCTTACAAAGATCCAGCATGAGCTCGATGGGCCAAATGACGTCCTTCTGTGCTGTAACCATTCTATGATTCTGTGACATGCTTAAAGAAGGAGAAGGTGCCAGAGGAGGAGGAGGAGGAGGGGGACAGGCCATTGTGTGATTTGGTGATAAGGGCCACTCCTCCACCACGGAGGTCTGGGCGGGGCGAGTGTTGGAAGATATAGCCAGATGGGGTGGTTTCATTAAGGGGGAAGGTATCATCACCCATCAGCCAGGTTTCCGGCAAGGCCATGATGTCAATGCAATCATCCACAACAAGCTCATGGATGGCAAGGGCCTTATTCACAAGTGAACGGACATTCTGGAGGGCGATACGGAGAGGGGCGGTGATAGCTGATCCACTGGCAGAGTCCATAGGGTCAGCGTTGGGAGGGGTGAGTGAGATGGGAAGGAGATTTGCAAGATTAGCCCCTATCTTGGTGAGAGTAGGATGGGGCAGTTGGGGTAGCTGCTCGTAAGGAGGCAGCGACGAATGCCTCGATGGGCCTTTCGGAGGATGCCAAGAGAAGCACAGAGGGAAGCTGTAGGCTTATCTAAGAGGGAGTCAATCCTGGGACGGCAGCAGGAGAGTAGGAAGGTCAAGGAGTGCTGAAGGGTTGATGTAGGGATTTGGGGAGTGACGTTCTCAAGAAGATAAATGAAAGGAGGCATGACGTCAGGAGAGAGGGGCCTTGGAGGGGTAAAGAGAAAAGAAGAAAGAAGGGAATGTAGAATCCATGGGCTAGGGTCTGGAGCGGCTGCCAGAATGCACACGTGAATTGACATGGAAACTCAACCATATAGGCGTGGTTACGTAGCAAGATTGGGATGTGTCCTGGTAATAAACAGGAATAGAGAAGAGACAATAGGAGGGAGTCCAAAGTTCAAGTCAGAGGTCCTTTTGTGGGATAAGGTTGATGTAAATAGAGTGGAGTCAGCTTGGAGCATCGACGAACTGATGGCCAGGTTCGGAGACAGGTGTGGAGGACAAGCCAATAGGTTTCCTTTAATTCCATGTGCTCTCGTTTTTGTTAGCATTCGACAAGGTTCCATATAAGATACTGTTATCGGCATGATCTGATTTTAAAACCCCCCACCAACCTCCTCTGTCCTCTGGACGAGTGAGACCTCCACTTTGAGCAGCCTCCCACCTCATTTTGGCTCTGAAAACACTGCATGCCAGGCCAATCCAGCAATTGACTTGTGGTCCCATGAATGGGAACTGCAAGATCATGCAGGGGGGCTGCAGCCCTTTGTCTGTGCACTGAATTTGACATCCCCCCTTCGACCTGGATCACATTCTCTCCCCTCCCCCACTGTTCTGCTTCCTCGGGGCTCCCCCCTTTCCCTGCAGCTTCTGCTCCCCCCCTTTTGCTTTCCGTTCTGCTTCTCCCGTTCTCCCCTTGCTCTGCTCTGCTTCTCCTGCCTCTCGTCCCCCACCCTCCTGCTTCTCGTCCCCCCCCCCGCCCCATCCTGCTTCTGGTCCCCCCCACCCCCGGCTTCCCGTGTCCCGCCCCCCCCCCCCGCATCTCGTGTCCCGCCCCCCCCCCCCCCCGCATCTCGTGTCCCGCCCCCCCCCCCCCGCATCTCGTGTCCCGCCCCCCCCCCCCCGCATCTCGTGTCCCGCCCCCCCCCCCCCCGCATCTCGTGTCCCGCCCCCCCCGCATCTCGTGTCCCTCCCCCCCCGCATCTCGTGTCCCTCCCCCCCCCGCATCTCGTGTCCCTCCCCTCCCCCGCATCTCGTGTCCCTCCCCCCCGCATCTCGTGTCCCTCCCCCCCGCATCTCGTGTCCCTCCCCCCCCCGCATCCCGTGTCCCTCCCCACCCCCCCCGCATCTCGTGTCCCTCCCCCCCCCCCGCATCTCGTGTCCCTCCCCCCCCGCATCTCGTGTCCCTCCCCCCCCGCATCTCGTGTCCCTCCCCCCCCGCATCTCGTGTCCCTCCCCCCCCGCATCTCGTGTCCCTCCCCCCCGCATCTCGTGTCCCTCCCCCCCCCCCGCATCTCGTGTCCCTCCCCACCCCCCCCGCATCTCGTGTCCCTCCCCCCCCCCCCCGCATCTCGTGTCCCTCCCCCCCGCATCTCGTGTCCCTCCCCCCCCGCATCTCGTGTCCCTCCCCCCCGCATCTCGTGTCCCTCCCCCCCGCATCTCGTGTCCCTCCCCCCCGCATCTCGTGTCCCTCCCCCCCCGCATCTCGTGTCCCCCCCCGCATCTCGTGTGTCCCCCCCCCCCCCGCATCTCGTGTCCCCCCCCCCCCCCGCATCTCGTGTGTCCCCCCCCCCCCCCCCCGCATCTCGTGTGTCCCTCCCCCCCCCGCATCCCGTGTCCCCCTCCCCCCCCCGCATCCCGTGTCCCCCCCCCCCCCCGCATCTCGTGTGTCCCTCCCCCCCCCGCATCCCGTGTCCCTCCCCCCCCCGCATCCCGTGTCCCTCCCCCCCCCGCATCCCGTGTCCCTCCCCCCCCCGCATCCCGTGTCCCTCCCCCCCCCGCATCTCGTGTCCCTCCCCCCCCCGCATCTCGTGTCCCTCCCCCCCCCCTCCCCCCCAGCATCTCGTGTCCCTCCCCCCCCGCATCTCGTGTCCCTCCCCCCCCGCATCTCGTGTCCCTCCCCCCCCGCATCTCGTGTCCCTCCCCCCCCGCATCTCATGACCCTCCCCCCCGCTTCTCGTGTCCCTCCCCACTCCCACTTCTTCCCTGTTTTTCCCCCTTTCTCCGGGCTCTGCTCTCCTCGTCTCCCCACTGAAGTTGCTGTATTTGCATGATAGATACGAACTAAACTCACGACAGAAAGTTAAGGCTTATCCAGTTCAGTTTAAGTTCCCTTTTAATGATGTGCTAATTGTTAATTACTGCCCTGTCAACCTCTCTGGCACTGAAAATTAACTGTGACAAGTGTGGGGTCTCATTTCTTCAGGTTTTAATTGCTGGAGATTTTAAAAATGTAAAATTTAAAATGTTTACTTTTTTACTTTATTGTCTTTTTTCTCTCTTAATCCAATCTTTCTTTCGCTTTCTATTTCTCTTCCTGTACCTGATTTGACATTGAATTCACCCACTCTAATTCACACTTCCTTCTCAGTCCTTGCACTTTTAATTTCACAATCCTTCAATCTTGATTGGCTAAGGAGATACCCAGTTGCTTGCCCTGTTCACTCAGGTCCCAGATGCCCTGTTTCCCTCGCGGCGCCATTATCAGCTCGCACTTTCAGCAACTTGCCACGCAAAAAATATAAAACCTAAACATGCAAGGGCAAGTCTAACTAACGGCAGATGCTATTAAATGTCCTGCTATAGCAAATTATAACCCATTACTGTTTACTAATAAGTGATCTCTTTACAGGGGAGACTGATATTTTCATGATCGAGTCTATAACAGTCTGTCAAACCCCAAGGGTATTGAGAAACAAGCTCCCTTGCTCAGTTCCTGATGTTTTTTCACTGCATGGACTTCATCACCAGTAACTTACTATAATTAAAGCTTTTAAGAATTGATCATTTGAATTTTGTTAGCAAGACAAATATAATCATTTCTTTTGTTTCATCCAATTTAACCTGTACAAAAATATCGAGGACCTGTAGAAAGTGATTGTTCTGAGAATTGTGGGATTTTTGTGACAGGAGCACATTTGGTTCCAGCTGTTGGTTCCTGTCACAAACATTGTTTATAGTCAAGTCACGGTGGGCTTAGTCTGCCTGCTGCCATTTTTAGTGTTAAGAAACATAGCTATTTGGCAGCTAGGACCAGAGGCAATGCTGTGCTGAATGTCTTCTGCTTAATTATTTGCAAGAAAGATAATAGAAGGCACTTTGGCTTCAAGCTAATCACAGTTGTCAAATTCATAATAATCACTCTGAAGCATTTATTAACATACAATGTATTGTACCTCCAGAGTGAAAATAGATCTTTCTCTTTTTTCAGTTTTGAGGTGATGAAATTCCTTCACTTCCTTCCTCCTTCCTCTAGAAGTCTCACTAGACCAAATGCCTTCTGTGGTTATGCAAGCAAGTGTTCTCTTCCCAGACCTTCACCAATTTGCACTTGCGCTGGTTGCTAGGAGGCAGGCACCAGCAGGTCGATGATGAATTCTGCTGTGGGGTAGCATTTGGTCCATCCCCTTACAGTAGTGAGATAAGATTTGGGATGCAGGAGTGTGCTCCCATTGTACTGCAACAGCAATTTTCATTCGTACAGGTTCCCATTCTTCGGTCTCCTTTGACGGAATTTAGTGGACAAACATACCACATTGTGTAGTGCTGAGGCATTACAGATCAGTTTGGTCCCAAGGTTGGCCCATCTTGGTGGCAAATCAGCTGGCCAAATGTAGCTGCCTCATCATTGTGTTAGTGAAGACAGCAGTGGGGCAGTTATAGTGAGTCCAAGTGCTTCTGGGCTGGATCGTGAATCAGAATTCCTGCTGCTGATCACTATCCACTGACTCCTGCTGGAAAGGTGCGCATGTGTGTGTGGATACACACGTGTACATCAGGATGTTCTTGGGCTCAGGTGGGTTGTCTTACACGGTTAAATAGCCGACTGTCCTTTACTGTCAGGGTTCGACATGAAGAATGGCCACTTGGGAGAGATAATGGGACTACCAATGCTTCTGGAAAGAAAGGAAGAAAGACTCATATTTATATAGTGCCTGCCATGACCTCAGAATGTCCCAAAGCACTTTACAGCCAATGAAGTACTCTTGAAATGTAGTCACTGTGTAATGTAGGAAATGCGACAATCAATTGGCGCAAAGCAAAATCCCACAAACAGCAATGAGATAATGACCAGAAAATCTGTTTTAATGTTGGTTGAGGGATAAATATTGGCCAGGACTCCCCTGCTCTTCTTCAAATAGTGTCATGGGATCTTTTACGTCCTCCTGAGAAGGCAGATGGGGCCTCAGTTTAATGCCTTGGTGTTCAAGTTGGTTCATGTGAAAAGAGCAACTCCTGCACAGTTTGATTGCTTTGAGCTGATTGTCCACCTGCGGGTAGAAAAACTCCAGCTAATTATTTTGCTGTAAATATTCAGTAGCCAAGTCCTGACTAAACCTTAGTTAACATGCAGAAAAATGCACATTCATGTCGAGAGGGATTTAATGGATAATATAAGGATCATGAAGATTCTTTCAGGGTGCAATCTACAATCCCCTGAGTTTATGAAGAATTAATAAGTGTATGTTTAATGGGATTTTCTCAGACTGCAAAGAATCATGGGAACATACATTTGACAGCCAATTGCTGGGAATAATGCATTATCCCATAATGCAGTATTGATCAAAAATACTGAGTACATAATGAGATAGACCCAATAAACAGAACATTGTCTGTCCACAGTATAAGGTCAGTGTGTAAATCACAGGACCTTCAGGTTGAGTGACTTCTACAAAACAGTAACAACTTTTACATTGGTTACAGTTAATTAACATTGCATATAACTATTATAACAGCAATCAAAGCAAAATAAATCTAAGCTTTAATAGTATTTGACATTTTTATGGGGCATTTTTGAAGTCAGAATTGAAGATTTGACTTGCAGAGAATGTAAATGAGATGAAAAAGGACTGAAGTTATTTGACACTGATTTTATTATGCTGAAAAATGTTCTGCTAATTTAGTTAATGAATATTGTTTTTTTCAAAATGGATTTACAGTGTAATGTTTTTATCCAATTTTTATTTTAATAAAATTTTGCACTGAAATATTCTCCTTTTCATCAGAAAATAGATTTAAACAGCTAGTTTGGTTATATAAATGCTTTGCAATCTTCATGTATTAAGCTCCTTTTAAGAGAGAGGACTTGTGTTTGTTTCAATATGTTAGAACAATTTCTGTAAACTGGAGGTTTATTCGTGAGTACAGTTGTAATACAAGAAATAGGTTTTTATGGTGTATATTTGATGTTAGCAAAGTGTATCATAAGGTGCAAATTCTTTGATAAACAAAGTTAAGACGTAAGCTGCCAAAAAAAAATTCTTTTAAACTTTGCACAATTCATTTACAATTTAGGCCTGTCTGTCTCTCACCGCCACCACCCTCAATGCCTTGGTGCATTTGGTCCATTTTATTTATGTATATATATATATATATATATATATATATTCTTTTACTTTACCATAGTAAACAGATTTCCTCCCCCCCCCACCCAGATATTTCCAGGCTCTAGGTTACTTTTGATATTGGAATTAAATTTAAAAATGTTGCCTGTGCACCATAGCAGTCATTTTGTTGTGCACGTCCCATTGTTGACATGAAGCATGCTTGATGGCAGACATGGTTGATACAGTCAGAAAGATCCTTCATACAATCTGAAGCCATTTGAGGAACTAATGGAATAAAACATTTATAAATTATCCCCTTGTTTACACACCTAACACCAGCTGAATGTTTTCTGCCTTACCTTGTTAAATTGAATTTGCTTTGTGGAAAAAGAGGAAAATTGCCTGGCCAAAATGTCATCCCATTTTCCATAGTCACTTCTACATTCAGTGCTCATGTAATTCAAATCAGATCTCCTTACCCCAACAGCAGAATTGTATACCAGTGGAAATGTGGATCTATGATTCTGCCATTGTGAGAAGGGAGCACTGATGTTGGTCTCCCCATAAGAGCTAATATAAAAGTACCTCATCACCATCCTGATTCATGCAGAAATATATAAAAAAAACAAATATTACAGTGCAATGGATGTGTACATGTTTTTTCATAACTGGATTTATGGGTGCCATTACAGATTGGAAGACTGTTCCATTATATTTATGGAAAGGTGCAGTAGTATCTGCTACTGGAATGTACATGTCTGTTTCATTGACCTTTGACCTGGGTGGAATGAAAAGTGGGGTTTGCTGAGGTATGATAACCTAATTCACGAGGTGACCTAATCAAATCCCTGAGCTAATAGAGATGTAGATTGTCACCTTGAATCACTTTATCCTTGAAATATGTTCAGTCTCTGAACACTAGATTTAAATTGGTGCTGATACATAAAAAACAATATTTATTTTATCTCCTGTCTCAGCATGTTTGACAGTACAGCACTCAGTGCTATTTTTACATAGTCCAGTCTGAATAAACATAATGTTGTGTACTTTGTCCATTTCTGGTGCTGTTTCCATTTCTTTCTACTCTCATCACTTTCAGATCACTTCAAAGGAATTAGCATAATCAGCATTCTTTTGACAGATAATACAGTACATTGGTGCTCTGGCACAATGTGCCAGAAAACGGGCAGAATCCCAGCTGCACCACATGGTGAATACACGTGTGGAGGCTGAATGTTCTCCAGGAGCGAAGGCGAGCCACCCAACTGCTCTCCAATACCCATTAGAACCAGGTCAGGAGTGGCATAAGCAGAGGCCAAGGAACAGGCTGTTTACCAAGGATCTCAGCCAGGGAGTGGTCAGAAGGAAAATGGAATAATTATTGTTTAAAAATGGGGAAGGAGGATCAAAGACAGCCTGTTGTGATGCTGCATTACTATTGATTAAAACTCCAATATGGCTTCCTGTCAGGAAATCTACTCATTGCACTTCAAAATTTATCAAAAATCTGAAAAGCAGTGTTGTTGTTACAGTTCCAGGGAAAGGTGCTTAGTATAATTGTTAAAGCCATGTAGTGAAAATGTGAAAAAAGTATTTGAAATGTTAAAAGGAAACTGCATTACTTTCATGCATGCTTGAGTAATATCTTTGGTTGTTAAATGACATATGTAGGTCAACAAAATGAATACAGTGATTTTAATGAGGTGTCGAACAGTCCTGCTGAAATTATACCTTTTGTATTAAAATTGAGGGGCCGTCCATAATTGTCGTCATTTTTACATTGTAGTTAAGGAGGAGGAGTGTGAAATTTTGGATGGGATAAACACAGTGAAAGAGGAAGTATTCAGGGGTTTAGCATCTTTGAAAGTAGATAAATCACCAGGCCCAGGATGAAATGTATCCCAGGCTGCGAAGAGAAGCAAGGGAGGAAATAGCGGAGGCTCTGATAATCATTTTCCAATCTTTCCTGGCTTCAGGCATGGTGCCGGAAGATTGGAGGACTGCTAAAGTTGTACCATTGTTTAAAAAGGGAGAAAGAGATAGACCGAGTAATTATAGGCCAGTCAGTCTAATCTCAGTGGTGGGCAAATTATTGGAATCGATTCTGAGGGACGGCGTAAATCGTCATTTTGAAAGGCACAGGTTAATCAAGTACAGTCAGCATGGATTTGTTCAGGGATATTCGTGTCTAACTAACTTGATTGAATTTTTTGAACAGGTAACAAGGAGGGTCGATGAGGCTAATGCGTTTTGATGTCGAGTACATGGATTTTAGCAAGGCTTTTGACAAGGTCCCACATGGCAGACTGGTCAAGAAAGTAAAAGCCCATGGGATCCAAGGGAAAGCGGCTAGTTGGATCCAAAATTGGCTCAGTGGCAGGAAGCAAAGGGTAATGGTTGACAGGTGTTTTTGCGACTGGATGGCTGTTTCCAGTGGGGTCCCGCAAGGCTCAGCACAAGGTCCCTTGCTTTTCGTGGTATGTATTAATGATTTGGACTTGAATGTGGGGCCCTTGATCAAGAAGTTTGCAGATGATACAAAAATCAGATGATGACTAATGAGAATTATGAAAATGATAGTGAGGAGGAAAGCTGTGGACTGCAGGAAGATATCAATGGACTGGTCAGGTGGGCAGAAAAGTGGCAAATGGAATTCAATCCAGAGAAGTGTGAGGTAATGCATTTGGGGAGGGCAAACAAGGCAAGGGCGTACACAATAAATGGGAGGATACTGAGATGTGTGGAGGAAGTGAGGGATCTTGGACTACATGTCCACAGATCCCTGAAGGTACCAGGACAGGTGGATAATGTGGTTATAAAGGCATACGGGATACTTTCCTTTATTAGCCGAGGCATAGAATATAAGAGCAAGGAGGTTTTTCTAGAACTGTATAAAACACTAGTGAGGCCACAGCTTGAGTACTGCGTACAGTCCTGGTCACCACATTACAGGAAAGATGTGATTGCAGTAGAGAGGGTACAGAAGAGATTTACTCGGATGTTGCCAGGGCTGGAGAATTTTAGCTGTGAGGAAAGATTGGATAGTCTGGGGTTGTTTTCTTTGGAACAAAGGAGGCTGAGGGGAGATTTAATTGAGGTGTATAAAATTATGACAGGACTAGATAGAGTGGATAGGGAGGTCCAATTTCCCTAAGCAGAGGGGTCAGTGACCGGGGCATAGATTTAAAGTAATTGGTAGAAGGATTAGAGGAGAGCTGAGGAGAAATTTTATCACCCAGAGGGTGGTGGGGGGTCTGGAACTCACTGCCTGAGCATGGTAGAGACAGAAACCCTCAGCTCATTTTCAGAAGTACTTGAGTGTACACTTGAAGTGCCGTAACCTACAGGGCTATGGACCAAGTGCTGGAAAGTGGGATTAAGCTGGATAGTTCTTTTTCTGCTGGCACGGACACGATGGGCTGAATGGCCTCTTTCTGTGCCGTAACTTTCTATGATTCTAAGAGCTCAAAGACATCTCTACAGGCAGGGGTTTATGCTTTGATATAGTATCTAAATATATAGAAAAATCAATGTTCTACTTTTTTAAAAGTGCATTCTGAGGAGGGTGGCGGGTAAGCAAGAATGTTCCTTTGTATTATTACAATAAAGTGCAATTAAGAGTGGCCCCTTAGCAACAGCACAAAGCATTTGTTATTCAAAAGGTCTTGCATACAAGAAGCCATGATTATTCCTGATTTCCCATTTTAGTAGCTGCTCATTATGGTGAATTCATTCAGTGTTTTTAATTTCATGGGCTAGTTGCTGTCCTTGTTTACTGCAGATTATATGTGTTTTGCAGTTGAAATGACCAACTTTATATTTCATCAAACTACATCCTGGAGGCAAATTTTTGGATAGCGAATAAATAATAAGATTTCGGAAACGTTAATTACCCTAAAGTTAAAATTGCTTGTGCTGCTTCCCCAGTGGCGGGACAGGATTATTCACATGCCTATCAATATAGGGCAGGAAGGTCCCAAAATCAATCCTCAGTCCACGTTGAGTCAGTGAATCTCAGCTGGGGTGCCCGAAGGTCTCTACAGTTGGCCTCAGCACTTCAATGTTAGGGAAAAGAAAACTGGCCGGGGCTCAATTTTGTTGGCCATTGAATATGCTGCTGACATTGGCTGTCAAGGTGCTTGAATGAATTAATGGCCATTTGGTGACGTACTGGAAGGCAACCAACCAACAGTGAGGAGCCAACGGCATCAAAAGGCATGGGGAAGAAAATTGGCGAGCAAAAAATGTTGTGATTTTCGACACCACAAGTACATGTAGTGTTTAACATTTCAGTTGAGATTGTTTTCTTTCTCTTAAGTTAGTGGAAAATCAGAAAAAATGAAAATGAATGCGACAAAACAGTTTTGCCCAATTTACTCCCCTCCTCTCCTAAGGCATTAATTCATGCTTTGGTGCAGTTCAAAGGGCACTGACAGCTTTTCAGAAACATTACTTATTCTTCATTTGGGAGTCTAAACAGTGAGTGTCGGCAGGCTATTTGGCTGTGTGGGGAGGAGGGGGAAATCTTATTGTAACTGCTCTCATGACATTTCCAGCAGGTGTCACTTGATACAAACCTCCAGCTGATATTTTTTATCTCCTTAGCCCAAGGATTCTGAGGCTAATTATCGTGCTCCCGCTGCCATCCCAGCCAATTCATCACACACTGGGAATTAAACCTGGGGATTTCCTGGCCTTCATGGTTCACTATCAAAATGGGTGCTGCTTATATGCACTGAGCCACTGTGAAAGCTTTACTTGTGCTTTTGTGCGAACTCAATCCTCCATAATGAAGAGTATGCAAAAGTAAACGGACGCTGTTCAGGTTTCAGAGAGAGATTGACTGGATCACAGAAGTCATTCAATTTCATTAATATAGCTTTAGAAAGTTTCATACTTTTTATTGAACCATTCCCTCACCTTACTTTTGATGCCCTTTTCCCCAACAAAACCCATTACTCATTCTGATCACAGTCATTCCCCCTGGTATGGCGCCCATCTTCAGTCACCTCATAATGCGGCACCCGCTCAATACTGCGCTGATGTGTCAGCCGAGATTATGTGCTCAAGTCTCTGGCGTGGGACTTGAACCCACAACCTTCTGACACAGAGGTGAGAGTGCTATCACTGACATAATATTTTGTAATTTTACTGTATAGCAACTTGTTACTTTGAAATATCACGAAGTGTTTCACGTAGTGAATTGCAGTGACTCATGCAGGAAAACATGGCAGCCACTTAATGCCAGAAACTTCCCCCGTACAGCAATAACATGAATGATTAGTTAATGTCGACTAGCAGAAGTACTCACTGAAATATAAACAGAAAATGCTGGAAATGGTCAGCAGGTCAGGCAGCATCTGTGGGGAGAAAAACAGATTTCATGTTACAGTTCAATGACCTTTCATCAGAACTGGAAGATGTTAGAGATTAACAGCATTTAAGCAAGTACAGAGCTAGGGGTTGGGGTGGGGGTTGTGGGCAGGAAAGGACAAAGGGGAGGGTCTGTGATAGGGTGAAGGGTAAGAGTACTATTAAGAAGATAGGAGGGGATGTACTCCCGAATAGTGACATGGGATTTGTCATCTCCATCTGATCCATGGCAAAGGCCAGCACTTGTGATAATGGAGCACTCTTGGTACTGCACTGTATGGCAATCTAGGTCTCTTTCTCTCACACACACACACACACACACACACACACACACACACACACACACACCCCAATTATAATTGAGGTTATAATATGCTTTTCCATTTAAAAGTCTTGTCATCCCACAAAAAATATTTCAGTACTGACATCGCAGCAGAGCATGTTGACGATAACATTAGTTGATTACCATATAGTCAACAACACACGATCCACTCATTGGACGGCAAAACTTATTTTTCTGAACTTCCCTCATGACAGGGTTGAGAGACAGACATTGGGACTCGGGGAGGTGGGCACGAAAAGATAGAGCATTATGATTCAGGCTTCAAGCCGCTCTAACGTTCAGTTAGAAGATACCAGTCTTTGCTAGGTAACCACAAACAGATTAGCAGTACTGCAGCTCTAATCATATTCTATTTTTTCAGCAGGGGAAAGATTTTCCTAGTTTGTTCACAGAATGAGCTGTGAAATTCTTTTGTGCTTAAACAATAGACTATGATTGGAAGTTTAGTACGGATGATCTAATTAATACAACTGAACGCCACTTATCATTATAAACAAACACTACTGCATCCACTAATATCACATGTAGATTGTGATTTTGGCAAGGACAAATGGATCATTGCAAGTGAATGATTGCTGTAAGCACTAAAATTCAATTCCACTCCATTACAATTCATAAATGCAAAAGTTACATACAGCAATATGTGACGTACTGAGGGAGCGCTGGCGCTGTTGGAGGTGCCGTCTTTCAGACGAGATATTAAACTGAGGCCTCGTCTGCCCTCTCAGGTGGATGTAAAAGGTCCCATGGCACTATTCAC
The DNA here is from genome assembly GCF_035084215.1 of Heptranchias perlo. Lineage (NCBI taxonomy): Eukaryota > Metazoa > Chordata > Chondrichthyes > Hexanchiformes > Hexanchidae > Heptranchias > Heptranchias perlo. The sequence goes on along the minus strand of NC_090341.1, from coordinate 32,556,361 downwards.
AGAAGTGTAATGGAATTCTCCCTGGTGTCCTGGCCAATATTTACCCCTCAAACAGTATCACTAAAAACAAATTATCTGGTCATTATCTCATTGCTGTTTGTGGGACCTTGCTGTGTGCAAATTAGCTGCTGTGTTTTCTTACATTACAGCAGTAACTACACTTCAGAGTTCATTGGCTGTAAAATGCCTTGGGACAGCCTGAGATCATGAGAGGTGCTATATTAATGGAATTTCTTTCTATGTACGTATGCAAGTTGATAGCCAGATAAAGTTCATATCTCAAGATGCACATCCATTTTCATCTGTGAAGATTCGTTCCATACACTGGGTTTTTAGCTAGAAACTCAACCAAAAGACCATCTGCCCATTTAGAAACAGAAAATCGTGCTATTCACATAAATGTAGCTATTTGCAATTTAAATCAGAGAACCAATCTGATCAATTTGTGAGGTGATGTGTTGTGCAGTAACCATGAACGACCATTGGAAAAATCATACCATTCACATAAATATCATTCAATCTTATTTTTTATTATAAACAGGGAGTTTCACCAAGAGGACCCTTTTAATTTCTAATATCAAAATACCTTGCTTCTCTACTTCTTCCCTTTCACTTCCACGTAACATTGATAAAACAGAAACAAAAAAAAAGGATTTTAAATGGAAAGACATGCTCCAGGAGAACGCACTACAGTTTGCTATGACATCGGCAATCATAACAAATCCTGCCTAATAACTGCCACTGAGCTTTCTTTCAGTCAGTATATGACCAAAAACCTTGGTCAGGCTGCACAGCTGATATCTGATAAGATGGAACACACTTGTGCTTGTTCTCATCGCCTGTGAACATTCTCCCTTTCTTTGTATATTTAATTATCCATATTAAAATGATATTATGACCTGTTGAACAAAATTGATCAAAGTCTCTGGCCTGGAATTTCCTCCATGGGCGCAATTGGGAAATCTGTCTCTAATTACCAATAATAATGACATCAAAATAAAGAAAACCTCTGCGACACATGATAACCAGGAGTGCAAACACTCCCCTTCACAATGACCATCCACCAGCTGATGCCACACATGTTACTATGATTTTTCCTGTTCCTGCTAAGCATTCTGGGATGTTACTTCATAATATTTTGTGCTGGACAAAGCTAGCCATTACAATATAAGTTACTATGGATTGATTGGTAAATACATTGGTGTGATACTGATGCTTGCAGACTGGTTAGGTCCCAGGTAGAATTCCCAGATTGTGTTGAGTTAGCTGATATCAGGAGAAGTATCAGTATGAGTGCCACTATTGGCCTCAATACCCCAGAGTAACAAAGGGGGAAAAATAGCCAGAATTTCTATTCCTGATTGCTATTCAGGAAAGTTTTGTGGAAATGTATATGTGGACTCAGAATGAAGATGCGATCAGATGTGGCTATCACGCTTTACATGATCAGATGGTTTGTTAACCTTATTGGCCTTGCCTGGGTATACACGAGAAGAATAGCAACTTGGATGAAGTATAGACATGCTGTTGGCGTCCATGGAACAGTACTCCAGCATGAATTAGTGCCTTCTGGAGAGATAGGGGAAAATTGAGGAACAAGTGTTCATTTCAAATCTTCAATAAAATAACACAGAAGCCAAGCACACACTTCTACGAGTACGGCACTGTGAAAGAAATGGAGTAAGATCAAGGTGATTTTTTTTTTAGTTTTAATGAAGAATTAGACAGAATTGCAGAGCGCAATCTCATAATAAAAAATGAACTTTACTTAATCGGCCACTATAAGCCAGAGGCTTATATGTCCCATGTATATCCCTACCATGAATGACTTAAGCAGTCTGCTTCACTTGTGGAATAAACATCACATTCAGTATCCTCCAGTTCAGGAAGTATCCTCTGTGTATCCTTTTTCTGAACACTACGTTAATGGAGCAAAACTGATATTAAAATCAATTAGATCCGCTGTGTTTTTGTGGAGTGATAACCACTAAAGCGTTCTCTGTGCCTGATAGACCATCATGCATATGTGTTGTGCCAGGATTTGTTTCTGTAATTTTTATGTATAATATATTCACAGCCAAGAGAAACTTTGAGATCGACTTTTTTCAATGAGTAACGTTCTGTTTGGAATGTGTCATGCATTGGCACCACTAACTCAACACTAATAAAGCGAGGAGGACAAGGTGTGAAAGTGTAAACAGTGTTTCTGTACTTCTGAAGTACATGATCTGATTAATTGGCAATTACAGCTGCCAGCAGAACTAACCAAATGGGATAATTGCTATGGGATCAAACTATCACTCTTTTTTAAAAAAAATATTCACTTTGATAACCCTTTGGAGACTGTGAAAGAATTTCAAAATATTTCAAAAATAAAACACAGGCCATTTTTTCTAGATATAATTTGCACAAAGCATGCAGTTCATGAAGAAATCTATTCATCTCTGAAATTAGTGGTTCAAATTCATGATTGCTGTACACCAGCAATGGTTCTTTAAGATGTTTGCTAATGCAAACTGCCAGAGGAATTCATCACTCAAAGGGGTACTTGGAACTTTTCATTTAATTTGTATTTGTTAAGCTTCAGTCAAATGCTCCTGAAGAACATTTTCTCTTTTTTTAAATGATGATAATGGATGTGAGTCGCCTCAACAGCAGGCTGTGTGACTTCTGTACAGCTGGTTGCTTGTGCTGATGTATATTGCCACTGTAGGGCATGTTGGCAACTGAGTTTGCAGGGTTTTCTTTGTGCTGAAATTGAGCACTTTAACTGTGGGCACAATTTTCAGTCCAAGAAAATATAAATATTTTGTGGGTTTTGCGGCTTTTTTCTTCCTACTCCCTACTTCCTACGGTGGTAAGGCCTTCCCAAGGCAATTTTCTGTTGAAATTTGTAGTACATTTCTCTGCTGTGCAAGTTTGGTATCCCAGCCAAGTAATAATTAATTTCTTGTTTCCTGCTGAGCGACAGGACCAAGTATTGTGGATGATTCCAGAGCCAAATGAAGCTCTCACTCTAGCGCCACCTGACCCAGTAGTTCCAGTGATCTTTCAGCATCACTTTAGAATGGACAATATTTTAAGAAAATGGTAAGATATTAGGCCTGATTTTAAGCCCTACGCCCGGCAGGAATGGTGCAGGCAGGGGGGTTAGGATGGTGGGGGTTTGGGGGTTCACGCTGCGTTACTGGTGCTTTTCCAACCTCCCATCTTAACTAGCCTGAATTCAGGCACAGGGCAGCCGCCTGTCCCAGATGAGCGGAGGCCTAATTTAAATCGCGAAGTCGCGTCTCAATGACGTCCTTGGGATGTACACACCATTGCTACTGTGGGCCCACCTAAGGGCCGCACAGTCTTGAACCCCCTAGCGAAAGCTGATGGCAGGCAACATCCTGGCCACAGGAGACCAAGGTATGTTAATTTTTTTTTATATAGGTTCCTTGTGGGCCATGAGGAGCAGGAGTGCTCCTCCTAGTCTCACAAGGATTCCTTGGGGTCCCCTGCCTCAGGCTTCCGTCCCCTCTCCCAATCACGATCCTTACCAATCCCCCCACCTCACTTAACTTGTCGGGGACAGTTTCCATAGGTACTCAGTAGCGGCCTGACCATCACTAATCAGATGGTGATGTAATTCCCACCAACTACGGGCGGGAGTCAGCATTCTGACTTGCAAATGGGGCCCGGGAGTCAAAGTCAAACTGAACTCCTCGTGGGGGTTTCCCTCCCACCCCGAGTTAAAATTGGGGCTGTTGTACCTGATTCACTGACACAGCTGTGCGCCAAATGTTCTAATCTCGTGACATGTCAACTGAGAAAACTTAGCAATAGTTGACCAACGGCTTCGGAAAAAAAGACCAAAGAAAACCTGACAGCTCAAAATCTGGGGGGAGTTGATGTAGATGTCAGCAATGTCCTTTCTCTTTTTGCACTTTGTCACTTGTATTCCTCAATTTGAATGGCATTGGTTTCAATAGCAATCCTGCACCAAGCATCCTCTGCCTATCCCAGCAATCCATGTAACTGGTCAGTGAATCAAGTTCAGTCATGGGGAAGCAATTTACTGATTTTTGTGCTTGTGTATGAATAGTTTTCAGGGGGATATGTTAGCAGTGAATTCAATTGCCAAACACCGTTCATTTTGTTTAACGTGACAACATTTTGATATTAACCAAATCATTTGTCTGCCACCAAACATATTCACTGAGACAATGGTAGGAATGAATAGATCCCAATCACCCTAACTGTCCCATGAAGCAGTGTTCCATGCTTCTTATGTCAATAATCAAGCAAGACATGGCACAGAACTGTGCTGAATATAACAGTGAAAAGTGTTTTATACAGTAAAGTAAAACAGTGACACAAAGAGTCTGCAAAGGGATATAGACAGGTTCAGTGAGTGGGCAAGAAGGTGGCAGATGGAGTATAATGTGGGGAAATGTGAGGTTATTCACTTTGGTAAGAAGAATAGAAAAGCAGAATACTTTTTAAATGGTGAGAAACTATTAAATAATGGTGTTCAGAGAGATTTGGGTGTCCTCGTACAAGAAACACAAAAAGTTAGCATGCAGGTACAGCAAGCAATTAGGAAGGCAGATGGCATGTTGGCCTTTATTTCAAGGGGGTTGGAATACAAGAGTAAAGAAGTCTTAATATTGTACAGAGCTTTGGTGAGACCTCACCTGGAGCACTGTACAGTTTTGGTCTCCTTATCTAAGGAATGATATATTTGCCTCAGAGGCGGTGCAACAAAGGTTCACTAGATTGATTCCTGGTATGAGAGGCTTGTCCTCTGAGGAGAGATTGAGTAGAATGGGCCTATACTCTCTAAAGTTTAGAAGGATGAGAGGTGATCTAATTGAAACATATAAGATTCTGAGGGGGCTTGACGGGGTAGATGCTGAGAGGTTGTTTCCCCTGGCTGGAAAATCTAGAACGAGGGAGCATAGTTGCAGGATAAGGGGTCGGCCATTTAGGACTGAGATGAGGAGGAATTTCTTTACTGAGGATTGTAAATCTTTGGAATTCTCTATCCCAGAGGGCTGTGGATGTTGAGTCGTTGAGTATATTCAAGGCTGAGATAGACAGATTTTTGGATTCTCGGGGAATCAAGGGATATGGGGATCGGGCGGGAAAGTGGAGTTGAGGTCGAAGATCAGCCATGATCTTATTGAATGGCGGAGCAGGCTCGAAGGGCCATATGGCCTATTCCTGCTATTTCTTATGTTCTTATAAAGTAGAACTTTATATAACTGGTTAAATCCACCTTTAATTTTGTGAATTATGAATTGAAACATATTCATTAAAATGCATTGTTATTTTGAATGTGAAAAGAGCAGTCACGCAAAGACCCAGTGATTGACAAGTGGTAACTAATCTATCTGATGGACTGATTTCAATGGCTCTTAAATACTTTACAAATAGAATCCAGGTCAGATGTTGATGGATGCTTCTGTGTGTTCAGAGATTTCTAAAAGCATGTTGGACAAAAAATGAGGTTAAGTATGTAAGTGTGGCTGTTGAATTAACTACTGTTATTAGAGTTGGAAGCAAATTGATTAACAGATAATGAGTGTCATTTAATATTATGTGAACTGTTCTTATCAGGCTGCAAAGGTTTGTATTGCAAAATTCTGTAGAAGTATAGCTTCTCACATTACGGTATACAAAAGCATAGCTTTAAACTGTTGATCACATGATAGTTTTGGATGAAGAAGGCCTTTCAGGCGATTTCATTTCCAGAATACCAACCCGACCATCCTTCCTTTTATAACGTCTAGCTGTTCCCTCAATGAACCTAATGGCCTGGCTTCAACCACTCTTCCTGGCAACATGTTCCACTTGTTGCTCACCCTCTGAAAGAAGTACTTCCTGACGTCTGTTTTAAATTGCCCTTCATAACCTTGAACCTGTGCCCCCTTGAACTATGGCCCTGCTATATGTTTATCTAACCCTTGAAATACCTTGTTTACCTGTATAATTTCCCCTCCATGATGTCTGCTTTCAAGGCTGATGGTCTAAGCTTATCAAATCCCACCTCATAGCTTTTCTTGCTTAATGCTGGAGTTCAATTTTGTTGTTTTCCTCTGCATTGCCTCTAGATGATAGAATGTGTTTTGTCACATTGGTGCAAGTCAAATTTAGAGCAATCACCATTTCTGAAAAGGGAAGGAAACAAACCAGAAATTGTGGTTCACATAGGAAGCAATGACATACGATAGATTGACTGAGCAGTAATTAGCAAATTGAACAGAATGCTGAGCTATACTGCCAAATATGTGGAGTGTGATACCATCATGCTGAAGCTCTATAATGCTCTTTTCAGGCTGCAACTTGAACACTCTTTTGATTTATGGCCACCAAGGGAAACATCTAAGCCCTGGAAGGTTGCACAGAAATGTTGATCCACAATGTCAGAGTTATGAGGGAAGGTCAGAAAAATCTGAACTCTGCAGCCTTGAAAAGAAGTGAATGAGTCAGGACCTTATTAAAGTATGTAACATGCTAAGTGGAATAGAATTTCCTTTATTAGCCGAGGCATAGAATATAAGAGCAGGGAGGTTATGCTAGAATTGTGTATAACGTTGATTAGGCTACAGCTTGAGTATTGCGTACAGTTCTGGTCACCACATTACAGGAAAGATGAGATTGCACTAGAGAGGGGACAGAGGAAATTTATGAGGATGTTGCCAGAGCTGGAGAATTTTAGCTATGAGAAAAGATTGAATAGGTTGGGGTTGTTTTCTTTGGAACAAAGACGGCTGAGGGGAAATTTAATTGAGGTATATGAAATTATGACAGGTCTAGAGTAGATAGGGAGGACCTATTTCCCTTAGCAGAGGGGTCAGTGACCGGGGCATAGATTTAAAGTAATTGGTAGAAGGATTAGAGCGGAGCTGAGGAGAAATGTTTTCACCTAGAGGGTGAGGGGGGTCTGAAACTCACTGCCTGAAAGGGTGGTAGAGGCAGAAACCCTCAACTCATTGAAAAACCTACAGGGCTACGGACCAAATGCTGGAAAGTGGGATTAAGCTGGATAACTCTCTTTCGGCTGGCATGGACAGGGTGGGCCAAATGGCCTCCTTCTGCGCCATAACTTTCTATGATTCTAAAAAGGTTAATCTGCAGCACTAATTCAAATTAAACCACGGCTGCAGGGCGAGAGATCATAAGTACAAACTAGTAAAAGGCAAGTTCAGGACTGATATCAGGAAGCACTTATCCATATAAAGAGTGATTAATGCCCAGAATGGTTTTCTGCATAAGGTCGTGGAGGGAAAAGCTCATTAACATGTCAGTTAGACATTGTGATGGGGGGATTGCAGGATTGTAAGGAAAGATGGGCGCAATGGGACAAATGGCCTTCTTTATCTGTACTTATCTTTGTGATTTAAAATGATAAGCCATTGCCTACTACTTATTATTTGTAAGATTCAGTATGATCTATATGATACTGACCCTACAGATGGGATCTTTCCCAGATATGGGTATCGTCACATTTACCAGAGAATTTATCAATCAAAATATTCAAGACTGTAGGATACTGGGAACACAAACCGGAGCTAAACTTGGGGCTAAATTTGGAGAAAAAGAGAAAAGTGTTCTTAATATTGAATTTTTCAGCTCCAATTTATTGTCTGTTTGCTCAAAGAAACTTCTCATCTGCTGATATTATTTTTTTTAAATTGAATGCTATAAAACTGCTGGCATGTATTGCAGTAGATGCCGTTTTCCCCTAAGAACTTCATAAATCATGCTGGTGTGTGTTTTCTTTCTTTAATATAAATATATGTTATTGTGGTGCTCTATCAAAATGTTCTTGGAATCCTGATTCTGAAATTGTGGGTCCAGTAAAAGCAGGGAGAGTGTTTTTTAAAAAAAAAATTCAGGCGAAATCTGAGTATCGAATCACAAATTTTTGATTTCTCAGTGTAACTGTACAACTCCATTAAGTTAAATTTTCCCCCTTTTCTCCTCCGTGGAAAATACTTTTTGATCAACTGTGAACTTACAGCTTCAAATTTAGACTGATGACTTGCTCAGAGAATATCAGATGTCTGTGAATTTTGTTTTTCCTTTATGTATCAGTCCACAAATTCTGATCTCTTACACACAATACACAAGTTCATTTTGCATTGAATTAGTTGCAACCGGTGACAAATGGTCAACATAAAGGTGCAAGTAAGGGAGGGAAAAAGCTTCATCAAATTGGTGCAGGTTTTGTTGTTGCTCGACAAGACACCACTGTTTCAGTCCAGCATTGGTCCTGTGCTATTAGTCAAAATGCTACCCTTTGGACATTGAATATAATGAATTACTTTCCTCCTGCAGTATCTTTTTCCCCTCCATTTTTTAACTGTACAAGTTCAATATTCTGTAGTAATGTAGGCATTAGTATGCCATAAAACCTTTATCATATTAGGTTTTCAAAGTAGCCTTTATCACAAGTCTATGTTTCAATTGTTATATAATTACTAAACGAAGTATAGCTGAATTCAAGTGATTAATTCAATTTAATATGATCATTTTTCCCAGGTCCTTCCCAATATCTTTGAGGACTGTTGCACACACTTTGTATCTCACTTGTGCCATCACACTTTGTGTAATGCAGGATCAATCACTGTAGAAAATGACCCCAGTTACCAGATGTTTTTTTAAAATAAATCTAGCATTTCTGCTGAAGGCCTTGTGTATGAAGACTGATAGAAGTAGCTGTGCTTATTATGCTGCTTTGATAAATGATCTCTCACGAGCACAGTCAATACTGGGCTTCTGCAGATATTTTCAATACATTGTTAATGCGCTGGCTGTGTGCCTCTTCAGTATGGCTGTAAATCTGTTTAATGAAGTATGTAGTCAGACTGCAGTAACCTGAAAGATTGGATGGCTATTACAAGTTTCAAGCTGCAGATAGAGCAACTTTTAAGAAAATAATAATTTAGTCCTGTCTGGGACTAGTTGAACTTAATTATTTTCTGCTTTCAGCTTTTTTGGTATTTTGATCTTTATTCTAGGGGTATTTTGGGGTATGCATTTAAACTACAAGTATTTATTTAAAAATTGATTTTAGAGGGAAGTTAAAAACCTGGAGGACTGATTAGCACAAAGGATTAACACCCAAAATTATGTTTTTACTTCTGGAACATGGGTTTAAATCCTCCCTAGACTGTGGGATGAAAGCCTCCTCTTTGTCACCTATTTATGATGTGGAGATGCCGGTGATGGACTGGGGTTGACAATTGTAAACAATTTTACAACACCAAGTTATAGTCCAGCAATTTTATTTTAAATTCACAAGCTTTCGGAGGCTACCTCCTTCCTCAGGTGAGGAAGGAGGTAGCCTCCGAAAGCTTGTGAATTTAAAATAAAATTGCTGGACTATAACTTGGTGTTGTAAAATTGTTTACAATTGTCACCTATTTATGCAATGTTTGCCCAGTCTCAATCCAGTTCCTACTATGTATGTTCCACAATACACAACTGCCAAGAGATTGGCACCGAATTGGCAGTCTTACTCAGAGGTTTTGAGGTAGCTTCCCTGGTTGCACAAGGCAGCCTGCCTGATGACTCGGTGATTAGGTAACCAGCATAAGTCAGGCAGATCAGAAAGGTCCCAAGATCAATCACAGGTCAATGCTGAGCGAGTTACACTCAGACAGGGTGGCAGCTGTGATTTGTTTCAGAGCCTCTGGGCTGAGTAGGGGGAATAATCAGCCAGGTTTTCTGTTCCGAATCTTCATTCAGTGACCTGTGCTGAAGAATATGCAGATGTATTTAGCTTGGTTTTTTGCTGCCTATGGCTTGTGCCAGGGTAAGGGTCCACAAGTGTTTAGTCTTGGCTACAGTGCTTATTATGGTCAAATAACCTGCCAACAGTCACTGTTAAGCTTATGCATGAAGAATAGCCACTTGCATGAGGTACAAGGGGATGCCACCACTTGTGGAACCTCATCCTAGCACAGGCCAGTGTCTTTGGGAAGCAGGGAGGAAGGGGGGGGGGGTGAAGAAAACAATGGGAAAATAACATTTTAATGAGCTAAGAATAGAAAATGTGGGAGTCCAAAAAATCTTTACCGGTACAGTGTGATGCACTGCTGAGGCCGGGCTTAATGTTGAAGCAGAGAAGAGTGAGTTTTTCATCCAGCTGCATTATACCTGATTGGGAATGTTGGGTTCAGGCACTAGGTGCCCAAAGTGGAGAATGTACTGCATTAACCAGCACATTCCTTACTGTGATGAACATAAAAATTCACCTTAAAAAAAAATTTAAAGGTAAAAGTTATTGGATGTTGACAAAGCTGATTGGAATTCAGATGATAATGATATAATGGGTCCCTTCAAGGAAGGGAAGAGTGTTGAGAGATGTTTCTCCACATGCTTCACACCTGCTTTTTTTCTTCTAAGGGCCAACTCGAGAAATGTGGGGAGCGGGTCATCTGGTCTAGCAAACTGACATATGGCCTAAAGACAGCAGGAGAACACTCAAAATTTTAGGCCTGGAAGAATGATGTTTAAAAGGCATTGTGGTTATTTACAAGGTCAATATAATCATAAAGGCTAATTGAAATTTGCAAATTTGAATTTCATTCATGGTTTACTTTGTATTGGACGACACAGAACAAGTTTGCCACAAGTCATTTTTCACTTGGCTGCAGCTTTGCAGTCCAATAAGATGCATTGCTGATGTGGGGAAAACCCATGGAACCCACTCCATATTCTTCATTGCAAGGAATTTGGACATCAGGTCAAACCCCATTTCACTCTTTTGAACTACTGGATGATTCAATATAAAGGGTTAACTAATCCCTTTAAGGATTCTTGAATAGTACATTGACAGTACATTTGAAAGCAAGGGTTAACTTGCCCTGGACATTACAGTATAAAGGCACAAGTGCAAAATAGCAAATTGCAGACCGTTTAAACTTGCCAGCTAGACTTCAGTTTAACACTGCAGGACCAATACAGTACTGAAAATGTAGACAGGCTGCGACTTTCAATAACAACTGATACGGAGAAGCTTCCAGAAGCTTTTCAGAAGGCTTTCGATGTCTACAAGAACTGCGAAGGGCAAAGAACTGATAGGACACTTGGCTTCACGTAGGTGGGAGGATATAAGGTGTTCATACGGTCTATGAGTGGTCCAACCAGCCGTCCAATCTTAATGCTTTGGACAAATTGGGCCTTCTTGTAACTTGGTTCACACCTATTTGCTCAGAAGCATATAAAAATAAGACATCATAGCAGTCAAAACAACAGACAACGTCAGAGAAGCTGGAAGGAGCTTCAACAGACATAAGTGCCTCAAATAACAGACACTTCGATAGCTTGCTTCTGAACTTGGAGAAAAAGATTCTACTTCTGAGTTTCAACCAACAGACTGTATGTTTAAATAACTTTGACAAAAAGCCTATGTTTCTGGACTTTGACAAGAAGACTACTTGCGCAATTTGACGAGACAAATGAGAAGACACAGAATTTCACCACTTTACTACTGAACTGGGACAAAGAGGAAAACGCTAATAGTGAGCCTCCCACCCGACACATCACTTGACACATCACCTGTTACCACAGTAACCAATTCCCTACTTTTGGACCTAAATGACTGCTTTGACCTAGACGACTGCTTTGATACATAAGGTTGTACATGCTACTTGCTCACTTTGCTTCATGCCTGCTGATGTGCTCTTTTAAATCATTAAATAAAGGACACTGTGAACCCTCAGTTGTATTATCGGGTAGTCATGAACTATCTGATTGTTGTAAAAACCCATCTGCTTCATTAATGTCCTTTAGGGAAGGAAACCTGCCGTCCTTACCCGGTCTGGCCTATATGTGACTCCAGACCCACAGCAATGTGGTTGATTCTTAATTGCCCTCTGAAATGGCCTAGCAAGCCATTCAGTTGTACAATCTCGCAACAGAAAGTCATCATAAGAGTAAAACTGGACGGACCAACTGGCATCAGACCACTAGGCACCGGACACGACAAAGGCAAACCAAGCCCAGTCGACCCTGCAAAGTCCTCCTCACTAACATCTGGGAACTTGTGCCAAAATTGAGAGAGCTATCCTACAGACTAGTCAAGCAACAGCCTGACATAGCTATGCTCACAGAATCATACCTTTCAGCCAACGTCCCAGACACTTCCATCACCATCGCTGGGTATGTCCTGTCCCACTGGCAGGACAGACCGACCAGAGGTGGCGGTACAGTGATATACAGTCAGGAGGGAGTGGCCCTGGGAGTCCTCAACATTGACTCTGGACCCCATGAAATCTCATGGCATCAGGTCCAACATGGGCAAGGAATCCTTCTACTGATTACCACCTCCCGCCCTCCCTCAGCTGATGAATCAGTCCTCCTCCATGTTGAGCACCACTTGGAGGAAGCACTGAAGGTAGCAAGGGCACAGAATATACTCTGGGTGGGGGACTTCAGTGTCCATCACCAAGAGTGGCTTGGTAGCACCACTACTGACCGAACTGGCCGAGTCCTGAAGGACATAGCTGCCAGACTGGGCCTGCGGCAGGTGGTGAGCAAACCAACACGAGGGAAAAACCTACTCGACCTCGTCCTCACCAATCTATCTGTCGCAGATGCATCGGTCCATGACAGTATTGGTAGGAGTGAGCACTGCACAGTCCTTGTGGAGACGAAGTCCCGTCTTCACACTGAGGACACCAACGTGTTGTGTGGCACTACCACCGTGCTAAATAGGATAGAATCAGAACCGATCTAGCATCTCAAAACCGGGCATCCATGAGGCGCTGTGGGCTAACAGCAACAGCAGAATTGTATTCCAGCACAATCTGTGACCTCATGGCCTGGCATATTCCTCACTCTACCATTACCAACAAGCCAGGGGATCAACCCTGGTTCAATGAGGAGTGTAGAAGAGCATGGCAGGAGCAGCACCAGGTGTACCTAAAAATGAGGTGCCAACCTGGTGAAGCTACAACACAGGACTACATGCATGGTAAACGGCGGAAGCAACATGCTATAGACAGAGCTAAGCGATTCCATAACCAACAGATCAGATCAAAGCCCTGCAGTCCTGCCACATCCAGTCATGAATGGTGGTGGACAATTAAACAACTAACGGGAGGAGGATGCTCTGTGAACATCACCATCCTTAATGATGGCAGAGTCCAGCACGTGAGTGCAAAAGACAAGGCTGAAGTGTTTACAACCATCTTCAGCCAGAAGTGCCTAGTGGATGATCCATCTCGGCCTCCTCTTGAGATCTTCACCATCACAGAAACCAGTCTTCAGCCAATTCAATTAACTCCATGTGATATCAAGAAATGGCTAAGTGCGCTGATACAGCAAAGGCTATGGGCCCCGACAACATCCCGGCTGTAGTGCTGAAGACTTGTGCTCCAGAACTAGCCACGCCTCTAGCCAAACTGTTCCAGTACAGCTACAACACTGGCATCTACCCGACAATGTGGAAAATTGCCCAGGTATGTCCTGTCCACAAAAAGCAGGACAAATCCAATCCGGCCAATTACCACCCCATCAGTTTACTCTCAATCGTCAGCTAAATGATGGAAGGTGGGATCGACAGTGCTATCAAGCAGCACGTACTCACCAATAACCTGCCCACCGGTGCTCAGTTTGGGTTCCGCCAGGCGCACTCGGCTCCAGACCTCATTACAGCCTTGGTCCAAACATGGACAAAAGAGTTGAATTCTAGAGGTGAGATGGGAGTGACTGCCCTTGACATCAAGGCAGCATTTGGCCGAGTGTGGCACCAAGGAGCCCTCATAAAATTGAAGTCAATGGGAATCAGGGGGAAAACTCTCCAGTGGATGGCATCATACCTACCACAAAGGAAGATGGTAGTGGTTGTTGGAGGCCAATCATCTCAGCCCCAGGACATTGCTGCAGGTGTTCCTCAGGGCAGTGTCCTAGGCCCAACCATCTTCAGCTGCTTCATCAATGACCTTCCCTCCACCATAAGGTCAGAAATGGGGATGTTCGCTGATGACTGCATGGTGTTCAGTTCCATTCGCAACTCCTCAGACAACGAAGCAGTCCGAGCCCGCATGCAGCAAGACCTGGTCAACGTCCAGGCTTGGGCTGATAAGTGACAAGTAACATTCGCGCCAGACAATTGCCAGGCAATGACCATCTCCAACAAGAGAGAGTCTGACCTCCTCCCCTTGACAGTCAACGCGTTACCATTGTCGAATCCCCCACCATCAATATCCTGGGGGTCAGCGTTGACCAGAAACTTAACTGGACCAGCCACATAAATACTTTGGCTACAAGAGCAGGTCAGAGGCTGGGTATTCTGCGGCGAGTGACTCACCTCCTGACTCCCCAAAGCCTTTCCACCAACTACAAGGCACAAGTCAGGAGTGTGATGGAATACTCTCCACTTGCCTGGATGAGTGCAGCTCCAACAACACTCAAGAAGCTTGACACCATCCAGGACAAAGCAGCCCGCTTGATTGGCACCCCATCCACCATGCTAAACATTCACTCCCTTCACCACTGGCGCACCGTGGCTGCTGCGTGTACCATCTACAGGATGCACTGCAACAATTCGCCAAGGCTTCTTCGACAGCACCTCCCAAACCCGCGACCCCTACCACCTAGAAGGACAAGGGCAGCAGGCACATGGGAACACCACCACTTGCACGTTCCCCTCCAAGTCACACACCGTGGAAATATATCGCCGTTCCTTCATTGTCACTGGGTCAAAATCCTGGAATTCCCTACCTAACAGCACTGTGGGAGAACCTTCACCACATGGCCTGTAGCAGTTCAAGAAGGCGGCTCACCACCACCTTCTCAAGGGCAATTAGGGATGGGCAATTAATGCTGGCCTTGCCAGTGATGCCCACATCCCATGAATCAATTTTAAAAAAGACTAATCCTTGTATTGATTGCGTTGCTTCATGCTTGTTATGTGGTCTTTTTAAATTCGTAAATAAAGAAATATTTTGATTCACAAAATTATATCAGGGTGGATTTCTTTGTCTGAACTAACGTCCAGGTTAACGAATCTCTAGGAAAGACCCTAAATTCCCTACATCATAATCAAACATTGCACATTTAGCTTTCACGCTGCATCACAATTAATGTGCACATATGGTCTTTGTGAAAGTCACAATTTCCCTTTTCTAATTCTGCAATTAAATTGTATTGAGAGTAGCTGTCTTCTGTCCAGTGCAAGTATCAAGGATTCATGCTTCTACAATCTGATGCTGGTTGAAATTGCTTTCAATCACTGTATAAAATAACTTCTAAGGTTATCCACTGACTATGGCTTATGGCTTAGGATTGAAAAATTTGAATTGCTGATCTTTTGTGTTCAGCTTCACCAGTTTTACTCAGGTTGCCTGGAGGCGGAGTGGGAGGAAGGAGAAGCCACTTTGTCGGAGGGGAGTTTTCCTGCATTGCTGAAGCAGGGGTCAAGTAAGAAAGCACAGTGGCCATGAGTATAAACTGTACTGGATGTTCTCATTCCTCCAAACTGACCAGTGTAGTACATACTCAGGAGGCTGGGACAACAACATTGGTTTTCTTTGTTTAAAAAAAACCTCTTTGAGTGTGTGTTTTCAACTGCCCTACTTTTGATATTTTGTAAGATTTTTCACGCATTGTTTAATATGTATATAATCTAAATGGGCTGCAACTGAGATCCAAAATAATATAATTCGTGGATATGTATAGTGCATTATTACAAAACACACCAAAATGCTTCACATGATAAATAACTTTGAATTAAAATGACTATATAGTTTTTATGTCGGAAAATGAAGCAGCCTTTCTGTGCCAGCTGAGTCCCAAATAGCAATCAGATGAATGACCAGTTGGGCAATCATTTGGGTGGTATTGGTTGAGAGAGGAATATTGTCAAGAACACTGGAAGAATTCTTAGCTTTTCTTTGAATACAGCCCTGGGATCTCAATGATTGGATATGGCAGACAGACTTCAGTTTAACATTTCATCTGTCGGATGGCACTCCTAACAATGCTGTATTCCCTGTACACTGGACTGGAATGTCACCCTGGATTATGATCTGAAAGCTTTCAATTGGTTAAACAAATCTTATTTCTGCAGCATGCCACACAACCAAATTTGGTACTGTAGCCCATTAATGATTATTGGTAGACTTTTACAAATCTGTCTTTCTGTTTTTGGTTCATTGGAATGTTGCCATGATACTAAAAATAAATAATCAGTTACATAATTTCACAGTTTCGGGTTTATTTCAGCCCATAATGCAGACTCTGAATTGAGAATGCTCAAAAGGGCTTGGTGGTGCTGTGGATTCAGATCAACATGGACTAGTTCGGTCGAATGGCCTATTTCCGTGTTGTAATTTCTATGTAATTCTATGTAATTTCTGGGACCTAGTTTCTATTCAATTTGGACCAATGGGATAAATGCTCCTTTTCTTGGAGTCCAATGTGAAATTAGTTTGAGAAGTCTCAATCCAGTTTCCAGCACCTGTTGTCCTGGGGTGCAACATTGCCATAGATTAACACAAAATTGGCATTCAGAAGCAAGAAGAATGGTGAGTGTGAGGAATGGAAACAAATGTTTCGATGCAATAAATTGTGGCTTAGGGGGAGGTGGAGGTTGTCTTTCTACAGCTGTAATTAAGATGCATTTGGCTAGATAGTCCTCTGTGCATTACATTTATCTCGCAGTAGCTGCATGATTTTGCCTGTGGGATAAATGCAGCGCAGAGAGGAATTTCTCCTCCATTGTTGTGATAAAGTAGAAGGAGCTTTACTTCACTGTGCAATACCTGGGAATGCTCAATGCTTACACCGAATGCCCAAAGTGGGAAAGTGTTCTTTTTTGTCCAGTACTAGCATCCTTTGTTTTTATGAGTTTAAAAAAAATCTCTCTTAAATACCTCAAGTCCACATTAACCGCTAGGAGAATGTGACCAGCTTTAAAGGGTAATACTATGTATTATGCAGTGCTAGCTCTGACTGGTGGCTGCATTTCGAGACAGCCCTATTGACAAAGGAAGTGAAATGCTGTTACTTACAGTTGAGCTCAAATGTTTGAAATCTGGGTGCATGGGATTTTTGGTTTTCTTATTATTTGGAAAAGTTTTCTGGTTTTGTTAGAGTAATTGAAACAAAAACTGTGAACTTCAGTGTTCAAGATAGACTTTTATTGCTTTAGTTTAATTCCCTGAGCATTTATTCAATTGCAGCAAGAATAATCAAATGCAGGATGATGGTTAAGCAACTACATGAGATATTTTGTGAAAGTGTATATTAAATTGTTTTAGTTATAAACAAGTGGAGTTTTTAATTGGCTTCAAGGGAAAACCAAGAAACTGAGCAAGTGCATGTTGATGACAAAATATGCACTTAGAAATGAGCGATTGGTACAATCTGAACAAGACAAATTAGTTGTCCTTATTGTTTACTACGGTGTCCAGCATTTAATAAGTCATGTACATCAATAAGCTCAGGGAAGAATTATACTTACTTTTCTCACAATTTTCTCCCCTTCCCTCCTATATTGAGGACTCCTTGCTGGGACACAAGTCTATGGTGGCGATGTTGGTTGTGGGATGAATGCTGGCCAGGCCACTGGGAGAACACCTTTGCTCTTCTTCAAAAAGTGCCACCTTTTACATCCATTTAAGAGGGCAGATGGGGCCTCTGTTTAACGTCTCATTTAAAAGATGGCACCTCTGACAGTGCTGCACTCAATCAGTACTGCATTGAAGTTCAGCTTGGATTATGTGTTCAAGTTTCTGGAGTGTGGCTTGAACCTCAGAGGCAAGAGTGTTACCACTGAGCTAAAGCTGGCAACTTAGTTTACACCAGTAAAGTTGAAGATTTTCATTAATAACTGATACATAAATATCACTTCATACCCTTCGGTTAAAGCTAAGTGCTGAAAGTTATAGATCAATAATATTTAGCTCACCTCAAATGTAGAGTTCTTTTTACTCTTCTTCTCAGCAAGTGAGTTCTCTCCAGTATCATTTTTTCTCCCTTATGTAAGCTGAGAGGATAGGTGGGCAATCAGTTCCCAGGCCTTATCAACAGCATCTTATAACTGGATTCTGCAATGATGCTGGTTGATTTGCTTTCAAATTTCCTTCTGGGTATGTTGCTGCTTTGAGCACAGAACCCCCCCCCCCCCCCCCCCCCCCCCGATCACTTCGGTGTAATCAAGATCCTGGCGCGTGGGCGAATATTTTGGGAAGTTATGTTCTATCATTCAGTGGTGCGGTACATTAATAATAAATAATAATTAATAAACCACACCGTGCAGCTGAGCTTGCCCCTCACAGTACTTCATCCAGAGAAATGTGAAAACTGCCTATTTTCAATGGTCAGATATGTTTGATTTTAAAACACGAGTAAATGTAAATTGTTCATATAAGCTGGAAGCCGACACATGGCCGAATTGTACAGATTCTGTTGCATTGCCTGTTCTTGCCTAGTTCTCGTGCTGATGTCATTGCGTCCTTTTTGCTACATTACAGCAGTGGCTATATTTCAAAAATCGTGAAAGGCGCTATATAAATGCAAGTTTGTTCTTTCTTTAGTGTCGGACATCTGAAAACTGTATGGGGCTTCAAGTCATGACTGAGCTGTCTGACTGATCAATCCAGGATTGGAGAGATCATGTGCATTTGTTTGATTATTGTACATTTCTGATCACTGTAAGGGCAACACTAACATTAATGAGGATAATTGGGGTTCATCCAAATTTAGGGATCAGCTTTTTGGAGAAGTAGGAAATTAACAAATGCAATTCATTGAATATATATTACTTAGAAATGAGTTTTAATTACTTTGCTTTCTGTATGTAGAAGATTCTTCAAATTGTTCCAAGCCAACAGTAATTACATGTCATAGTCCAATGTAGAAATGTCTCTTTCGATACAAATTCTTTTACAGATTAAGCTTGAATCTTCTGCCTTCTGAATCTCCATTTTCCGGTTGAGGCTGTTTTATTTTGCAGAACATTGCCTCTGCAGTATTGAATCTGCTGTGCTCCCTGCTGGCCTGTTACTACAAGCAGCTGAATAGCAAAGTGAAAATACAAGGCATCCAATCAGATCTGGAAGTGATTATATGAGATTTGCTATATAAAAAAGCCCTTAGAACCAGAGAGAATAAAATCATCATTTGGTAAAGATATCAGTGCTGTATAATGAATTTTATTTGGGGGGGGATATGATATTAATAGATTTGTATATGGCAGAAAAAAAGCTTCTGAACAGGGTGGGCCTGTGAAAAGCAATCAATACATTTCAAACTCTGAATAGTGATGAATATTAAACTCAATGGAATTCTTTTATAATTATCGGAACATAGTTCATTTGGTTTTTTTAAAAAATATGTTAGCCTGTATCCACATAGAGTTGTGTACCTCAGATTGAGGAGAAAAAGAGTAAAATTGTGTGACTCAGAAAGAAGCTGCATGTTGTAAATGTTTAATGGTTGGATGGTGCTGCTCTGAATCGGTATGGGGTAAATGACACTGGATTGCAGCAGCATAGAGGCTGCTTGATGGTGCTGTAGCATCCTTAATAACAATTTCTGCAAAGCTGGATAAACTGGTGTTGGTATTATTGCTGCAAACTGTCTCGTCTAGGCTATTATTACTTTCGGGAAAGAGCATTATTTTAGAAATTAATTGCTACTAGATCTTTTATTACAATTGTAGACAGCAATAAAATTGATTCACCCAAAGACACCCAAAAAAAAACAGTTTTTGATTTTATATTAGCCTTTTTCAAGGCTGCAATGACGTTTTTTCAGGAAAATGAAACCAAATCTATTCTTCTTTGAGAATGTGTTTTTCTTAAGTTTTTTTTTAAATATGTAGAAGACATCATATTAACATGTGCTGCTTTAGCAACAGCAAAAAAAAAATCTTTAAACGTTTCTTCTTGTGAAACTGTTCATTTAACTGCTTGTTAGTGATCAGCCGACTACTTTCATGCTGGTCAAAGGAATGGATTTTGCTCCTGTTTTTTCCTCTGATGCTCGTATAATGTAATAGTTCAAGAGGAGGGGAGCTGGAAGGTCTTCACTAATAAAACAATTGTCAGCTGTTAAAGCTCTATAAATTCATTGTGATTATATTTCCCAGAGACCCTGTGCTAGTCCAAAGGAATTGTGTCCCAATAATGTATTAAACAATTTAAGGAATGCAGCATTCTTATTTTTTATATCATTAAGAAAGACGCAAATCCTTGTCTAACTTGAGTAAAATGACAGTGTGCCTATGTTATGAAATTAAACCTGGAGGGATGGGGTAGGTTAGAACACTGTCTGCCCTTTTGGCTCTGGTACCTTAGTTCATAGCCATCTCATACTGATGGCTGAAAAGAGTCTTAAGGATTACCTTAACAAACCACTTTTCTTGATATATATTAATGACTTGGACTTGGGTGCACAGGGCACAATTTCTAAATTTGCAGATGACACAAAATATGAAAGTGTAGCAATAGACTTCAAGAGGACATATTCAGGCTGGTGGAATGGGCGGACACATGGCAGATGAAATTTAACACAGAGAAGTGGGAAGTGATACATTTTGGCAGGGGGAATGAGGATAGGCAACATAAACTAAATGGTGTAATTCTAAAGGGGGTGCAGGAACCAAGACACCTGTGGGTATATGTGGGTAAATCTTTGGTGACAGGACAAGTTGAGAAAATGGTTTTAAAAAGCATATGGGATCCTGTGCTTTGTAAATAGAGGCATAGAGTACAAAAGTAAGGAAGTCATGATGAACCTTTTTAAAACACTGGTTCGACCACAACTGGAGTATTGTGTCCATTTCTGGACACCGCACTATGGATGTGAAGGTCTTAGAGAGGGTGCAGAAAAGATTTATTAGAATGGTTCCAGGGCTGAGGGACTTCAGTTATGAGGATAGACTGGAGAAGCTGGGGTTGTTCTCCTTATAGCAGAGAAGGTTGAGAGGAGATTTGATAGAGGTTTTCAAAAACATGAAAGGTTTAGATAAAGTAAATAGAGACACTGTTCCCATTGGCGGAAGGGTCGAGAACTAGAGGGCACAGATTTAAGGTGATTGGCAAAAGAACCAAAGGCTACATGAGGAAAAACTTTTTTACGCAGCGAGTAGTTATGCTCTGGAATGCGCTGCCTGAAAGGGTGGTGGAAGCAGATTCAATCGTGGCTTTCCAAAAGGAATTGGATAAATACTTGAAGGGAAAAAATTTGCAGGGCTACGGGGAAAGAACAGGGGAATGGAACAAACTGGATTGCTCTTAAAAAGAGCCGGTACAGGCTCGATGGGCCGCATGGCCTCCTTCTGTGAATCATTCTATGATTCTTTGATAACCTACTAAACAGCAATCAACACGGATTCAGAAGAGGAAGATCCTGCTTGACTAACCTTGACTTTTTTGAGACGGTGACATCCAAAGTAGACTGTAGGAAGCCTTCTGACATGGTATATCTTGACTTCCAAAAAACATTTGACAAAGTTCTACATGAAAAGCTACGACTTAAGCTTAAAGCAGTGGGGATTCAGGGTAAAACCTGTGAATGGGTAAGTAATTGACTGAAGTGTAGGAAGTAGCGGGTACTTGTTAGAGGAGTTATGTTGGGGTGGGATGTCCCAAGGATCAGTGTTTGGACCCCTACTGTTCCTAATTTAAATTAATAACTTAAGATTTGGAAGCTCAATACAGACTGGTCAGATTCATAGACCAAGCCACAATAAAACTGCTTTCTTATTGTCACTGTTTTTAGTTTGGATTTTGGGAGACAAGCATTTGTCAACCAGTTTCCAATATTTACATGACCAAATCTCATGCACTGCCAGCTCTCATCACAGCAGTGTAATAGTAGGCCCAATTTTTGCTGGGTCTAAGACTGATTCTGCTGTCAGGATAAAAGGGGTAGATTTACTACTGTAACTCTACAAATGCCAGCATCCTGGGTCCAAATTAATAAGAGCTGTAATAAAAGCAGCTTTCGAGGGGCAGTTGAATCTGAGGAGGTAACTTAAGCAATACAAAATGAGTAAGTGGGCAGGACAATGGAGGATGAAATTCACTATGGAGAAGTATAAATTACTGCTTTTAGGAAGAAAAAAATAGCAAGTCCACACCAAGTTGGTAGTAGTCATGTTAAAAAGAAGGAAACTACAAATGCTAGAAATGTGAAATTAAAAACAAAATAGAATGTTGAAATGCCATAGCAGGCCATCAACATCTCAAAAGAGAAAAGACAGGTTAATGTTTTGGGTGTTGATGCTTTGTCAGAACAGCTAGCTATATGGAAGGATCAGTAACTGAAATGTTTACTTGTCTTTTTCTTTACAGATGCTGACAGACCTGCTATGTATTTTGAACATTTTCTGTGTTTTTTTATATAGTTAAGCAGTCATCTCACAACATAGCTTGCAGTATTGCATTAATTTGGATTGATGTAGTAAATGGGAAATGGAAATGGCACAGCATTGAATCAAGATGCTGTTTTGAGGTGACTTATGATTGTGTAACAGATTGTGCACAGAGAAGCAGATTGGGGTCGTGTTAAGGGAATTTTATCTTGCATCTAGCTTATATTATATTTAACTGTGGAGTGCTTGATGCTGAAGAGAGGTGCAAATATTAGGGTGAAAAGTGACAATCTCCAGCCCAGACATCTTTCAACTTGAGGGAAATGGAAAATATCGGCCATGATCTTATTGAACGGCGGAGCAGGCTTGAGGGGCCATATGGCCTACTCCTACCCCTATTTCTTATGTTCTTATCAGTAAAAAGAAATCCAGTTTATAATTAGACTTAAAAAAACACTGGTTTTTCATATTGAATACCGAGTTTAGAGGATGAATTGGTGACATGTCCATCGGTCTCTGATATTGCTGGTCTATGATCAGAAGCTAGGAATTCCATTGGAGTGACAAGGACTTTCATTTCTTTCCTCAGTCATCCATGTATTTCCTGTCTGTTTAAAAAGTATCTGGACTTTGTTAAAATGTTTTAATGCACCATCTTAGTAACTGAGAATTGGAAGCATGAACCCTTCTTGACCATCCAATACCCAAGTATGTTGGTACATTGAGCCTCTGCAGCACCTTCTTTGTACTTAGTGTGGCTCTAAACACAGACAGATCATAATGAGCACCAGCCACAATCTAGAAGGAAAAATAGTAACTACCAATACATTTCATGCTAATTATAGGGCAGACCAAATTTTAATTCTACGCCCATTCATGCATCCAGATAGCTTGACTGTATAAATCCTCTTAAATTTCAAGCTGTCTGTAGCAAAATGAGCTTAATTTATTGAGTGCTTACTATGTTCAGATTCATAATGAAAGGCAGATCTTCCAGGGACTGTGCTAGTTGCATGTCAGTTCTTGGAGATGCTGAATCTCAGTTTAATGCTGGGATTTATTTTATTTAGGTTGCTGTTCACATCAGCCATTAAGAAAATATTTCATTAGGAAGAGATTTATTATCATTCAGATCTGCTCAGAAACTGGCGTTTTCCCCACCTCCGGGAATTGTTATACCTGGGCAGCTGATCATGCTCCACGCGTTAAGTGTGAGAATTCATGGGATGTCCATTCCTGATCCTTCACAAGTCCCTCAACTCTGCCATGATTTTCTCCACATATCCAATGATTCTTGCCGCTAGAGGAGCAACATTTTTTTTAACTAGTGTTTACATCAAAAGTCAGTTTCCATAAGAGGTCAAATCTTCTCTGATCCAAAACTTGACCCAAAACCACACCCTCGTGTGTCATGTGTGGGTTCGCGTCACGTTTGATGATTACACTTTAACCATAGCATGTTGTACCAGAAACTAAGAGGTTTATTTACAAGTTAGATAATTACATAGAGACAATAAGACATTGCAAGCTACTGATAGTACAAATATAAAAGAAAACAGTAACAATGCAATCGGCCCAAAGGGATTAAAGTATCCTCCTTAGAACATATTTATTATGTAGTTCAAAATATGCAAGACCTTTGGGATGAAATAGCCTTTCATAGACGTCCCAATGCAATGTTTATATGCGCAATGACAGGGTGAATAGGGTAAGACTGTTTCCTCTGATTGGGGAGTCCATGATGAGGGGGGTCATCAATTTAAAATTATCACTAAAAGAATAAGAACAGAGGAGACATTTCTTTAACCGAAGAGTTGTTGGAGCATCGACTGCTTTGTCATAGAGATTAGTTGAGGCACCTTTTAAGGGGATATCATAGAATCTTACAGCATAGAAGGAGACCATTTAGCCTGTCGTGCCTGTGCCGGCTCTTTGAAAGAGCTGTCCAATTTAGTCCCACACCCCAGCCTTTTCCCCATTACTCTGCAAATTAGTCGTCTTCAAGTACATATCTAATTGCCTTTTGAAAGTACCTATGGAATCTGCTTCCTCTACGCTTTCAGGTAGTGCGTTCCATATCTTAACCCTCTGTGTGAAAAAATTCTTCCTCATCTCCCCTCTCGTTCTTTTGCCAATTAGTTTAAATCTGTGATCTCTGGTTACTGACCCACTTGCCAGTGGAAATGGTTTCTCCCTAATTGCTCTAGCAAAACCCCTCATTAGTTTGAATACTTCGATTATGTCTCACCTTAACCTTCTCTGCTCTAAGGCGAACAATCCCAGCTTCTCTAATCTCTCCACATATCTGAAGTCCCTCATCCCTGATATCATCCTGGTAAACCTCCTCTGTACCCTCTCCAGCACCTTGACATCCTTCCTAAAAGGTGGTGTCCAGAATTGTACACAATACTCCAGCTGAGGCTGAACCAGTGATTTGTAAAGGTTTAGCATGTCATCCTTCTTTTTGTATTCAATACCCCTATGTACAAAGCCAAGTATCCCATATGCTTTTTGAACCGCTTTATCAACTTGCCCTTCCCGCTTCAAAGATTTGTGAATATGCACCCCCAGGTCCCTGTGCTGTTGGACTCCCCTCAAAATAGTATCATTTAGATTTTACTGCCTCTCCGTATTGTTCTTCCCAAAGTACATCACTTCACACTTACCCGCATTAAATTGCATCTGCCGTGAGTCTGCCCATTTCACCAGTCTATGTCCTCCTGAAGTCTGCTACTATCCTCCTCGCTATTTACTACGTTGCCAAGTTTTGTATCATCCGCAAACTTCAAAATTGTACTCCCTATACCCAAGTCCAGGTCATTTATATATAATAAGAAAAGGAATGGTCCTAATACCGATCCCTGGGAGACCCCACTGCATACTTTTCTCCAGTCAGAAAAACAGCCAGAAACAGATAAAGATTTGAAACAGAGGAACATACATGGCAATGAGGAGATAGCAGGGCAGTGCAATTAGTTTGGATTACTCTAATGAAGAGCTGGCGGAAACACATTGGACTGAATAGCCTCCTTCTGTGCTTTAAACTTATATGGGTCTATGGGTAATATGATCAGACTCCAGCTTCACAAGCAAATTGATTTGAAATGAAATTTGAGCAGCTAAGGCAGTGCCTTTGTGCCAAAGAGTGCTCTTTATTGTCACAGGTGTTAATGTTGAGACTTTAACTGTCTTTTTCTGTGGTGTATCCTCTGCATCAGTCATTATGAATAATGAATTTATGTACTTTTCTCCTGTGTGCAGACTGACCGAAGTTAGCATTTTGAAGAGTGACTGCCAAGCTACCAAGTAAATTTTGATCGAATTAGTTTCTGTTTGCAGGCTATGGCACCAACAAAGAAGGCTTGTTCGTGTGACCGGATCTGGCCCGTTTCATGTATTGGCTATCACCTTGTCACAGAGACAAAATGGTCACACCAACATTTAAGTTGCATTTACCTTGTCGAATCCATAATTGGAAATAAAATTAGCAAGTATTTAGAAATGCAAGAATTAATCAAGAATAGCCAGCACTGTTCAGCAGGATTTGTTGAAGGCAAGTTGCATATGAAAAAATTAATGAGTTTTTTGAAGAAGTGATAGATACAGAGAATGTGGAAGATGTAGTGTTTATGGATTTTGAGAAGGCATTGGAGAAGACGTCACACAAGTGGCCTGTCAGAAAAATTCAGATGTATGGTATAAGAGGAAATGTAGCAGCATGGATTGAAAGTTGGTTGACGAACAGAACACAGAGGTAGGGTAAATGGGACTGGAGAAGTGTTGGAAATGGTGTACCACAGGAGTCAGTGGTGGGTCCAGTTTTGTTCTCTGTATGAACAGGTGATTTGGAATTGGGTGTAGGGAATATAATCTCAAAATTTGCTGATAACACAAAAGCAGGAGGTTTGGCAAACAGTGATGTGGACTGTGGGGGAAAAAAAACTTGACCTCTTAGTGGAATAGGCAGACAGGTGGCAAATGTAACTTAAAATGGAGAAGTGTGAGGTATTGTGTTTGAGGATAAAAAAACAAGTAATGCGAGTATACACTTCATAGAAAAATACTTACATTATATAGAATTATATAGAATGTACAGTACAGAAACAGGCCATTTGGCACAACAGGTCCATGGCGGTGTTTATGCTCCACCCTTCTTCATCTAATCCCATTAACATATCCTTCAATTCCCTTCTCCCCTTAAATGCATCTATTATAGTTGCCTCAACTACTCCTTGTGGTAGTGAGTTCCATTTTCTAACCACTCTCTGTTTCTCATGAATTCCCTATTGGATTTATTAGTGACTATCATATATTTATGGCCCCTAATTCTGGTCTGCCCTGCAAGTACAGACACCTCTATGTCTACCCTATCAAACCCTTTCATAATCTTGAAGACCTCTATCAAGCCACCCCTCAGTCTTCTCTTTTCTGGAGAAAAGACCCGCAGCCTGTTCAATCTTTCTTGCTAGTTCTCACCTCTTATTTCTGGTATCATCCTAGTAAATCTTTTATTCACCCCCTCCAGTGCCTCTATATCCTTTTTTATAATATGGAGACCAGAACCCTTTACAGTACTCCAAGCGTGATCTGACAAAGGTTCTATACAAATTTAACATGGCTTCCCTGCTTTTCAGTTCTATCCCCCGAGAAATGAACCCCAATGCTTTGTTTGCTTTTTTATGGTTTTATTAATCTGCGTTGCTACTTTTAGTGATTTGTGTATCTGTATCCCCAGATCCCTCTGCTCCTCTGTCCCATTTAGACTCTTATTTTCCAAGAAGCGTGTGGCATCCTTATTCTTCCTACTAAAATGTACCACCTCGTACTTATCTATATTGAAATTCATTTGCCAATTACACGCCCATTCTGCAAGTTTATTAACGTTTTCCTGTATTTTGTTGCAGTCCTCTGTATTAACTATACTCCCCAATTTGATGTTGTCCGCAAATTTTGAAATTGTACTTCCAATTCCTGAGTCCAAATCGTTTATGTAAATGGCAAACAACAGTGGTCCCAGCACTGATCCTTGTGGAACACAGCTTCTCACCTTTTGCTGGTCTGAATAACTACCTTTAACCCCTACTCTCTGTTTTCTGTTTTGTAACAAGGTTGCTATCCATTCTGCTACCTGTCCCCTGACTCCACATGCTCTGCCCTTAGTCATGAGATTACTGTGTGGTACCTTTATCGAAGGCCTTTTGAAAATCCAAGTATATTACACCTACTACATTACCCTTGTTTACCCTCTCTGTTACTTCTTCAAAGAATTCAATAAGGTTGGTCAAGCATGACCTTCCCTTTTGAAATCCACGCTAACTATTCTTTATTATATTTTCGGTTTCTAGATGTTTTTGTATTTCATCTTTGAGTAAGGATTCCATTATCTTTTCTACCACCGATGTTAAGCTAGTTGTTCTATAGTTCCCTGGACTTGTTCTATCTCCCCTTTTTTATATATAGGAATCACTTTAGCTGTCCGCGAGTCCTCTGGCACTATTGCCTTTTCTAATGAATTTTTATATATATGTAATAGTGCCTCAGCTATCTCTTCCCAACTTCTTTTAATATACACGGATGCAATCCATCTAGACCAGGGCTTTTATCCTCTCTAAGTTTGATTAATTTATTAATTATTTCCCCCTTTTCTATCTTAAATATCTTTATCTTTTTTGATCTCTTCTTCTAATGTCATAACCACCATTTTATGCTCCCTGATAAATACAGAGGCAAAGTAATTATTTAATATTTCTGCCATTTTGCTGTCATTATGAGTTTATTGTGTGTATTCCTTAATGACCCTATCCCTATCCTGATTTTTCTTTTGTTATTTGTGTCTGTAGGATACTTTACTTTTTTTTCCTTGATAATTTAATTTTGTAGGCTCTCTTTGTCGACCTAATTTTTTTTAAACTTCTTTCCTGACCTTTTTGTATTCCCTTTTGTCATCCTCTCCTTTGTTGTCTATGTACTTAATGTATGCCTTTTTCTTTGGTTTCAATTTTGTACTCATTTCTGCACTCATCCATGGTCTGTCATTACTGGCTAGTTTGTTCTTGCTTTTTAGTGAGATATATTTCTCCTGGACTCTGTTGACCACCATTTTAAATTTTTCTCACTGCTTTTCTATTTCTTTGTCAATAAATTTTCCAGTTTATTTTCCCTAGTTCCATTCTCATCCCCTTAAAATCAGCTATTTTCCAATTTATTACTTGGTCTTTGTCTGTCTTACTTATGTCCTTCTCAATCTTTACCTTAAACCTTATTACGTTGTGATTGCTATTGCCTAGATGTTCCCACTACGCTTACTTCTCTTATCTGTTTGGGGTCATTTCCTTAGACTAGATCCAGCAGTACTTCCTCGCTTGTTGAGTTTATTACATACCGGGTAGGAAAAGAGTCCTGTACACATTATAAAAACTCCATTCCCTGTACCCCTTTTCCTATCTCTTCTTGCCAGCTCGTTTGGGGGTAGTTAAAATGTCCTACGATTATTATTCTATGTCCTTTACTTATTTCACATATTTGCTTGCATATTTCTTCCTTCACCTCCTTTCCACTATTAGTTGGTCTGTAGTATACCCCTGTTAGTGTGATCGATCCCTTATCTTTCATTTCAATCCATTTGGATTCTGTTTCTATCCTTCTGTTAGTTATGTCCCTCTTTTCTACTTTCATTATGTTATCTCCAATTAGTAGCCACTCCATCCCCTTCCTTGCCTATCCTTTCTGATTATGTTATAACCTGCAATATTTATTTGTCAGTCCTGTTCTTTATGTAGCCATGTTTCAGTTATACCTACTACACCTGATTCCTCGCTATGGATTATTGCCTCCAGTTCCCACGTCTTATTTTGTTCGCTGTGTACAGGCAATTTGTCTTTAATAGTTGTTCATTTTACTTCATTTTTAACAGTCCTTTTATACTTCTTCTTTATAACTGTATTTGTTCCTTGACCTTTTATGTTATGTTTATTCCTTATCCTGGCCTCACCTTTACACACATCTCCCTGTTTCATTTATCTTTAGGTATTTGTTTTTCCTACCAGATCTCTCTCCCCATCTTGCTAGTTTAAAGCCTTACCTACTGCCCCATTTATCCTTTCCGCTAGGACTCTGGTCCCATTCCGGTTCAGGTGGAGCCTATCCCAGTGGTACAGCTCCTTCCTGTCCCAGTACTGGTGCCTGTGTCCCATGAAATGGAACCCCTCCTTCCCACACTAGTCTTTCAACCACGCATTCACCTTTCTGATCTGCCTATCCCTATGCTGAGATTACCATCAGTGAGGTACTGCTTTTAATTTAATTCCTAGCTTCTGATGTTCCCTTAGCAGGACCTCCTCCTTGTTCTTCCTTATATAATTGATGCCGACATGGACCATGACAACTGGATCCTCCCCCTCCCTTTCCAAGTTCCTCGCCAGTTGCTCCGAGATGTCCTTTGCCTTTGCACCAGGTAGGTAACACACCCTCCTGGACACTCAGTCACAACTGCAGAAGATGCTATGTATCCCCCTGATTATAAAATCCCCTAAGACTGCAACCTTTCTATTCTGATCTTCCTCCCCCCTTGGATTGCCTCATGCTCCATGGATTCCATGGTTAGCATTCTGGTCATCCTCCCAGCAGCCTTCATCCTTATCCTCACAGATATCAAATACCTCATACCTGTTGGATAGGACCAGTGTCTGCCGTACCCCCTTCTCTACCTCTCCTATGTTCCCACTACTCTGCTGATTAGCAGTCATACTCTCCTCTTCCTGCACCTGTGCTTTCCTCTGAGATGTGACTGTACTCTGGAGAAAGCTATCTCGATAGCTCAAAGACTCTGAACCAGAGTGTCTCACGCCAAAGACATTTACTGCAAATGTAGCACTTCGGGACAGTCTCGCTCTCCGCAAGCTCCCACATATTACGTATTACAATAATTACTTCGTTTTTTTAATTTAATGTATTCTTTTTAATTTAAGTTCTAAAAGTTGATAGATTAGTTTTTTAGTTCCTTGGTTTAAATCACTTAGCACCTCCTTTTCCCTCTGCACCTAATTCCCATACTCGCCAAATTCCCAGTTGAAAGTTCTCACTCTGTTCGCAATTCACTCCGTTAGAAATTCACTCTCTGTCCTTACCAATCTCTGTGCTCAAGCTCCGAAGGATATGGATGAACAGAGACACCACGGCATTCAAAGCCATAAAAAAGGCCAATAAAATTGTGTGTTTTTAAATTAGGGCCACAGAGTACAACAATAAAGATGTAGTAATGAATTTATAGAAAACATTGGTTAGGCCACAGTTACAGCACTATGTGCAGTTTTGAGTACCCCATTACGGAAAGGATATTAAAACCATAGAGAGCATGCACTGCAGTTTCACTGAGACGATGCCAGGAATGGGAGAATCTTGTTATGAGAAGAGACTTGAGATACTTGGACTTGATAACAATTGGGGAAGGAAATGACTGGATGAGGTAGATGGAATGAACAGTCTTCTCATTTCATTATGTTTAAAATTCTCAGCCTTACAAAAAAATAGATTAATTTATAAATGCCATTGCATATGTATATGTTTTGAGTGGGAGTTTATTTTGTTTCATCTTTTGATAATGGGAAGTTTTGGAGGACTGGAACAGATTCTTCAAAAATTTCTTTTGTTTGTATGTTATCAGTGTTTTAAGCAACACCAGAGCAGCTGCCAAATGTCTACATGCTAGTATTGATTCACTTTCTCATTTATTAGCTCCACCTATTGACCTGCTTTAAAATTCATAAACAGCTGTGTCATTGATCCCTCAAGACTACTTTACTCTTTACCCTTGGCTTAACATCAGACTGTTCCATTATTAATGATTATTCTACCTATGCTCCTGCACTAGCTTACAATCAATAATTTCTGAAACTCTCTGCTTGAAATTGTTTCAGCTATCAAGGCAAATCTCTGACTTCTTTCAAGCTTCCTTTAACTCCTCCCTTCTCCCAATTTACATGAAACTCTAATTTAATGCTGCTGGGATTTATTTTGTTCACCCTGTAGCACATTGCACATAACATAACCCCATTTCTCATATTATTTTGATTCTGTTGTGCTGCATATAGGACTGATGAGCTGAACCTATAGGATTGCTCTCGATCACTGCACTATTTTATGAATTTTAAACATGACTGTCACCATTTGTTCAACCAAAATCTGAACAGTACATGGTAAATGTGAAACATTACTACAGAATAACTGGCTAGGCAAGGTAGTCTTCTGGATTTGAAGATATTTTTACTTTTGATATTACCAAACATATGGGACCCAGTCAATGGGAATCAGGGGGAAAGCT
The DNA here is from genome assembly GCF_035084215.1 of Heptranchias perlo. Lineage (NCBI taxonomy): Eukaryota > Metazoa > Chordata > Chondrichthyes > Hexanchiformes > Hexanchidae > Heptranchias > Heptranchias perlo. The sequence continues at coordinate 32,524,715 of NC_090341.1, read as the reverse complement.
CTCCAGTGGCTGGAGTCATACCTAGCGTAAAGGAAGACGGTAGTGGTTGTTGGAGGCCAATCACCTCAGCCCCTGGAAATTGCTGCAGGAGTTCCTCAGGGCAGTGTCCTAGGCCCAACCATCTTCAGCTGCTTCATCAATGACCTTCCCTCCATCATAAGGTCAGAAATGGGGATGTTCGCTGATGATTGCACAGTGTTCAGTTCCATTCGCAACCCCTCAAATAATGAAGCAGTCCGAGCCTGCATGCAGCAAGACCTGGACAACATCCAGGCTTGGGCTGATAAGTGGCAAGTAACATTCGCGCCAGATAAGTGCCAGGCAATGACCATCTCCAACAAGAGAGAGTCTAACCACCTCCCATTGACATTCAACGGCATTATCATTGCCGAATCCCCCACCATCAACATCCTGGGGGTCACCATTAACCAGAAACTTAACTGGACCAGCCATATAAATACAGTGGCTACGAGAGCAGGTCAGAGGCTGGGTATTCTGCGGCGAGTGACTCACCTCCTGACTCCCCAAAGCCTTTCCACCATCTACAAGGCACAAGTCAGGAGTGTGATGGAATACTCTCCACTTGGCTGGATGAGTGCAGCTCCAACAGCACTCAAGAAGCTCGACACCATCCAAGATAAAGCAGCCCACTTGATTGGCACCCCATCCACCACCCTAAACATTCACTCCCTTCACCACCGGCGCACAGTGGCTGCAGTGTGTACCATCCACAGGATGCATTGCAGCAACTCGCCAAGGCTTCTTCAACAGCACCTCCCAAACCCGTGACCTCTACCACCTAGAAGGACAAGAGCAGCAGGCACATGGGAACAACACCACCTGCACGTTCCCCTCCAAGTCACACACCATCCCGACTTGGAAATATATCGCCGTTCCTTCAGCGTCGCTGGGTCAAAATCCTGGAACTCCCTTCCTAACAGCACAGTGGGAGAACCGTCACCACACGGACTGCAGCGGTTCAAGAAGGCGGCTCACCACCACCTTCTCAAGGGCAATTAGGGATGGGCAATAAATGCCGGTCTCGCCAGCGACGCCCACATCCCATGAACGAATAAAAACAAAGTCGAAGTGGGATACTGGGTTGAGTCCAGATAGCTCCATTGAAAAGTCAGATATTGCTACCAGGACTATTCTCCCACACTGTCTTTATGAAAAAGTGTCTTGCAAAACCTATTCCATGCTGGTGTCAGTATTGGCTTAATGGTAGCACTCTCATCTCTGGGTCGGGAGATCGTGGGTTCAAGCCTCACTCCAGAGATTTGAGAAGTAATCTAGGCTGACATTTTAGTGCAGTGCCAAAAACACATTATCTGGTCATTTATCTCATTGCTGTTTGTGGGAACTTGCTGCACATAAAGTTTCTGCTGCATTTCTCTATACTAAAACTGTGCAGCCCACTGTACCAGTAAGAACATTGGCTTTCAAGGTTATCTGGCGCTGAGTGTGAAGCTCCTAGAGGCAGGTCAACTGTTCCAGGCCCCATTAGTCAGAGAAGCTGACTATTCCCCATACCAGAGTTTGGGAAATGTCTTCCTTTTTATTCAGCAGAGGTTCTCCCCCACGGTGGTTGACCAGACCCTTGACCATACTGCCACATTTACGATGCCTCTGCTCTTAACCTTTCCCTTCCTTTCTCAACAACGGCAGAGAACATTTTGTCCTCACTTTCTACCCCACCAGCCTCCACATTCGCCAAACCACCTTCTGCCATTTTTGCCACCTACAACAGGGTTCACCATCAAAGAACATTTCCCCCTCCCCTCTCCTCTCTGTTTTCCAGAGGGACCAGTCCCAACTATGATACCCTTGTCCACTCTTCAATCACCCCTACTTCCACCATGCTTTCCTTTGGTAGCTGGCACACAATCACAGGAGATGCTTCCGCTGTCCATTTATCTCTTCCCATACCATTGTCCAGAGCCCCAAATACTCCTTTCATTTGAGACAGCAATTCGTGTGTACTACCTTATTTAGATGATTTTATTAGGGTAACTGCTTGAAAGGGTTATTTACAATGAGGAGACCAAACACATGTTTGGTGACCACTTCACTGAGCATCTCAGTTCTGTCAGTAAGTGTCACCCTGATTTTCCTGTGGCTTGCCACTTTAACTCCGCTCCTGTTCACACTCTGACCTCTCTGCCTTTGGTTTCCTACACTATTCCATCAAAGCTCAAAGCAAGCTTCAGGAGCACTATCTTATATTTCTTCTGGGCACTCTGCAGCCCTCTGGTCTGAACATTGACTTTAGTAACTTCAGACCATAGTTAAATGCACCATTTTCATTACAGCAGAGGATACTTGTGATGTGGGTTGGGACCTTTGGTGTTGGCGGAGGGATTGCAGATTGATGGCTAGGGTAGGGGGTGACACTTTGTCAGAACAGAACACCAGAGGAGTTCTGAGCTTGTGGTGACCAGGGTTTTCCTCATCTCAGTGCCGGTGTACCCTCTGTGTTTTGCCAGCATTTTCTTTTTTAATTTTATATCTGCTCCATTTGCAGCTTGTCATTTTTACAATATTTTTTCCCTCTTTTTTGTAGTTTTGTTTGTGTCTTTTCACCCTACGTTATTTGCACATTTTGTCCTGTTAACGTCTCTCCATTACCGCACTGATGACCTTTTAACAGTTTTCTATTAAGCAGTTTGCAGGTCATTCAGTCCATTTACTTTCTCTCTGTAATTGGCGTATCTGTTGATTTTCATTCCTCACCCACTTTTCTCCCAATTTTTCTAATCTTAGCAAATTGCCTATTTATCTTTCAGTCATCAATTCTGATAAAGGGTACACACCCAAAGCATCAGTAACCTGTCTTTCCTTAAAGGATACAGACCGACCAGCTGCATATTATCAACATTCTCTGTTTTTATTTCAGATTTCCAATTTTATTTTTATTTTAGCAATATTTTGAGGTCCTCCCACCCCCACCATGACCACAAAGATCTTAAGCACCGTTCCCCGTCTGAAAGGTCAACATATTTCAGACCTTTCCCAATATGGTCCTTGAATCAGTCACTATAGATGTGCAAGAGTATCCATAGTTAACTCCTCAAAGGGATAAAAATAGACTGGAATATTTTACAAGCCAAGGTGTTAACACAGATGAAGTCTGACGTTCTGGTACTGTATGTGTTACATAACAGAAAAATATGATGTACACGTTGGCTGGAGCAATACTGCTGTTCATGTAATGCAGCGTTGAGTAACAATCTAAATGTTAGGCGAACTAAGTGCAGCTCACAGTATTTTTCAGACTTGTGATAAATGCAAACATCTAATTATTCTTCACATACACCCACGTGCCATTTAGCTGTGTCACATTAACAAAAGTGTGTCTGGGCCGATTATAAGAATTCCGACAGCTATTTATTACAATTGAACTGTGTTTTGATGTACCGAGAGCGGCTTGAAAAGGTTGACTAGTGTTTGCATTGCATTGGTTTGCAGCTTTGAAAAGAAGAAATACATAGTTCATTTTATCAGCTGACAAAACACAGGGGGATTCATTTAGCAACAATGAACATTGTGTTGAGTGTTGCTGCAACTGAAATTTTCTTCCATACAATAGCAACAGGAGGGAAATTGAGATCACATAATACATTAAAAAGATTGAAGTAGAGAGATGGGTGACACAAATGTCCCAGGAGTCATGTGTATCAGAACTCAACCACAGTTTATCGCGTTTACTTGAGTGTGTTGTTGCAATTGAGGTTGTCTCCAGCACTTTTACATTGTGTTCCATAAGCAGACCCAATCCTCTATGAAACAAAACCTGCACCCTTAGACATACCATATACAGATTAGTGTACCTAGATTTAATAAGGAACTACTAATCATGGAATATTATTCATTGGAGATCACATGGGATTCGCAACACATTCTCTTGTCTCTTGCAAAAGATGGAAAATACCATACTGATGGACCAGTAAGTATTTGTTAAAACGTCTTAGTCGGAATGATTTACAGCTAAGTAGTACAGAGAAGCCAAATGATCCAACAAAATACTGAATCTACACAACACTAAAACAAAATTAGAATCAGTCTCGAGGAGGTTAATATGCTTTTTGTTACAACACATTTTTTGGAATCTGATAAGTGGCAAGACTTTTGGGTGGAACAGGTTTGTCTCTTGGTAGACCTTCAAGATGTGCTGATCTCAACGATGTAAATTGGAGTTCATCCACATGCCTCAGAAATCCTGACTGAACTAAAGCTGAGCAGCCACATCAGTGATTTATGCCATTGGATACCCTTCATTCTATAATCGTTTCCTTCTCTTAACCCAGCAGACTGAAAGATCTCACACTTGGTAAGGTGAAGTGCTAATGTCTGAATGTTTGCTGCTTCCTCCATATATTTCCCACAACAGCTCAGCAATCAGAGAAGTTGGAATCGTATGCTGTTCACCAATCCACAAATATTAACTGAATTTGTAAACTAGTCTAGCCACGAAGCTACTTTTTGACTTAAATGGTGTTTGAACAAGAGGATTGAAACAGACAAAGAAGATCCTTTCAGGACAAACATTTCCCAGTGAATCTGCTGCCATGGTCAGATTGTGCAGCCACTCGTATGTATTGGTCACCATTGGCACAGAAGAATTGTGTCCTCTCAGAGATACAGCTGGCTGAAGCCCATTTGTAAGTCACATACATCGTATGCATCTGACATTGCATAAAAATGGAAAGGCAGAAATCTCCCTAATTGTCTCAATTTGAAACCGTACTGTTTTATGTAAAAATTTAATAACCTACAAATGTCAACATATTTTTGATTTTTTGGAAACCATAATAAATGCCTCGGAAGTCAGAATTTCTTATGCTGTGGTAGTCATTTATAAAACTACTAATTGTATGGTGATTTTTTTTTTCTTAAATTTACCCTAATGGGCGATATTGCAGTTAAGCTTTCAAAGTCCACTTTGTGTTGACTTCCTTATCTCGTTGGTTTATTAGATTTAATAACAATAATCATTAGGTTACAGTTTATTAGGTTACAATCAGGTCCTACCCAAGATGAATGTCAATAACCATTTGATAAAAGCAAGGGACAAATCATTAGGTATAAACATTAAATTAATTGCATTGTTTACACCTTTAGGGTAGGAAGGCTGCCCTGAATTTGTAAACAATTTAATGGTTAACAATGTCTGGATGAATTAACACGTTTATCCTTGTGAACGCACATCATATTAAATGTATTTTAGTGAAAATGGACATGTGAAGCAAAGAATAAAGTAAAATAGTCAAGTGGACCTAATAGGAAAACGTGAAGCCAAAATACTAGTTGCATCAGCAGCTGTAACTATTGTGTTGGCCAGCTGTTGTAGTGAATACCGTTGTGGAATCTGTAACCACTCACTGTATTCCGATTATTGTCATATATGACTTCTGTCCCTTTCTGTTGATGGTAGCATATGGTTGACATAATTAATTACTGAATGACCCTTATGGGTCCAATATTTCATTTGTCTGATTGCGGAGCGACCGTTGAGTGCTTCCTTTAGAAGATAGCAGGCTTATCAATAGTCCCTTAAAATGCATATAAATTAAAAGATCTCTCAGTTTGGTGTATTATAATAATTGGGTTTAAACCAGACACCACACTAGAACAATTGTTTTCTTTTTCTTGTCATTCTTCCTCACTTTAAGGTGCTGACACATGCTGGGGAAATAGCTTCACATACACAAGCAGCCTATCTTGATTGAACCTGGAACCTCCTTGAGTACCAATATTTATATATGGCCAAGGAAGGGAATATGACATCTGCATTAACTCTTGGGCCAGTTAATGTAGCATTTGTACCACTGCAGTCAGAATGTTGAGACATTGTACTTTTTTTTCACATTGGCTGACTGCTACAGTCTGATAATATTTATATGTAGCCTTTAAAATGGTTAGTAACACCCTCAACATGTGGAATATTAAAATTGGATCTACATAATTTTGAACTCATTAGGCATGAAAAATATATCTTCAATTGAAACCCAGTTATCATGGCCTCTATTTTTTGCATTCATTACCTGTGGAAAAAGTAGCATACTCTCAAATGGCCTACATATACAGGGATAAACATAGTAACATTGTAATAGTTTCAGGCAAGAGAAGACCTTTGGTCCCTCTAGCCACCTATCCACAGTACTCTCTTGGTGCATTTCTAATAATCCTGAATCCCAATTGTTGATAAGAACCTGTCTAGTTCCTTCTTGAAACTCATTAAGGTTTCTTCTCTGCCACCTGTGCCGGTAATCTGTTCCACATACTTGCTGCCCTTTTAGTAAAAAAAACTTCCACTTGCATTTTCTATTTTCTTTTGTTGCCCTTAATTTGTAACTATAGTAATATGGCTCTTCTATGTCCCTGCACTGATTCGGTTCCAAGATAGCTAACCAAACATAGGAAATAACTGCTGCTATTTGTTCACAAACCGGCATAGTTGCTATATTAATCTACTGTTAATGATTCCAGGATAGCTCTTTGTGTTGCATTCTCTTGGAAGGTTTTTCATAAAGATTCAGGACAAATTTTAGCAACATGGGGCTGTAGGCTTTCCTCCTCCTTGTCCTATTATTTTTGATATTTAAATCATTAACAGCAGGTGCCAGCCACCAACCCAGCTGTTTACAAACCTAGAAGCACCAATTCCTGTTTTATACTGTGGGAACAAAATGTCATGGGAACAAAGCTGCTTGTTTATACTTTGTCATTAAACCATATTGATAGTTACATCTCTATTAAAAGTCTACTTTGCATGCACAGCTGTAGAATTTGCTTGAACTGTACTCAAAAGTTTGTAGTACACAGATCTTCATTGATTACCGTAAAGGCCTTGCTACTAAAATCTTCCATTAACCCTATCATTTTTGCTCTGAGATGGACAATGCCCATACTAACCGACTGACCTTAAGCAATTCAGCAAAACTGATTTCTCAGAAATGTGAACTTAGTGTTTTTTTTCAAAAAAGTATTCTTCTCCCTCCTACTTGTGGTGGAAGTTTTAAAAACATTTTATGCATCTCCTGTTCATTGTAAAATTTTCATATTTTGACTAGTGCTTCTGCAATTGTCCAAGAGTCAAGAAGTGAGATTGTGCCTGAACTTTTAGCACATACTGCCATGGAAATGTGATTGTGATTGAGCTGTAACTCTAACTCTTTCAACTGGTGCATGTTAACTATGGTGGTTCTGATAATGATTGAGGATCCTGTCTCCCATGTTTTTGCTGTGGCTGTGCAGAGGAGTTTTTTTTGTTGCAGCAAACTGCCTGCCGGTTGCCCTGTAATTTACGCTTGATCCCTGCCTCAGTTAATAGCCGACCAGTTTCAGTGCAAGAACATTGGGACATTACCTGGGCAGCACTGTAAAATCTTTCATGACATCTGCTTCACACCAGGCTTCATTGGCTATTCCACGAGCACTGGAGCAGCTTTTTGTTTTTGTTTACCATGATGATGCCCCAATAATGATGATGTGATATACTGCACGTGGAACCTATTGGTAACTGGCTACAACAATTCCAGGTCCAGTAGATTGTGTCTTGAGAGTTTAAAATGCAGTTAGATGGGCAGTTATAGTGCAAGGCCAGTTTGTGCCATAACAATATTCAAAATGCTACAGTGTGAAATCCTCCAGTGACGTGATTTCCAGCTCTCTCCAAATGGGCATTATTTTACACTTCTGAGCATGAACAGTTTTATGTTGGTGACAATTTTTCATGATTTCGAAGAATATGATATTTTAGGCAAATAGTGGAGATGTAGGAATTGTGTTCAATGAAGCAGATGCTTTAATTGTGATAATTTTCAATGTGTTGGCCATGTTTCAATTACAGTGAGCTCTGGGACAGACTGAAAAGAAGGAATAATCTGATACATGGCTGCTTTGCAACAATAGAAGAGTCACATTTCCCACGCCTTGTGCCTTTTTAGGAAATTTGTGAGAACTGATTACCATTAGTAGGAGGAGATAACATACAACCCCATAAAACATCAGAGCTGGGCAACTATAATTCTTCCTGACTCTGCACCAGCAGTTCCCATTATACTCACTAACCTCTCATAGTTCACCTAGTTTCATATAATGACAGATTAGCTTTAGTACGGAAACTGAGGATATCATGAATAGTTAATGTTTTATATTGCCTGAAGTTCAACAAAATGTTGGTTCCACTCATTCAAATTTTTAACTTTCAAAATATAAAGATATTTGTTACATAAACAATTATTTTGATAAACAGAATTAGAATATACTAGTCAATATCCCATGGCATTGCACACAGGCAGTCATGGCCAAGTGTAATCTTCAGGTGAAGCAGGGGTAGAGAGCGGGGGATAATTAGACCAGAGTGCATAGACATAATTCAATACCTATTTTTAAAATTTATACATTCTGCCTTTATTTTGCATAATTCTTTGATTTTTATATGGTAATTTATAGTTAAATAGTAGTCTGGGGATCAGGGAAGTGGATTTGGTTGGAGCATTGGAGTTTCTTGGTAGTACAGGCTAAGGAGTTAGGTGATGCAAAACTGAGACACTATAGTGCCACCACCGGTGGGAGGATGCAACTACAACCTGAAAAGTTTACATCGGCAATTTCCATTATAAATGTAAATATACAAATTTCTAACAGGAAATTAGGTTTTGTACCCAGGAAGTGCATGCAGATATAAGATTTTTAATATAGATGTTTGATCATAGCATTTATAAATGCAATGCTCGAATTGTAGCTGACTGCTAATCATTCAAAATGGATTGACAGTACTCATGAGACATGACAGGAAGTCAGCCAGCAGCGACTTTGAGCAGTTAAATGACAGCAGTAGCAATGGAGAGTTCTCAGTCTGTGAAGTAATTATTTTCTTTTGTAAACTGTAAAGAACCAAAAAGAAAGAAGATTGAGATTCAAACAATAGCAGAAACTGCAACTGAATAGGAAAGATGCAACTCAGTATGTGCTGTGTCAGAGAATTGAGGTTAGCCAGCTGTTTGGAGATCTTTGCCTGACTTCCTCCTCCTAATTGACTTAGTAGTACAGTTCAATTAGTCTAATATTTAAGTGTAAAATAGCTGGAGTCTAGTACTTATTTGTTTAGAAATGGAACCCTAGTTCCTAACAGTGTAAAAATAAAATAATTTTAGGAATAGTATTTCAGCAATAGAAACCATAGGGGGTTAGATGAAGAGGGATGGGAGCAGGCTCATGTGGAGCATGCACACCACTCTAGATCTGTTTGGCCGAATGGCCTGTTTCTTTGCTGCACATTCTGTGTAAAGCAATCCAGATGCAGTAGACGTCACATGATATGATTGCTCCCTGGAAACTCTAATTTTATCACACAAATGGAACAATTTTTGGGAGATCATCAGATCACAACAAGCATCAAAATTAACCAAGACCTAAATCACTTGTTAAATAATATTCATATCTACAAAGACTTTGTAATGTTCAATTAGCACAATGTACGGTAATGAAACATGATTAAGATTTTTAAAAATGATAAGTTTGTAAAAATCTTCCCTTGAGTGTCTTACTTCATGTCTAATATTCCCATGCAGTAAGCTCCTATCTCTCATCTTTGAGATTAGAATTCTTCTTTTTTAGCTTCCATTTTATCAATTAGATAAATGTACAGGGCACTGTTGCACCAACGTTCCTTTGATTCCAACTTCTGGCCGTGTGGGCACTCTTCAAAGTGGGCTATCCCTTTTATTTTCAATATAATTCAGTAAGTGCTCTAAGTGTGTGGATTCTTAATATTTTCTATCACAACGACAATCTGTAAATTTTAACATGAGTATGATGTGTGAAATAAGACACTTCAGAGATGATTTTGAAAAATTTATCTTTTAAAAAAATCCTGGTCATGTTTTATTGCCATACATTCTGCTAACTGAACATCCCAAGGTATTTGATACAGTTACTAAAAATGAGAGGAAATTCAGAATGTCCATTCATATTGAAATCTTGACTGATAAATGCACATCAGGATCCTATGAGCAAGTTAAGCACAAATAGTACCATATGAGAATAGCCTTCGGTAACTAAAAGTTGTGTTCTCAACTAACTAAATTTTTATTTTATTGCAGGAAGCAAACTGAACAAAGACCTACGACACTATCTCAGTCAGAGATTTCAGAAAGGATCTGCAGATCACGAACTGCAACAGACAATCCGTGACAACCTTTATCGACATGCCGTGCCTTGTATGTATAACTCCAGAAACTACCTGCCTTTCAGCTTTTAATTTAAATCACTTACTATTGTGGTACTGTGATGTTTTTGGTCCTCTTCGATATTCATGATATTCAGCTGGTACATTTGTTTTTTTACTTCTACAGTTCCATTCACAAAAAGACTCCTTTTTTAACTAGTCTGGAACTAAAAAGGCAGAAGCCAGCAATAGAGTTCCCAATTTCAGCTGTGCTGATGTGGGGAGGAACTGGGCCTTGTTGAGGTGCCTTTTGTAAAGGAGAGAGGAAATTGGAAGGAAAGTGATTGACAAGCTGCTGTTGTGCACTTCAGAATGGTATTAGCAGAGACCCGGGAGCAGGTTGTCTGCTCACTTCTCAGTTAGAGATTGTTGTTGCAAGTTTAGAGTCTTGCCTTAGATATTTTCTAGGGTACAGTGGTGCTGGTCACTCCCGTAAGCAGTCCAAATGTTTTGCATTCACAACTGTGCTTATACCGCCCAATATCCAATTATATGATAGTATAATTAAAATAGAAAATGTTGGAGAAGCTCAGCAAGTCAGGCAGCATCTGTGGAGAAAGAAACAGAGTTAACGTTTCAGGTTGAAGATCTTTCGTCAGAACTGGAAGGTGTTAAGAGTTAAAGTTTTTGAGCAAGTACAGAGCCATGGAAAGGAAGGGGAGGGGAGGGAAGGAAAGAACAAAAGGGAAGGTCTGTGATAGGATGGAGGGCACGAGTGATTAAATGACAAAAGGGATGATGGTGCAAGGCAAAGAAGGTGGTAATGGAACAGGTTAAGAAACAAAAGGTCAATTTGGCAGAATGAGAAACCCCTGGTGAGATGTGGCCAGATAAAAAATTGTTAATCTGCTTTATTTTATGATGTGGAGATGCCGGTGATGGACTGGGGTGGACAAATGTAAGGAATCTTACAACACCAGGTTATAGTCCAACAGTTTTATTTGAAAATCACAAGCTTTCGGAGGCTTTCTCCATAGTCAGGTGAGTGAGGGATTCCATGGAAGGTACCGCATATATATGTATATCAAATAAAACTGTTGGTCTATAACCTGGTGTTGTAAGATTCCTTGCTTTATTTTACAAACAGGAAGTAAGACTAACTGTATGCAGTAACAGGCACAGCAAATCCCACTTTCTTCACTCAATCGCACCTCTCTCCTTGCAAAATGGGAATAAATAATTAACCACGCACCCTGTACCTTTTGTGGGCTGGCTGACTTGTTTTTGGCATTAACTTTAACTTTATTTCTAAACAACTTATAACTGTAAAAACAAACCTCCTACATTTTAGCTTCTAGCTCTGGGCCTAAGCCAGGAACTCGCAGTCTTTTGTTTAAAAACCCAACTGTCTGCCCATGTGTTTCTTTTCCCCTTTTCTCCTTACACCCAGATAGTAGGAGGGATGTCCCTCTGACTTTATCCCTGGTCAGGGTTTCAGGTTTAAACAAACCATCTCCTGTTAATATCAAAATGAATAAAGGACATCTTGACTTAATGGATCTCGGATGAGAAAATTGACCTTCATTGTATCAAGGTTGAAACAGATGGTGAGCTGTCACATTTCACAAACTGGATCATCTGCCTTTAATATACATCTTTAATGTCTGCGGACAGTGGCTTTTAACAAAAGTGTGAATTTGTTTTTAAAACAGAATACTTAAACATAACTCAATATTTCCATGAAGAAAATCTCAAAATATGACAGCATTTATATAGCTCCTTTTAATGTAACAAACATCCCAAGACATGTCACACAGGCATAAGGAAAAAATGTCACCGAGCAGAAGAGAGAACTTTTAGGTGGGGTGAACAGAACTTGCTCCAAGATGTGGGTTTTAAGGAAGGTCTTGGAGGAGGGGTCCTAGGTGAAGAGGCAGAGGGATTTAGGAAGAGAATTCCAGAGTGAGGGGTCTAGGCGGCTGAAGGCATGGTCAACAAAAGTAAGGCAAAGGAAGGGAGGGGCACAAGAATCTGTACTTAGAAGAATGGAGAATTTGGAGTGGGAGTTGCAGCACTGAAGGAGGATACAGAGATAAGGAAGGATGAGGCCATGGCGGAATTTAAACATACGGATGAGAATTTTAAAGTCTGTTGACACCAAGGAAATTAGGGAAAAGAAAACTACTCCCCCCCCCCCCCACCCCCCCACAACTGGGAAAAAAGAAATACCAAGAATATTATAGGAACCTAGCCTAGTTCCAATGTACAAAGTCCCAGACTACAAAAAATATTTTCTTCCTTCATAATATCAAACTCTATCCCTTTGACTGAGAAACATATTTAGGAATGCAAGGGGCGGTAGTGGATTGGCGGCCACCAAAGGAAAACTGGCAGGGTGTATAATGGGCGGCCAATTTGTTACAGTACATTTCATCAGTGGACATATACTTATGTATTTTGTTACCTTTTGGGCGAGCATCTAGATTTCCGAGAGACCTGGTAAACTAGCTCTCCTTATTAAGCTCGAGCTTCAACATGACACATACATTTGATCTTGTGGATCATCCCTTTGAAATCTGCGGCTTAATTTTCTATGAATTCTGGCACTTTTGATGGATTTTGCATTTTAGACTTTTCAGAACTGTATACCTGAGTCACTGTATGTCTTTATCATCCAATAATGAAGATAGAGCAGGACTTTTTCTTGATTTTCCACTGAGGTGATCCATCTGGATCAGGAAATTGCCATTGCCCTCATTCCACATAATGTTATATTGTAGAAATAATGAATAGTGGCAGAAATTCATTCAATTGTTTCCATACCGTGGTAAATTTTAGATCAGTCATTAGGTCTTACAGTTCATTCTACACTGGTAGCAGCTGGTAAAGAAAGGTTCTTCCTGGATAAATTGATAATTCAATAAGAGCAGGAGCATTGGTTTATGTCAAGTGAAATTTCAAAAGAAAGTTTTTAATAGTTATTCACATGGTTATATTGTGAAATTGTGAAGTTCATTGGCATATTTTTGTAAAAATGAAGTATTGTTTAGTTATATTTATGGGCTTATATAGTCAAGAAGTATACCCAGGAGTAGAGGAGGATGAGAAGCAGTACTTGTATATATTATATTAATATTTAGCTGTTGTCTCCTGATGGGCTACATAGGTCCCATTATTTAAGATAGGGAAGAAATTGGACCCAGGGAATTGAATTTGGTGGTAGGGGAGCTGTTGGACTATATGATATATATTTTTGATATATATTAATGACCAGGACTTAGGTATAATTTCAAAGTTTGCAGATGACACGAAACTCAGAAATGTAGTAAACAATGTAGAGGATAGTAACAAACTTCCAGAGGACATAGACAGACTGATGAAATGGGCAGACATGTGGCAGATGAAATTTAACACAAAGAAGTGTGAAGTGATACATTTTGGTAGGAAGAATGAGGAGAGGCAATATAACCTAAATGGTACAATTTTAAAGGGATTGCAGGAACAGAGACACCTGGGGGTGTATGTACACAAATCTTTGAAGGTGTCAGGACAAGTTGAGAAGGCTGTTTGGGGGGAAAAAAAGCATATGGGATCCTTGGCTTTATTAATAGAGCAGGGGAGTTATGCTAAACCTTTATAAAACACTGGTTAGGCCCCAGCTGGAGTATTGTGTGCAATTCGGGGCACCACACTTTAGAGAGGATGTCAAAGCCCTAGAGAGGGTTTGGAAGAGATTTACTAGAATGATACCAGGGATGAGGGACTTCAGTTACGTGGATAGACTGGAGAAGCTGGGGTTATTCTTCTTGGAGCAGAAAAGGTCAAGAGGAGATTTGATAGAGGAGTTCAAAATCATGAATAGTTTTGATAGAGTAAATAAGAAGAAACTGTTTCCAGTGGCAGAGGACTGGTAACCAGAGGGCACAGATTTAAGGTGATTGGAAAAAGAACCTGAGGTGAGTTGTTATGATCTGGAATGCACTGCCTGAAAGGGTGGTGGAAGCAGATTCAATAGTAACTTTCAGAAGGGAATTTGATACATACTTGAAAGGAAAAAATTTGCAGGGCTATGGGGAAAGAGAAGGGGAGAGGGACTAATTGGGTAGCTTTTCAAAGAGCCGGCACAGACACGATGGACCGAATGGCATCCTCCTGTGCTATACCATGCTATGATATGGATTGTGATTTATGATTTGTGATCGGAAGGTTGGTGGTTATTTGGGATACCCAACATGGATTTATAAAACCTCAATCCTGCCTTCCTAACCTGATTGAGTTCTTTGAAGAAGTGAGTAAAATGGTAGATCAAGATTAGACAGCTGATGTTGAGTACTTGATAAAATACCACATAGACAGCTTTTAGAAAAAATAGATATCATGGGATTGTAGAACAGTTATTATGATTGATAAGTTGCTCGTTGAAATTGCAGAAGCAGAGAATTGTTATTAATGGGGGTGGATTTAATTGGGGTCGGGTTACGAGTGGTGATCCTCAGGGCCGTGTACTCAATCTATTATTGTTTATCATTTTCATGATCTAGAGGGGGACTTAAACAGGAACATTCTCATATTTACAGATGGTTCAAAATGTGCACTGGGTTAGCAATTCAAAACAAACCTGATAAGATGGAAGCCAGTTTAGATAAGTTAGGTGAATGGGCCTGATTGTGACACATATCATTTAAATCCTGTCACCCATGAGGTTAGAAAACTCCAGGTATGTCTAGATCTCACACACTACCATTTGTTTAAGGATCATCGGGGTATACGAAAGATTGCTCTTTGATTGAGATTGATAATGAGGCTATGAAATGCTCTGACATATCTGTACTTGGAATCCTACATTACAACAGTGACCACTTTTCAACAGTACTTCATTGGCTGCAAAGCACTTTGGGATGTCCTGAGGTATGGCCTGCAGCTATGCGATTTCCCACTCCTGTCCATTGGTCTGCACGTCATTACTGCCAGGTTCGGACAGGAGTCATTCCTCTGACATTGTAATGAGGCCAGAGGGTTAAAGTGGCCTGGGTCTCATGGCAGCGAATCGGGGGGAGTCTGTCGCTTAGTCCGCAGGCTCCAAGCTCACCTCTCATCCTAGGTTAAAATCGGGATGATTATGTCCAATTTTGAACCACACGCATGATGAAGTACATCAAGAGAAGGAGCAGAAGAGCACAACCAGAATGATAGTAGATCTCAGAGCTCTTAGTTAAGAAGGTGGACTCCAAGAGACACTTGAGCTTGGGTGGGGGAGGAGGCATGTGATTGGTGTTTTTAAAATGATGATGCGATTGGACACTTGCAAATAGGTTACTTGGAATGGATAGGGATGAAAGAACTAAAGTTTATGCCTACAAAGTCCATAGTTAAAGATTTAGGTTCGATGTCAAGAAGATTTCTTTTCACAGAGAATTATCAACGTCTGGAGCAAACGATGAGTCACCACAGCCATAGTTTCCTGGAACTTTGCCTAATTGCTTCAGGGAGTCAGAGAGGGCTTACCTGAAGTTTTTCCTGAATTGTGTGCAGGTTTTTCTCTTTTTGTCTTTCCTAGGAGACAGCATTGGCAGAGGGTGAGGGAACAGTGTGTAAGATTGCACCATTGACTGGACGGAGCAGCTTGATGGGTCTCATGGTCTTTTCTTGCCCTTCAGTGTCAACTTAGCTCAGTTAGGAGCAGTCTCACCTCCATGTGTACGGTAGCATAGTGGTTATGTTACTGGACTAGTAATCCAGAGACTTGGACTAAATCCAGAATCATGAGTTCAAATCCTGTCACGGCAGCTGGCAAATTTAAATTGAATTAATTAATTAAATTTAATTAATTAAATAAAAATCTGGAATTAAAATACTAGTATCAATAATGATGGCCATGAAACTACCGGATTGTCGTAAAAACCCATCTGGTTCACTAATGTCCTTGAGGGAAGGAATCCTGCCATCTTTACCTGGTCTGGCCTATATGTGACTCCAGACCCACAGCAATGTGGTTGATTCTTAATTGCCCTCTGAAATGGCCGAGCAAGCCACTCAGTTGTAAAATCTCGCTATGAAAAGTCATAATAAGAATAAAACCGGACGGACCACCCGGCATCAGACCACTAGGCACCGGACACGACAACGGCAAAACACCAAGCCCAGTCGACCCTGCAAGGTCCTCCTTACTAATATCTGGGGACTTGTGCCAAAATTGGGAGAGCTGTCCCAAAGACCAGTCAAGCAACAGCCTGACATAGCCATACTCACAGAATCATATCTGTCAGCCAACGTCCCAGACTCTTCCATCACCATCCCTGGGTATGTCCTGTCCCACCGGCAGGACGGACCCACCAGAGGTGGCGGTACAGTGATATACAGTCAGGAGGGAGTGGCCCTGGGAGTCCTCAACATTGACTCTGGACCCCATGAAATCTCATGGCATCAGGTCAAACATGGGCAAGGAAACCTCCTGCTGATTACCACCTACCGTCCTCCCTCAGCTGATGAATCAGTCCTCCTCCATGTTGAACACCACTTGGAGGAAGCACTGAGGGTAGCAAGGGCACAAAATGTACTCTGGGTGGGGGACTTCAACGTCCATCACAAAGAGTGGCTCGGTAGCACCACTACTGACCGAGTCCTGAAGGACATAGCTGCTAGACTGGGCCTGCGGCAGGTGGTGAGCGAACCAACACGAGGGAAAAACTTACTTGACCTCGTCCTCACCAATCTACCTGTCGCAAATGCTTCTGTCCATGACAGTATTGGTAGGAGTGACCACCGCACAGTCCTCGTGGAGATGAAGTCCCGTCTTCGCACTGAGGACACCATCCAACGTGTTGTGTGGCACTACCACCGTGCTAAATGGGATAGATTCAGAACAGATCTAGCAGCTCAAAACTGGGCATCCATGTAGGCGCTGTGGGCCATCAGCAGCAGCAGAATTGTATTCCAGCACAATCTGTAACCTCATGGCCTGGCATATTCCTCACTCTACCATTACCAACAAGCCAGGGGATCAACCCTGGTTCAATGAGGAGTGTAGAAGAGCATGGCAGGAGCAGCACCAGGCGTACCTAAAAATAAGGTGCCAACCTGGTGAAGCTACAACTCAGGACTACATGCATGCTAAACAGTGGAAGCAACATGCTATAGACAGAGCTAAGCCATTCCACAACCAACGGATCAGATCAAAGCTCTGCAGTCCTGCCACATCCAGTCGTGAATGGCGGTGGACAATTAAACAACTAACGGGAGGAGGAGGCTCTGCAAACATCCCCATCCTCAATGATGGCGGAGTCCAGCACGTGAGTGCAAAAGACAAGGCTGAAGCGTTTGCAACCATCTTCAGCCAGAAGTGCCGAGTGGATGATCCATCTCGGCCTCCTCCCGATATCCCCACCATCACAGAAGCCAGTCTTCGGCCAATTCAATTCACTCCACGTGATATCAAAAAACGGCTGAGTGCACTGGATACAGCAAAGGCTATGGGCAACATCCCGGCTGCAGTGCTGAAGACTTGTGCTCCAGAACTAGCTGCACCTCTAGCCAAGCTGTTCCAGTACAGCTACAACACTGGCATCTACCCGACAATGTGGAAAATTGCCCAGGTATGTCCTGTCCACAAAAAGCAGGACAAATCCAATCCGGCCAATTACCGCCCCATCAGTCTACTCTCAATCATCAGCAAAGTGATGGAAGGTGTCATCGACAGTGCTATCAAGCGGCACTTACTCACCAATAACCTGCTCACCGATGCTCAGTTTGGGTTCCGCCAGGACCACTCGGCTCCAGACCTCATTACAGCGTTGGTCCAAACATGGACAAAAGAGCTGAATTCCAGAGGTGAGGTGAGAGTGACTGCCCTTGACATCAAGGCAGCATTTGACCGAGTGTGGCACCAAGGAGCCCTAGTAAAATTGAAGTTAATGGGAATCAGGGGGAAAACTCTCCAGTGGCTGGAGTCATACCTAGCACAAAGGAAGATGGTAGCGGTTGTTGGAGGCCAATCATCTCAGCCCCAGGACATTGCTGCAGGAGTTCCTCAGGGCAGTGTCCTAGGCCCAACCATCTTCAGCTGCTTCATCAATGACCTTCCCTCCATCATAAGGTCAGAAATGGGGATGTTCAGTTCCATTCGCAACCCCTCAAATAATGAAGCAGTCCGAGCCCGCATGCAGCAAAACTTGGGCTCATAAGTGGCAAGTAACATTCGTGCCAGATAAGTGCCAGGCAATGACCATCTCCAACAAGAGAGAGTCTAACCACCTCCCCCTGACATTCAACGGCATTACCATCACCGAGTCCCCCACCATCAACATCCTGGGGGTCACCATTGACCAGAAACTTAATTGGACCAGCCATATAAATACAGTGGCTACGAGAGCAGGTCAGAGGCTTGGTATTCTGCGGCGAGTGACTCACCTCCTGACTCCCCAAAGCCTTTCCACCATCTACAAGGCACAAGTCAGGAGTGTGATGGAATACTCTCCACTTGCTTGGATGAGTGCAGCTCCAACAACACTCAAGAAGCTCGACACCATCCAAGACAAAGCAGCCCGCTTGATTGGCACCCCATCCACCACCCTAAACATTCACTCTCTTCACCACCGGCGCACAGTGGCTGCAGTGTGTACCATCCACAGGATGCACTGCAGCAACTCGCCAAGGCTTCTTCGACAGCACCTCCCAAACCCGTGACCTCTACCACCTAGAAGGACAAGAGCAGCAGGCACATGGGAACAACACCACCTGCATGTTCCCCTCCAAGTCACACACCATCCCAACTTGGAAATATATCGCCGTTCCTTCATCGTTGCTGGGTCAAAATCCTGGAACTCCCTTCCTAACAGCACTGTGGGAGAACTTTCACCACACGGACTGCAGCGGTTCAAGAAGGCGGCTCACCACCACCTTCTCGAGGGCAATTAGAGATGGGCAATAAATGCTGGCCTCGCCAGCTACGCCCACATCCCGTGAACGAATAAAAAAAAAATGTCAGATGTCTGTTCATTCAATCTTGGGGTGGAGGGGCGGTGGGGGAGGAGTACACTCGACAGTAAACATGTCCAACTACCTTGGAGCAGCAATCAACAAAGCCAGTAGAACGTTGAACTACATTGCTAAAACAGTAGAATATAAGTCAAGGAGGTAATGATCAAACTTTATAATGCTTTAGTCAGACAGCATCTTGATGACTGTATCCAGTTCTAGTTGCCAAGAAATAAGAGACACATTCAAGTGCTTGAGGCAGTGCAGAGAAGAGCCTTGAGGCTAATTCCTAGTATCAGGGGCCAGAGTTATGCGAAAAGGCGAGAGAAACTTGGGCTTTTCAACCTAGAAAGGAGAAGTCTGAGAAAGGATCTTGAAGAGGTATATAAAATTGTTATGGTTATCTAAAAAGTTTAAATTGTAAAAATATTTATTTAAATTAAACTGTGGGACTCGAGCAATGCGACATAGGTTCAAACAAGTAAAAGATAATTTTAGGAATTATAGCAGAAAATTAATTTTCTCAGAGTGATCAACGTGGAATAAAATTCCAGATAGAGTAATGGTGGCAGGAATCTTGCATTTATTTAAAACAATTGAATGCTACAATAGTGGGATATTAAAATATCTCTGGATGGATGAATTAAGATTGGTCAAATGGCCTTCCAAATCCATAATTGTCTTGTGACCTTTAACCTTTTGCAGAGAGCAAAATGCACAGAATATTTTACCAAATATTTGATAGCAGTGTGTAAATCACTAACTTTTCTAGTACAAAAGCATATTCAGCACAGAAGATATTCAGATATTTTGATGGGAGCCTGTCAGAGCCTGAGGCCAGTATCTTGAGAATCGTGATGGCTTTTGCTATCTTCTCTGTAATAAAAAGGGGCAGGGTCTGCAGTCAGGCTTTTCTTTCCTAATTTATAGGATGTAATGGGAAATACTTGAAATTGATATGCTATTGGGAGTTTTTACTCTCAGTTGATTTAGAGTAGATGAATGCAAATTCCTGGTTTTAGGTCCAAAGAGACCATACCATCTAATTACTTAAAGTTTTCAATGGTTCAATTATTGATTTGTTTATGGAGGATACAGGCACTCTGGATTATCGGAAGGGAGTTTAATTCCCCACTGGGTTGAATTACTGCTCAGATTTTAAGGCCAGAAGTTGCTGGTGTTGGATTTCTGTATCCTGTTTAAGGATCCTCTGGGTATACTAAGCACCTTTTTTAATTGAGACTGAAGCATCATTTCTGGAGTGCACTTTTTGTGTATTTGAGTAAATGGTGAAATTTTTGCTATATCCTATATTTGAAAAATTCCAACATTTTGCTTCTAAACAAGGGATATGAAGGTGATTCTATTTTGATTTACTTCAAAGGGGGTTATCTTTGCTTGTGTAAAAATTAGCTAAGTTTTTTTTAAAAACAGTATTATATGGCAGCTTTCAAAGTACGTATCAGAGGCAAATTTTCCTGGGGCCCATGGAAATGAGCAAAACAAATGGGCAGTACACAAAAATAGCACTGCACCTGATGTCAGATCTGTAGGCCTGCATTTCTTCTCGATCCTCACTTGCATCTCCTGGGTGTTGCTTATTTGCATGCATTGCTCCTCTGAGAGATTTAGGAATATCTGCCTCGGTCCTTACACCCTCTCAGCTGGGTACCTCTGCTGCACCACATTCTTCTGGTGCATAATATACTGCTACCCTTGCTAGCAGTATTTTATGTTCATCCTCCTCCATATAACATGTCAATGAGGATACAAAACGGCATCCTTCATCTTGTACTGGTATCCCTCAGGCCGCCACAAATATTAGAAGAAAATACCCCCTTTAACAGCTGCTCAAAGTTGCTGTATTTGATTACAGGCTTTACATTAACAAATCGACTGACTCAGGACCTCTCAGTGATGTTACAGCTCTTTAACTTTTCGCAATATCGCCTTTTTATGGGGGCAGCTTGCCAATTATGTGCGACTGGTTCTGCTCCTGCAAATCAAACTGTAAGTCTGCATACAACTTTAATATTTCTTTCTATCTGGCGTGAGCAGATTGTGAACAGCAACAACAACCCTCATTTATATATCGGGTTTAATATAGGAAAAGCGTCCCAACGTGTTTCACAGAGGCATAAGGAAAAAATTAATGCTCAAGCCAGAGGAGTGACCAAAATCTTGGCCTAGGGGTGTATTTAAGGAAGGTCTTAAAGAAGGAAAGGCTTAGGGGTTTAGGGAGGGAATTCCATAGTGTGGGACCTAGGTGGCTGAGGGCACGAATGCCAATGGTGATTGAAGGTTGGGGGATGCACCAGAGACCAGAATCAGCAAAACTGAGAGTTTGGGAAGGGAGGGGGTGCTGCAGGGCCGGAGGAGGTTACAGAGATGGCGAGGGGTGAGGCCAGAAGGGATTTAAACACAGGAAGAGAATTTTAAACATGATGTATTGGGGGACATTGTAGGTTAATGAGGACATGGGTGTGGGTGAATGGGACTTGATATGGGATAGGATATGGGCAGCAGAGTTTTGGATGAGCTGAAGTTTACAGAGGGTGGAGTTTGGGAGGCTGGCCAGGAAAGCACTGGAATAGTCGAGTTTGAAGGTGACCGAGGCATGGAAAATGGTTTCAGCAGCAAATGGGTTCAATCCACTCATAGAAATTGTCATTACACCACCGAACATGAAAACAGTGCAAAAAAACCCAAAACTCTAACAATGCATTAAATATCAGGCACAGATAGCCTAGATTTGCCAGATTGGGAAGGTTGATGGCAATTTGAAGGCAAAGACTATAGTTACTCACTCCATTGGACCATCAGAGAGGGAATGAGAAACATAAGGTTTGATTCTAAAATTCTGGTATGTTTTAGTTCGATGAGCCTAGGTAGTGAAGTACTGCCAATTGTAGAATTGGGTATATTGTACATCATTCTTGGGGTTGGGGTCTGGGGGTTATGCTCCCCCAGAAAAAAAATTATTTTTTTACACTTCTTGCAAATCCTGGATTTTGGAGTAGACTCTGCTGAATTTATTCTGCTTGGATTTGTTCATTTGAAAGAAAGTCAATATGGTATGTACGTATGCTTTAAATTCTCTAACTTGTGGCATAGTTGAGCCCTATTGCTTCAAGTGAGTTCGTCTTGATACTCGACATGGGCATAAATGAAGCATGTTTATGATTGTTGGGTTTGGAGCCATGGGTCAGTTGTAAATTTGAGTTACTAGGGGTAAGGATTATATTCAAAGGCCATTTGATTTTATCTTGAGTCATTGTTGCAGAAGTCAAATGATTGTTTGTAGTAAATATGCTGCCTTCTTTCCCCCAATCTAGTATGTACACTCCTTGTTTTAAATTATTTTCTGTAATTAAAATATTTGAAGCTGCAGCAGTGACATCAGCTGTAGGGATGTTGTTGCTATGTTGGGGAGGAGTTTTTTTTTTGAGTGAGCTCCTGTTGACTCATGCTGCTTGGTGTTTCTGGAGATAGTTGGGTCTGGTGTGATGTGGTATAGATTTATGTCTCTGTCATCTTGAGTTATTTTTGTTGTCAACTGAGAACCAGCAATTACTTTTAAAGAAAGCTCTTTACACTGGTACAGTGGGGTTTATTGTTCCAATTTTTAAAATAAAATTGAGAAGCCTAGGTGAGAATCCACGGTCGATAGTACAGGGCATCACTAAAGTCGAAGAGAGAAGACTAGGTGCATCAGGAAAATGAGGCCTTATTTGGTACGGTTCAGATTGGTAACTCGATTCTCGACCTCTGTCAGGCTGTCTGGTGGAGGTACGGAATGAAATAAGATGCTTCTGCACAAGGGAAAATAAATACTCGAAGAGTCAATCCAAATTGCTCTACATGCCACCCACTGCTGTACATATCACCTACTAGCTAGTTGCAAATTATTTTTGGCAGAAACCTGAAAACAAAATCATCTTCCTACACTTTCAGTTGGGAATTGGAGAATTGCATAGGGAACCTGAAGAAAGGAAAGCAAATTGTAAAGTTTATGTATGTAATTTTATGCAATATTCACTTGTTATTGCTTGATTAATAAATTTGCATATTTAGTACTCGTGATATGATTTCTGGAGCAATGACTCGTGATAAATACCAACAACTTTTGAAATAATGTCTGACTCCTGGTCACTTAATTTTAATAATCCATGTCTGGAAGTGTTTGGCACAGAAGGCAACCTGCTCCAAACTCAACTTTAGACCACAGGCAGTCAGTACCTCTCCCTTTAGAATGTCACAACGCAAAAGAATGAGGTCTGATATGCTGTATTATCCTTTATCGAAATAGATCCTATGGAGGTGTAAGAATAATTCCAGTAGTTTATAAATAATTAGTAGCCCAGGGTTTTCTATATTATAATTCCAGGCACATTACTGAACATTTACCTCGGTAGTAAGGCTAGTGGAGACACTTTCAAAGGCAGAGAGTTGAGGCTCACCTATGGGAGTGATACAAGAACTGAAAAATCTAGAATAAAGAAGGATAGCAAATACCAAAAAATCTAAGTGGGTTCAAGCCCAGCTTCAGACTTCAGTACTTAATCCATGCTGATTTTCTGTGCTGTACTGAGGGAGTGCTGCATTGGCTTTCACATGAGATGTTAAAACCGAGGCTCCGGTTGCCTGCTCAGGTGAAGATAAAGGAGCACCTGGCACAATTTAAAGAAGGGCAGGGGATTCTCCCGGTGTGCTAACGAATTTTTGTCCTTCAAGCAGCACTATCCGAAAATAGATGAACTAGCCATTCATCTCATTCACTGTTCGTGGGAGCTTGCTGTGTGAATATTAGCTGTTGCGTTTGCTGACATAACAATAGTGACCGAACTTCCAAAGTAATCCATTGGTGATAAATCTTTTGGGAATGCCTGAGGCGCTATATAAATGCAAATTCATTTCTTCTCAATCACGCCGATAACTCCGACTCTCAGAAGCCAGCAGCTTATTTTTCTGCCTCAAGTTCCTGCACAACCGACAATGGGAGAAAGTACAGCCTGATTGGTTCCGACATCCTCTAGTCCTATCCTGCAACTGATTTGTCGATTTCTAATAAGTTCAATCCCACCCTCCAAATGATTTGATTGGCTCTAATAGCCTTCAGTCTTGCCCTCCATTTGATCTGAATAATTTGAACAACCATTACTTCAGCTCTCCGACTGATCTGATGGTTCTAACAGCCTTGGGTCCTGTTCTCCAAGCCATCTGATAGGCTCTGTCCTGCCTCCAAATGATGTGACTGTTGATACCGGCAACCTCCAATTCCAGTGAATAAAAACTGATTGTTCTTGTGAAATGCTTACAGACTTACAGGTGGATTGAAATGCTGCCTGACAACTTAAAATGTTGATGGCTGGCGTGGATGATTCCACTCCTTTTCTTACAGGGATGGAAGAAAGAAGACAAAACTTTCAACTGGACATATTGTTTTTCTTCTCTCTTCTTTGTGTGGTTTCCTGCTTTAGCTCTCTCTCCTGAAGGCAGTGAGTCTCAATGAGAAAAGCTCCTACGAGTGCCAGCAGCCCTTTGATACACAAGTTTGCCTTTTCATGTGTGAGCGTGAGGAGTGATTGTCGGCAGGTTGCCTGACTATGGGAACTCCCACAGCTTAGCCTGACCTTACCTGTCATTTTATCTGAGTATGTGCACAATGTACATGGGCACTGGACACTGATTATGAACAGAGAACCCTGGCAGTTGCGTGTGTGTGTACCTCCCCCCTCTAGATCATTGTAACATCCAACCACTGCCCCACCTAAGAAGGTCTAACTCAACACAGATAGACCTGACACCTTTTGGATATGTATAGGCCACCATATCATAGGATACGTTTACTTGTGAAATCATCAGAGGATTTTAGAGATCTCATTATTTTGTATTTATAAGTTTATATTGTTGAGCAGGTGTGGGGAGGGGTGAAATATTTCCTGAATTCCCGACTGTTGGTAGGGAAACGTTACTTATAGGTTTCCTCTCGTAACTTCACACTTTGGTAAGACCTGGAGATGAACCACACGGGGGCACTGTATAAAGGCTATGGAAAGTATTTCATTTTCTCAATTGGATTGCCTGATTTACCCCATAATATATGAAGGACAAAGTCACTAGATGAATTTGAAAAATCAGTGTTTTATGTTGCTTGTTATAAATGATAATGGGTAGTCATTGAGTGGAGGGTTTTTTTTGTTTTTCTTAGCTACTCATTGAAATAGTTCTTTCAAAGCTCAGAACCTCTTACTCAGCATGGTGAGGGCTGCAGACAAACAAAATGGGTTGTGTTTAATTTCTACTTTTGAGCTCTTCAGCAATATATGTTGTTTACTGAAATTCTTCAATAAATAACAGTTGTATTTAGCCATTGAGTGCTACACAGTCATAGGACTTTGTTAATTGTACAAAGAAATTAAATAGCCAGAATCGGAAAAATAGGTTATTGTTATGCTGGGGGCATTTTGTTCAAACCCATATATGGGTTTATGTTAGAGAAATCCTTTGTAATCTGATTGTTGTATGTCGTTTCAGCAATTAAGGTAAAACGCTGATGCATCTGTAATGCTTTCTTAAAGATGAGAATAAAGGTAAATGATAAAATGCACAAAACATTTATATTTTATGAGTTGCATACCCATTCACTGAAATAAAAGGTAATGCTGCTTTGTCTAATAACACGATTGCTGCTGTAGGCCTGGGTAATTAATGTGGAAGCCTGGATGTATATTACACATAACATTTGCTATTTTCAGAGTGCATGTGATTTGCAAATCCAGCTGGCTTGGCCAATGGCGAATGTGGTTGGATTATTAAATCTTGTATTATTGAAAAGTGTAATTTTCAAGTGATTTAAAGGCCAGTCAATTCCAGCGTTACCTTTCCTGTCTCCAGAAATGTTGATGCAGCTGGCAGTCTGAAGAGGTGACTGAAGAAGTACGATCAGTGCAGCAGGTGACAAATGGCACTTGAGAACCAAAAGGTGTATCTTTTGTTCCCTGACGCGTGTGTTTTGCATTCCAAAAGAAAGAAGAGGTGATCTGGACTCTCAGCAGGAAGTAGTCGCAATAAAAGCAACAGCAATCAATAGTGGATCTTCACACACTTGCTAATGAGTTCATTAGGCTTCACTTCAGAAAAGTCTCTTTGTTTCTTCTAAATTATTTTAATATTTTGAAGTAATTCAATTACACTTTAGGCTTCAGTTTACTGGTATGATTGAATAAATGTGGAGATAAACCCAGCTGAACAGTTCAGTAAACTAATGTGTAATATTGAAGGGGAAACATAAAAAGGTGCAATTTCTAGTTACCACAGCTAATTGGTGTATGAAATTATGAAGCAAACATAATTTTTTAGAATTCAGCCATGAGCGTGATACAGTTCTGTAATGAATATAATTAATTTTTTAATCATGTTATGAATTTACATTACAGTTCCCTAGAAAATTGAAGTTACCCTGTGCTTCAAATTGACACTGGCCCGGAAATTGCTCAGAGAGGCAAACCAACGGTGCTCGCCACTCCATAGATTTATACTAACCCACTAACTTACTGGGTGCACTTCCTGTGATATGAAGCAGAGAAAAGCCCAGCGTCAGTTCAAGCAAAGCTAGGACCCATGGGAAAAGCGAGAGGGTCACGCTGTCCCCTCGACCAATTAGATTGCAGCATTTTTGACAAGCTGTAAAACTGTTTCTGCAGGCTTGGAACATTAAATCCAGGAAGTGAAAGGTACAATATTCAAATCGTTGTAAAAACAGTTGTAGACAGCGGGAAAAAAGAGAGGGTAAGAAATAATCGAATTAAATAAAAGAGACAGAAGGGAAAAGTTTTTTTAAAATGTCAATTTTTAAAAATGTTTTAATTTTTAATGACCAAAAACTATTAAAATAAGGAGTGATGAGACTCCACATATCTAAAAGTTAATTTTTAGTTGTTTGGCAGTCATTAAGACTTACCACGCTACTAAAGCTTAGTTTAGAACTGGTATTTTAAAGCGTACCTGTTTTGTTTTGATATTACTTACTTTCCAGCT
Source organism: Heptranchias perlo (assembly GCF_035084215.1). NCBI lineage: Eukaryota > Metazoa > Chordata > Chondrichthyes > Hexanchiformes > Hexanchidae > Heptranchias > Heptranchias perlo. The sequence continues at coordinate 32,497,528 of NC_090341.1, read as the reverse complement.
GGGCAGAAGAGCAAGTTGGCGTTTTTTCAATGATTTCATTGATTGCAGCCGGCAGTATACTTTTAATTCGAAGCTGTCATATCGCCGATGAACCACTATAGTGATAGGGGACTCAATTGTAAGGGGAATAGACAGGCGTTTCTGCGGCCGCAACCGAGACTCCAGGATGGTGTGTTGCCTCCCTGGTGCAAGGATCAAGGATGTCTCGGAGCGGCTACAGAACATTTTGAAGGGGGAGGGCGAACAGCCAGCTGTCGTGGTGCACATAGGCACCAACGATATAGGTAAAAAAGGGGATGAGGTCCTAAAAGCAGAATATAGGGAGTTAGGAGGTAAATTAAAAAATAGGACCTCAAAGGTAGTAATCTCAGGATTGCTGCCAGTGCCACGTGCTAGTCAGAGTAGAAATAGGAGGATATTTCAAATGAATACGTGGCTAGAGGAATGGTGCAAGGGGGAGGGATTCAAATTCCTGGGACACTGGAAACGGTTCTGGGGGAGGTGGGACCAGTACAAACCGGATGGTCTGCACCTGGGCAGGGCCGGGACTGCTGTCCTAGGAGGAGTGTTTGCTAGTGCTGTTGGGGAGGGTTTAAACTAAAGTGGCAGGGGGTTGGGAACCTGAGCAGGGAGAGAGAGGAAAGCGTAACAGGAAGGGACAGAAGGTATGGAGTAATAGGTAAAGTGTTAAAAAAGGAAAAAGCAGGAACTAAGCGTCACAAAACAGATTTGAAAGTTCTTTATCTGAATGCACGTAGCATTCGTAATAAAATGGACGAGTTAACGGCACAAATAACTACGTATGGGTATGATCTTGTGGCCATTACAGAAACATGGCTGCAGGGTGACAACGACTGGGAATTAAATATGCCAGGGTATTTAACAATCAGGAAGGACAGGCAGGAAGGAAGGGGAGGTGGGGTGGCTATGTTAATAAAGGAAGGAATCACTGTAATACAGAGAAATGATATTGGGACAAAGCATCAAGATAATGAAACAGTTTGGGTGGAGATAAGGAATAATAAGGGAAAAAAAACATTAGTGGGTGTAGTATATAGGCCTCCTAATAGTTGCAACTCTGCTGGAAGAAGTATTAATCAGGAGATAGTCGGGGCATGTAATAAGGGAACAGCCATAATTATGGGGGATTTTAATTATCATATTAACTGGACAAATCAAATTGGGCAGAGCAGCCTTGAGGACGAGTTCATTGAGTGCATCAGGGATGGATTTCTTGAGCAGTATGTAACTGATCCTACAAGGGGGCAGGCAACCTTGGACCTGGTCCTGTGTAATGAGTCAGGATTAATTAATAATGTCCTAGTTAAGGATCCCCTTGGAACGAGCGACCACAACATGGTTGAATTCCATATCCAATTAGAGGGTGAGAAGGTTGATTCTCAAACAAGCGTACTGAGCTTGAATAAAGGAGACTATGATGGTATGAGAGCGGAATTGATTAAAGTGGACTGGGAAAATAGATTAAAGGGTAAGACGGTACATGAGCAGTGGTGTTCATTTAAGGAGTTATTTTACAACTTTCAAAATAAATATATTCCACTGAGGAAAAAAGGGTGTAAAAGAAATGACAGCCATCCGTGGCTAAGTAAAGAAATCAAGGATAGTATCCGACTAAAAACAAGGACATATAAGGTAGCCAAACTTAGTGGGAGGATAGAAGATTGGGAATTCTTCAAAAGACAGCAAAAAGTAACTAAAGGATTGATTAAGAAAGGGAAGTTAGATTATGAAAAGAAATTAGCAAAAAATATAAAAACAGATAGCAAGAGTTTCTATAGTTATATAAAAAGAAAAAGGGTGGCTAAGGCAAACATAGGTCCCTTAGAGGATGAGACCGGGAAATTAATGGTGGGAAACATGGAGATGGCAAAAATGCTGAACAAATATTTTGTTTCAGTCTTTACAGTAGAGGACACTAAGAATATCCCAACACTGGACAAACAGGGGACTCTCGGGGGGGAGGAGCTAAATACGATTAAAATCACTCAGGAGATGGTACTCAGTAAAATAATGGGACTCAAGGCGGATAAATCCCCTGGACCTGATGGCTTCCATCCTAGGGTCTTGAGGGAAGTGGCAGTAGGGATTGTGGATGCTTTGGTGATAGTTTTCCAAAATTCCCTGGACTCAGGAGAGGTCCCGGCAGATTGGAAAACTGCTAATGTAACACCGTTATTTAAAAAGGGTAGTAGGCAGAAGGCTGGAAATTATAGGCCAGTTAGCTTAACATCTGTGGTGGGTAAAATTTTGGAGTCTATTATTAAGGAGACAGTAACGGAACATTTAGATAAGCATAATTTAATAGGACAAAGTCAGCATGGCTTTATGAAGGGGAAGTCATGTCTGACAAATTTGCTTGAGTTCTTCGAGGATATAACGTATATGGTGGATAAAGGGGAACCAGTGGACATAGTGTATTTAGACTTCCAGAAGGCATTCGACAAGGTGCCACATAAAAGATTATTACTTAAGATAAAAAATCACGGGATTGGGGGTAATATTCTGGCATGGGTGGAGGATTGGTTATCGAACAGGAAGCAGAGAGTTGGGATAAATGGTTCATTTTCGGACTGGCAACCAGTAACCAGTGGTGTTCCACAGGGGTCGGTGCTGGGTCCCCAACTCTTTACAATCTATATTAACGATTTGGAGGAGGGGACCGAGTGCAACATATCAAAATTTGCAGATGATACAAAGATGGGAGGGAAAGTAGAGAGTGAGGAGGACATAAAAAACCTGCAAGGGGATATAGACAGGCTGGGTGAGTGGGCAGAGATTTGGCAGATGCAATATAATATTGGAAAATGTGAGGTTATGCACTTTGGCAGGAAAAATCAGAGAGCAAGTTATTTTCTTAATGGCGAGAGACTGGAAAGTACTGCAGTACAAAGGGATCTGGGGGTCCTAGTGCAAGAAAATCAAAAAGTTGGTATGCAGGTGCAGCAGGTGATCAAGAAAGCCAACGGAATGTTGGCTTTTATTGCTAGGGGGATAGAATATAAAAACAAGGAGGTATTGCTGCAGTTATATAAGGTATTGGTGAGACCGCACCTGGAATACTGCATACAGTTTTGGTCTCCATACTTAAGAAAAGACATACTTGCTCTCGAGGCAGTACAAAGAAGGTTCACTCGGTTAATCCCGGGGATGAGGGGGCGGACATATGAGGAGAGGTTGAGTAGATTGGGACTCTACTCATTGGAGTTCAGAAGAATGAGAGGCGATCTTATTGAAACATATAAGATTGTGAAGGGTCTTGATCGGGTGGATGCAGTAAGGATGTTCCCAAAGATGGGTGAAACTAGAACTAGGGGGCATAATCTTAGAATAAGGGGCTGCTCTTTCAAAACTGAGATGAGGAGAAACTTCTTCACTCAGAGGGTGGTGGGTCTGTGGAATTTGCTGCCCCAGGAAGCTGTGGAAGCTACATCATTAGATAAATTTAAAACAGAAATAGACAGTTTCCTAGAAGTAAAGGGAATTAGGGGTTATGGGGAGCGGGCAGGAAATTGGACATGAAGCTGAGTTCGGATCGGTCAATGCCCTGTGGGTGGCGGAGAGGGCCCAGGGGCTATGTGGCCGGGTCCTGCTCCGACTTCTTGTGTTCTTTAGATTTGTGGTTGGGATCAGATCAGCCATGATCTTATTGAATGGCGGAGCAGGCTCGAGGGGCCGATTGGCCTACTCCTGCTCCAATTTCTTATGTTCTTATGTTCTTATGTACTAGGAGCAAGTTCCAGATTTCCGTGTTTAACTGCGCATGTGGAAACGCTGGAACTTGCTGCTCGATTTTGTCACTAACAACGGTGAGCGCTGTTGAGTTCACTGTTATTTTGCCAGTAATTTCGGCCCCAACATTACACTTTGTTGGATTGCTGAGTAATTATAGGAATTGAATGACCCCATAGTTGGGATAATCTAAAATTTCCCTTACTTGCAAGTACAATGTTGTCCAAGGGCTTATTTAATATCTTGGTACCAATAAGCTATAGGAAAAGTTGTACTTAAGACAACGAATTTATGTAACATTATTAATTTATATCTCAAATTACTTCCACCAAAATACAGATTCTGAGATTGTTTTTCATAGTTTAAATGGACGCAAATGAAAATTTCACACATCCAAAATTCTGCTTTACATAGAAAAAATTAGGTACAAATTTCACATGCTTGCCATTACTCCTGACTGAAATTCTAGTAACAATGAGATAGGATATAAACAACAACTTACGTTTGAAAAATGCTCCACATGTGGAATGTCTCGAGACACTTAACAGTGAGGGGATAGAAATTTCCAAGGAGGTGAGAGGGAATGGAATTGGGGACTGGAGGCACAGTTACAGAGAAAGGTTGAGGAACCAACTCGGGAACAGGCTGTTTTAGATCTAGTATTGTGTAATGAGACAGGGTTAATTTGTAATCTTATAGTTGAGGATCCTCTGGGGTAGAGTGATCATAACATAATAGAATTTCATATTGTGTTTGAGAGTGATGTAGTTAAGTCCGAAACTAGGGTCTTAAATTTAAACAAAGCCAATTACGTAGGTATGAGGGGCGAGTTGGTCAAGGTAGATTAGGAAATTAGATTAAAAGATATGATGGTAGATAAGCAATGGCGAACATTTAAGTAGTAATTCATAATTCTCAACAAGTATACATGCCCTTGAGGAATAAAATCTCCACAGGAAAAGTGATCCAACCGTGGCTAACTAGAGAAGTTAAGGATAGTATTAGATTAAAAGAAGGGACTTACAATGTTGCCAAAAAGAGTAGTAAGCCTGAGGATTGGAAGGGTTTAAGAAATCAGCAAAGGATGACCAAGAAATTGATGAAAAGGGAGAAAATTGAATATGAGATTAAACTAGCAAGAAATATAAAAAGAAATTGTAAGAGCTTCTACAAGTATGTAAAAAGGAAGAGATTAGCAAAAGTAAACATGTGTCCCTTAGAGTCAGAGACACGAGAAATTATAATGGGGAATAAAGAAATGGCAGAGGCATTAAACAAATATTTTGTATCTGTCTTCACAGTAGAAGACACAAAAAACATACCGGAAATAGTGGGGAACCAAGGGTCTAATGAGAGTGAGGAACTTAAAGTAATTAATATTAGTAAAGAAAAAATACTGGAGAAATTAATGGGACTAAAAGCTGACAAATCCTCTGGACCTGGTGGCCTACATCTTAGGATTTTAAAAGAGGTGGCTGTAAAGATAGTGGCTGCATTGGTTTTGGTCTTCCAGAATTCCCTAGATTCTTGAACATTCCCTGTGGATTGGAAGGTAGCAAATGTAGCCCTGCTATTCAAGAAAGTAGGGAGAGAGAAAACAGGGAACTATAGGCCAGTTAGCCTGACATCAGTAGTAGGGAAAATGCTAGAATCCATTATTAAGGACGTAGTAACAGGGCACTTAGAAAATCATAATATGATTAGGCAGAGTCAATACGGTTTTATGAAGGGGAAATAATGTTTGACAAATCTGTTAGTTTTTTGAGGGTGCAGCTAGCACGGTAGGTAAGGGGGAATCAGTGGATGTAGTATATTTGGATTTTCAAAAGGCATTCGATAAGGTGCCACACAAGAGGTTGTTATACAAGATGGGATTGGGGATTGGTTGATAGACAGAAAATAGAGAGTAGGAATAAATGGGTCATTTTTGAGTTGGCAGATTGTAACAAGTGGGGTGCCATAAGGATCAGTGCTTGGGCCTCAGATGTTTACAATACATATAAATGACTTAGATGAGGGGACCGAGTGTAATGTATCCAAGTTTGCTGACGATACAAAGCTAGGTGGGAAAGTAAGCTGTGACGAGGACACAAAAGAGGCTGCAAAGGGATATAGACAGGTTAAGTGAGTGAGAAGGTGGCAGATGGAGGATAATGTGGGGAAATGTGAAATTATCCACTTGGGTAGAAAGAATAGTAAAGCAGAATATTTTTAAGAGGCGAGAGACTAAGAAATATTGGTAGTCAGAGTGATTTGGGTGTCTTTGTACATGAATCACAGAAAGTTAACATGCAGCTACAGCATGCAATTAGGAAGGCAAATGGAATATTAACCTTTATTGCAAGGGAGTTGGAGTATAGGCGTAAAGAGGCTTTGCTGCAATTATATAGGGCTCTGATGAGACCATACCAGGAGTACTGTGTACAATTTTGGTCTCCTTACCTAAGGAATAATATACTTGGCTTAGAGGGGGTGCAACAAAGGTTCACCAGATTGATTCCTGGGATGAGAGGGTCATCTTGTGAGGAGAGATTGCGTAGAATGGACCTATATTCACTGGAGTTTAGAAGAATGAGAGGTGATCTCATTGAAATGTATAAAATGCTTAGAGGGCTTGACAGGGTAGATGCTGAGAGGCTGTTTCCCCTGGCTGGAGAGTTTAGAACAAGGCGCCATAGGGGTTGGCCATTTAGGACCGAGATGAGGAGAAATTTCTTCACTCAGAGGGTTCTGAATCTTTGGAATTCTCTACACCAGAGGGCTGTGGATGCTCAGTCATTGAGTATATTCAAGGCTGAGATCGATAGATTTTTGGACACTAAGGGAATCAAAGGATTTGGGGATAGGGCAAGAAAGTGGAGTTAATGTAGAAGATCAGCCATGATCTTATCAAATGGCGGAGCAGGCTCGAGGGGGAGAATGGCCTACTCCTGCTTCTATTTCTTATTTTCTTAAGGCCTTTGATAGAAATGGCAAGGCAAAATAGTTTATGGAGAGAGTTCCAGAGTGCAGGTCCGTAGTGATTGAGGGTTTGGCTGATGGTAGATCAGAATGAGAAGGGAACAGTGAACCAGAATTAATGAGCTTTCGGAGGCTACCTCCTTCCTCAGGTGAACGATGTGGAGTGTGGAGAGATTTGAAAAGAAGGATAAGAACCTTGAATTTGATCTACTGCCGAATAGGGAGCCAGTGAAAGTTGGCATGGGTGGGGTAATGGGAGTGTGCAATCTGGATGCACTCAGTATGCCATCCTCTGAAAACAATGCCTTGTGTGCAAAAATGATGGTGTGCATATGTACACAAGTGACAACCCCCCGCCGCCGCCCACACACACACACACACACACACACTTTTTGATCCATATTCTTGACAATCATGAAGCTACAACTTGGGGCATGATTTGAGCATGGAGCTGGAAATTGAATGGGTAGCCAATAATGTTGGAAACCCGGAAGTGAAGTGAGTGCGCTGGATTTTGTGATCGCAACTCAATTGAAGGCAGTTGATTTCACTTCAGGGTTTCCTGTGCGACAGCCACCCAGGTTGGCTGGCTGGCTGGCGGGAGGGAGGGAAAGCAGCCGGGAATCGGAGAGGAGGAATGGAGAGATCGTGAACCATGGAGGGTCTAATGCCGGAGGTGGCCATCAATGGGGTCTCGACCGTGGGTGAGGGCGGGTGGGGAGGTCTTGGTGTGAATGCTGATTTAATATCCTCACCAGCAATTTCTGAAAATGAGAGTCTGTGATCCTGTGCCAGAATTTTTGCTCAAGAGGGTGGGTTTTGATTTTTGTTTTTTTGCTCAGTTGAGTGGGGGCAATATTTATTAATATACCGGGGGGGTGTAGAAAGTGATGCAATGGTGGTCCTGCGGGAGAGAGATTTTTTTTTCATTGGTTGCAGTTCTTGCTACTTGATCTCCCATGGCATTGCACATGGGGAGTCAAAACTAATGCAACTCTTCACGTCAACCAAGGAAGATATTTGAACCATGACAGGGAGGGGAGGGATGAGAGAAAGGGACAGGGTGAGAACAGTGAAGGCAGACTGAGTGAGGGGGAAAGGAAGGGTAGGGAAGGGGGAGGAATGGGGAGGGGGGAGAGGGTGGATAGAGAGTGAGGACAGGGGAGGGGCGGGGTGAGGGAGAGGAGGGTGGTAAGGGAGAGGAGAGAGGGAAAATGAAAAAGGGGAGGAATGGAGAGGGAGCAGGAGGAGGGGAGAGGGAGAGAAGAAGGTGAGGTGGAGAAGGAGAGAAGCGATTTCATGATCAGTGCAATATAAGTAACATTCATTTTTTGAACTTCCTAACAGCACTAGCATTAGCATTAAAAGATGAAAACCATAATGGATATCCCTAGCAGTTATATTCCGCTGCATATGGGAAATGTGGTGGATTCAATCAAAGGGCCTGTCAACCATTGCTGAGGGAAGGCTCAGCTGAGGAAAAAGAAGGACCTTTAGAAACTCTGGTGTGGAAAATAGATTTGTTAGAGCAGATATGACAGAGAAGGAGAAAATTAGAGAAAGAGATTAAAGTATTTACTCGAAGTGGGTTGGGAAGAAATACAATCCAAATAGTTGTGAGAATCCGAGCTTGTAATAATTATCGATAGAAAACCTATTGCCAAAGATGGAGAGAGAGAAAGCCAGAAAAAGAAGGGAAGACATGGAGCACACAAAGGCAAATAATGGATGAGAATTGGAAATACATTTGGAGTTCTATCATTTTTATTCGCAAAACAGCCAAGTTCTTATAAAATGTTATTTATTCTTTCAAGTAACTTGACTGCAGAATCTTCCAATATTTCAGATGTTTTCATCATTCTTAAAAATATATAAGTTTGTGCACACACACATCATTGAGTCAGGATGTTAACAATTGAGTATTTTCAGTTTATTTAATTTAATTGAGTGATGACTGGAAGAGTGAATAGAGACCCAACACAAACAATTCTCAGCCAAACGTTTGACTGAGAGACTAGCTGCAATCCCTGAGTTTTTCTTGAGATGTGTCAATCATGGGTTTAAAGAACCAAATCAACTTCTGCCTGAATCTCGCCTCCGTTTCACTGGCGAGTTTGGAAAACCCATGCAGGTAAGGTTAAAAATTCGTTTCAGGTTCAGAATCCACAAGAAAAAGTACCTCAACTGTTTAAATTACCTACATTGCCCCTTTAACAAGCCAGCCGCCGGCCTTAATAAGGGACGCGACTTACGGGTTTCAAGTGTGCCCACGCGCATCCAAATACACCTGGGTTAAACCCGGAAGTGGGAGCGCTGGAGCTGGGTTGCAGTCCCCCGCTGATTAAATCAACAATTTTGATTACAGCCCACCTATTCGTGTGGGTTAAAATGACCCCCTTGGGGTCAGAAGTTAACAGCAAAAGTATGCTAATTGCACAATATTGAAGTTTAAATTCTGCTACAAAATTAGAGGGGATGAGAAATTCAGCTTGATTTTTTTTAAGCCGGATCTGTCTGACTCCTATCTATATGTGATGGAATGTTAATTACAGGTTGACATTGCAGCTTTAAGAAAGAATGGGTGGTTAATAATGATCCAGCTCAATACGTTCAATTTAGACTTCTCTTTCCTCCCACTCTGCCCAATTGTTCCTGAAGCACTGTCTCTAGCTGGGCTATTCTTATAGCTCTCTGATATCACATTCAGGCATCTTCATGGGTGAGTATAGATATTGAGCATTGGCAGTTTACTTGACGCAACCAAGCCTGATTGTTTCTTCACCCAACCAATACTTTCCAGCGAGGGCGGTGACGAGGAGCAGGACACATGGCTGATTTTCTCCTACTCTGCAGTCTAGGGACACTGAAGCCAATTGCAGCACCTCACTATTATCCCAGCTGAAAATAGCCAACTCAAAACAGGCTGAGGACCAAATCTGAGACCTGATCTATTGGCTCAGTATAGCACCTGGTGGGTGTATTTACCCATTAAGTCATTGCGGGAGATAGCATTCACACTTAGCAAAGAATATATTATTTCAATATTTATATTATGAGTAATAAGGGTCCTACTGTGTGTAGATAGGGGTTTTAATTCTGACTCTATTACTTACATTGATTAAATTCAGCCTAGAATGAGGATGCTAAAACATACAGTACAGACTGTTTCTACATAAGCCAATCCATGCCATTTCTACATCCGTATTCTATTAGCTGGGTCCAACACATGGTTATAATTTCCACAGAACCCCTGTAAATTGATGAGTGTCGGCTACGTTGTGCACCTTTCAGGAAGAGCCATTTACTTTTCAACAAATACATGGAGATCAAAATTCAATTGTAGTACAAGGCTTGTAGAGAGCGGCAATTGAATCCTGATCTCTGTACACAAGCTGAGAATTGTAATGACCTACCTGAACAGTGATCTCCCACTGTACAGTTTAAGTATGCTCTTCAGTTCGATATCTGGAACTTCTAACGCTGCATGGATCCAGTTTTTGTCCACTATTGATACAAAAAATATTATTGTTGTTCTCATGTATATGAGTAGGACTGCTATAAATGGAAGTGATTTATTTTGTTAGAAGCAAATCGCAGGTTGGAGGCATTCTCGGAAAGGACACACCTGCCTGGTAGCTCTACTGTTCCTACATTGCAACATTGGCTATGCTTCAAAAGTACTTCATTGGCTGTAACGCGCTTTGGGATGTCCTCAGGTCATGAAAGGTGCTATATAAATGCAAGTTTGTTTTCTTTATTGGTGGAGAGTTTGGTGTCTTAACTGCATGTCACAAATTTGACTCCAAACCTTTTGCCAAATTTTACCTTCATTTAAAAATTCTATTAATTCCAAGCATGGAATGGATAATCCTATTTTATTATATTATTTTGAAGCTGGTAAAATATTTTGAAGTTGTTTTAATTGAAAATGTACATAAGTTGCAAAACGTTCTGAACTCAGAGTTAAACACGTCTGAAATGATCAAACTGATTTTATTCTCAAAACCTGTAAAATGCAATCTTCATAAGATTAACTTTGTCAGTTTTAGGCACAGCTGCTAGATGGTCCTTTTCCCAAGAGCCCTACATTCAGTCGGTTAGTCATGGGACATTATTGACTCTGCCCTTGGCTAAGATCATCTGACTGCTCATGGCTAATGGGGAAAGCAAGATGGCAGCAGCAGGGGGGAGGGAAATGTCCAGTTTTGGGTTTCTATAAAGTGCTTGACTTTATCATAGTTCATTACAGTGATCTGAATCTCAAGATTCCATTTTTGTCTTTTAAATCATTCCTACCTATCCATATACAAAGATATACACTGATTTATACGTAATACTACAAAATAATATCTTTACCTCATTTTATGCAGCTATATTTTTTTTTAGAAAATGAACAGCTGCTTCTTATCACTTGTTCCAAATTTAAGGACTGTTTTGGCACGTCATTTTTACTTTACAAGTTGCCCAATTCTGTGCAGATGGGCATTGTTGTCATGTACTCGAAATGTCATGAATGATCTAAAAGCGAGGCTGCTGCGCTTCTCCCTTTTGCACCGTCAGCTGCCGGAAGATTATTCTTCCCCGAAATCTTTTGTTGTGTGGCAGCAGCCCTGATGTAAGTAAACCCCTGCTTCTGTCATCCCTCAGCACTCCGTACTGCAGGGCAGCACAGCGTTATTCTGAAAGGTTTGAGACACGATCGCACATAAAGAGGATTAATTCCCCATGCAGGTTTTGAATTTCGTAGGATTCTGGCAACTGTAGGTATATATGTACATTTTATGCCATTTTAATTTGTTTTAAATTGCGAGCTGTGGCAATGTGAAGCTTTATGTACGATCAGTGCAATGGTGATGAATGCAATGCAGTTGGTAAGGTTTAGCAGCTTGGGGTTGTGCATGAGTAGAGAACTTGTTTAGCAGTAGCCTGTCTTAGGGAACAGATGGCTTGTGGTGCTTTTAATTCATCTTGCAGGCTTTACATGAGGCCCAGCAGCACACTGGGACCTTCTTTTCACTTCAGTGGTGATGTGCAGCATTGAAAGAAGGTCAACAGACACGAATAGGCTGAGATCAGGTCCAGATGCTTTCAGAACAAAAGGGCTTTGAAATAAATTCAGGAGGAAGCGTGGCGCTTGCATTGTGTTCTCTCCGCAATGCAGGTTGGATTGCCCAGCTAAATTTTAATGAACTGCATTCCACGATTTTCCTTTTTTTTTCTCTTTCTTTTTTTTCGTCTGCATTTTTTAAAAGCCTTGTCAAAATAGTGGAGGAGATATTGTAAAAGAAGAAAAGATCACCATTGGAGTTTGAAGAAATCAATACATTCTATCAATAAATTGTAAAGTATGTTGGTGTGATGTGCCAGGTGGTGTTAGCTGGTAATGGTCATTGTTACATTGAATTGGCTTTGTGTATGTATGTGTATTTATTATAGCTTAGCAAAAAGACTTTGTCATTTAACCACAATTACATTATCAAGAATTTTCAGTTGTTAGCCTGTTTTACAAGTGACAATTTATGCTAATTTTTCCTAAACGTGTCCTATATACGTGATATCAGACCGACGATACCTTACTGTTAGCTTTTAAAACCTGCAGAGATTTCCGTTCTTCCACTGACCAAGCTTGGACATTAAGGCACCTAGTAAATACCATACAAAATATTAGTAATTCCAATCAATAATGTATAATTTTAGGATTCCGAGGAGTGCACCAGTGAGTTGCAGTATATTAATATGCAGTAAGTAGTGCAATAAAAATTGGAACTGCTTTGTCATGGTAACAAAGAATTAATAATTTATAGTAACATGTCTGTGGTTTCAGATGAATCATTGGGGTCATGACAGCAGTATGATTAGTGGCTTGACGTTTCCCCAAGCCAGTTTCACATGCAAACCCCTTCACTAAAACTATGCAAATCTTCTTATACTGTCTGAATTTTTTTCTTTAGTTTGGAATATTCTGGTATCCTTTGGATTTGAAGTCTCATTCAGTATGTTAATCCTTTATGGTTTCACATCTAGGTCTCGCGCCTAATCCTGCATTGTATAGTTGGGCTTCACGCACATATTTCAGAAATATATCAGCTGGCTGAAGGTGTTTCTATCTGAACACAATGCACTTTGAGTTGGAAAGGCTCTGTGCTCAAGCCCATTACATTCATCAGCACAATCTCGCAAATGCAGCAACTTTGGCCTTTGTGCATATTTAGTTGTTTTTTTTTCTATTTCCCACTTTAATCTCTTTATAATTTAAATCCATTTGCAACTGCCGAAAATCTCTCTGTCATTCATTCCAGAAATCTGCTGCAGAAAATGCTTTGACTTGAGAATGGGAACTCTATGCTTTAGTCATTTTTTTTAATCGATCAGTGGTTGTCAGCCTCTGCATGTTTTTAAATCAACTGTAGTATGTTCAGGTCCTCCACTAACCAAAAAAAGCTTGCATTCTCTGACACTCGTGAGAACAAGATGACACCATGGAAACTAATTATGAAAATTACTTTTGTGGGTATTAAAAGTCTCATTGGTAAGAATCTATATTGGACCTAATGAGCATTGAACATGCCTTTTTTGTATCTCTTTTAGTAGTTTTGCAAGGTTGTCATTTTCTAATTTGTTACCAGCAGGTTATTATAAAAGATTTTCTAAGTGCATCTGTGTTCATTCTTTTTCTTCACACGATCAGTAATTATGATTTGACACCGGGTGAATGTAGTTACGACCCTGTTGTTGTGCCTGCAATCTGCAGAATTACTCAGCTTTCAGCGTGGTTATCTTCTGTTAAGATAACATTTCACCTGTTTCATCGATCAGCCTGTTTCTCTGGGGAATCTGGAGTTCAAGGCAAAGCAGAAGGAAGTGCAACTGATTCTCTCACCTTCCTGTTCAATGTGGTAAGATGATCCTGTTCCAGCTCTTCCTGTACTTAGCTACTACACCTTCCCATAAACTTAATAATCCTGCTCTTTTCTTTCCTTTATGCATTAAGGCACATGGATTAAAGATGTCCTGTGCAATTTTGGCCATAACAGGTTTTATTGGTGTGTTTTCTTAAAATCTCCAGGGTTTTCATTTGTATATCTTAAAACATTTGTGGACCTTCTCATTCCTCCAAAAATAAACAGTGTGGTGATTTTGTCCCTGTAGGTCACATCAGCAGAGAAGTGGGATCAAACAGCAGGGAATTATGGGAAGGTGCAAGCATAATTCCCCAAGCTGACTCAGCTCTAAAATGGCAGTGTGAGATGGGTAGACCACGCTCAGTTAATCTATTATTTAAAAAGTGCTTATCAATCATCAATTTTAGAGTCTCTACTAGTCTATCTCCTGTGGCATTGCACATGGTAAGTTGGAGCGTATGGTTATTCTCTCATATCTTTGTCTCTCTTTGACTTCCTTTCTGTTAACTCTTTTTGCTTCTGTTTCCTGATTTGTTTTCTCTCTGCTTTGTCCTGTTTGCTTTCAGGTGGGAAGCGTTGGGTGGTGTTTCTTGTCTGGCAGGGAAAGGAGCTACCAATGGCTGCAGGCTGCAGTTGTGGTGGGGGTTGCTGGAGAAGTGTGGTCCTCAGAGGCTTTCTTCCCTCCCCTCCCCTCCCCCAATCATTTATAGTTCCCCTCACCCCCATTGCTTTCTCTAGCCTTTCACCTTCCTACCATCTCTTGTTCCCATCAGTACTTCGACCACTTCATCTTTAAATTACACACCCAAACCCTTTCCTCCCTTCCTTGTCGCTCCACTGTTAGTCACTTCTTTAACCTTTCATCCTCACTTCCCCTACTCTCTCTCGCTCTCCCCAAAGGATGGATGCTAAGGCATCAGAGGCCCACTCAGCCTCAAACTATTTCTCCCCCCATCCCTCCTCCTCTTCCTTCCTCCCCTTCTCCTCCCTTTCCCCATCTCCTCTTCACCGCTCCTCATCTTTATTCCTCTTCCCCCATTTCCATCACCCCTTTCGTCCCTTTTCCTTCTCCCTGCTCTCCTCCCCTTCCCTTCCCTTTCCTTCCTCTTCCTCCTTCTCCCATGTTCCTTCCTCACCATCCCCTACCCTCCCTTCCCATCCATTTCCCTCAAAAAGGCTTTGTTTGCTTTCAAAATTTACCTTTTTAAAAAAAGAAATGCTTCTCTATTTGTGTCCTTCACTTTGTCTCTCTCCCTTTGCCTCACAAGTATTAGAATTTCTGTTCGAGATGTAAGTTATTAACTTTGACCTTTTCTAAATGTCAGGTGGATAATCAGTTGGCTTCAAAATTTAACTGTTTTAACGTAACACGAAATGAAGGAAGCTCTCTCTTTCTCCCTCCTCTCTTTCTCCCTCCTCTCTTTCTCCCTCCTCTCTTTCTCCCTCCTCTCTTTCTGGCCCTAGTCTTTTTCTGCCCCTCCCTCAATTTAATGCATTTTTGAAAGTTTATGGAACATAAAACCAAAGCTACAACAGTTGTGTAATAAAAACGCTGTCATTTCTTCTCTCTCTCTCCCTCTCTCTCTCATGCGCATGACACACAGACGCGGCCTATGTTTTTTTTTAACAATTCACTCTATACATTTTACCTCAGTAGAGCTTTTGAAATTTATCCTCTTGTTTTTTGAAATTATTTGAAGAAAAGCTACTGAACAGAGAGTGCTAGGAACGAAGGGAAAATATTCCATTGATAGAGCTAACTGAACAATTCTGATGTAACCTGAGGAATTAGGTACACTACACATGCTCAGGCTGTACAATCCAACTTCAGCTCAAAGCATCATACGCTGGCAAAAATATCAAGTCCAAACCCAAGATTTTGGGAGAGGCTGAGGTCTTCAAGTAAAAATTTAAATGAAAGGCATTTCAATGGATAAAGTAAATAATGTTATTGTGAAATATGTAATTTTTGAATTTTTCAATTTATCTAAACCCTTATTAGGCCATTAGAAATTTCAATTAACAAGTGGCAGATGAAAATATTTTTTAGAAAGCATTTAAATGGTTTCTGGGAATCCAATGGCCAAATTGCACAATCTCAAGGTAATTTATTCTAACTATAAAATATCAGCTATTGTGTGTTGCACAGTGTGACACCTGTAACATTTGAAAATTTCATTGGCAACTATTGAATCATGGCAGGGCCAATCCACGAGCGACTTGAACAAATTATAATTCCTAGGATTGTTTGATTTGTATTTATTAATATAAATGGTGATTTCTTATTCATAAGCGAGGTTTCAGGCACTATAGAAATTTAGAAGTAAATCTTAACAATCACCTATACTGTGCTAGTTTATAACAGAGTGACTGAGCTGAAGATTGTGTGGTCAGGAATGTTAGATTCCATGATGTTCTCTAGATTGGTGTTCTGCTGACCCAGTGATTGTCTTTTAGCCATTAAGTCATTCAGTTTGTCTCAAGCAGTCGGACTCAGAGCCCCATATCTTTTCTCAGACAAGGTTCTGCACTCCAATCACTCCTGTCCCTAACAAGCTCCACTGACTCCCTTATCCCCAGTACATGGACTTCAAGGGGGGTTTGGAAATTGGGAATCATTGCAGCAGCAGCAATAATGACAAGAATTTATAATTTCATTGCGCCCCTTTATAGAAGAGCACCTCCAAGTGCTTTATAATGGGGAGAGGAGGGTGCTGAGCAGAAGATACGGTAGACAATTCAGAGGAGAGACTGAAAGCATGGCCAAAGAGATTGGTTTTCAAGAAAAAGGAAGAGTTGTAGCAAGACAAAGTGGTTTTGGGAGGGATTTGCAAAAAGCAGCTCCCTATTGCAAAAAGCAGGAGCCTGGCGGCTGGAAGATCAGCTGTCAATAGAGCAATGAATGAGCAGTAATTTGGAGCCAGAGAGTGTGGGCTACAATGTACTGCAAAAGTAAAGTGCCCAGTGAAGGTGGGCCGAGAAGTGGAGGAAAATGATAAGGACCGTGAAGCCCATGCTCTGCGGAAAAGTGAGTTAGTGGAGCTTGATTGGCATGCAAAACCTTGTACGATTTAGGGCTCTGACTACTGGAATTTCAAAAGATAGAATAGGAGAGTCCAGCACTGAGAGAGAATCACTTTTTGTTTATTCATGCTTGAGATATGTGTGTCGCTAGCAAAGCCAGCATACATTGGCCATCCCTTGTTACCCTTGAGAAGGTGGTGGTGAGCCGCTGCCTTGAACGACTGCAGTCCATGAGGTGAAGGTACTCCCACATTGATGTTAGGTAGGGAGTTCCAGGATTTTGACCTAGTGACGATGAAGGAACGGTGATATATGTCCAAGTCGAAATGGTGTGTTTGACTTATGGGGGAACCTTGTAGAGATAATAAAAAGTGGGGATCAGGGCTTTGGCGGAAGAAGGAGAGGTAAGAGCACAAGCAGTCAATGTTCCGGAGGTAGAAAAATGCAGTCTTGGTGATTGATTGGACATGGGGTAGGAAGGTCAGCACAGGGCTGAGTACAATGCTGAGGTCGGACACTACCTAGTTCAGCCAGGGTGATAAATGAAGCCAGGGACGGAGTTGGGGCTGTTGGAAACCAAAAAGGATGGCTTTGGTTTTGGCAACGTTGAGCTGAAGGAATTTTTGACTCGTTGATGGTGTACTGTCCATCAGGCAGTGTCATCAGCATACAAATAAAAGCTGAGCCCTTGCTTACAGATGATCTCCCCAAAGAGGAGCACGTAGGTGATAAAGTGTAGGAGATGGAACCATGGGGCACACCACACGTGGACTGTGCAGGCAAGGGTGGAAAAGCCATGTCAGCAGATGAAATGGCTACACTGAGTCAGATAGAATAGAACCTCGGAAATGCAGTGCTGTGAAAATAGGACACATAAGGGGCAATGGAGTGGTCAACAATTTTGAATATGGCAGAGAAGTTGAGGATGGACAGCCAGCAATGGCTGCAGTCACAGAGGATGTCATTCATGACAAACCAGGATATATGTTTTTTCAAAAATACAATATTTCACTTTGTTAAGTGTAGCTCTTCATTCAGGGTCCTTCACAACACTTGGTAAGTGGGAATATAATTTATTTAATTTGGGAACACTTCATTTGAAGTGTCTGCAATAAACCAGCATGGACTGTTTAACAAAGCTATATAGCTTCAACTATTAGTTTAATGTAATATTTGTTACAAATAATTATTTAAGCTGCTGCACCAGTACAATTAATAATATTTCAGTAAATCTGTAAATACAGAACTATTTTTTGCACTCTATTTTATTCAACAAATGTAGAGCAAGGAAAACTAAAAGAGAAATGATAACACCATACAATTATGGTCATCATGCAGAACATCCTAAATAATCTTCTGACAACCTCTTTGTCAAATACTCTAAATATTATGTCCTCCTCAAGAGTGGAAGGAGAGGAATAATTAATTGTCAACATTAGGTATTGCAACTTTACCCATAACCCAGCTCTCGATGGGCAGTTAAATAATGTAATGTGCATTACTAATCAGTAGTAATCACTGACTCTGAAACATTTAGTTCACTGCTACCAAAAACACATCTTTCTGTCTGAAGCTATGCAATTCTCATTGAGATGATTCAGAAAATGGGAAACTTCATTCATTATTGAACACATGCACTGCTGTTACATTATCTCATTTGTGTCTTGAAATCTTCGCAGAATGAGAATACATTAGGTGTGCAATAAATTGCTACAATTCATCACTGCTTTATTTAAAATCTCTTAACTTCTTAAATATTCTCAAGTAAGTTCACATCAGTGATGTCACTTGGCATTGGTTTGATGGATCCAGTGTAGCCACCATTGGTGACGGCACTTTTGGAATTCCGCACGGCTCTATATGAAGAGGTGAGCCTGAGTGTGACTCGAAATGTGAAAACAACGTACCTAAATCTTTCTTCCCCTTGGTGTATTATAAATTAATAACATATTACATAAAATACTCAAACATTTCTGAATTGGGTCTAGTTTTGTATTTGGCATTCACAAATTAATTCTGATTGTATGATATATTGGTATAAATAATTAATGTTACTACTGCTAAATTCATTCAAGCTGGGGTATTGCAGTTCAGCTCTATAATTTTAGTGTTAGTTTCAGTGAGTGTAACCAAGGCTGTTCTTACATCACTGGCTCTTGTCATCACATGAGGCAATTTATTATAATTTTCATAGTTTCCATCATACTATCATAAGAAATTGACGGCAGGAAAAGACCAGCTGGTCCATCAAGCCTGCCCCACACAATGGTGGTCGGAGAATCATGACTAAATACTCCGCCACCCCCACCTGCCCACCATTGCAACCACGTACTCTCCTGGGAGAGTCATAAGAAGAGAAAAAAATCCAGGGCCAATAAGGGAAAAAATATTCTGGAATCCAGAACAAAGGTACATGATCTTAATATTAGAGCCGGGCCATTCAGGAGTGAAACCAGGAAGCACTTCACACAAAAGATAAAGAAATCTGGAACTCTCTTCCCCCAAAAGGCTGTGGATGCTGGGTCAATTGAAATTTTCTAGACTAAGATCAATAGATTTTTGTTGGGTAAGGGTATCGAGGGATATGGAGCGAAGGCGGGTAAATGGAGTTGTGGTGCAGATGAGCCATGATCTAATTGAATGGCTGAATAGGCTCGAGGGGCTGAATGGCCTACTCCTATTCCTATGTGGATGGTACAGTTCTGCAAAACCATAGTGCTGCGGGCAAGTGTTAAAAGGCTGGAACAGGTCTTTTCCCAGAGAAGGCGAGCCAAAAGCGACAGCAGGGAATTTTTACCTGAAGTTTTCTATGTGAGCTATGGTCTGCTTACGATGTGCTGCCATTGTGTGTGTTGACAGCATAACATTGGGGACAGTTTTTATTTTCGGGTGTAAAATAGTTTTAATTTAATTTGATTTGCATTGCTTTAAGATCCATTTTAATCTCAAGTACTAATAGCACTCAATTTTCTGGTCTAATCCCTATTTGCATATTTATTCTCGACTCCGGGTGTAAACTCAGATGGGTCTTGGAATGGCACTACTAGTGGGAGAGGCAATCTCTGATCAGTCAAATTTAAAGGGATAGGGACAATTAAACGGGAGTGTCACAGAGGATGGGTGGTGGAGGGGAAACAGAAATTTAGAAAGCTTCTCTAGGGCATTAAAAGGCATCTCAACCCATCAGTAACCTTTGCCAAAGCTAAAGAGGCAGGGGATTAATAAGTGGCAGGCCATGATGAAGGGAAAGGGATCCATAGGTGCAGGCATGAGGCTACAGGCAGGTGATAGTGCAACCCAACACTTCCCCTCCTGTTTGGATGCTGACGTTAAGGTCATGCTGCATGAGATACTTGTGGGGTTGGTTTTGCTCTGTGCCACTCCACAGCACCTTCCCGTAAGTCAGCACTGCAGCATGCCTGCAACGAGGTGCAGTCGAGGCCACAGCTGACCATTACTGTCCCTGCACATGTTCAAGCTTTATGCTGCACGGTAACCACTGGTGTCCTTGCAACAGATGGTAGAGCTTGGCATCTTCTCTGCTGATTCAGACTCTGAGAAGTTAGGTTCCCAGGGGGGCTTTCCAGGGGCTCCAGAAATGGCTGATGGCGTCTTAGCAGGCACGACCAAACAGACACTGATGGCTCCTGGTCACTCTGACATGCAACACCATGTGAAGCATGACATGTTGTGATTGGGATGCTTCTGAAGAACCAGCCAGCATAAAGGTTAGTCAGGCATTTACATCTCATTGTGATGCCACCGGGGATCTGCTGGTGCAGCCATCATTGGGAAGAGGAGCCTGCAGCAACAACAAAAGTGAGATTTGCTTCCTCTTTCTGCAGATGTTGCAGTGCAGGCAAGAGGGCACAGAGCGCCTCTTGGGCATCCTGATGTGCCTGGTATCTTTCCGCTCTCTGGATTCTAGCTGGCAAACTCCCTGGTGCCAATAAAAGAAACTTGAGGCAAAAAAATAACAACTGACACAAAGGATCGTGAAAGCCAGCTGGGTGGGTGGGGAAACAAATATAAGCTACAAGAAAGACCTTTAAACAGCCAAATGCACTTATCTTTAACATGTGTGGGCCATTTTAAGGCCTTCCCGCCTGCAAGTCCACTTAAGGCCTCATTCCTGTTAGGTTTCATTGGGTGTGCCGGTGACATGGGCCAGAAAATGGCAAGGCGTGCTTCTCCACCCCCTTTTGTATACTGGTTGGCTCGGAGCTTCGGGTCCGACCGGAAGAGCTGGGCCTTAAACCAGTGGGAATCCGGCGGAACTGATTTCCAGCCTCAACCTTCTTGCTATTGCCCCAAATCTGGGCTCTGGGAAGAAGAAAATCGGCACCATTGTGTTCTGTGACACATTCTTGAAAGAGGAGGAAAGCAAACTGCAGATGGAAAAGGAGAAACCAGAAATCAAAGGCAGCAGGGTAAGGATTACAAAGGGAGGCAGCACAGTGACTGGAATATAGACTCTCACCTCCCTTTGCACTGTGGCCATTCTTTGTAAGTCTATGCAGTGTGTCAGCAGACAATTTATCCACAGTGGCATCACAGCTAGGATTGGCAAACCTCCCGGAATGGAATATTGATCTCCCGTGCACTGCAGCTAACAGCCTTGAAGAAAACTACTTCACCTCCGTGCTTCGGGTACGCGCACTTTCACTTCTTGAGGCACTGAGCTTTGCCTAAAGGAAGCTGGTATGTGGTGGCCAAGCTGCACGCCAAAAGGGGGCCATACCTCTACTTCAAGGCCCGAGCTGGTGTGGGTCAACCTGCTCACTGGCTTGAGCATCGACAGATCATTCCTGAACCTCACCGAGGCAGTGCTGACCTCCCCATGACCCGGGGACGAGAGGGAACTCCTGGGGCTGACCTTCACCCAAAATTTAAATAGACCAGGATTGTGTATGTGTACCACTTAATCTAAGTGAAGGAAGATAGAATCTGAATCTGCGAGTTTCAAACAATATGAACGCTTTGGACCACACGTCAGAAAGATCAGCAACTTGCCTCTTAAAGGGACAGTATATTTGTAAATAGACCAGAATTCCACATCCCCAAGAAGATAAACCTACCTTCCCAAGGGCATTTTTTTTTGTTTCCTTCCCTCATTTTTTCCCCTCCTCCTGAAGGCGCTGACGCTCGCTGGGGTGCGGTTACCCTGACGCTGACGCTCGCTGGGGTGCGGTTACCCTGACGCTCGCTGGGGTGCGGTTACCCTGACGCTGACGCTCGCTGGGGTGCGGTTACCCTGACGCTCGCTGGGGTGCGGTTACCCTGACGCTCGCTGGGGTGCGGTTACCCTGACGCTCGCTGGGGTGCTGGTACCCTGGCGCTGACGCTCGCTGGGGTGCGGTTACCCTGACGCTCGCTGGGGTGCGGTTACCCTGACGCTCGCTGGGGTGCGGTTACCCTGACGCTCGCTGGGGTGCTGGTACCCAGGCGCTGACGCTCGCTGGGGTGCGGATACCCTGGCGCTGACGCTCGTTGGGGTGCGGTAATCCTGCTGATGACTCTAGCTGGTCTGTGATTTCCCCTGGCACTGGCTCTCGCTGGAGTATGGTTCACCTGGCACTGACTCTCGCTGAGGTAGTTGCCCTGGCACTGACTCTCGCTGAGGTAGTTGCCCTGGCACTGACTCTCGCTGAGGTAGTTGCCCTGGCACTGACTCTCGCTGAGGTAGTTGCCCTGGCACTGACTCTCGCTGGAGTGTGGTTCATCTGGCACTAACTCTCGCTGGGGTGTGGTTCGCCCGGCACTGGCTCTGGGGCGTGGTTCGCCCGGCACTGGCTCTGGGGCGTGGTTCGCCCGGCACTGGCTCTGGGGCTTGGTTCGCCCGGCACTGGCTCTGGGGCGTGGTTCGCCCGCCACTGGCTATGGGGCGTGGTTCGCCCGGCACTGGCTCTGGGGCGTGGTTCGCCCGGCACTGGCTCTGGGGCGTGGTTCGCCCGGCACTGGCTCTGGGCCGTGGTTCGCCCGGCACTGTCTCTGGGCCGTGGTTCGCCCGGCACTGACTCTGGGGCGTGGTTCGCCCGGCACTGTCTCTGGGGCGTGGTTCGCCCGGCACTGACTCTGGGGCGTGGTTCGCCCGGCACTGACTCTGGGGCGTGGTTCGCCCGGCACTGGCTCTGGGGCGTGGTTCGCCCGGCACTGGCTCTGGGGCGTGGTTCGCCCGGCACTGGCTCTGGGGCGTGGTTCGCCCGGCACTGGCTCTGGGGCGTGGTTCGCCCGGCACTGACTCTGGGGCCTGGTTTGCCCGGCACTGACTCTGGGGCCTGGTTCGCCCGGCACTGACTCCGGGGCCTGGTTCGCCCGGCACTGATTCCGGGGCCTGGTTCGCCCGGCACTGACTCCGGGGCCTGGTTCGCCCGGCACTGACTCCGGGGCGTGGTTCGCCCGGCACTGACTCCGGGGCGTGGTTCGCCCGGCACTGACTCTGGGGCCTGGTTCGCCCGGCACTGACTCTGGGGCCTGGTTCGCCCGGCACTGACTCTGGGGCCTGGTTCGCCCGGCACTGACTCTGGGGCCTGGTTCGCCCAGCACTGACTCTGGGGCCTGGTTCGCCCGGCACTGACTCTGGGCCGTGGTTCGCCCGGCACTGACTCTGGGGCCTGGTTCGCCCGGCACTGACTCTGGGGCGTGGTTCGCCCGGCACTGACTCTCTCTGCGGTATGGTGACAGCCACCACCGAGTGGCCATTATTCATGAGTGAGCCTAGAAAATGTCACATGATCACCCATCCAGGAATGCATCCAACCAGAGTTGACAAACCTAATCACAGCCGAGCCGGATCCTGTCCTCACCCAATGCCCATAAAGCCATTTTTTAAGGGCAGGGGTCACGTCAGTAATCTGGAGCAGGAACTCTAACTGGCTGTATATATTTTCCTCCATAACACATGGCTTTAACCCCAGTTTTAGCACTCCCATCACTGTCTTAGCTAAAATCAGTTAATTTAGCGCAGAGGAGGACTTCAGTTATCCCAACATAGACCAGGATAGTAACAGTGTAAAGGGCAAAGAGAGGGCGGAATTCCTGAAATGTGTTCGAGAACTTTCTGGATCAGTGTGTTTCCAGCCCAACCAGGAAGAAAACCGTGCTGAATTTAGTTCTGGGGAATGAAGTGGGGCAGGTGGAGCATGTTTCATTGGGGATGCCTTCGGGGAGCAGTGATCATAATATTGTTAGGTTTAAAATAGTTATGGGAAAGGACCAGGAACAATCAAATGTGAAAATGTTTAACTGGAGGAGGGCAAATTTCAGCAAGTTAAAAACAGATCTCACCCAGGTGGATTGGAATCAAAAATTGTAGGCAAAACAGTAATTGAACAATGGGAGGCCTTCAAGGAGGAGTTGGTTTGGGTACATACCTACGAGGGGGAAAGGAAGGACGTCCAAAGCTAGAGCTCCCTGGATGACTAAAGATATAGAGATTAAAATGAAACAGAAAAAGGAGGCTTATGATGAATGTAAGGTCCATAATACAGTAGAGAACCAGGCTGAATACAGAAAGTACAGAGGAGATCTAAAAAAGAGAATAAGGGGCAAAGAGAGAGCATGAGAATAGATGAGTGGCTAACATAAAAGGGAACCCAAAAGTCTTCTACAAACTTATAAATAGTAAAAGGGTAGTCAAAGGAAAAGTGGGACCGATCAGGGACAAAAAAGGAGATCTTCTTGTAGAGGCCGAGGGCATGTCTGATGTACTAAATGAATAATTCGCATCCGCCATCACTAGAGAAGAGGATGCTGCCATTTTAGCAGTAAAGGAGAAGGTAGTTGGATAGGATAAAAATAGATAAAGAGGAGTAGTTAAAAGATTGGCAGTACTCAAAGTAGAAAAGTCACCCGGTCCTAGGTTACTGAGGGAAGTAAGGATGGAAATTGCAGAGATTATGGCCACAATCTTCCAATCCTCCTAAGATATGGGAACGGTACTGGAGGATTGCAAGTGTTATACTCCTGCCAAAAAACGGGAGAGGGATAAACCCGGCAATTACAGGCCAGTCATCCTAACGTCAGTGGTGGGGAAATTTTTAGAGACAATAATCCGGGACAAAATGAATTGGCACTTGGAAAAGTATGGGCTAATAAATGAACGTCAGTACAGATTTGTTAAAGGAAAAATCGTGTTTGACTAACTTGATTGAGTTCTTTGATTAAGTAACGGAGAGTGTTGAGGAGGGTAGTGCGCTTGATGTTGTGTTTATGGACTTTCAAAAAGCATTTCATAAAGTACCACATAATAGACTTGTAAGTAAAATTAAAGCCCATGGGAATAAAAGGACAGTGGCAGCGTGGATACAAAATTGGCTAGGGGACAGAAAACAGAGAGTAGTGGTGAACGATTATTTTTCAGACTGGAGGAAAGTATATAGTGGTGTTCCCCTGGGGTCAGTGTTGGGACCACTGCTCTCTTTGATATATATTAATGATATGGATTTGGGTATAGAGGGTATAATTTCAAAGTTTGCAGATGACACGAAACTCTGAAATGTAGTAAACAATGTGGAGGATAGTAACAGACTTCAGAGGGACATAGACAGACTGGTGAAATGGGCAGACGCATGGCAGATGAAATTTAATGCAGGAAAGTGTGAAGTGATACATTTTGGTTTGAAGAATGAGGAGAGGCAATATAAACTAAATGGGTGCAGGAGCAGAGAGACCTGGCCCTGTTCGTGCACAAACCTTTGAAGGTGGCAGGACAAGTTGAGTCGGCTGTTAAAAAAGCATATGGGATCCTGGACTTTATTAATAGAGGCATGGAGTTCAAAAGCAAGGAAGTTATGCTAAACCTTTACAAAACTCTGGTTAGGTCTCAGCTGGGGTACTGTGTTCAATTCTGGGCACCACACTTTAAGAAGGATGTCAAGGCCTTAGAGAGGGTGCAGAAGAGATTTACCAGAATGGTACCAGAGATGACGAACTTCAGTCATGTGGAGAGACTGGAGAAGCTGGAGTGGTTCTCCTTAGTACAAAGAAGGTTAAGGGGAGATTTGATAGAGGTGGTCAAGATCATGAATGGTTTTGATCGAGTACATAAGGAGAAACTGTTTCCGGTTGCAGAAGGGTCGGTAACTGGAGGACACAGATTTAAGGTGATCGGCAAAAGAGCCAGAGGCGACATGAGGAAACATTTTTTTATGCAGTTAGTTGTAATGACCTGGAATGCACTGCCTGAAAGGGTGGTGGAAGCAGATACAATAGTAACTTTCAAAAGGGAATTAGGTAAATACTTGAAGGAAAAATTTTTTACAGAGCTCTGGAGAAAGAGCAGGAGAATGGAATTAATTGGATAGCTCTTTTAAAGGCACAGGCATGACGGGCCAAATGGCCTCCTGTTCTGTACCCACTATGATAGATTGAGATTGAACCCGGGATCTTCCTGATTTTTATGGCTCTGTGTTACACACACTGTACTACCAACTTAGCTACTGAGGCTGCCACACACTCAAAACATTTAGAAGGGGGATTGAACAAGGGTGACAAAAGGACAAATGTCGGGAGAAGAATCTTTTAGAGAAAAATCACATTGGAAAAAAGTGATTATAAATTATTAGAATACAAAAGAAAAATAAGTCTGAAGGATGATATGAGAAATAGAGACCGTAAAGAAATGCATTTGAACATAAGACACGTATTAAAGGGAAAGGCAACACTCCAAGTTTAAATAGTGTGGCATTGAACTTTTGATTCATTGTTTGTTTTTCATTTTTTTAAAATTCTGCTTAAAAAGCAAAAGCTCCAATGGAGAGAGCGAGAAACCTTTAAAATGTACTATGAAGATGTCATAAATGAAAAACAGTAAGTTGGGAAAGATTGTGCAAAGCTGGGTGGTGCTGAAGGAGCGCATCTAAAGTCACATCTGCAAGGAAGCTGGGGAGCTAGAGTTGGGAATGGGCCTCACTATTAATGGGCGCTGGTCCAGCTTCTTTATTATTGTCACTGGTACAAACAGCTGAACTCTTAAACTACATGTGTGTTCCTCCCTGAGTTTAACCCTTTAACTGAATGCTGACTTCCAATTAAATTGATGCTGATGTTGGTGACCAACTAGGTGCCTTCAGTTGATTAAGGCAGTGAATTACTGAGCAGCGTAGATTGGGAAAGCCCCAGGTTTGATCCTCAGTCTGTGCTGAGTTAGCTGTTCTCAGCCAGGATGGCAATCGGGATGCTACAATTGGCCTTAGCACCCCTCGATGAGGGGAGAGGAAAATCAAGGCCTCATGCTGGAACTACAGTTGTGGATGAGGACAGGAGCAGGTTCATCTATGATGTTCCCCCATGACTGAATGACCTACCGACATTCACTGTCTGGGCTCGTATGTTTTAAAGCATTTTCTTTGGTGAGATACCAAAGGCTGACTGAGGCAGTGGAACTGCCTACAAGCTATGGGATGGGTATTATATACAACCAGTGGAATTCATTTCACCATGTTATAACCTTTGACTGACACCTGTGTGCTTCATCTGCAATATGCTGTAGACAGGAATCCTCAGTTGTGTAACTTGTTAAATAAGATGAAACATAAAAGTCGAAAGTGTTAACTATTGATGTTGAACAAGATTACCCTACAATATATAAAAAAACTGGATGATGAAGAGCAAAGCTGCTGGGTCACTTAGCCCATTGTTTTAACCCTGCTGAGGTAGGCAGAGCAACTGAAATAAAATCAAGTTTCAGGTTCAGTAGAGAATCAGTTTGTGGGTACTGGATCTGTTTGCTTTTATATACCACCATAGTGAGTTCACTTGTGAAGTGGGAGGGGTGACTGAAAAGAGAAGAGTTCACTAAACTAACCTGAATTCAGCAATGGTAATATCACACTCAAATAAATGTGTGCTGTCCAGCCTCCTCCAATCTGATTTTGAACTAATCCCTCAGCGTCTCATCGTTTGCTTTTCAGCGTTGATTGTCAGGGTCACATGGCCCTTTTCTGGGTGATGCAAGTGCCTTGTTTGTCTAAAGACCATGTGGAGGTGGGCGGGTAGACAGCAGGGGAGAGAGGAGGGTGCAGTTGACTCAGAAGAGCAAGTGAGTGTGAATAGCATTCATTGAGTTGGGTCTGAGTGGAAGAAATCATTTGCTGTGCCTGTGGGCATTATAAAAGGAGCAGCTGTTGGTAAGTACTTGTTTAGATGCATGTAGATCAGCTCGAGATGAGCTGCTGAAAAGCCTCACCAGGAATTACAGTATGTGCTAGCTCTTTGTCTTGATGGAACAAACCACAGATTTTGATGAGGATGTTGTTTATTGAAATGATTCCTCTTTGGTGACAAATGTCCGTTGCTGTGGCTCATGTGTGGAATACAGTTTATGAGGAGAATGGCTGCTACTGTGTGAAGTCCTCCTACTGGCAGATAGCTTGGTAAAGAAAAGGATTAATGCGTGTTGTATTGTAGTTAAACTGTTTTTTTAAGTAGTGGCATTCTTTGTTGTGAACCTGGCTCTAATGGTGAATTAATTAAAGCTTGATCCTGGTCTTGCTGCTGTTTGACATCTGTCTGTAGACCAGCTGCATTTCCCAGATGATTATCCCAGAACTGATGTTTCCTGCTGAGAAAGGTAGGATGTGTGTTGACCATTTTTGCTGCTGGGCCTCCACAGACGGAGAATGTCTTTAAATAAAAATCACTTTTTTTTGGATTATGTTTCCTCCGGTTGAAGAATTTGATTTAAATCTTAAGTTTCTGTTGGAGTAGATGTTTTTACAATTAATTAGGATTCAGATTTCAGCCTCCAGGTTTTTTTTTAAAACAGGGTTTCAATAAAGCTGTGGCTCAGCTGGAAATCTGGAGAATTGGAGAGTGTGAATGGATGGCCTTTTGTGATTCAGCTCTATTGTGCTGGAGCCTTGGTTCGAAAGCGACGGCAGCCGTTAGTACACTGCACACTGCACCTTAGAAACCAGGTTCACAGACAGCGGTTGCTGACAATACTGACGGACCCATTAAACTGAATTGAAGATTTTCAGACTGGAAAATGTTAAGGAACCGGAGTATATGGGGTGCTGTAGAGTTATCTCCATAGGCGGAGATCCACAATAAGGTATTGTTCCAAAGAAAGCAAGTATATTTTGTAGCGTGAGGATGAACTGAGGAGGCACTGATGTCATTAGGCATTTAACTTTGAGTAACATGGCTTGGTATATACTTCATTCATGAGCAAACTGTCAGCCTGTAAAAGAATGAAAATCAATTTTATGGATGGGAACTATTTACTCTTACTCCTGGATGTTTATGCCTACGATATTATCTTTGTTAATTGAGGCGTTATTCTGTAAGAAGAGGGTAGCACACTTCATTTTTCTGGGTGATGCTGCCAATATTCGTACTCGATAAAGGGACCGAGAGGAAGGTTTGAGTTAATGCTGTTGTATTGGGTCTTTTCAAAACTGCAGATAGCATTAAGAATCCGTTCAGCAATTCAACCACTCAGCAACGAGTTCCATACCCTGCAGAGCTCCCTCATAAAATATTAAACCTAGCTTTGCAGAAAATAGGCTCCTAATCAAATAAAAACGCGGTTAGATCTTTTTGTGGATGTCATGGTATCATGGAATGTAGAAACACTGTTACCAATTGACTTGGTCTAGGAAACTTTGCTGCTGATTTCTCATGTTGTGCTGCCGACAAACCTTTTGTCCAGCGAGTTGATAGTGCAAGCTATTGTTTCGTGAGGTTGGAAACTGTTAACCCTCAAAGAGCCTAAATTTGAATGTTTTTCCCCTTATGTATTGCCTCCTGTTCACCACAATAATCGGTAAATTTATTGCATTGCACGACCCAGAAGAGACCAACTTTAACTGCAGGCCTCTCGAGACTTGGCATTCTTTCGGTTTTGCTTTATTTTTCGGCGAGCAGAAGGTGTATTTGAAAATGTTATAGCTGCCCACTGCTTGATCACTGGGCTGAGTGGAATGGCCATGTGTTAAATTTTGTCAAGATGGCTTTGGCACTCACTTTGACACAAATTGTATTGTTGCTTTGCAGTGTATCGCAAACACATAAAAAATAATGTTTGCTGATCACTTCAATGAAGACAGTGCCCCTTTAAGAAGCCATCCTATGCTTGGTAACGCCTTGTCCTTGGACTAGGAGACAGCTTATTGTAGACTGTCAGCAAAAGAAGCCTGCCCTTAGGCATTCGGTGGTGGGCCCATTCCAAATAATTCAAAAAGACACTCGATTACAACTATAGTTTTATTGTCGGGTTGTAAACTATATTCAAATGGATTAAATTCTGAAATGTGATTTCTTCTATTGCATGTGGTATTTAGTTCTAGTAAGTGGTGAAAGCTAATGTACTGGCCACAGTTCCATTTGAAATTACAGTATGCCTGGGATGATATGTTTAAATTCTGGTATACTGTGTACATGCGCTATGGAAGAGCTTAAGAGTTGGAATTGAGGTTAAAAAAAACTATGAACTGGTTTTAGGCAACTTAAAAGCACCATTAGGTGATTGTTTGAATTGCAGCGGATTGCAGAGGTGCTGTTGCTCAGCAGTGACGCTCCCATTTGTCTGCAGTGCTTGCGAGTTAGTCGACAGCAGCTGACGATTGATGTTGAGGCTGAGAGCAAACAGCTGTTGATTTGATGATTAGTGTTTCATCTCTAACCTTTGGAGCATTACAAGAATGTTTATACACCTAGCCCTGCTTAATAGTATTCGTCATTGTATTAGCGCTGTACTGAGGGTAAGATATCATTGTGTGACTCAGATTGTTTGGGTTTTTTTTCTATTGCTGAAGCTCATTACATTTGATTATATGGACAAAAATCTTTTTAAGTGCTGTAATGCAGGAAGCAAAAGTACAAGTGTCAGTGGCAACGTCCATTTGATACAAATAATAGGAATAATATTAACTGTAGACTTTGTTCTTACTGAGATGATGCATGTC
This sequence comes from Heptranchias perlo, assembly GCF_035084215.1. Taxonomy (NCBI): domain Eukaryota; kingdom Metazoa; phylum Chordata; class Chondrichthyes; order Hexanchiformes; family Hexanchidae; genus Heptranchias; species Heptranchias perlo. The sequence continues at coordinate 32,466,981 of NC_090341.1, read as the reverse complement.
TGTTAACCTATTAGTCCCCAGAAAGCAGGCATTTTCAATGTCTTTGTTTCCTGGGCTTAATGTAGCATCAACATTGTTACCAATTTGTTCTGACCTGGTATTTACATTTATATATTCAGTGTCAGTTACTGGTATTATCAGAGCCTGATAAACTGTATGAAGATGGATCTTTGGTTAGGAGACTAGTGAATTTGTACCTATCCTCTGTTGCTCCAGTCGTTCCATTGTATTGTAGGTAAGAGCAGCTTCTTAACAAAAAAGCAAATCTGGAAAATTCCATACTGTATCGATAAAGATTTAAAACAATGTAATTGAAAAGGGACTTACGCCCCATTTATATTACAGAGCTCCTTCCACTTATTCTGCAGCCCTCGGAGCTTTGGGACACTCACCGTTTACACCACAGGCAGATTCCAGAGAACCAGAGGCAACGGAGGTCCAAAAGTCTACAAAAGGCCACAGACACTGCTCCTTGCAGGGGGGAAGTCATTACAGGCCTGTAATGCTCAGCCCACTTGTGCCCTGAATAAATGATGGCCTGCAGTTGATACTACCACCAAAGGTGGCTGTTTACATTTGCTGCCAATGGCAATGTGCCTTCAGTGGTGCTAAGAAAAAAAGAACACCTCTTGAAGCAGTTACACAGCCTCGTTCACGTTACAGTACTGCGCCTGAACTCAAGGCTACTTTCAGTGATAGTGTTTAAATCCAAAGCGCATTAAACTAAATTGCTAATCCATGTCAAACCACTTCCATTTTGTATTCAGGGAAAGGAATTAGTATAACAGGTGTTGATAGAAAATGAGTTTGGGGTTTTCAATAGCCAGTCTGAAGACTCTGTTTGGTTCAAGCCTCCTAGTCTCTGGCAGGTGGTATGACACCTCCTGGGATTAATGAAAGAGAGGGGTTGTGAGGGCTGGGCCCAGAGTGTTTGATTAATTGCAAGTGGCTGACAAGGTTAAAAGAAACAAAATATTGACTGTAATTGCCAAGCCAACAAACTGTTACAGGAATGAATGTTACTACACATACAATGCTTGCTATTTTTTCTAAATTTTTATTCAAACAACTAAAATACTGAAAAAACTTGTCTTAGTTTTATGAAGAATATAGAGAATTAAAAATAAACATTTTTGAAAATTGCAGTGCAGTATATTTATAATTTTTAGTGAGAGTAATGATTTTGGGAGCTGATTACTAACTCTTATTTACAGAACTAAAACATTTAAGGTGGTGCTTTGGAAAAGGCCATTGATGGACATAGCATCTCTACTGTTAATAGGAAGTTCCTTTCAGATAATGAATGCGGAAAGTAAAGCAATCACCTGTTAATAGTGATGTGGCTCATTGTCACCTAATAACAGAGTACAGATTTCCAAATATTTTTCTTCTGTAAGGGAAACTATACACCAGATACAGACCTGTTTTGTTCATTGTAGCAGATCTTTCTCAATGGGGGAGGGGAGAGAGAGACAAGTGCTGTAGGAATTTTGTACGATATGCTTGAACTATCTTATGAGCATTTGTAGTTCTAATTTATAGGCAATAATTGTTAACCTTCAACATGAAGAAATTTAAGTGTGGGTTTTCCACTAAAATCCAAAATCAGGTTAAGCTATTTCTTCAGTGAAATACAGTCACAAATTTTACATATAAAAATGAAGTTAATATACTTGCAATTTAAAATTCCTGATATTTGAGACATAGCACTTCAGGCTGTCCTGAGGTTAATATTACCCTGCTAAACTTGTAATGCTGTATAGTGATGCAGGAAGAAGTAAGGAAGCCATAATGTGTTAGACAGGTATTTTCATGATCTCATTAAATTTTGGACACATGATTTGTTTTCTGAAAGTTTTGTACTGTTTGTTGGATTTTCATGACAAAATTTGAGTGCATAAACTGGACTGTTACTCCAGTACAGTACTGAGAGTGTGTGCATTGTCTGAAGTGCTCTCCTTCAATAAAATGTTCAACCAAGATCCTGTCTGGCTGCCTGGTAGTTCAGTGAACATTAAATTTTCCATGGCAGTATTCAACAAAGAGCAGGCATCATGATGAGCATTTCTCCCTCAACCACTACCAGAAACAGCTTAACAGATCATCCATCTCATTGCTGTTTTATGGGATCTTACTTTCTACAAAAAGGCCATCATGTTTGCGTATATAATTTACTTCATGTGAAACGCTTATAGATTTTTTGAGAAACTTTCTTCCTTTCTTTCAAAGCCTCATGAAAACTGCTGGCTAACCATTCGAACACCATCAAACAGCTCAGCAAGCTGGTAAGATAAGGACCCACCAGTATGGGCTGAGAAAACTTCTGCTCTCCCTATATACATCAGATAGCATGTGTTGCTAGCATAATGTCTGACACGTCAGTCTATATATTGATCACAAAGCCATGTATACTGCAATTACACCAAGACCAAAGGGAGTGGGCCCACCTTGCCCAAAGTGGAGAGTGTTGATTGTTCTCATGATTCATGAAGTGCCTCAAATAGCAGGGAGCAGCCCCCGAGACACTGCTATAACTCAAACATGGAAACACCCGTCGGTATCACAGAAGTAGTGTTACAAATATCAGTTGAATTCCCTGGATAAAGTGATTTATTTTTTGAGGTGACACCTGCCTGCAATAAGGTTCCACTGTTAATCAAAATTTTCATTACACTCTGGGTTTGGCAGTTACAAGCAGGAAAAGGATGTTTCACAATGACCAAGTAGAAGAGGAAAATGTGGAACATTTTTCACCCCACTACCACTACCTCTTCCTTCTCCCTATCTCCCCCAAAACTAATTTGAGGAGTCCAGTGAAGACCAAGAGCTACTACCCGAGGTGTTTTAGAATCTCAAACGGGCAATATTTAGCTCCACATATGGAAACATTTTTCTCGCTTATGTCTCGCTTATTTCTTCTGTTCACTTAGCAACTCCCCGATCTAAGAAGCAAGGATTTCTCTTTTGTAGCAAAGCTAGGAAGCTATAAATGAAGATCCAGGACCTCCCTAAAGTACCTTCGGCAATTTGTCTGACTGCATATGTGCCAGAGAAAGATAAAATGCATTGTGCAACAAGGGGGTTTTCTTGGTGGTTGCCATGCATGCAACCTTGCAGAGGTGGGTGGCAAAACTGACCATGCCAAACGGGACTAACATCACCCAAAATTCCCCTGCTGAAACTACCATTTAAATGATGATACTCCTGTATCATCTGAAGATATTTACAAGTGTGAAAATGTTGCCCCAGTTGTGCCATTAGATCCCTTCTAATGGCAGGTCTTTGATTGGGGCTACAAGACAGAGAGTTCCAGATCTCTGAATATTCACAGCAATAACAACTCGCATTTATATAACACTTTTAACATAGTAAAACATCACAAGACGCTTCACAGGAGCATTTTCAAACAAAATTTGACACCGAGCTATTAAAGGAGATATTAAGGTAGGTGAGAGAGGTAGGTTTTAGGAGTGTCTTAAAGGAGGAGAGAGCGGTCGAGAGCTGGAGCGGTCTAGTGAGGGAATTCCAGAGCTTAGGGCGTGGGCAGCTGAGCTGTGGAGTGATGAAAATCGGGGATGCATATGAGGCCAGAATTGGAGGAGTGCAGAGATCTCAGAGGGTTATAGGGCTGGAGTAGGTTACAGAGATAGGAAGGGGTGAGGCCGTGGAGGGATTGGAATATAAAGATGAGAATTCTAAAATCGAGGCATTGCTGGGAGCCAATGTAGGTCAGTGAGCACAGGGGTGATGGGTGAACGGGACTTGGTGCAAGTTAGGATTCGGGCAGCTGAGTTTTGTATGTGCTCAGGTTTACGGATGGTACAAGGTGAGAGGCCGGCCTGGAGATAACCAAGGCATGGATGAGGGTTTCAGCAGCAAATGTGCTGAGGTGGGGCGCAGACAGGATATGTGACGGAGGTTGAAGTAGGATGGTCTTGGTGATGGAGCAGATATGTGGTCGGATGCTCATCTCGGTCCAATGGATGCCAAGGTTGCGAACGGTCTAAACAATGGCCAGGGAAAGGGATGGTGTCGGTGGCTAGGAATGCTTGAGAGGCTGTTTCCCCTGGCTGGAGAGTCTAGAACTAGGGGGCGTAGTCTCAGGATAAGAGGTTGGCCATTTAGGACTGATAGGAGGAGAAATTTCTTCACTCAGAGGGTTGTGAATCTTGAGAATTTTCTACCCCAGAGGGCTATGGATGCTCAGTCATTGAGTATATTCAAGACTAAGATTGATAGATTTTTGGACACTAAGGGAATCAAGGGATATGGGGATCGGGTGGGAAAATGGAGTTGAGGTCAAAGATCAGCCATGATCTTATTGAATGGCGGAGCAAGCTCGAGGGGCTGTATTGTCTACTCCTGCTCCTATTTCTTATGTTCTCATGTTCTTATGGATCAGAGTTTGTGGCGGGGGCCAAAGCCCAGTATTTATTTGGAGGAAATTTCTGCTCATCCAATACTGGATGTCAGACAAGCACCGTGACAAATCAGGGGCAGTGGAGGGGTCGAGAGAGGTGGGGGTAGGTTTTGTCAGCATATATGTGGAACCTGAAGTTGTGTTTTCAGATGATGTCGCCGAAAAGCAGCGTGGAGATGAGAAATAGAAAGGGGCCAAAAATAGATAATGTATTAAAATGCTCCAAGGTGCTTCACAGAAGCTCCACAACTAGGAGATCACCCACGAGTCAAGGCGTAAATTCAACCTACAAGTGTAATACGTTCTGCTGATTTTGGAGATAATGCTTTTTTATTCAAACAATAAAACATGGCATTATTTCATTGTTTTTCTATGCTTTTGTTTCCAAGTCACAACATTTTAAAGATAGAAATCAACAAAGCCTATTTGAAGCAAATATTTTTCTTTTTCTTAAGGATTCCCCTAACAGTTGGTTGCAGCGGTGGCCAACTTTTCAAAGCTTAAGACAGAAACTGTATCTGACAAACAGCCTCAAATTTTAGTCCTCTTTTGCATTACAGTCTTGACCGCGTGACACCAAGATTGAGTTTTTGCTTTACAGCGCATTTAAAACACTCTCAATTCACACCCTGGACCTCAGACTCCGTTGCAGAGAGATTTCAGTGCAGAGTGCAGCACCAACAATTAAAACACTCTCATGGCACACCTTGCGCAGTTTCACCCCGTTTGTTTTCTTCTTCCTTCACCTCTGTTCTAAGTAGAGTTTCTCAGAATAATTGCATCAGACTGGGATAGGACCACAGCTGTCCAGACCTTGAATTTTGTTAAATATTTATTGTGCAGAAAGTTTCACCTCAATTCCATTTTCCCCACTCCCCAAATTAAAGAAAAAGCATTTGACATCTCAAAGTTTCAGCACTGTGTAGAATATCATTCCATCAAAAAAATCCTTATTTTGACTTAAGAAATCTGAAGATGAATTACATCTGTTCTGAGCCTCAAACCCCACAGCACGTTATTAGGACCAAGTTTTTCAGGGTGAACAGCCAAAATCATATAAAGGTAACAATTGTCTATGGAGCAATTTTTTTTTCTTCCTTATTTTGAAGACTTGATTTTTTTTCATATTTATAGCTCTGTCGTGACTCTTTTTCTGACCATTTTGTTTACTTCCCCCTATGTTCCTCACCTGATAACATTCCTATCTTGGTCCCACTAGCCACTCAACCATGCTTTGTGCTTCTCACAAAACATAGGTCACTATCTTCTTAAAATGTAGCTTCACTCTTCTCAGAAAGTGCTGCCATCTGTTACTTAGGCTCAGCCTACATTGCCTACTCTGGGTGGAAAATTTTGTTTTGACATTCAAATACAGTGGACTTCAAATCTGCATTTTGATTTCTATTTTAAGTTACATTGTTTAGCTGGCAGTCTAAACATGACCTCCATTTGTAGTGTGCACAATTTGCCTTATTGCCTTAGCCATCTCGTTTTAGCAGATGTTGGATTTGACCCCAGTTGATCTCTGTTTTGCTACGTCAGAAAATGGTGGAGGTGGCTGTGAAACACAGGAGAGGCTGAGATCCTGGAGCAGACTGGTGAGAGGCTAGAAACATTTTAAAACTGGAATTATGCTGTTTTACTGATTGAAAAACTGTGCCACCAGACCTTCATCTTGAACAGACAATATAACAAACAATCAACAGCATTCAAGTACTTCCAACAGAGAGACCAATTTAGCAAAACTTCATTTAATTCTGACAGTTAGTTTCTTGCTTTTGTAGGAACCAGATTAAGTGCACTTACTCACACCTGGTGAGAAGAATAATCGGCCCCTGAGAGAGGCGGCTCCCTTTAAATACATGCACTAATATTCTAAAAGTAAAATGACATTTTGGTGGGATTTGGTGTACGTGCATCTATGTTCCTGAAAGAACCCAATCATCATTCAAAATCAAGTTTTGGGCCTGAGGAACATGTATTATTATTCACTATATACCTTCCAATGTATTTCTCAGTCATTATTCCCAAAATGTAATTGCATTTAAATAAGAGATGTCATCAAAGCCACGATCGGTGATCATCAGGCCTTATTTTCCTAAATCTCAATGGTATTGATAAGCTGCGTAGTTTCTGTCTTTATGTCAGCCTGGATAAATTATTACTGCACTTTGTAGCAGGTCATTCACGCCTTTCACTGCGGTATTATCAAAGGCCTTAGTTATAATGAGAGGCTGAAGAAACTTTAGCTATTCAGCTTTGAAAGGAGGCAATGGAGAGAGAACATCATAGAGATATGTAAGATAGCAAACAGAATATAAAAGGTAAATCTGGAATATTATTTCACATTAACGCATGATATTCGGACAGGGGAGCGTGCACAGGTTCAAAGTAGCAAAAAAAAACCTAGCCGGATCAACATGGAATAAACATTCAAGTACAGTTGTGGAAGCAGAAGTTCAGGAATCATTTGAAGCAGCTGTGTTCTGTGATGGAGGGACTGTAGATTTTTTTCTGCACAGATCTTGTGATAAAGCCACATTTTTAAAGTTGTACTTAAATATTTTACTTAACTTCAGGAAATAAGTCAAATCTGACCAAAACAGTCAAGAACTCAGGTTGGTTGAATTTGATGGACCCTCTCCCTTCCATCCCCCCCAACACCTATTCTCATGAGTTCAGAGTTCAATTTTTTACTTATTCTTTCCAGTGTAGGTGTGTATTTATAGATAGAGGGAAATTAGAAGCTTTAAAAGAAACTCTAATAAAGTCCAAGTCACAGTATTTTGATTCTGATTAGATGATTAGCAATTATGTTAAACTGATTAGAAAATGGGTAAAGATGCCTTCAGTCTTTCTGCTAACTGTTTCTTCTTTGACATTGTAATGGAAGCTCTAATTCAGTGTAGCACTGAGATCATACACTGGTGAGAATGTACCAACATTCATACATGGCCCTATTCACATAGCTGCTTATTTTTCTCTTTCTTTGTAGTTTGTGCCATAAAAAAAATTGTGGAAAAAAATACCAGAAAGTCACTCCGGGCATTATTAGAACACTTGCAGATGTACAATAGACAGAATATTAATTGCCATATGGACATGTAAATGATGGCCTGTCCTTATTTATAGCCACAAGAGTCTTTTGTTTGCTGAAATCAGTCCTGCTGTGGAATGCTGGTCTTCCAGTAAGGAGTCAGATGTCTCAATTTTTGAGTTTGCCAACCACCAGGACCAGTTATTTAGGTTTTCCTGCCTCATGCTCTCCCAGGCAGTGTGCAGTTAGATTGTGGCAGGAAATCTGCCAAAAAATCCTAGTGCTGTAATCTCCCAGCATTTCTTGTAATCACTGCTTTCATGGCTAGTTCAACTTGATTGTGATTTTGTTATGAATTGATTATGTAAGATGTCAGGAATGACAAGATTGAACTTGTCCTTCATCACATAGGCTGCCATTTTGTCAAAGTACAAGCTAACCTGCAGCTGTCAGCTAGTTATAAATTTTCATCATTCATCCCTAGTCAAGTTCTGAACGCACAAATTGAAGGCCAATCTGACTATGATGCCATGTTTTTCAGTGACAACGAATATTTTGCTTGTTATGTGTCTGCACAGTCACATACTAAATAAAATGTTCAAATGAGCTAAAGATGCCAAAGGACTGTACAGTACAAATTGGAGTGGTAACCTCCACAAGGTGCCAATCCATAACAGTAAGAATGTAAATGGAACGTGGCCCAATTATTTAAATTGTGGTGGTGTTTTGTTCTTATCGATAGTATTTGTATAATTAGTGAATATACCATGTACCATGATGACCAGGTGTTACAGTGTTACCCCTGTGAAATACCATAAATGGTGAAATTGTAACATTGCAGTGCATTTCAGTCATTGTACACTGTTCCTTTTGGTTATATTGGGGTTTTGCCCTGATAATCTATTTAACAGGTGGTTGGGATTGTATTACAAGGCTGTAACCTGAATAAAGGATTTGATACATTGGAATACCCTGATGAAAATATTTGACCAATTTAATCAGAATCACAAGGTGGCATAATAGCCTGCAAAACACTCCCGATCAAGTTTTGAAAAATATAATGCACCATTTCACCATAAGGAAGCTTTTTTTGTTCTGGTTCCATTCTCTAGGTCCATCACCTTTCTGGTAACAGCAGCTTTTCACCATGTAATAGAAATGTTTTATTTTAAATTGAAAAATATTAGCAGAATATTCATAAAGATACACTATAGTAACTTAGTGACTAAAGCAAGTGGTTCCATAATATAACTCAGTTTCCATACTGCTGAATCTGCTCCGTTCACACTCTGGGACAGATTCAGAAGCCATGAAAAAGTGGTAACTTTTCCAGTTTGGCTAGCTCTTCCCATGATGACTGGAGAAAGTCAGCAATTGCAGAAGCATTGACGTACGAACAGCTAAGTGATCTGACCCAGTGAGTGCAAGTTTTGCCAGTAATACCTAGCAGTTATTGGACATGTTGAAGAGTTGAGAGTTAATAACCACAATGAACTATAATAACAATAATGATCTATAATAACCATAACTGGTTGATGGACCAGCAGGTTGCCTGGTGACGCATGGAAAGTTGAAACATTGAACATGAACAAAGGGATTCTATTCCACTACAGATGTCAACTGGAATGCAAGGGAGTGCTGCCCAGAGCAGGCATCAACCATGAGTGATTAATGTACTGGCTATACTATGGTCCATAGTATAGCCAGAATACAGGATGCTTTGAACTTGGGTGTCCTTGATAAGGTCCGGAGACAGCTAACAAGGGAGGTAGTAGGATTTGTAATCTGAAGGTCTGTCTATCGATGAAAATAATACAGTATGTTGTTTTTGTAGTAAACAACATGTGTATAAAAATGGGTACAGTTACAGGGCTAAGTAGGTAGCTGGAAAGAGCAAAACTCGATGCTACTGTATGGATTAATCATCTGTGCTGTACAATAAAGTCTGTTCTGTATACTCAACGGTCTCGTGCTTACTGGAATGTGTTGCTGTGAACCGTAGAAGAAAGGACGTTTGACTGACAGCAGTCAGAAGCACCCTTAGAAACCACTTCCAAGGACTGTATGTTGCATCCATCCTATGGTGCTGGCTCCATTTGTTTACTTTGTGGGCTTGCTTCCAAGGCACTTTTGCCATTGGCAGCAATCTGGCAAAGTAGGTAGGAAAAAATGTATCCTTTTTGAGAAAATACCTTTGAGATAGAAGCTGTCCAGGGAACACTAAGATTATTCAATGTTACTGTAGTGATGGAAGCCATTTTAATTTCACAAATGTCCAGAAACACTGTGACCTGTATTGTCCTGTGCTTATATTGGTTGGGTTTGATACCTTGGTTTATCAATGTGTATGACTTTTTAAATATGGGGGGTACGACACCGGGTGGACCTTGGAGAAGTTTGGGGGGGTCCACCATCGGTGGGGGAGGGGAGAGGGGTCAGTCAATCGCAGGGGTCCTGTCGGCCAGGTGAACATGTTGGGCCTGGATGAAGTACTCCAACTCATCCTGGCCCACAAACTGCAATAAAGGCGCTCACCTCATGGATCCGGCCCATCTTGCCTGCTTTCACTTGATGTGAATCAGAAGCAATGGGAAATCCGAACAGGTAAGGTTAGTAAGGTTAAATTCCTTTTACATTTCTAATACACAAAAAATTAAGTGCCTGAACTATTGCAATGAGGTACGTTGCCCCTTTAAATATTGGCCCGCCGGCTTTAAGTGTGGATGGGACTTCCGTGTTTCTGTTGCGCGTGCCTGGGTTAAACCCAGAAGTTGGCATTGGAGCTGGGATGCGGACACGCTAAAGAATTTTTACTACCCACTCGCCCCCAGCCCACCCGTTCTTGGGGGTTAAAATTACCCCCCTAATCTCAGTCAGCAATGTATGGCATGGCATCATAAAATCGTATATCCCTGCCACCCCTCCTTCCCCCCGCCCCCCCCCCCCAAAACACACACAGACATACACTTTTGGGACAAACATTATTCTTTGACTAAGAAAGGCAGCAAGACTTCATTAAAAAACAATGCAAAAGAACTAGTACCAAATATATATATTTAATTCAACAAACTTGTCCAATTCTGCTGTGTCACAGGAAGCGTTGAATTAGTTTATGATGTTCCTCACCCTCGTTAAAAGGTGATATCTAAAATGCAGCTGAACGGAATCTTAATGACTTCAGTATAGCAGGTGACCATTTGGTCCCTTGTTTCAGTGCTAACTCCCCAACTGGAGCTGTCTAGTCCAATCCCATTCCCCATCCCTTTCACTGTAGTCATATAACAAAGAATACATTTGTTGTATAATAACAAAAAAAACTTGACCGAAATCTTATAAATTTTCACACGATGCAGATATCTGTATGGCTGACCTGAATGCATTTATGCTGTGGGTTAGTGTCATTGTTGAATTCGCAGATGGCTTATGAAAACCACGTGAAATGCCATCTGTCAGGCGTGTGTCCAGTTGTAAGCTTATCGTCCTTCTACATGTGGGTAGATGTGCCTTTCTTTTCAGCTCCATTGAATGTCGCAACTCAACAATTGGTCAGATGTGAGACTGCTTTTCTCAAGAGTGACCTACACATTCCAGGGCATCAAGCTTGACTACAGTAGGCACGCGCAGAGAGAGGCCACGCTCAGCCTTGGCCTCCCTGCTGTTATGTTTAGCAAGGGTACTTGGGATTATTTCTTTGTTCTCTGTCTGGGTTTCGCCGCCCCCACCCCCCCTCCACCACCCCGGCAAGACACAAAGCAGTATTAACAGTTTAAAAACTGAATGTACCGTGATGTAGTACTTGCTTTGGGAGTTCATCCACACATGTAATACCCATCACAGATGTACATGACCTCCACAAAAATGTTTAATATAGTTGGTCTTTTGGACAGTACCTTCCAAAACATTTATGCCACTTCTCCCCTCCGTTACTGCAGTATCTATGCTTTAATTGTGTATGTGTCAAATCTCTGTGCAATCTTTTTTCCCCAATGATTTAAAGCTACAGTCATAACTAACTCAATCAGTGGAGTTAGAAATTATTCTTCTTATCATTGTCATGTTTTTCTTTTTCTGTTACTCCGAAACAGTAAGACAGGCACTGAAACACAAACAAAGGACCAATGCTGCTCAATTGCCTGAACCGTCATTGTGGCTCCATGACGATGCATCTTTCCCTCCATTCCCCTGCTTGAAAGCCTAATCCCATTTCCATGGCAACAAATAATTAGTGTCAGACCTGATAGTCTAACTATGGTGCTTAACACTGTACCTGACCTCCAAATGACCTGAGATGATGGACAAAAGTTTGATTTGATGGTGCAAAACCCTAAAAACAAGATTATTGCTTCAGAAAGATCTGAAGTTCATGTATGAAAGGTATCCTCAGTTGAAGTGAGGGTAATTTAATTTTAAAAATGCATTACTGTACAGTATTGGAATGTGGAGATTTTTCACCATACCTCCAAATGGTGGCAGGAACTTTCAACAAAGTAAGCACAGAATTGTAGCTTTGTGATTTAGCGAGAAGTACCTTTTTTCTGTTGGATTCAGTGAAGCCACAGTTTAGTATTGCTGGGTTGTAGTTATGGCAGTTGATTTGGCACAGCAGATAATACTGGAAATTTTAATTGAAAAAGGTAAATTAAAAGCTTTTACTTTGAATGCTACTTTTATTCAGCACCAACAAAAATGAGGTCCTGGGGGAATTAAATAGTTAACCTACAGTCCAGCTGCACAAAGCAAGATCAGAACATTGAAATTAGGTGGGTTTACCTTTCATTGGAAAACCTTCCAACTCCAGATCAGTTTGAGCAAGGACTTACCCTGACATCAAGGGCATATGTGAGTGTAACAGAGCAAGTTCACAGTTATTAGGAATGGAACTTAAGAAAAGTCAGCAAGAATGGTTATGGTGTCTTAGAGTCAGCTGTAACAGAGTGAGAAACTGACAACTTAAGTAACCTTGGGACTTTTCTTTGGAAATCATACTAACGGTGATCAACCCTAAAAATAACCGGGTCTGTCACAAGAATGGCATGCCATAACTTACTTACGGTTCATTTACTTCACCAACAGCAGTCCTGCTATCAAACAGCATGGTAAAGTAAATAAAATGGCTGCCCTGCTTCCAGAGAGTGCAAACCACCAAAAGAGATGGCAACATAAATATTAGGGACCTTGTCGATAGAGACAGACATGGCCATATTTCCTATCTCGTGACTCCGCCTGCCTTGACAATTTTACACTCACTGGCATGGACCCTCCCCCATCCATTAAGTTGCAACTTTAAAAGAACTGCACATGCAGAATTGTTTTTCTGTTGTTCTAGTTGCTGTCGACACCGCTGTCCAATATAAATCATGTGATCTCTACAACAGCCAGAGCCCTACTGTTGCAGAATAATTTCTGGAATTTGTTCCGTGATATATAATGCTCAATTAAATTCGAGAACTGTGCTACTAACAATAACTTTGAACAACAGAAGTGAACCCTGGTACAGCCGTGGCCTTGAATTCCAATGCTGTCACCCTTCTCTCCAAATAAATCTCCCTGTAAATTACACAGTGCAGCCATTTGATAATCCAGCAGAGTTGGCTTTCAGTTCCAGTCTTCTCATTTTCCCCTTCCCTGGCCCTCCTCATGGAAACTGTATTTTACCTTTCAAGAATATCCTGTTCTAATTCACTATTTCAAAATCAGGCAATAGTTTACAGACACCTGTAGAATTTTTTGTGGAGTAAATTGTGTGCACAAGAGTTTCCAAACACAACCATGACTTTTGGAAATAATTTTTTCTTTTGTATAGTTTCACAGAATATGAAAATATGCATATAAAACATTTAAAAAATGCTACTTGTTGGATTTTTTAAATATTCAGAACATCAGACTTAATTTTATATTTTCTGTTTTATATTGACCTCACCTTCATATAATGCAGTCATCTAGGGCCAAAAATTCTATGTATTGTAATGAAGTCTATATCAAATTTAATATCAGAAATCCAGCACAGCATCTGACATGCAGAAGCCTTCTATTGGAGATTCCATTATAATTGAAGAGCCTTCTTGAGTGGGACATTTCATGTTCAATTCTCGCCGAGATATTTTTATTCTGTGTCATTTTCCATACAAAAAAGCATGATGCCTTGTGATTGGCAATCTGCCAAGAAATCAGTTTTTGCAGATATCAATATGCAGTAGTTGATCATTTATTGCACAGTTTCAGAATGTTATCATCTAGTGCTGTAATGTTTCAAGACTGAATGATTGTATGCTCCAATGAGGTGCTACAAAAGTATGTTTTTGGGGTTGTGTTGCGACATAATCTATATGGGTGGAGTTAAGGAATAGGAAGGGAAATAATAATATTCTTAATTTATTACAGGCCACCAAGCAGTGGCTATAAGATAGAGGGGGAGATTTGTAAGGCAGTTTAGAGAGTCATCTAAGAACAACAGGGAAATATTTTTGGATGATTTTAACTATCCCAGGATGGACTGGGATAAAGATACTCTATGTAGTCAAAATGGAGAATGCTTTTTAGCATCCAAGATTGATTCCTGGATCAGTTTGTTTCCTACTCTGACCAGGAAAGAGGCATTGCTTGATTTAGTTCTGGGAATTAAAGTGGGACAAATAACTGCTGAGAATAGGAGAGCAACTGGGAAATAGCGACCACAACATGGTTACGTTTAATACGGAAGCAGCAAAGCATAACAAAGAGTCAAAGATAAGAGTGCTGGACTGGAAAGGTAAAAAGTTCAGTAAGATAAGAAGGGATCTGGCCCAAATTAACTGGGCATAAAAGTTAGCAAACAGGAAGAAGCACCAGCAGTGGGGAATCTTAAATATGAGATGGATGGAGGAGTTTCCACAGTCCACTTGAGATGTCACTTCCTCAAAAAAATTCAGGAGGTTGGTCATGCATTTGCCTGGCTATTCTGCTGTGAGGCCCTGGGTCAATTGGGCAAAGCAGAAGCAAAACAATAAATCCAACAAAAGGGCAAAATGTGCCCAAAAATTATCTTGCGGTAATAGATTAAAAATTCCTGGTCAAGGATCAGCATTTTGTTTTTGTTTCCCCTCAAGGTACAACTCGGTCACCTCGAGACGGAGAAGTTCCTGGTGTTGACTACAACTTTCTCTCAGTAAAGGAGTTCTTTGATCTTGAGGAGAGTGGCACTCTACTAGAAGTTGGAACATATGAAGGTAAACCTTTTAGACTTAAATAATTATCTTCTACACACCATAGCTTACCGTAATTGCAGAATGAGCTTTATTTTCAGTTCCATTTCCCAAGTAGCCTTTGTATTGACGTTACTGGTAACTTCAATCACTTGTTTCCAACTTCTCTTAAAGCTTAGTCTGGCATCATTACCTCAATTGTATGGCTCTTTTTATTTGGTTTGAACATTGTCTTTTTGGAATATTATGAGCAAACGGTCATTTTTATATTGATTCTCCAGAGTCATTTCTGGCAATTTTCAATCAGTCGTTTTGACAGGGCTGAGATTTCACCAAATGAACATTGTTTTCACTAATACTGCAGCTGCTTCAAAAGCAAGTATTTTTGCTTTGATGTTACCAAATAACATGGGTGACAGGTTAGCTATTTAGCATGAACACAGCTACAGCACATATGGAAATATGCAAGGAATTAATTTCCAATTGAGTGGTTCAGATAATTAAAATAATGAATTTATATGTAGAGTGAAGTCTTAATTTGAATGCCGTACTATATACTTGTACTGTGAAAAGCAGAGTGATTCTGGTCCTGTGCCAGCACAGTAAATAACGTGCAGCAGTCCTTTACTAATTAGGTGTTTACTTCATCCTGAAAATGTTCATGGGCTGGTCCATTCCACTCTCACTGTATGTCACCAGGGATTCAATTAATATTGCTCTGGCATTAAATAAAGGACTTACCTCCATGGTCAGTTTTCCCTCTATCTCCAATCTACCCAACTGATTGGGAAACTTATCTTTTGACTAAAGGCTGCATTTACAAGGAAAGCAGCGCTCCTGCTACCTTGCCAGATTGTGATTGAAACTTGTCTTGGCCAAGTTGACCGTACATGTTCATTCCTGCACACCTGTATTCTGTTTCCATTTCTCAGGTAGAGTGTGGGACAGTGAACAATGCAACAAGCTCACTGTTGCATGAATCACTCCAATTGATCTAGAGAGGGGCGAGACTGGGCAGATTAGAAAGCCAACTTCATTTTAATTGGGGAGGTCAAACTTCAAAAAAAAGTTCTGTGTTTTATTCATTATCAAATAAATCACATGTTTTTTCCCCCCCTATTCCATTTTGATAACTTGGCACCTGCTGTCATCTATTTGTCTCTCTTTTCATTCTTTTCCACACACCACATTTACTTTTCATGAGGCCTGTGATTTAAAACTATGGATACGGTACAAATCAGAATGATTTCAAGGGATAAATACTAAAAGTGCACATTTTGCATGCGGTTTCTCAGCAAGAAGAAAACAAGACAAACAGCATAATAGAAACTAGGACAATTGTGACCTTTTAATGAGCTATTTGCAGCCCTGAATTTCATCTTACTTAATTGTGCAGCACAGAGATGCTTCCAATTGCGTTGGACTAATGTTAAATGGCTCTCCTTTTTGGATTTTGCTCTTTCTAGAATCTGCTGCAGTCTGTTTCCCACTGCAGCAGCAAAAGACCAGGTCTGCAGTGAAATCAATTCACTTGGAGCCTCTGTCGGAAAGTGCTGGCCTGCCACATTTCTGTCTTTTCATGGCAGTCCTTCACAGTTTGTTCTAAATGTACATTCTTAATTAAGTGCCAAATCCAAGGCCAACAGCACCAAAAGCTGCCTGTAGCAGCAAAATGTGCAAGCTTCACTGGGCCCTTAGGGGAGGAGCTGAAAATTAATTCAAAACAACTCATGGGCAAATATACAGGGGGTGATTTTCACCTTTACTGCTTGGCAGACCAGATCACCCACACGTTATAGAACCTGCTCGATTTTTCATTTCCATTGATCCATCCCACTAGTTTACCGCCAAGCAGTGAAAGTGAATATTACTCACAGTATGTCTGCATAATTTATAAATTGTATACACTGGTTACGATTCTCATTAATTTGACCATGAATCTTTGAATTAGTATTTGATTCAGAGGATGACAGATCTATGTAGAAAGCACTTAAAATTAAGGGTACATGACACAGCATCTGGAGTTGGTCATTGAACAAATTTGTTGCTAATGTGCAATAATAATTATAATTGGCATCCAGTTTGGGAGTTGCTAAACTCATTTTCCTGGTGTGTAACATATTCCGTTGAATTCCCACTTCTTTCACAATTGTCTTCTTGCACTCAATGCAATAATTTACAATTTTTTAAATTACAAATCTGGATATTTCCCTTGCATAATTATGCTTGTTGAGCAAGTTGTATTGCATAGTGTGATACTGTACATACTATGCCATACTAGGTGTGAGGTTGGTCTTGGAAGGAAAACAAAATCTTTCAGTTTTTGTTGTAGAATTTAAGCTTGAAAACAATCCACAATTCTCACACAAACATGCTGTATAATGCTTACTGACCCCTTAAGAACATTAGGTCAAAATATCACCGTATCCAAGGAAAGGCAGAAAAATCTATGTGATCTTTTCATGTGACAGATGTATATCTTGTGCAATTTAATAACCTGGACTTTGTATCAATCAAGGATTAAAACCAAAAAAAAATGTTATAGAAACATAAATTATATTTAAATGCTGTAGTTACAGAATTCATACATGGTATATACCTGTATCTTTTATGAAAATGTTATACATTCATTCTTATCAAAACTAAAAGTAGGTATGGTGCAAACCAATTTTAAACTCAGGGTTACTGACTATTTGAACTGCACTCAGAATTCCAGTACTCCATTGGTGTTCAATCAGTAGCTAGTTGAGAACTGGCAATAATCACTCAATGAAGGTAAGTGGGTTCAAGAGTTAGTTCCCTTCTCTCATGAAGGCAGCCACATATGAACACCTCCATCAGGGATAGCTATGAAGAAAGGGAACTAAGACCAGTTTCCCTCACACTCCTTAGGCTGAAGATGCTGCAGCCAATTTTTATTCTCATCACCTTGCTAACTGAGATTGGCTAACTCGGGCATTGAGCAGGAACCTCGTGTCAATCTCATCTTATGGCTTCGTCCATGCCACGTGCTGTGTTTATCCACTTGGGTATCTAGGCTGGGTGGGCTGATGAACTTTTGTTTTCCTTCCCCTATCTCAAAGTCTCCCTCAGGCATTGCACCATTCTTCTTCCAAGATAAGGTGTTGTCGATACTTTTAAGCTTGTTTGTGGAATGTCCGTGAGAAAAGTTACTACATTATAGGACAGCACATCTTTTTAAGCTTCAGTCACTTCTTATCTGCCTCAAAGATCTGTCCAAATATGCCAAATCCTGACAGAAGTTTTTGTCAACAAGATTAAGAGCAGTTGAGTCAGCCTTTTTGGCATGTTAGAATCCGGGAAAGGGTTAGTGGTACAGAGGCATTCATAAAGCCTTTTTAATCTAAGGTTATTTCTTAGGATATTTAGGTAGGAAACATAAAATTGAGAAGGTGCTAGCAGTTTGATGATGACCAATAATTACATCCATTCTGAGAACTTGATACAAATAATGTCCGAGGGGTGAGGGAACAAGAAATTAGTTAACGTATCCATTATGTCACTATCTTCACGGAGCATAGATCCAGGAGTCAGAGCATTCGATATTTAGCTGTTTGCTGGGGGAGGAGTAAGTAGGAAGAATAGTTATATTGTCTGCCTTTTTTTATATGCTTCTTTACTAATGGCAAATTTACAAGTTTTTTTCAGCCCATTTATAATGTTCACTGCAAATATAGGCAACAGTGTTTTTGCTTGAACTGGTCTCCAATGATTTGATATCCTTTTGGGGTTTTATTTTGAATTTTGTCTTTTAAGCAAGCAATGCAAATAAACAATTTTTATTTTGGTTGTATCACCATCTTTAACTATTTAAATAACTACCTGATAAGTGAATTAAACAAATATAACAGAACAGTTATTTAATGCTGCCAAATTCCATGATTATTATAAACCACCTCCACTGGGCCAGCGCCAGGCTCTATTATTTTTGAGGTCCCAGGAATGTCATCCATGAACATGCCAGTCTTTCGCAAGGCCACCTTCCCACTGTCTACAACACCTTCAGGGCAACTGTCACCATCCCTGAGGATGTAACCTTTCTCTCCCAAAGACACCACCTGCACTCACAAGGACAGTGCTATGTTCCACAAACCTGGCCAACCACCTCCTGAGGCTGATGGAATGATCCCTGAGGATATTGGTCACAGTGAAGCTGCCCCACTTTGTTTGAGCTGCTCCCAGCTTCCTTGGATACAGCCATCACCTTTTGTGAACAGAGTCCTGCTGTCTTCCTTGATTCTGTTGTCAGCCTTTTTAGATCTGAGATACGTCACTATGCTCCCTGAAGGCACTAACATTGTTCATAAATTGACTCCTTTCTTGTTTACCTCCTGCCCCCCCACCCCCACCGGCCTACCCATCAGAATTGTTGATCATCATCTAATTGATATCAGCTTCACAGTTCGATATATCCTACCTAAATCTCCTTATATATCACCTTGGATCAAAATGGGGTTCTCGATGTTTTTCTACCTCCAACCCCTCTCTAGATTCTAATTCTCCAACCAGGCTGACTCCACAGGTCCTAATCCTATTGACAAAAGCTCCTGTCAGGAATTGGAATTATCCCCAAACTAAGGTTGTTCTTCAATTGTGGTGCATGAAGGAGTAAACACTATGGCAGAATACCTAGAGCATTAGATAGCTGAGGAGCTCAAAGTCTTTGAGATTAAAATTCCTTGCACACAGAACATATCTGACTGGAGTCTTGATGTTGCACACCCATAATTGTTTAAAAGATATTAAAAACAAAAAATATGTGAGTATTCATCATAGAACCTGTCTGTTATTTTTTAAAAACAAAGTGCAAAATTGCAGAGCAATATATTGTACTGTCTGGAAAAAAATGAAGTGCAAGATTTTTGTGGAAACCAGAGAGGATAGGCACACAAGTTAAATGAGTGAGCAGCAAATATTGCGAAGTGAATGAATGCGTAGTTCGTTTAATACATGTGGATGCTGATAGCTGGACAAAGGTTCTGTCCCTTTGATTAAAAGAATGAAAGAATACGTCTTTCAAACCTATTCAGAGGAAAAAATTAATTGAAGCTCAGCTTTTAACAAATTATCTCCATTTCTGAATTTAACATGTAAATTTGTTCCTGTTGTCTAGGTAACTATTATGGAACACCCAAACCTCCAAGCCAGCCACTCAGCGGGGAAGTAATTACCAGTGATGCTTTGCGAGGTCCTCAGTCTGGCTCAAAGCCGACTCCAAAACGAAGCAAGTCATACAATGATATGCAAAACGCTGGAATAGAGCAACCAGAAAATGAAGATGATGAGGAAAACCCTGAAATGAACAGTAGTTTTACAGGTAAACTAACAGATTCCAGGAGATCTCATCACCCAGTCTAAAAAAAATGTTTAAAGCAAAAATGTAGTGACTGATAATTCCATGCATTAGAGCTTGTTTAGCATATTTAGTACAAGATAGACAGAAGAAGTAAATTGATTGGGCAATGTGGTGTATCTTGAAATCTACAGTACACATGATAAAACATGAGCTAACTATTTGACATTATATCACAGAAAGATGAAAGCAGCATTTACAATTATCAGCTTGATAGCCTTCTCACTTCTGACTCGGGAGGTTTTGGGCTCAAACTGATTTCTAGATTTGCCCTCGCACCATTACCTCCGTGGTTTCCCTGAGGATCTAGCCTTGATCCCCACCTTTTCCTTATCTACAAGCTGTTTCTTGGCAACGTTGCTTGCACACATGGGGTCAGCTTCCACATTGCGACACCCTGCTCTACCACTGCCTCTGTGCCGTCAGACTGCTTGTTCGACATCCAGTCATGTATGAGCCGCAATTTCCTCCAACTAAACATTGGTAAAACAAAAGCCTTCGCTTTCGACTCCTGCCACAAACTCCGTACCCTTGCCGTTGATTCCATCCCCTTCTCCAGCAACTGTCTCAGGCTCACCCAGACTGTTACCAGCCTCAGCATCCTATACGGCCCTGAGCTGAGCTCCAGACCCCATACCCTCTCTCTCACAAAAATCGCCTACTTCCACCTGCATAACATCACCTGCCTCTGCCACTGCCTTACCTCGTCTAGTGTTGAAACTCCTCTCCATGCTTTTGTCACTGTGAGCTTGATTATTCCAATGCTCTCCTGCCCAGCCTCCCATCCTCCACCCTCCATAAACTTCAGTTCATCCAAAACTCTGCTGTCCGTATCCGATCACACACCAAGTCCCACTCACCCATCACCCCTACTCTCCCTGACCTATATTGGCTTCCAGTCCTCCAACGTCTCAGATTTAAAATTTTCATATTTATTTTTAAATCTCTTCATGGCCTCACCCTGCCCTATCTCTGTTAGCTCCTCCATCCTTATAACCGCACCCCCCCCCCCACCCCGAACTCTCCATTCCTCCAACTTCTGGCCTCTTGTGTATCCCCCTTTTCTTTTAACGCACCCTTGGTGGCCATGCCTTCAGCCACCTAGTCCTCACACTCTGAAATTCCCAGTCTAAACCTTCTGCTTCTCCATCTCCCTCTCCTCCTTTAAGACACTCCTTAAAATCCACCTGTTCGACCAGGATTTTGGTCACCCCATCTAATATCTCCTTCGGCTGAGCATTCATTTTTTTCTTTATGCTTCTATGAAGCACTTTGGGACATTTTCCCTCTGTTAAAAGCACTATATAAATATGAGTTGTTGTAGATTTGAACATATAATCCAGGCTGATACTCTACTGCAGTACTGAGTGACTGACTGTTCCATTTTCAGAATGCTGTCCTTCAGATGAGACATCAAACTATGGCCTTTTCTGCCTGTTGCAGTGGTTTGAGTAGATGTTAAAAATCCCATAGCACTATTTTAAGAAGCACAGAATGTTGTCTTGGTATCCTGGTCTACATTTCTCAACCAACACACCAAATAACAGATTTATCAATCATTTATCTTATTACTTTATGCAAAATGGCTGCTGTGTTTGTGTACGTAACACAAGACACTGCATTTTAAAGTTATTCACTGTAACATGAAGTGCTTTGAGATATTTCTGAGACATATGATAAGGTACTACATAAATACAAGTCCTTTTTTTTCCCTTTGTAAAGGTCAGAATTCCTGATGGCTTAATTTTTCATAAACATATATTTAATTGTCAAGACTGTCAGTACATTACATAACCATTTGGCAATAAAACTGCATTGCAACACCCCATTGTGCTCTTTCTACTAAATGACTTAATCAATTGTGCATATAGTGAAACCTGTACAAATGGACACCTGCAAAAAACGGACACTTATTGATAGTCCCAAATAACTTAAATTGTACTAGATACAAGCTGCACCTGGAAATCACGGACATTCGCAAGTTACGTACCATGGACAGCCTTCAATGCGCTAAATCCATTTACAACTTAAAACATGGGACAAAGAGGTAATCACGAGGCGGCAGTGGGTGAAAGAAACGGCTTTTGTGGCATGGAGATCTCTTTACCCATTGTCCGTGGTGACAGACAAACCCCTCTACCACTGGGATTGAATGCTTGCACGGCTCAATCCCAGGAATAGAGCGGTTTCTCTGCCACTATGGATGCTGGGTAAAGAATTCCCCATTCCACAAAAGTCTGGAACTGCAGAGGACAATATCTTATCTCACTCAACCAGTAGGTCAAGTACTGATGAGCTGCTAACAGGCCCCTACGCACCCTAGGGTTCCCGGAATGATCGGGAGTTTCCCGATATCGGCAATTCCTCCCCTGTGCGCTGCCTCCAGCAGCCTGGGAGATCTGCGATTTAAATTTCCCGCCGCAGTGCGCCCAGATGAACAATAGACACTTGCAAGACACTGTAAATAATTCCTAACTGTTAACCTGGCATCGGGGGTCAGAACAATGATAAACTGCATTAATTTTAAACTGAATCATTTCCCTCCTTTTTACCGGCTGCTGCTTAGAGCTGTCACCCGCAGAAAACCACGGGGGGGGTGGTCGGGGGTTCGGGAATCCGGGGATGGGGGGGTGGGGGGAGAGTCGGGAATTGGGGGGAGATTGGTAATTGGGAAGAGTCGGAAATCGGAGGAGGCCGTCGGGAATCGGGGGGCTAGAGAGTGTGAAGGGGAAGAGAAGGGGAATGGGGGCTTGGGAGAGATGGAGACTGGGGAATGGGGGCTGTGGTGAGGACCAGCATTTCCTGCAGAGCTGGGACCATAGCAAGGTGATGAGTGGGAGTGGCACTGAGGAGCAGCCAGTAAAGGGGTGAATGAGACCTGGGGACCTGACTGTGGGTGAATAGTGAACGATTATTTCCGCTGGTGGGCGAATGGGGAACAAGGGGTTAGAGATCGAGGATTCTCACCGGAAGAACTAGGGAGGTAGGGAAGAGGAAGGGTTCTTGAACTGAGAGCTGTTAGAACATGGGATCCTTCACCACATATGGCTGTTGAGGTAGAGACTAAAACTTTGTTTCAAAGGGAATGGGATAAATATTTGACCAGATGATCACGTGGTCAGATGTCATGTGATCAGAACGTCATGTGATCAACCCTCCAAGAATGCCTCCAACCAGAATTGGCAACCCTCATCCACCCCCCCGCACTTCAAACATTAGCAGCTGCACCACAAGAGGGAGGGAGCCCCGGACAGGGGTCTGCAGGACATTAATCCCCCCCCCCCCCCGATTTGGCTGAGATCTCCCAGACACTCCGGCCCTACAGCAGCCACCTCGCCCTGTGCAGGCTGGCAATGTAGCAGATCCCAGGATCAGGACATCCCTCCCTAAATAGAAAAGGACCCCAAGATGGCAATGAACTGGGATACCCAACAAACAGAAAATGAACTAAAATCATATCCTGCTGGCAGGATGTCAGAATTAGGCATGATCCCAGCTGAGGGCGAAAAAAAGAAGGAACGCTGCAGGAGATACAGCTAATCCCGCGATATTTGGCTCATCCGGTTTATGAACATACAATGACCATTTTGAAAATAAGGACACCTGCAAACAAAGGCACCTGATGCAAGTCCCTTAGGTGTCCCCAATGTACAGGTTTCACTGCATATGTAACTCAGGGAATCTGCTGTCAATACTGTAGGCCAAGCTAAAGAGTACAGAGGCATTTAAAGTGATCCCTTTGTAAATAAGATGAGAATTAGAATGGTTTATTTATTTTTTAATAGGAAGCATTGAAATAGAAGTTTTTGTTTGAGTCCCATGCTGTGTATTTTCCTGTGGGAATTTTTTGCAAAAGGGTGAACTAGGTATTTCAGAATACATTAAACATTAGGGAAGGTATTTGTCCACAAACCTAAGTGGTGTTGAATGTTTTCTCTGATGTCTTATTTAACCTCAGAACCTTTCATGAAATTTTATTGGGGGATGCAGATGAGTTATTGAATAACACATAATCACCAGTCACTAGACAAAATGGCAGTCTCTGGTGAATGTCGTGGCAAATCTGTGCTGCTTTGTTGAGAAGAAAATTATATATTTCTGATAATATAATGGATCACCTACAAATTCAGAGGTTCTTTTCAGTTACCGTTTACTGCACAATAACACCATTTGTGAATTAACTATCAGACTGTTGATATGCTTCGTGTATTTAAGTGACTATGTGGTGGTCATCCTGTTTGTTAACTCATTTGAATGGAAATGGAAAAATGTTGTTGGCAAGTTCAATGATGTGGACTTTATTCATGTCATTTTGAATATGTATACTTTTCAAATGGTTTTTTTTGCACTTGAAAATTGAACGTTTACTGTGTTTTTAGTTTGCTAAAATATTAACTGCCCAGTCACATGACGTGTATATACATAGTATTCCAGAAGTGATGCTTGGGGTTTTCTGACTTTTTTGGTTGCTTTTAGATTCTAGTGAACAAGACGAGCAAAACACACACGGCCCCAAAGAAGCGGCACCTCAATACAGCAACCTCAACAGCTCCAATACCCATAGCACAGAGCTGCCTCAGCAACCAGTACATAACTCAGATCTCACAATAGACAACCTTGGCCCTTTGCCTGACAACTGGGAAATGGCATTTACTGAAAATGGGGAAGTCTACTTTATCGAGTGAGTAGTTTCCTTTTTATTGGAACCTTATTTAGTACTTTGCAATGTGTGAGCCATTAATCTATGAAGAATTATAGATTTTATTCATTGAAGATCAGAACTTCTGTGGTGACTTGGGAAAAAATTAAGCACATTTGCATTGGTAATGAAATTATAGACCAATTTTTGTATTTTCACTGCACTGGAACAGCAAAATACTCATAGTTGGCATTAAACTGCTTGTATTTCAAAGATCTAAATTACTGCTGATTATGATGTCAACTATGGCATTGGTGTGTGCTATGGAGTGGTAGGCCACTGGTTTTTACCCAAAATTCTCCACAAATGTGTTCCTGATCTTGACCATTACTTCAATACTGATTGAAGTTCATAATTTGGGAAAATTGAAAGAAAAGCAGCACTGAAGTTCTTCCATGCACCTTCTCATTGCATGATGAAGAGCAGCATCAGCAGACACCTTGGAGCAATACATCGCAACAACAACAACTTGCATTTATATCGTGCCTTCAACGTAGTAAAATTTCCCATGATGCTTCACGGGAGCGGTATCAGACAAAATTTGACACTGGTGTTATTAGGACAGGTGACAAAGAGCTTGGTCAAAGAGGTAGGTTTTAAGGAGCTTCTTAAAGGAGGAGTGAGAGGTAGAGAAGCAGAGAGATTCAGGAAGGGAATTCCAGAGCTTAAGCCTAGACAGATGAAGACATGGCCGCCAATGGTGGGGTAAAGGAAATCGGGGTTGCACAAGAGGCCAGAACTGGAGGAACGCAGAGTTCTCGGAGGATTGTTGGGTTAGAGGAGGTTGCAGAGATCAGGAGGAGCGAGGTCATGAAGGATTTGAACACAAGAATGGGAATTTTCAATTTGAGGCGTTGCTGGACTGGGAACCAATGTAGGTCAGCGAGCACAAGGGTGATCTCCTATGACTAGAGCATTATCCTAAGCGAAGAAAAAAACAAAAGTAAAATAATCGGGTGGAGCATGGTCAAAGCTAATTGGTTAATTTGATTTTAGAGGGTTATTTGGCTCCCTTTTGAAGGGGTTTGCCTCATTCATAGTAACAGAACTCGTCTCCACACTCTGCTTTGCTATTTGTATGCGCATAGGACTCATTCACAATTTTTTTTCACCATTATCTCTTTGGTTAATCTGGATAGATTCCTAGTTCTCCCACTGCTTCTAAGTCATTATTATTCCTATTAGTTCACACCGTCTGTTCAATTCATTCGAAACTGAAAAAGGTGTCTGCCGTGGCTCAGTGGCAGCATCTCGCCTCTGAATCAGAAGATTGTGGGTCCAAGTCCCATTCCAGAGCCTTGAACACATAATCTAGGCTGACACTCCAGTGCACAACTGAGGGAGTTCCGCACTGTTGGAGATGTCGTCTTTAGGATGAGAAGTTAAACCGAGGCCCCGTTGTCCCTCTTAGGTGGGCCTGAAAGATCCCATGGCGCTATTGGACGAAGAGCGGGGATGTTCTCCCCGGTATCCTGGCCAATACTTATCCCTCAACCAACATCACTTTTATATTTAAAAAAAACAGATTATCTGGTCATTATCTCATTTCTGTTTGTGGAAACTTGCAGTGGGCAATTTGACCCCTGCCATTTCCCTACATTACAACAGGGCCTACACTTCAAAAGTACTTCATTGGCTGTAAAGCACTTTATGTCATCCTGAGTTTATGAAAGGTGCTGTATAAATGCAAGTTCTTTCTTTCTCTCTCCTTCCTCTTTCTCTCTTTCTTTCTTGTAATCAAGATACTCTTGAGAATTTATGTGTCCAAACTTTTCTTAACTACTGCCTTTTTCAGGATCGACATTTCTGAATCATATTAAAGGTGGCATCACAAAGCTGAGTTCAATTTTTAAATCTTTACATATTTGATATAAAGCTACAGTGACCCATAAAGAAGTTATACTGTGGGATACAAGTGTATGAATGCTTAATGCATTTGTCTGAAATTTCTCTCACTGCTATTTTAGTGGAGCTCTTAACCTAGTTATATTTAAATATTTGTATTATGTCTATAAGGAAGCCGAAGGCTAAAATCCGCTCGGCTGGATGAAAGTCTCCCCTTTGAGATTGTAAATCTGTTATGAAAAGTGCCCAGTACTAGTAGGCACAAGTCCACAGTAAAAAAAATTTAAAATTGCCCAAAATGGGAATACTAAATTGTAATTTCTGTTCAAAAATATCACAAAGATGGCTGGCGTGGGAATTAGATGCTTTATTTGAAATCTGTAAGGATATTTTTTTGAGAATGGGACAGTGTAGAGGATGCTTAACTCTGCATCAGACCTGGGGCCTGATTGATGAGGATAATAAGTATAAAAGTATTCCCTCTTTGTAGCTTGATGAATAGAAACTTTGCCAATTATCTTTGCACATAACAGTGGCAGAAAGAGAAGTGCATGTAGATTTAATTTGATATTTAATTATCATTTTAGTTGATATTTTTTCAAAATCTGCAGTTTTTTTTTGTTTCCTGTTTGCAGGGAGCTATATTTACTCTGGGAACCTCCAAAGGCTTACTTTGTGGTGTTTCTCATTGAACTTGTGTGATTGGGCTTGGCCGTTAACACAGTGATCCTGAAATGTATGGCACAAGCAGTACTTTGCATGGACATTTGACTTTTTTCCTTTTTTTGTTGTTGACTGCCTTCAATGCTGTTTTTTTTTGTAATTGGGGCTTATATTTGTGCTGAAAAAGATGATTCCATTGCATTAAAAATGGCTTCTATTCAATCGCCTGTGGAAATTGAGTTTCGACCATTTACAATCTAAATGGCAATCGGGGCCCTAAGACCCCAGTTTGCATATTGAAAGGGGCCGACTGCTTGAAACAGGCAGGTGCTTCCGGTGCCCAGCGGTTGGCGCCTTTCAAAATGTGGAGCTGCATCGTTGGGGTTTGTAGGACGGTAAGGCTACCAGCCCCATTTTAAGGCCATTACCACCCCGTTAACATCAGCAGATGCAAGTTAAAATCAACCCTATCTAGTGGAAGGATCCATCCTATGTCATCATCCGCATCCAATAATGTTCCAGTTCTGCTGAAACTTATTCTGCAGGATCTGAAACAACAATGAATTTCTATGTAAAAGTTTCAGATTGAGATTGAGACACACTCAACTGGATGAAAACTGTTTTCTATTTTGGCCTTTGGGTCATTCACCTGTTGTCCATCTGGCCCTCCAAAAATATCAATGCTTTTACACCCTCTCTGTCCGCTCTTCTTCTGGAACCTCTGCCCTAAATGCTTTGCTGGGCCAGAGACTCTTCCCTTGTGTCACTTCCTTCAAAAAGGAGTGTTGAAGGCTCCTGTTCTGGTTGCATTTTGCTTGTATGTTGCTTGTGCAAGTTGACTTGATACTTGTTACATCTTTTACTATTCTCCTCTGTTTGAATTCTATAATGTGTCAGTGTCACAGGTTTGGGCTCTAGTTTCTGGATGAGAATTTTCACTGTTTGAAAAATCATCAGTGCATTTTTGTTCAAATCATTTGTTCCACTTTGGTTGATCCACTGCTCATTACCCTTCTAATTTGTGATTCTTCCTTTTAGGCTCCTGTTGACATTTGTCAGATTCATGTCTCCTTGAACTCATTTTGCTTTTCTGTTGTAAGAAATGGCTCAGTTACAATTCATGGTAACTGCTGTCTGTTTTGTTTTTCCTGGTCCGTTCACTTCCTTTATAAATCTGCTAGGATTCTTTTAGGAGGGCTTCTTAATCCACCTGCAGCGTGGTTCAAAGCAAGCCCCCTTCCTTCCCTCATAAAATTAGTGTTTAGGATGTCAATACCTTGAAATAGCTGCATTAAAAGTTTTCTAATGTTCATTTGCTTCTGTGAGATTGATGATATTGTGTGATCAGCGGCATTCCAGTTAACTGGCCTGGGATTGAACATTTTAGAACATAGGAACAGGAGTGGGCCATTTAGCCCCTTGAGCCTGTTCCGCCATTCAATGAGATCATGGCTGATCTGCGACCTAACCCCATATACCCGCCTTAGCCCCATATCCCATAATACCTTTGGTTAACAAAAATCTATCAATTTCAGATTTAAAATTAACAATTAAGCTAGCATCAACTGCCGTTTGCGGCATTGATATTTGATACTTTATCTCCTTAAGAGCAGCTTCCAGTCAAGCTCTGTTGTTCAGAAGATGTTGCTAAAATTATTTTGCCTTTTCCCAGTGTAGAATTTGCCGTATGATGTGCCCTTTACCATTGTATTCAGCATGCTATAGATTCACCTAGTTTAAAAGATCAATAAAATCTATTGCGGTGATATTTTGAAAAATAATATTGAACAGTAGTTGTTGACACAGGATTCAATATTATAAACTAAAGCCCTTGAGAAATTCTGGCTAATATATGTGAATACTTATGTACATTGTGTGACTTCACAGCCATAATACTAAGACCACATCATGGCTAGATCCAAGGTGCCTGAGCAAGCAGCCAAAACCACTGGAAGAATGTGAAGATGATGGTAAGTGTGAAATGTGACGATTCTTGCAACTTAAAAGCATTCATTTTGTTCTCCGGAAAGGTTTGATGTTACAACAAAGCACAGTTTATTTGGTGACAGAAACATGCTCTTAAATGCCTTTTTTGGAGCAATCCATTAATAATTAGCTGCTCTAAGATATCAATGACTTTGCTTAAATACTTGATGGAATGTCACTCCAGGTTACAGATTTTAGCGACTAAGCTGGTTGTGCACCTTCAGTTTTAAAGATTGCTTTGCAGTCCAAGAGTTTAATTACAATGTTTATTTATGCTGTTGTTTGTAAAGATATTTGGTACTGTCAAACCACTCACCACTTCCAAAAACAGTTCTTAGAAAATAAATGGAAGTTCTTAGATGTAAAATCTTTGACAGTTTCTGTGCCGATATTAACACAAGTAATTTGATACTTTATCAGTTTTAAATGATTACTCTGCTCGTCAAAGTGACAAAGAAATCTCTAATTCTGTTGAAACTGTTGTCCCTGTTTAGAATGTTAGCTCTAATTTGATTTTTAAATAAGTTACTACCCTTTGAGTGACTAATGACTTTGGAAACATAGCAGCATGAAATATATATATAGCATTTTGGTTGTGTTCTCAGTTAGGCCTTTCCTCTTGAAATTCCTTTCTTGGATTATGTCTGTGCTGTTCATTTATTTTAAAGCTACAGTACCCTTGTTGACCTCTTCATTTGGTAACCTGCCCTCGTTTACAAACCTCATCTTAATTATGGAGGTCTTTCATATTTGCTTACATAAGCAAAAAAAATTATTACAGAAATTAGTGCCTTAATTTTTTTAACAATTGAAGCCAACTACAAAGTTTAAAGCAGTCAAAAGATTATTGAAGTATTAGTGGAATAATAAATCTGTTTTTTATATTATGGCTGTTTAAACAGTTTGCACGGGACAACCCGAAATGGATGCAGTAACTTAAATGGTGTGGAATGCTAGACATCCTTTAGAAAATCTGGGATATTGTGGGTTGCTTTTGTGTTTCCCCGTTTGTTTGTTTTTTAAAAAATAACTGTGTGGGTGAAGCTACTGCTGTTGGGAGTGGGGTCTCTGGTTGTTGGTATAACTTTGATTTTAGCTAAATTCTTTTCTGTTGCTTTCTTCTGCCCTTGCTTGGTGCACTTGCCTTGGAGAAGAAGGGGTACACACAGAGGAACTGGACAGTGAAATAGGTAACTCACCATATAGCATGACATGCAGTAACTCATGTTTCAACAAATATTCTCCTTATTAATACTGTTTTTTTTCTCAGTGTTTTAATTATTATTGTGATGAAAGAGATTCAATGCTCCTGTTAGTTGACTCGATGTTTGTATTTAACTGGAAGCTCTGTCCTTATAGCAAAGCAATCTTGATATGTAATGTTAGACCAATCTGACCTCTGTAATCAATGGTTATTGATCAGAAAAGATATAAGATGCAACTATGTGGTTATTGTGGTTGCTGAGATAAATCTAATGGTATGACATTAAAATGTCTCAAAGTAAAAGGCCAGCATCAACAATGAATGATCTATGGGTTTGAATAGTGTGTGTGTGTGTGTGTGTGTGTGTGTATACATATATTCAAAATCAGATGTTCTAATTTGGATCATTTAAAGTTTGGGAATACATATTCCAGAGTTAATCCTAATAGGAACAGGAGTAGGCCATTCAGCCCCTCGAGCCTGTTCCGGCATTCAATGAGATCATGCCTGATCTGTATCGTAACTCCATTTACCTGCCTTGGCACCATATCCCTTAATACCCTTGGCTCGCAAAAATCTATTGATCTCTGATTTAAAATTATTAATTGAGCTAGCATCTACTGCTTTTTGTGGGAGAGAGTTCCACACTTCGACCACCCTTTCTGTGAAGAAGTGTTTCCTAACTTCTCTCCTAAATGGCGTGTCTCTGATTTTAAGGTTATGTCCCCTTGACCTTCTATATTCCAGGGAATACAAGCTTAATTTATGTAATCTCACTTCATAATTTAACCGTTGGAGCACTGGCAACATTCTGGAGAATCTGCACTGCACTCCTTCCAAGGCCAATATATAATTTCTAAGCTCCAATGCCCAGAACTGTACACAGTACTCCAGATGCGGTCTCCTAACCAGGTCAATAATTTGCCTTCAATTCCATGAGCTTTAATTCTAGCTGTCTCTTGTGTGGAATCTTATTGAATCCCTTCTGGAAGTCCACATACACTACAGCCATAGACATTCCCCTGTCTACTGCTTTAGTTACTTCCTCAAAAAAATTTAGTTAGGTTCATTAGACATGACCTACCCTTTACAAATCCAACTTACGCAGCTGTATGGAAGAACTGTACATTTTAAAATGGCAGCCTCCTTTAAATATCTGACAGAATTGTCTTCTTACAGAATTTTGAACCTGCAAATTTGGTTTTCACAAATATATGATACTGCATTACTCAAGTGTATTTGGAGTGCCTCTCATTCCATCAAATGCTGATAATTTCTTACAATCTCACCTAGTCACAGACTGCTGGTGCTAGCTTTGTGAGCTGCTCTGAGTGTAGCTACATTCAACAAAGGTTGTACCAAGCTGAGCTAAGAAGTTCATTACCATCTAAATTATAAAAACCTTCAGCAAGATACTGTTCAGACAAATGGGTCACTCCAGGCAATGTAGTATAGTAATTAACGAGATGAAAAACATAGATTGGTGGAGCTTAAAAGCAAAATCTTATGAACACTTGGAGCAAAGGATCCCTTTTTGTTTATGCAATAATGTGCTGAAATTAATGCACTCACACAAAATTATTTTTTCTGTTTTATTTAATACTAATGGGTGCAGTACGTTTACAGCCGCTGCTTTTTTTCAAGTGTGTGCACATCGAGAGTAAGTGTTCAAACCTCCTGTTTTTTTAAACCATTTAGTGAAGTACTCGTGTGATTGAAACCTTTTTTCCTTGCCCCACATCAAAAACACATTGAGATTGAATCTATTGTTCCATAACACAATGTCAAAAGGGGGAGCTACACACAAATAAAACGATCGATCAGTATTTTCTTTAATTTGACCTCTAAACAGAGAGGGGAATCAATTCCTGGGCACATGCTTGTGTAGTATCTTGATTCCAACTGGTGTAACCCTCCCTCAACCTTAAGGCGCATACCTCTGAGTGGCCGCAGTGGTGGAGGGGGAAGAGCAGAATAGATATGACCACAAACCCTGCTTTGTGCTTGCTCCAGGTACAAATGCACATTGACAAAGAAATCTAATTTGTGTCCAAAAAATAATGAAGTAAATTGGCAATGCTTTGCTTTCATAAATCACTTCTAAAATCTGATTTACACATCAGTTTAGATTTTTTTTTGAAAAATGCGTCTTTAACTTGCGTAAATCTTTAAAAACTGGTAATTATAAGAAGGATTTGGTCAGTCATAGTATTTTTAAAAAGTGAATTTCAATAGCTTAGTACATTCCAATTAGTGAGGTATCAGGGGATGGTGCCTTATAGCAACAATATTGTTTTGAAAAGAATTTGTAGATTCATGCAGTGTATAAATGTTGTGGTAGTTCAGTGTTAACTAACACATATAGACAGGATTTTATGAAAATTTGTATCTGTAAAAGTAATTATGAAGTTCCAATGCTTATCGATCTATTTCTCTTTTTATGACATAACATTTCAAGAATACAGATTCCCTCTGAAAGTAATATAAATAAATTGCAAATGCACTAAGCAGAGGTTTTACTACTTCAGTTTAACGCACAGTTTGTTGATATGGATGTTTTTAGGTTGTGACTCAATTATTTTGACTTTTCTAGTCCTGGCACAAATGTAAAGCAACATAAAAACTAGCTATCGTTAGACACATAGGGAGGGGGTCCCATTATTATGCTTAAGCAGAGCAACTGAATCAGGTACCATCAAACTCTAGCAATTTTCATGCTGGAAGTCCATTGCAAAAGTGGTACTAGAGGGTTAATGATAACATTGTCTGCCAGATGTAGTTACTGTATTTCATTTGCTGTTTGACAAAATACTGCCATGTAGTTTCTGTATTTGATGCATTTACAGTCATGAGGGTATATAGGGATAAATACAGAATGACCTGGGAAGAGTGGCCTTCAAATGCATCTCTGCCATTCACCAGTAGAGTTGAAGAAGTATTGAATATTATCATGACCGGCAAAGTTATCAAATTGTGGTACATGTTAGATCTGAAATGTTTCAGTGGATTATAATAATTTTAAGTCAATATACCGTATAATTTTCTGGGTATGGCAGTTCGATGAATATATATACACTTAAAATTTGAGTATTTCAAATATTTATTCCATGCCCTTGTATTTAAAACTGATAAACTGATTGTTGGTCATGGTCCGTGCCTGATGGTAGATAAATTGGGGACTTGCCAGACACAATATTATCCAGAGATTATACCTATCTGTATAACACAAAAGGAATGGGTTCCTTGGCTTATTTTATGTTAAAACCATGGGTATAAATAGAACTCAATGTAAATTTTTAAAGCTTAAAATAGGATAAAAGTGAGGCAGAATATTGTGGATTAAGGTTATATAGCGAATAATGACATTACTAAAAATGTAACATTCTTTGAAAACAGTGACTACGAATCATTGTTTGTTTTTGTGGCTGCAGGGACCATATCAATTGATTGTCCTGTGTTCTCTAGTGGAGGTTTGATTGGCAGAGGAATATAGTGTTTAACCGCATGATTTTTTTTCTGACACGTGGTGATGGGAAGACAGCTTAAACAATGAACAATATTCTGAAAAATAGTTTAGTTAAAATCATATTTTGTGGTTTGAATGATGCAATTCACTTTCTTCAAAACTCATATACACCACAATTTAACCAGTTAATAATGAAAGATGTTATTCGGAGACTCTTTTTTTAACAGGACTAGGTGATGCAGTGTGATAGTATACTGTCCTATGACCTCTAGGCCCTGGATTTAAATCTAGTCCAGACTGAGTGAATTAAAATCTTCTCCCTCTCTCCACTAGCTTTAATGATCCTGTGTGGAATGAGCAATGAGGCCTGCAGTGCAAAAGCCATTGCTGGTTTGGTACTGTATTGACGATCTCACTCAGAGAAGCCACAAGGATAGCTGGCGTAGAAATAGAAAAATGTCATTCAATGCAATGTGTGCAGTCAAGAGATTGGTGCCAAGGTACATTTTTGGATTGGAGTTGATTCTGAATGTGCAGTACCCAATCTGCAGCTGTGCATATAGTGCTGGTATGGAAGGTGTTCCGTATCCCAGTGCTAACATCCTTCACCTTCATAAACACAGAAGTTTGCCCAAAAAAATTTGTAAATACCTGATCAGTTGCCATGGGAATATCACTGCTACAAGATGTTGCACAAATTAATGAGAAAATGTCAAATGTTGCAGGGTGACCTTTTGGAGAGGGGAGGTCGGGATTACCAGAGCAGTTATCAGGTTTTAATACGCACAGTGCAAGTGAATTTCAGAACACT
This sequence comes from Heptranchias perlo, assembly GCF_035084215.1. Lineage (NCBI taxonomy): Eukaryota > Metazoa > Chordata > Chondrichthyes > Hexanchiformes > Hexanchidae > Heptranchias > Heptranchias perlo. The sequence continues at coordinate 32,432,295 of NC_090341.1, read as the reverse complement.
GTAAAGTAAAAATAGCAAATGCTGATCACGTCAAGGGCCTTTGGCACAGTTTTCAAGTTTGACCCATTTTTTTATATGGGCCACTGCAGCTTCAGTGGAAAGAAACCTAGAATATTCTTCCCAAAAAAAAACCTCCTCCTACACTGCTGACGTCTGGGCCAGGATCTGTCTGCAAAAATCTAGTCATGTGCCTTTTGTTCAGTCTTTACTCATTTAAAAGCCCAGTATTTGTAGAAATTGAGAATATTTGAAGATTTTTGGACAACGATTATTATGGAAAATACTGTCATCATTATTTATTCATTCAATTTCTTTCAGTACCTGCTTGAGAGCCAGTATAGAGGAATTCCAGACATGCTACATGTTTTTGCACTAATACGGAGAATAATGATGATTTACCAATTTGCATTTGTTAGTCTTTCAGTGTATTTTTTACACTCATTCTCAGAGGACTTTTAAATGAATAGCATATATACATAAATGAATTCAATTTTTTTGTTATAAAATTCAGAAGTGTATTTTAAAATGAACATCAGTGCACTGATTCAGTAGTCTATGATAGGTCTGTTTGACGCTGAACACCTACTCGTGTTGGAGTGAGCCTATGGCTTAGTAGAAGCACTCCCTCCTCTGAGCCAGAAGGTGCAGGGTTTGAACCCCATTCCAGATAGTCCCAGTGAGTGGAGACAGGAGCTCCAGCTCTGAATTCTGGGTTGACATCCAGCGGGATACTCATGTCCGGTGGGTGTGGTTGCCGCTCATTATGCAGGTTGTGGGCGCCCATAAAACCCTCCCACCGTATAGGACTCATCACCCTGATAAAGATGGCAATGGCCATGGAAGGAGCGTTCATGTTGTGGCCTGTTAGACTGTCAATCAGCTTGTGAATCATTCTACTACTTCACACTGTTCTCCAAGAGTGTGATGAAATTTAAAAAACCCATATGTTCTTTTGGTGCCGGAAAGAAATCTTTTTTTAATTCTACATCTATACAGGAACCAGCTCATTGATTCTAGCTAGTGAGTTATCGCAAACAGTAAATGGTGCATTTGCCTTTGATTTATTGTCCACAGTACCATCTTCTGAAAACCAATCAGGATTCTAGGCTCTTCCCTTTTCTTCAGCTCTGTGCTTACTTTTGATGTTGTTTCCACCTATTTTTGTTCTGTCTCCTTAGACAGAGCAAAGAATTTCCTGTACAATATTAGCTTATTTGTTTTTGTCTAATTCTACAAGTAGATAGAACTTGTTTTATAGTGCGTTCAGTCCTAGGAAAAATAAATTATTAAGTGCTTTTAAAGAATTTGTTCAAATGATTACAATGCATCAACCCCTCTCTTTCCACACCCCCTCTCTTTCCACCACCTCCACCCACCCCCCCACCCCCCCACCCCCCCACCCCCCCACCCCCCCTGAAAATCATGTCCTCACCTGATATCTATAAGTGGCACTTTATAGCTAGGTTCATCAGATAGCCCAGAACCAATAAGAACAAGTGTAGCATTTCACCATTGTATATTGTACTCTTCAAGTAGAAAATCTTTAATTCAGGCCTTAAACCAAATAACTTAACTTACATTTATATCACATTTTTAACAGTCTCAACAGTAAATGTTTCAAAGCACTTCATAAATAATCACAAGGAAAATGAATGCTGATTGTAGAAGGAAGGGTGACTGAAAGTTTGGTCCCAGAGATTGATCTTGAAGGGGATTCTAAACGTGGAGAGAGAGAGAGAGAGAGAGACAGACAGACGGACGGACGGACGGACGGACGGACAGACAGACAGGGTTTGGGAGGGAGCTGCACAGATTAGGACCACGGTGACTGGAAAACTTTGACACCATTGATGGTGGTGGGGGGAGGGGGGTGCACAGAAGGCTAGAGTCAGAGGAAGGAAGTGTTCGGGAGAGGATATAGGGCCAGAGATATACAGTGTCACAAGGTCACGGAGGGATTTATAGATGAAGACGAAAAGTTTGAATTTAATATAAGATGCTTTTCAAAATCAAAAGATGGGGTGAAATCCTGATTTTGTTAACTTGAACAGACGGTAGATGTGAATAAAAATGGTATTTCATCACTCTGCAGTTACATTTACTATCTTGGCAAAATTGCTAAAAGACAGGAATTTCACCCTAATATCTTTAAACCTAAAAGTCTGCATTTAATCTATACTTGAAGTGAATCAGCAAATTCCTTCACAAAGATATCTTTTTGTCCTTTCAGAGCTGCCCTCTGGGTGGGAGAAGATAGATGACCCTGTATATGGTGTCTACTATGTCGAGTAAGTTTGTGAATTCCTTCCGTATCTAGCAGTCAACTGAGCCTGCACCCAATAATTATTAAATAGAAATTATTGTAATCATAAAGGTATAATCCAATTTTACCCTTTTATTTTACAGTTTCCATAAAGCTATTACTTCTCCCTTCTCCCTCACCTTTCTCTCCCCCACACTCACTCCCCTTTCTCCTGATCACTGACATGTGACCAATATAACCTTCTCTTGGGATTCTGCCAATACAATAGTGTGTGAGGCAGCTGCACTCCAATTTATTTTTAAACTCTGTGTGCAGAAATATCTGACCATTGTTTCTTCACAAATTGTATTTACTGCATTATTTTCAAATTTTTTTTAGTCTTTTTTCATGTTATTCCTTCCTCTGAACTCTCAGTTCTGCTTTCCCAGGAGAAGAAGCCTAAATGAGACATAGACCTGTTGATGAAAGGCATTGGTGATGTTCTCTGCTCAGCTGTTGGAAGGCGCTCTGTGTCCTGATAAATCATTTGTCACGTTTGTTAATTTCTTAAACATCACCAACAATTCTTTGGGTGTTTGATTAGTTGGCTTGTAATCATATTATAGAATGTCTCTGAAGACATCACAGTCTTATCTGGCACAGTCCACAGAAAATGGAAGGCCTTTTATTTATTTGTATATGTCTAAATTCTATGTGACCCTTACAAGTTTTGGCCCTGACATTAAATATAATGTAGAATATATATGTGTTTAGATTGTTTATAGTATACTGTGTTCTATCATATTTTACTGGCAACGTGAACTCGTTAATATGAACAGTAAATGGTCGGCACAAATGCAACAGAAATTTTGATTTCTCTGAGGATATGTACTTTTGCTGAAGCAGGATTTATTAAAGGAATAAATGCATAATATATATTTTTGCTGTCAGCTTCTGAATTTGCTGCAGGGATGCTGATACTAAATTAGACACTCCTTCCCAGAACTAGTTTGTATCCTAACGTAACACTGTCTCTCTCATTAGTCACATCAATAGGAAGACACAGTATGAGAATCCTGTTATTGAGGCCAAACGCAAAAAGCAACTTGAACAGCAACAAGCAGAAGGTGAGTATTGAATTCTGAAAGGCGTATCACTCAGAAGATGTAATGAGGGAAACATGCAATCAGATGAATTCTAGGCACTTCCTGCACAAGACATTGGAACTGAACCCATCTGCCCATAGCAGAAGGTAGCCAGCTCACACATCAGCACAGCATAATGTGGGTTACATACTATACCTGTGCTTTGCAAGAAAACTGTCCAGATTATGAAGTGATTAGTAAATGTAATGCTTATCACCGTAATGATGAAAAATAATATAGGCCATTTCAAACAGTGTAAATGTTTTCCTATTGTCAAGGAAATGATTCCTTACATCTTCATTGTTGCAAGCAAACTTAGGATGAGGCCATTCTTGAAGGAAATCATGTACTGAAATAATACTTTGGATTCATTTTTTCTTACCTCTCCAGAGTGGACAGAGCAGCAAGCATCTCCTGGCCCCAAAGCTCCAAGCTACATGCAGAATAGTCAGGAGTCTTTCAGAGAAACCCTAGCACAAGGTATATTTGATTCAGCATAAGTATCAATCATTTACAATCTGAGAACACCTGTACTCCATCATAAAAGTAAAAGGGGATACAATAGATAAAGCTCCTAAGGTTCATTTGTTGAGGGATTTTATGGATGGGGTTGGCTGGGGGAGGGGTCTCTGTCTTTATTTGCCTTAAAATCCACAAGAATCCTGTTCCCTGTATCATCTGTAGAGTAACAGCAGAACATTCAAATTGGCAACTGTAATAAGGGTTTAAAAACCATTTTAAGGCAACACTACCTTAACCAAAGAAAATAAATAATCCTTAAGAGTTCATGTAATTTGGATGATGTTTACAATAGTAACATCCTTATCTATTGACCTGACAGTTAATGTCAAATGAAAAATCCAGTAGAATTTTCTGAAAACATACTTTGCTGATTTCAACGTGTTTTAAAATTTTCAACAATTTCACTAGCTCATTCCCAGCTGCAAGCCTGACACTGAACAAGAACTATTTAATTTGCAATTAATTTCTGTGAACAGGCAAGCCCTTCTTTACAAGAAACCCTGCAGAGCTAAAGGGGCAGTTCATCAACACCAAACTGAAGAAAAGCACCCGAGGGTTTGGATTTACCGTTGTTGGTGGTGATGAACCTGATGAATTTCTACAGATTAAGAGTTTAGTTCTTGATGGGCCTGCAGCACTGGATGGCAAAATGGAGACAGGTACCAAATGAGCAGAATCATTCTAGTCTTGTAATTTACAAACATTTAAAATTTATTTATTTTGCAACCCACCCCCCCACGAAGTCCCAACTACCCTACTTTCTACAGTGAGTTGGGAGGGATCATGGTGCAAATTTCTCCATGACCACCTTTGGTTGTCCCTTCTGTGGGATGAAGACCAGAACTGGGTCTTGCTACTTCTTCCCTTCTCTCTTGAAAGGTTGCACTCCACTGTGACTCTGCACTCCATTTATCAACTAAGATGAGAACCAAAAGGGAAGTTTGGATGCAAGTCATTGCTGAGATTCGAGCTTGTGATGCACAATGTCAGCAAACCTATTGCAGCCTCCATTACCACCAGGTTCATTGCTTTGCAGTGGCTGAATAAATCAAATTGTGCTGTTATTAAATGGAGTTCTGGGAATCGCATTTTATGATTCTGCCTGTTTATAATTCAGTTTATGATGACTGAAAGGTCAAATTCCATTTTTATTCAGTGGGATTCTGGGATCGTCCCATGAAAACTACAACCTACTGGCCTCGATTATAGCCTGCATAGCTGTCTAGTTGTTTAGATTGACTTTAAATTATTGGCTACATTCAATATATATCTACCCTTGGTACTCACCAGTATTCATTTCCTGGCATTGTCAAACTATTATGCAAATTATTACTTTTTTTTGCATTGCTCAACACCATTTGTGAAGTAAGTAATTGCGAAGACAATGTGCATAAATTAAGTAAATGACGATGCATTAATGTAGCTAACCTCTTCTAATTTCTCTTTTAGGTGATGTTATAGTAAGCGTAAACACCAGTTGTGTGCTGGGATATACCCATGCTCAAGTTGTGAAAATATTCCAGTCTATCCCAATTGGTGCAACAGTGGATCTTGAACTTTGCCGAGGTTATCCTCTGCCATTTGATCCAGATGATCCGAATACTAGTTTGGTGACATCAGTAGCTATTTCAGATAAGGAGCCTATTATTGTCAATGGCCAAGAAAACTATGACTCCCTTTCAAGCCACAGTAGCCAAACAGCTCCTGCAAATGGGAATGGAGTGAAAGACCAGAGACCATATAGTCCATCATCTGGTGATGTTTCATCAAATGGATCCCATACAGGCTATCCCAATGATAACGTCTCCTTGGCTTCCTCTATTGCAACTCAGCCTGAACTTATAACTGTTCATATAGTGAAAGGCCCTATGGGTTTTGGTTTTACCATAGCGGACAGCCCTGGTGGCGGTGGCCAAAGAGTAAAACAAATTGTGGATGGTCCGCGCTGCCGTGGTCTGAAAGAAGGGGATCTCCTACTAGAAGTCAACAAGAAGAATGTCCAGAACCTAACCCATAATCAAGTAGTTGATACACTGTTAGAATGTCCCAAGGGAAGTGAAGTGACACTACTGGTCCAGCGAGGAGGTGAGTGTTGAATCTGCATTTTGATGATTTTAGATATGTATGTTTGAAACTTTTCAATGATAATCTTTCCCCAGCTCCCGAAACATATATATTCTGTCTAATTATAAAATCCACATGCTCAATAATATTCTTTGCTTTGGGAAAAAATTCTGAAGTTGCCCTGTCTTTGGAAAAAGCTATTAGCTTGTCCTTTATAATTTGTATTTATACAGCATTTTAGAATGTGGCACAGAGCTCATTCAGTTTAAGATTTCTGTTGGTTAAATCTCTTCATACTTTTACAGCTTTAATAGTTTCTGCTGCGTGTTGTACTTGGGTAGGCCTGTCGCAATGATTGAGTTTGCTGCGGTGCAGCTATTTTAATCTTCTGATTAACTTTTGACGTAGTGTATAAAACGCAATGAAATAAAAGGATAATTTAATTTGTACAGTTTGTGAACATAAATTGTTGGGGAGGGGAAGAAATGATGGAAACTTCTGTATGGAAGAGGTGAGAGAAATCATTAATATTTGTACATTATGACTTTGATTCATGTCTAGGACTTAATTGGTGCAACAGTACTAAATGGCTCTAATGACCAGAGTTTGATTAGTAAATTGATTCTAACTGCTGTAGTGGCAAAGTATTATTTTGTACTTGCTATTGGAATAAATTGAACTGTACAAAGCAAGTCATTAATGAAAATTAAATATATGAGCTAGAAGAACTAAAGTCTGATGATAATGGATGAACACTTAACATATTTTTATAACATTCCTCTGTCTACTATTGAAAATAAATGAGCTAATGTCCTCATAAAAATAGCAGACAGAGAATTGTTATATGAATGTTATTATTATAATCCAAGAGTAAGTTCTAATCTTAAATATATGTACTTTACCCATCTGTGTAATAACAGTTCTTGCGTCAAGAACATGTCAGCTTTCTTTTTCCTCATTGGTTCAGTGTATGTACCTCGGGCCTTTTTCGGCTTTCTAACAGACTATTGTCATTGTCTCACCAATCACACTGCATGGAGCTATTCTCCCAAAATTAAATTTTCTCCTCAATCAAATTACACCAAAAGAACATTTCTCTGATCGACAGCCACCTGCGCAACTATATAATCCTAAATCTAAATTTAGAACACAAAAAAAATGCATTAATTCAGGGGGAAAAAAAATCAGAGACTTACCCATAAACTTACTCATCCCGTCTTTTAGTTGTTCCAACAATCACCCTTATCTGTGCTCCCAACACACTGCACCAGATATCACGGACAGCTTTGACCCCAGGTACACCTTCCTCGGGCAACAGAGATCAGCCCACAAAGCCTGCACTCCATAGCCCGGTCTACCTGAAATATTCAAGATTGAGATGAATTTCCTGGAAATTATGCAACACTTATTATTTTCACACGATTTCAAAATATTTAGTGACTTCCTGTAATTGCAATAATTAAAATAAACACTTAAACTTTTTTCTATCAATAACAAATTGCTCTGTAAATGAGGTCAACTCTTGTGATGCAGTTAATCAAATGGTGGGCTGTCGATTTGGCAAGTAGCCATTGACATGAGTTTGAATATTTATAAAACATTTTAGCTTTTGATAGAACATAGAATAATGGTTATATTATTGAGAATGATTTTGGCAAGTGGTAGCCCCTTCATTCTAGATGTGTAAAGTTACAGTTGAGCTTACAGAGCAGTACAATCCCAGTTAGACTTCTGCACAGCTGCAGAAATAAGGCGTTGCATTTTGAACGCAGGCACAAGCCCATTCTGAGGAAGCATCACTGCTCATATGCTGTGCTACTGTATGAAAATTGAACTCACATGTCTGGAAGCATTCCCTTTTCTAATTTGGTGACTCAGTATTCATAAACATGCTTTTGTACTTTTTTCAGTGTAGATTTACATAAATCTGACCATATATTTCCTTTCTAATCTGGATTACAGATATGTTTTGAATCAAATCTCCAAGGATTTATCCGTTCAGGAATCTGTAACATTAGGTCACCTTTCCACTGTGGTCTAGATACATTGATTGTTGAATAATGCATCCCAGTGTTTCTTTCACTTTTGATGTGTGCCTGACAGTTATCGAGTGGTGCTCTTGGAGCAACGTGAGCCATTAGTGTGAATTATTTATCACTATTTGCTTGCACTTGAGTTAATATATAGACCACTGGATGCTGTTGGGAGAATGAGTGAAATAGTGTTACTATTTTAATTTTTGTTAAGTACCTAGATAAAGGTTTTCAAGCTAGTTGACAAGAGATTGATATTGTTACTCAAGAGATCACTAAGTGGGCTGTATGAGGTTCCAGAGCATTAGGGGTCTACAAGAGGGTCCCAGCTGATCTCCAAGGTCATCAGATTGCTGTTCTTTTTGTATTTGTTCCATTAATTTTATTGCTGTATCTATTATAAATTAAAATCACAGCTAGTAGGGCACAACATTCCAATTCAAATGACATTGAAACTACTGTGTCAGGCTCCAATAGATTTATGATGGGGAAAACCCATCCTAAATGTGTCGATGAAACTTCAATACCAGTTACTCCTGCAGGTGGCACTGTAATAAGGGTTTCCAATGTCAACTGTCATATAACGTTAGTAATTGGAGAGTTAGTACCAAAAAAGAAATTTTAGTCAGTACATGTGTCAGCCAGCAGCCATGTTGGTGTAAGAAAGAAGAAAGACTTGCATTTATCTAGTGCCTTTCACGGCCTCAGGATGTCCCAAAGGGATTTGCAGCCAATGAAATAGTTTTGAAGTGTAGTCACTGTTGCAATGTAGGGAACGCGGCAGCCAATTTACGTACAGCAAGGTCCCACAAACAGCAATGTGATAATGACCAGATAATTTGTTTTAGTGATGTCGGTTGGTGGATAAATATTGGCCAGCACAATGGGGAGAACTCCAGTGCTCTCCTTTGAAATAGTGTTGTGGAATCTTTTATGTCTCTCTGGGAGGACAGACAGGGCCTCGGTTTAACGTCTCATCCGAAATGTTGTGCCCGACTAGCCCTACCACCTCCAACAGTGCAGCACTCCCTCAGTACAGCACTGAAGTGTCAGCCTAGATTATGTGCTCAAATCTCTGCAGTGGGTCTTGAACCCACAACCTTCTGACTCAGAGGCGACCACCGAGCCACAGCTGACATCGGTCATCAAGCCAGCTCAATTTTAAACTGTTCAATTATAATTTAAGGTTTTAAATTTTTTCATGCTTCCTGACATAGCCCATGGACAGCCTCCCACCTAATCCTCCTCTTTCCCAAGGCTCTCAACCTCCCAAACCAGAACGTCCGTTCAGGCCTCAGCCTTATCGGAGCAGTCGGCAGCCCAACCATCCCCTCCTGAACTTCGCATTTTTGCCCTCAGCCCAAAACCTCTGTCACCGTTGCCTGGCCGTGCATTCCCTTGCATGGCTAGCTGCTTCTGTGACCCCTTCACTCTTTCCTGTCTGGGTCCAATTAACCCCCCCCCCCCCACCCTCTAACCCTGCTTGATCTGAACACTGCACTTGGTCTTGACCCCCTGTGTGCAACTTGACTGGTACTAATCGAACTCGTTTCCTACAACAATAGCATTATTTTCTCTTCGGTAGCTAACACTATCTTTCATAACTTAGGTCAGGGACCCTGGAGCTCTCAATATTTGCAGCAAGTTCCCAGGAGTGTGATAAAATTTGCAAGAGATTCCCCCCATATAGACTAATTTGAAAACCATTGACCTAGACTAGAGTTTATGCTGCTTTGACATACAGTAAAGCCAATAGAGTATTAGAACATAAATAGAAAAATGATTAATGCTTGCTATTATCTCCTTGGCCAGCTCATTTCATTAAAGGAAAAATAGTACATGCTTAGTTCTCCTCTGAATGAGGAAGAAAAATAAATTTAAATATTTCTAAGTGCAGCCCATATATGTTTTTAAAAAAAAACAATTTGGGTTAATGCTACTCAGGGATTTTTGTACAAATCCAAATACTATAGAATCTGTCAATCACTTAATGCAGTCTTGTATCAGCAAATGAGCTAGAATTTTCTGGTAATCTTTCACATTTGACACATTTATTATTAATTACTAACAGTTCATTTCACATTGATACCCAGCTCACCCGAGCATGTTAGGGACCATTCATTAAAGCTGCAACCCCTGCCCCTCATGCACTTTGCAAATTAAGTCACAAACTATTTATCAAGATAGTGCAATGTGGGGAAAAAATCAGCCTTTAGTTCTGATTAGGAAATTTAAATGTAAATTGCATTATACAGCTCTTGCTATTTGTGCATTTGTCCATTAATCAATCTTGAAGGGGTGAAGCGCCCACAAAGATTTGGAGGTAAGAAATGTATCTGGGTGATTTAAAATGGCTTAATCAACTAATATGTGCAAGTTAAGTTTTCATAAAATTCAAGCAATTTTTGTTTGAGAGGTGCAAGTACTCATTGATGGAATTCCTCTTGCTGGATGGGATACACCAGTATGATTCTAGAAGTTGAATTTGCCTCTATCTTAATCTGAGAAAACTCTCAAATTTTTCTTCCATACCTCAGGACCCTTCCACTTTTCAGTGCACCACTTTAAGTGAACACCTCAGCACTTTTAATATTCACAATTAGTTAACATAGGAAAAGTCATGCATGAGAAAAAAAACTATTTGGCTCATCGGAGCTCATTTATCTCATACATCATGGCAACTAAACATTCTTTGAATAACCCAAATGCTTTTGTCTCTATTACTTGGGTGATTGTTCCATATTTACCAAGCAAAGTATTTGCAGTATTTTCTGTTCAGTTTTCCATATTCTTTTCTTTTTGTTTCTTTTTTATATATTTTATTTATTTATCACATGATATCTCTCCAACCGGGGGCACGTGAGTGTAAGTTGTGTTGTATACTAGGTAGAAAAATTGTACATATTCCTTCGATGTCATAGAGAAAAGACGAATACTTTTATACGGAAGTACTATTATACTCACACACTTTTTTCTTTCTTCCTCTCTCTTTCTCCCTCTCTATCTCTCAATTTCTCTCTCCTCTAATTGTTAAGTAGCTAATGCAGCTTTTAACTAATCATTTTCTGGAAGAGTTTGTAGCTTAGTGTACCTGGTACTTCAAATCACCCCTCATGACTGAGTGCCAGATGTTGATTCATACTGCAGCAATTGATATTAAAAGTGTATTAAATAGGGGCATTTTAGGATCTGTCTCTTTGCTGTTGCCTTTGTACTCTTGATTCTCTCTAACAGCACTGTGGGAGAACCTTCACCACACGGACTGCAGCGGTTCAAGAAGGCGGCTCACCACCACCTTCTCAAGGGCAATTAGGGATGGGCAATAAATGCTGGCCTCGCCAGCGACGCTCACATCCCATGAACGAATAAAAAAAAAATCCAATCGTGTGTCTGTCACTCATCTACTCTCCCCTTCCTGTCTCAATGGGATGTATGTTATGAGGCAGAATATTACAGTGAGTTCCACCAGTACCATGAACTCCAAACAAATTCTTCATGGCTCTGTCTCTGTAATGAAGAAACTAAATAAACATCCTCTTTTGAATGACCATTAAAACCTGTTTTTTCTAGCTTACAAAGGCTGCATTATACAGGAGATTTAGATTTCCAAACAATGAATGCAATAGAGAGCTGTGGCAGCAAGTTAATGACCCTGAGGGTGCTGGAAGTGACTGACTGTTAGAATGCATGATACAACACTCAAGGTCACTTCTAAAAACCCAAAGACCAGTTTTTTTTTAATCTTGAAGTCCAAAACCACAGTTATTTATTTTATCATATTTAGAGACTGCAAAATATAGCAGACAACAAATGAGTTATGGGAGCAGAGACCAAAAACAACTTAAATTCTTCACAACCCAGTTCCTTGGCAGCAATTGTCATGGATCCACTGAAATGAAGCTTTCGGAATTTTTGCAGCACAGTAGATTGTACGTGTTCCAATACATCAGGGGAACCTTTTCCCCTGGTTTCATGCAAGGTATGCCAACTGTAGCACTCTGTTATAATCATTGGTGGCCACTAGTTAAATTCTATTGAGCACTGACATAAATTGGAAAGAATTGCTAAAAAATTTCTTGCATATGATGCCTCATCAGCCAGCCACTCTTAAGATTAAACAATTAAACTGAGAGATTAAACTATTTCCACTGGTAGGGGGGTCGATAACCAGACGACACAGATTAAAGATAATTGGCAAAAGAACTAGGGTGGAGATGAGAATTTTTTTAATGCGGCAAATTGTCATGATCTGGAATGCACTACCGGAAAGGGTGGTGGAAGCAGATTCAACAGTAACTTTCAAAAGGAAATTTGATACACACTTGAAAAGGAATAATTTGCAGGGCTATGGGGAAAGAGCAGAGGAGTGGGACTAATTGGATAGCTCTTTCAAAGAGCTGACACAGGCACAATGGGCCGATTGGCGGCCTCCTGTGCTGTAAGATTCTATGATTCTAATTGTATTTTTGTATACTAATAAATTCCCCATTTATATCCCAGTTATTAACTGTTGATTGTCACTCAAACATTGAAAAATATTGCATCACAATGATTTAATGTTTAACTGTGGATGATATCATACACTAACACACAGTGCACAAACCACCAGTGTCTGCCCTGATGATAGCACCTGATTTCAGATCCAAACTATGAATAACAGAACCTCGGAGTGGTTTAGAAGGTTATGATCTCCTCTGAAGGCCATGCATTTGTGTCAGCTTGGTTCAGTTGATAATAGTCTTGCTTCTATGTTCAGAAGGTGGTGGGTTCAAGTCCACACCATAACCTGGGCGCATAATCTAGTCTGACACTTCAGTGCAGTATTGAAATTTGTTGGAAGTGCTCTCCTTTGAGACATTAAAACTGAGGTTCCATCTGCCTGTTCCAATGTTTCAGGTGTAAATTCAAGATCCCACGCCACTATTTGAAAAAGTACAGAGCGTTCTCTCGGTGTCTTTGTTAACATTCTTCCCTCAGTCAACAGTAGCAAACCAGATTAATTGGTCATTCACCTTGCTGTGCACAAAATGGCTGTGATGTTTGCCTGCAGTCACTACACTTCAAAAGTAATTAATTGTATATGAAGAGCTTTGAGATGTTTCTGATCGGGTGCTTATCAATGCAAGTCTTTTCCTGTTCTCATTTATGATGTTACCACCGATTATATTACAATTTATTTTCTACCAGTGGTTTCAGGTTTTAGTTTCTCCCCCTCTGCCAGTATGCTCAGATTTCACATTTTATTGGTCTATACGTCATGGGTATCACGAGCAACAAGGGCTGTCAAGCTGTTTCACTTGTGGCTAAATGGATAAATGCATTACATGGTGTGGCAAAATGGGTAAATGCAGTACATGGTGTAGTACTGAACCATGCAGAGCAGCAGGCCCTTAATTTATGCCGAGTTGGTCAGTCCTGGCAAGAGCCAAGACGCGAGTGCTTCAATTGGCCTTGGTATCCCATGGCTAAGGAGAGAAAAAGTTAGCCAAGCTTTCTGCTCTTAATTGTTGTCAAGTTGACTGTGTGTGCACATGTGAGTGACAACAGGATTGGGTTCGAATGTGATGGCAACTCAAGCTCAAAACTTAGAGAATGAGCATTTGAATGACGTACCGGGAGGCTTCAGTGGAATTACATTTCAGCATGATATGCGGTCCCCAGAGAGGAGGGGGAAGAATAGCAGGTTTTGTTAGCCAAATAACAAATGAAGTAGTGAAAAAATGAGAATAAAGCCATTTGGCTAGGTGCACTGCAAATGGTTTGTATCAGTGATTTTGATGCCAGCACTGACAGATTGGCCACTCTGCTGGAGACCACATCTCTCATGCTGCCATAATGCATAATGTTGAGTTTTTATCTGCCTTGACATTTGTCAAGCGGATGCCATTAATTTGATAATTTCACCTTAAATGGTTTAATATTCTGTCTGCTGACTTTGACATATTTTGGATTGACCTGGGGTGCGCTGCACTCAGATAGCTGATAACTACTCAGCCTAATGCTGGTGTGGGAAAGGTACAGACACAGTAAACTCTTTATAAAAGTGATGGGCCTTCCTAGTGTAATCAAAAAATAATAAACATCAACCATTGAATAAGTGGTGTTGGTTTGTACTAATTATGATTTCCATGATATTCTGTGTGATATGTGCCTACAGTAAACTGGTTAGAGGCAGATAAATATTGATTAAATGTATCTTACGCATTTTGATTTTACTTAGTTTTTGAGGAGAGAGAAATTACATTTTTTTTTTTAAAGTCTTCCCCTCTCCCCCAACAAAAATCTCAAGCCACCCCTCACACCAGTTGCTCAATGGTCTGTGTGTTGTGCTGAGACCTACAGACCAGGAAGGTCTACTGATCAATCTCTGATCTAAATTGGATCAGTGTTCAGGGTGCTGCAATTGGCCTCAGTGCCCTTGGTCAGAGAGGGGAAAAGCCAGCTGTGATTCCCACTCCGGATTGTAATGCAGTGACCCCTGCTGAAAACTTGTAGGTATGGACCTGTTGAGACTAGGACTGGGCTTGCTGTCCACGCTCTCGTGAAGCCAGCCAATTGAGCATGGTACTGAAGGGCTGCTGCAAACATTCCCCAGCAAGAATCGGCAAACTCAGGAGAGGTGGGGAGAAAATTTAAACATTTGCCCCTTTCAGAGGATCGTGTCTTAGAACAATAAATAAGAAAGATGCAGGCTGACCTCATACTCGTCACACAATTAATTTTTTCCCTTGACTAGAACTTTGTGGAAGATGGTGGAGAGGATATGAACATGGGTAATTTTCAGGAAGGGAGAGGAAATCAGCAGATAAGTGAACCTGGACCATCCTCACACAATAGCTGACACCTAACTCAAACACTGGCAGAGGCCTGGAATCATGATCCCCTGTGGTTGGGAATAGTATGAAATATATAAAAGGAGGGAGGGGGAGGGAGATAACAAAATCTACATGTCCTACCCGAACTGCTCCCTCATTAATCTCTTAATTTGCCACATGAGAGAAACTACATCCATAGACAGCAGTCAGGATAGGAATGATTTATAGACCTTACATGGATTGTCAAATACCTATAACTAAATAACATTTTAATACAAGCTTCCAGCTGTTCCAATCATCTTTTAATAGCACAGATAAATTATATATAGTACATGTGTCTGTGTGATGCTGTGAACTACATACTGGTACAATTAACTATGGTAATGACTCGGTTTCTGGAAGTTCAGAACTCTGGCATCGAGTGGAAACCTGTCAAGCTTTGGAACTGGAATCTTCTCTGTGTTTTTGATAATGTCTAAAATGAGCCAGAGGGAGCTTTTAACTGTTTGTGCACTGACATAGGAGCACAGGTTTGCTATTCATAATCTAAAATTAAAACTGGATTCATGGCCATAAAAATCCTAACCATTAAAAAAAAATAGATTGACTGTTAAATTCCAGCTCAAATATCATTTGAACTTGCCGACCTTCACTGTACTTTGAGAATTGTCCGTAGTCCTGGCCTGGTTGCTGAATGGACCATTCCATTTCAGAGGTACACAAGGGCTCAGTCCCTCCTAAAGGAGCTGCACCTCTTGCTGGATGAGCTTGATGATATTGTTGGCAGCAACCATGGAGAAGCATTGTGCTGGGAGGGTTGCACGATTCCTCCTTGGGGAGGTAGCCTGTTTGGAGGCAACATGAAGAAAAAAGGGTCCAAGTGAATAAAGGTCAAAGTAAATGTTTTTCTTTGTGAACATTTTTATTGCCTCTGAACGTTTATATTTTTGTGTTTGACACGGCTACCATAGTAGTCAATAGGTTAAATAAATGGAGAACTTTCATCTATTGCAGCATCTCTGTCACGTCGTGTGCTATCATATGGTATAAATTTACAGGAGGAGGGGTGATGGAATGTGTGTCCGTAAGACTATGAATTACAGTCTGCCTGCACAAGTTTGTGAATGAAAGATATTTTGAAACTGTATAAGTATGGTAATGACAGAGAAATAAGAGGAATTTGAATTCATACTAATTGAATGGGAAGTTTAAGATTCCCTTTATTTTGTTTTGTTTTTACAATGACCCTACATCCAGAGCTGTAGAATTTTTTTTGCTTCTGCTGCAGAATTCGGTTTCCTAGGTCACACAGACTTGTTTAGACTGCTAGCCTCGAGGCTGCTGATTCACGAGTCAGCATAACCAATGCACCTAGGATTCATAGTGCTATAATCTGATCTGATCAGACTTCGAACACAACGGCTGACACAGAACTTAACATACTCCAAGACCTACGTGCTCACTGCATAAATTTAGAGGATTTCCTGTATTTTCTTAAAGGTTGTGTTATTGCTGTGATCCTGAATGTGTCTTTTTGTTTTTGCTGTTTCACAGGACTGCCTCCCAAGAAAAGCCCAAAGTCGGTAAGTTTAATACAAAGCCTGTTGTCTCTTCCCATTGTGCATCTGTGTACTCACGAATGACATGTCGGCTGTCTGTAATGTGTTGCTCTCTTCATCATTGTTTCTTGTTCTGATTATGAATTTCCCCTAGATATTACTGAGCTGTGTGTGTCTGTTATTTTTAAACGTGTCATCTTTGTTTGGCTGAAACGGCTGATTGGACTGTACTGCAGGTTGGGATGTGGAAGCTGAGACTGACGCACAATAAATCTCCTGTTTTCACATCCCAAGTCTCAGTGTATGTTCCCCGCTCGACCACGAAGAAATTCCTAAAATAGATAATTAATGCACTTCTAATGGCTCCAAGGCAACGCTGATTAAAGTCACATTAGAGTAACTTCAGGCCCACTCCATTGTCAGATTGTATTAGGCCTGTGAAGGGGAAGCGTGGTTGCATTCACTATCAAATCATAGAAATGTCAGCCTGCATGTGCTTCTTTGTCAGTTTCAAATAAATTTACCCTTTGGTAGAATACATCTGTGTGCATGGAATATGTTCACTTGCAGTGTGTTTTGTAATTTTTTTTAAGGATCCCTAAGCTTTCTGTTCGAAGAAAACAAAATCCTACTGTGTATTTTTGAACCTGATATAAAATGAATCACTTGTTCTACAATCATTAGAAATATATGATGGTGTTCTAACAAGCAGGATTGTCGTAGCCCCCTGTTCAATGCAGTGTACTCTTTTTATGATGGGTTGCTGTGAAGTATCTAGCTGCAGTAAACAACTGAAGTTTGACGACTGACTTTGTTTCAAAATGGGAGCATTGTATCGATTGCTAGCACTCACTGAAAAGCTGGAGTGACCTTCTGTTCTCTTGAATAATTGCAGCAGGCACTGGAAAGGAAGGACAGCCAGAACAGCTCCCAGCACAGTGTCTCCAGCCAGCGGAGCACACACACTGCTTCACCAGTCTTGGGCGCCCCAGGGCTTCCAGACTACCCTTCAAACGAGGCACCAGCACTGGATCAAACAGATAACTCTGTGCAAAGGAAGCCGGATCCATTTAAAATCTGGGCCCAGTCGAGAAGCATGTATGAAAGTAGGCGTAAGTATTGTGAGAAATTTAAAGCATGCATTTTTGCATGTGACTAACTTTACCTCTTTCCCCAGAGTAACTTTTTGAATAGAAGTGCAATTGTAATGAGTAAATAAAGTAAAGGTTGGCACTTGTGTCTTTTGTATTTATGTACTCTGCAATTTAGGATTAATTTCTATTCGATTGTTTGGACTGAATTTTGAAATGGTGACGGGTTGGCAGCGGGGGGTTGAAGATGCGCGTGGCAAACGCGAATTTAAAAAAAACTTGCCTTTTCCAATGCGATCGCAATGTAATTGATGGTGATTAAAGTTGTTTCCGGGTTTTGCGCCTGGCAGCCAGCATGATTGACAGACTGGCTGCCGACAGGAGCTGCAACGCCAAGGATGGGGAGGGTGGGGAAGAGAGCGTGAGAGAGAGAGAGAGAGACATCATCCGGCGCTGGAACAGAGAGTGGAGGGCACAGAAGATTGGGGTGGGTGGTGGAGAGTGGAAGATCGGTGGGGGAAGAGGGGGAGATCGGAGAGGGAGACTTCGGGGGCTGAGAGGGACATCGGAGAGGAGGACACCGGAGCAGGGTGGAAAGGTAGGTTTGTTTTGTTTTTTAACTTTGTGCAGTGGTTTTGTATTTGATTTATTTTGTTTATATTGCCTGATCCAGCCCATGTCTGGTTTCACCAGGCGTGAATCGGAAGCCATCCAGGTAAGTTTAAAATTGTTTTAACTATCTACTACGTAGGAAATAAAGTACCTTAAGTACCTCGGTACATTTGGTTCTTTAACTATCATCCCACTGGCTTTAATTGCGGGCGGGACTTCCGCATTTGTGAAGTGTGCACGCACACAGGTGCATCTGTGGGAAACCTGGAAGTCGGCGGGTTGGAGCTGGCTCCCCAACCCGCTCTGGATTTTCACCATTTTCGCAGCCCCCCCTTCCACCAACGCACCCGCAATTTGATTTTAAAATTGAGCCCATTGAGTTCGGTGGTATTATCAAATGTCACATTGTCAATATTGTCACATGCAGAAAATGCCTCCCACTACTCCAGCAAAGAACTATTTTGAATTTTCTTGATGACCTTTTATTTTAAAATATAATTGTTTTACTGTATCAATTAAAGGGGAGTGGTTGCCACTAATAACTTTGCTACTATTGCTGTCTGACTGTTCAATATGTAACTGTCCTGTCACACTGCCTTTAACTGTGTCCATAGAAATGTTCAGAAGTAAGGATTTAATATTATTCCGTCAAAATACAATGCGAAAAAACAAATTGAGAGTGGTAGAACATAGCATTTAAAAGTAGCCGGTTGCTGAAGATCAGTACCAGCAAGAATAGTTCACATTTTCAGTCTCAGCTCAGTTTTAAAAACACATAGCTTTTACCGTCAGTATCCAACTACCTACATTAACAGTCTGGGCAAAGAATTAGAAATAGATGGATCGGCATGTGGATTATTGTAGTATATTGTAAATAGGATATTATTATCGGGTGCTTCAATACAATGCTGTATATCGTTATTAACCCAACAAGTGTTCAGTTTAAGTGAAGGCGATGTTTTAAATTATTCTTGCATTGCAAATAGTAAGCTTCACTTGGTGCTGGAAGGTTGGCCTATAATGTATTCTGGAGTACAAGTCATATTGTGAACAGCTGTCCTATGTGACGTGTTAGAACTACAGTTTGGCCAAAAGATTTCCACTTTTTACTGCGTCTCGTCATCAAAGTCATTTTGTACCATGGCTGGGGGCCATTATCTTCGGTCCTAGCACAAACTGTCTTCCCCGGCCACCGATTCCCTGACCATTCTGGAGTTATTCTCTACTACTTGTTGGATGCAAATGTTGCCTGAGTTTACCTCAGCGTGAGATAATCTAACGGGTATGTTACACAGCACACATGGCTCCAAATGTATCTGCCCAACTCTCTACTTTCCCCATCCAACACTGTTGCTATAATTTACAAGTGTGAGCAACACCACCAAATTAACAATAGTAAATATCTCAGATCTGTGGTAAAACAAACACCAGAGATCTTTGTAACTCCCTGTAGTTTTTTTGGCTTTCTGGCTTTGTGTTGTATTTTCATTATGGATTCTGTCGTCTTCTTTCAAGGGGCGTCCATTACAGCTTCAGTGGTGACCAGTTGCTTCCCTGCAGTTCCCTAGCTCAGTGTTCCCTCCACACTTCATGTTGCACATTGACTTGCATATAGAGCTTCACCATTGCAGTTGCTCTCCTCTCACTGTAGAAAAACATTTTTTTTTAAAATTTCCGCGACATTTTTACCAAATAGATATATTAGATCATACTTTTTTTTTATTTGTTCATGGGATGTGGGCGTTGCTGGCAAGGCCGGCATTTATTGCCCATCCCTAATTGCCCTTGAGAAGGTGGTGGTGAGCCGCCTTCTTGAACCGCTGCAGTCCGTGTGGTGAAGGTTCTCCCACAGTGCTGTTAGGAAGGGAGTTCCAGGATTTTGACCCAGCGACGATGAAGGAACGGCGATATATTTCCAAGTCGGGATGGTTATGACTTGGAGGGGAACGTGCAGGTGGTATTGTTCCCATGCGCCTGCTGCCCTTGTCCTTCTAGGTGGTAGAGGTCGCGGGTTTCGGAAGTGCTGTGGAAGAAGCCTTGGCGAGTTGCTGCAGTGCATCCTGTGGATGGTACACACCGCAGCCACTGTGCGCCGGTGATGAAGGGAGTGAATGTTTAGGGTGGTGGAAGGGATGCCAATCAAGCAGGCTGCTTTGTCCTGGATGGTGTCGAGCTTCTTGAGTGTTGTTGGAGCTGCACTCATCCAGCCAAGTGGAGAGTATTCCATTACACTCCTGACTTGTGCCTTGTAGATGGTGGAAAGGCTTTGGGGAGTCAGGAGGTGAGTCACTCGCCGCAGAATACCCAGCCTCTGACCTGCTCTTGTAGCCACAGTATTTATATGGCTGGTCCAGTTAAGTTTCTGGTCAATGGTGACCCCCAGGATGTTGATGGTGGGGGATTCGGCGATGGTAATGCCGTTGAATGTCAAGGGGAGGTGGTTAGACTCTCTCTTGTTGGAGATGGTCATTGCCTGGCACTTGTCTGGCGTGAATGTTACTTAACACTTATGAGCCCAAGCCTGCGGGCTCGGACTGCTTCATTATTTGAGGGGTTGCGAATGGAACTGAACACTGTGCAATCATCAGCGCGCATCCCATTTCTGACCTTATGATGGAGGGAAGGTCATTGATGAAGCAGCTGAAGATGGTTGGGCCTAGGACACTAGGATATTATCAACAGAAAATGCAGCAGTGTTTTGTAGAATGCAATATTTATGTAAGTTATGAACCCAGTGTCACAACATTCACAATTTTATCACTCGCATATTGTTCATTCGAGTCTACTTTATTACACAGATGATTTATTACTGGTCTCTCCCTGTGCAGCCTCCATTTACAGGTTAAAAAGCCCACTTTTTACCCTGATTTCCCATGCCCTGTACTAAATGCAGCCAAAAGAGCAGGCAAACCACTGGTTGTCATTCTTCCACCAATGCCCTCTGAAGCACCTGTGCAGGAGCAACATGACGAAAGAGTTTACTGAGATGAATGACACGTGTGTTTTGTTCTATGGTGCAGTGTACCAGTGTTCTGACACTGCCATGACATCCACAAACAGTTATTGATATTAGTGTTATTGGTATGTTTATTTTAAACACTGTAGTCCACTTATGTCACATAACACTAAATCCAGTACATTGGGCACACATTCCAGGAATTGAGAAGAATGGTTTAATTTGCTGAGGGGTCAGACTTTTAAGTGGCAGTAGTGGAAAAAAGCCTAAGGTTAATTTAACACAAATAGGAATCTCAATATTAATATGCGATTGATGGAGACCCAGTCAATATTTGCGAAGCTGTGCATACTCCTTTGGTTTTTAACTCTTTCTCGTCTCCTGGTGCGAGGGAAGACTTTTGTACGTTGTTGCAGTTATTCGAGTACAGATGGAACAAATGGGAATGTGTTGAAAGCTGCTGAGAACAGGAGCGTATGGGAGTTCCCAGCAGAGCCATTTGCTGCAGACAGACTAAAGCCAGTGGTCTGCCTGGCAATATTTAAATGGTAACAGAATCCTACATGGTGGTTGTGCACTTGTGTCCAAGAGAATGATTTGTCAATGGTTATACCTTTAAATTTACTGAGTTTTAATCGCCATAGTAATGCTAATGGAGAATCAGTAATTATAAATCAGTGACATTTAGCTGCTGTACTTCAAGGAATAACAATGATAATTGAGATACTGATATAATAAATGCATTTAGATTTTTGGGTGTCATTTGTTGCTCCAGTTATAGCACCCAAAAAACATTCTTGATGGTTTCATTCGGCGGATGTGATTCGTAGTCCTGCTACACGGATTGATCATTTCCACGCAGGAAAGCTACTAGTAAATCACAGAGGTGAATGAACTTTTTAATGGCTAGTGACACCACACAGAAAGAATCATTTATAGACATAGTAGAATTGAGGAGAGACACAGCCAGAAAAATGAACCAAAACCTCAGAACGGGTGGCAAAATCCTAAGATTCAGAGATTCTAATTCTTGATGGCCAAATTGTGGAAATCCACCATTCATATTAGGAGTTTCAAGCATGAGCGATTGCAATTTATTCCCTTTTTTATTGTTTGCAATTTAAAGAAAAGTCTTGCTGTGTATTTTGATTCCTACTTTTATTTACATGCTCCTGTCTGCATTGAAAACCCTTTTTCTTCTTGAGATTCTTTAATTTTCTTCTTTTGAATTTTATTTTTATTTTACTTGTTTCTTTTTCTTGCTCCTATTTTATTTGTAATTCTCATTTTTTTGCTTTTTGTGCTTCATCATAACATTTGCCCTGTTATTTGTTATCACTTAGGAAATTGTGTATTTGTAATCCATTATTATTTCAGAATTTTCATTCATTGTTTCCCTTCCTTTCATATTCAATGTTTTATCTTCAATTTGTCTGTAGAGATGGGAGGAGCTGATGGGGGTGAAGGAATAAGATATGAGGGAAGCTGACAGGAAAAGAATAGGATATGAGAAAGACTGAGGAAATTGAGAGGTAAAATGCAGGATATGAGGGAGACAGTGACTCAGACTGGGGTTTGGTTCCACAGTTGCTGGAAATCTTCTAATACTTGCTAACAGTGAGGGTCGATAGGTGATTTAACAGTAAGAGACATCACAGCCAAGCCCGATCCTGCCCTCATCCAGTGTTCACATATGCACACTTTCTAGCAAAGGTCAGTGGATAACAGTCAGGAGCAGGATTCTTGGCTGAATTTTTTTTTAAATCTTTCTATACTTGGAGACATTGAGGTCAAATGTAATACTTCTGGCCACTGTCCAGGCTGAGATCAGCTAACTCAGCACAGGCTAGAGATCAAACCTGGGACCTTCTTGATCTACATGGCTCAGCAGCACAGTAATGCATTAATCTACTGATGCCATCAAGTGAACCCCTTTTTGGTAAATTTCAATCATTTAATACATTTTCACATAAGATTAGTTTAACTTAACAACCACTGATGTCTCTTTGTTTGCTTTTACATTCATCCTGTTGACAGGTTAATTGTGAACTGTGGTGCCAGGACTTTGATGAGTAATGTAGAACAAAATTTGGGATAGTTAAGTACATATAAAAAGGTTGCTGATCTAGTAATTGTTCACAGGATGTTTGCTGGAGTAAGGTGACTGGTGATTAAAGTGTAGCTGCTATTCAACACTAAGCAGTGGGTGCGTGCATTAATACCATTAATAAAGAATGGTCATCTTAGCAATACAGACATTAACACTTGCTCTTTTGACCAATTGGGTCACTCATTTCACTCAACCTTTAGCCAGCTGAAAATCTAATTGAATGCACAGAGGACTGAGATTTGATCTCGCCATTAATATAAACCGATTCACCATGTATGTTTGTCAAGTGCTTAAAAAGCTTCCATTGAAGCAGTCTATAATCCTGACCTCTCCTGTTGGTATAATTGTAATAGTGGATGATTGCTATCCACTGCAAAGAAAGAAGGTGAGGTCCAGCCAAAGTGTGTGGGATTTATAGCCAGCAATGTCCTTATTGAATTTCTACCCTGCAGCTATCTCCGAGACATTGCCGTGATTCACAATCTAGCTTTTACAGTAAATTGCAACACTAGAACCACAGCCTGTGATTTAGACCTAAAATCAATTGGGGATGGTGACACCAATTCAAACAATGGAAGCCTTTAATTTGATAGTGTCATTTGCTGAACCATCCTAAAGCTCATAAAACTGTCAGAGCAGCAAACAAAATACTGTCTCTGTCCAGTTGTTAATGGAAACCAATTGACCTTCATTATGTTTTCACACATGTATGATGGTCCTGACATCTATATGCTTTTCCCACAGTTCCCGATTACCAGGAGCAAGATATTTTCCTTTGGAGAAAAGAAACTGGATTTGGATTTAGGATTCTTGGTGGAAATGAGCCAGGGGAGCCAGTGAGTAATTAAAGATGGTTTACTATTGCTGGATATTTTGTTAGTGATGCTATGTTAAGAGAAATAAGATGTAGCTCTTTCCTGAGGCAATACTTTACTATTTTAAAAAGACACAGGTAATAAAGCACTGAATGGCTGCATATTAGGGTTTGAGACTAGTTTGGTAGGTTCAGTATTGTCAGATGTGGGCTGGACACATGGAGCTAATCTGTGTTAATTTAAGTTCATTATGTTTTACAGAATAACGTACATCCATTTTGAAATTTTAGTGGAGCACATCACCTTACATTCTTTGCTCCCTTTCAGCTAATAACAAAAAAGATTATTTATTTTTCCTGTTCCATAATGTGGATCAGCACCCTCCTGGATGCCAAGTTACATTCTGTACCAATACTTATGTTTTGAAGTCACTGATGCCGCTCCAGTAATCAGGAAGTTTTCCACTAACTTAGCAGAAGTTGGGCTATGTATTGAAATTGTTCCATTCCTTGCTTAGAAATGGATATGAGAGCCCAATTTCACAGAAAGTGTTACTTAGCACTACGTCCTCTACACACCTACACATCCAAATAACAAAATTTGCTGCTTTAAGTGCCGTGGGTGTCATAAATAATGTGCTGTCTATTTTCATTATAAAGTCTGAAGGTTATTGCAAAGGTCTGAACTCAACAAACCAAAAACCACCAACCTGTGTTTAAAATTTCATCCAGAAACTTCAATCAGAATAAAAAGAAAATAAATAAACTTAACTTTTCTGTTTTAAAATGCAGAATATTTCAGGTCTTGAATTCAAGTCTTGAAATCTGATATTTTTACAAGAATTGGGTTTCATTGCTTTTTTTTAAACTGACTTTTGCAAAACTGAAACAAGGTATGCAAAAGATTTTCAACAGCAAATAAATCAAGATTTAGAATTTTTTCTTCTTTTTAAAACAAAAATGATCTAAGTTTAAAACTATACTAAATTTATAGCTATGACTGTTTGAATGTTATCAGTACTTTAAGAAGCTGAACAAAGATTCCCTGCTGTGTAGGCTTCTAAATATCAAATTCTGAATCATGCATTGGTGCATCTGTTATTCCATTAAAAATTTCTTGTTGAGGGGGTTCGAGGGACTCATTTATACTTTTCACGTGCAAATTGTGATTACGTGTTGCCTTCTCACTAAAGTTTGTATAATCATTGCAGCTAACACATGAAATGTTGAACATTGTGAATGATCATTTTGATGAATTGAGGTTTGAAAGCTGTGTCCTTACTCTGGTTTCTGTTGTAAACTATGCTGTTGGGTTCCTGAAATATTCTGAATAATTTCCTATTTTAATTTCCCATAGAAAGTCCATTCTTCATTGTGCTTATTGAGCCTTTGGGTTTATACAGTAAAATTGCTGCAGTTCTTCCAGATAATGATCCAGCATTTCCTATGGACTACGCATTTTTGTATTTTCTCATACATACCGCCATACAAGCAAGTAAAAGAAACACCTGGTTGAGATTGGCATATGTTATTAGCCCAAAGCGCCACTTTTTCAGTGGGCACCATTGTTAGTTTGGTAATGGATGCCCAGAGGATATAAGTATCCTATCTGTTCTGTTTCATATATCTCATAATATCCGTGTTTTAAAATTGCTTCATGGCTATCATCAGAAGTGCATTGGTCTTTTATTTTCCTCTCTCTGTTTTGATCCTAATAGATTTAGCTGTGAAAAATGGGAATTAATTGTGCTACGCTTAATGAATTGAACACTTTGGGAGAAAAGCATTGTGACTGACCTCAAACGTTGCTTAGCGCAAAGTTAATGATAGTGTGTCTTCATCAACATTTCTGGTTCCTTTTGGTACAGATCTACATTGGCCATATTGTGCCCCTCGGCGCTGCTGATGCAGATGGACGGCTGCGCTCAGGCGATGAGCTGATTTGTGTGGATGGCACAGCCGTAGTTGGAAAGTCCCACCAGCTTGTGGTTCAGTTAATGCAACAAGCGGCCAAACAGGGCCACGTTAATCTTACTGTGAGGCGTAAAGTGGTTTATGCAGGTTAGTGGTTGTCAGCGTGCGATTGGAAACAAAATGTATTGCCTTGCACTTGCAAGAAAGGTGTTGCTCCCTTGAAATACAAAGATCTTCACAAGACCAGTTGACAATAGATAACTAGATTTTTTTACATTATGGGGTATTACAGTAAATAGCATCATTTTGTCTTGTTTGAATGAAGCCAGTAGTTGTTAATTAAAGTATAAATGTATTCCAGCCTACCTATTCTAGATAAATGCTTGAAATGTTCCCAGTCCACTCTCCTCATGTCACTACAACTATATAATTTCTTTTAAGTTCTGTGAAATGTCAGTATCGCCTGATACAACCTGACAATGAAAGTGAAATCACTGGTTCTTAAAAGTTGATATATTCCCTCCAATTGCAGTTTTTTCCATAATCTGTGCACTTTTAGAACCTTTTTCTCCCCAGATGCATATCCACTGAATAAGACAAATGCTTTTATTGTCTGTGCTGTACAGTTTGTGTAGAATACCAGGGACATCCACCAGCACCCTGGGTCGTTTTGGAGTGAATACAGGACCTGAAATGAGCTTTCTGGATGATTCACTCAATGACTCATCCTGCAGCATTCATTCGAAAATGGTCTACGCATGAGTTTATGTCAGTGTAAATGAAAAACCTGTGAAACAGCTCATGCCAAGGGGAACACTGCAGGTTCTTGGAAATTCCTGGGAGGTAGGACACAGAGTGTTGCCAACTTTTTGTTTGGATCCCTACACTTCGCATGCTGAATTATGGCAGCTTCTAAGAAAAAGGTTAGAAACCCCACTCTCTGGCACTTGTCAGAAGGTCTCATTGAGCCTGTCACGGACATGAAAACAACAGGTTTTTTTTTTAAAGTGTAGAATATATAATTTTCCACTGTGTATTAAGCTTTTTAATCCTGTGGGCTCACCAGCAAATGTTTTCAACACTGTTTTTTTTTTAATATGCGGAAAGCAATTCTTCCCAGGTAAAGGTCGCCTTTGGAACGTGCTCAAAATTTTCAGTTTTCAAATTGTACACTGTGCTGTCCTGTGAGCAAGAGGCAAATGCGATGCAGACGGTGGAAATGTGCTTTGAGGTTTGTTGGGGAGTGGAAGCACAGTTCCAGGGAGGTTGGGTCCCATTCGAGCCTTTGGAATGTGGCTTGGTCCTGGATGATGTGTTGAATTTGGGCATAGCAGAATAGTTTCTGTTGGATGAGGTTGAATTTGGTGGTCCTGCAATCCTATTCATGGCACATGTAAAGGGGACAGGATGCAGTTCACAAGAGATCTGACTGCTTATAGAAATGGCCTTTTACTGTGAAAATACGTTGAAATGTTGGGAGAAAGCCCAGACTGTGTATTGGGCATCAATCATCAAGTGCAAGGCCCACCTTGCTCGTGTGGTAAATGTATCCTCTCCGATCCCATCACATAGCTTTTATTTACTAAATCTCATCATCTCAGTGCATACAGATTTGTCAGTGGTTGCAAGGATGCATGTTGCCCTCCAGTATCTTGCCTAGGTGGTATTCATGTGTGAGTTTTGACGGTGATTGTTTGTTGTCAGGCTATTTGACCATGAGTAGCACCACAACTGTACCTGATGTCCTTATCTGCACACTTTCAGCAGGTTCACCAGGTTCGCAACCTCGGGGTCCTATTTGATCCTGAGGTTAGCTTCCGACATCATATCCTCTCCATCACTAGGACTGCCTACTTCCACCTCCGTAATATCACCCGTCTCCGCCCCTGCCTCAGCCCATCTGCTGTTGAAACCCTCAGCCATGCTTTTGTTACCACCAGGCTCGACTATTCCAGTGCTCTCCTGGCCGGCCTCCCATCTTCCATCTTCTGTAAACATCAGCTCATCAAAAGCTTTGCTGCCTGTATCCTGACTCGCACCAAGACCTGTTCACCCATGTACACTGTGCTCACTGACCTACATTGGCCCCCAGTCCAGCAACGCCTCAAATTTAAAATTCTTATTCTTGTGTTCAAATCCCTCCATGGCCTTGCTGTCTCTGTATCCTCCTCTAGCCCTACAAGAACTCTGCGTTCCTCCAATTCTGGCCTCTTGTGTACCCCCTGATTTCCTTCACCTCTCCATTGGCGGCTGTGCATTCAGCTGTCTAGGCCCTAAGCTCTGGAATTCCTTCCCTAAACATCTCCGTCTCTCTACCTCTCTCTCTCTCTCTCTCTCTCTCTCCTCCATTAAAATGCTCCTTAAAACCCACCTCTTTCACCTGTCCTAATACCTCCTTATGTGGCTTGGTGTCAAATTTTGTTTGATAACGCTCCTGTGAAGCGCCTTGGGACATTTTACTATATTAAAGGTGCTATATAAATGCAAGTTGTTGTTGATTGTGTTCAGCAGTGGGAATTTTGGTTGATTCTCCTCTCCCAAATCCAAGGCACTGAGGCTAATTGTAATGCCCCCAATTGCACTCGTGTTGAGTAAGCTAACCTCAGCCAAAGTTGGGAATCAAACCTGGGGATTCCTTGCCTTTATGGCTCAGCTGCTTGCTGAATGAACTCACTAAACTTTCAGCAAGCTAAAATTCTTCGGATTGCTGGCAAAGAAGAGTTAAATTGCATTGTGTTTTATCCCCCTATTAACGAAATGATGAGCAATGCTGTTAACACCGGTAACTTAGTTTAAAAAAAAACAAAATGTGAGCCATTTTTCGTTCTTCTGACACTTTCTGGGGTATGGTTCCGCAGGGAGCGGCAACCCTCCCAAGTTGCCATAATTCAGGAGTGAACCTGGACAGTGAGGGTCAGCATGTTGATTGACTATGTGGGGTATCGTGCGCTAGACTGATCAAGTCCTCACCCAACATTCGAAAATAGGATCGTCTGGTTGGGATGACTGGATAGAAATCAGGATTGGCAACCCTGGATGATTTTCATCCCTGTCCCCCCTGCCGCCCCTCCCAACCCATTTCCCTGGCATAAGATTCTGAGACCGATTCTCATAGCCCAACTACTGCCCCAGCTGATAAGTTAACTAAGCATGGGTCAGTCATCTATGTTTTCTTTGTTTAACCCTTTCAACTTTACTGATCTTTCAAATGTCATCCGAGATGCAATTCTTTAGTTTTAAAAAGACAATTTTTTCCACTCTTCGTAACCCAGCAGCCATTCCAAAGCCTGAGACTGAAGTCCCTGCCTCTCCAGCCTTGTCGCACCACAGCAGCAACCAAGCAGTTTCCCTGACTGAAGAAAAGCGCACCCCACAGGGCAGCCAGAACTCTTTGAACACGGTGAGCTCTGGGAGCGGTAGTGCCGGCGGTGTTGGTGGTGGAGGGGGTATGCAGCCATACGATGTGGAGATACGACGGGGAGAAAATGAAGGCTTTGGCTTTGTTATTGTCTCTTCAGTCAGTCGACCCGAAGCGGGCACCACTTTTGGTAAGTTCTGTTTTTTTTTAAACGACACATTTGGAAAAAATACAAAATCAAAATGACAGATTTTAACATGCAAATATTAATACAGTGTACATATTCTCCAATGAGCAAAACCATTAGAGATTTCATATTTCCCTGAACTAGTACTTACATGGTGAACCCATTCCTGTATGATTTTTAATTCAATCATTCAGACAAACTGTATATGTATAGTACAGTACAGATATTGTTTAATGCCAGTACATAATTTCTTTTTAATAGTTTTTCTTCTGTATTAAAATAACAATGTCATTGAGAATATTTAATATTGTGCCCTGTTTGAGGAAGAACTAAAAAACTTGTTTTCAAACAATAGATTAATTGTATCTATAGAGTAACTTGGTATAACTTATAGGATATCTTGATTGTGTGTGGATTTATTATGGTCGTTGGACTTTCCTAAAACCCTGCATGAAATGTCTGCTTTCTGCTTTGCCTTGCTACTTGTGTGGTTCATCTTAACTGGGCAATTCTTTGGGTTACAATGAGTGTGCTTTCTTTGCTAATGATTGGATGTAGCTGATTCAAGCCTGGCTTTTTAATTTTTTTTTAAGTTTGAGGTCACATAAGAATCCACACAGTTTACTTGCTGTCACACTCTGCAGCTCACAGTTTTTAATCAGCAGTTTTTTTTTCTGAGTATCAAAGCTGTAGCGTAGAAACTAACGTCTTGGTTCAAAATGGATCTCACTGGGTTTGAGGTTTGCTTGCCTTTCTGCAATGAGAAAGAACAGAACATTGGCAAAATACTAAATTTAAGCACAACTTCACATGATACAGCTCCTAAAGTATAATGTTGGCACGGTCAATACAGGAGGCAAACACCAGAAACTGCGACAGCTAACCGCAATCAAAGTGTTGATTTGCATTCGGAAGTTGTATTCGAATTATGACATCCTAAAGGAATGAGTCCGTGCCACGGTTTTACCTTCAACCTTTGGAGGTTTCGCAGTACCTTATTCCCAAGTTGCTTCTGTTTTCACGTGTAATGCAGGCTCTTACATAGTTCTCCTTTGTGTTAATTAATCTGGATGAAAGCACAGTTGTCTGAATATACAGTTAAATATACATTTCATCATTCATGGGGCCTTCACTTAAGGCTTCAAATCTCCAAAGGTTTTACAAGTACATGAATCAAAGTTACACTTTCCTTGTTAAAATACAGGCATTTTTGTACTTATGAACAGATAATAAATACTTTGATAAACTAAATTAAAGGTTTCAGAATGTTTCACAAAATATATTATTCCAGTTTTACTTTTACTGCCTGACTACTCAAAGCTTAAAACTTTACATGTTGACTTGAATGAGCTATTTTGATTTGAACTTTTTGAAATCTGGGATGATCATATGTTTTCTGAGGTAATAGATCTCAGTAGAGTGCCTGCTTCTTGCAGTAGGTGCTGCCACTTTCAGTTGGCATTTGCTGGCTAAACTCCTGTCCCAAGTGTCGATTAGCATAATTCAATTGAATTATCCTTTTAAGGAAGGAAACAGACCATGTACTTAACCAGTAGGAACTGCATGCACCCTCTGAAGACCCTGTGACACTTGCTGGAAATTATATTTTACTATTGACAGCTAAAAAAATGTTTTTGAAATAGCTAAAAAGGGAGCTGCACATTACCACTTCACAGCTGCATTAAGTAGAACTGATTGCCAATGTTTTGATCATCAACCATGGGATGTAATGCATTCCATCATTAATTTTGCTTGGTGGCACAGTGAATTAACCCCTGACCTTCTGTCTCCCTGTCCTCCTCTCCTAATGGTTCACCTTTACCACCTTCCCAATTAAAACTTGTACAAAACCAGGCAATGCATGTGTAGCCATGCCTCACAAAATAGGTCGGATCATCGAAGGAAGCCCTGCAGACCGTTGTGGCCAGCTTAAAGTTGGAGACCGCATTTTGGCCGTTAATGGATGTTCAATTACCAACAAGTCCCACTCGGATATTGTCAACTTGATCAAGGAGGCTGGAAATACAGTAACCTTGCGCATCATTCCGGGTGACGGTGAGTTAAAAGCCTTCCCACTTTTACGAGATGAGACAAGTAACAACACTTTGGTTATGTGTTGGCAATTGCCATTTTACTTAAATAATTCTCATGCTTTATTTTCTGGTGTATTTTTATTTTTAATGATTTACTTAGTTTTGTTGCGTTCCACATTGTTGATTTTTAGAATATAAGTGAGAAGTCCCACAAGTTTCTGGCTGCATCAATTTAATATTATACATTTGTGAGGCGATGCGGTAACTTTTATGATTTGGCATTCCCAGCACAAATTCTTGTGCAAAGCTCTGCTTTACTGTTGTAGTTCATGCATTGTAAAATTTACACCAATATCCTATGCCCAAGGCCACTGTTTTTTTGGTCAATTTAATTTTTATTACGTGATTCTGGGATCTTTACTGATGTTTTGAGGGTCACATTTCCTGATTCAGTGCATCTATAATTCAACCCAATAGATTATTGTGACTGAATAAGTCACATTTTGTTTTTATAACATGCTATTATGGGATTTTTACTCGTGTTTTGGGGTTTGTTTGTGCAGTTTTTGCCAAAAATGAATGTGGATTACAATCGGCCTTCTCAATATCAGTCTAGAATAAACACAGGAATATATATATATATATGTATGTATGTATGTATGTATGTATGTATGTATGTGTGTGTGTATATGTATATATATATATATATATATATATATATATAAAACCACCAGTGTCTAATAATCGTACAGTAAAACATTTTTCATTCCTGGTTAGGTTAACATTTATGTAGTCAAACTGAATTGCTTACAACTTCTGATCGTCAGTCTGCTTAAGAATGAAGAATAACATATATTTATATGATCAGTTATTATAATTTTAAAAGTTGTATTTAAAAACAAAATGATTAGTTATCCAAGAATTGTCAGTGGAAGTGAAGCTACGATTCTGGTGCTTGTGAGATAATAACAATGAAGAAATGTTTCTCGTGGAACTTTTTAATAATATATTCCGTATAATTATAATAATCTTATATCTTTTGGAAGATGTGTAAGCTATTAAAGTGATCAGTGTAGCATCTTATTTAAAGTTTAATTTTTTTTCTCTTTTTAGAATCCTCCAATCCATCCTTGCTAACAAATGCAGAAAAGATTGCGACAATTACAACCACTCATACCCCCCAGCAGCCACCACAGGAAGGACGGTAAGAAACTTCCTTATAGTCTCGTGGTTTACATGAAGTAGCTATGTTTGGAAGCACAGAGTTAGTTTCTGGGTTAATTAGAGAAAAATCAGTCCAGTTCCACATCCTGATCACTGTTCAGTGCCCTCTGCTTGTGCACGGACATGAGGGCGGAACTTCCGCCTACAACTAAATGTACTCCCAAAAAAGCCATTGTGAGTATAAAATGGGAAATCTGTTTGTATTGATGAAGTTATCATCAGGAGTAATTTCACCCCCAAGCCTAGGGCAGGAACGAACTTGCCTGCCAACAGGCAATATCTATGGTTGCTGATGAAGGATGGGTATTTGGGTAAGTTACTACAGGGCTGCCAACATCGGTCAGCACATTCAGGAGAGATGGGGGGTAAAAAAACAATAAAACTGGAAACAAAAAATAGTTGTGTTAATGCATAAGCACTTACAGTTTAGTTTTTACATTATTCTGTAAAATGACTGTTCAACTACTGATTTCAACTGTAGCATTTAAGCCCAGTGTGAGTAATGACTTAAAAACAAGAAGAAAAACTCATCTGTACTTTTTTCCATTTTGTTGAAGGAACAACACAAAACCAAAGCCAGAAGTATCGTTTGATTATAAGCCGGCTCAGGTAAGTGACAGTCCTGGGTTTAATTACTGGAAATAGATGCAGTGCCTGGTATAGCGCCAATAGATTGGGGCCATTTACAAGATGAGGACATCTTTCAACATCATGTTCAGTACTGTGATCCAAAACCGAGTACTTGCTGAGATCAGTAAAAGGGTTTGAGTGGGAAAATTACTAATTTGAAAACATCTAATGTAATTTTATTGTCGCCCACACACCATTCCCTCAGCACAGAGGTACTAAGATGGACTGAGTTAATTTGCTCGCTGTTGTGTTACCTCCCTCTCAGTGGGGAAATGTTTGCCTTCCGCTCGACATCCACGGCCTGCTTCACACCTGCCTCAGAAAGCTTTGATGGAGGTTAGAGATGGAAACTCTGGATGCGAGGCCAACTTTCTACCACCGTGTAACACAACACATTGGAGTACCAAGACAATATTACAAAATTAAATTATCAAAGAATATAAAAAGTAATAGTAAAGTATTCTACAGATGCATAAATAACAAAAGAAAAATCAGGATAGGGATAGGGCTACCAAGGGATACACACGATAAACTCACAAGTATTGATGACAAAATGGCAGAAATGTTAAATAATTACTTTGCCTCAGGATCTACCAGGGTCTAACATGGTGGGCATGACATTAGAAGAAGAGATCATAAAAGATACGACGACATTTAAGATAGAAAGGGGGAGATAATTGATAAACTAATCAAACTTAGAGATGATAAAACCCCTGGTCCGGGTGGATTGCATCCGTCCATATTAAAAGAAGTTAGGGAAGAGATAGCAGAGGCACTATTACATACATGTAAAAAGTCATTAGAAAAGGAAATAGTGACAAAGGACTGGAGGACAGTTAATGTGATTCCTATATATAAAAAAAGGAGATAGACCAATTAGCTTAACATCAGTGGTAGGAAAGATAATGGAATCCTTACTCAAAGATGTACTAAAAAAAAATAGATACTGAAAATATAATAAAGAATAGTCAGCACAGATTTCAAAAAGGAAGGTCATGCTTGACCAACTTTATTGAATTCTTTGAAGAAGTAACAAAAAGGGTAGACAAGGGTAATGCAGTAGATGTAATATATTTGGATTTTCAAAAGGCCTTCGATAAGGAACCATATTTATACTCATGACTAAGATCAGAGCATGTGGAGTCAGGGGACATGTAACAGAATGGATAGCAAGTTGGCTACAAAACAGAAAACAGAGAGTAGGGGCTAAAGTTAGCTACTCAGGCTGGCAAAAGGTGGGAAGCAGTGTTCCATAAGGATCGGTGCTTGGAGTACTGTTCACCATTTACATAAATGATTTGGAATCAGTATTCCGAAGTACAATTTCAAAATTTATGGACGACATCAAATTGGGGGAGAAGGACTGTGACAAAATACAGGAAGACATTAATAAACATGCAGAGAATGGGTGTGTAATTGGCAAATGAATTTCAACATAGATAAGTGTGAGGTATTACATTTTGGTAAGAAGATTAAGTGGGGCACATACTGCTTGGAAAATAAGAGTCTAAGTGGGGTAGAGGAGCAGAGGGATCTGGGGGTACTGTTACACAAATCACTAAAAGTAGCAGCGCAGGTTAATAAGGCCATTTTTTTTAAAAAAAAAGCAAAACAAGCACTGGGGTTCATTTCTAGAGGGATAGAATTGAAAAGCAGAGAAGTTATGTTAAACTTGCATAGAACCTGGGTTAGACCATACTTGGAGTACTGTGAACAGTTCTGGTCTCCATCTTATAAAAAGGATATGGAGGCACTGTAGAAGGTACAAAACTATTTGACGATACTAGAACTGAGAGTTTATATCTATCAGGAAGGATTGAGCAGGCTGGGGCTCTTTTCCCTAGAAAAGAGAAGACTGAGGAGTGACCTGATAAAGGTCTTCAAGACTATGAAAGGGTTTGATGGGGTAAACGTAGAGAAGATGTTTCCACTTGGGGGGGAGACCAGTACTAGAGGCCATAAATATAAGGTAGTCACTAATAAATCCAACAGGAAATTCAGAGAAACTTCTTTGCCCAGAGAGTGGTTAGAATGTGGAACTCGCTACCACAAGGAGTAGTTGAGGCGACTGGCATTGATGCATTTAGGGGGAAGCTAGATAAACACGAGGGAGAAAGGAATAGAAGGATAAGCTGATAGGGTTAGATGAAGTAGGGTGGGAGGAGGCTCGTGTGGACCTGTAGGGCCGCATGGCCTGTTTTTGTGTTGTGCATTCTGTATAATATTGGACCAACATGATACTGTACCTCGATTCTTCAGTGTTCAGGTAATGTAGCTGAGGTTGCTTCTGAGCGTTACTTTTAGGCCTCAGCAATTATTCCCTAAAGGAAAGAGGTTAGCTAATAACAGCTGGGTAAAACTACTTACTAGTGTGTGACTTCAATCCAAACATATCTTAAGGAGGATTTGAACCTGCAGTCATTAAGGTAATGGTATATTAGTGCACTATTGCATTTGAAGTGCTTAAAGTGAGTGAAATAAATGCAAAGGATGAATGCCTTTGTATCTCTTTACTTTTCAAAATTTGCTGGAAGTCAGTGTATGATTTAAAAATACCAACATTTTTGCTAATGCAAGATACAAGATGGTCATAAATCATGCAGCCCAGTAATAGCAGTTTAATTGAGAAACCAAGAGTTGCACTCTTTTTCTACAATGTTCTGGCTGTGTTTTTATTTTATTTTAATCAGGTAATGATGCAAGACTTACATAGAATTTTACAGCACAGAAACATGCCATTTGGCCCAACTGGTCTATGCCACTGTTCATGCTCCATATGAACCTCCTCCCCTCCTACTTCATTTAAATGCATCTATGTTTTTTGCCTCAACCACTTCACATGGTAGCAAGTTCCACATTCTCACCACTCTGAGTAAAGAATTTTCTCCTGAATTCCTTATTGGATTTACCCTATCAAACCCCTTTGTAATCTTAAAGACCTCTTATCAGGTTACCTCTCAGTCTTTTCCTTTCTACAGAAAAGAGCCCAACCTGTTCAGTCTTTCCTGATAATTTCCTGATAGCAATGAACTCATTGCAAATAGTCATTAATGTATTTTTTCAACACTCGCCTGATGGCCTAGTGGCTAAAGGCACTGTTTAATATAGCATTAAATTCTTCAGGACAAAAGATCCCACTTTCAGTTCCTGGTTTGTGCTGATCGCAGCAGTAATAGAGCTGGTATTAATGCAAAGATCTCTGGGTTAGAAAGGGGAAAGATTCCCTCCTATCCAATTACTATCCACTGAATCCTTGATGGAAAATACATTTTGTGTGGATGTCAGATGATGACTAAATCAGGCTCAGCTGTTTTACCCTTGATGGTCAAATAAGTTGCCAATACTGTTTAGACTCACAAACAATGGCCATTTTGAAAAGAGACTGGCAGTCACAATGGAATCATACACCAGCAAGAGTCAGTGTCATGTAGGGAGGGTAGAGAAAAGTTGAGGGAAAAATATTTTCACAGGGATGATTGTTTGGTTGTCTGTTATGACTTATTGGACATTAATAACATAACTATATAAAGAACTACATTACAGAAAACTGATTATCCTGCAGATTTCTGATGCTCTAAAGATATGCAATAGGCGATACTAGTGTGGTTTTCATGGTTCAGATAGCCTCCACTGCATAACAAATCGAGCAATAAAATTCCTTATGGTGGTTAATGGTTTGTTTATTCCAGCAAACAGTTCCTTGAGTAGCTTTGATGTAATGTGTGAAATGTGATGGGCAGTAAAGAGCCACAAGCCACTACAATAAGGATCCTGAGACTAGGACAGGAGGCTTCTGCAATGTAGGACTGAAGCATAGAAAGTGAGAGGCACTTACTGTCTGAGAATCAAAAAGGGAGGAGCACTTACCAACTGGGACACAAAAGGAAAGTGTCAGTTACCATCTGGGACTTGGAGAGGGAGGTGTGGAAGTCCTGTGGGACTTAGAAATCGGGAGAAGAGGCTGCTAATTTCTGGCTGTTGGAAGAGACCATCACTTTGTAGAGGGAATGTTGGGTGTAAGTGTCTTTTTGTTTCTTTGTGACTGGTGTAGTCAATTTTGACTCTCTATTCAATGTTTGAGACTGACACCATAATGGTTAATAGCCACATGACTTTATTTATCATAAGAATCAATGCCTCACAGTATTTAAGCAATAGTTTACAAAGCACAATTGAGAATTATATTACCCCATTGTCCTTTGGGTAGAAGCCGTGACCTCATTCCCCATTCCTTCATGCATGTACCCTCGTTCTCGTTTACCTGCCTGGTACTTACTTTTCTTGTCCTCTACCCTGAGTCTGAGTGGAGGCTGGCTACTTATACACTGAGTTAACCCCAGCCCCCCTTTTCACTGCCACTATAGATGGGTCCCTTATCAGCACTTTTAGGGGCCCATCAATCGTTCTTCCTTGATTCTGGAATGTAGTTGCTAAGCAACATGTTTGGACATACAGGCCCATCCTTTGTTTCACTGTTTTTGCCTCAAATTGCATGTTTTTGTGTTTTTAACTAAGGCTGGTTCCTGTTGTTTCTTACCCATAGCCCTGTTAAGTCTAACTCTTTGAATTCCTCATACATTTTTGTGAAAACTATATTTCCTTACAGTGGGTCCAAGAATGCAGCCATTCTGCCATTTTAATGCAAAGCATTTTTGGTGTGTCAGTATAACTCAGAGTCAGGTCAGTGATCTAACTCCTAAAGTGAGAAATGGGAGATCCCTCACACCACTTAGGCTTCACACTGGGTGCAGTGTAACACAGCTTGTTACAAAGCCATGTTTGAAGAACATTCAGACCACTTGGGGGCTTTATAAACATATTCTTCAAACGTTTTAATGTTGGGAAAGAAATGACACTCTGGCCCAATCTCGCGTCATGTTAAAAATGAGCAGCTCAGAGAGCAAGCTCTGCACATGTCCAAGCAGGCAATTACGGAGCTCATTGGTCACTGAATTCAGTGCGTGATGCATCCAGCAGTATAACAGGCTGCTGACTGAACATCACACTCTGAGACCAGTTTGTGTAATATAACTGCAGCATAAGACTTTGGTATGTTGTGTTTGTTTTCTTATGGTATGTAAATTATGTATACTACTGGTGACTCCTGTGTGTTCAGTTATTTTTGTGGATGGTGAAATGATGGAGCATTTTTGGTGACGTGCTTCTACTCCGCAGTATTTTTTAAATTGATGCTGGAACTTTCATGGTTCTATTTTAATTATGATATTCCGATCCCTTAAAAGAAGTGAATTCTGAATCAGTGCCCATTGAGAAAGATGATTGAGGGTTATACTGGCAGGAATAGATCTGCTTGATTCCCACAAGAATAAGGAAGAGAATACGAAGATTTGGCTGAGGTGGGGAGCCGATGATTGAGTTAATCATTCACAGACAGCAGAAAGAGTCATTCTGAAGGGCCAAATAGCCTTTCTTGTTCCAAGCTTTCTTATATTCCTTAGTATATAAAGCCAGTGTGACCATAGATAATGGATATTGAGAGATTGGAGTCATACGGGGTTTTTTATGGTATGGTTCTCAGTCTGATCTACGGAGCCACAGTACTGGCAATCGTTCTTGTCATCTAGTACTGAATCTTGGCTCTGCAGACCACAGTCAAGGTATGAACACCTCTGTGTTGCAGTCAGAATAAAATGAATTTTTTTTTTGGTCAAAGCAATCCAACTTCCGATACCTCATTTGGTAAATACACTGTCTAATATGCAACAAGAAGGTCCCAGGTTTGTTCTTTAGCCTGTGCTGAGCTATTAGTAGATCTCATTACATATATCAGTTAAGATGTTACAATTGGCCTCATGTTTCTGGGTAGAGAGGGGAAAAATAAGTTAGCGTTCCCACTCCTTTGACTATCAAGTGATCCGTGGTGGAGGAGCATAGATATTGGGAGGGAACTGGATTAGGCTTAGCTGTGATGCTTTTTATTGCCTAGTTGCCTGCCGGTGCTGACTGTCTAGGAAAAGACCAACACTTTTGTTCCCTTTCTCCCTCCGAACATGGATAATAGGAGTAGGCCTAGCTTAGTAAATATTAATTTATTATCCCCTACTTTGTACATGTGTATATATATGATATCTTAAGAAGGGTTCCATCAAATTAAAAAAGGAACTCTGATCTACTTACTATCATCACAGTATGGATTGTCAAGATTTTATAGGTAAACAAAATATTTAACAAAATATTTCCTTCATCTGGTAAAAATTATTTGTGGCAACGTCATACCAGAAGACAGGCCAAGGGGTAACAAAGGCAAGCAGTATTCGGAGTCTGAATGAAAAAACATGCAATTTAAATAAGAAATCACTGGGTTTAAAGTACAGTTTTGAATAAGTTGATTTTCCATTTAATTTGATTTTTTTTTTGTATGCAGTGACGAGCCAAATTTTTAAAACTTCATTATCCTGTGGGAGGCATGCCTATGCCACTGAGAGTGCCAGCCTCCAGATGTCTGGTATAATGTCTCACGATGGGGGTGGGCATCAGACCAGAGAAACTGTCTAACTCATGTAACTGCCAAATTTATCTTTATAAAGTCATCAGGATCGGCCCCCCAAGGGATGATAAGAGGTGCTGGGAGGGTTCTAGGCAACCTACCTCACAAAAAAAAACAGGTAGGTGCCAGATATTCCGATTGCACGCTGCAGTCAGGCATAGTCGAGGCACCCCTAGTGCCACGTGCACCCACTGGCCCCATAGCAGTTAGGTACCCTCCCACTGATCCAACCAGCTCTGAGGGCACTGATGGACACAATTCCGGCATAACCACAGGAATTGTGGCCAGTGCCTTTTTAGGACTTTTATTTTAAATTCACATAGAATAATACTGACTGAGCTCATGTCTTGATTCTGGTTTCATAAGGCTGAGTACTCAAAACGTTCTCAGTCACATAGATAGGGAACAGCTGGCAGTCTACCCTTTATAGAGAAAAGTAGCTAAATGGATTTAATGTCGATACTTGACTGGCATCCAACAATTTGGAAAATATTAATTGAAAAGAATTAGAGCATTCTTGTTTCTAAGATTTCATTCTGACAACAGATATTTTATTAACATGTCATTAATTACAATGTTGACCTTATTAACGTGATGAAATATATAAAAATAAAAGATTTAAACAGCTTTTCTAATAATATATGGATCATGGCTTTTTTTTAATAGTTTAGGATACCCAAGATTTTACCTTTTGAAAAAGCTGCATTTTTAATTTGACATTGCTCATGGCAGAAGCTATTATGTTGCATCTGCCAAATAGAGATGTTTGATGTTAATTAAAAGCAGAGTAGAACGCTCCAGGAGCACCATTTTACAGGTGGGTGGCCTTAACAGACTGCAGCTGCAGTGTGAGCACATCCCTCAAATATCTAAAGAGATAGAAATTACAGTGAGTTTGTCTGTTCAGCTGTCCTGGAGGGAGATGAACCTCCATTAGGGAATCACTTTATGATTAATTAACTTAATGTAAAATAAATGATAAAAAATATACTTTTATTAAGAATTGTGGTGCACTGAGTTTATTTTTTGAACGAAGTGAAGAAGCATATGGTTCTCCACCCCATTTATAACTCATATTCCTGGGCCACACACCACACACATTCTGCAGCTCTCAGTCTGCCAGTGAGATCTGATCTGATTGTTATGCGTGTGACTTTCCTTTCCTTGCCTTGATTCAGTGCCTCTCCACAGGTGAAATCAGAAAGTTAGTAGCACAGGGATCAAAAATCTGTCACCACCACTGTACTCACTATACTGCATCACATATGCAAAAAACTTATTGGCTCTTCAACAGAAAACATCCCCAAAACTAGGATAAATACTGGCAGGACACCAAATGACAAATTAAGTATTAGTGGGTTTCGAACAAAGATTGGCACTATACAAAAGTACA
This sequence comes from Heptranchias perlo, assembly GCF_035084215.1. Lineage (NCBI taxonomy): Eukaryota > Metazoa > Chordata > Chondrichthyes > Hexanchiformes > Hexanchidae > Heptranchias > Heptranchias perlo. The sequence goes on along the minus strand of NC_090341.1, from coordinate 32,391,085 downwards.
AACCACTGCAGTGAAATAGCTTAAACATAATGGGAGGGGAGAGAAATTCTTTGTTTTAAATTTAAAAATGGCTGTTTTTCTCTAATTAATGACCCACCAATGAAAGCACAGGAAAGATGTAGTTTTGTTACATGTGATTTCTGGGAATGTAATTATATTGGAAGTCATTAATGATAGAGAAATAAAGCATTCTCCTTTTAATTTAAAAGGGAAATTTCACTTCTATTTAATGACTCCAAAGGTAGTCTGAAAGGGAGGATATCAATGACTATCCAGGAGAGAAGGTGACAGCTATGGAGAAGGATAAGAGAAAACCAAAAGGAATAAAGGAGTTCTGGGTGGGAGAGAGCTGCTATACAAGAGGAAGAGTTCAAGAGGGAGCCAGCAGACGACTTGCTCTAGCAACTGATAGCTCTGTGGTGGAAATATAAAAATCAAAAGTCTCCCTCTCGTAAAAGAGGACAAAAGGAAAGCACATATTTAGCTACCCCATTCTAAGAAGTTTGCTTACTGCATGTCTCCAATGGCAGGTAAAACCTGCATTTAACTAAACTGCAAACAGGAATGAAGATGAAGTTGAGAATAGCTGAGCCCAGTAAGGTAACTTAATGGATAGACAAGGCCAAGTAGTCAGAATGGCAGCTGATCTATGGAACTATGTTTTCTTATCAATAAAATTTAACTGATCAAGGCATTGCACACGGGGAGTCAAGACCAGGTGTAGTCTTAGGGTTAGAGAGCGGAAGATGGTTGGACTAGAGCAGGCGAATGTAATTCAATGCCCATTTTAGAGTCATACATTCTGCCCCTTTTTTTATAAATAATACTTTTGCAAAACATATGGCAATTTGGAAAGTAGAGTTGGTTGGAACATATGAGATTTTCTGCAATACAAGCTGAGGAGTTGGGAGATACGAAACTGAGGCACTACAGTGCTTCCATAGGTGGGAATGTGCAATTACAGTGTGACAAGTTCACATAGGCAGTTTCACTATAAATGTGGACTTAGAAGTTTATTATGGGAAAGATTGACATAAGAAGTGTGTGCAGTCATAGGATTTTTAATACATTATGGATTGTGTAGGCAAAGGAAAGGGAGCAAGAATGGTGTTCAAACACAGAAAATGTATATCTGCAGGAGTGAATAATTCTAGTAGATCTCCAAGATACCAAAGAGATTCCTGTCTGCAGAAGAAAACTATGTTTAAAATTTGTTCTGGGGTAATAGTCCCTGCTCTTGGTTTCAGTTAGTTCTCTGGGCAGGAAGATAGCTTGGCTGGAAAAAACAATAGAGAACTGAGAGCAAAAATAAAAATTGATTACTGCCCACAAAATTCCATGGAGGTTCTACTTCGGCAGGAAATCGCCAGGCCCCCGAGTGAACTGAGGAGACTCGGATATGTCGAGTCTTCCCCGTTTCTGGAAATTTCTGGTTGCCTTGTACAGGGAGGAGTTACAATAAAACTGGGTCCCAACAACTTGATGGTGTTAATTTGGGATATTCTCCCAGGCAAGGTTGGCCCTTTTTAAAATCAATTAGGGGTGCTATCAGTGGCATTTTTGTGAGCGATGCTCATTTTCCTAGCTTTTGTAATGTAGGTTTGTTGTTGTAAATATTTTCATGATCTCAAAATTTAGGAACATATCTCTCTTTAATTTACCATTATCATTGTGCAACATGACTTGTATCTTAAAGGAGCATGAACAGTACACTGTGGAGTTGGATAAGGGACCAAAGGGTTTTGGATTCAGTCTTCGCGGTGGGCGTGAGTACAACATGGATCTGTATGTACTCCGATTAGCTGAGGATGGTGCTGCCATAAGAAATGGGAAAATGAAGGTGAGTAGATTTAATGCAATTTCAAACAACTGATGGTGCATTTATTTATTATTTGACACCAGAACACATGATTAAATTCTGGTTTGACCTCTCCTATGAAAGAATTTAAAAATGCAGAATAAAGTGAGAGATGAAGCATTGAATGAGTTGACTGAGTATTATTTAATGAAAGTAATGATTTTGGCTTATGATTGAATATTCTAGTTTGTGGAGTAGAGTAATTTAGTGTAGTTGAAAGATGATATCATAACTTCCAAATGAATTTACAAACTTGAACATTAGAGAAATTGAATGTCCAGAAAAGGCTAGGAATTCATAAGGTTGCACAGGTGTCATTCCAAGCAAAACTTAGATGCTTATCATATTATCAATCATCTGACGAAGGAGATAATCTCCGAAAGCTTGTGATTTTAAAATAAATTTGTTGGACTATAACCTGGTGTTGTAAGATTCCTTACATTTATGCTTATCATGAGTTCTGATTTTTCTGTTTCAAGGACAAATCATTGATACGTTAGTCACTTAAGGTGAATAATCTACAGTGATCTTAGTCTGTAATGGGACAACCTGGTTAGTAATGTACATATCTGCTAGTTTAAAATGATGAAGCTCTAGATATCACTCTATAATTGCCCTTTTATGAAGATTATTAGCGCATGCATAATGAGGTAATAATGAATAGGAAGACGTGCATACTGAGTGATTTTTTGATCCTTCCCTTTGGCATGAGATGTATATTAACAATCAGTGCTGTGGTTTGAAAACCCAATATATCTTCAAGACAGTTTATTGCAATTGGATTCCTTTTAAGTAATTCATACACTTGCTCAATAAAATGGTTGCTCACTTTAACTTGCCTTGATTGCAATGGCAGTTTATAAATATTAACAAGAAAACATTAAATTATGCATGCAGATCAGAAGTTTTAAACTGCAGTAACTGGGTAGGCACTGAACAACAATTAAGAACATCAACACAGAAGGACAATGGAAGGCTCCAAAACAATGTCCTGAAATGACTACATGAGCAGATTAACAACTGTTTCTATCAACTGCAGTGGTGAGATTGATCACCCTGTCTTAGTTTGTGTCTTGTTTGCCAGTCCTTTTCAGATGAGGCTTTTTTGTTCTTTAAGGTCCTCTTAGTTATATGGGTGGGAGAAGATTTCCTCTGTGTACTACAAAATCATAAACCTCACTTATTATTTTAATACACGTGGCACACAGCGATTACTTTGAGGCAGTACTGTTTCAGTTAATTTTGCTGGTATTTTTTTCTGCATCAGGATCCTTTAAAAGCATTGGTTCAGTCCGTCTTTTCTGGAATCTTCCATCATGGAGATAATTTTAACCTAACCCGCCCAGCGGGAAACTGATGGGATTGGATTGGGTCGCCTGTTTCTCACCTCACCCAATTTTATTTTCCATTGAATTTAGGTTAAAGTTGCTCGCCATGTATTGCTATCTTTTCACAACTGAAGTTGGTATTTATACAGAGTATAATCCTCTTTAAACCATTCAGATTCCAGTAGCATTTCAATAGTGCGCTCCAAAATGCAACAAGATTACAGGTTTTTGTTTTAATTTTGTTCCAACAATTCTACAGATAATCTTTTGTTCTGGATGGTTCTTTAATTGTAGTCATTCATGATTAGAGACTGGGCAGGAAACCATTTTCACAGATGCTACATGAAAGAAAAGCTGTACATGTTTGGACATCTGAAAAAGTTTGTAACTCCTGAAAGCTCAATGTTTTTACAGGTTGCACATATGTTGGTTCTTGTATCATCTCCAAAAATTGTTCCCATTTCACAATGCTGGATTTAAGAAATACACAGAACCATGGAATATTCTAATTCATGACGTTCCCTTCCCAAAATTGATGTGCTTGATTTTCATTTTGGCGCAGAAATGTTGCTGTAATCCTCAGAGGGTTCAGTAATCACTATTATTTTTGGTGAGCGTAAATTTGGACTGGAACTAAAGGGCTGTTGAGATACAAGGGCCTGAATCAATCCAATTTAGCATTACCTATTCTCATGGTGACTTGAAATGATCAGCTTTGTTTCATTGGATGTAATTTTTGGCATCTAATAAAATTACAAGCTTCATCAAGTTGTGATTGTATTTTCCAGGGGTTCACGTAACAGACAGATAGACACAGATTATTTCAATTATCCCCCTGTAGGTTTTCCAGCTGGTGGTGTGGCTTAATAATTGCATGCAGATTTTAATATACTTCCATATCATTTCATTCAGTAAAGCACGTGTTATTTTTCCACAAATACTTAAGAACGCAATGTCACATCAGCCGCAATTTTTCTGTACCGTATCCATTTTGTTGAGGTTGTTTGTGCATTTGTTTGTGAACTTCTGACCTATATAAAGAAAAAGTCTCCTGCCTTTTAAGTGCAAAGCCCCCTGTGTTATTCAGAAATAAAGACTGGAAGGTCCTAGATTCAGTTCCTGCTTTGTGCTGAGTGAGCTTGTCTCAACCTAAGCAGTGATAGGGTCGCTATATTTGGACTGTGGAGAGGTGAAAAATCAGCCAAGGTTCCTGCTCTTGATCATAATCCAGTAGTCCCTGCCGGAAAATGTGCATGTGCACGTGTGCATGTTTGGATTTGGTCAGAATTAGACACGGCTGTGATGCCCTTGACACTCACTGTTGTGAAAAAAAAATGGCCACTTGAGCAAGCTACCACAGGGTACCTGGTGCCTGAGGAACCCTAACCCATTATGAATCAGCAACTTTAGAAGAAAAGGGGAGAAAATTTGAAAGGGGGGGGGGAAATCTTTGACCAGTATGGAAATATCTGAATTGATTATTCTCAAAGGCCCCCATGTGCTGCTCTTGTGAAATCTTATTCATATGTATGATTATCTCATTCTTAGGTTGGAGATGAAATTCTGGAGATCAATGGAGAAACTACCAAGAACATGAAGCATTCTCGTGCTATAGAACTGATTAAAAATGGTGGTCGAAGAGTCTGCCTAGTTCTGAAACGTGGAAATGGTTATGTGCCAGAATATGGTGGGTTGCCCTATGAAAATGTTACTTTCTCCCATACTGTCACACCATGAGTGATTTTTTTTTTCTCTCCCTTGTTTTTTCTGTTAAGATCTGGGAATTTTTTCTTCTTTTCACAAATGTCTTACGCTTATGTACAGTTTTTGGTTCTAATCTGCTGGTACTAAATCTGCACATTTGCCATTTTGCTTTAGAATGGGCTGGAGTAAATATACGGTTATACAAGAGAGTAGTCAGGACAACATCTTTTTGCAACTAAAATATTTTACTGTATTAAATTCTCTAGTTCAAATACCTACTGAGTAAACAACTGTAAAACTTATAGTGATTTAGTTAAGTAGCAATGAAACCACAATCTGAGTTTACACCCCATGACCAAATATTGAATCAAAGTGTTCTAATATTTATTAATTTAAATTATCATGTTAAGCATTTGAAAAGATCATACTTTATAGCCATTCTTTTAGCTATTTAGCTTTTCATTAACAGCACAGGAGAATCTCAGTTACTTGTGGAAATTTTGCTCGTATTACACTTGCATTCAGCAGTACTCAAACTCCAGGCCCTTTCTAGGGGAAGTTGGTTTTCCTAAAAGAAATAACTTCAGATCCTCTTTCTGACTTGTTTAATGACTTGCTGCTTCCTTGAAAGGTTTATGAAGTTTTACAGGAAAATATGATGCTGAATTTGAACAACTAAATCTACTAACATCTCTCTTGAATCCAAATGAATGGGATTATATATTATTTAAAACAATATATAGTTACCAAAAATAGAATTCTGAACTTCCTGAGCTTTTGATTTTTTTTAATCTCCATCGAATTGATGGGTCTCATCTATCTGTAAGGGTATATATTTTTGTAACAAGTTCTGTAATTACTTTTAATACGATACATAACTTTCCATGGATTTAAATGTAGAGTTTGTAAATATTTAAATGAGTCATTGTTTACATGCCATTTTGACTTGTTGTATTGTGATAAAAAAAAATGGAGTGCATTTCCCAGTAGAACTTCCTGGTGCCCTTTTTTGCTGTATGTTCATCCTTTGGTCCTGCAACTGCTGTCTTTGCAGTCTAATTGTTTTTGCCTGGACAATCTGACTGGAACAATAATAAACATCTTTCCATGATCAACAGAGCGATCAATCCTGTTGCTGCTTACTAATAGGGAATCTAAATCTATCTTCTGCTCTTTTTCTTTCTCGTCTTTCCTGGGTGCTGGGCTCTTCGTTCTGCCCTCAGCGATGATACCTCCTAATCTCTCCTCATGCATGAGAAGCGACAAGCACGGGGAGTCTTGCTTCTACTTAATGGGCCCTAATCAAAATACGGTTGGTAGATAAATCAATATTTGCTGCTTCCATCTTGCTGCCTTATTTAAAAAGGCTCATATTATGTTCCATTTTTATCCATTCAGCCATATATCCATGAGTGAGCTTGCGTTCTTCAGTGCAGGTTTCCAACTGATCATGCTAGCAGAACTCGTTTGCCTATATTTGTAGGGCACAAGCTCTTTTACAGGGATCACCCTGATATTTTCGTAGTTGCTATAATGCACAGTTATCTTTTCACAATGATGCAACATTCCATTACAACTGGATATGTCCACCTTATCCATCAACATCATTGGTTCCACACGCTAAAGTTAATGGTGTTTTTTTTTCATTGATGATAAAAGCTATTGCCTCTGAGACATTTTAAAAGGTAAACATTCAAAATAAAATTCTGAAGGAGGAGGCATAGAATTGATGGCTTTACATTTTCAAATCTTGCTTCCTTATGAAAACTTGAAAAACGCATCCATAGTACATATCACTTGATTATGTTTTAGAGAGTATCACTGAACTCTCAACTTTGGTAGGGGTGTATAACGGGCGACATTGGATCCGCTGGGTGTTATACACCTCGCCTGATTTTCTTTTCCATTGAAATCAAAGGAATGGAAAATTCGCCAGGGTATATAACGGGCGGCCTGTCTGAGAACTCCCACTATACACCTCTGCTGAAGTTGAAAGTTCCACCATATTGTGCTTAATCTAAGTTTGTGCTAAAATGCCACACTTGTATATGATGCCTATTAATTCCCATCATTCGGAGGGAACAGCGAGGCATTTTGCCACAAATAGTTTGCTTTGTGTAATTTGTTTTATACAGTCCTGTTCATTAATTAAGATTCATATTTTGCCATTATTGCACAAGATGTGAAGCTCAAATTGTTACATTGCAGTACAGAAGCTTGTTATTTGTGGTTGCATCAGGTTATTATTTTGGCAAATTGAACTGCAAGGCTTCACTCTTAACTATTCAGTAGCCTCATTGATTTGTGACACAGTACACCAGATTTAAGTTTCAGATGCCCCAAACTCTGTGTTTCACCTTGTGGTATTAAGCACTTTTAAACTTTTCTTGCAACACACCATACACATTGCTTACCGAGACCCCTGTATGTTAATCATTCTGACTGCATACCTCAGTATTTAATATTACCAATATTGGGATTTTTGAACATGCTGCTTTTCTACTGGAACATAGTCAGAGCTCAGCTCAATCTCACAACATAAAAGGTGTTTTCTTACAGAAAAGGGGAAAAAAAATCTCTGCCATTACATGGTGCCCAACTTGACTTTGTGTTTGATGCATTAGGAGCTTGGATGGTTAGTATGTATGATTGACACGTATCATGTAAAGTGGAATTGGATTCTCCACACGTGCGTGAAAGAAGAGGCTGGATCACAGAATCACCGATGTGATATCATTTCTATCATTTGACAAATGAGAAAGATGTATACCTCATGAGGACTGTATGTGAGTTATTAAGATCCATTTAATGCAGAACAGCACGTCATGGATACCTAGTCACCCAGCACAGCTTTTGTTTATCCTGTGGCTATTAGGTTGGGATTTTAAATGGTTTCAAGTGAGTTAGCGGTCAGAGGGGGCACAAACTTGCCTGAAGTTTGGTTTGAAGTCAGGACTGCAGATGCAACTAAGTCAACCCATCTCTTTGAAGGAACGCTCAAAAAAGCATATTTGTGATCTTAGAAATACTGCAAGAGCTAAAAAGTAGGTCTGGATTGTTGGCCGAGAGAGATTTGGTTGTAATGAACAACAGGCACAGCACTGAAGTGGGAGGAATAGAGAATCTGTACATAACTATCCCCAAGTCGTCTTGGATCAGCTTCAAGTGTCAGCATACGCCAAGAAGCAGGAAGATGATTCAAACACTGGTGCAATTGAGTGGGAAATGAAAATGATCTTTTAAATTAGTTTAAGTGCCAACTTTCAGAATGTAACTTCAAAAAAATCTGATCGAGATTGTTTTTAAGCGCACTAATGTCTTTTTTTGTGGATGTCATTGGAATATTCCTTTACTTGAATGCCCTGTGTTCCTAGATTCCATTTCATGGGAATGGCTGCAGGATCTGATGACTTTTCTGTCCAATTTCTTCACTTTGTCCATTTCTCCTCTCCCACTCCCAACCGAGGTTGTCTGATGATGTAGCCACGGTCACTTTTAGAATCCCAGAGACGTTCTGTATAAATAAATGAATCTGAAAATGACTAATTGCATTCATTTTCACCAGCAAGCTGGGACAAAACTAACAAAGCTTCAAAATTCAAGTTACGACCTTTAATTCTTAGACCTAACCCAGAGTCCATTCTACATATAATGTGGATTGCACAGGAACAGCAGGATCCAGATATCTTCAGTATGTGGGTTCAATTAAAAAATGTTGTTTTATAGACTTGTGCATACTGTATGGATGCTCCTATTTTCAATAAACTATTCCACGGCTGATGCACCCTGAACCTTGCAATCTCTCCACTGAGTTCACTGCCCTCCTGCTCTCCCTTAACCTCTCCCTCCATATAAACTCTCCTACCCATCTTTGCGACCATCCCCTCAACATTAAGTGGACCTCTTTTCCCATTATCTCAATAACAGATAAGGCCATCTCTGACATAAAAGCAAAATACTGCAGATGCTGCAAATCTGAAATAAAAACAGAAAATGCTGGAAATGCACAGCAAGTCAGGCAGCATCTGTGGAGAACGAAACAGTTAACGTTTCAGGTCAATGACCTATCGTCAGAACTGAAACATTAACTCTGTTTCTCTCCACAGATGCTGCCTGACCTTCTGAGTATTTCCAGCATTTTCTGTTTTTATCATAGGCCATCTCTGACCATTTCTTTGATTCCATTGCCACTCACATCCTCCTTCCAACCCCATTTCCTCTGTGTCCGCCCCTGGAAAAACACTTCCCCAAAGTCAACAACATTTTCACATTCCCAAATATCTAGCCTTTGGCCCTCCATTCACCATGATACTTCTACAGCTACCGATCTGCTCAATCACACCCTCACCTCTACCCTTGATACCATTGTCCCCAGTAAAACCCTAACTCTCTCCCACTCTGTTCCTTCCCCTTGGCAAGGACCCCCAGCTCCCTTGGACGCAGATTGAACGTTTATGGTGCACAATTGGTTAACCCATTCATCGCCAGATCTGGCTGGACCACATCAAGCTTTATCGGGCCTTGGTCTCCTCTACCAAAACTATGGCTTCTTTTCTCCACTACCAACCATCTGCTGAAACCCCTCTCTCCTGCCCCCTCCGCCCTCACTTCCAACAACAAGTGGAAGGAGCTCCTGGATGTTTGTCTTTAAGATTGAGATCAACTGTAGAGCTGCCTCTGCTGCATCCCTTCCTTCCCCTAGCCCACCAAGCCAAACATCCCCCAAAGCTCCCCCCTGTCCTAGCCCTGGACCCGCATCTTTCTCTAGTTTCTCCCCTATCTCCCCTCATACCCTCTCCAAGCTCATTTTGTCCATGATACCCACCTCCTGCTCTCTCGGCCCTATTCCCACTAAACTGCTGACCCCCCCCAACTTCTCTTCCTGGCCCCCATGTTAGCTGATATTGTAAACGGTTCTTTCTCTTCAGGTATTGTCCCCCTCCTTTTCAAATCTGCCATCATCATCCACCTCCACAGAAAACCCACTCTTGACCCCTCTGTCCATTCAAACTACTGCCCCATCTCCAACCTCCCTTTCCTCTCCAAAGTCCTCAAACGTGTTGTCGCCTCCCAAATCCGTGCCCACCTTTCCAGCAACTCCATGTTTGAACCCCTGCAATCAGGTTTCTGCCCCTGCCACAGCACTGTAACGGCCCGAATCAAAGTCACAAATGTCATCCTTTGTGACTGTGACCATGGTAAACTATCTATTCTCATGCTTCTCTACCTATCTGCAGCCTTTGCCATGTTTGACTACACCATCCTCTTCCAATGACTCTCCTCCGTTGTCCAGCTGAGTTGGACTGTCCACGTCTGGTTCCACCCTTCCCTATCCAGTCGTAGCCAGAGAATCTCCTGCAATGGCTTCTCTTCCTGCCCCCACACCATTACCTCTGGAGTCCCCCAAGGATCTATCCTTGGCCCCCTCTTATTTCTCATCTACATACTGACTCTCGGTAATATCATCCGAAATCACAACATCAGCTCCACCTCACCACTACCTCTCTCGACCCCTCCACTGCCTTTGTGTTGTCAGACTGCTTGTCCGACATCCTGCCCTGGATGAGCCGAAATTTCACCCAATTAAACAGTGGAAAGCCACAAACTCCATTGCCTAGCAACCGATTATATCCCCCTCCCCCTCCACTGTCTCAGGCTGAACCAGTCTGTTCCCAATCCCGGCGCCCTATTTGACCCTGAACTGAACTTCCAATCCCATATCCTCTCCATCATCAAGGCAGCAAACTTCCACGTCTGTATTATCGCCCTTCTCCATCCATGCCTCAGCCCATCTGCTGCTGAAACCCTCACCCATGCTTTTGTTACCTCCGGACTCAACTATTCCAATGCTCTCCTGGCTAGGCTCTCATCTTCCACCCTCCATAAACTTAAGCTCATCCAAAACTCTGTTGCCCGTATCCTAACCCACACCAAGTCCCACTCGCCCATCACCCCTGTGCTTGCTGATCTACATTGGTTCCTGGTCTCCGAACGCCTCCATTTTAAAATTCTCATCATCGTGTTCCCTCTATGGCCTCACCTCTCCCTATCTCTGTAACCACCCACAGCCCTCCGAAAATCCACGTTCCTCCAATTCTGGCCTCTTGTCCATCCCCCCTTGCTTCACACCACCATTGTCGGCCATGCCTTCAGCTGCCTAGGCTTTAAGGTCTGGAATTCCCTCCCTAAACCTGTCTGCTCCCCCACCTCTCCTCCTTTAGGATGCTCCTTAAAACCTATCTCTTTGTGGTCACCTGTCCCAATGTCTCCTTCTTTGGCTTGGTGTCAGTTTTTGTCCGACCACGCTTCTGTGACATGCCTTGGGACGTTTTACTACATTAAAGGTGCTATATAAGTGCAAGTTGTTGTTGCTGAATGGCCAAGAATCAGCCAAGGTTAGCATTAGTAGAGGAGTCTACTGAGAAAATAGAAAGCATCTACTTGGGATTTTAAACTTTTAGCTTTAAACTGTTTAGGGATCTTTTAGTTGATGTGAATTTTCATAAGTTTGTTTTACTGTTGGACTGGAAATTGGTAATGATTTGACTACTAGTAGTAGCATTCTGTTTTTTTCACTAGAGAAGAACATTGGATCCCAGACAGATCAAACTGTGGAAATTTCTGATATGCTCCACATTTTTTTCCCCTTTGTCTCCCTATTCACTCCCTTCCCCTCTAAGTATTGATTCCTTGCTGGGTAAGTTCCACAAGCTCCGATTGTGCTCTGGTACGTGGACAAGTGGCCATTCAATGTCTGAGCTTAAGCACTGAGCGTCAGAGGGCTATTCAACTATGGGATAGAGAGAAGAAGGGATCATAGCCAGTCCAGATCTTATGCCAGTGCAGCATTTATATATGTGCATTTTTGGCAGTGGAAAGCATGTCCCCTATTTTCCCTTCCCTAATCTACAATTGCTGAGACTAGTTGTAACACCCCAACCGCTGTCCCAGCTGAGATTAGCAAACCCAACAAAAACTTTCTTGGTCCGTATGACTCAGGTACTGCTGCCTTAAACCAGCTGAGCGATCAGGAAGCCCATGATATGGTGATATGAAAAATTAGCAGCTTCTTTCCTTCATCTATTTTTTTCTCATTGCCAGTGCTCACCATCACACTGCTAGTGACTTCATACTGCAGGTCATTGGGCACAACACTGAGTATAGATAAGGTGTCTAATTGATAGAAGGGAAAGAAAATCTTGCATGTACATCAGTATCCCTTCTATGAGACTAAAGAGTGGCATTGATAGAAGCTATGAAGATAGTGGTGATTTGTCTGCCCTCTTGGCTGCTGACCATTTCAGGGAGCAATCATGGAGAAAAAAGTACTGATCCAAGTGCATTTTATTCAAATAAAAATTGTTAAGTGGGAAGGGTACGAAGACATTGTTTATTATAATTCATTATAATATTCATTATAATATTTCTCATGTACATGGCATTGTGCTCATCAGAAGATAATCACTGTCAATACAACAAAACACCTTCCCATGAATTGTAACCTGATGTACGTGAGCTTAAATATGAAATGGAATTATTACATAGAATTACACAGAAATTATGGTACAGAAACATGCTCTCTTGAATAAAGAAGTTTCTCCTTAATTCCTTATTGGATTTAGTAGTGATTATCTTATCTTTATGGCCCCTAGTTTTGGACACCCCCACAAGTGGAAACATCTTCTCTACGTCTACCCAATCGAAGCCCTTCATAATTTTAAAGACATCTATCAATTGCGCTCTCAGTCTTCTCTTTTCTAGAGAGAAGAGCCCCAGCCTGTTTAGTCTTTCCTGATAGTTGCACCCTCTCAGTTCTGGTATCATCCTTGTGAATTTTTTTCACACCTTTGACAATGCTTCTACATCCTTTTAGTAATATGGAAACCAGAACTGTGCACAGTACTTTAAGTGTGGTCTAATCAAGGTTCTATATAAGTTTAACACAAATTCTCTGCTTTTGAATTCTATTCCTCTAGAAATTAATCCCAGTGCTTTGTACTTTTTATAGCTTTGTTAACCTGCATTGCTCCATTTAATGATTTGTGAATCTGTACCCCCAGACCATTTTGCGCCAATACCCCATTTAGACAATTATTATCCATGCAGTAAGTGGCCTCCTTATTCCTCCTACCAAAATGCACTGCCTCACACTTATATTGAAATTAATTTGCCATTTACACGCCCATTTTGGAAGTTTGTTAACATCTTCTTGTATTTTGTCGCAGTCCTCAATATTAACTATAGCCCCCAATTTGGTGTCATCCGCAAATTTTGATATTGTGCTTCCGATTCCCAAGTCCAAATCATTTATGTAAATGATGAACAACAATGGTCCCAGCACCAATCCCTGTGGAACATCACTTCCCACCTTCTGCCAGTATGAGTAACTACCTTTAACCTTACTCTCTCTTTTCTGTTTTGTAGCCTGTTTGCTATCCATTCTGCTACTTGTCCCCTAACTCCATGTGCTCTGGCCTTAGTCATGAGTCTACTATGCGATACCCTTTCGAAGGCCTTTTGAAAGACCTTTGATAAAACTGCACAATAGAATTGTAATAGAGTTTAACAAAATCAAAAATTTGGAGTGAAAAGTGCCAAATGCCAACTGCTATTTTGTTCCTTATGGAAGCTGGTGCTGTTTGAACATATAATTAAAATTGTTCATGAGCTGGAAAACATTTTTTCTATTTATTTTCAGGAAATGTCCCTGCAGTGACCTGCTAATCTGTTCAAAGAGGTGTTGTGTGTGTTAATCTTAAAAAAATCTTGTTAGCAGCCTACTACTTAAATATAGCATCAATAGGTAATGAAAACTCTCAAGAGTTAATTTTCATTTGATACAAAAAAAAATTTCTCTTAAGTAATTTGAATGTTTTTACCTGTTGATGTTGCTTGTCCTTATTGCTGAGAATTGTAATCTGATCCTAATATCTCCCAAATGTAGTATTTTAATCAGACTATGACTCCCAAACACACACAGCAGGCACAGTTAAATAGCACAAAGGTTCAGAAGCAACTGTGTTTATTCAGGTTTATTACTGTAATCTTTTAACACAAATTAGGTGCTTAAAAATTCTAATCTGAATCGAGAAACACAGATTGACTTTCTGTTTGCTCCACAGTGTCACTGAAGGGAGGACAACAGGGTATTTGGAACTATTTGAGCAACAATAAAACTTGCTGAATTCAAATAAATGACAGGGACATGACAATAATTGCTAGAGTGGAACAAGCCTGTTGTGTGCCATAGCAGCTAATTTTAGAGAAGGCTCATGACTGGTCTGCTCAGCTTGTTTTCTGATGCTGCCATCAAAGCTATAAACTGCACACAGCACAGTGATCATTATCTACCGTTTAGCTAACATAGTTCAATAGGTAAGGAATAGTCCAGACTGGAGGTTGTTGGAACAAGAATGAATAACCTGCTTTGGTTTAAATACCATCTGTCTACTGGTCAAATGTATCAATCAGACCTATTGAAACATTTGTGTTTCCAGGAGGAAGTTAGGCCCTTGAAGCTTTTTCTTGCCTGCATCCCCTGCTAACAGAATGAAACAGTGTCAATTTATTTTACATTTTTCTGTTTGATAATCTGATGAATTTAATTTGCTTCGCATAGGTTTTATGAATATTTTATCACTGTGCCTAGCTTGTGTGTATTTTAGTAGGTTTTATGTTTTTGTTTTAGATTGTTTCAAATATAAAATCTGAGCTTAAAATTGTGCAACTTGTTCTGGGAACCAGGTGACCACAATTCATTTCCCGCAATAAGATTGTTCTCAGAAGATTGTCCCCGAGTTTTATGCAAAACAGAAATAAGCTATAAATGAATAAAATTTTGAGATCTATTTTCTTCGGTCGCTAATGTGAGAAAAAAATGAATGCGAGTATGTGATAGGTTTCCATTTGTTATACTCAAATAACATTTTTGCTCACATTAACAACTGGGCGCATAATTAAGACCTTAATATTGGGTATTTAGATTACGTTCATTTATGGTTTATGTCTCTTCAAATCAAAGTGTTTTAGAAGAAAAATCTTACTACATAATAAGGTGATCTATGACTGCCCTTGTCCGCACCTTGAGTCCAAACTAAAATGTCATAATTGAATCATTAATCAATCAAGATGTGGAAATGCCGGTGATGGACTGGGGTGGACAAATGTAAGGAATCTTACAACACCAGGTTATAGTCCAACAGTTTTATTTGAAAATCACAAGCTTTCGGAGGCTTTCTCCTTCGTCAGGTGAGAAGGAGAAAGTCTCCGAAAGCTTGTGATTTTCAAATAAAACTGTTGGACTTTAACCTGGTGTTGTAAAATTCCTTACATTAATCAATCAAAACTAACATACATATAGAAACCCAATTGAGCCCATTGTAAAATATGTTTGATAAAATTATGTATAAGTGAGTGTTACATCAAGAAGGAGGATTAAATAGTAAAACTGTTGCACGAGCTTGGACCACATAAAATCACTGCTAATGGGAAGTGATGAAAACTATTTACATACACATCAGTTATTTTTGCGTGGGTTCTTCGGTGTAAGATCGTCAGAAACCCCAGAGAAAAGGCGGAAACGGCTATTCAGTTGCGTAGGCCCAATTAGATAAAGCCCAGTAATGAATAGTCAGATGGACTCTGACAAGGGTGATACTGTATCATGTTCTTGGCAAAAGAAGCTAGCTACTAGGTGGGGTGGTATTTCAACACAATGACAGTCCAATTTGCCAAGCAGAAATTTGTATACATGTGGGGTCTTCTATTTGTTCCCCATACAGCCCTCTTTGCCTTTTGCCCTGTTCTTCTGCCTTCCATTTTCTGCTGACTTGTTGTCACGATCGGTTGCCGGTTAAAAAGGTTCAGTGCTGCTCCTGCTCTCTCTTATTATTCAGTTAGCAAAAGCATGCCACATCCATCAACAAAAAAAGCCCTACTGAATGCAGCAGAACTGTAAATTGTATGGAGCTCTGCAAGTAGCACCATAGATGATTGGGAAGCCTTGCCTGCCAGCAACATTCTCCTGCAATGGCAGTTCTGCAGCTCAAGTATTGGGGCGGACGCACAGATAACTAATTTGGGTTTGCATGCCATCAAAAGACTTGCTGAAAAATAAGCAGAACTGTACTGCAGGTGACATCATGGGTTTGAGGGAATTCAGGAAACTTGCATACAACTGGGATTTGTTTACAAGCTGGCTTCCTTGTCTTGATAAATTTGTTTTGGTAAGTACCAAGCTGGAGTACAGTGCGGCTCTAATTAAGGAAAAGTTTCCATTGCTGCCACTCTTGTGTCTGATGCTTCAGTTTCCTCTACTTTGTTATTTAATTTTAATCATACAGAATATGTAAAAAAAAAAGTTAACAAAAGCAATGGCCTTTTGGAATCGCTGTTCCACGTCCACTACTCCACCCTCTCAAAAGAGCTAAAAGTAATGAAGTCATTGGATGCACAACCCTAATTCCTTTAATCAGAATAAAAGTTAAATCTTAATTTGTGTCAAGTAATTTGAATGTTTGAGGGCAATGGTTAAAAATACTTTCAAAGGTAATTGAAGATTACTATGCACTAATTTTCTTGGAATGGTGTAGACTTTTTTTTGTTTCTCAGAACTAAAGATGCACTGAAACCTTTTAAATGAATTGAAATATGCTGCTATTTTATCTCCTCCTATGGATCAT
The DNA here is from genome assembly GCF_035084215.1 of Heptranchias perlo. Lineage (NCBI taxonomy): Eukaryota > Metazoa > Chordata > Chondrichthyes > Hexanchiformes > Hexanchidae > Heptranchias > Heptranchias perlo. The sequence goes on along the minus strand of NC_090341.1, from coordinate 32,374,514 downwards.
TTTCCATGTTTGCATTGGCAGTGAAATTCTTGCAGTTTCAAACGTTTGACATTTTTCTTGGTGCACAAGATGTCCCACCACAAATATGCACATGCAGTAGGGCATCATTTCATGCTCAATATCCTCCTGATGATCTGTTTGCACGCACTCAATTAGTTGCAGAACAATAGAAAAAGGATGAGACCGGCTGTTCTTTTTTAAAGCTGAGGATATATTGTCTGATGGCTGAAGAAGATTAATAATTTATTCCCAATGGGAAGGTCATAATTTTGAGTCTCAGAGTTGCCTGTTTCTTAAATTTGCCAATTGTGACCACATGATTCTCATCAGTTCTATAAGGATCATATGAGCAGGAATAACATCAAAACTGTGACTAAACGGTTGGGGTTGGATATCCAGTCCGTTGAAGATGGTGAGGCTCAGATAAGGTTAAGTTTTTTTTCCCCAGGGGGAGCTTTGTGTTTTTTAGGGCATTTTTGTCCTTTACCTCACATTATGGACCACTTATGGCTGAAAGAACAGGTGACCTGCTTCCAGCCCAATGCCAATCCAAGTCTGTAACTAGCCACTTGGAGATGGGCAAGAGTAGCACAGCAGTGAGTAATAACTCTCCCTCAGATTTCCCCCATCTCCATGTGGAGAAATATCTGACGTGTACTCAATGGGGTAGAAATCCGTCTCGAGCGGTAGCGTAAAACGGGCAGTATCGGATCGGCCGCCTGTTACATGCCTGGCCTTATGTTCAGTCCCATTGACATCAATGGTAGTAAATATCGGGTGGGCCGTATAACGAATTTCTACTGCAATGTTTTCCTGGGGGACAGTGTAGTTTACAAGACCACTTAATAAATTAAATGATAAATACCAGAATCATCAACTTAGCCACCATCAGCTTATGTCAGTGATGATTAAGTAATCCATGACCCACTGTGCCAACTGCCAACATAAAATCCCAAGAGTGATTACCTCACTTAACCAATTTCAAGTGCCAGTTTCTAAGTTTCCTCAAGGGAATTGGTATTGGATACATTTACTATTGTTTAATCTGAGTCAGTTCCCATTCAGCTTCTGCTGGACAATTTGCCTGTCACAAGTGCCTACACAAGCCCCTGTCCTCTCAACAGTGACATCTCTGACTTCCCAATGCTCATAGCAGAGCTGCTGATTAAAAATAAGAAATGTATGTGACTGGAGTAGTGTGGAAGATCTCAGCTATTAATATATTAATATTCTTATTAATATTGTACTGTTATGCACAAACTTTATTTCCCAACCAGTGAGATGATATATTGCTAGATTGTGGAGTGGGTTAGTTCAATGTTGTTCTGGTTTTTTGAAGATTAATTTATTTCTGTAGATCTTTATGATAGATAGATAAATCTAAAGAAAATAAAGATACCATTCACTGTTTAAAGGGTTACGAAGCTGTCGTATTGGAGTTTGCAGGATGCTGTATTTAATTGTGATTCAGCACAGGCCATTGTGGAACCTGCATGTATGATAAATGTAGGAGTATGTTACAATGTAGTAAATTTTGTCAACCAAAGTTATGATATAAACTGAGAGTAAAACTGATGGGGATAAACAGTTTCAGCTTTACTCTTAGGTTATATAATCACTTTAACCCACAGTTTACTGCTTTGTAATGTACTCCTATATTTATCACACATGCAGGTTCCAATATGACCAGTGCTTAATTGTAAACAGCTGCAGCATCCTGCAAACTCCAATATGAACCTCCCAATATGTCACTATGTGTGATGGATGAAATAAAATTCCTAAACATTTTATGGCAAATTTGTAACTAAGATTAAAATAAACACATTCTTACTCGTGTATTGCGTGACTCAGACCACAGTAATACTGTAAGGTAATGGCAGTGATGGAGTTTTATTTCATTGAAAATTTAAAGTAATTATTTGTGTTTGTATATTATAGACACAAAATATTATAATGGAATAAATATTCTCTATTTGAGATAATATTTGTGTCCGTGCAGAACTTAGCTTTGCTTGTATTTAAAACCAAGATCAAGGCATTTGCAACACAACTATTGTATTTTTTAAGCAATCTGTCATTTGGCTAATTCTAGCTAAATTTAATCAGGAATATCCATGAGATTGATTTATATAATCAAGTTGTGCCATCATTTTACTCAATCTGCAACTAATAACAATAAACATTTATTACAATTTTTGGAAACAGTTCGCCACATCTAAAATATAAATTGACAAATAATGTAGCTGAGACAATCCTGATTGAAATGCATGTTATATGTATTTCCCAATTTAAATATTTACAATCTTTATATTTCTGCTTCAAATATTAGTGTAAGAGTGAACTAGCCATGCAGTTAGGCAGTCTGGATAAGTTTGATATATGTGTCTATTTAATGATATGAACAGTCCACAATGTTCTTCCATTGTTCTTCAAGTCTGAAGAATGGTTGGAAGTGGTTTTCATTCAACTCATGATGAAACCAACAATGAACTTTTCCATCATAAACAACACTAAAAATCTGCCAACCATCCCTTTGATGCAATCTGCCTGTAACCCTTTCACTTCACCAAAAATAAATCAGCTCTTCAAAGAGCTGTCTGCTCCAGCAAAACTGTGGTTAGTGAGGACAAAGTGTTATCATGTTCAAATCTGAACTTTGAATTGCTGACCTAAATTGCACATATTCTATTCCACGAAAGCAAAGCTTAACATCCTTGTAAAATTACAGTTTAAATGATTATGTGCAATGCTTAGTGTTTAGCCTGATGTAAAATGAGGGTACACCACAACCTTAGGCCCTGTTGAAATTACGTCATTGAAGTGTGTGTGTATGTGTGTATATATATATATATATACACACACATATATTTGTTCTTGTATTTGCACTTGTAGCACAATAACACAGGAAGGGAAGAGTTCCATGTCACCTTTCCTTCCATTTCTAGAGTTACAGACATGGCCTTTCATCTGGTAGTTGCTATGTTGTAGGACTTGTTTTAAATTTTAAACATAATTGTGTTGAACAGACATGGACACTGCTTCTGGTATTCATGGAAAGAAATAGATCACCAATATTTTTTATAAACCAATTTCCTCAATGGAATAGGAACAGCAGTGGCGTCCAGTACTGGTTGTCATTATTGTATGTACTGCTCTTGACAGGTTTAAAAACATCCATAAATATGAAGGAGAAAAAATTCTTGATTTTATTTTCAAATTGCCTGATGCCATTCGTATAGATGTCAACCCAGTAGGGAGCGATTACAAGCTGTAACCTGGCCACAGAGTTCAGGCACCCTAAACTGTGAGAGTGAAGCTCGTGTGGGTTTTGAACATCTATTGAACCCTTGGTTTAGATAAAGACTGAAGGGCCTAGTTTCAGAATGTGGTTTTGAATCTATGCTGCTGTATATATACAAGAGTTTGTTTCACTATTTTACTAATTAGTCCTTTTGTCAGAAATCTGTTGACATGTCAGCTTCTAGTAACTTATTTGTAGTTTGGTGTTGCTATTCATGTATTTGTGGATTGGAAACAGACCTCTCATCATTAGTAGTGATGGAAATTGAATTAATGAAGCTGAAATCAGCTTTTAAAACTTTGTTTAAATACTTTTGTTGCTGAGGTGCTAGTTATTCTGGCTTACGTTAGAAGCTGAAGGCATTGACGCATAATATCAACAGAAATATTTAATGTTTGTGACATCTTACTACATGGTTACAGAAAAACTAACCTGTACTTGATTATATTGAAATATATCTGCCAAATATATATTATAGAGGAGAGTGGACATCTGTAGGTGAATTATAAAGCAGTTATCCAGTCAAGGACTTCAGATGTCACTAGTCATGAGGGTTAAATTTGAGCAGTTTCAGTTTTTTGTTTAGACACTAAGGTTGGGATACCATTTTAAATTCCCTTATACATATGTTATAATTTATACTGCATGCCAAATATTGAGCTTTCATTTAGAATTGTTTCTTCTTACTATTGCTAATGATGTTTGAAGTTGAAAGCAATGCCTCAGGACACAGGTCAAAAAGCATTATTGATTTCATAATGTAAAACCTCAAGATATAGTGGCTGGCATAATTGGACCTTATGTATTTCCATTTCCCCCCATCATGGATTACCACAAAATTCACTATCTGATATAAATTATACTGAAGAGACTTATAATTAGGAACATACTACATGGCAGCAACTCATTGTGGGATTCCAGTTGCATCATAAAGTTGCAAGATCGAAGATTGTGGTTTATTTTGAACCCGAGATACATTACTGCCTTGAAACATTAGTGCTTGACAGAAATTGGTATTGGAATTGATTAGTAAGTTCCGGGGCAGCAAGCACCTGTAACTGTACCACCCTGCTTCCATGTAGCATTCTATCTACTAAACTGGCTGAGAATTGATCATCCATCTAAGGCAAATGAGCGTCAAAGACAAACACGCAGATGACGCAAACTCAACTTTCCTGTTGGGAGCCAAGTGCTTGATTGCCATCATTTCTGACTTTAAAAGGCTGATTTATTGGAAATGAATTATTTCTGTTGCTGAAAATAGCTATATGTCATTTGAGGATTTGCTTATGCCTGAGGTAAATACTGCTTGCCATCACACTGTAGGTGCAGATATAGTATTTTAGCAAATGTAACTATTCAGTGACCTTCACACTGGAGAACTGTTCTACTGGAAACACATTCATCAATGGGTTTTGTGTGTAACCTTCCACTTAGTTAGCTGCACTTTGAAGTTGGGGTTCTTCTTCATAGAGAATTCAGGAGTCACTAAATCTTAACAAGGTCTGAGAGTAATTTTAAAAAGCTTGATAGGATCAATCTTTTACAAATGACTACTTAAATAAGGTTGCTGTGCAAATCTGTTGCAATCTGTGGGAATGTTGAAGGTATTCCAAACTTTTTTACATTACAAATATTACATATTCATAACATACAGTAATAAAGTTTGAATTGAAAATGAATATGTGCCAATTTTAATTGAGGCAGCCACTAAATCCTGTAAAAATCCTATATATATATATATAAAGCTTAGATTATCATGTACATGAAATATGTGTTTGTGTGGTAGATGGTGCTCTTTTGAGGTTAGCGTTAAGATGTATTGCCCTTGAAATTACACTGTGGGATGCGCATTCATCTGAAATTCATCTCTCTGCTACTTTGAATATGAACTCGTTTAAAATAAATGGCCTAACACCTTTACCAAAACCGTGGAGAGAGGAACTTCAGGTGAATGTGCTAAGCATCAATAGCCTAGTATCCCAACATGTAATTTCAGGCCCATTGCTGGGTCAAAATAATTGTAAACAATTTTACAACACCAAGTTATAGTCCAACAATTTTATTTTAAAATCCACAAGCTTTCGGAGGCTTCCTCCTTCCTCAGGTGAATGTGGAAATTCACCTGAGGAAGGAGAAAGCCTCCGAAAGCTTGTGGATTTTAAAATAAAATTGTTGGACTATAACTTGGTGTTGTAAAATTGTTTACAATTGTCAACCCCAGTCCATCACCGGCATCTCCACATCATGGGTCAAAATAGAAAGAGCTTTATCCATTATCCATTTTGTGCTGTGCTTGATGTGGAACTAGTTGATGATGATGCTGTGCATAAAACAAAAACAAATGTTCCTTTAACCTATATTATACAACCTATACAGCAGTATTCTTCACATAATCCACTAAAACAAATGCTGAAATATTTACAACATTTAATATATTAAATGACAAATTACAGTCAATTGGAGTTGAATTTAAGGTTATTTATTTAATAAAGTACCCACAATTAATTAACAAGTGATTATTTACAATGAGGGGTCACGCAGAAAATTCTTGGGGGAGAATAGTTTCAAGGATAAAATTGTATTAGTAGTAACAGAAAAATTGAGGGGGAACTTTTTTTTAACATGTATCATGTTAAAAGGTTTTACTGTATCAATATTTGAACCAAATTATCTTTCTTTTATCTTTCAGACCCAAACAATGACAGGGGCAGTTCCACAACAGGTTCACAAAATGTACCGGAAGTGAAATACTTATTATCAGAAAGACGACCTCATCCATCACTGGAATCCAGTTATCCACCAGAAATTCACAAATCATCACAGCACAGGGAAAGGAGGATTAGTGAACAAGAAGAGCCAATAGGCAGAAAAGAACACAGCAGACCAACCAATGAACACCACACTACGACCTGGAATGGTACTTACAAAAGAAAAGAAATTGTACCCGGAAGGAGGAAGGACAGATCACCTGATAGGAAACAACGACAAGAAAGAAAGGCAGAGAATGGATACCATCAAAGATCTCCTGAAAGAGGTAGGGAAATATCAAGGATTACAGGTCAAAATATGGAACGGAATGAAAGATCGCTTGGCAGACAAAAGGAGGGACCATCTGAAAGGAGAAAAAGGTCCCCTGAAGGGAGATGGGAAGATTTATCTGATAGGAGGAGAGAAAGGTCACCTAGTAAGAGAAACGAGAAGTCACCTGACAGAAAGAGAGAAAGGTCACCGTACAGGAAGAAAGAAACTGCACTTGAGAGAAGGAAAGAGAGGTCACCTGAGCGAAGGAGACACAGGTCGCTAGACACAAAAAGAGACAGATCACCTGAAAAAAGAAACAAAGCTGATGAAAGATCCAGGCACAGAGATGAACATAACATGGAGAAAAATGACTTTACCAGAAGTTCTAGGCAGTCCCCACAGCCTAGAAGAAAGGCTGTTAGAGAATGCAATACTGATCTCAGCATCTGAATGAAGGATTATGCACTGGACAAGTTATGATCTGTCTAAAAGGATAACATAGGTTCTCTGAAAGATCCCAAAGTTGATCAGAGTTTGTCAGCTTGAAAAGACTTGAGGCCTACTGATGTAAAAAAAAATTACAGAATACAAACAAAAATGACACTGTACATATGTCAGGAAAATGTTAACAGTAAAATGTGCCTGACCAATACAAGCTAGGGATTGCTCAAAAGGAAAATAGTATTGAAATTACATGTCAAATGTAAGCCTTAATTGTATTATTGATTTTAGATAACTTGCCAGATATTTTGTTAGTTCTTGGGGTGTCTCCAACATTGTAATGAAACAAGACGACATTAGCACAAAATAATTGCACTTTGTCGAAACACTATGCCGTTTTAATACTAAGTATTTTTCTATATTACACACAAAGTTTGGAGGCTTTCTGAAACATCTAAAAATTGATGGGAACGGTATTGTTTAAAATGGTGAGTTGCTGATCAGATAACATAAAGAACGAGCTTCTAAACTGGAGTAATATGACTCATGATGCTGATGTACTTATCAAGGAGAGAGTGCATTTAGACCAATAGAAAAATGGCCAAAAAGCTTGTGCAGACTTTAGCATCAATTGTAAACAGGTGGTGTATTCGAAATTAGAAGTGGAATAGTAATGTGCGTTCATTTGACAATTTCTAAGCCAATTGCAAAAGGGGACTGTGTGGTGAAGGTCTGCTGTGGCACTGCTTGAGAAATGAGAGGAGAAACTGCCTAGCTGAGCCATGAAGATGCTCTTCATTACTGTTGAACCACTAAGTGAACTGCTTTCAGTGCTTCAGTGTGTATATGTATACTGTTCACTTTTCCATTACAACACCAAGTAAGCATTGCAAGTTTTATCACTGTTGTTGCCATGGTACTGTACAAATGTATGACTAACCATCTTGTGTACAAATTGTAATTAATAGAGCTTGTTGGAAAATGTTGCCTTTCTTGTAAAAAGAGTAAAACTATGGCAAAACTAGCTGTGAGGAATGTGATAGTGTTTATATTTCAGAAATGGAACAAACTGATTTATGGGACATATTTTAAAGTAAAATGATTCAGGTATATAAAACTGTTTTCAAAAGGAATACTATATCAGTAATTATTAAGTTTTTGTTGGTTTTGAAATTCTATTTCTTGATGGTGAACTTGCCTGTATATTATAAAATACTTGTATGCAGTCTGTGTTCTTCAAGCATTAATTCCTGCAATGTGCTATAGACCTAATGTTCTGCTATGTAGATTGAAAGCAATATATGGGCAAATCTTTTTATAAAACACTATGCATATATAAATACTACATTGTTCGTAGCTTGACCCATGTGGCTATATACATAGCTTTAGTGTAGTAAGGTATAGTAAGTAGATGTTAATATATCCGTATAGCTTCTTCCTCCTTGAAACAGATCACAATGTATATGTAGCTACAAAAAGAAGTCTGTGAATGCTATTTTTATTATCAAATAAAATTTTCCATACAAATTCATCAGTTTAGTGTTAGTGAGTGTCATAAAGGGTCTGTCCTGTTTTCTACTATTTGACTGTCTCCCAAGCTATATTTTTGTAGGATGCAAAAAAATAATTTATTGCTGTTATTAATGCTCCACTGTTACCTCAGTCTACATTGTTTCATTAAGTACACCTCGGATCAGATACTCTAGAAATATAAGATTGAAGGGGTAAAGTTGCAATAGATAATTGGCATTAAATAGCTCTTTAAAGGTGGGCCTGACAATAGTTTGTCTCTGCTTCAGTTTCATTATATGTTAACTTACATTAGGAATGTGGAAAGTGTGCTGCAGGTTACCAACAATGAATTTTTTAATGTTGGTTTCACAGAAGAAAGAAACCCATTGCACAGTCATCCTGCATGATAGATTTGATGACAACTCCTGTAGATATAAACATGAATGCTTACAGTGACAGGGCAATAATTGTAATTATAGACCTCAATTGGTATACAGTTATTCACTGATACCATCCATGAACGGTTTCCTGGTCTAAATTGGACTCTTTTCCCACAGAGCAAAAGATCTCTACTTTTGTCCTTGTCATGGTTTGAATTCTCTTTTACAATTTGGGAAATTTCCACTAACAACATGGGAACATCGTTAAAGAATTTACAAGAGCCACATGATTATTAATTAAACACAAATCTGCAGCTGTTGCTGCCACAATCTCTGAGTATAATAAAAACTTTGAGAACAAATAAACCAGTTAAGGAGTTTGGAATTATTTTCTTGAGTTGTGAATAAATGTACCAATAGTTCCAAAATGGAATGTGCCAGCATAAGATCTATTATTAACATTGTAAATAATCTAAGTTTTTCCCTGTTGAAAGACTGCTCATTAACTCAAAGATCTACACTACAAGAACAACACTGAAAGAGATGTGTGTATATATATTTTATTTATATATATATATATATATATATATGCAAGTCTGAAATTTAAATGACATTTCATCAGTGCTGTTTTCAATGTGTGAAAATGAACACCTAGTATTCATACTGTACAATCTTGTATGAATTCCATGATACTACATAATTTATCGACAAATGTAAACCAGCCAGTGAGACCATCTTCTGAAATGTCACATCAGAATATCAAAACATGGTAATTAAAAGATAACAATCAATAACCTTTAGTTTTGAAAACAAGAGTACTAGATTTAATTTTTGTAATATGCATTGACACTATTAAGAGACTCTTTGTACCACAGCACTGAAGATATTGCTTAAATATACGTCCAGCATTTTTTCATGCTGCCATCATTATTTTGCTACAATGTTTGGAGGAGTGGCTACATAGAGCACCTGTAGTTAAAAATGACAATTCCTCTGACTGAGAATCATTGTGAAAAATACAAAACTGATCTAGCAACGGTATTGATGTCATTCAGATGGCATCTTTACAGGGATATGTTTTCTTTTTAGTTGCAATTCCTTTTGTGGGCACTTCTGAATGATAGTGAAGTTTCAAGTGTGTACAAAATAATATAAATGACTTGATACGTCACATTCAAGTGGATGTGCCGTGCCCCTGTGGAAATTCTATCCCGTAACCAATGGGGAAATGGGAAATTAAAATATATTGCTGTTTTGTAACCTGTGAATTTGTGCTATTACCACAATGTGTGATGTTAACACTAACTAGCAACTACACAATTGGAATAAAATCTGTCCCTAGTGTTTAATTCTCCTAAAACTTAAGATTCTAGAGGAACTACATCCTCACAATTGAAGATGCAAATATGCTTGAAGTTATTTCACCAGGATCAGCCCATGATTCACCTAATAATGCAATTATAATCCCGTTATTTGCATTTCAACAGAACACATTCTGTGATTAACTACAGCCAGTTGTTCATTTAACTGATGTATCCGTATCTCCCATAATTAAACTAATTATATAGACAGCTGCCTGCAGTGAAATGAGGTCACAGAGTTGCAGAATTAATACGTAGAATTTTACAGCATAAAAACAGGCCATTCGGCCCAACAGGTACGTGCCGGTGTTTATGCTCCACACAAGCCTCCTCCCACCTTACTTCATCTCACCCTAGCAACATATCCTTCTATTCCTTATCTAGCTTCTATGTACTTATCTAGCTTCCCTTTAAATGCATCAATGACAATACAAATTATCTTCTAATCCTACAGTTGATTTTAACTTTTATGTGGCTCACCAGCGGAGCGCGCTGGCCGGCCGGCCACCCTTTCAGGTGGAAAAGAGACAGCAACAATTTTGAAGCCCAGGCCTCATGTGAAACTGACTAGCGAGCTGTGGATCCCAAATGGTGTTCCATGACCACAGGAATGTCGGCAGGGTTGGACGTCGGCAGCAGGTAGGTCCTGAGTGGGGGTGGGGGCGAGACCAAGTGGGTGTGTCTGGGCCGGCAGTGGCCCGCAGTATTTTTGTGGGCCCTGTATGAACGCTCCTGCTCCTCCTGGTCCCACAATTATAATTTTTAAACTTACCGTTTGAGGGCCTCTTTGGCTCTAATGCCAGTGAAACTAGCCAGAGCGTGCATGACGCACGCTCCTAACCAGTTCTATCCTAAAATGACATTTGGGTCTTATGTACATCATAGGATTCTTGTTTGCACATTAAAAGGAGCCTTCTGCCTGATACAGGTAGGCCCCTGTTTGTTAGGGTTAACTGGCAGTAAGCCTGCTGAACCCATTTTGAGATTGTTACCACCCTGTTAATGCCAATTCTGGACAGTTAAAATTGACCCTCCATGAAATTAACTTTGGGAGCAAAGACTTACTAGGACACTATACTTTCCCTTTAATTTTAACTGTAATCAATTTTTCTTTTTAGAAGTAACAGCAATTATTTATGATGTGGAGATGCCGGTGATGGACTGGGGTTGACAATTGTAAACAATTTTACAACACCAAGTTATAGTCCAGCAATTTTATTTTAAATTCACAAGCTTTCGGAGATTTTCTCCTTCCTCAGGCAATTATTTATGACTGAACTATTTTTAAAAGTGAAAAAAATGTTACTTTTTTTAATTATATTTTAGAAATACAGAGCTAACTTGAATTAAACTTTAGAACATGGATTTACAATGCGAGCTAAAAATATTAATATACTGCAGAAATGTTGCTGAGGGGATTATGAGTACACATCATACACCTATAGAAGCAAAACCAGAACATAAACACTTATTTTATTAAAGAAACCATTGCTAGTAAGTTTTATGACATTAAAACCAGGGTCTCGATTCTACCTCACAACTGAAGCTATTTTATTATTTCCTGAATTTTTTTTTAAATAGAGGTATCTGTTAATTAAAATGTGTTAACTTTCATCAATCACTTCAATTACAATAGATATAGTATTAAACATTGAACTAAAAGGACTGGCCTTTCCTGAAAAAACTGGCAATTCTATCCTAGTTGGTGAGGGGGTAGACAATCTGAGAAATTCTAAAGCCTACCCCATGAGCAGAAAATCTTGGCCGACACGCCAGTGTAGTGCTGAGGGAGTGTTGCAGTGTTGGAGGTGCCGTCTTTTGGATGAGACATTAAATCGAGGCCCTGTCTGCACTCTCAGGTGGACGTAAAAGATCCCACAGCACGATTCGAAGAAGAGCAGGGGAGTTCTCCCGGTGTCCTGGTGAATATTAATCCCTCAACCAATGTGACTAAAAACAGATTATCTGGTCATTATCATATTGCTGTTTGTAGGACCTGGCTGTGTGCAAATTACCCACCGTGTTCCTACATTGCAACAGTGACTGCTTTTTTTAAAAAAAAGGTACTTTATTGGCAGTAAAGTGCATTGGGACATCCTGAGGTCATAAAAGGTGCTATATAAACGCAAGTCTTTCTTTTTTAAATGTATAATATTTAATACAGATTTGGACTATCCTCTGCCCTTTCCGATTAAAGAAGGGCTGTAAGCTATATAGTAAGAGCCTGTGAACAGTGAGCGTATGTTTCCTCTGTGTGTAATTTTTGCATTAACACTGACTTTGTGCTTTACATTCTTCTGTTTTTTTGTGGATCTGGTAGGATGATGGGGCATTTTAAATTAATTCCTGTTTTAAGTGCAATGCAGCAAAAAGAGATTGCAATCATTCACCACCCTAATTACAGTACTGCTAGGTCTTGTCTTCCTTTCTGCTATGATACATTCCTAATATGCCTGTGAATATATACATCTTATCTGCTAATGAGAGTAAGTGGGATGATTGTATGAATGAATAATTTAACACAAGTATTTCAATGCAAGAAGTGAAATTTACCTGAAATTATGAGGCTTTCCTGAAAGGGCTGATGCTTGAGTTGGAAATATTATTGTAGAGTTGGAATTATGACTATAAAGTAGAGAATAATAGAAAAACCATCAAAACCTTGTTGAGAGATTGCTGTAAGAATGTTTAGAAAGTTATGATTTTTAAGCTAGTTATACACAAATATAAAACTAGTATTTTTTTTTAGAAACTAAAACTAAATCATGGGCTCAATTTTCACCCCCCCGATCGGGTGTGTTCGTGGCGGGGCGGCTGCGAAAATCGGGGATTCCCGGGGCGGGTCTGGAGCCCGGCTCCAACCCGCCCACTTCCGGGTTCCCCAGTGACGTGCTGACATGCGTGCGCAGCCCCCGCATGTGGGACTCCCACCGGCAATTAAAGCCAGCGGGGTGCCACTTAAAGTACTCATTAAGGTATTTCAGATCGTTTAGTGACCTGATTAACATAACATTTTAGGAGGGATGGGATTTTGCAAACAACTGGGACTGTTTCCCGTACTGGGGGAAACACTCCCAGTTCAAATGGACGTGTTGCAGCCATCAGCCTGTGGCAGCTGCAAAGGTCCATTTGACAGGTGGTGGGGGGGAGACCCTCACTCATTGCAGGAGGCCGCTCTGTCACTTGGGACAAAGTTTGGCCTCCACCACCCTCCTCCTAACAATAAAATTCACAAACTTGCAACCTCAAACCCGGTGTCCAGACACATTTACCTACCTTGCGGACCCCCTCAAATGTACATCTTCTGGATGGGGGCTGCCGTAGCTGCAGTCATGACCTCCTCGGAGGATGAACAGCATCACCAGCCTCACCAGCCATGCCGTCCACCTCTGACATGTGGAGCCCCACAACACAGTACTGTGACACATCCACCTGCACAGCAGGAGGGAGAGCAACGGCAGAGAGAGATGCGTCGCAGAAGGCACTACCCTCGGCACAGGGTCTACAGACCGAGGCTCAGCTTCCTGGACCTCTCTGAGCAGCAGTCACTCGACATGTAGTCATGGACATCTGCAACCTCCTTCATGCCAAGCTGCTCCTGGCTGGCCCGAGCACCATCTTCTTATCTGTCGCTGTCAAAGTCACCACTGCCCTCAACAACTTCTCCTCCGCATCCTTCCAGGGTGCCACCAGGGATATCGCCGACGTCTCTCAGTCGTCTGCACAAAAGAGCCCTGCAAATACACCTACACCCACTCTACAGTGACACAATGGGTGGCATCAATTGTGGGTCTTCATTGTGATCCTCAGGAAAGGGCATTATTGCACAAACCAGACAAGATTCGCAAAGACGTGGCAGTAGTGGTGACAATATAATATGTTATGTGAGTTGATCAGAAATTAAATATAGGTAAACACCATGACAAACCCTCAAACACCCTTGTGCATCCCCTTCATGCCCACGACACGTTTGCCTTACGCTTCCTACTGCACATATGTGATGCATGCCCTGTGGCTGCAGCACAAGTAGTGGGAGGTTGAGTGAGGCTGACCGTGAAAGAGATGCACGAGAGGTTGAGTATGAGACAGAGCCATGAGATTGTGTGAGGATTGGGTTGAGTGGTAGTGGCAGGATGAGAACTGGCGAGGTGAGTAAGTGCAGGTAAGATGAGGATGAGCTTTGAGTGGGTGTGAGGAGTGATGTGACAGAGTAGTGTTGGCAGTGCAGAAGGAGATGTGGGGTGGGGGCGGTGTTGTGGCAGACAGAGTGTAGGGGAATGAGTAAGTGTGCTCACTTCGGCTGACCTACTTAGGTCATTGCAGTGCCTCCTGCACTGTATGCAGGTGCGCGATATGTTGGTGGTGCAGGTGACCTCCTCTGCCAAGTCGAGCCAGGCCTTGGTGGCAGAGGCAGGCCGCTTCCTCCCGCCTGCCAAGGGGAAGATCTCTGTCCTCCCCCTCCTCCTCACCCCATCCAATAATACCTGGAGTGAGGCATCATTAAACCTGGGATCAGCCTTCCCCCTGGGCTGCTCCATGCTGTAATTTTTCCTATTTCCTGCAGCATCAGTCAGTGGAGGTCTGCCCCTTTAAATAGGGCTCCTCCAGCTGACAGCCTAGGCTGTCCGCCCTCTGCGCAGCTTTCCAGCGCGAAACCCGGAAGCACAGGTTAGTGGCTGCAAATAGCCTGCGATTCTGTGCGGAGCACCCTGATTTCACTGGGCGCGTTACCCACGTGCCCAGTCGACCCCCCCTCTGCGAACCCGCCGCCCTGCTAATATCAGGCCCCATATCTCTACTTGTTAATCTTTGTGATTTTATCAAAGTATTTCAATTGGTTTGTAATGTCCCATCAGGCTTTGTTTCATCATTCACACCAGCAGAATACACACAGCTTGTGAAATGGAAGAATGCACAGACTTGTTTACAGTGTGTATGATATAGCTAGTTGTGGGTAAATGGATGACTAGCCAGAAAACATTGATTTGGCTATGATTTACCAACCTGACATCTGCTTGATATTGCCCATTTTGTTACATATATATTCAGCTTGGCTTCTGGAAAGTGCAGCAGTTGAATTAATGTACCAACCCTTTATTTATATGCTAGTTGCAGTAAGATACATTTATAACATCTGTTCTTACTCTGATAATGAAAGCATTGTTGTGTGCTGACACAAAGATTAGGTAATGAAGGTAATGGGACTCCACAGCAAAAAATACCCAAAATGGTTTTTTTTTGTTCACATACAGCTCATGTAATAAGGGCAGCAACTGCACAGCTATAGGCTATGACCATTGACTGATTGACCTCGATGCACATTCTTTGGTTGTCATGGGAACTGAAATAAATTCTGCATCAGCCGCTGGATGTGAACCGCGCAGTTACTTGGGGTTGCAGGGTGCCATTCCCTGGCTGCTGATTTTACACCACAAAGAAAATGTTTTACTCTTATCGAGGAAGGATAGTTGGAAAGCAGGTTTCTTGCACCAACCTGCGTGCATCAGTAAAAGGTTGCATGAATTAGTAAATTAATTAAATTCATGGCAGACTTTTGAGGCCCTTAGTAACCATGTCAGAGATACTGGGGTATCTGAATTACGGCCCATTCTCGAGCACACAACTAGTGGCACGCTGGCAGTATGTGCCTCAACCGGTATACACAAGGTCGGCCGAAATCGAGACTTGGGCCTTACTTATATTATTTCAGCGAGCTGCTGGTGCCTGTCGTGCCTCCACAGGCAGCTTGCCCATTTTAAATAGATGAGCAGCCCTATGGTAAGTCATTGGGGTGGAGAGACAATGTAGGAGGAGCTGATTACGAGTACTGTGGAGTCGAGGGAACACTCCTGTTCCTTCTGGCTCCACAAGAATGATTTTTGAATTGTTATGAAAGAAAAATGACCTCTTGTTGGCAGCTGCGACTTAGGCTGCTGACGCATCCTGAACGCAACAGGCCCGGCACCTGTTCCGCTCATCGCTCATTTACATATGTAAGGGGCCTGTTTTAGGCGGCTGCCATTTACTCTTGTCTTCAATTGCCTTGGTGTCAACCCTGTTGCTCTATGCTAGAAAAAAAATTACAAAGAAAAGAGTGGTAGAAGTAAAAAACTTGGAATCGTTTTAAAAAAAAATCTCTGGATGCTGTAAGTGGGGGTTCTAGAGTGCTTCTGGATGGATGAATTAAGATGGGCCGAATTGCCTCCTTCATCTATATTTATCTCATGAAAATGAATTCCACCACATGATTCTGTATGTAATACATTTTTGGTAAATAAGAAAAATAATAGCTTTGTGTGAGCATGAAAAGCTATAGTTATATCAGCCTCTGATATCAAACCCTGCAATGTTTCTCTCTTCCCCATCTGTATTGTCCATTATAGACCATTCATAAAACCAATTGTACTGAACAGTAAAAGGATCATGAATTTGATTGCATCTAATAATGTAAGTCATATGTCAAAAGAAAGCTGTTGTGTCCAATTACACTTTGATTTTGTGAGAATTAGAATGGATTCATCTGCAAATCTAAGCTTTGTTTGCCACTATAAATCTCGATTTTGAAACTTGCTCCAGGTTGCCTTTGGTACATCAGTATTGTGGAATTGCTTCCATTCAAGCAATGTGCTACTGTACTCTAGAATCTGTCCTGTTTACGCTACTGGCAGATTTCGAAGCATTGGTAGCAAAGAAGAAACAATGAGACAAAATTGCACACATGCAGCTGTTTAAAATTATGACTGGAACTGAGAAGCAGCTGTGACTGCACAAACTCCTGTACACATAATTACAAAGGTAAGGACTTGCATTTATATAGCACCTTATCACATGCTCAGGATATCTTTCCAACCAATTGATTACTTTTGAAGTGTAGTCACAGTTATCATGTACACAAACCCGGCAGTCAATTTCCGCACAGTAACGTCCCACAAACAGTAGCAATGGTGACTAAGTTCCTCAGTTAGGGAGGAAGCACCATGCAGGCTAGCAATGTGAAACCTGCATTGCTGGCCAATATGGGAGCTCAGGCCTCCTCCCTCAAAAAATGGCAATCTCCGATAACAGTGCTTTAATATAGATGCAGCACGAGACCCATCTGATAGGAAGGTCTCACTTCATGGCGCTTCTGCTTATAAGAACACTTTCCAGAAAAATGAGAGCGCCAGAATCATTCTGATCATTCACAGCCTTTCAATGCCAACAATCCCTTTTGTTCACTGGTTTCACTTTCTACTGTCACTATCCCTGCATGCGAGAATATTTTTTTTAAATTACACACACGCACACACACACACACACAGACACACACACACCCCCATGAAAATAAATTTTAATTAAATCTCTCTTTTCAATTTGGCTGTGATGGACGAGGCAGTAGCAGTAGGGGGTAAGATGAACTGATGAATGGCATGTAGTACCAGCAAGAAACATGTGCAGATTTTTTCAGTGGGAAATCCATTTTGAATTTAGAGCCAAGATTACAGTAACCGAGCTCAACATGAACAGTGTGCGGGTGTGATACTGAGCTATGCACACCAGAACGAGCCCTGGTTTGTTCCTTGGTCTGTGTTGAGATAACTGATCTCAGCCAAGGATGCTATCATAGAATCATAGAAAGGTTACAGCACGGAAGGAGGCCATTCGGCCCGTCGAGTCCGCCCCGGCTCTATGCAAGAGCAATCCAGCTAATCCCACTCCCCCGCCCTTTCCACGTAGCCCTGCAAATGTTTTCCTTTCAAGTACTTATCCTGTTCCCTTCTGAAGGCCATGATTGAATCTGCCTCCACCACCTCCTCAGGCAGTGCATTCCAGATCCTAACCACTCACTGTGAAAAATAGTTTTTCCTCATGTCACATAGAAACATAGAAAATAGGAGCAGGAGTAGGCCATTTGGCCCTTCAAGCCTGCTTCGCCATTCAATATGATCATGGCTGATCCTCTATCTCAATACCATATTCCCGCTCTCTCCCCAAACCCCTTGATACCTTCTGTGTCTAGAAATCCAGTTATCTCCTTCTTAAGTATATTCAGTGACTTGGCCTCCACAGCCTTCTGTGTTAGAGAATTCCACAGGTTCACCACCCTCTGAGTGAAGAAATTTCTCCTCATCCCAATCCTAAATGTCCTATCCTGTATCCTGAGACTGTGACCTCTCGTTCTAGACTCCCCAGACAGGGGAAACATCCTCTCTGCATCCAGTCTGTCTAGCCCTGTTAGAATTTCATACGTTTCAATGAGGTCCCCTCTCATTCTTCAAAACTCTAGTGAATATAGGCCTAGTCATAGAAACATAGAAAATAGGAGCAGGAGTAGGCCATTCGGCCCTTCGAACCTGCTCCGCCATTCAATATGATCATGGCTGATCCTCTATCTCAATACCATATTCCCGCTCTCTCCCCATACCCCTTGTTGCTTTTTGTAACTAGAAATCTACCTAGCTCCTTCTTTAAATATATTCAGTGATTTGGCCTCCACAGCCTTCTGTAGTCAACCCAATCTCTCCTCATACGACAGTCCTGCCATCCCAGGAATCAGTCTGGTGAATCTTCGCCACACTCCCTCTATGGCAAGAATATCCTTTCTTTGGCAAAAGAACCAAAGATTCTTACCTATCACCTTAAATCTATGTCCTCTGGTCCTTGACCCTTCTGCCAATGGGAACAGTTTCTCTCTATCTACTCCGTCTAGACCCTTCATGACTTTGAATACCTCTATCAAATCTCCTTGCAACCATCTCTGTTCCAAAGAGAACAACCCCGGCTTCTCCAGTCTATCCACGTAACTGAAGTCCCTCATCCCTGGAATCATTCTAGTAAATCTCTTCTGCACCCTTTCTAAGGCCTTCACATCTTTCCTGAAGCGCGGTGCCCAGAATTGGACACAATACTCCATTTGTGGCCGCACCAGTGTTTTATAAAGGTTCATCATGACTTCCATACTTTTGTACTCTATGCCTCTATTTATAAAGCCCAGGATACTTATGCTTTTTTAACCATTTTCTCAACCTGCCCTGCCACCTTCAACGATTTGTGCACATATACCATCAGATCTCTCTGTTCCTGTTACCCTCTTAGAGTTGTGCCCTCTAGTTTATATTGCCTCTCCCCGTTCTTCCTACCGAAATGTATCACTTTGCATTTTTCTGCGTTAAATTTCATCTGCCATGTGTCCACCCATGCCACCAGCATGTGTATATCCTCTTGAAGTCTATCACTATCCTCCTCACTGTTTACTACCCTTCCAAATTTTGTGTCATCTGCAAATTTTGAAATTGTTTTTTTTTCAAAAAATATACTTTATTCATAAAATTTGTAGCAAAACATACAATACAGTTGTCATATCACATTCCAAATGTACACAATACAGATTATACAATTTGCAGGTTAAATCAAGTACAGTTCAATGAACACATTGGACATAATTACAGTTTATGACACTCTGGGGTGTCTCATTGCATTATACTCAATACAGATTATTGATTACAGATTCATTGCAGGTACATTACAGCAATTTGAATTTTACATTCTGCCCGGGGGGTTTCCCTGATTGCAGCCCCTCTGTATACAATGGCGGGAAGGCTCTAAATGGTTGCCTTTTCCCACAGAGCCTTTGCCGTGGCCGCACCTAGCTTCAGTGCGTCCCTGAGCACGTAGTCCTGGACTTTGGAATGTGCCAGTCTGCAACACTCAGTCGAGGACAGCTCCGTGCACTGGAAGACCAGCAGGTTTCGGGTAGACCAAAGGGCGTCTTTCACCGAGTTAATAGTCTTCCAGCAGCAGTGTCTGTCTCGGTGTGCGTCCCTGGGAACAGCCCATAGAGCACAGAGTTCTGTGTTACGGAACTGCTCGGGATGAACCTGGACAGATACCACCACATCTCTCGTGCCCTGTACACCCATGATTGGCCTCAGTGTGCCGGAATATGGGAGAGAATAATTGGCCAGGATTCCCATTCCCAATCACTTTTCAGTAACCTCTACTAGAAATATGCTAATATTGGCTTGGGTATGACTCTTCCCATAGTCAAATAACTTGCAGACATTTGCAGTCCAAGCTCATATATTAAGAATGGCTACTTAGAGGTATTGGAGGGCTGTTGATATTTATTGAACTGTACCCTAAGAGGTGTCATTTTCAGGAGAGGATGGGAAAAGAATTAAAGAAAAAATAGCAGTATAAATAATACCAGATGTTAAAGGAGCAATTTCTAGGCTGTAATCTAATTTCAAGTTTTGAATGAAATATAATAAATCATTCAAGCTTTGCTCTTGTAGTTTTTGATGTCATGTGAAACCCTTAATTCTGTTACTTCTAGGTGTCTATGATTTTTCATATCTGCACACATACTCACACAGGTTTTTAAGTTCCTTGATACAGATTCCTTTGCTTTATTTTCTAGTTTCATATTTCTGTTTAATTAATAATGCATGGGCAAGTGGAATTTGTTTAGATCTTCACAATTCTGGTTAGAATAATCTACTTCATTGTTGATTTATATCACCATCTAGGGGATCTACATGGAATTAGCTGGAACATCATTCTGAGTTACATTTGATTAACCTCTTCAATGTATTACACAGACATTATTTATTCACTTACAAGAGCAATCACATTTGGCCCACTCGATTATTTTTAATTAGATTTTTAAAAAATCAGATAAATGAAGGTTTTATGACCTACATTACAAGACAGTTTTTATATTGCGGCAAGAAAGGTTGCTCACAAGTTATGAATAGGAGCAGTAATTTTCAATTTTAGAAACCGAAGGGTGCAATATCTATTGGCACATCAAAATTCAGAGCAGTAAGGCTTAAACATTCTGGACTGCAGTTAGGTCAAGCCGGTAAACTAACCTTGCCACCTACATTTTCAGAGCTGAATGCAATCCTTGCAAAACTGCACCAATGTAGAGACCAAGTTGTTCCATAACAAAAATAGAAGAAGAAATTCTTCCATAAAACAATAAATATCTGGAATAAACTGTCAAAGGTTCCCATTAATGCAATAATGATTGGCTTATGTAAGAAGAGTTGGAGATGCTTTTATTCCAGTCGGATACATGAGGATACAAAATGCATCTATGGCTGAAATAGAGAAAAGGTCGACATTGGAGTTGAAGGAGAGACTTTTATTTGTACAGCACCTTCTCAATTCTCATCATATTCAATGAATTACTTTGAAGTGTGGTAACTGTTATTACGTAGAAGAACAGTCACCATTTTGTGCATGGGAAGTCTCACAAATAGTAATGAGATGAATGACCAATTAATCATGTTTTGGTGGTGTTGGCCAGGAAACCAGGAGAACTCCCTGCCCTCCTCCAAACTGTGCCACTGAATCTTTAACATCCACCTAAACTACCAGGACAAGTACCCAAGCCTTGGTTTAAACATTTCCTCTGAAGAACTGCACCTCTGACAATGTAGCACTCCCCTCAGTACTGTTTTGGAATGCCAGACTAGATTATGCATTCAAGTCCTAGAACCCAAAACATACGATCCTAGAAAGTCAATTGCACCACGCCCATTTTGAGGCTTGAAACTGGCGCAATGGGTCCAATATGGCAGGTGGCACGTGCATTAGTCCGTCCCATGTCTGAAGTGCGCCACCTGCCTTTTTGGACCCTTATCACCAGTTTCACACCACAACAAATTTGTAGACACAGTCGGGGTGTACTGCAGAGCTCCTCCAGAGCAGTCCAGGCATTGGAACCGTTGTTTGAGCTTTTGTTCTTGCCACTTGCAGAGAGTTCATGATCCATTGCCCAAAAAGTCATCTGGACATTTGACTCTCTTCCCTGAATAGATCAGGGAGGCTAGAATTCCTGAGCACAAAGGTGTTGTGATAACTGCCTGCAAATTTGGCATTGACTGCGGAATTCTTTGGAGCTAGTCGCAGATTATTTACACATTGAGTATCCCTTTCTGTCTAGAAAGTTCAAAGGGTTGACTATTGGTGTTTTCAATGCACAATGAGTGTCTTGAACTATGAGATAGCCAGCAACACGATAAAACTGTATAGTCCTATCAACTTGCTGTCTTACTGTTGTCCCAAATAGTATGAATTCTCGAGCTTTCCTGAAGACTGGTATCTGTAACCCGGTGAATATATGCCCGGAGGGTGATGTTGCAGTCGAGGTTGTTTTCTAGACTGTGCAGAGGTAGGCAGGGCATATTCAGTAGCACTTTCTTATTCCCATTGAATTCCTTTCATTTGTCCATAATTCTTGGGACAGAAACCCATAAGTTGAAGATGCATTAGCCCTGCCAGGTTAGTTTGCCCTTACCCTGTACTATTGGCAGACTATTTTCTTGGTTTGGTAATGTAGTAATTTAACCACCAGCGTATTTGTTTTATTCATATCTGTGGAGCTTAAGATTGGGTGAAAACACCAATGTTTCAATTAATCACCAGATCCTTTGTATGGAAATCCAATGAAAATTTAAATCTCTGATTTGACAGCATAATGTCTTGATGTAATTACTTGTGAGATTAAACTGCTGAATGAATGTCATGTCAGGTAATATTGTACTGCAAAGGGAGTCTTGAGACCACACTTTCATGTTGAAGATAATTCCCTGTAACAAATATTGTAAACATATATAAACGTGATTTGCCATTACAAGTCAAACATTTTTCTTGTAGCCAGTATGGGAGGGAAACTGCAAGCTTCTTTTAATCTTAATACGGTAGAAGAGATCAGAGGAAATGTAACTAAATTATTCCAATAGTCATGACAATAGAATACCATTGTATTGAAGTATAGAAGTAATTTGCATCTTTGTTTCTGCCTATGAAAATTAATGAAAATGTCATGGTATTTGTGTTTACATAGATTACCGGTTGAGTGGTTCCATATTAAATATGTTATGTGAATATCAATGCACTGAATTGCTATATAGTGACATTTCTTGGCATTATTTAAATTATGATATTTTATCAATTGATTTAATGTGACAAATAATCATGAGGATTCAGGTTTCTTCTTACAACAAGAAAATGCCTCATTACACTGATGGTAGAAAGCAAGTTTTAATGTAACAAATTAGAACATGCAGAAAAGCAAGAAAATCTGTGTAGATTTAGCTACTTATTTGGGGCATTGTTATTACAATATGATTGAGAACAGAGTTCTGATTTACAATGGTAATATGTCATTTAAAAAAAAGTTACATTTATTTTTTGTTCTGATAATGGTTAATGTGTGATGGTACAGTACATAACAGACACACGTTATAACTCCAGAAAAATACTTTATTACTGGTTGCCTGTAGATACTCCTGGTAATTTGCGTTGCTATTGGTCCTGCTTTCCATGAAGAAGAGTAGAGGAACTTTATTGTGCTGGATTGATGAGCCCTTTGATCGTATTTCTCAATTGGAATGGCTGCTTCATACTTTTCCAGTTTACTCTTTGTCTTTAATCTGGAAATGGCTGGTGAATTGATTGTCTATTCATGTCTCTTTCTTGCATGCAGTCAAGCTTTTGTTGTATAACAGATACAATATAGAAAAATTTATAAATAGAAGGCCATCAAATAAAGGGATCAGTGGCAAACATTTAAAAGACAGAAAGCATGACTTCAAAGAGGAAATCTGTTTTGGCAATGAGTATCCTGAATGTTGATATCAGTTAGTTACGCGCCTGATATACTGAGCTCATAAAATTGATGAAGGCAGTGACTTATTATTGTGATCCTGATTCCACCGTTGTATGCTGTCTTCACAACAACAGTTTAGTAGTGATGCTCAAAGCTTCTCTGTACACTAGAAAAGAAAAACTTACACATAGCTATGCAGGAGGGCAGGAGATCCAGTCAATCAACATAGGAGTAGCAAATGCCTCCATTGTCTAAATATGACTTTTTATTTTGCAACCATCAACAGTCTACTACACCAGTCTACACTGATCGAGTGCCTGATCTCGCAGCTTTATTGCATTTCCAATCAGGAGTAATGCTGGGTTATCCAAGACCTGGAATTTAACAATTTCTGAGACATCCCACAGGAAAACTATTCAGATATTTTAGCTATAGGCAAAACAATAAAAAAAATTAAATGGTTTCCCATCCCAGCAATTCTTACAACCATTAATCCTTCAATCTTCTAAAACAAAATCCGATACAAATTTTAAATTGTACTATTTGCTCCACACTCCCACACATCTCCATTAATCAGGTGAAATTTAAACTCATCAGGGTTGGATATCTGCGGTGGTTCTCCCGATCGTCCCCTGTAACTTCAGCAGAGGATCCGTGAAAACATATGGGTATGATTCTCAATTATTATTACAACATTATATATGGATATGAATGCCACTTTTCCCACATTAATAGAAATGCTTCTCTAAATAGGTTGCAGGTGTTGGCCATATTTACCTGAATAGTTTCATACAGGCCTTAGTAGCTCAGAAAGATGATTCTATCCTTATGCACAGATGGAACTAATTACATAAAAGTACTCACTCTACTTTTCATACCTTCAGTTCTTTTATATTTCATTTGACTGGACCTTGATATACTGCTATGCAGCCTTTTCTTGTCTCTGCAGTACTATAGGGTAAATTTTCTAAGACCTTGCTCCAGTAGCAGAGCCTCGCGCAGCGGACGCCTTATTGGAAAACTGCCGGTCCAATGTCCACAATTTTCCAACCATTGATTACCCCTACATCTTAAGTACTAGATTTTGTTCTGTTCTTTGTTGTGCACAGCATTATCACAGGCCCCGCTGGGTGGCTTTATGATTCGGATTTCATGTGGTCACTAATGAGATTCTAAAGCAAGTTTGAGCATATGGGCAAAAGTGTGTTGATGCTGCAACAAACTGAATTGCCACACACAGTGCATGTGCTAGCTCCAACACACAGATCAAATTAAACGCCCAAGAGCTGAGTGACAAAAGCCAGTCACCAAGTTTGGTATACCTTGGATTAAATCTTAAAGCTGACATTATTCACATTATTTAGGAAGGAATTTAATAACTGGTCACATTTAATTTGATGCAAACGAAAAATCTCTACTTGTTTGAATGCATGATGTGGAGATGCCGGTGATGGACTGGGGTTGACAATTATAAACAATTTTACAACACCAAGTTATAGTCCAGCAATTTTATTTTAAATTCACAAGCTTTCGGAGTCTTCCTCCTTCCTCAGGTGAACGTTGTTGGAAATGAAATCCTCGAAATGAAATCGCATTTATAATTCACAGAACAATGCTTGGTGATTACAGACAGTTTTTTCAACTGCCTGTTGCCAAGGCAATCAGTGTGCAGACAGACAGGTGTTACCTGCAAGGTCTCCGAATATACAAATCACCAAAAAAAAAAAACCAAAAAAAAACCAGAGATAGAGAGGTAGAAACATAGAAAAGACAGCAACTGACCCGTTATATTAAAAACAGATAACATTTGTTCGCTGGTGGGGTAACGTGTAGCGTGACATGAACCCAAGATCCCGGTTGAGGCCGTCCTCATGGGTGCGGAACTTGGCTATCAATTTCTGCTCGACGATTTTGCGTTGTCGTGTGTCTCGAAGGCCGCCTTGGAGTACGCTTACCCGAAGGTCGGTGGATGAATGTCCATGACTGCTGAAGTGTTCCCCGACTGGGAGGGAACCCTCCTGTTTGGCGATTGTTGCGCGGTGTCCATTCATCCGTTGTCGCAGTGTCTGCATGGTCTCGCCAATGTACCATGCTCTGGGGCATCCTTTCCTGCAACGTATGAGGTAGACAACGTTGGCCGAGTCACAGGAGTATGAACCATGCACCTGGTGGGTGGTGTCCTCTCGTGTGATGGTGGTATCTGTGTCGATGATCTGGCATGTCTTGCAGAGGTTACCGCGGCAGGGTTGTGTGGTGTCGTGGACGCTGTTCTCTTGAAAGCTAGGTAATTTGCTGCGAACGATGGTCTGTTTGAGGTTGGGTGGCTGTTTAAAGGCGAGTAGTGGAGGTGTGGGGATGGCCATAGCGAGGTGTTCGTCGTCATTGATGACATGTTGAAGGCTGCGGAGAACATGGCGTAGTTTCTCCGCTCCGGGGAAGTACTGGACGACAAAGGGTACTCTGTTGGTTGCGTCCCGTGTTAGTCTCCTGAGGAGGTCTATGCGATTTTTCGCTGTGGCCCGTCGGAACTGTCGATCGATGAGTCGAGCGTCATATCCCGTTCTTACTAGGGCGTCTTTCAGCATCTGTAGGTGTCCATCGCGTTCCTCCTCGTCTGAGCAGACCCTGTGTATTCGCAGGGCCTGTCCATAGGGGATGGCCTCTTTGACGTGGTTAGGGTGGAAGCTGGAAAAGTGGAGCATCGTGAGGTTGTCCGTGGGCTTGCGGTAGAGTGAGGTGCTGAGGTGCCCTCAGCTTGACATGTATGCTCAAGCTGTCAGGAAATGCGTCAATGCCAGATTCATCAGCCGCACTCAGAAGACAGTCCAGAATGTCACCCGAGCTCAACGCAACACCATCAACGCTCTCAAGACCAACCGCAACATCGTCATCAAACCAGCGGACAAAGGAGGAGCCAATGTCATACAGAACAGAACGGACTATTGCAAAGAAGCATACCGACAACTGGACAACCAGGAACACTACAGACGGTTACCCGCAGATCCGACCAAAGAACACACCCACCAGCTCAACAAACTGATCAAGACCTTCAATCCAGACCTTCAAAGCGTCCTACGCACTCTCATCCCACGTACTCCCCGCATGGGAGACTTCTACTGCCTCCCAAAGATACACAAAGCCAACACACCCAGACGTCCTATCGTATCAGGCAACGGAACCCTGTGTGAGAACCTCTCAGGATACATCGAGGGCATCCTGAAACCCATCGTACAGGGAACCCCCAGCTTCTGTCGCGACACTACAGACTTCCTACAAAAACTCAGTACCCACGGACCAGTTGAACCAGGAACACTTCTCACCACGATGGACGTCTCGGCACTCTACACCAGTATCCCCCACAATGACGGCATCGCTGCGACAGCATCAATACTCAACACCAACAACAGCCAATCTCCAGACGCCATCCTACAACTCATCCGCTTCATCCTGGATCACAATGTCTTCACCTTCGATAACCAGTTCTTCACCCAAACACATGGAACAGCCATGGGGACCAAATTCGCACCCCAATACGCCAACATTTTCATGCACAAGTTCGAGCAGGACTTCTTCACTGCACAGGACCTCCAACCAACACTATACACCAGATACATCGATGACATTTTCTTTCTCTGGACCCATGGCGAGGAACCACTAAAGAGACTACACGATAACATCAACAAGTTCCATCCCACCATCAAGCTCACCATGGACTACTCCTCAGAATCAGTTTCTTTCTTGGACACACGAATCTCCATCAAAGACGGGCACCTCAGCACCTCACTCTACCGCAAGCCCACGGACAACCTCACGATGCTCCACTTTTCCAGCTTCCACCCGAACCACGTCAAAGAGGCCATCCCCTATGGACAGGCCCTGCGAATACACAGGGTCTGCTCAGACGAGGAGGAACGCGATGGACACCTACAGACGCTGAAAGACGCCCTAGTAAGAACGGGATATGACGCTCGACTCATCGATCGACAGTTCCGACGGGCCACAGCGAAAAATCGCATAGACCTCCTCAGGAGACTAACACGGGACGCAACCAACAGAGTACCCTTTGTCGTCCAGTACTTCCCTGGAGCGGAGAAACTACGCCATGTTCTCCGCAGCCTTCAACATGTCATCAATGACGACGAACACCTTGCTATGGCCATCCCCACACCTCCACTACTCGCCTTTAAACAGCCACCCAACCTCAAACAGACCATCGTTCACTGCAAATTACCTAGCTTTCAAGAGAACAGCGTCCACGACACCACACAACCCTGCCACGGTAACCTCTGCAAGACATGCCAGATCATCGACACAGATACCACCATCACACGAGAAGACACCATCCACCAGGTGCATGGTTCATACTCCTGTGACTCGGCCAACGTTGTCTACCTCATACGTTGCAGGAAAGGATGCCCCAGAGCATGGTACATTGGCGAGACCATGCAGACGCTGCGACAACGGATGAACGGACACCGCGCAACAATCACCAAACAGGAGGGTTCCCTCCCAGTCGGGGAACACTTCAGCAGTCAAGGACATTCAGCCACCGACCTTCGGGTAAGCGTACTCCAAGGCTGCCTTCGAGACACACGACAACGCAAAATCGTCGAGCAGAAATTGATAGCCAAGTTCCGCACCCATGAGGACGGCTTCAACCGGGATCTTGGGTTCATGTCACGCTACACGTTACCCCACCAGCGAACAAATGTTATCTGTTTTTAATATAACGGGTCAGTTGCTGTCTTTTCTATGTTTCTACCTCTCTCTCTCTCTGTTTTTTAGTTTTTTTGGTTTTTTTTTGGTGATTTGTATATTCGGAGACCTTGCAGGTCACACCTGTTTGTCTGCACACTGATTGCCTTGGCAACGGGCAGTTGAAAAAACTGTCTGTAATCACCAAGCATTGTTCTGTGAATTATAAATGCGATTTCATTTCGAGGATTTCATTTCCAACAACGTTCACCTGAGGAAGGAGGAAGCCTCCGAAAGCTTGTGAATTTAAAATAAAATTGCTGGACTATAACTTGGTGTTGTAAAATTGTTCACAATTGTTTGAATGCAGTCAGTTTATCTCCAGCAATAGCTTCTCTTTCCACTCCTGCACCTCTAGTGTCTCCCAAGGATTTGACCTTGCCCCCCTCTTTTTCTCATCTACATGCTGTTCTTTGTTGACATCATTCACAGGGACAGCTTCCATATGTATGCTTATGATACCCAGCTCCATCTCATCACTAGTTCTCTCAATTCCACAACCACTTCTGTGCTATCATGCTGCCTGTTTGATATCAAGTCGTGGGTGAGTCAAAACATCCTCCAATTGAACATTGAAAAGACCAAAACTATAATTTATGGCCACTGCCACAAACTCCACTCCCTTGCTAACCCAGATTACTTATTTCCACAACCATAACAGGATCATCTGTGCCCCTACCTTAGCCCTCTGCCACTGAAGCACCTTTACCCATGCTTTCATCACCTCCATCCTTAATTTCTCTAACCTCTTCCTGGTTAGCCTCTTATCCTCCATAAACTCCAACTGGTCCAAAATGCAGTTACCCATTTCCTGCCTTGCAATAAGTCCCACTTGCACATAGTCTCCTCTACACTGACCTACAGTCCCCCAAAGCATTAAAATTTAAATCCTTATTTTCATCTTGTAATCCCTCCATGCCCTCATCCCACCATATCTTTGCAACCTCCTCCAGTCTTATATCGGCTCCAGCATCCTTTGCTTCTCTGACTTTGGCCTTTTGTGTATCCCCCATATCCCATCATCCCACTATTGGTGGTAGAGCCTTCAACCCATCCTGGCTCATCTCTGCCTCTCCGCTTCTCTCCACATTTATACACCTTCTCACAACCCAACTTGTGACCGGACTATTAGTCACCCCTCCTACACTCTCCCTCCATGTCTTGGCATCTATTCCCCTATCTATTCCTGTTTCATTCTCTCCCCGCTATAAAATGCATTGGGATAGTTTCTATGTTTAAGGTACTGTATATAAATGCAAGTTGTTGTGCAAAACATGGATGGTTTGCTTGTATACAGCCTTTGAACAAATGGCACATCAATATGATAACTGTAATCCATATCACATAAGCCTTCATACTGCGAATGACATGGTATAATTGTAAATGCTACAAAAAATTAACATCAGAATATGAGTAGTGAATGGATGTGGTCGTCTTCCTCACACAATTTAAAAGTGGGGTCACTTTCTGCTCTACAGCAGTGATTTGTTCTCTCTCCATCTTTGCCCATTCATCTTAGACCTTTATTCTAAATCACCGTTAAATGTGCCATCCTTTAGTAGTCTGCAGTGTTGCTACTGATACTCTGTCATCCACCCCATAATATAAACTGGTTGAAACCAGAGCACCAGTACGCTTAACACCTTGCAGAACTGCTTCCAGTAGAGATGGCATGATGTAAACATGCAAATAGTATCTCAATACTTGATAGTTGTAGCCTATAATATTCTCTTTTAATAAAATGGTTCACCTGTATATGAAGTTGTTTTTTTCCAAACATGGCTCTTGTGTAGTTTTGGTTTTGAATGCCATTCTCTTTGATTTACAACCAAACCAAACTTTTTAACAATGCTAGTCATGTTGAAATGTGTAAAATAACATTCTGACTGTTCAGTGGTAATATTATATGATTAACGCACAGTTACTACATGAACATTGCCTCAAATTAAACTGTGACAGGTGGACAAAGTCAAATAAGCTAGAGGCAAATTTAGGACTTGCGGCTGCAAGTTTTTCATCACGTTATGAGTGATGAGCATGCAGAAGGGACCTCCAAGTAGGACAATGAAGGTTCCAACCCTGGAATCACTTAAACAGTTACATGCTGTGATGGAGATGGGGGCTGTAGATTTTTCTGGATGAATGAGGATGCTGAATGGATTTCCACAACTGTATCTTTCCTATGATCTTGTATTACTTTTGCACCCCAGGACAATTCAGTGCAATATTTTCAAACATAGTTTTTGTAATAAAAATAACTAAAGAACACTAGTGTTGAGGTGATTTATTGGATTACTTCTATTTTGGTTGTAGGAGCATCAGCCTGATCTCAACTGGTTGTGCTGTCAGCAGTGTCAAGCAAGCAATCACTAACATTGTGACTTAACCACCAACAATCTGCCAAAGGTACTATTAAAATATTTTGGGGGTGAAATTGGTCTAGGGTGGTAGTGCAAAACGAGCGATAATGAATTGGGAAGTCCATTTTACACCCCACTGATTTTCTTTTCATTGGCCCGATTTCCTTTTCCATTAAAGTCAATGGGCCGGGTGTAAAACGGGCAACTGATTCACCATTGCTTGTTTTGCGCTACTGCTGAGGACTAACTTCACCCCCTTTGTGTCTGTATGAATGAAAGTATAAGTGTAGCATTGTGGGTTACTTCTTTCCTTTTGAGTCAACCAAATGGCATTATCAGTAACATAATTAGCAGCAATGATTGTAAAACCAAAATCAGAAAACAGCCATGCGAGTGTCCAGCCAACTTCACCTGCAGTCTGTATAAGCAGCCTAAGAAACATAAAAAATAGGTAAGTGATGTAACATAGCCTGCTTACTAGTTTTGTTTGCATCCTTTGTGCCTCTGGTCACCTAACCCCACCCAAGATATAAGAAAAACTTTCTGAAAGATGATCCTTCTCTCACCTCTAGCCTCTAATCCTTAGCCTTCAACAACTCTCTCCATCTCCACTGCAACCTCTTTTGCCTTTCACCATTTCATTAATACAGCAATGGTCATTGTTCCTCTAGACTTTCCTCTCCTGTTCCTTTTGATCATTAAATATGCTAATCTACATGTTCTTCCTCCTCGCTACATCCTTACTATGTTGAAATCAAGATTTGGCTGCTAAATTTCCCACTCTAACTTATTCTTTTCAGAATCTCAATGCAATGGTACTCCTTTCTTTCTCCTTTCATAGTTCCTGATTTACCTTGTCTTCCCCTTGATGTTTTTCAACCTTGGCCTTTCATCTTTGTTTATCAACATAAACAACAAAGTAAACTGTATTTCTTTAAATAGCCAAACAAGAACTGAGGCTAAAGAAATTCTAAATGATTATGAATATTGCAGCCATTGATGGAACTAAACTATGCCTGCCTTTTTGTGGGATACGTGGAACATTCCTTGTTCCAGTATTACTCAGGTCCCATCCCTCACCTCTTTTTCCAGTACATTGATGACTGTATCGGTGTCGCTCCCTGCTCTTGCCTCAAACTGGAAAATTTCATCAACTTTGCTTCTAA
The DNA here is from genome assembly GCF_035084215.1 of Heptranchias perlo. Classification (NCBI taxonomy): domain Eukaryota; kingdom Metazoa; phylum Chordata; class Chondrichthyes; order Hexanchiformes; family Hexanchidae; genus Heptranchias; species Heptranchias perlo. The sequence continues at coordinate 32,342,614 of NC_090341.1, read as the reverse complement.
TTTCCACCCTTCCCTCGCCTTTACAAGGTCCATCTCTGACTCTTCCCTTCCTTGACTTCTCTATCTCCATTTATGGGGATAGGCTGTCAACCAATATCTATAATAAGTCCACCGACTCCCACAGCTATCTTGATTACACTTCCTCCCACCCCGCTTCCTGTAAGGACTCTATTCCCTTCTCCCAGTTTCTCCGTCTCCATCGCATCTGTTCAGACAATACCAGCTTCCACACCAGTGTTTCGAATATGTCTTCCTTTTTCCTCAACCGAGGATTCCCCTCCTCAACCGTGTTGGTCCTATTTCCTGCACTTCTGCCCTCACCCCTTCCCCTCCCTCCCAGAACCATGATAGGGTCCCCCTTGTCCTCACCTTACTCCCACCAGCCTCCACATTCAATGTATCATCCTCTACCATTTCCGCCACCTCCAGCGTGATGCCACCACCAAACACGTCTTCCCCTCCCCTTTCAGCGTTCCGAAGGGATCGCTCCCTCCATGACACCCTAGTCCACTCTTCCATCACCACCGACACCCACTCTCCTCCCCACAGCAGCTTCCCGTGCAAGTGCAGGAGATGCAACACCTGCCCTTTCCCACCGTCCAGGGCCCCAAACACTCCTTCGAGGTGAAACAGCAATTTACTTGTACTTCTTTCAATTTAGTATATTGTATTCGCTGCTCACAATGCGGCCTCCTCCACATTGCGGAGACCAAACGCAGATTGGGTGATCGCTTTGCTGAACACCTCCACTCAGTCCACAGGCGTGACCCTGACCTGCCGGTCGCTTGCCATTTTAATTCCCACTCCCACTCCCACTCCCACTCTCACTCTGACCTCTCTGTCCTCGACCTCTTAACACTGTTCCAATGAAGCTCAACGGAAGCTCGAGGAAAAGTACCTCACCTTTCGATAAGGCACTTTACAACCTTCCGGACTCAACATTGATTTCAATAACTTCAGGTCATAACCACTGCTCCCATTCTTTTTTATGTGGGACTGCAGCTGCTGGTTATGGTTCTGCTGTTGCCATTTACGCTCCTCCAGACCCACCTTGTATTTCTTTACTTGTCCCATTACCACCCTCCCTGTCTTGCACCATCATCCTTTTGTCATTTAATCACTCTTGCCTCCCACCCTATCAGAGAACCTTCCCTTTTGTTTTTTCCTCCCCTCCCTCCCCCACCTTTCCCTGGCTCTGTACTTGCTTAAAAACTGTTAACTCTTTAACATCTTCCAGTTCTGAAGAAAGGTCTTCGACCTGAAATGTTAACTCTGTTTCTCACCTGACCTCATTATAACTTCATAATATTGTAAAACACAATCTCCTCTTGTCATATGTCTTAGACATGTTTGTGATGGCTGGTGATTAATTGTAGTAATGAATGACACAAACTTTGGCATGAAAACTCCAATGGGAACAGTCTGAATTATTCTGAGTGCTATATTCAAGGCAACCTTTGTCCGAATGGTGTTTGTAAACTGCTCTAATTTTCTCTCATGGGGATGTCCTCCAAATCCGTCAAGTTTGCTACTGCCATGTACAAGATTCCCAGTCAATGTTTATTCTCTGTGTAATATTCACAAGAAAATAGGAACAATCAGCAGAACTGGAAAAGCTTTGCTTGGGCGAGCAGTCACTTCTGTAAAGTCTCCCTATAAGTGCTGCTTACGCTGCTGTTTCTCACAATTTAATTTTCCGATGTCTTTAGAGATCAGTCCAATTCTATTTCTGGCTGTGCTCCTCATAATTATGATTTATATTGCTTTCAGTCCACTACATAACAAAATCCAGTACTAGCCTGCCCTTTACTGTGTCCAATGGATCTGACAAATACATTCAATATTAGAATATAAATTTTTATCCGTGACAAAAATGGAATATGAGAGAGAATGAAGAATACAGGCAGAACGAAAACTGTTTCCTTGGCAACAAAATGTAAATAAATTCCTTTGTACTGTTGCTTTAAAGCTTGTGCCTGCTAAGAGCTGTCCTTAAATGCAGTTTTGGAATATATAGGATGCTGAAAATGTTGGCAGTCCTTAAAAAGGCAACTGAGCAGGTCACTTATAATATTAATTGTGCTTTATCAGATTTAAACCAGAAATACACAATTGGTTGTGTTTATCCTGAGACTTCAGGGCCTAGAAATTCGATTGAGTCTGAAAATGGCCGCCCCAGGGGCGGGGCACCCTCTGAACCCACATGTTCACCTGGTCCCTGGTGCTAGTGCTACCGTTGACTGCACGCCTGTTGAGGGGCGGGGAAATCGGGCTACACTGATGCCACTTAAAAGCAGACAGCATCTGTTACAGGGAATCTGTAGCCAGTGCACTCTGGCTGCAGATCGGAAGGAACGCTTCTGAAGACACAAATTGCTGCTGGCCCTGTCCATCGGGCCCCCAGGCTCTCTGATGCCGCTTAAGAGGTCCTGGTCCTGGAGGTGGATAGGAGGAGGGAGATCCTGTCCCCCCCAGGGCTGCAGAAAGTCCTCCAGGCAGCACCTCCATCACCAGTGGGAAAAGGTTGCAGAGGAGGTTAATGCGAGGAACTTAATTTGCAGGACATGGCTGCAATATAGGAAAATGTTCAATGACCTCACCAGAGTTGTCAAGGTAAGAATCCTAACTCTCAGCTTTCTTACTCTCTGCTCACACCTCCACCTGCAGCCTCACTACTCACAATACTCTCCTGCCTCACTTCCTTTCACTCTCCTACAATCACTGTACCACTCTTCACTCCACCTCCTTCTCGTCAGACTCACAGGGGGCCATTTTAACCCTCTATGATGGGCAGAACAAGGACGGGGGGTGGGGGGGGTAGGTTAAAATTTCAAAAATCTGAAACCTGACCCTAACCCACCTTCAGTTTTAATGGGGGTGGGTTTGGGTGCGGCCGAGTAACCTGTTCACGAGAGGCGGGTCCATCATTATCATATGTTAATGAGGGTACTTTCATGAGATTTTGGCAACGATTTGAAATTAACGTCTCCAGCACGGGATCCCTGGGTCTCAGGAAACTCAGCAGTAAAACGGAGGCGAGATTGAGCCTCACTTCTTGGAGATGATTAAAGGTCAGGTATCCTGTTATGAATAAAATCTCAGTGCTTACAACAACTTCTCAGTTCCCTTCGTTAAACAGTATGCTGAGGGTTCTTTTGGAGGCATACGTATTGGTACAGTTTGGAGGTGTTCACACGGAGAACATCAGGATGGGTGCTTTAGATTGGACAGCGGACGAGGTAAACAATCACCAATCACCAGCAAGATCGTGCTGTGGTGGGAGTTGCAGGTGGCCAACAGGGATGGGAGCAACAGGGGGACGACGTTCACAGGAGGCACTACCCACCAAACAGTGTGTACAGACAGAGGCTCAGCTTCCTTGACCTCTCTGAAGAGCAGTGCTACTGGAGGCTGAGATTGACATGTCAGGTGGTCGCAGACATCTGCAGCCTCCTAGAAGAGCTGCTCCCTGCGGGACCTAGGGGCCAAGCATTACCAGTCGCTGTGAAAGTCATCACTGCCCTCAATTTTTTTGCCTCTGGCTCCTTCCAGGGCGTCATGGAGACATATCGAGGGTCTCTCAGTCGGCTGCACATAAATGCATAAGGCAGGTGATGGATGGGTTGTTTGACAGGGCTGCGACTTATGTCAACCATAGCCAGAATGAGTGGGCACTCGGATTCGTGTCTCTGGCTGGCTTCCCACAGCTACAGGGTCCCATCGATTGCGCTCACGTAGGAATCCGAGCACCACCAAATCAATGAGGAGTACTCGTCAACTGCAAGGGATTTCATTCCATCAATGTGCAGTCGGTGTGCAACCACAAGAAAAGGTTCATGTGAGTGTGCGCCAGATTCCATGGGAGCTGCCATGATGCTTTCATAATGTGGCAGTCCAACATCTCGGACTTGTTCATACCTGGACCCACCCTTAAGGGGTGGATGCTAGTCGATAAAGGATACCTCCTTCAAACCTGGTTGATGATGCCTCTGAGGAATCTCACCAATGAACCCCAAGAGCGCTACATTGACAGCCATGTGACCACCAGATGTTTCATCGAGCAAACCTTAGCCAGCGAGGGTCTCTGAGATGATCTTTGTAGACTGCGTTCTGCACAACATTGCGCAGCAGCGAGGCCTAAAGATAGAGGAGGAACAAACTGCTCAACACCCATCATCTGATGATGATGCCAATGAGGAGGACGAGGAAGATGGGGCACCCAATGACAGACCAGCCACTCACACTGATGCTCGTGATACCATGGATGCCCCGAAAGCTCGACGGTTCAGTTAGACACTCACACTGGACCAAAGTAACTATCACATTCCTGGCTCCCCACCCCCAGTGACACAAAGCAGTTCTGTAACCAACCATCCACCCGTTGCACATGCACCAATTGGTCCCCGTCAATTCATGTCTTCACATTTATCACCAGCCAACTGAAAAGGCAAGTTGACACCTGGCACACAAGAATGGACAACACAGGGAAGTGGTGCAAATTAATACATATTATGTGAGGTAATAACAAAGGGAAACTTAACATAACATTTTCCCAAACACCCACGTGCATACTGTTGGTGAATTCTAATATTTATCTCTTCCTTTGCCTACCGGTCCCACGTGGTGCAACCCCTATGGCTTCAGCAGACATTGAGGCAGGCTGCTCTGTTCCCTGCTCCTACTGCTGAGATGCTCTTGGCCAACTACTTTTGGGTGTTGGAGCTCATGACCCACCAAAGACTGCTCCACCTGCGCCTGTTCAGGGCAGACTCGGCCATCGGGAGAGGAGGAAGCATGTCGGGTACTGGCTGAAGGCGGGGTGGGGGGGGTGGCACAACGGGTGAGACGTGGGAGCGCTTTGAGTGGAGTTCCCACTTCCATGTCCCCTTTTGCCACCATCCCTCTCCTGGGCCAGGGCCACATCACTCCTACCTCTCTGTGGAGAGCAGCTTGGTGCAGATCAGTGACAACCGTGTAAGGCCTCGGATAAGGTATCTGTCATCCTGTTTAAGGCGGCAGTCATGCTGGTATCCAAAGTCTGCACGGCCGTGGTCATGGACTAATTTGATAGCCACGATTGAAGTTCCAAGGAGGAGGCCATTCTCTCCATAGCGGACATTCTAGCAATGGCCTGCGACATCAATCCACAAATATTCGAGCTGGACTCCTTCATCCTCTCTGCTATTGTGGACAGTGTGTGTTGCCACTCAGCATAATTACGCTTATCATAGTTCACTCGTTGCTGAAATCAAGTCAACATGATTGACTCTTGTATGAGATGTGGGTCAGAGGTATTTAATTCTAGCACCAGGCAGCTGCGAAGTCCCAGTCTCCCCATCTCCAATGGTCAGGGACGCTGATATGTCACTGATCTCCATGGCCTCATCCGCAGATGATGTCAGTTGCACTATCTTTGGTGGGCGACCTCCAGTCCTCTCCCTCTCCCTCTCCCTTGTACTTTGTGCTCGCTTCTGCTGCAACTGTAAGGTGTGTGTTCGCCGGATGGATCCAGAGCATTCAGTGAGGATGACAATGAGGCAGATGCATCACATTGCATTAGGTTTGGGGTGAGTGGCAGTGATGGATGGATAAATGGGGAGGTGAGGAAGTACATAAAAAGTGAACGATGGGTGCTTTTGAAACTGAAATGGGTGCGAGGAGTCATGCGATGGAGTACACTTGACAAGACAGAGTGAGAGGGGTGGTGGTGTGCACTACAGGATATAGGTGAATCTACAATTGTACTCACCTTTCCTGACCTGGTTAGGCCATTGAAGTGCTTCCTGCACTGGATTCAGGTATGGGGTACAAGGCTTCTGCTGCTTTTGCTGGGGAAGACTACCTCCTTATTGCACCCAGCAGTATATCAAGTGATGCGTTGTTAAACCGGGACTCAGCCTTTTGACCGTGCTGAGTCCATCTTTAAACTTAAGCATCTCTTTAAACAACCTCCTAACACCTCCAAATTCCTTCTTTTAATTGGCCCTTTAAATAGTCGAGTTGAAATCGCGTCATGTGGGCTTGCATCATGCCCCCTGTTAATGACGTGAAACCTGGAAGTAAAATTATAAATTAGGTAGCCGTATTGAAATCAGACATTCCGACGCGTTAAAACGTCTTCCGGGTTTTACACTTGCTATTGCCCCCAACCTCGCTCGCTCAGAACCTGCCTCAGCGTTTATTAAAGGGCCCGCACACTCTGCACTTCCTACTCTCACCACTATTGCAACCCTCACTTCCTCACACCGCACATCTTACACACAACATATGAACTATTTAACCATGACAAGAACATCACTAACACGCTCCCTTAAGTCATGCACAACTTGCGATAGGAGGCTGTGATCAGAAGAGGTCGAGCCCGCCTACCAATCCTGCCCCACGTGGAATAAAACCTCCTGGCCATCACGGTCAGGGGAAGAGTCATTGCCGTGGCAAGTGGCAAGGCTGGAGAAGATGTCACACAGGGTTTCTTCACACTGGATCCTCTTTTTCCCTTCCCACTTCTATCTCGCCCTACACATTCTCTGTGACAAACTGCAACAGCCAGTCATCCTTCTGTGCTCTCATTTCACACTAAAAGCTAACCCTTGACATGAGAGTCTGATGCTTCTGCAGAACTTTCCAGCTAGAGTTAGACAGGCATTCACACCTCATTGTAATTCCACCAGGGGCCTGCTGGTGCAGCCATTATTGGCAAGAGCAGCCTCCACCAACAGCATCTACCAAAGTGAGGTTTGATTATGTAGGGTATTCCTTATTTCCTGTGATTCTTGGAACTGGACGAATAGTCAAGCAAAGAAAGTCACCCTCACTCACAATAGTTTCATTAATCAAAAGTAATTATTTAATGATGTTATTCATATGAACATTTATGAAGCAAAATCAAACCATACATATGACATTCCTCTATAAAATCCCACTATACACTAAAGTCATTACATAATGTTCCAAATTATTAACAATTCATACACACATCAGGTAAATCATTAACCAAGGATCTTGCTCATTGAGGCCTGAAAGTGATCAGCTCTTCAGTCCACGAGGTCCTCTTCTTCTTGAGTGATGTTCGACTGCCGTGTGGTGAAGAGACTGTTCTTCTGTCGAGGTCTTTTTATATTGTTTTTACCAATAGGATGTAGGATCAGGGAGGGTCATTCTTTTTGTCCAATTGCTCCCTGTTGTTATGCCTCAATGATTGACAGGTTAGGCTTTGATCATGTGACTGGAGGCACTTTGATGTAGAAAAAATCATGGGGGGGAGAAATTGGATCGCGCCTGTTTTTAGATGGTATTACCCCGATCCACTATGACCCCACGCCCAATGGCCCCTGAGCAGGCTGAGACTTTCGTCAGGCCTGAGGACTTACCTGCAACCTTCACTGGAAACCAGCATTGAACGAGGAGTCCATGAAATATGCACATTGCACCAGCAGGGGGAGCTCCAATCTTTTAAAGGCAGGCTGTTAGAAATCTCTTAAAGGCAGTTGGTATCTGTTATTTGCTGAAAATAACAGTCTGCTGTCTGCACGGAGTCTGAATGGAAATCAGACATCACACATGTAAAACACAGATGCAGGTCCCATCCCTATGTTTACAAACTGTTGAGTTACATTAAAACATTGAATAAAGGTTGCACATTACTAAATCCCACATCCTTCAATCTGCATGCCAGACCTCACCAATCTGCCGATCTGAGTTGGTACCAGGCCTGCGAGAGTGCGTGCACCAAGGTTCTCTACTGATGCACTCGAGGCCTTGGTGCAAGAGGTGGACAAAAGGAGGGACGTGCTATATCCGAGGGGGGGGGTGGGGGCACGAGGCCCTCCAGACATATACCCAAGAGGCAGTGGGGGATGAAGTCAATGCCAGGTGCACAGCATCATGAACATGGATGCAGTGCAGGAAGAAGTTCAATGCTTTGACATGAGTGGTCAAGGTGAGTGAGGTCAATTGTCAAATGACGTCTTGTACCAACTACACCACTAGCCGCATTAACTGCTCCACTCACTATACCCCCCCATCACCCACATACCAACAAACTCTTTCCATCAGGACTCAACCCTTCCAATCAGATGCTTCCTCTCACCCTGACACATTACCACTAGTTGCAAGCCACCCACCCACAACTCACAGGCCACACACACTGGCAGCTATTCAACCATGACAGGCACATCACCCAGACACAAGTCCCGCTTTCTTGCAGGAGAAGATGGCGCATATCAGGAGGCAGCAAATGGCAGTGGCATTTAGCCCCTCGAGCTTGTTCCGCCATTCAACGAGATCATGGTGGATCTGTGACCTAACTCCATATATCCACCTTAATACCCTTGGTTCACAGAAATCTATCAATCTCTGATTTAGAATTCTCAATTGAGCTAACATCAACTGCCGTTTGCAGAAGAGCGTTCCAAATTTCTCCCACCCTTTGCGTGTAGAAGCATTTCCTAACTTCACTCCTGTATGTCCTGGCTCTAAATGTTAGGCTACGTCCCCTAGTCCTAGTATTCAAGTTTTGGAGACCTCCAAAAAGAGTTACAAATGTCTCGGCAACCAGAAGCAATAATCCAGCCACTAACCTGCAAATCCTGCACGGTCACTTTAAATAGCACTGGTGGGGGTCCTCCAGGCACTCTAAGACATGTTCAGATGGTCGGGGTTAAGACTGTGCGTTAAGTTGAGTGTTAGGTGCCAAAATGGTGTCTGTCACTTTAAATCAGCATTGCATACTGATTGGATCCATTTTCTCCTTACTTTACATGCTTCCGGTGTTTGTTACCTGCTCCTGCGCTAACTCCAATACCGATATGGAGTGCGGCGCACGTCACGCTGAAAACGTGTGCGTGCAGCCAAGAAACCATCTTGATCCTTTGGGATGCTGCGTAGCGCCGAAACAACGGGCGCTACACGGCCCAATTTAGCGCCCCATGTGCTCAAACCATGGAATGTAAAAGGCCCCTTTACTATCTCTGTTTATGGCCTTTCATGTAGAGATAGCCTCTTTCATTTCGATAATTGTAAACAATTTTACAACACCAAATTATAGTCCAACAATTTTATTTTAAAATCCACAAGCTTTCGAAGGCTTCCTCCTTCCTCAGGTGAATGTGGAAAATGGTGGATATATGGAGTTAGGTCACAGATCCACCATGATCTAGTTGAATGGCGGAACAAGCTCGAGGGGCTAAATGCCACTGCCATTTGCTGCCTCCTGATATGCGCCATCTTCTCCTGCAAGAAAACGGGACTTGTGTCTGGGTGATGTGCCTGTCATGGTTGAATAGCTGCCAGTGTGTGTGGCCTGTGAGTTGTGGGTGGGTGGCTTGCAACAGTGGTAATGTGTCAGGGTGAGAGGAAGCATCTGATTGGAAGGGTTGAGTACTGATAGAAAGAGTTTGTTGGTATGTGGGTGATGGGGTGGGTGTAGTGTGTGGAGCATTTAATGCGGCTAGTGGTGTAGTTGGTACGAGACGTCATTTGACAATTGACCTCACTCACCTTGACCACTCATGTCAAAGCATTGAACTTCTTCCTGCACTGCATCCATGTTCATGATGCTGTGCGCCTGGCATTGACTTCATCCCCCACTGCCTCTTGGGTATATGTCTGGAGGGCTTCCTCCTTCCTCAGGTGAATTTTCCACATTCACCTGAGGAAGGAGGAAGCCTCCGAAAGCTTGTGGATTTTAAAATAAAATTGTTGGACTATAACTTGGTGTTGTAAAATTGTTTACAATTGTCAACCCCAATCCATCACCGGCATCTCCACTTCATTTCTATACACAGACATTCTTAATAGTTTGTCGTCTCTAATTTTGATTGCTTCATTGGTTTCAAATCCATTCCTTATACCATTTGACCATATGCTGGATGCAAATTATTTGATGATTCTTTGAACAGATTACCAGATAGGGATGAGGCCCTTGCCATAAGAGCATAAGAAAAAGCAGCAGGAGTAGGCCATATGGCCCCTTGGCCCTGCTCTTCCTTTCAATAAGATCATGGCTGCTCCTCGATCTCAACTCCACTTTCCTGCCTGATCCCCATATCCCTTGATTCCCCTAGAGTCCAAAAATCTATCGATCTCAGCCTTGAATATACTCAACGACTGAGCATCCACAGCCCTCCCGGGCTGGAGAATTCTAAATGCTTTTTCACCTAGACTTGCTTTCCTGATTCAAAGTCTTTGATGTATGCCCTTGTTGCCTTCTCTTACATTACCCCCTGCTGTGTTGGAAAGCTTGTGTTTCCAAAAGCCTATGTGTTTGGAAAGCCTTTAAGCTGAATATTATCCATCCAGCTTATGTATTTAATAATCTAGATATCTATTCGCAGTACAATGTCTTCGATCCAGAAATTCATTCTTCTCCAATGCCATCAGCGTCAGTGAGGAAAACAGAATTTGCGAGAACACAGTTTACTACATTACTGTGTTTGCAGGTTTTTAAATGTCTTTGTTTAAGAGGGTCACAGTTAACCTTTTCCTTCAAATGTTTTTTGTTAAAGGGGTTTTGATCCCCACAATACCCCTCTCTGCAGATGTTGGGGTGTGGGCAGTGGTGGGGTCAGGAGGGTCATGACCCCTCCCAATAATTTTGAGATTGGCCAACGCAGCTTTGAAGCACTGCCTCCATTTTGCTCTCAGGAACCTCTGTCAGCAACCTTCGGCCTCCAGATCTGACCTGCAAGTCTGTATGGTTCCCAGCTTGGAGTTTGGACCAAGTAACTCAGCATTCCCCAGTTCCCAGCTCGGTCCCCTTCCTGCCAAGTTGGCCAAATCTCGATTTCAATCTCTCTCAGCCATCCAAACCTATCTCCACCACTGGGTGTGTTTGCAGGTGCAAGCGGGAGGGCACAGAGCACATCCTGGGCAGCCTGATCTGCCTGCCGCTCTTACGCTGGTCCCTTTTTCCTCCAAGTACGTCACTTCGAAGGAGTCCTGGTGGTAAACTCTCTTGTGCCAATAAAGGGAGTTTGGAGCAAAATAAATAAATAACTGCACTGGCACAAAGACTTATGAAAGCCTGAGTGTCAGCTGGGAACAAAAAAAAATCCAAGAGAGGCCTTTAAAAGGCCTAATGCCCTTACCTTTTAAGTGTGTGGGCCTTTTAAATGCATTCCTGCTTGCAGGTCGGCCGGAGGCCATCCCCCTGCCACGCTTCCCTGGCATGCCGGAGACTCAGTATCCAGCACAGTCGGGGATGGAAAATGATCTGGTGCCCTTCCACACCCCCCTTTTAATACGCTAACAAAGCTCCTGCCTGATACCTGCTCCAGGTGTGACTCGAGTATTTCATAGGGCTTTACCTGAACAGGAATATGACAAAACTGAAGTTTTACTGGATTTTTGTTCCTCTTCCATCTGGCTACACCCAAAATCAGGGCTATAGCAAGGTGAAAATTGCCCCAGTAATGATTATAGAAAATCTTCCCAGAAAATTAATTGACTTTTCTTGGGTAGGCGAAGGGGGTTCCTTATCAAGATGCAAGCTGTCAGTTCTAGGGAATTTACATTATCTACGATTTGAACCCATTCCAGATGAAGTATGGCATAAGTTAGGTATAGGGTAAGGTTCTTTCTGGTCTGGCCTCAGAATGCACCTAATTCCCAAGCTCAGAAGAGCACTTTGTATTATATAAATTAAAAGCTAATTGTAACTCCTTAACATTTCAGCCCTTTTAAGTAGACCCTAGGATGTACGTGTGATTGATTGGTGGAGGCCAAGTTATGTGGAGTTTATTTAAGAACTGGTTGGGACCATTTTGCTTGTTGTTTTCTGTAGAAACATACAGGAGGACTGAGCTTGTCTGGTATGTTTTGTGCTACACTGAATTGTTTTTGTTTGGTGACTGAAATTTTCAGCTTATGTTTGGTAATTGGAGTATTTATGACAGAGGTTTAGTTGTGTTCATATTATCACCCTTCCAATGTGAATAGTATGGCAACTCCATTTCCATAAAAAGAATTCTTTTGGTCTTTGTAAGTCAACTTGTGAAGTATTGTGCCATTTAAGTACTGTGCCAGTTAATTAAAGCCCAGTTTTAAGGTATACTTCCCTTCCCATTTATTAAAATATGCCTGAATGCACTCTCTTTTTGCCTTTGTTTCCTTAATCTGAAGGTGCTGATGTTGACATATAGTTTATGGGTGCTGGTAGACCTCCGGTTCCTCACCCATTCTTCATACGTCAGCCTGGATTATCTCTGTAACCTCCTCGAGCCCTACAATCCTCCGAGATCTCTGCCCTCCTCCAATTCTGGCCTCATGCGCATCCCCGATTTTCATTGCTTCACCATTGGCGGCTGTGCCTTCAGTAGGCCCTAATCTCTGGAATTCCCTCCCTAAAAATCTCCGGCTCTCTATCTCTCCCTCCTCCTTTAAGATGCTCCTTAAAACCTACCTCTCCTCATATCTCCTTATGTTGCTCAATGTCAAATTTTATTCGATTATGCTCCTGTGAAGCGCCTTGGGACATTTTACTTCATTAAAAGCGCTATACAAATGCAAGTTGTAGTTGGAATGTATTTTGTCAGGTAATGTGAATGTGGAGGGCATTGTTGCTGTGCTCGTCCTCACCTGATGTCCGCATGTGCACGTTCTAGCAAGGTTCATTGGATACTGATCAGAAGTGGAAACCCTGACAGATACCTTTCCTCTGTTTAGCCCAGGATACTGAGGCCAAGTTTAGCACTCCAGACTTTGCTAGCCTGTATGGCTTAATACCAAAAAAGGCATTGCATTTACTAGCTAAACCATCAGGGCAGCTTTTGACTATTAAATGAGAATTGAAACATTGAGATTCCATCCCATCCCTGGGCATGTGCCAGCACATCATACTTTCAGAATTTCATGAAAGCAATATAACTCTCCCTCATCTATTAAAGTATGACAGCTTCAACTTTCATAGCACCTTTCATGTAGTGAAATGTCACAAGGCATTTTGGGTGGACGAGTTGAGTAGGAAGAGAGATAAATTAGGGGAGTTAGGTGAATCATAGAATCATACAGCACAGGAGATCATTCGGCCCATTGTGCCTGTGCCAGCTCTTTGAAAGAGCTATTCAATTAGTTCCACTCCCCTGCTCTTTCTCCATAGCCCTGACAATTTTTCCTTTTCAAGTATATATCCAATTCCCTGTCGAAAATGACTATTGAAACATCTTCCACCACCCTTTCAGTTAATGCATTCCAGATCATGACAACTCGCTGCATTAAAAAAATCCTCCTCATCTCCCCTATGGTTTGTTTGCCAATTATCTTAAATCAGTGTCCTCTGGTTACCGACCCGCCTGCTAGTGGAAACAGTTTCTCCTTATTTACACTATCAAAACCCTTCAGGTACTGTTTAAAGTGGTAGATTTTGAAAGCATGGAGAGGCTTAGGATGAAAATTCTAGAGTTCAGGAAGTAATGGTTGAAAGCTCTGCCACTGATGGTAGAGGAGAGGAAAGATGCATAGTAGACCTGAGTTGGAAGAGGGTAGAGTCCATTCTGGAACATGAGGTTTAACAGATTGCAGGATGGGAAGGAATAAGGCTGAGCAATTTAACAAGAATAATGATTTTAAACTGTTTTAATGATTTTAGACTATTAGTCTTGGGTGTGTCGCAATTTCCTCCAGTTAAACATTGGAAAGACTGAAGCCATCATCCTCGGCTCCTGTCACAAATTCCACACCTTTGTCACTGATTCAATCACTCTCCCAACCCCTGTCTCAGGCCGAACCAGACTGTTTGCAACCTCGGCATCATATTTGACCCCAAACTGAGCTTCTGATTCCATATACTGCCCATCACAAAAACTGCCGACTTACATCTCCGTAACATCACACACCTCTGCCTCTACCTCAGCCCATCTGCAGCTGAAACCGTCATCCATGCTTTTGCCACCTGCAAACTCAACTATTCCCATGCTCTCCTGGCCGACCTCCCATCCTCTACAATGTAAATGTCAGCTCATCCAAAACTCTGCTTTCTATATTGTATCCTGCGCCAAGATCCACTCACTCATCACCACTGTCCTTGATGATCTATATTGGTTCCTCGTTCTCCAATGCCTAATTGTCCTGGGTTCTCCAGGAATTAAAGATTAATCTCCTGGACAATGCAGCGAGCAACCCAAGAGAAAAATCATAGTGGCATAAAAAAAAATTGTGTTTTTTTTTCCCCCCATTTTCTTTGAACACTTCTGTTTATTAGTTCTAAAGATATTGAAGAAGGGGGAAAAAAGGCTTTTTTTTACTGGACAGGGTGGTTGGAAGCAGGAGGTCATGTGATGAAATCTCCAGGAATACATCCAACTCGAGTTGGCAGCCCTAGTGTAGCCTCAGTATCCTTCTTGATCCCAAGTTGAAGTTCAAACACTAAATCCAGTCCATCAAGCCCTGTCTTTGCAGTCATAGGCAGGTGATGTTGCAGTTCACCGCCACTGCTGCCAAAACGTTCATTCATATCTTTCTCACCTCTCCGAAATGCTCCTCACTGGCCTTCTCAGCATTGCCTCATATAATGACTACATTGGAGAAGAGAGGAGTGGATCATAGTAGGGTGGTGCCACAGAGGAGCACAGGAAATTAATCAGTCATGACAGGATAAGGAGGGATAGCGTGTTGCAGTCATATAATTGTTTGTTGGTGACTTTGACCAAGGCATGGTCAGCACTGCAGGGGAGATGGAAACCAGAATAAAGGAATTCAAACAATGAGTGATTAGCGAGGTGGGCATATTTGAGACCTTGAAGAGGAATGGTGCAGTAGTTACAGAGGACTGCGGGGTCAAAGGTGTGCTTTTTTAAAAAGGCTAAAGCAGCGTCAAAATGTATTCTGATGTTTACTCCCGTTTTACATTTAAACTAAAATAAGAACATTAACAAAGGCTCTTAGAGCTGGTTTCATTTTACCAGATGATTATCAGCCCAGGGTGCAGACACTTAAGCTCCTTCTGAACTTCTGATTCTTGCCCCTCTATTTAATTTCAATCCAATTTCCTCTTTTCTATTAGGCTATGTTACATAGACCTCTGATTTTCTCCAGCTTTCTTGGAGGGGGGGGTGTTTGAGAATGAGACATTGGGGCGATTTTAACCCCCACTCTTGCCTGGTGGGAATGGTGTGGGTGGAGGTTTTAGGAAGGTTTTGCGCCATGTTCCTGATGCATTCCTACCCCCACCACCATCTTAACTAGCTTGAAATCAGGCACAGGAAGACTGACTGCCACCCCACAGCAGTTGGAGCCTAATTTAAATTGCAAAGTTGCATTCAGATGACATCATCAGGACGCAGGAATAATCCTCCTGACCATCCCTCACCAATTTCGACTCCCTCCCGCCGATGGTGAAATCATTCCTTCTGGCTTCAGGCAGCAGTTGATATCGGAGCATTCAAACGGGGCCTGGAAGTTACAATCTCTCATTTCATGCCTCACGCACTGGGAGTCGGGCAGTTCGCCACTCGCTTTGGCCCCTGCACCCCAGATTCCCGCCTTGAATTAAAATCGGGGCTATTGTCTCCCCTCAGGATTCATTTTTTTATGTACTGTGAGGGGAGGTGTGAGCAACTAATGCCTCTTTTATAATTGTCTGTAGAAGGTAGATGAGGGCAATCTGGGGCAAATGGCCTCAATTTTTCCTTCCTTATGGACCTTGTCTCTACTGGTGCCTCCATACAGCAATACAACTGAGATCAGGAACTCAGCACGTAGAGGATTAAGGTGTGATCCTGGCTGCTTGTGTATTTTCGTTCTCTTTTTTTAAAAAAAAATTTGACTTTTTGTTAATTCAGCACTTCAAATGATGCATTTTGTTATTTTATTCCTTGGAGGGAAATTTAGAAACTTTTTCGACCCCTGTGGAGACGGAATAACTTCTTGGCACTTGGAATGCGTTATGTTCAAAAGTACTGGATATCATATATCTAATGCAATGTTCTCTCTTCCTCAGATTCCTTCCATCTGTTGGGTAGATCTATAGAGAAGCTGGCATGTACAATGATTTCTCCTCCCTTTGTAATCTATATCCTCCTTTTTATATTCTCAGTATCTATTCTTGTTTGATATGTTCTTGGCTTTAGGGAGTCCTTTGGTTTTGGCATGTATTTGCTGGGTTGGTTTCTCCTGACTGTCAGCTTAATTTGCAAGTTTGTTCCCAAGAGTTCTTCAATGTCAACTGCAGAAAATGGATTTTGCTTTCTGTTTGAATATTTTGATCGAATTCTTTCTACTAACCCACCCCAGATTGTTGAAATTGTAAGCCTTTGTTGTAAGGTTTAGTTTTGTCTCATTGCATCAGGTTTGGGATGCCAATCTGAGGGTTGGTGATTTGGTCAGATTAACATTGTTGAGACAGATGCAATCATCTGTGACAATTCATTTTTCATCGAGCTGCACCTCGAGTTTGATTTCCTCAGTCTTCTGTGTTTAAACATGGTCATTGGGTTTTTCAGCATCTTATAAACTGAAACTGTTTCCTGTAAACCCAGTCATCATATTAAATATGTCAAGTTGTCGTCTCTGTAAATCACTGATGCAGCTTTCATTTTAGCAATGTAACTACTGCAGCACTATTATCCACTCAGTGTCCTATATTCTGATGAGCATTTGCCCACATTGCTGAAAACCTCATGGAGTTACTTAGCACCTCCCCTAATAAAAACTAAATATTTCTCCATTTCTCTTCTCTTTTGAATGGCGGCATGTTTTCCTGCCTTGAAACAATTCCTTTTAAGAGTCTTTTCTTCTTTGACAAATCTGCAATTACAACAGTGCTACAACTTGTTTGTTCATCTCCCAGTGTCACCTGTATATAACTTCTCAAATAAGCTTTCTGAGAGTCTTTCTTGCATTAGACATGGCGGTGTTCCTTTCTCAAAGGTGCAAACGAGGAACCTGTTGTTACATGTGAGTGTGTGACCAGGACGAACTACCCAGGCCACTCAATAATCTTGAAACATTATATTGGATTATAACCAAATTTAATACATGCCTTGATGGGAGGAGAAGGCAAATAAAAATCTTATGAATGCAATCACCTATTTCCTTTGTACTAATTGACTAGCTAGCTAAACATATCGATTTGGCACTTCTCAACATGGGAAAGAGCATGAGGCATCCAACTGTGTTCTGGATGGAAGGGTGGGTTTGGCACACCTCGTTGTGCGAGTTAATATTCTCAATCACTTCAACTTAATTTAAGAAAACAATCATTATGTAATATAATTATAAACACAGTTCAGTAAGCTGTGCTTGCATCTGGATGCAATATAACTTTGGAAAACACCTAAGAAATCGGGCTTGGCAGCCTGCCTTGTCTATACCCAGAAAAATGTCTTTCCATCCTAATTAGAAAAGCTTCTACACATTTGAAAGCTTTTTGAGAGACCTTACAATGGTCTGTGGTATGTCATGATTAATGAGTCTGAGTTGCAGCCTTGCACTGAAGATTGGAATATTGGATTCTGCCTAGTGTGAGATCCAGGGTTATGTGAAGTTTCAGTAGGATACAGGAAGCTGATCTTAGGAGAATCATTCCGTTACATTACCATCGTTATGTGCCTTGAAGTAATTGGCATCTATTTTGAACATTGAATCAAATTTTTAGGCTCATTTCATATCATTCTGTCCCATATGGTCTTTATAACAGCTTTTTAAGAAATAATATACTTCAGACCTTTAGGTTTTTATGAGAGAGTATACATTTTTAATATTTTCATTATACACAAAGGCATACTGTACATGCACAATTCTAGAGCAGCGCAATCTGAACAGTGTTTACAAGGATGTTACCCCTGAGATAA
The DNA here is from genome assembly GCF_035084215.1 of Heptranchias perlo. Taxonomy (NCBI): domain Eukaryota; kingdom Metazoa; phylum Chordata; class Chondrichthyes; order Hexanchiformes; family Hexanchidae; genus Heptranchias; species Heptranchias perlo. The sequence continues at coordinate 32,324,828 of NC_090341.1, read as the reverse complement.
AAATTGTGGTCAAAAAGTGTACTCATCCTAAAGATATGAAATGTTGAGATTTTATCAAAACCTTATTGATGATTGTTAATAAGAAAACTTACTGAACATTTCCTTAGTTTTGTATTTTCTCTGCATAATTTCTGGATGGCCAGTGACTTGTCGTTAGGAAACTGTCAGTTCTGCTCTGTAATTGACTGCTGGAAACAGGACAGAACGAGCTGCCATCTGATTTTTCACTCCTCCCTATCAGTGCTCCCAATGTGCTAGTTTCTGTATTTCTCCTAATTGCCTCAACCTCTGCTCTGCTCTGCGCTTCCCTCAGATGCTGTGGTTGTGTGCAGGGAATTATAATCATGAGTCTACGTTTGGGAGCACCTAGATACTTTGCCATTGCTGTACCTCACCAAGGCTTTTTTTTAAAAGAAAGCAGCAAGAAAGAATCAGCATCAAATAAAATTGGAAAATTCTAATTACAACACTATATAGGTCAGTGTTGTCCGATAGAAATTGTTGACTAGTCACAAGTGTGGCCACTCCGTTTTAGCCACATGCACTAATTTTAGTCAAAAACACCATGCTTACAATACAGGTAAATGTACTTCACGTGTACGTTTACTTAACAAACATCTACTGGCATTCAGTGCAAAACTTTGCAGTCTTTCTCTTTCGCTAAGATTTGGAATTCCGGCATGAATTTATCAGACACAGTACATCTTAGTGCAGCTTCTAGGCTTTTGTCCAGCAGTTGTGACTTGAATTCATTAAAACGATTGAGAATATTAACTCGCACAACGAGGTGTGCCAAACCCACCCTTCCATCCAGAACACAGTTGGATGCCTCATGCCCTTTGCCATGATGTGCACTGCTGGAGCTGCTTACTATTGGTTGGGCTTGTTTTCTTCTGCTGGGCTGGAACGGTTATTCTGATTGGTTGAGCTGATCACGATGACAGTTCCACCCTCCATACCATGTTGCTGGTGTTTCCATGGTGCTGAGCTCCAGCATTCTCACCCATGCTATGCGCAATTTTGCCAAATAACCAATAAGTAGTATCCAAGGAAGTAAAGCACAAACAATGATCAAAAAGCACGCACACTCTCTGCTTTTTCTCTTACCATTTTATCAACAAAGAGGTTAAAATACAAATGCATATGCTGCACGAATGAATATTGAGATTATACGCCCAACTACCAACTGAGATTATACGGCCAACGACTGTGACTATTGCTCATTTTTTATTTACTAATCAGAAATGCAATTAGCTATATCTAGATTTCCAATTTGCTATATGTGGTTAATGTATTCAACAACACAGACCTAGGTACAGGATAAATATTTGCCATTTTCACAGTCAATTTCATTTATTTCCAAATTTTCTGCCCTCCTGAAGGGGAAGGCTCATGCTGCGGATATGGTTCCATGGAGAGTAGCAGCCACCCACAAACTATTTGACCATGGGGGTCACCACAACTAAGCCCAATCTTGTCCTTGCTGACCTCCGCACCTGTATATTTTGCAGTAACGATCATTGGAAAGTAATCAGAGATGGAAACCTTGGTTAAATTTTTCCCTCTCTCTCCCAGGATTCTTAAGCCAATTGTAATTCCTCCACCATTGCCTTGTCTGTGATCAGCTACCTCAGCAGAAACCAAGGACCAAATCTAGTCTTGCATGGTTCTGTGGTACATCATCTAACAAACTTGGGACCGTTCTGGTCTGTATTGCTTAGTGGCACATTATGTGATGCATTAACACATCGAACATTTCCATCAATTTTAACAGGATGCACTAACACTGACTTTACAAAATGCACAGTAGAAATACATCTCTTTCAGCTTATTTAATACCAACACTCCAAAATGCACTACTCTACCAGCATTCTCCTTATCCTTGCCTTGCTTGTGTATGTATTTAGTAAATCCCCAGCAGTTTCAATGAGTTGTGTACATGGTACCTATGTCTGCAATCGGGTGAGATAGACACCATCTAATTCTGATCATCAGGAAAGTCACATTTTTTTCAAACAGACACCTGATAATGGGGCCACTGGAAAAATGTGGCTGAATTTTTCTCGTGGAATTCATAAAAATGGTGCTGCCCTGCCATAAAACAGAATGTTCTCTCCCCACCTCCACGAGTTTCGTCCAGCGCCATTCCCCAATTCATTTCTCACTGTCACTCCTGACATCTACTTAATGTTGCTACAGGGGATCGATGTATGCTGCACACGGAGGGGAGGGAGAAGGAATTCCAGACAGTTTTGAGATCAGGCATTTCCCCTTCCTCCCCCAACAACATGCAGGAGAGTTTCATCCCTTAGAACAGAGGCAGCAGCAGTAGGTAGGAGGCATGAGGGATGAGTTGGGAAAAACTATGGGTGAACTGTGGGTGGGGTGGACGGGGCAGAAGGGCAGTGCCACTGTGAATATGGGTGAGGAAACGAGAACAGCAGCAGCATGGATGGGAAAGGGGGCAGAAAGCAGCGCCAGCATGAACTTGGGAGAGGAAAATGTCATTGTAAACTGGATGGTGGTGGTGTGAGGGGTTGAGGGGGGAGGGGGGAGGTGGGGTGGGAGGGGTGTGGAGGTGGCGGGTAGAACCAGCATAAACTGAGAGGGAGAAGAAGTAGACAATTTAGCAAATTCCAAACAATTTTTTCCACAATTTTCTACTGGACCTGCTAATGACAGGACTATGAAAGTATTCTGGTCTGGCTGCTTTCTATCTATTACTACACAAGACATATCTATAAAAGGGGGTGGGGGTCATAGGAGGGAAGAGAAATTCCAAAACCTCAGCAAATTTATTTGAATAGCAGTTAAAGTGGAAAACTTTGGCTACAAAGTAAGTACAGTGTCACATGGATGGTCATTTCACACAATTTTTATTCAAAATATATATTTTAAAATCTACTTAGCACACAGGATAAGGCCCTGCCTAAAAATGACGATAAGGAAGGGCAAGTGATTTTCTCTAAACTTCTAATGTTGAATATTCTAAAGTATGATTATAGAAATGTAGGGAACCAAAGAACAAAAATAAACTTCCAGTAATCTGATTTTGTTTTTCGGTTAGTAGCAATGTATTGCTGTCGACCTCAAGGGATTCAATGCTGAAAAAATTTCTTTGCCACAAAAATGTTCCCTAAAATGGATGATCATCACTTTTTATAGAAGATTCTTAAGAGCACTTTACTTGAAATTCCACTGTCGGCATTTAATCTCTCTTAATTTTGCAGAAGAAATCTATAGTATGCGACTTGTATTCAATTTAAAAATCAAGGTAGCTGTGATTCGCCAGTGTACAGTGATGACGTGCTATGATTAACAAACTGCAGAGTCACCCACGAATAAAAAAAATTCTCAAATTCAATTCAACACATTTCTACTTTGTATCAAAAACAAAATGGATTCAAATTACACTTTTGCTAAAGCTATTTATGTGTACTATTGATTTCAACAAAAAACAATAGGGTCTTTTTAACTTTAATGTTGAATTGTCTGCAGGACATAGTTGAAATTAAAACCAAATTAAGATTTTAAAACCTTGCTGTATTGGGATATTCATTGTATGCTTTAAAAATAAATATATGCCCAAGAAATGAATGTAAGGGATGAAGTTTTCTAAGATACAGATGTTTTAGACCATGTGGTGATATTATTCCCATGAGGTATTTTTTGTTCCTCATGGTGATGTCAAAGTGGAGAGCAGATGGGACTCTAAGAAGGAAACCATTTCATCGCGACATCATCATAACAACTTGGTAATCTTCATATTTTAAGTAGTTTATATTTGAAGTAAATATTTTAGTCACTTAAAGATGAGCTATGACATCTGATCTACTTGTAACTTCACCATAACTGATTTGCTCATGATATACCAAGTCAATCCCCCACTATTGTGGAATAAAATCTGATATTATAGCTCATCATCATTGACCTTTTATACCTTGGGCTTTATTGTTCAGCCCATGAGCTATGCTTTCTTTTTTACAAAATGTTCTTCTTCATAAGGGCATAGCAGAATTCACTGAACATTTAAACTCTGGACAGTTGTTTCTCTTTCAACTATCTGCTGTAGAGAATCCTGTATTTAAAACCAATGTTACCCTGGCAACCAGACTGACATTTTGAATGAGCATACTCGAGCCAATCAACTAAAATGATCCCTACAGTCACAGCTATGAGAAAGACAACCAGTTTTTTTGAATGCTTTAAAAAGATGCTGCATCTTCTAGGACATCACCACATTGCCATTTCACCTTTATCGTGGTGAGTCTGCTTCACTTTTATTACCAGCTACTAACTTAATGTAGTACCGTTTCTGTTTATATCCATTGGAAGAACTGGAAGCTAATCAGATTAAATGCTGGCCGAAGTATTTAAACAGTGAGTACATGGCATTGGATGTTTTATCCATTTTCACCTTTTGAAATGTAGAATAAAATTAGGTCACTGAACTAAGTTTGTCCTGGAACACTGCAGCCTACATCCCAGGCTGCCAACTTTTCCCCGATTTATCAGGAAGCTTGGTGATCTCCCCTATTCATCTGCATTGGCTAATGGGGCTCCTCAACTACAACTATCCCCTGCCTCCTCAACTACAACTATCCCCTGCCTCCTCAACTACAACTATCCCCTGCCTCCTCAACTACAACTATCCCCTGCCTCCTCAACAACAACTATCCCCTGCCTCCTCAACTACAACTATCCCCTGCCTCCTCAACTACAACTATCCCCTGCCTCCTCAACTACAACTATCCCCCGCCTCCTCAACAACAACTATCCCCTGCCTCCTCAACAACAACTATCCCCTGCCTCCTCAACTACAACTATCCCCTGCCGCCTCAACTACAACTATCCCCTGCCTCCTCAACAACAACTATCCCCTGCCTCCTCAACTACAACTATCCCCTGCCGCCTCAACTACAACTATCCCCTGCCGCCTCAACTACAACTATCCCCTGCCTCCTCAACAACAACTATCCCCTGCCGCCTCAACAACAACCATCCCCTGCCGCCTCAACAACAACTATCCCCTGCCTCCTCAACAACAACTATCCCCTGCCGCCTCAACTACAACTATCCCCTGCCGCCTCAACTACAACTATCCCCTGCCTCCTCAACAACAACTATCCCCTGCCTCCTCAACTACAACTATCCCCTGCCTCCTCAACTACAACTATCCCCTGCCGCCTCAACTACAACTATCCCCTGCCGCCTCAACTACAACTATCCCCTGCCTCCTCAACAACAACTATCCCCTGCCGCCTCAACTACAACTATCCCCTGCCGCCTCAACTACAACTATCCCCTGCCTCCTCAACAACAACTATCCCCTGCCGCCTCAACTACAACTGTCCCCTGCCTCCTCAACTACAACTATCCCCTGCCTCCTCAACTACAACTATCCCCTGCCTCCTCAACTACAACTATCCCCTGCCTCCTCAACAACAACTATCCCCTGCCTCCTCAACTACAACTATCCCCTGCCTCCTCAACTACAACTATCCCCTGCCTCCTCAACTACAACTATCCCCTGCCTCCTCAACAACAACTATCCCCTGCCTCCTCAACTACAACTATCCCCTGCCTCCTCAACTACAACTATCCCCTGCCTCCTCAACTACAACTATCCCCTGCCTCCTCAACTACAACTATCCCCTGCCTCCTCAACTACAACTATCCCCTGCCTCCTCAACAACAACTATCCCCTGCCTCCTCAACTACAACTATCCCCTGCCTCCTCAACTACAACTATCCCCTGCCTCCTCAACTACAACTATCCCCTGCCTCCTCAACAACAACTATCCCCTGCCTCCTCAACAACAACTATCCCCTGCCTCCTCAACTACAACTATCCCCTGCCTCCTCAACTACAACTATCCCCTGCCGCCTCAACTACAACTATCCCCTGCCGCCTCAACTACAACTATCCCCTGCCTCCTCAACTACAACTATCCCCTGCCTCCTCAACTACAACTATCCCCTGCCGCCTCAACTACAACTATCCCCTGCCGCCTCAACTACAACTATCCCCTGCCTCCTCAACAACAACTATCCCCTGCCTCCTCAACAACAACTATCCCCTGCCTCCTCAACTACAACTATCCCCTGCCTCCTCAACTACAACTATCCCCTGCCTCCTCAACAACAACTATCCCCTGCCTCCTCAACTACAACTATCCCCTGCCGCCTCAACTATGATGTGGAGATGCCGTTGATGGACTGGGGTGGACAAATGTAAGGAATCTGACAACACCAGGTTATAGTCCAACAGTTTTGGTGGACTATAACCTGGTGTTGTAAGATTCATTACATTTCCTCAACAACAACTATCCGCTGCCTCCTCAACAACAACTATCCCCTGCCTCCTCAGCATTCATTCTGGCCTAGGAGCCAGCAGCTCAAAAGTTTTCAGATGAACAGGGTGCGTTGCATGTGCCAATATTTAAAGTGAAGGTGAGTCAACAGATAAAGCAATTCACAACTAGTTATTTTAAACCTATGCACTGGCAGGAAAAGAGTTGCTTTTCTAACTCCTGTTAGAAGTAGACATAAACTAGGTACCGTTTGAAGTCAGAATTGTCTTTTTGCACAAACACCCAAAGAAGAAAGGAACCCGCAGGAGCTTCATGGGATGGATCAAAGGATCTTGCAGATTGCATTTGGCCTGCAGGCTTCATCTTGAACCCCCAGGCTTACTGAATAAATACACAGTGTGTGTGATCCTGAGCAATTTAACCTAGACCGGAAGATCCGAGGTTTGATTCCTAGCTTGTGCTGAACTGGCTGATTTCAGATGGAGCTGCAGTAGTTGCCCTGAAAACTCCTGGGCTAGAAAGTTGAAAATGAAATATCAACCAAGGTTGCTGCTCCAGATTGTTATCTAGTGATCTCTGCTGGAAAGTGCGTATGTGGACTTTGGGTGGAAATAAGATTAGATTCATCATGGTCTGAGACCAGTGCAACCTGCTGAAGGTATTTTTAGAATGCCTGCCCCTTTTAAGAGAATCTGCATCATTCAGTTGCATAACCGTTCCCTTCCTGAACCATCTATGGCAGTCCCATGTCAGCTCTGTTCAGTTATTTAATTTTCTTTCCCCTTCGCATCATCAATTACATTTAACCTTTTCCCAAGAATAATAAAATAGGCAGCAAATCCAGGACTGCAGTTCTTCTGGTTTGTGGCATTAAGAATTAAGTTATATTTAGTTCCTTCTGTTTGAGGATATTGTCATTTTTTTATGATATGGTACAAATGAGGCGTGTTAAATAATGTTGACTATCTCACACGTGACAGTAAGTAGTATCCAAATTCCCTGTAAATGTGGAGTACACTGCATGTGCACATGTGTAATGCATGATGTGACTGTGGTAAGTGTCCAAGGTCCATTTGTCAGCTCAGAGAGCCCTTGAGGAAATACAGCATAAAACTGATGGGAGAGAGAGGAGAAAAATGGCTGCTGGCAAATTTTTAAAAGTGCTCAAAAATTTTATTTGGGTGCATTACAATTTGATTAAGTTAGTTTTCATACTTCTTTTGGTGGAATCTCAGTAATGTATAGATAATGAAGTACATAGGCAAAACACCAAAGGAAATACAAGAAAAGTACAGAAAACTGTACTGTACAGATCTATTCATGATCTGAAAACATTGGCAATGTGAGCTCACTCTGGCTGTCTTGTGCTTAAGAGCTGTGCCTGTAACATTTCCATCGAATTTGACCCTCTCAATTCCAGTGTTCTAGGGAAAGCTATATCCAGAATGTACCGTGGATTGTGGGAAGGAAGGGCAATTGCTGTTTTTAGTTGGGGAGAGGAAGATGAAGAAAATCTAACGTTCAATCTGAATTTCTCCACAACAGATCAGGACATGTTTCAAAACACTTGGCAGAAGATTTTGTTTGTGAGTAAGCTACAAAATGGACACTTTTTGAAAGAAACTTTTTCTCGGTTTCTGCTAAAATACACAATCATTAAATGTTGAAAGATGCCCTATACTCATCAAACACTCAATGATGTTTACTTATTGATCTGCCATTTTGAGAGTCCTTTCTTACCCACAGAGCAGAAGGTGGTTGAAATAGCCCCTCCGTTTGAAGACAATGGTCCAAACCTCCCAGAAAAATAATGGCATGTTAATGACGCACACCGTTATTAATGCGCAAATCAGCAAGATCAGAGGATAAAGAGATACACCGTGAGTTGCAAATCTCCAGAACTTATTGGTCGATTTACACCGCGCTGCTGTTTGCCCCGTCTCAAATGGCATAGGAACAGGAGTAGGCCATTCAGCCCCTCGTGCCTGCTCCACCATTTGATAAGATCATGGCTGATCTGTGATCTAACTCCATATACCTGCCTTTGGCCCATATCCCTTAATACCTTTGGTTGCCAAAAAGCTATCTATCTCAGATTTAAATTTAGCAATTGAGCTAGTATCAATTGCCGTTTGCGGAAGAGAGTTCCAAACTTCTACCACCCTTTGTGTGTAGAAATGTTTTCTAATCTCGCTCCTGAAAGGTCTGGCTCTAATTTTTAGACTGTGCCCCCTACTCCTAAAATCCCCAACCAGCGGAAATAGTTTCTCTCTATCCATCCTATCTGTTCCCCTTAATATCTTATAAACTTCGATCAGATCACCCCTTAACTTTCGAAACTCCAGAGAATACAACCCCAATTTGTGTAATCTCTCCTCGTAACTTAACCCTTGAAGTCCGGGTATCATTCTAGTAAACCTACGCTGCACTCCCTCCAAGGCCAATATGTCCTTCCGAAGGTGCGGTGCCCAAAACTGCTCACAGTATTCCAGGTGCGGTCTAACCAGGGTTTTGTATAGCTGCAGCATAACTTTTGCCCCCTTGTACTCTAGTCCTCTAGATATAAAGGCCAGCATTCCATTTGCCTTCTTGATTATTTTCTGCACCTGTTCATGACACTTCAATGATCTATGTACCTGAACCCCTAAGTCCCTTTGGACATCCACTGTTTTTAACTTTTTACCATTTAGAAAGTACCTTGTTCTATCCTTTTTTGATCCAAAGTGGATGACCTCACATTTGTCTGTATTGAATTCCATTTGCCACAGTTTTGCCCATTCACCTAATCTATCAATATCGCTTTGTAATTTTATGTTTCCATCTACACTGCTTACAATGCCACCAATCTTTGTCATGATGTGGAGATGCCGGTGATGGACTGGGGTTGACAATTGTAAACAATTTTACAACACCAAGTTATAGTCCAGCAATTTTATTTTACCTGAGGAAGGAGGAAGCCTCCGAAAGCTTGTGAATTTAAAATAAAATTGCTGGACTATAACTTGGTGTTGTAAAATTGTTTACAATAACCAATCTTTGTGTCATCGGCAAACTTAGATTTGAGACTTTCTATGCCTTCATCTAAGTCATTAATAAATATTGTGAATAATTGAGGCCCCAAGACAGATCCCTGCGGGACTCCACTAGTCACATCCTGCCAATGTGAGTACTTACCCATTATCCCTACTCTCTGTCGCCTTTCGCTCAGCCAACTTCCTAACCAAGTCCGTACTTTTCCCTCGATTCCATGGGCTTCTATCTTAGCTAACAGTCTCTTATGTGGGACCTTATCAAATGCCTTTTGGAAGTCCATATAAATAAATTGACATTCCCCTGTCCACTACTTTAGTCACCTCTTCAAAAAATTCAATCAGGTTTGTCAGGCACGACCTACCTTTCACAAATCCATGCTGGCTCTCTCTGATTAACTGAAAATTCTCGAGGTGTTCAGTCACCCTATCCTTAATTATAGACTCCAGCATTTTCCCCACAACAGGTGTTAGGCTAACTGGTCTATAATTCCCCGGTTTCCCTCTCTCTCCTTTCTTAAAAAGCAGAGTGACATGTGCATCTCATCGTTATTTTTAAGAATTTGCTGTATTTGCACATTAATTGCCCATTAAACTCGCTACAGAAAGTTAGGGGTCAGAATTAATTACTATTGCAATGCCAATCAATCTCTCTGGCCCAGAAAGGGAACAACTTAAACTGTTGAGTCTCATTCCTACACGTAGTAAATTCTTCTTAGAGATTTTAAAAATATCAAATTTAAAATTTTGATTTTTTTTTTCTTACTTTTCCTTTCTGTCTCTTTTTTCCTCTATCGCTTAAACCAATCTTTATTTCCCTCTCTTTATTTCTCTTTTTCTACCTGATCTGACTTTAATTCACCCACTCTGTTTCACCCTCCTTCTCCGTTGTTTCTCTTTCTTTCTCAATCATTAAATCTCATTGGTTAAGGAGATACGCAATTAGTCCCGCCGTTCACTAAGGTCCAAGCTGCCACGTTGCCCGTCAGCAACTTGTATTTCCAACAAGTTACGGTGCAAAACAATTTTGAGCTGAAGGGTGTAGGAAAAGCGTTTAATACCGCACGCCGCGAGATGCCCCACTCCAGCAAGATTTGGCCCACAGACATACAAGGTTTCAAACTTGTAACCAAGTGAATTGCTAGGCACAAGTAACAAATTTAAAGGGGTGTGTATGTGTGTAAAAAGCAACAGCCACTTTGGGAGTTGGGAAGCAGTCAATGAATCAGCAAGCAATGACTGAGCATCAGGTTTTCATAAATAAACATGTTTGTTTGAAATAAAGCCAAAGTTTCTCAATCATTGAATGAGCCAGAGAGGGAAACACCAATGTACTTAACTCCAGATCTGCCAACAGAAAGTGAACATTTCTCTGAGACTTAAATAGTTACAAGCACTTTAGTTGGCAAAATTAAGGTTGAAGATGCTTTAGTGACTTCCAAGTCATTTTAATAGCAGATTTGGTGAGTGAGAGCTAATTTGTTAAGTAATATTCCTTCTTTGACTTGTGCTGAGTTATTTGATCTCAGCCTTGAGGGTGCTACCCCTGGGCTAAGATGGAGAAAAACGAACTATGTACCCAGTCTTAATGGTTGTAGGCTGCTTCTTGTTGGGATCTGCTTATACATGAATATCAGGGAACGAAAGGGTCAAGCTGAACTGTGATGGCTCCTCCATGGTCAAATAGCTATTTCATGGCTCTAATACCTTCTCTATAATGGGGTGCCCAGAATTGCATGTAGTATTTCTACTGTGACCCAACCAATGTCTTTTATGAATTTAACATCACTTCCTTGATGGCTACTTGGGCAAGGTACCACAGGCATCTGGCCAGCATGTGTGGAAGTGTGCCCCAACATGACTCAGCACCTTCAGATTGGGGAGAGGGGTTGGAAGAATATAGAGTAATGTGCTTGAGAACCCAAGTTCAAATCATTGTGAAAATGTATAAAGAAAGAAAGAACTCCCATTTATATAGCACCTTTCATGATCTCAGAATGTCCCAAATGAAGCCATTGAAGTACTTTTGAAGTGTAGTCACTATTGTAATGTAAGGAAATGCAGCAGCCAATTTGCACACAGCAAGGTCCCACACACAGCAAGGTCCCACAAACAGCAATGAGATAATGACCAAATTATCTGTTTTAGTAATGTTGGTTGTAGGATAAATATTGGCCAGGACACCAGAGATCTCCCCTGCTCTTCATCAAATAGTGTCATGGGATGTTTTATGTCCACCTGAAAGGCAGAAGGGGCCTCGTTTTAACATCTCACCCTAAAGACGGCACTTCCGACAGTGTAATGTGCCCTCAGTATACCTGTACAATAACATTACAAGTTATTGTCAAGAGCAACATATGCCTCTGATATACACCAATGTAGTTTAATAACCTACCATGATCCTGTGTTGAAACTGAAATAATCATTTTTTTAATGTTTAAGTGAGCAAAAATCGACTTTTTAGCTTTTAGGTTTAAATCCAATTTCCAGTTTTGGATAAGTAAAATGCATGTGGAGAATCTTAGGTTACGATGATGTGCTGTCATCTATTGGTAGATTAATCCACATGCATGAGGAAAACCAGACAGATTTTGAAAATCAGATTTGGAGCCTTCAGACTGTGAGCAGACTTTTGGTATGCTCTTCATTTCTTTTTGTTATATTTGGTCACGTCCAGTACTTTTTCACAGTTTTGTTCAGTGTTTGCGGCATATGTAAGTGGAAGATATCAATAAATGTGTTGATTTTGGTAACAACATTTACAATGAAGTAGATTTACCACAACATTTGATGTATTAGTCACATTTATCCTGAGGACCCATCCTGCAACAGATAACTCATATAATTTGGATTGACCCCCTCATTTGCAGGTGGCTCAAACTGGGATGAAGGTGTGATTTAGGTAATGGATGGAATTAAGATACATCCTAAATTGATAAATGCATTATTAATTTACAGACAACTTTCTTCGATTCCATTTTTTTAACTATTTCTTTGCTATTTGCTCTGTATATCAAATTGGTATGCCACAATTTTACTGGAAAATAATCAGTATAGTACAGTATGAGATTACAATAAATGAATGCACTGCAGTAAGACAAAATAACAGCAGAATATTGATGGGTAGTGGATAGTGCAGTTTCAGGTATCTTTGTTTTATTCTTATATCCAGGCAACATGCTTCTTGCTGATACCCATCTTGGTCCAGCTGCCAAGAGCTTCATGAGAGTGGCTTGGGATGTTTTGCTATCTGATCTTCCTGCTCTCCATGGAAGCAATTGACCACCCTCAATGCCATGGCTTAAGTGTGACTCCTCAGCTTGTCACTTTATGGGACAGAAAATTGGAGGGGTAGTGTGAGTTATCTGAAAAACACATCAGGAAGATTTTCTTTGGTCTGCGTCCAACTGCACTGGATCACCTGGGTGCGGCAAATATCAGAAGATCAGGTGGGTTGGAGCACACGCCCCATTAAGGAATTTGCCTGATTTTCCTTCTGTTCTCCATTTAAATTAAGGGAGAAAATGTGGTGGATATTTTACGATCATGTGGTCTGACCTGACCAATTTTACGATATTTGCTGCATGCAGGCAATCCAGTGCACCCAGGATAATCTCCCCTACTATTTCAACTTTTCAGAATGGAATAGCTTTTATAGTTTTCAATTTATGTGTGGATTTTTTGTCACAACATTTTTTTTAAAAAGGAAAATTTATCTTGTTGGATGTTATAAATTGGTATAACAGGAATATTCTGGAAAAATCAAAGGTTTCTTAATTCACATCCCTCTGAAATTGAGAAAGTAATGCTGAGTAGATTGGCAGTTTGTTGTTGAAATCATCGTTGAATGTTTAAAGGACAAATACCCAGATAATGCACCATTAATGTAGCTTGACTTTGTGTACAATTTTAATAGCTGGGTTGATTGTATTATTTTAAGCTGAATTTCTGCATAAAAAAGAAAGAGCTAATGCAATGTTGAACTTACCATGCTCAGTTGTGACCTTTAGGTTTGAGCCTTCAGGGTCGAGCACTCAAATCTTTTACTTCGAGTCTCCAACAAAATGCAAAGCAGAAAATCTTTACTTATCTGAAACAAATCAGTGAGTCAGTATAGATGCAGTGATGCCAGCACTTAATTTGGTTAACAATTTATTGATTGTGTTATTGTTTGAATGTGTCCAATTCATGAGGTTAGAGAGGGAGAACAAAATTCTCTCTTTTTCCTATCACTGCTAATTGTGTGGATTAAAACACTAGTGCAAAATCAATAAATTAAAATAGAGTGTGTTAGGGTGAATTTCAAGTGCACTTGGACTTTTCAGGTACGACTCTGAGTTCGGTTAGAATCACAACAGATCAGAAAGTGGAAACCAGTTTTTCTTATTGGGAGGGAATAATTCGCATTTTTCTCCAAACATCCCAAACAACAACAAAAACAACAACTTGTATTTCTGTAGCGCCTTTAACGTAGTAACATGGGAACATAGGAACAGGAGTAGGCCATTCAGCCCCTCGTGCCTGCTCCGCCATTTGATTAAGATCATGGCTGATCTGTGATCTAACTCCATATACCCGCCTTCAGCCCATATCCCTTAATACCTTTGATTGCCAAAAAGCTATCTATCTCAGATTTAAATTTAGCAATTGAGCTAGTATCAATTGCCGTTTGCGGAAGAGAGTTCCAAACTTCTACCACCCTTTGTTTTCTAATCTCGCTCCTGAAAGGTCTGGCTCTAATTTTTAGACTGTGCCCCCTACTCCTAGAATCCCCAACCAGCGGAAATAGTTTAAGAACATAAGAACATAAGAAATAGGAGCAGGAGTAAGCCAATCGGCCCTTCGAACCTGCTCCACCATTCAATAAGATCATGGCTGATCTGATCCTAACCTCAAATCTAAATTCATAAATTCTCTCTATCCGCCCTATCCATTCCTCTTAATATCTTATAACAGAAGCGTTACCAAACAAAATTTGATACTGAGCCACATAAGGAGATATTAAGGCAGGTGGCCCAAAGCTGGGTCAAAGACCTAGGCAGCTGAAGGCTCAGCCACCAATGGTGGAGCAATTAAAATCAGGAATGCTCAAGAGGCCACAATTGGAGGTGTGCAGAGATCTTGAAGGGTTATAGGGTTGGAAGAGGTTGCAGAGATAGGGAGTGGCAAGGCCATGGAGGGATTTGAAAACATTAGAATTCTAAAATCGAGGCGTTGCCAGACGGGGAGCCAAGGTAGGATATACTTGCCTTAGAGGGGATGCAATGCAGATTCACTAGATTGATTCTTGGGATGAGAGGGTTGTACTATGAGGAGAGATTGAGTAGAGTGGGCCTATATTCTCTGGAGTTTACAAGAATGAGAGGTGATCTCATTGAAATATACAAGATTCTTAGAGGGCTTGACAGGGTAGATGCTGAGAAGCTGTATCCCATGGCTGAAGAGTCTAGAACTAGGGATCATAGTCCCAAGGTAAAGGGTTGGCCATTTAGGACCAAGATGAGGAAAAATTTCTTCATTCAGAGGGTTGTGAATCTTTGGAATTCTCTACCCCAGAGAGCTGTGGATGCTCAGTCTTTGAGTATATTCAAGACTGAGATCGATGGATTTTTGGACAGTAAGGGAATCAAGGGATATGGGGATAGGGCAGGAAAGTGGAGTTGAGGTAGAAGATCAGCTATGATCCTGTTGAATGGCGGAGCAGGCTCGAGAGGCCATATGGCCTACTCCTGCTCCTATTTCTCATGTTCTTAAGTCAGCGACCACAGGGGTGATGAGTGAACAGGACATGGTGTGAATTAGGATATGGGCAGCAGAGTTTTGGATGAGCTCAAGTTTATGGAGGGTGGTAGATGGGAGGCCAGCCAGAAGAGCGTTGGAATAGTCAAGCATACAGGTAACAAAGGCATGGATGAGGGTTTCAGCAGCAGATGGGCTGAGGCAGTGGTGGAGATGGGCGATGTTATGGAGGTGGAACTAGGCGGTCTTGGTGATGCTGCGGATATGTGGTCGGAAGCTCAGCTCAGTGTCAAATAGGATCCCAAGGTTGCGAACTGTCTGGTTCTGCCTCAGCCAGTGGCCAGGGAGAGGGATGGAGTCGGTGGCTAGGGAATGGAGATGAGAGGAGAAAATTGATGTGTACCAGCAAATAATAATAGGACCAAGAGAAGATCCATCATGAGCTGTGTAGAACTTGGCAATCGTGATGTCAATTTTATTGATATCAGCAATTCATGGCACTATTTTAGAACCTCCAATTTCTCATAGAATCTTGGTAGCCATTTTAGAAGTAGGCAAGAAGTAATGGTGCAGCAAAAGCTTGCAGAACATTGTATTTCACTATTTTCTTGCCCATATCATTTCCATTAATTTGGCAACTCCTGTTCATATAGGAGAATTGTTATAAATATCAAACAGAATGTACAATTGAAAGTCATTGGTATACACTCCTGCTGCCTTCGACATGACAAGGGAATTGGGCAAAATATTCCTGATGGGGTTATAGTATAAGCAGTATTGTTGCTGGCATTATTGTTTGTTGCTCTGTTCTGTAACTGCAAGTCCATAAGTTACCATCCAATCATGTTCTCTCCCTGCCTTTAATCATGACAGACCAGTCTATGTATTAGTTACATATGGAATAATTGAGATGGAAGAGTTCTAATTACACCACACATACAATTCTCCCCAGCAATGAAAGTGGTGGTCTCTGGTGCAATTAAGATATGCTTGGAGCTAACATTAATAACAGATTGGAAGACTGAATGAATTAGACACCGACTCAGTCACTCTTCAGCAATGGCAGAAGCAGCTACAATTTTAGGTTATTGCAGTGTGGTGATGGGGCCCTTGAAAAGGAAGAGTAGATCTTATTTTGCGCTTCCAAAATGAACCAGTATGTGCGCAGTGATTTAGAAAACAGCCCATGATGACCATGTATCATGAGTTGCAGGAGGATCTAGAATCATTTTGTTCTTACCACATCCTTGCTGGTAGCTGTGAAAGTTGGTGCACAGCTGGTAACAGGCTAGCAATATCTTTGGAGCACATTCCTGTGGCAAGTGGGTACTGTATGCTAAAGAAAACCAATTCAGAATAGGAAATCCTTTGGTATGACAGTAAATTGTGCTTTTTCTAAACCACCACATTGAATTAAGTTTATGATTGATGAAATGAATTCCTGCAGGGATACTGCTGTATGAAAACTGTACACAGAATTCACAACATTGGGTGCATATATTAATTGTTTCAAAGTTGTTTTTTGAATTTTAAAAAAAAATTGGGCAAATGGACTAAGTAAATAATGCTCAAATGTTCAAGCAGTCCAAATTAATTTTGAATTGCTGTCCATTTATTTTAGTTTGCCCAGATTTCTAAAGTGTTCTGAGAATTTATTGAAATAGTGACGAATAAAAGAGCAGATAGCAACCAGACACCCTTTTTTAAATTCACATTCGATCTACTGATAATATTTGCACCAAAAAATTTGAACTATCCAGCTATTTGAATGAACCAACTTCAAATTAAGAGTATTCTGTACAGCTCCCATGTTGAATTCTTTTTTTAAAAGAACATATGCTAGATATTTAGGTACGAAAATATTTGACTGTTATATTTTCAGTATCAAGAATACATAGGAAGCATAGGGAAAATGAGCTTTATCAATACTAAATCTACAGACGATGTGCAAAAATGTAAGGATCCCATCAGACTTGTATATGGAATGGTTTGTAAATTAGCTAGCTTGACTGTAAATAAAGTAGATGATCTCATCACACGGAGGTTATCATTTTAATAGTAGGGTTTTATTATTCTGAACATAAAACTTACATTTGGAACACTGCTGCATTCTTACTTACTTGTCAGATTGTACAATGACATTAACAAGGGCATATTGGTGGCAAGAGAATATACATCTGTTGCAGCAATAAAATAATTCATCTGCTGTGCTTTAAAGCTTTCATCAAATCATGCTTGAATTTATAATGGTTAATGATAGTAGCTATTTCTCAGAATGGTCGTCAGCATTGGAATAATACTGAACAATGCCAGTTCCCTGTAAGAGTGAAATTTATGGGAGTATTAGAAAGGCAAACAGCTTGATTTGTTCTGATAAGCAGAAATACATGTCTCCTTTTACGGATTGTTGAAAAATAAATCCGTTTTGTGAAGGCCATTGAAGAGTAACGGTGATTGTAGAGATTCTGTCAAGAATATACTTTCATTGGATTATTGAAGGCATTAAACATAATGAAGTGCAATGGCTTAAATATCAATGTACAGTGGTACAGATGAAATTGAGGAATAGACCACAACATTTGTTATTAGCTTTGACAGTAATTTTTTTTAGAATAACTTTAGATGATTATCAATATTGTATATGTTTTATGAATCTCTTTTGTTGAAATCCATAAGAAGCATCCAGTTAGAATCAGGGGGGAAGAAAGCACATTTACAAACAAAGCAAATGATAGAAGCCAAAATGCAAATTGAAAGAAAGTGTGGGAGAACTACAGAAAATGATAGATTTTCACTGATTTTAAAGCGAATGCTGTAGTTAGTTGTTTGTGACTGTTAAATGCACACAATAAGATCTCGGATGTGGATGTGGATGTGGTGTGTTTGCATAGACATTAACTTACGGATACAGTGTCAAAACGCAAACTCTACTTTGTTCTCCTTTGTTTTCATACACATTAAAAGAGCTAACAGTCCTCTTTTCCCAAATATAGTTAATGATATCGCTGAATGACAATTGAGGGGGAAAGAAAGATTTAATAATGATGCCATGATTGTAAGCTACATTTGGAACAGCACAGTGCATTTTTGGTGGGGGAGGACAGCCCCAAATATGCCAAGTGCGGCAGTCTGTTTCTGATGGTGAATATTGTCTCGGTAACTTGGACCTGCTGGAAGTCCAGAAGAGACTGCATTGCTTAATGAACAGAACAAACAGAAGCCATCTAACAGCACCAGGACATATATGGACACAAAATCAATAATTAGAGAGATGTGGAAAAGACATACAGAACAATTTAAGAAAGGAGGGAAGTACTTGAAGTGAAAATAGCAGGTTATGCAAATTATATAATATATTCCAGATGGGAGGCCCCAGAAATGCCCATGGCAGTGTATTTCTATGTGAACCCCAGACCTTCACCACTGACCCCACTAAAGTTAACGGGGTCAGGAGGAAATCCCTTCATTTGACTATATTGCAGAAGTACTCTATTGGCTGTAAAGCTCTTTGGGACGTCCTAAGGTCGTGAAAGGCACTATATAAATGAAATTTGTTCTTTATTTCTATAAGTATGCAAATATCAAGAAATTCAAACCAAAAATACCACAAACTCTTCCACAATACTGTGTAATAAGTCAATATAAATCAGTAACCCTGATAATATTATTGTATGTTACACAGAATAAAACAGCACATCCTCTGACTCCACTAGTATAGTATAATAGGTGGGTGGAAGCGATTGTGAAGATTGCATTCTCACTAAGGGTCAGGGTGACAACAAGTCATTCCAGTATTACTCTGTTGATATCATACGAATCCTTCAATGAGATTTCCCTACCCAGCGTGACTTAGATTAAGAGTGGTAGCTCAAATTTATGTCTGATCTTGCTCTTTGGTACTGAGCATCAATGTGCGAGAGTAGTTGTTGGTATTAAACAAGATGGCCTATGTCATCCCCTGAGCCACAACACTGGTGGAAGCATAGCAGGGTGGGGCTTCCATCGTTGCAAGGATGTGCCCCTGACCCCAGCCAAGTTTCAGGTCCGGATCATTTAAATAATCCTGCCAGGTTCCACAGCCACTGCCCATGAGTTCCCCTGGGCAGAAGTGGATTAAGAATTCTTGGGACTCTGGGCACCAAGAACATTCATGGCCCTGCTGCACCCACCGTGCACCCCCTCCCCATCCATTAAAGTATATGAATAATAGGCCCGTAGAATGTTCACACACTGCACTAATAATAAATCAAATCATATCACAATATACTACGCTTAAATGAAACATTTGCACGGGACCCTTAGAGCGGACACCAAGGGCCCGATTTTAGCACCCGCTACCGGGTGCGTTCTCGGCGGGGGGGCCCCGAAAATCCCGAAATCCAGGTGCGGGACCGGATCGCGCCTCGATCCCGCCCACTTCCTGGTTCCCCGATGACGCGCCGGCGTGCGCGCGCAGCCCTCGCTGGTGGGAATCCCGCAGGCAATTAAAGCCAGTGGGATGCCACTTGAGTGTATTTACTTTGCTTGTTCAGGTCATTAACTGACCTGATTAAGGGACTGTGTGTGATTTTGGATAAACATGGGACTGTTTCACACACTGGGGGAAACACTCCCAGCTCGAATGGACGTGTTGCAGCTGTCAGCCTGTGGCAGCTGCAAAGGTCCATTTGACAGGTGGGGGGGGGGAGACCCTCAGCCATTGCAGGAGGCCGCTCTGTCACTTGGGACAAAGTTTGGCCTCCACCACCCTCCTCCTGATGGTCGAAGTCACCAACCTGCACACTTACCCCGGGGTCCGGAGACATGTACCTACCTTGCGGACCCCCTCAGATGTACATCTTGCGGATGGGGGCCGCCGTAGCTGCAGTCATGACCTCCTCGGAGGGCGAACAGCGTCACCATCCTCACCAGCCTCGCCATCCACGCCGTCCACCTCTGACACGTGGATCTCCACAACAGAGTGCTGTGACACATCCACCTGTACAGCAGGAGGGAGGGCTACCGCAGAGAGAGACGCGTCGCAGAGGGCACTACCCTCGCCACACGTTCCACAGACCGAGGCTCAGCCTCCTGGACCTCTCTGAGCAGCAGTGCACACGGAGGCTCAGAGTCACTCGACATGTAGCCGTGGACATCTGCAGCCTCTTTCATGCCGAGCTGCTCCTGGCTGGCCCGTGCACCATCTTCCTACCTGTTGCTGTCAAAGTCACCACTGCCCTCCCGAACTTCTGCTCCACAGCCTTCCAGGCTGCAACCGGGGACATCCCCGATGTCTCTCAGTCGTCTGCGCAGAAGAGCCCTGCAAATACACCTACACCCACTCTGCAGTGACACACTGGGTGGCATCAGTGGTGGGTCCTCATAGGGATACCCAGGAGCGGGCATTATTGCACAAACCGGACAGGATTCGCGAAGACATGGCAGTAGTGGTGCCAATATAATGTGTGATGTGAGTTGTTCTTTAATTCAATAGAAGTAAGAACCATGACAAACCCTCAAACACCCTTGTGCATCCCCTTCATGCTCACGACACGTTTGCCTTACGCTGCCTACTGCACATATGTGATGCATGCCCTGTGGCTGCAGCACAGGTGGTGGCAGGTTGTGTGAGGCTGGCCGTGAGAGAGATGCACGAGAGGGTGAGTATGGGATAGAGCCATGGAATTGTATGAGGATTGGGTTGCGTGGTAGTGGCGGGGTGAGTACTCGCGAGGTGAGTAGGTGCAGGTAAGATGAGGATGAGGTTTGAGTGGGTATGAGGGGTGATGTGACAGAGTAGTGTTGGCAGTGCAGAAGGAGATGTGGGGTGGGGGCAGTGTTGTGGCAGACGGAGTGTAGGGGAAAGACTACGTGTTCTCACTGTGGCTGACCTATTGAGGTCATTGGAGCGCCTCCTGCACTGTATGCAGGTGGGCGATATGTTGGTGGCGCTGGTGACCTCCTCTGCCACCTCGAGCCAGGCCTTCTTGGTGGCAGAGGCAGGCCGCTTCCTCCCGCCCGCTGGGTGGAAGATCTCTCTCCTCCCCCTCCTCCTCACCCCATCTAATGATACCTGGGGTGAGGCATCATTAAACTGGGAGCAGCCTTCCCCCTGGGCTGCTCCATGCTGTAATTTTTGCTGTTTGTGGCAGCATCTGTCAGTGGAGGACTGCCCCTTTAAATAGAGTGCCTCCAGCTGACAGATCTTACTGCGCATGCGCAGCCCGCCCGACGCGCAGATCAGCAGCGGGGAACCCGGAGGAGCGGGTAAGTGGATCCAATTAGTGTGTTGCCTGCTACGATCGCGCGGGCAACCCACTAATTTCACCGGGCGCGTTTTCAACGCGCCTGCTGGCCCACCCGCCAAGAACCCGCACCCCTGGTAAAATCGGGCCCCATATTTGGCTGGGGCCCAGGGCATGGGTCCTATAGACCAATGCGATATTCCGCACCTACAATTAGGAGCAGTCAAAGAGGGCTTTCAGAAGCTTAGGTGGCCTGATGTAGCATAACATGGCCGTTGTCCTCTGGGGCAACCTAACAGGTGCCAAAGGTTTTTTTCAAATTGTTCGCATAACAGGGCTGGGGAGGGAGTTAAATTGTTTGCCCCACAATTGATTCAACTATGGAATCTTCCTTTGGAAGATTTAAAATATAAATCTTCCTTTTGCCACCCATGGCAAGCTGGGCATCAAGAATGCAGAGACATTCTGAGTGCCCTTTGTTGCTAAGGGGCAAATAATGGGAATTGCATTGTATGACGGTCCCCTGTTTTTTTCTAATTATAAAGCTATCCTACCCCAATATTTGAGCAGACAAATTGTATGCCCAATATCATCACAGGAATATTGCATGGGCAAACTGGAAGTGGTGAATGTGAGCAGGAAACTGGTGGAGTAGCATTCCAAAATGTCCCGATGTGCTCTGCTTAAATTAAGCTCAGAAGCTGGCATAAACATGAGCAGAAAATTTGGGCCAGTATGGCTACTCTCCCTTTAAACATCACAATTATGTGTACCTTCCAGTGATATATTTTTAATGGATCATTGGTGATGAAGGCAAAGTTGGCCTGCCTGAACTTCAGTGAGTCAGCAGAACCAAAGGTAAAATGATCCTTCCCTCCCCACTTAGAAACCAATACACTTAGTCATTGAGCTGGAGGAGGATAAAACAATTTCAGCTGAATGAATGAATTTGATGAGAAGTGATTTCTGTTACCCTGGTGATAATGTACTATTGTGACAAAATGTGCTGGTTAACGGCAAACACAATTTAAAGTAATGCCTAACACTGTCTTTAGTTGTGTAAAACTCTGAACAGCTGTAGGGCTTAGTTGTCACAGATAGAAAATAAGGCTAAAAGTCAGTTTGAAGTAAGCAAATGGTATCAACTTATAATTATTTTATTTATCTTGGATGTCAGTAATAATACATTTCAGAAACAATGGTGCAATTTTATATTGCCGCAGGTAAGGTATCAAACAGCATACATCATTCCAATCCATCACAACCCTATACATTTATGCAGCAGCACTATAGCACCAGAATCAAAAACAGAACAAGTTAGCAATATATTTAAAAATAATGGCCCAGATTTTGCACTGAGCAGCGCTGGCTGCTCATTAGATTTAAACTTACCCACAAACTATCCACGGGCTTTTGGGCGCCAACTTCTGGCAATGGGGAGCCGAACAAAGTGCAGAGTCCCCTCCCGGGCATGTGTGAGCTGTGAGAGCGGGGTAAGGAACTGTGTATCCCCTCAACCATGAAGCATTGTTAACAAGCCGCGCAGACACAGAACCAGAAAATGTTAGTTCGAATAATAAATTCAATGTAAAATCAGAAAGTGAAATAAAGAGAGGGTAAGAAATATTGAATTAAAAGACAGAGATAAAAGAGATAGAAAGAAAAAGTAGAAACATAAAAATAAATATTTTGAAGGAATGAGATGCCACACTTGTAAACTGTCAGCGCGGTTGTTTGACAGTCATTAAGACTTGCCACGCCGTTAAAATTTTGGTCAGACTAAAAAGACTGGACATACCTTTTTCTGTCAAAAGTAAGTCATTTCCAGCTGGGCAGGAGAGGAACTTCGCGCCGTTGCAGCTATTTGACCGGTGAGTCAGCCAGCGAGCTGTCCTTCCCGCGCAGCTTTCGGAGGAGCAGGGCATCTGGTAGAGCAAATTCTGTTTTTGACTGCGCATGTGTACTCGCCGGAAGTTCTCTTCCATTTGCCCTGAAATAACTATGAGCCCCATTAGCATTGCCATTATTTTCAGAGCAAATTCCCGGCTGTTGTCCCAAATTAAGAAATGTTTTTTTTTATAATTATACTTTATAACACCTAGGATTATGAATATGCAGAAAATATTTTTGTAGATGTTAACTGAACAAATGTATGGTTTGAAAACTAGGCAATTTAGTGTAAAGAGTGAGGGTCACTATCTACATTTTAAAACAACACGTTTTTGACAAATTTCTGCTCTTATTAACGAGACGAATGTCAATGCATTTTCTCACTTTTGACATCTAATGGGGGTAATTTTAACTTTTAACGCAGGGCAAAGATAGCAAATCGGAAGCCTGTTTTACACCTTGCCTGATTTTCTTTTCTATCCAATTGTATGCCGAGCAAATCTCTGTTTACTCTAACAATGTGCTTTAACTTCACTCTTCCCCACCTCGCACACCGTAACTGTATCAGTTTGATATTTTTGATTACCTAACCACTTGGAGAGTAGACAAGGAAAGCTGAAGTTTGCAATTTTGCTCAGTACTAAAATTGATTATTTTGTCCTGTGGACATGTGCTTTCTGTCTATGAAATGGATTGAGACTCTCTCTCATGTCACTTAAGATCCTGGAAGAAAGAATAAACTTCATGCTATCGTTCTGGGCTGGAGGCAAAATCCCAGAGGGTAAAGCTCATAGCTCCTTATTTATTTTTCTGTCGATTTTGTTAAAACATTGAGGGCCCGATTTTACCAGGGGTGCGGGTTGGCAGCGGGTGGTCAGTCGGGCTCGAGAAAAACGCGCCGTCCGAATTGAGTGCGTCGCGCACGCGATCGCGGGATGATTGATGTAATTAGCCGGCAGTTACGGGTTCCCCGCTTCTCAGCTGCGTGCCGGCGGCCTGCGCATGCGCATTGACGTCTGAGCGATGTTGGAGCTCAATTTAAAGGGGCAGTCCACCAAAGCCCCTCCAGCCACAACCTACAGTCCATGAAGGATGGAGGACCGCAGGGGTAAGGCTGCTCCCCGATTCACGGACCACGCCCTCCAGGTGCTGCTGGACGGGGTCCGCATGAGGAG
The DNA here is from genome assembly GCF_035084215.1 of Heptranchias perlo. NCBI lineage: Eukaryota > Metazoa > Chordata > Chondrichthyes > Hexanchiformes > Hexanchidae > Heptranchias > Heptranchias perlo. The sequence continues at coordinate 32,300,457 of NC_090341.1, read as the reverse complement.
GGAGACGCTGTTCCCCACCGATGGAAGGAGGTGCCCTGGCAGCGCCACCAAGAGGGCATGGGAGGAGGTGGCCGCAGAGGTCACAAGCAGGGGCAACACCACCCGCACTTGGATTCAGTGCCGCAAGAGATTCAATGACCTCACCAGGTCCGGGAAAGTGAGTACACTAACGCACTCTGCGTCACTCCGTCTTCCACATCACCTCAACCACCTCACAACCCCATCTCCACTGACAGCACTGCGCTCCCGCACCAATCCTCACAGCCACCCAACTATCATCCTCACAGTGCCTGCACATACCCACCGTCCCTGTCCCCACTCGACCACTACCACACACCCCAATGCCCATACAATGGGATGGCCATGTGGCGCACGCATCCTCCCATCCATCTGCCACACGCTCAACCCACCCACACCAATGCCTGAAGCGTCTCACATTGTAATCATCACTCAATAACATTTTTGTGTTTTTGCCCTCACAGGAGAAGAGGTGCAGGAACGCACGCGATAGGGCACGCACCGGAGGGGGCCCGCCACACGAGGTGGCTCTGACAGACGCCGAGGTCGAGGCACTGGAGATCAGCCGCACGCTGCATTGCCTGTCGGTGGCGGATGGCGAGGCTGGTTCTGGCGAAACAGCCGGTAAGGGAAAGCTGGCACTCATCACTCATGAGCGCGAATGATCTTAGCATCACATGGCATATGCCGCACCGCCACATTTGGACACATGCCTGATATTGCCCTCTGTTCTCTTGCAGGACCGTCTGCGATCGACGTTTCGGTTGAGGGCGATTCCTCAGAGGACATGCCCGTCTCTGAGGGTGCATCATCACACATGAGCCTTGCATCCACCAGCGCAGATACACACACCTCGGTGGGTCCCCCCCTCAGTTAGTTGGGATTGCACATGGTGAGTCACCGCGCACACGTGAGCATGAGCAGACCCTGGTGGCAGGGTCAGCCGCGGAGGGTCCGCGTCGGTGGGAGCACTCTTCTCCAGGCTCTGCTCAGCTGGACCCAGATGCTGAACCCAGGGGGCTACCAGTCAAAAAGAGAGTCGTCGAGGGGCACCAGCACATTGCTGAGGTACTGGGAGAGGTGCCACGCGCATTCTCCACAATCGCATGGAGGAGTCCAACTCCTGCATGAGGGGAATGGTGGCACAGGTGCAGGAGGGTATCGCCGAGATAGTGTCGCAGGGACGTGAAGGCATCTCTGAGATAGTGTCGCGGGTAGGTGTGGGAACGTCTGCGGTGGAGGACAGGCTAGCCTCCCTCGAGCGTCACGCACAGCTCACCAATGAGTCCATCCAGGCCCTCACAACGGCTGTTCGGATTCAGGGTGAGCAACATTCTGCCGCCATCAACAGGTTGACAGATACATTGGAGGTGGCCTTGCAAGGTCATCCAAACTGCCGTCCAGCAGGGTGGAAGGGGTGATGTGGGCCTTGGCCATGAGAGGGAAGATGGTGAACGGGGAAATGGAAGTGTGGACGCTACTCAAGGCGCCCCCACGTCTCACCCGTTGCCCCCCTCTCAACCAGTGCCTGCAATAGTCTATCCTCTCCAGGTGGCCGAGTCTGCCCCTGCACAGGTGCAGGAGGAGCAGTCTGTGGAGGTGCCCTCACGGGCACCGAAACCCAGGGGGCGTCGGCCCAAAGCATCTACCAGGTCAGGGCACGAACAGGAGCAACCTGCCACCACCTCTGCTGGAGCCACAGGGGTAGCACCATGTAGGGGTACCCGGAAATGAAAGCCTAAAGTTTCGTGAGCACACAGGGATTGCACCAGGGTGTTTGTCTATTTGGTTTTTTTTATTTCCACTCTTTGAATGTCAACACAAAATAAACTCACTTTTTCTCACCAATGCAGCCACCTCTTGTCCATAATTCTGCGGCTTGTGCAATATGTCCCTTCCGTGCGCCTCATCATGATGACGACCACCCCGTCCCACCCATTGGGCATAATACAGTGGGTGCAGGTGTACAGGCACCACTCTTCTGTGGAGGGAGCCTGTATGGACCCTCGTCTGTGCACGTTATGACATGTGAACGCCTCACACAGTGTGATGTTAGGAGAACCGTTGGCATATGAGTGCCTCCCTGGCCTGACGAGCACGCAGGTGAGCCGGTGTTCGGCCCATGGGTCGTTCCTCCTCCTCTCCCTCGTACTCCTCCTCTTCCTCCTCCTCCTCCTTATTGTCGTCCTCAATGTGGGTGGCGGGTGTGCATGGGGCCTCCTCCAGCGGCACCCCTCTCTGTAGTGCCATGTTATGCAGGGCACAGCAGACAACTATAATTCGTCCCACTCGGAGTGGCGTGTATTGGAGCGCTCCCCCAGAATGATCAAGGCACCTGAAGCGCATCTTAAGCAGCCCTATAGTCTGCTCAATTGTAGACCTGGTAGCAATGTGGCTGTCATTATATCGACGCTGCGGCTCAGTAATGGGGTTCCTCAGAGGTGTCATAAGCCACGTGTGCAGGGGATATCCCTTGTCGCCGAGGAGCAAGCCGTTGCCGGTGTTGGGTGCGTGGAAGAGGGGCGGGACGGTGGACTCCCTGAGGACGAAGGCATCGTGGCAGCTGCCAGGGTATCTGGCGCACATGTGTAGGAATCTCTGGCGGTGGTCACAAATGAGCTGGGCGTTCATAGAGTGATACCCTTTCCTGTTGATGAACAGCCCTGGCTCATGTGAAGGTGCCCGTATCGCTATGTGGGTGCAATCGATTACACCCTGCACCCGTGGGAAGCCAGCCACAGCATGGAAGCCAACCGCCCTCTCCGTCTGGCTGCGCTCATCCATGGCGAAGTTGATGTAGGTCGAGGCCCTGCGGAACAACCCATCGGTGACCTGCCTTATGCACTTTTGTGCAGACGACTGACAGACCCCGGTGATGTCCCCCGTGGCACCCTGGAAGGATCCGGAGGCGAAGAAGTTGAGGGCAGTGGTGACTTTGACGGCGACGGGTAAGAAGATGCTGCTTGGTCCATCCGGGAGCAGCTCGTCATTAAGGAGGCTGCAGATGTCGGCGACTACCTGGCGAGTGACTCTGAGCCTCCGTATGCACTGCTGCTCAGAGAGGTCCATGAAGCTGAGCCTCGGTCTGTAGACCCTGTGCGGAGAGTAGTGCCTCCTGCGACGCATCTCTCTCTGCGGATGCCCCTCCATCCTGCTGTGCAGGTGGATGTGCCACAGCACCGTGTTGTGGGGATGCACGTCTCTGAGGCGGACGGCGTGGACTGCGAGGCTGCTGAGGCTGGTCATGCTGTTCGTCCTCCGAGGATGTCAACGCAGCACCCATCTGGCAGGTGTAGGTGTGCGGGGTTGTGCACGCTAGAAAAGTGTGTCCTCGCACAGGGGTTGCACTTCCACGCCGGTGAATCTTCTTGCTTGGAGGAGGGTGGTGGAGGGCAGGCGTTGCCCAATGTTACGGAGTGTCCTCCTGCGTTGGTGAAGGCTCTCCCCCCTCACCTGTGGAATACACCTTGGCAGCTGCCACAGGCTGCTGGCTGCAACACATCCGTTGGGAGTGTGAGTGTTTCCCCCAGTATAGGAAAAAGTCTCAATTCACCGTAAAATCCCACACTTGTTATAAAAACAGCTCAATCAGGTCATTTAATGACCTAAAATACCTAGATAAATACACTCAAGTGGAACCCCGCTGGCTTTAATTGCCTGCGGGATTCCCACCATCGGGGGCTACGCACGCACCCCCGCACGTCAGTGCGGAACCCGGAAGTGGGCGGGATCGAGGCGCGATCCGGTCCCGCGCCTCGATTTCGGGATTTTAGAGGCCCCCCCGCCGAGAACGCACCTGAGACCGGGTGCTAAAATTGAGCCCTGAGTGTCAATGACACCGTTGGAACTGGCTTACAAGTGTTGATTTTGATGAGGAGCACTGCTGGTGGTGGGCATGGGTTGTAACATCAGATGTATAACTTTGTGTGCCCAATATGAAATGTGCCACATTTTGCAGCACCAAAAATGAGGCTACATGCATGGACTCATTTAAACAGAATTATTTAAAACTGGTCCAGCACTGAATCCCTGACTTTGGGCAAGACTCTGCCTGTAACATGCACCTCACCCATGGGGAGTGGCTGGGACCTGGCCTGCATCGGTAGGCTTCTTAAGGCCAGATGGTACTTTCAATTGCTGATAAGTGTGGGGGTGGGGGTTGGTTGTTCCTTTGGGGGTTCCAAACCCCACTGCATGATTTAGATGAGGAAGAGGAGCCAACAAATGCAGATACAATAACAAAGACATGCGTTTATATAGTGCCTTTAACATAGTTATCTTCCCAAGGCATAATGACAACTGAGTCATTTTGGTCACACCTGTCACCGAGGGGTACGGTTGCCTTCACCTTCCTCCTGATATTAACAAGCTTTTTCCTCGGTTGCAGTCAGGTATGGGTTATTTGGGTGACTGCGTTGACTTGACTGGTAAGCTCCCTCCATGCAGCTGTGCTTTTACAGGAGGGCGGCCTTTAACCCCCAAACAGGACCACCCTTTGGTTAAACTTACCACAGCTGGACCTCCAACTCTTCAGCATCAATGGGCACTGTGTTTCCCACATGTCTCTGCTGTGCCATTGTGAATAATTAGTCCACTTTTTTGCCAACATCACAACATCAACTTGAATGGCAAACTGCAGCCCTTTTAAGAACTACAATCTGGCCAAATCTTGTGTTCCCTAGCCAAGTGTGCTGTGGGACAAGCTCTCCAGGTAAACTTTCCATGTGCCAGTCGCACATTCAAATTAGGAGGAGAGACTTTCGTCATATGATTTGGCGTCTCCCACCCCCTGTGCCGCTGATTCCAGATGAGCCTGTACCACAGGCTACCACAAACCCATTTTTGCTAATCTTGCAAAACCCGTGCTACAATGTTTACTGATCACAATAACCTGAGAGAAATTTGAGAATGCATGGTCAGTAACAAGAGGTGGTCTTGCTGAGAGGAACAGAGGGACCTTGGAGTGCATGTCCACAGATCCCTGAAGGTAGCAGGACAGGTAGATAACATGGTTAAGAAGGCATATGGGATACTTTCCTTTATTCGCCAAGGCATAGAATAAAAGAGGAAGGTTATGTTAGAAATGTACAAAACACTAGTTAGGCCACAGCTTGAGTACTGCGTACAGTTCTGATCACCACATTACAGAAAGGATGTAATTGCACTAGAGAGGGTACAGAAGAGATTTATGAGGATGTTGCCAGGACTTTGAGAAAAAATTGGATAGGCTGGGGTTTTTTTGTTTGGAACAAAGGAGGTTGAGGGGAGATTTAATTGAGGTGCATAAAATTATGAGGGGCCTAGATAGGGTGGATAGGGAGGACCTATTTCCCTTAGCAGAGGGGTCAGTGACCAGGGGGCATAGATTTAAGTAATTGGTAGAAGGATTAGAGGAGAAATTTTTCAATGGTGGGGGTCTGGAACCCACTGCCTGAAAGGGTGGTAGAGGCAGAAACCCTCAACACATTAAAAAATTACTTGGATGTGCACTTGAAGTACCGTAACCTACAGGGCTACGGACCAAGTGCTGGAAAGTGGGAGTAAGCTGGATAGCTCTTTTTCAGGCGGAAGAGACACAATGGGCCGAATGGTCTCCTTCTGTGTCGTAGCTTTCTATGATTCTATGCCTCGATTGTGCTCGTTAATTCAGCTCTCTCACCATGCTAGGCTAACTTAAAGGCTTTAAAAAGCATTGGTGACATTTGTTCTTCAAGAGACCTACAAAGCTTAGGGAGGGGAGTCTTGCAGCAATATATAATATATAGTAATCCTAGTGCTCCCACTACAGAGAAAACATAATTTTCCAATCATGATACCCTGGTAATTGAATGATGGTACTGGTGGAGGTGGTGTAAGAAAACAACACTTGCATGTGAAGTTATTATAAAGGGTTTAAAATATCTAATTTTTCACTTTTGTCACTGAAGTTTGCTGAATTTCTGTGGCTGTAAAATAAAGAAATCTTGACCTAAATAATACTTTGGACTAGGAGGTGTCTTACTATTACTGATACTCTAGAGGGAGCTAATCGGCAGCTAATAGGCATTGCACTGCACTGTACTGCAAACATACATCTTTACAAAGGAAACTATTTAGAATTTGACTTGCAATCCTACCTTTGTTTAATTTTGGTCACCATTTCAACATTTTAGATTTACAAAGTTTTGTATTCTGATATAAAGTAGATCGTAGACTCCCCGAATGGCTCAATGAGTTTGTAAGGAATCTTACAACACCAGGTTATAGTCCAACAGTTTTATTTGAAAATCACAAGCTTTCGGAGGCTTTCTCCTTCGTCACTCACCTGACGAAGGAGAAAGCCTCCGAAAGCTTGTGATTTTCAAATAAAACTGTTGGACTATAACCTGGTGTAAGATTCCTTACATTTGTCCACCCCAGTCCATCACCTGCATCTCCACATCAATGAGTTTGAGTAGCTTAAAGGAACAACAACTACTTTCATTTATATAGCACCTTTAATGTAGTAAAACGTCCCAAAGGCGTTTCACAGGACGATCTCAAACAAAATTTGACACCAAGCCACATATGGAGATATTAGGACAGGTGGCCAAAAGCTTAGTTAAAGAGGTAGGTTTTAAGGAGCCTCTTAAAAGAGGATGGAGGGGTAGATAGATTTAGGGAGGAAATTCCAGAGCTTAGGACCTAGGCAGCTGAACGTACAGCCGCCAATAGTGGAGCGATTAAAATTGGGGATGCGCAAGAGACCAGAATTGTATTAGTGCAAAGATCTCAGAGGGTTGTAGGACTGGAGGAGGTTTCAGAGATAGGGAGGGGCAAGGCCATGGAGGGATTTGAAAACAAGGATGAGAATTTTAAAATTGAGGTGTACCCAGACCGGGAGCCAATGTAGGTCAGTGAGCACAGGGGTGATGGGTGAATGGGACTTGGTGCAAGTTAGGATACGGGCAGCAGAGTTTTGGATGAGCTCAAGGTTATGCAGGGTGGAAGATGGGAGGCCGGCCAGGAGAGGATTGGAATAGTCAAGTCTAGAGGTAACAGGCATGGATGAGGGTGTCAGCAGCAGATGAGCTGAGGCAGGGGCAGAGAAGGGTGATGTCATGGAGGTGGAAGTAGGCGGTCTTGGTGATGGAGCGTGTATGTGGTCGGAAGCTCATCTCAGGGCCAAATAGGACGCCAAGGTTTTGAACGGTCTGGTTTAGCCTCAGACAGTGGCCAGGGAGAGGGATGGTGTCAGTGGCTAGGGAATGGAGCTTGTGGTGGGGACCGAAGACAATAGCTTGGATAAATAGTGTGACAATCAGACAGTGGACAAGTCGAGAGAGGTGGTGGTGAGGTAGAGCTGGGTGTCATCAGCATGTGGAAACTGACATGTTTTTGGATGATGCCGAGGGGCAGCATGTAGATGAGAAATAGGAGGGGGCCAAGGACAGATCCTTGAGGGACTCCAGAGGTAACAGTGCAGGAGCGGGAAGAGAAACCATTGCTGGTGATTCTCTGGCTACGACTGGATAGAGAAGAATGGAACCTGGCGAGGGCAGTCCCACCCAGCTGGACGATCGAGGAGAGGCATTGGAGGAGGATGGTGTGGTCAACCATGTCAAAGGCTGCAGACAGGTCGAGAAGGATTCTCAAAAGGTTTCAGGTTCGATCCCTGCGTTGGTTGATCTCAGCCAGGGTGGTGGTAGAACACTACATTTTGCTTCAGCCCCCTGGGTTAGGGAGTGGACAATTGGCCAGGGTCCCTGTTCCTGCTCTTTATCCAGTGACCCTGCTGGCTCTGCGTGTGTGGATATCAAATGAGTAAAAGGATCGGACTCAACTGTGACACCCTCACCTTTGAGCAAAGGATGTTTGGGTGAGGTACAGGAGAGCGCTGAGTGCCTGTGAAAATTGAAGCTGATGCTAGTAAGGCCACACTTGGAATACTGTGTACAGTTCTGGTCACCCTATTATAGAAAGGATATTATTAAACTAGAAAGAGTGCAGAAAAGATTTACTAGGATGCTACCGGGACTTGATGGTTTGACTTATAGGGAGAGGTTGGATAGACTGAGACTTTTTTCCCTGGAGAGTCAGAGGTTTAGGGGTGATCTTATAGAAGTCTATAAAATAATGAGGGGCATAGATAAGGTAGATAGTCAAAATCTTTTCCCAAAGGTAGGGGAGTCTATAATGAGGGGGCATAGATTTAAGGTGAGAGGGGAGAGATACAAAAGGGTCCAGAGGGGCAATTTTTTCACTCAAAGGGTGGTGAGTGTCTGGAACGAGCTGCCAGAGGCAGTAGTAGAGGCGGGTACAATTTTGTCTTTTAAAAAGCATTTGGACAGTTACATGGGTAAGATGGGTATAGAGGGATATGGGCCAAGTGCAGGCAATTGGGACTAGCTTAGTGGTATAAACTGGGCGACATGGACATGTTGGGCCGAAGGGCCTGTTTCCATGTTGTAAACTTCTATGATTCTATGATTCTATGATGCCTTCTGGAGAGGAAGAATATTGTCACAAGCTTCTTTATGAGCTCTAAGTTTGCTCTATCAATGGACCTTGCAGCAAGAGATGGTTGAAATATTACTGGAAGTGTATGTCGTGCTGTCTTTTACCATTTATGGTCACACCAAATTACACACACTCACAGTTGATACATAATTTTCAATATAATTCAACCTGTGAGTCTCAACTTAAAAAAAAGTCGGTAAATTTGAGCACTTGCCCCTGTGGAGTTGACATGGAGCATTCTGCAGTATTTATGATTGGCATTTTTACAGATTACTCCTGTTGTTTTCGCACAATTGTGTATTCACTTACAAGATTTATAAACTCAGAATGGTACGTTCACTTTGGGCATGCTATATACCCAAAAATAAATTCTTTAGAAAAATACAAAATCGAATGAATGCAATAGTTTAGAATTGATTAAAGAAGGACATTTAAAGTGGTGAGATTCTGGTAATACATAACCAGCCATTAACAGGCCAACGCTAGCAGTAGCAAAGATTTAGTTATGGATTGCAAACTTATGCAGTTTAAAATACAAGTTAGTTCCAGACTTCCCAAAATAGGGACGGATATAAATAAATGGGGGAAAAGTGAGATTTAAAATGAACTATGGGCCATAGTTCTCACTGTGTGAAGTTTAATGAAAAAGTAGTTCGTAAAAACAAAGGTGCAAGGCTAGGAAAGCCATTACAGGCTTTTCTTTATTGTTACTACTACTGAGTCCTGACAGAAAGCTGAAATGTTTTTATAAGAACTACCTCATAAAAAAAAAATCTTCCTTAATGACATATGAACTTGTCACAGGCCTGGAACTTGTAAGCCAAGTTGAATAAAAACAAAAATTGAGGTTCATCACTCACACTAAGACCTGTGAATTAGTTGTAGGGAAAAAAAAGTACACAATTTATAAGTTTCACCACACTACTGACACAGAGTTGAATAGGTCAAGGCACAGTAGCCAATGCTGATTATTTCTTAATGCAGCAGGACCTCAAGGTAAAAGCACGGAAAATAGGAGGTATTCCTGCAGAAGAGCAGTGCATGAGTAAGGTGAAGCTCAGCAGGCTGAGAACAAGGTATTATTACAGATCTGCTCTGACTGGCTGTTTTTTTCTCATTCCCATCGTGAATTACTGTTGCACAGCCATCCACAGGAAAATTATGCACAACCGTCGTTATAAATGCAGAAATATATTCCAAGAAAGGAATCTGTATTGTACAAGTCAAATAGTGCACTGTTGAAGTGCACATGTTTTAGTGTGTGTACGTTTCAAGTGTGAAAATCCTTGGGTGTAGTGAAAGACTATCTTGTGTTAATATTAGTGATCATTCTCGAAGTTTGTATTTTACCTAATGTATTTTAAGTATAGGACACTGAAAACATAACATTTAGATCTTAAGTTGAAAGTAAATTAACTTTTGGATGTAAATTTTTGCTTTTAGGTCAGTAATTGAAAGGCCAGTGAGAATCAACAGTACTCACTTCATCAGTTTAGATTTACATATCAACCTAACATGAAACATATTTTTTTCAAAATGATATAACAGCAGTCACATTCTCTGCTTTTTGACAGTTTAATAGGTCATATTACATCTGCTGTCTAACTGCATGAATGGAACCCAGTTGGTAGCATGTTTGAAAAATACATTTCAGGCTTAAAAGCTGGGGAAAATCTATTGTAAATCTATCAGTGCATTCTCTTGGAATTTGGCCGTTTGGCTTTATCACTTGCTTTCCCTGACTTGATCTATGTAGCCATGCATTTGAAAATTTGGGATTAGCCGAAGATTCACCAATCACACAAAGCAGGACACTTTGGTCCTAAACATAGGAAGTTGTTTGATGTAAAGTTTCAGATAAAATCTTTCATTAATGCATACGCATTCCCACAAATTACTGTGTTCTGAGGCGAGTACACTCGAGAGCAGCTATTTCCCTGTGTTTTGTGTCAGTCTCAGACTCTTGATTACACGGGACTATGAGATACAGATAGAGGCAGTAAATTGCTCTTGCAGTGGTTCCTCGTAAATAATGGGGAATGGTTTTGCTTTGATGTACAAGAGTAACTCTGTGCCTGGCCAAGGATCTTATTCAACAGCCTTTGACACGTTAATGTCCTTGAGTATTTTATGTAGGCATTACCTCCCCTGTTGCTATTGTGATATCTATGAGCTGTGAATAGCATTTTAACAGATTTTCAGCAAACTTCCCACAGTGCAAATTACAATTGAAGAAAATGTTACCAAAACCACTAAAAAGGTTAATGAGTTGATCCTGGAGTCAGAAACAAATTGAACTTTATAATGGTTTGCTTATAGCAGGATCTTGAATTGATTCCTAAAAAAAAGTCTGTTAAATAGGCTTAACTCTATCTGATTAAGCTAACTGAAATAACATTAAATGTAATTGAGTTTCCTGTAAAAATAACTTGGTTATTTGGCTCCCCAAAGTAATGGAAGGAAACAATAGCAGAGGTACAATTTGGGGAAGAGTTATAATATTACAATGACATCAAAAGACCACCCTCTGATACGTACAGTTTGGTTAAAAGTATACAATTCTTTTTCTGTTTTGCTTTCAAATAATTCTGTGAAGATTCGAATAGGGTTCACTGACTTGGTTCCGATTGTATTAAGAAACAGGACACTTCTTTGCATTTTTTGTATTTTCATCTCTTCATTTTTCAGGTTCCTGGGTCATGCATCAAGTTCTAGCTGGCAGGACAGGTAGGTGATCTGCTCCCATACTTTTAACGCTGCTCCATAACTGCTACTAGAAAGATGCCAGCAGCTGCACATGAAATTTGCACTAGTTTTCTTGCCAGGGGTTTACTAGGAAAAATCTGAATAGATTTGCCAACTGACACAAATTTTCTTATTGACTGAGGTGAAAGGCCGCAAACTGAATATTGCCTGAACTCTGGTCTGAATCCAGGATGATTCTGGTCTTTCCCTGTGGAGAATCATACATGCTCAATTCAGTGCCTCCTCCTAATGGCACAGCTGAAATCAGAAACTCATGTGGGAATCATAGAGTAGAAAACCACATCATACCATCATGTGGTGTAAGATATTGCAGCACCATGCACTGTTACAAGCTGGAGATCAGAATATGATGTAATTTCCTGATTGTATTTTTAAATATATTGGGTGAGCATGTCTGCATGTGCAGTTGTGCATTGCTCCACATTGCATGCTATGCTGTCGGTAGACTTGTGCCATGGTTCTTTGTCCTACTGGGGTCCCATGGCAAAAATTCTCAGTCACAAAAATCTAATGTTACTTGAACTTTTCCTTGTGTTATCTAATACTAAAGCTAACATAATAGATGTATGATCTGCATGTGCTTTAAATAGGTTATTGATTGCAGAATCTTGGTTAGATACGAGTGAGGTTACCATCGATACCTTCACTCATTAAAGCTCACTGTGATAAGATCTACTTGGTGTGGTATTAACTCAGGGTAATATAAATCTGCCTTACAGAATTGGAATTAATTTTGATTTTGGAACTTAAGCTCAAAGTGTTGTGAATTCAAGGTTATCCTGGCAATTTATAAGAAATTGGTTGAAGGGCAAGAAGCAGCAGGTACGTTGTGGGGAGGGGGGGGGAAGAGGGAGGGGTGATTTCGAGGTTAGTGTGCCCCAGGGACTGTTGTTTGGGGGGTAGGGGGTGCCCCCGGGACTACTGTTGTATGGGGGGGGGGGCTGTCGTCGAGGCTGGTGTGCTCCTACGACTGTTGTTGGTGGGGGGGGGGGGGGGGTGAGTGGGTTGGTGTGCCCCAGGGACTGTTGTTGGTGGAGTGGGGGGGTGATGTCAAGGCTGATGTGCCCCAGGGACTGTTGTTGGGTTGGGGTGGGGTGGGGGGGGTGATGTCGAGGTTGATGTGCCCCAGGGACTGTTACTGGGGGTGGGGAGAAGGGGGGGTGATGTCGAGGTTGATGTGCCCCAGGGACTGTTACTGGGGGTGGGGTGAGGGGGAGTGATGTCGAGGTTGATGTGCCCCAGGGACTGTTGTTGGGGTGGGATGTGGGGTGAGGGGGGGTGATGTCGAGGTTGATGTGCCCCAGGGACTGTTGTTGGGGTGGGGTGTGGGGTGAGGGGGGGTGATGTCGAGGTTGATGTGCCCCAGGGACTGTTACTGGGGGTGGGGTGAGGGGGAGTGATGTCGAGGTTGATGTGCCCCAGGGACTGTTACTGGGGGTGGGGTGTGGGGGGGAGTGATGTCGAGGTTGATGTGCCCCAGGGACTGTTGTTGGGGTGGGGTGTGGGGTGAGGGGGGGTGATGTCGAGGTTGATGTGCCCCAGGGACTGTTGTTGGGGTGGGGTGTGGGGTGAGGGGGAGTGATGTCGAGGTTGATGTGCCCCAGGGACTGTTACTGGGGGTGGGGTGTGGGGTGTGGGGGGGAGTGATGTCGAGGTTGATGTGCCCCAGGGACTGTTGTTGGGGTGTGGGGGGGAGTGATGTCGAGGTTGATGTGCCCCAGGGACTGTTACTGGGGGTGGGGTGAAGGGGGGGAGGGGGGTGATGTCGAGGTTGATGTGACCCAGGGACTGTTACTGGGGGTGGGGTGTGGGAGGGGGAGGGGGTGATGTCGAGGTTGATGTGCCCCAGGGACTGTTACTGGGACCTCTACTATTCCAAATTTCCAGTAATTTGCGTTTAGAAGCTCAACGCAAACTTGCCAAATTCACAGTTTAGATCAAACTGGGATGCAAGTTGCAACCTACAGATGGTAAAGCCCAAGCCCTTCACAAGTGATACTGCTAACACAGAATTCCTCACCATATTCCACTTGGCTAACTCTTTGTCTGACCTCGGGATTAGTTATTTGAACCTCTATTTTCCATAACAGTCTAATCAGACTGCTAATAAATCATCCGAGACATAGAGTTCCCAGAAATTTGTAATCCATCACAGATAAAACCGTCTTCACAGAGTACTCCCTCTTGCTTGTCCATGCACGGCCAGAAAGTATTACAGGTCCTGTAACTATACAGCCTAAGGGGTCAATAGAACCATAGCAACACCAAGTAGTACACTTCTGATCATTCCAGCATTGACCATTGTTCTGACACAGTTCATTTAACAGAGGATGTGTGGGTAATGAGATTGTCTCTCTAAACTGGAACAGCTTGAAACCTTCAATATGAAAGCCACTGTGTCTGAGATTTTTCAGGACTGATAGGCCACCATCACCATTACTATGCTTAAGCTTATCACGTAAGATGTAAGATAATAGGAGTCATGCAGGCTTTTGCAAGGATATACAGAATCCCTGAAAAGTACAGCACAGTCAGTCTAGCATGTGCCTCATTGTCAAACCCACGTACCATTTCCTTATGCATTTTAGACCCTTTAATGCAACAGATTATAAGGTCAAGGCTCTTGGAAAGGACTTTGACATTGCTTCACTCTTTTAGAATTTATCACATACTCAGGCTGTGCACTAGATTACTTCATACGCCATTTGAGGTCCTTTATTATCAACTAAATGCTGAGAGGATTAGGTCAAACGTGCCTTTTATTCTCTTCAGGAGGCCTGTTCTTCCAACAGCCACTTCTCTGAGGTGGCCTCTGGTAAACCTATAATAGTGCCAAAATACTGATTAGTGTCTTGTCTGTCTGTTTTCAAATCACTACATTGTTGACTGACTAGTGAGGGCCGAAAGCCTGGAGGATGCAAGGATGGCATATAGAGAGTTGGCAAAATCTGTGCAGATTTATTTGATTGTCATCAATAACTTTTTTATTAAAAATAAATAAGCTGTTTTAATTATTTGCTCTGCAGAGATGAATTGTTCTGTAAGGTTTTATCAGTTCATTTATTTTGTTGATTGCTGAGGTTTATGACTTCATTCTGGACTTGGTTTCTTGGCACAACTACAGTTACAATGGCATTTAGACTATTTTGAGCCCTGTCCTACAAAAATTACAAATCCAATATATCTGTCTCCACCTAGTTAGTGAGATTCTTTTCCTGGTTGAAGGGAGATGCTTCTGTTTCAACTTTAATTATCTTGCTTCATTTCATTAGATGCAAGGATTGCAGAGGCCATCTTGGAGACTTAATGGGTCTCAACATTGATCACAGGGATGGTGGTATTTTGTACAAGTCCAGGCAGTCTATTTAGCCGTCTTCTACTTATACCATATGGCTTTAGGAAAATTGCTCTAAGTAGGACAGATAGCATTCTGCTCGAGCTTCCTTCTTCATAGCTGTTAGTGACGGCCTAAATACTATTGTCTCCATGGTTTAACATATAACTTACAGAAGCCGTAAATGTGTAGGCAGATGAGATTAACTGTTTATGTATTAAATGCATTACATGAAGAGTGGGAGAAAACATAGAGAATTTTCCTTTGGGAACATGAAAGATACAGACATATTCCACTTTGAACCATAACTTAACTCCACAAGCTATTGCAAACCCTTCTCTTGCAACCGTATCTATATGACTTCAACTACAGCACTACCCATCCTTGACCCTTACCTAGCTGTGAACAGTCGATCATTCCATTCTCTTCCACTGTCCCCTCCTCCATTGTCCACCCCCATGGCACTGCCTGCTCCTGGTTCCACTCCTACTTGTGACAACATACTCGGCATATCTCCACCAAAAGCTTTACTTCCCATGTCAGGAAAGTCACCTCCAATGAGCCCAAAGCTCCGTCCTCGACTTGTTTGAAAAACTCACCTCTTTGACCAAGCTTTTGGTCACCCTTCCTAATACCTCTTACTTTGGCTTGGCATTCGTTTTTGTCTGATTACGCTTCTGTGAAGCGCCTTAGGACATTTTTCTATGTTAACAGTGCTGGATAAAGTTGTTGGTGTCCTCCTTTTTAAAAAAAAACTATGGGACATTTTGTTTTATCAACAGCGCTAAATAACGTAAGTTATTAATATCGGTTATAGTTTTTACCAGGAGTATTGTTGATTTGGGCATGCTGACTGTGAGCCCCCCATTCTTGTAGCTTTTTAGGAATAGGGTTTTTCTCCATCTGAGATTTTGCCTGAACACACCTCGCCCTTTCATCTCAACAGACTCCTAGTTTTCTGTGGCTTTTGTCCAAGCTCTAAATCACATTTGAACAGAGAGCACTGTACTAGTTAAGACAGAACACAAGGTTTAACTCTCCTTACACACAATATCAATTTATGTCAGCTATTTTTGCTTAAGGTTTTGGAGGAAGATGGGAGGCAACAGGCCACAAAGGGAATTTATTAATGTGAGTTGAGGCACATAAATTTCAGGATGAGCTAGCCATGCAGTGATTCAGGGATTATTCCTCTGCTGCTATGGAGCTAAGTTAAGCCACGTGCATAGGTAACTGCTTGGGTTCTGCTTTATCATCTATTCATCAGTTGTGCCGCATTACAAATTTGACTTTGCAACCTGAACAGATGTAAGATTTGGCGGTATAGTGTTGCAGATGATGGGTTACTTTTTTTCTGTTCGTGTCTGTACTGTTTAGCACTATTCCCCACTTTCTTATCATAAAGGGTCGGAGATGATGGAAAACAATTTTAAAGAGGTTTTTCACTTTTTAAAAAAATTTGCCACTTATCAAGGTGAAGGATATTAATTCTGGGGAATGGAAGACTATCCATTTCGGAGACGGTGTTGCCATCAAGCATTCACAAGTCAGATATAATGGGGGAGAAATTCAACTCTCAGCCTCTCGTTTCATGCCTGAAACATGGGCGGCCAGCAGTTGAAAATCGGTGGGGGACGTCAAAGGTGTCCAAGGACCACCTGATGCAATATTCAGGCGGGTCTGGAAATGGGCATGCAGCCCTCTCCCTGAGACAGGTGTAAGCCTGCTTAAATAAACAAATAGGGTGTTACACTGGTTGTAGGTCCCTCTTCCCGATTGCAGATCGCCCATCCTGCAGGCTAGCCCAGCTGTACCAGACACTGAGTGGCCTAACCAGCGGTCCTTAAAGGGAATGCTGCAGGTCGCTCAAAAAAAAAGTTGCTGCAAATTTTGACGTGCTTCTCCTGGACCCACAAAAACTCTGGCCCGTTCGAGCAGCCCTGTTGCAATAATGGAACTTTTTTCCATTTCTAATATCAGTCATCCTTTGGCCTCCCTGAGGTGAGATTGTCAATTTAGTGGCAGTAAGTGCTGGAATAGGGGCACCAACTCACTAGGAACTGTTACTGAGACACCTAAACTCACAGCCAAAAAACAGATGAAATTTTCATCCCATCACTCTTTGCTAGATTTCAATCCAAATTCAAAAGATGAAAGCCAATGTCCAACCAACAGATTTTTCACTTACCGGAAAAGATCTCTTTTGAAATGCCTCTCTTTCTTCAAACCATAAAAGATCATGTGTTATCACTTCTCCAACTGAGTTTTCTTCCTGCCCTTTTGCTTGTAACCCTCTTTGCATCTAAATAGTTAGGTGAGAATTCAACTAGATCCTGGCATCTGTACTGAAAATACTTATGCTTCATAAATGAGTTTGTGTTGTGCCCTTGTTTCTCTTCAGTATCTCGGTGCTTGTGTTTTTTCCTTTGGCCATAGGTGGTGACCCTTTCCTTTGACTTTTTTTGTATATAACTGCAGTTTTCATCTGGTTACAGTTATTGCTGAATCAATTCATAACATTTGTTAAACTTACTTATTTCTTACTCATTCCAGTCTCTTAGTTGTGGTCATTGCTTACAGCTCTGGAATATGCTTAGACTGAAAAAAAATGTTACAGTTGGGTTATATAGGACCTCCTCAGTAGTCCTCGATCTTCTTTGATGTCTCTTTTCAGGATACCAGTCTACTCCTCTTCCCCATTGTAAAAAATCATGTGGAAAAGAATCAACTGGTTTACAAACAAGACAAAGAATGATAAGCCCAGCTAAGTGAAAATAATTCATACAGTGCAGTTTGAGAATTTATGTTAAAATACATCCTCAAACGACACTGTCACTTCAACTGATGACTTGAAACTGAGTAGATATGAACAGGATAAAACTGGAAACGGTTGATTAGATCAAAAGTGATCAATTTGTATTGTTCAGATTTGGAATGTTTTAGAATTCAATCATATTACTAGCATTTCTCAAACTCTGTTTTAATTTCCTGAATGTGGAGTCCATGTAACAAATTCTGGCAAAAAGAAGGAAACAAATGGATGAAGATCCATGGGATAGATTTTCATCTTTACAACTTAGGTGTTGGGCATCGCCTCGACAGAGCGCAGAGAGGAAAGTGTGACCAGAAAGAATGCATACCGGTAACGGAATCGGCCTGATTTTCATTAGTTTTAAATTAATGAAAGGAAAGGAGCGGGTTCTTCAGCTGACATGCAATCCTCCTCACCCGATTTTCCTTACTGCGCTCTGCCCAGGCAACAAAGATGAACATCTACCCCCCGCCCCCGCCCCCCATATCTTCGAATTGAAAACTCACTGGTCAGGGGATCAACCCTGGTTCAATGAGGAATGTAGAAGAGCATGCCAGGAGCAGCACCAGATGTACCTCAAAATGAGGTGCCAACCTGGTGAAGCTACAACTCAGGACTACATGCATGCTAAACAGTGGAAGCAACATGCTATAGACAGAGCTAAGCGATTTCACAGCCAACGGATCAGATCAAAGCTCTGCAGTCCTGCCACATCCAGTCGTGAATGGTGGTGGACAATTAAAAAAACTAACGGGAGGAGGAGGCTCTGTAAACCTCCCCATCACTCCACGTGAATCGAATTGGCTGAGTTCACTGGATACAACAAAGGCTATAGGCCCCAACATCATCCCGGCTGTAGTGCTGAAGACTTGTGCTCTAGAACCAGCTGCGCCTCTAGCCAAACTGTTCCAGTACAGCTACAACACTGGCATCTACCCGACAATGTGGAAAATTGCTCAGGTATGTCCTGTCCACAAAAAGCAGGACAAATCCAATCTGGCCAATTACCGCCCCATCAGTCTACTCTCAATCATCAGCAAAGTGATGGAAGGTGTCGTCAACAGTGCTTTCAAGTGGCACTTACTCACCAATAACCTGCTCACCGATGCTCAGTTTGGGTTCCTCCAGGACCACTCAGCTCCAAACCTCATTACAGCCTTGGTCCAAACATGGACAAAAGTGCTGAATTCCAGTGGTGAGGTGAGAGTGACTGCCCTTGACATCAAGGCAGCATTTGACCGAGTGTGGCACCAAGGAGCCCTAGCAAAATTAAAGTCAATAGGAATCCGGGAAAATTCTCCAGTGGCTGGAGTCATACCTAGCACAAAGGAAAGATGGTAGTGGTTGTTGGAGGCCAATCATCTCAGCCCCAGGACATTGCTGCAGGAGTTCCTCAGGGCAGTGTCCTAGGCCCAACCATTTTCCACTTTCGTGTGTGGCTGCATCAAGCTTTGCGTGGACCCTTGGTACAAAAACACAAAATGTCACTACGTGCTGAGGTTCTACCTGTCCCCGGTGTTGCGAAAGATGGGCCTGGCCACGCTGCCACGGAACACTCCGTCCAGTTGGACCGTTCCGCCCCACCTGTCCCTCATCGAAAAGTTTATGCAAAAAAACACTTTCGACCACAAGGCAATCAGTAAGTGGTCCGCACGTAACGTCCTCGAGATCCTGCGGGAAAAGGAGACGATGGATCCTGTCAGTTGGTTCCCTGAGCAGACTGTCAATGTCATTTGGCAGAACGCCTCATCACCAGAACTTTCAAACAAGCACAAAGACATAGCTTGGCTGGTGGTGAGAAGGGCCCTTCCTGTCAGATCCTTCATGCACTCCCGGACTCTCAGCGCCACCGCACATTGTCCCCGAGGAGGCTGCGGTGCAGACGAAACAGTCACCCATCTCCTTCTGGAATGCGCCTTTGCAAAGAAGGTCTGGAGAGAGATGCAGTGGTATCTGTCCAGGTTCGTCCCGAGCAGTTCCGTAACACAGGACTCTGTGCTCTACGGGCTGTTCCCGGGGACGCACACTGAGACGGACATCAACTGCTGCTGGAAGACCATTAACTCGGTGGAAGACGATCTTTGGTCTGCCCGAAACCTGCTGTCTTCCAGTGCACGGAGCTGTCCTCAACTGAGTGTTGCAGACTGGCACATTCCAAGGTCCAGGACTACGTGCTCAGGGACGCACTGAAGCTAGGTGCAGCCGCCGCAAAGGCTCTGTGGGGAAAGGCAACCATTTGGAGCCTTCCCACCATTGCATACCGAGGGGCAGCAATCAGGGAAACCCCCCCCACCCCGGGCAGAATGTAAAATTCAAATTGCTGTAATGAACCTGGAATGAATCTGTAATCAATAATCAGTATTGAGTATAATGCAATGAGACACCCCAGAGTGTCATGAATTGTAATTATGTACAATGTGTTCATTGAACTGTACTTGATTTAACCTGCAAATTGTACAATCTGTATTGTGTACGTTTGGAATGTGATATGACAACTGTATTGTATGTTTTGCTGCAGATTTTATGAATAAAGTATATTTTTTGAAAAAAAAATCTTCAGCTGCTTCATCAATGACCTTTCCTCCATCATAAGGTCAAAAATGGGGATGTTCGCTGATGATTGCACAGTGTTCCCTTCAATTCGCAATCCCTCAGATAATGAAGCAGTCCGTGCCCGCATGCAGCAAGACCAGGACAACATCCAGGCTTGGGCTGATAAGTGGCAAATAACATTAACGCCAGACAAGTACCAGGCAATGACCATCTCCAACAAGAGAGAATCTAACCACCTCCCCATGACATTCAACAGCATTACCATCACCGAATCCCCCACCATCAACATCCTGGGAGTCCCCATTGACCAGAAACTTAACTGGACCAGCCACTTAAATACTGTGGCTACAAGAGCAGGTCAGAAGCTGGGTATTCTGCGGCGAGTGACTCACCTCCTGACTCCCTAAAGCCTTTCCACCATCTACAAGGCACAAGTCAGGAGTGTGATGGAATACTTTCCACTTGCCTGGATGAGTGCAGCTCCAACAACACTCAAGAAGCTCGACATAATCCAGGACGAAGCATCCCGCTTGATTGGCACCCTATCCACCACCCTAAACATTCACTCCCTCAGGATGCACTGCAGCAACTCACCAAGGCTTCTTCGACAGCACCTCCCAAACCCATGACCTCTACCACCTAGAAGGACAAGAGCAGCAGGCGCATGGGAACAACACCACCTGCACGTTCCCCTCCGAGTCACACACCATCCCAACTTGGAAATATATCGCCGTTCCTTCATCGTTGCTGGGTCAAAATCCTGGAACTCCCTTCCTAACAGCACTGTGGGAGAACCTTCACCACTCGGACTGCAGCGGTTCAAGAAGGCGGCTCACCACCACCTTCTCAAGAGCAATTAGGGATGGGCAATAAATGCTGGCCTTGCCAGCGACGCCCACATCCCATGAACAAATAAAAAAAAGAATTAATTACTATTCATAATTACAGATATGCACCCGAATATATAACACCATTGCATTAATAGACTCTTAATAAATCTGAGATGACTGATAAAAATATTAACAATAACACTTCTGCACTGAGAAATTAATTTTCTGCAATTGTTTTCCTCTATGCTTTTACTAAAGTTACAGTAACTAGACATACATTAATACTGTACATTTAGTTAGAACTCATTCTGTCACATGAATAAATCACAATGATTCAGTGACCCATTAAACTATATTAAAGATTGTGGGAATCAGTTACTGACTTTGCACTTTATTTACATAGATCCACATCAGAGAGAATTGGTTTTCATGCAATTACGCTTAGTTATGCTACTTTAATATGTAAGTCATTGTGTGGAGGAGGCTGAAATTAAGTACAATTGCACTAAGTACAGACAGGACAACTATGTATTTCCCACTGTGGTGAGCTTTCAAACAATGCTAAAGTCGTACAATCCTTGGATTGTCTAAAATGTTGCAAACACTTAGTTAATAGGTGACAGACTTATAGACTATAGTAACTACACTAAGGCTGTGACAACTAATTGTTTTCTAATCAAATTACTTTAGTATTTGGAATTGGGTCATGTTATTCGGTTGAATGCTGATCAGTTCTTCTGCATGAAACACTGAACACACATTCAGCCAGGAAGTAGTGATATTTAGAGGTACAGCACTTGAAAAAGAGAATATACCATTACATTTGTATGTGTAATATGTATTACTTGCTTACACTTAGGGATACAAGTAATAGAAATGATAATACATAGTTTTTTTTCATTTAAAAAAAAAAGCTTGAGATGGAGAGAAGGGATGGAAATATACTAAATGCACATTTAGGTGGTGAGAGTAGGTGCGATATAATCCCAAAACACAGCAAAATTTGTCTTCCATCATTAACCTGAATATTTGAGTTGCATTATCATCAATAAGTCACTGCCACACACGATTATTCAATTAACTTTACTGATAGGATTAAATAGTTTACTTACAAATATGCACTGTATAGGATCAATTAAAAATAAATTGATTTTAATATGTAATAGAAATATTTAACTATTGAAGAAGGTGCCTTTTTCTCTCGGTCACTCATTCTCATTCACTGTAATGATGTAAGCAGATTTCTGTAGAATGCAGCGAGGTTGCTAGCATTAGAGGCATATAAGGTATCATACTACATCAATCACCAGTGAATTAGTAACACTTTTTCAGTTAGATTACAATTTTTAATTCACAGGCAATAATATGACTACTGTACAAAGGATTGATCTGATATTTTCAGCTGTTCCATTTCTCTGAAGATGAAGGTGGTAAAGTGGGAGGCTATCTGCACTGGAAGGAAATAATTGATGTACAACATGCTTGCATTCTGCAGCAGTTCTTTGCTTTGTAGTTGGTGATCCCAGTTTCTGGGAATGAGACATTTTGGATGTGGTAGACCCTACTAGCTCAGCACATTTAGCTGACTTCCACTTCTGCATTCAGATAATCTACCACAAGAGCAATCTGGGAGAACTTGGTGCGTTATTGAGCTTCAATTTATTATATAAGGTCCCTGCTAATAAAGGAGACCTTATTTGTTCAACCCATTGTGGATTTCAGTGGTCTTTCACATTCAGACAAATTATACAAAATCTGCCCTGCAGAGAAAGATGTGTACATCTGGAAAGAGATTCCTGAGCAGTTATCGAAAAGATTAGTAGCTGTCAACTTCTCCCAAGATCTCATCTAGATCATGTTCCTCCTCATGAAAATCACACAAGCCAAGATAATGGTTCTGTCAAACAAAATATGGACTTTGCATTGAGCCTACCAATCAAAAGGAAGGACGCAAGACGCTGTCATTTTTCCTAAACCTTTTTTAAGTTGTGAAAAAGATGGCCTTTTGTTTTCCTTGAGTTGCGGTTGCAAAAGGTTACCAGAGATCCACCTTGTGTTTTGATTCACTATTTGGTATATATCTGTTTATATGTGGAAACTGACAATTGAAGAAGATTGTTTGAGTATGCCTGTAACTCTAATGCATTTGAAGAATGAGGAAGATCACTAAATGTCCACGACAGTTAGTTCACTGCCTGCTTAACCCTCCATTTTCACTAAAATAGGAGTTAAAATTCCAACATGAATTATGCTGCTGGTATATGTAAAGAGGACTTTAGTGCTCCTCTTGTCTGAAGGAACTATGATATATTCCAGCACAAGATGTCATACACAGCTAATTGATTTGGTCCCATGTTGTGTTTCTTGTTGAGTTCAATGTGAAGGTGAGCTTTTTTTAGTTTAATGGCAACACAATGATGTCACCAGTATGATGACATCAGGACATTCCAGGCAGTGCGTGTCAGGGCAGCTTTAAATTCATTGAGGTGTTCTGTCTCCTTTAGCTGCTGTTGTCACAACTTATTATTAAGCAGGTGGTAGTACAAATCCAATTCCTGTCTGTCAGCACTTGTCAGCTTGAAAACTGTAATATACTCTAATTTTCTAAATTGGCAATTCACTGAACAGTTAGATATTGTCAAGCGTTGATAATTACCTTCTAGACATGCAGGTGAGCATTTCCCTCATCACTGTATAAGTCGTCTTGTGGTGTTTGATCTCCTTATCTTGTAAATGAAGATCTAAAATTCACTTTAAGGTCCTGACCTTCATTCACTGAACAGTGGAGTTGTTGGAACAGATATGAGGTGAGTGAGTTAATTCTCCATCATAAGTGATTTATTGCCTGGTGCACCAAATGATATTGAAATGCTCCTTAAGAATTGCTTATAATATACTAATTGGTGTGAATTAGACCTGTTGGTTTCATCACACCAGAAGAAGGACTTTAACTGTGTTTTTAGATGAGACAAACCATGGTTAGACCAATCAAAGCATTTAAAACCCAAGTTAAATTTCTTATGATGCATTAAAACGAAACTTTTTCCATTCCCATTACAGAACCTTATCGCTAAATTCTTCCCAGAAGTAATCAAAAATGGATTAATGACGCACAGGTGTATGGACTTATGACAGCATTACTTTTCATCTTGTGCCAAAAGCAATCTTGAAAGAAGAAACGCCTCAACAATGAAGACTTTTGTAAGTTATTTTTATAAATTAGATTATAGAAAATTTGCGGGGTTATGGAGAAAGAGCAGGGAAGTGGGACTAATTTGATAGCAATATCAAAAGAGCCGGCATAGGCACAATGGGCCGAATGGGCTCCTGTGCTGTTAAGATTCAATGACTTGTATCAGTGGACCAGTTAGTTTACAAACCGAAATGATAAATCTCAGCTTAATTTTGCCTTTAAAATGATGCATGGAGCTCCGACATCCAAATAAGTTACTCTCATCATTACAGGAAAAGAAACACACTTTTCTTAAAAATTATAATTTTTTGCTGTTGACACTATAGTGAGTGCAAATTTGCACCAATATCAAATTACATTGTTAGGATTTGTGAACAGTACTCTTGCCTTGCTTTCTGAGTATATCTGCAGCACTTTTATGTCTTGCAGCAATAAACTGGGATCCATGTTTATACTGTTTAAAAATACACGTGGGAGTATAACTACATGAGCAAATGCAGATCTGTGTAAATGAATGTGAAACTGTTAATAGAGGAATTGCTTTCAATTTCTCCCTTCCTCTTCTGAAGGCTCTGACTGGCTAGGGAAATGTTCCACAAGCACTGGCAATACTCCTTTATAGTGATGAGTGGGCTTTCTTCCTGTGAGAGTTTAGACAGTGAATGCTGGCAAGTGATACAACCTGGGGAGACGTTACAGCTGAGTTCAATCCTGTCATCACCTGAAGTCCAGATCTTCCAAAAGAGGTCACTAGACAGCAACAGGAGCAAAAATCCCTGTTGGGTGTTTTTTCTTACTAGCTCAGGAGCGCTGACGCCAATTGTTTTATACCTCCCATCTTCCTGGCTAACTCAGCACAAACTCGTAATCAAAAATGGGGCTTTTCTCATCTGTACAGCTCAGTTTTACTCTAGGCAGTGTAGTTGCCGACTGAGCCATTGGAGGAGCTAATATGAAATCTGCTAGAATCGAGAAATGTGATGTCCCAAATATGAGACAGTTAATGTACAGTGACGCTGAGCTCACACTGCAGAATAGGAGGTTGGAAGTTCTATATTAAGGTGTTGACAGCTTCTAAACAAAGTCTGTATAATGTATAAGTGAACTAGTTCTTCACTGCACCTGATGTGATGTTAGCCAATTCATTTCTTTCAATCTTTTTCATTAGAATGGCCAGTAACTAACACTGAGCAGATCACTGCAGAGAATACACCCAACCAAATGTACAATATCTCAAAGGACTAACCTTGTGGGATTTTTCATCCCTGTCCCCTTCTCCATCCCCCTCTCCGCCTTCTCAGAAATGTGCACAATATTCTAGTATTGTCGATGAAACAACAGCAATTATAGCCAAAATGTGGCACTTTTCCTGCTCAAAATAAAAGGAAATTACTGGGAGTTGAGTGAGTCGTGTCCTTGGAGGAACTAATTGACCTATAACAATTTTTTTTCTCTCTCAGTAAATCCTGAAGACATGTCATTCATGTCACTGCATCACACTTTGCAGCCATCAGGCACCTGGTAGGCACCACAATGAATCTGACCATACCTTTTATTATCCAGTTAACAACAGAAAAGTGATGAGGAATGACACAAATACCACTGGTCTCTTTACAAAATTTGCATTGCTTGCCCAAATAAGTTAATGCACAAGACAGAAGAAACTCTTAGTAAAATAGGTCCTGTATTTTCTTTAGTTTTTTGCACTGTTTTTCAAATACCTTTTTCCTTTCGAAGGTTCTTTTGGATCACACACTCACCCCTGACTCAGAAAACAGATAGTAACCTGCCCTGAGGTTAAGCCAATTACATTCTGTAACAAGATGGATTTGGATGCAGCTTTAGCAACACAAACTGACTTTCCCTTGCTTTTATTCACAATGGCCCATTTGTAATATTTTTTGTTCTATCATAATTAAAGGATACTTTTGTTAACAAGATTCAATAAAAATTTAACATTACAATAAAAAGGCTTTTCAGTTACCATTGTGAAATATCAATTTGGAATTAACTAATTATGTTCTGATGCAATAATATTATACATTATTATTGTGTTACAAATACCTGCATTCCATTGACACTGATCAGACTTCATATTTTATGTACATTCTATTGTCATCCATGTTTTCTGATCACAATGATCAGTTTTGATCCAACAGCAATGTGCATTTGTGCAAAACATCTGAAAATTGCACTTTTTTTTTGTTGCCAACGTAACAGACAGCCGTAACTGCCCCACTTTTATACGTTTTGAGGAATGAACTTTGAACTTTCAGTCCTTACATGAAAGAATCACATTGTGCCCTGCAGCCTTTACCATCTATGGCTCATTCATCCTTTTCAGGGCTATCCAGATATCATCTCTAGCCACTGTCATCGATTTGAAAAGAGAAAGTAGTTTTCAACCATTTCAGTCAGATGTTAAATCTCTGAAAATCTATCACCCAGAGGAAAAGAAATAGCCATTTGATTTGTAAACACCAGTGGGTTGAAATTAAATTAATTCATTTCTGTCATCATCTTTTCCCACATTTTTAATGAGATTTCAGTTGTTGCAGATATTATGCATAAACACATTTTTAAAAACGTTTTCAGATAGTGTCCAGGGCATTTAGAAAGTTCCAGAAGGAGGAAATTCTGGCATGAAAGAGATCTTTTATCATGTAGTGTATCTCTTTGCCAGACCTTTTCTGGGGAAAATCAAAAAGTTTACACTAAAGGCAGTTACTGAAATAGCTTCAGTGCCGTGCTAACAAAAGAATGTCAAAGTTAATGGTAATTGTGCATTTTTTTTTAGAAACAAGAATAGTAAGATATATTTTTTAAAATGAACAACCTGAATCATTGACCAAGATAATAACTTACCTATTGAATCCTTCATGATTCTGGAAAGGTGAACCACTCTACCTCTTCCTGATGTACAAATAACATTTCTCTTTGATAGCTATGTGCAGTCACTCATACCATCTCTCGTGGTACTGTTGTACAGCAGTCATCAATTTGCGATTGGCGCTTGGAACAATGCAGTTGGCAGTACTGAGTTATACTGCCGATTGTGCATCATTCTCTCGTCAGGCTAGCTGACGTCTGTATGCTGCCCAGAGTTCTCGCTACTGTTGCACAAGTGCTAGTTATACTTTAGGGAAGAGCTGATGCAATAGTCAACTATTTGCTCAGATGAACATTTAAAAATAAAGTTTAAAAGTTAAACCGCCTAGGAACTTCTTGAAGTTCACTTTGCATTGTTTATCAACTAAAGTGGAGGATTTAGTGCAGACATCACCAAAAAATTTTTTAAAAATTAAAGGAGAAGATCAGGTAAACCAGAAAGTAATAATTAGGTGTTGCCAATGAAGAGACTGTGATGAGTCTTCATTTCAACACAGTGAGGATATAGGATGATACTTAGAAGAAAGAAGAGAGGAAATTTCACAGGACTACTAACCATAGTTGGATTGGTAAAATAGGGAAAGATAAGAAATACTGCAATAGAAAGAGAGAGACAACTGGGAGGCCAGAACTGAGAGAAGGATGACCAATCAGACAACAAACTATTTCTTGTATCCTGTCCAGGAAAGGTTCTTGAGGAACTCCAACAGAAATGATAGCAGTATTCAAATCTAGAATAGATTTTATATGGAGTTGACATGAAAAATGAAACTCAAGCTCCTGAAGATAGCTTTAGCAATGAGGGACATTTGGGAGGTTCATTTGAGGTCAGAGGACATAGTGAGGCCAAGACTGTTTGATAGGTGAAGAAAGAGTAAGAATGGATGCATCCAAGGTTAGATGTGATAGCTGTTGGTTAGACTACAAGAGATATAGTTCTGAAAAATTAAAATAAGTTTTCCACTGCCCTATTGAATGGCATGTGGAGATCATGGTTTTGTGATTCAGCCATTGCAGTGAGGACTGGATGTGATCTGAAAGAGATGAATTATCATCAAAAGAATTGGACGAGGTTATTGATATGAAAAAGGAACTGAATGGGAGGTCAATGGGGAATCCCTGGGGAATCCCTGAATGAATATAAAAAAAAGCTTAGAGAACATGCCAGATTAAGCGGTTAGAGAAGAAACTGGATACCATGAGCAGATCTCTGATGGATGGCCATATGATGGTATGTTGAATAGAACGGCATGGTGCCAGACAAGGTTTAAGGCTTTCAAAATATCCAGAGAAATGTCAGAAGATTTACTGAAATCTTCCAAGAGCCGTCTTCCGGGGTCATTTAACATAGACACCAAGATCAGTAACACCCGAATGGACGTGCCACAAACCACATTGATAACCTTGCATTGGCCAGACATTCAAGTTGATGGATAATTTGAGTGATAACAACAGGTACTATAACACTTGAAAATAATGCTATGCCATTAGGATCGTAATTAGGGAAAGGGGTACAGTGGACTGAACAAATTTCTAAGTAGAAGCAAGAGTGGATTCGGAGTAAGAAACTGAAGAGTTGCCATAGGATAGGGGTAAGCACAAATCTTGATGTTGAGAGGATTATGATAGGACGAGACGTCTTACTGATGTTCAGAGAGTGGAGGATCCAGGAGATCGTGTTGGAGGGGTGGAAGAGAATAAAACTTGATAGAGGTCATAAAGGTCAAACAAAATCCAACATGGAGGAAGAATCAAAATAGGGAGCTTTTTCTTTGGTTGAGCTACCAATTATTCCATCGATAGAAGAAGGGTAGGAATGTGGATTCGCAAAATGTACAAACGACAGACAAGAAGAAGCTGAAGGGGCATGAAGACAGCAGTTGACAGTTCTTTTCAATAAAGTTGTTGTGTTTAGCAGCTTTAATATTTGATATACAAAAGTTTTGAGCCAAGATAAAAGCTGACTTGGGTTGCTTCAGGCTGATCAACAGACCACTTTTGATAAGCTGAGTTTTTACTAGACAGAGAATGACGGGCATGATTGAATCAAGATTTACAGTTATACTGTAGTTTGCATGAAGCTGAAGCAGTGTGAGGCTCTTTGAAGTGCTCTCATACCACTTGGAAAAATTCAATGCACTGTAATTTTGCCAACTTTATAATTATACTGCAGCTTTTGCATCAAAGCAGTGAGAAACCATGTTGCATCATGCAACATCTGCAGCATAACTGGGTTATTATAGTTATCTATAGATGGAGCCTGAATAAAGCTATGTCCTTCACACCACTCAAATCACTTGAGAAAGTGAATTGCTTTCTCTCCACACACATGCAAACATGTTGTAGGTTAGCAGCTCTGAAGTCCATATTCCAGCTGAAATTGTTCTTCCTGTGGAATTCTGTATCCTTTAAGTCATCAAAAATCAAGAAAGATCCCATGTGACTGTTCAGACACTTAGTGAACCTTACTCTTTTCTTGAGTTTTTTCTCCCTTTCACTGCCTTGTTAAACCAGTATTCACCAGAAATGAGACATTGGTAACCTGAAGTGGTGAATTGCATAAATTTGGGTATTCACAAATTGAGTTAAATTGGCTTATTTCTTGTAAATTGAGTTCTCAAATTGTTTCAGGCTGCATTCCTACTACTTCCTGATTTTCTCTTTTTTATTTCACAAGAAGCATTGTTTAATAAGATCAAACTGAACAGTACTTCTTTCGGTCTACTAAAAGCATGATACAATGGTGTGACTGAGGATTGTTTGTATTTCAATTACTAGGAAAAGCCAAATTGTTTCCATGATAATAACATCTAAATTGCTTAGTAAGAATTTTTATGGACCTTAAAACTGTAACACATTCATGTAAAACAGACTTTTCGCTTGTGGAACTTTTTAAATGTACATAATTTGCTTTATGTTGTTTAGCAAAAGAACAAACCACTGTTTTTTTGACTAAGGTTTAAAACTAGCACCATGTTAACATTTTAAAGTGAACTTGTCTGGTTGTCTAACAGTTCAGATGCTTGCTTCATGTTTGTGGTTCAAGATTTAATGTCTGCCTCACACTCGAATCCACAATCACAAATACAATGAACTTTGTTAGTTCTGCTGTTTTGCTGCAGAAATAAATATGGAGGTGAGAGGCCTTTAGGGGGGAAAATGAAACAAACATTCTCTACATGAACCCACAGTCATGCTCTGAATACACTCTTCTTTGTAGCAGCACATTGTTTAGGTTCATACGGTTAAATATTTGCATAATTGTAATTTAAAGCATATTTTGAACTACTGGAATTAAAATCTAGAATATATACAACTGTTACTTGAATTTTTCTTTTCCATTTTTTAAATTAACTGCTTTTAATCCAATTTTGTATTAGATTATTCACCAATGGAGCAAATGGATGGGCAGGTAGGTGACCTGTTTCCAAAGCTTCATCCTATTGCATTTGAACCTGACAGTAGGATATGACTAAGAAAGTTGGGATTGTTCTCCTTACAGCAAAGAAGGTTAAGGGGAGAATTAATAGACGTGTTCTAAATTATGAGGGGTTTTAAAAAGGAATTGGATAAATACTTGAAGGGAAAAAATTTGCAGGGCTATCGGGAAAGAGCTGGGGCATGGGACTAACTGGATTGGTCTTACAAAGAGCCGGCATGGGCTCGACGGGCTGAATGGCCTACTTCTGTGTTGTAACCATTCTATGATTCTATCAAAAAGGAATTGGATAAATACTTAATAAAGTAAAGGAGGAGAAACTGTTTCTACTGGCAGGAGGGATGACACAGATTTAAAGTAATTGGCAAAAGAACCAGAGGGGAAATGAGTACAATTTTTTTTATGCAGTGAGGTACGACCTGGAATGCACTGCCTGAAAGTGTGGTGGAAGCAGATTCAATAGTAATTTTCAAAAGGGAATTAGATATATACGTCAAAGGGAAAAATTTGCAGGGCTATGGGGAAAAAGCAGGGGACTGAGACAAATTGGATAGCTCTTTTCAAAGCACAGGCACGATGTGGACTCAATAGCCTCATTCTGTGCTGTCCAATTCAATGTAGGTGAGCAGCACAGCAGCCTTTCCTCACTGATAATCCCTTGCTTGCTCTGCTTGATACTTCCCTGTGTGACTCACCTGAAATCAGGACTCGGCATCTGATGCAATATGTTTGTACTTTAGGATTTCTTTGTTGTAAAATACACTGGATTTTAACTATTTTGTAGAGGTGATGTTTTGTGGTTTTTCAGGTGAAGATACTCATACCAGGGAACAGAGGCAGATTTCCTCTGTTTGCTATTTGTAGTGAAATTGTAAATATGAATATAAAGAACATGCTGCAGTTTCGCTATGAACAACGAACAGAGGAAATCTTCTCTCCTGCTCCCTCCATCCCTTCTGTCCTTATGTCAGTAACAAACACACTCAGGTCAAGTGTAGTCAAGGCCTTTAGAATTCAGTAACAAAGAAGGTTGATGAGGGTAGTGCGGTTGATATTGTGTATATGGGCTTTCAAAAGGCATTTGATAATGTACCACAAAATAGATTTGTAAGCAAAATTGAAGCCTGTGGTATTGAAGGGACAGTGGCAGCATGGATACAAAATTGTCTAAGGGACAGAAAGCAGAGAGTAGTTGTGAACAGTTGTTTTTTAGATTGTAGGAAGTATACAGTGATGTTCCCCAGGGGTCCGTATTAGGACCATTTTTTTAATATATATATTAATGACCTGGACTTGGGTATACAGGGTATCATTTCAAAGTTTGCAGATGACACAAAACTCTGAAATGTAGTAAACAGTGTGAAGGATTGTAACAGACTTCAGGAGGACATAGACAGACTGGTGAAATGGGCAGACACATGGCAGATGACATTTAATGTTGGGAAGTGTGAAGTGATACATTTTGGTAGGAAAAATGAGGAGAGGCAATATAAACTAAATGGCACAATTTTAAAGAGGGTACAGGAACAGAGAGACCTGGGGGTGTATGTACACAAATCTTTGAAGGTGAGAGGACAAGTTGAAAAAGCTGTTAAAAAAGCATTTGGGATCCTGGGCTTTATTAATAGAGTCATAGAGTACAAAAAGGAAGCTATGTTAAACCTTTATAAAACCCTGGCTAGGCCTCAGCTGGAGTATTGTGTTCAATTCTGGGCACCACAGTTCAAGAAGGATGTCAAGGCCTTAGTAAGGGTGGAGAAGAGATTTACTGGAATGGTACCAGGAATGAGGGACTTCAGTTACTTGGAGAGACTGGAGAAGCTGGGGTTGTTCTTGTTAGAGCAGAGAAGGTTAAGAGGAGATTTGATAGAGATGTTCAAAATCATGAACGGTTTTGATAGAGTAAATAGGAGAAACTGTTTCCAATGGCAGAAGGGTCGGTTAGCAGAGGAAACAGATTTAAAGTGATTGCAAAAGAAAGAGAGGCGACATGAGGAAACATTTCTTTATGCAGTGTTGTTATGATCTGGAATGCACTGTCTGAAAGAGTGGTGGAAACAGATTCAATGATAACTTTCAAAAGGGAATTGGATAAATACTTGAAGGGAAAAAAATTACTGGCTTATGGTGAGAAATGTAAACAATCTTACAACACCAGGTTATAGTCCAACGATTTTATTTGAAAATCACAAGCTTTCGGAGGCTTCCTCCTTCGTCAGGTGAATGTCAGGAAATCCTTAAACGTATCGCATTTATATTCAGAGAACAATACCTGGTGATTACAGATAATCTTTCCAACTGCCCGTTGTCAAGGCAATCAGAGTGCTCAGACAGAGAGGTGTTACCTACAGGACCTGTAGGTGGTCCTGTAGGTAACACCTCTCTGTCTGAACATTCACCTGACGAAGGAGGAAGCCTCCGAAAGCTTGTGATTTTCAAATTAAATCGTTGGACTATGACCTGGTGTTGTAAGATTGTTTACATTTGTCAACCCCAGTCCATCACCGGCATCTCCACATTATGGTGAGAAAGCAGGGGAGTGGGTCTAATGGGATAGCTCTTTCAAAGAGCTGGCACAGCCGAATGGCCTCCTTCTGTACTGTAACATGCTAAGGGCAATTTCCACGGCCTGAGATTGTAAATTCTGCAGCAAGACTGTCCAGGGTTTTGGAACATTTCAATAAGAATATATAACAAATATTTTTTTAAGAACTTTATAAAAACTGTTAAATTTGTTGAGGAAAAAATTGCGATTTTAAGTTGATTAAAAACAATATACTGTTCTCAACCTCTTGAGTTTCCAAAATAGCTATCACTTAACACCTATTGTACCATTTGATTTACCACCTAGTCAGGTGAGACAGCAAGTTGTTTACTGGCAGTTTATCTTTAAGGGGTAGGTAACCAATACCTGGTATACCAATACTTGGTGCTCTGGATCCAAATGGTGTCATTTTACACCGATCTTCTAAATCTGCATTGAGTTGCAGCTGGTTAATCCGCATACATTTCACACCTTTCACATTCTAAATTTGACAGAGCTTCTTCAAAGCCATCTGATTAAAGAGTTGAGATAATAAGTAACATAATCCCCATGCATTTCACATTTTGAATAAGTCAGGAGGGCATTGGAATAATCGAGTTGACAAAGGCATGCATGAAGGTTTCAGTGGTAGATGAACTGGGGTAGAGAAGTGATGGATGATGTTAGAAGTCGAAGTCGGCGGTCTTGGTAATAGAGAAACTACATGGTCAGAACCAGACATTGGTTCTTGTACAGTTGCATTGAGGAAAACTAGGATGGAAAATAATAGAAATTCTGCAGCTGGAGCTAAATCCCATGATGATTTCCAAGGCCATGGACTCGTAGAATACTAAAAGCCTTTTAAAAGTAAAATTCACTCTGCTCAGCGACAAAAATGTCATTTAACCTCAATACCAGAGAGCACCCCCTACTACTGCAGCGTGTATTATTTTGGATTTTCCACACCAGCCATCTTCTGAGTGAGAATGCTAATTCTGCACTATTTATTGCAGAATTATAGGCAGTCATAAATCATATATACATGCTCACTTGGAACTGGGTTCAGGCGAAACTCATTTCGGGTGAGATGATTAAAGTTGGCAGAGAAAGAAAGCTTTCATCTCATCAATCCAGATGGATTTGAATGTATGTTTTTCATTCTATCTGTTTACAGTACAAACTAATTGCATGCTTTGTATCAGCAACATACAGAGACAGAGGAACCAGCTTACATTTTTTCCTTACACCTGCATGAAATATAACTTAGGGGTGTGTGGACAAGATGGCTCCTGAGCTGGCAGCTCCTTAATGAGCTCCTTTCCTTTGCAACTTTATCCATGTCCATGCATTGCAAACGTTTGCCCCTGTCCCCACAATCTCCTCTCCGTCACTGCTCAACATTCCCTGCCCCTAGCAGTGGGTACATTTTAGTCTAATCTATATGTTCAAGCTACAAGTTTAAAGGTACCTGTACAGAGTACATTGCATTGCCCATGCCCCAAACCTACGTGTCCTAACCCGCACCAAATCCCGCTCCCCCATCACCCCTGTCCTCGCTGACTTGTATTGGTTCCTGCTCCACAAATGCCTCCAATTTAAAATTCTCATTTTTTTGCTCAAATCCCTCCTTGGCCTTGCCCCTTCTTATCTCTGTGACCTTCTCCAGCCCTACAATCCTTTGCATACTCTGCGTTCCTCCAACTCTGACCCAGTCCCTTCGTCCCACTATTGGTGGCCTTGCCTTCAGCTGTCTAGGCCCTAAGCTCTGGAATTCCCTCCCTAAACTTCTCTGCCTCGCCACGTGTCTCCTCCTTTAAGCTCCTCCTTCAAGACCCTCCGTGAAATCTACCTCTTTGACCAAGCTTTTAGTCACTCCTTCTAATATCTCCTTTGGCTCGGTATCAGTTTATGTCTGATTATGCTTCCGTGAAGCATCTTGAGACATTTTTCTACATTAAAGGCACTATATAAATGCAAGTTGTTGTTGTGTCTCTAAACCAACCCTTTGATATAAACAAAATAAAGTGTCATCTGCTCATCAAGCTTTGATTATTTTTGGCTATTACCATCCATATTAATGGGAGTCATTAAGGCAACTTCATTACGATAGAATGCTGAGCCCATGCCGTAGTTGTGGCCAGTACTCTACCTTTCCCAAGACTATAACAACATCTTGCATTGATGTAGCGCGTTTAACGTAGTAAAATGTCCCAAGGAGTTTCACGAGTATTTTCAAACAAAATTTGACTCCGAGCCCATGTAAGGAGATATTAGGACAGGTCAAATGCTTAGTCAAAGAGGTAGGTTTTAAGGATTGTGTTAAAGGAGGAGAGAGAGGCTTAAGGAGGGAATTCTAGAGAATTCCAACATTATCCAAAGGAAACAGCAAACTGGAGCCTGCATACTACCTATGTTCCTATGTTTTGCAAATTCAACTACCTATATCAAGTGATTTAAAAATGTAGATGGTAGATATCCTACTCGTATATAGAAAAAATGCAATTATTATTCCAGACCAACATCATGTCAAGTAACACAACAGCAACAACTTGCATTTATATAGCACCTTTAACATAGTAAAACATCCCAAGGCACTTCACAAGCATTTTCAAACAAAATTTGACACCGAGCCACATAAGGAGATATTAGGACAGGTGACCAAAAGCTTGGTTAAAGAGGTAGGTTTTAAGGAGCGTCTTAAAGGAGGGGAGAGACGTAGAGAGGTTTAGGGAGGGAGTTCCAGAGCTTTGGGCCTAGGCAGTTGAAGGCATGGCCGCCAATGGTGGAGTGATTAAAATCGGGGATGCGCAAGAGGCAAGATTTGGAGAAGTGCAGAGATCTCAGAGGGTTGTACAGATGGAGAAGATTACAGAGATAGGGAGGGGCAAGGCCATGGAGGTATTTGAAAACAAGGAAGGGAATTTTAAAATCGAGGCATTCCCGGACCGGGAGCCAAAGTAGGTCAGCGAGCACAGGGGTGAATGGGACTTGGTGTGAGATAGGATACGGGCAGCAGAGTTTTGGATGAGCTCAAGTTTATGGAGGGTAGAGGATGGGAGGCTGGCCAGGAGAGCATTGGAATAGTCCAGTCTAGAGGTAACAAAGGCATGGATGAGGGTTTCAGCAGCCAGACTTGGAAATATATCGCCGTTCCTTCATCGTCGCTGGGTCAAAATCCTGGAACTCCCTTCCTAACAGCACTGTGGGAGAACCGTCACCACACGGACTGCAGCGGTTCAAGAAGGCGGCTCACCACCACCTTCTCGAGGGCAATTAGGGATGGGCAATAAATGCCGGCCTCACCAGCGACGCCCACATCCCATGAACAAATTTTTAAAAAGATGAGCAGAGGCAGAGGCAGAGACGGGTGATGTTATGGGAGTGGAAGTAGGCGGTCTTGGTGATGTTGTGGATATATGGTTGGAAGCTCATCTCGGGGTCAAATAGGATGCCAAGGCTGGTTCAGCCTCAGACAATGGCCAGGGAGAGGGATGGAGTCGTTGGCTAGGGAACGGAGTTTGTAGCAGGGACCAAAGTCAATGGGTTCGGTCATATACACACAGTATGGGGATATGGTTTTGCTTTATTATGAATCATTCACTGAAGAGTGTTCAAGTCTCATGTAATTCACCACTTCAAGACATTTTAAAGCTGTTCAGTAAACATCTCAAAATTATTTCCTGAAAGTCTTTATTGGCCACAAAGAAAATTACACACCATCAACATCTGCAGTATTGCAACAGGAAAAGAGCAGTTTTGTGGCCTACTGTTCAAACTAGTTCTCATGTATTTGGGACATAGGAATCTGCCTAGCAGATGATTCTTTATTTGTTCATGATGATTAAAGCCATATTAGCAAACAGCTTCTCAAGATTTTTTCAAAAAAAATCTTTTGACCTATACCTTGAGTTTAACTTCATCCCAAAACTAATTAGCTTGGATTATCCAATTTTGCAATGGTTTTATTTGGCATTTGGCTAGCTAGATTTGCATCCGTACTGGCAACAATGTAAACAGAATAGATTACTCAAGGGTAAATCTATGGTGTTACCTGATTCTCCTTGTTTTTGGAATGAGTACTGACTGGGCCTTATGACTGAACTACCAATGTTTTTTGTGTTGTTAATGTGGGGTTCAGGCAGCAAGGGGAAGGGAGGCCTGAGAAGGCAAGTCCAACCTTCTTTTATAGCTTCTCTGTGGATCTTGAGTCTGGAGGCCGCCTTCCTGCTGTTTTCCCTTAGCCTGGAGTTGCGTTCTTATCCCGTTTCCTAGCGTAAGGGGGAAAGCCAGGGGTTGGGCCTGCCCCAGAAGCATGACTGAGCCATGCAAATGACCCAACCCCGCCCCCCACATTTGTGCACTCTGAGGCCTGGACAAGTGCAGCACTCTTATGGCTAACCTGCGCCTGTCTAGTACCTGGGTAAAGGGAGGGAGGATATTGGAACCATTGTAAAGAATTTCATGCAATATATTCCTCTTAATTCAAAGTTGCTTTATGCAAATTATCTGATAATTCAATTTTTTAGCACTAAATTCACACTTCGCTATGTTATTGCACTAATAATTCAAATTGTTGAATAATTCAAATTTTCTTAGTGCAAAAACTACTTCAAATTATCAGGAGTAGACATTATTTGGAATTCGATGGAAGGTACTTGAGGCGTATTAACGTACTCTCATATCTGCTTATCTGAATTAAATTCAAGCCTCTTCTTAAATACGCTTTAATTTGAATTTGTCGCAGTGAACTGAGCTTTTGTCTCCTCAGGAAGACACTTTGTCATTTCCATCAATTGAAACTAATTTTCTGCTGAGGGTTAACAATTTCAAAATGCAGTTTCACAATACTCCTGTCACATTTAAAGATTCTTTGACCACTTTTCCACAGAAAGCATTTGGGAAAAGAGTTCAAGTATTTTTTTAAAAAGGGTCTGAGATGAAAGGTGGCTAAAATGTTAAATTTCCCCCAAAGACTGTAAACAATAGCAATTTTTTAGCTTCTCTCAGTAGGCGATAAACACCTCACGCCTATTGTGTTGGGCAGTCTCTGGTCCTGGGTGTTTGGCAGAGGTTGTCTGGCAGATTTTCTCTTCTGGCTGTGAACACAGGATATAAAAATAGAGATGAAGGCACGGGAAGTCAGCCAAGACCAGCAAAGGCTGCAAAATTAGTCTCGTTTTGAAATAGTGAGGGCAAGCTTTGGCCAGGCTCAGAAGGAGAATGCAGGAGGCCAATCAGTGCTTATTTTGGTTTAATCAACCAAGGTGGCCCACTGATGTGGGGAAGCATAACATGTTCATTACTTTATATTATTATGCAAGGACAAGTTGTTCTTAATTCAATCAAAGCAGTTGCTCTGTATGTTCACTTGCTGTGAAATTAAGCATCTTAGCAACTCGTATCTAGCCTGATCTTACTAAATGTTTCTCAGCCTGCCTTTGAAAAGTTTGGAGAGATATGTGGAGATATATGTGAAAAACATGAATATCTGGTTAAGATCGCAGAGATAATATTGTTGCATCCCTGAGTCACGCTATTGTAAATTAGATATTGGGCAGTATGGCACACCCGCAAATGTAAAAAGCTCAGACAATTGAAAGTTGAAGAATACCTAAGGGAAGACACTAAACTCTATTAGTATATGTGGGTTGTGCTTGATATGAGTAATATGTGACTTATTGGTGATTACATTATTGTGACTTTGTAATTGCCAACATTCATAATATCAGCCAAAGAATGTTACATCAGAGAAGGCAGCCAAGATGATACAATCTCAAATCCTGGAAAGGCAGGTTTGAGGGATTATTCGTAATGGAAAATATTCCCTTCTCCACCACATTTTCTTTCATAATGTTACTCTCGATCTGTTTGTCCCCTATATCAGAGGCATTTTTCCCGAAAACACTGGTCAAAGGCTGATTGTTCTGCAAATATTGAATTGGATATAATGCACTAACGTTCTTTCGACCTGTCCAATAAATCTGTGGTGCTTTTTGTTTGTTTGTAAAGAGGGGAAACAACTCGGTGGTTTGAACTCCTGCCCAGCGTTCTGATTAGAAATCATAATTCTTCAAAAACATGCGTCCCAGACACTCCACTGTCCATAAACTATATGATGTGGAGATGCCGGTGATGGACTGGGGTGGACAAATGTAAGGAATCTTACAACACCAGGTTATAGTCCAACAAATTTATTTTAAAATCACAAGCTTTCGGAGATTATCTCCTTCGTCAGATGAATGAATGAAAAGGTTCTCAAATCGCATATCTTATACTATGTTGGGACAGCATCACACCAATCAAAAGGTGTCGTTGTTATTCAAACAGGCCAGTCATGGAGAACAGCACGTCCCAGTACACTAGATATACATTGTGTCTATTACACAGGCAGGCAGAAAGAAACTCAAAATGGCAGAGAGAGAGAGAGAGAGAGAGAGAATTTTAAAAAACATATAATTTTTTTCCCCCTTTTTGCTGGTGGGGTTACGTGTAGCGTGACATGAACCCAAGATCCCGGTTGAGGCCGTCCTCATGGGTGCGGAACTTGGCTATCAACTTCTGCTCGACGATTTTGCGTTGTCGTGTGTCTCGAAGGCCGCCTTGGAGAACGCTTACCCGACTATAACTGGTGTTGTAAGATTCCTTACATTTGTCCACCCCAGTCCATCACCGGCATCTCCACATCATGGCTACTATCGACACCACAAACTGCCGGCTCACAGTGTTAAGGATCTCCATGAAGATTGCGCATATCGACACAGACATCAAGTTTTTACAGAGCTGCAAGAAAGCAGACAAGATCCCGAAAGGACTACAGATCAAGAACCCACTCAAGTCCACATACAACTCGGATTACGCTGAGAGACTCTGCCGCCGTACCTCTCGCACACTCTGCAACCATCTCATACACCAACTCTACAGCAGACGCCACAACCTCGAAACCAAGATAGAGTCCATACTCTCAACCTGTACTCAGGACACAGCAGACCAGCTACGATATACCGCCAAACAGACGAGGCAACGGAACTACACTGCCTACATGAAAACCAAGAGCAGGAAGCTTGAGAAACTCGGCATCACCACCAGCATCAACCAAGCCTCCCCCGGTACCACGGTTACAACCACAGGGAAGTCTATCATCAATATGTCCGACCACACCCTTCAACCAGACGAAATCGAGGTTCTCAGCCGAGGGCTCAATTTCTGCCCCACTACCAAAATGGACCCCACTGGTCTCGCGGCGGACACAGAGGAATTCATCAGGAGAATGAGGCTCCGGGAATTCTACCACAAACCCCAAGATTTCAACAGCGAACCCAATGAGACAATCAATGATCCAGAACAGCAGACAGAGGGATCCACGGTACAGCAACCGAAGAGGAAAGAGTCAAACTGGACTCCTCCGGAGGGTCGCTACCCTCAGCTTGACATGTATGGCCAAGCTGTCAGGAAATGCGTCAATGCCAGATTCATCAGGCGCACTCAGAAGACAGTCCAGAATGTCACCCGAGCACAACGCAAACGCCATCAACGCTCTCAAGACCAACCGAAACATCGTCATCAAACCAGCGGACAAAGGAGGAGCCATAGTCATACTGAACAGAACGGACTATTGCAAAGAAGCATACCGACAACTGGACAACCAGGAACACTACAGACGGTTACCCGCAGATCCGACCAAAGAACACACCCACCAGCTCAACAAACTGATCAAGACCTTCGATCCAGACCTTCAAAGCATCCTACGCACTCTCATCCCACGTACTCCCCGCGTGAGAGACTTCTACTGCCTCCCAAAGATACACAAAGCCAACACAACCGGACGTCCTATCTTATCAGGCAACGGAACCCTGTGTGAGAACCTCTCTGGATACGTCAAGGGCATCCTGAAACCCATCGTACAGGGAACCCCCAGCTTCTGTCGCGACACTACAGACTTCCTACAAAAACTCAGTACCCACGGACCAGTTGAACCAGGAACACTTCTCACCACGATGGACGTCTCGGCACTCTACACCAGTATCCCCCACGATGACGGCATCGCTGCAACAGCCTCAGTACTCAACACCAACAACAGCCAATCTCCAGACGCCATCCTACAACTCATCCGCTTCATCCTGGATCACAATGTCTTCACCTTCGATAACCAGTTCTTTACCCAAACACACGGAACAGCCATGGGGACCAAATTCGCACCCCAATACGCCAACATTTTCATGCACAAGTTCGAGCACGACTTCTTCACTGCACAGGACCTCCAACCAACACTATACACCAGATACATCGACGACATTTTCTTCCTATGGACCCACGGCGAAGAATCACTGAAGAGACTACACGATAACATCAACAAGTTCCATCCCACCATCAAACTCACCATGGACTACTCCTCAGAATCGGTTTCTTTCTTGGACACACAAATCTCCATCAAAGACGGGCACCTCAGCACCTCACTCTACCGCAAGCCCACGGACAACCTCACGATGCTCCACTTTTCCAGCTTCCACCCCAACCACGTCAAAGAGGCCATCCCCTATGGACAGGCCCTGCGAATACACAGGGTCTGCTCAGACGAGGAGGAACGCGATGGACACCTACAGACGCTGAAAGACGCCCTCGTAAAAGAACGGGATATGACGCTCGACTTGTCGATCGACAGTTCCGACGGGCCACAGCGAAGAATCGCATAGACCTCCTCAGAAGACAAACACGGGACGCAACCAACAGAGTACCCTTCGTCGTCCAGTACTTCCCTGGAGCGGAGAAACTACACCATGTTCTCCGCAGCCTTCAACATGTCATCGATGACGACGAACACCTCGCTAAGGCCATCCCCACGCCTCCACTGCTCACCTTTAAACAGCCACCCAACCTCAAACAGACCATCGTTCGCAGCAAGTTACCCAGTTTTCAGGAGAACAGCGTCCACGACACCACACAACCCTGCCACGGCAACCTCTGCAAGACATGCCAGATCATCGACACAGATACCACCATCACACGAGAGGACACCACCCACCAGGTACATGGTTCATACTCCTGTGACTCGGCCAACGTTGTTTACCTCATACGTTGCAGGAAAGGATGCCCCAGAGCATGGTACATTGGCGAGACCATGCAGACGCTGCGACAACGGATGAACGGACACCGCGCAACAATCGCCAAACAGGAGGGTTCCCTCCCAGTCGGGGAACACTTTAGCAGTCAAGGACATTCAGCCACCGATCTTCGGGTAAGCGTTCTCCAAGGCGGCCTTCGAGACACACGACAACGCAAAATCATCGAGCAGAAGTTGATAGCCAAGTTCCGCACCCATGAGGACGGCCTCAACCGGGATCTTGGGTTCATGTCACGCTACACGTAACCCCACCAGCAAAAAGGGGGAAAAAAATTATATGTTTTTAAAAATTCTCTCTCTCTCTCTCTCTCTCTCTCTCTGCCATTTTGAGTTTCTTTCTGCCTGCCTGTGTAATAGACACAATGTATATCTAGTGTACTGGGACGTGCTGTTCTCCGTGACTGGCCTGTTTGAATAACAACGACACCTTTTGATTGGTGTGATGCTGTCCCAACATAGTATAAGATATGCGATTTGAGAACCTTTTCATTCATTCATCTGACGAAGGAGATAATCTCCGAAAGCTTGTGATTTTAAAATAAATTTGTTGGACTATAACCTGGTGTTGTAAGATTCCTTACATAAACTATATAGGAGAGTGGCTGTAGTAATGTGAAGTGCAACCTTCATTGTTTGTGTTCCACCTTCTGGGCGATATGTCAGAATTTGCAGAGCAAAGTATTAGATATCACCTCACTACACAGGCTGCTAACACCAGCTTCCCCTTGTCTTGAGGGGGAAGAAAAGTCAATTTCAACTCAAGATAGATTAAATACTATTTGTACTGTTTTTGTCTTCACTTCCATGCTGTGGGTATTGGCAAACCATACATGCAAGACAAGAGTTTGGAGACTTTCATAGAATCATAGAAGTTACAACATGGAAACAGGCCCTTCGGCCCAACATGTCCATGTCGCCCAGTTTATACCACTAAGCTAGTCCCAATTGCCTGCACTTGGCCCATATCCCTCTATACCCATCTTACCCATGTAACTGTCCAAATGCTTTTTAAAAGACAAAATTGTACCCGCCTCTACTACTGCCTCTGGCAGCTCGTTCCAGACACTCACCACCCTTTGAGTGAAAAAATTGCCCCTCTGGACCCTTTTGTATCTCTCCCCTCTCACCTTAAATCTATGCCCCCTCGTTATAGACTCCCCTACCTTTGGGAAAAGATTTTGACTATCGACCTTATCTATGCCCCTCATTATTTTATAGACTTCTATAAGATCACCCCTTAACCTCCTACTCTCCAGGGAAAAAAGTCCCAGTCTGTCTAACCTCTCCCTATAAGTCAAACCATCAAGTCCCGGTAGCATCCTAGTAAATCTTTTCTGCACTCTTTCTAGTTTAATAATATCCTTTCTATAATAGGGTGACCAGAACTGTACATAGTACTCCAAGTGTGGCCTCACCAATGCCCTGTACAACTTCAACAAGACATCCCAACTCCTGCATTCAATGTTCTGACCAATGAAACCAAGCATGCCGAATGCCTTCTTCACCACCCCATCCACCTGTGACTCCACTTTCAAGGAGCTATGAATCTGTACTCCTAGATCTCTTTGTTCTATAACTCTCCCCAACGCCCTACCATTAACGGCGTAGGTCCTGGCCCGATTCGATCTTCCAAAATGCATCACCTCACATTTATCTAAATTAAACTCCATCTGCCATTCATCGGCCCACTGGCCCAATTGATCAAGATCTCGTTGCAATCCTAGATAACCTTCTTCACTGTCCACAATGCCACCAATCTTGGTGTCATCTGCAAACTTACTAACCATGCCTCCTAAATTCTCATCCAAATCATTAATATAAATAACAAATAACAGCGGACCCAGCACCGATCCCTGAGGCACACCGCTGGACACAGGCATCCAGTTTGAAAAACAACCCTCTACAACCACCCTCTGTCTTCTGTCGTCAAGCCAATTTTGTATCCAATTGGCTACCTCACCTTGGATCCCATGAGATTTAACCTTATGTAACAACCTACCATGCGGTACCTTGTCAAATGCTTTGCTGAAGTCCATGTAGACCACGTCTACTGCACAGCCCTCATCTATCTTCTTGGTTACCCCTTCAAAAAACTCAATCAAATTCGTGAGACATGATTTTCCTCTCACAAAACCATGCTGACTGTTCCTAATTAGTCCCTGCCTCTCCAAATGCCTGTAGATCCTGTCCCTCAGAATACCCTCTAACAACTTACCCACTACAGATGTCAGGCTCACTGGTCTGTAGTTCCCAGGCTTTTCCCTGCCGCCCTTCTTAAACAAAGGCACAACATTTGCTACCCTCCAGTCTTCAGGCACCTCACCTGTAGCGGTGGATGATTCAAATATCTCTGCCAGGGGACCCGCAATTTCCTCCCTAACCTCCCATAATGTCCTGGGATACATTTCATCAGGTCCCGGAGATTTATCTACCTTGATGCGCGTTAAGACTTCCAGCACCTCCCTCTCTGTAATATGTACACTCCTCAAGACATCACTATTTATTTCCCCAAGTTCCCTAACATCCATGCTTTTCTCAATCGTAAATACCGATGTGAAATATTCATTCAGGATCTCACCCATTTCTTGTGGTTCCGCACATAGATGACCTTGTTGATCCTTAAGAGGCCCTACTCTCTCCCTGGTTACCCTTTTGCCCTTTATGTATTTGTAGAAGCTCTTTGGATTCACCTTTGCCTGATCTGCCAAAGCAATCTCATATCCCCTTTTTGCCCTCCTGATTTCTCTCTTAACTCTACTCCGGCAATCTCTATACT
This sequence comes from Heptranchias perlo, assembly GCF_035084215.1. NCBI lineage: Eukaryota > Metazoa > Chordata > Chondrichthyes > Hexanchiformes > Hexanchidae > Heptranchias > Heptranchias perlo. Next base: position 32,255,727 of record NC_090341.1, on the reverse strand, counting down.
CTTCAAGGGATCCACTTGATCCCAGCTGCCTATGCATGTCATATGCCTCCTTCTTCTTTTTGACTAGTGCCTCAATCTCCCGAGTCATCCAAGGTTCCCTACTTCTACCAGCCTTCCCCTTCACTTTATAAGGAATGTGCTTACCCTGAACCCTGGTTAACACACTTTTGAAAGCCTCCCACTTACCAGACGTCCCTTTGCCTGCCAACAGACTCTCCCAATCAACTTCTGAAAGATCCTGTCTAATACCATCAAAATTGGCCTTTCCCCAATTTAGAATTTTAACTTTTGGGCCAGACCTATCCTTCTCCATAGCTATCTTAAAACTAATGGAATTATGATCACTTGTCCCAAAGTGATCCCTCACTAACACTTCTGTCACCTGCCCTTCCTTATTTCCCAAGAGGAGGTCAAGTTTTGCCCCCTCTCTAGTCGGGCCATCCACATACTGAATGAGAAATTCCTCCTGAATACACTCAACAAATTTCTCTCCATCCATGCCCCTAATGCTATGGCTGTCCCAGTCAATGTTGGGAAAGTTAAAGTCCCCTACTATTACCACCCTATTTTTCTTGCAGCTGTCTGTAATCTCCTTACATATTTGCTCCTCAATTTCCCGTTGACTATTTGGGGGTCTGTAGTACAATCCTATCAAAGTGATCTCTCCCTTCTTATTTTTCAGTTCTACCCATATGGACTCAGTGGGCGAACCCTCGGATATATCCCCTCTCACTACTGCCGTGATGTTCTCCCTAATCAAGAACGCAACTCCCCCTCCTCTCTTACCTCCTGCTCTATCTTTCCTATAGCATCTGTACCCTGGAACATTGAGCTGCCAGTCCTGCCCCTCCCTTATCCATGTTTCAGTAATAGCTATAACATCCCAGTCCCATGTACCCATCCATGCCCTGAGTTCATCTGCCTTGCCCATCAGACTTCTTGCATTGAAATAAATGCAGTTTAATCTAGACTTCCCTTGGTCTTTGCCCTGCTTTCTCAGACCATCTGTCCGGTCATGTTCTGTACACTCTCCCTTACTGCCTTTTGTTTCTGTCACCATTTTATTTCCCACTGACTTCCTGCATCGGTTCCCATCCCCTTGCCACATTAGTTTAAACCCTCCCCAACAGCACTGGCAAACACTCCCCCTCGGACATTGGTTCCAGTCCTGCCCAGATGCAGACCGTCCAATTTGTACTGGTCCCACCTCCCCCAGAACCGGTTCCAATGGCCCAGGAATTTGAATCCCTCCCTCTTGCACCATCTCTCAAGCCACGTATTCATCTTAGCTATCCTGTCATTCCTACTCTGACTTGCCCGTGGCACTGGTAGCAATCCTGAGATTACTACCTTTGAGGTCCTACTCTTTAGTTTAACTCCTAACTCCCTAAATTCAGCTTGTAGGACCTCATCCTGTTTTTTACCTATATCGTTGGTACCTATATGCACCACGACAACTGGCTGTTCACCCTCCCCCTCCAGAATGTCCTGCAGCCGCTCCGGGACATCCTTGACCCTTGCACCAGGGAGGCAACATACCATCCTGGAGTCTCGGTTGCGTCCGCAGAAACGCCTGTCTATTCCCCTTACAATCGAGTCCCCTATCACTATAGCTCTGCCACTCTTTTTCCTGCCCTCCTGTGCAGTAGAGCCAGCCACGGTGCCATGAACCTGGCCACTGCCACCTTCCCCTGGTGAGCCATCTCCCCCAACAGTATCCAAAACGGTATACCTGTTTTGGAGGCAGATGACCGCAGGGGACCCCTGCACTGCCTTCCTACTCTTCCTCTGTCTGTTGGTCACCCATTCACTATCTCCCTCAGTAATTTTTATCTGTGGTGTGACCAACTCACTGAACGTGCTATCCACGACTTTCTCAGCATCGCGGATGCTCCAAAGTGAGTCCATCCGCAGCTCCAGAGCCGTCAAGCGGTCAAACAATAGCTGCAGCTGGACACACTTCCCGCAGGTGAAGGAATCAGGGATACAGGAAGGAGCCCTGAATTCCCACATCTCACAAGAGGAACATGACACGGCTCTGGGATCTCCTGCCATGACTTAACCCTTAAGTTAGCTTAACAACAACTGCAATGTCAAGAGAAAAAAAAGGAAAGAAAAACTACTTACCACTCCCTTTAAGGAGTTTACTCCTTTAAATTGTTCTCAATTTAGAGAATGTTAACTACACTAGGGACCTTGATTCACTAAAAAATAAACGCTACTTCCTATAAGACCTGCAGACCTTCCCTTTCCTTTTACTTCAGTTACTGTCGATAAGTAGAAATACTCACCTGAACCTACTCACCAATCAGGTGCCTCCCCTGTGTCACCTCCCGATCTGATTCCTGACGTCACTTCGAACTCGGTCGCAGCTCGGCTCGGCTCGGCTCCTCTCAGCTGTTCTCAGCGCTCTGAAATCCCGCCTTTTATCGGACGCTCCCTCCGCTCCGCTCCTCTCAGCTGTTCTCAGCGCTCTGAAATCCCGCCTTTTATCGGACGCTCCCTCCGCTCCGCTCGGCTCCTCTCAGCTGTTCTCAGCGCTCTGAATTCCCGCCTTTTATCGGACGCTCCCTCCGCATCGGCTCGGCTCCTCTCAGCGCTCTGAAATCCCGCCTTTTATCGGACGCTCCCTCCGCTCGGCTCCTCTCAGCGCTCTGAAATCCCGCCTTTTATCGGACGCTCCCTCCGCTCCGCTCGGCTCCTCTCAGCGCTCTGAAATCCCGCCTTTTATCGGACGCTCCCTCCGCTCGGCTCCTCTCAGCTGTACTCAGCGCTCTGAAATCCTGCCTTTTATCGGACGCTCCCTCCGCTCCGCTCAGCTGTTCTCAGCGCTCTGAAATCCCGCCTTTTATCGGACGCTCCCTCCGCTCGGCTCCTCTCAGCGCTCTGAAATCCCGCCTTTTATCGGACGCTCCCTCCGCTCGGCTCGGCTATCGCCTCTGCTGGATTTCAATTATCCATCAAATTCCATTATCCTTCTGGGATTTCCCCTTCCATTACGACGAGTACCTATCAAACTTGCATTTATTTAGTGCAAGTTAAATGTGCTGACAATACACAGCTATATGGCTCGGTGAGCAGTGAGAGGCAATTGATCACATTCAGAGGAAGGCGAGCTAACTAATTGGCCTTATTTGGAATATCGTGTGAAATTTTGGGCCTGCTATGGAGAGAATGCTCACTCGAGGGCACTCTACAGCAGAAACACTTAGTTATAATCTATGTTGAATGGAAAGGAAAATGGAGCGAGGTGTATATTGCTTGTTTTACACTATTGACAAAAGTTAAAATTACCCCCATGCACTTTTAAGCAAGGATTACTAACTCACGCTCTGGGGCAAGAATCCTGTCCTCCCACCCTCCCCCTGCCCCACCTTCCTGGTCAATCCCAGGGCACTAAAGCCAATTGTAATGCTCCTACCATTGGCCTGGTTGGGATCAGCTAACTTGGCAAAGACCAGCGGTCAAACCTGGATCCTGGCTTGTATGCATTGGTACCACACTACGCAGTGCATTTATCCTGTAACGTATCGAGGGAGTAATTAATTAGTACGCAATGTTTCATTTATTCCAATTTTTATTCTGTTTTTGGATTACAGTAAATTGTGTTGGTATAAACCTTTTAAACAGAAAAATATTTTGATTTATTTTCCCCCATGGTATTTCTCAATTTACCAATGGTGTGTGAATAATTAAGATAAAAAATGATTGATTTTCATTTTGCCAGCCCTGCTTGAAGTGGGATTACAGAGGTTTGATCTGTGAATGTTATTTAAGTTTCTCACTCTGCTTATTCTCCATTAAGTTCCACAAGGTGTACTATTTGTCCAAACCTTCAAATCACATGTGAGAGGAAATGCTTTTGATAAAGTAATGTAGTTTTCCATCATAAGCTCATTTTATTGGTGTTTGTGTTAAGATATAAGCTGATCTCCACTCCCATGTTTACAAAGCTAATAAATGCCAAAATGTCAAATTACATTAGCGTAGCTAAAAAAATTTTTGATTGACTTACAAGTACAGGATTGTCCCATTTGTATGTTTTCTCATTTCTTGTTTGTACTTAAAAGTATGAACTGTCTCCCCACATTTCATTCCTCTACTTAATGACTTGTGAAGGGATGGTTTGTGACAGGAATGATGAGCTTCTACTCATTAACTGATACATCCTGGTAATATCTGGAGTATTACTGCTGCACATAGACATGTGAGATCAAAGGTACAAACCTACATGTACCTTTTAAAAAAAAGTACACGTCATGTAATTTACCATGAATGGTATTTAAAATACAACATCAAAGTAAACATGCAAGCTTAAACTCGTGACATTTGGAAAAAAAATTACAGGAAGGTTACCATCCTACTTATCCCTGATGTTTATCAATTACAAAGTTTGAATCATAAAAAAAATGTTTTTCTTGTGATAGTAAACAGCTTTTAAGGTTTTACAGAATCACAGCGGCTCACCACCACCTTCTCAAGGGCAATTAGGGATGGGCAATAAATGCCGACCTCGCCAGCAACGCCCACATCCCATGAACGAATGAAAAAAAGAGATTCTTCATACTCTGAAGGTAATTATTAGGCATTAATCCCGCACGAGTATATATGTCCTTCAAAGCACAGTGACCCAATAGATTATAAAGATAATACACCTGTGCCTATCCTTTAAAGGATTAAATATGAAAATAAAACATCACTGGTTATTTTTATAGCTGCCTTTGTTTCTGAGATTTACAGAATTCAAAATTTCCTGGGGAGAGAGGATGTAATTTTATGTTTTAGTGTTTAGAAATGAAGTTACCGTTCTGAAGAGCTTTTCATCACTTGATTGATGACTGATGAGGATGATATTCATGCAGAAAACAATTTAGCAAGAGGGATATGACATAGAGGAATCAAATCAAAAGGATTGTTTATATTCAGGGATAAGACTAAAGGCAAGGGGTAGGTTAAAAAAAATTGTGGAAAAATTAATTTGTTAGAAAAGCAGAAAGGGTTGAAATGCATGGTTTCCAACATGGAAAGTGTGGGAAATAAACTGGGGGAAACTGGAAGCAACTTTTACAGGAAGATCTAGACTTAATAGCATGAACAGAAACCTGACTGAAAATTGGACAAAATATAAAAATAAACATATTAATATATAATATTTAGGAGAGATAGAAAAGATCTAAAAGGAGGCAGATTGGTAATATTGAAGAAAGAGGGAATACATGCTATAGAGAGGGTTGATGTCGATAAGGAAGAGGTACAGACATTCAATATTGTTGGAGCTCAAAGACAAAAAAGGGCTTGTTACATTAATAAAGATGCATTACAGACCTCCAAATTGTGGGAAGGAAATGGAAGAGGAAATCTACAGTCAGATTAGAGACATGAGTAGGAATAACAAAATTATTGCTTTGGGAGATTTTATTTATTTGGAACAGAAAGCAAAAAAAAATCTTTTCACAGTGTTGCGGGGGTTAATGGTTGACGCAGAAACTATATCAACATTGAAGATTAGATTGGATAAGTGAATGAAGAAAAAGAGGTTGAAGGGATAGAGGGGTAAATGTGATTAGAACTATTTACTCGGTTGGAGTGGCTGGGCAAATTTTGCAACTTCTATGTATTTGAGAATCTGGCTTGCCCATTGCACAGTGAACATTTAGCACTTAACTGTAAGATACTTAGTTTTGATTGAAGTTTTTGAAGGCTATAAAAGCATCACTGGAGTGCACCTTCTCCACGCAAAACATTTGGACTTTCCAGTTGGATGAACACTGCCTATAACCTTAACCAATAGTGCAATGCGGCGAATCAAGTTGGGGCTGAGGATGTGCACTGGGGCCTATCTGGGGAATTAAGCCTAAGAATTAGTGTGTGTGGTGTTGGACATTTTGAAGAGTCTAAACCTGCTCTGGGAAGCTATACTTGTAGAGAAAGAAATTTTCATGGGGCACTTAACAATGTTAAGACTGGTAATGAAAGTGTGTCTGGGGGATGATGCAGCTTTAAAATCACACTCTGCTATACAGCTCTATACATGTGGCATAAAATAAATGGCATGTGTGTTCCATGTGTATATAATCCAATCTTAATGTGACTGTTGAGGTACCTGTTTGCCATTACACTTTTCATAATATTCTTTTAGAAATTGAACTAATTCAAGTACCAAAGGCATCAAACCAGAACTGCAGTCCCTTGGGATGATTGAAGCCTTGAAATTTGAAGATTAACATATTCAATTCTTAAGTCTGCTGTTTTAATGGAGACATTGACCTGTTTGAAATAAAAGTTAATGCCTCCTAACAGTGAACAAAAGAATTTAAAATAAATATGTTAATTTTAAAGCCTCAGTATCTTTCTGGTACGATTAGTTCAGAATAAGGCTCAATAATAGTCTTATCCTAGAGTTTATATCTTTTTAAATATTGTAACCACATTAAATTAAAATACTGCTAATACTTTAAAAGAGAACCAGAAAAATCCTTTTATCTATTGCTAACTTTTCAATAGGAGTCAGCTCCCCTTTTATCTCCTTCAGAGAGTTTGGAGCTTATATTACCAAAAACATAAAGTTGAGTCCTGCTCTTCTGGAGCACATCTCTGGCTGAGGGATGCTCCATGCAAATTAAAGGTTGGTGTATCTTTTCCTGATACTTGCTCTTGTGTTTGTGGCTGGTCCACAGTTGTCATCATAGAATCATAGAATGATACAGCACATAAGTAGGCCATTCGGCCTATCCTGTCTGTTCCAGCTCTTTGAAAGCCTATTTCCTATTTCACCGGTCTGTCTGTCTGTCCTCCTGAAGTCTGTTACTTTCTTCCTCACTGTTTACTACATTTCAGAGTTTCATGTCATCTGCAAACTTTGAAATTATGACCAGTGAACAAAAGAATTTAAAATAAATATGTTAATTTTAAAGCCTCAGTATCTTTCTGGTACGATTAGTTCAGAATAAGGTTCAATAATAGTCTTATCCTAGAGTTTATATCTTTTTAAATATTGTAGCCACATTAAATTTCAAAGTCCAGGTCATTAATATATATCAGAAAGAGCAGTGGTTTCAACACTGACCCCTGGGGAACACTACTGCACACGTCCCTCTGGTCTGAAAAACAACCGTTCACCACTAATTTCTGCTTTCTGTCCTTTAGCCAAATTCCTATCCATGTAGCAACTTCCCCTTTAATCCCATGGACTTCAATTTTGCTAACAAGTCTATTGTGTGGTACTTTATCAAACGCTTTTTGAAAGTCCATATACACAACATCAACCGCACTCCCATCACCAACCCTTTCCGGTACTTCATCGAAGAACATCACCAGCAGACTGAATCCTTCATTAACCAAAACCTGTGTACCGGCTAGCACCCGATTGGGGTGTGTCACTCACAGGAGAATATGTGGGGTCCCCACCATATTCTCTCACCACCTCTGAAGGCAATAAAGAAATTGGAGCTGCACCAAAGCCAGCTACGGTTAAATCTATTTACAGTTAAAATAATATATAGAAGTCAAAAGACAGCAAGATACTGAAACAGCACAGTGACCAACTTTACACAAACTGTCCATTTAAAACAAGATGAAAATCTTAAATCCCTGCAGCTTTCCAAAGCAAATTCTTGAAAATAAGTGTTTGACAACGTTACGTGTGAATAATTCCACATAAAGGCCCTGTTGGTATGTATTAGTGGTGAGATGAGTAGAGAGTGAAAGACCCCAAGGAAAGTCTGTTTGTTTTTGGCATCTGACAACATCTGTAAAACATAATTTCATCTACCTCATCAAAACAACAATTCTATTAGAACAACCAGTTCTCTAGCTGCAAGTCAGATAAAGTTTTTCAAAACAGCAGGGACCTTTTTTTAATATAAAACATACCATTTTGAATCAATCTTGAACTGACACAACTCTAAGATGATATATCTATCTATATTAAATATCTTTGTTCGTGCACTTCCTGTTTGTCACACTTATTTCCTGTGTTACAAATTGATCATGCCTGTGGTAACGTCTGGGTACTTTATTTTTAAAATTTAAAATGCCTGAATACTTATGCTTAACATTATTTACCTTGCAGTTCTATAAGTGATTTTAAAAATCAATGATGCATGCCCAACTTGGTGCTGGAATCTAGCTTTACTTAACATACAGTGGAACTGGGGCATGGGTGAATTTGTTTCACCTTTTTTTTAGTGTTTCTGTTTTTTTACCGTTATTCTGATTTACTTTTTTACATCTTGGGTCAGAGGAAAACATTCCAGGTTACTGGTGGAAACTAGGTTTGAATTTACAGTTTGAAACTCGTAGCTACAGTTTGGGTTTGAGCTAGACAGAGCCACCTTCAAACTGCACGGCTCCTGCCTGCCTGCAGCTGTGAGAGTTTTGCCTGGACGTAGACTTGGGCAGAGCTCTCCTGCAACAGTTTAAAAACTTAAATGATTGAAAAGTAGGATGAGGAGAATTCCCACATTCTAAACATTTAAATGAAGATTAGGTAGGTTTACTGAGCACCCCGTGAGCCAGGTTTGACACTGCACTGGATTTACGCTCCATATTGTGTCAAACAGAAGTGGTATGAGATTACCCTTTCCCAGGAGTCTTGGTCTGCTTCTCTTGGGAGTCAGGTGGGGCAGTGTATCTGGATTTAGATCCCCAGTAGCATCAGTGCAAAGCCTAAATTGCTTTGTGCCACTGCTAAGTGGGAGTGTTAATGCACCCTGAAGGTGCTGTGTATTTCAGCTCTCTAAGAATATACCAACCACATCCATCTTGTTATTTGTTGCCTGTCAATAAAACAAGCCCAGGAGTCTCATTTTCAACCTGAGATGTAAGTAAACACACTATTCATTTCAAGAATGCAGAGAAATTACACTTTCTAGCCTTAAAGAGATACGCACCAATGTTGTTATCTATAATGCTTCAGCCCTTTTTTAAGAACACCTAGTGCTTTAATTAACACGAGCAATCTACTCCCATATATAAAAATATATACTTATCTCATAGAACAAAAACACCATTTTCATCACAGGAAGCATCTGATTAGCTGTGACATCAGTTCAGATACCCCAGACTCTGAAATATGCCCAAGTGAAGGGCTGCTGTAGATAAGGAAATATACTGGCTTAACTGCAGATTTTCTATTAACAAATTTATGATGTTAAAGGAATTCCAGGATGAGAATAATACAGTCTTTTCCAACCATGATGCTGAAATTCCACCCCTATAGGCCAGAGGAGGAAGTGTGCACCAAGCACAGAGGAAATGGAAAACTGGGTTCAGAATCAGTGTGCGAGATTTGTGCTCGACCTGGGAGGCTTGTGCTGCTCAGTGGCGCAGCCCTCAACAGTGCATTGATTTGGAGGGGTCGATTTGCTGCCCCTGGAATTTGGCCATTGCACGAAGCCAATGCTATTCTCCTTTAAAAGTTGGCTCAAAGCACATTCTTTCAGGCATATAGTTACTGAACACATTCAAAACTGTCTTTCCTAACCTCTTGAAGAGATTGGCCCTCATATTTAGGCTGTATTTGTTTTTATTGCACTATTGCTTGCTTCTTTGGATTGGACCAATTTCCCTTTTGTTCAGTCTCAACATTACTGCTGCACTGCTACCATTTTGCCTAATAATTCCAGGGAGGCTGCCCTCCCTGTCCGTCAGACAGCAGAAGGATTATGTCTCAGTTCAGCACCATACACAGCAAGGAATGCTCAATTTCAAACTTTACCGCCAAACACGAAGCACATTAAGAAGAGGCACCTGCACATTTTTGTTCCTGCCCAGGTACTCCCACTCGTCCTATCCCCCCTCCCCGGCCTCTGCATTCCCAGAACAGGATGCAAATCACACAGGGAATGCACTAACTACATTTAAATGAGGGGCCAGCGGGATGTCCCCTAAGTGAGCCGGCGCTGCCAAATCCAGCCCACCGGGGAATTCCAGCCCCCGTGTTCCTTTTAAAACAATTACTAATTGACAAATCTGTGTGACATCCAGCTCATAGTTCGTTGCTCCAATCTGCATTTGAGTGCTTAAAACTAAACTCTACTTTTTGTCTGTGTTGACTTGGTTTTTTTTATTTGGCTTTGCAAAATGAAAAGAATTGTGCATTCACAGAACATAATGAATTCAATGCTAATTTTAGAGACTGAAAATACCCCGTTGCTTTTGAAAGTGGAATTTTATATTTTCAAAATCTTGCTTTTATTCCCCAATGATTGAACTTGTTATATTAAAAAAATAAACACTGCAGCCGCCAGATAGGTTCAAGTTCCATGAAATTGAGGTGGGCGGGCCCCAAACCAAACTAAACATCACAATCTTGGCTGGCTTCTTCTCTCCTACATCTGGGTTGCAAAAAAAAACCTCAAACAATAGCATAAAATTCTCGCAGCCTGATGCTAGCTTTGTTGCCTAAAACTGTGTTCTATGTGCACTAATTTAGTGTGAGACCCAACTGTGCACTAGAGGATTCCCAGTACCCTTTCCAAATAACAAAGTTTCCAAAATTCACAGCCAATAAAAGAATTTCAATAAAGTATTTTTTTCCAATCATTTTAAAGCTAATTGCAGTAAAATATGGTAGGTACTAGAAGTAGCATGAAGCCCTGCCTAAAACTTGAGTTCCCTGTCGGCTTTGATTCATGTTTGGAACTTTCTTCTCTCTCACTAATGTGCTTTATCTAACTCTGGATAATCCCTAATGCATTAATATGTCTCTGGATGTAGTACGTAACCTAAAATATCTGTCAAATGGTCCCTCAGGATATATTTTGGAGAAGATAATTTGTGAAAATGCTGTCGGCTTTAAGATACTACATCAGCTAAATATTTCCAAATGTTGCCTGTTTTTATCTTTGTCCATGCAGCGTCTTTTCCTGTATCATTTTTTTTTGTATTTTCACTGTTGGTTGGTGCGTTAGCTGAAAGACAAAATCGTTCTTCTGACAGGTTACTCATTCAGTTACATTGAGTCTACAGCACAGAAACAGGACATTTGGCCCAACTGGTCAATGCTGGCATTTATGCTTCAGGCGAGTCTTCTCCCTCCCTACTTCAACTACCCCTATCAGCATATCCTTCTATTCCTTTCTCCATCGTGTGCTTTTCTAGCTTGCCCTTAAATGCATCTATGCTATTTGCCTCAACTACTTCTTGTGGTAGCACGTTTTACATTCTTACCACTCTTTGGGTAAGGAAGTTTCTCGTGAATTCCCTATCGGATTTATTAGTGACCAGTGACCTCTAGTTTTGGACTACCCCACGAGTGGAAAAATTTTCTCTACATCTACCCTATCAAACCCTTTCATTATCTTAAAGACCTCTATCAGGTCACCCATCATCCTTCTCTTTTCTAGAGAAAAGAGCCTCAGCCTGTTTAGTCTTTCCTGATAAGGATATCCTCTCAGTTCTGGTATTATCCTTGTGCATTTTTTTTGCATCTCCTCCAATGCCTCTATATCCTTTCTATAATATGGAGACTAGAACTGTGCACAGTACTCCAAGTGTGGTCTAATCAAAGTACTATACAAGTTTAACGTAACTTCTCTGCTTTTCAATTCTATCCCTCTAGAAATGTACCCCAGAGCTTGGTTTGCCTTTTTTATGGCCTTATTAACCTGCGTCGCTATTTTTAGTGATTTGTGTATCCTGAGATCCCTTTGCTCCTCTACCCTATTTAGACTCTTATTATCCAAGCAATATGTGGCCTCCTTATTCTTACTACCAAAATGCACCACCTCATACTTATCTATAATGAAATTAATTTGCTAATTATGCACCCATTCTGCAAGTTTATTAATGTCCTCTTGTATTGTAACGCCTTCTTCCTTTGTATTAACTACACCCCCCAATTTCGGTCATCTGCAAATTTCGAAATTGTACTTCCAATTCCCGGGTCCAAATTGTGGGTGTAAATTGTGAACAACAATGGTCCCAGCACTGATCCCAGTGGAACACCACTTCCCATCTTTTCCTAGTCTGAGTAGCTATCCATAACTCCTACTCTCTTTTCTGTTTTGTAGCTAGCTTGCTATCCATTCTGCTGCCTGTCCCCTGACTCCACATGCTCTGACCTTAACCATAAGTCTATAATGCAGTGACATATAGAATTTTCAGATACATCCGCGAGGTTATATACTAAATAAGTTTTGATATTAATGTATACTGCCTCCACAAATTAGTATGCTGAGAACACTCTTTTTATATGGTGAATTCTATTAGAAGTTTAGAAAGAAAACTTGTTTTTTTTTGCTTTAGTCTGTCGGCAGTAATAAAGCCTGTCCAAATATGACTTTTCAGAATTTCAGCATGACATCAGTATATTGCTCTGCCCTCCCCTGCACACCCCCCATCCCCCGACACACACACCAATAATTGGCTTAACTGGTGTTTTTAGTGCATCTGCATAAAACATTTACTGCTGTATTAGATATACTTTGGACTTTGCAAACTGGCATTTCATAGCCCCAAAGTAGTCGTAGGAGTAGAAATTGAATTCATTGTGCCCGTTTTACGGGCGTAAAAGTAGCGTGACAAGAGCCAATTTCAGGGTCGCATATCCTGCGCCCAAAGGATGCCTTTTTCAGGCATCCCTGGTGGCCGCCTAAAACAGGCAATAGGCCCCTTACATATGTAAACAAGGGTTGTTCTCCTGGGTACTGCTGCTAGTGACCCAGGAGAAAAGTGGAACTTCACGCCTGTGCAACGCAGACAGACCCAAGAGGGGAAATATCGCCACAAAGATGGTAAGATCCAGCCAATAACTGGGAGGGCAGGAAATGCCCTGCACAAGGAGGAGGGGTGGGGAGAGATAAAAATTAACCTTCGGCCCTGCATCATTCCAATTTTCCCCTCAATTTAAATTACCCGTGCGGCATCTGGAAAAGGGGACTGAGCCAGATCGGTCACAGAGCAATTGTTGACAGGAAGGGAGTGGGGCAGGTCCAGGATAACAGACAAATGCAATGTTATGGCAACATTGAAAAATGATGGAAAATATAGGGAATGTGATTGGAAAAGAGGGAATGTGAGAGAAACACAGGGAATGTGAGGGTAAAAGAATTTGGTACAGTGGAAGGTTGTTTCTTGGTAGAGAAAAAAAGTTCAGCAGTAACCCAAAAACAGCTGAAGACTTGGGTTACCCAGAATTACTTTGAAATTATAAATGATGTTGTAATTCATCTCACTGAAATCCTTCTATTCTACAAAACAAAAAGACTGAAGTATTTTATTCAGCCCTTGGTGATACTGGCACATTCAACCAAGGTAAATGTACGTGATCACTGTCACGTGACCAAACATCACATGATCAAATGACACATGATTAAACCTTCAGGAATATGTCCAACCAGATTTGCTAACCCTACAGACAGGTGTGGGTAGGAGGCCTGGATTCATTACCAGCCCTTGTGACTCCTACAATTCATTTTAAATCCAGCCCTTTTGGAGAAAAATATGATTTGTTTTTTAAAAGACGAGAACAAAATAAACTCTGGTGACTGCATTATAATTGGAGCTATGTGGTGTATAGGTCTGAGATCAGCTTGACTCAAAACCTTCAAACAGACTTGGACTTAGTCCTCTGCTGTTCACTGCACAGATGTCACAGACTGTGAATTCAAAATATTGGAGGCATTTTGCTCTGCATGCCCACGGAGGGCCTTGCTTGTGCATGTGCAGAGTCAAATTTTCAGGATCCCTACCCTCCCTAAAATCAGACTGTTAAAGGTTGATTTTAAAACCTGATGGGGTAGGTTTTGACTGTGGATTTGTAGATCGACCACCCATTACAGAAACTGTCTGATTTTCATTTCCATTGGCAAATCAGGCAGTTTCTATCTGCTATGGCAGTTTTACACTGGGTTGGCAAGTGGAAAATTTACCCTTATAAATACCAAGCAGTCTACCCAAAAACTGGACTGTTTGGTTTAAGTTGGAGTCATTGTCATTATATTGGATAACCCCTGGAACCGGGCATGGGGGATGTGGTGCATGATTATTCCGTACCCGGTCGTTGGGATGCAGGCAGCACATGAGAATCGTGCTGCCTGGCGATCTCCATGATTTCTGCGTGCAGCCAACGCTACCTGCGATGCTGTGTGGCTGCATGTACCAGCAGGGGGCCCGATATGGGGCATGGCCGGTGCTACTTAAAGGCAGCCTGCACCTCTTAAAGGGGAGGTGCACTGTGGCTGTAGAAAGTGCATTGGCAATTAAATCTGTGCTGGAAGATACATTGTAATGGATGGACCTGCGAGAGAGCGTGCATCAAGGTTCTCGGATGATGCACTAGAGGCCTTGGTGCACGAGGTGGACGCATGGAGGGCCATCCTGTATCCGCAGGGTGGCCGGAGGACACCTGCTGTGGAAGCAGTGGCGCGAGAAGTAAATGCCAGAAGTAATGCGCCACGCACATGGATGCAGTGCAGGAAAAAGTGATGATTTGACATGAGTGGTTAAGGTGAGTGAATTCAACTGTCAAATGGCATATCCTACCAACTGCACCACCAGCATCATCCACTGCTCCATGCACGACAACCACCTCCCCACACCACCACCGTCGCCCACCTACCAACAAATGCTTTCCATCTGTATGCAACGCTGCACATCAGATGCTGCATCTCACCCTCACACAGTACCACACTTGCAATCCACACACCCACAACTCTTACGTCACATGCACTGGCAGCTCTTCAACCATGACAGCCACATCACCCAAACACCTTGCAGGACACTCACTGACACTTCCCTCTGTCTTGCAGAGGAAGGTGGCGCATAGCAGCAGGAAAGACCTGGGGGAGGACAGGTGCGTTTACACGTCCTCACCCCCATGGAGGAGACAGTGCTGGCAATAATTTGGCGGACCGTCGCTGCAACTGTGGTCCCTGGCGGCACTGGAGGTATCGGCGATGATGGTCTCTGCATACCTAAACCTCCTTCTCACTTCCCACATCTCCCTCATCCCACAATCTTTCCTGACTCATGTGCTGCAGATAGTGTCAGCACGCACGTCTGCTTTTCTCCCCTCCCCGCACCACAACTCAATCCGTGTCCCTTTGCCATTGAAGATACCCAAGAACTGGAGCTGGCACCTTCCAAAGTGGAGGAGGAGGAAGACAGTGATGATGAAGCCACACCGTCGCTTGATCTGACACTCGCATCCACTAGCTCAGATACCGACATTATGCGTAGTGTAGAGGCTAGGTTAGAGGAGGGATCTGCACGAGATGAGACACCGGGCACAAGTGCACAGGAGCCGAGGCAGGGGGAACGGTTACCGCAGGTGCCAGCTCGCCGGAGGGTGAGGTCACACAATGGTTCTGCTGCAGAGGATTCAGATGATGTCTTCGATGGGCCAGACTGCAGAAGAAGGCTGATGGGCGTACACAGCCAAATGCTTGGTGCACTGGAAAGCCTGCCAGAAAGCCTGCGCACAATGTCAAGGGGCATGGAGACGTCACCTTGAACTTGGTACAGGGTTTGCACAGAGCTTGGAGCTCATCATTGTACACATGGAACAGGTGGTCACCTCCATCAGCACACCTGTGGAACCCACCATGATGCAGTGTCTGATGACCGCTGACACAGCTGCTATCGTGTCTCTGGGTTCCACTGTAGAACGGGGCTTCCAGGGCTTCACAGCACTCCAGGGATCTGAGGGGTTAAATTGGACAAGGCCAATAATCAGGCACGGGTAGCACGATCCCGACTAAACCACGCCCAGTACTTCCTGCACAGGCAGGACGACAAGTTCATCCGGCCTGAGTACTTATCTGACAGCAGGCTAAAAACCTGGCTTGACACGAGGATTCAAGGAAATGCACATTTTCCATGAGCAGGGAGAGCCCGAATCTCTTAAAGGGAGGATGTCTCTTAAAATCTTTTAAAGGGGCTGGTACCTGTTATTTGCTGAAAATAACAGTCTGCTGTCTGCACGGAGTCTGAACGGAGATCAAACCTCGTACACATAAAACACAGATGCAGGTCCCGTCCCTTTATTTAAAACTAATGAGTTATGTTAAAACATTGAATAAAGGTTGCGCACTGCTAAATCCCACATCCTCCAATCTGCTTGCCAATCTGAGTTTGTACCAGGCTTGCGAGAGTGCATGCACCAAGGTTCTCTGCTGATGCACTGGATGCCTTGGTGCAAGAGGTGGACAGAGGAGGGACATCCTATATCCGCAGGGGGGCAAGATGCCCTCCAGACATATGCTCAAAAGGCAGTGGGAGCCAGCCAGGGATGAAGTCAATGACAGGCACAAAGCACCACGAACATGGATGCAGTGCAGGAAGACTGTGCATTGGCTGGAACATTGAGTTCCAAAAACGCATCTGTCCCTTAAATCAGCATTGCACGCTGATCTACCACATATTCTCCCTACCTTACATGGTGCTGGTGATCATTGGAGAAAAAGTACTAGGTAAACTAATGGGTCTAAAGGCTGACAAGTCCCCTGGACCTGATGGCTTGCATCCGAAGGTCTTAAAGGAAGTGGCTACAGAGATAGTGGATGCATTGGTTGTAATCTTCCAGAATTCACTAGATTCTGGAAAGG
Organism: Heptranchias perlo; assembly: GCF_035084215.1. Classification (NCBI taxonomy): domain Eukaryota; kingdom Metazoa; phylum Chordata; class Chondrichthyes; order Hexanchiformes; family Hexanchidae; genus Heptranchias; species Heptranchias perlo. The sequence goes on along the minus strand of NC_090341.1, from coordinate 32,239,177 downwards.
TTCCAGCGGATTGGAAAACTGCAAATGTAACACCCCTATTCAAGAAGGGAGTGAAACAGAAAGCAGATAACTATAGACCAGTTAGCTTAGCATCTATCATTGGGAAAATGCTAGATTCCATTATTAAGGAAGTAGTAGCAGGACATTTGGAGACTCATAATACAATCAAGGAGAGTCAACATGGTTTTATGAAGGGGAAATCACATCTGACAAATTTATTAGAGTTCTTTGAGGAAGTAACAGGCCGGGTGGATAAAGGGGAACCAATGGATGCAGTATATTTGGATTTCCAAAAGGCATTCGATAAGGTGCCACATAAAAGGTTACTGCACAAGTTAAGAGCTCATGGTGTTGGGGGTAATATACTAGCATGGATAGAGGATTGGCTAACTAACAGAAAACAAAGAGTTGGGATAAAAGGGTCATTTTCAAAATGGCAATCTGTAACTAGTGGGGTGCCGCAGGGATCAGTGCTGGGGCCTCAACTATTTACAATATATCAATGACTTGGATGAAGGATAGGTGGAAAAGCAAGTTGCGATGAGGACAGTGTCTGCAAAGGGATATTGACAGGTTAAGCGAATGGGCAAAAATTTGGCAGATATAATGTGGGAAAATGTGAAGTCATCCACTTTGGGAGGAAAAATAAAAAAGCAAAATATTATTTGAATGGAGAAATACTACAAAATGCTGCGGTACAGAGGGATCTGGGTGTCCTCGTACATGAAACACAAAAAGTCAACATCCAGGTGCAGCAGATAATCCGGAAGGCAAACGGAATATTGGCCTTTATTTCTAGGGGGATGGAGTATAAAAGCAGGGAAGTCATGCTACAACTTTACAGGGTGCTGGTGAGACCACACCTGGAGTACTGCGTACAGTTCTGGTGCCCTTTTTTAAGGAAGGACATACTTGCATTGGAGGCAGTTCAGAGAAGGTTCACTAGGTTGATTCCGGGTATGGAAAGGTTGTCTTATGAGGAAAGATTGAACAGGTTGGGTCTATACTCATTGGAGTTTAGAAAAATGAGAGGCAATCTAATTGAAACATACAAGATTCTGAGGGGACTCGATAGGGTAGATGCTGAGAGGATATTACCCCTCATGAGGGAATCTAAAACGAGGGGACACAATCTCAGAATAAGGAGTCGCCAGTTTAAGACGGAAATGAGGAGGAATTTCTTCTCCCAGAGGGTCGTGAATCTTTGGACTTCTTTAACCCAAAAAGCTGTGGCGGCTGAGTCATTGAATACATCTCATTAAATGGCGGAGCAGGCTCGAAGAGCCAAACGGCCTAGTCCTGCTCCTATTTCTTATTGTCTTAGGTTTATCTGTGCATGCGCAAACGCCTTTACCAATATGGCGTCCGGCGCACATCACGCTAAAAGTGTGCGTGCGCACGCATTCTGGACGCCATTTTGGGTCCTTTGGCGTCTGCGTAGCGCCTACACAATAGGCGTTCTGCAGCCCAATTTAGAGCCCATTGTCACTCTATCCTTTGCTCTGGTGCCTTTAATATGCTAATAATGAATTTAACATCCAATTAATGTAATGGACTCAAACAAGGAGATGTCAATGATGCAGCTTACTGTTTGTGTAGTCAAACTACATATATTTTTCAATTGTAACTGGAAAGTAATGGATTTGCTTAAGTGTATGTTATGTAAAAGTTAATTGATCTCTTGCCAGTTCTAAGCCATAATCGTGAGATGGACGAAGTAAACACTTTCTTGGTATGCCTTTTTAAGAAAAGTTACAAAGTAAGAAAGGCATTTGGAAACCTGACAACGAATACATTAATACTTAAGTTCACTAGGCCTCAATGATAAAAGTTACTTTGTTGTAGCAACAGTGGTTTTAAAAAGAATTTTGTGTCTTGTGGCTTTCAAAATGTGAACTTAATTAATTGTTTCATTACTTCATTGTGATTCCTGACAAAGAGCAGATTCGTGTACCTCTGTTTTCCACAGCTTTTCAATTTTACACAGTTGGAAGTACCCTGCATAGAATAAACTGTGCTTATTTTAAATGCACTACCATGTGTTTCAGACATGGTCCCATTTAGAAAAAATATGCGCATAACCGTCTGGCTTTAAGCAATTCATTGCAATATATGAACATTTTTTAAAAGCATTTTAAAACTTTTTTCCTTCAATTTTGTTGCCTTACCTCTCCTCTCCTAAAGGTCGTGACCTGTACAGCTCCACAGGCAGCAGAAGCCCAGTACTATATTACCCAACTGGCCATTTTTCATTTCTGAGCAGGACAGTGACTTTGAGATAAGTGCATTTTGTGGATGTCCAGTGAGGACAGGGTCAGGCTCAACTGTGGTAGCCCTCCATGTATAAATATCCAGAGCAGGACCCACATTATGCTTAGGCCTCCTCTACCTCGATCTCACCGCCCCGTTCCCCCCGGTCACTGGGAATTGTCAGGATGACCCGTCAGCTGATCCCGCCAATTACCCGGTCTCGGCAGGCAAGCTCCGGACCCGTGTGAATTTCTGCTTCTACCCAGAACATTCTCTCTTTTTAAAAACTTAAAACATAAGGTTAGAATTTATTGTTGGTAATAATTGAGGCTGAACACTTAATCAGGGCGATTTGAACTCTCCCTGATCGATGGTAAAGGAGTAGGAGGGCATTTAAAATGGAGTGTCTCCATTTGCTGATTGCTCCTGCCGGCCTATGATTTTAACACTGCTACAAGACAGTCTGGGCCTCTTCTACCCCGGGCTCCCCCTCCTCCAGCTGTGAGACAATCTCAACACCCCACCCATGTTTGCTGATGATTGCACAGTGTTCAGTTCCATTCGCAACCCCTCAGATAATGAAGCAGTCCATGCCCGCATACAGCAAGACCTGGACAATATCCAGGCTTGGCTGATAAGTGGCAAGTAACATTTGCGCCAGACAAGTGCCAGGCAATGACCATCTCCAACAAGAGAGAGTCTAACCACCTCCCCTTGACATTCAAAGGCATTACCATCGCCGAATCCCCCACCATCAACATCCTGGGGGTCACCATTGACCAGAAACTTAACTGGACCAGCTACATAAATAGTGTGGCTACAAGAGCAGGTCAGAGGCTGGGTATTCTGCGGCGAGTGACTCACCTCCTGACTTCCCAAAGCCTTTCCACCATCTACAAGGCACAAGTCAGGAGTGTGATGGAATACTCTCCACTTGCCTGGATGAGTGCAGCTCCAACAACACTCAAGAAGCTTGACACCATCCAGGACAAAGCAGCCCGCTTGATTGGCACCCCATCCACCACCCTAAACATTCACTCCCTTCACCACCGGCGCCCAGTTGCTGCAGTGTGTGCCATCCACAGGATGCACTGCAGCAACTCGCCAAGGCTTCTTCGACAGCACCTCCCAAACCCGCGGCCTCCACCACCTAGAAGGACAGGGGCAGCAGGCACATGGGAACAAGACCACCTGCACGTTCCCCTCCAAGTCACACACCATCCCGACTTGGAAATATATCGCCGTTCCTTCATCGTCGCTGGGTCAAAATCCTGGCACTCCCTTCCTAACAGCACAGTGGGAGAACCTTCACCACACGGATTGTAGCGGTTCAAGAAGGCAGCTCACCACCACCTTCTCAAGGGCAATTAGGGATGGGCAATAAATGCTGGCCTTGCCAGCGATACCCACATCCAATGAACGAATAACTGCCCTCCCAGACTTACCTCGCCTTCTGATGTCAGTGGACGGCATTAGGGCCACCCAATTTTCATCATCCCCGCCGGCCAGCTGCTACTTTCTGCTGCAAACGGCCGAGCAACTGACCGGCGACATTCAAATGAAGCCCGACAGTTAAACTCTTTCAGGCCTCCAACTCACACTCCCATGCGGGATTGCCATCTGTTCCCGCCGGGAGTTAAAATCGGCCCTTGTGTGTTTGTATGACATTCGTCTGCCTCCTATTTAATAGTGGCGACAACCCATAAACAGCCTCCAGCGTAATCCTCCAACCAATCTGATTCGTTAATATTGAAACCCTCCAATCTAGGGGAAAAAGCTGATTTTTCTTGTGAGAAGCTAGCAAGCAGGCACATGAATTAAAATACTGACTGTTGACATATCGGTGTACAGAATAAAATCTCAATGAATGGGTTTTAACAATTAATATACATTCCCCTCTTTATACCAATGTATCTATAAAATTGTTGCTACATATTCAGTCAAGCTGGTGCTGACTGAGCTGAATCTGGTTTCCTGTGAAAACTTTCAGAATTTGGTGTAGGAAAAGCATGTGTTGCCAAGTCACCCTTCCACCTGTTTTAACGCTGTGAAAGTGTGAAAAGCCCTCGCAGAAGGATATTCTTTTCCTATTAAATATCAGGATCTTTTTAGGCAGCTTTTAAGTAAAGATTGTTTGATGGCCTCAAAATTTGAAACACTCTAGGATTGCTGGCACAGCCTCATGTTTTGGACTGAGTCTAAGTGCTGGGATGATGTGGTTTCCATCTTCATATCTTCTAGCAGACTCGGAAAATTCTATCAGGTGCTTCATTTCAGTTCCCTCAGGTAGGTGAATAACACGGACATTTTTATGTCTTGGGCCTGTTTTTGTCATCATCACATTTGTCCCTCAGCTGCCTATTTTCCTGTTCCAGTTGATTAACATAGACCTGAACTACATCAAAATTATCTACCAAATTTGATACATTTCACCTCCCTTACCTTCCTGGCTAAGGATGCTGGGGACTTTCCAATTTTCAGAGACAATAGTCTACAAATTAGATCCCACTGCGCCCGTTTTACAGGAGTAAAAAGCCTAAGGGTCCAATAAGGCGGGCGGCATGTACGCGCTCATTCCATGCCAGAAGTGCGCCGCCTGCCTTATTGGATTGGACTCCTCCATAGGCATCCACGGCTGTACTGGAGGTGTTAAAAATGCTAATTTTAATATTTAAGTAAGGGTCCTACGCTTGTTGTAGGACGCTTTTGTAAAATTGGCCTGCCCTAGCACCTGACTCGCCATGTGATAAACTTGCTCCCCAAATCATGGCATTAGCAGGCAGCAAGGACCCTTACATACGAACATATGAATTAAGAGCAGGAGTAGGCCATTCAACCCTTCGAGCCTGCTCTGCCATTTGATAAGATCATGGCTGATCAGATTGTGATCTCAACCCTACTTTCTCGTCTATCTACTATAACCTTAGACTCCCTTGTTAATCTGGAATCTATCCAAATCAGCCTTAAAAGTATTCAGTGACCCTGCCTCCAACACAGGGAAAGGAGTTCCACAGACTCACAACCCTCAGAGAAAAACAATTCTCCTCATCTCTGTCTTAAATGGGAGACCCCTTATTTTAAACTGTGGCCCCTAGTTCTAGTCTCTCCCACGAGGGGAAACATCCTCTCAACATCTAGTCCCCTTAGGATCTTATATGTCATGGGTGGTCTGGTAGGTCTGTCTTTGGGGCTGGAGGATGAGGGGGAGCAGGGAAAAGAGCAGAAGCAGCTGGGACAAGAGGAAGGAGCAAAGCACTGCACGAGAGACCATATTTTCCTACAACTGTGACTACTTCAAAAGTACTTCATTGGCTGTAAAGCGTTTTGGGACGTCATGAGGTTGTGAAAGGCGCTGTATAAATGCAAAAGTTTCTTTCTTTCTTACCCACAGTGGGTTTTCAGGCGGCACTTCTCATACTTCAACTTCATTGAGAAGAAATATGTCTGGCATCTTTGCTTAACCAAGGAGGCCAGCACAGAGTAATGTCACTTGCTGCAGCCACAACTCAAGCCTCAAACCAGGGCATGAACAGCACTGCCTGTGGCTGTCAAGGTCACCATGGCCCTTAACTTTCATGCATCGGTTCCTTCCAGGCTACAGCAGGTGACATCAGTGACATCTCCCAGTTTGCTGCGCACCACTATGTTAGGGAGGCCACAGAGACTCTCTATGTCAGGAAAATTACTGACATTACTTTCCCCATGGACGGAGCAAAGCAGGACGAGAGAACATTCGGCTTCACCCACATTCCAGGCCTCCCCAGGGTCCAAGGTGCCCTAGACAGCACCTATATTTCCTTGCGTGCTCCACGTCGTCAGCCTGGCATCTTTCTCAATAGACAGGGATCCCACTCAATGTTATACAAAACCCTGGTTAGACCGCACCTGGAGTACTGTGAGCAGTTCTGGGCACCGCATCTTCGGAAGGACATATTGGCCTTGGAGGGAGTGCAGCGTAGGTTTACTAGAATGCTACCCGGACTTCAAGGGTTAAGTTACGAGGAGTGATTACACAAATTGGGGTTGTATTCTCTGGAGTTTCGAAGGTTAAGGGGTGATCTGATCGAAGTTTATAAGATATTAAGGGGAACAGATAGGGTGGATAGAGAGAAACTATTTCCGCTGGTTGGGGATTCTAGGAGTAGGGGGCACAGTCTAAAAATTAGAGCCAGACCTTTCAGGAGCGAGATTAGAAAACATTTCTACACACAAAGGGTGGTAGAAGTTTGGAACTCTCTTCCGCAAACGGCAATTGATACTAGCTCAATTGCTAAATTTAAATCTGAGATAGATAGCTTTTTGGCAACCAAAGGTATTAAGGGATATGGGCCAAAGGCAGGTATATGGAGTTAGATCACAGATCAGCCATGATCCTATCAAATGGCGGAGCAGGCTCGAGGGGCTGAATGGCCTACTCCTGTTCCTATATTCCTAATGCCTTGCTTGTTTGCAATCACAGGCAGCACATTATGCAGGACTGTGCCCCGTTTTCTGGCAGCTGTCATGATTCATTCATCCTATACCAGTCCTATGTGCCCTCTTTTTCCAACCAGGCTGTCAGGTCGCAAGCAGGCTACTGGGCAACAAACGATATCACCTTCAGATATGGTTCATGAGTCTTGTCAGGAACCCGGCCGCAGCCGCACAAGTGGCCCCACAACGAGAGCTACGCCAGAAATTCCATTGAGCAGACAGTCAGCGTGCTCAAGCAATGTTTCTGCCACCTGGACCATTTGGGAGGAACGATACAGTACAGCCCTGAGCAGGTATACAGCTTTGTGGTTATGTTCTGCATGCTGCATAACTTTGCAATAATGAGAAACCAGGACACTTCAGATGGCCGTGGTGGGTGAGCTCGAGCACCTCTGGGCCTTGAGGGCCCGGCTGCAGACTGCAGCATCTCGGCTTGGGCCGGGGCAGTCTAGCCCAGTTGGTTGTGTGGCACTAATGAGGAGAAGTAGGTGGTAGGGGAGCAGGCATCCTGTCATCCTGAGAAATGTCAGCAGGTGCCTCTCCCTTGGAGCTAAGGCCACGTCTCAACACTTCTATGGCTCTGCGTGAGAACAGAGTGCAGCAGTGATAGAATGTCCGGAAGCCCCTGTCAACACTGGTGCATGTTGTGTGCAACCTCTTGCAAGAAAGATGGGAGTGTGTCAGTGGCAGCCCTGTGAGCTGTTTTGAGATTGTGCCTGCCATGGTCATATAGTTCGTACATTGTGTGTAAGATGTGAGGTCTGGGGAAGTGAGGGTGAGAGTAGGAGGAGAAGGAGGTGGAGTGAAGTGTGGTGCAGTGAAGTAGAATTCTTAGCCGTGATGACTCTGATGAGATCTTTGAACTTTTTTCTGCATTGCAGCCGTGTCCTGGCTAAGCTCCTGGCAATGATCTGCTCAGCGACTTCTTCCCACTGTCGGCAGAGGTGTTGTCTGGAGGACTTTCTGTGTTCCCGGGGGGTGATAGGATGTCCCACCTCCTGAGGACAGCCTGGACCAGGGCCTCCAAAGCTGCATCCACGAACCTGGATGCACTCTCTGCACCTCTTCCAGCAATTTTATCCCTTTGGGAATGTTTCCCTGTTGTCTGCTGCCAGAGTGCACCGCCCCTTTAAGAGCTGCTGGCTGCCTTTAGGTGGTGCCAGTCAAGTCCGATTTGTCATGCCCCCAAACAGGCGGAAAGCTAATAAGTAGTGCGGGTAGCATTGGCTGCACGCCTGACTCAGCACCAATTTCATGTGGTCCCTGGGTCCAGAATTGGCGCATCCCCGCCCCTGCACGCCTGTTTTCAGGCACGATCGAATTTCTAGGCCAATATCCAGCTTCGCCCTGACTGGTGTCCAACAGTTTGCTGTGAAAATCATCCTTCTGAAGCAATCTACATCCATCACAGGGTCGTTTACTGCTTTAAGTTTTAAATTTGTCACGATAACCTATGTTACCTGGAAAATAATCTGGTTTTTATTTGCGAGTGTTTCTGCAATGGATTTTTCTTTGCAATGTCTGAGTGTTTCCAGTTAACCAGAACAATTTGTGAATATTTAGAGAAAAGGGATAAAATTTAAAGTGATCTACAAAGATTTAACAATGGGGCAGATGTCTTGCAAATGGAATTTTATAGTAAAAAATCTACGCAATATATTATCATCCTGAAAACAACAAATATAACAAGTCGAAGTGTAAGTAAGGTCCAGCAGGGAATAAAGGGCTGGGTGTAATAGTTAAATAAACATTGAAAGTGTCATCATTGTGCTCAGCGGCAATTACTAAATGAAATGCTAGAATATACATTGGGGAAAACAAACACAGATTAAGTGATCACTTTGCTGAAATCCTCTGTTCTGTTCACAAGTCTGACCCGGAGCTTCTTGTCACTTGTTTTAATTCTTCATCCCACTCCCACTTTGACCTCTCTGCTCTTGGTCTCCTATATTGTTCCAATGAAGTTCACTGTAAGCTCGAGGAACAGCACCTCATTTTTCTGCTAGGCACTTTGCAGCCGTCTGGCCTTAACATTGGACTTTAACAACTTCAGACCTTAAGTAAAACTCCAATTTTCTCTCTGGCAGTCGGTACTAGCAATGTGAGATGGGTGTGCCAGTGTTCCAGGGGAGGGAATGTGTTGGCACTTGGGGTGGGCACCCCTTGTCGGAACATCATTGGTGGGTGGTCCGTGCCCTTGGTGTTGACCTTTTTTTTCCCACCAGACTCCCAGGCCACTGGAGCCTGCTCCACCATGCCGTTTCTTCATGCTTCCTTTTCTCCCTATCCGCCTTCAGCTATTTACACACTCTCTCTGTCTTTTATTTCTCTCATTATGCCTTCTTCTTTCTCTTGATAGCATTACGTCTGCCATTCAATCACTTCCTGTTCTCCATCCAAACACTTCACAGGTCATTCTATTTCTTTAACTATGTGTCTTTTTTTTTTCCCTTTTCCCATTTTCCTCATTGGATTCCTTTTTAAATGCTGCTCATCTGTAATATCTCCTAGTCTTGAGGAAGGGCCAGTGGCTTGAAATGGTGTCTGATGATTTTCCATGGATGATGCCAAGGCCTCAGACAACCCTCCAGATCTTACTTTGTATTCTGTGCATACCCATGTGCAGCAAAACACACATTCAAGCTGAAACTTGCAATTGAAATCTTAGCCGCACTCCTATTTTATGAGGGCTTCACACATCAAACTACTGTAATGTAGCATGGTCTCTTAACTGGCACTCAATACGAGCTGCAGAGCAGGCATATAGTCGCCATCATTGACCCTCTGTACTTAGGAAATGTCCCAGAGGGGTTACATTAGGTTGTCATGTCACACCATTCAGATGGAAAGGAAATACAAGTGCTGATTGATGCATCAATCACTGGTTTGATAGGTGTGAGCAGCATATTAACTGATATTGCAGTTGCAGCCAGAAATGAGCCACAGGCATAACTGTTGAGGCCAGTGGTGACTTTGCCCACTATAGATGGTGGCATCCCTATGTTGCAAGTTGGTTGTAAGTCGCATTCCTGTAGATAGCAAAGCTCTGCAACTGGCTCTCTGCTGACCTGGAGAAAGCTGAGGCAGTTGTGCTCAATCATTGGTAGGAAAAAAGATCAAATCTGGAACAAATTGTGCAGAGTTGTGCTAGGTCTTCTAATACTCTAGCATGCAAAATGCAGCAGACCACAGGCCAGTAGATAATCAGCACGGTAATCTGCTCTCCTATTCTGCGATTTCCCATTACGCCCCTAATGCAACTGCTGTCCCAACACAGCATCACAAATTTGCCTCACCTATGTCTAAAGAAGTGAGACTAACATTCTGTAAGGCATCACACTACATGTGGGAGTATTGTATCCTGCTGTTTGCTCATAAACAGGTGAGTAGTGGCAGTGGAAAGGATTCAGACGAAGACAAATAAAATGATTCCAGTTTTCAGATGATTGATCAGTGCATGAGGGTAAATCTGTTGTGAGTAGAAAAAAGATTGAGGGAAAATGATCCAAGTAATTAATTAACAAAGTGAATTGATTAAATGAATTTTGGGAGGTATTTTGTGCAAAATCAGAATCTAGGAACCAGAGGGCATAACTAGGCTCAAGAAATTGAATTAAACCATTTATAGATCAGATTATACTTTTGACTTATCAAACAGCTACAAAGTGTAATACATATTGTCTGAGTTGAGGCATTCAAAAGAAGCTAGATACATCAGCAAGTAGTGGAGGGATATGGGTTTGAAGTAGGGCCATAATGATAAAGGGTCAGTTTAGGATGTAAAATAGGACTTTGAGGAGAGGATGAGCTACATGGGCTGAATGATATTTCCTCATTTTGACAATCTCGTGTGAAAGTATATCAGTTTAAGCATCAAAAGTAGAGAATTACTGCAGGCACGTTCTGTCACAGCAGAGGAAGTTGAATGCTCCACTGTTATTTTCTAGTATTCAATTTCCATTTATTCGAAGTTTGTAATATCATAAAACCATAGCTAAAATAATAGCAATTGTGTTTCATGTGAACGGAACATTTTCCAAGTCATAAAGTGCAAACTGAATGTCATTGCAATTAATTTTATTTTATATGCTGTTTGGAAATATGATTTAAATATGAATTCAATGACAAGCCAATGTCATAAAATCCCAGTTTGCTTACATATGCAATCATAAAATGCAAAGTGATGGAGGGTGACATGATTTTCCATGAAGTCAGCGTAACATTTACTATAGGGTCATATTCAGCTTGGTTTGTAAACACTTCACATCAACCTGTCACCGACTCCTAAAATGAGTAAATATTTCAATTGATTATTTAGATTGTGCCAGTACTGCAAAACTGAAGTAATTAAAAAAAATAAACATTAAAGGTTGTCATGAATTGCAGGTGCCAAGTCCTAACAGTTTGCCAGAGTATTCAGAAATAAAATAGGAATGAGTGAATTGGCTGAGGTTGAGAGATTTCAGGTCAGTTCAAGTTACACCAAAACCCATCTAATGTGAAGCCAAACCAATCTGTTAGAATTTATAACCCCAATACAAAGATTGGTTATATAATTATATGGAATAATTTATTTAAAATGAAAAAGGAAAGGTGATCCCAGATGTGATAAATGAAACCTTGATCTAATCTAAAACAAAAATAAATACTTTTTTTTACTGGTGTGATGTAGACCAAAGCAGACTGGGAATTTCCCAGTTTTGCACTGAACTTGCTGTTGTCAGCTGAGGCTGGGGTGGGGACATTATAGGGCTCTGTGCTACCTGGCTACTGGGGTGGGGGGAGGGAAAAAAATCACCCAGGGTTCCCACTTCTGCTTGTGGTCCCTTCTAAAAGTGTGTGAGTGCGTGCATGTGTGTGTATTATTACATATATATATATATAAAATATATACACACACTTGGACATCAGGTGAAGAAAGAATTGGGTTTGACTGCAATGTTCCCCACAGTTGAGTATTATACTGACACTCATTATCACACGTGAAAAATGGTCACTTGGGCAAGTGGCCAGAACCCTGCGAACACCCACAGAACTTTACCTCAGCATGAGTCACTGCCTTCTGGAGAGGGGAACATTTTTTAAATAACTTTTACAAAAAATGTTGTTAGATACAGTACCAGAGATGGTCAATACAAAACTGCATACAAATAGTTCAATATTTTCAGTACAGAGGCAAGCCAAAAAAGAAAAGCAAAATATAGCAAATACATTCATGTGAGGAGATGCTCAATGACTTTCCTCTTAACATTCCAAATGAATACGAAAGCATATCGAAATCCATCACAATTTCTATTACATAATTTAATTTCACTACAGTGAAGTTTAGCTCACTGAAACCTAGATCTGAATATGATAGAAACAATTATTGGTTAAGCTAAATAAATGACATGCAAGAATGTTATGCAGGCTGTGATATTGTTGCATATTTCTTCTGCCTTTTTTTGTGCTATTACAAACAAAATGAATGATTTGCTGAAAAGGCTAGATATCTTTCTAAACAGTAATTGATCATGTCCCTAAAAATATTCCTAAAAACAGCACTGAAGCTTTTTTACGAGTGGAAGTTTGGAAGTTTGGAAGGCTGCCTCTTTGAAATTTGCTGATGATGGAATCAGCAGTGATCAAGAAAACTGCTTCAAAAACATTTACCTGAGGAAGGAAAAAATCTCCGAAAGCTTGTGAATTTAAAATAAAATTGCTGGACTATAACTTGGTGTTGTAAAATTGTTTACAATCAAAAACTGAAAGTGGAACCAGAAATGACCATGTTAGCTTTATAGCTCATGGGGAAAAATGACTTTGAACACGTGATTGTTTCAACACCTTCTGGGGCCAAATCTGCAGTCTCAAGTTACCACTGTTACCAATCAGGTTTTAAACATTGTATCTCCCTTAAAGGTTGTACCTGTCTATTCAAGTCTGAGAATCTCACCATCATGCTCAGGTGAGAGCAAAGGTCAGAGTACAATATGATCACCTTATTGCATGTATTTTCATAATAGGCTACCCATGGAATCCTAAAAAGTAGGTCAATACATTGCCTTGGATCTTAGCTACATTTGGACTTGCATATCACTTGGCAACTGTCCTGAGTACAGGCCGACCTTCACTGGTATGAAACACAACAAAAGTACATTTATGTCTGACATCAATTCTTTAACAAAGTTCTTACAGACATTTCCTTTTTCTGCATTGAATGGCAGTGTGAATTTATAAAGTATCATCCCTTTTACATCCGCCCAATACAGAACCATCTATTTGCATTTAAGGATAAATGTTTGAGCACCAGGGTGCTGGAAGAGCCCTGCTTACAGCCAGTGCATATCGGAAAAGCTGAGTGTGTGTCTGCAATTTTCTTTTATGTACTGGGTGCATACGAGTCCCTGCCAGCAGTGTGTGGCTTCACAGAATTTACCCTTTAGTATTCTTAACCTAACCAAAACACAGGAACAAAGACATGTGTCTTTCCTTTTGACATAGAGAATAAACAGTCTGCTGACTGCTGTTGGTGTTTTTTTTTATAAGTACATCATTAAATATGTGTCAGCATAAATTAAAGAAGGTCACTGATGCTCTTTCATCGGTACATTTCCTTTTCAATGGAACCAGCTGCACAAAGAAAGAGCTACCCAATTCTACGGACTGGCAAGATTCTCACAGGTGGAAGGAGCAATTGATGGAGTGCATATGGCACTCAAAGCTGCATACGAGAATCTTCTCTATTTCATCAGCAGGATAGGCTTTTTCTCATTTCATTAATGTGCAGCCAGTGTGTGACGTTCCTCACTTTATCCTGCATGTTAGTGCCTGCTACCCTGGAAGCTGTCATGATGCCTTTACCATGCACCTGGATGACTCAAAACCTTGAATCAGAATGACTAATTGATGATCAGAGCTATCCCCTGCAGTCATGGCTTACTCCAGCAAGGCTTCCGCAGACAGAGGGGAGAACAGATATAATGAGGTCTATAGCACTACAATGAAAACAATAGAGCAGACTATAGGGATTTTAAGTGGCTGCATACATGTGGTGGAACCCTGCAATACAGCGCAGCGAGAGTCTCTAGAATCATTGTAGCTTGCTGTGCCTACATAACATTGCTATGAAGAAAGGTTTGCTGCTTCCGGAAGCTGGAGGCAATAATGAAGAAAGTTGGGGAGGAGAAAGGACCTCCATTCCCACAGCATGAGGAAGCTGCACAGGAAGGAGAGGTCGTGGAACAGCACAAGGCAAAGAAAGGCGGCTACAACTTATAGCACTGTGCTTTCAAAGAATAATTGTAAACAATTTTACAACACCAAGTTATAGTCCAGCAATTTTATTTTAAATTCACAAGCTTTCGGAGGCTTCCTCCTTTGTCAGGTGAACGATGTGAAAAAAATCACATCGTTCACCTGACGAAGGAGGAAGCCTCCGAAAGCTTGTGAATTTAAAATAAAATTGCTGGACTATAACTTGGTGTTGTAAAATTGTTTACAATTGTCAACCCCAGTCCATCACCGGCATCTCCACATCATGACTTTCAAAGAATAAAAGTTGACAAACCAAGGAAAGCCACTTTATACCTGCCTGTTCTCTTTCAACCATCCACCCTCACAAAGTCTCGCATTGTCAAAAGCCTTTTGCCTTCCTTCCTAAGACACAAGTCTAAATTTCACCTGCCATCATCCAACCCCCCGCACCCGCCACTAACCTACCATCAGGAAGAAAATTCAACCCCTTTAGTGTTAATACTTTCATCTTTTTCTAAATTGTTTTAGTTAGCTTCTGAATCAATTATATTGTCTACCATTGTTACTGGTATCAGCACCATTCTGTTCAAATCCCATTTCATTTTTTTTCTCTATTAGTTATCCACATTATCATCAAAAGCATCATTCTAATCTGAGACTGTTGAGGTGTCCATGCTACATAACGTGTTCATTCTCAAACTTTGATTTCTGTCTGCTTCTAGGAAAGCTTTCCTTGAAGTGGGGACACACCACTTCCAAATTACTATCTGGATGTAAAAGTATAGATTGGAATCTCAAACTCTTTTTTTGTTTTTTTTAAACCAAACAGGAATGTTGTGTTCAACAAAATGATTGTTGTATCTATCCTGGTGCTGTGGTTTTCTTGATGTTCGTGGGACTGATAGTTGCCTAGGTAACACTGGTGGAATAGATAGTGGAGGCAGACAGAGAGACAAGGTGGTGACAATTAACTAGTCTGTGCTGGTTAGGATTTTTCATCTGAGTCCCACTAAATTGAAGGGCTCTTTGTTTTTTTTTGTAGACTGTTGCAGCTCTTTTTTATCCTATGAATGACTTCTAATCTGCCAAAAGTATGTTTAATTCCTACTGTAAATTAATTTTTAAAAACAAGTGCTTATCTATTTGTATAATTCCAGTGTGCAGTGGACGTGTGATAGATTGGATCTTTCAAAAGGGGACACGCCTGAATTCATTGCCTCAGAGACATTGGGGCTTAGAAATTAGTCTGGGCCCACATTAAGGCCCAAACTCGGCAATGTGCGCAAATCAAGAGGCCCGAGGATCGATGGAAATTGTTCCCCGGGCTTCTTCAACATAGTCAGCGTGAACTGCTGGGGCCGATCACACCTTCACAGGCAGCGCGCCTGAACAAAGGCTTTCCTGCCTCACCAAATCAGATAAACCCTGGGCCCCCGAGCGGGCTATTGAGGGGGGTCAATTGCGACTCCTGTGCGTCAGGGGAGCATTCCTGCTCCTCCTTGCTCCATACAATGGGTTTTTCAACAAATTTATTTTTTTAATTTACCTGGAGTTGGCGGTCAGGGGAACCGCTGAAGAATCCTGAGCATGAGAGGCCCGACACCTGCCCAACTCGTTGTTTGACGGATTTCTCGAAGGGGTCCTTCAATGGGTCTTAGGCCCTTAATTTACATAATTAAGGAGCTTAACGCCTGTTATAAGCGTTCGCCTGAGACGCCTAAAAAGACGACCCCACAAATTTAATAGTGGGTCCAATGCTTGCACAGATTGGGCGCAGACCATCCCACTGCTAAATTGGTATGCTTTGTGCTAGTTTTACGCCGAAGAAACAGGTGCATACTAATTTCTACCCCATGCCGCTGAAGAATTATACATTAACGAGACAAAAAAATCTTGATTGACTCAAATAATTAGTTATTCATCAAATATTCAATTGACTAAACGTGAACAGGTCAAAAATTGTACCAATGAGGAAGGAGTAACTAGCAGAGAAAGGAGCAATCCAATCCTTTTTTTTCAGATGTGATCCACAAAACAACAAGTACCACAAAAAACAATCAAATAATTTCTTCACACTTTTCAACTGTCATTTTTCTTCTCAGTCTGGTCACAATGCAATGGGAAGTAACATCGATAAGGTAACTCATAATGTTGCACAATTCTGAAATAAAAATGACTAAATTTCCCCATATAATTGTTTATTTAATGCTAGAAATCCTTGCAAGAAGTTTGCCCCACATAAGCCTGCCCTTCTATTTGGAGCATGGAATTTAAGTTGGAAATGTCATCTGGGTCTTGGTGCTAGTGGGTTCCAAACGTGGTGGATAAATTCCGGGGCAGGGGAGACGCAAGGTTTCCTTGTGGCTCACAAGGAAACCAAAATAAAAGTTTAACAACTTACTTTACTGGGCCTCTCCTGGCCTGGATCTTTTTGTAGCCAGGTTGGCCTGGCGAGACAGTCACAATGGCTTTCCCGCTCAAGCCTCAGGTAAAAATTGCAGCAGGTGCTGATGATGTCATTGGAGCCCGATCTGTATATTTAAAGCAGGATCCCACTGCTGTCCAGTAGGTGTCCCACATTTCTGCTAAAAACTGCAGGTTGAAATTACATCCTGCAGGAAGGCAGCGGGATTGAAGAGGGTAACTCGCTACCCTGATTTTAACTCGCTGCCTGCCAGTTTTCCGCTGGGTGGGCTGGGTTATAGTCAGGCCTATAGTTTCTTTTTTCCATCGCTTACTAGATTCTGTTTCAGAATTCATCTTACTGTAGGGAGGAGTATCTTGGTTTGTTTGCAAATAACCTTTGAGTTAGTGAGTTGTCCATTATCTCATTTGGTGTATTGTACTAGTCAAGAACATTGAGCAGGGACAGACTGTCTCCCCTGGAAGGGTGCAGGATTTTTTGGGATTCTCATGGAAAAAGGGAGGTAAAAATAATGCAGCGCTATGAAACCATTTACTGGGCCGCTCAGGAAATTTCCCGATTTCCCATAAGGCCAGTTGCCCCTGAGACTGAGGTAAGGGTTTGTGTCAGACTTGTGCGCTTTTTCTAGGAATTTTAATAATATTCTCTGTCTTGTCATTTTATTATGGATACCTTCGTGAGCTGGTGACATGCCTGAACTCATTGTTGCACAAACTGCTGGAAGTGCCTTGAATTAATTGGTGGTCTTTTATCTGACATAGTCTCATTTGGAATTCAATGAAATGCAACATGAGCTTTAATCTTCGCTATGATTCCTTTCCCATTTTTTAATCAGAGTAATAATCAGAACATAAGAGAGTTTCTTTTACCTACTTCAAACAGATCACACCCTATTTTCTCCCAGGGCCTTTCAGAAGGGTGGTCTAATAAATGGTCCAATTGCTGTTCGGCTTGAAATTGCTGGTATATAATATACCTTGATATGCATGTCTCTACATCCTTGTTCATTAGAGACCAACAAATCATTTCTCTAGCTCTCTGAAGACCGCCCTTGATTCCAATGTGGCCACTTTCTGCATGTTGATATGATGTTGCCAGTTTTGAAGGGAAGTGTTTTTTAAAAAACAAATAGGTCCCACACTATATAATCATTTTATCTTGCTGATGAGTTGCCTGGTATTGCTCATTTTTGGTCTTGTGGCATAAAGACTAAAGTGATCAGTGAGAAGTGTTTAATGACTTCTATTCACAGATCAGGCACCCAACTTTAAGTGAAATAGGGTTCCCATTTTGAGAGATGGTTTTAGTAACTCCATTGTGACCATCACATGTGTAGAAAAATGAATTCTATTCTCTACCTTAAAACGCATCAAACTCAAATGTACAATTTGAAGTTATCTTCTATTCATAATTGTAGAATTTTACCAGTTGGGGTAGGAGGTGATGTAGTTCAGATCCTTCTCTCTGACGCAGGTTACTCCCAAGATTAGGAGATTCACTTTAGCTCTATTCCCTTTACCCACAACATGTTTTATTTTCAAAAAATATACTTTATTCATAAAATTTGCAACAATACATACAATACAGTTGTCATATCACATTTCAAACGTACACAATACAGATTATACAATTTGCAGGTTACATCAAGTACAGTTCAATGAACACATTGGACATAATTACAGTTCATGACACTCTAGGGTGCCTCATTGCATTACACTCTACAGATTATTGATTACAAATTCATTACAGGTACATTATAGATTAATTACAGGTACATTACATCAATTTGAATTTTACATTCTGCCCGAGGGGGTTTTTCCCTGATTGCAGCCCCTCGGTATACAATGGCGGGAAGGCTCTAAACGGTTGCCTTTCCCCACAGACCCTTTGCGGCAGCCGCACCCAGCCTCAGTGCGTCCCTGAGCACGTAGTCCTGGACTTTGGAATGTGCCAGCCTGCAACACTCGGTCGAGGACAGCTCCTTGCACTGGAAGACCAGCAAGTTTCGGGCAGACCAAAGGGCGTCTTTCACCGAGTTAATGGTCTTCCAGCAGCAGTTGATGTCCGTCTTCGTGTGCGTCCGCAGGAACAGCCCGTAGAGCACAGAGTCCTGTGTTACGGAACTGCTCAGGCCGAACCGGGACAGATACCACTGCATCTCTCTCCAGACCTTCTTTGCAAAGGTACATTCCAGAAGGAGATGGGTGACTGTTTCGTCTGCACCGCAGCCTCCTCGGGGACAGCGCGCGGTGGCGCTGAGACTCTGGGAGTGCATGAAGGATCTGACTGGAAGGGCCCTTCTCACCATCAGCCAAACTAGGTCTTGGTGCTTATTGCAGTAATTGAGGAGGAATGTTACAAATTTGTTTTTTTTTGATGGGCAGGAAGAGACCTAACCCCAGTTGCTTTAGTGTTGATGTGAATACAGTGGAGGGACTTTATAGTTTGCTTGTAATCTTGAAACAGCTGTCTTTAAATATATCGTGTACCTTGTATTTAAAAATGTTTTAAGGATAATTGGTTGGTCAGCTACTTTGAGGGACTTATTGCACCAGAAAGCATTCTAAGAACTAGAATCTCTGAGTCTGTGCTCACCCATGACTCACCAATCACATGCATTTCAAATTAGGGTGTTAACTGGATTGTTGTAAATGTGTTTAATAACAAAAATAAACAACTGGATCCTAATGATTTGCCAGACGCCAACTCACAGATTGTATGTTCACACTCATAAAAAGTAAAGTGCTTTTAGTCTTTTTATTTTCTGCTCAGAATGACAAAGTTAGAACTATCCATCGATTAATTTCTTACTATTATAGATCTTGCACAGAAACAAGCCGTTTGGCCCAACTGGTCTAGGCCAGTGTTAGTACTCCACATGAGTCTCCTCACACTCTAATTGCCTTTTCCCACCCTGCCCCCATATTCCTCTGTTCCCTTGTCCTCATGTATGCAAGAACCTGCTCTTGGTGAATTTTAAAAATAAATTCTACTCGTAGTAAGTGCTGAGAGACTGTAGATGTAATTTTTAACACCACCATCGATAATGATAATCTTCACCAGCACAATGTACTGATCAAAAATAATAGTCACAACCTTCACATACTATTTTCAAAATTGTAAACAATTTTACAACACCAAGTTATAGTCCAGCAATTTTATTTTAAATTCACAAGCTTTCGGAGATTTTCTCCTTCCTCAGGCAAATGTTTCAAGAGCTCCTTGAAGCCTACGCATTTATAAATGCGTAGGCTTCAAGGAGCTCTTGAAACATTTGCCTGAGGAAGGAGAAAATCTCCGAAAGCTTGTGAATTTAAAATAAAATTGCTGGACTATAACTTGGTGTTGTAAAATTGTTTACAATTGTCAACCCCAGTCCATCACCGGCATCTCCACATCATACTATTTTCAGTTTAAAAGGAAAGCAAGAACTGGCATTTATATGGAGTCTTTCATGACCTCAGAATGTCCCAAAACTCTTTACAGCTAATTAAGTACTTTTGAAATGTAGTCACTGTTGTAATATTGGGAAATACGGCAGCGAGTTTACGCACAGCAAGATCCTATCAACAGTAATGAGATAATGACCAGATAATCTGTTTTAGTGATGTTGGTTGAGGGATAAATATTGGCCAGGATACCGGGGAGAACTCCCCAGCTCTGCTTCAAATAGTGCCATGGGATCATTTACGTTAACCTGAGATGGGGCCACAGTTTAACATATCATCCAAAAAATGGCACCTCCGACAGGGCAGCACGCTCAACAGCCTAGATTATGTGCACAAGTTTCTGGAGTGGGACTTGAACCCACAAATTTTCTCACTGAGGCGAGAGTGCTACCACTGTGCCTAGGCTGACATCCAGTTAATCTCACAATGTTATTTTCAATTGATAACTTCCTCTACCATAAATGACAGTTAGGATATCTATCATATCATATCTAACCTCTGGTTAAAATATGTTCTATTTTTCACAAACTGTCCATTTATATCTACTACAATCTGTTTAATCTAACTCAATAAAGCTTAAATTTAAGCATTGTGGATTTTTATATTCATAAGTGACAAACAATAGTTAAATCTGACTCTCTGTGGATTTATATATCTATCATGAATTAAGTGTAGCAGGATCTGACACAGTTAAAAATATACCTTAATTATTGACATTGCTTCCTGCTATGAACATATTATAGTCGGACTTGACAGAAAATCCATGAATAAAATGTGGATTGTGTACTTCTCTTGCTGCTATAAATTACGCAGCTGCACTCTTCCTAAAAGACACCATTTCTGAATTAAAGTATCCATTGCTCTATTCAAACAAAGAGCATGGCATTTTGTGGCATATACTGCATAGAGTCACCAAAAGTTCAGAACACCCACACCTTTCCTGGATTTCTTCTATTACAAATCCCTGCCTTTTCCTACTCAATTCTCCCAATATTAAGAATTCACGTAGGCATTACGTATTCCTGCTGAACCCATTATTTGTCACTAAGCAAGTAAATCACTTTCCCAGTGCTGCATATTGCACATAGTGGATTAGCATATGATCCTGAGTCCACAAAACTTCCCTTCAAAATTACATTTCCAGATTACATGCACTTTGACACATCCTGTCTTTATGCGCTGGAAGTATACACCCCATGCGATCATTTAGACGTGCTCTAGCTAGTTTTCTCAATGGGAAACCAGGTATTTCATCTCTTTTTAGCAAAATAAAACTATGGAAACTTGTGTTCTGCTCCAGCTTATCAAAGTGGTCAAGCTTGAATTTAACTCACATCTTTTGTGCTCAGTCCCAGTCCCAAAAGATATTCAAATTGACTAACTTTGAAAGGTACATTGCAGGTATACCCATTTTGGTTTAGTTACCAAGCTAATGTTGCTGTAAAAATGTCAACACAATCATTGTTGGGTGGTGTTAATTAATACTGATATTATATTCTACAGTTGATTACATGATTATGTAACTAAGGTTGATTCCGGTTGCCAGTAATTCCAGAAATACTAATGTGTCTTGACAATCGTTAATGTTGATACCTGTGATGTAGGGTCCCTCATATAAAAATATTAAAGTAATGTCAAAATCACGTGGCAATTTTTTTCTGCAATTAGCGTTAATAAATGTAATGATATCAGCAAAATTGGTGTAGATGTGGCTCAAAACTCCAGCTCAATCCCAGCATCCTTTGCTTGAGGTTCCCCTCCTTTATTATTCTGTTCCTAAACTGGCAAAGTACAACATTGTTAGAAGTATTGGTGTAACATACATATGTAAAGAAATTGAAAGTATAAATCTGATGCTGAATTCATATAATGCAAAAATGAAACTCTTTACCCCCCACCCTCCTCACAAAAAGTATTAAATATTATTGCTATTATGGTTTGCTAGATGAGGTATTTTTCTCCCTTTCATTTTCTTCAGTCTCCCTATACCCGTGCACTTTCATAGGAACATAGGAACAGGAGTAGGCCATTCAGCCCCTCATGCCTGCTCCACCATTTGATAAGATCATGGCTGATCTGTGATCTAACTCCATATACCTGCCTTTGGCCCATATCCCTTAATACCTTTGGTTGCCAAAAAGCTATCTATCTCAGATTTAAATTTAGCAATTGAGCTAGTATCAATTGCCGTTTGCGGAAGAGAGTTCCAAACTTCTACAACCCTTTGTGTGTAGAAATGTTTTCTAATCTCACTCCTGAAAGGTCTGGCTCTAATTTTTAGACTGTGCCCCCTACTCCTAAAATCCCCAACCAGCGGAAATAGTTTCTCTCTATCCACCCTATCTGTTCCCCTTAATATCTTATAAACTTCGATCAGATCACCCCTTAACCTTCGAAACTCCAGAGAATACAACCCCAATTTGTGTAATCTCTCCTCGTAACTTAACCCTTGAAGTCCGGGTATCATTCTAGTAAACCTACGCTGCACTCCCTCCAAGACCAATATGTCCTTCCGAAGGTGCGGTGCCCAGAACTGCTCACAGTACTCCAGGTGCGGTCTAACCAGGGTTTTGTATAGCTGCAGCATAACTTCTGCCCCCTTGTACTCTAGTCCTCTAGATATAAAGGCCAGCATTCCATTAGCCTTCTTGATTATTTTCTGCACTTCAATGATCTATGTACCTGAACCCCTAAGTCCCTTTGGACATCCACAGTTTTTAACTTTTTACCATTTAGAAAGTACCCTGTTCTATCCTTTTTTGATCCAAAGTGGATGACCTCACATTTGTCTACATTGAATTCCATTTGCCACAGTTTTGCCCATTCACCTAATCTATCAATATCGCTTTGTAATTTTATGTTTTCATCTACACTGCTTACAATGCCACCAATCTTTGTGTCATCGGCAAACTTAGATATGAGACTTTCTATGCCTTCATCTAAGTCATTAATAAATATTGTGAATAATTGAGGCCCCAAGACAGATCCCTGCGGGACTCCACTAGTCGCATCCTGCCAATGTGAGTACCTTCCCATTATCCCCACTCTCTGTCACCTTTCGCTCAGCCAACTTCCTAACCAAGTCTGTACTTTTCCCTCAATTCCATGGGCTTCTATCTTAGCTAACAGTCTCTTATGTGGGACCTTATCAAAAGCCTTCTGGAAGTCCATATAAATAACATCCATTGACATTCCCCTGTCCACTACTTTAGTCACCTCTTCAAAAAATTTAATCAGGTTTGTCAGGCACGACCTACCTTTCACAAATCCATGCTGGCTCTCTCTGATTAACTGAAAATTCTCGAGGTGTTCAGTCACCCTATCCTTAATTATAGACTCCAGCATTTTCCCCACAACAGATGTTAGGCTAACTGGTCTGTAATTCCCCAGTTTCCCTCTCTCTCCTTTCTTAAAAAGCGGAGTGATATGTGCAATTTTCCAATCCAGAGGGACAGTTCCTGAATCTAGAGAACTTTGAAAGATTATAGTTAGGGCATCTGCAGTGTGCTCACCTACTTCCTTTAAAACCCTGGGATGGAAACCATCTGGTCCTGGGGATTTGTCACTCTTTAGTGCTATTATTTTCTTCATCACTGTTGCTTTACTTATGTTAATTTTATCGAGTCTTTGTCCCCGATTCAATATTTTCTTGGGATTTCCAGCATGCTATCTTCTTTTTCTACTTGTTTGAAAGGAGGGAGGGTGGTCCATGGCTTGTTGGCAGCCTTCCACAGATGTTGCTCAGAAAGTGGCCGCAAACAAATGCTGAGAGCAGCCAGGATAAATCTCCCTTTGATTGTCAACTTTTAGTGACGGCACAGCTAAAACCGGTCACTCAACCCTTGCAGAATCATGGTTACAAACCTAGGGGTAAGCTTCAGCTTATTCACACTAGTAATATCAGTGCAATCCATGCTGAATTGGCTGAACCAGCACAAAAGACCAGGAAATTCTGAGTTACGCCCAAAACCACTTACGTTCGTGTTCTCCGTGATCTTTTATGCTGGTTCAAGATTCAATTCGGCTGAATCAGGCCCTGCCCTCCAAATTGGCCACTCTCCCTGGTCGACAGTGCAAGATTCGCCGATTGGGCTGGTTTGGGAAGGCTCTTCAAATTGTATTCACTTTCTCAGGCGCACGGGCACTGGTAGGTACATTCTAGAAAATTTTTCATCTCAAAAAATAATTAATTTACTAAGAAACTGACTAGTGTACACCAATGAAACTATTAAATGGTTCAGTACAGTTTTTAAAAGTCATTTTCAGTGATTTTAAATCAGGCTACTCAGGTGGGGGACTGGACACCCTTATTAAAAACGGAGTGACTATTGACAAAGACACAGTGCGGCCTTGCACATTCGCCACGCCGGCAACACATTTGTGCAGACACAGCTCCGCGGTGCATCGAGATCACGCATGCACAATTCGGCCCCATCAGACCCACTACAAGTCGTCGTCCAACGCTCCGTTGAGCACGTGCCATGCCCGCAACAAACTCGCGCATGCCCAACACCGCGCAGTGATGTCAGCCCACATGCCTAGATGTCCGATGCTTTGGCGCGATCCTTATACATGAAGACAGCATGGAAAGAAAACATCCTGAGGAACAGCAAGTATCTTGGTTTAAATGTGCTTGATAAATATCTAAAGCTTATTGTATCTCTTTAGCATAGTTAATAACAAAATTTTAAACTTGTTTTGTGAGAGGTTACACAGCTTCTGGGTTTGCAGTTCCCTAGGGAGCTCTTCTGCTGCGCAACTCTCTCCTTGGCCATCTGTTGCTATCCTTTGCCCTTTTTCCCCCAGTCTCCTCTGTTCTACTGTGTAAGTTACCCTGGCTCTAATAGTGGATGCATTTTTGCCCGAACTACAAGTTCAAGCTGCAAGTTTAAAGTTACCTGGGCCCACTGCCCATCCCCCAACCTTGCCTGCTCTTTGCTCAAATTTGGCTTCCAAGTTCCTGGACTTCTCTGTCGTCAAGACTACGCTATTGGACTACACTGTAAGACTCAGCTGCTTTGACTCTGATCTGCTATTTAGTTGCTTAAGTTTTAAGGTAAATTTGTCTAGCCTACAGCCTAGCCGGCAGCAGCATTGGTAATAATTGCGTCCATTACCTGCTGAGCTTATGACTGTCCTACTGGTTTGTCAGCTTTATTTTGCTACAGTGTGGTTCCTGGCCAGAAATTCACTCTCCTGGGCTGTAGTCCGTTTCTCCGTCGCTTCTCGATCTTATAGTGACCTTCAACTTCACCACTGTTTCCGGCTCCGTGAACGATTCTGGACACCTCCTGGCTCTTCATTCCCACGGAAATACCTCTGATATTCTACCCTTCTATCCTCCTACCCCCCTACCCTCGAAGGCCTGAGGAACATTCAGTAAGAAGAAACGGCGAGGAGATAAAAGAAAAAAATGACACACTCTGCGGCTTCTGCCACATGAGTGACCCGCCCAGCCATCGAAGCACAGAGCCGATGATTTCATGGGTGCGGAGTGATTATGGATGCTCTCGGTGGTTTCACCTTTGCTGCTTCCCACCTGGAGTGAATTCCCACACGTTTCTGTGTGAGTGCTGCTCGTCATGAACAATGATGCAATTGTGCCTCGGTTTATGCCTGCTGCCTCCAACATACCGTACATGGAAAATATAGCTGAGGCTCCTTCATTTTCAGTTCAAAGAAATGTTGAATTTAAACTCATCTGTGTTGTGAAAGGAAATAAAACAATTTTATTTTCATACAGTGTGGTGGGGATCGTCATTCAGATAAAAATACGTATTTTTTTTCCCCAGTGAGTGACCCCATCCCATTCCATCCCCCACTTCATTATTTTTGGCCCTGGAGGCAGAAACGGATTGTGGAGTGGGTTACTCAAATTCTACATTTTAACCCCCTGCCTGACCCTCTCCTCTTCCCCCCCCCCCCCCTCACACGCGGGGGGCGTGGGGTTAAAATCGAGGCCTTTGTCTCTAAACTGGACTTCGACCTGTTCTGCAAGGCACAGTAAAGGTCAGTAAACCTGTGTTATATCTGTCGGAAGGCTTTACTAGAAACATTCCTCGACAATAGCCACACGCCAAACAGACCCACGCATTGGAAAAAGGAAGTAAATGCGTCGTATCCAAAGTTGAGCGAGATAAGTATTGTGGGTTAAATGTTTAATTTCTCTCGGTTTGTTTCAGTGATGGGCAAAGAGGCCTGCGAAGGTTTGTTGCAGCCCAGCTCACTAGATGCAGAAACTGTACCATGTGAAGTTGTATTTGGATCCATTTTGTATTGGAAACCTCATCCACATTATGTGGTCTAAGGCAGTTTCTCCAGAAATGTGCAAAAACAAACGATTTCAGGACAATGTCAACAAGACAGCCTGAAACGTCAAGGCCCGTTACAGGGCTGCCACAGACTGTCATTACTTAGGTGCATTCTGAATCCTTGTGCTATTCTAACCTTCAGATACATATGTTGATCTGTTTGACCCTACATGCCTACTTTTTATGTATATGTAATAAGAAATTTCCTTCCAGCCTCTGGTAGAAAGAGGCATGATGTCATTGACAGGCCGAACAAATAGCACCTAATGTGACTATAACCTGGTCCCTCACAATACACTCTAGGGTCTCACATTATACCCTGGTCCCTCACACTATACCCTGGGGTCTCACATTATACACTGGTCCCTCACAATATACCCTGGGGTCTCACATTATACCCTGATCCCTCACACTGTACTCCGGGGTCTCACATTATACCCTGGTCCCTCACACTATACCCTGCGGTCTCACACTATATCCTGGTGTCTCACATTATACCCTGGTCCCTCACACTGTACTCCGGGGTCTCACATTATACCCTGGTCCCTCACACTATACCCTGCGGTCTCACACTATATCCTGGTGTCTCACATTATACCCTGGTCCCTCACACTGTACTCCGGGGTCTCACATTATACCCTGGTCCCTCACACTATACCCTGCGGTCTCACACTATATCCTGGGGTCTCACATTATACCCTGGTCCCTCACACTATACTCCGGGGTCTCACATTATACCCTGGTCCCTCACACTATACCCTGGTCCCTCACACTATACCCTGGGGTCTCACATTATAACCTGGTCCCTCACACTATACCCTGGGTCTCACATTATACCCTGGTCTCTCACACTATACCCTGGGTCTCACATTATACCCCGGGGTCTCACATTATACCCTGGTCCCTCACACTATACTCCGGGGTCTCACATTATAACCTGGTCCCTCATACTATACCCTGGGGTCTCACATTATACCCTGGTCCCTCACACTATACCCTGGGGTCTCACATTATACCCTGGTCCCTCACACTATACTCCGGGGTCTCACATTATACCCTGGTCCCTCATACTATACCCTGGGGTCCCACATTGTACCCTACAGTCTCATATTATAACCTGGTCCATCACACTATACCCTGGGGTCTCACATTATAACCTGGTCCCTCACACAATACCCTGGGGTCTCACATTATAACCTGGTCCCTCACACTATACCCTGCATTATCAGTAATGACAGAGGAGGTAGCTGACCAAGTAATTAATTTGCTGACCAAGGAATTAATTTAGCAATTTCTTGCGAACAATTCTGGAGGAGCCATAATCATAGAATTCCAAACGATATATACAAAATTGCTACAGCGGGTCTAGAGATGGTGTTGCGATTGACATCGCCGGTTTGCAAAAGCGCATATGTGTGTTTTCAACCACGGGCACATATCCAACCAATGCAGAGCTGCAATCAACAAAGCTTCCAGGATGTTGAACTACATAGCCAAAATTGTAGAACATGAATTAGAGGAAGTAACGAGCAAACTTTATAGTGTTCTAGTAAAACCATACCATGAAAACTAACTATGCCCAGTTCTGGTCGGTAAGAAACAGACATTCAAGTGCTAGAGAAGAGCCACCAGGCTGATCCCCAGTGTCAGGAATATGAGACAAGACTGGAGAAACTTGGGCTTTTCCGCCAGCCTCTCACATCCCACCACCCTCCTGCAGGTCACAGAGCACTATACCTATCCAATTCCCCACTCTTTCAGAGAGAGGCACGTCTCATCCAACCCCTCCATTTATACTGGAACTCTTCTTCCCATTGAATTCAATCTGGCACTGTTTGTCCATTCCCCCCAATTCATGATGGCACTCTTTACTCCAACCCTCAGTTAACACTGGCACTCACCCTCCACCCTACTCAAAAGCACTCGGTCCAGTTTCTCCCTTCTTTCTCACTTAACACCACTTCCAATTTTCTGTTTTCAAGAAAATTCCCATGGACAGTATACAGCAGCCAAAATTAATTCCATTAGCAGCAGGACTCGGGTAGGAGCATCATGGAGCAGAGAAAGGCCCAGTCTGCACTGCATTTTAACATAAGAACATAAGAAATAGGAGCAGGAGTAGGCCAATCGGCCCCTCGAGCCTGCTCCGCCATTCAATAAGATCATGGCTGATCTGATCCTAACCTCAAATCTAAATTCATGTCCAATTTCCTGCCCGCTCCCCGTAACCCCTAATTCCCTTTACTTGTCAGCAAAATGTGGACCAGGCCTTCAGAGACACTGGTTTCAGTTCATAAGAAACTCAGCCTGCCTATGGAAATGGTCATCCAGCTGTTTAATTGCTCCAACGGGTCCAGAGACAATGTTAGGATTGTCAACACCACTTTTCAAAAGGACATGTACCTGTGTCGGACCGTCTTGTGGATTTTGGCAATCACTGCCGGCAATGGCGTTGTCAATATTTGCGTCCTATTAAAAATGTTTATCATTGCTGATAAACCCATTTTTGGCTGTATTAATAAATCTTCATCAGGTTACCACTCTTAAATGCAAGAAATACTTTTTAATGGAAAGAAAAGAAAGAAACAGTTACGTTCTATTAATGCTGCCCGATTGTGTTGGTTTATTGATGATTTTACGTTTGTGATTTTGCACCAAATGGACCAAATAATAGTATTGTTGGTACCTTAGGTCTGTACGTTTACTTTATTGTACAGTGATTTCCACTCTATTATTATCGACATAGTTACACAGAATGAATTTACTGGAAGTGCAGAAATCCGTTAATCATTAGTGAATCAAGCCTGATACGGGAAAAGTATTGTTCTAACAGGAAGTTCTTTCTTAAAAAAAAGTTTCTGATTCTCTCCACTCCTGGCGGTAGTGATTTGTGTCGGAGTACATTGCCACACCTATCAGTAGCCTTCCTGTACATCACGCTGGATCCATTCTTCATGGATGTGCTTAGTCAGCGAGGAAGCTATTCAACTGTAATGGGCATCAGAGCTCTGTTTCCATCTTGTCCATATTTGCACTTCCTAGCAAGCGCTCACTGGATCAGTAATGGGAACCCTGGCAGATTTCCAAAAATCAAACTGGAGGAGTTGAATAGGCCAACTGCAGTGCGGGACTGTTGCTCCAGCAAAATTGATTCAGTCTGCACAGAGCACGAACTGAACCTGGGATGTTCCTGGTCTGTATGACTCTGTAGCGAACTGAAGCCATCAGTCAGCCTGACAGAAAATACATTATATCTACATACATTATAACTATTGATTTGGAGAGGGATCTGAAAAAAGTTATTGATCTTCTTGCTTATCTTTGGGAATCTTGCTGCTGTCTTTTGTTTTTACTCTCTCACCTGATCAATGTCACAAGGTTTCCATTATTGTATGACGTGCAACAACTGCAATGAATTGTGTTTTTTTCCCCTAACTTTGTTTTGAGTCTGCATCCTATTACAGAAAGTTTTTTTTAAGTATTAACAGCTGATGGCTTGTTTGTTTATACAGCACAAGCTGTCAAAATAAATCATACAAAATATACCGTCACAAAATATGTAACAAAAACATATTTTCAACAGTCGGTGCAAATAAATTATCATCCTTCAGTGGAGTTTACCTGAATGGATATGATGTGGATGTTTCACATTCATTGGCACCAGTATAAGGTCATCTACAGCAGAGGTGTTGACACCTGTAGGCTATTTTGCACTGCTGGAGATTCAATGATATAGTGACCAAGTGTACCTCAGCTGATTTAAGTGAACAGAGCCTACAAGAGTTTTATCTGAATTAGTTTTACAGTTCATAATTTCACGATAGAGTTTTTGTGCAATATTACTATATCACGCTATCCAAATAATGTCTGAAAACAGATCAAACTTTTATTATGTGTAGCATATTTCTAATCTCATGTAAACAACTTAAAATATTCTTTGTCAAATAAGTAATTCACACAGAGTTCAATGTCGATTAATTGAATCCAGAGGCGACTGTTTAATGGAAATTTTGGTAATTGTTTTCATAAGTTTCCACACAGTTTCAAAACCGTCCTTTAACATTCTTTCCTGCGAGTAATTATTATGTGAAAAGACATGTACCTATCATAGGGATGAATACTTCGGGATATAATTTTTTTTCATTGCTGCAAAGTTTGAACTTTTCAGAGAAGTCAATGCATTGTGAAGTAAATGATATCACTATGAAGGAAAGAATCCAGATAACTGCATAGTATGTTTTGGTCATTTCTGTTTGCTTTAATTTACAACTGTGTAAAAGCCAAAAGGTGCAGCTCCTTTCCAGGTATCAAGAAAAGTAAGAATGCTCAGAATCTGAAACAAAAATAGAAAATGCTAGAACACAACAGGTCAAATAGCCTATGATAGAGAGAGATGGGCAAATATTTGGGTGTAATTCTTCATTAGAATGATATGGTCTGGTTAGAGAAGCCTCTTTGGAGGAATGACAAGGGCAAGTCTGATCATGATTAAGGAAAAAAACAAGGGGAGGGACAAACAACAGGCAGAAGTCAATAAATACAATTGCACCAAACGTAGGGCAGTGCTAAGGGAGGCCTATCCTTATACAGTTCAAAGTATTTAGAATTAACAGTAGATCTTGCACCTCGGTGAGGGTGAGGCCATCACATCTGACCATTTTCTATGGTTAAAAACTTTTTGTGCACTTAAAAGGGCAATGTGCAAGTTTATACAAAACACATATATCTGTTAATGCAGGGCTATGGGGTTAGCTTTATATACCACTCATAACACCTTGGATACAAAATCATGATAAGTTTATTTGTGTAGGAAAATGATAAATAGAAAGCACTGAATGGATTCTGGTGATGTGAGATTTCAAATTAAAATGCTATTTTTTTAAATACTAGTATTTATCTTGGAATTTTTTTTTAAGGATAGCTGAACTGCAATTGATTAGGGGTAGATTTTAACTATCAGGCGGCCAACCAGCGGAGTGCATCAGGCAGCCACCTGATAACGCAAAGGGAGGTCTGGACCCTTTCTAGGGCAGGGCCTCATTACCATACAACTGACTGGTTGGAGGCGCCAAATGGGCACCTCACTGCAGTTTACCAGCTCCAGGCCGGCGCAATATTGGGCAGACCTGGCTGGAATCAAGATAGGTTCGGGTCAGGGTGGTGGGGGAGGGGTTCGATCTTGTGTGGCAGTAGCCCACTTTATTTTGTGAAGCCCAGAGGAGCACTCCTGCTCCTTCTGGCCCCACAAAACTAATTAAAAACTTACCTTTGTTGCAATAAGTCCTGGCCTTCTGAAATTGTAGAGTAAGGATAACTGATGAGTCAAATTAGAGGGAGGTTTACTTGCAGCCGGCCCATATTATGAGTGCTTCATGTTGACACTAGATGATAAGTGGATTTTGTTCCTTTCCCAGCACAGACATCCCTTACTTCGATGAGATGAACAAAAATTACAACGAGCATATAACTTAAAAGAAAAGGTGGCCTTAATTATAAGGAACACCACTCATCCTCCGTACCCTCTTTCTCCTACCAGGGAGTCGTAAATACTAAGTAGAACTTCTACTAACTTCTACCAACCCTGTGTGAGAACCTCTCTGGATACATCGAGGGCATCCTGAAACCCATCGTACAGGGAACCCCCAGCTTCTGTCGCGACACTACAGACTTCCTACAAAAACTCAGTACCCACGGACCAGTTGAACCAGGAACACTTCTCACCACGATGGACGTCTCGGCACTATACACCAGTATCCCCCACGATGACGGCATCGCTGCGACAGCATCAATACTCAACACCAACAACAGCCAATCTCCGGAAGCCATCCTACAACTCATCCGCTTCGTCCTGGATCACAATGTCTTCACCTTCGACAACCAGTTCTTTACCCAAACACACGGAACAGCCATGGGGACCAAATTCACACCCCAATACGCCAACGTTTTCATGCACAAGTTCGAGCACGACTTCTTCACTGCACAGGACCTCCAACCAACGCTATACACCAGATACATCGACGACATTTTCTTCCTATGGACCCATGGCGAAGAATCACTGACGAGACTACACGATAACATCAACAAGTTCCATCCCACCATCAAACTCACCACGGACTACTCCTCAGAATCGGTTTCTTTCTTGGACACACAAATCTCCATCAAAGACGGGCACCTCAGCACCTCACTCTACCGCAAGCCCACGGACAACCCACGATGCTCCACTTTTCCAGCTTCCACCCTAACCACGTCAAAGAGGCCATCCCCTATGGACAGGCCCTGCGAATACACAGGATCTGCTCAGACAAGGAGGAACGCGATGGACACCTACAGATGCTGAAAGACGCTCCCGTAAGAACGGGATATGACGCTCGACTTGTCGATTGGCAGTTCCGATGGGCCACAGCGAAGAATCGCATAGACCTCCTCAGAAGACAAACACGGGATGCAACCAACAGAGTACCCTTCGTCGTCCAGTACTTCCCCGGAGCGGAGAAACTACACCATGTTCTCCGCAGCCTTCAACATGTCATCAATGAAGACGAACACCTCGCTATGGTCATCCCCACGCCTCCACTACTCGCCTTCAAACAGCCACCCAACCTGAAACAGACCATCGTTCGCAGCAAATTACCCAGCTTTCAGGAGAACAGCGTCCACGACACCACACAACCCTGCCACGGCAACCTCTGCAAGACATGCCAGATCATCGACATGGATACCACCATCACACGAGAGGACACCACCCACCAGGTACGTGGTTCATACTCCTGTGACTCGGCCAACGTTGTCTACCTCATACGTCGCAGGAAAGGATGCCCCAGAGCATGGTACATTGGCGAGACCATGCAGACACTGCGACAACGGATGAACGGACATCGCGCAACAATCGCCAGACAGGAGGGTTCCCTCCCAGTCGGGGAACACTTTAGCAGTCAAGGACATTCAGCCACCGATCTTCGGGTAAGCATTCTCCAAGGCGGCCTTCGAGACACACGACAACGCAAAATCATCGAGCAGAAATTGATAGCCAAGTTCCGTACCCATGAGGAAGGCCTCAACCGGGATCTTGGGTTCATGTCATGCTACACGTAACCCCACCAGCAGGAAAAAAAAGTTATCTGTTTTTAATACAACTGGACATTCTCTCTCTCTCTCTATCTCTCTGCCTTTCGGGTCTCTTTCTCTCTTTGTCTGTGTAATTTGACCCATTGTGTATTCAGTATACTGGGACCTACTGTTTTCCGTGGCTAACCTGTCTGAACACCAACGACACCTTTGATTGGTGTGATGGTGTCCCAGCCTAATATAAGATATGCGATTTGAGAACCTCTCATTCACTCACTCACCTGACGAAGGAGATAATCTCCGAAAGCTTGTGATTTTCAAATAAAACTGTTGGACTATAACCTGGTGTTGTAAGATTCCTTACAACTTACATTATGTTCTGCAAACATCATTAACTTTACATCGACAACCAATATTTGCAGCTTGCATTGAGATTCTTTTTGCTGCATCAACCAGCCTACTGCAGGAATTGTTCCCCTTGTGACAAATTTCTTGTTGATATTACAGTAATCGGTTTTGGCAAAATATTTCAAAGATCTGGAGAGATTTTCAAGTAGTGTGCAAAATGGGCACAAAGTTGACGGAGCGGCTGCTTTGCCCGTCCGTTCATGCCAGCATGAGGCCCCAGCCATTTTGACGCCTGGGACTTATAGATATGCCACTGGCTGCAGGTACCAAGTGTATGCTCAGCTGCATCTTATCAGCTTTGGAAGAGCGGGAAAGTGTCGAGCTCCCAATTGTCAGAGCCAACCAGTGGATTGGGCCTGGGAGGGGGGAGGCAATCCTAAAGGGGCAGGAGTGGGGGCCTTGAATGGGTCAGTAGCGGGCTGGAATTTTTTAAGGCCTGAAGAGAAGGTCAAGGGCAACAGGCACATGGGAACAACACCACCTGCACGTTCCCCTCAAGTCACACATCATCCTGACTTGGAAATATATCGCCGTTCCTTCATCGTCGCTGGGTCAAAATCCTGGAACTCCCTACCTAACAGCACTGTGGGAGAACCTTCACCACATAGACTGCAACAGTTCAAGAAGGCGGCTCACCACCACCTTCTCTAGGCCAATTAGGGATGGGCAATAAATGTTGGCTTTGCCAGCGACGCCCACATCCCATGAACCAAAAAAAAAAGAAGCACCCCTGCTTCAAAAATTAAAAGCTTCCTGGGTCATTTTTTGAGTGGACTCCAGCGGTCACTTTAAGGACCACTGATTAGACTATTCAGTGCCTGGTATAACTGGGCGGAGTGTGCACAGTGCACTTGCACTTGGAAATTGTAATTGGAATCCTAAAACCGGCTTTGGACCCCGATTTGCATATTTAAGCAGCCTCCTGCCAGGTGGGCGGGCTGCTCGCCCATTTACAGGCCCACCTGAAAACACCATCGATGCTGTCGTCTGAACTCATTCACTTCCTTTTATAGCCATTTATGACAGCGTAAGGCCAGTTGGTTGTTCCTAAAGAAAATAGAGGATGTGATTAAGTTAAAGAATTTGTTTTCTCGAGCTCGTTTGAGCTGTCAAACTCAAATTCAAGAAAAATAATGTGGATGAGGGTAACGCAGTGGATGTGGTATACATGGATTTCAGTAAGGCCTTCGATAAAGTCCCCCACAGGAGACTGGTCAAGAAGGTACGAGCCCATGGAATCCAGGGTGCCTTGGCACTTTGGATACAAAACTGGCTTAGTGGCAGAAGGCAGAGGGTGATGGTCGAAGGTTGTTTTTGTGACTGGAAGCCTGTGGCCAGTGGGGTACCACAGGGATCGGTGCTGGGTCCCTTGCTGTTTGTGGTCTACATTAACGACTTGGATATGAATGTAAAAGGTATGATCAGTAAGTTCGCTGATGATACAAAAATTGGTAGGGTGGTAAATAGCGAGGAGGATAGCCTCAGTCTGCAGGACGATATAGATGGGTTGGTCAGATGGGCGGAACAGTGGCAAATGGAATTTAACCCGGAAAAGTGCGAGGTGATGCACTTTGGAGGGACTAACAAGGCAAGGGAATACACAATGAATGGGAGGACCCTAGGCAAGACAGAGGGTCAGAGGGATATTGGTGTGCAAGTTCACAGATCCCTGAAGGCGGCGGAACAGGTAGATAAGGTGGTAAAGAAGGCATATGGGATACTTGCCTTTATTAGCCGAGGCATAGAATATAAGAGCAAGGAGGTTATGATGGAGCTGTATAAAACACTGGTTAGGCCACAGCTGGAGTACTGTGTGCAGTTCTGGTCGCCACACTACAGGAAGGATGTGATCGCTTTGGAGAGGGTGCAGAGGAGATTCACCAGGATGTTACCAGGGCTGGAGCGCTTCAGCTATGAAGAGAGACTGGGAAGATTGGGTTTGTTTTCCTTGGAGCAGAGGAGGCTGAGGGGGGACATGATTGAGGTGTACAAAATTATGAGGGGCACAGATAGGATGGATACTAAGGAGCTTTTTCCCTTCGTTGAGGGTTCTATAACAAGGGGACATAGATTCAAGGTAAAAGGAGGGAGGTTTAGAGGGGATTTTAGAAAGAACTTTTTCACCCAGAGGGTGGTTGGAGTCTGGAACTCACTGCCTGAAAGGGTTGTGGAGGCAGGAACCCTCACAACATTCAAGAAGCATTTGGATGAGCACTTGAAATGCCATAGCATACAAGGCTACGGACCAAATGCTGGAATATGGGATTAGAGTAGACAGGGCTGATGGCCGGCGCGGACACGATGGGCCGAAGGGCCTCTATCCGTGCTGCATAACTCTATGACTCTATGACTCTATGATATTATGATATTGATAGTGATGCAAAAATTGCTCGCATACACTGACTCCATCAGAATTTCCATGGCAAATATAAAGATAATATTAATCCACCTCAAGAAATGACTTGGTCTGGTTTAACTCAGACTCACTTAGAAATGCCTGACAGAATAGCAGGGAGTAGTAATGCAATTCTTACAAAACATGGCAGCTCACCTATTCTGATTCCAATCAACTATTTGGTGCTTTATAAGTAGCCCTTGTGTCCAATATCTGACTATTTTCACTCAGGCTGAGGGATGACGATGAAAGAAATTGTTGGTCCTTTCGTTGCTACATTATGCTCAGCTGTAGACTCACTATGAGTCCATTCCTATGTAATAGCAACTCCATCAATTTCTTCAAAGATATTTTAAGAAACTAGGGAACTGTTAAAAATTAATTTCTGCAATAAATGTGAACAATATATTATGCAAACCAGTATTCTTCCATATAATATTTGGTGGCATGAAGGATGCAAAGATTGTCAGACAGGTAAGGATAAGAATATTGGGAATGGCACGATATCTGATCACATAATAGGCAGTTGGTTTGAAGTCAAAGAAGTGTTATGAACAGCAGGGATTAAAGAGGAAAGCCAAGGCTCACTGATAGCACTCTGAGTCAGAAGGTTGCAGGTTCAAGCCCTACTCCAGAGACTTGATCACATTACGGTAAAAATTAATCTGGACTGAATTTTGGGCCTTGAATCAGCACAGTGCAGCCAGTACAAATCTCAACTGGGAAGCCCGAGGCTAGTCCAAAATTGGACCTTGGGCCTCATTAATGTTATCTGGGCGAGCTGTCATCAACTGCTGCAGATCGCCCCTTTGAAGAAGATGATTTTTGGGCTGCTGGCCTCACCAGTAGTGGCCCAAAAGGAAGTTCTGGGAGGGAAGGCGATGTAGAGCGGCAATGAGATGAGCCGATCAGGATACTGTGGAGTCGGGGGAGCACTCCGCTCCTCCGTATTCCACAGGAATGATTTTTAAAAGTTTTTTTTAAAAATGTCCTTATGTTGGTGACTGCTGTTTAGGCCGCAGCGACCGCAGAAGAACCCTAAGTGGAGCAGGCCCTGCTCCTGCTCCGCTCATCCCAAAGCAATTTCTGCCAAGGGGCCCAAAACAGGTGTTAGGCTCCTCATTTACTTATGTAAGGAAGCTGTTTTAGGCGGCTGCTAGGAATGCCTGAAAAATGGCCAGACCTAATTTCAGGTCAGATGTTTTTCAGGCACCCTTTGGCCGTAGGATGTTGGTCCCCAAAATTGGGCCTTGGTGCGCCTGTTCAACACCCATAAATTGGATTGTGCCCAAATTAGTTTGCGATGCTGGTGCAGTGCT
Source organism: Heptranchias perlo (assembly GCF_035084215.1). Classification (NCBI taxonomy): domain Eukaryota; kingdom Metazoa; phylum Chordata; class Chondrichthyes; order Hexanchiformes; family Hexanchidae; genus Heptranchias; species Heptranchias perlo. The sequence continues at coordinate 32,201,846 of NC_090341.1, read as the reverse complement.
TGCTGCATGCGCTGAATGAGGCCGGCAGCAGGACTACGGCAAATCGATCCGCCGGCCTCAATAGGATAGTACTGGTGAGCTGCAGGCACCAGTCATGGCCCCAGAGGTACCTCGCCGGTCACGAAGGGAGCGGGGGGGGGTGGCGAGCAGCGAGATCAGCCGGCTCAGACACCAGCCAACAGCTTCTGAGATTCCAGGAGGGAAGGCGCCCACGGTTTAAATGTGAAGTTGTGAGGAGCACTTCTGCTCCTCTTGGCTCCACAATGAGGTAAGTCAATCTTAAAATTTACCTTTTGGGTGGCAGACTCCAGTGGTCCCTTTAAGGACCTCTGGTTTGGATGTTGTGCGCCTGAAAAAACTGGCCGCAGCATGTACAGTGCATGTTGCAGTCAGTTGGAAGCCAATTTGACTAAGGGGGCCTGAAAAAGGCGTTAGGCCCCTGAAATACGGCAGGGGGACTGTGATATACTCGAACATATTAACATCGAGCGGGAGGAGCTATTGGCGATTTTAGCAGGACTAAAAATGGATAAATCCCCAGGCCCGGACAAAATGTATCCCAGGCTACTGTGTGAGGCAAAGGAGGAGATTGCGGGGGCTCTAACACATATATTCAGAACCTCTCTGGCCACAGGGGATGTGCCAGAGGACTGGAGAACCGCTAATGTAGTACCATTATTCAAGAAGGGGAGTAGGAAAAAACCGGGGAACTACAGGCCAGTGAGCCTAACATCAGTGGTAGGAAAATTATTGGAAAAAATTCTGAAGGACAAAATTAGTCTCCACTTGGAGAAGCAAGGATTAATCAGGGATAGTCAACATGGCTTTGTCAAGGGAAGATCATGTCTGACTAATTTGATTGAATTTTTTGAGGGGGTGACTAGGCGTGTGGATGAGGGTAACGCAGTGGATGTGGTATACATGGATTTCAGTAAGGCCTTCGATAAAGTCCCCCACAGGAGACTGGTCAAGAAGGTACGAGCCCATGGAATCCAGGGTGCCTTGGCACTTTGGATACAAAACTGGCTTAGTGGCAGAAGGCAGAGGGTGATGGTCGAAGGTTGTTTTTGTGACTGGAAGCCTGTGGCCAGTGGGGTACCACAGGGATTGGTGCTGGGTCCCTTGCTGTTTGTGGTCTACATTAACGACTTGGATATGAATGTAAAAGGTATGATCAGTAAGTTTGCTGATGATACAAAAATTGGTAGGGTGGTAAATAGCGAGGAGGATAGCCTCAGTCTGCAGGACGATATAGATGGGATGGTCAGATGGGCGGAACAGTGGCAAATGGAATTTAACCCGGAAAAGTGCGAGGTGATGCACTTTGGAGGGACTAACAAGGCAAGGGAATACACAATGAATGGGAGGACCCTAGGCAAGACAGAGGGTCAGAGGGATCTTGGTGTGCAAGTTCACAGATCCCTGAAGGCGGCGGAACAGGTAGATAAGGTGGTAAAGAAGGCATATGGGATACTTGCCTTTATTAGCTGAGGCATAGAATATAAGAGCAAGGAGGTTATGATGGAGCTGTATAAAACACTGGTTAGGCCACAGCTGGAGTACTGTGTGCAGTTCTGGTCGCCACACTACAGGAAGGATGTGATCGCTTTGGAGAGGGTGCAGAGGAGATTCACCAGGATGTTACCAGGGCTGGAGCGCTTCAGCTATGAAGAGAGACTGGGAAGATTGGGTTTGTTTTCCTTGGAGCAGAGGAGGCTGAGGGGGGACATGATTGAGGTGTACAAAATTATGAGGGGCACAGATCGGATGGATACTAAGGAGCTTTATCCCTTCATTGAGGGTTCTATAACAAGGGGACATAGATTCAAGGTAAAAGGCGGGAGGTTTAGAGGGGATTTGAGAAAGAACTTTTTCACCCAGAGGGTGGTTGGAGTCTGGAACTCACTGCCTGAAAGGGTTATGGAGGCAGGAACCCTCACAACATTCAAGAAGCATTTGGATGAGCACTTGAAATGCCATAGCATACAAGGCTACGGACCAAATGCTGGAATATGGGATTAGATTAGACAGGGCTTGATGGCCGGCGAGGACACGATGGGCCGAAGGGCCTCTATCCGTGCTGTATAACTCTATGACTCTCTATGACTCTATTTACATATGCAATGGGTGTAATGGCAGTTTCCGGCTCACGCCCTAAATGCCTACAGAGCAGTTGATCCAATATGATGGATGGTGCACCTCCAGCGTAGAGTGAATGCGTGCAAGCTGCCTGCCATATTGGACCCTTAAGCGCCCGTTTTGTGTCTGTAAAATGGACGCAGTGCGATCAAATTTCTAGGCCGCTGACTTTTGGATGAGATGTTAAACTGAGGCCTCCTCTGCCCTTTCAGGTGGACATAAATGATCCCATGGCACTTTTCGAAGACGAGCAGGGGAGACTTTCCCTCAACTAACACCATGGAAAATAGATTATCTGGTCATTTATCTCATTTGTGGGTCCATGCTGTGTGCAAATTGGCTCCTGCCATATCCCTACATTACAACGGTGACTACATTTTAAAAGCACTTAATTGGCTGTAAAGCACTTTAAGGCGTCCTGAGGTCATGGAAAGTGCTATATATATTATATTGTCTCGTGCTAATATAACTTCTGCTTACTAGCCACCTTCTGTTTTCCTCTTAAGCACTTTATAGATCATCTATTTGTTTTCTTGTGTCAGCGTGCGCACACATGTGTGTTCTCCCCCTTCCCTTTGTTTTATTCCTTTTTAACTGCTGTTCACCTGTAATATCTTCCAGTTTTGACAAATAGTCCACACCTGAAACATTAACTCCTCTGTTCTCTCCACAGATGCTGCCTGACCTGTTGAGCGTTTCCACTATTTTTCCTTCGAACATTCCTGGTTTGCATGACTCACCAAACCATCAGGTAAGCTCTTGCTTTAATACTTTAGCACTTCATATTTGAAGCTGAACTAACTATTCTGCACTGTTACTGAACAATTTGTCTTTCTTTTTGGAAAGAACCCAGGTGTTTTGCCCTAAGCACTGATCTGTAAAGTCCAAAAGAAACAGTTATGAAATGCAACTGTTCTTTGTTTATATTTGGATGTGGTGGCATGACCTTACTGCATTTGAAATTAACCAAAGTGACCTGCCCAGTCTTATAAACCGTTTAAGTGATTTCATAAACTGAATTCAGATCTTTTGAATTTCCTGAAGGGTAACCCAACCTGGACTGTCCTCGGCACTTGCTGAGAGATTTTGATGAAACACAGATGTAAAATTGTTATAATTGGGATTGAAGAAAATGACTTAATAACATTTGCGAAAGTTACAGTATACTATGAGTCGACATAATCGTTTATCTTTCCTATAAGCCTAGAAATTACTGTTGGAGATATCAGTGGATGAGCGGTTAGTACATTCAGATGACATACCTCTATTTGTTATTTTAGTGGAGGCATTACATTTAAAATAAATAGATCAACAACTACATTAAAATGGGCTGTGGAATGTCATACAATTGCATTGCTTGTTCACTAAAATCACCAGCAGTAATCTCTAGGCTACATCACAATTGCATAAGTTTTAGAAATGCTGGGGCCTAAATTTGTAATCGGCCGAAAACGGGAGCAAAATGCACGGCGTACTTCAATCCTGCACCTCTTCATGAGGGCTCGGTGACCACGCTAAATTGGTCCCCGTGCCTGCTTAGCATGAAACAAGTGAGCTCACCTAACGGGCCAGCGGTAAGCAGGACGTCACTGGCGTCAAGTTAAAGGCAGCCAGCACCTCTTAAAGGGGAGGTATGCTGTGGCTGCAGTTGGTTTCATTGTGAACAGCACTGAAATGGCAGGCAGAAGAGATGCTGGAAGGGCTCCCCACATCTTTGATGCAGCTTTAAAGGTGCTGGTGGAGGAGGTTGACAGAAAGAGGGACCTCATCATTCCACCCAGCGAAAAGAAGGTTAGCTTCGGGGCAATGGTGGGAAGGGGTTGTAGAGTAGGTCAGCAACAGAATCATTGCTCCAAGGACCTGACTGCAATGCAGAAAAAAGTTCAATGGCTACTAAGATAAGACTTCTATCTCATGCCTCTCATTACTCTCTACTTAGCCCTGCATTTCCTGTCACCTCAGCACTTGGAACCTTTCCCTCGCCCGCATCCACTACTCTCTACAATCACTGCAGCGCACTACACTCCGCCTCCATCTGCAGCTACTGTAGCTCTATACACCTCCTACTCTTCTCATAAACACTTCCCTCACCTCCTCACATCTGTGCTGAGTTTCACACACCAGCAATGCTATTGTACCCTGACATTCACATCTTTGAAACATTTCACTAGGTTGGCACTAACTGTCCCCCCACCCCCGTTACACTCTCAACCAGGGACCTTGTGGGTGCCAGACTGCCATGGCTGCCACTAAGATACTGCAGTCTGCGGCCAGAGTTAGTCGAGGTCACCCAACATGGCCATCTCGGGACGCCTCAATGTAAGTTCAGCAGCCTTCCACCTCCCTTGCTGTGTAACCACTGGGATTGCAACTCGTAGGAGTAGTGGGATAGGTAAGTGAGCACACAAGACAGGCACTAGGGGCTTTGCACAAGGGTGATTTTTGGTTCTCTATGTTCAGTATAAGCAATTGTCAAATGAAGTGAGATGAAGTATCTTGGTATAGTAAATATCCACCTACTGAGTGTTTCCAGTATTTTCTATTGTTATTCTTGGATTGCTTTTGGTCTTGATATTCTTAATCATGTAAGGGCAACACCCATGATGCTGAATAGTATGGCATTCAAATTGTAATTGTGAGGACTGGGTTGAATGGATGGGAGGGACTGTCGGTGTATTGGAGAAGGGAGGGAACATTCTTGAGAATTTCTCATCACTGACGCTGCCTGAGAGCTCTGGCAGCTGGCAGCACCGCTGGGCTTTGCTGTTCCTCTGCAGCCTCCGCTTCCTGATCCTGCTCCTCCTCAAATTCTCAAGCTCTTCTACACATGGTGTTTAGCAAACAGGTCCTTATTGAGGCATAGGACCCTCATTTTAATATTAAAGTCAATGCAGTACTCATCGTTGTGCCCGTTTCGCACTGGAAAACAATGATGTGGAATTTAGACCTCACTAATTGATTCTATCATTGGGTTTCACTTAAATAATTCAAGTACTATGACAAGTGTATACTTTCTTTAGAGGGGGTGCAATGCAGGTTCACTAGATTGATTCCTGGGATAAGATGGTTATCCTATGAGGAGAGATTGTGTAGAATGGGCCTATATTCTCTGGTGTTTAGAAGAATGAGAGGTGATCTCATTGAAATGTATAAAATTCTTAGAGGGCTTGACAGAGTAGATGCTGAGAGGCTGATTCCGTGGCTGGAGAGTCTAGAACTAGGGGTCATAGTCTCAAGATAAGGGGTCGGCCATTCAGGGCCAAAATGAGGAAATATTCCTTCACTCAGAGGGTTGTGAATCTTTGGAATTCTCTACCCCAGAGGGCTGTGGATGCTCAGTCGCTGAGTATATTCAAGACTGAAATTGATAGAAATTTTTGACAATTAAGGGAATCAAGGGATCTGGGGATAGGTTGGGAAGGCGGAGTTGAGGTAAAAGATCAGCCATGATTTTATCGATTGGCACAGCAGGCTTGAGGGGCAGTATGGCCTACTCCTGCTCCCATTTCTTAAGTTCTTATTAAGAACATTCCAGGATAAGATTCAATGGTGGCCTAACCTTGAGCAAAAAATACTCAACACAGGATTGGGGGTCCTGCCATCCTCATGGTACACTCAAGGTTGGGCGCATACATTTGGCATTTCGTCATACAATGTTAATACTTTGCACCCTGTCCCACAGTGGGGAGTTATAGTTGTGTGATGAAATGTCCTGTTTGAGCATCAGTCTGGGAAATGTCATGGCACAATCAAACTTTACTTAGAAATGGTCATTCTCCAATAAAAAATAGGCATTGGGTCGGGTATTTTTTCCTGTAAATACTCTGTAGGGTTTTACCCTTGGGCATTCTTTTAAGTACAGTGATAGTCTTTGAAAGGGAACAACCACGTGGTGAGCAAAACGTTCTCTTTATCGAAACAAACATCATTAAAGTATTAGTACTGATCCCTTTTGGTAGCCTTCTGTAAGCACTCAAGAAATAATGTTACTAAGGTTACACTGCCCCATAGGGCTTATTTTCAAAAACATGCAGAACTGAATTATATTAGTGAAACATGCGGCAACGTAAGGTGCTAATTTGTGCTGTGGTACAAAGTGTTCTCTCTTTCATGGTCTGGTGTCCATATCGCCAGTGCACCGGCAAATTATGTGCATCGCTAATCAACCAAAGAGGCATCCAAATGATGCATTCTGCACTCTGTACTGTAAATAGTGAGTGATCCTGCTGCATTGTCAGGGTATGATTCAAACAGGGAGAATTCTGTCTCAGAACAAGAGGGTTATATAAAAAAAAATCTTACTGAAATGGAAACAGTGACTCAGGCTGAAGAATAAAGTGCACTTTGGTCGGAAGAATAGAAAAACACAATATTTTTTAAATGATGAGAAACTCTTAAATGTTGGTGTCCAGAGAGACGTGGGTGTCCTGGTACAAGAAACACAAAAAGTTAGCATGCAGGTACAGCAAGCAATTAGGAAGGCAAATGGCATGTTGGCCTTTATTGCAAGAGTAAGGAAGTTTTATTACAATTGTACAGGGTTTTGATGAGACCTCACTTGGAGTACTACGTACAGTTTTGGTCTCTCTATCTAAGGAAGGATATACTTGCCTTAGAGGCGGTGCAATGAAGGTTAACTAGATTAATTCCTGGGATGAGAAGGTTGTCCTATGAGGAGAGGTTGAGTAGAATGGGCCTATACTCTCTGGAGTTTAGAAGGATGAGAGGTGATCTCATTGAAACATATAAGATTCTGAGGGGGCTTGACAGGGTATATGCTGAGAGGTTGTTTCCCCTGGCTGGAAAGTCTAGAACTAGAGGGCATAGTTGCAGGATATGGGGTCGGCCATTTAAGACTGAGATGAGGAGGTATTTCTTCACTCAGAGAGTTGTGAATCTTTGGAATTCTCTACCCCAGAGGGCTGTGGATGCTGAGTCATTGAGTATATTCAAGGCTGAGTTAGATACATTTTTGGACTCTAGGGGAGTCAAGGGATATGGGGATCAGGCAGGAAAATGGAGTTGAGGTTGAATATCAGCCATGATCTGATTGAATGGCAGAACAGGCTCGATGGGCCGTATGGCCTACTTCTGCTGCTATTTCTTATGTTCTTATGCAATTCCTTGACACTCATTCTGAGCCCTTACCCCTTTCTCCTGCTTATGTCTCATCCCCAATTTGTAAAAGACAGTTGCTAATAAATTAAACACAATTTCCCACTTGAATGAGCAGAATACAGGGAAACAATGTAATGGGACAAGATAAAGGAGCAAAGGAACAATAATAGCAACAGAATGGAGACTCCACTCACCAGCTCAATTGACTGCAGCACAGTCGGTCCTAGTCCTTGGGCAAGCTAAGGTTGTGGTTGTGATTGTGAGGAGCCAAGACATATTGGGCTTGATTTTTGTATCACTACCGCCTCATTTTTCAGCATGAACAAAAAGTAATAGACAAAACTATTTTAAAAATCATTGACTTAGTGCTGGAGGTTTGCCTGTTCTGATTTTCAGCCAGTGCCCTTGCTGCCAACAGGAAACAGCCTAATAAGTATATTTAAGTGATGATTCTATGACATTGTTAAGGACCCAAATACCATTTTCATGTCAATCACTGGCACTTCTTCAACCTGCCCACAATCCTATGGTGGTGCAGGGTAGGAAGCAACCATTTCCAGTGCTACTTAAATGAATCCTCACTTGCTTTCATTTAAAATACTGCTAAAATTTGGCAGACATTTTGCTGGTAGGTCACAGTGGCTTTGGTATGTTACTCAATTTTAAAGTGCTTAAAAATGGTGGAGCCCAAGCCTGCATAGTGCTAATATGAACATCCCTGAGAGATTCTAGTACTGGTGCCACAAACTCCTACAAGAAGAACCCAACTGCAGCATCCATTGAGGTGACCACACGCTCCACGTTTGACTGAAGAGTGTTGATGCCATGCACTGGAAGCCCAACAAATTGGTAGTGGACTACTCCACCATCTCCAACATGGTGTGGTACCTTCCTGGCAGGTAGTCCAATGCATTGAACAATTGCTTGTGCACATGAAACATTTTTCTTTTGAAGACTGGTCCATTAAAATCAGCATCTCTCTCCTCTTCAGCAGAGCTAGGACTCAAGCTTACTGCCATCAAGCCCTTTCCTGGATTGTCCTTTCCATTTGTACCTGTTCCTCTCCATTTGTACTGAGTGAATCACCGTGTACAGACCCCTCTAACTCACTGTACCATCCAGGGTGCCAATCTCTGTATTGCTGCTTGGGAAGGTGCGAGCGAGTGACATTGCATCTTCAGGAGGGTAGACCACTACTCTGCCTGCATGACCATGGGGCTTAAGTTATCTAAAGGAACTGGAAAAAGGGCGGAGGGATTTCTTCCTGTTCTTGTACTCTCTCTTTTGTTGTGTGCCATCGTGTCCTGTAGGAGGAGTGGCAATGGGTTAGCCCCATGAAATAGTTTTGAAGCTATGTAAGGCAACTTTAATGTAATATGCATGCTGAGAGAAAGAAGCAGCAGCAAGTGTGGGTAAGAGGAGGAAGCCAGCGTGTGGGTGGGAACGTGCATTGAATGTGTGATTGTCAGCAGAAGGAGGTGTGGTGAAGTGTCCCATTGTGATTGGAGGTGGTGCATGTGCAGTGGGGGAGGATTGCTGGTGCTGGGGGTAAAGTGAGGTGTTGCAGGGTTATAGATAGAGTAGGAGAGATATGAACAGAAGTTTTACCTTGGCAGTCTTGGTAACGTCATTAATTTATTTCCTGCACTACAACCAGGGCCTGGGATCATTGCTGCTGGCATTGACCTGCTCAGCCACCTCTCTCCATGCCTGCTGACTTATTTGCCGGGGCACTTGTTGGACATCCGAAGGATGGGCCTGACTGCTCGATAAACATCTCCAAGGCAGTATCAGAAAATTAGGGTGCCCTGGCTGTTGACATTCTGTCTGCTGCCTCAGAAACACACTGTCCACTCACCACCAATGAAAACTCACTTCCCCGTTAAAAGGTGCAGGCTGGCTTTGGAGTTCCAGCTATCCCTACCTATATTCAGCGATTAGTGCTGGCAGTTCGCCTGTTATATTTAAATGACCCAGCCAGAAAAATTGATCAGGCCTCCCGCCGTCATCGGGTGGGCAGAGCAGATACTCCGCCCACCACTGGCAATAAATATGAAAATCGGCCTCATTGAATCTAGATCCATTAAAATCAGGAAAGTCTCAAAGACCTGGCTATTCTGCTATAGCTCAAACATTCCTCCGATAGTTTACCACTACTATCCAGAGGGAAATGTAAAAGGGGTTCAAATGAAGCATGGGAATACCAGCCACAGCATCACAAGAGGCCCACGTCAAACCACTACCGGAAGATGCAGTCTATTGGTACATATATCGGTAGACTATCCACATGGTTCCCCCATGGAAATTCTAGGTGCTGCTCTTGAAAATATTTGTGCACTGCAGTCCAATTGTAATATCCTCTCTGAACAAAGTCTGTGCATTCAATCATTTGCTTTTCCTCTTGCTCATAATACTCAATATCGCCAACATGTATGACGGGCAATTTGCAATCTTCTGAAGAATGAGGTGGCTCACATAGCCATTCAGGTAGATTCTTAACGGCCTCTCAATACAGCAAGTCCATGCCAGACTTGGGCATAGTTGTTGTTGTGTGGACGATTGAAAATTCCTTGCAAAAAAGATTGTATGAATCAGGTGAATGAAAAACTTGGGAGGTGCAATTACACATAAGAAATTGGGGAAGAGGGAAATAAAGGAAGAGACTTTTATGGGCCATGACCCTATGGTTTGACAGGTTTCGCTTTACAGCCCCAGGCTCATTTGCACTCTCTATATCCTCCAGGCCTACAAATGTCACTATTGTGTTACATGACACTGCAGTTTACTGTACTTTTGATCAGGACAATGAAGGAGAATCTTCAAAATGGTTCTAATGTAGGAGTGGGTACCTCCTAAGCTGGAGAAAATTTGTATTTATAAATTGTTTTCTTCATTTTTATTTAACTTTTATAATATCTTTTAAAACTCAAAGTGTCTTTTTGACAGGGGCAAATTAATATGAGAGAGTGTGACTTGGGCCAGCTGAGAGCTGGAGTCTGGCAGGTTTAACGCTAACCGAGGAATCTACACAGTTAACGAATGTTGGGGGCGGTTCTGATACCTGCTGGGCGCCCTTTCGCAGGCCGAGCTCTAATCGCTACAGGAGGTGCTGCCTGACTTCCTTCTTGGTCACAGAGCCGCCTCTAGGAGTCATACTAAAAACCCGGGGCAGGAACATGGCTGTTGGAGGGAGAATGCAAGTGCTCTGGCTTGGGGAATGCACTTTCCACGAAGGTGGAGGGGCCCCAAATATTCTTGGTGCCCAGGGCCCCCAGAATTCTTAATCCAGCTCTGCTTTTTTTGTATTGGATGCTTTGGAATTTAATTTTAGACAGTTTTATGTTTGTGAAGGAAATACATTTTTCACTTAGTGATGGACTATAACACCATAGGTAATTAAATGTGTGTCAAATACAGGTCCCCTCTCCCCTCACTGCATCTCTTATCAGAATGTTCCATAAAGCTGTGGTGTAGTGCTTACATTTCTTGTTCATCTTTGTAAACATGTGCAGTTAAAATTTTAAAAATCTCTCTGAACTTCATGCTAATTTTTCACAGGCAATTTTGCTGCAGATGGCTTCTTCCCTTCAGGGCCTACAGCCAACACCTAATACTGTGCATGTGTGCATATTATCTCTCCTTTACAATGTAATACATTTGACCATGCAATTCCTATGGCCCATAACTTTTAAGCAAAAATGATTTTGCATGATAATATCTGTGAAATTGTGGTCATTTAGACATATTCTACACATCAATCAGGCAAAGACACAGCAAAGTTGAACTAATTAACAGATTAGAACCCTTTTGGTGAAAATTCTAGATTTCTGCAGCAAAAAAAGAATCTATTTTTCATCAACTTTGTAAGTCCTTTGTAGGATAAGATATGTAGGAAAGATCATGTCTATGAGATGTGCCTGCTGTGGATGTTTACGCACAAGAGAATCAGCTTTAATAAATAGACAAACTGGTGCAAAGGCTTCTTGTTGATCATTGAGTTAAAGAATTATGGTCTTAGGATTATGGTCTTAGAGAATGCACAGGAGCAGACGGAGAAGATCATCGAGGCTGAGCGGGCAGCACCAGACGTGTCAGGTGTATCACCACAGGTATATGATGTGAACATTAGTACAGGATCTAGAAGGTAAGCTACTGGAAATTGGGGATGGGGACCAGTACATGGTGCAGGGTCATTATGACAAGCGCTGAGGAAAACCAAGAAATCGGAATTGGGATTGGAATAAAGATTTTATGACTAATATTTCATATTGGAGAGTTCCAGTTCCAGTACAAGGTAGAATGAGATCTGAAGACTTATCTAGAAGCTAAAGGTTTTAATGTATTTTGAGATTACTCAGAAAGCTACAAATAAGTATTTCATTATCACAGGTAAAGGAAGAAACTGCAGCTGCAAAATTTTCTACAGCTTTTGATAAGAACTAGTTGTCCCAACTTTCTTCTTGAATGTATTTGATAAGTGGCTGAGTGTGACTTCCTCAAGAGGATACCAACATGGAATCTAAGTAGTTGATCATCATCGTATCATAATACCTCAAGGAACTGCGCTTTCCCACATTTGGTTACCAGTCATTATCTACCACTCGGTGGATAAGACCTGCCTTTATATAGCATCTCATTAAGCCTTAAAATAATGGCTTACAATGACTATTGATACAAAGGCACATGCAGCAGCTATTTTGCACAAACACAGCAAAATGCCACAAATAACAGTGTGATAATTGAGCAATTAATCTGCCTTTGCTGGTATTGGTTGAGGAAGGAATGTTAGACAGGACATCAGGAGAACTCCCTGGTTTCGTACAGGTCCATCTTAATCACTGGGGCAGACAGACTACACTTTGGTTTCAGGCTTCATTCACAGAGCAGCACTTCTGACAATGCACTATTCTCTTAGTACTGCACTGGAATGGCAAGTTAGGTTATGAGCTTAAGTCTCTCAAATAGGGCTTGAACCCACATCTTCTAACCTGAAACTGAGAGTCATACCAGCTAAGCCAAACTGTCACTCAGAAATGGTATTCACTTTGCTGTACATGTTTTAACAAACTAATGAGGGACACAGCCCACAAGAATCAGGGACAAATAATCAAATTCAGGGAAACTTGTTTGTGACTGTGTGTACCACCCCAAAACTACCTTTAGCCCTAATTTTCACTTCTATAAGTAATCTACTTCTCTTGCCAAGAATCCGAATCCTGTTGTACTATTGGTATCAGTGCAGTGTTATCTTGGGTGTGGAGGCAGCATTAAAAAGTAGGCAAATATATATATTTTTTTGGTCAGCTGGGTATCTGAGAAGTGTGGAAACCTATCACTATGCTTAAAAATCCACATTAGTAGAGTTTCTGTTTGCTGATGTGGAGTGGTATTGGAATGCTTTGTGCTCCTTGTCAAGCAAGCACCACCCTACTCATTAGGGTATTGGCCAGGAGTTGAGTGAGAATTCCTGCCCTCAGGGACAGGTTCACCCCACCAGGTACTATCCACAAGCTTGGTTGATCAGTTAATCATCACTAGTGCCCTGGATTACTGTGGACATGTCTGGTTCAACTGTTGGATTACTAAATCTGCCACAGAAAACTGAGTTGAGAGATATGGGTTTGGGATGAGGGAACAATGAAAAATAGTTCCTTTGGGTCCTGAAAAAGGACCTGGTTGATGGAAAAAGTTGGATAGACTGACCAGCTTCTTCTTCTTGGTCCATTGTTATGTTCTTCTATACTGTTTTTAAAAAAAAAGAAAATGGCTTTTCATTAGAATCCAGCAGCAGTAATTTTTGTGGGGCTGTCCTGATCATCCACTGTAACAAGCAGAAGAATGGTGGAAACGGAGAAAAAAGGTAGTTACAGAAGGGGATGGCAATTCCCCATGGAACAATTTATCCAACTAAAAGTGAAGTGTATATACTTTGCTGACATCAGCCCGGAGGATTCTTGGAAAGCGTATTCACTAACCAAGCTGCTTGCTGTGTAATTGGTCTTTTTCCAGAATACTGTGGCTTTCTTTGCCTTTTTCTGTACTTCCATCTGTGTGTTGGTTTGAATGCAACAACATTCTGCAGTGCAGTGGTATTCTCTGTTCTTCAGTATTCACATTGGCAGCACTTGCTATTCTATGTTTTATGCATTCCTGATTTTATTGGTTATATATAATGATCCACGTTCTTCTTAATTACCATGTAATCCATCTTCTGACAAATGGAGCCACTTCACTGATTCTTATCATCACAAAGGTTTCTTAGGGCCCACATATACTATAGTTTTTGAAACAATGCAATGTGGCTTTCATGTCATATGAACACAAAAAACTACCATAACACTGTGGAGTGAAATCACTCACCTGAGGCACATCACGTTTTGGCAAGTAGTCTGAGAGTACCCCGAGACTCAGCCTCATGTTGCTTCAGCTCAGCGGTGTAACTACAATGAGTGTAAAGTCAACTTCAAAAAGACACGCAAAAATCTTTTATACTTCTTTTTAAAACTTTTTTTAGATCAGCAAAAGCTGATAAGACAGTCTGCTCTTCGCTAGCCTTAAAAAATGTGACTGGCATTTGGATGTCAGTGAGTAGAACTATGCACCTGAGAGCTTTCCGTTGCCAGGCCAGAGGAAATTGTGCAACTGTGTAACACAGCACTTACTGTCAAATGCACACCGCTCAGAGCGGGTATCAGTTTCATAGTAGCACCTGCAATATAACAGGGCAAGTGAAGGCATCGTCTTCATGATCAGAATTCGAACAGCATTTGTTGGATACTTTGTTACAAAACATTAGATTCAGCAACACTACAAAACCAGAGTAAAATGTTAAGGAATCTTTGGAATATTTAATTTAGTGTTACATAGAATTTACAGCACAGAAACAGACCATTTGGCCCAACAGATCCATGCCGGTGTTTACGCTCCACACGAGCTTCCTCCCAACCTACTTCATCTAACCCTATCAGCATATCCTTCCATTCCTTTCACCCTCATGTTTTTACCTAGCTTCCCCTTAAATGCATCTAGGCTATTCACCTCCACTACTCTGTATGGCAGGACGTTCCACATTCTAACTACTCCCTGGGTAAAGAAGTTCCTCCTGAATTCCTTATCGGATTTATTAGTAGGTTTGTACTAATGAATTTACTCTATTAAAATGAAATCTTTTGGAAAGTGGGTGATGCAGTGGGTTAGATATTGGGACCTGGCTTTAAATCCAGGCCAGACTGATGGAATGAAATTGTGCTCTGTCAGATGGCTGTGAGGGCCTTATATGAAATCAGTTTGGGTAGTCTTAATCCTGTTCCTAATGGGTATGTAGCCTACAGCATAAAACTGTGCATAATTTGGCACTAATTGGCAATCTCACAGAGAGACCACAGAATGATTGGTGTGGGAAATGGAAAAGATGTCACAATAGTGCAGTAGCTGGTGCTTTTCTGAGGTTGAAACTGAGGGAAGTTGTTGGCGCAGAGTAAAGGGAACTTTATTTTCATCTGGCTGTGCTATATCTGACCTAAGGGAGTTTGAAGCTGACACTGGATGCTTGAAATGGGAACAGTTCCATTCCACAATATCCCTCAACTTGATGAGCACAATTTATTTTTAAAAAATCAAATTTTCCATTGACTATTGAAAGTTATAATTGAGTACGGAAAGTAGAGCTTTGAGCAGAATTGGATCAACATATTACTATGCAAGATATGGAACACCCAGTCAATCAGAAAATTGTAAAGTGAGCTTTGGCTTTCTTGGAGTCAGATTTTCAGGCAATTATGTACACATTCTGCCATCATTATAATCTGTTTTTCAGGAGCCAAACATTTTGCGTGTTATAACAAGGTTCACACATGGTGAATGTCCCATGACAGCATGAAATGCAGCATTAAAAAATCAGGAGTTAAGATCCACGAACCTTGAAACAAAATAGGTGCTTGTGAGGAAAGTACATTTTAGTTTGTCAATTACTAATAAATATGATAATATGCTAATATTATGAAGAGTAAAATTATATTAGTGTTTGTTTTTGAGGCCACAGTGGTGCCAGCAATCTTCTGCAGCGGAGGCTGTGAACAAGCAGATTTAGAAGAACTTATCATGCCTTTGTTGGTTTGCTTAACAATAAGACAGTTACGAAAAGAACAAAAGTTAATCGAGCAAAGATGTTCTTTTTGTATGTGCACATATTACATGTATATCAAGGGCGTAGGAGGAAATTCACATCTGTATTGAAATTGTGCTCTTTGTGTTGCCTTTCTTAGTATTAACACAAAGACTCAATAGATTCTAGAGGAATCATTGTATGCTTCACCAGTACTGGTATTATGATATAATACTTCTGTTTGCCTTTTCAGCATTTAACCTACTGAGGAAACACAAAGGAACTTTTGTCACAGCTGTTCATTGTTAATAAGAAGCAGATGAAATGCTGAACATATGTTTGTAATTAATTTTGTTGCTGGTATCAAACTGTTTTGGTTAGCAGGTGGGGCAACTGAGAATAATACAAAATGTGCAATAATCTTTGACAGATGAAATCAGTGGACACAATGCAAGAGTTTAACACCATGCAATTTGTGTGCAGTGTCTATAATGGGTTTCCCAAACAGTGAGCAACAAATATTAAATGTAAGAATTTCTAATGCCTTTAAAAAGTACAGTTAAAAGTATTGTTCTCATATTATAACATATGCCATCCCATAATATGGATCTCAAGGAACAAGGTTTTTATTTATCCAGACAACAGAAATAATCTTGTGTCTGACAGTCTTATGATGACAGTAGAGTGTATCTAGAGACTATGTGAATATTCTAGCAATAGTAATGCTTTTATCTTCTTGTAAAACTATACTTCCTGTTACTCAACTGGGACACCCGTTATATTTTCTTGTAAAATTTCCCTCCTCCTGTCACATGACGAGAAGCTGCAGGGCAAATCATGATTACCATAGCATCTAGATATGCATCTCTTTGGTAAATTGGCAGCACCTTAATGAAAAAAATGGAAGACATAGAAACTTGAATGGCAAAAATGGATATGGTGTTAGTGGATGAAAAGTCATGTCACTACATAATTCTTGGGTGGAAAAGGAATGAGGGCGGAATTGGCTAAAGTGGACTGGGTAAACAGATTAGATGGTATGATGGTGGATAAGCAGTGGCAAACATTTAAAAAGATATTTTATGACTCGCAACAAAAATATATCCCTGTGAGGAGTAAAGAGTCCATAAAAAGGGTGAACCAACCAGGGCTAACTAAGGAAGTCAAGGATGGTATCAGGTTAAAAGAAAAAGCATACAACATGGCAAAGATTATTGGTAAGCCTGAAGATTGGGAAAACTTTAAAAACCAGCAAAGGATGACTAAAAGAATAATAAAGAGGGAGAAAATAAATTATGAGAGTAAACTAGCAAGAAATATAACAACTGACAGTAAAAGCTCCTACAAGTATATAAAAAGGAAGAGGGTAGCTAAAGTAAACATTGGTCCCTTAGAGGATGAGACTGGGGAAATAATAATGGAAAACAAGGAAATGGCAGAGGAATTGAACAGATATTTTGTATCTATCTTCACAGTAGAAGATACTAATAACATACCAATAATAGTAGAAAATCAAGGGGCAAAGGGGAGGGAGGAACTTAAAACAATCACTATCACTAGAGAAAAAGTACTAGGTAAACTAATGGGTCTAAAGGCTGACAAGTCCCCTGCACCTGATGGCTTGCATCCGAGGGTCTTAAAGGAAGTGGCTACAGAGATAGTGGATGCATTAGTTGTAATCTTCCAGAATTCACTAGATTCTGGAAAGGTCCCAGCGGATTGGAAAACCGCAAACGTAACACCCCTATTCAAGAAGGGAATGAGACAGAAAGCAGGTAACTATAGACCAGTTAGCCTAACATCTGTCATTGGGAAAATGCTAGAATCCATTATTAAGGAAGTAGCAGCAGGATATTTGGAGACTCATAATACAATCAAGGAGAGTCAACATGGTTTTATGAAGGGGAAATCATATCTGACAAATTTATTAGAGTTCTTTGAGGAAGTAACGGGCAGGGTGGATAAAGGGGAACCAATGGATGCGGTATATTTGGATTTCCAAAAGGCATTCGATAAGGTGCCACATAAAATATTACTGCACAAGATAAGAGCTCATGGTGTTGGGGGTAAAATACTGGCATGGATAGAGGATTGGCTAACTAACAGAAAACAAAGAGTCGGAATAAAAGGGTCATTTTCAAAATGGCAATTTGTAACTAGTGGGGTGCCACAGGGATCAGTGCTAGGGCCTCAACTATTTACAATATATATCAATGACTTGGATGAAGGAACAGCGTGTCTTGTGGCCAAATTTGCTGATGATACAAAGATAGGTGGAAAAGCAAGTTGCGACGAGGATACAAAGTGTCTGCAAAGGGATATTGACAGGTTAAGTGAATGGGCAAAAATTTGGCAGATGGAATATAAAGTGGGAAAATGTGAAGTCATCCACTTTGGGAGGAAAAATAAAAAAGCAAAATATTATTTGAATGGAGAAATACTACAAAATGCTGCGGTACAGAGGGATCTGGGTGTCCTCGTACATGAAACACAAAAAGTCAACATCCAGGTGCAGCAGGTAATCCGGAAGGCAAACGGAATATTGGCCTTTATTTCTAGGCGGATGGAGTATAAAAGCAGGGAAGTCATGCTATAACTTTACAGTCTCAGAATAAGGGGTCACCCGTTTAAGACCGAAATGAGGAGGAATTTCTTCTCTCAGAGGGTCGTGAATCTTTGGAATTCTTTACCCTAAAAAGCTGTGACGGCTGAGTCATTGAATACATTCAAGGCTGAGTTAGACAAATTTTTGATCAGCAAGGGAGTCAAAGGATATGGGGAAAATGCGGGAAAGTGGAGTTGCGGTAAAAATTAGATCAGCCATGATCTCATTAAATGGCAGAACAGGCTTGAGGGGCCGAATGGCCTAGTCCTGCTCCTATCTCTTATGGTCTTATGGAAGGCAGGAACACCATTAAAAAGAATGACTTGCATTTATATAGCACCTTTCACAACCTCAGGATGTCCCAAAGCCAATGAAGTACTTTTGAAGTGTAGTCACTGTTGTAATGTAGGAAACGCAGCAGTCTATTTGCACACAGCAAGATCCCACAAAAAGCAATGTGATAATGTCCAAAAATCTGTTTTAGTGATGTTGGTTGAGGGATAAGTATTGGCTAGGACACCTGGGAGAATGCCCCTGCTCCTCTTTGAAATAGTGCCATGGGATCTTTTACATCCACCTGAGAGGGCAAACTTGATTTCATGACTCTTCCGAAATACAGCACCTCCGACAGAGCAGCATTCCCTCAGTGCTGCATTGACGTGCCGACCTAGATTTTGCGCTCAAGTTTCTGGAGTAGGCCTTGAATCAACAACCTTCATGATTCAGAGGCAATAGTGCTACCAACTGAGCCACAGCTGACACCTAGCAAAACTTAAACTATTAAAAATAAACTAAAAAACTCATATCCCAGTAATTTCCTCGGGAGTTCTCCCAATCATCTGCTGTAAATTTGGTGGAAGATCAGTGGAAACCCTGGAAAAACGGCATAAATGGCCTCTTGTACCATTTCTCCAGGGTTTCTGCTGATCCTCCGCCTAAGTTACAGTGGGTAATTGGGGAAGCCCAGTGGAAATTCTAGCCCGCAATGCGTTCTTGTAACAAGTAGAAGGTGCCTTGGAGTGTTTTTTTATTTAATGCTTTTAAATTATATATTTTTTCTCTTTAAGTCTCCATGTGCTGTACACCATTCCCAGCTGAGAGGATGGGCTGAAGGTCTGCTCCCTAGCTTTCCCCAGTGCTACTTTTGTGAGCTACTGAGAGGTATGTCAGAGTAGCTTGAAGTGAGTCGCCCTCTGACATTCCCTCCCTGTAGATCTCTCACCTCCACTTAGCTTAACACCTGGAATGGTTGCAATCAAGACTTTACCATGTGGGGAATCATGTGTATGAAGCTGCATCATGTCATCCTATGGCACCCAGCCTGGAAATGACTTTATTGCAGGTTTGAAGTTTTAACAGCAACAAAACAACTTGCATTTACACAGTACTTCTCATCTGCTGGAAAATGTCTCGGGGCACTTTATAATAAGAAGGTAAAGGTTATGGTGGAAACCAACTGAAAGCAAAGTCAAAGAGGAGGTTTCTGAAAGCAGGAAGGGAGATGACAAGACAGAGAGAGCTGGATGGTGCAGTGATGTAAGTCAGGAGGCGATCACTAAGGCGAGGCCATACGGAGATTTGAAAACAAGGATGAGAATTTTGAAATCGACATGTTAGGCCAGGGAAACCAGTGAAGCTTGGAGAGTACAGTGGTGATCGGAGTGTGGGGCTATGGCATTTTGGATGAGTTAAAGCTTGCGGAAGGTTGAGGCAGGGAGGCCAGCTGGAAAAGCATTAGAGAAGTCAAGCCTTGAGATGATGAAGGCATGGACTTGGGTTTTGACAATGGAAGGGGAAGATGGGTCAGAGACAGGCAATGTGGATATGGAAGTCAACAGTTTTGGTAACAGATGATGTCGGTGAAGAAGCAGAGCTCTGCTTAAGCAGAACACCAAAATTCTGCACTTCCTGACTAAACGTGACATGGTAGCTGGGGAAATCGATACAGTAGAGACCCTGGGCAATGATGTGCTGACAGAAGCTGAAGAGGAGGACCTTGATTTTGCTGACATTCAGTTGAAGGAAGCTAAGGCTCATTTAGGTCTTGATATCAGACAGGGATTTGAGTATAGCAACAAACTTTGAGTCAACAGAGGATACAGAGGCAGATCTGGGTGTTATTGGCATACATGTAAAAGCTTACTCCATACTTCTGTGTCGTGTCACCAAGGAGTAGCATATAGATAGTGAAGAGGAGGGTACCAAGGATGGTCCCCTGAACACTGGAGATAACAATGCGAGTAAAGGAGGAGAAGCCAGCGGCAGCAATGAGGTGCATACATTGACTTTGTTAAGAATGGAACCAGGAAAGAGCATGTTTTGGAAGTAGACTGCAGAAGAGAAATATTGGAGGATGATCACTGGTGTCAAAGGTGAGAAAGAGATCAAGGAGGATGAGGAGAGAAAGAGAGCCACAGGGATTTGTGACTTTGACTCCAGCACTGTAAGTGAGGCAGAGAGGTGGGACTTGAATAAGGAGTGGTGAGAGATGGGAGCATGGTTGCAAAGCAACAACATGTTTCAGGACTGTGCAGAGGAAGGGAATGTTTGAAATAAAGTTGTAGCTGAAGGGCATACAATAGTTTAGGATGGGTTTCTTGAGGAGGAAAGTGACAGCAGTTTTGAAGGAGATTAGGACAGTGCCAAATGAGAAACACAGATTGCTAACGTTGGTAAAGAAGGGGGTGAGGATATGAAGATGAGTGATCAGGAGTCAGGTTGGGAGAGGATCGAAGGAGCAGATAATGAAGATACCCAGAGTTGAGGAGGGCAGAGGTAAAGGGAGTGCTAGATAGAGTGTTTTTAGGGGTAGTATTTTCCCATGGGGTGGAAAGCGGTAGTAGAGGGGCTAGGGCCAAGCAGGGGTAAATTGTCAGGGAATGGAGATAAGGGAATAGTCAGACAGTGCCTTGTCAACGATGGATATGGGGATCTCGAGGCCACGTGTGATGACAAGATTGAAGGGGTAACGATGAGTGTGGGTGGGGGTATTTGGTGTGGAGAGTGATGGTGAGACAGGCAAGCAAGATAAGGAAATTGTTGACGGCAGGGAAAGGTGAGTTCAAGTGAAAATTGAAATCACCAAAGGTAAGGACTCACTCAGTGCAAAGGATGAACAGGAGAAATTATATTTTACTGAGGAAAGTACCTGAGGGCACCTTCTCCACTTAACTCTCCTTAATAAACAAAGGTCGAAAATGCAAAATAGGAATGGTGGTAAAGGGCGAGGTGCTTGAGTGAGAAGAAGGAACTGGAATAATAGGGGAAAATAGGCTGAAATGCGATCATGAAATAAGTGCCATTCCACCAATACGCCAATTTGGGCAGGAGATGGGTGCAAAGTAAAGCCAATGGGGTAGCCTTGGTGAAGGGGTAGACGTTTTTAGCCAGGGCCAGGATATCGAGGTGTTGGTCCAATGTAAAGTCATTGATGAGAAGTGACTGCCCAAACTACTCTGGGCCTACATTTTCTATTTATAGATGTGTATGGAGTTGATCATTCACATTGTCCTTGCAGATGTTCACCCTGGTTATCTTTGATTCCATATAAGGCTATAATTGGTGCACAATATTTGAGGTGCTGGTTATTTGTATTTGTAAATTCCATGGAAGATGACTCTGTCTGCTTGTTGGGTTGTGTACTGATCATACAGATGTGATACAGCTTTGCAGAAGGTATAAAAACACTTAAAAAATGTGTGTTACATCTAATTAGTGTCATGTTCCACTTGTGAGTTAATGCTGGGTAGCCAGGCACCAGAAGATTATTGCAACACTATATTAGCTGCACCCCCAGGTTCACAAGTGGTAAAACCTGCATGAAAACTTGATTTACTGACCAGATTGTATTGTTTTAAACTTTACCTCTGATCATAAGTAGCAGCTAGGTCAATTTCTGGAATTATTTTGCTCAATTTTGGAAGGAGAAATCCATAAAAGTAGCTATTGGAAACATTCTTAAAATGTAGCTGGTTTGAGTGAATTTGGCAAACGTTTTATTTAAATCAGATACGCAAGATAAACCCCATCATGTGTATAAAATCCTCTGTCAAGATTTTTGTTTATTTGCTGATTTGTACATTAAGGGTCATGTTATCTGATTGCAGTCAGTTTACCTTATATGGAGACAAATGTTTCCATTAACCTTAGAACAGTTAATGTTCTTGCCTGTGAATTTTCTACGATCTCTATCTGCTTAAAGAGTACTCTGTGTTCAGTTAGACCTGTGGTCAGTGCTCTTGCTTCAGGCTCTTCCCATGTAATGTTCAAGACAGACAGGAGTGTAATGAGTAACCCTGCCTTGTCTTTAGATCCACAGTGAAGGGTACAGATAGTAACCAACTGTTTAGCGAAGATGTCACAGGAGTTTCTGTAAATGGATTTGACCCACTATGCAAATATGCCATCAAAACATGAACATTTCAATGTGTACAGCAAATGATCCATTCTGCTTTTTCTCCTGAAGAACTTCTTTGCATCCAACAAGCTACCAGTTCCTGAGAAATGAATTAGCCATTTGGCCTGATGGATTCTACACACTGTTTTGATGAATTCCATTTGGTTTAATGTTCCCATTGAACTGAGAACACTTTCCAGTGACATACCAGAATTCTAGTTAAAGATTTTGTTATCTGCATGGATGGTTTTCCTATTTAGTGGGGCCATTTTCAGGCTCTAGCAAAACCAAAAACAATAGTCTGATTCAGAGTAGGGAATAGGTTGTAAGTTTGTATCTTCATTATATACATCTGGTAAGCAAGTAGATATTAATTTATTAGGAACTCAGTAAAACGTAATTATAATTCCATTGCTACCTCCGATGCCTATTGCTATACCTTTTGCCGAAAAATACAGGCTGGCCCAGATTATTTTTATTTGGGTAAGTAACTTTGGACTAATAATATTATTAGAGAAACTGTTGCTTGTTTTTGTTGGCAAGATCAGGAGGCATTTTCATAAACTCTTTCCAATAACTTCTTTTGCATCATTTGACTTATCTCTCATTTGGACTGTGAATAAAGGTTCTACTGTCTTCAACAACCATAACTTGCATTTATATAGCACCTCTAATGTAGAAAAATGTAGCCACAGTATTCCAGTAGTGGAGAGGGTGGACGAGTGGATAAGGTGCCAATCAAGCAGACTGCTTTGTTCTGGATGGTGTTGAGCTTCTTGAGTGCTGTTGCAACTGTACCCATCCAAGAAAGTCGAGAGTATTTCATTGCACTCCTGACTTGTGTCTTGTAGATGATGGAGTGGCTTTGGGGAGTCATGAGGTGAATCCTCACTCGCTACAGAATACATAGCCTTTGACCTGCCCTAGTAGCCATGGTGTTTATGTGGCTGGTCCAATTGAATTTCTTGTCATTGATGATCCCCAGGATGTTGATGGTGGGAGACTCGGCATTGGTAATGCCATTGAATGTCAGGGGGAGGTGGTTAGACTCTCTCTTATTGGAGATGCTCATTGCTTGGCGTGGATGTTATTTGCCATTCTCAGCCCAAGCCCGGACGTTGTCCAGGTCTTGCTGCATGTGGACATAAACTGCTTCATTATATGAGGAATTATGAATGGAGCTGAACACTGTACCAACAGCCCCTCTTCTGACTTTATGATGGAGCGAAAGTCTTGATGGAGCAACTGAAGATAGTTAAGCTGAGAGCACTGCCCGGAGGAACTCCTGCACTAATGACCTAGGGCTGAGATGATTGGCTTCCAACCACCAGAACCACTTCTTTTGTGCCAATTTATGACTCCAGCCACTGGAGAGTTTCCCCTGATACCCATTGACTTCAGTTTTACTAGCCCTTTGGTGCCCAGGGCAGTCAGTCTCATCTCACCTCTGGAATTCAGCTCTTGTGTCCATATTGGACCAAGGTTGTAACAAGGTCTGGATCCAAGTGGTCCTGGCGAAACCCAAACTGAGCATCGGTGAGAGGGTTATTATTTGGTTAGCAAGTGCCGCTTGATAGCATTGTTGATTACTTCTTCCATAATTTTACTGATGATTGGGAGAAGGCTAATGGAGCAGTAATTGGCTAGGTTGGATTTGTCCTGCTTTTTGCAGACAGGACATACCTGGACAGTTTTCCACATTGTCAACCAGATGCCAGTGTGATAGCTCTATTGGAACTGTTTGGCTACGGGCGCAGATAGCTATGATCTAACAGCCGGGATGATATTGGGGCCGTAGCCTTAGATGTGTCCTAAAATGTGCCTGAGATGTCACGTAGAATGACTCGAATTGGCTGTAAACTGGCATCCGTGATGGTGGGGAGGAGAAGGCCGAGAAGGATTGTCCACTTGGCAGTTCTGAAGAAGGTTGAAAATACCTCGCCTTGTCTTTTGTACTCACCTGCTGGGCTCTACCATTGTTGATAATCCCTCCTCCTTCATGTTCAAAGAGCTTCCTTCTCCTGATTGTTGCTTATTTGTCCACCACCATTCACGATTGATGTGGTAGGGCTGCAGAGTTTTGACCTGATCCATTGGTTATGGGATCACTTAACTCTGTCCATGGCATGCTGCTTTTGTTGTTTAGCATGCATGTAACCCCTTCTACATTCCTCATTGAACCAGGATTGGTCACCTGGATTGATGGTGATTCAGGAGTGAGGGATATACCAGGCCATGAGGTTACAGATTGTGGTGGTATACAATTCTACTGCTGCTGCTGATGGCCCACAGTGTCTCAAGGATGCCCAGTTTGAGTTACTAGGTCTTTTCTTAATCTATCCCACTTAGCACAGTGGTTGCGCCACATGACATGATGGAGGGTGTCCTTGGTGTGAAGACTGGACCTGGTCGTCACATGTACTGTGTACTGGTCATTCCTACCAATACGATCATGGACAGATGCATTTGTGGCAGGTAGATTTGTGAGGGTGAGGCCAAGTAGGTTATTCCCTCATCTTAGTTCTCACACTTCCTGCCGCAAGCCCAGTCTGGCAGTTATGTCCTCTAGGGCTCCGCCAGTTTGGTACTATCAAGCCACTCTTGGTGATGGACATTGATGTCCCCCACCCATTGCCTTTGCTGCCCTCAATACTTCATCCAAATGATGTTCAACATGTAAGAGCGTTGATTCATCAGCTGCGGGAGGGTGATAGGTGGTAATCAGCAGGAGGTTTCCTTACCCATGTTTGACCTGAAGTCATGCGACTTTGTGGGGTCAAGAGTCAATGTTGAAGATTCCCAGGGCCACTCCCAGCTGACTGTATACCACTGGGCCCCCACCTCTGTTGGGTCTATCCTTCCGGTGGGACAGGACATAACCAGGGATGACGATGGAGATGTCTGGACTATGATGTATTTTCAATCAGTGACTTCAGAAATTTTCTATGGTCTGTGTTAACATTTAAAATATGCTTTTAAGTTGCAAGGTGTTTTGTGGTAAATTAGTTGCAAGTCCCTTCTGTAGGTCATTTAAAAATTTTTCCTATAAAATGGCAAGAAATTGCCTTACAACCTTTTCTAAACAATTCTAAGTGATATTCATCAGTCAATAATTGAGAAACCAGCATTTCCTTTTAGAATAATCACAACGTAGTTATTCTCCAGAAAGCTCACACAATAATTGTGAGCGTGGTTACTTTGATGGAAGGATATATAATTCCAGAATGACATTCCTTGAATTAGTCAGTGGAAAACGTCTTGACAGATGTTGTCTGGATAAGCAGTCAATAACAAACTTGTGTGAAGAGTTCTGAGGGGACTTGGACAGTCTTGTGGTTAGAAGCCATGTGATACTTGTGCTGATCAAGCTATTTAGATACTTTCAACTCTTTTGCTGGTGGCATCCTGCAAATTTCAACAAGTACCAGATCCCCTTACACCATGCTTCTTTATCCAAATATGTCAATCCATTAATTGCTGCATTAGTCAGTACAGCAGATCATTCCATGTACTTGTGTTTCAGTCACAGCAACAGCAAGGCGAACAGAAGTATTGTGACCCAGTCAGACTTCCGGAACCAGTACATTACATGCAGCAGTTTCTGAGGATGAAGAACTCGCCATAACTGAGATAATTGCCTTCAACCAGATGCAGGCTGCTTAAGGGCTGCTCAGCTTTTCTAGCAATCTAAATGTTTAAATACTATCCTTTTTGATGTAAGGAATCTTACAACACCAGGTTATAGTCCAAGTTTTATTTGAAAATCACAAGCTTTCGGAGTTTATCTCCTTCGTCAGGTGACGAAGGAGGTAAACTCCGAAAGCTTGTGATTTTCAAATAAAACTGTTGGACTATAACCTGGTGTTGTAAGATTCCTTACATTTGTCCACCCCAGTCCATCACCGGCATCTCCACATCATCCTTTTTGATGTAAGTGTCAATTGGAAAATTGCAGCAAGTTTATTACTCAAGATTTAATTTTCAATTGCTAATGAGTTCCTTCAGGTTTTCAAATTCATAGATGGGAACAAATATTGTGATTTTTATTTTGTTGTGTGAAATAGGTCTTATTCATTGCCATCATTTAGAAAATTCCTGAGTAGCAGTTTTGAATTACATGTACTGTTGGTAACTTTATTTACTGACCAAGCAGTATATTGAAGATTATGGAATTGAAGGTGTGATTGGTGTTTGTGCCACTCCACACGTCTTGATGTTAGTTTAATGCAGCAGTAAATGATTTCTGTAAGTGAGCTAAAAATGCTAATTTGACCAGTTATTATCTGCTTAAGTATAGAAGCCATCGCCTGGAATTTCTGTGCAGATTCTCCCAATCTCCCACCATAACTTTGGCCGAAGATCAGAGGAAACTATGCAGAAAGGACCGTCACGCCATTTTTACAGGTCTTCCGCCAATCATCCACCAAAGTAATTGTGAGAGATTGGGAGAAATTTTACCTCCATATTTTGATCTTTTAAAAGTTAAAAAATATCAGCAGTGTATTTCAAAATTGGACTACATTTTAATAGCACCACCAAACTGATCAAACTGATCGAGGTGATGCACTTTGGAGGGACTAACAAGGCAAGGGAATACACAATGAATGGGAGGACCCTAGGCAAGACAGAGGGTCAGAGGGATCTTGGTGTGCAAGTTCACAGATCCCTGAAGGCGGCGGAACAGGTAGATAAGGTGGTAAAGAAGGCATATGGGATACTTGCCTTTATTAGCCGAGGCATAGAATATAAGAGCAAGGAGGTTATGATGGAGCTGTATAAAACACTGGTTAGGCCACAGCTGGAGTACTGTGTGCAGTTCTGGTCGCCACACTACAGGAAGGATGTGATCGCTTTGGAGAGGGTGCAGAGGAGATTCACCAGGATGTTACCAGGGCTGGAGCGCTTCAGCTATGAAGAGAGACTGGGAAGATTGGGTTTGTTTTCCTTGGAGCAGAGGAGGCTGAGGGGGGACATGATTGAGGTGTACAAAATTATGAGGGGCACAGATAGGATGGATACTAAGGAGCTATTTCCCTTCGTTGAGGGTTCTATAACAAGGGGACATAGATTCAAGGTAAAAGGCGGGAGGTTTAGAGGGGATTTGAGAAAGAACTTTTTCACCCAGAGGGTGGTTGGAGTCTGGAACTCACTGCCTGAAAGGGTTGTGGAGGCAGGAACCCTCACAACATTCAAGAAGCATTTGGATGAGCACTTGAAATGCCATAGCATACAAGGCTACGGACCAAATGCTGGAATATGGGATTAGAGTAGACAGGGCTTGATGGCCGGCGCGGACACGATGGGCCGAAGGGCCTCTATCCGTGCTGTATAACTCTATGACTCTATGACATAGGCCCTGAAATTCTGCAGGTGTCCTACTAGTCTCCTGACATAACTCTGGAAAAACCCCTAGGAAACAGCGTAAATGGTAATTTTCACCATTTATGCCATTTCTGTGGGAGTTCCGTTGGGTCTTGCATCAGAGTTAAGGCAGGAAAGTGGTAGAATACTATTGGAATTTCAGGGCCACGGTGTGTAAAATGCCACATACACTGGCTTTGTGTGGTCCATGAGAAGGAGCAGGAATACTGGGATGTTAAGGCAAACTAGATGAGGACAATGAGGAGAAGGCCTTAACTATGTAAAAGGTTGTACATCTTGAATGATTTTCATGGCCTTATCAGAGCTGTAGTGCATGAGGATGTTTAAACTCAACAGACAAGTCAGCACAGAGATGTGTGATGTGCTGGATCCAAGTCTGAAGGGATCCTCTGTAACTGCTCAGCCTGTGGCTGTAAGTGTCACAGCAGCCATTTTTGCCACATCTTCTCATTTGGCATCGGAAGGAAATTATGGGGCCCTGGTAAAACTCATCATAATGCAGAACAACTGCATACAACTGTTGGATCAAAATATTGTTGCATTTAAAAATACTGTCAGAAGGGGACTAGGCGCAATCAGCAGATTTGTTACAATATAAATACTGACACTTGCCGTTACATTTCACATTTGTGTTTTAATGGATCGATGGGGGCTGGCGGTGTTGTGGAGGGGCGTCGAATGTTCTTAGTACCCGGGGCCCCGAGAATTCTTAATCTGATTCAGAGTCTAGGTATCAGGTCCACTTGCAACAAGAAGGTGACTGCTGTACCATCTCAGGTACTGGCGGGTTTATTCAATTCTCTAAGAGTGAACAAAAACAGTTGGCCACCCAGCAACAACGCTATGCTATTGCTTGTTCTCCCAGAATGCTAGGTGTAGTCAACCAAATCCAAATGGAGAAGCAGGTGCCACCAGTCAATATAGTGGATTGATTAGGGCAAGCCGGGACTGATTTGTTAAAGGCAAATCGTGTTTAACTAACCTGATTGAGTTTTTTGATGAGGTAACAGAGAGGGTTGATGAGGGCAATGTGGTTGATGTGGTGTATATGGACTTCCAAAAGGCATTTGATAAAGTGCCACATAATAGGCTTGTCAGCAAAGTTGAAGCCCATGGAATAAAAGGGGCAGTGGCAGCATGGATACAAAATTGGCTAAGTGACAGGAAACAGAGAGTAGTGGTGTACGGTTGTTTTTCGGACTGGAGGAAGGTATACAGTGATGTTCCCCAGGGGTCGGTACTAGGACCATTGCTTTTCTTGATATATATTAATGACTTGGACTTGGGTGTACAGGGTACAATTTCAAAATTTGCAGATGGCACAAAACTTGGAAGAGTAGTGAACAATGAGGAGGATAGTGATAGACTTCAAGAGGTCATAGACAGGCTGGTGGAATGGATGGACACGTGGCAGATGAAATTTAATGCAGAGAAGTACGAAGTGATACATTTTGTTAGGAAGAATGAGGAGAGGCAATATAAACTAAAGGGTACAATTCTAAAGGGGGTGCAGGAACAGAGAGACCTGGAGTTATATGTGCACAAATCGTTGAAGGTGGCAGGACAGGTTGGGAAAGCGGTTAAAAAGCCATACGGGATCTTGAGCTTTATAAATAGAGGCATAGAGTACAAAAGCAAGGAAGTTATCATGAACCTTTATAAAACATTGGTTCAGCCACAACTGGAGTATTGTGTCCAGTTCTGGGCACCGCACTTTAGGAAGGATGTGAAAGCCTTAAAGAGGGTGTGGAAAAGATATACTGGAATGGTTCCAGGGATGAGGGACATCAGATACGTAGATAGACTGGAGAAGCTGATGTTGTTCTCCTTAGAGCAAAGAAGGTTGAGAGGAGATTTGATAGAGGTGTTCAAAATCATGAGGGGTCTAGACAGAGTGGATAGAGAGAAGCTGTTTCCATTGGCAGAAGGGTCGAGATTCAGAGGACACAGATTTAAAATAATTGGCAAAAGAACCAAAGGCAACACGAGGAAAAACTTTATCACGCAGCAAGTGGTTATGATCTGGAATACACTGCCTGAAAGGATGGTGGAGGCAGATTCAATCATTGCTTGCAAAAGGGAATTGGATAAGTACTTGAAGGAAAAAAAATTGCAGGGCTACGGGGAAAGGGCGGAGGAGTGGGTCTAGCTGGATTGCTCTTGCAGAGTGCAGGCACGGGCTCGACGGGCCAAATGGCCTCCTTCAGTGCTGTAACCAATCTATGATTCTAGTCACATACATCAACCATAAGTCTCTCCATCCCCTCAATACTCAAGTGTATGAGGCGCCCTGAAAAGGTGAATGCACCATCTCCTGGTGATAAATATTCAGAGTTAACACATGCCTCTCTACTTAAAATACAGAAAACTATGCTTTTCATTCAAATGTTTAAATATTTAGCAGCTAGTCAATACTTAGCAATAAATTCTTTAGTTTGTTTAAAACATATAAATGCTTAGGGTCCTAGTTGCATCAGTGCACTAAAAAGGGTAGATATGAAAAAGCCTAATTTTGGCCTTCCAAAATTCTGATTCCATTTTCAAGTTAAACCTGATGGAGCTCCCAAAGCAAGGCAATGCAATGTAATGGAAAAAAAATGAAACCATGTGTATTATTATTCACTTTGCTTTGGAGCTCTGTGGGGAACAGTAAATTTCAGAGGCAATTACTTCTGTTTCCTTTCCTTTGCTGTCAATCGCAACAACATTCACATACAATTAGGCTGAAAATCATAGTAACATTATTAGCAACAGAGAAATAGTGTGAAATACCACATCCTCCAAAGAATTATGGAATAGAATTTCTGCTGTTGTTTTCTCTTTCTATTGATTGTAGATATTGAAATACTCATTGAATTCCCAGAATTCAATCTAATTTTGTGCCATTTGTAATTCTGCCCTAGTTACTTAAATACGTCATTGCCATCCAAGTTTGTGCCCACCCCTCCTACCATTCCTTATTCAAATTCATTCAGTCTGGTTTCTGCCCTGCCCTCAGCACTGAGACCACCTGGTCAATGTCATCAACAACATCCTGTGTGACGATTATCAAAGCACCTTGTACTCCCTCACCTTTTTCACAGCTTTCAACAAGGTTGATCACTCCATCCTTCTCCATTGACTCTCCTTCATGGTCACAGCTTTGGTTGCATTGCTACTTACCCAACTTTGCTAGTGCATCCCCTTTAATGACTCCTCCTCCAGCCCCCTGCATGTTCATCTCTAACATAGCCAAAGGCTTCATCTTCCTCCCCTCCTCTTCCTCATTTACTTGCTGCCCCTTGGCAATATCATCCATAAACTTGGGGTTAGCTTTCATGTGTATATCGATGACACCCAACTTTACCTTTCTGTCGCTACCCTTGGCTCCACAATTGCTGCTGTTCTGTCTTACTGCTGTAAGTCCAAAATGAGCCAGAACTTTCTCCAGATCAACAACAGCCATTCTGTTAAGTTCCCACAAGAAAGCTTTGCACCTCTGAGGTTAATCCTGTGTCCTTCCCAGATGCCCACTCAGGCTGAATTAACAGTGCTCAACCTGAGTCCTGCTCAACTCTGAGCTAAATTTCATACACCAGAGTGCTACATCACTTAGACTACTTCGATCTTGAGGATGTCACTCACTTACATTCCTACCTCATCGTCATTTTGCTGAAATCCTCATCCATCCCTTTATCACCTGATTTCTCCAATGCTTTCCTTATTGGCCTCCCAAGCTCCACCCTATGCAAATTCAAATTTATCAATAACTCTGCTGCTCGTGTCCTATCCTGTACAAAGTCCTGTATTCCTGTCACCCCTATCAAGTACCATTGAAACCCCAGCAAAATGACATAAATAGCAGATGAGCAGGAGAAATCCCTTGAAAATTCACTCCCTAGTTCCCATTTTCAAATCTCTCAATGGCTTTGTTCTATGCTATCTTTGAAAAGTCATCTGGCCCTATCTTCCAGCATGCATCCTGCATTTTTACAACTTTAGTCTACCCAGTGATTCCCAATCCCGCCACCCGCCCCCCCCCCGCCATAAGTAACAATATAATTAAAGCCACAGTGCTCCACAGTCACCTCATTATTCAATTTTCTTTACGTTATAGGTGGGAGATGCAAATGCCCTCTAATGGAAAAGCCATGTCGCTTACTCTGCCCTTAAGTTGATTCCAGTAACAAATTGTACCCTTGCTAATGGTCTCCGATCATCATCTTGGGTCCCTGCCGACAAAAGGCCTGCAGCACAGGAGAAACAATGAAAGTCATCAGCACTAGCGCACAAACTACATGGTAGCTCTTTCAATGTCTGCTGTTAAAATTCAAACAATCTAAAAATAGATGGAGTAACAACTACCTTCTATAATCTTTAGTTCCTGCTTATATGTGAGGAATATGTAATTATTGTAATTATTGAGCAATTGCAGGGCAATGCAGCTTTAAATTCCTCAAATTATATCTGATTTTTTAATATATATTTTAGCAGCTCCAGCCTGTTTAATCTGATTAGAAGGAGTGAGACGATATGAAGTTACTTTGTAGTTATTGAAATCAGTGTTGACTATGCTGAGACTCACTGTTACAATGCTTATTTTGCATTTTCACAATTCTTTTTATAGAAGGGAGCAATCACCGTTTTAAGAACTGGATGATGACATGCCAATTATATCATATCACCACATATATGAGTAAGGGGACTTTTTGTCTTCTACAAAGTTTATGTATTGTGCATAACATTGATGTTTCCTGTGGAATAGAGCCAAACTTTCATGGAGACAAAATCCGAATGATGTGGATAATAGCATGGACCTATAGATCTCCAATGATGAATTCTCAGACCAGACATAAGTGGAAAATCTTTTAAATTTTTAGGGGACTTTTCTGAACTCCCTTAAATTAGCTTTTCACTCACCCAAAGCTGTTTTTAACTAGTGGGAACAAATCTGAAAGGAATAAAATGCACATTT
The DNA here is from genome assembly GCF_035084215.1 of Heptranchias perlo. NCBI lineage: Eukaryota > Metazoa > Chordata > Chondrichthyes > Hexanchiformes > Hexanchidae > Heptranchias > Heptranchias perlo. Next base: position 32,169,148 of record NC_090341.1, on the reverse strand, counting down.
GAAACAGATGAAGAGTAAGTAATGGAGGCAGGAAAGAGCTGGAGCAGGTCACAAAGGATCCAATGCAGATTTAAGAAAACAGATGATTAGAGATGGTGGGACAAATGCATTGATGTTACAAGCTTGTTGGTTGCTTTGTTTTCCAGATCATTAAAAACCTGTCTGGTTTGGAATAGGATTTACCAGCTCTGTAATGAGACCTATAATATCATGCAGTAATTAATTCAAAGTGCGTCTTGAGTAGTGGCTGAAAAGGTGTGACCATTGTAAACAATGCAATAGCACAGTTTTTCAAACAGACACACTCACTTCTGTTTGATTACTAATTGGATCCCCAAATTTTGAATTCAGTTTTGATTCCTGGAATGCTAATAATTACCCTTCTTCCAATATCTATTGAGAGTGGGTTTGGTGGCATCACTTTGGCACATGAATGGATCTGGTGCAGATGAATATTGTCTCAGGGAGGTGAGGCCACATTAATGGTCGCACGGTGATCTGTTCTTACCATGGACTATGCAAGTGTCTTCTGAAGCTGATCTAAAAGGTAGAAAGAAGAAGCTTAACTAAACACCTTCAGCCCAAAGGACATCTGTCTGAACACAATAACCAGAGCAAAAGAACTGATGTTGTGTAGTCTACTTAAGTGTTTACTTTATTTAGCAACTACATGATGCAGCGGCTTGAATTCATGTATCAATTCATACAACTCTTGTGCAGCCTATGACATGACTAATTGTAATAGGAAGTCTGTAATAAGTGCTGGTTCTGGAATTATACCTTGGTCTGTTATATGAGGGCGTAACCCTGCTGTGACCATATCAGAAGATTTGGCTGATTTTATCCAGGATGGTTCATTATTACTGGGTAGAAGCTCCTCCACCTGAATTTCTTTTAAGCAAACTATAGAAAATATTCATGAATGTAGGGGCGACCCACCATTCCTGAGTATTTTCCAGAGTTTTCTTAAAAAAAAGAATTGCTTTTATGTTTGTGCAGAGTGCGTAGGATATTGAAGTCTGTGACATAGACCAAAGATTTGATTTGTCTTGTGATGCTTAACCTGAAAGATATGGCATGGTGTTACAAAAAGTAATGTTTGAACATAAACAACCAGCATAGCATGTGAACATGACAGCACAAAACTAAACAAGCTAAACTGGACTAGTCCAATGTCCCTTTCTTCCACCCTCCCCCACACACGTATGCACAATCTAAGCCCAATTTACCCAATAAATATAAATAAATGTAGGTTTGTGCATTTCTGTGAGTTGCTGTCTCATGCTAAGTGGACAATTTATTCACTTGCAGGAAGAATTCTACATTTTAAAAACAACTTGAGCTAAGAATAGTCACCCTCTTGATGGATAAAAGAATAATTAATCCTTATAATAGCAACAGATATCAAAAAATGTTTTGAGTAATGTATATGTGTAAATAAGTGAACAATGCATTACCGAAATATCACGAAAAATTAGTAACTTTAAGATATAAGAAAACCGACCTTTCACCTTTTCTTCTTCTGTACTGGTTTTAATCTAGAACGCAAGTTAATTATAGTTGTAAATCTGAAACTTCTAAGGACGCAAAGATCAGATCATATACTGTACAGTATATAATGGGTTAGCCTATGAAATTGTGGTTTAAATGTACACATGCTGCCAAACAGATGGTATTTACTTCAAACAGTCTAGTTTCAGCAGTGGTATCATTCCACATTTTACCTTATAGAAACAAAGCTGCATTGATGTACTTCTAAAAAGTCACTATAAGAAGTTTTGACCCCGTGACTTACCTCAGTATGTTACAACATTTCAATGCCCTGATTTGGATATTTCTCCAAATAAATACTTTCTGTACATGTTAATGGTAAAATCCCATGTATCAAAGGTCCTGCCAAAATTCCCAAGAGTCCTTTGGATTTCTTCTTATTACTTTGAAGTTAAGATCCATAATAAGCCCAACAAATGTAACAGATGTGGACATCTGCCACACAGCAAGAAGAACTTTGCAGTCGTAAATGCCAAATGCCACAAGTGTAGGAAAATGGACATTGTGCAAATGCATATTTTTCAAGCAAAGGATATGTGTACTGGAAGAAAATTGTGTTATCTAGAAAATCATGATTGAGGAAGTATCTCTGAATAAACTGTATATTAGTTTCTGATGAAAATAGGTTGTGGAAGCAAATTTAATAGTAACTTTCAAAAAGGAATTGGATAAATATTTGAAAAGGAAAAAAATTGAAGGGCTATGGGGAAAGAGCTGGGAATGAGACTAATTGGATAGCCCTTTCAAAGAGCCAGAACAGGCACAAAGGGCTGAAAGACCTCCTTTTGTGCTGTAAGATTCTATGATTCTTTGAAATTCTATGAAATATGAAACTATTGAGTTTCGATGATATCAGGCTGATCAAGTTCAAGTGAAAGAGGGAGATGCAGTTGATCTCTCTACATAAATCTGTATTCTCTGATCCTTTATTTTTACCTGTCTTTATGATTTATTAGTTGCCTTTGTAATGAAGCTAGGGACTTTCCCCGATGGCTACTGGTTGAAACTTGTATCTGTGTGCCTTTTGGATCTCTAAACCTCTCAGTGATCCCTTCTGGTAATGCACGTAGAAATATGTAGAAGTTACAACATAGAAAAAGGCCATTCGGTCCAACCAGTCCCTGTCAGCATTTTATTTTATTCATTCATGGAATGTGGGCTTCGCTGGCAAGGCAAACATTTATTGCCCATCCCTAATTGCCCTTGAAAAGGTGGTGCTGAACCACCTTCTAAAACTGCTGCAGTCCATGTGGTGAAGGTTCTCCCACTGTGCAGTTAGGTAGGGAGTTCTCGGATTTTGACCCAGTGACGATGAAGGAACGGCGATATATTTCCAAGTTGGGATGGTGTGTGCCTTGGAGGGGAATGTGCAGGTGGTGTTGTTCTCATGTGCCTGCTGGCCTTGTCCTTCTAGGTGGCAGAGGTCGCGGGTTTGGGAGATGCTGTCGAAGAAACCTTGGCAAGTTGCTGCAGTGCATCTTGTGAATAGTACACACTACAGTCATGGTGTACAAGTGGCGAGGGGAGTGAATGTTTAGGGTGGTGAATGGGGTGCCAATCAAGCTGGCTGCTTTGTCCTGGATAGTGTCGAGCTTCTTGAGTGTTGTTGGAGCTGCACTCATCCAGGCAAGTGGAGAGTATTCCATCACACTCCTGGCTTGTGCCTTGTAGATGGTGGAAAGGCTTTGGGGAGTCAGGAGGTGAGTCACTTGCTGCAGAATACCCAGCCTCTGACCTGCTCTTGTAGCCACAGTATTTATGTGGCTGGTCCAGTTAAGTTTCTGGTCAATGGTGACCCCCAAGATGTTGATGATGGGGTTTCAGTGATGGTAAAGCTGTTGAATGTCAAGGGGGAGGTGGTTAGACTCTCTCTTGTTGAAGATGGTCATTGCCTGGCACTTGTCTGGTGTGAATGTTACTTGCCACTTATGAGCCCAAGCCTGGTTGTTGTCCAGGTCTTGCTGCATGTGGGTACGGACTGCTTCATTATCTGAGGGGTTGTGAATGGAACTGAACATTGTGCAATCATCAGCGAGCATCCCTATTTCTGACCTTATGATGGAAGGAAGGTCATTGATGAAGCAGCTGAAGATGGTTGGGCCTAGGACACTGCCCTGAGGAACTCCTGCAGCAATGTCCTGGGGCTGAGATGATTGGCCTCCAACAACCACTACCATCTTCCTTTGTGCTAGGTATGACTCCAGCCACTGGAGAGTTTTCCCCCTGATTCCCATTGACTTCAATTTTACTAGGGCTCCTTGGTGCCATACTCGGTCAAATGCAGCCTTGATGTCAAGGGCAGTCACTCTCACCTCACCTCTGAAATTCAGCTCTTTTGTCCATGTTTGGACCAAGGCTGTAATGAGGTTTGGAGCAGAGTGGTCCTGGCAGAACCCAAATTGAGCATCGGTGAGCAGGTTATTGGTGAGTAAGTGCCGCTTGATAGCACTGTTGACGACACCTTCCATCACTTTGCTGATGATTGAGAGTAGAGTGATAGGGCAGTAATTGGCCGCCCAGTTCCCATATCCCTTCAACTACTTTTCCTTCATCGGCCTATTCTATCTAATCTTGAATATTGACGTAGCTTCTGCCTCAACCACTAACCCGGAAATGAATTCCACAGCTTCACAACTCTCTGCGTAAAGAAGTTTCTCTTCCTCTCTGTTCCAAATCTCTTACATTTAATTTTTTATCAATGGTCCATCATTGAAGACCCCTAAACTAGTGGAAACAGTCTCCTTCTATCTACCATGTCCCATCTTTTTATAATTTTAAACACTTTGAATCTGCTTTGTTCTAATGAAAAAAATCTACAATTTTTCAAGTCTTTCTTTGTATTTATATTTTCTCATACCAGGCAGCATCCTGATAAATCTGCGTTGTACCCTCTCCAAAGCCTCAATATCCTGCCTATAGTGTGGAGTCCAATACCATACACAATACTCTAACTAAGGTTTTATTAAGGTTTTAAATAGGCTCAACATTACCTTTAGGCTTTTATATTTTATATTCTATACGTGGAGTTACATAAAGTCTACAGCACAGAAACAGGCCATTCGGCCAAACTGGTCTATGCCAGCGTTTATGAATTCCATTAGCTTTTTTTTACAGACTTATCAACCAGTGGTGTAGCCTTTAAGATCCTGTGAACCTGTACCCCAATCTCTCTGCTCTTCCACAGCACCGAGCCGACTTCTATTTAGAGAATAATTGCTGCTGTTTTTTTTACCAAAATGGATTACCTCACACTTAGTGACATTGAATTCCATCGCCATCTTTTAGCTGATTCACTCCTCTTATCGTTGCAGCTTCTTTTGGTCATCTAAAGAATTAGCAATATATCTTCTATTTTGGTACCCTTGAAAATTTGCACATCACTCCCTCAAAGCCAAATCTAAATCATTGATATAAGAACTGGCCCCAGAACTAAACCTGCAGGACACCATTGCCCACTTCCAATTACTCTGAAAATCTGCACTTAACTTCTATTCCCCTGTTTTCTCCTCTCTACCCAATTTTTAATCCAGTTTGCTATCCTCCCCATAATTCCATTCTTTTTAATCTTTTCTAGTAATCTCCCATGTGGTGCCTTGTTAAATGTATACAGACTTGAAGTCTGTATACATTTCATCCACTGCATTTCCCACATGTACCATATCTGTTACCTCCTCAAAGAATTCTATGAGGTTTGTCAAACATTGTTGTCCCTTTTGAAATCTGTGTTGGCCACTTCTAACTATTTTCTCTTTATCTAGATACATAGTAATTTCATCCTAATGAAAGACTCTAAAATTTTCCCCTACCACATATGCTAAGCTAACTATAATTATGTGTATAATTACCCGCATTGGCTCAGTCTCCCTTGTTAAAAATGGGTACTACATTGACCATTCTCCGGCAGACATCAGCTCTAAAATAAAATATACAGGTCCTCGGCAATTTTCTCCTTTATCTCCCCCAGGTCCTAGGATGTATCCCATCAGGCCCAGGAACCCTGGCTTCCTTTAACCTAACTAACTGATCTGAAATTTTCCTTTTATACATCATAATATTGCTCATCTCACTCTCAACTACTTCAGGATTCACCTCCTCCTCAATATCATTCTCTTTAATAAGGACCAATGCAAAGTTCTTATTAAATATATCTGCCATTTATTGATCATCGTTCTCAAATTGACAGTCTTATCTTCCAGGTAGTCACACCTCACCTTTAATAATTCTTTTACCAATTTACTTGTATGTTCCTTTTGATGTTTTAAAAAGAAATTTGCTCATACATGGCTTTCCTTATCCTGGTCTTAATCTCTTTTCTTATTTACTCATATTTTCCTTTAGTTTTTCATTATTATTATCCTTATAGTCCTCGGCCTCTCTCTTTTCTATTTTAATTGGTTTCGAACCTTTTTGTTTATTCAGGGCATTCTATTTTTTAATGGCATATACTCATTCTGTACCTTTGCAATCACTTTTTTTTAAAACATCCCATCATTGCTGTACAGTCTTACGTGTCAATTTCTCCTTCCACCTCGCCTCTCATCTTTCTGCCCTAATCCGATTTGGTGTTACAGTTTTTTTTTCTTTCTAGTCAGTTCTTAAACTTTACCATATTGTGATTACTACTCTCATTGCTCACTCACATTTAGTTCCTCCATCTGATCTATGTTGTACTCATAACCAGATCTAGCAATGCCTCCATTCCCATAGACCTTACTAATATACTAGTTGACGAAGGAGTCCTGTAAACTTTTTAGGAATTCCATTCCCTTTTCTCCATTTACTCCTTCTCTGTCCCAATCAATAAATGGATAACTAAACTCTCCCAGAACAATAAATTTGTTATTCTTACTCATCTCCTAATCTGCCTGCAGATTTCCACTCCCATTTCATTCCCACAGTTTGGATGTCTGTAATACACCCCTACCTATACAACAAGCCCATTTTTACCTTTTGAGGTCCAACTCTATTGTCTCTATCTGTATCCTTTTCTTGTCTGAATCCACCTTCTCTTCAGCATGTATTCCCTCTTTTACCAAGTTGGGTGAGGACAGAATTGGACTAGACTGTGATGCCCTTTATGATACAGTTGCCTGATGACACTGAAAAAGCTCACATATGAATAATGGCTACCTGCATGAGGTATGAAAGGTTCCACTTGTCGGTGGAACTGGACACAATATTGCAGATAAAGTTTTTATTTTGCTTGGTTTCCATAATTACAGTGCATTTTTAACTGCTTTAAACTGCAAAAGTTCAATCAGTTGAACAGTTAATAATATGGAACAGTGACATAAAAAATAGCTGGAAATAAGAAACAGAAAATGTTGAAAATACACAGTATGTCCATCATCTTGTTACATGTGGGAGGCCTGCTGTTGAGTGTAACAATGGATCAATTACATTTACATTGGATGCTTATTCAAACGGTAATTGGATCCTTGATTGATGTAAAGCAGTCTGGCGGCATTTCACATGTACAGTCAAGACAGGTTGTAACAAAAATTGTCAAACATTTCACACAGTGCTGAGATGGCACTCTGCAAACAGCAAAAAATGATTTCAGTACATTACAGAGTAATAGGGGAAGATTTCCTCTGTGCACAAGGTGTTGAAAATCATAGACATGTTCCTTACAAATGTATCCACAATTTTATTATACGTAGCACACAGAGGGAGTCTTCTCCAAATGATGTGCAAGTAATGTTCTTGCATCAGAAGCAGATCTGACATTCTTTTAAAATAATAACAGAAAATGGTTCAGATATACACCAGATTCATCAACATCTGAAAAGGCTGACGGCAGGCTGCTGTTTCATGTGAAGTCCATTCTCAGCAGTGAAAGGAAAATCAGCTCAAATGCAATGTAAATATTAGGAACTGTATCTTATCTTTTTCCTGGGCACTCTTGTCTGGACATAGATTTCAGCAAATGCAAACTTTCGTTTTGCTTCTGGTTTCTCCCATTCACATTCCACTGAGTGACCTTCCAATATGCCACTTTTTCCACTCACTTTATGATGCTGTTATACCATAGCACAGGTCTTGGCAATGAAGCTAATTTAGCCTCTCTTCAGCTTTTAGTTTTGTAAAGTACAGCAGTCTTCCTGTAAATCCAACAGATTTATGTTGATGTGGCTGGTGGCTGCAGGAGACCTGCACTGTAGGGCCTGGCAGCTAAAGCACAGTATAAAAGCAGCTTTAAAATCTTTCTAATGACTGAGATGGCCTTTCCAGCACTTACAGATCTGTACCAGTTTTTTAAAAAAAAGTCTGTTTACAGGATATCAAACCCATTAGCTGCAGCTTAAAGCAGGCGCAACACTAACCAATTTAGCAGTGCAAAGGCCGGTGCCTGATCTGCACACGAGTTTAGACCCTGCTAAATTGGCTGAGGCCTTTTTTAAGGCTGCCCTGGCGGGTGCCTGAAATAGGCACAGACCTCAATGCAACACACAATTTCCGACATTTCCGGGCCTTGAGCAGTATAACCAGCAGCCTTTAAATGGACCATTGGAGGCCACTGAAAATAAGGCCCCAAAACTTCCAAAATGCTGTTTTTTGTAGAGTTGGAAGGAGCAGGAACATTACTGGTTTGCCACTTTCCCCCCCTTCCCCGGACTTAGCTCTGAGCCTCGGTGCGGCCAACATTCGTAAGATCCTGACTGGTGAGCTGCATCAGGGCACCTGATTGGCACTAGCAACTCATCTGATTTATTCTGGTGAGGCCCGAGGATGAATTTACTTCGGTCCTCGGGTCGTTCCGATCCAGCACACTGTCGCTGCGCGCAGCTGGAATCGTGCCCAGTTTGGGGCCCTAAGGAATTTAGGCCCCATTAAGTAAATAGCATTGTAGAAATTTAACAAGTGATATTTTGTAAACTAAAAACATAGATGAATGTAGCTGAGGTGACCTCTCAATGGTAGAAAGTGAAAATCTTTTATATTGAACAATGGCCTGGATGTGGATATATGAGTGTTACTAATTAATCCAGAGTACGTGAATGTGTTAAATCTGTGAGGAAAGCTAGTCGAATGGGAGCATGTTTGAGTATATAGGAAGGAGTGATGTTGAACTAGTTCCAAGAAAAAGATGAAAAGAGATTGGCCTGGTATGTCTAACAGCAGGACACTAGATGTCCATTCTTGGACCCTGGGTTCAAATTTAAGGCTTTACTGACACTAGAACATGGGTAGTATCAAAGAGACCTGTTATTAATTTGTAGCAAGGCCATCAGATAGAATGCCTCATGATAATGGTGTGCTCCATCTGAAGGGTGAACAGCAGGAACTCAATAGTGACTCATCCTGATCCAGAATGTGTGAGTCCTGTTAGGTAATATGTAATGGCACCAATAGTAAATAGATCAGATTATCCTGCCTGTCTACAAGAAAGCCAACATAAAGCAGGATTTAAATAGACTGGAGAACATTCAGTCAGAAAACAATGAAAACAAACAAAAGATAAAAGTGCCATTAACATTTTACACTATACAATAGACAGCTGTATCAGGACAGTATACAAATCCAAAAACATGAAGAGATTGCTGCAGGGGCAGATGCAGTCAAGAAAATCAGGCTAATTATGTGGAGACAGGAAAAACTTAACAGGTCATTTGTACCAGGTTCTCTTGAACTGAATGTCAGAATGAAGGAGGGTTTTTTGGGTGCGGTGAATAAAAGAAAGAAATGAAAAGGGAATAAGGGAACATTTAACTGTCAAGAGACGTGCTGGCAAAGGAACAGAGAAAGAGCGCAGCAGAAAGCTGCCAGAACACCAGGCATGATGAGATGATAGAAATGTTGTGCAAGAAAATCCTATACAAGAAGCTATGAAGCTGGAAGGGAAATTAAACACTACATGATTAATAAAACAGTGCATGATTGAAAACTTAGAGGAAAGGCAGAAGGGAGAGGAGAGCAGCAGTACTGACTCACACTGCTAAAAAAGACCACACCTTTTTAGTGAGTATGAAGAATTGTTATTATTGTATATCATTGGTTGGATGTGGGTTTCATGAACTTGGACAGTAATTTATTATCTTGATCCACTCTACTCTTTCATTAGGATTATGAGAACAACAGGTTCAAGGCAGGCAAGTTGCCATTGCTTAAAATTAATTAATAGGGGCTCCCTGGATGGGTCAGTGGATAAATGCACCACATGGTGTGAAACTGAGTGTATCAATCAGGAAGACCACAGGTTTAGATTTCAATCTGCATTCAGTTACCTGATCTTAGCCAGGGTGCTACACTTGTTCTCAGCAGTCCTGGACTAGGGAAGGGAAAAACCAGGTGTGACTCCCAATCCTTATCGCTATCCAATGATCCTTCCAGTAAAGTGCATAGGTGTAGATGCAATGGCCACTTGGGCAAGATTCCAGGGGGCACCCATGGAACACTAGCATGACTCACAGCCTTAAAGAGGCAAGGGGTGAAACAAAGAGGAAAATAGGAAAATAACATTGTCACTGCACTGAAACAAGCCAGATAATAGATGGATGACTGCCTGAGAGAAGTGGTTTCTAAATATGTACAAATGGAATCATGTGTTAGTACTGTATAAAGTTAACCAACCAGAAAACATTTCTGGTTAAGAAAGTAATTATCTAATTTACTTTACTGTCATATTCTGCATTGAAACATAGTACAGCTGCCTTAGGATTGAGTATTGTATTATATGTGGCTGGTGGAAAAATATTTAGGAAGAATTTCAATTTAACAGCATATAATGTTTATGCCTCCATATGGAGCTGATCATGTGACATTAAGGACATCAACATCATATGATATTGAGAAAGCTGTCCAATTTGAGAAATTTATGTTTAAAAGTCTACTGTCAAGTAAAGTGGGGCATGTACGTCATTTTGTTCAGTGCAGCCGGCAGCTGTGATTTTCAAACGAAGTTAACATTTTGATAGCACTTTGGATTTTGTTAAAAAGAGAAATATATCAGATTACTTATATTCCCTATTTGTCATTTTGTCCCATTTAAAATGAAATTTGCCACCCCTTTTTAGAACAGCCCTGACCACACACCATTATCTGACTAAGACGACAGGCAATTCTCCTCTTGTGTCTCTGACTCACCCTGGTTTATCCTCCCTTTCTGTGATAAGCATTCAACCTCTGCTCAAGGCCTCCTCTGATGGCACGGCTGTAATCAGGATCTGTGGCTCTGTACACTCGAGCACAGATATGCCATGGTTTCATGTCAGTGTTTGCATAACACAATATGTATATTTTTTTTTAAATTACGTAAGTATAATGGAGAAGGCTAAGCTAAGCAAAATTATGTGAAACATATTCCATTTGCCAAAATTGCTGACAAAGGGGCAGAAATCTGGGCTATCTTCGGGCCCAACTCAATGGCAACCCCAGCAACATTCCCGTCTTTCCCAGTACTCATGCTGCCAGTGAAGTGACAGAGTACAGCTTCAGCCAAAAGTCAGCTCTCCAAAACGTATTTAGCATTAAACACTTTCCATGCTCAGACAACGCAGTCAAAAAATGGCTCCTAAAATCCCCAGCAGCCAAAAAACAACTATTCAGAGACTTACCTTAATTGAGGTGCGGACCCCTTTAAATATCGCTGCTTCAGCCTGCTTGCTGAATAATCGCGCCATGTTTTTCTGGGCGGGCTTAAAAATTATTCAATCAAATGCTCCCAGGCACCAATTTCCCCATAGGGTTCTAATATAAGCGCAGGATCCCTATTTAAATATTTGAATAAGCACAGCATTCATTTCAGGAAGCTGCTAGGGATGCCTAAGGAGCGCCTTAACCAATATGGTGGCTATCATATTCTGTGTGTACGTCCAATGCGGGACTCCCCACCGCGGAATTGTTGTGCAGAATGCCAATTTAGCACCTGAAAACTGGGTGAATGGCAATCGAATTTCTATCCCAAATGACCTAATAAAAATAAGCTTTGGCGAAGAAGATCTGAATTGAAAAGCTTTGGGGGATTTTTTTTTACACAAACTTATTTCAATATTCATTGCTTTGTTCATTAAAATGCAGTATAAATATTATCGTAATTGTTCTGTCGGTTTTCTTCCCTCCTTCTCTTCTGAAGGCATGGACTTATGCTGGGTATGGTTGCACGCACCGCTGAGTTCAATAAAATGGCCATTCTCCATGTATGATTCCAGATATTGGTGACAATGCATTATTTTACAGCCAAGCTCGTTGCACATGCACACATGCACTTTCCAGTAGGAGTCACTAGACAGCAATAAAGAGCAGGAACTCTGGCTGAGTTTTCCCTTCCTTAGCTCAGGGGATGGAGGTCACCTCAGGTGAGGTCAAGCAACTTAGCTCAGACCAGGGGCTCGATTTTGCGATCGCGTTTCCGGCGGGTTCCCAGCGGGGTGGCCCCGAAAATCCCGATATCCGATCACGTGACCGGATCGCGACGAAATCCCGGCCACTTCCGGGTACCGCGCTGACGTGCGGGGCTGCGCGCGCGAGCCCCGCTGGTGGGAATCCCGCAGGCAATTAAAGCCAGCGGGGTTCCACTTGAGAGTACTTAACTTGCTCGTTGTGGTCAGTTAATGAGCTGAAGCAGCTGTCAAAAGAGGAAGTGTGGGATTTTAGGTTCAAGGCAGTGAGTTTCACACACTGGGGGAAACAGTACCTTTCCAACCAGGCGTGTTGCAGCCAGCAGCCTGTGGCAGGTGCCAAGGTGCGCTCCACGGGGGAGAGCCCTCACCCACGCAGGAGGCCACCGCGTCACATAGGGCAACCCCTGCCCTCCACCACCCCCCGCCAAGCCAGAGGACAGACCGACACGAAACCGCTGCCCCAGTCCGAGGACCCACCCACCTACCCTGCACAACCCCTCAGACCAACACCTGCCAGATGGGTGGTGCGTTGACATCGTCAGAGGACGAACAGGATGACCAGCCCCAGCAGCCTCGCAGTCCACGCCGTCCGCCTCGGAGACGTGGGGCCCCCCAACACGGTGCTGCGGCACACCCACCTGCACAGCAGGAGGGAGGGCAACCGCAGAGAGAGATGCGTCGCAGGAGGCACTACCCTCCGCACAGGGTGTACAGAGCGAGGCTCAGCTTCATGGACCTCTCCGAGGAGCAGTGCATACGGAGGCTCAGAGTCAATCGCCAGGTAGTCGCCGACATCTGCAGCCTCCTTAACGACGAGCTGCTCCCTGATGGACCAAGCAGCATCTTCCTACCTGTCGCCGTCAAAGTCACCACTGCCCTCAACTTCTTCGCATCCGGTTCCTTCCAGGGTGCCACCGGGGACATCACCGGGGTCTGTCAGTCCTCTGCACACAAGTGCATAAGGCAGGTCACCGATGGGTTGTTCCGCAGGGCCTCCCACTACATCAACTTCGCCATGGACGAGCGCAGCCAGATGGAGAGGGCGGTTGGATTCCATGCCATGGCCGGCTTCCCACGGGTGCAGGGTGTAATCGACTGCACCCACATCGCAATACGGGCACCTCCGCATGAGCCAGGGCTGTTCATCAACAGGAAGGGGTATCACTCCATGAACGCCCAGCTCATCCGTGACCACCGCCAGAGATTCCTACACATGTGCGCCAGATACCCCGGCAGCTGCCACGATGCCTTCGTCCTCAGGGAGTCCGCCGTCCCGCCCATCCTGCAGGCACCCAACGCCGGCAACGGCTGGCTCCTCGGCGACAAGGGGTATCCCCTACACACGTGGCTCATGACACCTCTGAGGAACCCCATCACCGAGCCGGAGCGTCGGTACAATGACAGCCACACTGCTACCAGGTCTACAATTGAGCAGACCATAGGGCTTCTCAAGATGCGCTTCAGGTGCCTTGATCGTTCTGGGGGAGCGCTGCAATACACACCATTCAGAGTGGGACGAATCATAGTTGTCTGCTGTGTCCTGCACAACATGGCCCAACAGAGAGGGGTGCCGCTGGAGGAGGCCCCATCCACACCCGCCACCCACATTGAGGAAGGCGAGGGCGAGGAGGAGGAGGAGGAGGAGGAGGCGGAGGAGGAAGACGCGCCAGAGGATGTTGGACGACCCATGCGCCGAGCCGCGACTCACCGGGATGGTCGCCGGGCCAGGGAGGCACTCATACGTCAACAGTTCTCCTAGAGTCAGACACTGCGAGGCGCTCGCATCTCCTCACCTGCACATGCGAGCGGCCATACCAGCCCCCTCCACTGAAGAGTGCTGCCAGTAATCCTGCACCCACAGCAGTGTGCCCAATGGGTGGCAGCAGGTGTTCGCCGTCATGATGGGCCTCCACGGAACGCACCTATTGCACAAGCCGCGGAAGAATGGACGAGAGGTGGCAGGAGTGGTGAGAATAGAGTATTTAATATCTCGAATGTGACATTATATAAGAAAAAAAGTACAAAATAATAAACACCCTGGTGTATTCCCTTTGTGATTATAAGGCCTTTGCAATTCTTTTCCGGGAACCCCTACGTGGTGCTACCCCTGTGGCTCCAGCAGAGGTAGTGGCAGGTTGCTCGTCTTCTTGCCTTGACCGGGTAGATGCTTTTGGCGGACGGCCCCTGGGTTTCGGTGCCCGTGACGGCACCTCCACAGACTGCTCCTCCTGCACCGGGGCAGGGGCAGACTCGGCCACCTGGAGAGGAGGCACCATTGCGGGTACTGGTTGAGAGGTGGGCGACGGGTGGGACGTGGGGGCGCCTTGAGAGGCGTCCCCGCTTCCATGTCCCCGGTCACCATCATCCCTCTCTTGGCCTCGGCCCACATCACCCCTTCCACCCTGCTGGACGGCAGTTTGGATGGCATGTGTGAGGCCTTGCAAGGCCACCCCTAGTGTATCCCTCAGCCTGTTGATGGCGTCGGAATGTTGCTCACCCTGAATCCGTACAGACGTTGTCAGGGCCTGCATGGACTCGATGTGGAGCTGTGCGTGACGCTCGAGGGAGGCCAGCCTGTCCTCCACCGCAGACAGTCCCGCACCTACCTGCGACACTGTGTCGCCGGTACCCTCCTGTGCCTGCGCCACCAATGCCCACATGCAGGAGTTGGACTCCTCCATCGCCTGCGCTATTGTGGACAATGCACGCGGCACCTCTGCCAGTACCTCAGCAATTAGCTGGTGGCCCTCGACGACTCTCCTTTTCACTGGTGGCCCCCTGGGTTCAGCATCTGGGTCTGGCTGAGCAGAGCCTGGAGATGAGTGCTCCCTCCGTCGCGGACCCTCCGCGGCTGCCCCTACCACCAGGGTCTGCTCATGCTCACTCGTGCGCGGTGACTCACCAAGTGCTACCCCAACTAGTTGGCGAGGGGGACCCACCGAGGTGCGTGTCTCTGCGCTGGTGGATGGTTGGCTCTGATGTGACGATGCACCCTCAGAGACCGCCATGTCCTCTGAGGAATCGCCCTCCACGATCGCTTCACCCAAAGACGGACCTGCAAGAGAACAGAGGGCACTTTGAGGCATGTGGACCAACTTGACAGTGCGCCTGATGGCAGGTGATGAGACGGTAACTCGCGATCATGGGTGTTGAGTGTCAGCTTTCCCTTACTGGCCGTTTCGGCAGCGACACACTCGCCATCGGCCACCGACAGGCAATGTCGCGTGCGGGCGAGGTCGAGCGCCTCCACCTCTGCGTCGGTGAGCTCCACCACTTGCGGCGGCCCACCTCCGGTGCGTGCCCTTTCCCTATTGTTCTTGCTTCTCTTCTCCTGTGAAGGCAAAACACAGATGTGTGAGTGGGTGCGTATTGCATCGTGAGACGCATCGAGCATCGGTGTGGTTGGGTTGAGCGTGGCGCGGATGGATGGGAGGAAGCGTGGGCCACGTGCCCATCCCATTGCATGGGGATTGGGGTGTGTGGTAGTGTTCGGGTGGGGTCAGGGACGGTGGGTACTTGCGTGCACGGCGAGGATGGTGAATGAGTGGCTGTGAGGATTGCTGATGGAGCGCAGTGGTGGCTGTGCAGGAGGGGGTTGTGATCTGTTTGGCGTGATGGTGCGTTGGTGTACTCACCTTGCCAGACCTAGTCAGGTCATTGAAGCGCTTGCGGCACTGCTCCCAAGTCCTTGGGGTGTTGCCCCTGCTGCTCACCTCCGCCGCCACCTCTGCCCATGCCTTCCTGGTTGCGGCGGCAGGGAACTTGCGTCCATCTTCTGGGAAGAGTGTTTCCCTCCTCCTCCTCACGCCCTCCAGAATCAGCTGCAGTGCCAGGTCTGAAAAACGGGGCGCAGCCTTTCCCCTTTGCTGAGCCATCGTCTCAAACCGCTTGCTTGTAGCAGGAGGGGCTTTGGGAGACTGCCCCTTTAACTGGAGCTCCTACATCGCGTCGACGGTACTGCGCATGCGCAGCCGGCCGGCACGCAGCTGGGGAGCGCAGAACCCGGAAGCAGGGCTTAATCAGTTCAATTATCCCGCGATCGCGTGGGGGACGCACACGATTAGCCGTCCGCGTTTTCCACGCTCCCGGAGGACCACCCGCTGGGAACCCGCAGGCCTGCTAAATTCGAGCCCCAGGAATCAAACCTGGTCCTCTCTGCTTTGTACAACTCAGTTCGGTGCTGCCTTTACAAACTGAGGGAGCCAACATTTGTGATTTCTGTTTTCAATTATAGTTCGAATTTGAAAGCAAGACTTACAGAGTAAAAAAGTCAAAATTAATCAGGATTTGATACTACTCAGTGATGGATCTTTTTATTTTTTGACTGTTGGCAAAAAAATTCAAGCTGCAAGTAGTAAGAATATAAGAATTAGTAGCAGGAATAGACCATACAGCCCCTCGAGCCTGCTCCGGCATTCAATCAGATCATGGCTGATCTTCAACCTCAACTCCACTTTCCTGCCTGATCCCCATACCCTTCATTCCCCTAGAGTCCAAAAATCTATCGATTTCAGCCTTGAATATACTCAACGACTTTGCATCCACAGTCCTTTAGGGTAGAGAATTCCAAAGATGCACCACCCTCTGAATGAAGAAATTCCTCCTCATCTCCGTCTTAAATGGTTGGCTCCTTATCCTGAGACTATGCCCCCTAGTTCTAGACTCTCCATCCAGGAGAAACAATCTTTCAGCATCTACCCTGTCAAGCCCCCTCAGAATGTTATATGTTTCAATGAGATCACCTCTCATTCTTCTAAACTCCAGAGAATATAAGCCCATTTTACTCAATCTCTCATCACAGGACAACCCTCTCATCCCAGGAATTAATCTAGTGAACCTTCGTTGCACCGCCTCTAAGGCAAGTATATCCTTCCTTAGATAAGGAGATCAAAACTATGCACAGTACTCCAGGTGTGGTCTCACCAAAACCCTGCACAATTATGGCAAGATTTCCTTACTCTTGTACTCCAACCCCCTTGCAATAAAGGCCAACATACCATCTGCCTTCCTAATTGCTTGCTGTACCTGCATGCTAACTTTTTGTGTTTCTTGTACAAGGACACCCAGATCTCTCTGAAGACCAACATTTAATCGTTTCTCACCATTTAAAAAATATTCTGCTTTTCTATTCTTTCTACCAAAGTGAGTACTAACCTCACATTTCCCCACATTATACTCCATCTGTCACCTCTTGCACACTCACTTAGCTTGTATATATCCCTTTGCAGACTCTTTGGGGGGTGATTTTAGGAAGCAATTTTGGGGGCGGGGGGGGGCTCCGAAAATTGTGAAAATCCTGTTCAGGTTCGGAAGCCGGCTCCAACCCGCCGACTTCCAAGTTTCCCAGGGACCCACCTGTGTGCACACTGGCGACCCGAAAACGGAAGTGGGATGACTGTTAAAGAGCCAAACGTACCTCATTGAGGTACTTAAGGCACTTTACCTGTGACAGATGAAGTAATTAGAAAGATTTTTTTAACTTATCTGGGTGGCTTGTCCACCGCTTCTGATTCATGCCTGGTGAAACCTGGCGTGAAGGGCCGGATCAGGCAAGAAAATAGGAGATAAATTAAATAAAAAACCATGGAAGGAAGTGAAAACACTTAATGAACCTACCTTTTCATACCTGCTCCGATGTCCAATGACTCCCGACCCGGTGTCTCCCTCTTTACCCCCCCCTCCTGATCTTCCCCAATGTCCTCCCGATCTTCCCCTCTACACCCCCCCCCCACCACCCCCAGTCTTCCAGTCCAGTCTCCCGATCTTCCCATCTCCCCTCCAATCTTCCCCTCTCCCCCCACCCCCACCCCGGTCTTCCGATCCAGCCTCCGATCTTCCATTCTCCCCCCATTCCGGTCTTCCAGTCCAGCCTCTGATCTTCCATTCTCCCCCCATCCCGGTTTTCCAGTCCAGCGCCGGATGACGTCTCCTTCTCGCCCCCCCCCCACCTCACGTTGTAGCTCCTGACGGCAGCCAGTCTGTCAATCAGGCTAGCTGCCGGGCGCGAAACCTGGAGTGGACGTTAATCACTAGCAATCAATGTGCGATTGCGCGGAAATGGTAAGTTTTGTTCATGCGGGTTTGCCACGTGCACCTTCACCCCTCCGCTGCCAACTCGTCACCATTGTAAAATCGAGCCCTTTGTGTCCTCCTCACAGCTTACTTTCCCACCTACCTTTGTATCATCAGCAAACTTCGATACATTACACTCGGTCCCTTCATCTAAGTCATTAATATAGATTGTAAATAGCTGAGGCCCAAGCACTGATCGTTACGGCATGCCACTAGTTACAGCCTGCCAACCTGAAAATGATCTGTTTATCCCTACTTTCTGTTTTCTGTCCGTTATTCAATCCTTTATCCATGCTAATATATTAACTCCAATCCCATGAGCCCTTATCTTGCGTAACAACCTTTTATGTGGCACTTTATCGAATGCCTTTGGAAATCCAAATATACTAAATCTATTGATTCCCCTTTGTCTACCCTCAGAGAACTCTAATAATTTTGTTAAATATGATTTCCCTTTCATAAAACCATGTTGACTCTGCCTAATCATATTATGATTTTCTAAGTGCCTTGTTACCACTTCCTTAATAATGGATTCCAGCATTTTCCTGATGACTGATGTCAGGCTAACTGGCCTATAGTTCCCTGTTTTCTCTTTCCCTCCTTTCTTGCATAGCGGTGTTACATTTGCTACCTTCCAATCTGCTGGGACCTTTCTAGAATCTAAGGAATTTTGGATGCTCACAACCAATGCATCCATTATCTCTGCAGTCACCTCTTTTAGAACCCTAGGATGTAGGCCATCAGATCCAGGGGATTTATTGGCTTTTTACTCCCAATAGTTTCTCCAGTACTTTTTATCTACTGATATTAATTGTTTTAAATTCCCCACTCTCATTAGCCCCTTGTTTCCCCATTATTTCTGGTATGCTTCTTGTGTCTTCTACTGTGAAGACAGATACAAAATATTTGTTTAACATCTCTGCCATTTCCTTATTCCCCATTATAATTTCTCCTGTCTCAGCCTCTAAGGGACCAATGTTTACTTTTGCTACTCTCTTCCTTTTTACATACTTGTAGAAGCTCTTACAATCTGTTTTTATATTTCTTGCTAGTTTACTCTACTTTCTCCCTTGTTATCAATTTTTTGGTCATCCCTTGCTGGTTTCTAAAACTCTCCCAATCCTCAGGCTTACAACTGTTCTTCACAACATTATAAGCCTCTTCTTTTAATCTAATACAATCTTTAACTTATTTAGTTAGCCACGGATGGATCGCTTTTCCCATGGAGTTTTTATTTCTCAATGGAATGTATATTTGTTGAGAATGCTGAAATATTTCTTTAAATGTTTGCCACTGCTTATCTACCGTCATACCTTTTAATCTAATTTCCCAATCTACCTTAGCCAACTTGTCCCTCATACCTATGTAATTGGCTTTATTTAAGTTTAAGACTCTAGTTTCGGACTTAAGTATGTCACTCTCAAACTCAATGTGAAATTCTATCATATTATGATCACTCTTCCTCAGAGAATCTTTTACTATGAGATTACTAATTAACCCTGTCTCACTACACAATACAAGATCTAAAATAGCCTGTTCCCTGGTTGGTTCCCTGATGTATTCTAGGAAACTGCCTTAAATGCATTCTATGAACTCGTCCTCCAGACTACCTTTGCCAGTTTGTTTTGCCCAGTCTGTATGAAGATTAAAGTCCCCCATGATTATTGCATTACTTTTGTTTGTTACAAGCTCCTATTATTTCTTGCTTAATACTCTGTCCAACGGTTTAGCTACTGTTAGGGGCCTATAAACTACTCCCACCAGTGTTTTCTGCCCCTTGTTATTTCTAATCTCCACCTATACTGATTCTACTTCCTGATCTTCCAAACCAAGATCTTTTCTCACTACTGCCCTTGTGTCATCCTTTATTATCAGGGCTGCCCCCCCCCACCCCACCCCCCCCCCACCCCTACCCACCCCACCCCACCCCACCCCTACCCACCCCACCCCACCCCTACCTTCCCACCCCACCCCTACCTACCCACCCCACCCCCCCCACCTACCCACCCCACCCCCCTCTACCTACCCACCCCGCCCCCCCCCTACCCAGCCCACCCCGCCCCCCCTACCCACCCCCCCTACCCACCCCACCCCCCACCTACCCACCCTACCCACCCCACCCCACCACACCACCCCCCCCACCCCACCAGAAATTATTACCTTTGAGGTTCTGCTTATTAATTTGGACCCTGTTTCCTCTAACTGCCTCAGCAGAACCTCATTCCTAGCTCTACCTATGTCATTGGTTCCTACATGGACCACAACAATCGGATCCTCCCCCTCATGCTCCAAGTTCTTCTCCAGCCACGAGAAGATATCCTTAAACCTGACACCGGGCAGGCAACACAGCCTTCGGGACTCCCTATCGCGGCTGCAGAGAACAGTGTCTATCCTCCTGAATATACTATCCCGTACCACTACCACATTCCTTTTTACTCCCCCCACTTAAATGGCCCCCTGTACCACAGTGTCGTGGTCAGTTTGTCCATCCTCCCTGCAGTCCTTGTTCTCATCCATACAGGTAGCAAGTACCTCGTACCTTTTGGATAAGGTCAAGGGCTAATGCTCCTGTATCGCTACATCCTGGTCCCTATACCTGCCTGATTCGTAATCACACTCTCCTGTCCCTGACCACTGACTAACTCTAAAGTACTACTCAATCTAAGGGGTGTGACTGCCTCCTAGAACGAAGTTGCCAATTGGAAACCTGAAAATCCTCTCAGTGAGCAGGATAGAAATACAATAACTGAAAATCTTCAATTGAATAAACTCTAAACTTGGAAATAATATTGCCATCGTTTATAGTACCATATTAGTTCTTTCCAATTTACATACATCACAATTATCTAGAATTTGAACACAATATTTTTCATGGGATGTAGGAACCAGAGATGACATGCATATGCTTACTGTGCGAGGTGGACAAAACAGCCTTGTGACGTTTCTCAGGTTTGATTCAGCTGCATACGAACTTCGCATTAGACTGGGAATGTTGGTTTGCAAGAGAGCCCCTTGGTCTCATGGTGCAGTATGGAGCCCAGGAGATTTTGAAAAGGTTTATATTTTAAGTGTGCGGGAGCAAATTCAATACAAAATTTCAAAAGGGAATTGGATACATACTTGAAAAGGAAAACTTCACAGGGCTATGGGGAAAGAGCAGGGGAGTGGGACTAATTAGATAGCTCTTTAAAAGAGCTGGCACAGGCACGGTGGGCTGAATGGCCTCCTTCTGTGCTGTATGTTTCAATGATTATCTCAATGGTAACAAACTCATTCTTGATGCTATTTCATGAGTAATATATTTCCCTCGTCTGTAGTGTTGTGGATTATTCTGAAATTCAACAAACACTGAGTTAAAATGAAAAGCTCAAACTGAAAGCAATCTTCACATATTTTATATGTGCAACAAATCATACTTGAAAGCACAACAATAACAGAAGCTTCCATTTATACAGTGCCTTCAGGTAATAAAATATTGATGCAGAAAAGGGTTGAATTCTTTAAATACATTTTGCAAATGTCTATTATTCATTAAAAATAAATTCCAAAATGAGACCATGAAATATGATAATACATATATATGAAAATAAAGCACACGACACAGCTAATTTAATCAATGATAGCCCTCTCAGAACAACCACAAATTATTCTCAGCATGTTATATTCTCTGGGTGTGGTATAAACTAGTTGCTTTAGATCTCAGCAAAAGAAATAAAAATAATGTGTAAATCAGTCATCTATTTTCTCATAGTAAAATTCCTATCCATAAGGTCCTAAATCTGTTGTCTGAAGTTATTAGTTTCAATGTCAAATTCCTCTAAACTGCAGCATACTGTCTGCTGTTTCACATGCTGCAAAGTCAAGCATCTTGAACAAAGATCTGCTTTCAACAATGGGTCATTTTACCTCAGTGCAACAGCAAAAATACATTTTTCAGTTCCACCAGTGTGTTTTTAGGTCTAGTGCTGGAGTAGATCCTCCAACTCTCTCCAACAATGGAGAAAATTACCTGTTGCTTAGAGATGATTCCTGTCCTGGAGATATTCGATGTCCTGCAAGACTTTTTCCTCCTTCTTTCAAAAAAAGGAAAGAAAAACAAAATATAAGAATTGTGGTAATTAACATTTACTCCATGCTTGACACTAAAATGTGTTTTTTCACTGGAACTGACTCAAAAATGGTTGCCTGCAAATATCACAAATTAAATACAAACGAGGAAGGCCATTTGCCCATCATTTCTCATCTACCCAGAAAGAACCTATAGTAACCCAGTCACAGCTTTTGAATGACTTAGGTTTTCACCTCCAGAAATCTATTCCCAATGTTGGTTGTCAGCTCGGCTCAGTTGGTAGCACTCTTACCTCTGAGTCAGAAGGTTGTGGTTTTAAGCCCCACAATGGACTTGTGCACATGATCCAGGCTGACACTTCAGTGCAGTACTGAGGGAGTGCTGCATTGCTGGTCTGTCAGATGAGACTTTAAACTGAAGCCCCATCTGTCTGCTTCAGTGGATGTAATAGAACAAGAGACACTATTTGAAGAGCGAGGAGTTCTCCTGCTGTCCTGACGAACATTCATTCCTCAACCAACACGAATAAAAAACAGATTATCTGGTTAATCATTCAAATGCTGTTTGTGGGACCTTGCTGTGTTCTGTACGTAACAACAGTGACTGGTTTTCAAAACAAATCCATTAATTATGAATTGCTTTAGGATGTCCTGAAGATGTGGTAAAGTACTAAATAAATGCAGGTTCTTTTATTATTTCCAATTCCCATTGGATGAGGCTGCCAAGGGCAGCTTTAGATGAGGAAAAAGGAGTCAAGAATAGACATATTGGCCTCAATTTTTACAGGGGGGTGTGAAGTGTGCGCCAGAGCCCAGTAGTGGATGATGAACCCGGCAAGGTCAAGGACGTGGAGGCCCTGCCGATCTTAACAGCAGGGTCTCATTTGAATAAATATTGCTAGAGTCCCGCCCAACACCCAGCCAGATTGACCACCTGGCCGGCAGGCGGGAGTGGGAATTTGGCCGCAGCTAGGGACCCATGGGAATGGTCCTTGAAAGTCAGTGACTAGAGGGGATTTCCTCACATCGCGGTGGGAGGGGGATGCCGGGGATTACTTTCAGTGAACAATTGGGGGATTCCAGGGCTGAGAATTTCAAGAAGATTGTGGAAATACTGGAGCTGGGGATTCCCTGAAGATCATGGGTAGGCCCAAGGACTTCTTGAGGGGGCTGGGTGGAGCACTCCTGGCCCACAAGGAATTCAAGGACAGGCAAAGTTTTAAAACTTACCGTGGCCTCTTCTGGTCAGTTGGCTCCTCCCGCTTTGTTGCTGCCGCCGGGCAGCAGCAGACAGCGTGGGACTCCCGCTTCGTGGACCTTAAAATTACATTGCGTAGGTGATGACATCATCGAGCCGATGATGTTTTTCACAGGAGCCTCGTCCAGGGCCTGAATCGCCGCTGTAAATATTATGCTGGCCTGGAACATGGAGGCGGGGTCTTGATTTTTATGAGTTTAACCCCTTGCTCGACCCTTTCCTGCCCATTGGGGCGGGGGGATTAAAATCGAGGCCTTTAGATAAAAAATAAGGTACGTAATGCTTTGTATGTTCAGTACATGGCTCTGAATTCAGTATATATTAAATTGAATCTAAATATTCCTTCTAAATATTGCAGATGTGATTGAAATTCATAATAGACGAGCCTAATCTGCACATTTTAAAACATATTACAAAGGACAGACTAAATAGGCTTTTGGTGTAAACAAAAGCTAGAAATTACTTGGTTATTTGGAGCTGCCTTTCTTTAGTGCAACATCTGTAGAATCTCATTTTAATATTTAGATTTTAAAGCAGTATTAAACACTCAACCATTTTAGGAGTGGAGTCATGTGTAAAATGTCTAAAAATAACTGAGTTTGAAGTGGATAGAGAGGAGCCTGAAAGGATTAGGACAGCACTTACAATCAGGTATTTGTGGATTTATATGACATGTTTGGAAATAACTAAAGAAAAGGAGGAGAAAAACACATGCCTGTGTGTTTTTCTTTTTTGTGGCTATTTCCAAGGACATCACAGAAAAATACAGAAATTATTCTTCTAAAGTGTGATCGGAAGGGCCTGAAGATTCCTGTTTTCTGGTTTAAATTCAATTTTTGCGGGACATAAATTTTTCCCCATTTCTTCCTAACACCACCCCCCAACATTTCTCCTGAAAGTAATGACTTATGCTGGGGCACAGTGCCATAGATGCTGGCTGCCCTCCAGTACTTTGTCCAAGTGTAAGCAGTTCTATATGTGTAAGCAGATCTTCATGTGTAAGCCATGATGTGGAGATGCCGGTGATGGACTGGGGTTGACAATTGTAAACAATTTTACAACACCAAGTTATAGTCCAACAATTTTATTTTTAATCCCACAAGCTTTCGGAGGCTTCCCCCTTCCTCAGGTGGTGTGGAAACACCACCTGAGGAAGGGGGAAGCCTCCGAAAGCTTGTGGGATTAAAAATAAAATTGTTGGACTATAACTTGGTGTTGTAAAATTGTTTACAATTCATGTGTAAGCCCAGTGAATAGAAGTATTTAACTATGGAGACATCAGAGTCAAGCCCAACTTCCCACTCACACCAGACAATTTCCAGCAGAAGTAATTAGATTCTGAACTGGAATTGGAAGCTGACTGAAATGTTTCTTTTCCCCTCATCAGTCTGGGATAATGAGGCCAATAATAGTGTCCTCAAATCAGCAACAGCAGCACAGACTAGGATTAGCACCTTGGAACCTTCCAAGCTTCGTCCCTCCCTATCTCTGTAACCTCCTCCAGCCCTGCAACCCTTCAAGATCCCTGCGCTCCTCCAATTCTGGCCTCTTGCGCATCCCCAATTTTCTTCACTCCACCATTGGCGACCGTGCCTTCAGCTGCCTAGGCCCTAAGCTCTGGAATTCTCTCCCTTAACCTCTCCACTTCTCCACCTCTCTATCTCCCTTTAAGATGCTCCTTAAAATCTACCTCTTTAACCAAGCTTTTGGTCATCTGTCCTAATATCTCTTTATGTGGTTCAGTGTTTGATAACACTCCTGTGAAGCACCTTGGGATGTTTTACTACATTAAAGGCACTATATAAATGCAAGTAGTTGTTGTTGGTCTGTACAGCTCAGTAGGACTGCATCGAATGCAGTTTACCCACCCAGCCATAGGGAAGCATATTTTATATATCAATAGTATGTTATTTTTAATGTACCTTGGATTTCTTCCCTCATTCTAACATAAGTTTCTCTGTTTTTTTTCTTCAGCCTGTACTTGTTGTCAGTTAGGCCAATTATTTGTAATCCTAATTTGTCTATGAATTCAGGATTACGATATATAGATTATTAATCTAGAAATCTGTGATTACTGAGGCCTGTTTACCCCATGGAGTTGTCAGATTTTAAAGCCATTCTCCAGATCCCCAGATCCAGTAACCAAATATGCAACTATCCTCACAGAGAACAAAAAGAAACAGAACGGAAACACAAGAATGACAACAAAAGAGAAAGGAACAAAGCAACAAAAAAAAGGCACAGGAGCATGAAAGAAAACTGAAAAAGTGTTATAAGATGCATAAAAACTTCCAAAACCTGCCCTTGGCTCTGCTTCAAGGTATTGTCATGGCAGCTTGTCCCTTCCTCCTCCTACTCCCCCCTCCACCAGAAAAACACCCAGATTTCACTTTTTTTAAAACTTCACCATGGATTTTTAACCTATGCACTTTTCAGTAGTGAAAGGAGAATATCTATATATACCTGTGTTTTAAAATGTGTTGCAAAAAGAGAAAAATAGACACAATGCACATAAATTTATTTTTCTGGGTACTGAAATTGCTAGTTTATATTCATTTTTTATAAATCCCTCACTCAAAGTCCTGTACTTACCTTCGCACAGATTTCCATAACGAGCATCATGCGACATGTTGATTAATAACTATTTGAATAAGAATTTGTATTTAGAAGACTCTTTGTATTTCCTCCATTTCACTAGAAAAAGAGTGGAATGAATGCTCCCGGATGCCATAAGCCTAAAGGATTCCCTTCAAACATGTCTGCTCTTTATCACTCGTGTCAGTGGGATCAGTGTGTTTAGAGACCAAAGAAAGTTTTTTTTTCCCCCATCTTCACAGAGGAGCCTTGTAAATAAACTAATCTTATTGCAGATTCAGTTCCTGGTCTGTGCTGAGTTGGCGGATCCTCCAAGGCAGCAGTTCGGGTACCACATTTAACCTCGGTGCCCTTGGGCTATGGAATGAAAAACCAGCCAACATTCCTCTTCCTAATCACTATCCCAGGGAGCACATGTCTGAAGACTGTGACATGTTGGGGTACAGTTCCGTGAATGCTGGCAGCCCTTCACTACCTCACCCTCCGGAGCTGGACAATAAGTATTGGCAGGTTATTTGACTGTGAAGGCATCACATCTAATTCTTTTGCTGTCATGACCCTACTTCCACACACATGCACTTCCAGGTTCTAACAAAATCATGTTGGTTCTACTTTTTTTCTTAGGTGATCAAGAACAGAAACTAATGTTTTTTTTTCCCTCTTCTCTTCACCAAACTGAAAATGTTTGCTAAAGTGTTGAAGTAACAGAACAGAAATGAAAAGTTAGAAAATAAGGAGTGAAAAAGGAAGTTAGGTGGCATTTGTTTTGACAAATGGTAATAACATTGTGGAGGAAGTTGCCAAGGAGATGCCATTGGGGCAGGAAATATAAATATTTTTAAATTGCAATTAGATGTACTTCTGGAGAGAGAAGGGAGATGGTGAAAAGGTGGGTAAATTGAGCGAAGATAGTTGGTTTGTTGCCCCTTTTCCTGTTCTCAAAAATATTTGTGTTCTTATAACTCCCAGGTTAATTGAAGCAAACCCACTGCTGCCTAGAATGAAGACTTTTTTGAAAGTTGCATTAAATATAAATAAAAGTGGTTTTAAAAAAGAGTTTTAAAATACATTCAGAATGGTAATGAGTGCATTTTTCATGAAAGTAAAATGGAGCAAAAATTACAAGATTTGGAAATCCAAAGAAATCAGTGTTCCTGACACCATCTCATAAGAAACATAAGACTGCAGTCCCTTTTGTCCAAGAGTTCACATAGATATGTTTGTTTGAAATAGGATGAACTGTTAAAGCACTTTGAAGTTAGATACACAGATGTTGTGGCTAGTGTCTCCCATGGCAAAATTCTAAATAGGATGCACAGAAATGACAGGAAGTTCAATAGACTGCAGAAAACGCGCACCATGGGGACAGCCTAAAGCTACATTATGGTAAAATAAAACCAAATGATCAGGCTCATTTTAAACTTTCACAGCTGTGTTCAGAATTCTTATATCATGCTGTAAGAGTTTGAGCTAAGCATAATTTGTAGGTACTGTACATAATACTGTGTGGTAGCACCAGATACGTGGATTCTGTGAAATGCTATAGTGCATTTCCAGACTATAGTAATATGTTTGTAGGCAAATGTTGGAAGTTGTGCACGGAGATAACAGTCTGTATATGCATTGGGTATGACAGCACAGTCACCGGAATATCTTCCTTTTTGTTGAGATTCCATTAAGTTGGTCATTGATGTCTAGAATCACACGGAGATATGGTTTAATGAAATCCAGCCATGCTAAACAGAGTATCTGATAAATTCTCAATAAACTAGAGCAGAACACCTGGTCCCAGTCAGAGTAGATTGCATTATCTCTGATGTACTGTGTGATAAGGAAACTGGATTAGGATTCAGTGAACTGAGAAATTTTGATTCAACTTCTGAAGAGCTGCTGCCAATTGTTTTTCTTAGAAGAAACCAAGACACCTGTGAACACTGTAAGGAGACATTTTAATTACTCTGGAGGTTTAACTTAATTCTTAACAAACAAACTGGGTTTCTGCTGCAAACTTTGATCATCCTCACTTGTGAATGTACCAGCTGGTACTCCATGTGTAACAGAAAATATGTCACGCTACACGTAACCCCACCAGCGAACAAATGTTATCTGTTTTTAATATAACGGGTCATTTGCTGTCTTTTCTATGTTTCTGCCTCTCTCTCTGTTTTTTTTTGGTGGTTTGTATATTCGGTGGCCTTTTAGGTAACACCTCTCTGTCTGCACACTGTGATTGCCTTGGCAACAGGCAGTTGGAAAGACTATCTGTAATCACCAGGTATTGTTCTGTGATTTATAAATGCGAAGGGTTTGAGGATTTCATTTCCACAACATTCACCTGAGGAAGGAGGAAGCCTCTGAAAGCTTGTGAATTTCAAATAAAATTGTTGGACTATAACTTGGTGTTGTAAAATTGTTTACAATTAACAGAAAATAAGCATTCAATAGGAATGAGACTTCAGATATATTTGAATTCAGAGGAATTAAAATTCCAGATCTTCTAAATTCAAATTTTGAAAACTAGGGACACATTCATCTTTCTGACCATGGGAATGAGCAACCATCACAATCAATAGAATCTGGAAAATATGGATTGCCAAAGTCAGTAGTAAGTGGGGGATATGTATGAACATCTATAATTCTTGCCATTTTCTCCCTGCTGGACTGATGTCTTAATATTTACTTCTATCTCATCCCAGCCTACCTCTGCTTTAGAGCCACTCCCTGGCCTGGTGGCCTGGAAAGGTTTGAATGATGAGAGTGGGTAGGATGAGGGCAATATACTTTGATGAAGCTTATTTAATAACTGCAATCTTATCATGGATTTCTCTACTCTGCTCGTTCCATATTCTGTGTGTTAGGGGATTAAGTGGATGAATGTACGTACATGTCACCAGTAGACAGTGGAGTTTTTTTTAAAACTGCTGTACATTGTCCCTTATAATAGCTGCTGTGTTTTTCCTCCTATAATTGACTCCATCTAACAATCTTCTCTTTGTCTCCGCCTGTGTTTTTCCTCCTCCACAAATCTAATAATTTATACAACTTGCTTTGAAATGATCCTCATTGCTGGCCATTAGTATCTGTTCCATCTGCCTTGCCATTGCACCTTGTTTCTCCAGAATTCCCACGTTTTTGTGCTTACATGTGTGTAAATAAGAGAAAAATACCTGAATCAGATCATAAAAAGAAGCCGAAATTCCACTATGGTCTTGACATTACGGAGTGAAAAAACACAAAAGACTCTAGCAGCTTGACACCTCTGCTACATCTTGTCCATCTGACATCCAAAAATATGATTTTAAAAAGCTGCTGATGCAAAGCTATTGATTTTGAAGGACCAAAAAGAGGTGTGGGTGACAAGAAATAAACAAAAGTCACTCTGACCAGTAGAATTACACCAATTTCAGATACATAAATAAATAACATTTTAGCATTTTAATAACATTTCTGCTGGTAGAATTCAAACAAGAGGAACAGCCCTACCTTGGAGGGTGATAAGCAACTCTAGCTACTGAATCAATTCAGAGCACACACCGTTCCTTTAGGTATGTAACTTCTGGTTAGCTATTTCAATCGCACCATCTTTTCCTTTAGTGGAGTCGAATTAACTCACTAAACGTGTAAGTTTATTTTACACATCTTCAGATGTGCTTTAAAAATCAAGGAGAGCCAAACTGAGGGAACAAATTGTCATTTGCAGGTTGCAACTTCAGCACACACATTTGTTTACATCTGGTCTAAAAATATGGCCTTGGGTTAAGATGGAAACAAAGCAAGACATGAGGTCCCACCCGTCTCTGCAGTTCCAGACATGTTCATCCTAACTATAGTCTTACTAGCTATTTGTACCAAGGTTACCTATAGTAGCAATTACCAGAGATGAGTTCAGAATCAAATTGCAAATCCAAACCTAACTGGTTAGATCAGACCAAAAGCAAAGATTTAGGTTTCATAACCTCATTTCTCTTTTGGTAAAAACTTAAAACTTACAATTCTAAAGTATGAAACACTCCAACAAGAAACAATTGGGCTTTTACATTTGGCTCAGTAAGTTAATCTAGAGAATTGCTGATCCATAGAGACTAAGAAGTTCTAGGTTTGATTTCAGATCTGTGGTGAATTATTGACCTCAGCTGGGGTGATGGTAGGAGTGCCTCAGTTGGCCAAAGCACCCCTGGATGACTCATTATTCCCACTTCTAATCACTAACCAGCTAGCACTACTGGAAGTGTGTGTGAGCGAGAGAAAATGTCAGATGAAGACAAATTAGACTCAGTGATGTTCCCTGTGGTTGAATAGTCTGTTGAGACTTCAGGGCAAATTTTCCAATTGGATATGTCCAGTTTTTGGACATAAAGTGGATGATTCCAATTGAAAAATTAGCTGGTCATCTAACCTGGTAGATTTCTGCCCATTTTACATCTGTTCCAATTTTACAATCAGGGTTTTAATTGATGGAGGAAGTACCTGGCAGTTTGTACATAATATATACACAGAATAAGTACATAATAATGTGGTGGCGTGAGTCCCGCAATGTTCTTCCATTTTGTCCACATTACGGTATTCCTTTTAGCTGCTCATAAAAACTAGATGTTCAGGATTATTAGCACTAAGTTTTAGACACCAGATTGCCATGTTTTAAGGCCATTGTTGAGGCTTTTCCTTTTTCCTGTTTTTATTGCCACTGAGATATTTTAAGAGTCTTTGTGGCAATTGCTATTGTGCTGCCTTTCTGATTCCCTCTGCCATAAGACCATGGTGGATTTTTACCAATTCTTTATACTTCTGCTTTTTGGAGTAAGAGGAGAAAAGAGGGCCAATGGAGAGATGCCAGGCAGGTCAGGGTGCACCAAGGGGCATTCTGCAGTCAACCACCGCTACTCCCAAGCAGAAGCGCATATACCTCTGCTAATGTGAGCAGCTGCACCTGCAGAGCTTGTGATTTACAAGGGACACCCAGACTGGGTTATGCTGCTTGCTCCAACAAAACCTGTTGCCAAGCTCCACCACAGGCATAACATCTCCTCTGGCTGTCAAGGTCACTTCAGGCTTTTACTGGGGACATCAGCAACATAGGCCAATTAGCTATCCATGGGTGTGTCAAGCAAGTGACTGATGCCTTGTTTGCTCAAGGAAGCAATTTAATCTCCTTTCCCATGGATAACCAGCAGCAGCTTTATGGAGTGGCAAGATTCCCAAACACCAGAATGTACTCAAACAAGCCCAAATCACCCAACATATCACCTACCCATAGCTGAAATATCCTTGTGATTTTACCGGCATCAATTAGCTACATTGAGGGAGTGCTATTTATGTTACAGTTTGGAAGCTTGACGACATTGGCTCTCTCATCTGTGTTCATTTTATGTTGCAAGCAAATGTTAAAAATTTGCAATCCAGGAGGTCTCAAAAACCACACAAAAATGTGAGTGTAAATACAATTAAACAAAAGCATTATTAGAAAATCTAAACAGTCAAAACCTGGACTTCTGAATTTGATAAAGTTGACAATAAGAATGCCTAGGTGCCTATAGGTTTCTTAAACTTTATGTCGATAGATTTTATGCATGTAACACAGAGATTGAGAAGGGATGAAAATTGTAATACAATGACATTTTCAAGGACTGCATGATTTATCATTCTCCCAAGGCCAAGGTTGATCTGAGTCATTGGAGAATGCTTGTGGTTTTTGGGAGACCCTTACTCTATTTGTGTGAGTGACCTGTATTCTGCCAGATGGCCTAACACCAACATTATGATATCTGTTGGCAGCTCAATTAGATGTGTACATAGAAATAGAAACAGCAGATACACATCCAAATATGTGGCATACGGAGAAAGTTTTCAGGAGCTAGCAAGGAAAGAACAAAACCAGTACCAGTGGGAACAGCAAGCAAGGTCAAGGAAAATATACTTTCGGCAATTATCACCATGAAACACTTGAGGGCTTTCCGCAAGAACATCCGGACAGGAAAAGAAGCAAACTCAGAGTTTCTGATGTTTGTATACTCCAGTATACATAATCTCACCAAGAGTATCATATTTACTAACACTGGTCAGTTTTTGTTACATAGAATTAATGGAATCTACAGCACAAAAATGGGCCATTTGTCCCACCTGGTCTATGCTGCTTTTTATACTCGCCATCTCCCACTCTAAATACCTCTTCCCACCCTGCCCCGATATCCATCCCTCATTTCACTTCTCCCTCATGTTTGCATCAAGCCTTCTCTTAAATGTGTCTCTGCTTCAACCACTCCATGTGGCAGCGAGTTCTACATTCTCATCATGCTTTGTGTAAAGAAATTAACCACCTCACACTTAGTTACATTGTATTTCATTTCCCATATTTTGGTGTAGTCCTCCAAATTATTTGCTATACCCTCTAAATTTGATATCATCTGCAAATTTTGATACCATACCTCCAATTCCTGAGTACAAATCAAATAGGTGTATGGTAAGCAACAGTGGTTCCAACATGAATCCCTGTGGGACACAACTTCACACTTTCTGCTAGTCTGAGAAACTTTCCTTAACTCTTACCCTCGGTTTTCTGTTTTGTAGCCATCTTTCAATCCATTCTGCTATCTGACCCTTGACTTCACATGCCCTGACCTTCGTCACGAGTCTGTTATGTGGCACCTTATTGAAGGCCTTCAGAAAGTCCATGTACACCACATCCACTGCACTGCCCTTGTCTACTCTTTCTGTTATGAATGTAATAATCAGATGGAGCATTTTATTGGAGAGATAGGAATTTCAGATCTAGAATGTTTCTAAATATAATAAGGCCATGAACATTGGCCCACATATTCGTATAAGTTTGACGCTGTACCTGATATCGCTATGAGTTTGCTTCCCATTGTTAACACAAGGTCAGGAATCCTGTACTGAATAGTAGCAGATTGGTTTCAAGAAAAATAACTTGACAATAGTAAAGATCAGTAACAAAGAATCCTACAAGTCACTACAGGTCACTTTTTGTGTATCTTCTAACATCTAGTTACAGAGCAGCATAGAGACCTGGAACCATAAAGAAATAAAGAAGAATTAATTTGCATTTATATAGCACTTTCACATCCTCAGGGGTCCTTCACAGCCAATGAAGTGTTTTTGAAGTGTCATCACTGTAGGGAAACCATTAGTTGCCCCCCTTTTAGTCAGGGAATGATGCCAGGCACAGCGACCTAAAAGAGAAGATAAGTCTCTCACCTGTCTTACCAATGTATGATGTTTAAGAATAGACATTTCCAAATGTAAAAAAAATTGCTTTGTTATTTCTTGTATTCAGTTGAAGCTATTCTGGGACCTAGGACCAAATGCCACTTCACTTATACTCATTCTGCATGACCTAAAGCATAAGAAAATCCATATGTTTGCTTGCTATACTCGAGCTTTATATATGGATTGCTGCATTTGAACTCTTTAGGAGGTCTCATAGACTGACAGCATAATCAGTCCCAGTAGGTTTCTAATACAGTTCACTAACAACATGTCTGAATAGTGGTTAGCTCTGACCACAGCATATTTAGGTGTAGCCACAATTGGCATATTGAGCAGAATGTGTATTAAAGCAGAGTACACTGAATGTTACATAATTAGAAAGCATCTGGAAGATGTGGTGAGGTCCAGAAGCAAATCGTCATATGAGAAACATCTGTTACCTTAGAAATGCAAATACAAATTAGTCTAGTGCTATATGTGGCCTGCAGAAACATAAGCAATATAATATTGTTTAATGTAATATACTTTTTTAGCATAGTACTAAGGCCAGACACCTAAGAGTGAAGGGCATCTTCACTGATGTGTACATTATTACAACAGATCAATGATACAGCAAAACAGGCCAAGTTACAGGGAAATTGTATTGGTCATAATATTTTTAAAAATGATTTACCGAACTAGCTTTCTCATTTTACACTTCAACTTGGAAATTAAGTCTCGTTGTATCAACTACCTGGTAAGATGCACATACGAGTCTCCTTTTACAAAATGTGTTTTTTTTTCAGTTGTGAAAAGGTGCTCAACTATTTTAAGGTATTAACTGACACATTCAACTGATGTGCCTTCAGAATTGTCACAATTATTGTCAATCAATAGAATGGGCCAATATTCTCTGGAGTTTAAAAGAATGAGAGGTGATCTAATTGAAACATATAAAATTCTTAGAGGGCTTGACAGGGTAAATGCTGAGAGGCTGTTTCCCCTGGATGGAGAGTCTAGAACTAGAGGTCATAGTCTCAAGATAAGGGGTCGGCCATTTAGGACCGAGATGAGGAAAAATGTCTTCACTCAGAGGGTTGTGAATCTTTGGAATTCACGATCCCAGAGGCTGTGGATGCTCAGTTGTTGAGTATATTTAAGACTGAGATCAATGGATATTTGAACACCAAGGGAATCAAAGGGGATGGGGATAGGGCGGGAAAGTAGAGTTGAGATAGAAGATCAGCCATGAACTTATTGAATGGCAGAGCAGGATTGAGGGGCCTTATGGCCTACACCTTCTCCTATTTCTTATGTTGTTATGATCTTAATCAATCAATATGCCTGACACAGATTCAGTGCATTCGGAACAATATGACGATAGGCACTTCTGTTCTGAGTAATGTTGATTGGGTGACTCATAGAATAGAGTAGTTGGTGTATCTGATGGTCTTGAGTTGTTAATCAGCCCAGTGAGAATTTGTTAGCCCCAGCAGCTGCTTCCATTCTGGTAGTTGTGGGTTGGTTAACCAGCACTAACAGTATTTCTTGAGCAGCATGTCCAAAATAGCATAATGATCAGTTGGCCCAAGGTTCAGGTTATGGTTCAACGTTAGCCCACTGACAATGGTAATACTTGTGATATGTTGTTGCATTTGGTGGAGAGTAGATGGTGTTTACATGTTGAAGGCTAATAATCCTGTAGTTGGGCCCTGACCAGAGTGCAAGTTTTGACTACAGTAGATTGTATTGGAGGAAAAAAAATATTAAAGCTTCATCTGCAGGCTCAATGGTCTATTCCACCATAGTTGTTACTGAAGGTTGAACATAACAGATGGAGCAAGGCCAATTCTTTGGTTCACTTCTATGCTAATATTGTCGTTGTGGTGGATATAGCTACTAAGGTTAGACGAATTGTTCATGGTGTTGATGATGTTTTTTTCCAACTTGCACACAAGCTAATGGAGGCTGTTGATGGAAATGCATTCCTTTCTAGTTGATTCTCATTCTAACCTTGGCAGTTTTTTTGGATGGATCGTTGAAGCCTTATTAACTTTCATCTTCAGAGCATTTTGGGGCGGCATGGTGCTCCATGACTCTGTTATAAATAGGTCTCCACCAAAAAAGGACATAACCAACGGACCAAATAATTTGTCTGTGTTAGCTACTGTGTCACTTATTAAAGTAATGAGCTATTTAATTCAATTTTGCATTCCTGGAGAGTTAGAATAACAACATGCCGAGTCTGCATTCTACAGATGTTGTGAGTGCTTCCATGTACTTTAGATTGGAACAAAAAATTCCCCTGTTGCACAGAGCAAAAAAATCCATTTGGAATGGTGATGGACAAATGTTCCTTAATGTAATAGAACAGGTGACCTGGAGCTCAACCAAGTCTCCTTAGCATCTGGTACTTAATGTGTACCAAAAATAGTGCAAGTAAGATTTTCCAAATAGGAAACTCCTTACCAGCAGTCACAATTATTCCCCAATATTATTCACTCTACAACAGTATACTAAAATTATTTATAAACATTCCTTTATCGGATCTCATAAACTATCATATGACAAAATCCTAACTTCAAAATATAAAATCTTATCCCTAACAGTTTTGCAATATGGCAAAAAACATTCTGTTTGAACCTAATACATCTGAAATCCTTATGCAGCCATACATGTAACATTCTTTTTGAAAGATGCTATTGTAGACTATACTTGGCCAAACTACAAGTACAAAAAATGCAGACATGTAGGAGTTAGGTTTGTAAATCTCACTCTTGTGGATTCCATGCAATAGAATCTTATTCACTGATTGAACAATCCCAGAGTTGTTTTATGTTGTTACCCTGTTAGCTAAAATAAAACTTCTAAATTAGTTTGTGACTGTAATTAATCATTCAATTTGCATTCATTTTTTTCCTTCACTGGCTTTCTTAAGATCAATTAGTTTAACCATTTTCAACTAAGTATCGTGTTCCTTCCAAAAATGTATTAAAGCTATTTCCAAAGCTAATAGAAAAATTACATGCTTACAAATCTGAACCTGAGTTTGCCCCCTCGGCTTCGATGAATATAGGGGGGAGTTTTAACTCCCCAGAATGGGTGGGGGGGATAAATTCTTTAAAATGTGAAACCCGACCCCAACCCACCGCGAATGCGCCAACTTCCGGTTTAACCGGGGCAGGTTGGGGGGCCGGGCGAGTACCTTGCTCTCAAGAGGCAAGTCAGTAATTTTATGTTAATGAGGCTGCGTGCCTCAGATTTTAGCAGACTTTTGAATTTAACAGCTGTGGGCCGGGTTTCCCAAAGCTCAGGAAACCCGGCAACTAAAAGGAGGCGAGAACTGTCAGATCCAATAGGTAAGTGCTTTTCCAGCACTGATTGTAGGCCAGGAGCAGCAGGTGTGCTTACCCCGCGGCCCCCCCAAGCTAACCTACTGTGATCTGCCTCCCACCCCGCAATCCAATTCCCCTCCCCCCCAGGATCTCTTCCCCCCACCCCCCCCCCGCACCTCCCACAATCTCTCCCTCCCTCCCTCCTCTCTGGTCTCCAGCTGCTGCCTTCTATTGCAGGCCTTCTCGCCTGCCAGCCAGCCAGCGTCTTAATCTGGAAATGGAGAAAAAAAATTGAAATGATGTCCTGCCGTTAAATTCGGCAGGACCTCCGCGTTTCCCGTATATATCCGGCTTTTCTGGTCGCTGGTCATCACCTCCACTCCCTCTCCGCCTCCCCGTAAATATCGGGGCCATAATTTATCTTACAATGTATCCAATCATTGCTTAAACCTTTCATAAAAACATAAAATTTACATTTCTGTTACCTATCTCCTCTCAGAAATATGATCAGGATATTGGACTCAATTACTTTCATTTGGTTTTACTGGGTTTTTCTGGATTCATTCTTTGGCCCATAAATTGCTCTGAGTGGCGAACCAACAGTGCTCACCACTCATGAGCTTTAAATTCACACACTAAATTTCCATGTTCTTTTTGGCGGCAACTTGATGAAAGGCGACTTCAAAAAACAGCAGCGTTGTTTCCCAGGCTGCATGAGCGGGGAAAGGATCTGTATGTCCCCATAACCAATCAGATTGAAGCAAACCACATTGTGAGAACCAGAAAGTGAAATTCATTGATAAACCGTGCAGACTAAAAACCAGGCTCAATAAGGTTAGTAAATGTACTATAAAATGAGATAGTGAAAGCAAAAGAAAGGGAGGATAAGATTGAAAGACTGAGATAAAAGAAAAAGAAAGAAAAAGTTTTTAAAAAATTTTTAATTTTAAAAGTCCAAAAACTACTAAAATCAGAAATCATGAGGCTCCACATTTTTAAAAGTTAATTTTCAGTGCCAGAGAGGTTGTTTGGCAGTCATTAATACTTACCACATCGTTAAAAGTTAGTTTAGACCTACAAATGTGGTGAGATTTGTTAACGATGTCGAGATGCCGGTGATGGACTGGGGTGGACAAATGTAAGGAATCTTACAACACCAGGTTATAGTCCAACAATTTTATTTTAAAATCACAAGCTTTCGGAGATTATCTCCTTCGTCAGGTGAGTAGTGAATGAGAGGTTCTCAAATCACATACCTTATATTAGACTGTGACACCATCACACCAATCAATGGTGTCGTTGGTGTTCAGACAGGTTAGCCACGGAAAACAGTAGGTCCCAGTATGCTGAATACACAATGTGTCAAATTACACAGACAGAGAGAAAGAGACCCGAAAGGCAGAGAGAGAGAGAATTTCCAGTTGTATTAAAAACAGATAACTTTTTTTTCCTTGCTGGTGGTGTTACGTGTAGCGTGACATGAACCCAAGATCCCGGATGAGGCCGTCCTCATGGGTGCGGAACTTGGCTATCAATTTCTGCTCGACGATTTTGCGTTGTCGTGTGTCTCGAAGGCCGCCTTGGAGAACGCTTACCCGAAGATCGGTGGCTGAATGTCCTTGACTGCTGAAGTGTTCCCCGACTGGGAGGGAACCCTCCTGTCTGGCGATTGTTCTGCGCAACTGAGTACATTCAAAGCAGAGATTGATAGATTTCTAGGTATTAAAGGCAACAAGGGATATGGGGATGGTGCAAGAAAATAACATT
The DNA here is from genome assembly GCF_035084215.1 of Heptranchias perlo. Taxonomy (NCBI): domain Eukaryota; kingdom Metazoa; phylum Chordata; class Chondrichthyes; order Hexanchiformes; family Hexanchidae; genus Heptranchias; species Heptranchias perlo. Next base: position 32,130,956 of record NC_090341.1, on the reverse strand, counting down.
GAGGTAGAAGATCAGCCATGATCTTGCTGAATGGCAGAGCAGGCTTGAGGGGGTGGATGGCCTACACCTGCTCCTATTTCTTATGCTCTTATGTTTTTATGAGAGGGTTGTCCTATGAGGAGAGATTAAGTAGAATGGTTCTATACTCTCTGGAGTTTAGAAGACTGAGAGGTGATCTCATTGAGACATATAAGATTCTGAGGGGGCTTGACAGGGTAGATGCTGAGAGGTTGTTTCCCCTGGCAGGAGAGTCTAGAACTAGAGGGCATAGTCGCAGGATAAGGGGTCGGCCATTTAAGACTGAGATGAAGAGGAATTTCTGCACACAGAGGGTTGTGAATCTTTGGAATTCTCTACCCCAGAAGGCTGTGGATGCTTAGTCATTGAGTATATTCAAGGTTGAGAGATAGATTTTTAGACACTAGGGGAATCAAGGGATATGGGGATTGGGCAGGAAAGTGGAGTTGAGGTCGAAGATCAGCTATGGTCTGATTGAATGGTGGAGCAGGCTCAAGGGACCATATGGCCTATTACTGCTTCTATTTCTTATGTTCTTATTTCCAGCTGGGATGTGCAGCAAGTTGGCGTTGGTCCATTGATTGCAACTGGCGAGGTTCCTTTAACATGAAGCTTTCAGATCACCAGTTAATCAGGAAGAGCAAGTTCTGGATTTCTGGGTTTGACTGCGCATGTGCGGTCGCCGGAAGCTGCTCTTCGATTTGCCCATGAATAACAGTGAGTGCTGTTAAACTCATCGTTATTTTACATGCAATTTCCAGCCCATTATTTTTTGTCATTTGCAGTGAACTGTTGAATTTTCCTTTTTCATTTTTTTAAAAACACCTACCATTCAAAGGAATTGCCTTATGAATGAAAACTGCCCCCACTGGACAAGATGGGTATTCTTTCAGGAATCCCTCCTGCCCTCTGGGAACTTGAGGATGCGGAGCAGTTGCATAGCAACACTCAGAGGGAGGTGCCCCTGCGTACGAGGTGAGTCGCACAGACCCACTGTTACCCAAGTAACAGTCAAAATCTGATGAGGTCCACGCACCTCACCAGATCTACTGGGGCATGTCAGAGAGACATGCCCTTTGTGTCTATGTGACCCCAGGGAAACTGTCCTCTGGGGAGGGTGCCCTGTAGTGCCATATTGAGCAACATTGACAACCATTTCACACAGCAGCACGTTGATTTTGTCAGCCATCAAACATGCTGTACTGCTCCATCACTTTTTCACAGAACCATTAGGTTTTGGGCTTCCCCCATTAGGTTCAGTCCCTGCACGAGGCCAAAGCTACAGACACAGAAATTATTCAAATGAATTGACCATGGAAAACTGCGAGAAATCAGTTCATTGGACCACTAGCAAGCTTTGCAAGAAGCCTAAGAGTGTCCACTTGTATTTTATCATAGAGGAAATATCGTGTAATCTAAGGTAACTGTTAGTGTGTAATGTATTTTTTCCATGTTTTTCAGGAAAAATGCACACCGAGTATATTTTTCTCAAATTGGGTTTAAGTTGACTGTAGTAAATCTGCAATTTTAATAAATATATTTCTATTCTTGTAATGTGTTATTGACTGAAGGAGCAAAAAAATCTCTTCAAAATAACGTTCAAGAATCAGAAAGAAGGTCTGCTTTACTCAGAAGTATTAATATGATACAAGCATATTTACTAAGCCTCATTTCAAGCAGCAATACTTTCCAAAAATTTTACCTATTAAAGAGGAATACATTAATATTTTACTCTCTGATTAAAGGTGCAGTCATGCACTAGCCCCGACTGTAACTTGGAGCGAGTAGCAAGCAAGGAGGCAGTGGGATTTGCTGACACGAGGCCCAGACCTCAATTAAAAACACCAACTCTGACTTCCGCCCGAACCCGGCATCAGTGACATGAGGCAAGCGGGCAGGAGTGGGGCAAGCATGGGAGGAGACTGGTGCTTGGGACCCGTGGGAACAGTCCCCAGTACTCAGGTAAATGGATCAGATGGGGGACGGAGTCGAGTGCGGTAGGGGGAGGGGAGACATGGACATTGGAGGCCTAAGGTTTCCTTGTGGGGTCTGGAGGAGCACACCTGCTCGTCCCAACCCACAAGGAAACCTGCAAGAAAAAAAATAAACTTACCTTTCTGTCCTCTTCTGGGCCTGCTACTTCTTGGTGTTAGGTTTCCCTGGCGAGGCCGGCTTCAGATGTCGACCTCGCTGAAAAATAGTTAAAATGTCATAATTATTTTGTGAACATTTGTCGTGAAGTCATGATGTCACCACACAAACATCATGCTGCCTCCACACACCTGAATCCTAATGAATTTAAATGGCGTTTTGAAGATATTAATATGAATTAGCCCTCCGAATTCCGAAGTGAACTCGGGAGCAATTTGCTGCAGATTCAATTGCTGGTATTTGAGTGAGCCATTAAGATTTAATTTAGAATTGTTACCATGGATCCTCCCCAGATCAACATCGTCACGACAACAATTGCAGTGGTTCAAGAGAGAAGGCCCATCATCTGCTTCTCAGGGCAATTATGAGAATTGCCAGCATTGCCCACATCCTGAGAACAAATATTTTTAAAAATCTAGTATATTCTCCCAGCTGAATTTAATATTAAAAATTCAGGGCAGGCACAGACCCAAAATATATTATATGCTAGTTGTTCTATTCACTTTACATGGGCTAGTTTAAAATTTCTAGCTCCACAACTGACTGACAGTCTAAACATTAGGAGAAATAATACATACATTTTAATTTGTGGGCATTTGGCCTTCTCACTAATTGTTGGTAACAAAGACAAGCTCCCCGCTTCAGTCCCTTCTGAAATGGGAACTACCAGTCATAAACCTTCAATGTTAAAAATATCATTCTATTCGTGTATTATGTACAGGGCTAATTAGTTGCAGAGTTTTAAATTTGAGCTGGATATTTATTCTAAGTCTAATAAATGGATCTCTTTGATTCTTCATGGCGTACTGAATTAAGTCTTACTAGCTGAACAATAAGATATAATTCCCTTTATGTTTTGCATCTGTGTAAGGAGCTAAAAGGGGTAATGACTAAATGTGCAAACTCTTTCATATATTAGTAATCTTCAGGTCTGGACTTAATCTGTAAATATTATTTCTATCTACCCTTAATATGAAGGACTCTGAATTTCCGCGATGCACTGGTAAAATATGTTGCCAGATATACTTTGAACATTTACCTGAGGAAGGAAGAAGCCTCCGAAAGCTTGTGAATTTAAAATAAAATTGCTGGACTATAACTTGGTGTTGTAAAATTGTTTACGATATACTTTGGCCCTTGTGTACTAAAATGATTTACGGTTGACCAGGTCAGTAGATCACCGTAATTGCCAATCTTAACATCATGCTAGGTCACGTAAATCACGTGGGAAAATCTACGTTCAGATAATTGCAGTACCACACTGAAAACTACATCAATGATATCTACTTTGCAAATGACAATCATTAAATGAAAATTGCACAGACTTTTCTGTCAACAGTGATGAAATTGGGCTTTCTAGAACACTTCAAAAGTTGATTAGTGTTTACTTTGAGTAGATCAGTTTGTTTCAGTGGTACATCAGAAAAAATAATATAGTAAAATCTGAAAATTATGTAATAGATGTGATACAAGTTATTTTCTTGAGCTAGAATTATGATCCTTTTTGAACAGAGGCTGCTCATGTCAAATTTACCTCCAGTTGACAAGTCCTTATTAGAAGGTGTTGATTGAGAATTTGCGTAAACTGTTCTGTGAAATTGAAAGAATGCAATACATTTATATACAATTGTGGACCAGCTGCCAACATAAAGTGACTTTTCTGTTTTTAAACAATATTCAGACTTCTTTAGATAGGTGTTAGTGTAAAATGTCAATATATTTTCTACCAACTGTAATATGTATGTAGAATATCAGCCTCAGTATTAACACCATAGATGTCTTTTTCTATGTTAAGCTATACAGTTTTACTCTCCAGTTTCCAAAAATCAACACTTAAACTATATAGGTAGCATAGTAGTAACATAGCAAATCTTACTTCTTTTAATTCTTCAAAAAAGCTGTCTCTTTTTGCCTCTCACAAGTATAATTGCTACCACCTCTTACCTTTGGTGTTTCCACCCTTAGGCTTTCATCACCCATTGACCTTCTTGGCATCATTATCTCCTCAGACCACAAGTAGAACTCTCACAACTCCTCCATTGCCAGGAAACTCCGTTTTTTCACCATTGTCAAATACTTCTTTCCCATCAATAACTTGTAACTCTTTACAAAGCACAAGTCTGGGTAGTAGGGTAGATTTTATGAGTTAGTGCTCCTGATGCAGAGCTTCATGCAACAGGAGAACATATTGGGTGTGGAGATTAGCAGCCACTCAATATTTTCTGTCCATTTAAATGGATGGGAAATTGTGTGTGATGCACTGATCTCCATGCCCAAATTCCCAATATGTGTTCCTGTTGCACAAGTCTCTGCACCAGGAGTGTTAATTTGTAAAATCTACTCCATTGTTCACTTTATCCTGGAGGCCCTTATGTCATCTCTCTTACATTCCTGAACAGGATACACAAAAAAGGCTTGTTGTCTGATGAGTGATTTCTCTCTTACTACTATCTCACTCCAACCTGTTTCTTTCCATCACAACCATTCTTATCTTTCTCTATTTTATCAAAACTATTGTGGTCTGCGCTCCTCTGAACTATCTTCTCTTGTTTCTTCTAACTTCCTAATATGCTGTTCTTCATGCACTTTGCTTCCGTACATTGCACAGTCTCTTACTAAAATGTAGTCCTTCCTAGGATTTCAAAAGTCAGAAACTTTCCCATCCTCCGATAATCGTCAGACATTTAAAACCCAAGCTTGACAGCATAAAGTCTCTACTTCCTGATTTACTGTGTCTTCTCAATCTCAGCCTTGGTTTCTCAATTAAAATCCATATAAATAGTGATTGTTGGTTGGAATAGACATACTGAATAAACAACATTCCCACAAACAGCAAAAGGGGTAAATGAGTGATTTATTTGTTTTTGTGGTGTTGCTTGAGGGGTGAATGTTCGCCAGGACACTGGGAGCATTCCCTGCTTTTCTTTGAATCATGCCATGGAATCTTTTACATACACCTGAACAAATAGACAGAGTCTCAGTTTAAAACTAATTAAAATAGTGTTTGTTGTCCTCCCCATTCAGTTTTAATAGTCAGAGTTTGTTAATTTTACCTTTATCGTCCCACCCCTCAATCAAGCATTACTCTATCTCACAGTCTGTTGATTCACCTTAGTTACTGATATATTTAACTGATCAATGCAAGTGATGTGTTTTAAATAACACTGCTTTACTTGTTCTGGCCAGATAACACACCGGGAGCTTTGATTTCCTGTAAAAGTCAGTATGCCCTTATACATGTGCAGGCGGACTCATGCCTTCTTTGTCAAGCATCACACAAGTCTGTGTGAAGGTGTTCTGAGTTCCAGAGTAACCTGGGCACACAAACATTATGGGGCCGATTTTCCTTTCTGAGTGCCTGTTCGATGGCACAGGCCCACTGCTGTTGCAGGCTTACCACCAACTAAGCATTGGGCCAGAGATGGAAACAGGAACACAGCTGCAAACCTGCGGTTCCGCTCCTGGTAGCTGGCATGGGCCTTCTGTCTGCTGCAAGCCCTAAAAATGTAAATGGGCAAGTGTCACAATGCCACAAGCAGCAAGAAAATGATGCATAGCGGCCTTGTTGTACTATCATTTTTGGTGTGAAATAAATTTTGTGTGAAATTTCACCCCTTGTGTTAGCTTCAGCTGTTATACTGAATCCAATATTAAACTGCTTACCCAAGCTATTACTTTGGGTGGGTCTCAGTGAAGACAGCACAACTAGATTGGAGTGAGGTTTGATTCCACATGTATTTGCTCATATATGTTTAGGGCTTGCACCTACATGATTGCAATTTTGTTATATTTGGATAGCATTATCTTCTGTTGGTTGTAAACTAAGAGAATAACATGATCCTAGTTATGCGTTTGCTCAGCAGATTTAAAACCAGGTTATAGATGTAACTGCAACCATACAAGGGAAAAGTCTAGTTTAAGGCCCGTTCCTTGGTCTTTTTCTCCCTTACAGCAGTTGCCACATGCATCTGAATTTACCCCTCAAGTACTAGGAAGTATCTGCTGAACTTGCTTGTTCTCTTTTATACGACTCTGCCAGGATGAGGTTCGACTGCGAGATGATTTAATTAATGTCAGGGATTAGTGCTGAATAGCTGAGGCAAAAGTTCTTCACGCAGCACTATTAATGACAACATATCCCCAACTGATGTATTTGTTGGCTTTATTAACATGGTGCGGTATCAGTTACTGCCATGGAAAAATCTAAAAGGCAAGATCTATAGCAAAACAAACAATGGAGCAAACACAATGAGCAAAAACATGAGTGGAAAATAGCATTGTGTTAGTGTAATAAGCAGTACCACCAAAGAGCTGAGTTAAAAATTACATAAAGGTTCCTATGCTTTCATTTTGCTTACCTGAATTGATTTGCTGTGACTTACTACTATGAAATAGCCACAAAAGCCAAATACAATCCAAAACACTGAACAGAATTATTTTTAATCATCATTTGGGTCTAGTCCATAGAACACCATCACATTTTAATCATTATCTAATAACTCTAATGGAGCTCTTCCCATTTGAGATAACCTGGAAAAGCTACTTTGCCAATAATTGAGGCAATTTGAAACAGCTGTGTGCTGTGGGCTGATCAGTGGTCAGCAGCTGTAACCATAGTAATGTGTGTCTAAAAACTATCACCAAGCATTCTGCGGTGTTAGTACCACGAACAAAGCACACTCTTATTGCCACAATGCAACAATCTACCACCCTTATTCTGGTTTTTAGTGCCTATCCAACTAGTCCCTATGGTAACTATGACACTACTTCATAGTGCTGTACTCTGTACAAGAAAAAGCTGCAACAACTCCATGACTAAAAGGTAAGTTTATTTTACAGTTTTAACAAAATATCATGAAATCGTATCAGAAAAATCTTATAATCATGGAAATGGGGGTAATTTTAACCTCCAAGAACGGGTGGGTTGGGGGTGAGTGGGCAGTGAAGTCGGAGCGGGACCGTATTATGCATCCAACACGCCCGCTTCCGGGTTTGACCTAGACGTGTTTGGATGCGTGCGTGCTTCTGACACCCGGAAGTGCTGATGGGACAATATTTAAAGGGCCAATTTAGGCATTTAAATCAGTTAAGGGGATTAACTTTTTGTGTATTGAATTACACAAACAATTTTAACTTTCCCTGAACGTGTCTCCCGTGGCCTCTGAAACATGCCATGGAAACAGAGTCGAGTTGCAGCTGACCCTCACTTGGACCTTTAAACCAGTGATTGACACATGTGAATAAAAGGTGAGTTTTTGGAGCAGGGCACTTAGTTCTCTCAGATAAACCTTTGGCTGGGAGTACTATGTGTTTTGACTGAGATTTCTTTGTTTACACTCAGAATTCTTGTGTTCAGACTTCAGGGCAGTGGGTTTCCACTCTCTGACTGGCTTCCCACGGATGCAGGGCGCAGTTGATTGCACACACGTAGCAATCTGAGGACCTCCATATGAGCCAGGACTGTTCATCAACCAAAAGGGATATCCCTCCATCAATACGCAGCTGGTTTGCGACCACCGGAGGAGGTTTCTGCAGGTGTGGGCCAGATTCCTGGCAGTTGCGCAAGTCCAACATCTCGGCCCTTTTCCACACACAAGACAGACTTAAGGGCTGGTTCCTTGGAGACTAGGGATACCCCCTGCAAACGTGGCTCATGACACCTGGGAGAAACCCCACCAACGAGGGACAGCAGCGGTACAATGACAGTCACATCACCACCAGGTCTGTCACTGAACAAGCCATAGGAATGCTGAAGATGCATCTGGTGCCTGGATCGATCTGGGGGATCCCTTCAGTACTCATCAGCGAGGGTGTGCAGAATAATAGTGGTGTGTTGCATCCTGCACAACATCGCTCAGCAGAGAGGGTAATAGGTGGAGGAGTTTGAATGCGCTCAAAAAGCATCCTCATCTGCCGGCAACATTGAAGAAGACGATGTGGCGGAAGAGGGGGAGGATGAAGATGGAGCACCCATCGCCAGAGCAGCGGCGCACATGGCTGCTCATGATGCCCGAGAGTCACTCATATCTAACAGGTTCTCATAATGAGATCTGCAGAGTGAAGATAGTGAACTACTCAGACCACCTGGAACAACCGCCACCACCGCCCTCCCTCTCTCCGTTTGCACAAACCAGTCCTTCAACCACTTTTCACGCACCCAATAAGTGGCATCATGTCTTGGCATTCACGATGAAGCACAAGAAAGAGCGCTTTCACAAAAGGGACTCAAGAATGGGCAAGACATGGCAGTGGTATGGCAGAGAATTACAAAATTTAATGTGCATTTAACAAAAAACAAATATAACATTCTGTCAGACACCCTTGCGTATACCCTTGGTGATTACAAAACCTTAGCCTTCCTCTTCCTCTTCTACGTGGTGCATCCCCTGTGGCTTCAGCAGAGGTAGTGGCAGGTTGCTCAGATTCATGCCCTGACCACTGAGATGTTCTCGGCCTATGATCTCTGGGTTTTGGAGCCCGCAAAGGGCCTGCGAAAGACTGATCCACCTGCATCTGTGCAGGGGCAAACTCGGACATCGGGAGATGAGGCAGCATTACAGGTACTGGTAAGGTGGGGGGGAGCAACGGGTGAGATGTGGGAGCACTTTGAGTGGAGTCCCCACTTACATGTCCTCTTTCGTCATCATCCCTCTCCCGGGCCAGTGCAACATCACTCCCACCACTCTGCTCGACAGCAGGCTGATGAGGAAATGTGGCACTTTCTAAGGCCACGGTTTTTGTTGGCCCGTTTAAGGCGGCAGTCATGTTGGCATCCAGAGTCCGCCTGGCCGTTGTCATAAGAATATAAGAAATAGAAGCAGGAGTTGGCCATATGGCCCCTCGAACCTGCTCTGCCAGTCAATAAGATCATGACTGATCTTCTACCACAACTCCACTTTCCTGCCTGATCCCCATATCCCTTGATTCCCTTAGTGTCCAAAAATCTATCAATGTCACTCTTAAATATACTCAATGACTGAGCTTCCACAGGGGTAGAGAATTCCAAAGATTCATAACCCTCGGAGTGAAGAAATTTTTCCTCATCTCGGTCCTAAATGGCCGACCCCTTATCCTGAGACCATGACCACTAGTTCTAGACACTCCAGCCAGAGAAACAGCCTCTCAGCATTTATCCTGTCAAGCCCTCTAAGAATTTTATACGTTTCAATGAGATCACCTCTCATTCCTCTAAACTCCAGAAAATATAGGCCCATTCTACTCAATCTCTCCTCATAGGACACGGCCTGCATGGACTCATTTGAGAGCAGTGCTTGAAACTCAATGGAGGCTGCCATTCTCCATCAAAGACATTCCCACACCTTGCGCCACCAATCCACTAGCGATGGAGTTGGACTCCTCCATCCTATCTGCTATTGTGGAGAGTGTGCGTGATACCTTTTCCATTACCTTGCAAGGTGGAGCTGTATCTCGATCATCCTCACTCTCAACGATGTCCCCCGGGGTTCATCATCTGGGACCAGCTGAGCAGAGCTTGGAGAGGAGTGTGCCCCCCCCCAACGCGGACTCTCCACAGCTGGCCCTGCCACCAGTGTCTGCTTGCACACACTTGTAAGTGTTGAATCACCAGGTGACAACCCAACTATCTGTCTAACAGGACCCACCGAAATGCGAATATCTGTGCTGGTGCATGGCTGGATATGATGTGACGGTGCACCCTCTGAGGAATTGAGCTCCTCTAAGGAATTGCCTTCTTCTATGGCGCCTGCCTCATCATCAATCCGTGACGGCCCTGGAAGAGAACATAAAGCGATATTAAAAAAATCCTCACAGAAGTTTGTTTGCAATGAGCATACTGAGATGTGCAACAGGTCAATCACTGATAACATCAATTCATGATGTGTGTGAAGGATGTTAAAGTTCTGTCACCAGCCAATTGCGGGGTGCCAGTCTTGCCATCTCCGACAGCTAGGCATTCAATCTTGCAGCTGAGGTCCAATGCCTCCTCCACCGCATCTGTCAGGGGCACTATTTCTGGTGGGTCCTCTCCAGTCCTACTCCTCGCCCATGCATTTTGCGCTCTCTTCTCCTATAAGGGGAGAAATAACAGATGTGTGAGTGAGTGAAGGTAACATGCTCATCCGATGGATGCATTGCTTTGCGTGAGGCTGACAATGAAACAGATGCATCAGAGGGTGAGTATCAGACAGATTCATCACATTACATCAGGATCAGTGGGTGGGAGTGGTGGGTTCACAAATGGGGAGGTGAGGAAGTGCACAGAAAGTGAAGGTAAGTTGATGGTGAGACTTAAGTGCATGTGAGGAGTGATGTGATGGAGTAAGCTTGGCAAGACAGAATGAGAGGGGGGATGATGTACACCACAGGATGTAAGTGAATCAGTAACTGTACCCACTTTTCCTGACCTGGTTAGGTCATTAAAGCGCTTCCTGCATTGTACCCATGACCTTGCCACCGTGCTCCTGCTGCTCAGCTCCTCTGCCACCTCGTGCCAGACCTTCTTGGTGGCAGAAGCAAAGGGCTTCCTCCCGTCAGCCGGATACAGTATGTCCCTCGTGCTCCTGACAGCAGCCAGCAGCAATGCAAGAGAGGAGACTCGAAAACGGGGTGCTGCCTTAAACCTGTTGTGCTGCATTTCTGAAGTTTCCTCCTTTGTCCTTCCAAGTCCGAGGTTGCAATGGCCCTTTAAATACTCCAGTTCACAGCACATCATTCGGGTGCGCAGTACGCCCGCTGCGCAGCTTGGAGACGAGAAACCCGGAAGTAACAGTAAGGGCCTTCAATCTAGTCGCGATAGCTTGAGCTGACGTGCAGAAAAGTTTTCCACTCGCTGACTTCGAGTCACCATGTTAAAATCATGCCAAGATGTTTGATGTATTCATGAAGGAGCTCTGTACATTTCAGTTTTATTCTGTGGTGAAATGACAACTTCCTACACACTCCTTCATTTTACCTTGCAATTTTCTCAAATCAGGGTAATTTTGGAGTATGCTTATAAATTACCAGACAAATTGTGGGAAAATGGTATTTTAAGAACACGTTCACCACATACTGTCAAGCTTGATAGCACTATTATGCCCTACAGAAGTTTTTTTCTACTTCAATTCCTTCCTTTTTCAAAAGGACATCAAGAAGAAAAACATCCCTTTGCAGAGCAATTAAATCATTTTAATTTAACCATCAGCTGTGTATGTTAGCATGAACCAGCTTGAACAAGGTGGAATGCAGTAACATAGGAACAGGAGTGGGCCATTTAGCCCCTTGAGCCTGTTCCACCATTTAAATGAGAACATGGCTGATCTGTGACCTAACTCCATATACCCGCCTCAGCTCCATATCCCTTAATACCCTTGGTTAACAAAAATCTATCAATCTCAGATTTAAAATTAACAATTGAGCTAGCATCAACTGCCATTTGTGGAAGAGAGTTCCAAACTTCTACCACACTTTATGTGTAGAAGTGTTTGCTATCTTCAATCCTGAAAGTCCTGGCTCTAATTTTTAGGTTATGTCCCCTGGTCCTAGACTCCCCAAACAGCAGAAATAGTTTCTCTCTATCTACCCTGTCAGTCCACCTTAATATCTTGAAAACGTTGATCAAACCACCCCTTAATCTTCTAAATACCAGGGAATACAACCCCAGTTTGTGTAATCTCGCCTCGTAATTTAACCCTTGGAGTCCAGGTTTCATTCTAGTAAAGGCGTGTAAAGTAGACTGTTATCTGCTGAAGCACAGAGCGGGTATCAGTTCAGTCATTGGCAAGCCTTGGTGTGTGGTTTTTTATATATTCCCACGGATGACAGAAATGGCCATGTGTCCTATAAATAATGCCAGTGATATCAATTGAAATTATGCATACATGATATCAATTGAAATTATGGATACAGCAAAGGCTATGGGCCCCGACAACTTCCCGGCTGTAGTGCTGAAGTCTTGTGCTCCAGAATTGGCTGCGCCTCTAGCCAAGCTGTTCCAGTACAGTTACAACACTGGCATCTACCCAACAATGTGGAAAATTGCCCAAGTATGTCCTGTCCACAAAAAGCAGGACAAATCCAATCCAGCCAATTACCGCCTCATCAGTCTACTCTCAATCATTAGCAAAGTGATGGAAGGTGTCATCAACAGTGCTATCGAGCGGCACTTACTCACCAATAACCTGCTCACCGATGCTCAGTTTGGGTTCTGCCAGGACCACTCAGCTCCAGACCTCATGACAGCCTTGGTCCAAACACGGACGAAAGAGTTGAATTTCAGAGGTGAGGTAAGAGTGACTGCCCTTGACATCAAGGCAGCATTTGACCGAGTGTGGCACCAAGGAGCCTGAGTAAAATTGAAGTCAATGGGAATCAGGGGGAAAACTCTCCAGTGGCTGGAGTCATATCTAGCACAAAGGAAGATGGTAGTGGTTGTTGGAGGCCAATCATCTCAGCCCCAGGGCATTGCTGCAGAAGTTCCTCAGAGCAGTGTCCTAGGCCCAACCATCTTCAGCTGCTTCATCAATGACCTTCCTTCCATCATAAGTTCAGAAATGGGGATGTTTGCTGATGATTGCACAGTGTTCAGTTCCATTCGCAACCCCTCAGATAATGAAGCAGTCTGTGCCCGCATGCAGCAAGACCTGGACAACATCCAGGCTTGGGCTGATAAGTGGCAAGTAAAATTCGCGCCAGACAAGTGCCAAGCAATGACCATCTCCAACAAGAGAGGATCTAACCACCTCCCCTTGACATTCAATGGCATTACCATCGCCGAATCCCCCACCATCAACATCCTCGGGGTCACCATTGACCAGAAACTTAACTGGACCAGCCATATAAATACTGTGGCTATGAGAGCAGGTCAGCGACTGGGTATTCTGCAGCAAGTGACTCACCTCCTGACTCCTCAAAGCCTTTCCACCATCTACAAGGCACAAGTCAGGAGTGTGATGGAATACTTTCCACTTGCCTGGATGAGTGCAGCTCCAACAACACTCAAGAAGCTCGACACCATCCAGGACAAAGCAGCCCGCTTGATTGGCACCCCATCCACCACCCTAAACATTCACTCCCTTCACCACCGGCGCACTGTGGCTGCAGTGTGTACCATCCACAGGATGCACTGCAGCAACTCGCCACGGCTTCTTCGACAGCATCTCCCAAATCCGTGACCTCTACCACCTAGAAGGACAAGAGCAGCAGGCACACGGGAACAACACCACTTGCACGTTCCCCTCCAAATCGCACACCATCCCAACTTGGAAATATATCGCCGTTCCTGCATCGTCGCTGGGTCAAAATCCTGGAACTCCCTTCCTAACAGCACTGTGGGAGACCCATCACCATACAGACTGCAGCGGTGCAAGAAGGCGGCTCATCACCACCTTCTCGAGGGCAATTAGGGATGGGCAATAAATGCCGGCCTCGCCAGCGACGAGGCTTGTATTCCCTGGAATACAGAAGATTAAGGGGTGATTTGATTGAGGTTTTTAGGATTTTGAAAGGAATTGATAGGGTAGATAGAAAGACACTTTTTCTGCTGTTGGGGCAGTCTAGGTCAAGGGGACATAACCTTAAAATCAGAGCCAGGCCATTCAGGAGAGAAGTTAGGTAACACTTCTGCATGCAAAAGGTGGTAGAAGTGTGGAACTCTCTCCCCCAGAAAGCAGTACGTGCCAACTCAATTAATGGTCCAGAAATTGCTTAGAAAAGAACGGTGAACTCAACAGCGCTCACAGTTGTTAGCGACAAAATTGAGTAGCAAGTTCCGGCGTTCGGACACATGCAGTGAAATGCGGAAATCCGCAACTTGCCCCTCCTGGTTCGCCAGCGATATGACAGCTTCGAATTAAAGGGATATTGCCAGTTGCAACCAGTGAAATCATTGAACTCGCGCCAACTTGCTCATCTGGAAAGTAACCAATATCGCCACAAAGCAGGTATGCTTAGAAATACCAAGTCTAAGCTATGTTTTAATAGCATGGTAAGTCTTAATGACTGCCAAACAATTAAAAATTAACTTTTTAAAAATGTGGGATCTCATGGCTCCTTATTTTAACAGTTTTTGGTCATTTAAAAAAAAAATTTAAAAAACATTTTTTTACTTTTCCCTTCCGTCTCTTTTATTTAATTCGATTATTTCTTACCCTCTCTTTTTTTGCTGTCTATAACTGTTTTTACAATGATTTGAACGTTGTACCTTTCACTTCCTAGATTTTACGTTCCAGCTTGTAGTAACTGTTCGTAGCCCTGTCAAATATGCTGCAATCTGTTGGTCGAGGGATAGAGTGATCCTCTTGCTTCTCCCATGGGTCCTAGCTTGGCTTGAACTAACGCTGGGCTCTTCTCCGCTTCGTATTACAGGAAGTGCACCCAGTAAAGACCGCACTAAGTTAATGGGTTAGTATAAATCTATGGAGCAGCGAGCACTGATTGTTTGCCACTCCAAGCAATTTCCAGGGCAATAATTTCAAATCTGTGATCGATAGATTTTTGCTAGCCAAGGGTATTAACGGATTTGGAACCAAGGCGGGTAAATGGAGTTAGGATACAGATCAGCCATGGTCTCATTGAATGGCGGAACATACTCGAGGGGCTGAATGGCCTACTCCTGTTCCTATCTGTTGGAAAAAACCTGAGAGAAATGGCAAAACTGCAGCAAATGTATTTCAGTACTCAGCAGAGAAAGTTGAGAAACTAAAACACTACACTACAAGTCTGGTGATGCGATTCGCAAAAAACAGTAATTATTTTGAAACTTGAAGGAGAAAAAAGTTTAAAGATTTTTGTTCTTTGGCACAAATGAGAGCAGAAATTCTTTTTCTTTCCTGACCCAAAAAACAAAATTTCAAACTGCAGAAAATACACTTTGAATCATTAGACTTGAGTACATTGGAAGGGGAGTTAGTATGGGTAAGAGCAGCCTTATTGTACTATATGGTAAAAGCTACAGCAGTTATTAAAACAGCCTCGTGAATGGCCCAATGGTTTTGTTAGTAATTGTTATGCCTATTGTGGAACTGAGCATTACACGGATCAGGAGTATCCGAGTTATGATCGCCAGTCTGTGCTGAAGTCTCTAATCCCCACCGAATCAGTGATGGGCTGCAATAGTTTCTCTGAGCTGGGGAAGAGAGAAAACAGTCGCGGTTCCTTCTCCTCATTACTCTCCAGTAACCCCTGCTGTAAAGTGCACATATGAAGGTTGGTTAATGACAGATTGGATTTAGCTGTGATCCCTTCCATGGTAGAATAGCCATGCAAAACTCATTGTCTGAATGAGGGTCAACTGGGCTTTGTTTCAGCAGCTTGGCACCTGGAGAACTGTACCAAAGTATTTCAGTAGATTCACGAGAGGAGGGGAGAAAGTTGTGGGGAATAATAGGTCATTATGGTCTTGAAACCAATCTGGTAGACCTTTGCAGGCTAAGCAACCTTGCCCACTTCCTTCTTTTCAGTGCAAAGAGAATGATCTAAAATTTTTCTCACTAGAGTTCTGTATATCCACTTCCAAACTGCATGCCTAGCAAATGAACACACCATAAAGAATGAAAAAGTATTCACAGTATATTGAGTTGCTTTTCTGAGAAAAGTTTGCCTTCAAAGTTGTACATAACAATTAAAAGAAACCTGGACCTGACTCCGTATGGGTCATTAGGGCTCTGTACTAAAACGTCTTCATCTGCTGGACTACAGATTCGATATTTTAGGTGCTAGAAGCCCTAGTAATGTGCAAGAAGGACCAGGTACCCATTAGAACAGGAAGTTATTCTGCTATGTCCTGTTATTTATTGTCTAAAGGTGATTAAAATAATTGAGAAAAGCATATGGTTGTTTTGAGTTTTTTTGGGAATGGATACAATCAGCTGGAGATTTTATCCCCATTATTTTAGTTTCAATAGGTGGTATGGCACATTGGTGCTCCATCGTGCTGTGCTACTGAGTCATAACGGAAGGGCTTGTGTTCACGATTCCTCAACCCTGCCACCTGTGGAGTTTATGAATGAAGGCCACACACTTCCCAATGGAGAGGGAGGTGAATTGAGAGTCATCAAATGCTGCTCTCACATCTTCCAGTCATCGGTTCAAGAGCAACATTGACAAAGCCCATGAAAGCATGTTCCTTAACTAGTCCCTAGCTCATTTGCGGCAAAAAGAGCTCTAAGTGAGGGACAGAAAGTAACATAAATGTAGATTTGGAAAAAAGAAATATATTTGTCTAAAACATGACTGAGTTCATATCAATTCTGTCACTGGGAAACAATAGTAACAGTAAAAGGAAATTAAAGTGAATGATATAAATCAAGCTCCATTATTCTATACAACATTTTAATGATATTGTGAATGGGATAACTGTTCTGTGATTTCTATATTTTTTTAAGTTTCGAAGGAATGCAATACCTCAGCATGGTAAGCTATCATAGAAACTTTTATTCTGCAGCTGGAACTGAGACACTTGAAAAGGGTGTCTAAAGGAGAAGGGAAACACTCATTGTAGAGAATTAGCTTTTAGTAACAGCATTTACAGTTGAAGAGTTTTTATTCTGCTTTTATTCATTGGAGAGGCCCAAGAGAAGCTAGTACTGCCAGTCATTTTGTATGAGACAGATTCTTTGGAATGTTAGCAATGAACATGGAATCTTAAGAGAAATAGTTACAAAAACGGTAGCTTCACTATTAGGTGAACAGTCCTTTGTTTAACTGATATGAGTTACAAGGAATGCTACTTTGTGATTACCACTACTTAGGGCAGCTCCTTATTGCTAATATCAATTGTTAATGTGCCTGTAATGTTGAAATAAAAAGAAGGAAACTGCAAATATGGAAATCGCATATCCAGTTCAGCTTTTCACTAGATGTGCTAGCCTCTTTCAAACTAATTCAACACAAAATAATTTAGACCAAGAAAATTAAGAGTTAGTTTTATCTAGTCAGACTATGCTAACATCAGGAATAAGTCATCTGAACTAAACCAAATTGGACAGGTTTGATCATTTCAGAACAATACAAACGTGACTCAGTTGAAACCAGTTCAAGTTCAGGTGTGCTGTACCTAAAAATGTAATATGTATCTCCAGAGGAGGAAATGTTTCAGTGGCAGGTATCTATGACACCCTGGGTGGTCTTTCTTTTTAATTTTTGCCTTTGGTGGTAGTGCTTTCATCCAGTCTAGTACAATGAAAGGAGGGACAGCATATGCGTATGTATCTGATACCTTGTAGTCTGTTTGAGGGAGGAGTGTATATTTGCTCTCTGGCAGTTTAATTCCAGTATATGTGTCTGAGCTGTTGTTGGCCTAGTGACAGTACAAATCCCAATGTCAGGGGTTCTAGTGAAATCTGTCAATATCATCCACTTAAGTAGCCACCTTTTTGAACTTTGGATTCAGATAGATCCAAATTTCAGATTATGAAAATACAAAGTCTGATTGTGGCCAAGCACTCATACCTAATTAACACAGATTTGAAAATAAAAATCTTCCTGTACTTTTCCTTATGAAAATTGACATAGGAACAGAGGAACATAGGAATTGCAAGACAAAAGAAGACCTAGGTCCATCCAGTTTGCCTTCTATCATCCTGGTAGTCAAATGATACAAAGATAATGGCATTGTTGACTAATCATAGCAATCAATCTCTATCAATTAATCAATAATAGACCCAGACATGAGGTGAGGAAAACATCTAGTGGTGGAAAGCTTCAGGAACCATAGGTCCAAAGTCACCTGTTGCTCTCAAGTCTGCTACATATGTTACTCAATTACTCAAATTAGACACAGGGGGTGATTTTAACCCCTCCCGCCCGGCGGAAACTGGGTCTGTGGGCAGTTCAATTCGCCCACGTTACATACCTGCCCTGTAGCCATTGGGACCTGACCGGTCGGGATTCTAACCTGAAAAACTAAGCAGGTAGCAAGAACAACCCCCCCCCCCCCCATCCCCTCGCAAAGTCAGCGGGATCTTTTTTAACATATATATGTTGGACCCCGATGACGTCATCGGGACCCGATTGAAAAGCCACAGTGAGTTTCCAGCCAGGCCAATCTAACTTAGAAGTGGATCGGGGCCAGAAGAGGCCCAAAAAAGGAAGTTTTTTTGAACTGCCCACTCGCCCAAAATGATGTAAATCTAATCTCTGCAGCAAGCAGCTATTTCCATCAACAATAATTTTTTTTTAAAAATGATCACTTGTTGGCGACATTCCTTTCTGCTTCAGGGATCTGAAACAAAGCAAAAAACAATCCGACAGAAATTTAGAGCAGAATGAAGCACAAAGATGGAGGGAAAATGATATGAAGTAAAAAGAAATGAAATAAAAACGTACAATGCAGATGAGAATGAATGAGAGAATACAAATTAGAAACAAAGATGGAGCAAGAGAATAAAACAAAAGAGAACCGTGAACGGAGATAATTTAGGTCTGAAATTTTCTGCCAGTAGTGCATATGCCTGCCTATCGCTTTGTGTATTTCCGTCAATTGGTGATAAAAAGCAGATTAAATATTCAGTTGTGTTCCAGCTGTCATCAGGCCAGAAATAGGTGGCATATAGAGAGGAGAATCTCACTGAGTGGTAAGTGGGAGCAGGCTTTCAACATTAAAGATTTCTTTGTTACGTGCTTGCCTCAGCACAATAGTGTTTGAACACTTGACTGGAGTCCAGTACCTCTGAGGAGCGAAGTTCAGAGATGTCTCTTTAAATCCTGTGGGTTTGGAAGAAGAACTGGCATTTATATTGCACCTTTCACCACATCAGGACATCCCAAAATACTTTACAACTAATTAAGTACTTTTAAAGTGTAGCCACTGTTGTAATGTAGAGAAATACGGCAGCCAATTCGCACATAGCAAGATCCCACAAACAGCAATTAGATAATGACCAAATAATCTGTTTTAGTGATGTTGGTTGAGGGATAAATATTGGCAAGGACACCGGGCAGATCTCCCCTGCTCTTCTTTGATATAGTGCCATGGGATCTTTTACATCCACCTTAGAGGGCAGAGTCTTTTGGTTTAACGTCTCATCCGAAAGATGGCACCTCCAACAGTGCAGCACTCCCTCAGCACTGCACTGGAGTGTCAGCCTAGATTATGTGCTCAAGTCTCTGGAATGGGAAATCAGGAAAACCATAAAGCGGTCAGTAAACCTGGAAACTCATCCTGTTTGACCTATTCTACCCCTTCATCAGCAAATTAATTTTCAGGCGGCCTTGGGTGCAGGACGTTGGTCCCCAAAATTGGGCCTTGTACCCATTTTACGTCCATAAAACGGGTGCAACGAGGTCCAATTTCTACCCCATAGTGTTTCAACAATTATTGCTTTTTTTTTATTCGTTCATGGGATGTGGGCGTCACTGGTGAGGCCGGCATTTATTGCCCATCCCTTATTGCCCTTGAGAAGGTGGTGGTGAGCCGCCTTCTTGAACCACTACAGTCCGTGTGGTGACGGTTCTCCCACAGTGCTGTTAGGAAGGGAGTTCCAGGATTTTGACTCAGCGACGATGAAGGAACGGCGATATATTTCCAAGATATATCCACAGAGCTGTGGCTTGGGTCTTTATGCTGCTCAAGAGAAAGGATAGTGGAATTGGGTCTGTTGTTACAAACAGATTTGACAGTTTTTCGCCAATCTTTGCAGCTGTCTGAGAATTATATAGTTGATCTCAGATTTATACCTCTGGCAAGCTGATGATTAATTATATTTTCATATGCATGTTAACTTAATTATTTTTTATAACTAAACTGCCATTATAAACTAATAGTTTAATAAAGTATTTTTCATTACCTTTACATACAGGGTAAAATATACCCCAATGTCTTTTCATATTGGGGCTTAGTATAGAGGTTGTCCTTATCTATCAAGATATGTCTACAATTCTGTGACAACATTTCCAGAAGTTGTGTCACCAATTCGGTGATGTCCCTCACCGAGGCAATATACCATTCAGGACTCCTTGTCATGGTTGCAGGCTATCTGTATTATTCCCAACGACAGAATCTCCCACTATTACCACTCTCCAATTCTTGTAATCCATCTGTCTCTCAAGGTAATCCCTTGCTCCACAGTGCCGCAGTTGTTCAGGACCACACTCCTCTGAGTTGCTGCCACTGTTCATCTCACACTTGCCCAAAGTTAACTAACTATTAGACATTTACAGTAACGCAGGAGTTCCCCGTAAGTCCTGACTCCATCTGCTGTCCCTGTAGATGTTCACCAACTTCTCTCTTTCTAAATTATCCCGCTGTACTGAATTGCCTCTTAAGTGGCCACATTCTGTAGAATATGACCCAGAAACTCCTCATCCTTTCTGATGCCGCTCAAGCACAGAGGTTCTTTGCTCCAGAGACTCAATTTTCAGACATTTAATACAACTGTGCTGAACACACTGAGGATAGATTGTGGCCCATGTATCACATTCCACACACATCCCTTTGTGTCCAACTTAAAAAAATGTAGATAGGGCCAGAGTTTCCTCCTCATTTAAACCCAGAGATGCCCGTAATCTGGTAACAAACCAATTACATGGCTTAAAAGATAGCAGAATTTTGGGTGTAAGTGAGTTATGCATGTAACTACAATCGCCCATGTCTCATCGATCTTTTATAGCCATCCATCAAACCCTCTGCCTGAAGGAATCTCCGCGCCTCCAGCTCTCAAATGCGAGTATCCTCCAATTGTGTTTGTCCGGAGGATCTTTTCGCATTGCGACCAGATTTTCAGGCACAGCAGGAAAGAAAGGCATCCTTCTGCTGTTTTATTGCAATGTTTTGAGTGTATTTTATTTTAAAATTATCCTTACTGTGACCTGCCCTGTATTTTCTGTTTCTTTGAATTTTTATGACATAAGTAGAAATGATATTAAAAATTGAAAAGCATCTCCAATTGTAGGTTCCTAATCATACTGGTGGGATCTCAGGAAGGGGTCAATATGCGGGTGAGAAACAGGGGAAATATTTTTATGCTTTGTCTCGAGCAATTGCGATTCAATTGAAGGCCCTCATTATGACTTCCGGGTTTCGCATCTCCAAGCTGCACAGTGGACATTCTGCATACCCGAATGATGTGCTGGGAGCTGGAGTATTTAAAGGGATATTGCAACCATGGATTTTGAGGGGGAAAGGAGGAATTTAAAGACATGGAGCAACAAAGGACGAAGCCAGCACCCCGGTTTACTGACTCTTCACTTGAGTTGCTACTGGCCGGTGTGAGGAACAGGAGGGACATACTGTACCCGGGTGATCAGAGGAAACGCCCTGCCTCTGCCACCAAGAAGGCCTGGCTTGAGGTGGCAGAGGAGCTGAGCAACAGGATCACCATGGCAAGGTCATGGGTGCCGTGCAGGAAGCGCTCTAATGACCTAACCAAGTCAGGAAAAGTGAGTACAGTTACTGATTTGCTACATCCTGTGGTGTACATTATCCCCCCTCTCACTCTGTCTTGCCAAGCCTACTCCATCACATTACTCCTCACCTCTCCATTAGGGAACCCACCACTCCCACTCACCACAATCCCAATGCAATGTCATGAATCTGTCTGATTGTCACCCTCTGATGCATCTCTTTCATGGGCAGCCTCACCCAAAGCAATGCATCCGTTGGGTGACCCCGTCACCATCACATGTCTGTTCTTTCTTCCCTTGTAGAAGAACAGAATGATGTGGCTGTGGTCTTGGAGAGGGATGATGGCGAAAGGGGATATGGAAGTAGGAACTCCACTCAAAGCGCTCCTACGTCTCATCCCATTGCCACCCCCTCAACCAGTACCCGCAATTCTGCCTCCTCTCCAGATGGCCGAGTCTGCCCCTGCACAGGTGCAGGTGGAGCAATCTTTGGTGGGGTCCACACAGGCTCCAAAACCCAGAGGGCGTAGGCCGAAAACATCTCAGCAGTCAGGGTTGGGACCTGAGCAACCTGCCACTACCTTTGCTGAAGCCACAAGGGATGCACTCCATAGAAGTAGTAGGAAGAGGAATGCAAAGGTTCTGTGATCACCAAGGGTATGCACAAGGGTGTCTGACTAAATGTCATGTTTTTCATTTCTCTTTTTTTTTGTTACATTCACGATAAATGTCATACTTGTCACCACCACTGCCACGTCTTGTCCATTCTTGAGTCCCATTTGTGAAAGCACCCTTGCATGTCCCTCATTCTGAACGGCAAGACTTGATGCAACCCATTGGGCGCGATTAAAATGGGTGAATGTGTGGTTGTAGGACTGTTTTGTGCAAACTGCGGGGGCGGGGGGGGGGGCGCTAATGTTGGTGGTGGTCATTCCAGGTGGTCTGAGTACTTTACTATCTTCACTTTGCAGATCTCCTTATGAGAATCTATCAAATATGAGTGACTCCCTGGCATCACAAGCAGCCAGGTGAGTCGCTGCTCTGCCGATGGGTTGCCCATCATCCTCCTCCTCATCCTTGTCTTCTTCAAGGTTGATGGTAGGTGTGGATGCTTCAGGGGCTCAAGGGACATCATTCACTTGTAACTCTGTTGAGCGATGTTGTGCAGGATACAACACACCACTATTATTCTACACAACCTCATTGGTGAGTGCTGAAGGGATCCCCCAGACCGATCCAGGCACCTGAAGCGTGTCTTGGGCATTCCAATGGCTTGTTCAATGACAGACCTGGTGGTGAAGTGACTGTCGTTGTACCGCTGCTGTGCCTCACTGGTGGGGTTTCTCAGTGGTGTCATGAGTCACGTCTGCAGGGGGTATCCCTTGTCTCCAAGGAGCCATCCCTTAAGTGGAAGAGGGCAGGGATATTGGACTCGACCAAATTGAAGGAATCATGGCAGCTACCAGGGAATTTGGCACACACCTGCAGAAACCACCTTCGGTGGTCACAAACCAGGTGCACATTGATGGAATGATATCCCTTTTGGTTGATGAACAACCAAAAGTCCTGGCTGATGTGCAGGTCCTCAGATTGTTACGTGTGTGCAATCAATTGTGCTCTGTACCCATGGGAAGCCAGCCAGAGAGTGGAAACCCACTGCCTTCTCAGTCTGGCTGATGTCGTCACAGGGGAAGTTGACATAGTCAGATGCCCTGGCAAACAAGCCATCCGTGACCTGTCATATACACTTATGTGCAGATGTCGGAGAGATCCTGGTGATGTCACCGGTGGCGCCCTGGAAAGATCTGGAGGCAAAAAATTGAGGGCAGTGGTGACTTTAACTGTGACGGACAATGCATGGCCACCAGGCCGAGTCGGGTGCAGCTCTGCTTGAAGGAGCCTGCAGATGTCTGTGACCACCTGGCGACTCATCTAAGCCTTCACAGGCAGTGCTCCTCAGAAAGGACCAGGAAGCTCAGCCTCTGTCTGTAGATCCTCTCAAGTGGGTAGTGGCTCATGCGACCTTGGCCCCTCTGTTGATCCCCTCTCTGCTCTTCTGCAGGTCCTTGTGGCACACCTCTGTTTTGTGGAGCTGCAACTCCCAAAACTGCATGCTGTGCCTGCCGCGGATGGTGATGTGCCTCCTCCTCAGATGTATTGTGGAATAGATGCCCTCCATCCTGATGTTGTCAGTTTGAGGGGGTCCAAAATGTTGGTAAATATGTGTGAGCAGAAGAATTCTGAGTGTGAACCAAGAAATCTTAGACTAAACACAAAGAACTCCCAGCCAAAGGTTTGTTTGAGAGAACTGATTGCCCTGCTACAAAAACTCACCATTTCTTTATGTGTCAATCACTGGTTTAAAGGTCCAAATGGGTGCTGGCTGCAACTCACCTCCATTTCTATGGTGTGTTTCAGAGGACACAGTGTCAGCCTGAACTCCCATTAGCACAAAAACTCTCCCAAGAATCAAACTCCTCGTACTCACCACACAAGTATTAATTTGGAAAAAAAAATAAAATTCCCGTCTAGTGGTACCTCAAGGATGAATTCCCTTACAAAATAGCTGGTTGAAACCATTATTGATTGCAAAGCAAAATGGTGGTCTGTTTTTTTCTGTTTCCAAGCCAATCATCATGCTCAAGAAAATGGTTTTCCGAGGAGAAGACAGTCAAACTTTGTTGATTATATTTTGATAGGTAAGCAAAATTGGAAATAGCCAATGTTGAATGGTAAACTGTTGCTAAAAGGATCCTCTCCTCCTAGAGGAGTCCTTCTAAAGGATTTTGAAGGTATTTGATTCCAAATCTGTACTAGGAAAATATGGTCAATCTTTCATCACCTGTGCCATGGTCCCACTAAAAGAGATCGTAGCAAAGGGCAGATACAGCCTCATTCACTCCCTGATTTATCAATAATTATGCATAGACAACTAAACTGTGTTACGCTTTTAGAGTTACACCAAACTTAAGCCTACCCTTGTTGCATACCAACCGGAGAGTAACTTTATATACACAATATCTGGGAATGTAGTGTTAACCAGTGGTTGAACAGAAACTCTTGTTACTGTAATTAGTTTATTGGAATTGGAGAGAGTGTCAAAACAAATAGAAAACCCTCCTTCTATGCAGTTTTAATCATTTTTAATTTCATTTACTCGAGGTTTATGAAGATCTACTTATTAAAAGAAATCCCCAACGTCCTTTGCAAACTCTCCGAAGATGGCAAAAAGAGTGACATAAAATAAGATCTAGATTTTGCTCAAAAACAATGCATTTCTTTATTTCCAACAAATATATTTTCTGGGTCAGTCTGAAATATTAACAAACAGGTAGGAAAGCTTAAAACCTGCCTGCAAGCAAAATGTATAATTTTACCATATAGCAAGCCTTTCTAATAGAAAATTGGATGATATTTTTCCTTTTCACCATTGCTTAAATACAATTCTTGTTCTTGAGAAATCTCCAGCTCGAAGCAAAAGTTTCAGTTAAATCACTTTGGTCACCATGTTTTATATAATAGCCTTAATTTTCTGTGCCAGTGGCACAGTACCTCATGTGCTGCTATCACATACTGGAAAATCGCACCTAAGGATGAAGAACAGTTGCAGAGCAATGATTAGAGAAAAGTCTATGTATGCTTGACGCAAGTTGAACAAGCCCACTGTTAACAAATATGTAGGTTCACAGATCCCACCAGAGCTACTTGGTCTGTCAGAGGAGATGTACATTTGCCACCCACGTTTCACCAGGGAGGCCTTTTTGCAGTACAGGATTGTACCACTGATGTGCCATCAAGCAAAAAAGTAGTCTTGTTAGAAGTTGAAGGAGCACAGTGAAAGACATATGAATGACTTGGACGCCAACTTTTGTGCCGATAAATGACTATGCATTGTAAGACTAAGTTGCTTTACAATGATTTGAAGTGTCATTTCTTTGAAAGATATGACAAGGCTTTCAATTATATGTTGCATCTTGAAGGTGTGCCTTACTGAGGTATGGGAATGCGTAAGATGCAATGAGAAAACAACGTGCCTGTATGAGGACTTGACATGAGTCAATGTGGAACAGGTGTACGGGTAACGTTTTGTGGTATGCAGCATCTATTATATGGTACTATTGGGCAGTCCTATCTTGCCAGATTCCTTAAAGTGTGCGTATTGCATTTGTTCCTAGATCCTGCAGTGTGGAGCATTGATCCTGATCACCACTCACTGCTAGGAATGATATACTGCAGTTCTTTGGGGACCATACCCTACAGTGCCAAACCCACCTTGTGTAATTGTATGTCCATATTGCCAGCCATCGAACAGGGGATTGGGTGCTGTCCTGCTTCATTAAGTGTCGGCTTGGATCAGTGGTAATACTTAAATGCATCTATGAGCCAGAGGGGGTTATTTTCGTGCCACTACAATTGTGCTTCAAAATGAGGCAATAGCGGGACCAAAATAGCACAAATGGTTGAAGTGCTGACTTAGTTTTCGTCTGTTCGGATTTTGAATAGTCCTTGATCTAGGCAGACAGAGCTCCCAAATGTAAATCAAGGTCAGGTGGCATCGTTTGGATCCCCAGCTCCATTTTGATCTCTGCACATGTTGCTACCACGAGTTCCTTCTCCCACCCACGAAATACAAGAAGACCTTAACAAACTCGCAGAATGGGCGTGTAAATGGTAAACCAATTTCAATATAGATGAGTGTGGAGTGATGCATTTTGGTAGGAGGCCATCTTTTCCTTGGAAAATGAAAGTCTAAATGGGATAGAGGCGCAAAGGTACCTAGGGGTACAGATTCACAAATCAGTAAAAGTAGTGATGCACATTAACAAAGCCATAAAAAGTGCAAACAAAGCAGTCGGGTTAATTTCTAAAGGAATAGAATGTAAAGGCAGAGAAGTTATTTCAAACTTATGTAGAACCTTGGTTAGACCGCACTTGGAGTACTGTGCACAGTTCTGGTCTACGTATTACAAAAAGGATATAGAAGCACTGGAGAAAGTGCGAAGAAGATTTACAAGGATAATACCAGAACTGAAAGTGTACAACTACCAGGAAAGACCGTTCAGGCTGAGGCTTTTTTTCTCTAGAAAAGAGAACACTGAGGGGTCACCTGATAGAGGTCTTTAAAATTATGAAAGGGCTCGATAGGGTAGACATAGAGATGTTTCCACTTGTGGGGGAGTCCAAAAGTAGGGGCCATAAATATAAGATAGCTGCTAATAAATCCAATAAGGAATTCAGGAGAAATTTCTTTACTCAGAGAGCGCTGAGAATGTGGAACTCATGGAGTGGTTGAGGCAAATAGCATAGATGCATTTAAGGAGAAGCTAGATAAGTACATGAAGGAGAAAGAAATAGAAGGATATATTGATAGGGTGAGATGAAGTAAGGTGGGTGGAGGCTCATGTGCAGCATAAAGAGCAGTGTAGACCAGTTGGGCCGAATGCCTTGTTTCGGTGCTGTGAAATTCTGTGTAAACCTACAGGCAGTATAAGGTGGCTATTTCTGGCAATATTTAAATGGATCCTCAGCTGCTGTTAGATAAAGCTGTCGAAAGTTTTGCTTGAGTTAGATAGTAGTCTTTTGCAAATCAGATGATTTCAACGGTCTTGTAGTTACTGTGGAACTTTTCTTTTAAGCAGCCTTTGGCATCACGTTTATTTCTTCCTGGGGTTCCTTCTGGGAATTCCAAGAGGAGGAGAAGAAGGAAGAACAGGAGCAAAAGGAAGGAGCAAACAGAGCTTCAGCTGGAGGGAGAACAAATAGAAGGAGGCATGCTCACAGGAATCCTCACCCTCCCAACAGTGTCACCTCTGCAACAAGACCTGCAACCAATTGCCACAACTCGCATTGCATTGCCTGTGGTAGTCAAGGTCACTGCAGCCTTGAATTTCTTGGCCTCTGGCTCCTTCGAGGCTACCACAGGGATATTAGCAACATCAGTCAGTCTGCAGTTCATGCTGGCATCAAGCAGGTGATTGATGCTGAAACAAATGCTTTCATCACTTTCCCGATGGACAATTGGAAGCTGCAGGATAGGGCTCTGGGGTTTACACAGATTGCAGGGTTCAGCCAAGACCTGGCTTCCACTCCGTTATTTTGCAACTGTTGTATGAGCATCAGCAACACATCATGTAGGTCTGTGCCCACGTTCCTGGTTTTTATATTACAGCAAACTTCATTTATCACCCACTTCACTCTTTTGCCCTGGACAGCGAGCTGTTTGGGTACAGATGAGCCATGACCTAATTGAATGGCGGATCAGGCTTGAGGGGCTGCATGGCCAACTATGTTTGTACGTTCCCATCTCCTGCAACCTTGGCTTATGACTCTTCTCAGGAACCATTGGTTGGTGGCCAACCTGTGCTATGATCAAATCCATGGTTCAGAGCCCTCATCGAGCATGTTAATTATATCTTTCTTATCTCAAATTTATATTAAAAAATGAAGGTTTGCAAAACACTTTTCAGTGATAACAATGCCTCTTCAATAAAACTGTCATAAATCACCTAATCTTTTGGAGATGGCAGTTTTAAATATATATAATACATATATATAATGTACTTATGTGCGAGTGTCTATGGCCACACAGATATTTACTTGAGACACTTACCTGTGTGGCAACAGAAATAATTTTTCCTACCTTTTTGATCACTATAAAGCAGTAAGGCCTAGAAATTGGGCCGTGTAGTGCCCGGTGTTTCAGTGCTACGGGGCCTCTCGAAGTGCCAAGGTAGCATCTTGGCTGCACACGTACAATTCCACCATCACATGTGCTGGACGCCATCTTGATATATGTATTAGTGCATGTGTAAATACTGAATGTCGGTAGCATGTAAATTAGGGAGAAAATGCGTACAATCAGTGCGCAACGCTAATTTAAGGTGATTGACAACATTTTGGACCTTCACGTTCAACTCAAAGCACAGTCTTAACCACGCACACCTGAACATGTCTTACAGTGCCTGGAGGACCCCCCCCACCAGTGCTATTTAAAGGGACCATGCAGGTGTTGCAGGTTAGTTGCTGGATTATTGCTTCTGGCTGCTGGTGGAATAGGAAGAGTTTTTTGAAGCTCCCTATACTTACTGAGAGTTCCTAGAGTACATTTGAAAGTGGTTTGACAGGTACTGTCTTACGGTTCGGAAAGTTATAACCGTGGTTGAACAACATTCCAGGCAACCATAGGTGGTCTGCTAGGGCTCCCGCTGGGCATTGAGCACGACTGGAAACATGCAGAGAGGCCACACATAGCAGGTCAAGCTGCGAGGAGACGGAGGAGGAGAAGGCGCAGGACACTGACCAGGAGGCCATATCCGGGACCATTTCTCTTACCTCAAAATGAGTGAGGAGCATTGCATCCGATGGCTGAGGTTCACCAAGGAGGCCGTGCCGGAGATCTGTCAACTGGTGCGGCCACAACTGCAGCCTCAGAGCAGGGCAAGGACAACATTGCCTGTGGCTGCAAAGATAACTGTGTCGCTAAACTTCTGCGGCTCAGGATCATTTCAGGCCTCTTCTAGCGACATGTGCAACATCTCGCAGTATGCAGTAACTGCTGCATAAGGAAGGTCACAGACGCACTGTACGAGATGAGGAACAGGTTCATCATCTTCCCTCTTGACAGAGACAAGCAGAACGAGTGAGCATGGAGGTTTGCCCGCATTGCTGGCTTCCCCATGGTGCAGGGTGCCATTGACTGCATGCGCATTGCCCTGCATGCCCCACGTATCAATTTGGCCGTCTTCATCAACCGAAAGGGCTTCCACTCCCTGAACGTGCAGCTGGTGTGCAACCACACGCATCGAATCATGGAGGTCGATGCCCGCTACCCTAGGAGCAGTCATGACATCTTCGTTATGCGGCAGTCCAACATACCAGCTATCTTTCACCCGGCTCGGCAAGTCAAAGGCTGGCTACTGGGTGACAAGGGCTATCCCCTCATGCCATGGTTCATGTCTCCGGTCAGGAAACCCTGCACAGCAGGCCTGCAATAAGAGCCACGCTGCCACATGCAATGTTGTGGAGCACACCATAGGCCTCCTGAAACAACGCTTCCACTGCCTGGACCGTTCTGGAGGAGCCCTCCAATACTCTGCTGAGCGGGTGGCAAGATTCATGGTGGAATGCTGCATGCTACACCACCACACCATCATAAGGGACCAGCCCTTGCCACCAATGATCGGAGAAGACCCTGAGCCAGAAGTGGAGGAGAAGGAGGAAGAGGCTGAGGAGGAGGAGGAAGAGGCTGAGGGGGAGGAGCCAGAGGAGGAAGTGGAGGAAGACACAAGGGTGCAACAGGGAACACACGCCTTGTCTCCAAGGGCTCTGCGAACCCACCTGATCCGTGCCCTATTTCAAAAATGTCAAATATATCCCCGAACTCACAAGCAGTCCTACACTCCCCACCTGTCCACTCCCACATGACCATCAAGTCGTCCTCCATCCAATTACACATTGGTTTCCCCTTCAGCTCATTGCACAAATAAAAACCACCTCCAAATGCAAATTCAAAGTCGCATTTATCGATTACCAAATAAAATTATGGAAACAGTACAGAACTATTCACTCTTGAGCATTCCCTTAGTGAACTGTTGTCCATGTGCCTTTACCTATCCTAGTGCTCCTATGAGGTGCATCCCCAGTGGCTGAAACATGGGTGGTGGAAGACTGCTGACCCTCAGTGGAGGAGTGTGCAGATGGCCGTGGAGGACGACCTTGAGCAACTCTGGGCCAAGAGGGCCGGCTTCAGACTGCACCATCACAGCATGTCTGGCCTGGCTGGCTGATAGGCAACAACAAGGGCACTGGCGGAGTGGCAGGGGTGGGAGCAGAAATGCGGTTGTCCTGAGAGAGGACAGCAGGTCCGACTGCCATGGTGCCACTGCCACTCCCCCAGGGCGGCGCCTCAGCAATCCTGGTGATCAGCTGGAGAACAGATTGCTGGAGTGCTGTGATGCCCTGGAAGACCTGTTTCACAGTGGTCCCCAGAGCCACGATAGCAGCAGACTGAGCTTCCATTGCAGCAGTCTGAGCTACAACCGTAGCTTGCAGACCTTTGATCACATCAGTTTGTGCTGCAATGGAAGCCGCGACTTCGGCCATCAAACGTTGTGTCAAGGTGTGCTGATGGAGGTGACCACCCGTTCCATGTCAGAAGGGATGGGCTCCAAGCTCTGCGCAAAACCCTGTGCCAAGTTGGAACTGGACTCCTCCATGCCCTTGTCATTGCGCGGAGGCTTTCTGGCAGGCTTTCCAGTGCCCAAGCATTTGGCGGTGTACACCCATCAGCCGTCTTCTGTAGCCTGGCCCATCAAAGTCCTCCTCTGACTCCTTTGCAGTAGAACTGTTGAGCGACCTCGCCCTCCGGCGAGTTGGCACCTGTGGTATCCGTTCCCTCTGCCCCGGCTCCTGGGCACTTGTGCCCAATGTCTTACCACGTGCAGATCCCTCCTCTAACCTAGCCCTTAAAGGGACGCGCAATGTCAGTCTCTGAACTGGTGGATGCAAGTGTCAGATCGAGTGATGGTGTGCCTTCAGTGTCCCCCTCCTTCTCCTCCTCCTCCTCGGACGGTGCCGCCACATGTTCTTGGGTATCTGCAATGACAAAGGGAAACAGGTTGAGTTGTGGAGTGGGGAGAGGAGCAAGTAAGACGTGCGTGCAGACAGCATCTGCAGCACATGAGTTAGAAAAGGTTATGAGAGGAGGAAGATGTGGGAAACGAGAAGGGGCATTAGATATGCAGAGACCCCTTCTTCAGGACCTGCAGCGCGGAATATGGTCATGGCTGCAGCGACGGCCCGCCCAATGATCCAAAGCACAGTCTCCTCCAAGGGGATGAGGACGAGTAGGCATATCTGTCCTCCCTCAGGCCTTCCTTGCTGCCGGCTGTTATGCGCCACCATCTCCTGCAAGACAGAGGACAGTGTGTCAGTGAGTATCCTGCAAGGTGTCTGGATGATGTGCCTGTCATGGTAAAATAGCTGCCAGTGTGTGTGACCTGTGAGTGGTGGCTGTGTGGCCTGCAAGTGTGGTACTATGTGCGGGTGAGATGCAGCATTGCGTATGGACGGGCAGTGTTTGTTGGTGGGTGGGTGGGTGACGGGGAGTGTGATGCATGGAGCAGTGTTGCAGTTGGTAGAATGTGCCACTTGACACTTGCATTCACTCACCTTGACCACTTGTGTCAAATTATTGAACTTCTTTCGGCACTGCACCCATGTGCGTGGTGCAATGCTCCTGGCTTTCACTTCCTGGGCCACAGCCTCCCAATGCCTGCGGAGATGGAGTCTCGAGGGTCTTCTGCCAGCCTGCAGGTACATGTTGGCCCTCCTTTCATCCACCCCCACCACCAGGGTCTCCAGTGCATCATTGGAGAAGCCTGGGGCCCGCTCTCGCACCGGTCCTACCATCTTTCTGGCCATCTTTCCCTCCTCCCAGTGGACTGCGCATGTCCCATTTAAAATGTGCACCTGCACCTCTGCCGATGACGTGCGCTGAGCACACCCCATTTCGGGCTTCCTCATTCTTTGTGCAGCCTCTCAGCAGCGCGGGGAGCCCTGGCTGCACTGAGCTATCATGCTAATTAGCAGGCAGCACGAAATTCACGCGCTGCCTGGGTAGGGCCCATTGGGCGCAGGTTAATAGCAGATCGCACTACCACCACCCGATAATAGGCCTTATCCAATTTTTTTCCCCCCCATAATCTTTGAATTTGCAATTATTGGTTGCTGAAAATTATTTTCTATTTGTTCCTTGTGGTTCACATTATTAGATATTGTTACAGACCTTCAGATATAGAGTCAGTAGGAGATAGGATCAGGTTAACTGTGAGTCTTTTCAAAAATTTGCTTACTAAAGAAAACAGGTGAGAGAATGGAACAGGAAAAAAATCAATCGAAAGTGCAAAGGTCTCTTTTTATTTTAAAAAAACACAAAGGTTAAAAAAAGTATTTTAACTGAAAAAAGTTCCTTCAAATATATTATGGAAAACCTAATATATTTAATAAAGCAGCATTCTTTAATACATTGTAGTGTCAGTTAAGACGTGTATTCTCTTGATTTTTATGATTGAAACATGTAAAACAGGACTGTTTAGGATAATGCAATGGTTCAGATGGTTGGTATACTGCTATATCATGACGATTTATGATAGGATATGGATCTTTGTTCTTGATTTACCAAACAGTGAGTTCCCAATTTCAGTTGGGCTATCTGGGATAACTGGCAAATTTGGATAGGTGCACCCCACAGAGGAGAGTCAACCTCCCAGTAGTGCTGGATTATGAGCAGGCTAGAGAATGGTGCATTGTATAGAGAAAAAAAATGTTTAAAGTGGGAGGGAGTTGGAAATGAAACAGCACTATGTTTTCTCAGATTAATTGCTGTCTGCACATTGTCCAAGTGACACCTCAGCTTTTAAAGAGTGCAACCTGGGCCATAAAATGTAAAAGCCTGATAGGTCTTGATACCTGAAAAAGCATAATTTAATTTGAAAGGGGGAATTAAAAAAATAAACAGTCAAAGGAAATTTATATTGTAATATTTAAAAGTTTTGCAAATAAATTATTTTTAAACTGTTGCAAGGGTAGTTTTGTTGAGTAAGCCACTGACTTACTGCTTCCTGTTTGTACAAAATGTCAGAATTGCTTACTGTTTTCCAGTCTGGTGAAACACCAAGACCAGAGCAACATCGTAGATCCTGTTTTAAAAACCATAAGTTTACAAGCATGTAAAAACAGATGTTGATAAAAGGAGATAAACTGAGCATTCTGTTTAGTGTTTCAATGTAAAGCGCACATGAAGGGAATTAAACTGTGTTACCTTTTCATGCAATTGAATAATAGCAATCATGTGACAATATATCAGTATGAGAAATGTTTTCTTATGCAGCCCACACCGTCTCAATTTGACTAGTGCTGACAAATGAAGTTTTCCCTCTATGTCTGGAGATTGTTGCAAGCCTTTATTTATTAAAACCTAACCAACAACTTTCGTAATAGTAAGCTGCAGCTTCTGATGGTGAGGAGGAAAATTATTGTAGTTTTATTGAAAATTACAGGCTTTGGATTGATTCACCATCCTTTTTAATTTTAAAAGTTGCCTCCCACTGATTTTTTTAAAGGTTGCCAATATAAAATATACTAACAATTATTTATAAAGAGAAACAAAGTCTAATTGCTGTCATTCTATCAACAGTCAGCTCTGCCCCTGCTTCTTAAAACAACATCGCTGTGTCAATTTGTTATTTTTAATTATAACAAAGACTTATTTTTAAATTAGATCTTCAGCTGTCCTCACAGACAGTTTTGTTTTGTTACCTCCACCAGTTTATTATTGCCCTCCATTTATACAGGCTTCTGGGGCAGGATTTTAACTGGGAAAAACAGGTGGGTTGCAGGCAAGGGGGCATTGAAAATTGCAACAATTTCAGACCCGCCTCCAACCCGCCCATTTCCGGTTTTCACTGGCGGAACGAGGGGTGAGCGACCAACCTGCCCTCAGGAGGCGAGTTGGTCACTAAAACCTTTCAAGGAGGTTGCGGGCCTCCAATTTGAAAGGCTGGGATTCCTGGGCCTTCTCCTTCACGCCACGTGAGAGAAGGCAAGAAGGCCCGAAACTGGAGGTAAGCACCTTTCTGGCGCAGCTTGTGGGCCCGGAGGAGCAGGAGTGCTTCCCCCAGGTCCAACAAGCCCACCTGCAGCGACCTCCCCAATAATCGCGACCCCCCCTCAACGATCATGTACCTCCCCCCACCAACCACGGTCTCCAGCAATGACCCCCGATCCCGACCCACCCTCGATGACTGACCCTCCAGTGACTGACAGCCGATCATCACCCCATGACCCCCGATCCCACCCCACCCCAATGACTGACTCCCCGGTGATTGACCTACCCCCCCTATCCGATGACTGACCCTCCCCCGTGACCCTCATGCACTCCCATGCCCCCATGCCCCCATGCCCACCCAGGAATCCCCCCCCTCATCCATACAATCTAAGACTTACCTGAACACTGACCTTTTCATGTCCTCTTCCTTGCTCTGCTCCCATCTGACCGAGACCAGCTTGTCAATCAGGCCGGCCTGCTGGACGGGAAACCGAAAAAAAATTAATTAAAAGACGTCAAAATCCAAGTTTCCCGTCCGCAATTCGAACCTCCCGCCCCCCCCACCCCCCACCACCCCCTTCCTGGCTCCAGGTCAAAATCCTGGCCCTGATCTTTAGAAAAATCTAGTCTTACTATTTCTCTGCTCTTAAGTCACGATTTTAACTGAGGATGGGAGTAGTGCAGGCGGGTAACATGAGGCATGGGAGGTTTTAACCTGCCTGGGGAACTGGCAGCTAGCCGGCATACAGGGGCACAATGTTGGGAGGCAGGTGGCCATCACCGGACACTGAAGGACTGGTCCCCAGCACTCGGGTAAGTCACAGGAAGAGGGTTTGGGATGGCCTCGCGATAGGGGGAGGCAGGTGTCCTTCCTGCCAGCTGCCCGTCAAAAGCGTAGTTTAAAATCCGAACCTGCGGGAAGAGAGTGGAATCTCACTGGGTAAGTCCAACAGATGCTTTGTAATTCCCCACCCACCTAGTTTTCATTGGGCAGACAGGATTAAAATCACCCTTTAGTTTTAGTTTTCTCTGCGGTTCTTTTGTCCTGCCACCTCTCTCTTCCCTCCCCCCCACTCCCCAAACTTCATCTCTTTCTACAAGCTGCTTCTTTCTCTATCATTATGTTTTGCTTTCCAGCTAGTTGAGTGCTTCTGTTGTATTTTTGCTTTCCTCTCTAGTCTAACCTTTCTAACTGTTCTCTCATGTTCTTCCCAGCCCCCTCCCCCCACATCACACTCTCACCAAAGCCACTGCTTTTCGTTTCACACCACCACTTTCCCACCAGCCACACAGGTGTTCCCTACAATAGGCTTTGCATTCCTCACCTCTCCACTTTAAATATAATAAAGCTCCCAATTGTTTTCATTGACAAATTAATGCTTCTCCCAATGGAACGAAAAGAATGCCCCTGTTCTTTTCATGATCCCCGATCTAACAAAAACCTGTAAAGTAATATTTTTAAAGACATTAAGTTTCGTTTGTTCAATTTGAAATAAAAGTTCAAACCTCACACATGTTTTAAACATATATTTGTAGTATCCATTTAATATTATTCGTCTCTAATTTCTTAGCCTGCTGGACGCTAAGGTACATGACTACTGCTTAGAAACAAAGAGTGCAACATTTCCTATGTGAGGGAAACACATTCTGATGCAGAATCATAGATCACAAAAGACATTTAAGACCTCTGATTTCTGCAACGTTATTTACATTGGTAGCAGATTATACACTGATGTGTTTTCATGTGGGTATTGGTGGTATGCTCAGACTGTAGAAAGAATGATATCCATGGGTTTCTAGATGTGCCATTAGTTTTACTGATTGACATGCACTCTTTCTGAGGATGCTACCAGCATTTTTCAGAGCACCCTTGGGCATCAGTCAGGCAGCAATGTTCAAAGTAATTTCTCAAGTCAATGCTGCATGCTAATGTGTGTCAGCTTCCAGAAATCCCAACAGAGAAATGAAGAGGCATTCATTTTCCACTGGTGGAAGGGATATTTAAAGGTAAGAAATACATACACACCTAAATATAGCCTTTCCTAAGGGACTGTGGGAGGAGTTGTACCATCATGTACTGTATCTCATGTTTCCATGTTTGGCTTATTTAATGGTACCAGCTATAACACTGGAAACTGAATAGTCATATCGAGATCATTGTAGGTCTACTGTGCTTTAAGGTATATGCAGCTTCAGCTGCCTTACAGCTTTGAAAAAATTGATAATGGTGTGCAGATATTAAACAGTAATTTAAAATGACCTCCATTTACACCATTGAAATTTGTGAATGGAAAATGTTATCAGGATATTCTCCATGGCCTAGCCTCTTAATACACAGAGTCTAATGGGTAAGTTATCTTATTTGAACACAATTGAACAGCTTGCTTCACAGATGAGGCAGCGTGTCCAATGGTTGCTCTTCTTGGTTTGATGCTTTGAAATGTATCAAAGTTCCATTTGGTCATGTTCATTATACAATCCTGTCAATCTTTTAGATTTCTGATGCTCAATTGGTTCTAAAATGAGCTACTGCCCTCTCCTGCTTCTCCTGGACTCCACATCAAACCAATAAAAAAAGTACCTTTTTGGTGGGGTGACTGCTTGCTCGGCCGCACCCTCACCTGGAAAACCTGAGTGGAGCAGGGCCAATGACTGTTCCACTCAGGGCAGCTAATGTCCCTGAGGGGTCCTAAAACAGACATTAGGCCTCTTACCAACCTATGCAAAGGGCCCAATGTCTATTTTAGCTAGCCAACCTGGAAGCCTGAGAGATTTCCCGGCTCAATATTGGGTTGGACGTCTTTCAGGCATCCTTCGGGTGCAGGGTGTTGGTCCCCAACGTTGGTCCTCATTGCAGCCATTTTCAACGCGTAAAATGGGTGCAATGATGTTCAATTTCTACCCCAATATGTCTTATCATGGGATCTTTTCCAACCCATTTAAACTCCTGAGGACTATTCTGAAGAGTTCATCTCCACCTTTACATCCTACATCATATATCCACAGCCAGTTGCCTTTGACATTTCAATGGTTACTGGATTTCCAGGAACGACAATGTTCCACATAACATTTCATTATTTCTGCATTATCCGTATAACCGTTAATCCTGTTCATTAGCAGATACTCTTGCAGCTTTTTAAAAGTGCTTTATCTGGGAGTCTATTCCCTGTATCTAAAACTTTATAGGAAAAATATCTTTCTAATCTTATGTCTTCCTTGAGGTTTGTTAATTTTATATTCCTATACTTCAGTTCTGGCTCACAGTCCAGGCTAAATAATTGCTTTTTAATAATAATTGCCATTGGACATTAAGGTTGCCTTCAAATTGAGATCAAGTGGTAATTCTGCCCCAACCTGATTTTCTAATCAACTTCCAAATTTCACACTAATACAATACTGCCCAAACATTAAAGCGCACAAGGAAATCTTCACTGTCTCTTCAAAATAGTATACAAGGGCTAGGTATTCTCCCCTTGACTAATGCTAATCTAGGCTATGGATACTGCAGTCCTAATCCCAAGAATGCATAATAGACATTGCAGAAGAGCCATGTAATTCCCTTAGTACATCTCCAGTGTCTGTCAACTCGAGCCCCTCTCTTCCTGAAGCTTAACATAGCTAGTTGTAATAAGATATCTAAATAAGAGGCCAGTTCATCCAAATTAAGCTCATACAATGCTGCCATGAATTTAACAGAACCTATCAGGGTAAGCGTAAACTTTTCTCTCCTTTACCTAATAATCTCTGGCAACAAAGACAGAAATGTTTGGATGGCAGACCATACCTTTAATTAACAAATCACCAAGAAAAATTAAATTTACAATCAGCATACCCAAACCATCTGTCCTCCACTTTCCTGTTGAATGTGAAAGAGGCTCACAAAGGCCCCAAGCTTACTTGGTGCTCTATAGGGATGGTTATAATGGATGCCACTATTTACCGTTGCTGTGGTTACAGTCCCTTGAAAGCAGATCATTGACCTGGATGCCTAAAATGGCTCTGTAGTACTGTACAGCTGTCATCTGTGAATTTTGGCTTGTAGTTTTGCCTACATATTCCTTTACTTGGAGGTGAGAGAGAAAGACAAACTTAACTTGCTAGTAAACAAATATTGCTGAATGAATTTTTAGTACACTAACAAAGCGTTGGGTAAGAAATAAACTTAAATAACATTGGAAGTTTAAAGAAAAATAAATCAACTAACCAAAATACTATGAGATTGGTGTGTTGTCAGAAAGAATATAAAACTACACTAATCATGCATCCATCCCTCTATAGCAGGCTGTCTCAGGACTCTTCTGTCACTAATTGGGGAGGGGGAGAGTAATAAAAGTATGCTGCATGATTTATGCACTACTAAAACATTTAATGATAGCATAGCGGTAACAAACCTTGATCCACTGTACCTCACTGACATGCTCCAAATTGACATACTGGTAGGGCAATGATTCAGAATGGTACATGGGAGTACCTGTGTTCAGTTTTGGCCACTCCACCACAAGAAGGACATATTGGCATTGGAGGGGGTACAGCGCAGATTCACCAGAATGTCACCAGGGCTTCAAGGGTTCAATTGTGAGGCTAGGTTGCATAAATTTGGCTTATATTCCATTGAGTTTAGAAGGTTGACAGGAGGTCGTAAAGGGCATTATATCAATGTAATTTCTTTCTTTAACCATTCTCTTTTACAAATTTGTCATAACTTCTTTGCTCTTGCACTCTATGCTTCTGTTTAGAATTGCTATCAAAGCCTGCTTCAGATTGCAAAGAGATATAAGAAACACTTTACATGTAAAAGATCTGATGGCACTATTCAAAGTAGAGCAGGGAAGTTCTGATGTCCTGGCCAACATTCCACCCTCAACCAACACCACCAAAAACAGATTATCGGGTCATTCACTTATGTACTGATTTGTAGGGCCTTGCTGTGAGCTAAATTAGCTGGTGATTTGCCTACATAGTAACAATGGGGTAGATCTTGACTTTGTGTGAACGGGTGATAGCGGGTAAAACGGGTGATAGCGAATTGGTAGTCTGTTTTAAATCTCTCCCGATTGACTTCAATGGAAATAAAAATCGGGAGAGATGTAAAATGGGCTGCCGACTCGTTATCATCCATTTTATACCATGGCACAAAGTCAAGATCTAGCCGAATGAGTCCACATCAAGAGAAATCCATTGTCACAAAGTTTGCTTTCTTTCCCACAGCAGTGCATACTGCATATAGATTGTGAATGGGATGGATAGGCCAAGTGGTCTTTTCACATTCCCCGCTTTCTTATAAAAGATAATGGAAAACTGATAAAATGAGCAAAATACATGTGATCCAGAGAAGCTCATTCTGCAAACTACAGAAGAACCTACTCCATGGTAGCCATGAATCAGGGATCATTCAAAGTTTTGGGGGAAAATGGTGTTAGACCTAAAGCTAGCTGGGAGGCCAGTGTCTTTGGTATCCCTGAGTTCACTCCATTCTTGTTTCACCAGCCACAGATCCTTCGTGGAAAAGGTGTGGCTAGGTGATGGTGAAGCAGCTTTGGGAAACTCCGTGGGAATTTAGGTTACGAATGGAAGGGAGGTGGGACTCGTTGGAGCCAAAAGTAGTGCACAACCAATCACCCAAATTAACTCCTGTGGAGAAGATTTCCTCTGTTTAATATTTGTAGTGAAAATGTGAGTTTTTTAGACCTGCATTTATGATTTCACAACCAACAGCAGATAGAGGAAGTCTTTCCTCAGTGAACTTTTCTTAAAACAGTTACTCCCCTTCATTTTTAAAAAATTCATTATTGGGATGAGGGCATCGCTGGCAAGGCCACAATTTATTGCCCATTCCTAATTGCCCTTGAGAAGGTGGTGGTGAGCCCC
This sequence comes from Heptranchias perlo, assembly GCF_035084215.1. Lineage (NCBI taxonomy): Eukaryota > Metazoa > Chordata > Chondrichthyes > Hexanchiformes > Hexanchidae > Heptranchias > Heptranchias perlo. Next base: position 32,091,013 of record NC_090341.1, on the reverse strand, counting down.
TACAGTCCGTGTGGTGAAGGTTCGCCCACTGTGCTGTTAGGTAGGGAGTTCCAGGATTTTGACCCAGCGACGATGAAGGAACGGCGATACATTTCCAAGTCAGGATGGTGTGTGACTTGGAGGGGAACGTGCAGATGGTAGTGTTCCCATGAGCCTGCTGCCCCTGTCCTTCTAGGTGGCAGAGGTCGCAGGTTTGAGAGGTGCTTTCCAAGAAGCCTTGGTGATTTGCTGCAGTTCATCTTGTGTACCAGTGGTGGAGGGAGTGGATGTTTAAGCTAGCGGATGGGGTGCCAATCAAGCGGGCTGCTTTGTCCTGGATGGTGTTGAGCTTCTTGAGTGTTGTTGGAGCTGCACTCATCCAGCCAAGTGGAAAGTATTCCATCACACTCCTGACTTGTGCCTTGTAGATGGTGGAAAGGCTTTGGGAAGTCAGGAGGTGAGTCACTTGCCACAGAATACCCAGCCTCTGACCTGCTCTTGTAGCCACAGTATTTATGCGGCTGGTCCAGTTAAGTTTCTGGTCAATGGTGACCTCCAGGATGTTGATGGTGGGGGATTCTGCGATAGTAATGCCGTTGAATGTCATAGGGAGGTGGTTAGACTCTCTCTTGTTGGAGATGGTCATTGCCTGGCACTTGTCTGGTGCAAATGTTACTTGCCACTTATCAGCCCAAGCCTGGATGTTGTCCATTGAACACTGTGCAATCATCAGCGAACATCCCTACTTCTGACCTTATGATGGAGGGAAAGTCATTGATGAAGCAGCTGAAGATGGTTGGGCCTAGGACACTGCCTTGAGGAACTCCTGCAGCGATGTCCTGGGACTGAGATGATTGGCCTCCAACAGCCTCTACCATCTTCCTTTGTGCTCGGTATGACTCCAGCCACTGGAGAGTTTTCCCCCTGATTCCCATTGACTTCAATTTTACTAGGGCTCCTTGATGCCACATTCGGTCAAATGCTGCCTTGATATTGAGGGCAGTCACTCTCACCTCACCTCTGGAATTCAGCTCTATTGTCCATGTTTGGACCAAGGCTGTGATGAGGTCTGGAGCCGAGTGATACTGGCGGAACCCAAACTAAGCATCGGTGAGCAGGTTATTGGTGAGTAAGTGCCGCTTGATAGCACTGTCGATGACACCTTCCATCACTTTGCTGATGATTGAGAGTAGACTGATGGGGCGTTAATTGGCCGGATTGGATTTGTCCTGCTTTTTGTGGAGGACATACCTGGGCAATTTTCCACATTGTCGGGTAGATGCTGGTGTTGTAGCTGTACTGGAACAGCTTGGCTAGCGGCACAACTAGTTCTGGAGCACAAGACTTCAGCACTACAGCCGGGATGTTGTCGGGGCCCATAGCCTTTGCTGTAACCAGTGCACTCAGCTGTTTCTTGATATCACGTGGAGTTATCAAATTGGCTGAAGACTGGCTTCTGTGATGGTGGGGATCTCGGGAGGAGGCCGAGATGCATCATACACTTGGCACTTCTGGCTGAAGATGGTTGCAAACACCTTCAGCCCTGTCTTCTGCAGTCACGTGCAGGGCTCTGCCACCATTGAGGATGGGGATGTTCACGGAGCCTCCTCCCGTTAGTTGTTTAATTGTCCACCACCATTCACGACTGGATGTGGCAGGACTGCAGAGTTTTGAACTGATCAGTTGGTTGTGGGATCGCTTAGTTCTGTCTATAGCATGCTGCTTCTGCTGTTTAGCATGCATGTAGTCCTGTGTTGTGCTTCACCAGGTTGGCACCTCATTTTCATGTACCCCTGGTGCTGCTCCTGGTATGCACTTCTACACTCCTCATTGAACCAGGGTTGATCCTCTGGCTTGATGTTAACAGTAGAGTGATGGATATTCCGGCCATGAGGCTACAGATTGTGGTGGAATATAATTCTGCTGCTGATGGCCCACAGCGCCTCATGGATGCCCAGTTTTGAGTTGCTGGATCTGTTCTGAATGTATTCCATTTAACATGATGGTAGTGCCACATAACACGATGGACGGTGTCCTCGGAGTGAAGATGGGACTTCATCTCCCCAAACACTGTGCAGTGGTCACTCTTACCAATACCGTCGTGGATAGGTACATCTTCATTTCATATGTTCTGTTTAAAAGATTGATAAATTCATTCACAATTACTAAGCAAGCTACATTTTACTTGTTTACCATCCACTGTTATTAGTTTGATATAAAAGTTCAAAATGCTGGAAGTACACAGCAAGTCCGAAAGCTGCCGATAAAAAGAAGACAGGTTAATATTTCAGGGAAAAACCCTTCATTACAATGGCTCGATTTTGCAATGGTGGCGGGTTGGCAACTAGGGGGGTGAAGGTTTGGGTGGCAAACCCGCATGAACAAAACTTACCGTTTCCGACACGATCGCATGTTGATTGATGATAGTTAACGTCCTCTCCAGGTTTTGGGCCCGGCAACTAGCCTGATTGACAGGCGTCAGGAGCTGCAACACGAGGTGGGGGGCGGGCGAGAAAGAGAGAGAGCGAGACGTCATCTGGCGCTGGACTGGAAGACCGGTGGGCGGAGGGGGGTGGGGGGAGAGTGTGAAAGATCGTGGGGGGGGAGAGGGAATGATCGGGGGGGGGGGGGGAGAGTGGAAGATCGGGGGGGTGGAGAGTGGAAGATCGGGGGGGGGGAGAGTTGAAGATCGGGGGGTGGGGGAGAGTGGAAGATCGAAGGGGGGAAAGTGGAAGATCGGGGGGGGGGGGGAGAGTGGAAGATCGGGGTGGGGGGGAGAGTGGAAGATCGGGGGGGGGGAGAGTGGAAGATCGGGGGGGGAGAGTGGAAGATCGAAGGGGGGAAAGTGGAAGATCGAAGGGGGGAAAGTGGAAGATCGGGGTGGGGGGAGAATGGAAGATCGGGGTGGGGGGAGAGTGGAAGATCGGGGTGGGGGGAGAGTGGAAGATCGGGGTGGGGGGAGAGTGGAAGATCGGGGTGGGGGGAGAGTGGAAGATCGGGGGGGTGGGGAGAGTGGAAGATCGGGGGGGTGGGGAGAGTGGAAGATCGGGGGGGGTGGGGAGAGTGGAAGATCGGGGGGGTGGGGAGAGTGGAAGATCGGGGGGGGGGAGAGTGGAAGATCGGGGGGGGGAGAGTGGAAGATCGGGGGGGAGGGAGAGTGGAAGATCGGGGGTGGGGAGAGGGGATGATCAGCGGGGGAGAGGGGAAGATCGGGAAGACATCGGGGGGGTGAAGAGGGGGACATCGGGGGTTGAAGTGGGGGATGAAGAGGGGGAAATCGGGAGGTCATAAGGGGGACAGAAGAGGGGGACATCGGAGAGGGAGACATTGGACATCGGAGCAGGGTGCAAAGGTACGTTCATTTTGTGTTTTCACTTCCATCTATGGTTTTTTATTTAATTTATTTAGTTTCTTGATCCCTGATCCGGCCCTTCACGTCAGGTTTCACCAGGCGTGAATCAGATGCGGCGGGCAAGCCGCCCAGGTAAGTTAAAAATCGTTCTAATTACTTTGTCTGTCCCAGGTAATGTGCCGTAAGTACCTCAATGAGGTACATTTGGCTCTTTAACTGTCATCCCTCCGGCTTTAATTGCTGCCGGGACTTCCGTTTGCGCGTCGCCCGTGCGCACACAGGTGGGTCCCTGGGAAACTCTGAAGTCGGCGGGTTGGAGCCAGCTTCCAGATCCGAGCGGGATTTCTGCGATTTTCGCCCGCCCCCAACGCACCTGCAATTGCCCCCAAAAATCACCCCCAGAGGCCTAATGTTCATCTGTGCTACATAAAATATTTTCTATCCAATACTTAGGGATTTGCATAATACTTTTGTCAATGTATATGAACTTCAAAAACCAAACAGGGATATATTAGCAATAAGGCATATTGATTTGTACCTCAACTCCATTTGCACCATATCCCTTAATACCCTTACCTAACAAAAATGTCGTGATGAAAGTTTGTAGATCACTTTCTTATGAAGTCAGTGTCCTTTTTGTTTGCGATATTTGGTCTCTGAAGATGAGGAGATTGCTGAGGAATAGAACAAATTTTCTGTTTGTAAGCAATGACAGAATTGAACTCTTTCATGCCAGGCATGCAACCGAATGGCTTAAATCCTTAACCCCAATTTCAGATATTGCCCCTCTGTGATAATCTCATGTACTTCAACACATATCCTTACAACCTTTCTGTGGGATCATGTACAGTCAGGGGCGTATTAAGCTGGTTATACTACATTGATTATGTTTATTGTTTTAATATGAATACTTTAGATTTATTTTCTATTTCAGTATTTTGATGGTACTTAAATGTTACTTAAATAAAAAGGGATAATATTTTAAAACTTGAAATCAATGTGTGGGATGTTTATGGCTCAGTGTATGAAAATCCAGAGCCTGGAAGGGAAATAAATTGGGTTACACACAGTCTAGCTACAAGTACTATGTAAATATATTTATTGATTTGTGAATCTTCAGCCAAAACTGTAAAAAATAGTCAAAGTTTAGATACATTAAGTGATTTTTACAGACCACACACATGGTGCAACTAGTAATCTGTTCTGCTACTGGTACCCTCACAGTGTTGTTTAATGGGAAGTAATTTTACAAGGCAATCCATCAACAAACTGTTGTGGATTTGCATTCTGTAAATCTCTAACAGTGGTTTAAAAAAAGACCTACCAGACCTCCACACACACATACACATAAAATTCAAGGAAAAGAGGCCCCTTCCTTTACTTATCGATCAGACACCAGAGTATTCATATGATGAGGCCTGGAGCTCAGTGAAGGTAGCCAATCTTGATGGCAACTATCATGTTTTCTGTTCCTACAGTCCTCAAGCACTCCCAGCCTTCTGTTGTCCCAGGTTACCTGCATCATTAGAGGGGACAACTGCTGACTGCTCCAGCTCTCTGTATTGCAGATTGAAGGACATGACTCATCCTTTACTGTGGATGGCCATGTGAAGGTTGCTTATAAAGAGATGTCAATTGGCAACAACAATTTGTGTATATATATATATGTAGATATATCCAGTTAGATCCTTCTTTAAATATGCAGATTAGGTTCAAATGAAATCATCAGGCCCCGACTGCAGTTTTAACCCTGGCCTGAGCGGGGAAGCCATTGTGAATTTTCTGCCAAGTGAAAACATCGGGAAAAGGATCCAGGACCCGAAGAGGCCATTTAAGGAAAGTTTATGCCTCCCCTGCCCTGGGCTTCCCACTTCCCTCCCGTGAGACCCTCTCTGAAAATCCCTCCCCACAACTTACCTCTTGCCAGTTACCGTTCCTTTGGGGCAGGCCAGCAGCCTCCTGCCACCTGAACTTCTGTTCCCACCTGCCAGCCAGTTATCACTTCCCTCCCATTTTGGGCTGACCGGCAGATGAGGCCTGGATGTTAAAATCGCCTGGGCCTCATGCTGCCAAGGCTGGGAGGTGTCTGGCACTCACCCTGCCCAGCCGAATCCTATTCCCAGTTAAAATTTCCCCTTAAGTCTCACTGGTGCTCAGTGCATGTGAGTGGCATATACACTTTCCCCCATATAAGTGCATATGGTGATGAGGTGTGCAGGTACACTGGCCCTGTAAATCAAGCGTCCCTGAACATTGTCAGTAGCTCTTGTGGCAGACAATGTGAGTTGGCAGAGAGAGGAAAGAAGGTGCATGAGTGTTTGCTGAGGTTCCCTTAACACCGAGATGCTGAGAGAGAAAGAGTAAGAAAGGTAGGGGGGTGAGTGAAGGCTGTCTGAGTGGTAGAGGATGTGTATTGGCAAGAATGCCTAGGCTTACCTTATCTACTCTTGTGAGGTCACTGAACCTTTTCCAGTACTGTGTGGCAGTTCTTGGGGTGGTGGAGGTTACATTGACTGCATTTGTGATATACAGTCAGGAGGGAGTGGCCCTGGGAGTCCTCAACATTGACTCTGGACCCCATGCAATCTCATGGCATCAGGTCAAACATGGGCAAGGAAACCTCCTGCTGACCTTCCTCCCTCAGCTGATGAATCAGTCCTCCTCCATGTTGAGCACCACTTGGAGGAAGCACTGAGGGTAGCAAGGGTACAGAATGTACTCTGGGCGGGGGACTTCAATGTCCATCACAAAGTGTGGCTTGGTAGCACCACTACTGACCGAGCTGGCTGAGTCTTGAAGGACATAGCTGCCAGACTTGTCCTGCGGCAGGTGGTGAGCGAACCAACACGAGGGAAAAACTTACTTGACCTCATCCTCACCAATCTACCTGTCGCAGATGTATCTGTCCATGACAATATTGGTAGGAGTGACGACCGCACAGTCCTCGTGGAGACAAAGTCCCATCGTCGCACTGAGGACACCATCCAATGTGTTGTGTGGCACTACCACCGTGCTAAATGGGATAGATTCAGAACAGATCTAGCAGCTCAAAACTTGGCATCCATAAGGCGCTGTCGGCCATCAGCAGCAGCAGAATTGTATTCCAGCACAATCTGTAACCTCGTGGCCCAACATATTCCTCACTCTACCATTACCAACAAGCCAGGGGATCAACCCTGGTTCAATGAGGAGTGTGGAAGAGCATGCCAGGAGCAGCACCGGGCGTACCTAAAAATGAGGTGCCAACCTGGTGAAGCTACAACACAGGACTACATGCATGCTAAATAGTGGAAGCAACATGCTATAGACAGAGCTAAGCGATTCCACAACCTTGGTGCCACACTCGGTCAAATGCTGCCTTGATGTCAAGGGCAGTCACTCTCACCTCACCTCTGGAATTCAGCTCTATTGTCCATGTTTGGACCAAGGCTGTAATGAGGGCTGGAGCCGAGTGGTCCTGGCGGAACCCAAACTGAGCATCGGTGAGCAGGATATTGGTGAGTAAGTACTGCTTGATAGCACTGTCGACGACACCTTCCATCACTTTGCTGATGATTGAGAGTAGACTGATGGGGGCGGTAATTTGCTGGATTGGATTTGTCCTGCTTTTTGTGGACAGGACATACCTGGGCAATTTGACATCAAGGCAGCATTTGACCCAGTGTGGCACCAAAGAGCCCTCGTAAAATTGAAGTCAATGGGAATCAGGGGGAAAACTCTCCAGTGGCTGAAGTCATACCTAGCACGAAGGAAGATGGTAGTGGTTGTTGGAGGCCAATCATCTCAGCCCCAGGACATTGCTGCAGGAATTCCTCAGGGCTTAGTGTCCTAGGCCCAACCATCTTCAGCTGCTTCATCAATGACCTTCCCTCCATCATAAGGTCATAAATGGGGATGTTGCTGATGATTGCAGTGTTCAGTTCCATTTGCAACCCCTCCGATAACGAAGCAGTCCGTGCCCGCATGCAGCAAGACCTGGACAGCATCCAGGCTTGGGCTGAGAAGTGGCAAGTAACATTCACGCCAGACAACTGCCAGGCAATGACTATCTCCAACTAAAGAGAGTCTAGCCACCTCCCCTTGACATTCAACAGCTTTACCATCACTGAATCCCCCATCATCAACATCCTGGAGGTCACCATTGACCAGAAACTTAACTGGACCAGCCATATAAATACTCTGGCTACAAGAGCAGGTCAGAGGCTGGGTATTCTGTGGCAAGTGACTCACCTCCTGACTCCACAAAGCCTTTCCACCATCTACAAGGCACAAGTCAGGAGTGTGATGGAATACTCTCCACTTGCCTGGATGAGTGCAGCTCCAACAACACTCAAGAAGCTCGACACCATCCAGGACAAAGCAGCCTGCTTGATTGGCACCCCATCCACCACCCTAAACATTCACTCCCTTCACCACCGGTGCACTGTGGCTACAGTGTGTACCATCTACAGGCTGCACTGCAGCAGCTCGCCAAGGCTTCTTCGACAGCACCTCCCAAACCCACAAACCCTACCACCTAGAAGGACAGGGACAGCAGGCGCATGGGAACAACACCACCTGCACGTTCCCCTCCAAGTCACACACCATCCCGACTTGGAAATATATCGCCGTTCCTTCATCGTCGCTGGGTCAAAATCCTGGAACTCCCTTCCTAACAGCACCGTGGGAGAACCTTCACCACACGGACTGAAGCAGTTTAAGAAGTCAGCTCACCACCACCTTCTCAAGGGCAATTAGGGATGGGCAATAAATGCTGGCCTTGCCAGCGACGCCCACATCCCATGTACGAATTTTTAAAAAAATTGTCACCTCCCTACTGACGGCCTGCAACACCCTCTTATGGGGCATCTTGCCCTCAGTGTCCAACTTGCTCTTCTAACCCTGACTTCTGCAAAAAAGACCTCCAGGATACATCTGAGAATCAGGGAGCTCTTCCAGCGGTTGATATCCCAGAGGCTGCTGCTGCTTCTGCCTTTCTTGTAGAAAAATAATTCTCCCATTTAACTCATTGGTGCCTTTTAAAGGCTGTGCCAGAACTGTATTTCCCTTTCTCCCAGTAAACTGCTCCAAACCTGCCTTGCATAGCAAATGAGGGCCCTGAGGTTAGCAACAGTATTGTGTGAGCAGGTGATAGTCGCTCTCCATCCCTAACCTGCTAGAGCCTTTAAAATCCAAGCCTTAGGGTCATAGAAGCTTACAGCACAGAAGGACGCCATTTGGTCCATTGTATCCGTGAAAGCTCTTTGCTATAGCACTCCAAAATTAATTCCACTGTCCTGCTTTCTCCTCTGAGCCAAATGTCTTCCACTCATTGAAATATTTATTGAATTTTCCGTTAAACGATGGAATGTTCTTTGCCTCACTAATCCCTGTGGCAAAACATTCTGTGCACCAACAGTCCTCTGTGTAAACAAGCTTCTTCTAACCTTTCTCCTCACAATTTTAAAGTGATGACCCCTTGTCACTGAACCCCCACCAGAGGAATTAATTTTTCCCTATTCTCCTTATCAAAACCCTTCATAATTTTATAAACCTCTATTAAATCTCTCTTAGCCTTCTCTGCTCCATTGTAAATATTTGTAGTATCTCATGCCTGTCCTCATAACTATAGTTTTCCATCCTTGGAGTAGATAGCTCCAATCTAATGGCACTGACACAGGCATGATATGCTGAATGATCTCATTCTGTGCTGTAAATTCTACGACTCTGCAAAATATTGGCATGTGCAGGAGATAACTTTGCCAGTGGGAGAAGTTTGATTAAGTAATATTACTATAACATGTATTTCCTGTAAAATATCAAAAACAACTCCCACAAATGGTTGGGAATCAAGTTAAGAAAGTGGAAACAAATTGGGCCAGATTTTGCTGTCAAAATAACAGCGAGGCCAATGGTGCTCTCCAGGCGGGGGGAAGATGCGCGGTTAAACGTGAACATCCAAAAGTTGCTGTCCGAGATGCACCACTCCGCCACTAGCTTCGCGAAAATGGCATCTCATTGTCTTCCTCTTCATTCAAATGCATTGAATGGCATGTAGTTGCTGTATTTGCGCAGTAGATACAAACTAAACTCGCCACAGAAAATTGTCGTTCCAGTCTATGTACCCTTTTAATGATGTGATTAGTGTTAATTACGGCCAATCAACCTCTCTGATACTGAAAAGTGTGGAGTTTCATTCTTTCAGGTTTGAATTGTTGTTGGAGATTTTAAAAATGTAAAATGTTAAATTAAAACTTTTTTTTACTTTTCCTCTCTTAATACAATCATATTTTCCCTCTCTTCATTTCTCTTTCTGTACCTGATTTGACATTGAATTCACTCATTCTAATTTACACTTTCTTCTTAGACCTTGCGCTGTTAATTTCACAATGTTTTAATCTGATTGGTTAAGGAGATACACAGTTGCTTGCCCTGTTCACTCAGGTCCCAGATGCCCTGTTTCCCTCGCTGCAACGTTATCTGCCACGCAATAAATTTAAAAACCTAGATGTGCAATGGCAAGTCTAATTGACAGCAAACACCGTTAGGTGTTCTGCCACAGCGAAATCTGGGCCATTATATTCAGTACAAAGCTCAGCAAATGTCACTGCAAATGCAAGACAGTAAATATGGGGTCTTAGCTAACCTGATGACTCAGTGAGTTTATCTACAGAGTAGATGAGCCATACCTCCCAGCTCCAAGGTTTTGTGTTGAGTTAACTTGAAAAGGGAAAATTTGCAGGGCTATGGGGAAACAGTAGGGAAGTGGGACTAATCGGATAGCTCTCTCAAAGAGCCAGCACAGGCATGATGGGCCGAATGGCCTCCCTCTGTGCTGTATGATTCTATGAACTGATAAAATTTGAAATGCTGATAGAGGCACTACAATTGACTCCAGCGCCCCTCAGTTAGCGAAGGGGAAAAGAAGTCAGCTGGATCTCTCACTTCTGATCATTATCCAACAACCTCTCCTTGAAGTGCGTATGTGTGAATATCAGATGAGAACAAGTTTAGCAATGGCTTAAATGTCCCATCTCAAATAGCCTGCTGGCATTCACCGTAAAGGCTCGCACATGAATAACGGATGCTTAAGAAGGTAGCTAAGGACACCCCAGCCTGTGCAGTTACACTGTAGTATGGATTTAATAGATTCAGGAGAAGAGGAGAGGGGAGCAGGGGGGAATTGGCAGAAAAGACATATGAAAAAGAATATGGGGCCTCTCATATAAAACAGAAACAGAATGACAGTTGAAATAAGAATACTTAATTGTTACCATTTAAAAGAAAAAAAAATCCATGACTGAAGGAGATAGTTCAATAGTCCCTATTGCCAAAAGATATTTGTAAACTTAAAGAACGTATTAACTGAGTTACATATTCTTTACTGGGAGAGCTCAGAAAAGGACTTCATGTTTCCCCAGCATGTTCATACAGCATCAAACATGGGGTAAGACTGAAATATCACTGCAGAAAATAATACCTAAAATTATGTAAAGGAATAAAATCCCAAGCCACTAAATGAATATATCCTGTAAACAATTCCCTAGCTAATCAAAGAAAATGCCGGAAATACTCAGTAAATCAGGCGGCATCTGTGGAGAGAGAAACAGAGTTAACGTTTCAGGTCGATGACCTTTCGTCAGAACTGGAAGAAGTAAAGGTTTAACAGTTTTTAAGCAAGTACAGAACGAGGGAAAGGAGGAGAGGAGGAAAGAACAAAAGGGAAGGTCTGTAATAGGGTGGAGGGCAGGAGTGATTAAATGACAAAAGGGATAATGGTGCAAGGCAAAGGGGGTGGTAATGGGACAAGTAACAAAAGATGGATCTAGAGGAGCTGTAACTGGCAGCAGCAGAACCATTACCAGCTGTCCGACAAAATGGGAGCAATGGTTATGATCTGAGTTATTGAAATCAATGTTGAGTCCGGAAGGTTGAAAAGCGCTTAATCGAAAGATGAGGTGCTGTTCCTCGAGCTTCCGTTGAGCTTCACTGGAACAGTGTAGGAGGCTGAGGACAGAGAGGTCAGAGTGGGAGTGGGATGGAGAATTAAAATGGCAAGCGACCGGAAGCTCAGGGTCACGCTTGCGGACTGAGTGGAGGTGTTCAGCAAAGCAATCCCCCAGTCTGAGTTTGGTCTCCCCATTGTAAAGAAGACCGCATCGTGAGCAGCGAATACAGTATACTAAATTGAAAGAAGTACAAGTAAATTGCTGTTTCACCTGGAAGGAGTGTTTAGGGCCCTGGACGGTGGGAAAGGAAGAGGTGAAAGGGCAGGTGTAGCATCTCCTGCACTTGCACAGCAAGGTGCCATGGAAAGGGGAGTGCGTGATGAAAGAGTGGACCTGGGTGTCGCGAAGGGAGCGGTCCCTTCAGAATGCTGAAAGGGATGGGGAGGGGAAGATATGTTTGATGGTGGCATCACGCTGGAGGTGGAGGAAATGGCAGAGGATGATCCATTGAATGTGAAGGCTGGTGGGGTGGAATGTGAGGACAAAGGGGACCCTATCATGGTTCTGGGAGAGAGGGGAAGGGATGAGGGCAGAAGTGTGGGAAATGGGATGGACACGGTTGAAGACCCTGTCAACCACAGTGGAGGGAAATCCTCAGTTGAGGAAAAAGGAAGACATATTGGAAGCACTGGTGTAGAAGGTGACATCGTCAGAACAGATCCGACGGAGAGGGAGAAATTGGGAGAACGGAATAGTGTCCTTGCAGGAAGCGGGGTGGGAGGAGTGCAATTAAGATAGCAGTGGGAGTTGGTGGGCTTATAGTAGATATTGGTTGACAGCCTATCCCCAGAAATGAAGATAGGGAAGTTGAGGGAGGGAAGGGAAGAGTCGGAGATGGACCATGTGAAGGCGAGGGAGGGGTGAAAATTGGATGCAACGTTGATGACATTTTCCAATTTGGAGCAAGAGCAGGAAACAGCACCGATACAGTCATCAATATACCGGAAAAAAAGTTGAGGGAGGGGACCTGAGTAGGACTGGAACAAAGAATGTTCCACGTATCCCATGAAAGGGCAAGCATAGCCAGGACCCATATGGGTTCCCATAGCGACACCTTTTATTTGGAGGAAGTGAGTGGAGTCAAAAGAGAAGTTGTTCAATGCAAGAACAAGTTCAGCCAGGCGAAGGAGGGTAGTGGTAGATGGGGCCTGATTGGGCCTCCGTTCAAGGAGAAGTGGAGGGCCCCACAGACCGTCCTGGTGGAGGATGGAGGTGTAGAGGGACTGGATATCTATGGTGAAAAGGTTAGGGCTGGGAAACTGGAAACATCAAAGTTTGCGTTAAAGTGGTGGAGAGCGCTGGAACAGCCACAGATGTGGTCAGAAGAGACTGGGTGAGGGGAGAAAAAATAGAGTCAAGATAGGAAGAAATAAGTTCCGTGGGGCAAGAACAGGCTGAAACGTTGGGTCTGCCAGGGCAGTCCTATTTGTGAATCTTGGGAAGGAGGTAGAAGCGGGCTATTTGGGGTTGCGGGACTATGAGTTGGAGGCCGTGGAGGGAAGATCTCCAGAGGAGATGAGGTCAGTGACAGTCTGGGAAACTATGGTTTGATGTTCAGCGGTGGGGTCATGGTCCAGGGGGAGGTAGGAGGAGGTGCCAGAGAGTTACCGGGTATGGTAGAATAGTGGTTAGTAATCCAGAGGCCTGGACTAATAATCCGGAGTCATGAGTTCAAATCCCACCACGGCAGCTGGGGAATTTAAATTCAATTAATTAAATAAAATCTGGAATTAAAAACTAGTATAAGTAATGGTGGCCATGAAACTACCGGATTCGTAAAAACCCATCTGGTTCACTAATGTCCTTTCGGGAAGGAAACCTGCCGTCCTCACCCGGTCTGGCCTAAATGTGACTCCAGACCCACAGCAATGTGGTTGATTCTTAATTGCCCTCTGAAATGGCCTAGCAAGCAGTTGTAAAATCTCGCTTAAAAAAGTCAAAATAAGAATAAAACCGGACGGGCCACCCAGCATCAGACCACTAGGCACTGGACACGACAAAGGCAAACCAAGCCCAGTCGACCCTGCAAAGTCCTCCTCACTAACATCTGGGGACTTGTGCCAAAATTGGGAGAGCTGTCCCACAGACTAGTCAAGCAACAGCCTGACATAGCCATACTCACAGAATCATACCTTTCAGCCAACATGTCAGACTCTTCCATCAACATCCCTGGGTATGTCCTGTCCCACTGGCAGGACAGACCCACCAGAGGTGGCGGTACAGTGATATACAGTCAGGAGGGAGTGGCCCTGGGAGTCCTCAACATTGACTCCGGACCCCATGAAATCTCATGGAATCAGGTCATACATGGGCAAGGAAACCTCCTGCTGATTACCATCTACCATCCTCCCTCAGCTGATGAATCAGTCCATCTCCATGTCGAGCACCACTTGGAGGAAGCACTGAGGGTAGCAAGGGTACAGAATGTACTATGGATGGGGGACTTCCATGTCCATCACCAAGAGTGGCTCGGTAGCACCACTACTGACCAAGCTGGCCGAGTTCTGAAGGACATAGCTGCCAGACTGGGCCTGCGGCAGGTGGTGAGCGAACCAACATGAGGGAAAAACCGACTTGACCTCGTCCTCACCAATCTACCTGTCGCAGATGCATCTGTCCATGACAGCATTGGTAGGAGTGACCACTGAACAGTCCTTGTGGAGACGAAGTCCTGTCTTCACACTGAGGACACCATCCAACGTGTTGTGTGGCACTACCACCGTGCTAAATGGGATAGATTCAGAACAGATCTAGCAGCTCAAAACTGGGCATCCATGAGGCATTGTGGGCTATCAGCAGCAGAATTGTATTCTAGCACAATCTGTAACCCCATGGCCTGGCATATTCCTCACTCTACCATTACCAACAAGCCAGGGGATTAACCCTGGTTCAATGAGGAGTGTAGAAGAGCATGCCAGGATCCACAACCAACGGATCAGATCAAAGCTCTGCATCCTGCCACATCCAGTCATGAATGGTGGTGGACAATTAAACAAATGGGAGGAGGAGGCTCTGTATACATCCCCATCCTCAGAGTCGAGCATGTGAGTGCAAAAGACCAGGCTGAAGCATTTGCAACCATCTTCAGCCAGAAGTGCCAAGTAGATGATCCATCTCGGCCTCCTCCCGATATCCCCACCATCACAGCAGCCGGTCTTCAGCCAATTTGATTCACTCCACGTGATATCAAGAAATGGCTGAGTGCACTGGATACAGCAAAGGCTATGGGCCCCGACAAGATCCCAGCTATAGTGCTGAAGACTTGTGCTCCAGAACTAGCCGTGCCTGTAGCCAAACTGTTACAGTACAGCTACAACACTGGCATCTACCCGACAATGTGGAAAATTGCCCAGGTATGTCCTGTCCACAAAAAGCAGGACAAATCCAATCCGGCCAATTACCGCCCCATCAGTCTACTCTCAATCATCAGCAAAGTGATACTCGCCAATAACCTGCTCACCGATGCTCAGTTTGGGTTCCGCCACTACCACTCGGCTCCAGACCTCATTGCAGCCTTGGTCCAAACATGGACAAAAGAGATAAATTGCACAGGTGAGGTGAGAGTGACTGCCTTGACATCAAGGCAGAATTTGACTGAGTGACACCAAGGAGCCCTAGTAAAATTGAAGGGAATTAGGGGGAAAACTCTCCAGTGGCTGGAGTCATACCTAGCACAAAGGAAGATGTTAGTGGTTGTTGGAGGCCAATCATCTCAGCCCCAGGACATTGCTGCAGGAATTCCTCAGGGCAGTGTTCTAGGCCCAACCATCTTCAGCGGCTTCATCAATGACCTTCCCTCCATCATAAGGTCAGAAATGGGGATGTTTGCTGATGATTGCACAGTGTTCAGTTCCATTCGTAATCCCTCAGATAATGAAGCAAGACCTGGACAACATCCAGGCTTGGGCTGATAAGTGGCAAGTAACATTCGCACCAGACAAGTGCCAGGCAATGACGATCTCCAACAAGAGAGAGTCTAACCACCTCCCCTTGACATTCAATGGCATTACCATCGCGAATCCCCCACCATCAACATCCTGGGGGTCACCATTGACCAGGAACTTAACTGGACCAGCCATATAAATACTTTGGCTACAAGAGCAGGTCAGAGGCTGGGTATTCTGCGGCGAGTGACTCACCTCCTAACTCCCCAAAGCCTTTCCACCATCTACAAGGCACAAGTCAGGAGTGTGATGGAATACTTTCCACTTGCCTGGATGAGTGCAGTTCCAACAACACTCAAGAAGCTCAACACCATCCAGGACAAAACAGCCCGCTTGATTGGCACCCCATCCAGCACCCTAAACATTCACTCCCTACACCACTGGCGCACTGTGGCTGTAGTGTGTGCCATCCACAGGATGCACTGCAGCAACTCACCAAGGCTTCTTCGACAGCACCTCCCAAACCTGCGACCTCTACCATCTAGAAGGACAAGGGCAGCAGGCACATGGGAACAACATCATCTGCACGTTCCCCTCCAAGTCACACACCATCCCGACTTGGAAATATATCGCCGTTCCTTCATCGTTGCTGGGTCAAAATCCTGGAACTCCCTTCCTAACAGCACTGTGGGAGAACCTTCACCACACAGACTGCAGCAGTTCAAGGGCTCACCACCACCTTCTCAAGGGCAATTAGGGATGGGCAATAAATGCTGGCCTCGCCTGCAACGCCCACATCTCATGAACAAATTTTAGAAAAAGCCTCCACTAGGTAGAGGTCTGTTCACCAAACTACAACACCGCCGTTCTTGTCAGCAGGTTTAATGACAATGTCAAGGTTGGACCTGAAAGAACAGAGTGCTGCAAGTTCAGAGGGAGGTTGGTTAGAGTGAGTGAGGGGAGTAAAGAAAATGAGACGCTATGTCACGCCGGCCGTACCCAATGAAAAGTTCAAGTGTGGGTAAGAGGCCAAAGGGAGGGGTCCAGGTGGAACAAGAATTCTGAAGATGGGAGAAAGTGTCCACTGTCTAATCATATATATGAAGTATATATGAAGATGACAAACACTGGATTCATTAAAACCAAAATCAAATTAGTAAGTTTGATGCAATTAGAAATCTCCACTGGTATGATAACTGATGCATATCAAGCATCCTTCAAAGGCTAATTCAACATATATGTAAACCATAAGTTCAAAATCTTCTCATTTAGACAGACCTATGCGTATAAAATTGGAAAAGATTAATTAAGCTTAAAGGAGTAATGTTTTCATTTTCTTTTTGTCAGTGGTCGACTTGATAATATTATAATTCCACAACCAACAATTTGCTGAATGCAAAAAATGTACAGCATTAAAAAAATTAGATTAATTTCACACAAACTTCAGTTACCCCTTCAGGCTGCCTCTTTGCATGTGGGCACATTGAAAGGACTGCAGTTGTAAAATTCCCATCCATCTGCAGTCTGATTCTATTTCCAAGGCATTGTGCGATACAGTGGCCGATGTGATACACCCACTATCACGTCTTGCTATATCTGACCTAAAGACAGAGAGGTGGAACTATCTAGATCAGTACGATCAATGTCTTCATTCTTAAATGTAAGAAATTTAAAAAAAACAGTAGTCCCATGAAGGTACATAAAGATTAACATTTTAATAATTGATAATGTAAAGAAATAGGACATGCATATTCTTCAGAGGTATTAGATCATCTTCGCAGAGCAGCTGAAACTAGGAAATGATAAAAAAAAATTAGAAAGTAGTGGGTCACTGAAAGGTTACTTTTAATTGGTTCATAAAAACCAACAGAATAAACAGTAGAACATTTATTTTTGTACTTGACATTTAAGGAACAGCAACAAAATAAACCTGTCACCGCTGCTATTAAAATAAAAAAGTGAACCATTTATTTTATGCATTATTGCTATCATCAAGATGGTTCATGACGCAGATTACACCATTCTATAACAAACTCTCCTATTTAAGATGATTCATGAAAGGGATATCCAAAATTTAAACAAGCAGATTGCAGCCATTTAGGTAACTGGTATAGAGATGACATTCTATCCTTATGCTTTATGTCGATAAAAGAATAAACTTGCTTTGTCAATGTAAGTTGAATACAAGATAGGAATTAAATGTGTCCCTGTGCTGGTGGAGCATTGGTCCAGTGTATCAGTGCGACAGAATGGGAGATGTAGGTTCAATCTTCTACTGTGCTGTGTCCCAAACAAAATTGCACGACTATAGGGAGGTGCCCAGCAGAGGTCAAGCACCTTACACAAAGAGGGGAAGTGAGAGAGAAAGTCGTCATCAGGCTGCTCTCCCACAGCTTCTAGCAGTCAGCCCAAAAAGAACATGATGAACCCTGGGAGAAGGTCACCCACCTGTCCTCTTGAATACAAGAGGTATGTGGACCATTGGGTGGAAAATAAGGACAAAGTGCTGGGTGACACACCCTCAAACAAAGTCATCCTGGGATGATCTTTCGAACAAATCTTCAAAAATAGCAAGGTGGTTCAGTAATATGTTGTATAATTTTCAACAATGTTTTAAAATCCGGTACATAAATTGCACCTCCACAGGATAGAAATCAGAACAATGAAGTAAGTCAGTTATACCACACATTTTGAATTAATTAACTGTAGTTTTCACATCACCCCAATGCAGAATCTGTAGTAACACTGTAGATTAAAGCAAACCAGGAAATCAATTTATCAGAAATAGTGTGAATCCATTTTAAGGAGGTAATCTCACATAGTTCCAGCTTCACACTGGCTGCGGTATAGTTTTAAAAACTCCCAGCATTCTTCCGGACTCCTTTTAAGTAGGAAAGTTGCTTCTTTCTCTGTTAGCGAGTTTCTTCTGAAATGCCCAGGTAGCAAATTTGGGCAAGGAGGAGGGAAGTTTGGAGTAAAAAAACAAGCACTGATGTCGAACTTAGTCTGTTTGATTGGTTCATTGCACTGTCAATCACTTTTTCAGCCAATGGCTATTCAGATTTGAGGTTGGCAGTGCAGTACAGTATTAGAATAAAATTATATATTGTTCTACTTTTTGTCAGCTGACTCATCTGCTTTGAGAAGGGATAGCCCTGGAGAAGGAAAATTTATGTAAGATTTATCAGTAGAAATCATCATAATAAATGGTTGGTGCTGTGACGGGCTAACAATCCCACATCACTCAGAGTGCTAGTACAGCCAAGGATAGCTTGAATATTTATGGACAGGTTATAAAACATGAGTCCTATTTGTAGACTGGTCAATAAGAATTGTTTCTCACTGAGTTCCAGCCCAAACAATGTGTATGCAGAGCCATTTCAGCATATGCTATATGTTCTTTTGTGGCATGGTGATGTATTGTAAAACTGTTTTGTTTTCAAATACAATAGTTTCCAACATTTGCAAATATATCAAACAATTTTTCAGAAGTTTTAGATTTCTTTGATTTAACGTGGTTCAAATCGGATACATTTAATACCATAAACCAATGGTCATTCGGTAACTGAAGTAATCACTATCCCTTTTTCATTTTTGCTGTCATAAAAAACTGTGTTCTCCATAGTTCAGAGACAATGTTCAAATCTGTAACATTGAATTTACAGAAATAATGACAAGTGGATCTTTTTTAATGCATAACACATTTTTGCTATACATAATTTGTTGTTGCAAAATAGCTTCTGCTTCTTAGTTCCTATCTTTTGTAGCTTTCTATCTGCTCCCTGCTGTAACTGGCTGTTCTGTGGTCTTTTATTTTGCCTTCCCTCCTTCCCAAGTAGCTCTGCCCTCCATGTGGCCTTTTCCCCCTCTCCCCATCCCCCTCCTCAGCAGCCCTAGTCTTTGCTGTGACCAGTTATCTCTCTCTGACCACCAACAGCTCTGATACTTCTCTGCCAGAATTTTTTTTCTCCCCTGCAGCTCCACAAAGCACAGAAACAAACAGAACACAAACAGAAAAGGCAGAATCAGATAAGATACGGAAAAATAGATGACAGCATGTAAAAGAAAAGACAGGAAACAGACATTTAAGAAGGCAGAAACCATATTAATTTTGAATGCATTATATTGTTATAGTGCACACTTCAATAGAAAAATGTATCATACAATATTCTTTATTTCTACCCACAATATTGCTGACTATTGGATATTTTGGGCCAATTTCCAATTTCTGTCCTCTCTCCAGTAAGTCACAGTGAAAACATACTTGTAATGTGAAATTAATGTTGAATATATTAGTTTCCACACAAATTACATGGTAATGTTGTGAATGCAACTACTGAGCATATCACTGCTGACTACAGGTGATATTACTGCACAAGATCAGCAAAATGAGAAAGTTGCATCTTGCCATCTGTAAATAAAATGACTTTAATAATATTTATTCCACCTCACTGACATACCAATGTAATAACAAGCAAGGCCAGCTTTCTATGACACAAGATCTATGCATTACAAAGCTACTTATTGTCTAATAACATCCCTTAGAGCATGTTTCAACTGTTCTAAATGATTTGTCCCAATTATTGCCTCAGAAAGATTACCACAGAGCTGCAGAATACACTATTAGGTGAATCCCTGCTCACTTATCAAAAAACAATAAAATCTTTGTGCCCTTTCTACTCACTTTACAAGACTAATCTGTGGCATATTTGCAAGTCACAAATGATATTACAGCATCACAGTATTTTTGTCAATCTTTTTATATTTTAAAAGAACATATTTAAGAAAGGATATTTAGTCTCCCACTTTTCCAAATATATTATTTCCTTTGATCCATTTAAAGCTCTTGTGGGAAGATGAATTAAGGGTTCAACTCACAATGCACCTGGGGCAAAAGTCATGGAGGAGGGCACATCTCCACACAACAGAAATACACACAAAGCTATGATCGTTCAAGACTATTCGCCATTTTATTGGAGGACTATTATTTTTAGTTTGTTTAAATAAAACTGACAGTGTTGAGGAACTGAAGTAAAAAAGATTGATTATTGAATGTCTTACAGTATGCTAACCTGACAGATTGTAAAGGAATTCTAGCCAGAATGTTTTTCTCATATGCTATGATTCCTTATTTGTGATGTCCATTTACTATTGTTGTTGGGCCCTTTCTCAATGTTATCAGCTTTCTTCCTCTGTCACAGCACTGAAACGGCCTTAATCAAAGACATCCTCTGTGACTGTGACCATAGTGCACTATCCCTCCTCATCCCTAACTCCACCATTGGTGGTTATGCCTTCAGCCATCTAGGCCTGAAGCTCTGGAAGTGTTCTCCTTAAATCTCTCCGCCTCTCTCTACCTCTCTCTCCTCCTTTAAGACCCTCCTTAAAACCTATCTCATTGACCAAGGTATTAGTCACTCCTAATATCTTTGTCTTTCGCTCGGTGTCAATTTTTGTCTGATTAAGCTTCTGTGAAGTGCATTGGGAGTTTGCGAACATTAAATGCACATTGTTTTTGTTGTTGTAAATTGGCCTGAAGTTTTTGACATTAAATTAAAAGTCTCCATCGGATCGACCATGAAGACGGCTGGTGTGACAAATGAGAAAATACACATTGGTGCAGTACAGGTTCTCTCCTGAGGGTGAGTTAAGGTAGATTATTGGTGCAGAGTAAAACAAGCTAACTTTACATGTGACCTGTGCCACATCAGACCTGGGTGTGTTTGATGCTAATACTGGAAAATTAGAAAAAAATGTTTTGTTCCACCACACTGATAGCTTCCCCCCCAGAGCATAAATTACCACCTCCTTTAACACCAGGAATCCATTACAGTATAGACATGGTGAGTTACCTACACCCAGACCCTTCCTTGCAGACTCTTATACATGTGGCATTCCTTCATTCATTACCTTAAGGTGCCAGAGGAGTCAAAGTTGGATCTGACAGTGGAGAGCAGAGACTTTGCAGAAGTCAGCCCTTGGCTGCCAAGACTATGGACTCAGATTTCTGAAGCCCTAATCTAAAAAGGGTGCTGGATGAGCATCACACTCACATGGAGGCACTGAGGATCATTTCAGAATACCTGAGATCGATGGCAGGGGTCACAGCGGAGTCCAATGTCATCCTCAGTGCAATATCCGAGAAAGATTCAACTCAATGCAGTGCTATATGCATCACAAACATCTGCATCTGAGCCCCTAATAGAGAGGCCTCCAGACCAATGACTGCATCCAAAGTGGATGCTTTGATTACTGGCCTTCAGGACTTGGGAATTGTTTTGGAGAGAATGATGGAAAGCATCTTCCAAGAGCTTTCGGGTGATACCCCTTGGTCTGCAGGATTTAATTTCAGGTTTGCCTTCCTAATGATCAGTGGAAACTCAGATCCAGGACCTAGACAAATAGTGTGCCTACAATCCACCTTCTTGATGCAGTCCTCTCTGCTGGTGACAGTTCAAGTGATCTTTCTAGCTAGTCCCCTTGGATGCCAAGTCATGGAGGTGTCAGGACACAGGAGTAGGCTGCCTATGCCCTACAGTGACAATGCAGTATGTTGAACAGTCTTCCTGGGACTCGAAGCTCTGAGACGAGGGCCATCACAGTACAACCAAGCACCACTGGCTTCTCTGGCTCTTGGGTATTACCTCGGCACTGCACAAGGATATGTTTAAGAACAGCACAGAGAGGCACCAGGGTAGATGTAGTGGGACTGAGAAGCGTTTGTGTAAATACATGCACAGTAAAACCATCATGATATGATGTCCAGTATTCTGCATTATGTCTGTTCATTGTTCTTATGTTTGAGAGGATGTTTGGAGGTCAATTTGCAATGAGAGACAGAGTTCCTTCTATGCCTCCTCACTGAGCCATTGGCTTCTTAAGCAGACCTCTTATGCAACATCATCAAGAGAGTGGCATGGAATGTGGACTCTTGTGGAACAGTACCTTCTAGTTAGTTTTCTTCTTCTTTGATGTAGCCTTATCCCGTGTGTCTCTGTTGTTTCCACTTCCTCTTGCTCCTGATCTGCCTCCATTATAAGGACATATATAGGAATGTCCTTAATGAACCCCATGGTAAGGGATCTATGACAGAAAGTTGGGATGAAAAAGATTTCCCTGCCTGAAACTGCTGAAAGACAGTTTGCAAATCCTTTTTTAGTTGCATAGCTGAAAAAGATTTTTCTAATTGCTTCAGAGAAAGCTGATGATTCAGACAAAGTTTGTCGACATTCAAAACCTGTGAACTCAACCACTTCCTGGTTTGACAAGTTATGCAGGTAATTTACCTCTTTTTTTACAGGCTTAACTTGAGCCAAGTGCAATTCTGGTGTAAATGGTGGAATTTCTGGGACAGCACCTTTTGCTCTCATTATCTTGTCAATTGCAAACATTCACCACCTTGGGATGTTTTGCTATGTTAAAGGCGCTATACAAATGCAAGTCATTATTGTTCAGCACATCTTCTATCAGAATTCAGGGCATATTTTGGAATGGGTGTAACTCTACTGTATCTGACTTACAGCTCAAATTACGATGCCCTACGCCAGAACCAGCACGGACTCGATGGGCTGAATGGCCTCCTTCCATGCTGTAACCTTTCTACGATTCTATGAACTCCATCAATTTTGCAACAAAACAAATTGAAATTTTAGACCATATGGACGAAAAAAAAAATTGGATAGGGCCTATTATTTGGCGTGGGTATCACAATCCGCTATTACCCCACACATAATGGCCCCTGCGCAGGCAGGGTGAGACTTTTGTGAGGCCTGAGGACTTATCTTCAAGCAGCGTTCCGAATCAGCGTTGACACAAGGATTCAATGCAGTTTGCATTTTCCACCAGAAGGTGGAGTCCCAATCTCTTAAAGGTAGCTGGCACCTGTTATTTACTGAAAAGAAAAGTCTGCTGTCTGCACGGAGTCTGAACGGAGATCGGACATCGCACATGCAAAACACAGATGCTGCTCCCGTCCCTATGTTTACAAACTGATGTGTTAAAACATTGAATAAAGGTTGCACACTACTAAATCCCACATCCTCCAATCTGCATGCCAGACCTCACCAACCTGCCGATCTGAGTTTGTACCAGGCCTGCGAGAGTGCGTGCACCAAGGTTCTCTGCTGATGCACTGGAAGCCTTGGTGCAAGAGGTGGACAGGAGGAGGGACATCCTATATCTGCGGTGGGGGGGGGGGGGGAGGGTGGCAAGAGGCCCTCCAGACATATACCCAAAAGGCAGTGGGAGGCAGTGGGGAACAAAGTCAATGCCAGGTGCATGAACATGGATGTAGTGCAGGAAGAAGTTCAGTGCTTTGACATGCGTGGTCAAGGTGAGTGTGGTCAACTGTCAAGTGGTGTCTGCTAACAACTACACCACTAGCCGCATCCACTGCTCCACACACTACACCCCCCATCACACACATACCAACAAACTCTTTCCATCAGTACTCAACTCTTCCAATCAGATGCTTCCTCTCACTCTTACACATTACCACTGTTGCAAGCCACCCACCCACAACTCACAGGCCACACACACAGGCAGTTATTCAACCATGACAGGCACATCACCCAGACACACGTCCCGCTTTCTTGCGGGAGAAAGTGGCGCATATCAGGAGGCAGCAAATGGTAGTGGCATTTACCCCCTCGAGCCTGTTCCGCCATTGAATGAGATCATGCTTGACCTGTGACCTAACTCCATATACCTGCCTTAGTCCCATATCTCTTAATACCCTTGGTTCACAGAAATCTCTCAAGCTCAGATTTAGAATTCACAATTGAGCTAACATTAACTGCCATTTGCTGAAGAGTGTTCCAAATTTCTCCCACCCTTTGCATGTAGAAGCATTTCCTAACTTCGCTCCTGCACGCCCTGGCTCTAAATGTTAGGCTATGTCCCCTAGTCCTAGTATTCAAGTATAGGAGGCCTGCAAAAACAGTTACAAATGTCTCAGCAGCCAGTAGTAATAATCCAGCCACTAATCTGTAAATCCTGCATGGTCCCTTTAAATAGCACTGGTGGGGGTCCTCCAGGCACTCTAAGACATGTTCAGATGTTCGGGGTTAAGACTGTGCGTTGAGTTGAGCATTAAGTCCCAAAATAGTGTTGCACACTGATTGTATCCATTTTCTCCTTACTTTATATGCTGCCGGCATTCGGTATTTGCGCATGCACTAACTCCTATACCAAGATGGTATCCGGCGTACGTCACGCTGGAAACGTGCGTGCGCAGCCAAGATACCATCATGGATGTTGGAGAGGCCGAATGGTGCCGAAACAACGGGCGCTGCATGGCCCAATTTAGCGCCTCACATATTTAAAGTAAAAAGGATGAAAATGGAAATCATGTTGCTAATTGTCACACTGACACATGATACACTGCACTCCAACTGACAGGTCAGCACAATATTGCAGTGAGATCAGCTTGACCCTAGATGTAATTTTACTGTAGCCAGTAACAAATTGTATTTATTTCCGTTCATATTTGCAGTTACATTTTAGTACCATTATATCACATTACCTTTGATGTCAGCATCAATAGATTCAACAGATTGCTTAATAAATTGTCAACAAATGCAAAACTAACTTAAACCAATTACATCTATTTATCTAAATAAGGATTTAATTTTCAAATTGTAAAACAACTATGGAAAAAATTAGATTTGAGCTTCATGACATAAATAATGATCTGTCTAGAAAGCTGCTGATAAAACACAGTAATATGGGCTTGTGATGGGAAAGGATTAACAAATTAGTTTTGCTTGTGTGTTTCAATGAATTACTGTTGGTGCAGCAATTTAAAAATTGATGTTAATATTTCATTCAGATATCTTATCTTGTGATGAGAAGAATAATGGAATAAGTGTTGTTTATACCTAATGGTGAGGCAGTGAGAATAAAAACTCGTCATTTACAACATTGGCAGAGTTCCTGCTCTTTAAGAGCTCTTGCTTAAAAAAAGTTTTAGTCCTCTAATAGGTTATTGGCATGGCTTAGATACTGCTGTGAAAATGTCATCTGCACACAGCTAAGGAAGTTATGTCCTGCCAAGGACACCCTATGCAATGCCAGCAGGATTGATTCCAGTACTATTCTTGAGAAGAACCTCTGACAGCAAATGAATAGCAATTGTGACCCAGAACACAAAAGTAAACAGAATGTCACAGAACAAGCAAAGGTTTCGCACAATTGACAGAATGACAAATCAGACTTTACAACTGCAAAAAAGAATTTAGTCTTTGTATGTTGAACACATG
Source organism: Heptranchias perlo (assembly GCF_035084215.1). Taxonomy (NCBI): domain Eukaryota; kingdom Metazoa; phylum Chordata; class Chondrichthyes; order Hexanchiformes; family Hexanchidae; genus Heptranchias; species Heptranchias perlo. The sequence goes on along the minus strand of NC_090341.1, from coordinate 32,065,551 downwards.
CATGTTTCCTGCTGATGGTATTAAGCTTGTTTGCCTTTTGTACAACAGGCATAGAAATTAAATACATCCCTCAACTTTATTGTAAATCAGATTCATTCCCTGTTGTGTAAACGTTCAGAAGACATTCATGTCACCATGACATTTTCCTCACTGGTCTATGGTTGGATGATAAGATATTTAAGTTGGGTGACATATGGTATGTGAGTGGTTTAAATTCTAACCTATTTAGGTATTTTTAAACAATTTAGTCATATTTATTGACCATTATTACTCTAACGTTCACTATGAATAGCAGTTAATCCCACAAGAAATTATAATTCTTTCAGACAGGTCACTGTTAATGCATCCAGTGTAAAATTTACAACAGGTAGGTTTGTGCTATTATCCTCTATAAATGGAGATATCTGTCGCTATAATTAATTTATTAAACATCTTAAAAATTTCCCTGCCCTATTATCACATAATTTCGAATATATAACATTGAATGGATCCCTTAAAGGCTGTCTGTTAAAAATTATGGTACACTTTGATGTTTAAAATGAACAGTTTAGTTCTAGGTTATAAATATAACATAAGCTTAGAAGTTGAAGAGAAGTCCTATAATTCAAATTATATTCAAACATGCCCAATGAGTTAATTTGTTCTTCATAGTGTTTATTTAATGGAGACCAAGATATGTTATAAACTAAGTTTGGGCAATTAGAAACAGCATTGTCTTTTTCTCCTGCTGAACCTTGAAACAAGAACATGCTGTTTTTTTGTACATTTGCAGATTAGTTGTAATGATTAAAATGTTATCAGATGTTAAATAGACCACATCAGTTCTCAATGGCAGAGTAGACTGGATAACAGTGTTGGAGCCAACTATACTGAAAGTCTTCCTTTGTACTTCTAAGCCCAAGATTAAAGCCCAGACTTGGGATGGAGGATGAAAGTCTCTTCTTCATGACAATTGTTAAGCATCCCAAAAATGATCATTTATCTGCTAGAGCATTAATTTACTTAGTGGTTAACATGGCATGTCACTGTAGAGTTTTTCAAGTAGGCTGTTCCTAACACTTTGAGGAGCTGAGACTACCTGAAAATATCCCATTGAGTCTGTATGAAAATATCCCATTGAGCCTGTAGTATCATTTCTATCCAGTTTTCATTTGAGATAAATCATATGATATTTCACTCTCCATTGCACTAATTTAGAGATCAAATTGTGAAAGATCATTCTATACTGTAACAAATCCACACTGGCACAATGTGGAGGGAAAATGGGCCAGAATTGTATAATTAATTTTAGGCAATGTATACATATCAGGTCCAAAAATCCACAGTCCCACTTCACTACCATAACTATTGCTCAGCAGGAATCAGGCTCAACCAATGACCCAAGTGCCTGACACTGATGAAGTTCCAGAGGTCAGGCAATTTACACATTACCAGTGGGTGCCTATTGTACCGTTGCAGATTATTTGTAATGATTAAAATGTTATCAGATGTTAAATAAACCAGTTCATCTTGAGTGCCTTCATGTGGTAGTGGAGGGGGTGGGTGGATAGTGAATTGCAGGGCTGAACAGCCACTTACCTGCAAGGCCGGCGGGTCCGGCAGAAGAAAAAATTACATATTAAGGCCCCTCTTCTGAAAGGCCACTGACACTGGGCCTACTTGTCCTTTTTTGAGTATATTGATTTGGTACATACTTGTAGGCTCCACTTCTGCCACCGTAATGCACTGAAAGCTGGTATTTTGCTGGAATCCAATACATTGGAGGCTTAACAGGTGGGACAAGCAAGAATTCCAGTGGTTGATGCTATCCCACCTCCTTTGCATATGCAAGGCTGCAAAGGTCGGACCTCTGTTTGCTCCCACCCCTGCAGGAAAATCTCATGGCCATTTCTTTGGATATAGACCTAGCAGGGCCAATTTTAACCCTACCTACTCGGTGGAAATTGGGCGGGTCGGCACTTAAAATTGGCCAGATGGCTCACCTGCTGATGCCATGCACTGATCTCGCTGTCTAGAATTTTAACCTGCTCTTCCGAGCAGGCAGCAAGGACATCCACCTGAAGCCTGCAGATCTTCTTTAAATATGCAGATTAGAGTCCACTGACGTCATCTCACACCCCCGCCCGCCCTGATAGCAAATTTAACTGGTGGCCTGAGTGGGAAAGCCGTTGTGGATTAGAATCCAGGGCTAGAAGAAGCCCAAAAACTAGTCTTTTTACTTTTTTTATTTTTCTTGTGAGGCGAGGGGGAACAGAAGTGCTGCTCCCAGCCTCACAAGGAAAGCTTAGGCCTCCTCTGTCCCAAGCTCCCATTCCAGGATGTTTGACTCTCCTGAAGCTCCTTCCCTGCGGCTTATCTTGTTACCGGCTACCGTTCCTTTGGAGCCGGCCTCCTGTCACCCAAAATTCCACTCCCGCCCACTGGCCAGCTGTCACTTTCCACCTGTTTTGGGCAGGCAGTAAAGCTCAGAAGTTAAAATTGTCCAAGTCTCACGTTGCCAAAGTTGGGTTGTGGGGGTGGGGGGGTGATCCACTGCTTAAGACATCCCCCTCCCGCCCACTCTGGGTTAAAATCAGGGCTGGCATTACCATTTCCTACCACTACGCATCCTTGCCCACCCCTCTTATGCTAATAGTCCACCCCAGGCCCCATTGAGTTTCGGGGCACTTGTCTGAGAGCTGGAAATGCTTCATGCAACGATTATCAACGAAAATATTCCATTATAATAAATACAGCACAAACTGTTTTCCTGTAAACTGAAAAAATAAATTACAGGATTATTCTGCAGTTTAATCAATCTGTGTTGAAAGCAATTACAACAACAGATTCCCTTTAACCAAAAAAATATCCCAAGGTACTTCAAAGAATAAGCATGCTCAGCATAAAATGCTGAGAGTTTAAGAGGGGTGACCAAAAGATTGGTCAAGAAGAGTTTTGAGAAGGTTTTTAAAAGAGATCATTAGATTAATCAACTTTGAAAGTGACAAAGACATGGATGAGGGTTTCAGCGGGAGAAGGGCTGAGGAAAAAGCAGAGGTAGGAAATGGTGAGGAGTTGAAGTTGTCTTCGTGATGGAGACGATATGGGGTCTGAAATTCAGCTCAGGTCCAACAGAACACCAAAGTTGTGAACAGACTCGTTCAGATTTCGAAAGTGACAGGGGATGAAATCAATGGAAAGGGAATGGAGTTTGTGGCGGACACCAAAGACAATGATTTTGGTCTTGCCAATGTTGAACTGCTAGAAGTTACGACTGATCCAGAACTGAATGTTGAACAAGCAGTCTGACAGCACACAAACAGTTGACAGGCCATTAAAGGTGGTGAGAAATCTGCTAAGAGATGAAGGGACAGGGGAAAGTGGTTTAAGGAGCCACTTGGGTCATAGAAAAATGGAGCCTACGGTTTTTCTTAGCCTCCAAGATGATCCTGTAATAGTGGGCAATTTTGGCTGAGGAGAGTAAAGCTCAATAGGATTTGATAAGGTCAAGCCAGGTCTGGCAATTGTACCCAGGAATCTTTTCAGGAGTCCCTAAATCTTTGCCTGGACCATTAATAACCAAGTTATAATTAGATGGAGCATTCTGCAACTGAGGGAAACAGCAACCCAATTTGATAATTGATGATTATTATCTTCTTAATCCATTACTTAATTAATTGTAATACTTCACTTTTTTACGATAAGGGTAGTTAAAGTATTTATAATTAGTCATGTGGGAGCTAAGTATTTCAATCTCAGATTGATTCTTGCTTTTATAAACCACTCAAGTGTTGCTTTTCTGGTTCATATGTCATCAGGCTACCTTGATGGCATTGCAGCCATATAATTCCTTCTCAGGTATCTATTCTGTATTTCTGCTACCCTCCACTCTTAGCATGACTTGAAAATCAGTTGATTCTAGTTACAGCAGATGGTTATCTTTGGACATACTCTTTCATATACAATCAATTCTGTTCCATCTCTGATAGCTTAATGACAACATAAACAAGGGAATAAAAAGTGCACTTTATGTTTCTTACTTGCTGTTTTTCATTTATCTCTTACTTTTTTTGGGGTGGTGCTGTAGATAGACTATGTACTCATCTATTTTTAAACTTATTTTTTACTCCATTTGGTCCAGCTTTACTGGAACATTTATCAACTGAGCCTGAGAAGATAAAAGTTAACCTGCCCTCAGCCAGTCACTGTGAGGTGTGCAAGAATTTCTTAGTGACCGCTCGTGCTTTATTTTTTCCTGCCCCATGTAAGTCGTTGCTTAATACTTCTCCATGCAGTTCACGTGAGAACAGAGACTGAGGGGAGTGAAAGATTCAAATGACATCTTTCACTCAATGATGCTGCACACTGGTGCTCCAACTGCCCAGTCACTCTATTTCCTCCCTCTCATATACATTTGTCCTGCGTTCCCGGTTTTATTTGTCTTTTTCCTTTTTATTATTATTTTCATTATTTTACCCTCTTTCTTATCTTTTACACTTTTTGTTTCTCTATCTTTGCTTCTCTTTTTTTCTTTACTTTCTAATTTGCATCTTCTACTTCCGTTCTGTATTTTTTTCCAATCTCCAAAAGACTAAAAAACATCATGGAAGAGATCATTTCCGTTTGAGTACACTACAGCAATTTGCAAAAGCCACCCATTTTAGAGCCTAGCACTCAGTCTCAAGTTGTCTCTCCCTTGATTAGTTAAAGAGATGAGAAATGGGAAAGCACTGGTAATTTATCTTGTAAAAATTAATACTTTATCACCAAAGCTATAAACCAAATTGGTTGCAACAATGTTATGCTTAATTAATGCAACCTGATAGTGGATCTGTTTCCTGATGGGTTTATCATAAATTTTCTTAAATTACACATGAACGAGAACAAAACAATACTGGGAAAGAAAACTTTTCGACTCAGAAAAGGCCCCATTTAAGAGGCCTTATGTGCTTTTCTCAGATATCACTTTCAGCTCCAAAAACACAGTGCTTTATCCAGTAATTACTCCACAAGTCCAGAGAGAGACAATTGTTTTAAACAACACTCTGGAAAAGTGGTGAGCGATTTCTGGAAAAATGTCAAAACCAAACTGATAAATGCTGTGAACTGAAATAAAACACAAAATATATTTCTGTTTTCTTTATCGATATGACCTGAATCTAGCAACTCCAAAGAACACTTGTATGAAATGTTGGCTAGAATATTGTACAGATACAGGCTTAGAGATTTGTGAAAAATTATTTAATACTGACAGATTAGAATTTTAATTGAGGAATAACCTCAGGGAGCAAAGTGCATTCAGGCTGATAAATGGCTCCCATGAATTGAATAAATGGCAAGACCGCAGTCAAAATCCATTAGTTAGCATTACAATTAGTTATTTTTTAATGGACTATGTTCAGTAAAGTTATCATTATTACACGGATAGATATTTTGAAGAAACTAGAAATATTGATCAGATTTTTGTGATATTTTTAAAAATTGGTGTCAAAACAAGCACTACAGCCTCATGTGGGAAAACTCTCCGCATTAACTCAGGATATCATGTAGATCGTTTTGCAGGGCTTGTAGCAAAGAATGTTGGTCCTTTTTAGAGCAAAAGGCCACCTTCCTATGAAAGCTCAGGTTAAAGCTACTTGGATGGAAATTGTAAAGCGTACGATTTTTTAAAAATGAGGAAGAAGTTTTGTGGTATTATGAGTGCCAAGATAAATGGGCCCATCTTTGCTTACATTCATTTGCTGTTGGGGCATAGTTCACATGGCTCAATGAAAAAGTGTGAGCTGCAGCACCCTCAGGGAAGTAGGATGTAAAAATGGTGGCAACCATTTACCTTTTCAAAAGTAGAAAACAATGCATTAATTGACTGTTGGAGCTATAGCAAAGAAAAGAAAGGGATACTTACCTTCACTTACGAGTCGCAGTCGGACTGCAGCGACTACCCCGTGTCTGACGAGGAGGGACGACAGGAGCGAAGTGGTCAGACGTCCCACCGAAAGCGGCAAAATGTCCAAGGCGACACCGACGCGATCGGCAGCCCCCATCTCCAGAACACTGGGCGCGACAACGCCTCCAGTACCCTCCAGCTCCGGGAAGCCGGCAGCATCGTAGTGCCCAGCGCACACCAGCTCCGGGACACCGGGAGCAGCACCGCAGAGAGCGAAGAACGGCTCCGGGAAACCGGGAGAAGCAACAACGAGGAGCCCCAACCGATCGAGGATCGCACGGACTCTTCACCCGACACCACGCCACCGATGTCACCCCGGCGGAACGACGACCCCCTCTCTGAGGCAGAACAGAACTCATACCTCAGCTCAGGGAGCGTGGAACACTGCACAGATCACCGGGATGCAGGGACACGGCCAAGAGCTGGAAACAGCAAACGGACTGTCGGGTGAGACTTTAAACTGTTGTTAAAATGGGTCTGAAAGTCGCATCCATTAACCTGCGTTAAATGCACTAAGCGATGTGTGTCGACCTAGGACTACCTTGCTAAGGTCAAGAGTGACCTGCTGTTCTTACAGGAGTGCGGCCTGCCGCATCTCAGCAATTACCGGCAATGGTCGCAGCAGTGGGCCCACGAGCCGTCGATCTGGTTGGGAGGCAACGATAATCGTGCCTCCGGCCTGGGGATTCTGCTGCGGGGAGGCAACTTCACCATCACTGAAGTAAAGGAGGTGGTGGGGGGTCGTCTCCTCGTAGCAGACGTAATGTACAATAACACTCCGCTCCGGCTGACCAACGTGTACGCCCCGGCTCTGAAGAGCGAGCGGCTGGCCGTCTTCCAGCAGCTCCCACTGCTGCTGGTGATGTCCAGGCTGGTCATTCTCGGCGGTGACTTCAACTGCATCATCGACGCGGCTGGACAATCCGGCAGAGCCGACAGCAAACTGGACTCCACGTCCAAACTCCTGATGGAAACGGTGAAAGACGCCAAGCTGTGCGACGTCTTCAGCAACCCTGCAGACGGAGCAGCGCGTCAACACACCTGGTCCAGACCAGACGGGTCCATCCGTTCCAGGATAGACTTCCTGTTTGTGTCCCCGAAGCTCAAGGTCAGATCCACCAAGGTCACACCGGTGTTCTTCTCTGACCACTGCCTCCTCCTGGCCGACTGTCACCTACAGGACGATCAGAGAGTGGGCATGGGGACATGGAAGCTGAACGTGAAACTGTTGACCCCGGGAAACATTGAGGAACTGACGAGGGATTACAAAGGTTGGAGAACCGTAAAGCCCCTCTTTGATTCCCCAGTGCACTGGTGGGAAGCCATCAAGGTGAACATCAAGAGGTTCTTCATCCTCAAAGGTGTTCAGAAGGCGAGAGAGAGGCAGAGGGAAACGTCCCGACTCCAGAAAAGCATGTAGAATCTTCTCCTGCTGCAGTCGATGGGGATCGATGTCGGGGAGGAACTCAGATAGGTGAAGGACCAGCAAGCCTCGCTCTTTGCCTCCGAGGCCTCCAAGATCATCTTTCGGTCCAGAGTCCGCTCCGTGGAGCAGGACGAGACTTGCTCGCGCTTCTTCCAAAAGGTGCAGAGAGAGAGCTCTGTGATCAGCAGCCTGAAGGAAGAGGACGGCTCGGTCACGTCCTCGCAGCCCGACATACTGAGGATCTGCAAATCCTTTTATGCCGGACTGTACGACGCGAAGCCCACAGACAGCGCGGCCTCCCAATCCTTCTTGTCGTCTATCACGGTGGTTCTAGACGACAGCAAACGGGAGAGTCTGGATCACACGCTAACTCTGGACGAACTGACAAAGGCCGTCCGTTCCTTCGAGAAGTGTAAGACTCCCGGAAGCGACGGCTTGCCGGTGGAGTTGTACTCGGCTCTGTGGGACTGGATAGGCCCAGACCTGCTGGAAGTGTACGGGGGTATGCTCCTGGCAGGCAGCATGTCAGACTCCATGAGGAAAGGCATCATCACCCTCACCTACAAGCGGAAGGGGGAGATGGAAGAAATCAAAAATTGGCGACCCATCTCACTACTTAACGTGGACTACAAAATTCTGTCCAAGGTCATCGCCAATCGGGTCAAGTCAGCCCTGGAGGTGGTGATCCACCCCGATCAGACCTGCACCGTACCCGGCAGGAAGATCTCTGATAGCCTGGCGCTACTCAGGGATACGATTACCTACGTACAGGACAGGGGGGTGAACACCTGCCTGATCAGCCTGGACCAGGAGAAGGCCTTTGACAGAATATCCCACACGTACATGATGGACGTGCTCTCCAAAATGGGGTTTGGGGAGAGAATCCGCAATTGGATCCAACTGCTCTACACAAACATCAGTAGCGCAGTTTCAATCAACGGGTGGGAATCAGAAAGCTTTCCGATCAAATCTGGAGTCAGGCAGGGCTGTCCTCTCTCCTCCGTCTTGTTCGTGTGTTGCATCGAACCCTTTGCCGAGTCCATCAGGAGGGATGCGGGCATAAGAGGGGTGACGATCCCAGGCAGCGGAGGTACTCAGGTCAAGGCCTCCCTGTACATGGACGACGTCGCCGTCTTTTGCTTGGATCAGCTCTCGGTCCGCAGATTGATGAGCATCTGCGACCAGTTCGAACTGGCCTCAGGGGCCACGGTAAATCGTAGCAAGAGCGAGGCCATGTTCTTTGGGAACTGGACCGACCGATCCTTTGTCCCCTTCACCGTCAGGTCGGATTACCTGAAGTTGCTGGGGATCTGGTTCGGTGGGGCCGGGGCGTGCACCAAAAACTGGGAGGAGCATATTTCCAAGGTTAAGCAGAAACTGGGACTGTGGGATCGGCGATCCCTCTCGATCGTGGGCAAGAGCCTGGTCATCAGGTGCGAGGTGCTCTCGGTGTTGCTGTACGTGGTGCAGGTCTGGCCCATACCTCGTTCCTGCGCCGCGACAGTCACCCGAGCCATCTTCCGCTTTGTCTGGAGATCAAAAATGGACCGTGTCCGCAGGGTCACGATGTACAAATCTCCAGAGAAAGGGGGGAAAGGCGTGCCCAACGTGGCCCTCATCCTGATGGCCACCTATGTGTGCGGCTGCATCAAGCTGTGCATAGACCCTCGGTACGCAAACACAAAGTGTCACTACGTGCTGAGGTTCTACCTGTCCCCGGTGTTGAGAAGGATGGGCCTGGCCACGCTGCCACGGAACGCTCCGTCCAGTTGGACTGTTCCGCCCCACCTGTCCTTCGTGGAAAAGTTTGTGCAGAAAAACACCTTTGACCACAAGGCGATCAGCAAGTGGTCCGCACGTACCGTCCTCGAGACCCTGCAGGAAAAGGAGATGGTGGATCCTGTCGGTTGGTTCCCCGAGCAGACTGTCAATGTCATTTGGCAGAACGCCTCATCGCCAGAGCTTTCAAACAAGCACCAAGACCTAGCTTGGCTGGTGGTGAGAAGGGCCCTTCCCGTCAGATCCTTCATGTACTCCCGGACTCTCAGCGCCACCGCGCGCTGTCCCAGAGGAGGCTGCGGTGGAGACGAGACCGTCACCCATCTCCTTCTGGAATGTGCCTTTGCAAAGAAGGTCTGGAGAGAGATGCAGTGGTATCTGTCCAGGTTCGTCCCGAGCAGTTCCGTAACACAGGATTCTGTGCTCTACGGGCTGTTCCCGGGGACGCACACTGAGACGGACATCAACTGCTGCTGGAAGACCATCAACTCGGTGAAAGACGCCCTTTGGTCTGCCCGAAACTTGCTGGTCTTCCAGTACAAGGAGCTGTCCTTGACTGAGTGTTGCAGACTGGCACATTCCAAGGTCCAGGACTATGTGCTGAGGGACGCACTGAGGATGGGTGCGGCCGCCGCAAAGGCTCTGTGGGGAAAGGCAACTGTTTAGAGCCTTCCCGCCATTGTATACCGAGGGGCTGCAATCAGGGAAAACTCCCTCGGGCAGAATGTAAAATTCAAAATTGATGTAATGCACCCGCAATAAATCTGCAATGAATCTGTAATGAATCACCTGTATTGATTGTGATGCAATGAGGCACCCTAGATTGTCATGAACTGTAATGATGTCCAATGTGTTTCATTGAACTGTACTTGATGTAACCTGCAAATTGCATAATCGATATTGTGTATGTTTGGAATGTGATATGAGAACTGTATTGTATGAACTGCTTCAAATTTTATGAATAAAGTATATTTTTTGAAAAAAAAACTTACCTTCACTTACCTTCCACTCAGAATGACTCCTTATACAAATTAGGCAGATGAGCTATTTGGTTTGAACTTCATTGCACCATTTTATGGCTATTTATTATGAGGGCTATTTTCGGAGATCAATGTCCCGTGCCCAAAGGACACCTGAAAGATGTGTGACCCGATGGTGGGTCAGGCCATTTTTCAGAAGTTCCTGGCAGTCGCCCAAAACAGGCATTAGATCCCTTACATATGTAAATGAGGGGCCTAATGCTTGTTTTAGTACTCTTCTACCAAATTAGACAGCACAGATTAGAACATGGACAGGCCAGGATTCTTCAGCGACTGCCACCAAAAGGTTAGTTTTAAAAAAATTTTAAAAAAATATGTTGGAGTGCTCCCCTGACTCCACAGTATCCCGATCACCACCTCTCTGTTGTCACTCCAGCCCCCTCCCTCTCCCCAGGACTTACCATTGAGCCAAGCGGTGCAGGTCTGGCTTGGCTGGTGGTGAGAAGGGCCTAGCATTGTTCTTTTAGCCAATTAGAATGCCATCCAATTATAAAGCAATTTTATGATTGGTTTATTTTGCTGCTTTACATTTACAGCATTCTCATATACGTAGACAATTCAATATCAGTCGACTGTTACAAAAAGAGCCTTTATTCAAATGTATAATTTCACAGCAGTTTACATCTGAATTCCACGGAAGTTGCATTAAAACTTTTATTTTATAACATCCTAGTGTTTTAATGGAGCTGGGTATGTGACATGCAGAAACCTATTACCACATTTAAGAGTCTCTGAACCAAACTACTGAGAAATTTACATCTGTAGAATTTCTGTTTGTCCAATAGGGAATGCACACTTTTTCTCAATAAAGGCCGCAGCCCACTTACCGTAGTCCAGAGAAGTTAGGAGCAGGTTAGCAGGGCCCAGACTTAGGGACCTCCAAGTGTTCGTAGGAGTACTGCAAGAGGTTAACCAGTTACAGCCATGCAGCTTACCAGCCCGTTAATATCTAAACTGTTTCCACACAACTGCCTAAAAGTGGTTCTTTCAATCCTTCAGGCTTTGGCATTATAACATATTCATGCACTTGTCTGCCTACATTACAACAGTGACTACATTTCAAAGGTACTTCATTGTCTGCGAAACGTTTGGGACATCCTGAGGACATGAAAGGCATTATATGAATCCAAGTTCTTTCTTCTTTCTTGTGTAAGGCAGGGTAATTTTCTTCTATCAATGCAGCCAAATATGGTAAGTATTGATGAGTTATTATACCTTTGTAGAAAAACATTGAAATTGGGTATTTCAGATGTATTGTCATAAGTTTGTTTTCATTATTGCATGCGGAATTACAGGAAGGGGCTGAAGGGGCAAAACTTTCCCTTCATGCACAAGGCATCCTGGTAAAATTGTATTTGTAATCTTCAGGAAGTGACATGGCGAGAGAAAATAAGTAATTATTCAACTGAATAACCTTTGGCTGCTGATGCCCCAGCTGGTTTACTCAAACTCATTTCTTCTATGACTTGCACATCTAGTATAGAAAACAGATTCTAATTCAATTAATCTGAGGTGGTTGATAGACCAATAAATTACTGCAGCTAGAGCATACAATAAGCATATATACATATAATAAACAATATTACTCATTAAGTACAAAAACAAATCTGCTGAGTGATAGATCAGACATAACTCTAAAGCTATAGAGCAAGTTGGTCAGATTGTCTGGGATCAAAACAGCTCACATTTTCCCACACTATGACCTGTTTACTCAGTCCTAGTCAAACTCTACTGGATCCCTGTGCATTGAATTCAAAAGCCTCCTCCAGTCCTACATCGCATCCTGTGCCCTTCAGTCCTCCAAGTGTGGCCTCCTCCGCATCACTCTTTCTCTCTGCATGCGTTCAACATCCCGACAATCATCAATCTGCAATTTGTTGGAATATACAGACTCTAGCTCACAGGGTGTCAGAAGGATTTGTAAATGAGGAGGATTTTAAATTCACTGTACTGGCATGGAACCTCTACCTTCTCAGCTCTCATTGGATCCCTGCTGCCTCATAAGGTTGCAAAATGCTAGGCCATCTGACTTCTGACAAAAGGGGCATGGTAGTGTAGTGGTTATGTTACTGGACTATTAATCCAGAGGCCTGAACTAATAATCCAGAGAATGTTAGTTTGAATCCCACCATGGTAGTTTGATCATTTGAATTCAGTTTAGAAAAAAAATGGAAATAAAAAGCTGGTATTGGTAAAAGTGACCATGAAGCTGTTGGATTGTTGTAAAAACCCAACTGGTTCACTAATGTCCTTTAAAGCAGGAAACCTATTTTCCTTGCCTCTATGTGACTCCAGTCCTACACCAACATAATTGACTCTGAAATAAAAACAGAAAATGCTGGAAGTACTCAGCAAGTCAGGCAGCATCTGTGGAGAAAGAAACAGAGTTAACGTTTTAGGTCGATGATCCTTCGTCAGAACTGACTCTGAAGTGGTCTAGGAAGCTATTCAATTGTATCAAACTGCTTTCAAGAAGAAGGCCCACCACCACCTTGTCAGGGCAACAAGGGGTGCATAATAAATGCCAGCCTTGCCAGAGACACCCACATCCCATGAATGAATTAAAAAAAACTGAAATGTTAACCTGTCTTTTTTCTCTGTCAGATGTTGACTGACCTGCTGAGTGTTTCCAGCACTTTCTGTTTTTTATTTGACTTAGGGTCCTGGTTTCTTAGTCAATCAACTACATCCCTTGATCATCTGGAACAACTTTCAAATAATGATTGTTTATTATTACTTCACACACCTGTACATTTTGTCCCTGAAACCACAATTTCCATACACCTTCCACATCTATCACTAACTATCTCTAATTATGCTCTAGAGTTTTCCGTGACATTTTGAATTTATGCCTATACGTTTCTGGCATTAGGTCTTTTTCATCTAGCAATTCCTATGTTCCTATGACTACACTTCAAAAGTACTTCACTGGCTGTAAAGTGCTTTGGGACATCCTGAGGTGTAGACACTATATAAATGCAAGTTCTTTCTTTCTTTCTCCTTAACCTCTCTACAGCCTTTGAGTTGGCCAACCACACCATCTTCCTTCACTGCATCTCCTCTGTTATCCAGCTAGGTGGTACTGCCCTCGTTTAGTTCCAATCTTACCTGACCAATTGTAGCCAGACTATCTCTACCAATATTTTCTTTTCTCACCCCCGCATTGTCATCACAGGAGTACCCCATGGATCCATTATTGGCCCCCTTTTCTTCTTCAATTACATGTTCTCCCTTGGCGACATCATCCGCAGGCAAGGAGTCAGATTCCACGTGTGCACAGGTGGTACCCAGCTCTGCTACTCTCAACTCCTCCACTGGTTCTGTGCTGTCAGATTGCTTGTCCAACATCTAATCTTGAATGAGCTACAGTTTCCTCCAGCTAAACATTGGAAAGACCAAAGCCATTCTCTTTGACCCCTACCACAAACTCTGCATCCTCTCCAACAGCTCCATCTTCCTCCCTAGCCATTGTCTCAGGCTGTTCGCATCCTTGGCATCCCATTCAACCCTGAGCTGAGCTTCTGACCCTGTGTCCTCGCAATCACAAATCACTACCTACTTCCACCTCCATAACATCACCCGCTTCTACTGCTACCTCAGCCCATCTGCCATCATCCATGCTTTGTTACCTCCAGACCAGACTATTGGATGCTATCCTGGCCAGGTTTCCATCCTCCACTCTCCATAAACTTCCGCTCATCCAAAACTCTGCTGCTTACGTTCTATCCAGCACAGAGTCCCACTTGCCCATCTCCCTTGTCCTCAATGGCCTACTTCCCAATATTGACTTCACAGTATTTTTGGAGACTTATTTACTTATTTGGGGTGAAATTTTAGCTCTCTGCACATATTTACAGAAAAAGTAAAAAGTTAATGAGTTCTGTAAGTCAGAAAATTGGATAATAGCTGCAAGAGAAAGTTGTTAAATTTTTTGGATTCTGCACACTGCTTCCATTTTTCATACAGAAACTGACAACAGAAGCCGTCCTACAAAATTGTCCACTCATAAAATGCAATTTATGTAGATTAATGGATTGTTGAGGAAGACATTGTAATGGTGTATGCACTGTCTAGTCCCAGGCTGCAAATCTGTGGTGTACAACTTAGTAATTCTTTCCCAGCTATGTTACATTATATAATACATAGAGATAGAGAGAGAAAGTGAATATTTTTTCTATGAGGTTTTGGGAAGTTGGAGCACATGATTCAATTATTATAAAGTCAGCAGCTGCAGTTTTATCATCAATATATTTTATTTATAAATTATTATGGTTCAAAAATCAGACACTTACTATATTAATTTTCCTTACACATTTCCATGACAAGTAGAACAGGAAAACAGTCAGGTTTTGAATGACAAATGGGAGATAACATAAAAATATGGCTTCTATGTTTTCTCAAAGTGTTAGTTGTTACTCTAGTAATTATAATTACAAATTTGTTTTTCATTGTTAATTAATTTTTGAAAGTGTCATAATGGTAGTTGAACGATCGCAGCAGGAGAAGAGAAAATTAAATAATCAAGCTGAATCATATTCCTGGGATTATACAAGGTAGAGGACAATGAATGTTATACAGAGACAAAGAAAATAATTTGGTTTTGCAAGGATGGTGAGGCTAACAGTTATTTAGAAAAAGCAGATGAATAATGCAATTATGACTGATTTAGAGTGTGTTGGATCTGGAGGATGCACTTTGGGGAAAGCAACAAGCTTTTGATGTATGAAGTCTGAATTTACAGAAGAATACTTAGAATGTCTTGCACTGAAATAAAAACAAATGATTCATCTGAAAAACTGAGATAGAAAAGGAGTGCTGAAAATAAAGAGTGGAGAAGACAAACAATATTTGGAAGTGTGGACAGAAGAAGTGCATGTTAACTATATTCAAAATACATCACAAGAGAACAAGGAAAGGGATCCTGAAACCAAAAGTTGAACAGGTACCCATTTGACACAATGTAAATGGTAGGCTGAAGATCATGAGTTTTGGAGAAGAAAGCTCCACTAAATGCTTTGTCAAGAGGAAGGGAAATTGGTAATGATGTCATATTTTAGCAAAACTACAGAACTGAGTTTCAGAGTTTTTACTTTCTTCTATAATTGAGAAAGAGGTCTGTAAAGCAGCAAATCAATTACTTCCTGATACCATGAGGGGAACTAGAGAGTCTCTCAGAAGAAGAGAGCTAGAAGCTGGACACCAGTGTGCTGTTGTGAAAACTTTGGTTGGTGGAGAATGGCTATTGAGTAGTTCCTGAAGTGGAGGAAGATGAACTTAATATGTAACATGTGAGAATGTGAGGAAGCCTGTGACTGAGTTTAAAAGAAACCATATCACTTAATATTGCAAAGTTGAGTCAACTAACTAAGCCTTTTTGAGTTAACTGGGCCCAGTAAGTCTTTAATTTGCTGTTTGATTAGTTGACTAGGCTGCTTTAATGTTTTACAGTCTTAAAGCTGGGAATGAACCTTTTTGAATGGATAAACTGTATTGTTGTATCCACAACAGAATCTCTAAGCTTTCAGTGTATTTGAAGCTTAGTTATGTGGTGTTCTGGCACAGGCTTAACTTTCTTTTTAAAGAAATATGAGACCTTTCTTAACCCAAACTGATACTGAACAGAGTCCTTATTATATTTAATCTTTACAGAACTAGGAAACCCTTCCTTAAATGAAGGAAAATCTACTTATGTGGAAATACAGATCTGAACTTTATAAACTCAGCTTGAAATACTAAATAATTTCTCGTTGTAGTTTTACTTGTAACTGTTTCTGGCTTTTTTAACCAATTGATTTAAAGGGGCACTATCTTCCTCTAGAATTATTTAGTAAACTGTTTCTCGTTGGACAAGGGAAAGAATTGCATGTTATTTTCATCACAGCGGCATTGTGTGCAAGTGATGGGATTTTGCATCTCGATGTGTTTTCTGTCAATGCATTGTGCATTTGTAAGTGAACAAAGATGTCCCAAACAATTTTTCTTGATGAGAGTACCTCATTAATAAGATGAATAATACTGTATATTGAAGTGCTAAGCATTTTACTTTGAGCTAAATATTACAATAACTAAGTAATATGTCACAGTTGGCAATTTTATTGTAAGTTATTTTGTTGACTTTGGACTGGATTGGTTGATTACATTTTTGATATATTCACTTTGCAAAACATTTCTATTCTGGGATTTAAACTACCCAGTTTACTGATTAAGTGCAGCACAGATGAATATAATGTAATTGTATACAACTGGGTGCAATGTAATAATAAGCAATTTAATATCTATCTTTAAAAGGGAATGAGTGTGGAACAGGATACTTTCATGTTTGCTGTTATTGTACAAGATTAAAGCTTGTTGAGAAGTAATGATAAATTGGAGAAAGGTGGAGTGACAGTGAATGATCCACTTCAAGGGTATCTGCAGATTATATATATTTTTATATGAGTAAGCCACTTAAAAAGTAACATTGAGACTGTCCTGATCGGCTAAAGACTAGGGGACCCTGTCCTCTAAATCAGATGTCTGCTCTATAAGTGGGAGCAGCAAGATTGTTTGATATATTCACTAGAACAGCAAAGCCTTTGTCTTTTGGTCTGAGACACCATAGAGCCTCCATGTACCTATCCTGTCAGAGAGACATCAGAGTCAGAAAACAAGGAACAATATTTGATGGATGGCTCCAATTCTCAGATCTCAGGATGAACACACCGGAAAACAATGGAATCCAAAGCCCTTGGATTGCCAATGAACTAATGAACTATGAACTAATATTATTAACCCTTAAAATATGGTTGATTTATGATAAATGATAGACTTCAGTAACTAACTGAATATCAATGGAGGACCCTAATAACAAAATTCTATACCTATAGGGGCAAATCTCTTTAACAGAGCGGAACTTGTTGTGAATATAAGAATTCTGCTGAGGGCTTTTGCTGCGGTTAGTACAAGTGTTTATTTTGTAGCAGAAATGTGTTTCCTAGAAGACCCCAGAATGGATTCTTCTAGATCAACGTGATGCTTCAGTGAGCTAAACTGATGCGTTGAAAATTAGTACAATTGAATGTTGTGGAAAGCATTCAATGTAAATGATTTATGTATAAGCAAAATCATTTGCTATTGCTCACATCTGCTCAGATCCACTCACAAACTGACAATCTTCACTGCCTCCAGTATAATTGATGCAAAATTGCGAAATTAGTGCAACAAATTGCACTACAGGCAATAAGTAAGATATCACCCATGACAAATCACTTGTCCTGTATACGCCTCACATTATTTGAAATCTAATTAGATTGGGTGGTATGTTAATTGAGTTCCTGTCAGATACGTAGTATTCAATCCAGCTTTGGTCGTTCTTAGAAGTCATGAAGGATACGGAGGAAACAACTACATAAAGAATGGCAAACAGGACCTTTCACAAATTCCTTGGCAATGATTTTAGGTGAATAACAATAGTGGAGGAGTGTATGCATTTACAACCAGTGGAAATCCAGGAATAGAGCCTGCTTTAATAATGGGAGTGCAGGAAAATATTTAAATCAAACAAAATATACCAGAACTGAGAGTGATCAGGAAAGGCCGAACAGGCTGGGGCTCTTTTCTCTAGAAAAGAGAAGACTGAGATGTGACCTGATGGAGAGGTCTTTACCCTATCTCACCCCTTCATAATTTTAGACGTAGAGAAGATGTTTCCACTTGTGGGGGAGTCCAAAACTAGTGGCCATAAATATAAGATAATCACTAATAAATCCAATGAAAAATTCAGGAGAACCTTCTTTACTCAGAGAGTGGTGAGAATGTGGAACTCGATATGACATGGAGTGGTTGAGGCGATAAGCATAGATGCATTTAAGGGGAAGCTAGATAAGTACATGATGGAGAAAGGAATAGAAGGATACGTTGATAGGGTGAGATGATGTAAGGTGGGCAGAGGCTCTTGTGGAGTATAAACGTCGGCATGGACCTGTGGGGCTGAATGGCCTGTTTCTGTGCTGTAAAATTCTATGTAATTCTGTGTAATAGATAAGTGATGAATGAGATTTGATATGATAGTCAAAAACTCTCCCATTTACCAAATTGTAACACAAATTATAAATACCCCTTGTAGAAATATATTGATTTTAAAATATGGGCAGCAGATATAAACCCAGCAATAATACTACTCCTTGCAATGAAAGGGGATATTTATCCTGAAAACACCCTTTTCAGTGAGGATGCTGAGTGGAATCTATTATATCCCAGTGGTTTCAATGGAGGACCCATCTTGAGGTAATTTTTGGTGGGAGATTTGAATGCTTTTGTGGGAAACATATAAATAAATTCTTGGGATGATTGAAGGATCATTATATAGTACCAGACAGGAAATCTTAGGACTCCAAAATAGATATGGTAGATTAGTGGATTGGATGCAGGAAGTATTTTATTGGAATGAAAATCAGACAAGAATTTACTATGGGTAGTGGGCAACTAACATTTTAAAAATATTTTGTGGTAGGGAACAGGTCTAAATTACATTTTGCAGATGAAGATTTAAAAGCCACATCAACAAAAACTGCTGTGGCAAAATCAAGTTGATGTGACAGTTAAGGAAAATAGTAAGCTTTGATGACTACAACGCATTAGGGATGGTTACAAAAATTAAAATTGATAATGCAGGCACATTTTCAACTGAATTTCTATCAGAAACTAGAATAAAGCAGAATTTTATTTTGACACCCTGACTCTTAGTTAAACAATCCAGCTACAGAGCTAGGGAGAAAATTCTTAAAATGCCTTTTATAAGATAGATGCTTATTAAACTTCTCTATGCAGATGATGTAGTAATTTCCTTCTATCCAATTAACCCATAAAGAATAAATAATCCTGCAGGTTATTTATTCCTAAATAATTGGCATTTATAGCTGGCATAAGAAGAGAAGCACGAGACTTGGCCAATTTCTTCACAAGTGCCACACCATGCCCTATTGAAAATAGGCTGATAAATTCGCCCTCCATCAATTAGACCTATTATATTCTCATGCTGAATTCTGACAGTCTACATCACAAATGAAAGAATAGAAAGAATGATTGGAATTCACTGTCAGATATCTTGGGCGCTAAATTGGGCCGTGTAGCCCCCATTGTTTCGGCGCTATGCAGCCTCCTGAAGTACCAAGATGGCGTCTTGGCTGCGCGCACACGTTATCAGCGTGACGTGCGCCGGATGCCATCTTGATATTGGAGTTAGCGCAGGAGCAAATAACGAACTCCGGAAGCATGTAAAGTAAGGAGAAAATGGATCCAATCAATGTGCAATACTGATTTAAAGTGATAGACACCATTTTGGCACTTAACGCTCAACTCAATACACAGCCTTAACCCCGACCATCTGAACGTGTCTTACATTGCCTGAAGGACCCCCCGCCAGTGCTATTTAAAGGGGCCACTGCAGGTGTTGCAGGTTAGTTGCTGGATTATTGCTTCTGACTGCTGGTGGAGTAGGAAGTGTCTTTTGAAGCTCCCTATTCTTACTGAGAGTTCCTAGACTACTTTTGAGAATGCTTTGGCAGGTACTGCCTTACGGTTCGGAAAGTTACAACCGTGGTTGAACAACATTCCTGCCAACCATGGGTGGTTTGCTAGGGCTCCCGTTGGGTATTGAGCACAACTGGGAGCATGCAGAGAGGCCACACATAGCAGGTCGAGCTGCAAGGAGACGGAGGACGAGGAAGCGCAGGGCACTGAGCAGGAGGCCCTACCCAATGAGGGCCTTCTGGGACCAATTCTCTTACCTCAACATGACCGAGGAGGATTGCATCTGATGCCTGAGGTTCACCAAGGAAGCCATGACCGAGATCTGTCAACTGGTGCAGCCACAACTGCAGCCTTAGAGCAGGGTGAGGACAGCATTGCCTTTGGCTGTGAAAGTCACTATGGCGCTGAATTTCTATGGCTCAGGAGCATTTCAGGCCTCTGCTGGTGACATGTGCAACATCTTGCAGTATGCAGTGCACTGCTGCATAAGGTAGGTCACAGACGCACTGTATCACATGAGGAACAGGTTCATCACCTTCCCTCTGCACAGAGGCAAGCAGAACGAGCGAGCACAGGGGTTCGCCCGCATTGCTGGCTTCCACATGGTGCAGGGTGCTATTGACTGCACACATATTGCCCTGCGTGCCCCGCACATCAACTCAGCCATCTTCGTCAACCGAAAGGGCTTCCATTCTCTCAACGTGCAACTGGTGTTCGACCACATGCATCGAATCATGGAGGTCGTCTGGGAGCAGTCATGACGCCTTCGTCATGCGGCATTCCAACGTGCCAGCTATCTTTCACCCGACTTGGCAAGTCAAGGCTGGCTACGGGCGACAAGGGCTCTCCTCATCCCCTCACGCCGTGGCTCATGACACCGGTCAGGAACCCACGCACACGTGCACAGCAGGCCTATAATGAGAGCCATGCTGCCACATGCAACATCGTTGAGCACACCATAGGCCTCCTCAAACAACGCTTCTGCTGCCCGGGCCGGTCTGGAGGAGCCCTGCAGTACTCTCCTGAGCGGGTGGGCAGATTTGTGGTGGTATGCTGCATGCTGCACAACCTCTCCTTTCATGAGGGACCAGCCTTTGCCACCAATGATAGGAGAAGACCCTGAGTCAGAGGAGGAGGAGGCTGAGGAGGAAGAGGCGGAGGAGCAGGAGGAGGAAGAGGCTGAGGAGGAGGGGGGGGGATGGTGAAGCCAGAAGAGGAAGTGGAGGAAGACGCAAGGGTGCAACAGGAACCACACGCCTTGTCTGCAAGGGCTCTGCGTGCTCGCCTGATCCGTGCCCGCTATCAATAATTTGAACTACATCCCCCAACTCACCAACAGTCCTACTCTTCCCACCTTTCCGCTCCCACAAGACAATCAAATCGCCCTCCATCTGATTACACATTGGTGTCCCTCTCAGCTCATTGCATAAATAAAAATCACGACCAAATGCAAAATCAAAGTCTCATTTATCAATGAATAAATGAATTTGTGCAAACATAACAGAACTATTCACCCTTGTGCATTCTCTTAGTGCCTGTTGTTCGTGTGCCTTTACCTATCCTAGTGCTCCTATGAAGTGCTTCCCCAGTGGCTGGAGCATGGGTGATGGGAGTCTGTTGGCCTTCAATGGAGGAGCGTGCAGATGGCCTTGGAGGACGACCTCGACCGGGAGGGCCCGGCTTCAGACTGCACCATCTCAGCATGGGCTGCAGCAGTCTAGCCTGGCTGGCTGATAGGCAAAAACAGGTGTGGGAGCAGGAAGGCTGTTGTCCTGAGAGAGGACAGCAGGTCTGACTGCCACTCTCCCGGGGTGGCGCCTCAGCAATCCTGGTGATCAGCTGGAGAACGGATTGCTGGAGTGCTGTGACGCCCTGGAAGCCCCGTTCCACTGTAGTCCCCAGAGCCATGATAGCAGTAGTCCGAGCTTCCAAGGCAGCAGTCTGAGCTCCAAATGGAGCAGTCAGACTTTTGATGGCAGATGTTTGTGCTGTAATCAAAGCTATGACATCAGTCATCAGACGCTGCATCATGGTGGGTTCCACAGGTGCGCTGATAGAGGTGACCACCCGTTCCATGTTGGAAAGGATGGGCTCCAAGCTCTGCGCAAAGCCCTGTGCCAAGTTAGAGCTGGACTCCTCCATGCCCCTTCTCATTGTGCGCAGGCTTTCTGGCAGGTTTTCCAGTGCCCCAAGCATTTGGTGGTGTACACCCATCAGCCGTCTTCTGTAGCCTGGCCCATCGAAGTCCTCCTCTGACTCCTCTGCAGCAGAACTAGTGAGCGACCTCATCCTCCGGCGAGCTGGCACCTGTGGTATCCATTCCCCCTGCCCCGGCTCCTGCGCATTTGTGCTCGGTGTCTCACCACGTGCAGATCCCTCCTCTAACCTAACCTCTAAAGGACGTGCAGTGTCAGTCTCTGAGCTGGTGGAAGCAAGTGTCAGATCGAGTGACAGTGTGGCTTCAGTGTCCCCCTC
This sequence comes from Heptranchias perlo, assembly GCF_035084215.1. Taxonomy (NCBI): domain Eukaryota; kingdom Metazoa; phylum Chordata; class Chondrichthyes; order Hexanchiformes; family Hexanchidae; genus Heptranchias; species Heptranchias perlo. The sequence goes on along the minus strand of NC_090341.1, from coordinate 32,043,395 downwards.
CTTCTCCTCCTCCTCGGACGGTGCCGCCACGTGTTCTTGGGTATCTACAATGACAAAGGGAAACAGGTTGAGTTGTGGAATGGGGAGAAGAGCAAGTAAGACGTGTGCGCTGACAGCATCTGCAGCACGTGAGTTAGAAAAGATTACGGGAGGAGGGAGATGTGGAAAAGGAGAAGGAGCATTAGATATGCAGAGAACCCCCTTCATTGGGACTTCCAGCGCGGCATGTTGTGATGGCTGCAGCGACCGCCCGCCCAATGATCCTAAGCACTGTCTCCTCTGGGGAGCTAAGGATGTGTAAACTTGCCCATCCACCCTCAGGTCCCTCCTGCTGCCGGCTGTTATGCGCCACCTTCTCCTGCAAGACAGAGGACAGTGTGTCAGTGATTGTTCTGCAAGGTGTGTGGGTGATATGCTTGTCATGGTCGAATAGCTGCCAGTTTGTGTGACTTGTGAGTGGTGGTTGTGTGGCCTGCAAGTGTGGTATTATGTGCGGGTGAGATGCAGCATGCTGAGTGCAGCAATTTTTTTTATTCGTTCATGGGATGTGGGCATCGCTGGCAAGGCCAGCATTTATTGCCCATCCCTAATTGCCCCTAAGAAGGTGGTGGTGAGCCACCATTGCGGATGGATGGGCAGTGTTTGTTGGTGGGTGGGTTACAGGGAGTGTGATGTCTGGAGCAGTGGTGCAGTTGGTAGGATGTGCCACTTGACACTTGAATTCACTCACCTTGACCACTCGTGTCAAATCGTTGAACTTCTTTCGGCACTGCACCCACGTGCATGGTGTAATGCTCCTGTTGTTTACTTCCTGCACCACAGCCTGCCAGTGCCTGTGGAGCTGCAGTCTGGAGCGTCTCCGGCCAGCCTGTGGGTACATGTTGGCTCTCCTTTCGTCCACGCCTTCCACCAGGGCCTCCAGAGCATCATCCGAGAAGAGTGGAGCCCTCTCTCGTGCCGGTCCAGCTATTCTCGTGGCAATCTTTCCCTACTGCAAGTAAGCTGTATACCTGCCATTTGAAATGTGCACCTGCACCTTTAAGAGATGCAGGCTGCTGATGACATGCGCTGTGCACGCCCCATTTCCAACTTCCTCATTCTCCGTGCAGCCTCTCAGCAGGTTGTGCTGGCTGCATGGAGATATCATGGTAAGTAGCAGGTAGCACGAAGTTCACGTGCTGCCTGCGTAGGGTCCATCGGGTGCGGGGTGTTAACGCATTGTGCTACCCCCGCCCGAAACAGACCCTTATCCAATTTCCCCCCCCTCCCCCCCTATTTTTTAAAGATATATGGCTCCTGGTAGAAACATTTTAAATATACACTGGAACATTGTATGCTGCTACTGACTTGAATGTGTTATTACACACATTAAATAACAGTTTTGATTTTCACAAACGTACACAGTTACACCCATAGCACAAAACAAATATATATTAAGATGATAATGTGCTTAATCCCTGATTTTTATATTGCACAAGCTATTGGTTTCAACCTAGTCTTGATTGAATAGCTTACATCTAATTCAACTCTTGATAACAGTGCTGTATGTTTAAAGCAATATTCTCTCAACCACAGACTAAGTAACTGTTTTTTCATATAGTCTTGGGTCTAAAATGTTAATAGAGATGGTATGTGTATAACCACATTGAACCAGAGCATTGACACTGCTTATCTCAAAATCCCAAAAGTACAGATAACCAGTATCATGGTACCAAAACAGAAAATGCTGGAAACACTCAGCAGGTCAGGCAGCATCTGTGAAAGGAACAAAAGTTAACATTTTGGGTCATATGATCTTTATGAAAGGTCATAAGATCTGAAATGTTAACTCTTGTTCCTTTTTCCATAGATGCTGCATGACCTGCTGAGTGTTGCATATGTTTCAAATTTCCAACATATGTAATATTTTGCTTTTTGTTTGCAGTATTTCACATACATGCACATCCTACAAGCTCATTCTGTTTATCACTGCAACAGACAGTATTTTAAATATGTCACTGTATCATGGCATGTTTAAACTACTGCACTAGCATGGGCACAAAGGAATGCAAATTGATAAATGCAAAAAGAAAAGGCTCCATAGATTTTGGCTTTTAACTATTTTATGAAAGAGGATTGTCTATGTTTATTTGCGCAGTCTGCAATTTAGTGATATAGTTGTATCGTTGGTACTGTTTTTTTGATTATACTATTTTTGAAGTGGAGTAAGTGGACAGCATCAGATTATATTGTCTGCTTACATCACCCTATAATGAGCTTACCAGCCTGGAAAACTGTCTCTAATCTGAATGGAATAGTCTTTTGAAACTGGAAAGAAAGTGGATAACATATTCCATGAAAATTACATGGAAACCAATATCCAGTTACATATTAAATGCAATAGAATTTTGGCCAGTTGGGAATTCCCTGATATCCAACTGCTATTCCATATGACCCTTAAATTGGCTAAGACTGGATTTCAGTGAACATACAAGTGATTGTGTTTACTTGTGTGCAAGGGATAAAGGCTAAATCCAAGAATAAGTTTGACTGGTGGAAGTGAGTCATCATTCGGTCTATCCCAGAATGAAATTTTCAAGATACTACAATAATATGTACATTAGTAACAGCTGGCAGGTAATGGAATAAAACAAATTATGACAGAAATATTTCAGCAGCAGTAATAAATATTTGAAAAAGAAAGTATGAAACACACTCTTGGCTACTCCACTAATCTTCAAGTAATATTTGAGAACTACCCTGGCACCAAAAGTAATAAATATTTCTGTAGTATGACATCAGCTCACCTCAATATTTCTCCCAAACAAAATTTTTCTGAAAAATTACTGTACATTGATTAAAGATCTAAGCCCCAAAAATCTGCAGCCATTCTAATGGACTCCCACAATAAGTTTGCCTCCAAAATTTAAAAGTAAGTGGAAAGACCTTGATTGTTTTGCATCTTCCAACTCCTCAGCCTGTACTGCAGAGTATCTTGTATCTTCCAATGAACTGTACTTTTCTGATGCCCAAATTGCTGTAACTTTTGTTATTTGACTATAAATAATAACATAAAATCAAAATATTATATAAAAATAAGGACAGATTATGTGACTTTAAAATAGGCACTGAACTACATCTACATGCCCTGGTCTAATTACTCCCTACTCTCTCCTGCAGGTTGTACTTGGTCTTGACCCGTGGGGTGCAATGACATGGCAAGTCAACTAGTAATAAAATAAAAAAATCAAATTACGGGGCATCTGGGCCCTTAATGAACGGTAGGACCAACAGTCTATCTCCTTAATCAATGAGATTTAAGAATTGAAGAAGAAACAGAGGAACAATGGAGAAGGAAGTAGGGTGAACTAGAGTCAAATCAGGTACAAAAAAAAGAAGTAAAGGGAGGGAAAGAAAGATTGGATTAAGAGAGAGAGAGAAAAGAGACAGAAAGGAAAAGTAAGTAAAAAATGTAAAATTATTATTTTTTTATATCTCTAAGTACAATTCACTACCTGAAGGAATGAGACTCCACACTTCCCTTTCTGATCCAGAGATATTGATTGGCATTGCATTAACAATTATCATATCGTTAAAAGGGTACTTATGTTATTAATTACCAGACTTAACTTTCGGTGGCGTGTTTAATGAGCAATTACTGTGCAAATCCAGCAAGTTCTCAAAAATAACAGGGAGACTAAGGGCAAGTTGTCATTTGTGTGAAGCAAACGGCGGAGCGGCGTAAATTGACCAGTAAGTTCTGGAGATTTGCAACTCACGGCGTACCTCTTAATCTCCTGAATTTGCTGGCCGATTTGCATATTAATGTTGGCATGTATCGTTAACACGCCATTATTTTTCCATCAAGATCCGGGAGCCCAATGTTTACAATGTGAACAAAAATGACCTTGCTGTATTCTGACCAGTATCATGCTACAGAAGTGGGGAGGAGAGGGAATCTATAGAGGGGTTATGGGGAGCGGGCAGGAAATTGGACATGAAGCTGAGTTCGGATCGGTCAATGCCCTGTGGGTGGCGGAGAGGGCCCAGGGGCTATGTGGCCGGGTCCTGCTCCGACTTCTTGTGTTCTTTAGATTTGTGGTTGGGATCAGATCAGCCATGATCTTATTGAATGGCGGAGCAGGCTCGAGGGGCCGATTGGCCTACTCCTGCTCCAATTTCTTATGTTCTTATGTTCTTATGTCAATAAGATCACACTTTATAGCCATCTACATTTGCACTGCCCCAGAAGCGTCATTTCAGGAAGCTTGAGGAATTAAATGCAATATTTACGTCAATTTAAAGGTAAAAAGGAAATAAAATAATGGCTAACATAAAAATGAATACAATTTGTTTAATATTCTCACATTTTGGTGAAAAAAAGTTTCAAGTAAACAGGCAAAACTCTCCTCTGAAACAAAGTGAGTTTGTTCAGATGTCATGTTCTATATTAAATAAATTTATGAACAGCAAAAAGGGATGCTTTTTAATTTAGGGATTGTCTGTCAAAAGATTTAAATATTTCAGCAGCCTGTGAAAGGACTTCTTGTGTCACTGCTATTTCCTTACAATTTGTGCAACGTTTAAAAGTCATAAACTTTGCAGGTTACCAGCATCCAGGCCTGCTGCTTTCAAATAAATCATCTTGTCAACATAGATGCCTTATGTCCCCTTTGGAAAAATAATTAGAATTGAGCATTTCCTCAGTCAGTTACAATTCACAGTTCCATGCCTCTCAATCACATTGAAGTAATGACTATATTTCACTTACACACAATGGTTTCCAATGTTAAACCAAACTTAAGAGTTTTAGGAGCAATTTAAATATCCTTTAACAATCTGTTACTTGCTATGATTTTTATAGTTTAGTAAGAAGATACTGCAGCTGTTTTTCAGGTACAGCAGTCATAATGTAAAAGGAACTGTCCTGCTCCAGCCTCCCAGTTACTGGTTGTGGTGCTTGCCTCACACTATTTGGCTACTGGTTGATGGAGGCCAACCAAAAACATGTGTGGTTAGTTTCGTAGTCTTATTAGGTGAGATGGGCTACCAGCACAAACTAATCCATTGTCTTGCTTCCGGCTACCTGAGTTGAGGATTGTACATACACAAAGACCCTCTCCAGCTGTTGAAAAACAAAATACAGTGGGTTTGCTTTGAGGAGTAAGTAAAACCAGAAAAACAAGGCAAAGAAAGTGTACTGGATTTTATTAAGGATTATTAAAATCAGTCTTTATGCAAATATGCCAATAAATTCCTGGGTTTTTTTTTATTTGGTGAATTGGTAAAAAAATGATTTCCTTCCAAAGCTCTGTCCCAAATTTGTGTCTGGCAACGCTCACACATTGAATTTGTGTTGTCAGCACATAAGAACATAAGAAATAGGAGCAGTAATGGGCCATACAGCCCCTCATGCCTGCTCCGCCATTCAATAAGATCATGGCTGATCTTCTACCTCAACTCCACTTTCTCACCCTATCCCCATATCCCTTGATTCCCTTAGTATCCAAAAATTTAGCGATCTCAGCCTTGAATATGACCAACAACTGAGCATCCACAGCCCTCTGGTGTAGAGAATTCCAAAGATTCACAACCCTCTGAGTGAAGAAATTTTCCTCATCTCGGAACTAAATGGCCGACCCCTTATCTTGAGATTATGACCCCTAGCTCTAGACTCTCTATCCAGGGAAACAGCCCCTCAGCATCTACCCTGTCAAGCCCCCTAAGAATGTTATACTTCTCAATGAGATCACCTCTCAATCTTCTAAACTCCAGGGAATATAGGCCCATTCTACTCAATCACTCCTCATAGGACAACCCTCTCATACCAGGAAGCAGTCCGAGCCCGCATGCAGCAAGACCTGGACAACATCCAGGCTTGAGCTCATAAGTGGCAAGTAACATTCGCGCCAGATAAGTGCCAGGCAATGACCTTCTCCAACAAGAGAGAGTCTAACCACCTCCCCTTGACATTCAACGGCATTACCATCGCCGAATCCCCCACCATCAACATCCTGGGGGTCACCATTGACCAGAAACTTAACTGGACCAGCCATATAAATACTGTGGCTACAAGAGCAGGTCAGAGGCTGGGTATTCTGCAGCGAGTGACTCACTTCCTGACTCCCCAAAGCCTTTCCACCATCTACAAGGCACAAGTCAGGAGTGTGATGGAATACTCTTCACTTGCTTGGATGAGTGCAGCTCCAACAACACTCAAGAAGCTCGACACCATCCAAGATAAAGCAGCCCGCTTGATTGGCACCCCGTCCACCACCCTAAACATTCACTCCCTTCACCACCAGCGCACAGTGGCTGCAGTGTGTACCATCCACAGGATGCATTGCAGCAACTCACCAAGGCTTCTTTGACAGCACCTCCCAAACCCGTGACCTCTACCACCTAGAAGCACAAGGGCAGCAGGCACATGGGAACAACACCACCTGCACGTTCCCCTCCAAGTCACATACCACCCCGACTTGGAAATATATCGCCGTTCCTTCATCGTCGCTGGGTCAAAATCCTGGAACTCCCTTCCTAACAGCATTGTGGGAGAACCGTCACCACACGGACTGCAGCGGTTCAAGAAGGCGGCTCACCACCACTTTCTGAAGGGCAATTCAGGATGGGCAATAAACGCCGGCCTTGCCAGCGACACCCACATCCCATGAACAAATAAAAAAAAAGTGGTTCACCACCATCTTCTCAAGGGCAATTAGGGATGGGCAATAAATGCTGACCTTGCCAGCAACGCCCACATCCCATGAACGAATTTTTAAAAAATAAATCAATCCAGTGAACCTTTGTTGCACGCCCTCTAAGGCAAGTATGTCCTTCCTTAGATAAGGAGACCAAAACGGTACACAGTACTGCAGGTGTGGTCTCACCAGAGCCCTATAAAATTGCAGCAAGACTTCTTATTCTTATACTCCAACCCCCTTGCAATAAAGGCTAACATACCATTTGCTTTTCTAATTTCTTGCTGTGCCTGCATGTTAACTTTCTGTGATTCATATATAAGGACACCCAAATTTCTCTGACTACCTACATTTCTTAGTCTCTCACCTTTTAAAAAATATTCCACTTTTGTATTCTTCCTACCAAAATGGATAATTTCACATTTCCCCACATTATTCTACATCTGCCACCTTCTCGCCCACTCACTTAACCTCTCTATATCCCTTTGTAGCCTCTTTGCATCCTCCTCATAGCTTACTTTCCCACCTAGCTTTGTATCATCAGCAAACTTAGATACATTACACTCGGTCCCCTCATCTAAGTCATTGATATATACTGTAAACAGCAGAGGCCCAAGCACTGATCCTTGCGGCACCCCACTGCTTACAACCTGACAAACCGAAAATGACCCATTTATTCCTACTCTCTATTTTCTGTCTATTAACCAATCCTCAATCAATGCTAATATATTACATCCAATCCCATGAGCCCTGATCTTGTATAAGAACCTATTGTCTGGCACCTTATTGAACGCCTATTGAAAATCCAAATATACTACATCTATTGGTTCCCGCTTATTTACCCTGCTAGTTACACCCTCAAAAAACTCTAATAGATTTGTCAAACACGATTTCCCTTTCATAAAACCATGTTGACTCTACCTAATCATATTATGATTTTCTAAGTGCCCTGTTACTACTTCCTTAATGATAGATTCTAGCATTTTCCCTACTACTGATGTCAGGCTAACTGGCCTATAGTTCCCTATGTTCTCTCTCCCTCCTTTCTTGAATAGCGGGGTTACATTTGCTACCTCCCAATCCAGAGGGACTGTTCTGGAATCTAGGGAATTCTGGAAGATCAAGACCAATGCATCCACTATCTCTGCAGCCACGTCTTTTAAAACCCTACAATGTAGGTCATGCAGAATGTCTCTGCCTCTAAAGGACCCACATTTACTTTTGCTAATCTCTTCCTTTTTACAAATTTGTAGAAGTGCTTACAATCTGTTTTTATATTTCTTGCTTGTTTACTCTCGTATTCAATTTTCTCCCTCTTTATCAATTTCTTGGTCATCCTTTGTTGATTTCCATAACCTTCCCTATCCTTAGGCTTACAACTCTTTTTGGCAACATTGTAAGCCTATTCTTTTAATCTAATATTATCCTTAACTTCTCTAGTTAGCCACGGTTGAATCACTTTTCCCATGGAGTTTTTATTCCTCAAGAGAATGTATATTCATTGAGAATTATGAATTATTTCTTTAAATGTTTGCCAATGCTTATTTACCATCATATCTTTTAATCTAATTTTCCAGTCTACCGTAGCCAACTCACCCCTCATACCTATGTAATTAGCTTTGTTTAAATTTAAGACCCTAGTTTCAGACTGAACTACATCACTCTCATACTCAATATGAAATTCTATCGTATTATGATCACTCTACCCCAGAGGATCCTTATCTATAAGATTACTAATTAACCCTGTTTCATTGTACAATACTAGATCTAAAATAACCGGTTCCCTAGTTGGTTCCTTGACATATTGTTCTAGAAAACTGTCTCAAATGCATTCCATGAACTCGTCCTCCAGACTACTTTTGCCAATTTGGTTTGCCCGTCTATATGAAGATTAAAGTCCCCCACGATTATTGCATTACCTTTGTTATATTCTCCTCTAATTTCCTGATTGATACTCTGTCCAACACTGTAACTACTGTTAGGGGGCCTATAAAGTACTCCCATCACTGTTTTCTGGCCCTTGTTATTTCTGAGCTCCACCCATACTGATTCTACATCCTGATTTTCTGAGTCAAGATCCTTTCTCTCTATTGCCTTTATCTCATTCTTTATTATCAGGGCTATCTCTCCCCCTATCCCCCTTTTCCATTTTGCCTGTCTTTGCTAAAAGTCAGGTACCCTGGAATATTTTGTTCTCAACCTTGGTCACCCTGCAACCACGTCTCACTAATGGCTACTAGATCAAACCCATTTATGTCTATTTGTGCCATTAATTCATCCATCTTGTTATGAATGCTTCGTGCATTCAGATATAGCGCCTATAATTTTAACTTTTTACTATTTTTCCCTGATGTGACCTTAGTCACTAATGCCCTATTCCCACGTGTGCTATATGTACCTTGCTGACATCATGGGCTTGATTTTCAGACGTCCGAGCCAGCGGGTTCGTGGCTGGGGAGCTCCAAAAATCGGGGATTCCCGGGGTGGGTCCAGAGCCCGGCTCCAACCCGCCCATGTCCGGGTTCCCCAGTGACGTGCTTAGATGCACACGCAGCCCCTGCATGCGGGATCCCGCCGGCAATTAAAACCGACGGGATCTCGCTTAATTCAATTAAGTAGATAGTTCAGGTCGTTTGCAGACCTGATTTGTCGGTTATTTTAGGAGGGGTGGGATTTTCAACTCACATGAGGGTGTTTCCCGTACTGGGGGAAACACTCCCAGTTCAAATGGACGTGTTGCAGCCACCAGCCTGTGGCAGCTGCAAAGGTCCATTTGACAGGTGGGAGAGGGGTAGACCCTCACTCATTGCAGGAGGCCACTCTGTCACTTTGGACAAAGTTTGGCCTCCACCACCCTCCTCCTAACAATAAAATTCACAAACTTTCACACTTACCCCGGTGTGCAGACACATTTACCTACCTTGAGGACCCCCTCAAACGTACATCTCCCGAATCGGGGCCGCCATAGCTGCAGTCATGACCTCCTTGGAGGACGAACAACATCACCAGCCTCGCCGGCCATGCCGTCCACCTCTGACATGTGGAGCTCCACAACACAGTGCTATGATACATCCACCTGCACAGCAGCAGGGAGGGCAACCACAGAGAGAGATGCATCAAAGAAGGAACTACCCTCGCCACAGGGTCTACAGACGAAGACTCAGCTTCCTGGATATCTCTGAGGCTCAGAGTCATTCGACATGTAGTCGTGGACATCTGCAGCCTCCTTCATGCCGAGCTGCTCCTGGCTGGCTCAAGCACCATCTTCTTACCTGTCGCTGTTAAAGTCACCACTGCCCTCAACAACTTCTCCTCCGCATCCTTCCAGGGTGCCACCGGGGACATCGGGGACAACGCCGACATCTCTCAGTCGTCTGCACAAAAGAGCCCTGCAAATACACCTACACCCACTCTACAGTGACACAATGGGTGGCATCAGATGTGGGTCTTCATGGTGATCCTCAGGAAAGGGCATTATTGCACAAACAAGACAAGATTTGCAAAGACATGGCAGTAGTGGTGACAATATATGTTATGTAAGTTGATCAGAAATCAAATATAAGTAAAAACCATGACAAACCCTCAAACACCCTTGTGCATCCCCTTCTTGCTCACGACACTTTTGCCTTACGCTTCCTACTACACATATGTGATGCATGCCCTGTGGCTGCAGCACAGATAGTGGCAGGTTGGGTGAGGCTGACCATGAAAGAGATGCACGAGAGGGTGAGTATGAGACGGAGCCAAGAGATTGTATGAAGATTGGGTTGAGTGGTAGTGGTGGGATGAGTACTGGCGAGGTGAGTAAGTGCAGGTAAGATGAGGATGAGCTTTGAGTGGGTGTGAGGAGTGATGTGATAGAATAGTGTTGGCAGTGCAGAAGGAGATGTAGGGTGGGGGAGGTGATGTGGCAGACGGAGTGTAGGGGAATGAGTAAGTGTACTCACTTCGGCTGACCTACTTAGGTCATTGAAGCGCCTCCTGCACTGTATGCAGATGCCTGATATGTTGGTGGTGCTGGTGACCTCCTCTGCCACCTCAAGCCAGGCCTTCGTGGTGGCAGAGGCAGGCCACTTCCTCCCGTCCACCAGGAAGAAGATCTCTGTCCTCTTCCTCCTCACCCCATCCAGTAGGACCTGGAGTAAGGCATCATTAAACCTGGGAGCAGCCTTCCCCCTGGGCTGCTCCATGCTGTAATTTTGGCTCCTTTCTGCAGCATCAGTCAATGGAGGACTGCCCCTTTAAATACGGCTCCTCCAGCTGTGACAGCCTATGATGCAGCTGCGCAGTCCGCCCGCTGCACAGCTTTCCAGCACGAAACCTGGAAGCCAAGGTAAGTGCCTTCAACTAGGCTGCGATCGTGTGCAGAGCACCCCGAATTCACTGGCCGCGTTACCCACGCGCCCAGTCAACCCCCCCGCTGCCAACCCGCCTCCCTCCTAAAATTGAGCCCCATGGGTGTGTGCATCTCTGGGCCTGATTTTCACAAGGAGAAGAAAAAAAGGCTGTGTAATTTGGATTTTTTTAAGCGGACTTGGATCATCTTTAGATACTGTTGTGTATTCTTTATATCGGTGAATAATTCAATGCTATTTTTTGGTTGTCCCCATTATTTTCTTCCTATGCTAAACCTGTTATCAAGAAAAATCAGAAATAAGTATGCAAAGGTTAGAACAGTTTTCAACAACATTCAAAATGTCAAAAGGAGGTATGCTGCAATCAGGCAAATGAAAAATGTTACGTTAGAAATTAAAATAAGTTTTTTTTAATGGACCTTTATTGAACAAGGTATTTTTTAAAAATTCAAAACCCTCTAAGAGTACGTTCGAGGACCACTCATTGTTGCACATATTGTCTAATTGTATGTCCGTTAAAAGTAATCAGAAAATGGTTCCCAAAAGGTACATCGTTCCACTTTTGAATGGGACGTTAAACTGAGGCCTTACGCCCTGTCAGGTGGACATAAACAATCCCACGGCACTATTCAAAGAAGAGTTGTGGAGTCCTCCTGGTGCCTTGGCCAATGTTTATCCCTCAACCAACACCATCAGAACAGATTATCTGGTCATTTATTTTCTTGCTGTTTGGGGGACCTTGCTGTGCACAAATTGGCTGCCGCATTTACAACAGTGACTACAATTTAAAAGTATTTAATTGGCTGTGAAGTGCTTTGCAATGTCATAAAGTCGTGAAAAACACTATATAAATCCAAGTTCTTTTCTTCTTACCTGATTTTGGACATGAAATATTAGCAGTTCCCAGAAGAATTTCAGAATCTTTTTTAAAAGATTAAATAACACTGTAACTCGCAATGTGCACACATTGATGTATACACCAAGAGAATAGATGTTGCTCTCCAGTTTTAAAGACATAATGGATAAATTTGCTATTTACCAAAAGGAAAAATGACTATCAAGAAACTTTGTTACTAAACATAACTAATAAAACATTTGCTGGGAATAAGTATCAGTACATGTTATTTAATGAGCCTGAACTGGTGGTAAATACCTGAGTTTAATGGAGGCCACTTATTGAGCAATAATGCAACTTATTGGTACATAGCACCAAGTTCCCTGATCTAAGATGTGCAGCTATAGAGAGCCAAAGTTTCCATTTGATGGCTTTCTGCTGGCTTTTATAGACCTCATAGTGGATGATTTCAGAATGGCAATGGAGGTAGCAGGCAGATTATCAAGTGTCAGTTCCTCCCACCCAATTAACGCTGCTTTTACAACTTACCTGATTTTAACAAGGATAGGATATAATTCCTGGTGGGCAGAACTCTTGTCTGAACACCAACCATGGGCAGTACAAGTTCTAAGGTGGCCATTTTAAATGCTATTTAAAGGGATACTCAGCTGCTCTCGGGTTTTAAAAGTATTTGTAGGCATTGAACTCTAAAGGGGCTTCTGGCAATGCAGTTGTTTCTTCATGAGAATCCCTCTAGGAATCTCATTCTTGGATGAGGAGGAGGAGAAGAAGCAGGAGGAACATAGATGCATCTTGCAACAGAGGAACATAGGAAGAGGAATAGGCCATTCAGCTCCTCGAGCGTGGGTTCTGCCATTCAGTTAGATCATGGCTGATCTGTATCTTAACTCCATCTACCCGCCTTGGTTCCATAACCCTTAATACACTTGCCTAACAAAAATCTATCAATCTCAGTTTTTAAATTTTCAATTGACCTAACCTCAACAGCTTTTTGGGAGAGAGATCCAGATTTCCGCTACACTTTGTGCGACGAAGTGCTTCCTGACATCAGCCCTGAACAGCCTTGCTCTGATTTTAAGGTCATGTCCCCTTGTTCTGGATTCTCCCACCAGAGGAAATAGTTTCTATCTACCCTATCAAATCCTTTAATCATCTTAAACACTTCAATTAGATCACCCTTTAATCTTCTACATTCAAGGGAGTACAAGCCTAGTCTATGCAACCTGTCCTCATAATTAAACCCTTTTAGCCCCAGTATCATTCTGGTGAATCTGCGCTGCACCCCCTCCAAGAACAATGGCCCATAAATTGCTCTGAGCAGCGAACAAATGGCGCTCGCTCCATAGATTTATACTAATCCACTAACCTATCATGGTCTTTACTGTGGGCTCTTTCTCTAATAGGAAGCTGAGAAGAGCCCAGTGTTATCTCCAGCGAAACTAGGACCCATGGAAGAAGCGAGAGGATCGATCTCTCCCCTCGACCAATCAGATTTCCACATTTATGACAAGCTGCAAATGGTTCCTGCAAACAGCAACGTAAAAACCAAGAAGTGAAAGCTACAATAAAATCATTTGTAAAAACAGTTATAGACAGCGAAAAAAGGGGTAAGAAATAATCAAATTAAATAAAAGAGACAGAAGGAAAAGGTGAAAAAAAAGTTCTTAATTTAAAAAAAAAATTTTCTTTAAAATTTTAATGACCAGAAACAATTAAAATAAGGAGTAATAAGACTCCTCATTTTAAAAAGTTAATTTTGAATTGTTTGGCGGTTATTAAGACTTACCACGCTGTTAAAACATAGTTTAGACCTGGTATATTTTGTGGTGACATTAGTTAGCTTCCAGCTGAGGAGAAGAGCAAGTTGGCGCTGGTCTGTTGATTCTGTTGATTGTAGCCGGCGATATCCCTTTAAGGCAGAACTGACAAATCGCCAGCGAACCAGGAAGAGCAAATTCTGGATTTCTGCGTTTGATTGCTCGTGTGCAAATGCCAGAATTTGCTCTTTCATTTGGCCACTAACAACGATGAGCACTGTTGAGCTCACCATTCTTTTTAAAGCAATTTCCGGCCCGGTATATCCTTCCTGAGGTGCGGTGCCCAGAATTGAATGCAATACTCCAGATGGAGTCTAACTAGAGCTTAGTACAGCTGTAATTTAACTTCCACCCCTTTGTATTCCAGCTCTCTTGAGATAAAGGCCAACATTCCATTAGCCTTTATGATTATTTTTTGTACCTGCCCACTAGCTTTTAGTGATTTCTGTGCTTGGACCCCTAAATCTCTCTGCTCATCCACATTTCCTAACTTCTCACCTTTAGAAAATACTCTGATCTATCTTTCTTAGGTCCAAAGTGGATAACCTCACACTTTCCCACGTTGCACTCCATCTGCCACAGTTTTGCCCACTCACTTAATCTATCAATGTCCCTTTGCAACTTTCTGCTCCCATCTACTCTATTTGCTGTGCTACCTAACTTAGTGTTGTCAGCAAACTTAGATATATGGCTCTCTATTCCTTCATCCAAGTCATTTATAAATATAGTGAAAAGCTGTGGCCCCAGTACAGCTCTCTGGGGACACCATTAGTCATATCCTGCCAATTTGAGTACATACTCATTATCCCTACTCTCTGTCTCGTACCACCTAACCTCATCCCTATCAAAGCCAATAGGTTGCCTCCATCTCCATGCACTCTCATTTTTGTTAACAGTCTCTTATATGGAACCTTGTCGAATGCCTTCTGGAAGTCCATATAAATAACATCCATAGACACTCCCTTACCTACCATGTTAGTTACCTCCTCAAAATACTCAACTGGGTTTGTTAGACATAACTTACCCTTTACAAATCCATGCTGGCTCTCTCTGATCAGCTCATATTTGTCCAAATGCTCAGTCACTCTCCCTAATAACAGATTCTAGTAACTTCTCCACAACTGACATTAGTAGGCCTATAATATCCTAGTTTCTCTCTCTTACCCTTCTTAACTAGTGGAGTGACATTAGCAATTTTTCAATCCAAGGGGACAATTCCTGAATCAAGAGAGATTTGGAAGATGATGACCAACAATTTCCTCACCTATTTCTTTTAATGCCCTGGGTGGAAACCATTGGGTCTGGGGATTTGTTTATCTTTAATAATATTTGTTTCTCCATCATCATTTTTTTACTTATATTGAATCTAGTTAGTTCCTCCCCTTAATTTATTTTTAGTTTTCCTTGTATCTCTGGTATTTTATCCTCATTGTCTACTGTGAAGACCGATACAAAGTAACTATTTGGTAAGTCTGCCATTTCCTGATTTCCAATTACAATATCACCTGCGTCTGTCATTAAGGGGCCTACATTACTTTCAGCCACCCTTTCTCTTAATATATTTGTAAAAACCTTTAGTGTTGTCCTTGATATCCCTCGCAAGCTTTTTCTCGTATTCCCTTTATGCAGCTCTTACCACTTTCTTTGTATCTGGAGGGGCAGCAAATAAAAGGAGGCGTGCTTGGAGGAATCCTCCTCCCACCCACAGCCAGATTAAGAATTCTTGGGGACCTAAGCACTAAGTGCATTCGGGGCCTCTCCGCACCCACAATCCATTAAAATACAAACATGTAGTAAAATACATGAAGAATTAGGCCTGTAGAATGATTGCACACTGCATTAATAATAATGAAAATCATATCACAATATGCTACACTTAAATGAAACTAATCCAGCGATTGTATGCAGGTTTCTGCATTATGGTGAGATTTGGCTAGGGCCCCTGAGTACCGACTCTGTAGGCCTATGTATTAATCTGCCCCTGCTTCCACCAGAGATGATAGAACAATAAACCTGCAGTTCTCAGAGAAATACTGCCCAACAAGGCTTCAATTCTCCAGAGAATCAGTGACCGAAATGTGTCACATCATGCAAGACCTGCAGCCAGTTGTTACAACTCACACAGTATTGCTTGTTGCGGGCAAGATCACTGCAGCCCTGAACTTTTTTCCCTCCGGCTCTTTCATAGCTGCCACAAGACATTACATCAGTCAGTCTGTAGTTCATGCTTGTATTAAACAAATGACTGATGTCACATGTAGGCCAGACCAGGTAAGTATATTAGTAAACCAGTTGGGTTTTTAGGATGAAACAGCTTTTAAGCGTACGTGTGAAAGCAGGAAGGAAGTACAATGAAGTCTTCCCTTCTGATTTATGGGTAACCATGGGAAGCAGGGAAGGGAAGGATTGATAGTGCTACAGCAAAGGTAGAGACCGGCAAGGTTGTGCAGAAAGTAAGAGAGGTCTGAAGGGGAGTCTAATCTTGATACTCGTGGTGCGATCATTAAATTTCTTTCTGCACTGCAGCCAAGTTCTGGAGATAATGCTGCTTGCTGTGCTACACCTTGCCATGCCTATTTATCAAATCTCCTTGGTGCCCTCTGACCATCCGAGAGGAAGAGGACTTCCTTTCTCTCCTGAACTTGTTCAACCAACCTCTCCACATCTGCCTCTGAAAACCTTGGGCCTTGCTGGAATTTTTCTTGCTCCTCCCAGAGATCTTTCTGCAACTCCACGATGTTTCTTCCCTGCCTTGGCCACGAAAAAAAAGACCTCCCCTTTCAGCTGCTGCAAGCCTTTAAGAACCAGTAACAGCACACGATTTTCTGCCTACTTACCAGTGAACTGCCAAAGGAAGCACATTTTACGCTGGCAGCTCACCTCACTCATGCAAATGAGGAACAGATCCTCTGCTGATTCCTCTCATAAGCCATTGCTCTCACCTCACCCACCTCACATTGATTTCCCGCTGGAAGACCAAAATCGATACTAGTAGGTATTGAAGAGTTGAGTACACTGATGAATTTTAGGAAAATTATTTTCATAAGTAATGTAGTGGTGATGGATGGAAATCATTTGTCAAGTAGTTAAGGTCAACGGATCAATGTTTGCAAACATGTATATTGGTAACATGAATGGTAGTTAGCTGCCTGTTTTGAGAAGAATACTGTGTGTAATTAGAACAGTTACTTTGGAAGCTTTAGTTTAAAACTGAAATGTATCAAGTTATTGAGCTGACAAATTACATGTTCATGGATTGAAGGACAGGTGAAGAAACCAACAACACATATCCCACTTGTTCCACCATCATAATAAGATTTTCTAATTATTAGTAACAGACGTATTTTAGTTTTACACAAATATTTAGATTTTTTTATATAACAGCTTGCGGTGTGAAACTTGCCAAATGCTGATCATACTGCAGCTGTTCTAATATAACCTGTTATATGAAACCGGAGCATACTTTCCTGTTTCTTTGGTTACCTTTAGCATGCCCTGTATTATTTGGTTTTGAGGCCGGGGCACTGAACCTGCAATCATTAGGGTTAATGTTACCATAATTTTAGACTGTTTATTCAATTAGTGTTTAGATTACCGACTGTCTCCTCGTTCAGGAAGTTATAAGTGTAGGAACATTCAGACAAAGCTCTAAGTCCCTCAGCCCCACTTCCCCTTTATGAGCTCACATTGCTTGTTCATATGCCTTGCAACCCAGATATGGTATTTCAGTCCTTCAGAAGCTTTTAAAGATGTGTCACTTTCAGCAAGGAATAGATGAATGAAACAGTGTATTTTACCTGATCTGTACAGGGACTCTATGGAACCAAAATCTTTCACTTTAGTTGTACTAAAACTGTATTTTCAACAGTAACGTACTCTTTAAAAAGAAACCTGCAGGCAGCTGTATGGTTGCAGTATAAACTTCTGATGGTCTGTCAGAGTCCTGCGTTTGGTCACACATGTGCAGATGAAGAAATGCATGACATTAGAAACAAAGCTGGAGAAAAATCTTGGTGCTGTGTTCCCCAGCACCACCTACTATCAATCTGGAACAGTTAAGCAGGGCAACCCTTTTGGATCAGATAGCTTTTGTCTTTGATTGCACACAACCAAAAGACTGGTTTTTACTTCGGGGAATTATATTGTTGAAATGACCAAAATGACTACTTAGGGATACACGCAACGTACTTAAAAACTATTTTCATCATGGTCATTGACATTTATTAATTGAGATTTAATCAGATAAACCTTTCTTTTTCATTTGTTTAAACTCCCTCTTGTGTTCTGTTATTTGTGTTTGTATTAATTCTGTGAAAGATCTAATGTGTGTAGGCAAATTTAATAGGGCACATTTTGCGTCACTGCAAAGTGGTTTCGGTGTTACAGCAAAACAAAGTGTGTAGTAGTATATCTGCGGCCAAGTTCAGCATGAGTTCAGATTTCAAGTTCATTTGTGAGACTTCCTCCAGGACGTAATCTCACACCCCCTGGACTTCACAGAGGCTGCAGTATAACTGCAACTGGTAGAAAGCCAAATTTTTTAACTTGAAAACTTTAAATGTTCCTACATCCTTAAATTTTAATGCTAGTAACATGCTAATTGTCCCACTGGCTTTTTATTAACATAAAAATATCACCAGGATTTTGGTGGCAGTTAGTATAACTCTGCACATGCATCCACAGTGCTCTGATTTTCCTTGATTTTGAGAGCAATGTGGAGTCAGTGGTATATCTCCATGTTGTTGGCTCACACTGCTTTAAAGCAGAAATCACTTGATGAATGAGCATCTAGATGAAGAAGAAATGTTTTGGTGGGTTTCAGCTCCGAGTTAAATATATCAAGAAAGAGCCGATATTTTATTTTACTTCAATCAATTATTTTGAACAGATGAATGTAAATACATTCACAGATCAAATAAATTGATTTAATGATTTTGCACTTGCTTCAAGAGCTCTAGTACAAATTTCTACATTCAGGGTATAAGAATGTGAATTCAAGAATTGCTTTTCATGTATATCTCCTTCTTGTAATTGCACAAGTTTCTCAGGATAAGCTTGTAACAAACTTTTAAATAGTCATGCAATCCTCAAAAAGCAACAATATTTTACCTTTATTTTAGGTTGGGGGCAAGACTCAAAATAGCAATAATAATGGCTAAAAAGTTGATTACTACTTTCTACCATTCCTGTTCACCTGTTTACTTACATTTACACTTGCCTTAAAATTAATGGCCGAAGGAAAATATCTCCCTAAATCATTACAAAATATGGGCAAAAACTGCTAACAATATAATCTAAAGGTTAGCTATCTGAGGGGCAGCAGAATCTCAACTGATCCACGGAGTTCCAATTTCAGTTTATTCAGAGAAATTTGAATAGGATCAATTTGGGTACTTTTGGAGCAGCAGTTACAAAGTCTTACTATGAAATGGTATTAATCTACAGAAACCAAATTAAGTGATTCATATTGTACAGCTTTAACTATATAACTGATTTTGTCAATTAATTGCAACAGTGGTTTAAACAGTAAACTTCATTATTATCCTTTTTTAATACCCTCTTGTTTTATCCATCTGTTCACTTTTTGAAATTGATTTTGAGGAAGTGGCTTAGAGGAATTACTGAACCAGATAATATGAAGGAGCTGAATTACTGTAAGTCGATACAGTCACTGATGTTGTCATCCTAAGTAGATCCCTGTTAATTCATTTCCATCATACTGTCAGGCTCAATAACTCCTCCAAACTAGTTACAATTTAATTAAATACATTTGAAAAACCAACAGGAACCGACAGAAAAAAAGACAAATGCAGTAAATGTTAAATGTATTTATAATCATGTGTGACCAGTTTACTCCTGGTGAAACCACTCTGCAAATGATTTCAATTGAGATTCTTTTGTAAGGAGATCTCCATAATACATTTTTCTTACAATTTACACACTGAATTAATAACAAAGAACATGTTTGGCTTTTAAAAAATGTTAAATGAAATATTCAATTTATCATATTTGGGTATTGGCCAGGGGCAGCTTTTTGTTAAAAATACTCTTAACTAAGTGATGTGATTTTATATCTAAAAGAGCCGATATTTTATTTTACTTCAATCAATTATTTTGAACAGGTGAATGTAAATACATTCACAGATCAAATAAATTGATTTAATGATTTTGCACTTGCTTCAAGAGCTCTAGTACAAATTTCTACATTCAGGGTATAAGAATGTGAATTCAAGAATTGCTTTTCATGTATATCTCCTTCATGTAATTACACAAGTTTCTCAGGATAAGCTTGTAACAAACTTTTAAATAGTCATGCAATCCTCAAAAAGCAACAATATTTTACCCTTATTTTAGGTTGGGGGCAAGACTCAAAATAGCAATAATAATGGCTAAAAAGTTGATTACTACTTTCTACCATTCCTGTTCACCTGTTTACTTACATTTACACATGCCTTAAAATTAATGGCCGAAGGAAAATATCTCCCTAAATCATTACAAAATATGGACATTTTAGATATACTGCTAATGAAAACTTTAGACTGAGGTCATTAAAAGTTACATTATTGGTAAAGAGAACCAACAAATGAAGTAGTAAGAAGATTCCTATAATAAATTTCAGTTCTCAATTAGCATGTAAATTGAGCAGGTGATGGCTCAGGGCGTCCACTACTCCCGCCCAATGACGCCAGCATGAGGCCTGCGCCATTGCTATGGTCGGACCTCGTTACAATAATATTGGCAAGCGGCCAGCGCTGAATGAGCACTGACAGGCAGATCAACAATCGGGGGAGAGGTGAGCGAAAGCTGGCAGCTCCTCTGCAGAGCCTAGCTGGAAGTTGAGCATTAAAGGGGTGGAAGAGGCAGTCCTGGAAGGGGAAATACAGAGGGACCAGCAGCAGGCAGAAAGATTTTTGTGGGGTCAAGAAGAGCATCATGCTTCTTCTGGCCCCACTGAAATCATTGGCAAGGCCTTTTTTATTAATTTTCTGAGCAGCCTGCAGCAGTCCCTTTAAGAAACACTGCTTCTGCCAGTCAATGCTCCGTTCTAATGGACGGAGCACATGCTTCACCTATGGAGGACCAAAATTGCATTGGATTCCTAAATACAGTGTAGGACCCCGATTTTCATATTGTATGTGGGCTCACATCTGTTCCCTAGCCCGCTGCAAAATTTTGGTGGGCCAGACGTTTGCGAGAACATGGCGGTAAGTGGGGCACTGCAATTTTTGGCCTGTTACTGTTCTTTTTCTGCCTGAAGACAATTATGAAAATACCACCACCCCCCCCCGACATTATCTTCTTCTGTTTGATTGTTATTAAGTATCTGCACCCCCCACAATTTTTTCTTTCTTCACATACTGGTCATTCTTGGTGGTGAATGATTCCACAGGTACCAGCAGCCCTCTAGGACCTCATCCGAGTAGCTGTTCTTTGAGCCAAGTCGTTGAGTGTCAGCAGGCTATTCATGTGGGGTGTCATCATAATCAAATCCAATACTTTCCATACACACCAACATTGCAGGAGGGATCACTAGATAGCAATCCTGAGTGGGAATCCTGATTGATTTATTTTCTTCCCCTCCCTAGCCCAAGGATGTTGAGGCCAAACGGGTATCCCACTTCCACCCGGGCTGAGATGAGTTAACTCATATAGGCCAAAAATCAAAGCTGAGACCTTACTGTTCTGTATGGTTCAGTGCCACACAGGATGGTGCATTTGGTCACTGGGCCACACATCAAGCCACTGAGAGAACTCACAAAGTATTTTGTTTTCAGCAACAGTGGCCTTGATTTTGTTTTGCATGGCAGCAACTGGTCATCACTACCAGTACATTCATCTAGATTTCCTACATCTATCACAAAGCATTAGATTAAAATATGTAACTATTTAACCAGCAGTGTTCTGATAGTGTGGCTCCTAAATGGTAGCTGGAGGTTGGATTGCAGAATTAAAATTGTCATGCCTCCAAAATGCATTTGAGCTCACAGCTGCAGCCTTATTCCCAATAGGGACTACAGCCATTTGGGAATAGAGGGGAGTATTTTTTTAAATGTGGAGTTGAGGCCAACCCCAACCAGTCTTATCTCTATCTCTGTTTTTAAACTGGGAAATGGGCCAGTAATTCAGTCACCCTATTCCACCCCTTCAGCAGTAACTTATAATCACAATCAGAGCCAGGAGGAAAATCATTTTGCCCATTACCACTGTTATCACCATCTAAAAATCGCTCAGGAATCAGCAGCATCCACTGCCCCGAGCAAAACACAAGCCAAGAAATTTAAAAAGAACTTTTGCTGTAAGATTATTAAGGTTAATTTTTTTTGCAATGCACATGCAAATCTCTGCAGTCTTGTAATGTGGTAATCATGCTCATCAGTTTCTGATTAGGGCCTACACTGGATAACCCTTAATAATTGTCTGATATAATTTCTAAATCTGAATAAACACAGCCTGAATTCATATCTTCCCTCTGGAAGTACAAAGTGCCTCTAGGAAACTTAGTTCCAGTCCACTGCGTATATACAGTATTCAGAGCCAAAAAAAAGCATTCACCCACTAAATATTTACTGGAAAGAAATTATAAATACTAAGGCCTGCACACGTATGCTTCAGATAGCTGCCTTACTTTTTAACCCACACTAATTCCTTCTGATTGATCCTGTAAAGACCCAGTCATTATTTTAAAAATTGTAAATCAGTAAAATTTGAACCAGTAATTGTAATATGCTTTTGTTTTTAATTAACATTATTATACAGTCTACTTAACTTTCAGGGTAATTTACAGTTGTCGCTGAAGTTCTCATTCTTAAAGAAAGACTTCCATTTATATAGCACCTTTCACAACCTCAGGACGTCCCAAAGCACTTTTCATCCAACGAAGTACTTTTGAAGTGTAGTCACTGTTGTAATGTAGGAAACGCGGCAGCCAATTTGTGCACAGCAAGGTTCCACAAACAACAATGTGATAATGACCAGATAATCTCTTTTGGTGATGTTAGTTGAGGGATAAATATTGACCAGGGCACCAGGGGGAACTCCCCTGCTCTTCTTCAAAATAGTGCCATGGGATCTTTCACATGCACCTGAGAGGGCAAACGGGGCCTCGGCTTAATGTCTCATCCAAAAGACGGCACCTCCGATAGTGCAACTTCCCTCAGTACTGCATTGGGAGTGTCAGCCTAGATTTTGTGCTCAAGTCTCTGGAGTGGGACTTAAACCCAGAGGCGGGAGTGCTACCCACTGAGCCACGGCTAAAACCACACTTCAAACCTCTAATGTGCATGTTGCTTTTGATACTTGCTCCCCTTCCTATTTAAGCTATATAGAGTGTTAGTCCATGGAATAGCAAGGTGGGCACATTTCTTCTGCATTGTTGGAAAACATTTTTATTGTGAGAATCTGCTGAAAAAATGTCAAGATTAATTTTTGCAAACACCAAATGAAAGATGTGACCAACCACTACATGAATTAATTTATTAGGAATTGAAGTGAGGACTTTTTGAAAGAAACACTTCTGCTTTTCTTATTTACTTATCTATAGTCAAATTTTTGGTTAAGAGTGTGTACCATCTCTTTCTCTGTTTCCTAATTGGTTGTTTTCTATTTTCGTTATCTCACCAATTATTTTGCACAAAACCTTTCGACCCTCAAAAATTCTAACAATCACTTTCATCAAAATTGTTTTTCCACGATATAGCTGCAGTTTCCCAAGTACTTTACTATTACCCCAAAAATAAAATTTATAACATGAACACTTTTAAAAATTCAACAATTCAGACGGAAATTCAAACAGAACCATGTTGCCCATCCCTCCTTCCAATCACTCTAACCACCCCCCCCAACCCTTACATTCCACCTGGCTTCATCAGTAGCTTCAGCCTCATGTACACCCTCCCCCACTAACAGAGAGCACCAGGTCCACATCCATGGACTTCCCAGCCCAGCCCAGCCGAGGCACTGCTTGCTGAGAGGCCTGACATGTGCAATATGTGCGTAGGAGACCCACCTATCCCACTCTGCAGTCCTAACCTGGACATTGCTGCTCCCTCCTATACTAAGGGAATCAAGGGATATGGGGATAGAGCGGGAAAGTGGAGTTGAGGTAGAAAATCAGTCATGATCTTACTGAATGGCAGAGCAGGCTCGAGGGGCTGTATGGCCTCCTCCTGTTCTTATTTCTTATGTTCTCCTGGCAACAGCTCTCATCAAGTTCTGTTCTCTCCCTTGGAAGGCTACCATGAGTACGCCAACTTCAGCTCTGTTCCATTCCCTTCCTTGCAGGTCTGCCTGGAATGAAAAAAAAATGATCAAAACCCAAGGCAAAAATGTGGTGGACCCAGAAGCTGGACATCGTCAGTTGACCAATATAATAATAAATACATTCCATTTATTCATGCCCTGTCACAACAAAAATATACCAAAACACTTCACACAATGAATTACTTTTGGAGTGTAGTGCAGGCAACAGTCATTCTGCTTGAACAATGTCTCATAAGAGCCAATGGGGTGGATGACCAGTTAATGTTTTGTTTCTTGGTACTGGTTGAGGGGATACAATTGGCCAAAAACCAAGACAACTTCCCAGTGTCACGGGATCTTTAATATCCACTTAGAACGTGCAGATGGGGCCTTGATTTAGTGTTTCATCCACAAGATGCAACCTCGATCACAAGATCAGAAGATACTTATGGATAAGAAAGGCCATTTGGCACATTTTAATTCATCCATTCAGAAAGACCCTACTGTCCCCTCATTTTTGCATCTAATTGTTTCTGAAATAATTTTAATGTTTTCGCCTCCAACACTCTATCTGGAAGTCCATTCCAACTGCTGATCACTCTCGGTGTGAAGAAGAATCTCCTGCTATCAGTACTAAAATGATCTTTTACTAGTTTGAGCCTGTATCCCTTTGTCCTACTCCCAAGTTTAATTTAAAGTACCATTCCAGATTAACCTTTTCCATTCCATTTGCTATCTTATATGCCTGTATAAGATCACATTTTAGAGGCTTCCTTTCCATGATGAAAAGCTCAAGTATCTCCGGTCCTTCCTCACAGCTTAGACCACTGACATTAGTGATTAGCCACGTGGTTCTTCTCTGCACCACCTCCAGTGCTTAAATGTCTTTATTGTTTTTTCAGTGACCAGAACTGGACACAGTACTCAACATGGTCTGACCAGAGCACTGTAAAGTTAGGTCATGACTTCATCTAACTTGCATTCTAGTGTTTTGGCTAGGTAGTTCAACATCTACTGCTTTGTTGATTGCTACTCTGCCCTGGTTGGATTTGTTGACTCCTAAATTTCTTTCAACTTCATCCGTACCTATTACAGTATCATTTATGTAGAATTTATTTTGCCCATTTTTTTTCGTATTCACATTAATCTGCATTCAATTTTATCTGCCATTGTTTGGCCCACTCACATATTTTGTTGAAGTTGTTCTGTAATTTTTGGGCTGTCTCCTTCATCTCCAATGCCCCTCCTAATTTGCAATCATATGCAAATTTGACCAATTTGTGTTTAATTTTTGAATCCAAGTCATTGCTGTAAATTAGAAACAGTAGTGGCCCAACACCAACCCCCGCGGAACTTTCCACGAACCTGACATTGTAAGACCACTGGGTTTTGGTACTCTGACAAACATTTGCCAAGGAACCAGACAAATCCTTAGCCCCCTCACTTAACTCCTCACTAAGGGACTGTCTGGTTTAACATCCAGCTTAGGTCCAGGAATGAATTATGTCCAGGTTTGGTTCGCTGAACTGTCTTACATCACCCAGTTCGGATTGAATATGAATTTACCTTACCAACCCTCAGTTAGGATACTCACACAATACTGAGTGACTGAATTAACCCTTTCTTGCCAGATCATCAAAGAAGAAGTTAGACAACAGATCGTACATTAACAACTATTTAATGACTACAAAATCAAATTATAACTACTGAAATTTAAACATTGAGTATACAAACAATTAATAGATAAGTATAATTGTAAACAATTTTACAACACCAAGTTATAGTCCAACAAATTTATTTTAAATTCCACAAGCTTTCGGAGGCTTCCTCCTTCCTCAGGTGAATTCACCTGAGGAAGGAGGAAGCCTCCGAAAGCTTGTGGAATTTAAAATAAATTTGTTGGACTATAACTTGGTGTTGTAAAATTGTTTACAATTGTCAACCCCAGTCCATCACCGGCATCTCCACATCATAGATAAGTATAGTTATAGACAGTGTTACCTAGCAATTGGAATAACAAATAATTAATAGACAGTTACTTATCAAATTGAATATCAGAAGTTGTAAAGGCAATTCAGTGTATCACTGTAATTCAGCATTGATTGGATTGCTGATTATCAAATTATAGTTGAGATTAGTGTCTGAGACTGATATAAATTGGTGAGATTAATCTAGGATTAAAATCCTTAGATAGCTGACAAGCTCACATCTTTAGTTAGCCAGTCCATTGAATAGATTAGAGTTTATGTGCTAATGGTTAGCAATATTTCCAGATCTTATACGAACTTGACCTTGAGCAGTGTGATTGAGTTGATCTTCAGCAATGTTAGCTTCTGGGATGTCAAGTTGGTGAGTCCCTTTGGTGACGGATTTATCTGTTGCACTTCGATCCTCTGTTTCAGCTGAATCCACGTTATGCACAAGTGACTGTATCTGAGCTGGCTGGCTTAACCCTCACTTTTCTTGCTTTCAGACAACTTGTACAGTTAAGTGACACGCATCTCTGCCTGTAACTGGCTAGTGTAGCCATACAATTTGACTTGTATAACCTCTTACTCTCTGTCCCGAATATAGTTTGTAATTGTAAAGATACCCCTCTACATCTGCTAGGTAAAGATTTCTACAGAAGAAGACTAGAGAAGACAAAGAGAGTTGTCTTCTAACTAACGGAGAGAATCTAAGAGAATGTAACAAAGGCAAAGAGAATCTGCTGAGAGGTGTGCTGAGCACCCTCTTATATACCCTAAATTCAAAGAAAAAACCCTTTCCAAGCAATCTCTTTTGGTGTCAATTATTCACCAAGGAGGCTTTCACCGAGCTCTGTCACCTGCAGTAGCCACAATTGGAGCTCCAATCCAGGCTAAGGACAGCAGGTTGTATGTTTGTATTTAGCTGCCCGTTCTTAACTCAGTAGTCAGTATGAGACTGTCAGGGACACAAAGCTAATCAATCGTACAATCATGTAATAAGCAGGATGCATATTGCAAGGGTCACTCTTGTGTTGAGAGTTAGTATAGGAGATAGGTTTTTGTTGCTTTTGGCATTTCAAGGAGATTAATAAAAGTTTGTAATTATTGTAAATATACTGTGCAAAGATACATCGGTGTAAGCTGCAAATCTGGAATAAATATTGTCCCCAGCTTGCATGCTTTATGAACAATGGAATTTGTTGTGTTGGTGTTCTGGAAACTGAATCGGCTAATTTCCATCTATGTTTAATAAGTTCTGCTTGCAGACAAGCACACTCAAATGCTCAGAAATGTACGTTCTT
This sequence comes from Heptranchias perlo, assembly GCF_035084215.1. Taxonomy (NCBI): domain Eukaryota; kingdom Metazoa; phylum Chordata; class Chondrichthyes; order Hexanchiformes; family Hexanchidae; genus Heptranchias; species Heptranchias perlo. The sequence goes on along the minus strand of NC_090341.1, from coordinate 32,016,180 downwards.
TGCTAAAATCACCAATAAGGCTTACTCATTCTTGCGATTGGAGTGTTTATAAGGTTTATAGGGTTTGCAAAAGCAACAAATCACTGGTAGTGCATGACCACATAAGTGGCAAAGTTAATCTCTGGACCATTTCTACCATGATCACACATGTTTATCAAATTTGAGGTACGTCTTACAAAGAAATGAGAATCCTGAATATTTTCTTGATTGATAAACTTTAATTTTCAGAAATTTGTTATATGGTCTCAATTTTACATGAGCTTTTATTGCATTGTAGCAGAGTTGTAATTTTCTGCCAGTACTGTACATTTAAAACGTGTGCAAAAGTAGTACAAGTTTAGCTACGTGGAAGGCCAGTCACAAGCAGCATATAAATAGATGTGATTTGATATTTTAAAGCATCTTACTGGAAAAATAACGGCGTGTTAATGACACACGTGCAAATCAGCCAGCAAGTTCAGGGGATTAAGAGATACGCAGGATAAGGGGTCGGCCATTTATGACTGAGATGAGGAGGAATTTCTTCACTCAGAGGGTTGTGAATCTTTGAAATTCTCTACCCTAGAGGGCTGTGGATGCTCAGTCATTGAGTATATTCAAGGCTGAGATAGATAGATTTTTGGACTCTAGGGGAATCAAGGGATATGGGGATCGGGCAGGAAAGTGGAGTTGAGTTTGAAGATCAGCCATGATCTGATTGAATGGCGGAGCAAGCTCGAGGGGTCATATGGCATACTCCTGCTCCTATTTCTTATGTTCTCACGCCATGAGTTGCGACTCTCCAGAACGTGCTGGTCGATTTTGGCTGCTCCGCCGTTTGCTTCACACAAACGGCACATCGCCCTTCGCCTCCCCGTTATTTTTAAAAACTTGCTGCATTTGCACATTAATTGCCCATTAAACTTAACACAGAAAGTTAAGTCTGGTAATTAAGAGCCTAATAACCTTTTTAACAATGTGACAATTGTTAATGCATTGCCAAACAATCTCTTTGGGTCAGAAATTGAACAATTTAAACTGTGATGTGTCATTCCTTCAAGTGGTAAATTATTCTTAAAAGATGTAAAACATTTTAAATTTTAACATTTTTACTTACTTTTCCTTTCTGTCCCTTTCTTCCCTCTTAATCCAATCTTTCTTTACCTTTCTTTATTTCTCTTTTTGTACCTGATTTGACTCTAATTCATCCATTCTAATTCACCCTCCTTCTCAGTCGTTCCTCAGTTTCTTTCTCAATTTTTAAATTCTCATTGATTAAGGATATACGCTGTTAGTTCCAATGTTCACTGAGGTCCTAGATGCCCTGTTGCCCTCACTTGCTTGCACTTCTAGCAAGCTACGGCGCAAAAATGTTTTGAGTTGAAGGGTGCAGAAAAAAGTCTAACTAACAAGGCAAGCCGCAAGATGCCCTGCTCCAGGAAGATCTGGCCCAATGTAACTTTACCATGGTGACAAGAGATCCAGTTCTCAAAGAAATCAACTGACACTGGAGGATTTTCTGTCTGCTCTATGTATAACTACACCCATTTTTTGCAGATAAGTTAACCAATTCTGAATCATTGTATATAGTGCACAGGGGTACTCTTCCCTCATTCAGGTAGACTAGGGCCTCAAATATGAATAGAAACTGTTTGGTAATGAGAAGACAACTTTAATCTTTAGAATAAAAGTAAGAAATTACAATATTTCATCCATACTGTACACAAAGTAAATTGTGAACCCAAAAACAAAATATTATATCGTGAAATCTAAGCAAATTAAGTTGATCAGAAATTCTGGGTTCAAAGAAGGATTGGGGAGGTAAAGAATTTCCATATTAACCAGGGATCTTGTTTTTAACAGTGGCAAACATTTCAGGGTGTTTTTTTGACCTGGAATCCCTGTTGCATAAAAATCTATCCTGTTTGATCCTATTCATTCTTAATATTTTGTCTTATTTTTATTGATTGTTTTCATTTTTTATCTGTTCTTTTTCACGATCAAAATTGTTTAATAGATAAGAACAATAGAATGTAAAACTCATCAAAAATGAACTTTTTACACACAATCCCTTAGTCTAAACTCTTAATATTGTGCAAAAGTTTCACTATTTGTATTTTTCTCATTTATGAAGTCCAGTGTAAATAGTTATTTGATACTACCCCAGGTAAACATCATTTGTCTTTAAATCTTGTTCCCCAAAGGAACAATTTTGTTAAATGTTTAATCCAAGTGAAATATGATATATTAGTTTTTACTATTGGTGTGATATGGAGAAATAGCAAATTATGACAATAGAGATACCTTAACAGAGATGAGCAGTCTAACTCATCCACACCTGCAATCTTCTCCCACAGGTGTGCAGTTCATGGTTCTTCTTTGTCTGCCCTTGTTGAAAGTTAGAATCATAGAGAATCATAGAAGTTTACAACATGGAAACAGGCCCTTTGGCCCAACATGTCCATGTCGCCCAGTTTATACCACTAAGCTAGTCCCAATTGCCTGCACTTGGCCCATATCCCTCTATACCCATCTTACCCATGTAACTGTCCAAATGCTTTTTAAAAGACAAAATTGTACCCGCCTCTACTACTGCCTCTGGCAGCTCGTTCCAGACACTCACCATCCTTTGAGTGAAAAAATTGCCCCTCTGGACCATTTTGTATCTCTCCCCTCTCACCTTAAATCTATGCCCCCTCATTATAGACTCCCCTACCTTTGGGAAAAGATTTTGACTATCTACCTTATCTATGCCCCTCATTATTTTATAGACTTCTATAAGATCACCCCTAAACCTCCTACTCTCCAGGGAAAAAAGTCTCAGTCTATCCAACCTCTCCCTATAAGTCAAACCATCAAGTCCCGGTAGCATCCTAGTAAATCTTTTCTGCACTCTTTCTAGTTTAATAATATCCTTTCTATAATAGGGTGACCAGAACTATACACAGTATTCCAAGTGTGGCCTTACTAATGTCTTGTACAACTTCAACAAGACATCCCAACTCCTGTATTCAATGTTCTGACCAATGAAACCAAGCATGCTGAATGCCTTCTTCACCACCCTACCCACCTGTGACTCCACTTTCAAGGAGCTATGAACCTGTACTCCTAGATCTCTTTGTTCTATAACTCTCCCCAACGCCCTACCAATAACGGAGTAGGTCCTGGCCCATTCGATCTACCAAAATGCATCACCTCACATTTATCTAAATTAAACTCCATCTGCCATTCATCGGCCCACTGGCCCAATTTATCAAGATCCCGTTGCAATCCTAGAAAGTTAAAGACGGAAAAAGAGAGGAACTTCTCAACTTAGAGAATTAAAAGTAGAAACACAATAAAATTGCAAAATAAATTAGGAATATAAAGTCACTTTTGCAAATTTGCTGATTTGTCAGATTTAATGATCAAATATTCATCATTTAATATTCAGTACATTTTCTATATATGGCGTTTTTATAATATACATAACAAAAGATATTACTAACATTTTACGGCAGATCGAGAGTAAACATAAGAAACATGAAGAAATAGGAGCAGGAGTCGGCCATACGAGTAGGCCAAAGAGCTTCTACAAATACATAAAGGGCAAAAGAGTAACTGGGGAGAGAGTAGGGCCTCTTAAGGATCAACAAGGTCATCTATGTGCGGAACCACAAGAGATGGGTGAGATCCTAAATGAATATTTCGCATCGGTATTTACGGTTGAGAAAGGCATGGATGTTAGGGAACTTGGGGAAATAAATAGTGATGTCTTGAGGAGTGTACATATTACAGAGAGGGAGGTGCTGAAAGTCTTAATGCGCATCAAGGTAGATAAATCTCCGGGACCTGATGAAATGTATCCCAGGACGTTATGGGAGGTTAGGGAGGAAATTGCGGGTCCCCTAGCAGAGATATTTGAATCATCGACAGCTACAGGTGAGGTGCCTGAAGATTGGAGGGTAGCAAATGTTGTGCCTTTGTTTAAGAAGGGCGGCAGGGAAAAGCCTGGGAACTACAGACCGGTGAGCCTGACATCTGTAGTGGGTAAGTTGTTAGAGGGTATTCTGAGAGACAGGATCTACAGGCATTTGGAGAGGCAGGGACTGATTAGGAACAGTCAGCATGGTTATGTGAGGGGAAAATCATGTCTCACGAATTTGATTGAGTTTTTGAAGGGGTAACCAAGAAGATAGATGAGGGCTGTGCAGTAGACGTGGTGTACATGTACTATAGCAAAGCCTTTGACAAGGTACCGCATGGTAGGTTGTTACATAAGGTTAGATCTCACGGGATCCAAGGTGAGGTAGCCAATTGGATACAAAATTGGCTTGACGACAGGAGACAGAGGGTGGTTGTGGAGGGTTGTTTTTCAAACTGGAGGCCTGTGACCAGCGGTGTGCCTCAGGGATCGGTGCTGGGTCCGCTGTTATTTGTTATTGTTTTAATGATTTGGATGAGAATTTAGGAGGCATGGTTAGTAAGTTTGCAGATGACACCAAGATTGGTGGCATTGTGGACAATGAAGAAGGTTATCTAGGATTGCAACGGAATCTTGATAAATTGGGCCAGTGGGCCGATGAATGGCAGATGGAGTTTAATTTAGATAAATGTGAGGTGATGCATTTTGGTAGGTCGAATCGGGCCAGGACCTACTCCGTTAATGGTAGGGCGTTGGGGAGAGTTATAGAACAAAGAGATCTAGGAGTACAGGTTCATAGCTCCTTGAAAGTGGAGTCACGGATGGATAGGGTAGTGAAGAAGGCATTCAGCATGCTTGGTTTCATTGGTCAGAACATTGAATACAGGAGTTGGGATGTCTTGTTGAAGTTGTTCAAGACATTAGTGAGGCCTCACTTGGAATACTGTGTACAGTTCTGGTCACCCTATTATAGAAAGGATATTATTAAACTAGAAAGAGTGCAGAAAAGATTTACTAGGATGCTACCGGGACTTGATGGTTTGACTTATAGGGAGAGGTTGGATAGACTGAGAATTTTTTCCCTGGAGAGTAGGAGGTTTAGGGGTGATCTTATAGAAGTCTATAAAATAATGAGGGGCATAGATAAGGTAGTCAAAATCTTTTCCCAAAGGTAGGGGAGTCTATAACGAGGGGGCATAGATTTAAGGTGAGAGGGGGGAGATACAAAATGATCCAGAGGGGCAATTTTTCCACTCAAAGGGTGGTGAGTGTCTGGAACGAGCTGCCAGAGGCAGTAGTAGAGGCGGGTACAATTTTGTCTTTTAAAAAGCATTTGGACAGTTACATAGGTAAGATGGGTATAGAGGGATATGGGCCAAGTGCAGGCAATTGGGACTAGCTTAGTGGTATAAACTGGGCGACATGGACATGTTGGGCCGAAGGGCCTGTTTCCATGTTGTAAACTCCTATGATTCTACGAGCCTGCTCCGCCATTCATTAAGATCATGACTGATCTTCGACCTCAGCTCCACTTTCCCGCCCGATCCCCATATCCCTTGATTCCTTTAGAGTCCAAAAATCTATCGATCTCAGTCTTGAATATACTCAACAACTGAGCATCCACAGCCCTCTGAGGTAGATGAATTCCAAAGATCCACCACCCTCTAAGTAAAGAAATTCCTCCTCATCTCAGTCCTAAATGTCCGACCCCTTATCCTGAGACTATGTCCTCTAGTTATAGACTCTCCAGCCAGGGGAAACATCCACTCAGCATCTACCCTGTCAAGCCCTCTCAGAATCTTATATGTTTCAAAGACTTTCATTCTTCTAAACTCCAGAGAGTATAGGCCCATTCTACTCAATCTTTCCTCATAGGACAACCCTCATATCCTAGGAATCAATCTAGTGAACCTTTGTTGCACTCTCTCTAAGGCAATTATATTCTTCCTTAGGTAAGGAGATCAAAACTACACACAGTATTCCAGGTGTGGTCTCACCAAAGCCCTGTACAGTTGCAGCAAGACTTCCTTAATCTTGTACTTCAACCCCTTTGCAATAAAGGCCAACGTACCATTTGCCTTCCTAACTACTTGCTGTACTTGCAAGTTAACTTTCTGTGTTTCGTGTACAGGATACCCAAATTCCTTTGAACACCAACATTTAATAGTTTCTCACCATTTAAAAAATATTTGTTTTTTCTATTTTTCTTACCAAACTGAATAACCTCACATTTCCCCTGCCACCACCTTCCCCATTCACTTAACCTATTGACAGCCCTTTGCAAACTCATTGCGTCTTCCTCATAGCTTACTTTCCCACCTAGCTTTGTATCGTCAGCAAACTTGGATACATTACACTCGGTCCCTTCATCTAAGTCATTAATATAGATTGTAAATAGCTGAGGCCCAAGCATCGATCCTTGAGGCACCCCACTGGTTACAACCTGTCAACCCGAAAAGGACCCGTTTATTCTTATTCTCTGTTTTCTGTCCGTTAACCAATCCTCAATCCATGCTAATATATTACCCCCAATCCCATGAGCCCAAATCTTGTGTGGCACCTTATCAAATGCCTTTTGAAAATCCAAATATACTACATCCACTGGTTCCATCTTATCTACCCTGCTAGTTACATCCTCAGAAAACTCTAATAGATTTGTCAAACACGATTTCCCTTTCATAAAACCGCGTTGACTCTGCCTAATCATATTATGATTTTCTAAGTGCCTTGATACTACGTCCTTACTAATAGATTGTAGCATTTTCCCTATTTATGATGACAGGCTAACTGGCCTATAGTTCCCTGTTTTCTCTCTCCCTCCTTTCTTGAATTTCCTGATTTATACTCTGTCCAACAATGTAACTACTGTTAGGGGGCCTGTAAACTACTCCCACCAGTGATTTCTGCATCACATATACAGGTAACCAAGAGGACTGTCTTCATAAAAACAGTCAAACTCCTTTTTTGTTTAGGAGGTAGATGAGCTGTCTGTCAATTTTCACCATGAAGACGTAACGTTTACATGATCAGATGATGTGCACCTCTTACATGTGGCATTGTAATGAAAAGGATATGAGCCATTTCTTTCCCCAAACAAAATGCCATGTTCTTTCATGAAGGCAGTGCAGCTTCAAAATTATTATTGTGAAAACAATTTGTATTACGACTCCATCGAATCTAATGTGTGCAAATTTGTACCTTTGTGCCTACCAGTAGAGTTATGTAGTTTTGTTTGGAACAAGTTCTGTAGAAATATCATGTGAACAACAACAATAAGATTTTTTTTATTCGTTCACGGGATGTGGGCGTCACTGGCGAGGCCAGCATTTATTGCCCATCCCTAATTGCCCTTGAGAAGGTGGTGGTGAGCCGCCTTCTTGAACCGCTGCAGTATTTAATGCTAATTATTACTTGATCAACAACTGTCAACAATTGTCTCTCTCTTCCTCTCTGAATTTACCGAACGATGCATATTTTGCACTTCATTGGTTTCCAATGGATGAGATAGTGAGGCCCCCATTGGAAAGCTGGCTCTGGTGAGGAAGGGTCACACCTAAAATCTCACTAATGGGCTGCTTTACAGATTAAAGCTCCTGCGATTAGTATGGGTACAATGGTATCACTAAGGAATGTTGGACATATTCTCTATCCTGCTTCTATCACTTCCATCAGAATGCATGTTTCTCTCTTACTAAAAAGAACTGCCCAGTCATGAGATTTGATGTTCCAGTAGTGTGAATTTATCCACTGAACTATTTTCTTACCTTCTAACATGAATAATTATTCATCTGCTCTTTCATTTGGACAAGCTAGGCCCAGTGCGTTAATACAGATGCGATGCTTTGTGACACTGATGTGAGGTTCCACAATTTTTTACCCTGGGTCCATCACTGATATAAATTCAGCTAGGCCTTGGTGCCTGAACTGCAGCCCATGAGCCTGTGTGGCCTGACTCCTGGCAATCCGGCCCACACTCCAGGCAAATCAGTTATATTTGAGCTAATACTTTCACTCACTGGTCTGTCCTGGCCTGTCCTGGCCTGAAGGTTTTTAAAGGACTGCTCTTAGCAGTGTTGCCTCCTTGGTGGAAAAATCCTAAATCAGAATATCAAGATCTGTTAGTATCAGCAACTTGAGAAATATGAAAATTAAAGGGAACATTGGTTTAAATTTTATATCAGACCTATGATGCTCCATGGTATGTAATAAGAGGCCCATGAAGACAAAGTGCTTGGACACTTGTGAGCTAGGCAATCTGACTTTCCATCAAACATCAATTTCTTCCTCACAGACTTTGAATTTGTGTATATGTGCCAGAGTGTCAAAGACTGCAGAGAAGTTCAGGAGGATGAGGAGGGAAAATGCACCACAGTCACAGAGGATGTCACATGTGACTGTGAAAGGGTCAGAAACCCGATTGGAAGGATTCAAACATGGAGTTGCAGGAAAGATGGGCATGTATTTGGGAGGCGACAACACATTCAAGGACATTGGAGAGGAAAGAGAGTTTGAAGATGGGACAGCAGTTTGCAAGGATAGAGGGGTCAAGGTTGGATTTTATGAGAAGGGGGATTTGTCAATTCTGATATAGAATCATACTGCACAGAAGAAGGCCATTGTGCCTGTGCCGGCTCTATGAAAGAGCTATCCAATTAATCCCACCCCATGCTCTTTCCCCATAGCCCTGCAAATTTTTCCTCTTCAAGTATATATCCAATTCCCTTTTGAAAGTTGCTGTTGAATTTGCTTCCACCATCCTTTCAGTCAGTGCATTCCAGATCATAACAAAACGTTGCATTAAAAAAACTTCTCCTCATCTTCCATCTGGTTCTTTTGCCAATTACCTTAAATCTGTGCCCTTTGGTTACTGACCCTTCTGCCGTGAAAACAGTTTCCCCTTATTTACTCTATCAAAACCCTTAATAATTTTGAACACCTCTATTAAATCTCCCCTTAACCTTCTCTGCTCCAAGGAGAACAATCCCAGCTTCTGTAGTCTCTCCACATAACTGAAGTCCCTCAACCCTGGTACCATTCTAGTAAGTCTCCTCTACACCCTCTCTAAGGCCTTGACATCTTTCATAAAGGGTGTGGTGCCCAGAACTGGACACAATACTCCAGCTGAAGCCTAACCTGTACCTGAGGAGAGGCAGGCATTTACAATGCCAGGAAGGGAAGTTGGGTGGTCAGCTGTTTAGTAGAAATGGGGTCAAGGGAGCAGGAGGTGGGTGACATGGACAAGATGAGATCAGAGAGGACATATGGGGAGACAGGAGAGAAACTCAACTCATACAAGCAAATTTAGTTACAAGCTAGGGCCAGATTTTCAGTGGGTTTCTTTCTCTTCAGTAAGTCTCGCTGCAGCACATACCATTCCTTGGCTCAAAGGTTGGCTGGAAAACCTCCTACATTACTCTGAAGTTATTAACTAGGAGACAAATAAAACAAGATGAGACTGTTCAGTTTTTCTTCCTTTCCCATTGGGTAATCTGCAGCTTTTGAACTTTGCTTTGTGCTTCTCCCTTGTACGACCATGACTAAGCATTTAACGTGCGTCAAAAAGGAACAAACACAGTTCCCTATGCTACAGTATATTGCTAACTGCTGCACTGTGTTATTGGAACCTATTCTGTAATGAAGCAAAATTGTTTCTGTGGTTTCATGGATAATGGATAGACAGGCGTTAGCATAAATGTCATCCTGCATCTGCAGCATAAAGGGAAAGAAGAATATATTAAAACACATCAATTTAAAGGCATTTTATGCTTTGATTGTGGGCTCCTTGAGGCTCTTTAAACCAGTGTATCATTGGAACACTCAACCCAATTACAACAATTATTCATTCCTGTCTGGCGCAAAAATAAAACAGGAAAGGTGGCTCAACCGTGGCTTACAAAAGAAATTAGGGATAGTATTAGATCCAAAGAGGAGACATATAAAATTGCCAGAAAAAGCGGCAAGCCTGAGGATTGGGAGCAGTTCAGAATTCAGCAAAGGAGGACAAAGAGATTGATTAAGAGGGGAAAAATAGAGTATGAGAGTAAACTAGCAGGGAACATAAAAACTGACTGTAAAAGCTTCTATAAATATGTCAAGAGAAAAAGATTAGTGAAGACAAAAGTAGGTCCCTTACAGTCAGAAATGGGGGAAATTATAATGGGGAACAAAGGAAATGGCAGAATAATTAAACACATGTTTTGGTTCTGTCTTCACAAAGGAGGACACAAATAACCTCCCAGAAATATTAGGGAACCAAGGGTCTAGTGAGAGGGAGAAACTGAAGGAAACCAGTATTAGTAAAAAAAAAGTGCTAGGGAAATTAATGGGGCTGAAGGCTGACAAATCCCCAGGGTCTGATAATCTACATCCCAGAGTACTAAAGGAAGTGGCCCTGGAAATAATGGATGCATTGGTGATCATCTTCAAAAATTCTATAGACTCTGGAACAGTTCCTATAGATTGAGGGTGGCAAATGTAACCCCACTATTTAAAAAAGGAGGGAGAGAAAAAACAGGGAATTACAGACCAGTTAGCCTAACATCAGTAATGGGGAAAATGCTAGAGTCTATTATAAAAGATGTGATAACAGAACACTTGGAGAGCATTAACGAGATTGGACAAAGCCAGCATGGGTTTATGAAAGGGAAATCATGCTTAACAAATCTACTGGAGTTTTTTGAGGAGGTAACTAGTAGAATAGATAGGGGAAAACCAGTGGACGTGGTGTATTTGGATTTTCAGAAGGCTTTTGATAAGGTCCCACACAAGAGGTTAGTGTGCAAAATTAAAACACATGGGATTGTGGGGAATATACTGGCATGGATTGAGAATTGGTTGACAGACAGGAAACAGAGTGTAGGAATAAACGGGTCTTTTTCCGGGTGGCAGGCAGTGACTAGTGGGGTACCACAGGGATCAGTGCATTGGCCCCAGCTATTCACAATATATATCAATGATTTGGATGAGGGAACTAAATGTAACATTTCCAAGTTTGCAGACGACACAAAGCTGGAGTGAAATGTGAGCTGTAAGGAGGATGCAAAGAGGCTCCAATATGATTTAGACAAGTTGGGTGAGTGGCAAGAACATGGCAGATGCAGTATAACGTGGATAAATGTATGGTTATCCACTTTGGTTGTAAAAACAGAAAGGCAGTTATTATCTGAATGGTGATAGATTGGGAAAAGGGGAGGTGCAACGAGACCTGGGTGTCCTTGTACACCAGTCGCTGAAAGCAAGCATTCAGATGCAGCAAGCAGTTAGGAAGGCAAACAGCATGTTGGCCTTCATTGCAAGAGGATTTGAATACAGGAGCAGGGATGTCTTACTGCAGTTATACAGGGCCTTGGTGAGACCGCATCTGGAGTATTGTGTGCACTTTTGGTTTCCTTATCGGAGGAAGGATGTCCTTGCCATGGAGGGAGTGCAACGAAGGTTTACCAGACTGATTCCTGGGATGGCAGGACTGACGTCTGAGGAGAGATTGGGTCGACTAGGCCTATATTCACTGGAGTTTAGAAGAATGAGAGGTGATCTCATCGAAACATATAAAATTCTAACAGGACTAGACAGACTAGATGCAGGAAGGATGTTCCCGATGGCTGAGGAGTCCAGAACCAGGGGTCACAGTCTCAGGATACGGGGTATGCCATTTAGAACCGAGATGAGGAGAAATTTCTTCACTCAGAGGGTGGTGAACCTGTGGAATTCTCTACCACAGAAGGCAGTGGAGGCCAAGTCATTAGATGTATTCAAGAAGGAGATAGATATATTTCTTAATGCTAAAGGGATCAAGGGATATGGGGAAAAAGCGGGAACAGGGTACTGAGTTAGACAATCAGCCATGATCATTTTGAATGGAGGAGCAGGCCTGAAGGGCCGAATGGCCTACTCTTGCTCCTATTTTCTATGTTTCTATGTAACCCAAACATTTTGAAACAGCACGATCTAAATTTTTTCCGCAACTTTATAAAGGCATGATTTTTAATTTTTTAAAAAATAGATTGTTATGGCATTACACCAATGCATGACGAAGCATCCCAACTATTTGAAGTTCTGTTTTAAAATGGTAATTCAAGCAACGTCAGAAACAAAACTGGTCAATGAAATCCCAAACAGTAACTTTTTAAACACAGATTGTTCCACCATGTCGGGCAATTAAATAACTAATGTATCATGGTTTAATTATGGCTTCTAGGTCCTCTCAAAAGTTTGTTTTGAAAATCCATCATTTGATAAACAATATCACCTGTGAATGTCTTAGTAATCGAATATCAAACTGTGTTTGTAGAGAACTAGCTGCACCTCTAGCCAAACTGTTCCAGTACAGCTACAACACTGGCATCGACCCGACAATGTGAAAAATTGCCCAGGTATGTCCTCTCCACAAAAAGCAGGACAAATCCAATCCGACCAATTACCGCCTCATCAGTCTACTCTCAATCATCAGCAAAGTGATGGAAGGTGTCGTCGACAGTGCTATCAAGCGGCACTTACACCAATAACCTGCTCACCGATGCTCAGTTTGGGTTCCGCCACGACCACTCGGCTCCAGACCTCATTACAGCCTTGGTCCAAACATGGAAAAAAAAGAGCTGAATTCCAGAGGTGGGTTGAGAGTGACTGCCCTTGACATCAAGGCAGCATTTGACCGAGTGTGGCATCAAGGGGCCCTAGTAAAATTGAAGTCAATGGGAATCAGGGGGAAAACTCTCCAGTGGCTGGAGCCATGCCTAGCACAAAGGAAGATGGTAGTGGAGACCAATCATCTCAGCCCCAGGACACTGCTGCAGGAGTTCCTCAGGGCAGTGTCTTAGGCCCAACTATCTTCAGCTGCTTCATCAATGACCTTCCCTCCATCATAAGGTCAGAAATGGGGATGTTCGCAGTGTTGCACAGTGATCAGTTCCAATCTCAACCCCTCAGATAATGAAGCAGTCCATGCCCACATGCAGCAAGACCTGGAGAACATCCAGGCTTGGTCTGATAAGTGGCAAGTAACGTCTACGCCGGAGAAGTGCCAGGCAATGACCATCTCCAACAAGAGAGAGTCTAACCACCTCCCCTTGACATTCAACGGCATTACCATTGCCGAATCCCCCACCATCAACATCCTGGGGGTCACCATTGACCAGAAACTTAACTGGACCAGCCACATAAATACTGTGGCTACAAGAGCAGGTCAGAGGCTGGGTATTCTGTGGCTAGTAACTCGCCTCCTGACTCCCCAAAGCCTTTCCACCATCTACAAGGCACAAGTCAAGAGCGTGATGGAATACTCTCCACTTGCCTGGAAGAGTGCAGCTTCAACAGCACTCACGAAGCTTGACACCATCCAGGACAAAGCAGCCTACTTGATTGGCACCCCATCCACCACCTTAAACATTCACTCCCTCCACCTCCGGCGCACTGTGGTTGCAGTGTGTACCATCTACAAGATGCACTGCAGCAACTCACCAAGGCTTCTTGGAGAGCACCTCCCAAACCCACGACCTCTAACACCTAGAAGGACAAGGTCAGCAGGCACATGGGAACACCACCACCTGCACGTTCCCCTCCAACTCACACAGCATCCGGACTTGGAAATATATCGCCGTTCCTTCATTGTTGGGGAGTCAAAATCCTGGATCTCCCTACCTAACAGCACTGTGGGAGTACCTTCACCACACGGACTGCAGCGGTTCAAGAAGGCGGCTCACCACCACCTTCTCAAAAGCAATTAGGGATGGGCAATAAATGCTGGCCTTGCCAGCGACACCCACATGACTGAATAATAAAAAAGTTTCAGGATGTATTGCAAGAACCATCCAGTATAAACAAAGAGCGTTATCTTTAGGTTGCACAAGTCTTTGGTATGTACTTGGAATATTGTATCCAGTTTTGGTCCCCACACATGACAAAGGATATTGAAGCTTGGTAAAAGGTGCAGAGAAGCACTACCAGAATAATACCTCGCCTTAGAGCTTGTATGTCGAGAATTTTCATGGGAGTTTTCCTGATCAACGACTGTAACTTATTTTAGAGAAACGCAGCCTTAGAGAGGACATAATTGAGATTTTTAAAGAGATTGGATTCAGACTGGTTGGATAGGTTATTTGATAAATCGGGATGGTAGGACACAATAACATAAATAGAAAATCTTTAGGCAAAGAGTTAAGTTGGATAGTGGGACATATTTCTTTTCACAGAGAGTCATCACCCCCTGGAATAGACTACCAAAATATGTGGTGGATATAGATTTGCTGCTGACCTTTTAAAGAGAACCCTGACAAGTTCCTGAATGAAGAGGTTATTTCCAGTTATTAGTTAACTAGTACGATGATGAGTTATGGGCTACTGTGGTCTCCTTGCTTGATTGCATCAAAGGGTTGGATAGGAAATTCCCAGAACTTTTCTTAAGTTGGTCACACCTTTTTTGTTCTGTTTTGTTGCCTCTCCCAGGATATTGCATGGTTCAGGGCTGGGTAAATTGTGTATGCGATTGCTTGATGAGCCTTCTTTTCATATGTTCATATATCAGTTATGTGAAATGATATGGGGATTTCCCCACCTACTTTTTAGAAAATTGCAATGGTTACTAAACTAAGAACTAATTGTAAAAAAAAATGTAGTTACGTGTTGAATGTTTATATGAAGTCCTGCTTTTAACAGATTATGTTAAAAGGTTACACTCAGCATTTAAAATGGAGCTAACAGCCTTCCCCTGGAATCTGCTGGTCACCATTTTAACTGCTCCCTGCGGTTAGGTGACTGATGTGCCTTTCAGAAGCAGCAGAGAGCCTCATAAATTATAGATTTAAACTGCCCTTGTAATTTTGAGCATAAAACACATTTTACAAACTAACATATGGGGGGAATTTTAACCCAATCTGCCCGTCAGTAACAGGGTGGGGGGGGGGTTTAAAATGGAGGTAACAGCCTTACCACCCCATCCCACTGGAATCCGCTGGCCACCATTTTAATTGCTCACTGCAGTTCAGTGACTGATGTGCCTTTCAGAAGCAGCAGGGAGCCTCATAAATTTTGGAGCCCCACCATGTCAATGGGACGGCGATTGGGTTTTAACTCGGGCCTGACCAGGGAAGTCACCATGACTTTCCTGTCAGGCTGAAGCAGGTCAGCAGTTGTTGAGAGGACGAAGAGGCCCTCCAAGGTAAGTTAAAATCTCCTCTTTGTGGGGCCAGGTGGAGCAGGAGTGTTCCTCCAGGCCCCACAAAGTCGTGGCCTCCCTAGCTCCGGACTCTCCACCCCCACCCCACCCAACCCCCCACCCCCCCTACTTCCATCCTGTGAGACCCTCCCAAAGCCCCCTTCATGCAACTTAACCATCTTGCCGGCAAGCCTTCCTTTACTGCCAGCTGGCGGTGTCCAGTTGCCCGAACTTCCGCTCCCACCTGCTAGCCAACTACCGCTTTTGGCCATTTCAGGTGAGCCGTTGACCAGTGGAGTGCAGATGAGGCCCAGGAGATAAATTACCCGGTCTGAAATCTGGGCCCACCTGAGCCTCACTGGAAGTTAAAATCAAACCTATTATAGCAATATCAACGTTGGTACATTTCTAAATTGATGGGTTTCTTTAAGCAGGCACCAGATTTATAATGTTGAAGCGTCTTTTCCTTTGTCCTACATATTAATGGCCTGAAGCTAATAGGTACATGTGATTTAAGCAATCTATGCTGCAGGACATATACTGGAGGTGAAGCAAATAAAACTAGAAATTTTTATTTCATATAAAATTGATGGTCCAGTGACACTTTAATCTTTCTGGCTGAAAACTCCTTACACTGATATAACTTAAATTACGACACAGTAAATGTTCTACCAAGTTTACCTATTTATTAAAAATAGGTCAGTTTTAACCTACCAACTGTAACACTCTTGATCAAATGCAATTTCCTTGTATGGGTTGATGTTCTCAACGGCACCTGCATCGTGCATTATGTCACTATAAACACAATATTTCAGAATAGAATCTATTTAGATAGATTGGCCCTACATACCCACCTTCTCACCATATTCCTCAATCCTTTAAATTATGAGAACACATTGCATAAACTGGGCTTATATTCCCTTGAGTTTAGAAGATTGAAGGGTGATTTAGTCGAGGTGTTTAAAATGGATGAAGGAATAGAGAGTAGTATATCCAAGTTTTTAGTTGACACTAAGTTAAGAGGCACAGTAAATTGTATGAATGGGAGTAGGAAGTGAAAATGGATACAAAGTACTCATTTAACAAATCTGCCACTTCCACATTATCCATTATAGTCTCGCGTGCACCAATCTTTAATGGGCCCACGTTCTCCTTTACCACTCACTTTCTCATAATATATTAATAAAAATGTTGCTGTTAGCTTCCTGTGCAAGTTTTTGTTCCTATTCCCTTTTTGCACATCTTATTAATTTCTGTGTATCCCTTTGTTTCTTTTTATAACTCTCCCAGTCTGCTGAATTTCTACTTTCAATTGCATTTGTGTAAGCTTTTTCTTTTAGCTTGATATTGTCCCTTACCTCATTTATTGATAATGGTTGCTTAATTATACAAGTGGAGCCTTTGCCTTTTAGGAGTGTATACTGATTTTGTATCATACCAAATACTTCTTTGAATACTTCCCACTGTTTGTTGAAAGGTTTACCCATTAAAAATTCAGCCCAGTTTACTGTGGTCAATTTATTTCTCATCCCTTCAAAGTTTGCCTTACTTAAATTTAAAACTTTGGTTTGTGAATGTCAAACCTAATTTGAAATTCAATCATATTATAGTCACTATTTGCAAGATGCTCCCTTAAGGCCAGATTGTTAACTAAATCTGGTGTGTTACTCAGCACTGAATCCAGTATGGCCTGTCACTTGTCGGTTCTATAACATATTGGGGTAGAGTTTCCGCTAGTTATATCAGTGCAATCCGGTCAGAATCGGCCAAACAAGCGCAAAAGATCGGGGAATTTTAAATGTAAGTGAGTTGCCCCAAACCATTTATGTTTGTGTTCTCTGTGATCTTTTACGCTGGTTCAAGATTCAATTTGCCCAAATCAGACCCAGCCCACAAAATCGGCCACTCCCCCAGGTCGAAATTGCAAGATTCCGCCGATTGTGCTGGTTCAGGTAGACTTTTCAAATTGCATTCATTTTCTTAGGCACTAGTAGGCACATTTTTTAAGTTTTTCATATCAAAAAATATTTAAAATGTACTAAGAAACTGACTAGTGTACACCAATAAAGCTATTAAATGGTTCAGTATAGTTTTTAAAAGTCAGTTTCAGCGATTTTAAGTCAAGTTACTCACAGGTGGAGGACTGGACACCCTTATTAAAAATGCTTATTTTCAGCTGAATTAATAAAACTGCACCATGGTCACAACTTTTAAATACAACAAGGAATACTTTTTAATGGAAAGAAAAGAAAGAAACAATTATGTTCAATTATGCTGCCCAATTGCGCTGGTTCATGGAAGATTTTAAGTTTGTGATTATGCAAATGAATTTTAGCAGAAACTTGAACTGTAACCTCACCAGTGCAATTTCAACTGCATTTTGCAGAAACTCTAACCCATTTTTTATGAAAACTGTCCAGGATACATTCTACAAATTCATTGCCTTTACTACTTGAGCTGTTCTACTTCTCTCAGTCTATGTGTAAAATAAAATCTCCCATTATAACCACATTTTTATAAAGAAAAAAGAAGTACTTATTACCATATTTTTTCTACATGCTTCCCTGATCTCTATATTTATATATCCCCTCACTACATTACTTCTATCAGGAGGTCTGTAGAGAACTCCTACCAGAGTCTTGCATCTTTTGCTGTTATTTAACCCATAGTGTTTCCACTGCCTGATCACCCTTACTAAAATCCCTTCATTCTAATGTGGTAATTGTGACTTTTATCAATATTGCCACTCCTCTTCCTTTAGCAATTTCCCTGTCCTTTTTAAAGATCCTATAATCTGGAATATTTAGCTTCCATTCACGCTCAGGTTGTATCCAGATCTCCAATGGCTACTATATCATACCCTTTAAGCTGTATTTTTGCTTCTAACTCACTTGTTTTATTTCTTATGCTGCGTGCATTCATGTATAGATCTCTTATCTGGGTAACTGTCCCCTCCCTGCCCATATATCCTGCTGGTCTTTTTCTCACACTTTGACTTACAGTGTGGGTTTTCCCCTCCCATTCCCCTAACTAGTTTAAATCTTTCCCCGCTGCACTATTTAGCCTTTCCAGAAGGACATGGGTGCCTCTCCATTTTAGGTGAAGGCCATCCCATCCGTACAGCCTTCCCTGGCACCAAAAGTGCTCCCAGTGTCCCAGGAATCTGAAACCCTCCCTTCTATACTATCCTTCCAGCTATGCATTGGCAATCCTAATCTTTCTTTCCCTGTCTGGTCGCGTTGTTTTACTGTCCGCTTTAATGGCATTCATTGCTTATTCCAGAAATCTATTACCCTCAGAGAGAAAAACTTTTACCTGACTTCCCTTCTTACTCCTACCATCCTGGGGGAAAAATTCGATAGGGCCTATTATTGGGCGTAGGTAGCATGATCCGCTATTAACCCGCGCCCAATGGCCCCTGCGCAGACAGGATGAGAACTTTGTCCTGCCTCGGTACTCACCGTCAATCTGCGTTGAAATCCCGGCCTGCACGTCGATTCAATGCAATTCGCACTTTAAATCATCAGGGGAAGCCCCAATTTCTGAAAGGGAGGATGTCTCTTCAAATCTCTTAAAGGTAGCCGGTACTTGTTATTTGCTAAAAATAACAGTCTGCTGTCTGCACGGAGTCTGAACGGAGATCAAGCATCGCACACGTAAAATATAGATGTGGGTCCCGTCCCTATGTTTACACACTGATGAGTTATGTTAAAATATTGAATAAAGGTTGCGCACTACTAAATCCCACATCCTCCAATCTGCATGCCAGACCTCGCCAATCTGCCGATCTTTGTTGGTACCAGGCCTGCGAGAGTGCATGCACCAAGGTTCTCTGCTGATGCACTGCAGGCCTTGGTGCAAGAGGTGGACAGAAGGGGGGACATTCTATATCTGCGGTGGGGGGGGGGGGAGGGCGTTGTGGCAAGATGCCCTCCAAATATATGGCCAAAAGGCAGTGGGAGGCAGCAGGGGACGCAGTCAATGCCAGGCGCACAGCACCATGAACATGGATGCAGTGCAGGAAGAAGTTCAATGCTTTGACACGAGTAGTCAAGGTGAGTGAGGTGAAGTGGGGTCTCCTACCAACTGCACCACTAGTCGTATCCACTGCTCCACGAACTACACCCCCCATCACACATACACCAACAAGCTCTTTCAATCAGTACTCAATTCTTTCAATCAGATGCTTCCTCTCACCCTTACACATTATCACTATTGCAAGCAGCCCACCCACAACTCACAGGCCACATACACTGGCAGCTATTCAACCATGACAGGCACATCACCCAGATACACGTCCCGCTTTCTTGCAGGAGAAGGTGGTGCATAACAGGAGGCAGAAAGTGGCAGTGGCATTTAGCCCCTCGAGCCTGTTCCGCCATTCAATGAGATCACGCTGGACCTGTGACCTAACTCCAATAACCTGCCTTAGCCCCGTGTCCCTTAATACACAGAAATCTATCAATCTCAGATTTAGAATTCACAATGGAGCTAGCATCAACTGCCATTTGCAGAAGAGCGTTCCAAACTTCTCCCACTCTTTGCATGTAGAAGCGTTTCCTAACTTCACTCCTGCACATCCTGGCTCCAAATGTTAGATTATGTTACTAGTGCTAGTATTCAAGTATAGGAGACCTCCAAAAACAGTTACAAATGTCTTGGCAGCCAAAAGCAATAATCCAACCACTAACCTGTAAATCCTGCATGGTCCCTTTAAATAGCACAGGTGGGGGTCCTCCAGGCACTCAATGGCACGTTCAGATGGTCTTGGTTAAGACTGTGCTTTGAGTTGAGCGTTAAGTCCCAAAATGGCGTCTATCACTTTAAATCAGTGTTGCACACTGATTGGATCCATTTTCTCCTTTCTTTACATGCTGCCAGCATTCGGTATTTGCGCAAGTGCCAACTCCTATACCAAGATGGCGTCTGGCGCATTTCACGCTGGAAACGTGCATGGGCTGCCAAGATGCCATCTTGGATGTTTGAGAGGCTGTGTAGCGCCAAAACAACAGGCGCTACACAGCCCAATTTAGCGCCTCCTAAGTCTTAACTTTTGTACCCTGGCATTTTAACCTTTGTCAATGTGAACAATTTGATTAGATCAATTTTGCCAATTCCCTTCACAATCTTGAAAATTTCAGCGGAGTCATCTTGAAGTTTTATCTCCTCAAAATATCCTCTTTTCCAAAGGAGATAACCACAACTTCCTTAACCTGTCCTTGTAACTGAAATTCCTGTTACCCAGAATCACCTTTATTGCTCACCTTCATACCCTCCCACAGTCAATAATATCTATCTAATGATTAAGTGACCCAATACTGCATACAGGATCTACTGAAGCCTTATTACAGATTTCAAGCTTTCTTATCATCAAAGTGCAAAAATCAATTTAATTTTGCTGTATATCTTAAATTATTATTAAAAATTCATTTTTATAACATTTAAACAAGTAAAACAGGGAGGTGGGAGTTTATGATCGGTGTGTTTGGCAAAATAAGCCCAGTCGATAATTTATGCATCAAGCACAACCTATGGGCCTCACTCATGTTTGTTTTGTTAAGTTGGGCTGGCTACGGAATGTTTTCTGGAAAAACTCATGTCAGAAATCTTATTGTAAACTGTACTATAAAGTTATCTTTTTAAAATGCTATTCTTACAGAATGTTCATTGTTGTATTTATTTCTTTACTTAAAAATTGCTTTTAAAAGATCTGTAGGGTGATTTGCAATAAACAGGAAAGGAATCAACATGACAAAAAAGCTAAATTGTTTAATTTCTTATATGGACTGTATTACATTCAAACAGTGAATTTATAACAATGTTCCAGAAACAAATTTTTCTTTAAATATTTAAGTTCCAAGAATTTTTGCTGTCTAAGAAAGATTGAGCACGTGTTTCCAGATTCCAAAGGTCCTTCAGCGATTCAGAGCTGAGGGCATGAAGGCAACCATTCTGAGCCTTGTCCAGTATCAGGTCCACTTAGCATCTGGGTCAGGGAGAGAGTGGATGGTACTCTAAGAAGGGGATTGGCCACCCTTTTTCATGGTTTTCGGGAATTTCAAAGAGGCGAATGTCTCATCATCCCTGTCGTCTGGTTTAGTGGCTATCTTTTCATCCTATTCAGAAAGGTAGGCTGAGGGGTCTGATTTGTATGATCGTTTCATTTTCATGGACATGACTCTTGAGCTCATATATATGGGGTTTCACCCAGGTGTTTGCATTATAAAATTCACAGATTTCCATTTGCACGATGGGTCAAATGGCCTCCTTCTGTGCTATAAGAGTCTATGGGCGCTAAATTAGGCCGTCGTGCCCGTTGTTTCAGCGCTACTCGGCCTCTTCAACATCCAAGATGGTGTCTTGGCTGTGCATGCACATTTCCAGCGTGACATGCGCCAGACGCCATCTTGGTATAGGACTTAGCGTATGCGCAAATACCGAACGCTGGCAGCATGTAAAGTAAGAAGAAAATGGATACAATCAGTGTGCAACACTGATTTAAAGTGATAGACACCATTTTGGGACTTAACGCTCAACTCAACACTGTCTTAACCAAGACCATCTGAACGTGTCTTAGAGTGCCTGGAGGACCCTCCACCAGCGCTATTGAAAGGGACCATGCAGGATTTACAGGTTAGTGGCTGGATTATTGCTTCTGCTGCCAAGACATTTGTAACTGTTTTTGGAGGACTCCTATACTTGAATACTAGGACCCGGGGACATAACTCAAGATTTAGAGCCAGGACATGCAGGAGTGAAGTTAGGAAATGCTTCTACATGCAAAGGGTGGGAGAAGTTTGGAACGCTCTTCTGCGAACGGCAGTTGATGCTAGCTCAATTGTGAATTCTAAATCTGAGATTGATAGATTTCTGTGAACCAAGGGTATTAAGGGATATTGGGCTATGGGGAGTATACAGAGTTCGGTCACAGGTCCAGCATGATCTCATTGAATGGCGGAACAGGCACGACGGGCTAAATGCCACTGCCACTTGCTGCCTCCTGATATGCGCCACCTTCTCCTGCAAGAAAGCGGGATGTATGTCTGGGTGATATGCAGATTGGTGAGGTTTGGCATGCAGATTGAAGGATGTGGGATTTAGTCGTGCGCAACTTTTATTCAATGTTTCAACATAACTCATCAGTTTGTAAACATAGCAACAGGAGCTGCATCTGTGTTTTGCATGTGTGATGTCTGATCTCTGTTCAGACTCCGTGCAGACAGCAGACTGTTACTTTCATCAGATAACAGGTACCAGCTACCTTTAAGAGATTTTTAAGAGACAGCCTGCCTTTAAGAGATTGGGGCTCCCCCTGCTGTTGGAAAGTGCAAATTGCATTGAATCCTTGTTCAATGCTGATTTGGAACGCTGCTTGAAGGTAAGTCCTCAGGCCTGATGAAAGTCTCGTCCTGCCTGCGCAGGGGCCATTGGGCATGGGGTAATAGCGGATCGTGTTACCCCCACCTAATAACTGGCTTTATCCAATTTTCCCCCCGATATCTTTGGTCTGGATGTTTTCATTGAGTTTTTGAAATTCTGTGAGTTGGACTTCATAGTTAGTTAAGACTACTTTCTGCTTAGGGTCTGAATCTGCACTTAGTGTCGCACTTGGGCCTATGTGGGTTATTTGCATTTTGGGCAGCACTGGATGATTGGGAGCATTTGTGTGCGGCATGGTCCTATTGGGTATTTACATATGAGGATTCAATGTTTGGGGGCTCACTACTGAAGTAATGTCTGAGCTTTGCTACCACTGCGGTCGGTCTATTCTCGGTGGTGTCATGGTCTAGATTTTCCAATTGGCATTAATTTAACCCATTTAACATAAATGTGCATCCCACCAAAGCTACTAGTTCTCAACATGGACCCTCTGTGCCTACCCTGAATGGTCAATCAACTGCGTTTTCAATCATGAGTCTGCTGGCAGGATTACAAATGCTGAGCTCTTGTAGCTTGCTGCAGGCAGGAGCAGGAGGAAACACTCTCTTCAAATTCGATGGCTCCTTTTCTCCCCTGACTGAAAATAAAGCTATTTTCTTCCAAGTTGAATCTGCCAGTCGGATTTTGACAACTGTGTGTTTCTTGCTTGAAGGTGTTCATTGAGGGTGCGACTTTGTAAGGCTGCTTGAACACTCCACACAATTTACAATTTTTTTTAAACAGCTGTAATTCTTTAGAATAGCAATAATACTACTTTAATGACAGGGATTGTATAATGATTTACTTTCAAATTAAATATATGTAAGTTAAATCCTTCATAAAGTAAATTTAAACTGTTTCTTATTGTTGTGAGCTCAGGTTGCAGCTTTACTTGCATTAGATGCCTACTTACCTGAACTAAACTAGGACTGATATGAAAATAAACATTAATAGGACTGATACAAGCTTCAAGGATATTAATAAAGGTCAGAATTTTACATTAGAGGAAGTTTAAAATGGTTTAAAAAAGACAGTTTCTAGAGAATCAGTAATAAAATCGCCAATGAGCAGTTGGAGTTCAGTATGGGCAAGGAAGATCCACACACTATTGCATTATCCTTGCCGTCTAAAGTAAAATTATGGTCAATCAATGCCAAGTTTAGCCTGTAACATTATATTGGTGTAATTATGTGCACTGATTCGCCATGGAGAGAAATAATGGGCTGCAGTGTGTAGTAAAGCAACTATTCTATCTACTAGTCTGCTGCAGAACATTCCTTTCTCCACAGAAAATTGGTGCACATTACAGGTCAAAAATTAGAATAGCCAAGATAACAAATTAACTTTTTATTCACCTACTTGGTGATTAAAAAAAAGTACTTATTACAACATTAGTAACCTGAAGATGACATTAATGGGTTAGTGAAAGCAGCAAACAAAAAGCGTGGTAAAAATTAAGTAAATCATTAATTTTCTAGAAAAAGTAATTTCCTGCAAATATGTAAGCCTCAACATTCAGATCTTAAAAATACTGAATGAACACTTGTTAGAATCAACCAAAAAAGCCACAAGAGCAGGGCTGGTCAACAATTGCTTCCTGTCTTTGCTCCCCTTGGTCCCAAAAGTGGCAGAAGTTCAAAAGCTGCAAAGATGATGCTTTATTGTTTCTTCTTACTGGCCTCATTTTAAAATATCTGCATGCTGTCAGGAAAATAACTATCTCAATTTCCTTCGCTAATAGTAAAAGCTTTCTTCTTCAATCATGTTTTTAAAATACTTTTTTTGGGTAAGAATGTATACTTTTTTTTAAAAAGCACAATTATTAGTGGATGGTCTGCAATGAAAATGGCCTACACAATAAAAGCCCAGCACTGAGATTTGAATAATGAAGAGGTAAGATACTCCAGATAGCCTGGAAATCTAGCTTAATTACAATTCCCCACATAATAGGCATGATTTTGACCCCAAGCCGGGAAGGGGATGGAGGGGTCAAATTGCGGACAGGAAACCCGTAAGTACGGGTGTCCCGGACGTGCTTACGATTTTGACGTAAGGACGTCTTTTTTTTGTCAGTTTGCCGTCCGACTTACTGGCCTGATTGACAGGCTGGCCTCAATCGGACGGGAGAGCAACCTGGGAGAAGACATGTTCAGGTAAGTCTTTGATTGTATGGATGGGGAGCATGGGTGGGCACGGGCCAGCATGGGGGCACCGGTGGGCATGGGGGTAGGGGGGGGGCGGGGGAGAGTCAATCATTGGGGTGTGTCCAGGATTGGGGATTATCGCGGGAGTCAGTAATCGTGCGGGGTGGTCGGAGATAGTGTGGGGTGGTCTGGGATCATTGGGGGGGTCATTGCAGGTAGGCTTGTTGGGCCTGGGGGAAGCACGACTGTTCCTCCAGGCCCACAAGCTGTGCCAGAAAGGCACTTACCTGCAGTGTTGGGCCTTCTCACCTCCTCTCATGAGGCACGAAGGAGAAGGCCCGGAATCCCGGCCCCCAGGATTGAAATTGCAAAATCTGCAAAAATGGAGTCCTGCAGCCTCCTTGAAAGGTTTTAGTGACCAACCTGCCTCTTGGGAGCGGGTTAGTCATTTCTTGGGAGAAGGAGTTGCTTATGGTAGTTTCTTATTTTGCTCATTTATTCTGTTTCACTTTTTTCTCTCTTGTAACTGTTCACTAAAAAGTACACGTGCTATCATTCCTAGTACAAAATATATCACGGTATCTTTTATACCTCCACCTGGTGTGTTAATGGCCCATATATTCTGCTTTTGTGGAATAGTGGCTCAACACAGAGATGAGCCCTTGAACCCACTTGACTTTTTGGCATGGGGATCCTCTAAATATTTTTGGTAGACTCCCTGGCACCACGGTCTGTATAACCAATCGCCCTGACAATCTATTTCTGCTATTTGAATATCATTTCAATTCACCCACCCATATATGGGTGAATGTGACATATTTTCTACCCCTGTTTCATCCAGAAATTGTGTGAGAAAGGGCAGAACATCCTGGCTAATGTACTGATACTACTGATTGGCAGAGAAACACATTGAATAGTGCCTGGTTTGACAGCTCTTCACATTATAGGGAAGATATTTGGTTGATCCAAGGTAAGATTGTACCACATCTCTGTGTAAACTCATATGTGGTACCAGAAAACAACAATGATGGCTGGGGACCTCACATCCCATTAACCACCTCAAAGCCCTCATATATGCATCGGCATACTGCCTGAATCAGACTGACAGATGGGTGAGAGCTGAACAAACATTGGTAACTTTCCATTGCCGAAACCCAGCCATGTGGCACAGAGAAGTGTGGGTAAGGAGAGAGGGAATGGGAATCAATCACACATGCTTTCTTGAGATCAATAAACACTTGTTTGCACTCATAGAGGCACTCAGGCAAATAGTAAACAGGCCCAGCTACCAGAATAGAGGAGAATAGCAAAGCCAGGAACAGAAAAGGAAACGCAGGCCAAGAGGCCCCAGTTAAAGAGCATTTGCCCTAAGGACCTGGTCCTGGATCTGTGGGATTCTCTTAAACCAGGTCAATCATGATAAATCAAATCAACCATCAATAGGGCGGATATTAAAATAGTATCCCTAAAAAGGGAAAAAAATCTGGATCTACTTTAAGAAAGAATGGGCAGATGTAACTGTTATCCACAGAACTTGCAAAGCAAAGATGTGGCTATCCCAATCAACAAGCAGCTACTCTTCACACTGAATCAGTCAGTGGAAGACAGTTGATGAAGTGGAGCACAAAATATTCCGCTATGCAGATGACATCTAATCTATGTCACCAGCCCTTTCTCAGGACACCCCTACATACGTCTAGGAAAACCGCCCTTTTACCTGGGTAATCTTTGGGTACCTTGATTCACATCCAAGATGCTCATGTAGCAACAATGACTGCACTTCAAAAGTAATCCATTGGTTGTAAAGCGCTTTGGGATGTCATGAGTATGTGAAAGGCATGATATAAATACAAGTTCCTCTTAAAGTTTAATAAGCGCTATAGGAAAGGCTTTCAATTGTATAAAAGTAGATTTTAATACCGATGCATTTTAACTGTACAGATAGGTGTTTAATTACCATTATCAGTGCATCTATGAGCTGAGACACAAAGTTGTTATAAAGACTTTTGTTTTGGTACAGTTATACCATATATAAATCAGTGACTTATGCAGTTGCTGGCAAATTACCCATGTCTCAGTCCCTATAGGATGGAATAGCTTTGAACAGTGCAGCTGAGTGTAGGGACCACTGTATTTGGTTATACTAGTTCTTATGAAAATTTGCAGCAGATCAGTTTTATTTTTGGACTATTGTTTATCCTATCTGATAGTTTGCAAGAGCATGAAAAATATGACAAATCTTATACAATTCTGTTCCTAGATTTGTAATTGAATCAGAAGATCGGCACACAGGGATGCAATGAATTTGAGAACTCCAACACCAGTCCTCCTCATCCTAATGAGCAGCATCGGCAAGCCCACACATTGGAATGAAAACTTCAGCACTGGTCAGTAGGTGGTAGGAATCCAGTAGAAATCGGTTCCACCTCATAAAATATCAGAATGCTTATTTTGAGCCACAAACTCACCAACAATGATGAGTAAATTTGGGGCCAATATGTCCTTATGTTTAGTAGCAAATGGTCAATGTACAGAAAGAAATCAAAATGAGAATTTTAAAAGAATTTTAACCAAAAAATTGCTTTGCACGTCCCTGTGTGCATGTGTTTGTACATATCTGCATCCAACTATACTGGTAAACTACTGTGAGCTTAGGTGAATACAGATCATGTCTGCAGCAAAAGAGAAATGCTTAAAGTTTAATTTCTTCAATTTTACATTGTGATATTCTGCAAAGTAAACACACGCTTAGGTCAATCAGAGTTTAATTGTTGCTTGGTCAGAAACTTTGTAGATTGGAAAGTACTTTTAAGTTTCACGTTCCAGATCAATGGCCGTCTCGCTTTACTTTAAGACTGTTTGCATCCGTTAGAAAGTATGATGCCTGGCGTGTGACAAATAGATGCTTTTTAAAACCCCAAAATACACAGGAGGATGGTAGGGAAGATATTCCAAGTTACAGGTAGGCAACTTATAGACACTAGGTGTAGCAGTAGTAGAGAGTTTGGGGGGGGGGGGGTGGATGTGTGGGTTGGTAGTGTTAAGAGGATGATCCTGGGTTTGGGAATGGGGATCATGGGGTGTGACAGTATTGGGAAGGGGAGTAAGATTCTGGAAGAATGGGAGGAAAGTTGCAGGATGTGAGAGCACTGTGAAGATGGTAACAGGATCTGGTAGGAGTGAGGGTGTCTGGTCGTAGTGGGTGGGAGCTCTGATCCTGGCTCAGGAATTTGTTAATAGGGTTTCCAGTGACCTGAGGAAACATATATTATTTAAAATACTGGCAAATATTTATTTTAAATAATATCTGTTCCCCAGGCCATTTTGAATAATTTCTCTTCCTCTCCCCTTTCTGCCACAACCAGAATTCGAGCTGACCTGGAGGACTGGAGCAGTTGAGGTGCGAATTCTTAAATGGGTTGCAACAGCAATGATTGCTAACAGTTTATTTTATATAATACTGTATTTGCAAATGTCCTGTGGTGTCTGTTACAGTGAGTCAGAAGATACTCTGTTGAGAACAATAGTAGCGTGATACACAATGCATTATCAGGGCCATTGATTTATAGTGACTGAATCAATCAAATTCTCTATATATTACATGATATTCTAGGATTTTTATCAGTGTTTTGGGAATCTGTTGTAGCATTGCGCTGGGGAAGTTGGAGAATGTGTTTGATAAAGAGAGGATTATATGTTGTAATGGGGTACACATTATTTTTGATGCTACATTTTGTGTGTTGGGAATAAAAGGCATGTTATTTGAAAATAAAGAAAAGAATGTAAAATAGAATGGTAGAAAGAATTTATATTTGTTGAAATTGAAATGAATGGAACTGAAAAATTACATGAATTAAAGTTAAAATAAATGTGAATTTATACATAAATATATTTAATACATATTACAGTGTCTATATATTATATATGTATAGGTTTTATGTATAAGGGCCAACCTAAAAACACAAACACACAAACATCAGGGTCGGAGTAAAGAAAAACACCAGAGAATGGGCAGGACTGAAAAAAAACACAACAGAGCTGTACTTTAAAACACAAGCACTGGGAATGAGGCTAAAAAATAAAAACACCAGGAGCACTAGAGTGCGAGCAGACTAAAAGAAACACACGTAATTGTAACGCGACTAAAAACCACAAACGCTGGAGGTGGGAGTAAAAAAAACCACCAGAGCAGAAGCAGGAATATAAAAGGAAACAAATACTGGGAGTGAGAAGCTTTGAGGGGAACCTGCGGGGAAGGCTGGCTAATAGCCAACGCAGACTTTGTCTCATCCCCCTGCCCAAACATCATTCCACCATACAACCAAGCCATCATCCCTAATCCATCACGGCTTGTCTACAGGTGGGAGCTGCGATGTTGGGGGTGTGAGACAGGATGGTAATGGCAGGCCCAAGTTGTTCAGTTCAGACCTAACCATGATACTAATGAGCAGAGTAAATTGGGCAGGAGTGTAAACATGTAGGTCACAGCCCTAGGCCCAAAATAACAATTGGACAACCACAAACACAGCAGGCAGGAGATGGCAATCCTGAAAATTAAATCAGGGAGGCAAGGTGGCAGCAGTGGGAAGATGAGGGAGAAAAAAAAGAGGATGGGCAGGAGCACATAGACCGCAGAGCTGAAATCAAAATTAGGCAGTCACAAGTGGAATAGGTAGGAAGAGGAGGAAGCTGGTGGCCTTAGGCCTACATTTGAACTAGGCAGCCGGTAGAAATAGTGGCCAAAAAAGGAAAATTTGCAGGCAATGTAAAATAAGATGGCGCACGAACCTGGGAGTCAGGGCTTGAAAGACTACATCACGTGATCCTCTCCAGCTAATAATTATAGGTAAGTATATGTAATGCAGTACTTGCACAGTGCCACCTAACTTGGATGTAAGCGAGGAAGCCTACATTAAAATGAATAAGAAAATTAGATAACATTCAAGTGTGACAGTAATAATGTGATGGATATTGTGTGATAGCAAAATCATGACAGAATCAAGTGTTGCAGGAAGTAAGTGTCAGACTGATGGGGATGAACCAGTATAAGCAATCTCCAGGTAGAAATCAGTGAGCAAATATCAGCATTGCATGTGAATTAACTTAACAAAAGGGCAATTTAGCCACATGGGCAGGCGTTGTTATGACTTTAGTAATAGATTTGTAAGCCTCCAGAAGGCAGGAAATTCTAAACACAGTATGGTTATGGAAGAAGTATAGGCTTTTATAGAATCATAAAATGATACAGCACGGAAGGAGGCCATTCTGCCCATTTTGCCTGTGCTGGCTCTTTGAAAGAGCTATCCCAATATGCAGAACAGTTTGACAACTCCTTGGAAGAAATGCATTCATCCCTGCAAACTCACTGGGGACAAATAGGCAAACATGTTAAATTGTCCTGGCCAATATTTATCCCTCAACCAACATCACTAAGAACAGATTATCTGGTCATTATCTCATTGCTGTTTGTGGGAGCTTGCTGTGCGCAAATTGGCAGCCGCATTTCCTACATTACAATGGTGACTACATTTCAAAAGTACTTCATTGGTTGTAAAGCGCTTTGGAACATCCTGAGGTAGTGAATGTTGCTATATAAATGCAAGTCTTTCTTCTATGGTTTGTCGTCATCTTGTTGGTGTGCAGCACCTGTAATATGAGCAATTTAAATGGTCTTTTACACTACATGTAGTCACTATTGCTGTAAATTGTCAGTAAAATTACAAGTAAACATTTTCCTACTGTTCTGCCCATGCATTAGGTGTTTAATCATTCTGGGAGTAAACATCGGTGACTAGAAGAGTGGAAATTCTAAACTCATAAAAATAGCTTGGATTTGCAGCATTAAATTCACTTAATTATTACAATACTCCAGAAAAGATAGGCTTTTATATTTAAAAGTTTCTTTTAGTTTTTACCTCTGTTTCTGTTGGTGCGACATTCTGTCTTTTCTTTCCAGAGAACCTCGATGTGTCACATCGTGCCCTTCTGCTTAGTTTCAATAAAGTTTATGGAGGTACAGTTGACAAATTAAGAGTTTTGGGAAGGCTTAATTCCTGGAATGGCCCACTGAGAAAATTGTTGCTACCCTGGCCTTGGGACAAGTATGCACTATGGCAGCCACTTTATCTGCTGCAATATAAATTTACACAATTTTCAGATTCAGATAGTTTTTAAAATTAATAATGTAACCAGATTGCCAATCTTGTCATTTTACTTTACATAAATTTACTGAAAGACATTCCCATGGACGAAATGCCTCCTAAAATATTTTTAACCTGATCTCATCTATTTCCAAGTGTTGATCCTGAAATAATTGAGATATTATTACTTTCTTATTAGTTAGCAATTCCATATCACTTGTTTAATATTGTATCTGCCTAGTTGATACCATATCACAGAGTCTTGTTGATTGTTCTTGTCCTGTTGAATCTTATCTCTTGCCTTACATTATTATTCTATACTGGATCCTCTCCCAGTAATTGTTTCATCCAGTTTTGTATGTCATTGCCTATTGTACCTAACTGATCATTTTGCTGCAGTAAACTAGCTCAGTGGTAGTTAAGTTGGTACCGCTGTAGTCTTTTTCCAATGGCTATATATGTAGTAATATTACAACTTATTCATACTGTGTTTTACCTTGTTATTTTAGCATCAGATTTTTTTCTTTCATTCACAATATTGTAATATCTCAATAGTATGTCATTTATCTAAATAGCTAGCTAGTAATTTGGTATCTTGTATTGACTGCCCTAAGGCTTATTCATAATGAATTACATAAAGCAGAGATTGGAGATAGTACACTGCTTATTCTTATTGGTATTTTCACATCCAGCCTATTATGTCTGCCCTCTCTGAAGATCATGTACAATTTCCCCAATTATAGTATCTTTCCAAATCATTCAATAATGAGTTCTAATGGAGAATCACACTCAAAAAATTAATCTTTCTCCACCTGATGTTGAGTGAGCTGCTGTGAATTTTTACCATTTCTTGTTTTTATTTTGTTTCATCCCTTACCTTGATTCTGCCCAAATTACTTAATTTCCTGAGAAAGATGAAATTTCCAAAAAGATAAAAGTTATTTGAAATTTCATCTTGACTCCAAAGAATCATCCCGATATTGCTTCACAACCCGCACTATTCAGCTTTGACTAGATATTTCACACTACCAGCAATATGCCCTCATATCATAAGTTTTACTATTCACTGATGACATTCTGGTATTTAAAAACTAAATAAACTCCTGGCAAAGTACCTCAATGTGTTGAACAACAGCAGACCACTGCAGTTTATTGTATTTTTATTATCTCTACCCACAAAGTCTTGTTTCCTTCTAATTGCTCCTATAATCTACTCATTATTTGGTGTTAAAAGTATTCTAACATTATTTTCTCAAGACATTGCTCATGGGTGGTCTGGGGTTTGCTTCCTTTCAGGCTAGGAAGCAGAGGACAGGGTAGGGTTAGGGAGTACAGAAGAGTGGGGCTGGGAGAGGAGCATTGTGCAGGGAGTAAAGCAGAGAGAGGATCAAGAAATGAGGTACAGAATTTTATAATGAAAACCACTGAACCTTGACAGGAGTTTTGTTTTTTCTATTTAACAGTACTGGGGGCATGGCGAACTGATGAAAGCATCTCAGAAAGAAATGTCTTTCCTGGATTTGACTTTCACTCAGCAGACTGTATCTGGGAGAAAATGTTTGGTTTCTACAATCAGAAAATTTGGATGTGTCTTTAAGCACAATTTTTTTTATGATTGACAGCAAGATTGATACCTAACTGGGTGAGCCGCAACTTCCTCTTTGTAAGCACAGATTTTCCTCTTGCCAAGTAATATATTAGACATAGTAAAATGTGGCAAATTTAAGCTAAATTCTGGGCGATATAGTCCACCAGTGTGACATGCACAGGGTGACACTGCTGCATTCTGGATCTCTGCTACTTGGTTAAATCTCATAAATCAGACAAGGCCCAGATACACAAAGGAAGCTAGGAATGCAGCAAAAATGAATTCATAGGTTACAAAGAAAGTGGTAGGCTTGAGTGGTGGAAGCTTCTTCAATGCATCTCTAACGTGCAATTACTAATTTTCTGGGTAAGTTTTATGGAGGTTTGTTCAATTTTTTTTAATGTATTTATTATGTTATATAATGTTATTCATATTAATAAATATTCAGCTGGATCAGAAGTCAAGGTGACTGCTGAAACAAATTTGGAAAAAATAAACTGGGCACTGTGATTGGTTTTGTATTGTGCTAGCTACTGCTTTCACATGGGTAACATTTTATAAAAAAAACATTGAGTGAATGAATTGGTTGCTTTTAGTTGGTTTCGCTTGGATTGCTTGTTCCTGATTGGTAGTTTTTGTACATGTCTATATTTGGGCAAATCATCATAGCTAAGTTAAAATAGTAACTAGTTGAGCCAGTTAGAGAAGTGTGATGGTTGGATTTTCAGTGGACACGTTTAATACAAGACTTTTAATTATATATAAGAAAACAAAGAGTTGCATTTATATAGTGCTCTTTACGACCTCAGGATGTCCCAAAGCGCTTCACAGCCAATTAAGTACTTTTAAAGTGTAGTATATTTCCCCATCTCTATTGAATAGGAGGTGCTGCTTTCTATTCTATGGTCACAAAGAAAGGTAACTGAAATGCCAATATCTTCAAAGAATAGTATTACTATGTTGAAATATATGTTCATATTAGATTCCACATATTACTATTTTGGGTAGTCACA
This sequence comes from Heptranchias perlo, assembly GCF_035084215.1. Lineage (NCBI taxonomy): Eukaryota > Metazoa > Chordata > Chondrichthyes > Hexanchiformes > Hexanchidae > Heptranchias > Heptranchias perlo. The sequence continues at coordinate 31,982,844 of NC_090341.1, read as the reverse complement.
ACTGTACACTATCACTTTAGTGTTGATTTATCATTCCTTTGCTTGAATCTTTTCTGCATTACTATTTAGCATTGATTTTTAATCTTTTTACCTCTACCTAACTTTGCATTTCAAGTTACATACAACAATAAAAGCAATAATTAGCATTTATATAGTGTCTAAAAGTTAAAAAAAATCCCAATACATTTCATAAAGGACACCCCTTCTAGATACAGTGCATCATACACATCATTGACTGACCCCCTAACCATGCAATTTCCTAGAAGAGGCAGAAGTTCTACTCCAACATCTATCCCTGGAAACTATGAAATAGTTTGCAAGAAATCTTATTCGAATTCAAGACAAATGTGAAAGGAACTTTAAAAATTCATTGCTTACCTTTGTGCATTCACAAATGCTGCTTTGAGATATGTGTGTTGGTTGTTTTTTTATAAATCTTGTAACCTTGCTGACAGCTTTGATGTATCTTTACATCTCTGCTTTCATTCTTAATCCATATTTTATTGTTTATTCCCATTACTAAGATATATGCAGCAGTTTCACATGCTATACACACTGCAAGAACAATACACAGGTGAGCAGTTTTATATTCCATCCTATACTGCCTTCTTATCAGGTTACACATTTTGATGTTTGCTCAGACGATTAGATTTTTAAAAAATTCTTGTAAGCCTTATCGTTGTCCTAGGGCCAGGCTCAAACAGAAACAAATATACTTTTTTATATTTGTATATGTGGTGGATATTTTTGCTGATTACACAAATATACTACTTTATGACTACATCTATATTTTAAGCTTTATCAGTTATACATATTATGCACAGAGTAAATGTCTATAGGCAATTGAAATATTGGGAACCATTCAATTGTTGAAAGATTATTTCCATTTATTGGAGAACCCATAGTGAGGGTATGACTTATAATTAGTATTAGAAGCATAAAGGAGAGGTTAGAAGAATGTTTTCATTCAAAGGATTATTAGAACATGGAATACATTAGCAAAATTGACGACAGGGGGTAATTCAATCAGAACATTTAAAAGGGAATTGGATGAACACTTGAAGGAGCAAAATATCAAAGTATATATGGGGAAAGTGAAAGAAAATGGAACTAGAGTAAAATAGCTTTGATGTGGAGTTTGCAGGATGGACCAATAGAAGCTAAGGGGAAATTTACATAGTGTCTCATGTAGATAGTACTGGTTACTTGTAATCAAAGGATAGCTTATCAGGGGACATTAGTTATGGTCCTGAGAGCAAAATTAATTATTAGACGATATGTAGTTCGGAAGTAGTTCATAGTGGTGGCTGATTTGCTGAAAAACTGAATTAAAGTGTAACTATACAGCAAATGAATTGCTGGTCTCACTGCAGATGTGTCATCATTTACATCATAAACATGACAGGTCAAAGTAATTGGCCAGAAATCGCGCAGGATGGAGAGGCAACGCTCACCGCAGCTGCTGTGAATTAACTTTGTGGTATCGCATTGCATGAATTTGAACTTTAAACAAAATATGCGCCATTAACCCAGCCTCTGCACAGTGTGATTTGCCATGCGACTGGAAAAGTGTGAGAGGAGAAGACACGCCTACAAAATCTGTCAGGAAGAGAAGTCACATCCACTGATTCAGGCTGCATTGCTCAAGCAGGCAAGCAGGCTTCATTCATTTAAAGTTAGTATTCTGTATGTCATTGTAAGTAAAAAAATTTTTTTACAAAAAACCAAAGAAATAATTGAACTAAATTAAAGAGGCAGAAGGGAAAAGTAAAAAAGAAATTTTAATTTTTAAAATTTAAAAAAAAATTTCAATGACTAAAAACTATTAAAATAAGGAATAATATGAGACTCCATATTTTTAAAAGTTCATTTTTAGTTATTTGACAGTCATTATGACTTCATTTAGACCTGGTATTTTTAAGCATATTTAAGCATTTGGGCAGGATTTCTGGCCCAATCATTTTTTTTTAGGGTTGAAAGCAACACCACCACTGCTAACAGATAATTCATTGGCAGCCTAGAGCATAATTTTACTGGTGGCACTTTGAAGATTAATGTGTGTTTTTTTACATAATAACACATTTTTGATCCCCTGCTTCTCGATATTGAAGTGCAGTTTCAATATAGGTAAGTATATTTGATCAGTCAAATTGAGCTATAGCTTTCAATGACTTATTAGGTGTGCTTTGCAGCAATAATGAACGCACACACTCTTGCTTGTTACAATCTTTGGTGCCAAGTCAACTATAAGGCACTCATGTTACAGTGCTGACTTAGAACACCACAGACATGAGTTCATGCCTGTGATCCCACATGGAGCTGACTTCAAATCTCAGTAACATCATTGTCAGAAGTGTTGAGCAGAGACTAGGTATTTCCTTTTGACAGAAGGAAAAATCGATAGGAAAGTCATCAGCAGATCAAAATCACTCAAGTGAATTTCCCATGTAGCTTCTCCCGCCATAACTTTGGTGGAAGTGCAGCAGAAACCCCATTTAGGTACAAAACAAGGTTTCTGCTGCATTTCTGCCAAAGTTACGGTGGCAAAACAGGAGAAACTCTGATGAAATTCATCCCCCCTGTCTATACTTTGTGTGATTTACAAGATTGCTCTGCTTGTGGAATAAAAATTATACTAAGAATTCACTCAGCTGACTATGGATATCACATCTAAATGAGTCAATACTTTTAATAATCATAATTTCCCCTTCCCACCGTGTCTCCTGATAATACATATTCATACCACTAAGCCACTCCCTTCTAATGACTGCACATGCCAGAAAATGGGCACGGCAGGGCTGTGTCTGGAGTTTGGGAAGTGCTACAGCCTGCAACTTGAGCATCTCCGGCCCATGCTCACTGAGTGCCATCCCAATCCCAGGAGTCTCTCATAGACACACAACTGCCAGCCATGTCACAGGCTGCTATAATCTGCATTGGCCACTATCGAAGGGCATCTCCTCAGTGTTCAATGATCTCTCTGAGCATAGAACTCTGGCATTCATCTGGTCTCCAAATCCTCATGATTACCTGTTAATTCTTCCTGCCTTCTTGAAGTCTCCATTGCAATTGCCAGTGGTGTTGTCACAAGTTCAACGGCTTCAGTGCAGGTCCAACCAAACCATACCACTGTCTACTGCAGTGTGTGTGAACCTAAATGATTGTTCATGGACCATGTGTTTTAAGATGCTCCTTTGAAAAGCAGGTTCACTGATATAAACCCATATATGGGGTTGCTGGATCTATACCTGTGAGTTCCCCATCACCTCCCACCACTGCTAACCCTTCATCACCAGCGCTCTTTTATCTCACCTTGTTTTTCCTCCTCAACGTTATTATAATCTTCTCCCATACTTTGAGTATCTGTGTTGATGGCTGCTGCAAGTGACTCGTACCCAGAAGACCACATCTGGTACCTCACCCAAGTGTTCATTCTTCATGTGTGAGTTTACACAGTAAGTTTCAGCCTGGCTTCTGTCCTGCCCGCAGCACTGAGACTGCCCTGTTCAAAATCACCAACAACATTCTGTGTGACAGATTACTGGGCATTATCCCTCTTCGACCCTCTGCAACTTTTGATGGTCCATCGCCACAGAACTGCCCTCATGTTCCCATTCATACCGGTCCAAATGCAGCCAGCACATCGCCTGCAATGACTTCTCCACAGTCACCTGCAGTGTACCCTGAGGTTCCATGCTTGGCCTTCATCTAATCCTCATCTTTCTGATGCCTCTCAGTAACATTATCTGGACGTACAGAATCAGCTTTCATATGTATGCAGACAATAACTAGTTTTGCTTCTCCACCAACGCCATTGATTCCATCACTGCTGCTGTGCTGTCCAATGGCCTGTCCAATATCAAGTCATGGACGAGCCAGAATGTTTTGCAGTTTTCTAACAAAACACAGGTGAGATAATTAGTTGACTTCAAAGTTCACCAGGTGTTTTTTCTGAAAATTAAACTAACATTCAAGCAGGCCAGAGCAGCTAACCAGCCTGAGCTATCTAACCTTGACTTTCTAGAAAAGGCAAGTGAACTAGCTGAAGGATTTGGAGCTGACTATGGAGTCGCTGCCCGCCTGCATGCCTGTCACTCTTTTCACCTTCACACACACACACACACACACACACACACCTTTTTTAAAAATTTTACCTCAGTAAAGCTTTTAAAATCTGTCCTCTTGTTTTTCAAAATTATCTGAATAAAAGCTACTGGGCAGAAAATACTAGGAATTCATAGAATCATAGAATGGTTACAGCACGGAAGGAGGCGATTCAGCCCACTGAGTCTGTGCCGGCTCTCTGCAAGAGCAATCCAGCTAGTCCCACTCCCCTGCCCTATCCCCGTAGCCCGGCAAATTTTTCCCCTTCAAGTACTTATCCAGTTCCCTTTTGAAAGCCACGATTGAATCTGCCTCCACCACCCCCTCAGGCAGTGCATTCCAGATCATAACCACTTGCTGAGTAAAAAACGTTTTTCCTCATGTTGCCTTTGGTTCTTTTGCCAATCACGTTAAATCTATGTCCTCTTGTTCTTGACCCTTCTGCCAATGGAAACAGTTTCTCTCTATCTACTCTGTCTAGACCCTTCATGACTTTGAATATCTCTATCAAGTCTCCTCTCAACCTTCTCTGCTGTACGTAGAACAAGCCCAGCTTCTCCAGTCTATCCGTGTAACTGAAGTCCCTCGTCCCTGGAATCATTCTAGTAAATCTCTTCTGCACCCTTTCTAAGGCCTTCACATCCTTCCTAAAGGACACAATACTCCAGTTGTGGCCGAACCAGTCTTTTATATCATAACCTCCTTGCGTTTGTACTCTATGCCTCTATTTATAAAGCCCAAGATCCCGTATGCTTTCTTAACCGCTTTCTCAACCTGCCCTGCTACCTTTAACTATTTGTACACATATACCCCCAGATCTCTCTGTTCCTGCACCCCTTTAAGAATTGTACCCTTTAGTTTATATTGCCTCTCCCTGTTCTTCCTACCAAAATGTATCACTTCACACTTTTCTGCGTAAAATTTCATCTGCCACGTGTCCACCCATTCCACTAGCCTGTCTATGTCCTCTTGATGTCTATCACTATCTTCCTCACTGTTCACTACCCTTCTAAGTTTCGTGTCATCTGCAAATTTTGAAATTGTGTCCTGTACACCCAAGTCCATGTCATTAATATATATCAAGAAAAGCAATGGTCCTAGTACCAACCCCTGGGAAACACCAGTCCTAAAAACAACCGGTCACCACTACTCTCTGTTTCCTGATACTTAGCCAATTTTGTATCCATGCTGTAAGACCATAAGAGATAGGAGCAGGAGTAGGCCATTCGGCCCCTCGAGCCTGCTCTGCCATTTAATGAGATCATGGCTGATCTGATTTTTACCTCAACTCCACTTTCCTGCCCTTTCCCCATATCCTGTGACTCCCATGCTGATCAAAAATTTGTCTAACTCAGCCTTGAATGTATTCAATGACTCAGCAGCCACAGCTTTTCGGGGTAAAGAATTCCAAAGATTCATGATCCTCTGGGAGAAGAAATTCCTCCTCATTTCCATCTTAAACGGGTGACCCCTTATTCTGAGACTATGTCCCCTAGTTTTAGATTCCCCCATGATGGGTAACATCCTCTCAACATCTACCCTATCGAGTCCCCTCAGAATCTTGTATGTTTCAATAAGATCTCCTCTCATTCTTCTAAACTCCAATGAGTATAGACCCAACCTGTTCAATCTTTCCTCACAAGGCAACCCTTCCATATCCGGAATCAACCTAGTGAACCTTCTCTGAACTGCCTCCAATGCAAGTATGTCCTTCCTTAAATAAGGACACCAGAACTGTACGCAGTACTCCAGGTGTGGTCTCACCAGCACCATGTACAGTTGTAGCATGACTTCCCTGCTTTTATACTCCATCCCCCTAGAAATAAAGGCCAATATTCTGTTTGCTTTCCGGATTACCTGCTGCACCTGTATGTTGACTTTTTGTGTTTCATGTACGAGGACACCCAGATCCCTCTGTACCGCAGCATTTTGTAGTATTTCTCCATTCAAATAATATTTTGCTTTTTTATTTTTCCTCCCAAAGTGGATGACTTCACATTTTCCCACTTTATATTCCATCTGCCATATTTTTGCCCATTCGCTTAACCTGTCAATATCCCTTTGCAGACACTTTGTATCCTCATCGCAACTTGATTTTCCACCTATCTTTGTATCATCAGCAAATTTGGCCACAAGACACTCTGTTCCTTCATCCAAGTCATTGATATATATCGTAAATAGTTGAGGCCCCAGCACTGATCCCTGCGGCACCCCACTAGTTACAGATTGCCATTTTGAAAATGACCCTTTTATCCCGACTCTTTGTTTTCTGTTAGTTAGCCAATCCTGTATCCATGCCAGTATTTTACCCCCATCACCATGAGCTCTTTTCTTGTGCAGTAATCTTTTATGTGGCATCTTATCAAATGCCTTTTGGAAATCCAAATATACTGCATCCATTGGTTCCCCTTTATCCACCCTGCCCATTACTTCCTCAAAGAACTCTAATAAATTTGTCAGACATGATTTCCCCTTCATAAAACCATGTTGACTCTCCTTGATTGTATTATGAGTCTCCAAATATCCTGCTACTACTTCCTTAATAATGGATTCTAGCATTTTCCCAATGACAGATGTTAGGCTAACAGGTCTATAGTTACCTGCTTTCTGTCTCACTCCCTTCTTGAATAGGGGTGTTACATTTGCGGTTTTCCAATCCACTGGGACCTTTCCGGAATCTCGTGAATTCTGGAAGATTACAACCAATGCATCCACTATCTCTGTAGCCACTTCCTTTAAGACCCTCGGATGCAAGCCATCAGGTCCAGGGGACTTGTCAGCCTTTAGATCTATTAGTTAACCTAGTACTTTTTCTCGAGTAATAGTGATTGTTTTTAGTTCCTCCCTCCCCTTTGCCCCTTGATTTTCTACTATTATTGGTGTATTATTGGTGTCTTCTACTGTGAAGACAGATACAAAATATCTGTTCAATTCCTCTGCCATTTCCTTGTTTTCCATTATTATTTCCCCATTCTCATCCTCTAAGGGACCAATGTTTACTTTAGCTACCCTCTTCCTTTTTATATACTTGTAGAAGCTTTTACTATCAGTTTTTATATTTCTTGCTAGTTTACTCTCATAACTTATTTTCTCCCTCTTTATTATTCTTTTAGTCATCCTTTGCTGGTTTTTAAAATTTTCCCAATCTTCGGGCTTACGAGTAATCTTTGCCATGTTGTATGCTTTTTATTTTAACCTGACACCATCCTTAACTTCCTTAGTTAGCCAAGGTTGGTTCACCCTTTTTGTGGACTCTTTCTTCCTCACAGGGATATATTTTTGTTGCGAGTCATAAAGTATCTTTTTAAATGTTTGCCACTGCTTATCCACCATCATACCATCTAATCTGTTTACCCAGTCCACTTTAGCCAATTTTTTTTTTATTATTTGTTCACGGGATGTGGGTGTTGCTGGCAAGGCCGGCATTTATTGCCCATCCCTAGCGAGATTTTTTTTACAACTGAGTGGCTTGCTAGGCCATTTCAGAGGGCAATTAAGAATCAACCACATTGCTGTGGGTCTGGAGTCATATATAGGCCAGACCGGGTAAGGACAGCAGGTTTCCTTCCCTAAAGGACATTAGTGAACCAGATGGGTTTTTACGACAATCCGGTAGTTTCATGGCTATCATTACTGATACTAGTATTTTAATTCCAGATTTTTATTTAATTAATTGAATTTAAATTCGCCAGCCGCCGTGGCGGGATTTGAACTCGTGACTCTGGATTTTAGTCCAGGCCTCTGGATTACTAGCCCAGTAACATAACCACTACGCTACCGTACCCTACCCTCATTCCTTTATAATTGCCCTTATTTAAGTTTAATACAGTAATTTCAGATCCAAGATCCTTGCTCTCAAACTGGATGTGAAATTCTATCATGTTATGATCACTGCTTCCCAAGGGATCCTTTACTTTGAGATCATTAATTAATCCTGTTTCGTTACCCATTACCAGATCCAAAATGGCCTGTTCCCTTGTTGGTTCCCCGCGTATTGGTCTAAGAAACAGTCCCTAATACACTCTATGAACTCCTCCTCAGGGCTATTTTGCCAATTTGATTTGTCCAATCTATGTGAAAGTTAAAATCGCCCATGATTATTGCATTACCTTTTTTACAAGCCCCCCTTATTTCCTGATTAATATTTTGCCCTACAGTGTAGCTACTGTTACGGGGCCTATATACTACTCCCACCAATGATTTCTTTCCTTTGCTATTTCTTACCTCCACCCAAATTGATTCGACATCTTGATCTTCTGAGCCAAGATCATTTCTTACTATTATACCAATTTCATCCTTTATAAACAGAGCTACCCCACCACCTTTACCGATCCTTCCGAAATGTTAAATAACCCTGAATATTTAGCTCCCAACCTTGGTCACCTTGCAACCACGTCTCTGTAATGGCGACGAGATCATATCCATTTGTTTCTATTTGTGCCGTCAATTCATCTATCTTATTACGAATGCTGCGCGCATTCAAATAAAGAACCTTTAATTTTGTCTTTTTACCATTCTTTCCTACCCCGGCCCCATTTGCTAGTGCACTCTTATGTTTGTATGCTCTGTCCCTTCCTGACACACTCTGTTTATCATTACCCCCATCACTTTCCTGTACTATTTCCTTGTCTTTTCTCTATATCAATCTAAACTTTGCCCCACCTGAGCCCTCCCCCCACTTTGTTTAATGTAAAGCCTTCTCTACCGCCCTGGTTATACGGTTTGCCAGAACACTGGTCCCAGCATGGTTCAGGTGAAGTCCGTCCCAAAGGAACAGCTCCCTCTTTCCCCAGTACTGGTGCCAGTGCCCCATGAATTGAAACCCACTTCTCCCACACCAATCTTTGATCCACGCATTCATCTCTCTGATCTGATTTACCCTGTGCCAATTTGCTCGTGGCTCAGGTAATAATCCGGAGATTATCACCTTTGTGGTTCTGCTTTTTAATTTAGTCCCTAGCTACTCAAACTCCCTCAGCAGAACCTCTTTCTTAGTCCTACCTATGTCGTTGATACCTACGTGGACCACGACAATTGGATCCTCCCCTTCTTATTCCAAGTTTCTCTCCAACTCTGAGGAGATGTCCTTCACCCTGACACCGGGTAGGCAACACAGCCTTCGGGACTCTCGCTCTTGGCTGCAGAGTACACTTCTAGCCCTCTAACTATACTGTCACCTACAAAAAACATCATTCCTTTTTACTCCCCCCACTTGAATGGTCACCTGAACCACGGTGCCGTGGCCAGTTTGTTCACCCTCCCTGCAGTCCTTGCATTCGTCCACAAGGGCTGCAAGAACCTCGTATCTATTGGACAAGTGCAGAGGCTGAGGCTCCTGCAATGTTACCTCCTGGATCCCCGTATCTGCCTCACTCGCAGTCACACCCTCCTGTCCCTGACCACATGCCAATTCTACAGTATTTAGTCTAAGGGGCGTGACTGCCTCCTGGATCAAAGTGTCCACGTAACTTTCTCCCTCCCTGATGCATTGCAATGTCTGCAGCTCGGACTCCAGCTCCTCAACTCAGAGCCAAAGTTCCTCGAGATGCAGACACTTACCGCAGATGTTGTCGCCCTGGACAAAACTGTCCAGTATCTCCCACATATTGCAGCTGCAACACATCTCCTGCCCGGTCATAACTATTTTATTTATTTATTTAATTGATTACTACAATGCTAATCAAATTATTTTAGGTTGAACCAAGTACTGGCCTTGTTTAATTTATTAAATTAAGTTTAGTTTTTTTTAAAAAATTAGTTTTATGCTACAAGTTACTTAGCCCACAGTCCTAAGAAAGAAGAAAACAGAAGAGATACTCACCACGAACCACCTACCTGCCTTACCTGTGATATCACACTGCAGTTTTGTTTTGTTGCTGTGACCCGCTCTCGGTACGCTCCTCTCTGCTGACTAATCAAATGCACCTCACCCCTTACTGCACCGAATCCCCTCACCCACCAAATTCCCAATTATAGACTCTGATGAAACCAGACTCTGTCAATAGCTGCTACTCTGTGCTCCCTTGCTCCATGCGTTAGCAAAACTCTTCTGAATTAATGCTAGCTAGAATGCCAATCACCTGAGTCAGCCCCAGCTAACAGTAGATTACCAGTTCTAACCAGTCACCTAATTAACTAGGTGACCAACTGCCACTTCAGGCTGCTTGTTTACCACTAATTGAAAACTGCAAGTTAAGATTAAATTTAAGTTAAATGCTTGATGCCAAACTTAGTCAAATTTTAGATAAAGATCAACCCTTAAAAATCCCCATACTCACCAAATTCCCAATTATAGACTCTGTCAATGGCTGCTACTCCGTGCTCCCTCACTCCTGCTGCCACTGCCCCTTTTATTCCATGGGCTTCAACTTTGATGACAAGCCTATTATGCGGCACTTTATCAAACGCCTTTTGGAAGTCCATATACACCACATCAACCCGCTCTGTTACCGCATCAAAAATTGAAGAAATTGAAGAAACACAGTACTGATTCATCCTGGAAAATTAAGTATGCTACATATGCTCAGACTGTACAATACAAATTCAACTCAAAGAGTCACAGCTCTGGACAAAAGTATGAAGTCCAAACCCAGGCTTTTGGAAACGGCTGAGGTCTTCAAGTAAAAACTTTAATCAAGGTATTAAAGACAATTGAATGGACAAATCGAATCATGTTATTACAAATTATGTAATGTTTTGATTTTTAAACATTTTTTAAACTCTTGCTTTGAAAATAATTACTGAGAAAAAAATGACAACTAAAAAATTTCAGGAGACATTTTAAAGGATTTGTTGGAACCTTGTGGCCAGATTGCACAATCACAGGGTGATATACTCTCACTCTCAAATAACAGCTATTGTGTGTCACAGTGAGACACCTTTAGCATTGAAAGTATTTATTACAGTGCCACCTACAGGAGTAACAGGTACTTCAGGTACTTACAATGATTTTTCAATGAAATTCACAAGCACATACCAAATTTAATATATAATAGATAGTTAATATAATTAATAGACAGATGTAGGTTGAAGCAGACATTTAGCACCAGATTGGGGATCTTTATATGTCATATATGTCAAAAAGAACAAAATAATAGTCAACCCACCCTTTAATGTTTGAACTATAGTAGCCAAACTAATTTTGATAGCATTAGAAATTTTCAATCCCTTGCTTGGTACATGTGTATATTACATAATATATCTTTATTTCTATCTCAATTTAGTACAAAATACATACATATTAGAATGCCTGTATACAATTACAGTCTTAATATCATGTATTTTCCAAAAAGAAATCTGATCTTATGTAATATGTGTCCGTAATAGCTGTATACTGGTATCACACTTTTCCAGCTCTGCTATATATATATATATATATATATATATATATGCTGCAAACATAAATGGATATAAATAACAAGAAGGTACGGGTGACTGGTGCACTTTTTGAGGAGTGACTGCATCACTTTGACCCGAAATGTAGCATTACATGATAGGAAAGTCACCTTGATAGTTGACAATTTTGCCGCTCACATGAGGTGCCTGCACCTAAATGGAGAATTCAATGCCAAATGCTTTCAACACTGTAAATTCAGTTCATCAGCAAAGGAAGCAGCTGCATCTGACAGTAAGGATCCCAATCAGGCACCAATGGATAATTCTGACACGGCGAATCTCATTAAGCGTATGAGTTCTGTATTGCAACTGTCAGCAAACATGAGGTTTGAATCTATTCTTGGTGTGGTTAAGGAAGTTCTGATGTCTGGATTGCTAACCAACATGGAAATTGTTGATGCTGTGTAGGAGGATTCTGCTGCCGTGGGAGTGAGAGTAAAGAGGCCCAAGCAAGTAAATTCAGCGAGCAGCCGGAGGTAGAGGAACCAGCCCCCACCATGGCCATGGTGTCCAATCTGAGAGATTGCTGAGGAAGTGGCTGATAATTAAGCCACATCTCCCAACAGAACCTTTTCTGTGGTAAATACTTTGTGGACAAATGTGCTGTCAGCAGGAAGCAAACCACAATCAGAGCATTTTGCAGAGTGACTGAACATTATGTTGCATAGTTTGTACAGTGCTTAAGTTTTAACAGATAATGCCTCAGCAGCTAATTTTGAAAGTCAAAAAATAAGGTTTTATTTACAAAACGTAAGAGTTTGCTTTTTGCTGTGGTTTCAGTTGTGTACCCTGTGATAGAATGACAGAAATCTGTACTAAACTCAGGCAAAGTCCATAATGCAAGATTGCAGCTTATTCACATTTTTGCCCCTCACTCCACCTCACCTGAATATGATGACTCATGTAATGAAATGGTTCCATATCTGCTGGTAGCCCTCAAATGGCTCACCTAAGTAGCGATTCTTTGTGTATGAGCACAGACAGCAAATGTTGATGGGCTATTTACTTACAATGCACAACATTGCTGCTGAGATCCAAGCCTCATCACCTTCAGGCTCGACTTCTCACATGCTCTCCTTGCCAACATCTATCCACCACAGACTACAATTTATCTAGAAACTGTGGTTCGTGACCTATCACACGCTTAGCATCCAACTCATTGCCAAGCTTCACAAGCTTTCTGTACCACAGTGGATGGACTGTAAGATCTTTGTCCTTTCGTTCAAATCCCTCCATGGCCTTGTATACCCTTCCTCTGTAATCTCCTTCAGCTGTACATCTCTGCACACACCCTCCACTCTTATGACACTGCCCAATTCCTCTGTTTCATCATTGCCATCCATTCACTCAGCCATTATAAAACTACCTTTTCTACTTCCTTCCGAGATGCCTCTGCTCACCACCTCTGGTGCACGACTGGTCCAATCATTCATTTCCAGATCTGACATGATCATGTTCAGCACAGATGTTCCATTCTCCCCATCCAAATCCTCCTACTATTCCAGATCATGCTGAAGGGCAAATACAATTCATGGCTTATTTTTTTTGCCGAACTGTCTCATCGAACCCCTTTCCCCTGCTCCCTTCATCCTCACCCTCACCTCCAATACTAAACGCAAAGAGCTCATCGATTTCTTCATCTCTAAGATTGAGACCATCTATGCAGCTGCCTCTGCCAACGCCTACCCCTCCTCTTCCTTCTTGCTCCTGGCCAACCACCAGTCTTTTGCCCACCTTACTTCTGATCATACATTACTTTGCAGTTTCTCTCCCATCTCTTCCTCCCTCTCCAAGTTCACCTCTTCCATGAGACCCCCCTCCTGCTCCCTTGATTCTCTCCCCACTCAACAACCCCTCCTGGTACCCAAACTTGTTGACTATAAAAGACCCATTCCAGGCACCATCCTCTACCTTTCAAAAACACCATCATGACAAAAAGCCCACCCTCTACTCATTCATCCTCTCTGACTACGATCCCATCTCTAACCTCCCTTTTGCTCTTAAAGGTGTTCAAATTCATTGTCACCTCCCAGATCCATGCCTTTCTCTCACAAAACTCATTGTTTGAATCCCTTCGGTCCAATATCCACTCAGTTTACAGTACCAAAATTACTCTGGCCAAAGTCACAAATGACATCCAGTGTCATTGTGACTGTGCTATGTTATCCCTCCTTGTCCTCCTCAACCTCTCTGCAGTGTTTGATATGGTAAACTATGCCATCCTCCTCCATTGTCTCTGTTGTCCGGCTCCATGGGATTGGCCTTGCATGGTTCTATTCATACTTGTCTGAATACAGCTCATGCTTCTACAGCAATGGCTTCTGTTCAGATCCTGCACTCTCCCAAAGATTTATTCTGGGCCCTCTCCTCTTCCTCATTTACATGCGGCCCACCCTCCTTCAGACTCTGCAACCTCCTTCAGCCTGCTGTCTCCTCCACCACAGATGTCTGAACCTCCTACTCTGAGCATTTATGCATTCCCCCCGCCCCACCCTTTTCCCCGCATTTGGTAGAAATTCTCTGGAATTCCCTCCTTAACCCCTCCATCTCCCTACTTCTCTCTCAACCTTTAAAAACATTCCAAAATCCATCTTTACAACCCAACTTTTAGTCACCTCTCCTAACCATTGCACATAACTTGGTGCCTATTTCTTTAATCCTTTTATCTATACTTATCTCTCCGTACCCCTCCCCCACCCCCACCCCCACCGTAAAGTGCCTTGAGCATTTTCTACATTAAAAGTGCTATATAAATGTAAGTTGTGGATGTTGCATATGGAGGAATCATTCCCTAACAAGTTTTAGAAACCTCCAAAATCTTCAATGCTTATAATTTTGTATTTTTTTCTTAAGCGAGAAAGAGGCACCTACATAAAAATGTGATTGATACCTAAGCAAATTTTGACAGTCAAGAACTGGTCTGGGAGAGAGCACTGTTCAGTTAAAATACAGTAAAGGCTACGGGCCCCAACAGGATCCCAGCTGTAGTGCTGAAGACTTGTGCTCCAGAACTAGCCGCGCCTCTAGCCAAACTGTTCCAGTACAGCTACAACACTGGCATCTACCCGACAATGTGGAAAATTGCCCAGGTACGTCCTGTCCACAAAAAGCAGGACAAATTCAATCCGGTCAATTACCGCCCCATCAGCCTACTCTCAATCATCAGCAAAGTGATGGAAGGTGTCGTCGACAGTGCTATCAAGCGGCACTTACTCACGAATAACCTGCTCACTGATGCTCAGTTTGGGTTCCGCCAGGACCACTCGGCTCCAAACCTCATTACAGCCTTGGTCCAAACATGGACAAAAGAGCTGAATTCCAGAGGTGAGGTGAGAGTGACTGCCCTTGACATCAAGGCAGCATTTGACCGAGTGTGGCACCAAGGAGCCCTAGTAAAATTGAAGTCAATGGGAATCAGGGGGAAAACTTTCGAGTGGCTGGAGTCATACCTAGCACAAAGGAAGATGGTAGCGGTTGTTGGAGGCCAATCATCTCAGCCCCAGGACACTGCTGCAGGAGTTCCTCAGGGCAGTGTCTTAGGCCCAACCATCTTCAGCTGCTTCATCAATGACCTTCCCTCTATCATAAGGTCAGAAATGGGGATGTTCGCTGATGATTGCACAGTGTTCAGTTCCATTCGCAACCCCTCAGATAATGAAGCAGTCCGTGCCAGCATGCAGCAAGACCTGAACTACATCCAGGCTTGCGCTGATAAGTGGCAAGTAACATTCGTGCCAGACAGGTGCCAGGCAATGACCATCTCCAACAAGAGTCTAACCACCTCCCCTTGACATTCAATGGCATTACCATCGCCGAATCCCCCACCATCAACATCCTAGGGGTCACCATTGACCAGAAACTTAACTGGATCAGCCACATAAATACTGTGGCTACAAGAGCAGGTCAGAGGCTGGGTATTCTGCAGCGAATGACTCACCTCCTGATTCCCCAAAGCCTTTCCACCATCTACAAGGCACAAGTCAGGAGTGTGATGGGATACTCTCCACTTGCCTGGACGAGTGCAGCTCCAACAACACTCAAGAAGCTCAACACCATCCAGGACAAAGCAGCCGGCTTGATTGGCACCCCATCCACCACCCTAAACATTCACTCCCTTCACCACCGGCACAACGTGGCTGCAGTGTGTACCATCCACAGGATGCACCGCAGCAACTCGCCAAGGCTTCTTCGACAGCACCTCCCAAACCCGTGACCTCTGGCACCTAGAAGGACAAGGGCAGCAAGCACATGGGAACAACACCACCTGCACGTTCCCCTCCAAGTCACACACCATCCCGACTTGGAAATATGTCACCGTTCCTTCATCATCGCTGGGTCAAAATCCTGGAACTCCCTTCCTAATAGCACTGTGGGAGAACGTTCACCACACGGACTGCAGCGGTTCAAGAAGGAGGCTCACCACCACCTTCACAAGGGCAATTAGGGATGGGCAATAAATGCTGGCCTTGCCAGCGACGCCCACATCCCATAAACGAATAAAAAAAAATTAGTCAAGCAATTTAATGACAGATTTATTTATGTGGATTGTTCCAGGATACTACTGTTGAGTAGAACCATTTAATTATTTTTTTGTCATTAAAGTGTATATTGAAAGTTGATGAACTATTGATTATATTTTTATATCATCCTTGAATATTTTTTAATGAACCAACCTTGAAATATTACAAAATTTGCCAATTTCCTTTTGATTTTAAAAAGCCACCAGTACTGCTTTTCAAAAAAATGATTACAAACAATTATCCTGAACTTGAAATCTTTCTGTTTAATTCTTTGATGATTTAAACTTGTGAAAAGGGTGATGACTGATGGAATTATCAGGGGAAATAGCTTGAAGGAGTTACTGAGTCTGACAGTGCAAAGAAACTGAACATACACAGTTGAAGCTGAACCATCCTGAATTAGTTGCTGATATTAATTCAATTCTGTCAGCACTGTTCAGGTTCCAGAAGAACTCTAAAGCAATGCTTCCATTGTGCAATCATGACACAATACTTAAATGTAAAAATAAATTGCAGAAAAATAGAAACAAATGGTGTTAAAATTCATGATAATCGGTAACTTCTTTTGAAATAGTGCTCTTGCTGTTCACTAATGAATTTTATTGCAGTTGTTATGTTGGCTTCTTGAATTTGTGCTGCTAACCAATCTGTGACACTGTGACTCTGTATTTAAGAATTTTCACTTGAGGTTCTTTTTTCTTTCTCTTGATTTATAATTTACATATATAAAGCTCAAAGCCATGCATCCCATGATGTATCAGTAAAAAGTTACAAATACCAACAGGGTATCTTCTATGAAGTGATGGAATCATCTGGAATCATCTGCACTCATGTATTTCAGCTGCAAATGATAGCATGAGGGTGCAGTTTGATAATTTCACATATTCTGCCAGCAATATAACACAGATCATTCAATGAAGCTCCAAATTTCAAGTGTGAAACATAGTAATATATAGCTGCAGTTTTCTATGTTAACTAAACCCCCCACATTTATCTAAGATTTAAACAAAGTCCATCTAACATTTTGAGAAAACATAAACTAGATTTTTTTAATAAAGGGGTCTTAAGTCCATCGATAAACTAGATAACTGGCTCTATATATAATTGAGGAGGACAAAGAATAGTAGTTCCTGTGACCACCACCCACTCTAATCGCATCAAGGTCGTGGTGCATCCTGCCGGCTGTGGTTGTAAGGGGCAATGCACTGGAGATCTCAGGCGACAAAGAGGAAATGATTATTGGGCTGGGAACTGGTAAATTATAAGGTGCCCTTGTGTCCAAACGCTGGTTCGCGTAACGTATGAGCATTTCCTGCATTTCAAGACCTAACCAGAGAAAGTCAACAGATAACGAACAAGTAAACACTCCCGTGTACTTTCAAACGTTGTTTCGCTCATTGGCGTTTGGTTCCTTATGGATTTGTTATGATTTATGATTGTTTAAACTCCTCTCGATTTGTTAAACCAAGTACAATACATTCCACAGAACTAAAACAGAACTGTAAAGAAAAAAAGGTCTGATTTCAGATTTTAATGTTTTTTCTGACATTCGGGAGATTTAAGTTTTTGGAAAAAGATGCTAAAACTTTAAAAAAAACTTTGTATAAGTCCGTAATCCTATGTGACAGTGGGAGATAATGACAATACTGAGTTCAGAGAAAAACACTGAAAGGCTAATTTTAATTATTTTACTTTGTTAATTGTCTGTTTTGATTCAAAATGATTGCCAAAGTATCTAGAGTTGAGATGTTTTTCCCTGCTCCACAGACTTGCATATTGTTTTAAATATTTCTACAGTTTGGGACTGGAGAAGGAAAGGTTCGTAAAAAAAAGCCAGCGCTTGATTAGTATCCGCCCGACAGACCCAGGCTTACATACCATTGGCCTCGATAAGGCAGAGAGGGGAGGTCTTTGGGAGACGTCAATGGTTTTCAGATTAGCAGGGTTGAAACTCACTGAGTCCGCCGATCCGTCAACCACCCCCCCCCCCCCCCCCTAAAAAGATCAGATCCTCGAGTTCTCGTCACCCGCACTGGGGAGTAATGTAAAAACTAGCCAGCACTGACTTTTCCCTGTACCTCCTCTTACAATTATGTTTTCTTACCCAATATTACGCGAACGATTTCGGATACTACGTACGCCAAACACCAACTCCCATAGCACTGTTCAATCGAGGATGAATTGAATGAAAGTTCCGAGTGCTAAGTTACACTGGTTGACTTGTGGTGAGGGCTTTCTGTGCACAGTCGGTAATCATGCATCTTGTGTTTTGGGTAGGGGGGATTGTAACGTTACTTTTCGTATTCAGTATAGAAGGAACACCACAAATGTACCAAAGACAAGGTAATACTTGACTATATTATCAACTATACATTATCTACCTTGTGTTACAAAACTTTATTGTGTATATATTTTTTAAACTAAAACGAACAATGTTTAACAAAGCAGTTCGTTGATATTATACACATTTAGACATTAATTTGTGATGATGTCCCATATGTTAAATCGGGATTTTATCTTGTTTCAGCGAAACTACGAGAGCAGCTGACGGCGTATGAAATCGTAACTCCCACTCGAGTGACTGAGTTTGGGGAACCTTTCCCAAACACGATGCACTTCAGAAGGAGAAAACGAAGCGTTGATACCAACTTCTGGGCCTTCGTAACTCACTACAGAATTAGTGCTTTTGGGCAATTTTTTCACCTCAATTTAACTGCCGATTCTGGATTTATTGCACCGATATTTACCGTTACACACCTTGGAATACAAGCGAATCTTACAGACTTTCACCAAGAGGACACTGACACGAAGCACTGCTTCTACACAGGACATGTCAATGCTAAACCAGAGCACACAGCTGTGATCAGCCTCTGTTCAGGACTCGTAAGTACAACTTTAACCCTCGCGGTACTGAATTTAATTTTGGAGTTACCAAAGTACATATCATGTAATATTCTGTATAATTGTTTTGATTTTTTAAAAAAGTTGTATAACATCATATTTTCTAATTTAAAACCTGTAATGTTGATTTGGAAACATTAGAATATTTATATATTTCGATATATCGCAACCGATTGCCAATGCAAAAAAAAAAGTTTTAATTAAAGATTTTCGGCACCAGGACGTGCTAACCGTTAAGACGAGATCACTGAGAAACACAACGTACTCCTTCTCTTGGTAAAATGCGTAACTCGTCATTTACCCCCCACCCCCCCGAATAAAATCAATAAACACCTTCAGATGACTATCTCTAAATAAGGCAGGACTAGTGGTACATAACAAGATTGCAGTTGGCTGAATTCGCACGGTGGTACGCTCTGGAGACCCTGGGAATAAGTTTTCGTAAGGTTTACGTCAAGATGGTAATAACTCAAGTTGACAGTCGGCTCTCTTACGTACACAGTAACGCACAATCCCAAAAGAAGAAACTTTTAGCGTGAGCACGGCGTCACTGGTGTTGAGTTTATAACCTTGTCATACAGATTGATTTCCCAGTTTAATTCTCTGTGATGATAACCTCGATTTAAACAGGAAGCTTTAAAACACTGACTTACTTGTGAACCTTAAATTTTGGCTTGTAAACTAATTAAAACAGATGTCAATTTACACAGAATATCCATCTTTTATATATAAAATACATTAACTTTCCCTGCTATCTTTGACCTAATTACATGTTACGAAACTTCAAACCCGATTATCAAAATACATTAGAAACGAGTTGCTTGCTATAACTTCTGTAGAAGTTTAAAGTTATAGTGTTGTGTAATGCCTCCCCTATAGATCAAGACCATAATTTCAGTTGCCAAAATACGTTTCATTTGCTTACCTTACGTTAACTATTTGGAAATGCTCTTCCCTGCTGATTATTATTAGCAGGATGTCCTTTGAATGTGACGCAGCGACCAAAGTCTTATCACTTTTAATCTCCAGTGTTAGAAACAACGCCATACATTTACTTTTGGGATAATAAGCTAATAATCTCAATTTTCACGTCGCTAACGTAAAAAAAAAACCTCTATCGTGCTCGGCAAAGTATAACTACATATAATTACCTGAAAGACGAATAATATGTTGTTTACCAGCATGACAGTTGTTTTGCTCGGAGGTGGGCGGAGTTGATTTTTCGTAGGTACGGTCACTTTTTTTTGTTTAAGGAGGCAAAGTATATCCAAAAAAATGTTTTTTGTTAAT
Organism: Heptranchias perlo; assembly: GCF_035084215.1. Lineage (NCBI taxonomy): Eukaryota > Metazoa > Chordata > Chondrichthyes > Hexanchiformes > Hexanchidae > Heptranchias > Heptranchias perlo. Next base: position 31,962,634 of record NC_090341.1, on the reverse strand, counting down.
TCATTCGCATTTTCAATTGAGAAAATATGCAGCATGAAAAAAAAACTTAGCCAATGCAGTTGTGCTGCTATAAAAAAAAAAATAATGCAACTGTTCGCGTTCAGTTGTGCTTTCTAAAGTTTGGAGTGGCACCAGTTTCGAGGTCCACCTTAACATGGGGCGCGCGAACGAGGGGAGCGCGTGCACGCGAAGAGGAGCGCGAGCCCCGGTGTCCTCCTCGCTTCACTGAACAAACAGCACTGGCAATGAGAGGTAGGAGGTCCAGTATTTTCTTTTTCTAGTCGCTAACCCAGCAGCGTTAATGTAACGCCGAAGAACGTATTCTGTGCAGTTGTCACGGTCTGGATTTGCGGGGGAGTGAGGAAGGTGGTGGTGGTTGGCTGGAGGAACGTTTTCAGGACTGCCTGACAAAGTTAAGGCTTGCAGGGTTACTTTGCAAAAGTGCAGGTACTGAGAATTAGCCTCGAGTTTCATGTTCGACAATATTTTGTGGTGGATTGTCCTGTTGAAATCATGGTGTGGGAAAACCACAATTGTAACGATGTAATAAAGGGAGAAACCTCCTTTGAAATTTATGGACAGAGCTGTCAACGCTGAGAGTGAGATTTATAGCTGGTTAAGAAGATTGAGAATGATTACAAATGTAATCAAATTTATGTGGGCATATTTTGTTCTCTAGGAAGAACATTTTTCAGACTTGCTGATCAAGTTGGCACCTGGTGGCATTTTCTTCCCATCATATTGGTGAAAAAAGAATTCGGTAACGGCAACAAACAGGCCAATTATAACTCACGATATAATGCTGGTTTTACATCTCAAGCATTTAAATTGTCTGTTAATTGATATAAAGAAAATGGGATCCTGAAAGTTTTGTTCATCCGGTTATTGAGTGTGCAGGAGAGATTAAGTGACATCGCTATGGCTCCTGAAGATGGAAATTCAGATTTACGTCAGGCACATAAATATCATTGTGGATGGCACTATAGCAAAAAATAAACTTTTTTTTTGATGCCCCAGCATAGTCAACTACTAAAAAGCTGAAACAACAAGCATGGCAATATATCTGGTGAACTTGGGGTCTGAATTTCTAAGTACCAAGTCACCCTGTCTTAAGCTATATAATTGCTGTTGTTAATAGGCCAAACTTGCATACACTGGCTCAATAACTGCATCAGGTGGTGCAGGCTTCCAGAAAAATACACGAATTATGGAAGGCGACCTGTTGCATTGATAGGAAGGGAGTCTTTTGAAAGAGTTGGGGCTGATAAAATTGAAAAGGACTGTAAAGCAATGTGTAAACCTAGTGGTATGTACCATATTATATTCCATGTAGGTCATCATGGCACTGCAGGATAATACTATGTACAAGCTCAGACCCAAGCATATATAGTTAGTAATAAAAAGAGAAAATGCTGGAGTCGCTCAGCAAGTCAGGCAGCATCTGTGGAGAAAGAAACAGAGTTAACGTTTCAGGTCGAAGACCTTTCGTCAGAACTGGAAGATATTAAGAGTTAAAGTTTTTGAACAGGTACAGAGCCGGGTGGGGGGTGGGGGAGGAAAGAACAAAAGGGAAGGTCTGTGATTGGGTAGAGGGCACGAGTGATTAAATGACAAAGGGGATGATGGTACCAGGCAAGGAAAGTGGTCATGGGACAGGTTAAGAAACAAAAGATTGATCAGGAGTAGCTGTAAATGGCAGCAGCAGAACCATTACCAGCACTAGCTGACTGAAAAAATGGGAGCAGTGGTTATGATCTGAAGTTATTGAAATCAGTGTTGAGTCCAGAAGGTTGTAAAGCGCCTAAATAGGTGTATATATAGATAGTTAGTGATATGTTTGAGGAAATACTCATGATGAAGGGGCAGAAGGTGGAGGATGATGAGTGATCAGATCTAGAGTAGAGGTCTAGCAGGTTGCCTTCTATTCAGTTGTGTCTGTATATGGACCTTATGGAACCTGTCTTTGTACTTGGGTTCTGAAACACACACAGCGCTGAGCAGTTACTTCCCTTCAAACAATTGCTACCCATTGGGTGGAATATGCGATAAATTGCCGCAAATAGTAATGGCCAAGTTTAACTTGATTTGGAGATTGCATGGAGGGAAGTATTCAGAGAACTGATGAATGCCCACTGTTCTGCATTCAGTGATCAGAGGCCTCTATAGGGTATACCTTCTACCAGTGGCATGTGTATAGAAGCACAGAATCAGCTAGTTATGTCATTCACAGTTCTCCATCATTGCATAGTCCTGCACAAGTGACTGCAGGTACAATACCCTACAGCACTGGGCCCAGAGCAATTTCAGCAAAGGGCCAGCTGACATTGATTCACATACATCAGAGGAAATGGCAGATAAAGATATGAAGCTGGGTAGTTGCGTGAATAGACATCCACCACTTCTATTCCCTCAATTAGGGGAGCACTTGAGATTGGCACACCTAGTGAAGCAGCACAAGGAAATGAATGACTTAAAGTGAGAAAAGAAGCAAAAAAATCATGTTGAACACTTAGACCATGTGAACTGAGACACCACATGCACTGACAGGTAAAATTATATATTACTTTAAATGATATGTTGCAGTCTGTAATTCTTTACTTGTGCAGAAAAGTTGTCCAAGAGTAAGGCAAACTGGTCCTGTTCATTTCTTATCACAAACCAAGCAGGAAAAAACATGAGCAATGAGTAATTCTATCGTTGAAAGTAATGCCGCCTAATTGAGAGCTCTCGGGGACTGGGAGAAAACTAGGCAGTGAGATCCTCATGAACCCCTCTCCCTTGGTGCAGTATCTGGTCTGCTGATGATGGCTGCTGCAATCCATTGTACTCCTGCTCTTCCATGGCTTGTTACTGCTTTCATTTATATGAGACTCTTTGTCCGTGGCAATATTTAGCATACTGCTAACAGATTTTGCAGCCTCCTTGAGGTCGTATTGTAAGACCCTTTTCTTCCATCCCAAGCAGCTGATGGATCTGAAGTATTGTTTCAACACTCCAAACGTTTGCTCAGTGAGGATCCTGATTTGCTGCTTTACATCATTGTATCTGATATCTGGGACGCACAGGGATTGTGCATCGATATCATCAGCCAAGTAACCTGCATCTCCAGGGAGTGAGCCTTTTACTTTCTCCTTCAAAGATCTGTATGATATTTGCCTCAGAATGAGAGCAAGAAGCATACTTCTTGGAAAATGTGTATTGTGATCCAATATTTGTTGATGAGTGTTGCATACCATTTTCACATTGACAGAGTAATAGTATTGTTAATAGGTTCTCAAGTGGCTGTAAAAGTTGTCAATGATGTGCTGTACAGTGGGGAGCCACTAATATTTTTAAATAAAAACTCTTGCTGTTTCCTGAAGTGCATGTAGGTTAGTTATCCGGCAATGACTCATTTGGGTGCCTGGAAGGCTCCTGTGGTATGAAAGTTAAAAGCGGTGTTGATATTCAGAGCTAGTGCAGTGTGGATATTTAACCAATTAAAATTTTTGTAAAAAATCAAAATGCTTTCTTGATTTAAAAAAATAATGTCCACCAATTTTTCTCTACTGTTACTGGAATTTTTAATGTCCAAAATAAGGTTTTAAACAAAAATAAAATTTTAAAAATCCCATAATACCATCTAATGAAAACAGAATTTAACTTATTCCATCATCATAAATCAATGATAATACATTGCACATTACGTGGGATAACATCACGACTGTTATAAAGCATCATTCCCTCTGATTCACTGTGAACAATGCCACAGGAGATCATTTAGCAATATCATTGTCACCTTGCAGGACTTCTGACCATTTTGCCATGGACGGATTTTGGTGTGATCCAGCTGTTTTTTTTGTGTGTGAGACAAAATTAAGCAGTTTGGTTTCAGCGTAGATATGATTTGTGATACACTTTGCTTTATCATTAATACAGTGTGTTAACAGTCTACCGGCCTATTTATTCATGCATTTTCCTACATGTTTGTGTTTTAATGGATCGGCAGGGGGTGGGTTGCACATGGGGTGTGGAGGGGGAATGTTCTTGGTATCCAGGGCCCTAAGAAGTCTTAATCTGGCCCTGATTATAGGGTTGGGCTTTGATGACTACTTTTCTCCATAAATAACTTGGTTCCTCCTGATTTGCTGCTTTAAATCAGGGCAAACCCCTTTCCTCTTCATTTGAACTCAAAATGTGGCTACCGATTTTTCTTCTCAGCTTGACTCAGTGGTACCGCTCTTACCTCTAAGTCAGAAGCTTGCGAGTTCAAGCCCCACTCCAGGACTTGAACACATGAATCTAGGTTGATTTGCTTTTCTTTCCCTTTTCATTCCCCCTCTCCTGTGATGAATAAATCCCACTCCCTTGCACTTGAGAGGGAAGCACAACCATGTGAGGTAGTTTATCCCTGGTCACTTGGCTCATGCCTCCTCAACTGCAGAGCTCTGCTACAGTCAGATCCTTGGGTCAACTAGAGCCCTCCTCAAGTAAACCATTGAAGTCATCAAACAATGATTCAGATCCCTAGATATGTCTGGTGGTTTATTGCAATACAACCAAAGAAGATTTTACAGTATGATTATGGCTTGTGGTATGCTGCATAACTTTGCTGTGCAACGGGGACACACATGGAGTCACCATTAGAAGAGGACAATCAGCATGGTAAGGGAAAGGACACTGATGACATGAGGATGGGGAGGAAGGAGGAGTGGCCCAACAGTTGCTTGCAACCAGAGCTGTTCAGCAGCATCTCATTGAAGAGAACTTCAGTTGAACAAACTCTGCTCCCCTGCATTAATAGTCACGCCCTACATCTGTCTCAGTCCTTCCACATCACAATTAACAGTGCATGCCCAAATACCAGATTTGATATTCTTGTCAACTAACATTGTGTAATCACCTGCTACTATAGGAACTCCCTATGAACACAAAGATTTCAAACAGCTTTGTGGTTTTACTGGCTACAGAAATGCCTACACACTCTTTTTCACTCCTCTGTGAGCCCTTGGTGCCTCTCTGAATTGCTTCTCTGAACTGCTCCCCCACTGGCTGCAACATGGGAGGTGGGAGGCTGCTGTGGCTCATTCCAGGGCTCATGAGATGCTCCTGGTCATTGACCTCGAGGATCTCGGGCCTGAGAGGGCCCAGCTACAGATGATAGAAACTTGGGTAATTTGTAAACTAGTCCTCCCAGCAAGAAACTGACAGGATCAGATTGGCCGCCTGTTTTACAGTAGTTGTGAGCGCAGTAGCAGCTTTTGAGAGTGAGTGAAAACAGAAAGGAGGTGTGTAAAATGGGTGGCCAATCCATCCTGGCTGTTTCCTGCTGGGTTAGGTTAAAATAGCAACCCCCCCCCCCTCGCCATGTATGCTTTTCCGGCTGGCTTTCTGGCATCAGGGAAAGATTGGTACAGATGGTCGCAAGGGTACAGAAGTGTTGTCATCATGTTCCATTGCACGGCTACACCTGGGCTGTGCCTCAGCATATCTACTGATATGCGAGAGAGCAGATTATAAGACATCTGTGATGGAATTGAATTCGTTCTCCAAGCTTGCAAGAAATATTTGACCATCAAGCCTGCATGGCTCCAATATGAGTAACCCCAAGGGATGCTATTACTGATGTCACCGGCTCCTGCAAAGCTAGGGGGGAAGGGGATCAGCCCCGATGGCTATTGAGATGACCACACACTCCCTGATTGACTACAGGGTGTCAATGCTATATGTGAGAACCCCACGTAAGTTGATTGTGTACTCCTCCATGTTCACCAGCATATTTTGTAAGTTCTCTGGCAGGCAATCTAATGCTGTCAGCAATTGCTGATGCACAGAAATCACCTTTCTTTTAAATGCTGGGCCCCTGAAGTGAGCTTCTGTGTCCTCTTCAGCAGAGCTAGTATGTGAGCTGCTTCTCCAGTTCGAACTTTCCTTGGCCTTCCTTGCCATCTCTACCTGCTCCTGCTCACTTGTGCTCAGTGAATCTCCTGCAGTCTCCTCAAAGTCACTATAAGTCACGCGGGATGCTGACTTCTGTGCTGGTATTTGCAGGGTAAGTGTGAGTAACAGTGCATTGTCTTCAGGGTTATTCTCATCAGTCTGTCTGACAATAATGATGGAATCTTCTGATTGACCTAGAAAAAGCTGAGAGGTCAAGATTAAGATGTAGTTGTGAGGGTAAGTGCTAGTAGGTCAGTGGCAGCATAATGCACCACTAGGTTGTCATGTGTAGTGTGTGATTGTGTTACTGAAAGAGGTAAGTGGGAAGAGAAGAGAAGAGAAGAGAAGAGAAGAGAAAGGGAAGATGTTAACACATACTGCTGCACCAGGCCTAGAGCCTTGCCATTTTCGACGCTGACTGCTGTTTGTCTTCCAAGGATGTTGATGGTGGCCTCTTCCAAAGGGATCAGTGTTTGCAGTGTAGTAGGACCTCCTCCAGTGCTCGTTGTGTGCCAGCTTCTCCTGCAAGAAGAATGGAATTTTGTTAATATTTGCCCCGGGCAAGGGTTTTCAACATGAATGAGCCAGGTGCAAGTGTGGCAAAGAGGGAGAAGTAGTTCCGAGAGTGTAAATGAAAGCGGAAAGCATGTCTTTTCCTGCTTACTAATGGATAACTGTGGGAAGTGGAGAAGGAAAGGATTGACAGTGCTGAGGAAACAGGGCTGTGCAAAAAGTATGAGAAATGTGAAGGCATTACAGCCAGGTCCTGATGAAACTACGGAAGGCATTCACTTTTTGTGCCACCTCTGACTATGCCTGTTTATCAATTTGCTGGGGTATCCATCTACTATCTGTGGCAAAGAGGATCTCCATTCTTTTGTTCACTTGCTCCATCAGCATCTCCATGGCTGCATCCAAAAACCTCTGTGCCCTGCTAGAACTCATCTTGCCTTCAGGCATTTTCTTGCAGCTCCATAGCATTGCTTCCCTATCTTGCCCACAAAGAAATACCTTTCCTTTATGCTGTTGCAAGCCCACAAGAACTTGTAGCAGTGCCTGATTTCCTATCTCCTAATGGGCAAGCTACTTATAGAGAGTGGATTTCACACCGGCTGCTCGCCTCCACCATGCAAATAAGGGGCAACCCGGAAACTGGAACGGGTTCTCTGCTGACTCCTCCAGGTGGCCGCTGCTCTTTACCTGTCCGGTTCGCCCAGTTTCCCACTGGGAGACCAAAAATAGCCCCCATTGCCTCTCTTTGTCTTAAAACTAGTTTATCCTTCAACTCACAGTGATCAATAGAATGGGAAATTCACTGGTGTATAATAAAACTGTACATCTAGTGCACATTTCCTGCCCATCACACTTTGTGTGGTACTGAGATTTCTGTCAAACATTATTTTAATAAAAGAAACCAAGGCAAGTCATTTGGAATGTATAAAATGTCTGTAAATTCTGAACGACCTCACTTTTTTTTGAAAAAAAGAGAAAGCCAGGGTTCTGACCGGCAGCCTGAAGAACAATTAAACTCTGACCTCACCCAGTGTTTAACAGAAAGTGGACTTTGTTTTAAAGGTATACAGATTCACTTTTCCAGCAGAATAATACATGTGTATTGCATGGTATAATATTTCCATCCTTGTTAAACAGCATATAAAATCATGGAATGGTTACAGCACAGAAGAAGGCCATTCAGCCCATCGGGCCCATGCCAGCTCTTTGTAAGAGCAACCCAGTTAGTCCCATTCCCCCACTCTTTCCCTGTAGCTCTGCAATTTTTTCCCCTTCAAGTATTTATCCAATTCCTTTTTGAAAGGAAATATCATCTGACGTACTGTGAGCAATGCCGCAGGAGATCTACTAGGGATATTAAATATTTTCTTGCTCAATCTGTTCACAGCTTGGCACCTTCACGTCTCATGATGGGGAGTATTTTGTTGAACCTCTTGTTCTGCCTGATGGGGAAGAATATGATGAAGAGCACAATAAACCACATCTTGTGTACAAACAAGATGCACTGAAGACTAAAGTGACAAGGGAAGTCACTAATATTTGTGGCAACTCAGGTATGTTTAAAACCTTCAATGTACACTGAAGACAACATACATATTGTAACAAACAATAGGAAATAGAAGTAGGGCCGATCATACACTGGTGTCCATCTGTTGCTGGTGGAAGAGTAATAAATGTGAAAATGTGAATTTTTAAGGTTTTATTTTATTTAAGATATTTTAAGGATCTGATTTCTCTAGAATGATTATATTTGCATAATGTAACAGTTTGCTTTAATAAGATTTGCAACAGGAAACCATAGTTGGTGCTTAAGAATAATTAGGTGATAAAGAATTGTAATATATGTGTATATTTTGATTGTTTTCGTTATTGCAATGTTTGAATGAATATATTGTTTCATTTCTTCAATGAACAAGGCATTTTCTTTTATGTTTGTAAGTTTTGATGAGTGTTTAATTTAATTTAAAGTAAACATTAATGATTTTCAACTCACATAATTCATGAAATTAATATTTTAGTTTGAAAATTTGCACCATTGTTGCTGCTCTTTAATTTACATGTACGTTCTTTTCCTTTTTCCACAATACTCTGGACTGTGTCCAGTTTTTAAATGTGCACAACATTTTTATTTTATTGGCGAAAAGTTGTAAATGCATAAGAATCTGATAAAAAATGTTTGCTTATGAAAACTGAAAACTTTGAAATTTAAGTGGCATCATAACTACAAAATAGCATGAAATTAAAGCCAACTATTTTAAAAGGTATTTTTTTTTTGTTTTTATTTAACTTTTTCTCATAGGGTAGTGGAAAAATTCTGATGTAAAAGTTCCACATTTTTTTTGCCTTTTGGGGAATGGTAAAGATGCTTGCATTGATGTACAAGTCACATTGCAGAGTGGCAGGTTTTCAAAGCTCTATTAAGTTGTGACCTATGCACTTATTTTGCAATAATTATAATGCTCAACTGTGGCTTTGATGTCATAAACTTAACCTTGGTATATGTCAGAGTTAACATCAATAGCTGCATAGAGGTCAAAATCATCGTTCTGGGAAGTAAACCATGATACCACTGAGAGGATCATGGTTCTGGCAATTGATTTGGCAGCCCTGGGAATGATCAGCAACTTTTGGATCATGACCAACATTGATTGAGATGTAGTCGCAGTCCTGGGAAAAGCACACTAGCCCTCAGAGCAAAGTGACAGCAATGAAGTAGATGAGCAATGCCTCAAAAATTGAGCAATACAGTTAATTACAGTGAAATGAAGCACCAGGCTGCTAAGGATATTAAAGGCATGAGTAGCAACCACCTAAGAGTATGATTTGAATTCAATTCTTATCTTTTATTAATAGGAAAGTTCTGAAAATACAAGTATAATAAAAGTAGGTATAGACAGTGTGAAGCTAGGACTGGACTAACCAAGAGGCTCAAGCTTGAGGCTGAGCTATGGAAATGATTTATAGGGGACTACACATTGTGAGAAATGAATTCTAGACTTGTATTTTTTTCACTTGGTGAGTTTTTGATCGAGATAAAGCTATCTGAGCAGGTTCCAAGAGGCAAAGCATTTCATGTAAGAATAAATCATCTCCTGTTGTCCATAACTACCTCTAAATGATTCATTTAGAGCAGTGTAGATGGAATCTTAGAAGCAGGCTGTATGCCCACCCTCTGTTTGACATGAGTTTTGTAGTACAAGGTAGCTTAAGCTGAAAAAAATCAAAACTAGTCATCCATAATTGAGGCACATGTATGGTGGGAGAGTCTTACAGTCTGTGTTGCAAGCTGACATGCATTTTGCTAACCTTTGCAATTAATGTATTGCTTATTCATCAAAGGGTATTTGAATGGAAGACTTTTGGTGAGAGTAGAAAATTAATGGTTTAAAATATTACAACTACGAATGTCATCATAAGCACTAATTCTCTGCAGGCTTGAATTGTAAAGATTATTGGTCAAATGTGGACGATGTGTGGACTCATACAAATACCTGTAATCAAACACATTGTGTCTAGACAAATCAAAGATATTCAGTCACACAGGATGTCAAAGTCATTTGTAACTTTGATTAAGTTTGTTTCGGTGCTGTGGCAGGACGGAAACCTGATTGAAGAGATTCAAACATGGAGTTGCAAGAAAGTTGGGCACGAATTTGAGAGGCGACAACAAGTTCAAGGACTTTGGAGAGGAATGGAAGGTAGTTTCAAGGGCAGAGGGGTCCAGGGTGAGATTTTTGAGGACGAGGAGTGATGACTTCAGTTTTGAAATTGAGGGGGCAGTACCAGAGGAGAGGGAACCATTTGCAATATCAGCTAGCATGAGGAAGGGAAGTTGGAAGGTCAGCAATTTAGTGAGAATGGGGTTGAGAGAGCAGGAGGTGGGTCTCATGGACGATGAGCTTGGATGGGGCATGAGGCTATAGAAAGATGCAGGTTCAAGGCAAGGCTGGGGAGAACCTTGGGGGGAGTTTTGCTTGATGGGCAAGGGGAGGAAGGGAATATGGAAGAATCAGCTGAATGGATGGTTTCATTCTTAGTGACAAAGGAGTCCATAAGCTCCTTGTGCTTGTCATTGTAGATGAGGGTGGAGGGGACAGGGGGCATGGGGTTTAAGGAAATGGTTTGTAGTAGAGAAAAGAAGCTGGGGGTTATCTTTGCATTCCAGTTTTTAGTTCGAAAGATTTGATAATGTTATGATTAATCAGAATTATGTGTTCTTTTAAGCTCTTTTTTTGAAACCAATTTATCTTCACATAAAAAATGTTACCAAGAATCAGGTCAAAGTGCATCTTCTGTGTGCAGAATAAAATACTTAAGAGACTCATTGAGAAGGTTAAAGGGCAGTATTAACCATTATAAAGTGTCTTCAAACTCCAGAACATTGCCTGTTTATGCTCTCACCCAGTGCTGCTGGAAACCCTTATCCATGTGTATAAATGCAAGTTGCTGTTGTTGTTGCTGTTCCTCACTTCAAGGGTCAATGTTTGTACTGTTTTACTTGCCAAATTCCCCACTTCCATCCTTCACAAACTTCATCTCATTCAAAACTCTATGGTACGAGCCATCTCCCTGTCCTCTCCAAGCTCCACTGACTGTGTTCCTGTTTTTAATTTCAAAGTTGTTATCTTCAGATATTGCAATGTGCTATCTTTTCCCTATCCAGAAATCTTGTCCAGCTCTATGTCCCAGCCCATATTCTCCGTTCTTCTAACTCTGGATTATTGCTTATTCCTCACTGACACTGCTCCGTCACCAAGAGGTTAATCTTTCTGACAAAAGCTTTGCCCTTTGGTATTCTCTTCCAAAGCTACTGCACCTTGCTACATCTTTCCTCATCTTTTAAAAGCATCCTAAAAGCATAGTCCCAGATTTTTCACTTCCTGTCCAGTGGCCACCTCTCCCCCATCCCCTCTGCCTTGTATAGCACCCCAAAATATTTTTCTGTATGATGAGTGTTATATAAATATAAGGTTGTGGTGGTTGTTAAAAATCAGTTGACTGGTATAATTAAAGTAGTGTTCAAATGTAACTTATTGACAGGAATGAATTACTATTTATTGATTATTTTAAGCCTATGTAAGTCTAAGCAGAGTCCAAGGCCCGCAAACCTAAGTCAGTGGGAACTAGATTGGAGGAAGAGGAAATCATTCCAAGGCTCTTTCCCTCCAGTGGAAGACCTTAGGATGTTATTGTCACTTCCCAAGGCCTATTGCCATCTAGTCCATCGTGGCCCCGAAAAGCAGTGGTAACATGGGCGAACAGAAGAGAAATCCATCGGCAACCCAATACTGCGGCCTCACATCCATTTTCATGTGGTGGGCTGGGGACAAATGGCTAGCAGTGGTTCCAGTGAGGGAAACACAGCTTGGGCGGTGAGACGGCAGCCATCATTCTCTGCTGCTATCCCACCGATTTCAGGCAAGATCATGCAGGATCTCTCAGCTTCATGCACAAGTTTGATGTTTATAGACAACTAAACAAAAGTTACAGTAGCTGTAATCTGTAGTCTGGATTTTTACTCTCTCTCTCTCTCTCTCTCTCTCTCTCACATTCACACCCCCACCCCCACCTCCATTCCCCGGGGTATAAATTGCACTGCCGATTCTCTGTCACCCAAGTTGAATTTATACACCTCTCTGCTTAAAACAAATACTCAACATAAATTTTCACTGAAATAAAGCTTCTAAAATTTGTCCTCTAATTTTTCTTCAAATAATTTTGATAAACAATTGAGCAGAAATTGCAAGAAGACATATATTCTATCTGTACAGCTGACTGAACTGATACATTTTGGAAAATTAGATACACTGCACAATTCAAATTCAGCTCAGTGTCACAGCTCTGAAAAAAAGATCAACTCCTAGTCAAAGCTTCTAGGCTGAGGCCTTGAAGTACAAACTTTAATGAAGGCATAAAAAGACACAACATAATTCAATGAATAAGTATAATCATTTTATTGTGAAATATGATTTTTGATTTTTAATTTTTTTTGATTAAACCCTTATTTTGGATATTAGAAATGTCAGTTACTAAGGAAAAAATGGTGGATTAAAACATTTTTCAGAAATTGCATATTGGTTGCACAGTCAGAGTGATGAGTTTATGTAGGTATTTTCCATTATAAATGTAGACATAGGAATTTCTAATGGTAAAGTTGACATAAAAAGTGTGACAAACAGTGATGACAAGAAGTCAAGTGACAGAGACAGGAGTGTGGGCAGACATTTTACTATATTATAGATTTATAGTTAAATAGAAAAATGTATGGCAAAACTGAGATCGGAACTGCCATTAGGTTAAGTATCACTACAGCATCTCGGCTCGTGAAGTGTTGAGGGGAAGAGGGTGGTGAACTTGTTTACATGGGGAGACCAGACTCCCTCATTAAATGTCATGGGAAGTATAAAACTAGAAGTAACTGTTATTGCATTTGTAAATGTGGTCACAAATCTAAAGTATAAGAATTTTTTTTAAAACAGTAGAGATTGGATTGAAATGCAAGGTCATAAATTTAAGAAGGAGCTAGATAGATTTCTAGACACAAAAGGCATCAAGGGGTATGGAGAGAGATCGGGAATATGGTATTGAGATAGAGGATCTGCCATGATCATATTGAATGGCGGTGCAGGCTTGAAGGGCTGAATGGCCTACTCCTGCTCCTATTTTCTATGTTTCTATAAATATCCAAAGATCAGAAGGCTTATTTGGCTCAACTAGCTCATCTTTACATAGAAAATGATGACTCTCCCCTCACCTACCACTGCATCTAACTGACTCTTGAATGATTACAGAGCTTTGTCACCACTGCTCTACCTGGAATAGCATTCCAGGTATTAAACACTATGGGCTCGATTTTAGGGTCGGGTTTCCGGCGGGTTTCCAGCGGGGGGGCCCCGAAAATCCCGATCTCCGATCACGTGACCGGATTCGGACGAAATCCCGGCCACTTCCGGGTACCGCGCTGACGTGCGGGGCTGCGCGCGCAAGCCCCGCTGGTGGGAATCCCGCAGGCAATTAAAGCCAGCGGGGTTCCACTTGAGAGCACTTAACTTGCTCGTTGTGGTCAGTTAATGAGCTGAAGCAGCTGTCAAAAGAGGAAGTGTGGGATTTTACGGTCAAAGCAGTCAGTTTCCCACACTGGGGGAAACAGGACCCTTCAAACCAGGCGTGTTGCAGCCAGCAGCCTGTGCCAGGTGCCAAGGTGCGCTCCACGGGGGAGCGCCCTCACCCACGCAGGAGGCCACCGCGTCACATAGGGCAACCCCTGCCCTCCACCAACCCCCGCCAAGCCAGAGGACAGACCGACACGAAACCGCAGCCCCAGTCCGAGGACCCACCCACCTACCCTGCACAACCCCTCACACCAACACCTGCCAGATGGGTGGTGCGTTGACATCGTCGGAGGACGAACAGGATGACCAGCCCCAGCAGCCTCACAGTCCACGCCGTCCGCCTCGGAGAGGTGGGGCCCCCCAACACGGTGCTGCGGCACACCCACCTGCACAGCAGGAGGGAGGGCAACCGCAGAGAGAGATGCGTCGCAGGAGGCACTACCCTCCGCACAGGGTGTACAGAGCGAGGCTCAGCTTCATGGACCTCTCCGAGGAGCAGTGCATACGGAGGCTCAGAGTCAATCGCCAGGTAGTCGCCGACATCTGCAGCCTCCTTAACGACGAGCTGCTCCCTGATGGACCAAGCAGCATCTTCTTACCTGTCGCCGTCAAAGTCACCACTGCCCTCAACTTCTTCGCATCTGGTTCCTTCCAGGGTGCCACCGGGGACATCACCGGGGTCTGTCAGTCCTCTGCACACAAGTGCATAAGGCAGGTCACCGATGGGTTGTTCCGCAGGGCCTCCCACTACATCAACTTCGCCATGGACGAGCGCAGCCAGATGGAGAGGGCGGTTGGATTCCATGCCATGGCCGGCTTCCCACGGGTGCAGGGTGTAATCGACTGCACCCACATCGCAATACGGGCACCTCCGCATGAGCCAGGGCTGTTCATCAACAGGAAGGGGTATCACTCCATGAACGCCCAGCTCATCTGTGACCACCGCCAGAGATTCCTACACGTGTGCGCCAGATACCCCGGCAGCTGCCACGATGCCTTCGTCCTCAGGGAGTCCGCCGTCCCGCCCATCCTGCAGGCACCCAACGCCGGCAACGGCTGGCTCCTCGGCGACAAGGGGTATCCCCTCCACACGTGGCTCATGACACCTCTGAGGAACCCCATCACCGAGCCGGAGCGTCGGTACAATGACAGCCACACTGCTACCAGGTCTACAATTGAGCAGACCATAGGGCTTCTCAAGATGCGCTTCAGGTGCCTTGATCGTTCTGGGGGAGCGCTCCAATACACACCATTCAGAGTGGGACGAATCATAGTTGTCTGCTGTGCCCTGCACAACATGGCCCAACAGAGAGGGGTGCCGCTGGAGGAGGCCCCATCCACACCCGCCACCCACATTGAGGAAGGCGAGGGCGAGGAGGAGGAGGAGGAGGAGGAGGAGGAGGAGGAGGAGGAGGAGGAGGAGGAGGCGGAGGAGGAGGAGGAGGACGCGCCCGAGGATGTTGGACGACCCATGCGCCGAGCCGCGACTCACCGGGATGGTCGCCGGGCCAGGGACGCACTCATACGTCAACGGTTCTCCTAGAGTCAGACACTGCGAGGCGCTCGCATCTCCTCACCTGCACATGCGAGCGGCCATACCAGCCCCCTCCACTGAAGAGTGCTGCCAGTAATCCTGCACCCACAGCAGTGTGCCCAATGGGTGGCAGCAGGTGTTCGCCGTCATGATGGCCTCCACGGAACGCAACTACTGCACAAGCCGCGGAAGAATGGACGAGAGGTGGCAGGAGTGGTGAGAATAGACTATTTAATATGTGGAATGTGACATCATTTAAGAAACAAAGTACAAAATAATAAACACCCTGGTGTATTCCCTTTGTGATTATAAGGCCTTTGGAATTCTTCTCCGGGAACCCCTACGTGGTGCTACCCCTGTGGCTCCAGCAGAGGTAGTGGCAGGTTGCTCGTCTTCTTGCCTTGACCGGGTAGATGCTTTTGGCGGACGGCCCCTGGGTTTCGGTGCCCGTGAGGGCACCTCCACAGACTGCTCCTCCTGCACCGGGGCAGGGGCAGACTCGGCCACCTGGAGAGGAGGCACCATTGCGGGTGCTGGTTGAGAGGTGGGCGACGGGTGGGACGTGGGGACGCCTTGAGAGGCGTCCCCGCTTCCATGTCCCCGGTCACCATCATCCCTCTCTTGGCCTCGGCCCACATCACCCCTTCCACCCTGCTGGACGGCAGTTTGGATGGCATGTGTGAGGCCTTGCAAGGCCACCCCTAGTGTATCCCTCAGCCTGTTGGTGGCGTCGGAATGTTGCTCACCCTGAATCCGTACAGACGTTGTGAGGGCCTGCAAGGACTCGAAGTGGAGCTGTGCGTGACGCTCGAGGGAGGCCAGCCTGTCCTCCACCGCAGACAGTCCCGCACCTACCCGCGACACTGTGTCGCCGGTACCCTCCTGTGCCTGCGCCACCAATGCCCACATGCAGGAGGTGGACTCCTCCATCGCCTGCGCTATTGTGGACAATGCGCGCGGCACCTCTGCCAGCACCTCAGCAATTAGCTGGTGGCCCTCGACGACTCTCCTTTTCTCTGGTGGCCCCCTGGGTTCAGCATCTGGGTCCGGCTGAGCAGAGCCTGGAGATGAGTGCTCCCTCCGTCGCGGACCCTCCGCGGCTGCCCCTGCCACCAGGGTCTGCTCATGCTCACTCGTGCGCAGTGACTCACCAAGTGCTACCCCAACTAGTTGGCGAGGGGGACCCACCGAGGTGCGTGTCTCTGCGCTGGTGGATGGTTGGCTCTGATGTGACGATGCACCCTCAGAGACCGCCATGTCCTCTGAGGAATCGCCCTCCATGCTCGCTTGATCCAAAGACGCACCTGCAAGAGAACAGAGGGCACTTTGAGGCATGTGGACCAACTTGACAGTGCGCCTGATGGCAGGTGATGATACGGTCACTCGCGATCATGGGTGTTGAGTGTCAGCTTTCCCTTACCGCCCATTTCGGCAGCGACACACTCGCCATCGGCCACCGACAGGCAATGTCGCGTGCGGGCGAGGTCGAGCGCCTCCACCTCTGCGTCGGTGAGCTCCACCACTTGCGGCGGCCCACCTCCGGTGCGTGCCCTTTCGCGGTTGTTCTTGCTCCTCTTCTCCTGTGAAGGCAAAACACAGATGTGTGAGTGGGTGCGTCTTGCATCGTGAGACGCATCGAGCATCGGTGTGGTTGGGTTGAGCGTGGCGCGGAACGGATGGGAGGAAGTGTGGGCCACGTGCCCATCCCATTGCATGGGGATTGGGGTGTGTGGTAGTGTTCGGGTGGGGTCAGGGACGGTGGGTACTTGCGTGCACGGCGAGGATGGTGAATGAGTGGCTGTGAGGATTGCTGATGGAGCGCAGTGGTGGCTGTGCAGGAGGGGGTTGTGATCTGCTTGGCGTGATGGTGGGGACGGGATGTGGGAGGGTGCGTTGGTGTACTCACCTTGCCAGACCTAGTCAGGTCATTGAAGCGCTTGCGGCACTGCTCCCAAGTCCTTGGGGTGTTGCCCCTGCTGCTCACCTCCGCCGCCACCTCTGCCCATGCCTTCCTGGTTGCGGCGGCAGGGAACTTGCGCCCATCCTCAGGGAAGAGTGTTTCCCTCCTCCTCCTCACGCCCTCCAGCATCAGCTGCAGTGCCAGATCTGAAAAACGGGGCGCAGCCTTTCCCCTTGGTTGAGCCATTCTCCCAGACCTCTTGCTTGCAGCAGGAGGGGCTTTGGGAGACTGCCCCTTTAACTGGAGCTCCTACATCGCGTCGACGGTACTGCGCATGCGCAGCCGGCCGGCACGCAGCTGGGGAGCGCAGAACCCGGAAGCAGGGCTTAATGGGTCCAATTATCCCGCGATCGCGTGGGGGACGCGAACAATTACCCGTCCGCGTTTTCGACGCTCCCGGAGGACCACCCGCTGGGAACCCGCAGGCCTGCTAAATTCGAGCCCTATGTGTGAATAAGTGCTTCCTGACATCAGCCCTGAACTTGCCTTTTGCCAGTTTCTACCCATGTCCCCCTTATCCTACAGTTGCGGTACAACTTATAATAGTGATCTGGATTAACTTTTCTATTCTGTTTAGTATCTTTTTATTTCTAAAAGGTTTTCTTTCATTCTTATCCTTTCAAGGCTGAAGAGTCTGAATCTCTCTAACACAATTCCAGGGTTACGATGCTTCATTGTGCCCCAGTGACCAAAACTGAATATAGTACTTGAGGTATAACCTGACTAGAATAGTATGCAGCTTCAGCATGCCTACCTCTGACTTATACTGTACTGATTTGGCAATATAGCTCAGCATTTTTGCTTACTTTGTTGAGAGCTCAGCAATGACTGGAATTAAGTCTGTTACCAGTGCCAGATCTTTTCCAGCCTCTCCACTAGCGAATTCAACACTATTAAGTACGTCCATTTATTTTCTTCCAATGCTTTGCATTTACCTGCATTGAATTTTACCAGCCATGTTCTACCTGCTTGCAAATTTTGTTTATATTCCTTTTGTAGTTCCTTGGCTACTTCCACAAACTTGACTGCAAGTTTGACTAATTTGCATTGCGTTTCTGAATCCAGGGCATTTATGTTGATTAGGAAGTGTGGAGGACATAACAGTGATCTTTGGGATACTCCAGTCCTTACATCTCCCCAGACAAAATCAGTCCTCTAACTAGTAGGTGCTACTGTCTAGCTTTCTGGTGATCCCTCATCTCCCTCCAAATTCTGTCTAGGAGAATTACTGCCTTAACTTCATGTAGCAGTCTTTCATCCCGACTTTCCTTTTTTCTGGAAGCCTAGGTATACTAATCGTAGGGCTTTCTGAAATCCACTTGGGCTGCCACTTCCTGAATTAAAAACTTGAGGTTGATCAGACAAGATTTACCCCTGCTGAAACTGTGGCTGCTATTTATTCGAGGATTAATGTTATGAAAATATTCAAATATGTCCCTAATGATTGGCAAAATAATGAAAACAATTATTGATGCAAAAATAGGTGCCAAGATGACATGTCCAGTCTAGTGCACTCCTGTATTCATTGACTCATGGTGGCCATTAGCAATTTATAGATTTAATCCCTAATTTCATTTAATACACTTAGGTATATATTATCTACCCCTGGGGATTTATTGTCTGTTATGGACCTCATAGCGAGTGATGTCGGTTATTAAGTTTAGTTGTAGAACCTGTTATGATGAGTGGCAAACTATTAGTGCCTTCCCTAGAGAATATTCTCAGGAAGTAACCACTTAGAACCATTTTTAGTTCATCTTCAGTTTCAACCCATTTGTATCCTTAAGTGTTCCTTTGATAACCCTCTTCCTATTATAATACTGGAAGATTTTCTTACTGTTGTATTTGTTTCTATAGCTCTGTTCATTTCTAGTTTTCACTTTGTAGTTCTGATCATCAATTTCATTTTTCTGGAGGTTCATTTATTGTTTCCAGCCGTTTCCCTTATCTATGGCTTTTTAGAATTTGTATTTGATATTTAACTTTGCATTGCTTTGATAATACCTCCAGGGTCCCTTTTGTTTAGTCTGTGCTTATTAGTCTTTGGTATGTAAATATGTATATATCCTGCAGGCTGAGGACTGTGACCTTAAGGATATTGGTGTAAAATTTCTAGGGTTGGGGGCTTCTCCCAATCTCCTGCCATAACTAAAGAAAATAATAGCACTAAAGAGTGACAAATCCCCAGGATCAGATGGTTTCCATCCCAGGGTTTTAAAGGAAGTAGGTGAGCACATTGCAGATGCCCTAACTATAATCTTTCAAAGTTCTCTAGATTCAGGAACCATCCCTCTAGATTGGAAAATTGCACATCATTCCGCTTTTTAAGAAAGGAGAGAGAGGGAAACCAGGGAATTATAGACCAGTTAGCCTAACGCCTGTTGTGGGGAAAATGCTGGAGTCTGTAGTTAAGGATGGGGTGACTGAACACCTCGAAAATTTTTAGTTAATCAGAGAGAGCCAGCATGGATTTGTGAAAGGTCGGTCGTGCCTGACAAACCTGATTGAATTTTTTGAAGAGGGACTAAAGTAATGGACAGGGGAATGTCAATGGATGTTATTTATATGGACTTCCAGAAGGCATTTGATAAGGTCCCACATAAGAGACTGTTAGCTAAGATAGAAGCCCATGGAATCAAGGGAAAAGTACGGACTTGGTTAGGAAGTTGGCTGAGCGAAAGGCGACAGAGAGTAGGGATAATGGGAAGGTACTCACATTGGCAGGATGTGACTAGTGGAGTCTTGGGGCCTCAATGATTCACAATATTTATTAATTACTTAGATGAAGGCATAGAAAGTCTCAAATCTAAGTTTGCCGATGACACAAAGATTGGTGGCATTGTAAGCAGTGTAGATGAAAACATAAAATTACAAAGCGATATTGATAGATTAGGTGAATGGGCAAAACTGTGGCAAATGGAATGCAATGTAGGCAAACATGAGGTCATCCACTTTGGACCAAAAAAGGATAGAACAGGGTACTTTCTAAATGATAAAAAGTTAAAAACAGTGGATGTCCAAAGGGACTTCGGGGTTCAGGTACATTGATCATTAAAGTGTCATGAACAGGTGCAGAAAATAATCAATAAGGCTAATGGAATGCTGGCCTTTATATCCAGAGGACTAGAGTACAAGGAGGCAGAAGTTATGCTGCAGCTATACAAAACCCTGGTTAGACCGCACCTGGAGTACTGTGAGCAGTTCTGGGCACCGCACCTTCGGAAGGACATATTGGCCTTGGAGGGAGTGCAGCGTAGGTTTACTAGAATGATACCCGGACTTCAAAGGTTAAGTTACGAGGCGAGATTACACAAATTGGGGTTGTATCCTCTAGAGTTTCGAAGGTTAAGGGGAGATCTGATCGAAGTTTATAAGATATTACGGGAAACAGATAGGGTGGATAGAGAGAAACTGTTTCCGCTGGTTGGGGATTTTAGGAGTAGGGGGCACAGTCTAAAAATTAGAGCCAGACCTTTCAGGAGTGAGATTAGAAAACACTTTTACACACAAAGGGTGGTAGAATTTTGGAACGCTCTTCCGCAAACGGCAATTAATGCTAGCTCAATTGCTAATTTTAAATCTGAGATCGCTAGCTTTTTGGCAACCAAAGGTATTAAGGGAAATAGGCCAAAGGCAGGTATGTGGAGTTAGATCACAGATCAGCCATGATCTTATCAAATGGTTGAGTGGACTCGAGGGGCTGAATGGCCTACTCCTGCGCCTATGTTCCTATAACTTCAGTGGAAGATTGACAGAAACCTTGGAGAAACAGTGTAAACAGCTGTTTAACATTTCTTCAGTGTTTCCGTTCAAGTTATGGTGGCAGATTGGGAGAACCCCTGTCAAAATTCTATGCCATCATATTTGTCCTCAAATAATATTTTTTCACTATTACCCTCTCCTTCCATCCCCAGTCAATTTGATTAAGCTATTGCCTCATTCTCTTGAAGTTGGAACTTTTACAGTTGAATACTTTGGTATTGGTTTAAGGTATTGATTTATTCAAGATTACGCTAAATTTAATTATATTATGGACTTTGTCACCCAAGGGTACCACTACTTCTGGATAATTTGCCATTACCATACTGCAATGTGAGTGACCTTTTCTGACCTTCCAATGCACTGGGTCAGAAAAACATCATACATTATATTTACCAGTTCATGTTCTAGACTGTTTGAGTGCCCCCAGTTTTTCTTTAGGTTGGTTGGTTTCCCATAAGCTGGACCTTTCTATTTGCATGTACCTGCTCTTCATAGAACCAACTGTCCTCTTTCTTGTTTTCAACTAGTAGTCTATAGAAAATCCCTGGAATAATCTTTGCTCTATTTGCAAACTAGCTTGTCAAGAGGCTTCTCCTATACTGATGGGTCTACTCCCTTTACTTTGCAGATGTTCCTGCTCTACAAAACTACTACATCTCTTTTCCTGTCTAGTATATCATTTTTGAACATTATGAATCCTTGTATGTTGTACTACTGTTCATCTTTGGAGGTTAATCATATTTCTGAGATTCCAATTTACATCATAGTTTCCAATTGCCTCAACATCCTCTAGTTCATTCATCTTGTTATGAATGCTTCTAGCAACAAGTTGCATTAGAATATAAGAAATAGGAACAGGAGTAGGCCATACGGCCCATCGAGCCTGCTCCACCATTCAATAAGATCATGGCTGATTTTCTACCTCAACTCCACTTTCCCGCTCTATCCCCATATGCCTTGATTCCCTTAATGTCCAAAAATGTATCTGTCTCAGTCTTGAATATACTCAACGACTGTGCAACCACAGCCCTCTGGGGTAGAGAATTCCAAAGATTCACAACCCTTGGAGTGAAGACATTTTTCTTCATCTCAGTCCTAAATGGTCGACCATCTTGAGACTATGACCCCTAGTTCTAGACTCTCCAGCCAGGTGAAACAGCCTCTCAGCATCTATCCTGTCAAGCCCTCTAAGAATTTTATACGTTTCAATGAGATCACCTCTCATTCTTCTAAACTCCAGAGAATATAGGCCCATTCTACTCAATCTTTTCGCCTAGGACAACCCTCTTACCCCAGGAATCAATCTAGTAAACCTTTGTTGCACCCCCTCTAAGGCAAGTAAATCCTTCCTTAGGTAAGGAGACCAAAACTATACACAGTACTCCAGGTGTGGTCTCACCAGAGCCCTGTATAATTGCAGCAAGACCTCCTTACTCTTACACTCCAACCCCCTTCCAATAAAGGCCAACCCCCTTCCAATAAAGGCTAACATACCATTTACCTTCCTAATTGCTTGCTGTACCTGCATGTTAACATTCTGTGATTCGGGTACAAGGACACTCAAATCCCTCTTACTACCAACATTTCTTAGTCTCTCACCTTTTAAAAATCATATAGTGCCTTTAATGTTAAAAAAAGTACCAAGACACTTCTGAGATTGTCGTACAGAAAATGTATCTGTGCCAGAGAGGGAGAGATTAGGACAGGTGACCAGGAACTTGGTTGAAATGATGGACTTTGAGAAGATTTTTAAAGGAGAGAAATTAGTGAGCAAATTCTAGAAACTAGGATTCAGGTTTCTAAAGGCTTTGCCACTGGAAACGGACAGAGGAACTAAATGTTGGGGAGGAATGTAGGAACAAAGCAGATTGCTAATATAGGGAAGGGTGGGGTCCTGCAGGGATTTAAAGATGAGGATGAAGGTTTTCAAGTTCATGTGTTGGGACAGCAAGAACAGAGAGATGGGCGAAAAGGACAGGATACATGCAGTAGAGTTTGGAGTGTATAGAAGATGGGAGGCCAGCAAGAAGTGCTTTGGAGTAGTCAAGTCTAGAGGTGACTTAACAACTTGCATTTATATAGCTCCTTTAACGTGGTGAAACATCACAAGGCACTTGGAGCGATTTTCAAACAAACTTTGACACCCAGCCACATAAGGAGATATTAGGACAGGTACAGAGGTAGGTTTTAAGGAGAGACTTATAGGAGGAGAGAGGTTTAAGGAGGGAATTCCAGAGCTTAGGGCCTAGGCAGCTGAAGGCATGGCCGCCAACGGTGGAGCGAATAAAATCGGGAATGCGCAAGAGGCCAGAATTGGAGGAGCGCAGAGATCTCGGAGCGCTGTAGGGTTCGATGAGGTTACAGATAAGGGACGAGGCCATGGGGGGATTTGAAAATAAGGACGAAAATTTTAAAATCAAGGCATTCCTGGATGGGGAGCCAATGTCGGTCAGCGAGCACAGGGGTGATGGGTGAATGGGACATGGTGCAATTTAGGAAATGGGCAGCAGAGTTTTGGATGAGCTCAGGATTATGGAGGGTGGAAAATGGGAGGCCTGCCTCGAGAGCATTGGAATAGTCAAGTCTAGAGGTAACAAAGGCATGGACGTGGGTTTCAGCAGCAGATGAGCTGAGGCAGGGGCGGAGACAGAAGACAGGAGATGTTATGGAGGTGGAAGTAGGCGGTCTTGGTGATGGAGCAGATATGTGGTTGGAAGCCCAACTCCTGGTCAAATAGGACACCGGGGTTGCAAACGGTCTGCTTCAGCCTCAGACAGTGGCCAGGGAGAGGGATGAAGTCGGTGGCTGGGGAACGGAGTTTGTGGCAGGCGCCAAAGACAATGGCTTCGGTCTTCCCAATATTTAGTTGGAGGAAATTTTTGCTCACCGTACAAGCAGTGTGACAAATCAGAGGCAGTGGAGGGGTCGAGAGAGGTGGTAGTAAGGTAGAGCTTATGGAAATTAATAACTTAAGGAAATTATAAAGGTTCGTGCATGCCTTGACCACCTCCAGATTCAACCATTCTAATATTCTTCCAGTCGCCCTCCCATTCTCCGCTCTCCATAAATTTCAGATCATCCAAAATACTGCTGCCCAAATCCTACCCCGCACTAAGTCCCACTCACCCATCACTTCTGTGCTCCCTGACCCAGTGCAACAGGGTCTCAGCCATTTTTTGAGGGTTTTGCTGTAGTTACAATGGGAGACCAGTGAAACCCCAACAAATTTCGCTATCCTGTTATTGAAGATTCGAACCCCCTCTATCTCACGATCTAACTCCTACTGAGGCCAAATTCTTTCAGTTTCTCTCAACACACTCTCACCTGATCACTTTTTTGCTTAATTGGCTTCCTGCAGCTCTAGTAACCTCTCATCTCTTTCTATGTACCTTTTTGTTTTACAATAACTGTTTGTCATGCTCTGTGAACTCTTACACCCACTTACCAGCTTAATACAATTTTTAAATACCTCTTTTTATAACTATATAATAGGCCGGAAATTACTCCGAGGGGCGAACCAGCAGCGCTCACCGCTCATTAAATTAAAAATCGCCCACTAAGTTACCGCATTCTTTTTGGCGGCAACTTCCATGAACTGCGAGTTCAAAAAACTTCAGCATTCTTTCCCGGACTGTGTGAGTGGTGAAAGGATCTCTAAGGCCCCTCAAGCAGGAAGAGCAAGTTCCGGATTTCTGTGTTTGACTGCGCATGTGTAGTCGCTGGAACTTGCTCTTCGATTTGACCATTAGAAACGCTGTTAGGCTCATCGTTATTTTAAAAGTAATTTCCGGCCCATTCTAACTCAATACTTGTGTTTATATTTTCTTTCTATTTTAATTTTACTATTTATCCAGTGTTTCAGGTGTTGACATTGTCTGATGCAGATAAGACAGTCATTTGCAATGTACCAAAAAAATCCAGGAATGGAAAATACCAGAACCATAATGACATTCCTACAAACAAGGCCAGAGCTCTGATTTCTAGTCTGAATAGCAATTAAGCTTTGAATGAATTGACAGTGTTTACTCACCCATTGTTTACTTATCAATTAGACTATGCAGTCTCAAAAGGGATACACAATTACACTTTAGCAGCGGAATAATACATTGTGTTTATGTGGTATAATGTTCCTGTCCTTATAAAACAGCAGATCTTATATTGGCTACACTATCTGTGTCACACTTTCACCTGATTGGCTTTAACCATGAATGGTGAGGAAAATCTAAACATTTTTTTAAAATACAGAAGTTGGACCAAATTGCTCAATATTTCTTTGACTGCCATTTTGTTTCTTCAGCCAGCCCACTACACACGACTTTCAAAAATTCTGAAAGTAAGGTTTCTAACCTAATAAAGCCATAAATTACATACTTATTTTACAATAACATGCTTTAAACATCTCTACCCAATTGAGAAACTAAATGGTTACAGGATCTGTCGTTTTTCTTTATACTGAGAATTTGAAAACAGCTGTTAACAGAATTGATTTATTTATACAGCTGTGAATCTTTGTTTACTTAGCTGCAGAGGGTAAAGGAAACACTCTTTGCTTTCCAGGGACCAATAAAAAAAACAATTGCTTCACAATTTCTGTACAGGACTTTATAAACTTCTTTCCAAATTCTTTCATTGGAGATGTGCATCCTCCCTCCCTAGAATAGTGTACCTTCTGACTCTGTCAGCAACACTGTGGTGGATCTGCAAATAAATAAATACATTCTTGCATGTAGCACACACCTCAGGTATTGCACTTGATATGCAAAGTATGTATCACAATTGAACCTTATTGACTCAAATATTATGTTCACAAAACTGCAACAGATCACAGCTGAATAGGTGTAGAATGTAACAATGAGCAAGTAGTATGTGGGAATGAGAACCACCAATCAAAAAATGGGCGGGCAGTCAGCAGACAGCCACCAATAGCAAAGCGAAAGGAACCAATGAAATTCCTCCAATATTTATTGAAAATCCTTTCAGCCACTAAACTAAGAAACCTAGTACTGGAAATAAGGTTTATATCATGATTGTGTCATACAAATATTACAAAATGAATAAACTTACTATAAAGTACTATTTTATGATTTAAAAAGACTCTAACAGCATTTTCCATTAGAGATCTGTGCTTCCCTGAAATGCCAAGATATGAGCTCATGGGGCTATCACTATCAGCCTCAATGGGGTAGCAGATAACAACTCTCAGTATGCATCTGTTCCTAGAACTTTTTATTGATTGACAAGATGTCTGGTCATTCTGTGTGTGCCAGAACTTGCTGTTTGCAAGCCCTGTCCCCTTGTTTTTTTTTCTTCACCCTAGTGACAACCAGTGATGGGGAAGCAATAATGGCCACACAGAATGATCAGTCTCTTTCACCGTAGGAAGTTGGCGCTTCGATCACTTATCTACAGGGAACACCTGTGGGAGAGTTATTAAATATGGTACTACAGAGGCCAGTGTTTGGACTTCTGTTGTTTCCATCTACATAATTAACTTGAGTGTAGAAACCAATTGTAAACTTGTTAAATTTGTAGTCAAAATTAAACAAGGAGAGCAATAGGGATGGAAGACGCAGTTTACGAAATGGAGAGGACTTACATCAGTAATGAAATTGGGAAGACAAGTGGTAAATGAAATGCAATACTCACAAATATTTAATATTGCTTATTGGGTATAACAATGAATACGGGAGGTATAAAATGAAAGAATGGAATAAATGCAGGAAAATCTAGAAAGTAAAGTGTGTAACACACTGGATTTCTTCAGAATACAGAAGCACGTGCTTCAGAACACTATCAAGGGTTTTTTGTTTGTGTGCAAATTGAAGTACATACAATTTCTTTTAGGGCTGTCTCCCCATGACAATTGCAATATTCAGATAACATTGTAAACTCAAAGGAAGTTGAAGTGTTTGTATATTTTACTTGCTTTTTGATATTTTTCATATGAAAAATGTAGTAAACCTCAAAATCCAAATTACAATAAAATGGATAGGTTAGTGGTAATTTTGCAATGTCAAGTTCACATAACATTATTGTTTATGTGCTTAAAAGGAACCTATAGGCAGAATTTTAGTATTAATATTTTGTCATATGCAGTTTATTTCTAATTCTTCCAGACTGTAATTTTACTGTGCACATGTACAAACCTCTAAGATGTTGGATCATTGGTTTTCAGACTTGGGTTTCTGGATTATAGGGGCTCCATGAGATCATCCAATTTCTGGTCTGCCTAATCAAATTCCTTTTTTTTAACATTCATTCGGTTTCTAGCTTGTTATTTTTTGTTGCTGTGTGCTAAAATGTCTTTTGTTATCTTTCTTTGGGTAGCTGATACATTTTTTTGAAGTTTGTTGGCAGTGTGTCAGTAAGTGCAGAGGGTTAAATCTGCCTAGGATTCCTTCTTGTTTATATTGAAGTCACTAATGCTATTTAGGTTATCACAATTTGAGTAGGGCATGTTTCTCACATGTTCTCCAGTAAATACCCAGAGAAAACAGTAATTTAGTAAATTAACTATCTTGTGCTCATTCTCGGTTTCAGCTGAATTTGAACCTTTTAGGGTTGTCACCTGTGACTACCATCTTACCATTTCAGTACTAAAAAAATTTCCTCCTGGTTTTGCATCTGCAACTGTGCTTTTTTCTACATCTCTCTTTGCACTTGTGATCACCGTTTTAACATGGTTCTGCATTATATTCATCCCAGTAAAACCCTTCACCTTTCTCATTGCAGAATATATAGAGCTTATTCTTCTGGTTTAGCTGAGCTGGTAGTATTCTTCTCAGTCAGAAGGTCTTGGGTTCAAGCCCCACATAAGACTTCACCACATAACAGTTCAGTGTAGTACTGAGAGTGCTGTATTGTCAAAGGAACTGTCTTGTGGAAGAGATGTTAAAGCGAGATTCTGTCTGCCTGCTCAGGTGCACGCGGGTGATCCCATGACACTATTCAAAGAAGAGTGAGGTGTTCCTTCAGTGTCCTGGTCAACATTCCTCCTTCAACCAACACCACCAAAAAAACCAGATTATCTGATCATTCACTTCCTGTTCGTGGGACATCGCTATGTGCAAATTGGCTTTTGTCTACATAACAATGATTACATTTCAAAAGTAATCCACTGATTGTAAAGTGCTGTGGAACATCCTGAGGATGTGATATGGCATTATTCTTTTTCTTCCTTGCTTGGTTTATTCCTTACTTCACCTCTTACTAATTCATTAACCCACTTTGTGTCATGCTTGTTTAGTCTATGCTTGCTGCTCCTAGCTATATAGTTCTAGATATATATGCTCAGCATTGTGAATTTGAAGCAGTTCCACTTGTCCAGCACTGTAATGTTGTTAATTTAACTGCCCCCTACCCCCCCCACCCCCAAATTAGTTCACTTCAGCTATTACATTATATCTCTGAATTTAGCCTTTTTAGAATTATATGATTGACGGCTGGTTCATGGTACATCTTAATCCCAGATTATGTTGGATTTGATCATTTTGTGGTTGCTATCCTGCAAAGGTACCCCTTTGACTTTCATTCCTTGTATACAAATCAACAAGTCAAGTTGTGCGTTGCCTATTGTGGCTCCCCGACGCACTGGGTTAGGAAGTTCTCTTGCATTGCCTTTATCATCTCAGACTTTAGACCATTACACATTCCCAATTTATATTTCAAAAGCAAAATACTGCGGATACTAGAAATCTGAAATAAGAACAGAAAATGCTGGAAATACTCAGCAAGTCAGGCAGCATCTGTGGAGAAAGAAACAGAGTTAACGTTTCAGGTCGATGACCTTTGACGAAAGGTCATCAACCTGAAACGTTAACTCTTTCTCCATAGATGCTGCCTGACTTGCTGAGAATCCCCAATTTATATTTTGTTGATTGAAGTGTCCATTAAAGTAACCTTCCTGTTTCCACATATAATTTTTATCTCTTCACAGAGTAAATTTTCTTTCTGCTACTTCTGTCCTGGCGCTCTATAGTAGACCTCAAGTGTTAGCTTTACATTTTTCAAAATAAAGATGTCTAACCAGAATTGTTCATTATGTAACTTTTCACTTACCATGAGGTCTACTTCTTTAAGTTCCAGGTGCTACTGACATATCGGGGTAGGAATTTGTCTCGGGCGGTATTGCTTTGGCCGCCTGTTACACACCCTGCCCAATATTCAGTTTCATCGCGGTGAATGGGATTGAATATGAGACAGAGCATATAACGGGCAGTTTCATCGCAATGAATGGGATTGAATATCAGACAGGGTGTAAAACGGGCAGTTTCATTGCAATGAATAGGATTGAATATCAGACAGGGTGTAAAACGGGCAGTTTCATTGCAATGAATAGGATTGAATATCAGACAGGGTGTAAAACGGGCAGTTTCATTGCAATGAATGGGATTGAATATCAGACAGGGTGTAAAACGGGCAGTTTCATTACAATGAATGGGATTGAATATCAGACAGGGCGTATAACCGGCGGCCGATCCAATACCACGAAGACTAATTTCTACCCCATAGGGTTACTCTACCTCATTTCCTGTCTACCCTAACTTTCCTCCGGCTTAAATATGTGTATATGCATCCTTGCTCCACACAATCACAATCTACAATAGATAATTTCTACACATAACTTAATTTCAGTACATATTTTTGAAGTTTTTTCTTTTCCATCCAATTTCAAGGCTATTTAAAAACAACTGCATCTTTTACTTTCTTATAACTACTTCTAAGTGCACAAATGGCTGGAAACAAAACACAACCAGCAGTAACTGTCCCATCTGTACTATCCAACCCATTCCCACGTTATTGTAGAGGACATAAGAATGGGACTAACCTGTCTGACAATAGTGACTAGTGACCTGCGTAAATTGTTAGGCATTTTTTGCTTTGCATGTATATGTCATATTTTTAAAATTTTTCAATATGTAACACCAGCTCATTTAGCTGGGTGTAGGAAAAAATAGTCATCAAGGAACTAGCACCAATGGGACTTGAGCCATATCAAAGGGGAAGCAGTCATGGAATAGGGTAAGAACCAGCTGCCTAAAGGGAGAGGAAAATATTAGTCTGGTCAGACTATAATCAGCTGTAATAGGTTTGTATTTATTGAGATGCAATCTTTTCTATCTAGACTTCATTCAGCCAGTGTTTCAAGCCTACACCTGTTCCTATGTTTCACAGTTTTATATGGGTTGTACAAGAAGAAAGATGGAAAGACAAACCAAACTGTAGGCTTATGCAATCTGGAGACAATTGTTCAAATCTGTATAGGTTTATGTCAGTTTAGCTTTGCAATCATAAAAATCATTAAATAATTTGTAGTCTTAAGTAATTCTGATATTTTATCTGTATTGGTTTTATAGCATCAACCATAGCTTATTCCATCTAAAGTGAACACTTATCCTGGAATAATGTATGTATGAGCAATTTAGCCATAATAGGAATGGTTTAAGCAAGCATATATGTCTTGTATCACATCTGCATTTGTATAATTAAAAGATGTTACAGCATATATGTGTTTTTTCCCCATTGTGGCAGTGTTGTCCTGCTATCTTTCAAGATTCAATACCTATAATTATCCACTGGGCATGTATTTATTTTTCTTCAAGCATGGTACATGGTGACCTGAAGACTGGATTCCTATCCATGTTTCGGAAATGGCATATGCCTATCACTTAAGATGGAGTAATTGTTACTTGAAAGCTGGCATTTAGGTCATAGAATCTGGTTGTAGGAATAAACAATGCATGCCAGGATCTGTTGAGAGTAAGAGATCAAGGAGTTGCTCACATGCTTTGTATAGGAAATATTGGTGGTGGTGGAAGGAGTTGCTCTGGCTGGATTATTCCTTATTGGCCTTGTGTCAAGGCTGTTTCACTGGGAAAGCAATGCTAGCACATGTTGATACACTACATAAACATTATATGACTTGCAATAAATGCCATTAATTTTACTAGAATGTATCCAGCCATATGGAAAGGGTCTATGTAAGGAGGCAATTAACTACAAGATAAAATTGCTAGAATAACAGCCAGCAAGTTACAGAAGTACAGCTACAACGCTGGCATCTACCCGACAATGTAGAAAATTGCCCAGGTATGTCCTGTCCACAAAAAGCAGGACAAAACCAATCCGGACAATTACCGCCCCATCAGTCCACTCTCAATCATCAGCAAAGTGATGGAAGGTGTCGTCGACAGTGCTATCAAGCGGCATTTACTCACCAATAACCTGCTCACCGATGCTCAGTTTGGGTTCCGCCTGGACCACTCGGCTCCAGACCTCATTACAGCCTTGGTCCAAACACGAACAAAAGAGCTGAATTCCAGAGGTGAGGTGAGAGTGACTGCCCTTGACATCAAAGCAGCATTTGACCGAGTGTGGCACCAAGGAGCCCGAGTAAAACTGAAATCAATGGTAATCAGGGGGAAAACTCTCCGGTGGCTGGAGTCATACCTAGCACAAAGGAAGATGGTAGTGGTTGTTGGAGGCCAATCATCTCAGCCCCAGGACATTGCTGCAGGAGTTCCTCAAGGCAGTGTCCTAGGCCCAACCATGTTCAGCTGCTTCATGAATGACCTTCCCTCCATCATAAGGTCAGAAATGGGGATGTTCGCTGATGATTGCACAGTGTTCAGTTCCATTCGCAACCCCTCAGATAATGAAGCAGTCCGAGCCTGCATGCAGCAAGACCTGGACAACATCCAGGCTTGGGCTCATAGTGGCAAGTAACATTCGTGCCAGACAAGTGCCAGGCAATGACCATCTCCAACAAGAGAGTGTCTAACCACCTCCCCTTAACATTCAATGGAATTACCATTGCCGAATCCCCCACCATCAACATCCTGGGGGTCACCATTGACCAGAAACTTAACTGAACCAGCCATATAAATACAGTGGCTACGAGAGCAGGTCAGAGGCTGGGTATTCTGCAGTGAGTGACTCACCTCCTGATTCCCCAAAGCCTTTCCACCATTTACAAGGCACAACTCAGGAGTGTGATGGAATACTCTCCACTTGCCTGGATGAGTGCAGCTCCAATCACACTCAAGAAGCTCGACAGCATCCAGGACAAAGCAGCCCGCTTGATTGGAACCCCGTCCACCACCCTGAACATTCACTCCCTTCACCACTGGCGCAACGTGGCTGCAGTGTGTACCATCCACAGGATGCACCGCAGCAACTTGCCAAGGCTTCTTCGACAGCACCTCCCAAACCCGCGACCTCTACCACCTAGAAGGACAAGAGCAACAGGTACATGGGAACAACACCACCTGCATGTTCCCCTCCAAATCACACACCATCCCGACTTGGAAATATATTGCCGTTCCTTCGTCGCTGGGTCAAAATCCTGGAACTCCCTTCCTAACAGCACTGTGGGAGAACCTTCACCACACGGACTGCAGCGGTTCAAGAAGGTGGCTCACCACCGCCTTCTCAAGGGCAATTAGGGATGGGCAATAAATGCCAGCCTCGCCAGCGACGCCACATTCTATGAACAAATAAAAAAATGAAAGATGCACTTGCTAGCCATCAACAGCAAAATGACTATTTATACTCGTAATCATGATTAATGTTAACTTTTTGTTTTGTTCTGTCCACTTCAGCTTTTTCAAAATATCTGGTATAGTATACATCCGTAGTTACCATTTTGATTGGCTAAATGTGAAGAAATTTAGTAGCAAAAAGTAACAATGAGGAATGAGTAACCAGCAAAATAAAATCAGCAATCAAAGCCATCATTCGTGAACCAGCAAGTACCACAAAACATACCCATCAAGTAGCTCAGTTTCTTCAGTGTTTTCAACTGCTATTTTCTTTGATTTAGGTCCATGTATTCTGCTCAATGCAACATTTATAATAAATGCATAAACACATTTCTGAAAAAAAATCAACTTACCATTAAAATCATTTATTTAATATTAGAAATGCCCTTCTGTCGAGAACTGAGACTTGAAGTTTCACTTGAGCTGTGGATGCTCGAGATTTCCAGCTGCATCATGGGAGTTGTAGTCCCTCTAGTCCTGTGGAATTACAATATCCAACCATGCAGAAAATTTATAAAATGTGAGGTATAAACGCTGGAGAAAAATTTATTTTCAGTGTTCCTGACCATTTATCCCTTAACGAACACCACCATTTTTCTTCATTGTGGGACCTTGCTGTGCAAATTGGCTGCTGCGTTTACCTAAGTAGCAACAAGAACTGCACTTAAAAATAATTAATTGGTTGTGAATGCTTTGGGGTGTCCTTGGGACTTGCTGCACGTTCTTTTTCAGCATTTTATACAATTTAAGCAATTGAATAAAAATTCTGAGCTAATGGTGATGGTTGGGATGAAAGTTTTTTGTGTTCCTGAGGCAGCTTGATGTTTCTGGAGGGGATGTTTGTGGCACATGATGCTGCGCTCGGACATTTCAGCTAGAGTCAGGCGAGCTCCACATCGTGGTGAATGATCACCTGTTCAAGGCATTTGGAAATTTGATGGTGGGACAGGGTGCAACTCCCCAGTGTGTCGCTGTGAATGGTTTACAAATTAAATTGTGTGGGGGAATCCCCAGTAAATATTAATGCATACCTAGGGAGCTCCATTCCAACCATTGCAAGACAACATCGGCTATCATCAGAAAAATATTTTTTGTTAGTAGGCAACAACAAAAATAACACGAGCAAATCAGTAAATACAGAACAATATGGAATTCAGAGTTCTTGGGACACTCTATGCCCAGTCCCAGATGGGGACAGAGTCTGAAGACCTTACAGATCCCCTGCAATTTCCCTTCTGGACCTTCAAGGGATCACAGACCCCTGTTGGAAATCCTATGTACCATAATAATTATAGCTTCAAGAAATGAAAATCTACTGTGGGAAATAAGCGGGAGAAAATATTACTTTTATTATGTCCACAACTGAGAAAAAGAAGAGAGGTTTTGGGGAGAGAGGATGAAATAATAAAAAAATGTAAATAATTGAGAATAAGAGCCCTTGAGGGAAGGACAAAGAAAGTTACTTGCATCTTAAGCAAATTTTATAGGTAAATGATATTACAAATATTATACCTGTGAAGCCTCATGTTTTCAGTGTACGTGAGATGAGGATGATTTTCAACTTCGCCGCCTACGCAGTAACCTGGCGGAGCGAATTCCCCGCTCATTGTAGACCAGCCCGATTTTCATCCCATTGAAATCAATGGAACAAAAATCAGGCATGTTCTATAAAGGACAGGTGATCCACTCTGCAGGTTCCTGCCCAGGCGGCAAAGTTGAAAATTACCTGCAGTATTTGTTTCTTGTGTCAGTCATGATATATCACTGTATTAAAGGAGTGGATTAAATATTGTCAGTTAGGTTCCAAAAGGAACATGGAAAACATCAAAAAATGCATTTAAGGCCCTGGATTACCTGTGTGCAGTGGCACAGGAAATATACTAAGTTGGGGTTACATGCTTGGAAGGGTTACTGAGCCCATCAGTGAGGTAGCTGGATCTACATACATGTTTAGTGCTGATCTGTCCTTCACTTTGACAGTTTCTGCACTAGTAATAATTCAGCTTCTTAACAGTTAGCTGCAATAATTTCTTAAAGCTAATTATCAATAGCAATGTAAATGTTTTTAAAATACCTAAATATGGATGAATATTAGATTTGTATGAAACAAGACAAAAGGATGTTAATCAGAACTGTTGTAGGTGTAGACTAAGAAGAAATTCCAGATCCATTTATTTTGGCTTAGAATTCTGCAATATCTGTAAAACTACTAAAACACGTATTTACAAGAAACTCCAGAAAGAAGGGGCAATTTTCAGAATAACAGTATTGCATATTTTTACATCATTAAATTCATTCAATTTACACCAATAAAACCCCTCATTTTTGACTGTTATTTGATTTTGCTGTTGGCAGAAATTTAACCCATCAACCAGGTATAAATTGACGTTACGCAAATTTAACATGTTTACCCGTGCACACGTTATTTGGCCTATGCAGCTGATATATCTCAGTGCACCAGTGCCAGTAAACATGCAAAATTATGGATAACAAACACGAGTGGCTGTATTTCAACAAAATGGAACAGTATATATTAATCAAATACAGAAAAAGGAAATCCTGTTTATCAGGCAACAGAGCCATTCCAGCCTCACCACATGATGGTGCTAAGGCATGGCCCAACATTGTTAGAAGTAAGAATTATTACTTGAGGCTGAAAAGCACCTATAACGGTTGAAAGAGAATCAACAACTTTAAATGTTCAGCATGGTGTAAATTGGAACATTATGGACAAATTAAAGGTACACCTATAAAAGACTACCAGGAAAATTGCTGCCAAAGCCGGAAAAATTGTTGCATAGGTATTCCAAATGGAGTACAATGACACAACGTCCTCGAAGACTGCTGTACAATCTGGTAAGTGACAATTTTCATGCCATTTGCAATCATGAGTACATATTCTCATGTAAAGTCTATGAAGTCCACAGTTGCGTGCATGCCCATGATATGTAATAGATTTGTAAGTTCTCAATAATGTCCTGTGTTCTTCCTTGTTTGTTTTGTTCTATGGAAATAACTGGGGTATTCTTTATCTTTTACAATAATATTACTGTAGACACATCAGAAGCCATCAAAAAGTTTAACAATGTAAACCATCTTATTTTTCACAGATAAGTTCACCATATCTATCTCCAGTTGATGCAGGAAACCATTCCAAATTCTGAAGATTAAGATACCCTGGACACTGACATTGATGTCATTCAGCAGCAAGGATGATGAGTGGCAACATTGACAGGATCCAGACAGATGACTGTGCTACCAAGGAATGGGAGGACACATCACCTGTATTTGGGTCTTCAATAGGGTTTTCTTTGGGTTCCACAATATAAGTTGGAGGGTGAGCTGTGGTTCATCAGCACACACGACAGCCTGAGAATACATGTGTTGACCCTGCTATATCTCCACCTCTCACCCAGAGCATTTTGCAGGAGGTAATTTTGCCTGCTGTTCAAAAAGGTGCATGCTACAGCCACAGTGTTATGACATTGTTGCATACCACACAGACTGACTGCGTAGTTGGCAGAGCAGATTGGTTTTCCAATCAACTTGTTCATATTTGTAAGAAACCAGCAGACTGCCTTTGTGAATTTCTAGATGTTACTGTTGGCAAACGCTTTTTGGAATCTGAAAGCAAGTGCATGGGAATCTCTAGGCTCTTTTGTAATATAGATTGGATCTTTGGAGATTGAACTACGTTCGTAACTCATTTACGGCCAAATCTCATCGATCATTTACGTTTGTCTACCGATGATCTCGCTCAAATGTATCTCGACCCACAAAACTGGCCCCGCAATGCAATTATCCTGCATTTGCGTTGGTTTGGAGACCCTCCTGAAAATCATTTTTCTAGTGTTTTTAATGTTTATTGAACATTTTTTTAAAAATGATCCTCACTGAGACCTGCACTGTATTTTCTGTTTCTTTGAATGGATTTTTATGGCATAAGTAGAAGTCACATTAAAAATTGAAAAGCTTCCCTGATTGCAGGTTGCTAAACATGCTGTGTCTAATGTGCATGAATGATTAAATTAGTTGAAACTTTAATTTTAGTACTTAAAGAAGAGATATACGATGTGAGTTCGGTGCTTTTCTTGGGGCCCTAATTATTTACGCTGACTTACACTTATTTTACATTCTAATGAGATTCACAGGAAATCTGAGATTGGCAGAATGGGATTGGGCTCATTTTCTGATCTCAATTAGAGTTAGACTGGTGGCAGGTGCTAAGACCCCATTTAAAAAAAATGTTTTTTCCTAGTTGATGGTCTTAGAATTTTTTTTTAAATCTGCAAGTTTTACAATAATCTACCTATTGACTGTGGGAGACCTGAGGTATGGAAGCTGAAGATGAATATAAAAGCAGCTTGTGTATGGTGCCTGGGTTGCCTTGTTCCCACGTGCCACCTTGTGATGGGTGTTCCCAAGTTTGACAGCCAGTCCCTAGAAAAGCATATAGATATGCATAAGTAATTATACAAGCACAATAAACTGTGCACTATCTCAATTGTTTTTGCATCATTGATTCTGCATTTTTTTCTATAGCAAGGAAAATGAGTTACTCATTACACAATTTTATAGGGAATACTTAACTTTTGAGGTTTTTGTGAACTCCCTGTATATATAATGTCCAAGAAATGTTGTGTAGTGGAGTTAACTTCACATATGGTGTATATTGTATATGAAAAAACAGATATATTTACCTATATTTGTCAGCTTCTTTGAGTAAACAGAGCTTTAATAAACACTTCTGTCAAGTGTGTTTTTTCTTCATACCATTATTTCATTCTAACTTCAATACAAATTAGAAATTTGTACCAGTCTGGACCTTCCCTCCAAGTTGAAGTCAGTCATGGTATGGAGGATTCTTTCCTGTATGTTGTTTTTTTTCCCCTGGACCTTTCGATCCTGATTTTATGCAGATATTCAGGCAGATATGGCTAGCATTGTGATATATCTAAATATATTTGATATATGTGAAAATATCAATTCATATATATTGAAAACAGTATAGAAATACAATTAAATTTATTTTAATATACATGGCATAAATCAACAATGTTGCTAACATTCATTCATGTTTCACGTATCATCATGCATCAGTAATGTGAAACATTGTATTTCTAAAGTAAAATTAATGTAATTTACAAAAATATCAATAGCAAGCATATTGTTTTTTTTAAAGAATATCAGCAACATTAAACCCAGTCGTGGCTGGCTGGATCAGTGCCGGTTGCCTGAATTGATATTTTTAATGTGGTTGCTGTAAGCTCCTATCATTGTACCACTGTTTTAAACGTCATTGGAAAACACAGCTTGATATTGATAATCAGACTTTTGCACCAAGTCAGCTATTTGCAAATTGGTGTGGAAAAACTATCAACACACAGAAAATGTTCTATAAATACTGGATCAGATAAAATACATCCTGGAATCTTCAAGAAACTGAATCAGGAAATGGACAAAGATCTGGCTAATATTTTTTGGAGCCCCATAAACACCAGAACTATACTTCAGGGCTGGAAGATAGCAAGTATTATCCAGATATCTTCCTAAAAGAAATGAAATGTGAACCGGTTCATTGTAGGCCAGTGACCTGCAGAGGCACTAAACTATTTTATGGATGATGTGGAGATGCCGGTGATGGACTGGGGTTGACAATTGTAAACAATTTTACAACACCAAGTTTATGGATGGCTGAGAGTCATCCCCTGAAGAGTACAGAGTCCTTAAGGAATAGTCAACATGATTTTAGAAATAATGTCTTGTCTCCCAAATTTACTGGCATTTGCTGAGATATCTAAATAAATGGATGTAAAAAGTTCAGTGGGAATAATTTAAATTTTCACAAGGCATTTGTTGAAGTGAGATTTAAGATGCTTTACATTACAGGAGTACAGACAACTACAGAGGTACAGTCTCAGCAATGGGTACTGGAGAGAACACATGGTAGCATGGACCCAGGGAAAAGTTGGTCTAATATTCCATTGTTGGATTAAGGCCATCTGTTCTAATAGAGTAAACCCTGAAGCCAGTGCTTTAAGTTTGTGCTGTAAATGATTGGACTGTGATGCCACCAGAAAAAAGATTTTGTCTGGTTTGTGATCTATTTATGGCAGGATTCAGCAGCAGATGCTATGTTTGTTACTTTGTCCTCCCTTTTCTTTATTTAAAAAAATTGAATAGTTCTAAAATGTCAAACCAGAGTAAAAAAATTCTCCACTATTCCCCATGATCCCCATACTGAATTGTTCCCTACAAGTGCCCATTTTGTATTCCTTGCTATTTATACTGTTGATAAAAGATATGGGGCCAGGTACATCAATCAGTAATATATTTGCTGTTGATGTCAAGCTATGTGGCCAGTTGACTAGTCTAAGGGAGATGATTGACATGCAAAAAGATTTGGACAAAATATTAAATAGATCAGATAAGAAATTTTTGAGCAATTTTTTTCCCCCTTCTCTGCGCTCCGGAAAGGATTGATTCTTAGTAATGGTTCTGGTACATTGCCCAAGTGACCATCAGTCACGAGTGCGCCACAGATATATGTGCATAGAATGAGTTATGATTTTATAAACCTACAAAACACTGCTTAATTTGCAGACTTTGCTTAAAGGACATACAATCAAAGTAATCTTATTTTGTGCATTTGTCTTTATTGAAGGCTGTTCAATCATTAATACTGTTGCAACAAAATGACAACTTATTAGATTAACAACAACCACCCAAAGTTTGAAACATATATCTAACATACACTAAATAGGAGCACAAAAATACCTGTTCAAAAAACAGTTGAAATGACATTAACAGGAGCCTGAGTGATACACTGGGTTAAGCCACTATTCTTTTAATTCTATGGCCTGTGTTTGAATTTTACATGAAGTGATTGATAATCTCAAGCCAATTCAAAGTGGGTGTGAAACCAAAGTACAAAATAGCTCATAATTCAGTACGAATTTTAAGTCTCATTCAGAGTGATTACAAGGAATGCTGTTGTAGGAAATACAAATGTGTATTTCTGAGTTAGGGGTTAAAGCAAATTGTTGAGGAGTCAAAAGAACTTTATTTTACATCTAGTTGTGCTGTTTCTCACCTGGGGTAGCTTTGATATTAAAAATTGTTTCATTTCCAAGTATTGAATTCTCAGAAGCACAAAAATCATTTTTTTTTTAAAAGTCTAAATTTTAGGAAAGGTATACAGACATATCGTGCTGAATTGCTACCTTCTTCAGTCTTACAGTTAGGCTAATGTTTATTAAAAGATACCTGATTATGTTTTTGTCTTCAAGAATGTGGTGAATGTCATAGAAACAATATTTTTTTGTTTGTTTATTTTCCTTATCTTGAACATTTTGAATTATTCTACTTTTATGAACATCAGCTTAAAATTTTTTTTAGGATTTTATTTCTCCTTCTCTTTGGATCATAGGTCATAAACATAGCCAAAATAAAAACAAAAAGAAATGGAACAAAGGACTATCCAGCACTACTTTGTCCGATCTGGACAGCCTCAAAAATAGTATTACAATGCACAATTTAAATGGAATGGATAACAATACCACTGGAGCAGAAAGTCACAAAAGAACAAAGCGTTTTTTGTCATACCCTCGGTATGTTGAGGTTATGGTTGTTGCAGACAACAGAATGGTTGAACATCATGGAGCAAATCTACAGCATTATGTTCTCACTTTAATGTCCATTGTAAGTATTGCTGTCAGTATTCATTTCTAACTATTTTCTTAAATGCTTCACTTGTGTTTTCATTTTACAGGTACACACTTTGAAAGGCCTGTTGTTGATGCAATAAATGTTAGCTAAGCCTATTTGTCTTTACTGCATTAAATCATAGAATATTAACATTTTATTGTCCGTTCCTTGTTCCACAACATTTTTAACATGTCAAGCTCAATCAG
This sequence comes from Heptranchias perlo, assembly GCF_035084215.1. NCBI lineage: Eukaryota > Metazoa > Chordata > Chondrichthyes > Hexanchiformes > Hexanchidae > Heptranchias > Heptranchias perlo. Next base: position 31,922,381 of record NC_090341.1, on the reverse strand, counting down.
CCATCTTGCCCGATTGAGTTTAAGACTCTTGTAAAGGTATAAAATTATAAAAACAAAAAGCAGAAAAACCCTGTAAGGACACAGCAGTTCTGTCAGTAACTGTAAAGAAAAAAAGTTTAATCCATCAAATGTATTTCCTTCCTCAGAATCTGTAGCTTTTTTTCTTTTTATTTAGTGTTACCCCCATATGTTTAATGTTTTATTTATTTCTGTTTTTTGCAGGTGGCTACTATCTATAAAGATCCAAGTATTGGAAATCTTATAAATATAGTTGTTGTGAAACTCGTTGTTATAAATAGTGAGCAGGTAACATTTTAATTAGATATTTGTATATTCAAAATCCAATTAAAATGCTAAAAATAACAATTTTGTACTTGATACTGTTTTTATTTCATCTTCAGGATGGTCCATCTATATCATTCAATGCTCAAACAACGTTAAAAAACTTCTGTATATGGCAACAAAAACAGAACAACCAAGATGAAAACCATCATTCTCACCATGATACAGCGGTACTTATCACCAGGTAATTTCAAAATATCATTGTATTATCTCAGGGCATGTTTTTTTTGTAAAATGATTTTAAGCAATTGCAGATCACAGGAAACATGAGTCCACTGCACAAATTTGCCCAGAGATTCCACAATAATATTACTAATTGAGCATTCTCTCAGACCATAAATGTTATGAGTGAATAGTGAAATTGTCACACTGTATTACAGTTGGGGTATTCACCTGAGGCTCTATTACACAGACAATTTGGGAGCCATATAGAGAAAGCTCTGCATTACACTTAACCTGTGCCATGCCTCAGCTCAAAGCTAAGCTCGTGGCTATCCAGTTTTGTTCTCAAAATTGCTTTAATTGTGTTGATGGTTTATCTTCCAACTCCTTTTCCATTAACTCCGGGTTCCCTAAGGCTCTTTCCTGATTACCTCTTTGTTCTAACTTCATGCCAGTGATCTCCTGAATTCATCCTCCAACCCTACCCATTCTTCTGTTGATCATTCTACTCTATGTTCATCAACATTAGATTGCATGCTCTGAATGAAGTGGTTGAATCACTACATCTTGATTTCCTCCATGCCGTTTGATGAAGGAATACTAGATTTATAAATTAAGTGTTCTTTCGAGGAAACTGACTTGCAAATGGTAGTAATATTAAGCGAATTACACTTGGACACGCAACTGGGTAAACAATTTATATTGAAGGTTCCGCTTCCTACATTTCCTCCTCCTTTAAAAACAAGTTTGAATTTTTGATAGTGGATATTGTAAATACTGGTTCTGAAAACAAATGGCAGCATTTTAAATATCTTTAACAGGATGTAGACTTTTGCAATTCTAGTGAAATCAGTGAATTTTTAAATCATATTTTAAATTATTTCAACTACTATTAAGGTACTAAAGTAAAAATTTGTAACAGCCTAGTACACCACCTAGCTTGGTTTGGGGAAATATAAAAGGAAATATTCTTATTCAAATATGCAAAATGCTTCTGTTTTCTTCTCAATACTAGTATTTCCTCATTTGAAGTGACTTGCCTTAAAAAAAAATTTCAGAAACAGTAAACTGATTTTCTCATTTAAGTATCAGTACTGTTGTTATCACTATACAAGTTCTGTTACTTCCCAAATTTGTAAATGGAGATTAAAATTGAAGGTTTACCATTTTAATGTTTTGGAACAAGTGACTGCTGGAGAAAAATTGACATTTTGTGACAGCTGTTGTCATAACAAGAGAGGAAACAAACTGTTTAAATTTTGTACAGACTATTTAAACAACCTATGGTGGATAAATGTTATTTTCCTTCCCCGTTTTTTGGAAGTGACTCAAAACCATCCAGAACATGCCATAACACTAGATAAAAATTAGTAAGGACATTTGCATAGATAGAACAAAATTGTTTTTTCTTTAACTTTTGAGTGAACTGCCTTTTAATCAAATGTGTGTTTTCCTTTAGGCAAGACATTTGCAGAGCTCGTGATAAATGTGACACTTTGGGTAAGTTCTGACATTATTATGCTTTTTGATAGAAATTTGTTATTGGTTTTCCCCAATAACTCAGTCAGCTGATCTAGTAAATAGCTGAGCTTTACAAACAGGGAAGGTTCCAAGTCTGTGCTAAGTTGGAGGATCTCATTCGGGGAAATAGGGATTCTCCTGAATTATGGAGGGGAAAATTGACCTGGGTTCCCACTCCTGACCACACTTAATATAAAGACTCACATGAATAAAGGCCACTTGGGCAAGATACTGTAGGGCACCTGCTTCTCTGGAGCCATCCCTCAAGGATGAGTTAACAAGTTCAGAGAAGCAAGATAAGATTTAAAGAAGACATATTTGTTTTTGACTGATTTTCTGTCTAGAGCTACAGAAACACAAGTAGAAATTAATAGCTCTAATTTTTAAAATAATTTTAATCAGTTAATTTTCTATGAAGCGCTAATTGCAAATCATAACACACAATGTTGAATCTCCCATAAATTTTATTTTTTAAATAACTCCAAGTGTAATTTTCCAGTTCAAACCTTTACACCAAACTTAAGTCTAAGTGGGACAATCAGAGATACTTCAATATATGGAAAGATTTGACAAATACTTTTTTTCTGTGGGTTTTGTATAGGCTTGGCTGAACTTGGTACTGTATGTGATCCTTATCGAAGTTGCTCCATTAGTGAAGATAACGGATTAAGTACTGCTTTCACAATAGCTCATGAACTTGGGCACGTGTAAGTCTTCCATAAATCATATTAAATATCATTGATATGGTGTTCTGGCAAGTGAAAGTCTCACTGTAAATGCAGCAGCGTGTATGATTTAGCTTTGTGTAACGAATTGTATTCAGATCTACATGTGTTTTTGCTGTTTGAATTAACTTGGATAGTTCCATTCAATAATAATATTACAATTTTACTAACAAGTAATTTTTCTCTTTGCCTTGGTGTATGTGTATTATATAATCACTTATTTACAGTTGGAACAACAACTTGAATTTATATAGCATCTTTAACATAGAAAAATGCCCCAAAGCACTTCACAGAGGCGTAATCTAAAAAATTGGATGCTGAGCCAAAGAAGGCGTTATTGGGAGTGTGACCAAAAGCTTGGTCAAAGTGGTACTTTTATGGAAGGTCTTAAATGAAGAGAGTGACGTGGGAAGGCGGAGGAGTTTAGGGAGGGAATTCTGGAGTATTGTGCCAGGCAGCTGAAGGCACAGTCAGCAATGGGGGATACACAAGAGGTTCGAGTCACAGGAATGAAGAATTTGGGAGGGAGCAGGAAATTTGCACTGGAGGAGGTTACCGAGATAGGAAGGAGCAAGGCCATGAAGGGTTTTAAACATGAGGATGAGAATTTTAAATTCGAAGCTTGGGAACCTGGGAAGACTGGGAGCCAATGTAGGGGAGAAAAATAATATTGCACAATATCTTTCCATCCAATTTCAATTCTCACTCCAATCACATTTTACCAAAACAATTCTACTCAGTCATACTCCAATAAAATGATTCTCTGCAGTACAGCTACAATGGCAGTTCCTCACCTGGTACATTATATAGATTTAAAAAGAAAATTTAGAACATGATAAGTACATAACAACATTTATCGTGAGGAAATCCCCGTTCTCTTCCCCCCCCCCCCCCCACAAATTTACCTATCCCATTTTATTCAATTGTTTCAACAGCTCCTTCCCCTACTGTGTTGCTCCCTCTTGGCTTCTTCTTCATCTTGATTGCTTCCAGGCCCATTCTCCTGATGTGAAGGCCCCACTCTCTAAGCCCCGCTCCCACAATTCTCCCTTCCAGAATGAGCTTTCCTTCTGCTTTCTCCTTCCAGATGCTGTCCCACTCTCATTTCCTTAGACCTCAGCACCATTCCCCCCATTATAGTCATCAACCTCAATCTTGGACTTTCCTTCTCACTTCTTACACTCGTTCCTGGCCCCTCACACACTCCTGACATTGTTGTCCTCTCTCTTACTCCTTTCATTTTTTAAAGATACAATGGACATTTAAATGTAAAATAAAAACTCAGATTTAATCTCACTTCATACTATTAAGCGATAAATATATGTAACTTGAAAATATTCATACAAGTTATCAAATACAAAGATAGATGTAATTCACACATATTTTAATCATAAAGGAAATATAATTACATTGGTCTAGAATTTTGACATTTATGGCATAATTTCAGCAAGTAATTTTTTTGGCAGCCCACCCCAAAATCAATCACCCTTCCACGATCTGCCTGTAGAGACCCAAGCGAGTTCATTTACATATGTTATAATAAGGTCAGTGGCATTCCAGTTCCAGGATTCTTGCATTTACACTTACAAAGCACTCGGGGTAAGTTAGAATGAGAATTATCAGGTGCAGTTGCTGCTAGAATCAGCTGAGACAAGCAGAAATGAGGAATTTCTGAACCTGAAGAGTGTGGAGAGTTTCAGTTGTGATATCTGCAGCTGGGAACAACTTTTTCAGTGTTTTTTTTGGCATTCCATCCTTCCTCTTCCTTTCACCGTCCTCTTCCTCCTGCAACATTTTCACCAAAATGAGAGTCACTGATGCATCCATCAGTGTGGACTGCAAAATGACCTGTACTTGCTTATCATTGCTTCTGGCAGCATGAGACCACTGGGAGATTTCCCCCCCACCCCCTCTTCCCCCTTCCCCCTTCTCAGGAGCAGGTATATCCTGTTGGCACACCCTTGTTTGCCATTATCATGGAGGAGGAAGAACAGCACAGGATGGAGCAAAAGAGAGTTGTGCAGTATTCAAGGAAATGGAGCCCACCAAATATTACCCACCAATAGAAGATACAGGCAACAAGGCTCACAAACCGATATTGGGTATTGAGTACCAGTGAGGGTAATGACACCTCGGGCGAGTGCAAATCCACAGCACCGTGGAAGTCTTGGCTGCACAGGGGGGCACAAGAAAGAGTAGAAGTGCAGTTGTTATAGGGGATTTGATAGTCAGGGGGAGAGACAGGCATTTCTGCAACCGTAGACGTGAGTCCCGAATGGTGTGTTGCTTCCCAGGTGCCAGGGTTAAGGATTTCACTGAACAGATGCAGGACATTCTGCCTGGAGAAGGGGAACAGCCAGAAGTCGTGGTCCATGTTGGAACCAATGACATAGTTAGGAAATGGGTTGAGGTCCTACAGGCAGAAATTCAGGAACTAGGAAAAAGATGAAAGAATAGGTCCTCAAAAGTGGTAATCTCTGGATTACTCCCAGTGCCATTTGCAAGTTAGTAAAGAAACAGGAAAGTGGTGCAGGTGAATGCATGGCCAGAGAAGTGGTGCAGGAGGGAGGGCTTCAGATTCTTGGGGCACTGGGACCAGTTCTGGGGGAGGAGGGACGTGTACAAGCCAGACAGGTAGCACTTGAACGGGGCCAGGACCAATGTACTCGCAGGGAGGTGAACTAGTGTGTGGGGGAGGGTTTAAACTAATTTGGCAGGGGGTGGGGAACCAGGACATCATAGCAGAGAGGAGAGACAAGGTGCATGGAAAATTTGGAGGGAAAAACAACATTAGGAGTAGTGTAGAAAGAGCAGGAATTAGATGGAGCAAAAAAGCATAGCAGCCTAGCATGGTGATGGAATGCATGTGTGTTAATGCGAGGAGTGTTACAAATAAGATTGATGAGCTGCAGGCACAAGTTGCCACATGGAGTTATGATATAGTGGCTATAACGGAAACCTGGCTTAAACATGGGCAGGAATGGGAACTAAACATTCCTGGCTACGATGTATTCAGGAGATTTAGAGAAGGAAAAATGTAAGGAGGGTGGGTGGCAGTATTGATCAAGGATAATATTACAGTTTTACAGAGGGACGATATAGTAGAGGGGGTTCAAAGACTGAATCTATTTGGTTAGAGTTAAGGAACAGAAAAGGAGCTGTTACACTGCTGAGTGATTACAATAGACCCCCAAATAGTGAGAAGGAAATAGAGGAGCAAATCTGTAGGCAAATTTCAGAGAAATGTAATAATAATAGCGCAGTAATAGTAGGGGACTTCAACTATCCTAATATAGACTGGGGAAAAAAAGTGTAAAGGGCAAGGAGGATGAAGAATTCCTAAAATGTGTACAGGAGAACTTTCTTAATCAGTATGTTCCTAGCCCAACAAGGAAGGATACCACCCTGTTCAAAAAAAGGGAGAGGGATAAATCTGGTAACTACAAGTCAATCAATCTAACGTCAGTAGTGGGAAAACTACTAGAGATCATTGTCAAGGACAAAATTAATTGTCACTTGGAGAAGCATGGATTAATAAGGGACAGCCAGCATGGATTTGTTAAAGGCAAATCGTGTCTGACTAACCTGATTGAGTTGTTTGATTAAGTAACAGAGAGGGTTGATGCAATAAATGTTGTATATATGGACTTTAAAAAGGCATTTGACAAAGTACCACACTTTGGGAGGAACAACATAGAGAAGCAGTATAATCTAAATGGTACTATTTTGAGGGGGGTGCAAGAGCAGAGGGACCTGGGGGTGCATATTCACAAATCTTTAAAGGTGGCAGAACAAGTTGATAAGGCTGTTAAGAAAGCGTATGGGCTACTTGGCTTTGTAAATAAGGGCATTGAATACAAAAACAAGGAAGTTATGCTAAACCTTTAAAAATCACTGGTTAGGCCTCAGCTGGAGTATTGTGTACAATGCTGGGCACACTTTAGAAAGGATGTCAAGGTCTTGGAGAGGGTACAGAAGAGGTTTGCCAGGATGATACCAGGGATGAGGGACTTTAGTTATGTGGAGAGATTGGAGAAACTGGGATTGTTCGCCTTAGAGCAGAGAAGGTTAAGGGGAGATCTAATAGCAGTATTCAAAATAATGAGGGGTTTTGATAGAGCAAGAAAGGAGGTCTGGCAAGTAGGTCAATAACCAGAGGTCCTAGATTTAAAATAATTGGCACAAGGGACCTAATGGCTTCCTTCTGTGCTGTAAGATTCTATATGGGGACCTGAGTGAGTAGATATGTATAAGAGTGCACTTCACTAAAAAGGCAATAGGGCAGCTCTGCCACCTACTTCATGAGAGCTTACAGTCATGGTCATCAGCTATTTCGGTGATTATGAAGGTGATGACCACACTCAACTTTTATGATACCGGTTATTTCAAGCAGCCACGGGGATCGCTGTAATATCACCCAGGGTGTAGTGGAGAATACATTTGTCAGGTGACTGATGCATTTTGCAGGAGTGATGGTGAATTCATCATTGATGGCACCCACGTTGCTTTGCAAGTTCCCATAGAAAACCTCCTCACTACCTCAACAGGAAGGGATTCCACTCTGTGAATGATAGATTGTGTGTGACAACATTCAAAGGATCCTACATGTCAGTGTGAGATTAGCTGAAAGTTATTATGATATATTCATCTTTCAAAATTTGGCTCTCTACCTCTTCAGGGAAGAAAATCAGGTCGAGGGATGACTTCTGGGTAACAAAGCATACCCCCCTGGTCCCATGTATAATGAGCCCACTAAAACTGGTCTAAACAGCAGCAGAGTAGCACTATAACAAGGCATAAGCCTCTGCAGGATTAGTCATCAAGAGCACCATCAGGGTCTTAAAAGGGATACTTTCACAGTATGTGGCAGATAGTGTGGCCTGCTCTGCCATGTATGACTTCGCTATACACTATATAAAAAGGCCTGGACTATAACATTGCTGGGAGGCAGCCCTAGCTGCGTTAGAGGCAGAAGTAGATGGAGGAGAGCATTATGATGACCTTTACTCAGAGGACTCCTCAGAGTCCTGCCAAGAGCACCAGAACACAACTTATCACTGATGTCTTCACTTCTGTGTAACACAGTCTACCTTTGATATCAGTGTACTTCTTTCCCACACTTTCAAATAAAGGAGCATTCCCTCAATCCTGTACCCATGCTACAACATGACAACACATCCGTTCTCTTTGACCCTACATAAATGCGCTAAAAATCATCACCTAATTGAATAAGTCGGCACTAAATAAGTGCACTATTTCCTGTATGAATCCAACTTCCATGAATAACAAAGCCTGACATAAGTGCACATTCTATTTCACTACAACTGAAGTGTAAGCAATGGACTCCCAAAGCCAAAGCTTTGCTATCATTCACCCTACCCGACCTGCAGTACATCTGCATCTCAATTCTGTTAGAACATTTGAATTCAAGGTTCGTGCTTGAATCAGTTGGAGGCAACTGCTGTGCTTTATTTTATGTATCTAAATTTCCTCAGTTCAACTTTCCCATTTTGCAGTATCCCCTAGTCCCTGCATTATCATCCTTGCGTTTTAAGCAATATTTTCATAATTCCCATTCAATTTATGTACATTTTGGTAAGTTTAATAGTTTGTTAAAAATAAATAAAAATTTCATTTTGCAACAGATTGTGCCCTATTAACATAAATGCGCTAAATTTTTAAAAATTGCTGTCACCTTTCTCAACACTAACAGCTATATTGATTTTTTAAAAATAGATATCCACTATTTAAATAGAGGCCCCCTTGCTCACACTCCCTGAAAATTAAGTCTCTGGGTACATACCCTGATCCTTTTACTGTCAGGGTCACTGGTCCCACTACTTGCTGTCCGTGCCAGGTTTTAAATCTCTCCACAGGCAGCCACTTCCATTAATACACTGAAACTTCACTCCATGCAAAAATGCTTTCACATTCATTGGCTTCCTCTTCACCGCTCCTATTCTGTCCTGCACATCATTTTACCAACATACTCACTTCTGCTGTACCTGCTAGGTTTTGCATTGCTCTACAGGCTAATTTGTCACTTACCACATTGCTTCATCAAATTGTTATTTTTTTCTCTCTTTCCTCCCCCCCCACACCACCAACCCACCCTCTAAATGGTCAAGAATCCATATAACATTAGAGTGAATGAAATTCGCACATGGCATTCCTCTAGAGGAGAAATTCATTTTTGCAGTCTTGGCTGATCCATCTGTGACGGGGGGTCCCTTTCCCATACGGCAGAAGCACAGTGCTCGGTGAATCAATCAAGCAGCAGTATTGCATGGTCTGTGTTCTTAGGTAAGATCATTTTACTCTCTCAATCAAGTATTGGGGGAGGGGTAACTGGACTGTCCTGGGAGAGTAAATTGTGAAAAAAAAAGTTTAAGGCAAGGATATCTCCTTTGAAATAAGGAAGAAGAGAAGTAAACATATTTGTGCGCAATTAAAATCAATTATATAATTTTGTTTGAAAGTTAATTTTTGAAAATGTTATGGCTTGCATATTCGCTTTGCAAATTAACCCAACACTTAGTTTTAACATATGCATTGTTTTTTAATTCATTTGACTGTTATTGCAATAATTTTGCCTTCAGGACAGTCAGGTACCAACAAATACAGCTCCTCAAAGGCTCAGTCTTGACCACTGAGTGTTTTATAGGACATTATAGATACTTCCTTGTAATAATACCAGTGCATTAATTCTTTAGCCTTTAGTTTTGGGGGTAGTGCCCCTTTTTCCAGGACTGGGAAGAGAGGTTTTGTGTGAAATAAGTGATTAAGTGAGCAAATTTATCTGTCTGAGAAAAGTGATTGGGGTTGATCTTGACTTTGTGCGATAGTATAAAACGGGTGATAGCAAGTTGGCAGCCCTATTTACATTTCTCCCGATTTTTATTTCCAGCAAAACTGGCTGCCGACTCGCTATCACCCGTTTTATGCTATCACCCAAAGTCAAGATCTAGCCCATTGTATGTGGTGAGCTGTGTTTGTAAACATGGTAGTGTTAGTGAGCCAGCTAGTTTTATATTTGGATTGTAAATGGTCTTGTAAAAAAAAATTATACCCAATTGATCCAGGAACTAGAAATTTATATATATGGTACAGTACCAATTTAACAGACACTTAGAATCATGGAATGGTTACAGCACAGAAAGAGGCCATTCGGCCCATCGAGCCTGTGCCGGCTCTCTGTAAGTGCAATCCAGTTAGTCCCATTACCCCGCTCTTTCCCTGTAGCCTTGCAGATTTTTTCCCTTCAAATATTTATCCAGTTCCCTTTTGAAAGCCACGATTGAATCTGCTTGCACCACCCTTTCAGGCAGATCATAACAACTCGCTGCATAAAAAAGTATTTTCTCATGTCACCTTTGGTTCTTTTGTCAATCACCTTAAATCTGTGTCCTCTGGTTCTCAACCCTTCCACCAATGGGAACAGTTTCTCTTTATTTACTTTATCTAAACCCTTCATGATTTTGAACACTCACTTCTATCAAATCTCCTCTTAACCTTCTCTGCTCTAAGGAGAACAACCCCAGCTTCTCTAGTCTATCCACATAACTGAAGTTATGTGGATAGACTAGAGAAGCTGGGGTTTACTATTCTAATAAATCTTTTCTGCACCCTCTCTTAAGGCCTTCACATCCTTCCTAAAGTGCTGTGCCCAGATGTTATAATGATTCAGTTCTTTTTGTGGGCTAAGTTGATAGAATTGTGTTTTTGGAAAAGCTGAAATTAAAATATGCCTCTACACGGTTTAATGACACCTTTATATTATAGGAGTTCAGCCGATGGGAGACATTCAGCCTATGTCGGCTGCACTCCATAGTATAAGCTGGTCCACTACATGTCCACTGATACAGTAAATGGGTCTCTGCATTGCACAGCAGAGGTCAGCGTGACAGCACCGGACTTGAAAGTAAGAATATGTAGATGAGATAATTGCAGAATAAACAAGGGTGAAGACTGAAGCAAAATAATAAATAAGGATGAAGACTCATGGTGTCGTATCCTCTACATTGGAGAAAGCAAACATTGATTAGTTAATAGCTTTGCTGAACTCCTCCATTCTGTTGAAAAGTGTGACTGCTAACTCCCTGTTGTTTGCTATATCAATTCTTCATCTCGCTCCCACTCTGACCTCTCTGTCTATGGCCTTTTACACTGTTCCCAGTGATCTCAATGTAAGCTCGAGGAAAAGCACCTCAGCTTTCTGCTAAGTACTTTGCAGCCCTCTGGCCTTAACATTTACTTTAACAACTTCAGATCTTAGCTGCAATTCCCGTTTTCTCTCTGGCAGTCTGTGCTGTCAATGTGGGATGGGCGTGCTGGTTCTCCTCGGAAATGGGTTGGTAGTTGGGGTGGGCAACCCCCCTGCTGTTGGAAAACTACTTCTGGGGTGGTCTGCACCCTTGGTGTCGACCTGTTTTTTTTTCTTCTTCCACCAGACTTCCGGGCCACTGGAGCCTGCCAGATTTTCATGTTTCCCTTTCTCCCTATTCCTCTTTAGCTATTCACACACTCTCTCTGTCTTGTATATGTCTTTTATTTCTATCATTATGCCTCTTTTTGTCTCCTGATGATATCACATCTGCCATTTAATTATCTCCTGTTCTCCACCCAAGCACTCATAGGTCATTCTATTTCTTTTCCTCTGTGTTTGTTTTTTTTTCTTGTTCCCTTCCTCTTTTCCTTTGTTCTGTTCCTTTTTAAATGCTGTTCATCTGTAATCTGTAAATATCTCCTAGTCCTGAGAAAGGATCTTAAGTCCTCAAACTTTGACTGACTCTTGTTTTTCCAAAGATACTGTCTGACCTGCTGAGTATTTCCAACTTTTTTCTGTTTTTATTTTCAGATTTTCAGCACCTGCAATGTTCTGGTTTTTTTTGAAGACTGAAGCAACTTTTCACACTTTTATTCTAACTGCTTTGTTTATCAATGCCTCTAGTGGGAAAATCAAAGGAGAAACTGAAACACTCTCATCTGGCTTTAATTTGCACTCATTTGTCAAACTTATCTTGCCTTTTACTGCTGAGATTCTTGAGCCCCTGAGTCCCCACTCAGAGAAAGTTGGAGATTGCTTTGTAGGACTGTGGCGAAAATTTGTTTTTTTACTATTATATAAACCAACAACAATTGGCAGCAAAATCTCAGCATTTACCATATTATCAACATCACAGATGGAAGAGTGCTGGACACATTGAGAAGAAGTTTCTAAATAAAACATCAATTGCTTATCATTTCTGATGTAATTGAATACAGTTTGAACTAAAGATATTTTGCTCGTAATGTGATATCACATTTTCAAGTTTAAGTAATCTAATTGCTTTTACATACATTGGGGCTGATTTTTGTCCCACTTCTACTCCATTTTTCAGCATAAACGGGATGGTAGCAAGGTAACATTTTTTTTAAAAAACTTACCGCTGACTTGCCAGCCGAGGACTGCCCAATGCGACTTTTGAGAGGTCCTCAATTTAGGCAGCCAGCGCTCCCGCCCAAAACAGGCAGGATCCTCATACACTTACTTAAATCGATGTCGTATATTGTATTTAGGACCCTGATACAATTTTGATCTTCCAGTGGGTCGGAGACTTGGCCCCACAAAAATCATCCCGCCTGCTGCTGGACCCTCTGTGCCTCCCCCCCACCCCCACCCCCACCAAGGTGTCCCTGCTGGCTCAGAGGCTGTGCTCTATGGAGAAGCTGCAAGATTTCCTGCTCTCCCTGTATCGGCGAGCTTTCTCTAAGTGCTCATTTAGTGCTGGTAATTTTCCAATTTTACTTGAGGTCCAATCACAAAATTGATTGGGCCTCCCACTGGCGATTGCCCTCACCCACCGCTCACCTGATCATCTGAATCGAAAGGTGCCCCCGATGTGTGTCTGTTTTTTTTAATAGAAGTGTCATACATCAAAATATCTGAGTCTAATTGGGCTCTTCACAATGGGCTTATGTGACCGTGAAATGGACTGTTAAACAATACCCAAGTTGAGATTAGATGGTTCTTGAAGGGCAATGGGCATTGCAGTTTATTTCTTCTAGGTTGTATTTACTCATGTGGGTAGATGTTCTGATTGCATTCCAATCAGGCATTAGTTAGATGGTCATTATTCGTACCCACCCAACTATTAGTCTGCTGACTCTGCCTGATATTGCGGTATCAGCTTCGCTTACATAGTGTGGCCGAGCTCCTGGCCCATTGTGGGAGCGTGCCAGAGCAGGGCTGGAAATTGTGTGTAAGCAGCCCAAAGGGGTGATGGATAAATTTGAAGGGATGCAGATGCTTAAAGGTAAATGGCCACATATGGGGATAACAATGTTGGCATAAATGATCAGAAAGTTTACCTTATGGAGTCCTCTTGCTGTTCTCATTCAAAATAACATAGCAAACCTGTGCAGAACAGTTTAACATCAATATAAACCAAGCTGTTCTTCACAGATGTTCATATTGCAATCTGATTTATGAACCACTAATACAAGAAATATGGCTATATTCCATAAACAAAAGCTGTCGGCATCAATATGTATTATGTTATATATGGAATAAATAAGAACATAAGAATACATAAGAAATAGGAGCAGGAGTAGGCCAATCGGCCCCTCAAGCCTGCTCCGCCATTCAATAAGATCATGGCTGATCTGATCCTAACCTCAAATCTAAATTCATGTCCAATTTCCTGCCCGCTCCTCGTAACCCCTAATTCCCTTCACTTCTAGGAAACTGTCTATTTCTGTTTTAAATTTATTTTTATTTAATGATGTAGCTTAAATAGATCTCAAATTGCATAAGAGATATACTGTGTGATATGCATTAAACATGAAGCAGCCAGAATATAACTGTATAATCAATTTTTAATGCAACCAAGCTGGTTGGCTTGAATAACAACATTTTTTTTATTTTTAACTAGGTTTAACATGCCTCATGATGACAGCAATAAGTGCAAAGAGGATGGTGGTAAAAATCAGCAACATGTTATGGCCCCTACACTGAACTACTATACCAATCCCTGGATGTGGTCAAAATGTAGCAGAAGATACGTGACTAATTTTTTAGAGTATGTTGTTGAATTTTGTTATAAGTCTCAAGTTGAACTGTACTATCGGTTTCTGTATAGATTTGAATGTAATGATTGCAAGCGTACTTCTCAATTGTCCCATTTTAACTGGGATGTTCTGATATTAAATAGCAACAATGAGAAAAGCTGTAGCAAGGCTCCCAAACTGGCAAAATCAGCTGATTTGCAGGTCTACTCAATACCGTGCTCTCAGCTCAAGTACTTACCCAAATTTCACTCAATACACTTCAAGTTGATGGGTATGGCAGCAAGTATTCTGAAAAATGATTAGATTTGTAGAAAGTACATTTTCAATTTAATGGGTTAGTGACTTTCTTCAAATAGGTTTCTATGTGAACATTTTGTGTTACATATCAGAGCCGTGGTAAATTTGAATGCTTTAATTTTTTTTTCTTACTTTTTTTTCCTTTTAGCACAGGATATGGTGAATGTTTACTTGATGAACCTGTGACAAGAACATATACACTCCCTCATCAGCTCCCTGGTCAGATTTATAATGTTGACAAACAATGTGAATTGATTTTTGGATCTGGATCTCAGGTGTGCCCTTACATGGTAAGTGCAATAATAATAACTGACAACATTTATGGACTATAGTTAGAATGCAATAATTTTTATTTTCTCCATAGGTCTTAATCAAATCAAAACTATTCATTCCAATCTACCTGTAAGTTTGTAGTTTTTTTGTGAAGCATGCTGGCTATTTCACATCCGAAGAAGATTGAAAATACAATTTCAAATTGAAGTAAATGTTTACTTCAGTTGAATTTGTGGTTTTCACTTTGTTTCATTCAACTGTTTGTCATACTTTATCAGCCAGCTATTAATATAACAGGGTAGATTTTCAACTTGCCATCTGGGTGTAAAACTGGCGTTGTGGATTCAATGGAAATGATAAATGGGCAGCCAATCCACAATGCCAGTTGCATGCTCAGGCAGCAAGTTGAAAATCTACCCCAATGTTTTCTGATTGATGAAATGTTATTTAACAAATAGGTTTATAGAAAAAAAAAATCTCACTGTATTACTGAGAAAATAGTACCTTTATGTACTAAATAGTGATATGCTTTTTTGTAGCAATGAAAAGACATTTTAGTACTGTGAAAATAAAGTCTTTGACAATACCAGATTTTAGAAGTTTTATTTTGCTGTGTAGACACAATGCAGACGTCTTTGGTGTACAAGTACTGAAGGAGTGCAAAGAGGCTGCAGAACTCAGCATATGCCGTGGGCAGATGGGACAGAGTGTGAACCTGGAAAGGTGAGAGCTTCTAAATTTTTTAAAAAACATGGCCAAGTAGGAATATTTTATCAGGAGAATCAGTTTCATGCTTGTTAGATTTGTGTTGATGGTAAAATGACTACTGTTTTACAAGTGTAATGTGCGACAAGGTGATATTTTCACGTGTTTCTGCTGTTAAAACAAAATGTTTGGATCTAAGCCAGTTTTAAAGGTCCCAAAAAAGAATGTTTAAGTATAAAAAAACTGACTTAGCAATGAACAATTTCTACCTGCCTTTGGGAGTGGCACATCTTATGAGGTTTGAATTGGCACTGTTCAGCTTTCGAAATCCTTGTACCTCCTCCAACAGCTGATAGAACTGTAAAGCAGTAACTGGCTTAAAGCAATTCTAATGACATGTTTGGGATACACTTTCCCATTCATTATCTTGGTTAGTATATAATTAGTACTTTCCTAACTTAAACTTCCTGTTTAACTTAATTTTAGTCTTGCTTTGTGTTAAATTCTTCAGCTGCTTTTGAAGTACCATGGTATCTTTTGTTTGTGAAATTGAAATATGAGTTTCTCTCACACATGACTTCATTTTTAGACATTTGTTTTGTTTTTAATTCTTTGTTCATTATCTTCCCTGTACTGCAGGTAAGGTTAGTGATGGGAAAAATTACTAGGATGCGTCACACTTTAAGATTTTCAGCCTAATCAAAGTAACTACCCATGTCCTGAACACCACATATGGTGTTCTCATTTGACCATGTTCACTTCCTTTCCTCCTATTGTTAACATCAATTACATTTGCATTGCTGCCTTAAGAGAGGGAGAAAACCCTTGGGAGGTGGCAGAGATAGGAAATGTCGTGAGTAGCTGGATATAAAGAATCCTAAGACCTGATTGTCAAGAACTCCAAATGGACATTGATCCATTAGAAAAAGGTTCAAAGAACAATGAGGATGATTTAGGGACTTGAGGTTCTAAGTTACGAAGCTAGGCTCACGGAGCTGAATATATATTCATGAAAGAAAACAAGGTTGAGCAGGATAATGATCCAGGACTTCTAAAAAGTTAATCATAGATAATGTAGATACAAGCAGGATATTTAATATGGACTAGAGGAGAAAAGTACAAAATTAATAAGTCTCAAGCAAGATTAGAACATAAGATCCCCTACCCAACCTTTGAGGACCATACATTTCTGCAATAGACTCCCAAGAAAAGTGTTTAATGTGTCGATTGATGCTTTCAGAAAAGAGATGGATAAACATCTAGTTGAAATGGGCTCAAAGACTATGAGATAATTATGGATGGAGGTGACACAATGCCCCATGGAATATGATAGTTTCTGTTTTGTAAGATCATGGAAATACATTTGGAAGATATGGATAAATAACAGAAGTGCAAGGATAAGTAAATATTCTGAAGTTTCACTTGTTTACCTTTGGGATCAGGTAGAAATGTTACAGATCGTTCACTTACAACATTAAATAGGTGAGTTAGTGTACATGCTTGGCACATCACCTTGATTTTAAAATTCTCATCCTTGTTTTCAAATCCCTCCATAGCCTTACCCCTCCCTATCTCTGTAACCTCCTCCAGCCCTACAACCCTCTGAGATCTCTGCGCTCCTCCAATTCTGGCCTTTTGCGCATCCTCGATTTTCATTTCTCCACCATTGGTGGCCGTGCCTTCAGCTGCCTAGGCCCTAAGGTCTGGAATTCACTCCCTGAACCTCTCCATCTCTCTAATTTCCTCTCCTCCTTTGAGATGCTCCTTAAAACCTACCTTTTTAATCAAGCTTTTGGTCACCCGTGCTAATACCTCCCTCCTTATGTGGCTCGGTGTCATATTTTGTTTGATAACACTCCTGTGAAATGCCTTGGCATATTTTACTACATTAAAGGCGCTATATAAATGCAAGCTGTTGTGGTACATGATCTATGGAAAGAGGACGTGTGAAGAGCCAAATGGCTTTGTCTTGTTACATGCTTTTATTCTTATGCTTTTTTTTTATTCGTTCATGGGATGTGGGCTTCGCTGGCGAGGCCGGCATTTATTGCCCGTCCCTAATTGGTCTTGAGAAGGTGGTGGTGAGCCGCCTTCTTGAACCGCTGCAGTCCGTGTAGTGAAGATTCTCCCACAGTGCTGTTAGGAAGGGAGTTCCAGGATTTTGACCCAGCGACGATGAAGGAACGGCGATATATTTCCAAGTCGGGATGGTGTGTGACTTGGAGGGGAACGTGCAGGTGGTGTTGTTCACATGTGCCTGCTGCTCTTGTCCTTCTAGGTGGTAGAGGTTGTGGGTTTGGGAGGTGCTGTTGAAGAAACCTTGGCGAGTTGCTGCAGTGCATCCTGTGGATGGTACACACTGCAGCCACAGTGCGCCGGTGGTGAAGGGAGTGAATGTTTAGAGTGGTGGAAGGGGTGCCAATCAAGCGGGCTGCTTTGTCCTGGATGGTGCCATTTATGAAAAGTTTATTATGAAAACTGGGAAGATTACTAAGTTACCTTCATTATAGTCGATGATAGAAAAGTAGTACAGAGCCTTATAAGACCACAGCACTCAGTCATATCTTATCAAATCCAAATAAGGATTACTAAATGATCCCAATTCTGGCCCGTCCTCCAATATTAAACTGGAAGACAAGATGATATTCAATGCAGAGTTTGAATCAAAAGTCCCCATGGTGCTCGCTGATTGAACTAACAAGCTTTTTGTGCTGCTTTTAAGGTTAGATGAAAAGTACAGTGCCACCTATAGCTCAAGCATATGAAGCATCACAGTGAAGTCCAATCCTGATACTCACATGCACTTTACAGAAGGGGGAGAACTGGACAGTGATCAGTAATGTGAACCCAAGCTGATTTTCTCTTTGAGGTTTAGTACCCTTGACAACACCCTGACTGAGATTAAATAGCTCAGGACAGACCATGGATTGAATCTGAAAATCTCCTGCTCTATATGAGTTTGTACTACAACATATATTGAATTTATCCACTGAGCTAGAGGAAACTTTTTTTAACCTTAAATAATTACATTGTTTTAAAGTATCCCCTGCCACTCCCCAATGTTCTGCCTGGTGATAAACAGAGAAAATGGCAATAACCGAATGGAAAGACCACATAACGAATATGTGAACTCTGAAATTAATGAAAGGAAAACAATATTTTGGAATTATAATAGTATTTTTACCCTCAAACCACAAGTGAAATCTGCTATTGTCCACACAGGGATAAACTGTACTCCAGATCTTTTGCAACTAAGGCTCTTGGCACATTATAGATATCATTATTATAGCTCTCAGTTAATATTAATGGATTCTGCTTTAGCAGGAAGGATAGAATCATCATTTTTGTAACCATCTCATTAAAATAGCAATGACTTCTATTCAGCTCATTCCTATAACATGTGGTCTGGATTAGATTAGCAAGTACAAATCCAAGGGTACAAAACTGCCTCACACAACTCTGAGCTACAACATGCTGAGGCATCGGTGCTTGGTCAACCATGCTGTCTTTCTAATTGCAATCTTCAAAACTCTTGACGGTGGAGCACACCTCAAGAAAAGAGGTGTGCTCAATTATTATTGACAATCTCAGTGAAATTAAGAGCCACATCAAATCCAAGGCCAATTAGTTATGTGGGTCAACAACACCACAGTTGTAAAATACAAAAGTATATGAATAAAATACCCACTATCCCCTGCAAGGATGTTTTATATCTATGATGCAAAATCAATAAGCTACATGTGACCTTTTGAAGAGTACTGAGGAGCCTTCCACTATCAACCAAATAGCTGCATGATTATTGTTAATTCTAACAATTGTTGGCTATGAAATTTTATGTGCATGACTCTAAAACAATGGTAGTACCTAATTTTTAAAATATTAAAATTTAATACACAAAATTTTATGTTTTAATTTTCTGATTACTTTAAATCATAAAGGAAAATAAACTACCTTACTGATTATAAATTTATGATCTAATTGAAACCAAAATACAACTTGTAGAAACTTCCAGCCAGCCAAGATTTGTAAGAAAATACATCCTTTGGGGATCACATGACCATGTCAACTGGTATGCAGGATTACTGCTGAGCTTCTCAAATCCTGTACACTAATTACCTTCAATTCACCACTTTAAGTCTAAATTCTCACTCCTAACTTTTCATACTAAACCATAGGAATGTTTGGCACAAGAAAATATAGTTCTCTGCAAGCATGTGAAGCACAAATATTAACAAGAAGAGATTAAAGTTAGTGTTGTCAGTACAAGACAGCACTGAGAATGAAAATTACGTAACACAACCATTTCAAGAAGCATCTAGGTCCTCGCAGACAAAGTTGTCTCTATACAATCAAATTATTGATGATCAGAACACTCATGTATCAGAGAAATATATTACAGGGAAGGAAATGAAGTTCTTGATCTGAAACAGCATTTTGTGCAATAACAGCATAAGTAACATTCACAGATTTGATGACTTGTAGAATAGGACTCACTCAAATAATGGCTGCTTCAGTGACAGGAGCTGAAGATCACAGCAAATGTTTTTTTCTCCACTTTTTTTGGTGATGATAACCTACCTCTGAAAATTAAGAGTTGCAACTTTTGCAAATAAAAATTCATTTTGGCTAGCAGATCTCCCTTGGCATTGCTCGTAGTGAAACAGGCTTAATAAGAACAGGGGTATTTTGTCAGGGACATTGACTTATTAGCATTGGGATCTGAGTCCTTGGAGAACTTGGAGGTCCAGTGCCTGGAAGTACTGGAAGTTCAGGGTCTAGCAGGATTTTAGGGGATCCCAGGGTCTGGCAACACTTGAAGAAGGGTGCCAGGATTCTGGGATTACTCGAGGTTCAAGGAATGCTGGCGCGGTTTCTCAGATCTGGGGACTGTAAGAAGGGAGGTTTCAGGGTCTGGGAGCACTGAGGGTGGTTCCATTCCTGGTTTTGCTCCAAAAATGTATTACCTTCCACTTAACCACATTAAATAGTATCTGCCACCTGTCTGTGCCTAACTGAAGTGTTTTATGGTCCTCTTTGTTGTTTGCCGAACTTCCTATTTTTGTGTTGTCAACGAAATTCGCAATTGTATTTCCTATATCGTCCAATTCATCTATATATACTGAAAACAAAAGTCGACTGAGCACTGACCCTTGGGGTACACTCTTTCCAACCCTTCCCCAGTCTGAGCAATGCCCATTTACCCTAACTCATTGGCCCTTGTTTGTCAACCTATCCCTGCTGCTACATCTTTAATTATACCATACGTTGGAATTTTTCTAACAAGCCTCTTGTGAGGTATCCTATTGAATGCCTTCTGAAAATCCATATACACTGCATTTCCTTTATCTATTCATTTGGTTACTTCTGCAAAAAAAAATTGTGACTTGCCTTTAACAAAGCTTTGCTGGCTGTTATTGATTAACTCATGCATTTCTAAATAATCACTAATTTTACCGTGACTTATGAATTCTAAGAGTTTCCGCACAATTGATGTTAGACTAACTGGTCTATAGTTACTTGGTTTATCCTTCTCTCCCTTCTTGAACAAAGGTATTACTTTGACTGCTCTCAAGTTCTATAGCACAATTTTCATATATAAGGAAATTGAAAAATTGTGGCCAGGGCTCCTGCTGTCTCCTCTCTGGCTACTTTCAACAGCAGAGAGTGTGTGCCATCAGGGCCCAGTAACTTATTCACCTTGAGTTAGAAAGAAAGATAGAACTTGCATTTATATAGCACCTCACGATGTCCCAAAGCGCTTTACAGCCAATGAAGTACTTCTGAAGTGTAGTCACTATTGTTATGTAGGGAAACACAGCAGCCAATTTTCACATAGCAAAGTCCCACAAATAGCAATGGGTTATGAGATAAATTACCAGATGATCTGTTTTTGATGATGTTATGTGTGTGATATAAAATATATAATGTTGCTTGATACCTATTGGCCAGAACATCTGTGAGAACTTCCTTGCTCTTTGAATATTGCTATGGGATCTTTTACGTCCACCTGAGAGAGCAGCCGGGACCTCAGTTTAACATCAGATCCAAAAGATGGCACCTCTGACAGTGCAGCAGTCCCCCAATACTGCACTGAAGTCAGCCTGAATTATATGCTCAGGTTTCTGGAGTGGGGCTTTAAACCTACAACCTTCTGACTCAGAGGTGAGAGTGCTACCATTGACCCGAAGTTAATACTGACGAGGCTGAAAGTTAATTGGTGAAGGAGCTGAGGAAGAATTTCAGCTGTAAGAATGATGGAGTGGCATGCAATAGTCTTGACAGCTCTACCTCACTTACTGTGAGGATAAATACTTTAGATTTTAGCTGAATTTAATTTGTACTGAGAACTCCCAATTCTATGAATCTGCTCTGTTCTGTGTGAATCTGAAACGGGATTCTTTTGCTATGTAAATAGAACAAAAAGTGTCCACATTGCTTTAGAGGACTGTATTGTGTTATTTACCTGGAGTAATCCTTGTGCTTGCTTTTGAACCAAAAATACAATTTGGCAGTCATGTTAGCTTCTGCCGTGATTTTTTTTGAATTTGTATTCTGTACTTGTAAACATGAGGGATGTTTGTGGTAGGAAATTGAGTACTTTGTTCTTGGCATCCCCTAGCAGCATTGAGCATTCCCAGGCCAGATATAGCATGGCTTGTTCGAGATCAGATCACATTCTTTGCTACTTTAATAATGTTTCATAACTCCCACGAGAGAAGAGCACCCTCTAGTGTATCAACATGACATTTCAGTTTCCTGCACTGGCCACCCTTTCTGAATCTCTCATGACTTTGTCAACTTTGTGCCAGTTTATGCTTTGTGGACTTGAGCCCAAGAGGAACTGGCTTGGGACTACCCTGAACTCATACGAACATATGACAATGTCAGAAAACAAAAGACCAGCTGGGCCATCTTGCATGTTCCATACGATTGTGATTCTCTACGCATCACAATACAGACACCCCGTACCCACCTGGAGCCATGTAATCTCCTGGAAGAGGCGGAAAAAAAACAGATAAAATAAGGCCAATTAGGGGAAACAAAATCTGGAAAATTTCTCTCATTCCATTTGGAGGCTAAATCAAGAGAGAGAGACTTTATGTTCAGTTTGGACTAAATTCAAATCATACTCCAAAGCTGAAAGGATAATGTGCTTGCCCAGTACATCTTCTACTCTCCCCGCTGCATTGAATTCTAAATAAAGAGGTTCACTGAAAAGTAAGTACTTTGCAAGAATTATGCACAACGTTTGCTAGATAATGAATGAGGAAGAAAGCTAGGTTGCTCAACTATAACTGTAGTATTGGACATTCTTTTAGTGAAGTTATGATTCACTTATCAAATTTCTCACACTTTCCTTTGGCCTTTGTCCTATGACTATATTGGGTTCCTCAGTTTGGGTTTTTGCAAATGTGTTTAATTGTGTTATAGATTTATTGTATCTTCAGGACATGATAACAGAAATAACTAATTTTAACAGGTTAATCATTAAAGCTTATTGATTGAGATTAGGTCGAGTGAAGGGAGGACACTACTGGCAGGAGAAAAAAAATGTGTGTAAGTGAAATTTAACATGATAGGGACAATTAAAGGGGAATGTCATGTGGGGGTGGGGGAATTCTGAAAGCCTTTAGAAGGGCTCAAAAACCATCTCAACCTATTAGCAGCTCTTGCTAAGGCTGTAGGGGTCAGGGGATTAAGAGATGATAGACAAAAATGAAGGTAAAGGAAGCCTCTTGTGCAAGCTGGGGGCAGCACCTGACTGGTCTGTCACTTGCTGTGTCAGCCCTATGGTGCATTTTAACAGCAGGTGTCCTTACAGCAAATGACACAACTTTGTATTTAGCTAGACTAATCCTGACCATGTGAAGACGCTTCCCCACAGCCATTATCAGGTGGCTGCTACAATGTCTGATATTTTGGTTGGTGGAATCTTAGCAGATGTGACCAAATAAGGTTTGTTGGTTGCTGATCAATCTGGCATACTTTCTTTCATGCAATGCCATGACATGCTGTGAGTGGGATGCTTCTGAAGAATCATCCAGCATAATGTTTAGTCAGACCTGCTGTTGCTATTTAACTTGAGAGTTGAGGCCTCCTCCTGCACTAATCATGTGCCAAAGCAAAGTCTAGTCACCGATGTATGCAGAAGTGGGTGTGCAGGTACCAACAGGTGGGCACAGGGAACCCTTTATGCATCACAATCAGCCTGCTATCCCTCTAAGGGCTCTCATTATCTTCCCAGCAACTCACATCAGGGATTCTGTTTGGCAAGCCCATTCATGGTTGTAATGGTACTTCAGGGGAAAAAAATAAAACCATTAGTAGAAAGGCTTATGACAATCTATATGCATGAGAAATATGGGCCAGAAATGACCTCAAATGGCAAAAGTAGGTTTGTTTTGGTCCTTTAAATGTTCTTGCCTGCACTGCTCATTGCCTGGCAATTTTGGCCACCCAGTTATATTGGGCACAAGTCACGGCATCGACTAGCATTGACTTTGAAAAAAGGCGCTGAAGACCTCAGAAGGTCATTCCTGCATCATTAATGTGATCTCCTTGCCTTTGCCGGAGCTGAACACTAAGCTCCCGCCCTCACCCACAACGTTGTAGGAAGTGTGCTAGCACTAATAATGGATGGAGGATCAGCCCCTTCTTCCTCAGCCTAATGCCCCAGAAACAGATCGGCAGGCTGAGGAAAATCAGGGACAATGCCTCCTGTAAATTTTTCCCATTGGTCTTTGACCTTATACATCGTACATGGGAGATAACTATTAAACGTTTGAGGAACATTATTCTTAAAAGTTATTAATTTACCTTTCGCCATTGTTAGTTTTTTGAGAACATATATCTCCATTCAAGAAGTAGAAATATTTATCCATTATCTTGGATTTGTTTTAAAATAATTTGATATACAATTAATAATGTTTAAGAATGTTGTAATGTGTATATATGGCAATGAATTGAGTCTATTCATAAGACCTAGCAATTTTTAAAATTATCAAATCTATTTTATAATTAAAACATGATGTAGAAGTGAAGCAAACCATTTGTTCAGATGATTTAGTTTGACTGAGTCTGCATGAGTCAAATGGTTCTTGCTGCTGCTGTTTAGCACAAAGTAAATCAACTGAAGCAAGTATAGCTAAATTAGTTTTGCTTTCATATGTTACCAAATTTTTATTTTCTGTTTCAAATGCCCTTATTAAAACAATCATTCATTTTTCATTTATATGCTGTTGATCTTGCCTGTTCTGTAGCAATTCAAAGAAGCCAAGCTTTACATTGGACCTGAGAGGGGGCTATTGAGGAGTCAAAGGAAGAAAGGCACTTGGTTTTAGCAAGTTATAAAAATAATGCTTCAAGCCTCCCTCTCCAAAATACACATTAATTCATGCATCACGGTGTCTTAAGGTTTGGGAAGTGGAGAAACCAGCTAGAAACAGGATGGTTAATCCATCTAATCATCCACACCAGTTTGTTTTCTACACTTAAAAGACTGTAATGTCAGGATTACAATGCATAGATAAAATTTTCTTCTGTTGAAAAATAAAAATATAAAACAGGACATTTAGCCTCGTAAAATTAAAATAGGAGTTCAGAAAGTCAGAAGATACATTTTTCTGTCTATAAAAGAGGAATGGTAATTTTAGATGTGGCAGTGAATCTGCAACCATTAATCCCACATCATCGATAATAATTGTTTAGGTGTTAAATGTGCCCTTTTCACATTTGAATGTTGTCAATCTATTTTTTTTTACTCTCCCATGTCAATGACAGGAAGGTAATTTTATGCATACAAATCAAGCCTAAATTGTTTAATGTTGAATGGTTGCTGTTTCATGAGCAGATGTATTATTCAATCAGCTCTCTTACATTAGGTACAGGAATAAAGCAAATTGTTCTTGTGTGCAGCATAGCCAAACATAACCAATCCATAAATAAATACAATCATATTTTGTTTTTAAATCTTATCATTAAAATAGAACCATTGAGCTTATTATTTCTCTGAAACAGTTTTATGGTTTTGCAACTTTCAAAAGACAAAAGTTAATTTCTTTCCAATTATTGTTTCTACAGCACTGCAAACATGGTGTTTGCATTGTAAAGGATCCTTCTGAAATCTCTGCAGTAGATGGAACATGGGGACCTTGGAGTCCTTTTGGTTCCTGCTCCAGAACCTGTGGAGGTGGCATTAAAAATGCAGTTAGAGAATGCAACAAACCAGAGTAAGCAAACCTGTTCAATGTATTGAGAGGCATAAATACTTTATCACATTTTGAAAGGTGAATATATTGTTTTGATTTATTGTGTCAGAATTTGAATGGAATTATATCATCATGGTGTATAAACCATCAAAAATTTGTTTTAGTGGCAACCTCTCATAAAAAAACATAGAAAATAGGAGCAAGAGTAGGCCATTCGGCCCTTCGGGTCTGCTCCGCCATTCAAAATGATCATGGCTGATCGTCTAACTCAGTACCCTGTTCTCGCTTTTCCCCCATATCCCTTGATCCCTTTAGCATTAAGAAATATATCTATCTCCTTCTTGAATACATCTAATGACTTGGCCTCCCCTGCCTTCTGTGGTAGAGAATTCCACAGGTTCACCACCCTCTGAGTGAAGAAATTTTGCCTCATTTTGGTTCTAAATGGCATACCCCGTATCCTGAGACCGTCACCCCTGGTTCTGGACTCCCCAGCCGTCGGGAACATCCTCCCTGCATCTAGTCTGTCTAGTCCTGTTAGCATTTTATCTGTTTCGATGAGATCACCTCTCATTCTTCTAAACTCTAGTGAATATAGGCCTAGTCGACCCAATCTCTCCTCATACACTCTCAGTACTGAAATTGTGTATTTGGATTTATTTGTTACATTTTAGAAAAGGAAAGAAGATTATTATTTTTTAATTTTAGGCCCAGAAATGGAGGAAAATACTGTGTTGGTCGAAGAATGAAATTTCGATCATGCAACACTGAACATTGTCCAAAGCAAGAGAAGGATTTCAGAGGCGAACAGTGCGCACAGTTTGACGGAAAACACTTTAATATAAATGGACTACCTCCAAATGTGCGTTGGGTTCCTAAGTACAGTGGAAGTGAGTATTTCCATTGGGAGAGGGGAAAAAGTATTATATTTAACATTTTAACCAATGAAAGATGACAGATATCATTAAACCAAGAATCTTTCTTTTCAGTTTTGATGAAAGATCGCTGCAAGTTGTTCTGCAGAGTGGCTGGAACTACAGTCTACTATCAGCTCAGGGACAGAGTTATTGATGGTACACTTTGTGGGCCAGATACCAATGATGTCTGTGTACAAGGACTTTGCCGGGTACAAAACTAATTTTAACGGTTTTGTGTAAGTTTTTTTAATTACAAAAATATTGTTTTATCTAGTTTTGCAAAACTGAATGTATGTAATGTTTCTTTTCCACAGCAAGCTGGATGCGATCATGTATTGAATTCAAAAGCACGAAGAGATAAATGTGGTGTTTGTGGTGGTGATAATTCTTCATGCAAAACTTTAGCAGGCACATTTAATACTGTTCACTATGGTAAGAATCATACTATCCTTAGGTTTGAGATAGTTGCATTGTTGCCAAAGGCATTAAGTTTAAGCAACAAGGCTAGTTTGAAGAACACAAGCAGAAACTGTTTAATACTGATGGAAATTATATTTACTGCAGTATATTATGCATATGAAGAAACACTGATCGATTGAGCTTCATTATTATTTGTTAAAAAGCATTGATAATTGTTCTTCTACTTTGAGAAACAGTAGGAAAGAAAACATTGATTGCTATGGTTAAAAAGTACCAGTTATTATCTGCCAAAAACAGACAAAAGCTTGACCATTAAGTGTGTGCACTTATAAACTGTATTTAAGAGTGTAATTAAACTAATTTTGACTCTTAAGTGGCAATCATTTATGAATTGTACCCTATTGAATTTTGTTAATTCGTTCATTGGATGTGGGCGTCGCTGGCGAGGCCGGCATTTATTGCCCATCCCTAATTACCCTTGAGAAGGTGGTGGTGAGCCGCCTTCTTGAACCGCTGCAGTCCGTGTGGTGACGGTTCTCAGAATTACAGAAGTAACCACTGCCTAGATATTTTTGCTGTTAGTAAATGTACTGCCCAGTATTTTGGTTGATAATCATCTGATGCTAATAACAACTGCCTGGTGAAACAATTCTTGCACTGGCAGTAATTCATTTCGGATTAATAGGGGGAACAAAAGAGCAACCGTGGGTTGGTTAGTAAAATTACCAAGCTGTCTCCTAATTTTCCAGTGAGATAACTTACTGATGGCAACTTGTTAGTGCCTTCCAGTGAAAATAATCAGGTCCTCTGACATGCAATGAACCCTTGGTCTTCAGCTTCAAGAATTGTGTACTCTATCAGAGCATTGTCACATATTCTGAATTTCAAAATATAAAATATTTAATCATGCAATATTCTTAAAATATAACTTTAGAACCCTTCTCCCCCTTTGCTTCAAAACATTACAATAACTTTAAAAAAAATTATTTATTACAGAATTAGTGGCTATACTTTACATAGATAAGCACTGTGTGCAAGAATTTGCACCATTCGCATCACTCAAACTTGCATCTATTCTACGTCACCACTGTTTGCTGCAGTATAGCTCACCTTTATCATGGTGCTTTACTCAGGAGTGGGTGGAGCCATTCTTAATGTAGCATCAACTATAGAATGTTATTGTTTTTGAGATGCTGTGCCCTGCCATGACCTCCTATCTGCTAACTACTGCACAAAAGGGTGGGATATTAGCAGCATTTTTTAAATGACCCCCAATGGATAATTTCTCCAAAACATTCATTGTTATTTGATGTTTCAGTTTTGATCAAAAGGAAGAAATGTCCTCTGTATTTGTGTTGCTTCATGCAAGGCCATTCCTTGCCCACTGCCACTCTTCAATTGTTTGTGAAAAATTGCTGAGAAAATGTCAACTGGGCAATTACTATTATCTTGTGACATGAAACAGTACTTTGTTGTGTACTGAAAATCAATTTCAGTTACTTAAATAATTCCAGTGATTGTGACTCAGTTGTAACAAAATTTCTACATTAGGACCAGTGGTTTTCAAATGCATATTGTAATGCAATTTAGTACTTTACTCAGTGTTTTAAGTGTATATTCAGGATGTGTGTTTGATATTTCCCAGGATATAATGTAGTGGTACGAATACCAGTTGGTGCTACAAATATTGATGTGCGACAGCACAGCTATTCAGGGAAACCAGAGGATGACAACTATCTTGGTAAGTTCATTTTGAGGTAATGTAAAATAATTTATCTTGATACTTTCTGATACATGTAATAATGTTATCTCCTCGTGCCAATAATTGTTCTAAACATTATAGTTCCTTTTATGTGTTACATACTGTGGAACCTCCATTAGTGCTCCAACTATCTGCCTTCCAAATTATCCACCAAACTTTTGTGGATAGAAAATTACCTCAGTCTGCTAACACTTATTTCTTCCTGTCTGACATATATCAACCTCTGTTTATTATTTGTACTGTATTTGTCTTGATTCTTGTGCCTATGGTATTACTGTATAGAACCAAAATTTTGGGAATTCTCAGTTATTTGTCAATTTCCACTGTCCACTGTGGTGATCCTTCCATTATCATAGTAGTATCATAGTATGTTACAGCATAGAAGGAGGCCTTCAGCCTATCATGCCTGTGCCGGCTCTTTGAAAGAGCTTTCCAATTAGTCCCACCCCCCTGCTCTTTCCCCATATCCCTGTAAATTTTTTCCTTCAAATATTTATCCAATTCCCTTTTGAAAGTTATTATTGAATCTGCTTTCGTCACTCTTTCAGGCAGTGCATTCCAGATCATAACAACTCTCTGGGGTGGGGGGGGGGGGGGGAGAGAGAAAAAAATGTTTCCTCATGTCGCCTCTGGTTCTTTTGCCAATTACCTAAAATCTGTGTCCTCTGGTTACCGACCCTTCTGCCACTGTAGGCATTTTCTTCTTATTTGCCCTATCAAATCTCTTAACCTTCTTTGATCTAAGGAGAACAACACAAGCTTAGAACATAAGAAATAGGAGCAGGAGTAGGCCAATCGGCCCCTCGAGCCTGCTCCGCCATTCAATAAGATCATGGCTGATCTGATCCGAACCTCAAATCTAAATTCATGTCCAATTTCATGCCCGCTCCCCAGAAACCCTAATTCCCTTTACTTCTAGGAAACTGTCTATTTCTGTTTTAAATTTATTTAATGATATAGCTTCCACAGCTTCCTGGGGCAGCAAATTCCACAGACCTACTACCCTCTGAGTGAAGAAGTTTCTCCTCATCTCAGTTTTGAAAGAGCAGCCCCTTATTCTAAGATTATGCCCCCTAGTTCTAGTTTCACCCATCCTTGGGAACATCCTTACCGCATCCACCCGATCAAGCCCCTTCACAATCTTATATGTTTCAATAAGATCGCCTCTCATTCTTCCGAACTCCAATGAGTAGAGTCCCAATCTACTCAACCTCTCCTCATACGCCCGCCCCCTCATCCCCGGGATTAACCGAGTGAACCTTCTTTGTACTGCCTCGAGAGCAAGTATGTCTTTTCTTAAGTATGGACACCAAAACTGTATGCAGTATTCCAGGTGCGGTCTCACCAATACCTTTTATAACTGCAGCAATACCTCCCTGTTTTTATATTCTATCCCCCTAGCAATAAAAGCCAACATTCCGTTGGCCTTCTTGATCACCTGCTGCACCTGCATACTAACTTTTTGATTTTCTTGCAGTAGGACCCCCAGATCCCTTTGTATTGCAGTACTTTCCAGTTTCTCACCATTAAGATAATAACTTACTCTCTGATTTTTCCTGCCAAAGTGCATAACCTCACATTTTCCAATATTGTATTGCATCTGCCAAATCTCCGCCCACTCACCCAGCCTGTCTATATCCCCTTTTAGGTTTTTTATGTCCTCCTCACTCTCTACTTTCCCTCCCATCTTTGTATCATCTGCAAACTTTGATATGTTACATTCGGTCCCCTCCTCCAAATCGTTAATATAGATTGTAAAGAGTTGGGGACCCAGCACCGACCCCTGCGGAACACCGCTGGCTACTGGTTGCCAGTCCGAGAATGAACCGTTTATCCCAACTCTCTGCTTCCTGTTAGATAACCAATCCTCCACCCATGCCAGAATATTACCCCCAATCCAGTGATTCTTTATCTTGAGCAATAATCTTTTATGTGGCACCTTGTCGAATGCCTTCTGGAAGTCTAAATACACTACGTCCACTGGTTCCCCTTTATCCACCCTGTACGTTATGTCCTCAAAGAACTCCAGCAAATTTGTCAGACGTGACTTCCCCTTCGTAAAGCCATGCTGACTTTGTCCTATTAAATTATGTTTATCCAAATGTTCCGCTACTGTCTCCTTAATAATAGACTCCAAAATTTTACCCACCACAGATGTTAGGCCAACTGGTCTATAATTTCCAGCCTTCTGCCTACTACCCTTTTTAAATAAGGGTGTTACATTAGCAGTTTTCCAATCTGCTGGGACCTTTGCCGAGTCCAGAGAATTTTGGAAAATTATTACCAAAGCATCTACAATCCCTACTGCCACTTCCCTCAAGACCCTAGGATGTAAGCCATCAGGTCCAGGCGATTTATCC
This sequence comes from Heptranchias perlo, assembly GCF_035084215.1. Taxonomy (NCBI): domain Eukaryota; kingdom Metazoa; phylum Chordata; class Chondrichthyes; order Hexanchiformes; family Hexanchidae; genus Heptranchias; species Heptranchias perlo. The sequence continues at coordinate 31,891,640 of NC_090341.1, read as the reverse complement.
GCCTTGAGTCCCATTAATTTACTGAGTACCAATTCCTTAGTGATTTTAATCGTATTTAGCTCCTCCCCCCCCCGAGAGCCCCCTGTTTGTCCAGTGTTGGGATATTTTTAGTGTCATCTACCGTAAAGACTGAAACAAAATATTTGTTCAGCATTTTTGCCATCTCCATGTTTCCCACCATTAATTTCCCGGTCTCATCCTCGAAGGGACCTACATTTGCCTTAGCCACCCTTTTTCTTTTTATATAACTCTTGCTATCTGTTTTTATATTTTTTGCTCATTTCTTTTCATAATCTATCTTCCCTTTCTTAATCAATCCTTTAGTTACTTTTTGCTGTCTTTTGAAGACTTCCCAATCTTCTATCCTCTCACTAAGTTTGGCTACCTTATAGGTCCTTGTTTTTAGTCGGATACTATCCTTAATTTCTTTACTTAGCCACGGATGGCTGTCATTTCTTTTACACCCTTTTTTCCTCAGTGGAATATATATTTTTTGAAAGTTGTAAAACAACTCCTTAAATGAACACCACTGCTCATGTACCGTCTTACCCTTTAATCTATTTTCCCAGTCCACTTTAATCAATTCCGCTCTCATACCATCATAGCCTCCTTTATTCAAGCTCAGTACACTTGTTTGAGAACCAACCTTCTCACCCTCTAATTGGATATGGAATGTAACCATGTTATGGTCACTCATTCCAAGGGGATCCTTAACTAGGACATTATTAATTAATCCTGGCTCATTACACAGGACCAGGTCCAAGGTTGCTTGCCCCCTTGTAGGAACAGTTACATATTGCTCAAGAAATCCATCCCTGATGCACTCAATGAACTCTTCCTCAAGGCTGCCCTGCCCAATTTGATTTGTCCAGTTAATATGATAGTTAAAATCCCCCATAATTATAGCTGTTCCCTTGTTACATGCCCCGACTATTTCCTGATTAATACTTCTTCCAGCAGAGTTGCAACTATTAGGAGGCCTATATACTACGCCCACTAGTGTTTTTTTCCCCTTATTATTCCTTATCTCTACCCAAACTGTTTCATTATCCTGATGCTTTGTCCCAATATCATTTCTCTGTATTACAGTGATTCCTTCCTTTATTAACATAGCCACCCCACCTCCCCTTCCTTCCTGCCTGTCCTTCCTGATTGTTAAATACCCTGGCATATTTAATTCCCAGTTGTTGTCACCCTGTAGCCATGTTTCTGTAATGGCCACAAGATCATGCCCATACGTAGTTATTTGTGCCGTTAACTCGTCCATTTTGTTACGAATGCTACGTGCGTTCAGATAAAGAACTTTCAAATATGTTTTGTGACACTTAGTTCCTGCTTTTTCCTTTTTTAACACTTTACCTTTTACTCCATACCTTCTGTCCCTTCCTGACAGGCTTTCCTCTGTCTCCCTGCTCAGGTTCCCAACCCCCTGCCACAGCTTTGATGCTGGGTTAATCGCCTTACGCCTTCTAGCTTTTATTTTATCTGTCGTGCCTAAAGTACACTTCCTTTCCACTGCTCTACGCTTTTCCCTTTCTCTTGAACAACTGTTTGTACTATTTGTATTGTAGATTTCCCCTGGGACTTCCCCTCGCTTGCTGCTCTCAACTTTATTCTCTTCTGACTGCCCGCTCAGGTTCCCATCCCCCTGTCATTCTTGTTTAAACCTTCCCCAACAGCACTAGCAAACACCCCCACGAGGACATTGGTCCCGGTCCTGCTCGGGTGTAACCCGTCACGCTTGTACAGGTCCCACCTTCCCCAGAACCGATCCCAATGTCCCAGGAATCTAAATCCCTCCCTCCTACACCATCCCTGCAGCCACGCATTCATCCTGTCTATTCTCTTGTTCCTATACTCACTAGCACGTGGCACCGGTAGTAATCCTGAGATCACTACCTTTGAAGTCCTGCTTTTTAATTTATCTCCTAACTCCTTAAATTCACCTTGCAGGACCTCATCCCTTTTTTTACCTATGTCGTTGGTACCAATATGGACCACGACTACTGGCTGTTCACCCTCCCCCTCCAGAATGCCCTGCAGCCGCTCCGTGACATCCTTGACCCTAGCACCAGGGAGGCAACATACCATCCTGGAGTCACGTTTGCGGCCGCAGAAACGCCTATCTGTTCCCCTTACAATTGAATCCCCTATCACTATAGCCCTGCCACTCTTCTTCCTCCCCTCCTATGCAGCAGAGCCATCCGTGGTGCCCGGAATCTGGCTCTTGCTGCTTTCCCCGGATAAGCCATCTCCCCCAACAGTATCTAAAACAGAATATCTGTTTGAGAGGGAGATGGCCCCAGGGGACTCCTGCTCTACCTGCCTGGTCCTTTTACTCTGCCTGGCGGTCACCCATTTCCTTTCTGCCTGCGTAATCTTTACCTGCGGTTTGACCACCTCACTGAACGTGCTATCCACGATAGTGTCAGCATTGCGGATGCTCCACAGTGAATCCACCCGCAGCTCCAGCTCCGAAAGATGGTTAGCCAGTAGCTGCAGCTGGACATACTTCCTGCACACATGGTCGCCAGGGACACCGGTAGTGTCCATGACTTCCCACATAGTGCAGGAGGAGCATATCACAGGTGCGAGCTGTGCTGCCATGACTTGCCTTAGACTCTCAGACTCTCCTCCCGCTCTAGGTTTCTCGTTTTATGCTGTGCTCACCTCTCGGACTCTCCTGCCTCACCTGTGACGTCGCACAGTAGTTGTCTCTTGTTGCAGGTCTGCTGCTGCTTTTATTCCCCAATCTCAGTCTTCTACTCTCAGGTCCACTGCCGCTCTGGGGAAAAAGTTAGGAAAAGCAAGGCAAAGCAGCACCTCCTTCCCCCACTTCACCGAACTCCCACACGTACCAAACTCTACGTTCACACTGTGTTGTTCGCACTGACAGGCCCCTGTATTTCTACAGTTTGTGACTCAGATGAGTCAGGCCTGCCCCACCTTCAGATACCAGTTTAATCTAGCCACCCAATTAACTTGCTGCAGCAGCTCTCTCTGCTGAAGCCTGACAGAAACTTAAAGATTTGAACTTTAAAATTGAACTTAAACAGTTAATAGCAATTGAACTTAAACAGTTGAAAGCAACATGCACTAGATTTTAAAGAGATTAACCCTTAAACTCCCACAAGAGATTAACCCTTAAACTCCCACACGTACCAAACTCTCCGTTCACACTGTGTTGTCCGCACACCGGACTTTTGGGTTCCCTTGTATGCTCGCTGCTAATCTATTCTCATACTCTCTCTTTGCCCCTCTTATTCCCTTTTTTAGATCTCCTCTGTACTTTCTGTATTTAGCTGAAGTCCCCCATTATCACTGCTGTATTATGGTAGAAAATGGAGGTTTCATTGCAAACTGAAATTCTCTTCTTATCCCTATATTTTGGATAGTCATGATGTGGAGATGCCGGTGATGGACTGGGGTTGACAATTGTAAACAATTTTACAACACCAAGTTATAGTCCAGCAATTTTATTTTAAATTCACAAGCTTTCGGAGATTTTCTCCTTCCTCAGGCAAATGTTTCAAGATCTCCTTGAAGCCTACGCATTTATACATATTGAACAATAATACATGGTGTTTACAGACTGCCCCTGCAACTGCCCGTTGCCAAGGCAATCACCGTGTTCAGACAGAGAGGTGTTACCTGCAGAACCTCCGAATACACATTCAACAAAAAAACAAACAGGGAAAAAAAACAGAGAAAAAAAAAACACAGAGAGAGGCAGAAACATCCGGAAGGCAGAGAGAGCCAGCAAATGACCCATTATATTAAAAACAGATAACATTTGTTCGCTGGTGGGGTAACGTGTAGCGTGACATGAACCCAAGATCCCGGTTGAGGCCGTCCTCATGGGTGCGGAACTTGGCTATCAATTTCTGCTCGACGATTTTGCGTTGTCGTGTGTCTCGAAGGCCGCCTTGGAGTACGCTTACCCGAAGGTCGGTGGATGAATGTCCATGACTGCTGAAGTGTTCCCCGACTGGGAGGGAACCCTCCTGTTTGGCGATTGTTGCGCGGTGTCCGTTCATCCGTTGTCGCAGCGTCTGCATGGTCTCGCCAATGTACCATGCTCTGGGGCATCCTTTCCTGCAACGTATGAGGTAGACAACGTTGGCTGAGTCACAGGAGTATGAACCATGCACCTGGTGGGTGGTGTCATCTCGTGTGATGGTGGTATCTGTGTCGATGATCTGGCATGTCTTGCAGAGGTTACCGTGGCAGGGTTGTGTGGCGTCGTGGACGCTGTTCTCTTGAAAGCTGGGTAGTTTGCTGCGAACGATGGTCTGTTTGAGGTTGGGTGGCTGTTTAAAGGCGAGTAGTGGAGGTGTGGGGATGGCCATAGCGAGGTGTTTGTCCTCATTGATGACATGTTGAAGGCTGCGGAGAACATGGCGTAGTTTCTCCGCTCCGGGGAAGTACTGGACGACAAAGGGTACTCTGTTGGTTGCGTCCCGTGTTAGTCTCCTGAGGAGGTCTATGCGATTTTTTGCTGTGGCCCGTCGGAACTGTCGATCGATGAGTCGAGCGTCATATCCCGTTCTTACTAGGGCGTCTTTCAGCGTCTGTAGGTGTCCATCGCGTTCCTCCTCGTCTGAGCAGACCCTGTGTATTCGCAGGGCCTGTCCATAGGGGATGGCCTCTTTGACGTGGTTAGGGTGGAAGCTGGAAAAGTGGAGCATCGTGAGGTTGTCCGTGGGCTTGCGGTAGAGTGAGGTGCTGAGGTGCCCGTCTTTGATGGAGATTCGTGTGTCCAAGAAAGAAACTGATTCTGAGGAGTAGTCCATGGTGAGCTTGATGGTGGGATGGAACTTGTTGATGTTATCGTGTAGTCTCTTTAGTGATTCCTTGCCGTGGGTCCATAGAAAGAAAATGTCGTCGATGTATCTGGTGTATAGTGTTGGTTGGAGGTCTTGTGCAGTGAAGAAGTCCTGCTCGAACTTGTGCATGAAAATGTTGGCGTATTGGGGTGCGAATTTGGTCCCCATGGCTGTTCCGTGTGTTTGGGTAAAGAACTGGTTATCGAAGGTGAAGACATTGTGATCCAGGATGAAGCGGATGAGTTGTAGGATGGCTTCCGGAGATTGGCTGTTGTTGGTGTTGAGTATTGATGCTGTCGCAGCGATGCCGTCATCGTGGGGGATACTGGTGTATAGTGCCGAGACGTCCATCGTGGTGAGAAGTGTTCCTGGTTCAACTGGTCCGTGGGTACTGAGTTTTTGTAGGAAGTCTGTAGTGTCACGACAGAAGCTGGGGGTTCCCTGTACGATGGGTTTCAGGATGCCCTCGATGTATCCAGAGAGGTTCTCACACAGGGTTCCGTTACCTGATACGATGGGACGTCCGGGTGTGTTGGCTTTGTGTATCTTTGGGAGGCAGTAGAAGTCTCCCACGCGGGGATTACGTGGGATGAGAATGCGTAGGATGCTTTGAAGGTCTGGATCGAAGGTCTTGATCAGTTTGTTGAGCTGGTGGGTGTGTTCTTTGGTCGGATCTGCGGGTAACCGTCTGTAGTGTTCCTGGTTGTCCAGTTGTCGGTATGCTTCTTTGCAATAGTCTGTTCTGTTCTGTATGACTATGGCTCCTCCTTTGTCCGCTGGTTTGATGACGATGTTGCGGTTGGTCTTGAGAGCGTTGATGGCGTTGCGTTGTGCTCGGGTGACATTCTGGACTGTCTTCTGAGTGCGGCTGATGAATCTGGCATTGACGCATTTCCTGACAGCTTGAGCATACATGTCCAGCTGAGGGCAGCGACCCTCCGGAGGAGTCCAGTTTGACTCTTTCCTCTTCGGTTGCTGTACCGCGGATCCCTCTGTCTGCTGTTCCGGATCGTCGATTGTCTCATTGGGTTCGCTGCTGAAATCTTGGGGTTTGTGGTAGAATTCCCGGAGCCTCATTCTCCTGATGAATTCCTCTGTGTCCGCCGCGAGACTTCCCCTGGTACCACGGTTGCAACCACAGGGAAGTCTATTGTCAATTTATCCGACCACACCCTTCAACCAGACGAAATCGAAGTTCTCAGCCGAGGGCTCAATTTCTGCCCCACTACCAAAATGGACCCCACTAGTCTCGCGGCGGACACAGAGGAATTCATCAGGAGAATGAGGCTCCGGGAATTCTACCACAAACCCCAAGATTTCAGCAGCGAACCCAATGAGACAATCGACGATTCGGAACAGCAGACAGAGGGATCCGCGGTACAGCAACCGAAGAGGAAAGAGTCAAACTGGACTCCTCCGGAGGGTCGCTGCCCTCAGCTGGACATGTATGCTCAAGCTGTCAGGAAATGCGTCAATGCCAGATTCATCAGCCGCACTCAGAAGACAGTCCAGAATGTCACCCGAGCACAACGCAACGCCATCAACGCTCTCAAGACCAACCGCAACATCGTCATCAAACCAGCGGACAAAGGAGGAGCCATAGTCATACAGAACAGAACAGACTATTGCAAAGAAGCATACCGACAACTGGACAACCAGGAACACTACAGACGGTTACCCGCAGATCCGACCAAAGAACACACCCACCAGCTCAACAAACTGATCAAGACCTTCGATCCAGACCTTCAAAGCATCCTACGCATTCTCATCCCACGTAATCCCCGCGTGGGAGACTTCTACTGCCTCCCAAAGATACACAAAGCCAACACACCCGGACGTCCCATCGTATCAGGTAACGGAACCCTGTGTGAGAACCTCTCTGGATACATCGAGGGCATCCTGAAACCCATCGTACAGGGAACCCCCAGCTTCTGTCGTGACACTACAGACTTCCTACAAAAACTCAGTACCCACGGACCAGTTGAACCAGGAACACTTCTCACCACGATGGACGTCTCGGCACTATACACCAGTATCCCCCACGATGACGGCATCGCTGCGACAGCATCAATACTCAACACCAACAACAGCCAATCTCCGGAAGCCATCCTACAACTCATCCGCTTCATCCTGGATCACAATGTCTTCACCTTCGATAACCAGTTCTTTACCCAAACACACGGAACAGCCATGGGGACCAAATTCGCACCCCAATACGCCAACATTTTCATGCACAAGTTCGAGCAGGACTTCTTCACTGCACAAGACCTCCAACCAACACTATACACCAGATACATCGACGACATTTTCTTTCTATGGACCCACGGCAAGGAATCACTAAAGAGACTACACGATAACATCAACAAGTTCCATCCCACCATCAAGCTCACCATGGACTACTCCTCAGAATCAGTTTCTTTCTTGGACACACGAATCTCCATCAAAGACGGGCACCTCAGCACCTCACTCTACCGCAAGCCCACGGACAACCTCACGATGCTCCACTTTTCCAGCTTCCACCCTAACCACGTCAAAGAGGCCATCCCCTATGGACAGGCCCTGCGAATACACAGGGTCTGCTCAGACGAGGAGGAACGCGATGGACACCTACAGACGCTGAAAGACGCCCTAGTAAGAACGGGATATGACGCTCGACTCATCGATCGACAGTTCCGACGGGCCACAGCAAAAAATCGCATAGACCTCCTCAGGAGACTAACACGGGACGCAACCAACAGAGTACCCTTTGTCGTCCAGTACTTCCCCGGAGCGGAGAAACTACGCCATGTTCTCCGCAGCCTTCAACATGTCATCAATGAGGACAAACACCTCGCTATGGCCATCCCCACACCTCCACTACTCGCCTTTAAACAGCCACCCAACCTCAAACAGACCATCGTTCGCAGCAAACTACCTAGCTTTCAAGAGAACAGCGTCCACGACGCCACACAACCCTGCCACGGTAACCTCTGCAAGACATGCCAGATCATCGACACAGATACCACCATCACACGAGATGACACCACCCACCAGGTGCATGGTTCATACTCCTGTGACTCAGCCAACGTTGTCTACCTCATACGTTGCAGGAAAGGATGCCCCAGAGCATGGTACATTGGCGAGACCATGCAGACGCTGCGACAACGGATGAACGGACACCGCGCAACAATCGCCAAACAGGAGGGTTCCCTCCCAGTCGGGGAACACTTCAGCAGTCATGGACATTCATCCACCGACCTTCGGGTAAGCGTACTCCAAGGCGGCCTTCGAGACACACGACAACGCAAAATCGTCGAGCAGAAATTGATAGCCAAGTTCCGCACCCATGAGGACGGCCTCAACCGGGATCTTGGGTTCATGTCACGCTACACGTTACCCCACCAGCGAACAAATGTTATCTGTTTTTAATATAATGGGTCATTTGCTGGCTCTCTCTGCCTTCCGGATGTTTCTGCCTCTCTCTGTGTTTTTTTTTTCTCTGTTTTTTTTCCCTGTTTGTTTTTTTGTTGAATGTGTATTCGGAGGTTCTGCAGGTAACACCTCTCTGTCTGAACACGGTGATTGCCTTGGCAACGGGCAGTTGCAGGGGCAGTCTGTAAACACCATGTATTATTGTTCAATATGTATAAATGCGTAGGCTTCAAGGAGATCTTGAAACATTTGCCTGAGGAAGGAGAAAATCTCCGAAAGCTTGTGAATTTAAAATAAAATTGCTGGACTATAACTTGGTGTTGTAAAATTGTTTACAATATTTTGGATAGCTATTTTTGCCTAACTTGGTAAGAGATGTCAGTTTTGGTGAAAGCATCATCTTTCCACTTTTGAGGTGTAGTTGCCAACATGAAGTACTTCCAAATCAGATATAGCATGAGAGATAGAGTAAAGCTCCATTTAAGCTGTTTCCAATCTCAGCAAAGCACCTAGCTGTTGAGTTTCTACAGCAGCCATATTGTCTCTTTCTGAGTGAGACTGCCAGATTAGTGGTGAATTACAGAAGTTTTCTGCAGTAAATGCTGCCACTGGAAACTACTTTGGGACTGGTCAAGCTCATTTCATGTAAGATCCTTACAGCTGACAGAAATGATTTTTTTTCCCCGTCAGTCTGAGATGGAATTGAATCCAGCCCCCAGAGCAGAAATGTCAGATGGGCATAGTGAGGGGCTGGAAGGTCGGGTATCAATGTTGATATAAGAATGGTATTGCGGTGGTTCCTCCCAATTGAATGAAGTTCAATATATAAACCGTTAAAAGTAGCAATACAAGCTAATAAGACTATAAAAAGTGCCAACAAAGTACTGGGGTTGATTTCTAGACAGAGTGCAAAAGCAGGAAGTTAATGTTAAATTTATCTAGAACCTTGGTTAGACCACACTTGGAGTACTGTATGTAGTTCTGATCTTCATACTACAAAAAGGATATTGAAGCACTGGAGAAAGTGCAAAAGAGATTTACAAGGATGTTAGCAGAATTGAGAAGATGCAACTATCAGGAAAGATTGAGCAAGCTGGGGCTCTTGTCTCTGAAAAAGAGGAGACCTGATGTGGAGAAACTGTTTCCACTTGGGCGAGTCCAGAACAAGGGGGACATAAATATAAGATAGCCACTAACAGATCAAATATAGAATTTAGGAGGAATTTCTTTACACAGAGTGGCGATAATGTGGAACTTGCTGCCACATAGACTGGTTGAAGCAGAAAGCATTGATGCATTTAAGGGGAGGCTTGAGGTATACATGAGGGAGATGGGAATAGAGGGATAGAGGGGCAGAGGTAACTAGAGTGGGAGGAAACTTGTGTGGAGTATAAACGTTGGCATGGACCAGTTGGGCCGAATGGCTTGTTTCTGTGATGTAGATTCTATGTGATATGTAATGAAACTTTTCACCCAGTAGAGCCAAACACACATTTCATCTGCTGCAGTAGCATTTTTAGTGAAATTGCTCACATGACACAGTTAGGTAAGTTCGAGGTAATTCCAGCAAAGTGAAACACTGAAATTGTGAACAGTCTTCCATGCCCAAGTAAAAGGAATATTTATGACTATGACATTTAGTCGATCTTGAAGGACGTACTTGATGTCCTTGTATTTGGAGAAATGAGTAAAGAATCTGAACTGTGTAGGTGATATTCCCCTGCTGCTTCATTTAAATGTTCTGAGTGAAAGTTTAGTTTGATGCTTGTGGGTATGGGGTTACTTCATGCCGCAAATAATTGAAGCCAAGAAATACCATGACATACTTACAATCTGGAAAGATTTGTTGAGAATTCAGGTTGTAAAATTACTAACTTAAATGTAGCATACATGGAAACTGATTGGGGGTGTCATTACAGACACTTTTTAAGTGTTATATTTTCTGTTTTATTACAGTTTAGTAAAATAATTTTCTTTAATGTTACACATTGGCTAGAATAATGATATTCAATAATACTCAAGATCATTTGGGCTGGGCTTCTCATGCCTCACTAGCGATGATACCAGTAAGTCTGACATACAGTCGTTGTCTGAGAGAACACTGAAGAAGTAGGCTAATGTTTATTTGTCACTGACTTAAATAAAAATCCACTTATTATTTTTCATAGCTAGTGAAGCATGAGAAGCCCAGCCCAAATGATCTTGAGTATTATTGAATGTCATTATTCTAGCCTATGTGTAACATTAAAGAAAATTATTTTACTAAACTGTAATAAAACAGAAAAAAAATTACCCCACTTTGAATTAACTAGATAAGTGTGTGGCTTGATTTTAGAAAAATATTTAGTGGATTTTTATTTAAGTCAGTGACAAATAACCATTAGCCTACTTCTTCAGTGTTCTCTCAGACAACGACTGTATGTCAGACTTACTGGTGGTATCGCTAGTGAGGCATGAGAAGCCCAGCCCAAATGATCTTGAGTATTATTGAATATCATTATTCTAGCCGATTGTGCTACTTAGACTTCTAACTTGAAATGTCTCTGTAACTATATCAAACTAAACTGACATGTTATAATTAAAGGAGAACATTAGTGTGTGGAGAAGTACTTTATATTTAAAATATTTATGTATCTCACAGCATTAATTAGAAGCCGATTTTTGAATAAAAGGCGGAAATTGAAGAGTTCTACTAGGGAGCATAGTTTTTCATGGAAATGGTACTTTGAAACAAATGCGCTCCACTGACAACAGGCAGGAGAGTCCAGAGGAATGTGCCCGTGGCACAGCACTAAAATGGACCTAACCAAAATCACAAATTACATCTCTATGACTGTGACCGTGGTGCATTATCTCTCCTCATCTTCCTCGACCTTTCTATAGCCTTCAACCACGTCATCCTCTCCAGTGCCTCTCCCCCATTGTCCAGCTTGATTGGACTGCTTATTTCCACTCTTACCTTTCCGATTGTAGCCAGAACATCTTCAGCAATGGCTTTTCTTTCTACCCCGTACCGTTACCTCTGGAGTGCCCCAAGGATCTATCCTTGGACCCCCCCTCTTCCTCATCTACATGCTGACCCTTGGTGACATCATCCGAAGACATGGGGTCAGGTTCCACATATATGCTGGTGACACCCATCTCTACTTCTCCACCACCACTCTTGACCCCTCCACTGCCCCTGTGTTGTCAAACTGCTTGTCTGATATCCAGTCTTGGCTGAACCACAGTTTTTTTCAGTTAAACATTGGGAAGACCAATGCCATCTTCTTCAGCCCTCACCACAAACTCTGTACCCTTGCCACCAATTCCATCCCTATGCCTAGCCACTATCTTAGGGTGAACCAGACTGTTCACAATTTCAGTGTCTTATTCAACCCCAAGCTGAGCTTCCACTCCATTTCCTCTCCATCACAAAGACCTCCATAACATTGGAGCCAGTAAAGTACAATTACAACATCATTGAGGTAAACAACATCTAACTGATCAATTCCATCAGAATTCTTCTGCCTCAGTTCGGGGGACCTTGTCCACTTCAGGGAAATGTCACCCTTGAAGGTATTATGCAGGATCAATTGCTGATAGTTCAAAAGAGGTTGTTCACATCTAAGATTGTGGGACTCATATTAAGAACTTAGTCCTACATAAACATTCCTTTTTAATTTACAAATGTTTTATGATATTTCTCCATATCTATAATAACGAAATGTTACAATATCTTCAAATAAATAAATGGTAAACTCAGAAATAAATACAGGGCTTGCAAAACCCTCAAAACAAAACCTAAAATTCTAAATAGTCCTGGCCATGTTGAAGTTGGATGGTCTTCAAAATGTACTATTTTGGGGGAAAAAGTCTCTGGCTGAATTAACAGATACTGGAACAATAATATATATCACAGCAGGCTTAATGCTGGGATAAAGGCAGGAAGCACAAAAGCATGAGGCGCAGCGGAAACCTTCATTATTACCATTCCTAGATATCAGTAGTTTAGGAATTCAGTTTGTTACCACGCTTTACTGCCTGCTACCTCAGCCAATTGGATCACTTGTTTCATGAATTTATCTACTAATGCTTGTTAATGCAGAGGCATGCATAATGGACTCCTGCTGTTTTACAGTTAACTGTTACATCAACTGCTTTTTGTTTTCCTTGTCTCCGTGGACCAACTTGCTTTGATTTGGAACCAGAGTTGTTTGTACCCTAGATTAAATTGACCCTCTTTAATGGCTTTATGTAGTACATTATATAACAAAAACATTTTAACTTGTCAACTTGTGGTTTCTCTCTAGGATAGCTTGTTTCCCTTTTAAATCAGCCTGTGGATATTCCCAATTAAGCCAGACTTGTGGTATTCTGCAATTAGATTTATCGATTGTAGAGTTTGGATTGCATTGCCCTAACATCCTTAATGCATGTGTCATGTAGAAATCTGACTGGGCAATGTGAAAATAATGATTCAATGTGACTAATCAGTGAATTTTGATCTTTCCAAATTAGTAGCTCTTTTGGGTTGTAAGAATAAAAATATAGTATAGAACTGAATTCTGATCTACTTATTTTCAATGCTTAATCTAACGCAAAAACATTTGAAGTAAAAAAAAATCTGTCAGGCAAATTACCTGTGTTACTTTAGTGATGAGAAAATTGCAGGCATAAATACCCACACATTTAATGTATGAGATTGACTGAGTTTAGTTTAAAGTCTGTATCTTTACTTACCATTGAAATGTATTTACATGGGCCTTTTTTAAACCACCTGACGGAATGGGACTTTTAAAAACTCAATGAACATGTATGTGTGCAGCGAACATACAATATTTGTAGAACATTAAAATTGTTCATGTGTAATAAAGATATTACAGCAAAATTATGTCAACAATGTGCTATAAAATCTCATCAGGAAAAGTTGACATTTTTCTTGTGAATCTGTTAAAATTTGAATGTCATAGCCACTAAAGTAGAGTTATAATTGCAATACATGAAATAATTTATATGCATTTTCCAAATGATGTTGTGCAAACATATTAAAATTATATCTGATTGAGAAAATGGCAATGTGTGAAGGATAAAACAGTAATTTGGTTCTTGGATCAAGAGTGCTGTAAAATGTGTAAGCTGCAGGAAGCAACACCCAGTGAGTTGCACAAATGAAAGACATAATTATTGTGAAAATGGTAACAAAGCAAAGCAGGTGTTGAATGGGACAAGACCTGGAGCTTGTATGCATCCTAAATGTTAAAATAATGCAGATGATGTCTCAATAACCAAATTGATACTGTCCCTTCAGTCTATAGCAGTGTGATGCAAGCATGATACCACAACTAAATAAAGAGGAAGGAGAGCTAACTGCCATTTCAGAGTCTGGTGTAAATGCCATTTTGCTGCAAAGGCAACAGAATGCAGCCCAAAGTCTTTGACATTGATGGGGCTTGCGTGGGGAGGAGAAGTAGGTTAATTGCCCACACCTTAGGAATTTTAATGCCGCTGTTTTTAATGGTGGATGAAATGTTTGCCTAATTCAGGGGCGAGCCTCATATATATGCACAATGGGGTCCTATTGCATCAATGATTGGATTCTAGATAGGAGCACTCATCGTTCGGTGAATAGAGCCTCGATTGGTGGCAATTTCTCATGGACCTAGATTTCACAGATGATGAGGCCCTATTGGCAGAAATGATTGTCATTCTTGTCTTGACCCTTGAAATCTACACAGTGGAAGCTGGCTCCTTATGGTTGCAAGTCAACTGGAAGAAAATAAAGGTCCAGTTACTTAGAGACTTTCTGTCTCTTTCTGTCCATTTTGCATGGGCAGTTGGCCAGAGGGATGTAAATGAGTCCCGGGAGTTAAAATAGCCCGGGCTTCAAACTAATTTCATTTGGAGGGTTCGCTCGCTCACTATCCTACCCCCACCCCCCCCCCCCCCCCCCCCACACCCGCCTGAAACCCATTCCCAATTAAAATCCCCCCTTCCCAGAATTTAAGTTCTGTCGATTTGATAGATGTGTCAACGTAAAAGTGCTGAATGATGCAAAAAATACATTGCTTTAAAACAAACATTCAAATTGCACTTCTGCACAAACAGGATTGGAAAATCATGTGAATTAAGTGGTGATTTTGCTCCACTTGCTCCATGGACCTTAAGTTAAGTAAGTTAACTCCATATCAATTTAATCCAGAATGGCATTAATTTCCCCACATAGATGGTGGCTCTCAGCAACTCAGGCCAAAATTCCTGTTGAAGAAAAGCAGGAGGAATACATTTTTTAAGCTATTTTAACGGTATTGCTAAATGTTGATTGAGAGAAATGTGATTCTGTTAGCAGCAATGAAAAAGCAGCAGACAATCGCAACATGCTGGCAATAATCTGCAGCAGCTAATGAACTACTTAACAAATATAAATTTGAGAATGAGGGCAGTAGGTGTAGTATGCAGGAAAGAAACTGACCTGAAGAGACTTGAGCATGGCATGGTGGGAGAGGTACACGTTAACTTACAATGATTGGGAAAGCCAGCATTTGGAAAAATGGTCCAAACCTGGACTATTGGTGCATTCCTCAGAAATTCCACCACTCTTCAATCACATCTAGTTTTTTGCTAATTCTTAGAAATGGACAAATGTTGTCCTCTCAATGTCTAGTAACTTAAAGGTGGAGCAGTAAGCATAAACAAATAATCAAAAGGTAGGTCTTTCTGTAAACTAGTTCTGTGTATCTTGTAATTTTATGTCAACATTTTAGGATTCTGCCGCACCAGTTATTGTATTGGGGCCAGTTTTCAGATTTAGACATTTAGTTTACAGATGACTTGCTCACCAGTGGAATTTTAAAATTCCAATTATACACACAGGCATGCAGACAAGACATTTCCCACCATGCTTTTACCATAAAAAGAAATTATACCTAATTCCCAAAATAATTTCCAAACACAATTGGAGGAATGAAACCTTCTCCTGTGCAGAAAGTCAGGATAACTTAAACGTGGTGGAACTTTGATTAATCTACTTGTATTTACCCTGACTTCAGAACATTCTGGGTTACAAATGGGAAGGAATTGAAGTGTTCAGAGACAGCCACGTATGTTCATATGTGCATGAGTATTTTTAATCTTTGATTGTGATTAAAATATAGCTGGTTGAATTAGTACTACTTCTCTGCAAATAACCCAATTATATGTAAAGGGATTATGTGACGGCATCCATGTGACTTTAAGGAATGAAACTGCAATTTGTGCAAGTAAATGTATTAGCAGCTATGTGTTGTAAAGTACTGTTAATGAGGCAATTGTTACTGTCGGTTAAAAGGATTTTAAGTACAACTGAAAAAAGGCTTAGAAACTGTGGTAATCCCCATGGCTTTTCTGACCATATATACTACAGTTAACAACATGCATTATTTGTAATATAATCAAATGAAAGAAAACCCTAAAAACTTACCATATATACTTACATATAAGATGCCCCATGTATAAGTCGACCTCCCCAAAAAAATTCCATTCAAAAATAATTAATGAGATTGGTATAAGATATGGGAGTATAATATAAACCTTCATGTTGGCTGGCATTCACAAATATGTTTTCTTTTTATTGTTTTTGATTTCAACAAGTGCATTCCTATCAGCTGTTGCTCTGCTGTTCCTATTCTTTGTTATTTAAATGGAAACTGTCCCTCCTGACTTCAGTCCTGTCTCCCACTATTGATTTTAAATCTCTTCTCCATGTATCTTTCCTCCTGGGCTATCTCCAATTGTAAACCAGAAAGGGGAGCCTGGACTGAAGTTACCATTTAAATATGACAGTTATGGGGCAGAGGAGCAGAACCACAGCTGATAGAAATGCACTGGTATGTTGCCATTCCTGGGTCTTTGAACAAATTGTTCCACTTGAGGGGAACCCGAGGGAGGGTATGACCCACATATGAGAAAATCATCAATGCAATCCAGTACCCACAAATTGTGTGCCTGAGTATGTACAATAATTGCTATTAAGTACAGTTTGGTTGGACAAGTAAATCTTGATAATTTGGTATGTTTTGGTAATACCATTTCAAAGCACACCACCAACTATGTGTATAATTTTAAATGAAAAAACATAATATAGAGTAATTATTTCTTAATATTTGTTCAGATTTTATTTTTGAAGTTCTTGAAACTGTTGCTGCTATTTTTGATTTAGTATGTAAGTGTGTCATTTGATTTTGAATTTCCTAAAGTAGGAGTTCTCAAACTGAGACGCACCTCTCTACTGAGATGTAAGCCTGTTCCAGGAGAGGGGTGTGCAATTTAATCTTAAACCATGTGTAGTAAAATTGGAGTGAAGTGCCGTCATTGCACACAACATCTGATGTAATAACAAAGGCTTCCTCCAGAATGTCCATTGGAAATAACATTTTGCATGCTCATTGACAGTGACACAAGATTTATTTCCTTCCATTAGCAATGTTTTGTGCATATATTGTCAGAAATTTGCTGCATTCGTATTGCAGTAAAATGCTCTTTTAGGGCTATTTTACACATAGTAATGGGTAATGTTGTGGTGAATGGAACAAAGCACAGTGCTGACAAAGTGGGCAGGCTATCGGCAGGGGTGAAGAACAGGAAATATGATTCCAGCTATCTTGACTTTGTATTTATTTGGATTGGATCCATTGACGACATATGGCCTCAGTATTGAGCTGCTGGTAAATGATAGAATACAGTCACTGAGGCTTTGCAAAATTGCAAAGGTGCCAAGTCTCCCTGCTGCCATCTAAATATGCACTTGTGAAGGGGTAGAAATCAGTAAAGCAGCTAGACTTGAGCTGAATTTCCAGCTATGCAGACTTCCATCTTAGGATAAAACTGCTGATATGAAGGAGTCTTTGTGATCTGACCCATTGTGTATTCAGTATACCGGGATGTAATGTTTTCCGTGGCTAAACTGTCTGAACACCAACAACACCTTTGATTGCTGTGATCGTCTCCCAGCCGAGGTGTGATAGGGGGCAGTTGGAAAGATTATCTGTAATCACCAGGCATTGTTCTCTGACTATATATGCTATGCGTTTTTAGAACCCTTCACTCACCTGACGAAGGAGGAAAGCTCCAAAAGCTTGTGATTTAAAATAAAACTGTTGGACCTGGTGTTGTGCAAGTCCTTACATTTGTCCACCCCAGTCCATCACCGGCATCTCCACATCATGAAAGAGTAGGTTATGGAGTCCATCAGGCAGGCTCAGTTCTTTGTCATTCAGGCTAAAGAATCAACTGATATGTCTACGACTGCAAAGCTAACTTGTATGCCTTTAGTGTGCTGCAGAGACAGAACTGAAAAATTCAATTTATTTTTCTATCAAGCTCTCCCTACTTATGTCACTTATGAGAAACTGTTCTACCTGTTGCATAATTTTATCCAAAACCAAAAGATCTCAACAGGGGTGATTTCGATTAAGTTTATAGTGATGAATCAGTCTCCATGACAGAAAAACACAACCGCCTTGTGAAAAGAGTGTAGACTATGGAATTAAGAGAAATTTGGACTTAATTGCATTAATCGTTGAGAAGCACTCGAAGCCAAGATATCGGAAAATTGCTGCAATATCCTCCACATTGCAAACTGTGAATTTCATCAAAGACTTTCAGTTAAACCATGACTTAGAATAATAAAATCTTACAGCACAGAAGGAGGCCATTCAGCCTGTCATGCCTGCCCCAGCTCTTTGATAGAGCTGTCCAATTTTGTCCCACACCCCAGCTTTTTCTCCATAATCCTGCAGATTAGTCCTCTTCAAGTACATGTCCAATTGCCTTTTGAATCTTCCTATGGAATCTGCTTCCATGACCCTTTCAGGTAGCGCATTCCAGATCTTAATCCGCTGTGTGAAAAAAGTTCTCCTCATTTCCCCTCTAGTTTTTTTCCAATTATTTTAAATCTATGACCTCTATTTACTGACCCACTTGCCAGAGGAAACAGTTTCTCCCTACTCGCTCGATCAAAACCCCTCATAATTTTGAATACCTCTATTAGGTCTCCCCTTAACCTTCTCTGCTTTGAGGAGAACAAGCCAAGCTCATCCCTGATATCATCCTGGTAAACATCCTCTCTACCCTCTCCAAGGCCTTGATATCCTTCCTAAATTGTATACAATACTCCAGCCAATTACCGCCCCATAAGTCTACTCTCAATCATCAGCAAAGTGATGGAAGGCGGCGTCGACAGTGCTATCAAGCGGCACCTACTCACCAATAACCTGCTCACCGATGCTCAGTTTGGGTTCCGCCAGGACCACTCGGCACCAGACCCCATTACAGCCTTGGTCCAAACATGGACAAAAGAGCTGAATTCCAGAGGTGAGATGAGAGTGACTGCACTTGACATCAAGGCAGAATTTGACTGAGTGTGGCACCTAGGAGCCCTAGTAAAATTGAAGTCATTAGGAATCAGGGGGAAAACTCTCCAATGGCTGGAGTCATACCTAGCACAAAGGAAGATGGTAGTGGTTGTTGGGGGACAATCATCTCAGCCCCAGGGCATTGCTGCAGGAGTTCCTCGGGGCAGTGTCCTAGGCCCAACCATCTTCAGCTGCTTCATCAATGATCTTCCCTCCAACATAAGGTCAGAAATGGGGATGTTCGCTGATGATTGCACAGTGTTCAGTTCCATTCACAACCCCTCAGATAATGAAGCAGTCCGAGCCCGCATGCAGCAAGACCTGGACAACATCCAGGCTTGGGCTCATAAGTGGCAAGTAACATTCGCACCAGACAAGTGCCAGCCAATGACTATCTCCAACAAGAGAGGATCTAACCACCTCCCCTTGACATTCAACGGCATTACCATCGCCGAATCCCCCACCATCAACATCCTGGGGGTCACCATTGACCAGAAACTTAACTGGACCAGCCATATAAATACTGTGGCTACAAGAGCAGGTCAGAGGCTGGGTATTCTGCAGCGAGTGACTCACCTGACTCCCCACAGCCTTTCCACCATCTACAAGGCACAAGTCAGGAGTGTGATGGAATACTCTCCACTTGCCTGGATGAGTGCAGCTCCAACAACACTCAAGTAGCTCGAGGACAAAGCAGCCGGCTTGATTGGCACCCCATCCACCACCCTAAACGTTCACTCCCTTCACCACCGGCGCACTGTGGCTGCAGTGTGTACCATCCACAGGATGCACTGCAGCAACTCGCCAAGGCTTCTTCGACAGCACCTCCCAAACCCGCGACCTCTACCACCTAGAAGGACAAGAGCAGCAGGTACATGGGAACAACACCACCTGCACGTTCCCCTCCAAGTCACACACCATCCCGACTTGGAAATATATCGCCGTTCCTTCATCGTTGCTGGGTCAAAATCCTGGAACTCCCTACCTAACAGCACTGTGGGAGAACCTTCACCACACGGACTGCAGCAGTTCAAGAAGGCGGCTTACCACCACCTTCTCAAGGGCAATTAGGGATGGGCAATAAATGCCGGCCTCGCCAGCGACGCCCACATCCCATGAACGAATAATAAAAAAAAAGCTGAGGCCTAACCAGTGATTTGTAAAGGTTTAGCATGATTTCCTTGTTTTTGTATTTAATGCCCCTATTTATAAGTATCCCATATACTTTCTTAACTACCTTTTCAACATGCCCTGCCACCTTCAAAGATTTGAGAAGGTGCACCCCCAGGTCCCTCTGCTCTTGCACCCGTCTCAAAATAATACCATTTAGATTATACTGCCTCTCCATGTTGTTCCTCCCAAAGTCCATCACTTCACACTTATCCACATTAAATTGCATCTGCCATGTGTCTGCCCATTTCACCAGTCTATATCCTCCTGAAGTCTGCTACTATCCTGCTCACTATTTACTACCTTGCCAAGTTTTGTATCATCCGCAAACTTAGAAATTGTACTCCCTATACCAAGGTCATTTATATATAACAAGAAAAGCAATGGTCCTAATACAAACCCCTGGGAGACTCCACTGCATGCTTCTCTCCGGTCAGAAAAACATCTGTTCACCACTGCTCTCTGCCTCCTATCCCTTAGCTAATTATGTACCCAAGTTACCACTGTCCCTTTAATCCCATGTGCTTCTATTTTCCAAATAAGGCTGTTATGTGGTGCTTTATCAAATGCCTTTTGAAAGTCCATATATATAGCATCTATTGCACTACCTTCATCGACCCTCTCTGTTACTTCATCAAAGAACTCAATCAGCTTAGTCAAACACAATTTGCCTTTAACAAATCTGTGCTGGCTGTCCCTTTATTTACACACACACACCCCTCTCCAAGTGAGAATTAATTTTGTCCTTGACAGTGGTCTCTAGTAGTTTTCCCACCACTAACGTTAGACTCGTTGGCCTGTAGTTACCAGTATTATCCCTCTCCCCTTTTTTGAACAGGGGTGTAACATTTTCAATCCTTCAGTCCTCTGGCACCACTCCCATATCCAAGGAGGATTGAAATATTTTGGTCAGAGCTTCTGTTATCTCCACCCTAAATTCCCTCAGCAACCTAGGATGCATCCCATCTGGACTGGGGGACTTGTTAACTTTGAGTGATGCCAACCTACTTAGCACCTCCTTTCTATCTTTTTATCCTATTCAATATCTCTACTCCCTCCTCCGCTTCAGCGACATTAACTTCATCCTCTTCTTTTGTGAAGACAGATCCAAAGTACTCATACTTTTGGTATGTTGCTCAAACAGATGGGGTGAACCAATTTTAAAAGGGATGCAGGAACAAAGAGACCGGGGTGGGTGCACATGTATAAATCTTTGAAGGTGGCAGGACAAGTTGAGAAAGCTGTTAAAAAAGCATATGGATCCTGGGCTTTATTAATAGAGGCATAGAGTACAAAAGCAAGGAAGTTATGCTCAACCTTTATAAAACACTAGTTAGGCCTCAACTGGAGTATTGTGTTCAATTCTGGGCACCACACTGCAGGAAGGATGTCAAGGCCTTAGAGAGGGTGCAGAAGAGATTTAATAGAATGGTGCCAGGGATGAGGGATTTCAGTTACATGGAGAGACTTGAGAAGCTGGGGTTGTTCTCCTTAGAGCAGAGAAGGTTAAGGGGAGATCTAATAGAGGTGTTGAAAATCATGAATAGTTTTGATAGAATAAATAATGAGAAACTGCTTCCATTGGCAGACGGTAACCAGAGGACACATTTACGGCGATCGGCAAAAGGGCCAGAGGCAACATGAAATATTTTTCAAGCAGCAACTTGTAATGGTTTGGAATGCACTGCCTGAAAGGGTGGTGGAAATGTAACTTTCAAAAGGGAATTGGATAAATACTTGAAGGAGAAAAAATTTACAGTGCTATGGAGAAAGAGCAGGGAAATGTGACTAACTAGATAGCTCTTTTAAAGAGCCAGCACAGGCACGATGGGCTGAATGACCTCCTCCTGTGCTGTACCTACTATGACTATGATACTATGAAACCACTGTCAATTGTTGTGATACACGGAAGTACATTTTTTGTTTGGGAGAGAAAGTCAATTCTCTATGAAATACAATTCAGGCATGGGGGCCTTGAAATCTGATCATGCCCTGATGGTTTTTCAGGCTCTAAGCGGGCTCATAAGCATCCAAATGGCGAGCAGGAAGAGCACGCTCATTACGAGCTGGAAGTGCGCCGCCAGCCGCATTTCATTGGGCTGCTCCGTAGTATCCTGGTTGCATGCCAGAACTAATTAAAGCAATGACTAATATATTCAAATTAGGATCTTGTGCTTGTTGGGAGACCCTTTTGTGATATTAGACTGGCCCAGTGCCTGACTCACCACGTGGTAAACTTGCTTAGCAAATCTGGGCACTAACAGGCAGGAAGGACCCTTCGCCAGTGCTGTTCAATGGGATAATCCACTACTTACTGGTTAGTTGCTGGTTTGTCACTTCAGGCTGCTAGTTAACTTCGTTAACATTGTTTTGCCTGTTTTCTGACTCTGGAAACTTAATTTTGACTGCTGAGAAGATGATTTTGCTGGTGTTGCAATGTTTTTGGCTGCCTTCCAAACAGTTGTACTGCAGTCATGAGTTGTCTGGTTGGACTGCCATTGGGGCTGGAGGAGAAGGGGAAACGGCAAGGAAGAGAGCAGAAACAGTGGAGACAAGTGGGAGGAGGAGGAGGAGGGCACTGCATAAGCAGCCATACCCAGAGCGGATAATCAAGGAGCACCTCTCCTACATGAACATCTTGGAGCAGCAATGTATGTTGCGCCTTCACTTCACAAAGAAAGCTTTCACTGAGCTATGTTATCTGCTGCAGCCACAACTTGAGTTTCGCACAGGGCATGGACAGCACTGCCTGTGCCTGTCAAGGTCACCACGGCCCTTAACTTTTATGCCACAGGCTGCAGTAAGTGACATCAGCGACATCTCACAGTTTGCAGTCCACCGCTATATCAGGGAGGTCACCAAGGCTCTTTACAGCAGGAGGAACAGCTACATTACTTTCCCCATGGACAGTGCGAAGCAGGATGAGAGAGCACTAGGCTTCGCTCACATGCCAAGCACCCCCAGGGCGCAAGGTGCCCTAGATTGCACCCACATTGCTCTGCTTGCTTCCCATATCCAGCCTGGCATCTCTATCAATCAAAAGGGATTCCACTCCCTCAATGTACAGCTGGTTTGCACCCACAGGTAGCACATCATGCAGGTTTGTGCTCGGTTTCCTGTCAGTAGTCATGACTTATTCAAAATATGCCAGTCCTCTGTGACACCTGTATTCCAGTCAGGCTGTCCGGTTCCAGGCTGGCTACTGGGCAACAAGGGTTGTCCCCTCCAGACATGGCTTATGACTCCTGTCAGAAACTCTGGCACAGCTGCAGAGCTGGCCTACAACGAGAGCCATGCCGCCACAAGACTAGTCATCGAATAAAAAAAATTGCCGTGCTCAAGCAACGCTTCTGCTGAGAACCCGGGAGCATGATCTGCAGATCTAGCAACCATTTCTGTGTTCAGAAGTGTACCACCTTTTCTGCTGCTAGAGTGCACCTTCCCTTTAAGAGGTACTTGGAAATGCCCAATTTCCAGCCCCGCCAAACAGGTGTGCAGAAAATGAGTAACACCGGCTGCATGTCTCTCTCATTATAATGAGCTTGCGGCACGAATATTACATGCTGCCTGGGACAACACTAACAGGCGTGTGCATTGCACCCGTTTTCCAACACGATCGAATTTCTAGGCTGGGATGCCGATGACTTCACTATTAAAACCAGGCTGAGACACTCAGCTTGCCTTGTGGTCTTCATGACTGTAGAATGGATCTGTACTCCTTTGACACACTGGAAGACTTTATCAAGAGGGTGATTTCCTGTCAGAAAGTGTCCAGCCGGTGATTGTTCAACAGTTGGTGGGCTGTGATACTAATATCACAAGTATTTTCCAGCATCTGGCAATAACAAAGGTTACAGTTGGGTCACAAACCCCTATATCACCAAGCCAAAACATACAGCTAGCTTGTCACCAAAGGAAGAGGAAAGCCTCGTTGAATTGGTACATGATCAACTCTAAATCTGGCATTTTCCCAGAAATCTATGACCAATTTTTGGCTATCCATACAATATGAATTTACACATCAAGCCCTGAAGTTACATATTAATTTTTCTTCCACCTAGCTGTACAAGTCTAGATTCTCGGTCCTGGTTTAACACAGGAAAAAGTACAGAATACACTGTAAGGTGGAGAGTGACCTGAGTCTCTACCTTCCTGCCCAACTGTAAACAATTTTACAACACCAAGTTATAGTCCAGCAATTTTATTTTAAATTCACAAGCTTTCGGAGGCTTCCTCCTTCATCAGGTGAACGATGTGAAAATGAAAACCTCGAAATGAAATCGCATTTATAATTCACAGAACAATGCTTGGTGAGTACAGACAGTTTTTTCAACTGCCCGTTGCCAAGGCAATCAGTGTGCAGACAGACAGGTGTTACCTGCCAGGTCTCACAGAGTATACAAATCACCAAAAAAAAAACAACAAACAAAAAAAACAGAGATAGAAACATAGAAAAGACAGCAACTGACCCGTTATATTAAAAACAGATAACATTTGTTCGCTGGTGGGGTAACGTGTAGCGTGACATGAACCCAAGATCCCGGTTGAGGCCGTCCTCATGGGTGCGGAACTTGGCTATCAATTTCTGCTCGACGATTTTGCGTTGTCGTGTGTCTCGAAGGCCGCCTTGGAGTACGCTTACCCGAAGGTCGGTGGATGAATGTCCATGACTGCTGAAGTGTTCCCCGACTGGGAGGGAACCCTCCTGTTTGGCGATTGTTGCGCGGTGTCCGTTCATCCGTTGTCGCAGCGTCTGCATGGTCTCGCCAATGTACCATGCTCTGGGGCATCCTTTCCTGCAACGTATGAGGTAGACAACGTTGGCCGAGTCACAGGAGTATGAACCATGCACCTGGTGGGTGGTGTCCTCTCGTGTGATGGTGGTATCTGTGTCGATGATCTGGCATGTCTTGCAGAGGTTACCGTGGCAGGGTTGTGTGGTGTCGTGGACGCTGTTCTCTTGAAAGCTAGGTAATTTGCTGCTAGGTAATTTAGACACATTCCTGCCCAACAACATTGTGTAGAAATGCCATTCACTGCTTAAAAACAAGTAAACCTATCCCACTAATAGAGTAAACTTTGCAAGCGTTTTTTAATTGTTGTGGCATCTGATACGCATCGAACATGGATTGCATTTTCCGTTATTACTTTGTTGAAAAAGAAATGGAAAGGTGTTATGGATTTTCTAACAAAGTTTGAGAACCCCTGGCCTAAAGCCAACCACAACATTGCGCAGATTTTTAATTTAAATCATTTTGAATCCATTCACTTGCACAGATTTGAACCAATTCATTTGATAATTGAATACATGATGTTGCTAACCAGGTAGATAGCAATTATGCAATATATAAATCTAAATATTTAAATGTACCAGAACTTTGGTGCTGTGTATTTAAAGAAGCAATATAGATTAAATTCGGCAATTAGTAGTAGAAATCACTATAAAGGTAAATGCATTGCTGATGTCAAACAATCTTATATTTTGAATTGACCTTTCTCTCTGCAGCAAATTTCCTGGTGTTTTACCAAAATGCTTTTTACATGGAGGATTCTAGCATGTGTTAAGAAATGTAGACATTAAATTTAAAATAAAGAACTATTTTATCTGCTTGATGGAATGGTGACTGGGGACACAGGGAGCTCATACAGTTACCTTCTCCTCCCATTCCAAATGATGCCAACATGAGGGCACATGCAAAATTCATTGTCCCTGGACAAGGTGCAGCTTTCCTTCCATTTCACATTGCCATTGTTTGTCATTATGTTACAAATTTATTTCATTTGGACGTTTGTATTCTCATTGCATAAATATAAATGCAATTATCCAACAATTATCCTGCATCATCTCTATAGAGCAATCTGTCCAATAAATTAAAACTAGAATTGACTGGAAATTTCATAATAAAAGGCTGCATTCTTATCTGTACTGGATTATGTGTCACATTGTGCAATATTCAAAATGAACAATGTATTGTGTACTACAGTACAGTGGCTGCAGTAATTGACAAATCTGAGTGCTCAGGTTTCACTGAACAGGAAATCATTTGAAAGCAATAGAAATGAGGGTGATGTTCAGTCTACATACAATTAGTAAATACAGAAATTATATTAGCCAAACCAAAATTAATCATACAATCTTATTATTCTGATAATTCATAAAACTAGACAAATAAACACAGTGTCACTACATTTAAAGGAAAATACTCATCTAAACAAAGCCTGTGGTAAACTTGCACAATCTTTATAGAGCGGAGTATATCGTGCATATTCATTTTAAGGTCTTAGTTGTAAAAGGGAATACATCTGCACTGTAACAGCTATTTAACAGTTTCAGGGGAATGTGACATGTCATCAATTCCTAGAGGTGTTAAGCTCTGCTTTCTTCTTTACTCTCTTTTGAGTCTGTTGGTTGGATTAGTATTACTGACTTAAACAATTGTGCTTAGGTTATAAAGTCTTAGAACACTTGCTTAATTCCCTTTCAGAGATTGCTTACTGATTTAATTGTGTAACAAGTCATTTAATTTTGAGCACTGTTAAAATCACTGTGCTCAAATGAAGTAGGTTCTTGCTTTTAGGTTCCAATTTTCACTATTATAACAAATATTCTACCTTCTTCCTACATAACTGTAAGCTTTTAAAAAGTTCCATTTATATTTCCTTTGTCATTGTCTAGATGAAAGAGATGGAATTATATGGCAATGAATGAAATAACAGAGAAACAGACTCAGGAAATTAGCTATATAATCACATTAGTGTGAAGCTGTGCAGTGGGTTACTGATTCACAGGAAACTATGCTTTCAAGGCATTCAGGCTAAAGCTTTCAATTCCTACAGGAGTTGTTAATTGTTTGCACCCTATTTATAATTGAGTTAAAATGTGTAACAGGGAAATAGCAGGAAATTATTTAATTGTATCTAAAATCATCACACCATACTTGAAACTGAGAATCTATTAACTTAGTACTTTTTTGAGCACATTGCGAAAGTATCCATAAAATGTATTACCATAATAGGTAAAATAGTTATGGAATGTCTATATTTTTTTGAGTATATATTTTGTAAATTATTAGCAGACGTCTATATTCTCTTTATATTTTCTTTTTGCAGCTTTGGCTAACAGTCGAGGAGAATTCCTTTTAAATGGAGATTTTGTGGTCAGCATGTTTAAAAGGGAAATTAAAGTTAGAGGAGCTGTAATTGAGTATAGTGGGTCTGATAATGGAGTGGAAAGAATCAACTGTACTGATCGGATTGAGGAAGAACTAATAGTTCAGGTAAATTAACATGCATGGCTAAATTCTGTGCATTGTTTTGTCTTTTGTCATGGATAGATTTTCTTTCACAATAGTTGATTAGTTTTTTTTACTTTATATTTTTCATTCAAGGTTTTATCTGTGGGTAATCTATACAATCCTGATGTGCGATATTCATTCAACATTCCCATTGAAGATAAAGTACAACATTTTTTTTGGGATCAATTTGGTCCTTGGCAGGATTGCAACAGGCTTTGCCATGGTAAGTCTAAGTAAGCAAAGAGCACACCAGCATTTAAGTGTCCTTTTATATAGTTTCTTTGATAGTTTGGAATCATGTGCTAAAAAGATAATTTTACTACACTAACTGTCATCACTGTGTTTATTATTGTTCTGTAATGTGATATTGTATTTGAACAGGTGAAAGGAAGAGAAGACCTGTTTGTACCAGAGAAAGTGATCGGCTGGTTGTCTCTGATCAGAGGTGTGATCGAATTCCGCGCCCAGCTCCGTTAACTGAATCATGCAATACAGAATGTGAAATACGGTATAAACTTTTCAAAAATTATCTTCCTCTCAAAATTACTTTCATTTGATTTATGAGATCACTACTAATGATATGTAATTTCCTTATTAAAACAATACCTGACACTACTGGTAATTGGCTATAAACTGGTTTTCTGCATTTACATCATTATTAGTGTGGCTAATGTATGCTCCAGTGCCAGACTTGTACTGGCAATAGATATGGAACAAGTTCAGGTTCTGCTTTGCAACCCTTATTTATTGCTACTGCCCGCGTGGTTTTATAACTTGCTGGTTTCACTTTAACTTTCCAATTGTTGCCAGAGCATCTCCAGCAATAACTTCTCTTTGCACACCTAAACCATTACCTCCGGTGTCCCCAGCGATCTGTTCTTGGTCCTTTCCACTTCCTCATCTCCATCCTGCCCCTTGGCGACAACATCCAAAGACGTGGGGTCAGATTCCACATGGACACTGACGACACCCAGCTCTATCTTTCCACCACTTCTCTTGACTTCTCCACTGAGGCTGTGGTGTTAGACTGCTTGTCCAACATCCAGACTTGTAAGAGTTGTAATTTTCTGCCGCCACAAATTCCATACCCTCGCCAACCGCCCTCCGAGGCCCCTCCAAATCATTTTTCGCGTGGACTTTGAAATGATCAGCCAGTAATCCTGTCCGAACC
This sequence comes from Heptranchias perlo, assembly GCF_035084215.1. Lineage (NCBI taxonomy): Eukaryota > Metazoa > Chordata > Chondrichthyes > Hexanchiformes > Hexanchidae > Heptranchias > Heptranchias perlo. Next base: position 31,863,397 of record NC_090341.1, on the reverse strand, counting down.
AGGTGGAAACCTTATTAAAATATTTAAATCAGGGCCTGTTCATAGGATCCTAATGCAATTTTCATGTACCAGTGGGCAGATTGCTACTAGACGTAGAGTAAACAGCGATCCTTAAAGAAAGACTTGCATTTATATCACGCCTTTCATGAACTTAGGACATCCCAAAGTGCATCACAGCCAATGAAATGTGTGTACAGCAGTGTGTACCATCTACAAGATGCACTGCAGCAACTCCGCCAAGACTTCTTCGACAGCACGTCCCAAGCCCACGACCTCTACCACCTAGAAGGACAAGGGCAGCAGGTGCATGGGAACACCACCATCTGCATGTTCCTCTCCAAGAAACACACTATCCTGACTTGGAAATATATCGCCGTTCCTTCATCGTCACTGGGTTAAAATCCTGGAACTCACTACCGAGCAGCACTGTGAGAGTACCTTCACCACATGGACTGCAGTGGTTCAAGAAGGCGGCTCACCACCACCTTCTCAAGGGCACTTAGGGATAGGCAATAAATGCTAGCCTTGCCAGCAATACCCACATCCCATGAATGAATAAAAAGAATACTTTGAAGTGTAGTCACTGTTGTAATGTAGGAAACGCGGCAAACAATTTGCACACAGCAAGGTCCCACAAACAGCAGTGAGATAATGACCAGGTAATCTGTTTTAATGATGTTGGTTGAGGGATAAATATCAGCCAGGACACCGGGAAGAACTCCCCTACTCTTCTTCGAAATAGTGCCATGGGATCTTTTACATCCACCTGAGAGGGCAAACAGGACCTCGGTTTAAATGTTTCATCAAAAAGACAGCATCTCCAACAGTGCAGCACTCCCTCAGTACTGCACTAGAGTGTCGGTCTAAATTTTATGCTCAAGTCTCTGGAACGGGACCTGAATCTACAACCTTCTGACTCAGAATTGAGAGTGCCACTACTACGCATAGCTAACATTTAAAGGGTGCTTTGAAAATGGCCACAAATAAACAGTGGCCATCCAGTTATTTGGAACGCTCTTCCTGGCCCCACACAAATCTTCCCACCCATTGTCGGTCACTCAGTGGCCTACCTCGGGATTGCATCCCCCTCTCCCCCTGAGGCTATACTTTCAGTTTGGATTTCTTGTCCCCTCCCCCGGTCCTTGAGCTGTCTCTCAGCGTTCATTGAAAATCATTTCCATGTGCGCTACATCTGAAAATCAGCTGCATCGTTTTTAAAACTCTCAGTGGCAGATAGAAACAATTACTTACAATATTTATCAGTCGCAAATGCACAAAAATAATAAACAAGGTACTATACTGAGAATATCAAACACACTGTTTTGCTCTGATAGTAATGAGTTATGTAATGGCGAAGTTGCAAGCTAATTAATACAATATGCTGCTTATTCTCAAACAGATGGCATATTGCCAGAAAAAGTGAATGTACAGCCCAATGTGGGCCTGGCTATCGAACTTTGGACATCTACTGTGCAAAATATAGTAGGTCAGAAGGAAAGACAGAAAAAATAGATGATAGGTACTGCAGCTATCAACCAAAGCCAGATAATAAGGAAGTGTGTCGTGGAGATTGCAATGTAGGGGGGTGGCAGTATTCATCATGGTCAGAGGTAAGTTATTTCCTAATATGTTCTTTTTGGAGCGTAACTATAACGTGACCAATATTTCTATGAAAAATATCAATTACATTTAACGTTTAGATGTAAGAGACATTGTAGACTGCATTTTAAAGGACCACTATGGTCATGACTATGTGTTTAGCAATTCTTTTTGACTTAGTTTACAAACACACATGATCGTATAAGTCATCAAAATACATCATTGAGCTACTTATGGGTCATAATGTCATCATAGAAATATGACATGCAGTCCATCTTGTTCCCCAAAGAAAAGCTTGTTAAACATTTTTTCATGAAGATAATGTCCCATAAACAAAAGAAATTTGTGGAAGTCAAGTGCTCATTTTAATGTGTGCTTGTGTTTGTGTAACTGTACTTTTAATACCATTGTGTAATAGATTTATGCTACTGTGCTGTATGTCTGTAGACAATTGTTGTTTAGATAAATTAAGACAAAAATACTATCTGGGTTTTAATCAACTTTTTTGAATGATTGCTCTTCAAGCCTGGCTTCCTTTCAAAATAGGTCTGTTAGGGTTAAAGCACATTGTTGGAGTACTTGATATTGATAATGTACAGTAAATTTTTTGATTATGAAATCCTGGCATGCAGCCTTACTGGAAAATTATGAACATAAAATCACGGAGAGCAAACTCACAATTTTGTGATATGGGATACGTTATCCTATGCCGGAAGTACACAATCAGAAAATTTACCCTAAATTACCCAAACCTGACATTCTCTACACATTTGACACTTGTAAGAAAAGTTGCAGTAATTCAACCATAAATTCCAGGTTTCTACATAAATCTTGCTCTTCTTTACATGCAGTTAAATAGCAATATTTGTTGCTGCAGAAGATGTTGTTGGCTTTTTATCACTGTAATTATTTTGTCCAGAAAATCATGCCTAGCAGTAATGTATGCATTATTTATTTTCTCCCTTTTTTATTTCCCTCAAACACGCCATGCACCCTTTGCTGTATGAGAAGTGTGCATGTGATTATGTCATACCAATTATACCAGGTCTATAAGTGGACCAATTTGCAATTTTGTCATTTACACAAACTACAAAGTTGTATTATTACTTTCAAAAGGAATCCTTTTTGCTACGGAAATAAAAATAATTTAAATGTATGATGTGCAACTTTAGGAAATCTAGAATGAAGTTAATTTAATATCTGTTTATTTGGATAAAGTGTTCAAAGAGTTGTGGTGGTGGTACAAGAAGGCGGAACGCTGTTTGTGTCAATTCTATGGGGACTGTTCTTGAAGATAGCAAATGCAGTCAACAAGAAAAGATGATCATCCAGCGATGCAATGAATATATATGTCCAATGTGGAAAATGGGTGAATGGTCAGAGGTTAGTTAGATTTTCTTCCTGATGTTTTCTTTGGAAAATTAAAGGTGATCAAAAAATGTACCTTTTTTACATTTTTCCTCCAACTAAGTTGCAACTTGATTTATTAAAAAAAAGTCACAGTGCTGAATTTTACTGTGTTCATTCAGCTAATCACATTTTGAAGGATAAATTTTCCTTTGGGGCCCCCTGGTGGGCACCTGGCAGACATGTGCTGTACCTGTGAGGAAAATGGTGTCTCTGAATATCCTGACCATTTGCTTAGTCCAGATGAATTCCCAGCAGAGGTCCGCCTTGTGCTGGGAAGCAAGGCAGGAAACAGCAGCGGAACAGCAGCAGAGAGACTTGCAGCCAGAAGTTCCCATGGCCTTAAGATCATCCTGATCAGGAGGTGGGGGCAAATGAGAAGTGCCTGAACAGCATTATTTTGGTCTCCTCTTCCATCTTTATCTACCCTGCTGGTACAGCCTTTTATTTAATAGATTAAGGCCATGTAAGTGCCAGAGTCTTTTTGATATATTTTACATTTTTCTTGTTATGGTCATTGTAGACAATCTGAAAGTTGTATGATTATAGACCTGCAGGCCTATCATTTCCTTTTGTATATACTTCACAGATTTAAATATGATGTGATTTTAAGGAAAGCTGACATTAAAATTCTAAAGCAAATTATAATTTTCAATAGAAAATACAAACATAACTTTTGAGATTGTAATAGCAATGATCCTATACTAATTGGATCCCTTAAGGGCTATTATAGTGGCAGTGTGACATTGAAACTGCATGACTCAAGAGGAAACCCACTACCTCCGAGCAGTGCTGTTCCCTTTTCTGTTTAACATTGCACTGATGGCCTGTGTTGGGCTACAGGAAGACCAGTAGATTGTAAGCCTGCATTTTTCACGCATCTGATGACCATCCTCACATAAAGACAAGACACAGAGTCACCCCCTTTATATTGGTGTGCTTCGGCATGCAAGTACTGCACACCTGCTGATGAAACACTATCAGTGTAGAAATGGTATCAGTGAATAGACGCTCCACAATTCAAAAACCATAGTACCAATTTTACAAAAGTATTAGCGGATAATTGTGATGTTTTGAAGAAAATGATAATGCATCGTTGACTTAATTTACATATATTAATAAGGTCAATTCAAAAATACTTTTAGATAGGATTGTCTGACTCACCAACTGGCAAACAAACTAATAAGCTTTATTTGTTTTAGTAAATCTTCCATGTCTGTCAAAATATGTGACTTTAGATGAGGTTTGGCTTTTAAATGGCACCATATTTGCTCTTCAGCAACCTTCTCTTGCTGTAGGTAATGTAAGATGTATGCCATAACTATAAAAACAGCCTGAGATGTTCCAGGCTTTTCCGTCAATCATCCGAATACTCCAAACATTCAGGGTGCTTAATTTTTGTTATCGTTTGGAGCTTGGAGACTGATCTTTAAATTTTTTTTTATGTGGCAATACAATTAAAGTACAGTAGAACTTAAGCATATTACTGGAAGTTTTTAACATTGTCTTGAACTGTGGTCAATTATCCGGAATCCATAAACATTAACAGTGCAACAGAGTTTGTATCATTCATAACATATTGCTTGTGATAGAAAATCTTTCACCTACAAATTAATGTCAATTACAGTGCTTAGTGACCTGTGGGAAGGGATACAAGCATCGTCAAACTTGGTGCCAAGTTGGAGAAGAGCAATTAGATAATGGATTTTGTAACTCTGCAACAAAACCAGAGTCGGCCCAAGCATGTCAACAGCAGGAATGTGCAGCCTGGCAAGTTGCTCAATGGGGACAGGTAGAATCTTAATGTTGTTCTTTCGTTTTGCTCATATTTTCCATCTTAAATTGTATTCTTTCACCATGTATTTTTGCTGTGTGTAACTGCTTTTTCGCATAGATTTAAGAACAATTTTCCTCATTGTACAAAGAGAAAGATCTGGTGGGCAAGGTATCCACAGAATATACAGCAGATAGAGAATTAATATGGCTGGAAAACAAATATTATTCACAGAGCAGGGCTACTCATTAATTTTTGGTTGAGAGCCACAATCGCTTGCTTGAGAGCTACTTTCACAAGCTCACCATCTCAATTCCATGCGTGTATTTTTTAACAAAAGCATATTTGCATATACACATATTAAAAAGGATCATAGAATGTTACAGCACTGAAATGGGCCAATTGGTCCATTTCTGTACCAGTTCTCCACATGAGCCATCTAGTCTAATTCCACTCGTCATCTTGTTCCCCATCCCCTTTAATACCTTTCTTTCTAGAAATGAATTCCCTTGTAAAATAATTTATAGACTCTGCTTCAACAACAGTTTGTGGCAGAGAATTCCCCATTTCAACCAGCCTCCATGTAGTGAATTTGTAACCTCCCCTTAATTCTTTTTGTGGTTATCTTAAATCTTTGCCCTCTCATTACTGTCTCACCAACTGGTAGAAATTATGGCTATTTACCTTAGTATGACCCTTAATAATCTTGACGACCTCTGAAAGGCATACCGTAACCTTCTCAGCTCTTTTTTAAAAAAAAAATCTCTTCATAACTGTCATATTTCATCCCTGGTAACATAATAAAATTACTTTTGCATACTGATGGAACACAGCAAATCAAAATTAAAAACATCTCCTAAAATATCAAGGCAAGTGACAGCGGAGGAGGGAAAGATAGAGGTTGAGTGGGTAATTCAAAGGGAAGAGGTAGGGATCGTGGTGGGAGTGAGGAGATGACAGGAAGTGGAAAGGGTCATGGTAATATGAAGGAGTACATGACATGATGGGAGTGAGGAGGTGCATGAAGCATATGTGTTTGGGGGAGGGGATGGGAAGGGAGCTGCTGAGGGCCACATTTTCCCTGAAACCCCCAACTCTCATGTAGCCTGCAGCCATTGGTGGCTCCTTTCCCCTCCACAACACAAAGTAGACTTTTTGGTAAATCCAGGTGTATATTTTAAGTGAGGACAGATTATATGCATGTTCATGCTTATATGCCATTATGTGAAAAATTACAATACATAAATTTGAAGTCTTGAGGTGGGGTTCTTTGTACCCTCTTCCAGTAAAACCTTCGTTATTTTGTAAGCTGTATGGATCATGTAGGATAACTTGATTGAGAAACAATACAAAAAAAATCACTGAATTTATTCAAACCATTAATAGTATAAAATATTTATTTCATTACAGTGCTTCATTTTTTTCTAGAAATGTAAATTGGCAATAAATATTAAAATCAAAATATAACGATAAAAACCCTTAGGTGCAAACAGTGCAGTTATGTGCAGATGTTTTACAAGTACAGGCTTGTGACATAGATTTATTTTGAAGTAACATGTCATGATTGCCAATCAATGAAAAAGTAATGGTTTGAAGGCACTAAATGAACCATATACACTAACCATTGAACTGGCCATTTACCAGTACGCCCTAGAAGTCTGTCAGAAGTGATCAGGTAGAAAGAAATTAACATTTCTTGCAATTTTTCAAATGTATATTGTAATTTATGAATGACATTAGACAAAATGGGCACGATTTTTAAAACGAAGGTGCAGGTGCGTTGGGGATGGGGGCGGGGGATATAGAAAATCGGGATTTTTTGGAACGGGCAGGAATCCCAGAAAATCCTTGGTTCACACTCAGAATTGTTCTGTTTACACATATTTACCAACTTTTCTGACCCCTCAAACTGACACCATCAGGATGCCGGTGATGGACTGGGGTTGACAATTGTAAACAATTTTACAACACCAAGTTATAGTCCAGCAATTTTATTTTAAATTCACAAGCTTTCGGAGATTTTCTCCTTCCTCAGGCAAATGTTTCAAGATCTTGAAACATTTGCCTGAGGAAGGAGAAAATCTCCGAAAGCTTGTGAATTTAAAATAAAATTGCTGGACTATAACTTGGTGTTGTAAAATTGTTTACAACCATCAGGATGGTGGGTGGGGGGGGCGTGATGGCCGCATTCACAAGTACATCCGAGGACGAGGAACATCACCATCCTCGCCAGGCACGGCATGCATTTCCACCACTTGTAGCTCCACAACACAGTGGTGTGCCACAGGGACCTGCACAAAATCAGGGAGGGGAACAACAGATGGACCGACGTCGCAGGAGGCACTATGCTCATCAGAGGGTCTTCAGAATGAAGCTGAGCTTCCTGGACCTCTCTGAGGAGCAGTGCTTACGGAGGCTGAGAGTGTGTTGCCAGGTGGTCGTAGATATCTGCAGCCTCCTTCATGCCGAGCTGCTCCCAGCTGGGCCTGCTGGCATATCATTACCCATCGCATTTAAAGTGACCACTGCCCTCAACTTCTTCGCCTCCGGATCATTCCAGGGTTCCACCGGTGCCATTGCCGGGGGTGTCTCAGTCGTCTGCCCACAAGTGCATAAGGCAGATCACCGACTGTTTGTTTCTCAGGACATCGCAATAAGTCAGCTGCCCCATGGACGACCTCAGCCAGACGGAGAGGGCAGTGGGTTTCCACTCTGTGGCTGGCTTCCCACGGGTACAGGATGTAATCAAATGCATGCAGAAAGCAATCCGAGCACCTCCCACATGAGCCAGAACTGTTCATCAACAGAAAGAGTTATCACTCCATCAATGCTCAGCTCATTTGTGACCACTGCAAAAGATTTCTTCATGTGTGTGTGAGATTCCCTGGCAGCTGCCATAATTCTTTCGTTATGAGGGAATCCAACATCCTGGCCCTCATCCAAGCACTAAACAGCCTTAAGGGCTGGCTCCTCGGACAAGGGATACCCCCTGCACACGTGGCTCGTGACACCTTTGAGGAACCTAGTCAGCAAGGAACAGCGATGATACAATGACAGCCAAATCGCCACCAGATCTGTAATTGAACAAGCGATAGGACTGCTGAAGACGTGATTTCGGTGCCTCAATCGTTCTGGGGGAGCACTTCAATACACACCAGCCCCATGCCCTCATCCAGCATCCACATCTGCCATGAACATTGAGGAGGAGCAGGAACCCATCGGCAGAGCAGCGGCTCACCTGGCTACTCGTGAGGCCAGGGGAGTCATTAATATGTGAACGCTTCTTATAAGGAGATCACAAAGTGAGAATAGTCCAGTCCTCAGACCATCTGGAAAGAGCAGCGACCACACCATCACCGCCCCGCCCAAAACAGTCCTGCAACTACACATACACCCACTGGGTGTAGCATCAAGTCTCACCGTTCATGATGCCAAAGGGCGCTATCACAAAAGGCAGTCAAGAAATGGGCAAGACGTGGCAGTAGTCATGAGAATGCTAACATTTAATGTGACTTTATCAAAAACATGACATTCTGTCAGTCACCCTTGTTCATACCCTTTGTGATCTCAAATCCTTAGCCTTTCTCTTCCTACTGCTTCTACGTGGTTCATCCCCTGTAGGACAGAAACTTTACAACTGGGCTTACAAGGCATCACACATGTCCTCCAAACTGTTCTCCAGTAGGATGGTGGGAGTGATGTGGTACTGACCCAGGAGAGGAATGATGGTGAAGCCCAGTTGTAAAGTTTCTGTCTGTCTGTGTAAGGTGGCAGAATGTTGTTCACCCTGAGTCCAAACGGCCATTGTCAGGGCCTGAGTGGACTTATTTTTGAGCCTTGCTTGAAGCACAATGGAGGCTAGCCTTCTGTCCATCACAGACGTTCCCGCATTTACCTGTGACACTATCTCAGACATTTCCGCAGGTGGCTGCGACACTATCTCAGACAGTTGCGCACGTCCCTGTGACATTATTTCAGAGATTCCCTCCCATTCCTGTGTCACCATTCCACTAATGCAGGAGTTGGACTCCTCTATCCTCTGCGCGATTGTGGAGAGTGCGTGTGGCACCTGTTCCAATACCTTGCAAATGTGCTGTTGTCCCTCGATCGTTCTCCTTTTAAAGGACGGTGCCCGGGGTTCAGCATCTGCGTCCAGCTGATCAGAGCCCAGAGAGGAGTGTGCCCACTGACGTGGACTCTCCACAGCTGCCCCTGCTACCAGTTTCTGCTCGTGCTCACTTGTGTGTGGTGACTCACTAGTTAACCCAACTAACTGACTACTAGGACCCACCGAGGTGTGAGTATCTGCGCTGGTGGATGGCTCACTAAGATGTGATGATGTGCCCTCAGAAGCCTGGAGCTCCTCTGAGGAATCGCCCTCTCCTGTCACTGCGGTCGATGAAGGGCCTGTAAGAGAACAGAAGGCAATATTAAGCATCATCACAGATGTGTCATGTTGCGATGAGCATACTGAGGTGTTCAAAATGCCAAGCATTGATAACATCAATTCATGTTGTGTGTGATGAATGTTAAAGTTGTGTCACCAGACGTTTGTGGGGTGCCAGTCTCGGTGTCCCTGAAGGACAGGCACTCGAGGATGTGACTGATCTCCAGGACCACCTCCTCCGCTTCTGTGAGGGCCACTATTTGTTGTGCCCTCGCCCTCTCGCGTGCATTTTGCGCTCTCTTCTAGAAGGGGAGGAAGTACAGACGTGTGAGTGAGGGTGAAGTGGTCAGCCAATGAATGCATTGCTTTGGGTGTGGCTGACCATGAAAGAGGTGCATCAGAGGGTCAGTATCAGAGAGAGACATCACATTGGATCAGGATTGGGGTGAGTGGTAGTGGTGGGGTCACAAATGGGGAGGTGAGGAAGTGCTCAGGAAGTAAAGGTAAGTTGAGGATGAGCCTTAAGTGGGTTTGAGGAGTGATGTGATGGAGTAGCCTTGGCAGTGCAGAATGGTGTGAGGGCGGGGGGGAATGGGGGGTGATGTGCAACAAGGATGCAGGAGAATCAATAAGTGTACTCACTTTTGCTGACCCACTTCCTGCACTGGACCCAAATGCAGGATATATTGCTCCTGCTCGTGACCTCCTCTGCCACCTCGAGCCAGGCCTTGGTGGCAGAGGCAGGGTGCTTCCTCCTGTCAGCGGGGTAAAATAGTTCCCTCCTCCTCCTCACTCAGCCAGCAGCACCTCAAGTGAGGCGCCGCTGAATCTTGGAGCTGCCTTGCCCCGTGCTGTTCCCATTGTGTCTCCTTGCTCCTTCAGCAAAATCCATTGGAGCAATGGCCCTTTAAATTTAGATGCTCCAGCTGACAGCCTGTCATGCGGGTACGCAGTCCACCCGCTGCACAGCTTTCGGACGCCAAACCCAGAAATAAGGTTAATGGCCACCAATTAAGTTGCGATCGCGTGGGGAATGGTAAGCTTTTATTATTCGGGTTACCCGCGCATCCGTTCACTGCCCCCCGCTGCCATTTTAAAATCGTACCAATATTTTAAAAAGTAAGAGTTGTTTAATCTTTTAAGGCTTTGTAATCTGAAACCTTCTTAAATGAGATGTGTTTCTAAGTCACACAAAAAAGGATTATTCTGCAACCTGGCTTTTCACTTTCATCTTTCTTAATTAATTATCTCTCAATCTTTAGATCAATTACACCTGTTGTATTCAGTCTTCACCCTCTTTCTGTTATTTATGCTCAGACATTGTAATTTTTGTATTTGTTGTGGTAAACTTTCAACTTCTGGTGGAGCAGATCTCCTGTCCTTTGTAGAGCCAACCTGATTTTCATTCCATTGATTTCTGCTCCACCAGATTACCACCCAGGCAGTGAAGGTGATAATTATCCCCCTTCTCTCTCTTCCTCTTCTCTATCTAGATATTCAGTGCTACATCACCATTCTGAGAGATTTCTACAGCTCTGATTTGTCTGTGCTTGTACGTACAGCATAAGGAATGAAAGAATACAAATTACCAGATAGATAAACACATACTTTTTACTTTCCAACTTTGATAGAATTTGAAAATAGTGCTAAAAGTCTATAGTATCTTTAAAGTTTGTCTTTACTGTGACTTGGAAGAATTAACAATTAACAACATGTCTTGTTTACAGTGCACAGCCACCTGTGGGACAAGCTATCAAATGCGAGCAGTAAGATGTGTTGCAGGCTCATATGGCACTATTGTCGATGATAATGAATGTAATGCTGCCACCAGGCCTACAGATACTCAGGTAATTATGAACATCTTCAAAAAGTCAAACTAACTGGTCTTTCAACTCATTGCTGTTTTTGATATCTTGCTGTGCACAAAATGGCTGCTGCACTTGGTTACACAAGAATCAACGGAATTTGTTATCTGTGAAGCGTTTTGAGCTATTCTTGGAAGATGTCATTGGGTGCAATAAGAATACAAGTTCGTTCTTCCTTTTAGCTAATTACTTGTTTTTTCTTAAAGCTCTTAAAAGACCTGAAAATATCTCTTTACTTTCAACCATTTATTTTATTTTGTAGGACTGTGAAATAACATCTTGCCCTGATATGCATCCAGGCAGAAGAGAAGAAAGAATACCTAATCACATGACCTATGGAACCGAATGGAGATTTGGATCTTGGACTCCTGTACACAGATTTAATTTTAATGTTGCTATTAAGTAATGAAGTATTCATCAAAATGACGTAGGAAATAACTATTAATGAAACAGTATTGAATAATTTAGATATTGATGGTGAATTAATATCAACTACTGTTTATTTTGTGTCAGTGTAAAATTACAAATTAATATTACTTACACTTTTCAAACAGTCATTTTGTTTCAAATTTTACAGGGAAAATAATTACATCAATCAAACATTCATACCCATTCTTATTCAACAGTGTTCTGCTACATGTGGAAAAGGTACTAAGGAACGTTATGTTAGCTGTCGAGATCTCCAAGGTGGTGTGGCTGATGATTCAGCTTGCTCACATCTTTCAAAGCCACCATCCAGAGAAGAATGTGTTGTCACTCCATGTGGACGTTGGAAAACTCGTGAGTGGACACAGGTTAGAAATATTGTCTTTAATTATATCACAGTTGTAAAATCAATTAGATTTTGGAGTTCTTTTACAAGAAGCAGCATATTCCATATATTGTGATTGTCAAAAAAAATCATCTATGTTTTTTTCACATGAGCCTCCAGAGTCCAATCCATCTTTTTTCAAACAGCTATCTGATTCCCTTTCAAAATAATTCCTGGGCTCTGTTTCAACAATGGTTTGTCAGGGGTAGGCACCTGGAGCAAATTTGATTTATTTGCAAATTTATAAATGAAAAATGTCAGTTTGCACCCCTTTTCCATTCTGTTGGCCACTGTCTGACCTGCAACTGAACTTATTTTATCTGTTTGAATTCCTAGTCCTTCAGGCTAGGGAGTTGTTCCTGCACTGCAATTGGTGGATTTAGTCTCACCTACCCCACACTGCCTAACAAATTTTACCTTTCTTGGTTTTAAGTTTTTCTCTGTTGATTGCATTGTTTCTATAAAATGAGTTACGCTTTTTGATTGTTTGTTTTTATCCAATGTAGTGTTCAGTGACCTGTGGCCAAGGTAAAGCAACACGTCATGTGATTTGCATGAACTACAAGAATCAAATTGTCAGTGAGAGTGAGTGTGACTTTGATGATCAGCCACTAACTGAGCAAGAGTGCGCCATGCCATCTTGCCCTCATCGCCACCATGGGTATGATAGATCTGGACAGAATGATCACCCATTTCCTCGGTCTAAGATCCTGCCAACACATGGTGACTCAGATCGCACCCAACTACCGGGAGGTAGTCAGTGGAGAACTGGACCGTGGGGAGCAGTAAGTGGCTGTTGGCTAATACTGGTTATTTGGATTTATGCATTGATTGTGATATAAACACATATACATTTAGCAATTATACTTTTTTTTTAATTCATCGTTTTTCTTGCAAGAAGTTGTATGTTCCCTCTCCACTGATTTTTCTGCCTCCCCAGTGCTTCCCTTAACCTCGCCCTTCACATCAAATTCTCCACCCACACCCATAGGCACCTGCTGTACCTTGCCATCTCACATAACCTCACCACCTCCAAAGTTTGAATCACTGGTAAGGCCATCTCCAATCACATCACCCTGCCCACTCCAACCCAACACCATTACCCTTTTCCCCCCTGAAAAAATGGCCTCCGCTCCTTTACCAATTCATTTTCTATCTCTGAACTCCCCCATCTCTGGCCCTCAACCTGACATGATACCACTGTTGCTGTTGGCCTGCTAAACAGTTCCCTCACTTCAACCTACAACACCCTCAACCCATTGATTTGCTTACCATTTCCCACCCTGGTCATTCATCCTGATATAGCTCCCACTTTTGCATCTTTACACCTGAGGTACCAGATTTCAACACATCTGGCGCACAACCAGTCGTCTTGTTGACCGCCAAATTCCCTCTCCAGGGTCAAATGCTCCCAATTATTCTAGGATCAGCTTAGAGGTTAAGTGCAGCCTGCGACTCTTTTTGCCGTGACAAGCTGTCTCTTCAAAATGCTTTTTTTGCCCCTTCAACTCTCATTCTTAATACCATACAGGAGGAGCATGGATTTCTTTGTCTCAAAGATTGAGATCATCCACATATGGATGTCCCTACAGTTGACACCGTTACTCATCCTAATTCTGATTCCCTCATCACTTTGTAACTTCTCTCCCATATCACCCACCTTCAAGCTCATCTCTACTATGAGACGAATTTTCTGTCCCCTTCGTTCCCACCTGTACCTGACCATTCAACTACCTTTCTTCATCCCAGTGCTCACTGACATTGTTAATAGCTCTCTTTATTCAGGTACTGTTCCTCTTTCTTTCAAAACCACCATTATTGCTCCCTCCTCAAAAAGCACAGTGTTCACCCCTCCATCTATCACTTCCAACGACTGCCCAATCTCTAATTTCTCATTCTTCTCCAGGGTTCTTGAAAATGTCAACGCCTGCTCGCTGCATGCCCACCTTTCCCAATTTCCATCAGTTCAATTTTCATAGTATTATAATAGGTACAGCATAGGAGGAGGCCATTCTGGCCATCGTGCCTGTGCTGGCTCTTTGACAGAGCTATCCAATTAGTCCCATTCCCCTACTCTTTCCCCCATAGTCCTGTAAATGTTTTCCCTTCAAATATTTATCCAATTCCCTTTTGAAAGTTACTATTGAATCTGCTTCCACCACCCTTTCAGGCAGTGCATTCCAGACCGTTACATGTCACTGCGTTAAAATGTTTCCTCATGTTGCCTCCGACTCTTTTGCCAATCACCTTAAATCTGTGTTCTCTGATTACCGACACATCTGCCACTGGAATCAGTTTCTCCTTATTTACTTTGTCAAAACCGTTCATGATTTTGAATACCTCTATCAAATCTCCCCTTAACCTTTGCAATAAATTGGATAGCCAGTTGGTGAAGGATAGAATACTAGAGCCTAGTCTTCAGTTGCTTCCAAGCCTTTATTCACAGAGATTCACATTACCCACTCCCTAGATAAGCTCGCGTATGAATGGATACAAGAGAGTCCCCAATTGATATGCTCCACCTGAATACAATTAGCACTAATTGATATAAATCACGGATACAATTAACAACTTTCTCCGTTCTAAGGAGAACAACCCCAGTTTCTCCACATAACTGAAGTCCCTTATCCCTGGCATCATTCTAGTATGTCTCTTCTGCACTCTCTCCAAGGCTGTGGTATCCTTCCTAAAGTGTGGTGCCCAGAATTGAACACAATACTCCAGCTGAGGCCTAATCAGTGTTTTATAAAGGTTTAGCATAACTTTCTTGCTTTTGTACTCTATGCCTCTAATAATAAAGCCAAGGATCCCATATGCTTTTTTAACAGCCTTCTCAACTTGTCTTGCCACTTTCAAAGGTTTGTGTATGTGCAACCCAGGGGTCCCTCTGTTGCTGCACCCTCTTTAAAATTGTATCATTTAGTTTATATGGCCTCTCCTCAGTGTTCCTATTAAAATGCATCACTTCACACTTCTCTGCGTTAAATTTCATCTGCCGTGTGTCTGCCCATTTCACCAGTCTCTCCACGTCCTCCTGAAGTTACTACCCTCCACATTGTTTACCACATTTCCGAGTTTAGTATCATCTGCAAACTTGGAAATTATACCCTCTATACCCAAGTCCAGGTCATTAATATATATCAAAAAGAGCAGTGGTCCTAATACTGACCCCTGGGGAACACCACTGTATACTTCCCTCCAGTCTTAAAAACAACCGTTCTCCACTACTCTCTGTTTTCTGTCCCCTAGCCAATTTTGTATCCACGCTGCCATTGTCCCTTTAATCCCATGGGCTTTAATTTTGCTAACAAGTCTATTATGTGGTACTTCATCAAATGCCTTTTGAAAGTCCATATACACATCAACTACACTACCCTCATCAACCCTCTCTGTTACTTCATCAAAGAACTCAATCAATTTAGTCAAACACGATTTTCCTTCAACAAATCCAAGCTGACCTTCATTTATTTTCAACCTGCCCACAGCACCAAAACCACCCTGGTCAAAGTTAGTGCTTTATCCCTCTGAATCCAACTTGACCTCTCTGCAACATTCAACAAAGTTGCTTTTCCACTGCCTCCCCTGTATGTTCACCTCAGTGAGACTGCCCTTACATGATTCTACTCCTACCTGTCCCAATGCAGCCAATGCATCTGCAGCAATTACTTTTTCTTCTGCTTCGACAAGGTCACCACTGAATTTCTTCAAGAATGCATCCTTGACCCTGTCCCCTTCCTCATCTGCATGCTGCCCTTAATAATATCATCCGTAGACATGGGTTTCTATATGTATACTAACAATACACAACTCTATTGCACCACTTCCCTCAAACCCACAACTACCTCCGAGCTGTCAGACCAACTGTTTGATATTAAGTCATGGATTAGCTAGAATTTCAGACAATTGACTATTGGGAAAACTGAAGCTGTCATTTTCAGTCCCTGCCAAAGCTACGCAGCCATGCCATCGATTCTATTACCCTCTCTAATCGTTCACTCAGGCTGAACCAGAGCGCACACAATCTCAATGTTCTGTTTGATCCGAAATTTAGATTAAAACCCCAAATCCTGTCCATTACTAAGATTACTTACTTCCACCTCCACAATGTTGCCTACCTCCCACCCCTACCTTCACTGCTGAAACATTTATACATGGCCTCACAATCTCAAGACTTCACTACTCTAATGCTTTCCTTGCAGGCCTCCCATAAACTGCAAATTGTTCAAAACTCTGCCACATTTATGCTGTCTCACATTAACCCTCCATCACCTGGTCCTTAACTGACATACACTGGTTCCCTGACCCCAATGCATTCAATTCTAAATCCTTGTCCTCATCTATAACTGCCTTACCTCACACTATCTCTGCAATCTCCTCCAGCTCTATGGCCCTGATATTTGCGGGGAGAGAGCGCATTTGTGGGGGGAAACCCAGAAATCCCGGGAACGCAGAGGTTCTGCCGAATTCAACGGCAGGACCTCATTATCATTTTTAAATTCCATTTCCCGTCCGGCGGCAGGCCAGATTGACAGGCTGGCCTGCTGCCGGGCGGGAAATGGAATTTTAAAAATGCACTGTTTCCTTGACAGCCAGGGCCATCCATACGCACCAAGGGTGATGACTCTCTCGATTACCATACTGTATAATGAACATTATACCACAAATATATTGAATGCCTTATTGTGGTGCATACTGCATGCCACCTCGCAATCTGTCCAAGTTTCAGAATATTATTTCAACAGTAGCCTTTGTGGATGTACATGTCTCAATCTACCAAAGCTTTACTTGATTTGATGCATTATGAGTTAGTGCCGTGATCAAGGATATTAGGACATACCTGTGGTCACTTAGGAGCCAGCCAAAATGATAGATAGCAATGTGCATTGGCTGAAAAGTAATTTTGAAGTGATTCCAAGAAGTTGGCAATTGCATACGATATCATATTTTGGATATTACATTCAATTTCCATGTTCATCCAGCAATGATCTTTGTGATTTCAATGTGACATGGCGTTGCATAATGCTGCACAAATTTCACTGAGTGCACCCAGAAACCGTGGAAACCCTGCTGCCTGGCTATTTGCTGATCCATTTTTTATGCATTTAGACAAGTAGATAAAGTGTGTCTGTGACCTCCTGGATGTAATCAGACATCACGTGCTAAGGAATAGCAGACTCATTATTTCTTGGTGCCTAGAAGGAACCTACAGCATAGAAATTCATGTTACCCCTCCCAGCTGTTAGTAAAGCAGTGATTATCAAAACATGGCGATTCTGGGTTAGCAGCTGATAGATAACAAGTATGACCAAACACATCACTGCTCAAGCCAGTGGTAGAAGGCCGCAGCGGACGGTCCCCGGCAATCGGGATAGATTGGGGCATGGCGGGGTGGTCAGAACATGGTACTCGGGAGGGAGGCAAAGATTAGGGCATGGGGGGTGGTCGGACAATTGCGGCAGCGAGCAGAGGCCACGATCGGCAGAAGGTTTGCTTGACGAGCCGGGGGAAGAACTCCTGGTTCACAAGCAGTGCTATAAAAAGCCCTTACCTGCATGATCTGGCAGCTCCTTTCTCCATTTTGTTGCCAAATTTCCCGAGCCCTGGGAAACCCGATTGATCAACTGCACTGTGGGAGCCTGATTTAAATATTATAATGAAGTGCCCTGCCTCTCAAAAGCGGGACACAGACGCGCCACACAACATGCTGCTGTAAAAAAAAATGGCAGCAGACGCGTACGCGGCGGGTTGGGGTTGTGTTTGCGATTTTTAATTTGGCCTCCCTTCCTGAATCTTGGGGGAGGGGGTTAATATCAACCCCTATGTTCCTCTGAGTCCGCCCTTCTCTGCTTTCCCTCCCTTCATCATACCACTGGTAGCAGAGAATTCAGTTATTGCAGTTCTACGCTTTGGACCCCCCTCCATAAACTTCTCCACTTACACACCTCTCTCTCCCTCCTTTTAATAACCTCCTCAAAACCCACCCCGTTGACCAAGCTTCCTGTCACTCATCCTAATCTTTTCCTAAACTATGTGCCTTAGTTACAAGATGACTGTGACTATAATTATATTATTTAAATGAAGCTCCGATTTGGAATTAACTCTTCCAGTTGAAGGGAGGCGGCAGCTGCTGGATCCAGTAGGACGTGCTTTTCCAGTACATTGTGCGTCAGAAAGACCAGGAATGCTTCCCCCTTGCTCCCCAAGCTAATCTGATCTGATCTCTGCTGCCACGCCCCCCCCCCACCCGCGATCGCGCCTCTCGGCCCCCACCCGCGATCGCGCCTCTCGGCCCCCACCCACAGGCTTTTCCACCTGACAATGGCCAGACTGTCAATCTGGCCAGCTGCCTGGTGGGAAGTAAGGTAAAAAAAATTCCAATGGCAGGAACTCCACCTTCCCAGTATATCCTGGTTTCCTGGCCGTCTGACAAGCACCCCCGCTCCCTCCCCACCTCCCCCTTAATACTGGGGCCATTGTTTTGAAGAAAGAACTTGAATTTATACCTCAGAATGTCCCCAAGCACTTTTAAGTCCAATGAATTACTTTTACAACCATGTATGTAGACATGGAGTGGGCCTGCTGTTTGTTGAGTGGTCTAGTTATGTTTCAAATCTTGTTTTGTTTCCTTTGTAGTGTTCTAGTACATGTGCTGGAGGGTTCCAACGGCGTGTGGTGGTTTGCCAAGATGAAGATGGATACGATGCCAATAACTGTGCTGAACAGGCTAAGCCTGTTGAAATGAGGTCCTGTGAATCTGGTCCTTGTCCTCAGTGGATTTATGGCAACTGGGGAGAGGTAGTGTTTCTTCTGCTAATAGTTTTATTCTCCTTTACTAATAGGCAATTTTTTAATTTCAAGCATGGTATTTGACTCAAGGACACAACACGGATTTTATAAGACGCAATGGCACAATTTATGTATTATTTCCTACTATCAAGTTGCAGAGTAAGCAATTTAAATTAGATCACATTTACATTATTACAGCGTAATCAAAGTATTAACATCAGAATTAAAATAGTTGTTATATGAAGTCCTACCTTTTTAAATTTCCAGTGTTTACCCTTTTGAGGGCTATACATTCAATTATATTTGGAGGTTGAACAAACAACGAAAAATCAGGGAAACAAAATTTCTTCAAGATATTTTGACAATAAAATAGATTTTATTCACAGTCCGGGGTGAGCATAAAACAGTATTTGGGTTTTGCCATGTCATGAGGTCAATTTTAAGCCCCAGGCAGGAACACAGCCTAGCGAGTGGCCGGCCTGGCCGCTAAAATCCAGTGGCAGGAGGCTGCTGCTGGGAACCGGAGGGAACAGTCCCCAGGACAAAGGGGAGTTTGACAGGCATCGTGGTCGGGGGAGGAGGATGGAAGCCTGGGGCAGTGGGGGGCCCATGATTTCTCTCTGAGGCCTGGAGGAGCACTCCTGCTTCTTTCTGGGTCATTTCTAGCCCTCAATGCAGCTCCAGGTAGCTTCGGCCCAACAGGAAAGCCACCACTGCTCCCCTGCTCGTGCATCAGGTTAATACTGCAGTTTGCATTTATAAAATATGGACCCCACCGACTTCGGGAAGGTATCGGGCAGTTCGAGGTAGGAGCAAAAAACATAGGAACAGAAGTAGGCTATTCATCCTCTCGAACCTGTTCAGCCATTCAATTAGACCATGGTCGATCTGTACCTTAACTCCATTTACCCGCCTTTCATCTATATCCTTGATACCCTTACCTAATAAAAATGTGTCACACTGAGTCTTGAAAATTTCAATTGACCTCAAGGGATTTAGGTGTCCATGTACAGAAATCACTAAAAGCTGGTGCACAGGTACAAAAAGTAATCAAAAAGGCTAATGGAATATTGGCCTTTAAACCAAAGGATTCAAAAGTGAGGAAGTTGTGCTTCAGTTGTATAGAGCCTTGGTCACACCCCATCTGAAGTACTGCGTTCAGTTTTGGGCATCAAACCTCAGTTAGCTGTGGAGGGGGTACAGCACAGTTTCACCAGAAATGTACCAGGGCTTAAAAGGTTAAATTATGAGGCCAGGTTGCATAAACTTGGCTGTATTCCCTTAAGTTTAGAAGGTTGAGGGATGATCTAATCGAGGTGTTTAAAATGGTAAAGCGATTTAATAGAGTAGACACAGAGAAACTATTTCTTCTGGTGGGGAATCCAGGACAAGAGGGGACTGTCTTAAAATTAGAACTAGGTCATTTGGGAGTGAAATCAGGAGCATGTTTTCATGCAAAAGGCAGTGGAAATCTGAAACTCTTTCCCCCAAAAGCCTGCGGGTACGGGGTCAGTTAAAATTTAAGATTGAGATCAATTGATTTTTGTTGGGTAAGGGTATCAAGGGACATGGATGAAAGGCAGGTAAATAGAGTTGAGGTACAGATCAGTCATGATTTAATTGAATAGTGGAACAGGCTCAAGGGGCAGAATGTCCTATTCTTGTTCCTCTGTTTCCATTTGCATAGGTCATTCTTAACAGTGAGGTATAAACAATATTCCAGTTCCCTAAGGTGTGTGATAATGAAATTCAGCAGATGATAATAGCTGTTGTTTCCTTCGATCATTGAAAATAGTTAAGTTCTCTAATGCCAATTGTCACAAACTATTGCAAAATGTATTGTCCTGAGTTCATTAATTACTCAATCTTAGTAGAGATGAAAAGGTCATAAAATACAAAGGCAGTTTATCAAAGCCTACATCCACATTCCACATGCCATATTCTGAACTCTACATTAATTTACAGGAAGTGATGTGTCCACTCAGTAGCTTAAAAATATTTCAGCAAACTGACCAAGCTACGTAACTGTTTACTCATCACACATTGGGTTCCAACCTAGTCTGGATTAGAATTGTTTATTAATGGAGTTGTGCATTTTTCTGGTTAATAAATCAACCAGTTTATTAAAAAGTGAGTTAATGTTCCAGATACTTTAAATTTTCAAAATATTTATAACAGAAAAGCATATCTGATCCTTTAACCTCTTATCTATTATTTTATTTTGCACTGTTGATATTTCCAAAATGCTTTTGTTGGTTTCTGAACATAACTATTTCAGACCACCTTTTCTTTCCTTTTTTCACTGCAAGATTGTTACTTTTTAACGGATATGATGTTGATATTAAATTTATAGTGCTCCCAGGTCTGTGGTGGTGGATCAAGAACAAGACTAGTTGTTTGTCAGCTTCCGAATGGCCAAAGGCTAAATGACCAGAACTGTGAAATTCTTGACAAACCTCCTGACCGTGAACAATGCAATACTCGAGCTTGTCCTACAGATGATGTCTGGCACAGAGGTCGTTGGAGCTCGGTACGATAACCCTTCTATTTATATAACTTAGTTCATCAGTCTATGGACATGTCAGTTTATAAAAGTTATGCTTAATGCCAGGGTATAATTTTGTAAATGTCATCTTTGTGGGTTTACATTTATTATTTCCTAATTGAATTCATGCTGCTGTTAATAATATGAAGGCCAGTAATATACAGTACACAGTTATGTACCTCAAGTCACAGGCAGTTGGTGCAAAAGTATCTTTTTATAACAAAATGATCTGGGAGCTTGTGTGTAGTCTTAAGATTCTAACTATCTTGTAGGATTTTTAATCCCATCCTTTTGGTCAGCAGGGGTATTAGATTTGTGTTATGGTATGTATGGCTTGTTTGTCTATGAACCTGTCACCTATCAGTGAGGGTGAAATTCAACTTCAACGGGGGTGCTAAATGGGTGGGGGCAGATCGACTGCCTGTTATACATCCTAGCTGACTTTCATTTTCATTGACTTAAATGGAAATGAAATTCCGGTGGGATGTATAACAGGCAGTCGATCCACCCCTGCCGAAGTTGAATTTCACCCCCAGTAACTTAAATGCACCACTACATTTTAGACCAGCTTCAAAACTATCTTCCTCTTACCAAAGACGAGATTAATGTTCAACATACGTCATACTCTGAACTGTACATACATCTGTAACAACTGATGTATCCTCTCAGTAATTTACAAATTTTTCATCAAACTCTGACCAAGCTACTTAACTGTGGCCTTGTCGCCAGAATGGTCTACTGGTCCCATCTTTGTGTCCATAAGAAGTAATGTGTCAGTTCAACAATTAAGAAAGTAATTTTTGAATTGCCACCAAACTTTTCAGGTAATTTTCTTTCATCATTCTCTAGTTTCTTTTCAAAAGCAGTCATGCTAGGAAGGATCAGTAGATTTAACCATGTGTCAATACTCATTCTGTACTTGAACACCAACTTATCACCTCAGTAGCTTAAAAACATCATGTTAATAAGGGAATTTTCTGATCCAATTCGTGGGCATAGTTTTTCCTTCATATTTTTAGGTGTATATTTGGGAACATAAATATGTGCAGTGCTCCTCAATGTGTTTATATTTAAAATTTTGGCCTGGCGTATAGCACTATTAATGAAGCAGTTAAAATATGTTATTGATTAATGTGATGTATGCACAGATGAGAATAGCCACAGCAGGTAAGTGACTGTGCTTAGTCAATTACATATTTGTTTTGTAATCAAAAATTCTAAATGCATGTGCTCATTTATCTCCCCACTTTTTTTCTTGACACCATCTCCTGTCTTCGTAGTTTCTAGGTTACCTCAGGTCTGAACTATGCAACACTTACAAGCTGATTTTGGGGAGAAATTAGGCACTCAGAGTTTGTCTGGTCTCCTTGTTTATTTTACATTAGCTATTTGAATTGCACATCAGCAAACCATAAATTAGAAAATAATGCCAATTTGCACATGTACATACGAGAAATCATGGGAACATCTCATTCAAAATACAGGTAAACATGGATAAATTATAGATCTGCCCATGCACATTACTTATGTATAGTGGAAAATGTTACCCTTAGTTACTTTCATTTTCAAGTAAGGTGGAATTTTTACCTACATATAAATAAATGTATGAACACTGACCTGTGACCTCAGTAAATTGGACTCTATTGGATTCTAGCCAAACTCATAGCTGCCTTGCTGTCATCATATACCTTTGTTAAGAACTTTAATGGCATGGAAACTCTTATTAATGTAAGACACTAAATTTGTGGAATTACAAAAGTGACAAAACACTTGGGGGATAATTTTATAAGTCTGTGCTGCTGGTGGGCCATGATCCCTGCCAGCAGTGCAGTCACATTAAACTACCCCTTTAGTGTAAAATGCACATTAAGAAATAACAAACAGGTCTATTAGTTTGCAGTGATATTTACATATTTTCTTCTTGCATCATTTTGGCTCTCTTCCACAATATTTTCTATTAAAACCATATATGGAGCAGAGATAGTATTACTCATTTGTAATTTTTTACTCTCTTCACAGCTTATAAATTTGGGTTAAAAGTATTAACAACAGTATTTGTTTTGGATAACTGCTTTTATATGTTAGATACCCTGGCAATTTAAGCATTTATAATACTAAACATTAATGTACATATTGCTAAAGAGCTTAATTTATTAATGAAGCATTTGCTCACATTTGAAATGTGTAAATATTTTGTGGTACACAGTAAAGATTATTATTGTGGCATATTCTAAGCAGATGAAATGTTCAATTATGTTTTTGTTTTGGGAGAATCCTGGTGCTAAATTGCCAACATCCACAGAAATGTATCTTCTATATATTTGCTTTAATAATGTGTACAAAAGAGTTCTGTACAGCTGACAGGTTTATATTAAACCTAAAAATTAAACTCTGTTTTTTGAGCTGTTTTTACAGTGTAAATTTAATGTTAAGTGCAGAAGACTTCCATTTGTTCATCCTTTCCTAGAGAAACAACATCCTTTAACAAAATGCAAAACTAGATTTGAAAACTTGTAGACAATTCATTCATGAATGGTAAGTGTGAAATACGAATTTAATTGAAAGTGAAACAGCTTGCACCACAGATATAAATAAAGAGGTAATTGCGCTATGGCCAAATTTCTTCGCTCTTTTCCGCCTGTCTATCGATCCCTGTGCCCAAATGCATCTCAATTCATTATAATGGTTCTGCCCCCAGGCTAAAGAGCTGTAAACGCTGGTTCAAAATGGGTATAAAATTCTAGATGCAACAGGAAACAAAGTAATTTTTCTGGTCTTTTATTGCGATTTTTTTTTTTTGAGCATTTTTAAAATTTATCCTCACTGAGACCTGCACTGTGTTTCTATTTCCTTGAATACATTTTTATGACATCACTATAATTAAAAATGGAAAATCTTCCATGATTGCATGTTCTTAAACTTACTGGGTTAGATCTTGACTTTGTGTGATAGTGTAAAACGGGTGATAGTGAGTCGGCATCCAGTTTTACACCTCCTTATTTTTATTTCCATTGGAGTCAGCTAATCTGCAGCAGTTAGTAGAATCAAAATTATCTTTAAAGTTTCATGGCCAACAAGAAGAACAAAACCATTCTACCTAGAAAGCACTGAAGGTGCATGGATGAATATTGTCCGCTCTGTGGTGGAAAAAGTACTGTTTTTGTAAACTAAATTTCTCTACAACCCAGAAACGTAGGTTTATAACACTTGGAAGTGAATTGGCTTGGCTCAACTATTGCAACCTAATACCTTCTAAAAACACATTTGATGCAATGCTGTGGCTCTTTTTGGGGAGAAATATATTTAAGTAATGAGTTCAATACAAATGAAGACATCAGTCATATTACTGAAGACTTTGGCTAAACTTTTGCTCGGGCATTGCTTTCACATAATGTGTTAAGTTACAATTTGTCATGAACAATATTCAAAGCATATATACTTATTCAAACAATGAATTATGGAGGCTATTTGGCATCTCATTGTCTCAAACTCTATTGAATAATGTGGTCTTGCCCATTTTATTGTAGCTTTAGAAAATTTTAAAATTTTATCCTACTTCCAATAAACAAGGTGGCAGTTTAATTACCATCACATATACTTTCTGTGGATGAATTTGGTGGCGCTTTGCAGAATTGCTTTGAGCCATTTTGATATAAATTTAATATCATATTTACTCTTACAATACCTCATTTAAAATTTGATGCCAAATATTGGCAGAGTGAAAATTTACTGTCATGAATTGATAGTTTGATGGTATTTTAAATGGTGCAATATCATTATTAACAAAGGAAATTGCAGGCATTGCTGCTGGGAATCCTTGGTATCACAGCAATCAGTTTTTATTTTTATTTGCGGATTTGCTTGTTGCAGAAGTGGTTTTATTTGAACCAAGAAGTAATTTGATATTTGCAGTAATTCAAAGTGAAGTCTTAATTGCATATTCAAGCAACTGTCCACAGTCTTTAGTATTGTCCAAACTACTGATTACAGCACATAGTAAATAGTCCGTTAGCTTTTGAAGCCTTGCAGATCATTATTAGCACGCTTAAAAATGTTTGCCGAAACTTTGACAAATATGACCACTCTTAAATGTGAATAATATTCTATCAAAACTGTTCAGGAAATACTGCTGCTCGTTCTTTTTTTGCCATGCTTTGGAATGCTCCTATTGATGTGAAACTGAGTGTAAAAACAATGGGGTAGATTTTCGTCTTCATCATTTGGGTAGTAAACTGGTGGGGTATATTGCACCTCCCTTATAGAACCCACATTGAAATCAATGGAATGAGACCTGCCTCACCAGATCACCACCCAGGTGAAGATTAAAATCTACCTCTATGTTTGTCCAATGCATGTGATAAAAATGAAAATCATCATTTAGCTTAAATATTTTGCTCATTATTGCAAAGTATACTGCAAATGCAAATACTGGTTTAATAAAAAAAAAGCAGTACTTTTATGTTTATTTCAGAGCTAATGAGAAACAGGAGCGTTAGTTCTGTGGAGAAATAAAAAAGGGCAGATGTACCTGGGTGTATTGGTTACCTTTGCTCGGCATGTAGAGGAAAAGCAGGGGGGAGGATCACATACTTGCAATTGAGCCTGTCGGATTTTCCATCCATTAGCCCATTCTAAGTCCTTTATCTACCAGTTTTCTATTATATGAAATTGTTAATTCACTACACATTTATTTAACCCTGAGAAGTACTGATATTTTAAGCTACAAAATGATGTTACTTTAAAAATTAGGCTAACTAATGATGAAGTGACCTCATCAATAAACATTAAGTATTACTCATTATTAGGTATAATAATTACTGGGAGTAAAATTCAATTTCGGCGGGAGTACAAAACTCCACATATATATGTTATACATATATGGAGTATACCTTCTATTCAGGATTGATGTTTACTAATATTGAATAGTGAGTTTCTTATTCTCCACTTGGTATCCCCCACCTCCCTTAGGAAACTTCTCTGCAATAGTCCCAACGTAAATGTAGCCTTGAATTCAGAGCAACGTTATGTATTGACATGCCATTCTGTACTGCTCTTTTAGAAATTGGGTGATTTTCATCTCGCTTCTCCCCCCCCCTCCCCCCTCCCCCCTCCCCCCTCCCCCCTCCCCCCTCCCCCCCTTATGCCTAAATACTGTTGTTTTTATAATAAAGGAACTAGAATTTAAGATTCTTCTGACACCCCCTTGCACTTTACAAATAGTCATAGAAATCAATAAAAAAGTCATTAAAGCATACGGGAATTTCCTATTTTGGAGAGGTAGAGTTTGTCCAATATCAGAGTACTCGGATCCCAAGTCCTTAAGAACAAGCCAAACTGCCTGATCTTGTGCAATGTGAATATGCTGATATGTGGTCACTCTCCACATGCTATCTAAGAAACTCATTGCGAAAGGTCTATTCTGAGTAGAATCATACCACTGCTAAGAAATTTCAGTTATGTCTAACAGGTGTTAGACAGTCAACAGGAATAGCAGATTTTATACAAAACTCTCATCTCATCAACGCACCATAGGCTTTATGCTTTAAGCTGCTTTCCAGCTCTTGAGCACATAATCTAGATATGATACTGCAGTGCAATACTGAAGAAGTGCAGCATTATTGGAGGCACCATTCTTTGGTTGAAACATTAAACTGAGGCCCTGTTTGCCTGTTCCTATGGTTCAGGTGGATATTGAAGATGTGTCCCAAGACACATTTAAGAAAGAGCAGGAAGTTCTCCTGGTGCTGGCCTACATTCATGCTTTAACCAAAATCACCAAAAACAGATTAATTGGTCATTTAACTCATTGCTGTTTGTGGTGTTATGTCCAATAAACATTTAGTTGGTGTAACAATGTTATGGCTACTCTTATTTCAAACGCTCTGAAATTTTCTCTCTGGATATAACCATCAGCTTGAGAACTCCTCTAGCTCCATTACCCAATATGTAAGTACAATAATCACTTTCGCCCTACAGAATTTCACGGTGACAATAACCATCTCCAAGAATGAACCTGGTTAACAGCTTTAAAAAAAATTAAGTAAAGAAATTCAGCAACTACGTCATATAGTGACAAAATAAAGCATAGCATTCTCCCAGTAACATGCAGGAAAGATGGATTTGCCACCCCAGAACCATAATGAAAACCACAACACTCATAACTATCTGCAAATCCAAACGATTTGAAGGCTTCCTTGACCTTTGAGGATATATTCGGGTAGGTTTGACAAAGGGTGAGCTGAGACTAATAACAGGAGCATTAGAAGGTAACTTCTCAGGCTCAGTTTCAACATCATCAGGTTTCACAACTTTCTTCGTAGATCGTCCTGGAGATTTCACATCAGATTCAGGAGCACGAACAACATTCTGGTTTATTATGCATGGGAATAGATGAAGCATCTGAAACTTTCTGAGGCGATGTAACAGCTGCTTCCTTGTGGAAAAGGCATTGGTGATAGATCACACTCAACGTTATAATTTGGTAATACCACATCAAAGGCAATAGATCAATGCAGTTCTCATAATTGATCCTTATGACACTTCCACAACAAACCATCTACTGAAACTTAAAAGGTAACAGCTCCAATCTTCTGTTCAATAACATCAACACTCCATTTTTTTTCACATTCCCACAGAAATCAAGACAAAATACTCTTTCTCCCACATGGTATTGCTGCAAAGTTGGCGATCCAGTATTACGAAGTTTTCTTCATAATGTACGTAACTTTCTTCCAGTGAATAACTCAGAAGGGATTGTACTTTAACTCGAGACATTCTTGCCAATTTCTGTTGCATGATGCCAGGATCTTGTCACACCTCCTATAGAGAAGTTCTGAATGTACATACAACCTTCTCAATTTCCCCATTTGACTGTGGGGCATAAAAATTCCTTTATACCATTTTTAAAGCACCAAATAGGCACAGGGAATGATCCCTGCGCCTGAAGTTGGAGGATCACAAGAAATTGGTACTCTGGCCTCAGCTATATATGCTGGGTGAGCTGCCTCCGCCTGTTGCACCTCCACAGGCAGCTCATCCAATGGAAGCATGCAATTTCAGGCCATCTGCCTCGCCGGCAGCAGTCCTCGGGTAAGTCCCGTGGGGTAGGAGGGAGCCCATGGAAATACTGTAGAGCTGGGAAGAGCACACTTGCTCCTCCTGACTCCACAGAAATTATTTTTAAAAATTATTTACTTACCATTTCGGTGGCAGCTGCTGGCTAGGCTATCTCCATGTCCCAAAAACACAGCCCGAGACCTGCTGCACTCAGGGCAGCCCAATTTCTGGTAAGGATCAATTAACAGGTGTTAGGCCTCTCATTAGCACTTGCAAGGGGCCTAGCCTGTTTTAGGCAGTCGTCCCAGATGCCTGAAAAATGACCCAACCAAATTCCAGGTCTTACACTTTTCAGGCATTGTTGGGGTGCGGGATGTTGCATCCCGAAATTGGTCCTTTTTGCAGCCAGTAAAAGAAACCGGAGAGAAGCGAAAATAGTTAAGGGGAGAGAAGCAGAAGGAGAAGAGGAGAGACAGAGAAAAAGCAACAACACAAAGACATCAGAAACAGGTAAAAGAGTGACCATATTCTCTGATTTACCATGTGCAATGCCACAGGAGATCAGTTAGTAGTTCCTTAAAACTGATTGTTTACTCTGCTATACTTGATTTAATTGCCAGCTATCTGAACGTGTGAGGACATCTTAATATAAGGTATTTTAGTTGTGTATGATGCTTTCATCCAAATGGATGATATTGATTGGGTAAGAATATTGAGAAAATAAAATATGACGCCAAGAAAAAAACAAAGTGAACACTGGAGGTTTAATGAGGATGAACTCTTGTATTATTCAATCATTCAAAACTTTCAAAATTAAACATGTTATATGCAATTTTTAACAGACAGAAAAAAAACAATTAAAACATTGAGGTTGACAAGGAAAATGTAATTATATAAAACACTGTATATTAATTTACAGAATATTTTTGTTGCATTTTAATGATTTTGGAGTAAATTCATGAAAATTTCCCAGTTCCAAGAGCTTTATCATTGATTGGTTCGAAACAAATATCAATCTTAGCTCTATTATTATTTCTTGATTTTGATGGTTATGACACCTATAGACAAGGAACATAAAAACCTCCAAAATCATTTTATCAGTCCTGTTTAGAATTCAAATACCAGAACCTAGTGCACCACTATTAAATTAATTATGTAAGGATTTTCTTCTGGGAAATGTAGATTTATGCACAGTGATACATAATATCACTTGCAGTTATGCCAACAACAATGGTTCGCTAGCATCATCTTGGATTTTCCTGAGACAAATAATATGATCTGGTGTTAGACAAAATAAATGTTTGCTTTCTGCAATTTCTGGAATCCTATAAGTTGTCCTATTTTTTGCCATTGTTTAGTGATGTCGCCTATCTATAACTTGAGTTATTGGCAGACAGTACTTTGTGCATGTTACTGATCAGCGATGTTAGCTGTGTGATATCAAAGACAGCAGTCTATTGCATTATGTAACCACCACAGTTTTACTGCCTACTGCTGGAGTGGAACTCTCAGGAAAAAATAGATTAGTATTACAAAGCAACTGTTCTCCATCAATTGTGAGCAGTAGATTCTAGCTGCTACTGTGTATTGCCTTTTCACTGTACATGTAGTGGCTCTCTTTAATACATCTTAATGGGAGACATGAACAGAGTGATGGACCTACCCTGTGAAACTTCTCTGTGCAGCAGTGGCAGAAAACAAAATTTAGGTTTTTTCAATGATCTTATTAAATGTATATATACATTGCTAAACAGTGCATGAAACTGATTAACAGAACATGAAAAATTAATGGGAATGAAAACAAGTGAGTATGTAAAGAAAATTTGTCTTGCTAAATGTAGTGAAAGCTAAAGAAGAATTTTAAAATGCTTGTGCATTTATGAGGAGCTTCACAACTTGATTATTAACAGCACTTTTCTCACATATCAAGGAACAAATTATGTAAATTGATGATTTTTCTATCTGAAAAAGTGCAGAATTACCTTCAGCCCAGTACTTTTTCTGCAGTTGTGCTCCATCATCTATTAACATTCCTGGCCTCTATGTCTCCTTTGATCTCAAATGGAACTTTCATATCTCCTCTAATGCTAAAGCTGTCTTCAAAAAGCTCAGCTCCCTCTCATCAACTCTTAAGTCTATAAAAAGTCTGCTCCCAAATCTGGGGAAGCTCTTTTTGCATCTTTCTCACACTGCTTAACTGCTGCAGCAGGGTATATCTATACAATATAATTTGTATATCTATAGTACTGTGTTATCTATTACAAATTGTTTCATTAATGCTGCTATACCGTAGGTCTTCCTATGTTATATTTGTAAACTGAGAATAATTTGATGGACTTAGCAACAATTCATTGCTTCTATTTATGTCCATTTTGACACCGTAGAATGTCCTAATTCTTCAAATAAAAATAATACAAAAATTGGATCAAATTATCATTTAAAAAAAAATCAAGTTATGATTAGTGTCTAATTCTTTAGGTCAGAGATAATGCATTAACATCAGTTGACTTGAACTAGAACATGGGTAAAATAAAACAAAATCTAATTTTTCTTAATTTTGTTATATTTTACCTCTCTTGGGTAAGTCCCTTTAAGAGACTTTTATCCTAAAACTACCTAATGTTTCTCTTCCCACATCTTTTAACAGCCCTCTCTTAGGTGACCCCCCTTCAGACATTTTTTTTTCTGCTGCCCACATTACTCACTTTGCAAACTGATCTGCCAGCAAGAGTTGGTAAGCTACTCTTTGCAAAATTTGTTTTTTTTTGGCCTACAGAATCATGCATAAACATATGTGTGCACACGCAAACAAACATACAAATGTTTCCTTCTCAAAATATCAAAATTTTGGCCCAGAATTCGCTATGATGGCGATATTGGCGACGAATGTGATAAGTTAGACTGTTGGTCTCCCGATCTTCTGGTGGCAAATTTAGGCCAACATTTGCTGAAGAACTCATTTGAATGCACCGCACTGAGCACAGCAGCGAGTCAGAAGCGGCGCAGCCAATGTCCGATATAGATCCAAGTTGCCGAGGATTATGTCCGCTTTTGTAAAGTCATTTAACGAAACAGGCATTTAGAAATATTGACGGTGTTTTCTTCCTAGCCACCCACACACCAAATATTACTATGTACCATGATTACTATGTATCTTTCACTGCAAAAAAAAACTTACTGGATTTTCATCAAGGATACTCAGATAATTAATTCAATATGTGGAATCAGTAGTCTTTCCTTACATGTAGACTGTTAATTTTTAAGTTAAAATGGGCAAAAGGGATTAAACAATATTTAAAATTATTGTATTTTAACAAGAGTGCAAACTCTGATAGGAACCAACTCTGAGAGAGAAGCATCCTATTAAAGATACTGAAATCTATATATTTTTTAAAGGAAGCACGAGTATAAATGCAGGAGCATTCATTCTCGCCTGTAATGTTTTACATGAAACCAAAAGGACTTTCACATCATAAATTATCGTTAAGCTAATATTCACTCAGCGTTTTAGAATCGTTTTACTGATACGACGTGACGTTCTGATGCCATAAAATCCACTTGCTTAATGAAGCTTAAATTTTAACTAGAAAATGTTCAACTGTTCGACAGTGAGAGCTTTAAAGTTTATTATAAAATTAAGCCCTTCCTCTGATATAGGCAACCTGCTGAGCGGTTACTGTACTGATTCTGAGTGCATTAGTGTCATTCTGAGACCATCAGCTCTATTCGGTAAGGTCTAACTGTTAACGACGATCAAAGTAGCGTTAATTTAGCTAAATCGCGATCGCCATTGATTCTGATGGGGGATGGAGCTATTATTGACTGTTTCGGTGAAGGTCTCGAAGGAGTAAAAGTTCCAGGAAATTATGATGGGCCGGATTTTGCTATGAGCGGCGCGTTCATTGGACGTGCACTTGCCCATTGATTTTCTATGAGCTTTTGTATGGCAAGTTCCTCTAAATTAGAGAGCCAAAAAGCACAGCGCCCTCCACACAACATCTGGGACCTGTGTGAACAGGGCAAGCAGTTGTGTATCACCTTAACCAATCAGATTGAAGCATCGATAATAACAGTGCAGAGTCAGAACCAGGAAATGTAAGATAGAATAGTGAATTCAATGTCAAATCAGATAAAGAAAGCAAAATAAAGAGGGTAAAAAAGATTGAATTAAGGCTCAGAGATAAGAGATAAATGTCCAACAACAGTTAAAATCTGAAGGAATGAGACTCCACACTTATAAAAGTTAATTTTCAGTGCCAGAGAGGTTGTTTGGCAGTAATTAAGGCTTAACCACACCGTTAAAAGGGTACTTAGACTTGAAATGACTTGGCTTAACTTTTATTGGTGAGATTAGTCCGTATCTATCAGATAAGTACAGGACCTTCACGGCGTTCAATATGGGGAGCCAGCCAGCGAGATGCCGTATTCGCGCAGCTTTTGGAGGAGCATTGCATCTCGTATAGCAACTTGCAGATTTCCATGTTTAACTGCACATGTGTGGTCACCAGAAGTTGCTGTCCAATTTGCATGTAAATGACAGTGAGCGCTGTTAACCTCCCCGTTATTTTTACAGCAAAATCCGGCCCAATGTTGCATTACTAATGGCACAAGTCACTCACAGTATAATTTCCTGGAATTTCTGTGCCATAATAATGGTGTAGGTCGTAGCACAAGCTTCCAGCAAATTCCGGCCCTTTGTTTCTCTGAGGTTTCAGAGTGCTTTCTATGATGTTTCAGTTCCTGGCTTAACATCTGTTGTATGTGATCTTACCCTGCCAAGTCTTTAGTGCCTCCCATTAAACCATGACATTGTGACTTTTTGCCAACAGTTTCAAGGGAAATCTCAAAAAATCAAATCAAGTGACTAAATGTAAGGCAATACATACACACTGAGGACAGTTGAATAAGAGGAATGTCAAAGTTTCTTTCCTCCTCTTCCCACAGTCACTTATTCTCATAGGATTATAAATCTGCCAAAAAAGGGTAATTTAAGTTTAACTGTGTGTCCAGATCATTATTCTCAAAAAAAAAATAAGCACAATTCAAAATCAAAGAAAGGGACAAATGTCATTAGTTAATAAGCTTACCTAGGTGATGTTCAATCATGGTGGACACTCCAGAAATGGGTATTTTCCCCATCCTAGTCTTCAAGATTAGGCCACCTTTCATGCAGCACTGTGCAATTGTTTAGTCTACTTTTTATCTTGCTTTGAATGTTGAATCCTTGATATAACATCTCTGGATTTTCTAATTTATGAAAGTGACTTGGAAAATCCAGTCTCCTTTCAAACAAGACTCCTGTTTGGGATATGGCAGGTGCTGCATAAGACCATATATCTTCTCTTTGACTTCATAACTATCATTAATCTGCAACAGTAGTCATTAAAGAAAGAACTTGCATTTATATAGCACCTTTCACGATCTCATGACGTTCCAAAGTGCTTTACAGCCAATTAAGTACTTTTGAAGTGTAGTCACTGTTGTAATGCAGCAAACGCAGCAGCCAATTTGCACACAAGGTCCCACAACAGCAATGAGATAACGACCAGAAAATCTGTTATAGTGATGTTGGATGAGGGATAAATGTTGTCCAGGACACCGGGGAGAACTCCCCTGCCCTCCTTCGAAGAGCCATGGGATCTTTTACATACACCTGGGAGGGCAGACGTGGCCTCAGTTTGACGTCTCGTTCGAAAGATGGCACCTCTAACAGTGCAGCATTCGCTCAGTACTGCACTGAATTGTCAGCCTGGACCATGTGCTTCAGTCTTTGGAGTAGGACTTGAACCCACAACTTTTGCTCAGTGGTGGCACTCTTGCCTCTGAGTCAGAAGTTTGACATCTTGTTAGCCTTGTTAGTTGAATTAGCTTGTTTCACTTAATATGTTAGTATTTCAAGAGAACTAAGACTCTTAGAAATTTGCTCTTAGAGCACTCCTGTATCGAAAATATTACATAGCCATTTGGCTGGTTGATTGCTTCCTGTGTCACCGATTCACAGAATAGGACGTCCCATAATAGACTGCTCTCCTAGAACAGTGCATGAAGACTGAGCTAGGTTTAAACAAATGCAAGATTGCAATTTGGAAATAATCTACATACATTTAGCAAGCATGTTTAAATATGACCTCTGTGAGAACTATGCAGTTTGGAAGAATAGTGCTCAACATTATTTGAATCTTTAACGGGTTGGGTTTTTGTATCGTATAAATATTGGCAGGAGAGTTATTCAAAATATGTCAAGTATTAAAAATGACAAAACAATACAAACTACTCATCTTTATATGTAAGAGCCACTCTTCAAATTAAGCTTTTATTACCTTATTTCCTATGTTTTGTTCTTCTGGACTTATTGGGTTCTTGGCTCAGGGCTTTCCTCAAATGTTTATTCTGTGTGTGTATTTGTCTACATTGTAATGACCTTTACTGTTCAATGTTTGGTTTGTGCATGTTCTTGACATGCTTCATCCATGTACATTATCATATTTTCAAATGTTTATGGATGGTAAATAGAAGTGCCACATTGATGCATTGGCAGGAGCTCTTCCAATGTGGGACTAAGGCACATTGTTAGGGAAATTTAACATGGCATCTATTTCATATATCTTATCATTAAGTGTTTCAGGGAGTAATGGGGTGCAATACCTTCACAGTACAATATTGGTTACACTGAAATAACCTTGTAAAGTAAGCATTGATAGTTTCATTTTAATAGGATTGTATACTGAATGACTGACTTTCAAAATTTCTTGTTGCTAAGCCCAGTACTAAGTCTTTTCTAATAGTTGTCTTGTACTTCTGATTTAAATAATTCACTAAAAACGTGTGGTATTCTATTGTAAATAATTTATACACATGCACATTTTATAAATGTTTTTCTTCTCTGTGTTTTCTTATGATTATTCTAGGATGTTCTGGAGTATTATCTGGAACTTTCCTCATCCATACTAAAATTCAAAATAACAGATTTGATTCTATACTCATGTTGTTTTAATCCAACCGTTAATGGTTTGTGTGTTATGTAGGATGCTTACTGTTAACAAATCAAACTTCTATCATTTCCTACATAAGTTAAGTTGTTGTGTTCGAGTTCACTGAATTGTTTTTTTTTAAATTCCACACTAAACAAAAAGCTGCTTCTTTAGCCTTTTTTTGGAGAGACAAAAAATGTTTAAAATTTGACCAGTTTACAGTGTACAAGTAGAAGTTCTTCATCTCTGATTGTTATTCTTGGGTGCCTCTGATCATCTCGTTGAAATAGAGCATGGTCATATACATGAGTGCCTCAGCTTTCTTGTGTCAGGCATAAGTCACCAGCACTAAATATTCTGGGCACCCTGATTTACTCCAAGTGCCAAGACTTTTGCTCCAGCTGACAGGCAAATTGTGATGAATAGTTTGACCTTTGAATCTACTGATTTTGGGGAAGTGGGGGTTGAAATTGCCCATCCATTATACACCCCATCTAATTTGAAGTCAATGGAAAGGAACATTGGACGGATTGTGTAACGGGGCAGCTAATCCACTACCACTTGTTTTGCATCTCCGCTGAAGTTGAATTTCACCCCCATTGTGCCAGCCTGTAGCACCAACATCTGAAGTATTTTTGTTTATAATGTATCATGGCTTCTTTTTTCCTGTCATGATACATATAGAGCTAAAAGCCAGGTCACTCATGGAAAATGGCCAGCTAGTTTTCATATGCAATAGCCACAGAACTGAATTTATGTCTGGTCAGATATCTTAGGGAGAGACCAAGCATTCAATTTAAATACAATGAGCAGTTCTATTTGAGTTTAAGGGGCACATATTTGAATTTCCTTTATCCCAACCTAATTTTGAAAAGTATTTCACTGGTTTAAATTGTTTATTTAAACCTGTTGAAAACGGTAAATGGACCAGAGAGATTCTGTGAATGTTATGCACTGAGCCACTATGTAAAAGTTAATATTCAGAAACCTTGTACCCAGTCCACTTCATATTGAATTTTGGCATAGAAGACATGGCTGTTATTTTTAGGCTTCTGAATAGGATGGTTAATCCTGTAACTACTGAAAATGTACAGTGTGTCATTGCTTTTGTTCATTTATCTAATTACCATTTAATAAATCTGTTTGACAATTGCTAGCCTAGGCCAGAGTTCAATAAAGCGTTTATTCTAGCACCTTCAGAAGTCTAGGAAGATCACATGAGGGCACGTGAATTAAGCAGTGCTGAGGGTTTTCTGTTCAACCCTGGCCTTTACAAATTACGTAGATATTGGGTAAGTAAAGGCATATTAATGACCATAGAGAGTGATGGCTTGCCCAGGCAGTGGGAGTCTGAGATGCTGAGCCTAAATCTTGATTAAAACCCAAAAAAACTTAACACTAAGGTTTTCTACTGTGGCTTGATAGTGGATTCCTCTACCATCAGACTCCAGGAACTGTGTTCTTCATATGAACACCGTGCTGTCTTCAAGTCGTTGACCTTTTGGCTCATGCTAAAGATTACGATAAATAGGATTAATGGGAAATTAGCTAAGTGGATTTCAAACTGGCTTGGAAATGGAAAGTTGAAACGAAGATAAAAGAAAAGGGCCAATGACTAGAGAATTTCTGCAAGGGTCTTTTTAGGATACCCTCCTGTTCACAATGTTCATAAGTTAAATGTAAGAGGGTAATTATAGTGATTTAGGGTTTGCTGAGGTGACCAAGTGACTCGTATAATGGAGATAGGTAACATTCAAAGAGATCTAGACAAATTAAGGACTGGCTAAGGGATGATGGTAAGACTTTTGTAAGCTAATGCACATCAATACAGGAAACATGGAACATTGTACTGAATGAATGGGTGTCCATTAGCAGAAATAGAATACACCATTTTTTTGGATGTAATTATCGATGATTCGTTGAATGTATTTAATCATATGAAGCTGTTGCTCACAAAGCCAGTGAACTATTAAGTTGCATATTGACAGCATTTGACTCAAAATAGATAATTTAGCCCTGCATTACTCAATAGAAGGGTTACATTAAGGGTTTTCTGCCCAGTTTTGGATATGCTAACAAGGATGTTGATGCATTGCACAGGGTTCAGCAAAGAATAATATGGATGATTTCTGGGCTTAAAGCTCTAAATTATTATGACAGATTGTATGTCACTTTAGAAAAGAAGGCTAAGAGATGACTTGATCCAGTTCATTGAGATGCTGATAGGAATGGATTATGTGGCTATAAGCAAGTTATTAAACTGAACTGGAGGACACATTACAAAAGTCATTAGCTTCAAGCAAGATAAGATCAGATGAACTTTTTCTCACAATGTCGTAGGTGTGAGGTACAGATTCCCAGCAAAACCACTTAATGCAATATTAACTATTCTACAAAAATTACTGGAAAACTATGATGGCCTTGTCTCAGTGGTAGCACTCTCACCTCTGAGTCAGAAGGTCGTGGATTCAAGTCCCACTCCAAATACTCGAGCACATAGGAAGTGCCGCATTGTCGGAGGTGTCACCTTGCGAATGAGACGAAGAGTGGGAAGATTGGTTCTCAAAGAACGTTAAACCATGTTCCTGTCTGCCCTCTAAGGTGGTCTTAAAAAATCTCACGGCAGTATTTGAAGAAGAGCCAGGGGGGTTCTCCCCGGTGTCCGAGCCAATGTTTATCCCCAACCAACATCACTAAAAACAGATTTCTTGTCGTTATATCATCGCTGTATGTGTGACCTTGCTGTGCACAAATTGGATTCCCCGCTTCCCTACATTAAAACAGTGACCACATTTCAAAAAGTACTTAATTGACTATAAAGTGCTTTGGGACATCCTGAGGTCATGAAAGGTGCTATATAAATGCAAGTTCTTTCTGTTATGAAGCTAGCAGCTACCCTAGCAGGAACTCTGATGTTTTCCACATTTCACTGTGTTTTAGTATGCATGGCAGGAGGCGGGATTGTTTGAAAAGAATGATTTTAACTCTCTTATCCAACATTCTTTGAGTTTTAGTCTTCCCACCCCATGTGTTGCCTCAGCTGAAGAAGCTAAGGAACTTGATACTTTAGGGCCCAGGCATAATCCACCCGTGCATTCCTTTGACTAAATCAGGATCAAAGGTGCTAAGGCATCAGGTGTGTGCAGGTTATACTGGCTTAAGTTTTTAAAGGAAATATTGTCCCTTTTGCTGTACATAAATCTCAGCTACAGTATTCTGAGATTTCCCATTTCCAGGCACCCTGAAGCTAGAAGATGCCAACAATCCATCTTTACTCCCCATTTAGCTGTACTGCACTCCTAACTTATAGTCCTCTTGGCACTCTCCTGGCAGACTTGTTAATCGTTTACCAGGTTCTGAGGAAATCTGTAAAGTCATCAGTGCAGGAAAAGAATCCCCACCAATATGCAAATATATAACATCAAGCAAAAAATATTGAATTAAAAATTGGAGGTAAATAGGTCTGGATTGTGTGTCTGCAGTCGGCCCATGTACAAAAATAAAAAAAAACTAAAATGCACAGAAACAAAAAAGAGGCACATCAGTTACTAAAAGAGTAGATATGAGCAGCAAATTACTCAAACCAGGCAAAAAAATTGAGTTAAAAATTGGAAGAAAAAGGGAGCATTGCTTCATGCATGTTGTGGCCTGATCTTATGGGGAAAAAGAAAGCAAACAATGGAGTGAGTTCAGCTGAGGACCAGGGACTCAGTAACAAGCCTGGGAGAGTGGGAGACACACACTGGGCAGTCAGTAAAATGTTGAGGTTGGAGAAAGGAGTGAGGCACCATCATGGCAGCTGAAAACAGGTTGACTTTTTTCAGTAATCTGATTGGTAGGTTTGTCAACATTAGCATCTAAAAAGAAAAATGAATTTGTTTTTTTAATAGGGAAAAAAATAATTTATGTGACTAGTTTCCTGAAAAAAATGAGTAAGTGTTTTTAATTGGTTCGGTTAAGTGAAATTTTAGGTTTTTGATTGGTTGCCTTTTGACCATGTAACTGGAGAATACCACATGGTTAGTTGGGCTTAAGAGCAACTTTTTTGGCTCTCTGCAATTGAGTACATGGAAATTGGTTGTGGCCCGTTTTTGGGTGCATAACTAGTGGCATGCAGGCAGCACACGCCTGAACCGGGAGGCCAGAGGCCGGCCCGAAATTGGACTTCAGGCCTAATTGGCATTGTCTGGGCAAGCTGCTTGTCATGCCTCCACAACCATTTTAAAAAGATGAATTTTGGGCCACTTCTCCACCAGCGGTTAGAAGATAAATCCCGGGGGGGATGATTGGAATACTGTTGAACTGTTGAGTCGGGGGAGCAGTCATGCTCCTCGTAGCTCCACACCAACAATTTTCTTTATTTTTTGTTTTAAAATACCAACCTTTTGGTGGTGTCTGTTGCTTGAGCTACTGAAGGATCTGGAGCGGACCAGGCCCAGCTCCTCCACACTACAATATCCAAATTCCAAGAGGGGTTCTAAAACAGGCATTAGGCTTCTTATATATGTAAATGTGAAGACTAGCACCTGTTTTAGGCAGCTGCCAGGAAGGCCTAAAAAATGGTCCGACCCAATATCGGGTCAGATGTCTTTTAGGCATGGGATGTTGGTCCCCGAAATTAGCCCTCGTTGTCTATTTTATGCCTGTAAAATGGCTGCAAGATGGGCCAATTTCTGATACATCTCTACATGGATATGTCCACATTCTTACAATTTAACAGTGTTAATAGATATACAGAATTTACTTTGAAGCATAATTTCATTCTGTTGTTCCAGTTAGAGAATTAGAAACTATTTCAGAATGAATATTTTTCAATAGCTGTGAGCAATTATTAAATTCTTTTTAAGAGGATTATTTGTCAACATTTGTTGCCAGGAGGTACTGCTGGTTAAAGTGCAAATGTCAATGGATAAATTCTTTGCTTAACAAAAGTTAGATTTTATATAAACATCTCATAATTGACCTTACACCATACGTTGTTATGTCACTTCCCTGAAACTATTTTTACTTTGAAAATTCATTTAAAGCTTAAACGCATATACAACAATAGTGTTATTAGCATTCACATTGCCTGCAGCTGCATTGGAACCAATCAACGAAGGAAGATAGAGGACTAATAAACTCAGCTTTTTATCACTTTACCAAATTCAATTTGCCCAATTAGTTTTAAATGTACAGTAAAAGCAAAGTGCATCATGAGAATCTTTGAGACACAGTTTATATCCTACTTATGGTATTGGACATAAGTCAGTTGTTCCCTTGATTGTAGTTTATCGAGGTGGAAATCATGTTCCACCATTCTTCATAATGTGGCTTCTATGTATGCAATCATTGAAATTTAAAATGTTATTTATTTTTTGGGTGAGAGTCTGCCTGAACAATCTGTGTTTTAAAAAAAAATTAAAACATAACTTTTTTTGAAAGTCAGTTTGATTGATCTGATCTCCCCCTTAACCAGTATTTCCATTTTGTCCTGAATCAAGTTCTGAAATAACTAATCTTTCTAGTCATAAGTAAAGAGTATCATCACTAAATCTTATAAACAATGAAAATTAATTTTATTGCATAAATAAAAATGAAAGTGTGTTAATTAGATATTTTTCCAATTTGCTTTTATAAGCAATTATTTAGGGAAAATGGGAAGGAAGATTACTTGGCTAGCCAGTTTGTCCTATTTTATATTCAGGATCCACACAAACCATTTAGATGTCCTCACTCCTTGGGCACTAACTGCACATCCCTCCACTCCCTACTGAATTAGAATTGTCCATCTTGGTTTTGAATCCTGCTACCATATCTATGTTTGCTACAATACTGTATTCTATAGGATGAATTCAATGATACCATGTTCCCAGTAGGGAGCCTTGCACAAAAGTACTAGGGGTCAGAGAATTGCAGCTATAATATTCGAGCATAGCATCACAGAACTTATCCTGATAAATCAGCTCTTAGAGAAATTACTCAATGATTTTTGTGTAACTTGGTACTTAGTTTGGTTTCACACAAACAACTTCTCTACAGGGGTCCTATTATTTACCCTCATCATGATTTTAAAAGCTTGGATCTTTCCCTCACTGCAGTCTTTTTAAGCAGTAAGAATTGACTGAGGTTCTTTAGATCTCCTAACAGTTCTATGGTCTGGAGCCATCATGTTTGTCATTTTTGAATCCTTTCCACTGTCTCTATAAATGTACATTGACCAAACTGGACATAATTTAACATCTGAGGCCAGATTTTAACTCCGAGCAGGTTTTGGGGGGTGAGTAGTGGTGCGAGTTCGAAACTCCCGGGCCTCATTTAAATCCCGTTGGCCGACTTCTCACCGGTTCTGGCTGGAAAGTGGTGGAAAATCACGCAACATAGAGACCGCCCGCTGACAGGTAGGTGGCGGGATTGGTTGCCGGGGCTGCCCACTGTTCTTGCGATCGGGAAGTGGGGGTGAGTCTGTGGCAGGGGAAGCCTAAGCTTTCCTTGTGGGGCCCCAAAGAGTACTGTTACTCCTGGTCTCACAAGGAAAATTTTAAAACGTACCTGTTTGGGCCTTTTCTGGCTCTGATCCTCTTCCACGCCATCTTCACCTGAAAGGAATGCCACTACAGCTTCCCGCTCAGGTCGCCAAGTCAAAATTGTAGTTGGGTCCCAATGATGCCATCGAGATCCAACATGCACATGTAAAAAAAACACACTGCTGGCTTTGGGTGGGTGTGAGAATCGGCTACCGGCAGCTTCAGGGCAGGTGAATAACATGGGTGATTTTAGTTGCCCACCGACCCGGTTTCTACCGGGCGGGTAAGATCAAAATTTCCATCCGGTCTCATTCTTACTTCATGCTGTGAAGTATTCTATGCATTAACTATAAGTTGCTTGGAGTCTGGAGCTTCCCTTTGTACTTCATTGCCAAAGACAAAATAAACTAGAGGTAAGAAAAAAAAAATCAGTATTCTTAGAATTCTACTGAAGTAAAACACAATTCACTGAATCTGAAAGATAAAGCACGCAAGGAGAAGAATGTTGTAGGAGCAACCAATTTGGAAGGAGAGGAAACTAGGAGAAATGTTGCAGAACCTATTCTCAAGAAATTAAGTGGGTTGGGTAGGATGAAGATTGAACTTAGTCTATGGAATGAATGGACTGGAAGATTTATTTTCTCTACTTGTTATGTCCTAATTTATGTTGCACGATTGCACCCAGCATTATTTGCACCCTCTGCTGAGAATGCAGAGGCTGGATGGGAGAGGGATTTCTTGGGCAGAAGTATAAATGTGCAGGTGCAGTTCCTCAAAATGACGTCTGCACTTCGTATTGGCGACAAAATTTGAAATTGCTCCACATCATGAGGCAAGAATCTGTAGGAAACAAAGCCTGTGTCAGGTGAAGTGTCCTAAACAGTAGTGGTACATCAATAAAGTTGAAATCAAACAAAAGGGAGCAAATTGATTCAATGCAAAGAACAAGCAATACTGTAATAGAAAGAAACCAAAAAATAGCCCAAAAATTAGGCCTAATTTCACCAAAAGGTTAGAACATGATAGTTTTAAAACTACTTTGGATGGATGAGCACCTGCGGGGGTGAGCTTTTTTCAAGCCTTTAAATGTGCACCGTGCTGCCCTTGCTCCAATGATACAATGCATTGGAAATGGTGCAATGCATTGGAATTCCCAGAGCAGTAAGGTTATGAACCCATTATGCCTCTGGCTTTCACTCCCTCTGCAACTGGCATGCACCTGCACCCTTGTACACAGGAGCAGAATATCAGGCCCACAACTGTAATTCTCACTCAGACCGACAGACATAACCGTTGGAAGAAAAGGAAGTGACACACTGATGAGGTAGAGGCTGCTCTTGGGTTGGGTTAAGGTACAACATTGGGGCATAAAAAGCACATTACCTTGCAATTAACTCACGCAGTATCAGGCCTGGCTATGCTTGTGCTGACACTAGAACCTAAATCTTTCGAGTACATGTTGATGATGAAGAACGTAGCCCACCATCAGCATGATCACGCCCTACAATTTTCTGTCCATGATGGAGCTAAGCCATTTAGGAGTGGAAATCAGGAATCATTTTTTCACAGAGTAGTGAAAATCTGGAACACTCTCACCCAAGAGTCTGTGGATGCTGGGTCAATTGAAGGTTTCAAGACTGAGATCGATAGTTATTTGTTAGTTAAGGCATTAAAAGGGTTTGGAGCAAATATGGGTGAATGGAATTGAGGTACGGATCAGCCATGATCTAATTGAATGGCAAGACAGGCTCAAGGGACTGAATGGCCTACCCCTGTTTCTATGTTCCTATCGGAAGATCAGTGGAACCCCTGGAGAAATGACATAAACAGTTAAGAACAGCACTATTTCTTCAAAGTTTCTTCCAAAGATTGGAAGTACTCTGTGGAAATTCTCCCCGCGATAATTCTAATGGTATTGAAATGCCTTATTTAAAAGAATAAAGAGGCAGATTCCACAAAAACAATAAAAGCATTCAATTCTTCCTTGATATTTATGACTTCAAAATTGCTAAGGAGATTTTAAGATTTATTTTGCATGTACTTGTATGATTAACATGTCAAACAATTTTTTATTGTTTTTATCCAATCTATTGAAATCTTAACAGCATTGTGATACATCTGACAGCAAGTTGAGGGGGAAAAACATTTTTTAGACATAACTCAGCAAAAATATGGCACAGTAACAAACTTATGGTATTACAAATTGCCAAATGTCTATGGCGAGAGAAACGGGAGTGATCATTTTACTTTGACCATCTGATTAGGCAGATAATAGTTCTGAATTGTTTTAATTGTTATGGAATATGTTAAGATGGCTTTTGATGTAATTTATGCATACTTGTTAGTACAACATTTAGTTTTAGTTTGAGAATGATGCTGTCAGCTATTAGAGAGTAGGGCTTTTCATTGATATTAAAATAATGGTCATCATTTTCTTTGTGAGGAAAGATTTCTCTTCTAATTCTTAGAAATGTGGGAAGAGACAGAATTTGTGCTATGAAGCACTCATTTATCAATTCAGCAACTTACAAATCAGATTTAGAACAAATTTTGCAACTTTACCCATCAAGTACCAGGACATCAACCTACCTCTCCTCAAGAATGTCACATCACCAGTGTCATTTTTATTTATGATGAATTGACTGTTTCAAAATTAGTTCTATTGAGCTCATTATTACCTTTGCACCAACAGCTTGAAATTCACAGGCCTGAAATAAGAAAATAATGATATGAAAGTTCACAAGAGGGCAGCCTTCATA
Organism: Heptranchias perlo; assembly: GCF_035084215.1. NCBI lineage: Eukaryota > Metazoa > Chordata > Chondrichthyes > Hexanchiformes > Hexanchidae > Heptranchias > Heptranchias perlo. Next base: position 31,818,931 of record NC_090341.1, on the reverse strand, counting down.
TTAATACCTCTAGCTCCTATGTGCCTGGGGTGGAGGCAACTCTTCAGCGTCAGCAAGTTCTAGAAATTCCAACTTGCTGATGTGGGAGGAAAGATGGACAGATTTATGCCACTCAAAATAGGAAAAGCACAATTTTCCAATTGGATCACTGTCAAAATAGTTTTCCTGCCATGTCCATTATGGGTAGAAGTGGAATATACATGTAATGGGTCACTTCAATTTAAAAATCCTTCATTAGATTCACGGCAAACCTAACAAGGGTCTTTTCTAATTGATGTGGATGGTCCTTGCACCCCACTTCTGTTATAGAGTTTGAATTTTTATTAAAATTACCAACAAAATTGTTTAAAATCATTTGTATGTGAGGTTGAATAGACGTGGCAATAGTGCATTTTATTTTTATAATAAACTGAAGTGCAATTCTGCAAATATGCAATCAGATCCTACAGGTTAGCAGAAATCCTAGAACCAATTTTTGTTCTATGGTTTGAAACATGTAAATGGTCTGTAGTCTATGTAACCAAAGCAAATACACATCCTATAGAACTGATGCAGATGAAAATATTTGTTTTTACAAGTATCAGTTTTTACAACATTGTTATGCTGCATACCTTATTGATTTGGCTTTTATAACTATTGGTCATTTCCACAAATAACATACTGATAAACAAAATCATTTTTCACAATTTTTTAACCAAAAAACAAGATTTTTACCTTTTTTTGAAAAAAGGAAAATGAGCAGCAGGAGACAGAGAATAGAGACAAGTACTCAAATTGGCAGGATGTGTCTAGTGATGTCCCAAAGGGATCTCTGTTGGGGCCTCAACTATTCACTGTATCAGCGACTTAGATGACTGGATAGAGAGCCACATATCAAAGGTTGCCGATGACACAAAGATAGGCAGCATTGTATGCAGTGTAGGTGGAGGCATAAAATTACAGAGATATTATTGGATTAAGTGAATGGGCAAAACCGTGCAAGTGTGAGGTCAACCACTTTGGACCTAAAAAGGATAAATTAGATTACTTTCTAAATGATGAAAAATTACAGAAAATGATCAAAAAGGCCTTTATATCTAGGAGACTAGAATACAAGGAGGTAGAAGTTATGCTACAGCTATACAAAGCTCTGGTTAGACCGCACCTGGAGTACTGTGTTCGGTTCTGGGTACCGCACTTTAGGAAGGATATATTGGCCTTGGAAGGGAGTGCAGCGTAGATTTACTAGAATGATACTTGGAGTCCAAGGGTTAAATTACAAGGAGCGATTACGCAAACTAGGGTTGTATTCCCTGGAATTTAAAAGATTAAAGGGTGATTTGATCAAAGTTTTCAAGATATTAAGGGGAACTGATAGGGTAGGTAGAGAGAAACAATTTCTGCTGGTTGGGGAGTCTACGACTAGGGGACATAGCCTAAAAATTAGAGCCAGGACTTTCAGGAGGGAAGTTAGGAAATACTTCTACATGCAAAGGGTGGTAGAAGTTTGGAACTCTCTTCCGCAAATGGCAGTTGATGCTAGCTCAATTGTTAATTTTAAACCTGAGATTGATAGATTTTTGTTAACCAAAGGTAGTAAGGGATATGGGCTAAGACAGGTATATGGAGTTAGGTCACAGATCAACCATGATCTCATTGAATGGCGGAAGAGGGTCAAGTGGCTAAAAATGGCCTACTCCTGTCCCTATACAGCCCCTTGTGATTTAGGTTTCAACTATGTAAAGATACATCACTGAGATAAGAATATTAAAGAAATAAATGATTATTTTTGATCAACATAAACACTTAGCTTAATGTCAGGGGCCTTGGAGGAAGGCTGCCTGCAATCCTGTCGGTGGCGGGGGGGAATGGTGCATGATGCAAAAATGGCCAAAGAGCCGAAGAAATAAAATTGAGAAAATGGGTAAGTGACATTTTTTTAAACTAAGGTACTTTGAGTTGTTTGTTGTTTTAATGCCATAACAAACACAGTCTTTTTCCTGTGTGTTCTTAACTTAATGAAGTATACTTTCTCTTCTCCCCGCCCCCCCACCCTATTGTGTTATATAAAGAGATAACATTTTTCAGAACAGAAAAAATGCACTAGACCTAACACCCAATCACCCCACCTACCCAGATTCTTATAATATTATTCACTCCCTTCTCTCTCCAGAAACACAGCCATTTGTCTCTTCTACTCATTAGTATCATGCACTTCACTGATTTTGCCTGGTAACTTATTCTGTAACAGTCTGGGATGAAAATTTAGGCTCATTTCCCTTCTACACCTAATTTCCTAATTTTTGACTTGCGTACCCATGTATTTGAATCTATTTCCATCGCGAACAATTAACTTGGATCAATTGTGTTAATTCCCTTCATAATCATGAAAACTTCAATTAGGTTACCTTGAAGTCTTCCTTTATCCAAGGGAAACGATCCTTAATCTTTAATCTTCCTCAGAACTTAAATTCCTGATACACAGTCATCTACACTGCTTTAGAAAGAATAGATCTTGACTGACTAATCTCATAGACATTTTTTGTGAGATATGATTCCACATTAATGGGAAGAACGCATGACACAGCACACATGGATTCCCAAAAGGGCTTTGATAAGGTACAATATGAGAAACTCCCCTACATACTTAATTCAGTAGCTATTGAGGGTAAGTCATGTACATGGAGTAGTAACTGCTAACAAAGAAAATGGTTCGGAAAAGAAGCAGAAGGTAATTGTAAAGGGAATTAGGTCACTATGGAGAAAAGTATTGAGTGAGGTCTATGCTGGAACCTTTTCTGTTCTTGATGAACAGAAAATGACCTGGGAAGTAGTCTCAATGTAAACTAAGTAAGTTTACAGCTAACATCAAGCTGAAAGGAGGTTGCCCTGAAAAGGGGAATGGAAACCAAGCAGGAATTAGGAGGAGGTGAGTTCAGAACACAGCCGAAAGTGTGGTGGAAAATATAGGTTTTGGGGAGGCTTTCAAGGTAGAGAGAAATGTAGAAAGGTGCACAAATTTAGGAAGAGAATTACAGAATGCAGGATTGTGATGGCTGAGGGATCAGCTACCAATGTAGGAGCAAAGTGAGGGTATGAGCAGCAGGCCTGCATCAGATCAGTAGAACATGCCAGCTGGGTTGTAGGGCTAGAGGAGATGGAGAGGAATTGTAAACAAAAATGAGCATTTTGAAATCAATTTTGCTGAGGGTCATGGAACCAGTTGAGGTTGGTGAGAACAGGGAGGGGATAAAACTTGGTCAGATGGAAGTTAAAAAAGATCTATAGTTGTTAGTTGACTCACTATGTCAAATATGAGGAGGCAACAAAGTGAATAGGATGCTGGGTTTATTTTGTTAAATCAGCTTAGATGTCAAGTTTGAACATGTGTCCCCTTGTCCTACTCTCTGCTATTCAAGATTTATCTTTTCCATTTCCATAACTGTCTTATAAATCTCTATAAGATCACCTCTCAGACAACTCTTGTCCAGGCTGAAAAGTCCACTTGTAAGCAGATAACCAATCTCCATTGATATTATTGACATATAAGTCCCATGAAACACTACTTTATTAGAACTAATTCCAAATAGTGAATGGAAAATAGCATAGATTATTTCTGTATCTTAAACCTGTAAAACTTGCCATCGTCTGTTAAGATTGCTGCTTCTTTGATCAGGAGTCTAAACTGTGATGAAATCTACAAATCTGCAGGTGAAAATGAAAAATTCAGGTATTATATTTGCTTGTCCCATGAGACTCCAAGAAGTCAAATGGGTGATCTCTAGTTCGATATACTTTCAGATACATGACCGATCAAAACATATTTCTTCACAGAATACTTCGACTAATAAAGGAGCGTAATTTGGAATTAGTTCATGATTTTAATGAAACAGATTAAAAATAGTAAAGATCCAGTTGAACTCACTGTTAAAATACATGGAATCTTTAAGCACCTATTTCAGATACAATGTCTGCATTTTGTCCAGCAGCTCAATGCATGGTTTACCTGTTTGGATTTATTTCTGATGTCCAGGACAGTCTTCCACATGAAGGTTTCATCATGATCTGTGAAAGAGGTGTTTCTGCACTTAGGCCAGTCTAGGGATTGTAGTCTCCATGTCTAGAACTGAATTTCTCAAAAAGATATTAAACTTTGTTGGTAACTTTTTCTTTCTTTCAAAACTATTAACCCATTATAATAAAATGAAGTGAGTCAAATTCAGTGGTAATTACAAATAAACTATTGTTGAGTTAGAAATTCGCCACACAATTACTATTCAGTCTATTTATAAAGGAAACAAAGCTATTATGGCTGCTAAAATCATAGAATGATGCAACACAAAAGGAGGCCATTCGGCCCATGTGCCTGTGCCGGCTCTTTGAAAGAGCTTTCCAATTAGTACCACTCCCCTGCTCCTTCCCCAAAGCCCTGCAAATTTTTCCTCTTAAAGTATTTATTCAGTTCCCTTTTGAAAGTTACTATTGAACCTGCTTCCATCACCCTTTCAGGCAGTGCATTTCAGATCATAACAATTTGCTGTGTAAAAAAATGTCCTTATGTCATCTCTGATTGTTTTGGCAATTACCTTAAATCTGTGTCTCAGGTTACTGACTCTACTGCCACTGGAAACAGTTTCTCCTTATTTACTCTCTCAAAATCCTTCATGATTTTTGAACACCTCTATCAAATCTCCCCTTAACCTCTCTGCACTAGGGGGAACAATCCCAGCTTCTCTACTATACATTATGGTTAAAACATACAAGATGAAGTATTATCATTGAATTGTGAAAATTTCAGTACAGTAGCCAGCCATTTGGACATCTTGCCTGTGCTGGTGCCAGCTTCTCATTGTTGCTATCTACTTTAATTCCATTTCCCTGATCTTTAATTTTTTTAAAAGTTTTTATTGAATTGCCTCTTAAATCTTGTAATTGACTTTGCTTCAATAGTCACTTGTGGTATTCCACATTCTAATTATCTTTTGCATGGAAATTTCTTCTAACTTCCCCTTTTATGTTCCCAGTGCTAATCCCAAATGTATGCCTCCTTTTTATCAATTCACCGGTGAATAGAAATAAGTTTTTTTAGTTATCCTGTCAAATCCTTTCATATTTTTAAAATCCCATTTACCATCTCTGTTCTAGTGAATGCAGCCCATGTTTTTCAAGTCTCTCATAACTATACCTCTTATCTCCTGTATCATCCCAGTGAATCTACATTGCATCTTTTCCATGCCTCAACATCCTGTCTATAATGGGGTATTCAAAACTGCATACCACACTACCAACTGCAGCCTAAACAAAATCTTGTACAGATTCATTACCACCTTCTTGCTTTTGTGTTCATTACTTCTATACATAAAACCTAGAATCCCATTTGCTATCTTTATGGGTCTTTCCACATTCCTGCTTTGTAGAATCTGTTTATTTGCACCCCTGGAGAGTAGGAGATATTTCCTAGGTTATTCAAATGTAGCTAGTGGTGTACCCCAGGTGTCTGTGTTGAGAGACCTCTTGTTCTCAAATGTTTTAACATGGGCTTTAAAGAATTTAGATATTAAAAATCTTGTGTATGAAGGTATTTCTTGGCCACAAATTTTGTTTCTGTTTATTGTGATTTTTGTCACACTTTTATGTAAATATTTAATATTGAAATTCCCTATATAATCACATAATTGAATTTCCCTCTGTGAACAGTTTTCTGTCTATGTTGATGAACTAATCAAATAATTTAAAATACTTTTCTAAAAAAAAGCCTCCAATTTTTTTCAGTAATTAAAATTTATGATGTCTAAAATAAAACAAACAAAAAATTAAGATTACACAATTCATATTGATATGATGAAATTTGCCCATTGAATTGTCTTTTGTGTCTTTTAGTACTTTCACTGAAGTTTTTACTTCAAGCACTCAGCCTGTTTCAAAACCCTGGGCTTCATCTGGATGTTTTTACCTCATAGCAGTTGGAGAGAGCTTTTAACCACATCTTTGCATTCTGAACATATGCAGTTGGAAGAATTTCCCAGCATGCAATCTGTCCAAAAGGGTAGCAAGAAAGTGTCTCCCCATTCTGTGATCATTTGAGATTTTCTTTGCTTTTCCAAATGACTTTGATAGAAACTAGAGACTGAATTATAAGTGCATTATGTCAGGCAAATCTGGCATTTACTTAAACTTATTAATAATGGAAAACACCTGAAAACAGAAGCATGTGTGAACAAAAACAATTGTGATCGTGGTTTCTTTGTTGATGTTTAGAAAAGAAGTGACTAGTTCATAGGACATGGTTTAATGTTTATTGCTATTGAAAATCAGTTTAAAAAATCTCTCTCCGGGACTATTTTTGAAACTTTTTATGTATAATATCAAACTTGGAAACGTTGTTAATTACAAACCCGTGAGCATCCTATGAGGTAATTATTAATCTGTGCACCCGTAGTCTGTGATTTTACTGTACATTAATTTTAAGAAGCAAAAAATTTATGTTTAAATGCTTTAAAGGAGGAACATGTTGACAATGACAGTGCTGTGGGAGAAGAACCAGAGTGTGAAAAAGGGGCTACAGATGAGACTGATTATTTGGGGTCAGCAGTAGTTTGGGTCCCAATCTCCTAGGGCCTTCTCCCTCGCTGTGTCTCTGGCATAACTCCAGCAGACAGGAGCAGGAAATCAATTGGAGATCCAGAATGTTGGTTCCTGCGCCCCCAGCCATGAATCGGATTTTCCATTAGAATTGATGGGGGCTGTAGAATACAGGCAGGCTTATTCAGAATACACACAGGCTGCAATGCAGTGTTACTATGCTGGCGTCAAGTGTATTTAAAATTTAAAGAGTCGCCTTAGCTTTTGCAAGGTGATTGATTGCAAAAGCTATGGCAGGATTTGACCACAAATTTTAAAAAACAAATTTTCGGACAAACCCAGAGGCTGACGACCACACGATACAGCAGCAGACACCCACAGCCATTGTGCATTCTCCCAGGTGGGCTCCCTGGTAGAGCGGAGAATCCAGCCAGGAGCCTACCTAAAATAGGCTCAGGGGAGTGTAGTCAGGAGCAAATCCATGGCTGCACAGTGTGGAGGGGGGGGGGGGCAAAAGAAATTCAGATTTTATAGGGGAATTGATAGTTAGAGGGATAGACAGGCGTTTCTATAATGGCAATAACAGGGACCTGGCTCAAAGGAGGGGAGGATTGGGTACTTAATACTCCTGGCTACAAGGAATTCATGAAAGATAGAGATGGAAAGAAAGGAGGTGGGGGTTGGGGTGAATGGTGACAGCATTGATCTAAGAAACTATTACAGCACTGGAAAGGGATGATGTAGTTGAGGAGTCAAAGACAGAATCTATTTGGTTAGAAGTAAGGAACAATGGAGGCAGAAGGCATGGCTGAGGCACTAAATGAATACTTCGCATACATCTTCACTAGAAAAGAGGAAGCTGCCATTGTAGCAGTGAAGGAGGAGGTGGTAGTGATATTGGATAGGATAAAAATAGATAAAGAGGAGGTACTTAAAAGGTTGACAGTACTCAAAGTAGAAAAATCAGCCAGTCCAGAAGGGATGCGTCCTAGGTTACTGAGGGAAGAAAGGGTGGAAATTGTGGAGACTCTGGCCACAATCTTCCAATTCTCCTTAGATATGGGGATGGTACTGGAGGATTCCAAATGTTACACCCCTGTTCAAAAAAGGGGAGAGGGATAAACCTGGCAATTACGGGCCAGTCAGCCTAATGTTGGTGGTGGGGAAACTTTTAGAGTCAATAATCTGGGACAAAATAAATTGGCACTTGGAAAAGTATGGGCAAATAAATGAGAGTCAGCATGGATTTGTTAAAGGAAAATTGCGTTTAATTAACTTGATTGAGTTCTTTGATGAAGTAACGGAGAAGGTTGATGAGGGTAGTGTAGTTGATGTTGTGTATATGGACTTTCAAAAGGCATTTGATAAAGTACCACATAACAGACTAGTTAGTAAAATTAAAGCCCATGGGATTAAAGGGACAGTGGCAGCATGGATACAAAATTGGCTAGGGGATAGATAGCAGAGAGTAGTGGTGAACGGTTGTTTTCAGACTGGAGGGAAGTTTGCAGTGGTGTTTCCCAGGGTTCAGTATTAGGACCACTGCTCTTTTTGATATATATTAGTGACCTGGTCCTGGGTATAGATGGTATAATTTCAAAGTTTGCAGATGAGACGAAACTCTGAAATGTAGTCAACAATGTGGAGGATAGTAACAGACTTCAGGAGGACATAGACAAACTGGTGAAATGGGCAGACATATGGCAAATAAAATTTAATGAAGAGAAGTATGAAGTGATGCATTTTGGTAGGAAGAATGAGGAGAGGCAATATAAACTAAATGGTACAATTTTAAAGGGGATGCAGGAACAGAGGGAATTGGGGGTGCACATACACAAACCTTTGAAGGTGGTAGGACAAGTTGAGAAGGCTGTTAAAAAAGCATATGGGAACCTGGGCTTTATTAATAGAGGCATAGAGTACAAAAGCAAGGAAGTTATGATAAACCTTTATGAAACACTGGTTAGGCCTCAGCTAGGGTATTGTGTTCAATTCTGGGCACTACACTTTAGAAGGATGTCAAGGCCTTAGAGAGGGTGCAGAAGAGATTTACTAGAATGATGCCAGGGATGAGGGACTTCAGTTATGTGGAGAAGCTGGAGTTGTTCTTCTTAGAACAGAGAAGTTTATGGGGAGATTTGATAGAGGTGTTCAAAATCATGAACGGTTTTAACAGAGTAAATAAGGAGAAACTGTTTCCAGTGGCAGAAGGGTCGGTAACCAAAGGACACAGATTTAAGGTGATCAGCAAAAGAGCCGGAGGTGACACGAGGAAACATTTTTTTACGCAATGAGTTGCAATGATCTGGAATGCACTGCCTAAAAGGATGGTGGAAGCAGATTCAATAGAAACTTTCTAAAGGAAATTGGATAAATTTACAGGGCTATGGAGAAAGAGCAGGGGAATGGGACTGATTGGAAAGCTCTTTCAAAGAGCTGGTACAGGCACAATGGGTCGAATGGCCTTCTCAACTTGTCCTTCCACCTTCGAAGGTTTGTGTATGTGCACCCCCAATTCCATCTGTTCCTGAACCCACTTTAAAATTGTACCATTTAGTTTATATTGCCTCTCCTCGTTCTTCCTACCAAAATGCATCACTTCATACTTCTCTTCGTTAAATTTTATCTGCCATGTGTCTGCCCATTTCACCAGTTTGTCTATGTCCTCCTGAAGTCTGTTGCTATGACTATTATGATATGATATTATTCTGCCTGATCACAGAAAATTGCCCAGTGTCAGGATGCAAGAAAAAGGTAGGCACAAAGCCGATCCTACTGACTGTAGGCCAGCATTCCACTGGAGTGCAAAACCATGGCTTATATCTCCCCATTGCAATTAGTGATTCTGGTTTCCACAATTTTACTACTATTGAACATTTGCATAAAGACAATTTAACCATGTCCTATTTTTACTCTTTGGTAGCCTTCTACGTTCTATCTTTTCCTTATTCTTTCTTCTACTATACTTATTCCGCACCCCTATCTCATTTGCTCTGTGGTAAATCACCCCCCCCCCCTCCTGAGCTTACTAGTGTTATTTCTAACTTGCTAACAGTGGTGGTATTCCATGCAGTAAGTCAAAGGATATGCTGTCCTATAATGACTGTGCATTACACGATATAATGTTACTATGTATTATTCTGCTGCTAAGGTGGATATGTTTAAACCAGCCTCTCCTTTTAAGGTCACAAAATATAATTGCTGTAAATAGCCACACTCTGCCAAGGAAAGTTGTAGATTGGTAGCTGCTTGCATATGCCTGACTCCTAGCAGGAAATCATTCAATTCTATTTCTGGAGTGTTGTGGCTATGGTAACCAATGATATAGGTAGTGGACTAACACGTTTTAAAACTTGTCAAATCTCTGCTCCAGAAGTTTTACTGAATGGCTAGGAACATCTTGAGAAATGCATCAAAATTGAGTCCTTTTAGTGGGGCAAAACTCCTGTTGTGCTACAAGAGGAGAACTCCGTAAAACAGGCAACGAATAATTGGAAACACAATATATCATTGGTTAGACTACCCATTGCACACCAAAAGGAAACAGCAAAACTGATTCATATCTAAATACAAATCCACTGGTTAGAAATCTACATATTATGAACTGATCTCCAGTGGTGTTGTTCATAGGTGATCTGAAGCGTGATTGTGATGTTTAACTGCTAGGATGGTGTTGTGCTTAATATAGCCTGCCCTGTTAAAACCCCTTATCTTTTATTCAATAATTAAAACTATCAGAATTTTTTTAATGGTGAGAAACTATTAATTGTTGGTGTTCAGAGAACTCTGGGTGACCTCGTACAAGACACACAGAAAGTTAGCCTACAGGTACAGCAAGCAATTAGGAAGGCAAATGTCATGTTGGCCTTTATTGCAAGGGGGTTGGAGTACAAGAGTAAGGAAGTCTTGCTACAGTTGTACAGGGCTTTGGTGAGACCACATCTGGAGTACTGTGCAGAGTTTTGGTCTACTTATCCAAGGAAGGATATACTTGCCTTAGAGGCAGTCCAATGAAGGTTCACTAGATTGATTCCTGGGATGAGAGGGTTGTCCTATGATGAGAGATTGAGTAAAGTGGGCCTATGTTCTCTGGAGTTTAGATGAATGAGAGGTGATCTCATTGAAACGTATGAGATTCTGAGGGGGCTTGACAGGGTAGATGCTGAGAGATTGTTTCCCCTGGCTAGAGAGTCTAGAACTCGGGGACATAGTTGCAGGATAAGGGGTCGGCCATTTAGGACTGAGATGAGGAGAAATTTCTTCACTCAGAAGGTTTTGAATCTTTGGAATTCTCTACCTCAAAGGGCTGTGGAGTCATTGAATATATTCAAGGCTGATATAGATTTTTGCACTCTAGGGGAATCAAGGGATATGGGTGGGGAAGTGGAGTTGAGGTCGAAGATCAGCCGTGATCTTATTGAATGGCAGAGCAGGTTTGAGGGGCCGTATGGCCTATGCCTGCTCCTATTTTTTGTGTTCTGTGGCATCAGCAATGTTTATGAATTAGAATGATTTGGAAGCAGAATTTGATTAATAGGCTATATCTATAATGCTATACCGCACTAACTAATGCAGCCCTTGTTGCAATTTAACAAAGATGTAAGGAGGCAGTTGCACATACAATATTTTCTTGCAACACGATTCAGTGGGGAAAGGCAGAGCTCTGCATATGCATGCACACTGATTTCTGGCTACTGACTACCAGTAAGTTTTCTAATGATTGAAAAGTCAGTCAGCTATTTCCAATTATCAAAAATACATGACAGTCCGGTAGGCCACCTGAGATTAAAAAGTGAATGTTACAAAGCAGGCTACACACTTGGCTGCATTACAGTTGTAGCCCATATCTAGCAATAGTGGTGGAGTGAAACAGTTCTTTTGGGTGATGACCCTACAAAGAGATGGTCTCATATCTTATATGGAAAATAAAACATCAAACATGCACTACAATGGAGGTTTACATCATTCCAAGAACAAAAAAGTCATCTGAATTTTAGTAGGAGTCAGCATAAGAGCAATCCAGATGAACTAGTTTAATAAAAGTACAGAGCACTGTAGAACACAAAGCCCTCTGCTGATCGAAGTGTGTACTTCAGTTAGTCAGTTAATGCATTGCTTCACTGTATTTGTGCTTTAACATAAGTTTTTACAGTTCCTTCCAATGCTTCTTTCATAAATGCCTTGGAAAAGGCTTACTTTATAGGCGAATTAAAAAATTAACCAATTAGTCAGTGTGGATAGCTGAATTAGCAAACAATGTAAATTAATATGTACCATGTAAAATTACTGTAGTGTTATTAAAGATTCACACAGATTAATTCCAAAGTGTTAAATTAAAGGTCTTGCTCATTTGATTTATGAAATTTATTTAATAAAATGCCCAAACTCAAATATTAATTTAGTTTAAATTTGCATGTAACAAATTGAAATTTTCTCATCATAAAAGCTTATGATCAAACCTGCGAAATATTATAGCATCATTCAGTTCACACATGGGGTTGACAGTCTTCTGATCATGAACCTTATATATAAAAAAAAGTAGACCGCAAAAAGAATGGTGCAATGTCAGGGATTAATCACCCGTTCTTAGTGTTGCTACGAGTGTTCATATCTCTCAAAAAGAGGAATAGAAAATACTAGTGAAAAGTTTCCCAAAAACAGCAGTTTGACCTGTTAAAGTCTTTCTAAAAGTTATTAATGAGGAACTTGTACAACATTCCACAGATGCAGAGGTGCATCAAAACATATTTAACTCCAGGTCAAACCTGCTCGTGGTAAAGGTAACAAAGGAAAAGAGTTGAGTTGGAAAGCAGTGCATATTACTGGAGTTTCTGAGCAAGAGCAGGAGTGTAGCAGCCATTAACATGATGGCAGAAAAGAGCGTAGTCTGAGAGAACAGAGAACAGAAGGAACTCACAAGGCGCAGCAGGTACTATACTAGGCAGCGGGCCTACTGCACTTGAGCCAACTACCTGGGCATGAAGAAGGAGCCGTGCCTGAGGAGGCTCAGACTTAGCAGGGAGGTTGGATCTGAGGTATGCCACTGGGTCCACAAAGAGTTGGAGAGACAGTCACCCACCCGCACTGCTGCCAGTGGAAGCGAAAGTCACTACTGGCAGAAGAGATAGCAGAGGCATGAACTATAATTTTCCAAAATCTTTGGGAACAGAATTGTGCAAAGGACTGGAATATGCCAATGTTAGACTCCTGCTCAAGAAAAGGCCAAGAAATGATGGGCCAGTAAGTGTTACTTTAGTGGTGGATAAACTGCTAAGCCTGACAATTGGAAGGCGCTGCTGGCAATGAGGGGCCACAGATGAAACCAAGCTGGGATTTCAGGCATATGCCCGAGTCGCTGTGTGCAGCAATTCGTGACAGGAAAGAAAGTGAGACTGCGCTACTGACCATGGTCAGCTTCCTTGAGAAGGAGATGTTTATGCTAACGAGGCCCCATGCTGAAATTCATGTTGTTTGAATGAGCTCTCCGGCCTGGTTCAAACGTCCCCATGCCATAGAAAGTGGATGAATTAGTAAACCAATGGGTTGGCCTGCTGGAGTTGAATTCCTAAAGCTGCCTTTCTGTTCCAAAATATACATCAAAAAGTAGTGTTTGTTTTGGTAGGATCACATATGTTAAGTTGCATTTTGCTTCCCGCATTAGCTTATTTCTTTTTTTTTGGATGTGCAGTTTGCTGTTTTTGCATATTTTCTTGGTTTCGTCTTGAACTTTTCATACAGTATTGTTGATTAATGGGCTTAGCTCCCAGCACCCATTTTCCAGATGCTGTGAACCTATTACAATTAGTAGCCTTGAAAATTTCAATGAGGCCAGTTCTCCTTGCTATAGGTGGGCACAACCCTAATATTGTCAATATTGCAATTTTGGGGCTCTATAGTCCATAATATTGGATGAAATTAGTGAATGCTCAGAAATCCAATTGGGAATTCAGGAGAAACTTCTTTAGCCAGAAAGTGGTTAGAATGTGGAACTCGCTACCACAAGGAGTAGTTGAGGCAACTGGCATAGATGCTTTTAGGAGGAAGCTAGATAAACACATGAAGAAGAAAGGAATAGAAGGATATGCTGATAGGGTTATATGAAGTAGGGAGGGGGGAGGCAGCTCGTGTGGAGCATAAACATCAGCATGGACCTGTTGGGCCGAATGGCCTGTTTCTATGCTATACATTTTATGTAGTCAATTAGAACTTGTAAAAAGCAGGTTGTTACTGGACTAATTTAATTGAATATTTTGGGGAAATTACAAGAGTGTCAATAAAAGCAATGCAGTGGATATAGGGGTAGGGGGGGGTGATTTTTCTGTCGCAACCACCTTGTTTGTGCTTAAAAATGGGGCAATAATGGGACCAAAATGAAGTGACTGGTGGAAGTGCCAACTTACCGCTGAGTTGCCGTCCATTCCGACTTTTAAGCGGACCTCCATTTCCTGTCAGAAATAAGCAGGCGGCTCAATAATGTATGCAAATCAGGGTTAGATGAGGTAGCTAAGACCCGGATGCCATTTTTGTCTTGGCCTGCCTGACTATTGCCAATTCCTGCTCCCAAGCACCCATCGTTGGTGGTACAAATTGGGAGGTGGCCATTTCCAGCTACAGTCACAGAAAGCTGGATGGAGGTTTGGGAGACATTTTTTTGGTGTCGCTTGTGGTTTTTGCACCTTAAAGACTTTCTTATGTTATGTACTTGCTGCTGTAGATTCTGTTGCCTGCTGCTCTAAAGTGTTGCATTTTTTTATTCTGTACCTCATTAAGTTGCTGCCGCAGGCCCCTCACATTTGGCCGCCCCGTTTCCTGCCTCCAGACTGGCAAGCTGCTATTGGAGAGCATGTTTCGTGCTTTCAGCTCATTAGCTGCATTCTATTGAGGACCCAGGACCAAAATCGATAGTGTCTGACGCTGAGTCCTGTGGGTGACAGTCACGTAAACCGTGTACTCCCCGCCCAAATATCGTTCAAAACAAAAATTGTCCTCATGGATTTTCAGAAGGCATTTGATAAATTGCCACATGAGAGACTTGTGACAAATAAGGCACTTGGTACTAAATGTAGTTGCATGGACAAAGAGGTGACTAGGGACAAAAAGCAGTGAGTAGGAATAAATGAATATTTTTTGATATGGCAGGATGTGATTAATGGTGTGCTGCAGGACCTGTTTTGTATTCCATTTATATAAATGATTTAGACATGAGCACAAGAAAAATGATATTGACAATACAAAATTAGCAGCATGGCAAACTGTGAGAGTGTATGTAGATGATTGTAGGAGACACGGGCAGGTTTGCTAAAATGCAGTTCAACGCAGAGAATTATGAAGTGGTGTATTTTGGGGAAAAAGAACAGTGAAAGGGAATATATCTTAAATGGTAAGATTCTTAACAAAGTGGAGGAGCAGAGAGATCTGAGAGTGCAGGTCGAAACATCCATAAAAAGGCAAATGGGATTCTAGGTTTTATATATGTGGACATTGAACACAAAAACAAAAAAGTGATGTTGAATTTATACAAAACATTGGTTAGGCCATGCTTGAAATATTGCAGGCAGTTTGGCTCACCCCATTATAAGAAGGATATTGAACAGTACAGTGAAGATGACAAGAATAATACCAGAAATGATGGATTATAGTTGTGAGAAAGGCGGAATAAAGTGTAACTTTTTTCATGCAACAGAGAAGGTTAAAGGGGATCTAATATAGGTTTTACGATAGTAAATACTGAAACATAAAAGCCAACAGCAGACCTAAAATATCAGTATTTATGGTTCCAAGTCGCTCCAGAATGACCCAACATATTATTGCATTGGTACACAAATCCACAGAGTTCTGCACACACACAAACACTGACAACTTGTGCGGCTGCACAAAACTCCACACATGCACCCAAGTAGCTGGCATGTGTGAAACTCATGCATGCATGCATAAATCAGCAAAGTTGCTTAATCAGGAGGTATGAGACACATGGGTTCTGCGCATGCTCAGTAGCAGACCCAGCGAGGGAATTTATGTTTTAGGAATTCCAGGATGGAAAAAGATAACGCCAAAGAAAAATTTAAACAAATGTAATATCTTACATTGAAGTCAATGGAAAGGAAAATCGGGAGAGCTATTTAACGGGTGGGTGATCCGAT
Organism: Heptranchias perlo; assembly: GCF_035084215.1. Classification (NCBI taxonomy): domain Eukaryota; kingdom Metazoa; phylum Chordata; class Chondrichthyes; order Hexanchiformes; family Hexanchidae; genus Heptranchias; species Heptranchias perlo. The sequence goes on along the minus strand of NC_090341.1, from coordinate 31,803,230 downwards.
ATTCCCCGTTTTACACTAGCGTCACAAGATAAAATTACCCCAAAGAAATTATTTCCTCTGGTAGGGGAATCCAGAACAAGGGGGCAAAATCTTAAAATTAGAGCTAGGCCATTTAGGAGTGAAATCAGAAAGCACTTTTTCAAGCAAGGGGTTGTGAAAATCTAGAAAACTCTCCTCCAAAAAGGTTGGTAAGAGGTGGGTTTTAAGGAGTGTCTTAAAGGAAGAGAAGGCAGGTGATGAGGGCAGAGGAGTTTAGGGATGGAATTTCCGAGCTTAGCCTAGACAGCTGAAGTCATGGCCGCACAGGAGGCCAGAGTCCAAAGAATTGGAGAGTCTGGAGAGGGTTGTAGCACTGTTGAAGGTTAAAGAGCTAAGGAGGGGGAAGGCCATGGAGGGGTTTAAATGCAAGGATGATGATTTTAAATTTGAGGCATTGGGGGACCAGGAATCAATGTAGGTCAGCAAGGACCTGGTGCAGGATAGGACTCTGGCCGCAGACTTTAAAAAGGAAGAGAGTAGCAAAAGTAAATGTGGGTCCCTTAGAGGCTGAGACTGGAGAAATTGTAATGGGGAATAAGGAAATGGCAGAGACGTTAAACAAATATTTTGTGTCTGTCTTCACAGTAGAAGACTGTAGAAGAAATAGTGGGGAAACAAGGGTCTAATGAGAGTGAGGAACTTAAAGTAATTAATATTAGTAAAGATAAAGTACTGGATTAACAGGACTAAAAGCCGACAAATCTCCTGGACCTGATGGGCTACATCCAAGGATTCTAAAAGAGGTGGCTGCAGAGATAGTGGATGCATTGGTTGTGATCTTCCAAAATTCCCTAGATTTTAGAATGGTCCTAGTGGATTGGAAGGTAGCAAATGTAACACTGTTATTCAGGAAAGGAGGGAGAGAGAAAACAGGGAACTACAAGCCAGTTCGCCTGACATCAGTTGTCAGGAAAATGCTGGAATCCATTATTAAGGAAATGGCAACAGGGCACTTAGAAAATCATATGATAAGGCGGAGTCAACATGGTTTTATGAAAGGGAAATCGTGTTTGACAAATCTACTAGACTTTTTTGAAGATGTAACTAGCAAGGTAGATAAAGGGGAGCCAGTGGATGTAGTATATTTGGATTTTCAAAAGGCATTCAATAAGGTGCCACACAAGAGGTTGTTACAGAAGATAAGGGCTCATGGGGTTGGGGTAATATACTAGCATGGATAGAGGATTGGTTAATGGACAGAAAAGAGAGAGTAGGAATAAACTGGTCGTTTACAGGTTGGCAGACTATAACTAGTGGGGTGCTGCAAGGATCAGTGCTCGGGCCTCAGCTATTTACAATCTATATTAATGACTTCGATGAAGGGACCGAGTGTAATGTATCCAAGTTTACTGTCAATACAAAGCTAGGTGGGAAAGTAAGCTGTGAGGAGGACACAAAGAGTCTGCAAAGGGATATAGACAGGTTAAGTGAGTAGGCAAGAAGGTGGCGGATGGAGTATAATGTGGGGAAATGTGAAGTTATTTACTTTGGTAGAAAGAATAGAAAAACAGAATATTTTTTAAATGATGAGAAACTATTAAATATTGGTGTTCAGTGAGATTTGGGTGTCCTTGTCCATGAAACACAGAAAGTTAACATGCAGGTACAGCAAGCAATTAGGAAGGCAAATGGTATGTTGGCCTTTATTGCCAGGGGGTTGGAGGATAAGAGTAAAGAAGTCTTGCCATAATTGTACAGGGCTTTGGTGAGACCACACCTGGAGTACTGTCTACAGTTTTGGTGGTCTTACCTAAGGAAGGATATACTTGCCTTAGAGGCAGTGCAACGATGGTTCACCAGATTGATTCCTGGGATGAGAGGGTTGTCCTATGAGGAGAGATTGAGTTGAATGGGCGTATGTTCTCTGGAGTTTAGAAGAATGAGAGGTGATCTCATTGAAACGTGTAAGATTCTTAGAGGGCTTGACAAGGTAGATGCGGAGATGCTGTTTCCCCTGGCTGAAGAGTCTAGAACTAGGGGGCATAGTCTCAGGATAAGGGTTGGGCAATTTAGGACTGAGATGAGGAGGAATTTTTTCACTCAGAGAATGGTGAATCTTTGGAATTCTCTACCCCAGAGGGCTGTGGATGCTCAGTCGTTCAGCGTATTCAAGACTGAGATCGATAGATTTTTGGATTCTAAGAGAATCAAGGGATATGGGGATCGGGCAGGCAAGTGGAGTTGAGATGAAGATCAGCCATGATCTTTTGGATGGCGGAGCTGGCTCAAGGAGCCATATGGCCTACTCCTGCTCCTATTTCTTATGTTCTTGTTTTGGATCAGCTGGTTCAGTATGAGACATTGGCAGGGGAGGGGGCTTAAGTCAGTGCAAGGGTACAGATCTTGTGGCAGAGGCTAAAGACAATGGCTTCCGTTCTACTAATGTTTAGCTGGGGGAAAATGAAGCTCATCCAAGACTGGCTGTTGAACAAGCAGTCTGACAGCACAGAGGAAGTGGAGGTGTCAACAGAAATGATGGAGACATAGAGCTGGGTGCTATCAGCAGTCTTGCAGAAGCTGACCCCATATCTGTGGATGATGTCACTAAAGGGCAGCATGTCGATGAGGAAGAGAAGAGGACCAATGATTGGATGCTTGGGAGATTCCCAAGGTGACAGTTTCGGGGTGGGAAGAGAAGCCATTGGTAGAGATGGTCTGGCTATGATTTGATAGGTAAGAATGAAACCAAGCAAGGACAGTCCCACAGAGCTGGACAACAGAGGAGGGGTGTTAGAGGAGGAGGATGTGATCAACTGTGTTAAAGACTGCAGAGAGGCGGATAGATAATACATCACCGTTGCCGTCATAGAGAATGTTCTTCGTAACTTTGCTTAGGGCCGTTTCAGTGCCATGGGAGGTGCAGAAAGCTGATTGGAGGAATTCAAGCATCTGTATGTGGCAAGATTTTGTATCTAGCTGTTGAAGAAAGATAAAAGTTAGCATTCCAGCAATCTTAAAATGTAGTTAAGCCAGCATTAAAGCATAGATATAGGTCTGTGTGGTTGCACTTAAAGCTGTCCACCATCATGAACTTTGAACTCTCAATAGTGCCGATTGCCCAGAGTCAGCTGGCCTGACTCACTACGAATGTAAAATTACCTCCGTCCTCACTTTTTATAAAACTCAAAAATTCAAAAACTTAAACTTGCTCAGCCACTGTGCGATCTGCTATGATATAACATTTGATCATAGTAAAATGCATACATGCTAACCGTCAACATGTGACTGCTGCTGTGGGCGAGGGGGAAGTTGCAATGATTTTACAGAACAGTGGCAGGAACTACCCACTTGTCTTGGAGCTCCCTGGTGAATAGGTATCTGTTTGACACACACATACCATCAAAGTTCCAGAGCCCATTTTGCAGGTTGGAGGATCACAATGAATAACAGTGGCTCATAAGGTGGTTCTTTGGGTTAGTGCATGTTGGATGCTTTGAGGCTTGAAGAGTAATGAGAAAGGAACTGGCTGCATTTTGCTCATGAGAAATTGCAGAGTGCCATAAAGCTGAGGAAATGTACTTATCTTGGTTTACATTGATTTTTCTATTCCTTGCCCACCACTCACCTGACTAACAACAACATCAAAAGTACCCCCACTACTTTCCAATGCAGCACCTACTGTCACTTATGCAAGGCTATGTGATGTCACTGGCATGTCTACCAACTGCTGATCTTATACTACTCTCTGCCACTGGTAGAGGGCTTGTCCTTACAATGCTTACTGGGCATTGAAGATCTGAGAGATTTTGGAATCCTCTCTCAGGGTTGACTCTGAGTTCGTCAAGTAAATTGAAGTGGGCCATAAATGCATCTTGACTGACAATGTGGCCTATGGTACCTGAAGCACTGTAGCATTTCAGGCACTGGCTCCTGTGATATTAAGCATGAAAGTTGGAGGCCTTCTGCACGATTGATGCACTGAGCGTAGGGCAATGTGGGCAGGAATTGCCTAGGATTCGGGGAGCTTATGCACCAATTGTGTGCAAAGTTTAATAAGGCCCAAATTACATGCTCTGCAGTGGGACCACAGTATTGGCCTAATGGAGTCCAAATCCTCAGGATTAGAACTGAAAGCATACGTGAGAGATGATGCTTTTAAGGTGCCAATGGCTTTCATTAATCTCTTTGGCTGCTTGCTCGTATTGTATAACCTCTGCATTTCTTTGATCCTGAGCTGAGCTTCCTACACCACATTAGGCCCATTATCAACATCAGTTTCTTACACCTCTTCAACACTGCCCTATTGCACCCCTACCTCATTCTGTCCCCTGCGGAATACTGTGGTCCCACTGCAGAGCAAGGAATTTGGGGCCTTATTAAACTTTGCACACAATTGGTGTGTTGGTGAGGTGAAGCACCATCCACAGGTGAGGAAGGGGTGGTAGTGATTAATAAAGGGCTAACTGGTGCAGACAAGATGTCCCTACTGAGTAGTACATTCCTCACCAATATCTACACTTTCCATGGTATGTAACCGTGCCAGTGCCTTCTTCAAGCAGGGGTAGTGATGGTTGGTGCTCAGTTGCGTAGTGTTTTTTGGTTGAGCTGATGGCACACTGCGTTCTCTTTGCTCTGTGAAAAGAGCAGATGCTATATTATGTTACGTATACAAGAATGCTTATCTATTTGTGTAGTACATTATTACGCACTTGTGCACAATCAGCATGTATGAATACTTTTAAGTAATATGTATTCTGAAAATTATAAAATCTGATTAATACGGTACTTACCAATATGATCGCTCCTCCAGCCTTCACAGGCCCAAAGCCTTCAAAACTTCCACCCTACCAAATATACCATATTGTGTCAATACATTCAGATCTGTTATACACTGTGTCCTTTTGCTACATGCAAATTATGCTTGAATTATAAGAACACTGAGGATTGAGTTGTTTGAGGCTGACACAAGTGACAAAATTGGACAAAGTATTCCATGCTGGAACAGTAGCATTCCTCACAAATAGATGAGCACCACATTTACGCAAAAGTTAAGGAAAAAATGAGTAACTTGGAGAACATTTTGGGAGTGGTCTTTGACATTCTCCCAAAATGGGCACAAGTTGTTTGATTCATTACACTGCCCACCCAAATCCAGCTTTGTGTGTCCTGAACCATTTTCGGGTTTGGACCTCATTTAAATAGCACCGATCACATGCTGAGCTGGCTGACAGTTTGGGTCTGGGGCAGTGGGGGGGGGGTGGAAACGACCCCCATTTGCATGTTTGAGCAGCCTCCAGCCGGAAAAGGCACGCAGCCTGCTCGTCCATTTACAGGTCTGCCTGAAAATTGCATCAGGCTGGCCTTTGGCATCAGTGGGGTGCCCAAGGTGCCCTCCGCCAATTTTCATCTGCTGGACGCCTTTTTATCAGGCAAGAAATGGGCATCGAGCAGCTGAAAATCACCTCCATTATGTTTGATTCAGGATTTTGTATTTAAGTGTGATGCTTTATATGCAACAAGAGTGTAGAGGAAGTAGTTTAATGCATTTCAATACTGTTACTGAAATGTCCCTACACAAGTGTTCAACTTGTGTACTAAATAGTAAATTGTGCTAAGGGCAACTGTTTTGATTTAATGGTTACAAATATTTGTCTTGTCCAGAGATGCTGCAAAACAGACTTTGCAAAATACTTTTTGTATAAGTATTTAAAAAGGCAATTCATAGGAAATTGTGAAAATAAGTTAAGCTCACTTTGATGTTTCTTACCATTTGGTACTTTTTCACTTATTTTGATTGGAGTTCTCTCTTGTAAAGTATCTGAAGCAAAGACAGAGTAATGAGCAGTCCTTTTTGTTGTACTCTCACTGATAACCCAGGGTCTAGCTTATTATCTGACAATCATATTGTTTTAAAGATCACTTCCTGTAGATTTGTCATGCACTAAAATGTCAACTTTTTAACTTTTTGAACTATCACTGTCAAATTAAAAATCTCCTTATGGATATATTAGTGTATTTCCTACTACAAAGTTAACCTCGGCATAAATACTTCTTACAAAAAAGCAAGATTCATATCATCTTCATAGAGAGGAAGCATTGTGTACAGAGTTCTCCAAGTCATATTATTCAAACAGTATTTCAAATAAATATAATTGTTTTTCCCCTGTTGTGACCTTATGTTTCCTTAGGATGCTTATTCATTAAAGATAATTTCATCATGTGAGGCATTTTCAAACAAAAGTAGACAGCTCCATTTTGTTCATAGGTCTATGCACATCTCAAACATGGAAACAAAGCTTTGTACTTTATCTTTCGGGTCCTGTTCTATCATATTGCTAATACAGTTCTACACATGTCATTGGCAGCAGATATTTTCAGAATTTGCTTCTTCGTGAACATCATTCATTATGCATAAGATTAATGCATTCTGTCTTATCATGAATAAACATGCTATAAATCGTGTAACAATAAATAGTCTTATTTATGGCAAACAAAAAATGAACAGAGTTTATAATGTCTACAATAAATTTTGTAATCACATGCTGCTTTCATAAATAAATAAGTCTTCCACACCATGCAAGTCATGTCAGTAACTTTTATAATGGTCCAAAATAACATCTTTTGAACATCAAAGATTTGATGAACTAGTGAAAGTACTCAGATATGATGTTTCTCCACCAATTTGCCACATGGATTTTCATATCTGTTATAATCTCTAAACTTGGTCCTAGTTTACTATTACAGCATATCAGTAAAATATCATCTTGGAGACATCAACATTTTATTAGTTATCTAAAACATTTATTCAATTTTCATTAATACAGCCTTAGCCTTATCAGAATGCAATAAGGCATTGAACATGGTTATCTAGTGAAATGCAGTACTACAGGAACATCATTGGATTGCAACTTTTAACTTTTGCATGCTGTTTCAAATGACTCCAAAGATGCACACTTTATGCAAAAACCACATGTGGCTGGTTGGCAGTGAATTTCCAAATAATTGTGGCTAAGCTTATAACTTGCTATGACTTGAAAAATGTTAAGGATTAGCCAATGCTGTGCTAAAGCAGATTTATAAGAACTTACCTTTTAATCACCTGTTCCCAAGCAGGACCTGCTACATTTCCATCCAATCAAACAATTTTAATATAGTTTATGAATAAATCATTTATTTTAGTAGTCAGGTATTTTGCAACTTCAATGTTGTTTTGTATTTTGCTTTAACACCTGAACAAGTTTGTTTTCCACATTGCAAGGTAAGTCTTTTGATTACAAATAAAGGCAAACATTAAGATTTTATAATGGAAACTAGATATGTAATATTGCAAACTGAAGAATCTGTGTTAAAGGAACCTTACAGTACCTGCTTTTCCAAAACTAAACAGGGTGCAGGATGAGGGTGGGCAGATATTGGGATCATGACTGGAGTCCAGCTGTTCACTTTGCAGCTGATGAAAATTGATCAAAAATCTTAACATTAATGAATAAGACCATCACACTGTGAGATATGAGAGCCAAGTGAGAAAAAATAATGCGCCAGGTATCTAGCTCATATTTTAGAGATTTCCAGCAGCCTAGTCAAAGATTGGAAAATCCAGTTCAAAACTAGTGACTCTAGGTGAATGGTGATCATAACATGGAATTCGTTGAAAAGTTGTCTTCACTGGACTACTCCTAGAGGTAGTAGTGTAGCTTATTAGACCTTCCAGTGATCTCTCCTGAGTCAGATTGGTAGGCCAAGGCACCATATCCTTTGGGCAACCCGCCTTGGGTGCCCAACCAACAAGCAAAGCAGAGAATGAGGCAGGTGGTGACACCCCTGCTCCCCCCTCCCCTCACCCTTTGCCGCCTCATCTACATTATCTCATTGTGTTGGTAATTTAATTCATACAGACATTTGTTTCATACTAATTGTACTCATTGGTGCAACCCATCAATTCAATAACTCTGGTCATTGTCATACATTGATATGGACAACTAGACATAAAAGAGGTAATTTTCCTGCATCTGTACCCGGATGCATTAGATCGCCTGGACGCAGCAAATATCTTAAAATCAGGCTGGTCAGAGTGCAAGCCTTTGATGGAACCAGCCCGACTTCCCTTCCATTAATTTAAATGGAGGACCCAGTGCATCTGGGAGCAGACGCAGGAAAATCTCCTGTGATGCTTTTTACCATTAGCATGCCAGTCAACTATAATTAGATTTTGCTTCGTTCCCCAAGGAGCCAAACAGTATACTCTTTGGTATTGGCTGACATTTTTAGGTTACCCTCATTAATCAGATGTTTTTTTCTCTGAGCCTCTGAATGTTTGCAATGGGATGTCAGTTTATTGCTTTCTGCTCATTAGTAAGAGTATTATCATCTTAACCAGTTTTTGATGGCTGCATTTTATTTCACCTGGGGTCAAGAGATAGTAAATGTTTCTTCCGACTCTAAGCACCATGTTTTACATGGTACCTATTAAGCTGAGCTGAATTATATTTGTCATGCTGCTTCTTTACATTGTCCCATTACGTTTAAGTCATCAAACTAACACACTAGTTTTTAAATAACATACCAGTTTTTAATTATACAGGTTTTTAGCTCATACAGTTTTGAAATGTTTAAACTATAATTTCTGCAAGGATGTAAACTTTTTAGCCCTGGATTTCTAACAGACTGTTGCAAACTTCACTGGTGCTTATTGAAAATAATAAAATGTAAAGATTTGATTATCCTACTGTGAAATCCCTTGTTCTGTGAATACTTGTCATGTTAAATATTTGTCACCATTTCATTCCCTCTTTGATCTTTCAGTAATGCCTAATCTGAAATCAAAGTGGGCTTGTCTGATGTCTGTACTGAAGTACTCAGATTCTTGATAGTTCAGTGAACCTGCTGTAAACGGTTGACATTAGTGGCTTCAAAGTGAAGGCTAAATAAGGTGGTATTTTCCTTCATGTTGATACTTAATGCCATGCCTTCCCCTATACTGATCTGAACAGGTGGAATATTTGAGACTTCCATCTTATTTTCTTCAAAGATTGCTGCACAACTAATGAGTTTTCTTTTGAGAGATTTCAAATTGTATCCTCATGCAGTAGCTATCATTACAGATATCTCCATTTTAAGTGCCTTCATGCATTAAGGGAATTAATTTTCCTTGTATATTAGTACATATGCTAATTATTCATTAAGGCACAGTAATTTTGTATGTCTGTAGAAAGAAAGGAGGAAGGAAGGGATGGAGGGAAGGAGGAAGGAAGGAAGGAAGGACATTTACACCTTTCATGACCTCAAAGCTGGGTCTACGTCCAGGTGCTGGGCACACTGAATACTGAAAAATTGGGCAGGTCAGAATGTACACCTATAAAGGGACTGATTTTGTTTCTATTAAAATTAATAGAGGAAAATCGGGTGTGTTCCTTTACAGTTGTGCCCTCTGACCTGCCCGATATTCACTACGCCCAGACGATCACCTGTGCCTAAGAGCAGACCTGGAAAAATCTTTCCTTCAAACTGTAACTATTAGTGAACAACAAAAAATAACTCCTATAATTGCTTTATTTGCAGTGCTCCATTTCCTGTGGAAAAGGAAGTAAGTATCGCACCGTTTACTGCATGACTAAAGATGGAAAGGAAGTAGAGGAAGAGCACTGTAAACATCTGGAAAGACCTAAAGCACACAAACGATGCCGAGGAGGTAGATGTCCTAAATGGAAAACAGGAAACTGGGGAGAGGTGAAGTATAAAACTTTCGGCAAATTACAGATTTTCCTTGTTTCAGCAGTCTGTTTCTCTATAACTTTTGTATTAAGCTATGATCAAAAAGAAAGAAATAACAAAATTATAAACACAGCCAAAGAGTCTGTCTTTTTGAAAGAAGATTTTTTTTTACGGCATCTTCCCCTCCATTGTTCCGGCACTAGACAGGACAGCATACCTTATGTGTGCTCCTGTCCAGCCCCAGGATCGCAGCTGCATTTCGAAACGCATCTGGATCTTCTGGCAGCCGATGAGTTTGCTGGTTAGAGTCCTGATTGGAGAATGAGGCAGGAGGGGGGACCCCCCCCACCACGCACATTGCTGCATTGTGCCTGCACCTTCTGCAGGTGTAGGTCAAGCTTCATTCCCATGGAAAACCCCCAAATCCTGGGGCAAAATTAAAGTGGTCGAAACCAGGCAATTTGGGTCTTTTTGCCTGGACATTTTTCCTGACCTTTGTGCTTGGAGAATGTAGCATTCTTGTACGGCAAGAGTCAGGACATCAGCCCTCATATTTATCAGTAATATATTAAAACTCTTATGTCTGTATGCATTTCCAGTTTGAAAAACTTTGCTTCCTATTGACACAGTTTTGTCACACTTGTGTGTCAACTATTTTCATTATAAATTCCTATCTTCACATTTATAATGAAAATTGCCTATGTAAAATGATCACACTGTAATTATACCCTCCTGGCAGTGATGGTGCTGTAGTACCTTAGTTTTACTTTAACTCCTCAGCCTGTACTGTAGAGAAACTCTTATGCTGCAACCAATGCTACATTTCTGCTTCTCAAATTTTCAAATTTTGGTGTTTAACTATAAATAATAATGTAAAATCAAAGTAATATATAGAAATAAGGACAGTGTGTGTAACTTTACAGTGGGTATTGAATTCCATTTGTGTGCCCTGCTCTAATTATCCCCTGCCCTCTAACCCCATTTCACCTGAAGATGAAACATTGTATTGACTCCCGTGTGCAATGCTACAGGAAATCAACTTGTATTTTGTTAAAAAGATAGAGGATTTCCTCTACTGTTCCAACAGCCTCCTGCCGTGAGTCCAGCAGAATCGTTCACAGACAGCTCAGCACCAAGATACATTGAGTCCCGAACTTAGTTGAAAAATCCTGGTAGGCCTTGTAAGTGGCAGAGCCTTTGCCCACCCCTTACATGACCAGCTATGTCAGAAGGGATAGGGCCAGGGGCAGGTGTTCCGTATGCTGGAAGTTCCCGCCTTCCCAGCCCAGAAAGGACCCACCATTACATTGGTGGGGGGAGGCATATCTGCCTCCGGAAGTAAAGGTGTGGGCCCCATTGTGGGGGCCAGGCAAGGAAAGCATCCTGGATCCCAAAGATCAGGTTAAAAATTTTAAAACAATTTTGGAGCAGCCTCTTTACACAGAGGGTCGAAGGAAGGACTGCATGAGGTCTCCAAAGGTGAGTCTGGGTGCCCTACCCCCAGTGGCAGCCATGCATTGGAATTTCCGGCAGCGTGAGGCAGGCGGGTGCCCAACACATGTCCATAGTGCCGCAGGTGCCTGCTGGCCCCATCCAAGTGAGCTACCTTCCCACAGACCCCGCAAACTTCATCAGGCTCAACACTGCAGGCACATTCCTGAAGTAACTGCCTGGATCACAGCTCATAGATTTTCAGAGCCAGCAAGTAGAAGTTTTTAATACAAATCTCATCATAACAAAGCAAACATTTTTCTTGGTCCCAGTGGATGTTTCATTACAATCTGTAAAGCAGTTCAATTTTTTAAATCTGATAAGAGCTGTGTTGCTGTTATCCTTGAGCGTGTATTCATTGGGTTTGACAATATTTTTCCTAATAGTTCATTTAACTCCACAAAGCATTCACAATTCTCAAAAGTATTGCTTGTCAGAGGAACATTAAAATTATTTGCCATTAGTTATTGATGAAGTTAATGTATCCTTTATGATATCGTATCTGTTCAGTTCAATTACCAAAAGTGTTTGTGGTTGGGATGTTATGACTATTTTCTTATCTATGTCCATATAGGGTTTCATTAGAAGCAAGCAACAGGCAATTTCCTCCCCGAATCTCTCACGAACAGATAGTTACTCAGCTCCAGATTTCTGGAACGTGCACTGCGCACAAGCTGCTTTCATGTTTTCTTCTCTCTGCCTTCCGCCAATAACCTCTTCGAAACTTAGTAAAACTCATTGTCCATGGAAACCTGCCAACATCCTAAATACAGTAACCACATATGTAAGTTAACTGCATACCATGGGAGAGTTACAATTGACCTCAGAGTCCATGGACAAAGGAAAGGAAAATTGGGATTCCTGTTCCTGATCATTACCCAGTGACCTTTGCAGAAGTGCATTTGTGTGTACGTAAGGTGGGGACAGGATGAGATCAACTATGATGCTGCCATGGTTATGCAACCTACCAACATTCATTGTCTGGGCTCATGCTTAAAGAGTGAGCAGTTGGGTAAGGTGTCACCTTTGATGCCATACTCAGCAAGAGTCACAACCTTTAGGAGAGGAGAAGCCTGGGGCAAAACATTGAGAAAAATACTGAACAGATAATATTTACATTTCTTGAAAATTGTTGGTCTGTCTTACCATTTAATTGTTCCTATAAACATATTGAAGCTTCCAATATCAATCTGATCATGTCATTGAATGATAAATTTAGAATTTCAAATTCAACTATTACAGTATTATAAATCTTAAAGCATCTTTTTTGACAAGTATTGTATTTGGAAAAAAGATTGTTACTTTTGAAAACCAGTGCCATCAGCAGTATTCTTGCTGTACTGTTTAGAGTATTTACTATTGCTTCCATAATTGACAAGTACATAATTTTTATTTTCATACAGCCTGCTTGTAATGCTAATGCACAGAAAGCTTCAAATGTACTTTGATGAGGTCTCATTACTGGAATGTTTGATTGTTTGGAGATTTTCAGTGCAGGCAAACCAAAAGGATCTTTATCTAGAACCCATATCAGCAAACATTAGTGCATATTACACCATTAATTCACTCCTTTAAAACTTGTTTTTGGGATGTGGGAGACACAGACGAAGCCTGAGAAGGTGGTGGTGGGCCATTTCCTTGAACAGCTGCACTCCTTGTGGTGATGGTGCTCCCACAATAGTGTTAGGTAGGAAATTCCAGGATTCTTACCCATGATGAAGGTTCAGTGATATATGTCCAAGTCAGGATGGTGTTTGACTCAAAGGGGATCTTGGAGGTGAGAAGAGAAAGTTAGGGAGGGAAGGGAGAGATTGGAGGAGGAAGGGTAAAAGTAAAAAGATGGAGGAGTAGGGGGAGGTGAGGAGGAGGAAGATGGGGAACAGTGGATGAGGAGGTTAGCTTCAATTATTTAAGTGAGGCTCCAGTCACTAAAACAATGCTGATTGTGTGGAGGTAGGGTTGTTTGGCTGGTCAGTATTGAGGGGGGGGGGGGGTGTTGGGGAGGTGTGCTTAGGTAAGGTATATGACCTCCAATCACCAAAATCAGTGTGGTAGGAATATGTTGCTTGGCTGAGGATGTTGGATAGGTACTGCCTGTTGGGGGGAATCACTATTTCTGCTCAGAGTGGGGCCCCCAGTGTCATTTCAGGGCTTCCTTCCACATATATATGCTCATTGGGGGAGGGGGGGCAGGAATGGGGTGTATCACAATACTTGCATTTGGGGGGTAATTCAATATGGGATTGGGTTACGGTCACAATATATTTGCCAACGGGAGGGTCGGGCCTCAAGGCGGGCACCGTGCTCCAGCTTACTGGCTTCAGGCCAACACAATATCGGGCAGCCCAGACACTGATCTGGCCAGGTCAAGGTAGGCCCAAGAAGTGAGGGGGGGAAGCATTCATAGAATGAGGGAACCCGGCATGGCAGCAGCCCACATTATTTTTTGTGGAGCCCAGAGGAGCACTCCTCCTCCTGCCCCCACAAAAATAATTTAAAAACTTAATTTTATTGGTCCCCTTCAACCGGACCACCGGATGAAATTGGGCAGTGTGTGCGCAGCAGGCCACACTGCATAGCGAAAGGGACTACCAGCTGAATCAGGCGGGCACTCTGGTCACCCATGTGGTAGGCCCTTCTGATAACGACATCGACTGGATCAGGAGCGGGAACGGGATGGTAAGCGTTTCTCCGCCATTCTAGAGGAATTACCCCACCCTGTTTCCACACTGTGGCACCAATGAAAATCTCCCCCTCCATTTCTACTCTAGTTTAATTTAGATTTCTTGGATACATTTCCTTTAAATTACTACTTTAGGAACCCCTTCAAATATTTGCCCAATGTTCATTTCATTGTCAACTATTATTTTCTTCAAAAAGTCAAATGGCCCTACCCGTTTTCACCATTACTCAGTTATATGCTTAGGAATGGCTATCAATATCTTCTGTAGTGAAGCCTAACGGAAATATAAGCAATTTGCTCGAGTCACTGATGAATGTTATGCACCATTTCAACTTTGTTGTACTACTAATGTTGTTCATAGACAGAATGTTGTATTTTTAATTACTTTTTTGCTTTGCATCACACACTTGTCTTCCACTGAACCAAGCAATTAATGTACTTCTGACATTTGCCTTTGCAGGTTTGGTCAATATTTGACAGATAAACACAATATTGGGTTGCCTGGCTGTCTGATATTCATTCCCTTCTTGATAAGTGTTTCTTCTGTTTGTCAGCTCTCTAGGCAGGTCTGGCTAAGTTTAGAAAGGCCTTTTGTCGAGAATTAATGAACTAAAAACCCATGACACATCACAATTTAGCATACCTATAAAACTCGGAAAAACTGAAGAACAGCTTCAAAAAAGCTGATAACTAAACAATCCTAAAAATCTATAAAGGCCAGTGCTTCAAGGTGACTAAATAAGTTATAGTCCTCATCATTATATTGGATTTCAGGATTGTTATTTGTGCTTTGCAATTCAGTTTGTTTTTCTGTGAAAATTGAAACCTGAAGATATACAGAAAAGTAGTTCCATTGGAAATGCATTAGGACATGAACCTTTTATAGCTTAAGTTGTAACTATACCCAATATTTCATCAGTTATATTAAAGGGAAAAATACTAAAGTGCACAAAATTACAATTTTTGCAGTTACAGATTTAGAATTTTTTGATGCCATGAAGACATGGCCGCCAATGGGGCACGAAGAGAGGGGGATGCACAAGAGGTCAGAATCGGAGGAACGCAGAGTTCTAGGGGTGGATTTAATGGGCTGGACAGAAACAGGAGGATAAGAATTTTCAATTTGAAGTATTTGTGGACAGGGAACCAATTTAGGTCAGCAAGGACAGGAGTGATGGATAATCGGAACTTGGTGCAGGATAGGAACAGGCAGCAGAGATGAGCTGATGTTTACGGAGGGTGAAGGATGGGAGGCCGGCCGGCCAAGAGAGCATTGGAATAGTTGAGTCAGGAGGAGTCAATGGCATGCATGAGGGTTTCAATGGCAGATAGGCTGTGCAAACAATATTAGAGGTGGAAGTAGGTGGTCTTTGTGATGGATGGGATATGGAGTCAGTCGCTCAGCTCGGGGTCGAATAGAATGGCAAGGTTGCAAACAATCTGGTTCAACCTGAGACAGTGATTGGGGAGGGGTATGGAATTGGTGGCGAGGGTACAGAATATGTCGTGGGGGTCAAAGATGATGGCTTCGTTCTCCCCAGTGTTTAACTGGAGGAAATTGCAGCTCATCCGAAACTCAATGCCAGACAAGCAGTCTGACAACACGGTGGCAGTGGACTGATTGAGAACGGTGGTGGAGAGATAGAGCTGGACGTCATCAATGTACACGTAGAAATTGATCCCATGTCTTCAGATGATGTCACAAAGGGGAAAAACCTGACTATCCATAACAAAAGCAAATGGTCAGCAATTATGTCCACATAACAAATAGGTCACTCACTTTTCAGTCAATTCCTGGCAATGTGGTCATTTATAGGCCGTGGAAGATTTGAATGATTGGGGAATCTGCATGAGATGATTATTTGAAAAAATACAAATTCAGCCTTTTAACTGTGCTAATAAATGTATACAATATTTTTGCAAACCTGACAATAAAGTATTGTCTTTCTATAAACACTAGTAAAAATAAGATAACAGTTAACAACTTACCAGTAATTAAAGTTCCCACTTATCGCTTCAGGCCTTTGCTCTATGATAGGAAGACAGGAGTAGGCCATTCAGCCCCTCAACCTTATTCCACCATTCTATTAGCTCATGGCTGCTCTGTACCTCAATTCCACTTATCCGCCTTTCTCCATATCCCTTGATACACTTCCCTAACGAAAATCTATCTTCATTACATCATCGTAAATTGTGAACTTTGTGGGCCCGAACATTCCAAATAATCCTGAAGTAAGACTTTAGAAAAGAATGGCGTTCTACTCACCAGCCCAAAGTCCAGTGACTGTAAAGTGGGCATTCAATTCACTAATCAAGAATCCAGTGACTGTGATATGCTGCAAATGTCTGTCTCTTCTAGCGTAAAGTTACACATCGCTTTTCCAGCTCCCAGTTGCTCTCATTTTCTGGCCCCTCTACAAACAATGCAAACTGGAGCTGGAGAAGCTGATCATCTGTATCAAAAGAGAACAGTTGGCAACTATGTATTTGTACCCCTCCAAAAATTCTGACTTCTAAAGCCTCTGAAACTACTTTTTTTGAGCTTCTAAAAACCAATGATTTAGGAGCTCCCCTACATTTACTTGACAATTAATTTTGAGTATGATGTACAGATCTGTCCAGTATTCCCAAATCCAAATGTTTGAGGAGCTGCTAAACATTGCACCAAGCTGTCCATTCAATTTTCACCTTGAAATCTAGGATTCTTCCATTGGGATGAGTAGAGTTGCGGAAACCAGACTATACTGCATCACA
Source organism: Heptranchias perlo (assembly GCF_035084215.1). Lineage (NCBI taxonomy): Eukaryota > Metazoa > Chordata > Chondrichthyes > Hexanchiformes > Hexanchidae > Heptranchias > Heptranchias perlo. The sequence goes on along the minus strand of NC_090341.1, from coordinate 31,786,612 downwards.
GCAGCTACATTTAAGTTTCAATAGGGCACAGTCACTTATAATGTAAAAGCAAAATACTGGAAATCTGAAATAAAAACAGAAAATGCCGGTCAGGCAGCATCTGATAATATAATTGTGCGGCAGATTATGAGGCACATTCAGTTGTCTTAAAATCAGATGTTGTTCAAACAGGGATTGGAAAGTCATAACAGGGCTGGATTTAGCAGAGCATGAATCAGCACTAACACAGTGCTACCGGGGCAACTGCTTTTTAAAATTGTGGAATCAAAGTGGTAAACAGATTTGGACCCACAAAGTCAGCTTCCAATCAACCATGCTATTGTGGGGTGCCACAAACAGAGTGAAGGCCTTCCTCACAGGAAGGGAAGGAAAATTGACAGTCATTGCATGGCTCTCTTTCTCACCACCTAGTAACAGTTATGCAGCAGTATTTAATGATGGATGCAGGGAACTAGGTCCTATTGTCTGAGGAAAATGTGTTATATAGGGAGACTTAGGTGCTGCTGTTCTGAGAGATGGCAGTATCAGGCAGATGGACTCCAGCCACTGCCATTCCATTGGGCCTTGGATATATGGTTCCACTGATTAGTCGGATGTCTGATTAAATGGCAGCTATCAGAACCTGGAAACTCTGAGACATAGCAGTTGCCACAGTCTGGAAGCCATTATCAATGCTATGCTCCAATCTGTCACTTATTCCTCCAGAGCTGAAGTATCTGCTTCCTTGACTGTTCCTTGGATGCTTCTTAGTGGAGACCTGCTGCAGATTTCATTGCAGCTGCCACCTGCTGCATTGCTGCCTGCAAGGAAGACAAAGCTTCCATGATGTTGCCACAAAGGAAAGTTGTAGACACAAGAAAGAAAGAAAGAACTTGCGCATTTATATAGCACCTTTCACAATCTCAGAACGTCCCAAAGCACTTTGTAGCCCATGAAGTACTTTTGAAACATGGTCACTGTAGTTACAATATCGGGAAATGTGGAAGCCAATTTGCACATAGCAAGGTCCCACAAACAGCAATGTGATGACCAGTTAATCTGTTTGTAGTGTTGTTGGTTGAGGGATAAATATTGGCCAGGACAGCGGGGAGAACTCCCTGCTCTTTTTCCAAAAGTGCCATGGGATCTTTTACGTCCACCCGAGAGGGTTTAACATCTCATCCGAAAGATAACACCTTTGACAGTGCAGCACTCCTTCAGTACTGCATTGAAGTGTCAGCCTAGATTTTGTGCTCATGTCTCTGGAGTGCGACTTGAACCCACAACCTTCTGAATCAGAGGCGAGAGTGCCACCATGAGACACGGCTAACACTGTGAACAACAGTTACACCTGTCAGTTGCTTCACTTCCTGGGATATTGTCCTCAGAGGCTACACATGGGTATGATGTTCCTCAAGCGTCCTTCTTTTCAGGCAAGTGCCCGCGAGTTATGGATCCCAAAACTCCAAACCCATTGGTAACAACCTCTTCAGCCTCCACTGAGAAGGGGACACATCCTTACCTACTTTCCACTCCTCCAGACCCCTCATGCTCGGTGAATCATGTCGTGCCAATTCCTCACTACCACTATCTAATTCCCCGTGGTGAAAGTCTCTGAGCTGGTGCGTGGGAGAGAAAAAGCAAGTGCCGCAGGTAGGTTTGAATGGGTTGAGAAAGAGGAAGATGGGGCAATGTGAAGCAACTGGAAACGATGAGTGGGTTGGTCTTTATCCTCTTCCTCATCATCATCACCATAAAGTACAAAGAGGAAAAGCTCCCCAGGTCCCCATCATCGCCATCTTCCTCTAGCTGAGTTCTCTGTTGCTCTAGTGGATCTACAGGAAAGGATGACAGAATATAAGAATGAGTATTACCCTCTTAGGATTAAGGCGAGATAGAAAGGGGTGGAAGGTTGTATGTGTGTAGTGTGTTCCAGTGGGCTGCAAGTGTCGGTGCTCAGTTACTAACCTGGCACCGGAAAGATGCCATCAACCATGCCATCTGTCACAGCAATAGCTAAATGAGTGCCCATACATGGCCTTTACCTCAAAATGGTTGAGGGATTTCAAGATGGGGTTTGCCTCTCTGGTGGCCTGCCTTTAGTGAGCAATTTGCACCATTATCTCCTGCAAACAGATAAGTAAATGAGCGTGAAGCTGGCAGTTGAGTGTGTGCCATGTGACATGGGAGAGGTGAAGTAAGAGATGTGGGGTATGAGAATGTTCAAGTGGACAAAGGAGTTTTGGGGTTGTGCAAGGCAGTTCTAGTGTGTTATGGGAGCTGTGTAGACATAGTACAGTATAGGGAGTTAGAGACACCCTTAAGCAGAGTGCTGTGTGAAAGGTTAGTTGTATAAATGTTGATTTAAGATGATGAAGAGTGTACTTGTTCAGGATGGGCAAGGAAGAAAGGGAGAGCATGGTCAGTGTGTTACCTTGCCAGCCCTGGTCAGGTCACTGAACTTTTTCGGTACTGTCGTACAGTCCTGGAAGTGAGGGACTTGGCAGTAAGTGCGAGTAGTGTCTGTGCCTCCTGCCCTAAATCTCCTCTGGTAGGGCGTGGCAGTCTGTATCACTAAGTTTCGTCTTCATCTCCTGGATGGAGCCTTGTCCTGCTGCTCCCTGGATACAAATAGCAGTTGAATGGTAATAATTCTATCCAAGCATAATTAAAATCTTGGTAAGACATGCAGTGAAATAATTTGAGAGAGAAATATTAGTGCAAAGCACTGTTTCTGCCTTACCAACTTGAGTGCTGCGGAAGAGTGCAGGCTGAACAGCACTTTGAAAAGGCTGCACAGAAGTTTCTTGGAAGTTGAGCTGTTACCACCAGTTGCCTGCACCAGTGGGTGTGCAAATGAGCTTACCCAGAAACCTTGCATATAAATCCTCTGCTGGCCATCGGCGGTTGCATTGATTTTCTTAAAGGATCAATAGTGGTATAAATCACATCAAGGAAATTCCAGGCCTTTATCGTAGTAGGAAAAGAACTGGAGGAGGCCTTTCGGCCCATCGTGCTTGTGCTGGCTCTTTGAAGGAGCTATCCAATTAGTCCCATTCACCTGCTCTTTCCAGAGTACTGTACATTTTTTCCCTTCAAGTATTTATCCAATTCCCTTTTTGAAAGTTATTATTGAATCTGCTTCCACCACCGTTTCAGGCATGCATTCCAGATCATTACAACTCGCTGCATAAAAAAACGTTTCCTCATGTCACCTCTGGCTCTTTTGCCAATCACCTTAAATCTGTGTCCTCTTTACTGATCCTTCTGCAACTGGAAACGGTTACTCCTTATTTACTCTGTCAAACTCGTTCATCAATTTGAACACTTCTACCAAATCTCCCCTTAACCTTCTCTGTTCTAAGGAGAACCACCCCAGCTTCTCCAGTCTCTCCACCTAACTGAAGTTCCTCATACCTGATACAATTCTAGTAAATCTCTTCTGCACCCTCTCTAAGGCCTTGACATCCTTCCTAAAGTGTGGTGCCCAGAATTGAACACATTGCGCCTGCTGAGGCCTAACCAGTGTTTTATAAAGGTTTAGCATAACTTACTTGCTTTTTTGTACTCTATTAATAAAGCCCAGGATCCCATATGCTTTTTTAACAGCCTTCTCAACTTGTCCTGCCATCTTCAAAGGTTTGTGTATGTGCACCACCAATTCCATCCGTTCCGGAACCCACTTTAAAATTGTACCATTTATTTTATATTGCCTTTCCTCATTCTTCCTACCAAAATGCATCACTTCACATTTCTCTAAGTTTTTATCTGCCATTTGTCTGCTCATTGCACGAATTTGTCTATGTCCTCCTGAAGTCTGTTACTATCCTCCACATTGTTTACTACATTTCAGAGTTTCGTCTCATCTGCAAACTTAGAAATTATATCCTCTATGTCGAGGTCCAAGTCATTAATATATATCAAAAAGAGCAGTGGTCCTAATACTGATCCCTGGGAAACACCACTATATACTTCCCTCCAGTCTGAAAAACAACCATTCACCACTACTTTCTGCTTTTTGCCCCTTAGCCAATTTTGTATCCACGCTGCCACTGTCCCTTTAATCCCATGGGCTTTAATTTTGCTAACTAGTCTGTTACGTGGTATTTTATCAGATGCCTTTTGAAAGTCCATATACACAACATCAGCTGCACCACCCTCATCATCCCTCTCCATTACTTCATCAAAGAACTCAATCAAGTTAGTCAAACACGATTTTCCTTTAACAAGTCCGTGCCGACTTTCACCTATTAGCCCGTACTTTTCCAAGTGCCAGTTAATTTTTTACCGGATTATTGTCTCAAAGTTTCCCCACCACTGATGTTAGGCTCACTGGCATGTAATTGCCGGGTTTATCCCTCTCCCCTTTTTTGAACAGGGGTGTAACATTTTCAATCCTCCAGTCCCCCGGCACTGTCCCCATATCTAAAGAGGATTGGAAGATTGTGGCCAGAGCCTCTGCAATTTCCACCCTTACTTCCCTCAGAAACCTAGGATGCATCCCATCTGGACCGGTTGACTTTTCTACTTTGAGTACTGCCAATCTTTTATGTACCTCCTCTTTATCTATTTTTATCATATCCAATATTGCTACCACCTCCTCCTTCACTGCTACAATGGTAGCATCCTCTTTTCTAGTGAAGACGTATGCGAAGTACTCATTTAGTACCTCAGCCATGCTCTCTGCCTCCACAAGAAGATCTCCTTTTTGTCCCTAATCAGTCCAACACTTCCTTTGACTGCCCTTTTACTATTTTTATGTTTATAAAAGAGTTTTGGGTTCCCTTTTATGTTAGTCGATAATCTATTCTCATACTCTCTCTTTGTCCCGCTTTATTCCCTTTTTTAGATCTCCTCTGTACTTTCTGTATTCAGCCTGGTTCTCTACTGTATTATGAACCTTTGGATGCCCTTCCTTTCCCCCTCGTAAGGATGTGTCTACTCTGTACCCAAACCAACTCCTCCTTGAAGGCCTCCCATTGTTCAATTACTGTTTTGCCTACCAATTTTTGATCCAATCCACCAAGACAAGATCCCTTTTCAACTCACTGAAATTTGCCCTCCTCCAGTTAGCATTTTCACATTTGATTGTTCCTTGTCCTTTTCCATAACTATTCTAAACCTAATGATATTATCATCACTATCCCCAAATGCTCCACCACTGAAACATGCTCCACCTACCTCACTTCATTCCCCAGAACTAGATCCAGCAAAGATTCCTTCCTGGTTGGGTTGGAGAAACACTGTTCCAGAAAGTTCTTGAACACATTTCAGGAATTTCTCCACCTCTTTGCCCTTTTCACCATTACTATCCCAGTTTATATTGGGAAATTGAAGTCCCCCATTATCACTACCCTATAGTTCTTGCATTTTTCTGTAATTTGCCTGCAAATGTTCTCCTCTATCTCCTTCCCACTATTTGGTGGCCTATAGTATACACCCAGAAGCATAATAGCTCCTCAATTTTTCCATACTTCAAACCAAATAGATTCTATCTTTGACTGCAAAACTACATCAACCCTTTACAGTGCTATAATAGTTTTTGATCAATACTGCCACCACCCTCCTTTCTTTCCTTCCCTATCATAGAATGGTTACAGCACAGGAGGCCATTCGACCCATTGAGTCCATGCCGGCTCTCTGCAAGAGCAATCCAGCTAGTCCCACTCCCGCGCTCTTTTCCCCGAAGCCCTGCAAATTTTTTCCCTTCAAGTACTTATCCAATTCCCTTATGAAAGCCACGATTGAATCTGCCTCCACTATTGCCTCAGGCAGTGCATTCCAGGTCATAACCACTCGCTGCGTAAAAAAAGTTTTTCCTCATGTCACCTTTGGTCCTTTTGCCAATCACCTATCTTTCCTAACTACCTTGTAGCCAGGAATATTAAGTACCCGATCCTCCCCTTTTTTGAGCTAGGTCTCTCTTATTGCCACTATATCATAGTTCCATGTGGCCACTTGAGCCGGCAGCTCACCAACCTTATCTACCACGCTCCGTGCATTTAAACACATGCACTCCAATCTCATTTTAGACTGCTTTGCATTTGCCCTCTGTCTGATCCCCCTTATTACTGAACTATTCTTTACTTTAGTGCAACTTGTCCCTCCCAGTCCTCTGTGCACCTTGTTTCTCCTCTCTAATGTTTCATCCTGGTGCCCATTCCCCCTGCCAAATTAGTTTAAATCCTCTCCCGCAGCACTAGTTAACCTCCCCGCGAGAACATTGATCCCAGCTCTGCTGAGGTGTAACCTGTTCATCTTGAACAGATCCCTCCTGCCCCAGAACTTGTCCCAATGCCCCAGGAACTTGAAGCCTTCCCTCCTGCACCATTTCTCCAGCCACGCATTAACCTGTCTTATCCTACTATTCCTATACTCACTAGCGAGTGGTATTGGGAGTAATCCAGAGATTACTACCTTTTGAGGTCCTGCTTTTTAACTTCTTCCCTCGCTCCTGAAACTCTGACTGCAGGACCTCGACCCTTTTCTTCCTATGTCATTGGTTTCCACGTGGATCACGACTTCTGGCTGTTTCGCTTCCCCCCTCAAAATGTTCTGCACCCTCTCAGTGATGTCCTTTACCCTGGCACCAGGGAGGCAACACACCATGCGGGACTCACGTCGGCAGTTGCAGAGGCGCCTGTCTATCCCCCTGACTATCAAATCCCTTATAACAACTGCATTTCTTTTGCCCCCCTGTGCAGCCAAGTCTCCCACGGTGCCGTGGATTTGCTCCTGACTACACTTTCTCGAGGTGTCCACGCCCTCACTGATATTCAACACTGAATACCGGGTTTGTGAGTGTCACACTCCGAGGGGACTCCTGCATTGCCAGCCTGTTCCTCCTAGTCTGTCAAATGGTCACCCCCTCCATCTCTGCCTGAACTCTCTGAAGCTGTGGGGTGGCCGCAGCTTCCCACATGCACTGTAGCGACGCCAGCCGCCCCTCAAGCTCAGAAACTCTGAGCTCGAGCTCAAGCAGTTGGCAGCACTTTCTGCACATGTGTTTTTCCAGGACACACGATGTGTTCTGGAGTTCCCACATAGCACAGGATGTGCATGCAATGGGCCCCAGCTGTTCTGCCATGTTAATTAAGTTATTTAAACTGTTTGTTTAGCTTTAAGGTACTTTACTGTTTATCTGACACTAAAACACTAACCACTAAAAAACACTAACCAACCATTAAAAATCTTTAGCAGTAAAGATTTTATTAAAACAAATTTGGTACAGACTAGATATCATATTACTCACAGAATATAGATCATATAATTAAAACATTCAGTAAATTTTACTTTAAAATATGTGTGTCCAAATTTGACTGAGCATAGGCAGCTCACGAGCACAACACCTTGCGTCACAGGATGGTAGGACGTGATAACAATCTCCCAAATTGAGTTTCTAATGAAAGCTGAGCAAAAGGTCAAATAGAGGATAAAGATTTTCAAAGTAGGAATGAGGAGGGGAAGCTCGTAGAGTCAGCCAACTCAAGTTGCTCCCACTTCTCCTAGCAGGCAGTTGCAATGATGCAATGGTTGAGGTTTCAGAACTGCCTCAAGTTGACAAATGTGAGTAAATTCACTGATCTTATGGTCCGAGCAGGAAGATACACTCAAAGAGCTTGCGGATCGGGGAATTAAAGCTATAATGTTGTAGCCCTTTCTCCAACCTTCGCACACGTTGAGTGTGCTTTGCTGTTGGGAGTACAGAATCAGTGAATTTACCCTTTGGTGCATGCCTTGGGGGACCTCAGCAAAAACTCATTTAAAAGATGAGGTGAAAAATATGATGATATTAAGTGGAAGACATGTTTTTGGACACCTATACAGTTTCAAAACTACAGCCTTCAATCTGCCCTTCATCATTAATTCATTCCAAGAGCTATAACACATATTTTAGCACTTTTATATTTGAAACTACAGGCAATAAATTATTTTCCTCTAAGTTTGAATTACAGGTTTTCCTGTCACTCATATACACCTACCTAAGGAGCTTCATTAGTTCTTCAAGTAGAAAAGTGACATTGACCAGCTCCTTTCTCTCGAATAATGTTGCTTATGAATTAGTAATATCATTGAACGCAATTATGGAGAAGTTTTCCACCCAGACTGTCCTGCTCCTATGGCTGGAGGATGATGCATGGTGACAGGCAACCTACAAAAGCAAAAAGTAATTATTAGAAAATGTTTTAATTTTTCTTCTCTGCTTTATGCAGTACCTTCTACATATATTTTGTACCAATGCTGGAGAAATTAATGGGACTAAAAGCCAACAAATCCCATGGACCTGATGGCTTACATCCTAGGGTTTTAAAATAGATGGCTGCAGAGATAGTGGATGCATTGGTTTTCCAGAATTCCCTTTCTTGAACAGTCCCTGTGGATTGGAAGGTAGCAAATGTAGCCCCACCATTCAAGAAAGAAGGGAGAGAGAAAACAGGGAACTACAGGCCAGTTAGCCTGACATCAGTAGTAGGGGAAATGCTAGAATCTATTATTAAGGACGTAGCAACAGGGCACTTAGAAAATCATAATATGATTAGGCAGAGTCAACATGGTTTTATGAAAGGGAATTTGTGTTTGACAAATCTATTAGAGTTCTTTGAGGATGTAACGAGCAGGATAGATAGGGGGAACCAGTGGATGTAGTATATTTGGATTTTCAAAAGGCATTCAATAAGGTGCCTCACAAAATTAGGGCTCATGGGATTGGGGGTAATATATTAGCATGGATAGAGGATTGGTTAATGCAGAAAACAGAGAGTAGGAATAAACAGGTCATTTTCGTGTTGACAGATTATAACGAGTGGGGTGCCACAAGGATCAGTGCTTGGGCCTCAGCTGTTTACAATCTATATCAATGACTTAGATGAGGGGACCTAGTGTAATGTATCCAAATTTGCTGATGATACAAAGCTAGGTGGGAAAGTAAGCTGTGAGGAGGACGCAAAGAGGCTGCAAGGCGATATAGACAGGTTAAGTGAGTGGGCAAAAAGGTGATAGATGGAGTATAATGTGGGGAAATGTGAAATTATCCACTTTGGTAGGAAGAATAGAAAAGCAGAATATTTTTTAATAGGTGAGAGATTAAGAAATGTTGGTAATCAGAGGGATTTGGGTATCCTTGTACACAAATCATCGCAAGTTAACATGCAGGTACAGCAAGCAATTAGGAAGGCAAATGGTATGTTAGCTTTTATTGCAAAGGGTTTGGAGTATAAGAGTAAGGAAGTCTTGCTGCAATTATATAGGGCTCTGGTGAGACCACACCTGGAGTACTGTGTACAGTTTTGGTCTCCTTACCTAAGGAAGGATATACTTACCTTAGAAGGGAGTGCAACAAAGGTTCACTAGATTGATTCCTGGTATGAGAGGGTTGTCCTATGAGGTGGTATTGAGTAGAATGCGCCCATATTCTCTGGAGTTTAGAAGAATGAGAGGTAATCTCATTGAAACGTATAAAATTCTTAGAAGGCTTGACAGTGTGGATGCTGAGAGGCTGTTTCCTCTAGCTGGAGAGCCTAGAACTAGAGGTCATAGTCTCAAAATAAGGGGTCGGCCATTTAGGACTGAGATGAGGAAAAATTTCTTCACTCAGCAGATTGTGAATCTTTGGAATTCTCTACCCCAAAGGACTGTGGATGCTCACTTGTTGAGTATATTCAAGACATCAGAGGGATTTGGGTATCCTTGTACACAAGGATCGTTCACCTGAGGAAGGAGGTAGCCTCCGAAAGCTTGTGAATTTAAAATAAAATTGCTGGACTATAACTTGGTGTTGTAAAATTGTTTACAATATTCAAGACTGACATCGATGGATATTTGGACTGTAAAGGAATCAGGGATAGGGCGAGAAATCAGCCATGATCTTATTCATTGGCGGAGCAGGCTCAAGGGGCCATACTCCTACACCTATTTCTTATGCATACAATACTAAAACCAAGTTAATTGGGGAAGCAATATAGTATATTTAGGGCCAATTTTCCTGTGGTTTGCACTCAGCAAATGCTTGTTCTTGAGTATAAAGCATAGGAAATAGGACAGTGGCAGATGTGAGTTGTTAAGTCACGTGGTGGTTCAAGCGAACCCACTAAATTGGAAACAGTTTGAGTTCCAAAAGACAGAAATTGCAAGTACCAGTTTAATTTCCACATCTTAAATTGAAGCTAAGCTAGAACATCCTGTTCTGACACCATGACATGCTGTTTTTGTATATTGGTGCTAACTTTACATTAGAAACTTATGTTTAATTTTGAAAAACACATTGTCTCATCAAAAAATGCTACAATGTAATAAATCCTCATTCTCTGATTACAAATCAGTTATGAAATAGGCAAATTTGGCACTTATAAAGAGAGTGGATAGGATTCTTATGTGCATTAGGCCCCTTACATATGTAAATGAGGGGCCTATTGCCTGTTTTTGGTCCCTGTGGGAAACTGGATACAATGACAATGGAGTTGAAGTATATACATTTTCATATTTTGGATAATGGCATACCAATTGAATGTGGGAGAGTTATTATTGTATTACTGTACTGTATGTAAACTTTATCTGAATTATGATTCATTTAGTATTAGTGGTAAAAGCTTTTTAAAATGCAATTTAACTCTCTCCTTGCATTGCTGGTTAGTGGTACACTAATATAGATGCACTCAAACATGTGCTGTGGGTACACTTTACAAATCATTTTGTATCACTACCACAGGATTTCTTTCAGTTACAATTAATTTGACTCGATATATTGAACCTGTTTTTATATTTATTAAACAATGAACATTTATTTCCTTTGCAATCACAATGAACATATAAAAGTATATACTGCAATCTAAATGTAGCAACATTTTATGCATTATGAAGACAGCGATAAGAATATCACTGGTTGCTGCGCACTCTAAACTTCCACATATGTTTCATTGACCAGGAATTTCCTGGAAAGTTACAGCGTAACTACGGTGTAAGAGTGGCGTTACACTGTTTTCTTCCGAGGACATTTGCAAGTAACTGACTTACACCAGTTTTACACAGAAACATCACTATGCACAAATTTCCTTGATTGTTTGCGCCGCTTCCAAGGTACACCCGCCAAAACTCTCTGCTGCTTATTTACATTACAGCTGTGCCTCCTGTGCAAAAGACCAGATCATGCAGATTTCCTGGATTTACATGAATATTGTGCTGGTGTACATATTTATGTCGCAAAATATAGGCACCGGACGGTCTGAAGTCACCTGACAGCGACGTAACTGAAATTGATGGAGATTGATAGCCATTTTCTTGTGATTTAATTTTTATTACTGCGATCTTAACCAAAGTACTGTTACTGTAAGCTCACCCAAAATTTTTCGGACCCCTCACCCAAAGCATTCAGAAGAACGAATCAGCTAGAATGGCCTTCCCGATGGGCATACCCCTGTTCAGTATAATAATGGAAGAGGAAGAGTAACAGCAGAGACTAGAAGCTCTGAGAGTGAGGCGTCATAACAGAAGACATCAGCCCACTCGCTTTTACCCCTATTAGTGGCACTGCATTTGCACTTGTTTTTATGCTCCAGCATAGGCAAATGAGCTCTGCAGGTAATTTAGGCGTAAGTTCCCATTGGTAAGTTTGGTACAGAAACCAGCATAAATTTTGGCATAATTTCTGCGTAAGTGCAATCCAGGAAATTAAGGGTCTTTATGTATTTCAATGAAGCATCGCAACATTTTCTTTACAACATATTATGGACTTAATAAACTACCTGTTTTCAACACCAGTTTTTAAAAGTAATTTTATTTCAAGCAATAAGATGAACCAACAAATTTTTAATTCCACATCACTTGAAGTTTTGCACTTTTTTATGGTACAGTTTATATGACAACCAGCACACTGAGATGGTTCATCTTCCTGCTTCTGCCTAAGTGCTGAAATTGACATGGAATAAAGTACACTGTTAGAAGTAACAGCATTTCCTGTGTACCCACTGAACATACACTAGCATTATCCTGTGCAACATCTGCACTCTCAAAGCCAAGTATACATATATTGTTTACTGGTGTGGTGGAACATAGAAACAGGAGTAGGCCATTCAGCCCCTCAAGGCTGTTCTGCCATTCAATTAGATCATGGCTGATCTGTACCTCAACTCCATTTACCCGCCTTTGCTCCATATCCCTTGATAATCTTACCTATCGAAAATCTATTGATCTCAGTTTTGAAAATTTCATTTGACCCAGCATCTCACATCGTTATGGAAATTTTAGGAAGGATGTCAAGACTTAGAGATGGTGCAGAGGGGATTTACTAGAATGTTACCAAGGATGGGGGACTTCAGTTACATGGAGAGTCTAGAGAAGCTGGGGTTGTTCTCCTTAGAGCAGGGAAGGTTAAGGAGAGATTTGATAGAGGTGTTCAAAATCATGATTAGTTTTGATAGAGTAAATAAGGAGAAACTTTTTCCAGTGGCTGTAGGGTCGATACCCAGAGGACACATTTAATGTGATTGGCAAAAGAATCAGAGGTGAGATGAAGAGAATTTTTTTTTACGCAGCGATTTGTTATGATCTGGAATGCACTGCCGGAAAGGGTAGTGGAAGCAGATTGAATAATAACCTTCCAAAGGGAATTGGATAAATACTTGAAGGGAAAAAATGTACAGGGCTATGGGGAAAGAGCAGGGACTAATTGGATAGCTGTTTTAAAGAGGCAGCACAGGCACGATGGGTGCAATGACCTCCTTCTGTGCAGTATCGTTCTATGATTCTATATGACTGCCATCCCCACCACCCCAAGCAAAATGAATTGCATGGGGTTGAGCTCATGTAGGATCTTGTTGGTAAATTGAGATTTTCTCAAATAACTCTAATCAATTTCCCCCAAAAACTGCACGCTCCATAGTTGTATCCATAAACATTCCGACATGGAAACTGGATTCTTATTAGAGGTTCAAAGTGATTAACATTGAAGAAAAAATAGCAGCCAATGAAAAATTAGAAAAAGGAAAATACAGCTTGATGTGTGTACAGCTAGATATGACTATGAAATTAAATGGTCTTTATGTTCTAAGTACAGTTTTGATCAAAACAGAACTGTTTACTATTTATACTTTTTAAACATCCTGCTTTAACCTTTCTAAAGGAACCCTTGCTACTCGCCCCTTTGGCATAGAATCGTGTAGTGCTTTCAGATGTGAAGTTCCTACAGTTTCAAGATAAAGTCACTGGTGAAGCTAATCTATCATTAAATTCAAGCTGCTGCTAGTACCTTGATATGTAAAAACCTCGGAGCATCTCATTATGTTCTATCTGATTTGGTTAAAAATAATATGTCCTGCATTTAACTTTTAGGATAACTTGCAACCATTTTCATTGTTTAAAAAAAGGTTCTAGACTAGATATGTTTTATGCGGCTTAAAAGACTTGTACTTTAGAAACATTTTCATTGCCACGGGAAAAAGACTAAGAACTATTTTTACCCTCCCCCATGCACTGGGCAGAGTTCCCAGATTCCTGACTGATATAAATTACAGCAGTGATTGCAAGTTGCTGATGTGATTTAAGTAAGTGCTTTCAAACTATTGATGTAAGTTATTCAAGTGTTCGTTAGTTTAATTCATTTTGATGTACATGGTTAACGTCACAGAAGTTTGCTTTGCTGATTTTAACAAATTGAGTTTTAATCATTGCGCAAAAGCCGAGAGTTCCCAAAAAATGGCAAAAGGCTAACTTACTGTTTTTAAATAATAGACTTCATAAATGCAAAGTGAATAAAGCTACATAAAATATATGTGCGTAAAGTGAGATAATCTTACCAAGATAAAATTTAACTATGATAAATTATAGTCAGGCCTTTCATAATGTTGTTTACATTCGTAAATAGTGCTAGAATTTTCTCATTAGTTATGTTTTCCAGACTCTATTGTTACCTTCTCATGAGGATAGTAATATAATATACTTTAGTTGATCAGATGTACTATATTAATACAGTGAAGAATCAGCAATAAGAATGTTAGTTTATAAAGGTGCATAATCTAGACATTTGATTAATTAAAGAAAGCTTAAATTCATATTTGCATTAAAGTACAATAGGTTTCATACTGACACTTACCTTTGCAAACTCTGCAGTGCTCAGCCTTATGTGGAAGTGGAATTCAGCAACGCGAAGTCTTCTGCCAGATCTCAAACCAGAGCATTAAAGATTCCCAGTGCAGTCAATCTACAAAACCTGCTTCAGTTCAGCACTGTCAAACTGGAGAATGTTTGCTTTACAGCTGGCATGTAGAAGAATGGGAAAAAGTAAGTACAACAGCTGCAGCAGACAGCATAAGCACTGTTCAGTATAAACAAGAGAAAGGCACTCTTCCTGGCATGCACCAGTCTTACTTGAGGTGTGATTTGTAAACTAGGATCAGATGGCTGGCTTCATGTGGTTAGGAGGATGTTTGACATATGGCCAAGGAGCGGAAAAGTTAGAGGAAAGAAAACGTCTGCTGCATAGAAATTAGAAGATAAATCCAATTTTATATCACTTTAAAGGTCATTTAACTGAAGGAACAAAGATTTAGGTATTTTTCAGCTTAAAAGACTAATCCAACCTAAACTTTCTGAATATTACTGTCCTACAATGATACTATGTTACCTTCTAACTGTAAAATACCAAATTCCCTGTATTTATCTATTTAATGTAAACACATTTATTTTCAAGATTTCAAACTGTACAACTTAGTAACATAAATGTTACACAGTGATGAAAAGATTTAAAAACAATGGCCTGATGAGAACTAGTTACTAGATAAATATATTATGTTGTGAAGGTTTTTTGAGAATGCTTTTTATGTTTATCAATTTTATTTTTAAAGCTACATTAAAAAATTGCAATTCAACTCAAAGTAGGTCACAAAACAATTTAAATTCCATAATAATGTTGTCTTTATTTTTTAAATAAGCTTTTATCTCTGCCATTCTCTCCCCTCAGCCCCTTTTTACTTCCAGCATCTGGAATCAATTAAAGAGCCCATTGTGGTAGGCAAACGTTAGATGTGTCACATTGCTTTGTTAAAGAATTCCAGGCTGCAAGCAAATTCGTGCATGCTCTGAAAATTTATAACATTTCACAGGCATATTTCCAAGAAAAGTCTTAAAACAGCCATGGCCACAAATTAATCTGTTTTTTGCTGGAAATTTGCACTAATGTACTGCAGATGTGAAATGTGCATATGGCAGCATTCTTTTAGCTGAATTGTTGTATTATTCCCCATTTATTTGAAGGAATTACATTTGCATCTAAAGATTATTAACTATAAAGTGGTTAGGCCACAAAAGACAGTGAAATGCCCATTTTGTATACAGCCAATGTTTTCGGAGAATAAGAATGGCACCAATTCCACTTAGACCACAGCAAAAGCACTTTCTTGCTGATCCATGCCTAATCTGTAAGAAAATGATGTATGGTGCCGTGCTTTAAAATTTTTAGAAAATGGCACCAAGGTCAGAGTAGCCTGACATGCAATTTGATCCTCAGTCTGTTTTTAATTTGACCATACTTGCAGTTTCTTCAAGAACAACAGCAACTGGTGAACCTCAAGTTTTTAAGGGAAAAGGAAAAGAATTAAAAGCAAAAAGATTGCAGAAATCCTCTTGTTTTTTTATATAAAAGTTAGAAAGATTGTTTCATTCTAATGTGTCTTAACACTTTTGTACCTTGAAGAAAAATGTAAAATTAAATTCCTTATTAATAGTTCACATTTTTCTCTAAGGGTCAGTAGACAGAGAAGAATTTACATAAAAAGGAAGTAATCTGCATAAATGAGTGACATTCATGAAAACAATATTCCTCAGTTGTAAAAATCCTGTACTAACTTACCTAACTTTTTGGGAGAAAAAATATCCTGACAGCAAAAGATTAAAGAATATGATTCCTTTTCAAATTGATTTTGATTCTGTAAACTCACAAAACACTGAAAGGCATTTTCTACTTTCTGCATAATTTCTGATTATTTGGTACAAGTTCATCATCTCAGGTTGTATTTGTACAATTCATATGACATTTGTGCACTTTTTTTATATATAAGAAAAGGGAAGTGATTCTGCCGAGTAGTTCTTCATTGGAGTTTGTAGTAATGATTAGGCACCTTGAGTGTAAAATTCCTCTGTAGTTACAGAGCTAACATAAACAGTAAGTCGGGGTTAATGTATAGTAATTTTCTGCATTAGCAGCAATGGAATGTTCTATAATATTTGCCCACGGTCTTAGAATTCATCCAGGGAATGTTCTTGTTTAATGCGTGATAACACACATCAACAGTTTTCTTTTAGTTTGTTAAGCACCAATTGAAGGTGAATATGCAAATTTTCTCATGCTTGCCTTCCAGCCCACATCATTGCAAAATTGCAAGGAGTGACATTTTTTCAGTCCACATAAAGTATGATTTCACTAGCTACTCTCAGTTTTCTGAATATATTGGAATAGCAACAGCAGAGGAGGAGTAATGTCTGG